>NC_069661.1:71375000-76175000 GCF_027244095.1 Hemicordylus capensis
AACATATAAATAGCAAAATGCTATTTATTGTCTAACTAGGGGCAGAATTTGCCCACAGAATACAAGGAAAAGCTTTGTATTCATGGTTAGGCATTTGGATTGCACAGGCACCTGTTTCTTTGGAACAATGGGAATTACTTTTCTTCCTGAACACTGCTGTGCACCAGCCCTGATCCAGCATCAGCAACTTAATAAATTAGAAGAGGGAATGGAAAGTTTCACTGCAGGTTTGGGGGGAATCCCTATGCTCTCATTTCCTAATTGCATACAAACTATTCAAATCACCCTCATCCCATACAAATCACCGGAGTAGCAAAATTGTCTAGCCGGTTGCTGAAGCAGCTTCTGTTCTGGTCATTTTCACTTTTAAGGAACACTGCACTGTTTGTCTTTACTTTTAAATGCCCACATGAGCATATCGAAATATACGGGCATACACCCATCCATTCATGTACTAAAAAGTACTAAATGTACTAAAATATATTAATCAGTAAAACTTGAGAAGGATTATCAGACATCACAGGAAGGTGTTATTTATCATGGGTGCTGTGCAGTGGGTACTGTTGTACCTACATATACTCTTCTATATTTATTTTATGTTTATATCCTGCTCTTCCTCTAAGGAGCCCAAAGCACTGTACGAGGGTATGCTTATCCACACAACAACCGTGTGAGGCTGAGAGATAAGTGACTGGCCCAGAATCACCCAGTGAGTTTCATGGCTGAATTGATATTTGAACAGGTCTCCTCGGGTCCTAATCTAACATACTGGCCACACTTTTGGGAACAAGTTTTAGTAGTTTCAGATTTTTACAAAATCTACTTGATAAATGTATAATGAATATGTGTACTGCAGACAATCACGCTGCTCGGCGCCTGAATGGGTGGTGTGGCTGGTTTGCCCCAGCCCCCCGGCAAGAAGCACAAGGCCTCGGGGCTTCTGCTTGGCCATAGGGCCTGTGCTGGGGGCAGAGCTTCGGCCACGTTGCCGGCTCCAACACCTGCAAGCCTCAGTTTGTCTCAAGCAGGCATCCACCCTCCCTCCCTCAGGTACAGTATGGGCTCAAGCTAGTCACCCCTTGGGGTCAGGCAGGAATTTTTTGGGAGTTCACCTGATTGACTGTTGGTGTGCATCCATTTTCGCCTGCCTTGGACTGCACTGTTCTTGAGTTAGGTAGTTAAGTTTGTAAACCTTTCCCAGACACAATATGGCAGGTACAGTGCGGCTGGAAATAACATCGGAGGCTGGTGAGCACCTTCAGGCAAGCATTTGACCTTGGTCAGACAGGGCAACAATCTAGAGACTGCATGGCTCAGGCAGACCTGCCCTGGGTCAATCTACTCTGTCAGGCTAAGCTCCCCAGAATCGCTGAACAGCTACCGGGGGGTGCTGCTATGGTAGAGGGCTGGCCTTAGGCTGGCTAGGATGGACAGCCCCCTGTTCTAGAGCATTGGGACTGCCTGGAGCCAAGGTGTGTCACCCTATGCCATAGGCGAGGCATGCCCTGGTGGCGCATGCCTAGTGATACCGTACTGTGTGAGGTGGCGAGCCAATCCCTGTTCTTTAACAAGTTGATTATGAATTAATAAAATTGTGGCCCTTATTTATACCAACACTCTGTATCTCTTGTCTTCTTGGGTGCTGGGCAATGAGAGCTCCACCGTATTGTATTGTTCAAACCATCTAATGCATTATTATTATTTATTTATTTACACAGTCAGACAGGTGTTATTGACTGGTTTGTTTTATCCAGACATCGAGTCCTTCCCAAGGACCTGGGATGGCTGAATTTTATTATTAATGTTGTTGCTGTTGTTATAGATATCGTCGCAGAATATAGGCTGTTCACAGTAAAGTTGCTTTTTGTAATTGGCTGAAAAACTTTCTTTCTTCTTCTCTATTTATTATTTATTTATTTATTTATTTATTTATTATATTTATATCCTGCTCTTCCTCCAAGGAGCCCAGAGCGGTGTACTACATACTTGAGTTTCTCTTTCACAACAATCCTGTGAAGTAGGTTAGGCTGAGAGAGAAGTGACTGGCCCAGAGTCACCCAGCTAGTATTATGGCTGAATGGGGATTTGAACTCGGGTCTCCCCGGTCCTAGTCCAGCACTCTAACCACTACACCATGCTGGCTCTCTAAATGCATCTTTAGAAGTAAGTCACACATTACATAGAATTTATTCCAAAGTTTATGCATAAGGATGACAGCCATGCAGCCCAATTATATACATGTTTACTCATGAGTAAGTCCCACTGTGTTCAATGGGGCTTACCCACAAGTAAGTGCACACAGAATTTCAGCTGACTTCAATCATAGTCACTTCCATGTCAGTGTGTGATGGATTATGATGACCAAATTCCTTTTATGGTATTGGCTGTACACACACTCCAAAGGAACTTGTATATTGTGGGCAATAACTGCTGTACAATAGCACCTCCATCTGTATGTAACAACTAGGCCCACTCACACATAATATTCCTAAGAGTGCACAGTGTACACAGGTACAGCCATTCACATGTTATGTTAAATGCAGGTACAGAAATACACGTCCTATCTGTACCATGCATTTGAAGGGCCTATATCCAGGTTCACTTTTAAAATGAATACGAATACACTCATTGACACAAACACATGTATGAGTGTACTGATATCAGTACACTCTTACAGCATAATGTATGAATCAGACTCTTGTTTCTTCCTATTTCAGTGAAGCATTAAAGATGAATTATTTATACATCCCAGCCCTATGGTAGAAAGTAGACTGAATCGGAAGATATAGTATCCAGATAAAATGCATTATTCTGTCTATTATACTTTTAAATATCTTCTATCTAATTTTTATCCCCAAAAGTTTGTGTTGCCAGAAGGAGTCAAACGTTTCATACTCTGCGTCTCTAAGTTAACATGGTTTTACATTTACATTCGACAGTATGAACAAAATATTGCCAAATGGAAGAAATGGGTTCTGCAGCATGTTCTAATTATATTATATGTACCAATAGCCAGCTTTGCCCTCAGCAATATCAGTGCACATTTAAGAGAATTCAAATGTCAGAAAGAATTATTTGAGAATCAGACTGTGAAACAGCAGAATTCACCACCTTTTTTGTGCCAACAGGAAAACAAAAACCAACACACTGAAGCAACCACCAGATCATTTCTTCACGAAATAAGGAAGAGTCATGGTTTGGGGGATATGAAGAACATAAGCATAAATGTTCAGCTTAAAATGATCAAAAACTAAATGAACACCATATGAATTTATCACAGGTTATAAATGCTTCTTGAAACAGTTGGATTATTCATTCTAAAAAAAAACACATCAAATATAACAAATAGAATATTTCCATAGACCAATTATTTTCTGAATGAAAAAAGTAAATCCAGGGAGGAGAGCTGGCCTTGCAGGGACCAGGAATTACAGTATCTTATTTGCTAAGCAGAATCTGCCTTGGTTTACATTTGACTGGGAGACTACATGTGAGAACTTTTAAGACATTTCCTTTAGGGGATGCGGCCATAGCTCAGATTTACTCCCTGGCATCTCCAGTCGGGCTGGGAGGGACTCCTGTCTGAAACCTTAGAGAAGTCATTGCCAGTCAATGCAGACAATACTGAGCTAGATGGACCAATGGTCTGTCTTGGTGTAAGGCAGCTCCCTATGTTCCTAAACAATTTATGATTTTAAAACAAATCATGGCTAATACATCTTGGTTTACAGTGAGCCTCTACCCATGACCAGTGAGAAGGGCTCCAGAGCGGGCTGCAGGGAAGGTGGGTTAGACTCACCTTCCCCACAGATGGTCCAGCTTGTGCTGCTAGGCACGCTCCCCACACGTGCAGATGGTTACCTGCTCAGCCAGGCAGAGAGGAGGGTCAGGGGCTGGGATGTGTCATCCTGGCCCCCTGGGGAGCCCCTCCCCAGGCTCCCGACAGTTTGGCAGCCATGGCTAACTCTAAAAACTTTAAGTCTATAAATTGCTGAAGGTTAATTTAATATTTTAATATGCAAATCAATACCATGTAACAGAAAGATTAATGCCATTATTGAGAATTCCTTATTAATTATAACACATCCTGCTGTATCATTCCAGAAGCTCTAACTGTTACATCCTTAAAGATTCTTGGTAATCTTCCACATTTCCAACACAGATTGCTAGTTGAAAGAAACCTCTGTTAGAAATTAATAGGGCTATAGTAACATCTATAAATATTTTAAAGTCGTTTTCTCCAAATAGTCACTCTTTTACATATTTTACTCCACTGGTTGTGAAAAAATTGTATATTTAACTCTCTTCCCCATTTTCCTGAAGGACCTGTATCAGCTGTGTTTGACCCTTTCAAATAATTATATAACTGAAAAATATATCTACATTTTAAATATGTTTTAATAAGAACAGTAAATGATTTGACCTACACACACAGAGAGAGAATTGCAGCCTCTTCCTCTATCTATCTATCTAAACATATGCATTTAAGTACTTTCAGGATTAATATTTTAGTAAATATAGGATTTTAAATATATTTATTTGAACATATTTATGATTTTAAATTCATTTTTTAAATTGATCATTTTATTGGTATACAGTACATATCATATTGTATTTGATATTTTATTATAGATGTGTATAGTTAATTGAACCCAACATTGGGAGACTGAACTCTTATAATCTTCAAGCCACTGAGGAAGACGAATAGAGGGTTAAAATGTGCCTGGTTTCAATTTAAGGATACATGGACTGTCATTTTTACACCAAGGATATACTACCGATTGTTTGGCCAACACTAGGATTTTTTAATATAAGGATTATTAATTATTCTCTTTGTCTTGCTGGGAAAGATTCTATTGTATCTTTAGGAAAGGCAATTATGTTTTATGAACAATGAATTGGTCTTTGTAACACTAATACATATAGATATTTTAACTGATTTACATATGAGAGCAGCTCAAGCATGTAGGAAGCCACCAGTGGTGTGGATGAAACCCGCTGGCGGTGGCACCTAGGTGCCCTAAGCACACCTCCTCCATCTGATGTCAGATGCAGGGGGTGTGGCCATATGCTGAAATGGAGCTGTGTGGTCCCGTTCACAAGGAGCTTCAGCCAGCGCTGGGTTTCCAGCCTGTCTGGGAGAGCCTTTCCCTGCCTGAAAAGCCAGAGAGATGCATTCCCAGCAGTGTTCCCTGTAAGAGGGATTCCAGCTGCAATGGCCTTTTGCTGGGGGTTATGGGAGTTGTAGTCAACCACATCTGCGGATCCCTCTTACAGGGAACAATGGTTATCCAGCGCTGGCTGAAGTGCCTTGCAAACAGGGCCACTGGCCTCTTTTCCGCATATGGCCATGCCTCCTGTGTCGGATGTCAGACACAGGGGGTGTGGTTAGATTGGAAGAGGCAGCTCCACAGGGCGTGGTGGCTGGGCTCTTTGGACCTGTCCACACAATGGTGGCTCTGTCCCTGAAGCAGCTATTTTAAATTACATAGAGGATTTGGACTATTACATGCCTCTGTCACAACTGGAGACATATTTGTTGTTATAATTGTTGACTTTTGTTGTTAAAATTTATAGAGGATTGTTACTACATTATTTATTGAACTGTTTGGATTATGGATATTGGACTTTTGAATCCAGGTGATATTTACTCTGTTGTGTTTTATGACTATGACTACTATTTATATACTGCTTTTCAAAACAGAAGTTCTAAAGCAGTTCACACAGAAAAAGAATAAGAAGATGGTTCCCTTTCCCAAAGGGTTCACAATCTAAAAAGAAAAACAGGGTAGAAACCAGCAACAGTCACTGCAGGCACACTGAGATGAGATTAAATAGGGCCAGTTGTTTCCCCCATGCTAAATATACAGAGAAACACCACTTTGAAAGATTGCTGTTTCCCCAGTTAGCAGGGTTCTGGTCAAATGATGATAAATGAGTATTCAATAGTCTATTAAACAGTAATGAGCAATAATTTCCGCCTGGTTAGTTAAATTTTAATCTATATTTCAAACAAGGCTTGCTGTAAGTTGACTAAATATGACTGAGAAATAGCTGGAACTAATTGTTGTCTGTACTTTCACTCATACATTCATTATACTTTTACTAATTTGATTTTTGATTGCCTATGATCCATTCTCTTTTAAAATATCCACACAGAGGACAATTGCTCTTATTTGCTCAACTTACCAATATTTATTCATTCAACATATTTATATACTGCCTACTATATGCATCTCTAGGCAATTTCAAACACAATTTCAAACACAACAAATATAAAACAAAGTAAAAACAGGTAAAACAATTTCACAGAATAAAAAGTTAAAACAATTTCATAGGATAAAAACAATTAAACAGTTTTAAATTAATTTCAGTTAAAAGCCTGAGAAAACAGATGTGTCTTGAGGGTCTTCCTAAACGCAAACAGAGAAGGAGATGCTCTTATTTTGAAAAGGAGCATATTCCAAAGCCCTGGGGCAGCCACAGAAAAGGCCCAGTCCAGAGTCACCACCAAAAGAGCTAGTGGCAACCATAGGCACTCAGGCTTTTAATTACATATTGTAGTTTTAACTTAAAAATATTGTTTTATTTTTTAAAAAATTGTTGTAATGTTTTAACTTTTTCTGTTATCACTTTGTTTTAACTAATGTTTTAATTTTTTCTGTTTATTTTGCTTCGTTGTAAACTGCCCAGAGACAGTTTGGGGCGATATAAAAATATGTCAAATAAATAATTAACAAACTATAATCGGACCTCCCCAGATTATCTTAATAGCCAACAGGGTTCATAAGAACATAAGAATAGTCCAGCTGGATCTGGCCCAAGGCCTATCTAGTCCAGCATCCTGTTTCAAACAGTGGCCCACCAGATGCCTCTGGAAAGCCCACAGGCAACAGGCAAGGACACACCTTCTCTCTTGCTGTTGCTCCCCTGCAACTGGTATTCAGAGGCATCATGATAGCAGGCACTCTCTTAAGTACTCTGGGCCTAAGCCATTAAGGGCTTTATAGGTTATAATCAGCAATTTGTATTTCACCAGGTAACATATTGGCACCGAGTGCAGTTCTTTTAAAATCAGGGTTATATGGTCCCTTCAGGTTATTCCAGAGATCAGTCTGGATGCTTCATTCTGTACCAGTGGTGATTTCTGGACTACAGTACATACAAAGGCAGCCCCAAATAGAGTGCATTACAGTAGTCAAGCTTGGAGGTTGCCAACCTATGTACCACTGTTTTAAGGTAGTTTACCTCCAGAAATGGGTGTTGCTGACATATCGGCCGAAGCTGATAAAAAGCCCTCCTGGCCACTTCCTCAGCCTGAGAAACGAAAGAAAGTTTTGGATCCAGGAGCACTCCCACACTACATACATGATCTTTCAGGGGGTGCGCAACCCCATCCAGTACAGGCAGATCCAAACCATTTATTGGGTCTTGACCCCTCCAAGGTGAGTACTTCTGTCTTATTTGGATTCAGCTTCAGTTTGTTATCCCTCATCCAGCCCTTTACTGACTCGAGGCAGGCATTTAGGGAAGTTATGCCATTTCCTGATGAGGGCTATATGGAGAAATAGAACTAGGTGTCATCAGCATATTGATAACACCCTGCACCAAACCTCCTGATGATCTCTCCCAGCGGTTTCATGTAGATGTTAAAGATCATTGCATACAGTATGGAGCCTTGTGGCTCTATATTTTAACCCTTGCTTTGCAGAGCAGCAGTCTACAAGTGACACCATCTGGAATCTGCCAGAGAGGTAGGAGCAGTGCCACCTAATCCCACCTCATGCAGGAGACTCAGAAGGATACCATTGTCGATGGTACTGAAAGCCATCAAGAGATTCAAAAGGATCAGCAGAGTCACACTCCCTCTGTCAACAGCCAATTGGAGATAACCCATCAGGCCGACCAATAACCCCATAGCCTGTTGGAAAGTTGATTTGAAATGGGTCTAGATAATCTGTATCATCCAAAACTGCCTTTAGCTGAGGCCACCACCCACAAAATCACCTTGCCCAACCATGAAATATTATGGGTCCATAATTAGCTAACTCTGAGGGATCCAAAGCAGGTTTCTTCAAATAAGGTCTAATAATAGCCTCCTTAAGACAAGGAGGCATCCTGCCCTCCCTCAGAGAAGCATTTATAATATGTACCAGACCCTCTCTAATAATACAGTTACCAGATGAGATAAGCAAATTTGGGCAAGGGCCAAGAGAACAGGTTGTAGGACTTACAGTCCAAAGCAGGTTTTCCATATCCTCAGGATTCACAAACTGAAAGTGATCCAATCTCATCCTATAAGAGGAGTTGCTGGATACCTCCACAGTAGACTCTGCATTAAATTTGGAATCCAGAGAGCTTTTATCCACAAAAATGTTATTGAAGATGTCTCAGCAAGTGATTGATGGTTCCAAGTTCAAATTAAATGGGGAGGGGCACATTCTAGCTCCCTCAGAACCCTAGACAACTCTGTTGGACATGAATTTGCAGAAGCAATTTAGGCAGAAAAAAATAGCTTCTTTGCTGCCCTCACTGCTGGAGCACATATCTTCAAATGTGCTCTGTGTTGTGATCTGTCAGATTCGTACCAAGTCTTCCTCCACTTGCACTCTAGTCATCTACCTCACCGCTTCAGCTCCCATAGTTCTTCCAAATACCATGGGGCTGATTTTGAAGCAGGTCAGAGAGGACGCTTAGGAGCAATTGTGTCCACTGCTCTAGTGAGTTCATTATTCCATTTTTTGCACCAGAGCATTGACAGAATCACTTGCAGATCCAACTCTAAATGCTTCCAAGGCTTCTTGGAATCTTATTGGATCCAATAATCTTCTCAGGTGGACCAACTTAATAGGTCCTTCATTCCTGCAGAGGTGGTTGTGGTTGCAATTCCTACCTCAACTGGTTGGTGGTCCATCCATGACAATGGGGAGATGGCAGGAGTACCCACCCACAGAACACCACCCTGAACAGAGCAAAAGACCAAATCAAACATTTGATCAGCATCATGCATCAGCCCTTACCTCTTGATCTCTTTACATTCATTGCCATAAAGCAACTAACACTGCAGCCAGGTAAAAATTTCAAGTAGAGCCACTCCCCCTTGACTTTTATCTAATGGAACAACTTTAATTCTTTGCCTTTATAATTCCAGATAAATATTGAAAGGAAAAATATTTTCATTCTATCAAGTGTTTTGGGAACATATAAAGGAAGCAATAAATGAGCCTGAATAAGACTTTCATTTTCACTATTGTGATTGACCATCCAGGCAGTTTTCATATTAGCCCATCTCCTTAAATTTGCTTCTGCTTTATGTTAAGGGTGGGTATGAACCAATTTCATTGGTTCAGTCTGAGTTCAAGCCAAACTCAAATGGGCTGCTGGCCAGCAAGCCAGTTGAGTCCAAGTGTTGAACCATGCTGAACTGGTGCGGCAATTCAATGGCGGTATGCCTGTAAAGGGGAATCTGGTGAGGATTACCCTTTACATGCAAGGGGGGGAACCCTGCCTACCTTTAACAAATCCTAATGGGGCAGGTGAGAGGGCACCTCTAGTTGGAGGAGGGCAGCGACAGAGCAGCTCCTCATCTATGGACTGGGCCCGGTGTTCCAGTGCGGCCCCATTCTGGCTTCTGTGCATGCACCTGGTCCGGAAGAAGCATACTGCTGTTGCCACCCTCCTCAGACTATAGGTGCCCTTTTGCTTGCCTCATTAAGATATTTTTAAGGTATCTCACTGGATTCCCCTTTACAGGTAGACTAGGCTGGTTCTATATTCAAACTAGGTTCAAATAGAACCGGTTCTGCACAATCCTATTTTATGTACTAATGGATTTATATTTTCACACTTTACATTAGTAATCTGATAATAATATACCAAAATAGCAAACCCCTGAGGTTATCCATTTTGAAGTGTGTGTTCGTCTTACCAATTGTTTTAAATGATCATCTACATTTGATTCCATCAACTGCAATTTGCTTACATTAATCTTATATCCAGATACTTTACCAAATTGTGTAAGCGTATCTATTAAGTTAGTACAACATGGTATTGTTTGTAACAATGTAAATTCAACTTTGTCAGCATATAACAAAAGCTTAGTCACCTGCTCCTATATTTTTATACTGTTAATATTTAGGTCACCTATAATTTTATTAGATAGAACTTCAATACACAAATTAAAAGGTGGGGAATCAGAGGGCATCCCTGATGAACTCCTTCATGTAAATGAATTTTAGAAGACGACTGTCAATTCACATTAAGCTGTTCTACTTGGAACCTGCACAGCAATTCAAACTATTTTTTTGAAAATCAACCCAGAATTCACATGATATTAACTTGTTTAAAAAACACTGATCCATCATATCAAACCTTTACAATATCTATAAAGTACCTTAAATATATATTCTTGTTGTTTATAGAGATTAATTGGATATGTTATTGATCTACTATTTCACAACAATTGTCTTCCAGGGATGTAACTTGCTTAAGAACATAAGAACAGCCCTGCTGGATCAGGCCCCAAGGCTTATCTAGTCCAGCATCCTGTTTCCCACAGTGGCCCACCAGATGCCTCTGTGAAGCCCACAGGCTAGAAATGGGCATGCCCTCTCTCCTGCTGTTGCTCCCCTGCAACAGCAGGAAATTAGTAGTCATTTACAGGGATGTGCAGAACATTCTGCAGTTGGAATGTTCCACCTCAAGATGGAATGTTTCAGGTGTGCAAAGCTCAGAACAGTGCACCCTTCAAATGAAGAGCCTGTTTCAAGCTTAGAACGGAATAATCTCATCCCAAGTTTGAACATTCTGACAATTCTGAGCGCTATTTTGAAATCCAAAATGGCATTCTTCTGGCCTCTACACATGCACACTGGCTAGAAGATCTCCATTTTGTATTCTAAAATTGTGCTCAGAACAGCTCAGAACATTTTGAGTGTTTCAAGATTGTTCCGTCAGAACAACTGGCTCAACCGGTTGTTCCGACAGAACATTCACCGGATTTCGAGTTCTGTTCCAAGCTCAGAACGAAATGCAAAATCCATTTCATGTACACCTCTAGTCATCGATATACCTCTTGCATCCTGAGATGTATAATATGTTATAATTTTTATTTGAACATTTTGCCCATGTAGCCATTAAAATACTTTGATCAACATTCCACAAATAAATAGGTCTATAGGTTGCTGGCTTTTTGGGATCTTTTCTCTGTCATATACATTGGTTTCAAACAAAGACTGTGAGCCCATTCTCATGATTGGAGAATGGGCTAGGATAGGGTGAGGGGAGGAAGCTGCAAAAAGCTTACCTCCATCCAGATGGACCCATCCATGTTGCTAGGTGCCTGGATCAGCCACACAGATGATTGCCAGCTTTTGCTGGTAGCAGGGAGGGAGCAAGGAGGTTTAGGGGCTGGGAGGTCATTGGAGCTTCCAGTGTGTGGTGCATTATGGGGAACCTCCCAATGCCAGTCAGGAGGCTACTTATGTATAGGTGCCATGCAAATTTGCACGGCACCAGCACACAAGCATTTAGCCTGCTTTTTGGGCACCCTTGTGCCCAAAGCCCAGCCTAAGTGGTGGGCTCCCTATATAGGCTTGCCGCTGTGCTGTTGCCAGGAGCTGCATAGCTCCCAGCAATACACACGCACACAGAAAACCAGGCTGGACTTAAACCAGTGCACATGTTAATAGATTTTATGTATTGCTCTTGTTCGTTCATAATGAGAAAATAACTTTACTAAACTAGGAATGAATTTTTCTTTGAATGTAGCATAAAATTTTACAATTAAGCTATCTCAAGACTTATTTCTTTTCATTCCTTTAATTATATCCACAGCTTCTTGACCTGTAGCACAGAGTATAATGCTAACTGCTGGTTGATAATACAGGTGAAACTCGGAAAATTAGAATATCGTGCAAAAGTCCATTAATTTCAGTAATGCAAATTAAAAGGTGAAACTGATATATGAGACAGACGCATTACATGCAAAGCGAGATAAGTCAAGCCTTAATTTGTTATAATTGTGATGATCATGGCGTACAGCTCATGAAAACCCCAAATCCACAATCCCAGAAAATTAGAATATTACATGGAACCAAGAAGACAAGGATTGTAGAATAGAACAATATCGGACCTCTGAAAAGTATACAGTGTACTGTGCTTGATTGGCCAGCAAACTCGCCTGACCTGACCCCATAGAGAATCTACGGGGCATTGCCAAGAGAAGGATGAGAGACATGAGACCAAACAATGCAGAATTGCTGAAGGCCGCTAATGAAGCATCCTGGTCTTCCATAATACCTCATCAGTGCCACAGGCTGATAGCATCCATGCCACGCCGCATTGAGGCAGTAATTGCTGCAAAAGGGGCCCAAACCAAGTACTGAATACATATGCATGCTTATACTTTTCAGAGGTCCGATATTGTTCTATTCTTCAATCCTTGTCTTCTTGGTTCCATGTAATATTCTAATTTTCTGAGATTGTGGATTTGGGGTTTTCATGAGCTGTACGCCATGATCATCACAATTATAACAAATTAAGGCTTGACTTATCTCGCTTTGCATGTAATGCGTCTGTCTCATATATCAGTTTCACCTTTTAATTTGCATTACTGAAATTAATGGACTTTTGCACGATATTCTAATTTTCCGAGTTTCACCTGTATATGACAACAAAGCATTTCAGCTGTGTCAGCATTTTGCTTATTCAGATAAAAATCCCCACAATTCTTGGGTTACCCATGGTGAACACTGGATGATCAATTCATCTTCACATAACATGGTCCTTTGATGTCTCTGTGCCCTTTTGAGTCAATCTCTCCATAATCACAAAGGTAGCAACGCACTAGCTTGGCCCATTCTAGGCAAGGATGTACTGTATCAGCATTTGAGCCTGGGTTGTGATGTATGTTTTACTTTAAATGGAATTGTTGGGAGGTGTGCTCTTCTAGCACACCTGTAGATCATGAAAGATACTTAAGGAGCTTGCCTTTAGGGAGAGGCAGGCTTTAGAATCTCTGGAGGCCTTATGTGGCTGGCCTGTGTTGTCTTCGTCACCTCTCCTTCTTAGTAATAAAACTGTCTTCCATAAGTACGGATGCTTGTGTGTTGGATTCTCTGCTACAACTTAGGGCACAGCACAACATTACATGGTGTCAGAAGAATGGATTTATTTTGACCCCCGCGACCACTTGTCCTGCAAGGTAATTTGGCTGAGAACTGGAAGCGATGGGATCAATCTTTCCGTTGGTATTTGATGGCAGCTGGACTTGATAATATAGCAAGTGGGCGAAAGATAGCTATTCTCCTGAACTGTGTAGGAGAGGAAGCAGTGTTGATTTATAATATGTTTGTTTTTTCTGGCAGTGAGCCAGATGATGTGGAGGAGGTGCTGGAACAGTTTAGAATATATTGTACTCCCAGAAAGAATGTTATGTTTGAACGTTATTCATTTTGGAACTATCCCTGGAAACATGGAGATACCCTAGATCAATTTGTGACTGAACTGAAATTAAAGGCAAACAGTTGTGAATTTGGCTCTGTATGCAAGGAGTTGATTAGAGACAAGATTGTTTTTACTGCAACAGAGAAGTTAAAGGAGAGACTTTTGAGGGATCCGGACCTGACTCTTGAGAAAGCGGTGCAATTATGCCAAGTAGCTTAAGTAACAGCGACCCAGCTGCAAACCATGGCAGACTGCTCCAAGCAAGTATACGAAATGTCTATGGCAAAGAAGGATGATGAAGAAAAGCCCATTCAGACACTTGGACATAAGAAGTCACCTTCTGGATACAGACATGATGGTACAAGGAATAAAGAATGCTCTCAGTGTGGCATAATTCATAAGCCTCAAAGGTGTCCAGCTTTTGGAAAGACTTGTTACAAGTGTGGAAAGAAAAACCATTTTGCTAACATGTGTGTCTTAATGTCAATGAGTTATAACAGAGGACAACAAAAACATCAACTGCATAATCTAGAGTTGCATAGTCTGTTTATAGGAGAGTTGTCTCAGAATATAATGGAATCTATGATTGTCGAGCCCCAGGATGGTATGCAGATATGAATTTAAGAGGGCTTATAGTAAAGTTTAAGCTGGATACAAGAGCTGAAGCAAATGTGTTGCCATTTAAAATATTTAATGAGTTACCAGGTCAGAAGGTATTAACCAAAAGTGAAACAACTCTTGTAGCCTATGGGGGAGTACAGATAAAGCCGCTGGGCACTATTGTTATTCCAGCGTATACGGGAAAGAGAGAAGTGAAATTATTGGTTTATGTGACTGATATATCAACCCTTCCATTGCCAAGTAGGGAGGCTTGTGAGACTCTGGATTTGGTTCGTCGTGTTGATGTTATAAGATCAGTTGAATTTGTATCATGTGAGCAGTTGTTTACATTGTATTCTGATGTTTTTGAAGGTCTTGGTGAATTTGAAGGTCCTTATCATATACATGTTGATACAACAATTCCCCCAGTGATACATGGCTGTAGGAAGGTACCATTTGTAATACAAGACAGGTTAAAAGAGACTCTAGAACAAATGGAAAATGCAGGGGTGATAACTAAAGTTGTGGGACCTACAGACTGGGTAAATAGCCTAGTTATCACAGAAAAGAAAAATGGGAAGTTGCGTATATGTCTTGACCCATGTGATTTAAATAAGGCAATTCGCAGGCAGCATTATACAATTCCGACGACAGATGATGTATTGGGTCGGTTAGCTGGAATGAATTTTTTTACAATTGTGGATAAAAAGGATGGTTATTGGCAGGTGAAATTAGATGAACCCTCATCACGTTTGTGTACATTTAATACACTATGGGGAAGATATTGTTTTAATCACTTGCCATTTGGACTTAAATCTTCCAGTGATGTTTCAACAAAAAAATGAAGAGACTTTTGGACATATAAAAGGAGTATATATGATTGCTGATGACATGATCATAGCATCTAGAACCTCTGAGGAGCACGATCAGATTTTGCATCATGTAATGGAGGCAGCAAGGGCAAAGAACATTAAATTTAATAAGGAGAAGATCCAGTTTAAAGTTGATTCAGTGAAGTATATGGGACATAGTAACAGCTCAGGGGGTTAAAGTAGAAGAAGAGAAAGTGAAGGCTATTCGTGAGATGTCACCCCCAAGTGATAGACAAGGCGTTCTTAGGTTTCTAGGATCTGTCCAATATTTGTCAAAATATATTCCTAGGGAGGCGGAATTGACTGCCCCTCTGAGAAATTTTTGAAAAAGAATGTGTTATTTCAGTGGATGCCAGAACATGAGAAGGCTTTTGAAGTAGTTAAACAGCAGTTGTGTCAGGCACCTTTACTTCAATATTTTGATGTCAAAAAATCAGTAGTTGTGCAGGCAGATGCGTCAAAAGTAGATCCACCTAAGAATGATGAAGAACAAGTAGAGGGGAAGAGAGTTATACACAAGCTGAGTGTGGTAGCTATGCATTCAGAAGGAGTATCGGCTATACAGGGGGCAACAAGTCATGATAGTCAGCTCCAGACAGTAGTGGCTCTTATAAGACAAGGGTGGCCACAATATATGAAAGATGTACCTCTCCTTGCAAAGCCATTTTGGCCTATGAAGGACTTGATGCGCTATGAGGATGGTATTATTTATGTAGATGAGAGGGTAGTTATTCCATTGTCCAAGAGGTGAGAAATTCTCCTTCAGTTGCATGAGTCACATCAAGGTGTCCAAAGGACTAGAGCTAGGGCAAAAGAAATAATGTATTGGCCTGGGATGGGCGATGATATTGAAACAACGGTGGGAAACTGTTCAATATGTGCGCATTATGCATCCGGAAACCAAAAAGAGCCACTTATACCACATGAGATTCCTGAATTACCGTGGGAAAAAGTTGGTATAGATATTTTTGAATATGGTTCCTTACCATTTCTTTTGGTGGTGGACTATTATTCAAAGTATCCAGAGGTGTTGAGTTTGACAGATAAGACAGCAGGAGCAGTGATTACTAAATTGAAAACGGTGTTTGCTCGCCATGGGATTCCAAGGAGAATTGTGAGTGACAACATGCCATTTGCTGGTCGTGAGTTTAGGCAATTTGCTCAGGAATGGGGTTTTGAACAGTGTTTCACTAGTCCAGGATATCCCTGTCTAATGGGATGGCAGAGAGAGCAATTCACTCTATAAAGCAACTCATTAGAAAGGCAGAAGATGCCCAGGTAGATTTATATATGGCATTGTTAGAATATCGGAATACACCTGTCACGGGCATGGAGTAGTCACCAGCCCAGATGCTGATGGGTAGAATGTTGAGAAGTAAACTCCCGGTGACTACTGATTTATTATGCCCGAAGATACCTTCTGGGATCTATGAAGGCTTACAGAGAGTTCAGAAGAGGCAAAAATACTTTTATGATTGGACTGCAAAGTCTCTTAAGCCCCTGCAAGAAGGAGATGAAGTATGGGTAGAGAATAAAGAAGGGTGGTTTCCTGCGGTGGTAACAAAGAATGGTGATCAACCCCGTACATATCGGGTGATGACGTCCGAGGGACGTAGTTATTGGCGAAATAGGCGGAAGTTAAGGTATCGCAGGAGGAATGAAGAAGAAAATATGAAGGAGGACATCATACAGAGCATGCCTATAGTTACGCAGCATGATCAGTTGTCAAACATGTCTAATGGGAGTATGGAAGAGGTCAAGTCAAAAAATGATGTAGTAGATGAGACACGAGTTGTTCAATCTGAGGAAAGGAGTCCTAGGTACAACATCATATGGCAGGTGTGTCTTCTCGCCAGAAAGATATATACCTGGATAATTGTTTTATTTTTGTTTGTGTCTTTCTTTTAATGTGTATACATTTGTATTCATGAATTGTATTCATGATTTTAATTGTATTTTTGTTTTGTTTCTTTTTGTGAGAAGGGAGATGTGATGTATGTTTTACTTTAAATGGAATTGTTGGGAGGTGTGCTCTTCTAGCACACCTGTAGATCATGAAAGATACTTAAGGAGCTTGCCTTTGGGGAGAGGCAGGCTTTAGCATCTCTGGAGACCTTATGTGGCTGGCCTGTGTTGTCTTCGTTACCTCTCCTTCTTAGTAATAAAACTGTCTTTCATAAGTACGGATGCTTGTGTGTTGGACTCTCTGCTACAACTTAGGGCACAGCACAACATTACAGGTTGGGGGTTTTTTGAGACTATTATATAGGAGAATGACCATGAGGCTATTCTCACGATCAGTGGAAAGCTAGCTAAGGGAGCTTAGCCTACTTTCCATGGATCGTGGGAACTACCGGGCTCGCAGGCAAGCCTGGTTTCCCCTAAGCAGGTAACCCACTTGAATACCCCTCCCCTTAAATGGAGTTAGTTGAGTGAGCATTCCACTAGCCCCATTTTTTGATAATGTATTGCTGTGACATGGCTCCGTGCTGCAGCAACACGAGGAGACCCCCACCAGGAGGCTGAAACACACCTACTGTCCCTGGGGCCTCTCCAGGATGCCCTGTGCTCTCGTGTGGGACATCCTGGAACTTCTGGGGGGACACACGGCCCCCGATCCCCACAGCCCCCGCTGGCTCCATCACAGAGCCAGCAGTTGTGTGGGTGACCAATTCAGCCACCCAGGGCTTCCCTTTGATTGTCTGCGGGGAGAGGGGGCTAAGCCAGCTCTCCCCACAGACCTCCTTTCGGCGAGCCTCACTGATCATGAGACTTGCCTCATCTGCCTGCTTTAAAAGATCCTTCCCTGTGAAGCTTTTCTTTAACTGACATATTTCAATGCTATTGTAAAAAAGAGGCCTGACCCAGGGGAGGGGAAGGATACACATTTTTAAATAGATAAATGAAGGAAAGAAGGTGAAGCTGGTGCTGTGAATGATTAATTATGCTAAAACAGATATGAGAAAAGATATTCTGGCCCATTCTGTCTCTGCATAACTGAACAAAATGTGCATTCCATTTTGCAGGTGTGATCATTCATTTCATCCTACTCTCATTTCTTGATAATTCATAGATCTTTGACACACTCTGATAAAAGGCAGAGTATCTTCATGGACTCTCTTCAGAAGACAAAAAGTATTTGCATTTTGTTCAAAATTTCTGTGTTCTCCCCATAGAATCGATGCTAGGGATAAAAATGCAACTTGCAGGGGTGTAGCTACAACTGAACAGCGGTGGGCAGTGGGGGACAAATGTCCCTGGGCCTTTGAGAGATGGAAGCTGTTGGCTGGGTCACAGTTTGCTCTTTGGTCTCTGTCACGTACTTTCTCTGAAGAGGAAAGTGGGTAGGGGCCCATCTTCACTTTTTGTCCCAGACTCTGTTACAGACCAGGCCTGATCTATATACTAAATATGCTCATTAGCTAGTATACAAAATTAGGTCTGTCTTCAAGTTCTTTTATATGGTGACCGTGTATGATCTGGGTGCAAGGAAGGAGATCAAACCATTCCTAAAGGATTCAATGGGCTTTATTGAGTAAGACTAGCAACTTAATCTAGCAAAGCAGAACACTCTATTAATTTTAGCAACAGTATTTAAACAGAACATCTTAGCCAGTACCAATATATTCCACCCAGTGTGCCTAACTGACATGTGTGTGCAATTAAATCTTCCTAGAGCCTAGTACAGTTTAGATACAGGCGGAAAAAGTGGGGAGGAAGGAAGGCTCAGGGCTGGTATGGTTTTGGGGGGATCAGAAATTAGTAGGGGGAGAGGTGAAGGGTGTAGGAGAAGGGGAAGGGATGAGGGAATCCCAGGTTTGTATGAGCAGCATATTTACCAGGCTTGAGAATGGTGGATCTTTCAGCTGAAGAGGAGAGACTGTAGCTGGGAACAGCAACAGAGCGATGGTCTGGCTTCTGGTGGTCAAGCAGACAGTTTTCTCAGAGCGAGGCAGAGAGTGAATGTGCCATGGTTGGGGAAAAGTCTTGACTTCTCACTGCGCAGTAGAAGTCACAGACAGTTCCTGTTCATGAGCAGAGTTCCTGAGCAAATCTTGCTGTAGGCACAAGATAGCTAGCGTGTGAGCAGAATGCCCGTAGGCACAGAACTGCTAAACTGCCATGTCCAGAGACTCCTTCTTATAGTGCTTCCATCCCTTGATGTCCATTTCAGTCTTCTGGATCACAAAAGGCATTTATTCCTACTATCCTCTGAATATTGTCTTTTAATTACCAAAATTAGCTCAGGATATTTGGTCAGTTCAGAGAGATCTCACTCATCTCCTGTTAGCTGTTATCTTGAGGAAGGGACAAAGTCCAAAAGCAAATCTGCATCCCAGATGTGCTAGCCTGGTCCCAGAAGGTGTTAAAAGTTAGCAATTAGTGAGAGGGAGTTAGTTCTATTTGTGTGAGACATTATTTCTTGTATACCTCTATCTAGTGTGTATTTGCAACAAAAGAATATTCAAAGTATCATCAAAAGGGTAAGCATGAGTGAGGCAAGTTAATCAACACATTTGACTTAAGGCAGAAGCATCCTGTTACTGGACAACAGATTAATTTCAGCAGTGTGAGACTGGTAATTAAGCCTGACCCATTGTCTCAGTGAGTTTCCGCAAACCCTGATAAACAATGCTAGATTCCCCTGCCTCTTCAAATCATTGACCAGGCAGTCATGAGATTCACCAGGCAGTCATGAGATTCAGTTCAAACATTGAATTGAACTCTTAATATAAATGAAATCAGACACAGGACTATATTCTATATACGTATTAGTATTTTGGGGTGCTCATAACAACTCCACTACACAAATTGTCAGGATTCCTCCATGCTGACAAATGTGCCCCTGATTTTTAACCTAGTCATTCAATTAAAACTATCTTTCTGTAGCAACAATCATGGGTTAATATCAGTAATATATAACACCTTCTAGATTGTCAGCACAAAGGCAACAATTGAGGAAGATGATTCACATTATGAGTTGGGGCCTTTGAAAAGTGATGCTACGTAATGCTAAATACAACCTCCTCAAAGACTGCTATCTTAATGTAGAGCAAACTTCCCTAATAAAGTGTAAGCAGCAATGGCAGAAAGGTATGTCTACAGTATGTGAATATGCACTTTCCTTCAGAATAAGTCACATTCCTTGAAGAACTCCACTGTGAAGCATAGGGTCATGTGTTGCTCAGAGGAAGTATCCTCCAGAGGATGGAGCAGCATTGTGAACACATCCTTTGGAAATGTCACGCTTCTAACCTTTTCACTCATGCTTTGATTCACACCGACAGCCTTGATTTTATGTTTGCTCTCCTGACATGAAAACGTAATGCCTGAAACGTGATGCTATTGATTCTATAATCATATAGAGAATTATAGTATAGAAAACGCTTCAATTACTTTGCAGACACAGAAAGATGCTTAAAGAGCTGTTAAGAAAATAAGCAATTACAGCATTGTAATAGTAAAAGCATATTGCCACATTGCAATAGTAAAAGCATATTGCTGAGTCAGTAAGGCTTGGCTGAAATAAGCTACAGCACCCCCATCCCCCCCACCCACCCCCACACAGTCCCATGCCTCCTGCTGCCTTCTCTGTTAAATCTCAGTACCACCACCTGTATCTTCTCCCATCACTGGTAAATCTAATGCAGAAAGGTCAGCCAGAGGAGTTCACTTGGTGATTGCTCAGGAAACAGTAGCCAGACTAAGTAAGGTGCTCAACAACCTGGAATGTGGCCACTCCCCAGCTTTGTATTGGGGTGGTGGTGTTATTGCCTCACCCTTCTTTGAAGAAGTCACCAGGCAAAGGGCCGTTGGCTGAAGGGGGGAGTATAGCTGCATCCATTAAAAGAGCTATGCCATGGCCATGGCTGCATCAATAAAAAGAATGATGAGTCCCACAATCCAGTGAGCCAGCTGGCGTCCTAAAGGCCTTAAAGTGGGTGGGCAGCCAGCAATTATAGGGTTAATTGCATCAAGTAGTTTTCCCTGATTGACAGTCTGTAGACCCTGGGTCATAACCAATTGGTTAACAAGTTGTGGCATGGGGGGGGGGGGACTAAAGGGTTCCCGAGAGTCTGCTGGGAAGAAGAAGGTGTGCTTAGTTGAGAGGAGAGCAGTTGAGTCTTGCCAAGTTCTCTCAGGGTGAGCTTTGCAAGTCCCTGGGGGTCAGGGATTGTGGGGTTGGTCCTACCTAGATTTTGGTGAGGTCCAAGGGAAGGAAGCTAAGGCTTATGACTTTGTAAGGTTGGACTTGGGAAAATGTTTTAGTAAGACTTGTGTTAGAAGTTATTTTCTTTTTTGTGTGTGTGACTTTGCAATACCCATCTATCTACTTTGTAATTACCTCACAGCCTAGTAATGATTAAGTCAAATACCACCTGTAAACATCTGGGCAATAGGAAAAGCTCTTGTAACCACTAAGAAGCTAATCTTATCTTCAACAGCTATGCTTGGAATTCTGAACCTGCTTATTTCTGTAGTAGATCAATAAATTGTTTGTTTTTTTGTTGTTGTTTACAAGCTCTCTGAGTGTTTGATTGACTCTGGGAGAGGAGGAAGCCTCTAGTTCACACAACCCCAAAAAGGACCACAGAGCCTGCTATTTCCCCACTTAAACATACATGAGTAGAACCATGTTTTTATATTTGCCTGCTAGCAATATAAAGAGGGGACGGAAGGTTCATCACATCCTTTCAGTCAGAGAAACCTGCTAACTTCAGAGCGGTTGGTGGCAGCGATACAATCTACCAAAGAATCTTCTAGTTAACTTTAAACCCACCCAGCCCACAAGGCTCAGGGAGGAATGACCCAGCAGAAGTCTTCTCTCAGGTGGGCTGGTGTGGTTTTTACAATACTTTTAAAAACAAAAGCTGTTGCAAGAGGCAAGCAACTAAGCAGTTGGTTTAAGAAGAAGATAGGCTACATCCAGGTCTCAGAGATGGGCAAAATACTCAGAAAAGGTATTTTAGAAACAAAATACCTTAGAAAATGTATTTTAGATACAAAAATTACATAATACTTGATTTAAAAAACTAATAAAAATACAAAATAGTATTTTAAAATACATCATGAAATACAAAATAAAATGTCTGAAAAAAGGAAACAATTTTGAGATGTTCACTACATCTCCAAACTGGTTTCCATTTCCTTTAAGCAATACAAATTTCTCAAAAATTAAATCACTCAGGTTGTGCCTCCTGGCCAGCAAAGGAAAACAACCGTTTTACAGGACCACTTGATATTAGACTAGTATTATAACTAAAAAATAGCCCCCGGACAATGTGATATCCAGCCAACACACTAGCGTGCTTGGATTTGTACTGCAAAAACTGGAGATGCTGCTGCCAGTCTGTGTAGAAAATACTGAGCTAGATGGACCAAGGGTTTGACTCAGTATAGGGCAGCTCCCTATGTTCCTTCCTATGGCTAAATGGTCCCCAGGCTAGTCCCCAGGATAGGTACAGGTGTATCCATCTATATGTATCCATTATTTATTTGTAGAAATCACTCTTCATCAACAATTGATCACATAGTTTTAAAAATGGAATATACTTTTTACTCTGTAAATTGAAGCCTGCAATCTAAAATAAAAAATCAAGTAACTGTTTACATGAATTAAATGAATCTTCCAGTAGAGCTGTCTCCAGTCTCCTATAAGACAAAACTAACATCAAAACCTTATCTATTCTATCTAGAACAAGGGAGAACACAAAATATAGCAAAATGCCTGAAAACCTCTTTGGAGCATGACAGAACAGAGCATGCTTCCAGTTAGAGTGTCACACTTCCAGCCAAGTTTAAAACAATCAAAAGCTAGTTTATTTAAGTAGATATAACAAGCAGGACAGTTCATAGGTACCAAAGCAAAATGGTAAAAATGCACATACGAGATACCTTTCTTCCTACCTAGTGTTAGACAGGAGGCTTGGTAGCTCTTACTGTAGGCCTCAAATTGCAGTTCAGAGAACAAAAGCTTGCATCGTGGTGAAGTCTGCACGTTCCCAGAGCCATGTAGACTGGTCTCAGCTAAAAAAGCTAAACTAACACCAAAGTAGCATGCTGGAAACAGCAACCTCAAGAGTCCCTCCCCTCACCTAACTTGAGGTTAACTATTTCCCAGACCGGGTGGGGGGTTCGAACGGGTGCCAGACTGAACTGGCCCGGTCTGAACTGAGCCAGCTGGTTCCTTGCACTAGTGCAGTGTCAGTCTGGTTGTCAGCCAATATAACAAAGAAAAGTTCCATGTGGGTTCACTTCCACTTAAGCTTAGGAAGGGAACATGAATGTGAAATATACTGTTATTTAGCTTACAGAAATCTAACAGATTCTGACCGAAACCTTACCCAGCCTGAAATGCATTTTGCCCTTTCTGTGTTCTCCAACCCTTTCTTCCTAGTACTGCCACTGACAAAGAATTACCCACTTCTCACCCTCACAGGTGACCTTTTCCTTGGAGTGGACATAGAAAAGGGTCTTCCACAGATTTCAAAGGGCACAGGTTATAAAGACAAACCCTGACCTAGAGTTACCAAGCACCAGATATTTGATTTGCACATTAGATATTTTTGTCTGGCATATTTTTGATGAAAAACAGATGATTCTTTAAAAATAGGTCTATTTGTTGGGTTTATTTTTACAATAGCCTCTAACACATTTGCCAATTGAGTGGCTATCTTTAAAATTTTACAGTAACAATGCTAGGTAGAACAAATCTATGTTAAGGCATTAGATAAGGGCAGCATTTCAGATATCTCAGTACCTAAATGGTATTGCCTCTGCATGTGGGTAGATCACATCTGAAGATTGGTCCTAGGCAATAAAGGTTTTTTAAAAGTCAGAAAGAAAAACATCTTCTTGACTACTGATGATTAGTTATCCTCTTGCATGGAAATATTATTTCTCTTCCATCAAAGTAGACATTGATCTTACTAGCTTTCACCAACCGATCAGGACAAAAGTCAAGAGTACAAGAGGCTGTGGGCATAACCTCCCCCCGCCCCCAAGCTCTATCTATTTATTTGATTTTATGCCACCTCACTGAGATGGCTCTAGGTGCTTCACAAATATAATACCAGATAAAAAACTCATTAAAACAAAATTAAAACCAGTTTAAAATTTCAGTACTCACTAAAGGCCAGGCTAAAAAGATAAGTTTTAGGGTTCTTTTAAAGGCTTCTAAAACTCGTAAAACTTTAATATCCATAGGGGGCACATTCCAGGACCCCAGAGAGCCAGCGTGGTATAGTGGTTAGAGTGCTGGACTAGGACCGGGGAGACCTGAGTTCAAATCCCCATTCAGCCATGATACTTGCTGGATGACTCTGGGCCAGTCACTTTTCTCTCAGCCTAACCTACTTCACAGGGTTCTTGTGAGGAGAAACTTAAGTATGTAGTACACCACTCTGGGCTCCTTGGAGGAAGAGCGGGATATAAATGTAACAAATTAATTAATTAATTAATTAATTAATTAAAACTACAGAGAAATCTTAATCCTAAATCACTGCCAGGAGAGCTCGATCTTGAGTTGCTGTCAGCTGAGCAATCATATCATTGCTGAAGGCAAAGACTGAAAACAGCTCAACCAATTATAACAAGGAGAAGCTGATGACACTTCAACTACATATAGATTCTTCCTTAACTGTGGTCCCTAAGACACAGCATATCTGAAGAGTTCCATCCTCACAATGGTTTGCAGAATTATCACAGTGAACCCAGCATGGTTCTCTGAGCAAGATAAGTAGGATTTAACATCCCATTGGGCCAGTTTGGATGACACTTTGTATACTGGGACCAGCTTATGCAATAGAAGTGTATGTATGATGTGAGCATGCAAATCATACACACCCCTCCCAATGTTCCAGGGTGCCTTTCCTTCCTTATGTGAGGGTGTCAGTTGTTGAAACAGCTTCGCCAAATTTTGTACAAATACTAGTTTAAACAATAAGGGGAAGGTACACCAGCACTCCAGGAGAAGGGAAGGATATGCATTGCACATTATCTCCACTCCTCCACTTCGTGCTTGAGTATCATCTTTACTTTCACCTGACTGTGGGAGCACAAGGCTTTGACAGGTAAGATCAATCAGGGGCTAGGGAGGTGATGATTGCCCTAAGCTTCTCTGTGTTTTAGAGAGCTTGGGAGGGGAGAATTCTATATCTATCCCAGCTACAGTGGAAGAACACAGGTAAGAGACCACTGCTAATTAATATTGTCTGGAGACATGGAGTTAATGTTCCAAATAAAGTAGTTTATTTAGGAAATCCATCAGGGACATAGATTAATCATCTAATCTTATCTTGCTTAATCATCTAATCCTATCATGAATCGAATCATGCCTCATTGCTAGCTACATACAGGAAAGGGAAATGGAAAAGACAGATGTTTCTCTCTCTCAGGTAAGAGAATGGAACCTGAGACTGTCAGTCTAGCAAAGGGGAATCAGAGTAGAGACAGCACTGGTTGCATTCACAGATAATGCAGAACCACAAGTCCAATAAACCCATGTTCCTGCTCCCCATCCACCACTGCTTTCCTGCCCAAATTCAGACATATTGAAGAGCAGGCTCTCTGCAGTCAGGGAGACTGCAGAGAGGAAGAGGGACTGGCTGTGTGGGCTTCCTTCTTGCATGAAGGACAGCCCAAACAGCCAATCACTGCTAGAGAGTGGGAGGAGCTTCTTCCCTCGACTCCAGTTACAGCGATTGTAGCCTGCATTCGTGTGTCACACTGGGGAACTGAAACCTTGGGTTGGCGTAGTGAAACTCACTACAACCCTCAGCTGATTCTCTTGCAGGAGGCACATCTCAGTCATTCATGAGTCTTGCCATACTTGTAGGCCTCTCACTCTCCTTCCCCCCAACCCGCCCAATTGAGCTTCTTTGCTTTTATGTCTGTAGGCAGTAGGAGGGGGGATGATTTCATTCAGTGCCCTCCCCTTAGCATTTCTGCTTGTTTTCCCAGTATCCACTGTCAGGAATATTTTCCCAGTATCCACTAACAGGAATATTGGATTGGCTGCTTTGCCTTTCTGACAATACTGTAAGCCATGTTCAATCTAGTTGATTGCCCAGATGGTGTTTGGTTTCCCTAGTTATGGATCTCACACAAAACTCTAAATATCAGACACCTAAAATTTCTTGGAACTTTTTGGGAAACATATATGATCTGATCACTAATAAGGTTCTAAACCTGATACAAGTTGTGATGCAGTATCTGAATAAATTCTTCCATCACATCAAAATTTTATTAGCTCATACTATGTATGTCAAAGCACATTTAGCTTATATTGAGAGAGTGTTGTTTCCTGGAGCGAATCTCCAGTGACAAAACCATAGCTGCAGAAATCACGTCTAGCATATCTGTACTTCAAAGTACCTGAGCTGTTCACTTCTTTTTTGATCCTGTATTTCTCAACTTGATATGGACTACTAAAAATAAAGTTTCCCGGTTATTAAAATAATTTTTTTAAAAAATTATGTCATGGATTTGCTATTTGGTTAACAAGAGAAATGATTGGAGTGGGGAGAATGCTTCCCCCCAAAATCAGAAAAGGTATCAGAAAATGTACAATAATATTGTATTTGATGTGACATAAACTATTTATTCTTTGATATTCAGATCTAGATAATCATTATAGATTTGAGAGAGAAATTCCAAAGTGAATTGACATGACATTGCCGAAGTTCTGCAATAGACTTGTCTTAGAATTTGAGGTTAGAACATGCTCATTTAGTGCCATCATTTCAGGGAAGATATTATGACACAGTTCTTTCACTATTATTCAAGCTACAGGATTAAAGAAAGAAATGACTGAACTGCCTCTGTAGCCATTTTCTGTCCAGAGCTTTCACACACCTGAGACCCAGGCAGATGGTAGCAGCTGTGGAAACTCAGTGCCCCTGAAAAGAGACTAACCTCAAGAGACATCAGCATTGCCTTCAGGGATTACTCAGTGGGACTGCTTTTCCCCACAAAAAAAGTGTCAATTCATGAAGTGGAATTATTGCTTTGTGAACAATCATCCATCTATTAGTGGAAGCAACATGAGCTCTGCAATGCCCTACTTACTGTACAATAGACTTTCTGGTGAGTACACATTATGCATTCAATAATTAAAAAACCTGCTGGTTTAAGACCAGAGTTAAGGCTCACCACATCTGGATGTAATGGGGGACCTGAGTTGGAGAGACCCACAGCTTCCTTACTGTTATGTCTGAACCCAGCCAACTCCAGTTCTGTCTGTAGCGCGCCCTGAGGTCACACTGATAAGACTCCAGTTTGAACCCTCCATTTGTAGTGTGTTTTGCTATCCAAACCGAGAGTCCTGGGAGCCTCCTTTTCAGCTCTGGAGGCTGCATTCAGCCAGACTGGTGTTGAGGGAGGAAGCTCCTCCCTCTCTCCTTCCCTGATTGGCTGTGCCTCCTTGTTCAAGCAAGAAGGAAGCCCACACAGCCAGATCCCCTGCCTCCTTGCAGGCTCTCTGACTGCAGAGAGGATGCTCTCCAGTGCACATGAATGCAGAGGAGAGAGCGGGGTGGAAGGGGGCGTGGAACCACAGGTCACAAATTGTGCTCACTTCCAACTTAACTTTTATGCACCCACACTTTTCTTTGGTCTTTGAGACCAAAATCAAGATGTGGAACATGGAGTGCTGTCCATGTCTCACCTTGTCCTAGTTCTATATTGCCTTATGAAGCATCTAAGTCTTACTGCAAGGGTTTTCAAAATGTACTGGTGTGTATTGGTGATGTTGCCATGGAAGCTGGGGGAGGGCTTGGCAGGTTGCTTTTCTTCCTTTTCTTTCCTTTAACCAATTTTTTGTACTGCTTGACTATAGGATTCTGACCACATATATATTGATGTTACTCAGACTTAAGCAAGATGCCAGCATGTTCGGATCATAAGATTCTTCTGTTCATGTGCATCTGAACTGTGTCAGCTGCACTGACAACATATAGAAATAACATCAATGAGCTGAACATTGTACAAAATGAAATTGTTCAATTGAGCTGCATACATTTAGTAGACAACAAAAACGCCTGGGTACAATAATCCTTGCTGCTCAGATCATGAAAATAATTGTTGCCTTTGGATGGAACTAATAATGTCCTCCTTTCTTCTACTGGTGTGATTTTTCTGAGAGAGTAAGAGGGAAAGGGAGGGGAGAGCAGTTTCAACATCATGTTAATGTGCAATGGTTAATTTTAAAATGTTGGTGACATTTTATCATGACATTTGACATGTATCAGCCATCCCTATGCAGTCCAAGAAATAGATCCCTTCAGCCTAAGGATCTGGAATAGATCTTCTGGAGTATGAGGATGTCAACACTGTTGTTCTACTTGACTGCTGAAGGCAGAAATGGCCTATTGGGGTGAGGAGTGCTAAGTGGGACACCAGTCCTTAAGCAGAAGGTGGTGTGTCCTTGATGAAGAGGTCCTCACTAGACCTCAGGAATTTTGACAATTATTGGCCAGTCTCCAACTTGCCATTCTTGGGCAAAGTGCTTGGGCATGCATTGGTGACTTGGCTTCAAAGAAAACTGGGTGAAACTGAATTGTCTCAACCCCTTTCAGTCTAGCTTCCAATCTGGATGCTCAGCCCTAGGCACATTTGTTCAGGTGGCACAGAACACTTTACAGGCAAAAAGTCACCCCGCCATGCAAGACCCATGCAGCTATAGTCTAGAATGCAGCATTTATGCAGAACTTTGCTGCATTAATCAGTATTTTGGCCATTCTAAAGCCGAATGGCCAAAAGCTTGACTGAATTCAAAACCAGAAGTTGGTCTTGGTACGTGTTCAATCTCTGCATCCCGAAGGAACCTGAAGTTCTGATGGAGAAATACAAGACACAGGCAGAAACTAAGTGGAGGCAGAGCAGGAGCAGCTAGGCAACGGCACTCGAAGCAATGTGGAACACAGTAACATGCAGAGGAGGTACATAGCCTAAGTATTTGAGAATTGCCTGGTTGACACTAAATTTTAATGCACTTGTCAGGAAAAGTCAAGTGGTCCTTTTGCCTGCAAGCAAGCAGAGTGGATATGAACAATGAAGATGAGCCAAGCTTTTGGAACACATCCCTGCGTGATGAACACAAAAGTACTTTCAGAGCTTAATTTGAGCCAGAGATTAGCCTCGAATCTGGTTCCATGTGTCATGACTCAGTCTTGGAACTGTAGCAGTAATAAAAAGCAAGTGCCTTTCCCCTACTGATGAGTAACCACACTCGGCCTCCTCATATCATAAAGGAAACCAGATGTAAGGCAAGACAGGGCTTTGTCTTGCTCATTTCTGCTGTTCATTTCTGTGTTGATGAGGGAATTTCTGCTAGGGTTGTGCGAACCAGCTTGACCTCGAGCTGGTTCAGTATCGAACTGGTCCAGCCCAAGGTTGAGCTGAACATACACAGCTCAGGGCCAGTTCAGGGTTCTAACATTTAAACTAAGACGAATAAAACCTCACTGCCTCCATGGGGTGCTGCCATGGCTGGGGGGGGTCCTCCAGTGGTTCCTCTCCTCCCACCAACCTCCTCTAGCAAGTGGTTAGAGGAGGCCATTGAATTTGCACCTGTTGTGCTGATACCTTTATATAGTGAGGAAGTTCACACAAGCAGCCCTACCCAGGCTTGCACAGCCCTACCCAGGTATGGCTGCTCCTGTTGAGCACTGGAACCGATCCCAATCCTGGTGCTGCCCCACCAGGTAGCCTGACATTTTCCCCTGGGGAAATTACCAAGGCAGAAGGGCATGGACATGGTAGTGTATCTGCAGCCCAAAGCAGCCTGCAGCCTAAGCAGCCACAGAGTGGGACTCCTAGAGTGCCCAGTTCTGGAGAAATCCCCCAATGCATTGTGCTTCTTGCACAGTTCAATGAGGGATTTCTGGAGGTGAGGGTGCATTCCCTTGGCTTCAAGATGGCAATGTGGCTCTGGGTAGTGTGGATTGTTTGGGTAAGCAAGCCACATGGCCCAAATAAAACAGGAGATTATCTGGGAGGAAGGTAAGAGTGTTCCTGCCTTCCCACCAGCCCTTCTGCCTTGCTGTCCTGGCTCATGTGACCAACCTCAGTGTGTAGCACTTTTGGGTAGCACTTTTTGGACCTTGTACAGAAGCATCAGTCAAAAACTTCTGCATCTCAGTCATTTCTCAACACATCCACTGTAATCTGCTCAGCTGAGGTGCTTGTCACCTAGTTACAAATTTCAGGCAGACTGAACAGATGTTTTAGATTTTAGGATCAAGGGAATACTAGTGGCATAAAATGGTAGCTGCCTCTATAATTATTGTAAAGAACCCAGACCCATGGTTGTTCAGAGCAGTAGGATTCTGCCCAGCTATCATGCTCTCTTAAGCTTTCACTTAGTCAGATGGGGGATAAGAAGAAATCAATGACATGTTTATACTGGAAAGGTGTAATTTTAAATGGTGGTGTTCTGACTAGCAACTTACGAGCCCTGTGACTTGTGCATACTTGGCACAGCAAAACATATGGATCATCCTGCCTTTAATTAAATAAGCCCTCAGCAGCTGTTACACAATACTTTGTTGAAGAGAGCTTGCCTACAAAAAAAATGCTCTCCATCAGAAACACATTGAAAAGGCTTTGCTGACATCGCTGTAGGGAACAGCAAAATGAAAAGAATCGGATGAAGAAAGAGGAACATTAAATGTTGATGCTATCAATAATTCATGCCTACTCTGTGTTTCATCCAGAAACCACCAAAACAAAGTACATGCTACCTCTACAGAGATCATTCAGTTGTTACTAAATCACAGCAAACTTCAGGTTGAAATGCAATAACCATAGTGTATAAGAAGAAACTGTTTACCATTTGTGCTTTTTCTTCCCTTGATTGGAATGGCCATTGGGTTCAAGAAGGAGTGGAATAAACTTCAAACAAATTCATTATATTAAGTCAAATAGGGTTGTCCTTGCAAAGAGAGACTGAAAGAAAAAGGTAATAGGATGTTATTCTGAAGTCATGCCTCTGAAATTATGTGATCTATTACTCTGATAGATTAAAAAAACAAAATTTGTCTTTTATGCTTCCTCATTCAAGCTGCCCTGATTAGACATAGTTCATCCTGGTGAGAAATGATGATTTCCCTGGAATGTGTTTACCCTCCTGTTGTTATTTTATTAAGGGAAATCATTCAACATGGCACTGTTGACAAAGTTGACAAAGATCATTCATTTTACTATGAAAAACAACACTTTGCAAACACTTATGTTCAGCATTATTTAAGAAATGATTAATGATCAGGAAAGTGCAAGACAAGTGCTAATAAAAAAGGCGGCTAACATATCAGCATTCAAGGAATCTTCTGCAATGAAAAGAAAATCAATATGGGAATCATTTGTGATCCTGTGCATTTGGAATTCAAAAAACAAGAGGAACATAGGAAGCTGCCTTCTACCAAGTCAGACGTTTGGTCCATCTGGTAGCAGCTTCTCCAATGTTTCAGGCAGGAGTCTTTTTGCCAGCCCTACATGGAGATGTCAAGAATTGAACCTGCGACCTTTTGCCTGCAAAGAAGAGAGATATTTTACTATTGAGCTATGGCCCTACCCCCAAAGGTGGCCTACATGGGTCTCCAGCTAGGCACTGAACATAGCAAGACCTTCAGGAAGGTGATTGTCTCATGTGTCCTTAGACCATGCTCTGGGACCCAATGCTATATCTGCATTTGTGGGGGCAATCTGTATACTGTTGCTTGCTCAGTTTAACTTCATTAATTTTAAAAGCTATAGTTCATTTCATTTCACCAGCAGTATCCACTGACTCTGGGTTGGATCCAAAAGTTGATCTTTTGCACAGAAGGTTCCATGGTGCATAGAATAGCTGATTTACTCCTTCTACTCAATCTTTGGGTGACAAAATAAAACTACAGCCAAATTTGTTATTTCACTTGTGCAAGAGCTGTTTAAGTGTCTTATGCAGGTGGTCGTTATTATTCAGAGGGGTTCGGTTCCTGCCAATTAGCATGGATATGGAAACTGTGAATAAAGAAACCTTACTCCTTATGGGAATCCAAGGGTTAGGTTCCTTACTCTTAATCTCGCCAATCCCACAAATTCTCTTATTTTTCATTTCCTTCCTTCCTTCCTTCCTTCCTTCCTTCCTTCCTTCCTTCCTTCCTTCCTTCCTTCCTTTCTTTCTTTCTAAAGAGCCACAAAATGAGTAACTACAGGCCTGTCTCCAACCTTCTGTGGCTGGGCAAGGTAATTGAGAGGGTGGTGGCCTCCCAGCTCCAGACAGTCTTGAAGGAAACTGATTATCTAGACCCATTTAAAAATGGCTTCCAGGCTGGCTATGCGGTGGAGACTGCCTTGGTCGGCCTGATGGATTATCTCCAACAGGGAATTGACAGAGGAAGTGTGATTCTGTTGGTCCTTTTGGACCTCTCGGTGGCTTTTGATACTATCGACCATAGTATCCTTCTGGAGCGGTTGAGAGGGTTGGGGGTAAGAGATACTGCTCTGCAGTGGTTCCACTCCTACCTCTCGGGCAGGTTCCAGATGGTGTCCCTTGGAGACTGCTGTTCTTCCAAATCTGAACTTTTGTATGATGTCCCTCAGAGCTCCATATTGTCTCCGATGTTGTTTAACTACATGAAACCGCTGGGGGAGATCATCAGGAGATTTGATGCAGGGTGTTACCAGTATGCTGATGACACCCAAATCTATTTCTCTATGTCAGCATCATCAGGAGAGGACATAACCTCCCTAAATGCCTGCCTGGAGTCAGTAATGGGCTGATGAGGGATAACAAACTGAGACTGAATCCAGATAAGACGGAGGTACTCATTGTGCGGGGTCAAAACTCTGGAGACAATTTTGATCTGCCTGTTCTGGATGGGTTCACACTTCCCCATGAGGAACAGGTACGCAGTCTGGGGGTGCTTCTGGATCCGAGTCTCTCCCTGATGTCCCAGGTTGAGGCAGTGGCCAGAGGTGCTTTCTAACAGCTCCGGCTGAAACTCCAGCTGCGTCTGTTTCTTGAAATAGATGTCCTCAAAACAGTGGTACATCTGCTGGTAACCTCCAGACTGGATTACTGCAATGCACTCTGTGTGGAGCTGCCCTTGTACGTAGTCCGGAAACTACAGTTGGTTTAGAATGCAGTGGCCAGGCTGGTCTCTGGGTCATCTAGGAGAGACCATATTACTCCTGTATTGAAGGTGTTACAATGGCTGCCGATATGTTTCCGGGCAAAATACAAGGTGTTAGTTATAACCTATAGAGCCCTAAACAGCTTGGGCCCTGGGTATTTAAGAGAACGTCTTCTTCGTTATGAACCCCACTACCCATTGAGATCATCTGCAGAGGTCCGTCTGCATTTGCCACCAGCTTGTCTGGTGGCTACTCAGGGACGGGCCTTCTCCGTTGCTGCCCCGAGGCTTTGGAATGCACTCCCTAGTGAAATAAGAGCCTACCCATCTCTGACAGCTTTGAAAAGGTCTTTAAAGACGCATCTGTTCACCCAGGCTTTTAACTGATACTGTTTTTATTGTTTTTAATGTTGGTTTAGAGCATTGTTTTAAAAACTTTTAAATTGTTGTGTATTAATTTTCTTGTTTTTGTTTTTAACTAATGCTTTAATGTTGTTTTTATCTGTTGTAAACCACCCAGAGACATAAGTTTTGGGCGGTATAAAAATATGTTAAATCAATAAAAATAAATAAATAAATAAATAAATAAATAAATAGCTCTGTGCTTCACAATGGTGGTCGGAAATGACATCAGAAGTCATTTCTGGCCACTGAGGAACTGTGAATAGGTGAAAATTACCTAAATTTTGTGCTGTGGATAAAGAACCTGGGTCTCTAAAACCCAGCCACAGATACATGAAACCATGATCTGTGAAACCGTGTTTAACAAGTGTCTCCTGTATTTGTTTAAATTGCTTACTTTGTTATATTGAATATAAGCCTCCCTGTGATATTTTTAACCTGTAGCAGGGTATAAATAAAATAATACATTAAATTAAAAGCATCCTGCAGAAAAGGAAGCATGCACTGTTGTGCAGGTGTTTGTGAAATAGTACTAACTATTTTCCTTCCACCCATGGTTTTTTGGAGATATCTCACTGAGTTCAGCAACATCTGTCTAGTGAGAATTTTGCATAGCACCTTATGCTTCTCTGACTTAACCCCACAGGCTTCTTAGTGAGGATATGGATATTTTAGCAGCTTTACATTGTATTGAACTTCTTGACCTCAAAATATTGATTTTAAACTGCCACGGGGAAAAATATTAATTTTTTACTGAGCCAATATGTTTAAATACAGATGCAACGTGTATTTCAGTTACTTGCTGGGTGTTACTTGCTGGGTGATTCTGGGCCAGTCACTTCTCTCTCAGACTAACCTACTTCACAGGGTTGTTATGAGGAGAAACCTAAGTATGTAGTACACCGCTCTTGGCTCCTTGGAGGACAAGCAGGATAAGACAGATAGATAGACAGACAGATAGATAGACAGATATGGGGAACCCAACTTCACACATACATTGATGGGGTCTGAGCTGTCAGTGACTGACCAGGAGAGAGATCTTGGGGTCGTGGTGGACAGCTCGTTGAAAGTGTTGACTCAATGTGCAGCAACTGTGAAAAAGGCCAATACCATGCTAGGGATCATTAGGGAGGGGGTTGAAAATAGAAATGCTAATATTATAATGCCCCTATACAAATTTATGGTGCAGCCACAAGAAGGATATTTAGAACTGGAAAAAGTGCAGAAGAGGGCACCGAAGATGATCAGGGGCCTCGAGCACTTCCTTATGAGGCAAGGTTAGAGCATCTGAGGTTTTTTATTTTGGAAAAGAGGCAACTATGGGGAGACATGATAGAGGTGCATGGAGTAGAGAGAGTAGGCAGAGAAAACCTTTTCTCCCTCTCTTTCAACACTAGAACCAGGGATCATCTCATGAAACTGAAGGCCAGGAATTTTAGGGCCAACAAAAAGAAGTACTTTTTCACGCAGCTCAATGGAATTCTCTGCAATGGGATGTGGTGATGGCCACTAGTTTAGATGACTTTAAAAGCGGCTTAGACAAATTCACAGAAGACAAGTCTATCAATGGCTACTAGCCTGGTGGCTATAAGCCACCTCCTGCTTCAGAGGCAAGATGCCTCTAAATACCAGTTGCAGGAGAGCAACAGCAAGAGAGAGGGTGTGCCCCCACCTCCTCTGTGGGCTTCTCAGGGGCATCTGGTGGGCCACAGTGTGAAACAGGATGTTGGACTGGATGGGCCTTGGGCCTGATCCAGCAGGGCTGTTCTTGTCCACCAAACAACAGTGGTTTATTTAGCGAGAATAACTGATCATATATCTTTAAACTTTACATCCCTAGGTGTGTTCCCCAATGAGAAAACTGCTTGATATCAAAGTATTTTAGACTCAGCAGTCCAGAAGGACATGCCCCTTTTACAGTGTTTCTAAAGCGTTAAAATAATCATGTTGACATGAGCATGTCCCAACAGACCGATCATTTCCAGTTCACTGTGTAACCAAAGGGTTAAAATGAACATCTGAGCATGTGCCAACACAGCAGACCCTTCTGGATTATGTTTCTACTTAGTCACGCCAGCCATGTAGACCATGCAAGCACAATTAATTTCACTTTAATTATGAAAATTGTACAAATTCCAGTTCATTGACATCATGTCTCTATACAAATGGAATTACAAACAGCATAGATTCATATAACAAACCTGTTAATTACATGTTTCAGCAGCATCACTAATTATAATTTCACTATGTGCTAAGAAGAACATTGAGCTGAGACATTTATCTACGAAACTCTAACATTTATTGAAATATAAAATGAAGTGGTAGATGAGAGGAAGAGGAGGAGGAGGAAAATACATTATAGCAGGGGTGGGCAAACATGGCCCACCAGCTGTTGAACTACAACCCATCATCCCCAGACACAATTTTTTATGACAGGGTATGATGAGAGTTGTAGTTCAACATCATCTGGAGGGCCAGGTTTGCCCGCCCCTGCATTATAGCAACCACTAGGCATGTGCATAGGACCTGTATTATGCACAATCTCCAAATGAACCATGCTTATGCTGTTTGCAATATGAATGCTTAAACTTCAAATTTGTGACGTTTCCAGAATTCAAAGTTTACCATATGGATTTGTCCAGTTCATAATTCTCAGAACAAGCTTCATCTCCTTTATGTCTTCTCCAGTTCTGAATGTAAACTGAAATTCTGCATTCAGGCTCATCAGGCTGCTTTGTAGGTACATGCGCAAAAGTCCTTTAATTTTATTAACCTCTTAATTTAGCGGTGTGTGAACAGACACACTCTCTTCTGAAGGAGATTCATGGTAAAAGCCATGTGTGGAAACGCTCCTGGAGTTAAGGGAGGAAACTTCTCCTGTTGCTCAGAATCCATTGGCTGGTGTGGCTTTCCTTCCAGGCTTGAAGGAAGCCCATGCAGCCAATTCCCACCCATTTGCAGTCTCCTAATCATCTAGGAAGCAACCTAATGGCACAGTGGAGAAATGACTTGACTAGCAAGCCAGAGGTTGCAAGTTTGAATCCCTGCTGGTATGTTTCCCAAACTATGGGAAACACCTATATCGGGCAGCAGCAATATAGGAAGATGCTGAAAGGCATCATCTCATACCGTGTGGGAGATGGCAATAGTAAACCCCTCCTGTATTCTACCAAAGACAACCACAGGGCTCTGTGGTTGCCAGGAGTTCACACCGACTCGACGGTACACTTTTCCTTTAATCATCTAGGAGTGTGCCAGGGGACTCAGAGGCAAACTACAGGTCCATTGGACCCACAGTTACAGGTACGTCCTAAGGCACTCGAGGTGTAGAGAATAGGTTTTTTCCACATTTGTCCATTAATTTCTATGCACAGGATTCACAGATGACTGTGAAAAACAAACAGAACAGAACCGCTTACTTTGCAGTCACTGATATTCAGAGAACAGCTGAGATGTCTTTGTGCAGATATTGTTGCTGATGTATGGTCAATACATTTGTCTCCTCTTCTGCACACAGCTGCTTCTGCAGATGATCTTGAAAAGAAATGAAATGACATGTTAGACTTCATTTATAAAGCATTAAGGCACACTGTAAAGCATTCACCAGTGATATTTGTTATACTAGGGATCTGTATTTAGCAGTGCCTAGCTGGATTTATATGTCTCCTGACTCCTCAACTGAAAATTAGTACTCCTGGAATAAAATAGTGTTGACCCTGAAGACACACGTGGCTTCCGCTAGAACCTGTATACTGCAAAATAGAAGTGTTATACCAATTAGCTTTGGCTTTTCTGTAAAAATAGAAAATTGGAATTAGCACCAGACTTCCTGGCTGCTGGAAGTGCTGTGGAGTGAAGGGGAATAAATAATATGCCTGCATATCAAAACCCAAGAGGGTATAATGGTCAAGTAGTTAAGGCATATATCAAAGTGTCTGTAAATTATGGAATTATATTTTATAGATGGTTTCTTTCCTAATTTGGATGGCTCCTCCTGTCCGCCTATTCAACTGTCAAAGGACTCCTGATTAAATAAGCTAATATACTCTGGAATATATACCAGGGCCCTGAGGAATTCTGGCAATTCCAGTATTCCAGGAATACAGAGGCAGAAGAGGTGTATGTATGGAGTAGTAGCTATGGAAACAGCTAACCTCTTTTGAGAGATTAGGGCCTTGGGACTCCACTGTGGAGATAAGACTTGTGTATAGAGGGGCTTTGCCAGGAACATATGTTATCCCAGTCAGACCCTGCTGATAAGGTCTGCTATCTGGGCAAAGGGGCACTTTTTAAATGTGGTGATTCTCTTTATTTAGCAGGGGGAGAGTAACTGGCCCTATCCACCCCCAGCAAAGTACATCCAGTGATTGTTGCTGGTGTCTATCTTACATTTCTTTTTAGATTGTGAGCCCTTTGGGGACAGGGATCCATCTTATTTATTTTTGAAACTTTTGATGAAAAGCTGTATATAAGTAGTTTGTTTATTTTTTTTTATTTAGTTGTAGTTGTTGATATGAAACAACGTATCAACTTGACATTGCCATGGGATAGTTTTAATATATTATGGGCATCGGCTCTTGTCCTCTTTTCTGCATAGCTTTTATTATCTAACAAAATCTACTATTAACATAATACAAAGGTTTGATACATAACTCTGCTTAAAAAAGAAATGGTTTACATTTAAAAGGCTTGCATCAAAAGGATAACTTGCTATTATAAAGGTTTGCATCACAATATATGCATGTTAAAACTGATCTTCACTGAGAATAATCAATAATAACTAATAAATAATCAAAGCTGGGGAAACTCTCTCTCTCTCTCTCTCTCTCTCTCTCTCTCTCTCTCTCTCATACACAAGATAATTCTTTAGCTCTCCCTGGCATTTCAAAAAGCATCCCCAAAAAGAAAGAGAACAGTTCAAAGCTGTTGTTTCTAGTCTCATAAGAGACTGGCTCCAATTTGGAGCAGTTCACTCCAAGTTTCTTGTATCTTTAAAAGTCCATTTTCTCAGCCAGCCAGCCCTAGGCTGGCAGGCTGGCTACCTGGTCAGCCCATAGTGAAAGTCTTCTCCCCCGGTACGCCATGGCACAGCACCTAAATGGAGGGCTTTCACTCTACCTGCCCCTCCCAATTTCAAAACAATCTGTTTAGTTTATGTTATTAGTCCTTGAGATGTTCCTCTGAGAGGACACAGAAATATTGTTTTGGTTATTTTCGTTCTTTCTCCTAATTAAGGTCAGACTGGTCTCTTCTCAGTGGCATATAGGCACAAAGATAATTCTGTTTAGTTTCCAAGCATTTCTGGTCTAGCATATTTTTATCTTAACTGTGAAATTTTCTTTTCCTCTAAGGTTTTCCTGGGAACTAGAATATGATTTTTTCCCCCTTATCTACAAGATATTCTTTTCCTGGTATAGTTTTTTCATGGACTAGAATGTGATTTTTTTTTCTTACTGTGAGATTTTCTTACCTTGTATTTTAAGATTTTCTCATAGGTTCTGTTTTCTCATGGACAACAGCATAATTTTGCAGCACCCTGTAAGATTCCAGTACCATGGAATGATTTTCTTATGGGTGCTTACTGGCATAGAAATATTATGGTATGGTCTTGGACATGGGATGACAGCACCTATGAGAATTTGAGTCAAATTCGAACAGAACCAAGCAGCTCAAGTTCGATCGACCTGGGGCCCAGTCTGGTCTGACCATTGAGAGGTATACTTGTAAAGGGGAATCTGGCTTTGACAAGAGCAGTTGTGTTATTGTTGTTGTTGGGAATCTAGTACTTAGTAAATACAACATTTACTAATGGTATGGTCTAGGGGTGTGTGAACCTATCCGGTTTGAACCCTGGTTCCACTTGAATGGTCCAGGTTCAAACTGGACTGGTCCCCCCAAAGGGGGTGAAGGTCCAAGTTCAAACCGGACTGGCCCTGGTTCAAACTGGACCTGTCTGGTCCAGTTCGGGCATCTACTCATACAGGCAAATGAAATAGGGTGAACTTCCTAGACCTGGAGCATGTGGGAGGGGAGTCAGATCTACTTACTTTCAGTTGCAGCGGCAGGAATGGTGGTAGATTTCCACCATCCCCCATCCCGAACAGACTGTGGCCCAGTTTAGGCCTTCTCTGGCCTGATTCAGGCCTCCGCACATGTGCGGAGACCATTTTAATAACCCCCACACATACGCAGCGGTCATGCCCGGAGACGTGAACTGGGCCGCAGCCAGCCCAGGCTACACTGGAGGAGGCTGGCAGAGGTGGGGAGGTGCTGCTGCCACCTCCAATGCTGCCAATGCCACTGAAAATAAGTAGCCCTGACTCCCCTCCACACCCTCTAGTTCTAGGAAGCTCCCATTCCCCTCTACTCAGAAAGGAAAATCCTCACCAGACTCCCCTTTATGAGTAGACACCCCCAACTGGTCTGCAAACCAGTTCAAACTGGTCCAGTGGTCAAACCGGACCAGGTTCAGTTTGACCAGAAACGGAATGGGCTGGGTGCATGAGAAAACAGCACCCATGAAAAAATCTTACCACAGTCCTGAAATCTTACAGGGTGTGGATAATTAATGTTCTTGTATACTAGAGAAAACAGCACCTGTGAGAAAATCTTATCATGGTACTGAACTGTTACTGGCACTGAAAAGTAATGGTATGGTCTAGGAGTGTGCAAACCGGTCCGGTTTCCACCCTGGTTTGACTTGAATTGGGTTTGTTTGAGTGGTCCAGGTTCAAACTGGATTGGCTCCCCAAATGGAACTCAGCGAGTCTGAGTTCAAATTGGACTGGCCCTGGTTTGAACTGGACTGGCTCCAACTGGTTCGGGAGTCTACTTGTAAAGGAGGATCCAGTGAGGATTCCCCTTTATGAGTAAATGGGTTCTAGGGGCTTCCTAGACCTAGGGGGTGTGGGAGGGGAGTCAGAGCTACTTACTTTCAGAGGTAGTGATGGAAGGGGCTCCCCTCACCACTGTTGGCCACCTCCAGAGTAGCCCAGGCTGCCTGCGGCCCAGTTCGGGCTTTCTCTAGCCTGGTCCAGGCCTCCACATATGTAAAGGTGAATCCTCACCAGATTCCTTTTCATGAGTAGATCCCCACACCAGTCCATGAACCAGTTTGAATGAGTCTGTTTGACCAGAACTGGACTGGTTTGGTTTGAATCCAGTTCGGATTCAAACCATGCATATCTTTAGCATGGTTGTGTGAATGAGAAAACAGTACTCATGATTTTCTTTTACAGCATCCTGAAAGGTTTCACTACTGCAGTAAGATTTTCTCAATGCCCTGGTAAGATAGCAATACTTTGCTGTTATCCTCCACTACAGCATCTTCTCAATTGCACATAAAGTAATTTGATAGATACAGCTTTGACTCAGAAAAAATGACTAAATATGGAGTGTCACAGAGGGTCTCCAGATATTCCCAGATCTGCAATGCAAACACAGGGGAGCATGATGATGAACTAGTTTTGATTCTAATAGCAACATCTCTGATTCAGAAAGCTGTTTCCCAATTCTTTTGCTGAGTTCACAATCACTTGCAAACCTGTGGACTGCATACATTTTTTTCACACCTTCCTTAAGCACACATAGGCTTTGGTCTCAGGACAATGTAATACTTCCAATCAATTCTAGCCACATACAAAAAGGATACTGTTCCGCTGGTGACAACAGAGACTCAATAATACAATTTTAAAAAATTAAACAAAAACCCTCAAATATAAGATTGCACAGCTGGAATTTGAAGGGAAGGGGAAATGTCTCTTTAGGCATGTGCAGTTTGTAATTCAATAGCATAGCAAATAAGATATAGGGAGGAGGAATTTGGATTTGAGAACCATGGATTAGTATCCATTAGGGTTGCAAATAAGATATAGGAAGGAGCATACAAGACAGAGGATAAGAGTTTCTCAGAGATATATCTTCAGCGCAAGGGCAATGTCTACATGCTGAGAGACTGAGCATGTCCTGTTCACAGCACTTCACAGACATTTCACAGCACTTCAAATTTTCCTTTATAAAGACCATAGTAGTATTTCTCTGCTCGCTTTTCAGAATCATTTGAGCGCAAAATAGCACAACACATTCTGATGCTTTGCTGCAAAATTTGGATTAATTTTCTCCTCATTTTGAAGATATTAAGAAAACCTTTCAAGAATATAGGAACATAGAAAGCCAGGCGTGGAGCCTGACTGCCAGCGGCCCGTGTGTGGCCCAGCTCACTCTGCCCCCCACGTCTGACGTCAGATGTGGTGGGGTGTAATCTGGCTCCCGAATGGAGCTGCGCGGCTCCATCTGGGAGTTGGAGTCTGGTTGGCGCTGTGTTTGCAGCGCAGACCATTTAAGTCCCAAAGGGGCTGCACGGTCCCTTCGGGAGCTATACTGCATTTGCAGTGCAGCCAGGAGCGGCTCTTCCCTGCCTTTAAGGCAGGGAAGAGCTGCTCCTGGCCACGCCGTGAACGCAGCAGCCATTTAACTCCCGAACAGGGGCTGTGTAGCCCCCACTCTGGGAGCTAAAACAGCACCCCTGCATCTGACGTCAGAAGCGGGTGGCATGTCGGGGCCACGCGGTGCAGCCCCTGACTGGGCACAGCCAGGGTTCATTGAACCCGTTCGCCCAATGGTGGTTCCACCCCTATAGGAAGCTGCTTTATACCAAGTCAGACCATTGGTCCATCTAGCTCATTATTGGCAGGAAAATGGAAGTAGCTCCTTTCAATCATACTGAGCAAGCTCCACTGCATGTGAGCATGCCGAGTTGCACAGATTAAGAAAACTTTACAGTTAAAACAAATCTCCTAATCTGACACAAAAATGGCTCCTCTCATGTCAAGCAGGAAGGCCGGATCAGTCCAGAGTTGTGTTTATCCATGACACCAACCTCCATCTTGTCCTCAGAATGGCCCACCTCAACCTTAGGAAGCTGCATTATACTGAGTCAGGCCATTGGTCCATCTAGCAGTATTGTCTACACAGAGAGGCAGTGGCTTCTCCAAAGTTGCAGGCAGGAGTCTCTCAGCCCTATCTTGGAGGTTCCAGGGAGGAAACTTGGAACTTCCTGCATGAAAATGCTCTTCCTAGATCGTCCTCCTCTCCCTGTGGGGAATATCTTACAGTACTCACATATGTCTCCCATTCAAATTCAACCAGTGTGTGGGAAAGAAATAATTATAACTTCCAGCCAATGGGTAGGTCTAGAGGTTTGTATGACCAAAAGTGTATAGCTGCCAAGGAGTTAGTGACACATTACAAATTATACTGACAGGACCCCCAGTGTGCAACTCCTTCAACATTACTAGGCTTGAAAAAAATAATATAAAGCGTTGCTCAAAGTTAAGGGGGTGAAAGCTCAAAGGCTGTTCTGGCAGCAACTGATTACTTCAGTCAGAAAGGGGAATTCCACTCTCTGGGGGGGTATTACAGCTGGCTGCTTGGACCATTACCTCTCCCATTTGACCAGCCAGGTCACTATGGAGATATGGGAATCACATTTTAGAGCTCTCTATGTGGTTCAGGAAGAGGAACCAGTCTCATTAGATTTAAAAAATGACACACTCCCAGAATGGCCTCCAGTTTCAGTAGCCAAAGTTAAGAAGCTTATTCATTCCTTAAAAGTATACAAGGCCTTAGGTTGCGATTGCATCTCTCCTGAAATGATTATACTTATGTAGCAGATTACAAGTCTTTGCCTCAGAGCAAGCCCACATGAAGGGAAGAAAAATGCTGAATCATCCCTTCTATGCCTTCTGAGGAAAGGCTTCTCCCAAAACTTTCCAAGGCTGCCACCACCACCTACTTATTGACAGAGTTTCACACACACACACACACACCCTGGGCTTGGGTGGAATCACAGGGAAACTCTCCTTTTTCTACTGGAAAAGTATACAAAAATCCCCCACATGCAATCCTACTTGTGGTGAGAAAACTAATAGCTGCTGAGCTCCTGAGGCATGTTTTGCACCAGAGAAAAAGCCCATTTTCAGCCCCTCCTTTCCCCGAGTTAAAAATCCCCTTGGAGAAGCATGTAAAGAACAAAAAGAGGGTAAAATTACTCAGTGGTTACAATAATACTTCAAAAAGCATCCCAGATGATATTGGGGCAGAACACTTTAAAAATCATGGTTACCCAGTTGCAAAGAACATGGACATAAGAAAATACAAAAGCACCTTTAAAAACTTACAGATAAATCATTACAGAACAATATCAGAGATATACAAAGCGCACAAAAGAAAATCTAAGTTTCTAATGCAAAATCTGACTAACTGTTTTATTCAATCTAAGTTCATTAGAGCACTATTTAGGGCCCCTAGATATATTTATAATGCAGCATTGAGGCTGGAATTGGGCCTACAGAAGGTAGAAACAAAAGCATGGATTTTAATCTGCAATTATTGGCTCAGGATCCATTTCTCCCCTCTGGGGCTGATCCCTCTTGTGCTGGCCAATAAGTTTCAATCCACCTGGACACAAGCTCTATTGGGCAAACTGTCATCACTTGGCTTTTCTACTGAATATTTGTCATTAGTAGGTTACAATCAAGCCAAGGAGATCCTCAAACAGAGGATCTTGGACATCGAACACCAGAATGATTTAAGCTCTATTTCATAGACCAGAGGCAGGTGCCTTTGTGACATTAGCTGGGAACCTGCTAGCTACCTACTGTCATTTTCTCTACTGAGCCATCACAGGGTGTTTCTCAGAGCAAGATACGACGCCCTACTATCAGCAGTTTTATCTGGAAGGTTTTTGAAAATCCCTTTGGCCATTCAGATTTGCCCTTGTGGCTCAGGTAAGGACAAATCTGTCCACCATATGCTATTGTTTTACTCTTTTTATAATGATGGTATAATCTATTATTCATTCATTCATTCATTTGATTTCTATACTGCCCTTCCAAAAATGGCTCAGGGCGGTTTACACAAAGAAATAACAAATAAATAAGTTGGATCCCTGTCCCCAAAGGGCTCACAATCTAAAAAGAAACATGATAGATATACCAGCAACAGTCACTGGAAGTACTGTGCTAGGGGTGGATGGGGCCAGTTACTCTCCTCCTGCTAAATAAAGAGGATCACCACATAAAAGGTGCCTCTTTGCTAAATTAGCAGGGGTTATTGCTCCCCTGCTATCACACTTTCCTGGCCAAACAGCTGAGTTTTTTGCCACACTCCTTCTTGCAGATAATAAACTTTCTATCACTCATAATGTTTGCTAGATTTTATATGGATGCTGTCAAGATCCACCAACAGCTAACTTCTAGCTCTACTTTCTAGATGCTACTACTTCTATGTTGGTGTATTTTGTATGACTGAATTCTTATCTGAATGTAGTGTTATTTGTTTGTATGTATATTTGATCAATGATCACAATAAAGCTATTCATTCATTCGTTCATTCATTCAATGCAACCAGGGCAGACCCTGCTTGGCAAAGGGGACAATTCATGCTTGCTACCACAAGATCACAGAGTCAGTTTCACCCACTTATCTCTGGGTGCCTTTGCCAAGGCAGAAAGGAGTTATACAAATGCAACAAATAAATAAATAAAAATAATAAGACCAGCTCTCCTTACTATGTCCCTAGATTATTGTAATATGCATAAAATGTGGCTGCCTTTGAAAACCATCCAGAAACTTCTGATAGCAGAAAATACAATTGCTAGAGTTCGGTCCTGAGCCATCTTCTTAGAGTACATAAGTCCTACTCTGACTACATAAGTACTGACTGCTGGCCCATTTATGGGCACAGTTCAACATAATTCAAGATCTAAATGATGAGAGATCAGGATTCTCCCATATGGTTCTGCCAATGATTTGTGTATTTGTGAGTCTGACATCCATCAAGTGCTGTGTGGTTGGCCAGAAAATAAGAAAGGGACTTTTTGATTCTGGTACCCAGCCTCTGACCTGGGAGATCTTATCATTATGATATTCTGTCACCAACTAAGATTGTTCCTTGTAGAATGTCATTATCCTGACCACAGTTTGCATTTGCTGGTCTCATCTTTTGTTTTCGTTTTTATCTTGAAGTTTTAATCTACCACTTTGTCTTACTTACTAATGGCTTATGATTGTGTTTTATTTACCACCCATCCTGGGTGGTCAAATTTTGAATTAGGATCTATTAATTAACTAATTAATGGCTAATAATTTCCAGGTAGAAAACAGACAAAGGGCAGCAATCTGTGGCTGGGTATGGCCCAAGCTGCTCCCAGCAATTTCCCTTTCTCAGCTGTGCATAGCTGACTGGCTACAAGCATAGCTCATTTTCTTCTTATATTCATCATAATGCTGGCCATGACAGCGCAGGATTCTTAGTATAATCTACTTCAGATATGCCTTTGCTCAGTCAAACAGTAAAGATGCTTTGTTACAATGGATCTCTGCAAAGGGGCCCAGCAGTCAAAGAGAGCAAAGGTTGCCTGACAAAGTGATCTCATCCTCTGGGATTGAGAAATGAAGGCTTTGTGATATTTTTATTTATTTATTATTATTTTTAAAAAATTTACATTTATATCCCACTCCTCCTACAAAGAGCCCAGAGCCTAGTACATGGTTATGTTTCTCTTCACAACAACCCTGTGAGGTAGGTTAGGTTGAGAGATACATGTCTGGCCCAGAGTCACTCAGTGAGTTTCATGGTTGAATGGGGATTCAAATTCAGGTCTTCCTGGTCCTAGTCCAAAACTTTAAGCACTATTCTATGCTGCCTTTCATAATGCATCTCAAGCTGGTTTACAAAAGTTAACATATAATAAAATCCCATAAAAATAACATCTAAAACCTTAAAATTAAGTTGCATTTTAAAAGCGTAAAACCTCTGGGGAGTTCCTGTTGAGGTTGCCACCAGGTCGATCGGTGGCAACTTGAAACTGGGCCGTTTCTAGAGTTGCCCTGGGACTCTGGGACTTGCTTCCTAATGAAATTAGAGTTTCTCATTATCTGAATGTTTTTAAGAAGGAACTAAAGCATAACTGTTTAGTCAGGCTTTTAGTTTATAGTTTGAAAGTTTAAGTTTTTAGAGTTTTGTTGTATTTTAAATTGTTTTAATTGTGTTAATGTTTTGATGGTTTTTATATCATGAACCACCCAGGGACTTTTTGTATAGTCTGGTATATAAATGCACTAAATAAATACATATAAATAAATAAAATCAGTAAAAACCATAAAACACCAAAAACAACCATTAAAAACACAAACAGAACAGTATATATTTAATATTTAAGAATATTGAACAGTATCACAAACCCAAGACACTACAGAGCCAATCAAAGCATTTCTGGAAGTTTTCAAAACAGTATTTACATCTAGCATCTGTGGCAGTGTTTGGTCATAGGAACATGGGAAGCTGCCTTATACTGAGTCAGACCATTTGTTCACCTAGCTCAGTAGATTGTTCACGGAGACTGGCAGTGACTTCTCCAGGAGTATCTCTCAGCCCTATCTTGGAGATGCCAGGGAGGGAATTTGGAACCTTCTGCTTGCAAGCATGCAGATGCTCTTCCCAGAGCAGCCCCATCCCCTGAGGGGAATATCTTACAGTGCTCACATGTAGTCTCCCATTCAAATGCAAACCAGGGCAGACCCTGCTTAGCAAAGGGGACAATTCATACTTGCTACCACTAGTCTTGCAATAAGAGTTTGTTGATGTAAAACTCATGTGAACAGGGAATCTGAGTAACCCAGTCTGCATTCCCCCCTGCTTTTCAAACTGAAGTAAGTAGAAACATCATATGGAAATTCGCAGCCAAGATAGAAAAAGGTTGGCAAATGAAATGCAAATCAAGCACATTTCTTTATCAATGAAGCATCTCTCTGTCTCATCATCATGCATCAATTCATTGTTTTTGAAAGAATCCATCCTATGCTACTACAAGACAAATTCTTTCAATAAAAAAATAAATGGCTGGATGTACAATAATATATTTTAGAGAGTCACAATACCCTCTATTAGTATTCTAATTAAATCTGGAAAAGGCCTGGAGGGGTATCATAAATTATCAGCAATTCTGGATAATGTTTTCATTAAGTCCTGTCTTGCTATAATGTTAAAAGCAATCAGCTAGAATCCTCATGGGAAGGGACTGATTCTGATTATCCCAAAAGAAAAAGCAATCTGTCAGTCAAAACCGAATAGCAAAAAAGGTTATATAATAATAATACTTTGCCACAGCAGAAATGAAAACAATACAGATCACTTTTCTTTCCTCTGTGCCAGGAGGCATAAGCTATGTTCAGTTGTTTGTTTCTGTCTAGAAAGGAAGGGATTTTTTCTGAGCAGAAGGAAGGGATTCGCATTGTGCCTCCTAGCCTCACTCATGTCCTCAACATGTTCACACTGCCGTATGCACAGGAGGCTATATGTATGCCCCAGATTTGTAGACTTCCTGCAACTCTGTCTCCCCACCACCACACCCCTCCACAAAAACAAATGACCAAACGGGCATCCTGCCTGCTTGCTTGAGCCATCTTGGAATACAGAATAGACTATATTTGTGAAATTACTTACTTCATGAAAAGCAAGTTTTGCTTTTCCCTCTCATGACTCAGGCAACAGGGATGTGTACAAAACCAGTTTTGCCATCTCTGCTCAAATCCAAACTGGACTCGAGCTGACCCGGCCCAGTCCAGTTTTGTGCCCACTCGAACTGGACCCAGTTCAAGTTCGAACTGAGCCGGTTCGAAGAGCCTTCAAGATAGGCAGTCTCCACTATGTGTCCATAAGCTTTTCATCTTTACATCCTATAGCAAAGGGCGTCTCTAGTAGTGTTGTAATGTCTGTTTCTTGGTTGACGTAATACAAACTTCATTTTTTTCTTTCCTGCCATTATGCAGTGCTGCAAAACTACTAAGTGGCAATTATGGGGGGGGGGGGTAGAAAAGTTCCCCTAATGTTTTTTACATTTGCTCATTGTGATGGAATATATATATATATATATATATATATATATATATATATATATATATAAATAAAATCTGGAGAGTAAGTGCGTGGGAGTGTGTGTTGTCATAGTAACCAAGCATGGACTGTTCCGGGGGGGGCGGGATTAAATAAGGACAGTTGGTCAGGAGAAGAGAGTTGGAATTAGTTGGAATTGGTGTTGGAGTAGGAGTGTTGAAGCCGAGGGTGAGGCGTGAGCGGTGTGAGAGGTTGGACATAGCGTAGCAAAGAGATTGGTTTATCTGATCTGAACAAGAGATCGTTCAGGGGGTTGTGTGAGACTTGAGTGTGGAACCACAGTGTGGAGACTGTGGAACCAGCAGTACACTGGGGCTGTGCTCTAAAAGTGTAGGAGTGTTATGCCTGGGAAAGAAACCTTGAATGTGAAAGAATCTAGAAGTGAAACCTCCTGGTGACAGACAAGAAGATCTGAGTTGATACACTAAGTCTGCAAACCAAGTTTTATTTACCTCTGTCCCAGCTATATCACCTCCCTAAATATTGCATTTTATCAAGAAGGAAAAACCACTCAGAGAGTTAGGGTGTGTTAGAAGGTGTGTAATGAAGACACCAAATAATCTAAACACTTCAAAAAATCCTAAAATATAAACTGAGTACCTCAGTGTGTGGGTGTAGTTGGCACATGGCAGTTGACAGTAGGCACTGTCCAACATCAGTCAAAATGAACAGAAGAAACAAAGGTGTATAATGAATCGTCATAGGAATCCATTATGAGGAAAGTTATTAAACACCAAAGAATCTAAACACTTCAATGTTCCTTTTTAAAAAACCCACCCCAAAACTGAGTACCCCACTGCTTTGCAGGTATGTGTGTGTGTGTGTGCGTGCGCGCGTGCGCGCATGGGGGTGTAGCTTGCACAGGGCAGTTGACAGTTGGCACTGTCCAATGACAGTCAAAAGGAACAGAAGAAATGAAGGTGTGCAATGAATCCTCATAGGGAATCATTATGAGGAAATGTTTACAGCGAAACATCCAAACACTTGAAAAATAGTGACCACACATTTTGCTCCATAACTCCACTTCTACAAGGCTAGCTGGTGTTCCATGTTAGGGTTAGAATAGGGCAACTTCAAATCCCCATTATTTTCTATGGCAGAAATATACAAAATCAGTAAAAACTAAAAATATATATATTAAAAATCAACCACGTGCCCCACTGCCTTGAAATTTGGGTGGTAGGTGGCACCCAGGGGGACCTAGGACCTTTATAAGTAGTCCAGACTGATCCAAATCAAATCAAATCAAATCCAAATCTAATCTGGGGTGATTCGGGGGGACAGATTCGGACACAAAACAGATCCGGGGTGATTTGATTCCGGCACAAACTGAATTAAACAAATCTATCCGTGCACATGCCTAACAAACTTATTCTTATTTTGTTCTCCTGTTCAAGTTTTGTTTCATTTGTAAAGTGAACATATATGCCTATCTTGCGCTCTTGAGGCTATGTAACCAAGGTGTTGAATACTGAGAGCAGGGTAAAATGTAATCATATGGTGGGAGCAAAAGAAAGTAAAAACTGAGTATATTCCCAGAACCTGGAAATTAAATTATTATATAACAATATAAAACAAATCACTTCCCTGGACTTGAGAGGTGCAGTACTGTTGATTTGCAGCTGAAAAGCACACACAGGAAACATCTGGGCCCTCTGCTGGAGTTGTTGTGTCTGAAGAGCACAAGCAAAAAGTGACCATTTCCCCTTTGGAGAGCAGATGGAGAGTAGGCGGCATAAAGTGGAACATCAGAAAAGAGCAGTTTGCAAGTAGCACTTTTTATTAAATAAATCATCCAACAAACTGGATTTCATAAATGATATATTGTTTATTCTATGAAGTTTCCATTGCCTATTTTATCAAAGTACTATTTTTCTGCTTTTCCTTTGAATTAAATTATTTCTCAGGTTTAGCATAAAAACAAACTGCTTGCTTGAAGATTTATGCAATGCATTGCCTTATGAATTAAATAGGGCAATGCTAATTTCATGAATTAGTCAAAAGCCATTTCCTATTTCATTAATTAAGCCCAGACTTTGATTATTTTGCAATTAAGCAATGTTGCCTCCCATTTCATGAATCAAACAGAGACACTGTTCATTTCATCAATCAGGCAAAGCTGTTGCACTACATCATCCATTAGTCAAAGGCACCAGAGATTAGGTGACCTAATTTGCCACTATATGAGTAGGGCATAGACCCCCCAAAGGAGGAAACACTCTGTTCAGACCCTAATAGAGCTTCAAGTATCACTGGCAACCATGGAGTACTGATAGTATGTGGCCCAGCTCATGACTCAGTTCAGAGACTCATATGGGGGCCTAAATAATGCAGGCTTTTGTGATGGTGGTGTCAAATGCCACTCCCTTGTTCCCTCCCCCAATTACCCAGTTTGTCCTTCATCTCTGCCCCCTTACCTGACGACACACAACTGCCCCCTGCCTCCTTCCTCAGAACAAAGAGCCCCTGTTCCTCCCATGCCCCTGTTTCTCCCATGAATAAAAGGAGGAGGAGAGAGCAGAAGAGAAAGTGGAGAAAAAGAGAGTGGTGCCTTAGAACATCTTCTCATCACTCTCTTCTTCTCCATATGGACAAAGCCAAGTGGAAGAGAAAGCAAAGGAGAAGAGAGTGGTAGAGCACAGCATCTCTCTGCCACACTCGCCTTCTCAAAGCATTGGCAGCACGGGAAGTTGGGGCAGTGAGGTGAGTGCTCATTTTCTCAGTCACTACCACTGTATCAGGTGGTGGTATCCACACTGGTGACACCCACTAGTATTTATTATTTATTTATTCATTCCATTTTTAGACTGCCCCATCCAAAAGGCTCTGGGTGGTGCACAGGAACAAAACAAAACCTGCGACTTGGTCATTTAAAAATTAGCAATACAAAACCGAATAAACAGTTTTTAAACGATTAATCAATTAAAACCATTTTAAAACCCTGAAAGGCCAGACCAAACAAATAGGTTTTAAGGGCTCTCTTGAAGGCCAGCAATGAACACAAGCTACAGATTTCTTCCGGGAGTGCATTCCACAGCCCAGGAGCAGTGACAGAGAAGGCCTAGTTCCGAGTTGCCACCAGACACTGGAGATTACCTCCTCAAATGACCTTAATGTGCGTTGGGGATCATACAGAAGAAGGCACTCTCTAAGATAACCTGGGCCTAAGCCATTCAGGGCTTTAAAGGAAATAACCAGCACTTTGTATTTTGCACGGAAACATATTGGCAGCCAGTGCAACTGTTTAAGTACAGGCATAATATGGTCTCTCCGGGATACTCCAGAGACGAACCTGACTGCTGCATTTTGAACTAACTGAAGTTTCTGAACTACATACTAGGGATGTGCACAGAACTGCAGCAAGGTGGTTCAAAGGTGGTGGGGGTGCTGCTTTAAGGGTGGGGGAAGGTGCACTTACCCCTCCTACCATTTTTCCTCCACCGGCACTCATTACAGTTAAAAGCCTTTGGGACAGCAGAGTACCTCCCTGCCGCCCCTTCCCCCTCCTCAGCCAGAAGTGGCTGGAAGTATCGAGTGCACGTGCGCCCAAACTGCATGCACGTCAGACAGGCATGCATGTGCACTTGATGGGCACACTCACACCCGGTACTACCGGCCACTTCCAGCTGAGGAGGGGGAAGGGGCAGCAGTGAGGTACACTGCCGCCCAGAAGGCTTTTAATGGCAACGAGCGCCGGCGGGGGGGAAGTGGTGGGAGGAGTAAGTACACCCTCCCTCATCCTTAAAGCAGCACATCCCCCCAGCCTTGGACTTCGACCCCCCCCCCAGTGTTCGAACCTGTTCGGAGGCCTGTAAAAAGGCCTCTGAACAGGTTCGTGCACATCCCTACTACATACAAAGGCAGCCTCACATAGAGCACATTGCAATAGTCAAGCCTGGAGGTTACCAGCTGATGCACCACTCTTTTGAGGTCATCCTCTTCAAGGAATGGATGCAGCTATCGAATCAGCTGAAGCTGATGGAAGTCGCTCCTGGCCATAGCCTTCATGTGAGATACCAGGGTAAGGACTGGATCCAAGAGTACTCCCAAGCTCCATACCTGTTCCTTCCGGGGGAGTGTAGTCCTATCCATGACAGGAAGATCTAACTCATCCCTCAAATTCTGAGTCCCTACAATGACCACCTCCATCTTGCTTGGATTCAGTTTCAATGGGTTTATCCTTCATCCAACCCATTACTGCCTGTAGGCAGGCATTTAGGGAATGAATGTCATTTCATGATGATGACAATGATGATGGCAACGACAAGGAGAAAGAGATTTGGGTGTCATAAGCATACTGATAACACCCTACACCAAATCTCCTGATGACCTTGCCCAGGGTTTTCATGTAAATATTAAGAAGCCTTGGTGACAGAATGAAGCCCTAAAGAACACCATATAGCAGCTCCTGTTTTGAGGAGCAACTGTCACCAAGATCCACCATCTGGAATCTACTGGAGAGATAGGAGTGGAACCACTGCAAAGCAGTGCCTCCTATCCCCAGCTCCCCCAGGTGATGCAGAAGGATACCATGGTCAATTGAAAACCACCAAGAGATCCAAAAGACTCCCTCTGTCGATTCCCCAGTAAAGGTCATCCATCAGGCCAACCAAGGCTGTCTCAACTCCATAGCCAGCTCTAAAGCCAGTTTGAAATGTGTCTAGATAAGCAGTTTACTCCACAACCACCTGGAGCATGTCAGCCACCACTTGCCCAACCATGGGAGATTGGTGACTGGCCTGTAACTATCCATTGCTAAGGGATACAGGGAAGGCCTTTTAAGGAAAAAAGAATGTGTCTATCACTGACTGTCGACTGTGTGGGCCCAAGATAAGACTTCACGTCCAGAGGCAATGTCACTCTAATTGTCTGATATCAGTGCCTGGCAGTAGGCGATGGATGCAGCTGACATTTGTGGCTGAATGGCATTGTCCGATGGTCCTTTAGCCTGACCTAGCATTATTTCTTCTCCAGTATCTTGAATGAATGTAGAGGCTCTTTTGGCTTAATATAGCTTGTCCCTTTTCATTCATTTTGAGGCAGGCTGTGGTATTTTTCCCTTAAGGTATGTGAAATAAACATAATGCTTGAATTTTAAAATGACAGTTGCTAGTCATAAAATGTGCCAGGGTGAGTTTCTCTATAGGCCTTCTAAAGAGATACCCCAGTTTTCCAGATTATATCAACTTTCCCTGTTATAATTTTAAGTTAACTGGTGTTTTTAATCCAAGTTTGAAATTCACATTAAATAAATTTTGACTCCCCCCACCCCCCCGTTTCAACTCTAGGCAGAGATGTGCTAACAAAGCATTGCCTGAGAATCTGAATGACAGCATATAGGGTATGATCCTTCACTATGTAGGTACATCATTTATGGAAGGATTCCCCATATGCCAAATAAGATATCAAGTACCATAGAGAGGAAAGACTGGATGAGGATAATGGATGTGTGTACAGACCTCTCACTCCCCAGACTGCCATGATGTGCTTTTTCCATATGCACCTGTGAATGTATAGTAAAGAGGGAAGAGGGGGGAAACAGGACTCTATGGATATTCCTCTTTGGCTCCAAAGATCCTTCGTATTCATATATACATGGCTTCTGACAGGAATTACTCATACTAAATTTTAATTGTTAATCATATGATATGAAATATTTTACAATATTAATAACACAGAAACAAATATTAATAAATAATTATACAATTGTTTAATTTAAATTAATAATAATTAGATAGTTAAATAATTAGAAATAATTATTACTATCAGGCACCATTCAGATTAGTTAGCCATGACTAAGTACCCTTGAAATCAATGTTATTCAGACCAATAGGACTTAGTTATTAGTATGGATGCCACAAACTATGTATAAAACACAGAGATATATAACAAAATAGTATTATGTTTCTGTTTGAAATGATAAGTTTCTTCATTTCTTACATTTCAGTGAAGATGAACATTTTTATTAATCTGTGGGTGGGGGGAGAGGGGATCTGAATGGACCCAGTTTGACCTTGAGGATAAGACAACATAAAATCTATATTTATCTCTTCACTGTGTCACCATTGCTGAATTTGACCATAAGAAGACTGAAGCCATCCTTCATTTCTTATTTGACCTCCTTTCTGACAGTCATGATGATTTAGCTTATATCCTTTGCTGGGACAGGAACAGTGGCCAATGTTTCTTTTGAGAGTGAAGGCAAAATTAGTCCCTGAAAGGTCAATGTAATTCTGCACCTGAAAAGCTGATTCATACATGATGTCTCCATTAATAAAATGCTCTTTTCTGCCTGGGTCGTAACTAACTCACTGATCAAGCAATTCTGTATCCTGTAGGTCCTATAGATATGGTTACAGAATTTTCCATGAAGTAGAAAGCAGTGTTAGCTGTCAAATGCCATTTAGGGATGTGCAAACCAGTTAGAATTCAAACTGGTTCGAATTCAAACAGGTTTGGTTTGATGGTTTGAATTCAAATTGAACCAGCCATCAGGTTCAAGCTGCAGTTTCGAATTCGAACCAAACTGAGAGTGGTTTATTTCAAACCGGTTCTAACCAGTTGGAACTGGTTCAAACCTCCAAAAGTGGGTGGGGTGATAGCTGGCACCCATGGGTAACTACCACCCAAACCCCAAAGCAATCGGACACTCGTACAATTTTTGTAATGAATTTTTGAATTTTATTTTTATTTTTCTCTCATAAGGTATAATGGGACTCAAACCAGCTCATTATTCCCTATTGTGGAGCACCCATGGGTGCCAACAACCATCCAAACCCTGAAGGAATTGAACACTTCTACGATTTTTATGAATATTTGAAATATTTTAATTATTTTTCTCATCGGGTATAATGGGACCCAAACCAGCCCATTATCCCCTATTGTGGAGCACCTAGGGGCAAAAAAGAGGGGTGGGTGGTAGGCACCCAGGGGTGCCTACCACCCACAAAACCCCAAGGCAATCGGACACTCCTCTGCTTATTGGTGAATTTTAAAAGTATTTTTGAATTCCTCATAGAGAATAATGAGGATTGCAGCAAATGTATAGCTTCACGTTGGAGGGAAAGGGGTGGCCTAGAGCAGAGTGTGGTGGGTGGTAGCTCTCAAGGGGGGCAAGGAAGCTACCAGAATTATTTGAAAGGAATTAGTCAAAGGGCTGATCTTTCAGTTATATTTGAAATTTTCGTGTCTTTAAGGTTTTTCTCCATAGGGATGGAGGTGTCAGCAGCCCCATAACTGCACTTGGGAGGTGCTGGGGTGGCCCAGAGCTAGTGGTGGTGTAGTGCACAGAGGGTGCCAACCACCCCCATGGATTGCTAACCCATGGGGTACTGGGTTTTGTTGTTTCTGAGGTGTTCTGAGTGTAGATTCTTTGGAAGCAAATGAGAGTGGATTCATGGTTTGTCATTTAAAATCTCATATGCTACCAGAGAATCTACAGGTAGAACACCTCAGAAACAACCAAAACCAAAACCGAACCTCCCCCTCCTGGTTCAAACCCAGTTTGAATTCGAACTGAACTGTGCAAACCAGTTTTGTGCACATCCCTAAGGCCATTTAGAAGCCGAGTTCATACAATCCTATTGTCAAATAATGCCAGTGTTACATTAATGTAAGGTAGTCTTGATACAATGCACTCCCAGCAGCAATGAGAAAAAAGAGAAAAACCACTAGAAAAAAGAGAAAGCATCACATCATGACAGACAGTTCCACAGCATCTTTGACCATCTGCCCAAACCAATGTTGCATTGCCCATAAACAGAAGGTGCCACTAAATGCATGTTGATGATGGAAGGCCCCCTTGTCATCACCAGTAAACACAATACTCAATATGCAAAATGTAGGCATCCAGGGAGACACTGCAGTGCGTCTCCAGCTTATGCCTTGCTGTGCAGTAGAAAGAAACAACAATCATGTTCAAGCATAAGCTCCAGATCTCTCTGTAGACAGCAGTTTGACTCTCCTGGAAGACCACACTGTGCAGCTTCCTAACACTGCATTACAGGCAAGCCAGCAAAGAAAGGACTGACATTCCAAATCAAAAGAGGTAGCCTCATCATAGGCTCAGGTTCCATCATAGAAACAATACTCCCATATAAACAGTTGTCACGATGCACATGTATCATATCCATGAAAGAGGAAGCAGCATTTCTCTAGAGAGAGGTCCACATCTTCAAGAAACAGTGAAAAGAGGAAGCTTATAGGGACCAGCACCACAAGCTATTGGATAGCCTAGTGAGTATTGTAATGAGCAATATGCATTACAATACCCAGGGAGTTACATTACAATACCCTAGGGAGATGTTGACATTAACTTCAAAATATCTGAGGCAAGGCACGACCCCTGCTAACTTGGCAAAGAGGCACCTTTTAACATGGTGATTCTCTTTATTTATTAGGGGGAGAGGAACTGGCCCTCTCCACCCCCAGCAGAGTAGCTCCAGTGACTGCTGCTGGAGTCTTTTTAGACTGTGAGCCCTTTGGGGACAGGGATCCAACTTATTTATTTGTTATTTCTCTGTGTGAACTGCCCTGAGCAATTTTTGGAAGGGTCGTATAGAAACTGAATTAATCATCATCATCATTATCATCATCATCATCATCTTAAATCCATTGGGAAATAGCTTCCTTCTAGACACTGCTACTGGTAGTTTACGCTATAAAAGGGGAACCTTTTGGAGGACTGCCTGATTGCCTGTAGAGAGATAACAGAAACACAGGGAGAGTAATAAGTAAATAATAACTATTATTATAACTCCACCAGTTATCTGCTTTGAAGGATTATTAACTATAATAATGATTATTAATTATTATTAAAGATAAACAACTACAGGCGGGCCTTGTTATCCGCAGGGGTTCCATTCTGTTCCACAACCACGGATAACAAAACCATGGATAACAAGTCATTGACTGAATGGGAATCGGAGGGTTAGGTTCCTGGAGGGCAAAAAAAAGTCAGAAAAAGGCAGAAATAGAAGCAAAAAAGCAACCTACCATGCTCTCCAGGTCAACAGCTGTCCAGTAATGCCCCCAAATTTTTGACTAATTTTCCATGAAGAGCCACAAAATAGCTCCTTTAAGCAAAATGGTGGCTGTAAATGACCTTGGAGGCCATTTCTGACCACCTAGGAACTGCAGATATGTGGCTCTTAACCCTTTGTTTTACTGCATATACCAAGGTTGGGTCTCCATTACCTGACCACAGATAAGTGAAACCACAGGTGTTAAGACCACATGTGACAAGGTCCATTTGTAGTGGAGAATAGATGTTGATTCAAACAACAAATTTAGATTACTATTTAATAGCCAATATGAAGAAAAATGTCCTTGAAATGAATTTAAAGTTACTTAAAAAAAAATACCCATAAAGGAACCAGATAAATGAGCAAATGAAAAAAAAAAATCAACCCCCGCCCCTAACTCCTTGTAGCAGAAAAAGTAACAGTGAAGAAACAATGGTGCTTGGGTCATCTTGAAGGAGGGCATCATAAACCAAGCAGGAGTTTAGGACTGAGTTGCAGATTATGTTGATTGGGAATGGTTTTCTCCTGCTGGAATTCACAGCAGGCATCAACAGCTCTGTATTCTTATCACCAGGAGCAATTTGTAACTGTTACCAGAGAGAGCACAGAAGTACTTCAAATATTTGGTGTTAAGTGACAGTGACTGATTCTACTCTCTGACGAACAGAATCTTATTCTAATACTAGATAAAGTGCCAGACCCAATTAAATTGATGTCCAACAGTGTATTTTTAGGGCAGTAGTAAAGAGGAGTTTGTCTTGCCAGCCATGAGTCCCTATAGCAAGAAACCAGAATGATTTTCAAAATACAATGAATTAAACTAAGAAAATTAAACTACCATAACTACCTCCCTAAAAGCATTTCTTTTTATGATATTAAACCAAATTCCAGTCATTTTATGCACTAAGTTATACCATGAATATTAACTTGACGGGCAGGAAAAGGTGTCAATCCATTCCATTCCAACATTCTGCAGTCCAGGGCAGGGGTGTGTGTGTGGGGGGGAGAAGAGAATCCAAACCCTTTAGCCTCTCCCCCATCAACATTACCTTTCTTAACTATCATCTCCACCATGTCTCCCCTCTCAATTCTTAGTGATGCTGCTGCATTTTCCTCTCAAATCCAAATCAGTATATTGGAGGCAATATCTACAATAGGAATTTACTAGAAATAGGAATGGACAATCGGAATGTAGAATGCAGGGAGGATAACTCACTGAACTTATAGGAAACAAGTTGTTCTGGTAAGAACTAAACTGCCTGGTTTCCTTTCAATATAAATCGATAATTATCATCTTCACAAGTTAGCCCACTTGCACAACAAATGTTTACAAGTCAACCAACTTAAATGGGAGTGGATGACATCATCACAAACAATGCCTAAGGTGTCCTTATGTGTCCCTGAAACTGTACTGAATTTGGCGTATCTGTCATCCACTACAACTGTACCAGTTTTGGTATAAATCAGTTATATGGTCCACCAGTTAGCCCACATGCACATCAAATGATTATGAATCTACCATTTTGAATTGGGTGGATGGCATCATCACAAACTACACTATTGAGGTGACCCTACTGTATGTGTACCTACAATTGTACAAAATTTGGTTCAAGTCAGTTAGGCAGTCCACAAGTTAGCCCACTTGTGCCTCAAACATTTACACATTCACCATCTTGAATTAGAGTGGGTGACATCATCGTGAACTACACTATTGAGATGTTCCTATGCGTCCCTACTACTGTACAAAACTTGGTTCATATAGGCCAAACCATTGTGAAGTTGATGGGGATACACACAATGCCTGATGATCTCATAAGCTTATTTTCCATAAGAAAAGTAGGGGAAAAACTGGGACAGGGCCAGCCCTAAAATAAACAATGCCCCACATGAGGAGGAGTATTTTTGTGCCACCCTACTCCCAGTTAATTTATCAGTGCTGTCAAGGTGTGCAACAGTCCCTGATGTTCCCAGGCTTTCCCAGCAACGAGCATGAAAAGGGCCTATTGCTACCTCTCAATAATTTGTTGCTTTGCTGCCAGTGTTTTCCTCCTTCAGTTCACTGAAGACTCACAGGCTTCCTCCTCCTCTGGCTTCTTCCTACTTTATCCCAAGCAAACTGGAGACAAAACATGGAACAAACAGCAAACCACCAAGTTCCACTTGGTGCCCCCTTCAGGTGGGTACTATGGGTGACCGCCCCGTTTGACGACCCCAAAGGCTGGTTCTGTATTGGAAGAAGATACAGTGAGTGAATGTATTGGAAGAAGATACAGTGAGTGAAGAAATCTCATTCTTTGACTACTCAAAGCCCCATCTAGAACTTAATAGAAATTCATTACATGGTTCTTCCAGGTTTACCTCCATAAACATGAATGCTAAAAACTTGCTTTTCACAATAATAAATAAATAGAGCTGACCAAATGCTTTTCAAAGAGAGGAAAAGGGATCACAGTTTTGCAGTGAAAGGTGATTATTTTCTAACTGGGTATTTCTTCATCAGAGAAAACTTCATGCACACATCCGAAATATTCTCTTTTGTTGCACAAACAACCATATAAAATTGTGTACAATTTTGCAAAGAAATACTCATATCTCTAGGGTTACTAGATTCTGTGTCATTGAGCAGCATGGCCAGAGTTATACAACTGCTTGGTAATGGGAGGACCAAATTACATTCAAAAAACATTCAGGAGAAAACACTCCATTTTCTAAACTAGACATAATGTCTGTAGGCTTTGCAGAAGTGGATAGAAGCAGTCCATTGCTTCTTCAAATTCTTAGATACGTTTTTTGTGCCATTATCTGTTTTGTGGAAATGAGGCACAGTCCTACAAATCAAAACTCCTGTAATGGTCCTTGAGGCAGGACAGGTTATTGATTCTGCCATCATACAAAGTGGTACATGAAAGATGAAGTGATATATAGTAAAATATTGCTTTGTTCTCCACATTGAATTGTTACAAAAAAGCACTTCTAGCACATGCAAATTCTTTTGAGTCATCAGCATGTGAGGAAACAGAAGAGGCAAAAAGTTGAACAATCATGCTGCCTCTTTCCTCTCCCCAACATATTTTATGTAATAATCTACTGCAATGGTGTCGTCCAAAATGACACAAAAGAATAATGGATCTAAGCACATACATTTTCAATTGCACATGATTGCCTTAAATGTGAAAGATGTATCCCAGGGCATCCTGGAAAGGACCTTGGGTAAAAGCAATCATGGATTCAAATAGCAAGAAAAGTAGAATTAGATGAGACATCTGGAAAAGTATTTCAAATGAAATATTTCCTTTTAAAAATGTGAAACATTATTAGGAAGTTCTGCATTCTCCTTCATTAGAGCCTCTCCAAGAGGGATTGCAGGTGAATTCCTGTCATCACCCACAGTGAGAGTGTAACGTGAAACTAGAGGAATGCCGAACAAATGGTTAATTTTTCTAACTGGGAATTGCATCATAGATGTTTGCCCAATTGCAGCCCAGCAACCTCTATTTTAAGAGCAGGGCAGCTTGTTGCTAGCAGCCATTGGCCACGATCTTCAAGCGGGCATGCCAGGTGCAATTGTGCCTTTTTGGTATGATCCACCTGCCCTTGGCAGGAAAAGGGCATTTAAATCTCTTTCAGTGCAATGTAAGCCCTTCATCGATTGCACTGTGACAGCAATTACACTGCCCCTGCAACAAAACAGCCTTGCACAAGCAAAATTTCTGGAAGTGGGGAGATGCTGAGGGGCACTATTTTTCTGTTACCCAGGAAGGTAAAGAGAACATGATGACTTCCTGGAGGGGACAAGACTGGCCCGCTGTGACCAAGGATGCTCTAGTGGTGGCTCACCAAGGCAAAGCGGTCCATGGAGACCGAACCATACTCCTGCCCCCATGGGGGCTTGCTGACAGTGGACTAGCGCTCATAAAAGGGTCAGTCTACTGGGGAGGACTTTAGGCTCCCCAACCTTTGATCTTCCATTGGACTGTGTGCTCATGAGTTGAGCCATCCAAAATAAGGGGCCCCCACTATCGCTGCTTATAGATCTTTTGTGTAGTGACCACCTCCTCTCCAGGAAAGCCTTCGATGCACCCAAAGGAGATTTTCACATTCCATGTCTCCAGGCGTAGCCAGGTCAGCAGACAGGAAAAACACAGGGATGTTCAGGGAAAGACTGGGGAAAGATCTTAACTCTCATTTAAATGTCCTTGGTTTGGACTAGCCTTAAAGCATATGCAGATCTGCTGCCATGGGGAATCATGGGAAAGGGAGCCCTGGTTGTCTGCGACCACAGTACAGTGGGATTGCCATTATGGGCAAAAATAAAGATGGACATGTTGAAATGGGCAGATGGGCTGGCAGAGGGCCTGCTTTGACTACTTCTTGGCAGCAGTAGCTAAGACAGAGAAAGGTGTTGCAGGAGTACCTGTCCCTGTGGCTTGCATGTATCGAGAAACCGGGCTGGACAGAATCTGCCGTTCAGCCCACATTAATGTTTCCATGTCCTCAGGGGCATAGCCACTATTGGGTAACTGGGTTCAAAGAACCCCAGTGGCCGCCCCTCAGGGGCTGCACCTCATGACCCTGACACGCCCCCTGCATCTGATGTCCGACACGGGGGCTGCTGGTTTAGCTCCTGAGCAGGGCTGTGCAGCCCTATCCACCCCAAGCACAGTACCTCCAATCACTGTTGCTGTTGTCTGTCTTAAGTTACTTTTTAGATTGTGAGCCCTTTGGAGACAGGGATCCATCTTATTTATTTATAATTTCTCTGTGTAAACTGGCTTGAGCCATTTTTGGAAGGGCGGTATAGAAATTAAACAAAAACAAACAAACAAACAAACAAACAAACAGGATGGCTGGCACTGCATTTGGCCAGGAGCCACTCGTCACTGCGTTAAAGGGAGAGCCGCTTCTGGCCGCACTGAGAACACAGTGCTGGCCCCAATCTAGCTCCCGAATGGGGCCGTGCAGCCCCATTTGAGAGTTGGATGGCCAGTGCTGCATTTGGAGTGTGGCCAGAAGTAGCTCTCCCTGCCCTTAAGGCAGGGAAGAGCCACTCCTTGCTGTGCTGCAAACGCAGAACGAGCCTGGATCTAGCTCCTGGGCCTAGCTCCCGCATGGCCCTGTTCAGGAGCCAGACCACACCCCCATGTCTGACATCAGATGTAGAGGCATGGCTAACTCCCGCATCTGACATCAGAGGTAGGGAGCGGGGCGAGTGAGGCCACTGCGGTGGCCAGACATGTGCTGCCCATGGTCTGCCTCCGCTAGTGCATGACCTGACACTTTCATGAGAGAGCAGTTCGTGGGACAAGAAGGGATGTCATCACACATTATTAGTTATTCTATCTGACACCCCTTTCCCCATAGATGGTGCTTCTCCTGAGTTGTGAAGAGGTATCCCCACGTCCTTTCACTCTCATGAGTGAGGAGTCCACTCAGGAGCAGCAGCGATCCTCTTCACATGTGAGGAATCTCTCCATTAAATGGAGGCAATACTGATCCTGCTGCCCAGTCCTCCTCATGAGTAAGCCTAGGGACTATACACATTCCCCATGGGGAAGGGGCGAGGGCCCCCTTCTCCAACATCATTCTGCAAAAAATAGACCTGAACCATACAAGTAGTCCTGTTTGGGGCTATTCTTTAAACCCGACAACGGGTATAGGAATGTGCAAACCGGTTCAGTGTTGAAAAGGTTAGACATCAAACCTGTTCAGGTCGATATCTTGACGTCGAGCTGAAACCCACCCACCCCCACTGCCCAGAAGCTTTTTTTCTAATTTTTCTGTGGTTGTTTTTTTTACTTAAACAGCCATGTAAAGGCCCGTTGGCCAACCTCCAAAATGGCTGCCATGATGGAGGTAAGGCCCGGATTGGGCTGAAGAATGCCTGAATAGGGTGATTTGAGGCATAATGGAGGCCCACAGTGGGAGGGGGAACCTCTGGGGGGGAAACCCCCATGGCCTCAGAAAAACCGCCTGGAGGGGGTAAGTACAAAGATAAAAATAAAAATAAAAATAATTTTAGCAGAAAAGCTTGCCCCCCCCCCCAATCAAACCGAAGGGGTTCAAGGGGGTACCAGACTGAACTGGCCCAGTCAAATTTGGGTCAAGTTTAGGCTCAAACTTTACCTGGCCAGCTGGTTTCATGAACACCCCTACCTGGCAATCACCGCCTTGCCATATATTCCAGGCCCAGCAATCTAATGGGGTTGCCCTGTTTATGTTGCCACCTTGACTGCATGTGCTTGTGAACATATATCTTGATTGCTTCATTTTCTGAGAGCTAAGCACATAGTAGGGATGTGCAAACAGGTTTGTTGAACTGGTTCAGTTCGACTGTTCGGTGTTGAACCCAACCACCCTGTTTGGTCCAACCCCCCCCCCCCCGGGTTTCGTGAGTTGTTGGGTTTTTTAAATTTTAATTTTTAAAAAACTTACCCCCTCTGGGGGAGTTGTCCGAGCTAGCAGTGGGGAGGGGGGGTCTGTGGAGGTTCCGCCTCCCCCCAGCCGGCCTCCCTTATTCCATTAATTGGCTTTGTTTGGGGGTGAAAGAAAGGAGACAGGGGGCAGTCAACTTTGGCTTCAGAATTCTGAAGTCTGGATTCTGGGCAGACTCAGTTACGCTCTTTGCTAAATTTCCCTTAGTAATTTCCCCTGTTATTATGCATATCTTGAACAATAATCTCCATATTGAACTAAAAGACCATCAGATTGATGTTTTTCAAACCAGCAGAAGGCATCAGTCCCGTATAGACATGAATTTTGAGGGGATGCTAAAAAGACATTAACATTTTAACATCTGAAAAAGATCAGACTGTTTAATATGGTGAAAAAAGGTCACCAGCACTTTGAACCCTCTTTTCTGGTTGTTAAAAACTTAAACTGCTGTATCTCAGCCATTTTGCAAATGAATTTGCACCAGATTTGGAAGAGTAGTGTCTTTTGTCCCTTAGCTGATGTGTGCATGTTTTCAGAAGGATTTTATATGCAATAGAATGTTCACAGCTTATAATGCCGGAATGTTGAAAACACTTCTATTTATTTATTTATCCATTTATCGATTTATTTATTTTTATTTAACATATTTTATACCACCCAAAACTTATGCCTCTGGGCAGTTTTCAACAACAATAACAAAAATGACAACAGAAAAATTAAAACATTAGTTAAAATAAATGACAGCAAAAAAGTAAACACATCACAAAAATTTAAAATTTCAAAACAATGTTTTGAAACAATGTTAAAACTATTAAAACAGTGTTTAATTAAAAGCCTGGGTGAACAGATGTGTCTTTAAAGATTTTTTTAAAAATTGTTAAAGATGGGGAGGCTCTTATTTCAGCAAGGAACCCATTCAAATGCTTCAGGGCAGCAGTGGAGAAGACCCATCCCCGAGTAGCCACCAGATGAGCCAGTGGCAAATACAGACGGACCTTTCCAGATGATCTCAATGGGCAATGGGGTTTATGACGAAGAAGATGTTCTCTTAAATACCCAGGGCCCAAGCTGTTTAGGGCTTTAAAGGTTATAACCAGCATCTTGTATTTTGCCCAGAAACTTATCGGCAGCCAGTGTAACTCTTTCAGTACAGGAGTAATATGGTCACTCTGAGATGACCAAGAGATCAACTTTGCTGCCACATTCTGGACTAGCCGTAGTTTACGGACTACATACAAAGGCAGCCCCACGTAAAGCGCATTGTAGTAAACCAGTGTGGAGGTTACCAGCATCTGTACTGCTGTTCTGAGGTTGTTCATCTCAAGAAATGGACGCAGCTGGCATATCAGCCAAAGCTGATATAAAGCGCCTCGGGCCACTGCCTTAACAGGGAGGGGCTTGGATCCAGAAGCACCCCCAGACTGCATACCTGTTCCTTTCGATGAAGTGTGACCCCATCCAAAACTGGCAGATCAAACTCATCTCCCAGGTTATGACCCCGCACAATGAATACCTCTGTCTTATCTGGATTCAGACTCAATTTTTATCCTTCATCCAACCCATCACAGCCTCCAGGCAGGCATTTAGAGAGTTTATGCCCTCTCCTGATGATGTTGACATGGAGAAATCGATTTGGGTGTCATCAGCATACACCCTGTACCAAATCTCCTGATGATTTCTCCCAGCAGTTTCATGTAGATGTTAAACAACATCAGAGAAAATATGGAACCCTGAGGGACACCATACAAAAGTTCAGATTTTGAAGAAAAAGTCTCCAATGGACTCCATCTGGAACCTGCCCATAAGGTAAGAGCTGAGCCACCCCAAAGCAGTGCCTCCCACTTTCAACTCCCTCAGATGTTCCAGAAGGATACTATAGTATCGAAAGCCGACGAGAGGTCCAAAAGGACCAACAAAATCACACTTCCGCTGTCAATTCCCAATTGGAGATCATCCATCAGGCCGACCAAGGCAGTCTCCACCCCATAGCCTGCCCGAAAGCCAGTCTGAAATGGGTCTAGATAATCGGTTTCCTCCAACTGTCTAGAGCTGGGAGGCTCCAGACAGTTACCTTGCCCAGCCACGGAAGGTTGGAGACAGGCCTGTAGCTACTCAACTCTGAGGGAACCAAGGCAGGCTTCTTCAGAAGTGGTCTAATAATTGCCTCCTAGAAACTATACTGTCACAACTGTGCCAGTAAAATAAATTACAATGTTTTTACTAATTGCTACGGCTGAGCAAATGTCTGTAGTATACAGGAGTTGGATGACATGTCTATAATTCTATTAGTTTCCATATTTCAAATACGTACATGCATATCTCAAAGTGAGAATTTGCTTCAGCAGTATATATAAGTTTATTATTTCACATTGTAGTCTCCAGGGGTAGTCCTTTCATGAGGTGAAAGCATGAGGTGAAAGCATGTGTGCAGCATCCCCTGTACTTTACTGTTCTTTCATCCTTTCCACTTTCCTCTTGCCTTCCCAATTTCTTTATTAGCTTGGCAGGGGCATTCAAGGGAGGTAGGAAGGTGCACAACGGCCAGGAGGAGCATTTGGTTCCACAACCTAGTGAAGCAGCAGTAGCAGCTATTGCTGCTTCCGGCAACAAAACAGTTGTATTATGTGTCATTTGCTGCCCTGCCTAAGAAGCATTGTGATCTTGGGAAAGATCACAGTGTACTTGACCTCACTGGAAATCTTCTTTTCCCAGTTATGCTTTGAAAGTTTGAAGGTATTAACATTCTAAATGCTAAGCACAAAGCAAATTGAACAAAATGCATTGTGGGTAGTGAGAATGACTTATTTTCATATCATTTTACTCTGTTGAATATACATTTGGTATTATTTCCATTACTGATAGCTGCCTAAAGCTATTTAAATAATTGTGCCTGCAGCATTAAATACATGTCACACTGAGCATTACTGTACAAAATGAATGTTGTCTGAGATGTCTTTTATATTGTTCTATATAGAGCTTAAATTTAACACTGAATTATTTTCACCAATACTGCCGGCCAGGTTTCAAACTTTTACCTCTAAGCAGTGACTAGGCCCATGTTTATGCCGATCTATTCAGATATCCAGTTCACTTCCATTTTGAGAATGATAGTTAAGAAAATGGTTCATGAACAAAAGCCAGACAAATTTCCCTCAATATTTAGCCTGTAAATGGCACATTGGGGGAATGACTTGACTAGCAAGCCAGAGGTTGCCAGTTTGAATCCCCACTGGTATGTTTCCCAGACTATGGAAAACACCTATATTGGGCAGCAGTGATATAGGAAGATGCTGAAAGGCATAATCTCATACAGTGCAGAAGATAGTAATGGTAAACCCCTCCTGTATTCTACCAAAGACAACCCCAGGGCTCTGTGGTTGCCAGGAATCGACACTGACTCAACAGCACACTTTACTTAAAAGGTCTAGGGATGGATAAAATCCCTAGTGGAACTAGTTTGAGAACTACCAGCCAAGACTATTAATTCTTCTACATACAAGCTAAGGGCAGAAATGTTTTACAGAGGCCAAGAAATAACCCACACCTGTCCATTAGATTTCAGGCTGCTTCTTTACACTATAATTCGTGTAAAAACCAATTCTTGAATACAAAACACACATGTATTATCTAGACCCATTATCTAGACACATTTCAAACTGGCTTTCAGGCGGGCTATGGAGTGCAGACTGCCTTGGTAGGCCTGATCTCCAATTGGGAAATGACAGAGGGAGTGTGACTCTGTTGGTACTTTGGGATCTTTCAGCAGCTTTCGATACTATCAACCATAGTGTTCTTCTGGAACGTCTGATGGGGTTGGGGGTGGCAGTCACTGCTTTGCAGTGGTTCCACTCCCACCTCACAGGCAGATTCCAGATAGTGTCCCTTGGAGACTCTCGTTCTTCCAAATCTGAACTTTCCTATGGTGTCTCTCAGAGCTCCATATTGTCTCTGATGTTGTTTAACATCTACATGAAACCGCTGGGAGAGATCATCAGGAGATTTGGTGCAGGGAGTTATCAATATGCTGATGTCATCCAAATCTATTTCTCCATGTCAACATCATTGGGAGAAGGGATAACCTTCCTAAATGCCTGCCTGGAGACAGTAACAGGTTGGATGATGGATAACAAACTGAGGCTGAATCCAGATAAGACAGAGGTACTCATTGTGTGGGCTGGAACTCGGGAGCAGGGGCGTATCTAGCATGGGGCAGGCAGGGCACGTGCCCCGGGTGCTACTTGAAGGGGGGCGCCATTCTTAAAAATTAAAAAAAAATTAAAATGGCTGCCAAAAACAAAATGGCCACCGTGCATGCTCACATGGCCTCTGTGAGGCCCTAGGCCATGCCAGGCCTTGCAGAGGCCATTTGAGCTTGTGCGGTGGCCATTTTGTTTTCAGCGGCCATTTTTTAAAAAAAATATTTATAAAAACGGCCACCACACATGCTCAAATGGTCCCTGCGAGGCATTAGAGGCCAGTGGGGGGAGGGGGAACCTTTGCAGACTCCCTAAACATGGCCTTTAGGAAGCCCCCCCAAGGGGCTACAGGTAATTCTTTAAAAAAATATATATATATAATATGAGTCACTGTAGACATACTTAGTTTGGCACTAAGTACAGAGAATCAGGGCTTGTGAATACTGAGCTGAAGTCTATGAGCTAGGATTGTATTCATTTGCTCTTACTTTGCTACTTGTGATAAGTGAGTTAAATGTCTTAATAATATTAAGACATTTAATATGACATAATATGTCTTAATTATATCTTAATAATATGTCTTAAGACATAATATGTCTTAATAATATGGCTATTAATGGTGAGTTTGTCTTTGAATCAGTGTGAAATCCTTAGTATTAAGGCCCACTGGGAGTTTCTTGCTCTCTTCCTCTCATTTTAACTGTCTTTCTGAAATACTAGAATATATTCCAAGCAGTGACACAGTTTACTCTGCATATCCTTTAATTATTTTCAGAGTATCTGGGAAAAGTCAAATTCTCCATTTATTTTAAAAACTTATATAATAGCTATGCTACAATGCATAGTAGAGAATTAGACCAGCACTTCTGTTTAGTTTTCCAAGTATACCTCCACATAGTATTTGGGTATTTCATGAGCCCCAGCATACTGAAATTCATAGTTTTCGAGCATTTTTTGGTCTGGCTACGTCCACTGCTAAATAGTTTTTGAAACATTAAAAGATTAACAATCTTGACTTGTATTTTTCAGCTGATATTATGGTAAAGTTATCTGAAAGATGGGTGTCAGGTGTTTGAACAGGGGGTGCAATTTCAGTGTTTGCCCTAGGCGCTATTTTCCCTAGATACGCCTCTGCTCGGGAGATGAGTTTGATCTGCTGGTTGTGGATGAGGTCACGCTTCCCCGAAAGGAAAAGATACTCAGTCTGGGATGCTTCAGGATCGGAACCTCTACCTGGTGTCCCAGGTTGAGGTGTTGGCCAGAGTTGCTTTTTATCAGCCTCGGCTGATATGCCAGCATTTATTGAGATGAATTATCTCAAAATGGTGGTACATATGCTGGTAACCTCTAGCCTGGATTACTGCAATGAGCTCTCTGTGGGGTTGTCTTTGTACATAGTTCGTAAACTACAGTTGGTCTAGAATGTAGCGGCCAGCTTGGTCTTTGGTTCATCTAGAAGAGAGCATATTACTCCTGTGAAGAAAGAACTACACTGGCTGCTGATACGTTTCCAGACAAAATACAAGGTGCTGGTTATAACTTATAACCTTTAAAGCCCTAAACAGCTTAGGCCCTGGGTATTTAAGAGAACATCTTCTTCACCATGAGCTCCACCGCCTGTTAAGTCTGTGGTTGCTGCCAACTCGTTTGTCGGCTTCTTGGAAATGGTCCTTCTTCCTTGCTGCCCCTGGACTTTGGAATGTGCTCCCTGCTGAAATAAGAGCCTCCCTATCTCTGGCAACTTTTTAAAAGGCACTGAAGACAGATTTATTCACCCAGGCTTTTAATTAGACTTATGGTTTGGAATTGTTAATGTTGGTTTTATTTTTATTTTTTTAAATAATATTTTTATTTAATAAGAAAAGAAAAAGAAATAATATGATTACATTATCATCTATTGAACCTCCAACAGTTACATATGACAATCCGGGATTCCACTTCCATCCTTTGCCAACCTTCCCCCTCACATCAGATATTACAGAAAGATATAAGTAATGTGTTAACCAACCCTCAATATTTTTTTAAAAAAACAAAAACAAATCTTGGGTGTGGATGTTGACCCTGTGCTAAATTGCAATTTATGAAAGGTTCCCAGGTTAACACAAATATTTCATCTGAGGTATTCTGTAGATAAGCAGTGATCTTAGCCATTGAGGCATATTCCCATCGCTTTAGTACCCATTCATCCAAGGTCATGGATGCCTATAGAGATGTGCAAGGAACCAGCTGGCCCGGTTTGGTTTGAGGCCAGACTGGCCTTGAACCCAACCGGGCCATTTGGTCTGGCACCCCCTCAACCCCTGCCCCCCGGTTTGGTTCAGTCTGGGGTGGGGCGGTTTTTCGCAAGCTTCATTTCGTTTAAAAATATATCTTTTATTCCCCTTGGGCGAGTTCCTGGAGGTGGCAGGGGGTCCGTGGAGGTTTCCCCCCCTGCTAGCCTTCCTCATACCCCCCTCGGCCGGTTTGACTGCTCTTTGGCCAGTTTTCGGCCTTCACCCAGTGGCGCGGCAGCCATTATGGAGCCCGCACACCTGCGCCTTCCACCCACCCACCCCCTATGATCCCAGTGTTCAGTGCATACCCCACCATTCGATGGAAGCCTGAGAGCAGCAAGTGAGCTCTCCCTAGTGGGAATCTGCTTCCCAGCTGCCCAGCCATGATTATCAATAAACAGCCAGAAAAATTGATATTTATTGATAAATAAGAGGATCCCTGTGTCCCCCTTGCATGGGTCCTCTTTTAATCTTGCTGAGGAAAGACAATCTGTCTTCCCCAGTTGGGAAGGAAGGGACTTGTGGCCCCACCCACCACTCGAAAGAGAGGACTGGGCCCCTCTCTTCCCACCTTCACTGTTCAAAGATAGACTGAATGAAACCTTGTGGGCAAATCCATGCCTGCTGAAGCCTTTTCTGTCCTGTTTAAATGTGACAAAGCGGGGAAATTGTGTCTTGGCAATGGAGGGGAGGATACCAGGGGTATTGCATCACATGCCCCCCATAAAAGCCATGTGATAATAGAATGAAACAGCTGTCGGGACACCTACTTCCACTTATGCTTCTGATTCTTTCTGCTCCAGACACCAGAGCAAGGGCATTGCTTGCCCGTGGTACCCAGTGATAGCCAATAGCTCACTTGGTTCTGAAGCCACTCCTTCTGTGACCCCTTACTTCCCTTTCCTAAACTCTCCACAAAGCAGGCTACCACTCCACCTCCCCAAAGCCCTGGGTCGACACTTGAGGGTAATGCTAGCAGGGGAGAGGAAGGGAAGGTGGGCTAATGTGAAATGCTCCTAGGCATTGTTGTGGCCACCTCGACTACCACATTAAACCCAGAGTTACCAATCCAAAATTATGTGAAATCCCGGCATGTGTCTGATTCCATTTTATTAAGAAATCAATTAATGCCTGAACTCCAATGAACTGACCAGTACATGATAAATAAATCCCCCACTTCCTCTTTCCATCTGATTTGTGTTAGATTTTAGGAAGATTTAATACTGACCTTACATGCATCCACACACATGTGATAGTTAGGAACACTGGGTTGATGTTATTACTAGCTGTAACTGAAATATGATAAGTAGTTCTGATTGATTGTTCTGTTTTCAGCTCAGTTAGGTTGATGCTGTTGCTCTTTTATACTCAATAAAGCCCATTGAATTATTTCAGAGTGTTTTGGTCTTCTTCCTACTTTCGTGCCCAGACTATACATTGTCACTGTATAAAGAAACAAGCCTAACTTCATATGCTAGCTCCAGAGCATATCTAGTGTACAAAACAGGCTTGGCTCACAGCTTGGCTCACAACAGCGTGTCTTGCAAAAGTGACTCTTACTGTTCACGCCTCCTTGCTGGTGACCTGCATCCTCTCAAGAGGAATGATCCCATCCAGGGGTGTAGCAAGGTTGGAGTGGGCCCAGAAACAAGATTTTAAAATGGGCCTCACTGCTTTCCTCTCCTTCCAGTCCAGGACCTCTGCACACCCCAGGCCCGCAAGGATTTAAGTCTGATATTTCAAAATAAGTATGCTGCCTGGAAATACATTTCATTGAATACACACGTGCACACACACACACTTCACAATATCCATTGCTCAGCTTTGTATGATAATTAAGTGACATATTTCAACTACCGTCAACTGATAAGAGCAGCTAAGAGAAAGGAGCACTATTTTTTTTAGTGAAGTGCTGGTCTTGTGGTAGCAAGCATGACTTGTCCTGAGAGAGATTCCTGCCTGCAACCTTGGAGAAGCTGCTGCCAGCCTGTCTGTGAAGACAATTCTGAGCTAGATAGACCAATGGTCTGACTCAGTATATGGCAGTTTCCTATGTTCCTATCTGAAGCTGTATTCTCACCTAGATTGTCTAGTAGACTGTACTCTTTGACATATGCCCTGCATTTTATCAAAGATTTATGAATGGTGGGTTGTAGTTATTAAAAGATGAGAAATGCAATCTGTACATGCTTCAACACAATCTCTTTCTTGTTCCACACTTTCTAGAACCAAGCCTCAAGCACATCCCAGGGTTGAATATTAGTTCAGATTAAGCCAAACCTGAACTCTTACTTCTCCAAAATTTATACTCTGAGTTTCTTGCCATAAGAGACTCAAGGCAACTAACAATTATGGAAAGCAAAACATGACCCCAAAATAGAGAAATGTAAGAGCTTAGAGAAAACTGAGTAAACTTGAAAAACCAAAGGAAACATTTTTCTTGATCAGCAGCAACTGGAAATCACCGTTTGTTTGTTATAACAAAACCACCACACCATCTTGTTCCTTGGTGAACAATTCTATAACCTGGCTGTTTATTAGAAGGCCACAAAGGAAATCTTCACACTTTAAAGGACTATCAGATTTTTTCTCTCTTTTGTGGGTTAGGACTTACTTTCTGCATCTAACCAACTGGGCCCACAAAAGCTTATGCCACAGTCAGTCTATGACTGCAATCTCATGCATACATTCCTGGGAGTAAGCCACATTTAACACAGTGGGACTTACTACTGAGTAAGCATACCTAGGGTTTATGCTTACTACTGTGCATGCATCCTGAAGGTATCACAAGTCTGTTTTTGCATTTGTTGTTGCTTTATCAATCTGAGGCTGCAATAATTCATTCAATGGGTGGAAACCCCATTGAGCACAGTGAAACTACTTCTGCATAACATGCAAACTTATCTTTTTTGGGTAAGTTTTAGCAGGAAGGACTCACTCCCAGTTCAAAACAAACCCAGGGAATGAATGCTGAACCGTTAGCTCTTTCTCCCACTACCCCGCTTGAAACGGAAAAGTGGGTTCTTTCTTCCTTCGAGATACAATCCAACTAAGCCCCACTAAGTTTATAGTGCAATCCTATCTGTGTTTACCCAGAAGTAAAGGCTACCGAATTCAATAGGACTTACTCCCTAGTAAACACGTGGAGGATTTCTGCCTTAATCCCCTGCAATAGACATGCAAACAGAACAACTGCCCAACTGGAGTGGGGTGTAGCGTGGAGATGGGGGGAGGTCGGCATTTCCATCCCACCCCAAAGGGCAAAACCTTCCACCTTCCTATGCTCACCCTTATGTCTGGTAATGCCTACCTCAGGAGAGGAGAAGGAGGGAGGAACTGAGGGAGGGAACCAGCAGCTCCTGTTAGAGGGAGAGCCTTGCAGGAATGGAAAGTATTTAAAAAACCACTAATAATAATACCTCCAAGTGGGAAGAGAACCGATGGATTCCCCACAATGACCAACCTCCAGATCTTGTGAGCAATGGCGCCACCCCATCAACAAACAAACTCTGGCACCAGATCTCGAGTCCAGGAGTTCCTGTATTTAAGTATTTACTCCTAGCAGTCTGCCAAGCCTCAACAACAACAGAATGCACTGCACCTTTTCTGCTCTGACAACTAAAGCCTCGCTAAGGCAACCGGAACATGGAGGGCAACTTGCTCTCATGCCAAGAGGATCAAACCTCCCTCCTCTGCCCTGGCAAGCAAGGCAGTCTCCCTTTCTCCACACCCCACACCGAATGGTCCTCAGCCTACCCCTTGGAGCCAGCCACTCTGGAATTTACAGCGCTGCACATTGAATGCAGCTGGGCTGAGTACCCGCAGCCTCTGCTCCTCGGAGCCATGCAGGGGACTCTGGAGGGGAGAGCCACTCTGCAGCCGCTTCCTGGAAGCCTCAGCCCAGAGGCACCCCACCAAACAGCCGCGCCTGCTCTCCAAGCAACCTTCCCAAGCACCTGCCTGGCTCACCCAACAGGCAGCTTGGGAGGGAGCTATAAAGATTTCAGACAGTGAGAGGGAGAGAAAAGAACATATTGTTTGTGTCTTTTGGTGAAGGGGGAGCAGTGCCCTTTCTGCCCTTAAAGACCAGCCACTCTTACAACAGCCTGACGCTACTATTCAGAGCACAAGCACCCCCCCCCCGCTCTCCTTTTCGCTGGCGGGCTGCTGGTCTTTTGCGAACCTCGCTGCGGCTTTTCCTCCTTGTGCTTTCACCCCAGGCGGCACCAGCTCTGCCAGGCTACCAAGGGCATTACTGGCCTCTCAGTTTGGGTTGGAAAGGCTCCTCGATGCCGGCTGCGTCCACCCACCAGCCAATGAGAGCTTCTCTGTGAGCCCTGATGCTACAGAAGGCCGGCTGGATGTGGAAGGAGGAGCCTACAGGCAAAAGGAGATGGGGAAAGAGAGAGACAAGGAATACGAAGGAAGGAATACCACTGGAAGCCTGGCGGCCGGTGCTGGGGAGTCGGGGTAGGGCAATGGGGAGTTGGGGCCATGTGACATGCCTCTGGGGGGCACTTTGGGGTGTCAGGCCCCGAGACAACTGCCTCTTCTTGCCCGGTCATATTTACACCCCTGGTCCCATATGCCTGTGCAGCAACCCCATCTTGCCTGGGCACCTGGCCAATCCAGCTCTTGCTTTCTGGTGGGGATGGCATATCCAGCAGCAGGACATCTCCCCTGGACTCTCAGATGTTTTGCAGGGTGCAGCAGGCCACTATAACATTTGGAACAATATCCTCCTTGACATCCAGCAAAGTGTAAAGGGTGCCCCAGTGTGCCGTCAGCCTCCCAAAAGCCTGCTCCACAACCATCCTAACACTGCTGTGCCAGAAGTTGAAGTTCTTCTTGAAGGTGCTCTAAGGTGCACAGTAGGGGGTCACAAGCCTACCATATTGGAGGCTGTATCCCTGGTCCCCAGATATAACTAGCTTCACATGTCACTCACCGACAAGCATGGGTAGTGCATTCACTCAGGTAGTGCATTCACTCAGGTCCTGGTCTGAAGCTTTGACATGTAAGGAGAGGTCCAGAAGACTGCTGTGTCATGGTGTCTCCTGGACACCCCACCGTAGATATCCATGAACTGCCCAGTGGCATCTGCAACAGCTTGCAGTGTCATGCTGCAGTAGGGTTTGCGGGTATAGTACCCATCATGGCAGTGGGTAGGGGGTGATAAAATCTCCATGTGTGTGCCCTCTATACAGTCAATAATTCCGGGGAAACTCTTCTGATGGAACCCTGCCATCACCTCCTGCAAGTCGCCCACCTGGATCACAGCTTCAAGGAACAGTTCCACCAAAAGGATAACCACCTCCCTGAGAATTCTGCATGCTACTGAGGCATCAATTGAAAGCAGGTTGCTGAGTCTGAAGTAGTTGGACTTGGAGGTCAACTTGTAAAGCAAGGTGGTGGGGCACTTGTGGACTGGCACCATGCAGCATATGGATGTGTCCTGGCAGCAAAGGCTTGGCTCCATCTCTCTTGAAAGCAATTCAAAGGTTGCTCTAGACATCCTGAAGCTGCCAATGAACTATTGTTCATCATCCCACTCCCAGACATCTTCCATAGACTGCCAGGTGTTGTACCTTGGCAGCATTCAACTCCTTTCTGCAGTCTTATTCTCCTACAGAAGGTAGGCCGAGGAGGAATAGTCCTGAGCACTTATCTGAACACTTGCCAAGGTGGCTCTGGAGTGTGCAATGAACCTGTTGCTCCTCGTGGATACATAGTGGAACCTGGAATCTTCCCAGGGGCATGGGGACAATGGAGTGGGGGGGGTGAGTGTCCCTCAGTACCAGGGAATGGGGGAGCTGCCAAGGCACCCCCATGCCCAGAGTACACTCCTGCTCCCAACCCTCCTGCACCCATACAGCAAGTTCACTGGCTGGAAGCATGAGGCATGCCCCCTCCTTCTCAGCCAGTGTTTCATTGAAAAGCTGGATGGTACAGGACGTTTTCCCCTGCCTCAGCGAGGCCCAGGAGAGAATAAGCCAAACAGTGTTTCAATGAAATGCTGGCTGGGAAGGATTCCTATTGGCCACACACCCCGCTGACTGAGGAGGGAAAACATTGCAACAGGGCTGAATAGTCCCGTTGCAGCACAGACCAGACCTCCTGCATCTGACATGGATGCAGGGGGCATGGCTTGGGCACATGTGCTAGGAATGTGTGAATCGATTCAGGTACAAAATGATTTGTACCAGAACCTAGCTGATTTGGGTGATTTGTCCCTGTGCTCAATTGCCCAGATCCAGCCACAAAACAAATCACACAGATTAGGACCCAAAATAATTTGGGGTTCAGACTTCCATTTTGTGGCCACAGTGGGTTAGGTGGTAGCGCCCAATGGATGGAAGCTACCACCCAAATTTCAAAGAAATTGGGCAAAAGGGTGATATTTAACAATTTTTTGAAGCCCACACATCTTTAAGCTTTTCCCCATAGGGAATAATGGGGATTTCAGCAGTCTTAGTTATAACTCCACGTGTGGGCACCATGGTGACCCAGAGTGGGTTGTGGTTGGTGGTAGGGCCCAATGGGTGGAAGGAAGCTACCACCCAGATTTCAAAGAAATTTTGCAAAGGGGTGATTTTTAACAATTTTTTGAATTTGGTGGGTCTTTGTGGAAGATTTGGGGCAGAAAAGGGGTTCTGGGGGAAGAAGAGTAGGTCGGGTAGTAGTGCCCCAGTGAGTGCCTGTTACCATCCAGATTGCAAAGAAATTGGTGAACGGGGTGATTTAATGTTTTTTTGGTGTGTTTTTTTAAGTTGGTGCGTCTTTAGGTTTTTTAGCCATAGAGAATAATGGGGATTTCAACAGCCCCATAACTCCACTTGGGGGGCACCAGGGTGGCCCAGAGTGGGTTGTGCTGTAGTGCACATAGGGTGCCCACAACCTCCAAAACCACAAGCCCATGGGGTACTGGGTTTTGTTGTTTTCAGTGTTTGAGGTGTTCTGAGAGTAGATTATTTGATGGGAAATGAGAGTGGATTCTTTCTAGGTTCAATCATCCTTTTGCACCAGATAAGATTATGACTGAACAAAGATGTTCATTCATTATCTTTGGTGCAAAACGATGAATGAACTTAGAATTCACACTATCACTGCTCATCTTTGTTGAGCATGCTGTTGCCCCCATGACCTCCCCCCCCCGCCAGCTTCTGAGAGCCTGCAGCAACTCCACTTACAGTTTGTGTGCCGGGTCCCTCCATCTTGCCCATCCACCTTAGGGGAGGGGGCTCTTTGCTTTTGCCAGCAGATTCTGAAGACAGGGCCACTGGATCTGCTTCCTGCCTTTTGCAACCTCTGAGGGCCCACATCCTACCCTTGGGAGTGCAAGGGCCACCCCCCCCCATGGACAGATGGAACCATGGGCCTAAAAGATCACATTAGGATGAGGAAGCAGGCTTTGGGTCATATTCAAAGCAGTGAAACTCACTACAAACCAAAGGTTCAAAACACTGTTTGGGGAGTGAAACCGCTCGTCGCTTTTGTGATGTAACTGTGGTTTCACACATTCAGATGACCATGAAATCGCACCTCTGCCTCACTTGCCTCTGGTTTGGCATCATGTGAGAAGGTGGGGGAGAGAGAGAGAGAGAGAGAGAGAGAGAGAGAGAGAGAGAGAGAGAGAGAGATTTTAAAACTCCTTTTCTTATCTAGAATCTTTTGCCAGTGAATCAAACTTCAGTGAATGTTTCTCCTTGTCTAGCTCCACATGGTATTCTGCATAGATGCATTGGTATATTGACAATGCAGCTGACTTTCATTGACATTGTGAAAGATGTCAGGCTGGCATGATGCACAGTCCTAATGACAAAAGTGGAACATTACTGCACTTCTGCAACAAACCCAGAATCAGTTGCACCAATGTAGAGGACCAATTGTTGCTCTAGCAGCATTACCATATGTTTACTTCTTCACTACAATGCGAAAAAATATGGTGATGCTGCTAGCACAACCTCCGGTTCTCTACAGAAGCACTGCTACTTCCAGGTTTGCCAGAGCAAGTCCCACCGTCTCCATTAGTACTGCGTATCATGTCAATCTGTGTCTCTTGGCTTAACACATTGGAAAAAATTACCATAATTCCAGGGGCTGCTATGTCCCACAGCATAACATGGGCAGTTCTGAACCACCTGCATTGCTGTGGGCATCTAAAACACATGGTTACAGTGCTAAACAACAAGGCTATTTCACTACTACTTGTTTTGCATGATTGTACATTGTGATGCAACTTGCATTATTCCCAATGCAATTCACATTTCAACATGCGATTGTACAACAGTAAATAGTAATGGAACAGCATTGTGGTGTAGCAATGTGAGCAAGCATTTTAGACACCCACAGCAGCACAGAGAGTTCACAACTAAGGTTGTGTGTGTGTTTTTTTCTATTTTGTTTTTGGCCCAAATCCAAAACACCCCATTTTGTTCTTTGTTTCAAATCAGCCAATCTGAAACACCCCAATTTGGTTCTTTGTTCGAAATTGCAAAATCCAAATTCAGAATGTATTGGATTTTTAAAAAATGGCCCCAGGGCAGAACTAGTGGGTGGGGGTGGTAGTGCCCAATGGGTGGAAGCTACCACCCAAATTTCAGAGGAATTGGGCAAAGGGCTGCTTTTTAGTGGATTTTTGAAGTTTAAGATTTTTCCCATAGGGAATAATGGAGGTTTCAGCAAAAGTATAGCTTCATGTTGGGGGGAAAGTGGGTGGCCCAGAGCAGAGTAGGGTGCGTGGTAGTGCCCAGTGGGGGCAAGGAAGCTGCCAGAATTATTTCAAAGGAATTGGGCAGAGGGCTGATTTTTAAAGATGTAATGGAGTTTATGTGGAGTTTAAAGTTCTTCCCCATAGGGAATGATGGAGGTTTCAACAGCCCCATAACTGCACTTGGGGGGCACTAGAGTGGCCCAGAGAGAGTGGTGGTGCAGAGTACATAGGGTGCCAACTACCTCCATGGATTGCTAACTCATGGGGTACTGGGTTCTGTTGTTTCTGAGATGTTTTGAGTGTAGATTCTCTGGTAGCATATGAGAGTGGATTCATGGTTTGTCATTGAAAATCTCATATGCTACCAGAGAATCTACAGGCTGGGCTTAGGCTGGCAACAAGGCAAGCATAGGCTATGGCATGGCATCTCTCAAGGGCGTGGGAAAAAAATCTTCTGGAACAAAAAAGCAATGCAGCAGATAAATCCATTTCCAGGCATGCAGTAGCCATAGCAGGCTGGCAGGCTGGGCTCAGGCTGGCAATAAGGCAGGTAGGCAGGCATAGGCAATGGCATGGCATCATCATGGCAGCTTGAGGCATGCCATGCAATGCAAACTAGTTTTCTCTCTCTCTCTCTCTCTCTTCAATGAGGCAGAAAGGCAGAATGGCGAATGAATTGTTGAATGAATTGAAAACCCCTCCTTGAACTCCCCCCACCCTTGCCACTTCTTCAACCCTTCCCCTGGCCAATGTGGACTCAGTAAAGAGTGGCAAGAGGCAAAAGAGCCAATGGGGAACAAGGAGGGAATCATCAGCAGGTCAGCCCATGTTTTAGGTCACCAATCGGGAGGTTGGAAGGGTGGGAAATTCAAAGAGATGTCAAACACAAAATGCAGACTGACTCAGAGATCGCCACAAAATGCAGCTCCAAAACAACAAAACATTTTGTAGCCGAAACAGGGACATTTTGTTTTGTGTACAAAACTTTCAGATTTGGAAAATGGGTGTTTTGTTTTGTCTACAAAACACCCAAAATGGCTGTTTCGAGTTCAAAACAGTTTGTACCCGAAACGTAGTGCACATCCCTTTTCAGAACTGCCCACATGATGCTGCAGGGCATGCAAGCCACTTTCTGACCCAGTGGTAGTTGATAACAGAGTTTGCAAGGCAAAACAGTGGCAACAGCTTTATAGTAACTGAAGGATGTAGGAAATTCCATTCTTACCTTTAAAAGTAAAGTGTGCTGTCAAGTCGATTTAGACTCTTGGCACCCACAGAGCCTTGTGGTTTTCTTTGGTAGAATACAGGAGGGGTTTACCATTGCCTCCTTGAGATGATGCCTTTCAGCATCTTCTTATATCACTGCAGCCCGATATAGTACCAGCAGGGATTTGAACCGGCAACCTTCTGCTTGTTAATCAAGCATTTCCCCAATACGCCACCTTTAGGCACCAGGAAATAAATATTCAGTCAACAATCATACTTGCATGATGCTGGCTGCCATATCCCCTGCCTCCTTTTACACTCTTCAGAATCTCAGGGTAAAATAATTCTCCTCCCACCTCAATCATCAAATAAGGGCTAAGATCATTTTACTAGTGAACTGCCCCACCAGCCCACACTGGTCTGACTCAGAAAGGTATTTGAGACTACTTTCCCCCTACAAAAGGCATCACTCACTTCACTCCACTGAAATGCATATGTGATTCAAAGTTTTTCTCCCTTGACGAGATCAGAACGCTTTTCATATTTTACAACTTAATTAAATCTATCTGCTTTTAGTACTCCCAGTTCAATCCTTCACTTTCTTAATTTTCCATTTACATGACACAAGCACCTAGCGTTCTTTAGAAAGACATACTTACAGGATGTATTTTTAAAAGTTAGAGAACAAAGATGAATTTAATAAGTCAGTCATTAGTTCAGGCTTAAATCCAAACAGCAAGGAAATTGTAGAAATATTTCCCATGTGAAGTACCTAGAAGCTTCTTTTTCTCCTCTTCCCTAGGCGTGAGCTTTCTGAGGAATAATTACTGAAGTTCTGTTCTAAATGCTTTGTTATGGAAATATTGTCATTTTCAGAGGGAAGGTGAATTAACAGGAACAGAGCTGTTATACTCTGTCAGTGTCAATTAATATGATATAATGTAGGCAAGATATTTGCTCTGGCTTTAGCTAGAGGTATATGTCTGTGGAAACACGCCTCCATGTTCAGACCTTAGCAAGATGAGGGATTTCATACATAAATGGGTGATGTTCCAGGTCCAGTCCAAGTGCCAGAGAATTGGGCATGGATAACCAATCAATGCCTGCCTACTTGCACATGAAGCTGACCATATACAAAGATTATCTTCTGTGGATCTTGAAGAATAGCAAATGGATGTCCTCACCATGAATGTCCCCACCTGGGTGGTGACCAGTGAAAAGGCCTCAACTGTGATGCCCCATTAATGGAATGATCTCCCTAACTGGATGCATTACAGGTTTTAAACTATTTTAATTCAGTTTAAATTTTCACTGAAATGTTTTTTCCCCTACTTTGATGTTTTAATTGTTATCAATTGTACTTTGTGTTATTTTGATGTTATTGTTTTAATGAAAGCCAACCTGAGAACAGACACACTGAAGGGCAGGGTACAAATGATTTAAACGAGCGAACAAATATATAAAATAACACCAATAAACTATACAAACGATGGAATGGGAAATTGGATTCACTCCCTCTTCTGCTTCCCCCCTTTCCCTCCTGAGCAGCAGTATGTTGCTGTTCCTAGTTACCTGACTGGTCACATATGTGCAATGGTCTCCAGTGTTACCTACTATGTATCTCTTATTCACTGGAACTAACAAGATATGACTCTACTCGAAAGTGTATGCATATCTACTGATAACAACATGATTTTACTGGCAATGTGTTGGGGGAGCAAACATTTCAATATATTTACATGATGTAAATATATTTACATTGTGCAGCAATTTATTGCACCATCACCGTTTAAGCACGAATAGCAATTACTATCAAACCAACATTAAACTTAGGCTTGTGTGCACTTTTATTGCTTCAGCTTCTGCAGCAATTTATTTAGTTTGATTTAACAACAATCTGTTAGCAAATGTAAATTCCTTGAGAGCTACTCGTTAAAATACATTTAAGACTGCATTAAAGTCTTTCATGCCCCCATATTTGCATAAAATGTAGTAAACCATGATTTTTTTTTAACTACAACAAAATGCTCAGTGTTACATTACTAACAAATTTATTCTACATGTGCTGCAGAGGGCAAGTTTTTAAAAATGTTATTATGACCTAAAAAGCAAGCAAAATAGAATAATACCTACTGACAACAAACATCATCATCACTATCATGCCAGCGTGGTGTAGCGGTTAGAGTGCTGGACTAGGACTGGGGAGTCCCCATTCAGCCATGATACTTGCTGGGTGACTCTGGGCTAGTCACTTCTCTCTCAGCCTAACCTACTTCACAGGGTTGTTGTGAGGAGTAACTTAAGTATGTAATACCCCGCTCTGGGCTCATTGGAGGAAGAGTGGGATATAAAATGTAGATGATGATGATTATTATTATCAGTTTTACAGCATACTGAGGTTTATAATTCCAATGTGCTATAAATAAAATTCAGTTTTCAACTAGTCTTTAGGGGTGTGCACGGAACCGCGGAGCTGCGGTCCGGCACTGGGGTGGGGGGTTCCAGTAAGGATGGGGGGGGCTTTACTTACCCCTCCCAAGAATGGCACCGTATTTCATTGAGCAATCGGGCGGCAGGATATCTCCCTGCCGCCCGGTTCATTCTCCGCTTGGCGCGGCGGCTCCTCCTTTTGAATTCAGAATCAGGCGGCAGGATATCTCCCAGTCCCTGCCGCCCCCTTCAAAGCCCCGCTCGGCTGGCGGCCGCCCCCTTCAAGCCCCCTGCAGCCCCCAAGACCCCTGCCGCCCCTTCCCTTCCCTTCCCATTGCAAGAGGTCGGCAGGAGAACTCCCCTGCCATCCCCTTCCCCTTTGCCGGCTGGGCTGCAAATGGCTTCTTAGAATTTCTTAGAATTTCTTATCCTGCCGCCTGACTCTGAATTCAAAAGGAGGAGCCGCCGCGCCGAGCGGAGAATGAAGCGGGCGGCAGGGAGATATCCTGCTGCCCGATTGCTCAATGAAATACGGTGCCGTTCTTGGGAGGGGTAAGTAAAGCCCCCCTTCCTTATTGGAACCCCCCACCCCATCTTCCCGAACCAAAACCACCCCGTGTCCAGACCAGTCTGGAGGCCTTTAGAATAGCCTCCGAACCGGTCCATGCACATGACTACTAGTCTTAGTGTGCTGGGTCCCAGAGCATGTTTGAAGGGCACACGATATGAAGCTTAGCAGGACACATTGAGGCCAGTGCCTGGTTGAGAAATCCCCAGTCTTTAGTTCTGTAGCTCAGTAGTAGAATGCCCACTTTGCATGCAGAAGGTCACAGGTTCACTCACTGGCATCTCTAGCTAGAACGACTTCTGCCTGAATCTTGGAGAAGCCATTACTGGTCCATATAGACAATACTGAACTAGATGGAACAATGGTCTGACTGCATAACGCTACTTCCAATGTTCCTATGTAACTCCTCTTGGTTTTTTATATTATCAGTTTTGGTTAAGAACACTGCATTCCAAATATGCTCATACATATTCACTAGAATGCAGAGCACATCTGCTGAATGCATCGCAGTGCTGTTCCACTCTGCCTGTCTGCCTTGTTAGAAATAGACATGGTAGGAGCATAGCATCAGGAAAGTATGGTTGTTCCAACATGACAACCAAGCCTTTCAAAAAGGGCTTCAGCTGGGCAGAAGGTGCAGTGGAGGAGGAGGAGGAGGAGGAGGAGGTACAAAGCACCTGCTCACTGGCTTTTCCCTCCAGAGCTCAAAAGAGTGGAAAGGATCCTCATCCCCAACAAGAGAAGACAGAGTGGGCTAGAACCTGATAGCAAAGCCTGATCCTTGTTTCCCCAGCAACTAGAGAGGAAGAAGATGAAGAAACTCATATAGACACCCAGTCTTCCCATACCCTTTTCAGCCAAAACCTGACAGGAACCCAACAAAAACTGGATGACATTGACAAATTTTGCCCTGGCCAAACTCAGAATTGCCTCTTGCCCACTGTTGCCTGTGGGCTTCTCAGAGGCATGTGGTGGGCCACTGTGAGGAAGCCGGACTAGATAGGCCTTGGGCCTGATTGAGCAGGGCTGCTCTTATGTCCTTATGTTAGGTTCTTAGGATGTAGCAGGAGACAGCCAAATCTGATATCTTAGCCCTTAAAAGAGACAGACATGGAGGCTGTGCACATGACCAAACTCGGGTTGGCTGGGGAGAAGGCAGGATCCTACCTTCACACACCCAGATGATCCAAGCCCGCTTCTGCCACTGGCAGTGATGTCCTGAGCAGGGATCTGGAGGAGGAAGTCCTCCAGTATCCCACAATGCATTGTTCGGGCAACAGAGAGGCTGACTGCATCAATACAGAAGCTCCCAGCTTCCTGGCCACTATATGCAGCATTCACTGCTGGATATTGAGCTGGGTTGCCAGGAGCTGCTGCGAACAGCCCTGATCGTGAACACATTCAAGACTGTGTGGCAGAATGGGGTTTACTACCATCAACCTTGGTAAATACCAAGGTAAAAATAGTGGGCAGCCCTGCTCTGGAGCAGCAGGGTAGGCAGCTGTCCTGTGGCTCCAAATGAGCCTGTGGAGGTGTGTTTACTGCCACCTACCTGGAAGTGCTGGTTGTAAAAATGACCTTATGGTGTACAGGAAGTCCTCACACATATGGAACTATTGGCTCCTGAAAACTGTGTCTCTTAAGTCAAAACATCTGAACTCAAAACATCTGAACTCGGAGCCCATTTTCCCATAGGAAACCATGAGGCTATTCTAATGACCCGCCAAAACCAGCCTGGTTTCGACGGGTCATGTGCTGCGCAGCATAAAATGCCCACTACCTCACAAACAAAACAAACCATATCTCAAGGAAGGGAGGAACCCAAGTTCTGCCTTTGTCAATCTGAGATCCACCAAAACCAGATAGTTATAGCAGTAATAGCACAATGTTGAGAAAAGAAAACCACAAAATCAAACCTTCCTTCTTCCTCTCCGGTCTTGATGTATCCTCTTCTTCAAGAGAGGCACAGTGTAAGGGCTCTCTCTCTGCCTCTCAATCCTGTTGAATACATTTTGAATTTGAAATTCCCCCCTTTTGTGTCCCCCTCCCTCCTCTCACCCCTAGCCAATAGGGAGACAGCTGCCCATGAAAACACTTGATTTGTACGATAACACACCAACCAAGAAGCATGGAGATTGCAAGCAAATTGGAAGCCAGTGCTATTAAACCGAACAGCAAGAGAAAAACAGCGCCCCCCCCCCATGGCACTCAAAATACTCAAAATGTTCTGATCAAAATGGGATGTTTCTGTTTTGAGCTTTAAAAAGGCCATTTATTTTAAGGGTGTTCTGTTTCAAGCTTGAAACACTCAAAACAGCCTGTTTTGAGCTTGAACTGTTTCAAGCTTGAAACGTTTTGCACATCCCTAGTCTTAAGTGCCATTTATCATGACCGTCTACAATAATTTCTTTCTTTCTCCAAACTGTCTGTAGGATGGCCTTTCTCCCCCTTTAACTAATAAAGGTCATTACCAAAGGTAATGAATGTTACTGACATTCAGTGGAAGCTCCAGTGCAGTGAAAGCAGCCTAACAGATCCTCCAAAGTAATTGCACTTTTCAGGGATGAAGTGGAAATTTTTGGAAGCTCCCCCCCTTTCCCAGGATGCCCTCTGGGCCACTCAAAAATATGTCCTTGAGGGTTCAGAGCCTTTGGGTAGATATTTTCACTTTTGGAGACACATCTTACTTGCATTCTCTTTGGATGCAAATTCCTAACAGGCTTGTTTTTGCCATTGATCTGCATCCAAAAAATAAATACATCCATAAGCCTCTATCTTTAGAACTAAACAGCAGGCAGTATTCAGAAACAACATTTAAAAATCTGCATATGGGGCAACTTTAAAATCTCATGTGCAATATGTGCTCCTTCCACATTAGAATTCAATCTCATCCAAATATCAAAAGGGTAATGCTAATTATAAATAACAGGGCAGACAATGGACACTCTTGTCTGGCCCTTCTTTTCAGCCCAAACCGCCTAGCATAGCTGATTAAATCAGCTGGAGCTGGCTTAACTGAAAAGGTCAAGTGGAGAGTAAATGCCTTCAGGAAGCTGTGAGATCTTTGTTAAGAAGCCATTGCTATCTTGAACAACTATAGACTCTTCTCCAGGTTGCTGATTTCAGGCAAGATGCTCAAAAGAGTAATGGCAACCCAGCTCTTGGATTGCCACCTCTAATTATCTAGATCCTTTCCAATATGTTATCTGTCCTGGTTTTGGGACTCAGATTACTTTAGTCACCATGGCAGATGATATATTCCATGAAATAGAGAAGGGGAGTGTGTCCTAATGGGTTCTGCTGGACTTCTCAATGGCTTTTCATACCACTGAATATGATATCTGTGTGGACTGCCTTTTCAGGGTGGGATTGGGTGGCACAATATAGTGATTGGTTCTTCTAATAACCTGCAGGGTAGGCTCCAGAAGGAGATTTGGCCCCATGGTTTTTAACATGACGGGTTCCTTAGGGTTCCATGCTCTCCCCTATATTGTTTAGCATCTACATGAAACCACTGGGAGAGGTTATCCAGAGGTTTGTGCTGGGTTCTCAATACTCACATGACACCCAGCTCTACCTCTTATTTGCAGCTGATTTGCAGTCTTGAATCCAATTTTGGGGGCAGTGATAAACTGAATGTGGGTGAACAAACTGAAATTAAATCCAGGCAAAACAGAGGTGCTTTTGATCAGTAGGAAATCCAGTCCAGTATTAGGTGAAAGATTTGTTCTGGATGAGGTCTCTGAAGGATCAGGTTTTCAGCCACCTTTTGCAGCCTACCTTCCAGGTTACTGGAAACACCATAACATGCCTGGTCTTACTACTGGATTCGTAGCTGGCAGCCATGGGCAGGGGTGCTCTTGGCTAGTGCACTAGTTGCTCCCACTGCTCAAGACTCCTGATCCAGCCCTGAACATTCAGGTCATACCGAGGCTTGTGTAACATGTTCTGCATGGGGCTGACCTTAAAAAGCATTCAGAAACTTCAGCTAAACTAGTGGCTCAGCTGCTTTCAAGAACCCAATGAAGTGATCATGTGACTCCATTGCTTTTTTATCATCATTGGCTCTCCATTAATTTTTGAATGCAATTCAAGTTGCTGGTTATTAAGCCTTACACAGCATAGGATCAGGGTATCTTAAGGATTTCCTTCTTCCACATGAACCTGCCTTCATCTTCCACATGAAGATGCTCAACAGGGCGATTTCTATGAATCCCGCCCCTTTTGGAGACTAGCTGAAACAGGACAGAACCTTTTCAGTGGTGGCACCTAGATATGAACTCCCTCCCCCAGGAAGTCCCTTTGGCCCTTTCTCTGGCTATTTCACTGACTGGCCAATATTTTCTTGTTCAGGTAGGTATTTGGCTATTGAATGTGATCCCTGTGGTTTTAGCTGTTGTGATATGTTGTGTTTTACTTTGCTTGCTTGCTTTCTTGTCAGATTTTAATTCTGTTTTAATTGATTGGTTGTTTTTATTCTTATGCTCTACATCGCTTTGGGCACCTGATGGAAAGTTGTATAATTAAGTAAACTAATTAACTAACTAATTAATAGCCAAAAGTGGAATCTGCCTGTTCAGAATTCTACAGTAAGTTTCTGGAGGCACACTACCCAAGCATGTATGTTTGGGTCCTAAATGTTTGGGTATTTAATATTTACTCTTTTATATAAGAACTAGTATTAATATTAGAAAACCATTTTGCATGGAGTATTGGGGGGATTAATATATCCTCCTTAAAATATATTTTATTTTTCATCCTTAAAATAGAACATGCCAAGACAAAAAGACAAATTACAAGAAAGACTGTTCCAGCTAAGGGTATTTTGCATGCTGACCATGCCACAGTTTGAAGGGGCGCTATTGTACTGGGCATTGAAAAATTCCCAGTTGTGCTGTCTATTGTATTTGGTGATTCTGTTCAAACTCTTCAAATACATTTCTTTCCCCAGAATCAATTTTACAGTTCAGAGAAAGTTGTGGGGAGAAGTATGCTGTAGTATAGTATATAATATTTTTAAGTCAACTTTTATATTGTACTGATGGTTTCGCAGGAGAAATAAAACATTTACTCTTAAAAAGGTTTTTGTCAAAAAATAATTGGATTCAACTGTTCACCAAAGCTGTCCTGACTGCAGTCCAAGAGGTTATTTTTAGGGCAACCTGTGAAAAGGCATGTGTCTGCTGAGCTCAGTCCTGAAGATGCTGGGATGGACCAACTGGATCGTGTACTGCAGCTGTGTGAGACATCAACGTGACTAGGGCTGGCCCAGCCAGTCATCTTTCCTTGCCTACTTACTTGGCTATTTTCAATGTGTTTTCTTTCCTCTCCCATTCTTCAGTTCACAGTTGAATGGTTTTCTATATTAAAGTTCACAGCTTTATATAAAAATTGATGGAGAGCTATACTCTGAGCAGGAAAGTCGAAGACTAAGGTCATTCACACGACCATTCTACCTGGGGCCAGGGTGGCCTGAAGGGAAGGCAGGACCATTCCTACCTCCCCCCACATGGCCACAGATTCTTCTGAAGCCACGCCACTCATGCACCTACACGATCAGCACTGTTGTGAGCAGTGCAGCCATCTGGAGGCAGGGGCGTGAAGCCCAGCCTCCAGATAATTGGATTGAACTGTGCAAATGTCATGGTGCATCGTGGAAACTCTAGAGGCCAGCTCGCTCCTTCACCCCACCGACATCGTTTCAATGGCTGGCAGTGGCCTGAATGGAGCTGCAGCAGCCTAGCTGCCCACACAAGCTGGGAGTGAGGGAGGAGGTGCATGTATGTCCTCCTCTTCACTTTTAGCCCAGATTTAGAACCCAGGCTACCTGGTCAAGGAATGCTGGAATTGGGACCGATTCTCAAAGCAGTGCTACCTGGCTAGGACTGCAATAGCCCAGGTAGAGCTGTTCATGAGAATGACCTCTATTTCTTCCATCCTTCAATTAGGCCCATGGTTTGCTGTCATCTCATCATATTACAGTGAAGTCAGTTCAGCCATATAATGGACAGCAGAAAGGAAGAAATAAGACAGTATAAAATAATAGAAGGGGCTTGTTGTAGTTATAGGTTACATTATAACCACAAGGTTATGAGCAGGTAAGGTAAGCTGCTCCGTAAGGGAACCATTCCCTGCCTTGTCAAGCTCAAACACTGGCACCCGAGTCAGTTCGGCGCTTCCCAGAGGAGGTGCCAAACTGGCTTGTGCACATCCCTACAGCAGGGCTCTCCTTAGATATTACCTCACCTTCCAAAGTTACCTCTATATCTGGATGGGAGCACCACAAATAATAAACAAACATAAGATAAAAATGGCTAACAGAAGAAACCAAATCTGTTTAGGTAATAGAAATTAGTTGGATGACATTGGGTACATTTCCTCTCACATTTTTTAATCTGTTGTCATTTAGGCATTGCATTGAATCATTTGGCTAATTCATCAACAGTATGAACTACTTCTCCATTGACATTTGAAAAAGCTAGAGGGCTTTATAGGGAATAGGGTCATTTGAAGAAACAGAGTTTCTTCAAATGCAAATATATGTGGGTATAATCCTTAAGAAGAAAGGACTGGCAGATTGATTCCATTCCATCCCAGTATCTCAAATGCAATCCACTCCACATATAAAAATGGCATTCCAGCAGATAAAACAGACTGAATAAAAAAGAAATAAAGGTCATAATGAGACTGCACTCCAAAGACTTTCGGAAGGTGGAGAGAAGAGAGATACTGCAGGATTACAAGTGAATAGGAGACCATTCTTGGCATTTGTTTTCAAGGACATGCATCTATGTTTTAGTGCAAGGAGTAGCTTTACACTGGAATTAATCACCCAGCATTATTGCAAAAGTTATTTTTCTTCTTGCAGAGACTGTTCTGACAAGAGCATTAAGTGTTGTCTAGTTCAATAGATGCTTCAATAAAAAGAACAAATTAAAGTCTCCCCAAATGTGTGTTACTGAATTTTGAAGTTTGGGCAGGCACAAATCTTGGGGAAAATAGCTTCTTATATAATCAATATATCTGAACTAACTTAAGCAACTGTTGTAGAATCCAGAGGAAAGTGTTGTGGCACGCAGTGAGAAAGCAGTGGAGTAGAATCAGGAATATTTGAGGTTTAATGAAATAGATAATATTTACAGAGAGGCAAGTGCAGACTGCTTTCAATGCTTTTGCTGCTGGTTATTTGTTAGCCCCACCTCTACACCATGACTAAACTAAAAGTAACTAAAACAACATTCAAAAGCTGGCCTGGATCAAGGAATGGATTAACCCACAACACCACATCCCTCCCTTTCCCCCAAATAGATGGGACCAATCCCATCAAGTCCCATACAAATATTAACAAAATTTGAAACAGAAAACTATACACATAAAACGAGAACACAGATCAAAGGTTGGAACATATTCATGCCCAGCTACTGCTATGTAGTATAGTTCTGCAAATAGCTTGGAGCTCAGCAACTGATGCTTTGTGGGTAACATGAATGGTACTGCTCAGGATCACACAGGGCTGAAGACACTCAGAGTAGTATCTAGGGTAGGGCAGCCAGGGCACATGCCCTAGGCGCCACTTGCCATGCTGCTTCCCACTCTCCCCAAAAATGGCCACCGCACATATTCAAATGGTCCCTGCAAGGCCCTAGGCTTTGCCAGGCCTTGCAGAGGCCATTTGAGCATGCGTTGCTACCTCCAAAATGGCCACCACATCGATCTTTGCAGGCCCGAATGGGCGCAAAAATCAGCCCAGCATGGGCTGCGGTGGTAAATTAAGAGGCTGGCAGACGATGGGGAAATTTTGCAGACCACCCTCCGTGGCCTTTAGGAAGCCCCCCGAAGGGGCTACAGGTTAAAAAATTTTTTTTTAATTTAATATAATATAAATCAGTAAGAGCCACTGTGCCAAGCTAGATGGAGTGTCTGACTCAGTATAAAGCAGCTTCCCATGTATCTAAGTTGCTTCTGTAAATCTTCAGGAAAGCCAACAAACATCAAAATCCCAGTGTATGACTATCAGAAGTTTTATTCAGCACTTTATGGCTTCTGAGTTTTTTGTTTTTTAAAAAAATATTTTTCAAATATCTCTCCAGCCAAAAGGAATAGAAGGGCACTTCCAGACTTATTGTTCAGTCTGGAACTGTGATACTGCGTTTATTGGGTACATGTGTGCGCTACACAATGTAGTTCTCCATCCTTTGTCATCCTGTACTGTTGATGGAACTGCCTTACATAGGAACATAGGAAACTGCCATATACTGAGTCAGACCATTGGTCCATCTAGCTCAGTATTATCTTCACAGACTGGCAGCAGCTTCTCCAAGGTTGCAGGCAGAAAATCTCTCTCAGCCCTATCTTGGAGAAGCCAGGGAGGGAACTTGAAACCTTCTGCTCTTCCCAGAGCGGCTTCATCCCCTGAGGGGAATATCTTGTACTGCTCACACATCAAGTCTCCCATTCAGATGAGAATGATTGGTCAACACCCCCAGTTTGGGCAAATGCGGGGAATTTAGCTGAAAAGGGGAGACAGTTCCAAGCACTTTTAATTTGTGCAAGTTTCTGAACTCAAGAAAACTGGCTTGGGAGAGAGGTTTCAATTAACAAAAGGAGTTTGTTGTAAGAACAAATAAAAGTAGTTTTTGCTACAGTAAGAATGCAAACCCAATCTTTACTCAAAGTCTGAAGAGCTTGTGATAGGCGGGTCCACTGCAGCTCTAGCCTACATATTTATTAAAATGATGTGGTATAGCCCTGAGGTGAAAGATTGGACTGTACCACTTCAGGGTTGGTAAACCCCTCCTGTATTCTACCAAAATAAAACAACAGTGTGGATGGCAGGAGTAGAGATCATTCTTTACCACTACCTTTTCCTTCAGGGTGAATGAGGGAATCAGGTTTCTGAATGTTTTTGAGCGTCCCCCTTTCAAGTTTGGGACTAAAGTGTGGGAGACCATATATGCCACCGAGAGTTCCTTAGAAGAACTGTGGAATACAAATGTAAAAAATAAATGTCAAAGTAATTATTTCTTTGTTTCTCGGTTGTTGAGTGCAGGGGGTTCTCAGATATGGGTCCCCAGGTGTTGGACTACAATATCCATCACCCACAGTGTTTTTTGCTGTGGATGATGGGAGCTGTAGTCCAGCAACATCAGAGGGCACACATTTGAAAACCTCTACTGTAATGAATTATGCTCCCTGGAGGAATCAATCATGAATGGGGGAGGCAATAGGGAGGCGACAGTTTTGGGGACTGTTGGAAACCCAGTTTATGGTTGAATTCTTACAGGAAACTTGTGCTGATTTTGTGTGGGGGGTGGGCTTGTTTTTGTATTTCCCTTCTAAGTTAGCTTTCCCTACCCTACTGGAACAAAACAGTTTTTATTCTAAGTTTGTGTCAAATGTTTGGACAGGGGCACAATTTTAGTGCTTGCCCTGGGTGCTATTTTCCGTAGATACACCGGATCAAGAGAGCTGGATGGGATGAAATTGTCACTGGGTATGGCATCATCGTCATCTGAGCTTGAAGCCTGATGTGTGCTCTGCACTGGTTTGAAGTGAGATATATTTCTCATGACTTTATGATTACCCCATTGGGCTGTGATCATGGTACCTTTTATCTGCTATGGTGCAAATACCTTTTGTTTTGTTTGTTGTCTGCTATGGTGTGGGATAAAAGGGAAGTGACCATTTGCTCCAAGGCTGAAGGTTTTTCACTAGAACCTAAGTGGTTGTATAGTGGCTCACGTGCATTGATAAGTGTACTGTTTCATCACTCTCTTTGCATGCTCATCATGTTGAGTCCTGACATGAAGTGTCACTGTCAAGTTGAGGCAGTTTTGTCCAAACTTGTCTGCCAAAAATAAGGGTAGCTGTGGGGAGTGGACCTGTAGCCATGGAGGAAATGAAATAAATCTTGTTTCAGATTGGCACCCTCTCCTGCAGCAATCAGGAGAACCTTCTTGAGTGTCCTCATGGCCCACTCAGCTTCGCCATTGGCTTGCGGACAATATGGCATGATTTTTTTGATGTTCGAAGCCTAGATAACCTGCAAATTGAGCAAACGGGAAGCTCTGAAAAGGTGGCCCATTGTCACATTTGAGAATAGCTGATATGCTATTTTATGGAAGAGAAAATCTTATCCAATTTGGGGATTATAGTATTAGCTGATGTGCTGGTAAGCATTTTCATCTCTGGAAAACAGCTATAATCATCAGTGATAACCAGCAGTTGCCAACCATTGGGGAGATCACAAAATCAACACTGTCCTCCACCCATGGTGAGGAAGGAAGAGGAGAAACTTGCAGTGGAGCTGAGTGACTCCAAAGAACCGCAGCCTGGCACAGAGAGCAAGATTACACATGTTGTTCAATAAGGGCATCAATTCCAGGTAACCATACTTTCTCTCTTAACAAGACTTTGGTGTTCACCACACTTCAGTGACTTCCATGTGTCAAATCAATGGCATGGTTCCATAGAACTTGTGGAATAACCACTTGAGTACCCCAAAGGAGGAGATCTTTGTCTGTGGCAGTAAGTTCATTGTGCACATTGGCAAAGGATCAAATGGTGGCTTGTGCCTCAGAAGTCAAATGCGCTAAATCTTTCAAAACTGCCTTCCATTGACCACTTTGAATGGTATTAATGCCAATCTGGAGGCAGGAGTCATCATGTGTAGCAGTCTCTATGTCCTGCAAAGAGAGAGCTTTAGGAATGGTATGGGAGAGAAGAAAGTTGACATGTGCCTCTGTTGTAGTGATGTGATCAGAAGATGTGCTGGAGATAGGATGTCTGGAAAAGTAATCAGTTGGATTATCTTCACCTGAGTGATATATAACCCTGTAGTCATATCCCTATAATTTAAGCATCCAGCGATCAATATGCACTGGAGGTTGAGAGGAGAGATTGTGGAACATAGGTTCCAGAGGCTTGTGATCAGTTATGACTGAAGGGACAGCCATACATGTATAAGTGAAAATGAGAACATGCCCAGGCAATTGCAAGTGCCCCCTGCTCTGTTTGAGAATACTGTCGTTCTGTGGGTGAAAGAGCTTTGCTAGCATACGCTACAAAATATGTATATCTATATGTATAACATGTATATGTATAATAGGTAGAATATGTATATTTATATTAGGTAGAAACATGGCCATGTTGATCTACTTGTGTGAAGACAGCACCCAGGCCAACAGATACGCATATGTTACATAGATATAAAATAAAATGGGCTAGTGTCCACTAAAAGTTCAGTCTGTTTGTTGGGGTCAATCTGTGACATGACAACATCACTTGCAAGGGCATTCTTGAGCTCTGTGAAAGCAGTTTGATGTTCAGCCAGCCATTCCCATGGTTGTTCTTTTTGTTTTGTTTTGTTTTGTTTGTAAGATCCCTGAGGGACTGGGTAATTGTGGCAAGCCATGGGATAAATCTGCCAATCATTTGCAAGGCCCCAAAGGCTACAAACTTCACTGGAAATAGTGGGTACAGCAGCATTGTATATTGTCATTACTTTGGGGGGCTCAGCAGAGATACAGTCTTTGGAAAAGATATAGCCAAAAAAAGGTGGGTTTTTTTTAATTTGCATTTGCTCTGGTTAAGAGTCAGATTCTCCTCTTGCAGATGCCATCCAACTGCAGTAAGATGAGAGTCGTGCTCCTCTTCTGTGGTGCCAAACACCAAAATATCATCATTGACTTTAGCACACCTGGGAGTCCAGCTAACACTTCACAAATTGTATTCTGAAATATTTCCACAATAGAAGAAATGCCAAAACTTAGGCATTTGTGGTGAAGGTCCACAGTAGTTGAAAATGTTGTGATATATCTCGAATCAGGGTGGAGTTCCAGTTGATGGTAACTAGCAGTAAGATGAAGCTTGGAAAAAAATTTTGTTCCATTATGATCAGCAATGTTATCATCCACAATAGGAGTAATCTGTCTCTCTCACTTGATGGCCCAATTGTGGAGGTGCATGTCCACAAATATCCTGATTTTGCCTGGCTGTTTAGGTTTTGAGGCAACATGTACATGGGAGACCCATGGGGTAGTGCCATCCACATGCTCAGTGATATCAAGTTCCTCCAAATGTCTCGACTCTTCTTCAGCCAGTTTCCTAATATGGAAAGGAATTTGTCTGTGTGGCAGGGCAACTGGTTGAAATGTTTCATCAATGTGAAGTTTTACTTGAATCCTTTTCAACTTTCCAGTGCCTTGAAACATGTGCTCATACTGGTGGAGGTTTAAAGGAAGTGGATCAGGGAGTGTAGTCCAGAGCATAGTGATGAGTCCCAAGGTGTTGGCCATATCATAGGTGATCAAAGTATCAGCCCTAGGTGCAACATACAGGGGACATATAACAGATATGCCCTGGATGGTTAAATATGTTCGGAACATGTCGCACAGAGGCAATGTAGTTGGAGTTACATATGGGTACACTTTCATGGTTGAGTGCAGCAGCAGTGGTTTCTGAGCAAGTGCAGCATAGTCACACGGGGCCATCACATTTATACTTGCACCTGTATCTATTAAAACATGAACTGTGTGTCCTTCTATGAAAGCATAGTGATGAGGCAGACCCTTATGGTTATAAGTAGTTGGGGCTGGAGAACAGACAGTATATGTATGAGTTATTGTCCCCAGGAAGACCAGCCTGAAGAGCATTTGCCTGCCCATGACCCTGCTGGCGAGGGAACGAGTAATAATTATTACACAAGGTAATCTGTGAGGACCTGCAGACTCTTGCATAGGAGTTAGTCAAGTCAAGTCAAGTCAAGTCAAGTCATTGCATAGGAGTTATTTTCCCAACAGGCATGGCAAGTTATGCCCCAGCAAAGCCACCTTTTGTGGGGATAAAATCCACCACAGTTGTAACAAACTTGTTGGGCCATCTGCTCAGGCACATGCTGCATGGATGAAGATGGATTGATAGCTCGAGAAAATGTTGGCTGCTTGCAACTGGGGTGTCTCTGAAGCTTTTAAATGGTTTCCATTTGTCAGACATGGCTGCAATCAGTTGGGCATGTTGTCCAGACACCTCATATACTTGAGCAGTGTCCAATATTTTGGTGAGGATCATCTGGGGTTCATGTAGAATTTGTCGCCGAAGCTTGGCTGAGGAACATCCTGGTATTATCTGTGCCATTATCTCATTGTCTATGTTTGTGAATGCACAGGATTGTGCAAGGTGACAAAGATGGGTATGATAAACATCAGTACTTTCTCCTTCCTTCTGGCATGCTTCCAGAAATATATACTGCTCAATAGGAGAAATATATACTGCACAAAGTCTCTGTTTTTGCAGGATTTAAAATGCTTGGCGAGTACTAGCTTTGCCTTTTAATAATCATCACCATTTCCAGTATCAGGTAATGTTTTGAAAATCTGTTAAACTTCACTGCCTGCAAAATGTAACAGCATTGCCCACTTGGTGGTGGGGTCATTTTTCTTTACCACAAGAAACAGGTTTTGTAGTTGTCCAGCTACACGTCCCTGTCCCCTTTACCAAGCCTGGCTAGGCTTACCAGGTCTGGCCTCAGAGCAGGGACAGGAAGGGGGCTGAGCATCACCCTGTACCTCCTCCATGATCCCAGGCTGCTTGCTCCTTGTATCTGCCCCTCTCTGGGGGGGCCCTGACACACCACCAGTCAGCCTCTTATTCCCGGTGAGCTCCTTATATGCCTCCTCCCAGGCTATGCATTGACCACTTCCCATTACAGGGCCAGCACCACTATTTATTCCCTGTAATTTTCTACCCTTTACAACTGCTGCCAATGTCTCTCCCCCTTCTCCCTCCTCCTGCTCAGACCCCCTCCCTTCAGGAGGCATGCAACTGATGTTATCCTCGTGTGCCTCCCCTGCAGCTCTTTCAGGGCTCTGCCCCTTCTCCACTGGAGCCAATTCCTGGCCCATTGTCTATCTTTCCTCCACTTCTCCCCAGCTGCCGCCCATCCCTGTCTCCTCGGGCCCCCTCACTCATTTGAAGTGAGTGTGTGTGTATCAGCGAGGGGCCCATTAAAATTTTTTGTCTCTGGGCCCACTCCAGCCCCGTTACGCCCCTGCCTCCTGGAGTGTCTTTGTTTCTGTTCCTTGTCTTCCTTTTGTCCTCTCTGTGTTTTGTAGGCCTTTTCCTCTCTCTGTTGCTTTCTCTTACTGTGAAGGGAGTTCTGTTTGTTGGTTGATGGAGGGTTTCACTGCCAGTGTAGAATCCACAGGAAAGAGTTGTGGCACGGAAGGACAAGGCAGTGGAGTAGAATCAGGAATATTTGTGGTTTGATGAAATAGATAATATTTACAGAGAGGCAACTGCAGGTTATTTTCAGTGTTCTTGCTGGTGGTTCTTTGTTAGCCCACCTCTTCTCCAGGACTGGACTAAAAGTAAATAAAGCACCATTCAAAAGCTGACCTGGATCAAGGAATGGATTAACAAAGAACACCACAACTGGTAGTCTTATTATTTGTTCCTTCATTGTTTCCAATCTAGTAACCAGAAGCAAGTTTTTTAAATCTCTGCCTTCCCCATTTTGGCTTGTCTTTTATGTCACTATTTCTGCAAAGTCTTCATGTTTTCCTTACAGAGACAAGTGAGAAAGAAATTGTTTTTCAGTGCCTGGCTTTCACAAGTGAAAATGTATAATTTTCAACAGACTTCTGGAATGTTTGCTGTTGAGGTTTTCATTACTTTAGCTGTGATTTAGAGAAGCTAGAAATGTCACCCCACATGTAAATCTTTCTCAGTTAAATATTCTTACTTGAAATAGTTAAGCATGTGTTTGTTGCTCAACGCTGCTGAAAAGAGCTAAAGAAAAGATGAAATTGCAGCCCATTCTGTGTGATCCCAGTGGAAGGGCAAAGCTAAGCATTCCTGGTGCATTCTGGGAAATCAGCAAAGGGTTAGGAATGTCCTCATTCACAAAATCAACATGAGGTTGTCACTATAATCAAACATCATAAATCTACCATGAAGAAACTACAGTAGTACTGAATTGCCACATCATGAACATGATATCTGAAAGTAGGCTGTTCTCACTTTTGTTGATTGTTCACTGACTTAAATCAGGAAAAAAAGAAAGCAGGAAGATTCCCCCCCCCATATACATTTGTGTATATGGGTGTATATATATGTTTAGTGTTTAGTATATATACATACATATTATATACATTTAGTATATATATACATTTGTGTATATATACACCTAATGGCACAGCAGGGAAATAACTTGCCTAGTTAGCAAGAGGTTGCTGGTTCAAATCCCCACCAGACTATGGGAAACACCTATATCGGGCAGCAGTGATTTAGGAAGATGGTAAAAACAGGGGTGTGCACGGAACTGGCTGCCCAATTCGGTTCGAGTCCGGACTGGACTCGAACCAGACTGGCCAAGTTCGGTCCAGCCCCCATCGAACCTGCCCCCAGTCCGGTCCAAGGGGGGTTCACAGGTGTTTGTTTGTTTATTTGTTAAATGAAATAAAAATACCTGTAGCCCCTTTGGGCCATGCCAGGCCTCGCAGAGGCCATTTATGCATGTACGGCAGCAGCCAAAATGGCCACCGGACGCAGTTACAAGGCCCAAACGGGCCGAAAAGAGGCCTTTTTACCTGGCCATGGCAGTTATTTCAGAGGCCAGAAGGGAGAGGGGAACCTTTGTGGGGGGGGGCACGGCCTACAGGAAGCGCCTCGAAGGGGCTACAGGTATTTTTATTTTATTTTATTTTTTAAAAAAAATTGCAGACTTTTTCAGAGGTTTGGTTCCGGTCCGGATGGAATGGTGCGGGGGGGTTGGTTCGACCCCGAACCCCTGAACCGGTCCATACATCCCTAGCTGAAAGGCATCATCTCATACTGCACGGAGGCAGCCAATGATAAATCCCTCCTGTATTCTACCAAAGAAAATTACATGGCTCTGTGGTTGCCAGGAGTCGACACCGACTCGAAAGCAAAATTTTAACTTTATCTCAGGACAAGTTCTACTAATTACTATTATATTCTTTACAAAGCTATTTATTTTTAAAGAACTAACAATATACATGAATGTGTGTCAGTTTTGATACTGAATGAGGGAAAGAAAAAGGAATAGATGCACCCAGCCAGCAAATGTTATTTGGGAATGAGCTGTGGAGGGCTCACATGGGCCCTCTGGGCCTCTGGCCATGCCCCTTCAAGGAACGGTGCTCTGCCCGAGATGTTGTGTGGGACAGTGGTGCCCCACCCAGCATCCCTGCAGGGTGGCAGCATGGCCATGGCCTCTGTGTGTGCATGGAGGCTCCACACACACACAGAGGCCAGGGCCATGCCACCGCCCTGCACTGGATCCCGGGCGGAGTGTCGCTGCTTGGGACAGTTTGCAGGTGCTGCCCTAATGTTGGCACCTGTTAATTTATTTTTAAAGATGTCTCTCACCTCTCCCGCCACCCCAGTATTTCCCTCACTGGCTGCTTCTGGTTTCCCCCCAATCCCATTTCCAAATCACCAAATATTTTAGAACTATACTATCTATTCTATATGTCCCACTTATTAATTTTCCAAATAATGTTTCTTGTCTTCTTTTTCTATTTAAAATATAAATCTTATAGAAAATGTATTTGAAGATATCCGAACCAGGGTAAGCTCTGCATACCCTTTTTATCCATTAAGTCCTTTCTTGACTTATTCTCTTTTCCTTCCCTCAGCTGATGAATGCAATATAATGAGTTTTCTCTGCACAATCTAAATGTTGATTAATTTTTATCTGGTTGGGGGAAAAAAATGTCGTCCAAGAATTGTTGATCCCGGAGACCCTCTTGGACCACACCTTTCCCTCCATTTGTTTATGTATTATTTATTTGTTTATATACATAATTAAGGTTTATTTGTTTGCTAGTTTGTTTATCCTATTTATATAACACCCCATATAAAAACTCTGGGCAGTTTAAAAATAAAACCCAACAACAATTAAAACCTAAAACCTCATATATAACAAATGAAAACATCTATCAATAAAACTTTAAAATAGCGGTGAGCATGGAACTGAGTCTGGTGGTTCAGTATGAATTCAAACTGAATTCAAACCAAACTACCAGTCTGCAAGTTGGTCCTGTTGGACCAGCCAGTGGTCCAGTCCATTCAGTCGAACCAGGTTGAAACAGCTATGCTTGAATCCAGTGAGAATTCCCCTTTACAAGCAAATGGATGGGGGAATCCTTTAAAAGTGTTCTAAGGGTGGCTGGGGGTAGAGGGAGGGCACCTTACCAGCTGTGGCGGCATGGCAGCGGCTCCTCTAAGCCCCACTGGTGCCCCCCCCCAGCAGTGCAGGCTTGCAGCAGTCCGGTTCTGGCCTCTGTGGCCTCCACACAAATGGTAACACAAATGGCCTCCGTGGATGCATTGCAAATGGCCTCCACGCATCTGCGGAGGCCAGAACCAGGCTGCCACCGACCCATGCTGCAGAGGGGGAGCACTGTTGGAGCTTATAGGAGCTGCCACCACTGCTGAAGCCAGTATGTTGCCCTATCCCCACCCACCCCGGTTGTCCTTAGAACTCTTTTAAAGGATTTCCCACCCCTTTGCTTGTAAAGGAGAATTCTCACCAGATTCCCCATTACAAGTGTAGCCCTTAAACCAGGTTGAACTGGTCAAACCAGTCAGTATTGGACTGGGCCAAGCCCAGTTCAAACTTGGATCATCCACCTTTGTTTGAAGCCAGTCTGGTTCAGGTTTGAACCAAGCTGGTTTGAATCAGACCCCTTGTTTAAAATATCATAAACTAAAGGCCTGATAAAATAGGTGTGTTTTCAAAAGTTGCTTAAAAGCAGCCCGAAATGGGGAGGTTCTGATTTCATTTTGGAGTGTGTTCCAGAGCCCTGGGCAACCCTAGAGAAGGCCCAGTCTTGGATGACCACCAAACAAGCCAGTGGTTACCACAACCGGACCTCCCCCAATTATCTTAATTAAGCTCATCATGTCTGCAGCCATGGCGGGCACACTCAGGGCGGGGGAGGTCCCAGTAATGCAATGCTCACTTGCCCGGTGCATTATTCTCACTCCTGGGAGCGGGGCAACACATGGTGGTGTGTCGCGGCACCCCAAACCCCCCAAGCTGTTGGGCAAGCTGCAGGCGAGCCACTTCTTGTCTGGGTGGGCGATCTGTCTGCCCAGGGACTGCCAGCTAATCATCTGCAGGGACTGCCAGCTGATCATCTGCAGGAAAGCTTAAACCCCCTTCCCCACAGACAGCCTGTGAGTTCTTCTCACTGATTGTGAGAAGAGCTCTATTGTCTTCATTCACAAACCTTAGAACATGGGGTACTTGATAAGCATCATATGTCATATAGTTGTAAATCTGGCAACCCTAAACTATCTCTGTTTGATGTTCTCCTGCTGCTGCTTGTACTAAGTCTTGCTTGTTTATTATCCTAAATAAAGCTAATTTTTTGTTATCCAGAATAATAGATTTGGAATAAAATAAAGCAAAATGTTTCAAAAGAAATTAAATCCAAATACATATTTAAAGGATCAAAACAAAGCTGGAAAAGTCTAGGACTATGGATTTCAGGATCTACAGACATCTTAATAGAAGATAATTATCAAAAAAATTTTTTTTAAAAATAACTTCTTCACTGGTCAACTTAAAATTTGTCCTGGTTTGTAAGAATACAGGCTATCAAGATGATAACCTTGTCTCAGATACTTTTTTTGAATCTGAAAATTTTTAAAAGATAAGTAAGAGTTCAGTTACATACAAGGTCAAAATTTCAGTTTGTAGGAGAAGTGTATGACTCTTTGTTAGAGAAGTTTATAATTCCACAGTATGGGTTTGTTGATATCATATGGCTATTGCAGTTAAACATTACATACTTGGACTATTTCTCACTATAAAGGCACAAACGTGCTCTCAAGAGTCACTCCAATTTTGAAACTGTCGTATGGGAAAGATTAGACCCAGCATTGGTAGTCTGGGAAATGTGACTTTAACTTTGATTAATTTTCTGAAGTAGATGGAGGGGAAATGGATTTACTTCTTATCAAAATATTGAAACTCAGTCACTGCATTTTTTATTGTATTTTACTGTCATAAAACTCTTATAGGAACACTAAATGCTCTATAAGTGGTCCTCTTTATATAATTGGATATATTAGGTTTTAAATATTCACTACAGGGTTTTTAAAGCCACCTTTACCCTCAGAAATATTTTCTATCATTCAAACTGAGTTAATTGGAAATTTTCTAAAAACTTTGAAAATGTCATATCAACACTGACTTTCAGGATAGCAATTCAAGTGGGAGAAAATATTCACATTTAAAAAACACTTGAACATGATTATTAATTTTTTTCTTTCATTTCCCCCCCTGTTGAATATTGATTGAAACAAGTATCATACTTCATTATGTATGCCAATTCTACACACATTTTTTCTAATATATTTAACTTGTAGCTGTTATACAAATTATAATAAAGTATATAATACTAACAATGATAACAAAAACCTAGCATGTTGTACCAAATGGTATCTGCAGATCAGTGAATACTTAAATTTGGTGCTTTCATACTGAACTATCCCTTGTTATGAGCACTTACTTTTACGTTAATAAATAATAAATTGCGAAAGGTTTGGTTTGTATTAAACCTTATAGGGATTGATTCATACATCATCTTAAGCACACTTACATGTAAGTATCCAGTTGAAACCAATGGGACTTATTTCTGAGAGACCTTAAAGGCCAAGTTTAAGACAGATCATCCTGGAGAGAATCTATCTATGTGGTCACTAAGAGTCGACACCAATTTTATAATCAAGCAACCAACCAGTCACTTAATCGAATAAGATTATCATCAGCCTGTCGTTCCTAAGACTTCTACAATCGGAGAGACAATTATCAAAAATTTGATATTCAGTGGTCATATATCATAAGACCCCAACACACTGACTGACATCCTGACCAATGGTGCACTTTCAGAAAAACATTGTGCTTGTACAAGGATGTTGCACAAATGAATGCCACTAGGGATGTGTGAACCGGTTCGAATTTGAACCGGTTTGAATTCAAACTGGGGTGGTTTGAAGGTTTGAATTCGAACCAAACCAGCCATCAGGTTCGAGCTGCAGGTTCGAATTTGATCCAAACAGGAGGTGGTTTGATTCAAACTGATTCAAACCAGTTTGAACTGGTTCAAACCTCCAAAAGTGGGTGTGGTGGTAGCGGGCACCCATGGGTACCTACCACCCAAACCCCAAAGCAATTGGACACCAGTATGATATTTTATGAATTTTTGAATTTTGTTTTTATTTTTCTCTCTTAGGGTATAATGGGACTCGAACCAGCCCATTATTCCCTATTGTGGAGCACCCAGGGGCACAAAGGTAGGGTGGGTGGTAGGCACTCAGGGTTGCCTACCACCCACAAAACCCCAAGGCAATTGGACACTCCTCCAATTATTGGCACCCTCTGTGCACTAGACTGTCACGCCCGAGGAGGAAGGGGAAGCTGTCAACTTTCCAGCCGATTCAGGAGTGTCTGAGGGGCAGAGCCCAGCTGTCAGTGTTCATGAAACGGCTGTGGTAGAGCTAGCTAATGATTCAAAGCAGGCACAACAACCTGAGACAGCAGAAATCATGAAGGACCAATCCGAAGAAGAACTATGCAATCAACCCCCACTGACTCCACAACAGCGGCGTATTACGAGACGCAGGACGCAATTAGAGACTATTAGGAGGAGCAAACGCCTCTTGCAGAGGGCTGATAAGCCTTGAATTCCTGCCAGCTGGGAGCTCTCGGCTTGCACTATAAATCACGTCACCAGCTTTCTACTCACTGCTGAAAGGCAACATTTGTCAACCACCGTGTCGACAGCGTACAGCCAAGTCTGGTCAAGACAAACTTTCCGAGCCATATCCTGTTGCAGCAGCTCCGTTTTGTCCCGTGATCTTCCCTGGCAGTTGGCCAGACCCTGACATAGACCACCACTCACTCTGGGCCACTCCAGCACCCCACAAGTGGCATTAAGGTTTTTCTCCATAGGGAAGAATGGAGGTTTCAGCAGCCCCATAATTGCACTTGAGGGGTGCTGGGGTGGCCCAGAGCAAGGGTGCCAACCACCCCATGGGTTACTAACCCATGGGGTACTGGATTTTGTTGTTTCTGAGGTGTTCTGAGTGTAGATTCTTTAGTAGCATATAAGATTTTCAGTGACAAACCATGAATCCACTCTCATTTGCTAACTTTAAAGACACATACACTTCAAAAATCACTTAAAAATCAGTTCTTTGCCCAATTTCTTTCAAATAATTCTGATAGCTTCCGTGCTCCCCTTGGGCACTACCACCCACCACACTCTGCTCTAGGCCACCCTTTTGCCCCCGATGTGAAGTTATACATTTGCTGTCACCTCCATGCTTCTTTATGGAGAAAAACCTTAAAGACGCATAAACTTCAAAAATCACTTAAAAATCAGCCTTTTGCCCAATTCCTTTCAAATAATTCTGATAGCTTCCTTGCCCACCTTGGGAGCTACCACCAACCACACTCTGCTCTAGGACACCCCTTTCCCCCTGACGTGAAGCTATACATTTGCTGCAATTCTCATTATTTCCTATGAGGAATTCAAAAATACTTTTAAAATTCACCAATAATCGGAGGAGTATCCGATTGCCTTGGGGTTTTGTGGGCGTTAGGCACCCCTGAGTGCCTACCAACCACCCCAATTTTGTGCCCCTAGGTGCTCCACAATAGGGGATAATGGGCTGGTTCAGGTTCCATTATACCCTATGAGAAAAATAATTTAAAATATTTAAAATATTCATTAAAAATCGTAGGAGTGTCTAATGGCTTTGGGGTTTGGGTGGCTGTTGGCACCCATGGCTGCTCCACCATAGGGAATAATGGGCTGGTTCTAGTCCCATTATACCCTATGAGAATAAAAATAAAAATAAATTTCAAAAATTCATTTAAAAATCTGATTGCTTCGAGGTTTGGGTGGTAGGTACCCATGGATGCCAGCTACCACCCCGCCCACTTTTGGAGGTTTGAACCAGTTAGAACCAGTTCAAACCATTTCAAAACGGTTCAGATTCGAACCGAACGGGGGGTTCGAGCAAAACCATAACCGAACCTCCCCCTCCTGGTTCAAATCTGGTTCGAATTCAAACTGAACTGGGCAAACCAGTTTTGTGCACATCTCTAAATGCCACTATGTTGAGAGTTTACATACCAGACTAGTGTTGCGCTAGCATGCTACTGTGCTGAGGACATAGCCCGAGGAAGTTGCAGAATAAAAAGAACTCCAGTTTGAGACTAGTCCTTGTACTAGCCATAGATGATGACAAGTTGTGCAACAGCCGTCCGTCAAGATTGTTATTCAGCTATTGTTCCACAAGATTGTAAGGACAATTGCACAAGATCATTGCTTCAGTCAATACTGTTCCTCAAGATCATTGTGCAACATCATTGAGTGATGACTGTTCCACAGCACTTGTTACACATTAGGGAATGTGTAAACTATTTTGGGTACAAATCAATTTGTATTTGAATCTAGCTGATTCAGGTGATTTTGAGACAAAACAAATCACCCCTGTGGTCCATTGGCTAGATTTGGTTACAAATCAAATCATGCCTGATTCTATTCGAATTGATTTGAGATTCTGATCCCTCCTATTAATTACCCAGATTCCCAGCTTACATTTTTTAAAAAGCTAAGCTCTAGCCCTTGTAGAAGTGGCATTATGGAGCAAAATGTGTGGTCACTATTTTTCAAGTGTTTGGATTCTTTGGTGTATAATAACTTTCCCTCAATGAATCCCTATGAGGATTCATTATACACTTTCATTTCTGTTCATTTTGACTGTCTTTTCAAAAGTGCTGACTGCCAACTGCCATGTACCAACTACACCCCACTCCCACCCACAAGGCAGTGGGGTACTACTCAGTTTATGTTCTAGGTTTTTTTTTCCCCAGTGGTTATGCTCTTTGGTTTCTAATAACCTTTCCTCATAATGCATCCCTATGAGAATTCATTACACACCAAAGAGTCTAAACACCTCAAAAATTCCTAAAATATAAATTGAGTACCCAGTGGCTTGTGGGGTAGTTGGAACATGGGATGCCACTAATTCCCCACCCCCACCTGCAAAGCAGTGGGGTCAAAATGAACAGAAGAAATGAAGGTGTGTAATGAAGACACCAAAGAATCTAAACACTTCAAAAATACCTAAAAAATAAACTGCGTACTCCAGTGTGTGTGTATGTGTGTGTAATTGACACATGGCAATTTACAGTTGACACTGACAAATAATAGTCAAAATGAACAGAAGGAATGTAGGCGTAGAATGAATACTCATAGAGATTAATTATGAGGAAAAGTTGTTAGACACCAAAGAATCTAAACATTTCAATATTTCTAAAATTTAAAATGAGTACCCCACTGCCTTGCAGGGGGGGTGCAGTTGGCACATGGCAGTTGACAGCTGGCACTGTCCAAGGACAATCAAAATGAACAGAAGAAATAAAGGTGTGTAATGAATCCTCATAGGGATTCATTATGAGGAAAAGACCCCTGCTAACTTGGCAAAGAGCCAGTTTTTAACATGGCAATTCTCTTTATTTAGCAGCGGGAGAGTAAGTGGCCTTATCCACCCCCAGCACAGTACCTCCAGTTGCTAGTGTCTATTTTGTGTTTCTTTTTAGACTGTGAGTCCTTTGGGGACAGGGATCCATCTTATTTATTTGTTATTTCTCTGTGTAAACTGCCCTAAGCTATTTTTAGAAGGCTGGTATAGAAATCGAATTATTATTATTATTATTATTATTATTATTATTATTATTATTATTATTATTTCTTGTTTACACAGTCAGACCAGTGTTACTGACTGGTTTGTTTTATCCAGACATCAAGTCCTTCCCAAGGACCTGGGATGCCAGAATTTTATTGTCAATTGTTATAGATATTGTCGCAGAATATAGGCTGTTCCCAGTAAAGTTGCTTTTTGTAATTGGCTGATGGTGATTTCTGTGGCCCCTATGGTGTTGAGGTGCTCTTCAAGGTCTTTTGGAACTGCACCCAGGACGCCAATTACCACTGGGATTATTTTGGTCTTTTCCTGCCACAGCCTTTCAATTTCAATTTGTAGATCTTTGTATTTGGTGATATTTTCTATTTCTTTTTCTTCTATTCTGCTATCCCCTGGTATTGCTATGTCGATTATTTAAACTTGTTTTTCTTTCTTCTCAACTACAGTGATATCTGGTGTATTGTGTGGCAGATGTTTGTCTGTTTGTATTCAGAAGTCCCATAATATTTTTACATCTTCATTTTCTACCACTTTTTCAATTTTATGGTCCCACCAATTTTTGGCTACAGGTAGCTTGTATTTTTTGCAGATGTTCCAGTATATCATCCCTGCTACCTTGTCATGCCTTTGTCTGTAGTCAGTCTGTGCGATCTTTTTACAACAGCTGATTAGGTGGTCCACTGTTTCATCTGCTTCTTTCCAAAGGCAGCACTTGCTGTTTGTTGTGGATTTTTCTACTTTGGCTCTTATTGCATTTGTTCTTAGTGCCTGTTCTTGCGCAGCCAGTATTAAACCCTGTTTCTTTCTTCAAGTTGCTATTCTTAAGCCATTGCCAGGTCTTGGTGATGTCTGATTTTCCACTTATATTGTGCAAATATTGACCATGCAGGGGCTTATTTTTCCATTTTTCTGCTCGGTTCTTGACGTTCTTTCTTGTAGGCCTGCTTTGTTTCATTGGTGTTGAATAGTTTTGCGTTATTGACCATTTGAAGTGCATCTTCTTCACTGTCCTTGATATATTCTTCAAGGCCTCTTTTCTCCTCCTCTACTGTTTGATGGACTTGCAGCATTCCTCTTCCACCTGAGCCTGCGAGGGAGGTATAGCCTATCGACATCACTGCGGGGGTGCAGAGCATGATTGATGGTCATGATTTTCCTGGTCTTACGATCCAGCGTCTCTAGCTCTGCCTGGGTCCAGTCTATTATTCCTGCAGTGTATCTGATAACAGGTATAGCCCAGGTGTTTATGGCTTGTATGGTGTTCCTGCCATTGAGTTTGGACTTGAGGATTTTTCTAAATCTCCTGATGTATTCACTTCCAATTTTTCTTTTAACTTCAGTGTGTGCGATGTTATCAGCCTGGAGAATGCCCAAGTATTTGTAATGTTCTTTCTCTTCCAGGTTCTTGATCTTGCTTCCATTGGGCAGTTCTATTCCTTCTGTTTTTGTTATTTTCCCTCTCTTCATTATTAATGCAGCACACTTGTCTAGTCCAAACTCCATTGCTATATCGCTACTGAATATACGGACAGTGTTTAGCAATGATTCGATTTCTGACTGGGACTTTGCATACAACTTCAGATCGTCCATGTACAGCAGATGGTTGATTTTACTGGATGTTTTAGATGTTTGGTATCCGAGGCCTGTTTTGTTTAGTATTTGTGAAAGTGGAGTCATGGCGATTACAAACAACAGAGGTGATAGTGAGTCCCCTTGGAAAATGCCTCTTCTAATGCTAACCTGTCCAAGTGTCTCGCCACTGATTGTTAACTGTGTATTCCACATGTTCATTGCTTTTTAAATAAATATCTGAATATTTTTGCTGACACCAGTTGTTTCTAAACATTTCAGTATCCATGTGTGAGGCAATGAATCGAAGGCTTTCTTGTAGTCAATCCATGCAACACTTAGATTGGTTTTTCTTCTCTTGCAGTTTTCTAAAATCATTTTGTCAATCAGCAGCTGGTCTTTTGTGCCTCTGGTGTTCGGGCAATTTCCTTTCTGTTCAACTGGAAGCTGTTTGTTAGTTAATAAGTGTTGCATCACTTCATCTGCTATTATTCCAGTTAATTTGAACATGGTTGGCAGGCAGGTTATCAGTCTATAATTACTTGGAACTGCACCTTTTGCTGGGTCTTTCATGATGAGATGAGTTTTCCCAGTTGTTAGCCATTGTTCAATATCACCTCCTTGCAAAATGTGATTGAACTGTTTTGATAGTTGTTTATGAAGGCTTGTTAAGTGTTTAAGCCAAAAGCCATGCAGTTCATCATTGCCTGGAGCAGTCCAATTTTTAATTTTCTTTGCTCTTTCACTTATTAATTCTGGTGTTATTATTAGATCTTGCATTTGTTGGTTACATTTTTTGACCTTTTTCATCCAGCCTGCTTTTTTATTATCATCTATTGGATTGTCCCATAATTTCCCCCAGAATTGCACTGTTTCTTCTTTATTTGGTGTTTCTAGGTTTTTTGCAGTTTCTCCTTCTATGCTTTGGTAGAAACGTCTCTGATTCGACTGGAATTGGAGATTCTGCCTGTGTTGTGTAATTCTGGCTTTATACCTGCTAATCTTCTTTGACACTGCTGTTATTTGCTGCTTTATTATTTCCAGGACTTCTCTAATTTTCCTTGAATCTAGGTGGTATTTTTGGATCAGATACTGTTTGGTGTTTTCATTCTTCAGCTTCTTGTCTTTCATATCTTTCAATTTACTAGCATCTGATCTAAGCCTGGAGACTTTATTTTCTAATCTAATCTTCCATTTAGGTGATGTACTGCTTTCTTTTTTTACAGGTCCACTGATCTTATATCCGAGCTCTTGTGTTGTGATTGTTGCTGCACTGTACATTAGTTGGTTTGTTTCTTGCAAATTATTGGTTGTTATTTCTGCAAGTGCAGCATTGACATCTTTTAATGCCTGAGCAAGTTGTTTTTGGCAACTGTTTTTAGTGCTGGAAGTCGAACCCTGGTGGTTGTTTGGTTCATGTGCTCAGTTATTTTTTGCTTTAGTTCTTGTTGCTTTTCTGTTAAACGGCATTTGGGTTTTTGAGGTGAAGGCAAAGGGGCGGTTGCCTGGTTTTGATTTTGAAACAGTTCAGCAAATGTGGCATCCTCGATTTCCACCACCTCCTCCAGCTGCGCCTGAGCAACTTCTTCAATTGGTGGTAATTCTTCTTCCATATCTTGAGCCTGTGTTGCTCTTTGCAGTTCTTCCAGCTCAACTCCTGTGAATACTTTATTTCTTATTATGTATCTTCTCTGATCTGCTAGCCTTTGTTCTGTTATTTCTGTATCTGGATGCTTCTCTTTCCAAATTTGGTACTTTCTTTTTAAATAACCTCTTCTAGTTGAACTAGACTTGTAATAGCAGATCATTATTTCCTTGTTGGCATTTTTCATATTATTATTATTATTATTATTATTATTATTATTATAAATAAGGACTCAATGTCTGGATAAAACAAACCAGTCAATAACATCAGTTTGACTGTGCAAACAAGAAATAATAATTAATAAATGTTATTACACACCAAAGAAACCAAACACTTGAAAAATAATGACTGCACATTTTGCTCCATAGCTCCACTTCTACAAGTGCTGGAGCTTAGCTTTTTTTTTTTTTAAATGAAAGCTGGGGGTCCATTTAAGGGTTAGGATATGGCAACTTTAAATCCCCATTGTTTCCTATGACAGAAATGTTAAAAATCAGTCAAAACTTTAAAAAATCATTAAAAATAACCTAGTGTCCCACTGCCTTGAAATTTGGCTGGTAGGTGGCACCCTTGGGGACCTATCTACCAACCAAATTTGGTGCCCCTAGGACCTTGATAAGTGGTCTGAATTGGTCCTAATCTGAATCAAAGCAAAGCAAATAAAAATCGAATCTGGGGTGATATGGAGGGGGTATATTTGGATACAAAACAAATCAGGGGTGATTTGGTTTGGACACAAATCAAATTTTAAAAAATCAATTTGTGCACATCCCTATTATATATCTTTGTAGCGCAACCTTATATATGTCCCAGGAAAGGTCTTCTACAACATCACTGGGTACCACAACTTCACACATCCACAACTTTGTTGCACAAACACATCATTATTCAGAATGTCAGTCACTTTGGGGAGAGTCATAACCCAGACAAATTAGCCAGACAGATTAAATTTTTCCACCTAAACAGAACCCACTGGTTTCCCGCTTGTAGCTCCCCGTGGCTTTCAAATACATTAGTCTTTTAAATTGTCAGATATTATAAATCTTGATGACTGGAAAGATAACTCTCCTCCAGCTCTTCAATGCAAGTGAGTTATATACTGTGTGGGAGCCTCATGGCTCAGGAAAAATGGCTTCAACGTTACCTGCAGCCCCAAAGTTTGTTTTAAAAAAGTATTTTGTGAAATAAATGGGGTTCCAGTACTAGATACATAATGCCTAAAGTCACCAGTTTTTCCATCCAAATGTAGTTGCCGTTTTCCCTAAATAATTTCTTCCTGCCCACAACAGAACACCTACAGCTGTAAACAGACATAAATCCAAAACGCAGTCACTCCTACGTACTAAGAAGGTAGGAAGAGAAATTATGATGATATTACTTGCTTCTATTTTTAATTTTATAGCAAGGCACAAAACATTTATTTGTGGGCCTTCCACATACTTATTTAATAAAGAGTTCTTTGGACATTTTTTTCCTCACCAACCTTACTTTTTAGCTCTGGTCTGTGCATTCCTAAACCCTTGAATATTTTACAGGATCTCAGGAGGAATAATTTGACTGTGTATCTAATTTTACTCTTGCACTCAGTAGCGAGAATTCGGTTGCTTTTTCTAAAACCTTCTAGCAGTTTATATGCTACAGTGAGAGAAAAAGAAGGATTTTGACAGTAAACATTATGTGACTCACAGCTAGTCAGAACAATTAGCAGAACTGCCAGTAAACCTAGGCAGCCTTATATGTGTAATTTAAGATACAGTAGCATTCGATACCATGGTGCCAAGAGTGGCAGATTCGAGGGGAGGGGTATAAAGTTAACAAAAAGACTTAGGAAAGATTCTTCTGTGTGGTGACAGTTTTCTCCTTCATGCCTAGTGCGTGCTGCACGAGAATGAGTCACAATGTTGATGACGAAGCTTGCTTAATTTAAAAGAATCATAGTGAAAGTGACTACTGCACTAACCTTATCAGAGGGAACTTCATTGGTAAAGTAGAGCAATTAACAAATATCTGTCCCTGGCCATATTCCAAATCATGGTGCGATCAACTAGCTGCATTAAATGTGGAGCAGGATTATGTGGTGCTGCTTTTGTTGGATGGTAGCATTTCAGAGAGCAAAGGAGCATGGAACATATCTGTATGCTTCCCTATACTATGCAGCAGTTAGCTTGCACTTAAACATCAGGAATAAACACTAGCTAATCTTTTTCTCTTTGACATGCTAGTGTTCTATGTACAGGGAGGAATTTAAAAAAATATAAATAGCCAGCATGGAGTAGTGGTTAGAGTGCTGGACTAAAACCAGGGAGACCAGAGTTCAAATCTGCATTCAGCCATGAGACTCACTGGGTGACTCTGGCCCACTCACTGACCTCTTAGCCTAACCTACCTCACAGGGTTGTTGTGAGAATAAACATAATTATGTGCACTGTTCTGGGCTCCTTGCAGGAAGAGTGGGGTATGTGTGTATAGGAACAAGTATGAAATTTCACCATTTAAAAATAGGACATTGAGATCCTAGGAAAAGAGGGGGCTCATGCTTCAGGCATGATTATACACTCCAGGGCTTGTTTGAGTGAATGAATTTGGTGTCTGATCTTTAGAATACAAAAAACAAAACAAAACCTGATACTAGATCCTAGGGAAAGGAGAGAGTGCCCAAGGGCATTTGCCATGCAGGTCATACTTCCATGTTTCTTACACATACAAATAAGGCAACCAGAAGCTTTGTGCAGTGGCAGTATCATAGCCAATGAGGTTAAGGCAACTGGAAATGTAAAGAACATAATACAGGGAAACAAAAGAAGCTAAAGGACATCAGCCATTTCTCTAATTTTTCAAAACAGAAAAGGGATCATAGCAGGAGGGTCTCCTCCCATTTGTACTAGGCCCAGAGCACGGATGCTTGCTTAGAACAATTATGCATTCAAAAAGGAGCAGCAGAATGCATTTGGGTGGCTGTGCCTGGCTGGTGCACCCTTGGCCAGGCGCGGGCCATGAACGCGCCTCTGGGGGGGCGGGGGGCTTCTTTAAGTGTAAACAGAACCGGTGCTCCATGCCACCCAGCAGCCCCCACGGTGGGGAATCGCTTCCGCCACTTACCTGGCTCCCACGGAGGCGAGCCCCTGCCAGTGGCCAGGTGAGTGGTGGAGGCGATTCCCTGCCATGGGGGCTCCTGGGCGGCACGGAGCACCAGCTCCGTTTACACTTCAAGAAGCCGTCCACCCACCCACCCCCACCCGGAGGTGCGTTCATGGCCCGCACCTGCCCTTGGCGTGGTTGTGGGATGGCGGGTGAGGTGGGATTGTGCATTAGAACAATGAGAAGCCATTCTGCACCCTACCCTTGGTGCCTGCAAGGTCAGACTAAGAGCCCAGAATTCAGCAGGACTCCCTTCCTAATGAAACCCTCTTACCGTAGAACAAGTTCTGGGAATACAAGATAGGGAAGCCACAAAGCATCCCTACTCTGCAGTGGAACACCATATATTTTGTTTGAGTCCTGCATTTCTCATTTCAGGAAGTCCCAGAATAAAAATTCATATAAATAAATTATAACATCACTAGATAGATTTATAGGCTGTGCCAGGTTCACATAAACATTCACATTTATGAGTCATCCTCATGGCGTGTGCTCAATCATATTATGTTAAGAGGGGGAAATGAGCAGATGCTACTGAACAGACTAGATTATTGACGTACTGCTTGAAATAATGTTCTCATCATTCTGCTTTTATTTTTTGCATTTGGCATTGGTATTCTGCATCCCCGTGCTGGCACTCTCCATAGCTATGTCCCCCAGTTCTCTTGGAGTATAGCAACTGAAGAGACAAATGCTTACTGAAGGGGAGTTTCTCCCCATGAGCTGGAATACTGGCTGCCCACTGTACACTATTCCTGGGTTCCATCAGAACTGAATAGGGCTCATGCATAAACTGATGCTGCTTGGATGTCAATTCACCAGATTGATCCTAGTCTGAGGCTGTGTAGTGAGTCCTAAGTTGTCAGGAGACATGATCCCAGGTAGAAGCTAATTTAGTGGCTTCCAGGAAACACTGAATAAGTGCATAACTAGAAGCCAGAAAAACCCTTAGCCCTTTTAGAACACTCTGGGGTGTAGGATCGTATATGCTGTCCCTGCCCACCAATCTCCATTTGTTCAGCAAAACTTCTGCACAGGTTCTATACACACATGCTATCTCCCTATAGTCCTCATATATATATATATATATATATATATATATATATATATATATATATATATATATAATTTATTTATTTATTTATTTTTATATGGAACGCTTCACGAATTTGTGTGTCATCCTTGCGCAGTCCTTTTTGAGAGGCCTGAGATCATTTATTTTATTTTATTTTATTTTATTTTATTTTACATATTTTTATACTGCCCCAAACCCACATCTCTGGGCGGTTTACAACTGCCCAGAGATCATGTCAACACCCTCACCTAGGCCGCCTTTGGGCGTAACGCCAAACCAGAGGAAAACATGCAAGAAGTTTGGTTTTGTAGCCATCTGAGTGCATGAAATCGCAGTTTTGTCACAAAAGTGACCTAAGGTTTTCGACTCCAAACCGTAATCTGAACCTTTGAGTTTGTAGTGAATTTGTGTTTGTAGTGAACACAAAAAGTTTGAGATGACAAGATGGGCAGAGTGGGAGAGGTCTCCAGAAATAAAGAGCTGCAGAAGTATGTGCACAAACACATGGAGACCCAGTGACACCAGGAACAGGGCAACTTGGTTGTTTCCCAACAAAGTTCACACATGCCAGGGGAGTGATATCACATTACTTGGCAGAAATGCCGATGTGCTGACCCAGGGCAGAAACCAGTGGAAACCCCATCCATGGAAACCTTCCTGCTGTCCAGTCATATAAAGAAAAGAGACTGCACATATCCCACAGATCTCCTGTCTGTATCTGTCCATTGGCTTGTGTTACTTGAGCAATCTGCAACACACACCTTGGCACATTGCCTGGCATGCAGGACCTTTCCATTCAATTCCATTTCCATTCAAGATGTTTTGACAGCTTCCATCCTGGGAAAGGGAGGGGGCAGACACAAGAGGAATTCTTTCATTAATAACACACTTGATCAAGTGTGGCTGCCCAGTTAGGCATCCTTTATAAGGTTTGTATGTGGGGTATGGTTGGTCAGCAGGGCATTAATATCCCTGGATGCCTTGACAGTGCCTGTACTATTAAGGTTCCAATGGATGGTGCTGTTCCCTCCAACTGCATAGAATGCTTCTCTAAACACTGCACTCTTAAATGTGTGTCCATATGTTCAATCTTGCCCACCCAGCCCCCAGCTTGCAGATGCCCCAGACTGGTGCAGCACCATGAGAGCCAGCAAAGGCAAGTCTACCTTCAAAAGGGTACTCCAAGTTCGGATTAGAAGATAGCCCCTAGAACTGTTAAGTGGCTCTGTTCTAATTTTTGTACCTATTTGCAGGGGAAGGCGGCCCCAGCCCCTGACCCTTGGGTGCAAGCATGCAGCCATGGCCGTACCTCATGCCAGAGTTAAACTTGGATGATATTTGGACAGGGACAGGCTTGAAAGCACTGTGTGATGACAACAAGTGCAATAGTTGTATATCCCTTCTCCCAAGGACCACTTTCTCATGGGAGTGACAGGCCACAGAGACACATATGCAGGCTGGAGGGCTATTGTCACCCAGCCTGGTTTCTAGATCCCTTCAAGTCCCAGGGAAGGGTACCCTGGAAACGCCTTCCTGGTCCCAGAGACTGCTGCAAAGCAATATTCCAAGCACCCCCTCTGACAGTCTGGTCTCCCCACAACACATAGCCATGGGTCTCCCCCCCCCACATGGCCATCTGGTTTGCCAAGGATCACTCCAATCCACAGGTGCCCTGCCCTAGGATGCCCACAGTAGCCAATTTACATATGCCACAATGCTGGTCCCAGCCAGGGCATTTGAATGTGGACTAGGATCTATCACCAGTATTTCACTACCCTGCCCTCCCAAGACCACCCAGACTCCTTGAGAGGAAGGTATGGAGTATGAGTTCTATCATTAACCAAAGATACGGGGAGCCCCACATCAGTGAGAGGTCCTAGAGTTGGATGGCCTACTTCATGAAAGCTCAGTCCAACAGAGACCCAAAGCTCATGAAACCTCTGGTCCTCCCCCGCAGACTCTCATGAGAGGGCTAACCCCCTAGACAGCAAGCTGTCACAGGGGCAGGAGTGTGTTGGGGCTTCCTGGACTGCTTGGCCCAGGACTACCATTCCAAGAGCATCTTTTGCCACAGTGGACCAAACCCCCGGATCCTTTGCCTACCCTCACATACATGTTCCCTCCTAGGAAGTCAACACGACTCATTCTAGGAGTAACAGAAAATTAGCTTCCACCAATACCAGTAGTTGTGCTTGTGCAAGACTATATGGCTGCTGGGGCCCTTGCAAGGGCAGTGGTACAAGTGGTGTGAGGTATGGCTTTAAACAGCAGTTGATCAATGCAAAAAAATAAAGGCATGGTCGCACTGAGCACGCCCCCTCGAAGATTGTGGCTAATAGTTGCCACTCTACTGATATCCTGACACCTTGCCCGCAGTCTGGTGACACAAGCGGTACAGAGCTTGCTAGGATGTGGCCTTGGCAGACCAGAAAGATTGAGGGGTCCCTCTGCCCACAAGCCAGAGGCTGCAAAACTGCAGCTTGGCAACTGTCCACAGGATGATTCCCGGGCTCACAGGTTTGTCTACCCAAGGTTTCACACTATGTCCAAAGGCGGCCATATAATAATACAAATATTGGCTTCATGCAGACCTTCCTTTTTATGAATGTAGGGAGCAGCCTTCTAACATTCAATGAAGCTCTGTTTTATAACTGCTTTTCTTGTAAATACAAACAATCTTACTATATGTGGATTTAACTAAGACTTTACTCCAGAAACAACTTCATTTTCTCCTTCTCTTATCCTTCCCTTTCCTTTCTGACTCAATCCCCCACACTCTCTACAGGATCCCCACAGGGATAACCTGCTAACTAACAAAGCATAAAAGCTTTCTAGATAGAATACAACACTTCCCTCCCCTTTATAACAAACTGAAGTGGATTCATTTAAAATTTGGTAACCATGTCTTGAAGTCTCATAGGTGGTCATAGGAACATAGGAAGCTGCCATATACTGAGTCAGACCCTTGGTCTATCTAGCTCAGTATTGTCTTCACAGACTGGCAGCGGCTTCTCCAAGGTTGCAGGCAGAAATCCTTCTCAGCCCTATCTTGGAGATGCCACAAGGGAACTTGGAACCTTCTGCTCTTCCCAAAGCAGCTCCATCTCCTGAGGGGAATGTCTTACAGTGCTCACACATCAAGTCTCCCATTCATATGCAACCAGAGCGGACCTGGCTTAGCTAAGGGGACAAGTCATGCTTGCTACCACAAGACCAGCTCTCCTCTGTGATGATGAATAAATGCTATGATGAATGAATGAGGGAATGAAGCTATTTGTGCAGTTACTACTTCATCCTCTTCTACTGTGATCTCCTCTTGGTCTGGAACTGGAAGTCAAGATAAACAATATGCAGTTGTATTCCAGATACCTGGCAGATACTCTACCTGGAAATCAAAGTCCATAAGTCTGGTGATCCATTTGGCCATTCTTGGGGTTGCTCAACTTGATCCTCGAGTAGTAAATAAAGCAGGTAGGAAGCAGGTAGGGGCACATGGATTCTCCATCATCTGCAATACGGGTTCCGTGCTATTTGAGTCTAGCACTATCTGGAGATCTTTCTGATGTTTCCAGCCCAATATTGAGATTCCTTTTTGTGACCTGTATACTTTCTCTTCTGCAATATGTGCTTTGTATTTAAGGACAGCAGTGAAATATCCATTTATGGCAATAGGGAAATATCCATATCCCTATGGGTGGATGTCTGAGGGGTGCAGGCGCAGATCTGATTTAGTAAGGAGTTTCTTGTAAAGTATATAGCAATAGCAATAGCAATAGCAATAGCACTTACATTTATATACCACTCTATAGCCGGAGCTCTCTAAGCGGTTTACAATGATTTAGCATATTGCCCCCAACATTCTGGGTACTCATTTTACCGACTTCGGAAGGATGGAAGGCTGAGTCAACCTATATGGGAAATGATACTGTATGGAGAACCAGAATCAACCAGCATCTGCACTTCATGGCCAATATGTTTTACTTCACAATAGGGAGAAGGAGGTGCTAAGTGTTTTCACACTTAAAACACTGTCAGGAAGTGGTTCATCTGCCTCATCCATATAGAGAGAATCAGTAATGGAGTGAACAACAGATTCGCAAACCTTAGCAAAGTGTCCTCTTCACTTGCACCTGTTGCAAGTGACCTTCCATGCAGGACGGTGAGCAAAATCAGCTTTGTGGGCCGGGTCTCCTAGCATTGGTAACTCTTCCTTTCCTGTGCTGCCACTTTCCAGGGCAGTGCTGAGATAACAAGAGACAAGAAATACTGCCAGTGAGCAAATGCATTTAAAATGCATGGAATTTTTGCTTTTCAGTACTGAACATACCCAAGAGCTGGCATTTGAATTTGATGTAAAATGTACTTCAGCCCTCTGAACCCCATTTGCACTCTTATATCAAAAACCTGAAATGGCACCTCTGTCAAGCTCCTTGAGAAATCTAAGGGTTTAGAGGTGCAGAAGTCTGAACAGCCTGCTAGCACTGTTGAATCCTCTGCTATTCCTGCCACTTTTTAATTTTACCCCCTCTCCCACTCCATAAGCACACACACTCACACTCACACTGTTGTGAACCTTACCTGTTGTTTTATTTTTAAATCCTTCTCTCTTAATTGTCCTGCCAGCCAACTGTCTAGCCATCATCTTGTCTTCTTGAAGAATTTCTCATTGGGCCAGGGAAATGAAGGTCATTTTAGTTGCAGTGAAAACATTTGTTTTTTTGTTTTTGTGTGTGTCATGAAGTATTCGATCAATATACTCTAGGTTTATCACATAATAAAGCAAAATATTTTATTGCACTACTTTAAAATGTGCTGGCTTAGAGAAATCAAGCCTGTTTAGTATACACTGCTGGGGAGGAGGGAGTCGTTTAATTGCAGGACCTGAATGTTCCCAGAGGTATCCATTCCACTCTAGTAACTCTAGCCACTGCCTATTTGTGATGGTATGCATGATATATATGGCTTATATTTTACCACCCTCCCTGCATTTGAGTAGTCTGGATATTCTTAGATTATTTACAGCTAGTTGAAATCAAAATAATTTATTCAGAAGCTATAGCTGCATTTCACTTTGCTCAATCTATAATTAACTGCCACAGTTTCTGAATATGTTAGATGAACGCTTCAGTGGCAAATAAGAGCATTAAAACTGTCTGGCAGGATTAGTACAGGGTCTAGATCAGGAATTCTCAACCTTGGGTCCCCAGATGTTATTGGACTTCAACTCCCATAATCCCCAGCCCCAGTGGCCTTTGGTTGGGGATCAGGGAGTTGAAGTCCAACAACATATAGGGACCCAACAGTCTAGATCAAGATCTGTTTTCAGCTTAGCCAGACAGATGTGCCTCAAAACTCATAAGCAGGGCACAAATGTCCATGCTTTGTTTGTTTGTTCCATCATCTAGTACTTAGCTATGCTGCTGCCTCTGAACATGTAGATTCAGTATATAGGGCCAGTTCACACAACTGCCAGCTGGGCTGGAAGTACACAGCTAGAATGCACAGACAGATCTATCAGTGACTATGGGAGGGAGTTCACACAACTCCCACCCAGTCTGGAAGTGGGGGAAATGTTGGCAAAATATTCCAGCAGGCATGACATCTGAATTCGCCCAAGTCTGGTTCCTGCCCCACTTCTCCCAAGATTCTGTTGATTTCTGTCATCAAGATTTGAAGTTGGGCAGAAGAAGTTAGTAGAATCTCAGTAACACAGCACAGGAACTGGACTTGGGCTAGTCAGACTTTATGCCTGATAGGAGTGCGTGCTCTTGCATCCTGACATTTTACTGACATTTTCTCCACTTCCAGTCCAACAGTCATGTAAACCTCCCATTGACACTGATAGGCCAGTGTATGCTAATTACAGATATCCACCACAAAGTGTACTACATTTCCTCCCTATCCCTTGCATATTTCAACACACACAGACCATAATGCAGTACACAGTTTATTGATTTTGATAGCCTTAAAGCATTCTTAACTCAGTGATGAATTGCGGCCACAAAACAAAACACCATTCTGTGGTAACTTTTAGTGAATGTGTAGAAAAAACCCCAAAAGTTCAAGTTAGACATGAAAATGAAAATATACCCAGTGACTCCCAACACTTCAAATAACAAACAGATATTTTTCACTGAAAGAAAATGTAAAACTAGCCTGTCATTCTCTCTAATAGATAGTTCAATAAAATAATTCACTTTTCTTTCTCTAACTCTTCAACATACGTCACTGATAACAAAAGGATTTTGTGTACCTTTCCAGAGACAACACATTCTGTTCAGCCAAAGTATCTCAAATTTAGAATCCCACAATTCTGGAGTGTGTTCTTTAGCTTTTCCTAATAATCTCTGAAAGCTAAAGAAAACCTAGTCAAGTGTGTAATGATTCAGACCTTCAAATTTTTAGCAGACTCTTCTATTGAAAATAAGTATTTTGTGCTTGTAGCTATAAAATCCCATAAAATGCTTGTCATTTTTTTGTTCAGAGGTTTAACAGGATAGATTATAAGGAATATTAGACAGAGGAGAGCCAGCATAATGTAGTGGTTAGAGCTTCAGACTGGAGCCATGGAAATAGCTGTTCAGACATGAAGTTCACTGGAAGACTTTGAGTCAGGCACTTGTCTCTAAGTGTAATTGACCTTGCGGGAAGCACAGATATGTTCACTGCTCTGAGCTCCTAGGACGAAGAGTAGGATATAAATGTTTTTAAAAATAATATACCACTTTTCAAGAAAAAAAAATCTCAATGGTTTATACAGCTTAAATGAATGAGAAAATGGTTCCCTGTTCCAAAGGGACTCATAGTCTAAAAGGAAACACACTGTAGAATCCAAGACAGTGGAGTAGAATCAGGAATATTAACAGTTTAATGAGACAGATATTATTTGCAGAGAGGCAAATGCAGTCTGCCTTCAGTGCTTTTGCTGCTGGCTGATTCTTAGCCCCACCTTTACTCCAGGACATAAAAGTAACTAAAGCCCCATTCAAAAGCTGGCCTGGCCCGATGAATGGGTTAACCAAAAACACACAACACCAGCAACAGCCTCTGTGTGCAGAACCTTTATGTGCAACCTAGACACAGAACTTGCAGTTCAAAAATCAAAAAAGTACAGTTCTAAAAGAAAATTTGTGCAGTTGAAAAATTCAAGTCATGAAAAAATTGTCTTATATTAGATTAGGTAAAAACTGCCTGATAACAGTGAGAAAAGGAAAGAATAGTCCATGCTTGTGGGTTTTATTTCCCAAGCCTTTGCAAGCTTGCAAAAATTGTATCTGTGTTTGTAGCATGTAATGTAGCTGGATCTCCCTGGTCCTAGTCCAGCACTCTAACCACTACACCAGCGTGGTGTAGTGGTTAGAGCACTGGACAAGGACCGGGGAGACCTGGGTTCAAACCCCATTCAGCCGTGATACTTGCTGGGTGTCTCTGGGCCAGTCACTTCTCTCTCAGCTTAACCTACTTCACAGAGTTGTTGTGAGGAAAAACTTAAGTATGTCGTACACTGCTCTGGGCTCCTTGGAGGAAGAGCGGGATATAAATGTAATAAATAAATAAATAGTAATTAGATGGGCTTCCTGGGGAAGATACAGTGCATTAACTTAAGTTAATGCAAACAATGAGGCTGTTCTCATGAGCAGCCAAGTCCAGGCTAGGGCAGCTAAGCTCGGGCTTGGTTGCCTGTGGGAATCACCGGGAGGTGTGCACCTCCCAACGGCACCTCGGCAGCAAACCAGGCTCTTAAATGAGGTTAAGGCAACAAGTGCTCTCTTAACCCCGTTTACTTGCCCATGTGGCAGCACCAGCTGCTTTCAGTGCCATCACTGAGGGGATCCACACAGTGCACCATGTACTCACATGGTGCATTGTAGGATTTCCAGGGGCCAGGGTTTCCGGGGCCCAGCCTCAGAACGATCCACCCTGTGCTGTGCTGCACAAAGCAGGGCTGATCATATGGAAGTACAGAGTGCGCTCCCATCAGGCTTACAAGGATTGTCTGGGGGGAAGGCAAGACTTGGGAAGCCTTCCGCCAACTCGCCTGCCCAGTAGGTCGTGCGTGTGGCCCCAGTGGATTACAAACCCATTTTAAACCAAAGTTTAATATCCTGCTTTGCAGTCAATGCTTAATCATATTTTAAGTATTCAGATATAATACTTTACAGTACATGGTTGGTTTACTTTAACCAAAGTTAAGTAAACCAACCACTGGGCCTCTGTAGATCAGCACCAAGTAGACACATAGGCCCAATGTAGCCAAAGGTGGAACTGAACCAAAGCTGAACCTATTTATTGGGCTACGATGGCCATATTACAGGTTGGTGTTTGTGAATATAATATCAAATGATAAACATGACAACAATAAATGTAACATTAAGGCTACATATTATTGCATCATATTATTCATGGTAAATATAATAAACAAAATTATGATCTATGTATTTTTGTCTCCTCTGACATGAAGAACAAGCAGTGCATATTGTGAACAGACACATAAAGTTCCTCATCAAAGCCTCTTGAGAAAACTTAGCGGTCATGGGATAAGGAGACAAGTACATGTGTGGATTGCTAACTGGTTGAAGGACAGAAAACAGAGGGTTCTGTTTCATGCTAGGGATCATTAGGAAGGGGATTGAAAATTCCATGCTAGGGATCATTAGAAGGGGACTGAAAATAAAATGGCTAATATTATAATGCCCTTATACAAAACTATGGTGCGGCCACACCTGGAGTACTGCATACAATTCTAGTCATCACACCTAAAAAAGGACATTGTAGAACTGGAAAAAGTGCAGAAGAGGGCAACTAATATGATCAGGGGCGTAGAGCATCTTTCTTACGAGGCAAGGCTACAACACCTGGGGCTATTTAGTTTAGAAAAAAAATGACTGCGTGGAGACATGATAGAGGTCTATAAAATCATGCATGGTGTGGAGAAAGTGGATAGAGAAAATTTTTTCTCTCACATACATAACACTAGAACCAGGGTTCATCCCATGAAACTGACTGCCAAGAAATTTAGGTGCAACAACAAACTGAAGTACTTTTTCACACAACGCTTAATCAACTTGTGGAATCCTCTGCCACAAGATGTGGTGTTGGCTACTAGTTTGGATGGCTTTAAGAGGGGTTTTGTTAATTTCATGGAGGAGAGGTCTATCAATGGCTACTAGTCTGAGGGCTACAGGCCACCTCAGCCTCAGAGGCAGGATGCCTCTGACACCAGTTGCAGGGGACTAACAGCAGGAGAGAGGGCATGCCCTCAACTACTGCCTGTAGGCTTCCGGCAGCATCTGGTGGGCCAGTGTGTGAAACAGGATGCTGGACTAGATGGGCTTTGGGTCTGATCCAGCAGGGTTATTCTTGTGTGCTTATGCAGATTAGGGTTTCTTGTAATGGCTGTGAGGGAGCAAGCAAAAAAAATAAATAGTAATAGAGTTGAAGACCAGAAAAGTGGTCTTCAATCATTTTTGCTCTCAAAGTGAGACCACTTGCCTGATCTCCATCTTATGCTAGTGTACACACACAACCCACTAAGTTTATTCTGGCCAATGCAAGTCTAAGCCAAAAGTAATTCTTTCTTATTTATTTATTTATTTATTTATTTATGGTGCCACAGGACATTTTGCTGCTATTAAGTATTTGTTTTATTATCCCAACTTTCTATAAGTTGTTCAAGACTACCATGGTAAAATAATAGTATTGTAAGATATATTTTAAAACATCAATTAAAAACAGGAGACCAAGGCAGCAATGAAACCATGAGAATAGCAAAATAAAGCAAAAGCCCAGCCAGATTACAGCAAAAGGCCCTAAGCCTGCTTAAAAAGAAGGGTCTTCATTTGCTTCTAGAAGGCCAACAGAGAGGTTGCAAGGAAGACCTATCTAGGCAGAGAAATCAAACAGCCAGGGTGAGGACATGGAGAAAGCCTTTTCCTAAGTCTCAACCAAATGTCATGCAGAGATGTCTGTGGGATATGGAGAAGAGCCTCCAAAGAAGATCTTAACAGACTCAATAATTTTTCCATATGATCAGATGTGTTTGGCTAATATCCAGTGATAGCCCAGGAACAGAACTATAATTGGGTGGACATGTTTAAAAAAACTCAAGTCACCAAGAACCTTCTCAAGAAAAGGTGTCACTGAGGGTCCCTAGCCTGTCACACACACACACACCACCTCTCCCTGCTGCAAAATTCCCTACTGCCTCACCAAGCCCACCAATTCCATGTGGGGCTAGTGCTGGTTCCCTCAATGTCACCCTCCCCTGCCTTGCCACTTCCGCTCATCTCTTCCTCTTCCTCCTGCCACCACCACTCACTGCTACCTCCTCCTCTTGCAGCCATTGCCTGGCCAGCTCATGTGGCAGAGAAGAGGTGGATGAGTTATTTCCTCTCTTGCACAAGCAAGAAAGGAGACAGCCCATCCACCCTCTCTTTGCTGTGCAAGCTACTCAGGGAATGCCACTGAAGGTGTCAGTGAGAGTAAGAGGGAGAGCTGGCAAGTGATCAGCAACCATGGCAGGAGGAGGAGGAGGAGGAAGTGGCATGGCAGGTGGCAGCACTGAGAGGGCTAGCACCAACCACTGTATGAGAATGGTGGGGAACAGGGTGCTTTGTGGGGCAAAGGGAGGCTTTGTAGAGTGGGTGAGCAGCAGTGGGGAATTTGTTCCCCAAATTCCCTGATAGAAATTCAGTAACACCTTTGGTGAAGCAAAAAAGGGGGAAGGGGACCCTTCTGACATTTTTGACCCTTTTGAACACAGGCTGCTACAGGTCTTCTTACACCACATGGGAGAAGAGAGCTGGTCTTGTGATAGCAAGCATGACTTGTCCCCTTAGCTAAACAGGGTCCACCCTGGTTGCATATGAATAGGAGACTTGATGTGTGTGTACTGTAAGATATTCCCCTCAGGGGATGGAGCCGCTCTGGGAAGAGCTGAAGGTTCCAAGTTCTCTTGTCTCTTGTTCCATGACAGGGCTGAGAGAGATTTCTGCCTGCAACCTTGGAGAAGTCACTATCAATCTGGGTAGACAATACTGACTAGATAGACCAAGGGCCTAACTCAGTATATGGAAGCTTCCTATGTTCCTATGTACCACTGCAATGAGTGATACATTTTACCTCAGACATGTTCCAAATGCATGCCTCTCGTTTTACTCATTTTTACCATGGAATCTTCCTTCAGGGCTCAAGTCACAATAGAAGCATTAATACTGTGTCTTTTCTGCTCCAGTTAATCCCTCTATTTGAAATCTCCAGTTGGCTTGTGAAATCCTAGAATAAGTTTGTCATGGTACCAGTCACAGAAGATTTGGATGCCTCATAGCAGATGTCTCGGCTGTAGAACTGAAGTTCCAGGAACTTGCGTTTTATTATCACAGCATGGTAAATCTCTCTCGACTATTCTGTAGACAAAATCTCATATAGGTCAAGGTGGTTTTTGCAGTAATTTTTTTTTGTACGTCTGTGTGTTCTTCATGCAAGATGTGTTGTGCTGATCTAGTTCAGTCCTGTGCTTTATGTGAAATCTGTCTGCAGATTGTTCCAGCAAGAGAGTCCAGTACAAATATAAATTGGTTTTATATTGTTTTAAGCTGATTGTTTTAAATTGTTGTTTTTGTGGGTTTTTTTGGTTGTACACTGCCCAGGGCCTTTGGACGGATAGGGCAGTATAGAAATGTAACAAACAAATGGGGGTACAGTAGGTAAAAAGAGTTGGTTAAGCAGATGCAATAAATCATAGCTAATATTCTGAACAGTAGTCCTGGTTGCAATAACTTTGGCTAAAGTTCTAAACCAGAGCCTTACTAGAGGTTTGCTTTTAAAAGTGCCAGGACAGCAAAGAGGGAGGCAGAGAAGGGATAGGAAACTTAGGAGAATGAGAGGTTAGTTTTACTTATTCTTCCTGGGTAAAGTTGGTGCATTCATTGCACGTTGGTCTCCTCATGAGTAGCAAGTGGAGAAGCAGGGATGAAGAAGAGTGAGGAGCTAAGGGTCACTACTCTTGTTTTCTGAGCACCTGTTGGATATTGTGATCCACGTCGATTTTGAGATGATAGGTTCAGGACTCAGGACTCTTGAGGCCACGTGCTTTGCCCAGGGGGTAAATATACCCCCAAATGTGCCCAGAGGCAGTTTCCAAGCCCATACTCTTTCCCCGGGGCGGTGGGGAGGACTCGTGCAAAACAAACATGTTTGTTGCTACATGAACAGTCAATTTTGGGTGTAACTTGCCAGACAAAAGGGCAAGAATAAGCTAGGTAAATGTGCAGTATCACTGAATAGTGATACTTGAGTGCTATCTCAGAATGGAGATGGACTCCAGCTGCAAAAAGATACACACCTATAATTTTTAATGAGCTGGTCTCTGCCCTGGGTCTTTGTCAGCAAATCTGTTAACTTATAACAAGGTGGGAATGCTCCATTATCCATGCCACACAGAGCCAGCGTGGTGTAGTGGTTAGAGTGCTGGACTAGGACCAGGGAGACCCGAGTTCAAATCCCCATTCAGCCATAAAACTAGCTGGGTGACTCTGGGCCAGTCACTTCTCTCTCAGCCTAACCTACTTCACAGGGTTGTTGCGAAAGAGAAACTCAAGTATGTAGTACACTGCTCTGGGCTCCTTGGAGGAAGAGCGGGATATAAATGTAATAATAATAATAATAATGAGTGCTTCAAGTTCTTTATCTTTTCAAAAGATAAAGAGCTCTTCCCTGAATGGTTTACCTTTGACAAAGAGGGTCTGCTCTCATGCGGATGCCTCTCTGTAAAGAAAGGGTCAGGGACGTCCTATCTCGGTCTATGCTGTCTTGACTCAAGGCACGTTGCCCAACACTCACTCATGCAAACAACCAGCTATGAATCTTTGCCACCCCTGAGCAGAGTGAAAATGACTAAAATGGGCACTACGATCCTATAGTTCAAAATGGAGACTATGATCCCATAGCTTCAGACTGTTCCATGCAATCCAAAATTATATAGAGGGGTGCTTTCTGTGCTACCCCAAAAGCAAACTGACTGGCAACACCCTACACATAGCTAGCAGTAGCATAAGTATGCAAAGATGAGCAATAATAAACAACGATGCTTAATTCATATTTTATCTAGTCACAGAATGAGGCTTTCTTAGATGATAATTTACTTTACACAGAATGCAAGATAGGCACAGGGTATGTGAGCTATTTAAAGCAGAATATAAACAAAGGTAACAAAAACATCCATTAAGAAATAACTGAAAAATACTCACTATCAAATTAAATCTATGTTTTCAATTACAACTGTGCATTCTTTATCCCTAGATTTCTGTTGACAGGACTGCTTTTTCATGGGCATTTTTAATTAGTTTATTTATCTTTGAAGTTAATATCCTGTTTGTTCCCCAACATTCATAGAATAAATCACGCAGAAGCAGGATACAAAGACATACTTCTTTAGTGGTCTCAGTCAATAGACAAGTGCCTACAAATACAGCTCTCAGTTTGTATCTACTGAGTGTTCCATACAATTAATTCCTCATATAAACTTTACACATGAATAATACAATAGTACAGTGTCATGATGATAAATACTACAGTTGGGTCTGCTTAAAAATGAGGATTCTTATTTCCATCACTTCTCATTTCAATATAGTACCATCACTAGAAGATATCCAGCACATATCACAGAGTTAGATGTTGGGAATGAGCAATGGATTCCAAGCAAATATAGACAAATTTCTGTTGAGGTTGGTTCTCTTGCACCTAGAACACAGTACAATGCTTTAAATGTACTGGCTAGATACCTTGTTAAAAGAATTCCCAATACCTCCAATGTTTTCAGTAATTATTTAAACAGAAGTATGTATACCCTGCTGTTCTCTCCTCTCCTGTGACTAAGAGAGAAGAGTCTGTGCACTTACTAGTTGCCACAGCTGGGAGGTAAGGAAAAAGAGGAATAGTAGCAGGCCCAGATTGTGCAGTACAATATATTTGCAGTGACACCAAACCAGTGCTCATCTGCAGAGGCAAGGGCTGCATTCTAGAACGCAGGGTGGCCTGGATTCTAGAGCACAGAGATAAAGGCCACATTTGCATGTAATGCAGCGAAGGGAGAATGCAGAGAGGAGGGGAAAGCGGCTGTGTGGGCTTTCATCTGGAATGAAGGACAGCCTCAGCAGCCATCAGAGCTGGAAACAGGGAGGAGCTTCCTCCTTCAACTCCGGTTAATGTAGCATCCAGCATTCGGATGTAATTGGCCATGAAGGGAACCTCAGGTACGAGCAGTGAAACTCACTACAAACTGATGGTTCAAATTGGAGTTTGGGGAGGGAAACCTCAGGTCGCTTAGGTGTCCGAACCATGGTCGCATGTGTTTGGTCATACAACAAATTCAAACTCAGGCCCCACAAACTACAGTTTCCTGTTACATGTGAATGGAACCAATCTGTCCCTGGATACAGTGCTTGTTTCTGCAGACAGTCCTGAATTCTGAGAAAGCCATGGCATGTGATCACAGAGCACATCAGCACAGGGGTATATTTCAGCCAGAACACTCTCATTTCCCCTTTATCTGGGTTCAGGCTGAACTCTATTGGCTATTGTGATCTGTTGTTATCAATCGTCTTCCTCACTTACCACCTTCTGGCAATGATACCCAGCAGGTGAATATACGTATTCTCAGTTGCTTCTCAGAAGTGGTGGCTGAGAACAGTAGCAGGTACTCCTGCGTAAATTGTTTCTGATTCTCTTTCAGCTGCAGGGATTCATGCACATTTGTCCCTGAGACCATGTTTTTTGGGATGAGGAATCCTAGTTCTCTGTTTGCTATGCTACCAGCAAAGTGGGATGCAGCTGGTAGTGAGAAAGCCATTACAGTTGTTATATGAACCACTCGAAGGGCAGGGCAGCCAGACTGTGAGGCAACATTTAGCATCAAAACACTGCCAGATTACTCACTCTGAGAAGTGGTGCTTTACTTACATGTTAACCCCTCCAGGGTTTGGAGACTATTCTGGACTAGATGAGGACAAAGAAGCTGAAACTTAATTTAGATAAGATAGAAGTGGTCTGGGTTGATAAAACTGGGTTGATAAAATCCAAGTAGTGAGGTAAATCTGGTCTTGAATGGGGTCACACTCCCTCTGAAAGACAAAGTTTGTAGCTTGGGGGTGCTTCTGGACCCGAAGCTGTCCTTGGAGGCACAGGTGGCGGCAGTGTGCAGAAGTGCTTTTTACCAGCTCTGGCTGCACCCCTACATGGAGAAGTTGGACCTGACCTCAGACACTTATGCTTTGGTAACATCCAGATTGTACTACTGCAATACCCTCAATGTGGGGCTGCCCTTGAAAACTATCTGGAAGCTTCACCTGGTCCAGAACATTGCTGCAAGGATGCTCATGGGTTCAAGTCAGTTCATGAGTGTCACACCCATCCTGAGGCAGCTTCATTGGTTATCAGTCTGCTTCTGGGCTAGATTCAAGGTGCTGATCTTGACCTTTAAAGCGCTACACAGCTAAGGGCAAGAGTACCTGTCAGACTGCATTCACCCCTTTGAACCTGCCAGGACCATCTGCTTGGCATCTCAGGCCCTGTTCATGGCCCCCCACCACTAACAGAGATCTGATTGGCAGGGACTAGAGACAATGCCTTTTCGGTTGTGGCCTCTCGGTTTTGGAATACCCCCCCCCGAGAGCTTCACCATGCTCCCTCCCTTAGTATTTAAAAAAACAACCAATTAAAATCAAGCTGTTTTAAAGAGACTTTTTAATGTCTTATCTGCCACTCATATCCAGTAGGTTTTTTAAGTTTTTTAGTTCTCAGTTTTTAGCTTTCTATTAATAACTTTTAATTTGAAACTTTAAAAAAAATATAATTGTAAATGTGGTTTTTTGCCTGTCTTTTAACTTGTTTGACTTTATTGATCTTTTACTTTACATTGTATCTGTTTTGTTGATGTTGTGAGTCGCCCCAAGCAGTAGTACACTGGAGGGGTGGGGTATAAATATTTTAAAGAAATATATAAAAATACGACATGGTGAGCTGGCCTCTTCTTTAAGTTGCTAGTAGCAAAGTAACTGCAAGAGCTCAGAGGTCAAGCCCCAAATACCTCCTTAAACCCACTGATGAAGGTCACTGAGGAAGAAAAAAATAAGAACAATAAGGACAGGAGCAGCCCGCATGAGGCAAGGCACCAAAAGCTGTCTTGCTCTAGCCCCCAGCTCTGGTGGAGGCCAACTCTCTTTCAAAACTGACCCTTGGGGAGAGGGGTCAAAGAATGGAGCAGGGGACATCTTGCTGCTCCACTGGCACCCCAATAAACTGCTACCTGAGGCGGCCGACTTGCCTCGTGAAAGGAGAGGCCCTGGTTAGGGATATTAACTAGGGGTGTGCATTTTGGAATTTTCTTGTTTCAATTTGTATCCGAATCGAAACATCCCCGTTTTGTTTTGTACCCAAATTTTCTGAATCCGAATCAGCCCTGTTTGGTTTTGTAGCCAAATTTTCCGAATCCAAATCTGAATCGATTTGGATTTTTAAAAAGGGTCCCAGGGCAAAAAGAGTGTGTGGTGGTGGTAGTGTCCAATGGGTGGAAGCTACCACCCAAATTTCAAAGGAATTAGGCAAAGGGCTGATTTTTTGTGTGTGATTTTTTAAAAAAGTTTACACATCTTTAAGAATTTTCCCATAGGGAATAATGGCGATTCCAGCAAATGTATCGCTTCAAATCAAGGGGAAAGGGATGACCCAGAGCAGAGTGTGGTGGGTGGTAGTGCCCAATGGGGGCAAGGAAACTTCCAGAATTATTTCAAAGGAATTGGGCAAAGGGCTGATCTTTTGTGATTTGTTGAAGTTTACATGTCTTTAAGATTTCTCCTATAGGGAATAATGGAGGTTTCAGCAGGCCCATAATTCCACTGGGGGGGGCGAGGGGTTGTGTAGTGCACATAGGGTGCTAACCACCCCCATACTCACAAGCCTGTGGGGTACTGGGTTTTGTTGTTTCTGATGTGTTCATTGTAGATTCTCTGGTAGCATATGAGATTTTCAGTGAAAAACAAGAATCCACTCTCATATGCTACCAGAGAATCTACACTCAGAACACCACAGAAACAGCAGAACCCAGCATCCCATGGGTTAGCAACCCTTCCCCCGGCCAATGTGGGGTCAGTAAAGAGTTGGATGAAGCAAAAGAGCCAATGCGGAACAAGGAGGGAATTGTCAGCAGCTCAGCCCATGATTTAGGTCACCGATCAGAAGGCTGGAAGGGTGGGAAATTCAAACAGATGTCAAACACAAAATGGAGACTGACTCAGAGATCACCACAAAATGGAGGTCTGAAGCAACAAAATGTTTTGTAGCCGAAACAGGGGCATTTTGTTTTGTATACAAAACTTTTGGATCTGGAAAATGGGTGTTTTGTTTTGTCTACAAAACACCCGAAACAGGCTGTTTGGGGTACAAAACGTTTTGTTTCCGAAATGTTTCACACATCCCTAATATTAACTAATTGGGAATCTATTCACTGCTGGGAATTCCCAGAATTTTGTTTTCTGTCACTAAGATGGTGCCATTCAGGGTATGTGGGAGCCCTTCCTCCTGGATAACATCATTGCTTCATGGGCTTCCTTTACTAGTAGTTGGTGCAGTTGACAGACTGCTCTGCTAGCTGCTGGGAGAGAATGAGCGGACTTGACTTGACTGTTTAAACTGGGCTTAGGCTTCACGTACTCCTGTCCTCTGCAATAAGTAGTGTGCTTGTGAAGCATTCTATTTTTGTCTCCTTGCTGATAATGCTAGTAAGTTTTTTAAAAAATGTGAATATTGCTGGCATGAGCACAGATTTAATTTTAAATGGTTATTATTCCCAAGAGATCATGCAAATTAAAGGCTAGCAGGGAACTATTGTATTAAATCCAGAGACTTCCTGCCAAGTCCCTGATCTGGAAAATAAACCATCATGCTTATGGTTTGTTATTACGGCTGTCATTATTAGGTCAATAAATTAGCTAACCACAAAAGAAAGCCTGTTGTACCTCATTTGGCCAAAAACAAAAAACAAACAAAAAATGCTGAGGCTTCACTGTATCTCATGAATAGATAATAGATTCATTTTGAGTTTATACTTCACTAACATAACGTGTCAGTTTTACATTTGTCATAGCTGGGCCAGATACAATCTGTGTTGAGTTGCTCAGCTGTGGAAGTTACCATGAAAAATTATTTCAGTAGAATGTCGTCTGGAAAACTGGATGTATACATCTCATTATGCAGAATTATGAAGCTTCAGTGACTTGAAAAATCCAAACGGAATGTGTGTGTCTGGGGACAGAGTAGGAGGGGGGCGGGGAGTGTGGTGGGAGAATGAGAAAATCCTATATGACTCTAACATGCCTCAGAGGCAAGATGCCTCTAAATGCCAGTTGCAGGGGAGCAACAGCAGGAGAGAGGGCATGCCCTCACCTCTTGCCTGTGGGCTTCTCAGAGGCATCTGGTGGGCCAATGTGGGGAACAGGATGCTGGACTGGATGAGCCTTGGGCCTGATCCTGCAGGACTGTTCTTATGTTCTAAGTTGCTTAATGCCTTCAAAATTTCTGAATACAGATGAAGAAGTTAGTGTTGGCTTGTGTTCAGATCTACAGGACTTGTAAGGGCCCAATCCCACCTTACGAAGAAAGCAATAGCAAAATTTCTGTTGTTTTTAAAGGAACAGAATATCAGTTTAAGTTATCTGCACAGAAAAGATAGTTTAGAAAATATCAAATGTGCTATATTTTATTAGCTAAAAAAGAGGAATTTAAAATTAATCATAGCAACAGATTAACTTTTGCAGCATTTTTCATGTTATTTTTCATAAAATGTGTACACATGGATAACTCTGATCTTGATGCCTTAGGACAGGGGTTTCCCGCCTGTGGTACTCCGGATGTTGCTGAACTACAATTCCTATCATCCCCAGCCATAATATATTAGGATCGTCTTAGGAGATCCAAGACATCTGGAGCCATATTGTTTCTGACAATTAGCACTTAGTACAAGGAACCAATGGGGAAAACTGACAACAAATCTTCCCATCATCTTAGTCATCAACAATTATTGCATTTTAAAATATCTATCCATAACTATCATTGGACAGGAGGCTGTCATGAGAAGACTTATTGGCTTTTGTACTAAATTTTACTATTTGCTTACGGCAGCTAATGTGAAAAGTTGATGCTTTTTTGGAGATTTTGAAAACTCAGAGACTTAGTATTCAACCAGGACAGTCAGCCCTGTTGGAGAAGGTGATAAAGCTTGTATCTGTCACAATAAACTACAGGGGGTGGATTATGACTCCAGCCACCATATTTTGCATAAGATACAAGACAGAACATCTGACTGCGGAAGTGTAGTCACTTTAGAGCCATAATGGCAAATAAAACAGATTTGGGTGCCTTTATAATGAAATGTATAGGAAATAATTAGAAGTTGGAGGTTTTAGAATTCTTTATGTCATCTGTCTACAATTACACAAGCTTCCCTTAAGGACCTTCAGAACATTTTGAGGAAACTGAGGTTTTCACTGAAATGAGCTTTTTTTTCAGGAGCAGAGTAATGATCAGAAGGTCCCCACCACCGCCTCAGACAAATTACTCAGAGCCTTTTTTTTTCTTGATGGAAGGTGCTTCCATATTTTCCACTACTGAGTAATTTTTAAAAGAACTTTAAAATATATCTGTGAGACATTTTGCAAAATTTAGCTCAACAGCTTATTTAGGACCACAGCTGCAATGCTGTCTCAATGTTATTAGTATTTTGTACATTTATATACCACTTTTCAACAAGAAAAAGGTACTTTTGTAGTGATCAGTCACTAAACAGCCCCTCCTTCCCCTATAGAGTGAACCAGAAGTGAACCCCATCCTGACTGACAGGTGGTGACCTCTAGGGATCAGCCACTCAGCACACAGTGGGTGGGACCTAGAGGGTCATGAGGCAAGAAGAGAAGTGTTCCTTTGTGCAGATTGAAAACAGGCTGGGCTTGCAGCAAGATGTGTGGCTGGGCAACAGGCAGGACTGCAATTCTTGGAAGATAAGGACTGCAGGGGCTTGAATACGATAGTGTTTGTGTGTTCAAGAAGGAAGCCAGGGCTTGGGCTTTGGGGAAAGTTTAACCAAGGGAACAGTTTGTTAGTCAGTTTGCGTTGCACTTTTATTTTCCTTTCGTGTGCCTTGCATATCTCTGTAACTGTTCTATTGTTGTTTTACCTAGAACATAACTAAGCTAAGAAAGCAATAGCCTGTGCCCATCCAACCAGCTAGGGTATTGAAAGAGTCTAAGTAAACTTTAAAGGTGCTTTTGTATTCTCTTACATCCATATTCTTTGCAACTGGGTAACCATGATTTTTAAAGTGTTCCACTCCAATATCAGCTGGAGTGCTTTTTGGAAGGAACCTTGTAATCAAGCGAGTATTTTTGCCTGTAACTAAAAGCTGAGAAAGCCTCAGATGGAAACTGTCTGTAGTATTTTGAATAAAGTTTATTTTTTAAAAGTTTATTTATAGTTGTATGAAATAAGTCAACTGAAAATTGAAAAGAAGGTAAAATATCTGGGTATTTGGTTATCTGGTAAAACTCAATGTTATTTCAAAATAACTATGGGGTTATTTGAGATCAGATGAAAGTCGATTTACAAAGATGGAACAGGATGAAATTATTGCTGCTGGGTAGAATTTCTGTTTTTAAAATGAATGTACTACCAAAGATGTTATTTCTTTTCCAAATGATACCTGTAATTAATACTTTGACCTGTTTTAAATGCTGGCAGAAAGATATCTCTAACTTTATTTGGCAAGGGAAAAGACCCAGAATTAATTTTAAAAACTTAACTGATGCTAAAGAAAGAGGAGGTCTTGCCCTTCCAAATTTAAGATTGTATTTTGATGCAGCATGTTTGGTATGGATGAAAGAATGGATAGTTTTAAGAAAGCCAAGAATTTTGGATTTGGAGGGCTTTGATAGAAGATTTGGTTGGCATGTGTATTTATTTTATGATAAGACCAAAGTACATAGGGACTTTCTTAATCATTACATCAGAAGAAGTTTGATAATAGTTTGGGAAAGAAATAAGAAATACTTAGAAAACAAGGTACCTCTGTGGTTATCCCCACTAGAAGCTGTTATGTGTAAAGAAGTAAATATGAAAACTAGATGGCTGACATATAATGAAGTGTTGAATTAGTGTGATAATAAATGGGAACTGAAAAAGGAGGAAGAACTAAAAGATAGAGTGACCAACTGGTTTCAATATTATTAGCTAAATGAGGTTTTTAAAAAAGATTCGAAAATAGATTTTGAAGAGCAGAGATCAAAATTTGAAATAGAGTTATGTGAAAGTGATGTAAAACTAATTACCAAAATGTACAATTTGTTATTATGTGAAGAAACAAGAGGCGAAGTGGTAAAATCAACAATGGTAAAATGGGCACAAGATGTAGGTCATAATATTAACTTAGAGGCCTGGGAGAAGCTATGGAAGAAAGTTCTGAAATTTAAAAGAAAATTTAATAAAAATGATGTACAGGTGGTATTTAACGCCTAAGAAACTAGCTTTAATGTATAAAAATGTATCTAATAAGTGCTGGAAATGTAAAGATAGCGAGGGGTCCTTCTGCCACATGTGGTGGTCCTGCAGAGAGGTAAAGAGGTTTTGGGATATTATTTATGATGTACTTAAAAAGATTTTTAAATGTGTATTTCATAAGAGACCTGAATCCTTTCTGTTGGGCATAATTAATGAAGAAATCTTGAAAGAAAATAGAAATTTATTCCTATATCTTATGATGGCAGCTAGAATGGTTCTTGCTCAGAAATGGAGATCTGCAGAAATTCCAGCAAAAGAAGAATGGCTGTTGAAGGCATATGAATATGCAGAAATGGCAAAACTTACTGTATTAGTAAGAGATAGTCACAGAAAACTTCGAAGAATATTGGAAACCCTTTTTGCGGTATATGAAAAACAATGTGAATTTGGATTTATTAACGGGAGTTGAAATGTAAAAATAACAGTTGGGGAATTTGTTATAGTAAAGAAACAAATAGATTACTATGGTGATGAAAATAAGGATCAGGACATAATAACCAGATATATAAATATGAAGAAAATATTTACATGAGAGCAAATATGGATGTTGCAGTTGAACTGTGTTGAAAGATGAACGGGAAGTCATATTGATATGTAGAAAACTAATAAAAATAAAATGGGGGGAAAAAGAATTGTGTTTAGCAAGACACTGGGAGGCAACAACACTTTTTAAACACATGTGAAATGTGATCAGATTGGCATGTCCCAGTTAGTTTCTGAAGAGTCTTCAACAACACTCCCAAGAATAATACATTGTGGTAATTATTATTGTAGTATTATTAAAAATATTTATACCCCACCCCTCCAGGACACTACTGCTTGGGCAGCTCACAACAATAAAATAGATACAATGTAAAATAAAGCTAATAAAATTAACCAAATTAAGTAAACAAAAGTGTGGACAAAAATCACAATCAGAAGTAAGTTTCAAATTAAAAGTTATTTAAAAGTTAATTAAGAATTATAAAAACCAAAAACTAAAGAACCTACCAGATATAACCAAAGAGAGAACATTAAAAAGCCTCTTTAAAAAGATGTGTTTTTAGTTGTTTTTTAAAAACACTAATCTAATCCGGATACTACAAGAACATGAATAAATCTAGCAAAGCTGTCTGTCTAAAGGACCACAGCTGGTGCATCAGCCTAAGTTGGTGAAAGATGTTTCGTGCTGTAGAGTAGGCTGAAAACCACTTTGCAATACAATTTTGATGAACTCCTTTCCATGCCTGTGTTTGCCCAATTCCCAGAACAATTAACTTGTGATGTTTCAGGAGCAGTGAGGCTTAGAGGCTACACAGTACACCACCTCCTGAAGTAAATGGTAGGGGACCCGATGAAGCCAGAAGCCTCTTAAAACTTTTGGGTCGCATTCAGATATACGCACTGAATGCAGTTAACACTAACTGGAAAAATTGCAAACTCCAGTTCACGCCACAGACATACAGCTAACCACCATTAGCCTAATTGGAGTGTCACAGTCCGATGCTAGCCAGCTTCACGGCCAGACTGTGGGCAAGCATCACTGCGTCAGCTGCTTGGCCACGATTGGCTACGATCTCCAGCAGAGTGTGCCAAGCATGACTGTGCATTTTTGGAGCACCCCACCTATCCTTGGCAGGGGGAATGCATTGAAAGCCCTTTAAATGCTCTGCAACGGCAGCACTGCTTCTGCCAGCCATGCGACCGCCTCCCCCCACAAGCAAGTGGCTCTGCACTCCACAAGCACCATGCCAAAGCCAACTCCTGGGGGATTCGGGGGCACGGGGGGATGGAATCCCACTTCCATTGCAGGAGGGGAGGGGAGAATCCACATTCGCTAGAATGGGATATGCAGATGGGCCAGGGCAAAAGATGCTGGGGGGTCTGCTGCACCATGAACAGAGAAGATGTAACAAGGGGAGAACTTGGCAGAGCATTCCAGCCAGATCCATCATTGAGTCACTGCAAGTAGCATGCTGCCCAGTAGGCTCACATAGTCATGAGAGGACCAGTCTGTTGGGGAAATGCCTGTGCCCTCTAAGGCACTATCCCCACGCACAGATGGTGAACTTAGGAACTGAGCTGGCTACTTAACCAAAAGGGAATCCAAGGGGACCCCGCTCTAATGGTTTTTGTCTTTGTTGAAAAATAGGGGGGGCACCAATTTCCCTTTCACCAAATCCCTCTCCAGCCTTGCACTACCCCAGAGGACATCCCCACACCCCATGTGCCATAGCCTGGTTGTGTGCACGGCTGTGGGGTGGGCCAGTGGTACATTACATTCACTCAAATTTCAAAGATCACGGGTCCAGTCTATTTGTGCATCGTATGCAGATAAGCAGGTACAGGGAATCACAGGAGAGGGCACTCTTCTCTGCTCCCCTGACCCCAGGGCAGCAGGGTCGACTGCAGGAGCCACTGTTGATGGCACATCTGTGCACAAGTGCAAAGGACCAGGCAGGGGGCTGCTTTCTCGGATACCTTGGCAGCCATCCCTGGGAGCAGGAAAGCAGTCTCTGGGATACACCTGCACACCACTTCCCAATGCACAGCAACATAGCTATACTGAGAGCACCCATGGAGCACTGACACACTCGTGAGCAGGCACAGTCTGTGTGTGGCCATTTAATGGACATCCTCATCATCATGTTTTGATGAGGAGTAAACAAGGCCTTGCTCATGAGTAACCAGGGGTTGTAACTCCCCCACTCCTGGGAAGCAGCTGGGCCCCACACACTTCCTCTGTGTTGACCTGTAAGCACCCAGAGGGCATCTAGACACCCCCTTTTCCCTTGCCCTAGTACATGTGTGGTGTTGGTGGCGGACTGGCCACTGGGACCATTCCAACCATTCAGAACTCCTGGTTCCCGGTCCACCCTCCAGCTGTATGCAGATCTGTAAGTGCGAGGATGGTGAGTCCCCGCCTCTGCTCTCCAGACAATGCCAGAGAGCAGTGTGGCTGTTCCTGGGTGCTGTAAAGGGTACACCTGTGCACATGGACATGTGGTCAAGAAGGGGGCACGGTATTGCAGCAGCTTGACCATGGTCCCCAGGTCTAGGAATGTGTTCCCTGGGATAGCACTCCCCACCGCTGTGAGCCAGAACTATCCTCAATCTATTTAGAGAATCCATGGCTTGATGCTCTCATGAGGGAGGTGTTAGGTGGAGAAGGGGATTATTGTCCTCTTGAATCAGCTATGCTTTTTCTAGGCACGTTACTTCTTTCCTTTCCACTCTGATGGTCCCTCTCATGAGCTGTCTGTGCTGGTGGGGGGAAAGTGGAGGGAGGGCATAGTGTAGATCTTGAGGCACTGTGATTTCTAGGGGGACCCCAGTCCTGACCTAGCTTTTACCCATATTGACTGCCAGGGCCACATTCCCAAGGACTGGGGGCAGGTGATAATTGTCCCCATATTCAAAAAGGGCCAAAGGGATGACCTTGCCAACTATAGGCCCATCATCCTGCTCAACACAATCAGCAAGCTGTATGCCAGGCACATGGGAAATTCGAGGACTGGCTAGGGCAAGAAGAGATGCTGGCATATGAACAAGCAGGAGTTAGGGAGGAAAAATCTACTACTGGTCAGTGCCTGGTGCTCCAACATCTCATTGAAAGGTACTCTTCTAACAAATCTACCTCCCTCTGTGCTGCCTTCATAGACCTTAAGGCTGCATTCGACTCCATCTCTCAAGTCATGCTTTGGGAAAAGCTTGAATCCTCCTCTGTCAATCAACACCTGATGTATCTGATCCGCGCCCTTCACACAGACACATCACTTAAGGTGAGAAGTAGCTCCCAAGGACACCTTACGAACCCTATTTCAACCCAGAAGGGAGTTAAACAAGGATGTATCCTGGCCCCGCTGCTGTTCAACTTCTATATCAATTCCATGGTGAGCTGCCTCAGAAACCCTGACTTCCACCCTCCCAAGATGGCAGGAAGACCCATCTCCATCCTACTCTAGGCAGATTAGGGATGTGCATTTTGATTCTGCTACAAAATGTTTTGTGTCCAAAAATAGCACTTTCGGACATTTTATACACCTACCGAAAATGAAAAATGCCACAACGAAGATTTTTGTAGCTGAATCAAAATGACCCCATTTCGGAAACGAAGCTTTGTTTCTCGGGGCGGGGGGGGGGATTCGGACCTGTTTTGCAATCACTAGCAGTCTCTCAAGAGTCTCCCTTTAGTTCTTCTGATGTCAGTTTGAATTTCCCGCCCTTCAGGCCCGCAGATTGCCAGGCAAAAGCATGGCCAGATGCAGCAAGGAGTTTCCGGAGCAGCTGCGACAGGAATAGGGAGCTTGGCTTGCCAACCCGAGAGCTCCTTAGTGTGGGCAGCGGCGGCGGCAGGCACAATTTTCCCAAGGGTGACACACAGCCATCATGGATGTTTGGTGGATGACGGGGTGAGGAGGCGGCAGTGGTGGGCCCTGGCAGAGAAGGCGGGCAGGCAAAAATGGTGGGGAGGGAAGGAGGGAGTCCAGCACCAGGGAGAGAATGGACAGGAGAACAGACTGGGGAAGAACAGAAGGCGGGGAATGGACTGGGGAAGGAGAACAGAACAATGAGAACAGAACAATGGGGAATGGGGAACAGATTGGGGCAGAAGGGAGGGGGAAGCGACGGGGAGATGGGCAGCCTGTAATTTGGCTTTGGTTTCAGAGCAAGTCGGCTCTGAAACTGAAAATGTGGGATTTGGGGGGGCTTTATTTCGGATCCTATCCAAATTGGGGGGGCTTTGGATTTGGCAAAAACCAAAACAAATCCAAAATGCACACCCCCTAATGCAGATGCTGCTGCTATCCTCTTGAGGACCTCTGTAGGTCTCAGAAGGGCATTGGCAGCACTATCTCAGCATTGCAAGAGTGAACAATTGGAAATCAATTATCAAAAAACCAAGGTCATGGGCTTCTCTAGAAGACCGAAGATCCACCGTTGGAATATTGATGGGCACAGAATTGAGCAGATTACCAGCTTTACGTACCTGGGGGTGGTCCTTCATGCCTCTGGCTCAAGAAGGGCCCATGTGAACATGTTGCCCTAGCAGCACAGAGGAGCTCCTCTGCCATCATGAAGTTCTTATGTACTAGAGGCGGCCATTACGTACCTGCAGCGCTCAAACGATATGTAGCCAAGTCATTGGCAATCATTATATGGCGCCCACCCAGGATCTCCATCCAATCTTGCTATACTGGAACATGTGCAATCTAAATTTCTGAGAGGGACCTCACAAGTGCCCTGCTGTGTTTCCAATGCCACCCTACAGCTGGAAACTGGCATGATAAAAGTTGAGGTGAAGGTTTGGATGACAGTTCTCAACCACTGGCTCAAACTAGCCCTTTGCCCATGGGGCTTGGCCCTGCTAAACCTGCAAGACAACTTTCAGTCCTCATGGAAATGGGCAGTCTCCAACAAAGTGGCACAGCTGGAGCTCCGTCCATTTTGCTTACAATGGGCTGGGACAAGGTGAAAATGACCACCAAACAAAGGATTCTGGACATGGAACACCAGGCAGGTCTAAGTAAGGCGACAGGCTTTCTAGCCCCGGATAGTCGTAGGTTAACCATCTTCCCCTCTGCATATTTGTCACAATTGGAAATATCAAGCCATAGAAGGGCTTGCCCGGTGGCATGCCCTTCCCTCCGCAGTTCTGGAAGGCAAATACAAGAAGATCCCATTCATGGAAAGGCTCTGTCCTTGTGACCCTGGGGAGGTAGAAACCATAGTCCAGGTGCTCCTTTTGTGTCCATTTTATAAAGACAGTCAGGACAGGCTCATATCTCCCCTGCTTCTTAAATACCCCAGCCGCTCTAGTCAAGTCTACACAAAGATTCTGCTCTCAGATGACAATCGGTCCTTCATGTATAAAGTTGCCAAATTCTGTGGGGAAGCATGCAAGATCTGAAGGGTCCTGACAGCCAGTTAATTTCCCTGGCAGCAGATGTCTGACTATTGTGCATTTTATTTGCTTGATTGTATAATAATTTTAATTTGCCTTTTACTTCCCTGCTTTTATCTTGCTTTTATGTAGCTTGTATATATTATTTTAACCATTTTATATTTTTAGTTGTCATACTTTTAAGGATAGCTATTCATTTACTCTATTAATCTTCCTGCAGGTTTTTAGGCTTAGCCGGTAGCATTTTATTTTATTAATTCCATACAGTTTTTAGAGTTGTATTTTACTATTATAATCATCCTTAGCTTCTAGAGTTATATTTTATCTAGCATGAGTTTTATTATATTGTATCTGTACTTTATCCTGTGCTGGTCTTTGACCATATTAAAGATGATTGATGAATTGAGTGATTATGGGAGTAGAGAGCCTTGGTTTCCAGCAACACTGGGATGGCTGCATCTCCCATTGGGGGCCATGGGTAGGAGTGCATCTCTCCAAATTGGCAGGTGGGTTGGCAGGGCACAGGGTTTGGCAGGAAAGAACTTGCCTGAGAGCCCATCCCCACAGCTTTCCTGCATGGAGCATCCTCCCTCACTCCCCTTAGTCTGCCACTCTCACGAGAGAGCAGTCCGTGGGGTTATTGGCTGATGTTGCAGCATGCAATGAGAGCACCAGCTTGTACAACATAAGTACCAACTTGTACATTTTGCATTTCTGCCCCACAGATGGTTCTTCTCATGAGGAAGATGAGGAAGACAATGGGAGCAAATCTTCACACCTGGGGAAGGGGCTGAGCCCTACTTCCCCACCCTTTCTTTCTGAAAAATAGGAACTTGGCTGCTCCAGCTTCCCTGCTTGGGTCTGCTTCTTGGCTTCCCACTCCCGGTGCCATGATGGGGTGCCCTACTTGTCCTTCCAGTTGGGATGTCTGTGCTTGTGGACACCCATGACTGTTGTCCACAAATGGCTGTGTGATTTGACAGGCTGGCCAGTCTGGGATGAGGCATGTGACCCACTCCATAGCTGGCAACTCATAGCTGCATGGCTGCTAGGGGGGGTGGCCTTTTTTCTGTGTGGCTGCCAGCAAGAAGTGCAAAAAGCATGGAGTAGCCGTGTCCTCAGGTGGGTCTGCACCACCACCTCTATAACTGGAGTTTGGGAATGAGCGCTTAACTACGGTTATGGGGCAATCTGCCTTCGGGCGTATCAGTTTGGCAGTAAAACTGTGGTTGTTGTTGGTGAAGCTTAGAGAAAACCTCAGGTTACAATTAGAGTTTGTCTGGGAAAACTGGAATAACTTTAGATCCTTTAAAGCAGTTTTGCACATTTGGGTGCACTACCAGCTTTAACTGCAGTTACAAGTGTACATGTGAACCAGGTCTTGGTCAGTTCTACTAACTCAATTCCATTCCATATTCAACCATTTATCTGCTTAATTGCCACTGCCATCTGGCTATACACCAATGTTGGAGTGTCCTGGGTCAGTTCATGACACTAATATAACTGGACAAGTTATGCTGTTTCATTGGCACTGGATCACTGAGCCCCATCTTAATCACTTGTTGATCATAGTAACTGACTAGGTTATTTACTACGAATTTATATATGAAGACTACATACTGTACAAATGCACATGTTAAAACCTAATGTTAGATGTCTAAGAAGACTTTTCAGCCAGATTTGGAAAGCTTTTGTCCTGTGGAGAGTGAAGTCAAGCACATTTATCCTTCCCTAGCAATGGCAATGGGAAGCAGCTATTCAGTTTGATTTTCCTCCTTATATTTATATAACAAAAACAATGTTGAGAGTATGTTATACTCCTTTAAACTTTGCTAAAATAGAATCGATAACCAAAAATAATCAAGTTCAAGTTCTTTAATGTTACAGCCACAAGCCAAAAAAAAAAGAAAAAGGTTACAATTATGCAACAGTAAATAGAGTATATATAATTAGAACAGGTTAAAATTAAAATTAATTAAAATTTTTAACAAAATCGGAAACATAGTGATAATAAAAATTAAAACAATAAAATACCCTTATTAACCATACGGTGACATATATTTATGGCAGCAGCACAGAATTTAGCCACATTAGATGTAATTACAAATTCTGAGTCCGAAAGCAACAAGGAACAATAAAACTGCTCCTGTCAACCAGGGAATTTATAAAGCAAGGGTGTGATGAAAAATTCACAAATATCCTTATAGAACAGGCAGAATAATAAAACATGTTCAATAGTTTCGACCTGATCCAGCCCACAAGGGCAAAGTCTGTCAGCAAATGGAACCCCTCTATAGCACCCTTCTAGAACTGCTGAGGGTAAACAGTGGCAGTGAGCCAAGGTAAAAGCTTTCCCATACCTCAGAAATTCCAACCAAGTAAAATAATTCATTCCAGATACTAGATATCTTCTTTCCTCCAAGATGTAAAATTTAGAGACCTTCCCAAGGTCATTTTGCCATTCAGAGTCAAAAACTCATTGTTTAACCAGCAACCTTGCCTTATCAAAACTCAGCTTGGACAAAATTGTGACAGAGAGGCCCAAAGTAGCTATTTTAGCCTCAATAGACTGGATCTATCTAGAGCCAAAATCATCGTGTAAAATTAGGGGAGCCAGGCCAAGTGGATGATAAATTAGTTTAAGCCAGTAACAAAGTATAGTAATCCAGACACTGGCCTCCACCCTAATAAAGCCAGTCTCTAGACAGGTAGCAGCATTCAAAACAGATCTTGGGGTATTAAAAGCAGTTCTCAAAAATTTTGACTGCACACATTCCAAAGTTACTATATATTTTTTTAAAAAACCCAAAAACCCAACTGCGCTCCATAAAGTAGTTGGTACAGTCACTTAGATGTGACAATAATGTCGGATGCAATGTACTGATGTCACAATGATACATATATTATGGCAGGGGGAGGAGATCCAAAAGCTGCAATGCTAGCCATACTGGAGTGTAGTTCTACCATCTGAAGTTGTGGTTTACTTCTTAGGAGTGAAATATCCTCCCAGCACTAGATAATACTTCTCATTTTTGTTTTTCTCATCCCCCACCCTTCGCTTTTCTTAGAGAAAATGATCTAATTAAAATAGAACTCTAAAATAGAAAACAACAACTTCTCCTCTCCCCCCCACCTTCCTTTAAGCCATTTTGGGATGGGGTGACTGATGTGGAGAAGAGGAAGGAGAGAGGAGATTCTTAACTTTTTCCCCTCCTGCAGTTTCTCCTTCTATTTCATACATATCCCACTGGCTTTCTTCCCTGTGTAGTTTGCAATATGTGGTTTTTACTTTTTCTGTGTCCTGGTGAGCCAGTCCAAAGCCATAAAAGCTTCACCACAGGAATCAATGTTGACATGCTGCAAATCTATACTTTTGCTATTTCTAAAAAAGAAAAAGGGGGAAAGGAACTATCAAAGTTACATAGCCCTTCTGAATCCGTGTATTCAAAAACAGTTCAAGTGTCTCGTGCAATGTAATCAGTGATGCATCATTAAATTTAAGAAGTTGCCTGACAGCACAAAAATAATGTATTTTTCTGCTGGGAGGCCAAATCCTGTAATTAGAAATGCAACTAAAATCTGATGCTGTAAATTCCCACTAATATGAACAAACCTGCTCAAAAGAAAAGAAAATATATTCCAAAAAATATCTTTCTTATGGAATGTTAAGTGTCCTGCTGTGCATTCAGAAATTGAGCTGCCTGCAGCTGTAGTAATTACCTTTGCATTCATATTAGTGTGCATAACTATTACAAAGCCTGTGGGTTTTGTAGGGATGGTCTTTCTGCATTTCTTTGTCCTGTTGGTATTTTTAGTTGTTTCAATTGCTGCTGTGTACACCACTAGTTAGAAAGTTCACAATCACCAGCCATGTAAGATTCAAAATTCTCCTTTGTTGGTAGTTTCTTCTTTAGAGCTAAAATCCTAGGCATAATTACTAGAACTTACATTGTGGGGTGATGTAAATGGTGCATGGAGGTCACACAAATGGCCTCTACGCATGTGTAGGGGCTGGAACCAGGCCGCCCACTGGCCCACTGTGCAGAGAGGAACACCGGCAGGAGCAAGAGAGGCTGCTGCTGCAAAGCCACCAATGCCACTGGTGAGCTGCTGCTGCCAGGAACGGTAAGGAGAGCTTACCCCCTGTAGCCCTTTTTAGATACTTAAATAGGCAATCCCCCTATTTTGCTTGTACCGGGAAATCCTGACAAGCACAGCACTCAAATCGATCACAACCAATTTGATCCAAACTGGGCCCAGTTCAGTTCAAACTCAGACCAGCCTCCTCTTTTGGGGGGGCTGATCCAGTTCAAGCTCAAACTGGTTGAACCGGGCCAGTTTGACTCAAACCAGGTTTGATTCGAACCGATTCTGTACACCCCTAGACTAAATACCATTTGACTGAGTTGTGGATTCAATTACTGGTAGAATTGCATGTCACAGCAAGTGGCAATATTTTATCTCACCAGTAATGCACGTTACCCTGCTGTCAGTCATTTCAAGTCTTTCTGACCTCCACGTGTTCTTGTCACTGTAGAAGGAAGTCTGCTCCTTTCTTCAAATTTCCAAAACAGGTATGGGGAATTCAAACCTACATGCTTATAGGACAAAAATGTGGTAATCAGCCCCTAGTCAGTAGCGTCAGAAATACCAAACAAGAGTGCAGTCATGTAGTACTGAGCAAAAACAATTCAGTGGTCCATATATTATGGAACATAATGTAGGTGCTTCTGAGCTGCCTAAGCTCCTGCAGGTTTCTAAGGAATTGCCAGTTCCCTTTTTGCTCAAAATTGCAAGGACACCAGAGGTTCCTAAGGAGCTGTGGCATCTGGCTCACCTCAGGAAGGTAACTCTACATCAAGGGGACTGGGGCTCCCCCCGCTCCCTGTATATTAGGCAGCAAAGAAAGGCTGCTAACACAAACACAATACAGGCCATAATGCACTTGAAATTTTACCATTTATTTATTTATTTATTTGGTTGTTTGTTTGTTTGTTTCATTTGTACACCACCCCAAACTTTCATCTCTGGGTGGTTAACAATAGTATAAAACAAGTTAAAATATATACAAAAACTTAAAACAATTTAACCATTTAAAAATCAACCATGAATTAAAACCTTAACATTTAAAGAACAGAAAAAGCTTGGGTGAATAGATGGGTTTTCAAATGCTTTCTAAAAATTGTCAGAAATGGGGATGATCGTATCTCAGCAGGGAGCGCATTCCATAGTCTCAGGGCAGCAACTGAGAAAGCCCGTCTCCGTGTGACCACCAGCCGAGCTGCCGGCAACTGGAGACGGACCTCTCTGGATGACCTCAATGGGCAGTGGGGATCATAATGAAGAAGAGGTTCTCTTAGATACCCAGGGCCTAAGCCATTTAGGGCTTTATAAGTTATGACAAGCACTTTGTATTTTGCCCGGAAACCTATTGGCAGCCAGTGTAACTCTATCAACAAAGGAGTGAGGTGGTCTCTCCGAGATGACCCAGAGACCAACCTGGCCGCCGCGTTCTGTACCAACTGAAGCTTCTGGACTATGTACAAAGGCAGCCCCACATAGAGTCCATTGCAGAAGTCAAGTACAGAGGTTACCAACATATGTACCACTGTTTTGAGGTCATTCATCTCAAGAAACGGACGCAGCTGGCGTATCAGCCGAAGCTGATAGAAAGCACCCCTGGCCACCGCCTCAGGCTGAGAAACCAGGGAGAGGTGTGGATCCAGAAGCACTCCCAGACTGCAAACCTGTTCCTTTTAGGGAAGTGTGACCCCATTTAGAACAAGGAGATCCAAATCATCTCTAGAGTACTGACCTTGCACAATAAGTACCTCTGTCTTATCAGGATTCAGTTTCAGTTTATTCTCCCTCCTCCAGCCCATTACTGCTTCCAGGCAAGTGTTTAGGGAAGTTATGCCATCTCCTGAAGAAGCTGTCATGGAGAAGTAGATTTGGGTGTCATCAGCATACTGATAACACCCAGCTCCAAATCCCCTGATGATCACTCCCAGTGGTTTCATGTTGATGTTAAAGAGCATTGGAGAAAGTACAGAGCCTTGAGGGACACCATACTTAAGCTCAGATTTTGAAGAGCAACAGTCTCCAATTGACACCATCTAGAATCTGTCCGAGAGGTAGGAGCGGAACCACTGTAAAACAGTGCCCCCCACCCCCCAGCACCCTCAGACGTTCCAGAAGGGTATCGAAAGCCACTGAGAGATCCAAAAGGACCAACAGAGTCACACTTCCTCTGTCAATTCCCAATTGGAGATCATCCATCAGGCTGACCAAGGCAGTCTCCACCCCATAGCCCACCCGAAAACCGGTTTGAAATGGGTCTAGATAATCAATTTCCTCCAAGAGCGTCTGGAGCTGAGAGGCCACCACCTTCTCGATTACCTTCCCCAACCATGGGAAGTTGGAAACAGGCCTATAGTTGCTCCACTCTGAGGGATCTAATGCAGGTTTCTTAAGAAGAGGTCTAATAATTGCCTCCTTAAAACAAGGAGGCATCCTGCCCTCAAAGAAGCATTTATGATTTCTACCAGGCCTCCTACAACAGCCTCCCTGCTAGATAGAACAAGCCATGTTGGACAAGGGTCAAGAGAACAAGTGGTAGGCCTCACTGCTCCGAGCAGCTTGTCCACGCCCTCAGGAGTCACAAACTGAAACCGATCCAGTCAAACCACATAAGAGGAGTTGTCAGACACCTCCAATTCAGACATCGAATTAATTGTGGAGTCTCTGTCTAAGTCGGCCTGAATCTGAGAGATTTTATCTGCAAAAAACTCTTTAAACACATCGCAGCGGGTAACTGATGGCTCCAAATTCTGATTCAAGGGGGGGCACTTACTAGCCCCCTCACAACCCTGAACAACTCTGCTGGATGTGAACTCGCAGATGCAATACGGGCAGAAAAGAACCGCTTCTTTGCCGCACGTATCGCCTGAGCATAGATCTTTAAATGTGCTCTATGTTGTAATCTGTCGGATTTGAGTCAAGTCTTTCTCCACCTGTCCTCCCATCACCTACTTTCCCGCTTCTGCCCCCATAGATCTTCTGTATACCAAGGGGACTGTTTTGAAGCGGGTCGGAGGGGATGCTTAGGAGCAATCGTGTCTACTGCCCGGTGAGCATGTTATTCCAGTTTTGCACCAGGTCATCAACAGGATCACCGGCAGAGCCAACATTAAATTCCTCCAAGGCTTCTTGGAATCCTATTGGATCTAATAACCTCTTTGAGTGGACCATTCTAATAGGCCCCTCACCCCTGCAGAGATGGAAAGTGGTTGTAAGCCTAACCTTAACCAGGTGGTGGTCCATCCATGACAATAGGGAAATCACAGGAGTCCCCACCCATGGAACACCACCCTGATCAGAGTAAAAGACCAAATCAAGCGTGTGACCTGCAATGTGCGTCGGTCCGGAAACCACTTGGGATAGGCCCATAGTTGTCATGGCCGCTATGAACTCCTGAGCTGCCCCGGACAAATTGGTCCCGAAGTGAACATTGAATTCCCCCGGCACCAAAAGTCTTTGAGACTCCAACGCAAGTTCCGCGACCAAGTCCATGAGCTCAGTAAGGGATTCCGATGGGCAGCGTGGTGATCAGTACACCAACAGAAGTCCCAATCTATCCCTGGTCCCCAAACTTAGGTACACACATTCAATATGGTCAGATACCTCAACAGGGAGATGTTATCCTTATAGACAACAGCCACTCTACTCCCCGCCCACGTCCCCTCACCTGCTCCTTTCATTTCATTTAATGAAGTATTTAGCCAGTTACCCAGAACACAGCACCCTCTTGTCCTTCAGGAGGTTCATTTCAGGTTTCCCTCAGCCCTCAAAGAATGTTACATCACACATTCATTGACAGGACAGCTTCCTCCTTAACATTTCCTTCTGCAGGCTTAGAAAGGTTGTCATCTGTCCTCCCTTCCTGAGGCCTGGAAGCTGAGCTCCACTTCCCTCTGAAGCTTAAAATGCTGTTCCTCTTCCATCAGCACTGGCCAATGAGCTACTCACCCAAAGCAACCATCATTTCCATCTTTTAAAGCAGGTTCTGCACCCTGATTGGATGCCTGACCAATTGGACTCCACCCCTGCATTCCCAACTCCAGGCATGTTCTTGACCAGCCCAGTAGCTGCCCTGCACTGAGACTTGCCCTCATTCCTCTTGTCACTTGAGGACATGCCTGAACTTATTTGGACCTGGGAGACAGCTGCTGCAGGCCATCCGCTCTGTGTCCTTCCTCTTCCCACTGGACTATGGGAGTCTACAGTGGTGTGGGTAGCTCAGAACCACATGAGTTAAACTGTACAACAGATGAGCTGCTGTTTTGGAGAAACATTTTTGGCATTGTCAAAAAACTACCCTCCTCTCTTGACTATATTTTAGCCATAAAAGTATTTACATATTCATCTATATTTCCTTCTCTTCGTCAATTGGCTTTGTTTGCTCTCAATAACATAACCACACAGTCAAACTTGATTGCTTACATGGCATTGTGACTTCATTCTATTCATCACATGATCTCTGATTCAGTGGTATTGCCTATTTCTTTGTATCAGAAGGGTACATTTTATATAAAGCAATTGCATTCCCAGACCTGAGAAAATGATGTAGAAGGAGGGAATGCTGACATAAAAAGCAAACAGTATTGAAAATAACTAGAAGATCACGCTGCACGACCTTTAGGTGAGCATTGAATCAATGCAGTTCAGGAGATAAGGGAGATGAATTCATAGCCAATGGCATTGATCAGGAGTCCCCAACCTTTTAAACAAGTACACCCCTTCTGTCGCAAACTACAGGTACTCCACAAGGATTGTGTGTGTGTACATGCACACACATGCACACAAATTTAAATGTTACAGTTATGAGATGGGCTACTCCAGACAATGGCTTACATCCAGACTAAGCTACTGTCCCATTTATTTTGGTGGGAGTGCTGATTTTCTGAAGCCTAACAGTCAAGCTAAGGGGAGGGGTATACTGAGCTTCAGCACATAGCCAGCCAATCAGGAGCAGAGGAGGAGGGTCTTCATGCTCTTACATTCTTTGTCCCCTTCTGCAGTGGACACCTTGCAGTCCACACCTTGCTGTGGACACCATCAGCTTCAAGAGGGTGACATGTTCAAATGGGGAACAAAGAATGTGGCTGCAGTGTGGGAAGGCAGGAGGCTCTAAGCACCCCATGGAAGCCCTTTAAATATCCCTAGAGAACCCCTGTTGGGAACGCATGGCATAGACTATGCTTTGCTAAGTGAGAAAAGAGGCACCTTTTAAAGTGGTGGTTCTCTTATATTTAGCAGAGGTAGAGCAACTGTTCCTTTTCAACCTGGCATAATGTCTTTCCCAGCAGCTGTGTCTCCATGTGAGTGGGCTGTTAGATTGTAAGCTCCTTTGGCACAAAGAATCATTTTGTGAATTTTGAATAAGATGGTATAATGGCAATGAAATGCACATTCTCCAAAGGAACACAAGTTTTATAAAAGACACATTTTAACGCACAAATAAAATAAAATAAAATGAGATAAAACAGATGTTAAAAATAGCAAATGTTTCGATGTTACACATCAGCTTCAGTGTCATGCAGTGGTGGCTGAAACATGCTCTTAAGAACCAAAAATTCAACATCATGACTCAGCAAATCTGTCAGAAATTAGCCAATCTTGTTACAAGGTCAATCAGTCCTACCACATAACCCCCCACAATATCTCATCAGCAGTGGAAGCAAGTAAAAATTCGCACTCTCACATAATAGGAAGGGGGAGTAATAATGGGAAGGAAAGAGGAAAAATTCACACCCTCACTCAGTAGCCAGTGAATGAATTCCATCGCTTCCCTCATTTCTTCTTTAACATTTATGGGATGCAGCTGTACTATGTCAATTTTGTTAACTTTTTCATTGAAAGGCAGTATATAAATATTCTTTCTAAAAAATTATTCTAGCCTAAGTATATACACATATCCAGAGTTAATGCTGGCAACAGCTCCAGTCTTCCCCCATTCAGTGTGAACTGGACCCTCCATATGAGCACCCAGTCAGAAAGCCAGCACACACTATTTCTCCCCCTCAAAAAAGGAAGCAAGAATCATGCGAACCAGATCTCCCTGTGAGCAGAGGACTCAACCCATGCCAAAGGCTAAGTGCTAGCAGGGATGGTTCATGTCACTCCTTGGCCATGCTGTTTCAGCACTGCCATGGCTGAATTTATGAGCCAGGGCATAGCCATATATCATTGCTGGCTTTCAGGCAGAATGTTAACATTGATCAGATCTCTTCACTTCTTTGTATCAAATTTTGTTATGATGTTCAAAAACATGTCTTATTTATTTTATTTTATTTATTTATTTACATTTTATATCCCGCTCTTCCTCCAAGGAGCTCAGAGCGGTGTACTACATACTTAGGTTTCTCCTTCACAACAACAACTCTGTGAAGTAGGTTGGGCTGAGAGAGAGTGACTGGCCCAGAGTCACCCAGCTAGTCTCATGGCTGAATGGGGATTTGAACTTGGGTCTCCCCGGTCCTAGTCCAGCACTCTAGCCACTACACCATGCTGTCTTGAATAGAGACTCACTGGGGATGAAAATTACTGTATGCTAACAAAGCATGTTTTCTAAAAAGCTTTGGTTCCATAGTCATAAATTAAATTATACTCAGTTTTAAAGTGACTCTGAAGGAAAAAGGTTTGTTTCCAGACTAGGGATAATTTTCCTTAAGTTGAGGTTTTGTGTTGGGGAGGTGGGACCCCAGGAACTTGGCCTCTTTCCCTGAGATAATGGAGATCTGCTGTTTAGAAGATGCAAAGTGAACTCCTTAAAACAGGCAACTTGTGCTCCACTCTGCATGGTGGCCCACAATATACCAAGTTTTTATTGGATTTCTATCCCGCTTCTAATCCTAAAGCATGTTTGATGGTACTGTCTTTGAATGCCTTTGAATGATATAATGCATGTATATATTTGATGATAAGACTGTCCACTGTCCAGTGTATAATTGGTTGCTAAATGTTTAATTCCTTGGACAAATGTTACACAGAGAGAGAGAGAGAGAGAGAGAGAGAGAGAGAGAGAGAGAACAGTATATGGATATGTTCAGTCACTTCCTCAAGTTATCTCCTCTGCATGGGTTCCTTCCAAGTTCTCTTCATGGATTCTCCAATTGTCCTTGAGGACAGAGACTCTCAGGCTCAATGTTTTCCATTTACAAAATGGGTAAACACTTTCTAAATTGCTTTCTAATGCTCTGTTCCTTCATAATTCTCTCCATCCATGTGTTATCCATGTGACTTTGTCTGTGACTGGGCTCCTTTGCTTCAATTACTCATTTTTTATTCTTGTCTAATGCTTGTGACACGATTCAAGTTGCTACTTCTTTAAAGGTGATCTTTGTTGAACTGGAATCATGTATTTCTCAGTGGCAGATGACTCATAAATTTACAAAATAGCTGCCAGTGAAGGACTTCTGGCACTTTGCACTCAAATACAAATATACAAGAATTCAGAGTCACTCCATCAAAGGAAGCTCCTCATTTGGGGCAGAAGGAGCATTGCCCCCACTCCTTGCAAGCCCCACATTCTCTCACCAAACATACTATCTCTTCCTCTCTTTTTCTTCCTCTTTGCGTCTGTCTCTCTTGCTTGAATGTAGCATTTGCATTTTCACTGCTTGCCAATAGATGGCACGGTTCTTGGTCTCCTCCCCCCCTAAATTCCTTTGTAAAGACATTTCCTCCCTCTTAGGGTGTTCAGTGGGATCCATTGTCCACAAATGAAGTAATTACCTTACTTAGTCACTTCCCAAATTACATATTGGGTAGTAATTTAGTGCCTCAGCATTAATCAGGATGTGCCTTTATTTTCTCCCCTCCTCCAAAAGTATGGGCAGGGGTTAGCCCAGCCCTTAATCAATCAGAAGTCAGTTTACGGACATGTATTCTGACCAACAGCCAGCAAACAAGGCGAGTCCAGTCATTTGATTTTCCAGGTTCCTTCTAGGCAGGCTGAGCAGATTCTCTGGAGATTTGTATGCAAAATGGGAGCACTCAATCTGCAAGAAAATGGAGTTCAGAACAGGTAGGAGCCGTGACTACTTTTCTCCAGAGGGAAGCCAGCTCTTTTCTTTTCGCTCAGTACCCCAACCAAGCCCTCGGGAGACTTTGGATTTTCCAGCATTTGCTGGAAGCTTTATTCTTTTCCTTTTTAAAATGCCACTAGCATCTCAGCAAAATACAAAGATCTAGAGCAGGGATTCTCAACCTTGGGTGCCCAGATGTTATGGGACTTCAACTCCCATAATCCCCAACCAAAGGCCTCGGGAGCAGGGGATTATGGGAGTTGAAGTCCAATAACATCTGGAGACCCAACACTGAGAACCCCTGATCTAGAGAATGAGGGTGAAATTGTGGGGATATGGTGGACTGGCACTCCTCTGGGTAGTTCTTTTACTACCAAGCAAGCAGCCCCTGCCTTCTGTCATGGGGACTTTAAGCAAAGCCATGTACGAGCTCCTTTATCTTCCTCTTACTCTCTTGTTTCTCTTGAGGGTAAAAGAGAGGGAGCGGGTTGTAGCCTCCAAATAAAACAAGGCATTTTAACTGAAATTACTGTTGGAAGAAATTCTCCATTCCTGCATATTTGCCATTTCTGCTTAAGCAGCTAAAAACAATAATTAGTTTCCAGCTAAAAAACAAAATTAGGTTTAATTGCTTGGGTCTAGTGTACAGTGCACAAGTGTGAAATGTGCTGTGATACCAGTATATAAAGTTAATGCAGAAACTGCTAGAAATGGCGATTACACACAAAGCTTTGTTGCTAGCAACTTTTATAAAGCTTTTCTTTGAATTTCTGAACACTGGTGCTCGGCTGAAATTTTTACCTGACCAAGTAAAACGAACTATTGGGGAAGTTCCTGGCTTCCAACAATTAATTGGACAACTTCAGACCTATCCTGTTTGACATGTACGTGTCTTTAATGCAGAAATATGTTTCTGTTTTTTAAGAATTCTGAGATTATTGACCTCTCTTCATGAGCATCCTAACAGGCACAGCTTGGAAACTAGGCCAATCAAAAATAGTCAAGTAGCAACTCTACCACACTACAGTCCTTATTTATTTATTTACTTACTTACATTTATATCCCGCTCTTCCTCCAAGGAGCCCAGAACAGTTTACTACATACTTAAGTTTCTCCTCACAACAACACTGTCAAGTAGGTTAGGCTGAGAGAGAAGTGGCTGGCCCGGAGTCACCCAACAAGTATCATGGCTGAATGGGGATTTGTACTCGGGTCTCCCCGGTCCTAGTCCAGCAGTTGTGAGTGGTAGTAGTTAGTACTGAAAGGAGATGTCCTCAGTGTAAGTTCTTTGGACAGGTTTGTGATTTATATGGCTTAATTTTCAAATCTGATAAAGGATTATCTCAAGTTTATGTTGCATAGAACTGCAGCCAATTTTATACAGTTTATTCCAAGTAAAGTCTTAATGAGCTTATTGGGGCTTACTCACAAGTAACTGCTGGGTGCATAGGATTGCAGCCCAAGGCCATTTCCCAGTTATGTTTATATTGTGAGGAAAGGGAAAAACAAGGCTTGCTTTTTAAAAAAAAGTATGCATGTCCATATGTGTGAAAAGAAAGGAAACTAGTAGGTGCTGTGTGTGGCCAAGTATACTGTGGTATTTTCAAGCGGTGTGAAACGTGTAAGCAGGTGCTACCTGCAAATAAGTTCTCAAGATTCAAAACCTTCCCCTCCCCCACATTAAATTGATCTTCTCAGCCTAGTCCTGCATGGACTGAGGAGGAGAGGGCTGAGATTGCAAGGAGGGGGAGAAATAGCAATAGCACTTACATTTATATACTGCTCTATAGCTGGAAGCTCTCTAAGCGGTTTACAATGATTTTAGCATATTGCCCCCCAACATTCTGGGTACTCATTTTACCGACCTCGGAAGGATAGAAGGCTGAGTCAACCTTGAGCCCCTGGTCAGGATCGAACTTGTAACCTTCTGGTTACAGGGCGGCAGTTTTACCACTGCACCACCAGGGGCTCTTGGAGGCAATGCTGATAGAAGAAGGGATGAAGCTACTGAAGACTTTAGGGACTTTAGAGCAAGTCCCCATGAGCAAGCTACTTTCCACACAGATGCATTCTTTTGAGCTCTCCCTTTCAAAACTATTTTCTTAGCTAAAGCCATTCCTTTTGGTTTTTAATACTTTTAAATATCACGCCTGGTGATTGTTATTTGCCTGGAGACTTTTTGGAGCCTGTTTTTATGATTTTAAATTTTAAATATAAACATATCTCAGGATGAGAAGAAAGATGCGTCTAAGGGCCTCCCCTTCCTTCGCTGCCGGAAGGGAGGACTGTGGGAAACAACTGAAGCATAACCATGGGCTGGTGATTCACTTCTTTTCCACTTAGGGTTGGGCCTGTCTACTACTAGCCCTGCCTATGGTTACCTTGGCTCCCTCCCCTCCCCTCTGTGCCCCAGCCCCATGAAGCTGCCTGGGGGTTCTATGTTTGTTCCTTGAGGAAGTCAAGTACTTTGGCTCTCAAGGCTCTGTAAGCCTTCACAGTCATTGAAACAGATGCATGGTGAATCTGTGAAGGGTGTCCCTGGAGGAAATGTTCTATTATGGCTCTCAGGGTTTTAAAACAGACAAGGCTCTGTTGCCATAAATGTACAAGGATTCTTGCATGTCTGGCAACAGTAATCTGTAGCTTACTTTAATGAAGATGCTCTTCATAAGAGACATGGCACTCATTCAAAGTAAGAGGAGGACCTGGCTGCAAACAGGATTAGTTTAACATGGGGGGGGGGGAATAGACTTCTCCTTTGTCATTTAAAATTTCAGTTTAAAAGGTTTGCATTGATCCAGGTTCACTGGACTGTGTTAAACTCTTCTGGCACCAAGCCAATGTGAACGGAGCATGACACAATAGATCCATATGCTCTATTGCCCACAGCCAGCTCCTTCTGTTGCCAAAGAACCAGTGCTGCTCGTAATGTATTCTAGAAGCACAGGAGGGAAAGTATCCCTTTTCTTCTGTAAGGTGAATTTTTTCCAGCTCAGAGAGTGCCATTTTTTCTTGATGGATGGAAGATAATAAAGGCTACAGAGAAGACATTTCTCTGTTAAAAGATTTTGTATAGGGCTGTGCAGGGTTTGTCACTATGTAATGAGTGCTGCACAATGTGGAGTCAAAAGTCAAGTGTGGAATGTTTAACTCAGCACTTGTTTCTCCTCTGTTTCTTTAAAAGCCAGTAGGGAGTCCAGATAATTTTAGATAAAAGATTACAAATACATTCCTTGTTGATGGCACAGAAACTACAGGAGACTATTGGTGAGGTTTCCACTAAGCATGTGCCTATGGTTTCTGTTCACTCTGCCACTTTCCATGAAGGCCCCGCCCCCCCTTCATTCTCTCTTCACCTTCTCTATTTGCTCTACCTCTTTCTCATTTCTACACATTTTGGTAATAAAATAATGCACTTAAACATGAGAGGATCCTTTCAACTGATGCCTTGGTCATTAGGTGATGGTGGACAAACACTCAACAGTGTTCTGATGTTTTCCTCACTCTGTCAAGCCAGATCTTTTGTTCAGCTGCTGCTATATACTCCTCTCCCCCCCCCCCCCCGAAGCCATTCCTACAATCAGTAGAAAGTGGGCTAAGGGAGCATAGCCCATCTTCTACTGATCGTGGGAATTACCAGGCTCGCGGGCAAGCCTGGTGGTTCCAAGGCAGCTAGACCACCTAATTCCCAACTACCCCTTAAATGAGGTTAATGGAGTGAACACTCCATTAACCTCATGTTTTTGCTCTTGTGCCACCGCTGTGCACGGCGACAGACAAGTAGACCCCTGACCAGGAGGCCAGCCAGCCTCCTGGTCTCGGGGGTCCCCCCAGAATGCCCTGTGCACATGTGCAGAGCATCTTGGGACTTCTGGAGGCCACACAGCCCCCGATCCCTGCAGCCCCCACTGGCTCCATGATGGAGCCGGTAGTTGTATGGGTGGCTGATCCGGCTGCCCAGGGCTGCAGACACACACACACACACACACACACACACACACACACTCCATGCCCAGAAGAAACAGAAAAGTGGGAAAATAGCAAGTTTTATACTGGATTGACTGAGTCAACAGGCATAAAAGGCCATGATGAGCAGTCTCTCAGACTCTTATTGTTTGGGTTTGCATTTGCTAAGGAATAAAAGGCAGCATGTTGCAAGGAATAAAATCCCACTTAATGACCACAATCTGTTTATGTATGTGTACCTTTTCACAGTCAGCCTTTTCATTGTGTGGAACCCATGGCACATCTTACTGTCTCAGTGTATGTATATACATAACAATAATACCACCAACAAAGATAGCCATACTTTTTGGAGAATGGTTTCGGCAATGGGCTGGGTTTACATGCCTTGTAGAATTCTGGCTAGCTCGTGGGAAACCCTTTTTTTTTGCAGTCTATAATGATGCACAGCCTAGCAGATCTTTGCCCCACCTCTGATTGAGGATCTGCCCCGTTGGCCTCCTGTTACTCCTGAACAAATAACGGACTTAGTTGGTCGTCTTAAAATTGGAAAAGCCCCTGGTCCCGACCTTCTTCTCCCTGAACTATTAAAAGCTAATATAGAATGGTGGGCCTTAGTTCTAGCTAATCTATTCACATCCTCTCTAATAAAAGGCTTGGTGTCTGTCCGTGGACAACCAAGCGTCTGTCCGTGCCTCCCTCGGCCGTTCTGGGCATGCGCGGGCGGGGGGAGGAGGCGGCGGCAGAAGCCGGCCGAGGCGGTGGCGGAGCTGCTGTCGAGGCCTGGTGCCGCCGCCGAAGCCAGGCGGCTGGGAGACCTTGGGGCCCTTGCCCGGCCGGGGAGACCGGCCGCAGCCTGGAGACTGATGGCGGCAGGAGGGGGAATGGCGGCGGGGGTCCTGGAGCGCACAACTTCACTAGCGCCCGTTATTTAACGGGCTTAAAAACACTAGTCTATTAATAATACAGGAGTTGTACCAGAGCAATGGAAAACAGCAATAGTTGTTCCCATATTCAAAAATGGTTCCCATTTAGACCCAAATAATTATCGCCCCATTAGCTTGGTGTCAGTGGTTGGCAAATTATATGCTTTGTACCTTTTGGATAAGCTTGAGGCATGGATTTCAGAAAATCATATTCTCAGGATTGAACAAGCGGGCTTTAGAGCAGGCCGCTCTACCCTCGATCACTGCATGATCTTGCACCATCTAGCAAAGAAATACTCTAGCAGCCTCAATTGCAATTTTTTTGTGGCTTTATTGACTTAAAATCTGTGTTTGATTCTATCTCCAGATACTTATTATGGTCCAAACTTGAAAAAAAAAAACAATAGATAAGAGATTGCTGTTTTTGTTGATGCAGCTTTATTCTAATTGCTCGTTACGGGTTAGATATGCTACCAATGGGGCCCTAACTGATTCAATTCCCTCTATTCGAGGGGTCAGACAGGGCTGCGTCTTGGCCCTGACATTGTTTAATCTCTTTATTAATGATTTGGCACAATTTCTGGAGAGGGTGGATTTCCATGCTCCGAAGCTGGCTAATAAATGAGTGCCTGTTTTACTCTATGCCGATGACGCAGCTGTGCTATCTCAGTCCAGATTACAGCTACTGTAATGATAACAAACTAACAGTTAATTATAAAAAAACAAAGGTCCTGTTTTTTTCAAAATCCAGGAAATTATACAAATGGGTAATAAATCAGAACCGCATTGAGCAGGTTTACAACTATAAATATCTAGGTATATTATTTAAATATAATCTTAATTGGAATACCCATAGGCTGTCTTCAGTTCATATAGCCCATAAAACTCTCCGTGTCTTTTTGCGATTTTATTACTCTAAAGGGGGTCAGTTTGTTCCCATGGCACTTCAGGTATTCCATGCTAAGATTGTGGCTCAATTACTTTTTGGAGTCCTCCTATGGATCCAGGGAGTGTCAGCTGAACTGGAGAGAGTACAGTCTGTTAAGAGCAATCCTCGCAGTGCCTAGGTGTGTGTCATATTCTGTTCTATGCTTGGAATCTGGGTCTTTCTCCATAGCTTGTAAAGCCTGGGAGCTTACTTTTGCCAGATGGAGTAAACTCTGCTCAGAGATTCAGGAATTTTCTTTTTTTCACTATTTATGGGTGGATTCTTATCCTAACCCTTGGCTAACATATGTAAATAACAAAATAATGCAACTGGGCCTTTCTCCTTCTGAACTTCTCACTTGTAATATAATATAATAAGGTGAAGGAAACACTGTTTCTCCAGTTGCATGATACTGAACGTCAAGAACTTTTGTCTTCGGCCAATAGGACTTGTTCCCCTCTACATTTTGGGATTTTGCCACCTAGGGGAGATAGAGGTGCCAATTATTTAACAACGCTGCACTTTTCTAAATTTCAGGTTTCATTTGCTCAGGCTCGGTTAAATGTGTTGCCCTCTTCTCTTTTGGAATGGAGGTTTGCTAAAGATCAATCTGTTAAGGAACCACTAAATTCCACAGTCAATTGGAAAGCTATTCAAAGTCTACCTGTACATTTTTTTTCTCCAATAGAGCAAGGAACACATTCAGGAGGAATAATTTAAATATGGGAAATGGTATGGGGATGTTGTGTTGCTAGCAAGAAAAAATGGAGAAATCACATAGGCCTAAAAACACAACCGTTCTTTATTGTTACAACTTAAGATCTCCACAAGCTCCACCCAACAGCTACAGCTCCCAAAAACTACATGACCTGCAAAGGCCCAAAAAGCACTAACCAAAAATACAGTACCCCCTGGCATATATAACAAGCAGAGAAGGGTTCTGTCTCCTGTCCACCAGTGCTGTGATCTAAATCTGAATTGGTCCCCACTATTACTAGTTTTAATTTCTTTTTAAGTTTGAGACCTTGAACATTGATCTCCTCTTCCATGTCTCTTTTCATTCCAAGTGTTAACACAGATGAATGACAATGGTTTAAAAAGAAATTAAATTATGTCTGAAGAACAGTAGCCAGTTATAAAAATATTGCACTACTGTACTGAATGCATCCTGCAATGTGCTACAAATATTTCAAATAGTTGTAAAATAACAACTTTTAGCTATTATTTGGATGGGAACAGATTTTGAGAATTCTGAGAACTTCAAGAAGCCAACAAATGAAGCCAAAAATGATGTTTCTTCCTTCCACATTGATTTAGATAGAATCTAGCTAGGTTTAAAAAGTAAAACTGACATCATTATAACCTTTGCACTTTTACAGGATTCCGAAATGATAAATAATGATATATTCAAGTTGTTGCCTTTTAGAAAGAATTAACTGAACTATTGAATCACCAGCTGACTAAATATAAATGTTTGAATGAGAGTGCTGAAGGATTTCAGCTGAGCTGGCTGCATTTCCATTATTCACATACTGTGCCAGTAGGATTATTTATCTTTCCTCTGTGACCTGGCATCCAGCCAGATTTTATGTACATTATGAGCATTGTGTACAATAAATATATAAATTAAGCCTCTTCGCCTCGTTATAAATTTTCAGTCTGGCCCTGATTTCTGAAAATCCCTTGCATTATAATTGGTCTCATGAAGTGAGTAGGAACAGATGAACTTATAGAAAAAATCAGTATGGGGGGAGGGCGGAATTAGCCCTGCCAATCATGAAACCCCCATGTGTTGAAAATAATGACTCATCCACCTAACATTCAGCCAGGAACTTCGTTAACTACTGTGCTTTAAAACTTTAATGATAAGTATGGGAGGGTGGGGGCATCACTAGGTTCTCATACCACAGTGTGATGACTTCTACTTAGAGATGCCAGTGGAATTCTCCAAATTTGGGCTTGGAGAAGAATTTTGGGAATTATGGATGCTTGCCTCTGAAGGAAAGGCAATCTCTTCAAGTTCTTAACCTTTTGCAAAAAGAATTTTGCTGACTTTCGCCTCATGTGTCCACCCCCAAACAACCTTCCTGCCAGATCCCACCATTGAAAAGCACACTCTCCCTACCCTTTAATTACCAATCCCAGTTAGTTACCAATTAATAGGAACAGCAGCAGCAAGTCAGAGTGAGAAAGGAAGAAATTTATTCTGGTCTTTCTTATGGAAAAGCAGAGAGAGGGAGGGAAGGAGAGTGTGTGTTTTAAGTTTTCCTCTTTTCTGTCTCCCAACTGCCAGCAGTAAAAAGGCATGGTGGCTCTTGGAACATGTAGTCTTCCCAAGGGCTGCAGGCAAGTGCCAAACTCCCTATGGGGGCTGCTGGGGAGAGTATTTTGAAGATGGATACCAGTATTTTCTGAGCATTGAACAAAGTTGAAGGATAATATCTCACAGTGTATTCTCATCACCATCTGGAATCCAATGAGGTTCTTTGTTTTACCAACTCTTCCAGAATTTCATATAGCCTCTCTGTTGGAAAACAGGTATTTTGTAGTTCAATTTTGTGTCTTTCCCCCCCCTTACCGTTGTATCTAAACAGAAAATTGGCCACCTCAAGGTTCAGTTTGCTAATATTCTTCACCACCTGTTTTCATTCAGCACTGAAAGCACTTATGATAATCTACCATCTGTTGTGCTGCTTGCAGTGAAATATTGACCAAGGATTATACTATTTAGTGTATGTAATAACACCTCCATAACTGAGCTGCAAAAAGTGTACTGGATTAAGTGGTTATCTAGAAGATAGATCTACAAGTTAAGTATAGGTGACCAGTTACTATCCATTTTTCAATTAATAGCAGAATAACTGCCTGCATGTAGCACTGAAATGAAGTCTCCTGTTCCTATGCTATTATTCTTGAGGGGGAAAACATCTTAATTAAGCTATTTAAAAGCACAGATGGTGAACATGTCTTTGAAGAGGCGTTGTGAAGAGATGGAAATGCTCTATACATTCTAAAAAGATAAACAGGTCAAAATTGCTTTTTTGCCTCCCACCAAGAAGGGTTATGACCCTTTTTCAGTACTGCAAGAATAATTTCTGGTGAGAAAAGCGATGTTATCATTTTTTTGTAAGACACTCTGTGAAGAAATAACCTGTCTTTGTAATTTGTAATAGAGTCTTCCTTAGCTAGCAGAAATAAATAATGTTAATAGGTTATTCGGTTCTTCTGGAGGAAGGACTTCAATAATCCAGGTTGTCAGTTGGAGAAGCATGACCTTTAGGAGTGCTGTCTTGCTCATTAAATCTTGTTGTCACAATTAGAACAGTGTCCTTGGAAAGAGTGGCCGAGGATATTTATGGGGCAGCAAATAGACTATGCATGAATACAGCTCAGCAGAAACCTGTAACTTAGTATAGGAGCTGCCCTGAATGAACATGTAGCTGCCCAAGACTAGCAGCAAAACATCATTAACTTCCAATGGAGCAGCGGGGAGCAATGCAAACTATTGATTTGGTAGCTCCAACTGAACCGACGGCATGCAAATATGTATATGCTTAGAGATAGATTTGCCAACCCAGCTAGTAAGCTATCATTCCATCCAGTTCTTTTTTGTCCCACTCTGGTTTCAAGTAAAGGGGAGAAGCTAGTTTTCTCACTTCCAGCTAGTTCCACATGCACACTTCTTTCCTCTTTTTTGATATATTTTGTAACATTTTGTTTATTTTGTGCATGCATTACTTATGTGTACATGTATACAGCCTGGGCATAGCAGAGGGAAGCCTATGGGCACATATAAATAATGGCACTTGTCTGCACTTACAAAATTTGGCCACTGTCATTTCATAGCAGTACTCATAATTGTTAGTACTACGGTGGTCCCTTGACTTACGAACGTAATCTGTTCCGAATGCATACTCGTAGGTCGAAAAGTTCGTAAGTCGAAAAGCGGTTTCCCATAGGAATGCATTGGAAACGGATTAATTCGTTCCGGAGCGAAAAGGGGGGGGGGCTTTACTCACCCCTTCCATGAAAGTAAGGCACTGTACTGTACTGTATTCCTTGTAGTAATCGGGCGGCAGGGTGCCGCCCGCTTCAATCTCCCTCGGCGCGGGCTCCCGCTTCTCGTAGCCATAATCGGGGCGGCAGGATCGCTCCCAGTCCCTGCCGCCCCCTTCAAGCTCAGTCCCCCTCGGCTGGCGGCCGCCCCCTGAAGCTCCCCAGAGGTCCCCCGCCGCCCCCTTGTTTCCAAATCTAGCCCCATTTAAGAGGACGGCAGGAGAACTCCCTGCCGTCCCCTTCCCCCTTGCCGGCTGGGCTGCAACTGGCTTCTAGGAAGCCTCTCCTTGTTGCTGGGTTACCTGCCCAGATGATTGCTGGCTTATGCTGGAGCAGGGAGGTTTGGGAACCTAAAGTGGTTCTGTTTTGCAGATATCCCCTGTAAACTGAGAACTCTAACATCAGGCATTTTGACTGCTGCTAAAATGATAATTGCAAGAGACACTGGGAGGACTCTGAATCTCTCTCAGTAATTAAATGGTGGAAACAGGTTTGGGAGGTATTGCAAGACAGCAGTGAAGTATCCATTTATGGCAATGGAAGAACCTCCATCCCCCCACTGGTGGATATCTGAAGGCTGTAGGTACAGATCTGACATCTATATATATATATTTCTCCTGGGTGTGCCTTGGGATGTGCGTCCCAGCTCTCAGCTGATTGGCTGGGTGGCGGATGCACCTGATTGGCTGAGGCGCACCCAGGAGGATTGGTTGCCGTGGCGGCGGCCCGGCTGTGGAGGCCAGAGGTGGCGGGCCCGGCCGCGGAGTCAAGGCCCGGGGGGGGGAGAAAGTGGGGGGCAGAAGTGGCAGTGGGGAGGAGAGGCGGCTGGGCCCAGAAGCAGATACTGGGGCAGAAGAGTGGGGGAGAGGTAACCGCCAGCCCCAGAGATGCTCTGTGTGGGGTCAGCTAGTAGTGAGGAATTTCTTTTAGAGCATATGGGAAATGATAGTGTATGGAGAATCAGAATCACCCAGCACCTGCACTGCATGGTCATTAAGTTTAACTTGACACACTGTCAGGAAGCAGTTCATCTGCCTCATCCTCATCATATGGTGAATCAGTAATGGAGTGGACAGCAGACTTGCAAACCTTAGCAAAGTGTTCCTTTTTCTTGTACCTGCTGCAAGTGACCTTCCATGCAGGAGAGTGAGCAAAATTGGCTTTGTGGGCAGAGTCTCCACATTGGTAGCTCCTCTTTTCCTGTGCTGGCACTTTCTGGGGCAGCTATATGAGAATATTGGTTTTGGAAGGATTTAACAGCCTGGATATCAGGAGGTTGGTGTTGGGGTACAAAAGAGAGTGATTTGGCACAATGAAGAGCATTTTCCACCCTCTTAGCCATCTCTATAACTTTATCCAAGGCATGTTTCTGCTCCAATAGCCATTTTTCACACAGTTTGAAGCAGTTTGTTTCCATAGCAATCTGATTCCTGATAATTTCATCAGTAAAGGTGACTTCTGAGAAAAAACTTCTGAGGTGTGAATTCTCATTCTATCATAGCAAATGAGATTTTTTTCAATTAAACAACTCTCATGACCCCACTTTCACTTTTTCACACTTTCCTTTACTATGAATAATATGAGGAAGTAATCAGTTTAGCACACTTCACCTTATGAAGACAAACCTCATACAAATAAATTCACCATAATTCACCCCTCTGCCCAATCACTCTTAAATTGGGGATGGGTGGTAGCCTCCACCCATTAGGCACTATCTACCAGCCCACCCCACTCCTTTGGGGCAGATCCACTTTCTGCCCCCAATCTGCCCCAAAGACACCCAAACTTCAAAAATTCTCAAAAAATCAGCCCTCTGCCCAATCCCCCTGAAATTGGGGTGGTAGCCTCCACCCATTAGGCACTACCACCCCACCCCACTCTTTTGGGGCAGATCCACTTTCTGCCCCCAAACTGCCCCAAAGTCACTAAAACTTCAAAAATTATCAAAAAAACCAGCCCTTTGTCCAAACCCCCTGAAATTGGGGTGGTAGCCTCCACCCATTAGGCACTACCACCCCACCCCACTATTCTGCCCCAGGCCCCACTTTCTGCCCCAATATGCCCCAATCTGCCCCAAAGACATGAAATTTACCAAAAATCAGCCCTTTGCCCAATCCCCCTGAAATTGGGGTGGTAGCCTGCACCCATTAGGCACTACCACCCCACCCCACTCCTTTTGCCCAGATCCCATGCTATGCCCCCAAACTGCCCCAAAGTCACTAAAACTTTAAAAATTCACCAAAAATCGGGATTTTGCCCAATCCCCCTGAAATTGGGGTGGTACACTCTACCCATTGGGCACTACCACCCCACCCCAAAATTTTGCCCCTGGGTCCCTTTTTACCCCCCCAAATCGATTCGGATTCAGATTAAATCCGAATCCGAACCGAATCAAGGGTGATTCGGGTGACCCAGATTCGGGTACAAAACAGAACAGGGGTGATTCGGTTCGGGTCCGAGCCGAATCACCCGAAATCCCAAATTGCACACCCCTAGAAATGATAATCTAAGGCTTGAAGAGCAGCTTCATAAGAACAGGCATCCCCTTCCAAATCCAAAGTGGCAGGAAAAGGCAAAGGATTATTCTTTGGCCTTCAGGGCCCAGGCAGTGAAGCAATATAGCCTTGCTGGAGTAAAATCAGGAGTCTTTAGTGAGGAGGTAATTGCAGAAATAGGACCTCCATTGTTTCCAGGGAAGAGCAGGTTCTTCTGGGATGGACAAGAAAAAAGGTGGTGGTGGGATCTGAGCCATGCTGCCCTGGGTATCCAGTGAACAGGAGAGTCCAGGACTGAGAAGAAAAAAGTACCTTCAGGGGTTGTGCAGGTCAAGAAGCTGGAGAAATAATCAGCAGTAGTGATAGTAGAGATAGACTTGACAACTATGGACTTTTATAGAGGACATCCAACTATTTTGAGGACCAACTACTTTTATATTTGTTGTGCTGTCCAAAGTTCTGGGCACTAGCTGGAACATTTTGTTTGCTCAGAATTCTGAGCACTGGTCTCATGAGCAGCTTCTCTTCCTTTGTCTCTTTCCCCTGTTGGCATTCTGCTGACCATCCATCCAATGGGGAAGTCAGAGTGGAGATTCTGCTTCAGTGGCAGGTTGCAGAGCCAAGTGATGCAGGAGCACAGATAGGTGGGCCTCGCAGGTGCAGCTAGCTTCCTTCATGTGGTGGAGGTGGCAGTGAGAAGTTCAAAAAATCACAACATAATACAAACAGAGCAGCAGCAATCATTAAAGAGTATAGCTAGGGGAAGGTTGGCTGGAATAAAACAATTCTTCAAATTTGATTTAAAATTGACAAAGGAGAGAGTAAGCCAAAGACTGGGGGTCAGGAAATTCCAAAGAGCTGCAGCCACCACTAGGAATTCTCACCCATGTGTCACCAACAACCATACTTCAAAAGGCAGTGGGATGTGCAGGGGAGTCTCTACATAAGAACACAAGAACAGCCCTGCTGGATCAGGCCCAAGGCCCGTCTAGTCCAGCATCCTGTTTCGCACAGTGGCCCACCAGATGCTGCCGGAAGCCACAGGCAGGAGTTGAGGGCATGCCCTCTCTCCTGCTGTTACTCCCCTGCAACTGGTACTCAGAGGCATCTTGCCTTTGAGGCTGGAGGTGGCCCACAGCCCTCCGACTAGTAGCCGTTGATAGACCTTTCCTCCATGAAGTTATCCAAACCCTTCTTAAAGCCATCCAGGTTGTTGGCCATCACCACATCTCGTGGCAGAGACTGTGCACATGATCATATGTATAGCACATGATCTTATGGCAGAACTGTATTGATTGATGGATGGCATATTGCATACACTAGAGCTATATGGAAATAGGCAGTCCTTCAGGTAACTGGGCCATAAATCATGGCTGCACAACTTAGATCCTCCTGAGGATGTTGGACCACAACTCCCTTCATACTTAACTATTGGTGACTGTGACTTGGGACGATGATAGTGTTGGGCCTGTGCTGGGCCAGAGCTTTGATGAAGGCCACACAAGGCCTGCTGTGCAGTTTTGGCTTTAGAGAGAAACTTTAGAGACATCAGACATGGGGCGTGGTCTCCCTGGGGCCGTGTGGCCCCATTTGGAAAGGAGATCGGCCGTGGGGGTGCCCAGCCTGTTTGCCCAGTTGCCACCTCTGCGCCAGAGCCTGGCCTCGCTCGCCAGTGCCAACTGGCCCACAGGCACTGGGGAACCGTTGACGTCCGTGGCCAGGCATTGGGCAAGTGCAGAGAAGCGCCCTGCCAGGCCACCACTGCCAGCCAAATGCACCATTTCCACTGATGGCAAGCGTGGAAAAGCCTCCACCCGAGCACCCTCCCGGAGCAGCAGCTGCAGCAACGTGGCCGCCATTGCCTCCCAGCCCTGCCGCCTCCCGGCTCAGAGTGCCCCCTCCTCCACCTCCTCTTCCTTCGCCTCCAGCCCTCTCCATAAACTTTTTTTAACAAAGCAAGTGCTTCTTCAGAGCACTCCTTCACGGAGTGCACTCCTTCAGAGCACTCCCACAGTCCATGGAGGGGAATGCTCCATCCCAGCCACCGCCGCCTCCTCACATCCACTCACTCACCCCTCGGACTCCCGAGCCATGCCATCCTGCTTCTCCCAAGGAGACCGCCACCCTGCAGGCTGCTGCTGCTGTTCTGACAGCGCATCTGCAACAAGTAGCAGCCCCCGCCGCCTCCCCACTGCTGCTCCTGGGAGAGTCGCTCCAGCCGCGCTGCCAAAGCCAATTTCGGCTAGAAAGAACACCCCCATGTCAGACGGGGGGGGGGCGTTTCTGGGGCCACGCTCGCAACTCCTGATTGGGTGCGGCCCGGGTTCTTTGAACCATTTGCCCAATGGTGGCTCTGCATCACAACCCGAAGTGCTACTAGCACGCCTCAGCTGTGGTCAACAATTCATGTGTACTCAGTGCCTGTTAGCTTGATCTCTGGCCAAGCTTAACCCAACAAGTGTAGGTATTAGAATAGGTTAATAGAAGCAATATAAGAGTGTGTTTATGTGTTTTGTATAAGAACTAGTATTTTTAAGCCCGTTATAATAACGGGCGCTAGCTTTCCCTCCCCCCCCCCTTTTTTTTGGTGTGTTTCTTTTTGTCCCTTCGGGGTTTTTTTTCACCCCCCTCGTCTCTCTCTCTCTCTCTCTCTCTCTCTTTGTGGTTTTTGCTCACTGTCTCTGGGTCTATGTTTTCCTGCACCCTTCCCCCCCCTCCTCTCTCTTGTCTTGTCTGCTCTCCTTTTTGCCCCTGTTTCTTTGATTTTTTGCCCCTGTTTACTTTCCTCTCCTTTGCCCCTTTCCTCTCCCTTGCCCCTTTTTTACTCTCTCTGTTTTGTTTTCTTGTTCTTCGTCTCCCTTATTTTGTTGTTACATACGTATGAGGCTATGAGGCTATGTTTTGTGTAATAAGTATTATTTATTTTTCTTGTTTCCCCCCCCCTCCGCCGTTATAGTATTTCTTTATACACCACATTTTTGGTGAATATTTGTTCTGAGTCTGGTATTAGTCTTCCTTGTTCTGGCCCTTCCAGCACCCTGACCACGACGTCTTTAAAACTTTGCACTCTTGATAACGCGACATATAATTGTCCGTGGCTGAACACGGGTTCAGGCAGATAGATTCCGACCTTTTCCAGGGTTTGTCCTTGTGACTTGTTGATTGTCATTGCGAATGCTAATTTCACTGGGTATTGTCGTCTTCTTAAGGTGAATGGCAGGTCCGTGCATGTTGGTGCCAAATCTATTCTTGGGATGAAGACCATGTCTCCCTGTGCTGATCCTGTAATTACTTCTGCTAGTATGATATTTTTTTCCAGGTGTGTGACAATCAGGCGGGTTCCATTGCATAAGCCTTTTTTTGTGTTCAGGTTTCTTAGAAGCATTATGATTGCGCCTTCTTTCAGGGTGAGTGTATGTTTTGGCATTCCTGGGGGTGTTTGGTCATGTAGGAATTCTGCTGGGTAGTGTTTGGCATCTTCCTCAGTGGTGTCATCTATGGAGTCTGAGCTGAGATAAGTTATTGGTTCACTCTCTAATATGTGGAGCACCTGGTCGTTGATGCTGTCTACATCACTGTTTTTTGGGCAAAGGATGGATCTTTTTGCTATGTCGTGGATGTTCCGCACTTGTATTTTTTCTCCGAAATTTTTTTTCACGATATCTGTTCTGCATATGATGCTTGATGGGATCTCAATGATGTTTTCTTGTAATCCCTCAATGTGTGGTGTCTCTCCGTTGCCTACTGTGATTAGCCACTTACTGAATTCTGGGTCTTTTGATCTTATATTGTTGTGAAGTCTCAGGATCTTGAATGTGTTCCACAGTGTATTGTTTTTTATGCAGGCCTCTACAATATGGGTTTGGGTCCCATGCGGTACTACGGGAAGTGTCTGTCGGAAATCTCCTCCAAGTAAAAAAAGCTTACCACCCATGGGTTTGTTGTTCTCCATGATTTCCTTCATCAGTTTGTCTACTGTTGTTATTGCTTGAGTGGGTGCCATCGTTGACTCATCCCAAATGATTATTCTGGCTTTTTTGATGTTTTTTGCATCTTGGGAATTGAGGCGCATGTTAGACACGGAGTTTTCCAGTATTGGTACTGGCAGTTTGAATTGTGAGTGATATGTTCTGCCTCCTTGTAGAAGGTTGGCTGCTATCCCTGTGGAGGCTACAGGGAGCACGAGTTCATTCTGGCCACGAATTGTGTTGAGGATGGTTTTGTATAAGTATGTCTTTCCACTGCCTCCTGGTCCATCCAAAAAAAAGCAGCGGTGTTCAAGCTCATTGTTTTGGCTAGCTGTTAAAATTTCTTCCATGGCTGCTCTTTGGTCATCATTGAAGGTTGTTGACATATGTTTTGCTGTTTGGTTTTCATAGGCTTGGTCGTATGTTTCTGTAAGGTGCTCGGTATTATGCTTGTTGTATGTCAGGCCGTAGTCTGTGCATCTCTTTCCATGGAGTGTTAAAATTTTTCCAATTTCCTGCAGGGCGAGGTCACGGCAGACTGTGCATTCTTTATTGTGTTGTAGATGTTTATGGGCATAATCCTCGATGAGGTAGTCTTCATATTTTGTAAATAGCTCCTGCATGTTTTGGAGGGATGCAAAGACACAGATGTAGGCGAAGAGTTCTCTGATTTGCGTGGGCATGTTGTACTGTGCTGCGTCTTCAAGTGTGCTGTCCCACACTGTTTCATCGTTTATGAGTCCTCTTGCTTTTGCTGCTTCTTGGAAAGTTGGGTATTCTTTTCCATCCACGCTTCTGAGGTTTCCATAGGATGTTGCTCCTGACACATGCAGCAGTAGGAGGCGCAGGCAATAGCGCTCCTGGTCTGTTTGTAAATTTGCAGAATACATTCTGCCAATCATTTTTTCTGCCCCACGCTGTCTAATTTTCCATGTGCTGTTTGCTTTGTCAAAGACATAATATACTGGGATGTCTGTGTATAATATGTGTCTTGCCTTCTCATCTTGCTGGTTTAATTTGAACCATGCTGTCAGTTGTGTTTCACGGCTTGCTGCTCTGTCGGTTGCTGCGCCAATGTCTTCTGGGTTGAAAATTACTGCTTGTTCGTCTGGGAGATGCACTGGCAGTCTTTGTACTGTATGGGATTGGTAATGCATCTCGAATCCATTTAGTCGCCATGCTGCCTCTGGCGCGCTGACATACCTTGCATCCATGTAGGTTGTGATCTCATCATGGTTCAAAGTGTCTGGTTCTAGGATTTCCACTTTTGCGCAATCATGGCCTTTGTATACATATTTGAATAGGTATTTGACACTTCTGACTGATGCGCAGACTTCGACATTGATGTGGCAGTTATACCTTAGGGTCAGAAATGGATTATAGGGCACAACCCATCTGTTATCTATTGGTTTTCCTCTCTGTGTTTTGCTGTTTCCAGAGTTTCTTCTTCTGTATTTGGGGTATCCATTGATGTTTGCAATAGTCTGGTCTTGGTACTCTTTTGGGAATTCTTTTGTACATTTTTCATTCGACATACATGGTGAATGTCGATTGTGAGTACCACATGGACCGTGGATCATATGCTTTGTTACTATTGCATGCAGACGTGGTGTTGTTTCAATGTTCGGGATTTCTGCAGATACTATGTTATCGATGGATGTTTCAGTCTTTGGCTTATAGAGTTCAGTTAGGATGAGCAATATGTGGGCATGTGGCAAGCCTCTTTTTTGGAACTCTATGACATATACAATGGCTGTTGGTGGGCCAAATATATGGTTTTTGCAGATGTCTTCAATTAGGGATCTAAGTTTCAGGTGAAAGACTCTTGCCACTATATCTGGTCTTGCTGCAGCATTTTGGCCCTGTTCTAGGTTGTCTTCTATTTCATTCCACTTTGGGTTGCATGTCATTGTAATGAAGAGGTCTGGTTTTCCGTATTTTCTGACAATAGCCATGGCATCCTGATAGTTCTGTAGCATATTTCTGGGGCTACCTGCAAATGAGGACGGCAAAATAAATGTCTTTCCTGGGAGTTGGCCTGTTGTATTGGCTGTTTCGTTTAAGTGGTCCATCAATCCTGAGTATTTTTCAACTCGCAATTTTGGTTGATTGTGTCGGACGAAATTGAGTCTATTGGCCTCTGTTTTTACATATGCATCAACCATGTATTGCTGCGTTAGGCGGCCTGCATTTAGGAAGGCGTTAAAGTTGTCTCTGATGGATAAACGGTGGCCATAGTACTGCATCTGGGTGACTCGTACTCTCGGTGAACATGGTTGCTTTGATAAATTCTTTAAGGCTTGTGGCCTCAGTTGTAAACGTATGTCTATCCCCCAGCTTTGTTCTCCATTGGGGAATAGTAATGGGTATACCATGGGTTCTAGGTTGGGATCGAGGACACTTATTCTTTGTGTAATGTTATGGTCTGGGTTGCCTGCTCTAGGTTTACAGTGAATTAGTAGGTCTCTTTCCAGTGGTGGCTCTCCGTCATTGTTTTTGAATATAAATGCGACCTCATTATGCTGGGGTGCATTGTAACGTCTTTGGTCATTTTCTCGGTCTTGGACTATGGTCATGGTTACTTCCCTAAGTGCTTCGCCTGTCTGTTCTGCGTCCTCTTGGCACTCTGTTTCTACTTGGTGTAGCATCTTGCAAGCCTCAGCAAAGGGATTGTTTTTTGCAAAATGTGTACTTAGAGCTTGCATAAGTTGTGGGTTGATTTTTGTGTTGGATTTATTATGTAATCTTCTTTCTGCGGCCTCTGTGGGGTCTAAGATGTATAGTTGCGCATATTGTCTGTCTTGGCCCTGCTGTGGGTGCAGTGTGCCTGCTCGGTGGCAAATTGTGCCGTGTATTCGGAAGCAGTACGGCCCGTGGCCTGGTGGTGGCACTATGTTTGCTCCCATGGAGGCAAATGCTAGTGCACTGTTTATAGATCGGACATTCTCCATGAAGTTCTTGCTGTTTTCATGTTGTCCCGTCATCAGGTGCTGGATGAGCGGGTCGGTTTTAATAGGGGCAAGGGTCACTTTTCCCTTTGAGCAGCACTGTGTGAATTTCCGGTCTGTGGGTCTTTCTCCTTTGAAATGTTTTGCATTGCAGAATTCACATCTCTGGTCTAAATGTCCACATGTGTGTGGTTGGATGTTGTCTTCCGGGATGTTTGCTGTGTTGTTTATTGGTTTTGTTGTGTTTATTGCTGCACATATCAGTTGTTGTTGTTGTTGTTTATGTTGGCTTGGGGTTTTTATTTCTTTCCTCTGTTTTTTTTTTCTGTCTGCGTCTTGTTTGCGCTGTAATTGTTGCTCCTCTGGAGTCTGGCTTGCTCTCTTTTCTCTTCGTCTTTGAACATTTCTTTGATGTTCTTTTTTTTTCTCCTCCATGGTTTTATGTGCTCTTCTTTGTTTCTCTCCTGAGTTTTTTTTATTTTTCAGCTGTTCTTGGTGTTCTGCTGTCTCCCTCTCTCTTTGTTGTGTGTCTATGATTTCATGTTTCCGTCTTTTGGGTTTGGGTTCTTGGTCCTCTCTCTGTGTTATGTCAGTGTTTGTGTTCTGCTCTAAATTTGGACATGTGTGTGTGGCAATGTTGTTTTTAGTTTTTATTGTTATGTCATTTGGAGATGTTGTTGTGTGTTGGGGTGCACTGTCCTGGTCCCCTTTTTTCAGGTTTGTTTTTTGACGTTCTAATTGTTGCTCTGCAGCAGTCTTTTGCCTTTTTCTTGCTCTTTCTGCTTCTGCGTATTGCTTTTGCTTTAGTTTTCGTTCCTCTGGACTCTGCTCTTCTCTTCTTTCTCTGCGTCTTGCCTTGGCTCTGTCCTTTCTTTTTTGAATCTCCTCATTTGATCTTGTTGCGCGTTTTTGTTTTTCTCTTGTGGCCTTATTTTTTCTATGCTGCATCTGCTGCGCTATTATTTCTTCCTCTATTGTTTGGTTGGCTCTGGTTTGTTTTGGTTCTTGTGGTTTGACATGTTTGTCCTGTTTCTGGTTTTTGTTGGCCATATTTGTTCTTTTTTGCTGGATTTTGTGTATTTTATATATTTGGCTTATGTGTAAATTTTCTTTCTGCGTTCTGTAACGCTTCTGCAAGATGTTTTTTTATTATTATTATTTGCTACTTCCTTGGCTGCTGCTTTAGGCTGGTGTTTTTTTTTAATAGGGTGGTTTTCCCTTCAGAGTTTTTTCTTGGTGTACTCAGCACAGCAGTGTCAATTTCTTTCTGTTTGGTTTTGGGGTTTTTTTGTTTTTTTTTATATATATAATTGTTTACTTTGTTAGTGGTTTGCCGGTAGGCAGAGTCAGTCAGGATGTTGGGGGTGGTCTGTATATGCTATCTCTTGCCTCACCTGAGTGTGTCAAGACTGCCTTTTTCTCAGTCTTGGCAGCTTTGAGGTATTTTGGTGGAGTAGGGGCTATTTGCAAGAGTTTGCAGCTCTTTCTCTTCTCTCTGCTATGTTGCTCGTCTGCTGTGTGCTTATAGCACTGTAGGAGTGATCTGTTGGCGACCGTTACTCTGACAGTCGGTGGGTGCGCGTGTAAATAACGGGTTTTCCCCCCTCCCTGGCTGTGGGTGGGGGACTGGCTTTGATTGGTTTGTTTTTATTGGGCGGGGGATGTGGGGACCGCCAGTGGCCGCTGCTCTATTTAGTGTATATCTTTTGCGTTGTGTTGTATGTGTGTAGGGTATTGTGCTTTGTGTCACTATTTGTTTTGATTTGGTTTATTGGGGTTGTGGTGTAGTGCTTGATGTAACTTTATTTATTTATTTTTTGGTTCCCGGAGCTGTTCGTGAAGAGGAAGTGAGGAGCTTGTGAAAAGAGTTCCTCTCTATGAGTTGCTGCTGCCCAGTCTGTTGCAATGGACGTGAATGACGCAATAGGCGTCCTTCATGTCCATACCGGCAGTCTAGGCAGAGGCTTACCACAGGGAGGAGCTCTTTCTGTAAGCTCTTCCCTTCTTCTTGGAGGTTGTCTGTTTGTTTGCTCGGTGCAGTGGGTAAGTTGGGTTTCGGCAGCTGGTTGGGCGGGAGGGCGATAGGCGGGGGCGATGCAGTTTGCAAGGGGTTTTTGATCCTGTGGGGGGGGAAGCGGGGGAGTTGATTTTTGGCACCTTGGAGGACGGGTGTGCGAGGACTATTCCTCTGGTGCATCTTGTTTTGTTTAGCGTGGCAGGTCTCATTGGCGGCTTCGCCGCTCTCTCGCCCGGCTTCCCCGCTCTCCTTCTGTTAATTGGCCGCCTTCCCCGTCCTCCTTTTTGTTTTGTTCGGCTTCCCCGTCCTTATTTTTGGTTTTTCCCCATCGCCATTGCTCCTGGCTTATTTGGGGCGCCTGCCTCTGGCCGTCTCGGTGTTGCCCGGCTTTCCTGTCCTACTCATTGTTTATGCCCCGCCGCCATTGCTCCAGGCATTTACGGGGTGGCCGTCTCTGGCCGTTTGGCGTTGTTTCGGCCGTGCTGTTAGTGGCCGAGGCGGCGGCAGAGCTCCCCTCCACAGAACACCAGGCTTGGTGCTCCCCTCCGCCGTTCACCCGGCTTCTTCTGGGCGGCCGTTTTTTGGGCGTCCAAGATGTCTGCCGGGTGCTGGCGGTCGTGTCTCCCTTGACCTGTTCTGCGCCTGCGCTTTGCGCAGGCGCAGAACAGGGCAGGGAGGCACGAACACACGCTTGGTGCCCGTCCACGGACGGACACCAAGCGTTTTATTAGAGAGGATGCAAAATTAGCATGTATTGGAAGAAATGTGTTGTATGAAGTATAATGACTGAAGCTATACAGTGGATATGGTCTACCATTGCTTTACTTATAATCTGTCTGGGAATTGTATGTTGCTTTGCCAAACTTAATAGTTTGCATAAGGATGCTTTGTTAACAGAATAAAGGTGTGAGTGTACTCTGAGATGGTCTCCTTGAGTCTCTGTCTCCAGTTTATCTAATGGAAAGGTATCGGACTGAAAACAGCTCAAAGGGAGGAATATAAGCATACATAGCTTCCTTAGTCTTACCGAAAGTGCTAGTTAGAGGCAAAGCTTTATGAGGTCATAGGAGTTGGTGAACAGCAACCCCGTGGTCAAGAAATAAGGCCATAGGATTGGATGTTTCTGGCCTGAAGCATTGGACTCCACAGTCTAGGAACATATCTTAGTACTAAATAGGTCTTCCAACAATCCCCTTGGATTTGGCTTAGGGAGGCTGTCCCACTGTACCTTCCCCTCTGAGCGTAACAAGAATTGTAGTCCAAAAATGGCTTGAGGCAGTGGAGGACTGAAGCCATTTAGGGCATTACAGTTCAAAACCAGCACCTTGAATTGTGCCCAGAAAAATACTGGTAACCAGAGTAGCTGGCACAGCAGTGATATGAACCAAGCATCTGGCACCTGCCGGAACCATCATCGCTACATTCTGCATAAACTGTAATTTCCAAAGAGTCTCCAAGGGCAGCCCCCATAGAGCATGCTGCAATAATCTAACCATGCATGGTAGGTTAGACAGAATGGACTGATTCTGGACTCTATTATGTCATAAAATCCTCTGAAACATAAGCCTGATTCAGACATTATGTTGTATGAGTGCACAGATGTATGCACATGTACATGTGTGAATGACTGTACCTGAAGGTCATTTAAAAAGTGAACCTGGATACAGGCCCTTCAAATGCATGGTACAGATAGGAACTGTACTGCTGTGCTGTATCTGTTCATTGTAGCATGTGAATAACTGTACCTGTGTATGGATCTGTACCTTTCTACAATAGCCCCTCATTGTATAAATGTTTAAAGTAATATGTGAATAGAGCTATACAAGATTTCTGTGCAGATGCCAAAAAAAAAAAGTTCTTTAAAAGAAGGTAGGAAGGACTGAACTCTAAGTTAAGCTTATATTTAGAACTATAGCAGCACTCCCAATTATGTGGAAAGAGGCATACATGTGTAGTTGTACATACTTAGGATCTTTGCAGACATTAAGATGACCATATGAGGCTGAGAGGCTTTACAGTGTTCTGGTCCCATTACTAAAATTGGACCAAGATGCTGCTCAACACCTTGATTATGCTTTTGGCTTGAATTGGGGAAATTAGCTTGGCTTGGGAAGCAGTTTGGTTCCAGAATCAATTTTAAGCAAGTTTTGGTGTATTGGAATGAATGAGGAGACAGGAGTACAGTTCAAATGCTTTATTAAGGGTAAATGGTAGTACAGAATGTAAAAAGAGTTGGTTAGGCAAATGTAATACATTTTAGCTAATATTCTAAATGGTAACTTTACAGTAACTTTGCTGTAACTTTGACTGAGATTCTAAGCCAGAGCCTGGCTAAACTTTTGCTTCAAAAAGTACCAGGACAAAAGAGAGGCAGAGAAGGGAGAAAAGTGGTGAGGAGACTTAAAAGAACAAGAGGTTAGTTTTACCTATCCTTCCTGGATGAAGTTGGTGTGGTCATTGTACGTTGGTCTCCTCATGAGTAAGAAGCAGAAAAGCGGGGGGGGGAGAAAAGCGAGAAGCGAAGGCTTCAACTCACATGTTTGAGGGCCTGGCTGAAAGTAATCCAAATAGGTGTTCAGCTCAGGACTCTGAGGTTCTGAGATGGAGGGTTCAGGACTCTGAGGCCATGTGCTTTGACTGGGGGTACATATACCCAAAACTATGCCAGGAGGCAGTTTTCCAAGTCATGTTCCCTCCCTGAATGGAGCAAAACTTGTGCAAGACAAAGGTGTTCATGCCTACATGAACATGGTAAATGTTGCGTGTAACTTGCCAGACAAAAGGGCAAGAATGAACCATGTAAATGTGCCTGTGTGCTGAATAGTGGTACATAATAGGTTGTGTTATCTTTGAACTGAGATGCTTCCCAGGTGCAAAAGATACATGCCCACAGTTTTAAATGAGCTGATCTCTGCCCTAAGTCCTTGTCAGTCAATTTAGTAAATGAGGTGGGAATGCGCTGTTATCTATATTGCTCCTGAAGAGAAAGGGGCAGGGTTGTCCTTTTTGACCTTCAGGCAGGTTGCCCAACATTCACTTTTGAAAGCGGTCAGCTGTGAACCTTTGCCAACCCTAAGCAGAATGAAAAGTTCAAAAATGGAGACTATGATCCTGTAGCCTCACACTGTGCAGTGCAATTCAAAATCATATATATAGGGGTGCTTTATGATTTTGCTACCCCAAAATTGAGCTGACTTGCAACAGTTCCTTCTTCCTTATATGCAGTGTAACATCTGAAAAATGCTTATCTTTTTACCGGTGTAGTTATTTTTTCCTAACGGCCATTGTAAAACATTACAATAAAAATATCCATACAGGCTTCTAGGTTACCAAGTGATAATTCTTCTAACATAAAAGAAATCCCCCACCCGTATGACAGGCTAAACTGGTAGCATAGCTTTCAGCTGCTATGGCAACAGATAATTTAGGTTTGATTTGCATGCTCCTAGGATAAATTAACTGGGTGCAGAGATCCATTCCAATTACCTTCTGCTCCCATGATTATAAAGTATGGATGCTGCATTATTCCAGCAATGATTTGTTGTGTCTGATGCAATGGGAGAAGCATGCTACATGAAAAATAATGCTGGTTTTAGATAACAAATGAATTTTGACCTTAAAGATACCTGCCTTTTCTAAGTAGCAATTGTTCATGATGTGTGTGTTCTCTAAATAAAAAGCATTGCACAAAAGAAAGGATCTCCAATTGTTAAAAATGCATAACAAGTGGAAAGCCCATTTTAATTTCAGAAACATACAGTGAAGAGATGTCTGAAGACTCTACAGTAAAAAATTGGAGATGTTGGACTGTTGGATGCTTCCTTGTCAGAATGGTAATTGTCCTGCTTGGGTGTGGTTTCCTTTGGAGGAGAGAGCACTGGAGACTTGTGGTGTTTTGTTGTGTGCTTTACTTGCAAATATGCAAGCAGAGCATAAATGGAAGGAAGCAGCATGTGCACTCAGGGCACCTAGGGACAAGCTGCTAAGTGTGCTGGCCACGATCATAATGTTGACTCAGTGGCCATGGCTAGCGTGGAGTACAAATGTGTAGTAGCCCCTCTCCCTCTCCGGTTGGTGAAGCACTTTCTCTGCCCACTGGATACTTCCTTTTTCTCCCTTGTGAAGGAGGAAAGGGAAGCATCCAGCCAGCAGAGATAGCTCTACACACCAGCTGGAGAAGGTAAGGAGCCACCAAATGTTCATCCCCTGAGCCAGCCACATTCCCTGCATTGGTGAGATGATGCAGGGGGAAAGTGGTACCTGGCCAGCAGCAGCACACCTAGCTTCAGTGGTGGCAAGTGGCAGCTGGGGAATACAGCAGGGAGGGGTAATGGGGGCAGGTTGAGGGGTGCATTGGTGCCCCTTAGGTCTAGCAGCCCAAGGATATTTGTCCCCCTCTGCTCCATTATACCTGTGTACATGAGTGCATTCCTGCCAGGCAGCAGACTTGCTACACCACATCAGTTCCCTACAAGGTGCCTTGAGTTTGAACTCTCTCTTTAGGTTGGTTTCCTCTCCCACAATGAGAAAAGGGACATGCTGAGAGCATGCCCATTTTGATATCCTCCATGGATATCCAACACACCCTCTTGGCATGACCCTTTATCGTGTAGAGGGTTGTTAATACAAAAGGCTCCAAATATTTCTGTAATAAGTATTTGGAGTATATAAGTATAGTTGCCATTCAGATGAGCAGCCCCCTCCCCACATGATAAAGGGACACACAGTGAGGGCTTTGGTATGTCTGCAGAAGACATTGTGATGAATTCATTCTTGGAATGTTCCCTTTCTCATCATGTGGGCTGGTAAGGTCTGGGTTCAAAATTGCCCCCTCTTGATAATGAAATGTTTAATCCAGGCCTACAAATAAGTATATAAAAATATATAAAAGTATGTATTAAAGTGTAACTCAAAAGTTTGGTTCACATCCCTAATGGAATATGAAGCTAACTGGAGGCCAGAGGTAAGAGCAAGAGGCCCCCTCCCAAGAATGTGGGTTGAGGGGCCCACCAAGGCAACAGGTACCAGGAGTGGTCAAGCACAGGCCATTAGTTGAATTCCTTCGCCAGCTGAAAGAGGGTCTGGCTGGTATGAAAAGATACCATAGGGATAAAAGTTGTCAGAAGCCAGGTAGTTAATCATCTTCTCAGGCTCTAGATGACACCTTTGGAATATGTAAGTTTGATAACTAATGACGTGTATTAATCGCTTTATTGATATGCATGTATGTTTGAAACCTATAAGAATTTACCTGCTGTATAACTCGGCGCGCAGTATCATCCAGATGCGCTCTGATGATACTCGTGCCTTTCATGACATGAAATAAAGCGCTTTCTTTGAGCACGTACCCTTGTTGTTTGACTTCATTCAGTTAAGACAACAAGTATATTGGCAAGAATTGAGTCTAATCCTCTTTGGTTCTGGCAAGACGCCCCATTCTCTATCCAAGTGATAGACGGATGAAAGCAAAGTGGCTGAATCAAACAGGAAGGCTGGATTCTAGAGGGATCTTTTCCCCGCAACACTCTCTGCGTCTTATCTTTATCTGCAAAGCTGCTCCTGCATGTCTGCCGGTCTCTCTTTCTCACATGTGTGTCTGCACACATCTGGTGGGCCACTCTGAAACAGGATGCTGGATTAGATAGGCCTTGGGCCTGATCCAGCAGGGCTGTTCTTATGTTCTTATCATATGCACACACATGCATACACACATACAGACACCTCAGCCTCCTCCCTTTAGCTGGGTTATGGAGGGATATATCTCCCTCCCCAAAGATTGGCTCCCATTATGAAAACATCAATCCACGGTCTTAGGCTATCAAACATGTGATCTCTGTAATAAAGGAAAGGTAGTCAGCAGTAGTAACAATACTTTTGTTTAAAAGGAAAGGAAAAGAATCGATTAATAAATCTCGTACTTGACCTTGTCCTGAAAATCTTTTCCACATTAACTTCTGTTCCACTTAATAATGCATGCTTAGAAATAATTACTATTTTAGGGATTGGGGAATAAGGTATAACATGAGCATGTGTTTTGATTGTTTCTTTCTCCAAGCTTTCTCCCTTTCTGCTCTGTATTTAATTGTAAGGTTTCTTATGTATTTTGCAGTCTCTTGTGCCACTGAACATTTCTTCAACACAGAATTCTTTGTGTTATAAAATGACTCTTCACTGCCTGCCTATATATGAGAAACATTGCCCTATGCATACTACAGAAGAAAGCACACAGCTATGTATTAAAGAAAGAAAGTCAGTTTCTGTGCAATTTGTGTGTTTTTAAAAAACCCACTCACTAATAATATCAATATCATAATTAGAGCAATACCACCAGCCATGAAGTAATGAATATGCAAAGTTGCTGCTGGGCTATAGAATAAATCACAGCTTTTCTGCTTACTTAAAGCAGCCAACAACAACGACAAAACCCCACAAAAATACCCCTCAGCTTGTCGTGTGATCTTGGGCTTTTTAAAAAGGTATAGAGATGAATTGCCTACAGAAAAGAAAAGAAAGCAGGTGTTTGGAAAGTGCCATTTTAGGATTTAAATCATTTATTACCCGCTAACAAGTGGTATCAAGCATCTGTTATGTTTATAGGATGAGCAGGATGATGAGAGGGCTGGATTCGGGGATTTTATTGTAGGGTTTTTAAATATTTGTTTTGAAAGTTAAACAATCCTTAATTTAAAATAAATAGTATTTTAAAAGAGGGGGAAGTATTTGTGTGATGTAGCTGTGAGCCCTCCTGAAAACTACTCCATATTAAAACTCTATTTTGTGAATTGTTGTTGTTAACATGAAGCACAGCATTATGTGTCTTTTAGCACTGCATGACAGGGTGGCTGCACCCTTCAAAGGCAGTGTGGGGACTGTGTGAAATGGGGGTTGCACAAGCTGTGTTTCTACAGATTTCTCCATTGTCCCAAATGGGGAACATCTATGGAATTTTGTGGTGCCCCGATGCTGCCTTTGAAAGGCACTGCATACCCGCAGCACAATGTTACAGTCATGAAATCCTGCATTATTCCCAATGGGAGACTCATTGCTGCAGCAATGATGCAATCCTTAGTAGCACAGAAGAGCTCAAGAGAAGTGGGAAAGTGATTTTGACTGACACTGAGGCAACATGCATGCCCCACTCTTCCGCGGGTAATGTTCAGTGCTTCTGTGAGCTAGTATTATTGACTTCTGTATACTGACATTATTCTGAACAGCGATGGAAAGAGGTGAATCATTTTCTTCTTGCAACAATCCAATGAGGTAGCGTAGCCTCAGAGGTAGTGTCACGCAGCAAACTGGGAGGATTTAAAACTAGGTTTCCCATAACTAAGGACATTCATAAGAATGTAAGAAAAGTCTAATAAAATTTCATTAATTTTAACAGCCCTGCTGGATCAGGCCAAGGGCCCATCTAACCCAGTATCCTACTTCATGAATTTGGGAACCCCACAGGGCTTCCCAAATACATCTGGTTGACCAATTCATGAAGTAGGATACTGGGTAAGTGGGCAATTGCCCCCTCCCTTTGGTGTTTCCTAGCACCTGGTGTTCAGGGGCCTTCCCCGCCCCCACATCCTGGAGGAAATATCAGCATCAAGAAGGGATTAAAAAAAAGAGTTTGGGAAGCATACAGCTAGAAGTGTCAAGGGGAATAACAAAAACCTATTTAAATAAAACAGGTTTTAATTCCTTTTTTTACTATGTTGACGTAAGTTCAGTTGTGTTTTTCTGTTTCACTTTTGGTTTTGAATAATCTGTCAGTTGGACTTTGGAGGGAAAAATGATTTTAAGTTATGGAGGGAATGTATGTTGAGTTCTGATTGGTTGACCTGAATAACTGATGCGATGGAAGAAGTGTCTATATTGGGGGACTTTGAGAGGGATTCAGTGAGTCTGTAGCTGTCTACTGAAAGAAGTTCAGTGGAACTGAGGAGATGCAGTTGAGTTTTGGAGCTGAGTTCAGTTGAAGAGCTGCTGGAGTGGAGCTGCTGGAATCCAGTCAAGTCAGGCTGAGAGGGTCTGCAGAAAAAAGAGCTGGCAAAAGTCTGCTGGAAGGCTGGAAGAAAAACTGAAGAAAGAAACCTGGGAGAGAACAGAGCAGAGAACTGATGGTTGCTGGAGTTGCCCAGCCAATAAGCCAGTACTAGAGCTGAAATCACTGAAAGTGGGAAAGTATCCAGGCTGGATTGAGCCCCAGACCTGTGCTATCCTCTGAACAAAAAAGTCTGCCCAGCCAGAGGAAGAAAAGAGAGACTTTGAAGAAAAAGCTTGATAAAACTGAGAAGTGTATAAAAGTCTACAGCTTGTTAGTTACCCTGACTTGCTTTGTGAGTATTATTTTGTTAGAGGTTGTTGATTTTTACCCACAATAGGTAAAACAGCAGAGCACTAAGGAATGAGCACACACTCCAGTTACAGAGTAGGTAGCAGAGGATGGTTGGGATATTGCAGCTATTTAGAGAAAAGACATGGAGATCCTTGTATGACTAAACACTAAATATTTATTGGTTAAATACACTTAGATAGGAAAGACCTATCTCTAATCTAAAGGACTACATAGTGGATAGGTAAGGAGAGAGAGAGAGATGTTTCCATCTGCTCCCTAGCAGGAAAGGAAGGATTGTGACTCAGCACAGGAAGTGCTGCAGAGTCAGTTCAGGGGTCATAGAGTAGGGACAGATAGGGAGACCCTGACTCACTGTCTCTACTCCCAATGCCCCTAGTGGTCATTAGGACAGTTGGTGCAAAAGGTCGATGCACTGGAAGTTCATCTCCAACATATTTTGTGGTTTTCTGTAAAGTAGTGTTGTAATTGGAACTTTTGTTTTTAGTAAAAACTTTCTTGTTAATATAGTAGAGCTTGTTGATTGTCTCTCTTTTGGGTTTTTTGAATTCCTGGAAGGGCTGTTGAAGTGGACTCAGCCTGATCAAAAGCCCACTTGGTGGCTGTGCTGAATGAGTCAGGAGAACCAGAGGGCTGTTCCCCACACTTGTTAGTCTGGTGGGATTATTATTAATATTTATATTTTATATCTCGCCCTTCCTCCAAGGAGCCCAGAGCAGTGTACTACATACTAATATTTCTCCTCACAACAGCCTTGTGAAGTTAGGCTGAGAGAGAAGTGACTGGCCCAGCAAGTATCAAGACTGAATGGGGCTTTGAACTCACGCCTCCCCATGCCTAGTCCAGCACTCCAATCACTACACCACAATAATGCTTTCTTGGGCTAGGTTTTACAACTGACAGTAATACAGCTGAATCCAAGGATCTCTCAGGGGACCCCATGATCACAGAAATGGTGACTCTGCAAAAACAAGACAAACAAAAACAAGATGGCTCAGACAGCTGAAGTCTATTCACTCTCACCTTGCATTCATTTTGCCAGAGTTTGTGTGGCTTTCTGTTTTCTTCCTTTGGGCAGTTCTTCCAATTTAAGAAGGACGTCTTCTTCCCCTTTAAAGCTTCCTTGACTTTATTTGTTAGCCATGTTAGCAAGTGGTACAGACTTGTTCATAGGCCCAGGGTGGTGGGGCTTGTTCATAGAGGGGTCACTTCACCCCATTTTGACCAAGAAAGTTACATAAAATGCCACTGGCCCATTATGACGCCTACGCAGTTGGACCTTTCAGGACTCTGAAACCTGTTCTTATTGGTCCAGAGTGGTGAGGTGTGTTCGTAGAGGGGTCACGTGTCCACCTTCAGGACATGCCTGGGCATATTCTAAGGTGGGGTGGAAGGTTGGGGGGCTGAACTCTCCAAACCGGGGGAGTGGGTGACAAAATGGCAAATGCATTTCAGTGTAAGCCATGAATATGTATAATGTATAATGATGCATATTAAGGTAAATAAAAACCCCAACTTCACATATACACTGATGGGGTCTGAGCTGTCAGTGACTGCACCAGGAGAGAGATCTTGGGGTGGTGGTAAACAGCTCATTGAAAGTGTTGACTCAGTGTGTGACAGGTGTGAAAAAGGCAAATTCTATGTTAGGGAACATTAGGAAGCAGATTTAAAATAAAAATGCTAATATTATTTAAAAATATGCATAATATTATATAAAGCCCTATACAAATCTATGGTGCATTCACATCTGGAGTACTGCATACGGTTCTGATCCCCGTATCTTAAGAAGGACATTATAGAACTGGAAAAGGTGCATAAGAGGGTAACTAAGATGATCAGAGGCCTGGAGCACCTTCATTATGAGGCTAGGCTACAGCATCTGGGGGTCTTTACCTTGGAAAAGAGGCGATTAAGGGGGGACATGATTGAGGTATATAAAATTATGCATGGAGTGGAGAGAGTGGACAGAGAGACATTTTTTTCTCCCTCTCTCACAACACTAGAACCAGGGGTCATCCCATGAAATTGAAGGTTGGGAAATTTAGGACTGACAAGAGGAAGTACTTTTTCACACAGCACATAATTAATATATGGAATTCTCTGCCATGGGATGTGGTGATGGCCACTAGCTTGGATGGCTTTAAAAGGGGCTTAGACAAATTCATGGAGGATAGGTCTATCTATGGCTACTAGTCTGGTGGCTATAGGCCACCTCCAGCTGCAGAGGCATGATACCTCTCAATGCCAGTTGCAGAGGAGCAACAGCAAGAGAAAGGGCATGCCCTCACCTCTTCCTTGTGGCCTTCTCAGAGGCAACTTCCAACAGGCATGTTTCCACTATGTGAAATAGGATGCTGGACTAGATAAGCCTTGGGCCTAATCCAGCAGGGCTGTTCTTATGTTCTTATTCTTTCAAACATTTTTGTATGTGTGTTTACCATGAAACTCTCATTAAAAAGTTGATAGAACAATCAACTCATCTATGGTAAACCCCACCCCACTTCTACGTTCAAAGTACCTGATATCCTTCTCTTTAGTGCCAAGGAAATCCCTGAGCAGATTAGGTATTGCAAGCAACAGAACTAAGTGAAGAGATTCAGGATCCAAGGAGGAAAGCAATTGGGAGAGGAATCTTCAAGCTTTGGGGTAGATCCCAGGGCTGTAGTCTGCTCAGGGCAGACTGCATTGGCTTAGATGGAACACAACTAAAGATTCTGGCTGACATACTGCACAAGCAATTGTAGACGCAAAAGAGAAGTACAAGCGCTGCCGCAAGGCACTCGACAGCAGACCTGAGTAGCTTGTGGATGCAGGGCTGCTCTGTACCTACTAAGTAGTTGCAATGCTACTCTCCAGTCTTAACAGGCATGCTGCAGGCCCACCTCTACAGGCGTGCTGTAGAGTGCCTCACAGCAGTGTGTGTGCCTCTCTCTTGGTTCTTGCATCATATGTCAGCCTTTGAGGCTATTCACAAATGCATGTAAAACCAGGCAGAGGGAGCCCAGCCCGGCTTTACACGTGCATGTGAACTGCCAGGACCGGGCCCTATCCAAGTCACAACGTGGCGGCAAACCCACCTATGTAGCCACCTTTGAAAATGACGTTAACGGAGCAAGTGCTCCCTTAACACCATTTGATGCGCCGTGTACTCTCATGGTGCATCATGGTCTTTCCAGTGGCCGGGATGACACATCCTGGCCCCCAACCTTGTCTGTGGGGAGGCACAGAGCATTCCCAGCAACACTGGCTTGATCGTCTGCAGTGTTAATGAAACGGCCTCGAGGGTGATTAGCCTGCACTCCCTAGTTTGGGTGAATGTGGGGAATTTAGCTCAAAAGGGGAGACAGTTCCAATCAGCCTTAATTTGTGCAAGCATATGAACTCAAGAAGATCAGCTCGAGAGAGAGGTTTGAATTAAATCAAAAAGGAGTTTATTAAAACTAAAATCAGACTCAATTACTATGTGGCCCTAGTTTAAAGGCACTACAAATATGCTAAGAAACAGACTATTGTAACTTTAATTTAGCTTAAAGTTCCAAATTATGTGTAAGTTCCCAGGTGGACTAGAGAGGTACTTTAAGATAGAGGGGCAAGATTTCAGAAATAAGAAAAAGGTATACAAGAGGCTATATCACCTGTCCTGGAGAGGAACACCAAGATGGTCTGCTGGAGTCTCTTGTTGTAGTCTGCTGGGGTCCAGAGTGAGAGGCACTGAGATCTTTCGCAGTGGGAGTCCCAGGTGTAATATACACAAGGAAGCACACTGGGTCATGGAGTTAGGGACATTTCTATCCCAAAATGTGCCTTGAGGACACATTTCTTTTGTCCTGCTCTGCTGAATAGGGGAGCCCAGACAGCCTTTTTTGGGGAATGCATTGTGTCTTAGTCCTTCCTGGTAGGAATGTGTGTGAATCGCCTATGGCATTCAAGGCTGATTGTGAGGACAATTGGAGTGTGCAGGTGCGTTTAAAGAATTTCCTGTGCTGGGACTGACTCTCCCAATAGTTCTGTCAACAGTTTCAATAGGCACACTTTCAAAGTTACATCACTAACACATCCCTATTGTAATGGAGGCTGCAGATAAGAAACTTGTCTTATCTGTCTTTTCTCCCTGGCTTCTGATGGCCAGGTATTGTCTCTCTTTGCAAGAGGAAGAGGGAGGTTTAGATTTCATTCCAAGGCTGAAATGATCTTAGATGCCAGACACTTGCAGTAGCTAGTTATGGGAGTCTGTTTAGATGGGCACCCGTCATTGAGAGTGTGAAGTTAATCCCCTTTTCAATTTGTGGGGCCTGTAGCCAAATCTAGGGGTGACCAGTCCACTGCCAACTAAGCAACTTGTCCCCATGTGTAACATAGACTGGGAACTCACACTGAGGTGCAGCTCCTGAGCATAGCAAAAGATCAATCTCCAAGCCTGGAGATGCAGCTGCAACCAGGGGAGGCTTCTGGGAGTGGGCAGAATAAGCTCAGCTGGTAATAGCCGGGAAGGTAAGTTTAACCCGCCTTCCCTGCAGACAGCCCTCTAGCCAGAAGCTCACCATCTCTAAGCTAACGTCCAAGTGTTTTATTCTAATGAACCAGCTTATAAAGGCAGTTTAGAAAACAAAGCAAACACTAAAAATAAGTAACACAGTAAAATTAAAATTAAAATTGCAGGCCTGTAGTATTCACAGTATTAAAATGGAGGTTAAAAATAACAGTTCAAGTGACCAAAAAAGCCTAGGCAATTTTTTTAAAAAAGGCTTTTCACCAAATCCTTTAGCATCAGACAGTTGCTAAGCCAGCCTCCCTGAAGAGTGCATTCCAAAATTGGGGCATCACCACCTCTGAAGGTGAGATACCTGGAGATGGGCCTCCGAAGATTACTTTAATACTTGAGCAGATTCACGTGAGAGATGACAATCCTTGCAAAGAGAAAACACCCTTGGTAACTTCCATCTAAATTACTCTGTTGATTCTGGGCAGGTTTGGACAATATTTTTCTGGCCATGTGTGATTGAAAGGGGGATGTGCCAAGAGCAAACACCACCTCCACATACACACACACTTTGCAAACATCCAGACATCATCCTGACATGTTTTTTTATGAGGTGGGGACACAGTTCACCCAAATAACTGAATCACCTGCTTAAAATGCAATAAATAAATCAATAAGTTGAATAGCTCCTCAACTACTTCCCACTCAGTTTGAAGAGCAACCAAAGTCTAATATTAGAAGTCTCCCCATGTAAATGTGTGAGGGTGAATCATGCTTGTGGACCCTACTCTGACAGTAGCCACTAGCCATGCCCTCATATCCATACACTCACCCTTAGTACAAAAGGGCCTTCTGTAATCAGGTCAGTCAGCATTCCTGATCATGTGGAACAGCCTCACATGTGTGCCTATGTGAGACCCTTTCATGTTAAGGGCAACACAGTTATGGAATCCTGAAACAGATCCAAGTAATTCTATGATCTTCCAAGGTAATAGCAAGCTTGCTGACAGATGCTGCTTACTGGAAGAACTGTGAACAGTTGCTCTCACCTTTTCTAAACTTTCTCAAGTAGTATGAGAAATCACACATTTTTGACAAACTGAGTCATAGACAGTACTAGCAAAGAACTATTTAAGGCAAAATTGGACCAGACCTCCTGGGCAGTGTTTTTAATTGCTAACATCATTTGTTTTTCTACCATGAGAACTATTAAAAGCAACACTAACTTAATATCAACATGCTGGAGAGCAAAAAGACATATTCTGCTTTATTTACTCCCAATTCTGTTGAAGAATGTTCCCTACTAGGAGAACATTTCCCCCACTCTAATTTTAAATATTCCAAACTGTGAGGCCACTTGGGACATTATTAATCAGCCAAATATATCTCAATACATAAACTACTGTTTAGTTCGCATGTTTCCCATTATTCATATATTCTGTAATACCAGTTTACAGCTCCTCAGCTGCACCATGCTTTGTAATTTAGCATTTATCTCTTATTTGTAGGATTACCATGGCTTGCTTGAGTGTGTGTGTGCGCACGTGTATCTCTGAACTGGGCTAAATCTGCCAAGAATCCAAGGAGGTCATTCACACGACCAATACCGGGGAGGGTGGGTGGGTGGGGGAAAGTCAGGGTTAAACCAACCTTCCCCCAGATGATCAATCATTGTGTCTTTGGAGTGCACGTCATGTGCCCACATGATCCATGCTGCCAGGAGCAGCTTGGATCAACAGATGTTGGGACTCATTTTCCCAGCCTCCACAAGGCACCTCATGATGAGCATGGTGCCTTAGGGGATTCCCCCATTAGTTGGTAGCTCTAGGCACCTGTCTCTGTGTCTCCTCGGGCTGTGTGCAGCCTGAGAAGACACACGATCCTGGCAGCTGCCTTAACCTCAGCTATGAGTTAGGCTAGTAAGTGGCATTAGGCTGGACAGGAGTGCCGGGATACACATGGATCCCAGCGCTCCACATGAGCAGCCTAGCCCAAGCTAGGCTGTTTGGGAGAACAGCCTCAAGATATTATAGCAAAATGTACACCGTTGTGACAGTTGTCATTCTGCAGAAGGAGGGTGATAACTGTGTGTATTACATAACACAATAACAACCCCTAAGAGCGATGCAGTTCAGTGACAGATAGACAGAAAGTTGTCAAGGTTCTACATTTGATGGAAAACAAATAAGGCTACTATGACAGTTGCTGCTATTTTATGTCACAGTTATTAGCTAGGAAAGGTGCCCACAAAACTGAGTAGTACAGAAATAAGGGCTTATGCAGAAGAACATTTAAGCGGGGAAGCTTCTGAAATTCTCCCCATCTGAATCCTCATCTGAATTTCTTCTGAAATTTTGGATTTTCTAAATTGTAACCTAATGATTCATTAGGAATTATCCATTATTCCATTTTTCATTTCCAAATTTTGTGCAAAGCACTTCACATACATAGTATTCCACATCTTTTGGACCCTTTAATTCATTTGTGACTTCACCCCACTCTATATTATCAATATGTTTTATTTATTTATATTTCACTTTATCCCCTGACTTATATTCTGCTCTCTAAGGTTCTGAGTGGCTTATAAGTTACTTTAATAATTCCGTCCCCAAGGGGCTCATAATCTTTTAGTTTTAAAGTTCTTGGAAAAGAGAGGAGCAGATGACAGTTGGTCTTTTGTGGGGGGGCGCTGCTGGAACCTCACTACTTTGCATCGTCTGCATTAGTAAAACAGCACCCCAAAACAATCTTTGATGTAATTATACATCAAGGTCACAGCAGGGAGATCAACTGAACAAAAAGAACTGAAAATGATAGCAACCTGTGCACACTCCAATTCTGGAATTAATTTTAGAAATTCTCATAATTAAACCTGAATGCAGGAGGAGTGGAGCACAGGATAGCGCCAGCCAGAGAAACAATAATGACATGAAACAGGATACATTCTCACATCCATACTTTTAGACTGATTGTGCCACGTTTCTTTCCTGTCCACAGGAAAATGGTTTCCTATGGGCACCAAGCAGAAAATGGTAGTAACAGCAGTGGTTGTGTTATTTTACATATGTTGTGTTGCATCTGGACTATTTATCTTTTGGGTTAAATATTTATGACCAAGAATTTTGGCCAAATTATCTTTAAGATAGCCTACAACACTTCCAAAAAAGAAAAAAAAAGAGAATGCTACCTAAGGACATACCAAAGACCCTTGATGTTTTATTGCTGTGTTGTGAGCTGCCCAGAGAACAATTTGTTATGGGGTGGATAACAAGGTTTATTACTTATTATTGTTGTTTTCATCAGCTTGTGCTTTCCTTCATTTCTGTAGTTCCATAAACAAGCTCCCAGCAGCTGCTCATTCTGTGGCCAATGGATGGAAGAAGACTAATCTTAATCTTGCCATGGTCCAAGCTCCCAGGCAGGGGTGCACCTGGACCCATAAGGTTTGAGAGGCCCCCAAGGCTCCTCTCCTGGCAGAGGGAGGAGAAGGCTTTGCTTTCTCACCACCTCACTCCAACGTCCAAGCCGCCCCAGTGCCAACCAGCCTGAAGAAACTCTCTCTCATCCGCTTCTCCGCAGCTCGGCCCAGCTGCAGGAGAGGCACACTCAACAGCAGTGATGGCTCTTCTCCTCCGCTGCTGCAATGCAAAACAGCCAGCTGCCAAGCTCCGCTCCCTCTTGCCAGAAATCCTCTGGCAAAAACGGGGAGAAAATTATTTATTTTTTAAATTTGATTTATTCGATTTCTTTGAAGGCAAAAGAGAGGGGAGAAATCTGCAGAGTTGCTCCCCGCCCCCCGTAGAAGGACAACAACAATTGGCTGCTGGCTTGTATTTTGTATGTCCAGCTTTTCTTTCAATTGAGTGAGGAGCAACCTTTTGCTGGCTTGGCTGCAAGGAGAGAGAGTGTGAGTGACTGGATCACAGTTGGGCTGTTGCGGGGAGGGCGGGAGGAAGAGGGGGGAAATAGTACAGGCGACCGGCTGCACTTGCTTCCCCGCCGCAGCCTCCAACGCTGAGTGAACAGTTGTGATTCACCAAGCCACCCCTCTTGGCTACTTATATTGCTCACTTCGGTGACACTCCAGAGAAAGGCAGAGCCACCTGAGCAGGCCAACCAACCACAGCTCAGAGGCAGAGTTCCTGGGGTAGCTGGGGTGGAACCATGCTTGAAGGAGGGTGACAGCTCCCAGTCAGTCAGCTGACTACCAGCTGGAGGAGAACAAGGTCTTGCAGCACCCCACAAGCCTTGTTGGTCTTTCATATTTTAATCTTCCCAGTCTCTTTCCGTGCCTTTCTATGGTTTTGTCGTTTGCACTGATTGCCCTGGCCACCTCCATTCAGGTGGTATGCTAGTTCTCTTTTCTTATTCAATCCACGCTCCTCTGTACAAATATATTAAAGGAAACAAAGGAGTCACTTTGGACTACAAAAAAGAAAGAGACCGTTAAGGCAATCAGATGCAACTTGGTCTTGCATTGGTTCTCCTGTTGCTTACACCTTGTAACTGTAGTTGGGATATGTGCAGTTATTAAAGTTCTTCATCGATACTGTTGTATTAGTTGGGGTATGTGCAATTATTAAGGTTCTTCATCGATACTGTTGTATTATTTGGGGTATGTGCAATTATTAAGGTTCTTCATCGATACTGTTGTATTATTTGGTTCTGCTGTTATTTACACCTTGTAACTGTAGACTCCTGCCCTCTATCAATCTCCTACACTATATTACATGTGTCCGTAATGTTCTTCTGCAGCAAAGACATGGGGCCAGGAGAAGGAGAGGAAGGCAGAGAGGGGCCCATTTTAAAATCTTGTCTCTGGTCCCACTACAACCTTGCTATGCTTCTGCTCCCAGAGCTCCTTTTCCTCTGGCTGGTATCAGAAGCCAAGAGATCTTCATCACACTCTTGTAATTCCAGAGCAAATATAATAATTTTATCAAAAAATATCTCCTGAAAATACAGCCAAGATAAGGGCCTTGTCTAGAAAGCACCTTATTCTTTTTCAAGTTGTTTCATACTGGATCTTTTCCTGATAGGGCTAAAGGGTAAATTCACTAGCTTATTTCCAAGGTATCTTATCTTCATATGATATGATATGGTAAATATACTAGTAGTGAAAATTAAAGTGCAGGGAGGCAAATAAGAAATAAGGGAGGATTTGGTTCCATCTATGCCAGGGATTCCCAACCTGTGGTACTCCAGATGTCACTGAACTACAGTTCCCATCAATCCCAGTCACAATACATTTTAGCTGGGGTTGGTAGGAGTTGTAGTTCATCAAAATCTGGAGTAACACAATCTGGGAACTCTGGTCTATGTTAAGGTGCAACTTCTACTAACTTCTAGAGCATGCTGTCACTTGATAAGCAATTCTCCTGAATCCTTTTTGAATCAAGCTGAAAGTAATGCTGGTGAAATTCACTGGATTAGGAGTAATATAGTGTTACTCTTTTCTGTTTGTCACCAGTACAAATAAAGGCAAATGCCATTATACTATATATATATATGAAGGAATCTATTTCCCATTAGAAAGAGTATTGATTTTACATATCCTGCCAAAGTTTAATTATATTTTCTCACACGATTAAATTGTAGAAAGGACACAACATCCTATCACTGGAGAATAACAGTCTTGAAACTACTATGAATCACTCCGGTGGAAAGATAACAACTGTGCATATTCTGTTCAATACTACACATTATACATCTTCCTCTGACAAAGAGCCAAAATTAGGCAGCTTTCTCATTGAATGCACTCTCATTTCTACCAGAGAATCTACTCTCAGAAGAATACCTCAGAAACAACAAAACCCAGTGCCCCATGGGCTTGTCGTTTCGGGTCTGTTTGGCACCCTCTGTGCACTTCACCACACCCGACTCTGGGCCACCATGGTGCCCCCCACATGGAGTTATGGGGTTGCTGAAATTCCCGATTTTTCCCTATGGAGAAAAAGCTTAAAGACATGCAAACTTCAGAAACTCCTTTTCACGAATTTCTTTGAAATCTGGGTGGTAGCAAGCACCCATTGGGGCACTACCATCTGACACACTCTTCTGCCCCCAAAACCCCTTATCTGCCCCCAAAGACATGCCAACTTCAAAAATCTTTTTAAAATCACCCCTTTGAAATCTGAATGGTAGCTTCCTTGCACCCATTGGGCATTACCACCCACCACAACCCACTCTGGGCCACCCTAGTGCCCCCCAGGAAGTTAGAACTAAGGCTGCTGAAATCCCCATTATTCCCTATGGGGGAAAAACCTTCAAGATGTGTAAACTTCAAAAATTCTTTAAAAATCACCCCTTTGCCCAATTTCTTTAATATTTGGGTGGTAGCTTCCAACCATTGGACACTACCACCCACCCCACTCTTTTGCCCCTGAGACTCCTTTTGTTACCCTGAATCAATTCAGATTCAGATTTGGAAATTTTGGGTAGAAATTGAATCTGGGGATGTTTTGGCAGGGTCAGATTTGGACCCGAAACAAATTGGAAGTGGTTCAATTCATGGAAAAAAATTGGAAAAAAAATTGATTTGTGCACATCCCTATTTCTTAGCCTACTTTCCTTAAGGAAAGTAGGCTTCTGACCTCACCTGGCAGTGTGTGTGTGTGTGTGTGTGTGTGTCCATGTGTCCGTTTGCCCCTATCAACTTCACAATGCCTGCACCAATATGAAACAAATTGGGTACAGATATAGGGACATCTCAATGGTGTAGATTGTGATTATGTCATCCACCCCAATTTAAGATGGCAGATGAACATTTAAGATGAACATTTGAGGCACAAGAAGGCTAACTTGTGAACTGCCTAACTGATTTGAACCAAATTTGGAACAGCTGTAAGGACACCTCAATGACATGGTTTGTGATCATATCATCCACCACATTCAAGTTGGTGGACGTGCAAATGTTTAAGGATGAAGTGGGGCTAACTTGTGAGGTTGGTAATTATCAATTAAGATTATACTGTAAGGAAAGTAGGCAGATTAGTTCTTACCAGAACAACTTTTTTTAATGTTTGTGAATCTTCAGAACACCGTGCTCTGTAATATTGTGAGACTCAATGAGAATAGTGTGCCTACAAATTTTTCCGTGAAAAATGTACTTGTGGGTAATCATGTAATAGAAATGAAAGGGAAAGTAAGTGTGCAATCTACTTTCTGTAAAATACATCCTTGATATATAAACCAACTACAAAGATGTCCTATATTCATGTTGTTCGGCTTGAGCTTAATTCCCATGTCACCTCCAAAAGAAATTCAGAACTATTTCCATTATGCATGTGCAATTTCATATTTCCAGGGCAATCCTGAAAACAGATCTCATTTAAATTATTTTTTGTCTTTTTTCCAACCCCCCCCCCCTTTCAATTTTCTGTGATCAAATGAAATTACTTTTGAGGCATACAATTTTCTTTCATCTCATATGACTGACACAACAAGGAAAGAGAAAATGTAGTCTGCTTCTACTTTTTAAAGATTTGTTTTCTTTCAAAAAAAATGTCGCAGATATTATAAAAACTGAAGAAGAGTACAGTGATTAGGTATGCCAAGTCATGAATCATTATTCAACTATATGAATGTTCTTGTCATGGATGAAAATCTCAGAGGCATAACAGGTTTAGAAGTTGTTTTTACATTCATATCCTTTTTACAAATAAAATAAAATTGCATATATATAGAGTTGTTACTGAAATATCCAGTCCATTAACCAAATTATTTTTTTTTCATTTTATTTCATTAAAGAATCAATGTTCTATTCTAAGCACAATGTCTCTCTCCCAGTCAGTTTTTGAAGGATTAGGTTCCAGCCACAGCTGAGGGGGGGTGGGTGTTATTTCAAATTTAATTTCATATTATTGAAGCTGTTAGGATCACATCCAAAACAAAATAAATAGGAGCTTAAATGGAACCATATTAAGGCAGACTGACTATGCTAAGATACCAGTGTGATGAGCATCTTAGTGTCCTAAAAAGGCCTCATGATAGTTCAACATGGAAAGAGTTTGAGGGAAAATAGTCAGATAATCCCTGAATACACAATAGAACAATCTGGAGGAAAATAGCACTGATTCAGTGCTCCAGTTATGTGGCAAGAGATATGGAAGCCTTTAACGAAATCAACAGATCCTGCTCCCTGCCTCCTCTCAAGTTTACACCAACTAGAAAAAGTAGCTAAGGCCATCTCAAAAAAGGGAGTATGGCCCTTTTGTCCCCTCTGTCATTAGGGCCCTATAAATGCAGCAGCTAATAGGGCTGCTAATATCAATAATATCATGTCATCAATGACATGAAAGAGATAAGAACTGGGGGGGGGGGACTATTAAACATTCAGTTCAACCTTTGAAAAAGGCATTTTATACTTGCCAGAGTTTCTCAGTTGATGTTTCTAGCTCTCACAGGCACCATTTGGATTCTCTTGTTAGACAACATCGTTATTTCATGGCAGTTATATTTTTATGAAGATCCCTGGTTAACACTTCTTGCAAAATATCTAATAAGAGTTCTATGCTACTAGTGAATCATTCACATTTAAGCATACATTTTAATTAACCACAAGGGGATTCATTGTTTCTTGAAGGAGCAAGAGCATGGACAACTTTACTACTAAGAGAACCTCAGAAATTGGCTCATATTCAGAATTTAGATCATAGAATGTCTTGTCCATAAGTGTTAGACAGAACCAGGCCAGTTTGGTCTGGCACCCCCGAACCCCCTCCCCCCAGTTCAGTCTGGTCCAGGGGGATTTGTGAAATTTTAAAAGTTATTTTAAGATACTTAGCTTAAAATTGCTCTTCCAGGCAGTGGGGGGGGTTTGTCTGCAGAGGTTCCCCCTCCCCCATCCGGCCTTCAAAATGCTCCCCTTGGGCCTTTTCGGCCCATTCGTAAAATGGTGCGGTGGCCAAAATGGAGGCTGCCATGCATGCGCAAATTGCCTCTGTGAGGCCTAACATGGCCCAGGGCCTCGCAGAGGCCATTTGCGCATCCACGGTGGCCATTTAAAAAAAAATTAAGGAAGAAAATTTTTAAAAAGCAATTTTTTAAAGAAGGAACCTAATCCTTCAGAAACATCGGGGGGGGGGGTTCAGTTCTAGGCCACTGAGGGGAGTTTGGTCCAGCCTAGAACTGTCAAACCGAACCAGTTCTACATTGAACCAGTTCGACGTAGAACCAGTTCGCACATCCCTAGTGTATAAAAGCATAATGCAGAAGGATTTATGTATCTGTCTAATTTATCCCAGTACATGTTTTGAGGAGCATAGGAAGTATGTTCTTATACCTGTGGTCAGTCTGATAACTTATTGAAAAGCAGTAGCCAATATTACATTAACTTCAGCTGAAAATAAAAACATAACTTAGGAATGACAAATAAAGAAATATCTGATACATTAAATGTTATAAAATATTATCTATATCAAAATCCATATTTACCTAATGCAGCACATTTTGAACAAACTAAATATTTCCGGTTAAACACAAAACATAAGGACTTTATGGACTAATAAAGAAATATGTGGTAGCTCAGGCAATTAAGGACCTTAGGAGTAAGAAATCTCTTGGACCAGCTGGGTTCATGCAACAATATAAGCTTTTTATGGATGTCTTAATGTAAGGAAATAGGTGCAAAACATAAAAGGAAATATGGTTTCTTATTGCCCAGTAAGTCGTCTGAATTACTATATTAGCAATAAACAGAAACAGTGAAACACTTGAGATAACAGGTCACAAATATTTAATGTAATAGTCAGTCTTTATTATGGTCTTTGACCAATATCAAAACACTTAAAACAAATGTAAATTTAAACATAGCCATATTAATAGCACATCTGTACACTGGATCTAACCGTTAGCAAGCAGAGTGCACTGAACTTGTATTGCAGAACAACAGAATTTTGCAACTGTATGTGTGATTGATGGATTGGTTCACATTTGTTAACAAACATTTGATATAGAATTTGTCCGATCGTCCTGACAAGTTATGTAAAACAGGGTATATTAACCTTTGCCTGAGACCTATATAAAACACACACCACAGGAGCACATGTGCAACTGACTTAATCTCCTCAGAGTTAGAGGGGCAATATTTCCGTTCAGTTGGAATTCTGCTATATCTGCCAGCCAGTAGTTCTGAGGGAGAGCATTCATACAGGCCCTTGAGAAGGCCCATCTATGTTTAGGGAAGGTGAGGAGGTATAGACAATCTGCTGGGTGAGTTCTCATCCCACCACTGAGACGGTGGAATGACCTAGATGTCCTTGACAGGTAATTCTGAAACTCAATATCCTAGATCCTTGGTTTAATAAGTTCTTTGGCCCTGACCAATCCCACAGAGAGGATTGTCTCAGGCGAAAGACCATAGCTTCCTAACACAGTTCTCCCACCAACTCAAGCAGTGCCTATCCAATAGTAACAAGGGAAGGAGACCAGAGGGCATTAAGATGATTCTTGCCCAGTTTATTAGTATTAGATACCAAGCTCTGGCCTCTATCAAGATAACACCCGCTTCCAGTCTCAGAGTGGCATTAGAAACACATATGGGGGTCAGAAATAATGTTCTTAAGAATCTGGCTTGGACCCGCTCCAGGAGGGAATAGTTAACATTATAGGGACCCAGCTGTGCCCCATATAACATTTAAGCCATTGACTTTGCCTTGAATAAATTGATGGCAGCTAGAATGTATATCCCTCCTTGCTGCCTGTGGAAGTTAAGAGTTGCTGATGCACTTCCCTTTGCCTGAGCAGCATAACTGATTTGGGTGAATATTTAATGAAAAACACTGAGCAGAATCCAAACTAAGTTACTTGGTAGTACTACTCAGGAGTTACTCTATAGGAATACCTAATTTCAGTAGGACTACTCAGGAGTAATTTAATCTGGATGCTGTCCTGTGTGTTAAATAATAAAAACATATGGTCCTTGGCATGGCAGTGTGGGGTGGGAGGCAGGATCATTCTTACCTCCCCCCACCCCTGACAATCTCTTCATTTCCCTGGGCTGCACGGCTTGCACGTCCACACAAGCAGTGCTTCCAGGAGCCGCACAACCATCTGGGGCACAATGCATTGGGGGATTTCCCCACTGCCGGGCACTCTGCAGGCAGCCCAAGCAGACATGCAACCGGGATCTGAGGTAGAAGGCTGTGCTCATACCCTTTTACCTCAAAAAAGCTGGGAAGGGGGTGACTTGGGCTACCCAGTGCCCCACACAAGCAGCCCTAACAGCCCTATCCAGGTAGGACTGTGTGAGCCTGGGTAGGGCTGTTGGCGCGAACAGGCTTACTGAATGGATGGAGTCCTGCACAGGTGCTAGCCAAAGACTTCTTGCAATACAGTACCACAATGTAAGGTGGGTTGCATTATAATATGACAAACACAGTGAATAAGGAAGATAGTCTCTATTGTAGCATAAAGACTCTGTTGGGTCATAAAAGGTCTGATGCAATAGCTTGTGCAAATGGAAGCACTTACCTGGATTTGGGCCTAATTTTGTCAGGTAACACTCTTCCACTGGGTCACAACCCTTCTGTGTTGAATAACTTCAAACTGCAATGTTCACATACAACATAACCACAAGAATGAAATGCAACTAATTTATGGAGAAGGACTCAATATCTATACATTGTCAAGGGAAGGTCTATGAGCCTGAAGAAGAGCTGCCGATGCTGTTTCAGAAGATCTTTACCAACAGCCAATTGAAATGAAAACTCCAGTAATGCTTATAATATTAGGTAACAATAAAGAGTTCTGAAGTTTCCCAGTACTGGCTGAGCTAAATAACTTCTCAGGGGAGGAAATACACACATTCTGTTGAACACACACACACACACACACACACACACACACACACACACACACACACACACACTGAGAGTCATAATAGAAAGGTTCCTCAAGGGACATTGTTCACAGATGCACCATGTAAAGAACCACACCAGCCCACCTGAGAGAAGACTGCTGCTGGGTCTTCCCTCCTGGAGCCTTGTGGGCTGGGTGGCTTTAAAATTAACTAGAATAATCTCCAGTAGATTGTTTCGCTGCCACCAACCACTCTGCAGTTAACAGGGTTTTTCTGACTGCAATGGAGCGATACCTTCAGTCCCCTCTTCATATTGTTAGCAGAAAAATATAAAAACCTGGTTCCACTTATATATAGTTAGTTGGTGAAATAGCAGGCTTTGTGGTCTTTTTTTGGGTTGTATGAACTAGAGGCTTCCCCCTCTCCCGGAGTCAGTCAAACACTCTGAGCTACGATTGGTCAGTTCAGATGGCACAACTAATTTCAGTTTATTTTAACCTAGATAGGAAGTAAATGCTCACAGAGCGATGGGAGGGGGAGTGTGCTCTCCTGAAGTTTTAGGGACATCACGGGGATCTCAGCTTTAACTGAGGTTTCATATATCTGAACTAGCCCTTTGCTTCTTGAACAGGCTATTGTAATGAACAACAGCTTCTGGATTTACCACATATCAGCACTGACCTCAGGAGCCATACTACTTCTTCTTCTTCTTATTATTATTATTATTATTATTACATTTATATCCCGCTCTTCCTTCAAGGAGCCCAGAACAGTGTACTACATACTTAAGTTTCACTTTCACAACAACCCTGTAAAGTAGGCTAGGCTGAGAGAGAAGTGACTGGCCCAGAGTCACCCAGCTAGTATCATAGCTGAATGGGGATTTGAACTCGGGTCTCCCCTGGCCTAGTCCAGCACTCTAACCACTACACCACGCTGGCTCCACCAATGTGCAGACTGTAAAGACTATTTCAATGAATTCCCAGAATCCATTTGGTATGACATCACATTTATTGAATTTGTGAGGGGTTGGGGGAAGTAAGTTAATAAGAAATCTAATTGGCATGGTATTTTTTCCTGCCAGAGGAAATCCTAAAACTCCTTTTGTAGGTTAGTCATCTCTAATAGTATATATTTTTGAAAACTAGAAACCTGTCTGATCACTGTGCAACATTCAGCAGGTTTTAAGAGAAGATTAAGTTCAAGGTGTGCATCATGCTGCACAGCTGACAAAAAGGCTCCTCCATTTTCTCTTCTGACAGCTTGATATCCATTTGCCAAACCTAAAAGCTAGCACAAATAGCACTGGAGCTGCATTTAGAATGTCAGTGCTTCAGGCCATTTTCTTCTCATTTATTTGCCATTTTACCTGGTGTTATAGACTGCATCTATTTCCTAGGAAATTACCCTGGACTCAAATATATTATATATCAATACTCTGCATTATCTTCAAGCTATTCTTGGGAAAAACAGGTGTGTGGATACATACTGTATGCAAGATGGAGGTGGTTGGGGCGGGCAGGGGGGCTAACTGTTGCACAGAGATGAGCAGTATCTAAAATACAAGTACAGTGGTCCCTCGACTTACGTAAATAATCCATTCCGAACGCACGTTCGGAGGTCGAAATTTTCGTAAGTCGAGGAGCACACCACGGAAGTCTGAAAACATTCATAATTCGAGGAAGCCGCATCTAAAAATTCGTAGGTCGAGTAAGCTGAATCTAAACCGGCAACTACTTCTGGTCTTTTTTGTCGCTCGTAACTCGAAAACAACGTAAGTTGAGTAGTTTGTAGGTCGAGGGATTACTGTATTTAAAATATGTATTTTGAATACTTTTCTATTTTGTATTTAAAATACTTTCATCAAAGTATTTTGTATCTAAAATACATTTGCTTGGGTATTTTGTATTTTTAAAATACATTGCTGAAACCAAAATACATCTCAGCCAATCATTGCTTTGCTTTCTTGCTTCAGGAGCTGCCTTTTTATTGCAAGTAGGCAGCCCACTGGCTCCCAAGCATCCTTGAGTGCGTGCTCTGTTCATCCCTCTCTGCCCCCTGAAGTTTGAATAGTTTTACCCTGCTGCTTACTGGTCAGCCAGCCAACTTTGAAAATCAAAGGGGGGGGGAGAGAGGGACTGTCCCTGTGAGTAAAATGGGAAATGAAGGGTGAAGGTGGCATGAAAGTCCATGGGGGGAGCAAGAGGGAACAGCCTCCCCCCAATTTTGGATACAAGAAAACTCCCTAGCTCACAGCTCGCTCACTTTAAAGTTTTTCTGTCCCTATAGCTGCAACACAGCAAGGTCAAGCCTGACCTTACTGAAGAAGCTGAAGTTCTTTTGGTCCAGTCTCTGGGTAAATTTGCAACTTGCCTAAGGTTGTTTTGCAGAGTAGTTTACAATTATCTCCCTGTCTGTGTCCCATATTGTTTACTGTGGCTGACTAATGGTAGCAAATGTCCATTTCCTTCCTCTCTGTGAAACAAAGCATCAGCATACTATCTGTCTGAAGTTTAACTTTTGAGAGCTCTGTGTTCAGATTGTGGAGGGTATACAGAGTGCTTAGCTGGCTTTCCAGGTTACCTGGCTGTGGTGGGAGCGAGACACATTGAGGCAATTCTCACAATCACCAAGAGCAGGCAAGGAGGGCATGGGGGGTGGGGAATGGAAGGCTGCTTTTCATTCACTTCCCCCCACCCCAGAAAACCAAGCCCTGAATCTTTGGCACACACACTGATGAGCAGCGCTCCACAGGGGAGTGCAGAGTTACAGGCCCATAGCCAGCTGATGACATGGTGTGTACTTGCCACACCAAAAAAATGTCCTTCCTCCCCAGCCTTACTGACAGTTTTCACTCAACATTTTAAAACCTGCCTTCCCTGACTTCTGCAACCCGCCCCCCAATTGTGAGGCTGGCTACAGGCCTGCCGAGTTATATGCAGCCAGAACTCATTGTTCCAGCTGCCATGTATCCCACAATTCCCCCATCTCTGTGTCTCCTCAGGCTGTGTGCATGATACCTGGCAGCTGGGTTGAGGGTACGCTCACACCCTAAACCTCAGCTAACAGCCAAGTTAAGTAAGGGGGTGAAGCTGCACAGGAGCACCAGGTGAGGCTGCACAGGAGCAAGGATCTGGATGCCTTACACAACCAGCCTAACCCAGGCTGGGCTGCTCTAGACTAGATTAGACTGGTCGTGAGAACAGCCTCAGTATCACTGTGGGACACACAGAATAATACAGGAAATCAAGAAGCCATGCTTGATTAGACTGGTTAAAAACTTCTAAAGTTTTAAAAGCCATCTCTTCCCTCACAACATCCTGTAAAGTTGGTCAGAGGGAGGGAGGGAGACAGAGACAGAGACAGAGAGACTCACAGAGCAGATGATTCCATGTACAGAATTTCAAGTCTGCTTTCCCCCATTTTATCCTCACAAGAATCCTTTGAGGTAGGCTAGGCTGAGAAATAGGAGTGGCTGATATCACACAGAGATCTGACTGAATGAGGGCTTTGACCTAGATCTCCCAGTCCTCATCCAACAACCTACATCACATTGGCTTATATGGCAGAGAATCTTTTTTTAAAAAAAAATCTGGTTGGTAAGAGGATATATTGTGGAAACTGGATAGCTTTGATTTTTCGCTTTAGCTTGATGTGGAACTTGCACATGGGTCACTGTGTGAAACAGGATGCTGGATTAGATGGGCCTTGGGTATGATCCAGTAGGGCTGTTCTTATGTTCTTATGTTCACATGAGCAGTTCATTATCTTTTCCGAAATTGGCCCCTAGTCATGTTTTTGCTGTTATAACTGAGCTCTTCCACCTCCTTGCACCAATAATGTAATCAATTTGATTTCTGTGTACTCCATCTGGTGATGTCCATGTGTATAGGCTTTGATGGTTTGAAGAATGTGCTAGCAATGAAGGGATCATTGGCATGGCAGAAACTAATAAGTCCTTCTCCTTCTTCATTTCTGTTTCATAGGCCATACAGTTGGACAGTGTTTTCCTCCTTACCATTTCCAACTTTGGCATTCCAGTCTTCAACCAGCACATCTTCCTTGCATGTTCTATCAATTTCAGACTGAACATGAGCATAAAACTTATCAACTTCCTTTTCTTCTGCCTCATTTGCAGTATAGACTTGAAGAACTGCCAGGTTAAAGCAGGGGTGAGGAACCTTGGCTCTCCAGCTGTTTTTGAACTACAACTCCCACCATCCCCAGCCACAATGGGAGTAGTAGTTCAACATCTAGAGGGCCAAGGTTCCCCACCCCTGGGTTAAAGGGTTGTCCACAAAATCTAATTGATATTTGTTGATCACTGACCGCATTGTACCCAAGTACTGTCATTGCTGTATCTTTCTGACTGTGAAAGCAACACCATTCCTTCTTTGTTTTTCATGTCCTGAGTAGTAAATGGTATGATTTTCTGACTGAAAGTGTCCTACTCCAGTCCATTTTAATTCACTTATGCCCAAGATGTCAATCTTTGGTCAATTCATTTTATCTTTCACTGTGTCGAGCTTTCCCATATTCATGCTTCTTACATTCCACATTCCCATTGTAATTCTGTCTTTGCAGCTTCGGATTTTCTTTTCCAGCATGATATTGATAGGGAACCAGAGGAACTGTGGAATGAAATCAAAGAAGTTGTTAAGGATGAATGCAAAAAGAGACTGCCAAAGACCAAGAAACAGAAGAAAGCAAAATAGATGTCAGAAGAGATGGTGGAAATTGCCAAGAAGAGAAGAGAAGCCAAAGTCAGGAAAGATAAAGACCTCGGGAAGGAATAGGGAATTTCAGAAAGCTGTTAGAAGAGACAAGGAACAGTACTACAATGACATCTGTAAAGACCTTGAGGATGGAAATAGACACAGAAAAATAAGGAAAGTTTTCCAAAGGATCTCTGAACTCAGAACGAAGTTCCAACCTTGAATTGGTATGTTAAGGGATGCCGAAGGACAGATAGTAACTGATCTAACAGAGTAACTGATAGTAACAGAGTAACTGATAGTAACAGAGAAGATCAAACAGAGATGAAAGGAGTATACTGAAAATCTGTACAGCAGGGATGTCAACATCCAAGATACTGTAGAAGACATTCCCTACTTGCAAGAACCTCTAGTACGGGGAAATGAAGTTAGATCAGCACTCCAGTCATTACCAAGTCGGAAGGCTACAGGAATTGATAGAATAGCTACAGAAATATGGCAGGCAACAGAATAATTTATTTAATTTATATAAAATATTTATACCCCACCCCTCCAGTACACCCAACGATGTCAGCAAATTTGGAGAACAACACAGTGGCCAACAGATTGGAAGAGATCAGTCTACATACCCATACCAAAGAAAGGAGACTTAAAAGATTGTGCAAACCATTGCACAATATCCTTAATTTCACATGCTAGCAAAATAATGCTCAGAATCATCCAACGCAGATTACAGCCCTACATGGAAAGGGAAATGCCAAAGGGAAATATTCAAGCTGGTTTCAGAAAAGGCCGAGGAACAAGAGACATAATTGATGATGCACGTTGGATCATCAAGGAAGTCAGAATACAAAAAAGAAGTCAATATGTGCTTTATGGACTACAGAAAAGCCTTCAATTATGTCAACCATGTCAGGTTGTGGAATACCCTTAGGAAAATGGGTGTCCCAGAATGTCTCATTGTTCTCATGAGAAACCCATACACAAGACAGGAAGCCACTGTCCAAACGGAACACAGTGAAACAGACTGGTTCCAGATCGGCAAAGGAGTAAGACAAGGACGTATACTTTCTCCTTATTTTTTCCATTTATATGCTGAACATATACTGAGAGAAGCTGGATTGGAAGAAAATGAGCATGGTTTTAAAGTTGGAGGAAGAAATATCAATAACGTTCGCAACCCTGATGATACCACTCTGATAGCTGAGAATGCAGATGATATGCAAACTCTAGTAATGAAAGTCAAGAAGCACAGTGGGGAAAAATGGGACTACAATTAAATGTAAAGAAGTCTAAACTAATGACAACGAGTACAGCAATCAGCCTCTGAACTGATAATGAAGACATTGAAGTGGTGGATAGCTTCTGCTTTTTAGGATCAACCATCAGCACTAAAGAATCCAGCAGTCATGAAATATGCTGTAGACTAGCACTTGGTAGGGTTGCAATGAAGGCCATGGAAAAGATATTTAGCTGCTGTGACGTGTCTATACCTACAAAGATTAGAATCGTTCGGACAATGGTTTTTCTCATGACACTCTATGGATGTGAGAGCTGGACTTTGGAGAAGCAAGATAGAAAAAGTATTGACACTTTGGAACTTTGGTGCTGGAGAAGAATTTTGAGGATACCATGGACAGCCAGGAAAACAAACAAATGGATCATAGAACAAATCAATCCAGGATTTTCACTTGAGGCACAAATGATGAGGCTTAAACTCTCATACTTTGGACACATTATGTGAAAACCCAGCTCCCTTGAGGAGTCGATAATGCTGGGGAAAGTTGAAGGAAAGAGAAGAAGACAACCAGCAGTAAGGTGGATGGACTAGATTATGACAGCAATCAATGCACCACTGAGAGCTATAAAGGCCAAGTTGAAAACAGATTATCCTAGAGAGAATCTTTCTATGTGGTCGCTAAGAGTCACCACCAACTTGACGGCACTCAATCAATCAATAGAAGATATAAATAAATCCTTTAGATTTGTATATAAACTTTAAACTTTCTTAAGCTTTCTTACTGAATAACAACTTGGGTTTAGGGGGACTTCAGAGTCATTCCTGTAAAACACTCCCCCGCATTTGCTCCCAGTACTTCAAGAATAGCAGAGAGAGAGAGAGGAAAGGAGGGAGTGAATTAATTGGGGTTAAAGGAATTTTTTTCCTCCCCATACGATTGACCATATGATTGTTTCACCATAAGTACAACTTGAAGCTCATTCGACTATGCCACAGCTAAAGGATTGCAGCCTTTGACATGATTAACTTTCAGTTATTTCTAAGCAGGACTAACATTGGATACATCCTGTTGTGATTTGATTTCTATTGACATACTTTGTGTATATCCCCTCCCCCCCCCCAAAAAAAAAGCCTGCAGATGCCTGTGGAGGGTGGTGAGGATGGAGAAACGTAGCAAACATAGCAAAAAGAAACAGGGTATTATGTTGTTTTGGAATTATTGATCTGTTTGAGTGTTTAAAAAGCTGGAAATACTCTAGTTTCTGCAGGATAAATCCAAGCATATTAGTATGTTGGATTGGTATCGCACTGTCCAAGGGCTATTTTTTTAAATAGCTATAATACAAGTCTAACATCAAGTGGTCACGTAGAACAGTCATTTTCCTTTGCTGGGATGATTCACAGTCCCAGAAGGCACAACTTGAATGATTTAATACTTGAAAAACTTGTATTGCTTAAAGGAAATGGAAACAAGCTCAGATAAGTAACAAACGTGGCAATTTCCTTTTTTTTAGGCATTGTATTTTGTATTTTAAGATGTATTTTAAAATACTATTTTGTATTTCATATTTTTATTGGTTGTTTACCAAGTATTTTGTATCTAAAATACATTTACACAAGTATTTAGTATTTTGTCTCTAAAATGTTTTTCAGAAGTATTTTGTCCATCTCTGCTCGTGCATGCACACATGCTCTGTGCATAAGTACATTGCACCTAGATGGCAAATGCTTCATTAGGGCATAAATATATCTGACCAAAATGACACGTCTCTCAGAAAAACATTTGACTAATAACTCATTTTTTACCCATTAGATGAATACCATTCTTCATAAAATAAATCTAGCTCATCTAGATTATTATGCTCATTAAATGATTTATTTAATTTGCATTTTAATGACAAAAAATCCTACTTGCTGATCCCATGTTCTGCTGTGGGAACAAAACATAAATTGTTCTGTGGGGGAAGTATTGACTTTTCCACTGGTGTGCTGTTTTAAGCCTTGATTCCAGCAAAAGAATGACAACAAAGACCTTCCATACAGTACATAAGAACATAAATACAGCCCTGCTGGATCAGGCCCAAGGTCTATCTAGTCCAGCATCCTGTCTCACACAGTGGTCCATCAGATACTTCTGGGAAGCCCACAGGCAAGAGGTGAGGACATGCTCTCTCTATCTCATGCTGTTGCTTCCCTGCAACTGGCATTTAGAGGCATTTTGTCTCTGAGGCTGGAGGTTGCCTATAGACTAGTAGCCATTGATAAACTTGTCCTCCATGCATTCATCTGAGCCTTTCTTAAAGCCATCCAGGCTTGTGGCAGTCACCACATCTTGAGGCAAATAATTCCATAGGTTAATTATCTGTTGTGTAAAAAAGTATTTCCTTTTATTGGTCCTAAATTTCTTGGCAATCAGTTTAATGGGATAACCCTTGATTTTAGTGTGGTGGGAGGAGAAAAACTTCTCTTTTTCCACACCATGCATAATTTTATAGATTGGTATCATGTCACCCCTCAGTCATCTTTTTTCTGAACTAAAAAGCCCCAGGTATTGTAGCCTTGCATCATAAAGAAGGTGCTCTAGGCCCCTGATCATCTTGGTTGCCCTCTTCTGCACCTTCTCCCATTCTAGAATATATTTTTGAGGTATGCTGGCCAGAACTTTTCGCAGTACTCCAAATGTTGCTACACCACAGATTTGTATAAGGGCATTATGATGTAACCAGTTTTATTTTCAATCTCCTTCCTAAATTAATTTCTCCTTGACATCAATATCAGAAAATGGCATTAGCCCCTTAAATGCCTGCCTACAAGCAGTAATGAGTTGGATGAAGGATAATAAACTGAAGCTGAATCCAAGCAAGAGGGAGGTGCTCATTGTTGGGGGGTTCTAATTTACAAGATGTCATAGAACCTCCTGTTCTAGATGAAGTTACACTCCCCCAGAAAATACAGGTTCATAGCTTGTGAGAGCTCTTGGACCCAGGTCTCACCCTAGCATCTCAGGTTGAGACTGTGGCCAGAAACACTTTTTACCAGCTGCTATTGATCAACAACTCTGCCTGTTCTTTGAGGAGAATGGCCTGAAAACAGTGGTACAGCAGCTGGTAAGTTCCAGGTTGGACTATTGTAACACACTCTATGTAGGGCTGCCTTTGTATGTCATTCAGAAAATTCAGTTAGTTCAGTTAGGCAGCAGCCAGATTGGTCTCTTGGGTGTCTGGGAGAGACCACACTATGCCTGTACTTAAACAGTTGCACTGCTTCCAGTATGTTTCCAGGCAAAGTACAAAGTGCTGGTTATTACTGTTAAAGCCCTGAATGGCTTAGGTCCAGGTTACCCGATAGAGTGCATTTCTATACAAGATCCCTACTGCTCATTAAGACAATCAGGAGCGGTCCATCTTCAGGTGTCACCAGTTCATCTGGTGGCGACCTGGGATTGGGCCTTCTCAGTTGTTATTCCTGGATGTGTAACATGCTTTCCATGAAGAGGATTATCTTCCTTGGAGGCCTTCAGGAAAGCCTTAAAGACCTATCTTTTAGCCTGGTGTTTAATATCTACTTTTAATTTCAATCTGGTTTTAATTTTTTTTTTAATTTTAATTGTTTAATTAATAGTTTTTTATTTTAATGTAAACAACCCTGAGCCACTTTAGCAAGGGCAGTATATAAATTTATTTAACAAATAATAATTCCAAGCATGGAATTGGCCTTTTTCACAGCTGCCACACATTGTGTTGATACTTTCAATGTGTTGTCCAACACAACTCCAAGATCTCTTTCTTGGTCAATCAACTGACAGTGCAGACCCCATCAGCATATATTTAACATTTGGGTTCTTTGCCCCAATATGCATCACTACACTTGCTAACATTAAAACATATCTGCCAGTTTGTTGCCCACTCCCCCAGTTTGGATAGATCCATTTGAAGCTCCTCACAATCTGTTTTTGATTTCACTACCCTAAATAGTTTGGTGTCATCTGCAAATTTGGCCACTTTGTTGCTGACCCCAACTTCTAGATCATTTATGAATAAATAAATAAATAACAAATTAATAAATACATGAACCTGTCCCCTTATCCCATGACTGCTAAGTTTTCTCAAGAGTCTTTGATGAGGTGCTTTTTGAAAGCTTTTTGAAAGTCCAAGTATACTATGTAAATAGTATACAGTAGGTGAAGGATCACCTTTATCCACATGCCTGTTAAAACTCTCAAAGAACTCCAAAACTCTCAAAGAACTCCAAAGAGGCAAGATTTACCTTTGCAGAAGCCATGCTGGTTCTCCTTCAGCAAGGCCTGTTCTATATGTTTTAACAGTTTTATCTTTGAGAATGTTTTCCATCAATTTGCCTGGCCGGACATTAAGATAACCAGCTTGTAATTTCCTGGATCTCCCCCCCACCCCCATTGCTTTTTGAAAACCTGTGTTACACTGGCTACTTTCCAGTCCTCTGGTACAGAGCCTGGTTGTAGGGACAAGTTATGTATTTTTGCAAGGAGGTCAGCAATTTCACATTTAAGTTTTTAAAGGATTCTTGAGTGGATTCCATCTGGCCCTGGCGATGTGTTCACTTTTAGTTTTCCTAGACAGTTTAGAATGTCATCTCTTGTCACCTCTGTCTGACTCATTTCTTTAGCCTCTTTCCCTGAGAAGCTCAGCTCAGGCACAGGTATATGCTCTATATCCTCTGCTGTGAGAACAGATGCAAAGAATTTGTTTAGCTTCTCTGCAATATCCATATCCTACTTAATAATCCCTTTCATTCCCTCATCATCCAACAGACCAACAGCTTCCCTGGCAGGTTTCCTGCTTCTGATGTATTTAAAGAAGTTTTTTGTTATTCCATTTGATGCTTTTAGCTAAATGTTCCTCAAACACTCTTTTCGCCTCCCTTATTGTCTGACATCCTGACTAAATTAGACTGACTGACAATGACTGAATTCCTGACTAAAGTACTCTGCAGAAGCCTAATTGAACTTAAGTAATCCTTTTAGCTTCTGAGTAGCACTATTGTGTAATTTAGTCTGGATGTCAGCCATGTTCCTGAAGGTTCTGTTCAAAAATATTTAATAGCACCACCAGCTGTGGATCCAAAACATGCAATTTTATTAATCCTCAAGCAGCTAATTGACCATTTTATTGGGTGTATATTTAATTACCTTTGTGCATCAGTGTCTGTCACTGAACAGCCAAGGCTTCAGTTCTGCTTCCCCTCCCATCCTGTTAGATAAGTGATGTACCTGTCCTGTGAGTGCTGTAGAGGAATTTCCAAATTCCTCTGAGATTACCCTAATAACTTTTAAATTTTTAAATGCTAATAAACCCTGATAATTTTTAAATTTTAATGTGTTTTATCTATTATGATTTTAATCTTTTTATGAATTTTAAATGTTTTATATTTTATAATATGTTTTATTTTGATACTGAGTGGTATATTTATTTATTTATTTATGAATTTAAAATATGTCTATACCACCCAAAACATGCATCTCTGGGTGCTCTATAAATTCAATAAATAAATAAAAACATAAGAAAAGCCCTGCTGTATCAAGCCCAAGGCCTATCCAATCCAGCATCCTGTTTCACACAGTGGCCAACCAGATGCCTCTGGGAAAGCCACAGCCAAGAGCTGAGGGCATACCCTCTCTCCTACTGCTATTCCTATTAGGTATGTTCATGTATATTCCTAGTCTTATTAATGGCTCCACACTTAAGTGTTCTTAGTTCAAATTTGTTTTCTTTTGCATGAAGACTGGAAATCACAGATTGAAATCACTATATCTGATTGGCTATTACCAGCCTAGTTTGTATGCCAGCACAATCAATCCAGCCGAAGTGGGTTGCAGTCATCTTCTTTTCCCTAGGCTTCAACAGGCCACCTTAGAAAAATAAGAAGATAACACTGTTGGTAAAACATATCTTTAATAATATCCATGCATTTTCCCCTTTGTAGCAATATATTTATTCAAGCACTCCCATTTTTGTCAGCAGTTATTAAGATGAGGTACTAAAGCATTTGACTTTACCAGACTTGACCAAACTTGTTTGGTTCAAACTGACCCAGTTTGACTGGTTCAAACTTGAACCAGACCAACCTCAAAAAAAGGCAGCCAGTCCAAGTTTGAACCGAACCTGGTCTGATACAGATCAGTTGGACGTAGTTCAAGGGCTGTTCTTGTAAAGGGGCTATGCTGGTCTTGGAATGTAATAAAGATGACTGATTGATTGTAAAGGGGAATCGAGTTAATTCCAAGCCGGTTTGACCACACAGACTGGATCACTGGCCAGTTCGACTGATCCAGCTCATGGGCCGTTAGCTGAGTTCAAACTCAGGTTGAATTTGAACCAAACCACCAACCCTGGTCCTGTGCACACCTCTAGAAGAAGCATGAGCAGATGGTATTAAAATACTACAACCAAGTAAACAATTTTGCAATAAAAATAACATAATTAAAATCCCATTTTGGCAGAAATGATATTGAAGACAAACGTGCATTATTTAATAATGAAAACACCAAACAACCATTCAGCATAAAGAACATTTTAATTCGAGGCCAAGAATGCAAAGTTATGAATTAGTATTACAGGTATTGTGAAGGGTCAGGCTATGGCCACATTTGCACATAATGTGATGGTAGGAAGATTGGGAACATGGCAGGAGCAAAGGATTGAAGCATCCCTTTCTCTTACTGTGGTCCCAATCCACAAACAAATACCAGTACATAAAAGCCAGTGCATACTTAATTTTACATGTAGCTTGGTCCTAAAATACATGGATTTAATCATTTTATTTATAATTACTTTTAATATGTACATGTATATTTACTTTCATCTTGAAATTATGCAGATCAGATATCACTTTATTTCTGAACAGGACTTGTATCCCAGCCTTACAGATGTTTACTCAAACTTGTTCAAGGAGTTTATGGCTGCAGCTGAGGCAGGACTAGTGATATGAATAGAGCTCCTTAAGAATAAATGGGTTGTGGGTGCAACATAAGGCTGAAATCCTGCACTTGGTTACTAATAAATGCATTCTACTGAGGTCACTGGGAATTACCTGCACATAACTGATGGCATGATTGGTGGAGAAGAACTGGTAACAAGCAGTAGTGTTGAGAGCCATTCCCTCCCCATCTTATCTTGTTGGTTTCTCATCTGCGGACAGCCAAAGACACTTGTGAGATATCCCAGCCCCGAATCCAGAAGGGATTTTGTTGACCTGTTCTTTTCTGCTGTACGTTTTGCCATTCCTCTGTGGGCTGCCTCCTATCCTCTGGCTAACAAATATTTCACCTGGGTCTGCTGTTATAAGGAAGGGCTGGCAGCCATTGCACCTATAAAGGTGTGGACTGTGCCAAGGGTGCAGCCGTCGACACAGCCAATGGTAGGTCGCTGGGTGGGCTGTTTGTAGGCGGCTGCCAAAGCCAGCTGCCAGACGGGGCCAACCTTTGGGGGCAGGCTTCGGGGGTTGGACGTAGGGTTGAGGCAAGTTATATGTTTTTGTGCATTTTCACTGTCCCTGGGGTGATTTCAGTGGTGGTGAATAGAGAGAGATGTGGTGTTGGCAGGGAAGCAGGCCATTATAGGGGTAGGGAGATCAAAAAATTAATAGCTGTTACCCCTGCCAGCTCTTTGACCTTGGGAAGCAGCACCAAAAACCTCACAGAACCTCACCTTGCTTCTTTGTAATGCCAGGTCAGTTCAAAATAAAATAGAAATCATCCATGATTTAATTGTGGATGGTAGAGTTGACCTGGTATGTATTACAGAGACCTGGAGGGGGGGGGGTGGCTAGTGGTCCAGTTTGGGTCCAGCTTCTCCCAGCAGGATACTCTGTTGTAGAGGAGGTGAAAGGTTGTGGGCGGGGAGGAGGATTGACTATGATCTAGAAGAAGAATATTCCCCCTCACCAGGTTTCCTGTCAGGTAATTGGCCTATACTGAATGTGTATACCTACATCAGGAGACCAAGGATACACTGGGACTTCTGTTGGTTTACTGTTCACCCTACTGTCCAAAAGAGTCTCTAACTGAGCTGACTGACTTGGTTGCAGAGCTGGCATTGGAGTCTCCTAGGCTGGTAGTTCGTGGGTGCCTGATTCACTTTGGAACCAATTTGTCAGGATCAGCTAAGGCATTCATAATGGCCATGACAACTATGGGCCTATTCCAAGTGGTCTCAGGACCTACGCATGTTGCTAGTCACACTCTCAATTTGGCTTTTTGCTCTGATCAGGAAGGTGTTCTATGAGTGGGGACTCCTGGGATTTCCCCATTGTCATGGAAGGACCACCAACTTGGTAAGGTTGGACTCGCAGCCTCAACCCTTCTCCGCAGGGGTTAAGGACCTATTAGAATGGCTTGCCCCAAAAGGCTATTAGATCCAATATGATTCCTAGAAGCCTTGGAAGGCTTTAAGGCTGTTTCTGCAAGCAATTCTGTTGATGCCTTGGTTCAAACTTGGAATAATGAACTTACTAGTGCTGTAGACATGATTGCTCCCAAGCGCCCTTTCTGACCCTATAGCAGATTACTACCCTTTGTTTCAGAGAAGCCCACTTGAGGGGAAGAAAAATGCTGAACCATCCCTTCTATGCTTTCCGAGCAAAGGCTTCTCCCCAAACTTCCCTGTAATCTTGGTAGGTTCTGTGGTTGCCACCACCACCCACTTATTGACAGAGTTTAAATCTCTCCTCCTCCCACCCCCAGGCTTTGGTGGGAGGAGGGAAAACTCTCTCCTTCTTTTGCTATTAGAAAAGTATACAAAAACCTTCCACTTGAAAGTTTACACATGGTGAGAAAACTGGTAGCTGCTGAACATATCAGGCATGTTGCACCAGAGAAAAACCCCCACTTTCAGCCTTTCCCTTTCCTGAGTTAAAAATCTACTCAGAGAGGCTTGCAAAATGCAAAGAAAAAAAAGAAAAAAAACTTTATTCAAATGCTACAGATTGCTTCGGTCTGAGGCTCTCTCAGCTTTTAGTTACAGATAAAAATACTCAGTGGTTACAATAATACTCCAAAAAGCACCCCAGTTGCATGGGACAGGGATGTAGGAAATTCAAAAGCACCTTTAAAAAGCTTACAGAGTTTTTTTTTTAAATGACTTGGATGGATGGGTGAAGTCTAGTGTTTCTTAGTTTAGTTACGTTACAGGTATACAATCCTAGAACAGTTTCAGGGATATACAAAACACATGAAAGAAACTGCAAAATTGACACAAAGCCTGACTAAACAAACTTTCCCTAGACTAAACTTCCAGAAGCCAAAGTCCTGGCTTCCTTTGTCTTGAACTCACCAAACCCTGGATGAGAATTCCAGTTTCCTAACCTCCTGTCTTTCAAAGAGCTGCAGATGTCCTTCCATGAGAGAAATCTACGAGCTATTTTTTAACCATGAGGGAGCAAAACTCCATTGCTCCTCACCAAGCCTTTCTGCCCATGCTTCCCTCACCTGCAGCCTAGCTTCTTCTAACCTTCTCTTCCTCCTCATGGCTCTCTAGGTTCGACCCACCTGGAGTGCTGGCTGGCTGATCCCAGGAATTCACCAGCCTGTCAGTCAGGACAGGATTCATTTCCAGTTTACTCTTTAGGGGAGAGGAGGGGCTGGTCAGTGGCTGATCACTACACACCCACTTCTAAATTAGTCCCTTGGTATATGGCAGAACTACAGAGACTGAAATGGCAAAGCAGACGGCTCAAGTGCATGTGGAGAAAGACTCAGCTCGAATCCAACAGATTACAACACAGAGCACATTTGAAGATCTGTGCTCTGTCAATGCATGCAGCAAAGAAGAAGTTCTTTTCTGTTTGCTTTGCTTTTGCAAACTCACATCCAGCTGAGTTGTCTTGGGTGGTGAGAGAGTCAGTACATGCCCCTCTCCACTGAATGAGTATTTAGATCCATCAGTTATCCATTGTGATATTTTAAATGAGTTTTTTGCAGACAAAATCTCTCATATTCGAGCTGAACTAGACCCTACAATTAATGCAGAGTTTACTGTGGAGGTGTCCAGCAGCTCCTCTTGTGTGGTTAAATTAGATCAATTTCAGTTTGTGACTCCTGAGGATGTGGACAAGACACTTGGGACACTTCACCTTATCCACCTGTCCTCTTGACCCTTGCCCAACATGGCTTATACAATCTAACAGGGAGGTTATTGGAGACGGTCTTGTTAAGATCATTAATGCTTCTCTGAGGGAGGGCAGGATGCCTCAAGGAGGCATTTATTAGATTACTTTTGAAGAAACCTGGATTGGATCCTTCAGACTTAGGCAATTATAGGGCTGTCTTCAACCTCCTATGGTTGGACAAGGCAATTGAGAGGATGGCGCCATCTCAGTTCCATGACTGTCTTGGAGGAAGCAGATTATCTGCCACATTTCAAACTGGCTTTTGGACAGGCAAAGGGGTTGAGAAGGCTGATTGGGGGTTGAGAAGGGGTCAGCCGATTGGATGATCTCCAACATTTGGGAGGTCCTCATTGTAGGAGGCTGAGACTTAGGACATGGTTTAGATCTGCCTGTTCTAGATGGGTTTGAACACCCTCAGAAAGAACAGATATGCCGTCTGAGAGTACTTCTGGACACAAACCTCTACCTGATTTCAGGTTGAGGCAATGTCTAGGAGTGCTTTCTATCAGCTTTGGCTGATTTGCCAGCTATGTCCATTTCTGCAGATAAACTACTTTAAAACAGCTGTGTGCATATACTGGTAACACCCAAGCTTGATTACTGTGATGTGCTCTATGTTGGGCTCCATTTGTATGTAGTTTGGAAACTGCAGTTAGTACAGAATGCTGCAGCCAGGTTGGTCTCCAGGGTTGCCCAAAGAGATATTACACCCATCTTAAAATAACAACACTGGCTGCCAATAAGTTTCTGGGCAAAATATAAACTGCTGGTTATTACCTATGAAGCCCTAAATGGCTTGGGTCCAAGGAACACACTGCAAATATTCAGGTGCATTTAATGCTTTATTATAAGTGTAATTCCATTACAACCAGGACTACTGTTATTCACTGGGTTTTAGATTTTTGGTAGTAATTAGAATATTATAGTAAAGGGCATACCAATTTAAGCTGCACATAGCCCCATTAGGGCTATGTACAAATCATGGTTCTATGTCTCTCATTAAAATCCTGCATAGGTATTGGCATTATACAGTATATGGGAATAAATCTTTAAGCAATGTGCTCTGAAAAGAACAAAAATACATTCATCCCCTTAATGGATATTATACTTCTATTTCATTCTGTCACACTGTTCTTATTTGAAGATACAGATACAAAACCTACCTTAACTTAGTTGTTGCTGCTGCTGCATTAATGATTGGCAAGTAACAATCATAACCAAAATTAACATAAATTATTCCTGTGCTATTACTGATATTAATGTGATCTCTATTTACATTGCTATTTCCATATTTGCTTCACATGCTAATTATCAGATGATGCTTTGATATTTATATCTCAGTTCCATAACTCTCTGCCAAAATATTCTTCCAAGAAATGGATACTGGTGTATAAACTTTGCATGTTCTAATTCTCATATTTCAGGAACTGTGGCAAGTAATCCTTTTCTTAATGCTCAGAAGTCCTGAATCAGGATAGAATGGATGAAAAACATCTCTCATTGGAGAGGTTTATTTTACATTTTGAAAGACTTTCTTTCACCTGCCAAGTTGGTCTATAGTAGTATGGCATTGGTCTCCTTATGCTCTATCACAACGATTTCATTAGCAGGTATTCTCAGCTTTTAGGTACATGTAAATGTTTTAACTGCCAGTGATCTACACTTCAGAAGCGAACTTGTATGCTAAGGTATGCAAGCACTGGTTTCTATTTCCCTGTGCTAATCAGATACATACTGATTATTTATAAGGTTTTTCCATACTGATCATATACTTCTGACATGCACAATACAAAGTTTTTCCTTTGAAGCAGATAAAAAGAAGCACTGAAGGAGAGAAATAAGTTTTGGCATGTTTACACAAGAGGTGGGTTTCCTGAAGCTGCTAAATCTCATCACCAGTATGTTTATGAATCTAGACCTCTCCATTCAGTTTCAGTTACTTCCAGGAGGACTCTTCTTTAAACACTAATGCTGTAGGACCTTCTAAGGTCCAGCAGATTCTGCCTTTCCAGACAGAGGTGCCACATAAGTAGGGTGTGGGACATTAAGGGATCATTAAGGAGGATAAGGAGATTGCAGAGAAGCTGAATGAGTTCTTTGTGTCTGTCTTCACGGTGAAGGATACTAACCATTTACCTTCTCTGGAATTGAGCTTCTCAGGCATGGAGGCTGAAGAACTGGGCCAATTTGAGGTGATAAGGGAAGATGTTTTAAATCATCATGAAAAATTAAAAATTAATAAATCTCCAGGGCAAAATGGCATCCATCCAAGAGTTCTGAAGGAACTCAAATGTGAAATTGCTGGTCTCCTAGCAAAAATATGTAACTTGTCCCTACAATCAGGCTCTGTCCCAGAAGACTGGAAAGTAGCCAGTGTGACTCCAATTTTCAAAAAGGGGTCCAGGGGGAATCCTGGAAATTACAGGCCGGTCAGCTTAACTTTGGTGCCAGGTAAATTGATGGAAAGCATACTTAAGGACAAAGTTGTTGAACATATGGAAGAAAAAGGCTTCCTGATGGAGAACCAGCATGGCTTCTGCAAGGGAAAGTCTTCTCTCACTAACCTTTTGGAGTTCTTTGAGAGTGTCAACAGGCATGTGGATAAAGGTGATCTGGTTGACATCGTGTACTTGGATTTTCAAAAGGCTTTTGACAAAGTTCCCCACCAAAGGCTCTTGAGTAAAATTAGCAGTCATGGGATAAGGGGACAGGTTCATGTATGGATCAGTAACTGGTTGAACAATAGGAAACAGAGGGTAGGAATAAACTGACAGTTTTCACAATAGAGAGAAGTAGGAAGTGGGGTCCCCCAGGGGACTAATGCTCTTTAATTTGTTCATAAGTGATCTAGAAGTTGGGTTAAGCAGCAAAGTGGCCAAATTTGCAGATGACACTAAACTATTTAGGGTAGTGAAAACCACAACAGATTGCAAGGAGATCCAAAAAGATTTCACCAAACTGGGGGAGTGGGCCAGATAATGTTGGGGCAGCACATTTTAAAAATTGTGGTTACCGAGTTGCAAAGAACATGGATGTAGAAAAATACAAAAAACACCTTTAAAAGCTTATGGAGTATTTTGCAATGCCCTGGCTAGATGGGCGAAGGCTAGTGTTTCTTACCTTAGTTACATTACAGGTAAACAACAATAGACCAGTATCAGGAATATGCAAAACACACAAAAGAAAACAAAAGTGTAACACCAAGTCTGACTAAACGAACTTTTCCCTAGACAAAAAAAGCCCTGGCTTCATTTGTCCTGAACTCACCAAATCCTGGATGAGAATTCAAGCTTCCTGCCCTCCTGGCTTCCCCAGGAATTGCAGAAGGGGCATTTTCCTGCAGCTCATGGCCACATGTAACCCTCTCCACATGTCTCCGCTATTACTGAGGTAGAAGGGGCCCGTAAGCCCCTTAAACATTTTAACAAATGTTTCTGTGGTTTTTCTCTCTACAAGGCTGTAGGGTATCGTACTTGTTGATATGACATGGTTAGCGTTTACTTTGTTGTAAGGTACTCCTTAAGCTTTAATTAAAAGTCCAAACCAGGCACTTTCACAGAACGTGTCACAGAACACTTTCACTGAAACCCAGCCCTTATTTCAGGCTGTCTTACTCTATGTGTCGCAGAACATTTCCTCTTTGAGACTGTCAATCCTCCAACTAACTCTAAACTGACTTTTTAAAATACTTCAACTACTACCAATGGATTCTTTTGACTGACAGCTCAGCAAGGTTCCAAACACATTTGCATATTAAAAGTACAGAGCATTAGCCCCTCCAATGTCATTTCATCACAGCACCATGCTCTTCATGTGGTGCACCGAGGGCCAGCTTTATTCCCCCAGCCTACAAATGGCTGCGTGGCTCCAGACCTTGCTGCTCATGTGGCCGCACTAGCTGTGCAGCACAAGAAACTGACGTGTTCATCTAGGGGAAAGGTAAGAGTAATCCTTCCTTCCCCCCGCCCCCAGTCCTCCCTACCTTGCCATCGAGGGTCATGTGAATGACCATTTTGTCTCACTAATATATGGAATAATACAAAATAGTACTGATTGTGGGCATCATTTCATCTGACATGAGCCATTTTCAGATAAAATCTCCCTGTGTACAGGAAATGCAGAGAAGGGGGTGTGGGACAAATAATTTGTGGTCCCATCCCAATGCCAATATGCCTACTGACCCCAATAGCTGCACAGAGAGCATTTATCTGTATGGGGCAATGCAATACACAGAGGATGTGTATCCTAAGGATCTTAAGAATCCTAAGGTTCTGTATGAAACCCCTGGATGATGAGATATCCAAAATGCATGAAGAAACCCTCCACAAATTTATTTTAGAGTCCCTTTCATCTTAGAACCCCGAGGTGATGTACAGTAAAAATGTAATTAAAATCCATTAGCAACAATGAAAAACAACAGTAAGAACACAGCCAATAAAAGCAGCAATATAGCAGAAACAGTTAACCTGGGAGTTCATTGCCTAATTGCTTTTATTAAAAGGGCAGTTTCTAAAAGCCTACAATAACCCAAGAGGAAGGATGCAGTGGAAAACTCCTCTGGGACAGAATTCTATAGTCTGGGGCAATTATAGAAAAGGCCCTGTCTCCTTGCAGACAAATGCATAGCTACTAGGGACCACATGAGCATCAGAGAATGGGGTCAGCAGGCACACTTATTTTTCCCTCTCCACATGTTTACAGTATGCAGGGAGATTTCATCTGAACAGGGCTATGTGTTCATCACTTGGAATTCAAAGTAGTAAGCAGGTGACCCATAAGCCCATGTTGTATATTGTTATTATAAAACATATTTTATAAAGTCGTAAGAGTGACTCAGAGTGATCCACACAGAACACATACTGTAGACAAGAGGGAGGGAAATAGCAGATTTATAGCAAAAAAAAACACACCCCAAACTAACCTGAACATCAACTTTGGTCTCTACAGGGAGTATATCGGATGAGAAATATGAACTGGGGAAAACAATTGGGGGTCTGAAGATATTCATTTCACAAGCCTAAATTTTCAAATCTAATCAAAGCAATAATGAAGTGTAAATACAGTTATTTTGCCCATTTCATGCCGTTATTTAAAAATCATTTTCAAATTAAAGCTATAATTGGGTTGTAACATTATATAATAGGGTTTTAACATTGCACTGCTAACTTGGCAAAGAGGCACCTTTTTAACATGGTGATTGTTCCCAGCCCTCAGAAGACTCAGACAGCAATACAGTGGGTTAAAAGGGCCACAGCTTTATTGTTAAACTATAATCAGATTAGCAGACTGGAAAGGGTTAAGCACCCCCTCCCCAAGACAGTGAGGGGCCTAGCAATGACCGGGCTCGGACTACCGCGTCCTCCCCCGCGCCTTGCTTGGGTGACACACCCTGGCTCAGGAAGGCAGCAGGTGGAAAACCTGCTCCCTCCCCTTCCTGGCAAACCCCCAAGGGGGCCTGGATCCTTCTAGGTCTTTGCACACCGCAGACCGTGCAGCCCAAGTGTATGTGAAGTGCCTGAAGCAGGTTTCATGGCAAATCGTCCTCCCTGGGCCGCACAAACCACAAGGGAGTGATTGACCAATCACCCATTTTAACTGTCCAAGGGTGCTCACCAATGTTCCATCCCATCTACTTACCACCATCCCGCACTGTTCCTACCACACAGGGAGGTTAGCCTAGCTTGACCTTCCTGCCCCACCACTCTCCAAGACCTCTGCAATGGAGAGCCCAGTCCGCTTGCCAAGAACATCCTACCACCAGTGTAAAACAATAGCATCGGAACAGGTGTGTCTACCTACCTAATCCATCCCAGACTGTAAGGAGCAACTGACTCCGAAGCATTCCATGCATTCCCAGCCAGTACACCCTGGCCAGTCACCCCAAACTAATGTTGGGTCCAAAAATGGGAGGTGCTGGCCCGCTCAAATGCCCAGACGACCAACTCTGGCCACCAGCCAGTACAACCCAGGAGCCGCTGCTCCACCAGCACCTCCCCAGGACCAGCAGGCTTACCTGCCCTGCCGTCCATCCAGCACATGCTGGCCCACTGCCAGCAAACTGTGTTGGGAGCACATCCACCATGAGGTGCCAAAATGGGAGGTGCTGACCCGCTCGAAAGCCCCGACGACCAACATTAGCCGCCGATAAATACACACACTGGGGCTGCTGCTCCACCAGCACATCCCCAGGAACAGCCAGTTCGCCCGTCGTGCCGTCCGTCCAGCGCCTGCTGCTCCCTGCCTTCAAACTGAGATGTAGGCACATTTGCTAAGAGCTGGCCAGAATGCAGGCCCACCAAAGACCACAGCAGGGCCCCGGGACAGGACCTGCACAGGAGCCACTACTCCACCAGCACCTGCCAAAAGGAACAACAGGGGTGTAATGCCCAGGAACAAGCCAAGGGGCTTGTTCCCCCCCCCCAGCTTACTTACACTTCTCAGAAATGCCCCGATTCAGCTGCCCTATACACTCCTAACTTCCCCGGCATTGGGGCCCCTGTGGGGTCGAGGGCAGGTTAAAATGAGCAGGTTCACCCTGTTAATAATCATCTTATGCCAGCCGTTTCAGCTGATATGCATCAGAGGCTGGCCAGTGCTAGCTTGACAAAAGGCCCCCCTCCCAGAGGGTGGCAGTAGCACAGCTTGCTCAGCACCCCAACTGGGTATAAGGTGGCACAGCCAGCCCTAGCACTCAGGTCTCCTTACCCTAACCTCAGATTGTATGTAACCAGCCCAGCAACAACTATCTTCATCCACCATCAGGAACAGTCAGGAACTCCCTGCGCAAGCAAGCACCCTACTCTGGGTCCCAATCACTGGGGGAGGATGTCGGCGATGCAAGGGCATCCAAACAAACATAGTCAAAATTGCTTAAAGCAGTCCCGACTCATGATGGGCCCTGTAGGGATCCCAACTGCTGAGTTCCTGCTCCCCTCCTTCTGCCCTGGAACTCTGACAACCAAGTGGGGTTTGGGGCAGAACGAGCTAACTAGGGGCTTCTTTTCTTCTATACCTTTCGCTGCCTCCTGGACCCCTTCATAAGGAAACTAGTCAAGCATTCCCTGGGATTGCTCACAGCCTGCTCCTTACCCAATAATGTTCCTATCACGCTCATGACATCAAGCCTTTAGGGTCACCCCCAAGCCACCATGGGACCAGAATTTTATATACAGGCCCATTCCTATCACTGTGTATCTCCGAATACCACAGAGAAGTTAAACCTTACCTGAAACTTTATGCCCAGCCTTTCCAAGTTGTCACTCCAGAGAGCCTCTAACTACCACCGTAATGGGCAAAAGTCGACCCTGGAAACCCCTGTGTATAAAGGACCTGTTCTATCCGTTACAACAGAGGGGGGAAAAGGAAGCCCCACAAAATAGCGCACGCACCCCATCCTGCCTCAAGGGCAGGGTGGGGAGGCCACCTATCTAGAGGCCCCAAACTCGTGACCAACATGTTAGCCCTTCCGGTGCTGTAGAGATACCCGGCATGCAGATGTAACCTGCGTAATCACGAATGGTGCGTAAGGCTGGCAGTGCTGAGAATGGCTACAGCTTAATATCCGCCCTCCTCGCCCTATCCTATGCCAGAAGAGTGAAGCATGGAAGGGCTACCCAAAAGCGGCCGACTTCATCAAATGGCAGACCTGTATCCCAACCGCCCAGGAATGCCTTTTGTCATCCCGTGCCATTCCCAATTGGCCAGATGGAATTACTGGGACAATGTACATAAAGTCCCCCGTGTTTAAATATTGCGCTGTAGTGATAATTAGCACAACACAAGAACCCCTCACAAGTACAAGTATTTACTGTACAAAATGGCTGATGTTCTTTTGAGCCTTGTCCCTTCATAGGACAGCAAGCCGGGGCTGCATGTTTCTAATATGTAAAACCTGTTCTGGATCCGTATCCTAATTATAGTCCCCACTTAAACGATGAGCTAATACTAAGCTTTGTGTGTGTGTCTGTGTGGAACTGCACTAGCATATGGGCATGAGCATTCCCCCATGCCACGAGCCAGGCAGTAAACGAAAGCAAGCAAAACATCAACTGGACTAAAGCCTTGGTGAAATGCCACCCGCTATGCCCCTCCTAATTTCTATGTAACATGCATGGGAGATCCTAGACAGGGCAGAAATTAGCCTTCATGTTCCTGGCTGCCGAAGTTACATGGAGGGACCTGGGAGGGAGCCCATGGGGGTGTGAGCCCCTGGCCCCTGAAACCCTTGGAATGCTTGCCCACTGGATGCACTAGAGGTGAGCCCATTCCCTTCAGGTACCAAGGTGCAGGCATGGCGATGTCATGGTCCAGGATTCTGCTATGTAGCTCAGAGCACACCAACTGGGACAAGGCCATCTCTTCAGTTGCCAAGGTGCAGGCATGGTGATGTTCTCCTGGTCCAGGTTTCTGCCACCTAAATTGGAGCTTACTGTTGGGCATTGAGAGAAGAGATAATGAGTAATGTGCTCCATACCGTTCTAACCGGCCCTACGCCATGATCTCCGATAGTGCCCGGGTATTAATTTTTATTTTATTTTAATTTAATTTATATCCCACTCTTCCTCTAAGGAGCCCAGAGCGGTGCACTACATACTTGAGTTTCGCCTCACAACAACCCTGTGAAGTGGGTGCGTCGCCTCACTCCCTCCTTCCGAGGAAGCTGGTGGCTGTTCTACACATAATACCTTAAATTAGGATTAGACCTTTTCAAACCCCAGTCTGCTTCCCTCTGAGTGCTTGGAATTTAGTTCTACAACAGTCCGCATGTGTTTCTCAGGCTAGTTGCCACAACTAAGTTCTGCCCCCTGCTCAGTAACTGAAGTGTGTGCTCTGCCTTGAGGCCCTGCTGGATCCTACTGGGTTAAAATTACAACCCCCAGTCAGCCAGATGCCTGTCGATGCCAACCACTGTTGCAGTTCTGAGCATGGACACAGCCCCTTGCAGAGTCAGGCCTCCCATCCCACAAAAGTATGTGCTCTGCCCCTAGGATGGCCGAGAGCCTTGCCCCATCACTCTCTGACCTTCCCCGTATGTCCTGAAGAATCTGGGGGATCTCTGTAGTCCTGACAACCAGACCTATTTCTGTGGAACCAGGCACCTTCATTACAGGCAAAAGAATGCCCTTTGTTTGCTGATCAGTGTGAAATGATGCCTCCTTTCAGCCTCTCCCAATATTGCAGCTGCGCAACATAGGTATCCCCATATTCTGTCCCATATAACATACCAGCGAGGACTAGAACCAGCAACCTTCTGCTTGCCAGTCAAGCAACTCCCCACCACGCCCCTTAAGGTGGTCCAACCGGTGCACTTTGGCTGCACTTTTGCAAATGTTATGTCTTCTAGTTAAGCTAAATTCCCTGTAGGAAGCTGCCATATACCGGGTCAGACCCTGGGTCCATCCAGCTCAAAATTTTATTCATGTATTTTTACATTTTATATCCCGCTCTTCCTCTAAGGAGCCCAGAGCGGTGTACTACATACTCAAGTTTTTCCTCACAACAACCCTGTGAAGTAGGTTAGGCTGAGAGAGAAGTGACTGTCCCAGAGTCACCCAGAAAGGAGCTGTATGCTCCTCCCAGAAGGGTCCCAACCCAAAGGGGACTTCACACAGTGCCCACCCCTCTAGACTCCTACTCACATGCCACCAGGGCAAACCCCATCACAATTCAATCCACAAGCAAGTAAAGAAGCTTCTGCTAAATCAAGAGGGAAATTGTTGTTGTTTTTAGTTCCCTTCCTTCCTGCAGCCCCTTGCCTGTGATCCCAAACCAGTTCCCATTCCATCAGGACCCTGTACCAAGACATTCCACAAGAAGCGTTGCCTAATCCAAAGGTGAACAGCTTCAGCAATTTGAAATGAACTTCTCCCGAAAACACATAGCAACTGAAAAGAAACTCTGGCCTGAAGGTATGTGCCAAACCCGCTACCAGCAAAGGGAAGCGAGCAGAATCAGCAGCGTCAGGACTCTAGTCAGGGCTGCCTCTTTAAGTGATCAGCTAACTCAAGTTTAGGAGGAAGAGCAATGGGGGCTTTCTGTATTCATCCCGCTCTGAGGTACCAAAAGCCCAAGGGGCCGCTCAAACGTGGGCTGATACCGCCGCGGCCAAAGCCGCCAACCAACTCTCCCCCGACCCTGGCTGGAGGCCACAAACCACCGCGCATCCACGTTGGATGCAGCGGCTCCCTCGTCGCCACTGCTGCCGTTGCTCTGAGGCATGAAGGCCACCCCCCAAACACTGAGCTGCTGTGCAGGCTGTGGCAGTTCTTTCAGCGTTGGGCATTGTTGTTGCTGCTGCCGCCACCGCTACAGTTCCACATGGAGCTTCCCGGGCAGACGACCTCAGCCAGGGGCCCGCAGGCCCCCACAAGGCTGATCCCACCCCCAGAGGAGCCACCCTGCCCGGAATTGAACGCCGAACTGAGCATTCAGGGCGTGGAGCCACAGGAGTGGCAACCTTATCCCTGCTCCCCAGACTCAGAGATCCAATCAAGGGCTTCCTGGGGCTGTGTGTTAGGGGGCTGGGACAAATCGCCCTCCCCTCAGCACGAGACCAGGGGAAGGGGCATTCTCTTTTTTGAGCAAGAGGAAAATAACTGGCCCTATCCACCCCCAGCACAATACCTTCAGTGACTGTTGCTGGTGTTTATGTTTATGTTTCTTTTTAGATTGTGAGCCCTTTGGGGACAGGGATCCATCTTATTTATTTATTATTTCTTTGTGTAAACCGCTTTGGGAATTTTTGTTGAAAAGCGGTATATAAATATTTGTTGTTGTTGTTGTTGTTGTTGTTAAATAACTTCCCCTTTGGATCCTGGACACAAGCATGCTTGTGTCCAAACTTTCCCCCCCTACAGATACCAAGGGGGCAATTAAATGAAATCATATCAGGCTGGAACATGCATAGGGAACTGCATAAGTCAACAGTTAAGGATATAGTTTCAATGAATTCCTTAAATAGTGTAGATCTGACATTCTCAGACCCTGACCTGATTATAATAGATGAACGGCATGAACCCTCCCTAGATGGTGCTGGGAGTGCGCCCAGCGGTTCTGGGGCAGCTATTACTGTTGTTGTGGGGAATAGAAGAATTGGCCCTGGCAGAGCAGCTGCCCATTACAGAGGAAGGGAAATCAGTAATTTAGTAACTTCAACTTCCAACTGCTCTGTCAACTTTCAGGCCTCAGGGAGCAGCTCCAATGACCCACAGAGTCTGGCCTTGCTTCTCTGTAATGCCAGGTCAGTTCAGAATAAGACCGAAATTGTCCACGATTTGGTTGTGGATGAGGGAGATATCCTGGCATGTATAACTGAGACCTGGTTTGGGGAGGCGAGTGGTCCTGTGTGGGCTCAGCTTCTCCCATCAGGTTACTCTGTCATGGAGCAGGCTAGAGGGTGTGGGTGGAGTGTGTGTGTGGAGTAGCTGTGGTCCATAAGAATGCCATTTCCCTTACCAGGGCCCTTGTGAGACAGCTGACTTATACTGAGTGCATATTTTTGTGGGTGGGAACTAGGGATATATTAGGGATTCTGTTGGTGTACCATCCAGTAATGGACGGTAGGTGGAGCTTGGTGACAGTTGCTCCTCAAAACGGGAGCTGTTATATGGAGTCCTGCAGGGCTCCATTCTGTCACCAATGCTGTTTAATATCTGGGTGAAACTGCTGGGTGAGGTCATCAGGAGATTTGGTGCTGGGTGTTATCAGTATGCTGATGACACCCAAATCTACTTCTCCTTTTCATCTTTAGGAAATGGCACTCATTCTCTAAGTGCCTGCCTGCAGGCAGTAATGGGCTGGATGAGGGAGAACAAGTTGAAGATGAATCCAAGCAAGACGGAGGTGCTCATTGTGGGGGCTCAGAATCTGAGGGGTAAATTCGATCTTCCTGTGCTGGATGGGGTTACACTCCCCCAGAAGGTGCAGGTGCGCAACTTGGGAGTACTCCTGGACCCAGGCCTCACCCTGGTATCTCAGGTGGAGGCCATGGCCAGGAGTATTTTCTATCAGTTTCGGCTGATTCGACAGCTGCGCCCATTCCTTGAAGAGGATGACCTCAAAACAGTGGTACATCAGCTGGTAACTTCCCAGCTCGACTACTGCAATGCGCTCTACGTGGGGCTGCCTTTGTACAGTCTGGAAACTTCAGTTAGTTCAAAATGCAGCAGCCAGATTGGTCTCTGGGGTAACCCGGAGAGACCATATTATGCCTGTCTTGAAACAGTTACATGGGCTGCCAATATGTTTCTGGGCAAAGTACAAAGTGCTGGTTATTACCTTTAAGGCCCTGAACCGCTTAGGTCCAAGTTATCTTAGAGAGCGTCTTCTTCTACATGATCCTCACCACATGTTAAGGTCATCTGAGGAGGTCCGTCTCCAGTTGCCACTGGTTTGTCTGGTGGCGACACAGAGGCGGGCCTTCTCTGTAGCTGCTCCTGGGCTGTGGAATGCACTCCCAGCAGAAATTCGTAATTTGAGATCATTACTGTCCTTCAGAAGAGCTCTTAAAACCTATCTGTTTGGCCTGGCCTTCCAGGGTTTTTAAATGATTGGCAAACTTTTAAAAATTGTTTTAAATTGCTACCCTGATTTCCAGGGTTTTTTAGCTGTTTGAACTGTTTAATTGGTTTTATTATGTTTTAATAGTTTGATTTTAATTGTTAACTTGTTTTAATTGTTTTTATCATGCTGTAAACTGCCCTGAGCCATTTTGGAAGGGCGGTATATAAATCAAATAAATAAATAAATAAATAAATGAGAATAATAAAATAGACTCTATGATAGGATTGGTAGGGGAAGGAGAAGAGAAATCCTGTAAGGGGGAGTTAACACAAAGTTATGAAGATCAGGAGCCTGAAATTGCATTGGAGAAAACTGATTCTCCACTGGGCTCTCCCCTTTGTATTTTGATATTTAATTGACCACTGAAAAGGAAAATGGCTCTTCAAGAACTGGAACTGAAGTCCAGACAGACACAGTGGCCAAGGTCAGGGAAACTTGGAAAGGAGTCCTGAAATGTTCTTGTCTATATCCTGCTAACCCCAGGAAATATAGGGGTACTGTAAAGCTGTTTTCCCCCAATATAGATCGCAGGTGTACCTTTTGGAGTCTGTTACATCAGTTTGAAGATAAAAGCATCTCTTTTAAATATCCAGAGATTTAATTCAACCTATAATTGTCCCTTGACATACTCAAATATCATAAACAGAGAAAAGAAGTATATAAATAAACAGAGACATGCTAAAAGGAATTTCTGTGAATCAGAAGATCTGAGAGAAGATCTTTCCCCATTTGTTACATATCCTAACAATATTTTAATTATGGAAAGAAGGAAGGATGCTGATTTTGGATGTGGGGAAAGGCCTCCTGCAACCTCTTTAGTAAAAGCTTTGATATATCCACAGCCAGTTCAGATGAATTTAGAATTTGAGGGGCATGCAGGAAACCTTCAGAGAAATAGAGATTAGGGATGCGCACGAATAACGTCGGCGCCAGCGGGGGTAGTACTTTAAGGGTGGGGGAGGGTGTACTCACCCCTCCCGCCGCATTTCCCCCGCCGGCGCTCTGTTATCTTTAAGCCCCTCAGGGCGGCAGCATTCCTGCCTGCCGCTCCGTTTCCCTCCTCGGCCGGAAGTGGACAGAAGTAGCGAGCGTGTGTGCACCCGTCATATGCGTGCATGGTGAACAGGTACGCGCATGCAACAGGCACATGCTTGCTCGCTACTTCCGGCCACTTCTGGCCGACAGGGGAAACTGGGTGGCAGGGAGGAATGCTGCCACTCTGAGGGGCTTAAAGATAACAGAGCACCGGCGGGGGAAATGCAGTGGGAGGGGTGAGTACACCCTCCCCCGCCCTTAAAGTACTACCCCCGCCTGTGCCGAAATGCTGAAACACCCCCCCAGCACCAAAACTCTTCGGAGACCTTTATAATGGCCTCCAAAATGTTTCAGGCACATGCCTAAGAGAGATTAGTCATGGGGTAGAGGAAAGGGGCTGAGACAAAGGTTTAACTCCTGCCTGCCTCCCCACACATGATCATGTTTCCTAGTTCCCTCTGCTGCTTGCTGCAGCACATGAGCAGCACCACTGCAAGTGGTAGAGCAGGGAGCTGGAGGAGGGAGTCATCCGGCACCCATAAATGCATTGCACCAGGAGTGCAGTGCATTGGGTCATTTCCCCTCATTTGGGTGCTCTAGGCACCCAGCTCTGTCAGTGTTATGGCTGCAGGCAGCCCAAGCACACACACGATTGGGGACCCAGGGAGAAGGGGGCAGTTGCTCCCTTTTGCCAGGGTAAAAGCCCAGGGGGAAATGTTGGGGTACACATTGGGGCAGCACCAGTATTGGCCCCAATCCTGACACTTCACATGAACAGCCTTATACTCGCATGAACAGCCTTTTTGTGTGTGAGAGACAGAAACCTTCATGAATCTATATGTCTTTCAGCAGACAAGACAAAACCTTTCTGGCTTTTAACAAAACTAAACCCGGGAAGGAACAAACTTTTAATATCAAACATAGAGCAATTATATGACTAAGGGTTATAAATCCAGATCCACACTCTTACAGACTGGTCACGCAGTGACCCATGTACTAATCCAATTGTGATGAAATCTGCTGAAATCATGCACTGCTCCTGATTTATTTATTTATTTACTTATTTATTAGATTTCTATAACGCCCTTCCAAGAATGGCTCAGGGCAGTTTACACAGAGAATAATAAATAAATAAGATGGCTCCCTGTCCCCAAAGGGCTCAGAATCTAAAAAGAAATATAAGATACACACCAGCAACAGTCACTGGAGGAACTGTGCTGGGGGTGGATTGGGCTAGTTACTCTCCCCCTGCTAAATAAAGAGAATCACCACATTAAAAGGTGCCTCTTTGCCAAATTAGCAGGGACATTCTTTGGCTCCTGATGGAGCCAAAGCTAACATATTTTCGGAATCATCAATGTTAGTGTTCAGTTTTGGCCTATCTAATGTCCCCTAAACATAATCCTTACAGCAAACAACAGAATTTCATTGTGCCAAATACACTTAGCTGTCCAAATCAAGCCACTAATTGTCTGCAAATATGTACATATGCCTCATTTTCCACAGCCATGTATCTCTGTGTTACTTCTATCCAGGAGCATCCATGCACACAAGGACACATTCCAATGTCCAATATCTTTCTGGCATTATAACTCCCTGTTTGTTTGCTTTATTTGAGTCACTTCTGATCTCCACATCAAGCCGACACTCCACACTCTTCTGAGGCTGCCTCTGAGTACCAGTTGTGGGGGAGTAACAGCAGGAGAGAGAGCACAGCCCTGCCTGTGGCTTCCAGCGGCATCTGGTGGGCCACTGTGCAAAACAGGATGCTGGACTAGATGGGCCTGATCCAGCAGGGCTGTTCTTATGAGGTTGGCAGGAGAGGAGAGCTGGTCTAGGAGAGGAGAGTTGGTCTTGTGGTAGCAAGCATGACTTGTCCCCTTAGCTAAGCAGGGTCTGCCCTGGTTGCATATGAAAGGGAGACTAGAAGTGTGAGTACTGTAAGAGATTCCTCTCAGGGGATGGAGCTGCTCTGGGAAGAGCAGAAGGTTCCAAGTTCCCTCCCTGGCTTCTCCAAGATAGGGCTGGGAGAGATTCCGGCCTGGAACCTTGGAGAAACTGCTGCCAGTCTGTGAAGACAATACTGAGCTAGATAGACCAATTGTCTGACTCAGTATATGGCAGCTTCCTGTGTTCCTAGAAGAGCAGAAACTCATCACTTTTGGCCATGACAAAGTAGTTGTATAGGTGAGACACAAAAGATAACAGGAAGCTGAAAGGAAATAGGTGGAACCTCCAAAAAAAAAGGTGAGTAATTTTCCTTTCCTGCAACCAGGTGGCAAAATCTAAAGAGTATACTTTTATTTTGCAAATTAATTGAATGAATGCAAGCTTTTTGTAAAGATTCCCACACTAAATTAAGCTTCTAATATTGGCTGTATCCACACACTCAGCCAATGTATTTCAAATTATTCTCAAATACTGCCATTAATCATGGTTCCCACACAGATATCATTCTTAAAAAAATTGTTCCAAATTCTGCCAAAATTAATACCAGTGCAACATCTACACAAAGAATGACCTTTAATGCTTACTGGCTCACATGATGTGTGCAGCCTTTAGGGGACAGAAGTGACTTGCACTGCAACTGCTTTGGACCTAGAAGCAGTGGCACCACCATAGAGAAATGAGTAGCACTTCAAGTATAAGAAGAAACAACTAGCCTGTTGTAAACCCATAGAACAGCAGAAGAGCTCACAAGCCTGGGGGCTGCAAATCATGAAAAGAACTAATGAGCCTGGGGACCGCAGGTCATGATGAGAACCCGGCATTAAAAGAACCCACAAGTCTCATGCTCAGTATGTTGCATCTACCTATGGCTAGTAATCAAATCCCAGCATTAGAAAATTTATACAATATAGGATTATGGTCCTTTTCCCCCTCAATATTCTTACTCTGGTATGAAATCATACTTGTATCAGACTAATGGAGCTTTCCAGTGCAGCTGAATCAAACTTTCAATACCTGTGAACAGCTCAACACCTCCTATGGGCCACCTCCAGCCTCACAGGCAAAATGGCTCTAAATACCAGTTGCAGGGGAGCAACAGCAAGAGAGAGGGCATGCCCTCAGGGCCTCTGTGTGAACCAGGATGCTGGGCTAGATAGGTCTTGGGCCTGATCCAGCAGATCTGTTCTTATGTTCTTAACACAATAGAGACCAATTAAATGTACACATCAAAGTGATAATATCATTTGTAGACTCAAAAGAACTTTTTCTTATTATTTTGGAGTCCAAATAGCATTTCTTCTTTATATTCATTCAACTAGGATGTGGTAGGCAATCTTGGCTCTCCAGATGTTGTTGAACTACTATTTCCATCATCTCCAGCCACTATAATTGTGGCTGGGGGTGATGAAAGTTTTAGTTCAACATCTGGTGAGCCATGGTTGCCTACCCTGAAACTAGGATGCTTAAGGGACAGTTTGGATTATATTCTGCCAGCTTCAGCACACAAAATGAAGATATGCATACTCTGTGGGCTCACAAGTCCTTCCCCTGTTGATGAAACTGCCTTGGAGATGATTGGTTGACACCTCCATTTTGGGCAAATGTGGGGAATTTAGCTCAAAAGGGGAGACAGTTCCAAGCAGTTTTAATTTGTGCAAGCATCTGAACTCAAGAAAACCAGATTGGGAGAGAGGTTTTAACAAAAGGAGTTTATTGAAAGAAAAAAAAATAAAAGTAGTAAGACTAAGTTACTAGGTGGTCCTATTGTGAAAGCAATACAAATATGTTTAAAAACAGACAATTGTGAGGTACATTTAGCTTGAAGTTCCAAATTATATGAAAATTCCCAGACGGGTTAGAGAGAGTTACTTTAAGATGGCAGCGGGGTGGGGGGTAAAGTTTCAGAAATAAGAAAAAGGGATAGATTCAGCCCTGAAGGAGCCAGGCAAGAGGCTATACCACCTGTCCTCATGAAGATCCGACTCAGGCAGTTGGAGACTAGCGTCCATCCAGGGAGACAAAATGGAAAGCAGGAGAGTTGAAGGAGTGGAGTTCCTCACAAGGAGAGTTCCAGCATGAAGCCAGCTGGATAGATTGGCAAGGTGACCAACCAAAACCAGGCACAATGAGCTGAGCCTCAGTGTGAGGGCAGTGAATTGGCCCAGCAGGTAGTGATTTCAGCTCAGGTGGCCCCAATGAAGAGGTGAATACTTGTAGCAGTGGAGTCCCCAGTGTAGAGCACAAAGATGTCTTGCAGTTGGAGTCCCCTGTCTAAAGCACAAGGGAGCACAAAGATGGTTTTGCTGAAGTCCTTGTTGCAGTGGAGTCCCAAGTGTAAAGAACAAGGGAGCACACTTGTTGTGATGTTCTGCAGTTGGGGTCTCCAGTGATAGACACAGGAGAGCACACTGAGTCATGGAGTCAGGGATACCTATATCCCAAAATGTGCCTTGGATGCATATTTCTTTTGTTATACTTTGCTGAATAGAAGAGTCCAGACAGGCTTTTTCAGAATGCATTGTGTCTGATCGTCCTTCCTGAGTAGGAAGGTGTGTCTATCGTCTATTGCATGCAAGGCTAATTGTAATGACCCCTGCTAACTGAGCAAAGAGACACCTTTTAAGTGGTGATTATCTTATACTTATCAAGGGGAGAGCAAAAGGCCCTATCCAACCCCAGCACAGCATCCCTCCAGTGGCTGTTGCTGGTATCTACCTTATGTTTCTTTTTAGATTGTGAGCCCTTTGGGGACAGGGAACCATCTTTTTGATGTATTATTTATTTTTCTATGTAAACCGCTTTGAGAATTTTGTTGAAGAGCAGTATATAAATATACATAGTAGTAGTAGTAGTAGTAGTAGTAATGCAAACTAGAGTATGCAGGTGCTTCGAAAGAGTATCCTGTGCTGGGACTGACTCCCAATAATTCTATCAAAAGTTTTGATGGGCACCTTTTCAAAGTTACATCACTGACTCATCCCTATTGTGAAGGAGTCTTCTGCTGCACTTGTCTTATCTGCCTTCCCTTCCTGGCCTAATTGCTTCATTAGCATCAGGTGTTATATCTCTTGCGAGAGGATGAGGGGAGTTTTAGAGTTCATCCTAAGTCCAAAAGGACCTCGGATGCCAAATAACTCTCAATAGCTAGTTCTGGAGTCTGCTTAGCTGGGCCCCCACATAGGGAGAGGGTGTGTTACTAGGGTGCTAATCCCTTTTGCAATTTGTGTTACTTGCAGCCCAAATATAGGGGTGACCAGTCCACTGCCAACTAAGCGACTTGTCCCCATGTATAACATAAACTGGTAGCTCACATTGTGGTGCAGCTCCTGAGTATAGCAAAAGTGCAATCTCCAAGCCTGGAGATGCAGCTGTAAACAGGGAGGTTTCTGGGAGCTGGACAGAATAAGCAAGTAACACCCCCCCCCCAACATGCTGGAGTGCCCTTTCCTAATCATGTGTAGATGGATGGTTCAGCTGAATCACTGCACCATGTGATTAGGCAACCATCTGACACATTAGGAGTGCACACATCTTTATCACATGTGTTATGGTTGGTAAAATCTTGTCTGAATGGCTCCATTTTGTTCTGGAAAATCCTTAGTATTCTAGATTGTTCTTGAAAGCCTTAACCATCATGGAAAGATGAATTAAACTCATCTCACTCAGCCCAAGTTCATGTTCAACAATAACTAAGGAAGTACAATTCTAGCCCTCTATGGCCATATTTGCATTGGACCCATGGTTCCACTCCCCAGCCCACCCCAGCCCAGCCCACCTCACCTCACCCTTGCATTCCTGTCCGCATTTGGACAATATGGAGAGCAGGGGGAACTGGCTGTGTGGGATTCCTTCTTGAATGAAGCCAATCATAGCTGGAGAGAGGGAGGAGCTTCCTCCCTCAACTCCAGTTACAGCAAATGCAGCTTCCAGTTCTGCATTCACTCAAAATGCTCAGCAACTCAAATCTTGGGTATAAGCAGAGAAACTCACTACAAGCCGAGGGTTCAGACTGGAGTTTGCAAAGCACAACCCTGGGTCAATTTCCAAATGGGACTGGAGTTTCACACATTCAGACATACAGGTTGGGCAACCTCTGCCCACTTTAACTCCGGTTTCCCATTATGTGTAAATGCAGCCATTCTGTGTTCTTTGTTGTTACTGCAATGAGCAGCAGCAAACATGAAGGCCCTGAAGAAACTGTGAGCCACTAGAGGCCCTATAATTTACTGTTTTAGTTTATAAAAAGAGAGGAGGCTGCAAAGATTTTATTGCATGAAATGCTTTCTAAACAAACTCCTGACCTTGGCTTTTGTGTTACAACAGACCATGCAATTCTCCACTAGTAAGGTGTGTTTACTCTCTCGATATACATGTATTGCTGGGGAAGAGAGGAATGGAAGGGAACATAAAGGAGATAATGTTGCATCTGGTAGGAATACTGCAGTATCACAAAGTTATACCATTTGATTTGCTATACAAAAGCACAGAGCCAGGCACATTCAGTATAGCTTTTATATAAGGTTACGAGGTCTGTAGTTCTATAAAAAACTGCTTTAATGCTGACTACAAAAGCTTTTCAGAGCTAGTCTTTTTATAAAATAAAATCAGGTGCATCTACAGCCTCTGTTATTTACCTTCATTTTTAAAAATATATCTAGGAAGCCTACTTGCATTAGGCTCTTAAAAATCAGACAAACAATGACAAACTGGCTTTCATAACAGCTCCACTTTTGTAAAATGTTGCAGTCAATATAGCAATCGATGTTCTCATTGTATATACCTTTTTTAAAACATCAGAAACTCTGTGCACTTATATTGCCTGTTTTATTCTGTTTCAACTGGTGTGTACTACCCTGAGGTGCTGTGGATGAGTTCCAGACTAATGCAACAATGGCACTCACATGGGGGATGAATTTGGAAGAGATCTCCTTCCCCTGGAAGTCCTCTGTGCCACTGAAAAATATATCCTTGAGGGCAGCCCAAAATGAGTACATATAAATGCTGGAGCTGACTTAGTCGATACCATCCACAGCACTAGAACATCTCATGGAGCGCCAGCTCTTCACTAGTTAGAATGTCAGCCAAGGTCAACTAGATATGCACTCATACACATGCTGTGAAGCTGTGTTCCAACTGGAAAGACTTCTTGTTTGCCAAAAACCAGTCACATGGAGAGGGGGAAGCCAGCTAGGACTGAGGCATGCAGAAAGAGGGAGGTTCACTCTCCCTTCACACCTTTTCCTACTGAACCTTGACCCAAAAATTGACCCTTGAAGAGGCAATAGCTTCAAAATGTTGGTCTGGAAGAAACTGCCACTTCAGAAGGGCAAATTTTGCAGCAGGAAAGCAGTACAAAGGGGGAAATGAACCTCCTCCTCCCATGTGCTTTGGTCCCGACCTGGGCCCCTCCCCTCATGACTGTTTCTGGCAGCAGCAACAAAATTTGCTTCCCTTTGGAAGCAGAACTACAAAGGATAAGTTTGTGTGCACTTTAGCGGTGTTTGGGTGGTTCGGATTTGAATTTGAACTGACCTCGAACCATGGTTGGTAAGTTCAGTTTTGGTTTTGCTCGAACCCCCACCCCCACCCCACTCCACCCCTGGCCAGTTTGTTTCAAATTTGAATCCAACTCAAAGCCATTCTAAAAGGTTCTACATAGGGTATAATGGGGACTTGAATCAGCCCATTATTCTCTATGCAGAACATCTAGGGGCACAAAACCAAGGTGGGGTAGTTGCCAACAATCACCAAACCCTCAAAGCAATTGGACACTCCTGCAATTTGAAATGATTTTTTTTTTTTTTTTTGCGGGGGGAGATTTTTACATATACTTTTTTGAATTTCCCCCACAGGGAATAATGGGGATTTGAGGCTACCCCATCTGCTGCTTTGGGGTGCCTGGGTACCCCAAAGTGGGTTTGGAGGCAGGTTCTTCCCCCCACATTTTTGCCATCTCTTCAATGCATGGATTGGATTCCATTAAGAAATCAAGCCTCTGTGACCTGACCTAGTGACCTGTGTTTGAACTCGTGGATGATGATGATGATGATGATGATGGTGGTGGTGGTGATGATTTATTTGATTTGTATACCGCCCTTCCAAAATGGCTCAGGGCGGTTTTTAATTAAAACAAACCACTAAAACAGTAAAGAGCTAAAACAAATTTAAAAAAACATAACAATTAACAATTTAAAAACATTTTAAAACAACAATTAAACAATTACAGTGATTAAAAACCCTGAAACCGGGTTTTGAATTTTAAAATAGACCAGATATTAAAATCCCCAAAATTTAGGAAGCTGAGAAAGCTTGGGTGAAAAGATGGGTTTTCAGGTGTTTTTTGAAAATTGCCAGAGATGGGGAGGATCGTATCTCAGCAGGGAGCACATTCCACAATCTCAGGGCAGCGACCAAAAAGGCCCATCTCTGTGTAGCCACCAAACAGGTCAGCGGCAACTGGAGACGGACCTCTCCAGATGACCTCAATGGGCGGTTGGGCTCATAATGAAGAAGACGCTCTCTTAGATACCCAGGGCCTAAGCCGTTTAGGGCTTTGTAAGTTATAACTAGCACTTTGTATTTTGTCCGGAAACCTATTGGTTTTTTGGTTTTGCTCTGATTATGTTCTGAATAGAATCCATGAATTCGAGACTTTGGTTTGGGACAGTATATAAATGTATGAAATAAATAAAATAAAACAAAACAATGAATGCATTGAAGTGATGGCAGATGGGGCAGCCTCAAATCCCCTGGCAGGTCCACACATCTTTGCTGGAGACCACATAGGCCCCAGACTCATGTTGGCACCAGACCACTGGCTGTGCATGCATGTGTGTGTGTGTGTGTGTGTGTGTGTGTGTGTGTGTGCTAGAACTAAACCGAAAAGAAAAAGGGGGCCTATATACACATAGCACAGATACAATTTATATTAGTATATACACATATCCATCTACAGAACAGCTATACACACACCAACCATCTACACAAGCCAAAGCTTCCAAAACACTATCTACACAAAAGAAAGAAACTTCTAGTCTCCACCACACACACACCTGCACACACATATCCATACAATTCTTCTACACATTTACAGCAGCTAGTTCTACATATTTAAGTATTTACAATTTTACACATTTGCAGATTTACATTTTTAATAATCCACATTTTTACAGTCATAAGAACATAAGAACAACCCTGCTGGATCAGGCCCAAGGCCCATCTAGTCTAGCATCAGTGACCCACCAGATGCCGCTGGAAGCTTACAGGCAGGAGTTGAGGGCATGCCCTCTCTCCTGCTCTTACTCCCCTGCAACTGGTACTCAGAGGCATCCCCGACTCCCGCTGCCTCCCTGCCAAGACAAGTCACCTAGGAACACAATTCAAAAATCTACGTAGTTACAAATTTACATATTTTCAAATCTAACTTTAACAAATCTACACATTTACTTATATACACAATGCTGCACTGGCACAACTGGCTAGTGTTTGTGTGTGTGCCCACAGCCCCGCGAGTGCTGCTGGCCAGATGGAACAAGGGGGTTGTTCAGCATCACGGGTTATGCCAGTGGGTGGGTGTGTCCAGTTGTCATGTCACAGCACTAGTGGCACGCTGCGACATGGCATGGCTGAAGAAAGAAGGGGAGAGGATAGGGATGAGAGGAAGCTGTTGACAGGCACTGGACCAACACCATGGGTCAACCACAGGCTAATCACTTGCCCAGCTCAACTCCCAGCTGGGGGTAGCTCAGCAGTGGAAGGTTAACCTTGAGGAAAACCAACACCTCCACCAAGCCAGGTTCCGACCGGGCCCAAGCGGGTGTACCACGTTGCCAGCATGTGAAAACACCTGCTTGCTCTGGACACTGGTTACACAGCAACCACTGCCAGATCTGGCCATAATTGGCAGTAGGTTGCCCAGAACTGTGCACAGCCCATCTCTGGGTCTTCCTCCACAGGCTCCTCCAGGTACTGGGCAATGCATTGTGCAGCAACTGATGGCCTGGTAGGCCCAGGCCGAGCCTCCCGCAAACCCACTTAAACCACTGGGCTGATTTAGTGGGGGGAAACTGCCTGCTGCACTGGTGCCAATGCCTGGGATGCCACGTTCATAGACTGGGAAGAAGAATGGGTGGGAGAGGAAGGGTCACCCACACTGCTGCTGGGTGTGGCTCGCACATGCTTGGGGGCACACCATCACCACCTTCCTGGTTTCTGGTCCTAGGATTCTCCTTCTCTCTGACTCTCTAGACCAAGAGGGCATGTCACCACATAAACAACATTGCCCTTGATGGTCAGGTCACAGAGACAAGCCAGGAATACTCCTCTCCATCACCCAACACACCAAACAGCCTGTCGACATCCCCAGTCCTCAGCCATCCTGCCAGCACACAGCCCTCAGGCGTGGTCAGTAAGGTCTGGAGTTCACACATCAGTTTTTCTAGGAGAGTATTTGCAGGCAGGGTCGGGCTCAGAGGAGTAGCATCAGCACACAGAGTCTTCGTTGCAAAAAAGAAAGCCTCCAGTGCTGACACCATCTTGGACATGTGCTTCTACTCTGAGTTGGAGAGATCACACACACCCAAGGTCTCATCCCTCACCAGATCGTCCAGGACTACCTCCTGCTCCAGCAGGCACTGGAACAAGAGGAAGATGGAATTCCACCGGGTATCTACATCAGTGGGGAGGAGATGGGGAGGAAGGCCATGCTCATACTGCCGCGCACAGAGCAAGTGTCTGGACTTCTCACTCCAGTGGAAGTGAGCTGCAATCTTGTGGGACATCTCCACAAATGCAGCCATGACAGCAACAGCACCCTGAAGCGGATGGCCCTGTTCCCTCGATACCTTCACTTTTTTGAGGCCAAGGGTGTCCCTGACAGCCAGGTGGAGGATGTGTGCCATGTAGTGAATGTTCACATACTCCAACACTGACTCTATTGCTGCGGTGATGCTGGAGCCATTGTCTGTTACAATGAACCCCTGGCTGAGGTGTGGCAACCTACCTATCCACTCCTCAGTTTGGTGGCTGAGTATGGCTGCAACCTCCTCCTTGGTGTGCTTGACATGCACAGTTCCCACCTGCAAGATGACCTACCTGAGCGGTGTGGGATACGCTGGAGCCAGAAGCAGCACTGGAGTTCCCCACTCTCTCCAGGCCCCACCAGTGAGCAGTTAGGGCCAGGAAAGCAGCGTGCATTCCACTCACACTGTTCCAGAGATCAGTGGTGAACTGCATGCTGGTGCCAGGCAACTCTGCACACAGCGCAGCTTACACAAGCTTCCTGCATCTCAGTCTGGCTGAACGTTATTCTTGAAGGGATCGTTAAACTGGGTGCGAGAGTCTGGATAATCCAGCGGAAGCCGAGGTTCTCAACCACTTGAAAAGGTTGGTCATCAGTGGCCATCATCTATGAGGTGGGTGAGGAGTCGTGAGTCCACATGACCAGGATGCTTCTTGCCCAATGACTGTGTCCACCGCTTGACCAGAAGCGTGCCCTGCTTCAATGAAGCCTTCACATGGCCCTTGTCAGCACTAGTCGCAGGCACACTAGGCTCACTAGCACTGCTAGCAGAAGCAAGGAGATCCGGGTGAAGAAGATGCATGTGTCGCCACATGGATGTCATCCCCAGTTGCTTAGCATCCTTCTGCTGACTGTCCTTTGCCCTGCAGTGAACACAGCAAGCAGTAGCTGGGGCATTTTGAGGGGTTTCAAAATGCTGCCAAATATCACTCCTCTGGATGGCCTCCTGACGCCGTCTTGGGGCTCTTTGGTGATGGTAAACCTACAGGGTCTACTGGCTGCCTTCCGCCATCACCCATTCCCCTTCCACCCTGTGTGCCAGAAGGGTCTGGCTGAGGCTGAGGGGGCAACTCCTCCACAGCAGCAGACTCTGACTCAGAGTCTGACTCAGCCCCGGAAGACCCAGAACCGGAGTCTGCCATGAGTTGTTGGGCATCATCGGGGGGGCCCACTGAATGGCAAGAGGAGTGGGGGGGCACAAGAGAGAGGGGCAGTCTGGCTGCACTCCCAGCTTTTGAGCCCCTGTCCTCCACCTCCGTCATGTAAGCAGCTTCCCTGGAGGAGATCCCCCTCACATTTCCAGCCTCCACATGGGGTGGTAGCACTGGTGGTGCATCTCAACCTGGGCATTGCTCAGTGGCAGCAGGCTCCTCTAAATAGGAGAACCCTTTGTGCCACCACTTCACCTGGAGCAAAGAATTCACCAATGGGGACCAGTGTTCCCTCTAACAGGGATTCTCAGACATTGGCTTTTGCTTGGGGATTATGGGAGTTATATTCAACAACATCTGGGAATCTCTGTTAGAGGGAACACTAGTGGGACCTGTGGGACCCCATGCCAGCATCTTCTCTGCACCCCACCCTGGCCTCCCACACCTGCTGGGACACCCCTCCCACCTCTGCCTGCCACCTTGCTATCAGCCTTGCTTGCAACACAGCACTCAGACATCTTCCCAATCTCTGGGGGCTTTTTCCCCCTTTTAAAAAAAAATAGAATTTTTAAAAATTGAGGGGGATCTAAAAAAAAAAAACCTATCCAAAAAGTCTTAATTAAACAAACAAACCTACCCACCCACAACAACAACGCAATACAAGGAGGGGGCAACTAAAGGGGACCTGCAAAAATAAGAGACAACCTCTAAAGAAAAGCACAGAAAATGCATCCCCCAAACCCAACCAAGGAGACCCTATTTATTTTATTTATTTGTTCATTCATTCATTCATTCGATTTCTATACTGCCCTTCCAAAAACTACACAGAGTAATAATAAATAAATAAGATGGATCCCTGTCCCCAAAGGGCTCACAATCTAAAAAGAAACATAAGATAGACACCAGCAACAGTCACTGGAGATACTGTGCAGGGGATGGATAGGGCCAGTTACTCTCCCCCTGCTCAATAAAGAGAATCACCACATTAAAAGGTGCCTCTTTGCCAAGTTAGCAGGGGTTATTTAATTTGTTTAATAGAAACTAAGGACAAATGGGGCACCAAAAAGCACTCACTTACCCCCTCATTGTCCTGAAGTCTTCTGCCCCAGATGCGGCACATACACACAGGCCAGAGGAAAGAAAATATGACCAGTGTGCTCACCTGGGGTGGGGGAGGAGAGATAGGCAGCTGTGGGCTATCCAAACAAACAAACAAATTAAAAATGAGTAAAATAAAACAAAACACTGAGGGGGAAATCTGAAAAACTGCTGGGGAAAGGGTGTGAAAAAATGGGGAGAGCCTAGGCCTGTGGGACAGGCAGAGACAGCTGGAGTGGCTGCTGCTGGAGCAAGTAATAGGGTTGGGGGGGACCTGCTCCAGCTAAAAAAAATTAATAATAATCCCCCCCTAAAAATCCAATACAGAATGAAAGGGATTGAGGCTGGGGACATAGTCAGTCAACACAGCCCAGAAAAACAAAAGCAGCCAGTTAGTCAGCAAAAAGGAAGAGTGGGGTTGGTGGTTGGTGTGGAGGGCAAAAAGTGGGGGCAGGGGCCTCCCCACCCCCGGCAGTGGCTAGCTGGCAGAGCAGGAGGAGACACACTGTAGAAAAATAAATCCAAAAGGGAAAGCACACAGCAGCCACGCACAGCCTGGAAAAATTACTTTTAAAAAGAAGGGGAGTTGAGGGGGAGGGGAGTCAAACAAACAAGCAGGCAGGACAGACCTCACCAGCACGACAGAGACAGAGAAGCAGCATCAGCAGCCACAGCTCTTTCTCTTACCTCAACAAGGAGTGCTTTTGCAAGCCAGGGACTGCCTTTAAGTAGAAGTTGAATCTCCCTCCTTTAAGAGTCCCCACCCTTGTCCCTCCCCCAGGGCCAATGAGATGCCAGTTCTCCAGGACTGGCACCACTACAAAGACTACCAGAGGGCCAGACACATCTGGCCAATCAGGAAAGCAGGAGCTCAGCAAATCACAGCAAGTGACAGAACAGTCATAAAATGGCCACCAGCACCTAAAATGGAGGCTCAAGCCTCTGAGCCTCTTTGAACTGGTTTGATAGAACCAGGCTCTCTTGGGTTCGAACTCAGACCAGCACTGCCAATTCAGTGCCCTGTTTGGTCTGAGTTTGAACGAACGGAACCTTTTTGCACATCTCTAGTGGACTTCTAGTCTGACGCAAAGTTATTCTTTGAATATACCAAACTAGATGACCTTGAACAATAACTGGAAGACATGGCACATGCCAGACTGATAAATTACTCGGAGTGCACCACTAAGGCACCCTCTCCATTTGCCTTTATATTAATGTCTAGCTTCTTTCATTCCCTCCAGTATGCAGCATCCAACCGCCCCACCTACCACCATGACCAGGAGCGTAGGAAGGTTGGAGTGGGCCCAGAGACCAGATTTTAAAATGCCCTCCCCCCGAAGCTCAGCTCATGAAGTAAAGAAATCTTAAATGAGGCTGAATAGTGGTAACAAAAAGCATAGTTATACACACACACACACACACACACTATGTGCCACAATAGAACATCATCCTAAATTATTTTTTTAAAGGTTTTGTAAATTGTGGACGATGCAAGTCATTTAATGGTATTAGAGAAAGACATGCTGTTCTGGTAGCTCCAAGTCTTAACACTCACATCAATTTTGGAGGATGAATACAACTGAAGGAAGCCTGGCGGGTGCGCAGCTGGGGAAGTCGGTCATGTGACTTGCCTCTCCCCCCCCCCAAGGCAGTGGGCCCCCAGACAACTGTCTCCCCTTGCCCTATTATAGTTACACCCCTGACCACGACCACCACCAAATGACATTCTCCATTTAAGGGCAGGGGCCTTCTCTCCCCTCAAGGACCATGCAGTGGTGCTTGCCTAGTTCTCCTCCTGGTATGCACTACCACTGCAGTAAGCACCAAAATGTACGGTTCACATGATTCTCTCCTCTCCTCCAATAAAATAAGAAGTTGTTTATACATGCTTTGCCACCATGAAGAAACATTTTGATGCCACTAATTTCTGATTGATTGATTGATTGATTGATATAGCAAATTTATTGACTGCCTGACTTCCTTAGACTCGAGGCGGTTTACATAAATTAAAACAGCAACAACAATGAAGACAAGCCGGTGGGGGCAGGGGCACACACACACACACACACACACACAAACAAACACAAACACACACACACACTAGAAAATATAAGCCTGGCAAAACAGATAAGTTTTCAGAAGCTTCTTAAAGGACAGAAGGCAGGGGGCATTAGGAATCTCAGGAGGCAAGGTGTTGGTGAGATCAAACAAATACAGAAGGAAAATAGAATTAACAAGTTTACATAATAGGAATACACTAGAATTCCTGACCGTGTTTTTTCTTTAAATAAAGTGTTTCTTATTTCTTCAAACCTTGAGCTTTATTTTAGCTTTCCATCAGGGATTTATTTGCATTCCATTTATTTGTTTATTTTATTTTATTTATTTATTTATTACATTTCTATACCGCCCCATCCAAAGGCTCTGGGCGGTATACAACAAGTAAAAAACAAAGGCAAACACCATTTAAAACAAGCTGCTTAAAACAACATTTTAAAAAAACAAATTTAAAACACTTCAGTGTCATTTAAAACCAATTAAAATACTTTAAAACAATTTTAAAACCTTGGATTTTCTCACTTTACCATGGGAAGTTGCCTCACATTATTCAAACCACTGGTCTATCTAGCTCAGCCTTGTCAATGACTACAATGACTTTTGCTTTGCTTTACACTGACTGAGCCCATTCTCACAACATGAGCTACCTGGGTAGGAAAGAGTTAACCCAAGCAGCTCGTCTCATCTGGGCCACTGGGAGGACTCCTGACCCAGCTGCTTCAGAGTTGTGTAGCCCAGATCCACTACCTAGGTACAAAGTGAGGCAGGAGGAAAACAGAGCCCACCCTACCTCTCTTTGTGGTCTGCTGGAGCACTGCCATGGTTAAAATGGCTTCCAGGACTGGCAGACACAGAATCCAGTAGAAAGCAAGGCGAGGCAGAGGAGCACTGCTGCAGGCTGCCTCTCCATCCCTCAAGTGGTGAATTGTGGGATACAGGAGGACTTCCTCCTCCCAATCCCATTTTGGGAGTCTGCCATTTCACCGGTCGTGTGAGCGCACGAACAGCAGAGTCCCGGGGAGGCTTCAATAGTCTGAGGAAGGCAGGAGGCTTCAATTGTCTGAGGATTATCAGAGGAAGGCAGGTAGGATCCTGCCTTCTCCACAGTCCATCCCACTTTGGTCATGAGAACAGCCTCACTGGCTGACATCCTGATAAAGTGTGTCTGCACTCTGGGAATGAGCATCCCCACTGCAGGAAGTGACCTTCACAACATATTTTTGTGAGGCACAGGGCACCTCCAGGGAAAGGAAGATCAGAGAAAATCCCTGCCACTTGTGCAATAGGAGCTATGAAAGCTCTCCACAGTGAAGACACTTCTTCCTGGCAGGTGGCTGCATGGTCAGGATGTCATCCACTGATTTGAGATTCTCCCAGTGCTACCTGAAGATGCAAGGTATTGAACCTGGGACTTTCTGCATGCAAAGCATGTGGCACACCACAGAGCTATGTCTCCATTATCAGTTACTTTTATGGAATAACGATCCTAGCACAACAGCTGATACCAAAATTGTAACTGTGAAAGCAAAGTAATAATTTAATATAGCTTTAGAGAATTCTTCCATGTAGGAAATTTTGCAGTAAGCCTACAAAATCCAAGCTTATAGAGAGTTCTTAGGTTCTGAGTGCTTCTTATCTTAATCACAAATGTCAGTGCCAAGTCAATATAATTTGATTTAACCAGGATAAAGTACACTTATCTTTGTATCATGAACCTGTAGAAAACCCTATATTTACATTTTCCCAAGGCATATTAGGAAATGCACAAAACTGACATAAAATGAATTGTATTATCATGCAATAAAAAGTAAATAGCATCCCCAGAACACATTGGAAATGGCATCTATGAGCATACTGTTGGCTCTAGACTCAACAGTCTTAGCTGTTTTACAGCTAAAATATTTAAATATGTTCAGTTTAAATAAGCATAAAATATTTCTGCATAAGTAGATGGCTGTGAATACCTATGTGAATGTGAAGATTGTTGCAACATTTTATGATATTAAAAAGATGGATTTGGTTTTTTAGGCTTATACATTATTCAGTTTGCTTAGATTAGTGTTTGTTTAGCCCTAACAATCAAGCTATTCACCCTGGCCCATTTTGGGTGTGTCTTCTTTGCACCATCTTCCTTTGAATGAAGCATAAAGCAAAGGGCCATGTTCATTGGCTGCCAGACATCTGGTGGGCAAAGCTAGGCAGTCATGTCTGCCTCCCACTCCACAAGTGGGCAGCCTTCATTTGGAGAAGCGACTGGTTGGATCGCTCCCCCTGTGGATCTCCTCTGGACTTTGGTTGCAGCCTGGGTTGTTGTGGTCGGGCAGTGGCAGCACCGACATCAGTGGCAGCAGCAATGACACAAGCAGTGGCTCAACTTCTTGGCAGTAGTCCAGCAGGTGTGATTGCCACGATGGTCACAGAGGTGCCATTCTTCCGAGGTTTCAGCCTCCAACTCTGAAAAGAGCCCTTCTGGACCTTTGATTTTTGGATGGGTGGAATGGTGGATTTTGGGATAGAGGATAGCAGGTAGTTAGGTAGGGGTCTCTCCCCCCACTTCCTCCCCAACAGGGGATTCCCAGTGACCCAGTGGGCCTTTATTCCCCATCGTTTTGCTTGCTCATAGGGTCTGCATGCATGTGCATGTGCACACACACACACACACATATACACACAGCGAGGCATTTTTAATTGTGATACATTTTATTCCTGTGGTGCATATAACTCTCCTCTTTTAAATATTTTTTCCTTGAATAATAAACCATCAGCTTCCTCACTTTAAAATTGTTTTGCTAAATAAGAAACCATCACACAAAAGTGGGGCTAAAGGTTTGGCTTTATTTATCATCTGATAAAGGTCTGGCTTTATCTTTCATCTGTTTTGGTGCTCAAAACACTATAATGGATGCTGGACATATTTGCACTACCACACTGCTATTGATCTAAAACGAATAGCTGCTATTTAGGAATCCGTGTGCATATAGCCAATGACATCCAAGATATAACGTGTCATTTTGCCCTGAGATACATAGGAATAAGCTTTCATTTCTGAGCACCAGCCTGAAGGTTTTGCTACCCCTTTTGATGTTTTGGCTCTGCTGCTCTCCCTTTTTTCCCCTTCTGCCCTTTCAGTAAAAAGAACTAAAGTCTTCTTCAAACAATGTTATGAAAACATACCGTTTTAATAAAAGTTGTCTGGAAGGCTTTCATATATTCATCCTAATGATCAGTGAGAAATCTATGAGATTTCAGTGAGAAATCTATGTAGGGAAAATTAGTTTACTGAGCTTCAGGTTCAACAGGAATTATATATAATGGGCTCAAAAACCCAAATAGTCATTATTGTTTGTACATTTTCTTCAGATTTTTCAAAAAGCTAAAAGTTTTTAACTTTAGTTCTAATTTAGCTGAGTTTTAGCTTTTGGTTCTTCCAGTGATTCTGTTGATCAGGGGAGTAGACACTATTGCCTTCCGCCTTCTGCCTGCTGCCCCTGTTGTTGCTGAGTGTTGGCAGGACTGGGGTCCTGGGCTTCAATCTGCCCACCCCTGGGCTACATAGGAAACTGCCGGTGGTGGTGGGAGTGCCACCGGTGGGGCCGCCCCTTTGGGGAGCCACTTTGGGGAGAAACGAGGGCGAGGGCTACCCCCTCCCCCATTCAGCATTTTTAGGGTTGTGGGGGGAGTGAGATAAGGCTTGGGTAAGATCTGTTTTGAATGTTTTGGAGTCTGTCTGGAGAGGGGGAGATGGGAGGGCTTGTCCATTGGGTCTCAGGATGGCTATTCCAGTGGTGGCGGGGAATAGAAGAAGTTACGTTGGCAGGTCAGCAAGCCATTGCAGGGGAAGGTAAATCAGAAACTTAATAACTGTTTCCCCTTCCAGCTGGCCTGCCAGCTCTTTGACCCTGGAGAACAGTGCCAACTACCCACAGAACCTTTCCTTGCTCTTTTTGTAACTCCGGGTGAGTCCAAAACAAATCCAAAGTAATCCATGAATTGATCAGGGATCAAATGGCTGACCTGGTGTGTATCACAGACTCTTGTTTGGGGGAGGCTGGGGGCCCAGTTTGGGGTTACCCCAGGTTACTCGGTAGAGGAGCATGTAAGGGAGCGTGGGCAGGGAGGTGGAGTAGCTGTGGTCTTTAAGGATAATGTCTCCCTTGCCAGGATCCCTGTCAGAGTGTCTGATCATATTGAATCTGTGTACTTATGTTTGGGGTCAGGGGCCTATTAGAATGTCACTTGGAGACTGTTGCTCTTCAAAATCTGAGCTTTTATATGGGGTCCCTCAGGGCTCCATACTGTCTCCAATGCTTTTGAATATCTACATGAAACCATTGGGAGAGATCATCTGGAGATTTGGTGCTGGGTGCTATCAGTACGCTGATGACACCCAAATCTATTTCTCCATGTGTCAACATCGTCAGGAGAAAGCATATCCTCCCTGAAGCGGTAATGGGCTGGATGAGGGATAACAAACTGAGACTGAATCCAGACAAGACGGAAGTACTTATTGTGCTGGATCATCACTCAGAAAGCGATATTGATCTACCTATTCTAGATGGGGTCATACTTCCTCAGAAGGAACAGGTACACAGTCTGGGAGTGCTTCTGGATCCACACCTTTCCTTGGTTCCCCAGGTTGAGGCAGTGGCCAGAAGCGCTTTCTATCAGCTTTGGTTGATACGCCAGTTGTGTCAGTATCTTGAGGTCCATGATTTCAGAACAGTAGTACACTTGCTGGTAACCTCCAGACTTGATAACTGCAATGCACTCTATGTGGGGCTGCCTTTGTATGTAGTCCAGAAACTACAATTAGCACAAAATGCAGCAGCCAGGTTGGTCTCCGGGTCATCTCTAAGAGACCATATTACTCCTATATTACAGGAGTTGCACTGGCTGCCAATAAGTTTCTGGGCAAAATACAATGTGCTGGTTATAACCTATAAAGCCCTAAACAGCTTAGCCCATGGTACTTAAGAGAGTGTCTTGTTCTGCATGATCCCCATCGTCCACTGTGTACATCAGGGGAGGTACATCTTTGGCTACCTTCATGTTGTCTGGTGGCCACCCAGGGACGGGCCTTCTCTGTTGTTGCCCCAAGACTTTGGAACACGCTTCCTGTGGGAATAAGAGTCTCCCCGTCTCTAGCGTGGGTGGTGGCTGACTAGCTGCATGCAGTCTTGGAGAAAACTGTTGATCTAGGCCCATTTCAAACTGGCTTTAGGGCAGGCTATGTGGTTGAGTTGGCCTTGGCTGGCCTGATAGATGACCTTTGCTGGGGAGTAACAGAGGGAGTGTGACTCTGCTAGCTCTTTTTGATATTTCACAGCTTTTGATAACAATGACCATGGTACACTTCTGGGTTGCCTGAGGGACTGGGGAATAGGAGGCCCTGTTTTAGTTGTTCCACTCTTATGTCTCAGGTAGATTTCAGATGGTGGCACTTGATGCCAGTTGCTCTTCTAAATAGGAGCTACTGTATGGAGCCCCTCAGGACTCCCTGTCACCAATACTTTTTAACATCTACATGAAACCACTAGGTGAGGTCATCAGGAAATTTGGTGCTGAGTATCATCCACATGCTGATGGCACCCAAATCTATTTCTCCTTGTCATCAGTATCACAAAATGGCATTATCCCCTTAAATACCTGCCTACAAACAGTAATGGGCCAGGTAAGGGATAATAAACTGAAACGTAATTCCAAGCCAGACGGAAATGCTCATTGTTTGGGGCTATAATCTGCAAAATGGGATAGAACTTCCTGTTTTGAATGAGGTTACACTCCCCCAGAAAGAACAGGTTCGTAGCTTGGGAGTGAGCTTGGACCCGGATCTCACCCTGGTGCCTCAGGTTGAGGCTGTGGCCAGAAGCGCTTTTTACCAGCTGCGATTGATTGGACAACTTTGCCTGTTCCTTGAGGAGAATGACCTGGAAACAGTGTTGCAGCAGCTGGTAACCACCAGGTTGGACTACTGCAATGAACTCTATGTAGGGCTGCCTTTATACGTAGTTCGGAAATTTCAGTTAGTCCAAAATGCAGCAGCCAGATTGGACTGCAGGCACTTTTTAAAGTGGTAGTTCTCTTCTGTTTAGCAAGGGGAGAGCAATTGGCCCTATCCAACCCTAGCACAGCATTCCTCCAGTGGTTGTTTCTGGTATCAACCTTATGTTTCTTTTTAGATTGTGAGACCTTTGGGGACAGGGGACCATCTTATTTATGTATTGTTTATTTTTCTGTGCAAACCACTTTGAGAACTTTGGTTGAAGAGCAGTATATAAAAAATCAGTAGTAGTAGTAGTCGTGGTCGTCGTCTCTGGGGAATCTAGAGGAGACCACATTATGCCTGTTCTTAAACAGTTGCACTGGCTGCTGATATGTTTTCAGCAAAGTGCTGGTTATTTCCTTTAAAGCCCTGAATGTCTTAGGTCTGAGTTACCTGAGAGAGCGCCTTTCTGTATAAAATCCCCACCACTCATTAAGATCATTATGAGGAGTCCATTTTCAGGAGCCACCGGTTCATCTGGTGGTGACTTGGGATCGGGCGTTCTCAGTTGCCACCCCTAGGTTGTAGAACATGCTCCCATAGATATAAGAGGATTATCTTCCTTGGAGGCCTTCAAGAAAGCCTTAGACCCATCCTTTTAGCCTGGCTTTTAATGATATCCAGTTTTAATTTTAATTTTAATCTGGTTTAATTTTTAAAAATTGTTTTATTATGAGTTTTTTATTTTAATGTAAACTGCCCTAAACTGCTTCAGGAAGTGTGATATAAATCAATAATCAATCAATCATTGAATCAATCAATCAATCAATCAATCAAATAAAAGCTAAAAGCTCCTTTTGGCAAGTGGGGCTGAAAATGTTACATTGGAAAAACACATTTGTTTTGACAAGGTATACAATATCTTCAAAATCATGAATAATGCCTGTTAAGATGCAGCACTCAAAATATTTCCATGACTTTATTCTCTGCACATAATACCCACATTTTTAAACTTTTAAAAAAGAGATCAATAATTTTTTTTATAGTAATTAGAACTAATTACTTACTGTTTTGATCTCACTTTTCTGATATCACAGGCTCTAACTGTCTCTATTTACGAGAGACAGCCCCTGTTTTCTGGCATCTGTCTCTAGTAAATCAATGTCCCTGTGTTTGCCTCTTGGGGATACCTTATTCACTTTTATTTTCTTCATTTGAGCTACGAGAGCTGACAATGTGTAATAGTGGGCGAAGAGCTTGAGCAGTAATCCTTGGCACAAGAATTAGTTGTTGCAAGTATATCTTTGTTTTTATCTGTGAGATGTTGGGTGGCATGTGATATTTCTTCAAGAAATATTCCATTTTTACCTTACATCAAGTCTAATTAAGACTGTACAGTAGCTTTTCAGAGAACTTGAATCAATATTGCAAAACTACAATTGCCCTTGGTACACATGTTCATTTTTTACTGTCCCACTATGAGCCCCATTCTGACATTATCAATGGAGGCTGTATAATGCGTGCCAGACAGCTTCTGCAGTTATGGCGGGTGCTTCTGTGATTGGGAGGCTCCAGCACCCCAGTCTCCTGATCACAGGAAGGTATGGCATCACACTTACAGCCTTCGCCTCTTCAGATGAAGGCTGTAAATGTGACTGGCCCGCTGCCTGGCAGGGAAGAGTGATTGACACACTGGGCAAGACTTCACTTCATTTTCAGAGACTGTATTGAATACAGCCTCTGCTGATAATGGCTGAATGCAGCTATGGTTTCTGATCAAACCCAGTGGAAGTTTCTGTATTGCTTCAAGGTGTACCTTGGGGAAAAACAAAACTAGATCCAAGGAACATAACCAGCTCTATAATAACAGGAATTTTTACATTTTGATGTGACTTCTGTAAGCACTATTGAGTGATTGATTGGTTGATTGAGTAAGTGCTGTCAAGTCGGTGTCGACTCTTAGCGACCACATAGATAGATTCTCTCCAAGATGAGCTGTCTTCAACTTGGCCTTTAAGGTCTCTCAGTGGTGCATTCATTGCTGTCGCAATCAAGTCCACCCACCTTGCTGCTGGTCGTCCTCTTCTTCTCTTTCCTTCAACTCATCTGGTGGCTACACAGAGACAGGCCTTCTCAGTTACTGCCCCGAGATTGTGGAATGCACTCCCTGTTGAGATACGATCCTCCCCATCTCTGGCAATTTAAAAAAAACATCCGAAAACCCATCTTTTCACCCAAGTTTTCCCAGCTTTTAAAAATCATCTGTTAATTTTATGGTTGAATTTAAATTGTTGAATTATTTTAACTTTTTACATGTGTTTTAATTGTTTTATGTTAACCACCCAGAGACAAAAGTTTGGGCAGTATAGAAGTTTGATAGATAAATAAATAAATAAAAATAAACTTTCCCCAGCATTATAGACTTCTCAAGGGAGCTGGGTCTTATAGGTCATTTGTGCCTCAAGTGAAAATTCTGGATTGATTTGTTCTATGAACTATTGAGTAGTTCCCATTAAAAACAACAACACCCTCATATGCACTCACTCCATCCAAAGCAGTTTGGAACTGCTTTAATTTTTTTTTAATTGAAGTTTTTCAAAATATGAAAACAACAGTGCCTTATTCTATATCACACTATAAATGTGTTTAAGTGGCTGACTTTTTTTATTTATTAAATTTTTATGCCATCTCACCCAGATGGCTCTAGGTGGTTCACAAATATAAAACCGAATAAAAAACGAATAAAAAACATCTTTAAAACCAGTTTAAAGTCATTTCAGACATCCAAGCAGAGCCCTCAAGAACATATTTTTGGCAAGCTTAGTGGGCATCAAAAGGAAGGGGAGATTGACAGGGGAGAAACCTGCCCCCTTCCCTAAACCAGCAGAGAGTTAGAAGAACCAATGCTACATTAGCCAGATGTCAGTCAGTATGATATTTTCTTTAGTAATGATAGTAACTGGACTACAAACTGGTTGCAAGCAATCTAGATCGGTTGCATGCCAAACTAGATGTGACTTTAAATTTGTCATTTGACTCCACATGATTGGGGAGTAGCTGGGGGTGGGGGTGGAATATGGATCAAGACCATATTATAGGAAAGGGAATTTAGCACTTTGCCCCTGCCATGGTTCCACTCTGGATCAAGGCCTCTCCTATACAACATGCCTTGGGGAAAGAGCTGTTGCTGACACTAGTGGACCATGATGGGGACAAAGGATTAAATTCCCCGATGTCTCAGTCTTTTATAAGGGGTTTGCCCCTGCAGTTCTTATTACCCCCTTCCCCCATAGCACCCCACCAGCACCACACACGCACGCATGCGCAGACACACACAGCCAAATGGTATGTTTAAAATCACATGTCATTTGGCTCTGATCTGAGTGGGATTAACTGAAATAGCGGCAACTGGGAAACACAAACAGCAGCATTTGCTTCTACAGTGCAGCTCTCCTGATTATTCTCATTATAACAAGATGGCTCTCGTTATCCGTGGGGGTTCTGTTCTCAGCTACAACCACGGATAATGAAACCATGGATAATGAGACCTTGAGGCTGTTCACACACATAGCCAAGAGCAGGCTAAGGCCTCCAAGCCTGCTCTTGGCTGCGTGTGTGTACTGCCAGGAAGCGAGCGGCTCCTGGTGGTGGCAGCAAACCCACTTAGGGAGCCCGCCACTTCATCAAGGTTAAGGGCACCTTCACCCGCTTAAACTGGGATAGCTGCTCATGTGTCAGTGCCGCATGGCACTGACACGGGAGCAGGCTCCCAGCCAGCTCCGGTGGATCCCCGCGATTGCATTTGTGCAGTGCAGTGGGAGTTCTGGGGACCGGGACAATGTGTCTCAGCCCTCAAACCTCCACTCTTCTGGAAGTGTCAGTGGAGCATCTGGTTGTGTGATCAGCACACCCATACCCTACAAGAGGATCATCTATGGGGAAAGTAAGTGTCTGCTGCCTTCCCTGCCACCCGCCACCAAGCCCTTTTCACGGATCGTGACAAAGGGCTCCTTAAGTCAATAGGAATAAAGGGGTTAGGTTCTTCAAAATAAAAAGGGGGGCAAAAGGACATTAAGAAACAGAAATAAGTGAAATAAAGTACCATGGATCTCTAGGGATGCAGCAATGCCCCCAACCCCAAATTCCATTGATTTTCCATGAAAAATTGGGGCGGGGGGGCAGGTTTTAACTAAGAGCCACAGAATGGCTTCTTTCAGCAGAATAGTGAAAGAAGGAGGTCATTTCTGACTGCCCTGGAACTGCGGATAGGCGAATTGTTACTATTTTTGTATCCGCAAATGAGGTCGGATTTCCATTGCCCAACTGTGGATATGCAATATGGCAGGTGCCAGGACTGAAGATAACGAATGCCAGGACTGTGGGCCACCTGTATTCCAACAGCGATCAGGCTCCTAATGCTAGATTAAGACTGGAGCTATCATTGTGATAAAGGGGACATTGTTCTCTTTGCTCCGCAGAATTAACTTGGCAGCAGCCTTAGTGTTACTTAATGCCCTCTTGTGTATGAAATCACACGTCATATTAACATGTGCAGGTTACTTTCAGTAGCCTAGCAACCAAAAAGATGAGCTTTGATATCTGTTCATAGAAAGGGACTGCATGTCTCCTTTAAAGAGAAAGGGGCTCTGATCCAGATATTCTCACATACAATATAGGTAGCATGAGAGAGTGCTTAAGGATGCACATTGCAAATGGGATCTGATTTGTGCATCCACTCCAGTTCCTAATCCAGCAAGGAAATTCACTAATGAAAGCTACATCTGTGTCAGGGTTAGAAGATCTTCTCTTTCTCACAATATCTTCTCTGGGTCTTTCATAATCTTTTGCCATACTGTGGCTAAAAAAGAAAAGAAACTACATGGCCATTAGGAGCAAAATTATATTAACGGGGTAACATAAAAGAATACACAGCTAACCAAAAAAAAAAAAAAAGAGCATTACACTGAACTATTTTGGTTGTAATATTCCAAACGGAGTGAAACCAAGACACTGGCCAAGATACACAATGTTATAAATTCCAGGTATGGAACACACCTTGCTCCACCTCATCTCAGTAGGCCACCTTGTACCAAATCTCCAAACTACCATTTAATATCTGTGCATGCACACATGGTGTATAATGTGGTTTCATGATTCAGGGAAATTGTTAAGATGAGATTGAGATGAAAAAGGAAGGCACATGCATCCGCACTATAGTCTTCTTCAGACATTCTGCTGTCTGGTAAACCCTAGTGAGTGAAAGCAGCAAACAGGGGTAATGGGAGTGTGGCTGGCTAAACCAGCCCCCAGGGCCAATGCACTCACTAACCACAGATCACTGCACATTCAACACTTATCTGCATCAGGCTGCACCTGATGTACAGGTGTTTACAGGAAGTGTTTCTTCATGTAGTGTGGAAATCTGAGCTTCTAGGATTTCACATGACATGGAGAAACCCTCCATACCTTTGGCACTGCTTTCTGCAGAAAACACACAGGCATGGCCAACAATCTCAACAGTGCGACTAGCTAGTGAATTCCTATTTGACCCCTCACATATTGGCAGCCATGGACTGCATAACATTGAAAGAATCTTACAGGAAGGTTGTGCTGGATTATATTGGGTGTTGACATGATGTGCAGCGACAGTGGGTCTCCCATGCACCATGTCACCCTTTATCCACTTCAGTTGTTCAGTTTGATAATACAGTAAAGTTTCAAATTAAGTACTCCCATGCACCTTTGGGTAGACGTTTATGAAAAATTGTTAATGAACTCCTGAGGTTGTTTGCTCCCTTCAGTGAATTTTGTAAGTTTATTCTGGCATTGTTTTTAAAGTTGATAAGATAAATAAAATAGTATTGCATAAAATTAGAATGTAAGTTTTGAAATGGAGGACATTCCAGCCATATTCTCAGAACCATGGGGGGGGGGTGCAGTTAAAGAGTTAACCAAGATGGCTGAATATTTAACCAGGATCAATAACAAGTATCCAATCCTTGTTAACAATCCAGGTTAAATGATTTTTAACCATAGCAGTTTGACCGGGATTGCCTGGAAATTCCAGGTTTTTACATCGCACTCGATGGGAGTGTGTATGGCTTGGTGATTGCAGTTAACTCATTAACCACACACCCCAGTGTTGTGAAAACATGGCCTTTGTTAGCTGCAGTACATCCAAGAATATATGAGATTCCATATTCTTAATTGCTCTTTCCTACCCACCAGCTTCCCATAATCAGCAAGTAGGTAATTGCAAAAAGATAGCTTGGAAGGATGAATATTGTAAGGATTTTAAGAATTTTGTGCATCAACAGTTCCTTAGGTAGAAATGATTGTTAAAACCTCTCTTATCCTTTGGAGCATGTGGTTTCAGAAACCTGATGATCTACCTTTCCCATCCTCTAAAATCCTCCTCTTCCTCCCTCCCCTCCCCCCCGCTCTCTCTGCAGTTAGTTAAATTTAGAAACATGAAAGTCATGATTCAGTATAGTCCCATCTGTAGTCATGGCACCAAACACTTCATCTAAAGTCAGTTGATTGTTTTAATGTATGTAGCTTAAGTGAATAGTTTTCCTGCATGCATCAAAAAGAAAGATTTGGTTTTTTTAAGAGAGAGAATTTCTGTGTTTCTTTGGTTTGGTTTGCTAACAACTTGCCTTTCCCTGGTAATGTAGAACAACTCAGGCTCCCAACAGAAGAGTCAGAGAAAGAGAACCAGGCTGTATGATTCCTGGCAGATTATGCTGTGGCTGTGCTAGAAGTCAGAGATAACATCTTTTACATCCAGCCTGAAGAGAAGGAAAGCACGGAGGAAAAGAGTAGGGCAGCAGTCATGCATGTAGTTACATTGCTTAAATTCCATGGAAGTCAGTACCCTTTATGCAGTTATCTGTCCAAGACTGCAGATGAAGAAGAAAAATATTGATGGCAAAAGTGCCAGGGAGATTTTTTTTAAAAAACCCATAAGATACAGTTCACCTCAGGTGATAGAATTCGACTTTTAGAGACATATTTGAAATAAAAACTTGTCTATGATAATAACATGGAAGATAGAGAGAAAGAGGTTACTTCTCACCTAATATGTTGGAATAATTATGTAAGTAACACTGTTACAAGGGAGAACTCTACAAGTCCCTTGGAGTACATAGGGACATAGGAAGCTGCCATACACTGGATCAGACCACTGGTCTATCTAACTCAGTATTGTCTACACAGACTGGCAGCAGCTTCTCCAAGTTTGCAGGCAGGAATCTCTCTCAGCCCTTTCTTGGAGATGCCAGGGAGGGAACTTGGAACCTTCTGCTCTTCCCAGAGCAGCTCCATCCCCTGAGGGGAATATCTTACAGTGCTAACACTTCTAATCTCCCATTCATATGCAACCAGAGCGGACCCTACTTAGCTAAGGGGACAAGTCATGCTTGCTACCACAAGAACAGCTTTCCTAAGAGAGGGATTGGAAGGCATGATTATATATCAAGCAGCCCTCTCACAAAAATTTGAAAATCACAGGTTTAAAATCCAATTAAAAATATATTTTATGGATTACAGAGTAGGGATGTGCAAACCAGCTCAAAGTCGAGCCAGTTCACCATCAAACCAGGTCGGCTTGAGGGCTCGCTGTTCAGCAAAAGCATGACCTTTGGCTCAGAGCCTGTTTGGGTGGGTGGGGGCTTGCTATAGCCCTGGGAAGCACTTGGGGAATGGTTGGGATCTCTTACTATATGCATGTTGAAGGGTGAGAATTTATCTACAGGTGAGCAGAGTCTCAGTTCTGATTCACATATTTCAGATTTCTACACAGAGGGCATTTCTGTGTAGAACGATGAATGCACAAAGTTATATGTGACAGTTATGTGTTGATCATGTAAAATGCTACATATTCATATACTTGGAAGGTATGATTGGTTGTTTCTTCCCTGTGCAAATACACTGCAGCTACAATCCAGGATGGAGTTAAGTATGTCTACACCTCTTCCCTAGGACCTATCAGCAATAAGAAATAATATAATGATTAACATGCATTGGTGCCCATAATTATAAGCCTGTTAACAAGTTAACACTAATAACAGAATGTCTCGTGCAAAAGGGCATGGCATCATTAATAGCTAGCATTTCTTTACTGTTTTTGAGGCTTTTTGACAAACTAGTGCCTGGCAATTTTCCCACTGTGATTTGATGTATAACGTATATGTTGTATAAAGCACTAAATTAAGAAACCACAACCTGATATTTATGTCTGTATCACGTTTTGCTAATTTAATGTTATCTTTGATTTAAAAATCCTTAGCTACCTGTTCAAATTATGGGATTTTTTTCTTTCGTTTTAACCCTCTGTCTCCTTGATCTTTGCAAATATCAGTAATTTATTATTAATTGCATTGTTGAAAAGCAGTAGTTTTATACATATTTATACCCATACATATATGCAGAGGAAGAGAGCCATCTCACACTTCCTATATTTAAGATGCAAGTGTAAAAACAGGTTGCTTACCTGTAACAGATGATCCTTGAGTGATCCTGGGTATTCACACCACTGGGATCTGTACCTGCACAGGGAACCAGTTGGGAAGATTCGAACACTCTGCTCATCGCTCCTGCGTCCGCCCACCATATGCGTGCATCCATTAGAAGGAGCAGTTGAAGCATCACTATCCTTGGCTCCTGGACGACCACCGGACTTCAACGATCATGGTGAGAGGAAGTGGATAAGGTAAGGTAGCAGCCCAGAGCACATCGTCCAAAGAAGAGGGGAGGTCTCTTACAGGTAAGCAACCTGTTTATCTTTGACGTGATCCGTTTGTATTCACACAACTGGGCGATTAGCGAGCTCTCCCTCAGAGGCAGCTGTCTTTGGACTTATCTTGTGTTTAGGCTAGGATAGAACCTGCTTTTGAACAGCCCTCCCATCTTGTTTGATATGAAAACTGGAATTGGTTTTAGGAATATAAATGACATATCAGTATGCATGACTACTTTGTTCCAGTGGAATCTAACACAGGCTGGGTCAGATCTTAGGGCAAACAACGCACTGGCTCGCTTAGACAACGTAACAGCTATAAGAAAAGCTAGATAAGAACCAAAGAGGTATGATAACCATAGGTTCAAATGGATATTTCATAAGGTCAGCTAACACCAGAGAAAGGCTTCATGGGGTAGCAGATGAACGCACATGGGTACAGATTCTCCAGGACTATTTTAGAAAGAGGGTGGAAGAAAACTGTGTTAGTGTCAATTCCCATGTGGCAACTAGATACAGCTGCCAGGTGGACTTTAAGGGATGAATTAGAGAGGCCAGCAATTTTAAGACTATACAGATAGTTCAAAGTTTGCAAAATAGAGGCCCTGGAGTGGGGGGAAGAGTGTGCAGCTGCATAAGAAGAAAAGCTTTTCCATTTGCTGCAGAAGTCTTTCTGGCAGAGGGCTTATTTTCATTAAAAATAATGTGCTCTAGTAAGATCTCACTGGGTTCTGGGGCATGATCCTCCAGGCGGTAAGTTTCAGCATTTTGATGCCTGGGTGTAGGACTTGTTCTTAGTGCATGAAAAGTAAGTCTAGAACTAGTGGTAGGGGTTACTTCCTGCCTCTGGAGAGTCTCAATACAGTAGGACACCACACCTGCCATGGCCAATCTGGAACGATCAAGATGCAAATCATCCCTTGATGTAGGATTTTGTTTAGCACATGTGGGATCAGAGGAAGAGGAGGATAACAGTAATACAGAGCCCTGTCCCATGGTAGGAGGAAGGCATTCCCTAGTGATTTGGTGCCCATACTAGCCCTTGAATAAAGCAGAGCACACTTCACATTCTCCTTGGGTTTCTACTTTTGGAAAACCCCATGTGTGGAAGATGGTGACAAGTAAATCATGGAGAGGCTCTACTCTTGTGCATCTGAGTGATGCATTGTACAACTCAGTGTCATTTTGGATGCACCAGTCCCATAGTTTCAGTGCCAGGCTGCATAAAGGGTGTGATACAGTTCTGCCCTGGTTGTTCACACAGGCAAAAGCTATTGTGTTGTCCATTACAAGCTGGAACACTTTCCCTTGCATCATGGGCCTGAATGTCTTCAGATCTAGGAAGCAGACCAGAAGCTCTAGTATATTTATGTGTGTTTCTGGATTGGTGTCCAAATTCTGTTCACATGATGGGTAAGGCAATGGGCCCATCTGTCGTTGGAGGCATTTGCAGTCACAATGATTTGAGGAAAAGGTGGCCCAAAAGTGATTCCTTGTTCCAGGTTGACTCTTAGGGACCACCACAGGAGGGAATTCCATACTGCCTGAGGGATATGCATAATCTGTGCCAGTTACCCTGGGAGGTTGACCCTTGGAGGTCGACCCTTGGAGGTAGAGGGCACATGAAAAGTTTTTCATGTATGATTGTGCATGTACAGGAGGCCATCAGGCCCAGCAGAACCTGTACCTGATAGATTATTCTTGTTGGCGGAATCAAAGTCTGTTTTATGTGCTGTCCCAATTAGAAAATCTGAGCTTCCAGCAGGAAGACTCTTTGGCCGTGTCTAGTAGAGCTCCTATAAAGACGGTAGGTTTTGAGTGGGGGTCATCTTGGATTTCTCTAGATTGACATTTATGCCTAAATTTTGCAAGATGTGCATAAGTGTCTGCAAGTCCCATTCCAACTTGTCCTTTGATTGAGCTGTCAAAAGCCAGTCGTCCAAGCACAGATACACCTCCATTCCAAGGCAACGGAGATGTGCTATGACTACCGCCATGACCTTTGTAAATAGTCTCTGGGCAATAGCGATCCCAAAAGGCAGGACGTTGTACTGATAGACCTGAAGGCTGACAGTGAAGCGAAGGTACTTGTAATGCACTGGATGGATCTTGACATGAAAATACTCCTCTTTCAGGTCGATAGCGATGGACCACCTGTCGCCTATTAGAAGCTGGATAATGGTGTGATGGAGATCATATGAAACTTTACTTGAATTCCAATATCCTTCTTCGGTACTTGGAAATATCTGGAATAGAATCCCTCCATGTGAGAGACAGGTGGGACAGGTTCTATTGCATCTTTTCCCCAGAGTGATATGAATTCTTTCAACAGAGTGAGTGTCATGGCAATAAATTTGATTCCCACAAAGTGCGGGTAAGTGTGGAATTGTATTGCATACCCTGATTGAACTACAGAGAGGACCCATTTGTCCATTGTTATCTGATTCCAGGTCATTAGTTGGTCTGCTATCCTAGGGATCTGGTTAGGTGGACCCGGGGAGGGAGATCTGATGGCATCAAAGGTTTTGTTTGGGGGCCTCACCTTGTTTAGTGCAAGGAGCATTAGATTTCCCTCTATGTTAGTAAAGTCTGGAAGAGTGTCTGGTGGACATCTTAGTCCCGTTTGCTGTCTTGAACTGAGATTTGTATTTTTCATAAGAAGTACCAGAGGGATACGATGATTTTTGTTTCGATTGGTATCCCAATTGGGTAAGTCAGTACAGCAAAGGACTTTTCAGTGAGTTTTGACTTTTTAAGTTTTTCTAGGGTTTCATCAGTTTCCTTATGGAAGAGTCCCTCTCCCTCAAAGGGAGGTTTTCTATCTTCTCCCTACTGTCATATTTGAGTGTGGGAGACCTCAGCCAAGCGTGCCAATAAAGTGCAACTGCTCCTGCCATGTTTTTAGACTTGCAGTCCTTCAAGTGGCTAATTTGCTCCCTTGTTATGTCTTGTTACAAGCAGATTTTGTCTGAAGCTCTTTAGCCTTGGCTGCCATTCCTTCTGGCTTAGTTTCGGCCAATTCCTCCCATAAGGAATGCTAGTAGCGAGACATGCAGGCCATATAATTGGTGATGTGCCTAGCTAGAGTGGAAGTTGAGTAAAACAGTCTGCCTAGAGTCCAATTTACATCTCTCCTTGTCTACAGGAGTGGCGTATTTCTTGCCCAAGCGGGAAGAGGATGAGTAGTCCACCACCAGAAAGTTAGGCGCTGGATGTCTAAACAGGTACTCACAGCCATCCTCCTGTACCTTGTACATGCTCTCCAAGCAATTGAATGTAGGAGAATGGCCTTTTCCATGCCTGCTTAGAGGTTTGTAGCAATACAGGCAACATGGGTAGGGCAGTAGGCTGGGAAGTTTTTGCAGTTTGCAAAAATTTAAATACTAGGTCCTAAATATCCGCAATGACTTGTTTCAGTTCAGTGCCAAGTGACTTGGCCATGTCTATAATTAGAGCATGATAGTTCTTATGTTGGTGATTCTCTCCCGACATGTATGCTGAATTTGATTGCACTATGGTCACTGTTCTCTAAAGGGTGGATGACACTGACATCACACACCAGGTCCTGGATGCCACTCAGGATTAAGTCCAAGGTCACCTTCTCTCTGGTTGCTTCCAAGACCAACTGTTCTAGGGCACAGTCATTCAGCGTATTTAGAAATTTGACCTCTTTAAAGGTCAAATTTCATTACCTGACTGTGAATTTACCCAGTCTATGTGTTTGTAATTGAAGTCACCCATTATTACAGCCCTGCCTCTTCTTGACGCCTCCCTGATTTCCTCCTGCAACTCCCAGTCACAGTCAGCGTTTTGATCCGGAGGGCGATAGCACGTCCCCAGTAGCACATTTCCTTTCAGGCCTTGTATAGTCACCCACAGGGTTGTCTACCTTGTTAGATTCTATCCCTTCTTTAACATACAGTGCTACTCCACCTCCCAAGGAGCTCCTCCCTGTCGTTTCTATAGAGTTTATATCCAGGGATAACAGTGTCCCACTGGTTTTCAGTGTTATCTATCTATCTATCTGTCTATCTATCTATCTATCTATCTATCTATCTATCTATCTATCTATCATATTTTTATATCGGCCAAAACTTTCTCTGGGCAGTTTACCAGATCATAAAAACAACCAATAAAAAGATTAAAATATTTCAACAATTAAAATTTAAAAAATTAAAACTATTAAAACACAATTAAAATAGTATCTAATTGAAAGCCTGGGTGAACAAATGCATCTTGACTGCCCTTTTAAAAGTTGTATGAGATGGGGAGCCTCTTATTTCAGCAGGAAGTGTGTTCCAAAGCCCTGGGACAGCAATGGAAAAGGCCGATCTCTGAGTAGCCACCAAACGAGCCAGTGGCAACTGCAAAAGGACCTCTCCAGATGATCTCAATGGGCGGTGTGGTTCATAGAAAAGAAAACATTCTCTTAAATACCCAGGGCCAAGCTGTTTAGGGCTTTATAGGTTATAACCAAAACCTCGTACTTTGCCCGGAAACATATTGGCAGCCAGTGTAAATCTTTTAAGATAGGAGAAATATGGGCTCTCCGAGATGACCCAGAGACCAACCTGGCTGCCGCATTCTGGACTAACTGCAGTTTCCGGACTCCTTACAAAGGCAGCCCCACAAAGAGTGCATTGCAGTAGTCAAGTCTGGAGGTGACCAGCAGATGTACTACTGTTCTGAGGTCATTTATCTCAAGAAATGGACGCAGCTGGCATATCAGCCGAAGCTGATAAAAGGCACCTTTGGCCAATGGCCACTGCCTCAAACTGAGATACCAGTGAGAATTTTGTGTCCAGAAGCACCCCCAGACTGTGTACCTGTTCCTCATGGGGAAGTGTGATCCCATCCAGAACAGACAGATCAAAATTGTCTCCTGAGTTTTGATCCCACACAGTAAGTACCTCTGCCTTATCTGGATTCAGCCTCAGTTTGTTTTCCCTCATCCAGCCCATTTCCATCTCCAGGCAGGCATTTATGGAGGTCAAGCCTTCTCCTGATGATGATGTCTCAGCTTTTTACCTCTCATCCAGCCCATCACTGCATCCAGGCAGGCATTCAGGGAGATTATGCCTTCTCCTGATGATGTTGACATGGAGAAAAAGATTTGGATGTCATCACCATACTGATAACACCCTGCACCCAATCTCCTGATGATCTCTCCCAGCAGTTTCATGTAGATGTTCAACAACATCGGAGACCATCGTTCCACCATGTTTCTTTTATGCCCACTGTACAGTATCTATTTCTGTGTTAGCAATCAAGCACTCCAGCTCACTCATCTTGGCTTGGAGGCTTCTGGCATTGATATATAAGCACCTATATGCTGAATCTCTTACCCAGGCGTGGCTCGTGAACGCGCCTCTGGGGGGGGGGGTGGCGGTTGGCTTCTTTAAGGTAAACGGAGCTGATGCTCCATGCCGCCCAGCAGCCCCTGCGGCGGGGAATTGCCTCCGCCACTCACCTGGCTCCCGCAGAGGCGAGCCCCTGCCAGTGGCCAGGTGAGTGGCAGAGGTGATTCCTCACTGCGGGGGCTACTGGGTGGCATGGAGCACCAGTTCTGTTTACCTTAAAGAAGCCGCCCACCACCACCACCCCCCAGAGGAGAGTTCATGAGCCGCTCCTACTCTTACCTGGTGTATGCTATCTTTCTTTTGACTCTTTGACCAGTGGGCACAGCTTGTGGTAGCAAGCATGACTTGTCCCCTTAGCTAAGCAGGGTCCACCCTGGTTGCATATGAATGGGAGACTAGATGTGTGAGCACTGCAAGATATTCCCCTTAGTAGGGGATGGAGCCACTCTGGGAAGAGCAGAAGGTTTCAAGTTCCCTCCCTGGCTTCTCCAAGATAGGGCTGAGTGAGATTCCTGCCTGCAACCTTGGAGAAGCTGCTTCCAGTCTGTGAAGACAATATTGAGCTAGATAGACCAATGCTCTGACTCAGTATATGGCAGCTTCCTATGTTCCTATATGGTTCTGCTCTGTCCCGTTCTATTTTATCTGAATCCTTTGCAGCCTCACACTTTAAAGAATGGCATTTGCCAAAATGGATACCTCCTTGCAGCTCTGATCAGTGTCGTACTGGAAGTGGCTGGTGCGTGTGCATGATGTGCACTTCTAGTACAACGCTGACTACAGCTGCAAGGATGTATGTAGCAGCCCCGTGCCAGCATTTTTGGAGACAGCACTGGTGGGAGGAAAGCAGCAGGGGGATGGGCAGCCTCCCTGCTCCTTAAAGGTAAACACATACACTCCGTATCCAGGGAGGGCATGAACCCATTCATGCACATCCCTACAGCTGACCAGTTAACTGGAGACACCTTTTTAGATGCTTAAGATGTTTTTTAATTGAAAAACATAAAATAATCAATTATTGAAGATTTATGTCATGCATGTAGGTCTAAAACCTTAATTTGGGCATGCTACAAGGATGTGTGCACATCACGTGTGTATCATACATGCACATGCCAGTGGACTGGATTCTACTCCCTGCTGTGATAAACACACATTTGCCACCATTTGCTGTGTGATTCAGCCCTTGGAATAGAGTTCAAAATGATTTTGTTAGTAGAAGAAATCCTTGTATTCTGTGTGCACCCCAAACTGCTACTGAAAGCAGTGGGAGGCTAAACCATATACCAAGTAAGCCACTTCAACCTCCAGATTAAAATTAAAGAATAACAATGACAGACGGATTTATTAAGTGACACTTGAAGTGAGACAATAAAGCCTCAAAATCTTCGGTTATGGCAGTTACACACACACACACACACACACACACACACACACACACCTGATTCAGCCTTATGACTAACGTAACTGTGGCAACCAGGCTGCTCACCAAAGCCTCACCTTGCTCTCTTTTACCTGACTGGGATGCATTTGCAGGGGAGGGGTGATTTCACGCAGTCCCTCCTCCCACTGGACTGTTTTCCTCACTGAGCTTAGCCTCACCTCAGAGATCCTGATCTCTCTCTGGTGTAGTCCTCCCTCATCACTGGCCTGGCCAGGTTTAAATAAAGAGGAGCAGGCTGAACATCCGGTCGTGGCTCTGCCCTCCGATCCCCCTATAACCTTTAATTCCTTTTCCCCATCTTCTCAGGTGCTTACCTCTTGCCCTGCATCCGCTATACCCTGCCCTATCATCCTGTCTGTCTCCCACCCTCCTTCCCCATCTGTATGCCTCAGCATTCCCGCCAATTATTCTGTCGCTGGTCGGCTGACATCATCAGATGGTGCCAACCACAAAGGGATGTCATGACCCGGCCATGCAGGGCCCATTGCCCCTGTGCGGCGGCCTCCAAAATGGCTGCTGCGACAGGGACAAGGCCTGGAAAGAGCTGAATATCGCCCAAACTGAGCATTTTCATACATAAGGAAGGCCAGAGGGTGAGGGTGAACATCCATGGACCCCCACCTGTGGCCTTGGAGAAGCCTCCCGGCGAGGGTAAGTACAAAAATTAAAATAAAATATTTCTTTAAAAAAATTTCACCCCCAGCTGAACCGAACTGGAGCGGGCGTCTGAGGGGCCAAAACCAAACTGGCCGAGTCTGGTTCAAGGCCAATTCGACCACAAACTGAACTGGGCCAGCCAGTTATGTGTACACCCCTACAACCAGGCTCTCTGCCTCTGGTTGGCTGCTCCAGGCTTCCTTTGCCAGCCTGTCCACGTCCCAGTCTTTTTCCACCACCCCTCACTCTGCAGAGCCTCTGGACAAGTCAGCTGGCACCCTGGAGACCCCTGCAGCTGATGGGGTGACTGGACAGGGAGTGGTGGCCAGACAGTAACTTTTCGATTGCGCCAAATTTTACAGGAGTATTTGGATACTGAAATTAAAGTGAGCAATGCGTAGGTTTCTAATATAGAAAAGCATGTTTAGTTCAAACAACAAGAGCATGCAGAGAGGTGTTGTCAGTGATTGTGCACAGTTCCCATGGAGATGCATCAGATTATCTGATGCCTGGGTTTAAGCAAGCAAAGGGCTGTTTCAATTTACTATAGTTTGGATTTGATTTAAAGACAGCAATCCTCACCATACCTAAATGATCATTTCCCCAGCACCACTTTAACTGCATTTTCACATACAAGGTTACATTTACTCTCACTGATCTGGTTCACACAATTCATTGGAATCTAGGTTCAATGTAGATTACCATCAGAGTGATTGTGTAAACCCTTGACAAGGCAGGAATCTCAGATTTATCATGGACGATAAACCACCTTGTCATGCATTCACACAATCATGCTTATGCTGGTAACCCACATTAAACCTAGATTCAAACAACTGTGTGAACCAGGCCACTATGGATTTATGGAGACATCTCATGTATCTTTACTCAGAAGTAATCCCATATATTCAATAGGCTCATCCACATGACCCTAAATAGGGCTGGAGGAGCACCCACTAAGGGAAGGAAAGCAATGCACACTCCCAGTCAGGGAACAGGTAATCCAAACATCAAGATAGAAGGAGGGGAGAGTGATCATATGGGAGCTGGGTAGGATGTCTTTTCATCCATCTTCCTCAATAAAATGCTGGGGACAGCGTGTGAGTTCCCAGCTTCCTCCTATCACTCTCCCCTCCTCCTGCTTTGATGGTTGGATTCACATGACTGCCTACCAGGAGCACACATCACTGTCCTACCTTAGGGATGTTCATGGAACCACAGATGGCCGTTTCAACAGCCGTGGGGGCATTATCTTTAAGGAGCAGGGAGGGTGCACTTACCCACCCACCCCCGCACCGGCCACATTTTCCCCACTGGCGCTGTCTGCAAAATCACAGGCACAGAGGGCATGTGCACACAGTCCGACCACTTCCAGTCTGATGCTGAGTGTGACAGCAAGAGGGTACACTGCTGCTCCACGCCAGTGATTTCGCAGACAGCACCAGTGGGAAGGGGGGGGTAAGAGCACCCTAAAGGTAACACACACACACACTGTCGAACTGGCCGAACTGCTGGACATTTGAACCAGTTCGGAGGTCCCTAAAAGGGCTTCCGAACTGGTTCATGCACATCCCTATCCTACCCTGGCTGGGAGCTTTTCCAACCCTATTTAGGGTCATGTGAAAGATTCTAGTGAGTCTTATTCCCAGGTAAGTGTGCGTAGTGGTGCAGCCTAAAAGTTTAAATAACTAACAGCACTCAGTTGCATCTCATTTCACAGCACCACATTGTTCTTTTAAAAGGTTCCCCTCCCCCAGTTTGATTGCATTATATGTCTTGATTTGAGTTTCTTCCTTTTTGATATTCAACATGGTGACAAACCAAGCTGGAAGAAGTAACATTCTGATTATAGGTGCATTATTCTTGAATATTTTCAGTTAATCTCAGTGTCTTCTTCTGTCTATTCCCAGAGCTGATTACAAGGACAGTATTTTTTTCAAAGAACTCTGTTTGATTCTCCTATACGTAATCATGAACACATTTTCACCTAATGCTTATAGAATTTTCAAGGAGCTCACAAATTCTTCATCTAGAGGGAGGTTTGGATCAACCTCCTTTTTTAAAAGAAAAAAGGAACATACATTTTATAAAAATTCAAAGCCTATACATTTTGCAGTTTAAAATTCATATTTTGATATTCATTATTTTTTCACTTTCAAATGGAATGCTGATAAATTCAAAGCTGTCTGGATTGGAAACTGAATATTACCAGGTTTAGGGAAATGTTTCCTGATCGACTACTTGGGTGTGCACATAGATACAAAATTCGCTGACTGACATAGTGTGCAAGACTACATCAGCCTAACAACAATGCATTTGCACAACTTGTGTGAACTGTGCAAGCTGCACAAATGCAAAATGTGTAAATAATGGGCTTATTCTTGTATAATGCAATTTGCTTGCACAACTTATGCAAATTGTGCAAATGCAAAGTTACAAGGTTGATATACTCTTGTACTGTATGTCAGCCAATGGAATACAGGAAGCTACCTTATACCGAGACAGACCATTGGTCCATCTAGTGCAATATTTTCTGCACAGACTGGCAGTAGCTTATCCAAGGTTACAGGCATGCGCCTTTCTCAGGAGTCTATCTATTTTGAAGATGCCAGGGAGGGAACCTGGGACCTTCTGCATGCAAGCATGCAAATACTTTCCCCAGAGAGGCCTCATCCCCTAAGGGGATGCTCACAAGTCTCCCATTCAAATGTAAACCAGGGCAGACCCTGTTTAGCAAATGGAACAATTAGTGCTTGCTACCACAAGAGCAGCTCTCTTCCCAGAGTGTTTAATTGCTGATTTAGCTTCTGGTGTTAATTGTACTGTTACGTGCATACTAAAAAATTCCAGCCACTAAGAAGTTCCAATAGTGCCACTGGCTTCCTTGGGAGGAGAGAAGTTCCCTGCTGACTGAGTAAAGAGGCACCTTTTAAAAGTGGTGATTCTCTTTATTTTGCAGGGGAAGAGCAGCTGGCCTTATCCAACCCCAACATCATCCCTCCAGTGCCGTTGCTAGTGTCCATCTTATGTTTCTTTTTTAGATTGTGAGCCCTCTGGGGACAAGGAGCCTTATTTATTAATTAATTTAATTTATCTGTGTAAACTGCTTTGGGAACTTTTGTTGAAAATCGGTATATAAATATTTATAGTAGTAGTGGTAGTAGTGGTAACAGTCGTAAAGAAATCACTGGACGCTAATGGTATATTTGTAGTATTTGGCTTATTTACAAATTAGATAGTGTTGGAATAGGCGAGCACTTCTACAAGTTGGCAACAGGTATATCAGATCTCCAGAGAGTGACACAGGCTGTTTTAGCTCTCTGCCCAGCTTTTCCATTCCAGACTCTCCAAAGAACAGTCAATAAACCTTTTCACATGAGCATCTACACCTGGGTTATATTTGCCTTTGACCCAGGCTTGCATGCTCATGTGAACTAGGGCAAAACCCATAGACCCTGGTAGTCCAATCTGCATAACCCTCCTTCTAACCCTCACTCTTAACCCAGGCTAATGCAGAGCAGGGGGCCCTGTACCTGAGTTTATTGATTGTGTGTCCACTTTCCGCTCCATTTGCAGGTCCTGGTGGCCATGTTTTTTAGAGAGTGCTGCAGCTGGAGGGGCTGTGATCTGTGAATATGCTGCTTTCAACAGCCCACTCTATGATCATTTGCTTGAAATGGCTTTAATAGGGCTTGCCCTGCCTCCTTCTCCCTCGTAGATAATCAGAGGCTGGCTGTGTGATATAATGAGGGTTTCCCTTTTTATGGCAGCATGTAGGAAGATTCTCCCAGTTCTTGGGTGGATCTCCCTGTTCCAAGCTTGCCACTGCAGTGCTTGTCTGGAAGTGAGGGGTGCAGAACCCAACGAAGGCTCTGCTCATCTGTTCTGCATGGGGTAAGAACTCTTCCCAGCTCCAAACTACTCCCTTTTGATCATGTGCAAGAGCCCTGTGTCTGTTTAACAGAAAAGATTCCTAAAGCTGACATTTATTTTCATTGACCCCCACATACACCCCTGATTGGAGGGGAAAATGAGTCAACTTCACTCTCACATCAGCTGTTCCCATTGGATGGAACTGAGTAGATTCCATCTTACACAGTGGTAAGGAGTTCCCCCAACTCCCTCCACCAAGCCTAATAACCCATATCTCCCCTCCCAAAAATCTCCCCTCTTCATCAAAAATTAAGTGAGCAGCCTCCTGGGCTCGGGGCAGGGGGGAGAATGCCACACACACTCATGTGGGGCATCCTGGGACTTCTGGGGGCCAAGTGGCCCCAAATCCCTGCAGCCCCCACCAGCTCCATGATGGAGCCTGTAGTCGTGCAGGTGGCTGATCCGACTGCCCAGGGCTACACACATTGCCCAGGGCTACACACAATGATTACCCATGGTAATCTGTGGGGAGAGTGAGCGATCTCCCTGCAGATCTCATCAAGGCGCTTCACAGTAATCATGTGAAGTGCACAATTAACTGTGGCACTGCCAGACTTCTGTATTTAGTAAATAAGTGGGCTCCCTGAATCCTCTGTCTACTTTCAGAGGTATATCTAATACTTATAGGTATATCTAATACTTAAGATCAAATATTGCATGTCAACTTTTAGATATCATCTATATTTTAGATATCATCAAGTATTGAATATCACTTCAACTGATGATCAATTCTTGAAGCTGTAGATGTGAATTATAGTGAGGATACAGTTCAATTTGTTCTTCTCAAGCACTGCTTGAGAATTTGTTCTTCTCAAGCACTGCTTTTCAAACAGTGTTTCGAGTACTGTTGGTGATACTTGACAGTATGGCAAGTTGTACTTGGCCACTGGATTATTTTACATCATTGAAACCATGTAGCACCACCCTGCCTGGCCAGAAGAGGAGATAGCCAGGACGGCATTGCACAGATGGTAAAGTGCAGTTGTGTGGCAGCCTGGACCTCCAGACTTCAGAAGGGGCACAGAGTGGGCAAGGAGAGAACAGCAAGTTGCTTACCTGTAACCTTGGTTCTTCTAGTGGTCATCTGTGCACTTACATGATTGGGCTTTGCACCAGAACAGAGGCCATGTCAGGAACTTTCCAAGGTTCCATTTCCTTTCAGCTTTTTGCTCCCCGCCCCCGCCCACAGTGATATGCTCCTGCATCACCTTCCTTCCTTCAGTCCTTGAGTCTGCCAAAGCGTACAATGGGGTACAAGTTACAGGTAAGCAACCTGTTGTTCTTTAACGTGGTCTCTAGGCACATCACAAGCTCTAGCTGGCTTACCTGGAGGTGGGTAATCACGTGAAAAGTGACTGCTTCACTGCTTTCCCGAAGTTAGCATCCTAGCATGCTCTGAATTTAATGTCAGAGCATTATGTGCTGCATGAAGAACATGTTGTAGCCTGGCATATGACATCCAATTGGACTGACTTGTCGAAGGCAACAGACATGGCCATAGCCCCAGTGGAATGGGCTTTGATGGTGGAAGGTACTGGTTTCTTGGCTAACATATAGCATAGTTGGATGGTCCTCACCACTCAGCAAGACAAGGTTTGAATAGAGATCTGGTTCTCTATAACTAGGGCTCTCATAAGATACAAAGAGGAAGTTTACCCCACGATGCTGTAGGGTGAATGTAAAATGCCAGTGCTCTCTTAATATCCAAGGAATGTAGAAGCTGTTGGGCCTTGTCCTTGGGTTCCAGAAAGAAAACCAGCAGCATCAGTGGTTGGGAGTGGTGAAAGGAAGATACCACCTTGGATAGGAAGGCAACGTCTGGGTGTAAAACAACCTTATCTTTGCACAATATATTTGCACAATATCTACTCTCAGGGCCCTAAGCTCACTAACTCTGCAGGCCGAGGTGTTCGCTATGACAAAGGCAATCTTCTAAGTCAGAAGTTATTGTTGACAGTTGCCAAGGGCTCGAATGGAGGCAACATCAGAAATGAAAGTACTAGGGAAAGATCCCAGGCTGGTCATTATGGGGTAATCGGATTGAAGTCTCTTGATTCTACGAATGCTAAAAACTGTTTCCATTTATGAACACATGATTTCCATATTGCAGGTTTCCTGGCCCCTATGAGGACTTCTTGCATTTCTGGTGGGAAGGAGTCCATATCCTCCTCACTGTGAGACATAGGTTGTGCACATCTAGATGGAGGACCTTTCCCAAAGCCTGAGAGAGAAGTTGAATGTGTGATGGTATGTGGATATAGCAACCGGCCAACATTTGACGTAGATGGGGGGAAAACATGGTCTTTGGGGCCACCATGGCATCATTAGTATGCAATCTGCTCCATCTTGTATTTTGAGGAGAATTCTGGGAATCAATGGGATGGGTGGAAAGCAGTCCCTCCCCAATGTAGGGAGAATGCATCCCCTAATGAGTTCCTTCCCATTCCAGCCCTGCAGCAGAATAGGTGGCACTATCTGTTGTGAGGGCACACGAAGAGGTCTGTTTTGGGTGTGGTCCACCTTCAGAAAATCAGTTGAAGGACTGACAGCTTCAGCTGCCATATAAAAGAGTCTGTCTGTGATCTGCAGAGGGTGTCCGCCCTTGTGTTGGAATGACCTTGGATATGGACCACAATGGGGATGATGGGGTGGGCAATGCACCAATGCCATATGTCCATCGAGAGGTGCATGAGTGTCCTGGAGCTGGTACCACCCCTTGCCTGTTTATATAAGCTTTGGCTATGGTATTGTCTGTTTAAACAAGCACTACAGAGTTTCAGAGGACAGGCAAGAAACTTTTTAGACTTTTGAAGATCACTAATAGCTCAAAATAGTTTATGTGGTGGCAAGATTCAAGATATTCTTTTTAAGATGCAGTAACCAAAATACACAATATTCCAAGTGTGGTCACATCATAGATTTATACAAGGATATTATTGCATTCATTAATTCTGCTTCTAAGTATTCAAAGTGCTTCACAAACAGTAGGCTCATTCATGTGATGATTAATAGGGTAGGAGATGCATTCTAACCGATTTCGGAAGCTGTGCTCACTCCCATTTTCTGATTATGCATGATTTTAAAAAAAGGGCAGAGTTAAAAATGAGGGCTTGTGTAGGAAGCCCCATCTGGGTAGGACAGTTTTTTCTCCTAGCTTATTCCAAAGCTGGGGATGGAGTCTCACTAGTTCTACCCAGCTGCCACGTCACAGTTGATCAATGCCAGCATTTCCAACACTGTTCTTAACTTTTTAATTTTAATAAGCAGAGAACAGGAGCATGCACAGCAGCTAAGCTTGGGTAGGCTGTGACACCCATCCTATGAATCCTTGTCTGAATGAGCCTAGTATCTCAGCAAGGCTTAAAACAGTCCTGAAAGGTAGGTCTGTATTATTATTGACATCCTGCAGATAGGGGAGGCTAAGAGTGTGTCACTGGTCAACAATCCTTTTTGTACTGTCACGGTAGTGGCAACAGAGTTAAGATGAGGAGTTGTTTCAATATCTTACTGTTATATATGCTAAATGTTTTATTGTTCATAGAATGTTTTATTGGCTCACCACTGAGATCATGACAGAGGCAAGGTTTAAACTGGAGAAGCCCTGATCTGCAGCTCAGGGTGTGTACTTTTGTTCTGGTTTTTTGTTTGCTTGTTTGTTTGTTTTTTAAGCCAACTCAGCCTGCTCACATTGTACGAAGTGTACAAACCTGTCGGTGGATTGTATTTACATGGTTCATTAACTAAGGAAATGAACCTGGCAGCAACCCAGAGATCTGCACAAGCCAAATCAATGAATCCAGAAGCAGGACAAATGTTCAGACAGAATTCTTTAGAGCATGATTTTTTATTTTTATTTTTTTAAAAAAATCATACTTACATGACACCAAGGGACACCCCTAGCAGGTATAATTGTAGTATTTGAGGAGGCTCACAAGAAATTGCATGGTTGACAATAAAAAGCAGCAAGTGTTGGACTTATTAAGATGCACAAGAAAGAGGGGTGATGACATGGTTTATCCTCCCTGCTCAGTGGATTCTTTTCCCCTTGAGCTGGCTGAAACAAAGATGTTGCATGGGAAACAAATGTGGGAATCACCACTAGTGTGGTGGAATCACCACAAGTGTGGAAGTTAGTGAAATCATGAGTGCAAAGGAATCAGCACTAAAATGTGGTGGAATCACCACTTGGTGGATCATGGGTGTGAAAGTTAGTGGAATTATGAGTGTAGTGGAATCACCACTAGAGTGTTTTCATCTTTTCTAGCTCTTAATTTGGGTGGATTTTCTCAGCAGCTGATGGAGCAACATGAAGCAGTCACCTTCATCAACAGATTCCATCTAGGGTCTCATTTTCCTCCTCTGTGCATCACCTTGTACACCATCTAGAGATGTACATATTAGTCGGTATAAAAATTAGATAGATAGATAGATAGATAGATAGATAGATAGATAGATAGATAGATAGATAGATAGATAAGCCTCACTATAGAGCCAAGTAAAACAGTTTTAATGTTTTATTCAGGGATGAAAATGGCAGAGGAAGCTGCAGCTTTGGATCCTCCACTAAGAATGGACACCTCCATCTGTCAGGGGATGAGTCACTGATCAGTTTAATGTGAGATTGTTTTGATTGCTTGGACATTGACAAGCTTATCAAGTGGAGATGGGAAAGAGTTAATGGAGCCATGTTTAGCCCAGCATCATCCGGCTGTGTGAAACAACCACTGTGAAATGATCCCCCCACAAAGAGCCACCTGCATTCCCATGAACAAACTGTCCTACAAGGGATTATTCTGTAGAGTGTACCCAATTTCTCTCTTGCTCTCACAGGCTGTTGGTTACAGGGCTGGATCCTCCACTGCCTCCATCCCTCAGCAGCACTGTGTTCAATGATGTTATGGGAGGACATCCTGCAAGGTGTTGTTGTTTTTTTGCTCTGCTTTGAAGAATGGAAGTATGTGCTCTCTGATCAACAGGAGCACCTTGCAGATGGTAAGAACAGACGCTGGTCTGCTCCCATCCACATAAGCAAACACTTTATGAACAGAGAACTTCCCTCTTCAATTTGGACCAATGGAGGGGGAAAGAGAAAATAAAAGAGGACTCGCATGAGTATCAAGGTAGAACCTGGGTTAATAAGACAGTAGCTATAAGCAACACAGCCACAAAGATCTTCTTTCTTGCAATCTATAGTGGAGGTGAGGAAGTAGGGGTATCTTTAGGGTGAGTGCAATGGGGCATGCATCCCAAATCAATTCCTCTGTGCCACAAATATTTTCAGTTAAGTCTCCTGCTCCTCCTCCTCAGCCAGCAGTGGCATCAGGGGTGGATTAAGCTTTCTGCTGCCCATAGGCAAAGCCCATGCCACCCTTTCACTTTCTTCTCATGGGCTGATTAAGCTTTTGCCACCCTTTCACCTTCTTTTAAAAAATGCTGCCTTGTGGTGGGATGGGTTTTGGTGGCGGCCGCAGTGGCTGTGGGGAGGGGGGAAGAGGAAAGGTTCCCTCCTTTGCCTTCTAAAAAATGCCACTGACGGAGGCTGCAGGGAGGGGGGCGAGGAGGGGAGAGTTCCCCTTTTACTTTTTAGAACACCACTGCACAGCGGGATGAGGACGGTGAGATCCTTCCAGCTCCCCTCCTCCCAAGTGACTGTATGGGCCTCTCGCAGCCCATTTTGGGCCTTCCTCCGCATGTGCGGAGGGAAGCCCCAAACAGGCTGCACTGCATTTTTTAGAGGGCAAAGGGGGCAACTTTCCCCTTGCTCCCCAATCCCTGCAGCCTCAGCGGCTCCCACTGTGCCACATCCAGCCGCACAGCAGTGGTTTTTTAAGAAGGTGAAAGAGGGGACTTTCCCCTTGCCCTCCACCCTCGCTGTAGCAGCTGCTGCCTCCCAGGGAGGGGCAGCAAAATTTGAGGAGTGCAAAATTTGCCACTCCTCAAATTTTGCCGCCATAGGCAAATGCCTCCTCTGCCTCTCCATTAATCCGCCACTGAGTGGCATGCATTTTCTGCCTTCCTTCACAGACTGCTGCCCCTATGATATACCTGGGAGGGAGGGAAGGTAATAAAGCAGCTTAGTTAGTCTTCCCAGCAGGACAACTTGTGCTTAGTGGTCAGTTGGGGATGTTCTTGGCATCTTTGCCTCAGATACTCAGACTTTATATCAGGAAATGGGGATGAATGAAGAGGTTGATCGGCAGGAAAAGCAACATTTCATTTCCGAGAAGAGAGGGCAAACGGGGACATATTTTGAAGAAGTGTCAGAGGGTCTTAAGGATGGCACCAATCGGCTGTGCCCATGGTGTCATGACGCTAGCTCTGGGCAGCACCAATGAGCTAGCACTCTTGATGTCCCCAAGGTGTCTCCCCACTGTAGAGCCCAAAGGATTCAGGAAACTGTTTTTAAAATGCTTGTTTTATTTTAATGATGTGAAGAAGCAGCTTAGCAGATATGTGGTTCATTAAAAGAAAAATCCAAGGCGGGCAGCTTCTCTACAGCATGAAGGGAGGGGAATGACAGAGGGCCAATTCAGCACTCAGTCATATGTTGGTCATATCACTTGCAAAGCTAAAAGGAAGCAGCTATGATGGAAATGTGGGATGTCTCTACTATACAAATATGAATGTAGGGTAATGATATGCAGTTGTCAGGGGAAAGTAATGTTCTCCTTTTCTCCACATACTGATGGTTTCTTGTGCATCCTTTCTCTCTCCTTCTGGTTGTGGAGGAGGTGACGAATGTGGCACGGTCAGCCTAGGTGACGCATGCGATCCTGGGTCCATTCGGCCTTGGGATCCGCACAAATCTTCCGATTGCGCACTGTAGTAAATCTGCAAAGGGGAAATGTGTGCATTCTGTGCCTGGTCAGAAACCTAAGAAGCTACTATGGGAGATAGCTGGTCTTGTGAGCAAGCATGAATTTTCTAAGCAGGGCCTTCCCTGGTTTGTATTTGAATGGAAGATTACATGTGAGCACTGTAAAATATTCCCCTAAGGGGATGCAGCTACTCTAGGAAGAGCATCTGCATGCTTGCTTGCTTGCTTGCTTGCTTGCTTGCTTGCAGAAGGTTCCAAGTTTCCTTCCTGGCATCTCCAGATAGGGCTGAGAAAGACTTCAGCCTGCAACCCTGGAGAAGCCGCTGCCGGTCTGTGTAGACCTGGCCTGCTCAACTTAGGCCCCCCAGATGTTTTTGGACTACAACTCTCATAATCCCCAGCCACAATAGCCAACAGCCAGGGATTATGGGAATTGTAGGCCAACATCTGCATGTGGGATGAAGTTAAGTAGGTCTGGTATAGACAATAGTGAGCTAGATGGACGAATGGTCTGACTCAGTATAAGGCATATGCTATACTGAGAGAACCTAGTATACTCTGCTATGAAGAACTAAAGGTTGATGAGATCAGCTCAGAGCAAACAGCATTTCTATGGAGCTTTTTGAGTGTGCAAAGTCCTTGACATACATTCTCTAGATGTTATCTTTCCACCCACCCTGTGATGATTCTGTGCCTGAGAAAAACCCTGTGGAGAGAGAAAGCTTTATGGGAAACCCTTCGTGGCATTTCCTTCTCCTCCCTCCCAGCATTGAGCCTGTCTTGTGAGCCTGTCTTTGCTCTCCATCAAAAAGTTATTTGTTTCACCTGCAGCTGTCAACTGTTTTACCATCATAAATGGATTCAGAATCTTGGAGCAGATTCTGCTTAAGTACATCTCTTAGACTGACAGAACACATTAGGAGCTAGCAAAACTGTTCTTATTTTATTTTCTCTTCCTGCACTATTTTCCCTCTGTCAGTCCAAACCCTTGTTCCATCTATTTTAATAATCTAATAGAAAAAATAATTCTTATATAAAGAACACTGAGCTGTGTGTGGATCTTTTAGTTGCTTCTCTCTCTCATGAGCTCACCAGTCTAACTGCCTACTAGCAAGTAGACCCAGTGGCGCAAAGGCGAGCCTGGCCAAGATCCTGCACTGCGGAGATGGAGGGGATCAGATGGGGCCAGGAAACCCCGCAAAATAACACCCGACCCTGTTGAGCACAGTTCCCAACAGGTGGAATCATACCGCAAAGGTCAAAGGAGCACTCGGGTGTACACTGCACCCTTACAGTCATCTGTAAATGATGGCTGTAACCTGTCATCCCTTTACATTTACAGGTTTGTCATTTACAGAAAACTCTGCTGCCAGTTAATATATACAATACTGAGCTAGATGGATCAATAGACTCTTGGTGCTGTTGTCTTTGTGAACCGCCCTGAGCAGTATCTTACTGGAGGGGAGGGATATATTTATTTTACATAAATATATCAGTAGAAAACTGAGGAGGGAGCCCTCCAGATGCTGATGACCACACAATCACGAAAGGAGTTTCCGACTCTGTCTTCCCTTCACAGGTGATGACACTTGGACAGTGTGCACAGCTCCCAGACTAGGATAGGAGGCATCTCCTTGCCCAGTAATCAGTGTGTGAACCAGCCTACTATCTCACAAAGGAGTACAACAGCCCTGTAAGCTTGGCCTGTATGATGATCGGCATCTTACAGATGGAGATCAGGGAATGGTGAGGATGATGAGAGTTGTAGTCCAGCAACATCCGGGGGACAAAGTTTGAGACCCCCTGACATAAGTAGCTGGGGATGATCAGAGTTGGGGATGGTGAGGATAATGGGAATTGTAGTCCAACAACATCTGGGGAACCAGAACCCCCAAACTACAAAAATAAACCTGGCTACAACCCAGAGAATAGCATGGGCCAAACGAATCAATCCTGGACAGCATCAATGTCCTAGCAGAATTCTTTAGAGCTTGACATGCTTTCCAAAATTCTTTTAATACTTACATGACAGCCGGCATGGGACAACGCATACCGGTACGTATATAGGATTTCAGAATGTTCAGCGGAAGGGACTTCCTTGTGTAACCGATGCAGCAGGGAATGGACCTGGAGGAAACATCTGCAAGAGAGAGGGAGGGATGGGTTACTTCATAATTGAGCATGGTCTCTGCTCAATTGAGTCCTCTCCCCTTGAACTTACTGAAACAACGACCTTAAGGAAGCTCACACAATTGTGAACTGGGTAGGACAAGGGTTTGATTTGATTTAAAGCAGCTTCCTATGTACCTACGTTCTTTGTTCTTCTTTGGAAGGGTATGTTCTCCCTCTGGTCAACAGAGGCACCTTGCAGAGAGCACGAGCAGAACCTGGTTTGCTCCCATCTGCATGAACAAGCATCTCAGTAATATAGGGGCCGATATGCCTCTTTCCAAAATCTGGCCCTTCCTCACAACAGATTCAGCACAGTGAACAGGCAGCAAGGGATGCCTGAAAACCACCTCTTCCTTGGATAGAAATGATTTGTTTGTCTCTGTCTATCATATTTCGATACCAGCTGACATGTGCTTCCCTAGGCAGTGTACATAAGTTAAAACATAATAAATATATCAACAGGATAAAACGATTTAAACAATTATGATATAAAACCAATTAAAATTAATTAAAAGCCGGAGAAAAGAGGTGCATCTTAAGTGTCTATTTAAGAAGAACCAGAGATGGAGAAACTCTAGTTTTAGCAGTTCCGTGCCTATTTCATTCAGCATCCATGAAACTCTTGGGAAAACAAAATAATCATTTGTGGGAACCACTGGCTGAAGTTTTCCCCCTTCAACATGGTGCAATCGAGAGTGGGGGGAATAAAAGAGAACTCACATGAGGAACGAGACTGAACCTGAGCTAATAAGACAGTGGCTATGAGAAGGACAGCAGCCACTGAGGTCTTCATCCTTGAAGTCTATGGTGGATGTGAGGAAACAGGGGCATTTTAAAGTGAGCCCCAAACCAATTCCTTAGTGCCACGAATGCTTTCAGTCAAGCCTCCTCCACCTCCACCAGCAGCCTCATGTTCTCTCCACCTTTCTTTTTGCACTCTTGCCTCTGACTTGATGGGAAGGCAGCCAGTGTGTGCTCTTTCCAGATAGATACTTTGTGCAAAGTGGTGGACTGGGAAGCAGAAACAGGCACGGATCTCTTTTGCGTGTTCACTCCAAATAATGAGACCTGTTGTGATGAAATAGTGCAGGACTACTTTTATGCAAACTCTGTGGAGCTGTCAATAATAAGAGGCAGTTAGAGAGTGACAGTTAGTTGTTGGAAGTGAAGTTCAGGGAGAGTGGAGATTTGGGTAGAATAGTCTCAAAGAGGAGTTGTTCTGAGAATGAGGGATAAAGAGGAGTTGTTCTGAGAATGAGGGATAATGCTGTCTAAAACATTAAGGACTTGGTTATTAGGACAGTCTGCAGTAAAAACTGGGTTGTGAAGTACAGTTCGGAATTCAAAGTAACTAAATGCTGTGAGAAGTTCAAATCATCAACTTTGTAACCAAGCAAGATTTCAGCTCTAATAATCCATGGTGAAACAAACAAACATCAGATAACATCTTTACATATTCTTCTTGTTTTGTTTTAAAGTGCATCTGACTAAGTGATTTCTTTAACAAACCCTCCTCAAGTCTGCAAGCCCTGTTAGCAGGGTAAAGAAACCAACAGAGTTACAGCAGTTTCATCAAATAATTGGTGGCAGAAGAAATAGATGTACACTTATACAAGCCAAAGTAACATCTAAGGTGAAAAACTGAAAATCAACTTTACACACATTCCTGAATCAGACCAAATGCCATGCTGGTCCTTTCTCTTTATAGCAGAGAAGGAATGCAGAGATTTCTTGAAACTTCTTGCTCCTGAGAACAGAGGGCAAAGACAACTCACATTCTAGAGAAGAGGAGAGCACAGGATAGGAAGGGAAAGGCTGACTCTAGAGGTTGTTTCAGAGTTGTAAAAGAGCAGGCAAACGGTCCCACTCCCTGTGCGGGAAAGGCTGTGAGTCTGTCATCCATTTTGGCTTGGGGGCGGGTTCTTTGAAACCAGATCCCTAAACAGCTGTTCTGAAGAGTTAGAGCACAACAGGGTGTACTCTCTCTTGATTTCTCGATTGCTCCCACGGGCTGTACATAAAGTACTGTTGTTGTTACTTTCTCCACACACCCGGAGATCAGGTTCTGTGAAGTTATGGGAGGAAAATTTCAGATAGTCCATGAGCCAGGCCCACACATTTTGGCCATTGGTACCATCTCTGGGGACAGATGCTCATAGTTATTTTTGGCATCTATCCTCATAGAGATGGGAAACCGGTGATCACATTGTTGCACTGACAGCTTTCTGTATGTTGTCACCCCTTTTTTTTTATCCCTTCCCCCAAATGACTTGGGGAAATTGCAGTCATTTTCGCACAGAGGAAGGGTATAGGATTACAAGGAGAAAATTGTTGTACTCTTTCCATGGAGTCATCTTTGGGGGACATTCCTGCCATTTGTCACTTCTGACACTGATAAACCTTTATAATAGTTTCTGTGTTTTAAAACTTTTCAAAGTGTTTAAAAGATCACTGCACATCTGGCACTGCAGGCCCATCAGGACAATCAACACATGAGAACACACTGAAAGCCTTACAATTCTGCCACCTCTTTTTCACCTCTGAGATACCAGAGCTATATAAAAGCTAGTGCTATTGCAGGCTGTGTTAAGAGGCATAGTCTACAGAATACGAGAAGTTCTTCTACTCTATTCTGTGTTGCTCAAAACCTCTTTCAGAATACTGCATCCAGCTCTGGGCCTCACATTTGAAGGACATTGAAGTCTGGAATGGGTTCAGAGGAGGATAGCCAAGGTGATGCGCAGTCTGAAAAAACCAAGTCCTAAGATGAGTGGTTGAAGGAGTTGGGTATGTTTAGCCTGGTGAAGAGGAGATACGAGAGCCATCTTCAAATATCTGAAGGGCTGTCACATGGAAGAAGGACAGCCATTCAGATACAAGGCAGAGGTTTCCTGAGCTGGGTGACTAAAGTTTACTCAGAGTAAAGGCCCTTCTAGCCCTAAAATGCTGAATGTAAGCATGTGCCTGTCACTCAGAGAATTGAAGCTCATGGCAACTCCTGAGGTTGCTTTCTGCAGTATCACACCCTCCAATAGATATTATTGTGTCACACGCAGGTTCATACTGAGGGTACTGTTTTTACAGGTTATTTCTTGTTTTCACAGGTTCCCCCTTAGTTGCCCCCCATTGTATTTTATTGTGTTGTGTTGTTGTGGGTAGAGTGGGTAGGTATGCAGTTTAATTTGGGGGGGGGGTGAATAGGGTTTTTTGGGTCATCCCCCCATTTTTTTACATTTTTTCTTAATTTTTTAAAAAGCTCACACCCATAGGGTGTGGCATTGTGTGGCGAACAAGGCCCAGAGCAGGGTGGCAGGCAGAGGCGGGAGGAGTCCCCAAGCTGGTTTGGGAGGCCAGGGTAGGTGGAAGAGAAGACACCAGGATGGGGTCCCACAGATCCCCATTGGTGAGTTCTTTGACCCAGGTGAAGTGGTGGCATGAAGGCTTTCCAGTCTAGAAGAGCCTGCTGCTACTGAGCCAGCGGGTCCATCAACGGGTGCTCCGCCACTGCTGCCACTCCAAGTGGAGCCTGGCAGTGTGTGGGGCTCTCCTGCCAGGGAAGCTGCTTCCGTGGTGGGGGTGGAGGGCAGGGGCTTGACGGCTGGCAGTGCAGCCAGATTTTCCCTCCCTCTTGCACCCCCCCCCATGCTCCTCTCACCACTCAGTGGGGACCCCCTGATGATGCCCAGGTTGTGGCGGAGTCCAGTTCTGTGTCCTCCAAGTCTGGCTCTGAGGAGGAAGGGTATGTTGCCAAGGTGGAGGCGCCCCCTTAGCTGAAGTTGAGCCCTTCTTAGGATGTGCAGGGCGGAGGCCCAAAATGCTGTCCAGGACGTCCAAAGCCACCCAGAGCAGCGTTGTTTGGTGTCATTTTGAAATCTCTCAAGATGACCCAACCTCTGCATGCTGTGTTCACCGCAGGTCACAGATCAGTTGTGGCAAGGATGCTAAGCTCTGGGAATGACCTCTATATGGCAATACATGTGACGGTGTCACCCGGATCTCCTTAACTTTGCTGGCAGCGCTAGTGCGCCTGGTGTACCTGCAATTAGCACTGACCAGGGCCATGCAAAGGCTTAACGTAAGAACAGCCCTGCTGGATCAGGCCCAAGGCCAATATAGGCCAGCATTCTGTTTCACACAGTGGCCCACCAGATGTCACTGGAAGCCTACAGGCAGGAGTTGAGGGCATGCCCTTTCTCCTGCTGTTACTCCCCTGCAACTGGTACTCAGAGGCATCCTGCCTTTGAGGCTGGAGGTGGCCTATAGCCCTCCAACTAGTAGCCATTGATAGACCTCTCCTCCATGAAGTTATCCAAACCCCTCTTAAAGCCATCCAGGTTGTTGGCTGTCACCACATCTTGTGACAGAGAATTCCACAAGTTGATTATATGTTGTGTGAAAAAGTACCTCCGTTTGCTGGTGCTAAATTTCCTGGCGATCGATTTCATGGGATGACCTCCTGGTTCCCAGGAGGACCCCATGCATACATGCATGCCATGCAGTGGACACACATTCAGGGTCCTGTTGCTGCCATGGCTGCACTTGTGGACAAAGCCCTCAATATTGCAGCTCTCTTCCGCAAGAGTGAGAAGTCCAGGTGCTTGCTCTGTGAGCAGCAGTGTGAGCATGGCCTTCATCACCATCTCATCGGATGTAGATATCTGGTGGAACTCCACCTTCCTCTTGCTTCAGCACCTATTGGAGCAGCAGGTAGCCTTAGATGACCTGGTGTGGAATGACCTCTCCAACTGGGAATGGAAGCTCATGTCCGAGATGGTATTGGCACAGAAGCCTTTCTTGTAGACAACAAAGACTCTGTTTCCCGACGCCACTACTCTGAGCCAGGCCCTGCCCACGGCTATTCTCTTGGAAAAGCTGATGGGTGAACTCTGGACCTTGCTGACCACGCCAGAGGTCCATGCGCTGGCTGCTTGGCTGAGGACCAGGGTTATCAACAGGCTGGTTGGTGTGTTGGGTGACAGAGAGGAGTATGTCCTGGCTTGTCTCTGTGATCCGACCATCAAGGGCAATGTCGTCTGTATGGATGACTTGCCAAGGTGGAGGGACCTCATGGTCGATAGAGTTAGAGAGGAGGTCAGGCAGAGCAGAGACCAGGAGGGTGGTGATGGTACCCCACAAGTGTACGCAGCCAACACCCAGCAGTGTGTGACCGACCCTTCATCCTCCACCCCTTCCTCTTCCCAGTCTAGCAGCGTGGCATCCCAGGCAGCTGTGCCAATGCAGCAGGCAGTTTTTCCCACTAAATCAGCCCAGTGGTTTAAGCAGGTGTTCCTTGGCACCTTGCCCGGTTTGCGGGAGGCTTGGCCTAACAGGTCCACCAGTGCTGCACAGTGCATTGCCCAGTACTTGGAGGAGCCTTTGGAAGAAGACCCTGAGATGGACCATGCACAGTTCTAGGCAACCCACCACCAAGTCTGGCCAGACTTGGCTATGATTGCTGAGCATCTCCTCTCCTGCTCCCCAACCAGTGTCCAGAGCGAGCAAGCAGGTGTTTTAATATGCTGGAATGTGGTAACACCCGCTTAGTCCTGGTTGGACCCTGGCTTGGTCAAGCAGCTTGTTTTCCTTAAGGTAAATCTCCCCCTGCTTGGCTACCCTGAGCTGTAAGTTGAGCTGGGTGAGTGATTGGCCAATGGTTAACCCATGGTGTTGGTCACCGGCCCAACAACAGCTTCCACTCATTCCAATCCTCCCCATTCTTTCTTCAGCTGTGACATGTTGCAGCATGCTGCTAGTGCCGTGACACAACTACTGGACATACCTACCCACTGGCATAATGCTGTCTTCAATGCATTCATAGGATTCCATTCAGAACAGCATCCATGAGTCCACACCCAGGTCACTAGGTCAAGTCAACACAGGTTGGATTTCTGAATGGAGGCCAATGAATGCATTGAAGAGATAAGTGGGGGAGGGGGCGGATTTAAATTTTTTAAAAAAAATCCATGAAGCCCACCAGCTTGAGGCTCCCAGGGGGAGTTGTGGCCATACCTGCCTTGCCCCCCAATCCACTTTGGGGTCCCCAGGCACCCCACGAGGGGGCAGATTGGGCAGCCTCAAATCTCCATTATTCCCTAAGGGGAAAATACAAAAACCATAAAAATCTTCAGAAATTCATTTAAAATCACAAGAGTGTCCGATTGCTTTGGGGTTTGGTGGGTGGTAGGCACCCATAGATGCCTACCACCCACCCCAGTTTTGTGGCCCTAGATGCTCTGCATAGGAATTAATGGGCCAGTTCATGTACCCATTATACCCTATGTAGAACCTTCTAGAACCAGTTCGAGTTCGGTTTGAATTTGAACTGAACCAATCGGGGGTTGGAGCAAAACCAAAACCAAATCCACCCACCCTGGTTCAAATTGGGTTTGAATTCAAACCAATCAGGCCAAGCCAGTTTTGTGCACACCTCTATCATCTTGCAGTTCTTTAATTGCTAAAACCAAGGCAGGACAGGACTTTCATAAAAAGTAAAGATAAGCATGCATTATGGTATTTTCCTCTTTCAAGAATTAGGAGAAAGCACATCAGACTCTAAGGTGTGCTCTTGCAGCTTAATACAGTATTTTAATACATTCAGTGTTGGGGGGGGGACCCTACAAAGTTTCCTATAGAAATCTGTGCTAGTGAAGCAAACATGAAATAAACTCTCTATCCGATGCTAAGAGAAATATTCCCAGGTGAACAGTTGTTGCTTTTCTGGTGAACAATTGCTGCTTTTCCCTGGGAGATACAGCCATGATCAGAAGAAAAAGGATTTCTTTTTAAAGCATTCTCTCCTCAATGTTTGGGGAGAGAAGCACTCAGGAAAGATCCAAAGGAGGCATGCATGCACAATGGGTATTTCCAAAGGCAGAAGATAAGCTATATGAAAGTGCGAAGTGCAATGCTTCTGTTGTTCCAGAGGAATGAAAATTGGAAATTCTGAGCAGAGGAATGGAAGATGTCCCAAGGGGATGATTGGACAGGAAAATCTCTGTCCACCATGTAAGCCCTTCAGTATCCATTGTAGACCATCTCTAGCAGAGGAATCAGAGAGCAGAGAGACACAGAGAAATGGGGAAGGGTGTCAACTCCTTGACCTGATCCGGGCCCAGTCCTGCTGCAGCCAGGTTGATGGGCCCCCCTGACTCTCCCTGGAGAAAGGCAAATCCCCCTTGTTGCTTCTTGGCAGAATTGAATGGCTTCAAACTGAGGGATTTGAAGGATGGCAACATAAGTATTCAGCATTTAGGATTCTCTTTTCAATAGACCATATCAATTGGAAGAGATGGAAAGAGAAGAGAGAATTAATTATTCCTCATTTTATTTCACTTCAGAAAGTGGGTGAGGGCATCATATATACCCTATTTCTCTGAATCTAAGACTAGGTTTTTTCAAAAGTTTTTTGATATTAGAAATGAGGAGGTCATCTTAAATTCAGAGTCCTCTTCCTTTTGGGCAAATAAGAGTATAACTTGTATTTAAATTCTACTTTGAGGGGGGGGCTCTTAAATGTAGAGTTGACATCAATTTGGGTAAATACAGTATTCGATTTAGTTTGTGGTGGTGTAACTTCTCTCTCCCCCACTCCTTCTCAAACCCAGGCCATTACCCCTTTGCTAAAATAAATCCTGTTATGATGTAAAACATTAATGTGCAAATTGGATTAATGTGCTTCTGTTGTTCCAGAGGAATGAAAAAAGTAGGAATGTGTGAAATGTTTCGGATACAAAACATTTTGTACCCAAAACAGCCTGTTTCGGGTGTTTTGTAGACAAAACAAAACACCCATTTTCCAGATCCAAAAGTTTTGTATAGAAAATAAAACGTCCCTGTTTCGGCTACAAAACGTTCTGTTGTTTCGGACCTCCATTTTGTAGTGATCTCTGAGTCAGTCTCCATTTTGTGTTTGACATCTGTTTGAATTTCCCACCCTTCCAGCCTTCTGATCGGTGACCTAAATCATGGGCTGACCTGCTGACAATTCCCTCCTTGTTCCCCATTGGCTCTTTTGCTTCTTGCCACTCTTTACTGACCCCACATTGGCTGGGGGAAGGGTTGCTAACCCATGGGGTGCTGGGTTCTGTTGTTTCCGTGGTGTTCTGAGTGTAGATTCTCTGGTAGCATATGAGAGTGGATTCTTGTTTTTCACTGAAAATCTCATATGCTACCAGAGAATCTACAATGAACACCTCAGAAACACAAAACCCAGTACCCCAAGGGCTTGTGGGTATGGAGGTGGTTGGCACCCTATGTGCACTACACAACCCCTCGCTCTGAGAAATCCCAGTGCCCCCCAAGTGGGATTATGGGGTTGCTGAAACCTCCATTATTCCCTGTGGGAGAAATCTTAAAAGACACGTAAACTTCAACAATTCACAAAAGATCAGCCCTTTGCCCAATGGAGAGGAGAACTGGTCTTGTGGCTGAGCATGACTTGTCTCCATAGCTAAGCAGGATCTGCCCTGGTTGCTTATGAATGGGAGACTTGATGTGTGAGCACTGCAAGATATTCCCCTCAGGGGATGAAGCTGCTCTGGGAAGAGCAGAAGGTTTCGAGTTCCCTCCTGGGCTTCTCCAAGATAGGGCTGAGAGAGATTCCTGCCTGCAACCTTGGAGAAGCCGCTGCCAGTCTGTGAAGACAATACTGAGCTAGATAGACCAATGGTCTGACTCAGTATATGGCAGTTTCCTATGTTCCTAATTCTTTTGAGATAATTCTGGAAGTTTCCTTGCCCCCATTGGGCACTACCACCCAACACACTCCACTCTGGGTCATCCCTTTCCCCTTGATTTGAAGCGATACGTTTGCTGGAATCCCCATTATTCCCTATGGGAAAATTATTAAAGATGTGTAAACTTTAAAAATTCACAAAAAATCAGCCCTTTGCCTAATTCCTTTGAAATTTGGGTGGTAGCTTCCACCCACTGGACACTACCACCACCATCCACTCTTTTTGCCCTGGGACCCTTTTTTAAAATCCAAATCGATTCGGATTAGGAAAATTCGGCTACAAAACAGGGCTGATTCGGATTCAGAAAATTTGGGTACAAAACAAAACGGGGGTGTTTCGATTCGGATACAAATCGAAACAAGAAAATTCCAAAATGCACACCCCTAGAAAAAAGGTAAATTCGGAGCAGCGGAATGGAAGACGTCCTAAAGGAATGGTTGGATAGGGAAGACTCCAGCTGCCATGAAAGGGATTCCCAGATGTTGTTGACTACAACTCCCAGAATCCCCAGCTGCAATAGCTTTTGCTTGGGAATTATGGGAGTTGTAGTCAACAACATCTGGGAATCCCTGTTAGAGGGAACACTGCAGGGGCTTACCCTTCTGTCTCCATCATAGACTCTCCTAGCATGAGAATCAGGGAGCAGAGAGAGATGGAGAGAGCAATGGGGAAAGAGGTGAACTCCTTGACCTGATACGGACTCCAGAGATTATTCTCATCAGGCAGTATCTGTGGTGGATTGGAGCTTGTTCCTTGGAGCCAGACCTGATCCTGCTGCAGGTTGATGGGTCCCCTGATGCTGCTTGGAGAAAGGTGACACCCCCCCCCCCCGTTGCTTCTTGGCAGATTTGAATGGCTTCAGCTGGGGGATTTGAAGGATGGCAATAGAAGTCTTCATTATTTAGGATTATCTTTTCAATAGACCATGCCATTAACTGGAAGAGATGGAAAGAGAAGAGAGAGTTAATTACTCCCTGTTTGATTTCACTTCAGAAAGAGGTGGGGGGCATCATATATAATGTATTACCCTGAATCCAAGACTATGTTTTTAATTAATAAGGTATTTGGTTTAGTGTGTGGTGGTGTAACTTCTCTCTTCCTACTCCTTCATAAACCCAGGCCCTTACCTCTTTGCTAAAATAAATCCCCTTGTGATGTTTTAACTGTGGTCTTTGTTTCAGGAGTTAAATTCTAAAACTATAAAACCAAAAGAAGAATCCTAAAATGCTTAATTTAGGATTTTTCTTTGGGGCTTACTGTTGATATTAGAATCCCATAGAACTTTGTGTTGGATCTTAAAACTCCCCCTGCCTAGCTGTTTGGACCACAATGTTGTAAAAAGGGGTCGCTCTGGTGCTAACTATCCTACTCCTGTCAGGAGGGACATTAACTTACATTCAGATTCATCAGGGGCAGGCCTTTCTCGTCCCCCCAAGAGCATCTCCTCCTCTCCCAGCCAGGCTCTTCTTCTGACTGCTCCCTCGCTTTATAACTCCTGACATCTACTATGGAAAGAGAACAAGTTTCTGAAACAAGCACTGAATTTCACTGGTCCTTTGCATTTGATTATATATATGGAGGAAGATCAAGGGTACAATACAAAAACGCATAACGTATTTCTTTCATAACATTAAAGATATTATCTATTACTATTTGGAAGAATTTCTTTGTGCAAAAGAAAGTAATACTGCTTGATGACCCCACAGATAAAAACTTTCTCATACACAACCCTGCTTCTGAAATGAGCTGGATGCACTCCTTTTTATCCTGAAATATACACAGTGGAAATTTAAATACTTTGGTCATTTTTTAAAAAAAAAAATTGTGAATATCATATTTCCTGATACCAAGTTTTGCACACACGAACTTGTCACTGAAATTAGCTGGATGTACTATTTTTGACACTCGGATATCCTCAGGGGAAATTTTTATTTATTTATTTATTGCAGTTTTAAAATAAAATTCTGATTATCATACTTCCCAATTACCTACAGATACAAAACCCACTACTACTATAAATATTCCTATACTACTTATCAACAAAGTCTTCAAAGTGGTTTACATACAAAAATAATGATACAAACAAGCAAGATGGTTCCCTGTCCCAAAAGGGCTCAAAGTCAAAAGAGAAACAATAGGTAGAAAGCAGTAAAAGTCACTGGCAGGATGCTGTGCTGGGTGTGAATTAGGCCAGTTCCCTGATAAGAAGAGCTATGAGTAGCCTTACTTTTTCTTCCTCTTCCGAGTGCTTCACTCATTTTTTGCCTGATTCAGGCACAGTTGGGTGAATAATGTTTGCAGCGAACCACTTGTGTTTGTGAATGTTTGAGGCACATGTAGGAACTGATATGGACCAAATTTGGTAAGTTGTAAGGACACATAGGGACACCTCAAATGCATAGTTTGTGATTATGTAATCCACCTTAATTCAAGATGCTGGACGTGTGAATGTTTGAGGTGCAAGTGGGCTAACCTGTGAACTGCCTAACCAATTTGGACCAAATTTAGTTCAGTTGTAGGGATAGCAAAAGGCAAGTAGGCAGATTAGTTCTTACCAGAACTTCTTGGGAGTTTTTTGAGAAAGCTCAGAGAGGTCTGGATGAAGTCAATCTGTCAACAGACAAAGAAAAACTGAAGGAGGGAAGGCGATGCAGGCGCATATCACCAGGGTGGGGGGTTCCCACCAAAACGCTGAGAGGGGAAATCGAAGCTTGGAAAGTTTCCAACATGGTCCCTACGCAGGTGCAAAGCCTAATCATGTAAAGCACAGAGATGATGTTGAAGGACGCTTCAGAATGGAGGAAGGGCAGCAGCAACTGGAGAAGCCTCTCCCTTACTGCAAGACTGACTGCAGCATGGTGAGTCATCCATTCCCACATGTAGTAGCTGTCACTAGAGACAGTAGTACGTGCAAAGAAATGTGAAACGCCCCATTCTCAGTCTAAACTGACATTTTGCTATACCACTAATTCATGAGCTAATAAGTACTTCCACATTTCTCCAAATGATGAGAAGTTCCAGGGCAACACTACCAGGTTACCAGGTTTTGAGAAAGGGATACTGCATTTTTGTAGTATTTGCTTTATTAACAAGCAGAGCATAAGTGGAGGCAACTTATTGTAACTCCATAGCAGATCTCCAGAAACAGATTCTCTCTCTCTCTCTCTCTCTCTCTCTCTCTCTCTCTCTCTCAATCTTTATTACAGTCATAGACCAGCATAAAGCATAAGGGGTGATTACATATTAAAAGTAAAAATACATATGATAATAAAAATAATAGAAAGTAAACAAGATGCATGAGGGCATAAAAAACTTGACACACACTCTCTCTCTCTCTTTCCACACTAGGGCTATCTACCGAAAACTGCAAACTCCTGTTTCTTACATATGGCAAAGCACTCATACCCCACCTCCAGGTATATTTAGTATTCAGGAGATCATTCGGTGCCATTAAGAAATATTAACATTGCTTTGTCAAATCACAGACTGTAATAAATCATGATAAGTCCCATTCACAGTACTCAGGCAACAAACTCACAACAATAATAGCTCCCTTAATGGATGCTTGCTTCTTTTTGTCACCGCTACATTTATTTTGTCCCCTATCATTACCGTGAAAAGGTAGGTAGTGAATATATAGAGAAGGACATTCAAATGAGCTTCCAAATAGCTAAGCTATAATAAAGTGTTGACATGGACTGATTTTGTTTTGTTTTGTTTTTTGCTAAATTGTCCCTTATTCAAAAGGATACCATTCACATTCTCCTAGAGTTCATAGTCTTTAATATTTGACTGTAATGCTTCATATTTATTAGCACACTTTACATAGCATACTTTAAACAATTAAAGTGCTACTCAAACACTATTTCCTCAATACTTTAAACAGACTTGTGAAGTTGACAGATATTGATAACTCCATATTGCAGCTGAACATTAATACCACCACCCCCATACTGTAGCCAAGGCTGAAAGCCACTAGGTTTGCCTGAGGCCACCTAATGAACTCATAGCTGAAGCAAGATATCAGTCAGTGATTTTGTAGCTCTCAGCTTCATCCATTTCACCACAGCAGCTCCAAGTTTATCCATCTCTTATGTGTAGTTTCATTTTTGGAGCTTTTGATTTGGTCAGTATTATTTCCCCTCACATTTAAATCCTTCTTTATTTATTCTCCCTTTTTTGTTATTAACACTTTTGTAGCTGATTAAAGCCTTTGTCTCAGAGCAAGTTCATGTGAGGCGACGAAAAATACTGAACCATCCCTGCTGAGCTTTCTGGCTGAGGCTTCTCCTAAAAATTTCTTGTGATTTTTGATAGGTTCTTAAAGCTGCCACCACAACCCATTTATTGACAGAGCTTGACTGCCCCACTCCCCAGGATTGGGTGGAAATCCCAGGGGAAACTCTTTCTTTGGCTATTGGGAAAGTATAAAAAAACCTTCAATGTGCAAGCCTACACATGGTGCAAAAACTAATAGCTGTTGACCTCCTTGTTTGCACCGGGTGGGGGGGAAAGACCCCTTTCAGCCTCCCCTCTTTCCTGAGTTAAAAACCCACTCAGAGAGGCTTGTAAATTGCAAAGAACAAAAATGGGGGGGGGTATTCAAATGCTATAGACTGCTTCCATCTGAGGCTTTCTCAGCTTTTAGTTACAGGTAAAAAATACTCAGTAGGTTACAAGAATACTTCAAAAAAGCACCCCAGATGATGTTGGGGTGGCACACTAAAAATCGTGGTTACCCAGTTGCAAAGAACATGTATGTCAGAAAATGCAAACGCACACTTAGAACAGTATCAGGGATATAGCAAACACACACAAAAGAAACAGAAAGCCTAATGCAAAATCTGACTAAACAAATTTTCCCTAGACTAAGCGTCCCAAAGCCAAAGCCCAGGCTTCCTTCCCTTTTTTTTTTTTAACTCACCAAATCCTGGTTGAGAACTCAAACTTTCTGCCCTCCTGGCTTCCCATTTTTCTGCAGCCAGTCTTTATGACTGAATGTCCTCCTCCACCCCCCACCCCAGCCTGCTTCTTCTAACAAAATAAACTCTTCTCTTCCGGCCAACGGCTATTTAGGTCCCACCCACCTGGTGTGCTGATTGGCTGCGCTCTGGAGTTCACCAGCCTGTCAGTCAGGACAGGATTCACTTCTGGTTAACTCTTTAGGGGAGGTGTGGATGATCACTACTACTTTATTGATTTTGGGGTTTTAGAAACATCTTGAGTTCCTGTTTCCCTCCCACCATGTGCCCATTAACCTCTCCCCATCTTATTCATCTGACATAAACTTATACGCATGTATATAAGTAGTTAAAGAAAGAAAAGAAATACCCATAAGTGTGTGTGTGTGTGTGTGCGCGAGAGAGAGAGAGAGAGAGAGAGAGGAGAGAGAGAGAGAGAGAAAACATGCATCATGAGGCTGTTCTCAAGAGCAGCCAAGAGCAGGCTAAGCCAGCCAAGCCTGCTCTCGGCTGCTCATGAGAAGCAGTGGGAGGCAAGTGTCTGCTGCTGCCGCAACATACCCATCTGTGGAGCCCTCCTTCAAAATGAGGTTAATAGAGAAGTGCCCTCCACGCTGTCAGCAGCTACTGGAAATCGCATGGGTGGGCAATCCTCCCACCCAGGGAGAAAAGAGGTATTGTTTGTGGAGAGGTAAGTGCTAGCAGCTTTCTTCCCTGCGTTCCCTTGAGCCCTTTCTCACCAATTGTGAGAAAGGGCTCCATATGGTACACTCTTGATTTATAGCTAGTTGCATAGTTGACTTCCTCCCCTGGCATGATCCAAGTGGTTCCAGGAACTCACTCCACACATCCTTACATTTTCAGATTTCCTTGCCTCATGTATGCAGATTGCTCTAAGGCTGCTCGTGTTAGCATTTTTTTTAAACCATTTCTTATTATTAGGTGGAGCCTTAGACTTCTAGGATTACCCATTTAGTGACTAAGAACGTCTTAGTTATCCATGTTTTCTGACTATGTGTGTGGGCCCAGTTATCTGGGGTCCATCCAAATACAGCATGTATCCCTAGAAATAAGTAGGAAGAGTTTCTTGGTACAAACTTCAGTCCAAAAGGGGTGGTAGCCGCTTGCCTCCTTCTGTTTCTCACGAGCAGCCAAGAGTAGGTTTGGCAGCCCATTCTTGCCTGCTCATGACAAGAGCCTCATGATGTATGTTTTCCTTATGTATATGTTTGCTTCAGGGTTTTTTGTTTTCTTTGGCAAGCTCACTATTTGGCAAGCCCACATTAGTTGTGTTAGATGCATCCCGGGAGGTCCACATCTCCAGCAGTTCTCAGTAGACGTGATGCCCAATACATGAAAATGAGCTGGGGACTGGGTCCAATATGCCCGAAGCACTGCAGTTTCTTTCTTAGGTGGTAACCCAGTTCCTTTCTTTCTTAGGTGATAACCCAATTCCTCACACCTTTCCTTTTCATGCACAGGAGTGACCACCCCACTCTACCTAGAAAGCCCCCATTCTGTGTGCAGAACTGTCTGCTCATGCATAGGGCTGTCTGCATACATTTCCATATGCAAGGGATGAAATGGATCATTCCTACCATTTTTAGGGGCTCTGGCTAACATCCTGACTAAGGAAGCACAAGTGCTTCGGAAAAGTTCATCAACTGAGCTAGCTCAGCTCAGCAGTAGCTTCCCTGGGAAGTGGTCTGTGCCACTGTAGTAGTAGTTTATTTTCAGTCACTGGCCAGCAAAAATACAGAGAGAAACAGATACATAAGATTAATATAAACATGTTTTTAAAAAAAAAAACTCATCAGTTTATAATTAAGAGAATTATTTATTATAATTAATAACTAAGGCTTAGTTATTATAAGTATTTTATAATTAAGGTAAAGAGTGCGCCTTCTCTGTCATGAAACCTATTAAAATCTGAAGAGGTTCCATTACAGTTGCGGCCAGCTTGCTTGGTGGCAACTTGGAATCGGGCCTTTTCTGTTACTTCTCCAGGGCTCTGGAATTCGCTTCCCTGTTGAAATAAGAGCATCTCATTCTCTGCTTGCTTTTAGGAAGACCCACAAGGTGTATCTGTTTTCCCAGGCTTTTAACTGAATTTTTTAATGTTTAATATGTTTTTATCTACTGAGATTGTTTTTATTTTTTGTGAATTTTAATTGTTTATACTGTTTTACATTTTCTATGTTTTGTTTGTTTTGGTTTGGTTTTTTACATTTTATATCCCGTTCTTCCTTCAAGGAGCCCAGAATGGTGTACTACATACTTAAGTTTCTCCTCACAACAACTCTGTGGAGTAGGTTAGGCTGAGAGAGAAGTGACTGGCCTAGAGACACCCAGCAAGTATTTGGCTGAATGGGGATTTGAACTCGGATCTATAGATGTCTATATCTGGCAGTATAGAAAGATGATGAATAAATAAGTAAATAATTGTCTTCAGTAGATAAAAACATCCATCTATTCAATTACTTAACATAGTCCTACGAATTCTACTGGCAACTAGGCAGAACTTGGTGACTACATAAGAAATCTTATCATCATCATCCAATAAAAGATAACCTATATGGAAATCATCAGAACAGCCCCAAAGATTCGATAAATAGGAAGTAATGCACACATTGCAAATGTCCTGTAAAAGTCACAATATAATAATACATGTGCTGTTGTTTCAATGGCTCTGTGCCATTCAAAAGCATGTTCTGGAGGTCATGCAGCCCCCAGGGACATTCACGTTGTTTATGGCAGTAGGGAGATACAATGTAAGGTTTCCAAAATGGGAAGGGGGAAAGTGAGTAATTCAAAATAGTTATGGTGGCTTATGATAGCACCCTTCACAACCTCAGTGGGAGAGAAGTCGTCAGGTTTGCACTCTTTAAGTTGGCACCAATGAAAGCTTCCCTCTCAGGTCTAAGAGCAGCTTCGGGAATGCTACTTTTGTCAGGACTGTGGTGCAGTGGGAGAGGTTAAATATCTGCTCCCTGGATGCTGTGATCATCCCAGCCCGCATCAGCTGTTATTTGCACTTTAAAAGCCAAACATGTCAAACTGTGTGTTTAACCTAATATGTAATTTGGCCCTATATCATACAGCATCCGCATTGAGACTCTCTGGCATACAAATAGAGGACCACGGTCAACAGTCAGGCATATATTAATAATGAGACAACCTTAGGCATATATATAAAACATTATTAATAAACATCCTTTTGCTTGCAAAAAAACACATAAGCAGTGTTCATCCGTGTCAGGATGCTTAATCCCATATAATAAGGTTGAAAAATCAGTAAAAGGACGCAAATATGCCAATTTTCTGCTTCTTAACTAGGGCTTAAAATATAAGCCTGAAACTTTCAGAGAAAAGTATTCATTAAAATGTAGAGAAAGTGAGTCAATTGGACTGTTGAGTGCAATTTCCTGGTTAGCCATTATTAGCTACCATCAAACCAATCAAAGGTGCTACAATGCCCAGGTACAATTGCCCAGATAAATAATTTAGCCCCATGAAATGGCAGCCAAGATGAAACATTTCCTCTATTTTGTATTCCAAATTTAACATTAATCCTTGCATTTTTTTTCAAAATAGTTTTTGATTTAGTGTGATATCTATCACATGGCTTTCTGTCTATTATTGATTTACCAGATGTGCAGTTATTTTTATTTTTACCTTTTTTTAATATATCCCGCTCTTCTTCCAAAGAGCCCAGAGCAGCGTACTACATACTTGAGTTTCTCCTCACAACAACCCTGTGAAGTCGGTTAGGCTGAGAGAGAAGTGACTGGCCCAGAGTCACCCAGCAAGTCTCATGGCTGAATGGGGATTTGAACTCGGGCCTCCCCAATCCTAGTCCAGCACTCTAACCACTGCACCACTTTTCTTTCCTTCCTTTGTTTACTCTCTTGCAACATATATGCAGTGCAGTGCTACCCTGAGCATGTTTCTTTAGAACTGAATCCCACAGAGACTTGGCCACTCCCAGGCTGCACTGATACTTTATCCTATGTATGTTGACATAGACGTGTCAGTTCAGCTCCACTCTGGTCTGTGGATTACAGGATTGTATCCTTGCACTTACCAAATACTTGAAACTAACACTTGAAACAACACCAGAATGGTTCGTTTTTTGCAGAAAGAGTCTACAACTAGGCATAGCACGTAAATAAATTAAAAGGTGCCACATTTTAAAATATGATTGTCGATTAGTATATACAGTGTAAAGGAATATAATTTCTAAGTTTTCAAGTTGTATGTATCTATTTATAAATGTTATATATTAATTATCTAGTAAAATAGTAAATGAATAAGAAAAAACAAAATATTAAGGCTATTCACACAAACAGCCCAGCCTGGGCTAGGCTGCTTGTGTGCAGTGCCAGGATCCGCGTGGATCCTGGCGCTGCCTGCCCGCCTAACCCTACTTTTAACCCCAGCCTTTAGTCGAGGTTAAGGGTGCAAATGCACCCTTAACCCCAATGTTGGGGGCATGTGGGTGCTCAGACTGCTTGCAGTCCAAGTATGCACAGAATCAGGCACCTAGAGCACCCAACTCCTGGGGGATTCCTCTGATGAACAGCGTTTGTCATGCATTCAGGATGCATTTTCCCGGCCTCCGGAGCTCCACATTGCTCCAAGCAGTGCAGATCATGTGGGAGCGCAGTGGTGGGAGCGTGATCCACAATCCCACCTCTGAGGGAGAACCATCTGGGTGGAAGGTGAGTTCCGCACAGCCTTCCCACCCACTCACCCAATTGTGTGCATAGCCTTATTGTATATGTAATAAGATCTATACATACATATGTACACACGCACACGCACACACGCAGTGGGTCATAACCTACATTGTTTCACTATGAGCCCTTGATGTCACTCGCACAGGGGAGTGACAGTCTTGATTGATTTATTGTCATTTTTTTAAAAAGCTACCTGAGCTTTTTCCCCCACCAGATCAGTATCCTCCTTCCCAGTGGGTACCATTCAGATGGGCAAGATCCATGCAGTTGGTCTTACGCATGTGTTTGGAACATTCACACACATACTCCCAGTCACATAGGATGTTCCCAGAGGGCTACCACACCACTGACTGTGTGAAGGAGGCCTTTACCCAAATCTGTCAGTTTTATAGTTCAGCAACATCTGGAGTACCACAGGTTGGGAACCCTTGGATTAGAAGTCCTTCGAGATCGCTTCCCACGTTAAAAATTGAATTTTCTATTGTTCTAGCTCAATGTAATCATATGTAAACCTACCTTTTGCTTATTATTGTTAACGATAACAGTAATAATATACTGCCTTTATATATGACTATGCAATAAGAGTGGAATTTAAAGTTTTAGTTTATGCAGTCTGCCTTTCAGGCTTCTTGGGCCTAGCTGTCACTGTGTGCAACTATATGTTCAAAAAACATATTTTGTTTAAAGTTTTGTTTAACCTTCAGGCTTGACTACTGCAATGTGCTCTATGTGGGGCTGACTTTGTATATAATCTGGAACTGCAGTTGGTACAGAATGCAGCAGCCAGGTTGGTCTCTGGGTCATCTTGGACAGACCATATTACTCTTATACTAAAAGAACTACACTGGCCACCAATAAGTTTCCAGGAAAATACAAGGTGCTGGTTATAACCTATAATGCCCTAAACAGCTTGGGCCCTGGGTGTTTAAGAGAGTGAGGCTCTTCTCACGATTGGTAAGAAGAGCCTCTAGGGGGTTTGCAAGGAGAGTGGGCTAAGCCCGCTCTCCTCACAGACAGTCTGCTCTAGGTGGCCGCAGCAGCCGCCCACACGACTGCTGGCTCTGTGATGGAAACCTTAAAAACAATTTTAAACCACAGTTTAGTTAAAAAGCTTGGGTGAAAAACCTTTCTAAAATTATCCGAGATGGAGAGGCTCTTATTTCAGCAGGAGGCACATTCCAAAGTCTCGGGGCAGCAACAGAGAAGGCCTGTCCCTGAGTAGCCAACAGCAGACGAACTCACCGGATGATCTCAATGGTTGATAAGGCTCATGGCGAAGAAGACATTGAGGCTATTTGGACAATCAGGCAAAATCAGGGGCTGGGGGGATCGGGGGCCGCATGGCCCCCGGAAGCTCCAGTATGCCCTGCGCAAGTGTGCAGGGCATACTGGAGAGACCCCTGAGCTGGGAGGCTTTTAAGCCTCCCAGCTGGGGGTCTACTCATGAGTAGTCACAGCGCAGAACCGCACCATGGCTACTCACAATTTTGAAAACTGTGTTTGTGGAGTGCTCGCTCCGCAAACCCGGTTTAAGGGGAGGGGTAGTTAGGCGGGTTAACCACCTGCAAGCCCGGTGGCTCACACGGTTAGGCGAAATCGGGCTAGGCTCTCCTAGCCCGATTTCACCTGATCATCCGAATAGCCTCAATGTCTTCTTCGCCATGAGCCTTATCAACCATTGAGATCATCTAGTGAGGTTCGTCTGCTGTTGGCTACTCAGGGACAGGCCTTCTCTGTTGCTGTCCCGAGACTTTGGAATGTGCCTCCTGCTGAAATAAGAGCCTCTCCATCTCGGATAATTTTAGAAAGGTTTTTCGCCCAAGCTTTTTAACTAAACTGTGGTTTAAAATTGTTTTTAAGGTTTTCATTTTCATTTTTTATTTGTTTTATGCTGTTGTAAATCACCCAGAGACAGAAGTTTGGAGTGGTCTTGAAATTTGACAGACAAACAAACAAACAAATAAAATTAAGGTATCCAAGTGTGCAGGAGTGCTTAGGGCTTTAAAAGTCAAAAACACACTTTCAACTGAACCTGGAAACAAATGTATTGAACCAATACAGTTGACACAAGATTGGAGTTATATGCGCTGGCTGACAGGCAGGAGACAAAAGTCTCGCTGCTACATTTTGGACCAACTGAAGTTTCCAAGCTGTTTTTAATCACACACCCCCGTTTTTAATCTCTGGTGTGAGGGAAAGAATAAGGGGCCATATCATGACAAAAACAAATAAGCAAATAGCCCCAGTGGTCTACTGAGGCACACTCAACTGAATCCATAATGTGTACAGGAATGGGAAGAGGCAAAGATAAATTAGATATAGCTGAACTTTCTAAATACTTGTCAGGACAGTTTTGTGTAGTTGTGGTGCGTTAAAAAGGAATCGACTGTGAAAGGCAATTTGCTTTCTCATTCTGCATTCAAGGAATTCTTGACACATCTTTTATACTGTCACTTAAAGCACAGTCAGTTTTTTTCTCAAGTCTTGCAAAACAGAATTTAGTGTTTTGAACTGGACTGTTGTTGGGATATTGGGGCATGTTTGGCATGGCTCAGCCGAATTTGAAGTTTAAGGCATAATTGAGCCCTTGGCTGGGTTTAAAGTGCTGGTAGTTTCCACCGTGCCTATGTAACTATACTGTAGAAAAAGTAGACCATTACTTTGGATCACAGTAGCTTCCTCACATATATTTCCTCCAACATAATACCCAAGAGTTTTGAAAGCATGTTGTGATAAAGAGCAATATTTCATCTGTAGCCCTCACACAGAAATACAATACTTAGAGAGGGCTGAGTCTTAATTTGTGAAACAGGTATACCCAATGGTGAATTTACAACGAACCCAGTCATAAGGTGACATGATAGGAGGGCCACCATATAGCTGCCATCCAGCTGTTGCTCAGAGAAGGGATGTGCACAAAACCGGCTTGGCCTGTTTGATTCAAATTCGAACTAGCTTCGAACCAGGGTGGGTAGGTTTGGTTTTGGTTTTGCTCAAACCGCCCCCTAGTTTGGTTTGAATTCAAACCCAATTCGAACTGGTTCTAAAAGGTTCTACATAGGGTATAATGGGAACTCGAACTGGCCCATTATTACCTATGTGAAGCACCTAGGGACACAAAACCAAGGTGGATGGTAGGCATCCATCCTACCAAGAGTGCGTACCACCCACCAAACCCCAAGGCAATCAGACACTCCTGTTATTATTAATGGATTTTTGGAGATTGTTTCAGTTTTTGCATTTCTCCCATAAGGAATAATGGGGATTTGAGGATGCCCCATTCCTCCCCCTTTGGGGGGTGCCTGGGCACCCCAAATTGGGGTTTGGGGCACGGCAGGTTGTGCCAGAACTTCCTCCAGGCAGCCCCAAGTCGGTGGGGTTTACAAGATTTTTTTCAGGAATTTTTTAGTTCTCTTAACAGTCTATCTCAGAGTGGATTCTCTGGTTTGTATATAATATTATGAAAAGCTCTTCAGAAGGGCTGCCTGGGGGGAGTTCTGGCACAACCTGATGTGCCACCAGACCCACTTTGAGGTGCCTAGGCACCCTCCAAAGTGGGGAAATGGGCCGGATGGGCCACCTCAAACCCCCATTGTTCCCTATGGGAGAAATGGGGAAAAAATTGCAATTTACAAAAATCACATAAAATCCCCATTGCTTGGGGGTTCAGTGGGTGGTGGGCACCCATGGGTGCCTACAACCTACCCCAGATTTGTGCCCCTAGCAGGCCACACTACCAACAAACAGTGACACAACTAAAAACCTAGCTAAGAACCAAAAAAACCACCACAGAAACTGACCTGCTGCAGCTATGCCCACACAACTGCAAAGCCAAGGGAACCAAACCAAACAGCACAGACTACACAACACCAAATAAACCAACAAGAGACCTATCAAGACAGCAGCGCAAGGCAGTAAAACCAATACAGTTTTAGGTTAAAATATTGTGGCTGGGGATGATGGGAGCTGCAGTTCAACAACAGCTGGAGTCCCAAGGTTGCCTACCACTGCTGTAATGCATCTTTCCTTCCACTCATGGTAAAATAAGCAAGTGTTGATGTATCTAAGTGTTAGCAGTGGGGTAGCCATGTGGAAAGTTAATTGGATTTGGGCCTGAGAGATCTGGATTCAAGTTCTGCCTATACCATACAGATATTAAGGACTTCCACATGAGCATCTAGGGGTGGTTTGGGGAGGTCAAGAGTTCCTACCCTGTTCCCCACAGACGAGCAGAAACACCATTTGGCTACAACAACATTTATATACCGCTTTTCAACAAAATGTTTTCAAAGCTGTTTACACAGAGAAATAATAAATGAAAATAAGATGGATCCCTGCCCCAACGGGCTCACAATCTAAAAAGAAACATAACACAGTCAACAGCAACAGTTGCTGGTGGTACCATGCTGGGGGTGGATTTGCTCTGCAAACCCAGTACAGACCCGAGGAATGCAGCCACAGTCTCCATTGTTTAATTTCAGAGCTGGGTTCTCTGGGGATCGAAAGAGCTATCCCAGCATGCACTATACTGGCTGGAGACCAGAAATCCCTATTCCCGTATCAGTCATCCTCAGTCTGGCTACAAAGGGGCCGGAGGCAGGCCCAGCCCTATTGAAGCCATTTCTAGGAAAGGACATAGAGTATGCTTTGCAGAGTGGCACATTCGCAGATGGCAGCCCCTCTAGCCACTGCACTCTTTTGCAAACATGGCCACTAGCCCCCAGAAACCACTAGGAATGGCAAATGCATCCAAAGGGCTGGAGAACCAAGGTAGTACAGCCGCTATTTTTGTCCTACCTCGGAAAAGACCAAGATATAAAAGTTGGCCTATCCAGATCTCAGCGGGCTGGGTTGTAGGAGTGGTATCGGTTCTGGGTTGGAAAGAGTTGTGTGGGTTCTCACATGCCTCCAGACTTACACTGCTTGTCTCCTACTTTCATTTTGAGAATCGTGTGAATAGCCCTAGTGTATTGTTAAGCAAATTGCTGTAGCTCTACCTCAGTTTCCCATTTGCAGTGTTGGAATACTAGTGAACTACACAAAAGGATAAAAAATACAATATCTGTTATAAACTGAAAGTACTATAAATTGACCCCAATCCACTAGGGATGTACACAAAACAGATTTTGCGTTCTGTTTTGAGCTTGAAACAAAATGCAAATGGATGAAACATTTTGTTGAAACAACTGGTCTGACCATTTTGTTTTTTTGACAGAACAAACTTGAAATGTTTTGAGTGTTTTGGCCATAGGGAACAATGGGAAAATGAGAAACACCCTATTGTTCCCCATGGGTAGCTCCTACGGACAGCAAAGTGGGTTGGGTGGTAGGCCATGATAGGTGCTACCTACCAGCCAACCCACAAAGGAAATGGGCAAGCAGGCGATTTTAAACAAGTTTTGAACCTTTCCCCAAACCCCCTGATAGGCTGGCAGGTGAGGGGCTCTTGGTTTTCTCAGGGGTCCACGGCAGCTCATCTTCAATTTGAAATGAATGATTGTAAAGTTTTTAATGTTTACATGATTTTAACTGTTTAATTTATTTAGTTTTGATTTTATTTGTTAATTGATGTTAATTGTTTTTATTTTGATGAGCCATTTGTGGAAGGGTGGTATATATATATCAATCCATCAATCAGTCAAATAGATAGATAGATAGATAGATAGATAGATAGATAGATAGATAGATAGATAGATAAATGATTTTCGGAATCTGAATCCCACCTTTCCAAATAGTTTAAGGCAGCCTGCAAAGATTTTGATAGCTAATAAAACAATAAAAATACAACAAAAATTGAAGAATCAATCAATAAAAATAGCAGCACTAACATACTAATCTACCCAGTCACCCAACTGGTTAAAACAATAGATCAATAGAAGCTCTTTAGAAATAAAGGAGATCAATGCCTGCATCCAAAAGCAGTCAGGGAGGGGCCTTGCCAAATCTCCCTGGGAAAAGTATTCCAAAACCCTGGCACCACTACCATCAAAAAGGCCCTGTCCCTCATAGCTGCCAAATGTTAAAGGCAGTACTAATAACAGGACGTCAACGGCCAAACTGAAGGCCCTGGAAGGCTCATATTGAGAAAGGCATCCCATGAGATTGCCAGCTCCCAGACTGTTTCAAGTTTTAAAGGCTCAAACCAGCTCTTTGTTTTGGACCCGGAAACATAATGGCAACAAATGCAGATGAAACAATTGAAATTTATGTTACTCCAGATTACTCTTATTGTTCTGACTATTCTGTGTCTGCATAACAACAAATTACTTTTCTTTACAACGCAACTCATGTAAGGCTTCTCTACAGAATGGTTACTTATATTTTAAAACTTAAGTATCTAAAGAAAGTTAGTCATGATTAGACCCATTCTGCAGGCCTCCATGTGGATACACAGGCTGCTATTGCATAACTAAACTTCAGCCTGTCTTTTTTTTTGTTCATCCAGCTAAAATCCAGCACCAACCAATTTGCATGAAATTACTTCTTTATGTCTAATGGTGTCAAATGTCAACACTGGTAACAGCTGCAGAATAGAATAGTGTGTCCTTTTTAAGGAAAACACAATTTATTTCATTTTCATAGTGAACAACTTTGGCTCTGGAACAATGTGCATTGCCTGATGATATGCTTGGAGAAAACTACTATTTAAAAAAACCGGCTAATGTAATTCAAACTGTCATTTTTAGACACTTTTATTCTGTCCTTGATTAAAAGTGTAGTTGTCTGCTTTCACCTTGGAATATTTTATGGCAACAATGGTGTCATGCAAATTCTTTTTAACATTAACCCAAGGGAGAATAAAACTGTATCAGTATTCAGCAGCTGTTAAGGTATTGGCAGCAAGTTAGCATCTTTTAAAATAAGTAGACATCGATGAAGCCTGGTGCTAATATTATAGATAGAGATAGAGATAGAGATAGAGATAGAGATAGAGATAGAGATAGAGATAGAGATAGAGATAGAGATAGAGATAGAGATAGAGATAGAGAGAGGGAGGGGAGGGAGGGAGAGAGAGAGAGAGAGAGGTCACTTCTGAGGTTACTTAGCAGATTTCCCCCCCATATGTGCCTCTGCAAAATCTCAATGGCTTCTACATTTTGCAAATAAATAAATAAATCTGCAACTGCATTATATAAATTCAATTTTTTTTAATGGCCATAGGATGTTTCCAGATGGATGAATACTCAATTTTAAAGCAGAAATTCTTACTGCTTCTCTACTCAGGGTTCAGATGACATTCTTGACTGTAGCACATGTTTGCTGCACCATTTGCTGGCAATGTGCTGACAATTTGTGATGAGAATCAAGGTTTTTAAAAGACTACCTTAAAAGTCTCAAATACCCCAATTCTCATTGTGAATTGGCAGCAAATAGCCAGCAGATGGGGCTGTGAAATTGTGCAATGGTAAAGAAACAGTTAAAAACTTCCATTTTTAAATGGAGTATTTCTCCATCTGGGAACACTCAGAGTAAGAAAGTTTTCATATAGACTGATAATTGGCTGAAAGGCAAAAATAAGAATAAATTGACAGTTTTCATCATGAAAAGCGGTGAACTATGAGACACCCCTACCCTCAAGCATTTGATTTGAGACTGGTACTTTTAACATGCAGTCTGAGCCTATGCAAGTTGACTTAGAAGTAAATTCCACTAATGTTCAATGAGTTTTATTCCCAAGTAAGTGTGCATATTTTTGCAGCCACTTTTAGCTGTCACCAAAGTGACATAGTCAAATTTGCATATGACACCAGATTATTCAAGCTCATTAAATCCCAATCACTGATAAGACTTTTTATAGGATCATTTGAAAGTAGATAACTGAGCAAAAGAATGACAGGCAAGAATGATTCAATGTCAGTGCTAAGTAATGCATGTTGAGAGAACTCTTCACTTCACATATGCACTGATGAAGTCTAAATTGGCCTCAACATTAAGGGAAATAATATGGGACTAGAACAGCAAGCTCACTACCTGGAACACCTGTTCACTGTGCTAAGGGAGGGAAAGACAATTTCAGTGTTCAGCATTGTTTGGAAGGGAACTGAACATACATAAGGCATATTATTTAAATGCATGTGCACCTACATTTGGCAGATGGTGGACAGTTCCCTAAGTTGCCCTGTCTGGAAAAGGATATTGTACAGCTGATGAGGGGGGCATACAAAAATTACCAAAAAAAACCCCAAACCTACTAAAATTAATAAGACAAACTGAATTCAGGGTTGGGGGTGGGTGGGAACAGAAGTAGTTTGGAATTTTTAGTTTGGGAAAGAAAAATATATTCCAGGCAATATAATGGAGGTTCATACGATTTTGAATGGTTTGGAGAGTATTTCATAAATACTATTTACTAAATGGTATTTATTCTCTGTTCCCCACAACTCTAGAATTTAGGGACATGTTTTATTTATTTATTTAATAAATATGTATACCACTCACTACCAAAGTCTCTAAGCTGTTTACAGCATTAAACGGCACAATAATTTTTCACAGTTAAAATATATAAAAGATCAAATCAAAATATCCATAAAAACACACCAACTAACTAAAAAGCTTGGCTGAAGTGATGTGTTTTTAGTTGTTTCCTAAAAACCAAGAGGGATAGCGCAACTCTAATCTCAGCAGGAAGTGCATTCCACAGCCCTGGGGCAATTACAGAGAAGGCTTGGCTTTGAATCGCCACCAGACAAGCTGGCAGCACATCAGATGAACCTCTCCTGAAGATTTTAACAGGTGGCAGGATTCATAACAAAGAAGGCATTCTCTTAAATACCATGGGCCCAAGCCATTAAGGGCTAGGTAATAACTAGCACTTTGTATATTGCCCAGAAACCTATTGGTAGCCAGTGTAGACCTTTTAGAACTAGAGTAATATGGTCTCCATGGGAACATCCCAGAGACCAATCTGGCAGCAGCTTTCTGCACCAATTGCAGATTCCGGACTATGTACAGAGGCAGCCCCATGTAGAGTGCATTGCAGTAGTCAAGCCTGGAGGTTAACCAGAAAATGCACCACTGTCCTAAGCTCACTCACTTCCAGGAAAGGGCGCAGTTAGCGACCCAGTTGAAGCCAATTGAAAGCACTCCTGGCCACAACCTCTACCTGAGAGAGAGGGTTGGATCCAGAAGTACTCCCAAACTGTGAACCTGTTCCTTCTGGGGGAGTGTAAGCCCATCCAGAACAGGCAGATCTATCCCATTTCCTGAACTGCAGCTTCCTACAGTTAGCACCTCTTGTTTGAATTCAGCCTCCATTTGTTATCTCTCATCCAGCCCATTACTGTCTCAAGACAGACATTTAGGGAAATTATGCCACTGCCTGATGAAGCTGACATGGAAAAGTAGGCTACTGATAATGCCCTGCACCAAATCCCCTGATTATCTCTCCCAGCAGTTTCATGTAGATGTTAAAAAGCACTGGAGACAAAATGGAGCCATGAGGGACACCATACAGAAGCACTTGCTTTGTAGAGCAGCAGTCTCCAAGTAGTCATTTTGGAAGGGCGGTATATAAATCTAATAAATAAATAATAAATAACACCTGAAATCTGCCTGAGAGGTATAAGTGGAACCACTGCAAAGCAGTGTCCCCTACACCCAGTCCCTGCTCCAGAAGGATACCATGGTCGATGGTTATCAAAAGCTGCTGAAAGATCCAAAATAACCAATGGAGTCACACTCCATCTGTGAATTTCCTTTTGAAAATCATTCATCAGGGCAATCAAAGCAGTCTCCTCCCATAACCTGTCCAAAAGCCAGTTTGAAAGGTGTCTAGATAATCTGTTTCATCCAAGATTGCCTGGAGTTGCGAGGCTACCACTCTCTCAATCACCTTGACCAACCACTGGAGATTGGAGACAAGCCTATAATTGCCTAACTAAGGAATCAAGTGTAGGTTTCTTTAAAAGAGGTCTAATAATTGCCTCCTTTAACAAGGAGGTATCCTACCTTCCCTCAGAGAAGCATTTATGATCTCATCCAGGCACTCTCCAACAATCTCCCTGCTTGATAATATAAGCCATGTAGGACAAGGGTCAGGAGAAAGGTGGCACAGGACGCACCGTTCCAAGCAGCTTGTTCACATCCTCAGGAGTCACAAACTGAATCTGATCCAATATAACCACACAAGAGGAGTTACTGGCTACCCCCGCTCCGCTAAAGACTCTGCACCAACAATGGAATCATGACATTTATTCAGGTTCACAGCAAGCCCCAAGATGGAAGCCTTTCGCCCCAGAAGAAGAGGTAAGGAGGACAGGAAAAAGTAAGGAGTAAGGGTCACTGTTTATCTAGATTACTGGGTGTTTCCCAGACCTGGGTGTTTCCCAAACCCTAGACTGTTTGCCAGATTGCATTTTTTGAAAAGAGCAAATTCCTAGCTGTTCTGTAAAGCTGAGCTGTAAGGGGAGATGTGGCTGGCACTTCAGTGAGGAAGTGGTCCACTGCCACCTTCCATTCTTCTAGTCTGTGACAGAAGGTGGAGCTAAGATTTACAAATAATCAAAGCACTGATATTGTGCTTTGTTCTCCATTACTCATAGACAGGAAAAGGCAAAATTCTCAAAAGTCAAATGTCTGAAGATGGGACTTACTGGTTATTTTTGAAAATATATTTTAATCCCCTAGGTTGGAAATGAAAGCTACTCGGGGGGGGGGGTGTGTCAAAATTTTAGCATAGCTGTGATTGCGAAGCAGTGTCTGTACCCTCTCATCCTGCAAGAAAAGACAAGTCCTCTACCATGCTCCATGGGTATCCAGATGTCCAGGAATGTGCATCCCCCCGGCTCAAATTCCCCATCCCCCCATAAAAAATCACAGGGGAAAATGCTTTTTTTAAAAAAAAACGAATGAGCCACAAAATGGCCCCTTCCTGACAAAATGGTGGCAAGAAATTACCTCCGTGGTTACCTCCAGCCCTCTAGGAACCCTGGATACATGGGTTTTAACTCTTTCATATTCATGGATAATGAAATCGGGTATCAATTAGACACCCGTGAATACACAAAACTACGGATATAGAGCTGGCTTATAATGAGGTTTGCCTGTATGTGAGACAGTATCTCCTGGACCCCTCCAAGAGAAACCTGTCTGGATGCAAGTCTGGGTCAGAGGAATTATAGCTCTGAGTCTTGAATGGCTGAGCCATATGTTCCAGTACTGGATTGCTTGGAATGTGGCCATTTCTTTCATATCTTGTTTCTAAACATCCCAGAAGTATCTGGCTGGTTACTGGTGAAGAAAATGCTAGACACAGTGGAACTCTAATCTGTAAATGGAATAATTTTTATCTTATCTAAATTATAAGCCTTTGCTTAACAGTTTAAACAAATACTTCTATTTAATAGTTTGAAAGATAGATAATTCAAAAATTATGTACTTCAGAATTTATTCAGTGCTCCACATGTTTTCAGATGACTGATTTGGGCTGAAATACTGATTCTTATGATGTAACCCCTATGGGTGCAAATCAGTTATGTATGGACACGTCTCTTTGACTTCAGTGGCACTTTTACGAGAGCAGCTATGCATAGAAATGCAACCTAAGATTTGCCTCATTAATTCAAAATTGAACCCTTTCAGGCAGAAAAACTACCTGCTTCAAGAGGTAATGGGAGTTTCACAAAATGAGTTATTTCCAGAACTCAGAATCTTTTTAAAATTTATGCAGACACAATAAAGCTTTGACCTTACTGACAAACAACAGTTTTTAATTTTTTTAAGCATCCGAACACTAAATTCAGTCAAATCCAGTATTGTGAAATAAGCACAAGAACAGTGGTTGATATTCCAGACAGCAAACTGCAGATCGAAGAGGGATCCGTATTCACTGCTTCTGAGAGACTCACCAGTCAGTTGGCGCTGCTAGCAATGACATGGGCTGCTCCGTGCATACTAAGTTCTCCATTACAATAACTATGACTTACTCTTATCATTCCTAATGAGAGCAGTAGGCCACAGCTGCTCTGACACAAAGCTTAGTATGGCCAAAGCAGTCCACACGATCATTGACAGGGCCCATGGGCTAATCAATCCCTCAGAAACAGTGAACATAGATCCCTCTTCAATCCGCACTTCACTGTGTGGAACATCAGCCATTGGCCTCCATAGGGGAGTCTGGAAAATACTGGAATCAACAGATAGGAAGAATTAATTGCTTTAGTTAGATTATTCCACCCACCCACCCCCAGAATTTTCAATTTGCTATACATAAATCTAAGGTTCTTCTCTCCTGGCTTGTGCAAGATATATTCTTATGTAGGTCTGAGGTCTCCTTTTTGAAGCTTAAACCATCTGATGCCTGCCAAAATAACTTGCAGCACAGAATGGCAAGAGCTATCCCATCAGAATACTCACTCTGTCTCCACCCAGGAGGCTCCCCCATGAGGCCAACTGAAGCAATTGCTGCAGATAGTTCCTTTGAGGCCTTTTTTGGAGTGGGAGAATGCACCTCTGCCCACTACTCTCGAACGCTGATGCTGTTGCTCACTACCATATGCCTCAGGTCCTCATCACTGGTTCTACCCTCAGGCAGGAGCCAGTACTGATATTGCCTTATCCCCTTTCTGGTGCTGCACCCCCACCACCTCCCAGATTGCTGCTGCCACCTAAGTAAGAGGTGAGGCAGCAACCATCTGTAACTGGCAACTCCATGACGGCTTCCCATGGGATGCACATCATGCAAACATCCTGTAGCAGTGGAGGCCAGCAGCAGCTGCAAGGAGAAAAAAGGCTGTCCTGGGCATTGGAGGCAGGGGTGGGGCAGGGGCAGCATCAGTGCTTGCTCTGATCAGAAGGTGAGAACAGCAATGGGAGCAGACTTGTTGCCATTCACCTCTAGCCGTGAATGTAATGAGCTTCCACCTCAGTAAGTATACGAAGCTAAGGATGAAATAAATGATGAAAAAAATGGTGCTCTTAAGCACACATTGTAGGGGACACAAGACTGTCAACAACTTCAGTCTCCCTCCAGCACACCTATGTGACCTCTAACAGCAATAAAAGCAATATTTAGCCAAAACCTGTATCTGTACCTACAAAGCTCCAGCTCCTGCCACACCTCCTTGATCTGACCAATGGCTTCTCATTATTTGTTCTCCAGACTTCTGAACTTTGATAGATAGATAGATTGATTGATTAAGTGCCATCAAGTTGGTGTTGACTCTTAGTGACCACATAGATAGATTCTCTCCAGGATGATCTATCTTCAACTTGGCCTTTAAGATCTCTCAGTCAGGGGTGTAAATAGGGAAAATAGCGCCTAGGGCAAGCACTGAAATTGCACCCCCGTCAAACAGCATATATATGGACAGGATGCATGCATTTTAAACACCAAGTCTGGTATTGTATTCTGAACCTTTCCTGAACTTAGATATTGAATGTATCCGTCTAGCTCAAGGTGGACAAGTGTGTGTGACAGCATGGTCCTCTAAATATGATTTAATTTGGAAAGAGAAAGAAATGGTCATTGTACCATGGATGAAAGGATGCTTGTGGCTTCAAGTGGGTCATGAAAGCAAAAAACCCATCCTCTGTCCTGCTTTTCAAATAGTTGGCATCACACATGAAAAGAAGCAGCTGTCCAGGGGCGTAGCACACAACTTAACATACTCCCATCCCACATATTTCCCCCCCTCCCCCACTTCTGGCTCTAAAGGATCCAATATTTAACCACCTTATTTTGTAAAAAATGTACAAGACTGTCTGTGCAGATATATATCAAAATAATTAACCCATTTTACAGCACTGCCATACACACACATATACATATGGGTTATTATATTACCTATTTTTTTAATATGTGTGGAGCCCAGAAACTGCAGGCAAGTGAGTGGCGCTTTGGGAGAGCTACCTTTCTGTCCCTACCTCTCCTCTTCTTCAGCCCCCTCCTCTGTTTATGCTTTAGCAAGGAAATCAAAAAATCACAAGCATCTTCTACATAGTCACTTTGAGTTATATTTGGCATGGCAGCAGATGTCGGCCACACAACTTCTTGGCTGATATATAGAGTTAATTCCTCAATATTAGAAATCACATCAACATCTTTTTAATCAAAGAAAGCCTTAAGGGAGATCTTGCAGAATAGCAGCAAAATTAAACATCTACACAGGAGAAATTCTACTGTTGCTCATTAACATTCATTTTACAACAACCGCACACGCAATGCTATGCAGAGCACAGACATTATCTAGTTCCCACCCAAAAGGCTTGCAGTTCTATCTGCAACCCCTCAAAGGCATGAAAGAATTGCACACCTGATCGCCTGGTTTGGCTTCTCTCTGCCATCCCATCCCCTTTTCTAGCATGCAACAGCCAATGAAGGCAGGGGACGCAAAGGGGAAGGCGCTGATTCTGAATGCATCTGCGCACACAGTGCCTTGATACTGTCACCCAGCCCCAGAACAAAACTCATTCTGCACAGAGATGAAAAAAACTAGAGGGACCGCTCCCCACCAGCCCCCTCCCAACTCATTCCAGTACTGCCACCACCCCATTCTTGAACGTTAAAGGAGAGGAAAATGATGTTCTTTCAAGTAGAACGTGAGGACTTCTTTCCCCAAGGTATCACACATGGATCAGGTTGCAGCAGAGTAAGATCCCAAACAAAAGAGGAAACCATGGGGCATGTCTGGCTCTAATTTTTTCCACCCTTGAGAGAACTCATATTCAGAATCAAATTTTCTTCCTCTCGTCTAGCATTCAAGAATAGGGTCAGAGTGCTGAAAGAAACCAGTTCAGCAGGGATGCAGCAGAAGAATTCCTGCCACTTTTGCTTGCAATCAGATGCATTTTTACTGGAGCTGAGGAGGTTCCAATTTCACACACTCTTACCTAGTAGTTAGCCCCACAGACCATAGTAGGATTTTCTTCTGAGTAAAAACACACACACACAGGAGTCAAGTTCAAGTCCCCTTGAAGTGAATGGGACCTACTTCAAAGTAAATATGCTGCAGCTTCAACTGCAAGAAAAAACAGATCTCCCACCCAGATTCACCCCAGCCCTTCCTCTCACAACTTCATTTTTCTTTATTACAATCCCCTTTCTTCCTCCCCCCACTCTTCTCACTACAAACATCAATCACCATAAAACATCCATAAAAACAGCAGCACTCCTGCAAAACATTTTTAAAAGCCTGTTCATGGTGTGGTATCCTTTGTAAATCCTGTGAACAATGGAATGTGTCACTTCTCTCAGGGAGAAAACAAACTTCTGAATCCACCAGACAATTTATGGGAGCATATTTTGATCAAGCTGTGTGAGGGTAGAGCATTTGGGGGTGAAGGGAAAAGTTACTAAGCCCTGCGATTAATAGAGTTTCTATCCATCCAACAACCTGCTGGTCATCCTCTTCTTCTCTTTCCTTCAACTCTCCCCAGCATTATAGACTTCTCAAGGGAGCTGGGTCTTGGCATAATGTGTCCGAAGTACAATAGCTTGAGCCTGGTCATTTGTATCTTGAGTGAAAGTTCTGGATTGATTTGTTCTATGATCCATTTGTTTGTTTTCCTGGCTGTCCATGGTATCCTAAATATGCTAAATCATTGTAAACCGCTTAGAGAGCTTCGGCTATAGAGCGGTATATAAATGTAAGTGCTATTGCTAAGTGCTAGTGCTATCCTCAAAAGTCTTCTCCAGCACCAAAGTTCAAAAGCGTCAATGCTTTTTCTATCTTGCTTCTTCAAAGTCCAGCTTTCCATCCATAGAGTATCACAGGAAAAAGCATTGTCCAAACTATTCTAATCTTTGTAGGTATAGACACATCACAGCATTAAATATCCTTTCCAAGGCCATGACTGCAAACCTACCAAGTGCTAGTCTGTGGCAAATTTCTTGACTGTGGGATCCTTTACTGTTGACGGTCGATCTTAAAAGGCAAAAGCTATCCACCACTTCAATGTCTTCATTATCAATCCTGAGGCTGGTTGATGTACCTGTTGTCATTAGTTAAGTCTTCTTTACATTTAACCGTAGTCCCATATTTACACCGTGCTCCTTGACTTTCATTACTAGAGCTTGCAGATCATCGCATTCTCAGCTATCAGAGTGGTGTCATAAGCGTAGCACAGGTTATTGATGTTCCTTCTTCCAACTTTAAAACCATGCTCATCTTCTTCCAATCCAGCTTCTCTCAATATATGTTCAGCTGTAAGATAAATAAATAAGGACAAAGGATACAGCCTTGCCTTACTCCTTTGCCAATCTAGAACCAGTCTGTTTCACCATGTTCCATCTGGGCTGTGGCTTCTTGTCCTGTGTATAGGTTTCGCATGAGAACAATAAGATGTTCTGGGACACCCATTTTCCGAAGGATATTCCACATTTTGACATGTCAACACAATCAAAGGCTTTTCTGTAGTCAATAAAGCACATATTGACTTCTTTTTGGTATTCTTTGGCTTTCTCTATAATCCAGCATGTATCAGCAATGATGTTTCTTGTTCCTCAGCCTCTTCTGAAACCAGCTTGAACATTCAGCATTTCCCTTTCCACATAGGGCTCTAATCTGTGTTGGATGAGCCTGAGCATTATTTTGCATGCAATTAAGGATATTGTGTGATGGTTTGCACAATCTTTTAAGTCTCCTTTCTTTGGTATGGGTATCTAGACTGACCTCTTCCAATCTGTTGGCCACTGTGTTGTTCTCCAGATTTGCTGGCATAGTTTGGTTAGAGCTGTGACTGATTCTTCTTCTGTTGCTTGCCAACATTTCTGCAGCTGTTCCATCAATTCCTGTAGCCTTCTGACTTGGTAATGACTGGAGTGCTGCTCTAACTTCATCTTCCCATACTAGAGGTTCTTGCAAGTAGAGAATATCTTCTACAGTATCTTGGATGTTGACATCCCTGCTGTACAGATTTTCAGTATACTCTTTCCATCTCTATTTGATCTTCTCTGAAACAGTTACTATCTGTCCTTTGGCATCCCTTAACATACCAATTCAAGGTTGTAACTTCCTTCTGAGTTCAGAGATCTTTTGGGAAACTTTCCTTATTTTTCTGTGTCTATTTCCATCCTCAAGGTCTTTACAGATGTCATTGTAGTACTGCTCCTTGTCTCTTCCAACAGCTTTCTGAAATTCCCTATTAAGTTCCTTCCTGAGGTCTTTATCTTTCTTGACTTTGGCTTCTCTCCTCTTCTTGGCAATTTCCACCATATGTTCTGACATCCATTTTGCTTTCTTCTGTTTCTTGGTATTTGGCAGTCTCTTTTCACATTCGTTCTTTAAAACTTCTTTGATTTCATTCCACAGTTCCTCTGGTTCACTATCAATGAGGTTCAGAGCTTCAAAGCAGTTCCTGATGTTTTCCTTGAATATGGTGTGTACATTCTCAAGATCATATCGTGGAAGCTGGATAGCTTTGTTTTTCCACTTTAGCTTGACTTGGAACTTGCACATGAGCAGTTCGTTACCTGTTCCACAATCAGCCCCCAGACATGTTTTTGTTGAGCTCTTCCACCAATAATGTAATTAATTTGATTTCTGTGTACTCCATCTAGTGTAGTCCATGTATATAGTTGCCGCTTTGGTTATATGAAGAATGTTTTAGCAATGAAGAGATCATTGACTTGGCAGAAACTAGTAAGTCATTCTCCTACTTCATTTCTGTTTCCTAGGCCATATAGGCCAACTGGTTTTCCTCCTTACCATTTCCAACTTTGGCATTCCAGTCTCCAACCACCACCAGCACATCTTGCTTGCATGTTCTGTCAATTTCAGACTGAACTTGAGCATAAAACTCATCAATTTCCTCTTATTCTGCAGCAATCGTTGTGGAATAGACTTGAAAAACTGTCATTTTAAAGGGTCATTGCTATATCTTTCCTGACTATGAAAGCAACACCGTTCCTTTGTTTTTCGTATCCTGAGTAGTAAACAGTATGATTTTCTGACTGAAAATGTACTCGATTCATTTCATCTTTCACTGTGTCAAGCTTTCCCATATTCATGCTTCTTATGTTCCACGTTCCAATTGTAATTCTGTCTTTGAAGCTTTGAATTTTCTTTTCCCGCATGGCAACATCAGCCACTAGATATCCAAAAGGCTTTAATCTAACTGCATCATAAACACCATTGGTACTCTGAGAGATCCTCGGCTCTCTCCAAGCCCTGCTATGCTGCCTCATCATGGTGGCTGGGGGGTGTTCCTGGGAGGGATGGGCGAAGTACGCTGGGAGATATACTCCCAGTAGGGTCACCCAAAGCCCGAAGGTCATCCCAGATGCCTAGCTAAAGCAAGCAGGCACCTATACTGGGCAGCAGTGATATAGGAAGGTGCTGGAGGTGGACGATCACTCCTGTGACAACGACAAAGGCATCATTTCATATTGCGTGAGAGGAGCAATGGTAAACGACTCCTGTATTTTACCAAGAAAACCACATGGATAGACAAAATAGAATGATTGTCGATGTAGTGCTGGATGATGGGCTCCTCAAGTCTGATGGCACTCAACATGCTACTGAGGAAGAGCTGAGGATCTCTCTGAACTTTGCATTTAGACATTTGCTTTGTTTCACTTCAGGAGGCAATACAGCAATGTGAACCAGCTACCTGGGACTGGCTGCTTGTTTCCTTTCTCCTGCATGTTCTGCCTCCAGCATGCCTAGAATAAGCCCTGACCATCTTTGCCAATCTGATGACAAACACCTTCTCTAACAGAAATACATAGCAGCACAACTAAAGTTCAATGAAGGTAATCAGGCTCTAGTGTTTGTGTGTTTAGCCCTCAGTTTGGATGGGTTAATATATCTTCTGCTTTGGGATGGATCCATTTACAGGTTTGGCTGCCTTCCCAGAATGGTAGGTAAATACTTCAGATCTCATTGTTCAAAATAAGATGAAGCACAATTATTCTAATATAGACATGTTGTACAATAAATGAACTAAATTCAAGGAGGCTGAAATTCATATTCGTATTATCCTTTGAAAACAGGGGAAACTATTATTTTCAGACACAGTTTTTAGATCTTAATGAGGTCATTTACAAATCAAAACCAATGTTCTACCTGGGTTTGGGAGCAGTGTGTGCCCCCAATTTTCAGTTGTGTGGAAGCAAGGCAGGAGGAGAACCCAGGTAGCTTTTCCTCCTGCATTGCTTCCAGACAATCACTTCTACCCAGGTTTTCCTCCTACTTGCTTCCACACAACCGAAAATTGGGAGCACACACTGCTCCCAAACCCAGATAGAATACAGTTCTATGGAGAGGAGAGCTGGTCTTGTGGTAGCTAAGGGTACAAGCCATACTTGCTAAGCAGGGTTCACCCTGGTTGCATATGAATGGGAAACTAGAAGTGTGAGCACAGTACGATATTCCCCCTCAGGGGATTGAGCCACTCTGGAAAGAGCAGAAGGTTTCAAGTTCCCTCCCTGGCTTCTCCAAGATAGGGCTGAGAGAGATTCCTGCCTGCAACCTTGGAGAAGCTGCTGCCAGTCTGTGTAGACAATACTGAGATAGATAGACCAATGGTCTGACTCAGTATGTAGCAGCTTCCTATGTTCCTATGATTGTATGAATGACCTTATTGTCTTGGTTTGTTGACAAAGCCAGAGCCTTCTCAGAGGCACAGAATTCAAATTGATGTGTTTTTTGAAGATGCATGTTTTTGTGTGATGTTGCTTAATAGCCACTATACACCCACACACTCAAAGCTTTTTTTAAAAAAAAAATCAATTATTTCCAGTAGAACTAAATATATTTCACAAACTGTTTATAATTGAAATTTTAGTGTCCCTTTGGTTAGTGGGGGGAAACAGGATTATGCTCTTTGAGCAAGTTCAAATGAGACACACATAAAACATTCCTAAGGAATTCATTTCATGATTCATGACCTATTTTGAACAGCTCATAGAAGAATTCTCATATTGCAAAATATTGCTCATATTTTCCGAACGGTTGGAAATATCCTATGGGAATTGTGTGTGTAGCAAGTGAACTACAGGTTTTATTAAAGTGTTTAAAGCTTTTGAGAATTAAATAACAGCAACTTCTACACAAATGGAAAAAAAACATTGATGTGGAGCCCATGAAAGATTTTTGCTAACATACTATTGGCACTAAGACTACATAAATACAACGTTTATGAATGTTCTTCATGAGAAAGAATGAGAACATTTTCTCTTTGGAAAATAGGTCAAGAAGACCGTTCATCATTTAGCTCTACTATTATCTTATTCTTTTTAGTGGCCAACATGATCTGCAGCCTTCCACTGACAGAAGAAGTGCTGTGGGACTGCAAGGAGACTTGAAGGCTTCTTGCACAGTGAACCCGGGGGTGGGGGGGAGTAATTTTTGCATCGCTCTCCTCCCTCCAAAAGTCATTCCCACATGCATAAATCTGTTCTCAAGGGCTGTGTGACCCTCGGGAACATATATATGCAAGTAGAAGGGGCTTTTGGAAGAAGATTAGAGATGTGAAAATCTTTCTCACTCACCTCTGTGTCCAGTCTGCTGTGCAAGAAGTCTTCAGCACAAGCTTTCTTAACTCTTTGTGGACCTACAGCCCTTCTCCCATTATATATCCCCTGCTAACTGGGCAAAGAGGCACCTTTTACTGTGGTGATTCTCTTTATTTAGCAGGGGGAGAGTAACTGAGCAACGCCCCTCTGAGCAACGGCTCGAACGCCCTGAGGGCCAGAAATACCGCCATCAACTCCAAGTAACTGATGTGTTGCTGAGTCTGCGGTTGTGTCCAAGTACCCTGGATGCAGTGGTCTAAGCAATGCAACCCCCATCCTGTTAAGGACGCATCCATTGCAACCCAACGCGTGGAGACCTGTACTGCGAATCTCATCCCCTGACTTTGGTTGCGCTCCTCCATCCGCCAGCATAAACTGTTTAAAACCACTAGTGGCACTGTCAAGCACATGTTCTGACTGTCCACATTGGGGCAAAAGTTGCAGAGGTACCACAGCTGCAGCGTGCGTATTGCACAGTTGTGGTACAAAAAGCATCAGACCCAGCAGCTTCTGAATCCGCACAGCCAGTTGCTGTGGGGCTTCCACAAATTGTTGGATGAGGGAGTGTATCTGGCGAATGCGCTCCAAAGGCAAAAATGCTCACTCCATTTCCAAATCTAGTACTGCTCCGATGAAGTTCACCTGAGTCATTGGGTCAAGATTTGACTTCTTCCAGTTGATGTTGATTCTGAGGTCTTCCAACAGGCAAACAACCTTTTGAATTTGTTGGATCAAGAGTTCTCTGCTGTGATTGACCAAGAGCCAATCGTCTAAATATGGATAGACCATCATCCCCTGGGTTCTCAGGTAGGCTACAACTACTGCCATCACCTTGGTAAAAACCCTTGGTGCTGTTGACAGGCTGAATGGGAGAACCATGTACTGATATATCTGACTTCCCACCGTGAACATGAGGTATTTGCAGTGGTTTTCCTGGATGCCGACATGAAAGTAGGCATCCTTCAGATCTAATGTTGCTGCCCATGTTCCGTGAACCAACAAGGGCAGGATAGACTATAGAGTGATAATTCTGAATTTCCTGGCCAGGATGTAACAGTTGAGACCCCTCAAGTCCATTATAGCCCGGATCCCGCCATCTCTTTTCGGGATTTGGAAGTAACGGGAATAATAACCCATCAGTCTGTTCGCTCACTGCACAGGAGTAATCACTTGCTTCTCCAACAACACCTTGACCTCCTCCTGAAGAATTTCTGTGGCTGGCATGTATGTCAGTCCTAAAAATGGAGGTTTGGCCTCGAATTCCAAGGCATATCCCATCTGCACTATATGCAAGACCCATTGATCTGATGTTATATTGTGCCATGCTTGGGCATAGCTTGCCAGTTTGATGGTATTTCTGGCAACCACAGGACCAATGGTGGGGGCCCTGGATAGACTGGCCAGCAGAGGTGGTATCAGGCCAATGCTTTGGTTGTAAGGTTGTGCAAGCTTGTGCAGCGGACGAACAGTGCCATCAAAAGCTCTGTTTAGAAGCGTCTTTATTTTGTCGAGTTGTATTCCCTTTTGCCTTTTGGTTATACCCTCTATTCCGTTGATAGGGCCGGTATTGTCTCTTGAAATCTTTCCTTTTCTGAAATCTATTGGGTCTCTGACGAGAATAAGAGCAGCCCTTTGATGTAGAAGTGGCCGCCCCCGAGGATGTCATAAAAGTATGAGCCGTAAATTTCGACTTCTTTAACATCTCCATAGATGTGTCCGTGTCCTCATGGAAAAGTCCCTTTCCATCCAATGACAGAGATTCCACCCTGTCCTTCATATCTGGCTGGAGAGTGGTGGAACGGAGCCAAGCATGCCTGCGCATGCCTACTGCTGTGACCATTGTGCAGGACTCCATCTCCGCAAGATGTTTGAAGGCACTTAATTGCTGCCTTGTCATTGCTGTTGTCTTTTCATAGGTTTTGTTGGAACTCTTCCAGTGTCATAGATGTAGAGTCCTGCAATAGGGCATCCCACAAGAGATGATTATACCGGGCCATGCAAGCTGCATAGTTGGCAATCCGAATTGCAAGACTAGCCATACTATAAACTTTTCTCCCCATGACATCTGTCTTCCTTCCTTCTTTATCCGCAGGTGTCGTTTGGCGACAACCACCCTTAGATGTTGAGGCGCAGTCTATGACCAAGGAGTTGGGCACTGGATGGTGCAGCAGGTATGTATTGTCTTCCTCACTGATTCTGTACAGATTTTCCAAAAGTTTAGAAGTTGGAGATGTGACGTGCACGACCTCCTACGCCATTTTCGCTGCTTTGCTGATTGCCGGAATCATACTGAGTGCAACTGGATGGGACAATTGTGATTTCCCCATCATATTGTACACTGGGTCCACAACATCTGCATCAGGAGATTTTAGATCCATTCCAAATGCCTCTGCTATATTGCTTATCAGGGCATGATATGCCTTCAACTTCTTAGCTGGCGAAGTAGACAGCCTAGGCAGAACATCCGAGGGGGAATCCGATCTTCGACTGAAGTCGTCAGATTCTGAGCTAGCCTCAGAGTCATCCCCCATGCTAGCGTCACCAGGGGAGGATAGCGGGTCTGAGGGCGGAGGGGTAGAATTCCGCTTCCTCTTGGCACTAGGTTTTTCTGGAATTTGCTTGTCCAGTGGTTGAATCCGTGGTGGCTGTGCAGCTGGTGGTTGGGGCTGCATGACTGATGGTTGAAGCTGCATTGTCAGTAGTTGTGGCACCACTTCTGCTAGCACTTGAATAACAGGCCCCTGTGATTGCAATACCGGCTGTGGAGCAGAGGGTCCCTGTAGGGATTTCCAGCACAGGTAATCTGCATAGTCCCCTGGCAAAGTATGATGGAAACCATAGCTGTGGCTAGGTTGTACTGAAGGTACACCTTGTTGTACCGATGCAGAGGGTTCCCCTTGCAACAAGGTTGGAGCAGGCACACGTATCTCTGATTCATGGATACGTAAAGGTGCGTAGGGAGGAGTACTTGAAGCTGAGTCAAGTAAATCACGTAGTCCTGCACAATGCCCTCCATCCTGCACATCTAAGCCCGGTGTTCTAGGTGTAGAGGGGAACTGAAAAGGGGTCCGTTCTGGAGACAATAGATGAGGGAGTCTTCCCCCCCCCGCAGGCACCAGTGTTGACGTCGTGGGTCCACTGTAAGCCTGATCAGACATTGTCAACATTGTTGTCAGCATCAAGAATGCATGTTGTGACGTTGATGTCGATCTCGACACTGAGCTCGGTGTCGTCATTGATGTTGAGAGAGGAAGGTGAACTATCAATGTCAAGGTCGAAGCCGATTCCGGAATCTGAGTCGTCAATGCCGTGGTCAATGTCAAAGCTGTGGCCAAAGTCAAAGTTGAAGTTAGAAAACGAGCTTTCAATGCCATGGTCAATGTTGAGGCTGAGGCAGACTCATCTGAGTTGCCATCAAAAGCCTGTGCAAATACAGGGGAAGGGGTACAATGCACCTTTAATTTTGGCACCTCCAAGCCCCTAGCATTTCCCTTCGATTGGCTGTCCCGATCTTTGTGTATTTCCTTTTTTGACATATATTTGGGTTTCTTGAAAATTACATCTGTGTTCTTTGGAGCACTCAGTAACGCGGTTTTAGACTGCTTTTGTGCAGTTCCGCTGCTACCAGACTCCGGGGAACCCGATGCCAACCGTGTGCCTGACATCGAAGGGGAGCCTGGTGAAGCACCAGGCCGAGGCATAGGCAGGCGGAGGGCCTCATCATACAAAGCCGCCCAGAGGTGCAACACCCTATTCTGCCTAGTTTGTTTCGAGAATGAGCAACAAACTTTACAAGCTGCAGTATTGTGCTCTTCTCCCAGGCACATCAAACAAGCGTCATGGTAATCAGTCGGTGGTCGTTTGGCTCGGCATTTCACACATCTTTTAAAGGTTTTCTTCGTCTCCATTACGATAGCCTGATAACCACGGCAAACAATCTCTTCACCAAATCAGACAGTCCGTCAAGCAAACTCAGTCCGAAATCCATTCCAAGGTCAAAGGAAAAAGGCAAACGATCTTTCAACAAATTTGTCTGTCTAGAGTAAAGTGTAACCCAGTCCAAATCCAAGTTCAAAGCCAAGAATTCTAGGTAGTTTTTATGTAATTTCTAACAAGGAGCAACAGCTATGAGGTATGATTGCTAAGGCAGTCAAAGAGAAACTGAAGAGAAGACGCACCAACCGCCAATCTTAATGAACTTGGCACAGCACGTGCAGGCGGGAGTGGCATCAAGATGAGCTAATCAATCAGCCCGTGAGGTCCCTGCGCAGGCACAGAACCCATTCCTTATGGTTACAACGGATCACAATCCAGATCCAGTGTAGCACCAGTGCTTCTGAAGAGTTTCAGGAAAATGCTACACTGGTGCTAACATGCATCTGGGGAATTTCAACAACTTCTTCTCCCAGAAGCCCTCTGTGTCACCCAAAATATCTCGCTGAAGGCTGTGCAATCCTCAGGGACATGTTTTTGGGTAGTACAGAGGGCTTCCTGGGGAAGAGATGGTTGGAAAAATTTGCCCACACTGCTGAGCCACCAGTGTAGATGATTTTGTTGAACTTTTCAGAAGCACTGATGCTTCGTTTGGTTGTCAGCCAGTTATTAAAGCCTCAATATTATCTTTCCATAACATTTAAATTTTTTTTATCATGAGGTAGCAGAGCATACAATTAAAACAAATATTTGCCCCTGAATAGCTGGGGGGGTGCAGTTTTCAATATTTAAAAAAGGTTAGGGGAAGTGTAAACCCACCACCACAAATGCCACAGTCCAAAGCTAGACCAATGACCAACAGATATATTTAGAGATAAAATGACCACTTCTAGTCCAATTCCTGGTTTAAACCAGTGAATTAATTACAGGTTTACTATCATACATAGTGTGATCCTCTATCATTCGTAAGCAAGCTCCAGCTAGTTCTGTTTAAATGGCCAGTTTACAATGCAGAAGTATGTAGAAGCACGTAGAAGGGATTGCATAGCTCTACCTGATGAATGGCCAGTCTGCCATGGAGGTAATGGTAGGTATCCTATTACAGGAGGTATCATCAAGTATCCCACTACAGGAGGGACACCAAGGATTAGATGAAAGATAATTAGATAAACTGAAACACACCTAGTAGAGTGTGACACCTCCTGCACCTGCAATTAGGATCAAAAAGCTAATAGAAAATACAATAATGAAAAGGGGTTCCCCAATTTCGATAACTGAGGACCAAATACTAATGTTAATCCTAAACATATTTAATGGAAATAATCCCATTGACTCTGATAAATCATACTTCCAAATCTGTTTAGAACTAAGACTTAGGCTTGTGCATTTCAATTTGAGTACAAAACTTTTTGTGCCCGAAAATGGCAATTTCGGAGGTTTTGTAACCAAAACGAAATCAAGAATTAAAAAACAGAGATTTTTGTTTCCAAATCAAAATGACTCTGTTTTAGACCGAAAGTTTTGTTCTTTGGAAAAGCATTGTCATTGAAATTGACTTCTCTGACTCTTTCCACTCCAGCTGAGGCACTGAGTGATTAGCAGAAGATAAGACAGGCAAAAAGCTGTTAGCATGAATGGTTTAGTTAAGTATGTGTTGTATTCAGTGTGATTGAAATGCAAACTGACCTTGCAAAGGGATTTGGAAGACAGCATTTTGAGACCGAAATACCCAAATATATTTGGGAGCTCAATGCAATTCCAAAGCTTTTCCTAAAAGCCAAGGTATAAATTGTGTGGAGAAGCTTTTCGAGAAGCTGGTTAGGAAAGATCTGAAATTACACAGGTTTTTCTTTCCAAAGGTTTAGAAAGAATCTCTTGACTTGTTCAGGGCTCTTTTGAAGAGCTATTTTGTTTTCCTTCTGAATTTTATGAATTATAGTGGTGTCTAAGTTTTGTTGCCCAAGTTGAGCAGTCTAATGTCATTTAGGCCACAATGTAATTTGGTGGTACATGATGTCTAAGCCAGTGGTTCACAACTTTTGCCATTGCAGGGACAAGTCATCCACATGGGACTACAGGAGACAAAAGGAGGGGGATGGGGAATACCCCTGTCAATCTATTGACATCCCCAGGAATCTTAGTTGCTTCTCTCTTTCTTGTAAACATGACCCATGGTTTTGCATTTTCTTAAATGCAGTGATGATAAATCTCAACAATTCTGAACAGTAGGCTGATTTGTTTGGGCTACGGCTCACTCCACTTCAGTTAAATGAACATTTGAAGCTGTTCCATAGTACCAAGGCAGTTCATTGGTCTATCTTGCTATCTCAAATGACCTGTGGTCATTGTTCCATGAGGAGGGAGTGTTTTTATTGAAATATTGCTTGAATCCACAAATGGGTTGTGCTGCTGTGCTAGTTCCACAGGGTCAGGCTCCCGCTCGCTCCAAAATTCTCAAATAGCTGTGCCAAAAAATTAAGTGTTGTTGTTGTTCATCATTCTCTTCACTCTTTCAACTTGTTTATGTTGAAAGGGGTAAAACAGTGGGTTGAGTGGCAGTGCCCCAAGGGGTGGTGCACCCAGATTCCAAATAGGGCAAAGGGCTGATTCCTTAGGAATATTTGAGGTTTACGTGTCTTTAAGATTTCCCCCCATAGGGAATAATGGAGGTTTCAGCAGCCCCATAGCTCCACCTGGGGGGCACTGGGATGGCCCAAAGCAAGTGGTGGTGTAGTGCACATAGGATGCCAACCACCCCCCTAGATTGCTAACCTATTGGGGTACTGGGCTTTGTTGTTTCTGAGGTGTTGAGTTTAGATTCTCTAGTAGCAAATGAGATTTTTAATGAAAAACCATGAATCCACTCTCATATGCTACTAGAGAATCTACTCTCAGAACACCTCTAGAACAAAACCCTGTACTTCATGGGTTGGCAACCCATGTGGGTGGTTGGCACCCTATGTGCACTACACCGCCACTTGCTCTGGGCCACCCCAGTGCTCCTCAAGTGGAGTTATGGGACTGCAGGAACCTCCATTATACCCTACGAGGAAAATCTGAAAGACGCATAACTTCATTAATTCTTTAAATATCAACACTTTGCCAAATTTCTCTGAAAAAATTGTGGTAGCTTCCTTGTACCAACTGGGCACTACCACCAACCACACTCCACTCTGAGCCACCGCCACCCCACCCCACCCACCCCACACACACGTGAAGCTATACTTTTCCTGAAACCTCGATCATATCCTATGCGGGAAATCTGAAAGATGCGCAAACTTCAAAAACTCACCAAAAATCAGCAGTTTGCCCAATTCCTTTGAAATTTTTGTGATAGCTTCCACTCACTGGGCACTATAATCCCCACCCACTCTTTTGACCATGTGACCCATTTTTAAATCTGAATTGATTTGGATTTGGATTAATTCAGATACAAAACAAAACTGGGGTGATTCAGAAGTGCTTAATTTCAGACAAAATACAAAATGGGGTTCATTTGGATTTGGTACAAATCGAAACAGAAAAAAATACAAAACGCGCAACCCTACTAAGAATGTCACAATTCTGTGCATATTTATTCAGAAGTAAGTCCCGCCATATTCAATGGGCTTACTTCCAGGTAACTGCGCACAGGGTCGCAGCCCAATCCTATGCAGAGTTAATGCCTTTGATTTTTTAGTCTTTCCTTCCAAGTAAACATGCTTAGGGTAACACTGAAAGGCTGCAGAAGTAACTCCACTAGCTCCAATGCAACTTAATTTCAGTCAACATTGTTAGGGTTAGATGATATTTCTTGCTTTCAAAAAAACCCTAATGAACAAGTCAAAGATAACCAGATGCAAAGACAGGCCCCTGCTCCTTTATTACTTCAATTGAAGAGAGGATTTCTGCTCCAGTGCTTTTAATTCAACAGATGCAGCAAGGGAAAAACCTTCACGTAATGATTGTCACACCACTGTGCAGTTGTTAACACACAGAAGCCCTGCTAGGAAAATTTCTGACATGCAGAAATTCAGCAATTGAAGCTTTCTCCATAACTGTATCTACTTGTTAAGAAATTCTCCACTTACTGAATTTCTGCTTGTCATACAGCAGTAAAAGGCACAGGAACTCTGCTGGGAAAAGGCTGGCAATTCTACATGTCACCACAGTTGTAAATGAATCCCAATTCCTCTCATCTTCACCACTGAACAAAACTTACTTTCGCTGAGATGAAATTAACAGTTTATTTGACAGCCTAAGAATTCATACATAAAACTTCAGGAGCTTCTGGTCCCAGCAACCAGCTTGTGTTTAAGACACACTAACAACAAGGAGGTTTTTCTTCCCAGAGACACCTCTGGTGGTGGAAGCCCCTCCTACAACTATTAACCTTTCAGTTCCCACAGTTCTGCTAAATACACTTTACTACAGCCACAATGAATAAACATTACCAAGTGGCGGCTTTACATAACAATTTGTGCACTTAATCTTGAAGTGTTCTGTGAAAACAAATTATTACCAGAAAAAGCCTCTGAGTGCTGGCAAAATCTTTAGAGGAAGGAAGACACTATAACTGACAATGACTTTAGGCATCTATTATTGGGACTGTGTGAATGCGCCCAAAGGAATGGGCCAGAGCAGCCTGTGAGGGTCTCACTAACTCTGGGTATCTCAGTTACCACCATAAGTCCTGTTTTGGAAGGATCCAAGATCAAAATCACACTTCTTCCCCTCTTATTTGTGTAATAGTGTGGAGTAGCTCTTCTGGTGACATGAGAGAGCAAATAAAACATACCGATTCCCTTGTTAACATGAAAATAACAGGTTTTAGATGTAAAGAAGCATAGTGGTTTAAAGGTGTTGCCATAAACTGTTTATCATTCTTTTTTTGAAACTTTTTTCCCCAATTTTATTGAATCAATGTCATGATATTTCTTTAAGCAAGTACTAGAAAGAAAACATTCTGACTATATTAACAGTTCTAAGAGAATTTGGCAGCTATGATCAATATTTGATTACATCTGATCAACACTTGGTTGCATAAAGCTGGGTACATAAAAACTTCACAAATCAAATCTGGACAATGGGAACAAATGATGTCCTTGTTGGATATTAAGGTTTATAAAGGGATCCCAAGTTGACATAAATGACTCAGTTGAGACTTCATTCATATAAGGTGAAACTTTAGAAATTGAGGCATAATCCCATAGTTTCAAAAACCAATCATTTAAGAAAGGACTTCAGAAATACGCCAATTGTGCGCATATAAAATCCTGGCTGCAGTAATCATGTATAAAGACAGCGCATTACATTTAGAAGGAATATAAGGTTTTGTCATACATAAAAGAAAGATTTCTGGTAAAAAAGGAAATTTAATCTCTAAAATTTGTTCCATTTTCTCATGAAATTGCTTCCAATACAATTGAGCCTTATTACAGGTCCACCACATATGGAAAAATGACCCTGATTGATAATTACATTTCCAACAGTTTTTTGAAAATGAATTATCTATCTTACTAGCCGACCCCGCACAGAGCATCTGTGTGCTCTTTGGGGCCGGTGGTTACCTCCCCCCCCATCATCTTCTGCCCCAGTCTCCACTTCCAGGCCCAGCCACTTCTCCTCCCCACCGCCACTTCTGCCCCCCCTTCCCCCCCTCCTGGGCCTTGCCTCTGCGGCTGGGCTGGGCCTGCTGCTACCTCTGGCCTCTGTGGCCAGGCCTGCTGCTGCTGCAGCGACCAATCCTCCTGGGCGCACCTCAACCAATCAGGCCCATCCACCGCCCAGCCAATCAGCTGGGTGCTGGGACGCACATTCCAAGGCACACCCAGGAGAATTATAGATACAGATTAATTATCAGGGGAGTCATGTACCATCTGAAAAATATGTTATACCAGTTCTCCCTTTGGTTATAACACATTGTAAATTTCACGTTTCTTTTCCACTGGTATTCCCAGTCAGAAAAATTATCCTGTTGAAATTCTGCATCCACTTTATCATGCACTCTTTAACCTGCTCCATCTCTGTCTCATATTTCAGCAACAGATTATATGTTTTTCCCAACAAACGGTCCTTATTTCAGCTAATTAAGTCTTCAAAGTCAGTCAATTCTCTAAGTTTTCCACCTTGTATTTGTAACTCTTTCTGTACTATCGAACTAATCTGGACCTGTTGAAACCAAGGTGGTTGTTGAGATTCAAAATCTGACTTGCTCTGCGTTAAGTCTTGAGTTAAACTTTGCAAAGTATATGAATTGTCTTTCCAAAATTTGTACTTATAAGAAGATTCTTCTTCATAAAAGTAAACATTCAAAATTGACACCAAAGTAGATAATCTTGGGCTTATTCTTTTTTGGTATTTATCATTCTTAAGATGATAAATAGTTAAGGAACCATAACGGTTCCTTCCATATAGTTCATTCCTTGTTTCTTATCTCACCTTTGGGTTAAGGTGCCTCATTTTTGATACACATTTTCTGACCAGCCTTCTTCTGAGGACATTTTTGCTTTTTCCCTAAGCAGGCAATGGGCTTTTCTTTTGAGAGTAGACCCCTGCCTCTACTTAAACCCCCATTTCTATTTCACCATTTCTATTTCACCATTTCTCCTGTTCAGTACTGTACTCCTTTTTCTTTCCAAGCCTCCAGCTCCCTTCTCTCAACCCTCTCAACTGCCAATCAACAGTCATCCAACTGTGTCCCCACCAACTGTCTTCCCCCTCCTGCATTCTAAGCAGGGGTTCCTCTATCTATTCTGCAGGGGTCTCATTACTGCTGCAGCTGCTATCAATCAAACTCCCTCCTGCACTTACATAAACTGTTAAGTATTACATTTTCAATAGTTCCATAACCAAACTATAAATAGATAGATAGATAGATAGATAGATAGATAGATAGATCTGCAACTAATTTGGTTCACGACCAGGCTCGAACCAGACAGGTCATGTTCAGTTTGGTGCACCCCAACCCCGCCTCCCCAGTTCAGTTGAGGTTCAGTGGGTTCACAATTTAAGAAAAAATAAAGAAAAATAACTCACCACTGCTGGTCTGGGGGGGCTTCTCCATGGCCACGAGGGGTCTCCAGAGGTTCCCCTCCCCTGCCAGCCTCCATTAATGGTCAAATTGCCCAGTTCAGGTGGTATTTGGCCCATTCCAAGCCTGTCCTCTGTGGCACACAGAAGCCTGAAATTGGCCCCATCGGCCTCATTTGGGAGGAAGGTGGGTCCAGATAAGAGATTCTTTCACCGCCTTCTTTCCAAAGTTGCCAGAGATGAGGAGGCTCTTATTTCAACAGGAAGCCATTTCAAAGGCCAGAAGTAGCAATGGAGAAACCCTGTCCCCAAGTAGCCACCAGACAAGCCGGTTGCAAATGCAGACGAACCTCTCCAGATTATCTCAATGGGTGATGGGGCTCATGGCAAAGAAGATGTTATCTTAAATACCCAGGGACCAAGCCATTTAGGGCTTTATAGGTTATAACCAGCACCTTGTATTTTGCCCAGAAACTTATCAGCAGCCAGTGTCGTTCTTTCAACACAGGAGTAATGTGGTCTCTCCGAGATGACCCAAAGAACAACCTGGCTGCCACATTCTGTATCAACTGCAATTTATGGATTATGTACAAAGGCAGACCCACATAGAGTAAATTGTAGTAGTCAAGTTTGGAGGTTACCAGCATATGTACCATGATTCTGAAGTCATTCATCTTAAGAAATGGACGCTGCTGGTATATCAGATGAATCTGATAAAAAGCACCTCTGGCCACCGCCTCAACCTGGGACACCAGAGAGAGGTTCGGATCCAGAAGTACTCCCACACTGCATACCTGTTCCTTCCAGGGGAGTGTATCCCCATCCAGAAGCAGCAGATCAAAAGTTCTGACCCCACACAATAAGTACCTCTGTCTTATCTGGATTCAGCTCAGTTGGTTATCCCTCATCCAGCCCATCACCACATCCAGGCGGGCATTCTCTCAATTAGGCTGACATGGATAAATAGATTTGGGTGTCATCAGCATACTGGTAATACCCCAAATCTCCTGATGATCTCTCAGTGGCTGCATGTAGATGTTAAACAACATTGGAGACAATATGGAGCCCTGAGGGACACCATCTGAATGTTCAGATTTTGAAGAACAGTCTCCAAGAGACACCATCTGGCATCTGCCCAAGAACTAGGAGTGGAACCACCACAAGGCAGTGCCTCCCACCCCCAATCCCCTCAGATGCTCCAGAAGGACAATATGGTCAATAGTATCAAAGACCACCAATAGATCCAAAAGGACCAACAGAGTCAAATTCCCTCTGTCAATTCTCAGTTGGAGATCATCCATCAGGCCGACCAAGGCAGTCTCCACCCCATAGCCTGCCCAAAAGCCAAACTGAAATGGGTCTAGATAATCAGTTTCCTCCAAGACCGCCTGGACCTGGGAGGCCACAACCCTCTCAATCACCTTGCCCAGCCACGGGAGGTTAGAGACAGTCTGTAGTTGCTTAACAATGAGGGGTGCAAAGCAGGGTCCTTCAGAGAGGTCTAATGATTGCCTCCTTGAGACAAGGAGATAAGCTCCCTCCCTCAGATAAGATTATGCTTACATTTATAATCTCTATCAGGCCCTCTACAACAGCTTCCCTGCCAGATAGTATATTTATATTTATAGTTATAGTTATTTAATTTATATATACTGGCCATCCAAAAATGGCTCAGGGCGGTATAAGCCATGTTTGGCAAGAATCAAGAGGGCAGGTGGTAGGCTGCACCATTCCAAGTAACTTGTCCACATCCTCAGGAGTCACAAACTGAAATGATCTAGGGTCACCACATAAGAGAAGTTGCTGGATACCTTGGCATCAGACTCTGTAACAAATCCAGAGTTTGAATCTAAGTTGGCCCGAATATGAGAGATTTTGTCCATACAAAAAACTCATTAAAGACATCATAGTGAGTAATTATTGGTTCCAAGTTCTGATTCAAGGGGGGAAAGTCACTCACTAGCCCCACTCACAAATCTGAACAACTGCACCAGACTAAACTTGCAGATGTGATATGGGCAGAAAAGAATTGCTTCTTTGCCTCATGTATCACCTGTTTTTAAAAATAGTTTTCAAAGTTACGTCCCACCTTTTTTGCATGATGGAACCCCATCAATGGCTTAGTGATGTCTGCCATGGCCCATGTCCAGGTTTTCTGGTAGGCTGCCACTGCCACCCCTACTCCTGCTGCTGGCTACTGCTTGCTCCATGCCCCCACTAATCAGTCAGCAAAGCGAAGTAAGCCACTACGGCATAATTAATGACATCACTGCCCAGTGCTTGCTATCCTGGGTATCTATCCTGGGTATCTATCTAGGCACTGCTCAGAGACAAACCTGGGTCTGCTGGCTACTGTTTGCTCCATGCCCCCGCTAATTACTGCCATTGCAGGCAGCAAAGCAAAGTAATCCACCATGGCACGATTAATGACCTCACTGCCCAGTGCCTGCTATCCTTAGTGTCATATCTAGGCACTGATCAGACCCAAACCTGTTTAACTTTAGCAAGGTTGCTGTATCATGTGTCTTCGGACCATAGACATGGCTATTAAAATACTAAAGTGAAATCTGCTCCCAGGAGCATATTTTAATAATTTGATTTTTACATGTAATATCTAACACTTTTGACTTTTAAAAAAATCAGTTCTAACCATTCCAAACCTGCATTTGGCAATGCCACAGCCCAGCTTTTTAACCCTCTGGAATTTTTGTTATTTTAATGGAACTCTTTTGATGTCTAGTATGATAGCTAATATTTTATATAGTTTATCCTGACTGTCAGGGTTCCATCAAGGCAATCTGCCTAATAGGTGATATCATGCCTATGATTAAATTCAGCTTATTGGCCTACCAACTTCATAGAATATTTATTGAACAGCAGGAAAAATCATCATGCTGCTCTTCCACAGAAGCTGCAGGAGAGGTTTATCCATGCTGGCACAGTTATCTTTACGTCTTTTGATCTCAGCATCCTTTTGTGCTATTAGTGGTAAATTCATTTTTTTATGTTTTTACCACTCTGTTTGCTCCTACTGATTAAAATCTCTGTATGTTCTAAGACTTCCTGGTAGTACAAATATGTAATTTTGCCCGGCTTGGGACTTTTACTTATTTATTTTCCTATTACCTGGTTCAGGAGTTCCCTGTGCCATTTTATTTAATTGTTGGTTTGCTTGTGTGATATCTGCATATATCTATTCTATATTAGCTTGTGCTTCAGAACTATTATTTGTGTCTGTATTATCTGAATTGCTGTAAAAAATAAATTGATTTTTAGTATACATTATTCAGAATGAAAACTTCATGATCACTCGAATGAACATAACAACACAAGTCCTGCTGGATAGGCGAAGGTCTATCTAGTCCATAACTCTGTTTCACACAGTGGTCAACCAGAAGTCCACAGGCAGGGAATGAAGGGATATCCCTCTACACACTGTTGCTCCCCTGCAGCTGGCATAATGCTACCAGATTAATCTCTATACCCCATATTAAATAATTTGCAATACTACATTTATGTTCTGGATAAATCTTTATACTCCCCAGAGATAAACCTATGGGATTATATGAAAGACATTGCTGTACTTAACACTTTGGGGTATGTTGAGTCGGAATAGCAAGACATTTCTGAACTCTGTCTCCAAATTAAGATCTAGGAACAGTTGTACGTGCTTCCATAAACTCAAGGCTAGTCTACTGTAATGTCCGTTACTTGGATGTTTGCCCTTCTTGATCACTCAGAGGTACAAAGCTTTGAACTTCTGAGTTAAGTTAGCACATTACATCTTAGCTCTGAAGTCTTTGCTAATTTCTAGGAGCATATAAAACCCTAAACATCTTTTTAAAAAAATCTTTACAGCTCTGTCCTCTCATAACATATTCATCACATAGTAGGGTTGTGTGTGTGTGTGTGTGTTTCTGTTTTGTTTTTGGCCCAAATCCAAAACACCCCAATTTTGTTCTTTGTTTGAAATTGAAAAATCCAAATCTGAAACATTTCAGATTTAAAAAATGGCCCCAAGGCAAAGCTAGTGGGTGCTGTTTGTAGTGACCAATGGGTGGAAACTACCACCCAAATTTCAGAGGAATTGGGCAAAGGGGTGAATTTTGTTGAATTTTTGAAGTTTAAGATTTTTCTCATAGGGAATAATGGAGGTTTCAGCAAAAGTATAGCTTCACGTCAGGGGGGAAGGGGGTGACCCAGAGCAGTGTAGGATGGCTGGTAGTGCCCAGTGGGGTCAAGGAAGATGCTAGAATTATTTCAAAGGGGCTGCTTTTTAGAGATTTAATTGAGTTTACGTGTCTTTAAGGTTCTTCCCCATAGTAAATGATGGAGGTTTCAGCAACCCTATAACTGCACTTGGGAAGCACCGGGATGGCCCAGAGCGAAATGTGGTGTAGAGCTCATAGGATGCCAACTGCCCCCATGGGTGGCTAACCCATGGGGTACTGGGTTCTGTTGTTTCTGAGGTGTTTTGAGTGTAGATTCTCTGGTAGCATATGAGTGGATTCATGGTTTGTCACTGAAAATCTCATATGCTACCAGAGAATCTACACTCAGAACACCTCAGAATCAACAGAGTCCAACACTCCATGGGTTAGCAACCCATGGGGGTGGTTGGCACGCTCTGTGCACTACACCACGACTCACTCCAGGGCACCCTAGTGCCCCCCAGGTGGAGTTATGGGGCTGCTGAAACCTCCATTATGGGGAAAATCTTAAAGATTTTAAATCTTAAAGATTTTCCCTATGGGAAAAAATCTTAAAGACGCATAAACCTCTAAAATTCCTAAGGAATCAGCCCTTTGCCCTATTTGGAATCTGGGTGCACCACCCCTTGGGGCACTGCCACCCAACCCACTGTTTTGCCCCTGAAGCCCCACATAAACAAGTTGAAAGAGTGAAGAGAATGATGAACACCAATGACACTTAATTTTTTGGCATAGTTATTTGAGAATTTTGCAGCGGATGTGAGCCTGTCCCTGTGGAACTAGCACAGCAGCACAACCCATTTGTGGATTCAAGCAATCTTTCAATTAAAATGCTTCCTCCCCACAATATGGAACAGCTTCAAATGTTCATTTAACTGAAGTGGAGTGAGCCATAACCCAAACAAATCAGCCTACTGTTCAGAATTGTTGAGATTTATCATCACTGCATTTAAGAAAATGCAAAACCATGGGCCATGGTTACAAGAAAGAGAGAAGCAACTAAGATTCCTGGGGATGTCAATAGATTGATAGGGGTATTCCCCATCCTCCTCCTTTTGTCTCCTGTAGTCCCATGTGGATGACCTGTCCCTGCAATAGCAAACGTTGTGAACCACTGGCTTAGACATCATGTACCACCAAATTACACTGTGGCCTAAATGACATTAGACTGCTCAACTTGGGCAACAAAACTTAGATACCACCATAACTCATAAAAATCAGAAGAAAAATGAAATAGCTCTTCAAAAGACCCCTGAACAAGTCAAGGGATTCTTTCTAAACCTTTGGAAAGAAAAACCTGTGTAATTTCAGAACTTTCCTAACCAGCTTCTCGAAATTTTTTGCATATCTTATCTTCTGCTAATCACTCGGTGCCTCAGCTGGAGTGGAGAGGAGTCAGAGAAGTCAATTTCAATTGCAATGCTTTTCTGAAGAACAAAGCATTCGGTCTGAAACAGAGTCATTTCAATTTGGAAACAAAAATATCTGTTTTTTAATTCTTGATTTCATTTTGGTTACAAAACCTCCGAAATTGCCATTTTCGGGCACAAAATGTTTTGTACCGAAATCCAAATGCACAAGCCTATTGCATAGTATTTTTTCTATCATTCATCATAATAGAAATCAAGGACAAACTCAACAGAATTAAACTGAACCATTTCTATTATTAAAACTATCAGAGCCTAGACACAGTGGACACACAACCAACAGAAGAAATGAATTATCTCAATATTACTTTCATCTTCATTTCTGCCCTTCAAATTTTCTCATATATTCTCTCCTGACAAAAATAATTACAATTTTTGAGATAACTGAAGCAAGACCAATTATCATAACTACATATACAGTATTTGAGCTAGTAAATTAAACCAAAGTCCTACTGATCTGTAGACAAAATGATCAGAATGTTAATTTTTTTATAACACTGAAGTCCCATGGCATAGGACATCACAGAAACCAATTTCACCTATTTTATGATACACAATTTTAAAGCAAATTCCTTTCAACACCCCATTCCTGCAAACTGATTAAACAATCTTCTTACTCCATTGCAGTTTTAAAAAAATTGGAAATGATGTTGGATTCAAAATCTCTTCTCATACAGATTCTCTGGAATCCTTTATAATAAAAGGCTAAGTGAGTGGCCGTGGCCTTGGAACGTTGGGGATCTGCGTCCCTGCCTTGCTGGGCTGTTCTGGGCCTGTGCGAAGTGCAGGCCCAGAACAGCCCAAGGGAGACAGGACCGCCGACACCAGGGTTGATTCCCGCCGCGGCCGCAGCCCGCCCGCCCGCCCGCCCTCCCAGATACGGCCGCAGGGACATGGGCGGCCATGATGCAAAGAGCAGGGATCAAAGAATGGGCTACGGGGAGGACACAGGCAGCAACGTGGAGAACCGGAGGACAGAGATGGCTGCGAGGGGACCGGGAGGGCAGAGGGAGCAACAGAAAACAGCCGCCAAGACTTAGAGAGCGGCGGGCGCAAAACAGACAACAGAGAAGGCAGAGATGGCAGCAGGGGGATCGGGAAGGCAGAGGCGGCTACGAGGGGACCAGAAAAACAAAAAAGCTAAAAATACTTACAGCAGCAGCGGAGAGATTTAAAAGAGGAGACGAGAAGCGGCGGAAACAAAAAAGCTAAAAATATAACAGCAGCGGCGGAGAGATTAAAAGGAGACGAGACCGAGGAACACAAAATGGCGGCCATAGCGGGTCAGAGATAGAGAGCAGCGATGAGACCAGACCCGACCCGGTGGGCAGAAAAGCGGCAGGAGAAGGGACCAGCCCTGACAAAGGAAACGCCAGCTTAGAAAAAAGAGCCCAGAAGATTTAAAGTAAAACGGTGCCTTGAACAGTCGTTTGCACTACCAGACGTTTGCACTAAGCACAATACCCTCGGTCGAAAGCATTAGTCTGTTGCTTAATGGTGCTCTTGCCTGCTTTGCCACATTTTCCCCTTACGCAGCACTAATGATTGTTTCAGTTGAAAAGCCAAATACCCTCTCACTGATCCTGTGCAGCTAGGCAGGCAGATTACTCAACTCGGTCTGACTCATATCACCCAGGGAAGCATTCCTCTGTCCCAGTTGCTCACGGCAGCTGAACAGAGAAGCTTCTTGCAGGGTGTGTGTGTGTGTGTGTGTGTGTGTGTGTGTGTGTGTTTAACCCTTTAAAGAATTCAGCAGATGGCTTGAGGGCTTTGGTGCTAACTTCACACACATCAGAGGGCAAGAGAGGAGGAGTGTGTATGTGAGACGTTTGCACTAAGCACAATACCCCCCGCCCGCCAAAACACCCGTAAGACAACACAAAGACAATTAGTTAAAATTAAAGCACCCAGAGGAGCAGCAACCCCCCCAAACCCAAATCCATACTATTAATAAGCCCATCCCCCTCTATCAGAACAAAGGGAGAAAAACAAAAGACAGAAAAAGGAAAAGATTAAAAAAAACAGCCCCCCAAAACACGCCCATTACAGAAAGACAAGAGAAAAAGATAACGAAAAGAATAACCCATATTAAGAGAGAGAGAGAGAGAGAGAGAGAGAGAGAGAGGGAAAAGGAGAGCAAGAAAAGAAAGGAAAGAAGATAAAGGAAGAGAGACAGGGAGAAAAAAAGGGACAATAAAAAGGAAGAACGCTTAAAGAGGGGGGAAGCTAGCGCCCGTTATTATAACGGGCTTAAAAATACTAGTCTTTAAATAATTCACTAGCCCTCAGCCTCAGACTACATCTGTAAAATGGGGGTAATAGTGGTGAGGACAAAGATAAAGCTTTATCATTTCAACATTGTTGTTGACATACAACATGTTTATCTGTTGAACATTGTTGTGAGGACAAAGATAAAGCTTGAACAGATATCACAGATGAAAAAAATGTCAAAATTATTATTAGAACTGCCTGAAAATCATTTTATGATTATACATCTTGCATACTGGGGAACAACCATTATTCTTGCATTCAAACCTCATATGTTGCCTTCTACTTGCTTCCTTTAGTGTATGGAAACTGGCTGACATCCAGACTAAGGATTAGCTGCCCAGAAAACAATTTCATTTGCAATGGCTATATAAATAAAATGTTTTTGTTGTTAGTGCTGTGTTTGCCTGTGCTATGTGAGAAGTGGTGGTGCTCCTGATATTTGGCCAACAAATTACCAGCAGTTGCATGTGGGGACAAATTTTGTCGACATATCCTTCTCCACACAAAAATAAGTTCTTCAGGGCTGTGCAACCCTCAGGGACATATTTTCATTTGGTGGGCAGGAAGAGTCATCAAAATTTCACAGAGCCTTCTGTGCAATTGCTACTGCTGAATTAGCTGAAGCCATCAGAAGCACCACCACTTCTCACGTAGCACTAGTGCTTCCTTAGTCTGGATGTCAGCCACTGACTATAATTCTGGTATTATAAATCTGCCTAGGTTGATGGTTATGTTTACAGTGGGTAGCGGATTATTACTTGCAGTTCTTTACAGATTTCTCCTAGTGTCTCTCACCCTGAAGTGGTGAAATAGCCATGAAATAGGATTTTCTACTTTTTATTGTTTCCAAGATAAAAAAGGGTATATAAGCTAGCAAGCCTGCAGAATGATTACCTAGAGAATTTCATTATAGCAAATGTTGCATTACGTGCGAATTTGAGTTTGAAGCTGTTTCATGAGATCTGAATGTGCCTTTTGCTCAGGCTTGACTGAATCACAAGATCCTAAAACTCAGGACTTCCAGACATGTTTGTTCTTGCAAGATTACGCTCTCACAGCTACAGAAGAACAGAACCAAGTTCCTTTCCACTATGTATCTGCCCTCTCCAAGTATCTGCCCTCTCCAAGTATTCCACTCCAAGTATCTGCCCTCTGTGGGTCTCCTCCTACCTAGGGGGCTCCAAATAGAGTCTCTACCATCACCTGCATCACCTGCCACACAAAAGCAGCATTGAGATGATATCAAGATCAGCAGTGTACCCTTCTTAAGGCCCTCGGCTCTTAGCAGTGGCCCAACATTGCTGACCCTTGACACTAGTTCTGCTTTCCATCACTGAGAAGACTTAAATGTAATGCCAGCTCTAGTTAACTATTCTTGTTACTGAAGTTACTATTCTCAGCCTACTTATTTTGGCCAAACACTTCCTACCAGTTCTAGGTAGGACATTATAAAATTTCCTCTCGTGGAAGCTTTCAGTGGAAGCTTTCTTACAACTTTTGACCAAGCCAATGGCACAACAGGCAGTTATCTCATTCATTCTCAAAAGACCAGAGGTCTCTAGCCTAATAAGATTTGTGTTGCTCTAAAAGAGCCCAATGTCTCCTTAGTTATCCAGCAAATGCAGGACTTATTAAGATCTTGCTTTATTTAATTGACAGAAAGATATTTTCATTTTAAAAAAAAAAAAGCACGTGTAAGTAGCAGAAGCCAATTGCCACTCATATATCCCACACTTATTTTAAGCAAACTTGAAAATGCTGTCTTTTCCATTTTAGGCCATGTAATATCACATCTTGTTTTTTATATAAAGAATGAATGATAAACTTGAAGCTCACATACAGAATGTTACATTCTTAGCATTTAAAGACAACTGCCCTTTCAACTTAAAATATTGAAAGTGTCAATTAAAAAGAAAAAAGTAGGGAGGCCGAATCAAGTTCATCAGCAGTACCGGGAACAAGACGATCAGAAATGAAGGACATCTAAAATTGAAACAGCTGGAAGTGGAGGCCTGCAACCTCATAGCTTGAAAACAGAAGTTTAATTCTGCAGATACGTTGTCACTGCTCCATTTTAACCAAATGAACACCTTGACTTAAAAATGCTGAAGTTAGAAATGAAACCAGAAGTGTAGTGATATAGCTTTCCATGCCTAGGGCATCTATATCTATACTCTGATGAGTACTTGTGTAGTAATAGTCAGGCTTGAGGGAGGACTAGGCCTCAACTGGAGTAACTGCTTGGAAGATAGCCATCTCCAAATAAGGAAGAAAGCCTGAGAGAATCAAATCCCTGTGGCCCAATCCAGAGTGAGGGTCAGGGTTTACTGAACATACAGAATAGATGTATGTATATAGAGAAGTGGTGGGAGTTGGGGGAGGTTATAGAGAAGTAGGGGAGGGGTGTGAGAGTTCAGTTCTTCCCTGGAAGCCTCTCCCATCAGGGAATTTATTTTTGTTTGTGCTTGGATCTGACTGCATGGTTCTTGTAGTTCCTGGGGAAGGGTTTTTCTTGAATGGAAGCAGTGGTTGTTGATGCCTCTATATTTTTCCTCATCATCTGATTATTAATAAATCCTTCTTGTTAAAGCACGTCACACCTTATCGAGTCCTGCCCTAGTCACAAACTCTTGAAGGCCTAAGACTGCTCAAGCCTTTCTTGAGGGGTTTTACACTTTATTCTCCCAGAATATTCATTTGCAAAGGTGAATCTGCTCCTATTAAAAAGTGGATGGCGGCAACATACCTAGGACAGCTAGACAAGGGATTATTTATTCTCTCTCGCCCCCTCTCCTTTTTTTTAATTGTTACAACCTGAATCTGAAAACTACGGACTCAAGAGCCCAGGGTTGAATGATCAACATTCTGTTGCTTTGATAGGCCAATTAATGCACAATACCCCAGTAAGAGTCTTGTTTAACTTAGAAGAAAGCAATAGACATGTTTGCCTTAAGCAACTGCTATCAGACAACAGAACTTCAAATCCAATTAGAATGCTATAGGACTCCTTTAGGTTTTTCTATCTGTATTTTCTTTCCTGTTTAGAGCTGACTCGCTCACCTGAATTATTTTCTTGAGGTAATAAAGCATGGAGATATCCCAGACTAAAAACACCCCTGAGTTATACAGCTAGCAAGAAGATATTCTGCAAAAATATCTGCTTCTGGCAAGAAAATTCTGGGCTTATCTATGAATTTCTGTTCCTTTTGAGGGCAGAATGGCATCTAGAATGAAGATCAGGCCCCTCCAGGCTAGCTAGGCAGGCAACTTGAAGAGATAATTTTCCCCTCCAGTATGGAAATTCAATGGAAATGCTCTGCCAGAGCAAGCTCCCATGTCTCAGAGCAAGCTCCCATGTGGGGTTTGAAAAATGCTAAATCATCCCTGCTGAGCTTTCTGGCAAAGGCTACTCCTAAACCTTTCCTGTATTTTTGGTGGGTTCAAAAAATGGCTGCCAACACCACCCCTCTCTATTACAGAGCTTGGACCTCCCTGGGCTTGGGGTGGATCTCCCAGTGAAAACTCTTTTTCTTTTGCTATTGGAAAAGTACAAAAATCTTCCACGTGCAAGCCTACACATGGTGAGAAAACTTTTTTTTCCCCCAAATTCAATTTTTATTGATTTTAACAATAGTAATATTATCATTAACAAATAAACAAAAGTGGACTTCCCGCACACATCTCTTCATGAATCATCAGCTATAAGATTTACCCTCGCTATAATAATAATTCAAAACATAAATTTAACAATTTATGTTACAAACACAGTTAGTCTACCCAACCTGCAATTTTTACTAAATTTCAAACCCTGCTGTAAAGTCCATAGTAGGAAAAAAGTTTATACATTTTAGAAACTAATTTTTCATCATTTTCACATAATTCCTTCTCAAAGTTCGAAGTCTGATCTTCAAATCCAACTTTAAAATCCTTCTTGTATAACTCATTTAACTGATGGTACTGAAACCAATCTCTAGGTACCCCAATGCAGTTGCATATTTACTTCTTTACGTGATAAAGCTTCAATCTGAGATACCCATAATGGAGTTTTAGGTTCCAACCATTTTTTATATTTTAGCCACACCCTCATTAAACTCCTTCTCACATAATGGTTCAAAAAATCTCTATGTATTTTACTTTTTTCATACCACAGAAATGCATGCCATCCAAACCTTCTATCAAATCCTTCCAAGTCAAGTATTCTAGGGTTTCTACGTTGTGAGAAAACTGATAGTTGCTGAATGTCTGAGGACATGCTTGCACCAGAGTAAGACCCCCTTCCAGCCCCCGCCCTTCTCCTGAGTTAAAAAATCCACTAGGAGAGGCTTGTAAAAGAAAAGGACAAAAAGAAAAACAATATTATTCAAATGCTACAGACTGCTTCCATCTGAGGCTTTCTCAGCTTTTAGTTACAGGTAAAAATACTCAGTAGGTTACAAGAATGCTTCAAAAAGCACCCCAAACAATGTTGGGGCGGCACACTTTAAAAATCGTAGTTACCCAGTTGCAAGGAACAGGTATGTAGGAAAATACAAAAGCACCTTTAAAAGCTTACAGAATCTTTTGCAACACCCTGGCTGGATGGGCTAAGACTAGTGTTTCTTAGTTTAGTTACATTACAGGTAAACAATAATAGACCACTATCAGGGATATACAAAACACACACCAAAGAAACAGAAGTCTAATGCAAAATCTGACTAGACTAAACTTGCCAAAACCAAAGCCCAGGCTTCCTTTTTCTTGAACTCACCCAAACTCTGGTTGAGAATTCAAGCCCCCGAAGTTCTATCTTCCAAGATCTGCAATCATCTTCCTACAGCCATCCTCCATGGCCACATGAGTCACTCTGCACACCCCCAGCCTGCATCTTCTAACAAAAAAAACTCTTCTTCCTCCCAACTGTCGCACCCCCCTGGGGTGCTGACTGGCTGAGCCCTGGAGTTCACCATCCTGTCAGTCAGGACAGAGTTCATTTATGGTTAACTCTTTGGAGGGGGTGGTGGCTGATCACTACACCCTCTCTTAAGACCAAAAACTCCATGACACTGGTCCATCTATAACTACAATATATTTTATATGATTCATCATCCAAAGACTGTGAACTTGTCACTCTTCCAGTGCCTAGTGAATGTATGCACTAAGATATGTGCTGCAAACTTACAAATCTTTTACAGGAAGTTCTATCTCAAAAAGCTGCAGAGGCTACAACTTCCTTATCAGTGTGTGCCAATATCTTCCAGTACCCTAAAGGTTACTTGACACGTAGGACATGGTGATAAATTCCATAATCCAACAGGCCAGGGATACCATGGACATCCTTATGGTTATGCAGATTTCCTGAAGGAAATAAAAATATATCTTTTTAGTAGCGATGTAGTAGTAGTAGCTATGTAGTAGCCTTTAAATATCAAGAATGTACCACTCCTGACCCTATGGGTTTGAGGGAATTGGTAAGAGAGATAAAACAACTGGGTAAAAAATCAGATTCTCAAACATAAACACAATATTTTGGAATATAGTGGTTGAAGGGCCACTATGATGATTAGACAATGAAAGACTCCTTTCAGAATTTTTTGCAAAGATTCCAGGTATAATTTTTAAAGGAGAATCAGTTCCTTTCCCCACTAGACTTAGGCTTTGGCTGCAATATTGTCTGTTGGGACCAGTAGATGTTGTTTCTTCAACAGGTGGGCAGAATCCTGAGGTGGTTATTTTTATTTATTTATTCATTCATTTAATTTATATACCACCTGACTCCAAAGGCTCTAGGCAGTTCACACAAATAAATAATGTACACAAAACAAAACAAAACCACTATTAAAACAACAACTTAAAACAACAAACAATTTAAAACTATCAACAATTACTAAAAGCCAGGTTAAAAAATGTGTCTTTAGGGCTCTTTTAAAGGCTGGTAAAGATGTTAAACCATGAATGTCTACAAGGAGTGTATTCCACACCCCAGGAGAAACTTTAGAGAAGACTTGCTCCTGAGTCGCCACCAGACAAGCTGGCAGCATCTGGAGATGGACCTCTCTCGATGACCTTAATGTGCTGTGGGGATCATGCAGAAGAAGGCACTCTCCCAGGTAACTCAGTCCTAAACTGTTTAGGGCTTTAAAGGTAACTAGCTTAACCCGCACAGAGCATCTGCACACTAGTACTTGATTGCTCCCTTCACCCTCTGCCACAGCCCCCCTCAACTCAGAGATCTCTTCACCCTCACCTGAGTTGCACTCCTGCTCCTACTCCTCCACCCCATTGCTTCCATCCCCTTCACCCTTCTTGGTCTACAGCGTTGCTGGTGCCTACTGGCCAAACAGCAGCCCCTATGCCCAGAGACCTCCCCACCCTCACCCGATCCCTGCTCCTCCCCCCAGGAGCAGCAGCAGCGTTTGACTGGGCCCTTTCTCACTGCCCCCACCACCATGGCCACTCATTCTCCTCAGGCCACTGAAAGGCCCGGACCCGTCCCTTGCCTACCTGCCTGCCTCCACCAATGGCCTCAGTAGCCCCAAACAGCAGCAGTGGTTGACTGGGCCCTTCCTTGCTGCCACCACCGCCACCATAGCCACTCATTCCACTCAGGCCACTGACAGGCTCGGGCCTGTCCCTCACTCTTCCTTCTTTCTTTCTTCCCCTCCCATCTTTTTCTCTCTTTCTCCCTCTTCCATTTGTTCTTCTCTCCTCTGTCTTTCCTCCCCTCCCTTTTTTCTTTCTTTCTTTCTCTCTTTCTCTCTCTCTCTCTCTTTCTTTTTCTCTCTCTTCCTTCCTGAGTTAACAGATGTTGTTTCCTCATCTAATTCACACAACGGCAGCCTCCTTCTCCTGAAGCGGCTCTTTCCTCCCTCACAACCCCTCTATTCACAGACCCCTTAGCTAAGCAAGGTCCATCCTGGTTGCATATGAATGGGAGACTAGAAGTGTGAGCACTGTAAGATATTCCCCTCGGAATATAGCTGCTCTGGGAAGGGCAAAAGTTTTCAAGTTCCCTCCCTGGCTTCTCCAAGATAGGGCTGAGAGAGATTCCTGCCTGCAACCTCTGAGAAGCTACTGCCAGTCTGTTAAGACAATACTGAGCTAGATAGACCAATGGTCTGACTCAGTATATGGCAGCTTCCTATGTTCCTATGACCCCTGCCCATTATCCTTTTATATAGAGAGAGATTCCTCTCCTCTACAGTCAAGAACATCTTTCGACCAGTAACAGTTGCATTCCAACAGACCTTAGCCATCACAGGCTCCTCTTCCCTATCTGCATATGGAATCCCCACTACCCAATCAGGTGCTTCTGCTCACAAACCCTTGAGACAGCTTCCACACACAGGATTAGTCATGGGTATGCCTTAGATAATTATATATAGAGATTGTCAGCACTTTGCATTTTGCCCAGAAACCTGTTGGCAGACAATGCAATTGCTCTAAAACAGGCATAATATGGTATCTCCGAGAAACCCTGGAAACCAATCTGGCTCCTGCATTTTGGATCAACTGAAGTTTCCAAACTACATACAATGGCAGCCCCATGTAGAGCACATTGCAATAGTCAAGCCTAAAGGTTACCAGAGAGTGTACCATAGTTCTGAGATCATGGTCTTCAAGGAATTGACACATCTGTTGTATCTACCTAAGTTGATAGAAAGCTCTTCTAGCCATAGACTCAACCTGAGAAACCAGAGTGAGGCCTGGGTCCAGAAGCACTCCCAAGCTAGGTACCTGTTCTTTTGGCGGGAGGATAGCACCATCCAGAATAGGAAGATCTATCATGTCCCTTGAAGTATGCCCCCCCCCCGCCGCCATGAGTACCTCCATCTTGTTTCTATTCATTTTCAATTTATTATCCCTCATCCAATCCATTACTGCCTGTTGGCCGGCATTTGAGGAGGGGGGTATGCCATTTCCTGATGATGATGTGACAGAGAAATAGATTTGGGTGTCATCAGTATATTGATAGCACTATGCTCCAAATCTCACCCAGTGGTTTTATGCAGATTTTAAAAAGCATCAGATATAGGATGGAGCCCTGAGGGACAGCATACAATAGCTCTTGTTTCAGAGAGCAACTATCTCCTAGTGACACCATCTGGTATCTACCTGAGGGATAGGAACAGAGCCACTGCAAAGCAGTACCACCTATTCCCAAATCCCTCAAACGATCCAGAAGGATACTATGCTCGATAGTATCAAAAGCTGCAGAGAGGTCCAAAAGAACCAACAGAGTCTCACTCCCTCTGTCTATTCTTTGGTAGAGATCATCCATCAGGCCAGCCAAGGCTGTCCCCACCCCATAGCCCTCTCTAAAGTCAGTTTGAAACGGATCTAGATAATCACTATCTTCCAAAACTGCCTGAGCTGGTCAGCCACCACCCACTCAATTACCTTGCCCACCTAAGGGAGGTTGGAAACTGCCCTATAATTATGTTTATGATAAGCATCTCCAAACTGGCATTAATTTTTGAACTCCATCACTAGAAGGATTCAACAGGGACTCAACAGGCAGAGCTGGAATAATTGGGCCCACATCTCCAAGCTCTCCAGGGAGCCCAGGAATTTCTGTACCAGAAACTGAAGTCAATGCTCAAGGGTAAGCCATGACATGGCATTAGCTACCAGAGCACATTCAAACCTTTGCGGGTGGATTGAACAATGGGAAGGAAGGTCATGCCATTCCCAACCCACTCAGATTGTGAGGAGGCCCTCTGGGGCTTGGCTGGCACCAGGAAAGGCCATAAGTATGCAGGGACTGGTCAAACACTATCCTCTTCAGATCTTCCCAGAAGATGGATAAAGCAGGAGAGAGCTGAAAGAGTAGGAAGGTTTGTGATTCGAGGGGAGAAGTACCAAAGTTTTATATTCAAAATCCCATTTCCAATGGGTCCCATCTCTAGTCTTCCTAGTTTCATTGTTTATAGCAATCAAGGGTGGGGGGATCAGAGGAGAGATGAACCCAGTGTAGAACCTGCTTCCTCAAAGACAGGACTGAGAATCTGAGAGGAAAGTTTCCTCCTCCTCCGGTTTTTCAGAGTTTGCCTACCTGGCTCTGAGAAGTGTCTGATCTAGTGGCCATAAACTAGATTCTCACTAGTACTACTACAGTACCATGAATACAGCTTTTCAACCAAAGTTCCCTATGTATTTTATCTACATAGTAAAGTAAAGTGTGCTGTTGAGTCAGAGTCAACTCCTGGCGGCCACAGAGCCCTGTGGTTGTCTTTGGTAGAATGCAGGAGGGGTTTACCGTTGCCATCTCCTACGTAGTATGAGATTATGCCTTTCAACATCTTCCTATATCACTGCTGCCTGATATAGGTGTTTCCCATAGATTTGAACCGGCAACCTCTGGCTTGCTGGTCAAGTCATTTCCCCGCTGTGCCATTAGGCGGCTGGTATTTATCTACATAGATAAATAAAAATAAATAAAGATGGTTCCCTGTCCCCAAAGCGCTCACAATCTAAACAGAAACATAAGATAGATACCGGCAACAACTACTTTTGTTGTCTAGATGAAAAAAGCATACTCCATTCAATTTGCTTTACTTGCATATTGAAAATATATGGGGGCAGGGGTGGGTTGCCCTACTTTTAAGTCAAAAGACATCTGTCCTATCTGAAGGCTTCTGATCATTGTGCACAGTTTGAAAGTTTGATTCAAACTCTTACATTTTACATTTTTAAAATGCAAACTATTCAATATGCAAACATTTGAAAGCACAGCATGAGCAATTATTTTCAAGAAACCTAAAATGGCTAATATATAGAAATACAGGTGAAACTCGGAAAATTAGAATATCGTGCAGAAGTCCATTAATTTCAGTAATGCAAATTAAAAGGTGAAACTGATATATGAGACAGACGCATTACATGCAAAGCGAGATAAGTCAAGCCTTAATTTGTTATAATTGTGATGATCATGGCATACAGCTCATGAAAACCCCAAATCCACAATCCCAGAATATTAGAATATTACATGGAACCAAGAAGACAAGGATTGTAGAATAGAACAATATCGGACCTCTGAAAAGTATAAGCATGCATATGTATTCAGTACTTGGTTTGGGCCCCTTTTGCAGCAATTACTGCCTCAATGCGGCGTGGTATGGGTGCTATCAGCATGTGGCACTGATGAGGTGTTATGGAAGACCAGGATGCTTCATTAGCGGCCTTCAGCTCTTCTGCATTGTTTGGTCTCATGTCTCTCATCCTTCTCTTGGCAATGCCCCATAGATTCTCTATGGGGTCAGGTCAGGCGAGTTTGCTGGCCAATCAAGCACAGTACACTGTATACTTTTCGGAGGTCCGATATTGTTCTATTCTACAATCCTTGTCTTCTTGGTTCCATGTAATATTCTTATTTTCTGGGATTGTGGATTTGGGGTTTTCATGAGCTGTACGCCATGATCATCACAATTATAACAAATTAAGGCTTGACTTATCTCGCTTTGCATGTAATGCGTCTGTCTCATATATCAGTTTCACCTTTTAATTTGCATTACTGAAATTAATGGACTTTTGCACGATATTCTAATTTTCCGAGTTTCACCTGTAAATACATTCATTCATTCATTCATTCATTTATTCAATTTCTAGACCGCCCTTACAGAATAGCTCAGGGCGGTTCACGAATACCACAAAACAGTTAAAATCAACCAAGGATTGAAATAAAAGATTTTAAAATACAATAAAGCAGCTAAAAAATAAAACAATTCAAAACCTTATAAAAACCCGATACATTAAGAACTCTTTAAAACTATTTAAAAACCCTGGAAGGCCAGGCTGAACAGGTAGGCCTTTAGGGATCTCCTAAGTTTAATAAATAAAATAAATAAATGCCAATAAAGAATTCAAATTACAGATTTCTGCAGGGAGCGCATTCCACAGTCTAGGAGCGGCTACAGAGAAAGCCCGCCTCTGAGTCACCACCAGAAGGGCCGGTGGCAACTGGAGCTGGACCTCCTCTGATTATATTAGCGTGCGGTGGGGATCAGACCGAAGAAGGTGCTCTCTAAGGTAACCTAGACCTAAGCCGTTCAGGGCTTTAAAGGTAATAACCAGCCCTTTGTATTTTGCCCGGAAACATATCGGCAGCCAGTGCAGCTGTTTCAGTCAGGCATAACATTGTCTCTTCAAGTTGCTCGGGAGACCAGCCTGGCTGCCGCATTTTGAACTAACTGAAGTTTCTGAACTACATACAAAGGCAGCCCCACATAGAGTGCATTACAGTAGTCAAGCCTGGAGGTTACCAGCTGGTGCACCACTGTTCTGAGGTCATCTTCCTCAAGGAATGGATGCAGCTGTCGAATCAGCCTAAGCTGATAAAAAGCACTCCTGGCCACAGCCTCCACCTGAGATACCAGGGTGAGGTCTGGATCCAGGAGTACCCCAAATCTGAGTACCCGCTCCTTCTGGGGGAGTGTGACCCCCATCCAGCACAGGGAGATCTAACTCATCCCTCAGCACAGGGAGATCTAACACATCTCTCAATATATAAAAATTAACTTTATTTTAAATGCCAAAGACACATTTTGACCTCAAAGAGAACATAAATATAGCTGTAAAGCTGTAGCACAGATGTACAGAAAACTGAAGTGAAATTTCAGAAATTGTATGCTTCTGTGAAAAAGACATTCAGGCACATTTTCTTTTCGACAATACATACCCAACAGTAATAGTGCCTATAACCAATTACTGTCAACTAATTTCTCTGTCAAGTGGCTAGTTAGATGAATGAAGGGCAAGGGGGGGGCGAATTTGGAAGTAATTCATTCCCTGAATGAAACAAATGTGCTCAACACAAACAAATAGAATGGAGTTCTTATGAAATAACTTTGAACATAGTTCTTTTTATCGATTTCTTTGAAAGATTTAGTACGTAAAAGAAAAGTGACACATACAGGGCCTATTTTATACAGATCAGTTATCCTCAGATAGCAATGCAGAAATTCACTTCAGTTTCTCTTTTGCTATGTGTTCATGAGGTTAATCAAGTGAGCAGAGTCTGCAATCAGTGGAAAGCATCATTTCACTTGTTCTTTTTGAAGGCCGGGCAGCATTTTCTGTAAATAGTAGGACTGATATGTCTGTTGTGTCGAGTTGATAGTTCCCTAGAGGAACCCTATGAATGACTCAAAATAGTCAGCAAGAGGGTAAGGCTGAAGCACCCCGGAATTTATCCAACTTAGAACCAAAAAAAAAAAAAAAAAGACTGTAAATAAGGGGACAAGGTGCAATTGCAATTCTGTTGAACTCTCTGTGAACTTTAGGAGTGATTACAACATGCTCAAAGTCTGGGTTTTATAAGAGGTTTTGTAAGGGGGATAAAGATGCAACAGAGTTCTTTTCCTGGATAAAGGTCTTTGCATGAGAATATAGAAATGTCACAATAGAGTGGGTGAAGGTCAAAGTCAGCATGTAATTTGCTGCTTCACTAGTTCCTGAAATTAAGTACAGCCTAGAAAGACCACAGTATTCATTGTCATTGAAGAGAAACATTGTAAAGTCCACAGGGTCAGTGACAAAGAATGGAGCAGCCGCAAAAACCCATGTAAATCTAATACTAATAATCTGAGCAGTCAATGTTTTGCTTTCATTCTGCAAGCACTGGAAACTTCTGGGTGGCTTCTGCAGGTTCATTGGCTGTTGGAAGAGCAAACACTGGAAACTTGGGTTGTCTTTGTACACATCTGTTCATTTACAAATACACAGGTCAAGATCAAATGACAGGACAACAGCAGCACAGCCACTGATCTTTTGAATCTGTCACTCTATGTCCTTTTTGAACATAAGAAGTCAAACTGCTACAGCAAGTCTCTCTAGTTAGTAAAACGTTATTGCTCCAAATAGTGGGAAGTACCACTATAGCTGGGTATTATGAGTACGTTACTAGTAGTTGATAAAGCAGGGTAAAATCCCATTGCTTCGAGAGAGACCCTATTAGGAATGTGCACAAATTGATTTTTTCTGATTTGATTTGTGCCTGAATCAAATCACCCCTGATTTGTTTTGTGTCTGAATCTGTCCCCCCAAATAACCCCAGATTCAATTCTATTTGGTTTGGGATTGATTTGGACCACTTATAAAAGTTCTAGGGGCACCAAATTTGAAGTGATGGGTAGTTTCCCCTTGGGTGCCACCAACCACCCAAATTTCAAGCCAGTGGAGCACTTGGTTGATTCTTAATGATTTTGTTGTAGTTTTTACTGATTTTGTATATTTCCACCATAGGAAATAATGGGGATTCAAAGTCACCCTATCCTAACCCTAACATAGATCCCCAGCTTGCTTGCTTTCTTTTATAAAAAGCTAAGCTCTAGTCCTTGTAGAAGTAGAGCTGTGGAGCAAAATGTGTGGTCACTATTTTTCAAGTGTTTGGATTCTTTGGTGTATAATAACTTTTCCTCATAATAAATCCCTATGAGAATTCATTGCACACCTTCATTTCTTCTGTTCATTTTGACTCTCATTGGACAGTGCCGATTGTCAACTGCCATAAGCCAACTACACCACCACCCTACCTGCAAGGCAGTGAGGTACTCAGTTTATTTTTTAGGAATATTGAAGTGTTTAGATTCTTTGGGGTCTAATAACTTTTCCTCATAATGAATCCCTATGAGGCTTCATTAAATACTTTAATTTCTTCTATTCATTTTGGCTGTCATTGGACAGTACCAACTGTCAACTGCCATGTGTCAACTACACACAAACACACCGGAGTACTCAGTTTATTCTTTAGGAATTTTTTGAAGTGTTTAGATTCTTTGGTGTCTTCATTACACACCTTAATTTATTCTGTTCATTTTGACCCCACTGCTTTGCAGGTAGGTGTGGGGAATTAGTGCATCCCATGTGCCAACTACCCCTCAACCCACAAGCCACTGGATACTCAGTTTATATTTTAGGAATTGCTAAGGTGTTTAGATTCTTTGGTGTGTAATGAATCTTCATAGGAATTTATTATGAGGAAAGGTTATTAGACACCAAAGAGTCTAAGCACTTGAAAAAATTCCTAGATCATAAACTGAGTAGTACCCCACTGCCTTACACGTCGGAGAGGGGTGTAGTTGGCACAGTTGACAGTTGGCATTGTCCAAAGACAGTCAAAATGAATAGAAGAAATGAAGGTGTGTAATGAATCCTCATAGGGATTCATTATGAGGAAAGGTTGATCTATACCAAATAATCCAAACACTTGAAAAATAGTGACCACACTTTTTGCTCCATAACTCCACTTCTACAGGGGCTAGAGCTTAGTTTTTTGTTTTTTTGTTTTAAATGAAAGCTGGGAATCTGGGGAAAATAATAGGAGGAATCCGAATCTCAAATCAATTCAATTTGGACCCGAATCTAGCCAATGGACCACAGGGGTGATTTGTTCTGTCTCCAAATAGCTAGATTTGGGTACAAATCGATTTGTACCCAAATTAATTCGCACATCACTAGCCCCTATTTTAAGCAACTTGAATTGCTGAGATTCATCATAGATTGATACTCCTGGCCATAACTCTAAGTGGGAGGTTCCAAAGGTGTTTGTCAGGCCATTACAAAAACCATCTATAAGAAGGCATTTCAGAACATTAGATAAAATCAGCAATCCAGGAATGAGGGGAGCGGGGGAGAGACATAGCTTGCTCCCTGACACTTTGAAATGCTCTCCTTAAACCTCGCTTAACTACAGTGTTCCAACAGCACTAATTGTTTGGTGGGGGGATGCTCAGAATAAACCTGTTGTGGATAAATTTGGAGAACAGCACACATTCCTTTGAAGACCTTTCTCTTCAAATAACTACTAGCTTCTTACAACTGCACCAATGTCAAGAGCAGTTCATATATAACAATAATGTTTCAAGGATAATGAAATAACAGTGTCAAGAAGCCACCATTTCCACCTCCATTAGCTTTTCAGTTTTATTAAATAGAGTGTAAGAGCTTCCTAGATGAAACTCTAATGTGATTTGTTGAAAGAAATTGAACAGGAAAACTGAAGTGATTTTTTGCTGCCAACAAATGAAGCAGCATAGGGTAATAAGCAAATGAAAATACAGATGAATCTGTGCTTACTTGTGAAGTATTTGTTATAGTTAGGATTCGGCTGCCTGCCCAGAAAACAGCACTGGCCTCAAATAGAAGGGAGGGATGTGCTGTCATTTTAAAACAACATGAAAATATCAGTAGATAGGGCCAGTTGCTCTCCCCCTGCTAAATAAGCAAAGAGACACCTTTCAAAAAGTGGTTATTCTCTCTATTTAGCAGGGGGAGAACAACTGGGGCTATCCATCCACAGCACAGCATCCCTCCGGTGGCTGTTGCTGGTGGCTGTCTTATGTTTCTTTTTTAGATTGTGAACCCTTCAGGGACAGGGAGCCATTTTGTTTATTTATATCTATGTAAACCACTTTGGGAGCTTAGGTTGAAAAGTGGTATATCCATATTTGTCGTATTCGTCATATATACCAGCTTACATGGTGTGCTCCGTGCAGAATTATGGAGTCACAAAATGTATCCCCAAAGGGCTGTTGTGGAAGCAGTAGTTCCACAATTATCTGTATTTGCGACAATGGGGAGAAACTGCAGAGCCGCTGATGCTACAACCACTACTTCAGAACAGCAGCGGGGCTGCCTTAAAAATCCACAGTATCCACAGGGTTACTACACTACAGCTCTGCAACATCATATAAGCTACTGTGTTGTTATACATCATTTTGTATCAGAAACAGAAAAATCAAACATTTAATGTCATTTTGCTTTCTATTGCTTTGTTGCAAAAGTGCTTGCCTTCCGGTTCTGGGAGCCATCCTGTTTTGAGCCAGCAGTGCAGGGAATTGGGGAGAAGCCAGGACCAATAATTAACAATAGCTTGAACCTGCAATCTTGGCTTGTAGGCCTGTGCAAAGATTTGGCTTTGGAACAGCAAAGCTGAACCATTCACACCTCTGGCCCTGGCCCCTGCCCTGTGTGGAAGCAGATGGTCTTGCTCTTGGGGTTTTGCTGGACAGTTCATTGAAAGTGCAACTCAGTGTGCAGCAGCTGTGAAAAAGGCCAATTCCATGCTAGGGATCATTAGGAAGGGGGCTGAAAAATAAAAATGCTAATATTATAATACCCTTGTACAAATCTATGGTGTCGCCACATCTGGAGTTCTGTGTACAGTTTTGGTCACTGGATCTTAAAAAGGATATTGTAGAACTTTAAAAGGTGTAGAAGAGGGCAACCAAGATGATCAGGGGCCTGGAGAACCTTCCTTAGGAAGCTAGGCTACAGCATCTGGGGCTCTTTACCTTAGAAAACAGGCAACTAAGGGGAGACATGATTGAAATGTATAAAATTATGCACGGAGTGGAGAAAATGGTCAGAGAGAACCTTTTCTCCCTCTCTCACAACTCTAGAAGCAGGGGTCATTCTATGAAACTGAAGGTCAGGAAATTTAGAACCGACAAGAGGAAGTACTTTTTCACACAGCACATAATTAATCTATGGAATTCTATACCATGGGATGTGTTGGTGGTCACCAGCTTGGGTAGCTTTAAAGGGGCTTAGACAAATTCATGGAGAACAGGTCTATCACTGGCTATTAGTCTGGTAGCTGTGGGCCACCTCCAGCCTCAGAGGCATGGTGCCTCTCGCTACCAGTTGCAGGGGAGTAACAGCAAGGGAGAAGGCATGCCCTCATCTCTTGCCTATGGGATCCCCAGAGGTATCTGGTGGGCCACTGTGTGAAACAGGATGCTGGATTATATACAGGATGCTGGATTATAGGCCTTGGGTCTGATCCATCAGGGCTGTTCTTATGCTTACCCCTGCCCAGAGTGGTCCATGCACAGCCCCAGGGAAGGCCATTAAAGGAAACTACACTGGAAGAAACCCAATGACATTGCGGAAGCTATGCTGTAAGACATGCATGGAACACTGGGAAATGTAGTCCTTTCAGTTTTTTCCCTATAGAGCTCTCAGTGCATTCCTAGAACTCTCAGTACTGCCCCCTTTAGGTGCTGATCTACTGCTGCTCTGACCCATAGGTTTTGCCAGCCTCCTCCTCCTGGCTCTGGTGCTGCTGTTGTGCTTCTTCCTCAGTGCCTTCAGTGATCGGAGGGAGCAGGGGTGTCCTTCAGTGTCCACAGGATTCATAACAATTAACATTAAAAACCCTACTATTTGATAGGCAAAAATAGTATTTTTGTTGCTTCCTCTATTGGTTTTAATGGAAACAACATAAATGACGCTAAACAACATTTAAAAAGAAATCAATGACCCAATGACAAAATTCATTTCCCCCCCCATCCCTTTCCCTAACAGAAGATGGTTCCTGACCCCCTTGTCTTTTTCCTTTTCCCCACTCCCTGGCTCACCCTTCCACTCACACAAGAGGAAATTCTTCCTCAGCCTGTTTCCATTAACCCTTATTTTATTTTCCATTTATTTCCTGCTCTTCCTTTAAGGAGAACAGAGTGGTGTACAGGGTTATGTTTATCCTCACAACAAGCCTGTGAGGTAGGGTAAGCTGAGAGATGTGATGGTGTTATGAACGGTCTATAACATATCAGATCCAGAGGTACCAACTCAGAAGTATGGTGAAATATAGGCCTGTGTCTGATTTCAGTTTATTAAGAAATGATACCTGAACTCAAGGGGAACTAGGATGTTGCTCTCCCTGCTCTCTGAAGGGAGGAGGTGATCCAGCATTGTGTTGTTAAAATGGATATGCAAGAGAACACAATAGCCAGGCTTCAATGCTGAATGCTGTAATCCATATGCTAATACCACTGACTACCAAGTGTCTGTGGAAGGAGCCAGGGGGCTGATTCCCCCCCCCTCCTTTTCTGTAGCGTTAAATCCTTGTCAGGAATTTGAATTGTTCTCCATGGAAGTTCAACATAGCCAAATGGATACAGAGAAAATGCCTGTGGACTTTATTTTCTACCTCACTGATGCTTCTGTCCTAGTCAAAATGTATTGAATGTCTTGCACATGCATGTTACTTTCAATTAAACACTGGGTAGAGGTACACAAGCTGTCTCACACAGAATATCCTGAATCCCCTTTACTAACCGCTGACCTTTTTAACACCTTTTGGGGAAAGATGCAATTTGCAGCATCTTAGATGCAGATTTCCCGCCCCCCCTCCTGAGTGCACAGAGTTTACAGAAGATGAGATTCAGAGATCTCTCTGGACTAGCCAATATCCTGAATAATTAAGATTTTGTTCAGAAGGTAGCAGCAAATTATCACCTTTTGGACACACAGGAAAAGAGGAGATCTTTGAATAGATTCTATTCGAGGATCAAAGAGAAAATCACCATAAGAATGAGGCTTTTGAGACAGAGAGTTTAGCAATCTTTTGCCTGCAAAAGCTGCTCACGAAGATCCCAGGGTTTGCTGCTAAGCTGCGGGGCAAAGCAGGAACTCTGCCATGGTCAGAGGCTGTCTGTGACTTCTACTGCGCAGTGAGAAAGTCAAGACTCCCCAAGCCATGAGGCTCCGGCTATCAGCCATGATCTGGGCACTGCAACAACTCCTGTCTCTGCCAAGCGCCTCACCCCTTCAGCTGAAGCGATTCTTCTCCGCTTTCAAGCCTCTGATCCTGGGTAAATATGCTGCTCCTTTATAGGCCTTGGAATCCCCTCCATCCTTCCTTGCTCCCTTCTCCTTCACCCCTTCCTTTCCTATACTAACTCCAAACCATGCCAGCCCTCAACCTCTCTCAAACCCACCCCCCTCTTTTCTGCCTGTATCTGAAATGTATTAGAATCTAGGAAGATTTAATTACACACACATATGTAGCTAGGCACACGGGTGAATATTGGTACTGGCTAGGAAGTTCAGTTTAAATACTGTGCTGATATTAATAGAGGTTCTGCTTTCTGCTTTGCTAGATTATGTTGTTAGTCTTTATACTCAATAAAGCCCATTAAATCCCTTTGAGTGGTTTGATCTCCTTCTCTTCCTTGCATCCAGATCATACGTGGTCACTAATATAAAAGAACTTGGTCCAGACCTGTTTTATATACCAGCTAATGAGCATATTTGGTGTATAGATCAGGCCTGGTCTGTAACAATGGCCCAGAATCACCCTGTGAATTACATGGTTGAACGGGTATTTGAACTCGGGTCTCCCTGGTCCTAGCCCAACACTCTAACAACTACAGCACACTGGCTCTCATGTTGTGAATCTTATTTGGAGCTCCTAAAGTGTACTTCCCATCCCAAACCCACAAAGGACTCCCTGCTCTTTCAGTTACAGGAGGATGTCTCCATTACATGGTAAACTGAGCCAGCCTTTCCTGTGCTGTTATGCCACAGCGGGCATTGACTCCATCATTCTCTTTGGAGCAGTATGGGCAAATCATGCTGTTTCTCCCCTTGAAGCTGTCTGGGTGAATCTCAACTCCCACCACCAGGCTGATTTGGATTATAGCATCCAATTGCCCATTCATTCTCTCCTCACAAGGTGGTGAGGAGTATTATTTTATTTATTTATTTAAAATATTTATACCCCACCCCTCCAGTACACCCCTCCAGTACACTACTGCTCAGAGAGGCTCACAACAATAAAATAGATATAATGAAAAATAAAACTTAATAAAATTAACCAAATTAAGCTAAACAAGTTAAAAGTCCAGGCTAAAACTACAATCAAAATTAATGTTGTTGTTTTATAAGTTTTGTATTAAAAGTTATTTAAAAAGCTAAAAATTACAAATTATAAAAACTAAAGAACCTACCAGACATAACCAAAGAATGAATATTTAAAAGCCCCCTTTAAAAGACGTTTTTAATGTGTGCCCATCCCAATCCTCCTTCCCATGCTCCATCCTGCTCCTCCTAACCACATGGGATGGACTATCTGAACCACCCCACATATGCTACTTAAATACTCCATGAAAGAAATATATAAATAGTCTGCCAGCCCAAGCATGTTCCACTGCTTCTAAATGCATAAAATATGCCTGCTCTCAGCTTACTTGAATAGACTAGGTTCTTCAGACAGAACAGCCAGCCATGTAGAAACATATCTTACATTCATTAAGGTCTTGCTTAAGCATCCAAAAACATTGACTGAATCCTAACTTCCGTCTATGGAACTCTGTTCATGGAACAGGACTTTTCTGCCTCTTTCTTCCTTTTGTAGGCTCCTATGCTGCCTGTGAAAATTCACTTGTGAGAGACAGGGAATTCATGTGTCATGACAGGGTTTGGCACCAGAGGCTATAGCAGGAAGAAATTCCCCCTCTTGCTTGAGCAGAAGTATCTTCTACATTCACAAACACACATTAGGATCCAAGCATTTATCTGCTTATACAAGCAATTGTGAAGGAAGTCTGAATTATCACATCAATGTTTGTGTTTTTTTTGTGTGGTAACTTAGGTTGTAATATTTCTGGTTTTATCTTTATATGCTCATTTGAACATGCTCTCATATGGTATTTGGAAGAACTTTGGGCCAGCTGCCTAGCCATAAGTAGCATCTGTGTGGTGGGAGAGTTATCATCCTCCTCCTATTTTCACATATGCAAAATAATATACAATACAGGATTGCTGCTGTATAAGCTTAGGCAGTTTGTGTGATCTCAGAAATCAGATCTATGTATACCCACATTATGGTGTCAAATCTGTTTCTGTTCCAGCGGACAGCAGATTTCATCATGAAAAGCAAGGGCTACTGAAATAGAAATCTTCACCATGCAAAGATGAAATGGCCAGATGACTGAGTGACTGTATGAAGTCAACTTGTTACCTGTAAGATAGCATTAGTAACGCCATGTTAGATTCCCTGCTAAACAGAGCAAAGGCCTCTTCTGCCATGTCATGAATTGTTAGTCAGTACGTAGAAAAGCATCTGGTCAGTATTTGTTAGGTTCTCATCCTCTTCTGTTACAGCCTTGGAACTTGCAACAAATTGTTAATTGCTATGCCTTCCTGCGTATGCTCAGTGATCAGAGGCAGGAACAAATTCTGATAGGGTAACTCAGTAGGGAACCAATGATTTAGTATGCTAACAAAGCTAGCATTGTAATTTTCAAAGAACTAATATGGTGATGTATCGTTAGACTACCTGTCAAGTTGTTATTGCTGAATGTGTTAAATTTGTATCCATTTTGTATTTAAGCCCTGGGCAGCCTCCATTTTGGACTGCTCTGATTTGGAAGTAATTCCCAGAGCCATCTTATAATAAAGCTTTTAAATGGTCTCTGACTAGTGAGTGATTGGCTAAGCGCACCATGCTAATAATAACCCGGAATTTTGGTATCAAACTCATGGTGATTTTATCACATTATTAATTACTATTATTTATATACTACTTTTTCAACAAAAAGTAATAAAGCAGCTTACATAGAAATAAAAATAATAGGAAGATGGTTTTCCTTTTCCCAAAAGAATGGGGAAGACACACCAAGCAGACACCAGCAACAACCACCATGCTGCACTGAAGCTGAATAGGGCCACTTGCTCTCCCTCTGCTAAATATAAGATAGTCACCACTCTGAAAGGTGCCTCTTTGTCCAGGGCTGAAAAGTTAGTATTAGAATTTATTTATTAAAATACTTCTATCCCACCCCCACAGTACAATAAGGCTCAAGATGGCTCACAAGAATGGTAAAACAACAACAAAACAGCATAAATTATTTTGATAAATGAGTTAAAAATAAGACCCAGTTAGAATTTAGACACAGTGATTCAATGACTTGAAATATCGCTTCCCTGCTTCAGGAGAGAAAAGAAACCAACAGGGCTTATCTTCCTACTATTTCTTGCAGACTCGCTCCTTCCCATGGACAGACACATTAGTCTGCAGGTTTCTTGACTAACAAGCAGAAGGTTGCCAGTTTGAATCCCCGCTGGTACTATATCGGGCAGCAGCGACATAGAAAGATGCTGAAAGGCATCATCTCACATTGTGCGGGAGGAGGCAATGGTAAACCCCTCCTGTATTCTACCATAAGAAAACCACAGGGCTCTGTGGGTGCCAAGAGTCGAAATCAACTTGACGGCACATTTTACCTAAGAGAGAAAAGGCTTAGTTCCTCATAATCCTGAAACCACTGACTGAATCACTGGCCAACCGAGTTACTGACCACTGACCTAAAGTGTTCCTGTATACTGCTACAGCTTTTAGTGTTCCTAGAGATTCATTCATCACATTCTCTTATTCAGTATTCATACCCTGTTTATTTCTTATTCATTCCTAATTCTAATTCCAAACTTATTTTGCATTTCTTATTATTTGTGATGAGTATAAAAGTGACTGTCTATGCTGATAAAGTTCGTGTCACTGACTTGTTAGGAAGGATGACACAGTTTGAGAATGAATTATTTTTGAAAAATGCTTAATTATGCTGTTCTTTAGCAGACAGGCTTTCACTAGAATAACTGCTTGACTGTGCTTGTCAGTGGCAATAAGATACCATAAAACAATTACAGGAGCGGATTTAGTAGTTTTCTATATTCATAAATATAGTGTTTTTATAAGTGATGATTTAATATTCACTGAATATTGTAAAGCACAAACTTGCACATAAACATCTCCAGGCTGCCTCATCACAATTTGGTGGTGAAAAAAAGAAAGTGCTTGTCAAGTGCATCCTTAATTGGCATGTAAAGAAATCACATGAGATGTTGAATTGCTTTATAAGTTAAACTGCATCCTTTTATAATCACTACACTAAGGGAAATAAGATGTGGTGATATATTCAAGTAGAATGACGCTAGGATTCCCTATAAATATGCAATCAATCTGTTTAAAACAGCAGCAATAAATACCAAGATCCATCAGATCATCATCTCTTGATTGTTGTTGACAGTTTGACATGCTAATGATCTACGAAGACTGCACTAATCGGAAATGGCTTGTTTTTAACATCCAGGCATTTGTATAAGCTGCCAGACAACGTTATTGCCCATTATGGAATATCCGTCACATTAAATTGGTGGGCCACTGTGTGAAACAGGATGCTGGACTAGATAGGCCTTGAGCCTGATCCAGCAGGGCTGTTCTTATGTTCTTAAATTAGTTAAGAGATATACTTGTGCTATATATGTATACAGTTAAGGAAATTTTTGAGTCCAGTTTGCCCTATAATTAATAATCTATGGGTCAAAAACAGCACCAGGCTGTGGGGCTCTAGAGCAAGGTCCTGCACTGGGCCCTCCCAATGGCACATTAGGCCCCAGTAGTGCTTGTTCTCCCCACGTTTGCCAGTGAATGGTGATGAAGGGGGCTTATTCTTTTCACAGGTGGCAGCGGCAGCAGCTAGCTCCCCCCACCCTCTCGCTCAACCAATAAGTAGTGGCAACTATTGCTTCTCACACTTGAGGGCAGGAGGAACAACTGCTACGGCTGCCATCCTCCCTTACACACAGGGGAAAGTGGCAGAGGAGAAGCTGCTACAAACAGCTTCGGGGAGACATCATGCAGTTTTATAAAATTATGCATTGTGTATATAGAATTTTTTCTCCCTTTCTCACAACACTAGAACCAGGGGTCATCCCATGAAACTGGTGGCCAGGAAATTTAGGACCAACAAAAGGAAGTATTTTTCCACACAGCACATAACCAGTCTATGGAATTCTCTATCATGGGATGTGGTGATGGCCACTAGCTTGGATAGCCTTAAAGGGGTTGTGAGGGCTTGGCCTCAGCTGGCCCTTAGTCTGACACCCACTGATAGGGATGTGGCTTTGTCAGTTCAGTTTTGGTTCCGGTCAAACCAGACCCCGTCCGATTAGGCCACTGAACTGGTTTAGTGCTCTACTGGTAAAGGGGAATCCAGTGAGGTTTGCCCTTTATCAGTAAGGGGGGGGCATTTCCCTAACCCTGGGGGGGGGGAGTCAGTTAGTACTTACAAGTACTATAATCAGTGGCGGCAGCTCCTACCACCACCACCACCACCACCCTGGCCTCCTGCAGAGTAGCCAGGGCCACTGGCGAAAAAACACAGAATTAGAAGTCTAGATAAATGTGATTGCAATTGACATACAGTTATGTGTGGGTGTTGTAAATTTGGATAATCATATAGATTCATATTGTAATCAGGCTTCTATTATCTCCAACATCTCAAAGGTAGTTGACAAGCATAATCAAAACAACAGTTTAAGGTATTTTTAGATATAAATACACATCTGAAAGCATTCACATCAAATCTCTGCACAGATCAATATGACCTTTCAGAAGTGAATTTTTAGTCTTGGGGTATGCTTCCATTGTGTTAATTTGCCTGCCTCAATTTGTCTTCTTTTTATTTAACCTGTATGAATGCTCACCTTATCTATCTTCACAGTTCCTGTGATGTTTCTTAACTGTATGAAAATGCACAGAAAGAAAATGCCTAACAAAACACAAACTATAATCATAACATGTATGTTTTGAAAACCTCACACACCAAATCACGTCAAATTATTTTTGAGTACAGACTTCTTTGCAAGTTCAAACTCCAGGGAATCTCCTGTATCACCTTGAAAGGTGCATATCAAGTCTTTTATTTATTACAGGTTTATCTCAGCATTTCTTATTTCAAGTAGTTCAAGACTGAATACAAGGTTATTCCCCCCACCTTTAATTTTCACAACAAACTTACGAAATAGGTTAGGCTGAGACAGTGTGAATTGGAAGGGGTATTTGAACTTGTCTTCCTAGCAAAAATCTGCTACTCAAATCACACCATCTACTAGCTCTTTCAATTGCAAAATGCCAACAAAGTCATGGATCAAAAGTGTATCATGTATGGGTAAAGGCATTTCCATCCCCACCCTGCACACTACATGTCTCTTTGGTTGGTTTGTTGACCTTCAAAATCAAATTTTCAGGGTACACAAAGGATTGTACAATGTTCTTTAGATACAAGTAAGTTACTAACATGGAGTATTAGTTTCTTTCATGTTTTCAGGCTCAGCATTTTTAAAAAACATTCCTTTGAATTCAGTATTCTTCTGAAGTTTCAGCTTACACTATGCAAAGATGTTAAGTGAAGACAGAAGTCAATGAAAACTCAAGAGATGCTTGCTTCTCTCATTACACACTAGCAGCAGTTTGGCATAGCGTACAACACAATTCACAGAATAATGAATAGTCAACTATTTCTCACTATACAGTTATCATTGTGGGAGTAACATGCAGGCAAAAATTACATCAGTTCAATGAAAAAGAATCATAATGGCAAAAGTACTCCAAGATTAAGAGACATTCGAGAGTACCAAAGTCCAAAAGCCATTTCACAGTTATTTCCCACTCAATACCAGCAGTTCCAAACCAGAATGAAATAGGTTCTGTATCTATGTGAAGGAATCACCAGGGGGTACACTAACACACTGCAACTGAGTCTCCCAATTGGTTAAAGCACTACAGTGACTGCAGACATGGCTGCAAAATTTTGTCTCTGGACAGCAGTTAACAGCACTACCTACAAGTGTTCTCTCTAAAAAAATTTCATCTGTGTGTGGAATGAGTTTTGTTCTGGGTGGCAGTATCAAGGCAGTGTGTGCACCTACATTCAGTGTAGGGTCAACCTGAGAGGGATCTAAAATTAACTGAGCAGACATCAAAAAATGTGTGAGCGTGCGCATGCACACACTCCCTTAGTTAGAACAGTGCTACCTACACATAATTATAGGCACAAGCATAACAGAGGACATTTTCATGGAGAAAATATGGTAGCCAAACTGACTGAAATAACTCAAGCTTCCTTTAAAGTATGTTCCTTTAATTATGCCTTCTGGAGAAAAATTGGTTTTAAAGCCTATTTATATATTGTGTACAACTAGGCACACTGCAAGTCTCATTACCTGCACCAGCCTAAAGTCAAAATTGATATGCATCTTGTTGGACCATTTGCTAGGACAAACAGGCAGTATTTATTGGCAATGCTAATCCTGATATCAACTGTTGGAGAGATCTTCACTGCTTTGGGCCACAAGGGGTTGTTGTGATGATAAAAATAAGCATGTGCACCACTCTGAGCTCCTCGGAGGAAGAGCGGGATAGAAATGTTAATAATAAATAAAATAAATAAAGTCTATCATATCCTCTATGAATCAGGCAGCTTCTAATGAATCCACCTGATTCATAGAAAATATGTTCAGCTATTTCTTGGCTATACAAACAAAGTAAACATGAAACATGGGCAGCACTTATTGACTACGCCAGAAAATCAATTTTATCTCCCCTTTTGGATCTCTCAGCCGCTTTCGATACTATCGATCATAGTATCCTTCTCAAGCATCTGAGGGGGTTGGGAGGGGTGGGAGGCACTGGTTTGAGGTGGTTCAGCTCCTACATCTTGGACAGATTCCAGATGCTGTCCCTCGAAGACTGCTCTTCAAAATCAGAACTTTCATATGGTGTCCCTCAGGGCTCCACAGTGTCTCCAGTGTTGTTTAACATCTACATGAAACCGCTGAGAAATATCATCAGATTTGGTGCAGAGTGTTATCAGTATGCTCAACATCATCAGGAGAAGGCTTGACCTCCATAAATGCCTGCCTGGAGATGGAAATGGGCTGGATGAGGGAAAACAAACTGAGGCTGAATCCAAACAAGACAGAGGTACTTACTGTGTGGGATCAAAACTCAGGAGACGATTTTGATCTGCCTATTCTGGATAGGGTCACACTTCCCTGGAAGGAACAGGTATACAGTCTGGATGTGCTTCTGGATCATAACTTCTCTCTGGTTTCCCAGGTTGAGGGACCAGAGATGATTTTTATCAGCTTCGGCTGATATGCCAGCTGCATCCATTTCTTGAGATAAATGACCTCAGAGCAGTGGTACAGATGCTAGTAACTTCGAGACTTGACTACTGCAACGCGCTCTACATGGGCACATGGGGTTGCCTTTGTACTTAGACCGAAAACTGCAGTTGGTACAGAATGAGGCAGCCAAGTTGGTCTCTGGGTCATCTCAGAGAGACCACATTACTCTTACACTACACTAGCTGCCGTTAAGATTCTGGGCAAAATTCAAAGTGCTGGTTATAACCTATAAAGCCCTAAATAGCCTAGGCCCAGGGTATTTAAGAGAATGAGGCTATTCTCATGATCGCCCACTTTGGGGCGATCCTGTGCTGCAACGGGAGCTACATGGCTCCCAGCAGCAAGCCTCACTAAGTACCCCTCCCCTTACACGAGTTTAATGGCGAGAGCGCACAATTAATCTCATCTTTTTGCTCGTGTGTTGCTGTGGCGTGTGGCAACACACGAGTAGACCCCCAACCGGGAGGCTGCAAGCAGCCTCTTGGGCTCGGGGGTCTCTCCAGGATGCCCCGCACACTCATGCAGGGCATTCTGGAACATCTGGGGGCCACACGGCCCCCCGATCCCCGCAGCCCCTGCTGGCTCTGTGACGGAGCCAGCAGTCGTGTAGGTGGCTGATCCAGCTGCCTTTGGATCATCTGCTGGTGATCGTGTGAAGAGCCTCAACGTCTTTTTCTCCATGATCCCCACCACTTATTAAGATCATCTAGAGAGGCTCATCTACAGTTGCCACCAGCCTGTCTGGTGGCTACTCAGGGATTGGCCTTCTCCATTGCTGCCCCAAGGATTTGGAATGTGCTCCCTATTGAAATAAGAGCCTCCTCATCTCTGACAACTTTTAAAAGGTTAGGCAAGTCACATCTGTTCACCCAGGGTTTAAATTAGATTTGCAATTTAAATAGTTAACACTTTTAACATGTTTGAGATTTTAGATTGTTTTAATGGTATTTTTATTGTATACCACCCAGAGACATAAGTTTTGGGTGGTATAGAAAGAAAGGTTGGACTTAACATGAACGGTTCTTTTTCAGCTATAGGGAGATCATCCTCATGATGGGTTAATATCCATCACATGCTCCAAGACAGGGTCAATGAAAATTTGCCAAGCTAGTCACCAGGCATGCAGCTATCCCTCACGCCCCAGTTCTGGGACTGTCGAGCACCTAACAACTAGAGAAATAAACAGGCATGAACAAGAAAAAACAAAAGGTAATAGGTACAAAAACCAAAATAAACCAAACTAGATTCCCTGGGAATCTGACCCAAACATCCACCCAAACTGGCAAACCCCTTTTACCATCCAGTGGGTCAGATGACCTCCCTATAGCTGAAAAAGAAGCGTTCATGTTAAGTCCGACCTTTCTTTTTCCAGCTATAGAGAGGTCATCCTTGTGATGAGACATGCCCAAGCGTAAGAAGACGGAAGTAACGAAGAAAGGGTGGGAGCGGGTGGTCTAGACCAGGGATTCTCAACGTTGGGTCCCCGGATGTTATTGGACTTCAACTCCCATAATCCCCAACCAAAGGCCACTGAGGCTAGGGATTATGGGAGTTGAAGTCCAACAACATCCAGGGACCCAACATTGAGAATCCCTTGTCTAGACCACCTGCTGTAGGATCGTGCGACCCATGGCCGCATGGTCCAAATGGACCCTGTGGCTCAGGGCAGATTGAAACTACTAAGCATGTCCTCCTATACTGCTCGTTCTATAGACACATTCGTGCTTCTCTCATTTTTCCACTGTTAAGACAGACACGTCCAAGACAGTTCTACAGTTCTTTGCTATTCTCTGACTTTAAGCCTACCATAACTTATAGCGTTGCCAGATACTGCGTGGCTGTGATCAGCATCCGTCGGCAGATGACGGGCTGTGAGCCTTTTTAGCCCTGATTTGACCCTGTAATTGCTCACGCCTCCCTTTTTGTTCCTTTTTAATTGGTTTTAACACTCAATATAATTTTTATTCTGGTTTTTATAGCTGTATTATATTATGGGTTTTTAAAAACTATTATTTTATGTCCCCCTTTTAATGTCTTTTATTCATTTTATGACTTTGAAAAATAGTAATAGTATTATTTTATTCATTTTCATTTTAGTACTTTTAGCTTTTTTTAGTACTATTTTTTAACATGTAATCACCCTCATACATTCTTAGTATTATTAGTTCTTTTAATGCATCATCATATATGTAACCACCTTCTATTTCCACTTTTATTTACTCGTATTCTTTAACATGTATTTTTATGCTGGTCTATGATTGTAATAAAGGATGATGACGACGACGATGATGTTCCAAATGGAAGGATGGAATTTTGTAGTGTTTTATGAAGGGAGAAACCTAACTCCAGGTAGCTGCCCTACGGATTTCAGAAATAGGGGCATGAGCTGAAAAAGCTGCTGCTGTAGATGCACTACGTGTAGAGTGCACAGTGATCCCCCCAGGAGGAGGGAGCTGCAATGACTCGTATGCTAAGGCAATAGATGCTCGGATCCACCTTGCCAGGGTTGTCTTGTTAACCTTGGCTCCTAAGGACGAGAGTTGGAAGGAAACAAAAAGGGAATCAAGACTTTCTGGATGGCTTAGTACATTTTATGTAAAATTGGACAACCCTATGAATATCTGAGGTATGCCAAAATCTTTCCCTTGGATGAACAGGGGACGGACAAAAAGAGGGAAGAACCAGCTCCTGAGTTCTTTGGAAAACAGAATAGACCTTAGGGACAAAGGTAGGGTCCAATTTTAAAATTACTGAATCTGCCTAACTCTGCAGAATTCCTTGCAGCCTGATACCTGCCTAGCTGAAGTTATGGCCACCAAAAACAGAACCTTAAAAGAAAGTAATTTTAGGAGCACTTTGCTCAGTGGCTCTAAATGGGGACATGTAAGGGCATTCAGAACTTTATTGAGGTCCCAAGATGGGAATCTTTGAGCTGGAGTCAGATTTGATGCTCTTCTCAGGAAACATCAACTATAAGGATATAAGTTAGATGTTCCAGTGGTGAAAATGTCTACCACTGAAGCAAGGTCAGAAGTCTGACACCTGCAGGAACTAGGCCTAAGGCTCAACTCCAGGCTGGACTGGACTGCAACACCTCTGGAACTCCAGTTGACGCAGGTCTGATGTGTTTCCTACGACCCCAATGGGAGAAAACAGCCCAAGTTGTCTGGTAGATTCTTGTAGTTGACAGTCTTTGAGAGGCCAAGATAGCATTTTGGACTGTGCTCGAGTAAGCTGTTCTTTGCTAAGAATTTGTTCTCAATTGCCAGGTGTGTAACTGGAGCCATGCTGGATCTGGGTGTAAAAGCAGCTCCTGAGACAAGAGATCCCTGCAAAGGAGCTGCCACAGAGGTTGAATGAAGAACATCAGCAAGTCTGGGAACCATGGCCGACACAGCCAGAATGGTGCCACCAGAATAAGCTCTGCCCTTTTAAAACATACTGTAGACCACACAGCCAAGGAGACACAAGAGCGTCTGTCTGCTCTGCTTGAGTACACATGAATCTGGTGTAATAGCACAGTAGCTGCTTGTTGAGAGATGATGCGAAGAGATCCAGAATCGAAGTTCCCCAGACCCATGTCACTTCCTCGAACACGTTTGAGTGTAGAGCCCATTCCACCAGATCGATGGCCTGATGACCTGTCCTCTTGCAAGTTGGCTGATCCGCTGAGTTGTTCTGCCTGAATAGAGAGAAGAAAGAGTCTCCACCTAAGCAAAGAGAAAGTCGGATTCCTTCATCAGCACACACAACTTCATGCCTCGCAGGAAATGGCGAGGTTTATGCTTTCTGCAGGCAGCTTGGATCAGAAGCCTCTTGCTGAGGCATATCCCCGAAGGCGCCAGCTTTGCCCACCTTTTCTTTTTTGGAAGATCTGGCTCTTTCGAATACTTAGATTTCTTTGCCGCCTTTTTGTGCGGCTTGGCAGCAACGACAGGAGCAACCTCTGAAGGAAAAGCTGACACATACACATCTGCACGCTGGGAGAGTGAGGCAATAGCTATCAGGCACTGCTGTGAAGCCAAGCGCAGTGTTTGGGGCCCTTGGGGGGATGCTCTAATGGGGTCTCTGCCCCTGGCCTCCGACAGTGTTCCCTCAGATAAGGAGCCCACCAAAACATCCCCCAATTGTGAAGTCTCCGTATCAGAGCGCAGGGGATAGCCCACAAAAATAAAAGTAGTATAAGAAAAAATAAATTTCTAAAACGGCTGAATAAACTCAAAAATATTTTAGATCTACACAAATAGACTCCCTTCCCACCCCGACACACAGAAGCATGGAAAAGAAAGGAAAAGGACTACCCTGTAAGTTCAACAATTTTAATGAGAGTACAGGACCGGAACTGGGGCTTGAAGGATAGCTGCATGCCAGGTGACTAGCCTGGCAAATCTTCATTGGTCCTGTCTCAGAGCATGTAATAGATATTAACGCATCATGAGGATGACCTCCCTATAGCTGGAAAAAATTCTTAAATATCTAGAAGCTTCCAGTCCTGCTGGGTGTGGATCCCCTCCGTGCAACTACACAGATACCACAAAGAACTGCAGCCTTGGCAGCTGCCCTATAAAACACTTACCCTCAATTTCCAAGCAGCTTGTAAAGTGTGGTAAATAATGAGTTTACTACATGCAAAAGGCTGCAGAAAAGCACCTCTCCATCAGTGTTCTCTTTACTCTTTTTCATCTGTGTGTGGAATGAGTTTTGTTCTGGGAGGCAATATCAAGGCAGTGTGTGTGCATATGTATTCAGAGTGGAACCTTCCTCATTCAACCTGAGCGGGATCTAAAATTAACTGAGTGGACATCAAAAAACATGTGAGCATGCGCGTCTTAAAAGGAACACTGCTCTCCATGTGTCAAAGCCACTACCAAGTTCTTAAGTTGCACTCATGTGGCTGATGGTCACCTGCTCCACTCATCAGGTTATCCTCAAGGAACACTCACAGTTGGGATAAATTATGTGTTACATAACATTTATCGAAACAGGCTTGCTTTCTCTCATTACTTGTTTGACCCCAGCTGTTCAGCCAAGAATATCCAGCTTGATTCAAAAGGCTACCCTGAGGTATTGACTGTGACAATCCAAATGCAAGTAATTTAACCATTTTTCAATGGCACTCTAAAAAAAAATCAGTTTCTAATGTCTCTTTGGTGCTCATTAAAATGTTCAGAGTAAGCTACAATAAAGTGCTGTTCCACCCTGAGAAACTGAAAGCAAAGTTTCATTAACCTTAGTTTAATTACTCAAAGAACAATAATTAAATCACTTAGAATGCAATGCAACAGAAAGTTTCCACAGCAAGCCTTCATAAGTGTATGGCATTTGGGGATATTTATAGCACTAGGATTTTCTTAACACCACAAAAACAGCAAATGATAAATTATGCTTATTCCTTTTTTTTCTGAAAAGCACAAATTTAGGCTAGCTCAATTAAGTCTTCTGTAATTGTAGCAGTGACCTAAAGTGTCCTGCTGTACTTTTGTCTCAACTATAGAGCTTGTTTCCTTGTTAAAAGTAATTTTCACTTTTATGTTTTAGGCATGACCAGAGGCAGGCAGACAGTTGAGATTATTATTGGAAGGCATTGTAGAGGATGCAAAAAATGAGTTCAGTTCTGGGGAATAGCTCCTTTGAAATACAACACTTTGAGATAGAACACATTGTTCTATCCAAGTTGGCTCCAACTATCTCTGTTTTCCTAAGCAACTTACAAGAGTTACTTAAAATAAAGCCTAAAAGTCTGTGCAATTTTCCAAGAATTGGGATGATCAAACCTGTAATCCTATATACAGAAGTCAGCCTCAGAGAAAATAATGAGACTTTGGAATTAACCTGCTTAAGGTTGAGCTGCATATCCTGAAGATGGAGCAAAGTACAAAAACCCAACAATGTTTACACTCCTTACATTTAGTCAACCATCCCAGCAACAGCTCTAACCAAGTAGAAACATCTCACCACATTATTGCATCAGAGTGCAAAATGTTAAAAATATGGAGCATTGATTAATAAAACTGTCAACAAGTTAATATGAATTCTAATAGTTGATACAACACACACTATAGGCATGAGGTTTTCTTCAACAAGTGTATTACAAAACCACACCATATACGCTCAAATGTAGTACAAAAAGTATTAAGTGCATTACTCCCATAGATCCCAATACCATCTACACCCTAATCAGAGCTGTGCTAATTCTGCAGCCAACCAAATCTTTGAATGCCACAAAATAGTTACAGGCAAATTCTGCTTGTATAATCCACTCACTGGGTGCTAAAATTAAGCATTGCTAAATTTTAACTCAAAGAACTGCAGAATTCAAAAGGGATCAAAAGTACCTAGCTTCTGTGTTGTACAACCTGGCATTTATTTACATAGGACAATCATCACATCGTGCAATAAAACTTGAAAGGTGAATATATTTGCATTTATTCTTGTTGGATTATCTTTTTATCCTTAAATTCCTCAAAAAGGTATACAATTATATACATATCAATTAGAATTACAATATGGAAATGCAGATTTATAAAAAATAATGTTCATTTTTTCCAATAATCTGAATTATAGAGAGGAAAAGATAGCTATGTTTAAATCAGAACTATTTCAGTTAGACTGAAGTGTGTCCTAAAAATAAGCCATTCAATATACATAACATTAAAAAACAGAAACCTTTTATTCCGAGAAGTACTCACATTAAATTTGCATTTTTGTACATAATTGAAAGCCCTTTAAGGTATGTAAGAAAATGTAGCAAACAACGCTTTTAGGAAGGACATTTTAAATTTCCCACATCACTGAAAGTCAAAGTACAGCCTAACCTAAGGTGGATTAGCATTGTTAGGTGGAGATGACGGAGGGGGTGATGGTGGCGGAGGTGGCGGTGGTAGAGCCAGCAGTGACAACAATGGGTCGTATATATTCTGAGCCAATCCTGTGCAAGGCTGGGTAAACCCACAAGGCCATCCCCAAATTGCAGATAGAGGTGGAAAGTGATTTACTTCATTATTAACAGTTCCAAAAGATGGGGGAGGAAAGGAATATTGTTGCATGCTAGGATTCTCTGGCCTCTGATGATGACAGCAAGCTGAAGGCTTCTGAAGTTCTGTACAGTCAGCGGAGTACTGCTGCGGAGGTTTTACTTCCTGACTCAAACACTGAGGAACAGATGGGTGAGCAAGTGTGCTTGTTGAAAAACTGGGGTTATGTTCTCTGCTAGGATATCCACGTGAATAATCTGCAGAATACTGCCTCCTAGGCTGGTTACCACCTCCATTCCCATCTACAGAAGAAAACAAAATTAACATTTGTAACACTTTTATAATGAAGCAAAAGCTAAGGGCAATCCCCTGTCCTTAGGTACTTTTAAAGCATGTCCATGTGCCAGTCATCACTTCAAAATCTCTAAGAAAAAGAATTTCATAATCTATTCCTGCAAGTTGTTTATATATAGTTCAACAAAATATGACTGGATATATTTCAGTCAGTCCGTACATTTACTGTAGTCCATAGATCGGGGGAGGGGGGGAGAATAGAACAATCATGGTAGAATACCAACAATACAATTCATATATTGTATTTATTATTTACTTAACATATTTGTCTACCGCCCAAAATGCAAGTCTCTGGGCGGTTTACGACAATACAATAAAAACAACAAATAAAAAGGTTAACACATTACAACAATTTAAAATGACGCAAAGTAACCCCCACCCATGGCCATGAACTGTCCTTCCACCAAGGATATAATTTTAGTATTTGCAAAGTGCTGGCAGAATACCACCTGCTACAATAAGTTAATTTTTCATCTGAATTTTAAATCGTTTCTCAGGATGTTCATAATGTAATGCACTTGGGCAAGTTCCTGAGGTTTAAAACATCAGAAATGTTGAAGCTTTGGAACAGCAGACACAAACACAAGTAAACTTTGCATACATAATCAGCAAATATGAGGATCTCTAGAGCAGGAGCATAACTATAATAGGGCAAGGGGAGACAGTTATCTGGGGGCCCACTGCCTTGGGGGGCCCCCCAGAGACAAGTCACATGACTGACTCTCCCAGCCACGCACCCGCCTGGGCTTCCTTCAACAGTATTCATCCTCCGAAACTGATGTGAGTGTTAAGACCTGGAGCTACCAGAACAGCATGTCTTTCTCTAGTACCATTAAATGACTTGCATCGTCCACAATTTACAAAACCTTTAAAAAGTAATTTAGGATGATGTTCTATTGTGGCACATAGGAGATTTATATATACATACATATATACATATACATATACATATATATATAAAAATAAATAAAACTTATGCTTTTTGTTGCCACTATTCAGCCTCATTTAAGATTTCTTTACTTCATGAGCTGAGCTTCAGGGGGGGGCGGCATTTTAAAATCTTGTCTCTGGGCCCACTACAACCTTGCTATGCCCCTACTCTAGAGAGACCTTATCAAAATTATGTTCTCAACAGCCATTCTTTGTCTATGCTTGACTTTAGAGGCACGTGTGTTTGCTTGTGTTTTTAAGTCACTTCGGATCACACTCCAGGTAGCCTTGAAATTGGTATTCATTGCCAAAGGAGGCCCAATATTAACTGCACATTTCATTTTTTAAAAACACATCAATAGTCAAGCCAACCATCAAGTATTTCAGCAAGACAAGGCTACTTGTATGTAAAAGCCAGTCTCTGTAACCGACAACATAATGCCTGACATATAAATGAACAGAGGAGACTGTTTTCTTCCACCAGCCTCAATTGTTCCATTCTGTAACTGAATTATATTGAGTTTGTAAGGCCCCCATAATGTATTATACTGATATTCAGATAACTTACATATCAAGTTGAATTTTTTGAACTCTGGGACTAGTATGGTTTGAGGGTTCAATATTAAGTTTCAATAGCAGCAACTACTTACTAGATTCATCTTGTGATCTGAACTTCTTTCTTCTTGCATTTCTATGTTTCTTCTTTTGCTTTGCTGCTCGCTCTTTCTCATCATCACTAAACTCTACAGCCTAGATCAAAGTACTTAAAGTAAAACACATGTCCAACAATTTTGGTTCCAAGTTAAATTTTTTGTTAGCCATCAGTGGGTAATAAGGACACTTTTGAAAGCTTGCTCAAGCATCTGATTCTTTGAAATACAATTACTTCACTATGGTCTGCTTTAAAAAACCATTTACTGATAAAGATAAAAGTTAAGGAATTTATTGATATTTACTTCGCATTCCAAGCACCGAATGGTTATGAAACCAGCTAGAAGTTCTCTCAAGTCACAAATGTTTCCTTCATTTCCCATTTACATTAAGGTGAAACTGATTGAAGGCCAAATTTCACATACAGGCACTGATATAAATACAAATTAAGGGACAACTTGTTCATGACATGTTATGGTTTATATAGTTTTATCATCATATATTGAAGATAACTTTAAGGCCCCACAGGGACAGAATATTACTTTGAATCTTGAGATTGAATTTTCAAAGTGGTTCTTCAGAAAACCAAGAAAAATACAGAGAAAAATTATATTTCTATATCTATAAGTGAAGAGGCTAATTGTGTATCACTTGAGAAAATACCAAAATTCTCCAAAGCAAGATTATTTTCTGAAGTTAAAAGTTTGAATTTAAAACCACCAATACTGTTTAAGTGATTTTCTCTGAATATGATAGCCAATAGAATTTAGTTAAAATTATATTAAACCAGTACTTATAGACATTAAAGTGTAGAATCAGCACACACAAAAATGTACTTGCCTCTGGTGGTGGCTCATCATCTTCCTTCCATGATGCATCAGATCCTTTCTCTCTAAGAAACACAAAAACAAAAAAAGAAAACCATTATACTGGGCACTTTCCGTGTGTGTGTGTTACCATTGTCCTCTAGAGAGTTTGGAGTCTATTTAAATACAATAACCCTCATTCTAGGTGCATCCTGAGCAGAGGGCCAAATTATCTTATTTTAGTACTTTGCTTTAAACATTTATATCCTACCTTTCAATTAAGTGCCCAAAGCAGCCTACAATAAAACATTACTGAAAGCCATCAGAATTCATGAATACCATAAAAAGCAAATACCTGAAAGTTTTCCACATCGACCTTACTTCCATGTAAGGTGTGTGAGTGCGTTTTTATTAAACCAGGGGTTCCCAACCTGTGGTACTCCAGACCATTGCTGAACTACAACTCCCATCAGCCCCAGCCACAATAAATCATAGCCAGGGATGATGGAAGTTGTAGTTCAGCAGTACCTGGATTACCAACAGTGCTCTATTTCCCCCCCCCCCGTGTGCGGAATGAGTTTTATTCTGGGTGGTAGTATCAAGTCAGTGTGCGCACAATGCATTTAGAATGGGAGCTTCCTGATTAAACCTGAGCGAGATCTAAAATTAACTGAGCGGACATCAAATAACGTGTGAGCACACGCACACGCCTAAGAGGGAACACCAGTTAGCACAGGTTGGGAACCCTTGTGTTAAACAGAAGCATCTATATAAAAAGCTGCAACTGCTACAGAAACGACACATTACAACACACAAGAAGAAATGCCTATGGGAAAGCCTTGTGTAATGTGACTCATTCATAAGCAGCTTTGCTGTCCATAAATTCATGGACAAGCCATAAAAGTGACCCCAAATTGGACACATTCATAAATGCTGTAAAAATACTGGTGGCGGGGTGTGTGTGTGTGTGCGCACGCGCGCTCAAACGTCACTCTCTCAATTCAATGGGATGCTCTTGGGTCCTGATCAGAGGACTCATCTGGGCTTCCACAGGAAGAGAGACAAGCCCTCTTCTGGAGGGGAGAGGGAGGAGTGGCTAGCATAATTATTTTTTACAAGTGCTTTGAGGAACAGGGCTGTGACTCAGTGGCAGAACATCTGCATTGTGTGCAGAAGATCCCAGGTTCAGTCCCTGACATCTCCAGGTAGGGTTGGGAAGACTCCTGTCTGAAACTTTGAGAAGCCACTAGCAGTCACTGAACTAGATGAACCAATGGTCTGAATCTTGGTGTAAGGAAGCTTCCTATGTACTCTGCTAAATATAACCACCTTAAAATTTAGGGATAGGGTATGACTGACAATATATTTTAACTGCTGCCTTTTTCTTCTGCGGTGAAATATATTCCAACTTCTAAGAGCACAAAACGTAAGCATATGTACAGAAATACTTTGACTCAACTGGTTTGTCAAAATGATGCATGGTATTCAGTGTTCCCTTTTCAGATGTTGATTACAACTCAAGAATCCCCAGCTGCAATGGCTTTTGCTCAGGGATTATGGGAGTTGTGGTCAACAACATCTGGGAATCCCTGTTAGAGGGGACACTGATGTGTTATTGCATGTTAAACTTAGGTAAACAGCTGGTGGGGAGCAGGGGGGAGATTAACAACAAAGGCAGGCCTGCGTGATCCTTTCATAATTTCTAAACGTCCTAACAATGTTTTCAAGCAACAGTTTGTAGTCTCAAATCTATACAGGTTAAAACCTGGCAAAGAGTACTAATGTTCCAATACAAGTTACTTGTCAGTTACTTTCTAGACAGAAATAAAATTTTAATTAGAGTTGGCAGGGCCTGACCCAGTCTAAGCATGGCTGCAGCACCCAAATGCAGAGGACTGCCACATGGCTCAGAGCCATGTTTCCCCTGACCTACTCTTACATATGCACAGGCATGCATGCTGGCACAAGAGGCTTCCTATATCCTTATCTAGCCCTCCTTCCACAGGCCATGAAATTACTCCTGGAAAGGAGACCAGAATGGGGACATAGGAGTTCCATATGTGTCAACTAGGGCAAGGAAGAGGAGAAGAAGTACAATGGAGAAACAGACGTGGGAATCCCCTATGCACAGATGTTTCATATGCAAACTAGACTTGATGAGGCACTCAGATTTTAGAACAAATGTCATACAAAATATGTTTTCTAGCCACCCCATCTAACATTTGAAGCCAAGAATCTCACAAGAAGAAGAAAAAACAATCTCACAGAATAAGTGCTAGTAATTAGTCCTTCAAATAGATCTATAAAAGTTTACACAAACTTTCAGACTGAAAGATAAGGAATTTGTATAAGTGACCACTAATAGCTAATTTCAATAGCAAAGCTATACCTAAGCACATCAGAATGTAACATTAAGATCATCATTTTAAGCAATGTAGCTCTAAATCTCATCAAAAAGTTGTGATTTTCAAAATAAAACATGTATACAGAGTTCAAGACTTACTGTTTTATTTTTTCTGGAAATATATATTGGGTGAAGCTTTCAACTGATGGAGCAAAATATACAGACTCATCCATTTTAAGGCCTTTTGTTTCAATATGCTCAGGACCATTAAACTGTAGCACATAAAAGGGATGTGACACAGGACCAAATACTTCAAAGATCTGTAAGAAAAAAGGCTGCAGCTTAAGCTATAACATTTCTGACCTGTTTTGAAACAAAAATTGTCCTAAAGACACAAAACAAAATTTTTAGCACATTCACTCCACATTCTGAATTACACAAATTCACTACTCGTGGAACTGAGTGATTTCTTTCTTTTTCGTTTTGTCTCAGCAGTACTATTGACCTCTCTCCAAGAAGAGTGACAACCCCAGTCAAACACAGCACTTTCTGGAAATCAGTTGAACCTACACCACAGGTGTATCTGTCTGGTTTCTAACTTTGTTTCTTTTGGATGAAATGTTAAGGCATTATTTCAAAAAAGCAGTTTGGCTGAATGTTTAAATGGTAGTTTTAATTGTAGGCTGCAAGCATCTGCTGTTTTTATGATCATACTTTCCACACATTTATGCTTATTACTCACCTACATTTGTGTTGTATGCTTTATGTGTATTCATTTTATTATGTTGCCTTGTTTATGACCTACATATTATCTTTTTATATCTTATATGTTTACAAAGGCAATCGAAGTTCATATATAAATGTACACTACTAATGAAGTCACAGAAAGGCAGGTCCTGTGAGATTAAGCACAAGCTTTTGACCACCATGGCAAGTCACTTTTACAAGTCAGGTAATCACACAAAAGATCACCCAAATAAATGCAATAAATGAGTGACTATGCTGTTGAAACTCAGGAATAATTAGATCAAGGACACATATAGAAAGCCACCATGAAGACTGCATACAAGTCCGGGAAGATGAAATCACATCAGCATTCCAGTCATTACCAAGTTGGAAAGCTACAGGAATTGATGGAATAGCTACAGAAATATGGCAGGCAACAGAAGAAGAAACAGTCAAGGTCCTAACCAAACTATGCCAGCAAATTTGGAGAAGACCACAGTGGCCAACAGATTGGAAGAGGTCAGTCTACATACCCATACCAAAGAAAGGAGACTAAACAGGTTGCCCAAACCATTGCACAATATCCTCAATTTCACATGCTAGCAAAATAATGCTCAGGATCATCCAATGCAAATTAGAGCCCTATGTGGAAAGGGAAATGCCAGGTGTTCAAGCTTGCTTCAGAAAAGGCTGAGGAACAAGAGACATCATTGCTGATGCATGCTGGATAATTGAAAAAGCCAAAGGATACCAGAAAGAAGTCAATACGTGAAGTATTGTCACTACAGAAAAGCCTTTGATTGCGTCGACTATGTCAAGTTGTGGAATATCCTTAGGAAAATGGGCATCCCAGAACATCTCATTGTTGTCATGAAAAACCTATACACATGACAGGAAGCCACAGTCCGGATGGAACATGGTGAAACAGACTGGTTCTGATTGGCAAAGGAGTAAGACAAGGCTGTATACTTTCTCCTTCTTGACTCAATTTATGTGCTGAACATATACTGAGAGAAACTGGATTGGAAGAAGATTTTATTGTTTAAAATGATGAGTGTGATTTTAAAGTTGGAGGAAGAAATATCAATAACCTGCGCTATGCTGATGACACCATTCTGATAGCTGAGAATGCGGATGATGTGCAAGTTCTAGTAATGAAAATCAAGGAGCACAGTGAAAAAACGGGACTACAATTAAATTTAAAGACAACTAATGACAACGGTTACAGCAACCAGCCTCAGAATTGACAAATGAAGACATTGAAGTGGTGGATAGCTTCTGCCTTTTAGGATCTATCGTCAACAGTAAAGGATCCAGCAGTGAAGAAATACACCACAGACTAGCACTTGGTAGGGTTGCCATGAAGGCCTTGGAAAGGATATTTAGATGCCATGATGCATCTACACATACAAAGATTAGAATCATTCGGACAATGGTTTTCCCCATGACACTCTATGGATGCAAAGTTGGACTTTGAAGAAACAAGATAGGAAAAGCATTGACACTTTTGAACTTTGGTGCTAGAGAAGACTTTTGAGGATACCATGGGCAGCCAGGAAAACAAACAAATGGATCATAGAACAAATCAATCCAGAACTTTCACTCGAGGCACAAACGACCAGGCTCAAACTATCATACTTCCAACACATTATGTGAAGACCAAGCTCCCTTGAGAGGTCTCTAATGCTGGGGAAAGTTGAAGGAAAGAAAGAGAGGACGACCAGCAGCAAGATGGATGGAATTGATTACGACAGCAATGAATGCACCACTGAGACCCCTTAAAGGCCAAACTGAAGACAGATCATCCTGGAGAGAATCTATCTATGTGATCGCTAAGAGTCAACACCAACTTGACAGCATTTAATCACAATATATGCAAATAATCTGAAATTTATTTACCTTTCCTATTGAATGATGATCTTCTTTGAAAAGAACAGTATCTTCATTCACTGGAGGCAACCCTTTAAGTGACTCAATGATTACTAAAAAGAAAATATAAAATTAAAAGTGTTTGGAAATAGAGCACTAATTTAAAATCATGGTTTTACCACATTGGAATATTTAACAAAGCTGCTTTAAACCACATTAATGGATAAAGCATACAACAGATTGTTAAAACTAGTTTTCAAGCAAAGTAGCAATACAGCGAACATTTTAATATTCTATTAAATATTAAATATTTTTATTGAAATAATAAAAATGTTCCATTTCATAAAAATGGTACTGCTGTAAGATATACTAACATCTGACAAAGTGCTTGCATAACAAAGTTGAACTAGTGCTAAAAGACTGCATAGCTGGACTAAAAATGGGATTTGTGGAACTGCACTGTTGTGTAAATGTTCTCATTGAAACCAGAAGGGCATGACAGGTGTGGCACGGTTGCACAAGCTCAAGAATTAGCACAAGTAGCTAGGGCAAGAGCTTTGCAATAGTACAACAGGCTTCCATAGGCTCTTCATTAGCAAAGATGTCAGCCACTTATTCTCCATAGTTTATTAAAGTGTCTTCTAAACACAAACACTACATAGTACACAATTTACAGATTATAGCTGCCCAAGGGGAAAGTTTCAATGGTGCCCAAGGGGAAAGTTTCAATCATGAAGATGAGAATGCTCAATATTAATATATTGTTGGGCTTATGCCATTTGGCATCTTCTTTTATCTGTGTGCTGACACTGCTGCAACAACCAGCACAGTACAGCTGGCATTGCATAGGCCTTGCATGAATCATACAGCAAGCGGAGAAAAAGGCCTAGAGTTCACATGTAATGCCACACCATGGTTTGCCTGAGTTCCATGATCCCCCTATCTCCTCCATGCGCCTATTTCCCTCCCTCATTCCTTTCCTGGCTTGACATACTGGGAAACTATACGGGATGTAAGGGAAATTTATACCAGTTAACAAAAATGAGAATTCTAAAGTAAGGTGAATAAAGTACTTGGACCCCACACCCACAAGAGTTATGGATCAAGATGTCAGATATTCCTTCAACCATTCACAGTTTACTCACACTCATTAACATCACTTATCCAAAAGGATGAATGGGGAAAGGGTTCGAGAGGTACATACTGTTGGTAACAGAACAAAAACTAAGAAGGTAAAAAACAATAACTCCCAAACTGTTCCAATGTGTGTATGCACACACCACAACAAAATTCACTATTAGATAACCTATTCCATAACCCTTTTTCCTCCATACAACATTAAACTAAACCCTCTCCAGTCATTAACTTTTAAACTTTAGAGCTAGATGAAAAGGAGGCACCCACACGCCCAAATCAAGAAAATGGGGGGGGGGAATTTGCATATGAAGTAAAACCCCAAATTAGGATAGACACTCCTGTCTATTTTGATAACTTTTTACCATGCTCAGTAACAGGCTCCAGTAACACATGCATCATCAGGGATATACTACAATATTTTGCTGCAGGTCCATAATTGTAGAATAAGGTAGCAATGCAATAAACGGTGCATATCAAGCTACCGGTCTTGCTTATCATGAATTATTCTGACAAGACTTCAGCACAGCATCTGAAGTGCATGGAACACTATGCAGTTTCTAGTCAATTTCTAGAGAGGAAAGTTACACAAAAGCCGAATGATTTAAGTATTATTTATTATAAGTTTTAATATACCACCCAATCCAGACCCTCAAGATGGTATACAAACAAGAACAGCATCCGAGATTTTTAAAAAATAAAATAAAATAAAGGGCAAATGCCTGACGGCATTTAAAATAATAAAAATGTAAATTACTCCCAAATTATCGAACAAAAATCTAATTTTCTATCTGGGGACGCAAGTGTGTTTACAACATTTATTAACAGAAATCCACTTCCTGCAAGCTAACCATCCTGAGGCAGTATAATATCTAATTAAATTTTCATTTTCATGCACCCCTCCACAACAAGATTGTGGAATGCGCTCCCTAATAAGATATGAGCCTCCCCATCTCTGGCAATTTTTAAGAAATTACTGAAAACGCATCTCTTTAACCAAGCGTTCTCAGCTTTTTAAAACTTGTTTTTAAATTGTTTTGGGTATTTAATTGGTGTTTTATGATGTTTTAATTGTTAATTTTTATTTTATGTAGTTTATAATTTTTGTTCTGTTAATTGATTTTAATGGTATTTTAATGTAAACCGCCCTGAGCCTTTGGAAGGGTGGTATAAAAATTTAAATAATAAATAATAATAAACTGGAGTACAATACATACAGGTGGACACCATTTAATCACAGTGCCACTATTCACGGTTCTGCGTATCTGCAGTAGGAACATAGGCACCTGACTCAATATCTGCAGATACAAAAGGGTTAAAACCTGCATCTCCATAGTTCCTAGGTGGCCAAAAATGACCTCCAAAGTCATTTCCAGCCACCATTTAGATGAAAGGAGCCATTTTGACAAGCCATGACAAGACTTCACTGTCATTGAAGGGCACTTAATTTTAATTATTTCTGCCATCTTAATCAATTTTTACAGCCTCCAAGAACATACTCTCCCGCCCCGCCACCAATTCCCATTGCCTCAATGCCTTATTATCCACAGTATAAATTCTAAGGTATGTCACAGTTTTTCCAAGCAGGTATGCATTTGATCCATGCTCAGATGATCAAATATTTCCTTCACATATATTAAATCTTCCAATTTTAAAAACACTGTAGGGTTTCCTTTATAGAAGAAACTGTAATAATAACAGTAGATAAAACATATACGAACAGTACTGAACAGGGCTAATATGAGTGGGCAGCATTCCAAGTAATAGTTCAGACACAAGAACTGGGATTTAGGTTGCAAAAAAGAAGATGTACTAGCCACAGCAAGAACAATTCAAAGGCCAAGAAGCCAAAAGTTTTAACTTGGTGGGATACAGACACTGATCTGAACAACTTTCTTACCTGTTCATCTTCGGCACAAAGAGTCTCATCTCTAACTAGGATAAGATACTTTAATTTGTAGGGTATGATTTCATGCTAAGAGATCCAACTTTAGGGCAGGGGTCTTTGAGACAGGCTTGCAATCCTATGTTATATTAAACTATACCAGGCCTTGACAACTTTTCTTTAGAACGAGGAGTCAGCCCAAATCTAGGAGCCAGACAGTGAATACCTGACAAAATTACCAGACTGAGTGACATACACTGTGCAGGAGGCAGGTGAATGGGCTTCTCTTTATCCCCTTTACAAGTAACATATTTAGAACAGAAACAGGATGCCTGGGAAAAAGAAATATTTTCTTCTATAACTTTGTCTCTGGATATCCTAGTCTAGGAGCTACAGCTCCCTGGTGCCTGGGATTTGTTAAGCCTTGATCTATTCCTGTTCATCTCCACCAACTATTTAGAGATCACCACCTTCAACTGAAGACAGACAAGAATTTTACAAACCAGTGTTCACAGTTAATTAAATTACCAGTGTGGAACCAACTATTGAAAATCACGACCTGGTGATTATTCACTACCTGGTGATTGTTCTCTACCAGTGAAAGCCTCCATATTCCAGTGTTGTTAATTGGCTCCAGATTATGTAGCCCAAACTTTAAAGACTAAGTACAGTCTATAGAAAACTAAAAGTTACTAAAACTTGTATTTGAAGTACCCTCATCCTTCGCCATTCCCTTCTTTGGCATACCTCCCACAAAGTTCCATCTATTAAAATACATCTCTTTTGGTCTCCCCAAACTGGAAACAAAGTATTTTTTATCCAAGATATTAAAAAGGTAATAGACAGGAGCCTTCTAATTACCATCCAATCAGTCTCCTGGATTATCCTCCAATTAATACACTCGACAGCTTTTAAACAAATGGAATATTGGGCAGATATGACAAAGTTGTTTCACCCAGAGCAGACAGGCTTCTGTGGGGGTCACAGGACAATAGATCACTGTAAGATTGTAGTAAAAGCTTAAGAGGACTGACACTGACAGTCAGCTTCTTATCTCTCTGCCAGGGTGAGAGTAGGCCGACAAAGCACTATCCGGCCCCATTTTATTAAAACAGAAGAGTCAAACAAGGTTGTCTATTGTCTATTTAATTTTATATCAACGATATACGAGTACAGGCCATGGAGTCTCAGAAATTCTTTCCCCCCTCAGTGGGTGCAAAGTCCCAATCATGATGTATGCTGATGATATAGCACCTATATCTTGTGTCAAGATTGGGCCTAGAAGCAAGCTGGTCAGACTGGCTGATTACTGCAAAGAGGAGACGTTGAGGATCAACTACGATAAAACAATAGTGGTAATTTTGGGTACCAGTAGAATCAAACACAGATGGACAATTAACACTCAGCAAATAGAGCAATACCCCTCTTTTAAGTATTTGGGTGTCGCATTTCAGAAATCTTTATCTTCATCAGTCTATCTTAATGCAGCCCTATTAACTACACTATGTACAGTGGGGATCATTTTAAAGTTCTTTTTTGGGGGAGGAGTCAATTAATAGCTCCTGCACTCAAAATATTTCAGGGCAAAGTAATTCTGCAGCTTTTGCCAGAGATTTGGGAGTGGAATGTGAAACTGAGTGAGAAATTAGAAACTGTCCTAATTAATTTCCTGAGGAAATTCTTGTGGCATTCTCTGCCACAAAATGTGGTGACAGCCAACAACCTGGATGACTTTAAGAGGAGTTTGGATAACTTCATGGAGGAGAGGTCCATCAACGGGTACTAGTCGGAGGGCTAGAAGCCACCTCCAGCCTCAAAGGCAGAATGCCTCTGTGTACCAGCTGCAGGGGAGTAACAGCAGGAGAGAGGGCATGCCCTCAACTCCTGCTGTAGGCTTCCCGTGGCATCTGCTGGGCCATTGTGTGAAACAGGTTGCTGGATTGGATGGGCCTTGGGCCTGATCCAGCAGGGCTGTTATGTTCAAAATTCTAGCCTTTCCCCAAACAACTCTTGCTGCACATCTACAAATGGAGGCAGGGCTGCCCTCAATCTCTGTTAAGAGTCCACCTGATACTTCTAAAATATTTTAAGAAACTTGGAAGCCTTCCAGAAGACCATCTAGTTAAATCTTATTCGCCCTACCAAGAGGAAAATTGGTGCACAGATATGCTATCCCATATTCTACAAATGTATTCTCTGCCTTCACTAGAGGAGGAACTTAAGTCCTGGAGTAGGGAAAAAATCCTTGACTGGCTCTTTGAACCTGCAACGCTTCTTTGGTCCAACACTCAAAATTCTTTGTATGGTTTCCTCGCTTCAAGAGAAACAGATCCACTTCGCTGTACCTACTCAGCCTCACCAGAGCACCAATAAGGAAGGCATTTAGCAGATTACATGTTCAAACTATGCCTTCAGCACATCTTGAGGGTAGAGTTCCCAAAGTTCCCATGGATTCATGTCTCTGCCCCTGTGATTAGGGGCAAGTGGAGGACATTAAACATTACATTCTACACTGCTCCTTTTATGCAAAGCCAGAAAAATAATTGGGTCAGATTAATGATAAATTCAGAGTTTCTGAAACAGTGTGTGTTAATTACTTGCTGGTGGATAAGTTTCCTTATGTTAGTTATCAAGCAGCCATCTTTGCTTTATGGTCTTTTAAAATTAGGAAGAACAGTATCTGCTAGCCCTGCTACAGATCTACCTAAGTTCTCATTCTAGGACTAGTTCTCTGATTCGAGTTGTACCCATCAGAGTTGTAACAAAGAGTTAGGTATTCAGGATTATCTCTCTTTATTTGCATGCATGCTGTTTAGCTAGTTATGTTTTTACTTTAATATGTGTGTTATGACCTGCAGTTACAACAATAAACTTACAGTACTTACATCTTGCACTGCACTTTGGTTTATCTCCACAGGAGTGGTCCAACTGGTGGTCCCTGGACAACCTTTCAACCCAGCATTTGTATTTTTAGCATTCTTATTGGGAACAAAAACTAGGAATTCTCAAAAGGAAAAGCATATTATAGGTAATGAAGTGTCAAGGCTTTGCTGGAGTACAGGGGAAAAAACTAACTAGTGAAAAGGGCTAAACAGCACCCATGAGAGAGTTTGATCAGGAGTTAGACCTAGATATGATGAAAGAATGTTCATCGAAGTGAGAGATGTATGGCAGAAGAGAGACTTGGTATTTTTTTGCACAGCAAGACTATAATCAGAAGGGACACTGGAAAATAATGCAGTGTGTTTTGGGATGGTGCGAGAGGAACAAGGACTATAGAGATGGTGGGGCAGTGGGGCTCATAGCCCAGGGCTAGATAAACATCTAGGCTCCCTTGCATCTGGGATTTAATTGCAGAGTCTAGATAGAGATAGAATTATTCAATAAAAAAAGCATTTTTCTCAAGACAGCTCTGTTTCTGTTCTAAATATGTTGTTACTTGTAAAAAGAAGAGTCAAATTACTCTCCCCTTACACAACTTCTGTAACTCAGTTTGGTAATTTTGTCAAGTGTCTACTGCCAGCGGCCTCCTACATTTTTGGGCTGGCTCTTAGATTCAAAGAACATTTGTAAAAGCCTGTAAAAGCCTGTCACAGCACAGTGGTAAAACATATACTTTGCATGTAAAAGATCACAGATTCAGTTTCTAGCACATCCAGCAAGAGCTGGTAAAGACCCATCTCAAACATTTAGCAACCTACTTACAAATGTAATCAATAAAATGTTGTGGGGAGGGGCAGGGGCAGGGGCACAACATATACACCACTTACTTACCTAGGTGTTCAATGATGCTGGAAACTTTCCCAAAATACATCAGTTCAACAGATTCTGGTAGAATTATATTAACGTCTTCAACTGGTTCCTATACAAGAGTATTCAAATGTTATTTTATTGCTAAAGGAGAGATTCTATGGCTGCTGATCCCAAACACTTATTTTTGCAGCATACGTGCAATCTCAGAATTAAATCCACAAGGTTGCCCATTGCTCAAATAATTCCGGATACTGGCAAAGTAGTGTGTCCACATGCAGCTTAAACTTGGAACAGAGTTGACAAGGGACAATTCCAATGCCAACAACCCCCTATTTCCCAAAGTTAGCTTAAAAGATCTAAGGGGAGGTTGTCATAGCAAGTGTTTCATGAACCATGTAGGCTGGCACCTACTAACATTAAATTGGGTGAGAGTGGGGAAAATTAGATTCAAAGGAAATGTATTATCTAAGCCTAATTTTCCCACAGTCCTTGCAATCTTACACACAAAGAAGCAATTCCTCTTGTGCAACAATAGCTTACACATCCCTTGGGCAAGAAGAGCAGCTCCAGATGCTTTTGTAGGTTGAGGAAGAGCATAACTCCAGAAGTCAGTCATAACTCCAGAAACAAATGAAAGTTACAAAGTCATGTGTCGCTCCACTTTATGAACACAGTAATGTAGCTTAAATAATGGAACTAGACATTGGATTAGAGAGCCCAATGTTTCCCCTGTAATGCTAGTGGTAAAGTAACTAGCTAGGGGGCAAGTGGCAGAGCACTTGAGCTTTCCCATGCCCACTAAATCTCCTAGGATCGTTTCCAAGTCTGGTTTTAACTACCATTTCCCAGTCAGGCAGTTTCTCCCCAAAATATAAATAAAAGCAACAATTACTATTTTTTAATTCTTCCCCCCCACCCTGGCAATCTAAATAAGAACAAGAGAAAAATGGCCCGGGGGAGAGGAATTTACAGAAAATAAAAAGTTTAACCTCTTCATGCCCATTATCACTTCCATCCATACATTCCTGTTATTTTAGGCCCCCACAAAAGAGGGGGGGTTTGAAACATCCATTTACCAAGATGACATCTAACTCTACATTAAAGCTGCAGCTCTCAGGCATACTTACTTTAGGCAGTGGAACCTTTTCTGTAGTTTGCTGATCAACATCTTCATCTGAGAGCATTGGAAGACAGGAAGAGGATGAGGTAGAAGATGAACTGTCCGTATCACTATCACTATATAAGAGGAAAAACAATTTTTTTATTTTTATTTTTTTGCATTCTAAAAAAATATTAAAGACTCAGAAATATTTAAGGGCACTTGTTAGCACAGAAAATCTGGCTGTGATAGCCAGCCAAGATTTCTGATTTTCACAGGAGAAGGGGGGATATACTTGAATGTCACATGACTGAACTTACTGTATAATAAATATTCGATATAAGTAATCAGCAGCATTTTTCTTTCCTTTATCCTGGTTGCTTAGAAAATAGGAACATGCCAATATAAATCTTACTAAGCGCTTGAATTCCCATTATAAACACAACTACAGTAGCAGCATCCTGATTAGTCAGTCATTACTTGCATCACTGAAATGAGACAGGCTAGTTACGACTAACTTAAAACTTATCAATGTCAATGGGACTTAGTCTGGATTTTGCCCAGTGCTAACTATGCAGGCACAACTAGATCCAAACAATATGGTTTATGGCAATGACATCTGACCAGATACAGAACATCAGCCCTAAAATATTTACACATAAGTAGAACAAAACATTAAAATCTACTCTGATGATAGCCAGACTATTCATAATCCTTGAATTCAGGCAAATTCAAAAAGTGCAGAATGTCATTTACAGCAGCTTCCTGAAAATGTTCCCTTTTTTAAAAAAAAGCAGCAAGATTCTAATTATTATGGTTCTAAAACTATACTTCAGAGTATGTTTGCAAAGCCTGCTGAGATCCTAAGAGCAACTAAATAAGATTCCCAGTGCCTAGATGGAAAGATTTCCTTACTCTAAACTGCTTGCTGCTTCTCTCAATTACATGCAGTATTGTTAGATAGAAATGTACAGATTTGGTTATTTTTCAGAACTTTGCTTTGGGTTTACTTTAGCATGCCACTCTCTCTTTTTAAGCACAGAACACACATAGCATATCACAATGAAGGCTAAGTTCACTACAAAACAAAACATGGCCTTTATACTCTCAGGAAGCACAAAAAAGCCAGGAAGCATCCACAAAGCACAATGAAAAGAGAGAACAAGTCTCAAGATGCTTATAGATGTACAGGACGCCCTCCAATATCATGGGGGTAACGTTCATGGAACGTTCTGTGAATGCTGGAACTGTGACACTGGAATATTATATTTACCGCACAAAATGGGGTTAGGTTCTTTAGCTGACACGGAGTTGGGTTTTCAAACCAAAAGGGCAGGGAGATAAAGTTTAAATATCCACTCGCACAATAGCCGAGAAGTGTGTGAGTGTAGATACTGGAACTTTAAACCTCCCTGAACAGGCCATGTGTCAACTGAGAAGCGCACCAACTGATCCAGGTGTGTGTGTGAGAGTTAAGGTTTAAATATCCAGTTTAAGTATCCATTCTTGCATTTTAAACACCACAGAACAGCCTGCACACTTCTCAGCTTATGTGTGGAGAAGTTTAAAGTTTAAATATCCACTCTGTGCCAGCTGAGAAGTGGTGCTGGAGGAGATTTTTGCATTGTGAACCTCCTGGTGCAGTCCCTGCAAGAACAAAATCGGCATGCAAGGAAGTTGCCCACAAGTGGGCAAAACCACAAGTGGGCAAAACCTGCGATACTAGAGGGCCTTCTGTATAACACTGTGTATTTTAATGAATACTTAAAGTGTTTTGTCCAGGCGGCCCTCTTCTGGGGCAAATACAGAGTTTGAAAATCTTGCAAGAGATCTCTGTGAACAGTACTTCCTTCTTACTTGAAGCAATACTATCAGAGTAAGTACTCCTAGGTGGCATCACTGCTATGCACAGCACTGCCATAACCAATAGTGCTGCTGATAGAGGCATGAAGAAGCCCTATGAGACAAGATTAGTAAGAAATAGCGCAAAATTGAGACAAAGGCAAACGAGTTCCAAATCGTTTGCTAGGCTTTCTCTCTACACGTTCCCTATATTAGGTTTAGGAGAACTAGAAAGAACATTCAAACAGCTGCATTACACAGAAACAAAAGTCTAATTTAAATAAAGAGAGCTTGTTTCCAATCTATGGTTTCCAAACGTTATGTAGATCTGGATGACAAGATATGAAATTTTACCCCGTTTTTCTTGTTACTACTTTATGCTGCTGCTTTATTACTTCTTCATGTGTTTATGCTATTTTTGTTGTTTGTCTGTTTGAATACTTGTTATATTTTTGTTTTTCTGTTTGAATACTTGCTATATTTAATACTTATTAAGTTACACTGATATGAAAAACTATTTAAAGACAAGGTATAACCAAATAAAAACACTGCCTGGGAAATCTGAGTGACGCTGGCCAGAACTAGTTTGTTCAAATTTGAGAGCCCTGTACTGCACTCAAGTAGTTCCATCCTAGTTCTGGGCTCAGTGTACTACCAGGACCTCTTGCAATTATTTGGCGGGAAGATTTATTTTTCAGCGGAACGATTGGGCCTTCTGTATGTTAAGAAATATAGCACCATCAACGTGCATGACTTTACAACGCGGGAGAAGATGCTTGCCCCGATAAGCTTACACAAGGTACTACGAAGAAGAAAAGGAACTACTTACCTCGTTTCCGAGGAAGAGCCGCTACCTTCCATAGTGGCATCCTCCATAGCCAGGCCTATGGCTATTCTCAGCGCCCTCGGAGAATCTCGAATCTGTAATTCAACGTCCCATTTTGCCGATCCCCGCCGCCGCGCCAGCGCAATAAGGCGGTGAGAGAGACTGTGCCTCCAGCACGTGAGGCAAACACGGGGCCGCCATCTTTCTCCCCCCACACGTGGCCAGCATAGGCCAATCAGAGAAGGGGGCGGGCCGGTCTATCTGCTTACACTTAGTCGCTCTGCAGCGTGCGTGATACGGGGAGAAGTGCTGCCGGCCGGCTGGCGGGCGATCGCCGTAGAGCGCCCACGTGTCGTCGAATGGGACCTGGCGGAAATCCGACAGCCAAGACGCTGCGGAGGTGGAGGGGGACGAGTGGCGGCGACAGGAGGAGGAAACCCCACGATTGCGTGCGGCGAAGCAGCAGTAGCAGCAGCAGCTACAATTGCCTGCCACGTACCCCTTCAACTCCCCGCCGCAGAGTCGGTGATTTTATTTAGGGCTGAGGTGGCCTTTTTCGGCTTCTCCCTTCAGGCGAGGCACCAGACCCGCCTCCACCCCCCATACCGGCAACCGGGCGGTGTTCTGTCCCTGCAGGGCGGCTGCTGGCCCACCGGGCTTTGGTTCTTTCCACCACCACCGATTTCAGACCAGCAGAGGCATTCCCAGCGGAGGAGTCCATAACTTCGGCGGGAGGGGGGACTTTTTTCAGTAGTCCGGGAGGCAACATTCATTACTTCGTTTGGAAGCATTTTTAACTCATTGATTGGGGGGCAATCTTACTTCAAGTAATTGGAGGTCGTCGTTAGTCATTAACTGGTGGGTTTTGATTGGGGGGGGCAGTCTTAATCCACTGGTTGCTTTGTTGGGCATTCACCTGCTCATTGTCAGTGGGGGCATTAGATTGATTTCATCGATTGGGGGCATTTGCAAGGGTGGACTGGAATTTATTTATTTTCTTATCATGTTTTATATCACCTGATATGTACATAGGAAACTGCCATATACTGAGTCAGATCATTGGTCTATCTTGCTCAGTATTGTCTTCACAGACTGGCAGAGGCTTCTCCAAGGTTGCAGGCCAGAATCTTTCTCAGCAGAACCGCATTCTGAGTTTAGGGTAAAATTTGTAGCTCATGCCAATGATGTTACCTTACTGTTATCGGATGAAAATGAAATCTCTGTAATACTAGACCTCTTCTGGGAATATGGCAAGATCTCGGGCTCAGAAGTAAATGCTGACAAAAGTGTATTTGTTAAAATGGACCCCGGACGCCAGCAACTCTCGTGCCTACCCATCTCTGAATCTAAAAGCGAAGGGGCCCCAGAGTCCAAACTGAAGTGGGTAGATACAGTAAACATTTTGGGGATTGAATATGGGATTAAGGAAAAAGTCTGGGGAAAAATTGGACAGATTGGGAAGAAAAAGTAATGCTTAAAATCACCATGTGGAAAAAATGGAGCCTTGCCATGTACCAGAAAGCAGTTTACACCCGGACTTACCTGATCCCCCCCCCCCCCCCGTGCATAACCTGGCGGTAGTCTATCCTCCCCTGCTCGATCTCCTTCGGAGAGTTGAAAGCCAGATCTTCCATCTAGTATGGCACACAGCGTCCTTCCCTTTGGCCCGTGCGGTAGCATTTAAGGAGGTTGAGTAGGTAGTGTGATACGGGGAGAAAGACCCTACCTGCCCTGCAAAACTATTTTGTAACTGAATTCATATCCTACAATTTTGGAAACTGGATTTTCGTGAATGTCCATAATATGTCCACCCTCCTGCAAAAAACCTGGGTCTCGCTTTTCACTCTGCGTTGCTGCAAGTCAGCATGGGGCATAGCATGGTGGGGGAAAGGATCTTTCAATGGTAATATCACACAAGTATTAAAAAGAGAACACCTGGACTATTTAAGAGATTTGTTATTCACACTTAAAAAATGGAAGGTTGAACCGGATCTATTTAAAGGATCCTCCTCAGTTAAGCAGCTAAGGAAAACAATTTATGGAGAGATTCTAGAAGTGGGTTTCTTAAAACCTGATTTAGAACATAAATGCTACAAACACTGCACTTCACAGTACTTGTTGCAACCCGATCACCCTATCGCTCTCTTTAAGGAGAAAAAAGTCCCTTTCCATTTATGGGAAACAAGGTGGCGCTTATACTATCAAGTACTACCACTTAATGCAGTTAAGCCATGGCTCCCAGAGGACCAGCAAGAGTGCCCTAAAATCACCTGCAAACAGAAAGCTAGTGAGCTAGGTAAAACATTCAGGGAAACCCACTCACATTTCTTAAAAGAGTGTGTGGTAGCCAGAAGAGTGTGGCAGAGAGTAAGCAAGCTGTTAGAGTGGCCTGATTTGGAAAAACAGACTTGGGAAGAACTAACCTCGGGTTTGAGCGATAGAACCTCTTTTCGAGGTCCCAGAAAGAAACCTTCAAGGAAACGGGACGGAACGGGTGCCCTCATACTAGTGAATTGGAAGGTTCCCCTTCTCGTAATCAGGTTAGTAAACCTGTATGTCATTTATGCAATGCTTGTGCATAGGAATAGGGAGGGAAAACGCGACCAAGAGGTTCACGCAGATGAGACAGTAAATCTCTTCTGGAAAAGTTTGTATGGTTATGTGCAAAAAGACAAGAGTATCTCTTCTAAACAGCAATGGGACAAATTGTGGAAATGGACGTTGGACGTAACCCCCCCCCCCGCCCCCGATTACCTGATGTGCCTTGAAATCCCCCACCCCCGAGTTACAGTACTACCTGCATATACTTCATAACCTTGTGGGTTTCCAAATCCTTGTGTGTAAATCTTTGTAGATATATGATGTACAAACAACCACTTTGTATATAATTGTGCTTTGGCAACGTACTGTATGCTTTGGTAGTTTGTTGGTTCAATAAAAAAATCTTGTCCTATAAAAAAAAATCTTGTCCTATCTTGGAGATGCTGCCAGGGAGGGAACTTGGAACCTTCTGCTCTTCCCAGAGCGGCTCCATCCCCTGAGGGGAATATTTTGCAGTGCTCACACATCAAGTCTCCCATTCATATGCAACCAGGGCAGACCCTGCTTAGCTAGGGGGACAAGTCATGCTTGCTGCCACAAGACCAGCTCTCCTAGATGGGCAAGGATCCCCTCCCCTTCTAACTTCTCTTTCCAGGGGAAGTGGGTTGGGGCTCTCCTTTCTTCACTGGGGGTCTCTTCCTGAGGAGGGAAGGGCAGAAGGCACTGTAGCCATGGGGTGGAGACTGCTTTCGCAGTTCATGCTTCGCATGTGGAGCGTCTTGCAGAGACAGGAGGAAAATGGCATCTTTGATTGTTTCTCAAGGGGTCAGGTGGCAAAGCAACCCTACTTTTCTTCTTTTTCCTTTAGTCGCCAAAATAGCTCAGCAGGGAAAGACTCATGGCAGGAGATCTAAGGGCTGCAAGTTAGAGCCTCCACTGGGGTCACTTAGATATTAGGCAATTGTAGTTGTGTTTTCTTTGTTTTGAGCATCAGTAGCCCACTCTTCCTGTAAGCTCAGAGCTTGTGAGAAGAGTATCAGCTTGGCATGCAGGAGGTCTGGGATTCAATCCCTGGCAGCATCAGGGTAAGAAGCTGAGCATTTGCTTTGCATTCAGAATGTACTCTACTTGTGCCTGGTATTCTGGAAGTTCTCAAATTCTTGGTTCGTGCCTGTTATTTTTAGAGTTCTCAAATCTCTAATGCTAGCAGGACACCCAGTCTGACCCGCAGCACGAAGTCTAGACTAGAATCCCGGGCCGCAATCCCATAGTGACTTTCTCCACCTAGGGAAATCCACAACCACCTAGAGACTTCAGTAGTGGGTGGTGTATAACTATGCTGAATAATATCAGTACATTACACAGGTACTGGCATGCTAATCATGTCTATCTCTTTTTGTTTTGCTTTTTAGAGGTTTTGACTTTTGAATGCCAATGGTGTTCCCAAGAGGGCATCCAGTCTGACCTGCAGCCAAAGGTTAAACAAAAAGTCCTGGTTCACAAACCCAAATAGGCTTTATTCTATAGAAATCCATACCTGGTATCAGCATGCTACTCGTGCCAACCCAGAGACCTAATGCCCCTATGGATATCCCCACCAGGTTTTGGGGTCAAAGACCATAAATAAAAATTATCCCCACCAGGTATCAGCATCCTATTTGTGCCGGTTTTCTTTACGGCTGAAATTTTTATGCAAACAAGATCTCCAAGTGGGCATCCAGTCTGACCTACAGCAAAAACTTTGCACCTGAAACCAGGGTTGCGAACCCAAAAGGCTTGTTCTGCCTATAGAAATCCACAACTTGTTGGGCATTCCAGTTAGATCAGGAGTTTGGCCTTGATGTTGTCACCACACTCGGGACACTTTCTGAATGCCATGGTGTTGGCTGGTTCAAGCAGACTGCAACATGGACTTAGAAATTTAGTTTGCGAACGATCGGCTACTGTACAGCAGTAGGGACTTAGCTTTTACATGCTTACGCTGATCGTGGAACTCCACTGTGTTGGCCTTCTGCCTCGCAGTGGTCCATTCAATTAGCATACACACCTCACAGTAACTCCCCGAGCGAGTGTTGCCAATCTGGACTGCTACATGTGTCTCGCACTGAGATAGCTTCTGCGGTGGTGTGGATGGGCTGGAGGACAGAACCACAAGCCATACATAGTGTGAGAAGTGTGTCCGCAACATTGCGGATGGAGCAGATCCGGGCTCCTACATGCATCTTGTACCCAGATAGTCTCCACAGCAACATGGATGGGCTGGAGGGCAGTACCACAATGAAGTGTGTCCGCGGCGGTGTGGATGGAACAGATCTGCGCTACTACATGTGTCTTGTACTGCGATAGCCTCCATGGCAGCGTGGATGGCAGAACTACAAACCATGAGAAGTGTGTCCTCCACGGTGTCACAGATGGAGCAGATCTGGGCTACTACATGTGTCTTGTACTGTGATAGCCTCCAAAGCGGCATAGATGGGCTGGAAGGCGGAACCACGAGCCATGAAAAGTGTGTCCTCCGCAGATGGAGCAGATCTGGACTGAGAGCCTCCACGGCGGTGTGGATGGGGCTCGAGGGTATAACCACAGCCCATGAGAATTTTGTGGCCATTGTGGGTGGAGGGTGCAGTTCTGGACTGCCATCCGTGTTCCTGAGGAGTGAAGGGGCATCCACAGCAGCAGGGGATGTGGTTGCCTGGTGGCTCACGGCTGAGCTGGAGGGACCAGGGGGGCCCCTCTGTGCATCAGTTGGGCACACAGAAAAGTGAACAGGGAGATTAGCAGGGCAGTCACTGTTTCTGAGAGAAGGGTGATTCAGTGTCCCAACATTCGGGTTCAGGACAGTTCGCTGGATGGGGGGACAGAGTACATTTGTTTGATTTGATCAGGGGAACGAGCTGTTCCTCCAGGACTTGCGATAAGGTATTCAGAAAGTGCTAGCAGGATGGGGTAGGTGAGGCTAAACAAGTTTGCCCCACATTTGTGGCAGGAGAGTGTGGGTGTTGGGTAGGTAGATTAATTAACGTTGTTTGGCCAGAGGGCCATTTGAGGTGAGGGGGGCCATGGAACAGCCCTTCGGGGTTTTGTGGCTTGGAGGGTTGGGAATGGCCCCTGCTTGGGGTGGGGAGGGGGAGCTTGGCTCACGAACTCAGAGTTCTGTGGCTTGGGTTGGTGTGGGGCTTGTCGCCCTCCCCTCAGCGGAGGAAAGCATCACAGTGAGAAGACATTAGGGCCTAGTGCCTGACAGAATCGGCAACTGGCCCTTCGCCCTCACGTGGGATGGCCCTCCCTAGGAGGTGGCCCCACACAGAAGGAGTACCCACACTCTGGTTAGTTAGGTACCTCATTTCAAGTCTTATTTTACTGTACATTAATAAAGTGGCTCTTTTTTACTCCACTTAAACATGTCCTGTCTTCATTGAGGCCTGGGGGTGCAATTAGACCAGCTGTTCAGTCCCAGAAGACCAGAGTTGCTGTTGGAACCGACAGGATGGGCAACTGGGCAGGATGGGTCTTCGGAAGCTGGTGCCCCTGGCTCCGTGCAGTGTTCCTCGCCTTCCCTTGGGCCCGATCCCGGAGCCCCTAAGCGGTTAGTTATCATCAAAGTGCAGTCACTGGAGGAGGAGAAAGAGCCCGTTTCGAGCAAAAGAGCCCCCCTCCCCCCTGGAGGTGACGGTGTGTGGCCCCATCCAACTGGGTCAGAGCTGCAGGGTCCCTTCTTCAGAATCGCCTATGGCAGAGGTGGTCCAAGTGAGCTCAGCTCCCGCTTTCCCCCAGGAGTCTTGCCACCGATGCCCCCTTGGCTAAGTTTAGCAGTGTGGGCCCTGCATGTGCTTTGGTTAAACCGCCATCAGGAGGCAAGGCTGCCCTCTTGCCTTCCTCCAGGTCCGGTCCCCGTTGACATTTTCCAAGCTCCCCACCCACAGGGCATGATTTGCAGCTGGTCGGTCAGACCAGAGTGGCCGTTCAGAGTGCGCCACCACCATGTTGCCGGTTTGGCTCCACACGCACCTTTGACAACACAACGCCGCTTCCGGGGCAGCCCCCTAAACCGACAGTTTTCCCATGCTGATGCTACTGGGCATGCTCATTGGATAGCGAGCATGCCTAACAGCAGCAGCTGAAGCCAGGTGTCCTTTTTTTAGCCCAAGAGTGGAATCCAAAAGCTGGACAGTCTAAATTAGGAGAAAGAAGATCGAGGACTGATCTGTATGTTGCTTTACACCCAAATTGATCTGAACTTGTAAAGGGAGAGATACAATATTTATTCTGAAGAAATTGCAAAGGTGTAAGTGAGCTTCAGAGCTGGCAAGACCAGAACATGCGGAGTTTTTTTGACTAGTCAGTACCTTGATTCTGACCATACTACCTGTCAGATGCAACACACGCTCAAGATCTAAATTTTCATTAATTTATCTGTAGATACTTTAAAAGTATGTCAAGATCTGATTGAAGCGCTCTCACATCTCTGGGGAAGAGGAACAAGAATTGTTCAGTCACTTAGCAAAACTTAATGTTTAGTTTTGTGTTTTCTTTCAGATGTTTTAGTCATGCGTGTCATGTGGAATCCTATTTTTAGAATCCTCCTGAATCCAGACTGATGGCTCCCCATCCTCCCCCTTGCTTCATTAAACTCAGTTCACATTCCTGCAATAAGATAGATAAGAAAAACAAGTGGACAAATGTGGCCAGTATGATCTCTAAAAAAAAAATTTCCATCTGTTTGTGGGAGAAGTTTTGTTCTGGGTGCGAGTATCAAGGCAGTGTGTGCACATGTGCATTTGGAATGGGGCCTTCCGGATTCAACCTGAGTGGGATCTAAAATCAACTGAGCAGACATAAAAAACAACAACTTGTGAACGTAGGCATGTGTGTTCGCTGTAAAGGGAACACTGAAAGTGGCCCCTGCAATACTCCCAGGGAGAGGGAGAGAGAACTTCCAAGAGAAAAACTAATGGGCAAAGGTGGCTCTCTTGGGAGTTCTCTTTCCCTCTCCCTGGGACTATTGCAGGGGCATCACTGTAATCAGGGCCGGATTAAGCTAGTGCGGGGCCTGTAGCATATGTTATAAAGGGGCCCTAAATTTTAAAAAATGCACATTAAAAAAATTAAAACATAAATTATTTATTTGCATAGTCAAGTAATTCAATTTTTTCATTTGCTATATTTTGGAGTATGGGAGACCAAGCCACAAACTCACACTTACTACAACAACAGTGAACATTTATATACCATTTTTCAATCAAAATTCTCAAAGTGGTTTACATAGGAAAATAGTTGATAGATGATTCTCTGTCTCCAAAGGGCTCACACTCTAAAAAGAAAAATGTGGTAGGCACCAGCAACAGCCGCTGGACAAATGCTGTGCTGGGCCTTCTCTTAAAAGGCACATTTAGCAGAAAAGGGATATTTTATCTAACATGGACCAAATAAAACAAGTAAAGCTTTAATTCCCAGTTGGAAGCCAGGCATGCGGGGCCCTCAAAAACGCCGGGCGCGTAGCAAATGCTACATTTGCTACTACGTTAATCCTCCATAGACTGTAATTGAAGAAGAGAGGCAGATGTCCCTGGACCCTTGAGCGGCCGGTAGGGGTGGGGGCCTACCACTATTCCATTTTGCTCTTAGCTAACTTCCCCTTAGTTATTTTCTCTGTTATGGGGATTTCGAACAGCAATTACTCAAAAGTCACTAGATTGGTGTTTTTCAAACCAGCAAAAGTACCAGTCCAGTACAGACTGAATTTTGGGTGGATGCTAAAAATTCATCAAACATTTTAAAATACACATTGGGGGGGGAGGTTTCACCAAAACTTGGAAACCTTAGGAGTTAAAAACTTAAAACTGCTGTATCACTGCCACTTTGCAACAGATCAGCACCAAATTTTTGCGCTTTTCTGCTGCCTTCCCCCTGCAAGGTAATCTGCTTGCATGCCCATCTACAAGTGCACTAGATGTACCACCAGACAAGGATAGGTAATGCTAACCTCCTGCCCCTCTAAATTTGGAGGGGTGGTGTTTCTTGCCCCCTAGCCAATGTGTACATGATTTCAGAGAGATTGGGTGAAAATCTTTGACTTTATAGGCAATAGAATGTCCAGGACTTATAAGGGCGGAATGTTGAAGAACTCCTAATCTTAACTATATTGGCATGACTGTGGCAGTATAATATACAAAACAGTTTAACAAAAACAGTCTGCCGGGTTCTTTTCTTCTCTTCCCCTGTTTAAACATGTGCTTGCAGAGTTTCCAGGCTGCTTGCAGGCTGCCTTGAGAGAGAAACTATACGATGGGCACAAAGCATGTAATGAAGCCTGGTGTTTTGTTTGTTTTTAATGAAAGGCAGCCTTAAGAGACTGCACTTTTGAGTGGGAAAGCAGCTGGCGGAGATGCTTAAACTTTTCTCCACTGGCCATTTCCCCACTTAAAACTGCCTTAAAGCAGCCTACATCACACACACACACACACACCCATGTTCCCAGGAGGGTTCCAGGCTGCCAATCATGGAAGCAACCACCATCGTTCACTACTTCATACAAACACTGTATCTGTGAGCAGCAGTGTGAGGATGGGGAGTGTGAATGATATGCTAGGTGTAGGACTTGTGGGCACACTAAAGATGGTGTATGCCTGTGTGTTTTTTTTAGCCTACTTTTCTTAAGGAAACTAATAAGATCAGCTGGCAATGTGTCTGTCCATCTGTGTGTGTTCCTACCAAATTCACGATACAACTATATCCCTATACCTCAACAGTGTAGTTTGTAATGATGTCCACCCCAGGCAGATGCCTGGACATTTGAGATGCAAGTGAGCTAACTTGTGAACCACCTAACCTATTTGAACCAAATTTGGTACAGCTGTAGGGACACAGGGACACCTCAAAGGTGTCATTTGTAATGATGCCATCCACCCCAATTCAAGATGGTGGATGTGTGAATGTTTGAGGTGCAAGTGAAGTAACTTTGGCCTGCCTAACCAATTTGAACCAAACACTTGTATTTTGTTCTCAAGCCAGCACAAGCAACAAGAACGTAAAACATAGTAAGTAATGTACTAGAAGCTAGAGGTGACAGAATACAAGCATATGTTATGGAATCATAACTATAAAAGACTATAAGAAGTAGAAGTAAAATTTAGAGTAAAACTATGTTGGGTCTAGTACAAAAAGCAAGACCGCAAACTAAGTGGCCCTTAATGGCCGAGATCTAAAAGCCGTAGCTGTAGTGAACAGTAGTTAATAATGCTAAATGGTAGTTGTTAAGGGTAAAAAGTGGGTACAAATGTTTAAAAGTTCATAAGGCATAAAAGAGAAAAGCAAAAATTCATTAAACAGTTCTATAAAAGCCATAAGGAAGGCATGAAAAGACAAAAAATCATACAAGGGCAACTATAGGCATAGAAACAGTTTTGTCCATTTAATGCAAGGTAAGACGTCGAGAAGCTGTAGAACTGTAGGAGCACAGAGCTGCCCTGGAGCACTCTGTGGCAGCAGGCTGAGGGCACACTGAAGTTAGTCCATAAAGCTGGGCCCTGGGTACGAGCTAGAGGTCATCATCCGCCGGATTTTAATCAGTGTCATGCAAAACCTGGCAACACTGTAAGTGGTGGCAGGGTTGTTATCAGAAAGCAGTAGAGAGGTGTAAAATTGGTCCTTGTGATCTAGATGCTTCTGTAATAACAATAGAATTGATGTAGCCGGGGACATCAGAATGAAGGTAGAGGAAATATCCCTGTAATACGAGCACTGAAGAAGGACGTGTTCTGTTGTTTCTACTTCCCCAAGGTTGTATGGGCATTGACGTTCAGAGAATGGGATCTTCCTATATCATCCGTCCAGCACGGCTGAGGGGAGAACATGGCATCACGCCAGCATGAAAGCCCTCCTGTGCTTGTGGACTTCCCGTTGTGTTAGGTATGCGACAGGAGAGGCAGAATACTTGAGTCCTTCACTCATAAGGAAGTTCGGGGCCCTGCCTCTATCAGATTGGTGCTCTATGTCCGCAGTGCACTATTTGCTGAGAGCCTTGGCCTGATCGTAGCCCGTGTTAACTAGAATTTATTTATTTTCAATGTATTAAAATATTTTTATACCGCCTAAAACTTACGTCTCTGAGCGGTTTACAACAGAATAAAAACAAAGTAAAACATTCGTTACGACAAAAATGGGGGGGGAGGGTTACACACACATCACAACAATTTAAAATTTTTAAAATAATATTTTAAAACAGCATTAAAACCATTAAAACAACAATAATTAAAAGCCTGGGTGAAGAGATGTGTTTTTAAAGACTTTTAAAAAGCTGTCAGAGATGGGGAGGCTCTTATTTCACTAGGGAGTGCATTCCAAAGCCTCGGGGCAGCAGCGGAAAAGGCCCGTCCCTGAGTGGCTACCAGACGAGCCGGTGGCAGCTCCAGACGAACCTCTCCAGCAGATCTCAGTGGGCGGTGGGGTTCATGCCAAAGAAGGTGTTCCCTTAAATACCCAGGGCCCAAACTTTAGGGCTTTATAGGTTATAATCAGCACCTTGTATTTTGCCAGGAAACATATTGGCAGCCAGTGTAGCTCCTTCAATACAGAAGTTATATGGTCTCTCCGCGATGACCCAGAGAGCAGCCTGCATTCTGAACCAGCTGTAGTTTCCAGAGTACGTACAAGGGCAGCCCCACATAGAGCGCATTACAGTAATCCAGTCTGGAGGTTACCAGCAGATGTACCACTGTTTTGAGGTTGTTCACCTCAAGAAACGGACGCAGCTGGCATATCAGCCGAAGCTGATAGAAGGCACTTCTGGCCATCGCCTCAACCTGGGAGACCAGGGAGAGGCTCGGATCCAGAAGCACCCCTAGACTGTGTACCTGTTCCTTCTGGGGAAGTGTGACCCCATCCAGAACAGGCAGATCAAAATCGTCTCTCGATTTCCAACCCTGCACAATGAATACCTCCATCTTAGCCGGATTCAGTCTCAGATTGTTATCCCTCATCCAGCCCATAACCGACTCCAGGCAGGCATTTAGGGAGGTTACGTCCTCTCCCGATCATGCTGACATGGAGAAATAGATTTGGGTGTCATCAGCATACTGGTAGCACCCTGCACCAAATCTCCTGATGAGCTCTCCCAGCGGTTTAATGTAGATAGTAAACAACATTGGAGACAATATGGAGCCCTGGGGAACACCATACAAAAGTTCAGATTTTGAAGAACAGCAGTCTCCAAGGGACATCATCTGGAACCTGCCCGAGAGGTAGGAGAGGAACCACTGCAAAGTAGTGCCTCCAACTCCCAACCCCCTCAGATGCTCCAGAAGGATACTATGGTGGATAGTATCGAAAGCCGCCGAAAGGTCCAGAAGGTCCAACAGAGTCACACTTCCTCTGTCAATTGCCAATTGGAGATCATCCATCAGGCCGACCAAGGCAATCTCCACCCCATAGTCAGCCCGAAAGCCAGTTTGAAATGGGTCAAGATAATCAGTTTCTTCCAAGACTGTCTGGAGCTGGGAGGCCACCACCCTCTCCATTACCTTGCCCAGCCACAGAAGGATGGAGACAGGCCTGTAGTTGTTCAAGACCGAGGGATCCAGGGTAGGCTTCTTCAGAAGCCGTCTAATAATTGCCTCCTTAAGACAAGGAGGCATCCTACCTTCCCTCAGAGACGCATTTATAAGCTCTACCAGGCCTTCTACAACAACCCCCCCCCCGCCAGATAATATAAGCCATGGTGGTCAAGGGTCAAGAGAACAGGTGGTAGGCCGCACCATTCCAATCAGCTTGTCCACATCCTCAGGAGTCACAAACTGGAACTGATCCAACCTAATCACACAAGAGGAGTCGCTGGACACCTCCACATCAGACACTGAGGTAAAGAATTCATTAAACACATCACAGCAGGTAATCGATGGTTCCAGATTGTGATTCAAGGGAGGAGGGGCACTCACTAGCCCTCTCACAACCCTGAACAACTCTGCCAGACGTGAACTTGCGGATGCAATGCGGGCAGAAAAGAATCGCTTCTTTGCCACACGTATCGCCTGAGCATAGGTCTTTAAATGAGCTCTATGTTGCAATCTGTCAGATTCAAGCCGAGTCTTTCTCCACTTACGCTCCAGTCGTCTACCTCGCCGCTTCAGCCCCGGTAGTTCTTCCGTATACCAAGGGGCCAATTTTGAAGCAGGTCGGAGAGGACGCTTAGGAGCAATCATGTCTACTGCCCCGGTGAGTTTGCTGTTCCAATTCTCCACCAGGACATCAACAGGATAGCCAGCAGAGCCAACACTAAATCCCTCCAAGGCTTCTTGAAATCCTACTGGATCCAATAGTTCAAATCCCCATTCAGCCATGAAACTAGCTGGGTGACTCTGGGCCAGTCACTTCTCTCTCAGCCTAACCTACTTCACAGGGTTGTTGTGAAAAAGAAACTCAAGTATGTAGTACACCGCTCTGGGCTCCTTGGAGGAAGAGCGGGATATAAATGTAATAATAATAATAACAACAACAACAACCTTCTCGGGCGGATCATCCTAATAGGTCCCTCGCCCCTGCGAAGGTGGGAAGCGATTGTGAGTCCAACCTTAACCAGATGGTGGTCTGTCCATGACAATGGGGAAATCACAGGATTCCCCACCCATGGAACACCACCCTGATCAGAGTGAAAGACCAAATCAAGCGTGTAACCAGCAATGTGCGTCAGCCCCGAGACCACTTGAGATAGGCTCATAGTCGTCATGGCTGCTATGAACTCCTGAGCCGCCCCGGACAAATCGGTCCCAAAGTGAACATTGAAGTCCCCCAGCACCACAAGCCTGGGGGACACCAACACCAAGTCCGAGACCAAGTCCGTCAGCTCGGTTAGGGACTCTGCTGAGCAGTGGGGCGATCGGTACACCAACAGAAGTCCCAGTCTATCCCTGGTCCCCAGACTTAAGTACACACATTCGATATGGTCCGACACTCTAACAGGGATCCTGGTAAGGGAAAGGTTATTCTTATATACCACATCCACTCCACCTCCCCGCCCACGGTCCCTCACCCGCTGCTCAACAGAGTAGCCTGGGGGAAGAAGCTGGGACCACACTGGGCCCCCAGCCTACCCCAGTCAGGTCTCTGTAATACATACCAAGTTGGCACCTTCATCCAGAATCAAATCATGGATGGTTTCTGATTTGTTCTGGACCAACCTGGCATTACAGAGGAGCATGGTGAGGTTCCAAGGATGATTGGCACTGCTCCCCAAGGTCAAAGAGCTGGCAGGACAGCCAGAAGGGGAAACAGCTATTAGATTTCCAAGTCCCCTTCCCCTGTAACGGCCCGCTGACCTGCCAACATTATTTCTTCTGTTCCCCACCACGACCATAATGGCCGTCCTACAGTCAGTGGACACGCCCCCTGTCTCCTCATCTCCAGTTAAGCCCAGACACATTCTAAGATTGTCTCACCCAGGACAAATTAAAACAGAAGCTCCACTATTAAATGCCCCCCCCCCCATATACAAATACCTAGGCCAAGAGACCTGGCCCTCACTGTCCCCTGAAGTGGCTCCCCCAAAGGGGCAACCCCCTTTGGTGTTGCCCCTTTGGTGTCGACCCCGCCGCCACTGGTAGAAGCCTATATAGCCCTGAGCAGGCAGCTCTAGGCAGCTGGAATGCAGGAAACTGCCAAGTCACCCTCCTCCCCGGCCCCAATCCTGCAAGGCCTCACCTCAGCACACCAGCCAGTCCTGGGGGGCAGATAACAGACAGGGGGGCAGCAGGAGAAGCAAACAGGCAAGCACCCCAGTCTCTCGCCCTGGGGTCTACCTAGGAGTAGATGTTGTCTCTCCTCTTCTCCTGCAAGCTTCTGGAAGAAGAGGGGCAGATAGGCCCAGAGATAGTATTTTAGTCATGGTTGACCGTTTCCAGCTAGATTGGAAGTAATTGCTCAAGGCCAAAGGGACAGAAAGATAGTCTGGTGATCCAGACTCTGGCCTCCTGTTTCATCATGCCTGTCTCCAGTCACAGGATGGCATTGGGAGACACATCTTGGAACTTGAAGGGCTGCTCTTAGGAACTTTGATTGCACAAACGCCAATGGGGCGAAGCTGGATAAGGGAGCTGGGTGGGCACCGTAAAGAAGCTGTGCTAGCGGATTGGCCTCAAACAGTTTGAGCGCTGTGGGTATAATGGCCGCCTCTTGTCTGAAGAAACCTTAGGGATAGCAGAAGTACTCCTCTGCGCATTTGAAGCAACATAGTTCCCATGTGCCTTCCTAGTGCCAGTGGAGTGAAGGACTACCCTCAGGTATTTAAAGCAAGGAATCTATTCAATCTTGTGCCTATCTACAGACCAAGAACGGATCTTGGGCCTTTTGGCAAAGGCCGCAATTTTGGTTTTATGATAATTAAGTTCCAGCAGGTCTCCCTTGTAATACTGTGCTAAGGCCCCCAGTGCTTGTTTAAGGCCAATTAGAGTCCTTGAGAGTATCGCTGCATCATCTGCATATAGCAGGGTGGCAACATGGGCTCCTGCAAGTTTTGTGAGGAGGCAAAACTTTTGATTTTGCTGAGCTGGTCCACCATGGTGCTGATGTAAAAGTTGAATAATGGGGCTAGTATGCAGCCTTGCTTGAGGCCCTTCTGTGTTTTGATGGCACTTGTGAGATGTCCCAGGGGGTTGCACCTTACCTTGAATGACGTGCCAGTGTGTAACGTGCATATTAAATATAGCAATCGCCGATCAATTGAGGAGGCTTCCAGCTTCTCCCAGAGTTTGACTCACAAGATAGAGTCAAAGGCTGCTTTAAGGTCTATGAAGGCTACATAAAGAGTTTGTGTTGCAGGAAGAGTATTTTTTCAATAAGGTGCTGGAATACTAAGCACTGATTGATCATAGATCTGCCTTCCCTGAAGCATCCTATTCCTCTGCCAGTAGATTTTCCTGCTCCAGCCAGTCCCGTAATTTCCAGTGTAGATGTCTCACATAGAGCTTGCTGATTGTATTGAGCAGACTAATGGGTCTATAGTTTGCAGGGCATCCCTTCTGCCCTTTTTGAAAATGGGAACAATAATTTCTGTCCCCACAGTCTTTGGGGATTCAGCCATGAGTGCTGATGAAGGTAAATAGTGATGCCAGAATGGGGGCCCACCAATCCAGATTGTTTTTAATGGCCTCAGGTGGAATCAAGTCCTACCCCAGGACCTTCCCCCGTCTCAGTTGGGCGGCAAAGCTCTTTATCTCAGATGTTGTCACTGGTATCCACATGACCATGTCCTCTCTAGCTTGCCCAGGGCACCTGCTTTCTGTGGAAATATCCTCATAGAGTTCATAGAATGTGTTTTTCCCAGATTCCTGGGTGGATGTGGCAGTCTAGATAGTTTGGGCCATTGCTGTAGCCACAGCAATTCATGGTAATGCCCCAGAATGAGGTTGAGTCATTGGATCTTACTGCCTGGATGAGTTTCACGCAGCTGTCTCTCATGGCTTCTTTTTTTTAACGTGCTAGTAGCTTTTTGTATTTCCTCTTCTGCTGAAGGAGGTCCTGCGAAGCTATTGGTCCACTGCTGGTTTTGTAGACATGGTAGGAAGTGGTGAGAGCTTTTTTGGTGTTCACACAGTCCTTATTGAACCAGGGCTTGGAATGGTGTTGATTCTGCCTGAGGATTGCACTATTTTTGCAGGTTAAATGCCTTTGAAGCTCTCGGACTAGGGTGCTGTAGATATCCAGACATGTGTCAGGGGGTTCTGCTGTTATTAGGGTGAATTGAATATGCTGAAAGTGATCTGAGACAAGCAGCTTGATCAAGTTGGGGGGTCTAACCAGTTTGAACCAAATCTGCAACAGTTGTAGTGAGTGACACCTCAATTGAGTAATTTGTAATGATGTCATCCACACCATTTCAAGATGGCAGACACATGGATGGTTAAGGCACAAATAGGCTAACTTGTGAACTGCCTAAACTATGTGAGCCACATTTATTACAGGTGTAGGTACACATAGGGATAGCTCAAGGATGTAGTTTGTGATAATGTCATCTCCCCTGATTCAAGATAGTGAAAGTGTGAATGGAGCATAGGAAGCTGTCATTTACTGAGTCAGACCAGTGGTCCATCTCGCTCAGTATTGTCTACACAGACTGGCAGTGGCTTCTCCAAGGTTGCAGGCAGGAATCTCTCTCAGCCCTATCTTGGAGAAGCTGGGGAGGGAACTTGGAACCTAGATGTGGGTCCATCCCCTAAGGGGAATATCTTACAGTGCCCATACTTCAAATGCAGCCAGGGCAGACCCTGCTTAGCTAAGGGGACAAGTCATGCTTGCTACCACAAGACCAGCTCGCTTCCCTCTTTTGAGGTACAAGTGGCTTAATATGTGGACTGCCTAACCAATTTGAACCAGATTTGGTACAGTTGTAGAGAGTGACACAGAGGGCTCAACAGCATAGTTTGTGATTACGTCATCCACCTCAATTCAAGATAGTGGATGTGTGAACATTTAAGGCTGAAGTGGGTTAACTTGTGAGGATGGTAAATATCAATTAAGATTATAGTGAAAGGAAAGTAGGCAAATTAGTTCTTACCAGAATAACTCATTTTAAAAGTCTGAAGAGGGCTGTTATAAATATACACAACTGGAAGCCAATGAAGAGGAATCAGCTAGAAATATAGTTTGTTTCTGAACCAGAGACGTAACTACCATTAGGCAAGGGGAGGCAGTCGTCTTGGGGCCCCACTGCCTTGAGGGGCCCCCCAGAGGCACATAGCACTTACACTTTCATTTATATACCGCTCTGTAGCTGGAAGCTCTCTAAGCGGTTTACAATGATTTAGCATATTGCCCCCCAACATTCTGGGTACTCATTTTACCGACCTCGGAAGGATGGAAGGCTGAGTCAACCTTGAGCCCCTGGTCAGGATCGAACTTGTAACCTTCTGGTTACAGGGCGGCAGTTTTACCACTGCGCCACCAGGAGACATCACATGTCTCCCCAGCCACTCGTGTTGCACCCCCTATGAATTATGTTGCGTCTCTTGGAGATCGGCAGGAGTAGAGAGTAAAAGAAACTCAATTCAATGTGAACTAAGTATTCACCGTATTCAGAAAGGAGATGTGAGTGTGAGAGCACTATATATTGTGAAGCGTGTTGGTGTGTGTATATCAGCGGGGGCCCATTTTAAAATCTTGTCTCTGGGCCCATTCCAACCTTGCTACGTCCCTGTTCTGAACTTTATATTATTCAGAGAAGGTACAGGGAGTACAATATATTCTTACTGACAGCAATCCCTGATTCATTGTCCAGTACAATATTCAATGCCTTGTGCAAATAAGCAATTTTTAAAGACTTAAATTAAGAAAAATACAATAGAATACAACAGCTGTTTCTTGTTTATCCTTAGCTATCTCAGTCCCTAATTTCCTCCACATGTATAAATAATCTTATCATATTTCTGAATGTTTGCTTAACTGATTTCTTATTTAAATGTTTACTCTGTTTCATCATTTATTTAAGCAATTGATAACATTTTAATCAGGTGCTTTTTAATGTTACTGTTCTGCACAAATACACAGTTAGAGAAATATATTCAAAGCATCAGTTTTGTATGATTCAAACTATAAAATAAATCTTCAGTTTACTTTACTATGAACCACTGAAGTACTCAGTTATCATTTCTTGTTTGTGTGTCCTTCACCACCTAGGGCCAGTCCAGACAACCATTTAAAGCACAATTTAGTTTATTGTAGCAAGACTGCTCTCCCACAGGGTCCATGCAAACCCTCCTCGCTTATCATATGCTTATCTCATCCGAAGAGTCACCTTCACTCCCTGAACAACCCAATTGTACTGGTACCGCTTACTCGGTCTTGTTACTGTCCCTAACCTTTCCTTGCAAGAGAGAACAAGGAATCTGCCTGCTTTCCTTGTTAGCTTGGATGATGATGGTTGCTTTCATTTTCATTGGGGCAAGGAGCGGGAGTAGATTAATAATTGGTCTCATATGAAGCACACCATAACAGTTTATTTCTCTGCACACAAAATGCTTGTGTATGCTTGTGAACTCAATTTTACCTAGGTGTGTCATGAAATTTATTCACAAAACAAGATTGTTTTAATTGTTCATATTGAGTAAGAAGGCTATTATATACATAGACTTCTATTACATACATAGAAGTATATAATAGGCGAGTATGTGCTGCTAGAGTGATATAGGAAGATGCTGAAAGGTACCATCTCATACTGCGTGGGAGATGGCAATGGTAAACCCTTCCTGTATTCTACCAAAGACAACCACATGGTTCTGTGATAGACAGGAGTCTACACCGACCTGATGGCACAACTTTGTGCATTGCTAGAACAAATGTATAATAAGAGTATATAATGACAAGTATATAATAAAGGAGTGTGTGCAGATGACCAACCTGGGGCTCTCCGGGTATTGTTGGCCTACAACTCCCATCATCTCTAGCCACCAGTGCAAACTGTCTCAGCAAACTAATTTTCATGGGCCCCCTCTTAGGGTGGGCTCCCAGGCAAGTTCCTCCACCACCCAAAAGCTATCGGCACAGAGGTGGTCTCAGGGATCACCAAAAGGCCTTTTTGAGGCCCTTGCCAGTTACCCAATAAGATCAATGCCTGATGCCAGCCCTGATTTCAATAGAAAACTTTAGTCTCCTCTTCACTTCTGCCTTCTCCCATGGTCTGAGATGCAGCTACCAATAGAAGGCAGCTTTAATCCTCTTTAAAGACGCAGTGAGAACATTTTAAAAACATCTTCATTCTGGAGAAGTATTATCCAACAAATAGGGCTCCTCCATGGTTAATGAATTAGTTGCTTCATTAGTCAATTAGTTAAATACCATTTGATTGCTTAAAATTTGCTCACAATTACAAATAAAAGGATATAATTATTTTCATAAGCAGTGAATCAGATGTCATCTTAGAAAAATGTATTCTTTCATCTTTCACAGACACCTTTCCAATGATGGTGTCTGCAGCTGCATTATACTTTCCCCCCATCAGATACACTTTTGGTTGTTTGTTTGCACATTTGATTGAAGATTTGATTGATTGATTGATTGATTGATTAAAAGCGATACAGTTAATCATGGTTTCTTTTATTTGGTTACAGCAAACAAATAATGTAAGGGATCTGAACTGTGATATGAAAAAACAAACCAACAGATCCGATAATATAACAAAAAACAAAAATACAACTGAATATATAAATATAAATTATATTAAAGGTGAAACAAACTTATGTATATAATAATGTGAATAAATCATTCAAGTCAATAAGGTATGACATCCAAACAACAATAGAAATAGGAATATAAGAACAACAGAACAGTATAATTATGAAGTGTGTAAACACGACAGCTTTCTGGTAATGTTTGCTGTTTCGATAAGGCTTTTTCAAGTGCTCATAAAAGTTCAAAATTATTCTTCATAAGAAATAATGTCTTCTTTATACTTCTGTCCTGAATAATAGATCCTTTTTATGGGAGTCCACAAGTCTTCTCCACCACATGTCCATTCTATAAAGATATGCCATATTCACTAATATATGTATTAATACTGTCATAGTGATCTACTTATTATATAATAGATAAATATTATTTTAATATAATCCTCAAAGAGTCTCTGATTTGTTAATAAAATGCATATATGAGCCCCTGGTGGTGCAGTGGTAAAACTGCCGCCCTGTAACCAGAAGGTTTCAAGTTCGATCCTGACCAGGGGCTCAAGGTTGACTCAGCCTTCCATCCTTCCGAGGTCGGTAAAATGAGTACCCAGAATGTTGGGGGCAATATGCTAAATCATTGTAAACTGCTTAGAGAGCTCCGGCTATAGAGCGGTATATAAATGTAAGTGCTATTGCTATTGCTATATATTTATCAATACTGTTTGTTATCATATAAATAGAATTAACATTGATCATTATTGACGTCAAATAAAATACTGTTATTTAAATGAGAATAAGATGTTTACCTCTATAAATGTTTTCATTATTATTATGTATTATAAGTCACTGTACTCTATTTTAACTAAAATCCCCACCAATATATTCACCATAAATTTAAATGTGATGAAATGGATTATAATAATGAATCAGTATATCCTTGGTTTCATCAGAGACAATTTGAGTGAAAGAGAGTCTCTTTTAAGTTTTCCTCGAGTAATGGTGCAGCGGGGAAATGACTTGATTATCAAGCCAGAGGTTGCCTGTTTGAATCCCCGCTGGTATGTTTCCCAGACAATGGGAAACACCTATATCAGGCAGCAGCGATATAGGAAGATGCTGAAAGGCATCCACTCATAGTTTGCAGGAGATGACAGTGGTAAACCCCTATTCTATTCTACCAAAGACAACCACAGGGCTCTGTGGTTGCCAGGATTCAAAACCAACTCAACGGCACACTTTACCTAATTCTTCTGATCCAAGTAATTCAGATGAACATACAGACTCAGTGGATGCTTCAGACATGGAAGAACGACAGAATGACTATTTTTTACCATAACGTTCTATCCTCAGGAGATCAACATGATGGAAACAACAAAGGAGGAATTTTCCCAACAGAAAATACCAGAATTAGTTGTCAATTTATCATCATACGTTTTGGACCAACATGAACTTTCGATCTTGAATAAAGGACTTTCAGTTACGATAAATCCCCCAACTCCTTTTAAATAAGATTTATTAAATATTGTGTTAGGGGAAAAAATATTTTCACTTCGATGGCACGTATTATTTTCAGGTTAAATGGGTAGGTATGGGGAGCCCTGCAGCTCCTAGTATTGCTAGGACTCATCTGGAAACAGAAAATTTTAAATGCAGATACAAATCCATATCTTCAACATTTTCTATATTATGGCCATTTTATTGATGACATTTTTATCATTTCCAAAACAGATTGTCTATTCTCAGTATTTTTTGACTCGATTAATACTATAAATGAACTTATGTTTTCCGATCATATGGACACACATTGGGTAGTATCCTTTTTGGATGTATTGGTATATAAACAGTCAGGTAAAATCATGACAAAATGATATCATAAACCCACAGATAGGAATTCCATTTTACATGATGACAGTCTTCTCCCAAGACACATTAAAGACAATATATCATTTGGTCAGTTTGTGAGACTGAAAAGGAATTGCACATTCTCTCAAAAGTTCCACCAACAAAGAGCTGCATACGCATCCTCATTAACATCGAGAGGCTATCCTAAGCGTGTCATAGAGATGGCAAATAAATGATCTGATGAAGTTTCCAGATCCAAACTCCTTGGAAAACATCATGATGATAAACCCAAGACACTTTATTGGTCTACTGAATTTAGCTCCAGAGCTTGGGCCATAAGACGAATTATTTTTTACTCAAGATCTACCTGGACGAACTTTACTTGTGTGTTGGATATTGTTGTAAACACAGTTTAAAAGATCAGTCAGTCCATTCAGATATATCTAGGACTCAAATCAATACTACAGACGTAAGGGGACATTGGAGATGTGGATATTGCGCATGCTGTCACGAATGTTCACCAACAAAAGAATTCATCAATACAGCTAATGATAAGAAAATTATACTCAAGACTTTTACTACTTGTCAATCCACAGACATTACTTATGCTTTTTTCTGTCCCTATGGTCTTTTTTTAAAATGTAGATCAGACTAGTAGACCTTTGAGAACTCAAATTACAAGACATGAGTAAAATTAGAATTTAAAACAATGGAGGCCCCCCTTACTGCTCATTCCATCAAATTTAAACACTCACCAGAAACAATGAACTCCTTTGCCATTGAAAGAGTGACAGTTAATACAAGAAAAGGAGAAGAGCTGAACTAAACTAAACCAAAGAGAGGCCTTTTGGATTCTTACTTTAAAATCCATTTCCCCATTTAGATCTATCTCCATACCTATAAAGAATTAATTATACTTGCTTAAGACTGTTTTTCTTCTTCTTAATACATAGCGAAAGCATGAAGCTATTCTCACGAGCAGTGAAAACTGGACTAGGGAAGCCCACCCCAGTTTTTGCTGTGCGGCTCCCGGCGGCAGCGAGACCTCTGAAGTTGCCTGCCACTTAACCTGGGTTTTAGGCATGAGCATGCCCCCAAACCAGGCTAACTGAGCGTGTGCCATCTGCTTGCAGCTGTGGCTGGCACACTCAGGGGGAGGGGGACCCGCATTAATGCACTGTGCACCTGCGTGGTGCATTATTGAAGCTCAGAGGGGGGTGTTGCGCAGCAGCGTTTCCCTGCACATGACCCCCAGAGCTGCCAGGCGAGCCACAGGCGGCCAGCAGGAGAGCTGCTGCTCGTCCTCAATCCACCCGCCCACGGAAAGTTAAGGGATAGTTTGCAGAGAGGGTTGGGAAAACTCTGTCTCTAGAGCACCTGGCACAGGTCATAGTCACACTTGGCCACCTGATGCAGTATGAGCCAGCAGCAACCACATCACCCAGGACAGACTAAAGAGGATTTGGGAGGCCCCTGGGGGTGTGAAGTCCATGGACTTCAGCCCCGAAGTCCAGGGGCGAGAGCGCCACTGGATTTAGAAGTAAAAGAGATACTGAAGTTGTAAGGTCTTTCCATGCCAGAAGGTTATACAAGGAGAAAACAGTTTTTATTTGCTGCAGATGCTGTCTCCAAATATGAGAAGCAATCTCACTGCAGTCTTTCTCTATCATCCATCTTGACACAGCTGTGATTATTTACTTGTTCTTCTCTCTGTTGAGAGCAGTGGGAAGTAATTTAACCTTTACATAGACTTAGACAAACATCAGGGAACAAAATTACTCCGGGGTGGGTAGAGACATAGTTAAGGTTGTTGGTGAGGAAAGAAGGGTTAGTAGGAAGAATAAGAAAAATATAATATACATCATAGTTCATAGGGGAAAGGGTATCTTTCAGCTTTATATAATATTTAACTTTGGTTCTCATTATTGGAATTGGCATCTGATTAATGCAATCTTAGCTGATTAATTATATGGCTCTTGTTTGATGAATCAATTGATCAAACTGCTCTGCATAAATTTGTGTTTATACACACTTCTTTGATTTAAAATATTGCCAAAAGAAGATTCTTATCTGGAGACTCTAACACAAGAAAAGCCCTGCTGGATCAGGCCAAAGGCCAGCATCCTACTTCAGATAGAGACCAAGCTGGTGCATCTTGGAAACTCATAAATGGAGAGAAGAGGACAACTGCCTCCTCCCATTGGTGTTTCCTAGCACCTGCTGTTCAGGGACACACACACACACACACACACACACACAAACCCCATAGAATAGCTAATAGCCATTGATAGCCCTATTCTCACATAGAACTCTTGAGTGGAGAAGGGAAGGGAATCATTATGCTCATGTCCTCACACAACAGAGGTAACTGAATCATGTATTCTTTCCTCATACCCTCTGGGAAGAGATAACTGGATCAGGGTCTCTTTCAACTTTATATAATATGTAACCTGTAACCATTAAAAAATTAAGTTAAAGGGTTGTCACCCAATAAAAGAAAAAAACAAATCAACAGACCTGATAATACCACATAACAAAAAAACAAAAATACAACTGAATATATAAATATAGATTATATTAAAGGTGAAACAAACAAATGTGTATAGTAATATAAATAAATCATTCAAGTCAATAAGATATGACATCCAAACAACAATAGAAATATGAACATAAGAACAACAGAACAGTATAATTATGAAGTGTGTAAACATGACAGCTTTATGGTAATGTTGCTGTTTCAATAGACTTTTTCAAGTGCTCATAAAAGTTCAGAATTGTTCATAATAAGAAATAATGTCTTATTTATACTTCTGTCCTGAATAATAGATCCTTTTTTATGGGAGGCCACAAGTCTTCTCCCACCACACGTCCGTTCTATAAAGATATGCCCATATTCACCAATATATGTATTAATACTGTCATAGTGATCTACTTATTCTATAATAGATAAAAACTATTTTAATATAATACTCAAAGCTATAAAGTGCCCGATTGGTTAATAAAATGCATATATTTATAAATACTGTTAACAATACATCATATAAATAGAATTAACATTGATCATTATTGCCATCAAATAAAATATTGTTATTTAAATGATGTTCACCTCTCTAAATCATTATCATTTATGGTGTTTGAATAATCGCTCCCTTCTTAGCTTCTAAATCCTGTGGATGCCCACAACAAGTTGATGGCAGTCCAACCACGACAGGTTGGTAATGGTCGTATTGGACTCTCCCTTCAGGAAGCAGCTGTCTAGAAATTAACGTTTGTGCTAGAAGTTTTAAACATGTGATCTTAATTGTAATTTCAGATGGGTGGGAGCCCCTAGAGTGAATAATATCAGTATTAGAGATGCACCTTCTTCGGTACAATCAGAGTAGATGCGACTATGTTTCTGATCAGTTCAGCAGTGCTAATGATCTCAGTCACCCTGCTGCTAAGTGAAACCCTATGGCAGAAGTGCCCAAACTGAGGCAATTGCACTTGGGAAAGATGGTAGTTGTAGTCCAACAACAGCTGGAGAGCCTCAGCTTGGCCAGCCCTGCCCTATGGGCTCCTGGTGTTGCTGTCACCTGTTTCCCACAAAGTAGAGAGTTGAAGCACTATCCTCTGGCTAGCTGCAGTAGTCTATCAATGGCTACTAGACCGATGGCTATAGGCCACCTCCAGCCTCACAGGCAAGATGCCTCTAAATACCAATTGCAGGGGAGCAACAGCAGGAGAGAGGGGATGCCCTCACCTCTTACCGGGGCTTCTCAGGGGCATCTGGTGGGCCACAGTGGGGAATAGGATGCTGGACCAGATAAGCCTTGGGCCTGATTCAGCATAACTATTCTTATGTTCTTATGTTTTAGTGGTGTTCAGAGAGTAGGCCCATCTCTTCCTTTTCTGGTAAGCTGCCACGATGGTGTAACAAAAAAGGCACCTCAGTCCCAATGCTATGGCTCACAGCTTGTGTCTGCTAGTCCTTACAACAGCATAGAAAATGAAACTTTACCAAAAGTATATTATGGGAAATGTAATGTACATAACATAGCATTGCCTCATAAAGAGAAAAATAAATTATAAACATAAACTCTTATTAAGAGAAAAATGTAATACAAAGACCTGAGAGCGCCATGGGTCTGAAATCACTTACCTTGAAAATTGTAGCATCTGCAGAGTTGCTGCCCTAAGAGTTCCAACAAATTTCTTATGCAAGGCTTTGCATAGAATTTCAGTACCATGAAGTCAACAAATATCGCATAAGATGTTTTGCTTAGAATTTCACTACCTTCCATTTATTTTCCATCAAGAAATGGGTTTAACACATACACTGCTGATGCAAGGTACCAACAGCATCATTCTGGAGAGCAAACATTTTCATATTCCCTTTAAACATAGGCTGGTTGTGGATAACTATTAATTCCCACTTCTGTAATGGCATTCCTTCTGGTAAGAAACAGAATGCCTACAGTAATGAGTTATTTTGTTGTCTACTCACCTACCATACAGTGGAAAGAATGCAAAATTACCCTGCAGTGAAGGATGCTCACATTGCCTTCTGTAAATTATGAATCATCAGTAAGTACTTGAGAGATATTCTTTTATAAAACTACCAAAATGACTACCTGTCACTGGAAAAACAAATGTATGTAAAAAAAAGATTGGCAAGCAGCTTATGTTTCGAATCAATGACATCATTTTTCCCATCGCCAAGCTAATAATGATATAGCACCATAACACCCTCCGCTTTTGAACTGCGGTTGACTAAATTCACTCTGGCTTTCCTTGTCCTGTCTTGATAAGCAATGAACTGTCAGCAAAGTCATTTTCCCAGGAAACTTTCCTTCCAGTGATCATGCCGTGTAGGTTTCCAGGAAACACAGACTCAAAGAACAGACTTTAGGCAGGAACAAGTTTAGGCAGCTGAATATCAGTAGTGTGTTAAATCAATTTAGTCAGTTAGTTAATTAGTTAATCGATTTCTATACCGCCCTTCCAAAAATGGCTCAGGGCGGTTTACACAGAGAAATAATAAATAAAATAAGATGGAACCCTGTCCCCAAAGGGCTCACAATCTAAAAAGAAACATAAGATAGACACCAGCAACAGTCACTGGAAGTACTGTGCTGGGGGCCGATAGGGCCAATTACTCTCCCCCTGCTAAATAAAGAGAATCACCACGTGATCACCAATTTAGTGAATCACCAGTTTAGTTTCTGAAAGTAGCAGGTCAGTTTTATACTTTGTATTTAATTTGCACAATTTATTGAAATTTCATTGTTTTTGTTTTTATACGCACAACAGCCCCCCCCCACCCCAATGTCAAGAGTTGATTAGTGGATGGGAAGCAGGATAGGAGTTAGTGGATCAATTACCTAAAGCAACATACCATAGATTGTTAGTGTTTTTGTGGTACTTTAGTAGAATTATTTTTAGTGTATTCTTTTCAATTTTTATGTTTAAGATTAAGGTAGGGTGGGTTAGGGTTTGTTTGCGTATCGGAATATCTTTCTCCCCACCACCATCCTTCTTTGTAACTCTTTATCTAGAGGCCCAGGCCTGGTGTGAGGATCGAGAGTCCAAGGAGACCCAAGACTGATGCCTGCCCTGCCCTGCCCTGCCCTCATAATGGCCCCTTCTGTCATGATGGAAACGGGTGGGTTTTAGCACTGCAAGTTGCTTTTCCCTCCTTCTCACTCTCTCTCTTCCACTCCCTTCTTTTAGAAATTGAGCTGCACATGGCTGCTGCCAGAGGTGCACCTAGGTAATTTGGGAACCTGGACCTAAAGACCTTTGGAGCCGCCCCCCCCCCACAACACTGCAACTTAAGCATTATCCTCCTGCACACGTGTGCACACACCCACCATGACACGCACAGCATTTTTTAACAAGTTCTTGAGGGCACAAACAGCAACTGAACTCATAAGAATGTAATAATATAAAATTGGGTGTATTTATGCAAATATGCATTAGCAGAAACATTTCAACATGTAACTTAACATATTCCCATCCCACATGTCCCCCCACCACTCCCCACTCTGTCTCTAAAGCACCCAGCACAGGTCACAATCACATTTGGCTGCCCAGTGCAGTGCGGGCCAGTGGTGTGGATCGGTGAACACAACACGCAGGACAGACTGAAGAGGATTTGGTGGCCCCCAGGGGGTGTGGAGGCCCTGGACTTTGGCCCCGAAGTCCAGGGGTAAGAGTGCCTCTGGCTTCTACACTCCTCTTTCTCCTTGTTTGTTCAGTTTTTTAAAGGAGGAAGAGGAGAAAAAGCAAGACAGGGAGAAGAAGAGAGGAGAAGAGAATGTCGTGGGATAGTGAGTGGCTGGCCCTCTCCTCAGGTGGGTGGTAGGCACAGTATGCACTGTGCACCTGGCCACAGACATCACAGTCAGCTCTTGCATCACTGCCCAACACTGCTATGATCATCATGCTGCCACCAGACAGAAACGACACATGGCCACTGCTGTCATTTAGGAGTGTTTTAACACAAGACCTAAACACATCTGAGGAATTCTCTCACAGTGTTGGAGAGAACATGCTGTTCCAACAAAACTAAATAACACCCAAGAGGAGGAAATGTGTCAGATGCAATGCTGCATACCAACCCATTGTGCCTACATCAGTATCTCCTACTGTAATGCAGATGTGTGGACACACATTCGGGTGCAGAGCCCATAGATCAGGTAGGTGTCAAAATCAGATTGCATTGCACTGCATTTATAGCAAAGACATGGCCTAATAATTAATCAATACCGTACAAGAGCCAGCATAGTGTAGTGGCTAGAGTGTTGGACTAGGACCTGGAAGACCTGAGTTCAAATCCCCATTCAACCATGAAACTCAATGGGTGACTCTGGGCCAGTCATGCATCTCTCAGCCTAACCTACCTAACAGGGTTGTTGTGAGGATAAACATGACCATGTACACCACTCTGAGCTCCTTGGAGGAAAAGCGGGATATAAGTGTAAGAATAAATAAAATATAACAACATAGCCACCCGCACAGTGTCACTGAGATGAAAGAAAAGTGATAATAGTCAGCACTGATGCTGCTCTATTATGAAATGTCATACAGCTTCTGGTTGTCTGGAGCACTGAAATAAACCTCATGTATAAATATTCTATTTTTATAGGACATCCATCGTGTTTGAAATTTTTTCTGGAGTTGACAGCAAATGTGAAGGCCTTAGGATGGTAGTGTATTGAATGCAAAACATGCAGTGCTGGTAGAATCCAGGGCAAAATGCAGTAAGTTTTAATTCCTTAATACAGTATAATGTTAGTATAGAATTGTGCTTTCTTAGTAGTTATAAGTGATATTTCATTTGGAATCTTCATAGTAACCCATAAGTAACAGAAAACATAGAGGCCAGATATCAAAAGTTAACAGCGGGGGAAATCTTAAATTCTTAAATGAAACCGGAAAATACTCCCACCCATTCTGCTCAAAACCCGGCACCTTCCCCACATACATTCCCAGTGCCCTGAGACTAGTCCGGCCCTGTGCCAGGCACCTTGGTGCTTTGGCCTCTGCACAGCCCACCCAAAGGGGAACCACCAACAGCCACCCTGCCAAGCCTCCCCCAGACTAGAAGTCAGCTTTGCCTGGGCTGCAGAAACCAAATATAAAGGGTGTTGAAAAACAACCATGGAAACTAATTTTAAAAGGCAAACTTTAAATATAATATCACTTTTTATTGTTGCTTGCCTTTATCATAATTGCTGCAATCAACGTCTCTTTTTTGTTGTTGTTGCAGGTCATTCTGTGGTATAGTCAATATTGTTTGCAGTCTCCCAGAAAAATCAATGAATAATTTAATTTTTAAACTAGGTGCTTATAAGCAAATATACAAACTGTCAACACTTTTTCACTGCACTGCAATAAACATGTCACATTGCTACTGTTCCTGTGCTGTGTTTTTAATTTAAACTTCACGGTTAGAACAACAACAGTTTTTGATTCTTGTAAGATGCCATTTTCTTTTACCTATGTTAAGGTGTGCTGTTTTACCTATGTTAAGGTGTTTTACCTATGTTAAGGTGTGCTATCATACTATTGAGGGGCCTGGATTGATGCTATCAGGTTGAAGTAAAGTACAGTTAGAGTACATTCTGCGTACATTGTTATATGCAGATGTTACTTGAGCAGTTGTACTTCTTTCATTCCATCTTTCCTTCCTACCATACCAAAAGTTGGCAATTTCACTTCTTTAAATGTAGCTTTCATTGTTTATGGCCTGCTAAGTTACCACAGTTACGTGTGCCTATATATTTGGTCGGAAAGTTATACAATTCACTTGTTGAAAGGGACTGGTACCTTAGATACAAATTGCCCCTTATGAAGCGTGTTTGGCTAACCCACTATTAGATGCCCCAGGCCCTCTCAGTGGTCCAGAGACACCCAGGCCACTTCCAGCTTTGGAGGCCCCTGGTCATAATAATAATAATTATTATTATTATTTATTGTTTACACAGTCAGACAGGTGTTATTGACTGGTTTGTTTTATCCCAAGGACCTGGGATGCCAGATTTTATTGTCATTATTATTATTATTATTATTATTATTATTATTAAAAATAATAATAATTTAAGTTGACGCATAAACACAAAAGAAGGCACCAAAAAAAGAGTGAGACATAATTTGATTTTTATTTAACAAATGCTTGTCTAGCCTTTTTCCATGCCAAAAAATTAACAAATATCTAAATCTGAAGCCTCTTTGAGCTTGAAGTCCAAGCCAAATGGTCCTCCTGCCACCCACCGATTATCCCTGGATTTCCCTTTGGTACCCAGAATTCATGGGCTAATAAATAAATACTATTTATTAATAGTATTAATAATACTATTACAAATACAAATTAGTAATGCTATAAGTGGCATTCAATAGTATTAATAATACTATTAGTATTAATATTAGAATTTAATACTGATACATGAATAGTTTATTAATAAACTAATAAAACTCATACACATGCACTTCAGTTTGGCTCTCTTCTGGGCATCAGCAGATTCGTTACCTGACCTCAGTAGCTCTAAGATGCAGGCAAGCTGTTCTCAGACAGTTTGTACCCTGTGCTCAGGGAACTCCAGCAATCCTTTCCTTGAACATGGAGTCCTTTAAGGTGTAAATCTCCACACAAAGACAGAACACCCCAGGCTGACCATTTCTTCTCATTTCTCACACTGTGACACACTGTGCCCAACTATAATAGACCAAAGAAGAAATATATTAAAGACAGACCAGAGAAATGAGATGAGGGAAGACTGCGGAATCAATTACAAAGCAAATGAAATAAATATTCTAGCCTCTAAACTAGACTAAAATATCATTCTAGAAGCAAATGTTACCTTCAGATACGTGCTCTGAAGTAGATGGGAGGGCTCTAGCATCTTTCTTACTTGATCTGCAGCATTTGAGACATGATCTAAGAGATGAGACACTGAGTTAGCTTAAGGTTACTGCTCTTATTCTTAAACACCTCATTCCTTGTCTTCAGGTTTCCCATGGGGTCATTTTGTGTTGCCTGATGAATTTCTGTTGTCTACCCTTGATGAACTTCTGAGCTTTATTATTTATTCACGTTTATATCCCACTCTTCCTCCAAAGAGCCCACAGCAATATACATGGTTATATTTATCCTCACAACAATCCTGTGAGGTAAGTTAGGTTGAGAAATAAGTGACTGACCCAGGGTTAACCAATGAATTTCATGGCTGAATCAGGATTTGAACTCGGGTCTTCCTGGTCCTAGTCCAACACTTTAACCACCACACCACATTGGCTTTCTCTTTGATATGGGTCCTTCCAGATATTTTATTTATTTATTTAAAATACTTCTATACCGCCCAAAACCTACGTCTCTAGGCAGTTTACAATTAAAATCATTTAAAACATTAACTCAATTAATTATTTAAAAAAACATTTAAAACAGAAAACATTTAAAACCCAATATTAAAAGTATTAAGACTATAAATCTAATTAAAAGCCTGGATGAATAAATGTGTCTTCAGTGCCTTTTTAAAAGTTGCCAGAGTTGGGGAGGCTCTTGTTTCAACAGGGAGATGGAGAGGTTTTGTAGGAACTTTAGTGAGTTCATACACTAACTGCTTGTAGGCATTATTCTTGGGCATCTGCATCTAGCAGTTCTTGAGCTAGCTCATCTTGCTTTTTTCTGGCCACATCAAAGCAGACACTGAAAGCTGCAGTTCTGCCCTGTCACTCCCACTTGCAATCCTATACACACTTTCCTGGGAGTAAGTCCCACTAACTTCATTTGAAGTTGATGGCACTTACTACTGTGTAAACAAGCATCAATTGTGCTGCATGAAGGGACCACAATCCTATCCTGCTCCCTTAAAATAAATAAATCTTAAATTGCTGCTCTTGATTCCTGAGGAGGAGAGAATAAGTGGTATAGTGTCATACTGCTTATGTTTCTCTTAAAAACAAGCAAACAAATGCTTGGGCAGGGGGAGCGAACCCAATAAGAGAGCCAGAAAGAAAAAAGATGAGTGTTGCATGCTGAGGAGGAAATCACACTAGACTGTCCTCACCTCTTTCCTCAATGCTTCAGCTATTGAAGAACTCCTTAAACTTAAAATCCAGATTGGTGTGATAGGCCCATGTGAGACCATTATGCCACAGGGTTTTCAGCTAGATAGTCAAACAGTTTTGATTCAGGCACACTTTAAAGTTTTGAGGCTTGATGGTTTGGCCATTTCAATCATCCTAATCTAATCTCTGAGATCTCAGATGAGTGAGAGTAAACAATGTAGCAAACACACACTCCTTTCAAGTAAGCTATTACTAATTTGCAGCAATAAATCAAGTGCAACAGCAACAATTGTTTGGAGTGACTCACACAAATGCCAGATTCACATGTACTGCGAAACCTTAAGTTGCTGCGAACTGCCACAGCCCCAGAAATGTGTGAGGGACCTACTTCTAGTTTCATACAAATCTCAGCCTAGCCTGCCCTAGTTGTGGCATGGAACTGGACTTCTGTAACTTCGATTTAAAGTGAGATACAGATGTCTGGTTCCGTGCCACAAATAGGGCAGGCTATGCCGAGAATAGCGGCCATATGAAATCACTATTCTTGGCATAGCCTGCTGTCAGGCTCCTGCCGCCACAAGCCAGCCACCTGTGGGAACTTGTGGTGCCACCGACCCTCCTTCCTCACACTCGGGGACTGCTGATACACCCCCGAGCGCACCGGGCGCCCAAGTGACAAGCCTAAGCAGGCCTATCTGGCTTCCCTGGATGGCCAACCTGGTGTTGGCAGTAGAGAGCTAGATCTCATGAGACACGGGATTTGGCTCATGAGATCTCGTAGCAAACTCTCACGAGACAGGGAGTTCTCGCAAGAGTTCCCGAGAAGCCGGTAAGTCCTGCAGGAATATCCGCAAGACTTTGGCACTATATAAACATGGCCAACCGATGATGAGGGGCCAGACTGGTGAGGGCTACCTAAGAGGAAGTTGCTCAAGGAGCCAGTGGCACCGGGCCAAAAGAAGAGGTCGCGGTCGTCTTGTGAGGCTAACAGGCAACCTCCCTTGCGGCTTGAAGGACCATGTCTCTGAGGCTGGACCCAGGTGGCCCCCCCAAAAGGGATTGGCACTCCCCCGCCCTACCACGGGCCTTGACACTGCCCTACTTCTGGGATGGAACCAGACCAAATCTCAGCATATCATTACTGAGACCGAAAGTAGGGCTCGCATATGTTCTTGGAGCTGTGGTAGCTCACAGAAGCCACAGGTTCCATGCTATGTGTAACGCTGGCCATTGAAAGAGGCAGAAAACTAAGTGGGTGGGGGGAGTGGGGAGAAAGTGAAATAATAGTGCTATTGCACAAGAATAGCAACAAAAATAAAATCAGGGGCAGGGGGAGATTGTAATATAAGTCAACTAGCCTGGGGGGAGGGAATGGCCTACAGAATATGAGAACTGGGGGTGGGGGGTGCCTTCCTCTGTAGGGGGCATACAGAGCATATATGCTTGCATGCCAACCCTCTCATACATCATTACCTATGCAGGTAACTATTCCTCTATACTGTGATGGTCACCCAAAAATTTCCTCCTTGCACAAAATTTGGCACTGTACATTCAAGTTAGTTTAAAGTAGTAATGGGAAAAAACGCTTTTTACACAGATTGGACAGTTGATCATGCTAAAAGAAAACCCACAAGGGCATACTTTATATGTTGTCTGGACCTTCAGCAACATAGCCCAAAGGAATTGAACAAAGAAAATGGAACATATCACCATCTGAAAATACTCTAGAAGCTAGCAAATATTAGCTAGGTGAGCTTCGTGGACAATTACCATTTGGGGATGAAGGAGGCATATAAGGCCCATTCACAAATTGTGTTCAACACTCATACAATGATTGTACAGTGTACACTGGTACAGATCTGTACACAGCAGGGCAAAGTGGGCGGCTCTCACCTGAAATTTCTCAGCCAGCCATGTTATCTCTGCCTCTATTCTGTATGTCTACTGCCTCCCTCTGTTGTTCCCTTCCTGATGCTCTTGCCTGCAGCCTGCAGAGGCTTTAAGAGTTGTGAGGTGGACAACAGTAACTCCAGACAAATTAAAAGTTCCAGATATTTTAAAATATTAATATTAATAAGGCAGGAGCCAATATACATGCTCACTTTTGTTTTTGCAAAGTGGGCAGTCCTAGGACCATCCTATAAACCAGTCAGAGAGGGACTAGGCTGATTGACTCCTCAGGCAGCCAAGCAGAGTTTCCAGAGAGTGGGAAAGTCTTTTTCTTTTAGCTACTTAGAAGAACCTAATCTCCATTTTGGTTAGAGAACAAAAACAACAAATATTTATATACCGCTTTTCAACAAAAAAAAAGTTTCCAAAGTGGTTTACATAGAGAAATAACAAAGAAAGAAAGAAAAAGAAAGAAAGAAAGAAAGTGAGATTATGTTGGAAGGAAAATAATTTAAAAAATCAATTTGCTCTGCAGAGAGCTAACCAGGTTTTTCTCTGGATTGTGGCCAGTATCTGTAACATTAATATATCCGCTGGGGGGTTATGGTTCATTGGGCAAGGATTAAGGAAGTGATCTCTATTTAAAAATATATATGTTGCTTGCTAGGGTAGACACCTGGGCAAAAAGGTGGGATCCCATGGCAGGCAGATTGTGGTCCCCAGCTGTTGAGCAGGCATGGAGTAGAGAGGGGGTGTTGCCATGCATCTTTGCTTCCCATGGTGTCCTCTAAGTTACAGGAGATGGTTCATAGCTACAGCAAACATCACTGAAAAACCTGAGAGTTTTCTATTATTAGGTACTGTATGCATTTTAAAATAGGCATGCATTTTCCATCAAACAGATTCTGTTCCTTCTCTACATAACATTTCTGCAACATTTGAAAAGGAGTTTGGACTTGCCCTTCCTAGTGCCACCGCCCCTAGTCCAAGGAACCACCAGCTGCCTCTGCTACACTAGGTATGTGTGAACCGGCTCAAAATCGAGCCAACTCACACACAAACTGGTTTGGTTCAAAGGTTTAACCTCAAACCAAACTGGGTCTGGTTTGGTCCAATGTCTAACTGAATCAGTTTGAGCCAGCTCTAGCCGGCTCAAAGCCTTACCAGGAAGGGTAAATCTGATGAGAATTCCCCTTTACCACTAAAGGGCAGTGGGAGTGGGAGGATTCTCTAACTGTATAAGTAGTAAAGTAGAGTACTTATAAGCAGCTGTGGTGGCTGCAGGGGGAGGGGACAGCGGCTCCCCTAACCCATGCCAACTCCCCACGTTTCCTGGGCTGCCAGTGGTCCAGTTGAGGTCCATTTCATCCCTTCTCAGGCTCTTCAAACCTTCTGTTAGAGCATGGAGGCCATTTTTGTTACCTTTGTGCATGTGCACAGGCCATTTGCATAGCCATGCATTTGAGTCATACAGAAGAGCCGAAACAGGCCAGAGAAAGCCCAAAAAGGGCAACTGGCAGCCAAGGAGACTCTCATGGAGGCCAATGGGTTCAGGGGAACTGCCACCCCCTTGGGCATCACTTGTGAGTACTTCACTACTTATACAGTTAGAGAAGCCTCCCACTCCCACTCGCCCTTTACCAGTAAAGGGGAATCCTCAACAGATTTCCCTTTGTTGGTAGGGCTTTGAGGTGGCCCAAACCGGTTCAGATTTGAACCAAACCAGGGGACCAGCTCAGAGGGGGTATAACCGAACCAGTCCAGTTTGAATCCAGTTTGGATTCAAACCGAATTGGGAAAGCCGGTTTTGTACACACCCCTATGGGACACAAGAACAGTCATTCACACGTTATACTGGACACAGATACAGAAGTCCCTTCCTATCTGTACTATGCATTTAAAGGGTTTGTATAAGGTTCACATTAAAAATGAACACATTTTACATTTTTTCATTCCCACAAACACGTATGAGCTTACAGACATCTGTACAATCGTGCAGGATATTGTCTGAATCAGGCTATAGTGGGAGCTTCACTATAGGGATGTGATGTCTCTCTCTTAGCTTTATCCCTACCATAGAACACATCATTTGATTTATACCAAGTTTTTCTCTCTATCTCATAATATTAGGACCTGGGATCATCAGTTGAAGCTAAATGCTGGAAGATTCAGGACAGACAAAAGGAAGTATTTCTTTACACAACATGTAATTAAACTATGCAATTTGCTGCCACTTGATGTGGTGATAGCACCAATATAGATGGTTTTAAAGGGCATTAGACAAATTCATGGAGGATAGAGCTATCAATGGCTACTAACCTTGGTAGTTATATACTTCTCAAGATCAGAAATGTCATGCCCCTGAATGCCAGGTGCTCGGGAGCACCAAGGGCAATTTCCCTCTTTCCTCACTTACAGTCTTCTCAAATGCACCTCGTTGGCCACAGTGTGATTCAGGACACTGGACTGGATGGGCCTTGACCTGATCCAGCAAGGCTTTTACTTCTTTGAAATAAGAGCTTGGGATTAAGCTGACTTTGCTACAGAAACAGAGGACGCAAAAACCTACCTATATAATCCCCAAAGCACGCATCTTCCCATTGGCCACAGTGTGATTCAGGACACTGGACTGGATGGGCCTTGACCTGATCCAGCAAGGCTTTTACTTCTTTGAAATAAGAGCTTGGGATTAAGCTGACTTTGCTACAGAAACAGAGGACGCAAAAACCTACCTATATAATCCCCAAAGCACGCATCTTCCCATTGGCCACAGTGTGATTCAGGACACTGGACTGGATGGGCCTTGACCTGATCCAGCAAGGCTTTTACTTCTTTGAAATAAGAGCTTGGGATTAAGCTGACTTTGCTACAGAAACAGAGGACGCAAAAACCTACCTATATATAATCCCCAAAGCACGCATCTTCCCATTTGCCAGTGGAAGCAGAAAAATACACCTATGCTCATCAGTAAACAAAGTGTACCCTTGAAGGCCAGTGTACCCTTGTCAAAGAACATGGAGCTCAAAGACCTCACACTCTGGAAAAACAGCTCTCTTTTAAATGAATCAATCATTAAGCTTATCCTTTTGAGGCCACTGCTCATGCATGATACCAGGAAAGAAAATAATGCAGGTTGTCTGTGTAGATTTTACATTACAGCTCTATTGATTGAGCAGATAGATATCAGACCGCAAGCTTTTGCATTATTATTTCTTACTGGAACTTTCTATTGGATATTGCTCATTATAAAAATGTACAAGCAGTAGGCAGTATTGTCTTTTACCAAACCTCAAAGCACTGTTTGGTGAATAAATATTTCCTACCATCTGTTGTGGGGAAAATCAGTGGGGAGAGGTCTACCTCAAAACTGCAAATCTATAGGAGATTCCTACTATCTAGAAAATGGAACTTGAATTGTAGCATTCTCATATAGTGTTATTTTTATAAAACAATGTTTGAACCTAATATTATGTACTGCAAATGTTCATGTGTTCAACAGATTTGACATATGAGTCATCGTGACCTCAAAACAGTGGTACACAGTTGGTAACTTCCAAGCTGGACTACTGCAATGTGCTTTATGTAGGGCTGCCTTTGTACATAGTTTGGAAACTTCAGTTCATCCAAAATGTAGTGGCCATATTGATCTCTGGGGTGCCTCAGAGACCACATTATGCCTGTACTTAAACAGTTGCACTGGCTGCTGCTGTGTTTCAGGGTGAAATACAAAGTGCTGGTTATTACCTTTAAGGCCCTGAACAGCTGGGGCCCAGGTTACTCTGAGGCCCAGGTTACTCTGAACAGCTGAGGCCCAGGTTATGTCTGGGGCCTCCACACACCCTGGGGGCCCCCAAATCCTTTTTAGCATGGGTGATGTGGTTGCTGCACCACTGGCCCACGCTCCACCGGATGGCCAAGCATGACTGTGACCTGTGCCGAGTGTGACCCCTGCTTTAGAGACAGAGGGGGGAGTGGGGATGAGAATATGTTAAGTTACATGTTGAAATGTTTCTGCTAATGCATATTTGCCTGAATATACCCATTTTATATTCTTACATTCTTGTGAGTTCAGTTGCTGTTTGTGTCCTCAAGAACCCACATGTAAAAAAACAACAACCTGTGTGTGTCATGGTTGTGTGTGTGTGTGTGTGTGGAGAATGATGCTTAACTTGCAGTGGGGGATTGGGGGAGGGAAGCTCCAAAGGCCTTTGGGTCCAGGCTCCAACATTATCTAGGTGCACTTCTCCCAGTCATTAGCAGAAGTCCGTCTTCAAGTGCCATCCATTCATCTGGTGGCAACTTGAGATTGGGCCTGCTTAGTTGTCACCCCAAGGCTGTGGAACATGCTCCCCGTGAATATAAAATGTTGATCATCATTAGAAGCCTTCAAGAGAGCCAAAAAGACTGATCTTTTCAGCCTGGCTTTTAATAATGGTTTTTAAATGGTTTTTTAATGAGTTTTATGTTAATATTTTAACTGCTTTTATTTTATGCTTCATGTTAATATTTTAAATGATCTGAATTTTTAATTTAAACCATCCTAAGCCACTTTAGGATTGACAGTATATGAATTAAACAAACAAACGTATGTTATTGTGTGTCATCATATATTTATATACAAAGAAAATGTTCTTTCCAATTAGTTTGGCATGAGATGTTCAAGATGACCAATATAATACTGCCATTTTTACAGGAAAGCAAGGTATGTGAAGCAATAAATGAACAAAGACAAAATAAAGATGTAGGAAGTGTGAGAGGATGGTAAGAACTCAGAAATGAGACTGTCAGAGTTTAAGCAGTATAAAACTTTTTTTAAAACCCAAAAGCAGTATATTTATATGTATACATATAAAGGGCAATTACAGAATTCTTATCCAATACCCTCTGTGGGTGCTCTTGACAATATGGTAAAAATATTAAATGAAAAGATACACCTGTGCTTGTAAATCAGGTTAAGTGTACAGAAATGACAAACTAAATTAATTGGTACCCAAGAGTCCTACACCCACCACATCAATTCTTCAGCAGCTAGGAAGGGGAGGGGACCTTCAGGCATTGTACAGAATTGCTGCAATAATACTTTGTAGGTTGATGTGGTGTGGGGGAAAGGATAAAAATAGCAAAGGCAATGGCATGGTTAAGATGTCCCTGTGTCAGTCTACCGTATAAACACATTTGAAAGACGTATGAATCAGCAGTGATGTTTCAAGGTACTTGGTTTCATACTTGAAAGGCAAATATGTCATTGGAACTGGGAAGTACGGGATGTATTGTGGGTGCATTTGCACTAGAGCACTACAATTTTTGCCATCCTCCCCATGCCCCAGAGGCGCTGTTTGATGCCAGAAACACTGTACTTGCATGACCCTCAACCCTCAGGTTTCTGCTGTTGAACAGCACTTCTGGAGCATGAGGAGAGTGGTGAAAATCACTGCACCCTTGAGCAAAAGTGCCCATGCTTTGGATGCACCAAAACCCGTGTTCCACACATGCACTTATCAGAAGGACAGGTGCAGCGTTAGAATGTCAGCCAGAGTTGCTAAAGCCTATTTCTACTAGAGGCCTCCAAGGAGGTTGTTTTGACTAATGTTTTGACTACATACACCACCTCCCCGATCAACAGACTATGGGAGAGTCCCCCTGCCATATGCCGCCACTCTTGCCAGTGTTTTTTCCTACTCCCCAATTCTCATCTTTCTCACTTTTCCCCACTTTTCACCCTTCTCACAAAGAAATGTGTTCTTAGCCTGGCAGATTCCCTTATCCAGTAATGTTTTCTGGTGGACAAGAACGTAATTTCCTCTTACTGCATCAGATTTTCTTACACGGTAATGTTTTCTGATGGACACAAATATAATGTTTCATTACCCTCTCAGATTTCAGTAGCACTAGCAATAGCAATAGCAATAGCACTTACATTTATATACCGCTCTATAGCTGGAAGCTCTCTAAGCGGTTTACAATGATTTTAGCATATTGCCCCCAACATTCTGGGTACTCATTTTACCGACCTCGGAAGGATGGAAGGCTGAGTCAACCTTGAGCCCCTGGTCAGGATCGAACTTGTAACCTTCTGGTTACAGGGCGGCAGTTTTACCACTGCGCCACCAGGGGCTCTTACTAGGGCATAGCACTGCATGGGAGTGGGGAGTGGCTCTCTCACTGGAGATTAGTTTTTTTTAAACCAAAGTGGTCCCCATATGCACTTTCCAAGATACTGTTGTACATACTGTCATATATTTTGTTATTTATTTATTTTTACACGTATATCCCACTCTTCCTTCAAGGAGCTCCAAAGAGTACATGATTATGTTTATCCTCACAACAACCCGGTGAGGTAAGTTAGGCTGAGAATGAAGTGACTGGCCCAAAGTCATCCAATGAATTTCACTACCAGGCACCAGCATTTGTAATTTTGGTTGCAGTAGGGTCAGCCATTATTTGCTCTATATAGCTGTGTCAATGAGACTGCTTGATTCGGAGGACTTTTCAGCTTTTACACTGACCCATCAGCTGATAAGCAGTTAGCAAACTCATTTTGAGATCTAGTGGCAATTCCTTGTGGAAGAACATCTTTACCAAACACATTGTATATTAGTTCTACTGCCTTCTAGCATAATCCTGTGCAAACTCAGAATATGAATATTGTCAGGTGTTCATAGTTCAGCCTTGAGATAAAAATGGTGCCCTTTTGCCAGAGCTAGGACCTCTTCAGACACATCTGTGGCAACTGACATAACTGTTCTGTTGTTTCTTACCTCCTTTCTTCTCCTTCCGCCCAACTACTTCCTCTCATACATGAGGGCACAATGAAAGTGAAGGGGAAAGAAAGCTGGCAAGGGGAGACTAACTGCAAAGCAGTAACCGCCCTGGTGCCACTGGCTGGGAACTGGAACAGGTTCCCTTGAATATTGCCTTCTAGTGCTAAAGGGGCTGAGGTAAGGTGGCTCCTGAGCTCCCACTCATATGCTTCTTATTCCCTTCTCCATTACTCTCCGCAGAGGCCTCTCTGAAAGAAAGAAAGGCCTCTCCTCTCCTCACACATGCAGAGGTGCACTAACCCCCGGACCTTGGGAACCCGGTCTGGTCCTTCAAGGTCTGGTGGGGGCCTCCAAATGGCCAGGAGCCTCTGGCAGCTGAGCCACCCCACCCCCACCCCACCAAAGCTCCGTGGTTGTTTTTTTTACTATAAAAGACTCTTACTGTGGCCAAACAGTGGCTGTGTGGGCGGGGAGCGGAGCAGTCCTTCTCCCCACCCCTCCCCGAGCAGCGGTAGGGTGTGAGCAAGAATGACGCTGAGCCCATCCATTCGGGCCAGCGTCTTGAAGCAACTGCAAGGCATGCCTGCACAGTTTCAAGATCGTTGCAAGCCCGTGACATCACAGGCTTGCAACAATCTCAACAGCGCAGGCACGCCTCACTGTTGCTTCAAGACGCTGGTCCGAACAGATGGGCTCAGCGTCATTCTTGCTCACACCCCACCACTGCCGGGGGAGGGGGAGAATGAAGAAGGGCTGCTCTGTCCCCTCTCCCACTGCAGCCACCCCTAGGCCACAGTAAGAGTCTTTTTAAAAAATGGAGCTTTGGTGGGGTGGACCCCCCAAAGGTAATTGGGGGGGGCCTCACATGGGGGGCCCCCCTCGCGGCTGGGTGGTCCGGGCACCCAAGTTACCTTGGTGCACCCCTGCACACATGTATGTAGCACAGGCCTGCCAGCCACTCCTCACTAATGTGACTTCTTTGCTCACTCTTTCTCTCTGGCTGTGCCTCCACCTCCCTCCTGAACACAGAGCACTACTGCCACTTTCTCCATTGCAGCCATGCAGGTCACAGCCTGGACATCGTTTCCTTCCAACACAGACAACAAGAGCAGGCTGCTATCACTGATAGAACTTGTGTTTCAGTCATTGCTAATGAAGGCTGAGATTAATGGCAGCACTGGGGCTGAGGTGTGGGCTGTCAGGCAGGAGACAGAGGTGCAGCTGGGAAAGAGTCAGCTGGCAGGTGGGCTCACGCTACATGTGTGAGGAAGAAAGGGACATCTCCTTCCATTATTTCTTTGGAGAGGAATGGGGAAGAAGCTGAGCAGTGCAGAGGTTCGGAGAGCAGTGGGCAGGCAGGAGCAAGCTAGTAGGGTGGCACCGGCCACCTGCTGCCTTGGGGTCCAGTACAGGAGATTCTGTTCTCTGCCCCCACTCCCAGTCAGTGGTCCTGAGAACTTTTGGAATAGCTACAGTAGCTTTTAAAATGAAAACAACTCTTTGGGGAGAATCAAAGACATATACAGTTCGATTATCCAATAATAAATTAATTTGGGATGGTCTTAACAGTATCTTTGGAATGTTGTGCAAGCAGAAGCTTAGTTAAAATGGCAATTAAGCTACAGAATGTGTAGCTCACTTGTTAAGTATATAATACTATACTTAACAATACTAGTATGCTTGTGATAAAGTCATGTAATATAATCAAAATATCAGCAATGATACAGGAAATACTATTAAGACTGTACCACCTATAAATTAATTCATTATTGTTTTTAAACAACTTTTGAAAACACACCTGTTTAGTCAGGCTTTTAGTTTAGTCAGGCTTTTAGTTTAGTCAGGCTTTTAGTTTCATAAGCTAAAGTTTTAAAGTTTTATTTGTGGCCATTTTAATCTGTTTATATGATCTTTAGGTTTTTGTTTGATTGGACTGCAAACCGCCCTGAGATTTTATATAGGGTGGTATCTAAGTGTGACAAATGAATAAATAAATAAATACATTATACGGTTCACCAAGTAATTTATGTAGTATCTTGACCTTTTTTACTACAATACTTAATCTATTAATTATTATTTCCATAATTGTTTGTGACTTTTCCCATCTGTTAAACAGATGTATTAATACGTGCTGAAACAAAATTACCATAACTGTGTTGCTGTAAGTGGGTTTATCTTAACTAGTTTTTTAATTCTATTGGGAACCGCTGTTAACGGACTAAGTCTTTGATTAAGTAAATGAATGCCATGCGCTCCATCACGGCTTTTCTATGGTTGACAATGGAATGGACCACATTCTTTGCCTTTCCGTGCTGATAATGAGGTCATGGAGTGCTATAGAATGCAGTTTAAGAAGTGGAATCATCATCCTGATTCTATATGTTCCTATATTCAGAGTGACTCATTTACTTCCAAAAGCCATGAATGGAGCTGTGGAACCCCTGAAGGTACAAACAGGTCAATCTCCCTAACAGCTCAAGAGAATGATTTGTAAAGCTATAATATCTGGTAACCTCTGGTATATTTGGATTAGCTATAAAGTATAAACTCTATCTAGCCCCTGAGTTCAGGTTGTTGGAAGGGGTGGATGAGGGCGCAAAGTAATTAAAGGTTTCAAATTAGACTTCAGTGGACGGTCAGAGAGGAAAACGGCAGGAAACCCAAATCCAGTTCATCCCACAGCCAAAGATATTTAACGAAGAACAGTCTATTGCTAAATCGAAAGTGTCAGTTCTTTATTATTATTTATTTATTTAAAATATTTCTTTCCTGCCCAAAACTTGCATCTCTGGGCGGTTTTCAATTAAAAACATTTAAAAGATTAAATCAATTAACAATTAAAATCATTTTAAAAATTAAAAACATTTTAAACCCATTATTAAAATTATTCAAAACTATCAATCTAATTAAAAGCCTGGGTGAATAAATGTGTCTTCAGGGCCTTTTTAAAAGTTGCCAGAGATGGGGAGGCTCTTATTTCAACAGGGAGAGCATTCCAAAGTCCACGGGCTTCAACGGAGAAGGCCTGTTCCCAAGTAGCCACCAGATGAGTTGGCGGCAGCCACAGGCAAACTTCTCCAGATGATCTTAGCAGGCGGTGGGGTTTATGGTGAAGAAGACGTTCTCTTAAATACCCTGGGCCTAAGCTGTTTAGGGCTTTATAGGTAATGACCAGCACCTTGTATTTTGCCCGGAAATGTATCGGCAGCCAGTGCAATTCCTTCAACACAGGACTAATATGGTCTCTCCTAGATGACCCAGAGACCAACCTGGCTGCCATATTCTGAACCAACTGCAGTTTCCAGATTACATACAAAGGCAGCCCCACACAGTGTGCATTGCAGTGATCCAACCTAGAGGTTACCAACAGATGTACCACTGTTTTGAGGTCGTCCATCTCAAGAAATGGATGCAGCTGGCATATCAGCCAAAGCTGATAAAAAGCACTTGTGGCCACCGCCTCAACCTGGGACACCAGGGAGAGGTTCGGATCCAGAAGCACACCTCAGACTGTGCACCTGTTCCTTCTGGGAGAGCATGACCCCATCCAGAACCAGCAAATCAAAATCATCTCCTGAGTTTTGACCCCGCACAATAAGAACCTTCCTCTTATCTGGATTCAGCCTCAGTTTGTTATCCCTCATCCAGCCCATTACTGCCTCGAGGCAGGCATTTCGGGAGGTTATGCCTTCTCCTGATGATGTTGACATGGAGAAATATATTTGGGTGTCATCAGCATATTGATAACACCCTGCCCCAAATCTCCTGATGATCTCTCCCAGCGGTTTCATGTAGATGTTAGCATATTAACATATTAGCCCTAAATACTCCAGCTTTTTCGGAACATGAAAGGTAAATCCCATTGTACAGAAAGATTTCCACTGAGTTAGTTCAACATCAACCCTTTAAAACAAAGCTTTACTTCAATGGGATCAACTAGGATTTTTTCCTGCAGCAAAGTTTTTTTCTATTAAAATTCACCAGAAAGCTAACGTTTAATAATGCGAGTCCACTGCCATTAAATTTTATCATGATTTGGAATCAAGGAAGTCAGTAGTTGGGGAAATTCATAGGAACTGCCAGATGTCACTGAAGATATCATAACTAATCACTCCTTTAGAGAAACGCAGGAGCTTTCATTTCCTTCCATCAGGACTCCTTTCCCATCCCTTCATCATACCTGGGATAAGACCCAAGGAGTAGAAGTTACATCGAACGAAAACTGAGCTCCAGCATTTGAGATACCTGCCTGTTCAGGCTTCTCTCCCAATGTGCTTATGCAGAGAGAAGCTGCTGAGTCATATACCTTGGATCAGGACTGGTCTGAGTTCTGGGAAGGTGTAAGGTTCTTGGCTCCCATGTAAAACAGTCATTCAGTGCCTGATGCTTGCTTTTTCAATAGCTCCAGCTCAAGCCCTCGCCTAGTTCTTCTGCCTTCCTGCTCCTAACATCACTTCCTTTCTGACCTTGGTCAGACTCTGACTCTAGTCCTTATCTGGACTTTTGGCTTCACACAGATCCCCTTGCTGTAGTGGACCTGGGCATAAGCAGTGGAAAAATCAAGGGAGAGGGGGAAACAGGAATTTCTGCCCTCACTGGTGGTAGCTATCAGAAAGTGGTGGTGCAGCAAGGACTGCCTTAATCAGCACTAAGCAGGTGTGTGATTGCTGACTGACTAGTCACCCTTGGCATGGTCTGCTGGCATCAGTAATAGCAGCTAGCCAACTGACAACTGTATATTGTCCTAATTCTTCAGTGGTTGTGTATGTCCTGCCAATGGCCTGCTGTGGCATGAGGGTCTGCTGCTCAGAGGAAAGTGGTAGAGCTCAGTGATAGAACTGAAAGGGCCCCACACCATGCAGGGGCGTAGCAAGGTTGGAGTGGGCCCAGAGATGAGATTTTAAAATGGGGCCCCCCCCACTCAAAGTCCAGGGCCTCCGCACACCCCAGGCCCCCAAGGATTTAAGTCTGATATTCCAAAATAAGTATGCTGCCTGGAAATACATTTCACTGAATACACACACGCACACGTCACAATATATAGTGATATGCATTGAGTACTATACATTTGTTTTACTTTTAATGCCTAGAACACACTAGAAAGATGAATGATTAAAATGGGCCCCTCGCTGCAGATTAGCAAAGGAGACTTTCAACCATGCAGGGTGAGCCTAGGTATGTTTTCTCAGAATTCTGAACAAATTCAGTCAAGTTCGATTCCAGGAGGTTTTTCACATGAGGCTTTTAAAGCCCTTTAACACACATCTCCTCTGGAATGGAGGTGCTGCATTCACATGTTGGCCAGATTTACCCTGAAGTTCCTGCAAGTTATTGGGGAGCAGTTCACACACAAGAAAAATAAAATAAAAGCACCACACATGCTTCACAGTTCTCACTCAGACCTTCTGGGTTGCAAAACAACTTGAACATAAGTGCATTTATAAATGAATGAATGAATAAATAAAATTAATAAAATACTGTTCCAGAAGTTTTTGCAATTTTCTGCCATGAAACAAGCCACTTATAGGACTTTTTAGATAGTTTTTTTTAAGCCAGCAAATTTTCCAAGCTGTTTCAAAATAAATATTTCTCAGTCCCTCCCCCCCCCTATCAAAGCCCTATGGCAAGCAGATGCCTATATATCCAGGGCGGGGGGTGGGGGGTGGAAGGTAACCACAAAAGGGAGTTCACACTCTACCTGGCCAATGCTGGGCTGGGCTGGGCAGGGCAGCAAGGGGTCTTCTGCTGCAGAGACCAGTGGTGGCCACTCTGGCTGCCTCCTCCTTCCTGGCTGACTGGCTTGGGCCCTACTCGAGTTCAGGCTTCACTGCGGCCTACACGGAGGCCTCCAAGCCCCGCCCACCCGCCGATCAGCTGAGAGGCGGGAGAAAAGGAGCTCTTGGCAGCTTGCCTGCTGCTTCGATTGCGGCCAGCAGAACAAGCAGGAGAGACGGCGAAGAGGGCAAGGGGCTGAGGGGCCTTGGGGCTGGGCAGGGGGCAATGGGGAGTCCCGTGAGGTGCCTCTGGGGGGCCCCTCCAGGCAGTGGGGCCCCCAGACAACTGTCTCCCCTTGCCCCATCGTTGTTACGCGCCTGACACCATGGCCTCTGCCTCCCCTGCTGCTTGGAGGCATCCCAGCCACACTGTTCCACTGAGGCAAAGCAGCAATGACGGGGAGATTCTTGCCTGGAGGAGAACTCTGACCCAGCAACATGACCCCCACATGGCATGCTCTGCTCGGCTTCTTATCATAATTACCTGTATCTTGCTGGTTAATAATAATATACACACGCCTTTTTACGGTAACTTAATATCCCCTTAATGTAGTCATCCATAGAACACAGTGACCTCCACCCTTTTTTAAAAGAAGGGAAAGGTAGAAATCAAATGGATGGACCAGAGCAAAACCTTAGGCTGACACATGTGACTTGAGGATGCTTGCATTTTCCATTAAATCCACATTCATGCTGAGACTCCTAAATGCTTGTTTGTGCACATCACTAGGGACGCAAGCCATCAGGAAGCCCTCATGACATGAACCGGAGCTGTGCCAGAGCCCTACTGTGTTCATGACAATGGGATTTACACAAGAATATTTCTCAGTGGATCATGTGCCCAAGGTGCTAAGTGAAGGTATGGGCTGAATGAGAAAATTATAGTATGCTAATGTAATTATAAATTCAGGGAGGAATAAAGGGGTCCTTTGTAAGATGATGATGTGGAATTTTGCTGAATGGTTTGGTTGCACACTTCCCTCCTGGTGTACATTTAAAAATAATCATGCTTATTAGCTTTACCATCCAGTTACAAATGGACACTCCCATCACTCAGCACAATTTCATTTACATGAACAGCTATTTCATTTTTTAAAATTGCTAAAGGAAAACCAATATATTTACTTTACTCAATGTATCCCCCAGAAAGGATTTTAATGTCATTAAAAGAAGAGTATCACAGTACTGTGATTTAACTTTGACTGTCATAAATTATTCCCAAAGAGGAACCAAGGAGAAAGAAATTAAAATATTAAGCAGCTCGTTTGTTGATCTTCATTTTCTGTAACGATCACATCTTCTGTAATGGATGTTCCTGCAAACCGGGAGGGAATGGCAGAAGCTGATGTGCAAGTGGCTGCTCAAATTAAGGAAAGGTCAGTTTGTGTTCGGGGTTTCATTGACTGATGGAGCAATATGCAGAAGTCTTGGAGGCCACACAAGCATAATGATTATGGCTTAAGGAAATTACGTTCTTCATTATCATTTGCATAAATTAACCAGCTGACTGGAAGATTTCTGCACAGTCAATTATATAAATCCAGTCTAATTTTATTTTAATATCTAATCAGATTATGGAACAAGATGCAGTGGCTTAATAGATCCGATCATAGCACAGTGCATCAAAAAATATGAAGTTACTTATCTCTAAATGTCACACTGCAAGTCTAATTTCCTACTTATTAGTTCAGTCAAATAACCATATTCTTTAGAGCGGGGTTAAGACTAAGTAAGGCTATGGAACTCAGGGTATATAAAATTAGCAGCTTCAATTCTTTTAACCATTTTCTCCAGTTTGGGCTCTGGTTTAGCCTACATCATTGAGTTTCAGTTCATTTGACACTGTTTATAGATTATCTAACTTGTGCATGTTTCTTGTACAAGCACCCACCTGTGGAGAATGATGGTATCAAGTTGTGGCATCTGGAGATAAGCATCCTCAGGGAATCTAAAGAGTGTGCAGGGAGTACCAATGCATCACAATCTTCTACCAAGAAATACATTAACTCTTGCAGCTCAGGGCTAGGCATGTTTATGTGGAGGTAAATTTGACTGAGTTCAGTGGGTCTTACTCTCAAATAAGTGTGCACAGGATTGCAGCTGGCCTACTAAGGGCATTTAAGATTTTACATAGCATTGACAACTATAGGCTTTATCTTCCTACAGGTTAATAATTAGACTTAAAATTAGACTTTTAGGTTAATAATTAATAATTAGACTTTTAATAACTTAAAATACATTATTGTTAAAATAGTTATATATCACTTTTCAACTCCCCTTCAAAATTTCTCAAAGTGGTTTACATAGCAAAGGTATGAGAAAATGGTTCCTGTTGCAAAAGAGCATAGTATATATAGGATATAAAAACAACATAGCAGGATACCAGCAACAGCTGATGGAGGGACATTATGCTAGACTGAATATGGACAGTTGCTATCTGTGTTAAGTAGAAGACAACACCACTTTAAAAGGTGCCTCTTTGCCTAGTTAGCAGGGGCTAGATATATACACAGTGACAATGTATATTTCATATATGTATGTGTCAGTGCATAGGTTAGACATTTATGGCAATGATTTCATTTTAAACTAAAAATATGAAACTGTATAGAGGATTTTGGTTATATGGTACAAGGATAAAATTATACAGCTATGGGGGTCTGCATTAACCTTCAACGTTAATTCCTATGAGGTCCCACATAACCCTATTCATTCCATTCATTTTTTCCTTCTACTCAAACTCTCCTGAAAGTATGAATAAAAAATACCGAACAGTTAGCATACTTTTGTATCTTTGCTGCTGCAGCATAAATTTAATTTGCATGGTTAAATGAGAGTTTTCATGAACTTTGGTGCTGTAGGATACTTGAGGATACTGTGGAAAGCCAGTATTTTGAAACTTTTGAGGATACTGTGGAAAGCCAGGAAAACAAACAAATGGATCATAGAAAAAATCAATCCAGAAGTTTCACTCAAGGCTCAAATGACCAGGCTCAAACTATCATACTTCGGACACATTATGTGAAAACAAAGCTCCCTTGAGAAGTCCATTATGCTAGGAAAGGTTGAAGGAAAGAGAAGAAGAGGATGACCAGCAGCAAGGTGGATGGAGTCGATTATGACAACAATGAATGCACCACTGAGAGACCTAAAAGGCAAATCTGAAGACAGATCATCCTGGAGAGAATCTATCTATGTGGTCTCTAAGAGTCGACACCAACCTGATGGCACTTAATCAATCAATCAATCAATCAATCAATCAATCAGGGTCCTTCAGCACCTTCACTAGGGATGTGCACGAACTGGCAGATGGCCAGTTCAGCTGAAGTGGGGGGGGTTACCTTTAAGGAGCAGGGAGGGTGCTCTTACCCCTCCACCCGCCGCATTTCCCCCTCCGGCGCTGTGCCCAAAAACACTGCACAGGGTGGTATAAGATGGTAAGCATGTAAGAGGGTAAGTGTACCCTCTTACCGCCCTGGTCAGTGTCAGACCGTAAGTGGCCGGTGTGCAATGTGCGCATGCACACCGGCCACTTATGGTCTCATGCTGACCAGGGTAGTAGGAGGGTATGTTGCTACCCCACATAGCAGGGCACGGCACCAGAAGGGGAAACGCAGCCGGGGGTATGTGTAAGAGGACCCTGCCTGCTCAAAGATAATCCCACCCGCTGTCAAACCTGCCAGACCTCCGGACTGGTTTGTGCACATCCCTAACCCTCACCCTTTTCCTTGGATGTGTGGTATTTCATTTCCCTCCACATATTTTAATTGGTGTCAAAATGACTCCAATATCATCTTAAATAAATCCTCATGTATGCTTTTTTAAAAAAAAAAATATGAATGTACAACACATACATGGGGCCCTGCCAGCACCAGGTTCATCCCAGCAGCAAAGAGACTTTGTGGGCCCTCTTAGCAGCCAAGGGGTACAGTACAGCCATGCTGGAAGTCACCACCTTTTTTACTCTTAATGTAATGACCCCACTGTTGCATTACTGGATGCAGCAATGAGAGTCAGGACATTCCATAGTTGATAAAGAAAGGTGGAGGCCATCAGTAAAGCTCCCAACGAGTGCTCTGGGCTGCTGCTACTGTTGCTGCTAAGGTCAAACTCCTCAAAACTTAAGAGAATTTTGCTTGAGATCACTGTACTGATAATGTGTGCTTATGGAACAGCAATTCCAATAAGTATTCAATAGAACTAGTGGGTCTTAAGATTTATTTATTTAAAATATGTGTATGGCATTTTAAATATCAAATATCGAACTTCAGTTGATACGACAGCTGCGTCTGTTCCTTGAGGATAATGATCTCAGAACTGTCGTGCACTCTCTGGTAACCTCTAGGCTTGACTGCTGCAATGTGCTCTACGTGGGGCTGCCTTTGTATGTAGTTCAGAAACTTCAGTTGGTCCAAAATGAAGCAGCTAGATTGGTCTCCGGGGTTTCTTGGAGAGACCATACTATGCCTGTTTTAAAACAATTGCATTGGCTGACAATAGGTTTCTGGGCAGAATACAAAGTGCTGGTAATTATCTTTAAAGCCCTAAATGGCTTAGGACCGAGTTACCTGGGAGAGCACCATCTTCTGCATGATCCCCACTGCACATTAAGGTCATCGAGAGAGGTCTCCAGATGCCGCCAGCTTGTCTGGCAGTGACTCAGGAGCGGGCCTTCTCTGTAGTCCTGCCTAGGCTCTGGAATGTGCTCCCTATAGATATTCGAGGCTTAACATCTTTATCAGCCTTTAAACGAGCCTTTAAGATGCAATTTTTTTAGCCTTACTTTTAGTAATCTTTGAGTGTTTTAAATTGTTTTGTTTGTTTTATTAGGATTGTTTTATTGGGTTTTTATTGTATTTACTGTTGTGAACCGCCTAGAGCCTCCGACTCAGGCAGTATATAAATAAATTAAATAAATAATATAAAATATCTTCACAAAGGAGTGAACAACAAAAATGTTTTAAAAACCACTAACTTGAGGGGAGTGAGTAAATCTTTTGACTCTTTGTGGTGAAGCACAAGAACTTCCTTAATGCTGTGTGAACATCCTCAACACAGCAGCAGCAGTGGCAATGACCTAAAGCGCTCTTCTTCAGCTGTGCCAGTGTGACCAGCACATTTCTTTTCCTATACTGTAATCTTCTGTCCCCTTTGTTATGTCCAGTGATGCAACAGTCAGGCGGAATGATAGATAGATAGATAGATAGATAGATAGATAGATAGATAGATAGATAGATAGATAGATAGATAGATAGATAGATCACTGCATTATAAGTAAAGGAAAATAGCAGCTGCCAAAGAATGCTCCAAGCCACTGCTACCATTCAAGAAGATCCCAACAAAGGTTTGGGGGAGCCTTGCCTTGGTGTTAGTGGTAGGAATTTGGAGTGCTTCTTGGTAACCTCCACCATTTTTCAGCAGGGCCCTTTGATCTTTGAGTTGACTGACAGGGGAAGGGACGGTCAGGTGAAGCACCACAGAACGCTCAACCCCTTTGTGGTGAGATAACTCATGGCTTATTAAGTAGCACTGTTTAGAGAATGAGGTTTTACATACATTTATAACACCGAGTCCAGTTATGACCTAAATGGAAATGTAAGAGAATTCATTTAATAGTTCTCATTTCCAATTCCAATGTTGAAGATGTTTACACCGTACTAAGGAAGTTCTTGCATCTCACCACAGAATCAAAAGATGTACTCACTCCCCTCATGTTAGTGTTTTAAAAATGTTTTTGTTCACTCCTTTGTGAAGATGTTTTATATAAAAGTGCCTTACAAATATTTTAAATAAATAAACTTGAAGACCCACTAGCTCTATTGGATACTTACTGGAATAGTTCTCATTTAGATAATGATTTTCTTCTAAATCTGACATAGTATAACCTTGTTCATTCAGATGTCTGTTATGTTGTGGTATGCTTATAACAGCAGGAAACAGAATCTGCATTCTGATCATCAGATTCCCCAACAGGTCGCTTTGACTCAGATATACTTACATGAGATTTTGAAGCAGAAGTCCTTCCCCAGGCCCACCCCCACCTCTTTGTCTTTTAGAAAATGACCAGTGCAGAAAAGCACCACACTGACATTACTTCATTAATATAATGACAACTCTCTGGTAACTCCATTGTCTTTATAGAGGCATCATAAATGTATCTATGAAATTAAGAGGCATGTTGCAGGGACCCTAACGGTAATTTAAAAATTAAAATAGCAATGCTCTGTTCCAGGAGAAACAGAGATTAATGCCAGTATTAAAGAAACAACTTCAAGCCAAGAAATTAAGTAGTTGTTTTAATATTTTTTTAAAAGTCCATGTAATCCAACAGGTGTTCTTTTGGTAAATAAACTTTACTTTTGTGATGCAGTTAGGAATGAGGAACTGATTACATTTTTGTATGCCTATGCCATATTTTCTGGTCCATATCGTTATGGTATATTCATGCAGCCAAATCAGATGGTAGAATGCACTGTACCACTTGCTGTGGGAGATGCTATTTTTGAATGCTCCACCAAATAAAACTCCCAGATCTTGAAGTAAAAATGTCAATTCACCGGGGGATGAAGTTCTAGCCCAGTTCAATACCAGTTTTGCTAGTTTCCTATTTGCATCATTTTTGTTCTTTTATATAGGGAGCATTAAAAATCTCATCCCTCCACATGCAGTCTGAAGTGGTATAGTCAATTCTGTCGGCTCAGGTCTATTACCTCATTCTGCTGCATGTGTGGATCGCAGGCCAAAGACCCATGGAAAACAATAAAGTGGAACTTACTGGCATCAGTGAGATTTTGTATCCTGCCACCAGTGAGAAACAATTATTATTTCCATGGTGAAAAGCACATCATCCAAGAAGCCGCTAGATTGGCATATTAACTTGCAAAATGTTTTATTTCCCTAGGATATTTGCAGTGCTAATGGAGACTTGAACATGCAAACACTCCTGTCAACTAGGAAACAAGTTGGTATCTTGTTCAGGAAACTGTCCCCAATTTCACCTTTAGTGAAGAGCCCTAAAAATCTGTGTTCATTAAAATGCTATTAGCAGCCTTTCTGCACTATAAGCAACACAGCTGCTTCCTATTAGAGTGGAGTGGGATTTTTTCTTATTACTTCTGAACTATATTACATCAAGTACTATAAACCCTCACACACAAGTGGAAGGAGAGCACTTGGTCATCATCCATTCCACATTGCTCTACTAAGAGGCTAGAGCACAATAAAGCAAGAAAGGAATGCAGGCCTCAATATACTCCCCTCAGTCCCCCTATGAAAACTGAGACCTCTAAAAGCATACAGGAGCTTAAAATAAGGGGCAGCTTAAACACTCAAGGGACTTCTGAGAAATTTAAGCAGACCAATTGGGAATTTGTGGAGGATGCTCTGAGACAATCTCCTTGTTACAATTCCACTGTCCCAGAAGGCTGCTGTGTGCCACCCTATTACCAAGTTTCCAGACTTGGACTCTAGGGATCCTTACCTGAAAACTTCTGTCTATTCACTGGACAGGAGTTCAGATAACAGCAGCAGTAGTAAGCAAGGGAATTATTTGTTTGTCTCAATGGCTTGTCAGTGTGTTCTATCTTCAGCTGGGGCACCAGCTTCAAAGCAGCAACATGTACTGGCCTCTCCCAGGGGTATAGCTACAGTTGAACAGATAAGTTCAAAGAACCCAGGTCCCCAAGCTCCAGAGGGCCCCCCAGCTCCACCTCTCCCTATTTTCATCATCTCTCTCACCCCGAGGGGCCGCCAGGGAGAGGGGTGAACACAGGCTCCCTCTCCCCTAGCTACACCCCTGGTCTCTTCAATGTCATTAAGGCTAAAGGATCTATGTGAAAATGAGTGAGGTGTTTGAACTAAAACGGGGAAGAAACCATTAGAAGATTTTATGTGAGCACTCATTGTGACAGCTTCTCTGACCCGGACTGCACACTGAAGTTTAGTCTTGTCAGGATGCTCCTTCTGGATTAATCAATCTAGATTTCAGGCTGTTTTTATTTTTCCTGGGCAGCATTCTCCAGAGAGAAGATAATGAGGTCTCAGCAAAATGTGTACCTGTCACCTTGGCCCACTGATTTGAAAAATCAATGTTTTCATCAGAAAATGATTTAAAGTAATAATTAGCTCATGCATTAAATTCAATCAACAAAAGGATGGCATAGATAAAATAAAATGAAGTTATTTGGGGGAGAAGAAGAAAGACTGCTCATGCCATTTAGTCTCCATCAGTTTCTTTGCACTGCAGTTTTTCTGAACTTGAAAAAAATAACAGTTGAGAAAACATCATAAAGATGTGTTGTTTTGTTTAGAAATGAGTACTGAACCACTAGGTATGTGCATTCATGATTCCATTTGGTGTAGTAAGCTGGTGGATGTTTACTACTTGAGTTCTCTCATCAGCTAGAAAGAACTCAACTAGTAGAGATAAATTAAGACAAAAAGTAGAATTTTACATCTCCAAATCAAAGCCTTGATTTCTTTCTTAATCCTTTACATTAATCCCTTGTGCTGACAGGTGACTGAAGTCCTGCTAAAATTGTGCCACACTTCAAGATTATTAAAAAAACATTCTTGTAAGTCTCTAATTTTTATTGTTGTCTGCAAAAGCCTCATTAGCATTTGTTTGCATTTCTGGCTTCGCAGGCCATCATCTCCCTCCAAGATAAATGATATAGTATTAAACACTATTTTAAAAAAGAAATAGGCTTAAGGAAGAGGAACTGCCCTCTCATATGTACTAGCAGCCATTGCTATTGGTCCATCCAGGGATGCCATTAGGCACGGACCTGATGGCCCAGGTCCATGTGCCCATTCTCCTAGAGAGAGCCATGATGTTCCCCAAGTGAAAAAGGGACCCTTTTATATTTCTGGAACAGCTTGGTCTAGAGTTCTTAAATTTGGCACAGATGTAGAACAGGTGATCAGTACACTGTGTATTGATTTTGAAGCAGATTAGTCAATCTTTTGATTTTTAATGATTTTTTGAATTTTTGAAAGAGAACTTCAAACAAGTTTTATAAGTGGCTTGTTTCATGGCAGAATGTTACAAAACCTTCTGGAACTGAAGCCTCTCTTCAACCATCATTCCACCCCTATGTGGAGGAATATTTTTATTTATTTTATTTATTTATTCAATTTCTATACTGCACTTCGGGGAAAATGTCCACTGCCTTCACAAAGAAGGGTAAACATCACCTTCTTTTCATCCTCCCTTTTATATTTCCAGAGTGGCCTGGCCTAGAGTTCTGAAATTGGGCTCAGAAGTAGAAAAGGTTAACAGGTCTCTGTGTATGGATTTTGAAGTGGATCAGTCAATCTGTTGATATTTAATGATTTTTTTGCATTAAAAAAAAGCACTTTCCCAAAAAAAGTCCTAAATGGCCTGTTTCATGGTAGAATTTTTTAAAAAAACTTCTGGAACTGAAGCCCCCCCCCCCCCAACTGCTGCCGACACCACCTTGCTTGGACCATCATTCCACCCCCATGTGAAACATTCTGCTCTTTTCCATCATAAAACAGTGCCACATGACACACACACCCTTTGCCCAACCCTTTACATTTCCAGAATGACTGGGCTTAGAATTCTGAAATTGGGCATCAGTCAATCCTGTGATTTTTAATGAATTTTTCCTATTACAGTAAAGCTGCCAGAAAGAGTTATCTCTATCCGTAGTGTACCCAGTAACAGTGGAACTTGGAACTGTTGCATTTGAACAAACAACAATTTTTAAAATATAAATGCACTATGCTCAAGTTGTTTTGTGGTCCAAAAGGTCTGTACGAGAACTTTGGCAGCTGTTCAATGATGGTAACTAGAATTACAGGTGTTCATCTCCAAACTGGCTGTTCTTGCAAGGCAGGCCACTAATATTTGCATTCTTCACCAATACTGAGACTTACCCAAGGAATCAGGGGAAGGAGGTGGAACTTTCTCATGTCTTCAAGTCCTGCTCTCTAAACATTGAGAAAGTCCTGGCTCTCGCAAGCGAATCAGGAAAGAGAGAGAACCATCAGGTCCTTACTATGTTGTTAGTTAAATTACATGGAAGCATTATGCGGAAGCATCTGTTAGGAATGAATTGGATTTGACCACCAGGTCTGTGGATTTTACGGGTTCAACACTGGCTAATTTCTGCATGCACCCTTCACAACTGACATGGTCCATGTGTACTTTGTGCTAGGGATGTGCACGAATGGTCTTCAGCACCGGCAGGGGTAGTACTTTAAGGGCGGGGGAGCATGTACTCACCACCACCCCGCCCCGTTCCCCCCGTCGGCCGGAAGTGGCCAGAAATTGCGAGCGCGCGTGCGCCTTTCATGCGTGCGCGCATGCGCCCGTCTGCTGTTGCGCACGCACGCATGACGGCGGGGGAAACACGGCGGGGGGGTGACTACACCCCCCGCCCTTAAAGTATTTCCCCCGCCGGTGCCGAAACACTGAAAACCGCCTCAGCGCCGAAACGTTTTGGAGGCCTTTATAATGGCCTCCGAAACGTTTCGGGCACATGCCTACTTTGTGCTCTCTTCATCCAAATCAGGCAAAACAATGCACAGGATGTTACATCAAGTTCCAGGTGGGAAAAGACAGTAACAGAATGGAGAAAACTCTATGTCAGGGGTTCCCAACCTGTGGTACTCCAGATGTTGCTGAACTACAACTCCCATCATCCCCAGCCACAATAAATCATAGCTGGGGATGATGGGAGTTGTAATTCAGCAACATCTGGAGTGCCACAAGTTGGGAACCCCTGCTGTGTAATGCTAAATGCACCAGTGTGTATTTACAGCCAGGCTTGAGTTTACTTGTAAGTAGCTGCCATACAGGGACATAATTTAGAATAGAACTAAAGAGTGGAGTGAGGAGTAATTTAATCCTTTATCTCTGTTCTGCTTTCCTCTGCATTCCCCCCCCCCCCTTTAGCAGCTTTTTAAACCCAAAAGTGCTATTTGCAACAAATGCATTGGGGGGGACGGGGTTAAATAGCCACAAGGGGACATTTTTCAGCAGGGAAACAAAAGCAAAAGGTTATATACCTCCTACCTCCATGCTGTGGGACAGATCTGAATCACAGTCCTGAGCAGCTGTTGCTCATGAATAAACACAAGCCTGTAACTACACACTTGCACTTTTAATGTCATATGTAGTTTGGCCCTAACTGGGTAAGAAAACTGGGTCAAGGCTTTGATTGGAGAGTGCAGCCTCATTCGCACATAATACGGCACCAAGGGTCCAATGGACATGCGGTTCAATCCCCGCCCCCGCCGCCCGCCATGCATTCAGACAAAATGGACAGGAGGCAAACAGCAGTCAGGGAGAATGCAGAGAGAGAAGGGGGAACTGGCTGTGTGAGCTTCCTTCTTGCATGAAGGACAAGCCTGGCAACCAATCACTGCCAGAGGGCGGAAGGAGCTTCCTTCCTCAACTCCAGTTTCAGCTAGCCCAGCCTGCAGTTCTGCATTTCAGACATACAGCAGGCAGCTGAAAACCTCGGGTACGAGCAGTGAAACTCACTACAACCCAAGGTTTCAAATTGGAGTTTGGCAAGGAAAGCCTCGGATCACTTTTCGTATAGGACCAGTTCAGGTTTGGCAGCCTCTTGCTCCTTCAGCTCCGGTTTCCCATTATGTGAGAATGAGGCCTGCTTGTAACTTGGGAAACTTGGTTTTTGGTGCGATACATATATAGCATTTCATCACATCTGCTCTAAAAGTCAATTTCCTTTTATTTAAGTTTGGATTATTAGACATAATGACATGCCATCATAATAACATCATAAGCTTACAGAATAAGAATAATGGCTGACATCCAGGATATTGTTGCACTCGCACAACAAAGGAAGTTGCACACAGAAGTCTTTGGAGCTACACAAAGTTGCAGAGCTCCATGATGCTGCACAACCACTACTAGGGAGAGGGCCTTTTGAGGACGCTCACCTGGAATTTTTTTAAATGCCTGATGAAGACATTTTTAAATTTCACCTGGCCTTTTAAAAAGGGGTTTTAAAATGTTTTAAAAACATTTTTGTATTTTATTGCAATTTTAAATGTGTTTTCATTGTATGTTTTATTCAATTGTTTTATTGCTTACTTTGTGAGCCCCCCAGAGAACAGTTGTTATGGAGCAGCCAACACATCATCATCATCATCATCAGTATTAATTTTAGGATAACCATGTATTAAATATGAATACAACTAATATTTATATACTGCTTTTCAACAAAAGTTCCCAAAGCGGTTTACATAGATATAAACAAAGAAACAAAATGGCTCCCTGTCCGCAAAGGGCTCATAATCTTAAAAAGAAACACAAGACAGACACCAGCAACTGCCACTGGAGGGATGTTGTGCTGGGGATGGACAGGGCCAGTTGCTCTCCCTCTGCTAAATAAAGAGAATCACCACTTTAAAAAGGTGCCTCTTTGCTCAGTTAGTATTATTATTAATATTATTATTAGTATTTATTCCAAGATTGTGCAGTGCATTGTGTAAGGCATTGTGCAATGTGTCAACATCTTCTACCAGCATAAGAACTAGTCTGGAATACACATTCCTTTGTTTGCACAACATACTGATGCTAGCACAACAGCATTATGCTAGTGCATCACTAGTATGGATGTAGACTAATAATAATAAGTGCATAGGAAGCTGCCTGATACTGAGTCAGACCATTGGTCCATAATACATGATCCTGTCTGTCAATCATAACATTAATAGCACTTATCATGTGTGATGGGAAAGGTACCCCTCCCCCTTCTAAATGTTTCTGGTCACTCATGACATCTTTGACTAAACGGGGGAAAGTGATGGATTCCTAAGCAATTAATAGGTGAGGTTAAAATTAAGAATTAGACCAAACAAGAAGCCTAAGGAAGGACATGAACTATGGCACTACAGTATGTGTCTGTTTCTTATCATCCTTTTCTACATGTCCTGAGCTAAAAGAGCTTTGTCCATTCTATATAGACATTTTCACAGGCCTTTATGTGCCCCCTGCTGGTCCTCCAGGTACTACAACCAAGAAGCATTTGTTCTTGTCATTAGAACAAGGGTACACAACTCAAGCGTCCCCATGGGCCAGAACCAATCATGACTCGGTGCGTGGGGGCCAAGGTCAATTTTCAATGCATTAATTATTACATTAAAATTAATTAATTAAAATATTTATACCTCGCTCCTCTAGTACACGACTGTTTGGGGCAGCATACAACATTTAAATAGATATGACCTAAAATAAAACTAATGAAAAAAACACTGAGGGAGGGAGCATGGCAAAGCTCTTCAGGGAGGGTGTTCCAAAGCCGAGGGGCTACAACTGAAAAGGCCCTGCTTCTAGTCCCCACCAACTGGATCTCTGTTAGTGGCGGGGCCATGAGCAAGGCTTGAGATGATGAGCAAGAGGCCCTGGCAGGTTCATATGGGTGAATGTGGTATGACAGGCCCCAAGCTGTGTAGAGCTTTAAAGGTCAATACCAGGAACTTGAATCTAGCCTGGAAGCTGACTGGTAACCAATGGATCTGCCACAGGATGGATGTGACACCCATGAGGTGACTTGCGCCCATGAGCATCCTTGCAGCAGCATTCTGGACTAGCTGAAGCTTCTAAACCGTCTTCAAGGGCAGCCCCATGTAGAGCGCATTGCAGTAGTTCAATCTGGATGTTACCAAAGCATGAGTGACTGAAATCAGGTCTGACTTATCCAAGTAGGGTCGCAGCTGACATATCAGACATAGCTGAAGAAAGGCACTTCTACACACCACCACTACCTGTGCCTTCAAGGACAGTGTTGGGTCCAGAAGCACTCCCAAGCTGCAGAATTTGTCTTTCAGAGGGAGAGTGACCCCCTTCAAGACCAGATTTACCTCATTACTCAGATGATCCGTTTTACCAACCCAGAGTACTTCCATCTTTTCTGGATTGAGTTTCAGCTTGTTCGTCCCCATCCAGTCCAGAACAGTGTCAAAGCCCAAGAACAGCCTCCAAACATATATTTGTAATATATTGTTTAAAATATTAATGAAAGCAAGGTGGCAAAGAGCTGGAGTTAGAAGGAAAGGACAGGGAGAAGACGGGTGGTGTCAGTGGGCTTCGGCCCAGGGACGGGGTACACTCGGTCTCAAGTGGCCAACTGTATTGAACCGTTGCTGTTCATCAGCAGGTCAGTCCAAGAGCTATTCATGGCTCCTGACATTGCTACAGGATGTTCCTTCCTCCACCCAAAGTAACTGTGGGCCAGATCTGGCCCCCGGGCCTTATGTTGTGCAGTCCTGTGTTAGAATGACTCCTCTCATTAAAATTAGATTACAGTGAGGGGAAAATGTATTTGATCCCCTGCTGATTTTGTCCGTTTGCCCTCTGACACAGAAATGACCAGGCTATAATTGGAATGGTAGGTTTATTGTAGCTGTGAGAGACAGAATAACAACAAACAAACCCTCAAAAGCCCAGTGCCCAAAAGTCAGCGATGGATTTGCCTTGTAGTGAGGGAAATAAGTATTCGATCCCTTCACAAAAGATGTCTTAGTACTTGGTGGCAAAACCCTTGTTGGCAATCACAGAGGTCAGACGTTTCTTGTAGTTGGCCACCAGGTTTGCACACAACCCAGGAGGGATGTTGTCCCACTCCTCTTTGCAGATCCTCTCCAAGTCAGAAAAGTTTCGAGGCTGATGTTTGGCAACCCGAACCTTCAGCTCCCTCCACAGATTTTCTATGGGATTAAGGTCTGGAGACTGGCTGGGCCACTCCAGGACCTTCATGTGCTTCTTCTTGAGCCACTCCTTTGTTGCCTTGGCTGTGTGTTTTGGGTGATTGTCATGCTGGAATACCCATCCACGACCCATTCTCAATGCCCTGGCTGAGGGAAGGAGGTGCTCACCCAAGATCTGACGGTACATGGTCCCGTCCATCGTCCCTTCGATGCGGTGAAGGTGTCCTGTCCCCTTAGCAGAAAAACACCCCCAAAGCATCATGTGTCCACCTCCATGTTTGACGGTGGGGATGGTGTTCTTGGGCTCATAGGCAGCATTCCTCCTCCTCCACACACGGCGAGTTGAGTTGATGCCAAAGAGCTCGATTTTGGTCTCATCTGACCACAACACTTTCACCCAGTTCTCCTCTGGATCATTCAGATGTGCATTGGCAAACTGCAGACGGGCCTGTACATGTGCTGCCTTGAGCAGGGGGACCTTGCGGGCACTGCAAGATTTCAGTCCTTCACGGCGTAGTGTGTTACCAATTGTTTTCTTGGTGACTATGGTTCCAGCTGCCCTGAGATCATTGACAAGTTCCCCCCGTGTAGTTCTGGGCTGCTTTGTCACCGTTGTCATGATCATTGCAACTCCACGAGGTGAGATCTTGCATGGAGCCCCAGACCGAGGGAGATTGACAGTTATTTTGTGTTTCTTCCATTTGCGAGTTATCATGCCAACTGTTGTCACCTTCTCACCAAGCTGCTTGGTGATAGTCTTGTAGCCCAGTCCAGCCTTGTGCAGGTCTACAACCTTGTCCCTGACATCCTTTGACAGCTCTTTGGTCTTGGGCATGGTGGTGAGTTTGGAAGCTGAGTGATTGCTTGCTTCTATGGACAGGTGTCTTTTATACAGGTACTGTAACAAGCTGGGATTAGGAGCACTCCCTTACAGAGGGTGTTCCTCATCTCAGCTCGTTACCTGCATATAGTGAAAAGACACCTGGGAGCCTGAAATCTTGCTGGTTGATAGGGGATCGAATACTTATTTCCCTCACTACAAGGCAAATCCATCGCTGACTTTTGGGCACTGGGCTTTTGAGGGTTTGTTTGTTGTTATTCTGTCTCTCACAGCTACAATAAACCTACCATTCCAATTATGGCTTGGTCATTTCTGTGTCAGAGGGCAAACGGACAAAATCAGCAGGGGATCAAATACTCATTTCCCTCAGTGTATATACTGAAGATACAATTGTTACAGAAATAACCAAAAGAAACATTCTGTTGGTTCATATTGCCAACAATACTTTACATCTCAACACTTAATAAACGTCTTCTGAAGGGCTGTCAGGTAGAAGTAGCAGACTTGTTCTCTGTTGGTCCTGAGGGCAGGATTAGAACAAATGGGTTGAAATCATAAAGAAAAGATTTGGACTGGACATTATGAGGAATTTTCTAATCATAAGATCTATTCCACAGTGGAATAGTCTGTCTTTTGCAATGATGGACTCCCCTTTGCTGAGGGTTTTTGAACAGAGTCTAGATAACCATCTGTCAGAGACTGGATGTCCATATGTCAGGGATGTTGAAGAAGATTCCTGCAATTAGCAGCTAAAAGAGTTGCAAGGTCCCTTCTATTAAACGATTCTATGACTCTGTGATTTATCACATGGACTTGTGGACTTTCTCCACTGAAAAACGTTGCGTTTGAGGTCAGGCTCTCAACTGAAGAAAGAATCTGTAGCAGATTAAGTATCCATCTTTTCACTAGTGAATTGATTGTTTAGTGAATGGGTAGCATCCACTGCCTTGGCAGGGTGGTATGCTATCAAGAGTAGCTCCTTCCATGAGCAGAAAGAGATTTCTGCCTGTGCAAGAAGCCCTTGAATGAGCAGCACAACTCTACTGCCCTCAAGGAAGTAGCAATCATTACGTACAGAAAAGGACCTAGGTAATTTTGGAGCCTGGCCCTAAAGGCCTTTGGAGCCTCCCTCCCTCCACTGCAAGTTAAACATCATTTTTTAACACATAGGTTCTTGAGGGCAAAACCCACATCACCCAGGAGAGACTAAAGAGGATTTGGGGGTCCCTAGGGGATGTGGAGGCCCTGGACATTGGCCCCAAGTCCAGGGGTAAGAGCGTCTCTGATTACATACACTGCTTCACCAAAGTTCCGAGTGCCAGCCTGTGTAATCAAAACTGCACATTCAAAGCACCACATTAAAAAGGCTAAGGCTGTTGGCAATCAAATAATGAGGCTGTTCTCATGCGCAGCCTAACCCAGTCTAGGGAAGCCAAGCCTGGTTAGACTGCATGTGAGAATTGTCAGGACTGGGCCTGATCCCAGCAGGGCAGTGTCACCTAGCCCAGCTGTTAGCCGAGATTAAGGGAGTGAGCTGCTACCAGCCCAGCCACACACAGAGACAGATGCCTAGAGTGCCCGTCTCCTGGGGGAATCCCACAATGCATAGCTTACGTTGTGCGATGCATTGTGGGATCCCCACTGGCCAGGACATGGAGCTACGCACTGCACCATACAGCACTTCTTGTTTGGGAGTGTAGTCCACACTCCCAGAAACAAGCCATCGCTCATCTGGGGGAAGGTGAGTTTAACCATCCTACCCCCCACCTCCCCACTGCTCCACCCATCTGGTGTGAACAACCTCAATGTTTTATCTGATTAATCATCAGTTTTGACTGTCCAATGCAGCCATTCAGATAAATGTGCATGTGACCAAAACCTCAGTAAAATGTTATTTTTGAGATATTGAAAGAAGTGTGAGAGAATTTACAAGCAAAAGCTTACCTACCCTTATTTAATATTGTCTTATTCGTATTATTAGAATAATGCACAAGAACCAAAACAGCCTCAGAAACTGATCACATGGCCCAGGGGCGTAACTATAACAGGGCAAGTGGAGACAGTTGTCTGGGGGCCCACTGCCTTGGGCGGGCCCCCAGAGGCAAGTCACATGACTGACTCCCCCAGCTGCGCACCCGCCCGGGCTTCCTTCAGTTGTATTCATCCTCCAAAACTGATGTGAGTGTTAAGACCTGGAGCTACCAGAACAGCATGTCTTTCTCTAGTACCATTAAATAACTTGCATCGTCCACAATTTACAAAACCTTTTAAAAAATAATTTAGGATGATGTTCTATTGTGGCACATAAGTGTGTGTGTGTGTGTGTGTGTGTGTGTGTGTGTGTGTGTGTGTATACACACACACACACAATGCATTTTGTTACCACTATTCAGCCTCATTTAAGATTTCTTTATTTCATGAGCTGAGCTTCAATGAGGGGGGGCATTTTAAAATCTTGTCTCTGAACCCACTCCAACCTTGCTACGCCCCTGATATGGCCTTAGCATCAGCTCCATTCACTAAAATTGTCGCTGGCTGAATAATCAACTAAAACTGTTATTGATTGTGCACTGATTCAAGCTTTCAGCCTAAATTTGAGTTAATTTCATATGAAAGCTTTGCCTGTGATATTTTATCTATGATGGCTTGTTTCATACATGCAAATCAACACTTGATGTTGTTGCAGCTGTCAAGTAATGAATGTGCATGTATAAACTTACCGTTATAGTGTCTGTAGATTATCCTTCAAAACTCCAAGTTTAAGCAGCACTATTATTTTTAACAGAATTACCAACTTGAAAGTATTGACTCAGTGCATGTCAGCTATGATAAAGGCAAATTCCATGTTAGGGATCATTGGGAAGGGAATTGGAAATAAAAATGCTAATAGTATAGTGATTGATTGATTGATTACCGTCAAGTTGGTGTCAACTCTTAGCAACCACATAGATAGATTCTCTCCAGGATGATCTGTCTTCAACTTGGCCTTTTAGGTCTCTCAGTGGTGCATATTATAATATGCTTATACAAATCTATTGTGCGGCCACATTTGGAGTACTGTGTACAGATCTGGTCACTGTATCTTAGGAAGGATATTGTAGAACTGGAAAAGGTGCAGAAGAGGGCAACTGAGATTATCCAGAGCAACTGGATCACCTTTCTAGTGAGGCAAAGCTACAGCATCTGGGGCTTTTTGGTTTGGAAAAGAGGGGACTATGGGGAGACATGAGAGGTGTATAAAATTATGCATTGAGTAGACAGAGTGAAATTTTCCCCCTTCTCTCATAGCACGAGAACCAACTCTAGAACCATGAAACTGAAGCCCAGGAAATTCAGGAAGTACTTTTTCACACAGTGTGTAATTAATCTATGGAATTCTATGCCACGGGATGTGGTGATGGCTACTAGCTTGGATGGCTTTAAAGGGGGTTTAGACAAATTCATGGAGGACTGGTCTATCAATGTCTACTAGTCTGGTGGCTATAGGCCATCTCCAGCCTCAAAGGCAAGATGCGTCTAAATGCCAGTTGCAGGGGAGCGACAGCAAGGGAGAGGGCATGCACTCAGCTCTTGCCTGTGGGCTTCACCAGGGCCATCTGTCAAGAGCTCATGCACTTAATCAACACTCCACCCCCGCCAGCTGCCATAGATTCAATCTGGCTCCTGCTGCCTCCTCGCAAGTTGATTACTCCTCCGTGATCCCCTCACCTGTTGCTGACGTTTTTTCCGTCTGCGTCCTTGAGGAGATAGTGGCCGTTCAAACTCTGGCTCAGCTCCTGACCCTTTTCTTCAAAGGTCACCCAGCCCTAATGGCCTCTCCTGCACCAAACACTCACCCTGGCCTGTATCAATTATATCCCCATTCACATCACCGGTCTGGTCCTTCTCAGGTGCCTCCCCACCTTCTAGGTGGAGCAAGAGGGACAGATTGAAGAGAGGCTTATGTGGGGAGGAGAAGCAACAGGATCAAGCTGTGGTTTGATATTCTTGCCTGTTATTATTTATTTATTTATTTATTTATTTTTATTTCACAAACAAAAATGAAAAACACAAAGAATTTCAGTGCACAATTGTACATGTTCTGCTGAATCATGTCCATTTTTCTTCATGGTATTCCTGCTTTCATGGCAAAAGCAAAGCAATACACTTGTATGCTTTACAAAGTATTTTACTGTCAGTTTAAAGATAGGAGCAACTATCACATCTGGGTTTCTGTCCAATATATTCAACTAGTAGGTGCAGCCTGTTGTTGATTGGGCAAAGTCATTTTATTTGTTTGTTTGTTTTTAAAAAATCATTTGCTTAGATTGCACAGATAGAGGATATAGGATTTTTTTAAAATTAGTGTGTTTGCAAAAAGGAAGTAAAAGAACAATTTGGAATTTGTAGGATTCAACTTCAAATGTTTTTCATTTTATTGAATAATGACTATATATGGTAAATGTGAATTTAAGAAAGATCTGCTTCTTTGGGGCATGCTGTGGTTTTGGAATTACTGATCTGTTTGGAATTACTGATCTGATTCTCAACAGTTCATCTGTTGAGAACAATGACAGTTAAAACCTGCTAGTTATCTTGAGGATTTCTTCTAAAAAAAATACAAGCAAAATGTTATTTATACCTCCCCGCCCCATTATATTCTGGTGTAAAAGTGTAAATAGTAGTGCATTCAGCTAATTTCAGTGGCAGGATTGTTCATGCAAAATTTGGTATCTGTAGGTCATTAGGAAGTATGACTGCATTTTCCACAAGTTATCCAACATATAATGGATTGTATAACTATATACTACACTCAGTGGTCACTGTCCAACTTTGAGTTAAGTGTTAGGAATCCAAGTGTCTTCCTTCAAATAAGATTTTTATTGCAAGGGAATTTGGAATGCAACTGTGTTAAATTGTATATGTTTGTGTCTGTGTTTTACATATTATGCATATTAGATTGAAATGTTAAGGGGGCCCTGCACATGCTGATTCACCCCCAGCCCCACGCCTCCCTAGGGACATCCCTGGGCTTCACAGAGGCATCTGGTGGGGCACTGTGTGAAGCAGGATGCTGGACTAGGTAGGCCTTGGACCTGATCTTATGTTCTTATGTCTGTCCCACAGTGACCAAGCAGATACCTTCAGAGACCCCAGAAGCAAGGCGTGAAAACAAGATCCATCTCTTGAAGCTTTCCCCTGAGAATTTGGTATTTAATTGTATACTGCCTCTGAACATGGAGGTTCCATTTAGCTATACTGGCTAAGAACCACGGAGAGGACTGTATGAATGGGTCTTAAAGGCCCAGTAGCTTGCTTCCTATAGAGGCCAAATAAATGTCTCCAGTTGGGAGTCCACAAGCAGAAATTACACTATAATGTAGTTCGTTTAGAACTGTATGAAGTGAGGCAGGTGATGAATGGGGAAAGGTCTTTCCTTTCTACTTCTTGGGAAAACAATTGCCCTTGCCATAACCTACAGGATGCTGTCCACACCCAGGCTTACCTGGCACACATTTTCCCTGCCTTTATTCTTTTGGGGAGAGGTGCTGTCCTTTCAGGGCAGTGGCGTGACTCCACAGCACTACCCCCTCACCAGGGCCCCACATCTCTGCACTGGGCCTCATGGGGAACCCACACCCCCAGTCTTCCTGGACCCCACACGCTTCTAGGGACAGCCCTGTGAGGTGGAGAGGTTCTTCTGTGCCTACTAAGGAGTGTGCATGATCACATTTCTACAGCTGCTCCCATCATTCCCAACCAGAGTAGCAGTAGGAGTGTGCCCATGCACTCCATAGTAGCCATGGAGCCTCTCCACTTTGAAAGCAGCACCAGCAGGATTTAAAGGGGCCTGGAAGCAGCGAATGACAGTTACTGCTGAAGCACTTTACATTACTGCTACTACGAATATGAATATTTATATACTGCTCTTCAACAAAATTCTCAAAGCGGTTTACAAAGAAAAATAACTAATACATAAATAAGATGGCCCCTGTCCCCAAAGGGCTTACAATCTAAAAATAAACATAGACACCAGCAACAGCCACTGGAGGGATGCTGTGCTGGGGCTGGATAGGTCCAATTGCTCTCCCCCTGCTAAGTATAAGAGAATCACCACTTTAAAAGGTGTCTCTTTGCTCAGTTAGCTCAGTTGAAGCCCCTATTTGCTTTATAAACACAAAGCCTCCACGAACACATAAATACCTAGGCAAATGGAGAGGAGAGCTGGTCTTGTGGTAGCAAGCATGACTTGTCCCCATAGCTAAGCAGGGTCTGCCCTGGTCGCATCTGAATGGGAGACTTGATGTGTGAGCACTGCAAGATATTCCCCTCAGGGGATGGAGCCGCTCTGGGAAGAGCAGAAGGTTTCACGTTCCCTCCCTGGCTTCTCCAAGATAGGGCTGAGAGAGATTCCTGCCTGCAACCTTGAAGAAGCCACTGCCAGTCTGTGAAGACAATACTGAGCTAGATAGATCAATGGTCTGACTCAGTATATGGCAGTTTCCTATGTTCCTAACTCATAGAAATTCAATTATAATGCAGTCTCTCATTATCAGCATTTGGATTGCTCAGTTGCTCAGTTAGAAAAAATGAATAATCATGCTTTTACTCACGACAGCATTGCAAGGCTAATGCACCTAATGTTTGCATAGCCTTTTGAAACAGATCACATTATACATAGAACTAAATTATATTATTCATCTAATAGCAGAGAATGAATGGCTACAACACATTGAGCAACACAGACATAATGAAAGAGTGTAATGGTAGTTTAATAGGCTAATATGAAATCAGAATATAAAGGGGCCAAGTGAATTTCAGAAACTGCAGGATAATCTATGCAGGTACACAGGGAACAAAAGGACACCAGCTAGCCATGCCTCCTGGCACCAATGCATTTTGTAGCCACACGAACCTCAGGATTCCCAGCTTCAGCATTTGTCTGAAGACAACAGTTCTCTCCATGATTTGTTAAGAAGCAAAATCATTTTCTTTTTAAAAGAGAGAGATAGAGAAAGTGTACATTCCAGAGACATAATATGGAATATGAAAGATGTCAGCTAGCCATATTGCTAATCGGCAAGCACACGAAGTAACAGAGTTAACAATTATTTTCTTCTGGGCTGACAAAGCCCTGTTTTTTATCATCATCAGCATGGCACGCAGCAGTCTACTAGGTAATGCCTATCACTGCATCCATCTGCTAGGAAAAGCTTACTGAGTGGCATTTCTGTTTGTTATACAAGTACTATCAAAGGCTCAGAAACCCCATTTAAAAAAACCACACACATTGGCAACACATTACTGAAAAATAGTTTCAGGTGTTGTTTTGTTTGTTTTACAAAGTCAACAGAATAGTTATCAAACTGCATTTACAGGTGTGATAAAATCATATTGACTTAAAGTAGGTCAGACAGTAAGTTCCATTTTAAGTCATATTTGGAATCTGGAGGCCAGATATGGATCTTAGCTGTAAGTAACTTTGCAGGTCATCTATTATTTTGTTTATACAACATCTAAAGTTCCCTTATTCAGAACCAGGATACCTTTTACATATAACACCTGCATAGACAAACGGGGCAGAGATTAGTAATAACAGGGCTTGGGGGAATGTACCAGGTTGTTATACACTAGCTGATTTTATATTTTACCACTTAACTAACCAGTCAAAACAGCATAGCTGTGACTCTATTTTAAAATATTGTTGTAAGTATAATGGCTGTGATCAAACAATTGACTACTGTGAGCAGAACTCTGGTCTTCTCGATCTTGGCCAAAAAATGTTTTGCTCTCCATGGTCAGATTTTTCAAAACTATGGAACACATATTCACATGTAATTCTCTAGACTACAGTTATTGCATACAACCCAGATGCTATTGACTAACAGGCAATCATCTGATTTAATAGAACTGAATTGCATTCACTGTCAAAATCAAGAGGTTCATGTACTTTTTCTACCACTGTTCCACTCAATCAGAACAGAGTACCCTTTCCCAAAGAGTGATTACTAAACTGATTGTCATACTGGTTATTGTCTTGATTGCTAGATTATGGTCCACTTATAATTTTCATACTCTGAGATCAAACTTAGCTTTTCCATCGTGCCTTACCCTTCTTTAGGGAGAAAAAGAATTATCTGAGTCACTGTTCTTAACTAGTAAAATAAAATGAAAATAACAATCACTAGCAAACACAGAAGTCATGTATTTTTGAACATCTGTGCCACTGTGACACAGGACAAGTTGAAACTATTGAGCATGCCCTCCTTCACTGCCTGTTCCATAGAGATGTACGAAACACCCTTATTCTCTCACTACTTGACAGGTCTCCAGGATGCTCAGATCAATACTACGTCTCCCTGTTACTCTCAGACGGTAATCCATCTATAACACACAATGTTGCCAACAGGAGCAGAGCCACTATTGGGCAAATGGGTTCAAAGAACCCAGGCCGCCACCAATCAGGGGCTGCAAGCGTGGCCCCAGACACACACCCTGCATCTGACCTCATACACGGGGCATTATTTTGGTCCCAAATGGGGCCAAAATCGGTCCACGCTGCGTTGACAGCACAGCCGGAATGACTCTCCCTGCCTTAAAGGTCTTGCCAATGCAGCAGGGCCAATCAATCTCCCTCCCAAACGGGGCCACACGGCCTTGTTTGGTAGGGAGACCACGCCCTCGCATTTGATGTCAGATGCAGGGTGGGCAGGGGGCCATGGTGGCAACTGCACATGGTCTGCCATCAGCCTCCCTGCACTTCTGGTTGCCAAGTTCTGCATAGCAGATTGCAGAATTTGCCAGGTTCTTACCACCAGCAAGAACTAATTCCTTCGTCATTCAGCCCTACTGCTTTTAAAGTCTCTGATTATCTTTTACAGATTTTAGCTCTGCAGCAATTTATAGCTTACAGCCTGTAACTTTCAATAGCATCTCATAAATTTTAGCTGTACCATGACTCACTCCATAGTCACATGCTACTGTCTGAGCAATTTTATAGCTCTTTTATCACTTTTTACAGACAGTCATAGTTTTTAATCTTATAGTAATTTCATAGTAACCTTACAGTCTTGCTGCTAATAGACATAGACTCTATCACTTGTATCTGCTTTTAATTGCTTTTAATATAACCTGTTACATGCTTCTTTTACCTTGTGCTGGTCTGAGACCAGAATAAAGAGTTATTGATTGAATAATTGCATACTAGTTTATGCCTGTTAAGAATCTCTTCCTTTCCTTCACATAGGCAGGACTTTAAGGAGCAGCCCAGATAAATTACTTAGACATGTTACAGACAAAGCAGTAAGATCTCACCGGACTGATTTAGAGCAAAGTGATCTGAGGTTCTATCTTTGTTTTCGTTTTTCCATTTCTTTGCATAAGTCTCACAGCATCTTTAAAAAGATCAATTGCTATTGGGGGTGGGGGGTGGGTGGGGTATAATTTGTTTATCCTGCTGTTTGATTTGACAAAAAGTTATTTAGAAAATACAAAATACAAGTTGGCTAGATTGGTCTGTTGTTTCATTGCCTTCTAGAGCTCTTATATTTATACCAAAAAAGAAGACTTCTGTTAAATACAATTTCCAGACAGATTGGGGGTGGAATGGTTAATCTCAGGAAAGCACATACTCGGTGATATAAACATGGGATACACACAGTGATGCAATCCATTGTTCTTTCGATCTAGATCAGGGCTGAGAAACTTTCAGTACAATTTATCACTGTATGTCTAATGTACCATTGCTTTCTTATCATTCCTCTGCATCCACTTCATTCTTTTTTAGCAACAGAAGTAATCTATGTTGTATGAGTATATTGTTGTATTGTGACACATGCAGTAAAAATCAAGACACAATATTTAATGACCTTAACTCCATTAGGGATGGCTTACAAGTGCTGGGGCAAAAATGGCAAGCTTCTTGTTGGAATGCATAAAGCGTGCATCTATCACTCACTAAACCCATGCTGGATTGTTGGAAAGCTTGAAGGAGTCCTGATCTTCAATTATCTGCTCATATACATTTCCTATTCTAAGTCTGTACATTGGTTGAAAAATTTAGTATTCATCCTATGTCCCTAAACTGAAAAGCAGCCTTTAGTGTCTGCCCATGGCACTGATGATCTAAGGATCATTCTTTAGAATTAGAAATTGTTAAATTAAAAACTTGTCATGAACCCCCTTTAATTTCCCTAAGACCTGAACAAAACTACATGGAGTATGTGGTTCTGTGGTTCTTTGGGGGGATGGTCTTTTTCTATATATTTGTTGGATCTGTAGTCTGGAGGGAAAAACAATCCAGGGGGAAGGCTTCTCCTTAGTTACACAGGCAGAATCCACCAGCAGAAAGTATTTTCCTTACACAGGCAGAATACAGACTGAACTAGTCATCACTAAAGTGGTTCACACAGAAAAAGGAATGAGAAAATGGAAGCCACTAGCAACAGCCAGTGAAGAGATACTATGCTGGGCTATTAGGGAAAGTTGGTTTTCCCCTGCTAAAAATAAGAGAGACACCATTCTAAAATGTGCCCCTTTGGCCTGGTTAGCAGGGGTTAGGTAGATTTTAGGTTAAGTTAGATGTTAGGCAGTCTGCAATGGTGGGCTGATATGTGGCTCAGTTCTGGAGAGTCTTAGAACAGACAACCAGCTTTTGAACCTTCTTCATTTCTGCTTTCTGGAGTCCCCACCTTCCCATTGCCATGATGACAATAATAATGCATCTAAAACCACATAAGGGGCAAAGTAGCTGGCAAACTCTGAGTGCCACTAAACTCAGAGTGGTAAAACAGTTGGTGGATAAAGTATTCTCCCCAACATTCCTCCACTCAAAAGGACATAGGAAGCTGCCTCCCTTACGTATACCGCGACAGGCCACTGCTCTACCCTCTGTATTGTCTGCACTGACAGTAGTTATCCAGGGTTTCAGGCAGGAATGTTTCCCAGCCCTACCTGGAGATGCCAGGAATTGAACCTGCGACATTCTGCATACAAGCAGATGTTCTACAGCTAAGGCATAGCCCCACCTAGGTATGGCTCCAAACTATGGCCCCACTTCATTAAAAGAAAAACGGAAGCCTTGATGTACTGTAGATCACTTCTCCTGAGGTCCTTAGACATTCAAAAGACTAGCACTCCTGGAATGGGGAAAGGAGGGTTGCATCCATTAGGCTGCAGAGAACCGGAGAGAAGAGAAACGGGGGAGAAATGCTGTACAGAGGCAGCCCTACTTTTCTCAGCTCCTACAAGCAAAAAGGAATAATGATGATCTACTTTTTCCAGAACCTGGCTGAACAGCTGTAATCTCCCCTATTTTCCTAGGTTCAAAATTCAAGAAGAGACCCTACTGTCATCTGAGTCAGATTCTTATCCATCACTGTGAATTTAAGACAAATCATTTTAATCCATAGCTAATTTGCCAGCTACCTCTATATTTTTTACTATTTTTTTTTCAGTCAGTTTTTAGTTTTAACCCACCGCGTGGGAACTGGTACATGACTTCAGGCAGCCATTTAATTTTCCTAGTGTACTAAATGTCAACACCCCTGGCTTGGTTTTGTTGCAACATACATGCTGATTGGAGTACCTTGTATAACAAATTGCTTCGCTTGGGGGAAAGAAAGAATGCATTGTTATGTGAATAATTATCTATGTAATGTTCTGTTTATCTCTGTGTTGTTTTCCTCTAGGACAGTTTAACTGGGACTACTATACCATCCCCCCCATAAATGGCTCATCCACTCATGAGCCATTTATGGAGAGAAGAATGATATAATAGCTCCAGTTCATAAGCCTCCTCCCAGAGCTCAAGCTAGGCTGTCATTGTCCAATCAAAGGCAGGATTTCAGGGTTGTTAAACTTGAGGTCTATTCCTTGCTGTGTTCATCTGCCTGAAATGTTTCCAGAATTTTCATCCCGCAAGGGCTGAGTGCTGCAAACAATTGCCTGTTCTAATTAAAAAGCTACTCATCATTCATCCAGAAGATACAACCCCAGTAGCTTTATTGTGCTTGTTTTAGCACATAATAATAAGGGAGGTGGTAAGGAATACTCCAGGGAGACATAGGCCACCATATAACACAAAACCACAGTTAAATGGGGCAGAGGTTTGAATTTTTGTACGTCTGAAAGCATGAAACTGCGGTTTCGCAGCAAAAGCAACATGCAGTTTCCTTTGCCAAACTCCACTTTGAACCCTGGGTTGGTAGTGAGTTTTGCAGCCCAAACCTGAGGTTTTGCTGCAGCAGCACGATATCCAAATATGGATGCCACCATCACTGTGTTTTTGTGCTGTTTCTGGAAATGTAATCATAGAGAGGGCAGCCACAACCCACCTGGGACCATGCCTGCTCCGTGCCTGCAGAACCTCTCACTGGTGGCCTCTCTGAGCACTTGCCCCACCCCTGTCTCCGATCTAATAAAGCAGTTCTCTGGCAACAGGGACACTGCCACATCCCTTCCCAAGCTTGTAAGCCTGTCAAACAGGAAAGTCACATAGGGGCATGCCCTCTTCCCTCTCTGTCCCTTCTTCCCTGCTCCTGGCAATCAGGAGAGAAAGGGGACGAGATGGAAAGACAGACAGTATTATTATTATTTTTACATTTATATCCCGCTCTTCCTCCAAGGAGCCCAAAGCGGTGTACTACATACTTGAGTTTCTCTTCCACAACAACCCTGTGAAGTAGGTAAGGCTGAGAGAGAAGTGACTGGCCCAGAGTCACCCAGCTAGTTTTATGGCTGAATGGGGATTTGAACTCGGGTCTCCCCGGTCCTAGTCCAGCACTCTAACCACTACACCAAGTATGAGCTTTGCTCTCTGAAAGTGAAGTGATAAAGATGTATGATCACAAGCACATGCAGTCACAGTGCCAACATAAAAAGGGTAACCCCATATTGCTGGGACAGTATCATATGATGAGGCAATGATACCCAGGGTCGGGTTAGAAGCCAGTCACACCCAGGAATTCTTGAATGGCTCAGGTCTATGCTTTTGTACAAAGATGTTGAGGAAGGGTGGCCCAGTGTGCAATCCACAGACTTACTCATGAGAAGAGCCGGGCAGCAGGATCAGCACTGCCTCCAGTGAAAGAAGAGATTTGTCATATGTGATAAGGATGGATGCTGCTTCGAAGATGACTGCTCTCTCATGAGAGTGGGAGGCCATGGAGATACCCCTTCACAACTTGTGAGAAGAACTGTCTGTGGGAACAGTGGGATTGGGCAGAATTACTAATAATGTGTGGCGAATGCCCTTCTTCCATGGACCACCCTCTCACAAGAGTGACAGGCCATGGAAACATGCATGTGGGCCAGACGGCAGATGATGACCAGCCTGGTTGCTGCACACAAGCAAGATGCAGGGATGGGCAACACCTCTCCGTCTTGGCAATTGCTGCAAGGAAGCAGTCAAAGTATGCTCTCTGCCAGCCCGCTCACCCATTTGAAAATATTCATCTTTACTTTTGCCTGGAATGGTGACTCATTCTCCCAGGGTCAAAGACACCTGAGGTTCCTCTCTGACATGATTTCCTACATTGGCAGATCCACATATGCCTCAATGCTGGTCTGAACCTGGAAAATTTGAATGAGAGTAAAGATCTGTCCCTGGTCCCAGTGTTTCACCAGACTGTCCACGCCACAATGCCTGGATACATGGAGTATCAAATTCTCCTTTGGGTGTCTCAAAGGCTTCCCTGGAGAGGAGGGGGTTGCTGTGCAAATGTTCTAACATTAGCCATGACAGGACTAATCCCCTGGCAGCAAGCCACAATGGGGGCAGGAGTGTGGTTTGGTCTCCATAGACTGTTTTGCCAGAGTGAACCATCACAAGAGCATCATGGGTCACAGTGGGCCAGACCCCAGGATCCTTTGCTCTTCCTCATATACATATCCCCTCCTAGGAAGTCATGTTCCCTTTTCCTGAGTAACAGAAAAATAGTGCCCCCTACTGCCAGAAATTGTGCTTGTATGAGACTGTTTTGTTGTGGGGCTCTTACGAGAGTGGCGGTGCGATCGCTGTTAGATGAAGGGCTTACATGGCATTTGAAATGATTTAAATGCCCTTTCCTTGCCATGGGTGAGTGGTCCATTCTGAAAAGGCACAATCACACTTGGATTGTGCCTGTAATCCACAGCCCCTTGAAGATTGTGGCCAATGGCAGCGACTCTGCAGATACTCTGACACCTTGCCCACAGTCCGGTGGCATGGGTGCAATGGAGCTTGCATGGATGCGGACTCAGTGGACCAGGAAGAGAGAGGGGCTCCCCTGCCCTGAAAATGGAGGTTGCCAAGCTGTGGCTGGACGAATGTCCTCAATGCGATCCACCATTAGAAAAATTAACCGCTGGTTCAGCAACGTCCTATTTCACATTACGTGAGAATGCAGCCATAGTAAATAGCAAGTGGAGTGTCATGACAGATTCAGCCCACACTGCCTGCCAACTAGGGGGTGAGTTAGAAGGTTTGGGGGTGAGACAGTGTGGGAGTGACCTGTAATCCAGACCCCAGAGTATCCTATGCCACTGGCATCCGCCATACCAAGAATAGCAGGAAACCTAAGCCAGCACCCTGCCACAACCTGAGGACACAACCCTGCCTTCTTCCTCAGACTTGAGGAAGTCCCCTGAAGTGTTGCCTGTCTCAATAGAGGCCCAAGCATTACCAAGGCAGAAATAATGAAATTGGACAAAGAGCCCCTTTAAGAATGGGGTGTGCCCAATTCACTGCCTGGGCAGCTGCTATAAAAAGCCAGCACGCAGCTGCAAGAAGTTACTGTACTGGTCCAGTAAGAAGTACTACTGGAGCAACGTTCATTCCTTGTTACAGGACCCAGCTCTTGTTTCTCTGCTCAGTGGTGGCCACGGTTCTGATTGGAACTCTCTGAGGTCTGGTGTGCTCTTGGATTCCTCCCTTAGCAGGTATCCTTGCTCAGCCTGGGACAAGATCGGAGGGAAGAGTTGTTCTAAAGTCATCATTTTGGGCTATGCCATCCAAACAGATTCTACTGTAGCCCAGTCCATGATTCAGACTAGCTGCAAAGGCACTGCCACCTGCTCCTCCTCCACTTGTGGAAGGGACCATAGCTTAGTGAAAACAAAAGAAGGGGGGGTGGAATTACCAGAGGTGCTGAATAATGTTGATAAATGATTTATTTATATTTTTAACTAATGAGTTTCAATAGGTTTGGGGTATAATCCCCAGAAAGATTTTATTTATATTTACTTATTTATTAATTAAATTTTTATACTGCCTCACCCAGATGGCTCTAGGCAGTTCATCAATATAAAAACAGATTAAAAAACAAATAACTCATTAAAACAAAATTAAAACCAGTTTAAAATAATAGTATCGAACATACAATTATGGCCAATACAATTAGTATCTTAGTAATGCTTAGTAAAAGTATTTGCATCAAACATACAATTAGGGATGTGCACGAAGGATGTGAACCAAGGTTTGTGCACTGGTTCAGCTCCAAACTGGTTCGGTGCCACAGGGAGGGGATTGGTGAGCAGGATCTTTACAAAAGAGGAGAGCAGGTCCTTACTTGGTTAAACATATGTTTAACCCTCTGGGCTCCTTGGAGGAAGAGCATGATAGAAATGTAAAAATAAATAAAATATTGAAATAAATACTCTCTGCTGCTGGATGCAACTTCCTGCTGTGATGGCGCTGCCCCCAAGAACCCACACACAGCTTCTTTTGTCTTGACTTTTTGGTGCTACATCATTTCCCTACCCACACTTTCTTTTCTTGGCCACAGCTTTGTGTCTGAGGACATGACCTGCCTGCAGAAAATCCTAGGTTCAGAGGCATCCCTAGTGTGTTTTGTGTGTGTGTGGGGGGGGGTTAAGATTAGGTATCAGTAGGGTTTCCAACCTCCACGATTGGTCTAGAATCTGATAGCTTGATATTATGAAGAATAATGGTGGGGGAAGAATGTCCAGGAATAGCTTCAGACAGAGCTGGCCACTCTAGTAGCAGGTCATGGGAAAGACCTCCCTGGAAGCCATTGCCAATCAAAGCAGACAATATTGCATTTGATAGACCAATGTTCCGACTCAGTGTAAGACAGCTGCATTTGCTACATTTAAATCACATCCTCGCCTCACTTGCAACTTTGTGGCAGGTGCACATTCTAATGTGTAGGCCTACTGCCATCACATTTAGTTAGAGCCTGTCAGGGAAGTTTAAACTAATTTTCCAGGTAAAGCATTGCCACTTTTTCATATCCTCTTTAAAAAAAATGTTTTTCCCACTGTCACCTTCAGTAGCATAATGTACAGATGCATTGCTTCGGAAACATGGAGGCCAGAATCCCCTCCCCCCACCAATCCTAATGGTATTATTTCAAAACGACAGTGCAAAGTTGCACTAACACGAATTTATTAACGTGGAAATAATTTAGCCCCAACGGTATAATTTTATTTCTCTGGAACACTTGATTTCAAAGTGGTTTCTGTGAAAAAATATATGTTCCATTCAAAAGGTAAGCACATCTAAGTCCCATTGAGCACCACAGGAGAGATTTAAACACGTACTAACATCCCCACTGAAATCAATGGAACATAAAAGGGATTGACCTCTGCTAACTCGGGGAAGAAGCGCCTTTCAAAGTGAAAACTATCTTATATTTAAATAGAGAAAAGCCTCTTCATCTCATCATAGCATCCCTCTCAGTAGTTGATGCTGGTCTCTTCTTAATGGTGTGTGTCTGTGTCTGTGTCTGTATCTGTGTGTAAACTCCTATGCAACTTTTATAATACCTTTGTCCCCATCCCTTAGCGATTCAAACCACTTTGAGAACTTTTTTTTTTTTGCTGAAAAGCAATATGCCTAAAGTGTTCTTTGAAATGTAAATGTGATCGAGAAGGTGAAGCTGCCAGTTCCTCCCTAGCTGTGTTTATTCAAATGCCTTTGGTAAATAGGGTAATATGCAGAGTGAAGAGCAAATATTTGTTAGAGTCCCTTTTTTGAATGCCACATGGAAGAAATGCAGTTTTAAACCTGCAGTGTTGAAACCAGGAGTCCATATTTGTATTTGTTTTGCTGCCTTTAGAAATCAAAGTCAGAAAAGACACCAAAATCAAGTGATACCCAAACTGATGTCAGCATAAGGATACATCATTTCCCATGCTCTATATGGCATTATTTAAAATATTGCACAAGGCACAATTGTGTTTTAGACTTTTCAAAGCACTGGGGGAAAGCTATATAATACAGTATTTCCATCTCTTAGGTATTTATTTCTTGGCAAATCCATGGTATATAAATTTCAGCATCTTGAGATATGAAAGCATTCAGCATCTTGAGATATGTTACTTGTACTAAACATTTTTGGCACCACATGACAAAATAAAATAAAAATAAAATAAAAGAGAAAATAAACTTTAGTGCAAACAAGCATCAGGATTAGGGATGTAAACAAAACAGATTTTGTGATTCGTTTTGAGCCTGAAATTAATTGCAAAGTTGTTAAAATGTTTCGATTAAACGGCAGTCGGGCTAGCTGTTTCATGGAAACAAACGCGAAATGTTTTGAGTGTTTCAGCCTTAGGGAACAATGGGAAAACTTGAAAGACCCTATTGTTCCTAATGGGTAGCTTCTAGGAACACCAAAGTGGGTTGGGTGGTAGGACATCATGGATGCAACCTGTCACCCAACCCACAAAAGAAATGGGCAAGCGGGCAATTTTAAACAAATTTTTAAGCTTTTCCCCAAACCGCCATAGGATCCTATTAGCAGTGGGGATGTCTTGGAGAGTAGGCCCCTCTTGTCGTTGTTGCCCACCACTACCAGCATCACCCCACCATCTTCCTGCCAATCTGCCCCTGGTTCTGCCTTGCACCCTCCAGGACATCTTTGGGTTTGTTTGTTTTTTAAATGCAAGCCCTAACTCTGATGGGGGGGTGAGGGGAAAGGAGAGCACTTCTAAGGTGGGTGTTTTTGAAAGGGGTATGCGGTCAGGGTGGTCTATTTATGCTGCGTGTGCCGGATACAGTGCTATCTATAGCACTATAGTGCATACACAGAAACACAGCACTATAGAAGCACACACAGCATCTTCTGCTGGAGTCCAGTTGGCCAAGTGCTGCTCTCCAAGTAACTTGGGCCGAGCAGACACCGTGACTCAATAGCTGGGGGGCAGGTAGGCGCCATCAGATAGCACTCACCCAAAAGGGGGTCAATGAAATTCAGCCCCTAGATGAGAGCCAGTATCCTGGTTTCAACCTCTACATGAGAGCCACCACCCCCCCCCCCCAATATTGTTAGTCTGGAACTCTTCAGAACCACTGGTGCTTCTCCCAGTGCACTGATACTTCATTAGTCTGGCTATCAGCCAGTGTAGCCAACCAAAGGGCTAACAAGAGCATGCCAGCTAGCCATGCCCCTGCACCAGTGTGCACCTAAGCCATGCCCACTGGATTTGCCTTTACTCCAGATATCATTATTAGTCTCTGCCGATGTCCTGTACACTCTGTACCTGGTGTCAATAATGCCTGAACAGGGATTTTGTGGATAGTGGAACCTTTGAACTGCTGTACAGCAGCCGTCTTCAGACAAAACTGACCCACTAGCTACACACTCCACGGCAACATGCCCACACATTCAACCCTAACTCCTGCTAACTAAGCAAAGAGGCATCTTTCAAAGTGGTGATTCTCTTATACTTAGCAGGGGGAGAGCAACTGGCCCTATCCAACCCCAGCACAGTATCCTCCAGTGGCTGTTGCTGGTATCTGCCTTATGTTTCTTTTTTGATTATGAGCCCTTTGGGGACAGGGGACCATCTTCTTGATGTATTATTTATTTTTCTATGTAAACCGCTTTGAGAACTTTGGTTGACAAGCAGTATATAAGTACTATAGTGCAGGGCTCCTTAACCTTGGGCTCCCAGATGTTGTTGGACTACAACTTCTAGAATCCCCAGACATGGCCTTTGTGGCTGGGGATTCTGGGAGTTCTAATCCAACCACATCTGGGGGCCCAAGGTTAAGAAACCCTGTACTATAGCAGTATAGTAGTAGTAGCATTTATCTGCAAAGGTCAGCACTGAATGCAGGGAAGGTTCCCCTATCCAGTTTTGAAACCTAACCATCTATGGACAGCCAGGGATGTAGCCTGTGATTCATTGACATGGTGAGCATAGCTAATGGACATGATTCCTCTGCACTCTCATTAGTTGGCTGTAACCAGTGACAATTTTTGTCTGAAGAAGACTAATGAAGAACCTTCAACAAACAAGTTACTTATCAATCAGAAGTCATAATAGGTATACTAGGAGCCATATGCTAGCCTAAGCTGCCTTTACAAATGAAATCTGAACACAGACCATGGCTTTGTGTGGCAATTATAGGAGTGAATTAATTAATATTGATTGTATCACCAAGAGCGTTATTTATTTAAAAACCTGATAGTCAGTTAAGAATGAACCTGAATATTAACTCAATGAAATATAGGTTTCCAAAATTGAAACCTGATAAGTTTTAATTGGCAATCAAACATGTTTTGGCCTTGTGTATATTCAGCCTTATGCACTAGGACATGCTCACTCATGTTAAGTAAAGCTGTAGTTCTACCAAAATTCATCTTTAGATATGTCTATTAACAGAATTACTGAAATATAAAAATCCAGCCAAGGTTAAATACATTAAGTCCTGCTGTTCAACAAGAGAGTGTAAAGCATGTAGCCATCCTATCAAGATCTACAGAACATGCAATTTGAATCTAACTACTGTTATTCAGAAGTCTCTCTCCTACATTCAATAGGATTTACTTCCCTGCAAATAGGATTTCAGCCTTAACAAACCAAACTGTAACTAGATTGTGTCTCAAGTTTATCATTTATTTTATCTTTTTTAAAAAAATTTGAACTATTTAAAGAACTCTGTGGTACACAGCCATTTCTTTTAGTTTAATTTGCATGTTTCTGAGTGATGCTTTCTAGACAATCTGTTGCTTCTGGCATATAGGATTTTTCTAACATGAAAACAGCTGGTCTGATCAGAATGACCTAATTCTGCACAAGAAGAGATTTTATGTTAAAGGCTTTAGTGAAATCAGTAGGTCTTTTGTCTAGATAGATTTATATATTTCCAATGACATTTCATAGATAGCTTTATATATTCCAGTGAAATAAATACAATGAATAAAACTTAGTGCAGAATTCTTTTGATGCAGACTAGAAACAGATATTTTAAAAAGCACTTGATGGAAGCTTAAAAGGGGAAAAAATAGGTCCAACATTTTTAATATTATACATTAGATAGAACTGCTCTGTTTTTTCTTTCTTTCTTTTTTACAGGCAGCAAAAAACAACCACAGAGAAATTAAAGTGATACCTTATATTTTCGTGGGGGGAAAGATATATTAATTTCCTTAAAAGGTTGTGCTTGTCCATGGCACTACATCACCCAAGACAAGAGTTTGGGAAGTTGGTTATATTTTTTTTAATCATCATTGTCACTGATTTTTTTAAAGGTGATTGGGCTGGCTTGCTTCAAAGAGGTCTTTGAAATGTCCGTGTGCATTGTGGACATGGCTATTGTCTCATAGTCATCATCCCTAGTGTGGAAATCACAGAAGCGAAAGAAAACCTGCAAATCTCTTTGGAAGTTCTTGTTGAGAAACCCATAGAAGATAGGGTTCACGCAGGTCGAGATCATAGCCGTGAGGTGGCAGATCAAGAACAACAAATTATGGCTGCAATGTGCAGCAGGTAGGATTTCATGATTCCAGTCAAAGATCGTATTAAAGATGGCCAGAGGCAGCCAGCAGACAGCAAACGCAACCACAATGGAGATAAGCATGATGTTGATCCTTTTGGTTTCAGTGGATCGGTATTTATTGTCTCTCATCTTGTCCATCATGTTGTTCCTCCTTTTTAAGCGAATGTATATCTGTGGGGAAACAAAAATGCAACAAGAACTGTGTAACCCAGTGTTCCTCATTATAAGGCCCTAAATGCAGCCCCCTAATTGTTTATTGGGCCTGTGTGAAGCTTCAGCCAAAGTTGGATACTCTGCACAGTCCCTCTGACACCATGTGGAGGCAACCATTCTCACCATTCAGTCCTGTGCTCTGCCCAGCACCAGTGGGGAGCTCCTTTAAGGGAAATGGAGCCCTGGACCATCTTGGAAGGTGTGCACAGAGTGCTGGGAAGTGTTGCCCTTCTCAGCACTTTCCCCACAGAGCTCTTAAAGGACGCCATCTCTCGTAAAGGACTGAGAAAAGCACAGTAGTATACGAAGGTTGGCACAATGAAAAATGCCTCTCACGTTGAAGGTTTTTATTTATTTATTTATTTATTTATTTATTTATTTATTTATTTATTTGCTAAAGTGGCCCCTGCCTGAAACATAGTGAAGATCCCTGGTGTAACCAAAGCTGTGTAACCTGGAGATATTTCTCTGGAAAGAGCAAAGAGAGACTGGACAGGTAGGACACATCACAAAACAGATTCTTGCTTACCTTGAAGTAGCAAATAAATATAAAGCATAGGGGCCCCAAGTACTGTATCACCAAGAGAACTGTGGTATACGAGAGCCTGATAGTCTCCAGCGGAAATGCATCCACGCACACGTATTTTCCCTTGTATTCCTCAATGGTTATATTTGTGAAAGGTTCATCAGTTAGTACATTATACATTAGGAAAGGCAAGGAGGATGCCACTGCCAGAATCCAGATAGCAACAATCCCTACATAGGCATGTCTGTTGTTTGGCCTCCATCCACGAGGGTTGATAATCAACTGATGACGTTCAATAGCAATGAGGACCAGAGAGAAAACTGAAACTGTGACAGAGACACACTGCACAAAAGGATTCAGCTTGCACATGGCCTCCCCAAAAACCCAGTGATCCATTAAAGTGTATACGAAGGTGAAGGGAAGACACATGATGGTGATTAGGAGGTCTGAAAAGGAAAGGTTGACAATGAGGATATTGGTCACATTGCGCATCTCCTTTTGTTTTAAGATGATGATAATCAAGGCCAGGTTTCCAGAAACACCAAGAAGGATAACAGCTCCATAAGCCAAGGCCAAGGTAAATACCATTGCCAATGGCACGCGACAGTCTTCATCCACAAAGTGTACAAGTCCAGAAGTCTCTTCAGAGACATTCTGGATAGAATTGTTTCCAGCTGAGGCGAGAAGTGATGTATTCATGTTGGGTTTTTCCCAATCTGAGACCACGCTGAGTGAGAGTCTGAAGCTGCAGTCGGTTTCTCAGAAGCACATTTGATAGGTCAAATTTTTCTTGTTACACAAACAAGAGGCTCCAAACAAGTGCTGCTGCAGAAATTTTCATGCCATTAATAATCTTGCACAGTCTGCAAAGGCAAAAAATACCATAAATATATTTATTTATTTGGATTTCAGCAAATGGCAAAAATGTATATTGTAACATTAACTCAGAGGACATTCTTAGTCATGGTTTATGGATCGTTCTTTTCTCCTCACTGTCAGGAATATGCCATTGTGCTCAGTTAGGGAAGGGTTTTGTCAGGAGACTGTTGGGAATGCAAGAATCACCTTGAGACATTTTATCATATGTGGTGGACTTGCAGTAAGGCACAACAATTTGTGGGTGGGGGGAAATTACACTAAGATGCAACAAATTTTAAATATAAACTTTTCTTACTCACCAGAGCTTTTTTTGGGAAACATGACTAAACCTTCTATTCCCACTAAATACACTGAGCTATATTTATACATGATCACAGCTTCTAGGATCCTTTATGCCGCAAATTGATGGTCACAGATAATCCCGACTGTGGACGAATGGTTACTAAAGATATGAGAGTATGCTTCGACGGCTAAGGTCACCACTTACTTGCAGAACAACTCAGATGAAACGTTTGTTGCAACTTGGGAACCTTTTATATATTTTAATATATAGCACAAGGTCTACATCCAAATCCAAGATTATGGATATGGTTAACCCGCCAAATTACCCCTCCCCTTAAACCGGGTTTGCGGAGCGAGCACTCCGCAAACCCAGTTTTTAAAATTGTGAGTAGCTGAGATGCAGCTCCACACCACGGCTACTCATGAGTAGACCCCCAGTCAGGAGGCTTAAAAGCAGCCTCCCGGCTTGGGGTCTCTCCAGTATGCCCTGCGCGCTCGCGCAGGGCATGCTGGAGCTTCCAGGGGCCACGCGGCCCCCAAACTCCTGAGCTCCCACTGGCTCTGTGATGGAGCCGGCAGTCATATGGGAGTCTGCTGCAGCCGCCCAGAGCAGACTGGCTGGTCATCTGCAGGGAGAGCAGACTAAGCCCGCTCTCCTCGCAAACCTACTAGAGGTTCTTCACATGAATCGTTTGAAGAGCCTCTATGTTTTTTTTAATAAAACAAGCTGAAGCCTTCAAGATGCTAGCAATTTAAAACCAATTTTAAGATGAAATTCAATACTTAATGAAAGCCAGCAAAATGCCATCATGGTTTAATTTTGATACTTATGTCACTCACTTTGAAATGGTAATGCAAATCACCATGAGAGGACCAAGCTCCAAATAAATAAGAACATAAGAACAGCTCTGCTAGATTAGGCCCAAGGCCCATCTAGTCCAGCATCCTGTTCCACACAGTGGCCCACCAGATTTATTTATTTATTTATTGTTAAATTTATATACCGCCTTTCATTAAAGCAATCCCAAGGCGGTTTACAGCAAAAAATATTGATGCCACTGGAAGCCTACTGGCAGGAGTTGAGGGCATGCCCTCCCTCCTGCTGTCACTCCCCTGCAACTGGTACTCAGAGGCATCCTGCCTTTGAAGCTCGAGGTGGCCTATAGCCCTCTGACTAGTAGCCATTGATAGACCTTTCCTTCATGAAGTCATCCTAACCCCTCTTAAAGCCATCCACGTTGTTGGCTGTCACCACATCCTGTGGCAGAGAGTTCCACAAGTGGATCACGCATTGTGTGAAAAAGTACTTCTGTTTGTTGGTCCTAGATTTCCTGGCAATCAAATTCATGGGATGACCCCTGGTTCTATTGTTACGTGAGAGGGAGAAGAAATTCTCTCTATCTACTTTCTCCACACCATGCATGATTTTATAGACTTCTATCATGTCTCCCCGCAGTCGTCTTTTTTCTAAACTAAAAAGCCCCAGGTGTTGTAGCCTTGCCTCATAAGAAAAGTGCTCTAGGCCTCTGAACATTTTGGTTGCCCTTTTCTGCACCTTTTCCAGTTCTACAATGTCCTTTTTTAGATGTGGTGACCAGAATTTCATGCAGTACTCCAGGTGTGGCTGCACCATAGTTTTGTATCAGGGCATTATAATATTAGCAGTTTTATTTTCAATTCCCTTCCTAATGATCCCAAGCATGGAATTGCCATTTTTCACAGCTTCCACACATTGAGTTGACACTTTCAACGAGCTGTCCACCACGACCCCAAGATCCCTTTCCTAGTCAATCACTGACAGCTCAGATCCCATCAGCATATAGTTGAAGTTGGGGTTTTTCATGTCAATGTGCATCACTTTACATTTGCCTACATTGAACCGCATTTGCCATTTTGTCACCCACTCACCAGTTTGGAGAGATACTTTTGGAGCTCCTCACAATCCATTTTGACTTTCACTACCCAAAAGAGTTTGGTATCATCTGAAAATTTGGCCACCTCACTGCTTTTCCCTACTTCTAGATCATTTATGAATAAATGAAAAAGCACCGGTCCCAGTAAAGATCCCTGGGGGACCCCACTTCTTACTTCCCTCCATTGTGAAAACTCTCCATTTATACCTACCCTCTGTTTCCTGTCTTTCAACCAGTTAGCAATCCACACATGTACTTGTACCCTTATCCCATGACTGCTATGTTTTCTGAGGAGTCTTTGATAAGGGAATTTGTCGAAAGCTTTTTGGAAGTCCAGGAAGACTATGTCAACTGGATCACCTTGATCCACACACTTGTTGACACTCTCAAAGAACTCCAAAAGTTTTGTGAGGCAAGATTTACTTTTGCAGAAGCCATGCTGGTTGTTTCCCAGCAGGACCTGTTCTTCTCCGTGCTTTACAATTTTGTCCTTGAGGATGTTTTCCATCAATTTGCCTGGAAAGGATGTTAAGCTATCCAGCCTGTAATTTCTCGGATCACCACTTGATCCTTTTTTGAAAATCGGTGTTACATTTGCTACTTTCCAGTCCTCCAGTACAGAGCCTGATTTCAGGGATAAGTTATATATTTTAGCAAGGAGGTCGGCAACTTCACATTTGAGTTCTTTGAGGACTCTTGGATGATGCCATCTGGCCCTGGTAATTTGTTAGCTTTCCGTTTTTCCAGACAGTTTAGAACATCATTTCTTGTCACTTCTATCTGACTCAGCTCTCTAGCCTCCATCCCTAAAAAGCCTGGTTCAGGAACAGGTATATACTCAGTATCCTCTGCCAATCAAATGAAGGGCCTATATAGAATCAGTCATCTACCAAGCAGTCAGATCAGAGCTGAACATATGAAACAGCCTCACCATTAGTATTGGGCATCTAGCGCAGTATTGTCTATACTGACTGGCAGTGGCTCTCCAGGGTGAGACAAGATGGAACTGTCTGAAGGGGAGGTGAAGAGGCTGATCACCCAGGGTCCCACACCTATGAGGGGCCCCACACTGCAGCACATCAGAAAAGACTCTTTTAGTTCCAGCAGGGCTGGAAGAGTATCACACAGAAACATACCAAGCTGCCTTATACTGAATGAGACCATTGGCCCATGTAGCTCAGTATTACCCACACCGAGCTCTGGCAGTGGCTTCTCCATGGTTTCCCAGCCATATATGGAAGCCTTTCCCAATCCTGGAGATGCCAGGGAATGAACCTGGGGCCTTCTGCATGGAAGCAAAAGCTCTACCTTTGAGCTATGGCCCCACCCAGTGGAATATTTTGCAGTGTTCACAAGTAGTCAAAACCCAAAGGCAAACTAAGGCAAACCCTGCTTAGCTAAGGGGAAGATTCATGCTCGCAACCACAAGACTGGCTCTCCACTCAGTACTGACTCACATCATACAGGACACACAAATTATTTTTGTGCTGAGCCCCCTACAAGCGAGCTAGAGATAGAAGACAGAGATAGCAGGGATTGACTCTGGATTCTTTGGCATGCAAAGCAGGTGCTTTATCACTGAATTATGGTTCCTCCCTTCACATGAGATCATGTGAGACCCATCAAACAATAGTGAAGACAGAGTGATGATACTTTGCCTTTCAGCTTTATCCATATGCAAATAGCATTCAATGAATATGATTAGATTGAATCATATTCAATGAATGTGATTAGATTCCATGATTCTGCCATCACACCACAGAATAGATGGTGTTTGCATACACTGCAGAATTCAGCATCCTAAATATCTCAGTTTTCATGTAAAAGTAGTAAGTGTTCAACATATGAGCACAAACATAGGCTTGAATCCAATCAAAACCTTTATATCGGTCATTGACCAGCATAAAATAAACATTTTATGATAAAATTTATTTAGGTGGTAAATTCTTTGTGTATTTTACAAACAATATAACAGAACTTGGCCACACTGCCAGAAACCCATTGTTTAAAAGTGGACAGCGGATAATTCAAATAAAAATCATCAGTGTGACCAGGAAAATTCTTTAGCAAAGGAGAAATAAAATTTAAATGGGCATCTTTATAAAAAGCACAATAAAGGATCACGTGGGTGGTAGTCTCTATGTCACCTGAGGCACAGAGACAAGTGCAAGCTGAGTATGGCAGTTTTTTTTAACCTCTCCTCTAGCACCACAGTTGGAAGTACGTTAAGGCAGGCTAGCGTCAAAGCTCTCCTGAATTTTGCAATAGGTAGGTTCTTTAAATATTCGGCGGGTCTAGTACTAAAGAGTTGATTGCCTGAGCCAGTGTAGTGTAGTGGTTAGAGTGCTGGACTAGGACCAGGGAGACCCAAGTTCAAATCCCCATTCAACCATAATACTTGCTGGGTGACTCTGGGCCAGTCACTTCTCTCTCAGCCTAACCTAATTAACAGGTTTGTTGTGAGGAGAAACTTAAGTATGTAGTACACCACTCTGGGCTCCTTGGAGGAAGAGCGGAATATAAATGTAAAATTATTATTGTTGTTATTACTATTATTAATAATAATAATATAATAATAATAATAATAATAATAATAATAATAATAATAATAATGAAAAACAAGTTAAAATAATCAACATAGCAATACCAGGGGATAGCAGAATAGAAGAAAAAGAAATAGAAAAAACCACAAAATACAAAGATCTACAAATTGAAATTGAAAGGCTGTGGCAGAAAAAGACCAAAATCATCCCAGTGGTAACTGGCACTCTAGGTGCAATTCCAAAACAACTTGAAGAGCACCTCAACACCATAGGGACCACAGAAATCTCATCAGCCAATTACAAAAAGTAGCTTTACTGGGAACAGCCTATATTTTGCGACGATATCTATAAAAACCAACAGTATTGATGATAAAATTCAGTCATCCCAGGTCCTTGGGAAGAACTCGATGTCTGGATAAAACAAACCAGTCAATAGCACCTGTCTGACTGTGTAAACGAGAAATAATATACAATCCGCTCGGCAGCTTAGCTATATTGTCTTGCAAATCAATGTCAAGAACACGCTGCCTAATTGCTCGAACGGCTTGATTGTATCCCCGCCTAATAAGTTCTTCCTGGGAAAGCCCATAAAATTTGATTTTAAAGCCTCCTTCTATTTCATGGTATAACTATCTGACAATGCTAGGAGGGCCAGTCCAGCCTGGGGAAAAATCAGCTTCAATCAAAATTTGATGATGTTATAAATTTAAGATGGCTCTTCGACCACCAGAAGATTGGAAAATGATGCAAGGTATTTGAAAGTTTTCACTTGTTCAATTTTATGGCCATTCATGTGCCATAAATGGACCTTAGGGCATCTGGTGAAGACCATTATCTTCATTTCTACAAAATTTACTTCCAGAGTCTCATCAGTGCAGTAAGTGCTTAATGCGTTTAGCGCCTGTTTCATCCCAACTGGGGTTTGTGACAGCAAAACCATATCGTCCGCAAAGAGAAGAATCGAGAGGTGTCTATTCACTAATTTATTTATTTATTAAGTTTATATCCCATCCAAACTTATGTCTCTGGGCAGCTAACAATTAAAACACATATAAAAGATAAAACAATTCAACATGTATCAACACATAAAAGTTAAAACAATACAATAATTAAAAACCTTAAACAGTATTTTTTAATTTAAAACCTGAGAAGGCTTGGGTTTAAAAAAGGGTTTTCAATTTTTTTAAAAAAAAATAGCCAGAGATGGGGAGGATCGTAACTCAGTAGGGAGCGCATTCCACCATCTTGGGGCAGAAGCCAAGAAGGCCCGTCTCTGTGTGACCACCAAACAAGTTGGCGGTAACTGGAGGCGGACCTCCTCAGACGACCTCAATGGGCAGTGGGGTTCATAGCGAAGAAGACGCTCTCTTAAATACCCAGGAACTAAGCCATTTAGGGCTTTATAAGTTATAACTAGCACTTTGTATTTTGCCCAGAAACCTATTGGCAGCCAGTGTAACTCCATCAGTAAAGGAGTAACGTGGTCTCTCCGAGATGACCCAGAGACCAACCTGGCTGCTGCGTTCTGAACCAACTAATGTTTCCAGACTATGTACAAAGGCAGCCCCACGTAGAGCTCATTACAGAAGTCAAGTCTGGAGGTTATCAACAAATGTACCACTGTTTTGAAGTCATTGATCTCGAGAAATGGGCGCAGCTGGTGTATCAGCTAAAGCTGATAGAAAGCACTCCGGCCACCACCTCAACCTGAGAAACCAAGGAGAGGTGTGGATCCAGGAGTACTCCCAGACTGCGGACCTGTTCCTTATGGGGAAGTGTGACCCCATCCAGAAAAGGTAGATCAAAATCGTCTCTAGAGTTCTGACCCCGCACAATAAGTACCTCCGTCTTATCTAGATTCAGCTTCAGTTTATTCTCCCTCATCCAGCCCATTACTGCTTCCAGGCAAGCATTTAGGGAGGATATGCCATCTCCTGAAGAAGTTGACATGGAGAAGTAGATCTGGGTGTCATCAGCATACTGATAACACCAAGCTTCAAATCCCCTGATCTCTACCAGCAGTTTAATGTAGATGTTAAAAAGCATTGGAGAGAGTATGGAGCCTTGAGCGACACCACACTTAAGCTCAGATTTTGAAGAGCAACAATCTCCAATCGACACCATCTGGAATCTGTCCAAGACGTAGGAGCGGAACGACAGTAAAACAGTGCCTCCCACCCCCAACCCCCTCAGACGTTCCAAAAGGATACTATGGTCGATAGTATCGAAAGCTGCCGAGAGGTCCAAAAGGACCAACAGAGTCACACTTCCTCTGTCAATTGCCAATTGGACATCATCCATCAGGCCAACCAAGGCAGTCTCCACCCCATAGCCCGCCTGAAAACCAGTTTGAAATGGGTCTAGATAATCAGTTTCCTCCAAGACAGTCTGGAGCTGAGAGGCCACCACCCTCTCAATTACCTTGCCCAGCCACGGGAGGTTGGAGACAGGCCTATAATTGCTCAGCTCTGAGGGATCTAATGCAGGCTTCCTTAGAAGAGGTCTAATAATTGCCTCCTTAACATAAGTAGGCATCCTGCCCTCCCTCAGAGAAGCATGTATGATTTCTACCAGGCTACCTACAACAGCCTCCCTACTAGATAGAATAAGCCATGTTGGACAAGGGTCACGAGAACAAGTGGTAGGCCTCACCAATCCAAGCAGCTTGTCCACTTCCTCAGGAGTCACAAACTGAAATTGATCTAGTCAAATCCAATAACCTCTTTATTGAATCCAATAACCTCTTCGGGCAAACCATTCTAATAGGCCCCTCGTCCCCGCGGAGGTGGTTTGAAGTGGTTGTAATCCCAACCTTAACCAGATGGTGGTCTGTCCATGACAATGGGGAAATCACAGGAATCCCCACCCACGGAACACCACCCGGATCGGAGTAAAAGACCAAATCAAGTGTGTGACCTGCAGTGTGCGTTGGTCCAGACACCACTTGGGACAGGCTCATAGTTGTCATGGCTGCTATGAACTCCTGAGCTGCCCCAGACAAATTGGTCCCAAAATGAACATTGAAGTCCCCCAGCACCAAAAGTCTGTGAGACTCCGTCACAAGTCCAGAGACCAAGTTCGTGAGCTCAGTAAGGGACTCAGTTGGGCAGCGGGGCGATCGGTACACCAACAGAAGTCCCAATCTATCCCTGGTCCCCAAATTCAAGTGCACACATTCAATATGGTCCGATACCCTAACAGGGACCCTGGAAAGGAAAATGTCATCCTTATAGATCACAGCCACTCCACCTCCCCGCCCACGTCCCCTCACCTGCTCCTCTACAGAATATCCTGGAGGGAGAAGCTGGGACCAAACTGGACCACTAGCTTCCCCCAACCACATCTCAGTAATACATACCAGGTCGGCCCCTTCATCCATAATCAAATCTTGGATGAGCTCTGGCTTATTTTGGACCGACCTGGCATTGCAGAGGAGCAAGGTAAGGCTATATGGGTTGTTGGCAATGCTTCCCGAGGTCAAAGAGCTGGCAGGACAGCCGGAAGGGGAGACAGCTATTAAATTTCTGACTACCCTTCCCTTGGAACGGCCTGTTGACCTGCCAACATTACTTCTCCTATTCCCCACCACCACCGGAATAGCTGCCCCACATTCAATGAAGGCGGCCCCTGTCTCCCCGTCTCCAGGCAGACCCAAACACATTGCCCAGTCTCAATGACGAAGCTGACACACTTACTGCTACAACTCCTAAAACAGTCAAATTAAATGGCATGCAGCCCAACCCTCAGCAGATGTAGGTCGATGTAAATTAGGATCATTTAACCAGGAAACCAGGAAGTTAATATAATAGTTGAATAAAATCAGGCAAAATGCACCCTTGTCTAATGCCTGTTTGAGTGGGGATTTCAGCTGACAGGTGGCCTCTGGCACTGCAATGAACCCTCAAAGGGGTGTCTACATGGAGTTTATAAATTAAGAGCAGTAGGCGTTTGTCTATTGAGGAATCCCTCAATTTTAACCAGAGTCGGTCCCTGGAGATAAGATCGAATGCTGCTTTAAGATTGATAAAAGCAGCATGAAGAGCAGTCTTTGAGCCGTGTGTCTATTTTTCAACTAAATGATATAAAATAAAAGGCTTGCTCAATGCGGGAGCAGCCCTCTCGGAAGCCTGCCTGCTCAGGCACCAGAATGTTATTGAGACCGAGTCAATCCAAAACTTTGACAAAAAGGTGTTTGGCGTATAACTTACTTATAATATTCAGGAAACTAATCAGTCGGCAATTTCCTGGATCATCTCTTTTGCCTTTCTTATAAATGGGTGTGATTATAGCGACACCTCAATCATTAGAGACATTGGCAGTAGAACCCATGTCAGTAAAAAGGGAGGCTAATATAGGGGCCTACCAGTCCAAGTTAGTGCGAATGGCCTCGATTGTAATCAAATCAGATCCTGGAGCCTTACCCGTCTTAAATTGTTTAACTAATCCCACAATTTCAGAGCAGGTGACAGGATTCCAGCAAGGCAGATGATTTGCTTCGAGATCTAGGGGAGCCGTGGAGGAACCTGCCTGCCTGTATAGCACGTAGAAATGACGCTCCCACATCCCAGCAGAGATAACTGAGGAAGAAGTGGGAAGAGGCCTCACCATGGATTGCGAAATTAGACACCCAAAAGCGGCTTGGTTCTTTGGTTTGGAAGAAGCAATCAATTTATTCCTTTGTGGCCAGTATTTTTTGGGCCTTTAATGATTTCTTATATGGTTTTTTCATTTCGAGGAGGGACCGGGGGGGGGGGGGGAACATAGGCTTAAATGTTTTAAATTAATTTGTAGGTGTTTTATTATAATAGATGCCTTTTGCTGGATACATTGTAATCAATATAACAAAGATACTTATATACGGTATTGTTTAATATTGTTTATAGAAATCCCCTTTGGCATTAGATACTGGATAATGAGTGATATATTTCTGTGCTCATTTTACTTGTACTTTGTAATTTGGAAGAAGAAAAATTAACATATTTAAGAGTGTAAGAAATGTTAGTTTCTTATCCTTCCCTGTAATGGTGCTCACTATTAAGATCAACTAAGGATAACAAGAGGCTTGCCTTGCATTACAATCAACTTTTCAAAATGCAGTGGCCAATAGTTCTCTTGAACTACATTTTGAGTGCTGCAATAATCAGGTTGAAGGGAGTAGTATCTTATAGCACAATCCTGTGAATGTAGGGTTGCCAATTTAGAGAGCCACCTAATGGCGCAGTGAGGAAATGACTTGACTAGCAAGCCAGAGGTTGCTGGTTCAAATCCCCACTGGTATGTTTCCTAGACTATGGGAAACACCGATATTGGGCAGCAGCGATATAGGAAGATGCTGAAATGGCAATGATAAACCCCTCCTGTATTCTGCCAAAGAAAACCACATGGCTCTGTGGTCGCCAGGAGTCAACACCGACTCAACAGCACACTTTACTTAACTCTAATTTAAGTTATTCCTGGACTAGGGATGTGCTTGAAACATAATTCAGCAACCAAATTGCAGGCACATCCCTTTAAAAATGAGGGCTTACACAGTCCCTTTAAAGTGGAGGAGAGTAGGTCCATAACTGCTACTCCTCAATTGCCGCCATTGCTTTAATCTCTGCACATTCCCCCAGCTATGCCCACATGCTGGTGGGATGTCTCTCAGCTGCCTATGTGTGTGGTGCTGGCATGGTTGCTGGCCATGCAAATAACCTCTGCGCATGCACAGAGGTCATGTGCATGCCAGCATCACACAAGGACAGCTGGAAGACACCCCACTGGCTCACGGGCATAGCTGGGGAAAGCACCAGAATTACGGCAGTGGCAGGGATCGGAGGAGGAGCAGGTATGGACTTGCTCTCCTCCACTTTAAAGGGGCTGTGTAAGCCCTCATTTTTAAAGGGATGTCCCCATGATTTGGTCGCTGAATTGCATTTTGGCACATCCCTATCCTGGATGTCCCCCCCCCCCAATTGTTTTCATAACATCATGCCATTAAGTTTTCCAGGATTGCATTCAACATTCACTGAGATAGATGTGGATTCCTAGAAACTCCCAATCCTGGAAACTCCCAATGTGGATTCCTGGAAACTCCCAATATTTTTGACAGCACTGCTGGAGTGCTGTCAACTCTATGTCTACTTAGAAATACACCCCACTAAGTTCAGTGGGACTTATTGGTAAACATGCCTAGGATGGGCACCAGTGGTGCACAGCCGCTGGTGGTTCACCTGGCTCTGCCCAAGTAAAATAATATGTTTCGTTTAACAAAGTTAGGTTGGTGTGAGAGAATGTAAACATTCCAAGTTTTACAGAACTCTTCCTCAGGCAGAATGGAAAGCAAACAAAATGTCATTTGGGGTGGTCTCTTCATGAGGTGAGGTGAGGCAGTCACCTCAGGTGGCAGATTGCTGAGACACTATCAGGACAGCGAGATGTCCTTGCTACCACCATTGGAGCAGCTCTTGGGGCCAACCTGTCCTTTATGAGCTTTGCAAGGAGCGCCGCTCCTCTGCTGCTTGCACAAGGACAGAAGGGGAGGCTGCTGGAAACCTTCCCTCCTCCCTGGCCCCTGCCCCACTTCCAAAGCTTGAAATGGTCAGTTTTGGAAGTGGGCTGACCCCTACCAAAGGCATGGTGGGACCTTGCCTCAGGCACTGCAATACCTTGGATCACCCCTGATATCATTCATAGCCATTTGAGTTACAAGTGTCTGAGAACAGCAGTATTGCTGATGAAAAAAACGATTCCACAAGACTGGCCTTTGGTTTTTTACCACCTGAGGCCAAAAAAGGGCCTAAATTAATGTGTATTCTGTTAGATAATCCAGGATTTGGAAGCGGCAGGAAGTGCCTCCAAGAGGGTTTCGCCCACAGCAACCACTTAAGAAGCCTGGATGTAAGGCATGTGCCTGATGCCATCTTGGAGGTGTTTCCCAGCAACACAACCACCTGTGGAGAAGGTTTGCTAAGTATTTGCTCTAGAGAAGCACCACCTTAGAAACAGGGGCAGAGCTGTAATAAGATGTAAAGGTTCAAAGAACCCATTGTGCCCTGCATCTGGGAGCCTCTGGGAGAAGCTGGCGAACTCCCCCATTCCCCTAGCTGGGGCTCCCACAGGAGCCACCAACAACTCCCCCCACTCCTGTTGAATGCCAGAGTTGAGCGAGTAGGGGTGCCCACTCAGCTCTGCCCATCATATTTCCATCGGCTGGGAGTGTGACCGATGGAAGTATGATGGACAGAGGGCAAGTGACTGAAGGCAGGTGGTGCACACCCCCGCTCACCTGACTCTGCACATCCTCCTTCCATCAGCCATGGATGGGCGGAGGTGGTGAGTTGGAGTATGTGCATGCGTGAGCATGCATGCAACACAGGGGGCACTTTCACTGGAAAAGGATGGGTCTAGGAAGTCTGCAACAAGGTACATGCCTCTGCTATCCTGGAGGCACACTCTCCTCCCTCTCTCCACTTCTGCAAGAGCCCAGGGAACACATTTAGGACAACTTGTGCTCCATATTCACTGCCTGAGGAGGAGCCTTTGGCCTACTTATGACTAAGCTGGCTTTGTACTGACAAAACTGAGTTGCAATTGTTTTTCATACTGATTCTGACTGGGAGGAGTTAAGATAACTTGTGACCAAACACATGCAAAGGCCAATTTGCAATAGTTCACTGATGGCCCACCAGGGGGTTGCCTTCCTGGGTCCACAAAAACATGGCCGATGGGCTTTGTTTGGCTAGGGAAGCAACCAGTTATGCAGGCCCTAAAGAAAAATGTGTGCTCTGTATAGCTATAATTTCAGTTGTACATGCTTTGTTGTTGGGGATTCGCTTTTGAACTTCTGATTTTTACCTCAATGCCCTCTTGTTGTCCTTTGCTTCCTTTTGGTAAAGCTTTTCAGCTATCGGAATAGCAGAAGAAAAAGCACAGACACACGGGAGCAAAGTGGTTGGGAAGCCTTTTGCAAGCAAACTGCTTCCCTCGTTAATATTCTTGCTGGCCCCTGAAGGAGCAGTAGGGGGGCCGCCACAAATAAACTCTCCTGAAGGCTTTAATCTCAGTCAGAATTGATGTCTAGCAGGGAAAGGGCAACCATTGAGGAGAGAGGAACAAAATGAAGAGAATTAAAAATTAAAGAGGGACTTAAAGCAGACAAAGAGCAAATCAATATTTATTCACAGCACTCAAAATGGACACAACCAAGCACACTGTTGTATGCTAAATACATAGTTTATATACAGGTCTGATGAGATAGTGGCTTTTGGACAGTTTACAAAGAGGCAGAGGAGGGGAAAACCGCCCTGAATTTCAATAGAAACCCAGTCCAGCAACTAACTGACCCACATTTGCTCTGACCTTGTGTGGAATTTCCCCCTCTTCTAAGACCTTGCATATAGTGTCAATTTTAACAGTGAGTTTACCAGCACAATCCATGATCCCACTAGGCAGCAGTACATGCTTCTAATGGGCTTAAACCCAGACGGGTATCAGTCATCTTTGGAACTTGCTGGCTCAGCTTGTCTGTGATTGGCTCCAAGTTCTGATATACAGGAGGACCTCGTTACCCACGGATTACTCAGATTACGGATTTCTGCTGGGAGTGCATTCCATAGCCAAGCAGCAGCTACAGAGAAGGCCCGCCTCTGAGTCACCACCAGACCTATTGGTGGTAACTGAAGACGGACCGCCTCAGATGACCTTAACTTGCAGTGGGGATCGTGCAGAAGAAGGCACTTTCTAAGATAACTCAGACCTAAGCCATTCAGAGCTTTAAAGGTAATAACCAGCACTTTGTATTTTGCCTGGAAACGTATCGGCAGCCAGTACAACTGTTTCAAAACAGGCATGATATGGTTTCTCTGGGTTCCCCCAGAGACCAATCTGGCTGCTGCATTTTGAACTAACTGAAGTTTCTGAACTACATACAAAGGCAGCCCGAAGTAGAGCACATTGCAATAGTCAAGCCTGGAGGTTACCAGCTGATGCACCACTGTTTTGAGGCCATCCTCTTCAAGGAATGGGCACAGCTGTCAAATCAGCCGAAACTGATAGAAAGCACTCCTGCCCATAGCCTCCACCTGAGAAACCAGGGTGAGGCCCTGGTTTAAAACTGTGATTCCTACCCCCTGCCACCAAAAATGGCAGAATGGAGACTCTTGGGAGGTATTATTGGATTGCTGGGGACCCATGGAACACGGCAGGCCACTTCCCACCACATTTCTAGGGCCATTTTCACTGTTCTTTCCTCCTTTTTATGACCTCCAAGAACCTAACCCCTGGAATCCCAGAGACATAATGATTCAGTATCCATGGTTTCGTTCTCTGCAGTAATTGCAGAGAATGGAACCGCCACGAATACTGAGGTGGTCCTACACACATTTGCATAACAGGGACAAACTAGATCTTGGCTTAAGGTTTGGGTGACATTTCTCACAGTCACAACATGGAACTGATGGCAATGGAAGCTGCAACAGTGTTGATAGAAGAACATGTGCTGTTTTGAACTGGATGTGAGGAGTCACAGCACACACCACTTTGGGGTTTTGTTGTTGTTTGTTAATAAAAATGACTGACATGATGAGGAAAATCAATGGGACTACCTGGAGTAATTTTCCTCATCTGATCAGCCAGTACTTTTAACACAGGACATAGTTTTAGCCAGTCTATCGAACTGGTTTCTGATACCAAGGTTTAGCATATGACTAGAACAGATCTTCTAGGCATGTGAAGAGTGTGATGTTTATTTGAGAGCTACCTCCAAAATAAACGCATGCAGAAGGTCCCAGATTCATTCCTTGGCATTTTCAGATAGGGCTGGGAAGGATTCCAACCTGAAACCCTAGAGAAGCCACTGCCACTCAGAGTAGGCAATACTGAATGAGATAGACCAATGGTCTGACTCAGCATAAAGCAGCTTCCTATGTTCCCCTTCTGGTAGATGCCCTGGGCAACCTCCTAGCTTGCCCACACCAAAGTCCGACCCTGGCTAGGCTAGATGGATCTGTGCTCTGATCCAGTAGTGCACTCTCAGATCATTCATTTAAAACATCCCAGTGGCCCAGTTTCCTCTGATTAAGTGCTTAGCAGATTTAAATTAAAAAAAAATAAGTAAATGCTGAAAGTGCAGATGGCAAGTCTCATTTCAGACACCATCCTTCAAGAATGACCTCTGCTGTGTAACCTCTAAAAACAAAAGTATACTGTTTCCTTTAGAGCATTTTTATTTTGTGTGCAGCAAGTCTATGCAGTTTTAGGCTGCAATCCTACACTCACTTACTTGGGAGTCAGCCACGTTGAATACAGTGAACTTGTTCCCAATAGGAGTAGCAAGCGCCCCAGGCAGGCTAAAGATTAAGTGTGGCTCGCAAGCTGCATGCTCACACCTTTCTCTTGGATCAGTGTGGTTCCCTGCACAGTATGGGAGCCAGTAGAACTAACTTATTCATTTTATTTATTTATTTAAAATATGTACAGTATATCCCGCCCCTCCAGCACGTTACTGCTCGGGGCAGCTCACAACATTTATAAAACAGTTAAATATAAAATCAGACTAATAAAATTAACCAAATTAAACACGTTAAAAATCCAAGCCAAAACCACAATCAAAATTAGCTTTTAAAATTCCAAATTTAAATCTTAGAACTAAAAACGAAGAATGATTAAAAACTATAAACGAAAGAAGTTACCAGATAGAACCAAAGATAGAGTATTAAAAAGCCTCTTTTAAAAGATGTGTTTTTGTTGTTTTTTAAAAACACTGAGGGAGGGAACATGGCGAAGCTTTTCAGGGAGGGAATTCCAAAGCTGAGGGGCCACAACCAAAAAGGCCCTGTCTCTAGTCCCTGCCAATTGGATCTCTGTTAGTGACGGGGCCATGAGTAGGGCCTGAGATGACGAGCGGAGGGCCCTGGCAGGCTCATATGGGCGAATGCGGTCCAACAGGTCCAACTTCTGAGTAAACATGCATAGGATCATAGGACTCTCCATTTCCTTAATTATGAGACAGATAGCCCTACTCAGAAGTAAACACCACTGGGGTCTTATAGCCCAAACTATATTCAGAAGTAAGTCTCACTGAATCTAATCATTTATTCCCAAGTGAGTGTGACAGGACTGCAGATTTAAATCCCTTTAAAACGTTTTTTTAGGATTGAAGCCTTACAGTGCAATCTTGTGTGTGTTTACTCTGAAGTACTGTTTATTTTATTCAATCGCACTTGCACTCAGGTACTGTAGACTTATGCTGAAATTGCTGAATTATGTGGGATTTCTTAGTAAACATGGATAGTATCAGGCATCACAACTATAATCCTAAACACATTTAAAGGAATAATGTTTTTTAAAAAGGCGGGGAGAGGTTTCTAAAGCAAATAATATACTTCCTTTGTTACAGCTTACTTCTGAGCTGGCTGCACTGCAAGTCTATTATATTTATTATTAATTTATTGTTATCATTATTGTTATTTATTAGGTAGCATCCAATCATGACTAAGCACCACAGAGATCAATGAGAATGTAGTCATGACTAACTTAAGTCGCATTAACTTCACTGGCTAAATTACTGGAAGTCCTATATTACTGGAAGTGCTATTAAAAGTGCTATTATTACTGGAAGTGCTATTATATTACTGGAAGTGCTATTAAAAAGTGCTATTAAAATTTAGAATAACTTCAGAGTACTGTAGTACTATTGAGTAGCTTAGTCTGTTGGTCAGCCACTGGGGCTTTGTCATATGATTTATCTGCTTGACTCTGGCTTCTAATAAAAATTAGACTTAAATGACAACATTTCGTACTGCTGGCCTTTCATCACATATTCCCAAGTATCTGAGTAAAAAAATCTCCAGCCTAATCTCCATACTAATTATATGGCCATCAAAACATTTTTTCCCAGGTGTGGTTAGGTGAAAGCCAGACATAACAGGGCATTTTTCCTGTCAGCCAAATAATTCAAAAAGATGCTATTCATGTGCCTTAGAATTAATGCATGTATAAGCTCTAGTTTACTTGTCATATGGACTACTGAATTGACTCAGCGTTCAAATGAACTAAAATGCAAAACAATTATTTAATCCTTATGTAATTGCTCTGGGGTTTGATCTCATTGCGGACCTACCTGAGACTCTAGTTGCTATGATAGAAGTGGGTTGTGCTCAGATTACTGTAAAATATTTCTGCTAGCAAAGACAGGACTGAAGCAAAAAATCAATGCACAATTTCTATATCTCCCTTTTCCACACCATCTTTAGTTTCGATGTATTTCCCTATGAAGAAGGGAGGCTAAAGACCAGAGGCGTAACTAGGGAAAACGGCGCCCGGGGCAAGCACTGAAATGGCGCCCCCCCGCACCCCCCCAACAGACATCTGATGATACATCCCACATTACACTTAGGTTTTTCCTCACAACAACCCTGTGAAGTTGCCTTGTATCTCAAACGTCAGAATTATGATGCAATGAATGATGATACATCTTACATTGCACTTAGGTTTAATTTAGAGTCCAATTATTCATGCAACAAAGGGTTCTTCCACCACTTCATAATGAATGGTAGTGACAGATGTGAGCAAGGAGATTATTACTACAGTGTCTTCTGCCCCCTGGTAAAGACAGTCATGTACTGTACTGTGAAATAAGTCCAGAGAGAGACACTAACCAGCTACATCAATCTCATCTTCTGTTTTCTCAAGGCAGTGCTAACATTTGCAAGACTCATTCCCCTCCTGCAACACTATTCCCAGAGTCATATGCTACCAGGCAGCTAGGCATTCCAGCTGACAAAATGGGTGGCAGCATGTTGGTTGTACTTGTGAAATATGTAACTCCCCTGCATAAGAGGAAAACTCTTGTGGGTTAATTTTAAGGGTTGTTAATGGGCGGCAATCCACTAGCCAAACATGTTTTACTCTCAAAATTTCATCTCTCCCAGTAGAATCTTCCCTAGCCCTCTTGTGCACCTAATCGGTTTGGGACAGGAGAATCTCACCCCCATGATCAGTTCCACATCACAGTGTCCTCCTCCTTCCCTCTCCCTGTGACTCCCACAGAAGACAAATCTCTCTCTGGCTCTGTGTTTGCTGCTTGCTCTCTTAATCCCCATGACCTTCTTACATATGGTAGACACACACAGGCAGTCATGGCAAAAGTGTCACAAGGTAAATGACCTCCCCCCACTACAGCCATTCCAAAGGAAAATACATGAAAGGAACCCTCCCTCTTGCTGCCTGATCCTATTAACTCCACTTCTTCCTCCATCACACATGCATGCTCTTATATTTAAAAAAACAATAAAGTGGGGTAGGTGGGGAAATGTTTAAATTGAAGACAGACGGGAGTGCAGATGGGGGAAGAACATGTATGCATCTTCAACCTTTCTCTCTATTCTCCATTCCCCTTCTTGCTGGATCTTTCTCACAAACCAGCAGAAAAGAATAGTGAAGAATTGAAAAATTAAATTAAAAGGGTGGGGCTAGGAAACTGCAAATAATGCAGAATCACTTTTGTAATTTTCTTCTTCCTACTCTCCCAGTTTTGCAGTTAATCATGCCTCTTCTGTGCAACTCTGCTGCTGCATGTTTTGTTTAAATAAAAATAATAATAGTATCAGGTTTAAAGGTGAGAAAGAACCGGTATGACCATTTCTGCTCTCCCCCCGCCCGCCCCACTTCTCAACTGTCAGTGGTTTCGGAGAGGAGAAGGAGGAGAGACCCCAACCTAGAAAGGGAAAACACGTTTTTCCCCAATCTTAAATAAACACACCTATCCTGCGAGATCTCAGTGATGGGGGGCGGGGGAAGTGGCTCATCATACCATTTTGCAATGCTGCCTCCTGGCTTCTTTCCTCCCCTCCATTTCTCCCTAGTCAGTCCAAAACACACACTAGTTTATAAACACTGCACCTTCGCGGCAACGGCTTGCCATGCAGAGACAGACAGCGGCACTGAGGCAGGAAATGGAGAAGGCAGAAGCAACCCGAGCCAGGGGTTCCATGAGGAGGCACTGCCGCCTCACCCCCATCTTAGAGGTTACTTTGGGGGAGGCGGTGTTGGTGTGGCACTCTTGCGGGGGGTGACCGAACTCCCCACTCCGCTTGAAGGAAGAAGCCCCCGCACGCGAATGCGGGGCATGGCTAATCTTTTTCTCCATGATCTCTTTCTTGCACACACGTACATTCCTCCCTTAGACAGCGGCTCTGCCTGCCCAGAACCCAGCCGAGTTGCTCTGGGATGCCACTTCCTGCCAGCCTAGCGGGCATTTCAAGAAGAACGCAACAGGATTCGGAGCGGCGTGCAGAGCAGACTGGCTTGGCGAGGAAGTTTCTCCCCACACCCCGCCATCCCCCTCCTTCTTCCCGAGCTTGCCCTCACCAGCCAGCCAGCCCTCCTTGCTCTCCCCGCAGCGCTCAGCGCCGCGTTTGGCTCCTTACCCAAGAAACCATCCGGAGGATGGTGTGCGGCTGCCAGATGAAGGTCTGAGGGTCAACTGCAAGCCCGCTCAGACACCGCCCACTTGTTGCTCAACAGACACTTTCTCGCCTATCCAGCCGCTTCTGGATGCCGGGCGGACTCCTGCTGCGGAGAAGAGGAGCGCAGCGCCCAGAGCAGCTGCGCTGGCTGCTGCGCGGCAGCCGGCTGGCCGTCGCAGCAGCAGCCAGATCGGTGGTGGGACCTCCATGGGCGTGGCTGCTGCCGGGCCTGCTCCGTGCTGGGCTGAGCAGCAAGCAAGCACTCCTCCAGCGGCCCGCTAGGTCGGACTTGAGTCGGGCCCCACTCGGCTGGGCTGCGGGCGGGCGAGGAGGGCCCCGACCTGCCCTCTCTCGGTTGCTGCTTGCACAGACGCCCCCCCACGCTATGCGCGCTCTGCACATGCTCCTCAGAGGCACGGGGCGGTTGCTAAAGTTAATTTAAGTAAGCCCGCCCCCGCCGGCGCCCGACCAAGTCAAAAAAATCACAGAAAAACACACCTTGTCCCTCCCCTCCTGTGCGCTAAGTTTTGCTCTCTGTCTTGTGCCGCCAGTTGGCCAAAGGTGAATGAATCCCCTTGCCCTCTCGGTTGCTGCTTGCAGTCTGCAGACGCCCCGCCCACGCTATGCGTGCTCTGCACATGCTCCTCGGAGGCACGGGGCAGTTACTAACTGCTAAAGTTAAGTAAAGGCCACCCCCCGCCCCGCCGGCGCCCGGACCGACCAAGTCACAAAAATCACAAAAAAACACACCTTATCCCTCCTTGCGCTAAGTTTTGCTCTCTGTCTTGTCTCTTGTGCCGCCAGCCAGCCAAAGGTGAATGAATCCCCCTTCCCCTTCTGCTTCTTCTTGCCTTGGGCAGCAGCAGCAGGTCCGACTCCCTGCCTCTTCGCAGACGCCGATGCATGTGCAGCACACGGCGAGCTGGGAGGAGGAGTCGGACACGGACACCAGCATGCATGCGCGACTGTGCGGGGCGGGGACTGGGAGGAGTGCAGCGGCCAGGCGGCCCGCGGATTAATTTTTGAGACAGTGACACGACTCAGTCAGTCAAGAAACAAAGACTTTGGTCTGTGAGTGACGAAGACTTTAGTTGATTTGGCGCCCGCGGGCGGCGTGCCAGAGCCGAGCAGTGGGGGGGCGGCTCCGGGACCGGGGGAGGGGGGGCGCCGCCACGCCGATGCTTTAAAAAAAAAAAACTGGCGCGGACGCTTTTTTTTTTTTTTTTTTAAGGAAAGCCAGGGGAACGGCGCGGGGGCACTTTGGCGCCCCCCACGTGATCATCCAGGGTGGCGCCCGGGGCACGTGCCCCCCCTGCCCCCCCTATTGTTACGCCTATGCTAAAGACGTACATAAAATCTCTTAAGCTTTGTCATTTTACTGTCTAGGAACAAGATTGAGCTTATATGTGTGGAGGACTGTTTTTCAAAAATAAAATGTACAAGCTTTACTTAAGTGGGTGGACTTTAAAGGGCACCTTGCCAAACTTGTCCTTGAAGGGAGAACTAGTATCTGATATTGGTAGCTAAGCTTTTTTTCACACACACATTCTTTTATTTATTTAACCCTTCTCTACATATAGGCATAAACTACAACCCCAACATTTTCCTATTCAAAATCTGCCCTCCATCATATTCTAGATGGCAAACAAGCCTCCCACTGAAAACTTGTTTCTTGTTTGTCTTCCACTGATGCAATGACTCATTCTGCCAGACGGCTGGAATTGTGTCAGTCCTTCTCTCTGTTGATAGGGAAACCCTGAAAAAGGGGGTGCATGTAGACTCTGTACTTCTAATGTTCACATGTACAAAACGTTTAGGAGTGGGGTAGCATATTGCTTGTTTGTAGTCATATTCTGATTGTGACTACATTCTCTCCCCCACCAACACACCTCATCCCCTTACATGTACCCTTACAGCATATTGGATATGACAGAGTTAGGCCTGGTTTGCACAATTGTTCAAATCTACGTTTAAGGTGGGTTAGGGAGGAGGCAATGGTAGGTAGACCCTTCCTGTATTCTACCAAAGAAAACCACAGGGCTCTGTGGGAGCCAGGAGACTTGACAGCACACTTTACCGACATTAGTGTGATTAGCATAACCCTATTCTAAGGCAGGAATCTCAGAGCCATCTTAGGCCATAAACCACATTGGTGTGGGTGCACACAATCATGTTAATGTTGGTAAACTACATTAAACCTAGATTCAAACAATTCTGTGAATAAGGCCATAGAGTGTAAGAAAAGGGACAGATTTCTGTTTCTGCGACATTTCCATCTTGTCAAATGCTGTTCATGCGGTGAACATAAACTCTGATTGGCTCTCATGTAGCCATCTAGAACTCAGAGGTGCTCTTACCCCTGGACTTCCTGAGCCTCCACAGTTCCTGGAGACCCACGAATCCTCTTTAGTCTGTCCCAGGTGATGTGGTCACCCGGCCAAGCATGATGATGCTTAATCTGCAGGGGAGGGGGGGCCTCCAAAGGCCTTTAGGTCCACACTCCAAAATTTCCTAGGTGCACCTCTGCTAGAACTCCAACATAACAATGTTTTGCAGTGTTGCACCATTCAGTTAATGATGCCAGCATCTGAGATGTTATTTATTGGTACTAATCAGGCCACTAGGAATGGGCACTCACTTGACCTTGACCTACATTGAACTGGTCCAGCTTGAAGTCGAGCCAAAACACATACACCCCGGGACGGCTGGGGACCAGTTTGGGATTTCTAGAGTTTACACTTTAAAAAAAATAACACTCACTGCCTCCAAGGGGTGCTGCTGTGGCCATGGGGGGGTTATCTGGCAGTCTCCCCTCCCCCCACCGGCCTTGCCCCGGTCACTCCCAGGCCATTTTGGCCCATTTTTTAGCCATTCCAGTCCATGCTGAGGTGGTAGTGGCTATTAAAATGGCCAGGGCACATGTGTGGACATCTCCAAAATGGCCACTGCCACCTCAGCAAGGGCTGGAAGAGCCCGAATATGGGCCAAAACTGCCCAGGGGCGACTGGAGAGAGGCCAGCCAAGGGTAACCACCAGAGACCTCGCTGTGGCCATGACGAGGGTTAAAAATTCTTTAACTCTAGAACCCACAAACCAGCTTGAATTTGAGCCGAGCTGGAGGGGGGGGGGTTGTTTGAGATGCCAAAACCGAACATGCACGGTTCAGTTCAAGTATGGTTTGGACTCTAACCAAACTGGGCAATCTGGTTTTGTGCACACCCCTACAGGCCATATTGCAGGGCTTTTTTTTACAAATGAAACACACAAACACGTTTTTGTTAGTGCAAATTTAATTTCCATTTTTGCCAATGAGTGGTGTTGTTTCTATAAATCATGCAAATCTTCCATATTTATATATAAATCTCTTTGTACTGTACATATTAAAACACGCTGGGTTTTTGTCTTGCATTTAAACAACAACAAAAATTAGTCATTTCTCCCAAGAGGCATGCCTAAACTAATGTTCACTGCTCATTCATTATTCTGCATAATGCTGTTTCTTAAATATATATGTTATGATCACTTTATTTTGTCTGAGGTATTGTTTACACATTTTAATTCCTAAAGGCTATCAACTGTTCATTAAATCTTTATTTTCTGTCATGGGGAATAAATAATCTGGCCTTCCAAAATTTAAAAGCAAGGAGGGACTGAACTCAGATAGTGTCTTGGTGCTAAGATGCATATGTTAGTTAGTTCCCTACTAACTGAGCAAAGAGGCACCTTCTTAAATATTCTCTTTAGTTAGCAGGGGGAAAGCAACTGGCTCTATCCATCCCCAGCAAAGCATCCCTCCAATAGCTGTTGTTGGTGTCTTTCTAATGTTTCTTTTTTAAGTTGCAAGTCCTTTGAGGACAGGGAGCCATTTTTTTATTATTTATATGTCAGTACAAACCATTTCGGGAACTTTTGTTGTAAAGCGGTATATAAATATCGGTCATTGTCGTCATGACTGACTTAGTCCGGATACTGCCTACTATTTTGATTGGGAGAGCTCAGATGCTGCCCTCTTTCCATCAGGCAAAGTTTCTCAAACAGATCATCGCCCTGAGCAAAAGGTTGTATGTAGCCGCTCAGGCTAGCCACTGCACACTCACAGGGGAAATCGAGTGGAGCAGGCATCACCAATTATTTCTGCAAGGGAATCTTGGCAATCACTGCCAACACGGAGTGCCTCTTTCCAACTGAACGCAAGAGAGTCCTAAATGCATTAAAAGTGCAGAGAAGCGGGGAGTTGTAAGTCAAGAGTCTGCATGACTCATAGTCTGATCTGACCATCCAGTTAAACCAAACTACTTGCCAGGGTGCGCGTGTGTGTGTGTGTAAGGTTGTCATTTACTCAGGAGTAACCTCTATGGAAGCTAGCCAGTGAGATTTACTTCCCAGCAAGTGTCGGCTGAGACTAAGCATAATAAGCACACAGAAGGAGATTCCACAGAAACCAGGAAAATCAGGCTGTGGTGTGCGACTAAATTAAATTAAATTAAGATATATTAGTATTGGCTGCGATGTTTATGGCAGACAGGATATGGCAGCAGAACTACTTTCACAGACATGTGTGGGAGGCCACAATCCGATGTACACATCCCTGGGAGTCAGCCCTTTGAATGAAAGATGCGACTGAACCGGGCTGACGAGACAATACAGTTCAGTGGTCAGAGCGGTGGTAAATCTGGGTAGTTACAGCTGCCAAGAAGCATGCTGAGCACTCATGCTCAGAGGCATTCAAGGGATCCTCTCCTTGGGCAAGTTAGCGGCAAGGCTGCTCTGACACCTTTGGGGGGAAAGTAGCATCCAAATGTACTTCTATTACAAAGAATATTTATACACCGCTTGTCCATTTGTTTTTGTTTTTTTAAGGGTCTCAAAGCAGTGTATACACACAAAAAGAATAATAGGGTCCCCTGAGCCAAGAGGGGTCACGAACAAAAATTTGAAATTTGGTAGACACACAATCAAGGGAAAATACAGGGTTGGAAATAAACCTCCTTAAAGCAGAGTACCACCCTTAAGTGGTTTTGTGGGTCACAGTTGCCATCACCCCATCTCTTCCAGACTCTCTTCCAATTATGTTAAATTCCTTCTGGTTAAGCCTGAGTCTAAGGTGGCACCAACAGCACCACCTTCCACTCTTCCAGGATCTGTATTTCTGAGGGACCAGGCATTTCCTTTCCCTTTCCACATTCCATATATATTGGAGAGCCTGGGTGGTGGTAGTGGTGAATAGACTCCCTCAAATCCACCCTCAGTCACGAAGGTCCTGGGATGATCACGGGCCAGTCACTCGATGAGCCACCCAACCTGAGGATGTTGTGACTATTGCGAAGATTAAAGCGGGTAGCCTTTGTACACCGCCTTGAGCGCCGTGGAGGAAGGGCGGAACAGAAATGCGAGCAATCATTTTTAGTGTACACACTGTCAATTGTTTGCTCTACTCTAAATATTAACCTTTGACTGATCCTCGCAGCCAAATGTCTGTCGACGGTGGTTCCTGAGGATCAAGGTACAATGGGAGGGGACGGGTTATTGCCCCTTCTGTTACTTGCTAGTAAATAAAGGAAGAGGGGAAAGCGTCCAAAACCTCATCAGGCCTTATAAGCTGCTTTGGGAAATAGGCGAAGGCACCAGTGGTTAACCTAACCCTAAAGATCCCAGCTCCTTCCTTCCTGCCCCGTCGGCGGAGCGCATCGAAAGGAAATGTGCTACGGGCTGGCGTGGCGATCTCTTTCCCCTTTCTCCTTGTTTACCAGCTTCTTTTATATGGCTGCATTCCTTCAAGGTGGGAGAAGCAGCCGAAGCCGGGAAATTGACAAGAGATCGTCGCGCCGGGCGGCTCGGAAGGTAGAGAAGGCGCGCCTGTCCAGCGGATCGTACCCACTGTCCTCCTTCGCGATAGCCTGTGGGGGCAATCCCTCGCGCAGCCTAGATAACCGGGTTTCCAGGAGTACTGGGGATGAGAAAGTAACAGGACCCAGAGAGCAGCACTCTTTTGCCTCTGGATGAGCCTGACAGCTCTCTCTCCTCACCTCTCTATGCCACCCAGGAGCTGTTCAGAAGTTTGCTTGCTTGCGAAGTGTTCAGAGGTGTTAAAGTGCAGCGGCAGTTGCTGTGGCTAACATCCGCTAGGAAACTCTCCGGGCATCTTATCACCCCCGGACCAAGAAGCCCGGGTGGACACGTGTCAGATTCGGGCGCCACACGCACTTTGCTGGCATTCTGTCAAGCACAGCCGCGCTGTCCATGTGCTAAACGTGCAGATGTCTTTGCAAAACACACAGGACAAACACCGAGAAAGGAGCCGTAAAATATTCTCTCACCTGGCTTCTCTCTTTCCTCCAGTTCTTGCGAGCATCAACGGGGCTGTTGAAGCTGGAGGGCGGACTGCTGCCGGGAAGCGGCAAGGCAAAAGAGGACAGATCCGTTGGCATTTGCCCACCCCGGATCCTGAAGATTGGTGAAGTGAGCAGAAGGCGTCCCCCTTAAAGCTGAACTCCACCTTATCCCAGCATCACATGATGTGTGGTGCGGCACATGTAGATCCCAGCGCATCACCTTTAAACTACACATCTGGAGGTTGGTTGCCTGGTAATTCTAAAAGAAATGTAATTAAGTATTGAAACTGCAGAAGCAGGGGGGGGAGGGATGCGCGGAAAAGAAGCTCTCTGGAGTGGGAGACAGTTTGCAATCTGCTTTTGCAATCTGGATCTTTGGCGGCACCAGAGATTTACGAATCACTGCCACCTTGTGGCCGAAGCTCGTCACTACTGTACCATTCTGGTTTTCATGTGGTTATGTAAAGCGATAATTAGCCGGAGTGGCGATGTGAGGCTGCGAATATCAGTTACGACTGGAAGCGATGGATGGTTATGTAGGCTGGTGTTCTGATCTTCTTTCAAATGCTTTTTTGTTGTTTTTTTTTTTAAGGAGAATTCAACCGAGGCAGAAACCCATGCATTTCAAATAAACGTTAAACTCTCAGGCAATTAAAAAAATGCAAATTAAAAAAAATGCAAAGTTATTTGCATATATGGTCCTGGTTTGAACTCGCCTTTGACACGAACACAGTCGGCGGCCTTAAGCAAACCGCCCGCCCGCTTCATCCCCTCCCATCTTTAATGTGAAGATAATACATTTCCCTCAACCAGATGTCAGAACAGCAGAACCCAGTTCCTGGGTTGCTGATTCCCTAAGCGCGGTGGGGGAGGGGACTTAAAACTCAGTAGGGAGGTTATCTGTGCTTTCCCTTTGTTTTTCCTTTTCCTCTGCAACTGAATTTTAAAACGCCTTTTCTCTCCGAGGGGGTTATTTCAAGCCTTAGAACGGCCACGGGGAGGGGGCGGGGGAGAGAGACAAGTCTAATAAGCCACTTGGAAGAACAGTACAGACGGGGGGCATTTTGCCCCTTCCCCAACCATGCTGTGCTTAGATCTTCATCTGCCCACCCCACCCCATTCATTAGAGATTCAGTAGTGGATCCAAATGTGCACACGAGTTTGCCACTATCACAGCCAGTTTGGTCCCAATCCTGACCTACTTTATATAATTGTGGTAAGATAATATAAGTTGTGTGCTCTGTCCTCTCTAAAACACAAACGAGTAGGTCTTTACTTAAAGTTTTAATTAATCCCCTATAACCCCTACATTAAATTGTCTTTTCCATCTGTAGATGATTCATTATATTGGTAGCAGCCTTTTGCTACTTTGTATAGTCCTGATTGTAGCGTTGGCCATTATCAGTTAATGATACCAATGATCAATTAATGATACCACCTGAAGGAATAATTTAGCTGCTGCAAAAGATGAAAGTGTTACGTTCAGGGTCCTATGGGACCAGCATCAAGGCTCTTATGTAAAGAGAGCCCACCACGAGGCAAGACTCACAGGTCACTGAGTTAGTCCATCTCAAAGACCTAGCAACTTTCTAGTACTAGCAACTGCTGAATTCGACCCACCTTTCCTTATTTTGCTAACCATTCCAGGCCCTGATTGGCTTCCAAGTCCTAAAATCAATCAGGAGTGCCTTATTTAACTTCTTCAGGTCATGTTAGATCTGAGTCCCGAACATTCTGTCCATTTTGCTGTGATCTTAGACAGAGTTATGCCTCAGCTCCTGTCCGACCTGTTTCCTCCTCATCAGATTTCCAGCCCCTCCCTATATCTACTCCTCACCCTCACCACAGACAGCCTGTTTGGATTTGAGCTCAGTTACTGCCTGCTCAACCCATAGTATTCAGCTGACTTGATAATGAACCTCAACTGGATGTCAAGGTCTGGTCTCCTGCTGTTAAAAAGCTGCCCACTGACTTGGTTTTTGACAGGAAATCCTGTTCCTCCTAGGCACCTTTACTTCTGGAAGTTTAAAACTGTCAAGGCAGGTGAAGGTGGCTTTGTGAGGGCTTAATAAACCCTGTGGTTGAGCTCCAGAATCTGTATACTAAGGACTGGAGTCCTTCATTGTCATCTGAATGTTTTGCATAGGATTCGGAATGACCTAACAATAGTTCTCCTCACTGTTAAATGAATACCTCTTAGTGCAGGCCTTAGTCTCCTGACTTAACTGTATTGTAAGAAACAGGCTTAGTCTGGTGGCTGGTCGCAGACAGTCAGAGGTGCACCTAGGTAATTTTGAAGCCTGGACCTAAAGGCCTTTGGAATCCCCTCCCCCCACCCCCCTGCAAGTTAAGCATCATTTTTTTAACACGTAGGTTCTTGAGGGCACAAACAACAACTCCCAGGACAGACTAAAGAGGATTTGGGGGCCTTCAGGGAGTGTGGAGGCCCTGGACTTTGGCCCCCAAGTCCAGGGGTAAGACAACCTCTGCACACAGTATGGCAAAAATAATTGTGGTGCTCTTTTGACACCATAAAATCTCAGCGGATTGTGTGTTCCACTAACCCAATTTTCCTGGTCGTGTGTTTCTGTGCTGTGGCTCCATGCTGCACGACCTAGGGGTAGGGCAGGCAGGGCACGTGCCCCAGGTGCCACTTGAGGGGGGGTGCCATTTTTCTAAAATTCAAAAAAAATTTAAATGGCTGCTGAAAACAAAATGGCCACTGTGCATGCTCAAATGGCCTCTGTGAGGCCCTAGGCCATGCCAGGCCTCGCAGAGGCCATTTGAGCATGCGCAGTTGCCATTTTGTTTTCAGTGGCCATTAAAAAATTTTTTTAAAAAAAAATGGCCACCGCACATGCTGAAATGGTCCCTGTGAGGCACTAGAGGCCAGAGAGGGGAGGGGAAACCTTTGCAGACACCCCCCCCCCACAGCCTTTAGGAAGCCCCCCAAAGGGGCTACAGGTATTTTTTAAAAAATTAATTAAAAAAATAATAAAAAATTTTAATTTTAATTTTTTAAAATATATATATATAATATAAGTCACTGTACACATATTCAGTTTGTCACTATATACAGAGAATCAGATGGGTGTCAGATGTTTGGACAGGGGGCGCAATTTCAGTGCTTGCCCTAGGCACTATTTTCCCTAGATACACCTCTGTGCACGACTCACAAGTAAACCACCAGTGGAGAGGATACAACAAGCCTCCCAATGGCAGGGGGGCTCCCCTGAATGTCCCACACACTTGTGCAGGGCATTCTGGTACTTCCAGGGGCCAGGATGCCCCCAATCCCTGCCACCTCAACCGACTCCAAGATGGTTAGAGTCCAAGACTGCTCGTGTGAAGCACCTCCTGGCCTGACAACAACTCTGAAAGCAAAATGGGTTAGTCATTGGATCTTCTGCCACTTCAGGCTAAGGTAAATAGATATTATTATTCTTTATTTGGACGTTTGTCTCCTGATTTAGTTGGGGATATTGTAGGTGACTTGTCTAAATGTTGACCCACTGGATTCAGTGGAGAAAAGCAGTCTTCTTTTTTTAAGCACCTTGTTATATAGCTGTTGTGGTGGGCTTGGGCTAAGGACCAGGTTGTCATATTAAATTGTCAGATGATTGCTGTGAATAATTGTCACTCCAATCTATAGTTATTAAACTTGTGGATCCTTCAGTGCCTGTGGAGAAGAATATTGATTAAACAATAACTGAACACTGATAACTGAACTAAACGGAACAACATGTCAAATTGATTGCAGTATAACACAGAAGTCAGTGGAAAGTGGAGATTGTTTTAGCACAGCCGACAGGTGGCCGTGTTTCAGCAGGTGCATCTTTTCTCTTCCCTGCAGGACAAACAGCACCTTCCAAAATTCTTTCACACCACTCTTGAAGGTACACGAGCCGCACCCTCCTTTGCATCTGGTTGTCCTGTGTTGCTAGAACTGCCCCGAGATGCCGGCTGGACACCTCTACTATGCTTTTGGCTTGAATTGGGGAAATTAGCTTGGCTTGGGAAGCAGTTCAGTTCCAGTATCTATTTAAGCAAGTTTTGGTGTCCTGGAAAAGAAGAGGAGGAGGCAGAAGTACAGTTTAAAGGCTTTATTCAGGAGAAAATGGGGGGTACAGAAGACAAAAAGAGCTGGTTAGGCAAATGCAATAAATTTTAGCTAGTATTCTGAATGGAAGTCTTAGTTGCAATAAGTTTGGCTAAGGTTTTAAACCAGAGCCTGGCTAAAGGTTTGCCTTTTAAAAGTGCCTGAGGCAAAGAAGGGAGTAAAACGGTGAGGAGCAAAATAGGTTAATTTTCTCTGTAGGAGAAAGAGGCAGGGTCATGCAGTTTCAGTCAGATTGCGAATTTGACCTTCAGGCACTCTGCCCAGCTCTTGCTCATGCAAGCGACCAGCTGTGAATCTTTGCCAACCCTGAGCAAGGTGAAAAGTTAAGGTGAAAATGGAGGCTAAGTATGATCCCACAGCCTTGCAATTCCAAATCCTATAGAGGGGTGCTTTCTGTGCTACCCTGGAAGTGAGCTGACCGGCAAGATCTGTTTAGACTTGTGCAACTAGACTTCAGATACATATTTTGAATAACTAACCCAGGTAACCTGATTGCCATATTGATATCATAGGGTGTTATCATTGTTCGCCAGTGTTTGCAGCTATGGGCAAATTAGAGACCCTAGATTCATTTTAAAATGTTACTCTGTGATGGGACCTGATTCTTTTTTTTTCATGTGCTTATTGCACCAAATGGGAGTTGTGTTGCTTAATGCTGTCTGTGTACTCCCAAGTAAGCCTCAATGACTTCAGTGGGGATTACTTGAAAGTAAGCATAACTAAGTTTGCAGCCTTAATTAAAGTGGGGTTTGAAACTGCTGCTGCAGATTGCCAGGAAAGTAATAAAATAAGTATTGGGCAACAGATAATTAGGAAGAGCAAATGAATCAAGAATATATTGCTCCTCCCTTGGCATTAGGGAACGTTGAGTTAGCCTTTGCATTATGGCCTTTGAAGCATAAAAAATCCCTTAGCTGAATACAATGCATTTCTATAGCTTCCAGCCTTCCTCAAACAGGACCTTGCGTATCAATTTGTCCTCTTCAGCTATACAATATAGTTTGAAACTTTATTGAGCAAGCACAATATCTATCTTATTCTCAATTTATCTGAAACTCCTTGGGAAAGAGCTGCTCTGGAAAGAACAGAAGGTTTCAAGTTCCCTCCCTGGCTTCTCCAAGATAAAGCTGTGAGAGATTCCTGCCTGTAACCTCAGAGAAGCTGCTACCGGTCTGTGAAGTCAATACTGAGTTAGATAGACCAATGGTCTGACTCAGTATATGGCAGCTTCCTGTGTTCCTAAAGTATGTGTTCTAAAAATAAAACAGCTCAAAACTTAATGAAGGAGTTTTTGTATTTAACACAAATCTCAGTCATTTATGTTTTGATGCCCCATGTATGAGGGAGAGTGGAGGATGCTTGCAGGCATAATCACAAGGTAGGGATGTGCACGGAACCGGTTCGGAGGGGCCTCCGAACCCGTTCAAAATGTGGGTGGTTCCGCTGGTTCTATGGCAGGGGGTGCTGCTTTAAGAGCAGGAGAGTGTGCATTTACCCCCTCCCTCAGCTCTTCCCCTGGTGGCACTCCTTTTTTCCAAAGTTAATTGGGGTGGCAACAAACTTCCCTGCTGCCCCGTTTTCCCCATTGACCAGATACAATTGGAAGTATCTGATGCAGTGGAGCATGCACAGTGGGTGCATGTGTATGTGTATGCCGGCGTGCATGCCTGTTCCAGCACACTCAGGCGTGTCAGATACTTCCGGTTCTATCCAGGCAACGGGGCAACAAGGCGGCAGGGAGGTATGCTGGTGCCCCGATTAACTTTGGGGAAAAGGAGCACTGGTGGGGGGGGAGAGCAGAAGTGGGGGAGCAGGAGGGGTATGTGCTCCTTCCCCTGCGCTTAAAGCAGCACCCCCCTGCCATTGAACCGCCCCCTCCTGGTTCCATGCACATCCCTGTCACTAGGGGGAGTGATGCTTTCCAGATAGGATCGAGCTATTGGTTATGGACACAAAAGTTACATGATTTTGTGGAATGTGCTGGAACTGTGTTAGTCGCTTTGGGGTGGATAAAAAGCACCGGTGCCGGTGATCAAATTACAGGAGGCAGTGCAGGGAGGCTCACTCACTTTGCCATTTGTTCTAGCTCCTTTAGCTATAGTGTTTGGTAGGTTATAAGGAGCATGATATGGTGGCGTTGGGTGAATTATAATATGGGGCTTGTGGAGTTCATGAAGCAGCACCCTACCTCTTCTCCCTTAATTTGAATATTTGCCCCTTTGATCCTGCCCATTACATTTTGGATGTTGGCCAACTGCTACACAGAGGCCATTTTATACCTCCATGTGAACAGAACATTTTGTCTCTACTTTTTTTGAGCCCATGTGTGGATCTGTGGTAGCTATCTCTCTCTCTCTCACACACACATCTCAGATGCTGCATCCAGAATAATGTTAATTTAATAAAAATGCAAGCATGCACTGAATTTGTATGCTTTGTTTTCCTGAAATCCCAGGGTTTCCCCCAATTTTTAAATAAGGGCAAGCAGGAAGGTGAGTGGAAAGAACAAAAGGGTTAGAAATCAGATTTAAGTGGCTGATGGGAATAAAGGATGTGGAATAGAGGAAAGTAGATAAACTTGTGCAGGACACGAAAATCTTACCCATTGTGGTTTCTAAAACTTTATTAAACCTTTTATCCACACATTCCCAGGCCTGCCATGCAGGAAAAGAACCAACCACATCCAGTAATTTGCAATAAAGAACCCTTTATTTTAACCCATGGTTTCCCACATGTGGTGCTAGTCTTATATCAATTTTGACACCTGAAGAATGTTGCTGAATTAATTCAGTGTTGCTTAAGAACAGCAATGAGACAGGAGGCACATTTATTTTCAGTGGTTATTAAAAGTTGTTTGTGTCTCACGAGTTCCTGGTTGATAGCTTTAGGGCAAGAGCTACTTTGTCAGGAAGCCGCATCTCTATATATGAAGTTAACTTTCCCCCCAAAGAGTCTGAACGTCTATGGGATGAAGCCAGTATAATTATAATGGCATATGGTGTACTGAGGAACATCAGGAAGGCAGAATGAAATTTTTTTTGAACACCTTGCATCTTGATTTCTCTAACAAACCTGTGGAATGCTAGATTTTGTTTTGAAGACCAGTCTTAAATTGTGAAATATTTATTTGAAGTTTAATGTGTATTGCTGTTGTTTATACCTACTCTTGTTCAGTTTTTTAAAATAGTTGTTTTGTAAAAAGTGGAGAACTTAGCCCAATCAATATATTATGTTCAACGCATGTGCAGTTTCTGCAAAGAGTACACATGCACAGATCTGTACACATATACAATTATTCACGCATTATGTTCAACACATGTAATAGCAGTAGACTTGGTAGCTGTATCCTGCATTTGAGGGGAGCTTGTACTCAGGTTCACTTTTAAAATGAATGAATGTTCACACAAAAACATGTGCATGCACACAGACACTTCAACGCGTACGACATATTGAGGTTATTCACAAGGATGTGCAAAACCGGGCTAAGGGAGCCCAGCCCAGTTTTTCACGCACATGTGAACCACCAGGATCTGGCCGATCCCGGTGGCTACATGGCAGCAAACCTGCCTATTTAGCCACCCTTTAAAATGAGGTTAAGGGAGCAAGTATTCCCTTACCTCATATATTTGCTCGAGTGTCAGCTGAGGCGGCTTGCAGCCACGGCTGTCACACTCAGGGAGGGCTATTCCCATAATGCCCCGCACACTCACGCGGTGCATTATCAGAGCGCGTCCTGGCACCCTGAGCCTTGGAGCTGGTGGGAGAGCCACTGGTTGTCTGGGCAGGTGATCCGCTCAAGGGAGAACGATTGTCTGTGGGAAAGGTAGGTTTAACCCACCTTCCCCACATCCCTCCCACAAGCCCTTCTACAACAGCTTTAGAAGAGACTTGAAGGGAAATGAGGTACAGTTGAAAGAAGTGAAGAATGGAATGAGAGAGAAGAACTTGAAAATGAAACCAGCTATGGGCACCCCCAACCTCATTAGTTCCTTAGCAATGGTATTCTGTAGCATACAGGTGGGAATGCTTCAGCACTCACCTGGGAGCCCTACCTGGATTTATATATCTTGGCTAACATACTGGGCAGCCTTAGAGAAGTAACTCTGGGTGGGGCTGTAGCTCAGTGGAAAAGCATCTGCTTTGTGCACATAAGGTTCCCGGTTCAATCCCTGACATCTCCAAGTAGGGCCAGGAGGATGCCTGAAACACACTTCAATCAATGTGGTTTTTGTAATCAACCCATGATGTGCTGGTCATGTGGACAAGGGCCTCCCGTCTGAAGTACCACAGGCCCCCCCAAAACCTTTATCCAGCCCTGAGTGAGACTTGTATTTAAATGCTTATTATTATTTAAATGCTTATTTTACTTCTAGTAGTACTACTATTATTTATATACCGCTCTTCAACCCAAGTCCTCAAAGCAGTTTCAATAGAAAAATAAATAATACATAAATAAGATGGTCCGCTGTCTGCAAAGGGCTCAAAATCTAAAAAGAAACATAAGGCTGACCCGAGCAACAGCCACTGGAGGGATGCTGTGCTGGGGCTGGATAAGGCCAGTTGCTCTCTCCCTGCCAAATAAAGAAAATCACCACTTCAAAAAGATGCCTTTTTGCTCAGTTAGCAGGGGACTAACTAGTTTAGTTTTTAGAATATAGGGTGCTCTACATTTTCATATATATTTGTATTTTATTGGTTTTATTAGGGGTTGTTTTATTAGCCATTGTCCCTTTCCCCAAATTCTTCTGATGGGGCAAATAAAAAATAGAGTAAATAAATATTTTAGAACAAATCATGCCATTAAAACATAATTCCCAAAGGTCACACACACACACACACACACACACACACACACACACACACACACACAGAGTTCAAATGACCCAAATCCCTGCTGGCTAGGGAGGGCTGGGGGGGAGGCACGAGTATACCCACCGTCCCCCACACAATCTTGCTGGTCCTAGTACCGTGCCACTCTGGTGCACACACAATCACTGCTATGTGGCAAGTGACACAGCATTCTGGAGGCTGGGAAAACACAGGCTGGCCTCCAGAAATCCCACAATGCACTGCGTGAGGAGCATGGTGCAATGAGGGATTTCCCCGTAAGCCAGGCACTCTAGATGTCTGGCTCTGTGTCTGATCAGGCAGCCCAAGCAGATACACAATCAGAATCCCAGGTAGAAGGGTACGCTCACACCCTTCTACCTGGGTAATAGCCCGGGGGGGGGGGACCTCAGGCTACCTGATTGGGCAGCACCAGGATCAAGCTCAATCCTAGTGCCCCACATGTGCAGCCCTATCCAGGTAGGACGGCTCATGTGAGCAGCCTCTTTGTTTTGGTTAATATATTATTTTTGTACTGCTTTTTAAACACTATATACTGCTTTTTACACAGTGATATGCACAACAGAAAAAGCAAACATTGCAAGAACTACAAAATTTAAAAGACAACAAATATTAAAAAAATATTTAGCAGCAGAGTAACAAAATCTTCTTAAATGAACACAAAGGATTTGCATTAATTTATTATTTATCATTATCATTATCATTATTTATTTTACAGGCAAATACAGCTTATTTCTTTGGCACTGGTGTAGTATGCTGTTCAGTCATGAATGTTCCCTTGGGTATCTGCTACCTTGGTAAAAGCTGCATAGCTGTCAAGGAACATATAATCTAAACTGTGAGCTAAATTCACAATGAAATATTCAAAAGCCCCCAAAATGGTCACTTAAGACGGGGCATAACTAAGCATTTTTACACTTCTAGCCATTTTTCTGAGAGATGTTCTTTGAATAAAGCTTTTTCACACTTCTGCTTTGGTGTCACCTATAATCATGTCATGAACTTCTTTGCTTTAGAAGAGCTTCAAAAGTTCTCATTGTTCATGGTTTTTACAGATGGAGATGAGTTTAAAAAAGTATTATTATTACTACTACTACTACTACTACTACTAGATTTATATCCTGCTCTTCCTCCAAGGAGCCCGGAGCGGTGTACTACATACTTGAATTTCTCCTCACAACAACCCTGTGAAGTAGGTTAGGCTGAGACAGAAGCGACTGGCCCAGAGTCATCCAGCAAGTCTCGTGGCTGAATGGGGATTTGAACTCAGGTCTCCCTGGTCCTAGTCCAGCACTCTAACCTCTACACCATGCTGGCTCTCTCTAATTGTATAGTTCCATGGTGACAACAGGGGTTTGCTTCAGCTATAAGAATTCGATACCATTCATTTAATAGAAAGATGAGGTATGCATCTTTTAAATAATAATTAATCAGATTATTAACACATTTATTTTCAGTGTGTCTTTAAATAGAAAAACCCCTATAATCCTATTGCTGATGCCACTCTTGACCATCTCATTATTTTCCTCCCCCAGAATGTAAGCACTTGTTAAAATAAAAATCTGATGTTGGCAGAGTACTGTTGCTCAGTTGTTTTAGTCTCTTTTCCTAAATGCACAAGTTGCCTTTTCAGGGTAAATGGATAATTAGTGTAGGGGAAAGAGAAGGTCCTGTGATTATGGAGGCCTGTACTCACAACTACTCGTGAGTACTGATTATCATAGAGGTAGATATTATTGTTCTTCTCCTGCCTTTTTAATGTAGAAGGGCACTTTGATTTGAGCATATATGGTATTTTTAAAAATGCATTTTATTTTTTTAAAAATCTTTAGAAATAAACAAAATTGTAAACACCTTTTTATCTCTGTTTTAAAATTCTGCTTTAAACATGGAAAACCCTACTGTGTAGTAATTAACATGTATGATTACTGTGTGATTATCACATGTATGTTGATGGGATGCACACACACTGGGAATTTGGTACTGGCTGCAACTTCCATGCAGTGTGTGTGTGTGTGTGTGTGTGTGTGTGTGTGTTTTACAGCAGCTTACTTCTGTTTAAAAAGCTACTTGATGGTAACAAATGTTTTAAAAGGTCCTGACACAGACATCAAAATCATTTTTTAAAGGAGTTGCATGAAAGGGTTTTTCTTGGTTGCTTCTACTTGCCTTATAATAGCCTTTTGGAAAAGAGGGAATAGACTTCGAACTCCTCTCACCTGGGTAGATGGCACCAACATTAAAAGGAGAAGCAGGAAATTCATCAGTACTATCAACTAGGGATGTGCATGAATCAATTTTTTTTTAAAAAAATTCAATTAGTGCCTGAATCGAATCACCCCAATTTGTTTTGTGTCCAAATCTGTCCCCCTGAATCACCCCAGATTCAATTTGGATTTGATTTGATTTGATTCAGATTTGGATTGATTCAGACCATTTATAAAGGTCCAAGGGGTACCAAATCTGGGTGGTGGGTAGGTCCTCATGGGTGCCACCTACCACCCACATTTCAAAGCAGTGGAGCACTTGGTTGATTTTTAATGATTTTGCTGTAGTTTTTACTGATTTTGTATATTTCCACCATAGGAAATAATGGGGGTTTGAAGTCGCCCTATCCTAACCCTAACATGGATCCCCAGCTTTCATTTTTTAAAAAGCTAAGCTCTAGCCCTTGTAGAAGTGGAGTTGTGGAGCAAAATGTGTGGTCACTATTTTTCAAGTGTTTGGATTCTTTGGTGTATAATAACTTTTCCTCACAATGATTCCCTACGAGGATTCATTGCACACCTTCATTTCTTCTGTTCATTTTGACTTTCATTGGACAGTGCCCACTACCTTGAAAACAGAAAACTCTATTCTTCATTTAACCCCCCCCCCCCAAAAAAACTTGTGTGTGTGAGGCAGAGATGCAGACCACAGTTTTACTGAAAAAATGGCATTCCTTTGCTTGAAGCTACAAGTAGTACAATCTACCAGGCTGATGAAAGTGATGGACAATCCTTGCACCCACTGCAGGGGGTGGATCGAGAAGGAGAGGGCACTCCCATGCCCACTGCATGGGAAGGGGGAGGGCCCACCGTAGGGGGAGGCCCCCTGGCATGCCCACTGCAGGGAGGAGGGAGGGGCGTCATAGTGCATCCCCCCTGGTGTGCCCACCTCCACCTCAAGCCTCAGATGCAAGATGCCTCTCAATACCAATTTAAGGGGAGCAACAGCAAGGGAGAGAACATGCCCCCACCTTTTGCCTGTTGGCTTTTCAGAGGCATCTGGTGGGCCAATGTATGGAACAGGATGCTAGACTCTACTGGCCTTGGGCCTGATCCAGCATGGCTCTTCCTACATTCTTATGTAGAGAATTTGCAGCATCTCCCTTCCCGGGGGTTTTTTTCCCGTGCATTGTGCTCACAGGGTTCTCATACTCTCTTAAGAGAGTTGCCTCATGTGATGCCCAGGGTCAGTTCACCCACAATGCACTTTGACTTTCCTTTAGTCATCATGCTTTCTTGATACGTCCTCAGAATTAGAATTCCACTTGGTTAATTCAAGGTTACTGAACATTGCGATCTGGCCATTTTCTTCCACACAGCTGCAGTGATATGGCCCTTCTGCAGCCCCAGCCACACACTTGACCTCTGTAGCACTTTCCACAAATCCAGTCCAAAGACCTCCTGCTAGCTGCCACCTTCCTCTGGTTTGCTGCATTTCAGTCAACTGTGTGCAAGTTTTCCATGTATTTCACATGGAATGTGGAGAGAGAATCACAGAGGCTAAAGAACTCAAAAACTTCTCTTCAGAACTTGGGAGAATTGAGCAGCACAGGGGCCAAGTGAATACACTATCTGTCTGACAGTTCCCATTTGGATCTTGCCTGTATCAGTTAAACCCCAGTGCCTCAGGCTTCCCAACTACAAGATGGGCTTGCCTGCCCTATAAGGGTTAATTTGCAGATTGAAACAAGAGGCAATCCTCAGGATTAATCCATGGGTCTCAAGAGCATCTCTCCCCCAACATTGGGAGACTCCTTTCTGTTCAGTTTGTCCCAGACTGGGGTTGCACATCCTGGCCCAGATGAGCCCTTAAACCACCTTCCCTGATGACAGCTGGTTTGAGGGTCTGCTTCACCTTGGCCACAGGGTTCATCTTTGAGTGCCTCCTGGGGAACAGAGCCCAAAATGCTCTCAGCATAGAACACAAGAGAAGGTGAGCTCTCTTCCCCATCTGAGTTTGGTCCACCTCAAGGCTCCAGGGATGCCAAGATGTTCCTTGGCAAACAATCATGAACATCCCTGGAGAGACTTCTTGACAGAGATCAGGAGTGCAGCACCACAGTCCAGCTATGCTTGCCCCACAATTAAAACACTGCAACATTTTCCTCATCTTCTCCACATGATTCAGAGAAATGAGTAGGACCTTCTTTCTGTAAGAGAGAACCACCTTCTTCTCATCCAAGCCTTCACCATAATTGGGAGAGCGACTGTGGCACATTGACCAAAAGCCTGCACTACTTGTCTGGAAGTCTCTGCTTTGGATCTTGCCTCTGCCACAGAATGCACAAGGAAAGCTTAGACAAACCCCAATGCTTCAGTCATTCCATCTGTGATATGGAGCCAATAAGACTCACCTACCATACAGGACTGTTGTATGAGTTGCAATGAGACACAACTATCAAGATTTCCACACGGACACAGAGAAACAACAGCAACAACAAAAACAAGCAGGTGTCACAACTGATGTAAAGGAAAAGACAAATTTGGGACACAAACTGAGCTCGTGAACAAAAGGGAATGACCAAGTAGGGGTACTCTTAAATGGAAGAACCTGGATTTTAGCCAATCCATAAAGATGTAAACAAATGCTAATTGAGGTCTGACATGGTTGGATAAGGCTTCTAATGAAAGGGGAAAGGTATAAGAATAGAAGGGTGGATAAGAAAAGGGTCTCCAGAGGTTCTTCAGAGCAAGCCTCCATGCCCTCCTAGTCACCCTCAGCTAGCTGGAAACACAATTTTGTGACCACTCTGCTGTCTTCTGTCACGGAGAGATTTGTGTGAGCACAATAAACTGTTTTTATATTGTTGCTAACTTGATTGGACAGAAGGTGTCTGACCATTTTCCCCTCAAGGCTAAGTAGCTCTAGAGGACCTGGCCCTTTAGTCTTATTATACTTCTGCCAAGGCAGTAGCCACACCTGGGGGAGAGAAAGTGAGTCTCTCACTTAGACTTTCCTGATACCATCCTTACAGGTTTGTACTCCTTATTGATTATGTGTGCCACCTTCCATTTTCTGTATGTGTCCTTTTTGCTTCTCAGCTGCTCAGAGTTTCCTGTGCACCCACACTGGTTTCCTGAGATGTCTCCATTTTCCCTTCTCATGGGCTTGCCTGAAATACAAGGTGCACATCTGATTTCCTGAAGTTTATCATCCCCTTTATTTTATGAATTCTAAGATGGCATGGCCACTTTCCCCCAGGGTTCCCCCCAGATCTGATGCTCCCGCCCAGCACATTTTCTCCAGTCTTCATGAAAAGGGATGTGCAGATTGATTCAAATTTGAATCAATTCAACTCAAATCTGGGTGATTTGAGTGATCCAAATTCCAATTGAATCACTCCTTAAAAGGGCAATTCAATTTGAATTCGAATTGAATTTTTGAAATTTGATCAAATTCAATTCGAGAGACAGCACCCTTTAAAAACCACTCAGGACCCCTGATTGGTTAAAAAGGGCACCAAAACAGGGTTGAATATATTCAAATTCAAATCAAATTTTTGGACCAGATCAGAATTTGATTTGAATTCAAAATGAATTTTCAGAATTCAATGCACATTCAAAACTATTTTTTTTAAAACCTCATTTTGTGCACATCTCTGTTCATGAAGTGTACCCTATCCAGAAGTCTTCCATGTAGGTAGAATAAGCCATGGTTCAAGAAGGATCCTGCATTCTCTTTGTGCATCTTAACTCTCCACCAGCTAGATAAAAGAAAACACCACTTGTGCCCGCAAATCTTTCATGGTCCTGCTTTGTTATCTCTTTTTCTTTTGATGTATAGAAAAACCAGATTCATCAGATGTGTAAGCAGTTAACCCACAGTTCCCAGGTCTGGAGGGTGTGCAGAGCTGGGGCTTAACAAGTCTGGACTCTTTTCTCTTAGCCTAGCACAAAAGCAGGAAGGAGGGACTGTATGACCTTTTTGTCACTCTTTCCAGTCACACTCATGATCCGCAATTATTACAAATGTTGATATGCCATTTTCAAACAAAAAAATATTTCTAAAAAGTGGTTTACATTGCAAAAGGAATGATAAGATAGTTCCCTATTCCAAAGGTGCATATAGTCTAAGAAGAACAGAAGAGACACCAGCAGTCACCTCAGAAGGATGCTATCCTGGGCTGATTAGGTGATAGTTGCTCCCCACCCTGTTAAATATATGAGAGGCATCACTTTAAAATGTGCTTTGCTCTGTTAGCAGGACTCGAACCCAAACTCTGTGCTACATGAAGGCCTGAAGAAACTCCCTTGTCCCCAAAGGACTCACAAGCATGTGTGTGCGCATGTGTGCACACACAAACACATGACACCAGCAACAGCCCAGTGGATGAATAGGGACAGTTACTTCCCACACTCATTAAATTTGAGAACTACCCACGAAGGTGCCTCTTTGTCCAATTAGCGGGTGATTCCCAAACTGTGTCACAAGACGGCCCGAAGATGGTTCCCTGTCCCTGTCCCTGTCCCGATGGGACTTGCACTCTAAGAAGCACAAGGGAGGCTGCAGTAACAGCCACTGGGAGGAACGCTGTGCTGCACTCAACAGGGACAGTTGCTCTCTGCCTGCCTGCTAAGAATAAGAGAACCATGACTTACAAAGTTGGCCCAGCTAGCAGGGCTGATTCCCAATTTGTGTTGCACAGGAGAACCCCAAAATGATCCAAAAGGGCTGCATGATCTGCAAAAGGAACACGGGAGACCCTTGAAGGGGTGCTGTGCTGGACTAAATAGGGACAATTTGTTTGTTTTATTTGTTACATTTTTATACCACCTTTAAGCCTTGACAAAGACACCCAAAGTGGTTTACAATAGTAAAACAAGCAAATGACAACATCTCAGGCTGTTGAACTTTTCAGGAGCCAAGGACAAGAGCCTCCTTTCTTGCCTTCCTCTCAGGGCACACTGGTCTTTCAGAACTCCTGGGAAGGTAGGGAGGGTCTGCCCCAACAGTCCTCACAGGCAGGGGCGTAGCTAGCCCGCCGGCAGCTTGTGTGCGGCCGTGGTGGGCACCCCGATAGCCCCACCCCCTGCGTCTGACATCAGATGCAGGGGATAGCCACGCCCCCACACCTGACATCAGACACGGGGGGCGTGGTCTGGCTCCCGAACGGAACCTTAAGGCTCCGTTCGGGAGTTCTTCAGCAGAAGCAGCTTAACTGCTGAAGGGGTCGCGCGGCCCCTTCGGCAGTTAGATGAAGCCTGGTGGTGTGTTCGCAGCGCAGCCCAGGAGCGGCTCTTCCCTGCAGGGAAGAGCCGCTCCTGGGCTGCGTTGCAAACGCAGCGCCAGTCTTAGCTCCTGAAGGGGCCACGTGGCCCCTTCAGGAGCTAGTTAGGCTGGCGCTGTGAACGCAGAGCCAGCCTTTGTTTAGCTCCCGCACAGCCCCCACTCGTGAGCCAAACTACTGCCCCCGCATCTGACGTCAGACGCGGGGGGCGTGTCAGGGCTGAGAATGGCAGCTCCTGATTGGGCACGGCCCAGGTTCTTTGAACCAGTTCGCCCAATGATAGCTCCGCCCCTGCTCACAGGCCAGAGCTGGTCTCTATGGGAGCTGACTGCTCTTCCCCCTCTCAATAGAAAAGCCTCTGCTTTAAAAGGTGCCTCTTTGCCCAGGTAATAGGGGTCTAGCTAGTAGCAGATGGTGCAGATTGTACAGAAAACCCCTAAGTCTCCTCCAAAGGGAACAGAGGAAGGACAGGGTGGCCCTTAAAATGCCTTGCCACTTGATGAAGTGGGTCATGGCACAGAAGCGAAACCACTTCCATCATGGTCATTAAGGCTCACCTGGCAGGATGCTGGAGGTGCCCAGGAGGGAACATAGGAAGCTGCCATATACTGAGTCAGACCATTGGTCTATCTAGCTCAGTACTGAGGCTATTCACGCGATTGCAGAAAATTGGGCTAGCCTCTGCTAGCCCAGTTTTCTGCATTCGTGAGAATCACCGGGCTCGGCTGTGAACCAGGTGGTTCTTGGGTGGGTAAAGAAGGCCGCTGCTGGAGATAATAGGATGGGGCATGGTGGCAGCTGCAGGGAGGGAGGGTGGGTGGGGGACAAGGGACCTTTGAAAAGGCCACTGCGCGGAGGGATGGGGAGAGGCGGTGAGCTCCTTCCAGCTCCCCTCCTCCCAAGGGACTGCTCCTGTCAGGGGCATAGTTAGGGGAGAGGGGGCTGTGATAGCCCCTCTCTCCGATGGCCCCTCAGAGTGAGAAATATAATCATGAAAATAGGGAGGGGTGGGTGGAGGAGATGGAGATGGGGGCAGGAAATAGGGGGCAGGAGATGGAGGGCTCCTGCTCCTTTGAACCCATTTGCTCAATTATAGCTACACCCCCCTGGCACCTGTGTGTGCAACCTGTTTTGGCCTTCCTCCTGCCTTTTCAACGGTACAAAGGGGAACTCTCCTCCACCCTGCCTCCCTGCAGCTGCCGCACCCCATCGCCGCCGGCAGTGGCGTCCTTTACAGGGCAAAAGGGGAAACTTTCCCTTCACCCCAGCCCTCCCCGCAGATATTGCGGGAGAAGCTGTAATAAAAGACTGTCGACTCCACAGATGTGTCCGGACTGTTTACAAGCGCCCTACACAAATCTCCTCTCTTCAAAGGTTACTTTTTGCCTAGAGACCGAGCGGCCATGCTTTAAAAAACAAAACAAACCACCACCAAAACACCCAAACTAAGCGATGAAGTGGCTCAGAGGATACACAGGGTCGGATTAACGGACAGGTGGAGGAGGCATTTGCCCTCCTCGCATTTCGCCGCCCTCTCTGGGTCGGAGGTGGCTGGAGCTCCTTGTTCCCGGGCAAGGAGAAAGTCCCCCGCCCTTTCCCTTGAAAAGAACAACTACACCAAACTCAGCCGCGTGCGTGGTGGCTGCAGCAGGCAGCAATTGCGGGGGGGGGGGCGGCGGAGGGAAAGTCCCCCCGCTTGCCCTGTAAAGAAGCCTCTGTTGGCGGGGCGCTGCGGCGCGGAGGGAGAGTTCCCCCTTTTACGGTTTTGAAAAGCTTCGGCACTTGGCCGAAGGCCGAAAATGGGCAGCACAGCAGAGTCCGTGCAGTCCCCTGGGAGGAGGGCCAGGAGGGGAGTTGGGGGCGTTCGTCGCCTCCTCTCGTCGCGCAGCGGCCTTTTCAAAGGTAAAAGAGGAAACTTTCCCTTCTCAGCTACGGCGCTTTTTTTTTTTTTAAGGTAAGAGGGCGATTTTTGCTGATGGGCTGGAAAAAGCTTAATCCGCCCCTGAGGATATACGCCAACTCCAGTCCTGCACTGCGAATGGTTCATGTGTTGCAGCCAAAGTTCCCCGAGCCCTTGACCCCCTCAATAGGACATCGGCAGCGGGGAGGGGAGCTTGTTGGTCGTCTGAATGAAAGTTAGCGGAGACGCCGCTGCGTGCTGTGTGCGTCTTTAGAGCTACTGCTCTGGACTGGAGCGCGGGAGGCGAGTGTCGCTTCGGCGGGCGCCAAGCGCCAACCTCTCGGTGAGCCAGCCCCGCTCAGTCCTGGGTAAGTCCCCCGCGGGATATCCTTCCTGCCATCCTAGTTCGGTACAGGGCATCACAGCGGCTTCCCACTCCCGAGGAAGCCCGGCGCCGGCTGAACGATCAGTGCGCTTCTCTTTCTTGCTAGACAGAGGCACTTGATCCACACCGGGGTTAAGCGGCCCCAGGCACAGCGGAGCCGGCGGACCCCGCCCAGTAGCGGCGGCAGGCCGGGAGAGGGAGGCGGGCAAACAAGTGGCTTAAAGCGCCGCGCTGCTACGGATGTAAGTTGGTTTCCGGAAGTGCTCACTCAGCCCGGCTAAAACAGAAAGCGAGGCTGGTATGGGTGAGTCTCCGCGCAGCATCTTCTCTTCTCGGGGCTAGAGAAGTTGAGATCGGGCTCAGAATCGGGCGTGGGAAGAAAGAGCAGCCTAATTTTCGAAGCGGCTCAACCAGAATTACTCAGTTTAGTAGGAAAACAACCTGATCCTATATATATTTAGTCGGAAGTTTGTAAATTGTAGTTAAGAATAATACTTTGACAGTTGGATTCGATGGGGCTTCCTCTCAAATAAGCATGACTTCCAGCCAAATCGATTTAACCGGAGACCCTTCGGGTCAAGCTCTAAAAGGCGCGGCTCGCTATCCACTTAAATCGACTCGCTTGCAATTTGAACTGCCTCGGTCCCTTTTTGTGATTTTCGCCAAGTGGCTTTAAGCGTGCAAGCGCGCTTGCTTGAGAGTTTTTGTAGATCGGCAGCGTCCGCCCCCCTAATCTACAGAAAGCTAGTTTGTTTCTTTGCGTAGGCCGAAAGGAAGTCGCCTGAACGAATCGGGGCGTTCAGCTCTACCCTCCTTGACTGCACCGAGTCCCGATCCTGCCAGAATCCCAGTCTCTCTCAGTGCCACGAGGACTGGCCTCGTTAGAGAGGGTGCCGGTTGCCCGTTTGCCTGATCTTTTCCGACGCAATGCACATACCACGCTTTCTCCAGCCTCAGCCACGCGAACCAAGCCCCTGCCTTACAAGTGTGTGCAGTCCATGGAATAGGTCTACTATGGTAATTATTTTTCATCTAGATAATATGCAGGTAAAGACTTATTTTTTCCCTTCCAAGTAATGAATGTCCTGTTTATTATTCAGCCTAGCTTGCAACAAAAGTGGGAAACCATTAAAAAAAATAAAAGGTTCCCACCAGTGAAAGCTTAATGCTCCACCAAACCTTTACTAATTACCTGTACTGTGATTGACTTGCTCTCCTTTTCCAATTATTTTTTCTGAGTTGTAAGCTTTACCAAAGCTAATTTAAACTCTCGCTCTTTTGTAGAATACCATGAAGGCTGTCTTTGAAGCAGTAATTCTAGGAAAGCCTGCTGTTTACACTGATAGTGGTGAAAGAAGTTAATAATTTGGCTAATTGCGGTTGAAAGTTTGACAGCGGATGACAACTCAAATGATCCCCTATAGAGAGATTTAAACATCAAGAGGTTGTATATTGTAAGTATTAAGACATACCCTAAAGATTTACCCCTTTTAATGTATATATTGGGTTAAATACAATGTGTTCAAGGGCTGAAGATCCAAGTTTTAGACCTTTACCATCTACAGGCTTGCCCTTTCCTTAATACCAAGTGCATGTATTTAATTATTATTTTTTTCAGCATCATTCGAAGAGTCATCTTGTGCCCCAAGAAACATAGCCCTATTCAGGCATGATGTTATAGCGGCGTTCCAATGTCTGTGTACACATACATATTTTTGTGTGCTGCAAGTAAGCCTGGGTACATATCCCACAAGTGCATGATACTGCTATAGCTGTGTTCAGCATAGCACATGAATAACTGGATCTATGCACACTGTACACAGATTGTACATGTGTTGAACATAATGTGTGGATAGTGCGATAGAGGTGAAGATATTTAATTGTACCAACTTTGGAGGGTCAAAATGAAAAATTCAAAGTCCACAGAGTGCTTTTCAAGAAAAATCTAGGTCATTATGCACACTGAAGCCACTTGAAACTCCCTCCGTTCAACCCTTTTACTGCTGGTCATGAAGTCCTCCTGTTGCAGGGGGTGGGGGTGGGGGAGAGTTAGTTTATGTCAGAGTCACACATTCTTGGAGGTATTTTGTTCTGACATACCGTAGACGTTCTCCAGGTGATGTGTCAGGAGGCATGTGATTAGTGGAATCCTTTAGGGAAAGTTTCTCTTGAAAAGTAGCCAGCATTCATCTGGTCTAGAAGGCTGCAAGTAGGACTGGTCTCTTGTCAGACTGGGCAATTCTCTTGTTATATCTTCTTCATTGGCTCCTGGTTCACCTCTGGACAGCTTTCAAGGTGTCGGTGCTTAATTTTTAAAGCCCTCAATGGCTGAGGACCAAGTTTGCTTAAATATCGCCTCCTCCCAACTCATCATTGAGATCATCAGCTGGGGATTGATTCTGGGTCCCACCTCCTGTGGACTTCACTGGTGGGTACCTGGGATAGAAGGTTTTCAGTGCTGGCACCTAGATAGTGGAACACCCTCCATGTGAAGGTTTGACAGATCCATTACTGGCCTCTTCCCAGTATTTGACAAACACTTTTTAAATATACAGACATTTGCCTGCTGATGGCTAGGAAGCTGGGTTTTTTAATTTAATGATCAACTACTGCTGTTTTTCTGTGCGTTTGCACACACATGCGTTAATGGTGTTTTGTCTGGTAGTCATTGGCATTGCTAGCACAGGGCACAAGAGGCATGTGCTCCAATCTTGGGCTGCATACTGAACCTCTTGTCTGTCTGCCTCCTCTGCACCCCGCCCCCATGACCCAGGGTGCACTCTGGGCTGGAATTAAACCAGCAGGTATTCCCTGACCCTACAGCTTCCTTCCTCCCCACTCCATGGGCTTGTAATGAAAGGGGGAGGAACAGAACTGTGTGCTTTCTTCCCATTGCCTCTTCCATGGCCACCACAAGTTATTGGAAAGGAAGGAGGAACTTGAAGGTTGAACAAGTACTGTGGACAAGACCCAGTCCTAACTAAACCCTAGCAAGGGGAAGAGAATGTTACATTCCTTTACAGTGTGTGAAAAGGTTTAATTATTAATATTGGGGGGGGGTGGAGACTGTGGTTGCAGGCCCCCAGATACTTGTACCCAGTAACATTCTTACTTGTGCTATTGTATGTTGTATTGATCTTATGCATGTTATTTCATCCAATTTTTTTTGGGGGGGGGGTTAATTGGCTATCCCCCACTTTGGACACTGCTGTAGGCAAATGGCATAAAATATTAACACGTAAATAAATAATGAATAGTGTGGCCCTGATATGAAGTTGCACAAGTCTGTAGGCAGTTTTCAGTGTTGTACAGGATGCAATCTATAGCGTGGCCCGTTGTCACAGCAAACAGAAAATTAGAATGCAACAGTGCTTATGTATAACTAGATTAGGTGAGCTAATTTGCACTTGTTAAGGTAGTGAGATAACAAGGAAATCCCCATGGGGGCAAATAGGGAGTAAATTCAATATCAGCTCAGTGATAAGAAAAATAAGGGGATAATATTTTTAAACTTATTCTCTCCTGTTTGAATTTTCTAGAGAATAAAATCCTGTTGTGTTAGAATTGAGCTCAGGTTTGATCATTTTCTTCCAACAATTGTCCTTAGAAGTGACTTTCAAAAGTCATTAAGGTTGGCTCAGTAGTTTAACGTGGATTCTAATACAGCATTTGCCTGATGGAGCCAGTGTGGTGTAGTGGTTAGAGTGCTGGACTAGGACCGAGGAGACCCGAGTTCAAATCCCTATTCAGCCACAATACTAGCTGGGTGACTCTGGGCCAGTCACTTCTCTCTCAGCCTAACCTACTTCACAGGGTTGTTGTGAAAGAAAAACTTAAGTATGTAGTACACTGCTCTGGGCTCCTTGGAGGAAGAGTGGTATATAAATGTAATAATAATAATATAATATACTTCTAGGGATCCACAAATCTATTAGTGACAGAGATATATATGTTACTGGTTTGCTTGAACCTTCAGGAAAGAAAGAGGAACAAACATGATCCATGAGGAAAGGAATGTGTCCAGTTTGAAGGCATTTATAATGTGAAAAACAAACAATGGATTTTTCCTACAGTAGCTAACAGGATGCAAAATGCAGCATACAATCTAGCCTGAAGCAACAAACTTACCATGGAGGAATATGCAATATAGTTAACATATATAGAATAGGTCCAGTCAAATAAATATAGGTAGACTCAACATATATTTCAAAGGGCCTTGGAGGGTTTTTGAGTTGGTTCTGCTGGTGATTCTGTCAATGCCCTGGTAAATACCTGGAATAGGGAACTTACCAGGGCAGTAGACACAATCGCTATTAAGTGTCTTCTCCAATCCACTTCAAAATTAGCTCCATGCTATATGGAAGAGCTACAGGAGCCGAAGTGGCATGGTAGATGACTGGAGCACAAATGGAAGAGGATTCATCTGGAATTCAATAAGACACAGCATAGATCCCATTTGATGGCCTGTGCTGTGGCAATACATGCAGCAAGGAAACGATTTTATCCTGTATGTGTTGTGTCTGCAAGTACTCATCCAGCAGAGCTGTTCCAGATTGTTAGGGGTTTAACTAAAGCCCCTTCTGTTTCAAATCTGTTTCTGGAAACCATGTCTCACTGTGACACATTCAGTGATTTGCAGATTCAATCTCTCTATTTGGGTGCCTCTGGGCTCCATTCTGTCACCAGTGCTTTTTCACATCTACATGAAACCTCTGGATGAGATCATCAGGATTTGGTGCTGGGGTCATCAATATGCTGATGACACCCAAATCTACTTCTTGTCATCAATATAAGGAAATGACATTAGTCCCTTAGATACCTGCCTACAGGCAGTAATGGGCCGGATGAGGGATAATCAACTGAAACTGAAGCCAAGCAAGATGGAGGTGCTCATTGTTGGGGGTCATAATCTACAAGAAGGGATAGAACTTTCTGTTCTGGATGAGGTTACACTTCCCCAGAAAGAACAAGTTTGTAGCTTGGGAGTGCTTTGGGAAGGGGAAAAAAGGGGAGGGGAGGAGGAAGAACTCATAAGGTGCTGATGAATTTTCTCAGTATGTACACTTGCATAAAATTGATTGTGTGGCCTTGCGTGTTTCAAGGCAATGATCTACTTTAGAGACATTTCTACAAAACAATGTGCAAATTACTACAAAATATGTGTATATATAGATATATATGATATTAAAGGTATAAAATTAAAACTACCAAAGTATAAACATATTATTATATGAATAAAACCAATTCTAACACAATATATTGTAAAAGCCATATAAAGATACCTCATGAATTAACTATATAAAATGTCACTGAAAGCAACTATCTGATGAGTCATTGAACAAGGTTTTTTGTAGTTAGTAAAAGTAAATTAACAAGCATAGAAAACTTCTTATTAAAATACCATTGTGAATATTTTTGTCTACCCAAGGTATGTTCTCTATCCTTTCATTTTTCCTTCCCTTGTTTTTTTAGAAAAAGGATTTTAGTAAGATATCTTGTTAAAAATATATACATTTTTATAGTAATTTATATATTGTTTTGTAGAATTGCCTCTGAAGAAGAGCATTGCCTCAAAATGCATAAGGCAGCACTGAATCAATTTTATGGAGATGTACCAGTAAAAACATATTGAGAAAATTCACCAGCACTTACGGAGTTCTTCGCCCACTTTATGCCTTCAGTTTGTTGGTGCTGTGTCATTTCTCCCCCCCACCCCACTCCATCTTGTTTCAAGTGCTCTTGGACCAGGTTTCATCCTGGTGCCTTAGGTTGAGGTTGAGGCTGTGGCCAGGAGCCCTTTCTACAAGCTGTGATTGATTTGACAACTTTGCCTGTCCCTTAAGGAGAATGACCTGGAAACAGTGGAACACCATCTGGTAACCTCCAAGCTGGACTACTGCAATGCACTCTATGTAGGGCTGCCTTTGTACGTAGTTTGGAAACTTCAGTTGGTTCAAAATGCTTCAGCAGATAGGTTTCTGGGATATCCCAGAGAGACCACATTATGCCTGTTCTTAAACAGTTGCACTGGCTGCCAATAGGTTTCCGAGCAAAGTACTAAGTGCTGGTTATTTCCAGCACTTTAAAGCCGTGGATGTCTTAGGCCCAGGTTACCTGAGACAATACCTTTTTCTACAAGATTCCCACCACTCATCAAGATCATCAGGAGGGGTCCATCTTTGGGTGCTCCCGGGTTATGTGGTGGCGACCTAAGATTGGGCCTTCTCAGTTGTCATCCCTGGGTTGTGGAATGCATTCCCCCTTGGTTATAAGAGGATTATCTTTCTTGGAGGTTTTCAAGAAAGCCTTAAAGACCCATCTTTTTAGCTTGGCTTTTAATGATATCTAGTTTTAATTTTAATGAGTTTTAATCTGCTTTAAATGGTTCTTATTGTAATTGCTATATTCTTTTTATTTTAATGTAAACCACCCTGAGCCACTTTAAGAAGGGTGGTGTATAAACTGAATGAATATATAAATAATTAATTTACAAGAAATGTACTTGTCAACGTTCTCATCATTGAGGTCATATGCAATTTCTCACATATTGGAATAGGAGTTTTAATGCTGGTGCTATAACTTCAGCTGAAAGTCTTTATACATTTGATGAAATTAGAAGTCAGACACTGACATCCTGACTAACAAAGCACCAGTTCAACAGGAGAAGCACCAGAACTTTTGAAGAGCTCCAGACTAACTGTTGCTGCACCGATGCTAGTATGTATGTGGGGAATTTCAACCTCCCCTTCCCCCAGAAGCCCTATGTGTCAATCAAAAATAAGTCATTGAGTGCTGCACAACTCTTTGGGACATATTTTAGAGTGTCACAGAGTGTTTCCCGGTGAATGCAAGGCTGTTGAAATTTGCCTGCCCCATAGCCAGTGGTAGAGCTGAGCTAGCTGAACTTTTCAGAAGCACTGTGCTTCTGCCATAGCTAAATCTGTCCAGTTTTTAGTCTGCTCCAGAGCTAACTTGGGGGAGGAGAGCTGGTCTTGTTGTAGCAGGCATGAATTGTTTCTTTTGCTAAACAGGGCCTGCCCTGGTTTGCATTTGAATGGGAGACTACATGTAAGTACTGTAAGATATTTTGCTTAGGGGATATGGTTGCTTTGGGAAGAGCACCTGCATGATTATATGCAGAAGGTTCCAAATTCCCTCCCTGGCATCTCCAGGTATGGCTGGGAGAGACTCCTCCCTGCAACCTTGGAGAGCCACTGCCAGTCTGTGTAGACAATACTGAGCTAGATGGACCAATGGTGTGACTCAGAAGGCAGCTTCCTATAGTTCTAACTGGCTACCCTGCCTTCATTAAAAGTAATCTAACATGAATGAACAAAAGACCAACTTCCCACTCAAGAAGCAAGAGCATACAAGCAGCCATGACAAGCCCCAAGCTATTTGCAGTCTAGGCATTCTCCAAAGCTCTACCCTGTTCATTATTATTCACTGACTTCTCTGGGCTGCAAGAGTAAAGCAGATAGACTGATAGACTCTAGCCCATGAAGCACATGCTGAAATGGATCAAGTGTGCATTAAATAGGTCCCGAAGTTTGCTTATCTTCCTTGCTGCAGCTGTGTGATGTGTCAGTAGAGTGCTACTAAGGTGAGGCCCAGGTATGAAAGGTGCCTATTCAACCAGCATCACTCCTGAGGAATACACATTGTGTAAGTCTTGCCTTTCTGGAGAGAAGCCCACAGAGTCATCAAACTATGCACTTCATCAATCTATCATCTCCACAACAGATGCACATGATTCATGATGGATTGATGAAGCAAAACATTCATATGTTGTTACTGGCAGAAACCAGTAGCATTCACCCACACAGTTTATGAGAGAATAAAACAGCAGTGGAAAAGCATGCCGCCTTGCATCCACTCTATAATCCAGTTTATTTCTCTTGATTCTGTGGAGCCAGGGCTACTGTGACTCTGCTGTTGTGCCATAGGCCACTGCTGGTATCATAACTTCCCATGTAGGGAAGCAAAACAGACTGACATCCACACTACATGGGGGAAGTTCTACATTACAGGTGAAACTCGGAAAATTAGAATATCGTGCAAAAGTCCATTAATTTCAGTAATGCAAATTAAAAGGTGAAAATGATATATGATACAGACGCATTACATGCAAAGCGAGATAAGTCAAGCCTTAATTTGTTATAATTGTGATGATCATGGCATACAGCTCATGAAAACCCCAAATCCACAATCTCAGAAAATTAGAATATTACATGGAACCAAGAAGACAAGGATTGAAGAATAGAACAATATTGGACCTCTGAAAAGTATACAGTGTACTGTGCTTGACTGGCCAGCAAATTCGCCTGACCTGACCCCATAGAGAATCTATGGGGCATTGCCAAGAGAAGGATGAGAGACATGAGACCAAACAATGCAGAAGAGCAGAAGGCCGCTAATGAAGCATCCTGGTCTTCCATAACACCTCAGCAGTGCCACAGGCTGATAGCATCCATGCCACGCCGCATTGAGGCAGTAATTGCTGCAAAAGGGGCCCAAACCAAGTACTGAATACATATGCATGCTTATACTTTTCAGAGGTCCGATATTGTTCTATTCTTCAATCCTTGTCTTCTTGGTTCCATGTAATATTCTAATTTTCTGGGATTGTGGATTTGGGGTTTTCATGAGCTGTACGCCATGATCATCACAATTCTAACAAATTAAGGCTTGACTTATCTCGCTTTGCATGTAATGCGTCTGTCTCATATATCAGTTTCACCTTTTAATTTGCATTACTGAAATTAATGGACTTTTGCACGATATGCTAATTTTCCGAGTTTCACCTGTATAAGGACCAGGGAATTCCATGGCAAATTAACATTTAATAAACCAAGTCAGGTTTTAAGGTTGTCAACTTTAATTGCAGAGAGCTCTTTACAACACAAGCATTCACTGTGAGCATGGGGTCATCCTTCAGACTCATCCTTGAAGCTTCCAGCCCTTCTCATGAGCCTCTTCTTAGACCTACTTGGTCTCCAGAAAGGGAGTGTTACAGCCCACCTCCTGATGGTGTTCCTTCAGGGCTCCCTTCCACTCTCTCTCTCTCTCTCTCTCCCCCCCCCCCCCACCCTGTCCTGGTTTGCACAGAGATAGTACATCCTGGTGGGGTTTTCTCCTCCCCACCCTTGTCTTCTGGGCCCATCTCACACTCCTGGCAATTCTGCTGAGCACCATGGCCATCCCAGCCTTGTATACAAGGTTAACCAGGTAATGTCAAAGCTAGGTGGCACCAGCCATGGCCAGGCTGCTCACTGGCAGCAGCAGATGTAAGGCGGGACATTTAAGTGGGCCCTGGGACAAGAAGTTAAGATGCCTGGCCCCGGCATCCCACCTTCTCCCCCCTCCATATCTTTGTTTCAGAAGAATGGGAAGGACACGATTAAAAGCAAAACATTCCTGGTGCATCCTTTCTCTCTCTCCTATGCAAATATCACACAGTCCCTATGCACGCAAATACTTTCACACACACATTCCCCTAGCTCAAAACATTTCTAAACACATATACAAACTACAGTCACCTCACATATTTATACAGCATCAACAACTTTATTTTATTTACCCATTCTGGTTTGTTTTCTCTCTCTCTCTCTCTCTCTCTCTCTCTCTCTCTCTCTCTCTCTCTCTCTCTCTCTCTCACACACACACACACACACACATACACACACACACACACACACACGTCTTCCACAGGAAACTGGGTCCTATAGAGCTGAAAGTTAAAGGAGCTTAGGGACCCTTTCTGAAGCAATTGGGTCACTTGGTTCTGAGCAGCATGCCCTCCCCCCCAACTCCTTGTGACTGGCTGGCTGATGCTCAGCAACATTTTGCCTGCTGTTGAACTTGTCAATCAGGCTGAGCAAGGGGTGGGCTGAACCTGAGCACTAGCCATCTAGTGAGGAGGAGGGAGGGATACTGATTGACACTCGTCCCTTCTCCTCCTGGAGAAGTCTCACTTGAAGCCAAGATGAGCTTTCCAATCAGCAGCCAATAGTGTGCCAGATACTGGAGAAGGGGGCAAAGAGTGAGCAGTTGCAGGGGCCCCTCCCTCAGGGAGTGGGACAGTGGATCGTGGAAGTAATGGTTAGCAGGGACTACACAATGCCGAGGATAAAGAACAGGAGAGGACTGTTGATTTCATGCTTATGAATTTCCTAAAAGAATCTGGTTGGCCACTGCTGGCAATAGGATGCTCTCCTAGATGGGACCCTTGGTCTGTTCCAGCAGGCCTCTTCTTATGTTCTTAACCATTCTGTCTGGTAGGAAAGCCCTCTCTGTCCTATGGTTTTCATTTGAGAACTGCAGAGGCTTGCATGGGACTCCACAACTTTAATGGGCTTGAAAGGAGATCATCTCAGTGGACCAAGTCAATGAACTAAAGTCCTAGCCTACCCTCACTACTATCTGGGTGTGTGGTAGCTGCAGGAAGGGCCTGCTACAGCTATGCCATCCATACTGAGAAAATGTCCCAATGTATGCTGAAAAGTGAATCCTTTGTGTGGAGCCACATACCAAAGGCTAGGAGCCAATGTAGGTAGTTATAATGTAAAATACCTGCCCAGCCATGAGACCCAGAATGACCACACATGTTTTGCACTATGGAAGATTTCAGATGTGGAGAAGTGGGAAAGCAGCTCTCAGATGTGCAAGAGGGCATGCCTTTTTATATCTTTGTGGTTATAATCAGTTGCTTTCGGAGCACTTGGTTATCTATCTGCTGTCCATTTTTTCAGATGCAATTTACTACTAGCTGTTTAAACTGTGTGGAAGTCTGGTTTCGATTACAGCAAGCAGAGAACCAGCGAAGTCTATGACTGAGAAGGAGGCAATCAATAGTGATCCCCACACTATTAAAATATAGCCTTCCTTCTGTTAGAGAAATTAAGCTACTAGATGATCTCATGTCTCTATTTGTCTTTCAAGAGTGCTGAGAAATTTAATTATCAAATAGAGGACAATAATCTTTAGGGAATATGGGATGTCCTTTAAAAAAGAAAAAGAAAATGGTATTTTATTGCCAATCAATTTCAGGAAAAAGAGCACAGACTACAAAATAAATAACAAAACCAGCATGTTTATTGCATACACATCTCATCCAATCAGAATAATAAAGTTCTTCTGTTCACCCTAGTACCAAAATCAACCCATCTCTTTTCACCATGAGATTATTATCAGGGAGTGCCCAGTGAGAACAATTGACTGCTGAGGTGATTTCATTGAATTCTTTTTTAAAGTGATAAAATAGTCTATTTTTTTCTTCCCAGCATAATTATTTACAAACAGACAAAACATAGACCAATGGAATATAATTAATACTACAGCTGGTAACACGCATGCAGCACAAACACTGTGCTGAGAGATGTATTTAGAACTAATGGCACTGTTTAACCTATTCATTTTGGCATTTCTTTGGAAGTTTGCTTCCACAGAAGCTCTAGCAACTGAGAAATGAAGATGGAACATGGATGAAATAATTTCATAGGTCTGTATTGTAAAACACTTATATGAGAGAACAAATATTGCTCTGGATTGTATTTTTTAAAAACTATACCAAGATTTGTATGTGGGTCATAAATATAGGCCACAGTCCCGAAAGCCATACAACTAGCTCCACACACTGAGCAGTCTTTAGAGTGCTGCTTCTGAAAGTGCCCTCCCATCCCTGTCCACACCCAGACATATGTCACGGCAACTTGCCTTTGAAATGGGGGAAAATTTCAAATGTAGTTTGTGAGATGGTATGCGGGAGGCTATGTTTCAAGACACAGCAGAAATCCTCTGGTACCTTATGTTGATTGGCAGTGGTATGTTTTGCTTCAGTTATAGTGCAATATTCCTGCAGCATGGATGTAATTTATCATACAATTTATGTAATTTGCAATATGCAATTTATCATATTTTGTTTTGCTTTATTATATAGGGGGAAATGATTTTGCATTGATTTTGCTGGATACAGTTGTTAATATAAGCAAAATAAATAAAACCATGTTATAATTTTTGATGTTCTATTGTTCAGTATGCCACATTCATTCCCAGCAAAAGACTTTCCAGTTTCTTCTCCTCCTCCTCTTCCTTCTCTTTCTTCTTCTTCTTCATCATCATTGTTGTCAAGAACAACAACTATGGGCAGAATCCAGACTAAGTTAGTCACAACGGAGTCTCGTTAAAATAGGGTTGTTCCTGCCCTATGTGTGGGGGGAGTGGCAAATCGATGGTAAAATGGATCAGAAGACCCATTTTTCACAGATGACTGAAAAATCTCAATTCTTAAGAATACTGAAGAATAATTTGGATGAAATAGTTTGGATTAAATACCTTTTCTGTGTAAACTTGCAACTGTCAGAATAAGTAAAGTCACACACATCAGATACTTTATAGTTGTAAGTAACAAAACACATGTATCGTGAAAAGTTGATGTCATTGATGCTACAGTTAATGTTATTTTATTTCTGGTTCTAAAACAGGACTTCATTATGGATATAGACTTCAAAGACTATAATAACAGAACGCTAATCAAGGAGAACAGCTCTGCTCCTTCAAAAAGTTCCAATTTTCCTTCATGGGAAGACTATAAGGACAGTGTAGATGACATACAGTACTTTCTGATTGGGCTTTACACTTTGATAAGTCTTGCTGGCTTTATGGGAAACCTGCTTATTCTCATGGCTTTAATGAACTGCAAGCAAAAAACAATAATCAGCTTCCTCATTGGGAATTTAGCCTTTTCAGACATTTTAGTGGTGGTATTTTGTTCTCCCTTCACTTTGATATCTGTTCTGCTTGATCAGTGGATGTTTGGCAAATTGATGTGCCACGTGATTCCTTTCCTCCAGTGTGTGTCCGTCCTGGTGTCTACTTGGATGTTAATTTCTATTGCTGTGGTCAGATACCGTTTGATACGCCACCCTCTTTCTAACAACCTGACACTGAAGCATGGTTTTTACCTCATTTTGGCCATTTGGACCCTTGGTCTAGCCATTTGTTCCCCTCTGCCTGTTTTCTACAAGATTGAAGATCTTCCTGAAGCTCTTCATCTAGGCGCTCTGAAAAGCAAGCACTTATGTGTCGAATCATGGCCATCTGGTTGGTACAGAATTGCTTTCACTATTTCCTTATTACTCATGCAGTACATCTTGCCTTTGGTTTGTTTAACCATAAGTCACACCAGAGTCTGCAAGTCTGTAAGTTCCAGATTGTCAGGCAAAGAAAACAAACTGAAAGAGAATGAGATGATCAATTTAACACTTCAGGCATCCAAGAGCCATGGGACTCAGGCACAGCTCTCCGACTCAGAGAGGAGGGATTATAGTTTTGTTAGGAAACACCGAAGGAGGTATGGAAAAAAGACAGCTAGTGTGATGCCAACAGTTTTAAGGCAACATCGGAATGATACTTCTGATGACCTCCCAGAAATCCCAGGTACAGGAAGGAGTCAGCTTTCTTCATCCAGCAAATTCATACCAGGAATACCCATTTGTTTTGAGGTAAAACCTGAGGAGAATTATGAAGTCCAGGATGGGATGACAGTAGCTCAAACCCCCACTCGGATAAAGAAAAGGTCCCGAAAGGTTTTCTGCCGACTGACCGTGCTGATCATAGTTTTTGCAGTCAGTTGGATGCCCCTTCATGTTTTTCAGGTTGTAACCGATTTTAATGGCAATCTCATCTCCAATAAGCATTTTAAATTGGTCTATTGTGTTTGTCACTTGCTGGGTATGATGTCCTGCTGTTTAAATCCCATTTTATATGGATTCCTTAACAATGGCATAAAAGCTGATTTGATGGCCCTTATTCCATGCTTACAAATATTATGATGCCGCCCTACAAATTAACAATAAGATGCAAGACAAATAAGATGCCCACAAATTCACTGAACTGTGAAATGTCTCATCTGGCTGCTTGTGCAAAAGTATTGTGGTTAGTAACAGTTGCTCATGTCATTAGTAACAATTGTAAGAATGGTTAACTCAGTGGCTGAATGATCCAATGCAAATGAAGATATGTCAGACGTCAAGGTTTGAGTAGTCAGTCCAGCTTAATTTCATCATTCCCTTTATGAAAATGTACAGGCCAGGCATTTATATCATGTGTTGGGGATATCTGTTTTACAAGAGACAACTGTTTTAATGTATAGAAGAAATATAAAAGTAAAATTTATTATTCTCATTATATACATAAATGCAAGATCCTGTTCAACAAAGTTCCAAAGTTGCTTCAGCTGTATCTGAAAAGATCTATCGCAAACCTTTCTAACAAATGGTAAAAATCATCAATTGCCATGAGACATTCAATAAATTACTATTTTTTGCTAATATTATTTAAAATGAACCACATCTTCAAGACTAGATTTAAAATAAAATAAAATAAAATGTTGGCTTCTTTGTGTGAATGGAACATATTTAGCATTTTCTGTGTTGCTCTATCTATTTATCTATCTAATACGCTAAGGTGTATTATATGTGGTGTATATACACATATAAGGGCGGCTTAAGGCAGTAGCAGGGGAGGCAGGTCAGGGGGCCAAATCAGTCATTGGAGGACCAGAAGGAGGTTTCATCACTTCCACTGCCATCCCGGATGGCAGGGGTGGCTGGGGTGGGGGAAGGTGGTGCAAGGAGCTTTATCATGGTGGTGGTGTGGGAAAGACAGGGAGAACTATTGTGCAGATGCTCTGTGCCGGGCCAACGGGTATAACATTCCATCTTAAGAAGATTAAAACTATGGGCAAACTTGGCTGAAAATATTAAGAAGCCTATGTAGAAATGACAAGTCATTGACAGCTTCTTCTTTTTCTCTTCATAAAGAGTTACAAATGTACATAGTATTTTATAGAGTTATATAGAAAAAGTGTGAGCTATCTGCCCCTACAATCTTACAATATTTTTTCGACAGTGAGGGAGACAAAAGAAAGCTGGAAGGGAAGAGTCTGGGAAATCAATGGGAGAAGAAAACAATGAATGAAACTAAGGAGGAAACTAATGTGGTACGTGCTAATACTAATGTTCCAAGATGAAACTTGAAAGAAGTGCAATAGGTGCAGGGACTCTCAGTAACTTAAGTCATGGCTCCTAGTGATGTGTACCTGTATGGGAAATGTGTATTTATTCAGCTTAACTTATGGGAAGTGGCCCATTGTCTAATGGTTTCAAGACTACAGTGATATGGTTTCCCCCATATGTAGTGAGCACTTTTACTGAATACACTCCTACATGATGAAATCTGGTGTTTGGCATGACTGGGAGAATGAGTTGAAATCAAAGTTCTCTCAACTGTGATATTCAACTACATCTGGTGGGGGTGGGGGGAAGCACCACGTGAAAGTTACAGGCAAAAGATCCCACATTGTGCCTTTACTATGGTACTTTTTAAACACTACAGAAGCACCACAGGAGCTGGTTTCCCATAGGTTCAACCCATGCTACTTGGACAATGAAATTTCCAAATACTTTTCATCGGCAGCCACAAACAGAGCACATTGCAATAGTCAAGCCTTGATAGAATTAAGGTGTGTTGCTATGATGGCGTATACTTAATAGCTCAGCGGGGAAGTGACTTACCTAGGCAGCAAGAGGTTGCCTGTTTGAATCCTCACTGGTATGTTTCCCAGACAATGGGAAACACCTATATCAGGCAACAGTGATATAGGAAGATGCTGAAAGGCATCATCTCATACCAAGTGGGAGATGACAGTGGTAAACCCCTCCTGTATTCTATCAAAGAAAACCACAGTGCTCTGTGGTCTCCAGGTGTCGACACCGACTCGACAGCACACTTTACCTTTACTGCTGTACAAAAGCAGAGCACGCAAAATCCTGATTCATACATTCACCTCTGGCATGAGTGCCCCTTAAATATTGCTAGAGCACTGTGGGAGCTGCTCATCTTGAATTCATTCCACAGCACAGCCAGAAGGTTTCAAATGCTCCAAACCACATGAGTGGGGCCAAGTGTGTGGGCATTTCACCAGGAGTGAGTGAGTCAATGCAGTCATTTAAAAAGGTTACCTTCACTCAACCTTTCTTTTGTGCATATCTTTCTGGATACATTTCAGTTTTGACATGATGGTCTAGAAACAGCTCTCCAGTACCAAGTACACAAGAAAACCAATGCTGGCAATTTATAATTGACAATATAAGAGTACTGGTCAGCAACTCTTTTTGCTGATGGGCCACTTTGAGAAGGGAACAGGAAACAGTGCTTGAAGGTGCTACTCTACCCATTCCCCAAAGTGGATTTCTGCCCATCTGTTGATCTCCAGCACACAGTCCTTTGTTTCTGTTTTGTAATTGGCATCAGCCTTAAAGAGCTGGATTTTGTTCAAGGGACTGCACTTGCAGATCCCTAACCCAGAGGCTTCGGAGCAAACCTGGGTTATTTTAATTAAAGCTTTTCCTTGCTTACCTCTCCTTTGGAGCTTGCAGTCCTACATGAAAGTGTCCTTTCTGCTAAAATGCACCAGAAAGATTTCCTCTTATATCACAGTTCCTTTTATTTTCCCCGAACTGCAAATGTCTCAGAATTAAATTACATTTTTTTCTTCCTAGTGGGTTTTTTGTTGTTGCCTGAAGATATTTCACAGTAAACATTTCGTAAAAGTAAAAGTGATCTTTCTCAAGTCCCTATATTTCAGAGAATCTTCAGTCTGCTGTGTTTCTTTTATCTTTTTTTCCTTGACTTATTCTTTTCTTCAACTACCCTTTCCTAAGGAACCTATCAGACCAAAGAATATAAAGTTTCCCCTCTTATTTAATCTATGGTATGACACCAATTCTTTCAACCATTAGATATGTTTTAAATAGTGACTCTGAGTACATTTTCTAAGGCAATTTACCACACAAAGTCTCAGGATGTCTTATAGACCATCCATCCATCTCCACTTGAAATTCTGGAGAAAAATGTTTAAAACTTTGGATATGATCCAGTTTAGACAAGTACTTTTAAGGCCTATTGGTTGACATCCTGACTGAACTACTCAATAGTACTACTTAGGAGTTACTCTAAAGGACTACTAAATTTCAACAGGACTTTCTCTAGTAAATTTAGTCAGGATGCCAGCCATTAATTTCAATGGAAAGTTATGCATGTACTTAAATTTCTCTTCCATTGAAATTAGTAGGATTGAAAAGTGTTTAATTTTAGGCTGGATTGTGCCCTGTATCAACAACCAGTTCATCAGATTGAAAGACTGAATTGTCTGAATTGTCAATGCCTGAAGTGCCATCATCAAAGGGAAAATTCTTGAGTTACACAAACATTTCAAAATACTAATTTCTTTCATTACTAATTTCCTTAATTACTAGCCATGATGGGCAAGGGTCCAGTGTGCATACTGTTGCTCACACACTGCCTAGGATCTTTTCCACTTCCTCAGGCTGCACTAATGGAAAATAATCCATCACAATTGGACCAGATGGTTGCTGAGGCACACGGAAGTGCCAAAATCCTGGAGTGCAAATCGGCATGAATGCGAGCGATTCTCTCTGCAAAGTGACAAGCAAACTGGTCACAACGGGCTGCTGATGGTTCTTCCCCTGTCACATGGGGGCCTGTGTGAAACAGTGACTTTGCCACATGAAACAGCTCTACTGGTCTACACTGGGCAGATGCAACGAAGGTGGAGAAAAAATATTTCTTCACCATCCCTACTGCCATGGAGTAGTCCCTAAAATGGGCTCTAGTGCATATTCAGTCAGATTTGTTATGGCTCTGTCCATTGCTCTAGCCATTGTCTGAGTTGTTTCATTGCCCTAAGCTCTAAGGAGAACTAAGGAGTGGAACGGGCTCTACAAAGCCAGAGAGGGCATTTAGGAGTGCACATGTCAATAGCCTAGGCTATCTCCACATTCCAGAGATTGACCAGGGCTTCAACAGAATTGCCAGCTCTGGACACTGGAAACTCCCCAAGCGTTGTCTGGAAACCAGGCATATCCATAAGCCTTCGGGGCGAACTATTCTAATTGGTCTACCGCCCCTGCAGGGGTTGGTCGAAGCAGTCAAACTAAACCCCACCAGATGATGATCTGTCCATGACAAAGGAGTTCTATCAGACTCCCCCACCTGCAGATAATTCAGTTCCTGATTGGCAAAAATCAAATCCAGTGTACGTCCCACCACGTGAGTAGGATCCAATATTAGTTGAGATAGATGCATGGTTGTCATGGCGGCCATGAAGTCCTGAGATGCTCCTACTGTGGTGTGTGTGTGTGTGTGTGTGTGTGTGTGTGTGTGTGGTGGCGGCTCAGTGTGGACACTGAAGCCCTCCAAGACAATAAGGCTAGGGGAACCCAATGCCACCTCTATGAGACCATCCCCGCCAGCCCAGGCAGAGAGACTGAAGTGCAGCGGGGTGGCTGGTACACCAACAGAATCCCTATCCTATTTGGTAGGCCTACCCTCAGGGACAAACACTCTAAATTCTGACATTGCCTAACCAGGCATCTGGGGAGAGGAATGTACTCATGATAGATGACTGCAAATCCTCCTCCCTGACCCTCAAGGTGGGGCTGCTGTAGGATCATGAAACCTGGAGAGTAGAGTTGGGAGAGCCCCACTCCACCAAGCTCGCCCAACCAGGTCTTGGTCATATATACCAAGTCAACATGCTCATTATTAATTAAATCATGGATGAGAGATATTTCTGCATTTACTGATATGGCATTCAACAGCAGAACCCTAACCCTTGAGGGAGTGTTCCCAGAACTCCCTGGAGCTGCAGGATTGGGAGAAGAGTTGGAAAAATGAACAGGCCTCAGTTGCCTAGACCATTTCCCCCTGTAACAGTCTACCCAACTCCTACCACTATATTTCTCTCTGCTCCTCACCCAAGAAATAATTGCCCCCAGTCTACCCCCAGACCCCCGCTCTTCGAGGAACAGCTAAACACCAGCTCCCACAGGTGGGCAGAGTTTTAAAAGACAGTGTTTTAAAAGGCAGAGTTTTTTCAAAAGCTTCCTTAAAGCCACACAAATCTTTCATTCCTGGACCATCAAGAGTCAAGCTGCAAGTTGAACACTCCCCACAGTTCCTTGCAGGCCACAGGCTGTTCTTGCAGGCTGAGAGCCCTTTCTCTCAGCAAGAGGCTCAGGCCTCTGCCTCCAGGTGTCCCCTTGTACCCGCAGAACAGGAGGGGGCAGAGCAAACAATTCAGGGCTCCACCCGGGGCGTAGCTAGGGGAGAGGGTGCCTGTGTCCATCCCTCTCTCTGGCGGCCACCCAGAGTGAGGGAGATAATGAAGAAAAAAGGGAGGGATGGAGTTGGAGGGCCCTCAGGATCTGGGGGCCTGTGTTCTTTGAACCCTTTCGCTCAATTATAGCTACGCCCACCCACAGTAGCCACTTCCCACTCTTAATCAGTCTTAGTCCTGTCTGCCACTTTATCTTGCTGTCAGTTTGTTTTTATGTTTGTTTTGTAGTTATTCTGTTTTTATTGCTATCCACCCTGAGCAGCAGTGTGCTGGAGAGGCAGGATAGAAATATTTTAAATAAATAAATAAAATACTTGAGTCTGTGGAAAATCTAATACTTTCCTCAGCCCAGAGCCCCTTTAATGGTATAGCAGCCAGCTCTGAGCTGTGAAGCACTGTTTAATGCTTGGATCAGGGCCAAGCTAAGTATGATTTCCACAGGTTGCTTGGCCCTGTGCATTTGTTTCCTTGCTAAATAGCAGGTGTGACCTCCCCCCCGCCACCCCCAATCCTGATCTGGGCTGCCAAAGAATTGACTATCTTCTCTTGCCACAGACCTGATCTACATTAGGGGGCCTATGGCTGGTATTTGCCGCAGGAGGGAAACCACTATTAACACAGATTCGAACTGAGAGGTGATTGTGTTCTGCACTCCCAAGGAAATATTGAAACAAAGAGCTGCCTATTTACAATGAAAAAGTAACATGCTGCCTTCCTTCCTCTTTCCCCATATGGACCCTCTAAAACAGCAAGAAAACTTACAGCACCTTAAAGACTATCTTATTCATTATAAGATACATTTCTGTGGGAAATGGTCCATTCCAACAGATGCATGCTTTCAAGGTGCCACAAGACTCCTCGTCATTTTTGCTGCAACAGGCATCACGATGAAAGAGTCTTCATTGTTTTGCACAACAGACTAACATGGCTATCTATCTGGAATGAAGTACTCTAGAACATTCTCCAGTCATAGAGCTGTCTTGTATCAGAGGCCTCAGTGGAGTTACATTGGACTTAAATCTCCGTACTTTGTTTTATACATTTGTGGATCAAGCTGCTCTGCTATCCTTTAGTGCACAAAGCTGAGCCCTGTGATAGGATAAATCTCTTCTGAAAAGGTAAGCAGTATAACTGATTTTTCTTCTCTTCAGGTGTGATTGTACTGCCTGGAGCTTTCCTAGACAGCAGGCTTTCCCGTGGGGTTTACTGCGAACTTGGAAGTTGCCCAAAAAAACGGACGCAAAAAGTTGATTTAAAAAAACAAACACCTGGATATAAAGCGGGCTACACTCTAACGGGTAGTGAAAAACCGAAATTGTATGTGAAGTGCTCCCCAATAGCTTGGAGGGACATCGTGGTAAACTTGGCCGATATGTGAATGCACCCACTTCATTCCAGAGAAGATACGAACTAAAAGCCAGGTCATATCTTCTGCTGTATCTGTTTCAGCATCCGCTCATGTTGCAGCAGTTGCCACACCAACATATTGACGAGGTCATCTGAGGGGGCTCTGCTCCAGGTGCCAACAATGAAGGAGGCTTGGTTGTCAAGCACATGGGACAGGGCTTCTCTGTTGCTGCCCCCAGACTCTGGAATGCTCTCCCAGCGGCTATTCACTTCTCAGTCTCCATCATGGCTTTTAGAAAGCATGTGGAAACTTGGCTTTTTACCCAGGCTTTTATGTGATTGTCTCCACTGCTGCTTCTTTGTATTTTGTATGGTTATTTTATGCATGTATTTTTAAAACTTTTTAATTAGATCTGTTTTTATATTTTAGCTTAATATTTTAATTGTGTAATATTTTTTATAGTCCTGTTTTAATTTTTCTATGTGAACCGCCTTGGGATTGTTTTTAATGAAAGGCGGTATATAAATTTAACAATCAATCAATCAATCTTATGTGGTGCAAGTGGGGCACAGCTGCCCAGCTCTTCCTTCCTTGCCTCTATAAACTCACTTGCACATCCTTGCTACTCCTTTGCCAGTGCAATGTTGTGTGAACACTGGGGAGACAGATTTGTCTCTGCTGCTCTTTGGGTATTGAGAAAGTGTCCATAAAAGTGACTCTGTGCTCCTCCTGTTCCTCGCCCCCTACCACAGCAAGTAAGATCTTTTCATGGTACTTCTGGTGACTCTTGGCAGCCCAAGACAATGATTGGGACACTTTCCAACAACTTGTGTATAGAGTCACTGTATCCCCTTCCATTAGTGCCAGAACTGCCCAGTGACTGCTCTTGTCTTCTTCTGCCATTGCCCAGCAGAGGTTAAGATCAGGCTCCCAGTCCTGTTCTCACAGACAAGAGTTAGGGTATAGACTTGATAACTACCCTAGCTAACTGGCACCTACAAACTAATCAGTGTAGTAGCCTGCCTTAAGTGCACAGTGGAGACTCTATTTTATGCCTACAATCCAGGACAAAGTTAATCCTGGCAAATATCAAATATCAACACAGGAACTAGCAGTTGGTTCAAGTGATTGCTAAAAAATTAAATTGACCTTTGAGAGCAGAACAGTCAGCTCCAGTAGCAATGAGCAGAGCATAAATTCATTATATTAGACATTTTTGTTAATCCTTAGGCTTTCCAAAGAAAATATTGATGTCTACACCCAAATGAGTTTCACCCTGAAATATGTGATGTATGGGCACACATTAACATAAAATTAATATAATTTCATGTTGAGTTGCATTCTCATATTTATAGTGTTGGTGTATGATAGGCTGGACGTTTTATGAAGATATGTAGCAATAACATAAACTAGTGACATTTTCACTAGACATATCTTCAGATGGGCTGGCAGTATGCTATCATTATGCCACTGTGCTGGCAGCTTCTGTGCTATTGTTATGCCAACATCACATTGGCATGGCATAGTTATGATCCTATGCACTGAGCAGCAAAAGCATAAAGTAAAACAATACCAGTAGAAACAAAACAACACAGCAATATGTTTTATTGCCACTTTCCATGGCAATATGTTAGACACTCCTACACTCCCACAGTATCCATGGCAACACTACCACCACCCACCAATCACAGCATACTGTGATTGGTGAGAGGCGGTACTGATTATCTCCTCACATTCCCGATACAAGAAGGCACCAATCAATGGATGATTATGGTGGAACCTTCTCATGAAATCATCCTGCCCAGTACACTCCTCCTTAACATGCACAACACAAATCAGGCATCTAAAGAGATGCCACAATGCCTTCTTCTGTAAAAGCCCCATAGCATAGTCCAGCAGCAGACACCTTCAGTCTGATTTCAGAGTGCAGACACAGCTCAAGGCAGGAGTTTGAATGCCTTGATGCTCACGAGAAGCTGGTGAGCAAGTGACTGAGAGAAAACACTACCACTTTGATATTCTTCCAGCCCACAAGTCTCAAGACTCCCTCTCCCATTGGTGGTTCCTTTGATGTCCACACTTGGGTAATTCACATGTTGTTGATAAATAATAAAGGCATTGAGTTAAGACTCACCATGTGATCTTAGACACACTCATACAGGGGTATTACATATATAATACATGCAGGGGTGTAGCTAGGGGAGAGGGGGCCTGTGTTCACCCCTCTCACCAGCAGCCACTTGGAGTCGGAGTGAGGGTGATAATGAAGAAAATAGGGAGGGATGGAATGGGGGGGCCCTCAGGAGCTGGGGGTCTGGGTTCTTTGACCCATCCACTCAATTATAGGTACACCCCTGCTCACCAGGGTTTCAACTAGGGGTGTGCAAAGAACCAGCTGTGGGGGGAGCAGTTCGGAGGCCGGGGGATATCTTTAAGGGCAGGGGAGGGTGCTCTTACCCCTCCCACTTCATTTCCCCCACTTGCGCTGCACTTTAAAAGGGCCTGGCAGGGTGGCAGCGTACCTCCCTGTCGCCCCGTTGGACCAGAAGTGACCGGAAGTACTTGACGCATGTGCACACGCAGGGCTGGATTAACTTTTTTGTTAATCCAGGAAAATAGGAAACTATAGGGGAAAAGGCTTTTGCTGCCCTTAAAAAATTAGTACTGGGGGGAGGGCAAGAGAAAGGACTCCCACTGCCTCCATTTTCTTTCAAAGCCATGGCTGCAGCAATAGCTGTGTGGAGGGGGGGTGAGAGGAAAGTACCCCTCCTTCACTTTAAAAAAATATATATATGATGTAGCTGCTGTGGGTACTGGGAGGGGGAGTGACTGGGTGATTAAGGGAAAGTTAATTGCCTAAAAGACCACCCGCCAGATGGGGCACGGTGGCGGCGGCTGGCTACAGGTGGGGCGGCGAGGAGGGGAGAGTTGCCCCGCTTTTTTACCTTTACGGGTCGGCAAGGAGGTACGCTTCTGCCCCGCCTAACGCTTTTAAAGCGCAGCACCAATGGGGGAAATCCGCAATTAAGGGTACCCCCCCGCCTTCTAACTGGCGAAACCCCTGGTCATTCAAACCTGTTTGAAACCATAAAAGGGCCTCCAAACAGGTTCATGCACATCCATAGTTTCAACATTGTAGAGTGTTTTATTCAGATACAGATAAGATTAAAACAATGCACCCATCTCTGTTATTAATTCTATTCCTGATATCCTACTACAAATGATGCTATTATTACTTACGCTTCTGCCTTACCTTTCTCCTCCAAGGAGAGGCTTGGAAGGTTTTTCCTCATTTATCCTAACAACAATCCTGTGAGACACACACCTTTTAAAGTGGTGATTCCCTTATATCTTAGCAGAGGAAGAGAAACTGCCCCTATCCAATCCCAGCACAGCACCTCTCCAGTGGTTGCTGGTGTCTTACGTTACATTTCTTCTAGATTGTGAGCCTTTTTGGGATAGGGAATAATCTTATTTATTATTTATTTATTTTTCTAAGCAAACCACTTTGAGATCTTTTCTTGAAAAGGCATATATAAACATTCATTGCCATAGTTTAGATGGAGAGAGGACAACTTGCCCAGAATCAGCCAGTAAGCTTCTTGACTTGGTGGGGATTTGAACTTGGGTCTTTCCAGTCTTAGCCCAACAGTCTAACTACCACACTAGACTCGATCTTACAAATCCTCATACTTGAAGAATGTTCATGAAAGGCTATTATAATAAACTCCTTGGGTGATTTGCTCTAGCTAACTGGTTATAAAGATGCAAATCCATCCATGAAGAAAACAGAATGCATGTCAATACAACATCTTTGATAAGGCCACCCCTGTGCAATGTGGAATTATTCAGCAGTAGAAGTTTTGTGATAAGACTCCTGAATCTGCTTAAATGTGCCAGGCAGTTGACAAATGAAGGAGAGCAGCTTGAAAATCCTAATACATTTTAGGAGATAAGTTTCTCAGATCCAAAGAATGAAACTACATTTACTCAATCAGATGCATAGGCTAATGATAAATCAAAGGTTTTCCTCATGATTATCTTCTCTGCTGACTTATCCTAGGCAACAGGTCTTGTTATATTGATGTAGCAATAAAGAAATCCAAAAGCACAGTATAAAACATGTTAATTCTCTTCATTCATCTTCCTCGTTATCCCCAACCATCAATAATGCCCAATTGGTGCTATAGCCAATTTGCTTTATCTTCATCCCAACCAAGCGACAGACGATTATGTTAGCAAGCTTTCTCACACAAATTTATGCTAGACATGAGTGTTCCTATGCTTTTGGACCAACTTGGATGAATTTGCTCAAATTCAAATATGCAAGTGTGAATAACTAATGTGCATGCAGTCTGGGGAAAAACAAGGGGATGACTCCAAGGGTGAGCAGGTGCTCCTCCCAAAATATCCCCCCCTTCAGGAGGAAGTCTGTCTCTCCAGGAGAGAGAATGGAATCTGAGACTATTGGTCTATCAAAAGGGAAGTAGAGAAAGCGTGGTCAGAGAGGACATTCCCTTATGCGCTCCTAGTCCCCCTACTGGTCAATAGGGTTGCTGGTGCTAAGAGACAATGTCATGAGGACTGCATCTTCAATGCTACCTACCTGGCTGCAGTGCCTTATGCTGCTTTTATTGGGGCAGGGGCGTAGCAAGGTTGGAGTGGGCCTAGAGACAAGATTTTAAAATGCCCCCCCCCCCAAGTCCAGGGCCTCCACACACCCCAGGCCCCCAAGCATTTAAGTCTGATATTTCAAAATAAATATGCCGCCTTGAAATACATTTCACTGAATACACACACGCACACTTCACAGTATATCGTGATATACATTGAATACTATATATTTGTGCTACTTTTAATGCCTAGAACAGACTAGAAACTCGAATTATTAAAATGGGCCCCTCGCTGCAGATTAGCAAAGGAGACGAAGAATGTGCACGGAATCACGGAGCTGTGGTCTGGCACTAGGGTGGGGGTTCCTTTAAGGGTGGGCTACTTAAAGGAGGTGACTTCCACTGGCGGAGATTCAGGGATCATAGCAGCAAAGATTTTGCCAAAACTGCAGGTAAGGAGAGGCAGCAGGGTGCCAGCTTGGCACCAAATTCCAAGGTCTGTGGAATTCCATGTGCCCACAGCTTGCAAAGGGGAGCACTGGGTTTCCTAGGTAGTTTGGTACATGCACACGTTAGCTCTAGGGGTGTGCACGGAACCATCTGGCCCGGTTCGGTTTGAGGCCGGAGTGGCCTCGAATGGAACCAGGCCGGTTCGGTCCGGCCCCCATCGAACCCCCACCCCGCCGGGTCCCAGATCGCGAATTTTTATTTTTTATCAAAAATGTTAAAGAAGTACTTGCAGCCCCTTCGGGGGGCTTGCTGTAGCCATGGGGGCGGGGTCCCGCATGGGTTCCCTCTCCCCTCACCGGCTTTCCTCATCACCACCATGGCCGGTAACCAAAGCCTTTTTGGCCCTTTTGGGCCTCCGTACAAGTGAGCGGCCGCCATTTTGGTGGCTGTTGCACATGCACAAATGCCCTCTGCGAGGCTGTGGCCTCGCAGAGGGCCTTGCAGTTGCCTTGCCGTGACCTCACAGAGGGTATTTGCACATGTGCAGCAGCTGCCAAAATGTACGGAGGCCTAAAAGGGCCAAAAAGGTTTTGGTTACCGGCTGTGGTGATGATGAGGAAGGCCAGCGGGAGGAGAGGGAAACACACACACCCCGGTGGCTACAGCAAGCCCCCCGAAGGGGCTACAGGTACTTCTTTAACATTAATTTTTAAAAAAAAAAACATTCGTGGACGGAACCGGGTGGTGGTGGTTTGGTTCGGTCATGAACCTCTGAACCTAACCGTTGGACCACCGGTCTGCTGGACTGGTTCTGCACATCCCTAGTTAGCTCATGACAAGCCCACACAAGGAGGCTCAAGGATTTTGCTCCAAAATCTATGGGCTCTCAGGTTGTCAAGCATGGGGATCAGCCTGTAGCAGGCCCATGCAGAGAGTGACCCAAAGACTCTTAGTTCCAGGAGTGCCTGGAGCAAACACATACAAGGACCACTCAAGGATATTGACTTCAGCTCAGCTCAGTGTTGGGATTTTTCCATAGACATAGTATCAGTTATATGTATGGGGCATGCTTCTCTATTTAAATGTATCTATGTACTGGTTTAGGGGTAGAGTCACAATGTTTGCTTTCTCTTTAGCTGACTTAAATTCAAACTGAGAGGTTCTCCCTCTCTCTGCATAAAGAGACTGTTAACCTGTTTATTGTTTTTAGCCTATGTTTAGCAAGCAATAAATATCAAACTCTTGTTTCTCGGTTAAAGTTGGTGTCCTGTTCAATTACTTACTAAGGATAAGGAATTTCTCTGCAACACTCAGCAGTTTGGACCCCAGAATCCATTTTTGAAATGTAGGGAATCAGCAGTTCGCTGATTCAGCAAAAGGGTCTGCGTACACCACAGGCACTCAGCCTGGCAAACCTTTGGGCAATAAAAAGTAGGTGTGTGCATGAACCATGGTTTGGTGCCACGGGGAGGGGAGCAGGAGCTTTAAGGAAGAGAAGAGCAGATCGTTACCTGCTCTCTGCCACCCCATGCAGCTTCCTGCTGGCGCGGTGCTCAGCCTAAGTACAACCCTCGCACAGCGCCAGCATGCACATGGAATCTGCACATGTGAGGGTGCCATTGTCAGCATGGTGTTGCTGACCATGCAAATGGCACCAGCGTATGCCATGTGTGTGCTGGTGCCGCGCAGGGGTTCTTGGGCCGAGTGCCGCCGCAGCAGGAGGTGGTAGAGAGAAGATAAGGACCCACTCTCCTCTTTCTTAAAGTTCCTGCTCCCCACTCCACTCCCCGCAGCACCGAACCAGTGCTCAAACTGCAGTTCATGCACACCCCTAGTAGAAGGCAATGTGTGTCACCAAGTGCCCACAACAAAGACTTGAGCAACTGGGGTTCAAGAGCAGAAGTTTTTAAAAGGATTTTTGCCCTCAATTTCCAAATGTGGGAAAACTTAGAGATACAAAGGGGAGCATTCCAGGTTCCTGATCTGGAGAAGATGTGGGTATGGTAGTTATTACTAGTTATTATGTGGATGGAGCCCAGAAGAAAAGGGCCGTAGTGTGCTAAATCTACATAACTGATTTGGGATTTCATCTTGATTGCTTTCTGGGGTGTGCTGTCCCTGTTTCTCAGGGACAGACTTTGAGGTCATTCACACAATCAAAAACTGGGTAGGATAAGCGTCCTACCCAGGTTTAGGAGCTGTGTGTGTTCCCAATTTTCAGTTGTGAGAGAGCAAACAACTAGGTAGGAGGAGGGAGAAGTGGTTGTGTGGAATCAAGTAAGAAGAAAAGCTGGACAGGTTTTCCTCTTACCTTGCTTGCTTTCACACAATCACTTCTTCCTCCTCCTACCTAGTTGTTTGCTCTCACACAACCAAAAATTGGGAGCACACATAGCTCCCAAACCTGGGTAGGACACAGTTTTCAGTTGTGTTTACTGTGTTGTGAACTCTGGCTACATTACTGTTACCATAAGAGCCTGTTTGGGGGCTTCCCAGAGCACCCCTATATCTATTTTGGGGCTACCGGCTGGTAGTTCCCACATTTTGCAGCTCAGATCCCACGGGACCGTGAGATATCCTTTTTGATTCACATGAACTAACTCATAGGGCATGTGACTTGGCGTGTAGCCTGGGATGATAGCTCTCAGGTCTCTGGAGTGCAGATGTGTCTCCTTGCACTTGCCTCCTTGACTGCTTTCAGGTGAGGAATGTCAGAGTAGACATGATTGAATCAGCACTATTCTTTTCAAGACAGATTGATTGATTGATTGATTGATCGTTAGATTTATATACCGCCTTTCATCAAAAACAATCCCAAGGCGGTTTACAAAAGTAAAAACACATATAATAAAAATGACAGTTAAAAGTATTAAGCTAAAAATATAAAAACAAATCTGATTTAAAATATATAATATACAAACACAAAAAACTATACATGGATAAAAACACATAGAAGCAGCAATAAAACAATCATGTAAAGGCCTGGATAAAAAGCCAAAATTTAACCAGCTTTCTAAAAACTGTGATGGAGTCTGAGGAGTGAATGGCTACTGAGAGAGCATTCCAAAGCCTGGGGGCAGCAACAGAGGAGGCCCTGTCCTGTGTGCACGGCAACCAAGCCTCCCTCACTGTTGGCACCCAGAGCAAAACCCCCTCAGATTATCTTGTCAAGCGGGCATCAACCCTTGGGAGCAGGCGGTCCCTCAGGTATCCTGGGCCCAAACCGTTAAGGGCTTTAAAGGTCAAAACTAGCACCTTGAATTGGACCCGGAAACACACTGGTGTTTCCAGATATTCTTCAAGAGCATTGCACGTAGAGCGCATTGCAGTAATCCCGTCATGACATGACTAAGGCATGGGTAACTGTGGCCAAATCTGCCTTCTCGAGAAAGGGATGCAGCTGGCATACTAGCCGAAGCCGTGCAAAGGCACACCTGGCCACCACCTCCACCTGAGCTTCCAAAAGCAGATTAGCCTGAGCTTCCAAAAAGTGGATTAGATTTAATTAGCCAAGTATTCTCCCTGTGTTGGCACAAAGGATCAGGTCATGATATCACCTCCTTAGGAAAGTGCGATAAGGTATCAGGCCATCTCCTCTGCTCAAGGACAATGCTTCATCCTGTCCTTTGTCCCTATTGTCCACCTTTTCAAAGTGCGATCCGCATAATACCTTCGGGCAAGATCTTTCCTTTAAGAGATCAAGACACAATCAATCAGAGTATCTACCCCAGATTCACCAGGTGTTGTTTCCTTGGAAACATCTTGACACTGGCACCTCCATCTTGTCCTCCCTTGTCTCTCACTCCTGCTTCACTTCTTGCCTCCATATTGGCCCTTCTTCCTAACCCAGTCTACGCAGCACTCCTGGCTGTGAGATCCTAGTTGTTTTTGGATTTTTCCTGGTTACCGGACCTCTGCCTGGTCCCTGGGAGGAGAGAAGCCCCTTGGTAACGACTGAGCTACAAGGGTTTTACGGCAACCACTCCAGAAGGATCAAGGCAGTATTTACTTCCTGCTTTCAAGTCTCTCACTCCCTTTCCTCTTACTCCTTCTAAAATCCAAAGCTTGTTTCTCTCACCAGCCTTGAATGAACTTAATTCAGAAGCTCAAGCCAAATTGCCTCCTTGTGAGCTGTAACATAGACCTTTTAATCTCTTAGCCTGGCTAGTTAAATATTGTTGCTCATTAGCCATTATTTTCTCTTCCTGTACCCCTAAAACCCTCAAATAAACCTTATTACATTTTTGAACTTTAACCTCTCTGTTCAGTTCTTTCCTCAACCGAAGCTTTGAACAAATTTATTCTGAGGTGGGACTGCTCCATTTAAGCTAGCTAATTCCTCACACAAGCATAAAATGCAGCATGGGGTTTCTGTCAGTTCCCTGGGAGCAGTTCCATTAACATTCTGACTGCACAGATTTCAGGGTGGATGTGTCATCTGTTCCTAGGTAGCTTTTGCACTGGTTCAGAATCCCCATGATGCAGTTATTTGTTCAGAGTCCATCTTCCCTTCTGGCAACAATAGCTTGCCCATGCTTCACTCAGCCATACTTCTCGCACAAGTCTTTGAGAGGGGGTTGAAGAAGGACTGGCAAGAATTACATTTGGAACAGCAAGATCCAGTCTCTTCTACAATTTTTCTCTTTGAGTGCATTGCTTTACCATCTTATTATGGTTGCCTGTAAGGCAAGTTCTCATTATGGTTGCCTATAAGGCAAGAACAAGATCACTAGTTCTGTCTTGCAAAACTCCCGTTTCAATATTACTGCATATGAATTAAGAAAGCAGACACATTCAGCATGTTTGCATAGTTGCAGTATCATAGACTGATAAGCAAGCAGAAAACAAAAGGAGTAATAGAATAATAATTTTGGTGGGTTCAAAAGGACCTGGTTCCTTTTGCCAAAGTCTAAACCTCTGTCATACAGATTATTGTAGCTCATCTTCTTTGCCCTAGCTTTATTAATTGCTCAGGCTATACTAATGAAACTTGAAGTGCAGAAATAAGCTTGCTTAGTAGCAGTAAGTAATTACTGCTTTATTAATTGCACAGGCGATGCTAATGAAATGTGAAATGCAGAAATAAGCTTACTTAGTAGCAGTATGCTTTACTTCAAATATCATAACCTCCTCTCATTTTCACACTAACAGTCCATGATCTTTCCATGCCTGCCCTCAACTCCTGCCTGTAGGCTTCCAGCGGCATCTGGTGGGCCGCTGTGTGAAACAGGATGCTGGACTAGATGGGCCTTGGGCCTGATCCAGCAGGGCTGTTCTTATATTACAGGTGAAACTCGGAAAATTAGAATATCGTGCAAAAGTCCATTAATTTCAGTAATGCAAATTAAAAGGTGAAACTGATATATGAGACAGACGCATTACATGCAAAGCGAGATAAGTCAAGCCTTAATTTGTTATAATTGTGATGATCATGGAGTACAGCTCATGAAAACCCCAAATTCACAATCCCAGAAAATTAGAATATTACATGAAACCAAGAAGACAAGGATTGTAGAATAGAACAATATTGGACCTCTGAAAAGTATACAGTGTACTGTGCTTGATTGGCCAGCAAACTCGCCTGACCTGACCCCATAGAGAATCTATGGGGCATTGCCAAGAGAAGGATGAGAGACATGAGTCCAAACAATGCAGAAGAACTGAAGGCCGCTAATGAAGCATCCCGGTCTTCCATAATACCTCATCAGTGCCACAGGCTGATAGCATCCATGCCACGCCGCATTGAGGCAGTAATTGCTGCAAAAGGGGCCCAAACCAAGTACTGAATACATATGCATGCTTATACTTTTCAGAGATCCGATATTGTTCTATTCTACAATCCTTGTCTTCTTGGTTCCATGTAATATTCTAATTTTCTGGGATTGTGGATCTGGGGTTTTCATGAGCTGTACGCCATGATCATCACAATTATAACAAATTAAGGCTTGACTTATCTCGCTTTGCATGTAATGTGTCTGTCTCATATATCAGTTTCACCTTTTAATTTGCATTACTGAAATTAATGGACTTTTGCACGATATTCTAATTTTCCGAGTTTCACCTGTATGTTCTTCTTATGTTCCCATCCCTGTCTGTTTCATCCTCTTAAAAAATTATTTCCCCAGCTTGGCAACATGATAGCATGCAGCTTAAGCCACTTGACCTTTATGGTGAATTTATGGTCAAGGGAAACCAAGGCAACTAATGTGAATTCATGTAAGTTCTTTCTGCAAAAGCATCTGGGGTGGGGAGGAGATAGAGAGAACATTTGTTTGCTTAGATTTCCCCAGTAATGCATCTCAAGATGAGTATGACCGAGAAATGACAATTACGCACAACAAATAGCTCAATTTTTAAATAAGTAGAAACACTCAACATCACAAAATGAATTATCGTAGCTTACAGGGGGATGTTGCTTTCCACTGCAATGTTTCCTGTCTATTTTATCATTTCTGGTTGTTAGCAGTATTTCTGTATATTCAGTGGTAAGTGTACTGACATTTTCAATCCATAGGAAAAGATGGCAAAGTTTTCAGATATCAGACAACTGAATATAAATAGGTAAGGAAGGTATTATATATTCATATATATTGAGTGAAGGGGAAAACTCAGCTTGATTATTTCTGATAGCATAAAAACATACAGATCCTGGTTTCATTGACTTGCCTGTCAGAGCAAGAGGCAATTCCTGTCTGAAGTTTCAGATGTGAGAGAGGCTCAAGACTGTTGCCAACATTTCATTGAGCAGGGAGTATGTGGGGGTAATCAGAGCCAGATACAGCTGGCAGAGCCTGAGTAGCATTATGTGTTTTAACCCCTTTCAACTTAGTTACAACTTAGATTGCTTCTCCTCTTTTTATTGATATAACAATTGTTAGCCAAACTGGATGTGATGTAATTCTGTTGTCTAGAAAGAGATGCATTGTTAGCCAGTAAGGAAGTTCACAAACGAGCACTATTGAATAGTTATTGCTTGCATGATTTTCATGATCCTGATATCTAGAGAATGGCAAGTTAGCCAATCAATGGCTGTTAATGTTTTTGTTAATGTCCTCAATATGGAACTGTTGGCAACCCTATCTGCATCCCAGAATCACAGATTTCTATGGTAGGGAGGGAGAAGGGAAAGGAACTTAAATGGATAAACACAATTCTGGACTAATCTGGCTTTCCTGATTGACATGAGAGGAGCCATTTTTGTCCCATAGCTACTTGGAAGCTGAAAAGCATAACCTTTGTGTCTATGAACTGTGCACCAGTTTTTTAGCCTACTTTCCAGTAGGCTTATGAGATCACCTGGCATTCTGTGTGTGTATCCGTGTGTGTGTGTCCCGCCCATCAACTTCGCAACACCTGGATCAATATGAACCAAACGGGGTGCAGTTGTAGGGACACCTCAACAGCATAGTTTGTGATGATGTCATCCATCCTGATCCAATATGGCGGACGAGTAAACTTTTGAGATGCAAGTGGGCTAACTTGTGAGCTGCCTAACCGATTTGAACTGAATTTGCTACAACTGTAGGAACACATAGGGATGCCCAAATGGCATGGTGTGTGATGATGTCATCCACTCCAATTCAAGATGGTGGCCATGTGAACATCTGAGGCACAAGTGAGCTAATTCGTGGACTATCTAACTAATTTAAACCAAATTAGGTACAGTTGCAGTGAGTGACACACAGGGACACCTCAACAGCATAGTTTGTGATAATCTCTTCCACACTGATTCAAGATGGCAGACACATACACTTTTGAGGTGCAAGTGGGCTAACTTGTGAACCACTTAACTGATTTGAACCAAAATTGCTGCAGTAATTTTACATAGGGACACCTCAACAGCATAATTTGTGATGATGTCATCCACCCCAATCCAAGATGGTGTTCGCATGAACGTCTGAGGCACAAGCTGGCTAATTTGTGGATTTTCAAACCCATTTGAACCAAATTGGGTACAGTTCCAGTGAGTGACACACAGGGACACCTCAATGGCATAGTTTGTGATGATGTCATCCACACTGATTCAAGATGGTGGATGCTTAAACTTTGGAGGCGCAAGTGGAATAACTTGTGAACCACTTAATCAATTTGAACCAAATTTGCTACAGCTGTAGGGACACCTCAACAACATAGATTGTGATGATGTCATCCACCCCAGTTCAAGATGGCGGACACGTAAACTTTTGAGGTGCAAGTGCACTAACATGTGGACAGTGTAACCGGTTTGAATCAAATGTTCTACAGCTGTATGGATGGGTGCCCTAATGGTGTAGTTTGTGATGATGTCATCCACCACGATCCAAGAAGGTGGATGTGTGAAAGTTTGAGGTGCAAGTGCACTAACGTGAGGACTGTCAAACTGATTTGAACCAAATTTGGTACAGTTGTAGTGAGTGACACAAAGGGACATCTCAATGGTGTAGTTTCTAATGATGTCATCCACCCCAATCCAAGATGGCAGATGCATGAACATTTGAGGTGTAAGAGATCTAACGTGGACCTTGATTTGAACCAAATTTTGTCCAGTTGTAGAGACAGTGAAAGGAAAGTAGGCTGATCAGTTCTTACTAGAACAACTTGTTTTTCTGTTTATGTACCAAGGCTAATTATAAGAGACCTATCTGACTTTTATGGGGAGAAAGAATGTGAATAAGCATACCGAGAGGGAACTTTACATCATGGGCTGAACAGACAGTCAGCCTAATGGCTGAGCTGAGACAATGGAGTTTTAAACATACTTTTAAAGAAGGACTGAGTTACCAGTTCTAAGATGGAGCTAGTCTCTTTTGAGACTAGTGTGTCCAAACTTCACCCTGGTACTGTTATGGTACTGACAGAGGGTGTTTGTGCAAGGCAAGAGTCATTGATTGGGATAAAAATAAGTTCCTGACAGTTTTGGCCTCTTCCTTGAAAGAGTCTCATCTCAACATACAACAGCAGGCTTCTTTGAAGGCACATAGGGAGAACTTGAAGTAGTTCTTTGAATTATATTTTTCTTTGATTACTGATTATGATCGTCATCTTTATTTTGTTATTACTGAAAATAACTGGTTTTATCTGGGCCATAGGTTTTCTCCATTGGCTGAAAATAAGGGACAAATGGCATCCCATGAGGAACATACAATTTTGGGCTGAAACAAGGGACATCCCTGCTAATAAAGGACTGTTGGTAATCTTGACCCAGATTCATGGCAGAAAATTGCCATGCCCGGGTAGTAAGCGTCAGGCACTAAAAAATCAATGTTGGGGCAGAAAATGAAGATGAGATCTGAACAAGTTGAGATCATTCAGACTGATGCAGTCTTGCAATCACGGGTGTGCCCACCATCATGGGGAAGGCTCTGCCCACTTTAGACAAGTCCTGTCACAACCATGAGCAGCAGGGTGCATGCCTGAGTGATGCAGTAGACTTTCTCTCCCTTTGCCCTGCTGTATATGGCTACAGCAAGGCGAAGTTATGTCTGAAGAGGGCTATAGTCAAGTAACTTCACTCCTGAAGTTATGTTAAAGAGTGAACTTAAATTATTAGTCAAGGGAAGCTCTGATGGCAGGGATGAAGGCATGGCAATAGAGTCCAAAACAGAGTCCATGCAAGAAGACAGCAGTGAATGAGAAGTGGGTAACAGAAACTGTTGCTGACATGAGATCAGAACTTCGGGTTTTAGAGGCAACCAAACCCAAACCTCTTTTGGCATGATATTCTCAGCAGAGCTCTCTCCCTCAGTGTGGACCCACTTCCTCCTCCATGCCATTCACCAGCTGTTGCTCCTCCTCACCAGCATATTCTGCTCACTTGCCTGCAAGTGAGTAGGCCAGGGTTGTGAGTGAGCAGGAAGAAGCAGTGGCTATCTTCCTTTGTGCTGCCTTTGTTTACACCCTCTGGATAGGAGAGAAGGGGCAGGCAAGTGAGCAGCAGGCAACACTGAGGAGCACCAGCAGCAGGGGCCAGGGTGTACTTGACAATGAGCCCGCTGCAGAGGTGTTGATTGGCCAACCAGGCCAACCTCTAATATGAGCCACGGCTGAGATTAAAAAGGAGAAGCAGTTGCTATATTCATCAGAGATCAGCTGCCTCGATGGGACTCATGATCAGTGTTCTCTCTAATTTTTATCATCTGTGTGTGTAATGAGTTTTGTTCTGGGCGGCAGTATCAAGGCAGTGTGTGCGCATGTGCATTCAGAGTGGGGCCTTCCTGATTCAACCTAAGCGGGATCTAAAATTAACTGAGCGGACATAAAAACATGTGTGAGCGCACACACAGCGGAAGTGCACAAGTAAGAGAGCACTGCTAATTAATATTGTATGGAAACATGGAATTAAAGTTCCAAATAGAATAGTTTATTTGGGAAATCCATCAGGGAGATAGATTAAGTCCTATCATGCCTTATTGCTAGCTAATACAGGCAGAGGGAAGGGAGAAGACGGAAGTGTTTCTCTAAGGTGAAAGAATGAAACCTGATACTATCAGTCTAACAAAGGGGAAGTAGAGTAGAGAAAGTGTAGCCCTTGCTCACCATCTCTTCCCCTAGTGCCCCTAGTGGTCAATAAGGTTGCTGGTGCTAAGAGTCAATGCCATCAGGAGCTGCATTTCTGACACCGCTTCTCATCGTCTCTTACACTGGACTACAACTCCCATCTTCTCTCAAAGAAACTGGAACCGGTCTCTTGCTAGCAGCTTGGTCAGCCCATTTGCTATCATATCTTAAGTTGGGTGGTACTTTAGCTCAACCAGCTCACTCTCTTGTGCCTCTCAAACATAGTGATGCTTTGTGTCTATGTGCTTTATTCAAGACGTAGTCCTTTCCATCAGAGAGAGTTGGCCACATCCTTGGTTGTCCTCAAACATCTCAATTGGTTTTGGCTCATCAGTTCCAAACTCTAACAGTAACTTGTGCAGCCATGTGGCTTCCTGACATGCTTGACTAGCTGATATGTACTCCGCCTCTGTGGACGAATGCAACAATTTAGTGCTTCTGGCTAGTCCAACTGATGGCTCCACCTCCATAGAAATACAGATTTCTGCTTGTGGACTTGGCCTAATCGGTGCTGTCTTGGCCCAATCTGCATCTATGTATCCCACTAGTCCGGGGTTGCTGCTTGCCTATATTAAAAGTTTGAAGGGCACTTAGGTGTCTTCCCAGCCCTTTGACTGCGGCCCAGTCATTCTTGGTTAGTGCACTTACTCTTCTGCTCAGAATTCCCACTGCTGCAGCTATGTCTGGCCTTGTGACTGTTGCTATGTGCAAAACTTCCCAATTTCTTGGCTTCTGTCAGTTTCAGGCATTGGAGGAGGTTCTTCATCTTCTGTTTCTGGTTGAGAAGGTAACTTTCATCCTCTTCTCTTTCTGTTTGAATGCCAAGATAAAAGGAATTGCTTCCTAGTTCTTTCACTTCAACTTCTCCGTTCAGGTGCTCCATAATCTCATGGCTGTCTTATTTCCTCTCATTGCAAATAATCAAGTTATCAACTAAAGTCAAAATATAAGCCCATCTGTCATTTCTGAATCTCGAGGATAAGCAGGGGTCAGCCCTTGTTTGTGAGAACCCTTCCTTGAGTAACATCTGGTTCAGCTTCTCATTCTATGCTCTAGCAACTTGCTTCAAGCCAAAGATGCTTTTCTGGAGTTTGCATACAAGCCTCTCTTTCCCAGGTTTTTCAAATCCTGGTGGCTGCTCCATGTAGATGTTTCCCTCTATTTTTCTCTATTTAGAAATGCATTTTTCACATCTAGGTGATCAACTTGCCTCTTTCTTGTTGCTGCTATGCTGATAAATGTTCTTACTGAAGTTTGCTTCATGACAGGTGCAAATGTCTCATCATAGTCTTCACCATTTTTTTGAGAGTATCACTTGGCTACTAATCTGGCTTTGTAGTGCTCTGTATCATGTTGCCTTTTTCATTTCTGGCCATGTAGAAGAGTCTCCTGGGTGAACCCCTTTGTTGGTTCTTTTTGAGCGTCTCACTTTTGGCTCAACTTCTGCTTCCCCTTCTGGTGCTGGTTTGCTGATTAACCCCAAGCTTGCTTCATTCATTCATTCATTCATTCATTCAATCATTCATTCATTTTATATCCCAGCCTTTCTAAAGCGATTCAGGGTGGTTTACACGAAGATAAAAGATGTATACCAAATAAAATATAAAATTTTAAAGCAGATAAAAATTAAGATTAAAACTAAATGTCATTAAAAGACAGGCTAAAAAGATGGGTCTTTAAGGCTCTCCTGAAGGCCTCCAAGGAAGATAATCCCCTCATATTAATAGGGAGTGTGTTCCATAACCTAGGGATGACAACTGAGAAGGCTGTATCTCAGTTGCCACCAGATGAATTGGTGGCACCCAAAGACATACCCATCCTGATGATCTCAATGAGTGGTGGGGATCTTGTGGAGAAAGGTGCTCTCTCAGGTAACCTGGACTTAAGCCATTCAGGGCTTTAAAGATAATAACCAGTTATTGGTTATTAATTGATAACCAATAATTATAATTAATAACCCCTGGTGGCGCCCCTGGTGGCGCAGTGGTAAAACTGCCGCCCTGTAACCAGAAGGTTACAAGTTCAATCCTGACCAGGGGCTCAAGGTTGACTCAGCCTTCCATCCTTCCGAGGTCGGTAAAATGAGTACCCAGAATGTTGGGGGCAATATGCTAAAATCATTGTAAACCGCTTAGAGAGCTCCGGCTATAGAGCGGTATATAAATGTAAGTGCTATTGCTATTGCTAAGTGCTATAATAATAATTATGCCTTTTAGCATCTTCCTATATTGCTGCTGCCTGAGATATGTGTTTCCCATAGTCTGGGAAACATATAGGCAGCCAGTGTGACTGTTTAAGAACAGGCATAATGTGGTCTCTCCAAGGAAATAACTTGCCTAGCAAGCAAGAGGCTGTCGGTTCGAATCCCCGCTGGTATGTTTCCCAGACTATGGGAAACACATATATCAGGCAGCAGCGATATAGGAAGATGCTGAAAGGCATAATCGCATACTGATACTCATATATATTCTACCAAAGGAAATCACATGGCTCTGTGCAGTCGCCAGGAGTTGACTTTACCATTTTTACTTTACTACAAGACCAGCTCTTTTCTCTCATATTCCACAACATGATTTTGCTTACTTGCTTGCTTGCTTTATTTATTTATTTATTTATTTAATATATTTTTTATACTGCCCAAAACTTGCATCTCTGGGCAGTTTACAATTAAAATCATTTAAACATTAAAATCATTAATATTAAAATTATTAAAACCCAAACATTAAAAGTATTAAAACTATAAATCAAATTAAAAGCCTGGGTGAACAAATATGTCTTCAGTGCCTTTTAAAAAGTTGCCAGAGATGTGGAGGCTCTTATCTCAACCGATGGGGAGACTCTTATCTCATTATGCTTTTTTAGAGTGACACATTCTTTGGGAAATGTGAGTTAGTGGCTCCTATGTGTCTCTCTTTCACATGTAATTTGAACCCCAGCAGATTTAAGGCTGTACACCTATGCACACTTACCTGGGAGTAAGCCCCACTGAACACAGTGGGACTTAATTCTGAGTACCATATACACACATAGGATTGTGCTGTCAGTTTCCCCCATTCAAATTCAGTACCAGATTCAATATAACACTGGTTCTCTGTGTCTCTTATGTTTTTATAGCATTTTTAAGATGGAATTGAATCTGTCCTCATATCAAGAAATGCATTCTGTAAAGCAAGTACAGAGAATCTTTGCAAAGGTTATTGTATATGAATCTATCCATAAATAAAGTACATTTGGCAGAATGTCATGACTCTATCAAGAGCAATCTTCTCTTGATGCTGTGAAATCTTATTCATTATTTTCATCATCTCACTTACACTATTTAGAAAATCACTTTTCAGAAACTCTGACATTGCTGTAAGCATTATGTGAAGCACCTCACAGTTTCTTATAACAACCAGGCTGATCATTTTTGTGTAGCTAGAGAATATGAAGCCTAATATATAGTTGCCTAACATCTGGGGACCCAACGTTGAAAATCCCTGCTCTTAAGCACCAAAACCTATTCAATTTTTAAAATTAAGAGTTTGTAAAACCTTGAAAGCATTTAAGAACAATCAAAAGGCAAAGGATAGTTTCTCAAAGTGTTTTTTTAAAGGAATCTGCAGAAGAAATGCAACAGATTATTCAAACTGTCATACAATACCAAAATTTGTCATCTGATGGCAAGTCTTGGTGTTTTGTGAGAGTTGGTGGCTTCCACTGCATTCCTTCCCCATATATCAAAACAAAACAAAACAAAACATGGAAGGCAGCATGGAAATGGAGGACAGGTGATATGGCAGAGTTCATTGCAGAAAGAGGTGTGTGTTTCTATATATAGGGCAAAAGTGTTTGGAGAGGTAGTAAGGGGCTACTTATTTCTACCATCCTATGCACATTTTCATGGAAGTCAATCCCATTTCACATGGTGGGATTTACTTTAAGCATGCATAGGATCAGGTGGCACATCTGCCTCTAATACATCTTTGATATGCTGCAAAGGCCATTTACTGAAAATGTCTTCCACAAGCAACGGAGAAGCGGAGAAGATATGACAAAATTAACTGCTTTACTTAAAGAGTAAATTTTCAAGCCATCATGAAATATTTTCCCACCTCTAGGGGAATCTTCTCAGCTGGGCTCCCCTGGGCAGATGCAGTGGTGGCACCATTAAAAACAACTGAAGGGCGGTGGGGAGAGACACAGAAGGGGCAAAGTGCATTTATGGGTGGGTGAGCGTGAGCTGTGTGTCCCACATATTTGATTTCTGATACAGCAATAGGGCCCCTGGGGGAGCAAGTCACTTGTCTAGGGTGGCGCTTGCCTACCCCTCTGGAGTGATAGATTAAGGAGAGTGGGAAACAAACAAAAAGACCCTGAAACTCACCCACCCACCGCTGCAAGCCCTGAAAAGGAGCACTCCTGTTAAAGGCTGGGAATATATTTTTTCATATTTGCTTGCAGGTCCCTCCCTACTTGTGATTTACTGTTGATGCTCAGAAAAAATAGTGGGTCTTTCTTTGTCAAGGCAAAGGGAAACTTTGTTTCCAGTGTTGCTTCATTTGATGTCTGTAGAACTTTCTATGCTCCTGATACCGGTTAGTTAGTATTATGCTCTCCACCTTGCGGGCGTGCTCCATGCAGAGCTGGATTATTTCCCCATCTTCGCTGGGAGGCCGGTACATCTAAAGCGGGCTCTGCGCTGGTGGCGCGCGCACACAGTCGCATCGTCACTCTCCGGCTTAGCACTGCTACATTAGAGAATAGAGTTGGGATCTGATCTTCCCCGCCCCACAAGCCCTTCCGATTGGCTAGAGGAAGCGGAACGAAGAACTTGCGACTCCTGGTGTCGAGCCGAGCGGTGTGCAGCGACGGACCCGTTCCGCTTGTGTGCGTCCCAGAGAAGCATGCTCTTGCATCGCCTGCAAAGACTCCGGGTCTAAGTTTCTTCTCTGTGAGCATGGTGCGTTCGTGGTCGGGGAACGGTGAGAGGGGAGGAGGAGTGGGAAAGACCTCAGGTGGAGCTTTACGTAGGTGGCGGCGGGAGACTGAATTAAATTTAAATTTATTTAAATTTATTTGATTTGATTTATTTGAAACAAATTGGGAATAAATTATGACTCGGACTTGGTGGTTGTTGATACTTGCTTTTTAACTCGGAGTGAATACAAGCTATTTACTAACTAGACACAAAAATGCATCTTGAGACATTTTAAAAATTAACATTTATTGTGGCCTGAGCTATCGTGGACTAGAGCCCACTGCATCAGATGAAGTCCATGAACACTTGTACCACGAGGTTTGTGGGTGTTGGGGAGAGGAGTGTGGGGGTATTTTTGTTTACTGGAACAGACAAGCATGGTTGCCACTCATTTACCAAATATATCTTATCTTAATTTCTTTTAAAATGTTTTATTTCTAGCTTCAACTCTAGGACTTGTGTTAGACAATCAAATTTAAGAGCATTAACATAAAACTTTCAGGAAACCCTTACATTTATCTTAAAATGCTATAATATGACAGAATTGCCCCATTCTTGCTTAAACGTAGCCATTTCTAGCTTGTCTCTCTCTCTCTCTCTCTCTCTCTCTCTATTTATAGTGTGTGTGTGTGTGTGTGTGTGTGTATATATATATATATATATATATATATATAGATATATAGATATATAGATAGTGTGTGTGTGTGTGTGTGTAGGTGTAGATGTATACATGTGTCAAGTCTCCAGGGAAAGGAAGTCATACAGTTGTGAGGCAGCTTTTGTGAACACCTCAGTGTGTATGTGTATATGTGTATACACACACACACACACACGGTGTATATATATGCATGTGTACTCAAGTGTGATGATTTCCACAAAGCATAGGGGAGAAGGCATGTAGGGCTTCAGCCATTTTACACTTTATAAATAAAGGTTATTCTTGCTTAATACTTCTGTATTATCTTCCAGAAAGAAGTGCCTGGAAGATAGGACTGTACATGCGATTAATCAGAACCAATAGATTGGCTCCAGTGCATCTTGTCCTTTTTTGTTATCTTTCTGTAGGGCTGTCACCAAGTAACTTGTAAGTCTCGTTAAAAATAATAATGTAGGAAAACATGCTCTTTAGCCAAAAGGATGCAATTATTATAAAATACTGCTTTGAAATTTAATGGTGAAGGAACTGTTCTCTTTGTTAATGCAACTACTGGTTATTGAGTATGTAAGGTTTTGCCTTTTGGCTCACTTGCTTTCTCAACAATTTTTTTCTTTCTCCTCTTTCCAAATTATTATTATCTAGGGAACTGGAGAGGAGAGCTGGTCTTGTGGTAGCAAGCATGACTTGTCTCCATAGCTAAGCAGGGTCTGCCCTGGTTGCATATGAAAGGGAGACTAGAAGTGTGAGCACTGTAAGATATTCCCCTCGGGATGGAGCTGCTCTGGGAAGAACAGAAGGTTTCAAGTTCCCTCCCTGGCATCTCCAAGATAGGACAAGATTTTTATTTTTTTAAATAGGACAAGTTTGTTTTTTTTTGAACCAACAAACTACCAAAGCATACAGTACGTTGCCAAAGCACAATTATATACAAAGTGGTTGTTTGTACATCATATATCTACAAAGATTTACACACAAGGATTTGGAAACCCACAAGGTTATGAAGTATATGCAGGCAGTACTGTAACTCGGGGATGGGGGATTACATGGCACATCAGGTAATCGGGGGGGTTACATCCAACGTCCATTTCCACAATTTGTCCCATTGCTGTTTAGAAGAGATACACTTGTCTTTTTGCACATAACCTTACAAACTTTTCCAGAAGAGATTTACTGTCTCATCTGCGTGAACCTCTTGGTCGCATCTTCCCTCCCTATTCCTATGCAGGAGCATTGCATAAATGACATACAGGTTTACTAACCTGATTACGAGAAGGGGAATGTTCCAATTCCCTAGTATGAGGGCACCCGTTCCGTCCCGTTTCCTTGAAGGTTTCTTTCTGGGACCTCGAAAGGAGGTTCTATCGCTCAAACCCGAGGTTAGTTCTTCCCAAGTCTGTTTTTCTAAATCAGGCCACTCTAACAACTTGCTTACTCCCTGCCACACTCTTTTGGCTACCACACACTCTTTTAAGAAATGTGACTGGGTTTCCCTGAATGTTTTGCCTAGCTCACTAGCTTTCTGTTTGCAGGTGATTTTAGGGCACTCTTGCTGGTCCTCTGGGAGCCATGGCTTAGCCGCATTAAGTGGTAGTACTTGATGGTATAAACGCCATCTTGTTTCCCATAAATGGAAAGGGACTTTTTTCTCCTTAAAGAGAGCGATAGGGTGATCAGGTTGCAACAAGTACTGTGAAGTGCGGTGTTTGTAGCGTTTATGTTCTAAATCAGGTTTTAAAAACCCCACTTCTAGAATCTCTCCATAAATTGTTTTCCTTAGCTGCTTAACTGAGGAGGATCCTTTAAATAGATCTGGTACAACCTTCCATTATTTAAGTGTGGATAACAAATCTCTCAAGTAGTCCGGGTGTTCTCTTTTTAATACTTGTGTGATATTACCAAGATAGGGCTGAGAGAGATTCCTGCCTGCATCCTTGGAGAAGCTGCTGCCAGTCTGTGAAGACAATACTGAGCTAGATAGACCAATGGTCTGACTCAGTATATGGTAGCTTCCTATGTTCCTATGAACTACTAAAATAAAGGATCTATAATTTTAGATCTACTAATATAAAGGATCTATTTTAGATCAACATTGACTATACCCACACTCATGGTTTCTTTGTAGCTCAGATCTTATTTTTCTTTCTTGACAGTGTCATGTTTCATATTATTATAGTTCATATTATTAAAGTTTCAGCAGTTTTAAATACTATTATGTTTATTTGAATTGTGGGCCTCTATACTAGACAAGCATGAAGAATAGCAATATACTAAACACTCACACTTGCATATATATGCAGTTGAAATAGCATATATAATTATTAAAACTCCACACCTATAACCTAGTCTCTGGCCACCAACATCTAGCTGGCTTAAAAGTTTTACACAGCTTTCAAAATCCTTGTTTGATCTTTGGCGAGTTTCAGGGAGAGGAAGTTCAGCCACTAAGAGGGTAGCCATGCCCTTATGTATAATGAGAATTAAGGTAAAGTTGTGCATAGTTGTCGTTTTGATATTGCAATGAAATGTTGAATGAAAGTGTTTCTTAAATGTGTAAGAACCAAGCTGGTAGCAGCTATTTGGATCCTTGAACTAGGCCTGGAAAACAAAAGCTAGTGCAGATCTTGGAGTACTGATATAAAATGCTCATAGCTGACCTATCAGGAACTTAGCTGCAGCTATTTTCTGCACTCACTAAAATTTCTGTATCATGATTGGAGTAGCCCCATAGATCCCGTGATAGTAATGTAGCTTTGATGTTGCCAGTCTGGGGTTTAATTTTTGTTATTTCAAGTCTGAATAACCAACCATAAAATACACGGGGCTAGCCCCATATGTGGGGGGGCTAACAATAACCCAGAAAAATGGAATAATTAAAATATGATTAAGAATAAGAAAATGCATAAAACCTGCCTCCTATCTCCACTGCTCTTTGACTTGGCCCTGGGACCCTTGGCCCTCACAGTGAGGCAAGATGTGGGAATTAAGGGGGTTGAGGTGGAGGGAAAAGAACTTAAAATTGTGCTATATGCTGATAACACCCTTCTGTTCGTTACAAAACCACAATAATCTGTCCCTAAATTTATGGAATTATTACTCCAATTTGGGGACCTATCTGGATACTAGAGATGTGCACGGTCCGGACCAGTCCGGACCGGCACCGAAGGGGGGCCCTTTCTTTTAGGGCGGGAGGGCTTTCTTACCCCTCCCGCCTCTTCACCCCCTCCAGTGCCCGTATTTAACTGAATAATGGGGCGCTGGAAACCAGCCGCCGCCGCCCCCCCGAGCAGATTCACATACAAAAGTGCCCATACCCCTGCCGCCGTCGCCCGCCAGCCCTCCCTCCCTCCCTCCCAGCTGCCCGCCCGCCCGCCCGAGTCCTTACCCAAAGCTGCAGGAGAAAACGAGAGGAGCTCCCGGACAGAGCTCCTCTCGTTATAAAGGCCTGCTGCAGAATGAAGGCGCTTTGCGCGCGCGCGCATGCGCGCGCCACAAAGGACGCCGAAGGCCCGGTCTACCCGCCGGGAAAAGGCCGGGTAGACCGGGCCTCCGATCGCCGGAGGCCCGGTCTACCCGGCCCTTTCCTGGCGGGTAGACCGGGCCTCCGGCGATCGGAGGCCCGGTCTACCCGGCCTTTTCCCGGCGGGTAGACCGGGCCTCCGGCGTCCTTTGCGGCGCGCGCATGCGCACCGCGCGCAAAGCGCCTTCATTCTGCAGCAGGCCTTTCTAACGAGAGGAGCTCTGTCCGGGAGCTCCTCTCGTTTTCTCCTGCAGCTTTGGGTAAGGACTCGGGCGGGCAGCTGGGAGGGAGGGAGGGAGGGCTGGCGGGCGGGCAACGGCGGCAGGGGTATGGGCACTTTTGTATGTGAATCTGCTCAGGGGGGGCGGGGGCGGCTGGTTTCCAGCGCCCCGTTATTCAGTTAAATACGGGCGCTGGAGGGGATGAAGAGGCGGGAGGGGTAAGAAAGCCCTCCCGCCCTTAAAGTTATACCCCCCACCCGGACCCAAACCAGCAAGGGCCGAACCGGTCCGGCAGTTCGGCCATTCCTTAGAATGGCCGCCGGACCGGTTCGGACTCACCCCTACTGGATACAACATTAGTTGGTGCAAGTCGGAGGCTATGTCCATAGGGAAATTACCCCTCTCTAGCAGGGAAATGCCCTGGCCCTTTATGTGGGAAACAGACTTCCTGAAATACCTAGGAATACGGATTACCAAGCACCCTAATCTGGTAGTCAAGACAAATTTAGATAAGATACTTTCATAGATTAAGATTGTCCTCTTCCGCTGGGCCAACCTCCCCGTGTGCTTGTGGGGCAAAAGAAATGGTATAAAAATGAACAAGTGGAGCTAGCAGAACTGAAACTCTTAGAAGGCTGGGAAGCACTGGGCTCCAGGTATCTTAAACAACCCCACTTCCATTCCCCTATAATACAAGCAGCCTGACATGCCTGGAAGGAACTAGCACTACTACTGAATTTTGTTCCCTATGCCTACATCAATTTTGATCCCTATGCCCATGGGGAAACCCACACACATTAATTGGAAAACAGCCAGTTTAATGGAAACAATGGGTAGAAAAAGGAATCAATCGGCTACCACAGTTGATAAACGAAGATGATAACTACAAGTCTTTTACAGCCTTGCAAGAGGAGCTCCACTTATCCCCTTGCCTGGCAGTATATGCAACTGAAACATAGTGAGCCGGGTCTCACGATCAGTGAGACCCAGTTTGTAAGAGTGAGTGGGGAGAGTGGGCTAAGCCCGCTCTTCCTGCACATGAGCAGGGCGGGAGCCCTGGGCAGCCGGATTGGCTGCCCACATGACTGCTGGTGGGGGCTGGGGAGTTCGGGGGCTGCGTGGCCTCCGGAAGCTCCAGTATTCCCTGTGCGAGCATGCAGGACATACTGGGGAGACCCCCGAGCCAGGAGGCTGCTTTTCAGCCTCCTGCCTGGTGTGTGTGTGTGTGTGTGTCTACTCATGAGTAACTGTGGTGTGGAGCTGCGCCGTGGCTACTCACGATAAAAAAAACCTGGGTTTGCGGAGTGCTTGCTCCGCAAACCCATTTTAAGGGGCGGGCTACTTGAGCGGGTTACCGAGCAGCTGAGTCCAGTGGTTCTCACAATTGTAGAAAATTGGGCTTGCGGAGGCTAGCCCGATTTTCTACAATCGTGTGAATAGCCTCAACATATCTGCTCAATTCAGACCAGATGCCCTAGCAGCCCCGATAACTCCGGATATATTGGTACATGCCACTAATATGTCCTCTCTCCGAAAACTAAATAAATACCTGTATACCTTTGTACAAGGAGTCCTCGATTCTGGCTTGGATATACTTAGGGACAAATGGAACATTGGACACGCACATAAACTGTCCTCAATATCTTGGGTAGTGTTAAATGTAGCTCAGTGGATCTCAAATTGCGCCTTATCCACCAGAAGATTATTTTCAGGGCCTACTGGACCCCACTGCATCTTAAGTGATTAAAAATGGCCTCAAATAGTAATTGCTAGAGATGCAATAATCCTCACTCAGACTTAACACATATGACTGTCCCACATTGCAAGGCTTCTGGAGGGAGGTAATTACATGTATTAATTTGGTGATGGATTCATCTCTTGCACTGAGGGACAGGAATGCTGAACTGGGATATATCCCAGCAGAGTGGGGACTAAAATCAAGTTCTAAACAATGGCTGTGGAGAGGCTTACTGGTGGCCAAGAGAGTAATACTGCGGTGATGGAAATCTTCCACTCCCCCTAGGATTGAGGACTGGGTGCATGACGTGCTTGAGTTGGTGGCACATGAAAAATGGGCCCTCATAAAAGTAAATAAACCAGATAAATGGTCAGAAACTTGGCATAACTTCCTTGGCTTATTCTGATAATAAGAATCCTTTTGATTTACCCACATCGCTTGTTTCAAAGGTGTGTATTCTTTCTCCTCTCTCCTCCCCCCCTTCTGCTTTTCTTCTCTCTTCTTCCCCCTCTTTCTCTTTTCCTCTCTTTCTCCTTTCTTTTCTCACCTCCCCAAATCCAGCACAGCACACAAAGGCTGGCTTGGGGAGGAAAGGTTGGGCTTGGGGGGTGGGGACTGGGAAAGATGTTTGTAAAATACATAAAGTCAAAAATCATAAATAAAAAATGTATAAAGCAATATTATACATTTCAATATTAAATATTATATTTAAAACACAATTAGAATGGATCAATTAAATTAATTAGAATGGAAGCAATCAGCATCTTTAGCAATAAAAGTAGTAAAAGGAGCAGGTGCTTAAAAAAAATAAATCCCCACTCGCTTTAGAATTAAATCACTTACAACTTTTCCAGAATAAAAATGTATGTATTGCTTACCTGACAATGGACAGGAAGCGGGCCTGATAAATCTTCATGTTCCAGAGTTATGGCACCACCACTGACAAGTCCCTGTGTCTCTTGGCCACCAGCAGATCAATGCAGACTAGAGAGCAGGCTGCATTATTTTAAAGCAAGTTTTTTTGAGACAAAGGGAAGTTGTAGATCTTTGACAGAAATGCCGTCAGTGGATAGTCCAACTACTTGTCATAGTTCATAGGTCTCATTTTCCCATCTTTGTCTGGATTGTTTAATGAGTTTGCTCTCAACCAGTCCTTAATTATGATGCACATTAAGACTGCAAGACCTGAGTCAGATGGAAAGGACAAGTATAGCTACGTTTATTTTATTTTATTTATTACATTTCTACACCGCCCCATACAAAAAGGTCCCTGGGTGGTGCACAATCTAAAAAACCATTAAAACACTGACGACACAATTTAAAAATACACATTAAAACGCTAAAACTCAAAGCTTTAATATATAAACGACTAAACTACAAGTCATTGGTGCACTGATAAAATAGAGTTCTGTGTGAAGTCTCACACAGCAGCCTAATACAGGTGAAACTCGGAAAATTAGACTATCGTGCAAAAGTCCATTAATTTCAGTAATGCAAATTAAAAGGTGAAACTGATATATGAGACAGACGCATTACATGCAAAGCGAGTTAAGTCAAGCCTTAATTTGTTATAATTGTGATGATCATGGCGTACAGCTCATGAAAACCCCAAATCCACAATCTCAGACAATTAGAATATTACATGGAACCAAGAAGACAAGGATTGAAGAATAGAACAATATCGGACCTCTGAAAAGTATAAGCATGCATATGTATTCAGTACTTGGTTTGGGCCCCTTTTGCAGCAATTACTGCCTCAATGCGGCGTGGCATGGATGCTATCAGCCTGTGGCACTGATGAGGTGTAATGGAAGACCAGGATGCTTCATTAGCGGCCTTCAGTTCTTCTGCATTGTTTGGTCTCATGTCTCTCATCCTTCTCTTGGCAATGCCCCATAGATTCTCTATGGGGTCAGGTCAGGCGAGTTTGCTGGCCAATCAAGCACAGTACACTGTATACTTTTCAGAGGTCCGATATTGTTCTATTCTACAATCCTTGTCTTCTTGGTTCCATGTAATATTCTAATTTTCTGGGATTGTGGATTTGGGGTTTTCATGAGCTGTACGCCATGATCATCACAATTATAACAAATTAAGGCTTGACTTATCTCGCTTTGCATGTAATGCGTCTGTCTCATATATCAGTTTCACCTTTTAATTTGCATTACTGAAATTAATGGACTTTTGCACGATATTCTAATTTTCCGAGTTTCACCTGTATACCTGTCAAACAAAGGGAGTTATATCAGGTTCCAAGTGTTTGGCAGAAAATGCCCCAAGGATCCATCACCATCCTTTAGGATGTTCATACTAGGAATTATTGAAACCACTGGAGGAACAGTTCTTCAGATACCAGCTCTTGCAATTGTGTACTAACACATGTTTGCAAATAAGATCACATAAACTAGCTCACAAAAATTCTTACTAACCTCAGTGTCCAAAATGTGAAAAATGAATCTATCTGTAACTGTTCAAAAGTAATATTTGCTGTGTAATAAGTGCTGAAAGCAGTAAGAAAGGCTTGTTAAATGGGTCTTTCTGAAAACATGACCCTCTGATCCTTTTTAACAGTGAAAAATGTATTGAGCTCTAGAATTTCACAAATGTGTTTTAGCTATGGGGTGTTTGGGATAAGCCTAATTCTTGGAAGCTGTGCTTGTAGAAATTATTAGTATGGAATTGGCAACTCGAGTGTTTGTGTGTGTGTGTGTGTGTGTGTGTGTGCGCTAGTCATTGCAATATGGTATAAAGCTTAAATGCCTTGAGTTTCTTAATATCTCTTAATTGAATACTGTGTGGTGTTATCTCAGTTACTTATTCTGTCATGAGTTTAAGACCTTTTGGGTAATTGATCAGATTTTATTTCTTCACTGTGTATCTTTCACCTAACTTTCCTGCTTGTTTCTTCCTGACCTGACTGAGTCTTCCACTTTGGATGTAGTAACTTACAAGAAGCCTTTGAAGTGAAGTATTTTAAAATGTCTTATTGGGTCTTTCTCCTGATTCATTGTTTCAGCCAAAAGCAGCAAAGGGAAAAGGAGGAGCAGGAGGAGGAGGAGGGCGAGAGAAGAAAGCCATCCATCCTTACAGCAGAAAAGCTGCTCAACTTACAAAAGAAGTGCACAAACAAGACAAAAAGGAAAAGTGAGTTCCTTTGTACTTCTCGGTGGTAGGGAAGAAGAAATACTGACCTGCTGTGTTTTTCAGAGAATTTACTTGGCCTAGAAATGTCAGGAAATACTGAGTTTGCAAAGCTTTTTCTTAAGTGGGTTAAAAATAAGATGCACTTACGGTATATATCTATCTGACAACCAATTACTGTTAAGGCCCTAAAACTCTCTTGGCTGTGATCTCACAGGGCTCCTAACACGTAAAAGGCCATGATGGAAAGAATCAAACTGATGACAGGCGTTCCTTCAGACCTGTTACATCTTGACCACTTAACTACTACACAGATGTTCTTCAGTATTATATATCTGCATCAGTGACAGCTACTTTTCAGGGATCTTTCACTGCCTGTGTTTAGATCTTATTTTTGTTACAGTTCAAATTTGCAATGTTATTTCTGAAGAAATGCATCATCCATTGGATATTGATCACCACAACTTCTTATTAATAAACTAAGAATGTATTGTTGTTAATGATGTCAACTTCTGCTGCTTTGAGGTGAATATCCTAGTTATGTGATCAAATGATCTCTCAGTGACCTTTACGGTAACTGTTGTTTTATTATTATAAAGGTTATTTTTATCCTACGTTTCTATAGAAACATGCAAAGAGGCTTACAAAATATAGATTACTAGAGGCAGCAATAAAACCAAACACTTCATAAATAAAGTGGCAGATTACAAAACTAAAATGGCAGCACAAATTCAACTAAAAATTAAAAGGTCACTGAAAACAGAGAGTCTTTAGATTCCTAAAATCACCCAAAGATGTTTTGGAACATCTCCCAGATTTTTTTTTTGTCGGGGGCAGCCTTCCATAATCTTGGAACCACTACTGTAAAATCCTGTTTTGTGTACTTGCCAACCTGATATAATGCAAAGGCGAGGCAGAGAACAGGGTCTTTGATGCTAATCTTACATGCCATACAGGGCCATTTGGGAGCAGATGGCTTCTGAGATGTTCTGGTCCCAAAACATTTAGGAACTTTAAATGCTGAAACTAACACTAGCTTAAAATCAGATGTCTCTCTTAGAGGCTGTTTACACATGGTAGAAAATTGGGCTAGCCTCCGCTAGCCTGCTTTTCTACCATCGTGAGAATCACCGGGCTTGGCTGTGAGCCCGGTGGTTCTTAAGTGGTTCACCAGCTTAAATACCTCTTTCCTAAGCCCAGGTTAGTGGCTCCGCTAACCCGGGCTTTCCTATCGTGAGTTGCAGCGTCACGACAACTCACAAGCAGCTTGGGGGTCTCTCCAGTATGCCCTGCACACTCGTGCAGGGCATGCTGGAACTTCCGGGGGTGGCCCCCAATCCTCCCAGCCCCCGCCGGCCCTGTAACGGAGCCGGCAGTCATGTGGGTGGCCGCTTCGGCCACCCAGAGCAGACTGCTGCTCGTATGTGGGGAGAGCGGGATAAGCCCGCTCTCCCCTCTAACCCTCCTCAGGCTCTTCTCACTAATCATGAGAAGAGCCTCATAGAGTGATTTTGAGGTGATATAATAGCAAGAAATTGTTTAGCTCTGTTGATGCATCAGTGGGGAGGTTCTGCCTGTCTCACCTTCCTAAGTCTCTTCCTGTGCTACCCAGCAATAAATACAACAGAGTTTGGTCTTTGCTTGCTTTCTGCTCATTTGCTATACATAAAATGAGTGTTGTAATGTGGGCTTCCTTCCTGTGACTGTTGCTCTTTAATCTTAATTTTAGATGTAGTAGAAGGATGAGATTTTTGTTGCTTGTTGGAGAATGCCTGATGAAAAGCAGATAAATTAACAGCCAGCATCACTGTACAGCAGTTTGTCTTGATAGTGGTAACATAGCAGATCTGATTGAAATTGCAGGAGGTATATTTCTGATGCAGTGCCCACTCTGCCATGCACTGGTTTTTAGTTTTGCTGAAAATCTTGGTTTCTTCTTTGCAGCTTTCTTAAGGACCAGATAATAAGATAGGCAATGGCAAAATACTCACTGTTTACCCGGTTAGATATTTATCATTTGCTTTGCTGAGTTCACTGGCATCTTGACACTAATTAATAACTATATAATGCTAAAACCTCTTCTCTTCTTTTGTTTACTTCATTTATCTTCCTCTGTACTCCTCAAGATTAGCCGTAGCTCTGTTGCTATCTTTCTTAATCCCTTTCCTCTTACACAGTGTGTCATGCTTTCTTACACACTGCCCATGCTTTGTGTCATACTTTCATGCTGTTTTCAATACCACAATTTCTAATTACTAGTCTTTGTAGAACAGTACAATTCATATGCCACACCTCTCCTCCAGTCAGTAGGTAATAGAGAATCTCCTCTGGATTAAAGATAACATACCGACACACGTGTGGAGTTTAATTTTAAAACAACAGGGTGTGAGAGGAGAAGAACTGGGAACAGAATCAAATATGCCATTAACCGTTGACTTTGCTTTAGTATTATGTTGCATAGTACAGTATTATGATTCAACCTCTTACCTTATGCATTTCTTTGCTGTCTGAGCTACACAATTGTCTATTTATTCTTCATGACTTTGTTGGACTTCTGAGGCATAATTAACAGATACTCTTAAATACTGATCACAAAAGCGTGCAGATTAAAATCAGTTTTGTATAAAATGTACAATAACTCCAGTTAAAACCACATACAACTTTATAAGCAGTGCTCAGATACTCGTTGGAGCTTAATGATAAAATGCAGGTTCTCCACATCTATGGACAATAGTAATGTAAAATTAAATATTGGTATGGAATAGCTGCTACATAATGCTGTTCGAGCTGAATGTTCACATTGACACAGTTCAGATGTGGCACAGAACTTTGGTTCGATCATGGTTTTGTGCGACATTCATAAACCCCATCATGCATGAGGCAAGGGTGTTTTAAACTTTCTGTCAGAAAAAGCAGATTTTTTTTTTGTTTTTTTGTCTAACAAAAAACAGTTTGTTAGAACAAACTGGGATTTGTTGTAAATGGCAACTGAATGCAATAAATCCATGAACTGTGTAAGCTGGAATTTGCTGCATTTGGACATAATGGCAAATCCTAGTTAATTCTAAACCAGAACAGGAAATTTAAAACTTCTTTACCTTTACTTAAAGCAGGTGGGTAGCTGGAGAGCCTGCAAACCTGAAGCTTGTGAATATCACATGAAACAATGGTTAAACCACGATTCCACAGGATATGAATTGGGCCATTGTGTGGTAGCTGTGTTTGTGCCCAATACAAAATCTATACCCAGTAAACATCCTCTCCTTGAATACAGCAGAAAGTTAGCTTCAGAGTAACTATTTTTGCTCGCAGGGCTATAATGATGTCCATGATGGCTTATGCTGATTTATATTCTGAGCCACACAAAGAAGGCTGCTTCCTTCCCAAACTGGCTGTTTAGTTAGGCAGTGCATTACTTCTATTTTCTCACATTACTATTATTTCAACTTTTTCTCTCCCTGTAGTCATTGCTTCTGCAATGAAACACCAGCTACAGTATTCTGAATCATTTAATATGAGCAGAATGAATAACTGGATGACATCCCGACTAAGGAAGTGTGTCTACTTCATGTTGTGATGTGTTTTTGATCTTGCAGAGCTATTTTCCAGAGTGGGAGGCACTCTAGACTCTAAGGGCTCTTGCACAATTGCGCGTATGCAAGGGGACTGGGGGAGTTGTGCGAGGGCTCCTGTCAAGTCCCTGCAGTCCTTTGAATTGGGCACACTTTGTTAGTTGGGATGTTAGCCACTGTTTGCTAGATAGTTAACACATACTTGTCATAGCAGGACTCTCTGGCTAGGGTCCTACGTTATAGCATACTCAGTAAAATGTGTGTACATACTATGATCATCACACTGGGATTATGCATGTATATACATGTTCACGCTAGAATTAATTAAGCTTTCTATTACTAATCTATCTGTTCATCCCTCTACCCTCCATCCACACATACTAATAGCAACTGGTAAGGTAATGTGTGGACAAGCAAAGAGGATACTTGGGTGAATATTTGATACTTGTAAATTTTGCAGAAATATTACTTAGGAATTTGTGGGTGAGCTGTAAGGCTTTTAAAACCCTCCCCCAAACTACAAGTGCAAGGCCACACATGTGAACATTGTCTGTGTTGCCCTCTGCCATGGAAAAGTTGCACATGTTGCTTGCACATATTATGTAGCAGGGCACATTTGCTGGGAGCACCTAGCATGAAATCGCACCTGCTATGCTAGCCGTTCAATTGTCGCAATACCTGCTCCTGGTGAAACAGGAGCATCCTCAGGAAGAGAATGAGGAAAAATAAGCTGGCGCAGTAGTGGAGATGAGCGGTTGCAGAGGCAGCCATTTTAGTTTCTGTCCTGTTGGCCAGGCCAGGTTATGCCTTATAAAAGTCTGCACAAGTGTGAATATGCATTTGAGAGAGATGGGATTGGGATATGGGTACAGAGGGAAAGACTGAGCATTGAACTCACACACACTCACAAAAACTTGGTCAGGAGACCAGGCATGTATTGATTACTGTAATTATCTGATCATAATATGCTTCCGCCCTTTTTAATACAGTCTATGATGTATATACTACATGGAGAGAAACATTATAGGCAGAAAGGAGGGCATTTTTACAAGCAATACCTGCTTCAAAGTGCCGCTTTTTTTTTGCCCTTTCCACTGAGCTGAGGCATCTTCTTCAGCTCTGCCTCCCTCTCATCTTCTTGAGCAGTGGGTTCAAATCAGCTCTGGATAATTGGATCCAGTCAGTGATCTGCCTGTCTCCCCCATCTCAACGTAACACATACTGTAGAATACAAGTGCAAGCAGTTCCTAATCCAGCCAGCAATAAAGTGTTTCCTGCTTCCTGCCAAGGCAAGTTGTAGAATTTGTAACTAGCAGTAGCTCTCTTTGTCCAGGCAGCTCGGGGGCAAAGAAAGGGGAAAGAGAAACATGTCCATGTTTGGTAGTGTGTATAACTAATGGGAACAATGATTTTCTTCCATTTTCTTTTACAAGTTAGCACTGCATACGATACAAGGTGGTTTGTTATAATTGGAAAATTAGTATTTTTGAAGCATTGACTGTATTATAATAAAAGACTGGCTTCCCCCAAATCTCCATAATGTCTAGCTTGCAGTAGCATCTCAGGTGTTCATGTGTTTTACTTCTAACAGCTCCTTCAGTGTTTCCAGCACTACCTACCAATTTTCTAAACCCAAGTCCAAACCAGAGCAGACAGCCAGATCCCATGCCATGGGTACTCCCTGGTTCATGCCACAAACAGGATGGAGACCTGAGTGTTCCAAGGCAGTGACTCTTTCCACTGATGACTGTAGACCCCTCCATACTTTATGTTCAACACTCATACAATGAGTGTACACAGGCACAGATCTGTACACAGGTACAGTCATTCACATTATGCTGAACGTGGGTGCAGAAATACATTTCCTATCTATACCATGCATTTGAAGGGACATCTCCAGGTTCATTTTATGAATTTTACGAATACAAGTACAGTCATTTACTCAAACACGTGTACGAGTGTACAAACACTCTTGCAGTATAATGTTTGAATTGGGCTTGTGTCTGTTTCTGATCCTGTTTGGAGATGCCAGCAGTTACACCAAAAGGAGAAATTTTGCTATGCTGCTATCTGGTGACCATAGTGTGACCAAAGTCAATGAATATGCAAGGAGAGAATTGCCAAGGAGGTTTAACACAGACACATTGAACTTCAGAAGAGGAAGCTTCTCTAAAGTTAAACTCCTCTAAATGAGGAGTTTGGTGGGGGGGGGGGGATGAAAGGGAAAATCAGGAGAGTCACTTTGCTCCAGAATGCATGAAGTTTATTTAAAACCACAGTAATAGAAGCCCACTTAGAATGTATACCAAAAAGGAGGAAAGGTACCACCAAGTCTGGGTGGATGCCAGCATGGCTAACAAACAAACTCAAGGAAGCTATAAAGGGGAAGAAGACTTGCTTCAGAAATTGGAAGGCTTGCCCAAATGAAAAGAACAGAAAGGAACAAAAACTCTGGCAAAAGAAATGCAAGGTGTTTGAGGAGCATTTAGCTAAAAGCATCAAGGGGAATAACAAAAACTTCTATAAATACATCAGAAGCAAGAAACTTGCCAGAGAGGCAGTTGGACCGTTAGGTGATAAGGTAGTAAAGGGATTATTAAGGAGGACATGGAGATTGTAGCGAAGCTAAACGAGTTCTTTGCAACTGTCTTCACTGCAGAAGATACTGAGCGTATATCTGTGCCTGAACCTAGCTTCTCAGGGAGAGAGGCTGAAGAACAGAGTCAGATAGAAGTGACGAGAGATGACGTTCTAAACGTCTGTAAAAATTAAAATTTAACAAATCACCAGGGCCAGGTTGCATCCACCCAAGAGTCCTTAAAGAATTCAAATGTGAAATTGCCAGCCTCATTGCAAAAATATATAACATCCTTACAATCAGGTTCTGTACCAGAGGACTGGAAAGTAGCCAATGCAACATCAGTTTTCAAAAAGGGATCCATCCAGGGGGGATCCAGGAAATTACAGGCCAGTAGGTTCAATGTCTGTTGTTCCAGGCAAATTGATGGAAAGCATTCTCAAAGATAAAATTAAGCATATAGAAGAAAAGGCCTTGCTGAAGGAGAACCAGCATGGCTTTTGCAAGGGCAAGTTTTGCCTCATTAACCTTACGGAGTTCTTTGAGAGTGTCAACAGGCATGTGGGTAAAGGTGATCTGGCTGACATAGTGTACCTGAACTTCCAAAATGCTTTTGACAGAGTTCCTCATCAAAGGCTCTTGAGAAAACTTAGCAGTCATTTGATAAGAGGACAGGTTCATGTTTGGATTGGTAACTGGTTGAAGGAAAGGAAACAGAGGGTAGGTTTAAATGGACAGTTCTTTAAAAGGAGGGAAGTAAGAAGTAGGCATGTGCCCGAAACATTTCGGAGGCCATTATGAAGGCCTCCAAAATGTTTCGGCACTGGGGGCGGTTTTGGCATTTCGGCGCCGGCGGGGGTAGCGCTTTAAGGGTGGGGGAGGGTGTACTCACCCCTCCCACCGCATTTCTCCCCCACTCCGGCGCTTCACAGCAATCGTGTGAAGCGCCTCAATGTGTGGCAGCTGTCAAAAAGGCTAATTCGGTGCTTGGAATCATTAGTAAGGGTATTGAAAATAAAACGGCTAATATCATAATGTCCTTATAGAAATCATTGGTGCAGCCACATTTGGAGTACTGTGTACAGTTCTCATCACCATACCTCAAAAAGTTCATCAGAGAACTGGAGAAGGTGCCTACGAAGGCAACTAAGGTGATCACATTCCTAGAGCACCTTTCTTATGAGGCAAGGCTACAGAGCCTGGGGTTTTTTAGTTTGGAAAAAAGATGACTGAAGGGAAACATGATAGAAGTCTATAAAATCATGCATGGTGTGGAGAAAGTGGATAGGAAGAAATTTCTCTCTCAAACAGCACTAGGACAAATCGGTTTCATTCCATGAAACTGATTGCCAGGAAATTTAGGACCGACAAAAGGAAATACTTTTTCACACACTGCATAATTAACCTGTGTAATTCCTTGCCATAAGATGTGCTGACCAATATTCTCTTTAATTGTTTTTCATCTGTGTGTGGAATGAGTTTTGTTCATCTGTGTGCGGACTGAGTTTTGTTCTGGGCAGCAGTATCAAGGCAGTATGCGTGAACATGCATTCAGAGTGGGGCCTTCCGAATTCAGCCGAGTGGGATTTAAAACTGTCTGAGCAGACTTTAAAAACAATGTGTGCATGCGCGCACACACACACCTTAGAGGGAACACTGGTAATGACTGCCACCAGCCTGGATGGCTTTAAGAAGGGCTTAGATAAATTCATGGAGGACAAGTCTATCACTGGCTACTAGTCTGAGGGCTTTAGGTCGCATCCAGCCTCACAGGCAAAATGCCTCTAAATACCAGTTGCAGAGGAGCAACAGCAGGAGAGAGGTCATGCCCTCAACTCTTGCCTGTGGGCTTCCCAGAGGCATCTATGGGTCACTGTGCGAAACAGGATGTTGGACTAGATAGGCCTTGGTCCTAACCAAGTAGGACTGTTCTTATGTTTTTATACAATAGTGACATTTTACAAAAAGATAAGCTGCCACCCACAGTGGTAGTCTTGGCTTCCTGAACTGGTTGATAATATTTATCTGTGGTCAAATAATAGGCACTCAATTGACGAATGCCAGCCTTCAGCAGAAGGCATGATATGCAGAGGATATGGAGATGGAGGAGTGAATGCCATCTGTGACTTTCACTCCACTTCTATATTAATCTTTAAAGTTTGTGTCCTTGAACAGTGTGCAGTTCTGTTAAATTGTTAAGATATAGTCTAGTTCCTAAAGTAGTATCTCTATTGCCAATGAATCACTGGTTTTGTACATACTATAGTGGGCTAGAACATTCCTGTAATTCATAAGCAGCAATATGACAACGGAACTTCTAATGGTATTTATATCACAGACATAAACTCTTTCATGTTGACCCATAGAGGCATCCTATATAGGCAGTTGTTTCATTTCTTGCATCTTTTCGTTCTGAGTCATGATGTTTTGGTTCTGTTGCTTATCATGTGGAAAACTATTTATGGCATTTGGAAGCTTTTATTGCAAATATTTCTTCTTAGTGTATTGGAACACTAGATTAGAAAAAAATCTAAAGTGTTTTACAGAAGACCTTAAATTGACACAAATGAGCTTTCAGGATATTTCAATATGCATTGTAAAATCATATCTCCCCCCCACCCCCACGGACATCTCTTCATTTCTCTATCCATAACCCCTGAACTATTATGCTTTTCAGACTTTTCATAGGGAGCTTATCTGAGGCGTTCTCGTCAAACGTAGATTTGCAATTGAAGAATGGCAACATTAAATTGTATAAGCAAAAAGCTTTAAAACTTAGCCACAGTAAAGGTGACAGCCTATTTTTTAATAGAGTGATTTTATGTGGAAGGATTCTTAAAAGTGTTTTACAAATGGGGTGGCTACTTGAACACTTATTGAACACTCAGAAAAATAAGAGAGAATGTTTTAAAATAAACAAATTGATAATTTCAAATTGTTATCGGGAGAAAGAGACAGACAACATGCACCTCTTACATTTTACTTTGAGTCTCATGCAAAAGGTGTCCCTGGTGAGGGACACCTTTTGCATGAGACTCAAAGTAAAATGTAAGAGGTGCATGTTGTCTGTCTCTTTCTCCCAATAACAATTTGAAATTATCAATTTGTTTATTTTAAAACATTCTCTCTTATTTTTCTCCTAAAGGCACCAAAGTAGCTAACAATAACATCCTTAAAATGACACCGAAGAGTCATAACTTACAGCAGCAATAAATAACAATAAATCTCCAAGCAGCATTAAATGCCTTCTTAAAAGGCCACATTTTGAGCAGGAGCCTGGAAGCATCTGATATCTATCTATCTATCTATCTATCTATCTATCTATCTATCTATCTATCTATCTATCTATCTATTCGATTTCTATACTGCCCTTCCAAAAATGGCTCAGGGTGGTTTACACAGAGAAATAATAAATACATAAGATGGATGGATGGGGCCTGCCTGATCTCCACAGGGTGGGTATTCCACAGAATTGATGCCCCCACAGCTTCCTGAGATTGTCTGCTCTTTATTGGAATTAGACACCAGAGACAATGAGGGAATTACTTCTTTTTCCTACTGATGTTCCTAGATCGGAGGGCATCTGCTGATTTGGTACAAGACCTAGACATACAAATATAGTTGCATTTAGATGACCAATAACCCATCCCCCCCCCATGGTTCTTAAAAATAAATAAATTGACCAACATGTTTCACAGTGTTATGGTTGTGATGGTGCAACATTAATGCACAAGAGAGTTGCACTACACTGGGAGCTTACGCTACTGACTAGTATTCCACTAGCACAACTGCAATAGTGCAAGAAATAAGCCAGCAGTAACTTGGTGAGCAACCTGTGTGCCTGTGCAAGAGTAGTTAGGTTTGTGTACAAAAAGAGCTGTGCAGTTGGACACAATACAGCTACAGTCTCTTAAGCGTTTGTAAATTCGTGTCTTCTGCCTGCTTGACACTGTGCAATATGTTGGGTCTTATCTTTATTCTTTTAAAATACAACAAATTTGAAATAACAGAAGGAGAAATATAAATAAATGTACATCAGCAACCAATATAGAACCATTACTAGCAAAGAAAAGCAAGGGAATATTGCATATTAGAATTGTAAATTAGAGGCTCACGATTATGGATAAGAGTAGAAAAAGCTACCTGCCCTTGTTCAAGAACTGTGTGCACTCCTGTTTCCTGCTCGTGCAAGATGAAAACAAGCTCAGAGGTGCTGGCAGAGATCATGTGCTAAGCAGCAGCTGAGTTGGAGGACTTTCCCTCCTACCTGTGAAACCCCTGGGTACAGCTGCTGGGTAGGAGGGAGCCCTCCGGCCCAGCTGTTGCTTAGCACACGATCTTTGCCAGCACCTCTGGCCTTATTTTTTACTAGCACACCAGCAGAAAATGGGAGCGTGCAGAGTTCCAAACCTAGGGTAGGAGGCGTCTCTTGCCTATTTATAATCATGAGAACAAGCCTTATAACTTGTTCAAGATGCATTCGAGGCTCTCCAAAGAGTAGTGCAGAGGCTCTTGCCATCTTTCCTACAAACCTAAAGATACTCATTTGTAGTGCTGGAGGATATATTCTTTACTTTTAGGGGTACAGTACATAACATAAAAGGTACTGTACATTAGATATCCAATATTTAAGAGAGAAGAGTGATTCCCTGACAACTTGGCTTCTTTCACCAAGCAGGTCAACTTGTGCATAATCATTATCTCTCACACTGTAGTTATCCAGTCTCTGTGCTGGGTGTGTTTGTGTTTCCATTTGCTCGCCTAGGATTGAATGCAAGGCATAGGCATAAAAGGAGCTCTTTAACAAGGTTCTTTTTAAGAAGACAATGGAGAACATTGCCACAAGTGACCAGAACCTTGTCCCAAATGTCTGTGCAGTTGGGCATTACCATCAAAGGGGAGGGGGACCGCCATGCAAAACAGAGAGCTTCTAGTATTTCAAACTATAGTGTTCCTGGATCCTATTTTCCAAATGAGATGGACCAAGCTGTTTTCTTACTTATGGTGTAATCTTATGCATCTTTATTTGGAAGCAAATCCTGATGTGCTCAATGGGACTTACACCTAGATAAGTGCATAGGTTGCAGCATAAGTAGAGTTATTCTAGTTAGATTTTATGAGAGACTGCCAAAAGTCACATTTTAAGAACATGTGATTCTTGGCAAACCCAGAACAGTTCTATGCTTGGCTTTGCCTGATTTTATATTTTCAAAATATCACCAACTGTCGCGCAGCAGCCACCCCTGTATTATGGAGTAAGTTCATTCACATATGGCAAAATTTGGCTAAAGCATATACCGGTTTAGCAAGGATATGACTAGGTTGTGTGACTCCAGTGGTAATATTATCAAATGTGAATATTACTGGCCACCACTCCTTGGTTTTGTACCTTGATGGTGAGATGTCAGATAGCAATTCTTTATAGATTAGACTTGTATTTTCACTATACATGAGTTGCATGTCTCTAATGTACCTGATAATATTATAGGTACTTCCCTTAGGAAATTTGCTGCAGGTTGAACTTGTGACCACTGTAGTGCATCATATAACAGGGCTCAGTAATGACTGTTGTTGTTTTAACTTCTACTGCGCCCCGTTATATGATGCACTACAGTTTAACTGTTTTAACTTCTACTGCGCCACCAGGAGCCCCTGGTGGCGCAGTGGTAAAACTGCTGCCCTGTAACCAGAAGGTTACAAGTTCGATCCTGACCAGGGGCTCAAGGTTGACTCAGCCTTCCGTCCTTCCGAGGTCGGTAAAATGAGTACCCAGAATGTTGGGGGCAATATGCTAAATCATTGTAAACCACTTAGAGAGCTCTGGCTTACAAAGCGGTATATAAATGTAAGTGCTATTGCTATTGCTATTGCCACTGTAATCTTCTTCTGACAGCAGCTGAACTTTTAATTATGTCTGTCCATTTGTGGAATTAAACAGTTGAATAAAATGCTTAAATGAGGTATAAAGTTAGTCAGTCTTCTATAACAGATAAGGACCTAATTATCAAGATTAACAATAATGAGTGTATAAGTTCACAGCTTGTATATATGAAAACCCATGGTTAATTTGATTCCTTCCAAACAACATACTGTAGTTGTAGAAGTCTACAGGAATGATTGAAGACATATGTCTTGTGGGACAACTGACCCTTTTGTTTTTTTATTTGTGGAATTAATGTGGCTGATTCTATAAACTGGTAGGCAGTTTTATTAAAGTTTTTTCTCATTTTGGATTTGCTAATCTAGCAGTTTGTCGCTCATTTGCTCGGCACTGCCAGCCCTTTGCAGACATTGGTACTTATTTCCAAATAGTTTTCATAATTTATTTTTATTCATATACACACACAGCCCTATCCCCAAAGATCACTAAAATGTGCAATCAGAATTCTGTTCTTAGCACTATATTTGAATGCAGACATAGTACAGACTGGATCAGGCGCACACATGCGAAGGACTTTAAGGATATGAATAATGCAATCTTATTTAATGCTGTTCTTTATGTGACGCTTTAGTATTCTCCATGGAAATCTTTTGCAGATATATTCTGCTTGCACTTTGCCCACAGCAAATAATAGTAAATAGTAAATAATAGTAAATTCTAGCAGCAGCTGTGATAATGAGAACAATTGGTTTAAAATTATTTCACTTTAGAGATAAAACTGTAATATTTAAAGCGGTATATTCCTGAAGTATGTCTTCCTTTCCCCTTATGTTTCCTGTTGCAAGGCTGAAGTGAACAAATCCTCTGTTCCCTTTTGCTATGCTATCTTTCAGATAGTTCTTTTTAGGGATAGAGAAGAGTTGTGTTTATCCCTAGAAATGGGAGAGAAAACAGATTTTTCTGACCTTTGTAGGGAAATAAGTGCACGTCAGTGTACACATCCTCCTAGAATGAGCTGGGGTGCTCATTGTGCAGTATAGTTCTCTGGAATCCACCTTTTTTTGGTAAAACTTCCTTTTCCACATGCTGTGTCTCATTGTGTCCTCTTTGTGAGCAGGATGTCCCATTGGATAGATTCTGGAAGGGCCATAATTTTTCAGAATTAATTTCTATTTCAATGTTTGTACTTGAAAATATTTTATTTGTACTGTATTTTTAAAACTATGTGCCCTGAGCTTTGTTTAAAAACCTGTCAAAAATCCCATTATATTCCTATGAGTGGAGGATACCCCATCTAGGAACCAGTGATGGCTCACTTGTACCACCAATAAACATGTTCCTTAATATTAACGAAGAAAACCGTATACCGGGGCTCTCAAACTTGAGTCCCCAGATGATGTTGGACTACTACTACAATGGTTAAAACTTCTTCACAACCCTTTCCAACTTGTTAGTCAATTACTACTCTCAGGATTGCTGTCTACACTTCCAGGCCCACAGCCCCTCAGTTTTCTCTCAGTGACCATCTCCTGTCTTCATTTAGGTGTCCTCTGCAGTCCCCAGGTAGCCAATCACTTTTAGGAACTTGAATCTCTCTAAGCCTTATAAATATCAAAATCTGACACATGATCTCAGCAAAACATGAATTTGTCAGCCTCTTAAAACCACTCCCTCAAAACAACCAGTATTGCTTCCTGGCATTGTCAGTACCCACTCCCTGCTATAGAAGTCTTGCTGTAAACACAGACCTTTACAGAGGCATAATAGTGTTGGGTCCTGTTTAGATCAGCCTTTAATAAAAACAAATAAGCAGTACATCTTAAAACTCACAAGGAAAGCTGGCCCCCCAGAAATACAAAATGGATAACAAGCAATCACTCAAAATGACCATCAAACTCCCCAAAAGCAGCAAACCTAAATCTAGCAAAAACTTGCAGCAAGACAAGGGTTAAACCCAACAAATATAATTAAGAGAGCAATGGTTACAAATGACATAAATACAGTAAACCGAGAACAGTCTGAATAAAAGCAAAATGAAGCCAAAAGCCTTTCGAAAGTGTCAGGTTTCCCCCTCTCCCCTTGGCTTACATTAGTGAGGCTTGCCACTCTTCCCTCCAAAAGGCATTCCACATCACTTGTGCCACTGGTTAAAAAAGAAAGAAAAAGCCCTACATTCTGATGGACATCTGCTGATCCTGGTTCACTGGAAGAACCCAGAGCAGGGCCTCTGATGTTAAACGGAGTGCTGGGGCCATATATAGGAGGAAAGGTGCTCAGGTCCCAAAGCCACAACCTTGAATTGTACCTGAAAATCATCTAGCAATCATTATAGATATAACAAGTTGTTCTAGTAAGAACTAATCGGCCTACTTTCCTTTCACTGCCTCTACAACTGGACTAAATTTCATCCATATCGAGGTTCACAAGTTAGATCTCTTGCACCTCAAATGTTCATGTGTCTGCCATCTTGGATTGGGGGGGATGACATAATTACAAACTACACCGCTGAAGTGTTCCTGTGTGTCTCTACAACTGTACCCTATTTGATTCATATTGGTTGAGGTGTTGCAAAGTTGAGGGGCGTGTTGCCAGAACCTAAGGGGTATACTCGTGAGTCAAATGGGCCGTAACCCAAAATTTGGCTTTAAAAAAGCCAAATCTGGCAACACACACAGAATGCCGGGTGATCTCAAGCCTACTGGAAAGTAGGCTAACAAAACTGGAATAAAATTTTCCAGCTGGCCAACTCAATACATTTGACAACACATTTTTTAGTAGTTGAAGTTTCCAGACACTTTGTAATGGCAGCCCCACATAGAAGATATTACAGTAGTCAAGTCTGGAGGCTACTAGGCCATGAACAACTGGCTACGCCTGACTTCTAAAAATAAAATTAAAAAGCCAGAGATGGTCCACTGTTCTTCATCATTGCCATCTAGGCATCCAAAAGCAATGGCAGGTCATGGAGAACCCCCAAGCTGTGCAGCTAATATTTAGGGTGTAGTGCAGGCCAGGCGCGTAACTACTATTAGGCAAGGGGAGGCGGCTGCCTGGGGCCCCCCATGCCTCGAGGGGCCCCCCAGAGGCAAGTCACATGACTATATATTGTGAAGTGTGTGTGTGTGTATCAGTGAGGGGCCCATTTTAAAATTTTGTCTCTGGGCCCACTCCAGCCTTGATACACCCCTGGTGCAGGCATATCGAAGCTGTACACCTGATCACCAACCAACCGTTTTATGTCTTGTCTGGATTAAGTTTCGGTTATTCTCTTCCATCCAGACTTTAACAATTGATAGGCAGGGGATCAGGATTTCAGCTAGGATTTGAGGGAAATGAGAGCTGGATGTCATCAGCATACTTATTCCTTAGCCCAAATCTTTGGATGCCTTCATCTAATGGTTCCCTGAATGTTTTTAAAAACAACCATGATGGGATCCTGTAGGTCAAGGGACAAAGTAGCAGTAGAAAAAAAAATTCTTGGCATTTGTATAGTGCTTTCAGGTGCTCAAAGTGCTTCACATGTATTGTCTTATCCCTTCTACTTGCCTACATCTACATGTATGTATGTATGTATGTATGTAGATGTACATAAGTACCTTCCTGCTTACCTACTATGCCCATATTGAATATGTGAGAAGGGGTAGTGGCAAGGTTGGAGTGGAGTGGCTTGCCTCATGCTTTTTAATGAGTTACATAAGAACATAAAAAGCTGTCTTATATCCAGTTGGACCACTGGTCTGTCTGGCTCAATACTGTCTATGCTGATTGGCAGTGGTTTTTCAAGGTTTCAGGCAGGAGTCTTTCCCAGCCCTATATGGAGATGCAGGGATTGAATCTGGGACCTTCTGAATGTAAGCAGATCCTCTACCACTGAACTATAGCCTCATCACTAGGGGATATCTTACAACAGACTTTGCTCACATGTAGTCCCCCTTCCAACTGAAAACCACAGTGAACCCTGCTTAGCAAAGGGATAGTTCATGCTTGTTTCCGCAAGACCAGCTCTCCACCCCTGTTCTCCAAGTTCCTGGGAAAGGTGACATTCAAACTGGGGACTTCCTTATTAGTAGCTTTGTCTCTTAGCTGTTGTGCTACACCAGGTCTCATAGGTTCCCCCAATACCATTTTGGCAGGGCCTATTCTCCAGGATTGAGCAGAGCCACAAAAAAAGATGGACCCCTGGGTAGTATGCAGCAAATAGTACCATGGTTGATGGTATCAAAGTCAGAGTGAGTCCATGTCGGAACAGGTTCAAGCTATTTTAGCCTCAAAATGCTTTGCAGTCCAGTTACTGTGGGCTTCCATAAGCTTCTCTGAAGTCCCAATTGTAATAGGTGAGAACAACTCCACTGCATAGTAGTGAGTAGAAAAGTAAGAATTCTTCACTAGAGAATTCAGGTCCTAAAATGTGCTTTAGCCCATGTTTGGTTATATTGTCACATGAGTTCCTCCATTGTTGCTCTAGCCATCAGCTCTCCTATTTCAATCCTCTGAGCTCAGGAGCACTGGAGCTCTATCAGAATGAAAATAGTGGTGTGTCGAATGCCAGAGTCATCTTCAAATTTCACCCCCAGCCCCAATGAAGACAGGACATGCTTCGTTGGAGTAAAATAGGGACACTTTATTAATGTACAGCAGAATAAGACCTGCAACAAGGTACCTGACTAACCAGAGTGCGGCTACTTCCGTGTGGGACCACCTGCTAGGGAGGGCCATCCTACACCAAGGCGAAGGGCTGGGTACTGATTCGGTCAGGTGCCAGGTCATGACTTCCTCTCACCGCGAGGCTTTCCCCTGCTGAGGCGGGAGGGCAATCTGACCCACCCCCAACTCAAGCCACCAGAGCTCTGAGCTGGTGAGTCAAGCCACCCCCCAAGTGGGGGCCATTCCCATCCGGACTGCAAAAACCCTGAAGGGCTGTTCCTTGGCCCCCACCCCACCCCAAATGGCCCTCCAGCTGAACACCATTAATCAAACTACCTACTGAACACCCACACTCTCCTGCCACAAAAGTGGGGCAAACCTCTGTTTAGCCCCGCTTACCCCACCCCACTAGCGCTTCTTGAATACCTCACTGCAGGTCCCGGGGGAACAGTTCATTCCCCCAAATAGTCAAAGGCACACACACACACCCTGCAGCAAAGTGCCCTAAACTCGAATGCCAGAATGTGGGATCACCCATCCGCCCAAGGGGGTGCCCACTCTACAAGTCTCCCTGTTTACTTACGTGGGTCCTTCCAGGCCTTGCCCAGCAGCAAACTGATGTCATCGCCCCCTGGAGTAACAGTGACATGCCCCGCAGTAAGCCTGCTGAAAGCCAATGTCATTGCCTCCCCAGAGCATGTCTAGTAGTATCAAGGCCTTGCACTGCAGCAAGCTAATGTCATTGCCAGGCAAATGACTAGTAGTATCAAGGCCTTGCTTTTCAATAAGCCGATGTCTGCTGATGTCATTGCCAGGTAAATGAGGAGTAGTATCAAGGCCTTGCACTGCAACAAGCCGACGTCATTCCCCCCCCCCCCCCCCCAGGGAAATGACTAGCCCATGTGTTGGCTCCAGTGGCGTACTCATCCATCTGTGGTATTAAGAGATTCCACAATGTTCCTCGATGCCCCCACCCATGATGGTCAGCTGAGTCCTCTGCCTGGCTTTCTGACTATGACCGTAAATGAGGCTGCCAGTGGCCTGCAAAACAGAAGCAAGTTAGCACATCCGTCCAGGAAGCCCCCCACCCTCCTTGCAGCTGTAACAGACATACATAGCTGTGTCAGAGGGGCAAACGAAGCTGCCTTGGTCCTGAAGGAGTGATGCATGAGCTTGCAAGGGGTAATTAATTAAAGACTTTAAAATTCAGCCATGCAGAGGGGTCACTGCATCCCTGAGCTGTGGAGCCTGTGATCTGCTGGAAGAATGCAGTGGCTAGTAACAAATTGGAAGAAAGAGGAGTGCCGTACATACTCACCTCTATTGAAGTTAAAGAGTTAACAAATTGAAAGAAAGAAGAATTTCTTCACTACTTACTCACCGCAATTGAAGTTTAGCGAGTATGATGAACTGATCATGGAGGCTCAACAACAGGATTCCACCCAAAATACCTTCACTCCTGAATAATGTATTGTTGTATCACTCAGATGTACACTCAGATTAACCTAATCCACTCAACCAGAGGGTCTGGTACAGTGAACCAGGAGGCAAATCTAGAAATGTGAATAGAATCTTATCAATCAAAGAAAGATCAGATCACAATATGTATCTCACGTAGCGCCCCGTCCCTGGCTCAAGAAAGATTGGATCACTATATGTATCTCATATGTGGTGCCACATCACTGGCCCATTGCTTCCCATGTCCCCAGTCTATGAGGCTTACCCCATGCATCTGATTGCGTAGAATCTAGGGAACGTCCTAAACTGGATGACCCTGCCCATGGCAACCCCCAAAGCTGAGAAATGGAGGAAGACTGCAAAGAAGAAAGTGAATCCCTGCACCAGAACAGGATGGGGACCCTTGTGGAACTACCTGCTGAATGTGCATCCTGACTGTAGGATGCACATGGGCCCTTAAAACAAAATGAAAAAAGATGCAGAAGTGGATGTATAGTGCCATAAAGCAAGGCTAGTAGCGAAAGAAGCACATTGACCCCTCAGATGTAAAACTGCCTTCCTACATGGAGAAATGGAGGACGACATCTGTATAAAGCCACCACCAGGCTTTGAAGAACCCAGAAAAGAGAGGCTTGTATACCAACTTCAAAAGAGCATCTATTGTTCAGAGCAAGTCACTAGAGCCAGGAACGAAAAGCTGAACCGACTGCTGCTCCAGGAGGGGTTGACACCAGGATAAGTTGGCCCCCATCATGGTGATGACCTGAATATTGCACATAAGGCAGGCCTGCAGGATTTGGCCCACAGACACTATTTTACTAGCCCCAGGTATCCTGCAGCAAGATAGGCTGTAAACTGCCTTATAGCGCCAGCCTATGCATGTTTTCCCATGAATATGTTCCATGGTGTCCCCAGCGAGGCTTACTCCCATGCATGCATGCATGCCTCAGATGCATACCACCCGGAACGTAAGCTTTGGGCAGTATAAAAAATATGTTAAATAAATAGGATTGCAGTCTGAAAGCAATGGCGGTTTAGGGAGAGGAGAGGACTTGGCATTTGTTTGGGGGCTGGCATGCACTCAGGGGCCCCACTGATTGAGCAGAGACAGGACCTACTTTCTGGCCACTATCCTTGGTTGAAACTATGGGCCCATTGACACGAGGAATAGATCCACAAGTATAATATTCTGAATTTTAATATAATATATTATAATAGTCTCAATTTTAATGTAATGTGCTAAAAATTGACCTCGGCCCCTGCACGCCAAGTTGTGGATGGTTCCGGCCCACTAGGCCATTTGAGTTGTGCAGCCTTGATATAAGGGGACATGGCAAAGTTCCACACCCTACACATCAGGGATCCCACCCTGACTAGTCCCACTAGTATTGGTTGAAGACAAAGTTGATGGCAAGTCCACCAGTTTTAAATGAAGGTGGAGCCGTTGCTTGCTGCACATCCTACCCCAGAATCAGAGTGCATCACAGCCCCTGAAGCGTGCAAGGAGGTTGCGTGGATATCCAAGAACTCTCATTTATGGAGAAACCTGCACCAGAGAAGAGATCAGTCAAGTACGGCCTGACCAAGAATCGTATGCCAGTGGAAGGGAGGGGTGGGTTGGTGGCAGACACAAATGTATTTTATAATACATACCACAACTCGGGCATTCGGAAGGCCCAGGCTCTCTGAGCCAGGGTGGGTACCTTCCCCTCAGGCTCACTCGGCCCTTTCTTAGCCGCCCATTGTTGCAGCTGCCAGTCAAGTGCCCCTCCCCAGCAAATTGACCAATTGAGAGCCCCTCATACCATCAAGAGGGAATGCCCTAAATTGTAGCATCCAGGGTGACGGCAATCAAAAAGTGAATGAATGCCCCTCAATCAGTGAAGGTCCCCCAATTAATCAAGTAAGGAGGTTCCTCAATTAATGAAGAAATTCATGAATGCCCTCACTTAACGCATTATGAAAGCCCTCCAGTAAAAAGGCAATGAGTTTCCCGCAATTGATGAATCAAAGAATCAAACATGAGATCAAGGACCGGGGTGGGGGTGGGGATCAGCAGTCGCTCAGCAGAAAAAAGGCTTGCCCCTGGCAGGCCGCGGCTGAGGGCCTGGCGTCTCGTCCCAGGTCCCCTTAGTTCTTGCCTTCCCTTTGTCGATGTCCAAAAAGCAATCTGGCTCCTTGGCCGGGTAAGTGAAGGATATGCGGCAGGGGAAGATAGCCAAGTCTTAGGGCCTCAAAGCCCTGGTGCTGTAGCTGCTCTGCCACCCGCTGCTGCTCCATGGCCTCCATGTGGTCACTCCACAGCGATCCTCAGCACTAATCCTCCCCGTGCCAAGCTGACTGCGGAGCGACTGCTCGAAATGGAGGCAGCCTGGACCCCATCTGCCTGCCTCTTTCCCTCATTGGCCGGCCCCTGTCACATGGAGGTGGAGGCAAGATGGCGCCTGTGCCTGCCTTATGTGACAGGGGCACAACCCTGCCCCCCGCCTCATCGCTCTGGTGTGGCTGTGGGGACCGGCATTCCTGAATTCATAGGATACCAATAGACCTACCCAACATACCAGCAGGAAAATCCCCCCAGGGCTATGGGAGAACTACTTGGATCCATCAGTCTTGGAATGGATCTTCTTCACCGCTATGGACTGAGATTTAGACCACTGACAATCACCCAACCAAGTTGTGAGCGGTCTGTTACAAGAAAACAAAATTTATTTTACTTTATTTTATTTATTTATTGCTGCATTTATATACCGCCTTTCATTAACAACAATCACAAGGCGGTTTACAAAAGTTAAAAAAGATACAATAAAATGACAATAAAAGTATTAAGCTAAAAATATAAAAACAAACCAAATTTAAAATCTATAAAATACAAGCATAAAAACGATACACAGATAAAAACACATAGAAGCCGTAATAAAAACAATTATGTAAATTGTTTTTAAAATTAAAATTAAAATTAAAAAATAAATCCCCCCGCTTCCATCTTGCTGGATGAAAACACCAGATTGCGAGTATGAACTCAGTAGTCAAAGCACCCTTGAAAGTAATAATAGTTACTGGCTTCCCTTGATTTGTAATGTGTCCAATAAGAAGTAGATTCAGCTGGGTTTTAACTTTGTCTTCTGAGAGACTGATGCTTATTTGCCTCTTTTAGTTACACTTGTCGTATAAGGAGCCCTGATCCAGCACCAGGCTGTTTTTGCTTTTTGAATATACATCTCCTTGGTTTCAGTGAAACTTAACATAATATGTGATTAATATTGGAACCTAAATCCAAAAGATTTTTTTTATACATTGTAATTGTAAAGGCGCCTGCTGGCTATTGAGTGAATACTGAAATAATGTGTTTTGTGATAACAAAATGTTAACTTGGTGCCATCCAGATTGGACTACTGCTGTGCACTCTCCGTGGGGCAGCCCTTGAAAACTGTTTAGATGCTTCACCTGGTCCAGAACACTGCTGCAAGGATGCTCATGGGTGTAAGTCGCTTCATGGGTGTTACACCCATTCTGTGGCAGCTTCACTGGTTACCAGTCTGCTTCTGGGCTAGATTCAAGGTGCTAGTCTTGATCTTTAAAGCACTACATGGCTTGGCACCAGGGTGCCTATCAGACTACATTCACCCGTGCGACCCTTCCAGGGCCCTCCTTTTGGCTTCTCAGGCCCTGCTCATGGCCCTGTCACTAACAGAGATCCTGTTGACGGGGAGTAGAGACAGGGCCTTTTTCTGTTGTGGCCCCTCAGCCTGGAACGGCATCCCGGGAGAGCTTCTCCATGCTCCCTCCCTCAGTGTTGTTGGTTTTTAAACAAAAATATATTTTAAGAGAGGTTTTAAAATGTTTTATCTGCTGCTTATATTTGATTTTTTTTAGTTCTTAGTTTTTAGCTTTTTATTGACTTTTTAAATTTGAACTTTAAAAAAAGGTAATTTTAAATGTGGTTTTAGCTTGGTCTTTTAACTTGTTTAATGTTGTACTTGATATTGTATCCATTTTATTAATGTGTACTAGAGGGTTAGGATATAAATATTTTAAATAAATAAATAAAGTTCTAGAGAACTAAGACATATTCTTAGCCTTGCCACAGCCTCCTTTCAGGGTCCCTGCTTCCCATATAGCAAGAAGCAACTTGGTTTAATGCTGGAAATAGCAAAGTAACTGAAATGCTTATATGTAATCCTACCTTTCCATTTCCTCCTCTTATGTATATGTGTGTATATGTATTTATATGTATATGTATATATATGTCTCTCTCTCTCTCAGGAATAATTACATTGCAGTTATCCTTTTACAGGTTGAAAAATGAGAAGGCCTTCCGTCTCAGTGTTGTAGGTGAGTGAAAAAAACTCTGCTTTTAAAAAGTCCCAAGTTTTGTAGAATTAAGTTTCATATCATGTCAAGATTTTTTATTTTTTTTTGTGGGGGGAAGAAAGTGTAGTCTGTCTATGCAACAGGCTTTATAGCTGTAGAACAACAGTACTGCCAGTGTGGCTTTATGAATGCCAGGGAATTCATACTGTTGGTGTCACTTGATTCCTTTTGATGTCTCCCCTTTAAAACACTTATGGACTTCTTTATTACTGCTTCCTTTCACGGTGGACATTTTGGCATCTTTCATCAGCTGCTTTTACAAAGAAAATGTAGTGGAGCACTGCTCCACTAAAGGATGCCTCTCCATGTACCTTCACATCATGTTTCTTCATGCATTTGGCATAGCTGGGAACATTTGGAAGCAATTGCATAGAGAAAAGTGGCCAGAAGGCTTGATGCGTGAGCTACTTCTAAGTACAAGGCGATTCGATTAAAATTTGTTTTCCCCAGTAACTTGTCCTAGGCATGGTCCAGATTAAGCAGTGACTAAGTCCCATTAAAATTAATGGGATTAGTCATGACTAAGGTGTCTCATTTCGTTCAATGATGCTTAATCATGATTATCAGTTTAGATGCTGCTTGCTATTTACTGGTTCTTGTACTTAGTTAAAGGCAGTTGGTGGCAGATGATAAAACACTTGAGTAGAGGTTGCAATAACCTTTTTTGCTTTTTCAGTATCGATATTCTTTTAGACTGTTAGGAAAGCTTTGTTCTTCATCGCCTAAAGTGATTTGGTAATTTCCTGTTACCTTTGTCTTCTAACAGCAGTATGCATCTCAAATCATAGTGAAATCAAATTTTGACAAAAGGAAAAACTGTTTTAAGCAGTTTGAGGAGCCCATTTAAGGGGGAAAACAGCATAATTTGCTATTTGCCTTTTCCCAGCGTCCTTTCCTTTATTTCTATTTCTGCTCTATAGCAATTACATTCTTTTCTCTTCCACATCCTTTTGCCCCCTCTCTGCAGTAAAGTTCAGCTCAACAGTAGCTAATCCACTTGTCAAGGTATTTTGCGCTCACTGCTGATTGTACAAGTGAGGACAAAATTCTGCTGAAAGTCTGGCTGTAAAGGACTAGGGGTGTTCATGAAACAGATTTTGCATTTTGTTTCAAGCTCAAAAAACACAGATGGCTGAAATGTTTCATTGAAACAGCGGTTAACCCGATAGTTAAAAGCGATTAAGTGGCAAAACAAACTCTGAATGGTTTGAGTGTTTTGGCCATAGGGGAAACTCGAAACACCCCATTGTTCCCCAGGGGTAGCTCTTAGGGACACAAAAGTGGGTTGTGTGGTAGGGCATGATGGGTGCTACCGACCATCCAAGCCACAAAAGAAATGGGCAAGCGGGTGATTTTAATTAAATTTGTAACCTTTCCCCCAAGCCCTCATAGGATCCTGTGGGTGGGTGGTAGATAGCACCCATCATGCCATACCACACAACCCACTTTGGTGTCCCTAAGAGCTACCCCGGGGAACAATGGGCTGTTTCGAGTTTCCCCATTGTTTCCTATGGCCAGAACAAGCTGTACCCACAGAATGCATATACAAGTTTTGCATTGCAATTTGCAATGCATTTTGCAACCTACCTTTCAAAACACTGCAGAAGCACACAGTAAAAGGGAATCTGTTCCTCCCAACACAGAACACACATTTCACACACAGTCCAAAAATGGCTAGAAAAGCATCACTGACCCAGAATCCACTGCCAGCCACAGTGCCTGCGCTGCAGTAACATCATTGGCACATGTTGGGATAGGGCCTTCTCTGTTGCCGCCCCAGGACTGTCTTCCCTGGAGGCCTTCAGGAGAGCCTTAGAGACCCATCTTTTTATCCTGGCTTTTAATGATATTTAGTTTGAATTGTAATTTAAATCTGCTTTTAATTGTTCCTGGTTTTAATTATGTATTTTGGCCATTTTGGAAAGGGAAGTATATCAATCCATCCATCCATCCAATCAAAGTTGCTCTCTCACACAATTATGATTCCTTACTTCCTATCATTGCAACAGCTGTCACAGCAGCATCCTTACTTGGCAGCAAGCGTAGCCATAAGCTCAACTAGAGCAACATATGCCTTGCAATGCACATTGCAGAGCAGAGAGTGAAACACAAGTTAGTTCTCAAGGCCAGACTTGGAGCTCAATACAGCAACCACCAAGAACTATTTAAATATTTTTCTCTCTCTCTCTCTCTCTCACACACACACACCTCTGCCACTGTTCATTTCTCACCACAGCACTATTTCACAAAGAAACCAAACTACAACTCAAAGAAGGAAGGCACCCAAGTTTTGCCTTTGTTAATCTGAGATCCAGCAAAACCAGATAGTTATAGCAGCAATAGAACAGCATATTATAATCAGTACTGAGAAATGAAAAACACAAAATCGAACCTTCCTTCCTCCTCTCCTGATGCCTCTTTGAATAGGTTTTAAAATTTCATCCTTTTGTGTCCCCCCTCCTCCCTCCCCCTAGCCAATGGGGGCACAGTTGCCCATGACAAGCCAACCATGAAGTAAAGAGATTGGAAGCCAGTGCCAGAAAACCATTTAGCAAGGGAGAAAACAGGCCTCCAAAATGGTGCTTAAAACGTTGAAACAGGTTTGTTTAGAGCTCGAAACAGGACCATTAGTTAGAGGGTGTTTTGATTCAAGCTTGAAATACTCGAAACAGCTCATTATGAGTCAAAATCTTTCTGTGTCAAACCATTTTGCACATTCCAACAAAGGTATTGTTCTGAGAAACCTTAACCAGTTGCTTTGCTAAGCAGCTGAGATCTGCTCTTAAGGCACAATTAAGAAAGGCATAGCCTTTATTCTCATTCTTTGTTCCCATCCTGTTGTTTTACTACTTATTCATCTTTTTCACAAATTTTGCCACTTGGCTCTGGGGGTGGTGGGGTTCTTCAAACCAAGACAGACAGACAGACAGACACACACACACACACACACACACACACACACACACACAGAGGCAATCATTGAAATAAAATTAAAAGTGAAAATTGGTACCTCACTGTCATAACTAGCTGTAATTTTATTCAAACCTGAATTTGTTTTGCATAATTTAAAGTTATGACTGTGATAATGACATTTTTGTTGCAAGTAGATGCTTGCCTGTAATTCCTTAGCAAACAGAGCTGGTTGAAATGACTATTCTGATTCCCAGGCATCCTTGCAAATAATCCTGTACTTGAACCATCAGTGACTCCCATACAATGCACTCAGGAATTCTGTTTCTATTTCAAATGGTCTGCTTTGCAAAATAGACTACATTCATTGCTATCCACAGTATGCTTCACTCTTTGTCCTATTCCTTCCCTGTCTACTTCAATTTAGGTGGCCTATTACAGGACCTGACATTTGGTTATGGCTTCCCTTTGATTTGCATAAACTTCTGTAGTTACCTGAGAAGGCAGAATGCCCCATGACAAATACAGAATGGAATGTTTTGCAACAAGAAGGAATAGTTGTATATTTCCATTATGAACATACCTAAACTTCGTTACATGGCACTTGTTTTGCATATTGTTTATGCAGACAAGGGACTTAAGTATATTGAATAATCTGACCTTTAAATGATTGAAATAATGAATATTGAAATGGTGTTTTGTGTGTGTTAAATGCTGTTATGTGTTTTTTGAGTAGATGAAGCACTTAGCTGAAGGATATATTTCAGTCTTCTATTGTCAAGGGTACTTGGACCTTGAAATAGTACTATGAATACCATGAATGTTCCATAATCTTACTTTTGCCATTATATGGCTATTTAATGTTTTCTTCCTGATTTAGTGGCATAGTAGTTAAATGCATATCCATTCTGATATTTCTAATATTTGTCTTGCAAAGACAGAAGAAAACAGATTGTTAATCCTTATCTTGTTTCTTTTCACCAGACATCTGGAGCATTTATTAAAATTTCAAATTGCATCTCATTGGAGCCAGTGGCAAAAGTCCAGTTAGTTTTTAGTAGCCAAGAGTGCATTGGGTTCATAAGTTCCATAGAAAACTGCCTTATACTGAGTCTGATCATCAATCCTTCTAGCTCAGTATTGTCTACTTTTACTTGTAGCATCTTTCCAAGGAGATGCTACAGACAGGAGATGCTACAGTTTACTTGTAGCATCTTTCCAGCCCTACTTGGGGACTGTACCTGGGACCTTCTGCATGGAAGCCATGTACTCTTCCACTGAATTACGGCTCCACTCCTAAGGCTAGGGACAAGAAGCTGGTACTCTGGACCAAATCTGACTCTCCATGTGGAATGGGTGATCATTTAGCAAGTCCATGGTGGCTGTGTCATGGGATTGCCAAAAGCATCTTGGGAAGAGGCAATAAGGACCTGGTCCAAGGCTTTTGCTTTGTTCTTGGTTCCCCTATGATTGTAGATCAAGTTCTTTTTATGCTTTAACAATCTTCTCCTCTAAATATTTATATGGAATTTGTTGCAGAAAAAGTTGCCGGGTGTTTAACTGTTGGTGCTATAAGGATTTGAGTTTCTGTTTTTTGCTTTTGTAGGTGAAAAACTGCTTTGGTTTCAAAGTCACCTTGATCCCAACAAAGAAGAGTACACAAAACAAGATGCCTGTGAACTAGCAGAAAAGTAAGTCTGCAGCAGATGAGCAAACGGAAGTCTTGCCTTCTTATAAGTAAGAAGGATGAGTTAGACATGCTTTGTGCTTACTATGTGTTCAGGATGCTTTGCAAGATTTTGACAGTCTTTGACGGTATTGGGTGGTGGAACACAAGGGCAGCAGTCTGCATGTTCCATGCTTGGTGCTTACGGATTCAACCGTAGGAAAAGTGTTTTAATATTCCATGTATGTTTCATTACATTGTACTGTATTAGATGTAGTATGTAGATGTACATTACTTTAGAAATCTTTTAATATTACATTAGTACAAATAGCTTTATCATAAACCAATGATAAACTAAGCCAATTAATATTCTGGAGTAATTTTTGATCTCATGGTTCAGAATTATGTTATTGCAAATAGCTGTGTACAACTATATCTAGAACCTTTTCTCTTAACTGTAAATGTGTGCAGTTTTATGATGTCTGAAGCATGTTCCATGATAGAATTTGCTGCCACAGGATGTGGTGATGGCCACTATCTTAGATACATTTTAAAAGGGAATTGGACAACTTCATGAAGGATAGGTCTATTACTGGCTATTCAATATTCCTTGATTGTTGGAGATAGTATGCACCTGTGCTTACAAGTTGCTGTGGGAGAAACGGAAGGCGAGCCCTGTTGCCTTCATGCATCTTGTTGGTTGCTGTGGGAAACAGAATGCGGGACTTGATGGATCTTTGGTCTGATCTCGCCGGGCTCCTCTGAATGAGCAGAAGCCAGGGACAGGCAAAATAGGTGGAAACAGGCAGTCTAAAACATTTAAGTGCATTTTTAAAATCTGTGTGGCTGGTGAAGATGTGTTGTATGGATGTACGCTTCCTTTGATCCCTTCATGGCATATTAAAAATATTACATTTTTATCCTGCCGCTTCTTTGGGGACCTTAGAGTTCTCCCCTCGTTATCTTGACAATTTTGTAAGGTGGGTTAAGGGAGTATGTGCGAGAGTGACTGGCCCACTGTCCATGAATGAGCTCCATGACTGGAGTGAAGTTGAAACCTGCTGTCTCTGGTCCTAATCTGACATTCCTAACCACCACACTGAGACTCTTTCATATTCTGTCTGGTAAAATTGGTGTGTGTGTGTGTACAAACAAGATGTTCAGGAATGCTCTACTGTTACTCTGCTGTAGCCCACCCAAACTAACTTTAGAAGAACCTTTTCATTTAGCGCCCTGTGCCAAAAAGTGTTTCCATGATTATTTTCAAAAGACTTGTAAAACAACTGCAAAGGGTGTAAACATTTGAACTAAGAATAGCCTCTCCCATAATGGCTGTGTGTTTTTGTGTTCCAGATATTTGCATCGATTCATTGATGAGTTGGAGCAGATTGAACTGCGTAACAGCATTAAAGGGAGGCAGGCAAGACAGCACAGTTCCAGGGAGACAGTCATTAAACAGACCATGGAACGTGAAAGGCTGCTGTATGAAGGATATGGGCTAGGTATGGCTGGCTTACAAATGCCTTGCACTTGAAAAACAAACTGCATCTGGATAATTCCTTCCTGGCAGATCAGTACCCTGCAAATGCCATTGTGGGTCTGCTCGTGGAAATAAAACTCCTTGTTCTTAATCTGTTGGATAAATGGAGGGGAGCTGGTCTTGTGGTAGCAAGCATGACTTGTCCTCTTAGCTAAGCAGGGTCTGCCCTGGTTGCACCTGAATGGGAGACTAGAAGTGTGAGCGCTGTAAGATATTCCCTTCAGAGGATGTAGCCACTTTAGGAAGAGCAGAAGGTTTCAAGTTCCCTCCCTGGCAGCATCTCCAAGATAGGGCTGAGAGAGATTCCTGCCTGCAGCCTTGGAGAAGCTGCTGCCAGTCTGTGAAGACAATACTGAGCTAGATGGACCTATAGTCTGACTCAGTATATGGCAGCTTCTTAAGTTCCTGTGCATGTAAAGGTATATTTAGCTTTGTTAATTTCACCTTTCTGTCGTTACTATGCATCTCTCTCTCCCACCCCCCAGTTCCTTGCAGGTGCACTTTATATGGAATTGTATATTACTATTACTACTACTACTAGTATGTATGTATCTTTTTTTAAAAAAACACACACCACAGTTTAATAACAAAATCATATATTCTATTCCTCCCATCAAATATTACTGTCCCTTATTTTTCTGTGAGTCAAACACACAGGGCAAACATATCTGTATTTTTGGCAAATTAAAACAAAACAAAAGGAAAATTAATTTTTACAGTTTCTGAGGTTGCATACTGTATGCAAGATAAAAAGAAGGCTCAGAAATACTCAGAAAGCATGATTGCTGTTGGTGGCCCTTTCCTTATTAATGGCAGCTTCTGACCATTTGTCCTTTGTTAGTACTACTGCTGTGAATGTTTGCACAATATCTGAATTCGACTTCAGTTTTAGGAAAATTGTTGCTTGCTAGATAATGTAATGAAGACAACCATGTTACATTATGTGGGTATTAGGCTTTATAACTTCAGTATTGCTAGGAGCTTTTCTTGCCTTCCTTTTAATAAGAATGTCTGCAGTTTTAATTTAGTTGGTTGTTTTCTTGCTGAATTTAGGGGTTCTCTTTTCACATGGGGAGAAAAAAATAAAACAACTCTATCTGGAATTTTAAAAGGGAGACAGTAACTAAATGTGTGTGTTTGAGATCCATTGTTGTTCTTATAGGAGCTTTGCTTTATTGTATGATTTTTCAGTGAGATCCAGAGGTCCTTTAAAAGTTCAGTGGCAGATAGGTCATTCAAATCCCCGTTTGGCTAAGGGTAGGCAAATTGGCCAATATTATCTACAAGAATGAAAGCATTTAGAGGATGGGGCATAGTGGCTGCATTCAGATGCGATGCAATTCCTTGACAAAATCTCTTCCTTCAGAAAGGGAATGTGTAGGATTCTGACATTGTTTAAGTGTATGACAGACTTGGAGGTTGACCTTTCATCTAAGGCAGGGATTCTCAACATTGAGTCCACAGATGTTTTTGGACTTCAACTCCCATAATCCCCAACCCCAATGGCCTTTGGTTGAGGATTATGGGAGTCGAAGTCCAATAACCTCTGAGGACCCAACGTTGAGAATCCCTGATCTAAGGTACTGTTTCACGGTCCTACTCACACTTCTGATACTAGAAGTATGGTCTAAAATGGCTAACTATTGGGACACACACAGACACACACATACCCTGTCCCTCTAACTGGGCAAAAAGACATCTTCTAGGGTGGTGACTCCTTTCTATTTAGCAGGAGTGCAGCTACTGTCCCTAATCAGCCCAGCATAGCATCCTTCCCAGTGGTTGGTTGTTGTGCCTTCCATGTTTTTCTTTTTGAACTGTGAGCCCTTTTGTGTCAGGGAATCGATTTATTTCATTTGCTCTGTAAACCACTTTGAGAACTTTGAAAAGCTGCATCTACAATTCCTAATCATATTTGTATGCATAACTTATCTGGTTGATCTGGATTTAATTTTGTTTCCCACAGATATCCCAGACATTGTGAATTGTAAGCATCTTAAAACTTTCAGGTGAGGCTACTTCTTTTTTTTCTAGTTTGAATTCTTTGTGTCTTGTATTCACCCAATAGGAAGCCTCTGCTTTTCAACAAGGGAGGCATCTTACATCAGCCCTGAAAGCTAATCTTATTAACAAATCAGTGGCCCAGTTCAGAAGCAGTCTTAAAACATGCTTGAGCATGGCAGTGAACCATGGCGTGCCTCAGGCTTATGCACACCCCCCTCTGCTCTACTCTAGTGTGAGGGAAGTGAGAGTTTCTCCTTCCGCTTTTGACTAAATCAGGATTGCCAATCACAAGTTTGTTTTTAGTTGTAAGTGGAAGCTGTCGCTCTCTTCCTCATACACTCAAAGCTGGAAGAGAGGTCAGGGTTGCTTGCAATCTTGAGGCTTATTGCAGTAATCAAAACTATCTGGACTAGGCCTTTGTGTGTGATAAGAATGTGAAGAAAGTACTGATAGTACGCTCATCACCTTTTGCTTTATTGAATGTGTGTTCTGTTACGTTTACCACTTAATTTAAAATAATAAAGTGAGATTTATAATTTGAAAATAGGAATCAGTATTGGTTGGTTGATACCAACTAGTAACCCATGAGCCATGTCTGATCCCCCCCTCCCGGTTTGTTTATGGTTTCTTGTTGAAGTGCTGATTTGGTATGTCTTGAGAGCATTCAGATAATACAATCTGGAATGGAACAGCCCAGCAACATCCATCCGTTTTAGCTCTGTACACCTTTCAGATGTGTTACTGTCGCAATAATTATTGCCAGTTTTAATAGATGAGCTCCTGCACCCCTGTGTGTGGTGCTAGCCAAGCAGGAGTTTAATCATAGGGCTTGCAGTCCCAGTGTTTTGGGGTCTTTGTGCAGAGGCTATGAATATATTCTTGGCTATATTTATGTCACCGACACAAGTTTTGACAGCTGCCCCTACCTTTTCTCGGCATTAATAATCTCTGGTGAGGTACAAGCTCATGTGTTTGCCAGGGCACTTCCAGATGGATGGCTTTCTGACTGTCATATGGGCTGATCCCTGTGTTGGTCACTGCTGGTCCAAATGCTAGACTAGCAGAATCAGTGCAGGCATCCTAAATAGGAATAATAATACAAACACTCTACAGTAATTAGAACTTCTTGCTTGAGATACTTTCCTCATCACTTCTGCTTTGGCAGTCGCAGGCTAATTCACAAGAAACACAACTGTGCAGAACAGCCTACAGTCTTGAACCTGCCTGTTTCACCCATTCATCTGCTACTTTCTTGAGTATTCATTACTTCTAGGGGAAGCTGATATTTAGGATACTGAGTGAAATGCTTAGCCAAGCAATGAGATTCTTGCTCTACCTGCGCCAGTTTATGCTGGAATATGAATGAAGTTGAAATCTGGCAGCTTGTCACAGGAATTTCTGAAGGCTTTCTAAAAGTACAGTATCTGTCTGCATTATCAAAATACAGGGCAATTTGGACTTGTTTCCCAGTAAAGTTTTGTCACCAGAAGTCCTCCCTGATCCAGACAAAAACCTTTTAACTTAATTAGCAGGAAAAGTGTTTCATTAATGATTGAAAAATGATACTTTTCAGGATTTAAACTTTGGTTGTCTTCTCTCTCCCCCTCTTCTTCAAAGAGACTGGGATGGTGATCTGAAGAAGCTACCTAACATTAAAATGAGAAAGCTATCCAGTAAAGATGCCCTTAGTAGTAAGATGGAGAAGGGGGCTTTTGAAGCTGAAAAGGACTTGTGTGCAGCAAAGGACATGGACTAATGAGCTCTTGCTCATATGGCAGATGACAGCTGAAGCGGATCGCCAAGTTGCTCTTTTAGTTAACAATGGGAGCAAGACTGAACTTCATTTTTAAACCAACAAGAGAAGAACAAGCATTCTGGCTGCATGCCTAGTATTGAATTTTGACTGTCAGTTTATAGGGTAAGACCTTGGCATGTTATAAAACTCCATAAAGGAGTTTCTTCCTTTATTTCCAACTCCATAAAGGAAACAACCTTTAAGAATAATCCAACTCTGATCATGTTGCATTCGTGTAGTGGGGATGGGTGGGAGGGAGCTGACCCCCTCCCTCCCCAAATGGCTTCTTCCCAGCTGCTTTTCTCCCATAGGAGGGTTACTTCTGGAGTCCATTGGCAGAAAGGCAACTAGGGTAAAACAGTTCTGGAGCTAAAATGGCCTGAGAAGGGTTCAGTTCCCTCTGCCCCTCTTTGTTCATGCAGTGTTTTAGATGCTCCCCCTGTATATGGATTTGGTGGTAGCATAACACTTGCACACAAATATGTTGTCCTGATGTCTATTCTCCATTTTAAGCTGGACCAGCCTCAATAGGTTTTCGAGGGGTGGGGTGGATAGAGTTAGCAATAGTTGCATTGCAGCTGTAGTATATTATGGTGGCACACAGTGCATTCTTGAGAGTGCCACAACTACTGTTGCTATCTTCTTTTCACTCCTTCTCCCTCCCCTTTTGGACAAAGTGCTAACTATATATTCTGGCTGCTAAAAATGTTTGATCTGATGAAGGTGAGAGCAGTTGTAGGCCAGCCACTCCCGTGCTCTCCTTGAAAGATGTCTCAGGTGCACGGAATTTTTTTTTTAGTGTGCTGAGGCCAGGACACATAAGCTAACTGCTTGTAATCTGATAACATGTATTCTGTCAACTCTTTCTAGGTTTTGTATATTTGGCTACATTTCCTTTGCAATAAAGGAAATGCTATATACTATCCTTGAACCAGGATAGTGGGAGAGAGGGTACAAGTCTGGAGAGAACATAAAGTGCTGTTTCACTCTTTTACAATTCATAGTACATAGTGAACATAGTAATAGTTCACAGTACTGTTATTCGCCAGCTTAAATTTTAATTGTACTCCAAATGAAATTTTCATCCTTCAGAATAAATTCCATTGGCAAACAACATATTTTCCCCAATTTACAATAGTGAAGTGCTTTGTGTACACTTCTTGCCATTTGTGTAAAGTATAAGAGCATCCTGGTGACATTTAGCCAAGGAAGGAAGATTTATTGAATGAAGGAAGAAGTTAAGATTGGAGAAAATAGAATGAATATAAGATTGTATCATTTTTAGATCATTTTCTTAGTGGGTAGAAAAAAAGGCAAAAAATACGTGCTAAATGAACATAGTTTGTTGATGTACAAGATGAACCGCATCATAATGTGTACACATTGCTTCCAGAAACCCTGTCAGAAATGTATGTGTTGCAGAGTTGTAACAAACTGTTGTTTGTAACAAAATTTATTATTCCTTAGAGCCGGATTTTGAAAAGTACATTTTTATGCTAAGTTTAACCCTGACAGGTTCAATTGTTCTTGGAATAACATGTTAATCACTATTGTATTATTAATTCTCACACTGTAGTCTTCTCCAAATAAATGCTTACTTCAGTGCTGTTAGTGACTCACATGTTAATTTACTTATTGGTGACTTGCATATTAATTTACTTCCTTGGTATCTGGGGTGTAGTCGGTCCACAAGGTGCCTACATTCTGTTTGTTTGAAATAAGAAGCCAAACTGTTTGCGGGATTGCAGCTTTACTTTTTAATTGTGGTCTCATGCAGTCAAATGCGTTTTGTTCTGCTGTCATTTTGGTTGAGCTTCTTAGGTCATTGTGTGGGTAGAAGGTTGCAAAAAGCAACCAGTTAACAAGGGGAAAATGGCTTTAACTTGATTGTAACCAGAAAAATGATTTAAGGACCAGATCTTAGTCAGCCTGTCTGCTCCCTGTATGTGAGTCATGAGGACAATATGAATTGCTGTTCATTTTAGTGCAGATAAGTTAACTATATTGCTTTCTTCTTCTTGCACAGCAAGGTTTGATTACAACATTTCCATTAATTATAAAAGATAAAGATAAAAGCTGGCTTTACAAAAAATCAGATTGAGAATTGTGGTAAATTTATGATTTAGATGCTTGCTGAACATTGAAGTTTTTTTTCTTTCTGGAATTAAAACATGGTTAATTGAAACGGCTGCTTTTGCTGCTAGGGGAGGGGTGGCATTCAGTTACAAGGAAGACTTGCACTATTAAGGAAAACTGGGCTGCAATACAACATTGGATAAAGTGATTCACTTGGGTAAACCTGCTTGAACTCGGTCTGCTTGAATACATTTACCTCTGTGTTGGATTGTGGCATCATCTAGACTAACGTTGTGTGGGCTGAAAATCATTTTGCATGCTCAATGGAGGAGGGGTGATTTTCAGCGATCTCCCCTTTCCCTCTGTGATCCACTATCTCCCTAAAATATGTCCCTGAGAGTCCTGCAGCCTTTTTATTTGGATTTATGTACTTCTGTTCCCAAGTGTTCAGTATGATAGGTTACAATGATGCATTTTTTTAGAATATTACAATTATTTGATAATCGGGATGAAGAACTTGAACATAGGGTGCAGATTGTTTAGGCTTAACTGAGCATATGAAACTGCTTTCTGCCATCTTCAAACTGTTGCTCAGTGAAAGAAATTGACCACAATTTTCACTCACACACCCCTTTTTGGTGGTTATTCTAGTAGAAACTGATCTCATTCTCTCAGGTATATGCAAATATAAAATTACTTGGTGCATAATGCTGAAGTTTAAACAAACTCTGAAAGTCAATATGAAAGCTGTTCTAAACTTACAGCACAGCACTATATATAAGTCACTTCACCATCTATTGAGTTTGCAACTTTCTATATGGAATTCTTTGAAAACATGATTAACCTCTATTGTACTTAAAACAAATCACTTACAACAACCGTTGAGGCATCTGTTTAATACAAATACAAATTTGTTCCACAACAATTAGTAGTTATATTAAGTTTCTTTCCCATCCCAAATACCTTTTAATGCATAAGTCACCCACAGAAGCATCTAAGCTCTTTTGCAAAGAGAACTGGGTAAAACAAGTTACAAACTCGTAGGTCCAGCGATCATACACAGTAAAATATTTGCATCATAGATTGCATTGCAGTGCAAGGTTTAGAATTTAAAGAAGCTAATTTTGGTGATGGATAAGTGTACTCAGATACACATTTCAGATTCACACTATTGAGTGCTTTCCAGCTGTAGCAATAGCACCAACAGATACGATCATAAAGCTAATGAATAACCCAGGACACTCCTGACACTCCAGAGAGAGTTGTTGAAAGTATTTTGGCATTAACACCATCTTAGTGTTAAATCATTATTTTATTTATTTTTGTGAAGGGAAACTTATTCCACCATGTAAACTTTTTTTTAGCATAACTTCAGGTATCTAAAAGAAAGGTGTCTCTTTTTAGCATAACTTCAGTTAGCACAACTTCAGTGTATGTCACATCATACACTGGCAGTAGAAAAGATTGATAATACTCAATTCGGTGACAACTGGCATTTTTTTTAAAAAAAGTGATAATTATCCCTTCATAGCCATTTCAGCTACCTGCATTGCGTTTTGGAAACCTCATGTTAATCACAAAGCCCAAACCACCAGTTTGACTTGAAAATATGGCTTGATGCAATTACTCCCTCAGGCCTCTTTGACTCAAGTTGGGGTGATGGACTATTTACCTTCTACACATGGTGATTTTTAGTCATGCCAAGATCTCCATAGATTCAATACTTGGATGGCATTGGGATGCTTTTTTTTTTAAAACTACCCCAAATCCATAGGGGCCTGAACTTGAAAATTATCATTTTTAATAAAGTCTCTTTCTATATATACACACACTCCACTGGCTGCAAGGATTCATCAAATTCATTATCTGAACCCAGAGTTATGTTCTATATTAATGCAATATTAGGCAACTTATATTGTACCTTTGTCTTGTATTGTGCAACTTGCTGTATCTACCTTAACATTGTTTTTGCCACATTCAGTCAATTGCTTCAAAGCACTGGTATTCTCATAAGTGTCTACTGATGGGCAGAAATATCATTTAGTAGGTTACTCCAGGCTATATACTGTTTACTGGTCTCACTCCCTTAATTAAGATGGATGCAAACTATCCAGTTTGGGCTTTATTTTAGACTGTAATCCTATTTTTGTTTGATCTGTCCAATTACGTCAGTTGAAATACTGTTTGCACTAAATCCACAAATCATTTGCAGTGATAATGCAACTGTCAATTTTCTTGCTAAAAGGGAACTCTCTTTTTTAGAATGAAAGAGTTCATTTACCTGTCAGTTATGCAGCTTCCACTCCAGGAAGATCTCAAACATTAAATAAATCTAGCCTTGCATAACATCACTCTCATGCGTAATATAGTTTCAACTTGGACCATGATTCTAATAAAGACGATGGGTGCCATCACCCACTAAAATCAATAGGAAAATGCTGATTGATTTTAATGAAACTATTTACTTTCTGTGAGCCTTTGTCAGGTTTATGTTTAAAATTTGCATCACAGTTTGTCATCCTTTTAAAAATCGTCTTTTACATTTTTATCCATTGTACTTTGCCATTGTAAGTCTCTCTTCCTTACTAGTAAAACTGTCAGTGTATTACTCACATTACTTGGGCACAACTCACAATACATTCAACAAGCATTAAGCGGTATACAGGAGAGACTTCTTTCCTTTTAGGATATGTGATTACGTAGACATCTTAGGCACATATTTCTGAAATGGGATGCCAAAGTTCTTTTTTCACATAACTTATCCCTACTAGGCACACCATTATACTGACATGTATCTTCTACATTTTTTGTTCATCAGTCACACTTCAGTGTTACATTAAAATGGTCAAAACACAATAGTAACAACTGAACTATTGAACTCTTAAGAGCTCAGCCTTATCCCTTTATAGAAGATATCGCATATATCTTGTCAATTATGTGAATGTTAGCAATATTGGCATTCTGGTAATACTGCCTACATAGAGTCTTTCAAGACAATCCTAATGGTTTTGAGTCTGTTCTATCCTGATCTCTTAAAACAAAAGAATAGACTTTAATATCCCATCCTTTGCATATTTCACACACTAATAAATAAGTACTGAAAACATTTCAAGGTCTTTTGCAGTGAACTAAAGTACTCCTGTCTATAATACTTCAGATTATAGAATGTATTACTGTTTAAGAAGAAGAATTTTAAAGTGGCAGGAATATTTCCCCCCCAGTTCAGTTCTTAACTTTATCATACGTTTAAGAATAAGCAGTAACCAGATTGCTGTTCCAGATGAATAAAATATTTTTAAAGGAAGTCTTGAAGGTATTAGTCATCTGTGCTTACTGGGGACCAAGGAATATTGTTTCAACTACCTAATTTACAAATACTTCCATTTTAAACATATGTTTAAAATGATGACTTCCTGGAAAAAAGAATTTTAAATGTCGTTTCCAAACCATAGATGCTATGGGCAAGCCACTTCTGTATTAAAGTACTATATTATGGGGCTTAGACAATTTGTGCTATGATACATGTCTCTTACATGATTTTTAAGGGTTAATATGAACATTAAAAAATTGTTCTGAAGTGTGTTTTCAAGATGATGGTAATTAGCAAAAAGACCATAGTAGCAAATACAGAAGGGTTTCTTCCCCTCTTGTAAACAGAACTCCTGTAGTACATCTGCATGTGCAGTTCTTTTCAGCCATTGACAATGGTGCTGCCATGTTGCTTTGCCTATTAGAAGTGGTCTCTGCTGTACTTTCTTCATGGCCACCTTTTCTATGCCTAGCCAGAAAGGTGAAAAATTGCTTGAAAATTACATTCCAGAGGTAACATGTAACTTATCTTGATTACTGTCTTGTTGGCTCTTCTTCAAAAATACTTCGCAGTTTTGCCCTTTACTGTGGCTGAAGAGTAGAAAGCACATTATTTTGTTCTTCAACGAAGGAGGGGGGGAAGCCACTTCTATCAAACCGGCATGACATCAGAAACTGTTTCTTCTTCTCCTGATTGCTGAGAGTTTGTACCTGTCTGTGATACTGGCACCACTACAGCATCTTTGATTTCAGTGTTCTGAATGGAGGAAGTATTTTTCTCCTCTAGTTTTTTGGCAGTATCTGGACAGTTTTGAACAAAAATCACTCGATTGTAAGCCTTCAGCCTTCGCCACAACTGAATGTAGACTTTGCATTGTACGTACATAAAGACGAGGCCTCCAGTAAACCCAATGGCCACCACAACCAACTTTGTCCAAAATGGCCATTCCAGGACACCTTTTTAAAGTACAAAAAAAGGTACAGTTATTACTGTCCATATTTACCTGAATAGTTGCACTTTGTTTCTACATTATGCTTACAAAATTATTACAATTGGACAAAGTAAATCCCCCATTTTGCTATTCAGTAAAGCTTTTGAATTATTATTTGGTAGATGTCATACCAAATCGACCATTCAATTTTTCATAACTGTTTTACCTACAACACAGTGAGCCGCATACCCCAAATAAATATGAGCTTCCTGGCTGTGTGGGACTCGCCCAGTTGGGTGTGTGCCTCGCTTTGCTGTGTATAAGTATTCTTAACTTGTGTGTCAAATATAGGGATGGTACCGTGGCAACTGTGAGATGTGGGGATTTCTCACTGGAGGAGAGTGGTGTGCTGTCCTCCCATTACACTGATGTAAGCAAACTATAGAAGAAAATGTTATTGGCATGTTGTTAGTGGTCCATGTAAGGTTCAGCTGTACATCTACAGACTGTCTATAAAGCTCCTTAACTGGTACTTAACAGTCTATAGTAGGGATGTGCATGAACGGTCTGGGCAACCGGCTTGGCAGGGTGGGGAGCAGTTCCTTTTAAAAGCAGCTAAGGAGCTGCTTACCTGCTTGTCTCCTCCCCACTAAACGCCTGTGTGGGGCTGCAGCACTGTTCCATACAGCTTCTGTGTATCGATGCTGTGCGGAGACTGCGGGGAGCAGCACTGCAGCCCTGTGCAGCTATTTGAAGAGCGGTGGGGCAGAGACAAGTGGGTAAGGAGCTCCTTATCTGCTCTTTAAGTGAACCACTCCCCACCCTGCCAAGCCGCTTCGAATGCTGGGACCTGAGCCGCCTTGGCAGTTCTCAGAGAAGGCACTGAACTGGCTCGTGCACATCTCTAGTCGATAGAATTATTTGGGGACATTTTAAGACTAGCACTCCTCAAAAATGCTATTGCCTAGATTTTGAGTAAGTACAAGAGTCTAGCTTTCCTTCTGAAGCCTTTAAAGAAACTATGCAACTGCTCCTCAGAATATGAAGCCATGAAAGAAAGAGGGGAAAATGTATCTTCAAACATTCTCAGTTTTACTAGTGACCGACTATAACAGAGCTGGCTAATCAACATTTCCCCCCCAAAATAATTATAATTCCTCCCATGATATGAATTTGAAATAGCTAGTTTAATCCAAGGTATCTAAATGGAGACACCAAACTGAGCTTATTTGATGATGACTTTTTTGTCTGTAGTTGTAGAAGACTTGCAACACATATTGGCTTAAATCCAAAGCACTGTCGCATGAGTCAAAGAAACGTTTGCTCACGCAAGGCACAGTTCTTGGTGTTTTGCCAATTCCTCCTTGCTGCAGCTCCCTGAGCCACATCCCAAGTTGTTCTGGAAGGTCCCCTCAACTCTCAAAAGCAGCTTGGGGTGGGGTGGGGGATATAGTAGGCTATGCCAAGCAAAACTGCGATGGCAAAACCTGTTAGCCTTGCCTTGAGTTAGCTCGCACAACAGTATCTTTGGACCCAAGCCATTCTCTCTTAAATGTACGAATCTGTATATTATGTCCTGGTTTGTGTTTAAAATATTTAGTGCTGATTCAGAACCCAGTTAAGCCAGAGTACTTTTATAAAAGATGTTTTGTCTATGTGTGATGCAAATGGATAAAACCTATTTGGTTTGTGGGTCATATTGCATGGGAAGCAGTTTGCTTCCGGACTATTGAGTGGAAGTATTCAATTCCATGAGCCTGTGGGGGAGAAAGTTATTTTGCAGCATAGACCCAGGCTAGGAAATAATCTGTAGTGGTCATCCCATATACATCTGAAATTTATCTTTTGGTCCCATTGATGTTTACTGGAACTAAAAATGTTGAAATCGAAGTGTTTTAGTTCATTCACCTTTACAAAGGCTTTCCTTTCCACATTTATTTATAGGGAAAAGATTTCACTTGGCAGAGAATTCTTTTCAGTGCTTTAGGCCTCCTGGAAGATAATTCGTTTTGTTTCTTCCAGATTATGGTTTATAAATATTAAGCTGCTACAATTATGAAATCTGCCTATTGGAATGCCTGATCTCTAAAGAATCTCATCACTTGCCACTCGCTTCTCCTGCATAACTGTAGATTTCCCAAGGACAGCTTTACTCGGTAAATAGAATTTATCCATTTGAAAGTCTTGGGCACAGCCTTGTTCCATACGAAGCTATTTTAATGAAGTGACAGATGTGATGCAGATGCCATCCATCCATTGTTATTATTTTCATTATAGTAGCAAACACAATTCAGTTGCTAGCATTATGCACAGGCTAAGGGAGATGGAGCAGCTTGTAAAGCCACTGCTGCAAACACGGTAGCAGCAGTGCTGCTGTAGAGATGGAGTGGCAACCCTTCCGGGATGGCTGGGTTTCTTCCCACTGTTTCAAATGGGGAAAGGGGTGGCACCCTGGTCGTGCTACCCTCCAATCCATTCAGTGGTGCTTCCATGTTTGCAGCAGCGGCTCCAGAAGTCACTCCATATCCCTTACCCTTCTACATCATGCCAGTCAATAGCTTTATTTTTTTAAAAAAAGAAAACCAAAATGCTTATTGAAAAAAGCTGAATTCTGTGAATGAATGATTCAAGTCACTTAGCCAAGTATATGCTTGATTTTGCATAATTCAGTTAAACCACATCCACTAGCTGGTGGAAATTTATCTTCTTCTCCCCACTATTTCACCAGATGTTGCCTATTCAAACTACAAGATATTAGAATACTTTTTTGTTTTTGAAGGTAAAAACTGAGATGCTTTAAAATGTTGGGTTCTGTGGAAGGAGCATGGTAGCTGGGCCTGGGTACATACAGATGTACGCTCTGGTTGCATGTAGCTTCTTTTGCATCTTGGAAGCATGTGTGCATGGTTCTGCTGTCCCACAAGTTGTACAGCGCCATCCAAGAATGAGCACTAGCTGCCAAGGGCAGGAACAATTCTTCCACTGTTGCACTGGTGACCTCTTTGGTTCTGCGTACTTACACATACCAATATATCTATCTGTATCTCCACCAATTTAGGCTTAGCTCACTTGTTAGCCAGAATTTGTGGTCTCTGTCCTAAGACTGCTGTGGGGCAGCAGTCTTAGGAGAAAAGCTGGTTTTCTGTCATTTGCACTGGGATACAGAGATGGTAAGAAACAGTGGGAGCCTTCTGCTGCTGCTGAAAAAGGATTCTTGCTGTTTGTTATGTTCTCAAAAATGGCAGTGGCATGAGACCTTTGGAGGGGAGATCTGTGTGGTGCTGGGTGTCCTGCTTGCCAGAGAACTGGGGCCACTTGCCACTTGTGAACTGGCAAGTGGATTTGTAGATGCCTGCATATGCATGCTAGTAACAGTCTGGCTCTACTTTTATTTCCAAAGAAGCACCAACGAAGGGTAACAGAGAAGAAAACACTAAGCTTACTCACCATTGTCATTGCCTTGTTTAATTTCCTCAGCAGTCCGATCTATTAGTACATACAGTGACCAAACTACGCAGGTAATAGCAATAATGTGGAATGTGACTGAGCAAACTATCTTTCTCCTCTCGCTTGTCGTCATCTGTAGTTTTTCCCACTGCAAACAAGAAATGGAAAGTACTGGGTTTGTAGGACCTCAAGAAAAATCTCATGTCATTAACCTTCTTCTGAAATTAGCAGCAAGTTCTGGAGTTTCTCATATTCCTGGCCCAGAAAGGTAAGGGCACCAAAAGATGGGTTTTTTTAGATCATCTTTAATATGTAAACATGCCAGACGTCTCCCTTAATATATGAGAGAGCATAATAGCCACATCTCTCAGTGCTTGAGAGGGAGTTGTGATGCACGATCCATTTTAGTTCATAACAGCAATACTATATTTGCTATGCCAGGAGAAACAGAACTCTACATATGAAGAAATCTTCACTAATACAAAATCCCCTCATATTTGTACATTGTCTAGGGTTGGCCAGGGCCATGGGTAAATGTGTAGGGAGTTGCTACATTTTGGCGGGACAGTGGTTTGTACAGCTTACAGCAAAGATGTTCCGTTGTCCACATACTCACCTTATGCAGAAAATAACATAATGTGCATTCAAATGCTGTTAGTGAGCCTGCTTTTAAATAACTACCTTTTAGTTTTTTCCTGCCATTGAGATTATCTAGCTATTTTGTGCTGTAGGGCTATTGTGCAAAATCCCAGTCTTCTATTGTAATGAACCAAAATGTATGTTAGTGAAATGAGCACAGTTGCTTTCTTAGTTTACCCCTGCTTCTGCTTCCCTACCTTTCTTCCCTCTATCAAATCTGAGTCTGTACAGCACCATGCATGTGTTTTAAATAATGGTAACAATTATTCTTTAAACCGATGTATGGTGCTTTACAGTATAGGGGGAGAGGGGAAGGAAAAGAAAAGCCAAACATTGCTTTATGGACCAATGGAGTTTGGCAAAGAGAAAGGCCAATGAAATAGCAAGGATGTAGCCCAACGTGATGCTGCATTCATGAGACTCCTGTAGGCTAGCACTTTTGAGATGGGAATGTTTACTGTTTCTCAAATTGGTGCAATTTTCATTGTGATAGCACCAGACCCATCCAGAAAGGTCAGCTCTAATGTGTATTCTATGTGCTTCAAATGAACACTGGCATAGGATCAAAACATAATAAGATACTGCACAGGAGGAGACAAAAATGTTTCTTAGGCATTCTTGAGCATTGTAGAGGCCCATCTGAAGTGTCAGTGGAGCTTAGGGTCATGGAAGTGCTCTCAAACGCAACCAGGAAGCTTTTCACACCCAGCTTTAGCCTGCATGTCCTCCAGAATGGAGGTGTGTATTTACATATTGGCCAAATTTACCCCGAAGTCCATGCAATCTATCAGGGAGCACTTCACACACAACTTGGGTCTTCCATTGAGCGTTAGTGTAGCCCGATTTATATCTGAGGTGTACAAAATCCACTTTTTGTGCTGGTTTGGGGGGGCAACTTTGAACTCGCAGTAAAGCCTGCTGTCTGGGAAAGCTCCAGGAAAATTAAGCCACTTTTTTTTTTCTTTAGAAAAGAAAAATGCTTGTTTTTACTATTGTGCAGTCATGTTTCCCTCTCTCATAATTATACAAATAAAATAGTGCATAAACAGACAAAAAGCTGAGCTGTTGAAAAACCTCAGCTTTTCAAGATTAGTTTTGGTATCCCAGATATCTCTTTGTGATGGAGAAAGGCAGTGTCACAGTGCCACCTTCCTGCTGATAGTAAAGCTACATGATTGAACTGCAGGTATGAAGTAACTACGGTAGCTTATATCACTGTCACATTCTTCCAAAATAATGCCAAATCAGTGACATGAGCATGACAGAAAGAAGCAGCACCTTATAACCAGGAGACAAGATAAAGAGTTAGATTAAACACATAGCTTGTCCCCTTTTCTAAATAGCAGCAATGGGGAGGGGCTGATCAGGACTGAGATCGTGGCAAGGGGTGCCACAATTCCAACAAAAATTACTCCCTGAAATGCTATTTGCCCTAGGAGGAAAGCTGCCAACAGTACTGGGGGGGGGGGTTCTCCACCCCTGCTCCGGGTAAACAGGGAAGTTTTGTTGGGACTGCAGAGCAGGAGTCTTGATTGGGTGGCCCACAGCAGCTATTTACAAAGCAGGGGCCGATCACTGTTCACATGCTGTGCAAGTGGGAGCCCCACTCGTGCCACTGTGTGTGTATAAGCACCAGTGAGAGACTTGCACCTCACGACAACTCCGGTGGAAAGTTGTGCAAACGTAGTTATTTTCAGTTTAACAAATTTAACATTTAGTTTGTCCCTACAATGTGATGTTGAGTTTCTAATGTTGCACATTCAAGTCTTCCTTTTTCAATGTTGTTTTAAATATAAAAAAATCAAGACAGCCACAGCCTCATCTAGGTTACATGAAAAGGTGAAATAGGGCAGGGTGTAGCTAGAAAATGCCAAGATGACCTCTCCTAGTTGTTTCACCAGCATCAGGAAGATGGAACCCTAGCACAGGGTTTCCCAGATGAATCCCCTTGTGGCTGGGGATAAGGGGAGGAAGTCCAACAACATCTGGAGACCCAAGACTGAAAACCTCTGATCTAGCATAAGTGCCACAAGACAGAGCAGGACCACTTGCTCTGTTGTAATGGTGGTCATACAGGTAGCTGAGGCTGCAGCAAAGGGTGATTCGAAGTAGAAAAGCCCCGCTAATGGCCCAACTGACATCTGGCCTTTCTCCTCTGAAAAGAACTGTGGTGTTGTCTGCATCCATTACCATCAGGCTGCAGCCGAGGTGAGGCAAATCAAGGCCCCTCCATTGGCCTGAGGAGGACCAACTGGCATCTGGACGCTCCCCTCTGAGAACTTGTTTCCTTTTTCAAAATTCATTTTTGACATTTGTTTTAAAGATTGAGAGCCTTGGGGACAGGATTATTACTTTACCAAAAAAAAAAAAATGTTGTAAGCTGCTCTGAACCCCTGGGAAAGAGTGGGGTAATCAATCTAGGGGAGCTCCATATGCCAGCCTAATAGGTGTTATCCAGGCCTTTCAAAGCACTTTGCAAAAGTTGCCCTAATGTTTATGAATCTGAACATTATTGCTGAAGGCTATGCGCCTACTGCTCTGGCGTGGGACTGCCCAGAAGGCCATGCTTGCAGCACTGATTTGCACATACACAAGATCATCCTCTTGTAAAACCCATCTATAACTTCAGAAAAATTAAGTGGTACAGCCCTCTTTGGATAGTAGCACTTTCCTGCAAAGTGGGAGATTGTGGGGTGGTGGTGGTGTGTGTGAGAGAGGGGGGGAGAGAGAAAGTGAGAAAGGGAGACCCAAACTGTCTCCACCTATGGAAAGACAGCAAGTCAGAGAGAGAGAGAGAGAGTGAGAGAGGGAAACGCAGTCTCTCCACCTCCGGAAAGACAGCAAGTCAGAGACCAGGGTTCTAGTTCCCTAAGTGCTGGGAGTATATGGTATTTCAGTGGCAGCATTCAGTCATGTGATTGCTCCCATCTATTATGAAATTACATAGACCCACATAATGTGCAGTGGTACAGAGTTGTAACACTACACCCGGGGGGGGGAGGGGGGCTGCTGCAGCAGACTCCTAAAGTAGCCCCAATGCTGGTAAGAACAGGCAGTAGTGCAAGCCATGCTTCTGCAGTTTCCCCCATTGTTATGACTTGTATCACATGATCCTTATGAACATGTGGACGAAACTTTCAAGGGTGAACAGGGACAGCTGCTATTCTCCTGCTAAATATAAGAGCGCTGCCTTTTAGAAAGGTGCCTCTTTTAGCTGCAGAGATACCATTCATTGCAAGAAACTGAAGATATATGCTGAGGGAAAATTATTGGTACTATCTTCTGGTTGAGAAAAGATTAAATTCAATCTAGTTGGCTTTTTCTAAATATGCTTAGACTCTAATAGATTCCAATAGATACTTAAATTTATAACTAGCATTGAGATAACCATAATAGCAATCAATATCCATATTTTAAATGAAGTATTGAATATATATATATATATATACACACACACACACACACACACACATACAGTATATATTGATATTGTAATAATTACTTAAGTATACACTTTTTGCTATCTGATTATTTACAATTATTATTGTAGCTTTTACTCTTTTTGAATATTTTACTGTTCACATTTTACTTTTTAATATTTTAAGTTGTATTTCTTTGTTTCTTGTTATCTTATTTTTCTTTATATGAAGGTTTTTCTTTTAAACTTTATAGACATACTTTCATTACTTTGCTTTATGGGAATTTTGGGATATGATGGCTATGGATTGGCATTTTGTTATATCATCTGTGATTTGGAATGTCTGGACTCAACTATGTTTTTATTATAATTCTCTATTAAAATAAAAAAAAAATTCAGAGAGAGAGAGAGAGAGAGAGAGAGAGAGGTGCCTCTTTGCCCAGTTAGCAGAGGCTGATGAGGTGAATAACAGAACTCAAAACTAGTGTCAATAGCATTTATCCTTTCCATATATTGGCCCTGGAATGAAGCAGAGAAGGCTGGGTGAAGATCTTATCTAGGGACAAAGTGGGCAGTGCTCACCTTCAATTTCTCAGTCAGCCATGTTTTTCTGCCTCCTCTCTGTTCCCTGTTACTCTTGCCTGAAGCCTGCTGTTGCTTTAAGAGTTGTAAGGTGGGCGACGGTAGCAAATAACAAATGAAAAGCTCAAGATATTTTAAAATATCAAGGAGACAAGAGCCAATAAGCATGCTCACTTTCGTTTTTGCAAAGTGGGAGATCCTAGGACCACCCTATAAACCAATTCGAGAGGAACTAGACTGACTCCTCAGACAGCAAATCAGAGTGCACAGAGGGTGTGGAAGTCTTTTTCTCTACTCAGAAGAATCCAATCACCATTTTGGTTAGAGAGCAGGTAGGCTGGCTGGTTGTTGGCAAGTCTGATCTTTTACTGGCTTCTTTGTGTTTGTTTAGAGGGAATGCAACCTTTGCTTTCTCTTTCTTGCTCTCTGATCTGAGCTGTATGCAAAGCATTATGGCCTATTCCCAACGTGACATGGCATAAAACACTGGAAGGAACAGCAAAATGTAAGACTGGACTAAGTAGATTAGAAACTGGCATAAGAAGCTAGAAAGTTATTTTAGGGCATATGCATGGATTTCTGAGTCAAACTGCTTTTCAAATGACTGCAGAAGTGGCTTTCCATGTGGATAGAGAAGAAATGGATTCTGTTTCAAGGGAAATACTTTTAAAAATCTATTTGCTATGCAGAAAGCTAACCAGGTTTTCCTCTGGTTTGTGGCCAGTATCTGTAAAATTAATATGCCCACTGCGGTTTATGGTCCATTGGGCAAGGATTAAGGAAGTGATCTCTACTTTTTTAAAATGTTGCTTGCTAGGATGGACACCCGGACTAAATGGTGGGCAGCCCAGGCAGGCAGAGAATGGCACCCAGTTGTTCAGCAGGCACGGAGTAGGGAGAGGGTGACCCCATGCATCCTTGCTTCCCATGGTGCCCTCTAAGTTACAGGAGATTATTCATAGCAGCAAATGTCATTGAAAGCCCTGTGATTTTTCTATTATTTATGTATGCATTTTTGAAATAGGCAGACAGCGCTGCCCTTGTAACTTGCATTTGTTCTCCACTTTTGTAGCTGGTATCTGCTTTACCTGCAGCTTATATAGATTTATTTACTTTTACGTGTACAGCTTGTGCTTCTTACAGGAGGCCCAGAATGGTACACATGGTTACATTTATCCTCCCAACAGCCCCATGAGGAAGGTTATGCTGAGAGATAAGTGACTGTCCCAGAGCTACCCAGTGAGTTTCATGGCTGAATGGGGATTTGAACTTGGATTTTCCCAGTCTAATCCAGTGCATTAACCACTGTACCACTCTGGCTGAGTTCTTTGTTATTTATTATCAGCGGTCATTTTTGAAATAATCAGGCAGACAGAGCTGCCCTGGTGACTTCAGAATGAGGGACGTGCCAAAATGCAATTTGGCTGGCCGAATTGCGGGCACCTCCCTTTAAAATTGAGAGTTTACATAGCCCCTTTAAATTGGAAGAGAGCAGGTCCGTATCTGCTCCTCTGATCACTGCCATTGCCTCTATCCCAGTGCTTCCCCAAGCAATGCCCCCATGGACCAGTGGCGCATCTCCCAGCTGCCCCTGTGCAGTGCTAGCACACACATAGACGCTGCACATGTGCAGAGGCAATGTACGTGCCAGTGCTGTGCAGGGGCAGCTGGGAAATGCCCTGCCAATCACGGCCATAGTGGGGGGAGCACCAGGATGGCAACAATGGCAGTAAGTTGAGAAGCAGGTATGGACCTGCTCTCCTCTGCTTTAAACGGGCTGTGCAAGCCCTCGATTTTAAAGGGAGGTGTCTGCAATTCAGCCAGCCGAATTGCGTTTTGGCACATCCCTACTCAGAATGCATTTACTCTCCACAGAAGCAGACTTTTCTAGATGGTCTGTGATTTACTTGTGGCTTGTACAGTTCTTTTCCTCTGTGTGTGTGCTTGTGTTTTGATCGTGCCATCTTAGAGACAAATCTACACACTACCGTAGTCCCGTTAGACACTATAAAACAACTGATCCCCCCCCCCATTTCTCTGCATGTCTGCTGATGAGCAATTGAGATTTGTTTGTATTTGAGATTTGCAATTGAGATTTATGTTCGTATTTTGATCCCATTTGTTAGCCATAAATCTACACTTGGCCAGTTACTGCTAAGGCGCTCACACCTAGTCCGGGCTCCACCTCCACAGCTGCCCACAATTGGCTCCACCCCTCATTATCTGTGGCTCCACCCATCACCTGCCCTGCTTAGCACCCCCCCTTCGGTCCCAGAACTACCAGTCTCCTCGGAGCAGGGGATAACTCTGCTTTTCTTGGTAAAGCTGTTTAAATAACACGGTTGTTACAGTCGCCACCACACACCTCACCTCTACATCTTCTTCCTTGCCTCTCTAGATTTTATTTCAGGCAATCAAATCTTGTTTCTCTCCTCATCTAAATTCAAGGACTTAAATAACTATAACCTATCTAGATTGCGCAGCAAGGGAAATGCTTGACTAACAAGCAGAAGGTTGTTGGTTTGAATCCCCGTCCGTACTATATCGGGTAACAGCGATATAGGAATATGCTGAAAGGCATAATCTGATACTGTGTGGGAGGAGACAACAGCGAACCCTTCCTGTATTCTACCAAAGAAAACCACAGGGCTCTCTAGGCACCAGGGGTCGAAATCGACTTGACGGCACACTTTATCTTACATAAAAATATTTATGGTCTTTAGACAGCGATCACATCACTTAACCTCTCTGAAAAATGAAGGTGTTGTCTTGTTAGGTGTTATTTCCAAGAACAATTAATTCTGAGTCGTGTCTCCAGGGGTTCTTCTTACAGTACTTCAGTCTCATTTGCAATATTAGAAATTATCCCTATTGAAATATTCAGACTGGAAGAGGAAATGTTCAATGCTAAGCACAACAGTTTGTGAATAATGAAAGTAGGTGGAAAATCAGTTGCCCATGATACTTAAGGATAATTTAGATAATGATATGATAACTGCTTTGGTGATCGGACTATCACATTATGAGCACATTGTGCTGTATCTGACCTGAATCTTTCTCATTCCTGTGAGAGAATAGCTCAAGTCAAATGAAAATATAAGCCATTCAAGGTTTGTGAGGAAAATGTTTTGGGTAAATACATTACAGAAAAAGAAAATGAGTATTATCACTGTAAGGAGACTAGGAAGACAGAAATGGGGCAGAAATGAGCTGAAAGAAGGAAAGAAGGTGTGTGAAGGAGGAGAAAAAGACCTCTGAAAATCAACGAGAATGCAGTAGAGGAGATGATGGAGGATGTGCAGGGCAATGGTAATAGAAGGCGGGGGGAACAGGGACATAGAAGGAAAAGCAAAGGAAATAGGCAGTTTGCAAGCAATAGTTGAGCAAACCATCTGGGTACAAGAAAGGATTTATCCAGGAGTGGTTATATCCTTTAAGAAAGTATTCACCACCTCATGGACCCAGTGAGTTAATCCTCCTTAGCCAAATCTTATTAGACACAATACGTTATGAAAGGACTGAGTAAACCAGTAGTAGGTCACACCTACTACTATGGCATGAGGCTGCAATAACTGGAACTCAGCCAAGCAATAGTTGCAAGGCCCAAAGGAGCATGGGATAATGGTACCGCAAGCAAGGTATCATCATCATCATCATCATCATCATCATCATCTTTGTTAGCTGCCCTATAACAAATTGTTCTCTGGGCAGCTCACAACAGAGGATTAAAACATACAATAAAAACACATAACACATAAAAGTTAACAGACAAAAATGGTAAAAAGAAAATATAAAATGCAATACAAAAACAGCTTTAAACCTTATTTTAAAATGAGTTAAAACCCGAATTAAAAAACCCAAATTTAAAAGGCCTGTGTAAAAGGTCTTTACCTGGCATCTAAAAGAACAAAGTGATGAAGCCAGATGAACCTCACTGGGGAGGCTATTCCATAAATGGGGTGCAAACACCAAAAGGCCTTCTCCCTGGTAGCCATCTGCCTCAACTCATTTGGCAGGGGCACCTGGAGGAGGTTTGTGGCATCCAAGTTTGTGAAAATATAAGTGAACTTATCTTCCAAGTGCTTAGCAAATAAGTCACAGCGAGCTACTAGGGACTTTCAAAGATCATCCAGGCGTTATGTGAACTTTCTTCTCAGAAAAATTACGCTGGATGGCTCTGTATAGATGCTACCATCTGCCCTTAAAATAGGCTCTAACAAGAGGTCACTGAATGACATCCAGACTAATATTGCATTCACTGATTAAAGTTTTGGGTACACAACAGGAGAGAGGCAATTTTGATTATTTCCCCTTCCTTCTGCTCTCTGAGCCTCCTAAAAACTATGCCCTGAGAGTCCCATAACCATCACAAAGTTGTATTTAAGAATGATTTTTCTTTTAAATAGAGACAATATTGCCAAAAACAGCCACTCTATTTTTACCCTTGTCCAGCACTTTTAGATTAATTAATTGCTTCTAGTCTGCATTTTCCATAGCAACCTGAATTGTAACTATCAAAACCCACCTAGTACATTGAAACGTTGCCATAGGAAATGCAGGATGTTAGACACTAGAGGGTAGTGGAGGACTATGTTCTAATAAAAGCAGCTCTATACATATTTAACTGCATTCCCAATAGTGTGTGATGAATGCAAAATCATTCGTGCTAAGAACTAATATTAATGCATGTTTACTACTAGACCATACTTAAGCTTTCCCCTTTATTTAAACTTTTAAAAATTATTGAATACAAAACTGCGATAAAACTGTAATACAATGACATTGACAAAATCAGAATAATTGAATTTATAATATCCAATAACTTAAATGGTATTTAACTACAACCATTAAATAAAACATCCTAAAAACTAAAATTAGATGGCATTAAAGAAAACATTCCATTTTAAAACAAAAAAAATTATGTGCTGCTTGCCAAATCCTATCTCCTTCAGATGTATCCAAATTTATCTTTTAAAGGTCTTCTTAAATTCCAGCTGACCAGTCCAGGTTTGTGCGATAGCCAACCCAAAGAAAAATGGCTATATTTTTGTCAATTTCATATAGTTTGACATACTGCACAGCATTACATCAGTGTAGTAACAATGTGTGCATACAAAATGCAAACAAACCAGAACTATGCAAATTGTGTTACACAAGAGGAAGCCCATTATTTCCAATGAGGTTACTCTTGTGTAATGCCATTTGCAGATTTGGCACTTACAGTTTTGCAGCTTCTGTGTATGCAACATTACTAGACTGACACAGCTCTGCACAGTATGTCAGTCTCTATTCTCAGTTTCTACGATAGCTTTGTTAAACTAAACGTGGGTTATACTCAAATTCGTTTTTGGAACTCACAATCATTTGCGAAAAAGAAATCCAAACAGGTATAATAGGCTTAGCATGAGAACATTTCTACATATTTCCCATAATTTAGAAATAAGAATGAGTTGAATTTGTAAAATTCTACCAATTGCAAGCAATTGGAGCCCTTTCTCAGCTACACATGTGCCCATGAAACAGTGATACAATGGGCCATTTAAGACATAACATGGAGCCAGAATTAAATCCCGGCTTCATGTCACAGCTCCTATAGAGATGTTCACGAATCGTATTTTGCTATTAAATTTGAGCTCGAATCAAATCAGCAAAACAGCAGCCATTGACAGCTGTTTCGATGAATCAACTCAAATCTATTTGAGTGATTTGGCCCTAGGGAACAATGGGGAACTTGAATCACTCCGTTTTGAATCTATCCGATGGAGGGTTTTTTTGGGGGGGGGGGACATTGAACATTTTCTAAAAATCACCCATTTGCCTGTTTCTTTTATGGATTGGGTGGCATCATGCCGTATCACCCAACCCACTTTAGTGTCCCTAGGACCTACTCATGGGGAACAATAGGGTGTTTCGAGTTTCCCATTGTTCCCTATGCCCAAAACAAGCACAGTGCGCAGTTTTCAATCCTGCCTTGAAAACACTGCAGAACAGACACACACAGTCCCACACAACACCACATTTTGCCAAACACACAGTCCAAAAATGGCCAAAAAAGAATCCCTGACCCAGAATATATTGCCAGCCATAGTGCCTGCACTGCAGTAACGTTAGTGGAACAAGCTGTGCTCTCACATACAATTATGACTCCTTACTTCAGCATTGTAACAGCTGCCACAGTAGCACCCTAAGCATCCAGCAAGCATAGCCATAAGCAAAACTAAAATGGCTTCAGCCACATTTTGACTGAGTACACCTTATAATGCAGAATGCTGATTGAAGAGCAGACAAGAGCAACGAGTGAAGCGTAAGTTAGTCCTAAGGTCAGACACAGAGCTTATCAAGAAAGATTACACACAGACACATAGAGCTAAGCTGCCACTGTCCATTTTTCACCACAACACCATCTCACAAACAGACCAAACCATAACTCAAAGATGGCAGGCAGGCAGGCAACTAAGTTCTGTCTTTGTCAATCTGAGATCCAGCAAAACAAGATAGTTAACCGCAAACAAGAGCACAGCAAGCAATACATAATTACTCAGTGCTGAGAAAACCATAAAACAAAATTTTCCTTTCTGCCACAGAGAGACAGGAGGACTAAATAGTCATGGCCTGATGGACCAATGGTCTGACAAGAAACATACTCTTACTGTGAGAAGATGTCTTCTTTCTTCTCTTCTTCTCCAGCGTACATCCCTGCCTGTCTGCACCTGAATAACATTATGGTCTCGAATTGGTTCTGGGCTGACAGCCGGACACATGGGTCAGTCCAAATCTCATCATTGGCCATAGCCGTGGCGTGCATGCATGTGTGTCAGCAGCACTAACGGGCAGATTGTGGCAGGAGGTTGGCAGGGTGGGACACACTGACAGAGGTTCTGCAGTGGATGGGGATGACCATGAGTCACTCACCCTCCATGGCCAGTTTGGATAACCCAGCAGGGGGAGGTTGACCTTCAGGAGGACCAGCCGCTCTATCATGTCAGCATTCAAGTGTGAGCAATGGGTGTCACCATGCCCCCGGCCATGGAGAACACTGTCTCGCTTTGGACAGTGGTTGGTGGGCATGAGAGGTCTGTCCAGTAACGACCTCCAAGACGGGCCAGACTTGGCGAAGCATTGCCCAAAGCTGGATAAGCTCCATCTCCCGGCCACCCCCGCTAACTTGGCAAAGAGGCATATTTTAACATGGTGATCCTTTTTATTTAGCAGGGGGCAAGTAACTGTCCCTATCCACCCCCAGTACAGTACCTCCAGTGACTGTTGCTGATGTCTATCCTATATTTATTTTTAGATTGTGAGCCCTTTGGGGACAGGGATCCATCTTATTTATTTATTATTTCTCTGTGTAAACTGCCTTGAGCCATTTTTGGAAGGGCAGTATAGAAATAAAATAAAATAAAATCAGTCAATATACTGAGTGAGACCATTGGTCCATCTAGCTCAGTAATGTCTATACAGACTGGCAGCAGCTTCTCCAAGGTTGCAGGCAGGAATCTCTCTCAGCCCTATCTTGGAGATGCCAGGGAGGAAATCAGGAACCTAGATGCTCTTCCCAGAGCGGCTTCATCTCCTGAGGGGAATAACAGTGTTCACACAGGTAATCTCCCATTCATATGCAACCAGGGCAGACCCTGCTTAGCTAAGGGGACAAGTGATGCTTGCTACCACAAGACCAGCTCTCCTCCCATTTACTGAACAAAATAGTGAAATAATAAAAATAAAGATACTGAAGCACACACTGCTTAGCACTGCTGCAGGGCTTAATAGGCTCCTTGCATACCCCTGGCAAGGCAACAAAGAACCCTTCTATGAACCACCAGGTGGAATGCTGAGGTGGAATCCCTGGCTCACTTGGCCCTGCCAGGGACACCATGCTGCTGGACCAGGAAGCAGTGGTGATGCTGCTTCTAGGGGTGGTCTACACACTAGCAGTAGGAACTCCAGCACCATCCTTCTGGTTGCGCCCCAACCTTGTCTCCTCTGCTTTCCTACTCTTTGCAACCAGGAGGTCCCTCCACCTGGGGAGATGATCAGGGGTGACTGCTTTGCCCTTCATCTTTGGTTCATACAGGCAGGACAAAACCGGTTCGTTTCCGGGTCCAATTCAAGGTGCTGGTTTTGACCTTTAAAGCCCTAAACGGTTTGGGCCTGGGGTATTTGAGGGACCGCCTGCTCCCAAGGGTTGCTGCCCGCTTGACGAGGACATCTGAGGGGGCCCTGCTCCGGGTGCCGACAATGAGAGAGGCCCGGCTGTCGTGCACTCGGGACAGGGCCTTCTCTGTTGCTGCCCCCAGACTCTGGAATGCTCTCCCAGTGGCCATTCGTTCCTCGGACTCCATCATGGCTTTTAGAAAGCTTGTAAAGACTTGGCTTTTTACCCAGGCTTTTACATAATCGTTTTTACTGCTGCTTCTGGGTGTTTTTATTTGTTGTATTGTTTTATGCCTGTTTTTATATGTTTTTATACTCTTAGCATGTTGTTTTTATTGTGTTTTTATTGTATGTTTTTAACTTTTGTAAACTGCCTTGGGGCTATATTTTAACAAAAGGCGGTATAAAAATGCAAAAATAAATAAATAAATAAATAAATAAATAAATAAATAAATAAATAAATGCAGTGCTGATGTACCCATGGGTATGCTGAGATGATCCACCACTCCAGTCCTCAGCTGCCCTGCCAAGGTGATTGCTTCTCCAGTGGTCAGTGTGGTCTGGAGCTCACTCATCGTCTTATCAAGGAGAAGAGTGGTGGGCAAAGCCTGGCTTAGTATTGCAATCTTGACACACAAGATGTTTGAGTGAATGAGAATAAGTGAATGAGAATTTCAGCCAAGAATGGCTGAAATGCCAAGACAACCTTGGAAGGAGTGCACAGTCCTGGTTGGATAGGTTACACACTTCCAAGTCACACCTCCTTGCCAGGGTGTGGCTGGCCACCTCTTGCTCTTGCAGATGCCAGAGCAAAAGAAAGTTGGAGTTCCACTGGGCTAGAGCATACTGAGGGATCAGGTGTTCATGTAGAAGGAGATAAAGCTGCCTTTCATTGAGCATCTGCCTATTCTTTTCTCTCTGGTGGAAGAAAGCTGCTATCCTGAGGCACCTCTCCACAAGAAAAGATGAGGCGGCAGCAGACCAACATCCAGCACCTGTAGCAGGGATGTCTTGCCTGGTTGCAGCCCCAGAAGGGCCAAGTGCTTCCTGCACAACCAGATTCGGAGTGCATGCTACACAATGGATGGACAAAAACTGACCCTGCTCAGCTGCCTTAATTATGGAATGCTGAGATGGTGTTGTCGGTGACCGTGAAACGTTGTTGAAGGTTTGGCTGAGTGGGCAACCATCCCCCACAACCTGGGAATCCATGGCTGCTGAGAGCTCATTTGCTGTGTAGTCAGTGTCCAACGTGTGCTACTTGGAAAGGGCTGAATTAAAAATTTCACTTTCCTGCCTCCACCAGTGCACTGCAAGGGACAGGAGAGCAACATGCCTGCCACTTGGACTGGTTCTCAGATCTGCAGTGAAGTGCACACTGGTGTCAGGGGCTGTTTTGCACAGCAGCCCCAACACAACCTCCCTGCATGCCTAGTGCAAGGAGGGAACCACCTGCCTAATGAAGGTGGTGTGTGAGGGGATGTTTTAGCCAGAGGAGAGCAGCTGGTGGAAGCCGCATTTCCCACCACCTGGAATGGTTGCTTGTCATAAGCAATCATCTCCCCAATGGCCCAGATGATGAGATGAGGCTCTGGGCAACATACCATTTGCCCACTGACTGCACCCACTGTGCAGGCAACTTCCCCTGCTTGGGAGCAGGAGCAGGTGTCTTGCCGCTAGAGGACACACCAGGCCTATTGCTGCTAGCAGAAGCACAGACCCCCAGGTGATGCCGTTGTAGGTGCTGTAGAACTGCTTTCGTCCCAAGACACTTGTGGTCCTTACCCCTGCTGACCTGTGTCCCAAAGTTGATGCAGGCAGCACGGTGTGGGTCACCATGGCAGAGCTCAAAGTGGTTCCAGGCCAGGCAGGCAGGGCACCACCACCACCATGTCCACATGTCTACTCTCAGTGCTGCTGCTACTGCAGCAGCCTCTCTCTGTGATCCTTCTTTCTTGAGGTACAAATGGCTCCGTCTCTCTGCCTCAAAGTAGCCCTTTAAGTACATTTTGAAAATCCCTCTTTTGGCCTTCCCCCTGCTCCCTCACTCCAGCCAATGGGGACACAGTTGCCCATGACAACACTTGATTTGAATGATAAGCCAATCAAGAAACAAGGAGATCTTAAGCCATCAAAAGCCAGTGCCAGAAAACCAACCAGCAGGGGAAAAACAGCTTGTGCTCATCACTCAAATCATTTTGAACTCAAATCTGGGCTGATTTCATTCAAACTCAAACCAGGACATTTATTCTAGGGGTGATTTGATTTGAATCACTTGAATCACCCTGATCCAAGCTCAAACTGATTTGATTCTAATCAATTTGCACTTCTCTAATCTCCTATTCTCAACAGTATGCTGCCTCCTTCCCTTCTGCATGTGAGTCTCAGAATAATTCTACTTCTGATTCTGGTTTAGAATAAGTCTAGAACACTCATTATGTTTGATCTGAGCAGTATTTCAAAATAAATCAGGATCTGAACTGTAGACTGTTGCTGGTTAGAATACCCTTGAATTCTCAACTGGGATGTAATGGGCGATCCTGGCTTGTTCTAAACCAGTATCAGAAGTAGAATGCTCTTGAGCCTAGTTAATGAAAAGTGAGGAGGGGTGCACACTCTTGAAACTAGGTAATGCGGCACAGAGCCAGGCTTCATCCTGGCTCTGCATTACATCTTAACTGACTCCGTGATACACTGATACAGACACAGCTATCCTTATTGCAGCAGCTGGAAAAAATGAAGTCACAATTATGGAACTGGATGCCAGGTTTCTCATGCTGCTTCCCTCCACAATTGTGCAGCACTAGCTGATCCACATGATCAAAGTGGAAGCTGACTGCATGAAACAAGCTTAAGTATTCCGTGCCTAATTGTGAATTAGTTCTCTTCTTCACTATTATGAACACACATTTTCTCAAAACCAAATCTCTCCTCCACTGCCCCCAAACTGCAGTAAATGCAGGAATCTATCTCAGAGGTGTTGGCTTTCATCCACACAGACGTAAGAGATGTAAACGCAACATACAATCTCTAAAGTTAATCGTGGACATTATGAAAGGATTAGTTGCAGTAGACTTCTTGCTCCTTTCACACAATTTCTCACACATAAATTTATGAAACAAGAAACCTATTCTTATTTATGGCAGAAGTCTCCAGAAGAAGTTGGGAATTCTTCAGTTCAAATCTCTCGTTAGCTACGAACTCACTGAGTCATTTTATCCCCAGATATATAATATGGGAATAATAATGCTTGATTTATAATATGGGAATAATAAGGCTAGCCTGCTTACAGAGGATAAATGGAGGACTCTGAGGTACAATCAAATGCAGACCCATGAGTTGGAGGCAGAAGTGTACTAACAAAGGACCCCTGATAAAATATTTCTGTGTATCTTGCTCAATCACATAGCACTTAACAGGTTCCAGTCTAAATCATGAGGAAGTCTGTTGAACAAGTGAATCTGTTTGACCAAACAAGGCCACTAGTCCATCTAGCTCCATCTTGTCTATTTTGACTTGCAGAGTTGAATTTGGACCATCTGCATTCAAAGCTTGCCCTCTACCATTAAACAATCTTAAGTAATCAGAATTAGAACTGACAGGCAAGTTTCCCCAGGACCAGAGAGACATCCCCTACTTTCAACATATGCTTTAAATTAGTACAAGTGAGGGAGCTCTCAGAGAAGCATTGCTCCACAGGCATCTTTTATCATTTTTTGTATATTAAAGCTCCTGCCTCACTCATAGCATTTCCATCAGCAAGCTCCAGCTAAACTAGAAGGTTTGGCTCATAGTAATTTACTCCTATAATTTTGCATCTAATTACAAGCTTCCAAACTATATGCTATTTACCTAGACAATTTTGTCATTTAGAAGAGATGAAATCAGTGGTGGGGTGGGGTGGGGGGGTGGGGTGGGGGAAGGGAGAGAGAATATGAATGCATAGATCTTTTGCACTTGTGGTACCGTAGAAATGCTTGCAAAAGGGGAAACTACCCTTTGTAGCGAGCTTCAAAAAGAATGAAGATTATAAAGAAGGCTTCTCGGAGCACAGAAATGCAGTCATCTGCTAGCAAAGAAGAGATGGCAGCTCAAAGTCCAGGTCAGTTAGAGTCCCAAACATTAGTGCCATTGAAGCCACGCAGAGAACGAGGGTTCAAAGAGAACATGCTGAGAAGACAGCGCATGACATAGAAAGAGGGGGAAAGGCTGCAGTGAGAAATGGCATCTGCCTATGCATTTTAGATGTTAAGGTTGCTGAGCTATAAAACACCACTGTGTGAAATCAAACATAATGGCTTCTAAAGATGTCTCTCTTGCCATAGATTTAATTAATTTAAAATGCACCAAAATAAATCAGTTGCCCTCCTGTAATGACGCTGATTGCCTGCTGTGGAGCTGGCGACGGATTCATCTCTTTAACATGTTATCAGAATCGATATTCTCACACAACACTCACTGTGTGGGACGTGCTGCAGCATGTTTCCTTCCCATTCAGTTTGGGTATACTGAGAAGCCGGGGCCATGTGGGAGGAGACCCTGCTGCAATTCCTGCCCTCACCAGCATTCATTCTCCCAGCAACTGAGGCGGTGTTGACAGAAGGGTGCCAAATGCAGCAATTTAAATTATAGCCAAAGTCAAGTTCTCCAAAGGCACACTTGAGTCCAACACTTCATATTCTTTCTCCTTTTTTAAGTCTATTGCCAAAAGGGGCTTGGGGCAGGATTCATATTCTCTTCCTGATGTCATAGGCCACACAGAGAAATATCTATCATCTTAGTAGTTGCACAGTTGTGGTTCTTTGTTATCAAACAACATTCTTACTGTGTTGCACTCTGTTCCTTAGAGGTTTTTTACTCTGTTTTGGGAGACACAACACTACATTTTTTGCAGAGTTTCATGACTGTGGTAGAAGTGTGGTTTGCCATATTCCTTGTTTCCTCAAATTCTGCAAAACTTACCCATTATAGCAGGCAAAATAGAGAAACTAGTAAATAAGCAATGTGATGGTTTTGTTTTTCACAGGAACTTTAGATGAATTAATAAATATAATTTTACACAAAGCAATGGGCAGACACTTCTTTCTTTTTAATTTTACTCAAAATTAAATTTTTTGGTAGTATAATAATGAAAAGCAAAGCTTTAATTCTATTTTTCTCTTCCTTCACTACTGTAATTACATTTGACCTGGATCCTGTTTATATGCTACCTGATTTTTCAGATCCTTTTGATGGCAAACAGATCACACATTACTGAGGCTTGTCTTGGGTCACACATGATAATGCTTATCTGTGAGTGAGAAGAGCACTTACCCCATGGTAAAGTGTGAACTCGCTCTACAAAGATTAGCTATTTGACCTATTTTTTGTCTGGGTATATGTCAAAAGAAGACTGCACTATAGGATATGGCAGGTGAGATCATTTATACACAAACTGGTAATAACTATCTCTTTATTGCTGCAAAATATAGCTGTCTGCTCAGTCTGAAGAGCCTGTTTCTGCAGGGCATCACAACTGGACATAAATGCTATGGAATTAGTTTAACTCTAAGAGCTTTAATATACACATTGTCCCTTGAGCACAAAGTTGTTCTCTATCATGATATGATAGCCAATTTTTTTAAAAAGTAACAGTGCTGTGCCTTTGTGCATACTGGTATGGTGAAGTATTTGACCGTATATATTATGAGGAATGACAGTGATTTAAGGTGTGCCATGTCTGAGGCACAGTTTACTATTGGAAAGAAAACACTCAAGCCAGTTGCCTTGACAACACACCGTAGCTGCACTGAAAATTAAAGGAAACGTAGGCCTCTTTGTATGGCACGGATTGCAAAGCATCCACCAAATTAAGTTAGAAAAAAATGAATCCTACAGCAAATCAGTGTTACCTGTCACAAACAATATTAGCTATCACTTTTTATCATGTTCCTTGTTATAAAACTGATGAGAAAGCAGAGTGATTTAGAGTAGTTCAAGGTAATAGGCAGAAAACAACAACAATACTACAACAGGTGGTGATTGCTCAAAAGTTTCCTCTTTTTCCCGGGAAATTGTGTAGGTCACTTGAGGTTCTATGAGAAACCAAGTGCTGGGGGGAAAAGGAAGTAGATTCTAATAGAGACTGGTTTGATTTCTCAGCAGTATCTCCCATAGCTCTCCCTGCAGGGAATAATGCTTTCAAGAGCCAACACTGCACGGCATGGTTTTAAATAATGAGAGTAAATAAGAATGATCAAAGTGAAGCTATGTTTTAAAACAAGACATCAATACCATTCAACAACCCGTTACTTTGGAGCACCCAGCAACAAAGACTAAATTTCTCTGGAAAACACTGAATTCTGAGGCTGACCTGCAATAAATTGTTACTTTTCTTATTTATTTTCTTCCTTAATGTTAACAACAGGGTTTGACGTGAACACAATTTCAAATGCAGCAGAACAGGAAACATACAGAACTTCAACACTAATTTCAAATAACTTTGCAGATGCTGGTTTGAAACAGCAATTGTGGAAGATGCATTTCCGCAGGTTTCGTCATTGAAGCAAATGGGGTTGCTTTGAAGTCCGCAGCAGCCCTGGAAGTGGGGGGCATTAGGGAGGCTGCATGTCATACCGGCCACTCTTCCTATTGTTTATCCATGATTCAAGTAAATTACTGGGAACAAGTCACATGACTGTGCACACCTATCTGCCACCACTTGTGATGGTCCAGATGGGTTTAAAAGGGGATTAGACAATTTCATGTAGAATTAGGCTAGCTATGGCTACTAGCCTGGATAGCTGCATTCTTCAGGAATAGAAGGGGCATGCCACCAAGTGCTATGGAAAACCAATAAGAGGGGGCACTGCCCTCTTTCCCACACTTATGGGCTTTCTAGGTGTGTCTGCTTGGCCACTGTGTGAAGCAGGATGCTGGACTAGATGGGCTTTTGGCCTGATCCAGCAGGGCTGCTCTTATGTTCTTGTGTTACCACCTCTCTGCCAGACTATATACTGTATTCCCCCACTGTGGTAAACAGTTCCATATGCGGCAACCATGATCACTGTTGAGAGCTAACCAGAGCATCTCAATCAAAAATCTGAAACATTGATTTCAAGTTGGTTTCGGATCCTCGGTTGAATGGGAACTCTGGCTATCTTTAATGATGCCACCAAAGTTTTCTGGAATCAGGCCAGAAATGAGCTCTTTCACTTTTGAGAAGTGAAAGCCCACCCCTACAAGGAACCCTTGGGGTGAGAATGTCCCCAACGCGATGGACTTTTCCTCCTCCCCTAAGCAGAGGCATAACTAGGGAAAATAGCGCCTAGGGCAAGCACTGAAATTGCGCCCCTGTCCAAACAGGAATGATGGGGCTTGTAGTCAACAATATCTGGAAATCCCTGTTAAAAGGAACACTGTACCATCTAGACATGGTTGTTGATCAAAACCTGAAAACATGAACCATCTCTGTAAAAGACTTAGAACAACAGTCAGGAGTTATGCGAGGATTCCAAGTGCCATTTTCTCTGTCTCATCTCATTCTTTTTTAAAAAAAACATGACTTTGTCCTAAAGGATCACCTGCCCAAATAGCCACTAGCAAAATAGGGGAAGAAGAAGGTGGTGGTGATGGGGGGCGGGGTGTCTATAAACCAGTGAATGATTCCTGCCAGCCTTTGTCTTATGATGACTGTTGGCTCATGATGGGGTATATGTGCATTCACCACACTAGTGCTTACTTTGACACCAAGAGGGAGGAGGATACATTAGTTTGCCATACTAGACAGAGGCATTTGCAACAGGAGCAGACAGCCAAGTTCTGCCAGGGCCAAAACCAGCCCCTGACAGACTAAGAAATCATTGTAATTTGCCCCTTCCTGTCACAAGCAGTGTGCTGTTCTTTTATTATTGACTCTAACTCTCAAATATCCCAGTCATGGATGGAAAATTCATGGTCAATTTACAAGAGACACATTTTCTACATGGAAGTTTCTTCTGTGCAGGTGTTGTGCAGAAACCCATGTGTAGTGACCGCCAGGGGCATAGCAAGGTTGGAATGGGCCAAGATGAGATTTTAAAATGGGTCCCCAGCCCCTCCAAGTCCAGGGCCTCCACACACCCCATGCCCCCAAGGATTTAAGTCTGATATTTCAAAATAAGTATGCTGCCTGGAAATACATTTCACTGAATACACACATGCACACTTCACAGTATATAGTGATATACATTGAGTACTATATATTTGTGCTACTTTTAATACCTAGAACACACTAGCAATGCTAATTATTAAAATGACCCCCTTGCTGCAGATTAGCAAAGGAGACTTTCAGCCATGCAGGGTGAGCCTATGTTTGTTTTCTCAGAATTCTGAACAAATTCAGTAAAGTTTGATTCCAGGAGGTTTTTCACACGAGGCTTTTAAAGCCCTTTAACACACATCTCCTCTGAAATGGAGGAGCTGCATTCACATGTTGGCTAGATTTACCCTGAAGTCCCCGCAAGTTATTGGAGAGCAGTTCACACACAAGAAAAATAAAATAAAAGCACAACACATGCTTCACAGTTCTCACTCAGACCTTCCAGGTTGCAAAACAACTTGAACGTAAGTGCATTTATGAATGAATGAATAAATAAATATTTGTTCCAGAAGTTTTTGTAATTTTCTGACATGAAACAAGCCACTTATAGGCCTTTTAAGATAGTTTTTGTTTTTAAAGCCAGCACATTTTCCAGTCTGTTTTAAATTAAATATTCAGAGACTTCTCAGTCTCGCCCCACCACCCATATCAAAGCCCTATGGCAAGCAGATCCCTATATACGGGGGTAACCACAAAAAGGAATTCACAGTCTACCTGGCAAAAGCTGTGCTGGATGGTCTGGTCTTCTGCAGGGAGGGTCTTCTGCAGGGAGCTCTGCCAGCCCCCTTCCTGGCTTGCTGGGCCTGCCGAGTTCAGGTTTCAGGGAGGCCTACTTGGAGGCCTCTCTGGAAGCCCCGCCCACCCGCCGATCAGCTGAGAGGCGGGGAGAGAAGAGCTCTGCAGTTTGCAGGCCGCTCATATCCTAGGCCTCGCCGATCCTAGGCTGGAGCCGGAGGCAAGGCAAGCAGGATGGCAAGTGGCTGAGGGGCCCTGGGGCTGGGCAGGTGGGCAATGGGGTGGGGGTGGCAGGAACTGGTGTGGTGCCCCAACCTCAGTGGTGCCTAGGGCACGTGCCCTGCCTGCCCCCCCGTTCCGCCTATGCCCCTAAGTTTACCTTGGAATAGTTCTTCAAAAGAACCCCCTTGTATAGCAATGCAGAGACACCTTGGTTGCTTTGTAGGGGGCTGCTTTTCTGAGCCTCAGGTAGAAAGACCACAGAATCAAAAAGCTGGAGGGTATTTTGTGGGTTGCTGCTCATTGCAGCAAATCTGAAGCTTGAGCATCCAGATGTCCAGTCTCTGATGCAGAACCCTAACCAATTGTTTCAACAAACTGCCCTTACCATGAAGAAGTCTCTCTTAATGTTCAACTGAAATATTTTAATGCTCAACTGAAGTCATAAAGTATAGCTCAGTGACAAAAAATATGCTCTGCACGCAGAAGGTCCTAGGTGTAACTATTATTATTTTATAATTATTTACATTTTATATCCCGCTCTTCCTCTGAGGAGCCCAGAGCGGTGTACTACATACTTAAGTATCTCCTCACAACAACCCTGTGAAGTAGGTTAGGCTGCTAGGGAAGTGACTGGCCCAGAGTCAGTCTAACTAAATACAAGGTTTGTTCACATATAGTATGAATTTTATTTCCTTTTGTCACTGAGGGTGTGGGGATCATTTTGTGCTCAACAATCATTCCAATCTGAACTTATGCCACATTTTTTTGAAGGCAAAATATTTACACACCACCAACTAGAGGCTCCGAGCCACAGGATTCCGAGTAAGGATTGTTCCCCCTCCACTATTTCCCTAACTCAATGAGGTTTTCCTTCTTTGCAGTGGCAGAGCCCTGCTGGGATAAAGTTTGCACAGAAAACAACCCCTTGATGGCATATTGCTATGAGATCCACTAGCCCAAGAAATATTCAGAATGGTCACATACTGCTCAGCCAGTGTAACTGGAGAAGAGGATTGCTCCATTTTATGTCCAACACTATAAATGAAAACATTTTATTTAAACTGTTGAAAGAAAGACGTTTGGTCACATAATCCAGGCATACGACCTATTATTCTTTGGTAGGGGTGTGCAATTCGGGAATTCGGTGATTCGGTTTGGGACCCGAACCGAATCACCCCTGTTCTGTTTTGTGCCCGAATATGGGCCACCTGAATCACCCTTGATTCGGTTCGGATTTGGATTTAATCTGAATCGATTCGGGGGTAAAAAATGGGCCCAGGGGCACAATTTTGGGGTGGGGTGGTAGTGCCCAATGGGTGGAGTCTACCACCGCAATTTCAGGGGGATTGGGCAAAGGGCTGATTTTTGGGGAATTTTTGAAGTTTTAGTGACTTTGGGGCAGTTCGGGGGCATAGCATGGGATCTGGGCAAAAGAAGTAGGGTGGGGTGGTAGTGCCTAAAGGGTGCAGGCTACCACCCCAATTTCAGGGGGATTGGGCAAAGGGGTGATTTTTGGGGAATTTCTGAAGTTTTCATGTCTTTGGGGCAGATTGGGGCAGAAAGTGGGGCCTGGGGCAGAATAGTGGGGTGGGGTGGTAGTGCCTAATGGGTGGAGGCTACCACCCCAATTTCAGGGGGATTGGACAAAGGGCTGATTTTTTGAGAATTTTTGAAATTTTAGTGACTTTGGGGCAGTTTGGGGGCAGAAAGTGGATCTGCCCCAAAAGAGTGGGGTGGGATGGTAGTGCCTAATGGGTGGAGGCTACCACCACAATTTTAGGGGGATTGGGCAGAGGGCTGATTTTTTGGGAATATTTGAAGTTTTGGTGTCTTTGGGGCAGATTGGGGGCAGAAAGTGGATCTGCCCCAAAGGAGTGGGGTGGGCTGGTAGATAGTGCCTAATGGGTGGAGGCTACCACCCATCCCCAATTTGAGAGTGATTGGGCAGAGGGGTGAATTTTGGTGAATTTCTGAGGTTTGTCTTCATAAGGTGAAGTGTGCTAAATTGATTACTTCCTCATATTCATAGTAGTAGAGAGTGTGAAAAAGTGAAAGTGGGGTCATGAGAGTTGTCTAATTGAAAAATATCTCATTTGCTATGATAGAATGAGAATTCACACCTCAGAAGTTTTTCTGCCCTTTTTCTGCCCTGCACTTTCTGCCCCCAAACTGCCCCAAAGACATGAAAACTTCAGAAATCCCCCAAAAATCACCCCTTTGCCCAATCCCCCTGAAATTGGGGTGGTAGCCTGCACCCATTAGGCACTACCACCCCACCCCACTCCTTTTGCCCAGATCCCATGCTATGCCCCCGAACTGCCCCAAAGTCACTAAAACTTCAAAAAATCCCCCCAAATCGGCCATGAGCCAAATCACCCGAATTTTTCAGCCCCGAAATTTGGGTGATTCGGCTCAGCCCTGAAAAATATCGGGGGACATCAGGGGTGATTCGGTTCGGCCCCGAATCACCCGAAATTGCTCGTTTCGGGCAGATCGTTCTGTGCCCGAAATTTTTTGCACATCCCTATTCTTTGGTGATTTAACTGTATGTGAATGCAAGAAATGTCTGACACTATTTCAGTCTCAGCCTTTTTACTCTTTAGTTGTGATTACTATAATTTTGATCTCATTGTAGGCTGAATCTTTTATGAATTAATACTTGGGATTTCCTGGTATAAGATTATTTCCATGTGTTAGAAGGCAGAACTGACCCTACCTGATGCATGGCATTGGACTAGACGGCTCTGGATTATTCTCAGGTCCATACCATTGCATCTTTCTGATCTCCTACCCCCTAGCTTTTACTTATTGTTCTTGCCCTTTCCCACCCTTCTGTCAGAATTCTCTGCTTGAATGTGGCAAATGGCACATGTGTACTAGCCCATTCATTAATGGAGACTAAAGATCCACATGTGCAAAGAGGATGGAGTCCTTCCATCAACTGAAATAAATATCATTATTTCAGTTCCTTCATTGCAGAGAAGGAACTCTGGGTATCTCTTGAACTGAAAGCTCAAAGTTCTCTATTTGAGTACACCATCATTGCAAGGCAAGAAATATGACCACATTCAACCTGAAAGACTAACAAAATGGAAGGATATACTTCTAAAGAAATAAAAACCTCAGAGACCAAATGTTATTAAACAAACATATATACATATACAATTTGAAATGGAGACACAAGAGGCCTTGGGGAAAACTCTCTTTGAAGATATATTGCTGTGTTTGTGCACATTTTAATTCTCCTTGTGCTCTGTATGGATCATAGCAGCATGTTGATTCTCTTCATGTTTTCATGGTGCTTCATGCTTCACATATTGGTTTAAATAACCGTGAACTGTAGCTTTTACAGTATCAAAATTCAGTTTTTTAAAAGGGCAAATAAATTTCTCTCAGCAGTGTGGAGATATGCCCAAATGGAAAGCGTTCAATAGGAACAACACTAAAGCAAGCTAATTGTACAGTTTTGATTCTTTGCATGGCATTTAGCAAATAACAGAAGTTATGCTTTTTTTTTTAAGCATGGCAAAGCAAATGATTGCCCCAAGTCCTGCTATGCTGCCTCATTGTGGCGGGGTGTGTGTGTTATTGGGCAGCAGCGATATAGGAAGGTGCTGGAGGCGAACAATCACTTCAGTGACAATGACAAAGGCATCATTTCATACTGCGCAGGAGAAGGCAATGGTAAACCACTCCTGTATTTTATCAAGAAAACCACATGGATAGACAAAATGGAATGATTGTCGATGTAGTAGATGATGGGCCCATCAAGTTGGATAGTACTGAACATGCTATTGAGGAGGAGCTAAGGATCTCTCAAAGTACCCATGGTGTTTATGATGCGGTTAGATTAAAGCCTTTTGGACGTCTAGCAGCTGAAGTTGCCATGAGGGAAAAGAAAATCCAAAGCTGCAAAGACAAAATTACAATGGGAATGTGGAACGTAAGAAGCATGAATATGAGAAAGCTCGACACAGTGAAAGATGAAATGAAATGACTACAGATTGACATCTTGGGCATTGGTGAATTAAGATGGACTGGAATGGGACACTTTCAGTCAGAAAATCATACTGTTTACTACCAGGGCAGGAAAACCAACAAAGGAACGGTGTTGCTTTCATAGTCAGGAAGGATATAGCAATGACAGTACTTGGGTACAATGCAGTCAGTGACCAACTAATATCAATTTGATTTCGTGGACAGCCTTTTAACATGACAGTTCTTCAAGCCCCAATGACTGATGCAGAAGAAGAGAAAGTTGATGAGTTTATGCTCAAAGCCAGTCTGAAATTGACAGAACATGCAAGCAAGATGTGTTGTTGGTGGTTGGAGACTGGAATGCCAAAGTTGGAAAAGGTAAGAAGGAAAACACAGTCAGCCTATATAGCCTAGGAAACAGAAACGAAGCAGACTTATTAGTTTCTGCCAAGCCAATGATCTCTTCAGTGCTAACACATTCTTCCAACAACCAAAGCGGCACCTATACACATGGACATCACCAGATGGAGTAACATAAAAAACAAATTGATTACATTATTGGTACAAGGAGGCGGAAGAGCTCAGTTATAACAGCAAAGATGTGGCCGGGGGCTGATTGTGGAACAGATCACAAACTGCTCATGTGCAAGTTCCAAGTCAAGCTAAAGTGGAAAAACAAAGCTATCCAGCTTCCATAATATGATCTTGCGAATGTACACACCATTTTCAAGGATAACATCAGGAACTGCTTTGAAGGGAACCAATCAATGGAGAACCCCTGGCAAAAAGCAGGTTTGCGGAGCAAGCGCTCCTGCAAACCTGCTTTTTGCAATTGTGAGTAGCCACAGCATGCCTTCGTGCTGCGCCTACTCATGAGTAGACCCCCAGCCGGGAGGCTTAAAAGCAGCCTCCCAGCTCGGGGGTCTCCCCAGTATGCCCTGCGTGCTCACGCAGGGCATACTGAGGCTGGCGGGGGCCACGTGGCCCCCGCTCCCCCCACCGGTTCCGTATTGGAGCCGGCCATCGTGTGGGTGGCCGATCCAGCCACCCAGGGCTCCCTGCCCGCTCGTGATTGGGGAGAGCGGGCTTAGTCCGCTCTTCCCACTCACCAGACAAAATCGGGTCTCACTGATCATGAGACCCGGTCCAATATGTGCTTTATTAACTACAGAAAAGCCTTTGATTGTGTCAACCATGTCAAGTTATGTAATATCCTTAGGAAAATGGGCACCCCAGAACCCCTCATTGTTCTCATGAGAAACCTAAACACAGGACAGGAAGCCACAGTCCAGAAGGCACATGGTGAAACAGACTGGTTCCAGATTGGCAAAGGAATTAGACAAGGTTATATACGTTCTCCTTTATTCAATTTATATGCTGAACATATATGGAGGGAAGCTGGATTGGAAGAAGATGAGTGTGGTTTCAAAGTTGAAGGAAGAAACATCAATAACCTGCGCTATGCTGATGACATCACTCTGATAGCTGAGAATGCAGATGATCTGCAAGCTCTAGTAATAAAAGTCAAGGAGCACAGTGAAAAAAATAGGACTACGACTAAATGTAAAGAAGACTAAACTAATGACAATGGGCACAGCAACCAGCCTCAGAATTGACAATGAAGACATTGAAGTGGTGGATAGCTTTTAGGATCGACCTTTTAGGATCGACCATCTTTTAGGATCGGCCTTTTAGGATCGACCATCAACAGTAAAGGATCCAGCAGTGAAGAAATACGCTGCAGACTAGCACTTGGTAGGGTTGCAATGAAGGCCTTGGAAAGGATATTTAGATGCCGTGACATGTCTATACCTACAAAGATTAGAATCGTTTGGACAATGGTTTTCCCCGTGACACTCTATGGATGCGAAAGCTGGACTTTGAAGAAACAAGATAGAAAAAGCATTGACACTTTTGGACTTTGGTGCTGGAGAAGATGTTTGAGGATACCATGAGCAGCCAGGAAAACAAACAAATGGATTATAGAACAAATCAATCCAGAATTTTCACTTGAGGCACAAATGACCAGGCTCAAACTATCATACTTTGGACACATTATGTGAAGATCCAGCTCTCTTGAGTAATCCTTAATTCAGGGCAAAGTTGAAGGAAAGAGAAGAAAAGGACGACCTGCAGCAAGGTGGATGGACTCGATTACGACAGCAATGAATGCACCACTGAGAGACCTTAAAGGCCAAGCTGAAGACAGATCATCCTGGAGGGAATCTATCTATGTAGTCGCTAAGAGTCGACACCAACTTGATGGCACTTAATCAATCAATCAATCAATCAATCAAAGCAAATGAAACTATTACAAAGCCACTGACAATGAAGACGATAGGGGAAAAATCACAGGAAGGGGGCCTTTTGTCAAACGTAAGTCCAAAAAAAAAGTTTCCTAATCTATGTACGTTAATTCAAAGCACAGTATTGATACAATGCAAAATATACATTTTGTTCAATACTAGAAACAGTCAAGAATTTGGTTGGCAAAGATCTGGGGCAATACTGATTCACATCACAAACTAAACTGTCCGACAGTCTGACCTAGACATAACTCTGTTTTATAGTTATTAGATATGGATTTACCTTGTAATGGGTTGATGCCTTCTGCTTTGTTGAAAGTAACTGAGACAGGTTGTTGGTCTGAGGCATAACAGATCAAAACCTACATTTTTTCTTCTTCCATCAATCATGCTAAAATAATTTCCTTTTAATGGCAAGCCTGTTTCTGTGATAACTACGAAGGCAGACAGGATGATAACAGTCTAAGCCTAGATTCAATGTAATTACTAGCTAAAAGAGAGCAGCACTGGGAATGTTACGAGGATGTTATGATAAAGCCAATTATATTGGAAACAAACTTCTATCATCTGGTAAGGGCAATGGCTATCCGCAGGCACTGGCAAAAGAAAGATGCAGAATGCCACCTTTCAATTTCCACTCTAAACTGAGAGCTAGTGCTTCATGTCTACTCTGTACATCAGAATTTGGCCTCTGGTACAGAATTTAGCTTTCTGGACAGCTTTCTTATTTAGAAGGGAAAATATGTATATTTTCAAGGCTGCAAAAGCAGATTGTCAACGTTGTAGCATCTAAGCACAGAATTAGTTGTTCCATTCAAATAAGTTGACTGCTATCAACTATAGGCTTCATTGATTTCAACAGGATGTAGGTGACTAACTTTCCCGGGGCTGGGACCAGCATCTTTTGAAAGGAACCCTAGGCAGATCTGCTAGCAGATAAGAGCCATCTCTTTTGTGTTCTGCACTGGTCTCTGCCTATTGCACTCAGAATAAGCTAGGGTAGTATTAGCAGTTATGCTAAACTGCATAAAATGCATATTATTTATTCTCAATGAATGCCTGAGAATTATGACTGATTCAGTGGAGACCATGTCTAGATCTACTTGGGAAACCGCAAATAATATTCTAGGCTGCAATCCTACACACACTCACTTGGGAGTAAACCAAACTGAGCACAGTGGGACTTACTTCCCACAATACACAGGACTGAGTTGTTACTCAAAACAATACTTGGTGGGCTGCTTGGTTTAATTGATAAGAATAGTGACCAACATCCAGACACCATCTCCGTGCTGGTGTAGCCAGACTAAGGCTCGGCTGTTGTGCAAGTAGGGGAAGGGGCCATTTTCAATGATCTCCCCTTCCCTCTGAAGCCCACTGTGCAATACAAAAATGTTGTATGACCCTCAGGGATACATTTTTCAGATGCACAGTAGGCTTCAGAGGAAAGGAGATAACCATTGAAAAGCGGGGTGTCCTTTCGCCACGTCATGGCACAGCCTTAGTCTGGAAGTCAGCACTGTTGCACATATGCAGTGCTAGTCTAGATGATAGCTAATAAATAGAACTGCGCACAGCAGAAGTGAACTGAGGTGTTACTATTTTGATCATTAGAAGTGAGCAGCAGAAATCTTGTGGCTTCATACACTCTTATGTAGCTAATGAATGCAAGCCCCTGAGGTTTCACACTTCTAGCACAAAATATTTATTCTTACAAGAAAAATTTCATTATTAAAATTCTGCTGTTCAGTAAGTAGGTCTTCCAGAAGGAAGCATAAACAACACTTAGGTGGCCAAGAATGCAAGGCAAATAGCAAAGACACAGTGAACATCTGTTTTTAAAAAATAAAGCTGTCAGTTAAGCAGTCGGTGAATATTTATGAATAAATACATTACAAAAGGAGTGGGGGGGGAGGAGGGGCTCATACTACATAAACAAAACTTTAAGTTTTTAGAGCAAAATTCTGCCATGAATTATGTATAAATATTGTGCATCCTAGAAATTCTCCTACTTCTTTGGAGTCTCCTTCACATCAAAAGTAGAGAGAAGTTCAGTCACAGCCAATCACCACCATTAAGCTCTGGCACCCTAATATTAAAGCACTGACAACACAATAAGTCACCTCCATTATCAGTGTGAAGTTTTTACAACTGAAGCATAGTGTAATATAGTATGTTGTTATTTTATGGTTTAGTCATTGTATTGCCACTGTAAATACTTCCTTTGTTGGTCAGGTAAATCTACGCATTGAACCAATGTGTTCCATAACTGCTTATCTGAAGGTCTCACTGTCAAATGGATGGATAAGAATGCAGGAAGCTGCCTTATACCAAGTAAGACAATTGGCCCATCTAGCTCAGTATTCTACACTGAATGGCAGCGTATCTCCAAGGTTTCAGGCAGGAACCTTTCCCAGCCCTACCTGGAGATGCCAGAAAAATACCTTTTCACATGCAAAGATGATGCTCTATCACTGAGCTATGACCACCATCCCTCTTTTGGAGAGCCAAGATGGGAGGGCCTCTGCTGATAAGCAGGGGAGTTCACATATGACAGATCACTCTCCTCCTGGTGTGAAAAGAAAAACGAGAGGATCTGTAACATTACCTTGTATTAATGAGTCAGAGAACACAGCTAACTATGGCTGAGCTCAGACAATTCAGTAAACCATGGTTTGTTAGATCTGTATGCTCTTTCCTTCCTCAGGATAAGAAACCAAGACAAAATCTTGGTTAGTAAATTATAGTTAAGTCACAGCTCCTGGCTTAGATGACACGCAGGAATCATAACTTGTAGTTTAACAAGCCATGATTCCATTGTGCATGAAGGAAGGAGCAGAGAACATAGATGCTTGCATTCACAATCCAATAAACCATAGTCTGTTGGAACATTTGAACTAGACCAAAGTGTGTGTTGATGGCACTGGCTAACCTACAGAGCAAAAAATCACTGGTGTAGTGAGAGGAGCACAGCACTTCGCAACTAACTGCACTAGTGCACGGGAGAAGGGGCAATTTTTGATGGAACTCGCCTTGCCCAGGAAGTCCTCTGTGTAACCAGAAAATATGCCCCTGAGGCTGCACAGCACTGGGGAAGAGTTGCCCCTTCCAAGGGGCACCAATGCAATTCGTTGTTAGCTTGCTTCTCTCACTTTACTGGTGCTTCCTTGCTATGTATACTACTATATCTAGGACTTTCAGTTAGAACATAGGAAGCTGCCATATACTGAGTCAGACCATAGGTCCATCTAGTTCAGTATTGTCTACACAGACTGGCAGAAGCTTCTCCAAGGTTGCAGCCACGAATCTCTCTCAGCCCTATCTTGGAGATGCTAGGGAGGGACTTGGAAACTAGATGCTCTTCCCAGAGCAGCTCCATCATTGGCACCCGAGGTGATATTGTCCACTTCTCAGGAAAAGGAGATCTGATCAATTAAGATTTTAAAGTTTCCATTAAAATAAAGCAAGGTTCTAGAACTTCTGGTGAGAAATGCTTGAGAAGTATCAAAAACCAGAGAAGTGGTTGAATAAGATTGCCAGTGGTCAGAATACAGAGCTTCAATGTTCTGTGAAGCGCCTATCCCGTTCCACATTACTAATAGTGAAACTTGGGGAGTAAACGTTTCAGTAGAGGAAAATATCATGCAGGTTTGCAGAATACAAAATTCAGATTTCTTGACATAAAATTTTGATTACCTTGGTGCCATTTTTTGTGTGTGGTGCTGGTAGCAGAGATCACATAGCCATAACATTATAGGATGCACAGAATATCAAGAAATCACTCGTGTACAGATTATTCCCTTATTTTGGCAGATGGTTTCAGGTGCAGAGGCACAGCTGAAGGAATGCTGACTTCTTCATAGCAGTAATAGGGCAACTATTTATTTACCCTTTTAAATTCACATTGTGGAACTCAAGACAAAAGTTTTTTTTAAAAAATAAAATAAAATATTGGAAGTCAGTCAAGAATGATGTTCACTAAGGTTAATTCACTCCCCCAGTGATGACAACCATTATACATCCATGTGTTTTTTGGGCTGTGCTCTGAACAAAAACCAGTCAGAAATGAGTATGCCCTATAAAATATATGGTAGTGAAATGATGTTCCATAGTGCACACTTCTACCTATACAAAGATTAGTACTGGCTGTAAGATTTATTCAGTCAAGCTGTAATAAAGAATTTATTACAAGGACCAAGGTGCAGTCTCTGTGACCTATCATTCCAGATGGTTGCTTTGGGTGTCACACTGAAATCAACCACATTGCATGTCAGCCTAAAATGCTCATTCTTTTGATACAAGTGCTTCAGTCTGTGGAAGAGAACTAACCCTAGCAGACAAGAGAAAATGGTTAGAGAATACTTGTTTCTGATTAATATGGTCCACAGAAGCTGATAGAACCTTATTGATGGCAGTGTGAGCAGATTTTCACCCACTTTGAACGTTCAGGCAATAATCTGGCGAGTCTGTCTGTGCAGTAGAGAGTCAGGGTGGGCAAGAGAGGAAGGCAGGAAATAGTTTATATATCTGATATGTTCAAATGGCTGAGTGGGATTAGTGAACAGTTTAGAAAAAGATTACTGAGATAAATCAGGGACATCTGAAGTTCACGTAGGTTCAGATTTCAGCTTGTATAACTGTCACAGTTATTAATGCATAATGTATTCATGATTGATCCATGTGTTAACTGCTCTAGTTCTCCCTCTGCAATGACAAGCAAAACATAAAACAGCTTGGACTAATTTTTGACCCCCTCAGCAGAGACAAGAGCAATTTCACACAAATTAGACAGTCAATTATTTGGGATGGGATAGAACCAAGGCTCTTCAAGTCTATGCTAAATAAAATATAAATAAATCATAAGCATACCTCTGTACCAAGGTAACCCAAATTCTGAAACATGTAAAACATACATTGTAAATGACACAATTTACCTCTTATGTGTCATAATTTATTCTGTTTCTGCTGGTCACACAGAGGGAAAGCTTTGCAGTGGATTACTGGAACTCCTATTTAGGAGCTACTTTGGCTTCTGATATTTTAACCAGACATCATTGTTATACTATCAAACATATTTTGCAACCACAAGAGCTAGAAACATTCTTGTTTTAAGTGAAAGTTGAGAAACTTAGGAATATCAATTCTGAAGCCAACATCATGTTTTGCAGCTTTCCTCAGTTCCATTAAATCACAGCATTCTAAAAAGTTCAGTAATGAAAGTATGCTTTAACTTTGCATTGTATAAAAGAAATAACCTTTTTAATGTGACAAAACCAAACTCAATTAGAATAAACAACAGGGCCCATAATGAACCTGGCACTGGCATTCTTTTGAATTGTGTTAGAAATTTGTGAAGACAAATTCCAAAACTGCTGAAATACCTGTGATGTAGAACCCCTCATAATACAGAAAGTCAGATATGTTTTTTGAAAGCTAAGGGCTCCGTCTAGGGATGTGTACAAGCTGGATAGGCGCCTCCTTTGGGAAGCACTGAAACTGCTTGGGTGCCTGCAGCTGAACCAGCTCAGTGGGGTGGGGAGCGGTTCCCTTAAGAAACAGGTAAGGCAGTCCTTACCTGCTCCACTGCCACCTTGCCAGGCGCAGTGCTCACTCCAGCAAAGGTTGTGCACAGCTGCAGCACTGCTGCCTGTAGCCTGAGTGTGCGGCATCGGCACACATATGGCTGCCAGTGGTGGAGCAGGCAAGGACCCTCTTACCTGCTTCTTAAGGAAACCGCTCCCCGCCCTACTGGTGCCTGAGCAAGCACTCCCTAGCTGTCTGTCTGTCATCTGAGCAATGCCTTAAGCAAAAAATGATAGCCAGTAATGGTGGCAATGCAAATAATAAGTGCGTAAATGTGGATGAAATTCAAAGAATAAATGCTGTACCTTCACAGGACTGTACTGTATTACAAAACCAAACTGAAACTGGTCTGGTGTGGTGTGATAAAATATCAGTGTGCTTGGCAAGGAGACAAAAGTAACTGACCCTCTTCACCCCCAGCACATTCACACAATCATGACCTTGCTAACCCTGCTAACCTGCTAACTTGGCAAAGAGACACCTTTTTAACGTGGTGATTCTTTTTATTTAGCAGGGAGAGAGTAACTGGCCCTATCCACCCCCAGCACAGTACCTCCAATGACTGTTGCTGGTGTCTATCTTATGTTTCTTTTAGATTGTGAGCCCTTTGGGGACAGGGATCCATATCATTTATTTATTATTTCTCTGTGTAAACCACTCTGAGCCATTTTTGGAAGGGCAGTATAGAAATTGAATTATTTTTTATTAATTATTATTATTATTATTATTATTATTATTAAGCTAGCAGGAGAGTGAAACAAAAACTAGGACCAATGTACCTAGCTAAAAGAAGGGAGATAAAGGCATGGGTTGAAAATAAGAGGCCTAAAGCAATAATGGGTTATGACAATAGTATTCCAACAGGCAATACTAGTATCTAGTGGTGTGCACCAACAGTTCAGGGCAAACTGGTTCAATTGTGAACTGGACTGGCCTCCAGGAAAGGGGACTGATCTGCTATCGAACCAAATTGAACCTGGTTCGAAGTGAACCGGTGTGACGGTTCAAGCAGCGTGGCGGGCACAATTTTGGAGGGCCATGTTGTCTGTTTTTCCCTTGCTGATTGGTTTTTTTCTGCTATTGCCTTCCAATTGGCTTTAGATTTCCTTTCTCCTGGTTGGCTTGTTATCATTCAAAATCAAGTGTTGTCAGGGTTAACTCTGCCCCCATTGGCTACGGGGTGGGACGAGGGAGGGGAAGCAAAAAGGACGGGATTTCAAGTGTATATAAGACTCAGGCAGACACTGCCTGCATGGCTTCTGTCTCTGGATCTGGAGGAAGAGAGAGCTGCTGCTGTGCCTGCTGAATCACTAAGCTGACATTGCTCTTCTGCTGTGCCTACTGCTGGAGACTGGAGAGAGTGAGCACGTGCCTTATCTGTCTCTTCATTGCCTGCCCCCCCCCACTTTTGAGTGCCAGTGTGTGCTCATCCTGATTGCCTAGAGCTCCTGGTCAGACAGACTCCAGCTGAAGAAACCAAAAGAAAATGACGACGGATTGGTGAGTCCTTTCCCCCACATACACCCTTGGATTAGAGTTATTTCTTTTTAATAGGGCCTAGTGGGGGGGGGGTTACTTAGGTAGGACTGTGCACGCCAGAAGAGTTAGGAGGATAAGTTGGGCCTCAGTAATCCTCAGCCTCCTTTCCCTTAGACTTACCCAATTGTTGCTTGCTCCCCCTGCCAAAAGCCTTTCCCTCAAATAAAGCCTGCTTCATTTGAAGGGGGTTTAATTTTTATAGCTTGTGCGCGCACACCACAGTGCTATAGGCAGCACTGTGGCACACATAGCAAAAAAATAGATCAGCTCCAGCCCCACACCCCCTAAAGGCACTTCCTCTCTGCAAAAGAGCTAGGGCCTTAATTTAAAACTCCCAAGACATCTGGAATGATGCGAAGCAGAGCTACGAGCAGAGTGGCAGGCAGAAGGAGCAGTGATGCTGATGGTTGTGGTGGGCAGTGGTGAGAGGGGCCTACTCCCCAAGTCAATGTCCCCATAGATGTAGTTATGCATCCAACAGCCCCAACACGGCTGACACCTTCACTACGCATCTGTGGACCACCCGCAGTGGGATGCACATTGCTTTTTTGTTCCTTACAGTGCACTGATGGCGGCAGGAGAGTGAGGGGACATCTGCTGGTGGTGGTATGGCCAGCCCCTCCAAGGCACGGGTGAGCTGTGCTGCATGTGAAGCTGATGGACACTGACCACACGGCCGATGAACTGTCGGCAGCCATTGAACACCAGGTGGAGGAATGGCTGTCCTGGTCACCAACAATGGTGCACATACTCTGTACCTGGTCACGTCAAATGCACTTAGCCTTAAGGAGGCTCAGTCTAAGCGACGGCAAGGCCTCCCTGGTGAAGGTCCTGCTGCTGCCACAGCAGCTCTTGTGGAGAAATGCCACAAGATATGAGCCCACTTCCACCAGAGTGAAAAGGGTTGGCGGATGCTTAGGGAGAGGAAGCGTGAGCTCCGCCTACCTGAACACCTGATCCCTCAGGATGTTCCAACACAGGGAAATTCCACCTCTCTCTTGCTCCAGCACCTGCAGGAGCAAGAGCTGATCATCCGCGATCTGAGCAAGAACTGGCCATCCACAACCTGTGACTTGGGAATGTGTGACCTATTGAATGTGGACTGTAAGCTCATTTCCAAGATTGGATACTCAAGCTGTTCCTTGTTGCCATGAATAGCTTGTGTGCCAAGACAGTAACAATGAGCCAGGCTTTGCCCACTGCTCTTCTCCTAGAGAAGACAATGGAGAAGACCTCGCTGACCCCTGGGGAAGCACGCACCCTGGCAGGTCGACTGAGGACCGGAGTGGTGGAGCGGCTCAGCAACATCTTGGATCAATCGGCAGAGCATATTTAGTTCTACCTATGTGACCCAATGTTGAAGGGCAACTCCATCACTCCTGACGAGCTGCCCAAGTGGAGGGACCTCCTGGTACAAGAGGTTAGGCAGGCCAATGAAAGAAGGCTGGATCTGAACCAGGAGGAGGGGGCTGGAACGCCTACTTCTAATGTGCATTCCAACCTCAGCAGCAGCATCACCATTAGCAATAGCAATAACAATAGCACTTACATTTATATACCGCTCTATAGCCGGAGCTCTCTAAGCGGTTTACAATGATTTAGCATATTGCCCCCAACATTCTGGGTACTCATTTTACCGACCTCGGAAGGATGGAAGGCTGAGTCAACCTTGAGCCCCTGGTCAGGATCGAACTTGTAACCTTCTGGTTACAGGGCGGCAGTTTTACCACTGCGCCACCAGGGGCTCATATCATTACTTCCCAGGCCAGCAGCATGCTGTCCTTGGCAGTGCCAATGCAGCCGGCTGTTCCACCTGGGCATTCCACCCAGTGGTTCAAATGGGGTGCCTTGCCTGGCACCTTGCCAAGGATATGGCAGGAGCCCGCCGAACCCTGCAGCAGTGCGGAGCAGTCTGTTCTGCAGGAACCGGTGGCAGACCTAGAGATGGTACTGATCCAGTTTGGGGCAACACGTCACCAAGTCTGTCTGGACTTGCTGGTAGTTGCTGGTAGATCCTCTCATGCCCAACAACCAGCATCCAGTGCGAGAGGTTGTTCTTCATGGCCAGAGACATGGTGACACCCATAGCTCCTGCTTGAATGCTGGCTTGGTGGACCAGCTGGTCTTCTTGAAGGCCAAACTCCCCCTGCTGGGCTATCCTGAGGAGGGCGAATTGACTCTTGGTCACTCCCACTGGCTGCAACACCAGTGGCAGCATGCCCCACCCTGGTCAACCCCCAAACCAGATGTGTAACTGTCTGCCCATTAGTACTGCTGACACACAGAGAAATGAACACACCCCACCACCATGGCCTGGGATAATGATGGACCCATGCTCCGAGGACCAGCACCAATCGAAGGCTGTGGTGCAGCAGTCAGGAAGTTTGTGTGTGCTACAGTTAATTTTTCCCTAAGCTGCCCAGACACCCCAACCATGGCCCCTGATGAAGAGGTGGACTGGTACGCTGACATGTGTCGGTCAGGCAGGCTGTCAGCTGGGGCCCAGCCAATCTGAGGCCATGGCTTATTATCTAGATACAAAGGGGAAAAAGAAAAGCTCTTCTCCAGGAAGTTTGTGGTTTTCTATTTCCAGCCCTGATTGTATGCTTGCCACACTATTGCTGCTATGACTACCTGGTTTTGCTGAATCTGAGGGAGGGACAAAGGCAGAACTTGGGTGCCTGCTTTCCTTGAGTTGTGGTTAACTTTGGTTTGTTGGTGAGATAGTTTTGTGGTGAGATATGGAAAATGGAAGCTCTCAGTGTCTGTGTGATATTTCTTGGTGACTGCTGTGAGCTCCATGACTCTGGCCTTGTGTTTCACTCAGTGCTCTGCAATCTGGTTCTGCATTTACAAGGTGCACTACCCTTTCAAAATGTGCTGAAGTCATTCTAGTTGAACTTGGTGGCTATTTGCTGTGGCAGCTGCAATGCTAAGTAAGAAGTCATAATTGTGTGTGAGAAAGAGCAAAACGTGTGCCACTGATGATGTTACTGAAGAGCAACCCGTTACTGTGGCTGGCAGTGGATTCTAAGTCAGTGATTCTTTTTTGGACTGTGTTTGAAATGTGCTGTGTTCTGTGTTGGGAGGGACAGATGAGATTCCCTTTTTTACTGTGTGTTGAATCAAAACTTATATGGCATGCTGTGTTGTGCACTGTGTGCCATTTCACCCATAGGGAACAATGGGGAACTTGAACAACCCCATTGTTCCCTATGGGTAGCTCCATAGCAGTTGGTTGGTAGGGCATAATGGGTGCTACCTACCAGCCAACCCACTCCACAAAACAATTGGACAATCAGGTGATATTTAATGAATTTTTGAATTTTATCTGGGTCAGTAGGTCATGACCCAGTGGTAGGTAGCACCCACCATGCCCTACCATCCAACCCGTTTTGGTGTCCCCTAGAAGCTACCCATGGGGAATAATGGGGTGGTTCAGATTCCCCATTGTTCCCTATGGCTTGAGTTGGTTCATAGAACCAAATGGTTGGCCAGTTTTTTCAAATGAAGCAGTCCGCGAACCCCGCAGTCAAATTTGAACTGCACTGCAGCACACACTCCTACTAGTATCCCTTGAAGGTCTCCCAGGTAGTGCTCGGAGCCCTCCTGCCTCTCTATGCTATAGCTGTGCTTTTCGTTTCTCATCTGAGGATCACTGGCTTGAAGCTGAACTGTTCTCAGTGATGTTTCCACTGCAAAAGAGAAAGGAAGAGAGAGAAGGAAGGAAACCCTCCTCCTTTGCTCCTGATTTGCTGGCTACATGCTTCAGCTCAGCATACCACTCCCCTCAGTCTGACCAACAGGCTTCAGAAAATTAGCACTGCATACTTTCATTAATAGGACAAGAAAACCTAATTTCAGTGACCGTACTCATGAGTAATTTAATCCGGAGACAAGTGACTGGAGTAGTCTGGCTCATAATTGTAGCATTTAAATTTGTGTGTGCATGCACTCACTCACGCATATAGATAAAAATATCTATAGGGTAGTAGCTGAAGGTTTGCAACAGGTTGGAAACCTCTGGGTTTAAGTGATGGGTCATGAAAGTAACAATGGCTGACATGATGCACAGTTCTAATGTGTCCAACAGAACTTGCAGCACTGTTGTTGCAGACCTGGAGGCAGTGGTGGCGAGAACAGTGGTAGAGCTACCATATTTATTCTCATTGTCATAAGTGGGAATAAATACAACAACAGTGTTGTCTTCGGTGGCACTGCTGCTTCCAGGTCGGCAGCAGTAGTGCTACAAATTCTACCAGACACATTAAACTATAATTCATATCAGCCAATAGGTCCCAAGAAGCCCCACAAATCTAGTTATAGGGGCTGTTGGAAGAAAAGACAATAAATAAGCTTTGGAATAAGCTTCCTGCTGAAATAAGAGCACTTCCTTCTCTGTTTGTTTTCAGGAAGAACCTCAAGACCCTCCTGTTCTCTCAGGCTTTAAATTAGAATTAATTTCAACAATTTAAAAAAAACTTGTCTTAATAATTTTATTCTATTGTTTTTATTGTCATGTATTGTAATTTGTGACTTTTAAATATTTTAAATTTTGTACACCGCCTAGAGATATACATAACAGGCAGTATAAAAATATGATAGAGAGATAGAGATAGAGGTAGATAGAGAGAATGAATAAATGCAATCTGAGAAAACTGTTGGTCAGGCAATCCAACAGAGCTGATTTAGTAGTGGGAAATGGGAGGCTAACTTTTACATATTTGTTTCAACTAAGAAACCAAAGCTTTGGTTGCAGCTGTTCTGTAGAATGTCACAATAGCATTATTAGATTAAAAGAGATGATTAAGTTGACAAAAAACTGTACAATTATAAGTACTGTAGTATGATGCCTCACGCTTTAACCCAGTACAAGCATATGACTGGCAAATACACATCATAAAAACATACTTAAGGAATTAAACTAAACTAGCTGGGCCGGGCACAGAGCATCTGCGTCTCTAGTTCTCCCCCACCCTGTCGTTTTCTTCCCTGCCTGCCGCCACTGTTTTCTTCCCTCGTCTACCACTGTTTTCTCTCCCCCTGCCATTTTGTTTCCCACCTCGCCCGCAAGCCTGCCCACCACCGCCACCGCCTTCCTCTCCCCCTGCCAGCAGCTCGCTCACAAACTCTTGTGAGAACTGCCATGCATGGGATTAGCAACAGGTACGCTAGAGAGAGAGAGAGAGAGAGAGAGAGAGAGAGAGAGAGAGAGAATAGTTTTAAAATAAATATTATTAAACTGAAATACTGAATGGATCAAACAAGGTTGATAGGTATAAATAACCCCACACCAATGGATCTGCAGATATCAAACATAACATCCAATAAGATGACTTCGAGTAGGCGTCTGCAAATGACTTCAGCTATGGTAGGGCTTGACAAATCCCTGATGCTAGGGAGCCATAACGTCTAGAAATTTAACTGTGGTACCTAGGCTTGGATATTCATAGGTAGTATTATTTAATACAGTTGTTGTTTGTTCCAGGCAGCCCTGTTCTTGTTACTTGTAAAAAGATAAAAAGAAGCCCATTTACCCTCTCCGCCCCCAACAATGTCCATCACTAAGTCTGGTAATTTTGTCAAGTGTCCACTGCCTGGCTCCTAAATTTTGGGCCTGGCTTCTAGACTTAAAAAAAAAAAAACATTTGTCAAGGTCTGAGCTATGGTAGCCCACAGTTGGCTAAATTTAATTTCTAGCATCATACCTTTCGAAGAGGTTTAAGCTTGGTTTCCATTATAAAGTCATACTTGCAGAGTTCACAACAGCGTGTGTCCGAGCTCTTAATCCATTGATGCAGACAGGCCTGATGAACAAAACGTAGGGTCCCTGTGCAGCGACACGGTGTGATGAGGGGGCTTTCGTCATCTCCCTCACAGTGACAGATCCTGACAGGAAGGACAGCGACAGTGAGTGAGCAAAACTAATCATATTTGTACTGCCATTCATAACACTCAAAACACTCAAAGTACTTGGTCTTTTAGACCACACCCTTAAAAGGTATTACTTTCATCACATAGTTAGTATATATTCCATTTTTAGCGTTGCCCAGAGATGGTACAGATATGAGTCCCCCCATCCCCTTTCCATGCCATATGGCAAAGGTACCAAATTCGGTTTTCAACTCAATACTAATCTCACATGCTGGGAAAAACCACCTCAACATGGAATATACAAAAACTATGTAATGTATATAAATATTGAGCATGATTCAGCCAAGTTAGTACTCTCAGTCCTGTTGATTTAAATGGAAATAAGTTAAGTTCCTGCCCCTAACTAACTTTACCACTTGGGGAAAAGATATTTCAAAGCTCAGATGGGCTGGGACCTGTCTACTGTTCTTAATTTAGAATAAAAGAACAGATTGGTGATTTGCAGACAATAGACTTTGGATATACTCAGTGTGTGTCTTGTCTAAAATATTATTGAAAAAGTAATCATTTGGCATCTTGGCCTTTCTGGAGTATGCAGCAGTATGATTGTGGCCAGTGTCAGTATCAAGTGTGCACCACAAAAGGCTGACCAATGACAACTGGGAAAAAGTGATTTTCCAATTCTATCTCATAATTATTCTTGTCATATTACTATTCAGATTATTTATTTATAGGATTCTTGCTAGCTTTTAAGTAACAATATCTCCCATCAAGTAAACCAACAAGAAGAATAAAATTTGCCCATATGTGCATGAGTAATGGATATGCCAAGCACTGCAGTGCTACAAAGAATAACGAAAAAGGGTCTTACAAGGCAAACTATCTAATAAGACATGGATATATCTAGATTAGAGAAATGAAAATGCAGTTGGGTTGATAGAGTCATTTTTTTAGAATGAATCTCCAACAGAAAAGTTCATCCCACCTACTAAGATTATATTAAAAATAAATTGTTTTAACACATAAAGAAGCAAAGTTAGGAAATAGTTATTAATATTTAACCTATTAAACTACAGTTTATCTACAGAAAGCAGTTGCCTATAGAAGTTGAGGAACTGAGGAACTCTTTTGAGGTTTCCAAAAAAATGGTTGGACAAGCATTTCCTTGGAAAGGAGTCAGTAGGCCTCCTCCAAAATGCCTATACCTATATCTAATATGGATAATGGCAAAATGCCTATATTAAATGCCTATAGTAAGAAAAGAACTAAAAGCCAAAGATGTTCTGGATGTTAATTAAGAGCACACACATTCTTTGTGGAAGCAATGTTCATTTTACCTGTCTAATCAAAAAGTTCAAAATTATGTGCTGGGCACATTAATATGCAGTGAGAAATACATTAATGGAATAATCACAAAATGACTGAAAAATGAAATCACATTCTTTATACAAAACTCACAAAATGAAAGTTTGCCTGGCATATGCAAGTCTTCTCCAACAACCCTGGCCAGAAAGGTAACTTTTTTAAAAAACGGATTTGCCGTGTGGAAAGTGCTGAATGAAAGTAATTCAGTGTGAGAATGTAAGAAGCAGCATGAAGACCCTGTAAGATCTTTACATAAGTCAGTCTACATGTAGGTTTCACCAAGGGCGTAGCTAGGGGAGAGGGGGCCCATATTCACTCCTCTCTCTGGTGGCCCCTGGGAGTGCGGGAGATAATGAATAAGATAGGAAGGGGTGGAGCTGGAGGGCCCTCAGGAGCTCGGTTCTTTGAACCCATCAGCTCAATTATAGCTACACCCCTGGGTTTCACTCTGTTTCCTAAATAAAAGTGCTTTTCGTGCAGGAAATTTGCAGTGTGTGAAATAGTCCAGATGAAAAGACCACCACAACAGCCACTTGTAAAGCAGAAATATTTCTAGCCGCCATTTAACTTTTGTGAATGTCCTTATCATTTTGCCAGTGCTCCAATGGTAATTTCTTAGTTGTCCCCCTTGCTATAGTTTAGATAAAACTTTTCTCAGTGTAAAGCATTACATTAAGAGAGCAACATCATTTTCTTTTTAAATTAAAGTCATTTCCCAAAGGGAAAATACAGAGCTTTGTTCATTTTAATTCCATCTATATATAATTTATTTTACAGGCTTCTGTGTTTAAGCCATTTAGAATTTAGACAAATAAATTGGGTACCCAGGAGTCCTTTTCCAACACTGTCAGAATTGTTTTAAATTATTTTAAAAGCTAAAATATCAACCTAAAACTCCATTGGGATAGGCAAATAAAATAATTGAGCCACTCTGAACAGAACACAATGATTCTTCAGTAGAAACACTTAACACAAAGCACTGACTGAATTATAAATTAAAAACGTGTAATGAGAGTACTGAACAGTGTGGCAATAGAAAAAAAATGTCCAGAGGAAATGATTATGGAAACAACTTTAAAACATGCTAAGTGCTCTTGTCTTTTGTTTATTTTTGTTCTGTTTGTAATTTATTTGCCCATAAAAATATTGTTTGAGCATGATGGGGCTCGCCTAAGGAGAGAGAGAATTAATGTATACTCGCAGGGCCCTGTGGGGCAGGGGAGGAATTGTGGGAAAGAGCTTGAACTGATGTTTTATGCCTTCATGGCTAGCTCCTTACCCATTACCAAAAGGCTTGTTGCTTCAGCTACAGAACCAGGCTATTTCTGTACATCAGCTGTAGAAATAAATCCTCTCTTGTGGAGGTCACTATTAGAGATACATGAAAGATTTCAGTATGGTGCCAATAAAGATCTAATCGTAGGGCCTCTCTCCTGTGCTGTCCATGTAGTGTACTGCTGAAAATATACACACAAATCTTTAAGGGCAGGTGAAAACAGTAAAGAAAGGTCGTGCTCTGGAAAGTGTTCTGCCAACATCCACTGCTTCTCAAGAGAAGCTTGCTATCTTGTGACCTGCTGAAAAGTGGGACAGGAATTGTTTACTAGAATCTGAAGGTCTAATAACTCTCCTCTCTGAACCTCCCCCTCAACACAGCGAGTTACATCTCCAGGGGCTCAAGAAGACAGTTGGAGGATAAGAAGCAAGTATATAATGGGGGATTAATAAAACTCCCTTGAGCTGCAGAAAACCAGTCTTATCAGGTTGCATGCAGCACATGGCATCCTTAGGTTTTGCAGGGCAGCTCTGTAGGGATGCACTGGAATATTGTAGTTAAATGTACAGGTATATACTGGTTGCTTCACATTCAAGGAGAGAAAACCTATCCCCTAGCAAAGTCACTTTTACAGCTAGAAAAATAGGAAAGCCAATGTCTAATTTTAAGCTAAGTTTCACTGACATTGAGATTCAGGATCATTTCCAGATGGTACTGCTGAATCTCAGAACTCAAGCTTGAAAAATCTAATTTGCTCTAATATCTGGCTGAAGAGCTGGCTCTAATATCTGGCTGAAGAGCTGAGTATGTGCAGAGTGTTCCTTGCCCTCTCAATAATCATAGCCAGTTTGGTTGAGGAGCACACTTTAGTTTTAAGTAAAAGAGCAGGAACCCAGGAAGGCTTGAGATCTACTTAAGCATGGTCTCGTTTTATAAATTACATTGCACTATGGCTGCAATGATTAAACTTAAGATGACTAAAATTAAGAAACTTCGGGAAGACACAATGCCAGGTTCCAGACAACAAGGGGGGGGTTTAACCACACACTATAGCAGCTCCATCATTTATGTCTCCTCCTATAACAGCCTAGAATGTGGAAAGACCATAGCTCAGTAGAAAGCATCTGCTTTGCATGCAGAAGGTCCCAGATTCAGTCCATGGTATTTACAGGTAAAGGTAAAGGGTGCTGTCATGTCGATTCCGACTCCTGGCGCCCACAGAGCCCTGTGGTTGTCTTTGGTAGAATACAAGAGGAGTTTATCATTGCCTCCTCCCATGCAGTGTGAGATGATGCCTTTCAGCATATTCCTATATCACTGCTGCCCGATATAGTACCAGTGGGGATTCGAACTGGCAACCTTCTGCTTGTAAGTCAAGCATTTCCTCACTGCGCCACTTAAGGTGCCTACATCTAGGGATGGGAAATATCCACTTGGAACCCTTGAGGGCTGCTGCCACTCAGTGTAGAAAATACTGAGCTAGATGGACCAGTGGTCGAAGTCAGTATGAGGCAGCTACCTATGCAATATCCTATTGTAAAACAGAGAATACATACTTACTAGAAACACAGGGAGAGGTGGTCAGAGAAAACAGGATGGGAACACAAAGAAACAAGGTCAAATACAGAAAATTATTGCTGACAAAACATCACATTGAAACACTTTATAGGTAAGACAGTAAGAATAAATTAGCTTCAGAGTCTCATTATCAGTTTCTGGACAAATGGAAGGGTATTATGCAGATGCCTGAGTCGTATTTATGTAGCCATGCTTTCATGGGCAAAGGAGATCCACTACTAGAGATATTGCAAGGTGTTCCATTTTAGTGGAAGAAATCTGTGTCTGCATATGGAAGAACAACCGAAATATCTGACCTCGTCATAAGGAATTTCAAAAAACAAAGGAAGGCAATCAAATTGCTCCAGATACTACAGTCTCTTGCAATAACCATAAAGTTCTGGCCATATGGTGGCTACAATCACAGTTATTCGTACGGCATAATTTTAAGGAAGAACAACAGATTCAAGCAGAGATACAGAAAGAAGGCAGGGACTAGTTCCCTTTACAGAATGACCAATTTCTTTCTAAAATGAAGCACTGCTGGAAAGTGCATTCATGCACCACTAACATCACAGTCAGTATGACCCCAAGTCTGCAGGATAACAGACCAATTTGAAAAACTGGGCAGAGTTGCACTAAGGTAGAAATACTCAATCATAAGGACACACATTCCATGTTCAATTCACTTCTACAAACTATGGTCTGACTGTCAATATTTGGTCAGATATAGCAGAGTAGTCAGTGGAACCATCTATTTGCTAACTGGGCAAAGAGGCACCTTTTATGGGATGAGGGTTTCCCCCTTACTCTTCTCTCAAATATAGTTCAAGACAGGGTAGATATATGAAAAAGGTTAAATGCTATTGACATCAGTTTTGAATTATTCAGAACTGAATTATTCAGTTATTAACCTAATCTACCCCTAACTGGGCAAACAGGAAACTTCCCCCCACCCAGGGATGTAGCAATTATTCCAATCTAACCCCAACAGAGCATCCCTAAAATTCCCTAAGGGACTCACCAGCAAGAACATCTCTTCAATGCCTGTCACTAGTATATCCCTGGTATTCCGTTTTAGATTGCGAGTCCTGAGGCTGATCTTGTGGTAGCAAGCATGAATTGTCCCCATTGCTAAACATGGTCCACCCTGGTTTGCATCTGAATGGGAGACGACATGTGAGCACTGTGAGATATTTCCCTCAGGAGATGGGGCCGCTCTGGAAAGAGCACCTGCATGCTTGCATGCAGAAGGTTTCAAGATCCTTCCCTGGCATCTCCAGATAGGGCTGAGAGAGACTCCTGCCTGCAACCTTGGAGAAGCTGCTGCCAGTCTGTGTAGACAATACTGAGCTAGATGGACCAGTGGTCTGACTTGATATAAGGCAGCTTCCTATGTTCCAATTTCTTTTAGGCAGATCCCTTTGAGAACTTTTTTGTTGTTGAAAAGGTGGTATATAAATATTCTTAAATACCAACTAAGCAAGTAGTAACCTAGATTCCTTATATAATTCAGCTCTGTAGCTTTTAGGCTCAAGTAGAATGGTCAAGCAGTCACATGCCCTGGCTGGATGTGACTAGGTCCTTCTCCCATCCTTCTCATAGTAGCATCAGCAGTAATATAGTTCAAAGGTAAGTATGGGCCAATTCCCCAGTAATGGTTATTGCTATGGGGCAATAGTTAACTAATGGAGGACTAAGTATATTACATTATGCTGTGCATTCAACATTATTTTGAAATCTATTCCACTGAAGGGCAGTCACATCCGTTCAAATAGAAGCAGTACTATTACCAGAGCTCTTTTTATATATCTTATTGCCTAATATCCTGAAATTTCACTGTATTTTTTAAAAAAAATATGTACAAAAAAAGTCTGTAGTCTTTCAGACCTGGTATGCAAATTAAATCGTACAGTTTTCAGATGGGGCTGTGTAGTACATATCCCCTTCTCTTTTCTCAATGAATATTTTATTGCATTTTTTTCTTCATTCCAAAGGAAATGATAACTATCAGAAAACAGACTACAAATTGGCTTTTGACTCAATGCAGGGATGTGGCTTTCATTACAGTCAAACAGGTAAACTGAGTCAGGATTATTGGGTCATAAATCTTTTTCTCCCTTATTTGTTCTTTGATACTTTAACAAGTAAGATAACTTACTGGCAATAAAAATTAGCATGCAGCAGATTTTGCAGCATTTCTGTTAGATGTACTCACTAGCTCCTGTGGTGATACATGCAACGATGTCAAAAAATATATCATTGTGCTGGAGAGCTCAGCTTCTGAACCAGCATGCAGGCCAATTTGCAACTGCAAAGTGTAGGGGGCATTTGGGGGAGGAATCACAGGTTAAATTGTGTGATTCCAGCCAGCCCATAGGGACAAGTGCACTGGAGGTGAGTGCACATGTGTGTGTACAGAATCAAATGGCAAATTTATATATATGGTTTATACTTGCACCCAAAGGCCACTTCACACATTGCAGGGAAGGACAGGTCATCCAGGATTCTGAACATGAGACTACTTCTTAATAAAGTCACATTCCACTGGGTAAAATTTAATCACAGAGCTGGATTGGTGGGAGAGTGCACAGCTGAGGCACTTGCCTATAGCCTGGGAGCAGAGATCTTGCATTTTTGTGGGCAGTCAAGAGTGATGCTTACTTAGTAGCTGTGGTGCCACAATAAGATGATTTATGCAAATACTCTTTATATGTTGTTTTAAAAACATTTTCAGTAACTTGCAATGTTTTCACATTTTTATGAAAATGAAATTTCAAATGTTTCAAAGGAAGTTCTGCAGCTGCTGATAAATTGCTGCCAGTAAAACGCAAACTGGAACTACTCTGAGCTTCCTTATGTACTTGCAGAGCACATAAGGATTTCTTCATTTTGCTTCCTATTAATACTTATTTAGATTTCTGCACACTGTATAACAGGAAGTTTGCAAACCCTTCAACTACAACATATTATGCCTAATGATATATTAACTATATAAAATATATATAGTGCATACAACTATTTTGCAGTGCCATAAGATGGTTCTTGAATGTTTTTACATGTTTTAAATAGTTTTAAACTGTTAAATTTGTTTTTAAGTTGATTGCTTTATGATTGTTAATTTTTGTTTTGTTGTGCACTGCCCAGAGCCTTTGGATAGGGTGGTATAAAAATGTAATAAATAAATAAGCAAGAAAACAAATCTCCTCAAATGGCATAGACTCCAACCATCCCTTTACTGACTGTTTTCTAGAATCTGCTCCTGCTAAATATCTGCTCCTGTTTTGTCCCTATGTTTGCCTTCTGTGGATGCCTTTTTAATTCTTTCTTCTTCCCCTCACCGCCCAAGTTGTTAGAGTTGTCATTCTTCAGGATTCATCTCTCCTCAGAGTCTCTAAAAATTAAATCTTCAAGTGGGTGTGTGGATACATTATAACTATAGTATATGTACAGTAAGTGGGCAGGACGCACTAAGGCATTTTCCAGTGCTAGCATATAGCAAGTAGAATCCATTCTTTAGCAATGTGTGTAACGGTGGCTGGGAGGTAGCATTCCCAACAGTCCCGTATTATACCATATCTAAGGCAAAAATCTTTTGTCCCAAATGAGATACTGTTTTCCCCATATTATTGGCAGTGCCTGGGGCTCTCCCTCATCCCTCAATGCATTTGCATGGAGCCCTCTGAAATCTGGGTGAAGTCCAGATTATAATGTAAAAGAAACAACAAAGTTCACGAAGCCCCAGTTGCTCTGCAAACCTGCAGGAGCAATTGCCTGGTTTTATTTACATCTTGCAAGTTGCTAATTGTTCACTTGTCAAATGTAAACAGACCTACAGACTCCTGCTAACCGACTCACCACTTCTTGCAGATAAAAATGCCTTTCAGTAGGGAAGGTGCGGGGATGTAGTGTGTGTAAGTAAACCTGGGGGATTCTCTTAATTTTTCACCTGATGCTTGCTCTATGGGGATAGTCTGTGTGAACAAGAAGCTTTGTGAAATCATGGGGCTTGTTTTGTTGTTTTTACAAATGCATTGCTACTCAGGCTTCTAGGATGACCCTACCCACAGATCCCCTAAGATCCCCCCCCCACACACACACACTTGTGTCCTGTATTCAGGCAATGGAATGTTGGCAACCCTACTGGGAAGGTTGGGCAGTGAAAAAATTGGTTGTTAACAAGTGTATCCCTGTTTTCATCTGTGTAATGTCAGTGCTCATCTGCTTTGGAAATCTGGAGTAACATGTTCTGCATGCGCTTTATTACCTGCTTTCCATTTGTGGCATGCCTGGGGTCAGAACTGTATACCACGCCTCCTAGGTTGTTTGGCCAGGCTCCCTATACACTTACAGGCATGTTCCTGTTTTCATCAGTGAGAGGATGTGGATGGGAGCAAAGCCTGTTACCACAGCCCAAAACTGTAATCCCTGGCATTTTAGTCAGAAAAGACACTTCTCCATATAGCATTAATTTGCATGACAACATTCTAATGATTCTAACTTTCCCTCCCAAAAGTATAAACTGACATCATAAAACTAGGAGTTAACAAACAAAACATCCACAGCCTTCATATCCCCAGATAAGCTTTATATTGATTTAATGTTCTGATATTAGGTTGAAATCCTCCTCTTTTATTGTATTCCCCAAGGGAATGCTCTTTTTTAATGAATTGTAGAGAAGTTTGATATCATATCCTGCAAATATTGTATTTTCTGCCATACATTTACAGGAGCCCGACCACATGAAAGAAGCAAGAAAAAACCCTATAAAATGAACGACTCCATGCTTATGATGTGCAGCAATATAAACGATACAATACCAATGTAACTTTTATCTTGGTCTCTGCTTCACTTATCAGTAATTAATACAGAAAAGTAGATTAGGTTTTTGCGACATGCCTGCCAAACACTGGACAAAGACCACTTTATGGAAGTTATATTAAGCTGAAGATTATTGTGACCACCACAGATCTACTCCAAACTATTCTTAAGAAATGAAGCCATGTAAAGAAGCATAGCCTGCATATGATCTCCCAGAGTCTGCTCTGCCATAAACAGACAGCAGGAAGAATGGCACATTTTGACACACTGCCTACAGAGAAAAGAACATTTTTAGAAAGACACAGCAGCCCTTTTCAGATGTTAAGGCCCCATAGAGGGTCAAAAAAGTGTGTTAGCTAGCCATGCCCGAACATGAACTCCTTGGCATCAAACCCTGGCCCTCTGTGAGTTCAGTACTAATCTGCAGTGAAAAGCCCAGACTGCAAGGCATTTCTCCCCACAATTTAGAACCCTGGAGGGGCCAGCATGAGGCTTATTCTAGAACATGGAAGAGCCAAGGACATGGAATGAATCAGTGCAGGGGGAGTGCCTAGACTAGAGCCAGCACACTCTCTCCACACACACCTGCCACCCACAAGCCCGTAACGTATGAGGAGGGCTACACAAGCAAGAAGGGCATTCCCCACATAAATAAAAGCATCCTGAATTGTCAGAGAAATAATTAATTTGTAGACTGAGAAATAAAATATAGGCTCATGAGCTATGCCTGGGAAACTGGGTCTCGTATACAATTTATAATCCATATATCACCAGAATATTAGAAGTCTTTATATATGGCAGTGTTCTTCCTTTGCTTCATCTCACAGTTTCAGCAAACAGAACCAGCACTCTTAGGAAGGAAGGAATCCCTTACTGTGGTTCTGCTCCTATTTTAAAAATGACCCAATATGTTCTGATGTTGTTGAAGCCTGTAACAAACCCAAACTAAGTGCTGCTGTTCAATGCCAAGCATGATTATATGTATCTGGACTCCCAACAGCAGCATGAAGCAGGAAGAAAAAACAACCCAGAACACTCCTCTATGTAATTTATGGCAGTTAGCAATTCCTTTCGTATTAGGAGACAAACCTGCACACTTCGAAATCATCAGACCAATCATCATACAACACAGGAGGTTTCTGAACAGCCACCGTCGCAGCAGGCCCTGTCCCAGCAGGTGTTCCATTTTCTGAAACTGACAAACTCTTACTGCCTGAGCCTGTTTCTGAACCACTTTGCTCCTTGCTTGCTTTGCCTCGTCTAATGTAAGCAGCAGTGCCTGGGTCCTCACAGCTGCACTTGCCCTTTTGTTTCCCACATTGTCTCAAGGAGCTTTTTGCTTCCACAGAGGATACTGGAGACAGCGAGGGACAGGTTGCTCGACACTTTGAAATCTTTCTCCTCCGGTGATTTAGAGCATGGCCTTCAGGCTCAGCCACTTCTTGCTTCTTTCCCTTATCTGTGTCCATTGTGACAAGTTCAATGGCATTCTTACTGGAAGACCCATCTGGTTGAGTGTTTGAAGTACTCCGTCTTTTCATTCTCTTGGGCATTTTAGCTCTCTCTCTTTTTCTAATCATTGCCCAGTGAATCTCATCTGAAGAGGATGAATCGGTTGACATCTTGTGCAAGGCATTCCATCTAGGATTTATAATCTTGGAGTGCAATTTGCCATCATTCTCTTTCCTTTGCCTTTCTGTGGGCTCAAGGTTTTCCACAGTCTCCTTCCTCCGCCTAACCCTTCGCTTCACTTGTTTCTTACTAGGCTCTTTACTAGCCGAAGTCAGCACCATGACAGGGGTTGATTTTTCAAAATTATCTTCGGATATGTCATGCAAGGTGGGAGATCTATACAAAGCAGCAAGGCAAAGGAGATGGATGGAAAATGAGAGAGAGAGAGAGGGAGAGCGAGAGAGAGCAATAAAATAAATAAGAGAAACAGAAATGAAAACAAAATTAATCATGATTTAAATAGGAAGAAAAATGGAAAGGCTAACACCACACTGAAACTGACAAACAAAAACTAGATCAGAGTGTAAATCCATGAAGGGGGGTTAGGCGAAAGCAAGAGCTATGGATCAGTAGATAAAGAAGACTACGTATCAACTAGAGTAGGAGCACTTATTTATTATTACATACCTACAGATGTCCTGAGTAGAAGGGCAGACAGATAACCGTGACTGGCTCCTGGGAGCTGTCCCTGTGGTAGGACTGCTTGCCTGTTGAAAGAAATTAGATAATTTGGAATCTTTATCTATAAAATAAAGTGTGGATATTTTACTGCTTTTCCACATGATTCAAATAAAAGTAACTTGAATAGCTGCACAGGCTTTCACATATGCACAGTTCGTGAAACACAGGAAGCTTCTGCAAAAACAAAATCTGTTTGAGGAAGTACGCTCCATCATGTAATATATTTCATTTTGTTTGAGGAACAAGCGTTAAGACTATGGTTTCACTTTGCAACTGGATCTGCTGTAAGAGTGTGAAGGAAATAGCAGCTGCTAAAATTCAGCAATGACAAGGCTTCTTGTCAGAACAAAGTGAGCTACGCTGATAATGTGCTGAGTGAGTAAGGTCTGAGGCAGAGTTGTCGGACCTTTACAGCGTGGGAGGGCAGAAGCACAGTGAAGATTGAAGTCTATTTTTAAGATGCATCAAGTTCACTTCCAGAAATTGAATGCATGTGAAATTCATGAGCCTGAGAAGGTCTAAAATTCACACTGAAACTCCACAGTGCCTATTATGGGCTCAAACACCTGAAGCAAAACACTTTCACTGTGTGAGCATGTCCCATCACAAGGTTGTCACAGCAATTTGCTGACTAACCTGCTGAGTGCAAAGCATGTTTTGATGGGAAAATAAGAAGATTGTTCCACTGTGGTTAGGAGAGCTGGTCTTGTGGTAGCAAGCATGACTTGTCCCTATAGCTAAGCAGGGTCTGCCCTGGTTGCATATGAATGGGAGACTTGATGTGTGAGCACTGGAAGATATTCCCCTTAGTGGGTGGAGCCACTCTGGGAAGAGCAGAAGGTTTCAAGTTCCCTCCCTGGCTTCTCCAAGATAGGGCTGAGAGAGATTCCTGCCTGCAACCTTGGAGAAGCCGCTGCCAGTCTGTGAAGACAATACTGAGCTAGATAGACAGTATATGGCAGTTTCCTATGTTCCTATACGCTTACTAGCAAAACAGCTTTCCAGAAAGCCAAGGGAAGGTCTGTAATTACCTGATTTGTTAAAGGCCTAGGCTTATGTATAAAATCCATCTCTCTCAGTGCTTTGAAATTGACCTTACTTAGTCCTTCAGGACACAGGCCTTGTGATTAATCAGTGTTTTGATAGGAGATATAGTATTGAAGACTGCCTATCACACATTGCTCCATTAGACAACATGAATGCCTTTATCATTACAATCAGGCATCTTGTTTGCATATTGGAAATCAAGACCAATAAAGATTAAAAAATGTTTTGTAATCTTAGGACTTCCAGCCAGGAAATAGTGTACAATCTCTGTGTCTAGATCAATGCGAAGGTTGCACAAACACGGAATACACCCCCCCCCCAATTTTTTTATTCTCACCCCACCAAAAAAAATTCAAGGCATCAACAATTTAAAATTAAAACAGTCAATAGAAACAAAGAAAATTAAAAATAGCTATACAACAAACAAACAAAAAACCAGCAGCAGCAATAAAACCAGAAATGGTGACATGATCAAGCCAACCCAAACATCTGTCAGAAAGGACAGACCTCTGTGGAAATCTAATGCATCTGTGAAAAACAGCAGGTAGAGGAAGGATAGATATCATCTGACAGGGAGTTCCACAATTCAGGTGCCACAACAGAAAAGGCCCTCCATGCATGGAGTGAAAGGTATTATTAAGAAGGATATGGAGGTTGTAGAGAAACTGAATGAGTTCTTTGCGTCTGTCTTCACGGCAGAGGATACTGAGCATATACCTGTTCCTGAACCAGGCTTTTTAGGGATGGAGGCTAGAGAGCTGAGTCTGATAGAAGTGACAAGGGATGATGTTCTAAACTGTCTGGAAAAAACTGAAAGCTAACAAATCACCAGGGCCGGATGGCATCCATCCAAGAGTCCTCAAAGAACTCAAATGTGAAATTGCCAACCTCCTTGCTAAAATATTTAACTTATCCCTGAAATCGGGCTCTGTACCAGAGGACTGGAGAGTAGCAAATGTAACACCGATTTTCAATAAGGGATCAAGGGGCGATCCGGGAAATTACAGGCCGGTTAGCCTAACGTCCGTTCCAGGCAAATTGATGGAAAGCATCCTCAAGGATAAAACTGTAAAGCACCTAGAAGAACAGGCCCTGCTGGGAGTGAGCCAGCATGGCTTCCGCAAAGGTAAATCTTGCCTCACCAACCTTTTGGCGTTCTTTGAGAGTGTCAACAAGTGTGTGGATAAAGGTGATCCAGTTGACATAGTCTACCTGGACTTCCAAAAAGCTTTTGACAAAGTTCCTCATCAAAGACTCCTGAGGAAACTTAGCTGTCATGGGATAAAGGGACAAGTACATGTGTGGATTGCTAACTGGTTGAAAGACAGAAAACAGAGGGTAGGTATAAATGGAGAGTTTTCACAATGGAGGGAAGTAAGAAGTGGGGTCCCCCAGGGATCTGTACTGGGACCGGTGCTTTTTAATTTATTCATAAATGATCTAGAAGCAGGGGTAAGCAGCGATGTGGCCAAATTTGCAGATGATACCAAACTCTTCCGGGTAGTGAAATCCAAAACGGATTGTGAGGAGCTCCAAAAGGATCTCTCCAAACTGGGGGAGTGGGCGACAAAATGGCAAATGCGGTTCAATGTTAGCAAGTGTAAAGTGATGCACATTGGGATGAAAAACCCCAACTTCAAGTATATGCTGATGGGATCTGAGCTGTCGGTGACAGACCAGGAGAGGGATCTTGGGGTTGTGGTTGACAGCTCGTTGAAAGTGTTGATTCAATGTGCGGCAGCTGTGAAAAAGGCAAATTCCATGCTAGGGATCATTAGGAAGGGGATTGAAAATAAAACGGCTAACATTATAATAGCAATAGCAATAGCACTTACATTTATATACTGCTTTATAGCCGGAGCTATATGATTTAGCATATTGCCCCCCAACATTCTGGGTACTCATTTTACCGACCTCGGAAGGATGGAAGGCTGAGTCAACCTTGAGTCCCTGGTCAGGATCGAACTTGTAACCTTCTGGTTACAGGGCAGCAGTTTTACCACTGCGCCACCAGGGGCTCATATAATTTTGTATAATGTCCTTATACAAAACTATGGTGCGACCACACTTGGAGTACTGCGTACAATTCTGGTCACCACATCTTAAAAAGGACATTGAACTGGAGAAGGTACAGAAGAGGGCAACCAAGATGATCAGGGGCCTAGAGCACCTTTCTTATGAGGCAAGACTACAACACCTGGGGCTTTATAGTTTAGAAAAAAGACGACTGCAGGGAGACATGATAGAGGTCTATAAAATCATGCATGGCATGGAGAAAGTGGAGAGTGAGAGATTCTTTTCCCTCTCACACAACACTAGAACCAGAGGTCACTCCATGAAATTGATTGCCAGGAGGTCTAGGACCAAGAAACGTAAGTACTTTTTCACACAACGTGTGATCCACTTGTGGAACTCTCTGCCACAGGATGTGGTGACGGCCAACAACCTGGATGGCTTTAAGAGGGGTTTGGATGACTTCATGGAGGAGAGGTCTATCAATGGCTACTAGTCAGAGGGCTGTGGGCCAACTCCAGCCTCAAGGGCAGGGTGCCTCTGAGTACCAGTTGCAGGGGAGTAATGGCAGGAGAGAGGGCACGCCCTCAACTCCTGCCTGTGGCTTCCAGCGGCATCTGGTGGGCCACTGTGCGAAACAGGATGCTGGACTAGATGGGCCTTGAGCCTGATCCAGCAGGGCTGTTCTTATGTTCTTATGCATTATTGCCAACTGAGTCTCCAGAAGTGATGGAACATGAAGAAGATTACCTAAATTAACCTCGAGGGATGGGCAGGCTCTTCTGGAGAGAAGAGATCCTTCAAGTATGCTCTAAAGATATGCATGCTTTATATGCAGCTACCGGCTCCTTGAACTGTGTCTGGAATCCCAGAACCCTGAGGGGTTCTGGTATTCATTACACTTTTGAAAATAAAGTAGAGATGTGCACAGACCATGGTTCAATCTATGGTCCGAATTTGGACCATTCCGGTGGCCTAGTTCGAGGTTCAGCACCTTTAAAAGTAAATCCGCTTTCTTCAGCGACGCTCCCTCCAGCAGCATGCACATGGCGGCAATGTGGTTTCATCACTCACCAGTCCTCCATTCATGTGCAGAGGCCAGGTGGGTGACAGAACCACACCGCTGTGCACGGGCTTCAAGGGGGAGCGCTACCGCAGAAAGCTGCCTGCAGTGGTAGTGACGCTGGTAAGGAGTTACTAAGAACCTGCAGCTTTACTTTTAAAGGTGCCAATTGCCACTGCCTTCTTGAACTGCCAAACCCCAGTCAAATTTTGGACCACAGATCGAACCATGGTCCGTTCACACCCCTAAAGTACAGATCCAGCTGAAACTAGTCCATAAACTGAATGGAGAGTCCATGCATATCAAACCATGAGTTACTAATGCAGTTCTGAGAAAAAGGGTCTGACAGCACCCTTCAACACTAGATGTTTTTCTCTTAAAAATGCAGATATGAGCGCTTGACAAGTATATTTGCTACTTCTTAATGTCCTTTTTCTTTGCTGCTGTGACTCTATACACACACACCCCACAGAGGTTCTGCATTGTCAGTCAGATGTGTCACCTTCAAATGTGTGTAGTGGTATGCTGAATTGAGACCTAGATTGCAAGGGGGACAGAGGAGGTATTATTCATGCTACTGGAGTTACTTGATAGATAAACATTGCAGTGACATATTTCTGTAAGAAGAACTAGAGAAGCAGAATATCAGGGGAAAGAGAAGTGCTACAGATACTGAGAACAGCTGGTGGGTATAACACCGAGTGCATTCTTTCTTTTCTTAACATCTGTGATCAGTTGCAGCAACTCATGGGGGAGTTCGACATGTTTATCCAGAGACAAACATGGCCTTTGTGTGTGTATATTCATTTTTTATGCTGCTGCAGTTGGTTATGTGTTTTCATCCTAGAAAACATGGCTTGGCAAAGTAACTTGCATCCATTTTGCCTCCAGCAAGTTTTTTTTAGGACTACTTACTGCTTCATTATAAACAACCACACAAAGAAAACAGGATTACTTGAACCCTATTCAAAACAACCAACAGAGATACTGGGCAAATGCTCAGGGAAGAGAAAATATGTAATTGCCAGACAGCAATAGGTGTTAATGTTGCTGCTCCTGGGGAATTGGCAAATACCCCTGGCTATGTTTTAGGCTTGTTGTGGAGAACTAGCGAGCTTAAATGGATCAGCCCACCTCAGAATAAATTTGTTCAAAGCTTCAGTCATGGAAAGGAACTGAAAAGAGAGGTTGAAGTTCAAAAAAAGAATCAGGTTTATTTGAGGATTTTAGGAGTACAAGAAGAGAAATAATGATTAAAAGGCAACAATATTTGACTAACAAAGCTAGCAAGACTAAGAAGTTAGAAGGACTAAGTTACAGCTCACAAGGAGGCAAACTGGCTTGAGTTTTTGAATTAAGTTCGTTCAAGTCTGACTAGAGAGAAACTATTTTAGAAGGAGCAAGAAAGGGGGGGGGTTGAGAGGTTTGAGGACAGAGATTAGCTACTACCTAGATCCATCTGGTGGGGTGTTTGCACGCTTGTAGCTCAGTCGATACCAGGGGGACGTCTCTCCTCTGGGGTAGCCAGGAAGGCAAAAGGCAGGAACGGGAACCAGAAGACCAGACAGGGACCCAGGAACCAGGCAAAATACAAAGAGGATCTGATCTCGGGAGACCAGGATCTTGCAGCCAGGAGTGCTGCACAGACCGGGCTAGGGAAAAGGGCTGGTCTGAAGGCAATAAGTAAGACAGGAGTCTTACTTATGAGAGTTAAAGCAAGATGGAGGTGCCAATGCTAAGATGCTATGACGGACAGCTGGTGAATCCAAGGAAGAGACACCTGGTAATCCGAGGGAGACACACTCTGATCGATTGTGTCTTGATTACTAATAGCAAAAATCTTGCCTGGGGGCATTATGCTGACCACACCTTTCTGAAAAGGTGGACAAAAGGGACAAATTTACAGGACACATCTTTGTCCTATTCAGATTTGCTGAGTGTACTTCCTTTCAGTACAAAGGGTGAATAAATCTGAGAAACCTGTGTAGGGTGAAACATAATGGTGCATCAGGGCTTCTCATGTCTTTTTAGAATCCCTTGGGAGTGATTAGGAATGTTAACAAGCTCACTTCCCATGCCCTGAGCCAGCCAGTAACATGTTCGTTAGTAGAGGAGATGGCCTGTTACCTCTTATCACTCCTTCTTGTGGAGATGATAACTTGACTTGAACCGATGTGCCCACATAGGGAGAATACCTGGCTAATTCTTGAAAAGAATAGCGCTTGATTAACTCAGGTCTACTCAGGCATCCCCACCTGAAAGCAATCAAGAAGGCAAGCACAGGGGATCTGCACAGCAAAATGTGGGAACTACAAGCCTGTAGCCCCAAACCAGGTGTAGGGGTGCTCCGTAGAGCCTCCAAAACAGGCTCTCCTGGAAACATAGTAATGTAATTGCCAGATAGACCCTTGCAGACTTTCTCATCAGGCGTTCCAAATGGAAGAGATGAAAGCAGGCAAGTCCTCTGTTCGTACTACTTTGTATATCTGCATTGTTCACACTGAATGGCCAAAGTGCTCTTGTGGATGCTGTACCTGGGTAATACCATGCTATATGAGTGACTGAACAGAGTTAACACAGGGATATTACACCTGATTTGCTTCTCTCTCACACACAGATCTAAGATTATATGACATTTTCCTCCATGGTGACAGTAGAGAAAGAGAGAGCTTTATGGGAGTTTCACCATAAAGTTGAAACAAACCAGTCATATCCTCACTGTGCACCTCTCCTGCAGGATGTCACATCTTTCCGATAATCTGGCTGACACAGGGGAAATGCGTATGTCACCCGAAATGACAACATCCTACCTCATGTAGGCAGTGTTACTTTGAATCCCTTTAAACATAGGGTGTGTGTCAAATCTAAAAGCTCCCAGATCCTGTAGGGGGGTCTCAACTCCCCATTTGCTCCAAAGCTGTTAACCAGCCCACATGGCTCGCCAATGATTGGAAGGAGAGGTTGTCCCTCCTTCAGGTGGTCTTCCTGAGAAGATGCTTTAAACAGCTGTCTTTCCTCCTACCTGTTTGTCATCCACTTTTCCATCACAAGGCTGAACCAGAATTATGAAGATTTCTGTTCGGTTCAACAGGATAAGTATTGGTGTAGCATAGGTGCTTGTGAAGAGTTCCAGACTAATGCTGCGTCAGTACTGTGTGCACATGTGGGGAATATCAACAAACTCCTCTTCCCCAAGAACCCCTCTGTTTCACCTGAAAATATGTCCCTGAGGGTCATGGAAACTTAGGCACATATTTTCAGGTGACACAGAGCATTTCCTGGGCAAGTGGATGACGTTAAAATTTTCTCCCACTGCTGAGCCAGCAGCAGAGCTGAGTTAGTTGAACTTTTCAGAAGCACTAGTGCTTCACCTGTTGCACTGGTGCTTTGTTATTCAGGATGTCAGCCACTATTTTCTGAATCCCACATGTGCTCTTCTGCAGCAAAACAAACCAAGGACTTGCTGGCAGTGGATAACATCCTGAGTAATGAAGTGTGTGTGCTTTTGAGCTCCTGCAGGCATGCAACATGGTACCTTAAGGTACACCCTGGGTCCTCTAGCAAGCACAATGTTATGGAAGAGGACTTGGAGTTTGGAACGCTTCCTGTATTCTGGAAATGCTCTGTACAACTGGAAGCAGATTGCTGAGTGTAAGAGACGCGTTTCCAATCTTAAAAGAACAATTCTGGAGTGCAGGGGACATGCCCTTTTCCACAACAGCATGTGTACTAGAAAACCTAGGGAGTAGAACAGGGGCTCAAATCATACATACTTCATTAATCAGGAACTTAACAGTATGTTTTTTTCTGAATCTCAGCAAGGCGGCCAAGGCTTCAGGAGCAATGATTTCCAAGGTGAATATGTAACTTAATTGCTTACAGCAACAGAGCCTGACCTATTTGGTGCCATTTCATCAGGGCCACACAAATTATGGGAACACCACCCTGGAACACCACGAATTTGGCTGGTAAACACCACTGAAATAAATTATTACACAAGGACACTAAATTAGGATCAACTAAAGTATCATGCACACAGCTTTGGGAACTAATGGGGATAGGAAGGGATATTTTCATAAGCAGGTGGGTCAATTCTGTATGGAGCAAGCAAGAATACAACTTCACAAACTGAAAAAAACTCTTTCTTTGATGAAACTACCTGTGGACAAAAATTTGACTTGGCAAGACAATACCAGAAACTGACAGTTTTGTATTCTCTCTCCAACCCTGTACTGTAACAGATACTAATCTTTAATTAACAGTAACAAACAGTTGTAGTAACAAACTTCTAATCATTCAAAAATGCTATAAGATCCATTGACACAAAGTGATATAGAATTAAAGGATGGAAATTTTGAAGCATTATTCTAAAGCAATTGTACCAGAAAAACTGATAGAAAAAGTGAGCAGCACATATAGCACAAATATGCATAACAGACATACAGAAACATTTGTTGTCATAATCTCTCATTTAGCACATGTATTCACCTATCCACTGAACAGTTAATTCTTTGTTCTGATTTCTTTTGGAGAAGACTGAAAACACCTCAAGCTGCCATAAGGATAAATATGATTGCTCTTAGGGGTATCCGTTAAGGGATTTAGATCAATTTAGTATAGAAAAGTTTTAGGGGACATTGGGGGTGGGTTTTATTATTCACAACACTCTTAGCAGCTTCAAATGCCACACATTTTATGCTTCTTAGAATGTTATAGGTTGCTTATGCTTATATGCTGATGTATCTTTTGCCACACATTTACCATTGTATGTATCTTTTGCTATACATTTACCATTTTATATGGCTAAAATATTTTACATGTTTAAGCTTTAAAAAGTGTGGTCACTGAGTTTGGGGTTCGATCATACGAAAAGCCTACTGAGGCAAATAAAGAACCAATTTTTCAGATCAGAGATTGGTTGAACATGAATGAAGCTTAGCAGCCCTGCCCATGCTTCGACAGCTTCTGCTCTACTACACACTAGGTACCTTCTTCCTCATTGCTCAGAACCATTCAGGAGTTACAGAATCCCAGGGAGCCACAGGCAGCACTCCAAAATAATTTTCAATTTGCCTCCCATTCTCCCTGCTACTGCTGATATATGGAGAAATGGCAAGGGTCCAGCATATGGTATGTTTCACCACTGTACCCCTTTCCACCATCCTTAGTCCTATTTGCAGCTTAGCACTGATGGCTGTGTGTGCATGCATGCATTTGTGACAGAGAAGGGGAAAGGGCAGTTGGCTGGGGGGGTGGGGTGTCCAATGAGAGGAAGCAGAATGAAGGATAGAATGAATTGTTGCACTGGCCAAGTGGGGAAGATTTGGTGGCCATATGCTTCCTGAGCAGTGAGGGAAGCTTAGCCTGTTAGGTGAATGACAAGATGGGTGTGAATGTGCTCATAGAATTCACAGACTATTCCTATCATTCCTACCGCTTTGCAGAGACCTCTATGAGAATAACTCTTAGGAGGAACTAAAGTTGGGAAACTGTGGCCTTTAGTAAAATCAGCACTTCTGAAAGCCACGCTTCGCTTCTTCTCTCTCCTCACAGACTGACTGGCTAACCACCAGCACAGCCACAGCACAGAACACTGCAAGAACTTGGTTACAACTGCAATTAAATTGAGGATATGTTAATATTGCCTGGTAACAGGTTGATGATAATGAACACATAAGGTGTTTGTATGATGAGAGGGTCCAGCTCGATGAAGAGGGGGCAGAAGTTGAATCCTCCCTTGCTGCATTCAGTGGCTCACATCCTGACTAAATTTACTCAAGTGAAGTCCCACTGAAATTAAAAGGACAAGTTATTTTTCATATTTATAAACTGCCTAACATACAGATCTTCAGGTGGTGGACAATTGTTCAAAATACAGCAAACACAACACACAATTAGAACAGTTTAAAATATTTTTAACGAAAAGCCTGAGAAAACAGGTGCATCCTAAGGGGTTTTAGGAAGGCAGACAGAGATGGAGAAGCTCTTATATTGACAGCATCTGTTAATATAAGATCCTGTTGATGTGTATGTGTATAAAATGTACACAAAAGAGATGCTGAAAAAATAGAAAAAGATGATAACCAGGAGTGAGTGAGACAATAAATGATCAAATAGTCTGGTTTGCAGATACAAATAAGGGAAGTTTGTCCATACTTTTTGTTACAATGTAGAAACCTTCTTTCTTCTTCTTTTTTTAAGGATAAGAAACATTTACTTGACCAGAAAATCCATCTTTTCATTGCAGGAAATAATCTGAAGCTGAATTACAGCCATCTATGTATGGGGCTAAACTGCAGCAAATTCCAACTGTAACAGTGACTGTATGGTAGCTAAACAACTTTACTAATGCAACACATGAAGGTCATTCTCACGGCCAGCTGCAACAGGGCAGGAGTGGGGAAACACGGATTGCTGCTCCAGAGCAGGGCTACTCTGTTTTTTTAGCCTATCCTTAGGTCTAAAGCCCATCTAATTATGCAAGCCCAGATCGTGTGTGTGTTCAGGGCTGTATTCTGCAGCTCAGCTCCCTGTGGATCACAGAGTGACGCTTAAAGAGTGGCCAGTAAGCCAGGAGCTGCAGCATTGCCACAGGAAACCTCTCGGCTTCCTACACAGTGCTTTGTGGGGTCCTGGAGGACTTCCTCCTCTAGATCCCTCTTGTATACTGCTCTGCCACACTGGTCATGTGGGTGTGTGGTGTGGAGGAGCTCTAGCAACCATCTGCTCATGTGGGGGAGGCAGGAAGGCTCCTGCCTTCCCCCAGCCCTCCCTAGCCACCAGGGATTTTGATCGTGCAATAGCCTCATTCTATATGAAATGACAGACATAAAGCTGAAAATGAAAGCTAAACCTCTTATATTATACTTATTGTTATATTGTTATATTGCTGTTAAGAATATATATATTTAAGAATATTTTAACAAAAAAGGTGCATGAAACAGCTTTTATTCTAAAAGGGATGAGAAAATGGTTCCTTTTCAACAAATGTTGCCACAGAAGAGGGTGTGCTTAGGGGAAGTATATATGTGTGAATGCATGTACAAACTGACAATGGATATGGTCAAAACTAAAATTGGGTGGGTCCCACACTGCAGATAAGGGTGAAATGTGAGTCCCAACTTGGACAGCTTGAAGATCACTGCTTCAAATAGACCAAAGTACTTCACATATGTGGTCACTAGGGGTGTGCATGGTCCGGTGGGCCCCCAGTCCGGCACGGGGGGACTGTTTCTTTATGCGGGGGGTTGTGGTGGTGGTAGTACTTACCCCCCCGCCGCTAGTCCCCCCCCCCCCGGCGCTCGTCCTTTGTAAAATCTTCTTGGGGCAGCAGAGTTCTTCCCTGCCGCCCCTGCCCCCGTCGTTGTTTGTAAAGGCTTTAACGAGACGAGCGCTAGCGGCGCCTCCTCGGCGCGCGCGCTCGTCTCTGACGCTGCCGTGCGCGCACCGTGATGTATGCGGCGCGCGCGGCAGCATCAGGGACGAGCGCGCACGCCAAGGAGGGCGCATGCGCGCCGCTAGCACTCGTCTCGTTGAAGCCTTTACAAACAACGACGGGGGCAGGGGCGGCAGGGAAGAACTCTGCCACCCCAAGAAGATTTTACAAAGGACGAGCGCCGGAGTGGGAAGAGCGGTGTGTGTGTGGGGGTAAGTACTACCACCCCCCCCCCCCGCTTAAAGAAACAGTCCCCCCCACGCCGGACCGGTCCGGCGGTCTTTTCTATTGTGCCGGACCAAAACCGTGCACACTCCTAGTGGTCACTGCAAGGTAAAAAACATTATTAACGTAGTAGGGGGACTGAAGCTGGGAGTGGCTTGCCTTATAGCTGAGGTTATATCATTGTTACAAAGAAAGCCTGTTTGGGGGATTTTCAGAGTACCCCCACTACCCAGTTCCAGAGAACCAGGACTATAATGCCCACCAGTGCTGCTCAAAGACCTCATGGGACCATGAGATCTCCATTTTTAATTCACTTCTACCTAACTTGCAGGGCATATAGCGTGGTGTGCTGCCTAAGATTACTGCTCTGAGGTCAAGATTCTACTCCAGGACTGTAAAGAGTATATTGGTGCGCAGCTCCCTGCTGTCTACAGGTGAGAAGTGTCAAAGCAGATATTATTGAATCAAGTGCTTTCCTTCAAGGACAGCCAAGTATTCCCTCTATGTTGCCCAGACGGATTGTCATGTTATTAGTTTCTCAGGAAAGAGCTGATAAAGCGGATAGAAGACATTTTCTTAGCTAACAAGCATGTTAATGGCTAAGCTCAGAGGCATTGGAAGTTTGCTTGTTTACATTTTACACAAGCAAACTTTTACATTTACTCACAGATATTCTGACAGACATGATAAACTCTCATGCATGCATTGGCCTCCTCCTCACTCTTCAGCAGCTTTTGTCAAAGAAGAAATTCACTCTTCACTTTTGAATAGCACAATGGCCTGTCCTATGCTTTGTCCCTATTGTCTGCCTTTGCGAGGTGCATTTAGCATCATGTCCTTGGGCAAGGATTTCCCTATAACTGCTGAAGACACCATCAGTCCATGTGTCTTCTGAGTCACCAGTGCTGTTTGCATGCTCCAGAACCACCATTCTTCCCCCATCTTGGCACTAGGGGTGTGCACGGAACCGCAGAGCTGCGGTCCGGCACGGGGGGGGGAGGGTTCCATTAAGGGCGGGTGGGGCTTTACTTACCCCTCCCGCACTTTCCACCTTTGGCACCGTAGTTATAAAAATCCAACGGCAGGATCTCTCCTTGCCGCCCGCTTCAATTGACGATGGCTCCTCCTCTGGTAAACAATCAGGCGGCAGGATACCTCCCTGCCGCCCCCTTGAAGCCTCCTTCAATCCCCTTTCAATGCCGCCCCCTTCAATGCCGCCCCGACTGCTCGCTCTTTAGAAACGGGCGGCAGAGAGATTTTCTCCCACCCCCTTCCCTGCTGGGCTGCAAAAGTCTTTAAGAAGCCTTTTGCGTGTGCGCACGCAAAAGACTTCATAAAGACTTTTGCAGCCTGCTGGCAGGGAAGGGGGCGGGAGGAAATCTCTCTGCCGCCCGTTTCTAAACAGCGAGCAGTTGGGGCGGCATTGAAGGGGGATTGAAGGGGGCGGCAGTGAGGTATCCTGCCGCCCGATTGTTTACCAGAGGAGGAGCCATCGTCAATTGAAGCGGGCGGCAAGGAGAGATCCTGCCGCTGGATTTTTACAATAACTACGGCGCCAGAGTGAGGAAAACGCGGGAGGGGTAAGTAAAGCCCCCCCGCCCTTAATGGAACCCCCCACCCTACCCTTCTGAACCCCGAACCGCCCATGTCCGGACCGGTCTGGAGGCCAGTAGAATGGCCTCTGAACCAGTCCGTGCACATCCCTACTTGGCACCGGCACTTCCATTTTGCCCTGCCTTGACCTACACCTCCATACCAGCTTTTCCTAACCTGGTCTGCCCAGCATTTGTGGCTGCGAGGTCCTATTCATGGCACCTGGACCACTGCTCCTGCCTTCCTGATCCAGAGAAGAGAAGCCCCAGGTTTCAACACATTTCTCTTGGAAGAAGTGAGGTAATATATCACCCCATCCTTAAACTCTTCTCATTTCTCCTAAAATCCAAATCTGTTCATTTCAAATCCAAAACTCTTCTCAGTTCTCCTAAAATCCAAATCTGTCTGTTTCTCTCTAGCAAGCTTTGAGTGAACTTAATTCGACAACTCAAGCAAAATTAACTCTGTGAACTGTAACTTAGTCTTTGTAACTTGGTCTGTATCAGTTATACATTATTGCTTAATAACCATTATTTTTATTTTTATTTACCCTGAAACCCTCAAATAAAATCTTACTTAATAAAAAAATAATAATAAATAATACATTGTTCTTGAACTTTAACCTCTCCATTCAGTTCTTTCCGCAACCAAAGCTTTGATCAAATTTGAGTGGGACTGCTCCATTTAAGATACAGTAGCTAATCCCCCCCTCACAAGCCTAAAATGCAGCTCAGGGTCCCACCAAGGGTCCCTGGGAACAGTTCCATTAACATCAATGAACCAATCATTTCCTGATTTGTAGCTCTGACACTTGTCCACCAGCTTCTTACTTTGACCAATTTGGGTTAATAACTTTGAAGAGTATTTAATGTGTGTTTGGGAAATGTATTTATTTTAAACATTAGTTCCATTTCAGCTGAACAGGCTCTTGGTGACCTACAATTAAAAAAAACCCTTACATGTATTACTCATTTTGTTAATTAACAGGAGTGTTAATTCAATGGCCAGGAAAGCCTTGCTGTCCTGGTTCCCCCGAAAGCCAGTAGAAAAATGGCTGATCTGTGTGATGGTTACTATTTATGTAGTGCTATCAATAGGGATATAGGAAGCTGCCTTATGCCAAGTCAGATCATTGGTTCATCTAGCTCAGTACTGTCTACACTGATTGTCAGTGATTCTCTAAGGTTTCAGGCAAAAGTCTTTCCCAGCCCTGCCTGGAGTTGACCTTCTGCATGCAGAGCAGATGCTCCACCACTGAGCTCTGTCCCCATTCCTCTGAGGGGAATATCTTAAAGCAGGAAGTGCTCACATGTAGTTAACCATCCAAATGCAAATCAGGGTAGACCCTTCTTAGCAAAGGGGACAATTAATGCTTGCTACTGCAAGATCAGCTCTCCTTCTCCAATATACATCGTACTTTGTCATAAAGTCACTGACATCTGAATGGGTGCTAGAAACATGCGAAACAAGCATCCATCAAGAAGCCAATCCTAGGAGTTGAGTGGGTCCTGGGCCTGGACAAATCACTGCCAAATGCCACACAGGAAATTGCTAGGCGTCAACAGTATCAGATCAGTTGCTGTTACAACCAAAAGTATACCTAGTTGCACATTTACCCACAAGGAAAAAAGAACCTTACACAAGTAACACAAGTCTGACCAAAGGGCATTGTGCTCAGAACAGAGTTTCTTGCTCATTGTAAATTGAGAAATCACTCACAATAATCCTGTAGGTTTCTAATCTAAGTGGACTAACTTACTTCACATGGAAAGCCAGTTTGACCATTGGAAAGTTGTCCATACTGCCCCCAGCTGGAAATAAGGGATGTGCATGCACTCCGCATTGCAGATGTGATATGCTTTAAACTATTCTGGAGAAATGTAATCCTTATAAACACTAAGTGAATTCTGATTTCATCCAGCCCTTCCCCATATCTTGACAGTGCTATAATAGCAAGTCCATCAATTATAGTTTACTTTTGGAAATTACTGTTTACAAGTAATACATTTTTTTTTTAACTTTTGGAAGTAAAAGTTTCCTTTTACATTTAGAAATTACTGTGAAGTATTGACATGCAAATAGTAGAGATCACATTCAATCATTCATTTCATGGCTGACATGCTAGACCATCATTTTTCTATTTCTCCCTAACCATGTTTCTAATTTTTATAATGAAACATTTTTAAAGCTGTGTGATGCACTCACAATCCTAATTAGAAGATGCCTCAATGCTTTGGATGCCACCCCGCCCCCCCCCCAAGTCAGAGTCAGTATTTCAGGTTTAAATGGAAAACTGATTCAGTCCAATCAATCATAGGAGAGATTGATTCAGTCCAATCCAGAAGACCAGTTCAAACCAGAATGTCCACCCAAATCCACACTCCACCCCCTCAGTGTACAGGAGAGACATTCTCTTTTCTGTTGCTCCTAACGGTAAGGGAATAGTGCTGTTTCACTATTTAAAATTACTCCCAAAATTGATGCCCCCTACTGCAGTTCCAAGAAAGATGCAGTTCCTCGGGAACAGCAGCATTTTCAGAGGTACAGCCATTGCAGCAGCCTCTGAAAAAGCTATAATTCCCAAGTGTCACTGGACCTTTCTCGGGACTGGGAGAAAATTCTCTTCCAGGAATCATTTTATAAATGAAGCCACTGAAGAAGCTGCTTCCTTGCTTCTGGGAGCAACAGAGCGTTGAGAAAGAATGTCTCGTCTCTTTCCAGCAAGTATGGGGGGAATTCAGGGTTGAATTGAAGTAGGCCAATTCAGTCCAAATCAGGAAATGCCTAAATTTAGATCAAAGCAGATCAAATATTGATACTTCCATTTGCTCCAGATTAGACACCATAACTTTGCACAGCCCTCCTTATTTTCTTCCTAACTTGTAATGTGTTCACTTCTAACATCAGTGACAACAGGGGGATGGGTTCCTTCAAGACTATGAGTATGATGTGTACCAGAACAGCATTTGCTGCCATAGTAACAAGCACTGTTCCAGCCAGCACTATCCACTGTAATGATATGCTCTTTGGAATTCTCATTGTCCAGATAAATTATCTCTCTCTCTCTAACACAAATTCAAAATAACAGGGGTTTTTAATGTCTTTCTGGAAGCTTCAGAACACAGACAGATGAGGACTGAAACCAGTTAAGGTATACTCTAATCAGCATGAAATGCTCTTAAAATTAGAAAGCAAAACTTTTGTCAAGCCAGTGTCTATGGCATGATCACATACTTATTTGAAAGGCACTAAAAGCTCTGGAGATCAAAATCTGTTGAAGTTGAAAGGAAATCAAGAAAAATAATGTTTTTTGAGCATAATGTGGTTGAAGGACTTGCTGGTCAACTTGCTTAACCTCACCCCCACACTCTATGTCATTTTTCAATTTTAACTTACTGTAAGCAAACATTTGTAATCTCTTCAGTATACAGTGAAATATTATTGTAAATTATTGCAGGATTATTGTATATTAATTCAGAGTGCTCTTGGGATGGATTAGAAAATGTCTGTAAACCACTATTCCCTCCCCCCAATAATTAGGCTAGCTGATTATGGGTGCTCAGTGCTCTCTTCTGCCCCTCCACTTTCAGACAGAGATATCACCTCACTTTGTGTGGTTCTTGAACATAATCAAAATTAATGTCATTTCTGCAGAGCACCTCGCTGATCCAAGAGTGGGATGCACCTGCTAGTTCCCGGCAACTCCAAAGCCCACTGCTAGCAAAGGTGAAGATCCAGGGCTACCAAGGATTGCATCATTGCTGTAGTAATGCTTTTCTCACTGGGAATCATGGGAGAAGCACTGAGAGAAGTTACGAGGAAACAATGCTTAGTAGGCATGGAGCCCCTCCAGTTTCACTAGCAAAATGGACAAGACTTGGAGTTGCATGGAACCAGAGGCGTAACTATAGGGGGGGCAGGGGGGCACGTGCCCCGGGCGCCATCTTTTCTGGCCACGTGGGGGGCGCCGCCATGACAAAAATTTTTTTAACTTTTTTAAAAAAATTTGTTTTTGTTAATATAAATGTTTCCTGCTCAGTGCAGCAGCGCTGCAGCAGTCAAGGGAGCGCGTCGGCGCCCCCTCCCCCACGAGCGGTCCCTTCCGCGCTGCCCGCGCCCCCCATTGCTTTGCTGGCACCTGGCGGCCAGTCAGTGGCCTGGCTTGGCGGCGGTGGCGGGCGCTTGTGAGGAAAAACCTAAGTATAATATAGTATGTGGGGGGGCACCATTTCAGTGCTTGCCCCGGGTGCTGTTTTCCCTAGTTACGCCTCTGCATGGAACCAGTGTGTGTATCCCCCACTTGGAACAGAGCGCTACATAGAATGCAAGTCGCTGTCACTAAAATTCCATAGACCAATTTGCAAAATAAATGGCAATAGCTATGGAATTCCTTCCATTTGCAGGCATTCTATTAATACATGATTTTTTAAAAAAGACCAAAAGAATCAAATCTTAAACATCTGAGTGGAATAAAACACTTGATCTGACTCTCTGCAATTCCCCCAACTGCTGATATCACTTTTGTCTGAAGCATGAGCAATTCATGTCAATATGAGTCCTTCTGAAGTCCCAAATATCCAGATTTTATTATTATTATTTCTTGTTTACACAGTCAGACAGGTGTTATTGACTGGTTTGTTTTATCCAGATATCAAGTCCTTCCCAAGGACCTGGGATGGCTGAATTTTATTGTCAGTTGTTATAGATACTGTCGCAGAATATAGGCTGTTCCCAGTAAAGCTGATTTTTGTAATTGGCTGATGGTGATTTCTGTGGCCCCTATGGTGTTGAGGTGCTCTTCAAGGTCTTTTGGAACTGCACCCAGGGCGTCAATTACCACTGGGATTATTTGGGTCTTTTTCTGCCACAGCCTTTCAATTTCAATTTGTAGATCTTTGTATTTGGTGATTTTTTCTATTTCTTTTTCTTCTATTCTGCTATCCCCTGGTACTGCTATGTCGATTATTTTAACTTGTTTTTCTTTCTTCTTGACTACAGTTATATCTGGTGTATTGTGTGGCAGATGTTTGTCTGTTTGTAGTCGGAAGTCCCATAATATTTTTACATCTTCATTTTCGACAACTTTTTCAATTTTATGGTCCCACCAATGTTTAGCTACAGGTAGCTTGTATGTTTGGCAGATGTTCCAGTGTATCATCCCTGCTACCTTGTCATGCCTTTGTTTGTAGTCAGTCGGTGAGATCTTTTTACAACAGCTGATTAGGTGGTCCACTGTTTCATCTGCTTCTTTACAAAGGCGACACTTGCTGTTTGTTGTGGATTTTTCGACTTTTGCTCTTATTGCATTTGTTCTTAGTGCCTGTTCTTGTGCAGCCAGTATTAAACCCTCTGTTTCTTTCTTCAAGTTGCCATTCTTAAGCCATTGCCAGGTCTTGGTGATGTCTGATTTTCCACTTCCAGTAATCCCTCGACCTACGAACTACTCGACTTACGTTGTTTTCGAGTTACGAGCGACAAAAAAGACCGGAAGTAGTTGCCGGTTTAGATTCAGCTTACTCGACCTACGAATGTTTAGATGCAGCTTCCTCGAATTACGAATGTTTTCAGACTTCCGTGGTGCGCTCCTCGACTTACGAAAATTTCGACCTCCGAACGTGCGTTCGGAATGGATTATTTACGTAAGTCGAGGGACCACTGTATATTGTGCAAATATTGACCATGCAGGGGCTTATTTCTCCATTTTTCAGCTCGGTTCTTGACTTGTTCTTTCTTGTAGGCCTGCTTTCTTTCATTGGTGTTGAATAGTTTCGCGTTATTGACCATTTGAAGTGCATCTTCTTCACTGTCCTTTATATATTCTTCAGGGCCTCTTTTCTCCTCCTCTGCTGTTTGATGGACTTGCAGCATTCCTCTTCCACCTGAGCTGCGAGGGAGGTATAGCCTATCTACATCACTGCGGGGGTGCAGAGCATGATTGAAGGTCATGATTTTCCTGGTCTTACGATCCAGCATCTCTAGCTCAGCCTGGGTCCATTCTATTATTCCTGCAGTGTATCTGATAACAGGTATAGCCCAGGTGTTTATGGCTTGTATGGTGTTCCCGCCATTGAGTTTGGACTTGAGGATTTTTTGAACTCTCCTGATGTATTCACTTCCAATTTTTCTTTTAACTTCAGTGTGTGCGATGTTATCAGCCTGGAGAATGCCCAAGTATTTGTAAGGTTCTTTCTCTTCCAGGTTTTTGATCTTGCTTCCATTGGGCAGTTCTATTCCTTCTGTTTTTCTTAATTTCCCTCTGTTCATTATTCATGCAGCACACTTGTCTAGTCCAAACTCCATTGCTATATCGCTACTGAATATACGGACAGTGCTTAGCAGTGATTCGATTTCTGACTGGGACTTTCCATACAACTTCAGATCGTCCATGTACAGCAGATGGTTGATTTTACTGGATGTTTTAGATGTTTGGTATCCGAGGCCTGTTTTGTTTAGTATTTGTGAAAGTGGGGTCATGGCGATTACAAACAACAGAGGGGATAGTGAGTCCCCTTGGAAAATGCCTCTTCTAATGCTAACCTCTCCAAGTGTCTCGCCATTGATTGTTAACTGTGTACTCCACATGCTCATTGCTTTTTTTATAAATATCTGAATGTTTTTGCTGACACCAGTTGTTTCTAAACATTTTAGTATCCATGTGTGAGGCAATGAATCGAAGGCTTTCTTGTAGTCAATCCATGCAACACTTAGATTGATTTTTCTTCTCTTGCAATTTTCTAAAATCATTTTGTCAATCAGTAGCTGGTCTTTTGTGCCTCTGGTGTTCGGGCAATTTCCTTTCTGTTCAACTGGAAGCTGTTTGTTAGTTAATAAGTGTTGCATCACTTCATCTGCTATTATTCCAGTTAATAATTTGAACATGGTTTGCAGGCAGGTTATCGGTCTATAATTACTTGGAACTGTACCTTTTGCTGGGTCTTTCGTGATGAGATGAGTTTTCCCAGTTGTTAGCCATTGTTCAATATCACCGACTTGCAAAATGTGATTGAACTGTTTTGATAGTTGTTTATGAAGGCTTGTTAGGTGTTTAAGCCAGAAGCCATGCAGTTCATTGTCGCCTGGAGCAGTCCAATTTTTAATTTTCTTTGCTCTTTCACTTATTAATTCTAGTGTTATTATTAGATCTTGCATTTGTTGGTTACATTTTTTGACCTCTTTCATCCAGCCTGCTTTTTTATTATAATCTATTGGATTGTCCCATAATTTCCCCCAAAATTGCACTGTTTCTTCTTTATTTGGTGTTTCTACGTTTCTTGCAGTTTCTCCTTCTATGCTTTGGTAGAAACGTCTCTGATTCGACTGGAATTGGAGATTCTGCCTGTGTTGTGTAATTCTGGCTTCATACCTGCTAATCTTCTTTGACACTGCTGTTATTTGCTGCTTTATTATTTCCAGGACTTCTCTAATTTTCCTTGAATCTAGGTGGTATTTTTGGATCAGATACTGGTGTTTTCATTCTTCAGCTTCTTGTCTTTTATATCTTTCAATTTACTAGCATCTGATCTAAGCCTGGAATTTTATTTTCTAATCTAATCTTCCATTTAGGTGATGTACTGCTTTCTTTTTTTACAGGTCCACTGATCTTATATCCGAGCTCTTGTGTTGTTGTTATTGTTGCTGCACTGTACATTAGTTGGTTTGTTTCTTGCAAATTCTTGGTTGTTATCTCTGCAAGTGCAGCATTGACATCTTTTAATGCCTGAGCAAGTTGTTTTTTGGCAACTGTTTTTAGAGCTGGAAGTCGAACCCTGGTGGTTGTTTGGTTCATGTGCTCAGTTATTTTTTGCTTTAGTTCTTGTTGCTTTTCTGTAATTATTATTTTATTATAATAATTTTATTATTATATTATATTATTATTATTATTATTATTACATTTATATCCCACTCTTCCTCCAAGGAGCCCAGAGCGGTGTACTACATACTTGAGTTTCTCTTTCACAACAACCCTGTGAAGTAGGTTAGGCTGAGAGAGAAGTGACTAGCCCAGAGTCACCCAGCTAGTTTTATGGCTGAATGGGGATTTGAACTTGGGTCTCCCTGGTCCTAGTCCAGCACTCTAACCACTATACCACACTGGATTTGAAAATGGGTAATCCAACAAACTTTTATTGTAGGACTAATATTCACCAACGAATCATGCAAGGAGACAGTTCTTCTGATACTTTTCTTATAATGCCAGACACATTTCAGTCTTAAAGCCTTCTTCAGTGGCATTCACCCAATGAATCCTTGCAATTATTTTAATGATGATAACTAAACAACTATACAAAGCCAGGTACTTATTCCTGGTCTGCATAATCTTCAAGGTTTCTGTGTAAAAATTAATAAGCAGTCTGTTCAGACATCTAAAGGTAAAGGTAAAGTTGTGCCTTAAAGTCAGTGTTGACTCCTGGAGACCACAGAGTCATGTGGTTTTCTTTGGCAGAATATAGGAGGGATTTTATCACTGCCATCTCCCGTGCAGTGTGAGATGATGCCTTTCAGCATCTTCCTATATCACTGCTGCCCGATATAGGTGTTTCCCTTAGTGTTGGAAACATACCAGTGGGTATTTGAATCAGCAACCTCTTGCTCCCTAGGCAAGTTACTTCCCCTCTGTGCCATTAGGTGACTACAAACTAAATATTCAACTATTACAAAGACAGTTCCTTAGCAGCATACATGTGCTACCAATATTAACTTGTTGCTTAAAATTTTATAAAACACTGGTATCAGCAGTCTCTATAAAATTTATGCAAATATGATCAGAAGAATCCTTTCTATAGGCTCATATTGTATAATACTCATGATACAAGGAGAATAGTATCCACCCACCTTTCCATATCTTCCATTGTTTGACTTATAAGAAACAAAATACATTTCAATGTATTTACTTTTTCATAAATTCCAAGATACAATAACCAACCCTGAGATTAATCTCTCAAAAATACAACACCATATACTTATGACCACTAAGCTCTTAATCCAATGACTATCAGCCATTGTTCTTAATAGGACAACACCACCCTTGTTAGTAAGGCTTTAAATACTTGAGTCAGACTCTCTTGTCAATCACAAATCTCTGTGATATTATATAAACCCTTCATGGGCTTAATTCTGGCTCCACTTAATGTCCTCCTAGTTGTCTTGACTCTTAAGCATAGTTTTATTCTCAAAAAGTCTTAAACATTTATATGATATTCACTATATACAAATAGTGCTGTATTACATCAAATTCATAGTGCTGTATTACATCATAGTGCCGTATTACATCAAATTCACTGTTCAAACAATGGTCAGAAATACAGATTAACAACCAGCCCCCACAAATGATGTCTTCATTCAGTCCAAAAAGAGCCCAGGTTTTTAATATATGTATAAAAAGAAGTTCTCTTAGTAACCAAGAGTTTTGTTCATATGTTTGGCCTTTTCAGCACTCCAGAATTATAAGTCCTCCGCTTTATGGCAATGCTCCCAAAAATTAGTGGTGTTTGGATTTTCTTATTCCTAATAAAACTCTTATGCTCTATGATCCTGGTTTTAATGGCTCTGATGGTTTTAATGGCTCTGATGGTTTTACTCACATGTCAGCAAACAAGGGCATCTGATCATGTATATCATCCCTTTTGTATGACAAGTAAAAAGGTCTTGAATAATATATTCCTGCAAATTAAATGGATGTTCAAATGGCTGACAAAATTGACCGGCTGGCATACTTCCATTACGGGTGCCAGCCCACATTCCCGATGAATCACTCATTTTACTATGCACTAAAATATCCCTCATATTCTTACTTTGTTTATATGCAAACATAGGTGGAGAACATTTTATTCTATTAAGTTTTCTTAATATATTGTCTACAGGTTTCATAGCATATAGAGGTTCATGTACATCTTTTAGATATCTTTTAGATATTTTTAAAGTCGGATAATAACATTGTTTGGGGTTCTTTTTGAAACATCTGTTTTATTGGTGAAACCCATTTAGGCCCTTTTAAGTAATGTGAACATAGACAACATACCATGTGGAAGTGCCTCTAGAGTGCAGGTTATTTGAGACAACTCAATACTGCTTGGTACTAGTGACACATTTTCTTAGACCAGGGGTGTCAAACTGTGGCCCTCCAGCTGTTGTTGGCCTACAACTCCCATCATCCCCAGTCACCATGGCCAGTAGCCAGGGATGATGGGAGTTGTAGGCCAGCAACAGCTGGAGGGCCTCAGTTTGACACCCCTGTCATTTGTGGAATGCTGTGGATAATGTCATTATGCACATCTGGTGCAGCTGTAACATGTAACCTTTGATGCTGCACCTGTTGAATTTCTCCTGGATGCATAGCTCCCAGTCCAATCTAGAACTGAAAGATGAAGACAAAGGAGCTATTCACACAACCGCTCGAAAATGGGCTAAGAACTGTCGGTAGAAACGTTGTGAGAACTGCAGGGAGCCACATGGCTCCTGGCAGTTAGCCTACTTAATTCCCCCCCTAAACCTGTGTGGGGCATTCTGGGACTTCAGGGGCCCAGGTAGCCCCCAGTCGCCGCCGCCCATACCAGCTCCATTACTGAACCGATAGTCATGTGGGTGGCTGGTCCAGCCACCCAGGGTGAGCTCCCTGCTTGTCTGTGGAGAGAGCAGGCTAAACCTGCTCTCCCTGCAGAGCCCGGGTAGGCTCTACACATGGATCATGTGTAGAGCCTCAAAGTGTGGGTGCATGGAGTCTAATTGACTTTGCAGTGGCGCCATCATTTTGAGCCACTACAAAGTCCTTCCTGCTTATATGACTCACAACCAAATCTCACCATTGCTTTCCCATGCTTTTTGGAGCATGAGTGAAAACTGTAAGTACTATAACTCTCATCTTAAACCAAACTTTAAAAAAATACTCTATAGTACTACTATTCATGTTATTTTGTCCATGTTTCACACAAAGTATTACACACACACACACACACACACACCTAGTAGTTTATGTATGTCTGTTCCAGTATATGTTGTCAAAGTTACAAGTGAATTACAACAGAATTTTGTTTCATGACTACACAGAGTCATGATAAATATCTAGCATACTTTTTGATGAAATAAGTCAGTCTCTATTGAGCATGAAAATTCTCAAATTTATCAAAATATCAAAATCTCTTTTAAATATTCTCCATTTTATCATTTCCCAGATTTATTTAAACAGATAAATCAATCTGGGAAATGAAAATGCTCCAAAATGGTTTGGCTAGCCTTTAAAGTTGTGAATCATTTATGACATTGCAATTTTACTTTAAAATCCAGTGGCTGCCATCTTTCAGTAAAGCTGAAATCATAAAACTTTAGATCACATAACTTATCTCAGATCTGCAGCCACTTTGGTAGGAAAAAAGGATTCAATAGGGGGGCAAGCAAGGGGGTCAAATCAGTTCAGAGAATGGGCAAGGCAGTACTGGAGGAGTTTGCCCCTCCCTTAGAGCGGACCTGAAGAAACCTAGAGCCAACGCACCCGCCATCTTCATTTTTAAAAAAAAGGTCACCGCAATGACTACAAAAATATCTTTTCCTGACTGAACAATTATATGATGGTGGCCGAGACTGTTAGCTATTAACTCAAATTATCGGTCAGAGCTGCATTGCGACACCACCTTTCCCCTCTATTATTCATTGGGGAAGACCAGCTTATCAAATGGCAAGCTGGAAGTCGTGGCCAACTGGCAGGAGAACAGGTTAAAATAAACCAACCTTTTCTTTCTACTGTGTGCTAAAGTTTAAATACATGCAATGAAGAACTCTGCAGTCATTTGAAGTAATCATCTGTTTCTTTCCCACACCTGAATGGAGCGACAAGAGTAACTACTTTTCAGAGTCCCTATAATGATAATATTCATTTGTTCAAACTTTCAAAAACAAGTTTCAGACCATATACTATTGATCCCCATACAAATGTTCCTAAGAATTCAAGCACAAAGTAGAATTGACTTTTTTTGTTTTCATTCTTAAGATTCCTCCTCCTTAATGAGAGAAAAAGCATATGAATGATATTTAACATGCAGAAAAAGAATTACAATGTTAGTACCATTTTATGCAAGAAACATTCCAGTATAAGCAGACAGTCTTACACACAGAGAAGCATATCTATAACAGCTTATATTGCAAACAGCAGATTTGTTCCACTGGATAGCCACACTGAAAAGAAACAAATCTTACAGATCCTTCTCAAATTGTCATTGTCCTTGAATTATTCACACATTTCAGAAAGCATTAAACATTTAGGAAGAAAGCACAGAGAAGGTAAGAAAAACATGCTATGGAATACAGTATAAAATAACTAGAAGTTTTGGTTTGTAGGAGTCTCCCAAGGGAAACTCAGCATGGAAGAATCAAAGAAGGTTGTGAAATCTTAATGAGAAATTCAGTATAAAGATAGGCCTCCATATAGATAACCTAAATTTCACATAAAAAAAGAATTCTTTCAAAAAGGCACATCCCCTCCACAGATTTTATTTTAATATTCTCTTATTTTAAAAAGAATGACAAGGAAATATTGAAAGTCAGAGTATGATCCAGACCCTTTGCTGCATTTGGCACTGCATGAGCAGGAAGTAGCTTATAAAGGATGTAAGCCACCAGTATGGAAATCTTGAATGAATGCAGAGCTGAAAAATCTCCATTGGAAAAATGAAATGTCTTTACATTCATTTGAGAGAAAGAGATGCCATGCCAAAAGAAAGAAAGAAAAAAGGATGGGATGGGAGGAATAAGCCATCAGTGTATTTTAGGGATAAAATGCCAACTAGTCGATTATCAGGAAGAGAACTGGACACCTTCCTATTCTTCTGTTACTTGTAATGCAGATTCACACAATGCCAGAACAAGCGCTTTCTCTCTCTCTTTATCAACTTGCCATTGGAAGATAATTCAAAATAAAGCACTACATTGTTCACATACTCCTTTGAAGTGTGCTTCCCTTGTATAAATGAATATCTAGAGCAGCAGTAAATATGCTGTGTGTGGGGAGCAGATTTACAATTGCTTGCCTGGGCTGACAGGTTTACTCTGGAATGCAGCTGCTTTCACAAACATCTAGTGACTGCCATGCCTCCAGGTGTAATAAGTTACTGTAACGTTACCCTTTGATGTAGTGTTCTCAACCTTATATCTTGTTCAGCAGCTTGGTCTGAGATGTTTTGCAGCACCAAAACGCAAATATTTCTTCAGTCACCCATTCCCTTGTTTACATCCAAGCTCGGGAAATTATTCTACCCCATTTATTCAGAATCCCCCCACAATCTGATCTCCAGACTCCCATTGACTATTATTACAAACCATATTAATCTCATTCCCTAATCTTCTACACCATTGGGCCACTACATACATTACTGAGTAGGGATGGGCCTGGACCGGTCCGGACCTGGGTGGTTCGGATTGGGGGTGGGGGGTCGTTTTAAGAGCGGCGGGAGGGGTAAGTAAACCCTCCCGCCGCTCTTAAAGCGACCCCCCATCCCAGTGCCGGACCGCAGTGTGGCGGTTCCGTGCACACCCCTATTACTGAGTAGACTATCAATATCCGCAATCTGCTTTTGAAACATCAACATATACAGCAGCAGTTTGTCAAGAGTTTGCAAAATGAGCTGGGATGACAGCAGAAATGGTACATATAGCAAGGCAATATGCGTACTAGTAGAGAAAGATCTGTAAGTGAGGTACCATGCACACTTCTATAATATTCAGATCTATTGAAATCAATGGACAGCTTATAGTTGACTTAAAAGAATATGAATATTCCCACAGTGATGCACATTGGGTTAGTTCAAATATACTATAGTTTGGCACTGTGGAAAGAAACTGCCTCCTCCCCATATTCAGTCTAGCAGCAAACCACACTTTGTCATTATGTCCAAACGAAGGAATCTACATGGTTTGAACAAATCTGTTTGACCGTAAACCAGAATGGGAATCATGGGTGAATGAAACTATGGTTTGCTTCGTTTATATGGTTTCCAACTAAACTGGAAAAATATAAGACTGCACAAGGGGGACCGAGGAGGAAGAAGCATGCAAGCAGTGGACTTGTTCACATAGCACTAAATTATGATTCAGTATATCAGAACTGACCCAGCATTATACTGAGGCTCTACACACGATTCGTGTGTAGAGCCTTACCGAGTTCTGTGGACAGAGCGGGCTTAGCCCGCTTTTCCTGCAGACAATCCCCAGGCTAGCCCTGGGCGGCCAGATCGGCCACCCACACGACTACCAGCTCAGTCATGGAGCCCGTAAGGGCAGTGGGGATCCAGGTCTGCTCGGCCCCTGGAAGTCCCAGGGGAGACCCCCAAGGCCGGGAGGCTTGTTGTAGTCTCCCAGTCAGGGGTCTAACTTGTGTGTCGCTGTGAAGCCACGCCACAGAGGCACACGATCGGTCTTTGTATGTTCTGGGGGCATTTAATAGTGGGGCTTCTGTTTTAATTAGTGCTGGGTGAAATAGTTTTAGAAGGTGTCTGGGCTTACCTGGAGATGGAGAGACTGGGGGCGTGTCCACTGACTGTAGGGAGGCCATTACGGTGATGATGGGGAGCAGAAGAAAGAACGTTGGCAGGTCAGAGGGCCTAACAGGGGAAGGGGTTTTGGAAATCTAATAGCTGTTTCCCCTTCCGGCTGTCCAGCTAGCTCTTTGAACTTGGGGAGCAGTGCCGACCACCCTTGGAACCTCACCTTGCTCCTCTGTAATGCCAGGTCGGTCCAGAACAAATCAGAAACCATCCATGATTTGATTCTGGATGAAGGTGCCGACCTGAAATGTATTACAGAGATCTGGATGGGGGGGGGGATGGGGGCCCAGTGTGGTCTCAGCTTCTTCTTCCAGGGTACTCTGTTAAGGAACACAAGAACAGCCCTGCTGGATCACTTTGGTTGTTCTCTTCTGTACCGTTTGCAGTTCTACAATGTCCTTTTTTAGATGTGGTGACCAGAATTGTACACAGTACTCCAGGTGTGGCCACACCATCATTTTGTATAATGGCATTATAATATTAGCAGTTTTATTTTCAATCCCCTTCCTAATGATCCCTAGCATGGAAACAGCTGCCACACATTGAGTGGACACTTTCAACCAGCTGTCCACCACGACCAAAAGATCCCTCTCCTGGTCAATCACTGACAGCTCAGATTCTATCAATGTATACTTGAAGTTGGGGTTTTTCTTCCCAATGTGCATCACTTTACACTTGCCAACACTGAACAGCATTTGCCACTTTGTCGACCACTCCCCCAGTTTGGAGAGATCCTTTTGGAGCTCCTCACAATCTGTTTTGGATTTCACTACCCAAAAGAGTTTGGTATCATCAGCAAAATTGGCCACCTCGCTGCTTACCCCTACTTCTAGATCATTTAGGAATAAATTAAATAGCACCGGTCCCAGTACAGATCCCTGGGGGACCCCACTTCTTACTTTCCTGCATTGTGAAAATTCTCCATTTATACCTACCTTCTGTTTCCTGTCCTTCAACCAGTTAGCAATCCACACATGTACTTGTCCCCTTCTCCCATGACTGCTATGTTTTCTCAGAAGTCTCTGATGAGGAAATTTGCTGAAAGCCTTTTTTGGAAGTCCAGGTATACTATGTCGCCTAGATCACCTTGATCCACACACTTGCTGACACTCTCGAACAATTCCAAAAGGTTGGTGAGGCAAGATTTACCTTTGCAGAAGTCATGTTGCTTCTGTCCCAGCAGGGCCTGTTCTTCTAAGTGCTTTACAATTTTATCCTTGAGGATGCTTTCCATCAAATTGCCTGGAACAAATATTAAGCTAACTGGCCTGTAATTTCCCGGAAAGCCCCTGGATCCCTTTTGTATAAGCCAACACTTGCAAACATTGAGCTGCATCTTTGTTTGTTAAAGGAGTGCAGCATCAGTCTGGATGCCATCCTCTATAATATCTATAAATATAAAATGTAAGCTGACAGAGACTGCAATTTTATGCACACTTACCTGAGAATAAATCCCACCGACCATATAACAAAGTACTGTATACATGCACAGGGTTTAACTGGACAATTCCAACACAAACCAAAACCAACATCTGATATAAGACTCAAAATTCAACAGATGGAACTATGAGGACATGTTTTAATACAATACAGTGTCATACTATAAGAGGCACCGGAGGAGATGGTGGTGGTGGTGGTGATGATGATGATGATGATATGCTTTCATTAAAAAGTATGCTTTGCACTTCTATGCCCTTTTAAATCTCAGGATAGTTTACAAAATTTAATTAAATGTCACAAAACCTCTACCATAACTCTAACATGATTATTTATCTTGTACTTTGGTGCAAAGAACAGATGCTTATTATGAATTACTGTTTATCATATTTATATACTACTTTTCAGCCAAAAAAAGTTATCAAAGGGTTTTACATAGCAAAATAAACGAATAGATCTTTCCCTGTACCAAAGTGGTTCACAATTAAGGAAAAAGCAGCACAAGGGAGACACCATCAAATAGTCACTGGGAAAGAAACCATGCTGGGATGTATAGCGATAATTGCTATCCCCCTGCTAAATACAAGAGAACCAACACTTTTAAAGGTGCCTCTTTTCCCAGTTAAGAACTTAATAGCTTTGCTTGATCAGGCCCAAGGCCTATTGGCTAACTGAGCAAATTCCTCTGCTAAAAGAGCAAAGAGACACCTTTTAAAAGTCGTGATTCTCTATAAACTGCTTTGGGAACTTTTGTTGAAAAGTGGCATATAAATATCCATCATATTTGTATTCTAACTAGTTATACATCTTGTTCCCCATAGTGGCACACCAGATTCTTCTGGGAAAGTCCACAAGCAGGAGATGAAGGCATGCCTCTGCTTCTGCCACTGTTTCCCTGCAACTGGTATAAAGCAGTTAAAAGTAAGGCTAAATCTTGCTTAGTGGGATACACTAGAGCTAGGTCTCTGGCACCTGTCTAGCAGTTCTGGTTGTTCTTGGTTTCTTTTAATGTGAATAGCTAAATCCCGAGACTTGCTGTAGCAGAAAATCAGTGCTTAACATAGTTTAAAAAGTTATTACGGATGTTAGTCAATTGTAGCAAAAAATACTGGGGGGGGGGGTTAATGTAAATTTTTACAGAGTTGGAACTGACTTTGTGAAATACATAAAGTAACATCCTCAGTTGATATATACAGAGCTTCAAACAAACAAAAAAGGGAAGAGAAACATGCAATACGAGGAAACATCCCCATTTCTCCACAGACCCCAAAGAAACCTTTCACAACAGTAGTCACTGGTGACAATACTGTTTTTCATGCTTCGCTCATTTAATGCAAGAGACAACTACTTTGTGTAGCAAGAAAGATAACCACATCTCAATCAAGTCCACATTCAACAGAATCAAATTTACTGATAAATTCAGGTTCATCAATTTCTGAGTAAAAATCTGGGGACTTTCAAGAGAGCAGAAGAGTATATTGAGAGACTGAAATGTTCACCCTCTGGTTTGTAAGTGTTGCTGGTTTTGATAGTAGATTTGTGGCTGGTTATTGTGGCTGAATCAGGCATAAGGTCTATCAAGTCCAGCATTCTGTTTCACACAGTGGACCACCTCTGAGAAGCCCACAGGCAAGAGGTGAGAGCATGCCCTCTTTCGTGCTCTTGCTCCCCTGCAGAGGCATCTTACCTTTGAGGCTGGAGGTGGCCTATAACCACCAACTAATAGTCATTGATAGTTATGGAGTAGTCCTCCATAACTTTCTCTAAGCTCCCTTTAAAGTCATCCAACCTAGTGGCCATCACATCCTGTGGCAGAGAATTCCATAGATTAATTATGCGCTGTGGGGGAAAAGTACTTTTTGTTGGTCCTAAATTTCCTGGCTTCAGGTTCCTGGGATAACCCCTGGTTCTAATGTTGTGAGAGAGGGAGAAAAAACTCTCTATGCACGCTCTCTACTCCCTGCATAATTTTACACACCTCTATCATGTCCCCCCATAGTCTGCCTCTTTTTCCAAACTAAAAACCCCTAGATGCTGTAGCCTTGCCTCATAAGGGTGGTGCTCCAGGCTCCTGATCAACATGGTTGCCACCTTCTGCACTATTTCCAGTTCTACAATTATTTATTTATTTATTTATTAACATATTTTTATACTGCCCAAAACTTATGTCTCTGGGCGGTTTACAACAAAATAAAAACAGAAAGTAAAACATTAGTTAAAACAAAAATGAAAAATTTAAAACATTACAACAATTTTAAAATTTTAAAAGAATATTATAAAACAGCATTAAAACAATATTAATTAAAAGCCTGGGCAAACGGATGTGTCTTTAAAGACATTTTAAAAGCTGTCACAAATGGGGAGGCTCTTATTTCACTAGGGAGCGCATTCCAAAGCCTCGGGGCAGCAGCGGAGAAGGCCCGTCCCCGAGCTGGTGGCAAATGCAGACGAACCCTCCAGCTGATCTCAGTGGGTGGTGAGGTTCATGATGAAGAAGACGTTCTCTTAAATACCCAGGGCACAAGCTGTTTAGGGCTTTATAAGTTATGACCAGCACCATGTATTTTGCCTGGAAACATATCGGCAGCCACTGTAGCTCCTTCAACACAGGAGTTATATGGTCTCTCCGAGATGACCCAGAGACCAACCTGCCTGCTGCATTCTGGACCAACTGTAGTTTCTGGACTACATACAAGGGCAGCTCCACATAGAGTGCATTGCAGTAATCCAGTCTGGAGGTTACCAGCAGATGTACCACTGTTTTGAGATCGTTCACCACAAGAAATGGACGCAGCTGGCATATCAGCCAAAGCTGATAGAAGGCACTTCTGGCCACCACCTCAACCTGAGAGACCAGGGAGAGGCTCGGATCCAGAAGCACCCCTAGACTGCGTACCTGTTCCTTCTGGGGAAGTGTGACCCCATCCAGAACAGGAAGATCAAAATCGTCTCTCGAGTTGCGACCCCGCACAATGAGTACCTCCATCTTATCTGGATTCAGTCTCAGTTTGTTATCCCTCATCCAGCCCATTACCATCTCCAGGAAGGCATTTAGGGAGGTTATGCCCTCTCCAGATGATGCTGACATGGAGAAACAGATTTGGGTGTCATCAGGATACTGATAGCACCCTGCTCCAAATCTCCTGATGACCCCTCCCAGTGGTTTCATGTAGAGATATTGTCCTTAAGATATGGTGTCTGGAACTGTACAGAGTACTTGATGTGCAGAACCGGTCGGGGGGTTCAGCAGTTCAGTTTGGTGGTTTAGGGTCAACCCGAACACCCCTCCCCCCAGTTCTGTCTGGTACCAAACCCCCGCGCAAGTCCACGAACTTTAAAAAAAGATTTTTTCACCTTCAACCCCTTCGGGGGGCTTCCTGTAGACCGCGGGGTGTGTGTCAGCGAGGGTTCCCCATCCCCCTACCAGCCTCTAACATCACCGCAACGGCCCATCCAGAGCCTCTTTTTTGGCCTGTTCGGGCCTCCGTAGAGCGGCACAGTGGCCATTTTGGAGGCCGCCGCACAAGTGCAAATGGCAAAAAAAAAAAAAAAAAAAAAAAGGTCGCTGCGCATGCACAAATGGTCTCTGTGAGGCCCTAGGACATGCCAGGCCTCGCAGAGGCCATTTGCGCATGCGCGGCAACCTCCAAAATGGCCATTGTGCTGATCTACGGAGATCGGAACGGGCCAGAAAAGAGGTCCCGGATGGGCTGTGGCGGTGATGTGAGTGGCAGGTGGGGGGAGGGGGAACCTTTGCAGCTCCCCCCTGCAGCCTACAGGAACCCCCTCAACTGGGGTGAAGGTAATTTAAAAAAAAAATTAATAAAAAATAAAAAAATTCACAGACCCTCCCCCCCCCGAGTGGGTGGGTTCGAAGGGGTTCTGGACTGAACTGGTCTGGTCATGTCTGAGTCCAATCCAGACTCGAACCAAACCGGGCCAGCCAGTTTTATGCACACCCTACTCAGACCCCATCACTGCATATGTGAAGTTGGGGGTTTTGCAGGGGGTGGGTTGCCCCAGTATGCATCACTTTACACTTGCTTACACTGAACTGCATTTGCTATTTTGTCTCCCAGTCACACAGTTTGGAGAGATCCTTTTGGAGCTCCTCACAATCTGTTTTGGATTTCACTACCCTAAAAAGTTTATAGTGTCATCTGCAAATTTGGCCACTTTGTTGGTTACACCAACTTCTAGACTGTACTCAGAAATGGTAGAACACAATGCAAACGGCAGAACATAGGGGTCATTCAATCCCTATAAAGTCTATATGCTGTGTTTTAGACAATGAAATTTCCGAATACCTTTCATCCGCAGCCCCAAATAGAGCACATTGCAATAGTCAAGCCTTGATGTAATTAAGGTGTCAATATGATGGGATTTAAAATGAGGCTAGTTGAACTGAATTCATTTCAAGAACATCCAAAATAGGGTGAATTCAGGAGAAACAGAGACAGATTGCCAATGAGGATGTCACTCAAGAGTATCTCATGAAGACTTCTTGTGTTTCGTATCACAAGTGTTATGCTTGATATTTTTCATCACATAATTTACGTGCCATAAAGCAGGGGTTGTTATTAGCAGCACAGGACATCATACCTCCATCTGAAGTAGATACTTCATGTATCAAAACCCCAGTTACTCTTGTGCACATTCTTACATAGATCCAGATCAGTACAACATTTTATTAAACAGAACTTTCATTTACTCTAATTTCTGTTTAGCTGAATGCTTTAGATGTACCTCAACTCACTCAGAAAAAAATGTCAAAATACTACTTATGTGTAGGTTGAGTTAAAATGGACTTCATTGTGTTTAGAACAAAATCTGTCTCTGAGCAACAATACTGCAAGTAGAGAGTACCATCAGAAGCAGACAAAAGTATTATTTGTAAATTGTGTAATTTACAAATTTACAAATCGAGAGCCAGCATGGTATAGTGGTTAGAGTGCTGGACTAGGACCGGAGAGACCTGAGTTCAAATTCCCATTCAGCCATGATACTAGCTGGGTGACTCTGGGTCAGTCACTTCTCTCTCAGCCTAACCTATTTCACAGGGTTGTTGTGAGGAGAAACTTAAGTATGTAGTACACTGCTCTGAGCTCCTTGGAGGAAGAGCGGGATATAAAATGTAAAATAAATAAATAAATAAATAAATAAATAAATAAATAAATAAATAATTCAAATGAGATTAACAATTCTCAACTGGCATGTTCAGAAACATAAGCTTTCGTACTGAACTCCTCTGACAGTATTTTATTATTACAAGTACCTAATAGTATACAACAGACCTGATAACTGCAACTTATAAAAGCATCCTAGGGAGTAATTTCTGTTTGCTGCTTTTATTCTTATATCACTAGAATTACAAACAGGCACTTTAAAATTTATGTCACAATATTAACAGTAGTGTTAATTTTAAGAAAATGATAGCTGCTGTTCTTAACCATTGGCTCAAATTAGCCCTTTGCCATAGGGGCCTGGCCTCATTAACACTGCTGGACAGCTTCCAATCTTCTTGAAAGTGGGCAGTCTATAACAGGGTGGGAGTATTGGGTTTCTCTCTGTCTCTCCTCCTTGCTATGGGCTGTGATAAGGTGAAAATGGCCATTAAACAGAGGATCTGGGATATGGAATGCCAGGCGGATCTAAGTAAGGTACCTGGTTTCCTGGCGTCAGACAGCTCCAGGTTCACTGTCTCCCCTCACCTGCATATTTGACACAGTTGGAAATACCAAGCCACAAAAGGGTGTTCACCCTCCCAATGTCATGCCCTTCAATTTGTTGTTTTAGAGGGGAAATACAGGAAGATTCTATTTGCGGAAAGCAGTGGCGTAAGGGGGGGAAACGGCGCCCAGGGCAAGCTCTGGCCCTGAAATTGCATCCCACCCCCGCCCGCCCCCCCAGGCCCCCACATACCTGCGCCGGCACCCCAGGCGGCAGATCGCCGGCGGTGGCGGCGATTCGGCGGCGGGGGGCGGCGATTCGGCGGTGCCGGTGGTGGGTGGCGGCGGGTCGCCCGCCGAGTGCGGCGGTGGCTGGTGGCGATTCGGCTGTAGCGGCCCGAGCGGCGGCGGATCGCCTGCTGAGGAGTGCAGCAGAGCGATGCTGAAGCCTGCCGTCTGGGAAGCGACGCCGGGCCAGACGGCAGGCTTCGGCATCGCTCTGCTGCACTCCTCGGCAGGCGATCCGCCGCCGCTCGGGCCGCTACAGCCGAATCGCCACCAGCCACCGCCGCACTCGGCGGGCGACCCACCGCCGCCCACCACCGTCACTGCCGAATTGCCGCCACTGCAGCCGCACTCGGCGGGCGACCCACCACCACACTCGGCAGGCAATCCAGGGGGGGTCGGGGGGGATGCCACTTTTTGGCGCCCCCCTCGTGACCCACTGGGGTGGTGCCCAGGGCATGTGCCCTGCCTGCCCCCCTATTGTTACGCCCCTGGCAGAAAGGCTTTGCCCCTGTGTCGCTGGGTAAGTGGAAGCCACTGAGCATGTGCTCCTTTCTTGCAATTTCTATAAAGATAGCCGAGATAAACTCATAGTCCCTCTACTACTCAGCTGCCCTGGTCACCCCAGCCAAGTCTACACTAAGATGCTGCTCTTGAGCGAAAAACAGACTTTCATGTACAATGCTGCTAGGTTCTGCACAGCAGCATGCAAGATCCGTTGAACCCTGACTGTAGCCCATAATCTATGAAGCTGATCTTAACTATTTTACTAAATCGTCTTATTTTAGTTAGCAACTTCATTTCCCTTTTTACTATATAGTACCTTTTATAGTCTCTCTGTCAATCCCCTGCTAACTTGGCAAAGAGGTATCTTTTAACATGGTGATTCTCTTTATTTAGCAGGGGGAGAGTAACTGGTCCTATCCACCCCCAGCACAGTACCTCCAGTGATTGTTGCTGGTGTCTGTCTTATGTTTCTTTTTAGATTGTGAGCCCTTCGGGGACAGGGATCCATCTTATTTATTTATTTATTATTTCTCTGTGTAAACCGCCCTGAGCCATTTTTGGAAGGGCGGTATAGAAATCAATTAAATAAATAAATAACATGGTAGATGTCTTTTATTCAGTGAGAGTTGTATTTTATAATTGATAATTTTATGTAGCAGATTTTAAAATCCTGACTATTATCCATTTTAGTTAGCTGCCTTACTATTTTAATTAGATGTTTCGTGTTATATTTTAGTTATATTTTATATTTTAGCTACCTCGCTTGCACTCCATAATATATTTTAAATATCTTGTATTTTTAGACCCTTATTCTATTAGTCTTAACTGTAATTCAAATCTCAATCTTACAGTTTATAGTAGTAATACAAGTAACATTCATTTTCATAATAATCTGATTGCCTTTTCTATTTTACTGTAATATAACCTGTGCTGGTCTTTGACCAAAATAAAGATGATTGATTGATTGACTAACACTGCCCTAGCAAAACAAAGTTGTATATACACAAGGTTACAGAACTGTGTGAAGTCATGGGAATGCTACAGGTTCTGCAGTTTTCTTGGGCTTTTCTTGCACTTGCTCAAGCACTGTGCTTATTGAGACAAGGACAATGGGATAATACTGTTGTGCTAACATTTACATTTCCAATCCTCTTCCAAGAGCACCACAACTTTGCGCAGCTACACTTAAGAAATTTTTGGAGCTTTGCAAAATTGTGGTGCTCAGCAATATTGTACAACTACTAGTGGAAGATCTCTGGGACATATACAAGGCTACACTACAACCAGTGCATACATGTTGTACAACTAATTGTGCAGTTCTTTGTGCAACTTGTCAACATATTCCATTAGCATAAAAACTGGTCTGTAATAAATGCTCCTTTTTTGTGCAATAACCTTGTACTAGGTCCTTGTGGTAGCACAACAGCATTACACTAGCACAACCCTAGTCTGAAACGCAAACTTCCAACTTACTGCTAGCAGTGTTAGTCTGGATGTCAGCCACTGATCAAATGTGGCACTATAACCAAACACTGATCAAATGTGGCACTATAACCATACAAAAGTATTCTTAACTCTAACCTGAGAATAACATGCCAATTAATTTTAAAGTACAAGAAACAAGATTAATAATAATATTAAAACAGATTCACAGTATTACAAAGCCCAAATACACATGCTTTAGAGTGCTGGACAAAGACCGGGGAGACCCGAGTTCAACTCCCTATTCACCCATGATATTTGATGGGTGACCCTGGGCCAGTCACTTCTTTCTTAGCCTAACCTACTCCGCAGGATTGTTGTGAAGAGAAACTTAACTATGTACACCACTCTGGGCTCCTTGGAGGAAGAGCGAAATATAAATGTAATAAATAAATAAATATTTACTCAGATATATATCCCATTGTCTTCAGCAGGACTTACTCTCACTGTGCCTCAGACTGCAGCCTAAATAGTGCATATGTCACAATAAGTCTTGAAATATCTTGTAACTTACCTTTGAAATGTTACTTGATCGACTTGTTGAACGGCCTGGAGATTTTTCATTCTGGAAAGAGAATTAAGGATTTTGTTTAAGTTTGGGGATAAAATGTTAATGTTTTAAGTTCTCCGCTGCCGAAAACCTACAATGTTCATGTAACTGAAGCATTACTGGCTGGGATTCAAACAACTACTTGAGACATTCTTATAATTCTCTCTCCCACCCACCCTCATTCACTGGCTCTTCCTGGTGTGTCACAAAATGCTTCTGAAAGAAGAGTGGCTTGCTATGTGATATGGGGGGCTGCTCTTCAAGAAACATAAGTCAGAAGCCCCTTTAAGTGCATGAAACTGGTTGCTGATTTCTTTGGATCCTAATTATTCTTTAAAAGTGCTTAAAATGTGCACACAGATCAAGAAACAGCAAATAAATTACTACATATCAAGACATAAAATTGTGTCCTGACAGAACATTATTCTGTTTGGGTGTTTTGAAAATGTTTTTTTCCCCCAAGGACACATACAATTCAATCAATCAATCATCTTCATTACAGTCATAGACGGGCAAAAAAATACAAGAGTTAATTACAATGCAAAGTGTTATGTGAAGGGATGCACAGTGATACATTAAAAGATACATGAAGACCATTAAAGGGTATTTAGGGACGAAATAGGATATCAAAATAGCAAGAATAGGCCCAACTAGGCATAAAAAGACATAAAAGGTATAAAAAGGGTACAAGGGAATAAAAGGCATAATTGCCTAAAAGCCTAATTCAATAGAGCAGTAAAACATGCTAACAAGGGGGCATCATGACTATAAGCATCTATATTTAAAAGAATACAAACATACAATATGTATAAAATGAGGTGTCTATAACAAGATAAATAAAATAGGCTATCTAATTGGGAAGACTGAGCAAGCAGGTAAAATAGTAAGTAGATAAAAATACAAAGCTGATACGTGGTTATGAAATGGTCTTGTTGCCTGCTGGTCTGGAGGATAGAGAAAGCAACAAGCTTGTATTTATCTTCTAAAGAAGATATCAAGCGTGGGAACACAGCAAGGTAATAAAATAAACAAATAACCAAGAAAACAAGAGGAGAAGGAGAAGCTATGTTTGTTAGGGCTGATAATTTTATACAGTTTGATTTCTGGCTGGGTGGAAGCGTCTGTGTCTTTTGACAGAGTGGTGGCCTGGGATTCATTCCAGGTGAGTGCCTCAGCTTCTCGGAGGGGTCACATTCCGGAGGAGTGTCAGTTTGCCTGATGGTCTTGAATACAAGGCTCAGACCAGAGGAGATTTGGTCCCAGGAACTTTTCAAACAGGAGTTTGCAAACAGATATCAAAAGAGTTTAGCAGGAGTTTATTATTTACTTATTATTATTTATTCGATTTCTATACTGCCCTTCCAAAAATGGCTTCGGGCAGCTTACACAGAGAAATAATAAATAAATAAGATGGATCCCTGTCCTCAAAGGGCTCACAATTTTAAAAGAAACATAAGATAGACACCAGCAACAGTCACTGGAAGTACTGTGCTGGGGGTGGATAGGGCCAGTTACTCTCCCCCTGCTAAATAAAGAGAATCACCATGTTAAAAGGTGCCTCTTTGCCAAGTTAGCAGGGGTTTAGCAGGAGATTGGCGGGGAACTCTGTAGGGAAGCACAGAAGTGGTCTCCCCTTCATCACAGAGAAGACATCCAGTGCAAGAAGAAGGTGACTACTACCCAACATTTGTAATTTTCTTGGAGAACAAAACTAAAAACTTTTAATTAGCTAACAACTACACCCAGTACATAGCTTCAAGCCCTATACACTCTAAATAGCCAATAAAACTAGTTATGAAGATAGAATGCCAGCAGGGGAGGGGGTGCTTCCCAATGTATTGCACAGAGTGTCGCATGTATGACTAGCTGCCCGAGAGGCAGAATTCATGGATGTGCGTTCGGTGCAAAAAGCTCCTAGCTCTCAGGAAACAAGTTTGTTCGCTTGAAGCCAAGGTGGCTGACCTGAAGAAGCTTAGGGAAGTAGAGAGGTGTGTGGATGAGACTGTCAGGGATGTGATAGAAGCATCCCACTCCCAGGCTGACAGCGCTTCTGCTGTCATGGAGAACAAGCTCAGGGAAGGAGGACATCAGTCTGAGGAAGAGGGAAACACTCCCTTAGCAAGCACCCCTTCCTTGTATGATGCACCCATATCCTCTCACACAGGGGATACTCCTCCAGGAAGTGGGGGCCTCCTAGTAGTGGGTGATTCAATCATTGGGGCATAGAGAGATGGGTCTGTGGCCCATGTGTAGACTGCACAGTGACTTGCCTGGTGTGAAGGTTGAGGACATCTTGTTGTGTCTAGGTAGGCTGTTCGGCAGTGCTGGGGAGAAGTCAGCTGTCATGGTGCACGTTGGCACCAACAATGTTGGGAAATGTAGTCAGAAGGTCATGGAACCTAAATTTAGGCTGCTCAGTAGCATACTGAAGTCCAGGACCCACAGGGTAGTGTTCTCTGAAGTGCTACCTGTTCCATGCTCAGGGACAGGAGACAGATGAAACTGAAGGGTCTCAATGCATGGATGAGATGGTGGTACCAGGAGTAGGGGCTTAGATTTGTTAGGCACTGGGATACATTTTGGTGAGACCGAAGCCTATACAAAAGGGATGGGCTCCTCTTGAACCAAGATGGAACCAGACTCCTGGAGCTTAAAATCAAGAAGGTTGCAGAGCAGCTTGGTTGCAGAGCAGCTTGGATTGCTAACAGGAACTGGGTGGTATCTGCTTCAGCTAGCAAAATCCCTTAAGGTGCGAGGGTGAACATGTTTTGGAAAACCAGAAGGGGACAGAGTAGAGCCAAGAGTTGAGCAGAAGGAAACATAAAACAGCTTGTCAAATGACGGTAAGGGAGATAGCACACACCAACACCAGGTGAGGGACTTGGCATATAGGTGTCTATATACCAATGCCAGAAGCCTCTGAGCCAAGATGAGTGAGCTGGAACACTTGGTTACTAATTAAAACATAGATATGGTGGGTGTAATGGAAACCTAGTGGAATGGTGAGAACACGATTATTCCTGGATATAAACTCTATAGAAGGGACAGGGAAGGGAGGACTGGAGAGGAGTGGCACTAAGGGATAGATTCCAATAAGCTCCACAAAATCATTATGGGTAATAAATAAATAAATAAAACTACAAGGACTGAAAGCAAATGTGTTACTAGGGATATTCTATTGCCCTCTGGATCAAAGTGCTGAGAGTGACCTGGATTTGGAGAAACAAAAAAGAGAGGCATCAAAGAGAGACCGGGCAGTAATAATGGGTGACTTCAACTACCCACACATAGACCAGACAGATGGCGACCATGGACTTAATCCTGAGTGGTGCCCAGGACATGGTGCGAGATATCAGAGTTGCAGAACCATTGGGTAGCAGTGACCATAGTGTGATCCAATTCAGCATATATGCAAGTGGAGAATTGTCAAGGAAGTCCAACACAGATACGTTGGACTTCAGAAGAGGAAACTTCTCAAAAAAGAGGGGACTGGTAAAAAGGAAGTTGAAAGGGAAGTGAGAGGGTCAAATCACTCCAGAAAGAATGGAACTTATTAAAAACTACAATACTAGAAGCACAGTTGGAATGTATACCAAGGAGGAGGAAAGGTACCACAAAGTTCAGGAAGACACCAGAATGGCTAACAAGTAGAATCAGGGAAGATATAAAAGGGAAGAAGACTTCTTTCAGAAAATGGAAGTCCTGCCCAAATGAAGAGAACAAGGAGGAACGTAAACTCTGGCAAAAGAAATACAAGGAGACAATAAGGGATGCAAAAAGAGAGTTTGAGGAGCATATAGCTAGAAGCGTTAAGGCAAATAACAAATACTTCTTTAAATATATCAGAAGTAGAAAACCTGCCAGGTAAGCAGTTGGCCCTTAGATGATGAAGGCGTGAAAGGCATTATTAAGGAGGATAAGGAGAATGCAGAGAAGCTGAATGAATTTTTTGCATCTGTCTTCACAGCAAAGGATACTGACCATATACCCTCTCCAGAACCGAGCTTCTCCAGCTTGGAGGCTGAAGAACTGGGGCAAATGGAGGTGACAAGTTAAGACGTTCTAAACTGTAGTCAAAAACTAAAAATTAACTTATCACCAGGGCCTGATGCCATCACCCAAGAGTCCTGAAGGAACTCAAATGTGAAATCAATGATCTCAGCAAAAATATGTAACTTGTCCCTACAATCAGACTCTGTCCCAGAAGTCTGGAAAGTAGCCAATGTGACTCCAATTTTCAAAAAGGGATCCAGCGGAGATCTGGGAAATTACAGGCTGGTCAGCTTAACTTTGGAGCTGGGTAAATTGATGGAAAGCATACTTAAGGACAAAATTTTAAAACAAATAGAAGAAAAGGCCTTGCTGAAGGAGAACCTGCATGGCTTCTGCAAGGGAAAGTCTTGCCTCACTAATTTTTAGGAGTTCTTTGAGAGAGTCAACAGGCATGTGGATAAAAGTGATCCAATTTATATAGTATACTTGGACTTCCAAAAAGCTTTTGACAAAGTTCCCCACCAAAGGCTCTTGAGTAAACTTAGCAGTCATGTGTAGATCAGTAACTGGTTGAAGGACAGGAAACAGAGGGTAGGAATAAATGGACAGTTTTCACAATGAAGGGAAGTGGGGTCCAGTACAGGGATCAGTATTGGGACCAGTGCTCTTTAACTTGTTCATAAATGATCTAGAAGTGGGGGTAAGCAGTGAAGTGGCCAAATTTACAGATGACGCTAAACTATTTAGGGTAGTGAAATCCACAATAGATTGTAAGGAGCTCCAAAGAGATTATACCAAATCCTTTCGGGTAGTGGAATCCAAAACAGATTGTGAGGAGTTCCAAAAGGATTTTTCCAAACTAGGTGAGTGAGCAACAAAATGGCAAATGCAGTTCAATGTAAGGAAGTGTAAAGCAATGCACATTGAGGCAAAAAACCCAAACTTCACATATACGCTGATGGGATCTGAGCTGTTGGTGACTGACCAGGAGAGACAACTTAGGGTCGTGGTGGACAGGTTGTTGACAGTGTTGACTCAATGTGTAGCAGCTGTGAAAAAGGTTAATTCCATGCTAGAAGTCATTAGGAAGGGGAATGAAAATAAAAATGCTAATATAGTGCCCTTATACACATCTATGGTGCGGCCAGATCTGGAGTACTGCGTAAAGCTTGGTCATAATATCTTTGGTTACTGGAAAAGGTGCAGATGGTGGCAACCAAGATGATATGGGGTCTGGAGCATCTTCCTTATGAGGCAATTCTATAGCACCTGGGGCTCTTTAGTTTAGAAAAGAGGTAACTAAGGGGAGACATGATTGAGGTGTATAAAATTATGGATAGAGTAGAGAGTGTGGACAGAGAGATTTTTTTCTTCCTCTCTCACAACACTAGAACCAGGGGTCACCCCATGAAAATGAAGGTCGGGAAATTTAGGACCAACAAGCTGAAATACTGTTTCACACAGCACATTATTAACCTATGGAATTATTTGCCATAGGATATGGTGATGGCCATCAGCTTGGATGGCTTTAAATGGGGCTTAGACAAATTCATGGAGAACAGGTCTATCAATGGCTACTAGTCTGGTGGCTCTGGGCCACCTCTTGCCTCAGAGGCATGATGCCTATCAATACCAGTTGAGGGGGAGCAACAGCAGGAGAGAGAGCATGCACATACCTTTTGCCTATGGGCTCCCCAGAGGCATCTGGTGGGCCAATGTGTCAAACAGGATGCTGGACTAGCTAGGCCTTGGGCCTGATCTAACAGAGCTGTTCTTATAACTGGGAGTCAGGCCTGGCGGACCTTACACACTGCCGCACAGAACTTGGCAGTGTTATACATAAAGGCTCGGTCTTCATCCAATAGCAACATCCAGGTGTAGGCTTGGTTTGGGCGACTAAGATACTTAAGGAGTAGCGGAAGTATAAGCTTGGCACAACTGTCTCTATAAAAGGGGCATGAGAGAAGTACATGCTCTGTGGTTTTAACGTCCCCAGTGTCACAGGGACAGAGTCTCTCTGTGATTGGAATCTTTCTGTATTTGCCTTCTAAAACAACAGAGGGGAGGGCATGACAACGGGCGAGAGTGAAGGCCTGGGAATTCCAACTGTGTCAGGTATGCAACGGGAGAGGCGGAGTAACTAATACTTTCCAGGGAGAGGATGCCTGGGGCCTTGCCTAGGCCGGCCTGGCACTCAGTGTCCAATATCCTCTGTTTGATGGCTGTTTTCACCTTGCCACAGCCCATCGCAAGTAGGAGAGGAGGAGAAAAGCCCAGTAGAGCCACTTTAGTCCAGACGGCCCATTACCAAAAGGATTGGAAATTGTCCTGCAGGATGAAAGGGCCTAAGCTCCGAGAGCTGAATGATTATTTAAGCCATAGCTTAAGAATGGACATCCACATTCTGGCCTCAACCTTTACCATACCAGTTTCCAATCATAGGGTGGCATTAGAGACACAGCATGGCACTTGTAGGGCCACTATTAGAAATTTGCACTGGATTCGTTTGGACTGAACAGTTTGAATCCTACTCTGGGAAGAGCAGATAAGGGATAAGTCCTAGTCTGTGTGTTTGTTATTTGCCAGGGCTAGCAAACTCCTGTGGCATCCAGTTTTGGTTTCTCCCTGCCTGGAGGGGGTGGAGTCAGCTAGAGCTGTGGGAGGACCCACATTCCTTTGAGCCACATTCCTGAGTCTCAGTTTGAAGCCTACTATCTACATAAGAGGTAAAGGCCCGAGAGCATAGTGAACAGAACACAGCCAACAGGGATAGCAAACAGGGCGTTGGGAGTTTTGCGGGAATTTAGCGGGAAGTGTGCAGGGGAGCCTGGAACAAGTCCCTGTGATCACAAGGAGCCAAGTGGAAAAGAGAAGGTAAGTACAAACCCTTCCCTCTTATAAGTACTGATTCCTGCCTCATATTCTTGAGAAAGGCTGTTTGGACAGTTAAATAGCTGACCAATACAACTGAGATCTATCCTTCTAATAAACTATCTCTAAATACTGTAAACTGCCAACAAAACCAGTTATGAAGATAGAAAGCCAGCAGGGGAGGGAGCACTTCCCACTGTACTGCACAGAGCGTCACATGCATGACTATTTGCTCCATGGGCAGAAGTCATAGGGATGTGCTCGGTACAAGGGACTCCTGGCTCTCAGGGAACAAGTTCATTCCCTCTGACCAAGGTGGCGGATCTGGAGAAGTTTAGAGAGACAGAGAGGCATGTGGAGAAGACCTGCAGGGATGTGGTAGGCTGATAGCTCCTCTGCTTTCAGGGAGAATGAAGGTTTCCAGGAAGGAGGATATCGGTCTGAGGAAAAAGGAAATGCTCCTTTATAAGGGACCCCTTCCATGGAAGATGAGCCCATATCCTCTCGCACAGGGGATACTCCTCCAGGGGGTGGGGGCCTCATTGTAGTGGGTGATTCAATGCAAGTATAATAGTTGTGTGTAGCACATATATGGTACCTATGCACACATGCTTTTTTGTCTACATTCTAGGACATTTAGAAGCCTACATTCCAGGACATTTAGAAGAGAGTGGGAGAACATCATTAGAACTGGGAATTTGGCAGCACCATCACATAAGAGTGGTATATTTATTGGTAAGGTCTCTATTGGGAATAGCAGTGGAGTTTAAGGGAAGCTGAGGTGGGGGAGGTGCACACACTCCAGAAGTGTACAGACTGAGGAATGCAGGAGGAGCCGTCTTTAAACCACATTGTCCAGTGGCTTTCTAAAGAGCAGTGTATGACTTAAAGGACTTATAACAACAGCAGAACACATTAAGTTCTAGATTCCATCCACAGTTCCTTGTACTACTGCTTAAAGGAAAATAATGGCTAACCAACATGTTTACCTCTGCCAAGTTTACCTCTACCTCTGTTCAAGATTAGTGCATAGAAAACTACACTAGCCAGCTCTGACAATTGGGTTGGAGTGTTCAAGAGAGCATTCATCTGAGAATGATATGCATCTCTTTCAACAGCTACTGAAAATATTTAATTCAAGGTGAATGTTTGCAATAATAATAACAACAACAACTAGCTGGACTGGGCGTAGAGCATCTGCGCCTCTAGATCTTCCCTATTTCCCCACCCCCATTGCCCCCCACCCCTGGCGCTCCTGCCTTGTGGCCAGCAGGCAGACCAAGGAGGGAGGCTGAGCCACCCTCTCTGCCACCCGCCACCATAGTCTTCTCCTCCTGCTGCCAGAGCTCCTGCCTTTTGGTCAGCTGGTGGGCCTGAAAGGGAGGCTGTGCTGCCCCCTCTGCCACCATTCCCCCCAGCGCTCCTGCCTTTTGGCCAGGAGGCGGACCAGAGAGGAAGGCTGCGCCGCCCTCTCTGCCGCTCAACGGCCACTGCCACCATTGCCATTTTCTCGCCCGTCCCCATGGCTAATCGGCAGCTGTTCGCAAACTCTCGCGAGAGCTGCCACACATGGGATTAGCCATGGATACATCTTAGAGAAATAAATATATAGAAGATAGATAGATTAAAACTAAGATAGATAAGATTAAAATAAATAAAAATAAATAATAAAATTAAAATCAAGATAGATGTGATTAGATAGGCTGGTACTTCAGAGTCAGTGGCTGACATCCAGACTAGTGCTGTGCTAGGATAAAGAGAAAAGCTGCATGCACATAAGTAGTTTGCAGAGCTGTGCAAAAGTATGGCGCTCCATGAAGTTGTTCAACTCCTAGCAGAAGACCTTCTCTGAGATATATCCAAGACTGTGCAACCTGTTGTGCAATCTGTTATGCATCTTCTGCTAGCACAAGTCTGAAAGAGACATTCCTTTCTTTTCAGATTGTCACGGAGCTACATCCTAACGATAGCTCAGGAGCATTAGCCTAGCACAGTGGTTCCCAACCTTTGGTACTCCAGATGTTGCTGGCAACTCCCATCATCCCCAGCCACAATAATTTTAGCCAGGAATGAAGGGAATTGTAGTGCTGCAACATCTACCAAAGGTTGGGAACCCCTGGCCTAATTCATAACTAGTCTAGAGGTAAGCCCATACTTATTAAAAGTACAAACTAGATGGCAATTTAAGTGTGAAGCGGGGGTGGGGGAGAGGTTTCACCTAGTATTGTTGGACAGGGAGAACAAATAACACGAATTGTATGTCATGCTGCTAAGAATGTTAAATGAATTCCAAGATGAGTTCTTGTCAGATAGAAGAATATCCTCTGAAACACACAACAGCAGAAACCCACACAACAATGCACAACACAATGGGACATAATATTTGCACTGAGCTGACCACTTGAGCCAGCAATATGGGACTCATGCCCACAATTGATTTGATTGATTGATTGTCCTATGTTTATACTGCCTTTCATATGGCATCCCAAGGCGGTTTACAAAAGTTAACATACAGTAAAACTCCATAAAAATCACATTTCAAACCTTAAAATCAGTTAAACAGTAAAAATAATAAAAGATTTTAAAAAACCAACAACCAGACCACCATAAAATAGACAAACAGAAGCAGAGCTGAGAGTCCTGGCAGCCCCTAAGGGATAAAAGCCTGAACAAATAAAAAGATCTTTAGTTGGGTTTTTTTAAAGCAGCCACAGATGTCAAAGAAGGCACTTCCACTGAGAGAGCACTCAAGAGCCTGAGGCAACAACAGAGAAGGCCCCGTCTCATGTGCATGACAATGATAATCTTGCGAGAGTCAGAATTCTGCAGTGTTTAAAATGTTAGGCTAAGACTGGGATGGTTCACACTAAGACTGGGAGGGTTGTGGTGCAGATAAAGTGTAGGAGAGCCTTGTATACTGTGCTGAACTTGGAAGGGCAAAGATAAAAATATAATAAATAAAAAACATTACACACTCTTTTGACCATCATACCTTTAAACATAAATCAAATAAAGCTCTATATTCACATGCAGAAGTGTAGATTTCCCTCTATCAATTCTGAATAAATTACATTTAACCCTCTACCACAGGATGAATAGAAAAAGAAACATAAGAAATTCTGTGTCTTCCACTCCCCCACCTCCCAACTGAGAGAGCTATACTCAGTTTTCTTTTCTCAGTGGGACACACATTTATCCATTCTTTCTCAATGTTTGGATTCTTTAATTAGAAGACAAATTAAATTATTTGGGGAGCCAGAATAACTCACATTGAAATCTATCAGGTCATACTAATTGGCAGACAACAGTCAATTAACATCCAAGATGAAAGACTGGCCAAGTACTTGACTAACAGCCAAAAGCATTTCAAAAAGAAAAGAATGTTAATTAAATACATAGAATGAAGGTGCCTCAATTAGTATAGAACTGGAAAACAACCTTGATTATGTTATTGACAGTATATAACATGTGGGTCATTTTCATACCATACTAACAGATTTGCTTTAGAGAAACAGTGAAGTCATGAGGATGATTGATAGAACCACATTATTCAGCAACAGCAAACTGGAGAGAAGAGTCTTTAAAATGCCTCTCTTGTAAACCAGAGACCTGAAGATAAATGATCCTACTGACTCTTTTCAGCTATAAAACAAATAAGTATTTAAATACCACTGTTCCAAATTCACAATAGTTCATGGGTTGGTTATTATTAATGCCTGTTATTTGAATCCCACCCCCTCAAAATGCATTTCAAAAGTAATATTCAGTTGCCGTTTTCTAAAGGCTGATCAAGAAACTGGGTAATTATTAAAGTCACATAGAGATACCTATAATAAAATTTTAAATATAAATTAACAGGAAAGCCAAAGATACTTATGAAATTATACACTGCTTTCATATGAAAACAGCTATTTTTAATTTCTCCCTTACACACAGCCTCTCTCTTCTAAAGAGTATGCTTGAAGGGTAAATGCAAATAAAGGATTCCCTCCTCCCATTCCATGGCCTATGGAAGCTATTTATTATGATCAAACATTGACCTGACTTTCCATTAAGATGCTTCTTTTACAGAGCTATGGCAGCAAGCAAGTCACATAAGCAAGCTGCATCTGATCGCCATAGCAACGGGGTTACACACTCTCCAAATGAAAACTACCAAGTCCAAGGTTATTCCTCCTTTTCTTCCTCTTGTACAATTGGCATAATGTAAAGAGAGATTTAAAGCTGCAGTGATTAGCTATTCATTGTGTGCTTAGTCTAAATGACAAGGTGGTTACAACCCAAAATCAATAAAATAAAGCATTAAGACACTTTATTTCTATTAATTGCGATGATATGCTCATTGTAGTTACATTAATTATGATGGTTGTCATCTTGCTGATGAAGTGAATGTACCTGTAATGCCAATAGAATCCTTTCATAATGCAGCTTTAATTACTCAATTGATGGATTCTTGTTCTTGTGGTTACTCTGGGAAAATAAATTTGATAATACAGCAATGAAGTGGAAGGGGAACTTTTGAAAGTATACTATTTGAGTGATATTACTATTCCACAGGAAAACAATACATGCAAGCTCTTCCCTTCACTATTTCCAGAATATAGGACATCTCCCTAAAAAGGCAGTTCAGTCCAGCATGCAACATTTTCCTTACACTTTTAAGATTTCCTGGGTAATCCTGTGCAGAATTTTGATTAAGGCAGAGTTCAGACGTACGCTCTAACTGTGGTTATAGATGGCTGAGGTCGTAACTGCAGAACACCTGAATGTGGGAAACCGCAGTTACAGTCTGAAAGTTAACTCTGTTTTGCCCCACCAAACTCCAATTAGGACCTTCAGTTTTCTCAAAGCTTCTCTGCTGACAACTGTGGTTTTGCCACTGAAGCGTTATGCCAGACTGCAGACTCAGCGATAACCAAATTTCATGCCCATTTCCTAATCGCAATCATAGAGGTGGGCACATACCCACCTGAGGCTGGTGGGATCAGGCTGCGAGACCAAGAGGCAGGGATGGGCTCCCTTTCCTGAAACTCCAGTTTGGCTGGCCGCTGTTTGTTCAACATCCGAGGTGTAAATCAGTTAGGAACTTTAACCTTGGCCACGGTTAACTGTGGTTATCTTGTAGGTCTGAATCCAGCCTAAGAGTTAGGTAGTGCCACTTACAGAAAACAGTAGTAGAAATATGATCTAATAGCCAGGATGGTATACTTTCCGCTGCCACTAAAAACCACAGACTAGCTCTCTGGCCTCCAGTCACTGGAAGTAAGCAACAGAGATGGTTCATTTCACAGCTGCTGATGTACCTTTGAAAGCTAGAACAGTATTCAAAGTTGGTTCTGATTTTCAGTGGCCCCTTGGCAAACTCCCCTCCATTGGCCCCCTCATACCCAAGCCGGCCCCAAGAGATTTGCTCAAACCACACCACGCTAAGGCTATGGTCACAGGAGTGGTCTTAGGAATCAGCAGTCGATCTTTCTGTGTGCCCTCAACAGCTGCCCAGTGCTGTTGAATCCTTACCCAATCCCTGACAGCACTGCATGATGGAAGATGACACCTTTTCAGATAGCTGCACAGATTCCAGTGGCACAACAGCAATGGCAGTCAGATCTACTGTGCATTACTGTGCAGACACATTCCCCACCACAAATTTATAGCATTGCTTTAAAAATATTTTTAAAAAATGATTACACGTTTGTTTTGGTTATAAGCTGTTTTGAGCTTTCATTTGATCGGAAAAGCTGGATATACATATTTATAAACAAACATTAATAGAGGTAATGCCATATAAAACATATGTAGCATTTCTGTATTCATAGGAATGAGATAAGACAGTTCAGAAACTGAAGACATCATGGCTAGTTCGTACTTTACATACTTCCATTTTGATCTATCTTGTCCCACACTAGCCTCATTCAAAGCAGAAGAGGTAATCTGAGGGGAGCAGGGAGAGAGAGAGTTTTCTTCCTCTTTGCCAGTACTCAGACTGACAGCAGATCAGTCAGAACAAGGGGGAAAAACCAGTCAGCTACAGAGAAAAGGAAGATTCCACTTTATAGCCTGGCAGGCTAAGTCACAAAGATTAGGTGAAGGCATGCTCGCTTTGACTTCTGTGACCGATTTAAACATGCAGCAATCCTACACATCGGTAAGCAGTTGCAGATAATTTCTTTCCCCACAACCAGGACAACCTCTGACAAGAAGATTCAATTTATAGAGGCCAGAATAAACAAGCTTTTAAAGTTCAGTTTTTCTTAAGCTAAAGAAATCATTTTTCTTTTCAAATGTAAATGCATAGTATTCTACAGAATCTAATTTTAGTACTTCAACTGAGTACAAAAAAACCCTGTGCCTCAGGAAAAAAGAATATGCAAACCAGCTTGTTCTGCTTAACAAGCAATTGTAAATTAGCCAAATTGTGGTATACCAAGTTATGCAGGTTCTATTTTGTGCAAAATGAAGTTTTAAGATCTACAAGACTTTTTCAAACTGAAATAAGAAGTGATGATTGCATAGGTATGCCAGAAAAAAATGTGCACCAAAAGTTATGACTCACAAATTGCCTTTTGCTAACCACTACATTTTAGGGAGTCTCAAATCAAGTAATGTATGCTGACACAATGAGACGTAAGGTTTAAGATCATATCAGTAATCTACCATAATTTAAATGACAGATTCTTCAGTGTATTCAAAGTTTACTGATAAAAGCTTTTAGAAAGCTATTATCTTTTCTTTTTTCCATTAATGTATTACACAGACTTATCTTTTGCCATATGATACTTTCCCAAATACTATACTCGATTACAACTTTAGCGTCACTCACTAGATAGGATGAATGAGTTCTAAGTAGACCACACATAATCTGAAAAATTGAAGATATTGTTTATAAATAGTATTTTTTAAAAATGCAAAGGGATCCTAATTAGCGGCAACTTATTCTCTACCTTATATTATTCATTAATCACAGGTAATAGTATACTCCGAATTGGTAAACAATCTCAAGAACAGTCAAGGTTCATGGCAATGACTGAGAATCTCTCTCTAGTGGTGTACTGGGATCAAGGGATGATAGAACTTTGGAAACACCAGCCTGACTAAGCGTGTTTCCACATGCCAGGAAAAAGCATCCCCGTTAGAGAGAACTTCCTGAAATCCACAGCACCTATTGTGCAAGGGGGGACAATTTTTGTTGCCTTACCTCACAAGAGCCCCTTGTCACCCCCCAAAAATATGTCCCTGAGCATCATACAAAAATATATCCTTAGGGATATATTTTTGAGTAGCACAGGGAACTTCTTGGAAGAGAGATCGGCAAAAACCACTGTTGACCCTGGGCAATAAGCGGGAACACTTTTTACTGGCACACAGGTACACACTTGGTCAGGGTGTCGGCGGTTCAATCTAATTATCAAACTCAGGACTGGAGTTCAGCTAAAATGGGTAAAAGCACAATAAAACTGTTCAGCTGTGAGAAAAGGGACTTACGTAGCACTGGCACACTCCACTAAAAGGAAATTGTATGGAAGTGGCAACAAGGGCCAGATGTTCAAAGTCTACGGTCTCTTTTCAGGTCCTTTAGGGAACTCCAATGTGACCCACACTGTACTCATATCTCACTTCACACAAGTTACTAGATCATCTTTAGGATTAGGAAGCTAAAAATAAAGGAACTGACTCAACAACTCTTATTGCACACCATAGAAGCAGCTTAATTGTTGTCTAGGGTCAAACTAGATGCTATTTTGACCATGTAATTGTGGCTAGCATGCTTGTTTATAATTCAGTAAATAGCAACTGGCTTGGATTTCCCATAAATCAGGCAGTTTATACATTACATGTTGCTTTCCCCTATGTCTTCTCCATATCACAACTGTAGCATGCAGCATATGCTGCTTCTGCACTGCATGGAAGGTTTGCCCAAAAGTGCCAGGGAGGAAACTTGGAACCTTCTGCATGCAAACATGCAGATGCCCTTCCCAGAGCAATTTGCTGAAGGTCCCCTGGTACTGGTCCTGTATTATTAACATTTATAACCCGCTCTTCCTCCAAGGATCCCAGAGCCGTGTACTACATACTTAAGTTTCTCCTCACAACAACCCTGTGAAGTAGGTTAGGCTGAGAGAGAAGTGACTGGCCCAGAGTCACCCAGCAAGTATTATGGCTGAATGGGGATTTGAACTCTGTTCTCCCCAGTCCTCGCCCAGCACTCTAACCACTACACCACGCTGGCTTTAATCTGTACATGGACCAGTATTTATCAGGATGCTTAGAAGGCAAAATTATATAGAGATGTGCTTTGAAATGAACATGACTGACTGAATTTCTATATCAGAAATGAAATTTCTACTTCAGAAATTTAATTGGTTATTGAATCTTAATGAAGTATACACACAACTGATGGGATAATTATTTGAATATGCATGGATTTTAAAATAGATTTGAACAGATAATTGACCAGCCAATGTAGTTGACTTCAGAAGTTGTAATGAGTTCAGTCAGAATCTGGAAGAATCTCTGCCCATGTTGCTATGTGTTGTTCTGTACAAACCGTATCCTCAATTCCCTGTGTCTGAGAAAGAGCAAGATGAAAACCTACCTCTGGTAACTGAATTGCAGCAGCCTCTCTACAGCAAAAGAGCCTTGACCAAAAATGTATTCACAGTAAATATGTACACAGACCATTCTTGTTCCACGTATCATTCTTTACTTGACCTCTGTGAAGTCTTATTTGCATCCTCCTTCAAGAGTTTCAATAGTGTCCGTTCAACTACTTCAACTTAATAGAGACTCTTGCTGAAAGATCGGGGAGGCCTAGAAAAGAATGGGGTGTAGCTAAATGCTTTTTGGGAAATGAGACCAGATGCTGAATGATGATAGAGGAATATAATTTTGCAGACTGCCATCACTGGAGCAAATTAAAGATATGATTTATGCAGTATCTGTGCAGGCTATGCGAACTATGTGCACTATGACTCATGAGGATAATTATTCTCTATGCTCCAAAGGGCAAACTACTGTTCTAAAAAGGTCATTGAGCACCATGGTGTCTAGTGTGCTGGAACCTTGAAGGAGGAACCAATAGAATACCCGGAGACCTGTAAAATGATGTGTTCAAATGAAGTGTATTGTGCAACTGTGCTTGTGGAAGGAGGAACCCCTCCCTCCTTGCAGTCCACCCAGGCTTAATCCCAGCAAGCTCCATTCTGTACTCATCGCCAGACTGTAGACAAGACGTCAGCACGTCAGTAAAGCAACAACTATCTACCTATCTATCTATCTATCTATCTATCTAATTTGCTTACGGACAACCGAGTTGAGGACTACATCTGGAGCCCTGCAGATGCCTAAAGTCATGATTGCCTTGGGAAGGGAGCGGCAACGAGCTAGGGAGGCAGGCGGAATCGGCAGACTCAGGAGACGAAGAAGAAAGGAGGAAAGGCAGAGGGGAAAGGAGGAACCATTGCCTGGGGAGGGAGCAGCAGCGAGGGAGGTGGGAATCGGCAGAATTGGGGAATGGGAAGGAAAGGGAAAGGATAGGAAAGACAGAGGAAACCGACCACAGAGAGTGGGTGGCTGGCGGGTAAATGAAGGAACGGAGAACCAAAATCACTGGGAGGTAAGGGGTTGTTAAAAAATGTTTGGGACTGTGAGGACGCGCTGCTGACCTTCTCACCCGAAAAGAAAAAAAACCAGTGCCATTGTTCCGCCTCCCCCCCAAAAACACCAGCCAGTTGTCCACACTCAAAACCACCAAAAAACAACAACAACAAAACCCTCAGCTCCCAGTCACCCTGTCAAAAGCAAACAAGCAAGGAAGCAAACAAGCAAGCAAACAACAAAGGGACAACGTGAGACAGCTGCTGGCAGCCCCCCCCCCACCAAAAAACCCAGACAGTCTTCCTGACCTCCCATGCCCAAAAAAAGGGAACTGTGAGGGGAGACCGAGCAAGCCGTGGGGGGGAGGAGACCGAGCGAGCGAGAGAGCCGTGGGGAGGGGGGAGACCGAGAGAGCGAGAGAGCCGTGGGGAGACCGAGCGAGCGAGAGAGCCGTGGGGAGGGGGGGAGACCGAGCGAGCGAGAGAGCCATGGGGAGGGGGGGAGACCGAGCGAGAGAGAGAGCCATGGGGAGGGGGGGAGACCGAGCGAGCGAGAGAGCCGTGGGGAGGGGGGGAGACCGAGCGAGCGAGAGAGCCGTGGGGAGGGGGGGAGACCGAGCGAGAGAGCCATGGAGCAGACAGAGAGCAAGAGAGCCCTGGGGTGGCAGCAAGTGAGAGAGCAGTGGGGGGTACAGAGCGAGCGAGAGAACGGGGGGGAGGGGAACAGGGTGCAATGCACGGCTACAAAGGAGGCCAGAAACGAATTCTCCCAACTAAACCCCAAAAGGAAGTAAATTACCGCACAGATGTTCTGTGCGGGTTCAGCTAGTTGGCTATTATTTTAATGGGGGCATGCTGAGTGTGATCTTGCCTTTTCAGTATTGATCAATGACCTTCAGCAGGGAAAAGACATTTTAGCCTTTCCTCACACCACTTGCAAGAACTCCCAAGCTACATGTTCATACAGAAACACAATTATTGACACACTAGGATGGCAAGGGGCACTTCCAGATGGCAATGGGGTCTTGGGGGAGAGATGTAAAACAGCAACTAAGAAATTGGGGCAAGGGGGTGGTGTGTTAGTGGCTGGGAAAAGAGACAGTCCACCAGAAAAAAGGGTGCTGTGTCATACTGTGCAGCTGTTCTCGGATCAAATTCACCACAGCTGGTGATTCTGGGAGCTGTTACCTCTCCGGAAATCCGGCACCTGGCAAAGTCAAGTGATCACCACCTTTGGTCAGGAGGAGTGACCAGAGGAGTTTTAAGCATCCACATTTAAACAGAAGGCAGAATTTATGCATGTAGTTTATGATCACTGCATTTAGAAAGGTGTTCGTGGAGGTACTCCCCTTGGTAGAAATAACAGTGCAAACCCATATCCTGCCACTGGATGGGAACCTACAAACAGCAAGTGGACTCTCCCTAGGGGGAATCTGCTTGTCATTTTGGTATTAAACATCCAGAGAAGGGAACACTGGTTATTACCGTGAAGTGTTCTTTTTCCCAGAGATCATAGTCCATTCTCAAGAGTGGATTATATTTCAGGCATGCTCAGAGAAGACAGGAAGACGTTTTGATTTTTGCTAGCTTCCAGCGCCAGAGGGCGCCACTCACTAGTTCCTTGACATTAATTGCAAAGAGAACATATTAGCAATGACAGGATCTAGAAAGGCACACAGGCTGAGAAGCCGAGATTAGTAACACAATATATATACAATACACATAATAAGGAAAAATACCAAACCAGAGACCAGTGGTCCCTCTAACTATTTTCATCTCTGTGTGGAATGAGTTTTGTTCTGGGCGGTAGAATCAAGGCACTGTGTGTGCACATGCATTCAGAGGGGGGCCTTCCTGATTCAATCTGAGCGGGATCTAAAATTAACTGAGCGGACATCAGAAAACTTGTGAGCATGTGGACGCCTTAGGGGGAACAGTGATGGTGATAAGGGAGGCATCCTTACAACTGAATGCCCTGGGAGCCGTGATCACCCCAGTGGCGAACTCCTATCCCTTACAATAAACTGGAACTATGTACATCTGAGGGAGGGTCGGATGGACTGGGATCCCTGGGGAAAAGAACCCTTCATGGTAAGAACCAATGTTCCTTTCTCCCAAGTTATGGTAGTCCATCCTCAAGAGTGGGACGTGCCCAAGCTGAGACTGTTGGGAGGGAACGCATGTCCTCAGACCACCTGTTGTAGGACCGTGCATCTGAAGCTGGCCTTAGAACTTGTGGAGCCAGGATGCCAGAACCACCTTTGAAGCTTTGAATCCCTGTGAGGTGGGGTGGAAGGAGACAAACAAGGAGTCAGAACGGCAGAGAGGTTTGGTACGTCGGAGGCAAGTCCATAGGGCCCTATGGACATCCAGGGTATGCCATGTCTTTTCCCTGAGGTGAGTGGGGGAGGGGCAGAAGGACAGGAGAACCACATCCTGGACTCTGTGAAAAGTGGAGTTCACCTTGGGTAGGAAAGAAGGATTCACCCTAAGAACAACAGCATCCAGTATGAAGGTGCACAGTTCTTCCCGTGATGATAGTGCTGCTAACTCTGAAACCCTGTGGGCCGAGGTGATGGCCATCTGGAATAGGGTTCTGTATGATAGAAATTTCAAGGGGATTGTGGAGAGGACTCTGGTTAGAGTGTTAAGGACTTTGTTCAAGTTCCATGAAGGAAAATGGTGGGTAGGAGGAGGTGCTATGTTCGACATCCATCAGAGGAACCTGGATGTGTGAGGGTCACTGTTCCCTCTAAGACGTGTGCATGTGTGTGCACTGACAAGTTTTTGGATGTCCGCTCAGGTTGGATCAGGTTGAATGTAGGTGCACACACACTGCCTTGATACTGCCACCCAGAACAAAACTCATTCCACACAGAGATGAAAAAAAATTAGAGGGACCACTGGTGAGGGTGAAGATTCTTTTACCCCTGTATAGACAGATGGAGGACCGATGCTAAGGCTGAGGCTTGACGTTTCAGGGTGTTAGGGGGGTAATTTTCAGGTCAACACCTGCTTGTAGAAATGCTAAGACTTTTGGTACTCCCGTCTTGAGGGGGTTGGCTTGTTTCCTCCTAGTCCAGCATGATAAATCTGCCCAAGTCTCCTGGTAGATTCTGTTGGTCGAGGGTCAACAGGATACCAGGATGGTATCCTGGATGGTTCTGGAATACTCCTTGCATGCTAATGCTTTCCGCTCAACCTCCAGGCACAGAGTTGGAGGCAGTTGGGATTAGGATGGAGTATTGGCCCTTAGGACAGAAAGTCCAGATGCAGAGGGAGGAAGAGCGGTGGGCGAGTGGCTAGGGATGACAGATCCGAGAACCACGGCCAACGTGGCCAGTGAGGAGCTACTAGGAAGAGTTCTGCTCCTTCCAAAAGCATCTTCTTTATCACTCTGGGAATTATGGCTGTCAAGGGAAAGGCATAGAGGAGCCTGCGGTGCCAGCTGGCTGTGAGTGCATCTATTGCTTCTTCCCCTTTGGCCTGGAACCCGGAGAAGAAGTGAGGGAGATGATGGTTGATTGAAGAAGCGAAAAGGTCCACCTGTGGAGTCCCCCAGATTGAAGTCAGATATAGAAAGATGTCCTGGTGGAGAGACCATCAGCAAATCTGCTGGGTCTACCAATTGGTGACTGAGCCAGTCCGCCTGGACATTGGCTACTCCTTGTAGGTGTTCCGCCAAGATGGAGGCAATGTGTATCTCTGCCCATCAAAAGAGAAGGTCTGTTTCCCTCATGAGTGATCTGGACCTGGTGCTGCCCTGATGGTTTATGTGTGACTTTGTGGTCACATTGTCGGTCCAGATGAGGACATACTGACCTGTGATGATAAGGAGAAATCGTATGAAGGCCAACTGTACTGCACGTAGTTCTAACCAGTTGATGTTGCAGGACGCTTTGCTGTCGGACCATCGCCATAGGGCAAACTGGTTGGAGCAGTGGGCACACCAGTCCGTCAGGCTGCCATTTGTCATGGTTCCAAAAAGGGAAGGTCCTTGGTGGTCGCCTGAGAGAGCCACTACTGGTAGGAGTGTGACTTTCTTCAGAAGGAGCAAGCTCATGTGTGTACGGGTCCTAAAGTGGAAGGATGAGACATTGGAGGGAACGGGAGTGCCAACTCAACCAGGGGATGCATTCCAGGCAGGCAATCATGGACCCGAGGAACTGAGATAGTGGCATCAAGTCTGCAGAAGAGCGATGGAGCAGAGGATGGATCAAAGAATCCAGTTTTCCCCTCCTATCTGGGGTGAGGAACACCAAGGCTTGGTTGGTGTTCTAAGACAGTGTCCAAATGTTGAATGACCTTAGAAGGTCACAAGGAACTTTTTGCTTTGTTGATCAGGAAGCCATGTTGGTTGAGGCACTAAATGGTGGTCCTCAGGTCCTGTTGAGCCCAGAGGAAAGAGGGAGATTGGATCAGGATGTCATCCAGAAAGGGGTGTTAGGTGGATGATGGAGAGGCAGAGTTGGGCGACCAGCAAGACAAGGATCTTGTAAAAACCCATGGAGCAGAAGACAGGCCGAAGGAAAGGGTGAAATATTGGCAGTGCTGTCCGCCATAGCAGAAGTGGATAAACTTTTTGTGGGATGGATGGATGTGTGTAAATACGCATCTGATAGGTCTATTGACAAGAGGTAGCCATCGTGCCGGAGTGCCACTTTGATGGTCCTGAGTGATTCCATCCTGAACTTGAGCTTGTTGACATACTTGTTTAGGCTTTTAAGATCTAGGACAGCCGTCTTTCTGCCATCATGAGCCATCTTTCTTGGGGACCAAGAAGAGAAGAAAAAAGAAGCCTGAGCATGCATCAGTAGATGGGACCAATTCTAGCACCTGGATCTGAAGTAGGTGAAGCCCTGCTCGAGTCATTCTGATTTGTTTGTGGGGATTCTGCTTGCCTTGGCAGTTGCAGGCAGGCATCTTGGAGTCAGCTGTGCATAGACCACCTGCACCAACAGCTTCTCACTAAGCCTCACAGTGATGTGGGTGGGCTGTTTCCTAGCCTTTTTTCAGCTTGATATTTTCTTTAATGTACTTTGTCTTCTGAAGTGCCTTCTTGCCAGGCACGGGTTCTGCTGCCAGCTTACCCACTGTGATGGTAGAAGTAGGTGATGAGGCAATAAGAGGTGTTGGTCTAAGGGGAGCGGCAGACACTGTGTGCTCTTGCCTGATCGAGCTCCTGCCTTCCAAAAGGGAACCCTCCGATAGGGAGTCGTGGAACATGTCCCCAGTGTGAGAGGGGTCCATTTTAAGGAACCCAGTGGGAGGGAAAGGAAGAAAGAAACAGAACAAATTTTGAGGAAGGAGCCCAATTTAACCAAATAAAAAACTGAAAAAGGAAATTTTTGAGCAATAATTTTAGCAACAGACTCAACATGGCTCCCTTCCCACCCTTGCAAAATCTGGGAGGGGGAAGGGGGAAACAGAAAATAGAAGGGGGAAAGGAGTTATGCCTCAGATCCAAAAAACGCTGAGCTCTCTAATTGAAGTTGCTGCCCTGAGCAGGAAAGGAACTGGTGAGTGGCACCCTCCAGCGCTGGAAGCTAGCAAAAATCAAAACTACTTCCTGTCTGCTCTGAGCATGCCTGAAATACAACCCACTCTTGAGGGTGGACTATGATCTCTCAGGGAAAATGGCTTTTCACTTCTGGCTGTGAGGATCCCTGCAAACCCCTTGTTAGAGTCCTCTTAAACTCCCTGAGAAAAGACAAACTGTATTCTCCAGTTGGGGAAGACAACTGCTTCCTCCCCCAGGAAGAGGATTGGGCCCCACTCTTCCCACTTTTATTCGTTAAAGATAGATTGCACAAGTGTTCCCTCTACTTCCCCCACCTCCGAAAGGATTCCTTGTAGGAGGACAGGAAACACAGAGGATAAGAATAAATGGACAGTTTTAACAATGGAGGGTAGTAAGAAGTGGGGTCCCCTAAGGACCTGTACCAGTGTTCTTTAACTTGTTCATAAATTATCTAGAAGTGGGGGTAAGCTGTGAAGTGGCCAAATTTGCAGATTACATTGAACTATCTAGAACAGTGAAATCCAAAACATATTGTGAGAAGCGCCAAAAGGATCTCTCCAAACTGGGTGAGTGGGCGACAAAATGGCAAATGTAAGCAAGTGTAAAATGATGCATATTTGGGATCAAAAAACCCCTCAAATTCACATGTACGCTGATGGGATCTGAGCTGTCGGTGACTGACCAAGAGAGAGATCTTGGGGTTATGGTGGACAGCTCTTTGAAAGTGTCAACTCAGTGTGTGGCAGTTGTAAAAAAGGTAAATTCCATGCTAGGGATTATTAGGAAGGGGACTAAAAATAAGAATGCTAATATTATTATGCCCTTATAAAAATCTATGGTGCAGCCACATTTGGAGTACTGCATACAGTTCTGGTCACTGTATCTTAAGAAGGATACTGTAGAACTGGAAAATGTGCAGAAGGGGGCAAACAAGATGAACAGGGGAAATTTAGGATCAACAAAAGGAAGTACTTTTTCTCAGAGCACATAATTAATCTATGGAATTCTCTACCAGAAGATGTGGTAATAGCCACTAGCTTTAAAAGAGGCTTAGATAAATTCATGGAGGACAGTTCTATCAATGGCTACTAGTTTGGTGGCTATTGACCACCCCCAGCCTCTGTGGCAAGATGCCCCTCAATACCAGTTGCAGGGGAGCAACAGCAAGAGAGAGGGCATGCCCTCTCCTCTTGCCTGTGGGCTTCTCAGAGGCAACTGGTGGGACACTGTATGAAACAGGATGCTGGATGGGTCCTGGTCCTGATCCAGCAGAGCTGTTCTATGTTCTTAGGGTAGACACTACAGTCTGCACTGTACTCCATAGGCTCTGTGGGGGTTAGACAACGAGACACAAATTGAGGCCTTTGAACACCCACCCAGAAGAGGACAGCCAAGGTTCCCTGCTAGAGCAAGAGTGTATGCAGGGATCCCCACTCGGGCATGTGCAGGGTTCCCCACTGCACCCTCTGTTGTCCCGGGAAGCTTCGGTGGAAGCAGCTTTACAATTGTGCTTCACAGGAAGGAGAGGCCTAAATAACTGGCTTGCCACCCCAGAGCAACTTAAAAAAAAACTCCTGTGGCCTGAGCCTTTAATGTGGACATAGTTGCATGCTGTGCCATGGCTGTGGCTGCCATGGAACTACCTTGACAGGCAGAGGAGGAGGTGGCTGGCATAGCTTCCTGGCATGATGGTGGGTGCTGTCATATAGCTTGTCCTTTACCTCTTTTGTGGGATGGGGTGTCCACTCCCAGCCATGCTCCTGGGAGTTATGTCCCTCTGATCCAGGAGGACTGATGCCAGCTGGTCATAGTGTGACATGGTCCTTAGCTCCACTCACAGTGTTTTGTTGTGGGTAATCACCTCCTTGAATTCTCCTTTAGAAACGGCAGTCTTTCCTTGCACTGTGTCCAAGTGCACTGGAAAGCCCTCTGCAACATCTGTCTAGAGATCCAGTTCAAGGTGGTGACTGGACATGTTCAGAAATTCAGAGGTCCATGAATACCCCCATCTCTGCCTTTCCACAACTTCACACAAACGTTCCTGCTTCCATCCCAAGTCTGTTTTCCACTGCAATGCCAGGGCCATTCATGGATGGTGAAGCTATTGTGGAACACTGAGACTGCAGGGCTGGTGGCAATTTCCCAAGTAAAGGAAGAGGCAGGGCATGGGGCACTAGCCTGGTATCTTCATTAGAGGGGAAAGGAGGAGGGAGGAGGGCAACTGCCTTGTGCATGCAAAGCCATCACTATGCAGGAAGGATGTGGCCATCAACCACGTCCATGAAAAATAAGTGACGTGGAATATAAGTGGAACACTAAAGTGGGGACGGAAATGATTGAAATGTGCGTGGCAGAAACACATCCAATGATTTGTGTTACTAGGGCTTAATGTGTCTGTGCACAAGGCACTACAGTGAAGAATTGTTGGAAACCTTTCCCGTGGTCTCCGTCTTGTCTTCCCATTCTTTTTGTGCTCAGGAGCATAGGAGGCCCAGAAAACGCAGGGAGAAACTGGGCTTGCTCCAATGTGGTTCTGTCCCTTTAAATGTATGAACTCTAGGGATGCAGCATCCCTGTTGCCAAGAAGTGGCAGGAGTAGTAAGGAGACAGCAGGGCATGGAGCATAAGCTCCAAGAGGGGGCCAGTGAGAAATGTGGCTGACCTAAAACTGATGCACTTCTGGGCTGCTCTGAGCCGACCTCTCTGTGGTTGCGGAAGAAGCTTGTGCTCAAAACCCAGGCAGCAGAATCTGGACAAACAATGGTGCCTTCTAACCTCAGATTTCAGCAGCGAAACTCACTACCAACTGGGGGTTCAGATTCAGACTTGGAAGTGAAAATGGAGCCATGGTTGGTGATGAACGAGACTACATGCATTGGGACAATCACAAACTCTAATCTCTGGCACGTTTACCTCTGGTTTGGCATTATGTCCAAAACAAGGCCTATGTCTGCTACTCAGTATCAGGTTACAATGAAAGCATACTACTGACTATTTTAATTGGCAGTATATTTTTAGAAGAAATCAAACACCTGCCTGAGAATGTTTGATTGTAATCGCACGCACGCACACACACACACACACACTCACCCCTAAGCACTCTGAATAGTTTTTGTTTTCAAAAACATGCTAACTCACCACCTGCTCTTTTCATAATGATCTTTTATTTTCTGTATAAATATTCATACTTTTTCTTTCATTTCTGTAATGGAAACACCAGAACAATTTTACATAATCAGTCTCCAAATCCCAAAATATTAAAAAAAAACACGTAGTGACACTTTCAGGAAAACAAAATTTAAGATTAACAGCTGAAATATTTCTGTTATTTTATCTCAGATACTCAAGGTTTGCTCTTCTATTTATCATTTTAACTTCTTCATTCTGAAGTGCATTTCCCAAACATCTTGGGTAATTTATTTCTTAAATGCTATGAGGTTATTAATTGCAACACTCTGCAGAGCCCATTTAACTACAACAGATTTCTCCATTATTCAGATTTAACGTAAATTTGCATTTGGAATCTCTTCAGTATTTTTCACATAAATCTAATTTCCAGTACTAAAATAGCAAAAGATATAAATAAATAAATAAATAATTGATTGTTTTTCACTCATTCAAAACTAAGCTCACATTTTCTTCAAGCCTATGAGCTCATACTTTCTTCTAGTCTATATAAGCCTATTATTTTATGAACTGATCAAATTATGTTTTGAACCTCCAGGCTGCAAGAGAAATGCTTTGGCCCCATCAGTGTGCAATCCAAAGTCAATGAAGCAAACAAGATTTTACCATCAGTTTCAATGGAATGTGAATTATACTATGGCATCATAATGTGTTTTAAAGGGATTCTGCAGCGGCCCTATTGCTATACTGTTGGGGTTACCTTTGAAGTTGCACAGCAGCCCTGGCATTAATACTGACAAGGTATATCTATGATAATGTAGCCCACCAAATCCATATATACAGATTAAGGTACACCAGAAAGTGAAAGGCACATGAAATATACACAGTTGGCACTGTGCATTTGGATTTTTGTCCAAATTGGGAAGACTACACAGGGAAATATGGTCATGAGTTCCTAAAAGTAAAAGATAGGCTGCTAGATACAACTTCCAATGCAGCGTCTTCAACAATGATGATTGTTTTATATACAGGGTCACCTAGACCAGGGATTCTCAACGTTGGGTCCCCAGATGCTATTGGACTTCAACTCCCATAATCCCCAACCAATGGCCAGTGGAGCTGGGGATTATGGGAGTTGAAGTCCAATAACATCTGGGGACCCAACGTTGAGAATCCCTGACTTAGACAGGCATTGCTACAGTGTTTCGATCTATTATTATTATTTATTTTATTTTTTACATTTATATCCCGCTCTTCCTCCAAGGAGCCCAGAGCGGTGTACTACATACTTGAGTTTCTCTTTTACAACAACCCTGTGAAGTAGGTTAGGCTGAGAGAGAAGTGACTGGCCCAGAGTCACCCAGCTAGTTTCATGCTGAATGGGGATTTGAACTCAGGTCTCCCCGGTCCTAGTCCAGCACTCTAACCACTACCCCACAACAGTGGTGTTGGGAGGAGGAGGGAATTTAAATTTCTTAAGCACCGGGAAATATTTTGGGCCAAACCAAGCATGTACAAGAGAGATAAGAATACAGTAGAATCAAACTTCCGGAGCTTAACATATTAAAAACAAAGGCAACAGAAGAGCTTTTAAACAGATTCTGGGGGTAAGCTGAAGGGAGCTGCAAAGCATCCAGTTCAGGACAATTCATCCCTTAGGGATGATAGTATGGATGTTTCTAATCATTAAAGTTGAGTAAGGTAGAACTTGGCAGGGAGAATACAGAAAGACAAGAAAGCCAACGTTGTAACAGTTGCTGGAAAAACTGGATTTAAAGGACATTTAGTTAGAAGTGCAATATATAGCCATTTATATGCCAACATATGATGGAACCAAGATGAAGGAGTGTTTAGTGCTAACAGATAATATAGATATAGTTCCCATATCAAAAACTTGGTGGAACAGAGAGAGTAAGTAGGACACAGTTGCCTCTGGATATAAAATCTACAGAAAGAACAGGGATGGGAGCACTGAAGAGAGTGTCACTGCATATGTCAGAGGGCATAGAGCTCAACAAAACAGGACACGTAAGAGGAATACACTCCTCTGCAGAATTACCATAACATAATACCAGGCCAAAAAGTAATTTAGAAGTGGGGATATATTATCACTTCCCAGACCAAAAAGCTAAGGGTGATCACAAATGGGAACAAGTTATTCTAGAAAGAACTAATCAGCCTACTTTCCTTTTGCTTTCTCTATATCTGGACTAAATTTGGTGCAAACTGAGGTCCACAACTTAGATCTCTTGTGCCTCAAAAGTTTGTGTCTGCCATCCTGGATTGGGGTGGATGACATCATCACAAACTATGACATTGAGGTGTGCCACTCACTGCAACAGTACCCAATTTGGTTCAAAAGGGTTAGGAATTAGTCTGCTTGTGCCTCAGATGTTCATGCGGCCGCTATCTTGAATTGGAGTGGATGACATCATCACACACCAAGCCATTAGGGCATCCCTATGTGTCCCTACAGCTATAGCAAATTTGGTTCAAATTGGTTAAGTGGTTCACAAGTTAGCCCACTTGTGCTTCCAAAATGTACACATCTGCCATCTTGAATCGGTGTGTATGACCATCACAAACTACGCCATTGAGGTGTCCCTATGTGTCTCTACAACTGTACCTGTTTTGGTTCATATTGGTCCAGATGTTGTGAATTTGATAGGGGGTGACGCACGAACACACACACACACACACACACACAGAATGCCAGGTGATCTCATAAGCCTACTCGAAAGTAGGATTAAAAAAGGAGGCTGCTAAAGCAGAGAGCATTGCAATAATGAGTTACCAACTACCCTCACACTTATGGGATAAATATCCAGATTGCAAAAGAGAGTCAAAATTTCTAGATGCAGCAAATGACTGCATCATGAAATCAACTAGAGGAAAGGCAATTTGGAGGACTTGATCCTGGTGCTACCCACTCTGGCACAAGATGGAAGTGTTGTAGGGCAGATCTGAAACAGTGAATACAATATAGGAGGACCTTGATATTCACAGGAGTTCCGTTCTACACTTTAACCACAGATACGGAAACTGCAAATACTGAGTCATTGGGGCAATGGGGAATTGGAGGTTAGGTTACTGGTTGCCGGAAAACCTAGCTAAAAAAAATCGAATTTCAGGAAGGGCATGTGGGAAGCTTCCTACTGTCTTAGTTACTCACCATGTGCCTCCAAATGCCGCCAAATTGGCTGAAAATCACCCCCCCCTTTTTAAAAATGGAGATATTTTGAGGCTCCAGAACACAAAATGGCAGCCAGAAATAACATCCACTGTTATTTCCAGCCACCCCTGACCCGCAGATATGCAAGGTCGACACATCCTCCCCCTTTTTCCGCATATGTTGAGGTTGGGTGTCTATTACGCAACCACAGATACATAAATCCACGGATATAAAGGTCCTCCTGTAGTACCCAACATACAGAAAAATTGTCCACATGGTCACATTTAGTTTTTTAAAATTGAGCAACTTCGTTAAAGGGAAAGCCAAGACAGTCAAATATCTTCAAAATGCTGGTTGATTAACAGAATCTCAGACAGAAGGCATACCACAGATGGAAAGGTACAAAGAAGATCAAGAAGATGCCAACATGAATGTGAACCCTTTGGGGACAGGGAGCCATCTTATTTGTTTGTTATCTCTCTTTGTAAACTGCCCTGAGCCATTTTTGGAAGGGCGGTATAGAAATTGAATTATTATTATTATTAACAACAACAACAACAACAACAGTATTGATGATAAAATTCAGCCATCCCAGGTCCTTGGGAAGGACTCGATGTCTGGATAAAACAAACCAGTCAATAACACCTGTCTGACTGTGTAAACAAGAAATAATAATAATAATAACATGGTTTTAACATGCAGATTCAAAGAACCTAGGCAAAAAGGCATACATTAAAACTGATGAGCATGATATTACTAAAAACCGTTAAGACATACATTGGGGGAGGGGGGATATCTCTAAATGCATTAAAAGAAGGAAATGAGCCAAGGAGACAGTTGGACCATTAAATAACAAAGTTCTAAAAGGATTAAAGGATTATTGACACTGTAGAGATGCTGAATTATTAATTTGTATTGGTCTTCACTGCAGAAGATGCTGGATAGGTACCCAACGCAAGAGAAAGTATTCCCCCCTCCCCACCCCAGTCTCTCATATACTAGAATAATGCTGGAACTTAAAGTCACCCAGAGTTCAATTAATGAAATTCGTGGACAGAAGATTCAGGACAACAAAAGAAAACACCTCTTCACAAAACATGCAATTAACTAAACATTCAGTGGCTGATATACAGAGCAAGGAAGCACCAGTTCTGCGAGAGAAACCTAACAGAGCTTTTCAATTAATTCCACTGGTGAAGTGGCAATGTACATTGCTCTACCTTTCAACAGGAAGTCCTTTGGGCCACCCCAAAATATGTCCTGGTGGGTTCCATAGCCCTCAGGGACATATCTTAAAGTGGCACAAAAGGCTTCCTGAGGGGAAAGGGTGTGTCAAAAATTGCAGCTTCCCCACTGCTCTCATGCAGTTATTTGGGAAGTTCTGGTTGGCTGTTCTTTCACTGCACTGATGCATCCTGGCTCTGTATGACAGTCAGTGTCACAAGATTATGGTGATAACCACTAGCCTAGATAGCTTTAAAAGGCAGGTAGACAAATTCATGAAGTATAGGTCTATCAAAGCTATTGAATATTATAGCAAGGTTAAACCTCCACGTTCAGAGGCAGCATGCCCTGAATACTAGTTTCTGCAGGGCAACAGCAGGCAAATATTTTGAAGTAGCGCTTTTGTTTTGATTCTCTGTACCTACTATTCCCCATATTAAAATACAAGTGAGACAGTACCCTTGGTCTAATTCAGCAGGCCCACTCCAGCTTTAATGAGAGCCCTGGTACCTGAATGTTGACCATTCATCAGGTAGAACTGTGCAGGGTGGTCAATGATTAACAAACCCACACATCTCTATCTGACAAATGACTGTCCTGCAGGCAGCATGGCTCTCATTAACACTGGAGTGGGGGGGATGGGAGAGAGAGGAGCAAATGAAATTCTGAGGAGGCAGCTGTGCCTCCCCCCTCCCCACCTCGGACAAGCCACTCTGTTTGGACAGAAGATAACTCTTGGTAGAGGACATCTGTGTTAGCAGAAAAGAGTTCTCCATCTATCTGTCATCCTCTGCCCTAGATCTGTTTGCTGCCATATACTGAGTCAGACCATTGGTCTATCTAGCTCAGCATTTTCTACACAGACTGGCAGTGCTTCTCCAAGGTTGCAGACAGGAGTCTCTCTCAGACCTATCTTGGAGATGCTGCCAGGGAGGGAACTTGGAACCTTCTGCTCTTCCCAGAACGGCTCCATCCCGAGGAGAATATCTTACAGTGCTCACACATCAAGTATCCCACTCAAATGCAACCAGGGCAGACCCTGCTTAGCTAATGGGACAAGTTATGCTTGCTACCACAAGATCAGCTCTCCTCTGTTTTGCATGTTTTCACTAGAAGCATCTGTATGCAAAACTAAAAGCTTCCCCTCCCTGCTTACACCCTGAAACTTTAAAGCATCCATTTGATTTGCATCAAGCATCCAGCATCCCATGCTTACATTACATTACAACTTCCATGTTTCTCACAAGCTTAGAGTTGGCTGACTAACTCAGATCTCTAGCAACCAAAATCTAATTCCAGATCATTGATCATTATCTGATGTTTCATTCCAGTTGAGCAGTAGATAGATAGATAGATACATACATTTTTTCAGGTGCCTTTAAGGTGATTAGTGATAAAGAACAAGCTGTATAAATGAATATTAATATTCATTCTGAATCCAGTACTTAGATACAGGAGCAGCTAGTCCAAAGGAGGTACAGCTGCCTCTGCTTCCTGGAGCTCCATTTACGCCTCTCTCTCCCACCTCGTGCTGCCTACAGGCTAGCCATTCATCTAGTAGAACTCAAGAGTTTAACTTCACAGCTCTACCTGATGAATGGCCAGCCTGCAGACAGCGCAGGGTGGGAGAGAGAGGAGCAAACAGAGCTCCAGGAAGCAGAGGCTGCTGTGCATCCTTTGCTCCACCACCTCAGCTCATTAGGACAACCCGGTCCTGCTTAGATATCTAAGGGATGGAAAGTGATGGAGTGTGTGTCTGTGGTGGTGGCAGGTGGGGGAGAGAGAGAGAGAAAGAGAGAGAGAAGTATCCTGTAAACTGGGGTAAGTTTCCAGAAGTGACTCAATTGCTGCTCTATAGTGGTGGTAGATGCATCTACCACCACACTATCAGAAATTGGAAATCTTAACTTTCTCTGCAAAGGTCTTTTGAATGTTCAATGTCACTGTTAAGAGGAATCATGGAACCAATCACAATGCCTAGCCACTATTTATGGTGCTTATATGAATTGAGGAAGAGCTAAAAGTAATAATAGAAGTAGAATAGGTCATTTTTGCTGCATAATGGGCTCCTACTGCTGGTTAAGAGCCAAAGCGAACTGGCGAATCACTCATAATTATTTAGGAGTAAAATACAGCGATTTGGGGGCAAATGACTACAATGGCATTTTTATGATTCCGGGATACTGAAAGAAGCATAGTCACTGCATTCTTACAAGCTCCATATAGGTATAGTGGGGAGGGGAACAGAACATTTTTCAATGCACAGTACCTGCCTCAGCAGCAGACTTACAACTCTCAATTCTGAAACTTGAGACCATTCTTCACTTCCAAAAATGCATATTATTGCACTCTGAAGACAACTACATGAATAAGTAATTCAGTAGCACCAATATGCACTATTACATCTCCTGTTAAAAAAACTCCCCATACAGCTATGTATGATACAGCTATATTCTAAATCACTGCTTTAGAAACTGATGTATATGGATTAGTATTTAGAGATGGATTTGTTTATTATATACTTGCACAAAAGTTTTAATCTCATATATAACTGATGCTTTTATATTCTGGAGTAATTTTGGGGAAACAACTCAGCCCTGGAATATGACATAAATAAATGAGAAGGGAGGGAGAAATGAACTTTGAGAGGATTCTGGAGAAGTCAACAACGTAAAGAAAATCTAGCTTTACAAATCAATGTTTGTAGCTTGTTTGATAATTCTGAAGGTGGAAATAGCTAGAAACCTAGATAACTAGAAAATACGACTTCATAGATAAGTGCCACAAGCTCAAAGAGACAATACAGTAGACTCCAGTGTGAATAGTCAGCTATCCCAGTTCAGCTCCTTAGATTTCTACAATGCTATAGAGCAGGGGTGTCAAACTTCATCTCTTTTTTGGACTACAATTCCCATCATCCCAGTCACAGTAACCAAGGATGATGAGAGTTGCAGGCAACATCTGCAGGATGGCCACAGTTTGACATCGCTGCTACAGAGTATTGAGCGAGAAGGGGAAATAGCTACAATTTATTGTGACTGGGGATGATGGGAGTTGTAGTTCAACAACAACTGGGAGCCAAGATTGCCTACCGATAGGATAAATGGAGCAACTAACCAAGACTCCAATGAAGGCAGATGCAATTCTACAGCCACTTCAGAAACCAGCAAGGCTTTAAATACAGTAAAGAAACACATCAGACTAAAGGCATGCAATGGGGTGTGGATGCTGAATAGAAGCTATTGGCAGTGTGTGTGGGGGGGGGGGGATGGTGTCCATGGTAGTTCAGGCCTCTATTTTCAGTCTTTCTGGGCCTAAAACAAAGATGCATGCTTTAATCCAATAGCTTGCACAACTGAACCAAAAGGCACACAACACTGAGCACAGCTCTGCTCTTTAAGCTCTATCAGCCACACTAGAGAGGCACATTTCTGACATCCAAATGTGCCATATTTAAAGATCCAACTTTAAAACAGGTTCAGGGGACTTCAAATTTGATTAGAGTAGGGATCTCAAGTTAGGCGACAGCAGCATCCCACCTGACCCTGCCACTTCCCCTACAAAAAAAAAACTAGGGAAACACGGTTACGGGAATCTCCCTTTGTTGAAAACAGTATTTCTCATTACTGGCAAATTTTTATTGCTTTTGTTTCCCACACAAATGTACACAACAATCAAAGAAGCTAACAAGAAATGTATAGCAAAGAAAGAAAAAGAAAAAAGAAGAAAGAAAAAGACAAATTAATATAAAGAAGAGACGGGGAAGTTGACCAACCCGGAACGAAAGGGCACACATGAGCTCCAGTACTTAAATCCACAAATTTCTATCAATTAAAACTGCAAATTTCACTGGCTTCCTTCATTTTCTAGCATACTGAGCTAAAGAACTGCCTCTACTGAAAAAGCTTTCCAAGATGCCACTAGGACTGGGGCTCGGAATCCCTTGAAGAACCCTCCCCAGTGCTCTGCAGACCACTCTGCATACACAGTAAAGGAGTGGCTGCCTCCATGCAAGGCCAGAAGCAAGGTGCAAATGATTCGGCTTCAACACTTTGAAGCCAAATCTTTGCACAGGCCTTCTGGGAATCTTACAACTTTCCATGCTACCTGGAGAAAATAGTCTGGGAAATGTAGATGCAAGACAGAAGTGCTCACTGTAGGAAGCCACAGTTCAGGAAATGGGATAGAGCTGCCTGTTCTGGATTCTACACTCCCACAAAAGAACAGGTTCACAGTTTGGGAGTACTTCTGGACCCAACCCTCCCTCTGATGCCTCAGGTGGAGCCAGTGGCCACGAGTGCTTTCTATCAGCTTAGGCTGGTTAGCCAACTGCACCCTTTCGAGGAAGTGAGTGTCCTTAAGACAGTGGTGTACATGCAATGGTGTATTCTCCAGGCTTGACTGCACTCTACGTGGGGCTGCCTTTGTATGTTGTCTGTAAACTGCAATTGGTGCAGGATGTTGCTGCCAGTTTGGTCTCCAGGACATCCCATAGAGATCATACTTCTGATTATAAAAGATCTACACTGGCTACCAATAGGTTTCCAGGCAAAATACAAAGTGCTGGCTATCCTCTCTAATAAAACGCTTGGTGTCCGTCCGTGGACGGACACCAAGCGTGCGTTCGTGCCTCGCCTGTGCCTCGCCAGAACAGAGCAAGGGAGGCACGAACAACAGGACCCGGTGGCCATCTTGGGCGGCCAGAAGTGGCCGCCCCGAAGAAGCCGGGTAAGTGGCGGCGGGGGACACTGGCCAAGGCGGCGGCAAAGCCGCCACCTCACCCAGAGGACGCGGCGCGGCCAAGGCCGCGGTGGAGCCATGGCCGCGACCTGGCGCTGCCGAAGCCGGGCGGCTGGGAGTCCTTGGGGCCCTTGCCCGGCCGGGGAGACCGGCCGGGAATGTGAGGCGGGGGCAGCCCGCACCGGACCGGCAGCGGCGCCCCCAGAGTCCGCCCGGCCGCTGATTTGCCCTTCCCTTCCTAGCGCCCGTTATTCAACAGGCTAAAATTTACTTGTTACCTATAAAGCACTTAACAGTTTGGGCCCACGGTATTTAAGAGAACGCCTTCTTCATTATGAATCCTGCTGCATATTAAGATCTTCAGGGGAGAGTTGCCACCAGCTTATCTGGTGGCAACTCAAAGGCATGCCTTCTCTGCAGTTGCCCCAGGACGGTGGAATCCTCTTCCTGCTGAGATTATAGCTGAGATTAGATCCATCCCTGCTGACTTTTAGGAAACAACTGAAGACACATCTCTTCAGCCAAGCTTTTTAGTTAGTTGGTATTTTTATGGTTTTTAATCTGGTTTTATGTTTTAACTGTTAAATTCTTGGTTTGTTTATGCTGTAAACTGCCTAAATACTTTGGTAGGGTGGTATACAAATTTATTAATAAATAAATAAATTATGGTTCAATGACAAGGGAACAGGGGGACTTTATTTTGTTAGCAGCTGTTGGTTGCCTCTGTTGACTATCACAGTAACATCACCTGCACAGAGAAGGAGAGTTTCAGCAACCTCCACTTCCCTTGGAAGTGCTTTGTGGCACCAAAACATATACCCCCAAGGGCTGTGTGACACTCAGGGACACATTTTTGGGTGGCACAGAGTGCTTCCAGAGGGAGGGGAGGTTGTCCAAATTCCACGTGACTGCCCACACATCACCTTGCCTACACGTTAGTCAAAATCATGAGCAGCGCGGGCACATCTCATGTAGCACCTGCATTTTGTTAATCTGAATGTCAGTATGTGTCAGTATGTGTCTCATGACAAAACATAAATCATTCTCATGTCTTTGTTAAATGGGTTCACTTATCAAATTTTAGAATTTATTTTCTCATTCAAGACTGCTCTTCTAGGACAATATGTCAATCAAAAAAACCTGTCAAAAATCCATGCAGAATATTTTACTAGTGGAAAAGCTTTTTATTCCTGGCTGTGATCCAAGTATGACGCCTAATAACATTTACTCTAGTATTGATATAACTCTAGGTAATGTCCCAATCACCATAATTCAGGAGTGCCTCATCCTGAATATTAGAAAATATATATAAATCATGTGCCGCTCTGCTTATTAGTGAAATTCAGCTATCCATAAAATAATTGGTCTAGGTTACTACTGTTTATACTTGTGAAAATAAAAGCGATAGCTATTAGAAGGGCAGATATCTATGATGTTAAAAGGGGGGGAAAGTAATTTCTTCATTCAGTCACATGGATTGAGACTTCCATCATTTCAAGCAAGGCCGTGTGGTCTAGAACAGCAATGATATAGTTTGAAATGAAAAGGGACATCTCGACATGGAAGGCTCACAAGCCTCTACTTTAGTTCCAAATCAGAAGTTTGGGAAGGAAAATTTCCCAAAATTAGGTATCTATGTGTTGCTATAGACTAGCAACCACCATTATTTCCCCTTATTTCGGAACTATGAAATTCCCCTATGTTGCCATGCAGACTACCATGACAATACCATGTAATCTGTGGACAGATACGGCATTGTCTGAAGAAATCACCTGCACTAAACTGGCAGAGTCCTGAAATAAGTATTGTGCAGACATTTCCTAAAAAGACACCTCTTCCCACCTGTGATGTATGACAAAGACCAAGAAGTGATGAAGCCTGTACAACTGAACAAAGGCAGAGCAAGATCCTCTAGAGAGCCATGAATAACTTTGTGTTGCAAAGAGATATAGGAAGAATGATGTTTGCTGCTGCCCAGAGTCAAAGTTCATGTAGACGATCTTGCTCTGCCTTTGTTCAGTTGTATAATTACATGTGCAATCTTTAATACATTTGTACAGGCAGGTTCCAATAACTTGTCCTATGAATATGCGCAGGAAGGGAAAGCAACTGAAAATCTAGGCAATCATAAACCTGTTAACTGTTGTCATTTCTAACTGGGAATGAGACATTTTTCATGTGGTGGTTTCTCCTAATTAGGAGGGGGAGAAGAACTGTCCTCATTCATTCCAGCAAAGTTTTCCAGTGGCTGTTGCTGGTATGTCCTTTTAAAAGAATGTTTACCACTTTGGGATAGAGAAGCATCTTTTCATTTCTCATTCGCTTTGTGAACTTTTTGCTGAAAAGACGTATATAAATATTTTAAGATGAAATGAAAGGCACAACACTTAAAAGATGACTTCTTATCAAAATGTATACACAGATTATGCACAAACACATAGAAATGATTTCCAAATAGCTCTGCTGCTTTGATTCACTGCATGTACTATCTACAGTGCTCAATAAAAAATGAGATCATTGCTATCCAATGCAATTTTTTTACTTTTTGAGGACAACACTTTTTAAACATTGATATATTAAAAGGGATGACATCATTTTAAGACTACAGTAATCACAGAAGTTTTGCAGACAGCAATACTATATATCTGACTCACATGATATCACAGAAACATTCCCCATACACTAAGAGCACGAGGAAGGCAGTGCAGACAATCTTCTTGCACATAAATATAATGCACACAATGGCTCACATGTTCTGCAGCATAACATTGGTAATTGTGAGCCATCTGTGCTTCTGCTGGCACCTAAGGAATAATTGGTGGTCTTGAGCTTTTGTGCATGAATGAAAATATTTAAAGTAGTATGTCTGAGCTCCCGAAGCACTATTTAGACTGGAAACCATCTAAGTAGGGCAGGGACACTACCTTAAGTATTTGCACTCTTGCACAAGATCGTCAGCTCGGACAGCTCAGAACTGCTCTCATTATGCTGAGGATCATGTGGAACACTGCATATAACTAGGAATACATTTTTCTATCTGCATTTCACAGGGTAAAGCTTCAGCATATTGTTTGGAGTGGGGAGGGCTGAGAAGCACTGCTACATTTGAGGTTTGTGTTTTGTTAATTTTTCAAAAAGTAAATGTTATAAGTTTGGCTGTCTCTGCTGTCATGAATTGGCTTATTATGACGTGGTTTCCTTAACATCCTTTTTTATTGAAAGAAGAGAGGGTTGTTGTTCTTTAATATAGGGCTGATTCAGATGTCATGCGGAACCTTGGCTAAAGCCTGGCTTAGCATACTTGACAGTTCCCATTTAGGTTAAAATAAATCAAGATTGGTCATTATGGTTGGACTGAACAATCTTGGTTATTCTAACTACTCACCTGAAATACACTGTAATCTGAAGCGAGGGTTTGAACTGAGTTATGGACAATGGTTTAGTTCAAGTAAGTAGGTTAGAATAAACCAGTACTGGCTGGTTCAGATGTTTCAAACTATCTTGGTTCTTTTTAACCTAAATCAGAAGTAGACACTTGCACTGGCATGGGAAAGAGAATCTTTGTTTCCGAGGTTCAGTGATGTGTGGAGCCAGGCTTTAACTGAGGTGATGGCACCAGCCAATCAAAAAACAGCATTAAATAAGAGTTGCTTGATAATCACAGACTAAGCAGAAGGGCCGTATGCTTCTTAATGACTGCAAATCATTCCCCCCACCCCATGTTTAAAACATGACACTTTCAACTGGGGATTACTGTACTAGAAAACTTTTATTAGAGCTTGAATTTAATTTAATTTAGAGACAGGAAGTGGGGAAAAGCTACAACAGAAATCTCATGATTAACAGTTACATTGCCTGCTTTAGAGAGTGAGTTGATTATATTGCAAATACTCTATGATCAGTGTTTCAAACTGATTTTTAAAAAGTGAGGTCACTGTTTTAATAATTGTGCAAAACTGCAATAAGACCAGGAAAATAGGCTGCAACGTGATGATATATAGGTAAAGCAACCAAAGGCTAAAAGGCAAATGATGATGATGATGATGATTAGGCAATGTAAAAAAAATGCATGCAAAAATTATAATCAGGAAAGAAATCTAAAAAATTTAAAAAGTAACCAGATCATCTGCAAGCTTGGGACCAAGGATTCATTTCTACCCAGCCATGTTTTGCTGCTGTTGGTTGCACAGCCTGCCTCTAGTTCCAGCTTTGATGCTCTTCCATTTTGAATTTCCATTTTCCATTGGAAGTTCTCATGATCAGCAGGAACCGGGCTGGGCTCCCTTAGCCCAGTTCCTGCTGCTCGTGAGAATAGATTCATTCTCGTATTAAGCAATTGAAAGACAGAGCATTATAGGTTTGCCAGATACTCACTTTCATTTATCACAGCAAAATGTGGATGAAACAATGTATGCAATGCCTCTTCCTACATCTTATGCAGTCAATTATATTTCAGCGATAAACAGACAAAATAATAGAAAACTGTATTGAATTTCCTCATGTATAAAAGCATAAATTGCTTTCAATCTACTTAATGTTTTTATCTACTAGAATCTCATTATACCATTGAATAGCACGAATTGAAAACAACTCTACAAAATAACTTAACTAACTGCAGACTTTAAACATTTTGGAAGTTAGTAAGTCATGGATTTCCAGGGAAAGCCAAAAGGAAGACAAATAGTGCTAGCGAGCTCAGGTAATATTGCCTGCTATATTATCTAAGGAACAATACAACTACACAACAGGTTTACCCTGCATTAGTAAAACTAGCAGGAATTAATGTGTCAACCTTGGAAAAAAAATACTATACTCTTTTCTACTATCGGCAATTATAGCAACAGTTGTCAAGATCAAAATAGGAAATAATGATACCTGTACTATGCAATGAAAACATTGTTTGGTCCTACAGTACAAACAAAATAGGTTCTGTCTTGACACTCTTTCAGAAAATCCTACACCTCTGCATATGGAAGCATTACTGCCTATACCTCTGAACGGAAATCTGGATACTGTAAATAGCTTTGGTCCATTTGCTCTTCTACAAATTTGAAAAGGTCACAGATAGCAAAACCATCACAATCAGTGTTTTTAAAACCCCAGAGGGTTCTGGAATTTACCTGGTTCCATGACTCTACTTGGGTTAACCAATCTAATTGGTCCCTCACCACAACAGGAGCATCCCACAAAATTCATATGACTCTAAATGTTAATAACTGTCATATACTCTGAAGTCAAAGCTGAATATGCCAAGGAGACAGCTACACTGCTTTTCAGAACAATCCTAAACTGTCAACTGAAACAATGTCTGAGCACACTGCCTATTTACATTTCTTTTCCCAAAGTGCCTCATTCTGAATTTCTCATTGGTCTTTGCCAGAATTTTCTGGCAGCTCTAACAGTTCACTGAAAGAGCTAGTGTCGTTCATATGAAGATTTATTTTCTCTGGAATTCTAAAACATGCCATTAACTCATAATCCCCATAGAACTATCTGATATATATATATATATATATATATATATATATATATATATATATATATATATAATGCAGATAATTCTATGGGGATTATGAGTTAATGGCATGTTTTAGAATTCCAGAGAATATATATATATATATATATATATATATATATATATATATATATATATTTTAACTAACCACACAGCTTCATTAATTTTTTAAAAAAATTGTGAGGGCTAGATCAAAATATTGAGGGGTTTTTTTCCATGAAAAATACTTTTAAGCAAGCATAGAAAAATGCTTCAAGTATTCACAATGACTTATATCATTATACATACTTGCACTAGGAAACCATGACTAGCTACAGCTTTCTAAGAACCTGGACGCCAGTGTACATCCTATGGAACAGACACCTGAATAACAGCCATATATGGTGATCAACTGATGGGTTCACATGATCCAGGGAGAGATCTCAACCAGGGGTTCATGGAAAAATTTTGCCGCACTTAATTTAATAGGCTTCCTTGTGAGCCAGAAACAAAATAATTTCAATATTCTTGAAAATAACTATCCTGAGTACTTTTTTCCGCTATTTTTTACTAGAGCCTTATGAAAATATATAAATGGAGTGGGGATTCATGGATAATACCTGAGGATTACCCATTATTGGGGTAATCACCAGGTATTAGGTGGTCTTGTGGTAGTAAGCATGACGTCCCCTTAGCTAAGCAAAATCCTCCCTGGTTGCATGTGAATGGGAAAATACATGTGTGAGCACTATGAGATATTCCCTTTAGGGATGTGGAGATGCTCTGGAAGAGCTTCTAGATTCCAAGTTCCCTCCCTGGCATCTCCAAGATAGGGCTGAGAGAGATTCCTGTCTGCAACCTTGGAGAAGCTGCTGCCAGTCTGTGTAGACAATACTGAGCTAGATGGTCTGACAGTATATAGCAGCTTCCTATGTTCCTATGATCTATCTGGGGAGTGATTAAGTGCAAACAAGTTCGGTACCCCTGATCTATTCCATCTTGAAAGGAAATCTAACTTGAGTCTTTCCCATTGGCCAAATAAAGGAACAAAATTAACAATATACTATCCTGCCCCTTAACAGTGTTTTCAAACAGCCACCTGAAACAATACACCTGATTTCTGTGTTATTAATTTTATTTTTTATTTAGATGGAAGTACTTTCCATACAGAAAATATAAAAGAAGGCAGAAAAATTCTCAGGAGAAAATCATGAAAATTAAAACACACACAATAAATACTGAGGAGTAGACACAGGAGTATAGATAAAATTATTTTTAAAAGCAAAACAGGGCTTTTACAATATACATATTAAAGAACTATATATGCAGTATCTTTTCAGAAACCTTTGCCTTGGTCCTCAAACGTTTTAATCTAAGTTTCCCTCAAATCCCAAAATAATTATAAAGTTGTGACAATATCTTTACCATGCTTATTTTGCCTGCAGGCTGTTGGTAGGTACTCTTTGTTCTTAGGTAGCAAATTGCATTCAGGTTTGTCTCATCTCTGCTAAATGAGTAATAAAAGTCAAGTTCTAAACAGAATGTCTGGAACTTGAGTGATAATGTAAAAACCAAGGAGTGGAAATGTAAAAACCAGTAGGACCAGATGTTAGTAATTATATCTAAGCTATTAGAAAGTCATGCAACAAAAAACAAAGGGGGAAAGCCCTTTCAGGACTAGAGAGAATCAAACCTGAGCACAATCAATTGGTTTAAGATTATTCCTCTGTGGCGCAGGTGAAGGTCTTTAGGATTATCTTTCTAAATTACACTGATCTTCAGGAATTACACTTTGTATGCAGTACAGCTTAACAAAAGAAATAGAAACTCGTTTGCTTTTAAAGGGAAATGGCAGTTATATATCCTTTGGTTTCTTTTAGTTAACTCTGTGGCAAGAGTAGAAAATACAAATTCCTGGGCCCCATGAAGACATCACAGCACTTTCATGTAGTTTTGTGGATTCCAAAGATCAAAAAAGATAGTTAAATATTGAAATCAGCTTCATATCAGTTTAGGATTTATTTTTCAGTGATATGTCTTTCTCTGTGACATCTTAGCAAGTTAAAACCACTTAGATTTCCTTAGTACTTAAGAACTTTTAAGAGGTAAGTTCAAGAGTTTGAATACCATTCACTTTAATACATAAATTATTGTTTTTGTTATAGACCACTGTATTAAATCATAATTGAACAGCAGCAGAATATGGTTAAGATGCAGGGTGGGTAAAGATACATGACTAATTAATCAATGTGTTAAATTTGATTGTTTTCATTTAAACTAAAACATTTTAACGTTTTAGCTACAATAAAATACTTTTTAAAATAACCTGATTTAAAATGAAATCTGAGCTCATTAAAACATATTTTTAAAAACTGAACTTATGAATTTCTGTATGACTGCTTTTAATTGTAGAGAAATAATTGTGACAAAAACATCTTCATGAGTCAACATATACATACATACATATTCCACTTACATTATGAGTGGGGGAGCCTGAGACTAGCTACAACTCACCACTAAGTGTGTGCAAATTGGCTCGACGGGTTCGGGGTCAAACCGGACTGGCCTCAGCCGGGCCGATCCAAGTTCAAGCCGAACCAGGCCTGGTTGGAACTGAGAACTGCTTGGAACTGAGAAGGCTCAGAGCTATACTGGTAAAGGGGAATCCAGTGAGGAATTCCCTTTAGCAATACAGGAAGGGGCAGAGGGGCCACATGGACATGCAAATAGCCTCTGCACATGCGCGGAGATCAGTAAAATGGTCCTCACATGTGCACAGAGACCCGAACTGGGCTGCCTGCGCTACTCAGGGGGAGGCCAGCAGGGGTGGGTGGAGCTGCTCCCCCCCCCCACTGCCACCCCCACCACCGCTTGTACTTACTTGTAACAAGTATTCCCCTCCTGCCTCTCTATACTTAGCAAAGCCCCCCTGCCCTTTTCTTTACTGATGAAGTATAGCTAACTTCGAGCTGGTTGAGCCAGCTCAGTTCTGGCTCAACCGCAATAAAACCGAGCCAGGTTGGCTTGAATTTGATTCGGGCCGAACCATCATATCTGGTTTTGTGCACACCCCTACTCACCACAGGTGTCATCCACTGATACATCTGGATGACCTTCCATTCGTATTTTTTTACCCAATATGTACTTCATCTCTGCAATAGTCTTTACTCCAGTTATAAATATTTACTTCTGAAGCTACCAAAGAAAGAACATGGATATTTAACCTTTCATCTCACCCAAAACACTGGCTGGCATCCTAACTAACAAAGCACCAGTGCAAAATGAGAAGCAGTGGTGTAGCAACAGTGCTTCCAAAGAGTGCCAGACTAATACTGCACTGGTGTCTGTGTGCATGGAGGGGGGATTTCATTTACCTTCAGTTCCCCCAGAAGCCCTCTGTGTCACCCCAAAATATGTTTCTCAGGCTGCATGACTCTCAGGTGCATATTTCTGAGTGGCACAGAGCGCTTCATGGGGAAAGGGAAGTCATCAAAATTTGACACCACGGTTGAGCCAGCAGTGCAGCTGAATTAGTCAAACTTTTCAGAAGCACTGCCACTTCTCTCGTTGCACTGGTGCTTCATTAGTCAGAATGTTAGCCACTGATAAATCTGCCCAGTAACTTCTTTTTTGGAGAGTACAGCCAAGTCGGGGAAGCTATACAATAGAGAAGAGGTAGACTAAAAAGAGACACTGAAAGAAGCGGTAGCTTTTAATGTTCATTCCAACTGACACCTGACTACAAACCCTATTAGGATGCAGGCCATAAAAGAGATTATATTAGGGAATATTTTGATGAAATCTCTTTCTCTCAGAAAAAAAGGAAGATGTAGCAAACACAAACTGTGCAATACTGATGCATGACCTGGTTGTCAGAATTAAGCTATATCAATTGTATGTTTTAATAGTTATGTCAACCATTAATTATGCACTGTTATTTAGGAAGCATCAATTAATTAAATACTTTTCCTTGATAATTTAGCCATTATTTAAATTGCCTTGATTTAAATCAGTCTACCTTGATTAGATGCTAAATAAACAACATGTACACACACTGCTGAGTCCATTTGGAGAAAAGTTACTCACTTCTCTTCTCAAAAGTGCATTTTACTAGATGACTGGCCCCTGGAAATCACTGCGCACAGACTTACATGCCAAGAGTGCCATCATAAAATCAAGACTGCACTTTGTTGTGGGAACAGATGACTATGTATTTGCTCAAATTAATTGCATGTACAATGAGACTGAAGGTTCCAGCGAGTTATAATGAAAATAACCCTTTTCACCTTTTCCAACAAATAGGTTAATTGCTTGGCCCTGCCAGACTTACTAGAGTTCTTGAACTGATTTTCACAAGTAAAGGAAGACTCTGATCTGCTGCCCTTCTGTAATGTTACAAAGAAGCCTATAGATGTGACAGGTTTTCTCTCGACATTGTTTTATCAAAACACACTAACTGAAATGATATGAGAAACTAATACAAATCTGCCTGTAAATCTCAATGGAGGTCTGAGATTGCCTTTATGTACAGAACAATTCATTGAGTGTGGGGGAGGATCCACGGCTATGGGTCCTTCGATAATTCCTATTAGGAGCAATCAAGACCTTCAGCCTACTTTGGGTTCTAAATAAGAAGGGGTTTGGAGGCAGAACGAAGCCCCAGAGGAATATTTCAACCCACAAATGACTGATTTCTCTCTCTTTCTCAGACACCTCAAACTGTGAATAGACAGTCAGGGGGAAATCCTGACTTGGACTCTTGTTTTTGGCAAAGGCCAAGAGTCTCTGATGGAAGTAGATAAAAATCTGATAAACCAACATCCAAGCATTCTTTCTTACAGGGCTGTGTGTGGATTCCTGGTTTTATCTAGGGGAATGTGGGAACAATTCAGTATTAAGATAATGCTTGAGTTTATATTTCTATTCCCGTGTACCTCTGAATACTGGATGTGTTCCTTAATAATTGTTTCCTTGTTTGAGATTCAGAATCTGTATCTCTGTTCACTACACCCATGACTTTGAGTGAGACAGCCTAACTGTTCTGTGTGTGTGGGGAAAGTCTTCCTAAGGGTAAGAAGATATGCTTTATGCCTGTAAGAAATTAGTAAGCCACTATGGCTACCTCAAATTTTAAGAATGCTTGCCACAAATTATTGAAAATATACTGGAAAAAGGCAGGTTGGGAGTACAGAGAAATATGCCCTAGATAGCAATAGCAATAGCACTTACATTTATATACTGCTTTATAGCTGGAGCTCTCTAAGTGGTTTACAATGATTTAGCATATTGCCCCCAACATTCTGGGTACTCATTTTACCGACCTCGGAAGGATGGAAGGCTGAGTCAACCTTGAGCCCCTGGTCAGGATCGAACTTGTAACCTTCTGGTTACAGTGCGGCAGTTTTTACCACTGCGCCACCAGGGGCTCTTGCCCCAAGTAATGGAAGATGGGTTGTGGCAACAGATCCTCAGTACCATCTTGTTGCTTACAATGGGTTGCACTTGAGAATGCTTAAAGCCTGCTTAAAGTAGAATAGATGTTTTGTTCAGTTACAATAACAACTGTACCTGTAAACTAGTACAGGAAAGCAGACAAAATATAAGCTGGGGGAAACAGTTAAAAGCCAAAATGCTAACAAGTGGGTGTCTTGAGCAAGCAAAACACATTTATACAAACACTTTGGTATGCCTAGCTGTTCATACACCACACACTGTTTTTTAAAAAGGCAACCTGTTGAATATTTAATAATATTGTTTAGACTAATCTGCAGAAGAATATTCATTCAGCCCAGCAAATCATATACAGGGTAATTTTCTTATCTGCCACTGTGAGGAAAACATGATTCAGAATGAATGGCAAGGTATGTGGAAAGTGGCTGAGCTAGTAAGTTTAGCAATTGGTCTCTTCTCCTTAGAGAATTACTGAATTATTAAATTCACCTGTATTATGTATATAGCTACATATCACACTAGAATATAGCATGCACTTGATTTCAAAAAGCTTTTTATGCATGGAATTTTGCAGATCTCCTACTATGATGGAGTTACAAACTTGTTCTGTAGCCTACTTAACATGATGACTCTCCAGAGTCATTTATGTAAATGAGAGAATAATTACTGCAACATCACAAATATTTATTTATACAAATCATGGCATGGCCCTCATTACTGAGTGGTCTCATTTGGCTTTCCACTTTTCCCATTAAGCTGACATTGGGAACAATGGGGAAATGTTAAACATTTTAAACAAACAAAACCCTGCCTAGGAGTACAATACTTGGCTAATCTTAATTTGCTAACACTTCACATAAAAATTTTCATTCATAATAACAATTTCTGAAAATGAACCATAAGCCGTCATTTTCCCAACAATTCAGGCAGTTCCAGCCTAAAGCTGGGCCGCTTCCAACACTAGAGCCTGTTAGCACTGCAGTTGTGAGAACATTCTAATTAAGGGAGAAAGGCAATTCAGCTTCATTATACTAGGCCTCTCCAAAAAGTTAACAATATTTTAAAGATCAAATATTCTTCGGCTGGAACTGCTTTGGTCTGAAGGCTATACCTTGTATCTTAAAAATAAGTAAGCTACCTTGCATTTAAGACTGCCCCTTTTACCCTCATAACTAAGACCGTATTATCCAAACCATTATTCCCATTTCACTGGATAAACTCTAGACAGCGCACAATGGTGACATTCATGGTTCATTAAGGATGCCCTTTGCTTATTGGGAGTACATCTTATTGGGAGTACATCCAGAAACATCCTGAGGAGAAAAATAGTTCATACATTTTATACACAAGACAAGCCTTGAACATGGAGCTGAACAACTCAGAGACATTTGGCTGTATGGAATCTGTTGCTATACATATAATTGGAACCTCATCTAAAACACTCCTCAAGTGATATGTAACCATGCATTATGTTGCGGCCAATCTGAGGCTCTCCAGCTATTCTTGGACTATGACTCCCATCATCCCTGGCTACTGGCCACTGTGGCTCGAATGATGGGAGTCTAACAGGAAGTTGGAGAGCTTTATACAATTACCAAAGCACCACACCAGCAAGTCCCAGTCCCTGTAGTTCACAAGAACAGCATTTGTCTATAGTGACAAATACAGTGTCACTGTATCTACAGTGGGAGAGATATTCCCCAGGATTGGGAACTGTTGCTGACATTCTAACAAAGCACTTGCATGACAAGCAAAGTTGAGCGGCTGTGAAGACTGCATAGTTACACTAAAAAGTGGGGGGTTGTGAAATTGCACTATAGCATTCTTGTGTGAAAGTTCCCTTTAAAACAAATGAGGTGTGCCACAGATTGCACAACTGTTGTGCAAGTGCAAGCACACTCATCATCCTCCTGCAAGCACTTTGTTAGGATGTCAATCACTGGGCACAGTATTGTAGATGACACATGTACAATCAAGAAGGAATTTTGGGAATTTAGCCTCCTTCTTCAAGAAATGAAGGACTGCCACAAGAAGACATTAATCCACTCTATCCAAAAGTTAAACCACCTGATGGCATAGCTGGGAAATGGCTTGACTACCAAGCCAGAGGTTGTTGGTTTGAATCCCCGCTGGTATGTTTTCCAGAATATGGGAAACAACTATATTGGGCAGCTGCTTGTCTCAGTAATAAGGGATATTCTGAAGAAAGGTGTTCTGGGCAGGGAATGAACATTCTACTCTCTGAAGTATCCTCTGTAATATGAAAATCCAGAATTGGGAAACTCTCTCTACATGCCCTTACTGTTTGCATTTGATGAAGACTTCAGTCAATAGATTGATCTAAATTGACTGAGACAACAGAAATAAGTGGGGAAATAGTGCTAGTTTTGACTGATAGCAGTAGTACAGTAGTCTAAAGATTTGTCAGTCAAAACCAGCAACCAGCACTTTGACTGTGTGTGAAGTGTGCCAAGCAGCCACACAGACACTGGAGCTGTTCACACAACTGTGAGCGCTCACAGGGGTGGGGGAGGCAGGGTTCAACCAGCCTTCCCCTAGATGACCACTCACAGCCTCGGCAGCATCCAAGCCACATGACCAGTGCTGCTAAGAGCAGCACAGATGAATCTCCGCACTGCTCCAGGAAGCACTGGCAAACAGAGGCTGGGACTCATTGTCCCAGTCTTCGTGAATCCGATTATGTAGCACATGACACACGTTTCATTGGGGGATTCCCCCAAGTGTCAAGTGAAATAGGCACCTGTCTCTGTGTGTGGCACAGCTGAAAGCAGCCTGTGTTCACACATGAGGAGGTAGCCGGGGGTAAGGGAGCACTCACTCCCTTAACCTCAGCTAACAGTTGGGCTTAAAAGCCAGGCTAGGCAGCTCTGTCCAGCCGGGATCAGGCCCAATCCCGGAGGTTTTCATGCACTGCCTAACTCAGGCTGGATGTCCCTACCCAGGTTGGCTGCACATGAGAACAGCCTCACCAAGTGTTATGCGTAAAAGGTGATACTCCTATCAGGAGTTAATTTCCCATCTTTACATTAGCTACAATTTACAACCTCCACTATTCTGCTTTATTTTTATTTTATTTATTTTATTTTTTATTTAATACATTTATATACCACCCCAAACCAAAGTCTCAGGGCGGTTCACAATCATAAAACAACAATACAAATAAATAAAACATTAAAATAAATTAATGTTGATTTAACTCCAAAAAGCTGCTTAATATGAAAACAATTTACAACAATATGTAAAATTACAAAAGCTAAAAGGCCTGGTTAAAAAGATGAGTCTTCAAAGATATTTTAAAAACTGCTAGAGAAGGGGAAAGTCTTATGTCTGTCTTGGAGTGACAACTGAGAAGGCCCGTCCCTGAGTGGCCACCAAACGACTTGAAGGTAGCCACAGATGGGCCTCCCCTGACAAACGCAGTGGACGATGGGGATCGTGCAGAAGACAACGCTCTCTTAAATACTGTAGGCCTAAGCTGTTTAGGGCTTTATAGGTTATAACCAGCACTTTGTATTTTGCCCAGAAACTTATTGGTAGCCAGAGTAACTCCTGTAATATAGGAGTGATATGGTCTCTTCGAGATGACCCGGAGACCAACCTGGCTGCCACGTTCTGTACTAATTGTAGTTTCCAGATTCTGTACAAAGGCAGCCCCACATAGAGCGCATTGCAGTAATCAAGTCTGGAGATTACCAGCAAATGTACTACTGTTCTGAGGTCGTCAATCTCAAGAAACGGACGCAGCTGGCGTATCAACCAAAGCTGATAAAAAGCACTTCTGGCCACTGCCTCAACCTGAGAAAGCAGAGAGAGGCGTGAATCCAGAAGCACTCCCAGACTGTGTACCTGTTCCTTCTGAGGAAGTGTGACCCTATCTAGAACAGGCAGGTCAATATTGTTTCCCAAGTAACAACCCCGCGCAAGTACTTCCATCTTGTCTGGATTCATTCTCAGTTTGTTATCCCTCAACCAGCCCATTACCGCCTCCAGGCAGGCATTCAGGGAGGATATGCGTTCTCCTGATGAGGTTGACATGGAGAAATAGATTTGGGTGTCATCAGTGTACTGACAGCACCCAGCACCAAATCCCCAGATGATCTCTCCCAGCGGTTTCATGTAGATGTTAAAAAGCATTGGAGACAATATGGAGCCCTGAGGGACCCCATATAAAAGCTCAAGTTTTGAAGAGCAACAGTCTCCAAGCAACACCATCTGGAATTCGCTCAAGGGATAGGAGTGGAACCACCGCAAAGCAGTGCCTCCTACACCCAATTCCCTCAGACATTCCAGAAGGATACTATGGTCAATAGTATCAAAAGCCACAGAGAGATCCAAAAGGACCAATAGAGTCACACTTCCTCCATCAAGTCCTAATTGGAGATCATCCATCAGGCCAACCAAGGCAGTCTCCACCCTGTGGCCCTCCCGAAAACCAGTTTGAAATGGGTCTAGATAATCAGTTTCTTCCAAGACTGCCAGGAGCTGGGAGGCCACCACCTTCTCAATCACCTTACCCAACCATGGGAGGTTGGAGACAGGCCTGTAGTTATTAAACTCTGAGGGATCCAAGATGGTCTTCTAGGTCTAATAATTGCCTCCTTTAAACAAGGGGGCATCCTGCCCTCCCTCAGAGAGGCATTGATAATTGCCACCAGGCCCTCCACAACAACCTCCCTGCCAGATAGTGTAAGCCACGTCGGGCAAGGATCAAGTAGATAGGTGGTAGGACGCACCGTTCCAAGCAGCTTGTCCACATCCTCAGGAGTCACAAACTTAAAATGATCCAGTTTAACCACACAAGAGGAGTTGCTCGATACCTCTGCATCTGATACTGCACCAACTGCGGAGTTGGAGTCTAAATTGGCTTGAATATGAGGGATTTTGTCCATGAAAAACTCATTAAAAGCGTCACAGTGGGCAACTGATGGATACAATACAACTCTTTTTTTACTTATGACCTCTGTGAAAAATCCAGCCTTCTGGGAAGGTGAGGAGAGCTAGACGTATGGTAGTGAGTATGAATTGTCCCCTTTGCTAAGAGGGTCTGCCTCGATTTGCTTTTGTGTGGATCACTACATGTGAGTGCTGTAAGAAATTGCCCTTAGGGGATGGGGCCATAGCTCAGTGGAAGAGCATCTGCATGCTTGCATGCAGAAGATCCCAGGTTCTCTCCCTGGCATCTCCAGGTAGGGCTGGGAAAGACTCTTGCCTGAAACCTCAGAAAGCTGCTGCCAGTCTGTGTAGACAATACTGAGCTAGATGGACCAATGACCTGATACAGCAGCTTCCTATGTTCCTATGAGAAGAGAAGTCCCAAAGCCAACACTTATATACCTAACAGAGACCCGTTTTTCTCCTTTTGTACTGTATAATGATAACAGATACAAAGGTGTGTTCTCTCTCTTCTCTATACCATGGTCCTAATCCACTAACATCTTGAAGAAATGAGTCCCGGGGTGGGGGTGGGGGGGTGAGGTGGTGTACACAAAGAGTGTATCATCAGCTCCCTGAGAAGAAAAGTAGGGAGGAAAGGAGGGAGGAGAGAGAGAGAGAGAGAGAGAGAGAGAGAGAGAGAGAGAGAGAGAGAGAGAGAACAAAGAAACGAAAAGCTAGGGAGGCCAGTTGAAGAAGTGGGCCTCTTTTCTTCCTTGCACATACTCAGGCACTTTCATTCTCTCCTTTCCTATGAAACGTTTGCTGACACAAGCACATGCAGCTTCCAGAGTATCTGGAACCTAGAGAACACACACTCAGGCGGGTGATAGACCTCAAATGTTCTCAGTTCCCTATTGGCATGATGGGAGCGGGGCAGTAAGAGTGAGAGGCCACTAGCAGACCTCTTCAAAGAAAGGAGGGAGACTGGGCTAGCTGCCCGCTTTTCAAATTGCCCAATGGCAAAATTAGTATCTGACTCCCGATGTGGACAGTATCATGACAAGGGTTGGGAATACACCTAAAGAGTTTGCCTCCATTCTCTTTAGCACTATACCTCACTCTCCATATTACCACATGCCTTAGTAAAGAAATCTGATTTTTAACCATTATTCACTTCTCTTTTGTTTTGATGTCAGGTCCTTGTTTCAACAACTGAAGGGCTATTCCTTTCTTTTCCATTTCCTGTTCCAATATTTCTTCTTGACAGCACTTTAGTAATGCTTGACTTGATATGCCTGTCTCATGTAAAACACTAAAAATGTTAAACATTCCTGAAGGTAAAGAAAAGCAAAGTGTTCAAACTGACATACCATGTGTTTTGACTGAAGCAGCAATTCTCCATCAATATAATATAGCAGTTTGCATAAGAATTTCACTTAGAATAAATGGCTCTCTTTACGGAATAAATGGCCTAGACAAAAATATTGAGGAAGCAACTAAATTAATAGGTGTAATATAATATAACAATATACTAAAACATGATGTGCCTTGCAGTCCTATACTGCAAAATACTGGAAAATATCTATTTTAGATCTTATAATATCCACGATAAAATATTTTCTTTCCTTCCAGCCACTAATATCCAGGGGTGTGCAAAACATTTCAACATCGAAAATAAAATGCCCTTCTCAAGCTCAAAACAAAACACCCTTTAAATAAAGGACATGTTCTGAACTCAAAACGAAAGAAGCCCATTTCAAGTCTAAACATTTCGACGGTTTGATCACCATTTTGGAGGACTGCTTTTCCCTTGATGGTTTGTTTTCTGGCACTGGCTTCCGATTGGCTTGTGATGTCCTTGCTTCTTGGTTGGCTTATCATACACATCAAGTGTTGTCATGGGCAACTTTGCTCCCATTGGATGGGTGAGGAAGGAGGGAGCCCAAAGCAGAAGATGCTCTACTTGAGCTTATGGCTATGCCTGCTGCTAAGGGAGCTGCTATGGCAACTGTTGCAATGCTAGGAAGTAAGGAGTCATAATTGTGTGTGAGAGAGAAACTTGTGCCAATGATGTTACTGCAGCGCAGGCACTATGGCTGGCAGTAGATTCTGGGTCAGTGCTTCTTTTGTGGCCCTTTTTGGATTGTGTTTGAAATGTGTGTTGGAGGGACAGATTCCCTTTTACGATGTGCTTTTACAGTGTTTTTCAAGGCAGGGTTGCAAAATGCATTGCAAATTGTAATGCAAAACTTGTGTGTGCACTCTGTGTGCAGCTTGTTACAGCCATAGGGAACAATGGGGAAATCCAAATCACCCCATTGTCCCCCATGCATAGCTCCTAGGGACGCCAGAGGGTTGGCTAGTAGGGCATGATACCTATCACCCAACCCACAAAAGAAATGGGAAAGCAGTCAATTTTTAATCAATCTTTAACCTTTCCCCAAAACCTCAATAGGATCTGACAGGGGTTTGGGGGAAAGGTTAAAAATTTGTTTCAAAATCACCCACTTGCCCATTTCTTTTGTGGTTGGGTGGTACATAGCACCCATTATGCCCTACCATCAAAACCACTTTGGTGTCCCCATAGGAGCTACCAATGGGGAACAATGGGGTATTTTGAGTTTCCCCATTGTTCCCTATGGCCAAAACACTTGAAACCTTTTGAGGTTTGTTCTGTCAAAAAAACCGGGTCAACTGCTATTTCAACAAAACGTTTTGGCCATCTGCATTTTGTATCAAGCTCAAAACAAAACACAAAATCTGTTTCATGCACATCCCTACTAACAACCAATATTGAAGAAATGTGTGAAATCTTTATGTGATTATGTATAAATATTAAAAATATTGACATACAAGCAGGCCAAAGGTTATGAGATCACATTATAAGCCTAAATAGTGCTGCTTCTATTCCCTCTGTGCATCCCAGTGGCAGAGCATCTGCTCTGCATGCAGAGGGTCCCAGGTTGAGTCTCTGGCATCTCCAGGAAGGGCTGGGAAAGTCTCCTGCCTGAAACCCTGGAGAGCCAAACTCACTCAGTGTAGGAAATACTGAGCTAGATGGGCCAATAGTCAGACACAGTATAAGGTAACTTCCTCTGTACCCTTTCTTTTTTTTTTTAAGAGTTCTCCTTGACCATAGAATGGTTAGAACAGTCCTTGTTCAGTCCTTGGTGCTCTGTAGGCATCTTGATATTCAAGAACATTAAAGCCCCTGACTATAGACATATCACTGAGATGACTTGAATGAATGAATAAATATTTATTTTGATCACCAATGAGAAGCAGAACCACAAATAGGAACAATGCTAATCAATACTTATATACCAGTCAACCAGACACACTGAGAACAAAGTAACATTTTCAACAGATTAAAACTCATTTCCCTTTCATTCTACATCTATTCTATTTAAACACATACAGGTGGCCCTTGTTATACACAGGGGTTCCGTTCTGGCCTACAACTGTGGATAATGAAACTGCAGTTAACAAGACCCTGAGTCAATGGGAATTGGGAGATTAGGTTCCTCAACGTTTAAAAAAGGGCTAAAAAAAGCAGGGAAGAGGCAGAAATAAGAACAATAAAGTACTGTACCATGCTCTCTAGGTCTCCAACTGACCAGCAATGCTGCCCCCAACCCTCAATTCCTCTGTTTTTCTGCAAAAAATCATGGGAATTTTTTTAAAAGAGCCACGAAATGGCTCCCTGCTGCAAAATGGTGGCTGGAAATGACATCAGAAGTCATTTCCAGCCACCCAGGAACCACGGAAAAGTTAATTTTGCCTAGTTTTTGAACTGTGGATAACGAGGTTGGGTCTTATAGCTCAACTACAGATACACAAAACTGCGAGTGCCGGGACCATGGTAATGAGGGCCACCTTTATCTTCTGTTGACTTAATTCACTATTAAGCACAACTTAGCAACGTTTAAAGATAGCATATCATTTGAATCCACTAAAAAGTAATTTACATAAAAGTTATCTGACCGCCCTGGAAAGTCTATTTAAAATGGCAGCAAATAATAACGATAATGAATATCTTTGTGAGATGTCTTTGCTTTCCCCAACAGTCCTTAAGCAATTCTAGGTCTAAATATGTATGATACATAGAACAGCACTAACTCCTCCATTACACCTCTCTCCCCACCTCCCGTCTACAAGTTTACCTTGGATAAACAATTTTGCTGGCAGGTGGAGTGTATCACATTTATGTAGAAGATAGGGAGAACTGAACAGGATATGTTCACACAACAGATTTGCACCCTTCCTTTTGTACAGACAACATTAAGCTGATAGGCAGTTGGCAAAACATTCTGAGAGGACCAAATATCCAGGACATTTTGAGAGGTTCAGTCCACTAATTAAAAGTGTGATCTTAATCAAACACTTCGCATATTTAAGTACCACTGACTTCGGCAGGATTCTGGATTACAGCTGATGAACACTCATAAGCAGTTTCTTTCATCAAAAACCAGGGATGATTTGCACACATAACATCTGTAAGATTATAGAGTGGAATTCTGTGATATTTAAAGAAAGTAATGGAGGAGAATGAGCTTGAGCTAGTTAAGAATTTTTTTTACTGGCAGTTCGCATGGAAACTGCATTTAAATAGAAGCTGAAGGACTACTCCCACACCCTACAAAATACGGATGGCTGCAAAGAACCTGGAAATATCATAATTCATCAATAAAACAAATTAATTAGGCTTTAGACTGGAAAACAGAGAACAAATAATCTGCAGACTACATAAACTATACTTGTGTTAAATGCAAGGAATATTTATTCAGTTTGATTATCTGTTAAAATTCCTTCAAGAAACAAATGTTCTTTGAAAAATGTATCTTTAGTCTGATAATATAATTTGATTAAAACAAACAAAAAAAAGAATAGAATGTAACTTACCCCATGTGTGGTTAGTCTCTTAAACTCAACTATCACCCGTCACATGGAAGATTAAAAAAAAGAAGACTCTTTCTACAATGCACTTCACTTTTTTGTTCCTATAACAGGAAAGTTTATAAACCAAGCAAAGCAGCACTTTTAAATAGGCCCTGCTGCACATATCATGCATGAAAAACCAGTAAAAATAATCATGTTATATACATTTGTAGGAGGAGACATCTTTACCTTAAGAATATTGTTGAAGCTGCTAGAAAAGAAATTTTCTGTTTAGAGGTCAAGAGCAACTATCATTTCTCCATTTACAGGCAAATTTACTTAAACAGCCACTACATGCAAAACAAAGAGAAGCAAACAGGGGCAACAAAAAGTGGGGAACCTTTAACACGAACAGTTGCATTCAGAAACAAAACGCAAAACAGCAAATCAAACCAAGGTGGACTCAGCTACAGGAACAAGGCACAAGCAGAACTGTTTTGTAAATATTGAGGTTAGCACCTTTCAAGATATTTGTTTTTGGTACATGCCATTATCATGAAATAGAACTTTCACTCACCAAGGCAGAAATATGTGAAGCATCAACTGAGACCTCAGGGGTTCTTGTAGTGTTTGGGAGTCTGTGAGGATTACGGGCTATCGCTTGGCACCAGCCCAACATTTTCTCCTTCCACTTATCCCTTTTCAATTTCTGAAATTCTGAAAATAATTTACATTCCCTGAAAAAGTGATAGGCTGACGCTCTTGCATGTATGTCTCTGGGCATGCAACTATATTTGTTTGATCTGTGTATAAATAATAAAGCCGTATTCTCAGGGGGGAAATCCACACATAATAATCCTAAACACATTTCTATCCAGAAGCAAAGCCCAAATAAATGTGCTTGGGACAACAGCTTCTGGCATACTTATGAAGCTGAAATAAATGGTACCTTATCCTAAGTTTTTTAAAAAAATTAGGAGGTGTGAATTGAAATGCACAAACATATATATATATTTAAATGTAATATGAAAGTTGTGTATATAAGATTACGTTCCATGCACTGCTGGAAACATTCCATGCAAGCTTTTCCCAAATTCAAAATATATTATGTTGAATTGGATCCCCAGTGAAGGATGGTGTAAATAAGGATGAATATTGCAATCTAATAACAAAGGCTTATGGTTTTTGTTTTAAAATAATATTTCCCATTGACTACAATGCAAGAATATAAATTAACTTGATAAAAATATCAAATGTAAATTTATTAATACTTTATCCTGGAATAGCACTGATAGAAATTGTGTTTTAAATCTACTTTTTAAAAAATCAGAAACAAAGAGACACTGGTTTCTCACTTCTCGGTCTTTTGGCTAAGATCGCTTCTCGGCCTTTTGGCTAAGAAAGCATTCTCTACTAAAGTATCATTGCTGACATCCAGAATAGCACTGTTCTGATGCAATGGTAGTTGACATCCAGACCAATGCTGTGTTGTTGTGTGAGTGGTTTTTTAATTATCTCTCCTTCCCACAAGCTCACCGTGCCTTCGGAAAACATTCCCGAGAGGCACAGGGGACTTCAGAGGGAAGGGGAGAACATAAAAAAGTACTCTTCTCTCCTTGCATAACAGCACAGCCCCCTTGAAACAACTAATTTTTATAAACCATTTTATTTCATGGTTAGTACTGGGAAATGCAACTAAAATGAATTCAAAATAGTGGTGTTTTTTTTTAAAAAATGCATTAGTTAAATATAGCATAGACTGAGGGAAAGTTGTATTTCAACTTGTTCTCATCTGGCTGGAAGGAGTATATTAAATATCATCTAATACACTAAACAGTCTGGAGAATAATTGCTTTTCCACTTGGAAATGTAATAATGTGTACCCAGCATGCTGAAATAAGTACAGCTGTAGAAGTCTAATATCAATTCTTCCCCCCGCCCCACTTTTAAGTGAAATCCCCTGCTCTATGAGATCCTAAATGATGAGCAGAGGAAGCCAATTCTTTTTAATTTGCAGAATCATCCATTTGCCTCACAAGCTTTCATTTTGACCTACAACAACATAGCTAGGGCTGGAACCTGCTCACTTGCTATTCTAATCATTGTTATAGATATCAGAATTCCCAGTATTTTGAATTAGTGGGCATTTCACCAGCATTAAAATAAACAGGTTCTTTCATTACTTTTATTGCAACTGGTCCAGAAAATTGGGTTCTCACCCAATTGTCTCCTGCCATAGTTTAATTAAACTTTATGAGGGCAATAATAGGTAACTCCACAAACATGTATAACCTTCTCTAAGTCCATAACTATTTTTCATAATGAATAATAAAATGATGATGATGATGACGATGATGAGTAACACAAAGCTTCTGATCCAGTTAGGTTCAACAGTTGGGCAGCAAAATTTGTGTAAAGTTGTGTTCTGCAAACATTTCACTCAAAGATGAACAGGCTAGCCTATCCTTTGATGATGCTGGCCTTTCATGTATACAAAGGCCCCCTAGAGGAGACCATTATACACCAATACCTAAGTGAAGGCATACAGGAGGGAGTTCCATTTCACGCTACAACCACAGATACAGAAACTGCTAATATTGAGTCATTGTGGCAATGGAGAATTGGCGATTAGGTGCCTGGTCGCCAGAAAACATGAAGGAAACATTGAGAAAACAAAGCCGCCCGAATACCACCAAATCAGGAACATAGGAAGCGACCTTCTACTGAGTCAGACCATTGGTTCATCTTGCTCAGTATTGTCTACACAGACTGGCAGCAGCTTCTCTGAGGTTGCAGGCAGGAGTCCCTCCCAGCCCTATCTTGGAGATGCCAGGGAGGGAACTTGGGAACTTTTGCACGCAGGCATGCAGGTGCTCTTCCCAGAGTAGCTCCATACCCTACAGGGAATATCTTACAGTGCTCACGCATGTTGTCTCCCATTCAAATGCAACCAGGGCAGACCCTGCTTAGCAAAGGAAAACAAAAATTGCTGGATTTTTTTCTTTTTTTAAAAAAAAGAAGAAGAGCCATTTTGAGGCTCCAAAACACAAAATGGCATCCAGAAATGGCCTCCATGGGCATTTCTGGTCACCCCCAACCCACCAATACATGAGGTCAACACATTCCCGCTCCCCCCATTTTTTCCAAGTATACCAAGTTGCGGATACGTAAATCCACGGATAAATAAACTGCAGATAACGAAGTCTACTGGTATTATATAGACACACATCTCACAGAAAATCCTTCATCCTAGGAGCAAGTTTGATTTACATTAAGTAATACTAGTCTATAGCACTATAAGAACGATGACTAATATTTACAGTACATAGTTATTTTCAACAAAGTGCATAAAGTAGTTTACATAGAAAACAAACAAACAAGTCATCTATTCAAGAGTAATATTGTGCAATATGGTTGCTACAGCTGAAAAAGGGTCTTAGTTGGAATCTAAGCTTCTTTTTGGCAAATACAAGAGACATACTAGTCTATCTCAGATGTTGTTCTTTTTTCTTCTACTGCAGTTTTTCACGCTGCAGCACAGTATATTTCTATAGCTTTCAGAGGTGACATATTGGATAAATTCAGGGGCTAATGTCAAAAGGAAGGGATATGGAAAACTATTTTATTACTCACTGGATCGCTGCCTTATAATAAACATTATCCAGGCTTTTACACATGGCATTTCTCTTGACAGTCATTCCAGGTGAAATTTAGTTGTAACGTCCTTCGCCAAATTTTTTAATATAACAGGTGGAACTGTTTTTCGTTAGCTAAAGGCTGTCAGCTATATTGATGTTTCCTACTGAATGTCACATATTCATGCAAAACTCAGGCATCCATTGGACTCATCATGCTTAGAAATGTATGATGCCAATTCAGTCCAAGAATATAAATTTCCAAAATAAAATAAAATAAACACAAATAATAAAAAATAAAATAAATAATGAATAATAATACTAATTCAACTTTAGTTGTTAGCCACCCTATAACAAACTGTTCTCTGGTGGCTCACAACACAACAGTAAAAACATCCAACCAAAACACATAACAAACATCAAATCAGAACACACCAACAAAAAACAAGTTGTTCTATTAAGAACTAATCAGCCTACTTTCCTTTCACTGTCTCTACAACTGGACTATATTTGGTTCAAATCAAGGTCCACAGGTTAGATCTCTTGCACCTCAAATGTTCATGTGTCTGCCATCTTAGATCGGGGTGGATGACATCATTACAGATTACACCATTGAGGTGTCACTCATTACAACTGTACCAAATTTGGTTCAAATCAGTCAGACAGTCCTTAAGTTAGTGCATTTGAGCCTGAAAAGTTCACACGTCCACCATTTTGAATTGGGGTGGACCCCCTCATGATCTACACCACTGAGGTGTCCCTATGTGTCCCTACAGCTGTAGCAAATTTGGTTCAAATTGGTTAAGTGATTCACAAGTTAGCCCACTTGCACTTCAAAAGTTTACGCACCTGCCATCTTGAACCCCCACTCTCAGCCACCCCAATCACAGCCTCCCCTTCTCACCCACCACTTTCAGCCATCCCATTCGCAGCCACCCCCTCCCCCAACCACTCTCAGCCACCCCCTCTCCTCCACTCTCCACTCTCCACTCTCCCCTCTCCCACTCACCGACACCATCTCCCTTCCACACCAGTGTTCCCTCTAAGGTGTGCGCATGTATGCGTGCTCACAAGTTTTTTTATGTCCACTCAGTTAATTTTAGGTCCTGCTCAGGTTGATCAGGAAGGCCCATTCTGAATTCATGTGTACATACTGCCTTGATACTGCTGCCCAGAACAAAATTCATTCCGCCCACAGATGAAAAAAATTGAAGGGAACACTGCTCCACTCACCCACTTTCAGCCACCCCTCTCCTCCCCGCCACGACTTTCAGCCACCCCCCTCCCCTCCCCCACTTTCAGCCACCATACACATAGCCACCCCCTCCTCCACTCTCAGCCACCCTCTTCCACTCCCCCACTCTTAGCCATCCCACTTGAAGCCACCCCCTCTCCTCCACTCCCTCACTCTCAGCCACACCACTCAAAGCCACCCCCTTATCCCCTCCACCACTTTCAGTCACCCTACATGCAGCTATCCCCTCTCCACTCCCCCAATCCCAGCCACACCTCCCCTCTCCCACGCTCGGCCACCCGCTCACCGCCCATCCTCCATTCTTGGTCACCCTACTCACAGCAACCCTCTCTCGTCTCCTCCACCACTTTCAGCCACCCTACATGCAGCCACCCCCTCTCCTCCACTCCCCCCCACTCTCCCATGCCCAGACACTCCACTCACATCTACCATCTCCCCTCCACTCCCCCACTCTCAGCCACCCCATCATCTCCCATCCCCCACCCTCAGCCACCCTCTCTCGTCTCCTCCACCACTTTCAGCCACCCTACATGCAGCCACCCCCTCTTCTACAGTCCCCCACTCTCAGTGACCCCTCCACTCCACTCTCAGACACCCTCTCTTCCACTTCCCCACTCATAGCCGCCCAGCTTGAAGCTACCCCCTCCCCTCCCCCACACTCCACTTGTTCACCATCTCTCCTCTGCTCCTCCACTCTCAGCCACCCCTCCCCTCTGCTCCTCCACTCTCAGACACCCCACTCACAGCCATTCACTCCCACTCTCTCAGCTCACCCAACCACCATTCACTCCCTCAGCTCCAACCACTGGCATCTGACGCACTGCTGAGTCTCCTCACAAGGAGGATGGCCAAGCCAGGGCAGGAGAGAGTACCAAGGGCCATCCATGCAGGCTGGATGGGAAGCCCCGGCTTGGCTATCCTCCTCACAAGGAGACTCAGCAAGGAGTCAGAGGCAAGCAGTTGGAGCCAAGGGAGTGAGCTGTGGCTGAGTGACCTGAGGGAGTGAGTGATGCCGCTGCTCTTTTTTTCTGCCCTCCTGCTCCTACTTAGAAGTAGCTGCCCCTCCACCTGTTCCTCAACCACCTCCTCTGTGCGCCCCCCCCCCTCTCTCGCCAAGTGTTGCCAGAACTCCCACGAGATGTGCCATGTACCATGGGATTTGCTACATACCTCTTAAGGCTTTTATATATAAAGAAGATCAGTTAGATAAGTCAAAATTAGTGTTTGTACAGAAAAGTAAGCTCTCTTTCTAGAGCACAATTAAAGTTAAGCACCTTAACAAAAAGTTGATCAAGAGACTTTAGCTGTCTCATTCCTTAATGAGACTATGAACAACAAAAACAAAAGGACATGCATAAGAAGTACTGTTCCACACATAGATTAAATGGCTTAGTCCTCTCTATTGGCAAGATTCCTATCAGCAACAGGGTGGGAGCATTTTCTTTAGCTCTCTCTCTTTCTCTCTCACACACACTGTGAGCTATAAAATGACTTGGCAAATGTAAATAAGATTGCCCAGCTGGAACAGCAGGGGTACCTGGCTAAGCTCCTATGTGGTAGCAATATCCCACGTTATTGTATAGTATCAGCCACTTTACTGAGTCAAAAATTACTAACTTTATTCCTATTCATTCAAACACAAATGCAGAGACATATGGACCAGAGTAATGAAAAACAAATGTGCTTTTTTTGGTCTGCTCCCCTATGCTAGCTTTTTGGAATGGCCATTTAGAATCATTCATGCACAACTTGAAAGATTATGTCCTAGAGAAGCAGCGGACAGCTGGATATCGAGAGGAGACTCACACACACACATATACATATACACACACCACCAAAATGAAGCAAGCGTGATATAAGTGTTCTCAAACCAGCCTAGTTTGTTATAGCTATGTGTGTTAGCAAAAAAGGTCAAGAAAGTATAGTAATATACCATCAACCCAAGTAAGTTGATTGTGAGACGGGGAAAGTGTTGGTGCCCCTGATACAAAAGGGATAGAACTCAATCTGTATTGTTTGTCTGTATTGTTTTCACAGATTCTGGACTTTGTTTTTCTTTTGCTGATTGAGGTTGACGCTCTAAGAACTGCTTCTTAGCTTGAAAACTGGATGCTCATATTTCAAGAGCAGCAATATGATGGGTTGGAGGAGCGAAATGATGTACCCATTTGGTGAAAAGAAAGATATGATACTGAAGGAATGACATACCAGGTAAGGGAAAGACAACTAAATCATCAAAACTATTCTATCTTCCTATTCTTCAATCAGTCATATTTATCCCGGGTCCTTTCCCAGTTTTCCTGTATGATATAATCTCAATGATAACAATATAATAGGCAGAGGAAGGGTAGGCTCCCATAGTATTCAATATTTATTTATTTTTCAAATTTCTAGACTGCCCCAAACTTCCATGTCTGGGCAGTTTATAACATAAAATAGATTTTAAATGAAAACCTTAAAACAATTTAAAACCACATTCCAGTTAAAAAACATGAGTGACAAAATAAGTCTTTAGAGACTTTTTTAAAGCTGTCAGAGATAGGGAGTCTCTTATTTCAACAGGGAGAGCATTCCAGAGTTTCAGGCATGCATGTCAAGATACAACTAGCCCCCAAAACATTGTTCTCCTTTAAAATCTAAATACAGTCATTAATTCTTACTCTATTTGCATCAAAAGAAATTACCTCTTTGATTCCCATTCTCAGTAACAGTATCTACTATCATACAACACATCTCTGTTCAACAACTTCTAAAAATGAATGATCTAGAATCAAATACTAGTGCAGCCTTTATTTAAGGCAGCTTAAAAGAAGTCCTAATACTTTGACTTGCAGGAGTCCAACATAGTTGGATTTCATTAGCAAATGCTAAATATTTGTTATTGAAACTTGTCATTAATGAATTTTAAACAACAGCAACAAGGAACTGTTAATTTTAGGAAAACCTTTTCAAAGGAAGTGGGAGGAGGCATGGGAGAACTAAATAAATACCTTTCTCCATCCTTATTGTGCACAGTAATAAGCAAAAGAAGTCAAATGCCAAATAAAAAGTTCAAATTCTCCATTAACTTTGGCTAAAACCAACATTAAATAGCACCTATTCATAACCTCTGAACAAGCTTTCTTTCCATATTGCAATGGCTGACATGCCCCACAGTATAATGCAGACAGATCACAATTACTCATGACACTATGGAGCTCTAACACACACATCCATGGTGCTGTGCAAAAGAGCTGTTCTGGTACAACTCACCCTTCTATGATTGCAGATTGTGTGCTACTTGCACTAGGAATAATGCAAGAATACAAACAGAGCAGAGGCGTAACTATAATAGGGCAAGGAGAGACAGTTGTTTGGGGGCCCACTGCCTTAGGGGGGCCCCCCAGAGGCAAGTCACATGACTGACTCCCCCAGCCGCACACCGGCCTGGGCTTCCTTCAGTTGTATTCATCCTCCAAAAATGATGTGGGTGTTAAGACCTGGAGCTACCAGAACAGCATGTCTTTCTCTAGTACCATTAAATTACTTGCATCATCCATAATTTACAAAACCTTTAAAAAAATAATTTAGGATGATGTTCTATTATGGCACATATGATTACTATGCTTTTTGTTACCACTATTTAGCCTCATTTAAGATTTCTTTACTTCATAAGCTGTGCTTCAGTGAGGGGGGCCCCCCCATTTTAAAATCTTGTCTCTGGGCCCACTCCAACTTTGCTACGCCCCTGAAGCAGAGCACAACCTGCGATCGTGCAAGAGTACAAGAATAGCTCTCTTGTGCACTTCCCATCTTACTTAGCCTGCCTGCCGTAAATCCTACTCATAATCATATTCCAGTTCTTGAAAGAACATTAGGAAGTACAGGTGGCCCTCTTTATTCACAGGGGTTCCATTGAAACCAAGAATAAAGAAACCTATGAATAAAGAAACCACAGAAATTCCTATGGGAATTTAGGAGTTAGGTTCCTAAACACCCCCCCCCCAAAAAAACACCCAAAAAAGTCAGAATGGGGAAGAAATAAGAGTAAAAATGTGCAGTACCTGGCTCCCCAGGGCTCCAGAAATGCCACCCCAAAACCTACAAATCAGACAAATCTGGGGCAAATATTAATTAAAAAAAAGTTTTTTTAAAAAAGGAGCAAGCTTCAAAATGGCTCCATGCTGTACAATGGTGGCTGAAAGTGACACCAGAAGTCATTTCCAGCCACTCAGCAACCACAATTAGGATAATTTTAGCCTATTTTTGTACTACAGATAAAGAAACCAGGCCTAAGCCCCATTCTCAGATAAGCAAAACCGTGGGTGCTGGGACCGTGGATGATGAGAGCCACCAGTATTCTCTTTTCTCAATTTGGGGGTGTGAATGTATTTGAAATGCTTTAAACACAGTTTCAGATTCCAACTCTTATTTCAACAATGATAATTATTATGTTTTAAATTATCTTTCCTCAAAGGAGTTCAGGGCACTGTTCTCCTTCTCAATGTTATCTTCAGGACAATTCTCTGAGTTAAACCCAGAGAGAGACCGGCTCAAGGACACTCAGTGAGCTTTAATGGCTGAGCAGAGATTTGAACCCAGCTATTGTAAAGGATGTGGCTGGAAATGTTTTCAGGAAAGTCTCACAAACACACTCTATTACTCCTCTGCCCTTCTTAATTTATATGCAACCCTGTAGGGGAAAAAATTGACAAAAAGTGTTACCAAGACACTAGCCAAGAGATTATTCTCCCCACCACACCCCATCCAAACCTGTTTGGCTTGTTCATAGGACAGTTTTTATCTATGTTTCTCACCAACGTGACTTTATTTGCTCTTTAAAAGCAAAAGGCTTTAATTATATTCAAATTGTTCATACTGGTCTCTCCCACCGTCCCAATTAAAGATCAATTTAAAACAACAATTTTAAATCCTCTGCTATTATAATCTCATTAAGCTTTTTTTCCTTTTTTAATTCATTAGAGGGCCTATCTTCTCCTCTAGTAATCCCTTTTCCTCATAGATGCTGTTAACATTTATTCTCAGCTACAGTATGTTAAAAGCAGTCATAATATTGTTATTTATAAGAATACAGACAATCTTTTTATGTAAGTAAACATATAGTTTACTTACATAATGGCTCCCAGTTCTTTAGGCATGTCACAGGCAATTACTGCCCTACTGGCCTAACACAGTAATCACCAGTAAGAGCTTAAATAACTAAAATCCATTTATCCTGAAAAATTTAGAACCTACCATCTGCCATGATATTCTGAGAGCAGTGATAGGATTTTGAGTGGTGAACTTTAGACTGCATGTGCATATACATAAAGAACAAACTTGAAAAAGAAGAAATATGGCATCTGTACTAATGGCATGAATGTCTTTTACTTTAATTGACATGTAATACCCCCATTATTCGTTCTCAGAGCAGATGATTAGATCATTCAGGAAAGTGGCAATTCTATTGCACTTTATATTTTTTATGTTAATTAATGCAGCATATACTCAAAACTTCTGCAGGTTAAAATAGGACTGTCAGGAGGCTTAGACTGGAGAAGATTCATGACAGTGTGACTCTCTTTCCCCCAATCCCCAAAACATTCTCTAGAATTGGAAGGAAGGGAAATCACATGGAGGATAGTATAGCTCACTGTCAGTTGTTGATAGAACATTGCTCCCTTTCTTCCAGTCAAGTTTCAATTTCATGCTGGTTTTAACCCCTGCTAACTGGGCAAAAAGGTGCCTTTTTAACATGGTGATTCTCTTTATTTAGCAGGGGGAGAATAACTGGCCCTATCCAACCCCAGCACAGTACTTCCAGTGACTGTTCCTGGTGCCTATCATGTTTCTTTTTAGATTGTGAGCCCTTTGGGGACAGGGAGCCATCTTATTTATTTATTACTTCTTTATGTAAACCGCTTTAGAACCTTTTGTTGAAAAGCGATATTTTAAATATTTGGTTTTTGTTTGTTTGGGCACATCCATTTCTTTTTTCCTTCACAGCATGAATGCCAAGAATATAACCAAGATGTGATTAGGGCTTCCATTTTTCCCACACAATCCCATGCTTCTGAAATGCAGGTCAGACTTTGCTCAATATTACATAATGACATAATGCGCATACATTATTACAGTCTTCAGTTTAAGTCAAAGAACATAACACTGCCTTCATCCTCTGACTGAGTTTCCTGAGGATCTCTCAGTTGCGGTAGAAAAACCACCCAGTATTGCCACAGCCAGCACTTGAGAAATTGGGGAAGCACAGAGCCTAAGGAAAGGGGCAGGGCCAATTTATCCTGACGAGACTGCAACTATAAGAACCAGCAGTCTGCCGCTACACCTTGCTAGAGCAACATTCACCTATGTTGCACTGCCCAGCCCTGTGACTCTGCTTGGCTCTGCCTGAGGTCTGTTTGTCAAAGCTGTCCATGGTCTTGTACACTCATGGAGACCCTGGCTTAAGCTGGAAAAAGATAGAGATGCTCTGGCTTAATATGAATGCTGATCTAGTTAGTGAGGTGCAACATGCTCTAGATGGGGTCATGCTCTGCTTGGAAGACCAAGTCTACAGCCCTAGGAGTTCTCCTGGATTCAGCGTTGACCCTGGTGATGTTGGTAGCTTAGAGTGCCCATTATCAGCTTCAGTTGGTTCACCAGCTGCAACCCTACCTAGAGAAAGCAGATTTGACCTCAATCTCCCATCCCAGTTGGATTATTCTAGTGCTCTCTATGTTGCCTTTGAAGTTGATCCAGAAGCTTCAGCTTACAGAATGCTGCTGCCAAAATGCCTGAAGCAACACCCACTTTCCTCATCACTCTCACAGAGTGACAAGGAAAGTCACTCTAAAACCAGACATGATATGAGAGATCTGTGACTGGATATTTTAATGACAAGCAGAGGCAACAGCCCACTTCATTTTGGGGTTATGACACTAGGAAAAGTGAGGTTAACACTATGCAATGCCTCCCTGAACCACACACATAACCTGAAGCTACTATTAGCCACAGAGGGGAAAGAACCAGTATGTATTGCATCTCTCTCCATATATCCAAAGTAAATTATCAGACATCTGGAACAATCATACAGATCAGTAATGAGATCTAGTTGCCACCTACTCAATTTCTCACTGCAAGGAGATTCTTATTGGGAGCTGAATGACACACCCTTCAAACCACAAATCAGTGGAACCAGTGTGGTTAAGTGACTAGTAGGAGAGATTTGGATTCAGAAGCTCTAATGCATGCTAAGTAATGAATTTAGCAACTTTCCCAATATCATGCAGTATTAACTGTTCCTAATTATTTTTATTGAAATGTATATGTTTATTTAATTGCCAGCATCTACATAGAAATGAAGGAAGGAAATGAACCAAGGAAAAACACCACAGGAATTTACTATGCTCTAGGTTTGGTAACGGGTAAAATTAACACAGTGGGAGAAAACTGGATGAATATTGCAACCATTTCCAGATGCAAATGGTGGTGCTATAGTGCCTGTGATTCAGAGTCCTCAGTCCACATAAAAAAAGTACCTTGGCTATAATAACTGGTAGAAGCACCAGATGAACTATAATTCTGGCAATGTTGAGTTAGTGCCATTCAGCACTCCTTCCTCCATGCTGAATGGGATCAGCTTCACCCAAACTATACTGTTTATAGCTCCTTGTATTTATATGGTTTTGAAGCAGAGCTACAGCTGCCACAAGAGAGAGCTGATCTTTAGCTTGCTTCTTACTGCTACTGGTTCCAAGATCTCTCCCATCACAACCATGTGTGCTAAATTATTTGTTTTCCTGCTTCAGCTGGTACAACATTGGGCATATAATACATTCATAAACATTTTAGAAGCCATTACCTAGTATTGCATTGCTGATAATCCTGATTTGCCTACGGATATGACAATTGTTTCAAAAGCTTCAACCACAGTAGCATCTCAACAACCCATCTGCACACAGCCTATGAAGCTCTCTATTAAATGTAGCCCTACACACTATGTTGGAGATCCTAAAATATAGCCTTACATGAAACATTCATGCTTAGTCTTGTCATATTCATGTGCATTCAGAAGTAAATCCTGCCAAGTGCAATGGGACTTACTCTCAAGTGCACACAGCACTGCAGCCTTTGGTACTGATGGTTTCCAACTAATGTAGTTAAGTCAGGATTAGAGTTGGGTATACATCTATCAGAACAAATAGTACATAAGTTAAAGCGGTGAACAGCATCTATACGAATGCTGCCCTTGCATTAGAATGCTGTTTGTATGCAATTATTTTTCCTCGATGCCCACCAAAAATATGTACCTGAAGATTGGGGGACCTTCAGAGACATATACCACAAATAGCAGAGTGAAGGAGGGACTGGAAAAAATCACTGTACACAGGCAAAGGCAGCACTGCATGTAGGGGAAAGTAGCATTCGTATGGATGCTGCTCAGTGTTTTGTTTTCTTGCTGAGGCAGAGTATTTTCAGAGGCCAGTATAACGTCATGATCTCAGACCTACAGCATAGTGAATATTGAGTACATGCAGAATAAATGTTTCAATATTTTGACACATCAGCCAGGTTTGAAGTGTTTTGCATTGCTTACTGATTGTTGGCCCTCCATTTAATGAGATGTTTGAAACACAATTCCATCATAAAACAATTTACATATATTTAGAAAATAAACCCTTAAATTATGAATACATGCCTTAGGAAACAGGCTAATCCCTGGTGACCAATATTCAGTGCTATTCACATAACCTACAGAAGACTTCATTCACCCTTGCTCATCCCCTGGGCTGATTATCATGTCATTTTGTTTGCAGGGAATAATTATATGGTTTCCTTAGTCAAATGTAAAGCATGAGTCAATGCTACTGAAATGGAATCTGATTACAATCAGAAAATTTTCCTCGTCTTCTAGGTCTAAAGCATCCAGATAAATAAAAGGGATCTTTATATCTTAAAAACAGGCAGAGTTTTCAACCAACATTTCAAAACAATTAGAATGCAGTACAGAGTAGTATGGTGTAATGAGTACAGAGTTTAACTTTGATCAGAAAGATCACAGACTTGTCCCAAACCACCTGCTCATTGACAACCTGGAATTTGGAGGAGGTGGGGTTTCGCTCAAGGGAGATGGTCAAGGAAGATTACAGCTGAGGAGAAGACTAGAAGTAAAGTCTGTGAGATTAGGCAAGAGAGGAGAAGAAAAGAAAGAAGCTGAAGTCACCAGCAACCTTCCATTGTCTGGGTGAGACTGAAGAGGGCCCAATAAAAAAATAAAAAGTCATCTGTAGCAACAGCGATTACTTGCAGCCAGGTAGACCAGAGAGAAGGTGGCTTCACTAGGCATCTAGCCTAGTAAAGGACAGGGAACTGATTAAAAATTCCAGCCTGAAAGCAGCCTCTGTTGAACCAAGACTGGATTGGTGGGGGGGGGGGGGGAGAGAAGCGTTTCACATGAGCAGTGTGAAGCGCCATAAGAGGTTTTGCTGAAGAGTGGGCTTGACTTGCTCTCCCCACACACGAGCAGGCAGCTTGCCCTGGATGGCCGGATCAGCCACCCACTCGATTATCAGCTCAGTCACATTTGTGGCAGCGGGGATCAGGCTCCCCAGAAGGACCAGAATGCCCCGCACAAGTTGGAAGCCCCTCGACACTAGAGGGGTTGTTGTTGCCTCCCCGTCGGGGGTCATTTAAATGGGCGGGGGCATTTAAGAGGGCTGGCTGCCAGGAGCAGAGTGCTTCCCATTACAGCACACGACCAGTTGAAACGGGGCTGGGCTTCCTTAGCCCAGTTTCAGCTGGTCATGAGAATAGACTCAGAGAGTTTCTTGAGTAAATAACCAACCAGAGGCTTAAACTTAAAGAGCAGCTTTTACAATCTCCTAGGTCCAGTATCAAGGAATCTACAAGCCTGTGTCTGTGAATGAGTGGCCACTGTGGATCAGATAGTTTAGGAAAATTTAATATTGAGTTTAATCATGAGGTTGACCTAAACCTGAGTTCTAGCACTGCTTTTTTGAAAAAGGAATCTAAATACTTTTTAATAATCACTTCATCTTACTTTGGCCATGATCTCACGATGATGGTGAGCAAAGTTAAAACATTAACTGTGATCTGCAAGGCCGGGGTGCTCCCACAGAGTGTGACGTGAGAATGTTAGATTCGCAGGAAATCCTGGTCCAATCACTGTGTAACCAGTTGTCGATCCCAGTTAAATGTTGTTTAACCACAGCTATTTGACCAGGATTGCCTGGCAATCCCACACTCTCATGACATTCCGCAAGGCTCAGCAATCGTACTTAACTCTTTAACCGTGTTTGCCATCATCATGAGAATATCAGCAGCCTTTATTTTGTATATAGTTATCCTTTATGGTTATGCTAAAAAGCATATTGACATAATAATATCTTTCAGTTTAAAATACATCTTCTTTCCTTAACTGATTATTTTCTATGCCTATCCCATTCTATCACGGGGTGTTTAAAAGAATTCTTATCCAGAGTTTAAGAATACAAGTTGACAGCAGTATGATAAAGGGCAGGGATCTATTTTATAAAGGAACTTCCATGAGGTGTAGTTGTAGTAGTACTAGTAATTGTAGTAGTCGATGAAGCAAGACCCTACGACAATCACCACAGGGATCTTTTTTTTATTTTTAAAAATTGTTTGCTGTTGACATGGATTCAAGAGTGCCTGGAAGTGCTGAGAACATTCTTGGTGCTGGCTGTGGTTGTTCACCATTTCTCTTAAGACTAGAATGAAGCATGAAATAACCCTATGGGTTATAAATAATCGTGAGCCCTTTGGGGACAGGCATCCATCTTACTTATTTATTATTTCTCTGTGTAAACAGCCTTGAGCCATTTATGGAAGGGCAGTATAGAAATGAAATTAATTAATTAATTAAAATATCTTTAATCGTGCCTGTAAGGGTTTTGGGGTTGAGTTGCTAACCCTTTGAGTCCTCCCTCCCTGCTAACCATGCTCAGTACCCCCAAGCTCTTAGGCAGGAAAAGAGTGGGTTATTTCATCCATGCTCCCCCTTTTCTGATGAGGACGTCTGTTTGGGGGTTAGGGCTACAGATGTGCACGAACCAGTTCGAAGGCCATTTTACAGAACTCCAAACTGGTTTGATAGACCAGAGATTTTGCTGGTTCAAAGGTGAGAAGAATAGCTTTAAGGACGGGGAGAGTGTACTTACCCCCCCTTCCGCACTTGCCCCTATGGCACTCTGTGTAAAAATAGGTGGGGTGGCAGCCTACCTCCTTGCCACCCCATTAATCCCGACCGGAAGTGCCCTGCGTGCGTGTGCATGTCGTGGGTGGGCGCACATCACACGCATACATGTGGCCCACCCTCAACTTGCACACATGCGCAAGGGATTACATCCCTCCACATGCTCCAGAAGGCAGGAAGTAGAAATACTTGAAGATCCTTAACCCAGTGCACGTGGGTGGATCCTATCAGTACCTAAAACTGCTGAAGCTTCAGAAACAACCACACAAAAAACATGGAAACAACCAGTATAACCAAAACATGAGGCTGAATGAACAGAAAAAGACGACCAAAGAAGTCTCCCCCTTCCTAAACCAGAGATCCAGCACACAAATAACCCGGGTGGGCCTTGGGTGACCTCTCCTACACCAGCCAGAAGACACCTTCACAGTGAGTACCAATGTACCTTTCTCGGCTGGTGTAGGAGGTCACCCAACATGGGAGATACCACAGCACCAACTACGGGAGGGAAAACAACCCAAACTGGATCTACTGACCCGGAAGGACCTTCTGCAGGACCCTCTGACCAAACGCCACTCTGGCAGCAGCGTGCTCATCTAACTTATAATGTCTGGAGAAAGTAAATGGCAACCAGGTAGCCGCCTTGCAGATCTCCTCCAACGACACTGGCGATGATAATACAGCAAACGTGGCCACCGATCTCGTTGAATGAGCCGTGATCTGACCTGGAATTGGTAAATTCTGAGCCTTGTAAGACTCCACGATGCAAGCCTGGACCCACCTAGCGATGATTGCAGCGGAAACCTTGGACTCCAGCTTGGATGCCTTGAAAGCTACAGACAGAGCATCAGACATACGAAATGACTCCATTCTTCTCAAACAGATCTTTCAACGCCCTACGCACATCCAAGCGGTGCCACTCCTTCTCTGCGGGGTGCTGAGCATCCGGACAAAAAGATATATATCAGCAACTCTATGAAAGTAAGAGTTCACCTTAGGCGCGAATGAAGGGTCTGGAATGAGCCTCACTGAGTCTTTGGAGAAAATGCACAGGGTGCTCTTCACTGACAAAACCTGCAACTTGGAAGCCCTCCTGGCCGATGTGATGGCAATGAGGAAAGCCACCTTCCATGACAACATCTGTAGAGAAACGGAAGCAAGCGGCTCAAACGGTGGAAACTGAAGAACCCTGAGGACCACATGCAAGTCCCACAAAGGGAAACGATGACAGACAGGAGGAGACAACTGGGCTGCACCTCTCAGGAACTTCCTTAGCAGAGGATGCCGTGACTGAAACAAACGCTGCTGAGGGAACAGCATCTGCACCAAACACGCCACCTGGTGTTTGGTGCTGCCTGCACGAAACACATATGCTTAAGTGTGTTAGGTTTCAGGCCCAGTGAGATACCATCCTGCAGAAAATCCAACAACTCCCACAACCTGCATTTTCTCGGTTGCAAGGACTGCCTGGACGCCCAGCGCAAGAAACTGTGCCACGTAGACTGATAAATTTTGTTGGTAGAGGCCTTGCGGGACATGAGTATGGTCTCAATCACCTCCTCCGAAAGCCTATCCTTCTTTAGGAGAGACCTCTCAGCCTCCATGCGGTCAACTGCAACCACTCCGGTTCTGGATGGAATACTGGCCCTTGATGCAGAAGATCCGGATGACATGGAAGTCTGAGAGGCCTTTCCACTGCCAAGGCAACGATCTCAGAGAACCAAGGCCTCCGGGGCCCATACAGCGTGATCAGGATCAGAGATGCTCTTGATCTCCTCAGTTTCCTGAGACAATGAAAGAGTAACGGAACTGGCGTAAAGGCGTAAAGAAGATAGGGACACCACTGCACTGACAGAGCATCTGTTACTTCTGCTCCCTTTGTTGGGAAGTGCAAATAAAACCTGCGCAGTTTGGTGTTCTACCGCGAAGCGAAGAGGTCTATCCAAGGTTTTCGTAACCTCTCCATCACCCATTGGAACACGGCAGGGTGCAGGCCCCATTCTGCCGGCTGGATCTCCTGATGGCTCAGCCAGTCCGCTTGAACATTGGAAATTCCACTCACATGATAAGCCAGGATAGAAAGCACATTCCATTCTGCCCAGACTAGGAGTTCCACGGCCTGAAGGTGAAGAGACTTGGACCTCGTCCCCCCTTGTCTGTTTATGTGTGCCTTGGTAGAGGTGTTGTCTATGTGCACTAAGCTGTTTCTCCCGCTGACTAAGAGCAAAAATTCCTTCAATGCCAGGAAGACTGCTCTCAACTCTAGCCAATTGATACTGTGGCAAGCTTCCTCCGCCGACCACTGGCCCTGCGCCGGAGTGGTTGCAGTTGACCGCGTGGAGGCTGAGAGGTCTCTCCTAAAGAACTGGACTTGTTCAAACAGTGCGCCCTCCCCCACCCCGATAAGCTGGCATCTGTTGTCACTAGTACCCATTTCTGGCCACTTCCAGTCAGGTGATCAATGGAGCAGCAAGGAGGTATACTGCTGCCCCACCAGATTATTTTTACACAGAGCGCCAGCGGCGGCGGGGGGGGGGGGAAGCATGGCGGGAGGGAAGCATGGCGGGGGGCCTTTGACCTTTGAGGATACCATGGACAGCCAGGAAAACAAACAGATGGATCATAGAACAAATCAATCCAGAATTTTCACTCGAAGCACAAATGACCAGGTTCAAACTATCATACTTCGGACATATTATGCGAAGATCGAGCTTCCTTGAGAAGCCCATAATGCTAGGAAAAGTTGAAGGAAAGAGAAGAAGATGACCAGCAGCAAGGTGGATGGACTCGATTACGACAGCAATGAATGCACCACTGAGAGACCTTAAAGGCCAAGTTGAAGACAGATCATCCTGGAGAGAATCTATATATGTGGTCGCTAAGAGTCGACACCGACTTGACGGCATGCACACGATATACCTATGTCTGCGTACGCACACATGCACATACATACATATACACACCCACCCACCTGGGGTGAACAGGGGCAGAGCCACCGTTGAGCGAATGGGTTCAAAGAATCTGGGCTGCCACTAATAAGGGACCGTGAGTGTGGCCCCAGACATGCCCCCATGACTTATGTCAGACAGAGAGGGCATTATTTCGGTCACAAATGGGGCCACACAGTCGTGTTTGGAGCCGAAATTGTCCTGCGCTGCATTTGCAGCATGGCTGGAGTTACTCTCTGCCTTAAAGGCAGGGTAGCCATTCCTGGTCTCGTTGCGATCTCCCTCCCAAACGGGGCCACGCAGCCCCGTTTAGGAGAGAGATTGGCCCATGCCGCATTGGCAGCACGGCCAGAATGGCTCCCTCTGCCTTTAATGAAGGAAAAATCGCTCCAGCCTATGCTGCCCAACACAGTGCGGGCCAATCTCCCTTCCATACGGGGCCACATGGCCCCGTTTGGCAGGGAGACCACAACATCAGACCCAGGGGCGTGGCTAGTCGGGCCCCTATGTATGACATCAGATGTGGGGGCAGGGCCAGGAGGCTGCAGCCGGCCACAGGCCGCTGCCCATCTCCCTACACTGCTAGAGATGCACAATGACATTTCCATTACTTCAATTGTAATTACTTCAACTGTAATTGTAATTGTAATTTCCATTACAACCCAGGGGCTTGCGTACTTCAAGCCAGCAAGCTGGTCAGCTTGTTTTCATAGAAATGTAAGGAGCCAAAGCTCTCAGTTCTGCCTTGGAAAAGAATTGCATCTCAACAGCTGATCACTGTGCATGACTCTATTGCTTTATGTATTCATATCTATGGGCAGATGCAGTGTTTGAAGGAGAAAATTCAACAAAGGAAACCAGGGAACCATAGAGAGAAGGGAGTGATAGGCCTGCATCTGTGCAAGGAAGGTACAGTAGAATTCTAAACATGTGACTGGAAGAACACACTCTTTCCACACTGGTGTGTTCATCTGAATGTTTTCCAATTATGGATTTTTTAAAAACCCACAGATATACTAAAGATGTGTTTAAAAGTATCATCTGAACTGGCCCACAAATCCACAACTTCCTGGCACAATGTTGCCAATTAAGAGCTTTATAAAATGGAGGTGGGGAGATGGAGTAGATAGATAAGGCTGACTGAGGAAAGGGCTTGGCAGTGAGTGGGCTGCCCTAACTAGTGGCGTGCACAGAACTAGCGCTCTTTGAGCCAATGGTGGGGGGATAGCTTTAAGGATGGGGGACAGTACACACACCCCACCATGCTCCCCCCACTACACCCCCCCCCCCGCCACACTCCAGTACCAAAGTTCAAAGGCATCAATGCTTTTTCTATCTTGCTTCTTCAAAGTCCAGCTTTCGCATTCATAGAGTGTCACGGGGAAAACAATTGTCCGAATGATTCTAATATTTGTAGGTATAGACACGTCATGGCATCTAAATATCCTTTCCAAGGCCTTCATTGCAACCTTACCAAGCACTAGTCTGCGGCGTATTTCTTGACTGCTGGATCATTTACTGATGATGGTTGATCCTAAAAGGCAGAAGCTATCCACCACTTCGATGTCTTCCTTATCAATTCTGAGGCTAGTTGCTATACCCATAGTCATTAATTTAGTTGTCTTAACATTTAGTGTAGTCCCATTTTTTCACTGTGCGCCTTGACTTTCATTACTAGAGCTTGCAGATCATCTGCATTCTCAGCTTTCAGAGTGGTGTCATCAGCGTAGCACAGGTTATTGATGTTCCTTCCTCCAACTTTAAAACCATGCTCATCTTTTTCCAATCCAGCTTCTCTCAGTATAGGTTCAGCATATAAGTTTAATATAGAAAGAGAAAGTATACAGCCTTGTCTTACTCCTTTGCCAATCTGGAACCAGTCTGTTTCACCATGTGCCTTCTGGACTGTGGCTTCCTGTCCTGTGTATGGGTTTCCCATGAAAACAATGAGATGTTCCAGGACACCCATTTTCCTAAGGATATTCCACAAGTTGACATGGTCGACGCTATCAAAGGCTTTTCTGTAGCCAATAAAGCACATATTGCCTTCTTTCTGGCATTCTGTGGCTTTCTTAATTATCCAGCGTGCATCAGCAATGATGTCTCTTGTTCTTCGGCCTTTTCTGAAACCAGCTTGAACATCCGGCATTTCCCTTTCCACGTAGGACTCTAATCTGCGCTGAATGATCCTGAGCATTATTTTGCTCGCATAACAAGAGGTTCTTGCAAGTAAGGAATATCTTCTAGAGTATCTTGGAGGTTGACGTCCCTGCTGTACAGATTTTCAGTATACTCCTTCCAACTCTGTTTGATATGCTCTGAATCAGTTACTATCTGTCCTTTGGCATCCCTTAACATACCAATTCAAGGCTGGAACGTCCCTCTGAGTTCAGAGATCTTTGGGAAAACTTTCCTTGTTTTTCCGTGTCTATTTCCATTCTCAAGGTCTTCACAGATGTCATTGTAGTACTGCTCCTTGCCTTTTCTAACAGCTTTCTGAAAGAACTGGGAATAGAACAAAAAGATAAGATGAGTACATCTTGTGATCACGGAAATGGAAGTGGACTGCAGATGTACCAACCGGAGTGGAAACATCCCTTTATAAGTCAGGCAGGAAACCAGAAGATCCCTGAGAAGCATCACCACCCAGAGTGAGGCCTCCACGCTTCTTCCAACACCCCTTTCAAAGACTGATCATCTTTGGAGTGGGGCTGGTGAGTGTGTGTGTGTGTGTGTGTGTGTGTGTGTGTGTGTGTGTGTGTGTGAATCAGGAGCTAGCTTGCTGTTTAACTGACTATAATAAACATGAATCATTGATTGACTAAAACCAGCTGGTGTCTGTATCTGTTTTCCTGGGGCTGCCTTGTTGTTGGGCCGTGCAGTGCTAGAGGACTTAGAGTAAATAAAGGGTCCCACATATTTGGTGGAGAATGCAGGCACTCTAATCTGTCCTTGTGCGACTGCACTGACCAGGCAAGTGTTAGCAGGGCTTACGGAACAGATTTGACTGTGGGTACCCATGATGAGTTTCTTTAAGAAGAAAGAGGACACACCATCGCTTTCTTTGCGGGAGCACTATCCTGCTCCCAGGGACAAAGCGGATGGCCATAAAATGCTTGGTAACCTGACCTTCTCGTTGGAGAAGGAGCTTCTTGTGAAGCATGAGACGAAAGAAACGAGAGACGCTGTTTGTAAGGGTATAAAAGATGAATTAGAAACCCTGCAGTGTACTTTGGACACCTGTAGCTTGGATGTGGCTCAACAGGCTGTAGATTCCCGTATCTATGAGGGGTACAGGGAAATGGTTATAGGACATAACTTAGAGACTACGTCACAGCAGAAATCTGTTTTAATAGCCTTGATGCATTCTACTTTGAAAGATGTGATGGAAATTTTGGGGAGCTTAGTAGCGAAGAATGCAGGATATGTGAAAGTTTTACAACAGAGAGAACAGGGAAACTTGCTTATGAGACAGGATTTGATTGAGAAAGGGGAAAAATTGGTGGGGTACACAGTCAAAATTAAACAGACGGACTAGGATGCAAGAGAAAGTGGGGGAACCCGCTGGTTTTGAATTGAGTTGCACATATGGGAGGGAACTCTGACATTGAGTCTCATAGAAGACTTTCCTCCTCCAAAGGATATGGAGGATGGATGTAGAATGTTCAGTAATTTGACAGTTACTGGCATAAAGAGAAATAAAAGAAACTGAGGACTCTGTTTGCAAGAGTTTACAGGAAGAAATTGAGTCTTTGGAAAAAGCCATAGACTGGTATAGTGTAGAGTTGGCAGGAAAAACAGTAGGGAATCAGAGAAGAAATTTATAGATTGGCACACCAGCTAAGGTGTCTCTGCCCTGAGAGCAGAGGAAGAAGAATCCTGTAAAAGTCAGGTTTTTGAGGTCAGTTCAGAGTTGAACTGCAAACTGGCTTCTGCAAGAGGCAGAGGCAGCACTTGCCACTGAGGAATGTTTGCAACAAAGAGTGTTGCCAGTATTGGAGTTAGACAGATCAGCTAAATCTTGTGGGTACACACAACAATTTGGTGACAGGAATCAACAGTTGACAGACTGGCAGGAATCCAGAAGCTTGAAGAAGTCCAATTGGTCCAGGCCTAATCACAAAAGGAGGTTGATAAGGTAGTAGGGGTTCAATTGGACACCCCCGCAGAACACAGCTATTTGAGAAATACAAAAGTACAGGCAGAACCTCTCAGACACAGCAGTAGTCAGATTACGCTTTGCCCAAAAGAGTTGTGTCAGAGAAATGAATTCACTAAATTAGCAGAGATTGGAAACAAACCTGGAAGATCCATTCCAGAGATTTTTGGAGGAAGTAACTGTAGTGTAAATAAAAAACCGATTGATCCAGGAGGAACTGAGTAAGGCATACTCCTCCTGCAGGACATTTGGGCACATTTTGCAAAGCCAGAGATCACAGGAGCCAAATTAGTCCAGCAGAAGACTGTGCTAGTAGCTTTATTACATACAGCCCTAAAAGATGTCTTAGGAGTCCTGGGAAATTTAGCAGATAAAAGTATGAGAAATGTAACAGTGGTTTTTATGTGGAATAAATTTAAATGGAAGGAGAGACAGTATGTGGAAAGGAAGGAAACTTGGCAAGTTGAAGAAAAGATTGGCGGGGGGGGAGAGAGAGAGAGAGAGAGATTGCTTCATATGAAGAGCCGAATGTGTAAGATTTTATCGTTTAAGTGTGTGTTTTGTCTTGGTGTTGTTGTGTCATTTGTTCTGTCCTGACAAAAAGAAAAAAAGAGGGAAACCAGATCTGGGAAAAATATATATAGCTTCTATGAAGTGTTAAGCTCAAAGAAAGAGTTAAAATGGTCTCAGACAGGCAGAGGAAAAAAGCAGTTGAGAAAAAGCCTGTAGAACTTAGTTGTTTGCTCATAGGCTGATACCCTGTGCTAAGACTTAAGCGTGCTTGTGAGCAAACATGGGCACCCTTTGCCTTGCGTACCACATGCAGTTTATAATGGGTAGCTGTTTATTCTATTGACTCCTGAATATGGGTTTTAGACACGTTTAAGGTGTATTTGATTTTGGAAATTGGAAAGAAAAGGGAAACATTGATGTTTGAAATTCAAACACACAGGTGCACACACACAATTTTTCACATTTATTTTATACCAAAAAGTGGTTGATACTTGTAATCAGCATGCTTGTCTTGTAACCATCAGTTATTCCATCTGTCAGTTAGCATAGCAGAGACTGAAAGAGCTCTTTCACAACTCTCCACCTCTGGCAGGGATAAAAAATTGTGGCCAGAAGTAAGTCCTGTCTACATAACTGGATTATCCAATACTGGGCTCTTTATATTTCAAACTCTATGGTTAAGTGGGCGGGGGGGGGAGCACCACATTACAATGCAGATGATAATCTCATCACATGGTAGTGACTACCCCACATTCTACAGGTGAAACTCGAAAAATTAGAATATCGTGCAAAAGTTCATTAATTTCAGTAATGCAAATTAAAAGGTGAAACTGATATATGAGATAGACGCATTACATGCAAAGCGAGATAATTCAAGCCTTAATTTGTTATAATTGTGATGATCATGGCGTACAGCTCATGAGAACCCCAAATCCACAATCTCAGAAAATTAGAATATTACATGAAACCAATAAAACAAGGATTGTAAATAGAACAATATCAGACCTCTGAAAAGTATAAGCATGCATATGTATTCAGTACTTGGTTTGGGCCCCTTTTGCAGCAATTACTGCCTCAATGTGGCATGGCATGGATGCTATCAGCCTGTGGCACTGCTGAGATGTTATGGAAGACCAGGATGCTTCAATAGCGGCCTTCAGCTCTTCTGCATTGTTTGGTCTCATGTCTCTCATCCTTCTCTTGGCAATGCCCCATAGATTCTCTATGGGCTTCAGGTCAGGCGAGTTTGCTGGCCAATCAAGCACAGTAATCCCATGGTCATGGAACCAGGTTTTGGTACTTTTGGCAGTGTGGGCAGGTGCCAAGTCCTGCTGGAAAATGAAGTCAGCATCCCCATACAGCTCGTCTGCGGAAGGAAGCATGAAGTGCTCCAGAATCTCCTGATAGACAGCTGTGTTGACCCTGGACTTAATGAAGCACAGTGGACCAACACCAGCAGATGACATGGCTCCCCAAATCAACACAGACTGTGGAAAACTTCACACTGGACTTCAAGCATCTTGCAATGTGTGCCTCTCCATTCTTCCTCCAGACTCTGGGTCCTTGGTTTCCAAATGAGATGCAAAAGTTGCTCTCATCAGAAAAGAGGACTTTGGACCACTGAGCAACAGACCAGTTCTTTTTTTCTTGAGCCCAGGTAAGACGCTTCTGACGTTGTTTGTTGTTCAGGAGCGGCTTGACAAGAGGAATACGACATTTGAAGCCCATGCACTAACTCCAGCCTCAGTCCACTCCTTGAGAAAGTCCCCAACACTTTTGAATGGCCTTTTCCTGACAATCCTCTCCAGGCTGCGGTCATCCCTGCTGCTTGTGCACCTTTTTCTTCCACTTTTCCCTTCCACATAACTTTCTATTAATGTGCTTTGATACAGCACTTTGGGAACATCCAACTTCTTTTGCAATTACCTTTTGAGGCTTTCCCTCCTTATGGAGGGTGTCAATGATGGTTTTCTGCACAGCTGTCAAGTCAGCAGTCTTTCCCATGATTGTGATTCCTAATGAACCAGACTGAGAGACCATTTAAAGGCTCAGGAACCCTTTGCAGGTGTTATGGATTGATTAGCTGAATGGAGTGGGACACCTGGAGCCTAGGCTGTTGAACCTTTTCACAATATTCTAATTTTCTGGGATTGTGGATTCGGGGTTCTCGTGAGCTGTACGCCATGATCATCACAATTATAACAAATTAAGGCTTGACTTATCTCGCTTTGCATGTAATGCGTCTATCTCATATATCAGTTTCACCTTTTAATTTGCATTACTGAAATTAATGAACTTTTGCACGATATTCTAATTTTTCGAGTTTCACCTGTAGATCCTACATTACATATAGTATTTAAATCCAGGGTAGAGAATGTGTGGTTTTCAATTTGGATGGTCATTTATGCACTGGTAGAGGAATCTAATCACACATTGAAATTATCATCAACTGGCTCCTTATAAGGAAATCCCCTTCTAATTCCCCCACAAAAGCATCTGAGACATTGGCTGCAGCCACATCTCCTTGGAAACCTGGATGGGCAAGGAACTGCCCAAGTCCTGCTCACTCTTGTCTTCCTCTTATTCTCCTTCCCTAGCAGCACCTGAAAAGGGTTAAGAAAAAGAGAGAGACCACTATCACCCCACCCCCCACAGCAGTATAGACCAAGTAAGTACATTTGGGGAAATTAGAAACATGGCTGGAGAACAATTCAGTCATGTGAGCCCTCACCTGAAGTCTGATACTGTAGTCTATTTAGTGTTAAAAACTGCCCAGCTTTAAACATATCATTATATGGCTATCAAGGAATATTGCTATATTTTCAAAAGTATTTTAGGTGAGCTGAAAGTTGATTATTGTGGACATGTTGGTTGGCCAATCAATTATAAACTATAAGCAGCTATGAAGCCCTTAGGAATTCTTGTTCCTGCCTTAGCTGTATGTAATTTTCATTTAAGCAAATTGCAATACCACTTCATCACTATCTGAGCTATAATGGAAACTGCCTTTCTGGCTGAATTAGTGTGATCTCTATGCAGTTTTACACACAGAATAAAGAGACACTTGGGGCTCTGTGCTTAACTGATGATTTCTAAAAGCCTGCAAAAAGTAAAGAAAATGTGGCTTATATTTCAGTATCATATTTTGCCTAGTTAGAAGAATCTGTCTTATTCAGCCTGAGTGTCACTCAATAATAAAATCTGTCACCTACAGAATTTAAAAGCTATATATACCACTGCAAGACATTTGACTTGCATACCTATCAGAATACAGCTGGTGATTTTAGGACAATCTCTATAAGATGTAGATTTCACTACTTACAGCACATCCAACAAATTATCATAAAATATCCTACGGACATTTGAGAACATCACTCGCTAGAACTAATAAGTGGTTCAACCGGGTTTAGCAAGAATCTTCCATTTTTAAGCATGACGGAAGCATGATCAATGATTTTGCTCCCATTTCTTTCTTTAGCTCTAGACAACTTGCTGTTTAGAACTGCAGTCTCGGGGCTCATTATGTTTAGGAGTGGAGTCTCAGGGGAGAAACCCTTTAAAAAACCCAACTCCTAATAGAATTTGAGGAGAATCTCTACATTTAAGGGGACCCTCATGAAGGGAAGAAAATATTTAACCTTGAGAAAATAATAAGGCTTATATAAGAGCATTATACATTAACAGATTATTTATTTAATTTATTTAAATATATAACTTTGCCTACTGAAGGAACATTTACAATTGTAGGTAAAAATTGCTTAAGAGATAATCTGTTTTTGTTTATGTTACCTGCTCTGGGTGATTAGGTTAGACAACATTAGACAGAAACATTTATATTAAATGTCCTTTCAAATATTCCAGCATAATAACTGTACTATTTCTGCTTTCATTTGGAACAAAAACAAGAAACCAAATAGAAATAAAAGACATTGCCTATTTACGTTGTTCAGACTGAGAATGGTGAATCTTCAGGAAGAAACACTGCCAAGAATGCTGTGGCGGAAGACAGATACAATATAAACACATCACCAGCTTCCTTTTTATAGTAATGTCTATCTTTAGCATACCAGCAACAAATTGTTGCTGGTATGTCATTCTTCCCTTCCCAGCTCACTGCCTGCCTGGTCACTATTGCTGCAGCCTTCTCACTTCAGTCCTCTCACTACAAAACAAAGCACTCCATACTCGGTTGCCTGAAATGGAAGTGGTACAATCTCTCCACATCTCAGGCATTGGCTCCAGGGTGCTATATTTTTCATGAAGAGGAAGCAGTAGCAGTTACCAGGCAGACAAGTAAGCAGAGAGGGACAAGAATGTCACATCAGCAGGTGATTCATTGATATGCTACAGACAGACATTACTATTAAATACAGAACAAATAGTGCATTTATAGCAACTTGAGCTCACTTTTTATATTACATGTGTCTGTAACCTAAATGAATCTATACAACAGAAATCCAGATGGTATTCTTTGATCCTTGGAAAAGTCAGAAGAAAAAAAGATAAAAATTCTCATATATGCAGAATTTCAACTTTTCTGCAAACTTATACAACTCAAATTTTCATAAACATCCAGTCTACATCTAATTTTTTAAAATCAGTGATTACTTGAAACAATCTCTTCTGTTATTTTAAGACATCTCCACCAAATATACAAGAAACCAGCCTTCTTTTTAAACAGGCTTGATTGAGATGGTGCCTTATTTCTGTGGGTATTGTGACATGGAGTCACAAGTCTCTTCCACCAGGGAAATGAGAGTTTCCATACAAGAGTCAGCCATTGCCAGAACAGTCTAGTGTGGAATCTACTAAATCCAAGCAGAATAATCATACAAAGTATACCTCTGCATATTATAGGGATACAACACCATATGAAGTCCATTTTTTCTGACCAAAATGTTGCCCACATTTTTTTAATCTAATTCAAAATCCCAGGGCCAACTAGATGAGACAGCTGAAATCAGACTTCTTGCATTTTTAGCCTACTTTCCAGTAGGCTTATGAGGTCACTCGGCATTCTGTGTGTGTATCCGTGTGTCCATCCCAGCTATCAACTTTGCAATGTGTGGACCAACAGAACCAAATCGGGAACAGTTGTTGGGACACAGACACACCTCAATGGCGTAGTTTGTAATGATGTCATCCACCCCAATTCAAGATGGTGTATGCATCAACGTATGAGGTAAGAGTGGACTAACTTATGAACTGCAAAGATTAGAACCAAATTTGCTACAGCTGTAGGAACATAAGAACAGCCCTGCTGGATGAGGCCTAAGGCCCATCTAGTTCAGCATACTGTTTCGCAGTGGCCCACCAGATGCCGCTGGAAGCCACAGACAGGAGTTGAGGGCGTGCCCTCTCACCTGCCATTACTCCCCTGCAACTGGTACTCAGAGGCATCCTGCCTTTGAGGCTGGAGGTGGCCCACAGCCCTCCGACTAGTAGCCATTGATAGACCTCTTCTCCATGAAGTCATCCAAACCCCTCTTAAAGCCATCCAGGTTGTTGGCTGTCACTACATCCTGTGGCAGAGAGTTCCACAAGTGGATCACGCGTTGTGTGAAAAAGTACTTACGCTTCTTGGTCCTAGACCTCCTGGCAATCAATTTCATGGAGTGACCCCTGGTTCTAGTGTTGTGTGAGAGGGAAAAGAATCTCTCTCTCTCCACTTTCTCCATACCATGCATGATTTTATAGACCTCTATCATGTCTCCCCGCAGTCATATTTTTTCTAAACTAAAAAGCCTCAGGTGTTGTAGTCTTGCCTCATAAGAAAGGTGCTCTAGGCCCCTGATCATCTTGGTTGCCCTCTTCTGTACCTTCTCCAGTTCAACAATGTCCTTTTTAAGATGTGGTGACCAGAATTGTACGCAGTACTCCAAGTGTGGTCGCACCATAGTTTTGTATAAGGGCATTATAATGTTAGCCGTTTTATTTTCAATCCCCTTTCTAATGATCCCTAGCATTGAATTTGCCTTTTTCACATCTGCCACACATTGAGTCACATAGGGATGCCCCAATGGCATAGTTTCTGATCATGTCATCTACCCGAATCTAAGCTAGTGGATGTGTAAACATTTGAGGCACAAGTGGGCTAACTTGTGGACTGTATAATCAATCTGAACCAAATTTGCTACAGCTGTGGGGACACACAGGGACACCTCAATGGTATAGTCTGTAATGATGTCATCCACCATGATACAATATGGCAGACATATGAATGTTTGAGTTGGATCAAATCATGCAAGAAGGAACCAGCCCCAGCAAGTGTGGGTTGGATGGAGAGACACACAGTGGCAGTGGGAATCTGCCCAAGAGTGAGGATAAACACTCCCATTTTGGTGGGCAAAAACAGTGGGGGCAGAGGCTGCACAGGTGCATGCTGGTATGGCCGGGCGGAAGCAGCTCAGCAGGCTGCTCACCCAGCCTGGCCCCACTACTACAGCTACACCTGGAACTGGAGGCAATGGAACAGGCTGCAGGTTGCCACGCTCAGCCCTCAGCCATGCCCAGGTGGACATAAGGCAGGCCTCAGGCTGGCTGCACTCAGCCTGCACTCAGCCCACACAGCCCCTTGAGGACAGTCGTACTTGGTCGCCCAGCACAGCGCAGGCCAACAGCGGGTGGTGGTGTGGCCACTGGAGACAGTATTCAAATTTGGGGGTCCCAGGGGCTGCCTGTCCCACTCGGAAGTCCAGGGGGAAAGGCACCTAGGAGGAAAGGCATTTGGGTGCCCTTCCCACCCAGAAGTCTGGGAAAGAAAAGCACCTCTGCTTTTCATCTCTATCTTACTACACACACGCACACAGAGACACACACCAAACAGGAAAACATCAAAAACTCCATAAGCTTTCTGCAGGGAGACAACAATGGAAGAGAGAGTTACAGAGAATGAGAGAAGCAAAAAACTGAGTTTAAGCTATATTAAGCATGGACACAGCCATAATCATTAAAGTAGTTAAAAATAGTCCATTTCAATCGCAGATTTTGTTAGATTTCAGTACATGTCATTTTACATTTTTAATAACTATACATGCATATTTAAATCAGGTTGAATATAAAAGATTGTGGAATACTGACCATGTATTCTACACAGAAAGCAGGCATTGATTATAAGTGTATGCAAATCTTATGCCCTCAGATATATATTTCATGTTGCTTTTCAAGCAGTGGGGAGGGTGCAAATAAGTTCATAAGCAGCAGGCCTTTATCACAATATATGTAAAATAGTCTTCCTCTATTCTGTTGCTGTGCCAAGAAGATTTCAGAGGACTACGCTCCAAAATGTATTCATGTAAGCAGTTTAATCTTGTCCCACTGAGGGACTGTCTCCTTTGAAGTGATTTAATCTAAATTGCACAAACATAACTTTACATTTTGTTAGAAGTCCTTAATTCTTCAAGGAACATGTGCTTGAGTCAGTGATCTAATGAATTATATAACGGGAGAAGTCAACATGACCCTTACTTACTAAGAAATCAGATATAAACTTTTCTTTTTCAATTAGCTGTGGGGCAAACTGAAAGATTGGAGAGGGCTAAAACAGATCTTTGTAGAACAAATCTCTTTCCTATTAAAAAAATAAACGTTTTAGATTGTACGATATATACAAATTCAGTTTCGTATCCCAGATTGCTTCAGAGATTCATTCTAAATTGTGTACAAAAATTAATGGCAATATCAAGGAACATTTGTTCTTACTGTAGCTCAGGTATGAGTAGTAAAATAAAGCTAGATTGAAACATATTTTTTTCATGAAAAGGTCCCTCAAAACTAGGGATAGGCCACCAAAACCATATGAGGTTTTGGGGAACAATTATAAGTGTGGTTCCTGAGCATCTATGGGTGGAGAGTGTGCTTCTCCAGCCCACTGGTACTTGATACTCTTGACTGAAGTTATGTTCCCATCAACTTTCCTCAGCTAGTAGAGAAAATGGATATTCCCTGCACCAGGCTAATGTCTGTTCTATTGCAGGTTATGATATACCATGGTGAATCAGGGCTAGCACAACTATAGTGCCAAAATATATATTACAGGAGTTATACTGGCTGCCTATAGGTTTCTGGGCAAAATACAAAGTGCTGGTTATAACCTATAAAGCCCTAAACAGCTCAGGCCCATGGTATTTAAGAGAGCGACTACTTCTGCACGATCCCCATCGTCTACTGCATTCGTCACGGGAGGCCCGTCTCTGGCTACCTTCAAGTCGTTTGGTGGCCACTTAGGGACAGGCCATCTCAGTTGTTGCTCCAAGACTTTGGAATGCACTTCACGCTGACATAAGACTCTCCCCATCTCTAGCAGTTTTTAAAAGAGCTTTGAAGATTCATCTTTTAAACCAGGCTTTTTTACTTCTGTAATTTTAAATATTGTAAATTTGTTTTTCTTTTTAGGAAGCTTTTTGGCGTTTTAATTGATTTTAATGTTTTGTGCTTTTGTATTGTTTTATTACTGTGAACCGCCCCGAGACTTTGGTTTGGGGCAGTATAGAAATGTATAAAATAAATAATAATAATCCTCTCTAATAAAACGCTTGGTGTCCGTCCGTGGACGGACAGCAAGCGTGTGTCCGTGCCTCCATGCCCTGTTCTGCGCCTGCGCGAAGCGCAGGCGCAGAACAGGGCAAGGGAGACACGCTCGCCGGCACCCGGCAGCCATCTTGGGCGGCCAGAAGCGGCCGCCCTGAAGAAGCCGGAGAGGAGGCGGCGGGAAAGTGACCGAGGCGGCGGCGGAGCCGCCGCCTCGGCCAAAATAGGTGGAGGCCGAGGGCGGAGCGGAGGCCATGTAACCTTAAAAAAAAATTTACTCCCGCGGCCGCCGCCGCCGACCGCCCACCCTCCCTCCCAGCTGCCAAGTCCCCCTTACCCTGGCCGACTGCTGTCGGCCGAAGACAGCCCTTAATCTAAGAGGCAGAGAGGAGCTCGCAAGCAGAGCTCCTCTCTGTGCAAAGCCTCTTGCCGAACTGCCGCTTTGGGCGCTTGCGTCCCTTGCGCCCAAAGCGGCAGTTCGGCAAGAGGCTTTGCACAGAGAGGAGCTCTGCTTGCGAGCTCCTCTCTGCCTCTTAGATTAAGGGCTGTCTTCGGCCGACAGCAGTCGGCCAGGGTAAGGGGGACTCGGCAGCTGGGAGGGAGGGTGGGCGGTCGGTGGCGGCGGCCGCGGGAGTAAATTTTTTTTAAAAAGTTACATGGCCTCCGCTCCGCCCCCGGTCTCCGTCTCCCCGGCCTGGCGGGGGCAAGTGCCTGGGCCGATTTGGCCCTTAAAGGTAGGGGGGGAACGGCGGAGGGAGGGGGAATGGCGGCGGGGGGCCAGGAGCGCTGTTACTAGCGCCCGTTATTCAACGGGCCAAAATTCACTTGTAATAATAATAAAATAATAATAATAAAAGACACAATGAGGCTTTTATATCATCTCAGTACAAGCATACTTATTTCAAAGCAAAATCAATTTAAACAACTGGTACTATACAGGCATGGTAGCACCTGCTCTTGGTGTTCCATAAATTTCTCTAAGAGAAATTAAATTCTCCATTTTGTAAAGATGAGTTGAATTGGCCCACATTCGTCAATTATTGTTTAATTCTGACAAAAACTCCTGCTAAACCTTTGTAAAGCCTCAGAACCAAACTTGTGCTGCTTAACAAGATAATATAGATGCAGTAGCTTAAGCATCCCAAAGTGATTTAAAGATTATAAGTAAAATGTGTACACACACACACCATCACTGACATAAGGTCCAGGGTATGTAAAGGAACACCTTCTCCATTATGAGCCCCACTGCTAATGAGATCATCTGGGGAGGTCCATCCACAGCTGCCACCAGTTCGTCTGGTGGCTACTCAGGGATGGGCCTTCTCCATTGCTGCCATGAGGCTTTGGAAGGCACTCCCTGTCAAAATAAGAGTCTCCCCATGTCTGACAGTTTTTAAAAGGGCTGTTAAGACACATTTATTCACCCAGGCTTGCTTACTTTATTTTATATACCGCCTGACTCCAAAGGATCTAGCTGGTTCACAAAAACAAACACAACAAAAACAAACTGTTAAAACAAAACAATTTAAGACATTCAGAGATTACTAAAAGCCTGGCTGAGAAAAAAAATGTAAAGGCTGGTAAAGATGTTAAACCATGAAAAATGTAAAAGCTCTGTTAAAGGCTGGTAAAGATGTTAAACCACAAACCCCTATAAGGAAGTGCATTCCATAGCTTTCTCCGTAACCCAGGAGCTGTTGGAGCTAGGACCCTGGCAGCATCAGTTCTCAGCTGCAATATCTCATAGTGACCACTGGGAGGGGGAGGTTTGGGTCATGGATAAAAGTGCTGGACTCCTCCCCTCCCACCTTTTTCCCACTACAGGAGCAACTACAGAGAAGGCCCATTCCTGAGTTACCACCAGTTGAGCTGGTGGCATCTGAAGACAGACCTCTCTCAATGATCTTAATGTGCCATTGCTTTTTAATTATATTATAGAATCTATTATTTTAAATATTTAAATGTTTTAATTTGTTTTTAATCTGTGTTTTATAGTAACCCACCCACATACATGAGTTTTGGGTGGCATACAAATATATGAGAGAGAGAGGGGTGGGTGGGGTGGGGGGGCTTTAAAAAACAGGAAATTGAAATATCAAAACATCTTCAGTTCAAATAAGATTTAGGGTCCTCAACACTGGGCTGCCTGGGCATCCAGGCAGAAACTAAATAGGTACAGTTTCTACAATCAGTTGCTAGTAATGCACCTGATGAATTTCTACCTGATGCATCTCCTCAAGGCACAGTACTTCCCAAATGCCAACTCCTAAATAAACGTCCAGGCAAAATTCCACAATTGCAGCAGCTTCACCTGTAAGATTCTGCTCCCCCAATGCATTTCCCCCTCCTGCACTGCCACCATTCTGATTGGTGGCAATGCAAAAACTTCTTGGCCTTCAGCCTGAATGGAGGAAGAGGAAAGATAACAAGCTTTAGCTCTTCCGGGTTTTATGCCCTGTGTTTCATTGCACTGCCTTACCTACCAGCACAGAAGATGAAGAACATTGCTATGCTAATGCAAAGGTAGGCAACCTTGGCTTTCTGGGTGTTACTTAACTACAACTCTCATCATCCCCAGCCACAATTTACACAGCTGGTGTTAGAACAAAAGGTGTAGTAGTTAAACAACTGCTGGAGAGCCAAGGTTGCCTGACCCTGTGCTAATGCATTCTCTTCCTACAAAATCACAAAAATTAAGGCACTTTTGTAAAGGACTTGGAAATGTTTGTGAACAATGCCTTCCCCTCCTCTGTTTAGCTTACCTCAAACTGGGAAAGTTGAATGCTGCTGCCATTTTTACTCAGTGTTCCACAGATGACTACAGCCAGAGATGACACCTCAGTTTGATTTGTTTTGAATATAATAAAATGTTCAGTCATTACTATATCCAGCATCACTGAATTCCTCAGATCAGTTGCCAAAATAAGTTGTTATGGTTATGAAATCTTTTCCATTTGCCAACTTACTATTACTATATTATGTTTCAGGTTAGAATGCAATTCCTATAAATGCAGTGGGTTCTGCTCCCACCTCTTGGGTAGATTCCAGATGGAGTCACTTGGAGATCGTTGTCCTTCAAAACGTGAACTTTTACAGGTGAAACTCAGAAAATTAGAATATCGTGCAAAAGTCCATTAATTTCAATAATGCAAATTAAAAGGTGAAACTGATATGTGAGACAGATGCATTACATGCAAAGCGAGATAAGTCAAGCCTTAATTTGTTATAATTGTGATGATCATGGCGTACAGCTCATGAAAACCCCAAATCCACAATCCCAGAAAATTAGAATATTACATGGAACCAAGAAGACAAGGATTGTAGAATAGAACAATATCGGACCTCTGAAAAGTGTACAGTGTACTGTGCTTGATTGGCCAGCAAACTCGCCTGACCTGACCCCATAGAGAATCTATGGGGCATTGCCAAGAGAAGGACGAGAGACATGAGACCAAACAATGCAGAAGAACTGAAGGCCGCTAATGAAGCATCCTGGTCTTCCATAACACCTCATCAGTGCCACAGGCTGATAGCATCCATGCCACGCCACATTGAGGCAGTAATTGCTGCAAAAGGGGCCCAAACCAAGTACTGAATACATATGCATGCTTATACTTTTCAGAGGTCCGATATTGTTCTATTCTACAATCCTTGTCTTCTTGGTTCCATGTAATATTCTAATTTTCTGAGATTGTGGATTTGGGGTTTTCATGAGCTGTACGCCATGATCATCACAATTATAACAAATTAAGGCTTGACTTATCTCGCTTTGTATGTAATGCATCTGTCTCATATATCAGTTTCACCTTTTAATTTGCATTATTGAAATTAATGGACTTTTGCACGATATTCTAATTTCCCGAGTTTCACCTGTACATGGCATCCCCCCAGAGTTCCATACTGTCGCCAATGCTTTTTAACATCGACATGAAGCCACTTGGAAAGGTCATCAGGAGAGTTGGTGCAGGGTGTTATCAGTATGCTGATGACACCCAAATCTATTTCTTCATGTCAGCATCATTAGGAGACATAACGTCCCCAAATGCCTGCATGAAGGCAATGATAGGCTGGATGACGAATAAACTGAGGCTGGATCCAAATAAGACAGAAGTACTTATTGTGCAGAGTTGGAACTCAGGAGACAATTTTGATCAGCAGGTTCTGGATGGGGGTCACACTTCCCCAGAAGGAACAGGTGCACAGTCACGATTCTGGATTCAAACCTCTTCCTGGTGTCTCAACTTGAAGCAATGGCCTGCGGTGCTTTCTATTAGCTTGGGCTGATAAACCAGCTGCATCTGTTTATTGAGATAAATGACCTCAGAACAGTGTTACATAAGCTGGTAACCTCCAGACTTGACTACTGAAATGTGCTTTATGTGGGGCTGCCTTCAGACATAATCCGGAAGCTGTAGTTGATACAAATGCAGCAGCCAGGTTGGTCACCGAGTCATCTCGAAGAGACCATATTACACCTATATTAAACCATATTACACTGGCTACCAATAAGATTCGAGGCAAAATGCAGGTGCTGCTTATAGCCTATAAAACCCTAAATAGCTTATGCCCAGAGTATTTAAGAGAACATCTTTTTCACCTTGAGCCCTTCACCCATTGAGATCATCCAGAGAGGTTCATCTTCAGTTGCCATCAGCTCATCTGGTGGCTACACAGGAATGAGCCTTCTCTGTTGCTACCCCGAGACTCTGGAATGAGCTCCCTGCTGAAATAAGAGCCTCCCCATCTCTGACAACTTTTTGAAAATCTCTAAAGCGTTTATTCAACCAACCTTTTCAACTAGACCTGTAGTTTTAAATTGTTTCAAGGTTGTAATTTCTGTTTTAATTTGTTAAGGCTACTGTAAAGTACCCAGAGACAGAAGTTTGGGGCAGTATGTACAAATATAAACAAATGTATAAATAACAATAAATAAAACTAGCTGGGCTGGGCGCAGAGCATCTGCTCCTCTGCTGCCCGGCAGGCCCGCTTCTCCTCCCTGTCCGGCTCACTTCTCCCCCCACCACCTGAGGCTTCTGGCTGGTGGGCCAGCCAGCCGGCCTACTTCTTCTCCCCCACCCGGCACTTTCTGGCTGGCAGGCTGGAAAGCCGGCCCGCTGCCTCCTCCTGCTCACCAATTCCCAGTGGCTGGGTGGCCCCGCCACCACTGCCTGCTCCCAGGTAGCCCGCCACCGCCTGCTGTTCCCGGCGGCTGGGTAGCCTACTGCCAACGCCTGCTGTTCCCACCAGCTGGCCCACCGCCTCCTGATGCTCCTGGCGGCCAGCCACGGCCTACTCCCAGCATCCCTATTCCCCCGTCGCTAGTCCAGCAGCTGCTCACGAACTCTTGCGAGAGCTGCCACACATGGAATTAGTGACGGATACCTTTAAGAGAATTAAATATATAGAAGATACCACTTTAGGTAGAAGTATGAGCAACTGGTGTCAACCTGGACACATTTCCAGTTCTAGGATCCACTGTAGGTTATTTGAGAACAACTGGATACCATCAGAATGCAGATATATGCATGGTATCGAAAATGCATTTTCTTAGTATCTTATTTGTGGGATAATGTGGATTGATATCACAATACATCAGGAAGAAATCCATCAGGTGCACCGGCAGCAAGTACCTTTGAAGTTGCATCTGTTGAATTTCTGCCTGGATGCATCCTTCTGTAGCCCGATGTTTAGCTGAAAGACCAACCCAAATTGTGGAAGCATGCAGCCTAATTTGTTAAACCAGCATAATATATGAGATTGTACAAAGTCTTTCACTGCTTACCTGGCACACAGGTTAATGTTACTACCTTAATTTGCAATTTCCATGCTTTTTAGACCACCAGTGAAAATTATATGCACTTCAACTCCAGTTTTAAGCAAAATATTTTTTGATATTTTAATTTACTTTCAAGCAAAGTGCATTTGGTTTGTTGTGTAATTTTCTTTCAGCTCCTATAGTCATCTAGGACAGGGGTCCCCAACATTTTTAAACAAGTGTACCCCTTCTCTCACACGCTTTCAGCTCAGGTACCCCATAGAGTCTGAGAGTGAGTGTGAGAGTGTGTGTGTGTGTGTGTGTGTGTGTGTGTGTGTGTGTGTGTGCACGCACATGTGAGCATGTACACACTTTCTCTCTCTCTCTCTCTCTCACTCACTCACACACACACACAAAACCATATACACTACAGTCTACTCCAATCACTTGCTTACATCCACCTCCCTCTCCTTCTGTCATAGACACATCAGCTTCAAGTCAGTAATCCTCAGATGGACAGCAAATAAGTGCAGCTGCAGTGTGGGGAGGCAAGAGGGCTCTAAATACCCCTGGGAGTCCTTCAAGTACCCATATGGGTATTAGCAACCCCTGTTGGAAATCCCTGATCTAGGAGATTCAGCTAATGAACTTCAGAGATGTTCCAGAAATACCAACGATTAGTCTTTATGAAAAGTCATGCAGCATGTATCCACATCAAGACACCTGGTATTAAAACAAAAGGAAATAGGTTTGGGGAAAGAGTTCAGCAAGGTTCAGCCTTGGAGAAAATTGTCTTCAAACAATTATTATTTTTATTACTTCAAAGAATTATTACCTTTAAGTATTGCATAACTGGCACTTAGTGACAGGGTATTTTGATATGAAATTTGATACAAATGTGTTTTTAATAAGTAATTTGGGGAAGAAATGGTCTTCTAACTAGTACTGTCTTTGATCATTGATTAGCCAACAAAACTTCAGTGTAAATGCTGCATAATTTAAACATAGCAAAATACATTTTATTGTAGAGTCAAATAAATTACAAATAATAATTTTAGAAAACTTTTCCTTCATATTTTTTAAAAAGTTAATAAACTGGTATACAAATATCAATGTTTTCAAAAAAGTGCCTGGGAAACGGAAAACTTTTAGAAGTATCAAAAGGAAAAACCCAACTGCAGCACAATGCCTCACCCAAATTGTGTTTGGCCACGATCCAAAGCCTATGGGGAATTTTAAATTTTTTCTCTCTCAAACAGCAGCCTCCACTTCCACAAAATAATCTGTATTTTAAAGAACGGGTAATTTCAAAAGCATTTGTGACATAGAAATTAATTGTTTTTTAAAAATCAAAAATTCCATTTGGCAAATGCAAACTCCTTGAACAAGCCTACATAGCTCTTTGGTTACCAGCCATTAACATTATTTCTTTAAAAATAAGTATATTCCTTCACTTCTGCACTAAAATTTAATATATGCAGCACTTTGGGAATCATGCCATTAGAATATGTATGTATTAAGCGAATGGAAAATAGAATTAGGAAAATAATGCCTACTACTAATACTACTTTTTGGGACAATTAGTGATGGGTGGCATTCCCTGAGTTTCATTTGGAAACTGGCCACCAAAGCAAAACAAAAACAAAAACTGGCCACCTTTTTATAGGCTAAAAAAGCCATCAAAATATAGGCTAGGTACATAGCTAGCAGAGCCTGTATTAAATGCTTTTGCCAATGTCACGGCTCAGGAGTTTTCAACTTTTTAAACAAGTGTGCTGCTTCTATTTCTAGAACTCTGACCTCCAGAAAGAAATATTGCCAAAGCTTGTTAGAAATAATTTAGTAGCTGAGTGAATCTGTCCTGGAATCATACACACACATCCCAAACTAACCCTCTAACTCTACACTGTAGCTTCCTTTCTCCTCTGGAGCCCCATGGCCAGGGCTCAACAGCATACCCTTCACCTGACCCTTTGACTCCCTCCTCCTGGCTGGCTAGTCCTCAGGCTCAGCCTATCCCTCTCTCTCAACCTGACAGACTCAGTAGCAAGGGTAGTGCCAGGGTTGTGCAAAAGCCAGCATTTCATCTCTGCTGAGCCTGCAGGTCAGGCTGAGGGAGGTGTGGGCTGAGTCTGAACACTCAGTCGGCCAGTCACATGAATAGACGGGAGGGATGCTGGCTGACACTCCTCTCCCTAGAGAGACATCCAACAGTGTGGCACACAAGTGAGTAAGGGAGGCTGGAGGAGGAGGAGAGCTGGTCTTGTGGCAGCAAGCACGACTTTTCCTCTTAGCTAAGCAGGGTCTGCCCTGGTTGCATATGAAAGGGAGACTTGATGTGTGAGCACTGTAAGATATTCCGCTCAGGTGATGGAGCCGCTATGGGAAGAGCAGAAGGTTTCAAGTATCCTCCTTGGCTTCTCCAAAAATAGGGCTGAGAGAGATTCCTGCCTGCAGCTTTGGAGAAGCCACTGCCAGTCTGTGAAGAAAATACTGGGCTAGATAGACCAATGGTCTGACTCAGTATCTGGCAGCATCCTATGTTCCTATGTGGGTTCTGTGTACTTCATGTACCCCCTACAAGGCTTCAAACTACCTCTAGAGGTGCAAGTATCCCTGAAACTGGATTGAAAACTCCTTTCATAGCAAATCAGGTTAGGAAGTTTCACTGAACTTGATTAGACAAACCCCAGGGCTGCACAGTGTCTCTTCCATAAAGCTGGTGAGTATCACTGGGCTTAAACTTAACCTTAAACGTCACCCCTGGGGCTACTTAGCTCAGATCTAAGTAAATAGCAGTTGGTAGCCAGGAACTGAAGTATTAAATGTGCAGGAGGGAAGCAACCTTTTGTACATGTGTAATATTTCATTTTCTGTTGCTGTAAAATAAACTTTGATGGTAAAAATGATGAATTCATATTTCTTCTGAGCATTACAAGTTCAGGAGGAAAGCTGGTCTTGTGGTAGGAAGCATGACTTGTCCTCTTAGCTAAGCAGGGTCCACCCTAGTTGCATATGAATGGGAGACTTGATGTGTGAGCACTGTAAGATATTCCCCTCAGGGGATGGAGCTGCTCTGGGAAGAGCAGAAGGTTACAAGTTCCCTCCCTGGCAGCATCTCCAAGATAGGACAAGATTTTTTTTTATAGGACAAGATTTTTTTATTGAACCAACAAACTACCAAAGCATACAGTACGTTGCCAAAGCACAATTATATACAAAGTGGTTGTTTGTACATCATATATCTACAAAGATTTACACACAAGGATTTGGAAACCCACAAGGTTATGAAGTATATGCAGGTAGTAGTGTAACTCGGGGGTGGAGGATTTCAAGGCACATCAGGTAATCGGGGGGTTACGTCCGACGTCCATTTCCACAATTTGTCCCATTGCTGGTTAGAAGATATACTCTTGTCTTTTTCCACATAACCATACAAACTTTTCCAGAAAAGATTTACTGTCTCATCTGCGTGAACCTCTTGTTCACGTCTTCCCTCTCAATTCCTGTGCAGGAGCATTGCATAAATGACATACAGGTTTACTAACCTGATTACAAGAAGAGGAATGTTCCAATTCCCTAGTATGAGGGCACCCGTTCCGTCCCGTTTCCTTGAAGGTTTCTTTCTGGGACCTCGAAAGGAGGTTCTATCGCTCAAACCCGAGGTTAGTTCTTCCCAAGTCTGTTTTTCCAAATCAGGCCACTCTAACAGCTTGCTTACTCCCTGCCACACTCTTTTGGCTACCACACACTCTTTTAAGAAATGTGACTGGGTTTCCCTGAATGTTTTACCTAGCTCACTAGCTTTCTGTTTACAAGTGATTTTAGGGCACTCTTGTTGGTCCTCTGGGAGCCATGGCTTAGCCGCATTAAGTGGTAGTACTTGATGGTATAAGCGCCACCTTGTTTCCCATAAATGGAAAGGGACTTTTTTCTCTTTAAAGAGAGTGATAGGGTGATCGGGTTGCAACAAGTACTGTGAAGTGCGGTGTTTGTAGTGTTTATGTTCTAAATCAGGTTTTAAGAAACCCACTTCTAGAATCTCTCCATAAATTGTTTTCCTTAGCTGCTTAACTGAGGAGGATCCTTTAAATAGATCTGGTACAACCTTCCATTTTTTAAGTGTGAATAACAAATCTCTCAAGTAGTCCGGGTGTTCTCTTTTTAATACTTGTGTGATATTACCATTGAAAGATCCTTTCCCCCACCATGCTATGCCCCATGCTGACTTGCGCCAACACAGAGCGAAACGTGAGACCCAGGTTTTTTGCAGGAGGTTGGACATATTATGGACATCCACGAAAATCCAGTTTCTGAAATTTCAGGACATGAATTCAGTTACAAAATAGGGTTGCAGGGCAGGCAGGGCTAGGCCTCCCCACTCAACCTCCTTAAATGCTACCGCACGGGCCAAAGGGAAGGACGCTTTGTGCCATACTAGATGGAAGATGTGGCTTTCAACTCTCCGAAGGAGATCGAGCGGGGGAGGATAGACTACCGCCAGGGTATGCACCGGGGGTATCAGGTAAGTCCGGATGTAAACCGCTTTCTGGTACATGGCAAGGCTCCACTTTTTCCACATGGTGATTTTAAGCATTACTTTTTCTTCCCAATCTGTCCAATTTCCCCCCCAGACTTTTTCCTTAATCCTATATTCAGTCCCCAAAATGTTTAATGTATCTACCCACTTCAGTTTGGACTCTGGGGCCCCTTCGCTTTTACATTCAGAGATGGGTAGGCACGAGAGTTGTTGGCGTCCGGGGTCCATTTTAACAAATACACTTTTGTCAGCATTTAATTCTGAGCCCGAGATCTTGCCATATTCCCAGAAGAGGTCTAGTATTACAGAGATTTCATTTTCATTCGATAACAGTAATGTAACATCATCGGCATGAGCTACAAATTTTACCCTAAACTCAGTAGGCGGTTCTGAGTGGACAGGTGGTTCAGCTATCCCATCACTCTCCCTCCTCCTCCCTCCCGGGAAGATCTTGCACAGCAGAGGGATAGAGACTGAGAGTCCTTGCAGATGGGGTTCTCTCTGAATCCTGATCAGGATCGGATCCAGGGCAAAAACATAAAGTAATGGGCTCAGTGGGCATCCTTGGCGGACACCCAAATGCAAAATGATCGGGTCGCCCCGCCATCCATTAATCTGTGGTGTCACCTTTGCATTTGTATAGAGCAGCTGTATCCAAGTAACGAATACGGGTGGTATACCTTTAGCTTTCAACAATGTCCAGAGATAATTGTGGTTCACTTTGTCAAAGGCCTTAACTTGATCCAATAAGAGGAGGCGACCTTTCCAACTTTCATTCTGTATAGAGTAAAAAAGTTCTCTCAGTAGACACAATGAGTCTGTCATCTTTCTTCCCAAGATAGCGCTTGTCTGCAAGCTGTGGACCAATTTAGGGGCCACTTTCGCCAATCTATTATTTAGGATTTTGGCAAAGATTCTGTAATCGATATTTGTGAGGGTTACCTCCAGTTTGTGAGGTTTACCTCCAGTTTTGTGGTAAAGTGGTGTCACCTTTATTGGTGGGGGAAATTAAGAGGCCGTCCCCAAAGGACCTATTGTCTAGGACAAAACTAAATAATTTTACTAAAACTGGTAGTAGCTGGTCTGCGTAAATCTTATAGAAAGGCCATGTCAGACCATCAGGCCCCGGGGCCGATGTGTTCTTTCCCGCTGAGATAACTGCTCTGACCTCTTCTATTGTTACAGGATGGGTCAAAGAACTTTTTCCCCCCTCAGTGAGGGAATAGCCGAGACCATATTCATTCAGACTGCAGAACCTATCTAGATAGGACTGAATGTCTTTTACAGAAATATCCTTCAATGCATACAAGTTTGTATAGAACTGGGCCATCATCTTTAACATATCGTGGTGGTCGGCCATTAGTGGGCTACTTCCATCCTATCGCAGGCCTTGGAATGTCAAACTAGATGCATGCATCTTGTCCTTTGCCCACTCCCCTTTTCCAACTACAGACCCTTTGAAGCGATACCGCTTATTTTCTAAATGCCTGTGCCGCAGCTCATTTTGAAAAGTCCTGGTTGTCTCTTTGTAGCGGCAGCACGATTCCACGTCGAAGGCTTCTCCCCTGTTCATCTTATCAACAATCTTCAGATGTTGGGTGATCGCTTTCTGATAATTTTTGACCCCTATCTTATATGCCCGGCTGGTCACTGCCCTAGTACGGCAGCCCACCCTCTTTTTAAGTGTCTCCCAGGCTCCCAAAAGAGCATCTTCTGCCTCTAATAGCCAGGGGTCTGTCGCTTCAGTTCTGATAAAAGGACACCTTTGAGATATTCATCACTTAACATTTTTGGGTGTAATCACCACAAGGGCTTACCATGTGGAATTACCTCAGAGAGATTAAATCCCACAGCCGCATGGTCTGACCATGGGGTAAGTACTAGTTTAGACCTGTAGACTTCAAAAGAAGGGGGAGCCCAGAGTCTATCTAGCCGGCTAGCTGATCTCGGGTGGTAATATGTAAATTTGACTCCGGTTTTAAATTTATGTCTATACTGCGATTTAAAGTTCTCTTCATGACAGATTGGAAAAAAATCCAAATCATTATATACCCCCAAGGCCTTATCATCTAAACCCAGAGTCTCACTCAGAAAACGTTGGAGAGCTTTTTCCTCATTCGTTAGAGAGGGACTTGAGGGGGAGACTGGGAGGCCTCCCGAAAAGGCTTTCCTGTCACTCAGTTGGGCTCTGTTATTAAAATCCCCCACAATCAGGAGGTGGTGCTTGGTGTCACATATATCTTTTAGTTTAGCCCAAAGAGCCTTCCTAAGGTGTGATTGTACCAGGGCATATATGGCGCAGAGTCTAAAGGCTCGGTCGAGCCTTAGATAGGGCTGAAAGCTTCCTGCCTGCAACCTCGGAGAAGCTGCTGCCAGTCTGTGTAGACAATACTGCGCTAGATGGACCTATGGTCTGACTCAGTATATGGCAGCTTCCTATGTTCCTAATGTTGGTCAAATTTATATCACAGGCTAGGTTATTATAAGTTTGGACCATTTCATTCACTACAATAAATGCACATTTATCAGAATGGGATAATTAGGCAGGCCACACGAATGAGGCCAACCTATTTCATGAAGAGATCGTCACTTTTTCAGCAATCACAACATGGTTATTGAAGTGCAATGTATAATGTCAAGAGCTAATGGATTTTAACGTAAGTTGTACTCATTCATCATAAAAAGGGGCAGGAATTCTAAAACTCTTTTATCCCAAAAAGGAGTTAGGGAGCTTTGAAACATTATGTTCAGCCCATGGCAAAATAGATTAAAAAATGATACCCGGATATTTCAAAGATGATGTGTAATATGCATTCTTGCATGGCAACAGGTGTTTTTTTTTTTTGTTATAGCCATGGTATTATGCCATGGCATAACTTGCAAACCAAAATGTAATCTTGGCATATATTTTAAAAAAAAATGTAATACAAGATCACAGAGAACAGTTTACAAGGGCTTCATAACTTTTCAAGACTATTAATGTCCTTAGAATTGTTAATGCACTGAAAGTTACAACAGTTTAATGCACTTAAAGTGTGCATTAAAATACATTAAAAAGCCAGAGTCTAAGCCATTAAACATTATGCTGAGGTAGAAAGAAATACAGCAAAAACTTATGTTCAAGGGTTTGACAACTCAATGGAAAGCAACCCCATGATAAATTACATGCCAACTGACCAGCTGAATCATAATGCACAATTTTTGTTAATACATTCTACAAAACACTGAAACCTTAGCTACCAAATGTCCCCGCAAACTTTATGAAAATACACAATCTTCCTCTCCCAATGATCGGTCAAGGACGAAACATCCCAGATATCCCCTACTCCTACATACCAAAAGCAGCAAGAGTTTTGGGAAAGGGAAAGAAAGGTAGGGTGAGTTTGATAATAAGCCTTGATATGGCTATGAGAACCCAGCTATCTATAAATTAAACACAGGTCCTGAGCAGTATTCTCTCTAGTTTTTATCATCTGTGTGTGGAATGAGTTTTGTTCTGGGCGGCAGGAATGAGTTTTGTCCTGGGCGGCAGTTTCAAAGCAGTGTGTGCACATGTCCATTCAAAGTGGGGCCTTCCTGATTCAATCTGAGCAGGATCTAAAATTAACTGAACGGACATCAAACAATGTAAGAGAGCACACATGCGCATGCCTTAGAGGGAACACTGGTCCTGAGGCTTCCATGATAAAAAAAACCTGATGGTCCTGAGGCTTCCAAAAAATAACCCTGGCAGAAGAGCTGCCTTACATCCATTATCTTTTAAACATGCTATACTCCCTTGCAGAAGGATGTGCCCAAATAATTACTCCTTTTCTGACCCATTTGCCTTTAGAAATTGAAATAAGGAAGGATCCACTTAAAAACTAAGTTCTTCATCTGCTTATTGCAAACTGTAAAAAATACTAAGTGCTGACTGCCAGGTTCCTTAGCCAAGAGCCCTAATTAAAATTCCACCTCTAAACATCTTCTGACAAAAAGATTCCCCCTGATCCAATGTATATTTGTAAGGACAATTACATATCCTGGGAAAATGCTGTCCATTACATTTCACATTACCTTGAAAATAGCCTTGAAACTTTAGCAATGTCTTTAGCAAACTTGCATCAATGCAGAGACAGAGGAGACAAGCTTTCCTTTCGGGTTCTAATTTGCTTCTACCTTCAAAATTAACTGTACAGTTCTTCATATTCAATAAATACTTTATATATCCAGATGCTCAAGAAACGTTACTGGGAAAGACCTCCCATACAGAGTAGGTTGGTCATAAATCTGCATTTTGTGTATAACTTCCTAAGTCCTCTCTCCCAAAAAGATCCTTGTTTTGGAATGAAATCATCCAGAGTGATCTGGTGACAGCGTGGGAGCTCTGTGCTAAACTACAGTGTAACCACATAACACTAGAACCAGGGGTCATCCCATGAAACTGATTGCAAAGAAATTTAGGACCGACCAAAGAAAGTACATTTTCACACAATGCATAATTAACCTATGGAATTATCTGCCACAAGATGTGCTGAAATCCACAAGATTAGATGGCTTTAAGAAGGGCTGAAATAAATTCATGGAGGACTAGCCTATCAATGGCTACAAGGTCTTATAGGCCACCTCCATCCTAAGGGGCAAAATGCCTCTAAATACCAATTGCAGGGGAACAGAAGGAGGATAGAAGGCTTGCCCTCAGCTTTTACCTGTGGACTAGGGATCTGGTGGGCCACTGTGTGAAACAGGATGCTGAAGATAAGCCTTAGACCTGATCCAGCAGAACGGTTCTTGTGTTCTGAAGATATTTTAATCAGAGCTCACAAAATGATGTGTAAAAGAAGGTGGTCAGTTTCCGTCAGGTCAGTAGATTTGTGACACTGAAGTATGTTCCATTGCTTAGCTGATCTTGAAGATTGGAAGCAAACCCCATTGAGCAGCTGCTCAATCTCTTAATTCTCAGGAAACCCCCAAAGTATCATAACATTATATTCCTGAAATGCACATCAGTGCCAAAAGGTAATTATAATTGCTCATAAAAAGCTCAGCAGCACAGAGGAAGTGGTATGGATTCCATGCCTGTCACCACTGTAAGCAGCATCTCCTCAGGGTATTTTAGCAAGCAGAAGCAATACCAGGTGTCTGGAAGTCTCAGAGGGTGCAAAACTAGTCCTACTGTGTGATGATATTAAAATGTGTATTATCTAAGTATACTAATGGGGATAAAGAGTTGCTTCAGCTCCCAAGATAATTGCTTGTAATCTAATTTCCTGGAATTAGGTTACTGCAAACCAATTATAATAGTTTCTCCCTTTTAAGAATATAACTTGTTCCCCAAACACCTTGCAAAATACGTTTACATGCTTGCGGGGGGGGGGCTAATGTCACCCCTCATGCTGTTTGCTGTGATGAATGTCAGTATTAAAAATAACCCTCTGAAATAAGCACCAGATTTATGTGTTATACAGTGCTCCATTTCTAATTAATTTTACAGAATTGTTTATCTTTACAACATCTCGCTAGCTCAATAATCAAAGCAGATCTAAAATCACATCTGCATTTCTACCTTAGAATCATTACTGCTGTACTAGCAGACACTGGCACTGCTAGACTAGTGGAGCAAGGGTTCCCAACATTTTTTTAAAAACAAGTATACCACTTCTGCTGCAGACCTCAGCTCAGGTACCCCTTTCGAGATTTTGTTTGCGTGTGCGCATGCCTGAACACAAATTTAAATTTAAATGTCACCGTTAGGGTGACAGCCACTCCCCTCTTCCATCCAAAAAACCCCAAAAAACCAGCCACAACCAACATAATTATCTGCTTATAACATGGAGTTACTAAAGGCTCCCTGAACCAACATTAACCTTCATCTAACTACAACCAAAGACTACTAATTTATGAATATTTACATGCAACTTTTCAACAAAATGTGGAGGGAGTGGAAACAAGAAGGAAGTTGACAGAGAGAATGCAAGAATGAGAAGAGGGGATGTGAGAGAGGACATGGTGAGGGGACGCAAAGAAGGGATGCAATAATGAGAAAGCCTTGAAGAGTTAAGGAGAGGTGGCATCAGCAAGCAGGCACACACGCATGCACATGAAGGAGAGAAGAAAGGGAGGAAGGCAGAGGATGACACAGGCACAAGGAAGAGCAAGGAGCCTTGGTGAGGACAAGGAGCCTTGATGAAAAGCAGTGGCAACAAAAATACACATGCGGTATGTTTTAGGCCACTCTCTCTGAATCAGCCAGCCTGATCACTGCCAACCAATAGCAAGCTGGTTCCACATGCCACTGACAGAGCTTGCAATTGGCTGAGAAGGATTCAGGACCAAATGTGCAGGCAGAAGAGGTCTCCATAGGAGACGCGGGGGAAGCAGATAGGAACAGAGAGCAATACCCAGCATATAGCTGAGCCCATGCTGAGTACCAACTGGGTCTCTTCAAAGGACCACCAGTGGTACCCATATTGGGGACCCCTGTAGTAGGGTATACAGCAGAGTTGCACAACTTCAGCCCTTCTTAGACTACAGTTCTCACCATCCCCAGTCACTGTGGCTAATGATCTGGGATGATAGTAGTCCAGTGGACCTAGGTTGTGCATACAGTAATAAGGACGCACTACTTTGTGAAAGACCATCATCAGTTTGTGCAAGGAGGTTATTCTAAAGCCTAAATGACTAAGGCATAGATAACAATTCAAGATTTAGAGAGAAAATGTATTTTTAAAAACGATCAGGAAAGCAACAATACTTGTCTTGCATTTATAATTCCCAGGAGCACCTTTGTGTGCTGTGAAGAACAAGCAGTATGCCACAACAAATGCATTAAAGGCTCCTCTTCCTCCGACACACATGTGGCTCTCTGTTGCATCTTTGGCCTTCCCATCTTTCTACTTCCAGAGAATCCTTTCCACATTGATTTACATGCTACAGAACCTTTGTACAGTGCTGAGGATATCTGGCAGTATTAAGGGGCACAAAATTATGGCTGGATCTACAGATCAACAGAATAGCTGAGGTGAAGTGGAAAAACAGATTGTACTACTTCTGGCTACAGGTGGGGCATACCCACTTTTAACGGCTTCACTATGTTTAAAAAAAAACACCAAACAAAAACAATCTCCTTTCACACAGAACTAACGTAATAGAGAAAAGGTCCTAGTGTAGCTCTCTTCCTTCAGTGCTGGTTTACTTTTTTCAGGGAGTTCTTAAAATCAGGAAGCTTTTAAAAATGTGATCCATATCTGCAGTTTGAAGTGGTTCAGCAATCACTCAACATTCCACCATGTTATTCTCCTGCAGACCTCCATTTAAGCAAGACACTGAGGCTGTTCTCACAAGCAGCCAAGACCATGCTAGGGTAGCTACGCTCGGGCTTGGCTGCTCATGAGAATCTGCAGAAGCCAACCAGCTCCCAGCAGTGCCTCGTAAGCAAGCCTGCCAAGGGAGCCCGCCTCTTAAACAGGGTTAAGGGTCTGAGCATTCCCTTAATCATGTTTATTTAGTCATCTGCCCCTGCCAGCTGCTTGCAGGTGGCACTGAAGCACTGAGGGAAACCCACCTATCGCTGGGGGGACCCCTACAATGCACCATGCGTTTGCACAGTGCGTTGTGGGATTTCCAGGTGCTGTGACGACACGTCCCAGCCTCTGCAATCCCTGGGGCATCAGTGGACTGGGGCAGTGGCGTGCGCCCATACAGTCCTTGGTGATCATCTGCAGGGTACATTAATGGCCCTATTCATCCCCAGCACAGTACCTCCAGTGACTGTTGCTGGTTATGTTATATTTCCTATTAGTTTATGAGCCCTTTGGGAACAGGGATCCATCTTGTTTGTTTGTTTGTTATTTCTCTATGTAAACTGCTTTGGAAATATTTGTTGAAAAGTGGTATGTATATATTTGTTGTTCCCTACCACCCACCCGTGAGAATGACCTCACTGACAAAGTCTCTGGGTCTCACTGTAATCCTTCATGAAATGAGTGCATACATGTCCTAAACCAGGGGTTCCCAACCTGTGGTACTCAAGATTTTGCTGAACTACAACTCCCATCATCCCCAGCTACAATTTATCATGGCTGGGGTTAAAGGGAGTTGTAGTTCAGCAAAATCTTGAGTACCACAGGTTGGGAACCCCTGCCCTAAACCATGCCAAACATCTTTCTTTGTCTCCATATTGCAGGGAAAGCATCAGCAGTGGATGGAAACTATCTTTCAGGGAAGGATGCTTGTCATTAGTAATCTTCTCAATAAGGAGCCTCCAACTAGTACAATATACAAAAACATCTAATTGCTCCAGAACACAATCTGAAAACCACTGGAAGGGAACAACAAAAAACCCAGAGAAACCAATACCAAACACTGAGTTCAGTCTGGTAAAATTTCAAATAAGTGAAATTCTGCCTTAATCTATTTATTTATTACATTTTATATCCTGTTCTTCCTCCAAGGAGCCCAGAGCAGTGTACTACATACTTAAGTTTCTTCTCACAACAACCCTGTGAAGTAGGTTAGGCTGAGAGAGAAGTGACTGGCCCAGAGTCACCCAGCAAGTCTCATGGCTGAATGGGGATTTGAACTCGGGTCTCCCCAGTCCTAGTCTAGCACTCTAACCACTACACCACTATGGCCATAGGGGGCAAAACTCCTATGAATTCCAGTAGAAATGAGGTTTCTTCACCTAAGCCCTTTGCCAATGAAAATCAATGGAAGAATTATTACTTTTAAAAATGATTAGATTACCAACCACTTCATCTGAAAAGAATCATTCAAGCATCACCAACTAATTCCTGTCTTACCTGTCTTCTTGTGCACACAGTCATATGCACCTCTCTGACAATAATATTATCTCCACCAAACCATTGATAAACCTTTCCAAAAGCTATCTTTGTAGATTCTTCAGTGCTGACCAGTGGCTATGCAGTGAGAGTCTGCACATGAAGAGAGGCAGGTGAGTGCAGGCTGGGAGAGCTAAGCCAACACAGCAGGTCTTGTCAATGGGGTTAGGCAAAAGAAACAGAAAAAGCGGAGGAGGAAATTGGGCTGAGGAAGAGCCAGAAGTCCTGTTTAGGAAACACTGTAGAATCCAACCTTCAGGAGGAGTTGCAAGGAAGAGTCCTCAAATGCAAGGTGGGACAGGGGGGAATCAGTGGCACAAAGGTGGGATAAATGGAGGAGCCCTCAAGAATCTCCAGTGTGGAGAGAATTGTGTAAGACACAGAAAGTGGAGCTCATCTAGGCTGGGGAGGAAAATAAAAGCCCCTCTAAACTGGGAGCTCAATGGCTATTAACGCTTCATAAGGAACGCATGCACGTGGCAAGAGAGGAATTAAAACTTCCATGAAGATGTGCTAATTGAGATTTTATTTAGGGGATTTGTTTTTCCCCCAAATAAAAGATGATCTTGGATGTGCATCACTTCTTTAATTGAAAGTTGGTGTGACATGTGCTATGACAGGAAACTGGGTATAATATATACAAGCAAAGATTTGCTTACAATAAAAGGCAACCTTATGCATGTCTAGATTATCAGAGTGCTGCAATGATGATTTTATATCTCATGAAATAAGAAGAAAATGAGACACCCTCTTGTTAACTTGCTGTTACCAAAGCAACATACCTGAACAGTGGGTGATCCAAAAAGATGCCATCTTTGTCTTGTACTGTAATGAGCAAATTAGTTTGCAAATTAGTTTGTGGCCTTTGCTTTCCATCATTTATTGATGAAAGTTCTGCTCAAACTTTCTGTTGAACTGTATTCCAGATTTAGGACTTACAGTAAGGAAAATACTGCTCAGGAGCCTCTCATCAAAAGAAGTATTCCACATTTGGCAGACCTATCTGCTCTCTTGAAGGAGAAAGCTGAGAGAGATTAAGACTGTCATCCTATTTTCCTGGCAAGACTTGTGTGCTTTCAAAAGGTACATGACGAGCTGCATTTCAGCAGCTTGGTAGTAGTAGATGTGGTAGAACCCAATCAATCAACTTTATGGTCAAAGACCAGCATAGGTAAATCCATACAACTATCAATGAATATAAAAAAATGTCTAAAATGTATAAAATATTTAAAATAAGCTATAAGATATACTAAAGGGTAAAAGTGGGATAGTTAAAAAATAAGGGAAGATAGTTGATAAGACAAATAAAGCTGATAAAACTAACTAATAAGCAATTTAGTGCAATCTATATTAAAATGGTTTATGGGAAATACAACTCTAACAGGATGACTAGTAGAAAGGAGATAAAACATAGTTAAATATATAAGTACATATATAACTGTAAGTTAAAAAGATGTGGTAGCAGAAAAGCGTCACATGCTAGATTTTTGCTTCTCACAAAGTTGTTAAAGCTACAGAACATTAAAGTTTTTCTGGACAGGAAAGAATTAGCAACCTATTGACTATATGAGTATTTAGGAATTTGCAAAAGTAACAGGCAGGGATCTATTTAAAAACTCAAGGTAAATACGAAAAAAGGGGGTTTGACAGTATATTCCCAAATATGCTTGGCTGAGCTTTCCTTTGGCAGGATACAAAGCAAACTGTGGTTTGGTAGAAATAATTCATCTCCACTATAAAAACTCACTAAGAATAAACTCTATGAAAATTCTTGCTTTTCACTGACACTATAGCACAGTAAATGAACCCATACCTCTAGAATTCATTGTAAAACACACACACACACACACACACACAAAACATCAATGGAGAAAAAATACTGCTTTGTAGGGAAGTCATATTAGAACTTTACTGGGAAGAAAAGGTTCTATGAAGAAACTTCAAAACTAAGAATACTACTAATGTTCTCTTTTCTGCAAGAAAAGAGTTCTTTGAGTTATTTTGTCTACCAGCTTACACATTGACTCTTCTTTCTCCAATAAGGCTGAAACAAAGTGAATTTTAAATTCAGCGAAAACACTGAAACTTTGAAATTGTGTATATAGATTTTTTTTTTAATCACTTCCAAAGACTGCAATACAAATATGAAAATGCTTGTTTGTTTGATCTCCAGTACCTGACTATTCTGTTTTCTCCACTGAAGAGGGGAAGGAGAAGCTAGGTCTGCTAGGGGTGGGAATCTCCTAGGAATCTCCTAGGGTTGGATTGCTGGCTAGCTGGCCGGCCGTGTTTGTGCTTTTGCCAGAGGAGAAGCCTGAGTGGGGGATTCATTCATTCCAAGCTGTGGCGAGACACACAAGGCAAGAACAAGGAGAGTACTACCCAACCTTTGTAATTTTCAAGAAGGACAAAACTTAAAACCATTAATTAGCAAACAACTGTACCCAGTACCTAGCTTCAAACCCCATATTCTTTTAAAACCCCAAAAAACTAGTTATGAAGGCAGAATGCCAGCAGGGGAGGGGCTGCTTCCCAGTGCATTGCACAGAATGTCACACATATGACTATCTGCCTAAGGGGCAGAAGACATGGGTGTGCGCTCGGTGGAAAGAGTTCTTGGTTCTCAGGGAACAAGTTCGTTCCCTTGAAGCCAAGGTGGCTGACCTGGAGAAGCTCAGGGAGGCAGAGAGGTGTGTGGATGAGACCCTCAGGGATGTGGTAGAGGCAACCCACTCCCATGCTGACGGCGCTTCTGCTGTCATGGAGAATGAGGGTCTCAGGAAAGGACAACATCAGTCTGAGGAAGAGGGAAACATTCCCTTAGCAAGGACCCCTTCATTGGGTGATGCGCCCATATCCTCTCGCACAGAGGCCTTGTGCCTGATCCAGCAGGGCTGTTCTGATATAGTTTGGCATTCATTCATTATCCTCTTAGTGTTCATTAAAACCTGGAACAATTCTGTAACTTAGTAAATTTGCATCAGTGTTGTTGAAAGTTAGTTATCTTGGATCATTTTATGGATCAAATCAACACCCAAACTGTCTAAAGCAAACTAACAAACAATTAAAGAGATTGCATTTCACAAATGTGTGTTACCAACTTAGCATGAGCTATATATTGTGTTCTGTGACTGCCTCAAAATTGGTTAGTGAAAATGCATTTCAGTTATACAGTACTGAAACCTTTGATCTGAAATACCAGTCATCATATATTCTGCTTAAGAAGTTTACTAAGCGTTTATTTCTGTAAAGGCAGTTTCTTTCTTTCTAATTAAACTCCCCAAGAGCAAAGAACATGCTGACAACTAAACATTTGTGGCAACTCAAATCTTCTCTGAGGTTTGCAATGCAGTCCTACGTATGCAGAGGTGGTCGGTGAGGCCAGCAAGAGATACATTTAAAGGGAATTACCAGTGATACTGCCGGCACCAGGAAAATGCTGGGAGCACCACCGGGCTTGGAATCCTACACGACATCTGCCCTGGCTATGGCACTCACCTGACCACCGCGTCATCAATAACACCATGCTGACCACACAAATGGCCACCACGCATGTGAGGCGGGCAGGTAGGTGCCATAACTTGAGCAGTCACCGTTTCGGGTTTTGTTTTTGTTTTTTTCAGTGGCAGACTTACTACCTCTGAGGACTTGGGGAGTGCTGCTGTGGCTGCGGGGGGGTCCTCCGGAGGTTGCCCCTTCCCCCTCTGGCCTGCCCCCAGTCTCCCATGGGCTATTCCAGCCCTCTCCAAGCTCATGGTGGCTAGATTAAGCCAACCCCCCTGGGCTGTACCGTTTCAGGTTTTGGTTTTGGTTTTTTTAATGGCAGACTTACCACCTCTGAAGACTCGGGGAGTGCTGCTGTAGCTGGGGGGGGGTGTCTCCAGAGGTTGCCCCTTCCCCCTCTGGCCTGCCCCCAGTCTCCTATGGGCCATTCCAGCCCTCTCCAAGCTCATGGTGGCTATTTTGGAGGCCGCCACACATGCACACTGGCCATTTGCATGGCCACCCACTAAACCGGAAATTGTTTTCAAACCCTGCCATATTTATAAGCACTTTGGACACATCACTGTTGAAAATCAGGCTTCATTCTTTTATTTAAGAAAGCACCATCTGAACTTCATAGCACTAGCTTCTTCAGCGTAGCCTGTCAGTACTGGCTTCTAGTGCCAGAGAGGTTGCATTTTTAAATTTCTTTTAAGGATGACAACATAACTACATTCACAATTCAAGTTTTGCTGCTTGAAAGCATTTAAATTGTAAGTAGACCACATAGAATATAAATTGTTATTAATTAATGGCAGAACCAATTATGCTCACTGGAAGTAAGGCAACACTATTACACTACATAAGTGTTTTGGCTTCCTATAAACTTTTGAGCAGGGGAAATGTTTTCTAATAGGTATAGACATTTTAAAGCTTTGTTCTATCACAGATTTGGTTGTAATCATAGTATGTACAATTTGGTTGTATGTAGCCCTTACAGTCCAAGTATGGCCCTTTATTGTGCTCAGCCCCCTTCATCACATCCAACTAACCCATATTAATTAGGAAGATTACCAGTATTTGCTAATAATTGTTCCAGGGTGTGCTCCACCCAATTCTCACTTTCCACTTTTTGAAGCCAAAATGCACAAGAGCAGTAAGTGAAAGGAAGTGTAACTGAAGAGAAACGGGAGAAAGAGGCAAGGAGATATTGAGCTGATGAGACACTTTCCCATGCTAGTACTCCAGTGGCAAGATCTTGGTTAGGAGTCAGATGCTCAGCCCTGGTTAAGAACACTGAGCACCCTTTTCAGTATGTATATGCCCCAAACTAGCAACATCCAAGATGAACAGCAAGTGCAAAGGGATGGCTGTCTGCTATATGTAATGAGACACAAGTACAATAGGTAAGGTTTTTATTGATGGTCATCAGTTAGGAAGCACGTTCCAACAGCATCACAAAGGAAAAGGGGTGGCCAAGCTTTTTGGCCTCACAGGACCCTTCTACCTTTGAAAAACTGCACAAATAGCCATGGAGCAACTGGTTCTGTTTTCCCAGTTACCGACTCTCCATACTGGGTGTTCAGTATACTATTGTTGTGAGCAGCCTGGCTGTCACTAACACAACTGTAGCCAATCAGGCTACTTCAGATTCATTATCCTGAGACCACGTACATTCAGGAAAGAGAGGGAGACAAGAGCGTTCCACACAGACTGTAATTTTAAAGGCTTTATTGAAACTATGATTACATTCTAGCAATTAAGCACACAGGCATGCAGGCAAAATACTTATTCATTGTAACGTAGAGTTCTCAACAACATTAAATCATTCCTCTCACTAAGACCAAACAGCACCAGGAAGCACGTTCTCTCTCTTACCAGTACTGAGCTAACAGCTAAAGCATATTTTCTCTCACTGACTAGGAATGAAATCACTTTCCTATATCACTCAGGAGTCTGCTGGCAAGCTCTGTCTCTTAGCAACAAGGTCTTATCTCCCTGCTTTCACCACAAAAATGCAAAACAGTGCAGACACAGAGAGAAAGCCACGCACAATCCATGGGCTGAACAGCCAGGCCCGAGAGGTGGGGGGAAGCTAAGAGCTCATCACTGATGTGATGATTGTGTGCCAAGAGCAGAGAGAGAGAGAGAGAGAGAGAGAGAGAGAGAGAGAGAGAGAGAGAGAGAGAAGGAGGAGGGATGGGAACAGAGGGGGAAACGAAACGACAGCCTGCCGAGGCAAAGATGCAGCTAGAAAGTGTGGTGGGCGGAGGGAGAGAGAATGATTCCACAGGTGGAAAGAGAGAAGACAGAGTCAGAAAGATACTTTAGTACTGGAAATCTGAACTGTAGGCAATCCCTAGTAGACAAACAAATTTACTGGTCCATGCCATCTGTAGCTTGGTCAGGAGGCCTGGAGGAAAAACGCCGGGAGGGCTGCAAACTGTCCAGGCAGCTTAGGTGAAAGGCCCAGGAATGGCCAGGGAACACAGGCTGTGTTCACCCATTAATCCAAGGGGCAGGGGACATCTCTCTCTTGTCAGGGCTGGCATCCAGCTCCCTGAGTCGCAGTAGCTTCCCCTGGCAGCTTCTCTTTCCTCTGCATGTTCCCATTCCAACCCTGGGAGGGGTATGCATGTCCCCTTTTATAACCTCTCCTCAAGCCTCCTGTCATATCTCAAATCAAAAACAGCTAAATCAAATCTGTTAAAATCTCCATCATAATGTATACAATTCCCCAGTCTCCCATCGCTGGCACAGTGGGTTCCCGGCCTGACTTGTTTACAAGTCCAGATGGCAACAATCCTGTTTAAGCACAGCTTCACCAGCCTGTGGTCACTTCTCCAAGCTTGGTTGGCGCCTTCTGGTTCCAATAAATGTTATCAGGATATAGCATGCAAAGAATTGTTATGAAGAAATAGCATATAAGAAATGTTATCAGGAGATATCATATAAAAGCAATTTAGCAGTTACTGTGTGAAAGTATGTACTCCAAATGCATACATGTACTGATACCATATTTTACGGACTATAAGACGCTACGGAATATAAGACGCACCTTAATTTTAATCCAGTTTTTCAGAGTTTTAACATATTAAACTGTTAAAACATATAAGACGCACCTGAATTTTGGTGGATATTTTTTGAGGAAAAAAGTGAGTCTTATAGTCCATAAAATACGGTATCTAAAATGTGGTTTTCTAAGACCTTCTAACACAGCAAGTTTCAAGCTAGCTCTCATAATTGGCATCCACATAGCACAATGCATAAACAATTCCAAGGAAGGACAGGGTAAATTTCCCTTCTCCTCAGGCCTTGACTGCAGCAAAAACGATTCCATTCAGTTACTTTGGCTCACAGAACCAAAGTTCACACTTCAATTTCCTGCAGGCCAGCAATTTTAGAAACAGGCCTGAGTTTTACCCTTGGGGCCTGCAGAGCTGCTGCTGGTCTCAATCCCAGGGTGCTCAGCGCACTATTCAGAGCTGTTCCAATAACCTTATTCTCCATCATGCACTCTGGAAAGACACAGAAGCCCTGGAAAGAAAATGGTTTCCAGCTTAGAAACTCTGCAGTTTCTGTTTGTTGAGTTCAATATGCTTGGTGTCTGAACCTGCAAGGGAAAATGAGTTACAAGTGTCTGGCATGCAGCAATAATGGGCAGAGCAGGTGTCTGGTATTCAACAATGAAGGTGGCTTTACTGCCCATTGTCTTCACCAACCAAGATGGCTGTATTGTCAACCATCTGTAGAGCTGAAAGTTACTTGTTTTACAGGAGGGGAGAGTTTGTAGTAAACAAGATCCCCTTTTGTCTACTGAATACATACTCTGCAAATCCTGTGAGAGGAATACTGCTACATCAATTGAGTTAGGAAGGGCTGCCAACAGGGGCGGAGCCACCATTGAGCGAAAGGGTTCAAAGAACCCAGGCCGCCAATGGCGAAAAGCCGCCAAGAGAGCCCCACCCTGTATGGCTTGGGCTCCATAGGAGCCCAGAGTGAACTCCCCCCTCCCACGCCGGGGACACCGAGAGCCCTGGCGAACTTCACCAATTACTTCAGGCAGCTCCAACTGCCCAATAGAACCTTTTCCCTTCCTCTCTGGAGGAAGAGAAAGGGGAAAACGTCCTATTAGGCCAGCCACAGTTAGGCCAGCCACATCCCTACTGGACTGAGCCAGAGTCTTACAAAGCAGCAGAACACGTGATGCAGTGAGCGACTTTCAGTGCTCTCTGCTTCTCCCAGAAGTGAGCTTTGCCTTCCAAAAACATGTCCCTAAGGTTCATGCAGAAGCTGATGCAGATCAAGTATAAATATTTACTGTACAATCTACTTCTATCAGGAAATAAGCTGAAGTGGCAGCATTTTGTACCAGCTGCAGCTTCTAAGCCACCTCTTCAAAAGCAGTCCTATATAGAATGTGTTGCAGTAATCCAAATGGGAGGTTATTAAGCATGGATGACTCAGCTCAAGATCTTTATCCAAAAGAAGTAACTAAGCCAGCTTTCCAGCCTAAGCAGAAAAAATAGACAGTATTCCTGGCTAATGCTGCCACCTATGGCTCAAGCAGAAAAGCAGAGGACAGGAGCAAGACTTTAGGAGAAGTATATTCCTGTCCAAGGAAGGAGAGACTACTTGCTCACCAGCTTTTAGCTTTTCTCATCACTAGCTCTGCCATGTCGCCATTAAGCTGCAATCTGTTAGCTATCACCCAGTCTATAACCTGTTCAGGTAGTCATTCAGGGACATCGCAGCTGCTTGACATTTGATGTCAAAGGAAATTAGAGTTAAGTGTTGTCAACATATTAATGACACTGCAGTCCAAACTAATGAGCAACCACCTCCAACAGACGAATGGAGGCATGCTGCACACTTGCAGTGCATCTCAGGAAAAACCCCATGGGGTCAAGCATCTGTTGCTTAGCATTATCCTCTGGGACTGTCAGTAGAAGCAGAACACCTGCAATGCTATGCATGTCCCCAAATTCCAAATGTCTGAGGCAGATAGTGACAGAGATGTTATGATGAAACAGCATCTGAGCCATATTATGCCATATACTGGATAAGAGTTCAAACAGCTGCCTTTATGTTTCTAGTCAGTTCATGCACAAAGTAGTCTTTTGTGAGTAGCCAGTTCCTACTAGTTTCCAAGGTCTTAAAAAAGGGACAAGAAACATATCGTAAGTATTAAGAAAACATCCTAATATCTTCACAGTGAAAGGAAGCTAGATTGACATGACACAGATTAACTGAAGCTGTTCCCACGATCAGGGGAAATCGGGCTAAGGGAGCCTAGCTCGATTTCCCCTGGTCTGCTGCCACAAGAGCCACGCGGCTCCTGGCAAAATCACCCCTCCCCTTAAACAAGGTTAGCAGAGCGATCCACCTAACCCCATTTGGTGGATTGTGTGTGACTGCTGCGCAGCTTCAGTGAAAGTGGGGTCATGAGAGTTCTTTAATTGAAAAAAATCTCATTTGCTATCATTGAATGAGAATTCACACCTCAGAAAATAAGGGAATAACATCCCTTCAGAAAAACTTCTGAGGTGTGAATTCTCATTCAATGATAGCAAATGAGATTTTTTTCAATTAAAGAACTCTCATGACCCCACTTTCACTGAAGCTGCGCAGCAGTCACACACAATCCACCAAATGGGGTTAGGTGGATCGCTCTGCTTTCACTTTCACTTTTTCACACTCGCATTTACTATGAATATGATGAATGAATCAATCTACCACAAAGCACTTAATGAAGAAAAACCTCAGAAAATCAACAAAATCCAGCCCTCTGGCCAATCACTCTCAAATTGGGGACGGGTGGTAGCCTCCACCCATTAGGCACTATCTACCAGCCCACCCCACTCTTTTGGGGCAGATCCACTTTCTGCCCCCAATCTGCCCCAAAGACACAAAAACTTCAAAAATTCCCAAAAAATCAGCCCTCTGCCCAATCCCCCTGAAATTGGGGTGGTAGCCTCCACCCATTAGGCACTACCACGCCACCCCACTCTTCTGCCCCAGGCCCCACTTTCTGCCCCAATATGCCCCAAACTGCCCCAAAGACATGAAAACTTCAGAAATTCCCCAAAAATCACCCCTTTGCCCAATCCCCCTGAAATTGGGGTGGTAGTCTGCACCCATTAGGCACTACCACCCCACCCCACTCTTTTTGCCCAGATCCCATGCTATGCCCCCGAACTGCCCCAAAGTCACCAAAACTTCAAATATTCCCCCAAAATCAGCCCTTTGCCCAATCCCCCTGAAATTGGGGTGGTAGCTTCCACCCATTGGGCACTACCACCCCACCCCAAAATTTTGCCCCTGGGCCCTTTCCCCCCGAATCGATTCGGGTTAAATCTGAATCCGAACTGAATCAAGGGTGATTCGGGTGGCCCATATTCGGGCACAAAACAGAACAGGGGTGATTCGGTTCGGGTCCCGAACCGAATCACCGAAAATCCGAATTGCACACCCCTAGGATGCAAGTCTTTCAAATGAATAAATAACAAACAAACAACAAATATACATTGTGATGGAGCCCTGATGCCATGGTAAAAGAGATATTTATTTACTGAGAGGCTTAGCTGTGATAATTTGGTTTCACAGGTTTTCTTGCTATCCATACTCTTATAAACTTGTTATTACGGGTTTTAAGTTTTGCCATACCTATTCTAGTCTTCTCTAAGCTTTCAAGATAGGACTAAATGAAAGGGAAAAATAAAAACTGTTTGCTGGAAATGAGCACGAATAGTGCAGCACATTGTATATTCAAACAACCCAGTTGTCTTAATATGCTATCATTATCAAGCTTGATAATCATACCTTATCAAGCTTTAAAAAAATGGAAAGACTCTTCTCTCTTTTATAGGCATTCCATATATCTGTGGAGAATCATTTTCACCTTAAACTACAAAGATATGTCACCTTATAACAACACTTTGCACTTCTATTTGAGAACTTCAAAGTTCTTTACAAATACCTATGACTTTTTCTTTAAAAGGGCCCTCAGGGAGAGATCTATTTTGCAATCCCCATGAAGTTCAGAAAGCTCAAATGAAGAAGTGTTAAAGCACCTTGTTCCAGGGTTCACATACATGTAGGCTTAAACGTTGAACTTCAAATCATTCTGCTGCAATTCTTTCCTTTAACCTTCTGTTCCATTTCTCAGTGCAACAACCTCTGAGTTCTTAATATCAGGGATAAATGACCTGATATGATAGAAATATTTGCTACATAAAAAGCTGCAATGAAGACCCAGATAGTACCTCTTTTAGATAAATAAAATATTATCTGATTTCCCCCCTATAACCCTTCATTCTAAACATTCAGGTAGGGGGTATTTTAAAGTTCTGAAGCAGAGGAATGGCAGCGCATGGTGGTGCCCCACTGGCAGCACCACCACATGCAAGCCGCATGCGTCAGTGATGCCCCATGCATCTGATGTCACGCACACATGGGCACAACCCGGTTGCTAGAGGACCTGCCCAAGCCCTCTGGAGGGCTTTTCCAGCCAGCATTTGCTGGCTGGGTGCATTTATTTCCCTAGAGCCCGGGCCACACCTCTTTTGCAAAAAGAGAGCTCGAGCAGCCTTTTGTGATTGGCAGCCCAGGTTCTTTGAACCCTACCCCTCAATGGTGGCTCCAATCAGGCTTCTGCTCATAAGCACTAAATACTAATCGCCAAGTTATTAAAAATAATCAGAATGAGCAAAATGTAACTATGTGACATTTAGAGATACTTCTAACTGATTTCACATTCATCTATTCCATGTAGGGTATAGATGAATACAATACAAATACAAATAAATACAAATACAACTTAGGCTAGTGCGCCAGCTGCGTCCCTTTCTCGAGAAGGCAGATCTGGCCACGGTTACCCATGCCTTAGTCACGTCACAGCTGGATTACTGTAACATGCTGTACGTGGGGCTGCCCTTGAAGAATATCCAGAAATTGCAGCTAGTGCAAAACGCGGCAGCTAGGGCTTTATCTGGAGCTGCCCGATGGGAGCACATCACACCCATTCTGAAAGAGTTGCACTGGCTGCCAGTTCATTTCTGGATCAAATTCAAGGTGCTGGTTTTGACCTTTAAAGCCCTTAATGTCTTGGGCCCGGGGTACCTGAGGGACCGCCTGCTCCCAAGGGTTGATGCCCACTTGATGAGGTCATCTGAGGGGACTCTGCTCCAGGTGCCGACAATGAGGGAGGCTCGGCTGTCCTGCACTCGGAACAGGGCCTTCTCTGTTGCTGCCCCCAGACTTTGGAATGCTCTCCCAGTGGCCATTCGCTCCTCGGACTCCATCACAGTTTTTAGAAAGCTTGTTAAATCTTGGCTTTTTATCCAGGCTTTTACATGATTGTTTTCTATTGCTGCTTCTATGTGTTTTTATTTGTGTATAGTTTTTATGCTTGTATTTTATAGATTTTAAATTAGATTTGTTGTATATTTTTAGCTTAATATTTTTATTGTCATTTTATTGTAAGTTTTTTTAATTTTTGTAAACCACCTTGAGATTGTTTTTAATGAAAGGTGGTATATAAATTCAACAATAAATAAATAAGATAATTAAATAAAGTGTATATTTTTAATCAATGATAATGAGAAGCAACATTTCTTTCAGTTTCACACAATTATATCAGTTGGTTTTTTTAACACTTTTGGCATTTTGTTTCTAGTTTTAAAAGAGCAACTCTGAACAGTTAAAGGTAATTTCAGAATTAACATCCCACATGCTCAAAACATTGCACCTCACTGTAGAAAATAGTGAACATCCTCTCCAAAAATGTATTCTCCAAAATCCAATTAAGGATGCCAACTGTAGGCACTCCACAGTATTCTTCCTTTCAGATGGCAATCTGACAGTAATAATAAAAGGCTCTAAAATGAATGTATTCCTGGTGATCAGTTCAAAACTCAGATGCAGAAACTGGAACAACTCTACTGAGAGTGTTCCAATTGAAAATATGTGTGGGAGAATCACATGACTGAACATTCCACTATGTTAAAACCTAACAGCATGAAGAAAACATCATAAAAGCTCATTAATGTGAAAACAACCAAACCAGCACTGCAGCATCAAGGCTATGCCTAAGGCTCATCTGTACATTTCGCCCCTTTACATGCTTCTTCCCTCACTTTCTTGTTTGGATAAACTATAGTATGTCGTTACATCTGATTTGGGAAAAGTGTGCTTTGCACATGCACTAGATTTGCTTACTAGCCAAAATTTGGAGTAATGGTTTGATGGCTTTCTGTTCTGGTCTGGAGATTTGGAGGCAACTGAAGGACAGAATTGGAGTGTGCAAGAGAAGGATAAAACACAAGCGCCTGAGTCATTGTCCCAATATTTGGTCATTATATTATGTTTACCAAGACAAGGAGCAGAAGCTACAGCTCTACTTCTAGGCATGCTACTTTTCTTCCTTGGAATATTTGAGGTGGTTGAGCACTCAATCATGTGATTAACCCCACCTACATTTTGAAGTGGCACAGTCCCAGGACATCAGTACTCCTGATGTCTTTTGAACATGTATAGAAGCTCTTAGCCTTTTCTAATTTGCCTGTTTCCAATTCATATCACTGTCAGCTCATTTACCAGATCCCATGTTCCACCCGTATCAGCAGCCACTGCTACGTACGGAAAATCCGAGAAAACCCCTTCATACAATGTGCAGTGGGGGGCTGTAAGACCCAGGGCGCTTCTCAGTAGTAACTCAGTTATGGAACTTCATGACCAGAAAAGGCCTATCCATTGCCATTTATTTCTTTAGGTCTTTTAGTTCTGGAAGGCATTTGCTTTGTTGGAATTCTTTGATAAGGCAGCTTTTAAACTGTAGAAATGCTATTTCTGCTCTCGCTCAATGTCAGTGTTGTATTTACTGGCTGACATCCAGAACAATAAATCATGGGCAGAGCAAGCACATTTGCACTATCACACAGAGTTTCCTTAGTTGCGCTAAAAACATAGATTTGCAGCATTGTGCTCTTGCGCTATAGCACTCTTGTGCAAATCTCCCCATTAAAATCAATGAGGCATGGTTCAATTGTTGTGCATTCACAAGCATGCTTGCAGTAGTGCAATTAGACTTAACACAGCTAGCTTGCACAATAGGCTTGCACTAGCACAATGTCCTTCTGCAAGCGATTCATTGCTCTGGATGTCAGCCAATGAGCCTACCCGCAAGACCAGGAAAAAGAGGGAAGGAAGCAATGTAGCCAGAGATTCATGTTCATGTGAACCCATGGGAATCCCTCTTACCCAGCTTGCTCAAATCTGGGAAACTCAGTTTCTCTACCCTGCTCTTAACCCAGGTAAGACAAAAAGTGAGCACTCCTACCATGATATTTTGGCTGTCTGGGTACATTTGCCTTTGGTAGTAGATCTCAGGAAGAAGCAGCCATGTTTGTAATATAGCACTGAGAGGGACTGGCATCTATGAGTGTGCTGCTCTGCAAAGCACACTCTATGATCCTTTATTTGCAATGCCTTCACAGTGGGGTTTGTCCCACCTTCTGCCCCTTCATGGCCAAATAGGGGACAGCTGATATGAGGTACCTAGTCTTCTGGTAGTGCAATGCATACTATTCATTAGATCCTCAGTGGACCCAGCTCCCATGCTCATCTGAGTGCTGGGCTTGCAGACTCAAACAGAGGTTCTGCTCCTCTGTGGAGACAGGGGTAGGGCCTCTTAACTCCCCTCCCAACGACCCACACATAATCATGTGAATGGGCTCACTGTGTTTTATAACTTGATTTTAGTATTTGTGTTATTTTATCACTAAGCACTTCAAAGACACTTTAAAGAGGCAATTAATCAATAATAAGCAATAAAAGAAAGAGGAAGTTTCTGGATGGGCAATGTTGGAAACAAAGAGCTGGATTAAACAGACACTGGTCTGATCCAGCAGGACTTTTCTAATGTTCTTATCAGGAACTACTGACAAGGTCATCAAGATGTACCACAAAAGGTGCATCATACAACAGAGTGGGAATGGCTTGTTGCTAAACTGGACAGAACATTATATCACATGATGCAAGTGCTTTGACCTCAGTTGGCCACAGAACTATGGCTAGGTCCCCTGTTTACTTCAATGTGGCTTTATAATTTTCAGATCCTAAGTGCCAATTATACATACACAAATATAATCTTGAGTAGCCATGGAGGCTTTTCTTACGTGCAGACGAAACCAGGCTAGTGACGCCCAGCCCAGGTTAGGCTGCATGTGAGAACCGTCAGGATTGGGCCCAATCCCAACATGCCAGAGCCACCTAGCCTGGCTTCTTAGTCTGGCTCCTAACCGAGGTTAAGGGAGAGAGCACTCCCTTAACTCCGGTTACTTGCTCATGTAAGCTGTGCTGCTTCCAGCCTGGCTGCACACAGAGACAAGCATCTGTCTCTTGGGGGAATTTCCTAATGCATCGCACGTGTCACGTGGTGCATTGTGGGATCTCAGGAGGCTGTGACAAAGGGCCACGGTCTTTGTTGACCTGTGCTGCTGCTAGCAGCACTGGCTGTGTGGGTACACAGCTTGTGCATCTTCGGGGCTGTAGTGGATTAAAGACTTTGTCTCAGAGCAAGTTCATGTGAGGGAAAGAAATGCTGAATCATCCCTGTTGAGCTGCCTGGTTAGGCTTCTCCTAAAAATATTCCGTGTTATCGGTAGGTTCAAAATGCTGCCGCTGCCACCTCTTTTATCAACAGAGCTTGAAACTCCCTGGGCTCCGGGTGGAATCCCAGAGAAAACTCTCTTAATTTGGCTCTTGGACAAGTCCAAAAATCTTCCACATGCAAGCCTACACATGGTGAGAAAACTGATAGTTGCTGAACATTTGAGGACGTGTTTGCACCAGAGAAATCCTCTTTGCCGCCACCCCTTTTTCCTGAGTTAAAAACAACTCGGAGAGGCTTATAAAAAGAAAAGAACTTAAAAATCAGTTTTATTCAATCACTACAGACTGCTTCCATCTGAGGCTCTCTCAGCTTTTATATACAGTTAAGAATAGTTAGTAAGTTACAAAAATAGGTGGTCTTAATGCATGCTTAAATGTTTATAGAGTCTTTTGCAACGCCCTAGGTAGGATGGGCGTAGGCTAGTGTTTCTTATTTTAATTACGTTACAGGTAAACAATAATAGATCAGCATCAGGAATATGTAAAAGTACACACACACACACACAAAAGAAATATAAGTTTCTAATGCAAAATGTGACTAAAACTTCCCTATGCTGAATTCCCTTTTCCTTGAACTCACCCAATTCCTGAGGAGAATCAAGCTTCCTGAAATCCTTTCTTTTAAGGATCTACAGAGTTATTCCATGAGAAAAACCTCAATGCTGGCTTTGACCATGAGGGAGCAAAACTCCATTGCCCTTCACTAAGCCTTTCTGCTTGCACTTCTCTCCAACAAATAACCCTTCTTGTTCCCAGAATTCCCGGCAACTGCTCTCTAGGTCCCACCCACCTAGTGTACTGATTGGCTGCCCTGGAGTTCACCAGCCTGTTAGTTGAGACAAGGGTTCACTCCCTGTTAACCTCTTTAGAGGAAGGGGAGGGTAATCATTACAGAGGCTATGAGTGGTCATCTGGGGGAAAGTAGATTGAACACCGCCTTACCCCCGCCTGCATGCGATCATGTGAACAGCCTCATGTTCTGTCAATTATGGTTTGCAATGGCTCTCGCTCTCGCTCACACATACACACACCCAATACCTACCAGAATCATTCAGAAAATTACATTTATCTTTTTTTAAAAAAGTACATCACCCAAGCAGCTCTTCTAACTCACAACACATGTGAAAAGAATCAATTGGGAAGCTATCTGTCATCGTATCTCTGCCAGATAATATGGCAAAGTCTTATGTACATCAAGCTTCTGCCAAGCAAATTCTTATCTTTAATAAGGATTTACTATAAGGTTCTATAAGGATTTACTATAAGGATTTACTATAAGGTTACCTTCTTACTATAAGGTAAGAACAGTACACCTTATAGAATATCTCTCTATAATTTATTTCCTCCAGTAACTATCATGTAAGAATTTGTCACACAGGATACTGGAATGTGGTATGCAGAATATGTCAGTACCAGAAATAACTGAAACCCATAGGAAAAAAATGTTTGCCAGATTTGTTTTTCTCAGATGAATAGATAGGTTTAAACACAAAAAACCATGGTGTGCGCTCACTCTCTCGCTCTCAGACAGACACACTGCTCTTCTCACAGTTAGTATACTTGTGGTAAGAATTTTTGCAGGATTGGGAATTGCAGTGGGGGGGATTACAAAAATGCAGTTTTAATGTACATCCAGCCAATTTGCAAGAACAGGAGGAAAAGAAGTAGCCACTGACAGGCAACTGGAACTTGGTCCATTATGATGAGCTGGGAAAATGAATAATTCAACATGAAGCTTTTTCATGAGAAGTAGGCAGGACTCCAGGACAAACGGGTCAGGGGTTATAAGGGCATGCAGTCTCAACCACAGTTTTTATATATTCCATTCATCTATTAGGCAGGTACACACAGAAAAATAAATCAAATGTTTTCATATACAAACTTGGGTAGGGCAGGGACCACAGATCAACAGGCATTTTAAGTCATTCCTTATACTACTACCATGAACTATACATAAACTCTAAAGCCCAGGCTATTTTTTAATGTCTAAAAAGTCAAGACCCATTGCCTAAGAGCTGACTCCAGTCTTACACGAAGTGTGCAAGGCTCCTCTGGCTAGTTTAGTCACAAAAAAAGGTATCTGGTCATTGCATTTAAAACACTGCAATGCTGACAAAATAAAATAATATCAGCTGTGGAATCCCATCTGTGTACACATAAACACTGAATTTCTCATGTCTAGAACAGGGCAAACAACTCTGGAAGGTTGTAAAGCAAAGGCTATCCAATATAAAACATAAGATTGTAGGGAAAGGGAAAGTAAAAATGTTTGCTTTTTTATGTATTCTTCAAGTCCAAGAAACACCTTTTTGGGTTGCTTTTTGTCACAGTCACAAATCAATTTTATCTATTTTATAATTACAGGACTGAAACATAAGGCAGGTTTTTCTTGTGAATCAGCATGAGACAGTTCCAGTATGATTGTGCAAGTATGACTGTGCATATGATCGTGATAATGATTGTGCAAGTGCAGTTTCAAGATCTAAATTTTCATCATCTAATGTTACTAGAGAATTTTCAGCAATTTTCAGATATACCAGCTATACTGGTATTACTTTGCACAGAACTTACTCACTAGAACTTCAGGTTCTTCCACATTTGCTTGAAGAGTATTCCAGTTTATTTAAATCAGAGTCTGCTTATGATCATACTCTAAATCAGAGAGGTCTCTAGAGCTGCAGAACAGCTAGGCTGCAGAATCCTACCTTACCTGTTTTCCTGTCTATGAGAACAGAGTTAGGTAGATATACTAATGACTGACAAAATGGTACCAGGTGCTCTGTGAGATGGGTCAGTGCTGCAAACGAGTTCCTAACTAATTCCACCAACACTGGTTATGGGGTGGGGGGGGTGTACAATGACCTTCTCTTTCCTTGCAAGTCCTCTGTGTCACCCCAAAAAATTGGTCCCTGAGGGTTGTGCAACCTTCCAGAATACATTTTTAGGTGACAAGGGCTTCTGGGAGATGTGGAGCTCATAGAAACTCAGCCTTCCACACAATTGTTTGGGGTGACAAGGGCTTCTGGGAGAAGTGGAGCAATTCAGCCTCATAGGAATTCGGCCGCCCACACAATTGCCGCTGTTAAGTTAATTGACTGTGTCCATAGCACCAGCACATCTAACAAAGCCCTGTGCTTCATTAGTCAGGAAGTGAGCCATAGTTTACCTGTCTGCATGTCGCAGTTCCTGTAAGCTGACATAATATGGAGAACATGGCTCCATAGTTACAAGAGTCCCTCCAGTTTCCTTCTCAGAAGTATTTATTCCTTAGGCTTTACTCGACTTGTATGTTCTGTTTGTTTTGACCACAGTGGTGAGGGGGCATGCAATAGCCTAAACAGATATGGATTTCTGCTTCCCCAAAGGTTCTGCAACCAAAATAATGGCAAAACAACAGCAAACCTTCAAGTTTTAGTTTGCAAAATATGAATGGCCTCAGTCAGTAAACCTTTAGCTGCTTCTGTATGGGTATATTTTATACAAGGCTCCCCCCCCCCCACCACCACCTTAATTAAAACAATGACATTGGTACCTACTTATTTCCACTCAGCTTGTAATACAATTAGACAAAAGAGAATGACACCGAAGTCCCTACAAATAAGCTACCTGATTAATCACACTACAGAATATACTACAGAATGGGCATCAGCTACAAAAGAAATGACAGCTAAAGATCTGACATTGCTACTGCTAAGCTCAAACAACTAAAACACCTTGAAACAGTTAGCTGACCTAATAACAGTGGTTGGTGGGAAAGACTTTTGAGGATACCATGGACAGCCAGAAAAACAAACAAATGGATCATAGAACAAATCAATCCAGAATTTTCACTCGAGGCACAAATCACCACGTTCATACTTTGGACACATTATGCAAAGACCCAGCACCCTTGAGAAGTCCGTAATGTTGGGGAAAGTTGAAAGAAAGAGAAGAAGAGGATGACCAGCAGCAAGGTGGATGGGCTCAATTACGACAACAATGAATGTACCACTGAGAGACCTGCCAAGCTGAAGACAGATCATCGTGGAGAGAATCTATCTATGTGGTTGCTAAGAGTCAACACCGACTTGACAGCACTTAAACAAACAACAAATGTGATTTCATTTCTTATAATACTTGGCAGAAATAAGTCTATTTCTGTGCTGAAATTAGACGTTTGGGCCAAATGAAATGACAAATGAAAGGAAAAGGTGCAATATAAGGCTTACCAGTAGGGATGTGCATAAATCGATTTTTTAAATTCAATTTGGGCCCGAAACTCATCACCCCTGATCTGTTTTGTGTCTGAATCTGTCCCCCCAAATCACCCGATTCAATTTGGATTTGATTAGATTTGATTTGGACCACTTGTAAAGGTCCTAGAGGCACCAAATTTGGGTGGTGGGTAGATCCCCATTGGTGCCACCTACCACCCAAATTTTGAGGCAGTGGGGCACTTGGTTGATTTTTAATTATTTTGTTTAGTTTTTACTGATTTTTTATATTTACACCATAAGAAATAATGGGGATTCAAAGTCACCCTATCCTAACCCCAACATGTATCCCCCGTTTTGAATTTTTTTTAAAAAAAAGCTAAGCTCTAGCCCTTGTAGAAGTGGAGTTATGGAGCAAAATGTGCAGTCATTATTTTTCAAGTGTTTGGATTCTTTGGTGTATAATAACCTTTCCTCATAATGAATCCCTATGAGGATTCCTTGCACACCTTCATTTCTTCTGTTCATTTTGACTGTCACTGGACAGTGCCAACTGTCAATTGCCATGTATCAATTACACACACAGACACCAAACACACACTGGGCTACTCAGTTTATTTTTTACACATTTTTAAGTGTTTAGATTCTTTGGTGTCTTAATTACATACCTTCATTTCTTCTGTTCATTTTTACCCCATTGCTTGCGGGTGGGGGTGGGGAATTAGTGGCATCTCATGTTCTAACTACCCCCCAAGCTACTGGGTACTCAGGAACTTGTTTCAGGAATATCTATTTCAGGAATTTGTGAGGTGTTAAGATTCTTCGGTGTGTAATGAATCCTCATAGGGATTCATTATGAGAAAAGGTTATTCGACACCAAAGAGTCTAAACACTTGGGAAAAATTCCTAGAACATAAACTGAGTCGTATCCCACTGCCTTGTGGGTCGGAGGTGGGTATAGTTGGCACTTGGCAGTTGATACTGTCCAAAGACAGTCAAAATGAATAGAAGAAATGAAGGTGTATAATGAATCCTCATTTCCCAGAAAGCTGGGAATCTGGGGAAATTCATAGGAGGAATCTGAAACTCAAATCGATTCAAATTGAATCTGGTGCGATTCGATTTTGACCCGAATCTAGCCAATGGACTACAGCGGCCAAGTCATGTCTCCAAGTCACCCAAATCAGCTAGATTTGTGCCTTAATCAATTCACACATTCCTACTCACCAGTAGGAAGAAGGAGTAAGTTGTTGATTCTAGACTGAAAGCTGAAGAACATGAAATCTGAAGGCACCTTCAACCTCAACTCCTCAACTGGGGAATGGAAAGCTGGTCTTGTGGTAGCAAGCATGGCTTGTCCCTTTAACTAAGCAGGGTCTGCCCTGGTTGCATATGAATGGAAGATTTGATGTGTGAGCACTGTAAGGTAAGATATTCCCCACAGGGGATGGGGCCACCCTGGGAAGAGCAGAAGGTTCCAAGTTCTCTTCCTGGCATCTCCAAGATAGGGCTGAGAAATACTCCTGTCTGTAACCTTGGAGAAGCCACTGCCAGTCTGTGTAGACAATAATGAGCTAGATGGATCTCTGGTCTGACCCAGTATATGGCAGCTTCCTATGTTCCAACTTGAAGAGGGTTCCAGACCTGCAGATCTGCAGATCAGATCAGCTGAAGGCCAAGACAAACAACCCTTTTTAAGTTAACTGTAACTTTGTTTCCTTAATTTTGAATATACTTCAGATTTATTTTTCATAAGCATTTTTCGTTGTTATTTTAAGTTCAATGAAGAAAAGTGAAAATTAAATATGGAGCCTTTCTAGTCCCCTTAGAAAGACATGGAGGAGGAGATCTTTCCAAGTCTAGGATGTGGCCAAGCACTAAACAACTTTATGGATAAAAAGCTTTATGGAGCACTATAGAAGCCCCACACACTCTACAAAATTATCAAAAGGGGACTAGGCAAACTTGGGCACATTTGACAAGGAACATGGCAGTTAACCAATCACTCGTTTATCCTTCTTCCAATGTCCTGCCTCAAAAACTACTCTCCAAATTCTATCTGTGATAAATTTCAATGAATTGCCCCATGCAGATTTCTCTCTTCCTACAATGAATCTTCTTTCCAATTGTATTTCAGCTAGGTTTCCCTTGTTTCACTAAAGGCGGGGGGGGGGGAGAATGCAAAATACCATGGCTCTAGAAACTTGAATTATTAAGTGCAAAACTACACGATATAACATCACAATGTGCTGAAGTTATTCATGTTGTAATAAGACTGTATAAATCTGGCTGCTTCAAAATCAATGCAGTTTCATAAAAGAGTAAAGTGAGAGGCTGTGCACACATACAAAAAAATGGGGGGGGAGATAAAGAACAAGCTATACTGCTTGAATGCTTCTAATTTGAAACACATTTTTATAGACTAGACAACTACTTGCAATTATTTTAGCAGAAATATACTTCAAATTCCACATTTTATCATCTCTAAATGACATCTTCCTCCAAGGAGTTCAGAGCAATGTACATAGAGTAATCACGTTTTATCTTCACAAGAACCCTACAAGATAGGTTAAGGTGAAGGACAGTAACTTACACGGTGAGCTTCATAACCAAATGGGACATTTGTACATGAGTACATCTATATTCTACAGATCTTCACCCCATTTCTGCTTGCTCACACTAGATTATCTTGCATTACTTCTAGAGGAACATGGAGCATTTTGTTGGATCCCAAACACGTGTGCAAAGACTGCAACCTTAAAGTAACAGACCAATTTGTAGTGTGTGTTTTTAATGGAGAAGTCCCATGCATACAAAAAAAGAACTACAGACATCAGCATCACAAAAGCCATTTTAAGTTTGGTATACCAGTTAGACTTACAGTAGTGTTAGGAAGATATTTCCTCCCCTTTCTGTTGCTGGTGTTAAGTACAGCTATAGGGCCAAAGAAACAAAATTTCAAGCAAGTCCCTAGTTTGAATCTCAACTCCCCATCGTCCACTGTGTACATCAGGGGAGGCTCATCTGTGGCTACCTTCATGTCGTCTGGTGGCCACCCAGGGACGGGCCTTCTCTGTTGTCGCCCCGAGACTTTGGAACGCGCTTCCCGTGGGAATAAGAGTCTCCCCATCTCTAGCGGCTTTTAAAAAGTCTCTAAAGACTTATCTTTTTACCCAGGCCTTTTAGCTTTTTAACTTTGTAATTTTTTAACTTCTGGATTATTTATTGATTTGTTTTAAGCTGTTTTTAATATTTAATTGATTTTAATGTTTTGTTTTTATCTGTTGTACACCACCCTGAGACCTTGGGTTATGGCAGTATAAAAATACATTAATTAATTAATTAATTAATTAATTAAACTCTACCATAAACTTGCTAAGTTGTCTAAGGCACTGTCTCCATTAGCCTCTCATCTGCGATATGAAGAAAATACTTGTTACAATAAGCTTATTAATTTAAAAATTAATGGCTCATGTGCTGCACAGAGATAATAATGAGAGAGGTATGTACATAACATTGAGAATGCATGTTGAGGAGGAGCTTGAGGAGGAGGAGGAGGAAAATGCTGAGGTGGAGAAGCACAAAATGTTGAGAGCAAACATTGAGAGAGCCACTCACTCAAGGCTTTACAAAGCACAGCCATGCAGCTGTGGAGATGGGCCACACTGACTAAGCACTGCACAACTGCAATCACAATGCTACTGGTACGCCTGTGAATCTTCTTGAAAATGTGGCCACGGTTATACATTACCCAATAACATACATTCTTGATTACTGTAATGATTCTATGTGGTGCTGCTGCTGCTGTTGAAGACTGACCAGAAATCTAAAATACTGTAGCAAAGCTGTTGACTGCTCTTGGTTAGAGAGAGCACATCTTACTAGTGTTTAAAGAGCTGCAGTGGCTACCATTTGTTTCCAGGAATAATCCAAAGTGCTGTCTCGGCATTTAAAATCTTCAGTGGCCTGGTCCGGGTTACCTAAAGGATTGCCTACTCCCATTCAAATCTGTCTACCCCTCTTCTGAGTTTCTGTTCAGAGTGCCTTCACCTTTTGACGTCAGATAAGTGGCAATGCAATGCAGGGCCTTCGGTGCTGCCTTGTTTCTGGAAATACCTGCCTCATTCATGCATACCCTCATTGCACGTAGGAAACAGATACAGACATTTTTATTTTCTCAAGCTTTTAGTGGTATTTGATTTTATTATTACTGTTTTATTAGTGGCCATCAATTGAATCTGTTGTAGTATTTTGTTTTGATTTTTGTGATTTTAATGTGTTTATGGGCCCATATGCTGAGTAGTAGTATGAGGGGAAAGAAGGAGTACTCACGGAGAGGTTGGAAAGTATTCCAGGTGGAGGCTTGTTCTGCAGAGTGCTGAGGTGCATGGGAAAGCTATTTTTGCTTTTCTCCCCCTGTGAAAAAGTCCTCTTCACTTCCGCAAATATGTCTCTGAGGACAGTGCAGACCTCAGGGACAGCTTTCTGGAACTGAAAAGAGCTTTTGTAGAGAGGGAAGAAAAAAATTACTTCCCCATTTTCTTCCACATACATGCTGCAGACAAGCCTTTGACAAAGCTACTTTCCACCCTCTGCAAGGGCACAACCCTTCCTCCTGCCTCATATTGTTTATTCATTCATTCAGTTTATATACTGCCCTTCCTAAAGTGGCTCAAGGTGGTTTACATTAAAATCAAACACACATAATAAAACAATTACAATAAAGAAGCATTAAAACTGGATTAAAATCAAAATCAAAACTAGACAATTAAAAGCCAGGCTAAAAAGGTGTGTCTTTAAGGCTCTCTTGAAAACCTCCAAGGAAAATAATCCTCTTATATCCACGGGTTACACAACCCAAGGGTTTTAATTGAGAAGGCCCAATTCGAGGTCACCACCCAAACAGGTGGAACCCAAAGATGAACAGGTGGTACTCAAAAACGCCTCCTGATGATCTTAAGGAGCAGTGAAGACATGGGTGGAACTACAATCGGGCAAGGGGAGACAGTTGTCTGAGGGCCCCACTTCCTCGAGCCCCCCCCAAGACATGTCACATGACTCCCCATTGCCCGCCCACCCAGCCCAAAGGCCTCTCACTCAGCCAGTCCCCCTTGCCCTGTTTGCCCTCTCTCCTGCTTGCCCTCCTGGCCAGCAATCTAATCAGCCTGCAAGCTGCTAGAGCCCCTTTTCTCCCCGCCTCTCAGCTGATTGGCAGGTAGGCGGGGCTTCCAGAGAGGCCTCCATGTAGGCCTCGCTGAAGCCTGAAGCTCACCAGGCAGCAAGCAAGCAAGCAAGCAAGCGAGGCAGGCAGGCAGAGTGGCCAGCACTGGCTGTCCTTGCCCACCACAGTTCTCTGCAGACCCTCTGCCCAGGCCAGCCAGCCCAGCCTTTGCCAGGAATGGAGGTAGAATGTAAATTCCTTTTTGTGGTTACACCCCCCCCCCCCATATATATATAGGGATCTGCTTGCTTGCTGTAGTGCTTCAATATGAAGGGCAGAGACTGAGACGGCTCTGAATATTTAATCTGAAACAGATTGGAAAAATTTGCTGGCTTGAAAAAAAAAAAACTATCTAAAAAATCCTACAAGTGGCTTGTTTCATGGCAGAAAATTACAAAAACTTCTGGGACATTTTATTTATTTATTTATTCATTTATTCAGTCATTCATAAATGCACTTATGTTCAAATTGTTTTGCAACCCAGAAGGTCTGAGTGAGAACTGTGAAGCATGTGTTGTGCTTTTATTTTATCTTATTTTTCTTTAGAAATGCCAAGCTGGTTGGACATCTCCAAAAACCTCACTCACACTATTTACACTGTATGTCATCAGTCAGTATGATTCTGTAATGATATGAAATGTTAAGGAGGCCCTGCACATGCTGATTTGCCCCCGCCCCACCGCCAGCCTCACACCCCACTAGGGACGACCCTGCTTCTGAGTTCCTGCAGAGAGTGGTTTTTATCTCAGAACAGTGAAAGACCACAACCAACCCTACTTCCACATTGAGGAGCAGGGAGAATGACTTTTAGGACAGAAGGTGTAGCTTCAGGAGATCCTTGAGCCCTGGCATGTCTCATCTATCTTAAAAATTTTACCAAGAAGAGGCAGATTCCTCATTCTCTCTCCTCATATTTTTCTCTTGAGGAATGGTGTTAATTCTTGCTCTTTTCTCTATTTCTCCCCACCTATCTTCCTTGCTTCAGCGGGACTTACTGGTCTCCTATATGGAGCAAAATATGCTGGGAGCACAAATTGGTTTGGTTTACATCTCTGAGCATGTGCAATCCTATATGAACTTACCAGGGAAGGATCTCAGACAGTTGCATGCAATGGAGTTTATTTTTAAGTAGACATGCTTTCCTTGCTAGTAAGTCCTTTAGGTTTCAATGAAATATAAATGTGGTTAGATTTGCTGCCTGAGGCTACAATTCTCCACAGACTTACCTGGAACTTTTACACACAGCAGGCTTTACTGAAAGTTTACTGGGAGGCTTTACTGTGAAACTGAAGTTGTCCCAAAGAACCAATGCAAAATAGTGTTGTTCTTTTTACTCTGAATATAAATCAGGCTACACTAACGAGCAGTGAAAAACCTGAATTGCATGTGAACTGCTCCCCAATAACTAGCAGGGACTTCAGGGTAAATCTGGCCAACATGTGAATGTAGCACCTCCATTCCAGATGAGATGTGTATTAAAGGGCTTTAAAAGCCTTGTGTGAAAAACCTCCTGGAATCATCAAACTTTACTGATTTTGTTCAGAATTCTGAGAAAACATACATAGGCTCACACTGCATGGTTGAAAGTCTCCTTTGCTAATCTGCAGCGAGGGGCCCATTTTAATTATTAGTGTTTCTAGTCTGTTCTAGGCATTAAAAGTAGCACAGATATATAGTATTCCATGTATATCACTATATATTATGAAGTGTGCATGTGTGTATTCAGTGAAATGTATTTCCAGGCAGCATACTTATTTTGAAATATCAGACTTAAATCCTTGGGGGCCTGGGGTGTGTGGAGGCCCTGGACTTGGAGGGGCTGGGGCCCATTTTAAAATCTCGTCTCTGGGCCCACTCCAACCTTGCTATGTCCCTGGCGGAATAGATACTACACATGGATACTTATTTTGAAATATCAGATTTAAATCTTTGGGGGCCTGGGGTGTGCGGAGGCCCTGGACTGGGGGGGGGGGGCATTTTAAGATCTCATCTCTGGGCCCAACCTAACCTTACTATGCCCCTAAGTGAAGAATTTGTAGAGAAAGGCACTCTCTCTGGTAATCTGGACCTAAGACATTCAGGTTATTAAAAGTAATAAAGAGCACTTTGTACCCTGCCCAGGAACATATCAACAGGCAGTGCAACATTTTAAGAACAGGCATAATGTAGTCTCTCCAGAACACCCCAAAGACCAATCTGGCTGCCGCATTTTGGAGTAACTGAAGTTTCCAAACTACACACAAAGGTAGCATTGGATTATAAATGGTGTGTGTGTGTGTGTGTGTGTGTGTGTGTGTGTGTGTGTGAGGGGTGGGGGGGGAAAGATATATTACCTTTTATTTGCAAGACTAAAATTACCCAATTCAGTACCTTAGCAAACTAGACATTGCCTAGGTGGGAAGCCAGCTCAGTGATTTTTGTGTTCCAGAATTCCCAAACACATACCACGGGTTCCTCAATGAAAAGATAGGTAATCACAGGAAAAATCCCAGAAAGACAGCTTTCCCATCATGCTCGATCTTCCTCTTAAAGATGTGCATGAAACTTTTTGGTGCCTCATCAGAGAGCCTAAACGTTTCAGTGGGTTGGGGCGGGGGGGAGCTGTAGCCTTAAGGAGCAGGTATGCAGGTGCTCCTCCGCCGCTCCACTGCCATTCCCATCGCAGTGCTGTGCTGCTCAAAAGGCCACACGTGGCTGCTTCCCTGTTCCCAGCAACCTGAGGGTGACGCAGGCATGCACATGGCATCTTTTAATTAGATACTGTTTTAATAGTCTGATGGTTTTTAATAGTTTTAATGTTGTTTTAAATTTTAAATTGTTGTAATGTTTTAACATTTTTATTTGTTGCATTGCAAACTGCCCAGAGACTTGTGTTTTGGGTGGTATATAAATAGGTTAAATAAATAAATCTACGCATGCACAGGAGCCATGTGCGTGCCAACATCATGCACAGGCTGCTGGGAACAGGGAAACAGCCATGTGTGGCCTTTTGAGCAGCACAGCGCCACAACGGGAATGGCGATGGGGCGGCGGAGGAGCGATAAGGACATGCGTACCTGCTCCTTAAAGCTACCACCCTACACGCGCCCCACCTGCCCAAAATGTTTCATGCACATCCCTACTTCTTTTACAATATGCAGCCAAATGATAACACTGGGTGGCCCTAAGCCTCACTCTCTGTTCATGGATGGCACACATCTCAGCAGGCCTAGCCAGTGCCCTGGGTGAACCATACGCCCTGGAACATGCCCCAGAATAATCTACAAAGTAAAGAGGTTCATCCTTAGTCAAGCTGCTATGGAGAGTATTTCCTCAAGGTAAAAAGCTTGAAAGCCACTGAGCTAATAGAATACAGGTTGAGAATCCCTTATCTTATCTGCTTGGGACCAGAACTGTTCCAGATTTTGAAATATTTGCCCTCACGGACCCTCAGTCCAAGCTCAAAACTTTCCCTCATGGACCCTCAGTCCAGATCTTTTCCCCTCTCCTTACCCCTTGGCTCTAGCCATTTATTTTTCACCTTACTTCCTCCTTTGGTCTTCCCACGCTTGGCCTCCATCCATCTCTTCCTCCTCTCCCCTTGCCTAATATGGAGTGCGCTCACACTGCAAAGACTCTTCTGGGCTCTCTGTCAGAAGGGGAGCAAGGCGGACAGCCATGATAGGACCCGTACCGATGGGCATAATCTTGCCGCCCGCGAGCTTGGAGGCTGCCACGCTTGTAGGGAGGGAGGACACAGAGCCTCCCCAAACACCTACTACCCTGCCAGCAATGAAGACCCATCTGGAGGATGAACTTGGGAGAAACTCCACTCCGGTAGTGATGAGTAACCCCCCGAACATGCAGGGCACAGTGGATCCCCCTATCACGGAGGACGGGGCCACATGGTTGTGGGGATTTATTGCAAGAGAGTTCAGGGCCCAGGTACCCTCTCTGGCAGAGGAGGGCAGAGCTCTTCTGGCCCCCAATCAGGACTCATAGTAAGCTTTGACATGTTTAAAAGCAGCCAAATTGGCAATTTGTTTTTTTGTTTTTGTTACGGCATGGTGTCCAGATTTTGGAGCATTCCGGACAGGGGAGGAGCCACCATTGGGTGAATGGGTTCAAAGAACCCGGGCCGCCAATGGAAAAGGCCACCAAATCCCCGTGGCTTGGGCTCCAGAGGAGCCCAGATCGAACCCCCCCCCCATCCCATGCCCGAGTTGCCGAGAGCCTGGGCGAACTAACTGCTAGTTATTTCAGGCAGTGCAAACTGCCCGATAGAATGTTTTCCCCTTCCTCTCCCTCTCTGGAGGAAGAGAAAGGGAAAAACATCCTATCAGGTAGCCGACGCTACCTGAAATGACGACCTGAGAGCTCGTTCAGGCTCTCGACAGCCCAGGCCACGCCCCCTTTGCGTGTGACGGCACACGCAAAGGGGCCATGGCCTGGGCTGCTGGGAACCCGAACGAGCTCTCAGCTTGTCATTTCAGGCATCGTCGGCTACCTGATAGGACGTTTTTCCCTTTCTCTCCCTCCAGAGAGGGAGAGGAAGGGGAAAACATTCTATCGGGCAGTCTGCACTGCCTGAAATAACTAGCATATTGTCTGCACTGCCTGAAATAACTAGCAGATAATTCGCCCAGGCTCTCGGCGGCCAGGATAGGGGGTGGGGGAGTTCGCTCTGGGCTCCTCCAGAGCCCGAGCCATGCCCCCGTGAGCATGACGTCACGCACACGGGCGAACGTGGAGGGGGTCGCTGAACAGGGCTGGACGCAGGCCACCGCTTGGCTGGATCCGCACCTGATTCTGGATTTCGGATGTCCAGATAAGGGATACTCAACCTGTAACTGCATCCAAAGGCAGAAAAGTGGCATTCAACTTTCATTACTCAGAACAGGAACACAGATTCCCCCCTCCCTCTACTAAACAAAAAAGAAACAAACCAGAAATATTGAAGAAGAGAACCTGTGACTGAAAGATAATGTCCACTGGTGAAAAACTAGTAATCTTGGCTTGACACTCCTTTATGCACTTAGGCAAGTTGGCGTCTTTTGATGTGGTCCAAATAAGGAGAATAGAACACAGAGTTTATCTTTAAGTTTGGTTTATCAACAAATTTAGAGAGAAACTTGGGGCAAGTCACCTTTCTCAGCCTCAACCACCATACATTTTTTAAAAGAGTCACACATAAGACATTCTATAGTAATAACTATTGTTTGCTTATTTGAGGCACCAATAGAGAGTTAAAACACAGGAATAGGTAACCTGCACTGACATTTCTGCAGATGAAACAGCTATGGAGGTAAGACTGTGACACTGATTAGATCTGATAAAATGACCCTGAATCTGTAAAGCATGGAGAGCAGGATGAGTTCCATTTTAGCAACTTCACTCACATAAATCCACACCTTGCTTGAACGTAACAAGTCTTCAGGAGAAAGCAAAAGAGTTTTCTCCCAATCTCTCCAAACGGTTCACTTAGGTAAACTGCTAGTCTAGGCTGCCCATCCACAGAATAGCCTCTGTTCAGGGTTGTAAAATGACTCACAAAAACCTGCACAAAGCCTTCACTGACCTACTAGATTACCACAATTGTCCATTACTAGGATACTGCACTGGGAATTTTACTTTCTTTAGTTTGCAAAAAGTGAGTGAACAACTGTGAGCAGGAGAGAAATTCTACACATCAGAAGACACCCTTGCCATACACATTTTTACTGACACGTTTAATCAAAATGTATTTTTTCTTATAAAATAAAGCTAATTAAGCTTCCTTACATTTACACCGCATTACGGTTTCTGAACCATCTTGAATACTGATTTCATCAGCCCACCATGAGATCTTGAAACATAATGCGTTCAACAAGCAACTCAGACTTCCCAAATTATATTCAACATGTGATAAACCTTCCCAACACAGAGTACGTGAAACAAAAATCTATTAAAAAGGCAGCTTTCTTTTTGTGTCAGCATTTACATCATGAGTTTTGGATAACAACTAGTTGCCTTAGTCTAATATTCACTGTCAGTATATTAGTGTAATGTATTGCTTACATAAGTGAGAATTATGCAGTTAAGTTATCATCCTGCAAATGTTCCCATTTTCTTCTATCTATAGCTTCCTTTTCTGAAATACTTTTACTTGTTGGGGAATCAGCTTTAAAGTGAAACTCTAATCTGATACTCTGCAGTTTTCAGTAGCATATTTAATACCACCAGGGGGGAAAGTCCTTTGGAGAAAAATATAAATATTATTATTATTTCTTGACAAAGGCAACATCAGAGGATGTTTACAATTGAAAATAAGGGGGAAATAATCACTAATTAGTTTCAAGCCAAATGACAGACTGACGGAAAGGGTCTGCCATTGTTAAATCCACTGGTATTTTCCTCCACTACACAAATTGCAGATGTATGAGCTCTCCTCTTGCTATCTGAATCTGAGAAGTGACCAAATAAACGATGAAAAATCGTTATTGTGAAATACCACTGGTCTCTGGGAAAATACAGTACATTTTCTTTAGCTAAGCCTTCAAACATTCTCATTGGCTTTCTCCCCAGGCACAATTATTCACAACTGAAAATATATGTGTTAAAGGTTAATCAGGCATGTTTACTAAGCAACATTTTTAAAAGGAGCCAAGTGGCTTCAGTACTCAGAGCATTCATTTCTCCTACAGCATCAAAGCCTTTAAGCCAAAAGTCATTGCATAAACATACCTTCCCTAGGTAAACTGGCATCAATGCCACAAAACACTTTCAAAGACAAGAACAAGCAATGTAAATTTTAAAGACTGAGGATCCCAGAATTTCCTTTTCAGCTTTTTCATAACATTTTTTCTCCCATGAAAGTCAGAGAACAATGGAATGAAAACAAAACAGATGGGTTTTACATGGAGATGAAGCAAAAAACTGTATGCCTAGATTTCAGACTGCATATCCACATTTTGTGGACTATCTATATTGCTATATGATTGGTTTTTCCATGTAAAATGGGGGGGGGGGCTTTCTATACTATCCCCATCACCACAAACCTGAACAAGATGCTCTGTTGTCTTTTTAGCATGCCATCTGAAAGTACAGAAGGAACAATGCCCATTGTCTGCTCAAGACTACATACTACCCTCCACACACACCCTCCAACAAGAGTACCTTTTTAAGAACCCCCAACAGCAGGGAAAACGTTGTAACCTCTTTCAGTACCACCCCATAAGCATGCACAGTGTTTATAATACAGGGATGCATTTTAGTAAGCATGCATTCAAGACATCACCAAAGATTACATTTCAGCATGCCGCAGTAATGTTCTCCAGCCTAATTCTTCCTGTTGAACAGCCAGGAAAATGTTTTCCCCCGCCCCACTCTGGGGCTTTCCAAGCATTATTTGTCCCGCTGTTGCATCCAACCAAGCCTTTCCTCCTCTTACCTCGACTTCCTTGTTCTTCTCTTTGTTTCTGCCCATTGAACTTCTCCCATTGCTGGCAGTCTCCCGCGCTGGGACTACAGAGATCTGTTGGAGAGGCATTTTGACAGGGCTGCAGGTTGCCAACGCCTGATTGGACGCCTTCGAGCTTCACTCCCTCTGAGTAGCCCACCTGTATAATTGTTCATATCCTTGCGTTGCCAGATTAAAATAAAAGAAGAAACAAAAAAAAAATTTAAAAAAAGAAGTGTGTGTGCGCGCGCGCGTCTGGTGCAAGCAGCTGAGACAGCTGGAAAAGCCGAGCAATTCCTTCCAAATAAAAATGTAAACCACACAGCCCCGTTAACCTAAACAGACCGCGCTGCAGAAGAGCGCCCGAGAGACATAACAATAATAATAATCCAGGGAGTTTGCAGTTCTCAGCAAGGAGACTTACTGCGAGTCAGAACTCGACTGCTTTGTCACTGGAGCAACCTCTCCCCCCCCCCCCCGCCCGTCCGCTTTCTCCAGAGCATTGTGGGAGACAATTCAATTTCTCTGTTACCTAATAACTGTCATGGAAACCGGGGGGTGGGGGGAAGCTGGGCCCTGATTAAAAAGCGCTTCTTTTCACGGCTCCCCAGACTCATCCATGTCTGCAACAGCCATAACAGCGGGCTTCCCACCCTGCCGCTTCCTTCCTGAGGGAGCGCGCACAGCAGCCAGAACCAACGCCGCCCGGCGCTCGCGGCGCGCTACCTCGGGAAATAAGACGCGCGAGCCTGAAAGGCGGCTTAGTGTCCTATTTTGGAGCCAAATCTCCTCCTCGAAAAGCGCAGTGAGCTCGCGGTGTCCTTCGTGCGCCTCCGGTAAGCTGCTTAGGGTCGAAGGAACGGTCTCAACGACCAGGAGAGCGGCAGCGGCGGCTTAAAAATAAATAATTAAATACATACATAACGAGGGGGCACCGCGAGCAGAAAGCAATTGCAAGTCAAGCCTGCCCGGGACGCCCGGTGGAGACTGTAACCCCTCGCTGCGTCATCTGCAGCCGTACGGGCACGCCCCTAGACGATTTTGCACCGGAGCGAACCGCGTTGACGCGACTGGGACTTCTCTAAGTACCCCTTCTTCCCGGACAGCGTTTTATTTTAGCTGCTGGAGCTCAACAACCAAGGCATAGTCCCCGAGACGCTGATTTCAAATCAGGACTCCTCTCCTTCCTCACGACAAATAAAAAATAATGCCCAGGATAATGCCTTTTAGAGTGCCCTGCCATTCGCATTTCCAAGGCTTTCATCCAGCTTTGAGCGTCAGAATCTAGTTTGGATGACGGGATCTGGGAGATTGCTAACAAAGGGCATGCCTTGGAGCATGTGCAGAGTGCCTTGCCATGGAGTGAGTACTCACAGCCAGTCCCTATACTGGGATTAAGGAACAAGCTGGTTTCAGCCCTGGCCCCTTTGGTTTTAGAAATTAAACTGGCACAACATACCCAAATGCACACACCTAGAAATAGGAATAAAAAGAACAGCAGAGAGTTTGCGTGGGGGGGGGGATTTGTACTTCAAATTTCTTTGCTGTTCTGCTCCAATTGGAAACAAATTGCCCCATCCCTTGTCTCCTGCTTCACCTGGCAAAGGGATTTCCTGGAACCCCAGGAAGGGTTCTCCCCAACTACATCCCTCTTTCCTTGTTCCTTGTTAATGAATGGAACATCCCCTTTTATGCAGTGAGGCAAAAATGGAAACAGGAAGAAGGTCAGAATTGCCCCCCACCCCCACGTTTCCCTGACCCTGGAGAAGAACAGGAAAATTCCCCTAGATGGTTGCTCTGATTAGCCTGCAGCTCCTATAGTTTGTTCCATACCAGGCCCATACAATATGGGGTGGAGGTAGACCTACTTCCTGGCAGATTTGAAACAGCACCCCTCATTTAAGAAATTCAGCGCTCCTTCCATGTGCAAGAGAAGGAGAAACATCTTCTAGAAGCTATTGCACAATAACCTTTCCACTTGTGGTTTTTAAAAATGCTGCTTTTTCAACAAATTGTTTTCGTTGAAGCATTCCATACTCATTGCAAACAATCTGCAATTGAGGTAAGGTCATCCTTAGGCTATCCACTATGAAATTTACCAGGGGCGTAGCAAGGTTGGAGTGGGCCCAGAGACAAGATTTTAAAATGGGCCCCCCCACCCTCACCAAAGCTCAGCTCATGAAGTAAAGAAATCTTAAATGAGGCTGAATAGTGGTAACAAAAAGCATCTATCTTTCTGTCTATCTCTTATGTGCCACAATAGAGCAATAGAATATCATCCTAAATTATTTTTTAAAAGGCTTTTTAAATTGTGGATGATGCAAATCATTTAATGGTACTAGAGAAAGACATGCTGTTCTGGTAGCTCCAGGTCTTAACACTCACATCAATTTCGGAGAATGAATACAACTGAAGGAAGCCCAGGTGTGTGTGTGGCCGGGGGAGTCAGTCATGTGACTTGCCTGGGGGGGCCAAGGCAGTGGGCCCCCAGACAACTGTCTCCCCTTGCCCTATTATAGTTACGCCCCTGAAATTTACTTGGCTTTAGAACCTTCTAAATATCAGTGGCATTCCAGCAGTTTTAAATCTTGTTTGTGTAATGAGAGGTGTTAAAATGTCTGCAGTACTCCATTAGGTAACTAGCTTGATCTTGGATGATATCACAGATAACATCATACTGCCATCTAATTTAAAAATAAAATGCATTGCCTTCACTTTGGGAATAATGATAGTGGTTATAACCCTCTGTATCAATCAGAGATCTCAAGACGGTTACTCATTAATGTAATTTATCTATGACTCTCTTAATTGAAAAGAAGGAAGGAGCTTAAAAGTAGGGTTGTGCGTTTTGTCTTTTTTTCTGTTTTGTTTTTGGCTCGAATCCGAAATACTCCCGTTTTGTTCTTTGTTAGAAACCAGCCAATCCAAAACACCCCAATTTTGTTCTTTGTTCGAAATTGCAAAATCTGAATCCGAAATGTTTTGGATTTTAAAAAATGGCCCCAGGGAAAAAGTAGTGGGTGGGGGTGGTAGTGCCCAATGGGTGGAAACTACCACCCAAATTTCAAAGGAATTGGGCAAAGGGCTGAGTTTTGGTGAATTTTTGAAGTATAGGATTTTTCCCTTAGAGAAGAATTGAGGTTTTAGCAAAAGTATAGCTTCATATTGGGGGAAGGGGTGGCCCAGAGTAGAGTAGGGTGGGTGGTAGTGCCCAGTGGGGGCAAGGAAGCTGCCAGAATTATTTCAAAGGAATTGGGCAGAAGGCTGATTTTTAAAGATGTAATGGAGTTTGCGTGTCTGTAAAGTTCTTCCCCATAGGGAATGATGGACCTCCATAATTCCTGCTCCATAACTGCACTTGGGGGGCACCAGGGTGGCCCAGAGCGAGTGGTGGTGTAGAGCACATAGGGTGCCAATCACCCCCATGGGTTGCTAACCCATGGGGTACTGGGTTCTGTTGTTACTGAGATGTTTTGAGTGTAGATTCAGATTCTCTGGTAGCATATGAGAGTGGATTCATGGTTTGTCATTGAAAATCTCACATGCTACCAGAGAACCTACACTCAGAACACCTCAGAAACAACAGAACCCAGCACCCCATGGGTTAGCAACCCATGTGGGCGGTTGGCACCCTATGTGCGCTACACCACCACTAACTCCCTTCCCCCCCCCAGTGCCCCCCCAGGTGGAGTTATGGGTCTGCTGAAACCTCCATTATTCCCGGGGGGGGGACCTTAAAGAAGCGTAAACTTCCAACAATTCCTAAGAAATCAGCCCTTTGCCCTATTCCTTTGGAATCTGGGTTGTGGCAGGCACCCCTTGGGGCACCTTTCTGCCCCGAATCTGCCCCAAAGACAATCCAACTTCAGAAATTCTTTAAAAATCAGCCCTTTCCACAATTCCTTTGGAATCTGGGTGGCAGCAGGCACCCATTGGGGCACTACCACCTGAACTACTCTTCTGCCCCAAAGCCCCCTTTCTGCCCTCAATCCACCCCAAATAACATCAACATCACACATCAACAACAGCAGAGCTTTGGAAAAAATCAGGCAGATTTCCAAAGGTCATGCACATCCACATCCCCCCCTCCCCAAATGCAGTTGATCTACACACAACAGTGTGAAACAACAACAATGAAATGCACACTGCCCCACTGGCCAATGAGGGTAAAATTTACCCTTAAATTTGCCTAAAAGGAATAAGGAGGCAATTGCCAGCAGATCAGCCCATGCTTTTGCTGGCCAATCTGCGGGCTGGAAGGGCTGGAAATTCAAACAGATGTCAAAACTAAAAATGGAGACTGAAGGAGAAAGACTTTCTGCGATTGCAAAATGGAGTTCCAAAACAGCCGAAACAACAAAACATTTTGTATCCGAAACAGGGACATTTTGTTTTGGCTACAAAATTTTCTGTTTTGAGCATTGGGTGTTTTGTTTTGGCTCCAAAACAGCCGAAATGGCCTGTTTTGTTCACAAAACGTTTTGTATCCGAAACGAAACGCACATCCCTACTTAAAAGGTGAGATGAACAGATCCACTGTACAGATCCTTCCCCTGCCTTGTCAGCAGCCTGTTTGGGTTAGTAGAATCCAGTGACCTATGCTATTATCTTAGGCAACAATCTTATGCACAGGGCATTTTCCACACATTATGTTCCACACATTTTTCACACTCTTCTCAAGAAATCCTCATGAAGTTCAGTAACACGGGAAGGGACCACAATGCCTGATGACACACCTGCTGACCATGCTTCCCTTCCCAGTGGCTGTGTGCTCGGCTTTTTATTTATTAGCTGAAGTATTTCCTTCTTAAAGTGTGTCCTTCAGGCAAAGCTTTCAGGCTGACTTAACAACATTAACAAAAATCACATAAATAAATGGCATAACACAACACAATAAAAACACAGCAGCATATAAAACTGCCAGAAAATTCCGGCATCACCAGGAGGCTTTACAGACAGGGCTGTTACCCGAATATCCTTCGGAAGAGAGTGTATGAGTTCACACACCAGCCAAACTTCCCCCGAAGTCCCTTCTGTTGGGAATTCTCTCTGGTAAGAGATACCTTTCTATTACAGCAGAGTGCACAGACTAGAGGCACAACACAGCGGAGTTTGCCCAGGCATGTGTGTATGCTGAGAGCAAAAGAACTTGGAGCCAGTTCATAATTTCAAATCAATATATGGAGTATTTATTAGTGAACTCCATTCTAGATAGTAAAATAGAGCGATGGGATCTCTAATCTAGCTAGCTAGCTGGATGCACATGGATGCACCTCTGCACACATGGAGCAGGGAGAGAGGAGTGTGCATATTGCAAGCGAGAAAGAAAGGAAGAGGAAGAGGAAGTGGCAGGAAGGAAGTCCCTAAGAGTAGCAATCTACATACCAAACGGATAGTGTCAGAGCAGTAGAGAGGAGGAATGACCAATGTCTTGACCCCTCTAGCCCTCTGACTCACTAGTCTGTCCCCCTCTGTCACTGAGACATGAGACAGCACAGAGTCCTTCACTTCCAACACCTTCGAGATCTGTGGACCCACTCCACACACAAATTGGGCTTTGTCTTGCGAATTCTAGCTTATCTTGGTGAATTTCCAAGTTTTTAAAATGCTGGTTTTTAGCTACTTTTCCTGAAAACTCCAGAGCAAATAGGGAGAGGCACTGACATAGAATCATTAGCATGATAAGAGGGATACACTCTTTACAAATGCGGATGTAGCTCTTTAGAAAGCTCTATCTCTCTGTCCCCCACATTGGCTAGAAAGAAAACATGGAGGCATGTCCACATGTGAACTTGCATCAAAACAAAACCCGAGCAGAGGGGAGGGGCTGTTTTCCTCAATGCCACGAGTGTGATTCAAAGTGGCTTTCCTCAATATTTACTCCGCAGCATGAAGCCATGTGTAACTCCCAGGAAGTGCAGAAACTCTGGACACCCTTTGCCAGTCAGCATAGACAATACTGATCTTGATGGACCCATGCCTGACTCAGTAGCCCTATTCAGACGATATAAAAAGGAAACTACCCGAGCCTCCTGATCTCAGAAATGCCTGCCATGATGGTTACAGGAGTGCCTGCCTCTTCAGACAAATGGTGATGGAACCATGAGCAGCGCTGAGGGAGAAGGTGAGTGACAGCCAGCGTGAGACTTCTGGCGTACTTTGGGATGCTATGTAGAGCATCCTTTTCACATAGGGCTACTATAAGACAGCTTCCTATGTTCTTAAAACAAACATACTAAAAAGGCCAGACAAATATAAGGATTTGCACTTGACAATGAAATGAACATACCTCCACAGAGAAGACATTCCACAAGTGGGGCACCACCACTGAAAAGGGCTCTCACAAATGCCCGTCCACTGTACCTCAAATGGGAACTTCTGCAATGGAAGCCTAGAACAGGACCTCCAAGGCAGATCTCAGTGCCTGGCCACTCTGAAATGGAAGAGGCAAACTCCAGTCCTAAGCTGTTAGCAGAGGTGCACTTAGCCACGGACCTTGGGGATCAGGTCCATCGCTTCCTGTCTCCTGGGGGATTCCTTTAAATGATCCAAATGGTCCTCCCCAGTGCCCTGCCGCTGACCCACGCCCGCTCTGTGCCTGCTGTGGCCACACCGCACCCAGACTTTGGAATGCTCTCCCAGTGGCCATTCGCTCCTCGGACTCCATCACAGCTTTAGAAAGCTTGTTAACTCTTGGCTTTTTATCCAGGCTTTTACATAATTGTTTTTATTGCTGCTTCTATGTTTTTCCCCCCTGTCATTTTCCTATCATTTTTATGCTGGTATTTTATAGATTTAAAATTTGGTTTGATTTTATATTTTTAGCTTAAAGACTTTTATTGTCATTTTATTGTATGTTTTTTAACTTTTGTAAACCGCCTTGCAATTGTTTTTAATGAAAGGCAGTATATAAATGCAACAAAAAAATAAAATAAAATAAATAAATAAAAATATTTGCCATTCTTCACCTTTGGGGCAGAGGACAGGCAGAGCAGGCCTCCCCCCCCCAATGGTGGCGGCAGCAGTGGCTGTAGTGGCTGGTGGGCCTGTGCAGTGGGCGTGCCTGCACAATGTGAATATAGAGTGCCGCATGCCTGTAATGTCACAGGCTTGCAACACACTATATTCACACTGCACAGGTGCAACCACCACACAGGCCCACCAGCTGCTGAGCCTGCTGCCACTACAGAGGGAGGCCCACTCCGCTCAGCTCACACACACCCCGCCAGTGAAGATGGCAAATATCGGCTCGGCAGGGCAGTGGTGGGTGCAGCGGGGTGGGACAACAGTGCAGTGGTGGGGCTCTAGGGAGGCCCCCTCAGATCATTTGGAGCCCCCCCCCGAGATGGAGCAGCAGGTGTCTATTTTTTTAAAAAAAATAGGGGGGCTCGCAGTGGGGAGGGCCTCACAGCAAGGGGGCACCTCCAAAACCCTTCAGGTTTGGGCTGCTTTTGGACCTAGGTGCACCCATGGATAAAAGTGATGTACAGCCCATTGAAATGGGCCTGGAAATGGACCAGGAGCCAGTGAAGTTGTTCAACCCTGGGGAGACATGCTCCATATGCCTGCTCCCAGTGGTGTACGTGGGTACTGCCCCTTTCTCATTAAAGCCAAACATGCAGTTGAAGAGAGGCACAAGCAGAGTCAGAGTCAGAGCATGTAGCCAATGGATGTGGTCCTGCTCCCCATGTTATCGAGAAGAGAGCTATAAATGTCACTGGGATGTACATGCACAGCAAACATGCATAGGATCGAGGAGTAGGTATCCTTTAAAAGTGAGAATGTTACTTTGTCACACAAGGAAAATAAAGGGCCCCCCCCCTTATTTTTGCCTTAAGTAGCAATAACAGATTTCAGAAAGGCAGCTGTTTCATCAATTAAATCAGATTTTTTCCTGTATATGTTATCATTAGAATATATTTTGAATAAGAATGACAGTTTTCTTCTTTGTAGTCTGTTTTCAGATAGAATTTGGAAGCAGTAAGAAACCTTAATCCTTTCCAAACCACCGCAAGCATAGTTCCTGCCTGTCCTTCTCCTTTCTCCTTCCCTATATATCTCTTCCCATGTCCTTACAATCTTGTCTTTTTAGATTAACCTCAGGCAGGGTTTATTTAATTTAATCACTGTATAATGCCTAAATCTTGAAGCATGTTATAGATTATCATTATTTCTATGACTATTAAATAACAGTAATCATCATCTTCCCTATAAGAAAATGTCCACATTCAGTAAACTAGTGTTGTTAGCAAAGAGCCTCCCTCACCCCCTACCTCTGCCACTTTGGGAAAACTGGCTTTCTACTGAAATAAATGAAATTGAGCTTGGACAGGCATTTGATGCCCGGAGGAAAGTGGCCTCTGCTTGGATCAAACAGCAGTGTCATGCAAAGGCTGGACTGGGGCAAAAACTGCCTAACAAAATGTGACACACATACATACACATCCCTGTGCCTTCTTAATGAAGCCAGAGTTCCTGACACAGCAAAAGAATTTTTAGCGTTAAAGAATAATTGAAGCAGGAGAGCCTTTAAAGTGTCAAAGCACCCCAGAAGGCAGTCATGATCAGATACCGAGTCAGTTATGCAGATTTTGCATAACAGAGCCCCTTTGTTCTGTGGTTCCACTGCCACACCCACACCCTAAAGTCTGGTCCCTTTCACCACTTTGAAACCCAGTATTTTCCAACTGTTGGGATTTTGCAGAGGACAGAATCTTATCAAAGGTGTTGTCCCTGAGACACGTGTGAAGGTTCTTGGGAAGCATCTTTGCCACTGCTGTCACAGGAGTCTGGTGGTGGCCCAAGCTGCCTGCTTTTTCCCAGGGCCTACCTGACCGAGCACATGCTGTTAGGAGTATGCACGAAGTGTTTGCTGCCAAACCGGGTTGCCTCGAACCAGGCCCTGTTCGGGTGAACCAGTTCAGCAGCGAACTGGTAGCGAGAGAGGTGGTAAGATGCTTACCTGGCCAGCGCAGCTGCTGCCACCACCATTCACCCTCCCTGGTGTAGCCCCAAGCATGTGCCTTGTTTAGGTAGCCACCCGTGTGGCAGCACAGCTCCGTTGGCCTCCGTGCATGCATGGAGGCCATACGAATGGCCCCCACACATCCGCCGAGGCTGGAACTGCTCTGCTATCGTGCAGGCAGTTTCCTAAACAAGGCAACATGATCTAACCAAACCAAGCCTGATTTGGGCAGACCAATTTGGCAGCAAGCGGGCAGTAGTAAGATGCTTACTCAGCCGGCGGTACCATTCAGCCTCCCTGGCGTGGCTCCGAGCGTGTGCACTGTCTTGTTTAGGAAGCCACCTGCATGGTGGCAGAGTGGTTTTGGCCTCCGCGCATCCACAGATGCCATGCACATGGCCTCTACACATCTGCGGATGCCATGCACATGGGCTCCATGCATCCGCGGAGTGTGGAAACGCTCTGCCACTGCGCAGGCGGCTTTCTAGACAAGGCAGTGTGCACGCTTGGAGCTGCGCCAGGGAGGGTGAGCGGCGGTAAGCAGTAGCGCTGACTGCGTACACATCTTACTACCTCTCTTGCCGCCCCCACCCAGCCGCCCCTTAACATTGTCAGGGTTCCCCACCCCTGTACTTGTAAAGGGGAATCTTCACCAGATTTGGATTCTGGCAAAACCACGATTTTTGGGTTGTGCACACCCCTACATGCTGTGTACTAAAACCCTTTCTCTAAGCTGAATAATTGGCCTGCTGGGCCTCAGGTTGTAACATGGGGCTCTGGGGTTCAGAGTCAGTACTGAGCTGAAATCACTATCCGTGAGCATTCCTTGTGTGAGACTGTTATGGGACACTTGTGCAGGACTGCCCTGGACACTTTTGGGAACCAGAGTCCTTGGGTGACTCTTTGCATGAGTTTGCCATAGGACTGTCCTTGTGCCTGAGAGTCCCTAGACTCCTGGGCAGAACCTGAGGCTGGGTCATTTCCTATGTGGACCTGCCATAATGGATAATCCCTGTGTGATGGACACACACGACACTTTTGCAAGGAACCCCTAATCTTGTCCTGATAGGAAGTCATCCCCTTTGACATTGCACACGAATCAGCATATTCAAATAGGCAATAAACTACTCTTAATTCTCATATATATTAATTATTAATTATCATTATTATTCCATTACCTCTCTTTTCTCTATCCCTTTCTTATTCCTTTTCCTCTCCCCACCCCCCCGTCCATATGCCCACACCTGCCAGGCTATTAGAATTTTCTCCTCCTCACTCCTCTTCCTTCCTTATCTATTTCCTGGGAGCTACTTTCATGCCTTGCACAATTTCAGCACTTTCAAGTCTGCCAAATATCACTGTTTGCACTGTGTCACTGAACTTTGTTTCAAAAGCCTTGTTTCTGAGCTGGTGCTCCTCTGGGGTAACTTATTTGCATTTGCCTATGTCCAGGCTCTACTTTGTTTGTTATGCATAATTGCAAATTTGAATTTGAGCTAAATTATCTCAAGTTAGTTTAAGAACATAAATACACACATGTGTATGGCACACGTATGCAAGAAAATGTGCTAACGTTATTTTTAAAGTTTATATTAAATATCTCTATCCTGCCTCTGAATCCAAGAAGGCCTCTCTTTCAGGGAGGGAGCTTGTCAGCCTCGTGGACAAGAAGTCCCATGGAGACTGTCATCACACTACTGGCTTGGATGCCAACAAGTGGGAAGCCCATAAAGATGCCAATCTCAGCTGGGGTGCCATTCCATAGGTCTCGCCATACTGGGGGTCAGTGGGTGGACTGCCCTGATCCCAGCTGGGGTGCCATTCCATAGGTCTCACCATACTGGGGATCAGTGGGTGGGGCTCAGGCACAGCCACACCCCTTCTAAGGAGCCAGAGGTGGCCCAATGATGGGGATTGTCAACTTGGGTACATAGAGGAGGAAAAGACACCACTACAGACTGCAATGAGAGACAGAGGCATGGCTCTACATGACTTGTCCAACTAGTCCTCAGGGCAGGGAAGCCAAAGACAATCCTTTTAATGGGAACAAGAGATCAATATCTGCATAACTCAACAGGATAGACGAAGGAGATCACTAATAACCAGTATTATATCCTCAATAAAGGACAATGTTATTGCACTCAGCATAGTGAGGTTCTTAAAAATCTTCTATCCATGCTCAAGTTCCACCATGTGTAAACAGGTTTTAAAACATTTAGGCAGCACGTATACAGAAGGCAAATGTCCAGATTCCAATTGTACACAAGAGAAAGTGGGTAGTTTCTTTAGAACTGAAGCACTAGGAGAGATCAGCAATGAACCTGTGCTGCTAATATATTGAATTCCAAGTTTGCTTTTGGAATCTATCTATATAATTCTCCTGGTTGTGCCTTTGGAACGTGCGTCCCGGCAGCCCAGCTGATTGGCTGGGCTGCGGGGGTGCCTGATTGGTCCTGGCACACCCAGGAGAATTGCCTGGCTGGGCGGCTGCGGAGGCAAGGCGGCGGGCCCGGCCGCGCCGGAGGCAAAGCAGTGGGCCCGGCCGCGGTGGCACTCTCGGCCCGGCCGCCCGGCTGCCCAACCGCATGCAGCACTCTAGGGGTGTGTGGAGGGAGGAGGCAGCGGCAGCATGGTGGGGGAGAGGGTGAGGCGGAGGGAGCCGGTGGCGGCACGGCTGGCTCTGCCCCGTCCCCGAGACAGCGGGGAACGGCTGTGTCCAGCTAGAGGCGCAGATGCTCTGGGCCCAGGCTCACTAGTTATATATTAATACTAGTAAAATGGCTTGCAGTTTGCAAGCATGCATCCTATTCCACAAAGCCCAGACTTTCTGGATGTGAAGGCACCCGAGAAAACCGCCAAAGTTTTCTTGAACCCTAATCCCAACCCTGACGTTCACATGATTTACGTGAACCATTTACGCTAACCCATGTTTTCCAGTCGGAGAGTTTTCCTGCATTTTCCGGGAACTTGATGCATTTTCTGGGGGTTTCCTTTTTTAAAAAATGCATATAAAATAAGTACAGTGACCATTAATAACAATAATATTTATCTTCCTACCATTGCTAAATTAATTAAGATATGCAATGTGACAGGAAGCCATTATCTTGATTCTAGCCTCAGTGGATAGAATTATACCTTCACACATTGAATTCTATCTTTGAATATTTTGTTCTGGTTGTTGCAGAATGTTTCAGATCAGCATTAGAGTGTCCAGTGATACAGAAATGTTCTCTCCCACCCCTGAGAATGTTCTCTTCCCTGAGGAGAATTTAAAAAATGTTATTCTTCCACCTAGCAGTTTGAAACACTACAATAGCTTCCATTCTGGAGTGCAAGCAATGCTCCAGATTCTAAGCACTTTTGTGCAGCAGCACACATGCAGGGGGACTGGGTGTGCTCCGTGAGGGCTCTTGTTGTATGCATACTTCATTAGCTGGGATGTCACCTACTGTGTTCAAAATAAAGTCAAAAGAGACTCTGAACAACAACAAGCAGTGCGACCTTTTTTAGAAAAGAGCTATCATTCCAAAGACGCCAAATGCATTTCATAATCAACAAATAAATAAATATTTATATTATTTTGAAAACCGTGCCTTGTAATACGTGTCTCTACCAAGTGACTTAACATATAGCCATGGCATTTTTGGATTCATATCCTGAAATGAAAAAGTCTCACCAACATTTCTCTAGTTTGATCTGGGGTAGGTATGCAAATGACAAAAAAGAGTTAGAACTGCATCACACATAAGCTGTAGGTGTTTAAATTGGCTGCCTGCCTGCCTGCCAGATTTTAAAAGCAGTAAGATCAAAACATTTAGCAAAAAAATTAACAACACCTTTCAAAGTCTCTGATAAATGTTCGCTCTTCCAAATGATGATGGACACATGCAATTCGGTAAAAGCACTAAAGTTGGTCTCTTGAATGAACTTCCTCCTTAACTTACCTACTATAGAATTAATAGTGGTAAATGTCATTTAAATACCAAAGATGTATTTATCTTCTCACTATGCCATTATCTTAAAAACTATTATTCTCTCAGCTGACAACTAGTTTAGCCCATTATACCAATGAGCAGCAATAGATTTCCAAGCCTTTATTCAAATACTATACATATTAAATTATGATTTACTTGACAAAGTTTAATTTAAAGTATGGTACTGTTAATGTACATAGATACATATACCCCAACATTAAAAAGACAGAAAAACTCCTTTATCCTTCAGCTATAAAAACAAAAGCTATAAGCAGTTAGCGGTTAACATAAGCCAAGTTCCCCTATTTTCTCTTCTTTTAATTTTTGTTCTATTAGCTCTCTTCTGCAAACTAAAGCTCACAAATCTTCACTTATGAGCTCAACAACCATCTATAGATGAGTTTAGAATGGATGCTCCCATGAGCTAATGAGGAACACAGATGCTTGTATATCTTTAAATCAATTGCATAAGAAGTGCTATGTATATTTTCATTCACGTCTAGGAGACGTAATGGTTTAGGCAAGTGGGTTACCTTTATTTCTAGCCACTAGTCTGATTTATTTTTTTAAAATGCAGATCTCCAGTGCTGAAACATGACTGTATTTTGATTGATTGATTGATTGATAGTTAAATTTTTATACCATCTTCCATTAAAACAATCTCAAGGCAGTTTACAAAATGTTTAAAACACTATAAGACTCTGAAACACTTATACAATAAAAATATTACATTGGAATATAGACATAAACATCTAATTAAAAGTTTCAAAAACATGCACAATAGGGCCATAAAATAGAGAGCAGCAGCAACAAAAACAACACACATATAAAAGCCAAGGTAAAAAGCCAAGATTTTACTTGCTTTCTAAAAACAGTGATGGAATGTGCTCTACCCGTAATGTTACTGTATATGTAACATTTTGAACTGAAGAACAGGAATGTTGTGGTATAATAACCAAAATAAAATTTAAGGTCATGTCACCTGAGTTTGTAGCATGGAACCAGGTAGATGCCCACGCATTCCTAGCCTAACTTGGGGAAACTATGATGAAAATGTTGATGGTGACAGCAGAGTGTATATTCCAAATACTGCACTATGTACTCCAAACACAATGCACAGCAATCTACATTTCAAGAAACACACTTATTTGACTTGGAAACAGCAAAGTTGCTGCCAAATCAAGATAAACCAAACAGGGGTGTCCTTAGGGCAGAGCAAGCAGGGCGACTAACCCCCACTCTTAAACCCTGTGAAAATTAACTGGAAGGGGGCCACACATTGGCTGATTTGCCCCAGGCCCTGCTCCCTGCCAGGGCTCTCTAAGGACAGCCTTGAGAACTGCAGCCCAGATGTGAAAAAGAGGCATGACCCAAAAAGGAATTAAAATGAGAGGGTAGAATTCTTAGGCTGCAATCCTAAACACACTTACTGGGAAGTAAGTGCAACTGAACAGTGGCATTTACTCTGCAAAAACAAGTTTAGAATTGTGTTGCACCAGGTATATTCTGGTTCTCAACAGTCAAATTAGAACAATTAGAAAACTTAATGTTTTCAAATGCCATGCATGATTTGCTCTACTTTAGTTCCGCTTTGCCTCAGTGACAAATCAAATCAACAATAAAAAGAGGGAGGTAAGGTACCTGTAAGTGCAAAGCCAATGTACAGAAAACAGCTTAATAACCGAGTACTTTACATGGAATTAAGGGCTGACTGAGAAAAATTAGATGACAGAAGAACACTTATTGCTAAAATGATGGATGTGGCTATAAAACACTGAATGGTAGGAAGACAATTTTCACTGACTCACCTATTGTGGGACTATTCATTAGTGTTTGATTATTCATCAGAGAACTATTTTTGTTCACAGACAAAAATAGACAAAAACTATCCAAGGACAGGTCATTATGCATTCAAATTTAGAAGATGTATTTTAGTGTGATATAAGAGGGAAGGAAAATTTGATCTCCTATGACTTAGAATAAAATCCGAATAAATCTAGCAGTATTTTATTTCCAAATTGCTCCTGGCAAGTAACATTTAAATTTACAGTTCAATTGTTTCTATGAATAATATTTCTAGTGGTGAACACACTCAATGGATTTGTAACTGAAATATAATCTGCAGAGATTCTTTGGAAATATTTTTTGTAAACTTTTTATTTATCTTTTCTTACTTCTTATATAAGTAATAGATGCATGTATCTGATAACTTTACTTTTACAAAATAAAACCCACAAATCTCCACCAACCTCCGTTTCACTTTTTCCTGTCCAACAACTGTCAAACAATTGTTTCCAAATTTATGTATATGTACTTTACAGAGTGTTCATTACCAAATAAACACACATTTCAATTTTTTTTTGCTTGTCAAAATGTTTTTTCTTCTGATCTGAAAAATTCAGATAGGGTAACACCAAGTTAACACCGTGTGTAACACCGTGTGTAACACCGATTTAATTTGCGAGCAGATTTTATCTTAAACCAAAATTGTCCATATTTTATCAAACTATAACGCAAGGCTAGGAGCTCTTTAATCTTGCCAGTGCTTCACTATAACACTTTTGATAGCTACCAAGAGCAATACTATTAGGGACGTGTGAACTGGTTCTGGTTTGAACTTGGTTCTACTCAAACCGGGGTGGTCCGAGTGGCCTGGGTATGAACTGGACCAGCCCCCCAAAACGTGGTGCTGGTCCGAGTTTGAACCAGACCAATCCTGGTTTGAGCAGTTCCGGCTCCGGTTTGAGCCATCGACTGTGGCGTAAATGGCGGCTCCCCTCAACCCCTGCCAGCCTCCCCCAGGGCAGCCCAGGCCACCTGCAGCCCAGTTCACCCCTCCATGCATGTGCAGAGGTGCACCATGCATGTGCAGAGTCATGAACCGGGCTGCAGAAGGCCCAAAGCAGATTGATTGGGGTAAGGTCCTCTGACCCCACTATTTCTTTCTTTTAACCTTAGAGAAGCCCCCTGACCCTTAACTTGTAAAGGGGAATCCTTACCTGATTCCCCTTTATGAGCAGAACTCTAAACCAGTCCACAAATTGGACCCAATTTGACTGGAACCAGAGCCGGGCCAGGTTGGTGCGAATTCAGTTTGAATTCAAACCAAACCAGCCTGATTAGTTCCGTGCACATCACTAAGTACTATCAATTCTTTAACTAAAGTGTTATTCACATCAAAGCAATGCAGAAATATGGCCTGAGCTGTTAGGGGGATTCTGTTAGAGGTTGTTGATTTTTACCCACAATAGGTAAAACAGCAGAGCACTAAGGAATGAGCACACACTACAGTTACAGAGTAGGTAGCATAGGATGGTTTGGATACTGCAGCTATTTAGAGAAAACACATGGAGATCCTTATATAACTAAACACTAAATATGTATTGGTTAAATAAACTTAGATAGGAAAGACCTATATCTAATCTAAAGGACTCCATAATGGATACAGTAGGTAAGGAGAGAGAGAGATGTTTCCATCTGCTCTCTAGGAGGAAAGGAAGGATTGTGACTCAGCACTGCAGAAGTGCTGCAGAGTCAGTTCAGGGGTCATAGAGTAGGGACAGATAGGGAGACCCTGACTCACTGTCTCTACTCCCAATGCCCCTAGTGGTCATTAGGACAGTTGGTGCAAAAGGTCGATGCACTGGAAGTTTATTTATTTGTTTGTTTGTTTGTTTGATTGATTGATTGATTGATATACCGCCCTTCCAAAACGGCTCAGGGCGGTTCACAACATGATAAAAACAATTAAAACAAATTAACAATTAAAATCAAACTATTAAAACACTATTAAAACTATTAAAAGTTCATCTCCAACAGATTCTGATGCCTGTAATCTCATATATAACCTTGATAACTCTTCTCCATAAGTGCTGTAGCCTTGGACATAGCCACCACATGTGGATGCAAGAGCCTATCTGGCCACAACTCCTCCAGCATTTCAATGAATATGCTGAGTTCACGTGTGTTAGCTGCATTGGTGTTCAATAACATCTTATCAGTATTTTAATCATCATGACCCGGTCATGCAAATGGCCAGGGTGCATGTGCAATGGCCTCCAAAATGGCCATCACCATGTCAGAAAGGGCTGGAATAGCCTGAAAATGGGCTGGAACAGCTCAGGGGAGATGGGGGAGGCCAGTGAGGGGAGTGGGAACCACCTGAGACACAGTCGTGGCAGCACACACCCCCAGAGGCAGTGAGATGCGTGTATATACACACACACACACACACACAGAGACACAGAGAGAGAGAGAGAGAGAGAGAGAGAGAGAGAGAGATTATGTTAAACTTGTGTATCCGGGCGGTTTTATCTCTGGGTTGTTCTGTATTACTGTAGAACCCCCAAAACGGCCCCAAGCCGGCCTCAGGGTGTTTGGTTCGAGCTCAAGCCTGACCAGTTCAATGACTAACTGGCTCGAGGTCAAGCCGATTCACACATCCCTTTAGGGCAGCTATTTGTCTAGCTTTATAAGCCCCAGGGACTGTGAATTGCACTGGGTACCACTTGGATTTAAAGAGTGGCTTTGAGGTTCCCCCTTTATATGTGTCCTGCACCAAAACAATATCTGGCTTTCTTCTTTCTTACTTACATTATACCCTTCTGATCTAGTGTGAACATTTTGAACTGGAAAGTCAGAAATGAAACAGCTGTTAGGAGTAACCATTCCCCAACTAACTCCCCACCCTTTCCCTCCCCCTTTCAACCATTGAGCCATTTGGCTTCAATGGCCCTCTGAAACACTTCACCAATTTTTTTTCTGTTCCAATCTCTTTCCCTTTGTGGTGGAGTTTTCTAGGAAGTATCTCCAGTTCCCACTCATAGCGTTCAACTGAACTTGAATTGAAACAAACTGAGGTCTGAATTTCTTCTTTACAAATGGCATGCACAATAGGAAATAATAATGATGTATGCTCAGTCCTTGCACTTCTTACACATCCACCATTTGCCCAGGTTGTCACTTTGTTCCATCTCTTCTGCAGTTCCATCTCTTTTTGCAGAAGTGATCTGTGACTGGGAGCCCAACTGTCTTCAGCATTGTGAAGCTCTCCTGGACATTCTGTGTTGACAATTAATTATCCTTTTTATAAGATCACTAATCGAAATGGGAAGCCCCACCTGTATTTATACTCTGCTTTGGCCAGGGCCTCTGTGATATCTCTGAGGGCTCTTCTGCATGCCAGTGTCTCTTGGGAGAGATCCTGAAATACAATGATGTTGCTTCCATGATAAGCAAAGGAGCCCTGGCTTTGTGCTTCTTTTAGGATCTTGTCTCTTGTCCCTGTGTCCAAAAATTTAGCTATCAAATCATCTTTATTATGGTCAAAGACCTGCACAGGATATAGTACAGATACAATGAAATAAAAATCATTAAAATTATTATAAACCAGATAGATACACCTAAAATGCTGTGAATCCATAGCTATAATTAGTCTATAAAATTATGGTTATGATTATTATGATTATGATTAGTGAAATACAATTCTAAAAACTGTGGGTTAATTAATAAAATAAGATTAAACAAGGGTAAAATTATGCTTATTAAGATACAATCTGTGAAGCTGTAGGGAGATTAATAGAGTAGATATAAAACAAGGGTAAGTATACAACTATCTTTAAAAGTAGGGCATCTAAAAATATAAAATAGTTAAGATAACAGATAAAAGCTAAAATGTGACGTAGAGTAGCAAATTAAAATTATACAATCAGGTAAAATGATCAGTAGTTAAAAATATGCTGCAAGGGGTATTGACTGGCAATCTGGACGCGGTGGATCTTTCGCACTGCCCTGCAGAACCTGGCAGCATTGTACATGAAGGTCCAATTGTCCTCTGAGAGCAGCATCTTGGTATAGTCTTGACTAGAGCGACCAGGGTGTTTAAGAAGCAGGGGAGAAATGAGCTTGTCACGGCTGTCTTTATAAAAGGGACATGAGAAGAGCACATGCTCCATGGTTTCCACCTCCCCAGAGTTACAAGGACATAGCCTTTCCATGAGTGGGATCTTCCTGTATTTTCCTTCCAGAACGGCGGAGGGAAGGGCATGACACCGGGCAATGGTGAATGCCCTTCTATGGCTTGGTATTTCCAATTGTGACAAATAAGCAGCGGGGGAGACAATGAATCTACAACTATCCAGGGCCAGAAAGCCCAGCACCTTACTTAAATCTGCCTGGCATTCTGTGTCCAGAATCTTCTGTTTCATGGCCATTTTCGCCTGCTCAATTCTGTGTCAATCAGTATTCCAATGACAGGTCTTTGGACTTCTAGCGAAGGCCATGACCTTGGTTTTTTGGTAGTTAATTTCAAGTTGTTCACTCTTGCAATACTGTGATAATGTTGCCATCGCCCTTCTGAGGCCTACCAGGATAGCAGCAGCATCTGCATAGAGTAAGATGGAGATGGCTCTTCCAGCCAATTTGGGAGGGCGGAAGTCAGGGTTGTTGAGACAGCTCACCGTTCGTTCATTCATTCATTTGATTTGGCATTAATATAGAAGTTGGATGGCATTAATATTATCATTATTTTTTATTTATTTAATCGAAGTTGAAGAACAGCAGGGCCAAGATACATCCTTGTTTAACTCCCTTGGGGGAGTAAGGTGTCCTTGGGGGCTACATCTCACCTTGAGTGATGTATCTGTGTGAAGGGCACAGATCAGATAAAGCAGACATCCATCAACTGAGGAGGATTCAAGCTTTCTCCATAGCTTAACTTAGGAGATAGAATCAAATGCAGTCTTAAGGTCTATAAAGGCAGCGTAGAGGGAGGTAGATTTGTTAGAAGAGTACCTTTCAAAGAAATGCTGGAGCAGGCACTGGTCAGTTGTAGAGCTGCCTTCCAGGGGCGTAACAAGGCTGGAGTGGGCCCAGAGACAAAATTTTAAAATGGGCCCCTCGCTGATACACACAAACACACACACACACACACACACACACACACACACACAGAGTTCACATGTGACTTGCCTCTGGGGGGCCCCTCGATGCATGGAGGCCCCCAGGCAGCTGCCTCCCCTTGCCTAATAGTAGTTACGCCCCTGCTGCCTTCCCTAAAGCCCGCTTGTTCATTTGCCACCATCTCTTCTTGCTCTAGCCAGTCCTTGAGTTTCCTATGTATGTGCCTGCATACAGCTTGCTGATGGTGTTGAGCAGGTTAATGGGCCTATAATTGGCAGGATCATCCCTTTGTTCCTTTTTGAATATGGAGACAATGATCACCTGCCCCAGTCCCTGGGGATGCGGCCTTGGCAGTCAATATTGGTAAATAACGAAGCCAGGACTGGGGCCCACCATTCAAGGTTACTTTTTATAAGATCTATAGGGATGAGGTCTTCTCCTGGGGCCTTTCCCGCTTTAGATAGTGAGTCAAGGGATTCAACCTCCGCTGCAGTGACCAGTGGCCAGCTAGGCAAATCTTTTATATCTTTTGGTGGGGGACCTGAGTTTGCCGTGACGTCCTTGTATAGGTTCTGGAAGTGCAATTCCCAGGTTGCTGGAGGGTTTCCCATTATTCATTTTCCTTTATTTGGGAGGAGGTCCCATCCTATAAGTATGCTCCAACATTGGAGCAACTCCATCTTCTAATTTCAGGGCACCTTGCTGGCCATCCTGACAAGAAATCGCAAATCTGCTCCTTCACATTGCTCTGCTCTGAAACACAGGGAATTTCTCCTCAGCTTGTCACCTGATCTTTATTTGCATATTTGAGCTTTATTTGCATATATTGCTCATTTCTCTTAGCACCAGCCATTTCTGCATTAAGGTGCAGGCATAGGTCCATATATCAGCCACATCAGTTAATTCCTTTGCGATTTGATCTAGTTGCTTATTTGCGGGTCTTAGGAGTTCTTGAAGCTTATCAACTACAAAGTTCTGGCTGTCATTTATTTATTTGCATATCAGTTCTAGCTTCTTGTGAATTACTGCAGGCCCTTCTTCTAGGCCTGCTGCAGCCTCCATTTTAGGCCTCATTTGCTCAGTGGCCCTTTGCCTGTCTTCTCCCTCCCTGTCTCCAGGCAACAGATTTTTATTTTTTTTTAAGATCACCCTTGGTTTGCTGGGGTTTCACTTTTGAGTACTTGTCCATTTGCAACATAGATTGTCCATGATTGGCATTTGATTTAGGAGTAAATACTGCCAGGAAACGAGGAGCTTTCTCCATCTTAGGAGCATCCTCCATCTTCAGCAGTGATGCGCTGTCCCCCAAAATATTTAATAAACAAAAAATATAATGGAGAAATGTTTAAGTAATTTAATTCTGCCAACAATCCCTACTACAAGTAGAAGCTTTCTTAAATCTTGCATGTTTTTTGTTGTACACTATTTTTGAAATATGTAAAATTACCCATGTAGCACCAAGTTGAAACTACAAAGCAATAGCTATCATTCTAAGAATGAGAACAGGGCTTTCAAAATGTTGCATGATTTTAACAATAATATATTGAACATCCTGAAAATAGAATTCATGTTTTAAAAAACTCTAAGAATATCTCTGCCAATGAAAATAAAAGCCCGTAAGCATTCCAATAAACTAAATGAGATTCCCACTAATCAACAGGCATGTAAAGTTACATCAGTATTTGAGAACAACACTATCTGAGAACAGTAAAGGTAAGCCAACCTTTGCATCTATGAGGCCCTCTTGTGGCTCATTTACACTGAAGTAATACAAACATATTCACATGACACACATTTAATTATACATCATATATAAAGATCATTGGCTATATTATTAAAAGGACACTCCTTTGCTCAGAATGTAGATAAAATTCCAAATATAATGATGTTTGGTGAAATATATAAAATGTTCTCTCTTTAAACAAAAGTAACAAATGGTTCAGACACAATATGGAATCGTGGGGACTCGTGGTTCTGCGCTGCCGCTGCCCCACTCTCCTGGCTGCATTTGGACATTGGGGAGAGCTGCCTCTCTGCAGTCAGTGAGACTGCAGAGATGTGAGGAAACTGGCTATGTAGACTTCCTTCTTTCCTGAAGGACAGCCTGCACAGCCGATCGGACCGGAGTTCCATGGGGCCAAAACTGTGGTGCCAGCGTTCAGATGTAATGCTGGCACCACAGAAATAGAGTTTGCAGTGGTGAAACTCCACTCTGACTGAAGGTTCAGAGTGGAGTTTGGTAAGGGAAACCATAGGTCACTTTCTCCCACAAACTCCATTTCCCAGAATTTGGATGTTTAGGTTAGGAAACCAGAGGTGAAAGGCCCTCCAGTTTCCTATTACGTCAGAACCAAGCCTAAGTCTGAAAATATCTTAGCTAAGGGTTAGATGGAAGTTGAGATGCCTCTAGGCCACACTGGGCTCCTAATGACATCATCAAGAATGAGTCAGGGCCTGGTTTGGAATGTGGGAACCAGTTATATTTATATTCTGCTTTTCAACAAAAGTGCTCAAAGCAGTGTACATAGAAAAACAAATAAATACGGTGCTTCCCTGTCCCAACAGGCATCACAATCTAAAAGGAAATATAAAGTAGACACCAGCAACAACCACTAGAGGGATGTTGGGCTGAGGCTGATAGGTCAGTTGCGCGTCCCCTTCTAAATATAAAGAGAAATACTACTTAGAAAATGCTACTTTGCTCAGCAGAGGTTAAAATACCCAGTGCCAAATGAGATGATAAGGAACGTGATTGAAAGTAGTTCCAAATTAGGCAATGCCTGCTTGAGTACTGAAAATGAGTACTGTATTTGCCTGAATCCAAGGTTAGGTTTTTCTCCAAGTGTTTTGATATGAGAAATCAGGAGGTTGTCTTCAATTCAGAATCCTGTTCCTTTTGAGCAAATGCAAGTATAGGTGTAGTTAACCTTTTCTTTTTAAGGGGTTTGCCTTAAATTCAGAGTCACCTTCGATTCAGGTAAATATGGTAATTTCCCTCATCATGTCAGCCACTGTAAAATACATGCTGCAAACACAAAGGCCACTTTCAGACATCACACGGAATCGGAGTTACATGTGGCTGGAGTGCATGTAACTGTGTGTCCAAATGCTTGAAACCACAGTTTGGACCCTAGTTCAAGCCGAGGGTTCACTCACCAAACTCCAATTTGAACCCTTGGTTTGAAATGAGGTCCACTGCTTGGGCCTCTGGTTTGTGGCTGCCTCCATTATGTCTGAATTCAGTAATGGAAGCAGCCTTCCTGGGAACCAGAGTTGAGGGGAGGAAGCACTCATCCTGATTGGCTGCCACGGCTGTCCATCAATCAAAGATGGAAGCCTGGCAGTCACTTTCCCCTCCTATCTGCAGTTTCACAGACTGCAGAGAGGAGGCCAGCGCTTACATCCGAATTCTGATAGGTAAGCATGTAGGGGTTAGGGATGTGCATGGAACCAGCGGGGGGTGGTTTGAAGATGGGGGCATCACTTTAAGGGTGGCGGAGGGTTCTCTTACCCCTCCCACCACATTTCCCGCACTGGCGCTCCATTTAGAAATTATCTGACAGGGTGGCAGCATACCTCCCTGCTACCCCAGTGTTCTCCTTGGTCAGAAGTGAAAGGAAGTACCTGGTGCGCATGTGCACACCGGGTGCAAGCATGCTCACATCGTGCTTACTCGTGCGCACATCGGGTGGATGCATGAGCAGGCATGGTGTGTGCGGGCACATGCCCGGCGTGTGCACGTGCGCTAGGCACTTCCTTTTACTTCCGGCTGACGAGGACACCGGGGAGGGAGGGAGGTATGCTGCCGCCCCAACAGAGCCTTTCTAAATGGAGTGCTGGTGGGGGAAATGCAGCAGGAGGGGTAAGGGCACCTTCCCCCACCCTTAAAGGTATGACTTCTGCCATTGAACCGGCGGAACCGCCAGTCATTTGAATCGGTTCAGAGTCCAATAAAGGGCCTCTGAACCAATTCTGTGCACATCCCTAGTGGGGGTGGGGACTCTCAGTTCTGTCTTAATTTGGCCTGTCTTAATTTGACCTAAGTCTCCAAGCATAAAACATGCACAAAATAAATTCACTGTAACTAGAAATATATAAGAGATTTGACTTTAGGATTTAACTATTTTAAGGGGCTATTTATTGTGTTCTATTATAGAACAAGATAGAAAGCTGCACCATGGTTCAGCACAAGTTAAGGTTTAGAATAGAGCTTCAGGGGTATATAGACTTTGTGCTGACCTTCCATGAAGGGCTGAATTTAGTGTTGTTTTATATATGATGTAGAAAATTATTTATTTATACACTCATGCCTTTACACATCAATGAGCTCAGGTTCTGCCTTTTGCATGAAACTTTCAACTCTGCTCTGGGAATAATAAAACCTAGGAAGAGAGTGCATGCATCCTGTTGATCCATTTGCCTTGTGCTCCGCAATCTGACCTTTGGAGTCATACCTGCTGAATACTATGCCAAGTAATACAATAAGTGATAATGGACAGAGATGTCAATAAAAGCTGTATTTGTTTTCTATTAACTTTCAGGAAGCAAGATTTAATTCACTATATATAAACTTCCATAAAACCTTTCCTTTTTAAATGGAAGAAATTCTGGTAAAATGTAATGAATTATTTTTGATCCAAATAAAAATGATAAATCCTTGAGTCAAGCTCTTTCCCTTACATCACAGCTAAGACAGTATCAGCGGAAAGGGGTTAAATTAACTCAAGGATTAACTCAGGCTTAAATTAACTCAAGGATTCATCCCTTTTTATTTAGATCAAAAATTGTAATTCATGCTATTGTAAGTTATGCAACTAAAAAAATGGACTATAGATCTGGGAAAAGATTTGGACTGGCAAAGACAATGGCTTTCATGTCTTATACTTACAAATACAGTTGTGACAGTACTATCTATCATCATTCCCAATGGGAATAGTGCTGTAACTGCATTTACACAATGCTTAGGAGCCACAGAGCAGTCCCACCTCCTCAAATTGTACAGGTGTGCTTTACAGCAGCTCACAAGGAAGGCGTGCACCTCTCTCTTGGATCAGTGGCTCCTTTCATAGCATGGGAGCCTACGTGTTTATTAGAGCTGGAACTTCTAGTTTTTAAAACTTCTGTCCAGAGTGTGTGTGTGTGTGTGTGTGTGTGTGTGATCCTTTTGAATGCAGTAGTAAATGAGGTAAAGGTAAAGTGTTCAATTGAGTCAGTGTCGACTCCTGGCAACCACAGAGCCCTGTGGTGGTCTCTGGTGGAATACAGGAGGGCTTTAACATTGCCTCCTCCCATGTAGTATGAGATGATGCCTTTCAGCATCTTCCTATATCACTGCTGCCCAATATAGGTGTTTCCTATAGTCTGGGAAACATACCAGCGGGGATTCAAACCGGCAACCTCTGGCTTGCTAGTCAAGTCATTTCCCAGTGCTCAAGTTAAATATAAAATTTATGGAATTGAAGGCTAGAAGAACAGCACAAGCTATTCCTAAGCAACTCACAGGATCCAGGAATTATTCATTCTAGTGCTTTTTCCAGACTGCCCTATGAATGCACAACCACGGTGTGTGTGTGTGTGTGTGTGTGTGTGTGTGTGTGTGTGCACTTTTTCCTATCTCACTGCAATCTACTCATCTAATATAGAGGTCTTGCAGATAAAAATTTCTCTGGGCTGTTATTTCTAAAAAAAACCTGTGAAAGAAAGATTAGAAATGATATAGAAGAAAATGAGAGTGACGACAAGAAGAAGAAGATAGCAGCACTTGATGAGAAAGATTTAAAATTCAGTATTTCCTGGCTTTGTTGATTATGGCTTTGGCCAAATTATAAGATATCCAGTTATAAATGTAAAATGCAAATGTACCTGCTAAAATGTGCAGCAACATAAATTCTGTTTAAAATATCCCAAGTTTCACCAATCCAAAATGTCACAGAAGAATAAACAATGCAACTTTGCTTTTTGCTATAACTCATCAACAACTCAACAAGCTGTAACTTTTCTGAGGAAAGTTAGAACACGCTGCCAAAGGGTCACAATGACAAGCACAAAGCTATATTAGACTCCAGACCAAGGAGTTTCATTCTGGTTGTGATGAGGAAGACGGATTTTGATACTTCTTTGCTTTGAATCCAATTAATAGTTGAGGTTTGAGTCTGCTGTTTGGTAAATGTGTCTTGCAGCTGCCATGTAGGTCCCTTGTTCCAGTGATGCATTTGCTACTGCTGTTGGCTTTGAAGGAAAAAAATTAATTTCCTCCTTATCTGGCATTGGATTCCTTCCTTGGGACAGAATTGCTGAGCTAAATTAGTACTGCTGAGAATTGCTGTCCTTTAGACTAAAATCACTAAATGACCGAGTTCAATCAGTACTATGGCCACCATGTGAATTGCACACAGTATTGTACAAACCTTTAATCACATCTTGCTACTTAAACATGAAATCCTTTATTTCTGTTTCCTTTATAATTTGCTATAAGCAGATAAGAGATAAATTATGGTAGAATTCAGGAAAACAAATCTCTGCCTATGTAGCTTGGTCAGTGCTAAGTAGGGATGTGTTCTTATTAAGGGATTATTAAGGAGGATATGGAGTTTGCAGAGAAGCTGAATGAGTTCTCTGCATCTGTCTTCATGGCAGAGGATACTGAGCATATACCTGTTCTGAACCAGGCTTTTCCACGATGGAGGCTAAAGAACTGAATCAGATAGAAGTGACAAGAGATGATGTTCTAAACTGTCTGGAAAAACTGAAAACTAGCAAATCGCCAGGGATGGATAGCATCCATCCAAGAATGTTCAAAGAACTCAAATGTGAAATTGCCAACCACCCTGCTAAAATATATAACTTATCCCTACAATCAGGCTCTGTATTGATGGACTGGAAAGTAGCAAATGTAACACTGATTTTCAAAACGGGATCCAGGGACAATCCGGGAAATTACAGGCCGGTTAGCTTAACGTCCATTCCAGGCAAATTGATGGAAAGCATCCACAAGGATAAAATTATAAAGCACATATAGGAACAGACCCTGCTGGAAGAGAACCAGCATAGCTTCTGCAAAAAACTTTTGACAAAGTTCCTCATCAAAGACTCCTGAGAAAACTTAGCAGTCATGGGATAAGGGGACAAGTTCATGTGTGGATTGCTAACTGGTTGAAAGACAGCAAACAGAGGGTAGGGATAAATGGAGAGTTTTCACAATGGAGGGAAGTAAGAAGTGGGGTCCCCCAGGGATCTGTACTAGGTCCGGTGCTTTTTAATTTATTCATAAATGATCTAGAAGCAGGGCTAAGCAGTGAGGTGGCCAAATTTGCAGATGATACCAAACTCTTTTGGGTAGTGAAATCCAAAATGGATTGTGAGGAGCTCCAAAAGGATCTCTCCAAACTGGAGGAGTGGGCAACAAAATGGCAAATGCAGTTAATGTTGGCAAGTGTAAAGTGATATACATTGAGACAAAAAATCCAACTTCAGGTATACATTGATGGGATCTGAGCTGTCGGTGACTGAGCAGGAGAGGGATCTTGGGGTCATGGTGGACAACTCTTTGAAAGTGTCAACTCAATGTGTAGCAGCTGTGAAAAAGGCCGGTTCCATGCTAGGGATCATTAGTAAGGGGACTGAAACTAAAAGTGCTAATATTATCATGCCCTTATACAAAACTATGGTGCAGCCACACCTGGAGTACTGTGTACTGGAGTACAATTTTCAAAAAGGGATCCAGGGGCGATCTGGGAAATTACAGGCTGGTTAGCTTAACGTCCGTTCCAGGCATCCTCAAGGATAAAATTGTAAAGCACATGGAACAACAGGCTCTGCTGGGGGAGAACCAGCATAGCTTCTGCAAAGGGAAATCTTGCCTCACAAACCTTCTGGAAGTTCTTTGAGAGTGCCAACAAGTGTGTGAATCAAGGTGATCCAGTTGACATAGTCTACCTGGACTTCCAAAAAGCTTTTGATAAAGTTCCTCATCAAAGACTCCTGAGGAAACTTAGTGGTCATGGGATAAGGGGACAAGTACATGTGTGGATTGCAAACTGGTTGAAGGACATGAAACAGAGGGTAGGTATAAATGGGGAGTTTTCACAATGTTTTGTGAAAACATTTTCACCTTTTTTTAATGAGGCAAGGCTACACCTGGGGCTATTCCCTTTTTTAAAAAGATGGCTGCGGGGAGACATGATAGAGGTCTATAAAATCATGCATGGTGTGTACAAAGTGGATGGAGAGAAATTCTTCTCCCTCTCACATAACACTAGAACCAGGGGTCGTCCCATGAAATTGATTGCCAGGAAATCTTGGACCAACAAACGGAAGTACTTTTTCACACAACAGATAATCAACTTGTGGAATTCTCTGCCACAAGATGTGGTGACAGACAGTCTGGATGGCCTAAAGAGGGGTTTGGATAACTTCATGGAGGTCTGTCATCGGCTACTAGTCCGAGGGCTATCGGCCACCTCCAGCTTCAAAGGCAGGATGCCTCTGAGTTCCAGTTGCAGGGGAGTAACAGCAGGAGAGAGGGCATGCCCTCAACTCCTGCCTGTGGCTTCCAGTGGCATCTGGTGGACCACTGTGTGAAACAGGATGCTGGACTAGATGGGCCTTCTTGGGCTTGATCCAGCATGGCTGTTCTTAGATTCAGTGAAAGAGTTAAGGGCATGATAGCTAGGGGGAAAACTCTGTGATGCCCCCCTTCCCTTGATGCCCTAAGCACGTGCTTGTTTTGCCTTATGGTTAATCCAGGGCTATGCAATGTCTTAATCTTGTTCTCCACTAGCATGATGAGTCTGCAACAGCAACTGGGTCAACATATCTATAACAAAGCAATTGTAAACTCTTTAAAAAGATAGAATATGGAAAACACATTACCAAAGAAATATCTTGGTCGAAGTGCTTCTTGAGTACTTTGTCAAGGATTCTGCTGGAGTTTTATTTCTGTAAGAACTGGATGAGAACTTCAGAGTTTGCCTAAAAAGTCTATTTGGGATTTCTCATTTTAGTTCTGACAATTTTGTATATAGAAGATTTAAACAGGAAAGAACAAAGAAGGCACAATGAAGCTCAATGAAACTCAGAATCATTGTTTGAACTAGCCCTTGAATTATGTTTGTGAATATTGCATTATAACCCAAAGTCAAGATCCTCATGATACATATTGATACCTCAGATACATAGTGCCTGCGTCACTTAACAGCTCATTCTTTGTCCCCATCCCCATTCACAAGACAGTGCAAGTTTTGATTAGCTCAAATCTATCTGAATTTCCCAACTTGGATTGAAGCTATTCCAGGGGATTTGTTCCCCAAGTATCATATCAAATCATTAAGAGGATTGCTTTCAGCAATTACCTGGAAATTGATGCTGATTCCTGGAGACTCCAAGCTATTCCAGCTTGTCTGGTTTAAGTTTCAACTTGGTTTCAGCCATCTAGCCTCTTACAGCCACTATTCAATTGTTTAGGATTTCCACCACCTCCCTGGTATCTGTTGAAAAAAAGACGTAGTAGAGTTCAGTGTCATCAGCACACTAATGACAGCCTAAATTGCTGAATGAATCTTCTTAGGGGCTTCATGTAGGTCAGGGGTTTCCAACCTACAATAAATTATAGCTGGGGATGATGGGAGTTGTAGTTCAGCAACATTTTGAGTACCACAGATTGGGACCCCTAATGCAAGTGGTAAAAACATGGGGAGGGGGCTTCATAGGAACATAGGAAACTGCCATGTACTACTGAGATAGAACCTTGGTCTATCTCAGTATAGACCATTGGTCTATCTAGCTCAGACTGGCAGCGGCTTCTCCGAGACTGCAGGCAGGAGTCTCTCTCAGCCCTATCTTGGAGAAGCCAGGGAGGGAACTTGAAACTTTCTGCTCTTCCCAGAGCAGCTCCATCCCCTGAGGGGAATATCTTACAGTGCTCACACTTCTAGTCTCCCATTCCTATGCAACCAGAGCAGACTCTGCTTAGCAAAGGGGACAAGTCATGCTTGCTACCACCAGACCAGCTCTCCTCTCCTCTTCAAAATGGAGCCTTTTGGTACTTTACAGACCAAAGTGGGAAGCAGCCCCTCCACTTAGGCATTTAAATGGTTGAGGCTTCTGGAGGGTTTTCACAACAGGCTTTTAGTTCGTATCTCCTCCAGAATGGAGATGTGCATTCACATATCAACTGGCAACCCTAAATATTCCAGCTAGGCTTTAAAACTGCATATGTACCAAATATTGGGCTACATCCTGTCCCATCAAGGTATGGAAGCTGTCAGGGCTGCTGCTCAACTTCAGAGGCAGCCTCAACTGTGTAGCGATGAGGCTGCCGTCTAAAGGCTTTAGAACGCTTGCAAGCAGTAGCACAGCTTTCCATTGTTTCCAATGGAAAAGAGTCTTGCACTGCTGTCCGGAAGTGCTTTAAAGCCTTTGTCCAGCATCCTTGGCGTGGCTCTGCTGGGCTATCTCTGAAGTTGCGCAGCAGCCCCAGCAGGTCCCTTACCCTGATGGAGGGGTGCTCAGCATGTAGCCCTCTTTGTTCCTAATCCCCACAAATGGCAAAGAATCATCCTGATGAAAAGCAGCAGATTACTCCATTCATACCCTGGGTTATCTTCTTAAAACATGTGCATTCACAAGCCTAAATTTCTCACTCAAAATTGAATCTGGATATGTATAAATATACCCAATTTCAGGTCCATTCTCTTGCAATCCCCTTTCTGCTGACTCATTACATCAATCCATGTACTTCCCTAAAAGAACTACTGAACATTGCAATCCTGCTTTCTTTTCCTTCCCTCAGTAGGTATTGAGTCTACAAAGAACTAGATTACAACATAGCGGGTGAAAACCATATGTGCCATTAAAATATCAAAGGAGCATTCCTGTTTTCATGTTCTCCAGACATTTATCCTATCTGACAAATACACTGATTTTGAGCTATTGTACATTACTGGAGTGACTGCAGGGTTTGATGCTTCATTGTATGATACGTGCTAGGACCATGATGATGGGCATAAGAAGTTCATCCCCCAGCCCCAGTATCTTTGTATGTCACACTCTTAAATGAATAGCACGAAACATCAGCCAAACATATCATTTCCACAGACAGTCCCTCTTCCTGGCTATTATTGCTAATTGGCTTTTTCTGACACCCTGATTAATTGCTGTGTGGCATTAATTGATAGGGAGAAGATGCAGGAGGATAGACTAAGCTACATTTAGCCTTCTGAGGGGAGAAAGACTTAAAGTGCTTAAGTGCAATTTCTATTTCTGCTTGCAAAACCAACTGGAGCACTACAAAACATTGAAGATCTATTCTATACATAGCAGGGAGAAATATTTCTGCTGTGCACTTCACCTACCATAAATACCCATGTGAGAGAGTGAGTGTATACATGTACATTATATCATACAGTCTTTTCACCATTTTGTATAATCCTTTCTGATGTCCTCCCCCCTTTTGTTATTTCCCTTCCACGTGGAAATCTCCCATCACAAATGCACACTTTCCTCTGAGTGCACAATTGTCATACAGTTGTTGCCAGGTATCTTTCCTCTAAGACTTCTGCTGAAGAGAAATGATTATATCAGTGCTTAGTCTTCTGTTGCTGGAAAAAGATGACTATCCCCTGGCTGCTTTCTAGTGTAGTAGTTTTATGCAGTTTGTATTATAGGTTTGGATTGTGGGGTGGTTTTTTGTTTTTTTTTAAAGTTTCTTTAAAAATAAGTTTCTAGGTGTTCCCACAATTTATGACAGAGATGTGAGTCAAATTCCAAAGCCCTTTAATATAAGTAGTGGCAGATACCAGTAAGATTGCCCGCCGCTGCTCAGACTGCAGGAGAGCAAGCGGGCAGGCACGCCAATGGGAGGATGCCTTTTGTGCCCAGGAGCCAGCCCTCGGAGCTCCTCATGTGCGTCGAGGGAAGGTCAAAGGTGAGGAGCAGAGGCTTTGCTCTTTCACCAGTGTGCACCGTCAAGCGTAGTCCTGGCCCCAGAGCGGCAGACACCATCCGGAACCCTTGGCTCATGTCTTCCTCCTTGACAGGCGATGACGGACGGACCCACCACCATGGTAGCCTCTGGCTGCCACCACCACAGGGGAAGCCGAGGCCTTCTGCCCTCACCCCCCACCCCCGGCCACTCACATGGCTGCAGCAAAAATGGAGAGGAGTAGCGTATCGGGGTAGCAGTAGGTGCAGGCAGCGGGGAGGTGGCAGGAGGCCCCCCTGGACACTTGGAGCCCCCCCTGGACTTAGAAGGCCACGGACTGGGGCCCCAAGGTCTGGGGGTAAGAGCATCTCTGAGACTGCCTTCTCTTGCAAGCAGGGAGTGCCTCACCATTTTGTGAACCTCCCATGCATCTTTCCCCTTCCTTCCTGTTTTAAAAATGTAGTTAGTTGTAGGCTGTGCACCTTCTCTTGTTCTTCCCCTTTCTTTTTCTTTTTTAAAAAAAGTGTAATTATGCTATCACTCACAGCAAGGCTATCAAGCCTGCACAAAGATTACTATCAAAAATGCATTTTTGTGCCCCCTAGAAAGCCCCCTAAGTTGCTTGTCATGAGTTAAAAATGTGCCCATCCTGGTTAGACTGTGTGTGATGGGGAAGGGAATCATCTCCCCATGTATGTCAGACCACAGACAAATATGACCTGAGTACTGGGTATTTAAGAAAACATCTTCGCCATGAGCCCCACCGCCTTTTAAAATCATCTGGGGAGGTTCATCTGTGGTTGCTGCCAACTCGTTTGTTGGCTACTCGGGAACAGGCCTTCTCCGTTGCTGCCCTTGGACTTTGGAATATACTCCCTGTTGAAATAAGAGCCTCCCCATCTGTGGCAACTTTAAAAAAGGCACTGAAGACACATTTATTCACCCAGGCTTTTAATTAGATTTATAGTTTTTAAAAGGTAATACTCAGTTTTAAATGTTTTTAATGTTTTAAATTATTTTAATTGATAATTGATTTGATGTTTTAAATGATTTTAATTGTAAACCGCCCAGAGATGTAGGTTTTGGGCTGTCTAGAAACATTTAAATAAAATAAAATAAAATACATACATACGTACATAAATACTGAGCTCATTGCTGCCTCACAGGTTATATATACTAAAAGCCTCCATATGAACCGAACTTGTGTACTGTGTATAACTGTTAAAGGCACAAACTGATTTATTTTAAAAGAAGGACCTTGTTTGACTTTTGATAAAGCTACTGTTATTATTCAGGGATGATAAAATGTAATAACTGGATTCCACCATTAAAATTTTAAAATGACATCAATAGAGCAATATAGTGAGGCTATTCTCACACGCCACTTCCACTCTGTGCATGGGAAACCAAGCCTGGCTTAGGCTGCGTGTGTTGTATCCTTCTGGATCTCCAGGGGGAGTTGGGGATAAGGGGCACTGGCTTTCAGTGTTTCCACTGCTATCTCTCGGGTTGATTCCAGATGGTAGAGCTTGGTGACAGTTGCTCTTCAAATCAGGAGCTGTTATATGGAGTCCCTCAGGGCTCCATTTTGTCACCTATGCTTTTTAACATCTACATGAAACCGCTGGGTGAGGTTATCAGGAGGCTTTGTGCTGGGTGTTATCAGTATGCTGATGACACCCAAATCTACTTCTCCTTTTTATCTTCATCATCAGGAAATGGCACTCATTCTCTAAATGTGTGCCTACAGGCAGTAATGGGCTGGTTGAGGGATAACAAATTGAAGCTGAATCCAAGCAAGACAGAGGTGCTCATTGTAGGGGATCAGAATCTGAGGGATGAGTTAGATCTACCTGTGCTGAATGGGGTTACACTCCCCCAGAAGGAGCAGGTGCATAGCTTGGGAGTACTCCTGGACCCAGGCCTCACCCTGGTATCTCAGGTGGCCAGGAGTGCTTTCTATCAGCTTCGGCTGATTTGACAGCTGCACTCATTCCTTGAGGAGGATGACCTCAAAACAGTGGTGCATCAGCTGGTAACCTCCAGGCTTGACAATTGCAATGTGCTCTATGTGGGGTTGCCTTTATATGGAGTTCGGAAACTTTAGTTAGTTCAAAATGCAACAGCCAGATTGGTCTCCAGGGTAACCCGGAGAGACCATATTATTCCTGTTTTGAAACAGTTGCACTGGCTGCCGATATGTTCCTGGGCAAAATACAAAGTGCTGGTTATTACCTTTAAAGCCCTGAATGGCTTAGGTCCGAGTTATCTTAGAGAACGCCTTCTTCTGCACTATCCCACCGCACGTTAAGGTAATCTAAGTGGTCCGTCTCCAGTTACCGCTGGTTTGTCTCGTGGTAACTCAGAAGTGGGCCTTCTCTGTAGCTGCCCCGGAGCTGTGGAATGTATTCCCAGTAGAAACCCGTAACCTGAATTCATTGCTGGCCTTCAGGAGGGTCTTTAAAATCTATCTGTTTGGCCTGGCCTTCCAGGGTTTTAAATTTGTTGTAAATTGTTTTTAACTGTTCCCAGCAACTTTGCAGTTATGAAGGTGCATTTGACCAACCCACCCCACCCCGTGCCCACTGCCCCGCCCACTTGGTCATGTGAATGACCTCATTGTGTTCTTGTTTTGAAAAAAATATTTGGCTGACATCCTCTCTAATGGTGTGCATTACTGCAGTAATGCAGAGTCACACTGAACACATACAGGGAACATTTTTGGTTGCCTCTTCCTCCTCTGCCAGAAGTTCTCTCTGTGACCCATAAGTAGGTCCCTGAGGGTTGTGCTACAACTCAGGAGCCTACTTTTGGGTTGTAGAGAGCACTTCTGATGGGGCAGATTGGTGAAAAGTGCCCCCCACACATAGCACAACTCCGCATTAGTAAATGGCACTTTGCCCCCTACACTGCTGCATTGTTGGCGGAGATGCCAGCTACTAAGTGTTTCTTGAGTTATTAGCTTTTGTAGTTCCCATTATAACAGGGTAATCACGTCCTGGAAGTGACCATAGCACATGGGTTGCCTCCATTCTGCTCCCCTGGCTGAGTGATCCGTGGCACCTAAAAGACAAGAGTCTTCACTATTTAAATGGTAAGATTCACTCCTTCCTCTTCCTGATCCTGACATCTCTGAGCCATCCAGATCTCCAACTCCAGCTCTGCCATCCAGATCTCCAACTCCAGCTCTGTAACAGCAGAGGGTGTGAGGAGCCAAGAAAGTGCATCTCTGGGCTGGGTGTGCAGATCCGGCCCCCAGCACCGGCCCCCAGAAATCCCACAATGCACCATGTGATAATGCACCACATGAGTGCACAGCGCATTTTGGGGATCCCCCTGGCACTGGCGGCTGCTCCTGTATCAGCGCCACGTAGCACCGACACATGATCATTTCGCCTGGATTAAGGGCACACTTTGGCTAACAGGTGGACCTCTTCGGCAGGTTTGTCACCCAGGCACTGCCGGCAGCCATGCGGCTGCAAGCAGTATCACATGCAGCCAAGTCCAGGCTTGGCTGCCTTAGCCTGGTCGTGGCTTTGCGTGAGAACAGCCTTTCTGAGAGCCATTATAGACATCAAACTATTCAATGAGATCCAAAGTACAATAAATGGTATCTGGCAGCTGCAAAATAAGGCAAATATATATTTAATAGCCAAAATTATTTAAACACGACAAAGCTTTCCAACCTCTCTCCTTCTCATCATTCAGAAGCACATTCTCTTAACACGAAATCCCTAAAACACACACACACAATTATCTTTCCCCATTGGAGCTTGTCCACTTATTTCACCTTCAGCAAGTCATAGTTCTCTCTCATTTTAACAAAGCATGAAATTATGCCTGAATGAAGTAAATTATCCTTAGGAACACCAGGGACAGATGTTGCATTTCCTAGTGTCATTGGTTTAGATATATCAATTTATATTTTCCATTATATCCTGTATAAAAAAATCTACATAATACATAATGAAGCAATAGATGGAAGACCTTTACAATAATTCATTTTTTCTTGACATGCTTGACAGCTTTATACTAGCTTATGATCAGAAAGATGCTTACTGAATGCAGAAAAGGGCAAAATTAGAACTAGATTCTCCTTGAGTAGAGCCCCTTGTGAAAGTTTGAAAGCAACTATTGTCTCAATTCCCATTTAAAATTTAAAGTAGCACAAGGAAAAGACACTTCAGAGATGGAATATTTTTAGGAGGCCTGTTTTTTTTATTTATTTAGCATTGTGGGAGCATCTTCAGACAGACAGATTTTCCGCTGGAATATATAACTCTATCAAGAGGAGTCATCTAAGCACCATGGCTGCAAACCAGCTAAAATCCAGCTAAAATTAATTGTAACTAAGGCCACAATCCTGTCATGCTGACTTAATAGTAAATACCATTGCACCCAGTAAGAATTGCTTCTGTCTTTGCCAACCTATATGGTACTTTTAGCATGTGCTATGCGTGTGTGTGTGTGTGTGTGTGTGTGTGTGTGTGTGTGTGTGTGTGTGAAATAACATGTGAAGAAGGCAGTTCAGATTGAGACCAAGTCAAAAACCAGTCTCAGGAGCCAATCCCAGCTGGGACTATCAGTAAAGGTAAAGTGTGCCATTGAGTCGGTGTCGACTCCTGGTGACCACAGAGCCCTGTGGTTGTCTTTGGTAGACTACAGGAGGAGTTTACCTTTGCCATATCCCGTGCAGTATGAGATGATGCCTTTCAGCATCTTCCTATATCGCTGCTGCCTGATATGGTGTTTTCCATAGTCTGGAGAATATACCAGAAGGGATTCAAACTGGCAACCTCTGGCTTGCCAGTCAAATAATTTCCCTGCTGTGCTATTAGGTGGCTGACATTAAAGCTCTCTTCCCTTCTGGCACAGTCCAAATATAGATTAGCCCCCTATGCATGCTATTTATCATATAAATTGACACACCTGCATAGCATATGTTTAAAGTAATATCTCATTTGACAGTAACTCTAAATATGAATAACATGGGCTTCATGTCGCATTAAAACCAACAGAATAAATTCATTGATAGTAAGTCTCATGACTTTCAGTGGGATTTAATTATGACTAAATTTAGCTAGATAGCAGCCAAAGTGCAAGGATGGATTTTCACAAACTTGTCTTGGATTAGTGATGTCAGCATTAACCTGCCCTTCAGCTCCATTCTTGAGCCTTATCTATTGAACAAAACAGGTCCAGTCCAGACCAGTGGTGTTTCATAACACAGTTGTTTCTGATTGTTATTGCTTATCATTTATTTTATTTTTAAAACTTACATCCTGCATGTCTTTGGAACAGAATTCAAAGCAGGTTACACATATAAAAACAGACAAAAGTTCACTTGCAAAACAGAAACTTGCAAAAAGAAACTTGCAAAACAGAAACATAACTACAACCATAATTTAATTTTGTTATATCACTACATGATAACTAAAACACAACTTCCCCACTTTATTTCCATTAGCTGCACATAAAGCACATAACAACATGATAACTGGGTGATGAATGCACACTTTTATAAAATAATGGAAAATGTACTTTCAGGCCTGGAATCTATTTTGAACTCCTGTACTTAGAACATAAAGCTTAGCTACTTTTCAACTCCAATACTTAGAATATAGGAAGAGGTAGTGGAGAATATTCTCCTTACCTTTGATTAACCTTTCCCACTCCACCCCCTCTCTGGGATTCTCATCTCTCTGAGATTCTCGCTGTAGATTTTAGTGACATTAGCTCTATTCAGACATTGAGCCCTTTCTCACAATCCGTGAGAAGGGCTTGAAGAGGCAATGGGAGGAAGCCTCCAAAAGCTTACCTCTACTACAGAAAATACTCTCATTTTTGCTGGGTAGGTGGATCACCCACCCAGATGACTGTCGGCTTCTGCAGGCAGCAGGGAGGTTTGGGGGCTGGGAGGCCCTGCGAGTGTGTGGTGCATTGTGGGGAGTATTTCGATGCCGGCCAGGAGGCTGCTGATGTGTGGGCACCACACGGAACCGTGTGGCACCAACACATGATCAGTTAGCCTGGACTAATGGCGTGTTTGCACCCTTAACCCAGAATAACAGCCGGGGCTCCCTTGCGGGTTTGCCACTGGGAGTCACGGGCTTCTTGGCAGTTCTCACACACAGGTAAAACCGGGTTGGGCTTCCCTGGCCTGGTTTTGCCTGTGCATGAGACCTTCCTCATTATGTTGGACCTGCGTCCAGATGTCTGTACACCTGTGCAGTAGGCTATTAAAAGGTGGATGTATTGTTTGCTTTTATTTTCTGGATGTAAGTGATCTACTGCAATCCTGTCACAAATAATGCTTTTGTTTATAAGTATTACAAAAGTACAGTCACAAGAATTGCTGTGAAATTCAACCCTAAGTTTAAAATGTGGGGGAAAGTATTGAACTATTTTCTCTTATTCATTCTTCCATTAAGAATAATGAAAGCTCTATCAGTCTCTTCTGGATAAAGGATAGTAATAGATGTAAATTCACATAGGGTAAACCAATGAGTGTGATCTAAAAGTTAGTATAATCATTTTATGAAAACTGTTCTGTTTGGGGGCAAGGGTAAAAGTGATAGAACCAATGGGTGGGTTTTTTTGTGTGTGTTTTTAAAAAGTTGGTTAGCATAGTCGTAATCAAGAAAAAGACACAAAATTGGATCAAAATCCTCTCTTCTAATATTTCAGGGAGTTGGTATAGCATAATGGCTAAAAATCAGAAAGTTCTCAGTTCAAAATCACACTAGCCATAAACTCACTAGGTGGCCTTAGGCAAACCACTCAGCCTCACCACCACCATATGTAATGCAGGGATATTTACAGGGTTAGGATTATAGCAAGATAATACAATGAAAAATTTTGAACACTTAAAGGCATGATAGAAATGCTAATTATTATGCATTCATATTGAGAGAGCAAGAGATACAGAGAAAAAATGCCATTCAAAGGTCATAAGTTAAAGTAACTGACGAGCATCCAGGCTAATCTTCTGTGGATGCATCATCAGAACATAAGAACAGCCCTGCAGGATCAGGCCCAAGGCCCATCTAGTCCAGCAAACTGTTTCACACAGTGGCCCACCAGATGCTGCTGGAAGCCTACAGGCAGAAGCTGAGGGCATGCCCTCTCTCCTGCTGTTACTCCCCTTCAACTGGTACTCTGAGGCATCCTGCCTTTGAGGCTGAAGATGGCCTATAGTCCTCCAACTAGTACCTGATGATAGACCTCTCCTCCATGAAGTTATCCAAACCCCTCTTAAAGCCATCCACGTTGTTGGCTGTCACCGCATCTTGCGGCAGAGAATTCCACAAGTTGATTATGCATTGTGTGAAAAAGTACCTCTGTTTGTTGGTCCTAGATTTCCTGGCAATCAATTTCATGGAGTGACCCCTGGTTCTAGTGTTGTTTGAGAGGGAAAAAGAATTTCTCTCTCTCCACTTTCTCCACACCATGCATGGTTTTATAGACCTCTATCATGTCTCCCTGCAGGAAAGGAAAAAAAAGAAAAGCCCCAGGTGTTGTCGTCTTGCCTCATAAGAAAGGTGCTCTAGGCCCCTGATCCTCTTGGTTGCCCTCTTCTACACCTTTTCCAGTTCTACAATGTCCTTTTTTAGACGTGGTGACCAGAATTATACGCAGTACTCCAGTTGTGGCCACACCACAGTTTTGTATAAGGGCATTATAATATTAACAGTTTTAGTTTCAATCCCCTTCCTAATGATCCCTGGCATGGAATTGCCCTTTTTCACAGCTGCCGCACATTGAGTTGACACTTTCAATGAGCTGTCCACCATGACCCCAAGATCCCTCTCCTGCTCAGTCACCGACAGCTCAGATCCCATCAGCATATACTTGAAGTTGGGGTTTTTCATCCCAATATGTATCACCTTACACTTGCTAACATTGAACCGCATTTGCCATTTTGTCGCCCACTCACCCAATTTGGAGAGATCTTTTTGGAGCTGCTCACAATCCATTTTGGATTTCACTACCCAAAAGAGTTTGGTATCATCTGCAAATTTGGCCACCTCGCCGCTTGCCCCTACTTCTAGATCATTTATGAATAAATTAAAAAGCACCGGACCTAGTACAGATCCCTGGGGGACCCCACTTCTTACTTCCCTCCATTGTGAAAACTCTCCATTTATACCTACCTGGCAATTTGCTGATCCCCCCTTTCCTCTGCAGCCACTTGGGACCCTCAATGAGATAGGTTTGAAAGATAAGTTTGAAAGGCTGTTGCAGAAGAAAGGGAGGATAGCTGAAAGTTGCCCCTCCCCCTTAGCACAATAGAAAACCTGGAAGCCTGTGGAAGGTGAGTCTGAATGTCTACCAGCTGTAACACCTTCCTGTGGCTGTCATTAGCATTGTCCTGTCAAAACAGATATCCTTCACAGGATATCCTTCATAGGAATTACTTTCAGCCTGGTTCATCTGTTTCTGGAATAGGAAGCAAGTTTCTTTTCTGCAAGCATAACCCAGAAGTGGGTAACAAGGCAAATATTGGACATGATTCTACTATTTCTGGCGCCAGCAAAAAGTAAGGGAAGAAGCAAGGTAACTATGGCTGATACAGTCCTTCCCTTGCAATGCCTCTCTGCTAAACACATGAATCATTTAATTTCCACTTTTCAATGTTATAACACTTTCAGAAAATAATGAATGCCAGCCAAGGGCCTTGTTAAAATTATGAGGGTCAGATGAACTACATCCTTCCCCCAACACCAATGTCACCCTGTGGTTCTGATGTTGAAAGGAACCAGAAGGAACCAGCAGAGGCGTAACTATAGGGGGGGCAGGGGGGGCACGTGCCCCGGGCGCCATCTTTTCTGGTCACATGGGGGGCGCCGCCATGACAAAAAAAAATTTAATTTTTTTTTAATTTTTTGTTAATACAAATGTTTCCTGCTCAGTGCAGCAGCGCTGCAGCAGTCAAGGGAGCACGTCAGCGCCCCCTCCCCCACGAGCGGTCCCTTCCGCGCCGCCCCCCCCCATTGCTTTGCTGGAGCCTGGCGGCCAGTCAGTGGCCTGGCATGGCGGCGGCAGTGGGCACTTGTGAGGAAAAACCTAAGTATAATGTAGTATGTTGGGGGCGCGGGGGGGGGGGCGCCATTTCAGTGCTTGCCCCGGGCGCCGTTTTCCCTAGTTACGCCTCTGGGAACCAGTACAGACATTACTAGAGAGCAGACCATTAGCAGTAAATTTATCTGCTTTTCAATGCAAGTCAGTTTGTGGCATAGAATTTGGCCCTGCAAAAAGGGGTGGTGTTAGAAGAGCTAATAGTTTACATCACCATACATCACCATTAAGGGGGGGGGATCCTTTCAAAACACAATTCCCTCCTTTCCCCCTGAAGTATTAGCGTATTGCTGATGTAAAAGAAAAACAGTAAATAGCTCCTGAAGATGAGGAAGTAATGCATATTAGAAAGTTGGAGCTCAGAAGGAATTTTTTAAAAACATATATTTGTTGAAAAAGCTCTGATTCCTTTTGAACAAGATCTACCTCATGTAAGAGACATCATAGATCAAAAACAAAAGCAAAATTCAAAGGTAGCCACCTACAGTTCAAAGAACTCCAGTAGATAAATAGCACAGACACTTCAAAAATGTGTCCAAAGGTTCAGTGTAATTTTCTCAAAACAAAAATGAACAAAATGAACCTTCATATCCATCTTACAAAATGAAGAAAGACCAGATCATGACATTCTTATTATTGCCTCGTTCTACATTTTCAAAAGGAAAAAGGCATCAGGACAGAAAAAACTACTTGGAAGGAAGAGGGAAGATGTGATGCCCAGCTGCCACTTTAGCTTTTGAAGATCTTTGTGTTTTACAGATGTTCTCAGTAAGTTAAAACACACACACACACACACACACACATCACTTGTGTCTGTCTCCTACACAGGAACTTTGACAAGCTTTTCCTCAGATCTCCAACAGAACACAAAGAAACACCAATGTCGCGAAGAGGTTTTTTAATGGCAAAAAAATGTAGCTAGTCAAAAGCAGCAAGGAATCTGAACTTTGAAATGCATGGTAGGTGAAAGACCTTTTAAAATTTTTTAAATTTTTGATCTGTTTTGTTTTCAATATCTCTCTATATAATTCTTTAAGACGTACCCGTGGTTAATCCCATGTGTGGCAGCTCTCGCAAGAATTTGTGAGTGACAGGGAGGAGGAGAGGAAAGCAATGGCAGCGGGGAACCTAAAGCCAATGGAAAGGCCAGTGAACGGGCAGGCAGGTGGGCGGGGAAAGAAAGCAGCGGCACCGGAGGCAGCAGTGGGGGGGTAGGAGAGAAAGTGAAAGTGGTGGGTGCCGGGGGGGGGGGAGAGAAAGCGGAGACCGGTGGGGAGAGAAAGCAGTGGTGAAAAGTGGCGGCAGCTGGGGGGAGAGAAAGCGGCGGCGGTGGGGGGAGAAAGCGGTGGCAACCAGCGGGGAAAGAAAGCGGCGGGCAGCCGGAAAAAAGCTGCAGGCCAAGCAGCCGGCCAGAGAGAAAAAACATTGGAGGGGGGAAGAGGGAAGAGGAAGGGGGAGGGCTGAGAAAGAGGGGCCGAGAACAAGAGACGGGGGCCAAGAATGAGGGAGAACAAGAGGCGCAGATGCTCTGCGCCCAGGCCAGCTAGTGTCTAAATAAAACATCTGAGACACATGACCATGAAATACTTAAATACTTAAATGCAACAATATCACTTACTTTGATTCTATGCTGTTCTGGTGTCCAATAATTAATGGAGAGAGTACAGCCCTTTGAAGTTTTCCATACTTTGTTGGCTCTCTTTTATTTGGATGTAGTCTGATAGTTTAAACATTTCTGTTATTTTCCAACAACAATTCAGCTATTCAATCATAGAAGGTACTTTTGAATGCCACAATTTGCAAGTCAGTGACATTGAAAGATTTCTTATCTTTCAGGCAGATTCCAAATACTGGAGCTTGATGGTTTCTCTTCAAAATGGGAGCTATTATATGAGGTCCTCAGGGCTCCATCCTGTCACCAATGCTTCTTAACATCTGCATGAAACTGCTGGGTGAGGTCATCAGGAGATTTGGTGCAGGGTGTTATCAGTATGCTTATAATACCCAAATCTATTTCTCCTTATCATCCTCATCCTCATCAAATGGCACTCATTCCCTAAATGCCTGTCTACAGTCAGTAATGGGCTAGATGAGGGATAACAAATTGAAGCTGAATCCAAGCTAGACGGAGGTGTTCATTGTGGGGGATTGGAATTTGAGGGATGAGTTAGATCTTCCTATGCTGGATGGGGTTACACTCCCCCATAAGGAACAGGTACACAGCTTGGGAGTGCTCTTGGATCCAGGTGGAGGTACTGGTCAAGAGTGCTTTCCATCAACTTCAGTTGATTCAACTGCTCAGTTCATTCCTTGAAGAGAACGATCTCAAAACAGTGATGCATCAGCTGGTAACCTCCAGGCTTGACTATTGCAATGCACTCTACATGGGGCTTCCTTTGTACTTAGTTTGGAAACTTCCGTTAGTTCAAAATGCAGCAGGCAGATTGGTCTCTGGGGTAACCTGGAGAGACTATATTATGCCTGTTCTCAAACAATTGCACTGGCTGCCAATATGTTTCTGGGCAAAATACAAAGTGCTGGTTATCACCTTTAAGGCCCTGAATGGCCTTAAAGAGTGCCTTCTTCTGTATGATCCCCATCGCATGCTGAGGTCATCCAGAGAGGTCTGTCTCTGTCTGGTGGCGATTTGGAACTGGGCCTTCTCTGTAGCTTCTCCGGGCTTGTAGAATGTACTCCTGGCACATATTCATAGTTTGGGCTTATCGTTGGCCTTCAAGAGAGCCCTAAAGACTTATTTGTTTGGCCTGGCCTTCCAAGGTTATTAAATTGTTCTTAAGTATTTTTAATTGGTTTAAAATGCTTTTGTACTGTTTTAAATCTGTTTTTATATGGTTTTAAGCAGTTTGTTTTAAATTATGTTTGTTTTTGTTTTTGACTTGTTGTGCACTGCCCAGAGCTCTTGGATGGGGCGGTATAGAAATGTAATAAATAAAAAATTACAGCTGCTGTTAGGAGATGGCATATTCGTTTGAAATGGGGGATGTCCAGAATGGCCCAACAAAACTCTGATAGGTTTAAAGGTTTAAAGGTGATAGAATTAGATGTCATGACATTGGTTTCATATAGCACTCTCCTCTAAAATGCTTTTATTTTCAAACACTCCCACCAAACACATAAAATCAGCTGTATAATGATCACATCTCCAACACCTGAGTATTTTTATAAACTTTATTTGCATTTATGTGGAGATTAAAATGCAAACAATAAAGTATCTTACAGTGATTTCTATTTAGATGCATAAGGGGATATAGTTGGTCCATTTGTAAAGCCGCATCAACTCTGAAGTGGAAAACCCTGCAACCTTTTCTCAAACACATTTAAAGTTATTATGAGTGGTATAATTTAAGTCTAAGAGAAGGGGATATATTTTTGACAAGAGACACCAGTCCTTCTGTCAAGAAAGAATGTAATTCACTATGGTATAAAGATCTTATCAGCTTTTTTGTTAGTGGCAGCATGGAGTTGAGGGAGGACGCTCCTCCCTTGCTCCGGCTCCTATTGACTGTGCAGGCTGTCCTTCAGGAAAGAAGGAAGCCCATACAGCCAGCTCCCCTGCTTCTCTGCAGTCTCGCTGACTGTAGGTCTGAACACAGAGGACAGAATGAGTGGAGGGGGTTGTGGAACTGCAGGTTCTGTAACTGGACCTGCGGTTCCATATTTCATCTGAACCAGCCCAAGGTCTCTGAGAGCTGCCGTTGAGGTATCCCTATGTGTCCCTACAATGGTACCAAATTTTGTTCAAATCAGTCCAGCCATTACAAAGTTGACCCACAGACACACACACACAGAGACAGACAGGCACACACGCACCTGGGTGATTTCATAAGCTTACTTTCCTTAAGGAAAATAGGCTAAAAATAAAATAAAATGTAAGAGAAAAAATCTAAGATCTTTTTGCACCAGACACAGTTTAATACAATTAAGTCTGTTAAGTATCTCACCTATTTCATTTTTAAGATTGTTACAATTAGCAGACTTACAGTTTTCAGTCATGACTATCAACATTCTTTCTCTTTTCTCCTCTTTTTTTTGTTTTGCTTAACATTCAACCTGAAGAACAGTTCTGGTGAACTTGAAAGCATGTTCACTACTTTATGACATTTCATAAAAAGAGACTTTATTGTAACTCTGTAATAATAAAGTACATGCTTTGCATGCAGAAGGCCCCAGGTTCAATGCCAGGTATTTCTAAGTAGAAGATACCTGAACAGGTTCTCAGCAGGTTGGGATAAAGCTCTCTCTCAGACCTCGGAGACCTGCTGCCAGTGGCTGACATTCTAACAAAGTGTCAGTGCTCCATAAGATGTGCCAGTGCTGCAGAAGTGATCAACCAACTCAGCACTAGCACTTGTGCAGTGCAGGGGGCAAAATTTGACACTTCTCCTTCCTCCAGAAGTCTTCTGTATCACTGAAAATATGTCCCTGAGAGTCACACAGCCCTCAGGCACATATTTTTTGGAGACACTTCCTGGGGTAAGGGGGACTTGTCAGAATTCACCCCACACACCCATACACACTACACATTACATGGCCTTAGGCAAGCCTCCACACACACAAGTGGTGCTGCTGCTTTATTCTGGAACTGGTCTGTAGATCAGCACATCTCACAAAGTACTAACATATCATTAGTTAGGATGTCAACCAGTCAAATTAGACAATACATGACTAGATAGACCAATAGCCTGGCTCAGTGTATGACAGCTTCATGTGATCATACATTTGAACATAATAAAGGTATTGGAAGTACTGTTGCTTTTGGATTTTTTTCAAACAGGACTACCTTCAATGTTTGTCTTTTGAATACAAAGACATTTAATGACACATACTAAGGCAAATATGAATTGTAGACTCCAGCACTATGTTTATACAGATTCTCAGAAAATGAGCATTGCTATTAACATTGCTATTTAAATCTTTTCATAATTAGGAACATTTTCATTTAAGGAGTGTGCCAGAGACACACAATTGCACCTTACATTATTGAACATCCAAATTCAACTTATGTCTTGGATACATGAGAATGATAATGCACCTCCAGAAGTCAAGCGCTTTTATCTTGAAGGTTTACAAAATTGCTAGTTCGCATGCTGAAGGGAAGTTTCAAACATTTTAACAAAATGATGGTAATTATGATCAGAGAAGCAAATGTCACCCTAGTAATTTGCAGGAACCTTTGACTTTAATCTGTGAAATGAATAAGGAATTCATGGCAGAGATTATCATAATGTGAAAATTCCATAAAATAGCAAGCACTGTTGAATAGTTTTCAGACACATTTAGAGTTTGCCCTTAATCATGGGCATCTTAGCACAGAAATGTTTGCAAGTTATTATAAATGATGTGGCAGCAATTTGAAAGCATCAGGTAGATTAGTAACCCTAACATAATCAAGTGAATGCAGCTGTACGTCTGGTTGCCAAGCCATTCTGTGAAAATGTTTGATTACATATGGCCATGTTCAAAGGCTGTTCAAATCTTTTTTCTGCCGTGAACGCACTAGGTAGCCTTAGGCAAGCCTCTATCTTGTGCCCCAGTCTCAGCACCCCTTCTCCTGCAATTTGGGGATAATAATATTGACCTGCCTTCCCAGGTTCTTGTAAGGAGTACTGAGATAATTTTCAAGAAGTGCTTTGAACACTCTTAAGAGCTATAGAAACCCTACATATGTATTTATAATCTATTGTCAGGTGGAAAAATAATCATTGTTTTGTTATTACAAGTTTCACAGGGTGAGGAACAAACAGCTATATAGATGATACTTTAAATGCAGCGTATGGAGGCTACATCTACAGCTGTTTAAAAATCAGAGCCTCTGAAGGCCAATGGGCAATGGGGCATTTAATTTAACCCTTTCCCTTGCTCTGCGGTCCCAACAAAACTATCCCCCTGACTTTTGGAGTGAAGCTTTCACTGGCACAAATGGAAACTTTGCTCCAAGAGCTAACAGCAGCTTTGGGGATCCCTCCCCACACACTGTCCCAAACCTGATAGGCCCTCTTTTCCCCACAACTGCTTCTTAAAAAAAAAAAATCAGGGCCCACCTATGCATTAAATATAATGAGGATATTCGCACACGCGTGCTAAACCGTTCTGCGCTGCGGAACTGATCTCCTGCCGGTGGCCAGGTGAGTGGCGGAGGCGATCACCCACGGCAGAGGTTGTTGGGCGGTGCACTGCTGCTCTGAGCAGCATTCAGGTGTGGCAAGAGTGGAGGTAAGAACCAATTGATTAACTCTTAAAGGTGACTTTCGCCGCCACCCCAGCCGCTACTGCCACAGGCAAGGGGTAAAGGCTTGCCCTAGTTATATTTTCTAACTGATTTCTACAGGGAAGAAGGGAGATGTTTACCTTCTAAAAATTCAGGGAAAACAGCATGTGAACTAGCAGCTTGCAGTGTAGGCACAAGCTGAAAACATCAGTTAGGGCTTTTAGACAGTCAGATGCAGATGCAGATGCGGATGCAGCCTCCACATGTTGCATTTAAAATATCATATATATAGTGTACTTCCCCAGTGCTGAATGAGATGCTCCCTGCCTCCTCCACTGCTTCCCAGTGGTTATTGGTAAGGGTGGATCCCTCCCCCCACCCCGATCGATCATCAGTGGTGGCTGAGTATACTTGCCAGTAAACCACCTTACTGGCCAATTGATCAATGGGTTGTATCCAAATCCTGGCTTACATTATGTTCAAGGTTATGCCAGCATTCCCGATTGGCCAACACTGCTGCACACATAGAAAGCAGTCCTGGCAGTGTTGCATGAAAGCACAGTTGAGTAACAAAATCCTCCTTACATGATATCAAAACAGTGTGAGCAAAAGACAGAGGCCCACATGGTGTCCAAGGTAACACTGGTGTTCCCGATCACCCAGCTCTGCTATGCATATGGAAGCTATCTGGTGGTGTTGTGCAAGAACACAGTTGTGCAGTGGAACTTACATTGCTTCCAGTGTAAGTAATGCTGTGCAAGTTTTGTGTACTATTTTAAGTAGTTGCACAACTTCTCCTTTGCACAATGCTTTCTGCCAGAGAAGGCTTCCATGTGTGTGGTCGTGCTGGCCGACTGGGAAGGCTGGCATTGCCTTGCACATCACGTGTGCCTATCCTTCGTTCGATTCTGTAAGGAAGGACACAATTTTTGCAAAAACAAACAAACCCCCAAACCTGCTCCTAAGAGCTGAAAGATGCTTAAGAACAGGATGATTTGCAGCACAAGATGCTTAAGAAGGAAGTGGGAATGATTGAAAATTCTACTCCCCTCTCTTGGCAATTGCAAGACAGCACAAGAGGGAGCCAGGACTTGGATAGATTTCAGTGTTTCTCAGATATTGTTAGGGAAGAATCTGTCATTGTTTACCAAAAAAGGGTTTTTTATTTCTATATAGTTGCATTGTAGGGGGGTGTAGCAACAAGTCTCTAAACAGGACTTTAAAGACTGTGGCCAGGATCCAAAGAGCTCCTGATCCTCACACAAGAGACTTGCATTGGCCTATGAAAATGTTGACTTTTCCCCCTTTGAACAGCTCACCTTAATACCATGTTAAACTGTTTTTGAAACGACCCTCAGTTGCACAAGCAGGCTGCTGTCTCACTTGCACCCCCTGGGCTCACAGAAATAGTGTTGTGGATTTTTTGGAGCCAGATCCATTGGTTAATGGCCATTTCCCTCTCTGCATATTTTATGCTACTGTGCCCTATTGTTCCGCAGCAACCAGCTGCAGATTTGCAAATTCCTTCCAAACTTCTAGCTATGAAAGGCATTTTGTGAATTAGAGACCTGGGTTTCTTTGTTCAGCTCCTACATGAAACATTCAATGTTGCCGGGTAAAGGTTTTGCTCATTTTTTTTTCCATGGAGAATGTTCTCTCAAAATTCAGCTCAATGAAGCATAGCGCTACACAATTTCTGCTATCACCTTCTCAAACATAGCTCTGTACTGGTAAAGCATTGAAGAAAAAAAATTCTGATGGTTAGTATTTGAAGTTTGATGATATAGCATAAAGGAACCATGCAAGGAGGAATATATAACTAGTTCCTCACCTTTTCTTTCAGCTTCATTTTTTCGTATCACAGTTTTTGTAGGATAAAACACTCTATCACTGGTAATTTGTGAAGAGCTGGGACATGTGTAACCAAATGTAGGATTACAGCCACTAACCACCACCCAGCAAATGTTGAATGTGTGGCTGGGCTGAAATAAATTATTTCACTACAGCATTTGCAGCACTGCAGCACAGGAAGTTGAGGGACATTTCAAAGACTGGGGGCAGGGGGCTACAAAAGAGGTGAAACCAGCAGCAAACTTACTTTGGTGCGATACTTCTGGACTCTTGGCAGATGCCATTTCTTCTTCTTCTTCCCAGAATCCCCCTACAGTGAGAGAAGGAAGAATTGCATTCACATCCATCAATTATATAAGGATGCTACCTTGAATCCTGTAGCAAGTAGCAATGGAAAAGGTATCTAGTTTCCGTGGGGTACAGTTTCAGGGAATCTTTCATCCCCTAAAGTTCCAACTAGAGTTGCCGACTTGAAGCCATTCTTGGGGGATTTCCCTCCCAGTATCTTTTCCAATATTTTTCACATCGTCATTCAAATATCCAGGATTACTTTCCATAGTCATCTGGAGGTTGACGAAAGTTCCTGGAGACTCCAGGCCAATAGATTTGGCAATCCTAGCTGCTATCAGAAATGATGGTGGCAGGTGAGTGGCAGAGCCAATCCTCTGCTGCAGGGAGTGCTGTGCAGTGCACTGCAGCTCATAGCAGCTTGCAGGTGCTGCCAGAGCAGAGGTAAGCACCTTCAAATTTATGCTTAAAGGTGCCTCTCACTGCCCCCTTGGCAGCCCTTGCCCTGGACGCTACTGTGTTGAAACTGTGTAGGTGACATATAATTGATTCTGTTGCATAACATGAGTGTTCTGTTAATCTCAACTTTTTAGCTCATTGATTTGGTTCGGACATGACATGTACTCGGGTTCTAAAAGCAAAACAGTCAAAATTCTTGTGTGATAGAATTGTATGAGCCCCTGGTGGTGCAGTGGTAAAACTGCCGCCCTGTAACCAGAAGGTTACAAGTTCGATCCTGATCAGGGGCTCAAGGTTGACTCAGCCTTCCATCCTTCCGAGGTCGGTAAAATGAGTACCCAGAATGTTGGGGGCAATATGCTAAAATCATTGTAAACCGCTTAGAGAGCTCCGGCTATAGAGTGGTATATAAATGTAAGTGCTATTGCTATTGCTATAACGTTTCTTGCCTATACTATGGCTTCCAGCATTTCCTCCAATTCCATTTCACTTTTACTACTACACCCAGAGGCGCTCTTACCCCTGGACTTTGGGGCCAAGGTCCAGGGCCTCTACACCCCCTACCCTGCCCCCAAATAATTTTTAGTCCTGGGTGGTGTGGTTTGCACCCTCAAGAACCTATGTGTTAAGAATTGATGCTTAACTTGCAGCGGGTGGTCTCCAAAGGCCTTTCGGTCCAGGCTCCAAAATTACCTAGGTACACCTCTGACCACACCAGTATGTTCTGCCAGAACCTTCTTAAGACTCTGAGAGGCCCAGGGGCTGAATGCTCTCCCGTCCCCCCCTAGTTATTGTGTACTGTTCATCAATGCTGAAGTAGTCCCCTCTGTGTGAGAGGCCCAAGGCAATTGTTCCCATTGCCTGCACCTAAACATGGGTTTGACTCTGATCTAAGTGCAGGCCAGTACCCTGAGTTGACACTTAGGCAGCAGGTAGGCCGAAGTCAGGTAGTAGGCAGGCCCAAAAAAGTGGTAGCTTCATCAACAAATTGCCTAGACTGAAGGAAGGCAGCATATCTTGAGATATTTATATCAACCAGTGGCACCAGATGAACCTTCTGGTGTTATCTGACTCCCCAGGTAAGGTGGATTTTTGTATGTTGTGTGAGTATTCTATGTGAAGTTCCCTGAAGTTCCCTCCATCAATCAAGAGCCCTGATGATGCAGGGAATCTTTGTCTGACAGGCAGGGCTCCCAGTTTCAACCTGGGACACTCAAAGTATTCCCTTCTGATTCCTCATCTAATTTATACCAGTTGTCAGATCATTCACTACCACATCCCTCCCCCATCTATTAGCAGTAGCCTTCCCTAAGTTACTACAGCAGAAATAAAGCATTGAGCCTGACACAGATGGCAGCTAAAGTGCCTGTGCAATGTGGAAATCTCCCCATTAGTGTCACACTCAAGCCTTTCTCTTTGTACCAGTAGTGGCCAGGGAGGGCGCCAGTGGAGGGGCGGTGAGAGGCACCTTTAAGAGTAAATGAAGTGGTGCTTACCCAAGGTGCTCTTGCCACCCTTTTGCTGCCCAGAACCCTCTGCGTTGGGGGATAGGAATGTGAAAACCGTTCCGGCGTTCCGGCTTGGGGGTTCGGGGTCGAACCGAACCCCCCCTCCCGGCTCCTTCGGACCGGAACTGGACTGCTGGGTCTGGTCCAGCCAGTCTGCGAATTATGTTTTTAACATTAAATAAAACAATAGGTACCTTTAGCCCCTTCGGGGAGTTTGCTGAGGCCACGGGGTGGTGGTGTCCACGCGGGTTCCCTCTCCCCCCATCGGCCATCCTGATCACCCCTGCAGCCCGCCGCGGCCGGGTAAATAACCATTTTCGGCCCTTTTAGGCCTCCGTATGAGAGCGGCGGCTGCCATTTTGGTGGCTGCCATGCATGCGCCAATGCCCTCTGCGAGGCCAGGCCAGGCCAAAAGAGGCCCAAAAGGGCCGAAAATGGTTATTTACCCAGCTGTGGTGGGCTGCAGCAGTGATCAAGACGGTCGGTGGGGGGAGAGGGAACCTGCGCGGAAACACCCCCCCCCATGGCCTCAGCAAGCCCCCCAAAGGGGCTAAAGGTACCTATTGTTTTATTTAATGTTAAAAAAAAATTGCGGACTGGTCCGGGACCGGACCGGGGGGGAGGTTTTGACAGGGGCCAGACTGAACTGGCCCGGTTTGGTTCAAGGCTGGTCCAGCCTCGAACCGAACCGAGCGAGTTGGTTCCGTGCACACCCCTAGTGGCGGATTGCCTCCGCCACTCACCTGTCTTCCACAGAGCCGATCGCCCACCTGCAGCCAGGCGAATGGCAGAGGCAATCCCCTGCCGCAGGGGGTGCTGGGTGGTGCGCTGCTTCTCTGAGCAGCATTCAGGTGCAGCGAGAGCAGAGGTAATCACCAATTCATTTACTCTTAAAGGTGCCTCTTGCCGCCCCTCCACTGGTGCCCTCACTGGCCGCTACTGCTTTGTACTATGTGAAAAATATTTTTATCTGAATTTTTAAGCCTGTGGTAGTGACGTACTTTGGAAACTGCCTGCTTTATAACCTCACTAAAGGTTCTGCAAGAGGGGAAAGGGTTCCCCTTGTAACATAACTGTTCCAGAACATAGCATTGTCCTGAGGAGAGTGGGTTAAAAAATGGCTGCTACTCTGAAAAAATAGTGTATCAATTTATTTGTAGTCATATTTGTGTAGTGGTGACCAAAGAACTACTGAAGAATGTGCCATGCCTCACTATTTGATAGAAATACTAAGAAAGGAAGGCAGATGATTTCCCAGTTTTTCACTTCCCAAATCCTCAGACGGCTCAAAAAATAGTTTTGCTTGTTCTAAAGTTCTTCTCAATTTTAAAGTCAAAATACAAAAAAAGTTGTCCTGCTCATAGCATGGAATACAAGGAACTCACTTGAGGCTAGCTCATCTCCTAGACTTATTTAGAATTTAGTGCTAAATATTTATTTATTTAAAGCTTTGTACTGCACCTTTCTCCACTGAGTCAAGGTGGCTAACAAAAATTAAAATACAACTTTAAAAAGAATAGACATAAGCAGTTTAATTATAATAGTAACAACACTACTGATTATAGAATAGAAAATTATATGCTCAATGAACAGCATAATTCTACACCAAAATATTAAGCATTTATTTTTAAACCTTCCTCTGAAGAAGGATATAGGGATGTACGTGAAACAAGAATCGCAGTTCACTCAAATTTGAATTGAATTTGTGCAGAACCATGTGCAACCAATCTGGTTTGGTTGAATGACCAGCTGATCCAGTCTGTTTGACCAAACTTGTTCGGCGGTTCAGTGGCTAATACTTGTAAAGGGGAATCTGGTGAGGATTTCCCTTTAAAAGTATGCTCCCCTGGTAATGCTAAGGGGTGGCCAGGTGGGGGCAGCAAGAGAGTAAGATGTTTACCTGGCCAGTACAGCTGCCAGCAGCACCGCCCTCCCTCCCTGGTGTGGCCCTAAGTGCGCACACTACCTTGTTTGGGAAACCACCCATGTGATGGTGGAGCAGCTCCAGCCTCTGTGGATGCATAGAGGCCATTTGCATGGTATGACCACCATGTGTGGCCATGCAAATGGCAAATGTGCATGAGCAGGGGCCAGAACCACTCCGCTGCCACATGGGTGGCTTCCTAAACAAGGCAGGGCACACGCTTGGGAATGAGCCAAGGAGGGTGAGCAGTGGTGCCAGCAACCACGCTGGCTGGGTAAGCATCTTACTACTTCTCTCACTGCTCCCACCTGGCCACCTGTTTGCTGCTGAACTGGTTCACCCAAATTGGGTCTGGTTTGGTTTGAATGAACTGTGACTGAACTGCTGAACTGGCACAGTTCGAGGTGAACTGTTCATGCAAACCCCTAGAAGGATAGGTATATGTGTGCATAAACTATATGCCAATAATAGTAAAGTATGTTAGTTTACCCAGTAATGCAATACATTATGGTTTACAGAACTGCACAATGTCACTTAATCATAAGCTAAGTGTCAAGTGGCCCATCTGTGATTGTGCTGGGTTAGCCAACAAACTTGATATATTGCCTCTTTGTTATGCTAAGTACTTCCGGAGATCTAATTTTATATTGTCTCAATTAAAACTGCATACAGAAAGACCAAAATGCAACATGTTAAATAAAGAGAAATGAAATTAATCTCAACATATGTACTTTAATGTGAAAACAATATCCGTGGCTCCATAAACATCTGTTAGCAATGTGAAGTTAGCCTAGTATAGGCACATTCTGCTGGAAAGTTCTTCTGCCCAAGCCCTGTTGAAATGAATAGAAGCTGTTCAGGACAACTACATTGCACAGGAGTACTTTTCTACTTAATCTTTGTCAATACACATATGATAGTGGCAATTGCACAAAAGAGAACTTGGAAAAGCTATAAATCTTATTGTAAATGCTCTGTGAAACAGGACTATTATTAAGAATAAAATGGCAAAAAGCAGTCATATTAATCAACTCTCAAGTTTACCAGCCTCAAACAGGTGGCAGCAATCATGTGGAGATCAGCTGCAGCATGAACGCAAAAGCCAGCTGTAATGGGGGGGGGGAGACCCTCCACGTTTTGCAAATGGCGTATACTGTACATGCAGAACTTAGTGATGAAACATTCACTCAGATAAGTGCGACACATAGTGTATTGGGCTTGGACAATCTGAGCTGCAGAACCAGGCTTCCAAATTGCAACTGAGGAATGCCCAAGGAGGAGTCCTACAGAACTGGTCACGGAGCCGGTAGGGGCGGTGGGGATCAGGGGCCAGAATGCCCCATGAGTGCGTGGGGCATTCTGGGGAGAGCCCCAAGGCCAGGAGTCCAGGAGTGCTTGCTCTGTTAACCTGGTTTAAGGGGAGGTGTGTTTTTGAAGGTTTGCTGCTGGGAGCTGTGTGGCTCCCGTTGCAGCACACAATTGCATGGAACTGGGCTGGCCTCCCTTAGCCCAGTTCTGCATGGTCATGAGAATAGCCTCAGAATGGTGTATCTCCTTCCCATGATCTTAGAGCAGGCGTGCACAACTCAAATGCCCCGGTGGGTCAGAACCAACCATGACTTGGTATGTTTGGGGCCAAGGTCCTGGAGTGCCATTAGGCATAGACTTGGGGGCCCAGGTCTGTGTGCCAGCTCTCATAGATTATTTTCTCCAAAGGAAAAGAGAGCCTCTTTTACATTTGGCTTGTCATACAGTTCTGAAATTTGGTACAGATATAGAACAGGTTAACAAGACTCTGTGTGTTGATTTTCAAGCAGATCAATCTATTGAATTTTAATGATTTTTTAATTAAGTTGTTAAAAAACTTCAAAAAATGTCAAAGTTCTATAAGCGACTTCATTCATGGCAGGAAATTATACAAACTTCTGGAACTGAAACCACCACCCCCCGACCATCATTCCACCCCCATGTGGAGGAATCTGCCCATTGCCTTCATTAAAAAAGGGCAAACATCAACCCCCTTTTCACCCCACTTTATATTTCCAGAATGGCTTGGCCCAGAGTTCTGAAATTGGACTCAGATGTAGGACAGATTAGCAGAATTCTGTCTATTAATTTTGAAGATTGGGCAACCTGTTGATTTTTTAAAATGATTTTTATTTTTATTTTTTTGAAAAAAGTTTTTTAAAAATCTGAAGTTCTATAAGTGGCTTGTTTCATGGCAGAAAATTACAAAAACGTTTGGAATTGAATCCCCCCTAGGCCAACATTCCACCGCCATGTAAAAGAATCCACCCTTTATCTTCATAAAAAGTGCAACATGCCCCCATCCTTTGCCCAACTCTTCCCATTTCCAGAATGGTTAGGCGTAGAGTTCTGGAACTGGGCACACATGTAGTCCAAGATGGCAGGACTCTTACGATTTTTTATTTCAAGGAAATTGGTCAATCCTGCAATATTTAATGATCCCCCCCACTACTGTAGTTAAGCTACCAGAAAGAGTTCTATCTATCCATTGAATACTTCACACCTAGTTAAAGTGGGACATATCTGAATAAACAAACATCCCCCCCCCCCACACACAAAATGCACTATGCTCGAGTTGGTTTGTGATCCAAAAGGTCTGCATGAGAACTGTGAAGCAAGGGGCATGTATTGACCATGTTGTTGTTTGAACTATAAAGTAACTGGGACACATGTGGTGTTCCAGTTAGTTTGTGAATGGTTAAGAAGCTGTGTGAATCTATTTGGGCTTGCATAGTGTTTTATCTTTTATTTTTGGCAAATGGACTGTGACCCAGATCTGTGGATCTATGCTTTGGGGATTGTGTCCTCTCTCCCAGATGTACTCTGGCCTAGACCTGTGGGTTTGTGGTGAAATGTATATACAGTATACGGAGGGGATGCATATTCTGCAGGCCCCCACCCCTGTAAGCTCATTAGATCCAGGGTCCAGAATTACCTAGCCACATCCCTGCCAAGGTCAATTTTGAGTGCATTACTACATTAAAATTAACAATATCAATAAAAACTATTATTAGTTACTTGTGGATCTTTCCAATCAACGGACCCACAATTTTGACCAAGGAGAGTGATCAGAAAATAGGCCCTTTCCCTGCTCAATCAGTGGGGCACCCAGACTGCATGCCAGCTCCAAACAAATGCCAAGTCTCCTCCACTCTAAATCATGGTTACTTTCAGGCTGTAGTCCTAGGCATGCTTACTCAGGAGTAGCATTACTAGGTATACTGTGGGACATATTTCCAAATAAACCTGCATAGAATGGTGGAGTTTGGCAGTTTCAGGAGAGGATGGCTGCCCTCGGAGAAGAGAGAACGGACCATTCCATGCTGCTCTCTGCATCTGTCCACCTTCTGCTACTACTGGCACTGTCCCAGTCCACTCCATCTATCTTGTCTGCTGCACAAGCAACTGCATCTGGTTCACTTTTAGGTCTAATGCTGCCACATGCATCTCATCTGGTGTCAGGAGACAAACTGAATTGAGTTAACCCCTGGTAACTGGACAGAGAGACACATTTTTAATGTGGTGATTCTCTTTATTTAGCAGGGGGAAAGTAACCGGCCCTATCCACTACCAGTGACTGTTGCTGGCATCACTTTTATGTTTCTTTTTAGATTGTGAGCCCTTTGGGGACAGGGATCTATCTTGTTTGTTTGTTTGTTTGTTTGTTTGTTGTTTCTCTGTGTAAACTGCTTTGGAAACATTTGTTGAAAAGCGGTATATAAATAGTTCTTGCTGCTGCTGCTTCTCATCAGTGGGACCAGCCAAGAGCTTTTCGTAGCTATTTCTGTTGCTAGTTGGGGGGCCAGCAAAAAAGTCCCTGTGGGCTGACTGTGGCCCCCACACCTTAGGTCAGGGCTGCTCAGCTTTGGTCCTCCTACAGATGTTGGCCTACAGCTCCCACAATCCCTGGCTATTGGCCACTGTGGCTGGGGATTATGGGAGTTGTAGTCCAAAAATAGCTGTGGGGTCAAACAGAGCAGGCCTGCCTTAGGTTATGGCAGGCCTGCCTTAGAGGGTACAGTGCTAGCAGTGAGGCAGCAGCTAATTGCATTCTTTCAAAAAGAAAAGGCCGTGCTGGAGAACCCGCAAGTCTCCTGCAAGGGAAACTCTTGCCTCACTAACCTTTTGGAATTATTTGAGAGTGCCAACAGGTATGTGGATAAAGGTGATTCAATTGACATAGTATATTTGGACTACCAAAAAGCTTGTGATAAAGTTCCCCACCAAAGGCTTTTGAGTAAACTTAGCAGTCATGGAATAAGGAGACAGGTTCATGTGTCGATCAGTAACTGGTTGAAAGACAGGAAACAGTGAGTAGGAATAAATGGACAGTTTTAACAATGGAGGTAGGTAGGAAGTGGGTCCCCTGAGATCAGTACTGGGACCACTGCTTTTTAACTTGTTCATAAATGATCTAGAAGTTGGGTTGAGCAGCAAAATGGCCAGATTTGCAGATGACACTAAACTATTTAGGGTAGTGAAATCCACAACAGATAGTGAAGAGCTCCAAAAAGATCTCTCCAAACTGGGGAGTGGGCGACAAAATGGCAAATGCCGTTCAATGTAAGTAAGTGCAAAGTGATGCACATTGGGGCAATGGGGCAACCCCCTCAATCCCCTCCCCCACTTCACATATACTCTGGTGGGATCTGAGCTGTCTGTGACTGGCCACGAGAGGGATCTTCAAGTTGTGGTGGAAAGCTCATTGAAGGTGTCATCTCAGTGCGTGGCAGCTGTATCAAAGGCTAATTCCATGCTAGGAATCATTAGGATGAGGACTGAAAATAAAAATTCTAACATTATAATGCCCTTATACAAATCTATGGTGCGGCCACATCTGGAGTACTGCATACAGCTTTGGTCACCGTATCATAAGAAGGATATTCTAGAACTAGAAAAGGTGCAGAAGAGGGCAGCCAAAATTATCAGAGGCCTGGAGCACCTTCCTTATGAGGCAAGGCTACAGCATCAGTGAACTTGCATTTTGGGTGGTATAAAAATGTGTTGGATAAATACATTAAAAAAATAAATCTGCAGCTCTTTGGTAAAGAGGCAACTAAGGGGAGACATGATTGAGGTGTACAAAATTATGCATGGCGTGGAGATAATGGACAGAGAGAACTTTTTCTCCCTCTCTCACAATACTAGAACGAGGGGTCACCCCATGAAACTGAAGGTCAGGAAATTTAGGACAAGAGCGACAAGCGGAAGTACTTTTTCACACAGCACATAATTAATCTAAGGAATTCTTTGCCATGGGATGTGGTGATGGCCACTAGCTTGGATGACTTTTAAAGAGGCTTAGACAAATTCATGGTGGACAGGTCTATCAATGGCTACTAGTGTGGTGGCTGTGGGCCATCACCAGCCTCAGAGGCACAATGCTTGTCCATAGCAGTTACAGGGGAGCAACAGCTGGAGAGAGGGCATGCACACACCTATTGCCTGTGGGCTCTCCAGGAGCATCTGGTGGGCCATTGTGTAAAACAGGCCTCGTGCTGATCCAGCAGGGCTGTTCTTATATTGCCTTAATGGTTTGGGCCCTAGATACCTAAGGGACTGCCTGCTCCCAAGGGTTGCTGCCTGCTTGACGTGGTCATCTGAGGGGGCTCTGCTCTAGGTGCTGACAATGAGGGAGGCTTGGCTGTTGTGCATGCGGGACAGGACCTTCTCTGTTGCTGCTCCAAGACTCTGGAATGCTCTCCCAGTGGCTATTTGCTCCTCAGTCTCCATCACAGTGTTTAGAAATCATGTTAAATCTTGGCTTTTTACCCAGGCTTTTATATGATTGTCTCTACTGCTGCTTCTCTATATTTTGTATGGGTATTTTATGCTTGTATTTTAAATCATTTTAGTCATATTTATGTTTTTATATTTTAGCTTAATATTTTAATTGTGTATTTTTATAGTCTAGTTTTAAATTTTTCTGTGTGAACCGCCTTGGGGTTGTTTTAATGAAAGGCAGTATATAAACTTAACAATAAATAAATAAAATTTCTTATGTTCCTACCTTTTGTCTCTGCAGGAAAAAAGTTGGAATGATTCATACAAGCAACTGTTTTGTGCCAATAAATGCACTTTCAAGTAAGATTCTCAAGCAGTATGCTGGTATCCTGCATCTCTATGGTTATGTGGTCACCTGAAATACCCCGTAGTTTATCACATTTTCCACATGTATGCTTCCATTGAAATCATTCCAGCTGTTCTGTTGTGAAAGCAGCATTATGTCAGGAGATGACTGTATGCAGTCACCAGTCAAGTGTTGACACCATATATCATTATCAAGTGTATTTACAAATGGGTGATCAAGCCTTCACTTAAGGTTTGATAGCTAATTATAGTGCTGCAACTTTAAGGGTTCCTAGTCAATTTAGTCAATTGTTGAAGGCTTTATAGCAATAAAGAATTGGGGTCAAATTAAATCAACTAAACAACTGAATAATTATTGACTGAATAATGGTGACCACGGGATTAATAGGACAGCTTATGTACTTAGGGTCAGATGAGAAGTGACAGACAGAGAGAGTCTCTGCTTCTATCATTTTTTTTTTCTTTTAAAAACAATTCCACCAACTTTTTCTTTCTTTCACCAGTTTGTGATGTTTCAGTCACACTTTGTTCAGTATTGATGGTGCCATTAAAAACCTTGTGGGGCCTAGATGTTTCTCCACTTAAGTCATACCATGAGCCTCCTGTCATGCACAACTCCACTTACACCTCCTTCCCTTTAGTAGCAAAGTTTCACCATTGCTACTTCAGCTGCTGTTATGCATGTTTGAATGGGGGAAAGGATAGAGGTGGCTACAGCAGGAAAACTTTATAGTGGGTGACACACTAATTTGTAAAGGGTTAGATCCAGGTCTCAGAGAGAAATGAACCCTTGAGTTCAGCTTTATAAACTATTAAAAGCCTCGGTACCACTGTCTGAAATGACATCATTGGCCTGCCAAAGTGTTGGAGGTTCGGTGCATGCATGGTGAAGATTAGTGCAGTCTGGCAATGGCCCCAATTCACTATGAATATCTAGAAGGAATACGGCTCATTGCATATCCCTTCCAGTTTCCACAATCTTGACTGAGTTTTGGCAGATAGAAATTGCTTTATTCTGAGATTTATCACACTTTAAAAAGTGGAACTCAGTGGTTCCTACCATCTCTGATCCTAGCACAGTCATAACTCCCATTGTGATTAAATTATAAAGTTCAAAATTGGACTGCGTGTTACAATGAGATTTTTTTTTTTAACCATGGAAGAATGATTCTGCCTTCCTTTCCTGAGAAAAGTTGCATAACGTACACACGACATGAAAGTGTTTATTTAGCATTGGTCCATCTGTTCTACAAATGTTCATGCCAAGCTGTTTCCAGAGTCCCATGGCAACCCCAGATAGCATCTTGTTTCCTGATTTTCTTCACAGGTAGGAATTTCAATTCAGATAACTTAATGCAATCCACTAGAGTCTTCTCCTGTGCAGTTCCTATTGAAACAAGGGCTTGTGCAGCTGTGTTCTTGGTTCATGCTCCATTCATGTCAATAATGTTTTTACATTAGATTTTCCTATGTGAACTTTGCCTTGGTTGGTACAGTTATTTTTATTGCTTTATATATTATATATTCCACTACAATCAGGAAAAATCAAAGCACCCCACATCATCAAAGATGATGTAAAGTGAAGGAGGGGGAAGAGTGTGTAGATTGTTTAAAAAATTTCATTTCAGAAGAACATTACAAGTGGGATCACATATAAATCCTCTCAGGTATGATTAGCAATGTATATTATAAATGACTGGTACTCTATTAATAACATTTACTCTATTAAATCACACAAAATATTAATTTTATATGGGGTGCAACACAATTAGTGAAATAAAATATTATGTAAAATAAAAAGGTCACATTTTTAAAAATTACAGGGCATGGAGTTATGGTCTTAAAACTGACTCTGTCATTTAGCACTGTTAAACAGATTGCTAATTATATACTGCATTCTTGTTTGCTGCCCCCATATTTACAGAGTGTTACCATCTCTCAGAATTTAGAACGCTTGTCAGGAGGTACTTTAAATATTAACATTATGAGACAGGGTTGAAATCATTGAGACATTTTTCAAGTCTATGGAGTTCTAGTAGTAGCTTCATTTATTTTTATGCTACCTGGATTTGTTTTTTTTTAAAAAATATATATGCAGATAAACTGGGAATTTGGATATGTGTACTGCTAAAACATGAAGTCACAAGATCTTCCTATAGTCAGACTGTCACCTGAAATTAGCCTTTCAGTGCACAAATTCACAATGAGAATTGGGTAATTTTCTGCAAGCCTCTTCAGATTTCATGAACTAGGTGAAGCGACATGATGAAAATTGGCCACTCTGGATGGCAAACAGGTCTTATGACTAGTTCTCCCAAATGTAGACAGATATTACAGGGATCAATTTCAGTAACATTTCCTGGAATCTTTACAAAGTAAAGGTGCTTCTGACTATAAACTGTGTCGACCAGTTAATAACACTCTACACCAGAGGTTCTTAAAATTGGGTCCATCGGGTAGGTCCAGGTGGTCCATGGAAAATCTTTCCTGCAATGACTTTAATTTGCTTCCTGGTGAGCCAGACTAACTTTCTTGAAAATAAATATCCTGAGTATCTTTTTCTCTAACTAAATATCTTTTTCTCTAACTTTTATTGAAGCCTTATGAAATTTATTCTATGAATGGGTAGCGGTCCATACATGCATAGCATCTGAAGAGCGTTATGTAGGGGTGTGCATGGACCACAGTTCCCAGTTCCCACAGTTTCAGTTAAATAACCATGGTCTGGTCTGAACTGTAACCAAATTCAGACTGAACCGCAGTTCCATGAACCGGTTCAGTCAAACCAACTGGCTGGGCTGGTCATTCAACTGAACCAGCTCAATGGTTCATATGGCTTTAAAGTTGCTTGTAAAGGGGACTCCAGTGAGGATTCCCCTTTGCTTGTAAAGGATTCTCCTTTTGCTTTACAAAGGGCTTTACAAAGGGAATGCGGAGAGAGGCACATTTTAAGTAAATGATAAGTTGCTTATGGATTCCACATTGGCAGTACCACTCCTGCCTGGAGCAGCATGGCGCTCCCCTCAGAAGCCCATGTGACATGGCTCTGGTACTCACCTGACCTCCACGCATGCATGGAGGCCATTTGCGTGGTCATGCAAATGGCCTCTGTGAATGCACGGAAGCCAGGTGAGTGCCAGAGCCATGTCACATGGGCTCCTTGGGGTAGCGCTGTGCTGCCAGTACCAGATTGGTAAGCACCTTATCATTTACTTTCAAAGGTGTCTCTCACTGCATTCCATTTGTAAGGCCTTTGTAAAACCCTTTGTAAAACCCTTCATGGCCCAGTCTCAACCAGTCCCATGATTTGAAGCTTCACCGCTGCCACTGCTGCCTTCCAAACCTCTCTTTCATTCAAAGGTAGTGTGGAAAGACTTCTAAGTGTGGGGTGAGGAAAACAGAGGCTACAGTTTGTTAAATTAAAAAAAGAGTAATTGTACTTTAATCAATTAATCTCGATTTAAAACAGTAGTTCTTTTGAAAAATTTAGTATAAAGAAACAGCAGCCAAATGAGCATAAGGAACAAATAACATATGAGAACACATCCAGTCTAACACAACACATCCAGTCTAACCTGAACCTAATACTGCCCCTTAACCTAGAGTCCTTACTATGAGTTTTCTTATAAGCACCTCTAATCAGTTTCTGCAGCAAGCCTGGCTTTTTTCCTTTCTCAGCTTCAGGTCTCAATCTTCCTTTCCAGTACTGGAGGTTCAGTTCTGCTCTGAGGGTGATTCAGGTTTCAGGACAGTTTTCAGCTAACTCTTCCAGTGGTTTTTCAGCAGCTCTTATTTATTTGATTTGTTTATTGATTAATGTATATACCGCCCTTCCAAAAATGGCTCAGGCTCTTGTCAACTCTTCTTTCCTGGCTCTCTAAGACTCTAACTTGAACCGACTCTTCAGCTCTCCCACTTTTCAACTCCTTCACTTGAACTACTTTTCTGCTGCAGACAAGCCTCCTTTTATTCTCTCTCCCCCCCTCCAATTTCTCTAAACAAATCAATCAAAACAACTCAGGTTTCCTCCATTGTTTTAAAGAGATCCAATCCAATCCAATCCAATCATCTCTTCCCTCCAAAATTTAATCAGGGCAACTCTTTTCTCTCCTAAACCAAACTGTAGAATAGGAACTGTGAATCCTCACACAGTTTTTTTAAACAGAACATAGGGAGTAAGCAAATACATATTCAATACAGAAATTCAATACAAAAAGGGGAGGTTCAGGACTCATTCCTTCACACCCTTCGTAAAGCAAATGGGGAATCCTTCATAAGCAAAGGGAAATCCTCAATAGATTCCTCTTTGCAAGCAACTTTTAAAGCTGTGTGAACTGGTCTGCTGTGAACTGGGCTAGATTTGGTTCGATCCCGGACCAGTCCACCTTTCATGAAGGCCAATCTGGTTTGCAATCAAACCTATGAACCGGCCTGGTTCATGTGCAGATTGGTTAGCTTTGAACCGTTCATGCACGCCCCTAGTAAGTGGGCCTGCAGATGCAAAAAGATTAAGAACCTCTGTTCTTAGCATATATGGGAACATCTATGCTTAGGATCATATGAAGCTGAATCCAAGGAAGACGGAGGTGCTCATTGTGGGGTTTCAGAATCTGAGGGGTGAATTAGATCTTCCTGTGCTGGATGGGGTTACACTCCCCCAGAAGGAGCAGGTGCGCAGCTTGGGAGTACTCCTGGACCCAGGCCTCACCCTGGTATCTCAGATGGAGGCCATGGCTAGGAGTGCTTTCTATCAGCTTTGGCTGATTCGACAGCTGCACCCATTCCTTGAAGAGGATGACCTCAAAACAGTGGTGCATCAGCTGGTAACTTCCCGGCTTGACTACTGCAATGCGTTCTACGTGGGGCTGCCTTTGTACATAGTCAAGAAACTTCAGCTAGTTCAGAATGCGGCAGCCAGATTGGTCTCTGGGGCAGCACGGAGAGACCATATTATGCCTGTCTTGAAACAATTACACTGGCTGCCAATATGTTTCTGGGCAAAATACAAAGTGCTAGTTATTACCTTTAAAGCCCTGAATATCTTGGGTCCGAGATATCTTAGAGCGCGCCTTGTTTTACATTATCCCCACCACACGTTAAGGTCATTCGAGGAGGTCTGTCTCCAATTATCACCGGTTCGTTTGGTGGCGACTCAGAGGTTTGGTGGCCTTCTCTGTGGCTGCTCCCGGGCTGTGGAATGCACTCCCAGCAGAAATTTGTAATCTTAATTCCTTACTGACCTTCAAGAGAGCCCTTAAAACCCATCTGTTTGGCCTGGCCTTTCAGGGTTTTTAATTAGTTTTAATCGTTTTAATGCTAACCTGGTTTTCAGGGTTTTAATTGTTATAATAGTTTAATTGTTTTTAAGATGTTTTAATTGGTGTTAATATTTATATCTCTGTTTTGATTTTTATTGGTTTTAATGGTTTCTGTTTTTAATTGTAAACCGCCCTGAGCCTTTCCAGAAGGGCAGTATAAAAATCGAATGAATAAATAAATAAATATTCAGTAATGGATATTAAGGAAAGATCAAACTCAACAAAATGTCTATTACTTTCATCTTGAAATGCTTCTTGGCAGCTAGCACATTCTAAAAAGAAGAAGAAATAGGAGTTAGCCAACTGGATTATTCCGGGGACCAAGTAGGCGGTCCAGAGCTTTGAAACTGCAGTTGTTCTTGGATGCACATCCCTGGACGGCTGTCATCTGGTATTTGTACAAGCTTTTTCAAATAACTGAACAAATAAAGATATATTCTTATCTTAATGGGCAGAATCCCAATTTCATCATGAAGAACCACCACAGGAGTAGTCTTGGGAGTACCAAAAATATTCTTAAGACCTTATTTGGAAAATACTCCCGATGAGAAAAACCATGAAATCCACGATTTCAGATCCAAATAAGAACTGTGAATTTAGCTTACAGGATTTTTAGAACTGGCATAACTTGGTGCCCACCATGAGTACATCAGAATCTTAATATCCAAACAAGAAACTGATCCATTTTTCAAATGGACTATCACAGCCAGTAAACATAGAGCTCCCAAATAATGATATGATTTAATCTGTTCTCTTTTGTGTCTGCCAATCCATCAAGTATGCTGCATTTTTTATGGCCAAACACAAGCTCTTTCCTCTTACGATACTTAATGAAATAGCATTGAGGAAGTGGCCCAGGGTGGTCAGTGATCTTTTCAATCCAATTGGAGGGAAGGAGAGGAGCATCACGTAATTGGCATTTAACAATATAGTTACTTTATGATTACAAACCTATGGTGGATGGAATTTGTCATCTCCAAGAACTGATATAATATTATTAATAAAAAATTAAATAGGAACAGAAGCACCGTTGTTTCAACTCCATTGTAAAAGGGATTCTGCTGTTTTGTGAAAAATCCCTTTTTTAACTGTGAAAAAACAGTTAAAAATTACAATAAAGATCTTTATTAATCTCCATAATCTATGGTCTAGATTTTTCCCCACATCAATTCGTTGTCTATAAGTGTCAAATGTTGCCTTTAAATCAAGAGAAGCAGCATAAAATTACTCATGAGGCTACTCACAAAGCAATTTTCCATAGTTGCATGTTGCAATTTGAAACTGTAGGGATGGTAAAAATTTACCTCAGGATAAAAACCCCCACATTCCAATCACATCCCGATCCTCCAACATTAATAGTAAGTATTTGGCCTATACTTTTGCCAAAATATTAAGAAGGGTGATTGGTCTATAATTGGATAGTAAATTGAGAGCTGGAGGAGGAAAAAAGTAGGAGAGCTGTGGTAAAGGTAAACTAAAGAGTCCTGTCGAGTTGGTATCAACTCCTGGTGACCACAGAGCCCTGTGGTTGTCTTTAGTAGAATCCAGGAGGGGTTTACCATTGCCTCTTCCCACACAGTATGAGATATTGCCTTTCAGCATCTTCCTATATCGCTGCTGCCCGATATAGGTGCTTCCCATAGTCTGGGAAACATACCATTGGGGATTCGAACTGGCAACCTCTGGCTTGCTAAGTCAAGTCATTTCCTTGTCTTATGGTAGCAAGCATGAATTGTCCCCTTTGCTAAGCAGGGTCTGGCCAGCTTGCATTTGAATGAGAGACCACATGTGAGCACTGTGAGATATTCCTCTTATGGGATGGGGCCACTCTTGGAAGAACATCTGCATACTTGCATGCAGAAGGGTTCCAAGTACCCTCCCTGGCATCTCCAAGATAGGGCTGAGAGAGACTCCTGCCGGCAACCTTAGAGAAGCTGCTGCCAGTCTGTGTAGACAATACTGAGCTAGATGGACCAATGGTCTGGCTTGATATATGTCAGCTGCCTATGTTCCTATGCCTATCTGTTTTTGTATAGGTACTAGGAATTGAACCAATACAAGTGATACTAGGAATTAAACCAATAGAACTGATAAAATCAACAACCTTAGCAATGATTGACATCCACCAGTCTAAGCTGATCTTAAACACTTCACTGTAAAGAAGTGTTCCATCCTCCTTTTGAAGTTTTATTATTTGTTAGGGGTGTACATGGAATGTTTTTTGCAGTTTGGTCCAAATTCAGACCGAACCGTGGGTCTGTGAACTGGTTCCGTCAAACTGACTGGCTGGCCTGGTCCATTAGACTGAACCAACTCTAACTGGTTTGGCGGTTGAGGGGCTATGCTTGTAAAGGGGAATCCAGTGAGGATTCCCCTTTACAAGCATTTTTCAAGCGGGGGCCACTGGCAAAAAAAAACCCCTCATGAGAGACAGTTTCCACTGTGCTGACCTCTGTGCTTTTCTTAGTGCTGAGAGGGCCCTTTAAGAGAAATGGATCCCTCTCTTAAGCGCTCTGTGAGGAAAATGCTGGGAATGGCTAGCACTCTGTTCTAGCAGGGCCTCAAGAGAGCTTGCTTTTCCCTAAAGGAGGCCTCCCCCAGTTCCGGGCAAAGCACAGCACTGCACAATGAGAATGGTCACCTCCGCATGGTGCCATGTGGACTGAGCAGAGTATTCAGTTTTGGCCAAAGCTTCACACCCAATAAACAATGTCAAGTCAAGGGGTTGCACTTAGGGTAGATGATGTTCACCACTGCTCCCCCCCGCCCCCACCTTATAATGAACACTGCTCTATTTCTTCAAACAGATCAAAGGAGGGGAAATCATTCCATCTTATAGATATCTAATATGTCCTTATCTAAAATAGTAAAAACATGCTGGGTAACATCCAGATGAAGTTAGTCAGGATGGAGTTTTACTTACTTATTTGTTTATATTTTTATTAGGTATGTGCACAAATCTATTTTTTTGTTTCTATTTGTACCCAAATTGAAACACCCCCAATTTGTTTTGGATCAAATCTGACCCTGCCGAATCACCCCAGATTCTATTTGTACCCAAATTTGAATCGATTCAGATTAAAAAAGTGTCCTGGAGCCAAAAGAGTGGTGGGGGGGAGAGAATAGTGCCCATTGGGTGGAAGCTACTACACAAATTTCAAAGGAATTGGGCAAAGGGGTGATTTTAAAATGATTTTTGAAGTTGGCAGGTCTTTGTGACAGAAAGTGGGAATTGGGGGCAGAAGAGTGGTTCAGGCGGTAGTGCCCCAATAGTTGCCTGCTACCATCCATATTTCAAAGAAATTGGTGAAAGGGGTGATTTTTAAAGCATTTCTGAAGTATGCGCTTCTTTTAAGCTTTTCCCCCATAGGAAATAATGGGTATTTCAGCAGCCCCATAACTCCACTTGGGGGGCACCAGGGTGGCCCAGAGTGAGTGGTAGTTCACATTATTATTATTATTATTATTATTATTATTATTATTATTATTTCAATTTCTATACTGCCCTTCCAAAATGGCTTAGGGCGGTTTACACAGAGAAACAACAAATAAATAAGATGGCTCCCTGTCCCAAAAGGGCTCACAATCTAAAAAGAAACATAAGACAGACACCAGCAAGAGTCACTGGAGGTACTGTGCTGGGGGTGGTTGGGGCCAGTTACTCTCCCCTTGCCAAATAGGGTGCCAACCAACCCCATACCCCCAAGCCCATGGGGTACTGGGTTTTGTTATTTCTGAGGTGTTCTGAGAGTAGTTTCTCTGGTAGCAAATGAGAGTGGATTCATTGTTGAAAATGATTCCACTCTCATTTGCTACCAGAGAATCTACATTTGGGTCCAAATCTCACCTCGCCAAATCACCCCAGATTCAACTTGTATGCTCTCCCCTCCCTCCCCCAAGCATTTTTCATCCACAAGCAACAGACACACCTGGCCATACAAGTGGGTTAAGTAAGGAAGGATGCAAAACAACATTCTGCCAGTGGAACAGTGAAGTTTGCCCCCCCACACACACACACCTACACAAGTAGAAGAGTGATGATGATAACAACGGCACACAATTTTTGGTGCATTTTTTTTTAAACATTTCTGCAATGTATCAGAGCCTGTGGCACCAGCACAACCTATTGTAGATGCAAGCAAATCTAGTTTGAATAAAAATGATGATGATGCTAGTAGTCACAATATGACCCAATCTTCATTGCAAAGAAGTACACACACACACACACACACACACACTCCTGTGCCCATCCATGAGGTTCCCAAAATACAGGTACAACGACAAACCACAAGGCATTAGAATTGTATAATATATATACTGCTAGACTTGAGATTATGTAGTATACCTGTGGGTTTAGGGCTAATTTTTGCCATGGCATCAGAATGCTGCAGTTAGGGGGTGGGGGGTAGGTTTGGGCAGTATAGAAGTTTAATAAATAAACAAGGAGGAAGCTAGAGTCTGTGCCTTCCTGCCCACTCAGAGCCTGTAGGCTGCTGTGTAGAGAATATTAAAACAGAGGGCTGGAAGACAGGCTTCTGTTTTTAAAAATGCAAAAAAAATAATAATCTTTGGAATGGGAAAAAGACAGAATTGTTTTTTAAAACCACAAGGCTACGCTACCCTTCTAACCATCTACTAGTACTAGCTAACTAGGATCCCTCCCACAGACAGAACCGCTGTTTAAACTTCATCTAAATTAAACACCACACAATTTTAAAAATTCAATTGCAACCTAAAACCTCCCTCCAAACAGGAAAAAACCCCAAGAACACACAATTCCAGAGAGGGGTGTGTGTGCGCGTGTGTGTGTATGTGAAAATGGGTACTCACTCAGTCTAGGTCTTCACCCACATCTGGTTTCTGAGTCTACTTTTTCTTCTTCAATCTCCTTCTCCTTCTTCAGTCTTCAGATGGGGGAGGCTGGGGCAGAAACCTGGAAAATCTGGGGTGGGGAGGGGTGGCTGGCCAGGTGGCCAGTGGCCACAGGGGCTGGGGCTGGTGGCTGGCACAGACATAGCAGGCACAGGCAGGCAGTGAGTCTCTCAGCAGCAGGAAGGGGGTGAAAATTCTCTTCTCAGCAACAAAAAAGCAATGCAGCAGATAATCCATTCCCAGGCTGGCATGCAGCAGCAGCAGGCAGGCTGGGTGGCAAGGCAGGCTGGGCTCAGGTTGGGAAGGCAGAAGGCAATAGGCAAGGCAAAGCAAAGCAAAGCAAAGCTCCCTCCCCCCCACCTCTCCTCGCATGAGGCAGAAACACAGAATGGTGGCTGCTGCCTCTTTAAATCTCATTGAAAATCCCTCCTTTGACTCCCCACCCCCACCCTTGTCCCTTCTTCGACCCTTCCCCTGGCCAATGTGGGGTCAGTCAAGAGTGGCAAGAGCCAATCTGGAACCAGGAGGGAATCGTCAGCAGGTCAGCCCATGCTTTCGTTCACCGATCTGAAGCTTGGAAGGGCAGGAAATTCAAATTGACATCAAACACTAAATGGAGACTACATGGAGATCGCCACAAAAGGGAGGTCCGAAACAACAAAACATTTGGCTCCGAAATTTGGGCAATTTGTTTTGGACCCAAATCCTTCTGGGCTTGCAGAGGGGCTATTTGTTTTGTATACAAATCACCCAAAACAGGCAGATTTGAGTACAGATCTTTCTGTACCGGAAATGTTTCGCACATCCCTAATTTTTATACCACCCTTCATTCTAAGACCCCAGAACAGTTAACAAGGTAAAACAATAATAAAACTTGAATTAACCCCTGCTAACATGGCAAAGAGGCATCTTTTAATGTGGTGATTCTCTTTATTTAGCAGGGGGAGAGTAACTGGCCCTATCCATCCCCAGCACAGCATCCCTCCAGTGGCTATTGCTGGTATCTACCTAATGTTTCTTTTTAGATTGTGAGCCCTTTGGGGACAGGGATCCATCTTATTTATTTGTTATTTCTCTGTGTAAACCACCCTCAGCCACTTTTGGAAGGGCGGTATAGAAATCAAATAAATAATAATAATAAATATTTTTTTTAAAAAAAACAAACCCTGTTAAAACAAAACAAAGTACAGCTACATTAAAAAGAGAGCCAGGAACACTCATTGGCCAAAAGCCTTTTTAAAATGGTGGTCTTCAGTTTCCTTTGAAAGGCTGGGAGAAAAGGAGCCACGTGGCCCTCAGCCACGAGCGAATTCTATAGCCCAAGAACAATCACCAAGAAGGCCCTGTCTCACATGCCTGACAAATGAGCCTCAGCACTCGTTGGTATGCAGTGCAAACAAATCCAAGCTGCCTGCCTATTTGGCTGCCTACTTGAAAGGAAACAAACAGGCAGCCAGTGCAGTGCCTTCAGAATTGTTGTAATATATGGACTGCATGTTGTCCCATAGATCAATTTGGCAGCCACATTCTGTGTCCAAATGCTGTAGTTTCCATTCTGTAGTTTCCAAATACTTTTGAAGGGCAGCCCCAAGCAGAGCGTGTAGCAATAATCCAAATATCATGTGACTAAGGTATGGGTGACAGAGACCAGATCATTTATTTATTTATTTATTTTATCAAATTTGTATACCGTCCCAAACCTTTGTCTCTGGGCGGTTTACAATAACATCAAACCAGTTTAAAACATATACAAAAACTTAAAAACAATTTAACAATTTAAAAATAACCAGAGATTAAAACCCAAACATATTAGGAAGCTGAGAAAGCTTGGGCGAAAAGATGGGTTTTCAAGAGATGGGGAAGATCGTATCTCAGCAGGGAGAGCATTCCACAATCTCGGGGCAGCAACCGAGAAGGCCCGTCTCTGTGTAGCCACCAAACGAGTTGGCGGTAACTAGAGATGGACCTCCTCAGATGATCTCAATGGGCGGTGGGGCTTGTACTGAAGGAAGGATCACAGCTGGTATACCAGCCAAAGCTGAGCAAAGGCACTACTGGCCAATGCCACCTCCTGATTTTCTAGGAGCAGTGCCAGATCCAGGAGAACCCTGAAGCTGCGAAGCTGCTCCTTCAGGGTGGGAGTGCAACACCATCTAGAACAGGCTGAAGCCCCATATCCTGATCAGGTCTTCTACTAACCAACATCACCTCCATCTAGTCAGGATTAAGTTTCAACCTGTCAGCCCCCATCCAGCCCATCATGACTTCCAAACCACAGCTCAGAGCTTCCTCCACTTCCCTGGGATTGGACAACTTAGTAAGGCATAGTTTTGATTTTTGTTTTAATCTGTGTTGATTTATTGTCTGCCGCTGCCAGAGACATGAGTTTTGCATGGTGTATAAATATGCTAAATAAATCAGTCTGTTTACTACTAGCAAAAGGTTTATAACTAACCTGGCAACAAACACTGACTAATTTCTAGAACATTTCTGAGTCCTTCAGTTTGACTGACTGCTTCCTACAAGACCATAAGAGCTCTGATGGCAGCACACATCTTATAATTAAATAATTTCTCAGTTCAGAAAATTTGGATTTGGATTCAAACCAATCTGAATTTAAGCATGAGGCCTTTCTCTTGATCGGAGAAAAGACACAAAAGGAGTGAGGGGAGGAAGCCTTTAGAAGCTTACCTCCCCTCTAGATGATCTGCTCAAAGAATCTGGGCATGGGCGTGCAGCTGCCTTCTCAGGCAGTGTGGAGGGTCGTGGGACTGGCAGCATCTCCCCACCCCTGGAACTCCCATAATGCCCATGTGAGTACGCGGGGCATTATGAGGATTCCCCCGATGCCGGCCAGGAGTCCTGCAGCCGGAGCTGGCAGATGACCTGAAAAACAGGGATAAGAGAGCGCTCACTCTCATAACTCCATTTAGGAGGGTGCCTGGCATGTGGGTTTGCTGCCAAGGCGCCTCCGGGATCAGGCCCAATCCTGGTGATTCTCATGGGCGTGCAAGACCAGGCTTGGCTTCGTTAGCCAAGTTTCGCCTGCATGTGAGAATAGCTTCAATATCAGTTTCAGATTCTATGGGCTCTGGCGATATCAGATTGGATTTGGAATCCAAATCCGAATTCTGACCTAAATTTGGATTCCCTCCCATAGTGGTCCAAAATGTGATTCCATTTTGATAGTTCTGAAATGCTAAAGTATTTCTGAAATTAATTTCTATATTTCAGAATTAATTTCAATTTTGGGGAAATCCTGACTTTGGGCATCCTAATAGGTGGAATGAGAGAAGCACTGGCACTTTTGAAAAGTGCAACTAATTTAGGTCCACGGCTGGCTCAGTGGTGGGGGGCAAATTTCAACAACAACCCCATCCCCAAGTAGTCCTCCGTGGCACCTGAAAATATGTCCCTTAGGGGACACAGTCCTCAGGGATATATTTTCAGGTGACATAGAGAGCTTCCCGGGGAAGGGGTGGTTGTTGAAATTGTGTGCAATGTTAGTCTGGAATTCTTCAGATACTACACTGATGCTTCTCCCATTGTACTGGTGCTTCATTAGTCAGGATGTCAGCCATAGAGCTGAATATCAACAGCTGAGTGAAAAAGACCATATTGACCTATGTTGAACAAATATGCCCTGAATAAAAAGGCAGAGTACAGGATTTAACTAATGAAAAGATAGTTCAACCCAGAGTGGTCCAAAACATGAACATACAGTTATCATTTATATTCATGCTGTTCTCTTGATATACTACTTTTTAAATAAGCATTGTTTATTATATTTTGTCAGATAAAGCTATGTTGCTTTAAAAATTGTATTACCAATCTAAAAATATTAATCAGAAGCTTTCATGAAGGAAACATTGTAATAATGGCCATAACAAGTCACTAAGAATGTAATCACTAACAATCAGTAATCAGTTTATGGAAGTATGCTTTTTTTTGCATTGTGACTTAATTACATTTCCTAGGTGACTTTGTAATGTGCCAAAATACAATTACATCAAAATACTAACAAAGGCAAAAGGATGTTGTAAAAACATTCAAATACCCTTTCCAATAAGCAACGTCTCACAATGATTCTTTAAAGGGGGGGGGAAGCATTTGTAAAGAACTAACATTTTTTTCTTCATTTTTGTCTCAAAGATTGTAATTCTCCAAGTTATTAGAAACCACTCAAAGAATGGCTAAGCAACCAGCACTGTATTCATTTATCCTTTTGTCCTTTTAAGCTCTCAAGCTGCAGTGTATCCATAGTAACTCTGTCTTTTCATTCTGAAAACCATTAGCAGGATTCAGTACTGCCATAAAATCAAAGCCCAGAGATGTTTAAAAAGTGGATTTAAAATTATAATAAAGATTACTGATGGGGGGGGGGAGGAGGAGAAGAGAGAACCACATTTCTTTAAAAGATGGTTTAAAAAAAAAAAGTTTGTAATTGCAACACTAAGCAGCAAGTGAATAACCCCTAAAGAACATTGTTCAGGCTGAAATGTCAATTACATCATAATTAGGATGCAGCAGATTTAAAATTATTCACAAAAACATTTTTTCCTCTTGGATGTTTATTCAATGTGATTATTTTAAATGATATGATCAAATAGCACCAATATATCCCCAAACAGCTCCTGAATCATTAAAACCAAAGATAACACATAGAAAGATAAAGGTTCAGGTTAAAGAATCCCTTTTCTAACTTCAGAACATGATACACTGAAAATTAATTATCTTATTCTTATATAACAGTGGTTCCCAAACTGGGAGCCTCCAGATGTTGCTGAACTATGGCTCCCATCATCCCCAGTCACAATAAATTGTAGCTGGGGCTGATGGGAGTCGTAGTTCAGCAACATCAGGAGGCTCCCTGTGGTACTGTGGCCTGTATTCTTTCCCCGCAAAATGTATAAATTTCCAAACTGTTGGCTAGAAATGTGACAAAAATGCTTTCCCCCTCCCCCATTGTAACCTTTTTTTGTATTTTGTTAGAAATAATTTTTAGAAGCCTCTAGTCAAAATGATAATAATATATTTATTATTATTTTTACATTTTATATCCCGCTCTTCCTCCAAGGAGCCCAGAGCGGTATACTACATACTTAAATTTCTCCTCACAGCAACGCTGTGAAATAGGTTAGGCTGAGAGAGAAGTGACTGGCCCAGGGTCACCCAGCAAGTATCAAGTATCATGGCTGAATGGGGATTTGAACTCAGGTCTATCCAGTCCTAGTCCAGCACTCTAACCACTACACCACACTGGCTTTATGTATTTATCTCTTTTGTAGTCCTTCTTTATTGCATATAAAAGAGGGATTGATCCAACAGGATTCTGTTAAAAGCAAAAGTTTCAGCATAAAGTCATCATTTTCAATGTTTAACAGTGTTTGAGCTGTCATTCCTAGATAGCAGAACTGAAACTCTTCCAGCCAATCACCTGAAGCTGATGAAAAGCACAGGGGAGAAGAACTAAGGAGGACATTCCCCCCCCCCCATCAGCTCAGCACTAACAAGGAGGGTGGAGGGGGAAAGGGTTAGACAGTGCACCCTTTAGAGGCCAATATATCTCAGAATTTCTGTAGGTTCCTCCTTACCATTAACCTCAGGGTTCAGTTTTATCAATGTGCAATGCTTCTCTGATGTTTCTGATTTATCTTGCTAAATGCCTCATATAAGAAGTTTATATTTCAGGCATACTTTTTGATTTATTTATTTAAATTATTTATTAAAAGCTGTTGGTTAGAAAGAACTACCAGTATGTGTTCTGATGATAGTTTAGACTGACTTGATGGCACTTAATCAATCAATCAATCAGATGTTTTGGTGGTAGGTAGTATCTATGGGTCAAAGTGTAATGGATGGTAGCAGAGATCCAAGTCAGTCATGACGATGTAAAAAGAATATGCTAGAGCAGTATCACTAAAGACTAGCCAGACAGACTAGACTTGCCAGTGTCCAGACTAAAATAGGGGTAATGATTTAGAAGCAACAGAAAACAAGAACCATTGTGTATTTTTTGTTCTAATAATTTGCAGACAGGAAATCATTTGGGACTGCTCAGTCATTTGCTTACCCCCACCATCATCATTTGCTTCAGGAGTGAAGTGATAGTTATTTGTCACATCTAATAGGTCTGGGTGAAGACAGTGGCATGTGGAATAACCAGATCACAATTGTATGTTTTTAGGATTGTTGATGTTTTGTGAGCCACCCAGAGAACAATTTATTATGGGGCAGCCATATAAATAATGTTTTTGTTAGACAAACAAACAAACAATGCTGTGCCATATTATTGCCATAAACAGACATTACTAGAACACAAGCGAGTGAGTGAGCGAGCGAGTTCATCTGTCTTATCACCTTTTTAAATTTAAGCTTCTCGCAGCCTTGGGAAGGACTTTATTTTAGTTACGCAGCCTGGGGCACTACATATTAATTTTCAATGTATGGTGGGACTCCCAACAACTCAGTGGGGGCACTCAGCAGCTCAGTCCTTGAAAGACAGCAGTCAGGGGGAAAGTAAGCTTCGGGATGGGCCTTTGACTGCAATGGAACTAGGGGCGAGATTTTGTGTGTCCTCATTAAATCAAGCTCCCTAGTATTGTCTGGGCACCTTTCACTTGCTTAGCCACAGTTAGGGAAAAGAAGAGATAAATAATAATTCTGGAGGCAAAACTCCGTAAGAAAGGCAATTATTGGTTCCTTTCTCATCCCTCATCACATATTTATTTTTGCAATTCACTAATATCACTACTCTGAATACATATGCTTGAATGAGTTCTTTTTCCAAATAATGCAAACTGTAGCTTTCTTTTTATAAAGTCCCATGCCATTGTAAGAAAAGACATTATAGGAAACAACAAAAATGCATTACAATTGTTTTCCAGTGAGTCTGATGTTAGAACACCAAGCTAGTTGTAAGAAAATTGAGTTCAAAATCAAGTGGACTATTAAATCTCACATGAATAAAATTGCCAGACTCAGAAAAGCATTGAAATGTTCATAAATACAATGATAAATTGAATTATTTTAATATGAAGCAAATTTGTAAAAATAACATTAAGGCAAAATATTTAACTCAATAAAAGATACACATTTAAGATACTTGTGACAAAAAGATATCTTTATTCTTATACAATCATTCTTGATCTTCTGTAAGTTTTCCACAGAAATACAGATTTCAGCTAAACAGTTTCAGTCTACATGAAGCAATGTTCCTGCTCCATGAAACAATATCTTGACACAAAGCTACCACATTACTTTATTTAAAATGGTATTTCAACAAAAAGTATTGGGTTCCACAAACATCACTGCAGTTTACTGAGATATTTAATACTGTGCAGAAACTTTCCTAAATGCATTACATGGAAGTCTCAGTGAGTTGAATAGAACTTCTTTCCATGTAATGGGAGAAAGAGAGAACTTCATTTCCACTTCTTTAAATGGCTAGCAATGCAAAAGCAATATTGGGAAAGTGTTTGATCAAAACTAGCTTAGAAAAAGGGTGTAAAGCAAATTGAGATGAAATACAAATTCTTCTGCCTCATAAATATGACACATATTTCTTTCTAGAACAGAAAATAAACACTGAAGCTTCTCTGGTTTAGGAGTTGTAACCTCAGACTTGTGATTTCTGAGTTCAAAATTACCTTTCTTTTTGCCATTTATTCAATGCTGACCTTGAGCAAATGTCTTTGTGCTTCTACAATAACTTCATAATAAAATATGCAGAACAATACTTATTGCACTTTGAATGCACTCAGTACCCGAGTCCTTCAAATAAAAATGCTCCATATAGTAAGTGCAAGATATTTTTTCACCTTTTCCGAAGTGCCACCTGCTCAAGTTCACTGAGGCATGCACAATATTTAAATATCTGTACTATCTTTACGAGAAAGTATTTTAGCAAAATAATAATTACTGTAGACTAGGAAAGCCTGGAGCAAATCCACCTTCTCTCATGAGAAATGTACCATGCCTTGGGTTTGTGAGGCTTGGATTGCTCCATTGCAAGTGGTGATAGGAGTGAGACATTCCACTGCAGTGAAGCCAGTAGCAGCCAGTGTGGCGAGGGGCACCTATAAGGATAAATTAATAGGTGCTTATCTCCACTCTTGCCACACCTAAATGCTTCTTGGAGTAGCAGGGTGCCTCCCAGCACCCCCTGCAATGGGGGATCATCTTCGCTACTCACCTGGCCTCCATGGAGCTGATCCCCCGCTAGCAGCCAGGTGAGTGGAGGAGGCAATCCCCCAATGCCGAGGGCACTGGGCGGTGCACTGCTGCTCTGAGCAGTGTTCAGGTGTGGCAAAAGCAGAGGTAGGTACCTTTTAATTTACCCTTAAAGGTGCCTCTCGCCCCCACTGCCCCGGCAGCATCAGCACTGGCCGCTACTGAGTGGAGCCACTTGTGGCTTGTCCCCAAACTTAGTCCATTGTTCACAACTTTTTAATGGTGCAAACAAGATAGTTGGCTCCCTGCAAGGAACATTGCAGAATATTTGGAATATTTCTATATAAATAAAACCATAAGAAGAGTCTTGATTAATCAAAAGCATATCTTGTCCAGCATCCTTTTCTACACAGAAAAGCCCAGACGCTTCTGGGAAGCCTACAAACAGGATGTGAAGGCAATAGCCTTTTCAGCAACTGGTATTCAGAGGTATTCTACGTCCATATAACTAGTATTCATTGACATTTTTCTCCATGAATTTGTCTAATTGCCTTTTAAAATCATTTAGGCTACAAGCGAATACCACATCCTGTGGAAATGTTCCATAACATCATGTGCTTCTATGACATCCTTATAATTCCATCTGTGTGAAATATTTTCTTTTGTCTTTCCTATAACTGTGCCAGTCAGTTCTATTGGATGGTCCTGGGTTCTATTGTTATGAGAATGGGAGAAAAATTCTCTGTCTGCTTTCTTCATGCTGTGTATAATGTTATAAACTCAGATACCTCAAATGTGTTTGCCTTTGGTTAGGGATGGTGTCAAAGGTTTTTAAAAGTCCAAGTATAACATTAACTTGGGATGTGCACAAATCCATTTTTGCTATTCAATTTGAGTTCGAATAGAATCAGCCTGATTAGATTTGAGCTAAAATCTGCTGCCTTTAAATCAGCATCGATTCAATTCAAATTTGATTGAATTCAAATTTGAACCAATTTGGGTTAATTTTTAAGGTTTAAGGATAACAAAGCAGGTTGGGTGGAATGACCCCATGGGTGCCAACTGCCCAAAGGAATTGAGCAAAGGGGTAGATTTTTAGGAATTTTTGTGTTGTGGATTCTCAGTTGTGAAATAAATTCTGCATAGGGATTCCCTGTGAAGAAGTCTCTTCACAACCAAGAATCCACACAAAAAAATTCCTAAAACTTCACCCCTGGCAGAGATGGAGGAAGCTTGGAGGGGACAAAATGGAGACTTGAATCACCAAATCGATTTGAACTCGAATCAAGGGTGATTAGGTTCAACCTCAAATCTAGTAAGCATTCCCAAGGGTGATTCAATTCAAGGTAAAATCACTCAAATCACCCAGATTCAAGTCGAATTGATTCAGCCACAAATCAATTCGCATATCCCTAGTGTCAACCAAATCATCCCATCCAAATGCTTGTTGACACTCTCAATAATACCAATAACAATGGAAATCTTGGTATTAATGAATAGAATAGAATAGAAAGGCCAGTCACTCAATACATTTCCCCCATAATTGTAATCCTATTCATCCCTATAGGTATGCTCCCCTGGATAGATGTGGTATATGAATTGGGCAATCAAGGATATTTTCAGGTATAATTATTATGACATAGATAATAGTAACTCTTTCCTCCCATCAGAGTCATGGGTCAATAAATAATTGCATGGTACTTGCAATATTGAACAGCACTGCTCACTCCCGGTGAGCATAGTCTCCATTTTTAGAAAGAACATGAACTTGCATTCTTTGCTTTCAAAATTCATTTGTCACCACACCCCAGCCCCAAGAAAGACACAGACAACCAGAGTTTGGAAGAAAGGGCCACAACTTTATTAATCTAATTGAGCAAGCAAGCCTGATTGGAAGAAAACAAACTCCACCCACCAAAAGTGCAGGCCTAACCAAGGCAGGGATCACTGTCCTCTCCCATGCCTTAAACAGGCATCACTGTCCTCTTCCATGCCTTAAACGGGCGACAGACCATGACTCAGGAGGATAACCTGCCCCCCCTTCATAATCAACCCCTAAAGGGCCAGAGCAACTTCCAAGATTCCACACACCCCTAGACGCACAGCCATTGAGGTTTGTGAAGCCACTAAGCAGGCTTCATGGTGAACCAGGTCCTTGCGCCGTACAGCCACTAGGGAGTGATTGACCATTCTACCCCTTTACCTGCCCCAGAGTGCTCACTGATTTTCAACCCAACTAAACCAGCACAAACCCTGCACTATACCTGCCCATGTTGTGACTTAACGAACTAAAAACTGGGAAAAACAGAACGGAGTAGGTGAAAAGACCCCCAACACGGCCAATTAGTCAAGGGCCAAATATTCCTACCCAGCCCCCAAAAGGATGACCAGCCGAAGCCCATTCTGTGCCTAGAGACGAGAGGGAGGGGATGCTGGAGATGCTGGGATTGAAATACTGGGGCAGGGAGCTGCTAATCCAGCCCCCAACCACCCCTCTAGCCAATCAGAAACACTCTTGGGGCTGCCAGGTGAGGGGTGGAACAAAATTCGGGTCCCCTCGCACGAGGCTCAGGAACGGGACATCCTTCAAAACTTGCAATGACACCAACTTGCTTTTTATCCAGGCTTTTGATGAGCGTTGTTTTTGTTGTTGCTGCTCTGTATATTATGGTCCTACTGTGTATGTTTTAAAAACTTTGTTTATATTTGTATTTTTATATTCCAAGTTTAATATTTTTATTGTGTAACTGTTTTATAGTCTTATGTTGTTTTAAATGTTTTGAAAACTGCCTTGAGATTGTTTTGATGAAAGGCAGTATAAAAATGTAATGACAAATTAAAAAAATAAATATTTTACATTTATATTTCCTATATGTTTTCAAAGCCTGATTTGTAGAAGAAAAACAAATTCTCCTAAAAGTAAAGTAAGTTATTTTTGTGCAACATTTGCCCCCCCCCTTTTTTGTCTCAGAAAATGCACAGCCCTGACAATAATATGCAATAGAACTGCTTCACTTTTAGAAATTCCATAAACCCTCCATCTACCCCTTTCTGGTCACAGAAAGTATTGTGAGAAACTGCAGCTATTGTATTCCATATAAAATTAACAAAACCATGACATGTATTTTGGCTGTCTTGTTCCAAAGTAGCAAACAGAGTGCATGAGAGGAAACATCAATCCTCCCCTCACTGACAACAATATTACACTTTAAAAAAAAAAATGGCAGTAATGAATCATTGTGTTTTTATAGAGACCTGGGTTATTAATTTTTGCACTATCTACTTCCACAGTGCTTTGCATCTGTTTTATCTAATGGTGAATGATGTGCTACAGCTTTCAAAGTGTACAGTACAGCCCACTTACAGTCAATAAATAATATTTTAGTGGGGTGTGCATGAGAGAGAGAGAGAGAGAGAGTTATTTATTTATTTATTTATTTATTTATTTATTTATTTATTTATTTATTTGATTTATATACCACCCTTCAAAAAATGGCTCAATGTGGTTTACATAGAAATCACAAACAAATAAGATGGCTCCCTGTCCCAAAAGGGCTCACAATCTAAAACAGGCCTGCACAACTAAAATGACCTGGCGGGCCGAAACCAACCGTGACTTGGTTCATGGGGGCCGAGGTCAATTACTAGGTTGCTGATTATTAGAGTAACGCTTAATATCAATCAATCAACCACTCAACCAAATTAAAGAGAAATGAATTAAAAATGAATTAAAATGAATTTAATCAATATTTAACTTTTGATGTTCTGGCAGACCAAGATTGATTTAAATTAATATGAAATAAGTTGAATTAAAATTCATTCTAATAATATAAATATTATACAATCTGTACAAAATACATAATAAAATGCATTGTTCTTCCTTTCCACCTCTGCCAAATCATCACACAAAATATGGAAGAGAACTTCTCATGATTTTGGAAAAGAACGGAGAAGGGGAAAGAAAGATGGAAAGGATGCAGCAGGAGGCTTGGCTTGAGAGAGAGAGAGAGAATGGAGCAGTGTGTGTGTGTGTGTGTGTGTGTGAGAGAGAGAGAGAGAGAGAGAGAGAGAGAGAGAGAGAGAGAGAGAGAGAGAGAGAGAGAGAGAGACTTAAGAGACTTAACTGTGCAGGTGCACCTTGCAGTTGGGAAGCAACGCTGGGCCAAATGGCAGGTGGTGGAGCTCTTATATTAAGCATGGGGAGAGAACTGTCCCCATCCAACCCCAGCACAGCATCCTTCCATTGACTGTTGCTGGTGTCTACCTTATGTTTCTTTTTTTATTGTGAATCCTTTGGGGACAGGAAACCATCTTATTTATTTATTATTCTATGTAAATCATTTTAAGAACTTTTGTTGGAAAGTGGTATATAAGTAGTAGTAGTAGAAGTAGCAGCAGCAGCTATCCTTGCTCTCTAGCCCCACTCATCCATTGCCCAGCCCTGTGCCAAACAAAACCAAACTAAACGGGGGCTTTGTCAAGTGGCACAAAAAAGGAATTGTTCCGCACTAGTACAAAGCTTGAAAGTAGATGTCCTGGGGATAAGGTATCACTGCTAGGTAGGGATGTGCGAACTGGTTCTAATTCAAACCGGGGTGGTTCGGAGGTTCGTATTCGAACCCAACCAGCCATCAGGTTCGAGCTGAAGGTTCGAATTCGAACCGAACCAGGGGATGGTTCGATTCGAACTGGTTTGAACTGGTTTGGACACCCAAAAATTGGTAGGACGGTAGCTGGCACCCAGGGTACCTGTCACCCAAACCCCAAAGCAATCGGACACTCGTACGATTTTTTATGAATTTTTGAAAATTATTTTAATTTTTTTCTCATAGGGCATAATGGGACTTGAACCAGGCCATTATACCTTATTGTGGAGCACCTATGGGTGCCAACAACCACCCAAACCCTGAAGCAATAGGACAGTCCTACGATTTTTAATGAATATTTGAATTATTTTTAATTATTTTTCTCATAGAGTATAATGGGACCTGAACCAGTCCATATCCCCTATTGTGAAGCACCTAGGGGCACAAAAGCGGGGTGGGTGGTAGACAGACAGGGGTGCCTACCACCCAAAAAAACCCAAGGCAATTGGACACTTCTCTGATTATTGGTGAATTGTTAAAGTATTTTTGAATTCCTCATAGAGAATAATGAGGATTGCAGCAAATGTATAGCTTCACGTCGGGGGGAAAGGGGTGTCGTAGAGTGGAGTGTGGTGGGTGAAACATCCAATTTTCAATTAATATGTGAATTGTTGAAGTTTACGCGTCTTTAAGGTTTTTCCTCATAAGCTACAATGGAGCTTTTAGCAGCCCCATAAGTGCACTTGGGGGGTGCTGTGGTGGCCCAGAGCGAGTGGTGGTGTAGTGCACATAGGGTGCCAACCACCCCCATGGGTTGCTAACTCATGGCGTACAGGGTTCTGTTGTTTCTGAGGTGTTCTGAGTGTGGATTCTATGATAGCAAATGAGATTTTCAATGAGACACCATGAATCCACTGACTCTCATTTGCTGTCATAGAATCTACACTCAAAACATCTCAGAAACAACAGAACCAAGTACCCCATGGGTTAGAAACATTCTATGATAGCAAATGAGTGTGGAGGGTGGTAGTTCCTAGGGTGGGCAAGGATGCTATCAGAATTATTTGAAAGGAATTGGGCAAAGGGCTGATTTTTAAGTGATTTTTGAAGTTTACGCGTCTTTAAGGTTTTTCTCCATAAAGAAGCATGGAGGTGTCAGCAAATGTATAGCTTCACGTTGGGGGCAAAGGGGTGGCCTAGAGCAGTGTGGGGTTAGTGGTAGTGCCAGGTAGGGGCAAGGAAGCTACCTGAATTTTTTCATTCCACCTGAGGAGATTTTAAAAAGCACTCATTGCTCAGTAAAATACATTGTGCCCTCAATTCATTCAACCTATCTTTCATTAACTATTAGGCTTCACACCTTTGTTCTCATACCCACCTGGTCAGTGTATCTACATTTGCTATACTACAATATCAGCAAAGCATCCAAACATTGTATGTTAACGTTTTAATATGATACAGATAATAAAACTAAGCAATTGTAAATTATCTTTACATAAAGTATAATTGGTCAAAATTAATAAAAAAATGCATGTCCAATTGAAAAAATTAGATCTGATCAATATTTCCAAAATATTTTGCAGTATATAGATGGAAGATGTATATGATTGTAGTGTCACATATTAATTGAAAATTGGATATCCTTCTTGGCAATATTGTAGGTATGCCATGATTGCAGTGTCACATTTTAATTAAAAAATGGGATATTAATCTTGTCAGTCTTGTAGTAATCTCCTTAAAAAAAACAAAAGGGAATAAATCTGATCCAAAAAGTGACTAGAGTAATATCAAATACCAGGGATAAGTGCAATATAATCCTAGGTTAATTATATGAATGAATTAATTAATGAATATACGTACGTATGTGCATACGTACATAGAAGAAACTATAAATGAATATTTTAATAAAAGTTGATGCTACTTGTCCTTAATGTCCTCAAATGTCCTCAAATATTGACCAAGAATTTTAAGAATCAATGACTTATTATTATTACATTTATATCCCGCTCTTCCTCCAATGAGCCCAGAGCGGTGTACTACATTCTTGAGTTTCTCTTTCACAACAACCCTGTGAATTAGGTTAGGCTGAGAGAGAAGTGACTGGCCCAGAGTCACCCTGCTAGTTTCATGGCTGAGTGGGGATTTGAACTCGGGTCTCCCTGGTCCTAGTGCAGCATTCTAACCACTACACCACACTGGCTCTATGAGAATAATTTATATCTTTCTTTTCTGTGTGTGTGTGTTTGTGTGTGTGTGTGTGTGTGTGTGTGTGTGTGTGTGTGTGTAAAACCTAGGATTATATTTTAGTTATCCCTGATCTTTCATATTACTCTAGTCTTGTCATTTTGCCAAACACGTTTCAACTGAAATCAGTCTTCTTCAGTGGCAATGTTAAAAAGTGTGTGTGTGTATTAGTCCCTATAAAACTAGGCATAATATACAAATGATATACCTTAATAAAAACCAGTAACCTAAATAATGCAATATGGGTGTAGATTTCCAGTGGAATATTCTAAATAGACTGAAAGCTAAATTATCAATATGTCCTGAACAGAATTGGCCAAAGTATACATGATGATAAACTAATATCCCACATGGTATAATGTTAATGTGGCTCTCCTGTTCTTATGAAATTGTAATCCCCTACATTTGCTTACATTTATTTATTTATTTATTTATTTATTTATTTATCAATCAATCAATCAATCAAATAAATGTGTAGACCGCCTCACACTTCTATCTCTGGGCAGTTTACAACAACATAAAACAGATTAAAAATAAAAACCTTAGAACTATTTAAAAACACAGTCCAGTGGTTTGGGTTTCACCAGCGGTTTCACCAGGCTGGGTGAAAAAACAAGTCTTTAGAGCCTTCTTAAAAGTTGTTAGAGATGGGGAGGCTCTTATTTCATCAGGGAGCACATTTCAGTCTATGGGTTGACACAGTGCTGCTCCCCTTCCTTCTCCTCCTCTTCCTTCTTTGTATCCTTCCCCCATTAAAACTTAGAATGTAAGCTCTTGAAGTAAGTGACATCTTTTTTGAACCGTATGTTATGCACCAAAGCACCAAGTACAGTTATTGCACATTGTTCTTAATAGTAGCAGTGTTGTAATTATCATCATTCATATAATTTTTTACCAGGTAGCACTTCCCTATCTATACACTAAAGGTAGTATGTCCCCATAGTTGCTGAAATGTTGCTTATAAATCAGTTGAGTACACCATTGGACTCATGCTCTTAGCATAGGAGTTGGTCCACTCAGAGGTGATTTTTGCAATCAGATCAGAAAGAGGGATGAAACTTTAACACTGCCTGTTGAACTTAGCACTGCCTCTAACCCTTGCTCTGAGGCAATACCTTGCACTAAGCAGAGGGTGGATTGGAAAACCATCAAGGTCTCTTCCTACTAAAAAATGATGTGATTCTATGAGCCATCACCATACTCACGATTGTTTATATAACCCTGTGATGAAATGATACAATGAGGCATGGAGCAGAACTATTTTTATGTAAATTAGCTTGGAACACAGTGAAGCTGTCAATCATGAGTAGCAGTTAGAATGTGACAGCTGGGAGTTGGGAGATTGTAATGGAGAGAGGAGGAGTGGGTTTTTGGGTCTGGTGAGAAGCAGTCTCAAAAGGAGATGCTATAGACTCAAAGGATTAAAATCAGTCTGTGATAAAGACTGGGAGGTCATTCACACCTCCGAGTGTAAACAAACACTGAGGTGAGTCTCATGATCAGTGAGACCTGCAAGAGGGGGTTCTGCTCTCCCCACAGATGATCACTACTGCAGCCCTGGGCAGCTGGATCAGCGGGGGCTGTGGGGATTGGGGGCTGCGTGGCCCCTGGAAGTTCCAGGATGCCCCGTGTAAGTGTGCGGGGCATCCTGGGGAGACCCCCGAGCCCAGGAAGCTGCTTGCACCCTCCCGGCCAGGGTTCTCCTCATGTGTTGCCGCAGCACAGAGCTGCGCCACAGCAATACATGATCAGGAAGCCTGGGTTAGCGGAGCACTCGTTCTGCTAACCTGGGCTAAGGGGAGGGCTACTTTGGCAGGCTAGCCACCAGGGAACCACCGGGCTCACCTGTGAGCCCGCTGGTTCTCATGATGACTGGAAAGTGGGCTAAGCTTCATTAGTCTGCTTTCCAGTGATCGTGAGAATACCCTCACTGTGTTCTATCCAGGTTTGGGAGCTGTGAGTGTTCCCAATTTTTGGTTGTGTGGAAGCAAGGTAAGAGGAAAACCTGGGTAGAACTGATTGTGTGGATGCAAGGTAGGAGGGAAAGCTACCCAGGTTTTCCTCCTACTTTGCTCCCACACAATCAATTCTACCCAGGTTTTCTTCTTATCTGCTTCCACACAACCGAAAATTGGGAGCACACACAGCTTCCATACCCAGGTAGAACACAGTTTTTGACTGTGTGAATGACCTCTGGGAAAAATACAGTGAGCCTGTTCTGATTATCAGCCAAAACCAGGCTAAGAAAACCAAGCCCGGTCTAGGTTGGCTGTCAGAACCACCAGGAGCTGCACAGCTCCTGGAGGCAAATATGCCTCTGGAACCCACCTTACAAATGAAGTTAAGGGAGCAAGTGCTCCCTTAGCCCCATTTTTTAAATTGTCTGCCAACCCCGACTGCTTTTAATCATCTGCCAGTCCCGACCTGGTAAAGTCATGTTACCAGGATAAGAAACCCTAATGTTACAGAGGCTTCAGAACAAAGAATTGATGGCAGCAGAGATATGGGTGAAGTGAAAAAGCCTAGGTAACCTTACAGGTGAAAAACATCTGAAAATAAACTTCATACATACCCAATCAGAATCTGACCTAAATGCTACAAACCCAGAATAGAGAAAAGTTGGGGAAGCATTTAAGGAATACTTGGGATTCTGATAACCTATACCTGGATTTCAGTTACTTCTGATGATTTCTGGAATACTATAGATATAACAAAGCCATTAAAGCAAGATTGTGTAATGGTGGCCTATTCAAATAAACCTTATGCTGTATAATGGTGACTTATTCAGATAAAGGAAGCATTTCTTTATAGGAATATGAAGAACAACGTCATATAAGCAATTGGAAAATGAAATCGAACTAGGTAACTAGAACTCTGACAACTGAAATCAAATATTAAGACACATCATGGGTTTAGAACGCATTCTTTGGAACCATTTTGCTAGTTCAGCACCATGGAAAAGGCCATAGCTTCATCATAGACTGAATCACCCAGTTCAGATGTAGCATGGAGCCACTGTCCATCTCCCGTCCATGTTCAGACAACAGGGAGAGCCTTCTCTGCAGTCAGCGAGGTAGGGGAGATGGCAGTATGGGCTACCTTCTTGACAGAAGGACAGCAAGTACAGCCAATCAGACCAAAGTGAGGAAGGAGCTTCCTCACAACTCAGGCTCCATGGGCCCCTAACTGCAGTGCCAGCATTCATACATAACACTGGCACCACAGAACTGGAGATAAAGGTGATGAAACTCCACTCTGACTGAAGGTTCAGAGTGGAGTTTGGCGAGGAAAACCGCAGGTTACTTTTCACCCTTAACTCTAGTTTTCCAAGTTTGGCCGACAGGCTTCAGAAATTGGAGGTGAAGGAAATTCTGGTTTCCTATGTCATCAGAATTCGGCCAATGTATCAATGTATTGGTTTTCACTGTGGTCGTTCAAGGACACATACACTGCAGTTGCTTTCTGCAGAAATGTTAAAGAGACAGAAATGCATTCATGTGTGATCTCTCCTCACATATAATTTGGCCCTGGCTAAAGCAATACCTGGGGAGTTAATACAGCTCAGATGAACTGAGAACCAGGAATTAATACCAGATTATACACTTACATTATGCTGTCATCAGGTTTTGTGAATACTGACATCTGACCAATCAAAACATGTTTTCCTAAAGAATCAATTAGTCAGTTAAACCTGTAGCCCTAACCAATCTGAAATACTCCTGTGAAGTTCACTCTCCCACTGAGAGTTGTTGCTAGTATACAAAATATTGAGGAAATGGAAATAAGACTCAGTTTGGGGCTCAGTTGGGGGCCAATGATTTATGCATAAACCTTTTAATCATAATCCATGTTGGAGTCTAGGATTATCTACTTTTTTCTTTGACAGGAGGACTTGCTTGATTAGAGGGGAACACCACAATGGGTATGAACCAAAGTTTGCATACTGATAGGGCAGTTTGACTCACCAGTGGGTCAGTACTTACCAGGTCAGTTTTTCCTCATGGCCACCCTTTGGTTCAACCTTAAAATACTATATTTAACTACCAGCACAATGAAAATATATTTTGATCATAATTATCACTGAAATAAACAAAGTAAGGAGGTATTTATCAGCTTGCAGAACTTGGAGCTTAACACGAATTTAGGAGATGATTGGGGTTTTTGAAAAAATAACAGCCTTCATCTGTTAGAAGTTGCAGAATGATTCAATAGAAATGTGTTTCTATTGAAGAGCTTCTCAGAAAAAAAATAATTTTTATTCTGTCATTTGATGTACTTGTATAGGGTCAATATCAATGCATTTCTCCAGACACATGCAGGGATCCTGTGAAGAAGATCAGTGTGTGTCAATGGCTTTGCACATGCTTATCACTTGCTCGATCAAGAACTTTAGGAGTAAGTCTGTGGCATCTCAGTGACAAAGCTAGTATCTTTCTACACTGCATAGCTTTCAATAGATTCAAAATAGTTATTTATTCATTTAGTACATTTATATACCACTCCATACAAAAAAGTCCCCGGGAGGTTCACAATATAAAACCATTAAAACATTAACATAATTAAAACAATTTTAAATACAATAAAAACTCTAAAACTGAAGCTTTAAAACTACAAATGAAAAGCCTGACTAAACAGCTATGTTTTCAGGTCCTTCTTCAAAACATTCAGAAAAGGGGGAACTCTAATTTTGTTAGGAAGCGTGTTCCAGAGTCCTGGGTCAACTCTAGAAAAGGCATGGTTTCAAGTTGCCACAGACCAAGCGAGTGGCAAGCACAACTGGACCTCACCAGATAATCTTAACAGGTGGTGGGGTTGATGAAGAAGAAGACGGTCTCTTAAATATGCCTCTCCATCAGAGTGCAATTAAACACACACATCCCTTTTTAAAAGTTCAGTTAGAGCTGTGGTGGTGTCTGTGTAGCAGAATACCTGTGTAGACATTTAGTCACTTATTAAACATGTACATTTTGTATTTCAGTTATTCAGAATATATCAGGCAATGTATATATATATATATATATATATATATATATATATATATATATATATATTCACTAAGACATACCAGTGGCTAATCTCATGCGTGGCAGCTCTTGCAAGATTTTGCGAGTGAGTGGAGGGGGAGAACAAGGCGAGCGGCCAGCAAAAGGAAGTGGTGGCACTGGCTGCCGGGTGGCGAGAAAAAGCATCGCCCAGAGAGAGGAAGCTGCGGCCAGGCTGACCAGCTGCCGAGAGGAAGTGGCGGCCAGAACTGAAGGGGTGGTGGTGTGGGAGAACAAACTGGGGCTGAAGGAAGTAGGCTGAAGGGATGGGGGGGAAGAGACAGGGAGAACAGGTCAGCTAGTATAACATAATTTGTGTTGTCTTTAAAAATTCATAAGCTGTCATAGAAACATAGATGTAGCAGTAAGTAATGTATAATATATCAAAACCGCCCTGAGACCTTGGGTTAGGGAGGTATAAAAATGTGCTAAATAAATAAATAAATAAATAAATATGTGTCTCTTGTTTGTTCTTTTTGCGAGAGAGAGAGAGAGAGAGAGAGAGAGAGAGAGAGAGAGAGAGAGAGAGAAACTGCATGACTACCACCCCAAAGCAAAATAATAATAAAAATTCAGTGGATTGTAGTATTTCATGAAATAAAGGTTGTCACCCTTTCACATATCAAATATGGTCATTTTGTTTGAAAATTCTCATTGAATTGTCCTCTTTGAGTAGGCTTTTTCAGAATTTCCATAATACATTCATTTCAGGGAGATTACACAGCATCATTGTCAATATTCTATTTCATATTCTCTTTACTGTGTGCCATATTTTCCTGAGATATGGAATTTCAAAAATACTGCCATATGATCCTCCCACAGCTCCAACATTTTTAGGAATTTGGGGGAAGACCTCCTCCTCCTCCTCCTCCTCATCCTCCTCCTCAATAAGGTCAACCAATCATTCATCAAGGGGAATTTTCATATGAAATAATCCACCATATTTACAGCAGATGGCTTGCTGCTTATTATCTAAGCTGATTGCATACAATATACTAGGGGTGTGAAAACCGGCTTGATGTTCTAGAGGTTCGAAGTCTAGCAGGTTGGGTTTGATGGTCAGGGTTGAACTGAACCACCCCCTGTTCGGTCTGACCTCGGAATGAGCCCCCCCCCCAAGTCTTTGTAAAAAAATTTTTTTAAGTGACTTACCCCCTTTGGGGGAGTTCCTTGAGGTGCTGGGAGGATCCATGGAGGTTCCCCCTTCCCCCGCCGGCCTCTGTTATCACCACCTCTGGCCCGTTTGGCTGGTTTTATGGCCCGTTCAGGCCTTTGAACCTTGGCGCGGTGTCCATTTTGGATGCTGCCGCACCTGCGCAATTGGCCTCTGAGAGGCCTGGGTCATGCCAGGGTGGAGGGGGAACCTCCATGGACCTCCCGCCACCACAAGGAACTCCCCCGAAGGAGGTAAGTCACTTAATTTTTTTTAAAAAAACACCTCGCAACACCCCCTGCACTGAACAGAACCGGGGGTGGGGGTGGGGTTCAAGGGGGTGCTAGGCCGAACTGGCCCAATCAGGTTCAAGTCCACTCCTGACTCGAACCAAACTGGACCAGCCAGTTCCATGCACATCCCTACAACATACAGCACAACATTCCAGCTTTTCTGTATATGTTTTAAACTGTAGTAAAGCATCACTTTATATTCAGAATTTTGAAGACTGCAGGGATACAGATCATGATCTTTGGTTTAAAAAAAAAAAGCTGAAGGGTTTTGGTTTGTTTGACTTGGTTTTTTTTAAATAATGGCACAGGTTGTCCTTCTTATGTAATAAATATTAAAAGAACATAAATAACTAGAAACCTGGCAGTATTAACAAGGACCTGAAATCTGGATGCATTAGAAGCTCATCAGTTGAAAGATTTCTGGCAAATCTTTGCTATTCATGGAGGTCGATATCACAACATGAGCTCCCTGGGTTACCACAGGCAGCTCATGCTGTCTGGCGTGGTGGGAGTGGAGGGCTCCCGACTGCGCCATAAGAAGGTAGTCTGACTTTTCAACCCAAAGTTTCAATGAGGTAAAACAAACCTGTGCTTCATTTTATCTTGGTAGGCGATAGTGTGAATGACTGCCCATGGGTAAAAAGGCTTCTGCCCTGTCTGCCACCATTTCCGGCAGTGAGCCAGTGGGGAAGAATGGCTGTACTGAGCATGGGGGCTGCTCTAATGAGAGCAGCTGCCACACTCATGGCATGGGGTGCTCTGGTATGTGAGAGGGGAAGTCCTCCTGCTCCCAGCTTTTTACCTTTGCTGCTTGTGTGGTCGCGTGGTACAGGGAAGGCAAAGACAACAACACTCATCTGCTGGGAAGGGCAGACGAACTCCTGCCTTCCCTGCAGACCTCCCCATCGACAGCATGGCAACCTCAAGGTTTCTCACTTCTCAGTAGAACTGCTCCAACCTAGACTCTGAAATGCTCCTTTCGTAATTGGAGTATAGTATGTCAGTTATACATAGAAGCTGCAAAGAGATGGTGGGTGGTTCTGAGATTACCACATTAGTAAGTGCTTCTGAATCAGTCCTTGTGTGTAACGACTCAGTCATTCTGCAGTAGTTTGGACAAAATCTCCCAAGTCACATTGTGAAGCACCTTTTCTGTGCCATTTGTCAAGGCTGCAAATCAGATTCATTTTCATCCTCATTTTGACTCATGAATGATATCTGCTCTATTTAAAAGAGTTGAGGATTTCAATCCAGTTCTTAATTGACAAGCCTCTACATCTCACACAGTCTAATTGGCACTCTGCTGGCAAGCCCATCAGCAATCTTAAATAGAACAGCTTAGACTTTTTGTACTCTTGGAGAATGAACAAAACTTCCACTCCAAGATGTATCTTGATCTCCCACAATTGTCAGTCAAACGCACTGAAGGAATAATACAGGATGCCATTTTTCTCCATGATAATTTAGACAAGGTTCATGAGCATAGCAAAACAACAAGTATGGCTGACTCCTCAACAGTCTTTATACAGCTTTTCCTGAATAATAAATGAGACACGGTTGCTTCCACATTAGTGCTTCTTAGCGCTGCTGTGCCAATGCTCTTCCATTGTCAGGTGAAAGTGCAATTAAAATGATGGTTCCACATGACATTTAATGTGGGACTCTATTCCTCATAAAAGTCTGGCAATGCTGATCTCTAGGGCAAAATCCAAGTATGTTTACTCAGAAGTAAAACTCATTTGCTGCAATGGGATTGAACTGCTTAGAAAATATGCTTAAGATCATGTTTTCTATCAGCAGATATTATCCCATTGATTTTAAAGCAGCTCTGCTTCCATCCCTTTGAGAGCTTCCCTTTGTAATACTGAATCAGCCTTTAACTCTAATCTGAATTTTGGAGTAGATTTCCACCCCCAGCTGCATAAAGGAGCATAAATGAGCAAATCACTGTACTTCCAGCTATGCTCTTGCTGTCAAACTCTTTCCTGCACCAGAGTACACGATATATCCACAACTATGCCTCCTCACCAATTATGATATTTATGTTATTAATAAAAATATGACAAAGGGTAAAAACCACCCCAAAATGAATGGACTTCCTATGATGGGATAGTTTCTATCCCATTCCCATATTAAGTTAATTGGGAGAAAATCCACCCCAGAAATGAAGGGCCTTTCCATGGTGGGAGTGGTTTCTATCCTATTCCCATGTCAAACCATTTGGGAAGGGAAAGAACACATTGTTTCTCTTTGAAAACTTCAGTTTTGTCTGCCCTTGCAAGCTCAATTGACCTTGAAAGATGATAGTGCCTGAAAAATAATCTGAGACACTACATGGCTCTATGCTCTTGAGTTAGGGCAGATGAAACCAGCCCCTCCCACAATGTCAGACCTAAAGGGTATTCACACAACCTATCAGGTGGGTGGGTGGGAGGCAGGGTTTCACTTACCTTCCCCCTAGATGATAAAACAAATGTTGCCTGGAGAATGTGCCATGCTTCCAGATGCACAGCACAGAAATCTGGAGAACAGGATGATGTGTCCCAGCCTTCAGATATCCCACAATGCACTGCATGATGAGCACCATGCATTGGAGGAATCCCCCAGAAGGATTCTAGGTGCCAGAGCACACACAAGAGCACACACATGATCCCAGCAGCCAGAAAAAAGGCACACTGCGACCACGCCCTTGACCTCAGCTAAAGGCCACAGCCTAACCCAGGCTGGGCTGCCCTAGCCTGGGTTAGGCTGCTCGTGAGAACAGCCTTCTAGTGTTTGGAACAAGTAAATTAAGCACAGAAACATCTGACCTTGCAGAAGCAGGGACTGGTTCTGGGTGAAGAAAGGAAGAAGATGTAGAGGCAGGATATGTGGCACTGGGCAGTCTGTTGAAGCTCACACATCTCAGTACTGTGATAATGGGTTGCATAACGAGCAGAAACAGCAAAAGATGGTCTGCAACAAGTCCATCACTGGCCCATTGTATATGGGCACACAGGGATAACATGTGAAAAATAATCAGAGACACCACCAGTCCCTTACATTGCACCCTCTTTCTACCTGACTCACACAGAAAGGGGGAAGTAATATCAGGAGACATCGCAGTGGTGCATGGTCCTCCCACACCACTCAGGTCCATCCTGGAGCAAGGTCAGGCCTCACCAGAGTAGTAGTGCTGGTCAAGTGATGGGAGGAAGCTGGGCAATGGAATAGTACATCAGACAATGGTGTAGCAGCCAGCATGAACAAGGGAGGTAAGACAGGGCTTCTGACACTTGAAATGTGTAGTGGAGTGTAACAGAGTGGAAACTGAGGCGTATCAAGTTTATTGAACAAAGTTACTAAGGTTTATTACTCATCTGTTACAAAATCATGAATACTACTCTTTACTTTACTCCAAGCCTATACATATACATACAATGCATCACTGGCAAGAACAAAGACAATGTATATATGAATAAATCCCAACAAAATGACCCCGGGATATGAGGCATTAAGCTCAGGAAACACTGCAAGGATGCTGGGCAAGGAGGTTCATAGGGAAAGGATGGGAGTGGAGACAGGAAATGGAGGAAGAAGTGGGAGGCCTTTGAAGAGATGTGTGGGTGCAATAAACACACTTAAGGATATGCAGATCAGTGATGAGGTGAACAGTTCTGATACGGGGTCTGGGTCCTCTTGTGAGAGGAGTTTAGTGCAGCAAGAGGAAGCAGCAAGTGAATCAACTCCCTCCCCACCTCTTTCTGAGACCAAGAGATATGGGGCCATCATGAACCCTGAGGGAGAATCAAAATACTGCCTGGAGCCCAGGGGATCTACTGCCAGTCAGAGTAGACAATATTGCTCTAGATGACTCAATACGCAGCAGCTTCCTATCTTCCAAAGAAAAGAAAGAAAAAGAAGGGGGAAAAGAAAGAAAAAGAAAAAGAAAGCACCCTCACCTAACAAAACTGAAAGAGTATCTTGGCCTGCAAGTCTGACTAGTATGTTTAATACCAATCATGAAGCGCTGCAGGTACTGTGGGCAGCACATTTAGGCCTTCCTACTTCTGTGTGACAATGCAGCTGAGATAGCCTATGGACATCACAAGTAATTTAAGGTTTGATGACAAAGTCACAGAACAGGAGAAAAGAATGTTTGCAAACTGGCAACCATTAGAGATATCTGGACCTTCTTTGTGCAGCAGCTGCAGCAGTGATACATTCCTGGGAATGATCTAGCAGGTTTCCAAGGCACTCACCCTTCATGCCACACATTCCAAGTATATTAAAAAGTACAGTTTGAAAATATGGTGGTGCTGTGATGTAGAAATGTCATACCCATTGACAAGAGATGTTTACCTTTTGAAGCAAGCTGGAGGATTGCAACAAAGACAAGGAGGCATGCAAGTTGTGCAGCAATGTGTACAGTCATGGATCAACACTTGGGAACACTTCAGGTGAATCACCCTTATACATGCCCTCCAAAACCTTGTTGGAGTATATGTAGAGGGGCGATGAAAATGAATATCCCTCTCATGAGATTAAAGGATGTGCCAATAGATCATGGGCAAATTCACCAGCGATGTAAGGGTAGATGTATTCTTGCCCTGGCCATAAAGTTATCACATGTGCAGGGCTGTATTCATCTAAATCTGCCCTAAGTTTGTTTGTTTGTTTGTTTATCTTATATAAAATCTTAGGGTGGTTTACAATCTAACCAAACAGCAACTGAAATCTAAAAGTCATATAAAACAGATTAAAATTACAAAAAACAAAACTTTAAACCTTTAAAATATCATAAACTAAAAACCTGATAAAACAGGTGTGTTTTCAAGATTCTTTTAAAAACAACCAGAGATAGGGAGATTCTGATTTCATTTGGGAGCATGTTCCAGAGCCCCAGGGCAACGCTAGAAAGACCCGGTTTTGGGTCGCCACCAAATGAGCTGGTGGCAACCACAATCAGACCTCCCCCGAGAATCTTAATAGGTGGCAGGGTTCATGAAGAAAGTGCTCTCTTAAATTCCCTGGGCCCAAGCCATTCAGGGCTTTATAGGCAATATTTTATTTATTATTTTAAACTCTCAACAAAAAGACCTTGGGGCTATTCTCACGATTAACAAAAATCGGGCTAGGCTCTCCTAGCCCAATTTTTGTTAATCATAAGAACCACCGGGCTAGCAGGCGAGCCCGGTGGTTCTTGAGTGGCTAACCCACACAAGTAGCCGTCCCTTAGCCCGGGTTTGCAGAGTGAGCGCTCTGCAAACCCGGGCTATCTGCTCGTGAGTAGCCGTGGCGTGGCTCCGCACTGCAGCTACTCGTGAGTAGACCCCTGCCCGGGAGGCAAAAAGCTGCCTCCCGGTTCGGGGGTCTCCCCAGTATGCCCTGTGCGCTCGTGCAGGGCATACTGGGGCTTCCAGGGGCTGGGTTCATGAAGAAAGCGCTCTCTTAAATTCCCTAGGCCCAAGCCATTCAGGGCTTTATAGGCAATATTTTATTTATTATTTTAAACTTTTTAAAAACGTGGCCCCTGCTCCCCCCGCTCCCCCAGCCCCCGCCAGCTCCATCACAGAGCCAGCAACCGTGTGGGTGGCCAATCTGGCTGCCCAGAGCTCCCTGCTTGGTTGTCTGCGGGGAGAGCGGGCTAAGCCCGCTCTCCCCACAGTTTTGGAGAAAGCGGGTCTCATGGATCGTGAGAACCGCCTCTTTTTATTGCACAAAGAAAAACTAAAAAGTTGGTAAACATAAAACCATAAGATGCTGTGGTACACCATCCTCAGTTAAGTAAAAACAAATGAGCACAGATGAAATCCTTGGTTCCCCAGCTGTTAAATTCCTTAGATGTGACAACACATATTTCCCTGACTGGCGGAGAGATCATGAGCGAGGTGGGGGGGGAGAGGGAAGGGGGAACACACCTGATTCTTCTCAGAGGCTAATAAACTTCATTGTATCAGCCAGCGCCACCCGAGCATTAATGTCAGGACTCAGTTTCTCTATAAATAATGCTTCCTTGGTTTTCCTTCTTCGTAGGTTACTTTCAGTCCCCAAACTAGATATTTTAGTGGGCCTCCATTTGGCCTTCATGCTTAATTCTCATATGCAGTGATCAAGGTTTCGTTCTCTTTGCACAATGCCTCATATCTGCTAGATGTTCTTTATCTTTCAATGACCTGCCAGAGTCTCCAATATAGAATGAAGTGCAACCTAAGCACTGAAGACAGGGAATTAAGGTGCATGTGTTTTGCACAGCACCAATGACATTTAAACAATTGTTAGTTAACTAGATTGTATGATAGGAGATATGAATCTCACTCATAGAGGCTATTCACATGATGGGATAAAATTGGGCTAGTGGAGGCTAGCCCATTTTTCTCCCATCGTGAGAACCGCCGGGCTCAGCTGCGAGCCCAGTGGTTCTTCAGCAGGTAACCTGCTAAACTACCCCTGCCCTAAAACCAGGTTTGCGGAGCAAGCGCTCTGCAACCCCAGTTTTTTGAATCATGTGTTGCCGTGGCCCGGCTCCGCACTGTGGCAACTCACAAGTAGACCCCCGATCGGGAGGCTTAAAAGCAGCCTCCTGGCTCGGGGGTCTCTCCAGCATGCCCTGTGCACTCGTGCAGGGCATGCTGGAACTTCTGGGGGCTGCATGGCCCCCGATCCTCCCAGCTCCCACCGGCTCTGTAACGGAGACAACAGTCATGTGGGCGGCCGCTTAAGCCGCCCGGAGAAGACTGCCTGCTCGTGTGCAGGGAGAGCAGGCTAAGCCCGCTCTCCCCGCTAACCCTCCCCAGACGGCTCCCACTGATTGTGGGAAACGCCTCTTAGAGTGTGAAATTTGTGAACAGGAAATTTGTGAAGAGCCAAAAAAAGAAAGAAAAGCCTTTAGATTTTTTTTTTACACATCTCAAAAGAATAAACATATTTTTGTGATTTAGATCTATTATGAACAGTCTGAAATTCTCCATTCTTGTCAGTCGTTAACCATAAGGAAAGCTAAGGTATAATGAAACCATAGAATACTATCAGAGCATAACTGAGGGAATATATTCCCCACTTAATGTTTGGGGTACTTCTGTGAGGTTAGACTTTTGAAGACCTTGCCCCTAGGAGACACTGAGGCTCTCCATACAAGCAATGCGGTGGGCCTTACCAGGCTCTGTGGGGAGCGAGGGCTTTCTGCAGACGAGCAGGGAGCTGTCCCTGGGCAGCCGGATTGGCCGCCCACACAACTACTAGCTCTGTCACAGAGCCGGTAAGGGTGGCGGGGATTGGGAGCTGCCCAGCCCCCAGAGGTCTCACAATTTGGGGAGACCCCCGGTCAGGGGTCTACTCATGTGTCGCCACACCATGGAGGCACATGATTAGTACAACGGGGTTAGCTGAGTACTCACTTCACTAACCTTGTTGTGGGGGGCTTAAGCGGGCTAACTGTCGGGAGTAGCATGGCTCCTGGCGGTTCCCACAACCACAGGAAAGCGGGCTGGGCTCCCTTTGCCTGCTTTCCTGTGGTTGTGAAAACAGCCTCACTGCAAATAAGTGCAAATAATCTCATGTCCTCAGAGTGACTTAATGCTGTGCCAGTTTCCCTGTGGGAGCGGAAGTGTGCAATACAAAAGCTTTTCCAGGGTAGGACTGCTGTAGGAAATGGTGGACTAGGCTGGTGATATCCCCTTGAATGACATCACATGGCCCCTTCCACTGTCCCCAGTTCCAGGAAGAATGGTGTGATCTTGCATTACTGTGTTCTAGCACTGATGATTTTGTCTTTGTCTTGTTTTCTAGAGTGCAGTTTAGATTTCACAATGCAAGTGAATGGACCGGGTCTCGCAATCCGTGAGACCCGGTTTGGGGAAGTGAGTGGGAAGAGCGGGCTAAGCCCGCTTTCCTGCTCACGAGCGGGGAGGGAGCCCTGGGTGGCCGGATTGGCCGCCCACACGATTGCCAGTTCCGAGACGGAGCCGGCGGGGGCTGCGGAGTTCGGGGGATGTGCGGCCCCCGAAAGCCCCAGTATGCCCTGCGCGAGTGCGCAGGGCATACTGGGGAGACCCCCGAGCCGGGAGGCTGCTTTTAAGCTTCCCGGCCGGGGGTCTACTCGCGAGTAGCAGTGGCACAGAGCGGCACCATGGCTACTCACAAGCAGATAGCCTAAGGGGTGGGCTAAGGGGCGGGCTACAGGAGCGGGTTAGCCGCTCCATAACCACCGGGCTCGGCTGCGAGCCCTGTGGTTCTGAAGACCCACAAAAATCGGGCTAGGCTTTCCTAGCCCAATTTTTGTGATCGTCAGAATCGCCCCAATGTGTTGGAGGAGGATCTAAGAAGATCCAATGTCCTCAAAACTCAGCCTTCTACCTTAATTTTTAAGCACTGGTGCAGTGTAATTCCCCTGCTAAGGATGGGGGCTTAAAAAAACAAGTAGCTTAGTTTATCCTTTGCCAGATTCTGAGCCCAATTTATACTCTTACTTCTCTTATGGTGTTACTAGGAGCATGATGGAGATCAATCCTTCCCCCTTCCCCTAGATAAATTTGCTGGAATTGCTAACCTCCTCCCCCTCCCCATGGTCCTGACTGCCTCTCATTTTCAGGCTTACCTGGCTGCTTATACATTGGCAGCAGGCAGTGGGATTGAGGGAGGTCTCTATTCTCCTTTTCCTCTAGTAGCATGGTGAATCCTGCACTGTAAGCAGGGTTGGGGTTGGGAGAGAGCGAAACCTCGCTCCCAGCATTCTTCCCACTGGCTCCACTGACACAGCAAAGATGGCAGGAACGGAGAAAGGAAGGAGTTGAATGATGATCTGGAGAACTGATTTCTTATGTGGCTTGGATGAAAATATGACCTAGACAGTGGTGGCTGGTGGTTCCTGGGACTAGTGGAGGGTGCTATGTAGGGCAGGTGATGGGTACAGCCACAGGTAATGAGAGACGTAGCCAATTGTTGGCAGCTGTGGAGGTGGAGCCAGGACTACGTGGGTGCCTTTGCAATAACTGGCAAAGTGTAGATTTGTAGCTAACTAGAGGGATCAAAATACAAACACACACACAAGCACACAAATCTCAATTGCTCATAAGCAGAGATACAGAGAAATATGGAAAACATCAGTTGCTTTATAGTACTTAGCAGGACAACAGTAGTGTGTAAATTTGGCAGGATCAAATCACAAGTATGCATGTGTGCGTGCGCGCGCGCACACACACACAGACACACAGTAAGAATTGTACAAGCCACAAGTAAAGGTTGCTTCTGTAGAGAATAAATGCATTCTGAAATTTGCAGGGCAGCACTGTCTGCTTGATTATTTAATAATAATAATAAATAATAAATAATATATAAAATATAATATATAAATTATATAATAATAATAATAAATAGTAAATAACAACAAGAAATAACTCTGAGCCAACGTGGTACAGTAGTTAGTGTGCTGAACTAGATTGGTGAAACCCAAATTCAAACCCCATTCATCCATGAAACATACTGGGTAAGTTGTCCCAGTGACTTTGGGACAGTCACTTAGCATAACCTTCCTCATAGGGCTGATGGGAGGATAAATGTAACCATGAGCAACACTCTGGGCTTCTTGGAGGAAGCACAGGCTGTAGATGTGAAATATAAGCCACGGGTACAGCAGAGATCAGCTACAAAAGTGGAGGACAAATGCATTTTGAAGTTACAATGGCAACTCTTCCTGCTTGATTCAAATATCACTCATTTTTCAATGATGCTTGCTGCAGCTATGCACCATCTCCTATAACATAGAGGACACCATGGGAAGCAAAGATGCATAGGGACACCATCTCCCTACACCCTCTCCATGCCTGTTGAACAGCTGGGTGCCACTCTCTGCCCACATTGGGTGTCCATCACTTAGCCTGGGTGTCCATCCTAGCAAGCAAAAAATGTTTTAAATAGAGATCACTTCCTTTATCCTTGCCCAATGAACCATAACGCCCAGTGGACATATTAATGTTACAGATACTGGCCACAATCCGGAAGAAAACCTGGTTAGCTCTCTGCATAGCAAATGGATTTTTAAAATTATTTTCCTTCCAACAGAAACTGTTCCTTCTCTACACAACACTGCTGCAATTTGGCCTCAGAAATCCATGCATATGCCATGAAATTCTTTTCTGACTTCTTATGCTAGTTTCTAATCTAATTAGTCAAGTCTTTCAGATCAGATCAGAAAGCAAGGGAGAGAAAGCAGAGATTGCATTCCTCCCCTAGAAACAAACACAAAGAAGCCAGCAAAAGAGCAGACTTAACAACAGCCCAACAGCCGACCTGCTCTTTAACCAAAATGGTGATTGGATTCTTCTGAGTAGCTAAAAGAAAAAGACTTCCCATCCCTCTGGGCACTCTGATTAGCTGCCCAATGAGTAAATACACTTAGTCCCTCCCTGATTGGTTTATAGGGTGGTCCTAAGGCTGCCTACTTTGCAAAACAAAAGTGAGCATGCTTATTGGCTCCTGCCTTATTAATATTAATATTTTAAAAGATGTGGGGCTTTTCTTTTGTTCTTTGGGGTTGGTACTACTGTCACCCACCCTCACAACTCTTAAAGCAACAGCAGTCTGAAGGCAAGAGCAGCAGGGAACAACAGAGGGAGGCAATAGGCACACAAAATGAAGGCAGAGACAACATGGCTGATTGAGAAATTTAAGGCGAGCTCTGCCCACTTTGCCCATAGATAGGATCCACCCCTGGACCTAGAGAAGAACTGGGGCACATGCATGTGCGTTCGCAGAGGCCCAAGATGGGCCAAAAATGTCATTTGAGAGTCAGGAGGGCTCAGGGAAGGAGATCTTGCTGTTGCCTCCCCCTCCCCCACCTTGGTCTCCCCTTGAGTGGCCGCCCTCGCCCCCGCTGTGCAGTGGCAGATGGTTAAAACGTACAAAAAGAGAAAGATTTAACTTGTCTCCCAAGCTCACAAGCGGGGCGCAGGCAGCTTTGAAGCCCTTCAGGTCTGGGCTTCAAAATTACCTAGGTTTGCCCCTGGCCACTTGTCTGGTGGCTACTCAAGGACAGGCATTCTCTATTGCTGCCAAGAGGCTTTAGAATGTGGTCCCTACTAAAATAACAGCCTCTCCATCTGACAGCTTTTTAAAGGGCTGTTAAGACACATTTATTGATTAAGTCTTTTAATTAGACTTCTAGAATCCATCATAGTTTTAAAATTGTTTTAATGTTTCAATTTTGTTTTAATCTGTGTTTTTAAAATTGTAAACTGCCCAGAGATGTGAGTTTTGGGTGATATATAAATATGCCAAATAAATAAATATGGTCCCATCCAGTGTTCCCTCAAAGGCATGCACGTGTGTGAGCACACACAAGTTTTTTTTAATGTCCGCTCAGTTAATTTTAAATCCCACACAAGCTCAGTCTGGAAGGCCCCACTCGGAATGCATGTGCATGCACACTGCCTTGATACTGTTGCCCAGAACAAAACTCATTCCACACATAGATGAAAAAAATGAGGGAGAACACTCTCTCCCATCCATATCCAAAGTCATTTTTTAATCACACAAAGCATTTTAATAAAGCAAGTGTGCAGATTGGCCTTTGAGCTGCTTGAAATTAACTAGAGTTGCATATAGTCCCAAAGCTTTTGCCTGACGGCTTGTGCTCAAATATGTGTTAAGAAACTGTTTTTGTTGAGCTATGATTTATTGAATTAATATCTTCATTTCACTTCATCCAAATCCATATTTATATTATCCTTAAGCAAATCATTATGATTCTCTGGTGGCTTTATTTTTGAAATTAAGGACAGTATCTTAAATTGTTTTTTAATATCATCTGGCTGATTAGATTAATAAACATACAGTATGTGATAAAATCTCTTCGGGCTTGTCTAATTAAGAAGTCAAATTTCTGTGCTGCTTACAGATCCTCCTCATGTGCCATAAAATCAATAATACTTCTAATAATATGAAATCCAACTAAAAGAATTAGAGATTCAAGTATGACTGGTTTATTTTTATATGTAATAGAATCACTTTAGCCACAGAAGCAAAAAAAAAAAAAAAAAAAAAAAAAGCAAAAGAAGCGGGGTGGGTTGTGGAGAAAGGTCCTTATTTCTTCACTTGGCCAAACACCTTTGTGTATGTGTGCTTGAGCAAACAGGTATATTCGGAAATTAGATTCAGAGAACCAAGAAGACTTTTAGGCTCCCATGTGATGCCACCAAGTAACTAGTGATGCCACCAAGTTTTATCTATCCACAGACAGAAATCAAATCTGCCACCTTTGTAACAGTTTTCTCTAATGTGAAAAAAGTATTGTAACATAAAAAGTTCTTCCCCAGCTTGGATGTGAATCCAAGCTCAGTAAACATTTAATCCTGCCTGCTTGCCTGCCTGCCCTCATCCTCTGCTACTTCTTCCCCCAAGTCCTTACTTTCCGACTTTTCTTTTGGTGCCAGAGGTGGCCGTGGCAGGATGGAGGGGTGTCTTTCTCCTCCCTTCCCTCCCTGATGCCTGGCAGGCTGTAATTTATTTTTATTTTATTTATTTTACATTTATATCCTGCTCTTCCTCCAAGGAGCCCAGAGCCGTGTACATGGTTCATATATATATGAATTTTACTTTTTGCTTACCACTATTCAGTGCTTTTTTGTTACCACTGTTCAGCCTCACTTAAGATTTCTTTACTTCATGAGCTGAGCTTCAGTGAGGGGGGGCCCATTTTAAAATCTTGTCTCTGGGCCCACTCCAACCCTGCTATGCCCCTGCTCCCCAGCCCTAGTCCAACACTCTAATCACTACACCATGCTGGCTCTCAGTGCATGCCAGATACAAGGAGGACTGGAAATGAACCCCCCTCCCCCCCCCCCCTTTTTTTTTTTTTTTGGTCCTGAGTTGAGCCTGGTCCCTTGCACCCGGCCTAGCAGCAAAAGACTGAAACAGGGTCAATAAATGCAGTACTATCCAGACAATGGAAACTGTGATGTATGTGCTGCAACTTGTTTTCAACCTAAGGAAACATAAAAACAACTAGATTGGTACTGAAATTCTATACTGGGAACAATACTTTAAATGCAGTGCTACTTAACGAGGAAACAATGTGACAATGCAGAACTATGGACACACTGTTCTGAGCTGCTGTGCAGCTGTGCGCTTGTACAACACCATTGGAATTGGCTTCCACATGTGCAGCAGTGCTAGCCAATCAAGAATGCCAGCATTCCCTTGCACATCATGTGGGCCCATGTCTTTAGAGCTATTCCGCCCCACACAGTTGGGCACAGTTAATGGCTGGGGGCGGGGGAGGTAAACAGGCCTATATCCATTAGCTATTCCCATAATGGGGACATGCAGGGACGGGGCCAATGTGCATCTTCCCATTGGGAGGTGTGGTCCCAGCAGGCATGGTCCAGCTTCCCCTGAGTTAATGGTGTGTGTGTGTGTGTATGCGTGCAGCCTAAAACGGAGATATATATTAGAATTGCAATCACAATGTTTAATTAGAAAAAAGAGAAGTGTCATTCAAACCTATCGGAAAGCACAGGGATTATGCCTCCTGGCCATTCTAAAAATACCACTGCTCTAGCTGAAAGCTCTGGGGGACTCTGGCAATAAAGCCAGATACTTTACTCACTGTACCCCCAGGACAGCTCACAGCTGAAGTAGTTATCTGCTAGTGTAAGTAGAAAACATTACAATGCTTGCAATTACTGAAGGTCTTGTGGCCTTAGCCTTTAACCATGCCTATTCAGCATCAGTCTCTCCAACCTGCATCCATGCCTTTCCTTTAAGTAACACATATAATTTAATTTAAAAGTGCCTCTGGGTGCATACAGAGCGCTTGTCTTCATTACTGCAGCCTGTTCCCACATGATTAAAATTAAGGAGTAGGTTTCCTTCCAGGAAAGATGGCAGGACAACAATGCAGGTATGTGTCCCAGTGCCCTTCCTTTTGGTAGTAAGGGAGTGCCCCACCTTTCCCGTCACAGCATTCTGAGAGCATGGTCTCCCAAAATTCTGAGTCTTTCAAAAAGTTGCAGCTTATGGTGGGGCAATGTTTTTGTACCAGCACTAAATCTTATGCTGGTATCCCTAACAATAACTGTCCATTTTCACTACTGGAGCTATCAGCCTAATTCTTGCTGAGGCATCACTGAATGCCAGAACTAGTACTGCTTTTTTTCAGTCAACTCAGATCAGTTGACTGGACAAATCAAGAAAGACCCAGCTGGTCCAGGCTAAGCAACTTGTTGGATGCAGCAGCTGTAGCAGCAGCAGCAGCAGCAGCACCACCACCACCACCACCACCACCACCACAGACTTGACTTACCTCACCTTGCCTCATTTACCTACCCTGGTACCTTATTACCACTCTGTCTTGGACCACATCTCTCACCTCTGGCCTTCTGATTCTTGTCTGCCTAATTCAGTACCTGATCACAGCTTGTCTTCAACAACGTTTCTTGTCTCTGGCTGTGCCTCAGGGTGCCTCTGAGGACCAGTTGCAGGAGAGCAATAGCAGGAGAGAGAGCATGCCCTCAACTCCTGCCTGTAGGCTTCCAGTGGCATCTGGTGGGCCACTGTGCGAAACAGGATGCTGGACTAGATGGGCCTTGGGTCCGATCCAGCAGGGCTGTTCTTATGTTCTTATGGCTTCTGAATTCCCATCTGCCTAATCTGGTACCTTACCACAGCATGCCTTCAACTAGGGATGTGGACTGATTTGGTGCCGATCGTGTCTCTTGCTTTTGGCCTGCTGATTCTTATCTGCCTAATCTTGAATCTCACCCCCAGCCTGCCTTCAACTAGGGATGTGCATTGGTTCGGGGCCAAACCGGTTTGGACAAGGTCAGAACCAGTTTGGCGTCATGGGGAGGGGAGGGGAAGGACTAGTGCGATCTTTAAAAAAAAGGAAAGCAGGTCATTACCTGCTCATGGCCCTCTATTGCATGCAGCTTCCTGCTGCAATGGCACTGCCCCCAAGAACCCGTGCATGGCACCGGCAAGCACATGGCATCCACGCATGTGCTGGCACCACATGTGAATTATTGGGGGCAGCACCGTCACAGCAGGAAGTTGCGTGTGGCAGCGGAGAGCCGGTACAGACTGGCTCTCCTCATTTTTAAAGATCTCACTTGCTGTTCCCTTTCCCGTGACAATGAACCAGCTCACGAACCTCGGTTCATACACATCTCCACCTTCAACTACATCTTCTGCATTCTGGCCTTTGATCTTTGACTGCCTAGAGTGAAAGAAAGCCTCAGCGTGCCCCAATTCTGTTGATCCTTGACACCACCCCACCTGCATATATACCTTAAAACAGTCCTAAAAACCAATTCATATCAGAAATGTGGATCCCTGGGCAAAACCATGGCCTTAAAAACACATTGTGTTTTTTGTCACCTCTGGTGACAAACTATCTCTTTCTGTTCAAACACTTCCAGCAAGGCAACAGCTCCTTGAAAAAGCCTTCAGTGCTGGGGGGGCGGGGGGGATTCAATAGAGCAAGTGAAGGTGTTCTGCCTATGGCGGCAAACAGTCTCTCCCCCACCCCCGGCATAGTAATTAATGAAATGGTTTCCTTCCAGCAGATGCTTAATGGGAAATTTTAACCTTCAGTATACAGAAAACCAAACCGGACAACATGTCCCTATTTTACCATTCACCTGAATGGGAAAATAGGGACATGTTGGCAGGTATGGAAAACATCTTAACTGCAAAAGCAATTGGATGGCAGTAACTGGATCTCCAAAGAAAGGTCAAGGCAGGATCATCACTAAAGTGGTTTAAGGTGACACACTGCAAGGATTTTTGAAGTCATATAGCTGCTCCAATTATTTATGACACTGTGAAAAGATTGTGAATAATAAACATTCTTTATCATTTATCCAACATTATGCTCCATAATGGATGGAGTATGCAGTGCTGAAACCTGAGCCCTTTCCTCCTAAGAATTCTCAATTGCATTTCAAAGCTAGATATGCTCCTCTTACTCTGTCCTTTGCCTCACCTCTAGACCTTTGCTGAAACCATCCAAAAAAACCCCACCATGAACAATACAAATTATAATTGTTTCTTCAAGAAATAACGAGAAAAGCTTCCACGAGAAGCAAGAAAACATCTGCATATTGAATTTTAGTATCTGAATAGTTACTATTAGGTTTGTATTCATGTCACTGAACACTACGGAGTAATATAAACACCAAAGGTTAAGTTAATTCCTGTTGCAATTCGGTTGGAGTTTGTGATGTTTGCTAAGAATGTGTATGCCCCACCCTAAGCTTTCAAAAGCCTGTTGAACAGCTATGCAAAGGAAGAGAAAGTGAACCTGTCCAATCCCAGTTTATATTTCCTTTTGGACTGTGAGGCCTTTTGGAACAGGGAAATGTGATATAAAGGTTTTTCTGGTGTCTGGAGACAATACAAAAGAGAGTTTGAAGAAGCAGTACGAACTGGACTTCTAAACACTACAGGAACCATCATATTTATTTATTATTTATTTCTCTATGTAAACCAGTTTGAGCACTTCTGCTGAAAAGCTCTCTATATAAATAGTAGTAGTAGTAGTAGTAGTAGAACAACAAATGCCACCACTGAGAATGCACTCTCTCTTGGGAGCCACCCATCACCTCACCTCTGAAATGTGGACTACAGTCAAAGATCTATGTGGTAATACAGGTCCACATGGGAGCAGGCAGTTCTTCCAGATACCATGGTCCCAAACCATTTAGGGTTTTATAGGTAAAAGCAAAGCTTCTCCCCACTGCAACTTCCTGACTCCTCTGAAAAAATAACTCCTGAGGATGCAGTATAGGGCCCTGCAGGGGAGGGGTGGAGATGCCGAGGCAGAAACACATTCCGTAAGCAGTTTTCCAGTTGTGGAAGATGCTTACACCAATTTTGGAGGACTCTCTCCGCACCTCCTGCAGCCCCTATTCTACTCCCCACACTGTTCTTGAGGGTGCCCTGTCCCTTTGGCCTGGCTTTTCTTGCAGGTGTGAGGGACTAGAGTGGGGAGGGGAGGAGGGGACAGGAACCATTGTGTGAGCACTGTTGCATGATCAGAAGTCTGATCATAAATCTTTTGTTTATTGTTAGAAGGCCAATATGGGAATTAATACACACAGATTTCTGCTGATGGAAATCTCTGAGGTAGCAACATAAAATCAATGTAAAATGCAGCACAGAGAAGATGGCAATGGCATAGGATTGTTTGTTCCTGCTTTTTACAACCTCTGACAATATAGTATGGGTAATGGGATTCATATCTAAATGTGAACAGAGAATATGCTCTTGGGTTTTAATTTTTTTTTTAAAAATAAAAATTAAGGCATCAAATATTTAACATTCATGATATAGCCATTTCAAAAATCCTTGGTAGATAAAAGGAAGTATCTGAAACATGAGTAGATTTTTCCTTTAAAATGTTCCTAGTATTTACCAAGTTTATTAGTAAATTTCATAATAAACTGTAAGGATTAAACTTTACAAAAGCTCTTACCAGCCAGCCATTTCTTTTAGGATCTTAGTTATTATTTGCTGTTTTGCTGCTGCTGTTTTGTATCTTCTGTGGTTACATTGCGCTTGTTTTTTTAAAAACTAAGAACAGCTCTGCTGGATCAGGCCCAGGGCCTCTCTAGTCCAGCATCCTGTTTCACAAAGTGGCCCACCAGATGCCTCTGAGAAGCCCACAGGCAGGAGCTGAGGGCATGCCCCCTTTCCTGCCATTGCTCCCCTGCAACCTTTAATCCCCGATCTTTTAATCAGATCTGTATTTTTATATTCTAACTGATATTTTAATTGTGTAATTTTTGTAGTCTTATTTTAACTTTTATGTGAACTGCCTTGAGAGTATTTTAATGAAAAGTGGTATAGAATTTTAACAACAACAACAATTATTATTATTACTAGTGTTTTGAAGCCCGTTATAATAACGGGCGCTAGCCTTTTCCTCTCCCTTTTACTGTTTTTTTTTAAATGCTGCCTCCGCCGCTGCCTCCGAAGTCCTACCCTCCCTCCCTCCCAACTTCCGAAACCACCTTACCCTGGCCCGTGACAGTTGAGCAAAGAAAGTCCTAAATTGAGGAGGGAGAGAGCAAGGGAGACACGACCACGGGCCGCGGCGGCGGTGGCTGGCGGGCAGTCCCAAGCGCCAGTTCGGGCAGAGCCTTTGCAGAGGGAGGAGCACAGCTTGCGAGCTCCTCTCTCCCTCCTCAATTTAGGACTTTCTTTGCTCAACTGTCACGGGCCAGGGTAAGGTGGTTTCGGAAGTTGGGAGGGAGGAAGGGTGGGACTTCGGAGGCAGCGGCGGAGGCTGCATTTTTGCTTTTAGTGTTCTTCAGCCTTCGCTCGGCCCCCGGTCCCGGCCTCCGTCTCCCTGGGCGGGTCTGGACCTCCGCCGCCATTCCCCCTCCCACCACCCACCGCGGCCCGTGTCTCCGGCCGGGGCGGCCACCCAGGGCTCCGGCGGGCCCGCCACCCACCGCCGCCGCGGCCCGCGGCTCCAGCGGGCCCGCCACCCACCGCCGCCGCCCGCAGCTCCGGCCGGGCCCTCCGCTCCCTGGGGCCTCTCCCTTGCTGCCGCGGGTGTCCTCTGGCCAAGGCGGCGGCGGCCAGTGTCCCCCGGCGCCGCTCACCCGGCTTCTTCAGGGCGGCCGCTTCTGGCCGCCCAAGATGGCCACCGGGTGCCGGTGGTCGTGTCTCCCTTGCTCTGTTCTGCGCATGCGCTCCGCGCATGCGCAGAACAGGCCAGGGAGGCACGGACACACGCTTGGTGTCCGTCCACGGATGGACACCAAGTGTTTTATTATAGAGGATTATTATTATTTTACCAGGGAGTTTTTCTCACCCAACTTTTTGTTCACATCTCCTCTGGAATGGAGGGTGTGCGTTCACATATCGGCCAAGTCCCTGAGAGCAATAAGGTAGCACTTCACAAACAATTCAGATTTTTCATCGTGCATTAGAGTGCAGCCCAATTTATATCTGGGGTTAAAAATCCCAGATATTTTTTTAAAAATCACTTTTTGTGCCTTTTTTTGGGACAACTTAGAATTCTCAGTAAAACCTCACAGAAAAGCCATGGTAAAACCTTCTCTCTGGGAAAGCTCCTGTCCTACTTTTATCTCACACACTTCTTAGAACTGCCAAGTTCTTCCCTTTCCCCCATACAATAACATGAATAATCACTGACTGACATCCTAACATAGCACAAGTGCAATGGGTGTAGAGTTCCAGACTAGTGCTGCACCAGTGCTATTGTGACAGAAGAAGAATTTCAACGACCTCTCTTTCCCTAGAGGAAGCCATATGTGTCACCCAAAAATATATCTGTGTGACTCTCAGGGACATATTTCCGGGTGTTACAGAGCACTTCCTGAGAAGGGGAGGTCATCAAAATTTGTGCCCACTGCAGAGCCAGGAGTGCAGCTGAATTAATTGAATTTTTCAGAAGCACCAGTACTTTTAATGTTGCCCAGTGTGCTTTGTTAGTATGACAGTCAGTTATAAATACAAGGTAGGGCCCCTCAAAGTCCAGGGCCTCCACACACCCCAGGCCCCCAAGGATTTAAGTCTGATATTTCAAAATAAGTATGCTGCCTGGAAATACATTTCACTGAATACACACATGCATACTTCACAGTTTATAGTGATATACATTGAGTACTATATATTTGTGCTACTTGTGCCAAGAACACACCAGCAACGCTAATTATTAAAATGGCCCTCTCACTGCAGATTAGCAAAGGAGACTTTCAACCATGGAGGGTGAACCTATGTTTGTTTTCTCAGAATTCTGAACAAATTCAGTAAAGTTTGATTCCAGGAGGTTTTTCACACGAGGCTTTTAAAGCCCTTTAACACACATCTCCTCTGGAATGGAGGTGCTGCATTCACATGTTGGCCAGATTTACCCTGAAGTCCCTGCAAGTTATTGGAGAGCAGTTCACACACAAGAAAAATAAAATAAAATAAAATAAAAGCACCACACATGCTTCACAGTTCTCACTCAGACCTTCTGGGATGCAAAACATCTTGAACATAAGTGCATTTATGATTGAATGAATGAATGAATATATTGTTTGTTCCAGAAGTTTTTGTAATTTTCTGCCATGAAACAAGCCACCTATAAGCCTTTTTAGATAGTTTTTGTTTTTAAAGCCAGCACATTTTTCAGTCTGTTTTAAATTAAATATTCAGAGATTTCTCAGTCTCACCCCACCCCCCTATCAAAGCCCTATGGCAAGCAGATCCCTATATTGGGGGGAGTAACCACAAAAAGGAATTCACAGCCTACCTGGCAAAGGCTGTACTGGATGGTCTGGGCAGAGGGTCTGCTGCAGGGAACTCCGCCAGCCTCCTTCCTGGCTTCCTGTCTCCCTTGGGGCCTGCCAAGTTCAGGCTTCAGGGAGGCCTGCAAGGAGGCCTCTCTGGAAGCCCCGCCCACCCGCCGATCAGCTGAGAGGCGGGGAGAGAAGAGCTCTGCAGTTTCCAGGCTGCTCGGATCCTAGGCCTCACCGATCCTAGGCTGGAGGCAAGTGGCTGAGGGGCCCTGGGTCTGGGCAGGTGGGCAATGGGGTGCGGGTGGGGGTGGCAGGAACTGGCATGGTGCCCCCACCTCAGTGGCACCTAGGGCACATGCCCTGCCTCCCCCCCCAGTTCTGCCTATGCCTGTCCCTGCTCGATTTGGGTACAAAACTATTTGTACCCAAATCGATTTGGGTACAAAACTATTTGTACCTGAATCTACCTGTTTGGGGAGATTTGTGGACAAATCACCGCTGTGCTAGCAGGCCAGATTTGGACCCAAAACAAATCAATTCATGCACATCCCTACTCACTAGCAGCAGCTGTTTTTCAACTTACATGGTAAAAAAGAAGAAGAAAGCCTGTTACTCTGACACAATATAAAGTAAGGCTCCCATTAAGAAAATGAAGGGTGTAGCAAAAATGGCTGTCATTTGTTACAGAACAAACGGCAGCGTTAAGAAAAAAAGTAAGTCACCCTTTTAATAATGAAAACAAATAAAGTAATGAAATAAAAAAATGTCTTACACACTCCTAATAGAAACACGGGAAACATTTATTTCCATTACATTTTTAGCTATTTCATTTTAATTTCCAAAGGATGGATGTATGGATTTATTTATTTGTTTGTTTGTTTGTTTGTTTTTCTTGAATTCTGCCTCCTCCAAAGACTCTAGGCGGTGCACAACAATAATTTGATTTTAATCCCCTTAGCCTTCTGGATGGATTAAAATCAAATAAATAAAATTAAAGGGCAGCCCCTAGTGGCCCCAGCCACTACACGTTCAACTGCACATGTATTTAATTTAGATAACCAATTATATCCTGCGGACTCGGGGTTAACTAAAGCAACTTGAAAACAAATAAAGCAACAGCATATCTCCATGGCATCCCGATAAGATTAAAAATCATGTGGATAAAATAACCCCATCAACACCTGCCTAATTCCACAGAGGAAGGCCTTGCAGCTTAAACATAGTACGCACCCATCCAAAGGAACTTATGAATATCACTATATAAACCATGCATAAAAGCTTCCGAAATCTGCAGATCCCACATGCTGAAACATATTGAGCCCTTCCTCACGATTGGTGAGAAAGGTGTACAGGGTGAATGGGGAGCAAGCCTCCCCGTAGATGATCTGGGCTGCTGGTCTGGGCACGGAGATCACACGCCCAGATGTGCAGCTGCCCCTCGGCCAGCACGGAGGGTTGGGTGCCAGGGTGCATCACCCCATTCCTCGGAACTCCCATTAAGCACCGCTGGAGTGCATTATGGGGATCCTCCGACAGCCCTGCTGTCTCCCAGCCCTGGCTGCAAGCAGCCGGGGCTGGCAAATGATCCTAAAAATGAGACTAAGGGAGCACTTGCTCCCTTAACCTCATTTTGGAGGCGGGCTCTAGAGGCGGGCTTGCCGTTGCGATGCCACCAGGAGCCAAGCAGATCCCAGCAGATCTCATGTGCAGGGTAAACCAGGCTGTGCTTCCTTAGCCTAGTTTCCCCTGTGCGTGAGAACAGCCCCACTTAATTAGAAGAATTAAGTAATGCCGGGTGGGGGAGGGGACCTCCCCATGTTCAGAATTTGTTTCGGTTGCAATTTGAGTTTTAGATTGAAGAGGGATATTTATTGCACAGGGAGGAAGTTAGACCCCAGAATATAGTCAAATGAACGTCAAAGCACTACACCAAAACACAATGCCCAATTTTCAAAATTACCTGCAGTGAATATGAGCGGGCAACAACAAGTGTAGTGCCTTATATCTTTGTAACAAAACACTAATATGAATTTTAAGCAGTCTCTCAAGACAATAAGGCTATTCTCATGACACAATCTGCCTGGGGTAACCCAGGCAACACATGTCGTCTGGAATGCCAGGAGCCCTCTGTTCCCGGCTGCTCCAGCCAAGGGCAGCCCTGTTCGTTCTACTTCAGCAGGTGGTTTCAGGGGCGATCGCCCCTGGGTAGTAGTTTTCCCACCTCCCGCTGCCATTCTGGGCAGCAAGCTGGGGGGAAGGAGTGGCCATGCCAAGCACAGCGGCTGCTCTAATGAGAACAGTGGCTGCTATGCTGGCGTGGGCCTCTCTGGGATGCGGGAGGACTTCCTTCTCCCAATCCCAGCTTTGGCCTCTGCCACGCCACTGCTCGTGTGGGTGCATGGCATGATGGAGGCAAAAATAGCTGCCACTCATTTGCCAGGGGAGGCCAGTGAGCTCCCCCCATCCCGCAGCCCTCCCGAGTGGCGGCACGAGGTCCTGTGAACGATCTCAATATGTAATCTTGCAAATTCTATGGTAAACTCAGTGAATCAATAGTTCCTCTTTATATAACCTCTCAAGGAAAAATGTCTCAAGAAGCTGAATAATAAAGCTTACCACTGAAATGTCAGTCAGTTATTACGGGCTTTATTTTAATACCTTGAATGGGTGATGCTATGAATGAGAACTCTAAGAAATGATTAAATATGGAAGCAAGTGAACCATTTGAAGGAAGATACAATGACTGATGGAGACTTTGACAGTACTTGTAGCCTGATTACAGTCTGAATTCCATTAAGGGTACATGAGACCTTCTAGCCCTATGGCTCAAAATGCAAATATGTGGTAATTTGTGAAAGAAAACTTCTTTTAAATACCATGGCTGCGATAAAAGAACTGTCAGTATCAGGCTGCTTTCAGAATAAAAGCAACAAATGGCAAACTATGTTTCAGCTTTAGAAAAAGATAATGCTTTGAAAAAAATCATCAGAATTTGGAAGAAAAACAGCACTGCTGAGGACCTGCCATGAAGCACCGGTAGTCTACTCTCAGGAAGCACTAGTGAGATCAAACACACATAGCTTAACTGCTACAAAACCACTGGTGCTTCACACCAGTGTGGGTGGATTTGCATCACCTGCATTACCCTGTGCTAGATAAGAACATAAGAACAGCCCTGCTGGATCAGGCCCAAGGCCCATCTAGTCCAGCATCCTGTTTCGCACAGTGGCCCACCAGATGCCGCTGGAAGCCACAGGCAGGAGTTGAGGGCACACCCTCTCTCAGCGAGTGTTTTTATATTTTTGTTCTAATGGATCAACATAGCTGAATACATTTTGCAAACAGACCGATTCACTTTAAAGTTTGATTTATCTGGCCTGGTGCCCTTTAACTTATTTTAGTTCCTTAAAAACACATACAAAACCTCCAGGTTTTTCTGGCTGCCTGAGTTGTATTTATAGCCACTGCTAGATTGGGGGTGTGTGTGTGTGAGAGAGAGAGTGCGGCGGGGGAGAGGGAGAAGAGAGGGAGGGGTGGGGGGAATGTCCTTTTCAGAAACTAACTCTATCCCTGCCCCCCCCCCCAGTTCTACAAGGTATAACTCATTGCTCATTTTTCGGCCTGTGAATCCTACCTATTCATACATAGCCTCCCAACAGACTGATAGCCCTGAACTGGGTTGGGAGTCTCTCCCCGGAAGGTGTGTGGCTTCCATTGAAAATAGGGGGACAAGCATGGGAGGACAGAGCAAGGCAGAGAAAGAACACATTCACCCCAACCCCAATGGTACAAGAGTGAAGCACCCAATGCAACAGGCAGTCAGTCAGTGCATCCATCTTGCCATTCACAGCCATGCCCCCTGTGTTTGACATCATATGCAGGGGTGTGGTTGGTGTGCGCTAGTGCACCTGCACATCAACAGAGGGGAGACCACAGCTGCCAGTGAGCTTCTTACACCCCTGCTCCCCAGCAGATCACTTGACCTCACCACTCATGGTTAAGGCAGAATTAGTCTGTATAAGGGGAAATGCTGAAACCATGATAGCAGGTACTTCCATGACTGGCAGCATGGATCACTCCAGATGGGATCACCCCAGTCTGTCAATCATGGAAGCACCTGCCCTCACAGTTACAGCGATTCTCTATGCAATCAAATGCTGCTGTAACAGTGAGTGGGGAGGACGCCGAAGGACTTTCAACCTTCTTTGGTGCTGTACATGTATTAGGAGGGTTCATATGTATAGGGTTTTTGGCTTCCACTGTGCCTGGATCAATGTACTGTAGTTATATGGTGCTTTGTTCTTCCAGTCTCATCTATATGTATAAGGAACTCTGTACTTCTTGAGAGAGCATGTCACATAGGAAAACATAAATCCACCCCCCTCGAAATACAAATCCTAGAATTAACTGCACAAGCATATTCACTCTTATGGGAGGGCCCTGAGCTGACTGATCACCCCACAAATGCCTTCCCTCTTCCAGCTCTAGCATGCTCCCCCCCCACACACACACACACGAAAAGAAAAAAAATATTGTCCTTGAGCAAGAAGGTTGGTTGTGCCATCGAGTCGGTGTTGACCCCAGTGACCACAGAGCCGTGTGGTTTTCTTGGTAGAATACAGAAGAGGTTTACCATTGCCATCTCTTGCACAGTATGAGATGATGCCTTTCAGCACCTTCCTATATTGCTGCTGCCCAATATAGGAGTTCCCCATATTCTGGGAAACACACCAGCAGGGATTTGAACCAACAGCCTCCTGTTCTCTAGGCAGGTTACTTCTTCGCTGCGCCATTAGGTGGCTCCTGAGCCAAAAACTCCCTGGTATATCTCTTCAGAGTGGTCTTTTTGCAACGGATCAGAACGGTGAAGGAAAGGAGACAAGTAAGAAGAAAAAGGAACAGTGGGCATTCCAGGTGCAAGATGGAGCTTGACCGAGGCTATTATGTTACACATCTTTAGAACAAGAAACATAAGAAAGAGTAGATACTGGCCAAATGGCTCAGAAGCAATTAGACAGTTACAGAAGCATTTCACAGCCATGTCTCTATGGAAGCAGTTTTCTTGACACACACATCTATTCCCCACAATTCCCCCCAAAGTTCATGCCTCTAGTCATAGTGCTTTGAGAGGTTCTGGGGGTTGGAAAATATGGTCTGTGGCCGGTCCATGACACTAGCAACTCACTGCTCAGTATGTTGCTTATTCTGCTTCTGAGCAGCTCCAACAATATTGGCCCTCAATACAGTGAACCCCTCTCCCCCAACATGCTTGGGTTCCCTATAAAGTAATTTATTATCTAACCCTTGGTCACCTTTGGTGGGGTTGGGATCATATAGCCAAGCCTTTATCCACCGGCTATTTTCTCGGATTAAAATTTGTGTGCCAGACTAGTAAAAATCAGTATGAAGATTGCCAGTTCAGATGCAGAGCAGTGAAAAGGTCATAGCATTCTCTCCAGCTGTTGCCATTAACAATACCTAGAGAGGTGCATTAGATTTCTGAGGTTTTCTTATTTAGTTTTGAAACTTTTTTAAAACCATGGGTTTTAAATGTTTCTTAAGGAACTCAAATTTTCAGTATCAAAGAGATAATTTTGTTAATTGTTTGTTATCTGGAATAAAATATTGGGTAGTACAACAACAAGAACAAGAACAACAGTCTGTTGATTAGAATTTCTTAACACTGTAATCTGTAATTTTTTAAGTTTGGATTTTTCCCAATTCAGACAAGTATGTTAGAAATGTTCTAATGGTTTATTTCCCTTCATACACCATCCAATGGATGATTTCTAATTAGAAGAGAGGCATCACTATCATTGTCTCACTGGCACTACTGAATGGCATTTTGATATTTCATTTTAATATTGATGAAATCCATGATAACTAAGGGAAACAATGGTAAGAATGCAGTAAGTTTGAATAGGACTGGACTACTATTTATGTCTATGGAGTTGAAACTAGTAAATATCAAACTTTTGGGCCAGGAACAAATAGGGGTTGCACACACTAATCTCAGGCGTGGTCCTTTCATGAGGCAAAGTGAGGCAGTTGCCTTAGGCAGCAGATTATATAGGCACCAGCAAGGTACAAGATCCTGCTTTTAAAAACAGGGGAGGAAGGTACACATAAGAGGGGTTGGGCAGCCTGCCAATCATCTGCATCAGGGGTTCCCAACATGTGGAACTCCAGATGTTGCTGAACTACAACTCCCATTATCCCCATCCACTATAAATTATCACTGGGGATGATGGGAGTTGTAGTTCAGCAACATCTGGAGCACCATAGGATAGAAACCCATGTTCTACATTATCTGCCATTCTTTCAGCATGCAACAAAGTAACACATACAGATAACATACTAAAATCCACATTTTTGTACATGTGTTGCTACCTGTCAAGAACCAAAAACTGCTCTGGGTGACAATATGCTTGAACTCTTCAAATTCAAACTCTTCAAACTCTTCAAATTCATCTGTGGTTATGTTCATAAGTGACCATAAATCAGCCAGATTTCACTCTAGGGCCTCTTCTTGTTGCTTCCGGCACCCAAATGAGTACGGGTTCCTGACTATCCACAAACAATCAGAAGCCATCTGGTGTGGGACATTTTCTTGGTGTATACTGCCAAAGTTTTTCTCCAGTATATCAAACAGAAACATGTTCTCTGCATTTAGTTTAGTCTCTGTGGGTAGAAAAACCTTTGATTAGCCCTGTGGCAAAATAAAGAGCTATTTAATTAAAGAAAGATTTATTCAGAAAACATCATACTTTTAGGCATATCAAACATAAAATAGCATTTTAAGTACTTCTCAAATTCCCTCTAGATTGAAGATAGGAATTTGGGTTTCTGTCTTGAAAGTAACAGAATCATAATTACCTAATTTGTTTTAAAGAGTGAAAAACACATTTCCCCAGCTTGGTAGAAGAAACTATTAAATGGGATGTATCCAAATGAAACTGGTTAGTCAAGGTAACAATGCTGCCTTGGGTCAGACAGAACTCCTCCACTATTGAAGAAAGAATAGAATAAGATCACTACTTTTTGTAGACCGAAACAACTTCTAGACAATAGGTCAGAACTAGTTTAATACTGGTAGCATCATCAATGAATCAGAAATTGGTTGGCTGGATATTCAGGCCAGCTGCCAGAAAAGCAAGAAGAAAGACCTATTTTCTCCTCAGATGGATTAAAAAAAACAACCAAAAAAACCTGTAGGTGAATAGACAGCTTTTATAATGGGTCCCACTTCCAGGTGTTTTGGTCCTCCAAAAACTGCTGGGCTGTGCACCAGGCTCCAGTCATGGACTTGATCTGCCCCTTGGCCCAGGGAGTTCCAGCTTCTAGCCTCATTCAACTATTAGAACATTTTACTTCAAGAACTGGCAAATTTGTGTGCTGAAGGGGTTGGAGCACTAGCTTTATTCTCTCTTGGAATACCTACCAGACCCTGTCAGAATGCCAAGGGTAAGAGCAATAACTACAGTCAGAGCAGGATCTTTTTGGCAGTGACTTGGAAACCTGGGAATATGCTTCCATATTTATCTATCAGATTTCTATTCCACTTTCCTTCCAAAAGGTGGAACTCAAGGTAGCGTATACTATAAAACACAGGCAGTTAAACATTGCAATTCACAACAGAATACAATCACCAAACCAACCATTTAAAACTAACAATACACAACCAACCACAACAGAAAATTCACACAGCAGACCAATATAAGACCACAGATATTTCGAGTTAAACACATTAGACAGAACAGTAAACGTGCCTGTAAAAATGACAAGGAAGTGGGGGCCTTGTAAGCTTCATGGTGCAGGGAATCCCAAAGTACCATCACTGAGAAAGTCTGATCATGGATCATACCAACATGAGAGAGGAGCGGGACCCATAGCAAGGAGCTCCCCAGAAGTTCTTAATGACTGGGCGGGCACTTTATTTTCTGTTTGTTTGTTTGTTTGTTTGTTTGTTTATGGGATACATATATATGGGAGGAGATAGTCCCTAATGAAAAATGTAAGAGTACCTTTATTTGCAATTTAGGTAGAAACTATAAAGCATTCCTTTTTTTCAGGGTCTTTGATAGTTTTCTGTTCCTTTATGTTTGCCAAAAGGTGTGAATCATGTATTTTGATATTGTGATTATGACTGTTGGAAGCTGCCTTGGATCTATACCAAGTCAGGCCATTAGTCTATCTAGCTCAATTTTGTCTACACTGACTGGCAGCAGCTCTGCAAAGTTTCAGACAGGCGTTTCTCCCTGTCCTAACTGGAGATGCCAGGGAATCAACCTAGAACCTTCTGCATGCAAGTAGATGCTCTACCACTGAGTTATGGGCCCATTGCCTAGCTTACAGCAGATCGTTCTCACATGTAGCCACCCATCCAGATGCAAACTAGGGAGAACATGCTTAGTGGAGGGGATCACTATCACAAGACCAGCTCTCCTCCCCAAATTTAAATATACAAATATATGTACCTATGTCTCATGCAATTAAGCCTTCCTAGATAGTAGAAATCAAGTGTTAGAATCTTACTGAGTCAAAATGAGAAGGGATTCAAAGAGGTGAAATCCTTCTTCTTCTCTAATTCTTTCCCCAGCTCTAGCAAATCTTGCTTTAGTGCATTCCATCATGGAGTCCAGCCGTCATATGTCATTTGTAAAGACCACATAGAACATATTAGCAAAGTATCAGAATACCCACATATCCATGTGTAGGGGGATAGTTAGCATGAAAATTTTTCTGAGAATGTGTGAGTCAGGGAATGCATGCATTCAGCAATAAAAGACACATCCAAAACGCAAAGGTCCAGATAAGCAGGGTTACCATAGTAACCAGGTTGCTGCATCAGAAAAGGCATGTTAGAGCAGTGTTGTCTTTGCTCTTTTCAATGTCCTCTATGCCAGCGGATAGAGTGACCTGGGTTCACATCCCTGCTCATCTTTGGGTTAACCAGGAAGCTCCGGGCATCTTATAGTATCTCCGTCACAATTTCCTAAGTGTAAAACCAGAATTAGAATGGTTTCACTGCCTTGCTGTAAGGATATGCAATGAGGAGAGTTTACAATACTTTGTACATAGAAGGTGTAAAATCAATTAGGGCTGTAATCTTGAAACAATTAATTGATGTGATTAATCTAAACCCTTAATAAAAAAAATTCAAGCTTGATCCATGATTTGTTGATGAGGTTGACAGTAAACAGCCACTCATGTCGCCCACATCAATAAACTGCTGTCCTTTCTTTCTGCAGCTGATCTAATGAAAAAAGGCTTGCATCTTTAACAAGCAAAAAGTATGATAAAATTCAGTAAAGAGCAAGTCGCCATGTCTTGGGATATGCAAGACATTGTGGAGAACACAAAAAGCTCAAATACATCGCAAGAGATGGAATGATACAATTTTCTGACTAATTCTCACAGCAAAAGCACAAATAAGCAGTCATCACCCCGGTGCATTAAATTAGATTCTGCCTTCACTGCCTAGTTGCTTGTGAACAAGATGCAGAATGATGAATAATGCAGGTGTTTACATGAAGAAATATCTATTTTTTCCTTCATCTACATTTAAAAGTAGAAAAATGAAAGTGATTAATAGAAGTGTTCAAGCAAATAGCCATATGGTAATGTTTGGAAGACTTCTGCATGGCAGTTGTTTAAATCTTAAATATGCAGGCAGCACTTGCTTCTCTGAGATTCAAAATACATTTTATGAAGAAAAAAGGTGTTTGCAAGGAGCTGTTTTAACATTTAATGGAAAATGCAGGTGTTTCTAGACATCACACATCACTGGTTACAATAAGATTTAATATAAACCTTCTGAAAAGTTAAGACGTGTTTTAATTAATGGCTATTTTATTGTGGCAAAGTGTTGGAAGACAATAGGGTTTTTTGACTGTGCAGTGAAAAATATATCCGAAAGTATGGGTGAAGAGACAGTAAATCCCAAGTTCCTTAAGCACGTTCCTTTCCCAGTCTCAATAGTTGCAGATAATAATAGAGAAGGGAAAGTATCTAAAGTATCCATGATTGAAATCTATGAGACAAGTTAGTCATGACTAACTCAAGTGGAATTAATTTGAACTGAACTATTCTTGATTAACTCTATTTGAATAAAACCCTCTGCTTTTCTATGAAATTAGAGACTTGGACATAAACTTTGCAGGAACAAATAAAGAAATTGGAATAGCAAATGCTATATTTCACCATTTAGCTTAAATATTTTTAACCCACATAGACGAAATAAAACTGGAGTACAACAATCACTATAGTTACAAATGCCATGTTTTCCTTCCCCCCCTCTGATCATTATGACTGCTTCAAAAACATACCTGGGCACTGCTGCTGCTACAAGTACATGATGACTTTGATGTGACATCATGAGTAAAATTCAGTTTTTAAAAGTTGAGGAGTTTCATATAAGATGAACTTATCTGAAAATCTCTCTTCGTGTTTCTTGGCGGGGGTTGGGGGGAAGGGATTGAAATAAAGCATACTTAACACAAATGGATACTTGTGTTTGTTTTTAATTACTTGATGATGATGTCTGTCAAAATATGTTTCCATTAGTTAACAGCGCATTCCCCTGGCCTGCATATTTTAGTTAATCTCCTGTCATTCTACAGAAAAACCTACTTGAGTGCTACCAAATCCCCAACCTAACACAGCTTTCTTGTGTTTTAATGGAGCATTTTCAACAGATCAAAAAGCAAAGGGCTTATTAATGAGCTCAAAAAAAGATGAAAGAGAACTGTATGATTTCAGATGCTTAATGCTGAATGGCTTGGGCCCTACATCTTTCAGAGACTGCCTTCTTTCCTTTGTATTATCATGGCCCATACGATAAAGGGAGAGGACTTTCTCAACTGTACCATCTGTAAAGTCAACTTTGAATACTGAGGGCGGGGGCACATACATAGGCATTCTTGGTGACTTACTCCCTTGCAGAATTCCCTCCCTGCTGTGTCTCCCTTCTGGGCATGAATAGTTTCTGGGAAAGGTGTAAAACTTTGAGCGGCTTTTCAACAAGTAGGATAAAACAGGTTTCTGTAGGGATTAAGATTTAACAAGAGGGTTTTTTTTAAAAAAAAATCAGTGTGTGTGATTTATGTTTTAACTGTTATGCATAACAAGCTTATTGATAAGGGACAGGATATAAATTAAACCAACTAACTAAACACATAAAAGGTGCCAAGTGTGCTTACTTATCTATGCACTACAGACTCTCTGGTGAGTAAAAATGCCTTCTGCATTTTTGTTTTCTCTGAAACAACATCTCTCATGCAGAGCAAAATCAATGTAAGATTGTTCAGTGATCGTCTGTGCAACCAGTGTATTTTTTGATACACAATACTATGGCTTATCTGGCCCATAAGTAATATTTTCTTGATGACCAGAGGACATTTGATTTCTTTTACTTCTCAGTTCAATCTGATAAAATTGAACATATTATTCTAGATCCTACATAGGAGAAAAACATAGTGCAGTTGATAGTTTTTCAGAGATGGAAAGCATTCTTTTACATAACACACATTAGTTTGTTTTTAAAAGAAAGAAAGAAAAAGGTATTAAAGTTACCTTAAAATTACTTAGAACTTATTTGCTAATAAATACTATCAAATCAGTATGATTGTTGTGCTTATTGTTTGAATTTAGAATTAGAAACTAATACTGTGGGTAATAAACATGTTAAACAAGAGTATTTACATTTAACTTGGTCTTTGTTGATTCAAACACAACTAATATAGATTACATGAAAATATTCTGGCTTAAGTGGCTTGGTTATTGCACTGAAAGACCTTAGTAACATGGAGAGAAAGCAGTAGCTGGATAGTAATATCTCACAATTTAGTGCCTCTTTTATATAAACATTTAGATTTGGGGGTAGTGCAGGGCTAGACACAGCCTTGATTAATTGTCTTCTGTTTTAATTATGATTTATGTTTATATCCAACCCTTCCTCAGTTGACTTCAGGGTGGTATACATGGACTTTATACGATCCACTTTATCCTCACAATAACCCTATAAGGTAGATAGGCTGAGTGAGAGTGAATGACCCATGGTCACCTAGTAAGCGTCATGGCTGAGTATGGTCCGATCTCTGTTGTCAGCACTGCTGTTCTGTGGGCTCCCAGAAGCCTCTCTACTTATGTTTGGGACTACGGGCTTGTAGTTCGCATTCTTCACATGCTCAGGAGTCTCACGGGATTGTGGGAACCCTGTTTGTTGGCATATTGGGGACAGGTCACTTTGCACGCAGAGGGACGGTTGCCCCCAGATGCAAACAGCAGCCAAGCGAATTGAGAAAGAGCTAAGTGGGCAAGGAGCTCAGAGGAACTCTGGAAATTAAAATTACTGATTGTTCTACTGGGTCCTTCCAACCTAACAGATATTGTCCTTGCACATGCATTTAGTCCATTTGCATATAGTTTGGGCAGCAGAACTGGTTCAGCCACAGGATCCGCGAAAGGTCCCTGAGCATGTGGTTTCAGCGCCAGAGCCCAGCCTTGAAATTTATTAAGCAAGAATCCATGGAAGTGCTCTTGAGAATGTGCAGAGTGCAACTGCAGACAATACTCCCTGCACATCAAGAGACTAGAGGGAAGGACTAGGGTATGGGTGGTGCACTACTGAGTTATCCTGTTATAATGGGGGTTGGGGTCTTGGAGTGGCTGGGGGAGTCAAGGGTGTGTGTGATGGGTCTCAAAGAGGGATCTGTTGCTTGCTTCAGCTGTTGCAAGCTTTTCTGGGTGTGTTTGTGTGGGGATGGCAGCGGCTTGTACTCATCCCTCTCTTCTGTTCAAGCCAAACCCCTTCTCCATCAAATAACAAATAGAAATAGATTTGGAAAGAAATGTCTCAGTCCTCAACAATGGTTTGAGAAAGAAAATAATCTGATCCATTTTTGCAAGGTCCTCCCTCCCTCCCCTCCCTCTATATCTTTTTCTCTTACATTCTTTATCCATTTTCATTTTCCCTTCCCTTCCCTGTCTGTCCCCCACCCCCCACAAATTAGAAATAGTTTGGGAGATGCTAACAGGTTGGGATGGCAGGATTCTTACATTCTTGTGAGTTCAGTTGCTATTTGTGCCATCAAGAATTGACGTGTTTAAAAATAATGTGTGTGTCACTGTGTGTGTATGTGTGGGATGCTGCTGCTTAACGCAGTGGGTAGAGGGGGTTTCAGAGGCCTTTAGGTGATGATGCTTAACTCGTGAAGGGGGGGGCTCTGGAGGAGTGGTCCTCCAAAGGCCTTCAGGTCCAGAATCCAAAATCACCTAGGTGTGCCCCTGTTTGCAAGTATCTGGTTGATTTTTGTAACATATTTTTAGTAGTAATACTGCTTTAATGAACACACTTATTCTGCTGTACCCCTGAACCCCAAATAAAACCTTACTTTATTTATCTCTCTGTCAGTTCATTTCCCTGGGACCAGAACTTTTCACAAACGTTATTCTGACATGGGACTTCTCCACCCCAACTCACTAATTCACCACATAAAGCCCGAATGCATTTAGGGATGTTGGCGAATCACCTCAGAGCAGTTCCATTAATATCTCCCCAGCCAAAGTCCAACACTTTAACCACTACACCACAGTGGCTCTCATATTATATAACATTGAGGTAAGACAATGAAGGGAGAAACAGGAGAAGAGATTAACTCACCTATATTCTAAACACGCTAAACACTGAGGCGGTGCTGCTTACATACAAATGATGCTCTTCTACACAAGAAACTAGAGCAAGGTAGTGCTTGAGAAAGATTAAGTAATGATGCATTGAAGACTGGAATGTGGAAATCGCATGCTTGGTACATCAATTTTGCCCAGCTACTTCTTCAGAAGTATTTGTAGTAAACCAATCATTTTGACCAGCTTGGGGAGAAACACTTTCATGCTCTACCTGTATCTGCTCCATTCTGTTGCGTGAATAAGTTGATGCCCTGGGAAAAAATGGGCCTTTTGGGGAAGAATAAAGATACCACACTCCAAATGATTCATTTTAAGCTCTAAACATTGCTATGTCTGGGTGAAGTCTTCATAAAACATGAATGACAATTTTATAAGTGTGTTTGTGTGTGCTCTCTCTCTCTCTCTCTCTCATATATATTCATTCTATTGGCTGTTTTGTCTAGTATCAAGTTAGTACTGAAACACATTGTGGAAGTAGCAAAAAAATCACATGGTACAGCTGTAACGAGAGAAAAGGTTGGCTTGTCTATTCTGCGAAAGGAGCTGTCATTAGATAAGCAAAGAAAAATGACACAAAGAATTATAAGCTAGTTTATAGCAATGTTCTCAGAATACTACTCGAAAAACCCATTAGCAGCACTATCTGTGCCTTGATTCAGAATTTTTTAACAAGTTTATATCTGGGGAAATAGGTAGAAGAATGAATATGCAAAGCCTTAGAGAGGCAAAGAATTTGTTTTATGAAAAGGACAGATCTAAAAAAAATATGTATACACTTTAAATATTTGGAATTTTCAAGCAAATCGGAGAGGAAAATGCAGCTCTCTTATGAAAAGAGCATAGGCTCTTAGATTAGTTTAATTGCCGATCAAGAAAATGGTTGTAACTTTCATCAGGCAAGAGCTTTGTGATGCTACATATGAATTCATTCCATGATCATGTTCCATTATTAGGAAAATTGAATTTAACTATCTAGTCAAGAATCTAAGCCTTGATGTCCATTTGTGCTACAATAGCAAGACATTAGCAGGTTTTACTTGGGTTAACAATTGAATGGGAAGTGGATTTTCCAACTAAGAAGTTATTGTTATAAGATGTGATGAGATAAAATACAACTAGAGTCCCTTGTTGAGGGAGAAACTAATTAAATTATGTATCAAGTCAAACATGAACAACCATACTAAGATTGCAATTTAAGGGTGCAGTTCTAAGACACTCTAAGATTGCACTTTAAGGGTGTAGTTCTAAATTGCCATTATGGTACAATTCTCTCATGTATCTTGGTCTCATTCTAAGTGAGTACACTAGTCAGATTATGAAACAGTCAGCAGCCAAGAGGGAGTCTGTGTGTGTGTTCATGTGTACGCACACATGTGCGTGTGATGCAACTAGTCTTATCTTCAGACATCTAGTTTATGCTCGGGGGGGGGGGGAGAAAAAAAAGACTTTCCTGTCAAAGCAACTAACACTTATCATTGGCTTGTCCTTGCTGCTGATTAAAGGAAACTATGGTCGGATGCACTTATTCATCATTTCTTGCCGTTATAATGTGCCATACTAAGACATGGCTGCATTCACATGTAATGCAGAATCAGAGTTGCAAGGGCCAAAGGTTTCCTTACAGTTACATCTGAATGCATGCAACTGTCATGTTTGTTCAGTGACCCGAGATTATGCTCCGCAGACTCCAATTTGAACCCTCGGTTTGTAGTGAGTTTCACTGCTCATAACCAGGGTTTTAATCGCTGAGTGTTACGTCCAAATGCAGCACTGGAGGTTGCATTCCATCAAACTGGAGTTGAAAGAGGAAGTTCCTCCCTCTCTCTGGGCATGACTGGCTGTGCAGGCTGTCCTTCAAGCAAGAAGGAAGCCTACACAACCAGTTCCTCTTCCTCTCTACAGTCTCCCTGACTGCAGAAAACCTGCTGTCTGTTTCAACTGAATGCTAACAGAAGAGCATGGGGTGGGGCTAAAGGTAAAGTGTGCCATTGAGTCGATTTCGACTCCTGGCACCCACAGAGCCCTGTGGTTTTCTTTGGAGGATACAGGGTTAGGGAAATGCTTGACTAACAAGTAGAAGGTTGCCAGTTCGAATCCTCGCTGGTACTATATCAGGCAGCTGCGATATAGGAAGATGCTGAAAAGCATCATCTTATACTGCGCGAGAGGAGGCAATGGTAAACCCCTCCTGTATTGGTAAACCCCTCCTGTATTCTACCAAAGATAACCACAGGGCTCTGTGGGCGCCAGGAGTTGAAATTGACTCGACGGCACACTTTACCTTTACCTTTACCCTAGTAGATAGTTTTAGTGTGTGTTTCATTTGCAGTGCTAACAGTGGAACTGCAACAATGAAGCACATGTTACTACACCAGAGAAAGTGGCTGTTCATGTCATTTGGTGTTTGTAGGAGGCAACAATTGCACCAGGAATTATTAAATTATATTTTAATTCCCTTATATGACCTTCCCGCCTTGCAGCGGCTGTTTTAAACTATTTTGCATTATTGTAACAAGCAGCACACTATATATATTAGACACAGTTGACATTCTCTGTGGTTATGGCTTCCATGTGTCTTGACTCTTGAATTTAAACTAAACTCTGCTCAGCAGAAGCCATGAAATGCAGAAGCAAAAATAATATTCTGCAGACATAAGTTCTCAGTAAAGCCATGGCCAGGTCATTGTTAATACTGCACCTCAATCATTTAAAGACTTCATGAAGAGTTTGCTGTTTTTATATTTCTTTACACTCTGTTAACCTTCAACCCTACATTGGGTACTGGTAGTGAATTCTTCTGCTTTTTCCCAGGTTTACAATGAGACAGTAAACATTCTTCTAAATGAAGGGATATGAAAAACAATTTAACACATTATTTGCAGAAGTCTGGGAGGTTAGAGTTTGCTAGTGATTAATTCTTTCTTTCTTTCTGCCTTTCACAACTTGTTTCTACTGACTTCAGAAATCAGAATACCTATATGCAGCTTATGCTTCACAGCATTTTTGACATGTGATGAAAGGAGTGTACACAATTCTAACCAAACTAACAGGTTGAACAATTTATTAATATTAAATTTTAAAACAGCATGATAGAACTAAAGAAAATGTTTTCTGACTTTTATATCCAAACATTCCCAATAAATGAGCCCTCAAAACAGAAAAATAGATATTAATGATTTTTGCAGTCAATTGCTTCATTCGAACATTTTGGCAATTTAGTTTGGTGGGCAACTTTCAGTTGCACAAATAATGGAAAGTTTTGCAAACTGTTTCCATCTTGCATGATGTCCAGAGTTTAGACACTAATGAAAATTTGTAAAGAGAAATAGAAGACCTATTAATTTGGATAAATCAAAAGTACTATGCAATGTAATTTAAATTGGCTTTCATTGTAAACAACCCAAAATGCTAAAGATATTTTGAAGAAATAAGCTGTGGAAGGCTGCAGGAATGGGTGGATTGATCCCAGGGGCAGTTTTCCCATTAAGCAAGGTAAGGTGATGGCAAGGGTGGAGCCATCATTAAGTGAACTGGTTCAAAGAACCCAGGCTGCCAATGAAAAGGACTGCTGGAGCCCCCATTGCATGTGATGTCACTCACAAAGGGGGCGTGGCTGGATTGCCTGAAAGCCCGACCCAGTCATCCCCCTCTAATTTCCAGCCAGCGCTTGCTGCTGGACAGCATTTATTTCCCTTCATCTCCCTCCAGCGAGGGCTATTCCAAGCCCAGGCCACACCTCCTTTGCATGTGACATCATGCACATGGGGGCGTGGCTCGGGCTCTGGAGAGTTCCGAGCGAGCTCTTCCCATCTAATTTCAGGCAGCGTTTGCTGCCTGACAGCATTTATTTTCCTTCTTCTCCCTCACGGGCGGGCCAAACACAGGCCGCCGTTCGGTTGGCTCCACCCTTGGGTGATGGCACCAGGTGGTGACTGTGTCATGGGAATATAGGTGCAGGCACCTTGCCCCACCCCACTGTGTGTGTTACTTCACCTGTCTGCCACCACGCCTGTCTCCTTGGAGCTCACACCATCTCCTTGTGCAGTCTCCCCTTTGCCTGCTGGCCCCACCTCCCTTGGTGATGTTTTAGTCCTCTACCTTGTTAGGCTGACCTCACCTTCTGGGCATGTTGCAGCCATGGGTGATATCAGCAATGGCAGCAGTAAATACATAGCTTGCACATAACAACGGCCTCTCCTTATTGTCATGTGCTAGCTCCACCAGCTTGATCATTCTCTTTATCTCACTCTCTCTCTCTCTCTCCTCCACTTCCCCCAACAAACTTGTTCATTTCATCTGCTCCATTTCAGTTCCATGATAGGACTGATGTGCTTCCCACTTTCATAGAAAACTGCTTTATACTGAGCCAGACTACTGGCCCATCTAGCGAAGAATTGTCTAAATGACAGACAACAGCTCTCCAAGATTTCAGGGAGGAGCCTTTCCCAGTCCTACCTGGAGATGCCAGGGATTGAACCTGGAGTTTCCTGCATGCAAGGCAGATGCTCTACCACTGAACTGTGGCCCCAGATGGCTAGCTGTTTCTCTCACAGGAGCTGAGGTGATGCCAGTGGTGGAGGTGGCTGAAGTTCCCCCATCTTATTAAAACCTAAGTACTGTCAACCCCACCTTTATAATTCACTAAGCAGCTAGACATGACCAGTTTGGCTCCCATTAGAGAAGGAAGCAGCAGATGTCTCTACAAAGCAGGCTTCAGAACAGCTTTTGGCCCTAGCAGCAGGGAGAGAATTTAGATAACTGATGCCAAATATAATGAAGTTTTATTTTTAATCCGCTCCAGAGACCTAATCAATAAATCAATCATACTGGTTATTTAATTATTACTTATATAATATAAATGTATCCCTCTTGAAATCTGTTAGCTTGGTTTGTAGCCTTCCAGAGGTAGCCTAAAACATAGGGTGCAAAAGCATAGCTTGGCTCATGTGCTTACCCTTGGCTTCTGTAGCAGTGAAGAGTGTCATTTGAAGCACATTTGAGAGCAGAGTGCCTAGCCAAGAGAGGCTCTCCTGTAATTATGAGTCTATAGATGGAAAGGAGAGTTCTTGAACTAATACTGAGTGGTCTTTTGGGCTTCAGGATTGTTCTTGCTATTTGCATATGTTAATCCTGTCAAGTCCTTGAGTACTGCTGTAGCCTGCTATAGGGGTGTGCACAAAACCAGCTAGCCCAGTTCAGATCGAGGCTGAACCAACCTCGAACAGGACTGGGCTTCCCCCCTCTCAACCCCCCCCCTCCAGTTTGGTTCAGCTGGGGGGGAGTTCACGTGTGTGTGTGTGTGTGTGTGTGTGTGTGTGTGTGTGTATACCCAGAATGTAGTACCCAGAATGTTGGAGGGCAATATGCTAAATCATTGTAAACCGCTTAGAGAGCTCCGGCTATAGAGCGGTATATAAATGTAAGTGCTATTGCTATTGCTATTGCTATACACACACACACACACACACACACATATATATATGTATATGTGTGTGTGTGTGTGTGTGTTAATTTTTGTACTTACCCCCTCTAGGGGCTTCTTTGAGGCCACAGTGGGGGGTGTCCTCAGATGTTCCCCCTCATGCTAGCCTTCAGGTATAAAAGCACCTGGTTCAGGTGATCTTCGGCACTTTCTGAGCCTTGCCCCCATTGTGGTGGACATTTTGGAGGCCTCCAGGCATAAGCAATGCACTCCTGCATGGCCTGGGCCCAGGGGCGTAACAAGGCTGGAGTGGGCCCAGAGACAAAATTTTAAAATAGGCCCCTTGCTGATAACACACACACTTCACAATATATAGTCATGTGACTTGCCTCTGGGGGCCTCCTCGAGGCATGGGGGCCCCCAGGCAGCTGCCTCTTCTTGCCTAATAGTAGTTACACCCCTGCCTGGGCCATGACTATTTGTGAACCTGCCAAACAGGTGGGGCATTAGGGTAAGGGTTAGAGCCAACCCGACAAACCAGGGGGTTGGCTCAACATCAAGCCATCAAACAAAACTAGTTTGACTTTGAACAGGTTTGGAATCAAACATGTTCACACATCCCTAGCCTGCTAGGTTCCAGATTTTTTGTCTGTGTAAGAAACAATTAGGGAGTCCCACCACATCTATATTTCAAATTACCTGCCTTGTTTTCTTATCTGGATTCAGTCAAATACAGACTGAAGGCTACTCCAAAGCCTTCATTCTCTAGCCAGTTTCTGAAAAGAACTGGACATGGAAGGAAAATAAAGAGGTCCAAATGGCAGCAAACCAGGCTAACAAGGCAATTTTTCATCTTGCTCCTGGTCATGACTGAAATTGTTGAAAGGATGTTGGGTATGGAAGTTGCCTATCTAAAGGTTTTGCGTCTCAGACTCTCACCCATGCTTGATTCTGTTTATGTCTAATAAATCTTCCAACTAGAAAATGATGTTTGGTAAAACCCAGATGCTGAAGATAATCTCATCTTCCATAATTCTTCTAAAGCTGTAAAAGAGGGTGGGGGGAAACCCCTGAGCAACATCCAGACTAACGCTGTCCTTGCATTAGAATATTTTATGAGTGCCGTAATTTTTCTTCCATCTGTTGTCCATGATACTGGCTGAAAATATGTCCCTGAGGGCTGGTGGAGTGTCAGAAACATACATTGGGGCAGTGGAGGGATGAGGGGTCCAGGAAAAATAACTGGGCTCATGAAATTTTCTAACACAAAGGCAGTGTTAGTCTGTATGCTGCCCAATTTTAAAAACAAGGCACTGCCCATTTGCACCAGGACAATAAAGACATGAGACATAATTATGGAGTAAAATAGGGCCACAGTTTTATTAATTGTAATTAACAAAAAGAGATAGGGAGGATTGGTGCTCCACGTCCCAACAGTGCGGTTCATAAGACTCGCTGCTTCAGTGCGAGCCGACCAACCTAAAGCCTAGGGCAAAATACCTCTGTTCCAGGCAACATCAGGCCTAAGGCCACCTGCTGCCTATCATAGCCCACCTAATGTGCAGGCACTTGCCATAGGATTCGTCATCCTCAAGCCGGAAAGCCTTAGAGGGTTTTGAATCCCTTAGCAGGTTGGAGTAAGTCATCAACCAGTGCTCCCTGAGCCAGAAAGCTTCTAGGGAAGGGCAATGACCTCCTCTTACTCCAAGCGCGTGCCTCAAAGGTGATCACCAGAAACCCATTACCCACAAACTGCAATGTACCTGCCATTGTGACCAAGGAAATCCAACTGAACTAACTTCTAACTGAACTAACTAACCAACTGAACTAGGGTTGGGCGTTTTGTTTTGTTGTTCTGGTTTTTTGGGGGGCCGGAATCGGAAATACCCCCATTTTGTTCTTTGTTCGAAACCAGCCAATCCAAAACACCCCAATTTTGTTCTTTGTTCGAAATTTCAAAATCCGAATCTGAAACATTTTGGATTTTAAAAAATGGCCCCAGGGAAAAACTAGTTGGTGGGGGTGGTAGTGCCCAATGGATGGAAACTACCACCCAAATTTCAGAGGAATTGGGCAAAGGGCTGGGTTTTGGTGAATTTTTGAAGTATAGGATTTTTCCCTTAGGGAAGAATTGAGGTTTTAGCAAAAGTATAGCTTCATGTTGGGGGGAAAGAGGTGGCCCAGAGCAGAGTAGGGTGGGTGGTAGTGCCCAGTGGGGGCAAGGAAGCTGCCAGAATTATTTCAAAGGAATTGGGCAGAAGGCTGACTTTTAAAGATGTAATGGAGTTTGCGTGTCTGTAAAGTTCTTCCCCATAGGGAATGATGGACCTCCATAATTCCTGCCCCATAACTGCACTTGGGGGGCACCAGGGTGGCCCAGAGCGAGTGGTGGTGTAGACCACATAGGGTGCCAACCACCCCCATGGGTTGCTAACCCATGGGGTACTGGGTTCTGTTGTTTCTGAGATGTTTTGAGTGTAGATTCAGATTCTCTGGTAGCATATGAGAGTGGATTCATGGTTTGTCATTGAAAATCTCACATGCTACCAGAGAATCTACACTCAGAACACCTCAGAAACAACAGAACCCAGAACCCCATGGGTTAGCAACCCATGGGGGTGGTTGGCACCCTATGTGCACTACACCACCACTCACCCCCGGCCACCCCAGTGCCCCCCAGATGGAGTTATGGGTCTGCTGAAACCTCCATTATTCCCTGGGGAGGGGACCTTAAAGAAGCATAAGCTTCCAACAATTCCTAAGAAATCAGCCCTTTCCCCAATTCCTTTGCAATCTGGGTTGTGGCAGGCACCCCTTGGGGCACTGTCACCCAAACCACTCTTTTGCCCCTCAGGCCCCCTTTCTGCCCCGAATCTGCCCCAAAGACATGTCAACTTCAGAAATTCTTTAAAAATCAGCCCTTTTCCCAATTCCTTTGGAATCTGGGTGGCAGCAGGCACCCATTGGGGCACTACAACCTGAACCACTCTTCTGCCCCAAAGCCCCCTTTCTGCCCCCAATCCACCCCAAATAACATCAACATCACACATCAACAACAGCAGAGCTTTGGAAAAAATCAGGCAGATTTCCAAAGGTCATGCACATCCACATCCCCCCCACCCAAAATGCAATTGATCTACACACAACAGTGTGAAACAACAACAGTGAAATGCACACTGCCCCATTGGCCAATGAGGGTAAAATTTACCCTTACATTTGCTTAAAAGGAATAAGGAGGCAATTGCCAGCAGATCAGCCCATGCTTTCGCTGGCCAATCTGCGGGCTGGAAGGGCTGGAAATTCAAACAGATGTCAAAACTAAAAATGGAGACTGAAGGAGAAAGACTTTCTGCGATTGCAAAATGGAGTTCCAAAACAGCCGAAACAACAAAACATTTTGTATCCAAAACAGGGACGTTTTGTTTTGGCTACAAAATTTTCTGTTTTGAGCATTGGGTGTTTTGTTTTGGCTCCAAAACAGCCGAAATGGCCTGTTTTGTTCACAAAACGTTTGTATCTGAAACGAAACGCACATCCCTACTAATTAGGGCCTATAGTGTGAAGTAGGGAAAAAAGGCCCTCAACCAAAGCCAATCTGTCAAGGGTCAAAAAATTCCTCCCAGCCCCTGAACAGGAGCAACCAGCATAAGCCCACACTATAACCAGGGATGGGTGGGAGGGGTCGCTGTGAAGGAGAAGACTATGTTTGGGGCGGGCCAGGACTGCAATGGCAGCCTGAGCCCCAGTCCCTTGCGACCCTCCAGCCAATGGCTGTTCCTAACATGCCTCATGCCTTTTACAAGGCTGGGGGAAAGAGCCTGCGCCCCAGACAAGCTGGGGAGGAATGGGCCAGTTCTGCCATTTCAAAAAAAGAAAAAAGTGTGAGTCAATTTTTTTTACTAACTGTTCTGTTCTCTAGTCTACTGATATAAATACTGTACAAACAGATATTAGGCACATTTTCCTAAACCCAGTTGCAAATTTATTTTCTAAGGCAGCCCAATTATCTCTGCACTGAATAGCTCAGCTGGCTAAATTGAAGTTTATATCAGATGGCAACAAATTCAAGATATATGAATGTCGAAGGAAAAAGAATGCCACCCACAAATAATGTTCATTTTAAAAACATAATAACAAAGTCTCTGAATCAGAATCAAGCTATATTCCACATGGTTTTACGTGATTGTGAAGGAAACAGAGGAGAATATGCTATTTGACGTGACTGTCACTTTCTCAGAATACAATGCAAGATAATTACCTGTTAAAGAAAATATTAAGAGTCATTTCTGCTCAACAAAATACCTCTGCCCTTCCTCCACAAGAATCTCTAGTTTGCATTATATTACCACACACTGTCTGTCCTGGCTTGTATGGTCCCTCCGAAATCTATTGTCTAAAATATATTGGAATGTGCAAATATTATATAAGGATTATATTTTGATAGTCACACTAGAGGCCTCCAGTAAACATTGTGGCTCGTACATTAGTGAGGTTCTCACAACCCTAAACTGGGTAGGAGAGCCATGCATACATTTGACTGGTGGTTGTTAGGGGTGTGCAAACAGTTTGAAACTGAACCGGTTCGAAGTCGAATTTATTCAGTTCAAAACCTCAGGGTCAAACCCCCAGACCAACCCCCCAGCCCATTTTGGGGGTTCTCAGATGAATTTTTTTTTAAAAAATTAAACTTATCCCCTCCGGGGGGATTCTCCAAGGTGGTGGCGGTGGGGGTGAGGTTCAACCCTGCCAGCCTTCCTGCTTTCAAAAATGGCCCCATTCAGCCATTCCTCCCCCACTGGCGCAGGGGCCATTTTTGAGGCTGCCGCGTCTGCGCAATGGGCCTCTGCATGGCCTGGCCACACAGAGGCCCATTGCGCAGGCGCGGTGGCCTCCAGAATGGCCACTGTGCTGGGAGAAAGGCCCAAATGGGCTGAGGAATAGCTCAATGGTGCATTTTTGAAGGTGGGAATGCTGGGGGGACCTCCGTGGACACCCCCCTACCACCTCGGAGACCCCCCCAGGAGGGGTAAGTTTAATTTTTTTTTAACTTGTCTCAGTTATATCTATGGTCCTATTTATTTCAATGGTTCTTTGGATATAACTCCTTGTCTGTCTGTCTGTCTGTCTGTCTCTTTCTTTCATATATCACTGCCTCCTTCTCTGTCATGCTCTCTCCACCTGATGCAGACTATCTCCTTCTCTTATTCATGATGAGGCTTCACTGCCACAAGCATAGTACAATATATGATTTTCCCCGGTGTGCATGCTGCATTCATGGAACTTGATATGAGGTCAATTCATTTAAATGCCAAGGAATGCGCCACAAATGCAATGTGGGAGGATTGCTTATGTCAGTATTAAAGATGAAGCCTTTGCTTGTGCAGAGTTCCATGTATGAACTCTGTATGAATTACTCAGAGGTACAGCATCCACTTTGCATGGAGAAGGTCCCAAATGTAATCCCCTGGCATCTCCACATAGGGCTGGAAAAGACCCCTATCTGAAACACAGGAGAGATGCTACATATCAGAATCCTCTCTAATAAAACGCTTGGTGTCCGTCCGTGGACGGACAGCAAGCGTGTGTCCGTGCCTCCATGCCCTGTTCTGCGCCTGCGCTTCGCGCAGGCGCAGAACAGGGCAAGGGAGACACGCTCGCCGGCACCCGGCAGCCATCTTGGGCGGCCAGAAGCGGCCGCCCTGAAGAAGCCGGAGAGGAGGCGGCGGGAAAGTGACCGAGGCGGCGGCGGAGCCGCCGCCTCGGCCAAAATAGGTGGAGGCCGAGGGCGGAGCAGAGGCCATGTAACCTTAAAAAAAAATTTACTCCCGCGGCCGCCGCCGCCGACCGCCCACCCTCCCTCCCAGCTGCCAAGTCCCCCTTACCCTGGCCGACTGCTGTCGGCCGAAGACAGCCCTTAATCTAAGAGGCAGAGAGGAGCTCGCAAGCAGAGCTCCTCTCTGTGCAAAGCCTCTTGCCGAACTGCCGCTTTGGGCGCTTGCGTCCCTTGCGCCCAAAGCGGCAGTTCGGCAAGAGGCTTTGCACAGAGAGGAGCTCTGCTTGCGAGCTCCTCTCTGCCTCTTAGATTAAGGGCTGTCTTCGGCCGACAGCAGTCGGCCAGGGTAAGGGGGACTTGGCAGCTGGGAGGGAGGGTGGGCGGTCGGCGGCGGCGGCCGCGGGAGTAAATTTTTTTTTAAGGTTACATGGCCTCCGCTCCGCCCCCGGTCTCCGTCTCCCCGGCCTGGCGGGGGCAAGTGCCTGGGCCGATTTGGCCCTTAAAGGTAGGGGGGGAACGGCGGAGGGAGGGGGAATGGCGGCGGGGGGCCAGGAGCGCTGTTACTAGCGCCCGTTATTCAACGGGCCAAAATTCACTTGTAGATAATAATCTGACTCAACAATCTGACTCAATAGGCATTTTCTATGTATCTATTCATAAATGAAACCCAGATTTGTTTCTGAGTGCTGCATGAACTACTGCTCGTTAGGTAGAGCACAAAAATATAGTCCTTAAAGGGTAAGGGAATAAGATGTACTCTAAGAGAGCATCCAATTCAGTCCTTGCCATGTCTTTAAACTAGTTCCAGGACCTATAGCGATGCTGACATAGGATTCTTGTATACCACATCATATCTTTTAAAGGGGGCTTTTCTGGTACTTTTAGCTTGGCAGTAACATGCTTAATAGGCTATGGCAGCCAATAACCCCCACTGGGCTTATTTCAGAAGGTTTTTACTACCCCTTCATTGTGTCGATCATGTTACAGTGCTAAAAAGATTCTCATTCATAATCTGCTATACAGATTATCTTAGGTGTTTAAAAAGTAATAGATTTAAAATTTGTATGTTGAGTTGCCCAGCTGCTACTCTTTACCCTTCAACCTGGATGGCCTTTCTTTCTGTCTAGCCTGAGAGCCATTTAAAAATATTCAATTTTTAATTAAATGATGAATTGTAACTTTTGAAAATGAGGCCTTCCAGAAATAGAAATAGATACATTTCTATCACAGCAAGCTCTGAACTTATGCAAATGGTGTCAGTGTTAACCATGGTTCATTATACAATCATGTCAACCATGGTTCATTATGCAAAACCATAGTTCAGTAATTGTGTGCTGCGCCAAACAGAGATAGTGTGACACTGAGTTAATGTACTGTAACTATCTCGCTATTTTATTCTTGGCTTGGCATTGTCTTATTCCAGGGTGACATTCGTTTATTTCCTTGTATAGTAGAAAAACATTATGGACATTCCAAGAATGCTATTCTCCTGGTCCTGAATAAAAGTAGGAGTGTTCACTGTGTTTCAAAGAACAGCATGTATGTCACATATAGGTGTTTCCTTACCTCAAATATGGATCCAGATTTTGTGGGGCAAGTAAGTGACTCTTTAAGTAGGCCATTGTTCATACTAAAATAGATAGACTCTTCAAATGAACTGTGGGATTTATTTGTGATTCAAGCACTTTGTCCTCCTTCCAATGTACCAGCCTCTTTAACAACTTGTCATGACTCAATATTGACTTTACACCAGTGGAGTATTTTTGACAACTACATAAAACATTTGGCATTTTAAGACATACCATCACTGTAATTATGGTAGTTGGGGGATGAATAATCTTTTCAAATTTAAGTGGAATGTCTTGAATGTCAGAACCTAGAATAGATCACTTTCTTTTGCACATTTTAAACTATGATATTTTGCACATTTCAAATTATGTTAATGCTGCAGCAAAATATATAGCTTAGTCTTAAGTGTGTCTTTTCTAACTATTTGTTTTCATTTAACCACCTTTCTAAAAGAAAAACAACTTAATTCTGCCCATTTATTGCCCGTGCTGCATATCTGATTTTCGAAGAATACTGGAGAAAAATAGGCACTCACATGGATATTAACCTGCTTGTGCTGAGACAAATGTCATAATGTTGACTATCTTTCTCTGGGTCTTGACAGCCATGGCATTAGGAAATGTGGATCAGTTTCTTAAGGCAGAAACATTAGATTCTCAAATCATTAATGTTTCCAAATATGTAGCTCACAGTGTGAATGTCATGTGGAGGTAAAGTACAAAACTAGAGATACAGTTGCAATTATGAAATTTAAAGGACTGGAACTTATGTGGGCTTCGGTGTCATTAGCTTACATTCACCTTCTATATTCACTTTCTTTATTGCATAAATAAAAGGGGAGTTTGCAGCAACATTTGAAACTATATTCCAAGATATATTTTGTAATCAAACAGCTGAACCTGAACTATGGTGGAATGTCATTTTCACCATTTTGTTTTTTAAGATCTTGATGTAAAATAAGCATCAGAGGTGCAACTAGGTAATTTTGGAGCCAGGTCCAAAATTTTTGGCCACCCTTCCAGCCACTGGAAGATAAGTTGCAATGCACTATTTTTTACACCAGAACATCCTCAGGGAAGGCTGGAAAACAAGGAGGGGAGGGGGTATTTTTAGAATAAATTCTGAATAAGACACTTCCCACTTCCGCACATACCACATTTAGCATGACTGTCCTGTCACTTAAATTAGCTGAAATTCTTCTTCTTCTTCCAGCAGAACATGCTCAAGGAAAGCTGGAACTCTTTTTATTTTTTATTTTTGCATTTGTGTGGTCTTGTGGTAGCAAGCATGAAGTGTCCCCTTTACTAAGCAGGGTCTGCCCTGGTTACATTTGAATGGGAAACTACATGTAAGCACTGTAAGATATTTTCCTTAGGGGATGGGGCTGCTCTGGGAAGAACACCTGCATACGTCTCCAGATAGGGCTGAGAGAGATTCCTGCCTGCAACCTTGGAGAAGCCGCGGCCAGTCTGGGTAGACAATACTGAGCAAGATGGACAAATGGTCTGACTCTGTACATGGCAGCTTCCTATGTTCCTATGTGCTATGGAAGGCAACAACGAACTGGTTTGAGCAGCATCCTTGAAGGCAAGAGTCGGAAATGGCCTTGGGGGTCTTCTAGTCTAGCCTCCTGCTCAGTGCAGAAAACTGCTGTGGCATGACAGACAGATGCCTGTACAGTCTGCATTAGTGAAGCAAATCATGCCATACACCCTTAAGCACGTTTATTCGGAAGTAACTGACTTCAGCGTGTGGCCTCCTCAGTAAATATGCCTAAGCTGACCTCAATGGGCCTGCCTGCTTGTCAGGCCAACATGCTTCAGGTTGTTGCAGGCTTGCTGGAGGCACATCTCGACGTGCCTGGGTCAGCTGGAGCAGCAGGCCATCTCTCTCAGTCTCCAGTGGCAAGGTGTGTCTTGGTGAGCTGCCTCTGGTGGTCCCAAGAGCAAGAGGTGCACCGAGGACCTGCAGCAGGTGAGCCGCCTGAGTTGCTTCCCCGCGCCTGCGCAGTATGACTCATGAGCATCGCAAGGATGTGATGTCATGTATGAGTCATACTGAGCAGGTGTGGGGAAGTGACGCAGTCAACTCACCAGCTCCAGGCCCTAGTTACACCTTTGCACTAGGGCCTGCAAACAGAATGAGGTCATTCACACAATCAAAAACTGTTTTATACCCAGCTTTGGGAGCTGTGTGTGCTCCTAGTTTTCTGTTGTGTGGAAGCAAGGCAGGAGGAAAACCTGGGTAGAAGTGATTGTGGGCAAGCAAAGTAGGAGGAAAAACTGGGTAGCCTTTCCTCCTACCTTGCTTCCACAAAGAAAACTAGGAGCACATGTTATTGCCAGTTTTATAAGGACACTCACACCAAATTTATTTCTCCTGTTTTAGCCACTTATCCTGGTCACAGAGACCAATTATATTTGGAAATTATGCTAGCCAATTTTAAACCTGTAATTTCAGATAATGTGGCAAAGTTCTGTTTTGTGGCGTTGAAGCTCCATAAAGACTGCATTAGAAATTTGAACAGTTTGTGATTTTGTAAACTTTTGAAATTCTTGAATTTTCTTATTAGTGCTATTAATTGTTATTGTTTGTTAATGTGGTCTGTGACCGCAATAAACATACTTCTACTAGTACTAGGAGCATACACAGCTCCCAAAGCTGGGTAGAACACAGTTTTTGATTGTGTGAATGACCTTATTGTGTTTTTCAGTAAATATAGTGTTATACATTGGTTGCAAGGGATCAAGATACATTTCCTCAAGGTTGCTGGGATGTTGCATTTTGCCAGCATGCAAATTGCAGTATTCCATTACTGAGAAAATGCCATTTTTATTTTGATTGTGACTATTATGTGAAATGTGTCTGGGGTTGTGTCACAGGCATTGAATAGTGCCTGCAAAATCATTAGTGATGAGCAACAGAACTCATTCTTCCCATGCCTGTGTCATTTTGTCAACTTAAAAAAAGAAAGAAAAGAACTCACACATTTATATATATTTTTAAAAAACCATTTTGGAGGACAAAGGACCCCTGCTATATCATTCCAACATGGTTGTATTAATCTCCCAGAAATATTTCAGGTGTGCTGCCCTTCGCAGCCCTTTTCTCCCTCTTAGTTAATGGGGTAGCATGCAGGAAAGGTTAGTTCCATGTGAGACTCCTTACGATTAGATGCTAATAAAAAAAGAGATCATTGTTGCCAATTGAAAGGCTCCTATCTGCTTCACTGAACTGTTTAATGAAGCTTCTACTGCAGCACTTCAGCTTCTGGCATAATCCAGGTGAATGTTTGCCCACCCCCCTCACCCCCTTTAAGCTCTCCATGCAGTGTCCATGGACATTTCTACAAACTAAACTAAACCACAATAAAAACCATAATAATAAGCATTTGTAGAGCACTTGGGTTGTTTAAAGCATCTCTTATATATTATGCTGTTGTAATCCTTACAAAGACCCTGTAACGTAAGCATTATTATCCCCATTTTAGAGCTAGGGAGCTAAACAGAGAGCTTATCTAGGGAGTTTGTGGCAGAGCTGAGATTAAAACCTGGAAACCTCTGATTCATAGCTCAGTCTCATAAGCACGATGCTGCACTAGCTGGAGAAGGGCTACAGTGGCAAATGCAGTGGCTCCATTCAAGAGAGGCAGAGTGGCAAGACAAACACCTGCATCATTATTCAGCACCAATATAGCTTCTGGAGGCTGTAAGATGGGTTGCAAGGTGGGCTGCAGGTAGTGGAGGCGTAATGCTGTTTAACTGCAGCGGTTTGACCAAGATTGACTGGAAATTCTGGGTTCTCTTGTCATGCTCCACGGGAGCACATAGGGCTCCATGATCACAGTTAACTCTTTAACCATGATCCTCATCATCATGAGAATGTGGACTAAGTAGGAAACTTGCATGCAGATCTGTAACATATGCTGGATCTACATGCAGGTTTCTCATTGCATAGACACATACCCTAGTAAACTGCCATTGAATGCAGATTCTAAATCGGTATTCACACATTACTATTCATGATTATATTATTATTGTTATTTGCTTACCACTTTTGAACAAAAAGTTCACAAAGTGGTTTGAGAAACCTGCATATTGGAACATCACATGTTATGCACGACCAAAGCATGCATAGCAATAGCAATAGCAATAGCAATAGCACTTACATTTATATACCGCTCTATAGCCGAAGCTCTCTAAGCGGTTTACAATGATTTAGCATATTGCCCCCAACATTCTGGGTACTCATTTTACCGACCTCGGAAGGATGGAAGGCTGAGTCAACCTTGAGCCCCTGGTCAGGATCGAACTTGTAACCTTCTGGTTACAGGGCGGCAGTTTTAGCACTGCGCCACCAGGGGCTCTTTGACGATATACTGAGGCAATATACTATATACTGAGACAATATACAATATACTGAGGCAGTATAAGACTATATACTGATGGCAAGGGTGGGTGGGGGCAGGTGCACCTACCTTGGCCCCAGACAATCATTTGGGTTCCTCTTCGGTGCATTGCCGCATGCCCACAGGAGCATGTGGATTACTGGATGCCAAGAGTCATTTTCCCAGCCTCCAGGAATCCCATAATACACTGCGCAACAAGCTCGGTGCACTGGGGGATTCCAAGGAGTCAGGAGCAATAGGCACCCAACTCCGTGTATGCTCAGGCTTTGTGCATGATTGCGCCCTTAACCCTGGCTCAAGGCCAGGCTAAAAAGTTGGGTTAGGTGGGATGGCAGCACTAGAATCGACCTCAATCCTGGCATTCCACTCGAGCAGCCTAACGCAGGCTGGGCTACACTAGCCTAGGTTAGGCTGCTTGTGAGAATAGCCTCAGTATATAGTCAAAGTTATTTAATCTGGCTCAGTAAACGATAAAAACATTCTATATAACTTCTTTCCTGCTTGTGAGAATAGCTTGAGTGTGCAAGACATCCCTATTGATTGATTGAAAGGCATGTATAGCCTACCTTTCAATTTAAAATATTAAAGCTGCTTGCAATACATGTAAAAGAATAAAAAATAAAATCAGTTAAAAACACACATCAAAAAAGTTAAAGTGGATAGCAGCAGTCCAGGAAAGATGTCAAAAGATCAAGACCATATTACACAGCAGAATTAAAATCTGCAATGGTGGGTGGGGAGAGAGAGAAAGCCCATTGAATCTCTCTAATGCCACATATGCACATAACGTAAACCCACAGTTAGACAGGGCAGAGGTTTGAACTCCGTGACATCAGAATGCATGCAACCACGATTTTGCAGCAAAAACAACCCGAGGTTTGCCAAAATCCAATTTGACTCTTCAATTTGTAGTGAGTTTCACTGCCATAACCTGTTTTCCAGTGCAGCGTTATGTCTGAATGTGGATGACATCATAACCACAGTTCCATAATCATACAGACAGCAGCGCAGACCTGACTAGGATCACGCCTGCTCTCCTCTCTTTGGAGAGGAGAGCTGGTCTTGTGGTAGCAAGCATGACTTGTCCCCATAGCTAAGCAGGGTCTGCCCTGGTTGCATATGAATGGGAGACTTGATGTGTGAGCACTGCAAGATATTCCCCTCAGCAGATAAAGACACTCTGGGAAGAGCAGAAGGTTTCAAGTTCCCCTCCTGGCTACTCCAAGATAGGGCTGAGAGAGATTCCTGCCTGCAACCTTGGAGAAGCCGCTGCCAGTCTGTGAAGACAATACTGAGCTAGATGGACCAATGATCTGACTCAGTATATGGCAGTTTCCTATGTTCCTATGCAGGTGAAGTGGCTTGTCACTGGCCGCCTCTCTGAGCATTCGCCCCACCCGCTCCCAGTCTCTGATCCAACAAAGCAGTTGCCCAGCAACAGAGACACTGCCACGTCCCATCCCAAGCTTCAAATCCTGTCAAATGGCAAAGTTAGAGGGGCGTGCCATATTTGCACCCTGTTCCTTGTCCCCCACTCCTAGTAATCAGGAGAGAAAGGGAATGGGATGGCAAGGTGGGAGCTATGTTCTTTTCTCCGTGAAAATGAATGGGTGTATGTTCCAAAAAGAATATATGTTCACAAGCACATTCACTCGAGATGGCAACATAAGCAGGATAACCCCATTAAGAGTGCTGAGATGACAACATACTGTATGGCAGGGCAGTGATACCTGTGGTTGGATTTAAAAGGCAATCCCAACCAGTAATTTCTAAATGGCTAAGATATGTTTTTTGTACAATGATATTGTGGAATGGGGGCCCGGCCCCTTCCCCTTGGGGATACATGAGGGGTCCCTAGACACACATGTGAAGGGCCGGGCAGTAGGATCAGCGTTGCCAACACTGACAGGGGAGATTCCTCCTCTGAGGTGACGATTTATACTGTTCCTGTGCAGACCGCTCACTCATGAGAGTGTAATGCCACAGGGATACCCCTTCTTAGGGCTTTAAAGGCCAAAATCAGCACTTTCAATCAGAGGTGTTCTAACCTCCAGACCTTGAGGCCCCTGTCTGCAGCCTCCAAGGCCCGAGGGGCTTCCAAAGGCCTGCAGGGGCCTCCGCCATGAACCCCTGCCACCTCTGCAAGGCTTCTCTGCCACCGCAAGGCCAAACTGCCAATCTTGCCAGTAATTCTAGTGTGTGGCTGTGGGGTGGGGGATGAGGCAAGCAGGCACTCCCCCCCCCCGTGGCGGCAGCAGTGGGAGGAGTGGGTGGGTGCTGAGCCTGGCCGTTCGGTCCAGTGGGCCTTGAGAAATGAATAGAGACTATTCAAACTGCACAGGCACACTGGAGCACCCCACAGTTTTCAAGGACCACTGGGCTGAACGGCCAGGTCCAGCGGCTGCTCCACTCTGTCCGCTGCCACCGCTGCGGGTGGGGGGGGGAGGCCTGCTTGACTCATCCTCCACCCACAGGCCAAGCACATGGCCGCTAGAATTACTGAAAGATCAGTGGTTCAGTCTCATGGTGGCTGTGGAGAGGACTTGCAGCAGCAGGGGGAGGCTTGCAGCAGTGGGGGGCCTTGCAGTGGGGGCGGTCCGGGCACCCAACCTACCTAGGTGCGCCACAGCTTTCAATTGAGTCCAGAAGATAGTGCTCTAGTGTGAGTGTGAATTTGTGCAGAATACAAAGTGTGTTCATCACTAAGACAGAGGAAGTAAAAAACAAGTGTAGATATAAACTGGGCTGGTTTTTTTGTTTTGTTTTTTTACTGTTGTCTTATTTCATCACTGATCAAAATGCACATTTCACTTGAGACAATACTTGATTTTAAGTAATTATCTAAATGGCACCCCAATTTTTCCTTGTGTTCATTCCAAAAATCAATTGTTTTGAATGGAGTGGGGGGCAACTATTCTTTCCTGAATTTCCTGAGGAATTCTCTCAGTGTTTAAGCAGCAGGACATGAAGAAACTGACTGACTTCTAAAAACTTTAATTGCACTAATAGCGTCATTAGTCATGGAGAGCCAGTGTGGTGTAGTGGTTAGTGTGCTGGACTAGGACTAGGGAGACCGGAGTTCAAATCCCCATTCAGCCATGATACTTGCTGGGTGACTCTGGGCCAGTCACTTCTCTCTCAGCCTAACCTACTTCACAGGATTGTTGTGAGGAGAAACCTAAGTATATAGTACACCGCTCTTGGCTCCTTGGAGAAAGAGCGGGAAATAAAATGTAAAAATAAAATAAAAAATAATCATTCGAAAGGCATTATACTGCGCCCCCAATCTGAGGTGATAGAACAGCTCAGGTTTCTGCTTCACTAGCTGTGTAATCTTTTGTGTTCAGCGACCAATAGATCTACTTCAATACCTGCTTATACTTCATGGCATGAGGAATAAGAAAGTCAAACCATAGTGCTTTTCACCTTTAACATTTCTTAATTAATCTTAAAATAACAGCACAACACCAATTGTCTTCATAAATTATTTTTGGCAACCTTAACCAGGTTTCCCTGGAAACTAATTAACTGATGTCACATGATGCTTATTAATGCATAGCTTTGGAGTATTATATTATTTGCAAGTGTTTCACAGTGAAATCTTGCATTTCTGAAGACAAGTAGTGGCCACAAGACTCAGTCCTGGTTTGTATATCCAGCAAAGAGCAGGGCTAAAATAGTGAGGTGGAGTGTTACAATTCCCCTGCCTTCTACCTTGAGACCAGGCACTCCAGGTACAATTTATGTGGATTGCATCAATTCAGTCTTAGCATTTAGTGTTATAATAAATAGCTTCCCATCCAAAAGTTGGGTGGACTCTGTGAACTAAGTTTATGTGTTCACAGGACTCTGTGAATTAAGTGTATAGTATACGTTCAGTGTGGGACAGTGCTGAAATACCATGGTGGAGGAGTATAGACTCTCCCATAACCATGAATCTCATGAGTAATGAGCCCTCCATGTGAACATCTCATTACACAAAGTTCTGATTCCCATGATTTACCCTTGCTAGTTGAATCATGTAAACCAGACCTCCACATGATGTCACATTTGTAGGGGAAGAATAGCAGTTTAGGCCCCAAATACTGTAGCAATTTGGTAAGAAAGCAGCAAAGCAAGAGGTCTTGAGACAGGTCTTTAGTATTGAAAAACTACAAGGATTTATTTAAAGAAAAGGTTACAAACAAATGTGAAAAAGCCTGAAGTTGAATTTCAGCTGTAGCTCATGGCTGAAGAGAGAGACCAAAACAAACAGCCATCTCTGGAGATACAAAATGGAGACTAACACTGGAAGAACAAAGAGGGGAGGAGTCCAGCACTTTTATCTATGACCCTAACATCCCCCCACCCGCTCCAGTGGTACTTCCAGGGTTCTAGCTCCAACAACATTCACATGGACAATCAAGTTCACATGAGAGGCTAACTGAATGGTGATGGAAAGCCATACTTTTCTACCATAATTATCTATCTATCTAGGGATTTTGTTATTTCAGGAATGTATAACACAAATTTCTTAGCATAAATCTCTTAATAAGCATAACAAAATCACATAATAAAAACAATAAAAAACATTAAGGGACTAAAACAGTGTCCCCTAATGAACTAGGTATGAACTAGGTTCGGCGATCAGAGTCCTTGTGGATGGGGAGAAAAGCCAAGGCATGAGACTGGAGGTTGGTGAAAGAGCAGAAACTTTACATGAAGAAAGTCCCAGGTTCAATGTCTGACATCTCCTGGTTGGGTTGGGAAAGTCCCTTTCTGAAACCATGGGACAGCCACTGCCCAGCAGGTAATTCTGATCAAGATGAACCAATCATCTGGGTCAGTAAAAGGCAATGTCATACATATCACTTTTTGTTCACCTAGCTATGAAACTCATTAAATGGCCTTGATGCTTAAATGCATTCATGTGAGACTTGTCAGTCTGACCCTAAATTAATGCATGGCTTCAGTGTTCCTCTTGCATGTTAATCTGCCGAGATTGTGTGTCTGTGAACTAAGTTTATACATTCAGTGTGGGACAGTGCTGAAATACCATGGTGGAAGAGTATGAGACTCTTCCCATGACCATGAATCTCATGAATAATGAGTAATGAGCCCTCCGGGATTGTGTGCCTCCTTGGGCTGCACACAGCCCAAGGAGACAAGAGACAAGTGCCTAGGGGTGTCTGATGGGGGAATTCCACAATGCACTGTATTCGACATGTGGTGCATTGTGGGATTCTTGGGGGCCAAGACCCGTCATCCTGGCCACTGGAGATCTGTGCTACTTGGCTTATCTCGGATCATCTGGGAGTGCAGCCCGTGCTCCCAGGAACATTTTTGCTGTTGTCTGCGGGAAGATAAGTTTGGAACAGCCTTCCCCTTCCCTACACCCTGCTCACCCACACAGTCATGTAAATACTCTTTAAATTTTTCATTCTTATTAGTCTGTATGAGAGAAATAAGAAGCAATAAAGAAGGTAAACTACAGTGAATACAAGGAATTAGAAGCAAAATAAAAACATATGTACCCTGCTAGTAGTTCTCCTACAAAAATGGATCAATTCAGTTCAGTACTATGTAGGCCAGCCCAAATAATATATAAGGATGCTTCAGGGAGTTCTTGCAATGGTCCTTAGAGTACATCTTTTATATTGTAAGTTACCTTGATCTCAATGGGTTTTCTATACATAGTACTCTCATAAAGTCTTGGCAACTGTGTGGGTGATTTTACCTTAAAGTAGTATAAAGTTCCTAGAGTGGGCCACTGGTGAGCCACTGTGGGAAACGGGATGCTGGACAGGATGGGTCTTGGGCCTGATCCAGTAAGCTTCTTCTTATGTTCTTAAAGAATACTAAAAGGTTAAGGAATACTAAAAAGCAGGACTTCTTGTAGAACCTTGCTGATTTGTCATCAACACGGCCTGTTCTTCTGTGTGTTTTAACAATTCTAGCTTTAATAATGCTTGTTATCCATTTACCTGGAAGAAAAGTTAGGCCGAAAGCTCTATAATTCCCTGGCGTACCCACTGGTTCCCTTTTAAAAAATGCTTTTTCATTGGCTACCCTCCAATCCTCTTTCTATTGTCTACTCCCCAATCTTTTTGTTAAAAGTTCAGCAGTTACGTTTTTGTGTTCTTTAAGAACTCTTGGGTGAATGCCATCTAGCTGTATTTACTTCTTAATTGGTAATTTGTCAATTAGCCCCAACACATCATTTTTCATCTCTATTTGACATGAGTGACAGTGCTATTACAAACTCTACTAAATAGCTGGGTAACAAGCTTTACAATACAAAAGCAGATCAATGAAAGTAACTACTGATGAACAGAGAGGAAGTCAGTTTGCTTTGCTTGTTGTTATTATGTGGCATCTTCACAAAATGAAAGGTTTAGTCTAGAAATATATGCTTGCATGTAATTTACTAAAGAGCTTACAGTGCCACAGACAGCACCTTTCTTTCTCTGAGCACTTTAATTTAACTTTAATTAGGCACATAGGTGATTCTTTGTAAACCACCATAAATGCTACCCTTTCAAGGCAAACAAGTACAGCCAATAACAACAAGAATGAATGGCCATTAAAATAAGCCTCATCCATTTCTATTAAAAAAAGACACTAATCAATCCGGAGTGACTGAACTGTCATTTGACAAGCTTGAAGATGGAGTTTTACCTCTATATATGCTTGGGTTCAAAGGTATTTAATTCTTCGACTGACCACAGGAGTGGTGTCTTATTGTTATTCTTTGAACAAATGCTAGCAAAGAGTTTCAGTTTCAAGTAGAACTAAAATCAATTTGCCACCCTAAGAATCATGCACTGCAGATTCTGAGGTCAAATAGTAATAAAATACATGGTATCAACGTTTGTGCTTCATATCCAACAGTGTTTGATATTTAACATCCAGCATTTGAGAGTACTCAATATTTGGCACTTGACTGTATGTGATCTTTGAAAATGAGTGGTAATGAATGGTGTATATATAACAGCAAGAATTATGGGCTTTGTTTTCCTCTCTTTCAGCCGAATTAAGTAGCATTTTGTTTTCTCATTTCTAATTTATTACACAGAACATATTTGTCTCCTGACAAAAGAGAGCTTTGATTGGTGCATTATCAATTCTTATCTCTTTTAGAGAGTTTTCATTAGGATCATAGCGCAGTGACTTCTTCGTGGTAGCTCTACAGATAAAAAGCTGATTCAGATAATACTTGCCCCCTCCCAAACCAGTCCACATGGTTAAAAAGGAGATTCCCTAAGAGTTCCAGGTGGGGCACTATGTTTAAACCGTTGCTCTACAAGAACTTAAAATACATATTTAAACTAGTATTTGGAGTGCATGTGGAGATGTGGCTCAGACAATCCAACTCCCACAAACAATAAAAGAATGTGCCAGGAGGGTATTGAGATGTCCATGAAAGGTGTCACAGCCAGTGTTCTTTTGGCAAGTTCTCCTTTTAATCATCCGGACTGGAAAACTATCATCCAATTAGGTCTCTAATAGATCCCTAATAGATCCCAATTAGGTCCCTAATAGATCCCATGCAACATCTTTGTTCAATTTCAGTTGTTGAAAAGTTTGTCTTCACAACTAGGTTTTTGGAAGCCCACTAGTGCCACTGCTCCTGGTTTTGTTTGATTGTGATTCAGATTCAGAATCAGAACATTGGAATTCTAGTGTAGTAGTGGAATTTCAGTAGATTTTAAATGCTTCCTGTACATCACCTCAAGTGGTTTTTTTGCAGAGAGAGGATGCATAAATATTAAAAGTAAGTAAATAAATGTTCTGCACTGCCTAGAAGTAGCTCTGCCAACTCTATAAATAACCATGGGCAAAAATCAATGAAAAGAATACAATAATTTTTCTCTGATTCAATGAGAACCTTCAGTGTATCTCTAGCTAGATGAGAATTGCACTGCAGGTTTGTAATGTACATTTGATTTCTCCATACAATTCAGCATCTGGGGCTCCAAACACATTGCCCTTTCAGATAATCTGAAATTGCACCAATCAACTGCGAGAAGGGATGTAGGGGGTCTGGATCCCACTACTCTGCCGGACAGCTGACTGGTACAACTGCAGCTTATTTGACAAGGCTCTGTCAGTGAACAAAAGCACAGCTGGATTGAGAACCATTTGTCTGTGGACATGGGCGTAACTGCAGGGGGCAGCCAGGCACCACTGGGGGGGGGCTCCACAGCAGTGCCTGCTACCCCCACCCCATTGCCCACCTGCCCAGCCCCAAGGCCCCTCAGTCACTTGCCTGTTTGCCTTCTCTCCTGCTTGCCTTGCCCTTCGGAGCAGCCTGCAAACTGCGACACAAGCTGCTCCTTCTCTCCTTGCCTCTCAGCTGATAGGTGGGTGGGAGAGGCTTCCAGAGAGGCCTCCTTGCAGGCCTCCCTGAAGCCTGAACTCCAGTGCCTCAGCAGGCAGCCAGCAAGGAAGGAAGAAGGAGGCAGGCCGAGTGGCCATCGCTGGCTGCCTTTAACCCACCACAGTTCTCTCTGCCCATCACAGACCAGTCTTTGCCTTCTTAATGGAGGTTTGATGTGAATTCCGTTTTGTGGTTACCACCCACTCCCTATATAGGAATCTGCTTGCTATAGGGCTTTGATTGGGGTGTGTGTGGGGGGTGGGGGGGAGACTGAGAAGTCTCTGAATATTTAATTTAAAACAGATTGGAAAATTTGCTGGCTTTAAAAACAAAAACTATCTAAAAAGGCTTATAAGTGGCTTGTTTCATGGCAGACAATTACAAAAACTTCTGGAACAAACAATATAATATAATATTCATTCATTCATTCATTCATTCAATCATAAATGCACTTATGTTCAAGTTGTTTTGCATCCCAGAAGGTCTGAGTGAGAACTGTGAAGCATGTGTTGTGCTTTTATTTTATTTTATTTTTCTTATGTGTGAACTGTTCCCCAATAACTCGCAGGGACTTCAGGGTCAATCTGGCCAACATGTGAATGCAGCACCTCCATTCCAGAGGAGATGTGTGTTAAAGGGCTTTAAAAGCCCCTTGTGAAAAACCTCCTGGAATCAAACTTTACTGAATTTATTCAGAATTTTGAGAAAACATACACAGGCTTGTTAGGGTCCCTTTTAGGGTCCCTTTCCCAGCTAATCTGGGTGAGGCAGGCTCCCGCGCCCCTTGAGATACTTGCCAATTAACAGGAGACGAGAGGGAGATCCTTTTCAGTTTCTTTATTCAGCTGAGCAAAGCAACCGGGCGACTCACTCAATGTACTCAGGCAGGGAGTGGCGCGCCTGCAGAAAGGGTTACAGACATTCTTATACCCCTGAGTAAACAAGCTCACCCCATTTTCCCCTCCCCATATAAGGCTATTCAGCAAAGTAACTTTATTGGCTGTTTCAAGCTTGCTCTGTTTTCCTATACATTATCATATACATTTCATAGATTCGCCCCTTTGCAAGGGCCCGGACCTTTCTTTCCTCTCCTTGCGGTTTTCTGGCTGAAGCAATTGCACCTATCAGCAGACTGTTCGTCTGTGGTTTACACAGAAATCCCCTTCTTGTGACCTACATAGATCAGACTTAACCCCACGGCCTGCCTTTGAGTGCAATAAACTATTCTAACAGTTTCAGGCAAGCATGGTTACAGAAGCAAAATGGCGTAGGTTAGGCTAACTTCATGTGCAGAACCCCTTCAGGCTCACACTGCATGGTTGAAAGTCTCCTTTGCTAATCTGCAGCGAGGGGCCCATTTTAATTATTAGTGTTTCTAGTGTGTTCTAGGCATTATAAGTAGCACAAATATATAGTACTCAATGTATATCACTATATATTGTGAAGTGTGCATGTGTGTATTCAGTGAAATGTATTTCCAGGCAGCATACTTATTTTGAAATATCAGACTTAAATCCTTGGGGGCCTGGGGTGTGTGGTGGCCCTGGACTTTGAGGGGCTGGGGGCCCATTTTAAAATCTCATCTCTGGGCCCACTCCAACCTTGCTACGCCCCTACACATGGGTTTCTGCACAACACCTGCACAGAAGAGACTTCCATGTAGAAAATGGGTCTCTTGTAAATTGACCCTGAATTTTCCATCCATGACTGGAATATCTGAGAGTTAAGAGTCAATAATAAAAGAACAGCACACTGCTTGTGACAGGAAGGGGCAAATTACAATGATTTCTTAGTCTGGCAGGAGCTGGTTTTGGCCCTGGCAGAACTTGGCTGTCTTCTCCTGTTGCAAATTCCTCTGTCTAGTGTGGCAAACTAATGTATCCTCCTCCTTCCTGGTGCCAAAGCAAGCACTAGTGTGGTGAATGCACATATACCCCATCATGAGCCAACAGTCATCACAAGACAGAGGCTGGCAGGAATCATTCACTGGTTTATAGGCTCCCCCCACCCCGCCACCATCTTCTTCCCCTATTTTGCTAGTGGCTATTTGGGCAGGTGATCCTCTAGGACAGGGTTTCTCAATGTGTGGGTGCCCAGATGTTATTGGACTTCAGCTCCCATAATCCCCAGCCTCAGTGGTCTTTGGTTGGGAATTATGGGAGTTGAAGTCCAACAACATCTGGGGACCCAAGGTTGAGAATCCCTGCTCTAGGACAAAGTCATGTTTTTTAAAAAAGCATGAGATGAGACAGAAAATGACACTTGGAATCCTCACATAACTCCTGACTGTTGTTCTAAGCCTTTAACAGAGATGGCTCATTTTTTCAGGTTTTGATCAACAACCATGTCTAGATGGTACAGTTTTCTAGTCTAGATGGTACAGTGTTCCTTTCAACAGGGATTTCCAGATATTATTGACTACAAGTCCTATCATCCCTGTTTGGACAGGGCGCAATTTCAGTGCTTGCCCTAGGTGCTATTTTCCCTAGATACGCCCCTGTGAGTCCCGCCCCCCGCTGCCCCTATAGTGATATATAATGTATATCTGAAGTATGACAATGCCAGCATTCACATTTCACATGCTGAAGGTTCAGCATAAGGTTGTGGTTGTGGATGCGGTTGCTGTTGCTTTTGTTCCTGCTCCTCCTGCTTTAGAAAGATAGGGAAGTTTTTGGCTGTTCATGGCATCGTTTTAGAAGTCCTCAGAGGTAATAGCAAACACTCATCGCAGCAGAGCAAAACTAAATGGAAGGCATAGGTATCAATCAATCTAATAGGTTTGTGGAACGTACTCCCCATGAGAATATGTAGTCTATCATCCCTAGAGGCTTTCAAGAGAGCCATTAAAAACTTTCTCAAATTGGCTTTTAATAATATTTAAATGGTTCTAATGGTTTTAAAGGGTTTTATGTTAATATTTTAAATGGTTTTATTTTTAATTGTGAACCACCCTGAGCCATTTTTTGGATGGGTGATATATATAAATGAAATGAAATAAAAAACAAGAAGTTGTTCTTGTAAGAACTAATCAGCCTACTTTCCTTTCAGTGTCTCTATAACTGGACTAAATTTAGTCCAAATTGAGGTCCACAAGTTAGATCTCTTGCACCTCAAATGTTCATGCATCCACCATCTTGGATCAGGGTGGATGACATTATTACAAACTATACCATTGAGGTGTCCCTGTGTGTCACTCACTACAGCTGTATCAAATTTGGTTCAAATGGGTTAGACAGTCCTCAAGTTAGTGTACACACCTCAAAAGTTCACACGTCTACCATCTTGGATCAAGGTGAATGAGATCATCAAAAACTACACCATTGGGACATCTCTATGTGTGCATACAGCTGTAGCAAATTTGGTTCAAATCAGTTAGACTGTCCACAAGTTAGTGCACTTGCACCTCAAAAGTTTACGTGTCTGACATCTTGAATTGGGTTGGATGACATTGTCACAATCTACATGATTGTGTCTCTGTGTGTCCCTAAAGCTGTAGCAAATTTCGTTCAGATCAGTTAAGCGGTTCACAAGTTAGCCCATTTGCGCCTCCAAAGTTTATGCGTCTGCCATCTTGAATCTGGTTGGATGACATCATCACAAACTATGCCACTGTGTGTCACTCACTGCAACTGTATCCAATTTGGTTCAAATGTGTTAGACAGTCCACAAGTTACCCCGTTTGTGCCTCAGATGTTTACGTGGCCACCATCTTGAATTTGAGTGGATGACAGCATCACACACCACACATTTGGGCATCCCTATGCATCCTACAGCTGTACCAAATTTGGTTCAAATCAGTTAAGTGGCTCACTTGCTCCTCAAAAGTTTACGCATCTGCCATCTTGGATTGGGGTGGATGAAATCATCACAAACTACGCTGTTGAGGTGTCCCTATGTTTCCCTACAACTGTACCCAATTTGGTTCATATTGGTCCAGGCGGTGCAAAGTTTATAGTGGGGAACACACGGACACACACAAACAGAATGCCGGGTGATCTCATAAGCCTACTAGAAAGTAGGCTAATAATACAGAGGTTCTCTCATGTGGGTCCCCAGATGCTATTGAATTGCAGCTCTCATCATCCCCAGCCACAATGGCCAGACCACTGTTGCTGGGGATTATGGAAGTTGTAGTCCAACAACATCTGGGGACCTGTGTTGGAAAACCCCTAATCAAATACAATTTACACCACTACAAAGACACATTCCTGTATGTCTGGAGCACAACTAAAACATGTTTTACTGTTTCTGAGCAAGATCCAATCACATTGTCTTTTTCAATCCCATTGAATTCACTTGAAATTATTTAAGCACATCCATAACTATTTATTTAAAATCAATGGGACTTGTGGCTGGATTGTGCCGACAGGGAGTAGGTTTTGTCCCCGAAATGGGGCACAGTCTGTTTTTACACCCTATGGATTTCACTGAGAGTGTTAAGCATATTATTTCTTGTTTACACAGTCAGACAGGTGTTATTGACTGGTTTGTTTTATCCAGACATCGAGTTGTTCCCAAGGACCTGGGATGGCTGAATTTTATTGTCAATACTGTTGGTTATTATAGATATCGTCGCAAAATATAGGCTGTTCCCAGTAAAGTTGCTTTTTTTAATTGGCTGATGGTGATTTCTGTGGCCCCTATGGTGTTGAGGTGCTCGTCAAGGTCTTTTGGAACTGCACCTATGGCGCCAATTACCACTGGGATTATTTTGGTCTTTTTCTGCCACAGCCTTTCAATTTCAATTTGTAGATCTTTGTATTTGGTGATTTTTTTCTATTTCTTTTTCTTCTCTTCTGCTATCCCCTGGTATTGCTATGTCGATTATTTTGACTTGTTTTTCTTTCTTCTCGACTACAGTTATATCTAGTGTATTGTGTGGCAGAGGTTTGTCTGTTTGTAGTTGGAAGTCCCATAATATTTTTGCATCTTCATTTTCGACAACTTTTTCAATTTTATGGTCCCACCAATTTTTGGCTACAGGTAGCTTGTATTTTTTGCAGATGTTCCAGTGTATCATCCCTGCTACCTTGTCATGCCTTTGTTTGTAGTCAGTCTGTGAGATCTTTTTACAACAGCTGATTAGGTGGTCCACTGTTTCATCTGCTTCGTTACAAAGAAGCAAACACTTGCTGTTTGTTGTTGACTTTTCAACTTTTGCTCTTATTGCATTTGTTCTTAGTGCCTGTCCTTGTGCAGCCAGTATTAAACCCTCTGTTTCTTTCTTCAAGTTGCCATTCTTAAGCCATTGCCAGGTCTTGGTGATGTCTGATTTTCCACTTATATTGTGCAAATATTGGCCATGCAGGGGCTTATTTTTTCATTTTTCTGCTCAGTTCTTGACTTGTTCTTTTTCCAAGTATGGGGAGGGCATCCGTCAGCAGATGGGTTGTCAGTCACTGCATGCTCCAAGACAGGGCCAATGAGATTTGAGCACACTCAGTACTCCCTCTGTTGAGCCCCAGCTTACCCAGTTCTGGTCCTGTCTTCGCTCCGGGACAGTTCTATTAGCTGGCTCAGCCATCTCTTTTTACCTTCGTTTCTACTGTGTGCGGGGGGGGGGGGGGAGGAGTTGTTATTCTGGTTGATCGCTATTCTCCTGATTGAAGGTCGGTGGAGTACTAGTAGCGAGAGCTCCGGCATTATCGTCTGGTCAGTTTCACCTCCTTCATTCCCCCCCCCCCCCCGCGCCACCTCCTTCGTTCTCCGTTCTTCGATCACAATGGAAATCGCGCATACAGGGGATATGTTGACTGGTCCCCTCTCGGAGGGGCCACTGTCTGATGTTGCTTTGGCTATTGCGTCCCCAATAGTTCCCTCGGGGGCTGGGGAAAGTGAAGCGTTTGTGTCGTCGGGTTTGTTGCCTGCTGTAAGCGCGCCTGTGTGCAATACCAGCAAAGAGCAACCGAAGAAAAAATTTAAAGAGCATTCTAAGGTTGTTAAGAAAACAAAGCACTTAAAGCCCAATGGCTCTAAAGCTAAAAAGAAGAAGAAGAGGGCTCTGTTAGCCAAATCGCCCCGAGCGAAAGGCTTCAGATTAAGGCGGTAAGAGAGCAGCAGCCGGGAATAGAGCCAACGGCTCTTCCCGCGCAAATTGCGCCCGCCATTTTGTCCGCTGCCGAAACTTCTACAGTACTCTCTCAGCCAGGCAGTTCCCTTTTGACTCAATTCGTGCCAGCAATTCAAGAACCTTTGGGGGTGCTGAGCCAAACGGCTGTATCTGCGCCCCCGGATTCGCGCCCGGAACTATCGGGTCATTCACAGCATGTCAATACCTCCGTGAGTAATGCGACAGCGGAAGGCGCAGTGGGGACAGGCGGGGAAATGCTCTCTGCTAAAGAACTTGCTTGGCTGAGTGCCTTTGTGCAGAAGAACTGCTTGGCAATAGTGTCACCCCTGTTAGCACAGTAGGGTGCTGTCCAGGGGAACCCTCCTATGCCACTTAACACGGTGCAAGGCTCCAGTTTGCAGGAAACAGGGAGTGCTGCTAACCCGATCATGGGTAGTTCCATACAGGCAGCCACGCTGCAGAGCAATAGGGACACCTTAGCACAGGTCCCTCTGTCACACAGAAGAAGGCGCCCCTCCTTCTCATCTTCCCCAGATTCCAGCCCGGTTAGGCAGGCTATTCCGGTGGGAGAGAGGGTATGGCTAGCTAGCCATGCGAGAAAACGTCACCACAGGAGAACAGCAGAGGAAATGGGCTCCCCCATGGCGAAGCGCCCCTGCTTAACACGGCAGACCGGTGCTACCAATAGGGTCCCAGCAGCCGGTACTAACCAGGAAGCCCAAGAGCCTTCTGCGGTCCAAAGGGTTCATGATGCCACTACCCGGACAGTTAACAGTTCGCATGACTCGAGTTCAGGTTCTGAAGAGTCAGAAAAGGAAGAGGGGGAGCTCTCCGATGAGCAAACCTCGTCAGAGTGGCCCTCTACATCACGGCTCTTTTCTGTTAGTGAGTTTGAGATACTTTTAGCTAAGGCAAAAAGGGCTATCAAAGATGTGTCCAGTGAGTCTAGCTCTCAACCAGCCGCTGGTCTGGACCAGAAGGTGTTTCCGTCGACCTGCTTTTTTTCATTGGTGTTGAATAGTTTCTCGTTATTGACCATTTTAAGTGCATCTTCTTCACTGTCCTTGATATATTCTTCAAGTCCTCTTTTCTCCTCCTCTACTGTTTGATGGACTTGCAGCATTCCTCTTCCACCTGAGCTGCGAGGGAGGTATAGCCTATCTACATCTCTGTGGGGGGTACAGAGCATGATTGATGATCATTAGCCCCTGGTGGCGCAGTGGTAAAACTGCCGCCCTGTAACCAGAAGGTTGCAAGTTCGATCTTGACCAAGGGCTCAAGGTTGGCTCAGCCTTCCATCCTTCTGAGGACGGTAAAATGAGTACCCAGAATGTTGGGGGGCAATATGCTAAATCATTGTAAAAAAACCGCTTAGAGAGCTTCCAGCTGTAAAGCGGTATATAAATGTAAGTGCTATTGCTATTGCTATTGCTATTATTTTCCTGGTCTTATGATCTAGCATCTCTAGCTCTGCCTGGGTCCAGTCTATTATTCCTGCAGTGTATCTGATAACAGGTATAGCCCAGGTGTTTATGGCATGTATGGTGTTCCCACAGTTTGAGTTTCACTGAGACTGTTAAGCATATCATTTATTTATTTATTTTATTTTATTTGTATACCGCCCTTCCAAAATGGCTCAGGTCATTTTACAATTAAAACAACCCACTAAAACAGTAAAGAGCTAAAACAAATTAAAACACGATATAACAATTAACAATTTAAAAACATGTTAAAACAACAATTAAACCATTACAGTGATTAAAATCCCGAAATAGGGTTTTTCATTTTCAAATAAACCAGATATTAAAACCCCCAAAATTTAGGAAGCTGAGAAAGCTTGGGTGAAAAGATGGGTTTTCAGGTGTTTTTTGAAAATTGCCAGAGATGGGGAGGATCGTATCTCAGTAGGGAGCGCATTCCACAATCTCGGGGCAGTGACTGAGAAGGTCCATCTCTGTGTAGCCACCAAACAAGTTGGCAGTAACTGGAGACGGACCTCCTCAGATAACCTCAATGGCCTCAATGGGCGGTGGGGTTCATAATGAAGAAGACGCTTTCTTAGATACCCAGGGCCTAAGCCATTTAGGGCTTTGTAAGTTATAACTAGCACTTTGTATTTTGTCCGGGAACCTATTGGCAGCCAGTGTAAATCCATCAGTAAAGGAATAACATGGTCCCTCCGAGATGACCCAGAGACCAACCTGGCTGCGCGTTCTGAACCAACTGAAGTTTCCGGACTATGTACCAAGGCAGCCCCACGTAGAGCGCATTACAAAAGTCAAGTCTGGAGGTCACCAACAGATGTACCACTGTTTTGAGATTATTGATCTCGAGAAACGGGCACAGCTGGCATATCAGCCAAAGCTGATAGAAAGCACCCCTGGCCACCGCCTCAACCTGAGAAACCAGGGAGAGATGTGAATCCAGAAGTACTCCCAGACTGCAAACCTGTTCCTTTTGGGGAAGTGTGACCCCATCTAGAAGAGGCAGATCAAAATCGTATTATGAATGAGCTTTGTCTTAATGCTTTTAGCCATTGCTAGAGAAATGCAATCCAGCCATTTAATGTCAAAACTGTGAAGAGATTCTGAGACACAGAATGTTTGCCCTTTTGTGGGGTGGAGTTGACCGAGATCAGCATGTCTAATGTATATGTCCAGGAATGGGGTTTACAGTCAGTCTTTAGCCATTTTGGAAAGAGGAATGAAACTGAAAAGCTTACCTCACCACCAGTTGAAAATATTTTGCCAATTTGTTCCCAGTTTAGAAATGAGGAGTGTAAAGGTTGTCCTGTTTGATCAAGTCATGTGACTACTGTGTTGGGCTTGTTCAAGAGTGATCCTGACTATGGATTTGTTGTGAATCTTTCTTCACTCTGTTCTGGGCTATGTTGCTAGATTGAAGGCTATTTTGCAAATATGTCAGTTTGATTTGGTTAGAATTCAGTTAGATTTATCCTAAACACTGAAGCTATGTTAATACCTTAACAATGACTACAAACAGCTAAGATATGATCGTGTTTTTTTAAGGCTCTTGGGGGCAATATATATTGCCATTTCTGTTGCTATATCAGCAACTAATGATGACTAGATTTTTACTTAAGGTGTAGCTCTGCTCAGTCAACCTATTGGAACTAGTCATGTATAGAGTGGGAGTCAGTGTTGCAACTGCTGGTCCTGCCACAACCTTCACATGTTGATCCAGCTCCATCCGTACAGAATGGGAACATATTTATTTTCATGGATTGGTGGGGATGTGGAGACAATTTCATATTTGTACTCATGGCCCTCCATAACATTGATCAATCTGTTTTTATCCCATGTCGCTAGAGATGTAACACAAATTCAAAGTAGAATTCTAAAGAAAAGGACCTCTTCACTACCAGACGTAGGCAAGGATTTCTGTAAAATTCTTTGATACACGTTTTAGGGCATGCAATTTCTGACACTGGCGTCTACCTCCATCAAAGCATTCAGTGGTTCTCTCTGTGTGTCCTTTGTGAAAGCCTTGTGAGCAGGAGTGTTTCTTATAGTTTGGCAAAAGACAAGCACATCCTTGTCACCTCTTCTGGTTTTTTATGTTCATTGTACTCCTTGGAAGAGCCTTCAGAGAAGCTCTAGTGATTTGAGGCATCACAATTCAGGATAAAAGCAGCATAAAATTGCTCTTTTTCTTTTTTTGGCAGATGAAACCAGTTATATCTCAGTGAAATACAAGCCTCTTTTTATCCCTTTGAAGAATTTTGGAAATCCAACTTTTCCTGTCTGTGACCAAATCACACTATGTCCCTAGGCACTCATCCAGAAAACCTTCCTTAATTCTTTTGCTTTCTTTTCATGCCAATTCTGCCCCCAAATACTCACACATTTGTATGAACATTAAAGCACTGAAATATTTTAATAAAATATTAATATTGTAACATATTATTTAAGCATTGATATATTAAATGAGTGTTAAATTGTATGTATCAATTAAAGAACAGCAACATTTTATTATACTCATTTTTTCAAAGATGCTCTGTTATCTATAATCAGGCAGGCCAAGTATTGCTATTTTAAAGGAGTATCACTTTGAACTGTTTTTTTCCCCTTAGACCATTGGCATTTATATATGCTTTTAAAAATGGAGGGTGGAGGGAGGCAAAGGGGTTACTTTGCAATGAGAAATCCCTAAAAGATTCACTCATTAGGTTCCATGAAAGAAACTGACCTTTGAAACCGGAGGTTTCTATGATGGAACAATTAATTACATGTTCATATTTTCTGGAACAGACTATATTTTAGAGATATGCTGACCAACAGCCTTGAGTGACAAAAGCATAGGGGTAGCATGTTGTTCCTTTTAACAGTTCCAGACTATTTTCTTGCAAAGACACTTTGATTGCCAAAAGGTTGATGACAGCAAACGTCATTCAGTCATGGGGAACACTATATTTAAAAAGGAGGCAATAAAGTAGCTTCCTATACCTGCTTTCTAACAGTAAGCGAGGGTGTTTCTTTCTACTTAGCATCTTCTTGCCCAAAATGTGACCAGATAGTGAACTGCCCTGCTGGATCAGACCCAAAGCCTATCTAGTCCAGCATCTTGTGTTACACAGTGGCCTACCACATGCCTCTGGGAAATCCACATGCAGATGCTGAGAGCATGCCCTCTCTCCTGCTGTTGCTCCCCTGCTACAAGCGATACTTAGAGGCAACTTTCCTCTTAGGCTGGAGATGGCCTATAGTAGCCATTGAAAGACTTGTCCTCCATGAATTTATCTAAGCCATGAGTTGATATGTCAGCAATGCAATGCAGAGACGTCCTCAACTCTTAAAAAAAAAAAAAGACCCTTTATTGCACAAAAACTAAAAACTAAACATAGGTATAGATAAACAAAATGTTTTGGTGTAATATACCATCCTCAGTTAAGCAAACAAATGAGCACAGATAAAAACCTCCTCTGTTCCCCAGCTGTTAAATTCCTTAGACGTGATAACACTCTGTTCCATGACTGGTGGAGAGATAATGAGTGGAGGTTTGGGGGGGGGGGAATGGAATCACCTGATTCTTCTCAGAGGCTAATAAACCTTATGGCATCATCCAGCGCCTCCCGAGCATTAATGTCAGGTCTCAATTTCTCTATAAATAATGCTTCCTTTATTTTCCTGCTTTGTAGGTTCCTTTCAATCCCCCAAATAGATATTTTAGTAGGCATTATTTTGCCTTCGTGCTTTTTCCTAATATGCAATGACCAGGGTTTCATTCTCTGTGCACAGCGCCTCATATCTGCTGTGAATTTATCTAAGGGATAATGAGGGTAAAAGTCCACTCTGAATTTTAAAAATGAATTTATAAGAAAGAAAATGATGGTTAAGAGGAATTTTATATTTCAGCATTTAGCTTTGGATGTTTCTAGTGGCTCCATTATCTTGTATAAGTTCAACTATTTTCTACCATTTTATTCCCATTCTAGTTTCTCAGTGCAGGGGCCTGATAGGGACCAACTATAACACTGATTGTTAGCTTATTACTCCTGCTGAGCAAAGAGTCATCTTTTAAAGTGGCAGTGCTCTATATTTATGCAGAGAGCAACTGGCTTTATCTAACCCCAGCACAGCATCCCTCCAGTGGTAGTTGCTGGTCTACCTTATGTTTCTTTTCAGACTGTTAGCCACTTTTGTAAAAGAAACCATCTTACTTACTTTATTTATTTATTTATTTATTTATTATGTTTCTATGTAAACTGCATTGAGAACTTCTGTTGAAAAGCCGTATATAAATATTTGTTGTAATATTAGTGGTGGTAGTAGTAGTAGTAGCAGCAGCAGCAGCAATAGTGTTACACATTTTCAGAAAAAGACTAATCTTGTGCAGCACATCAGGCAGGATAGAATTACTTGAAATCTACCTTCCAGTGAGATATGTAACATTAAAAGCTTTTTTTTTTTTTAGTTATGCATATATGAAAGCACTTTCAGATAAGAATTTGAATGTTGTGACAGAATTGGTTAATGTGAAGTGTTTCTGATTCTAATTAAAGGGTATATTTTGTCCATGGGAACACTGAAAGGAAATGAAGGTATTAAAACATATATGTTAGTGCTGAACATAAATGGGAGGCACCTTTCATGAACATCTTGCCATGAGAAAAGCACCTCCTTTGGATTTATTTGTGGGGGGGGGGGAATGGAGTGGAGTGAAAGTATTCCCAGCATGGCTCCTTTCTCAATATTTATTCAGAATGAGAGCAAGAAGCATTGTACTTACTCCTTGTTGGTATCTTGATGTCATAATTGACTGGGATCATGTAGAAAGCAAGATGGAGGAGGAGAAGGAGAGGAGGTGGTGGAGGAAGGAGAGGAGGCAGTGGAGGAGGAAAGATTGTTCTGTTAACTGCAAACAGGCTGTGCAAAACAGTTAAATGTATGAGCAACGAAGAGGAGGGCACTGGAAACATGTTCATTACCAAACATTTGCTAATGTACATACACATCACAATCCAGAATTCACAGTTAGAACACAGAAACCAGCTATCACAGGAACAGCCAGTTATTAAGATAGATAAGTTTATTCAGTCATTGACCAGTTATTCAGTGTAATGAGCCCTGGACCTTTAATAGTTGTGAAGAAAAGGAATGTTCAGCAGATGTGGCTTTTCAAACCTCAGCAGCTTTGTGACATAACATACTGGACCTGCTAAAATTCCATCTTCTATTCATCTATTTAAAAAGGGCAGAAAACCAAATTATTGTTTTAACAGTGGGTTGTACTGATCAGCAGTATATAGTCTGATACATAGGTGGAAAAGACTATCCCTATCAATGAGTTATATAAATTTTGTGGGTGGAAACCAGTCTATTGGTAATGCTGGTCTCAGCCGCCGTGCTAGTGCAACGAGGTGGGAGGCAGGGTTGTACCCCCATTACATTAGGCAGGCATGAGCACCATCTTGCCTCCCCCTCCATATGATGGGCCACCCAATGGGGGAAAGAGGCAGGCCGATGGGGTCCTGGCTGCTTCCATTGCAAGCAGTCGCTCTGCAAGGCCTTGATACTACTAGTCATGCACCTAGCAATTACATCGGCTTGCTGCGGGGCAAGGCCATGATACTACTAGTCATTCGCTGGGAGGGCAATCATTATTAATGGCAGGTAGTTCAATTAATGGTGGTCGGCTGGAGGGCCATTTGGGGTGAGGAGGCCAAAGAACAGTCCTTCAGGGTTTTTGTGGCCCGGAGAGATGGGAATGGCCACCATTCAGGGTTTGACTCACCAGCTCAGTGCTTGGTGGCTTGGGTTGGGAGTGGATTGAGTTGCCCTCCCCACTTGGCAAAAGCCTCACAGTGAGAGGAAGTCAGGACCTGGCACCTGACCGAATCAGTACCCAGCTCTTAGCCTTGGTGTAGGATGGCCCTCCCTAGCAGGCGATCCCACACGGGAGGAGTACCCTCACTCTGGTTAGTTTGGTACCTCGTTGCAGGTCTTATTCTGCTGTACATTAATAAAGTGTCCCTATTTTACTCCAACTAAGTGTGTCCTGTCTTCACTGGGGGTGAGGGTTCAATGGGTGCAAGTATAAGTGCAACATTTATGGTCTAGCAGGCCAGAAACGGAAACTGAAAGAGGAGTTCTGAGCAATACATGATTCTGTTATAGATCCACTAAATACAAAATTAAATTTTTTATTAATACAAAATACCACTTAATACAAAATACCTACAACTGGAAAAATAATCACCATCACAAAGTCAGTGATAAGTTCATGTAGGAGCAGGATGAGACCACTTCCCAATAGCAAGAGGTTTCCCAGTAAATTGGGACCTCTAATCTGGTGGATGTCCTACAATACAGTAGTGCACATGACCATGACCATGTAGCGCACATGACCAAAAATGCTGGGGGATGGAGGGCTGGCAGGGAGGTTCCTGACTGCCTCCCCACACATGATCGATTCTTCCTTACAGGATCTGCTGCTCACTCAGCACACGAGCCACACTGCAGTGAGCTGCCGAGCAAGGAAGTGGAGGAGGAAGTCCTCTGGCATCGCTCAATGTGCCCCGTCCGGAGTGCAGTACATTGATGGATCCTCCCTCAGATGGGTGCTCTTGCCACCTGCTCTGTGTATGCTCAGGCTGCGTGCAACCCATGCATACACATGACCCCAGCGCTGGGGGTCATGCATACACTTGTGCCCTTAACCCTGGCTAAAGACAAGTTAAAGGTTTAAAAGGCAGATTAGGTGGGGCAGCAGAACTGGCATAGGCCTCAGTCCCATTGCTCTACTCGAGTAGCCTAACCCAGGCTGGGCTGCCCTAGCCTGAGTTAAGCGGCTCGTGAGAATAGCCTCAGTGTATAGTTATAGTTATTTAATCTGGCTCAGTAAAAGGTAGAAAAAATTCTGTATAACTTCTGTCCTTAGAGCCAAGTGGAGCTGATACTAAATGCAGTCATAATATACACTGGTGCCCTTGTGATTTTTAAGAGATCCTGCCTGGCAAATAAAATGTTACCTTACATATTAGTTTCAGCTAGGACCCCAGGGTTTCCCTACCTGAAGATAGTACAACCTATTAAATGCTGAAATGATTTATCTAGGCGGGACCTTTCAAAATGACCCAGAAGGGTTACAATGCAGTGCAAACTGGTTGATTTATATGTGACTTAAGAGTACTTATAAAGGTGTTATGTAGGCATAGGAACAGAAGAGGAAACGAGAGTGAAATATGAAATCTTTGAGCCATATACTTCTCAGTTTTATTAACTTTTAGTTTGAAACTTTTTAAAAGGTAATTTTAAAAGTGTTTTTAGCCTGGTCTTTTAACTTATGGACATAGGAAGCTACCATATACTGAGTCAGAGCATAGGTCTATCTAGCTCAGTATTGTCTTCACAGACTGGCAGCGGCTTCTCCAAGGTTGAAGGCAGGAATCTCTCTCTGCCCTATCTTGGAGAAGCCAGGGAAGGAGCTTTGAACCTAGATGCTATTCCCAGAGTGGCTCCATCCCCTAAAGGGAATATCTTATAGTTCTGACACACATCTAGTCTCCTATTCATATGCAACCAGGGAGGTCCCTGCTTAGCTAAGGGGACAAGTCATGCTTGCTACCACAAGACCAGCTCTACTCCCTAAGTTTAACTTTATTAATCTTTTATTTTACAATGTATTTATTCTATTAATGATGTGAGCCCATCCCCACCCACCCCCCAACCCTGAGCAGTAGTGTGCTGGAGCAGCAGGATATAAATATTTTTTACAAAACAAACTAATAAATTTAAATAACATGTTGCAAAGATACAGGGCAGAACTCACAGTACGAGCCTACAGATTTCAGCCTAAGGATTCAGAAAATTCAGCCTAAGGATTCAGAAAATACAGTATGAATAACTATTCCTCTGCTCAGTAGGAAAGAAAAAAACAAGAGAGGCTTTTCTTTTGCCAGCAAAGAAGTTGGTGCACAGGTCTCTGCAGATTAAAAACATTTTAAGTTAAATTGTAAATATAACTTGCTTAGATTGCTAATTTAAGAAACTAACCTCCTCCATATGAGATCACAGAAGGGATTAATTCTGTAGAGTGAAAAGAAATAGAATTTGGTCCAGTAGGATTTGCAAGAGTCACAGTAAAGAGACAGAATAAAGGGTTTACCAGTCTGGGGAATAAGGCTGGGACTGTGTCATTGCAGAGACAGCAGGAAAAGAAAAGAAAAAATGGAAAATATGAGTCTTGGGCTGCCTCATGTTGCATATTGCAAAGAAAAGACAGTAAGTTAGAGGGGGGAAAAGTAAAGGCCAAAGAATGAAAGAAAAAAACCTGAAAAATTTTCCATAGTGAATGAACATCGAGGCTGAAAAGAAGAACCAGATTGATGGGAGAATCAACACAAACTTGTTAAATTTTCTCTGACAAAATATCTGTTCAAATACTAATGGGAAAGTGGTGGAAGAGATGTAAGGAAAACAGTTAATCAAAATGCAGGTGACAGATTTCTGAAAAGAATTTTAAAAACCAGTTTGCATTTTCTGTTCAAGTTTAACGGTGTTGTACATGTATTCTTAGTTAAAGAGTAAGTTTCCCGCTAATTGGATATGTGAGATTAAACATATGCATTTCCATCCTTTTTCTTAAAAAGTGGATTGAACAACGAGAAAACACAAACAGCATGCTAATACTAATTTTTTGGAGGCAGGATTAAAAAGTAACAAATGTTAGAACTCAGATATTGCCAATGTCTTTGCATCAAATAGAATTGGCATGGAAATTAAATCCGATTGAAACACTCCTCAAATCTTGCCTTGCCCAGTTCACAGGCATGGTCAGTCTGGATGTCCATTTCAGCATGTGGCAGCTGAGGTAAATGACTAGCCTGAGACCGTTTCCACCCACTTGAGCACATGCTGAGCTGGTTATTGCATGCACCATCATGTGCCAAATTAAATGTTAGATGCATCACCACAAACCCACATTGTGGTGAACCTTTCCTTGCATTTGTCCCCAGGTTGAAATGATTCTGTGGATTACTGTTATTAGTACAATTTGGCCCTCCTGCCTCTGTAAGCAATGTCTACATTGTCCCTTTCTTAGATCAGAGTTTTACTGAAATTTTATGTAAGGTCACAAGAACCACACTGCCAGAATCCATCAAAGGTATATCTAGGCCAGCATCTTCCTTCCAGCTCTGACCAGTCAGATGATTTTGCACGAAGGAAACCACCACCCACTTCTATTTGCCCCCACCAACAAGCCAGTATTCTGCCTTTTCTAATTTGCTTTTAAAGCTATCTGAGCCAGTTAATTCCATGTGAATTGTATATTGTGTAAACATAGTATTATTTCCTATTGTCAGACTTGAAGCTACTGCCCAACAGTTTTACTGAATGAATAAGCTTCAGTGTTATGAAGATGGAGAAAACCTTTATCCACCATATTTTAAAAACTTTTGTCCACCATATCATATGCAGCCTGAGCATACACAGAGCCAGGTGGCAAGAGTTTTTGGCTGAGGGAGATCCCTCAATGCACCCCGCTTCTGGCACAGTGAACTGAGGGATGCTGGAGCATTTGCTCCTCCGGTTCCTTGCTCCGCCACTCACTGCAGTGCAGCTCATGTGCAGCATGAGTGGCAGAGCTTGTAAGAAAGACTCGATCCTCCCCGCCAACCCTCTGCCACGGCAACATTTCCACACTCTTCATGATTTTATAAGTACTGTTGTCTTATTGCTTTTCTAACCATTGTTTCATTACTGTTTATATGCCTGTTGCCTGGTGTTTTGCTTTTGCTTTTATTCTAAATTAACTGTCCTGGAATGCCTGTTGTGGGACACGATAAGCATCTTATACCAAGCCACAAAATATTGTGTCACTTTAGTAATCTTTTTGCTAACTAAAATGCCCAAATGCCTTAGCCTTTCTTCAGCAGCAGCTTGCAACCTGTTGCTACTTGGGGCAACTTGCAATATGCTACCCCACCTGTCCAGCTCTGCCCCCTGGTGATCCCAACACTGAGGCACTCCAACCCCTGCCAGCCTCAGCCACTTGACTTTTTCTTCAAGGACTTTTTCTTCAAGGGCAGCCTCAGCCACTTGACTTTTTCCACATAGAGCATGTTACAGTAATCCAGCCATGATTTGACTAAGTTGTCGGTAAATGTGGCCATATCTGCCTTCTTGAGAAAGGGGAGCACTAGCCGAAGTATTTACCCAGTCCAGTGAGATCTTCTTGACATTTATCCCAAGTTTTCTTGGAATTTCACCATACAACATACTAAGGTACCATATGCAAACTTGACTCTCTAACTACCCATCATGGACTCCAGATCATAAATTAAATAACATCCAAACATGAATAAATTAAATGACATTCCATTCAAATACAGATTCATGGGGATCCCTCTGCTTATTTCTTTCCCTTGGGAAGACTCTCAGTTTATGGAAACAGTTGCCCTCAGTTTCCTGTTTTTTAACCAGTTACTAATCCAGAGGAACATCTGTCCTCTTACCTCAAGCCTGCTAAGTTATTTAGGAACTTTTGGTGGGGACTTTGTAAAAATTTTTACAAACTGGGCTCGAACCAAACCAGGCATGTTCAGTTTTGGCTCCCTAAACAAGGGGCCCACCTAGGCCCACCTAGGCTCATATTTGAGCCAGTTTGGATCCACCTTGAGGGTGCCCAGGCTGTCCCCCCTCCTCATGGCAGACTTACCACCTCCAGGGCCTCAAGGGGTGCTGCTGGCAGCAGTGGGCAGTTCCCTCTCTCCCCTCCTTCCTCCCCCAGGTCTCCCCCAGGCTGTTTTGGCCAATTTTCAGGCCATTCCAGCCCTTTCTGAGGTGGTGGTGGCCATTTTGGAGGCTGCCACACACACGCACTGGCCATTTGTGATGCCAGGTCATCACCCAGCCATGCAAATGGCCAGGGAGCATGCGTGGCAGCCTCCAAAATGACAGAAATGACCCTTAAGAGACTGGGGGAGGCCAGCGGGGCGGCGGCACCGGAGACTCATGCATGGCTGTAGCAGCACCCTCTGAGGCCACCAAACCCGGTGGTGAGGCTAAAAAAATGCCTTTTTAAAATGGTAGAACCCCCAAACCAGTCCTGAGCCAGCCCAGGGGGTTCAGCTTGACCTCAAGCCAGACAGGTTTGATGTTGAACTAGCTTGAGGTCATGCTGGTTCGCACATCCCTAACATACTGCACAATCTACCACCTGTTGAAGCAACCAAGATGCTTCTGTGCAGCAGCATTCTCCTCAAAACCACTCCATGCCTGCTTGCAAGCATGCAGAGCCTCGGTGTCTCCTAATGGTTGTGTCATCACTACAGCAACACAACTCCTGTTGGGAATCACAGGAGCTATGTCACTGCAGCAATGACAGCATCATTAGAAGCTACAGAGGTTCTGTGTGCTTGCAATGAAGATTGGAGGACGTTTTGAGAAAAATTGCTGCGTGAATGAATCTTGATTCAATTGATGATTTGTCAAGTTCTGTTAGATTGCTTCTGTTGTGATTGTTGACATGCACAAATAATTCTACAGCTGAAACAGGGGTCTCTTTTCAAGAAGCTATGCTGATTCTTCCTCAGCAAGGTTTGTTCTTTTATATGTTTAATAATTCTAGATTTAAGAATGCTTTCTACTAATTTATCTGGACAGGGTGTAGCAAGGTTATCTGTTACAAGGCTGGAGTGGTGGACAACAAGTGAAGATGGGCCTCTGTCATCGGCCCCCACCCACCCAGCTTCCTTCTTCACAAAGACATGAAGGAGACAGCAAAGAGCAAGCTACCAACCCACCGGTGAGCCTCACTCCTTCACGGGCCTGGGGACATTTGTTCCCCCGTTCAGTTGTGGCAACGTTCCTCTTCCTGGACAGATGTTCAGATCCTGCATCTCCCCAGGATTCCTTTTTTTAAAAATGTCATTCTGTTGGTTATCTTTCATTTCTCTGCCAGAGACTGACTGTAGCTGTATATTGTTGTTAGAAGATCAACAGTTTCACATTTGAGTTCTTTAAGAATTCTTGGGTTTGTGCCATTTGGACCAGATAACGTAATTTTTTTACATTTGCCAACAAACCCTGGAATGTCATCTCTGCTCAGTGTAATTGTTGAGAGACCCTCCCCACAAAAAGTGACTTCAGTGTATCTGTTCAGTATATTCTGCAGCTTGGCCAATGCAAAGCATTTATTTGGCATACAACTGAAAATTCATATGGAGACACCTGTGAATTCCTTCAGCATATTCAAGTTACATGAAAAATGGGTTGCTGGGGGCAGGGGGGAAGAGACAGATTGCCAATTTAAAGACAGATCACCAATTTAAACATTTTAAGGAAAAGTGGCAAGAGAGGTGAGTGATGGACATAACAAAGATCAATAATTAGAGTAAGTGTGGATGCAGATATGTCAAATGTTGTGATTAAAACTTCACATAAAATAGCTAGGATGGAGACACTAAAAGGTGATGAAGAAACAAGAGGAATTTGGGAATCAAACTGGCAATAGACGCAAAGCAGGAGTCCTCTTTCAAATCCCTTCTATTTGCGTAATTAAATATAAATTGACAGAAAACAAAAGAAGTGATGGCAGCAAGACAAAAAACAATGGGTGGAGGAACCTCTACAGGTTAATTAGTGGTGCTAGTGCCACCTACTTGAAATTCATCAATCAACATCTCAAGAATGCCACATTATTTCAGCATCACTCCATGAGGATCCTAGCAACAGTGTAATAGGCAAAGAACCTGTGGATTTCTGCCAGCAAATGTTTACACTCCAAAGAAATCACCAGCCCAAAAGCAGTTGGTGTGGCATTGGGAGCTACCACTAAACAAAGAAAACACACAAGATTTACTTTCAGTTGACATTCTGTTTTTCTTCACTCAAGAGAAAGAATAGAAGCTAAGAAGCAGATCAACTCCTGCTATACACATCTAGGAAAACAGAGACAAGCTTTAAAGGAAATGTGAAAACATTTTAAAATTGGGAAATATTATAGGATAGATAGCAATACACAAGACAGCCGTGAAGTTTCAGTATCTTCCTCTTGGGCTTATTCTCCTGTTTGGTACCTTGTCACATCAAGGCTATTATAACTTTAAATTATCATGTCTACAAGGCAAAACCATTAACATCAAGATTATTAGATGTTTTATAGAAACACAATTTGAATTGTAAAACCTGCCTATACCCAGTTTCAGGACTGTTGCAAAATAAATGTTTTTATGACAATAATCTGCTTTTTCCAAATTTAGAAAATCCTGTTATCCATCTTTGGGGACAAGTCATGCTTGCTACCACAAGACCAGCTCTCCTCTCTAATGTTGCTCATTAACAGCCAGTATCATTACAATTCTGCTAGAACCTGAGGATGCGTAAAACTTATGAATTTTATAATTGTCCTTCAAATTGTAAAAAAGCCCATCAAAGACCCACAGCTACCCAAAAAAGCAGAGTGGGTGAAAAGGGGTCCTTTCCTTCAATCAATTTAGCAACAGAGCAAAAGAAAATCCTATTAGACCCACTAATTCTGGATAATCCTGCCCTGCCAGATGTGTGGGTTGCTACCATGTTGGGAAATGTGGTTTAGGTGAGGTGTTGCTGCCTTACATTAGTCTGGCTGCATCTCTCGCCTACTGACTAGGCTGTATTTAGGCAACATCCATCCTAGCATACATTGATGCCTCCATCACTCTAGACAGGCGGAGAAGTGTAGTGCTTCTGTATGACAACAAGATCAATTACTGGCCCAACTGGGGCAAGATTACTATACACCAAATATTGGGAACTAAGAACTGAACCAAGCAAAACTGAATGAACTAAGAAGTTATGGCTCTGTAGCCCAATCCTATGCATGTTTACTGAGAAGTAAATAGGGTTTACTCTAAAGTAAATGTGCATAAGATTGTAGCATTATTTACCTTTGTTATGCACATGGCCTATCAAAGGTCTTTGTATTAATGGAATCCAATTACATTATTATCAGTTTGGAAGCATATCTGAATCTTCTGATTATTTTATTATCTTATTCGTAGTTTTGATTTTTTTACTGGAAATTAGAAACTCTGAAAGAAAAACATATAGAAAACTATATTTGGTAAGTAATCTGTGATGGCTGATTTGTATATGATTCACAATGTAGCATTTGTATGATCACTTCACTCTGCAGACAAACAGTGAAGAAAAGGTATATATACAGGTAATATGATGAACATTCCTTGGGAAAGGGGAAAAACCCACCAAAAAACCAAAATGTGTCTGTAAGGCATATAACTTCATTAAGAGGAACTTGTAGGAGGAAAAAGTACATTGATATAGATGTGGGATCCAAATCTCCAACAATTTCAATCATTAGAGAAAAGGATCAAAAGATAGATACCAAAAAAAAAAAAAAAGGAATGTGGGAAGGATACAACTGGGTGTTAAAGAGGCCATGTTGCATAGTGACCAAACACAAGGCAGTGTGGAATAAGTTTAGAAAGGTCATCTGCTCTAAAATGGATAACCAGAGGATTATGCTGCTATTCATATTAAAGTTTTAAAAGGATTAAGAGAACAGCATTGTGGAACTAAAGCATGTCATGTTAATTTATGCAGCTCTCTAGGCAGAAGGAAAAGCTCCAAAACCAATGAAAGGAAATATCTGGAGAACCTAAAAGCGCCTGGAAGTACAATACTAGCAGTACAGAGACTCTTGGCCGCCTTCCTTTCTTTCTAAGCTCAACTTTTCAAATAATTCAGTCTTATGAGACCAACGGGGTTTTGGTTTTTTGTTTTAAAAAAAAAAATCAAGCTCCGACATTGTGCACAGGTGATTGAAGAATTTTAAATCACAGCATATTAGAGAGTCACACAGCTCTGCTCACTCTTAAGCAAATTCCTGCTGGAGTTCTACCATCTATATTATTGAGAAGTTCTGCTATTGCTCTGTGTATGTGAGTGGGTGTGGGGAGAGTCAGCAGAAAATAACCCCTAAGGACAATCAATAAACATGTTATAAGCCACAACAATGATACCTGAAGTAGTCAGGCTTCAAGGGAGGGGGAAGCCTATTACTCTACAAGCAGAGCGTAAAAACAATAAATGTAGGTTCACACTCTTAAGCAGCAAGCTGTCAATTTCCTTATTACTGGAGGGGTTCTCAGACTTGGGACTCCAGATGTTGTTGGACTACAACTCCCAACATCCCCAGTCGCAATGACCTTTGGGGCTGGGAATGATGGGAACTGTGGTCCAACAACACCCAAGTCCGAGAATCCCTGCAATATGGTGAAAGCAGCTAATAAAAAGTCACCTCTAACTCTTTCACTTCCTCTTAATTCTCTATTCATTCATTTAGATTTTTAGTGGCTCTACCTTTTTGGCTATCCCAAAAGAAACCCTGAGAAGACCAGCATTTGACTTTCTGCTTCCCATGTCCATCAACATATATAGTTCTGTACAATTTAGTTCATATGAATTATGTTAGAAATGTCCATACAAAAGAAAAGGCCAGGTTCTAGTGATAACTCGATTGAAATAAAGTGTGCCGTCGAGTCGGTGTCAACTCCTGGTGACCACAGAGCCCTGTGGTTGTCATTGGTAGAATACAGGAGCAGGGTTTACCATTGCCTCCTCCTGCGCAGTAAGAGATGATGCCTTTGAGCATCTTCCTATATCGCTGCTGTCCGATATAGGTATTTTCCATAGTCTGAGAAACATACCAGCAGGGTTTCGAACCAGTAACCTCTGGCTTGCTAGGACCAACCAAAATGAGCACAAAACCTTGAGCAGCTAGCATTGAGTTCTTAAGTTTTTCATAAGGATGGCTAGTAAAAAGAGCAAGAGTAGGGGCATGGGCTTGGTGAAATGACCTCCCAAAGGTCTGAATTATAGAAAGGTCTTAATATGGAGTCAGGGCGTGTTATACAAATTCATATTGATCAGTCTCACTAGATGCTAGACACTGAGGCTATTCTCATGAGCAGCCAAGGCCAAGCTGGGGCAGTTAAGCCTGGGCTTGATTGCCCGCGGGAACCGCCAGGAGCTGACCAGCTCCCTGCAGTGCCTCAGTGGCAAACCTGGCTAAGAAGCCAGGCTCTTAAATGAGGTTAAGGGAATGAGCACTCCTTTAATCCCATTAACCTGATTGTGTGTCAGCACTGGCTGCTTTCAGCTGGTGCATAAGCCCTGACTGGAGCCTGCCCATTGCTGGGGAGATCCCCAAAATGCATCGTGCACTTGCACAGTGCATTGTGGGATTTCTGGGGCCAGGATAACATGTCCTAACCCCCGCACCTCTACATTGCCCATGGCAGCCACAGACTGTCTGGGCACATGATCCGTGCACCCAGACCCCCCAACCAGATCGTCTGCAGGGAAAGGGAGCTTCTGCTACCTTCCCCGCCACCCACCCTCAAGACTTCTCACACACTCATTAGAAAAGGCTCACTATCTCAGGCTGCACCAGGGCTCATAGGATGAAGAAGACACATTATTACCTATTCTTCCATATTTAGAAAATATAAAATCTCAGAGCTGCTCTATTCCATCCTTGGCACTAATGAAAACACACAGGCTCCTTGTAAGGCACCAAACATACATAAAGGGGACCATGGTAATCTTTACATTTGCAAAGCTGGAGATTAATGTTATGTGGTGCACAAAGTAAAGACAATCAACAGAAGCCAAGTTGGTAGAATTACTGAGAGGCTAGAGGACATTTAACTCTCAAAAAGTAAAGTCCCATCTTTAGGTGGTAGAAGATAATTTTCCTTCCATTTCAAATCCCTCTCTGCTGGATGACTTGATGACAAAATCTTGAGCAGCTAGCTTTTGAGTTCTTAAGAACCCTTCATCAGCCGAATAGAAAGAAAAGTAAAAATGACAGCAGGGGAGAGCACAAGCTGCTCAAGGAAAAAGAGCCAAATCATGGAACAAGAAGAGGAATAGCAAGAGACACCATGACTACTCTTGTGTGCAAAATAATTCAACAGGCTCTGTAGGTTTTATTTGACCAGTGACATGATGTATGCATGACATCCATTATTTGATCAGTGACATATGGATCCCCATCCATAGGTATATTCCCCAGACCCCAGCCATCTGTATATTCCATACGCAGCTGGAAGAAGATCTAGATCATCTTTACTGATCTTTCAGGGATCTTCTAGATTATCATGAGGTGATCCTATGATAGGAAGGGGGAAAGAACATTAAGCTGATTGATGGGAAAGAGGGTACAAAAAGGCAGTTCAAGACATGTCTGCTTCCCCAGGAGGCTTTACACACACGGCTTCTCCCCCGAATCTACTTCAGAAGTGAGTGTGTGCATTCACACACCAGCCAAACTTACCCCAAAGTTCCATCAAGATTCTTCGACCCACTCCACACACAAATCAGGCTTTGTGATGCAAATACTAGCTTATCTCGATGTATTTCTGGATTTTGAAAACGCTGGTTTTAAGCTACTTTTTCTGAAAACTCCGGAGCAAATAGGGAGAGGCACTGACGTAGAATCATTAGTAGAATCCTGTTAGATGTTCTCTTTAGAAATGCAGATATCGCTCTTTAGGAAGCTCTCTCTCTCACCCCCCAAAAGGAAAACACGGAGCATGCCATATGAACTGGTTTCAAAACAAAACCCAGGGGCAGAGGGGAGGGGCTGCTTCCCTCAATGCTGTGAGTGTAGTTTGAAATGGCTTCACTTACCATTTACCCCAAAGCTTGAAGCCATGTGTGAATAACTCCCAGGTCTTTCCTAGCCTATTGAGATTTTAACTTAGTGTCTCTTCAGCTGCTCTCCCCCCCCCTTTTTTTTGCGGGCCTCTTCCTTCCTTTTACATCTATTTAGATGGCAAACTTGTGGGTCAGGTCTCTGCATTGTTCACCGGATGTTTGTATAGCACCAAATGTATTTAGGTATGTCCAGAATGATACATATTATCCATTACTGCCCTTGTTTATTTCCCACCATCTTTACTGTTCATGCTATGGATACATAGCTGTGGCAGCTACGTTAAGATAGCTGGTAAATCCTCCCAGGGTAGTTGCTTCCCAAGACAACTCATTGTCCTGCCATAACTGAAATGGGAGACTGGCTATATCTGCATGTTCTTTCCTCTTGTTTCTTCACTGAGTCACATACTGCTAATTAACCACACTGTCTCCTTGAAAGAGAGGAAGATAAACATTCTTAAGGAGATTATTGTATTGTTTTCTGAAAAGCAACCGATTCTCTTATGGGCCCAGTTTCGAGGTGTATGTGATGATAATGTCATGCACACTCCCAAGAAAAGCAGATCTTTTCCTCACTGTATTATATTGATTCTATTCAACTAGAATCTTATCCTATGGCTCTTGTACAAAATGATGTGTTCTTTGTTGGTTGCTGTGCCAAGAGCTGGCGATAATAATTAGAGCTTCACTTCTAGCTTATTTCCTGGCAATTCATGGGCCGCGAGGACTGAATAATCCTTGAATAATGAACCACTGGTTGTGGTGCGCTTTTGTGCAAATACGTAAAGTAGTGTGCCTGCATTCCAGTAGCACTAGTTGGATCAGAACATGTTGCTAGAAGTTATATAATGGTTCCCAATCTAAGTAGCGCTTCTGGGATGTAGGCACGCTAAGTATTCACACTCGTGTGAGAAGGTGCAAAACCAGCAGTGATTCATTAGGAACCTGCAGCAGCATGAGTGTATTGGTCTCACCTACATTATGCTGCAGAACATGCAGGTCATTAAGTTTCATTAATTCTGTTGTGACCCTTATTACTCCAGTTGTAATAGACATCCTGATGTGTATCAAAAGTAAATTTAGAATTTGCTCTTGACACAATGTACAAATGTATAGCAACATACTCCACCATCACAGTGGTTTCAAGCCTTTGTGGAGATGAGTCTTCACTTAGGTTGGCCTTTCTTTGGAGACTGATGGATCCCAATAGTTTTCTCATGACAGAGGCAATTTCCTGTCAACATGATTGATGGGCCTGTTAAGCTCCAGTCAAGCTCTGGAATAAGGAAATGGCTTGGGTAGTTGCCACAATCACCCCCAAATACCCTCTTCCATTAGAAACCATACTGCTCTCTAGCTTACCGAGGAACTTGAGGCAAGGGAGCAGCAAGGATAATGACCTATCCATTGTTCCCGCTGCTTCGTTGCCTGATGTTCCCTGGTAAATTGGTGAGCAGAGTAAGCCCTTGTCAACAGTTAAAGGAAGAATCTGACCTAATATGAAGCAGACTTCATTTTAAGGTCTACCTCATGGCAGTGATGGTAGCTCTCACTTTTCGGCCATTGTTGCGTCTTTGCAATGGAACTTTTCTGAGTAGTAAGGGGCCTGCTCCATCCTGATTCCCAAGAATAAGGGAGTCATCGGTAGACCATTGTGGCTTAGTTGCTAAGCACTATCCTCAGATTTGTTCTCATCCAACTTGACTTGGATGCCACTTTAAGATCACTAATTATCAAATCTGACTTTGGCTCTTTCTTATCATTATTGCATGGATGATGTTCAGTATTTGCAGTCAGAGGATGTGGATGAGGTGCTTGGAGATGTTTGGTCAACCAATTGCATGCTCAGCCCCTGCCCATCCTTCAAAACACCTGGCTGGGGAAGACTGACCAACTGGGTACTAGCTGTAGGGAATTCCTCTTAAGAGAGGGAGCAGTCTAACTTGCCTTAAATTTTGACTTTTGTGTATCTAATCATTGATTGTAAATACAGTTTCTTTCTTCTTTCTAACCTGCCTTAAAAGAGGTAACTGTGAAACCAATCCTACAAAAAACGACTTAAATGAGTTAACTGATTATCACCCAGTCACAAATATGACCCTGTTTAGCTTCCTGGGCCTCTTAGCAGCTTTGTTGCCATAGGCAACAGTCTCCTGTTTAAAAAGCAAAGGGTGTTTGTTTGTTTGTTTGTTTGTTTTAAAAAAATTGAAGTTGGCGCATCTTTCAGCTTTTCCCCATAGGGAATAATTGGGATTTCAGCAGCTTAGGCCAGAACTTAGAATCTCCTATCACTACTCATTTTTGTTCATTCATAATCTTCTTTGGTGCAAAATGATGAATGAACTTAGAAAGAATCCACTCCCATTTCCTACCAGAGAATCTACTGTCAGATTACATCAGTCATTGAAAACAACAAAACCCCATGCCCATGGGCTTCTGGTTTGGGGGTTGGTTGGCACCCTATGTGAAATATACCACAACTCTCTCTGGGCCACCCTGGTGCCTCCCAAGTGGAATTATGGGACTGCTGAAATCCCCATTATTCCCTATGGGGGAAAGCTTAAAGACGCACCAACTTCATTTTTTAAAAAATCACCCCTTTCACCAATTTCTTTGAAATCTGGCTGGTAGCAGACACCCTTTGGGGCACTACCACCTGACCCACTCTTCTGCCCCCAGAACCCCTTTTCTGCCCCAAATCTGCCACAAATACATGCCAACTTCAGAAAATTGCTAAAAATCACCCCTTTGCCCAGTTTCTTTGAAAACTGGTTGGAAGCTTTCTTCTACCCATTGGGCACTACCACCACCCCACTCTTTTGCCCCTGGAATCTTTTTTTTGCCCCTAATTGATTCAGATTCAGAAAATTCAAGTACAAATTGAATGTGGGGTGATTGGGGGGCAGATTCTGACTCAAAACAAATTTGTATTTGGTGATTTTTTCTATTTCTTTTTCTTCTATTCTGCTATCCCCTGGTATTGCTATGCCGATTATTTTGACTTGTTTTTCTTTCTTCTCGACTACAGTTATATCTGGTGTATTGTGTGGCAGATGTTTGTCTGTTTGTAGTCGGAAGTCCCATAATATTTTTACATCTTCATTTTCTTCAACTTTTTCAATTTTATGGTCCCACCAATTCTTGGCTACAGGTAGCTTGTATTTTTTGCAGATGTTCCAGTGTATCATCCCTGCTACCTTGTCATGCCTTTGTTTGTAGTCAGTTTGGGCGATCTTCTTACAACAGCTGATCAGGTGGTCCACTGTTTCATCTGCTTCTTTACAAAGGCGGCACTTGCTGTTTGTTGTGGATTTTTCGACTTTGGCTCTTATTGCATTTGTTCTTAGTGCCTGTTCTTGTGCAGCCAGTATTAAACCCTCGGTTTCTTTCTTCAAGTTGCCATTCTTAAGCCATTGCCAGGTCTTGGTGATGTCTGATTTTCCACTTATATTGTGCAAATATTGACCATGCAGGGGCTTATTTCTCCATTTTTCTGCTCGGTTCTTGACTTGATCTTTCTTGTAGGCCTGTTTTGTTTCATTGGTGTTGAATAGTTTCGCGTTCTTGACCATTTGAAGTGCATCTTCTTCACCATCCTTTATATATTCTTCAAGGCCTCTTTTCTCCTCCTCTACTGTTTGATGGGCTTGCAGCATTCCTCTTCCACCTCAGCTGCGAGGGAGGTATAGCCTATCGACATCACTGCAGAGGTGCAGAGCATGATTGATGGTCATGATTTTCCTGGTCTTACAATCTAGCGTCTCTAGCTCTGCCTGGGTCCAGTCTATTATTCCTGCAGTGTATCTGATAACAGGTATAGCCCAGGTGTTTATGGCTTGCATGGTGTTCCCGCCATTGAGTTTGGACTTGAGGATTTTTCGAACTCTCCTGACTTCCATTTTTTCTTTTAACTTCAGTGTGTGCGATGTTATCAGCCTGGAGAATGCCCAAGTATTTGTAAGGTTCTTTCTCTTCCAGGTTCTTGATGTTGCTTCCATTGGGCAGTTCTATTCCTTCTGTTTTTGTTATTTTCCCTCTGTTCATTATTAATGCAGCACACTTGTCTAGTCCAAACTCCATTGCTATATCGCTACTGAATATACAGACAGTGTTTAGCAGTGATTCGATTTCTGACTGGGACTTTCCATACAACTTCAGATCGTCCATGTACAGCAGATGGTTGATTTTACTGGATGTTTTAGATGTTTGGTATCCGAGGCCTGTTTTGTTTAGTATTTGTGAAAGTGGGGTCATGGCGATTTCAAAAAATAGAGGGGATAGTGAGTCCCCTTGGAAAATGCCTCTTCTAATGCTAACCTGTCCAAGTGCCTCGCCATTGATTGTTAACTGTGTACTCCACATGCTCATTGCTTTTTTAATAAATATCTGAATGTTTTTGCTGACACCAGTTGTTTCTAAACATTTTAGTATCCATGTGTGAGGCAGTGAATCGAAGGCTTTCTTGTAGTCAATCCATGCAACACTTAGATTTGTTTTTCTTCTCTTGCAGTTTTCTAAAACCATTTTGTCAATCAGCAGCTGGTCTTTTGTGCCTCTCATGTTCATGCAATTTCCTTTCTCTTCAGCTGGAAGCTGTTTGTTTGTTAATAAGTGTTGCATCACTTCATCTGCTATTATTCCAGTTAATAATTTGAACATGGTTGGCAGGCAGGTTATCGGTCTATAATTACTTGGAACTGCACCTTTTGCTGGGTCTTTCATGATGAGATGAGTTTTCCCAGTTGTTAGCCATTGTTCAATATCACCGCCTTTCATAATGTGATTGAACTGTTTTGATAGTTGTTTATGAAGGATTGTTAGGTGTTTAAGCCAGAAGCCATGCAGTTCATCGTCGCCTGGCGCAGTCCAATTTTTAATTTTCTTTGCTCTTTCACTTATTAATTCTGGTGTTATTATTAGATCTTGCATTTGTTGGTTACATTTTTTGACCTCTTTCATCCAGCCTGCTTTTTTATTATAATCTATTGGATTGTCCCATAATTTCCCCCAAAATTGCACTGTTTCTTCTTTATTTGGTGTTTCTACGTTTCTTGCCGTTTCTCCTTCTATGCTTTGGTAGAAACGTCTCTGATTCGACTGGAATTGGAGATTCTGCCTGTGTTGTGTAATTCTGGCTTCATATCTGCTAATCTTCTTTGACACTGCTGTTATTTGCTGCTTTATTATTTCCAGGACTTCTCCAGTTTTCCTTGAAGCTAGGTGGTATTTTTGGATCAGATACTGTTTGGTGTTTTCATTCTTCAGCTTCTTGTCTTTCATATCTTTCAATTTACTAGCATCTGATCTAAGCCTGGAGATTTTATTTTCTAATCTAATCTTCCATTTAGGTGATCTACTGCTTTCTTTTTTTACAGGTCCACTGATCTTATATCCGAGCTCTTGTGTTGCTATTGTTGCTGCACTGTACATTAGTTGGTTTGTTTCTTGCAAATTATTGGTTGTTATTTCTGCAAGTGCAGCATTGACATCTTTTAATGCCTGAGCAAGTTGTTTTTTGGCAACTGTTTTTAGAGCGGGAAGTCGAACCCTGGTGGTTGTTTGGTTCATGTGCTCAGTTATTTTTTGCTTTAGTTCTTGTTGCTTTTCTGTTAAACGGCATTTGGGCTTTTGAGGTGAAGGCAAAGGGGAGGTTGCCTGGTTTTGATTTTGAAACAGTTCAGCAACAGTGGTATCCTCTATTTCCAACACCTCCTCCATCTGCGCCTGAGCAACTGCTTCAGTTGGTGGTAATTCTTCTTCCATATCTTGAGCCTGTGTTGCTCTTTGCAGTTCTTCCAGCTCAACTCCTGTGAATACTTTATTTCTTATTATGAATCTTCTCTGGTCTGCTAGCTTTTGTTCTGTTATTTCTGTATCTGGATGCTTCTCTTTCCAAATTTGGTACATTCTTTTTAAATAACCTCTTCTAGTTGGACTGGACTTGTAATAGCAGATCATTATTTCCTTGTTGGCATTTTTTGTATATTTTTTTCGGTTAAGCGACGTTTCTTCCAGTAGCTTTGCTGTCTCCAGCCCTGGTTGCTCAACTGAAGATCCTGAGTCCTGTAGCCCACTTGCCACCAGATGTCCAGGGACTATAGCACCTGGCGCGGTCCTTGTTGACCCGGGCGACGACCGATCCGGTATAGATTTTTTAAAGTTACGTCTCACCATATTGTTGATGGGAGAGGCACTCTTTGTCTGGCTCCTCTGGTGAGACCTATCCAGTATGGTTGGACCTCTGGCATAGCTCTCACCTTCATCAGAGCACACAAGCCCCACAACCACGTCAAGGTAGTGCCTCACTGGGGGTTATTATTATTATTATTACTACTACTACTACTACTACTACTACTACATTTTATATCCCACTCTTCCTCCAAGGAGCCCAGAGCGGTGTACTACATACTTAAGTTTCTCCTCACAACAACCCTGTGAAGTAGGTTAGTCTGAGAGAGAAGCGACTGGCCCAGAGTCACCCAGCAAGTCTCATGGCTGAATGGGGATTTGAACTCGGGTCTCCCTGGTCCTAGTCCAGCTCTCTAACCACTACACCACGCTGGCTCTATTTACTCAATATGCTATTGTCACATTTATCACTTTTAATACATTTTAATGACAAAATACATGTGATTTTTGTTTGTAGTGTTAAGCTTCCTTTGGTATTCGTGTATATGCCTAATAACAATAGGACCTCTTCTACAAAGCGGTTTTTCTACCATTTTCTACAAAGAGGTCTTATTGACCTGGCTAACTGAGTAAAGAGACACCTTTCAAAGTGGTGATTTCCTTATTTAGCAAGGGGAGAACAACTGGCCCTATCCAACCACAGCACCACCAAGAGCACCACACCACAGCACCAACCACAGCACCACACCTATCCAACCACAGCATCCCTCCAGTGGTGTTGCTGGTGTCTGACTTGTATTTCTTTTTAGAATGTGAGCTCTTTGGGGACAGGGAATTTACTGTATAGCATTGTCTCAGTTCTTGTCCTAGACATGCTTGTCTGTGTGTCTATATCTAAGTTCAGGCTTAGGGATGAAGTCAGTTAAGCTCCTTACTTTTTATTCAGAATTCAATCGGGAGGTTCTCTCTCACTTGCATAATAGACTGTCTGCATTTGTACATAATGCAGAACTGCGGGTGCAATTGACCTACGATTCCACCCCCCCCCCCCACACACATGTGATGTCTGCGTATGGCCATAATCAGCAGGGCACTCTCTGCAGTCAGGGAGACTGCAAGGAGAAGGGGGAATTGGTTTCATGGGCTTCCTTCTTGAATGAAGGAAGCAACCAATCACAAGCAACCCAGCAACCAATCACAGCTGAAGCAAGGGAGGAGCTTCCTCCTTCAGTTCTGGTTAATTCAGAACCCAGCATTCAGACGTAATGGGCCAGCCATGGAACCACAGTTACAAGTAGTGAAACTCACTACAAACCTAAGGTTCAAATTGGAATTTGTCGAGGGAAACTTCAGGTCACTTTGGTGTTTGAACCGTGGTTAGACATGTTTGGATATACAAAACATGCAACCTCTGGCCCCCCCAGCTCTGGTTTTTTGTTATGTGCAAATGGGGCCTTTGCTATGTTTGTTAGTTAGTTCTTAAGAAATAATAAATGTTCAAGCTCTTGTTTCCTGCAACTAAAGCTAAGCTTCTTGTGCAATTACTTATAGAAGATAGAAGATAAGTAATCACTCTGCAACACAGGGAACCATCTTGTTTATTTAATTTTTATTTTTCTGTGTAAACTGCTTTTGGAACTTCTGTTGAAAAGTGGTATATAAATGTTAATAGTAGTAGGAAATACTGGCTGACATGTTTTGCAGTCTCACACTGGCATTTCTGATCAGTTCATACGCTGGAGATGCCAAAGGAAGCACCAGTGTGTTTTCACAAGAGTACTAATGAACAAATACTTAAAGTTATACATCTGCACACTGGAAACAGAACTTCCATTGTTTCGAATTAAACTTGTGCTCTGTAAGTGCTGGTGAACAACTTTCACTTTTTCAAAAGACCACCAGCACTTCCTTAGATGCCTGCAACAGAATCTAAATCAGAATGAGGAGAAAGCCCTTGCTTGCATGTGGGGTATATCACCACATCCTCACAATATAGAAATTCTATTTTTGAAGCCACAGTTAAAAGAGTTTGAAGTTAGATCCTGAAAGATAGTCAGGTGCCCCCAGTAACAAGAAAATTAGCATCATCTTTCAAGTCAGCAAAATCTAGTGATACGGGTAAACTGTCTTTCTAAATTTCCAGTGATATATGAAATGAAAGAATAAACCTTTGAATGGAACTTTCAATGAAGGGGAAGGGGGATGTGCCAAACATGAAGAGTGATTATCCCAAGCTATGGTGCTCAAAATGGTGATTCTGCTACATCCTTTGGGGAGAGTGTTTCTCATTGCTTGATTCCTGTTGTTCCATCTAATCAGAAAAGCAAAGAGTCTTGATATATTTTATGACTCGTACACTAATAATATGGTAGCATTCCAATTCACTTTCTCCATTTAAATAAGTCCCATGCTTAAGAAAGGAGATGCTGAAATTGTTAAAAGAAGCCATGGATTCTTCATTAAATGTGTCTAATCAGTTTGAAAATGATAATGACCTCAATTCAGTTTATGCCCAGCTGATTTTAGGATTCTCATAAGTGTTTCTTAGCAACAGTCTTCCTGTCTGACATCACTGCATATTAGTTTATTGTCCAGAAACCTCCAATACCTAATGAGATGGTCAGGAGAAATATTCTTGTTAGCAGTGTAGGCAAGTTTTTTTTTTTTATTATTTTGCATACCATAGTTAATATACTACACTGCTATGTCAGCAGGTAATTACAACCATTAAATAAAGCGGTATTTGTAATTGGTTGCAGCTGCTGCCAAAACACTTCACTCACAGAAATATGCTTAATAATTGCCATTTGCTCATTTCCATTTCCTATATGAGTGACTAAAAAATAAGATCACAATGACCCTCATAAATTGCAGAACATTTCTGATTTCCATTTTACTGACAACAAAACAAGAGCATTTCCACAGCTTTCCTTTCCTGCAAAGTCTCTCCTCATGCAGCTCTGTACAAACTGGTGAACTGGGTCAGCCATGTGCGGGATTTAACGGGACATGCAAACCTGCAGTGTCAGAGCATCGCAGGGCTTTAGACAGCCATCATAAAACGACCAGAAATCTTGAAGTGGGGATGACTGCTATTGCCCAGTCCCAACCTTTAAAATCCTTCCTGGTCAAGAAGAGGCAGTAACCATCCTAGGCATGTGGATTCACTCCACAGCTCAGGAATGATCTGACCTGAAGTCCTGATGGCTACCAAGTTGGACAGCAACACACAGATCTGTGGGCTCCAAGGTTTAGTCCTGATAGCCCCTGAGATTCTCCCGCAATGGCTGTAGCTCTGTGTGGCATATGCTTTGCAAGCAAAAGGTCCCTGACATCTCCAGGTAAAGCTGGGAATTCTCTCTGAAACTGGGGGCAGCCACTGCTAGCCATTATAGACAATTGATTGTTTGATTAAGTGCCATCAAGTTGGTGTCAACTCTTAGTGACCACATAGACAATATAGACAATACTGCCCATTACAGACCAGTAGGTCAGCTTCATGTGTTCAAACATACAGTATTTCTGGCTATCCGCATGGAGATTATACAAAGGGGAATTTCCATCCCCCAATTCTATGACAGACCACGTCCTAGTTCCACTCTCTCTTCTGCTACTGAACTTCAAGCTTAATGAGAAAAGAAAGCAAAGAAAAACTCCTACTTGGAACAATCAATCTAGAAGGAACTGATACATCTCAGAAGCCACAACTTGGCCACTCCACTATAGTCATAGTTTTTCACAAAGAAGACTTGTACAATGGTACAAGTTACCCTAGTTTGTGAAGTACTTTGTGGCATGACAATATTACCAACCTTAGAAGACAAAAATGCCTCCAATTTTCTGTGTCACCCTGTATAAGCCAAGAAGGCTCTTCCAAAGGATTTGATAACTGCTAATAGAGACACTACCAGGAACTTGGCATTGTCTGTGGGCATCTCATGCATGCACATTCTAATACACATTGAATTTGTGTGACAGACAAACCCTTTCCAGTTGAATCCCTTCATTTTCAGATAAGCATGTTGATTGTCAAGAGAAGGAAATACCTTTTTCCAGAGGGAAATGTGGGACTGTTGTTTTAGTATTGAAAAGAATAATTTAATTCAAAAGCCTTTTTCTTGGCCACAAATACGAATTTGAAGCAAGATGAAGGGTGAATCCATCTGTTGGCTATTCAACAGCTCCATTTCAGTGTGAAATGAGCTAGTAGGACAATTGAGATCCTGCAAATGACAAATTCTGGACCTTTTAAAAATAAGTTTCACCAGAGAATCAAAAGGAGTGATGAGCAGAGGAACCAAACTGCTCATTGCCTTTGAGCAAATTCTTCATAGAGACACAAAAACAAACAACAACAAAAAACCAACCAACAAGACCAGTCTGCTGTTCTGCTAGCATTAAATTTGTCTGGAGTTCCAAACAAGAACGCTCATTCTTTATAGAGGACTATTTACAAGGATGGTACAACTTATACAGGTATGTATGGTAGCTATCAGATATCACCAAGTAGAAGGACAATCATAATACAACCTAAGTTTTTCTACCTCAAAAATGGAATGAGGACGAATCCAATCGACTTGTTATATTAATGTCTATAAATTACTGAAGTTAAAAATCATGTTATGAATATTTGTACAATTTTTTGCAGAGTGAATTGAATCGTTAATGAAGTGCGGAAATATGCCTTTCAAAGTGGTGATTCTCCTTATATTTAGCCGAGGGACAGCAACTGGTCCTGTTCAGTCTCAGTAAAGTGTCTCTCCAGTGGCTGTTGCTGGAGTCTGTTATGTTTATTTTAAAACTGTGAATCCTTGTGGGATAGGGAACCATCTTCTCATTATTATTATTTATCTATGTAAGCCAGTTTGGGGACCTTTGTGCTGAAAAGAGGTATATAAATAATAGAATATATGGTAGAAGAGATGAAAAAATTCTCTCTTCCCTTCCCTCTGCCAGGAATTAGAGATGTTCAAACAGGTTCGAATTTGAACTGGTTTGATTTGCAGGTTCAAGCTCAAACCAAGCAGGGCATTCCTGTTGTTATGAACAGTCTATAACATATCATATCCAGAGGTACCAACTCAGAAGCATGATGAAATATAGGCCCGGAATACAGGCCTGTATCTGATTTTGTTTTATATCAAGAAATGAAATCAAACCTGAACTCTGGCATGCTGTTCCCTGCTCTGCGAAGAGAGGAGGAACCTGGCATTGTGTTGTTAAAATGGGATATGCAAGGGAACAATGGAGCCAGGTCTGAATGCTGAATGCTGCAATCCATATGCTAATACCACTGGTTACCAAGGTGTCTGTGAACGGGTTTGCCAGACCTGTTGAGTTCCTCCTTCCATTGTCAGTGATGGCCCTGCAAGGCCCAAGTGATTAAGCTCAATTGCTGTCTATAGAAATTCAACATAGCCAAATACATACAGAGATCCGTCTGTAGATTTTAAATCCTCACCTCACCAATGCTACAAATCTCACACACACCTTTTCATGTATACTTTAAATATTCTCTTGTTTTCAATTACAAGCAAAACACTGGATAAAAGGTACATAATGGAATGACTGTCTGACACCAAATGAGACCAATTCCACAATTCCATTACTAAACTCTGAATTTTAACGCCTTCTGGGGACCAGACTGCCAAGATGTAATTTGCAGCATCTTAGATGCAGATTTCCCCATCCCTCCCTTCCTGAGCGCACACAGTTTACAGAGATGAAATCCAAAGATATCTCTGGACTAGCTGATATCCTGAATAATTAAGATCTTGTTCAGAAGGTGGCAGGAAGTTGACACCTTTTTGGACATACAGGAAAAGAGGAGATTTTTGAATAGATCCTATTCAAGGATCAAAGAGAAAATGACTATAAGAATGAGGCTTTTGAGACAGAGAGTTTAGCATTTTTGTGCCTACAACAAGATCTGCTCACACGCTTTCCCAGAGTTTGCTGCCCAGCCGCGGGGCTAAGCAGGAACTCTGCCTGTGCTCAGAGGCTAGGACTCTCACTGCGCAGTGAGAAGTCAAGGCTCCCCAGCCATGGAGCTCTCAGCTATGATCTGAAACAATTGCACAACTCCTGTCTCCGCCAGCGCCTCACTGCTTCAGCTGAAGTGATTCGTCTCTCTCCAGCCTCTGATCCTGGTAATATGCTGCCCCCTCATCCCTTCCTCTTTTTACTGTTCCCTTCTCCGTCCCCCCCCTTTCCCCTTCTACTAATCTCTGATCTCCCCCAAAACCTTATCAGCCCGCAGCCTTCCCCCCCTTTTCTTTTCTGCCTATATTTGAAATGTATTAGACCTAGGAAGATTTAATTGCACGCACATATGTCAGTTGGGCACACTGTGGAATATGGGTGCTGGTTAGGAAATACTGTTGCTGATATTAATAGAGTATTCTGCTTTTTGCCTTGCTAGATTATGTTGCTAGTCTTATATACTCAATAAAGCCCATCGAATCCTTCTGAATAGTTTGATCTCCTTTCCTTCATCGCTTCCAGATCATACGTGGTCATCAATATAAAAGAACTGGGTCCAGACCTGTTTTGTATACTAGCTAATGAGCATATTTAGTATATAGATCAGGCCTGGTCTGTAACACTGTGGCAATGCCAGTCTGAGTTCAAACCAAACAGTCCGGTTCAGTTTGAACTAGTTCGAACCAGTTTGAAGGCTCAAGCCTCCATTTTAGGTGCTAGTGGCCATTTTGTGACACTGTGTCACTTGCTGTGATTTGCTGAGATCCTGCTTCCCTGATAGGCCAGAGCCAGGTCTCTGGTAAGCTCTGCAGTGCTGCCAGGCCTGCAGAATTGGCACCCTATTGGTCCTGGGAGAAGGCAAGGGTGGGGGCTCCCAAAGGAAGGAGATTCAACTTCTTCTTAAAGCCCAGCTTCTGGGATTGGAAGTCACTCTTTGCTGTGGAGAAAGAGAGAGCTGCTTGCTTTCTGCTGCTGCTTTTCTGGCTTTGGTGGTTTGTGGTGCTATCTCTCTTTGCTGGTGGGGAGGTCTGGTCTCTGCCCTAACCTGTCCTGCCTGTTTTGGCTTCTGTCCCCCTGCCCCTCTGCCCTTTCCAAAGTTTTTTTAATCCCCCAACACCCCATTTCCTCCCCAGCACCCCTTTTTGCAGACTGTTCTTCCACCAGCATTTTATTTTATTCAGTGTTTCACTTTTAATTCGTTTGTTTGGGTGGGTGAGTAGCTAGAAGGCTGTTGATCCCCACCCCACCCCGCCCCAGCTAAGCGTGCTGCAGGCCTGACAGTAGTCAGGGTTATCTTTTCCTGACCAGTGTGTGGGGCAGAAGCCTCTTCAGGATGATGAGGAAGGGCAACTGATTCCTTTTTGATTCCCCCTTTGTCCTTAGTTTTCATTAAATAGGGACTCCTTCATTGGGTTTTGGGGAGGTATTATTTCTGTGCTTTTCTTTGCAGGTTGTTTCTTGGATTTTTTGTAGGTTCCCCTTAGTTGCCCTCATTGTATTGTGTTGTTGTTGTGAGTGGCGTGGGTGGGTTATTAAAGGTTTTTTGGTTAGGGTTTTAAAATTCTTAGACCCCCACCCAAGTTTTTTTTTTTTAAAATCTAGTTGTTTTTTTTAAGCTCCCATGGATGTCGGAATGCTGTGTGGCTCACAGCAGGGTGGTAGGCAGAGGTGGTAGGCGTGTCCCAGCTGGTGTGGGAGTCTGGGGTAGGGGGCAGGAAAGATCAGGTCCCCATCACTGAATTCTTTGCCCCAGGCAAGGTGGTGGCACGAAGGCTATCCTATCCGGAGGAACCTGCAGCCACTGAGCCAGGTCCAGGTTGGGATGCACCACCAGTTCTTCCACCCTGTGCGGAGGCTGGTGGTGGTGGTGGGCTCTCTTGCCAGGGAAGCTGCTTCCATGGCCAGGGTGGAGGGCAAGGCCTCTGTGGCTGGGAGTGCAGCCAGACTTCCCATCTCTTTTGTGGGGCCCCCACCACTACTCTCGCCACTCGATTGGGGATCCCCTGATGATTCCCAACAGTGCATGGCAGAGTCCAGATCTGGGTCCTCTGGGGCCAAGTCTGATTCCAAGGAAGGGTCTGCTGCTTTGGAGGAGACGCCCCCTCATTCAAAGCTTGGCCCTACTGGCAAGCAGGGTGGAAGGGGGTGGGTGACAGCAGTGGGCAACTAGTGGCCTGACGAGGAACAAGGCCTTGGGCATGTGCGACCTTGCCAACTCGGAGTGGAAGCTCATGTCTAAGATGGTGTCAGATCTGGAACCTTTCTTGTATGCAATGAAGACTCTGTGTGCCGATGCCACTCTCTGAGCCAGGCCCTGCCTTCAGCTATTCTCCTTGAAAGGCTGATGGGTGAACTCAGGACCTCACTGACCATGTCAGAGGGCAGTGTGCTGGCTGGACGGCTGAAGACTGGTGAGGTGAACAGGCTGGTTGGTGTGTTGGTTGACAGAGAGGAGTATGTCCTGGCTTGTTTCTGTGACCCGACCATCAGGGGCAATGTTTGCATGGATGACTTGCCCAGGTAGAGGATAGAGTTAGAGAGGATGAGGATCGTTGGACTAGAGACCAGGAGGGTAGTGATGGTTCACCCCCAAACACACGAGCATGCGTGACCCACACCCAACAGCAGTGCGGGTGACCCTTCCTCTACTACCCATTCCTCTTCCCAGTTTAGCGTCTTAGTATCCCAGGCAGTGGTACCAATGCAGCAGGTGGTTTCTCCTGCTAAATCAGCCCAGTGGTTTAAATAGATGTGCCTTGGATCCATGCCCATTTTACAGGAGGCTTGGCCTATCAGGCCCTCGGGTGCTGTGCAATACGTTGCCCAGTACCTGGACGTAGTGAAATCCAAAACGGATTGTGATGAGCTCCAAAAGGATCTCTCCAAACTGGGTGAGTGGGCGAAAAAATGGCAGATGCAGTTCAGTGTTGGCAAGTGTAAAGTGATGCACATTGGGATGAAAAACCCCAACTTCAACTATATGCTGATGGGATCTGAGCTGTTGGTGACTAACCAGGGGTCTTGGGGTCGTGGTAGACAGCTCATTGAAAGTGTTGACTCAATGTGCGGCAGCTGTGAAAAAGGCCAATTCCATGCTAGGGATCATTAGGAAGGGTATTGAAAGTAAAACTGCTAATATTATAATGCCCTTATATAAAATTATGGTGCGGCCACATCTGGAGTACTGTGTACAATTCTGGTCACCACATCTAAAAAAGGACATTATAGAACTGGAAAAGGTGCAGAAGAGGGCAACCAAGATGATCAGAGACCTAAAGCACCTTTCTTATGAGGCAAGGCTTCAACACCTGGGGCTATTTAGTTTAGAAAAAAAGACGACTGTGGGGAGACATGATAGAGGTCTATAAAATCATGCATGGTGTGGAGAAAGGGGATAGAGAGAAATTCTTCTCCCTCTCCCATAACACTAGAACCAGGGGTCATCCCATGAAATTGATTGCCAGGAAATCTAGGAACAACAAATGGAAGTATTTTTTCATACAACGCATAATCAACTTGTGGAATTCTCTGCCACAAGATGTGGTGACAGCTAACAACTTGGATGACTTTAAGAGGGGTTTGGATAATTTCATGGTCTATCAATGGCTACTAGTTGGAGGGCTATAGGCCACCTCCAGCCTCAAAGGCAGGAAGCCTCTGATTTCCAGTTGCAGGGGAGTAACAGCAGGAGAGAGGGCTTGCCCTCTCCTGCCTGTAGGCTTCCAGTGGCATCTCATGGGCCACTGTGTGAAACAGAATACTGGACTAGATGGGCCTTGGGCCTGATCCAGCCGGGCTCTTCTTATATTTTTAATCTGTGGAGGAAGACCCAGAGATGGACTGCGTACAGTTCTGGCTAACCCACTGCCAAGTCTGAATGGACCTGGTGGTGGTTGCTGTATGCCTCCTCTCCTGACTCCCAACCAGAGTCCAGAGTGAGTGGGTGTTTTCATGTGCTGGTGACCAGGTAATCAGCTTGGTCCTGATTATACCATGGCATGGTGGAGCAGTTGGTGTTCCTCAAGGTCAACCTCCCGCTGCTGGGCTACCCCAAGCTGGAAGTTGAGCTGGGTGAGTGATTGGCCCATTGGTGACCCATGATGTTGGTCACCTGCCCGGCAACAGTTTCCGCTTATCCCAACCCTCCCCCCTTCTTTCTTCAGCCATGCCATGTTGCAGCATGCTGCTAGTGCTATGATATGACAACTAGACACACACACCCATTGGCATAACCCGATGCTGAACACCCCCTTGGTTCCACCTGGACAGCATCACTCGGGGGGTCGTGGGCACACACACAAACACTAGGCAGTTGTGCCAGTGTGGCACTGTGTAGATTTCTTAATGTGTAGATATGTAAATTTGTAAATATGTAGATTTTTGAATGTGTACATAGGTGACTGCTTGGTGGAGAGGCAGTGGGATGTTGTGTAGATGTGTTGTGCAAATGTGTGTGTGTGTGTGTGCACACGCGCATGTGCGCATGGAGGTTTTTGTTCTATGTGTAAGTCTGTCTGGTGGACACTAGAGGTTTATTTCTTTTGTGTAGATAGTGATTTGGAAGCTTTGGTTTGTGTAGAGATAATTGGTGTGTGTGTATAGCTGTGTTCCATGCAGATGGATGTGTGTATAATATATATTTGTATATAATGGATTTGAGCAATGTGTATGTAGGCCCCCCTTTTTCTTTTCCCTCTTAAGTTTAGTTCTAGCATGCGCACGCGCACACACACACCCCAACACAAGCAAGCATGACTTGTCCCCATAGGTAAGCAGGGTCTGCCCTGGTTGCATCTGAATGGGAGACTTGATATGTGAGCACTGCAAGATACTCCCCTCAGGGGATGAAGCCGCTCTGGGAAGAGCAGAAGGTTTCAAGTTCCCTCCCTGGCTTCTCCAAGATAGGGCTGAGAGAGATTCCTGCCTGCAACCTTGGAGAAGCCGCTGCCAGTCTGTGAAGACAATACTGAGCTAGATAGACCAATGGTCTGACTCAGTATATGGCAATTTCCTATGTTCCTAAGCACTGCCGATGATGAGTCAGTGGTCTGGTGCCAACATGTGTTTGGGACCTGTGTGGCCTCCAGCAAAGATGCGTGCACCTGCCAGTCTGAGGTGGATTTTCCTTGTAGGCAGGCACACACCACATGCCCCCCAAAAAGGAGAAGTAGAATCTCAAGGTTTGTTATTTTAGTTTCTTCTCATACAATGTGGTTTGTTTTTGCCTTGCCCTCTTTCTTTGAAGTTTGCATGCCAGGTTGCTTTTGCTGCCTTTATTAATTGATTGATTGATTTGATTTGATTTATATTTATTTATTTGATTTATATAGCCCTTCCAAAAATGGCTCAGCCTTGCACTGTAGAGTTTTGCTAGGTGTTTCTTTGTGGCTATATTAGTCTTTGGTGTTTGGTTTGGTTTGGTTTGGTGTTCTTGGTTTTGCAGTTGTGCAGGCAGGTCTGTCTCTGTGCTTGTTTTTTGGTTTGCAGCTTGTTGTCTGTTTAGTTGCATCACTGCGTGTTGGATTGTTGCCTTCTAGGGGCACAAAACTGGGGTGGGTGGTAGGCACCCATGGGTGCCAACCATCCCAGCAACCCCAAAGTGATCAGACACTCCTGCAATTTTTAATGTTTTTTTGAAGATTTTTTTGATATTTTGCAGAGTCAGTTCCTCAGTCCCTGTTCAGCCCAAAGCATCATTTTATAAGGAAGATTTGAGTCTGGCTTCTTGGATTGACTGAGCAGGAAGCGATCATTGCAGCCAACATAATTCTGAGATCTCAGCCAACACAGAGACCCCTCAGATCTCAACAGAGATCTCAGCCTGAGGGCTCAGGACTAGCTCATGCTTCCCTCTGCTGCCAGGGATGTTTCCTAGAAGCTGGGAGGGAAGTGCATATCCACTACCCACAGAAGACTCTTTTAAAAAGGAATTTTTACTGGGGGCGGGGGTCAATATGCTAGGGAGTCAATATCCCATTCATCACAGACCAGCCGTAATTCAAACTGTACATGACAGAATACACATGTACTGGTTATATTTTGCAGTACATTTGACGTCTGTTTCTGTACATGCACAATGAAACAATAAATTAAAATTGTTCTGACAAATAGGAACACATTTTTATCATGCCCAGAACATAAGTACTGCGCAGACAACTCCTTTTTTTTAATGGCAGGGGGTGCTGATGCTGCCGCCAAAGGTGATGTAGGAGGACTCAAAAAGTCCACTCACTCAATATTTCATCTGACCAAGGGTGTATTTTTTCATGAACACAATTACCTAATGGTTACTTATGATCCTGAAAAAGACAACTCCTGCCATAACAAACTACATGTTCATGTAGTTTGAGCTTCCCAAAAGCCTTCATGGGGGTGGGGGTGGCAGGGATTCTAAGAGTGGGACCGGAGGAGACATTCAAAAGTACTGACCCACAGCCAGAGTCAGTTTCAGGGTTCACTATTTTTCTGCAAAGGTTTAAAGTCTACCCTTTTCTACACTGCTCTAAATTCCCTGGATGTCCGCACTTTGTTTCCCAGGATACTATTCAGCTAGCTTCTAAAACAGCTAGAGAAATAGCTAACTTTTTGTTTAACTATCGCCCCAAAATAACTTCATGCTGTATATCTTACTGGTGAAAGGGGTCCATCCAGTAAAATATAAAAATGCCTGAAGACAATTCAAGCTACTTGGTTTATTGAACCTGCCACTTCTGAACACTTCATGGTACTACAGGACAGATACAAAGCTTATTTAGCATTTCATCTTAAAATAGTAGACTGAAACCAGAAGGGATCACAGCTTGATTCCTTGTATTATAAATTAAGAATTGCACTGTCAGAGACAGAAGTTAAAATATACCAAGGAAAGTCAGAGTTTGACACTGCAATAACAAAAGTTAACAAGAGCCACAGTGGATGGATCTTATGAACAAGACTGAGGCAAACGGCTGATAAGATGGCAAACTTGTGTCTGGATTATACAGACCAGGTGCAAGCCTGGCCCTGTAGCCAGCAGGTGTATCACCCCACCTAAAGTACTTCTTTTCTCTCCTTAGGATTTTGGTTGGTGGCGGGGTTTTTTTTGTTTTTGTTTTTAAATCATGACATTACACTTACATACAGGATGCCATTGGACATAACTACCAAACTGGAGGCTTTTATGCCAGAGGTTCAGGTTTGTGGTCATCTGAATGTGTGAATCTGCAGTTTCATCACAAAAATGACCCTCAGTTTCCTTTGCTAACTGAGCAAAGAGGCACCTTTTAAAAGTGGTGATTCTCTTTACTGAGCAGGGGGAGAGCAACTAGCCCTATCCAGCCCCAGTACAGCATCCCTCCAGTGGCTGTTACTTGTGTCTAACTTATGTGAGGTTTTTTAAGATTGTGGGCCCTTTGGGGGCAGGGTTCCATCTTTATTTATTTGTATTTCTTTATGTAAACAAGGAATGCAGCAGGGAGAATGGGGGCAAACTGCGGGTCTGTTGGACCCGCAGTTTGTTGTTACGTGTGAAGGAAACCACTCTGCTTAAAAGAATGACAGTTTGTTCAAACAGGAACAATTGCACCTTTTTTTTAATGGCAGGTGGTGCTGATGCTGCCTCCAAAGGTGATGTAGGAGGACTCAAAAAGTCCACTCACTCAATATTTCATCTGACCAAGGGTGTATTTTTCATGAACACAATTACCTAATGGTTACTTATGATCCTGAAAAAACAACACATCCTGAGCCTGTTCTTATAGTCACAGGTCCCTGGATAGGACAGGTCATCTGTCCTATAGGTTTGTGGTCGTCTGGGGATCTGGGAGGCCTCCCTACCCAGCAGCTCTGAACCTGAGAAACCTGGATCCACTATCCAGGATAAAGGTAAGGTAGGAGGAAAACAGAGCCTGTCTTACCTTCTCTTTTGGTTGTTGGCACTGCCGGATGGCTTTAAAATGCCATGCAGTGCAACAAGGCAGCCATGTTAACCAGAGAGTCCTGTGGCTTGCAGAGCCAGGGAGAGGAGAGCTGCTGTAATGCTGTGGACTGTCTCTCCACTAGTCCTACAATGCACTGTGGTATATGTGGAGACCCCAGCATCCAATTTCAGCAGTGGAGAATGTCACTGCAGTGTTTGTGTGGGTGAGTGAGTTTAGAGCAAAAAGGAGGCTCTGGTCATCTGGGAGGCATGAGGTAGAAGCATGCTTTCCCTCCAGCCCACCCCATATGGTAGTGAGAAGATGCCCCCTGTGTAGTAACATGACCCCTGAAGAGTTAAATACTATAACTTCCTATTATGACCTAAATTAGACTCCACCCCTTAGACTTTTCAGTTTCAGTTTTGCTTGTGTTCTCTGCCAGAGGATTTAACTGTGAAGTGTGATTATTGGGGGGAAGCTGTGCTTGCTCTCTAGCCTACATGAAGTGCATGAAGAGCCTACATGCAATGGCATTTCTGGCCATTGCTGACAAAGTGGCTGTTAAGTATTTGTCTGGCCAATCGGTCTGCAGTGGGCCATACTGAAAACCTATAGTCCACTCTGACAGAAGTTAGCAGACTGGTTAGTTCTTACCTGTTGATTTTAATTCTAAGGATTTGACTCCCAGGCCTAATCCTCACAAGGAGCTAAAATGTTAAAGCTGAATCAGAACTGCATCTCTTCAGACGGTGGGGGGGGACGGGACTCAAGAAAGCTGGGAAGAAGAGATGCTGATAATGAGATCAAGTTAAGGCCTTTGACAAAGTGAACCACAATTATCTGTGGACATTGTTGAAAGCTAAAGGTATACCACCCCTATTCGTGACTTGGATACAGCTGCTCTATACGAATGCAAAGGTGACACCACAGATTAATGGATGGCAGGGCGACCTGATCATTTTGCATTCGGGTGTCTGTCAAGGATGCCCACTGAGCCCATTACTTTATGTTTTTGCCCTGGATCCGATCCTGATCAGGATTCAGAGAGAACCCCATCTGCAAGGACTCTCGGTCTCTATCCCTCCGCCCTGCGAGATCTTTCCGGGAGGGAGGAGGAGGGAGAGTGATGGGAGAGCCGAACCACCTGTCCACTCAGAACCTCTTACTGAGTTTAGGGTAAAATTTGTAGCTCATACTGATGATGTTACATTACTGTTATCGAATGAAAATGAAATCTCTGTAATACTAGATCTCTTCTGGGAATATGGCAAGATCTCGGGCTCAGAATTAAATGCTGAAAAACGTGTATTTGTTAAAATGGACCCCGGACGCCAGCAAATCTCGTGCCTACCCATCTCTGAATGTAAAAGCGAAGGGGCCCCAGAGTCCCAACTGAAGTGGTTAGATACAGTAAACATTTTGGGGATTGAATATGGGATTAAGGAAAAAGTCTGGGGGGGAAATTGAACAGATTGGGAAGAAAAAGTAATGCTTAAAATCACCATGTGGGAAAAATGGAGCCTTGCCATGTACCAGAAAGCGGTTTACATCCGGAATTACCTGATATCCCCGGTGCATAACCTGGCGGTAGTCTATCCTCCCCCGCTCGATCTCCTTCGGAGAGTTGAAAGCCAGATCTTCCATCTAGTATGGCACACAGCATCCTTCCTTTTGGCCTGTGCAGTAGCATTTAAGGAGGTTGAGCGGGGAGGCCTAGCCCTACCTGCCCTGCAAAACTATTTTGTAACTGAATTCATGTCCTACAATTTTGGAAACTGGATTTTCGTGGATGTCCATAATATGTCCAACCTCCTGCAAAAAACCTGGGTCTCGCTTTTCACTCTGCGTTGCTGCAAGTCAGCATGGGGCATAGCATGGTGGGGGAAAGGATCTTTCAATGGTAATATTACACAAGTATTAAAAAGAGAACACCCGGACTACTTGAGAGATTTGTTATTTACACTTTAAAAATGGAAGGTTGAAACGGATCTATTTAAAGGATCCTCCTCAGTTAAGCAGCTAAGGAAAACAATTTATGGAGAGATTCTAGAAGTGGGTTTCTTAAAACCTGATTTAGAATGTAAACGCTACAAACACTGCACTTCACAGTACTTGTTGCAACCTGATCACCCTATCGTTCTCTTTAAGGAGAAAAAAGTCCTTTTCCATTTATGGGAAACAAGGTGGCGCTTATACCATCAAGTACTACCACTTAATGCGGTTAAGCCATGGCTCCCAGAGGACCAACAAGAGTGCCCTAAAATCACCTGCAAACAGAAAGCTAGTGAGCTAGGCAAAACATTCAGGGAAACCCACTCACATTTCTTAAAAGAGTGTGTGGTAGCCAAAAGAGTGTGGCAGGGAGTAAGCAAGCTGTTAGAGTGGCCTGATTTGGAAAAACAGACTTGGGAAGAACTAACCTCGGGTTTGAGCGATAGAACCTCCTTTCGAGGTCCCAGAAAGAAACCTTCAAGGAAACGGGATGGAACGGGTGCCCTCATACTAGGGAATTGGAACATTCCCCTTCTCGTAATCAGGTTAGTAAACCTGTATGTCATTTATGCAATGCTCCTGCATAGGAATAGGGAGGGAAGATGCGACCAAGAGGTTCACGCAGATGAGACAGTAAATCTCTTCTGGAAAAGTTTGTAAGGTTATGTGCAAAAAGACAAGAGTATCTCTTCTAAACAGCAATGGGACAAATTGTGCAAATGGACGTCGGATGTAACCCCCCTATTACCTGATGTGCCTTGAAATCCCCCACCCCCAAGTTACAGTACTACCTGCATATACTTCATAACCTTGTGGGTTTCCAAATCTTTGTGTGTAAATCTTTGTAGATATATCATGTACAAACAACCACTTTGTATATAATTGTGCACATATAATTGTGTTTTGGCAACGTACTGTATGCCTTGGTAGTTTGTTGGTTCAATAAAAAAATCTTGTCCTATCTTGGAGATGCTGCCACAGAGGGAACATGGAACCTTCTGCTCTTCCCAGAGTGGCCCCATCCCCTGAAGGGAATATCTTGCAGTGCTCACACTTAGTCTCGCATTCATATGCAACCAGGGCCGAAGCTGCTTAGCTAAGGGGACAAATCATGCTTGCTACCACAAGACCAGCAGTCTTTCCCTGAGATATTTTCAGCAGTTGCTCAAAGAAATCCAATAATTAATGTAAGAGGAAAGACTTAAAAGGAACAATATTGTCATGCAAATCAGCTTTTGTGCAATTTCTTTTGATGTATAACACAACAGTGCTCACATTCAAAGCTTCATTTTAAAAAATGTCTCCTAATAACTGTCCTGATCTACAATGCAAACTGCAAAATGAGGCAATTTTGAGTATCCTTTACTGTAAAAGATTTATCTTCACATGTCATTTTTTTCAGTGTAAATACCTACAAATTGTGAAAATGAAGCTTGCATGTGTCTGCAAATCTGTGCATCGTTCAGGTACATTCATCAGGGAATCATGACGACTGACTGCAGGTGAGTGGGGAGAGGAGCTGAGTTTCCCTCTGTGTTGGACGTTGGGTCCTATTTACACAACAAACTTATTGTCTGATTCATGATGAAGCATTTGTGGGATCATTTATCCATGCACTAGCCAGATTTTTCATTATGTGCACTGATTCTACACACACACACACACACACACACACACACACACACACACACACACACACTTACATACATATTATTCATATGTACATATGTTGTGAGGGGGCTAGTACGTATTCCTCCCCCTTGAACCTGAACTTGGAACCATTGGTCACTCGCTGTGATGTATTAAATGACATTTTTGTGGATAAAATCTCTCATATTTGGGCTGAACTGGATTCCACAGTTAGTGCATAATCTATTGTGGAGCTGTATGCATACTCTATTGTGGAGCAGCAACACCTCTTATGAGATTAGATTGGATCACTTTCAGTTTGTGACTCCTGAGGAAGTGGACGAACTGTTTTGGACTGTGCGTTGTACAATCTGTTCTCTTGACCCTTGCCTAACTTGACTTACCTCATCTGGTAATAATATTGTCTGAGTGGGTCTGGTAAATATTATAAATACTTCTTTGAGGGAGGGAAATGCCTCCTTGTCTTAAGGAAGCCATTATCAGAGCACTTTTGAAGAAACCTTCATTGGATCTTTGAGTTAGCTAATTACAGACCTGTTTCTAATCTTCCATGGTTGGGCAAGTTGATTGAGCGGGTGGTAGCCTCTCAGCTCCAGGCAGTTTGGGATGAGGCAGATTATCTAGACCCACTTCAAACTGGCTTTTGTGAGGGCTATGGGGTTGAGACTGCCTTGGTCAGTCTTATGGATGATCTCCAACTGGCTATCAACAGAGAGACTGTAACTCTCCTGATATCCTTTTGGCTCTCTCTGAGGATTTTGATACCTTCAACCATGGTATCCTTCTGGACTGCCTGAGGGAGGTGGGACTGGGTGGCACTGTTTTACAGTGGTTCATTTCCTACCTCTCTGGTAGATTCCAGATGGTGTCACTTGGAGACTGCTGTTCTACAAAGCGAGAACTAAAGTGTGGAGTTCCACAAGGCTCCATACTTTAACACCTACATGAATACACAGGGGGAGATCATCAGGAAGTTTGGTACAGGCTGTTAACAATATGCTGATGACACCCAGATCTACTTTTCCATGTCGACCTCATCAGGAAATCGCATAGCTTCCCTAAATGCCTGCCTGGAGATGGTAATGGGCTGGATGAGGAATAACAAACTGAAGCTGTATCCAAATAAGATGGAGGTGCTGACTGTGGAGGGTCAGGACCCAAGAGATGGTTTAGATCTGCTTGTCCTGGATGGGGTTACACTCCCCATGAAATATCAGGTACGTAGCTTGGGAGTGTTCCTGGATCCAAAATTCTCCCAGGTTTCTCAGGTTGAGGCATGTTTTTTATCAGCTTTGGCTGATATGTCAGCTATGTCCATTTCTAGACGTACACAGAACGTAAAACAGAAGTACATATGCTGGTAGCCTCCATGCATGACTACTGTAATGCACTCTATGTGAGGCTGCCTTTGTATGTAGTCCAGAAACTGCAGTTGGTACAGAATGCGGCAGCAATATTGGTCTCTTGGACCACCCAAAAGGACTGGAGCGCATGCCCAGAACGTCCGAGAAAGATATGGCTGCAGGGACACGGCGGCCATGTTGGGTCCCGGTAAGCAGCGGCGAAGCAGCAGCAGGAGGCGGCGGCGATGCCGGCCGTGACGGGATGACAGGGACTGATGGCAGCAGCCACCGCCGCGACAGGACGATGGGGAAGCGATGGCGGCGGTGAGTGGAGCCCATGGCAGCGGCGGCCACGGAGGAGCGACAGTTGGTGGTTGCGGGGCCGGCCCGGCAGCGGACGGGCAGCCCCCAGTGGGCCCCGATACCAGGGGCAGAAGGTGGAAATGGGGGGAGCGGTGGCTGTCTGGCAGCCGGCCGCAATGACGGACAAGCGGCGGCAGGCATCGGACCCAGTCGCCACCTCCTGCTGCTGCTTCACCTCCGCTTCCAAAAATGCTAACTGTTAACTGTTTGGTGCCCGGGAGGAGGAGCAGAGGGCCGGTAAGAAAATTTTTTTTAAATGCTGGGGGGGGGAGGGCAGGGGGAGGGGAAAGAGGGAGTGACGGCATTCTTGGCGGCGGCAGCGGAACTCTCCCCTACTAGCGCCCGTTATTTTAACGGGCTTGAAAACACTAGTTACCTATAAAGCCCTTAATGGCTTGGGTCCAAGCTATTTGAGAGAGCACCTTCTTTGACATGAGCCACCTGTTATGATCTTCCTGAGAGTTATGGTTGCTGGCAGCTTGTTCGGTGACGATTCGGGACTGGGTTTTCTCTGTGGCTGTCCCAGGGCTTTGGAATATGTTCCCTGTTGAAATAAGAGCACCTCCTTCTGTTTGTTTTCAGGAAGACCCTCAAGATGCACCTGTTTTCGCAGGCTTTTAACTGGGTTAAATTTTAATAATTTGTTTTAACAACCTGTTTTATGAGATTGTTTTAATTGTGTTTTATAGATTTTTAATCTGTTTTTACTTTCCATATTTTAAATTTGGTACACCACCTAGATATGAGCATATCAGGCAGTATAAAAATATGCTAAATAAATAAATATACCGCTTTTCAAGGGAACAGTTCTCAAAATGATTTACATAGAAAAAGAATAAGGAAAAGATGGTTCCCTCTCCCCATAGGGCTCACAATCTAAAAAGAAAGACACCAGCAACAGACATTGGAGGGATGTTGTGCATAGGGACTTTATACTGCATGATTGCAAGGTTCTGTGTACTAACGGAATAGGGACTTTACAGCATGATTGCAAGGGTTTGTGACAGCTAGGTTCAGCTGGCTTTGTGGGTGCAGGACAAGAGTTCTGTACATGGTAATGTCCAAAGACACCTCAGATCAACTCTGTTTACATGATAACTGCCTCTCAGTTAAATGATTGCTTTTTTACTACAATGTTCCATTAGCAGTCATATGCATTGAGCTATGTACTTTCCCCTTCTATGCAGGTCAATTAGCCTCTGTTAAGGTCTGCTATGTCCAAGGTACCCTAAATACCGTGTACTTTACTATGTACAATTACTACAGGGATACAGTATAAAGCTTGTTATGTCTTCAGTTTGTTAAGCAGCATGTTAATTTCGTTCTAGCTTTGTTAATTTTATTCCCTCTTGAAATATGCTGTGCATGTCCATTCTTGACAACTTGACAGTTTGGATTACATTTTACAGAAGCAGGAAATATAGCTAGCATACCCAAAGGGTTACATATATTTGAAGCGTGTTTGCATGGCAGGTTTTCTTTCTAAAGATAAACTATTCAGGTTTTCTCTAACTGTTTGCAATGTGTAAGCTCATTAACCCTTACTGTTTGTGGAGATATGTGTGATACAATAGTCTGATTCAGACATTATCTAAAAGCCCCACTGTAGCCATGTACAGTGGGGCAAAGTTCTGTCCCCACCACATCACTCAGTGGTGCGTCCTGCTGCTCATGGTTATGATGGGGCTTGCCGAAGAGGGAATAGTCCTTCCTGTGATGGTGGGCACATCCATGATTGTGAAGTTGAAGTCCAGTCCACCTTCTTCCCTCTTCAGACAAGCTCCATCATAACCATGAGCAGCGGGATGCACAGCTGAATGACGCAGTGGGGGTGGGTGGGACTTCCTGTACATGGCTACAGTGGGGCTTTTGGATAACATCTGAAGGAGGCTAATGAATGTCTAAAATGTGGTTGATGTTAGCATACGTATATGAATGTTAACAACCTCAGCTGAATTTTGTGACTATCCAAAACCTCAGACGCACTAGTGAATATCAACAGTCACCTAAATGTGACCGTGAACGTTCACAGATATTTTTCTCAGCAGTAGAATATATATACTTATTTTCAGATATTCACAAAATATATCTGGGTTTATCAATATTCACACAAGAATATCAACATTCACCAAAATTTTGGACATCAACTGTGACATATCTCTCGTAAGAAGCTGGCTGGCCAACTTTTTCTTGGGCGGATCACTGACTAATAATTCCACAGGCTAGTTGATGTTCCTTAATGGCAGAGAGATCATCTTGAAGAGGGACATGATATCCCCTCCCAAACTATACATGATGTCCCCTTCCAAACTATCTGCCAGACACCTACCCTGAAACATGTTGTTTTTCTTCACTGACCATCCTTATACCTGTCTGGGATGGGGGAAGGAAGGAGGATGAGTCACTTTACCATTCTCACATCAGAAGAGGCTAGGTGTGGGACAGACAGAATTTGAGAGAGCCTGGAATGAAGAAGCTAGGGTGATAACCAAAGCACCTTAGGGTTGCTCTTTGGGGAACTGATACAAATTGTTGCTGAATTCTGCTCATTCAGTTCCATCTAATGCTTATTTATTTGTAAATTAATCAAATATTTAAAAAGGCATTGTAAGTCTTCAGTGATCTCTTCTCCAAAAGGATGACAAAACCCAAGTAGCCCTTGCACCCCTAAGTTTCCCACTACTCAGGTGATTGGCACATAATACTATATTATATCCCTGATGAAATATTGGTTTTGTGGTAACCATTTAAAATTATTTAAATGAAGATTGTTGAGTTTAAATTACATGCATGTCAAGTTAAAATAGAAAACAAGGCCCAAACATTTATATTTATAATAAAATGTACTTTAAAAGCATTTGGGGGGGGCCACAGGGAGAGAATCTGTTTTCAAAAGTTACTAAATAATATGGAAATCCCAATTAAGCACTGTTTTCCTCCTTGTTATTGTAATTTTAAAAAGAGTCCTTTCCTTATTACTGGTTAATTGGGTTTATTCAGTTTAATTGGAAATTTATATACTGTGCCATATGTAAGTGCTTCATTAAAATTAATTAAAACAGTTTAGAGAATTATACAAATGCCTGCTCAATAAGCTCCTAATTGCTCATTCAAACTTTCCAAGCTTTCTCAAAAGAACTGCCGAAATATTTATGCATTTGGCAGGGCAATTCTTATGTTTCATTGCGGTGGTGTGTCCAAGAGTTTCTTCTGATTTCCATAACAGAAATTCTATGTATATGGAACAAAGTAGTGGTTAAAGTGTTGACTAGGACTAGAGAGACTCAAGTTCAAAGCTCAGTTCAGCTGTGTAGCTCACTGGGTGACGTTGGGTAGGGAGTGTGTGTAAACTGGCTCGAAATCGAGCTGTTTTACACACATACAGTGGGTGGGACTCAAACTGGTTTGGTTCAAAGGCTTGACCTTGGACTGAACTGGGCTCAGTTTGGTCTGAGGTAGAGCCAAACCGTTCTTTTTTTAATCCTCCGCATAGACCATTTGCATGATCATGCAAATGGCCCATATGCATGTGTGGACATTTTAAAAAAGCCTCCGTGCACATGCAGTGGCCCGAGATGGGCCAAAATGGGCCTGAGCCAGGCAAACGCTGGCCAGGAGACTCAGGGGAGGCCAGCAGGAGTAGGGGGAGCTGCCACAGCCCTCCCCTGCAGTGGCACCAACTGTGAGTGCTACAGTTTACAACCAGCTACTCTTAAGGAAGCCCCCCACCATCCTCAAACTGGGCCCAAACTGCCTCGAATTTAAGCCAAGCTGGGTTGTGGTCTGGAGGGGGGCAAAAATGAACTTGTCCGGTTCAAACTGGTTCAGATTTGAACCAAACCAGAAAAACCAGTTTTGTGCACATCCCTAACTTCCTATGTTCCTTTATCTGAACAGTTTTCCATTTTTACTTGCACAGCGCTTGCACATTTTAAACTTCTGGAGAATAAAAAAGCTCCTTGAAATACAGTGGGTGGGACTTTGTTCAGAATCAGAAAACAAAGTCCTGCTTACATGTGGACTTTGCTTACAAAGTCCTGCTTACATGTGGACTGGGGGAGGCTGGGGGCCCAGTGTGGTCCTGGCTTCTTCCTCCAGGCTACTCTGTTGAGGAGCGGGTGAGGGACTGTGGGCAGGGAGGTGGAGTGGCTGTGGTCTATAAGAATAACCTTTCCCTTACCAGGATCCCTGTTAGAGTGTCGGACCATATCGAATGTGTGTACTTAAGTCTGGGGACCAGGGATAGACTGGGACTTCTGTTGGTGTACCCATCGCCCCGCTGCTCAACAGAGTCCCTAACTGAGCTGATGGACTTGGTCTTGGACTTGGTGTTGGAGTCCCCCAGGCTTGTGGTGCTGGGGGACTTCAATGTTCACTTTGGGACCAATTTGTCCGGGGTGGCTCAGGAGATCATAGCGGCCATGATGACTATGGGCCTATCCCAAGTGGTCTCGGGGCCAACGCACATTGCTGGTCACATGCTTGATTTGGTCTTTCACTCTGATCAGGTTGGTGTTCCGTGGGTGGGGAATCCTGTGATTTCCCCATTGTCATGGATGGACCACGATCTGGTTAAGGTCGGACTCACAATCACTTCCCACCTTCGCATGGGCGAGGGACCTATTAGGATGATCCACCCGAGAAGGTTATTGGATCCAATAGGATTTCAAGAAGCCTTGGAGGGATTTAGTGTTGGCTCTGCTGGTGATCCTGTTGATGCCCTGGTGGAGAATTGGAGCAGCAAACTCACTGGGGCAGTAGACATGATTGCTCTTAAGCGTCCTCTCCGACCTGCTTCAAAACTGGCCCCTTGGTATACAGAAGAACTACGGGGGCTGAAGCAGCGAGGTAGACGACTGGAGCGCAAGTGGAGAAAGACTCAGCTTGAATCCGACAGATTGCAACATAGAGCTCATTTGAAGACCTATGCTCAGGCAATACGTGCGGCAAAGAAGTGATTCTTTTCTGCCCGTATTGCATCCGCAAGTTCACGTCCAGCGTTGTTCAGCGTTGTGAGAGGGCTAGTGAGTGCCCCTCCTCCCTTGAGTCAGAATCTGGAACCATCGATTACCTGCTGTGATGTGTTTAATGAATTATTTGTGGGAAAAATCTCTCGTATTCGGGCCGACTTAGACTCCGTCTCCACAATTACCTCAGTGTCTGATGTGGAGGTGTCCAGCGACTCCTGTTGTGTGATTAGGTTGGATCAGTTCCAGTTTGTGACTCCTGAGGATGTGGACAAGCTGATTGGAATGGTGCGGCCTACCACCTGTTCTCTTGACCCTTGTCTGACATGGCTTATATTATCTGGCAGCGGGGTTGTTGTAGAAGGCCTGGTAGAGATTATAAATGTGTCTCTGAGGGAAGGTAGGATGCCTCCTTGTCTTAAGGAGGCAATTATTAGACAGCTTCTGAAGAAGCCTACTCTGGATCCCTCAGACTTGAACAACTACAGGCCTTTCTCCAACCTTCCATGGCTGGGCAAGGTAATTGAGAGGGTGGTGGCCTCACAGCTCCAGACAGTCTTGGATGAAACTGATTATCTTGACCTATTTCAAACTGGCTTTCGGGCTGGCTATGGGGTGGAGACTGCCTTGGTCGGCTTGATGGATGATCTCCAATTGGCAATTGACAGAGGAATTGTGACTCTGTTGGTCCATTTGGACCTCTCGGCGGCTTTCGATACTATTGACCATAGTATCCTTCTGGAGCGTCTGAGGGGGTTGGGAGTTGGAGGCCCTGCTTTGCAGTGCTTCTGCTCCTACCTCTTGGGCAGGTTCCAGATGGTGTCCCTTGGAGTCTGCTGTTCTTCAAAATCTGAACTTTTGTATGGTGTTCCCCAGGGCTTCATATTGTCTCCAATGTTGTTTAATATCTACATGAAACTGCTGGGAGACATCACTAGGAGATTTGGTGCAGGGTGCTACCAGTATGCTGATGACACCAAAATCTATTTCTCCATGTCAGCATCATCGGGAGAGGGCATAACCTCCCTAAATGCCTGCCTGGAGTCGGTGATGGGCAAGATGGGGGATAACAAACTGAGACTGAATCCAGCTAAGACGGAGGTACTCATTGTCCAGGGTCGGAACTCGAGAGATGATTTTGATCTGCCTGTTCTGGATGGGGTCACACTTCCCCAGAAGGAACAGGTACACAGTCTAGGGGTGCTTCTGGACCCGAGCCTCTTCCTGGTGTCCCAGGTTGAGGCGGTGGCTAGAAGTGCCTTCTGTCAGCTTTGGCTGATACGCCAGCTGCGTCTGTTTCTTGAGGCGAATGACCTCAAAACAGTGGTACATCTGCTGGTAACCTCCAGACTGGATTACTGTAATGTGCTCTATGTGGGGCTGCCCTTGTACATAGTCCGGAAACTACAGCTGGTTCAGAATGTGGCAGCCAGGCTGCTCGCTGGGTCATCCCGGAGAGGCCATATAACTCCTGTATTGAAGGAGCTACACTGGCTGCTGATATGTTTCCGGGCAAAATACAAAGTGCTGATTATATCCTATAAAACCCTAAACAGTTTGGGCCCTGGGTATTTAAGGGAAGGCCTTCTTTGGCATGAACCCCACCGCCCACTGAGATCTGCTGGAGAGGTCCATCTGCAGCTGCCACCGGCTAGTCTGGTGGCCACTCAGGGACGGGCCTTCTCCACTCTTGCCCCAAGGCTTTAGAATGCACTCCCTAGTGAAATAAGAGCCTCCCCATCTCTGACAGCTTTTAAAAAGTCTTTTAAAACACATATCTTCACCCAGGCTTTTAATTAATGTTGTTTAAATGATTTTAATGGTTTTAATGCTGTTTTAAAATATTATTTTAAAAATTTTAAATTGTTTTAGTGTGTATGTGTGTGTGTCTCCCCCCCCCCCATTTTTGTCTTAAAGAATGTTTTACTTTGTTTTTATTCTGTTGTAAACCACCCAAAGACGTAAGTTTTGGGCAGTATAAAAATGTTTTAATAAATAAAAATAAAATAAATAAATGTGCAGATTGTCCGTCATGCTTCCCTGTACTGTAATCTGTTGCCTCAATGCAGGAGGGATATCTGCACTTGATATTCTCACTGAATTGTTCTTTTCATTATCACTACCATGTAATGCTATATTTTGGGCTCTTCTTCATCTTTCATCTGAAATGAAACTTTTAGTCTCTCTTATTTTAGCTACTCGATTTCTGGTGCGCTTTCACTCTTAAGTCCACATATTGTTCCAGTGTTGTTATTATTAAGTTTTCCTTCAAGGACAATTTATCCCTATATTTTTCTGGTCCTTGTTCTTTGATCTTCTTACGACTTGCTTTCATTTTAAGCAATCTTCCATGCTTCCAACTCTTCAAATAATGCCTTTATATTTTTTTCTTGGAAATAACTTTATTCATGTTCTTACTGGAAGCGTTTATCCTCTGGATTTGCTTTCCCATGGCTTTTTATTTTTGATGTCTCATCACATTTTTAATGGTTTGGGGGTTCCCACCCCTCCTTTTTTGCTTTTACAGTCTCATGTATATGAGAGAGAAGCTGCAAAACATAACTGTAACTAAGATTCATGGATCATATATAATTTCTAATAGGAAGGCTTTATATGACAGTTTTTTCCACTCATGCAGAAATTGTAAGTTGCATCCAAACATTCATTTAAATACATGTTAGTCCAGCTTTTGAAGTCTTGACCAGCTGACTTGTTTGAACAGATATTGAGTTATTAACATGATTTTGATGTATTTACATATCTACCATGACATATACATGTATATCTGCTATGCAAAAACAGCTGGATTTGACATGAATCTAGTGTCCTGTCTCATTTCAAGGATAAGAGGCCATGAGGTCTAGGAGGAGACAATATGAGACATCAGGTTACAGCTCCATGGGGCAAGCTGCTCTGACAGCATTTGGAGCAGAGGCACACTGAGCTCTTAAATACCTCTGAGCTCAGGCTGTTCTTCCTGGGCTTTACCTCCCAACCAGGAGAAAGCAGCAGCCTTCTCAACTGGAGTCTGACACTGGTCCTTTTCCACTCTATCTGATCCTGACACTGACTTGCAGATGTTAGGGAGTGCATGGGAGGGGCCAGCTTCTCAGGGCGGGGGCTCAGGTTCCAAGGATGCTGCTTTGGGCAGCTCAGGCTCTGAGGATGCTATTTTGGGGTACTCAAACATTGGAGCTTTCTCAGGCTCTGATCCCATGTTGGGACTCAGGAATGGGTCCAGTGCTGGTCCTGCCTCCTCAGGGTCAAACTCAGAGTCATTACCCAGAATAGAGGTCATGACAATAAGGCACATTCATAAGACCAAATCCAATTATGTTTCCATAGCTGATTACTTTCTTTAACTTGCTTTTAAAGTTAAAAAGCTACCACAATATCACTTTTAAATGTAAGAACTATCTCTAGTCTCCAGGGGTTTACTCTGGCATGGTAAATGTTGGCTCTTACTGTATGAAGATATGTTTATTTGTGGAATTTATATCCTGCATTTTGCATTTGCCTCAAGGCATCTAACAAAAGTATGTTTTTAAAAGCTCACATAAACATAAAAACATAAGCATAAAACATAAAAGCATAAAACATAAAAGCAGCACATTTTAAAAAAAATCACATGGGGGGCATTAAAAAAAAGACCCTCCAACCCTAAAAAAAAAAAAAACCCAACCAATTATCCCATTAAAAGTGGGACCAGGATTCATAGAAAGCTATATGTCATTAAGGAAAGGGAACTCCAATGGGAGCTGGGCAGTATCCCATTTGGCAAAAGCCATCCTTTAAAGTGCAAGGGTGCGAAGGATTCAGATAAAACAGAAGGGGACAGAGCAGTACCGCATAAAGAGCAGACGAGAGACTGTGCCAGCTGGTCAAAGAGTCAAAAGAAAGATAGCGTACATCAGGTGAGAGAGTCAGTGTATAGGTGCTTATATGCCAATGCCAGAAGCCTCCGAGCCAAAATGAGTGAGCTGGAGTGCTTGGTGGCTAACGCAGAAATAGATATAGTGGGCATAACAGAAACATGGTGGAACAGTGAGAACCAGTGGGACACTGTTATCCCTGGATATAAACTATATAGAAAGGACAGGAGGTGGAGTAGCACTGTATGTTAAACATGGCATAGAATCGAACAAGCTAGAAAACCTGGGTGGACGGGAGTCCTTCACAGAAACCCTGTGGGTGACAATACAAGGCCTGAAAGGGAACGTGCTACTGGGGATGTGCTATCGCCCTCCTGATCACAACACTGACAGTGACTGGGAGTTGCAGCAGGAAATCAGGGAGGCATCAAGGAGAGGCAGGGCTGTAATTATGGGTGACTTCAATTACCCACACATAGACTGGGTAAATTCACAGTTGGGTCATGACAGAGAGGTCAAATTTCTAGATACGCTAAATGACTGTGCCCTTGGAACCGACCAGAGAGAAGGCAACCTTGGACTTAATTCTGAGTGGTACCCAGGATCTGGTGCGGGATGTCAGTGTCATCGACCCTTTAGGGAACAGTGACCATAGTGCCATCAAATTCAGCATACATGTGGAGAGAGAATCACCAAGGAAGTCTAACACAGACATTTTGAATTTCAGAAGAAGAAACTTCTGTAAAATGAGGAGTATGGTGAAAAGGAAGCTGAAAGGGAAAATCAGGAGAGTCACTTCTGACGGAGTTTACTCAAAACCACAATACTAGAAGCCCAGTTAGATTGTATACCCCCAAAGAGGAAAGATACTACTAAGTCCAGGAAGATGCCAGCATGGCTAACGGGTACTGTCAAGGAAGCCATAAAAGGGAAGAAGACTTCCTTCCAAAATTGGAAGGCCTGCCAAAATGAAGAGAACAGAAAGGAACACAAACTCTGGCAAAATAAATGCAAGGTGACAATAAGGGAGGCAAAAAGAGAGTGTGAGGAACATTTAGCTAAAAACATCAAGGAGAATAACAAAAACTTCTTTAAATACATCAGAAGCAAGAAACCTGCCAGGGAGGCAGTTGGACCATTAGACAATGAGGGAGTGAAAGGGATTATTAAGGAGCATATGGAGGTCGCAGAGAAGCTAAATGAGTTCTTTGTGTCCGTCTTCACAGCAGAGGATACTGAGCATTAGGGATGTGTGAAATGATCGGATACAAAATGTTTTGTACCCAAAACAGCCTATTTCGGGTGTTTTGTAGACAAAACAAAACACCCATTTTCCAGATCCAAAAGTTTTGTTTACAAAACAAAATGCCCCTGTTTTAGCTACAAAATGTTTTGTTGTTTGGGACCTCAATTTTGTGGTGATCCCTGAGTCAGTCTCCATTTTGTGTTTGACATCTCTTTGAATTTCCCGCCCTTCCAGCCTTCTGATCGGGGACCTAAATCATGGGCTGACCGGCTGACAATTCCCTCCTTGTTCCCCATTGGCTATTTTGCTTCTTGCCACTCTTTACTGGCCCCACATTGGCCAGGGGAAGGATTGCTAACCCATGGGGTGCTGGGTTCTGTTGATTCTGTGGTGTTCTGAGTGTAGATTTTCTGGTAGCATATGAGAGTGGGTTCTTGTTTTTCACTGAAAATCACATATGCTAACAGAGAATCTACAATGAACACCTCAGAAACAACAAAACCCAGTACCCCACGGGCTTGTGGGTATGGGGGTGGTTGGCACCCTATTTGCACTACACCACCCCTCACTCTGGGCAATCCCAGTGCCCCCCAAGTGGAATTATGGGGCTGCTGAAACCTAAACCTCCATTATTTCTCCCTATGGGAGAAATCTTAGACACGTAAAATTAATTAAATCACAAAAGATCAGCCCTTTGCCCAATTTCTTTGAAATAATTCTGGAAGTTTCCTTGCCCCCATTGGGCACTACCACCCACCACACTCCACTCTGGGTCATCCCTTTTCCCTTGATTTGAAGTGATACATTTGCTGAAATCTCCATTATTCCCTATGGGAAAATTCTTAAAGATGTGTAAACTTAAAAAATTCACAGAAAATCAGCCCTTTGCCTAATTCCTTTGAAATTTGGGTGGTAGCTTCCACCCATTGGACACTACCACCACCACCCACTCTTTTTGCCCTGGGACCCTTTTAAAAAATCCAAATCGATTTGGATTCGGATTCGGAAAATTCGGCTACAAAAAAAAAGGGCTGATTTGGATTCAGAAAATTTGGGTACATAACAAAACGGGGGTGTTTCGATTCAGATACAAATCGAAACAAGAAAATTCCAAAATGCACACCCCTACTGAGCATATACCTGTTCCTAAACCAGGCTTTTCAGGGATGGCGGCTAAAGAACTGAGCCAGATAGAAGTGATGAGAGATGATGTTCTAAACTGTCTGGAAAAACTGAAAACTAACAAATCACCAAGGCCGGATGGCATCCATCCAAGAGTCCTCAAAGAACTCAAATGTGAAATTGTTGACCTCCTTGCAGAAATATATAACTTATCCCTGCAATCAGGTTCTGTACCAGAGGACTGGAGAGTAGCAAATGTAACACCGATTTTCAAGAAGGGATCCAGGGGTGATCCGGGAAATTACAGGCCGGTTAAGCTTAACATCCGTTCCAGGCAAATTGATGGAAAGCATACTCAAGGATAAAATTGTAAAGCACATAGAAGAACAGGCCCTACTGGGAGTGAACCAGCATGGGTTCCGCAAAGGTAAACCTTGCCTGACCAACTTTTTGGAGTTTTTTTAGAGTGTCAACAAGTATGTGGATCAAGGTGATCCAGTTGACATAGTATACTTGGACTTCCAAAAAGCTTTTGACAAAGTTCCTCATCAACGGTTCTTGAGGAAACTTAGTGGTCATGGGATAAGGGGACAAGTACATGTGTGGATTGCTAACTGGTTGAAAGACAGGAAACAGAGGGTAGGTATAAATAGAGAGTTTTTGCAATGGAGGGAAGTAAGAAGTGGGGTTCCGCAGGGATCTGTACTGGGACCGGTGCTTTTTAATTTATTCATAAATGATCTAGAAGCAGGGGTAAGCAGCAAGGTGGCCAAATTTGCAGATGATACCAAACACTTTCGGGTAGTGAAATCCATAACTGATTGTGAAGAGCTCCAAAAGGATCTCTCCAAACTGGGTGAGTAGGCGACAAAGTGGCAAATGTGGTTCAGTGTTGGCAAGTGTAAAGTGATGCACATTGGGACGAAGAACCCCAACTTCAAGTATATGCTGATGGGATCTGAGCTGTTGGTGACTGACCAGGAGAGGGATCTTGGGGTCGTGGTGAAAGTGTTGACTCAATGTGCGGCAGCTGTAAAAAAAAGGCCAATTCCATGCTAGGGATCATTAGGAAATAAAACGGAAAATAAAACTGCTAATATTATAATGCCCTTATACATTATAATGGTGTGGCCGTACCTGGAGTACTGCGTACAATTCTGGTCACCACGTCTAAAAAAGGACATTGTAGAACTGGAAAAGGTGCAAAAGAGGGCAACCAAGATGATCAAGGGCCTAGAGCACCTTTCTTATGAGGTTAGGCTACAACACACGAGGCTATTTAGTTTAGAAAAAAGACGACTGCGGGGAGACATGATAGAGGTCTATAAAATCATGCATGGTATGGAGATGGGGGTGATGTTGTTTCTGAAGTGAAACGCCTGTTCTCTTAGCGGGAGGGCAAAGCTCTCCCTTCTCTCATGGTTTTTGCTCTGTTTGGGGGTTCGGAGTTACCCAAACAAGTGGGTAACCAAGTCTTTAAGATTCGCCCATTTATTCCTCCTCCTTTGCGTTGTTATAACTGCCAGCCATGTTTTGGCCATGTGGCTGCGGTCTGTCGCAGTCAGGTTCGCTGTGGGAAGTGTGGTGGTGCGCATTCCATGAAGCAATGCGAGAGTTCCTTGCCTGTGAAATGTTGCAACTGTGGTGGCGCCCATACCCTGGGATATCGTGGCTGTGCGGTTTCTAAACAAGCCTGGGAGGTTCAAACGCTTAGAATAGAGCAGGGCATTTCTTATTCTGCGGCTGTTAAACGATATAAGGAGGCTGGTGGGGTGGTGGAGGAGGCTGGGAATTCTCCTTCTTCCACTTTTTCTTCTTCCTCCACGGCAGCGGTTGGAGGAGAAGCTTGCCGTTTCCCTGCTAAGGAAAAGTTTTTGCCTTTCATGGTGGAGGTGATAAACTGTACTGCCCAGGCTGAACGCCGTTCTGAAAAGATGGCGATAATTTTGAAGGCCACTGAGAAGTATTTGGGTATGGGTTCGGTTACAGTTGGCCAGATATGTGCAGAATTGGGTCACCCTGAAACCTAGGTTGCAGCCTTTATCAATTTTTAGTTGGAATGCTCACAGTCTTTATGCTCATGGCCAGGAATTAAAGCATGTTTTGTTGAACACTTTGCATCCCCCCTCGGTTGTTTGTATTCAGGAAACTTGGTTGGTATCTTCTTTGGCCTTCCGACTGCCAGGATATGTTTTTTTACGTAAAGACTGGAAAGAGGGGAGGGGTGGCAGTGTTGCTTTTGGAATTGTAGAGGGTCTAAATTTTTTGGAAGTTGATGTCGGGATTGAAGATATTGAGGTTCTGATTATCGAAATTCCATTAGCAGGTTCTTTAGTGCCAGTTCGGGTTGTTAATGTGTATAACCTGTGTCGGCCTCTTTCTAGAAGCATTTTGGAAGCTCTGATTGATGGTGCTCGAGGTCCGGTTATTTTTTGTGGGGACTTCAACAGTCATAATCCCCTGTAGGGTAGTTCAAAGCTTGATCCCAATGGAAAAGTTTTGGAGGCTTTTTGTGCTGATAATGGTTTTGTAGTCCTTAATGATGATACACTGACTAGGTTTGATTCCAGCACTGGATTGATGTCTCCTTTGGATTTGGGTATAGTTTCTAGCTCTATAGCAGGGAAGTGTTCTTGGGAGGTTCTGGTTGACCTTCATATGGGGAGCGATCATCTTCCTGTTTTGTTGTGGTTAGGAGAACAGGGGTGTTTTGAACAGGGATCAATTGGCCTTCAATGGAATTACGCGAAAGCTGATTGGGGTTTGTTTCAGTCGCTGTGCAAGCGGGAAGTGATGTTAGTTCCTGATTCTGTTTCGGTGGAGGAGCTTTCTGATATTCTCTCTACTGGTATTTGCAAAGTGGCTTCTCTTGCTATTCCTAGGACTGGGGCCCAGGTCGCGTCTCGTCGCTTAGTTCCTTGGTGGTCGGAGGAATGTAGATCAGCTGTGAGGGCTAGGAATCGTGCCTTTAGAAAAGCTAAACGCTCTATGTCTGGGGCTGATTTGCTTACCTATAAGCGTCTGAGGGCTAAAGTTAAGTTGGTCATTCGGTCGGCAAAGAGGAAAAGTTGGAGGTCCTATTGTGGTAGGTTATCGGCAGATGTCCCTGTTGGGAATGTTTTTAAGCAAATTAAGAGGATGAATGGGATTTATCAAAAGTCTGCAGGTATTCCTGCTTTGGTGTCAGCTGGTGGTTCTGTTTCTATTTCGGACGTGGAGAAGGTTGAGACGCTCGCTGATACGTTCCAACGGGTTGGTAGTTTGGAAAATTGGCCAGATTCCTTTAAGCGGCATTGGGCAGATTTTATGGATTGCCATAGGGCAGTTTTTGACATGTCTGCTCCCTATTTGGAGTATGAACTTGATGCTTTCTTCTCTCCTTGGGAGCTCCAGAGAGCTGTGAGTCTGGAGAAGAGGTCTGCTCCTGGTGAGGATGGGATAAGTTATGAGATTCTTCGGCATTTGCCTGAGGACACTTCGCTGCTTTTACTTCACCTTTATAATTTGATCTGGGAAGCGGGTGTTGTCCCTACTTCCTGGAAGGATGCTATTGTGATGCCCGTGGGTAAGCCGGGCAAGAACTTGTCCGATCCGTAGTCTTACCGTCCCATTGCTTTGCTTTCTTGTCTATGTAAGCTCATGGAGCGTATGATAAACGATCGTTTGATGTCGTATCTTGAGAAGAACCGTTTACTTACGGATTTTCAGAGTGGATTTTGGAGGGGGCGTAGTACTTTGAACCAGGTGGTTAGACTGGAGACTGATGTTTGGAAGACCTTCTGTTTGAAAGGGTTTTTGATCGTGGTGTTCTTGGATTTGGAGAAAGCTTATGATATGGTGTGGAGGGAGGGTCTGCTATATAAGTTGTATTGTTGTGGTATCCGAGGTAGGCTTTTTCGATGGCTGATGTCCTTTTTCGCGGGGAGACGAATTAAGGTCTGGGTCTGGGACTCTGTCTCCGAGCCTCGTGATGTTCAGAACGGGATTCCTCAGGGCAGCGTTTTAAGTCCAACGCTGTTTAATGTAATGGTGAATGATCTGCCTTCGGTTTTGCCACAAGGCGTGGCTTGTAGTATGTATGCAGATGATTGCGCGATTTGGTGTAGGAGCAGGAATTTGGGTGGAGCTGTTGATAAGGTGAGCAAGGCCCTTCTTGCCTTGGAAGCCTGGGGAAATGACTGGGGTTTTAAGTTTTCATCTTTAAAGTCGAAGGGAATGGTCTTTATGCGGCGGGCGATTCCGGTGGCTCCCTGTTTATTTTTGTATGGCTCTCAAATCAAGATTGTTTCTGAATTTTGGTTTTGGGGAGTTATTTTTGACTCTAAATTGTCTTGGGCCCCTCATGTTCATTCTCTTGAGGATCAGTGTAGGCCGCGCCTCAATTTGTTGAGAAGTATTTCTGGTAACCATTGGGGAGTGGACCGGGGGTCTCTTCTGTTGGTTTATCGTGCCATGGTCCGGTCGGTTTTGGACTATGGTTGTCAGGTTTTTTCCTCTGCTCCCAGGTCCACTCTGCAAAGGTTGGATGTGATCCAGTCTATGGCCCTTCGGACTATTTGTGGGGCTTTTCCTACCACTCCTTTTAGCGTGCTTTGGGGTGTAACCGGCGAAATGCCAGGAGGTTTGTGTCAGTCTTATTTAGATATTGTGCTTTGGAACCGGCTACGTGATTTGTCGTTTGGGAACTGGGGTAATGTATCTGGGATCAATGTTGAACTGGGATCAATGTTGGGAGTTTAGTGACCCTGGGAAGTTTTCTGGAGGCCGTTGTCCTCATGTGGTTAGGCTGTCTAGGTGGCTTGAGTCTGACATTCCTGGGGGGTTGTGGCGGGAGAGAAATGTGCCTCTAATATATCCGATCTGGCTTTATTGTCCCCCTGTGGTTCTGCTGGATGGTTTGGAGAATGGCCTTGCTAATAGGTCTGATGTTGAATTGAAGTCCCTGACTGTAGAAAGGTTATCTGCTGACTCTGACTCCTGTAGAATTTTTACGGATGGTTCCAGGTCTGTCCAGGGTGATAGGGTGTCTGCTGCTTTTGTTGTACCCAGTTTGGGAATAAAAAGGGGTTATAGGTTGACTGGGGGTGTTAGCATTATGACTGCTGAATTAACTGTGATGCTCCTAGCTCTGGAATGGGTCCAGGACATGCGCCCTGGGAGTTTTGTGGTTTTGTTGGACTCTATGTCAGGTTTGCAGGCTATCTAAGGGGGTAGTTTTTTGAATAAATCCCCTGTTGTTGTTGCTATCTGGAATCTGAATAATTCTCTTCATTCGAGGGGTTTCCACGTTCGGTTCCGCTGGGTTCGTTCTCATGTTGGGATCTTTGGGAACGAGCCCACGGACACGATAGCAAAGCAATCTTTGGATCGTTTGGGTGTGGATTGCAAGATTCCCTTTAATGGTACGGAAGTCAGGTCTTGGGTAGGGTCGGAGCTGCGGAAGGTTTGGCAAAAGGAATGGGATGTGGATCCTACAGGTCAGAGGGTTTATGCTTTTTGTCCGACTTTAGAGATTTTAGACTTTTCTGTATTTTGGGTAGGTCCCGACAGGTCTCTTTGTTTAGGGTGTTGTTGGGTCATTGCTCGACTAGGGACAAGTTATTTCTCCTTGGGAAATCTGAGGATGATTTATGCTTGAGACTGTGGATCACCTTTTGTGGGATTGCATTCAATTTAGTGACGCTCATGAGCGTTTCTCTCTGTCTCTTCATTCTGCTAAATTTTGTGGCAGGTCTCTTCAAGCGTTATTTTCGGATCGTCGGAACTGGAAGATTGCTACCTCTCTTTTGTGGAGCTTTCTCAAGTCATCCCATCTATTTGAATATTTATAAGTCCATTCTTTTTCTGGACGTTTGAGCTCTTTTTTTTGGACTTCCAGTAGGTGGTGTTAGTGGGACCTTACGGTCCTGGTACACCATTATCAAGAAGAAGAAGAAGAAGAAGAAGAAGAAGAAGAAGAAGAAGAAGAAGAAAGTGGATAGAGAGAAATTCTTCTCCCTCTCCCATAACACTAGAACCAGGGGTCATCCCATGAAATTGATTGCCAGGAAATCTAGCAAACGGAAGTACTTTTTCACACAACGCATAATCAACTTGTGGAATTCTGTGTCACAAGATGTGGTTATAGCCAACAACCTGGATGGCTTTAAGAGGGGTTTGGATAACTTCATGGAGGAGAGGTCTATTGACTGCTACTAGTCAGAGGGCTGTAGGCCACCTCCAGCCTCGGGGGTGGGATGCCTCCCCACCCCACGTAACTGGTGAGTACCAGTTGTGGGGGAATAACAGCAGGAAAGACGGCATGCCCTCAACTCCTGCCTGTGGCTTCCAGCAGCATCTGGTGGGCCACTTTGCGAAACGAGATGCTGGACTAGATGGGCCTTGGGCCTGATCCAGCAGGGCTGTTCTTGTGTTCTTATGAAAAAGGGCATCTAGCATCTAAAATAATGATAAAGGCATGGGAGATAATTCCTCAGTTTTGCTGCGATGACAGAAAATCCCTCTCTCTAGTAGCCAACCAATGTCAGAAGAAGGTGGGAGTGCCAACAGAAGGGCTTTCACTAAAGATCTTAATTGGCAAGCAGTTCAAATGAAATTTATGTGGTAAACTTACATTATGGTGCCCTAACCTAACCTTACTATGAAATTCATAATGTGAGAATCAGTCCATTCCCACCGCTCATTCTGTAGACTTAGATTCAGATAGTATTCTCCTCTGCTGAAGATCTTAGCCATATAAATCTATGAACATCTCTTCAAGAAATAAACATTTAATAGCTCATAAGCCAACAAGCAGGTCTGCAATTAGAGCTCAATATCCAGGACACATTTTACTCAGTGAGTTTCTAACAAAAGGTCCATGTTCTCTTTAGAAATGAAAGGGACTCACTCTGTCTCCTTCAAGAATAGGAACAAAGACTTTTATTACAGAGTACAAAAGAGCTTTAACTGGAAACATTTCTCCAGCCAATTGTCATTCCCTGGCTTGTTTCACAGATGCAATAAGACCGTATCTGTGTAGTGAAGAACTATCAAAACAGGTAGCCAAAGTCAAACATACAATTATCCAGCTTCCATTTATAAGAAATTATTATCACTTTTGCACATCATTCTGTAGAGAATCTGAGCCTCAGGTGAGGCTTAAGTAGTTGCTGAGAAACTAAAACTGCTGTACATTACTGTATGATGCTTCTAAATGCAACATGCCTTTTCCTGGCCTTGACAGTTGCTTGCCTTTAATTGACACACAGACATGGAGGAAAACTACAGCTACATTTATTTGAACTTCCTCAGCATTATGATGGGATAGGTTGTACTGCCAAACATTTGATTATTGCACAGCTGTTAAAGGTACAAGCATGGACCTAACTCAAATTTGACAGAGGTGAGGTAAAGATTGTACAGGCCAGGGATTAATACGTTCTGTTAAAATTTTCTGAGTCCTGGCTCTGGCAGCTGTGAAGGATCTCTTTTTGGGGTGGCAAATCCTCAAGGGATTTCACTGAATAAGAGGATGAAGGCAGGGGCATGTCCTCATGTTGTGATGGGGTGCTATGTCTGGTCCTCCTATTTCTTCCTGCAAGAAGTCCCAACAGTGAAGTATAATCTGGATCATGGTGTCTTCGCACTCTAAACTGTTCACCTCATCACCAGGATCCTCTCAGTTGTGGAAGGATCCCTGATCATGATATGTCCACAATAACACAGCCAATGAGATGCTTCACACAATTAGTGTGAAGCACAATCAGGGTTTGTGCAGGGAGAGTGGCTTAGCCACGGGGATGCACAGAGCATCCTGGAGACACCAGGTGGCATCCCTGATCCTCAGGCTTCTCCAAGGCTGGGAGGCTTGTTGGAGCCTCCTGGTGGGGGTCTCCTCAAGAGTCGTGGCATCTCATGATCACAAAAACATGGAGCGAGTGATCCGTTAACCTCCTTTAAGGGCAGGGTTTTCTAGGTGGGCTAGCTGCCATGGAACCACCGGGATCACGGGTGAGCCCGGTGGTTCCAATGATCACTGGAAACAGGCTAAGCTCCCTTAGCCTACTTTCCAGTGATCGTGGGAATAGCCTCAATATATGAGCGAGTTCCAACCAGTATAGTATCCACTTATACTGAAAATAACTTTACATTTGGAAACTGAATTTAAATATGTATACTTTAAAAAATATGGGCATGCGAACTTTAGCTTTAATATCAACACCACAAATTTTCAATTTTCTTTAATAACTCCACAAAATTACTGTGACTTTTTGATTGGTTATTTGGCCTTGTTAACTAATTAAAATTAATTACATATTTAAATAGCAGACTTCTACATGGTGATCTTCAGATCATGAAACCCAGACTCTGTAAAACTGTGATATGAAGCAACTTCCTAGATGAATATTTTTAAAAAGAAAAGGCAGAGTCTCATCAGAATACAGTGTCACATCTTATCCAGAATGGTTTCAGCAGGAAACTGCAAAAGGTCAGTTGGATATCAGAAGTATTAAATAGGGCTGCTGCTATAATAGCTGGTTTTGCAACAATGTAAAATTTCCCAGAAAATACACTAAAGCAATAAAAAATCAAAAGTATAGTAAAGCAATAGAAAATAGAGCGGTAAACAATTAACACAACAAACCAAGAAATTCAGCAGCCACCAGAAAAAATATATCAACCATAAGAACAACTCAGACTTTGAAAGCTGCCCAGAATAAAAGGGTCTTGCAGCCTTTGAAGAAGGTCCTAAGGGAGGAGTATATTCCTGACCTCCAGAGGGAGAGTCATGCTGAAACTTCAGAGTGAATGCAGCAAAAGTCCTGCTTCTAGCTGTATATTATTTCACAGAGGATCTTAATCCTTATGTGTTTATACAGGTAGAGGGAGTTTCTAAGATATATTCGAATTTAAAAACACAAACACTGTGCTTTAAAATGAGAGTTAAGGTGCTTACAGTTTTCACTTATGGGATCTATCCTGGCAAAAATTCAGCAGGTGCAGTTTCCGCAATCACTGGCTAGAGATGCACCTGTTCAATTTCTGCCTGATGCATCTCTACAAGGCTCAGTGCTGCTGCAATATGTCACCCACTAGGGGCGTGCACAAAACCAGTTTGCCTGGTTCAGTTCAATTCCAAATTGAACTAGAACTGAACTGGGCATGTTCGGTTTTGTGGAACCACTCCGACCCGACCCTGGCCCAGCTCAAATTTGAGCCAGTTCAGGGGTTCTAAACTTTAAAAAATATATACAGGTTGAGTAGCCCTTATCTGAACTGCTTGGGACCAGAAATGTTCCAGATTTTGGATTTTTCTGGATTTTGGAATATTTGCATACTGTAATGAGATATCTTGGGCCTGGGATCCAAGTATCTGCGGGCCTTTTTGACATTTTCGACAATACACTGTACTGTACCATTACAAAATAGAGCAGGCACCAACAGAGCGCCAAAACAGATGCCAACAGAGCAGACACCAAACTGAGCAGGGAGTGGAAGAGGGGGGCTTTCCCCTATCATCCCACTCTCCCTCATCCCCCTCCGCTCCTTTCCATTCCTGTCCTCAATTTACACTTTGGCGGTGGCAGCAGCTGCTGCTCCAGATGCCGGGCTTGTTCTCCCGGCTGGTCTTTGTCTCTAGTGCCAAAGTGAATGAGTGAGCTGAGGCATTTTGTTTTTTGCTTTGTTATGAGGCCCTCAGTCACAACGGGTTGGTGCTGTGAGCGCATGCCGTGGTGGTTTCCGGATTTTGGAGCATTACGGATTTCAGATGTCCGGATTAGGGATACTCAACCTGTATAACTCAATGTTGTGGGTCCAGCAGCCTTGAGGGGGTGCTGGTGCCGCCGCGGGGGTCTCCACAGTCTCCCTCCCCCAGCCCCGCTGGCCTCTCCCTGGTCCTAAAAGGGACATTTCAGCCTGTTTTCTGGCCCTTTTCCTGGTTGTGGAGGCCATTTTGGAGGCTGCTGTACTCCCTGGCCATTTACATGGCCCAGTGTTGGGGAGAGGGAGACTGCAGAGACACATACCCCCTTGGCCGCACCAGCACCCCTGTAGACTGCTGGAACCCTGGCGGTGAGTTTGATTTTTTTAAAGTTTAGAAACCACAAATTGGCCCCAGGTCAGTGGTGGGGGAGAGCTCGGCGAGCCCTCAAACCAGACCAGTTCAATAGCGAACTAGCTAAACCTCAAGCCAGTTCACACATCCCTTTCACCCACTACAGTAAATGTCCAGGCAGAAATTCAACAGGTGCAGTAGCTTCACCTATCAGTAAGCCTCCACCTTCACTGAAATGCAAGGACCATCTTGGCCCTCAGACTGAATGGAGGCAGGAGGCATGATCTCTAGGCTGCAACTCCTCCTGGCTTTGGGCCTTGTTTTTCATTGTATTTCCTTGCCTGCCAAGTGCAAATACAGAATAAAATGACAGGGAATATTACTTCATTGCCTCAGCACATTCTGGCAGAGTCTCTCTTTCCAAATAGCAAAAATCACAAAGAATCTATCACAGAAAGGTGCTTTTGTGATAGACCTGGAAATTGGTGAATGATGCTCCCCCATTATTTGGCTGCTGCAACCCTTGTTGTTCAGTGTTCCCTTCTATCCATCCATTTTCAGTCAAAGATGCCACTTCAGTTTTCTTTGTTCTTGAAAATAATCAAAATATACAGGGTATGCCACTACTGTATTCTGTGTTATCAAGTTCCAAGATCAATTGACAAAATAAATGGCTATAACTCTGGAATCTCTTTCATTCGCAGACATGCTATTACTATATGATTTTTCAGGTTTGACAGAAGTTCCTCTCAAAGACTTGACTCAGATGCTTAACATCTGAATAAAATCCAAATGCTCATAGGTAATAACTTGATCCAACTCTCTGCAATTCTTCCAGGTGCTGATACCATTTTTGGCTGAGGTGTGAGCAATTGATGCCAAACAGGACAACTTTCCAGGACTGTAAATACTTCTTCCAGTGCAGGTTATTTGAGGATTACAGCTGAATGCTGTGAGAATGTAGGTCTGCTGCATGGCACATTCTTTGGACAACTCATTTGTGAAATGCTATGAATAATGTCCCAGTAGTGGACAATGTATTTGGAAAAAATCCATCAAATGCATCTTTTAGCAGGTGATTAGGAAAGCTGCATCTTGAATTCTGTTTCTGTCTGGATTCATCCCTCTCTAACCCAACATTACTAGCACAATATGATTTCTCCCAAAAGAATAATATAGTTCTTAAACAGCATCAGCAATAGCACCCAGCTTGAAGAAACAGTGAAGACCAATTCCATGGTGCAAAGCTGGCCTGCCCAATAACCATATTCTGAATGTTGTCAAACAGAAATAATTAAAACCAACAGAGAGGGCTATGATTACTAGTATATTGATTTTTTAAACTCAGTGTTGCAAATTTTCCAAATATGCTGACAGAAGGTCATCATTGTGAATGATCAGGCTAGGAAGAAACTAAGCAGTTCATCAATCTTGTGGTGCTTAACTTTTATAAAACATTTTGTGCTTAACTATGTATTTTCAAAGAGGAAAGAAGAAAACAACCATTCATGGCATTTTCAAATATTATAAGATCCTTCAGGGATGAATACCAGGATTGCCAACTTTTGCCCCTCAAGGCTGCCTACCCATTGATACTCCTGGCAGGTCCCTGCACACTGTTCCACCACAGTTAGAAGTGTGGTTGGTGGAGACATGGGACAGGGCCTTCTCAGTAGTGGCACCTAGATTCTGCAATGTCCCCTAAATATCCAAAGACTGAATAAAGCCAGCATCAAGGACCTTTACGCCCCATTGATTTCACATAGGGAGACACATGCCTTTCCTTAACCTTGACTGGATCAAAGCCCAAATAATTGATTGCAAATGTTCCTTTAAAACACATTTTCAGATTTAAGCTCATTTATACTCTTCACTAGAGGAAAATGTACACACTCCATCATAATTAATTTTCTTCCAGTCTGGAGGATGTCTTGTTTCTTCTGTGAAATGTCTCAGTAACAGGTCTTGGAGCATCATTTATCAAAAGATTGAAGTCATTGAATTACTCAATTTAACTATGTCTATTTAAAAGAAAAATTAAAAGTAAAAAGTAGGTATGAAAGTTTAGCTTTAAAGCTAAGGGTGAAAACCCTAATTATAGTCTGGATTCTGAAGCATCTCATCTGCTCCCAGCTATGTAATAAAGACCTTATGCCTATGTCAACAGTAGCTGATCCATGCTGAAAATGAAACTGCATAGAAGGAAAGCTCATTCCCTCAAGCAGAAAGAGCTTTTTGACCGCACTGGAGACACTGCTCTAAAGATTCATAAAATTAGCACAAGAGTATAAGGAACAAAGCCAAAAATAATGAAATAGTTTCCCAGGTCATCAGTATATGAGCCCAGAGATTGGTCTTCACAGCAGGTTAAAGGGGACGTGGGGAATACAAGTACACACAGTGAAGGAGAAACACATTGTTACCTATCTCTTACTAATGTTTTTATTGAGAACAATTTAAACGTATTAATGCTTACTTCAATTTTGTTTCCTTTTTTCATCTCATCCTTGTTCAAAAGTGATTTTAAAAATTAGGAAAAGGAAATGGGTGGTGAGGAGCAAGGAGGAGGTGTTGCTTTCAATCTGATCTTGGTACCCATGGGAGACAACTTCTAATACAACATTCTACAGCTTCAAACTCATGAAAAGAGGCAACTGAGCCATCATTGTTCTCCAAATATACTTAACAGGGGGGTGCAAACCAGCACTAATTTGATTCAAAGCCCACTTTGGTGCCTCTGAGGGGCCCCGTTTGAATCCATGCTTCAGGTTTGGGGGAGATAGAGCAGGGAAATTTGGCCTGATATGAAGTGAAGCTGAAATTTTGGATGGAACTCCCAACCCAATTCTGCACCCAATCCTTGTACTTACTACAAAGGCAGGAACAATGGCAGACCCTGAAGAAACTACAGTTCTTGTATGCCTTTTCAAGGACTGCAGGGGAAGAAGGAAAATTCTGGAAATCTGTTTAAAAGTCAGTTGCTGCTCTGTCACTGCTGGGAGTAGAATGAAGTGAAGAAAGACAATGTTCCTGACCAGCCTGTAAGTACAGGGGCCAGGAGATCCAGGAGGATGGAGTTTGGAGGCTCAATCTGGAATGGACAGAATTGGGCTGGTTTGACCCCATTCAATCAACTGGTCAGAAGTCCAATTTGGGTCAAACCTGATCGAATCAGGCTGAATTGGTTCAGACCCAGTTCAGTCTCCAAAACTATTGAGCATACTACTTAAGTATGTGCCTCATCAGGCATCTCATACTGAATCAGACCATCATTTCACCTATTTTAGTGTTGTCTAATGGACTGGTAGTGGCTCTCTAGAGTTTCAAACAGGAGTCTCTGCCTGCCCTATCAGAGACGGCAGGAAATCGAAGAAGGGACCTTCTGCACACAAAGCATGTGCTCTACCATTAAGCTGCAGTCTGTCTCCACAGTTTCAGGAACCCCACTATCTTCAACCCCCATTTCCCATTGGCCAACAGACAGGTTTCAGCTTATTCCCCAGGTATACTCATGGAAGGAACTTTTCAGATAGTTTTCGTATCACTTCAAATACAATTTGTTTCCATGGTGTCAGCTTACTACTTTAGAATCACTGCTTCAAAATCATCCAGTAATGGAACATTAGCCCAGTTCACATTACCTTTGTTTTGCCTACAGAGCTTTTTTAAAAAAACATCTAGCTCTTTTTTTTTTTTTGTCTTTAGGATTTTGAAGGATATTTACTCCCCCTTTTCCATGTCCCTTTTTCTGTTTTTCTGCCATACTCCTGCGCGCACTACCACGCCATAGGGAGACTATGTCCTGCCCCTCTCCCCACCAGCAGCAAGGCTAAACATGTCCTCTACTGCTGGATGTTGTGCTATTGCTTTTACATTGGGACTATCCAGAAAAGCTCAGGTATAACTGGAATACACACTGGAGCTCTTCTCACAATCAGTAAGAAAAGCTCCTCCAAGGTCTGTGGGGAGAGTGGGTTTGCCTGACCCTCCCTGCAGACGATCACTCACCCTTTGCTGGGTGGGCGGATCACCTGCCCAGATGAGAAGCAGCTCTCCTGTGGTCCGCCTGCGCCTCGCCCGGCAGCACCCAGGGTCGAGTGCAGGGAAGCTCTTCTGCAAGGCACCCCACCCTCTGGAGCCCCAATAATTCACTGCACAAATGCACGGTGCATTACTGGGATCCCCCCCCCGCCTGAGTGTGCCTGCCAATACACAATCAATTAAATGAGGTTAAGAGTAGGGATGTGCATAAAACCGGTTCTCCCGGTTCGGGTCCGAATCGGGTCCGGACCGGACCGGGGAGGTTCGGTTTTGGTTTTGCCGGACCACCCCCCCGGTCTGGTTCGGTTTCGAACCGGTTCGGATCCGAACCGAACCGGTTCGGATCACAAAAAGTGGCTGGTTTTGAAGGGGACATTGTGTTCTACCTGCCACCCAAATTTCAAGTCGATTGGACCTTCCTCTGATTTTTTACAATTTTTTTTTAAAAATTAATTCTTGCCCATAACTCACAATGTGGAGCCCTTAGAGGCAAAAAAGCTGGGGTGGGTGGTAGCCACCCATGGGTGTCCTCCACCCCAAAAATCCCAAGGCAATTGGTTGCTCCTAGTATTATTGGTGAATTTTTGAAGAAAATTTTTTTCCATTGGCTAGAATGGGGGTTTGGGGCCGCCCCAGACCCGCCTCTGTGGGGTGGCAGCACCCCCAAAGTGGGTCCGGGGCCATGGTAAAAATGCCCTCAGTCCCTCCCTGCAATCCCCGTAGAGATAGGAGTGATGGTTCTGTTGTTTTTCTGAGGTGTTCTGAGTGTAGATTCTATGATAGCTAATGAGATTTCCAATGAGACACCATGAATCCACTCTCATTTGCTATCACAGAATCCACACCACACTCACTCAGAACACCTCAGAAAAACAACAGAACCATCACTCCTATCTCTACGGGGATTGCTGGGAGGGACTGAGGGCATTTTTGCCATGGCCCCGGACCCACTTTGGCGGTGCTGCCACCCCACAGAGGCGGATCTGGGGCAGCCCCAAACCCCCATTCTAGCCAATGGAAAAAAATTTTTCTTCAAAAATTCACCAATAATACTAGGAGCAACCCAACAATTGCCACCCCATCTTTTTGGCCCCTCTCTCTGGGCGCCCTAACACGTAACACCTAGTCAGTCCATCTTAATGCCTACCTACTACCACCACTCCTATCCAAGCAAGTAAGAGGAGGACACTCAGAGAGACAACACCCACTCTCTGATCTAACAAAAAGGCCACTGCTGTGCTGCCTGCCAGCACAGCAGCAGCAGCGGAGCAGCACACTAAGCACAAGAGCAGCACACACAGAGAAGAAGCAGGAGGCGGAGCAGCAGAGCAGCAGACCTGCCGCTCTGCATGATGGGTGATGTGACGCCCAAAGAAACCACCGCCTCACTCAGTGCCTGCCACTGACTAGGCCCGACAGACAGAAGCCAGCCAACCTGCTCTGCTCTGCTCTGCTGCTCCCCATGGATGATGCACACACACCCTACATCTGCATCCAAATTACCAGACCAGACCAAGTGCGCAGAGTCAGCACAGGCCAGCAGCCACCAGCCCAGCAACAGCAACAGCTACTACTGCTACCACCACAACCAGTGTTGCCGCTACAATAACATTCCCAGTCCAGTCACGCTTGCCACAGCCTGAGCCTAGCACACAGCCAACAGCTGCTGCCAGCCAGTGCCTGGCAAGCCCAGCCAACATGAGGAGGAGAGAGCTAACAAGTAGACGGCGCACGCACATCACCAACCCATCACGACGGCGCAACTGCAAGGGGAGAGGGCACAATTACAGGCAGGAGGAGGAGGAGGAGGCGAGGCAATCCTAGCACAGATTTGAAAGTTTAAAATCCACCAGGACATCTTCTAGAATCTAGACTTCTGTTTTTTCTACCACCAGCTGTAGTGTCTAGTTAGTCAGTGTGCTGTGCAGCTCAGCTGAGCTGAGCTGAGCTGCGTGTGAGGAAGGGTGATTGTAGCTAGTTCTTTAGTTTCAGCAGACTGAGCATTGAGCATGGGCAGTGGCCTTGGGAAGCAACACAATTACACGACACTCACCTGCTGCTGCTGGTTCTAGAAGTTGCCTCTTCTCGTCTTTTCACCTCTTCGTGTGTGTGTGTGTGTGTGTGTGTGTGTGCAGTGAGTGCATGCCTTTTGCCTTGCTGGAAAGAAATGCTTCTCTGGTCCACCACCACATATCTGCTCAAGGACACAGAGGCCCAAGGCAGAGGTGGTGGCACCAGTGTGAGTGCATGTGTGCTGGTGGTGTTTGCCACCACAGGTGTTTTGTGTGTGTATGTGTGCGCTGCTAGCTAGGAGGGGGGAGGGAGGCAGGGAGGGAGGCAGGGGGGAGGAAAGGGGAGGGGAGAGGGATGTAGAGGGGATTGAAGGGGGGAGGGTCCGGCTCAGAGTTGGTCAGCCACATATTTGTGCACACACGTGCTCACGTGTGTGCTTCGGTGGGAGAGACCAGACTCTCATCATCTGCCAGACCGGGGTTGGGGGCAGGTGAGGCGGTGGTGGGCTGGAAGGGAGGGAGGATGGAAGGTGGTGAAGAGGAAGGGGAGAGGATGAGAGGGGAAGGATGGAGGGAGGCATGGGGGGGGGAGGAAAAAAACATGTAGACAGACGCACACCACACTACACACAGAAAGCATCCACACACAGAGACAGTGCTAGGCATCCATTCACACAGACAGACAGACAGACAGACACACAACAGGAAGAGACAGACTGTGCCTGCACCACACACACACACACACAGACCCAATTCCCCCCCTGCACAGTTATCAATCAATATGTTGTGTTGGCAGCCAGTTCATTGCTATTCTGATGGTTTTGGGGTTTTTGCCATCAGCCAACATCAACAGTGACCACAATCAAGATGAACATAAGATGATAATAATTCATTCGTTTCATTTGAAAAAATCACCCAATCATTTTCTCCATGTAAACCAAGCCCCCCACACATGATTTCTGGTAACATTTTCAATAAAATCAATTCATTTGGCATTCATCATTTTGTTCTCCCTCTGTCACCTTTTTTTCTTTCTTTTGCATAATTTTGAGGCTTGATTTTGACATGGGGTTTTTAAAGAAAAAATTATTTACATGTTTATTTACATACAGTATTTACATATCTACACTGCATTTTAGAACGTATACCCGCCGCTGCCGCTAAGTCTAGTACTCCGTGGGCTGTGCTACTTTGGGGAGTGTGCCGTGCCCACGCCAGGTCCCCAAATGCTGACAGGTGGATAGATAAAGGGCCTGTGCTGGTCAGCATTGGGTTTCTTTTTAGGTGGGCGTGAGCATTGTAAACATCTGGCCAGTTGCAGCACTACAACTACTACTACCACTGCATCTCTGTGTGGGCACACTACACGCTGCGACTGGCTGGCACGGCTCAGCATCTGTCACGTCAGCTCAGCTAGAGGTGGAAGGGGGGAGGGTAGGGATAAGCACAGAGGTCGAGCCAGGCAGGTGACCAACCATGGGGCAACCCACGGTAATCACTCGCCCGGCTCAAACTCCAGCTTGGGGTAGCCCAACAGGGGGAGGTTCACCTTAAGGAAGACCAGCTGCTCCACCAGACCAGGGTCCAAGCGGGAGCGAGAGGGTGTCACCATGTCCCCGGCACGTGAAAACACCCGCTCGCTCTGGACACTGGTTGGGGGGCAGGAGAGGAGGCGCACAGCCACCACCGCCAGGTCCGGCCAGACTTGGCGGCGGCTCGCCCAGAACTGTGCACAGTCCACGCCGTCTCCCTCCACAGGCTCCTCCAAGTACTGCGCAACGCATTGCTCAGCACTGGAGGGGGGCCTGGCAGGTCGAGCCTCCCGCATACCAGGCATGGCGCCATAGCAGAACCGCTGAAACCACTGGGCGGATCTCGAGTCGGTAGCAAATGGCTGCTGCGATGGCGCCGCCTGGGATGCCGCGCTGCTGGACTGGGAAGAGGGAGGGGAAGGGGAAGCTGATGCCGGCTGGCCGCCCATGCTGCTGCTGGGTGCGGGTTGGGCCGCGAGGGCTGCCCCCGCACCACTACCAACACCCTGGTCTCTGCGGGCCCTAGCGGCCTCCTCCTCCCTAACCTTCTCGACCAGGATGCCCTTCCACCTGGGCAAGTCGTCGGCACTCACGGCATTGCCCTTGAGGGCTGGGTGACAGAGACAAGCGAGGACATACTCCTCCCTGTCTCCCAGCACATCAACGAGCCGCTTGTCAACCCCAGACCTCAGCCTCCCAGCCAGAGCACGACCCTCTGGCGTGGTCAGAGAGATATGGAGTCCACCCATCAGCTTCTCGAGACCAACAGCTGTGGGCAGCGCCTGGCTCAAGGGAGTGGTGTCGCCACACAAGCCCTTCGTGGCAAGCTGGAAGGGCTCGAGTGCCGACACTGCCTCGGACATCTGCTTCCACTCTGCGTTCGAGAAGTCGCAGACATCCAAGGACTCGTCCCTCGCCAGGGCGACAAGGGCTCTCTCCTGCTCCAACAGGCGCTGGAACAGGAGGAAGGTGGAGTTCCACCGCGTCTCCACATCCGTAGGGATGAGATGGCGAGGAAGGCCAAGGTCATCCTGCTTCTGGCGAAGCAGTCTCCTGGACTTCTCGCTGCGGTGGAAGTGGGCGGCCAGCTTGCGGGACTTATCCACAAGCGTGGCCGTGGCAGCAACAGCAGCTGGGATGGGGCGGGCCCCCTTCTCCTGGGACGCCTTCAGCTCCTTAAGGCCAAGGGCGTCCCTGATGGTCAGATGGAGCGTGTGTGCCATACACCGTATGTTCACACAGTCCATGACTGTCTCGACAGCGGCGGTAACGTTGGCTCCATTGTCGGTGACAATGAAGCCGCGGGAGAGGTGTGGACACCCGCCAATCCACTCCTCTATCTGGCGGTCGAGTACGGCCGCCACCTCCTCCGCGGTGTGCCTCGTGTCCATCGTCTCCACGTGCAGGACGGCCCACCTGTGCCGTAGTGCAGCGGGAGCCGCGCCGGACCCGGAAGCATCGCCCGCGGAGGTCCCCTCACTCTCCGGTCCCCACCAGTGGGCAGTGAGGGCCAGGAAAAAAACGTGCATCCCACTGGCACTGGTCCAGAGGTCAGTCGTGAAATGCACGCTTGTCGCGGCAGGAGCTGCACGCAGCTCAGCCGACACGAGCTCCCTGCACTGGCGGTACAGGGAGGGGACCACGTTCCGGCTGAACGTGGTCCTTGAGGGGATGACATATTCGGGAGCCAGGTATTGGAGAATCCGGCGGAAGCCGTTGTTCTCGACCACCTGAAACGGCTGGTCATCGGTGGAAATCATCTCCCCTATGAGGCGGGTGAGGTGATGATGGTCCACGCGAACAATACGCTGGCTGCCCGAGGACTGCGTCCACCGCTGGACGGGCAGTGTAGCCTGCCTGCTGGCTGGCACACTGCCGCTGCCCGCCCTAGTGGCAGATGCACAAGGCGCACTAGCGCTGCCAGCCTGTCCCCTGAGACCTGGGTGGTGACGCTCTAGGTGTCTCCACATAGGCGTCGTACCCAGGTGCGCAGGGTCCCTTCCACGGCTGACAAGCATCCTGCAGTGGACACAGCGGGCGTGGAATGGGTCATCTTGAGGGACCTCAAAATGCACCCATGCACCACTGCCCTTGGCCTCCTGCGCCCTGGGCGCCGTCCTAGGCCGTTTCTCGCAGGGTGGCTGCAGTCCTAGGGGGGGGGCGGCCGCCGCTGCCTGCCCACTGCTGCCACCCAACCCGCCCCTTCCGCCCTCCACAGCGGAGGAAGGGCCCGGCTCAACTGGCATCAGAGAGGCAGGCCTCTCCTCCACCACCTCGCCAGACCGCTCCCCACCAGAGTGTTGGGCTTCACGAGGGGGGGCCCCACTGAGCGGCGAAAGGATAGGGGGAAGGGGCCCCAGAGGGAGGGAGAACCTGGCTGCATCGCTGCCAGCCGCACGGTCCTCACCGCCCTCTACCTGCTCTTCCAACTCCACAGTCTCCTCCACCTCAACAACTGGCGGTAGCTCAGCACCACCTGGTGCCGCCAGCGAGGAGGGACCCGCCACAGCCCTAACGGTGCCTCTGCCTCTGCCGCGATTGGCGGCAGCAGGCGTGGGGAACTGAATCCTGCGCACCAAAGATGGGGCCGGAGCAAAGAATTCTCCAATGGGGAGAACTGGGTTGTCCTCAGGCTCCCCGCGTCCTCTCCCTCCCTGTGCCGCAGGCGCACCCCGCACCTGGCCTCTCCCACCTCTGCCTGCCAGCCTTGAGCAAGCCCTGCCCGCCACACGGCGCTCAGACATGCTGCTAGGTCAGAAGGAGGGAGACTTTAGGAGGAAGGCCAGACAGGGTCAAAAAAATAATTTGGAGGGGCTTAGGGGCCAAAAAAAAGGCAGCTGATTTGGAGGAGGCGGGGGGGAAGTTTGTTTTCAAAAAAGGAAGCCAATTGGGGGGAAAGGAAGACTTTTTGATATGGGGGGGGAAGCCAATCGAAGTGAGGGGGAGGGTGTCCTTTTTGAATTTGGGAGTCAACCACCAAGCCAATTGGGGAGATGGGTCTGGGAGGGTTTTTTTTAGAAAAATAGGGGGTTAAAGGGTGGAACGCCGGTGTGGGAGGGTGGCACGGGCAGTTGGGTGGAGTAGTTGTGGTGTGGGTGGCAAGTTTTTAACTTTTTTTGGGGGGGAGAGTGGATGGGGGGAGGGCACAGCACCTACCGGGGGTGGGGGAGGGATGCAGTCAACGCTTGGGAACCTGCAGATCAAAGGAGGAAACCCTTATTTAGTGAACTTGAACACAAAGTGTGGGTTCTGGGGGGTGGTTCTCATGTAATGCTCCTGTGGGGGGAGCATCAAACTCAATGCAGCCTATTTAGTGACTCTAAATTGCAAACAACCAAAACCAGAACCCAGTCACACCAACACAGAGGTTGAACCCACCCACTCTGTGACTCTGCCTGCCCAATGCCATGGCAAGCAAGCAGCAGCAAACACTTGATGGCAGCCTCATGGATTGAACATCATGATCATCATCATACGTGTGTATTGGCCCAGCATGTAGTGGCAGCATCAGAGCCCAGCCAGGACCCCACTCAGACTGCCCCAGAGGCAAGGAAGCACTCTGGCATGGCATGGGCCCAGCATGTAGTGGCAGCATCAGAGCCCAGCCAGGACCCCACTCAGACTGCCCCAGAGGCAAGGAAGCACTCTGGCATGGCATGGGCCCAGCATGTAGTGGCAGCATCAGAGCCCAGCCAGGACCCCACTCAGACTGCCCCAGAGGCAAGGAAGCACTCTGGCATGGCATGGGCCCAGCATGTAGTGGCAGCATCGCATCAGAACCCTGGACCCCACTCAGACTGCCCCAGAGGCAAGGAAGCACTCTGGAAGGCACCTGTTCAAAAACCACCTGCAAGACGCATGCAATGCAACGCAACACACAGCAGCAATTTCTTTATTGGGCATGGGCATGAAGACACAAGTTTTACAACAGTACATCTCCTCTCCAAGGTTCCCTCCCTCCTCCCCACACCCAAATGCATTTCAGAATAGGGGTGTCCCTATTTAAAACCGCCAGCTAGGGAGAGAAAGGGGCAACAAAAGGTGCACAATCGCACACGCACTAACCCCTCTTCTTCCGGTCCTTCTCCTGCCGCTCACTGCTGGTCACGGATTCGCCGCCGCCAGCCAGCCACCCTGGGCTGGGACACAGCAGGGCGGCCGCACGAGGCACACAGGCAACCGGGGTAGTTCAACAACGATGGAGGGGCAGAAGTGAGGAGACAACACTATTTGTGTCACTCAACTCACCCCCAAGCAGAGACAAAATCAACCAAAAACTATAAAAAGAAAAAAAAAACCGATGGCAGCCGCCAGGTGGGTAGGCTACTGTGTGCAGCTGCAGCTGTGGGAGAGGAGGTGGAAAGTGAAGGGGAGCAGAGAGAGAAAAGACTAAGAGAGAGAGAAAAGAGAGGGGGGGCAGGGACAAAGAGAAAGAGAGGAGAGAGAGAGAAAAGAAAGAGAGAGAGAGGAGAAATAGAGAGGATAGAGAGAAAGAGGAGAGAGGAGAAGCGCAGCGCAGCAGGGAGGGGGGATTCAGGTGTGGGGGGAGGACACAGCAGTAGCAGCGGTCCAAAGAGGTGGGGGGAGCAGAGAGGGTGTGTGTGGTTGGGGGCTAGTGTGTGGCAGGGGGCCTGGGGTAAGTGGAGAGAGTCGGGGGCAAGGAGAAAAAGAGGTGGGGTGGGGGGAGCAGAGAGGGTGTGTGTGGTTGGGGGCTAGTGTGTGGCAGGGGGCCTGGCACAAGTGGAGAGAGTCAGGGGCAAGGAGAAAAAGAGGTGGGGTGGGGGGAGCAGAGAGGGTGTGTGTGGTTGGGGGCTAGTGTGTGGCAGGGGGCCTGGGGTAAGTGGAGAGAGTCAGGGGCAAGGAGAAAAAGAGGTGGGGTGGGGGGAGCAGAGAGGGTGTGTGTGGTTGGGGGCTAGTGTGTGGCAGGGGGCCTGGGGTAAGTGGAGAGAGTCAGGGGCAAGGAGAAAAAGAGGTGGGGTGGGGGGAGCAGAGAGGGTGTGTGTGGTTGGGGGCTAGTGTGTGGCAGGGGGCCTGGGGTAAGTGGAGAGAGTCAGGGGCAAGGAGAAAAAGAGGTGGGGTGGGGGGAGCAGAGAGGGTGTGTGTGGTTGGGGGCTAGTGTGTGGCAGGGGGCCTGGGGTAAGTGGAGAGAGTCAGGGGCAAGGAGAAAAAGAGGTGGGGTGGGGGGAGCAGAGAGGGTGTGTGTGGTTGGGGGCTAGTGTGTGGCAGGGGGCCTGGGGTAAGTGGAGAGAGTCAGGGGCAAGGAGAAAAAGAGGTGGGGTGGGGGGAGCAGAGAGGGTGTGTGTGGTTGGGGGCTAGTGTGTGGCAGGGGGCCTGGGGTAAGTGGAGAGAGTCAGGGGCAAGGAGAAAAAGAGGTGGGGTGGGGGGAGCAGAGAGGGTGTGTGTGGTTGGGGGCTAGTGTGTGGCAGGGGGCCTGGGGTAAGTGGAGAGAGTCAGGGGCAAGGAGAAAAAGAGGTGGGGTGGGGGGAGCAGAGAGGGTGTGTGTGGTTGGGGGCTAGTGTGTGGCAGGGGGCCTGGGGTAAGTGGAGAGAGTCAGGGGCAAGGAGAAAAAGAGGTGGGGTGGGGGGAGCAGAGAGGGTGTGTGTGGTTGGGGGCTAGTGTGTGGCAGGGGGCCTGGGGTAAGTGGAGAGAGTCAGGGGCAAGGAGAAAAAGAGGTGGGGTGGGGGGAGCAGAGAGGGTGTGTGTGGTTGGGGGCTAGTGTGTGGCAGGGGGCCTGGGGTAAGTGGAGAGAGTCAGGGGCAAGGAGAAAAAGAGGTGGGGTGGGGGGAGCAGAGAGGGTGTGTGTGGTTGGGGGCTAGTGTGTGGCAGGGGGCCTGGCACAAGTGGAGAGAGTCAGGGGCAAGGAGAAAAAGAGGTGGGGTGGGGGGAGCAGAGAGGGTGTGTGTGGTTGGGGGCTAGTGTGTGGCAGGGGGCCTGGGGTAAGTGGAGAGAGTCAGGGGCAAGGAGAAAAAGAGGTGGGGTGGGGGGAGCAGAGAGGGTGTGTGTGGTTGGGGGCTAGTGTGTGGCAGGGGGCCTGGGGTAAGTGGAGAGAGTCAGGGGCAAGGAGAAAAAGAGGTGGGGTGGGGGGAGCAGAGAGGGTGTGTGTGGTTGGGGGCTAGTGTGTGGCAGGGGGCCTGGGGTAAGTGGAGAGAGTCAGGGGCAAGGAGAAAAAGAGGTGGGGTGGGGGGAGCAGAGAGGGTGTGTGTGGTTGGGGGCTAGTGTGTGGCAGGGGGCCTGGGGTAAGTGGAGAGAGTCAGGGGCAAGGAGAAAAAGAGGTGGGGTGGGGGGAGCAGAGAGGGTGTGTGTGGTTGGGGGCTAGTGTGTGGCAGGGGGCCTGGGGTAAGTGGAGAGAGTCAGGGGCAAGGAGAAAAAGAGGTGGGGTGGGGGGAGCAGAGAGGGTGTGTGTGGTTGGGGGCTAGTGTGTGGCAGAGGGGTGTTGGGGGGAAGGGGAGGGGGCAACAACAAACAGCAAAGGAGAAACTGGAACAACTCGGGCAGCAGCAGCGATTAGGCTGGATGGGGTGGTTGGGGGAGGAGCTGGGCCTGGGCTAGGGTCTGGGGGGAGGGAGGGTGGGGGGGGCAGGCAGGGGGGGTGGAGGAGGAGGAGGGTAGCAAAATATATAAAGCAATATATATCAAGAGAACACAAGTCAGAAGTTTTAAAAAAAAAAATGAAAAGAAAGACTATAACCAGCAGAAAAAAACTTGGGTGTGGGGGTGTGGGGAGGGGGAACCAAACACAGACTCTGAGGGGGGCCACTAAGTGAACAGAGACAATGAAACCACAATTGCTGCAAATTAATAATAGCAAATGAATAAGTGGAACCAAGCAAAGAAAACTGGACTCGGTTTGGCAGCAGCAAACTTGGGAGAAGGCTGGATGGGGTGGGGTTGGGGTGGGGTGTGGTTGGACTTGGAGGGGCAAGTTGGGAGCAGGGAACCAAAACTGATTATATGGGACAACAAGAAACAACAACAGAATCCTCTGGGGGTGGGGGGGGAGGGATTCAGGGAACCAACTCGCAGGGCAGCAGCAGTCAGCAGAAACAAACAAAATGGTACAATTTAAGCAAAACCAGCAAGCAATATATAAATGAAACCAATGCAATGCAATGTGAAAATCAAAAAGTTGGACAAAAACAAGGCAGGACAAAGAGCAATAATTAATGGAAGAAGTTTTAAAGCAATGAGGATGCAGTGGGTGGGAGTGGGGGAGGGGGAGGGTAGGCCCAAAGGATGAGAAGGGAAAGGGGGGGAGGGGGGGAGAAAAGCAGACAGACAAGGAACAGGGAAAATTGGGGGAAATTAAGAAGAAAGTAAAGTGAAGTAACACACAGTATACAGACAAGAGACAGACAGAGAGAGGAGACACACAGAGAGTCACAAAGGGCAGGTGGACAAAGGATTAGACAGAGTACACACAGAGAGACACAGGACACAGTCAGGACTCACAGAGACACCAGAGCAGCCAGCAAAGGGCAAGCAGGTCTCAGAGATGATCCCACAACTGCAGCCAAGAGAAGTTTCCAGAGAAGAGGCTTGGGTTTATATAGGTTTGAAATTCCCTCCTTTGGGAGCCCCCACCTTTGCACTCCCCCCACGGCCAACAGGGTGCCAGCTCTCAACAGTGCAACAGCCAAGCAGCCTACCAGACCAAAGGACTCATTCTGGCCAATCAAGGATCAATAGCGCAGCCAATACAATGCCTGGAAATAGCATCACAAAATGGATGCAAGGAGGAGCAAAAGTTTCAGGAAGGAGACACAAAATGGAGGACAGACTTGGAACTTTAAAGAGACACTCCAGAGACTCAATTTCATTCCCGAACCGGCTCGAATTTGGTCCGGCTCGGTCCCGGAAGGGCCCGATTCGGTCCGGGATCGAGCCGCCGGATCCGGACCGGTTCGGGACGAACCGGTCCGGATCCGGACCGAACCGCACATCCCTAGTTAAGAGAGTGAGTGCTCCCTTAACCTCCCTTAACCTAGTTAAGGGAGAGTGAGTGCTCCCTTAACTAGGAGGTTACATAGGAAGGTTTGCCACTGTGTAGCCACTGCGCTACAATGCCGGTGGTTCACACGAGCATGCAAAACCAGGTTGGGCTCCCATAGCTTGGTTTTGCATGCTTATGTGAATAGCCTCACTGGGTCTAGACAAATTCAGGGGATTTCTGAATTGGCTAACCAGAGTTATAGTGATTGTCAAAGTTGTTAGTTTGCTTGAGGATTCCAAAGAAAAACAGCTTTCGGGAGTAAAACAAGCTTGCCTGATAGTTTTTGTGCATCCTCCGTATTCCCTTAAATTCATCACCATGTCCCAGAATTTCCTGTGCCAGTATCTAGTGGCATATCTCCTCCTTCCATTGGATAACAACAACAGGAGAACAACAGGTGGAGGACGAAGTGGTGGGAAAATATGAACAGGTCTTGACTGCAGATCTTTATGTCTAATTCATAATATATCAGGAAGAGTAGTGAAAAGAATTAATATATGTAATCTCAATTGCTTTATTGTAATAATTCGGTCAAATACCTACACAACAGTTCAGCATTTTGTTAATACATACAGCAAATGTTTAGGGCTGCACTCTTCAATTCCCCGCCCCCCGGTAGAGACAATAGTGCTGATAACACCAGACTAAAACCTCACCAACAACAGACTGCGTCCATGTAACACACAATACTGGAATAATAACCCTTTTCATTCAGAACAGTGAGTGGCATTCTTGGCAGACTAAGACAGGTAATTTTAACAAGAAGGCTGAAAGGAACAGCAAGGAAAAGTAACTTCCTCAACACAAACACGTCAAACATATACAATAAATTGCTTCCCCAAAAGAAATGACATACAATGGGGCCATACACATGACTTACTGGGTGGGGGTTGGGGAAGGCTTCCCAGACCTTACTTTCCACCCAGACGATCCTTCGTTGCTTGTTAGGAGCGCACTCTGCACTCCCAGGCAGCGTGGAGCAGGGCAGATTGATTTGAGGCTGGGACTCATTGTCCTGGCCTCTCTAAAGCCCACAATGCAGCATGTGACACGAGAGCACTCACTGGGCTAACAACTGGGCTTAAAAGCTGGGCTAGGCAGCACTGGCCCACTGGGATTGGGCCTGATCCAAGCGGCTCTCATGTATAGCCTAACGCCCGGGCTGGGCATCCCTAGCCCGGGTTAGGCTGCACATGAGAACAGCCTTGTTGTGTCTTATGGGTATCCCAGTCTTTCCCTCATGTGGTGTTTTTTGGTTAATTCATTCTTTGATCGAGGTCAGCTTTTGAATGGTGTTTTAGTTACTGTTAGTCCAGTCCTGGAGTTGAGGTAGGCTAACAAACTCCCAGCAGCAAGAGCATTGGAAAGGGTCTCCACTTGTCACACTGTAAATAATACCTATTTCATTAAACTGTTCATATTCCTGATTCTGTTCTACTGCCTCGTCCTTGCATGCCACAACCCTTTTTTCTGGATTCTACACCTCACATTGCCATGTCAGGGCTGCCACCATTTCTTATATACATTGGCACATACAGAGGACATGACAGAAGGTGCAGATAGATAGAAGCACGGCACAGGTGTAGGGAAGCGACTCATCTCGGGTGGCTCGCCTCCCTGCCTGGGCCCACTGATTTAGTCACCACAGAGGCAGGCAGCTGTGGGCTGGCCGCAGGCAGGTCTACTGAGCCCTCAAGCCTCCGCTGGCCGCACACGAGAGGAGATTGTTTGGTGGGCAGGCCACAGGATGGCTGCAGCCACCCTCAGTGTGGCGCACCTGGTGGGACTTTTTTGGGGGCCCCAGTGCCTCTCCCGGAGCGGTGGACCAGACTTCCACCCAGATGTTTAGTCCAAAGGGCGCCTCTGCTTAGCCTGAAGAAGAGTTATGTGAACTCTAAACTTCTGGTTAATATTTTTGCCCTCATATTAAATTGCTGGTCCAACAGAATTTATGATCACCTCCCACTCTGCTCCTGCCACAGGACTCTACAGAACTCTTTACAATTCTAAAAATAACAGCTCCCCACCACCTTCTCCCACCTTATCACCAGAGTGATATTTTCCCCTCCTTTCCATGCTGGAGCAAACCTGAAGCTTTAATTCCTGAGATAGTACCCATTTGGTACATTTTTGGGTGTACTTCAGTGAAACCCTTGCAATTTTTCTGTTGCTTAAGTCAGAGAAGAAATGAAAGTTCTGTTTGTCCCTGCAAGCTTTTAGCTCTGAGGACACAGCAAACATTTGCTCATTTTACAGAGGTTCAGAGAAGGTTAATCTTATTCATTCAGAACTGTTTAATTTCAATAGGTACACTGAATGAAATTACTCTTAGAACAGCAAACGCAAATGACTGAAGGAAACAAAGGAAACCCAGGTGCTTCCAAAGGAACTGAGACCAGTACTTAGAGACAAAGAAATAGAGAAGATGTCCTTAGTGAAATGGAAACAAACAAAAGACTCCTAATACAGACAGAAGGAGGTAAGTTCCTTTCAAGTATTTTAAATCATGACACCCTGCTGTTAATAGAATATTTTAAATAAAGATATAAAATATATCTTATATCCCTCAATGACCCATTGTGCTGTCACTGTACTTAAATTTTACATCTTTCCCTAAGAAAACTGGTATGTGCCCATAATGTCTTTTGATTTTTATTATTTAGGATTTGCAAACATTAGGTTTGGCCCTAGGGTTTTTGGGACTCTAGGCGAAGTTGATTTGGCGCCTTCTGTTAAAAACATATTCTGTACAGAATATGATTTTAACTGAAGGGGGAACCAAAATCATACTTGGCGACTGGCGCTGCGTGGAACAGGGGGGCACTGAGGAAGCAGATTCTACCTTTAAAGACCCATAAGATGTCCCGCTGCTGCTTCCTGTAGCCCTGCTTCTGTGCTGAGCTGCACACCCTGTTGCCCACCACTCAGCTGGCCAGTTCTCATGCATGGCCGCTATTTGAGAGGTCAGACAAGAAAAGGGGTGGTGTTTTTTGTTTTGTGTTTTTACATGCATGGCCCTTTAAATGGCTGCCAAACATGCACATCAATCAGCTGAGTGGCATGGCAGGGCACAAATTGCAGGTAGACTCTGTACAGAGCAAGGTGGGTGGGAGTACAGTAATGGGACATTTTATGAATTTTTACAGGTAGAATCTGCCTCCTCACTGCCCACCCTGCAGTCACTGCAGCTGTTCATTGTGGGGATGAGGTATGCACACACCCTCATGAGGTTACACTATCCCATATTCCCATGGCTTAAAACACATTAAGCATTATTAAGAGTTATTAAGAATATTTATCTACTACTTTTCAACACAAACATTCTCAAAGCAGATTGCATGAGAAAAGAAATGAGAAAATGCTTCCCTGTCAGCAGACGGCTCACAATCTAAAAAGAAACACAAGAGAGACGACAGCGAGGGGCGCAGCTAGGTAATTTCAGACTCTGGACTTAATGGCCTTACGGGGTTCCCTCCCTTGTTACAGGGCCTCCCTTATCAATGCGTGTTCTCAAAGCAGTTTACATAGAAAAATAAATAATAAATAAATAAGATAAATTAATGGATAAATAATTGTTGGGGACACCCTGACCCCAACATTAACTCCAGAGTTACCAACCCAGAATTATTTGGAATCCAGGCCCGTGTCTGACTCCATTTTATTAAGGAATCAATTAATGCCTGAATTCAGATGAACTGACCAGGTCTCATGACTACCTCTGGTAATTGATTTGTGAAGACAGGGGTACTCTAGCATTGTTTATCAGTGTTTGTGAAACTCACAAGAGACACAATGAGTCAGGCTTGATTACCTGTCTCATATTGCTAAAACTAACTTGCTCTCAGGTAATCCCTTACCTCTGCTGACAGGATGCTTCTGCCTCGGTCAAATGTATTGATTAACTAGCCTCAAACATGCACCCCTTTTGCTTTTACTTTAAACATTCTTTTGTTATAATTACACACTAGATAGAGGCACACAATAAGTAATTTAATTGCTGTCTCACACAGATAGATCTAATTCTTTCACTAACTCCTCTGACTTTTAACATTCTTGGGACCAAGAGAGGCAAATCTGCTTTGGAAATGACAATAGAATAATATTCTGCTAACAGGAGATGGAACTCAAATCCTGTTTTGACTTAATATCCTGAGCTGATTTCAATAATTAAAAGACAATGGAGATCAAAAGGAAGAAACAACTATAAAGAACAGAGCTCATTGAACAGAGAGCTAGCAAGCTTTGCCTAACCAGCAGTTTTTGCTCAAGAACGATCCTAGGGTTCGCTGCTCCAAGCTGCGGGGCTAAAGCAGGAACTCTTTCTAGGGAGAAGGGACCGTCTGTGACCTCTGCTGTGCAGTGAGAAGTTGAGACTTCCCTCAGCCATGCTGCTCTCACTCCCCACTTCACTCTGAGCAGCTGCCCCCAGCCTGCTTGCATCCCAGGCTCCTGTTCTCCAGCACACACGTTTTTCCTCCATCTGAAGCCTGCATCGTTTCCAAGCTCCAGCAACAAACAAGTCCCTTGAAGCCTTCTTTGTGAGCCTGGTGAGATGCCTATTCAACACACAGCTCAGCCTGCTCCCTTCTCTCCTCCCTACTAATGACTGCCATCCCTCTCCTAAGCCCTCCCTTCTTCCTTCTTCCTCTACTTTTCTCTAAATGTTATATTAGTATTTATTAGATAGCTGTGATTACTGAGTGCACACACATATGTTAGGCACATTACACTACACCTTGAATCGGAAACATGTTTTTAATTGGGATGACTTGTTTGAATTTTATTGTGATGAGCAACTTTCTATAATAAAGCCCACTGAACTTTCTGAGTGTCTCTCTCTCTATCTCTGTTTGCATGCCCAGATCCTACATGGTCACCATCTCCAAGAACCAATTCAGTTTGTGTATGATGTCTTTGCCTCTTTCCCTTTGAGCATATACAGAGTGCGAAACTAGGTGTAATTCACAACATAATAGATAAATAAAATGGAAGAAGAGGGGATTGTTTGGCCAGCTAAACTCAAGGTTGTGGCTGAGAGTAATCTTTTTAGTGTGTTCAGTGACAACCATCCCTCCCTGGATGCATGCCCTAACTTTTATCTTGCAGGTAGCAACCACAAATACAAGAAAGTTCTTCAGAAGCCCAGAACTTCAACTGTCATTCTCCTAGCTTCACCACTGGCACAATATACCAAGATGGAGGAAAAGTATCAGCAAGTTCAGGAAGATGGCAGCATGGCTAACATGTAGAGTCAGGGAAGCTTTAAAAAGGAAAAAGACTTCCTTCAGAGAATGGAAGTCCTGCCCAAATGAAGAGAACAGGAAGGAATATAAACTCTGGCAAAAGAAATGCAAGGAGACAATAAGGGATGCAAAAAGAGAGTTTGAGGAGCATATAGCTAGAAGTGTCAAGGGGAATAACAGCTTTAAATATATCAGAAGCAGAAAACTTGCCAAGGAGGTGGTTGGACCCTTAGATGATGAGGGCATGAAAGGGATTATTAAGGAAGATAAGGAGATTGCAGAGAAGCTAAATTAGGTTTTTTGCATCCCTCTTCATAGTGGAGGATACTGATGAAGGAAAACCAGCATGGCTTCTGCATGGGAAAGTCTTGCCTCACTAACCTTTTGGAGATCTTTGAGGGTGTAAACAGCCATGTGGATTAAGGTGATCAGGTTGGCATAGTATACTTGGACTTCCAAGAAGCTTTTGACAAAGTCCCCCAGCAAAGGTGCTTGAGTAAACTTAGCAGTCATGGGATAAGGGGACAGGTTCATGTGTGGACTGGTAACCAGTTGAAGGACAGGAAACAGAGGGTGGGAATAAATGGACAGTTTTCACAATGGAAGTAAATAATAAGTGGTGTCTCCCAGGGACCAGTGCTCTTTAACTTGTTCATAAATGATCTAGAAGGTGGGGGAAGCAGCGAAGTGGCCAAATTTATAGATGACTAACTATTTAGGGTAGTGAAATCCAAAACAGATTATGAAGAGCTCCAAAAAGATCTCTCAAAACTAGGTGAGTGGGTGACAAAGTGGCAAATGTGGCTCAATGTGAGCAGGTGGAAAGTGATGCATATTGGCCCCCCAAAAAACCCCAAACACCCCCCCTCCAACTTCACATATACACAGATGGGGTCTGAGCTGTCAGTGACTGTCCAGGAGAGAGATCATAGAGGCATGGTGGGCAGCTTATTGAAAATGTTGACTCAGTGAGCAGCAGCTGTGGAAAAAGGCCAATTGTACCCAGACCCCAGCCCAAGAAGACACAGAGACATTTTTTTAATGGGAGAAACGGGCCACGCTTTATTAATATAACAACATTTGTGGCGGACTGGAAACAAGGTGATTAATCACCAACATAAAAACAGTGCGGGCACCTAGGCGTGGGCTAGGATTCAAAACGTCCTACCCATCGCCTGCAAGGGCGACACACCCTGGCTCAGGAAAGAGGCAGGTAGCTCCCGCCCAATTCCTTCAAAGCCAACCACCCCTTTTAGAAGAGGGGATCTGGACAGCTTCAGATCTTTACCTCCCCGGACCGCACAGCCCAAAGGTAGGTGAAGTCCTGAAGCAGGTTTCTTGGCAATGTAATTCTTCCCGTGCCGCACAGGCCACAAGGAAGCAATTGACCAATCCACCTTAAAATGTCCAAGGGTGCTCACCGAAATCTAGACCTCCTTACCCACAGCCCGCACTGTTACCGCCAACGTGGCCAACCTAGAACCTAACTACCAACTGACTGCAGAACAGAGTAGGCGAAAAAACCCCCAACAACAGCCAATAAGTTGAGAGCAAAAAATTCCTACTCGGCCCATAGGCGACCAGTCACTAGACCCGCTCTGCAACAGGGAGGGAGGGAGGGGGAAACAAACAGCCGACTGAGAGGCCAGAGCGGGGAAACGCTCGGCCTCTCAGCAAGCCCCGCCCACCACAAGCCAGCCAACCAATCAGGCTTCTTCTTGGGCTCGTGAGTCCCGGGCTGGGACAAACACCCTCCCACTTGCACGAGGCAAGGGGAGGGGGATTGTACCCAGACCCCAGCCCAAGAAGACACAGAGACATTTTTTTAATGGGAGAAACGGGCCACGCTTTATTAATATAACAACATTTGTGGCGGACTGGAAACAAGGTGATTAATCACCAACATAAAAACAGTGCGGGCACCTAGGCGTGGGCTAGGATTCAAAACGTCCTACCCATCGCCTGCAAGGGCGACACACCCTGGCTCAGGAAAGAGGCAGGTAGCTCCCGCCCAATTCCTTCAAAGCCAACCACCCCTTTTAGAAGAGGGGATCTGGACAGCTTCAGATCTTTACCTCCCCGGACCGCACAGCCCAAAGGTAGGTGAAGTCCTGAAGCAGGTTTCTTGGCAATGTAATTCTTCCCATGCCGCACAGGCCACAAGGAAGCAATTGACCAATCCACCTTAAAATGTCCAAGGGTGCTCACCGAAATCTAGACCTCCTTACCCACAGCCCGCACTGTTACCGCCACCCAGGAAGGTTAGCCCTCGCTTGACCTTCCTGCCCCACCCCCTCCAAACCTTCAGCAAGCACTTCCCGGATATTATGCAGATACAAATCACAACCTTTCTCAGACAGGTGGACCCCGTCAGGGCGGAATAACTCGGGAAAGCGAGCAGCTATATCTGGCTGCCGCACCACAGACCCCCCGGCCGCCAAAACCACTTTACCTATTGCGGCTGAAATCTTCCTGCGTGCCTTTTCCAAGCTAAGGCAAGAATGAGCACCCCGCCACACCCTGCGCTGGAGCCAATTAACCCATATTATGCGCACGCCAGGCATCCAGCTGCGCAAAATAGACAAATCCGAGGAGGCTTGCTGAAGGATGGCGAGGCCAGGCCGCCGGCCCAAATCATTCTCCCCTAAATGAAGAACCAGGATGTCGGGAATGGGAAACCTATCTAAATGCTCCCTCAATGCTGGAAGCAACTGATTCCAGAGCATGCCCCTCATGCCCAACCAATAAACTGAAGCCTTGCTTCCTAAACCCAACTGGGATCCCCAGCGGGTGGTGCTGGCCCGCTTGAAAGCCCAGAAGACCAACGAATGGCCACACATCAGGACTCGGACCGGGACCGCCGCCCCGCCAGCACCTGCCAAAAGAAAGCAACAGGTCAGTAGAGCCCACACCTGTCCGCTGTCAGCGCACATAACGCCTGACCGCCACGGACCTCCAACGTCCAATCCTCTGAACTTCGACCTCCTGAAGCCCCATACGTGTAGCGGTGGTGGCCGCACCAATACGAAATGAATGTAGAGTAAGCCCCTGGAGCGCAACCCCCGCGGCCAACAGAGCCTTCCTCACCACCGCCAAGAATTGATACTGCGTCAGAGGAGTCTGATTGCTGTGGGTAAAAAGACATCCCCCCGAAAAGGGGCCCAGCCCAGCGTACTGCCTCAGGGCCACCACGGGGCATACATTGATATTCCCGGCCGCCGCGAGGCGAACCGTCTGGCCTCTGCCCCTCTGATCCGTCTTGGAGCGACGAAGGAGCAAACGCACCTCCCCGTCACCGAACGATAAATCAGAATATTGCAAGCAGCGGTCCCTGGGGGAAGACCCGCTGCGGGGAAGCAACTCCCCTGGACGGAAGGCCCCAAAAAAGGCAACCAACAGTGCAGCCCTAAACAGCGACACCTCCCATGGGCCAGAGCAGCACCCCACTAGGTGGCCCAGCGTTGAAGCCACCAACTCCAGAGTAAAAGGGCGTCTGGGGTCCCTAGTCCTAGGCTCCCCCCTAGCCCAACCCTCCAACATGCGCCGCACCCGCGGGTCGGAGGAGGAATCACCAACCCCACGAACCTGGGCTTCAAAAGCTAACGCGGCAAGATAGCCCCCCAAAGTGGATACCGCGCGCCCCGCCCTGCGGAGGAAGACCAAAAACTGCTGAAGTTGCTCTACAGGGACCGGCCACACCTCCGCCAAACCTTCAGTCTTTCGAAAAAGAGAGAAAGCCTCAAGCTTGGCTGTGTAGCTCACTCTGGTGCTAGGCGCCAGAGATGCCGCTATGGCCCGCTGTGCCTCCGCCTGCCAAGTTCCCACAGAAAAGCTGGCATGGGTTCCGGGTGAAGGGTGGCCTCGGGCGCTAACGCTCTGAACCTGTTTAACTGAAAACGAGACAAAGCGTCAGCTAAGTCATTCCGGATACCCGGAACATGGCGGGACCGGAAAAGGATATTAGCCCGCAGACACTGCAATACCAATGCCCTAACCAAAACCATGACCCTCGGGGACTGGGAAGTCTGACTATTGACAATCTGAACAACTGCCAGATTGTCACACCAAAACACAACTGAGGAGTTGGCAAACTCAGCGGACCAAATATGCACGGCCACCACAATTGGAAAGAGCTCTAGGAAAGACAGGTCCCGGGAAACCCCCTGCCTGAACCAGTCCTCGGGCCACCTGGCGGAACACCAACGTCCCCTGAAATAAACCCCGAAACCTATTCCACCTGCAGCGTCAGAGTGGACCTGCAGGTCGGTTTCCAGAAGTCTAACGTCCCGCCAGAAAGACACCCCATTAAAATCAGTGAGAAATGCTTCCCAAAGAGCCAGGTCGGCCCGGGCACCCTCCGTAATTCGTACTCTGTGATGGGGAGCCCTAACGCCCACAGTCAGGTCACATAACCGGCGCAAAAAGGCCCGGCCCGGAGCCACCACTTTGCAGGCAAAATTGAGGTGACCCAAAACAACCTGGAGATCCCTAAGGGAGACCTTACGGGCGCGACCAAGGGACCTAACCATGTCCAATAAAACCCGCAGCTTGGCCTGAGGCAGCCTGGAGCAACCGGCAACAGTGTCCAACTCAATCCCCAAAAAGGCAAGGCACGTGACCGGCCCCTCCGTCTTATCCCGTGCCAAAGGGACACCTAGCCGGTCTGTTAGCTCCATGAAGGAGCGAAGTAAATGGTGGCACTCCCTCGAATTCCCCCTGCCTGTAAAAAGAAAATCATCTAAAAAATGAGCCGTGTAGGGAAGACCCGCCTGACGCCTAACTGCCCACTCCAAAAAGGAGCTGAATGTTTCGAATGCTGCGCAGGAAATCGAGCAGCCCATAGGCAAAGCCCTATCAAAATAAAATTGGCCAGCAAATGCAAAGCCCAGCAGCTCGAAGTCATTTGGATGTACCGGCAACAGGCGAAAGGCGGATTCAATATCACACTTCGCCAAAAGGGCCCCGGGGCCCCTACCCCTGACCACTTCCACGGCCTCATCAAATGAGGTATAACGTACAGAGCATAAGCTATCAGGGATGCCATCATTTACTGAGGACCCCCTGGGATGAGAAAGGTGGTGAATCAACCTAAATTCACCAGGAACCTTTTTAGGGACCACCCCTAATGGGGAGACCCTAAGGCTGGGGAAGGGGAGACTGGCAAAAAGGCCCCATCACCCTGCCCGCAGCCACCTCCTTACCAATTTTCCTAACAACGACTTCCTCCTTACCAACCACTGATCTCAGATTGCGAGAACTGCCTAATCCCCTCCGGGCCGAAGAGGGAATTCTGAAACCATCCCGGAAGCCACATAACAAATAAGAAGCTGCTGACTGGTCAGGATAGTCCAGCAACAGCTGCTCAAGCACCTTCACCTTGATAGGGCTAGGACCCTTTATTCGGAGCGGGTGGAGGAGGGCCACCCTTTTTACTGCTCCCCTGCCTATACTTAGCCCCGGAACCCCCAAACTTGGCCCTGGGGCAGGAGGAACTGGGGTGCCTCGCCCCACAGACCCCGCAGGCATGCTTAAACCGACAAGGGGAACGGGAGCACTTGCCATTGGAGTTAAACTCCCAGCAAACAAGGTGGGGTTGAACCCACTGTTGCCCAGGACTCCCTGAGGGCAAAACCCCCGATGGGTTAGAAAGCAAATGCCCACTGTCAGACCTATCTCCCTCTATGGGCCGGGCTGGAGACATAGTAACCAGCCACAACTCCTGCAACGGAGCATCCCAGGGCAATGTGGGGTCAAGGGCAGCCCTCATTCTAAAACTCTCATCGTACCGTACCCAGGAAGATCCAGCAAAGTCGGAGACCGCCCTGTGAATTATATCCATGTATTTTAACAGGGCAGGGCCCCTTGCGGGCTGGGCTTGGACAATAACCCCCATATAAATCGTGAAGCCAGAAAGCCAATTATTCCAAGTCTTTTCGACCGGCTTTCTCCTGGTGGCTTCGTGCTCCTTACAAGATTCCCCCTCTTTATGCTTAACCTCAGGTTCCCTGAACAACAAGCTAAAAATGTCCACATATTCACCCTTAAGGATTTTTTCTTTTGTAGAAGGGAGTAAGTGATCCCCTAACGGGAGGCCCATGCTACCATAGGACGCATGCTGAGGTGACGGCAGAATCCCCATCGGATAATAACCCACCTGCACCCCCGTGGCAGATCCAGCAGAGGAGGCCACCCCCGGGAGTGGGAGCGACCCGCTGGAGGGCCGGTTGCCCAACCAGACCTGCTCCGCAGCGCCTTGTAAGCCTGCAATAACTCCAGGAAAAACCGGCGGGGAACCCGCCACCCAAGGTTGTGTATATGGGGGCCAGTAAGAAGCTGGGCCCCATCCACCCATGGCAGGCATCGGCCAGGGACAAAGCCACTGGCCGGTGACGCCGGGCGGTGTAGGTGCTGCTGGCTCACCCTGGGCCAAAGGAGTAGCCGTATCCACTGGAGGCTGAACAACTGGTGCCGCAGGCGGAGGTAGCAATGGTGAAGGCGACTCCGGAACTGGAGACTCAGGTTCAGGAAGCGGTAACGCAGGAGCAGAAGGGCCCGGTCCAGCAGGGTTCAGCCCTTCTTCCAGCGCAGCCAGCCTACTAGAGAGAGAAGTTAGCAGCTGGCTTTTCACAGAACCACTGGTCCTCCGAGGGACCTTAGGAGGAGGCACCCCCCCACACACCTGAAGGACCCGCACCTTTGTCGGAGGGGGCTGCTTTTGCTTTCTCTAAAGCTTCCATCCTATTAATTAACCCCCGTATCAGAGTCATCTCCTCATCCTCCTCCTCCGAGGAGGACTGCGGGGGAGCAGGCCTCTTGGGCTGCTTAACAGGGCGCCCCCCTTTCTTGCCCTTGGCCTTCCCCGGCATACTGCCTCCAAATAGTGGGATTCCAAAAGGGGTTGGAGGAAAAAAGCGCCAACCACGCACAGAATGAAGGTAGCAAGGATATAGAACAAAAGCCAAGCCCTTGTCCTGAATCAAAAACAATACTCAATCCTATCCAGGAAAGCACCAGAGCCCCCCACCCAAGGAGAAGGCTTGAAAAGGCCTTTTGACTCTCAACCAGGCCAGGCCCACCAGGGCACCGATGAGCACAAACACCCACCTGCTACCCACCAAACAAATAAAAGAATGTTGGCATCAAAAGTAGTGCTCCAGGGAATGGAAAAGGGGCCGCTGCCCAGCCACCCAGGCTGATGGAAACCCCCCAAATACCCCACAAACCAAAAGGGCAAACGCCCAGAAGGAGAACCACGCCCAGGAAGCCGAGTGCCGACGCCGCGCTGAAGAGGCCCAAAGACGCTGCTGCTGCAGCTGCAACCCAGCCGGGAGCAGTCCCGGGAGTACCCCCCTACCAGCGGGGCCACCGCTGACACTATGGCCCCCTCGACGGAACGCCGCCGAATGCCGCCTCGCCCGCTTGTCGGGCGCACCCCCCCAACTAAGGCCTTCGAGGAAGGAGCTCCCGGACTGAGCTCCTTCCTAATCGGAAACAAACAGCCGACTGAGAGGCCAGAGCGGGGAAACGCTCGGCCTCTCAGCAAGCCCCGCCCACCACGAGCCAGCCAACCAATCAGGCTTCTTCTTGGGCTCGTGAGTCCCGGGCTGGGACAAACACCCTCCCACTTGCACGAGGCAAGGGGAGGGGGATTCCATGCTAGGGATAATTAGGAAGGGGATTGAAAATTAAAATGCTAATATTATAATACCCTTACACAAATCTATAGTGTCTATAATACCCTTACACAAATCATTTGGAGTACTGTGTACAGTTCTGCTCACTGTCTCTTAAGAAAGACATTGTAGAACTGGAAAAGGTGCAGAAGAGGGCAGCCAAGATGATCAGGGGCCTAGAGCACCTTCCTTATGAGGCAAGACTACAGCATCTGGGCCTTTTTAGTTAGGAAAATGGGCAATTATAGGGGCGACTTGAGGCACAAACGACCAGGCTCAAACTATCATATTTCGAACACATTATGCAAAGATTCAGCTCCCTTGAGAAGTCCATAATGTTAGGGAAAGTTGAAGGAAAGAGAAGAAAGGGACTACCAGCAGCAAGGTGGGTGGACTTGATTACGACAGCAATGAATGCACCACTGAGAGACCTTAAAGGCCAAGTTGAAGACAGATCATCCTGGAGAGAATCTATCTATGTGGTTGCTAAGAGTCGACACCGACTTGACGGCACTTAATCACTCAATCAATCAATCAATCAATAGAGGAGACATGATAGAGGTATATAAAATAATGCATGGAGTAGAGAGAGTAGACAGAGATAATTTTTTCTCCCTTTGGCATAATACTAGAACCAGGAGTCATCCCATGAAACTAAAGTCCAGGAAATTTAGGACTAATGAAAGGAAGCACTTTTTCACACAGTGCATAATTAATCTATGGAATTATCTGCCATGGGATGTGGTGATGGCCCCTAGCTTGGATGGCTTTAAAAGGGGCTTAGACAAATTCATGGAGGTCAGGTCTATCAGTGGCTACTATTCTGGTGGCAATATGTCTGTGGACTTCTTGGAGGCATCTGATGAGCCACTGTGTGAAACAGCATGCTGGGCAAAATAGGCCTTGGGCCTGATCCAGCAGGGCAGTTCTTATGTTGACAAGATTGCAGTTCAGCTTCTACGAGCAGATGCTTCTGGTCTCAGATTACCCACTGCACATGGGAACTGAACTGAGTTCCCTTTTCTGCCATTATACACCTCACATAGACACATGGGCAAGAAAGCTGGTTAAGGTAATCCATGAACTGTATCTCTCTCGTCAGCCATATTTAGAATGGATGCCTTTGTTTGGAATTTAGAATAATTTAGAAGGGCTTTTAAAAATTAGTGTTAACACTTAATTAGCTTTAATGGTTCTTTTGCAGTATCAGTCTGTTTTCCATGAATATGCAATTGCCTAGTAGAACTTTTGGTTTTAAGGGGGTGGTGGTGGTTTCAAGCCTAAGGCAGGTGTGAACTTTTCCAAAAAAGGGAAATAAATATTTGGAAACGCATAGCTAACACATGCCAATTTCTGGAAATTAATTGAGTTGCAGGCAATATAAAGCAGGTAGGTTTAAAACTGCTGGGATAATTATGAGAAGAAGGCAATATCATTCCCCACTGCAAAAGTACCCCTCCCCCGGGGGAAGATTACCATCTATTCACACTGATAAAATGGCTAATTACCTGGCTATAAAGAGGTGCTTTATTAAATTAAATCTTCAGGTAGAGGTGATAAAGAAAATAACCAAAATGTAAATCAACAAAGGAATTCTTACTAATTTCTTTCTTTTCTTTTCTTTTCCTTTCCTATTTGCTCTCAGGACATTTCCCATCTTAAAGGCTTATTCGTTATATAAAATTTCCTATAAGAAACAACAAAAAAGATGACCTTTCTCTCTTTTCTTTAACTCACAAACTTATTTGCAAAAAACCAAAAACAGACTATTCTGAAGCACAGGCTACTCACAGGGTGTGGTGTTTATAGTCTCTGCTTTTATTAATGCTATAGAAGAAAAGCATTTTTTCTTCCTTTCCAAAAATCCACTAAGAGCCCAGGGGCCCAAACACTAGGACTTTGATATGAAATGAAATAAAGCACAGAAGAACAAAAAGAATCAAGTAGCTGGCTATGAGGAAATATTTGACATACATTCCAGCATGAGCTTTGTTTCAAACAACACTGAGTCACCTTTGTCATGATAAGAAAGAGCTTCCCTATTTAGTTGTTTAGGTATAGATATTTCCCCACAGAGACATTCCTTAAGGCACTATGAGATTCTTTTAAAAGCAAGCTAGCAAGCTATGAGATGACGCATTTAACAGGGAACATTCCTCCATGCTTCAGATTGCATTTGTTTAAATCTTTATCATAGGCTAAAACAGCCTACTATGTAGCAGCTGCTTCAAATGCAATTGACAGCTTTTGTTTTTTAACAATTCTGACAAAAACAACTTTTATATACTCTGGCAAAACAACTTTTATATACCATTAAACTATGTTTTGGTTTATTTGCTTTTAAAGGCAGGCCTAAGTATAAATGGTTTCTGAGTATGGGCTGAGTGCCTCTCATACTGAAAGCACATATTTGTAGAACAGGAACACTTTTCTTAGGATTACCACTTTTTTCCTGTCAGGGTTTCTGTGGCCTTAAGAGCTGTGTGACAGACTTCTGAAGGTACAGCATTAAATGCCTGCCTGTTGTGCAGCCCTTAACACAGTAGAGTCAATAAGTTGCACCTCAAAATGGCCCGTCCCTCATCTGGCTATGCATTTTTAATTTCAACAGCCTCAAATTGATTACATAACATGCACGGCTGTTGTGCTAAATTTTAGGGATGTGCGAAACGTTTCGGGTACAGAATGATCTGTACCCAAAACAGCCAATTTCGGGTGATTCGGATCCGAGCCAAATTTCATAGCTGAACTGAATCACCTCTGTTTCGGCTCCGAATATTCAGAATTTCAGATTTTGATGTCTATTTGAATTTCCCGCCTTTTTGCCTCCAATTGACTTCAATGCAAAAAGGTCTGAAATTCTTCTACTCGAATTTTGGGTCCCAGGGGCAAAATAGTGGGGTGGGGTGGTAGAGCCTAATGGGTGGAGGCTGCCACCCCAATTGCAGAGGGATTGGGCAAAGGGCTGATTTTTGGTGAATTTTTGAAGTTTTAGTGTCTTTGGGGCAGATCAGGGGCATAACGTGGGATCTGGGCCAAAAGAGTGGGTTGGGGTGGTAGTGCCCAATGGGTGGAGGCTACCACCCCAATAGCAGAGTGATTGGGCAAAGGGCTGATTTTTGGTGAATTGTTGAAGTTTATGCGTCTTTAAGGTTTTCCCCCATTAGGTATATTGGAGGGTGTATCGCTTCACGTCGGGGGGAAAGGGGTGGCCTAAAGTGGTGTGGGGTTGGTGGTAGTGCCAGGTAGGGGCAAGGAAGCTACCTGAATTTTTTCAAAGGATTTGTGCAGAGGGCTGATTTTTGGTGAATTGTTCAAGTTTATGCGTCTTTAAGGTTTTTCCTCATAAGGTAGAATAATGGAGCTTTCAGCAGCCCCATAAGTGCACTTGGGGGGTGCTGGGGTGGCCCAGAGTGAGTGGTGGTGTAGTGCACATAGGGTGCCAACCACCCCCATGGGTTTCTAACCCATGGTGTACTTGGTTCTGTTGTTTCTGAGGTGTTCTGAGTGTGGATTCTATGACAGCAAATAAGAGTGGATTCATGGTGTCTCATTGAAAATCTCTGACGTCAGATGCAGGGATGCAGGTTTAGCTACTGAGCGGGAGCTAAAACTCCCACTTGGGAGTTAAACTCCCGTTTAACTCCTTTAACTCCCGTTTGGGAGTTAAATGGCCGTTGCATGCAAGGCGCAGCCAGGAGCGGTTCTTCCCTGCCTTAAGAGCTGTTCCTGGCAGCTCTGCAAACGCAGTGCCAGCCCAAGTCTAACAGTTAAATGGCCAGTGCTGCATTGGCAGCATGACCAGGAGTGGCTTTTCGGGAGTTAAATGGCCTGCCGGACTCAAACCCCCGAACGGAGCCACGTGGCTCATTTGGGAGCCAGACCATGCCCCCCGCATCTGATGTAAGATGCGGGAGAGTGGCTAGCATCCACGGCTGACTTCAGATGCGGGGGCAGGGTGAGCAGGGCTGCGGCTGCACACGGGCCGCTGGCGGTCAGGCTCTGCACCTGATTGTATGAGCATTGAACACCAAGGGTGAATGGGCCTTTAGCTTTCATTAGTTCATAAGTGAATTAAGGGACTTAGCTATAAGTAAATAAGGTGGGACAAATATCCCTGGGCCCCAGGAGGGCAGGGCTAGAGGGCGCTGGATAGGGGGACCGTTTGCACTTCCCCCTCTGCCTCCCTGACTGACCAAGAAGTTAGGGCCCCATCTTCACTTCTTATCCCAGGGCCTAAGCCAACCTTGCTATGCCTCTGAATGAACTGGAGGAAAATATTTTATTTATTTATTGTTAGACTTTTAGACCACCTTTCATTAAAACAATCTCAAGGCGGTTTACAAAACATTTTAAAACAATAGAAGATTATGAAACAGTTACACAATCAAAATATTAAATTGGAATATTAAAATACAAACCTAATTAAACGTTTCAAAAACATGTACAATAGGACCATAAAATACAGAGCAGCAGCAACAAAAACAACACTCATATAAAAGCCTCGTTAAAAGTTTTCACTTGCTTTCTAAAAACTGTGATCGAGACTGAGGTGTGAATATCCCCAAAATACACAAGTTCAAATGGCAAGATTCTAATTTCATGGTGCACACCCTGGCTTGCAGGCTCTTATTGACCATCTGTGATGTACCCAAAGCAGAATCAACAAGAGGAACTTTTATCTTCTAATTGAGATATTTTACCTCCCAACACCCCCGATCTGGCAGTGATAGTATCAACAGAGGCTTGGAATGATGTAATCAAAGCTGTGATGTTTTTTGTAATTTTCCTGATTATAAGTTAGCAGACATAGTTTTAAGAAATGTCATAATATCTCCTTCTTGATCTGAAAACTTTTCTGGCGGAAAGGAGGAAGGGTAGAAGGAGGGTGAACTTCCTCCATCCGTCCCTTAGAAGCCATCATATAATTCACCAGCAGGACTCCCCCAAAAGAAAAGGAAAATAATCACCTGTATAATGAGCAAGTCTCTACTGTTATGAAGAGATTAAACAGTTCAGGATAAGAAAAACCAGGCAGAATGCTCCGGAGCATGCTGAAGTGTGACTGGTTACATCACTATCTTGACCGGAAGTCCCCTAATGGCATTTCTTAATGGCACTTGTCTTGTCACCTACTCCTTCCTTATTCCTGGAACTTGTACACCCCATGAGAAAACAAAAGTGAAAACAAGCCCCTGGGGATGAGTGGAAGCTCAGCTCCTCCAGGATTACAGAGAGGAGGCAAGATAAGGTGGTCGCAAGTAAGAAGAGAGCCAGATCCCATGAGAGTCTTTCCAAGAGAGAAATAAGGAACCCTTTCCTGAGTAGCAGTGTGCATCAACCATTTGCTGCCAAACTGGTTTGCCTCAAACCGGATCGGTTCTGCAGCTTGATCATGAACTGAATCGGGAGTAGCTTGGTTTGCAATCGAACCAGACCAAGCCCGGTTTGGGTGAACTGGTTCGTCAGCGAAGGAGCAGCCATGTAAGGGCAGCAAGACCGGTAGAAAGGTTTTGAACTGGTCTGCACTGCTTCCCCCCTGGCATAGTCCCAAGTGCGTGTGATGCTTTGTTTAGGAAGCTGCTGGGCAGTTCCTGCCTCCGCAAATTCACATAATGCACATACACAATGAGATCATAAAATACAGAGCAGCAGGAACAAAAACAACACTCATATGGGTAAAAAGGCTCTGTCCCACATGCATGATGGCTTAGCCTCCTTCATTGTCAGCACATGGAGCAGAGCCCCCTCCAATGACCTAGTCAAGTGGGCAGAAATCCTTGGGAGCAGGTGGTCCCTGAGATATTCAGGGCCCAAACCATTAAAGGCTTTAAAGGTCAAAACCAGCACCTTGAACTGGACCACGAAACAAATTGGTAGACAACGTAGCTCTTTCAAAATGGGCGTAATATAGGGATGTGCATGAATCGATTTTTTAAATTTGATTTGTACCCAAATCAAATCACTCCCAATTTGTTTTGGGTCCAAATCTGGCCAGCTAGCACAGGGGCAATTTGTTTTGTCCACAAATCTCCCAAAACAGGTAGATTTGGGTACAAATAGATTTGTACCCAAATCAATTTGCACAGACAGCAGGCACAGGCAGTGATTCTCTCAGCAGCAGGAAGGGGGTGGAAAAAAATTCTTCTCTTTTCCTCAATCAGGAAAGCAGGAACAAAAAGTAGAGAAACCACTCCAGGCAGCAGGCAGGCAAGGCAAAGCAAAGCTCCTTCAGCACGCTCAATATCTTTTCTCCCACGAGGCAGAAAGGGAGAATGGTGGCTGGCTGCCTCAAGTACATTTGAAAATCCCTCCTTTAAACTCCCCCACACTTGTCCCTTCTTTGACCCTTCCCCTAGCCAATGTGGGATCGGTCACCCCTGGCAACACAAGATTTGAATGGAAATGAGCCAATCTGGAACCAGGGAGGGAATCTCCAGCCAATCATTGCACACTTTAAGTCACCAATCTCAAGCTTGGGAAGGCAGGATTTAAAAAAATAAAATAAAATTCCTAACACAAAATGGAGGCAACAAGAGAGATCACCACAAAATGGAGGTCTGAATCTATGAATTTTTCACATCTGAAATCCTGGGTGATTTGTTTTGGACCCAAATCTGGCCAGCTGGCACAGAGGCAATTTGTTTTGTCCACAAATTGCCCCAAACAGGTAGATTTGGGTACAAATCCTTTTGTACCTGAATCAATATGCACATGCCTAGTGTAATATGATCCCAGCAGGCAGCTTCAGATAAAACCCTAGTTGACACATTTTGCACTAGCTGCAGCTTCCGAATATTATTAAGGGGAGGACCCATGTAGAGCGTGTTACAGTAATTCAACTGTGATGCAATCCAGCAGTAATCCCCCTGCTAACTGAGCAAAGAGACACCCTTTTAAGTGGTGATTCTCTTATATTTACTGTAGCAGGGGGGCGGACCCTATCCAACCCCAGCACAGCATTCTTCCAGTTGTTATTGCTGGTATCTGCCTTATGTTTCTTTTTAGATTGGGGACAGGGGAACATCTTTTTATGTATTATTTATTTTTCTATTTCCCACTTTGAGAACTTTGGTTGAAGAGAAGTATATAAATATTCATAGTGTTCATAGTAGTAAAGCGTGGGTAACATAGGAAACCGCCATATACTGATTCAGACCATTGGTCCATCTAGCTCAGTATTGTCTTCACAGACCAGCAATGCCTTTTCCAAGGTTTCAGGCAGGAATCTCTCTCAGCCTTATCTTGGAGAAGCCAGAGAGGCTCCATCCCCTGAGGGGAATATCTTACAGTGCTCACACTTCTAGTCTCCCAGTCATATGCAATCAGGGCAGACCCTGCTTAGTTAAGAGGAAAAGTCATGCTTGCTACCACAAGATCTGCCTTTTCAAGAAAGGGATGCAGATTGCAAACTAGCTGAAGTTGTGCAGTACGTCCTTTGTATTCCAGGACAGCAGTGAAGTATCAATTTATGGCAATAGGGGAACCTACATACACCCAAGGGTGGATATCTGAAGGCTGCAAGTGCTGAAGTAGTGAAGAGTTTCTTGTAAAGTAGATAGGAAATGATAGTATACAAAGAACCAGAATCAGTCAGCATCCCCACTTGATGGCCATTATGTTTTACTTCGCAATGTGGAGAAGCAGGCTCTGCTTCTGTCACACTTAAACCACTGTAAGGAGGTGTTTCATCTGCCTCATCCTTATCATATAATCAATCAGTAATGGAGTGGACAGCAGACTTGCAAACTTAGCAAAGTGTCCCTTTCCTTACACCTGTTGCAAGTGACTTTCCATGCAGGAAAGTGAGCAAAATTGGCTCTATGGGTGGAGTCTCCGCATTGGCAGCTGCTCCTTTCTTGTGCTGCACTTTCTGGGCAGTGCCAAATGAGAATATTGGGTTTGGAAGGATTTAGACTCAACAGCCTAGATTTCAGGAGGTTGATTTTGGGTTACCAGTGAACAGCAATTTTCACCCTCCAATCCATCTCTATAACTTTATGTAAGGTAAGTTTATAGCAGTTTTTCACACAGTTTGAAGCAGGTTGTTTTCATAACAATCTGATCCCTGAGCATTTCATCAGTAAAGTTGGCAAACTTACAGGTTACACTTAAGGCACACAATGCAGAGACATTCTGGTCGATAGATTCACCAGGCAATAGAACAGAACTTGTAACTTCTGGCAATCACATTCAAAGTAGGGTTGAAATGATCATTGAAGGCTTAAAGAGCAGCGTCATAAGAATTGTCATCCCCTTTCAAGTTGGCAGGAAAGGGCAAATGATTATATGCCATTTGGCCTTCAGGGTTCAGGCAGTGAAGCAATATTACCTTCTGCTTTGCTGGAATAAAATCGGGGGTCTGTATAGTGAGGAGGTAATTGCAGAAATAGGACCTCCATTGTTCCAGGCAGGTTCTTCTGGCATGGACAAGAAAAAAGGTGGTGGAGGATCTGATCCATGCTACAGTGGGCATCCAGTGAACAAGAGAATCCAGGACTGAAAAGAAAACAGTATCTTCAGGAATTGTTCAGGTTAGAAAGCTGGAGAACCAATCATCAGTAGCAATAGCAGAAAGCATTTCAGGAATGTAGGCCCAGCCGTGAAATGAAGTGCTTCCATCACAAACGCAAAGTAGTGTTATGTGGATTTAACGAAGACTTTATTTCAGAAACAACTCAATTTTCTCCCTCTCCTTTTCCTCCCTTTTCTTTCTGATGCCACCCCCACACTTTCTACTAGATCCCCAATGGGATAAACTTTCAAACAACAAAACACAAAAGATTTCTAAATAGAATACAAGAAGTAGCAGCCATTCTCATATGAAGTGAAACAGTCACTTCAAGACAGGGTTGTTCAGCCCAGCCACAATCCCTAACATACACATACACACAGAAAATGAACACTCAAACAGGATAAGGGCTAATTAAATGGGGAAAAGCACCTTACTCAGATCCCAACAGCAACCTCTGCCTAGTCTCAGAACAATGCAGGCACACCCTACAACATTTCACACTGAAAATAGGGACATGCCTGCAAATGGGTTGGGGTGTGGTTAAGCAACCTGGGAGATGTGGTGTGCGATTCTGATTACACACATGTCATAAATGGGAGAAGGTAATAAAGCACATGCAGATAACCAAAGCAGATGAGCTAAGGAGGTATGCTCAGGATGTATTTCAGCTTCAGCTATGCTCTTTCTTCCCTGGTTGAAGATGTAATCTCTTTGCCCTCTAACTGGAGAGGCTGCAGTAACAGACAAGCATGACTAGGAGTCCTGGCCTCAGTGAGCAGACCAGCTATTTCCCAAATGACTATTTGGGAATGGCTATTGGGAATGACTATTTGGGAATGGCTATTTGGGAATGGCTATTTCCCATCTAGCTGTGTGTGACATAGCCCCTTTCTCCGTGGTGTAAGTGTGTTCATTGAGAAGCTCAAGTGGAACAAGAACAATACAATACAAGAAAGAATTCCTTTGTGCTGGAGTTCCAGTACTGTCCTGCTCTGAGCACCCCTGGTGCTCTTGCAATAACACTAAGCCATGGAAAGGAGCAGACATGGCACAAAACCATGGAAAAGAGGCTACTAAGGGGCTGCATGATCGAAGTGTATACAATTATGCATGAAGTGGAGAGGGCAGACAGAGAGAAATATTTCTCCCTCTCTCACAACACTAGAACCAGGGGTCACCCAATGAAACTTAAGGTTGCGAAATTTAGGACCGACAAGCGGAAGTACTTTTTCACACAGCACATAATTAATCTATGGAATTCCTTGCCATGGGATGTGGTGATGGCCACCAGCTTGGATGGCTTTAAAAGGGGCTTAGACAGATTCATAGAGGACAGGTCTATCAATGGCTAATAGTCTAGTGGCTGTGGGCCACTTCCAGCCTCAGAGGCAAGAGGCCTCTCAATACCAGTTGCAGGGGAGCAAAAGCAGGAGAGAGGGCATGCACATACCTTTTGCCTGTGGGCTCGCCAGATGCTGGACTAGATGGGCCTTGGGCCTGATCCAGCAGAGCTGTTCTTATGTAAAACTCCAGAAAGTTGCCTCACACCTCCTCCCTGCTATTGGGCGGGGAGGGGGGGACTCATACTAGTTATAACATACAGTAATTGAAGTCTCATAAGTACCTCAACTGCTATGTGGGCTGCTCCACTGGAATGTGGGTGGGAGAGATCGGTCTGCAATGTTAGTTGCACACAGCGGAAGCTGTTACAAACATGAATGTTTTTTCCATTCTGAAGCATTTTACTTGAAGTCAGTCCCCGATGACTGAAGTTTCACACTGTATGCAAACCTTATTTTCTGTTTCATCTTGTTACTAAGAAAACCCTTATTATTCTGAAAAACCACAGGGGATATGAGGGAGCGATTGAACTACATATTTCACATATATTTCCCCCCCTCCCGAGACTTAAATTTGTTGCACAATACAACTGAAACTGACGGTGTTTAGAGAGAACAGCTTGCACTTCTTAAAATTCCTGGGGCTGAGGCATCGTTTTAATGACAAACTATATTACGTAGCCTGGGAAGCTGAAAAGGATAAAGAAAAAGCGGAGACCTTTCAAATTAAATTCAAAAAAAGTGTGCTTTAAACTTTGGAAGCAAATAGCAGATGATGGCAATAGTATGGTGATGGGGAGGGTCAAGGAACTCCTTAGAAATTCTTTGAGGGATTTCCAATTACCTCTTCCTTCAAAACGAGATTGTGACATTTGTACCTAGTTTATAGTCTGTGCATTTTATCAATCCTTAGTGAAATGAAAGAGCAGCAACAACAGGCCAAAAGATCATAAGACACCCATAGTAAGCCAGTTCCATTACCCAAACAATGTGGCCATAGCCAACTAGCATGCCACAGGACAGTGGTCAGTGTGCTGCACTGACGCGCTCTAAGTTAGCTCCAAAAGTGGGAAGTTTAAAATCTTCACTTTTGGAGCTGGCTCAACCATCAACACTGGGAAGGTTGTAATACTGCAAGTGTCTGTATTGGGTGGGGCAGCGTGCCCTAACTGTGCCTCAGGATGGAAACGGTTGGAAAACACTGCTTTAGTTTATAGAGAGAGTTAAAAGTGAAGTATGTTTACTAAGTCTGGCAGATTTATATGTTTGGGTCATGCTTTCCATTAACATGATGGTGATATGATAAAGTTATCATTGCCTATGAGTTCACGTGTTCATTTTTTCTCTATCAAACAGGCTTATAGCTTATCTTCAGGATAGGAAAAATAAACCCATGATTTCTTTTTTGAGAGAGTAGAGCTGAAAAATAAGGCCATATAACCAGGTAATTCAAAAGCCTGTTTTCTACCAAAAGATGACTAGATTACCAGGCAGAACCATACAGGTAGGTTCAGGGTGTTTGTATCTTCAAAGGGAGAGAACCCCTAGATCCACAAGTATTACCCATGGACTATTCATATGATGGAGAGCTGGTCTTGTGGTAGCAAGCATGACTTGTCCCCATAGCTAAGCAGGGTCTGCCCTGGTTGCATATGAATGGGAGACTTGATGTGTGAGCACTGCAAGATATTCCCCTCAGGGGATGAAGCTGCTCTGGGAAGAGCAGAAGGTTTCAAGTTACCTCCCTGGCTTCTCCAAGATAGGACAAGATTTTTGATAGGACAAGATATTTTATTGAACCAACAAACTACCAAAGCATACAGTACGTTGCCAAATCACAATTATATACAAAGTGGTTGTTTGTACATTATATATCTACAAAGATTTACACACAAGAATTTGGAAACACACAAGTTATGAAGTATATGCAGATAGTACTGTAACTCAGGGGTGGGGGATTACAAGGCACATCAGGTAATCAGGGGGGTTACGTCTGACGTCCATTTCCACAATTTGTCCCATTGCTGTTTAGAAGAGATACTCTCGTCTTTTTGCACATAACCATACAAACTTTTCCAGAAGAGATTTACTGTCTCATCTGCGTGAACCTCTTGGTCGCGTCTTCCCTCCCTATTCCTATGCACGAGCATTGCATAAATGACAGTTTACTAACCTGATTACGAGAAGGGGAACGTTCCAATTCCCTAGTATGGGGGCACCTGTTCCGTCCCGTTTCCTTGAAGGTTTCTTTCTGGGACCTCGAAAGGAGATTCTATCGCTCAAACCCGAGGTTAGTTCTTCCCAAGTCTGTTTTTCCAAATCAGGCCACTCTAACAGCTTGCTTACTCCCTGCCACACTCTTTTGGCTACCACACACTCTTTTAAGAAATGTGAGTGGGTTTCCCTGAATGTTTTGCCTAGCTCACTAGCTTTCTGTTTGCAGGTGATTTTAGGGCACTCTTGCTGGTCCTCTGGGAGCCATGGCTTAGTCGCATTAAGTGGTAGTACTTGATGGTATAAGCGCCACCTTGTTTCCCATAAATGGAAAGGGACTTTTTTCTCTTTAAAGAGAGCGATAGGGTGATCGAGTTGCAACAAGCTGGTCTTAAATAGAGAGGAGAGCTGGTCTTGTGGTAGCAAGCATGACTTGTCCCCATAGCTAAGCAGGGTCTGCCCTGGTTGCATCTGAATGGGAGACTTGATATGTGAGCACTGCAAGATATTCCCCTCAGGGGATGAAGCCGCTCTGGGAAGAGCAGAAGGTTTCAAGTTCCCTCCCTGGCTTCTCCAAGATAGGGCTGAGAGAGATTCCTGCCTGCAGCCTTGGAGAAGCCGCTGCCAGTCTGTGAAGACAATACTGAGCTTGATAGACCAATGGTCTGACTCAGTATATGGCAGTTTCCTATGTTCCTATGATATATTTTCCAATCTATATTATATATTTTCATTAGACTCCAATGAAAATCAGAAAAAATAAGTACTCATGTTAGTTATTTTCAAGATTTTTAAGATGATCATATTTTCTATTATTTTTATTCTGGCTCAAGAGGAAGCAATAAATTCAGTTCAGCAAATATTTTCCTCAGACTACCTGGACCTCACTTACCCCATGTACACCAGAATACTTGCTCAAAGGGCAATTTTTGGAGCAGAATGGCAATCCAACATTGTGTGTCTAGTTTTGACAATTCTTGATACCTCATAGGAAAAAGGAAACAAAACTCGCAGCTTTTTGTCTACAATGAACTGTAACTGAACCACCAGAAGTCTGAACACTGGGATGGAAGTCTTGATCTAACCTTACTAGCCACAAAGAGCACATGTAAGGATTCATTTTCATATGTACAGATCACAGTTGTGAAGCATTCTTCTTCGCTTGTGAAGTGCCCAGAGATCAATTATTTGCAAAGACGTTGTTCACTGAAATTGTTTTCTTGGCCAACATGTGCAATGATGTGGCCCAGATACAAATCTAGAATTAGTGTGTTGCTGGGAAGCAATCCATGTTTATGACAAACCCCCATAGTGTATTTTCTCTCATCTTACAAGGAGAATCTATATACAGAGACTAGCGGAGACACCATAGTGTGAATGGGTCTTAATAACGTGGGCCGCTGCACTTCAGGGGCAGCACCTTGCACCCCAGCCACGCCCCCAATGTCAGATGTTAGGCATGGTTTGCATGCAAATGGGGCCACATGCCCCATTTGCAAGTAAAATCCGGACAGCGCTGCATTTGCAGCATGGCCAGAGTGGCTCTCCCTGCCTTAAAAAGCTGTACCTGGGCTACCGCTGACCTCCTTCCATATCTGCATACAGAAGTAGACTACTATGCTTAGATCTACTTCTGGATTAACTCCTCCCATGTGAGAGCACTGTAGTCATCACATGTTATATTGTCTTCTTCTTCTTCTTCTTCTTCTTCTTCTTCTTCTTCTTCTTCTTCTTCTTCTTCTTCTTCATTACATTTATAAACCACCTCATCCAGAGGCTCTGGGTGGTGTACAACAACTTTTAAAAAGACATTAAAACACACAATTCAAAACACAGTGCTAAAAACAATATAAAAACAATTCAAACCATTTAAAACCAATTAAAATACTATTTAAAAAACAACAACACTTTGCAAGCCTTGCAAGGCCAGGTCACACAAATAAGTTTTTAGGGCTCTCTTAAAGGCTGACAGCGAGCCTAAACTGTGGATATCTGCCGGGAGTGCATTCCATAGACCAGGAGCAGCTACAGAAAAGGCCTGGTTTCGAGTCGCCACCAGACATACTGGTGGTATACATATATGCTGTATACTCTTGAGTAAGCTGATTTAGTTATCCTCTGTTCTTGGGGAAAGTATATTTGCTTCAATATTGTCTGCGGTTTTCAAACATCCCTGTTCAAACACTGAAAACTTCAGATAGTCTCTCCCCCTGAACACTACAAAATAACTTTTGATTACCACAACTCCTCATGTGGAATATATATATATATATATATATATATATATATATATATATATATATATATATTCCATAGTCAGTTGCTGTTGCTAACACTGAACTCCTGTATACCCAACTTGTGGCTCCATAATTACGTGCACCTGCTTGTCAATTAAGTTACATTCTTGTGGAGGCATTTGCTATAGCTCACTGCACTGGAGCCATTAACCCTCACCTTGACATCCGTCAGCAACTCGTTGTATATGCTTGCTTGCATGCAGACTATATAAATATGTCTCAGAATAGTAATTTGTTATCCTGAAGGTAGAATGCAGTAGCATGATTCTGAGGATTTATTACTACAAATTTCAGAACTATACTAACAGAGAGGTCTACTCTATATAATTTACTACTGGCCTAAAGTCTTAATTCTAAGAGCCCTGTGTAAAGAACGTAACGTACCTGAGAGTCACAGTAATTTATCCCAGTCTGACATTCCACTCCCACTGTCTCCCACTCTCCCAAATAACCCCCCAACTTCACCCTTTCTTTAACTCCAACAGACCTTCTTTCAAACCCCAACTGCTATTATTTCCTCTCTTCTTCCCTACTCTAGCCCAGACCAACTGTGAGATCTCAGACCTTGTGCCTTATCCCTCTTGGGGTGCCTTATCCTTCATGTCCCAAAGTGTCTGGCACTGCATGTGGCCTTCATGCATGTGGAAACCCAGAACTTCCAAATACTGCAACTCCCACGTGGAGTGTTGTTTACAGCAGGATGGATTGATTTAAATCATCAAGAAGGAGACCAATTTAAATTACTGGTTTAAATCAGATTTCCTCCCTTTAAAATTCATATATTTTCCAAAGAAACATTTATATTAATGTTTTCCTGTAATGGTTAAAATATTTGGGTCTACAATTAAATAGAGCCTTTATGCAATCTGAGAGCCTATGGCTATACAGTCCACATTGCTTCAGATTTATATCTGTTTAGATACAGATTTATGTCTTGCTCCCTCTGTACACATACAAGGATACTAAGGAAGATCACTGACCGTGCAAGCCTATGAATGTCTGCTTATCCCATTATTCAATGGGACTTACTCCCAGGATTGGTCTGTAATTATACAGAATTTTCCATAAGGAAGACTGGTAGGTACTGCGCAAAACATTGTTTCTAAATTTGATGGAAAGTAAACATTAATGCTGCTTGCTTAGTAGAATAATACTCATAATTTCAAAAAACAAAACAAAAACATACTGCATGCATCGCTCAGGTTGAACATGGAGCAGGTAGTTGGTAGGCATGAGGAGTGATTACCCATATGGGTTCCATTTCATATCACCCATATGGATTCCATCAAGGGTCCTGGCAATATACAAAATAGTGTCTCCTGGATCCTAGCACCTGGGTCTAGAAGGCCATATAGCCCCCGAATTCAATAGGAATCCCAGTATTATATTAATATAATACTGTGTCACTTAAAATGCTGAAACTCAAAAGTCAGATTTCCTCCCTCAGATTTCCTCCCGTCGTTATTTTTAAAGTTGGCACTGAAATTTCAAAAAAAGTATAATTTGAAGCATTGTTTAATGCTATGTTTATCTCTTACACACAAAATATTAACTAAGACAATCAGAGAATTAACCATTATATCACTGTGGACCCTTGTTTTCAGAACACTCCTGTGAATCTTCTTACACTCATGATTATTATGCAGTCATGTGGGTAGCAAGAAGTGTTCAGCTGGCCAGTAGCTGCTGCACAGGACTCAGACCTGACCTACAGAGACATCAAGTGATTTGGCTTTGGTGTGATTCAAGGGCAGATCTGAATATTAGAATCATGTATTAAAACTCTCTTGAAGTTCAGGAGGAGTTCCTTTTCTGAGTATTGGACATTGGTCTTGTCAGCCTAGGAGGGAGAACACAGTGCCATAATTGGGCTCAGATTATGAGACAGTTTATGAGATTATGAGAAAGGAAAGAAGACTTGATTTCCAGGACAAGCTTCATATGGAGCACATGTAAGAATACTGCAGATTTTGACATCCACAAACATAGAGGCTGTTCTCACAAGCAGTGAAGCCCAAGCTTTAGCAGCCAAGCCTGAGCTTGGCCGCCCATGAGAACCACTGGAATCTGAACAGATCCTAGCGGTGATGCAGTGCTAAACCAAGCACTGAAGTCTGGCTCTTAGCTGAGGTTATGGGCACAAACACACCCTTAACCTGGCTCTCGGAACCGTGTGTCAATATGAGCTGCTTGCAGCTTGCACTGACACAGAGATGACTGCCTAGAGTGCCTGTCCCCTGAGATTCTGGCTTCTGTTTGCACATGTTGCCGGGAACAGCATGGATTGTCATTCATGCTGCTCCCAGCAGTGCTGATTGTGTGAGTGTGTGGCACAGGGGCTCAGAGTAGTCAGAGTGGAAGGCAGGTTGAACCCTGCCTTCACTCCACCCACTCAAATGCATGCATGCATGCCCATGTGAATAGTCCCATTGAATAACTTTGTTCTCTGTAATAAACATAGCCCTCCTTCTAATCAATCAGCTTTCTAGGCACAGGAAACAAAATAATACATTTTAAAACTTATCTGCCTGAAACCATATTTGATGCAATTTTAGCAACTAACATCTTAGCAGGCGTAAAGCTATAGCTATCTTTGATGTGCTTAACAGCTATGATAAATTTATTTATTTCATGGGTAAAATGAACTCCCCCCCCCCGCTTACTAGCCGTTTCTGGCACAGTTCTGAAAGCTGGTGTTCAAGGAAATAGATAAATATATTATACAGATTATCTCTATAATGTACTCCATAGACAAGTGTTTAAGTGTAGAACATGCAATTTAGTCCCAAGGCTGAAGTGACAACAGAACCTATAGAAAGAGGGGGTGGGGTATCATTGTTCACATTATCTGCAGGCCTTAAGACTACTGGGCATATAAAGATGGAGCAGAAAGGTGAACTGAAGCACCATCCGGAGCAGAAGATAAATACAAACGGTTCTTTTTAAGGTCAAATACCAGCAGACTTTCTGCTTTCTTGTTACTACTTTCATGAAACATTTTGATCTTCATAGAAGCATCCTGATATATACTGTATAGCTATGGTGAAACTGGCAGTCACTTAGTGGTTTATTACCAACAAGATGAACATTTTCTCTCTTATTTAGATATCAAGGTAGAGTTCATTCCTCTGAATCAATGAGATATACATAGGCTAGGTTTGAACTGGTGAAAAAAATGTACTTGTGTGCCCAGGTACACAAGTCATTTCCATGATCTCCTTTCTGGCTGCTTCAGATGTTTCTCCAGAGTATCCTCAATTCTGGGGAGCAGCTTTTCAGGCAGGTCTCAGAATCCCTCCAACTGAAGTATAGTGTAATGGACAGCGTTTTGGCCTTAGACCATGAAGACCTGGATTCAAATCCCCACTCAGTCATGAAGTTCACTGGCTGTCCTTGAGCCAGCTACACCAGGACATCACACATAATGTTATGCATATGTACAGCAGATATGTATGCACATTTGTGTTAGAAGCCAACACGGGCATTGAACTTCTCAAAAACACAGAGTACAAACCATGTGTACTGCTTTATACATATTGAACATAACATGTGAAATAACTGTCTGTATGGACAGATCAACAATTATGTGTACACTGTACATAGATTGTACATGCATTGATTGTGATGTATGAATATGGATATTCTCTTCGCATATCTCACAGAATTGTTATGAGGATAAAATATGAGCCCAGCTCTTCATGGTCGTCTGGGTGCATGGAAAGCCCTATTCAGACCTGGCTAACTTGACTTTATAACCCAGGGCCAACCAAGGCAGAAGGAAAACAGCTCTCCTCCTACTTCGTCATTTGGTCAGCTGTGTTGACAGTATGGTTTTAAAGCAGCTCCAGCTGCTGGTGGCTGTCAGGACCACAGAGTCCTGTGGAAAGCGGTGGCAGGCAGAGTGGAGCTGCTGCATTGCTGAGAGCAGCAACTCCGCTGCTCGTACATTGCATTGTGGGCTCCCGGAGGACCTGGCTCAAGTTTCTCTCCTACCATCAGAGCTCTGGAGCTTGCCACCATGCTGCTCATGTGGGTGTGCAAGTGCAGAGCCCAGAGGAAGCTTGTCTCCTGGGAGGAGGCAGGTAGGAGCCTGCCTTCCCTTCTTCTTCTCCTGTTTGTTTGTGAAAATGACCTCTATATGTTTAATGTTGGGGCATACACCAATAATATACTTCATATATATTTTTGAAACACACACACACATTATTGGAGTATGCTCTCAATTTTAGAAGTCTATAAATATTGGCATCCCACTGTAATCAATGCATTTTTTTTATTAGTTAATCTCTCTTTCCCCCCATTTATCTTTAAAATTGCTAGTACCTATAAGTCCCTGTAGCTACACTGGTGGTTTTTTGTTTGTTTGTTTTTGTTTTTTAATCTATCCATCTCTATTCTCTCTCATTTGTCCATCTGTATGGTGAACTCTCAGGGCAGACATTTGTGTCTTCTTCCCTTGATTAATTTGTACAGTTTCAGCCACACATGGCAGAAGCTTAGTGAAGTGGATGGTGCATGTGCAGACACAGTGGGCTTAAAATGACACATTGGCGTGAAAAGGCAGGAAAAGAGCAGTGGTGTGTTCCTGTTATTGGAGGTGGGAGCGGGTCCTGGACAGAAGCAGAAAATGTTTTTATCACAGTGGAGGAAAGGCCAGAACCATTAAAGAAGCTCCAACTTGGGGGAAAGTCAGTCTCCTGTGCAACAGGTTCTTTCTACTAGAGTTCTGATTTGCGGCAGGCTTTTCTGCCTCTAATAATAAATGTCAAATAGAAGCTTCAGTGCAGAGCATTTTCTTCCTGCCTTTCTTTGCATATGTATTTCTTGCAGTTGATGAAAGATCTGCATAAAATTCCATCTAGCTTTAAAGAGGACATACACATTTTCATAGTTTCAAAGAGGGAGCCTAAAATAATTTGCTTTGTTGTTCTGCACAAGGCACATTCTGAAAGCCTGCCTCAAGCTTTTCCATTAAATTGTAAACTTTTAAAATGATAAGCGTAATCAGTGGGGAAAGGTCATGATGATTCCACTTTAGAAGCTGGATTGGGGGAGGAGGCACACTCACTCCCATCATTCAAATAATCACTACAATCTGGCTATTTCCAGTTTTAAGTCATTCCATCTTTAATTAAAAGCAAACTCATAAAGATCTCGGTTAAACAATTTGGATGTAAAATGTCTCTCAGCTTTGTTCTCATCCCCTTTGTTATAGCGGATTTGTTTGATCACACAGACATCATGCTTTTTGCTGTGAAAATGCCTTTCCCCCTGTTAAAGGCCAGAATATCGGCAGTGCTGAGCAGAGTCTGTAACTACAGCTCACACTGGTGTCAACAGCTAATTAATTTTGTTCCCATTCTCCGATTTCACAGTGCACTTATTATAGGAGTTACCATTGGTTACTGTGCCTTCATCCCATTATTCCCAATGCAAATGACGACTTGCAGCTTGAGAGGTGGCTGGTGACAAACTCTACAAGGTCTCAAGATGAGTGTGAAATTAGCATGTGTCTCTCAGCTGTTCCACACAAAATACATGATGTAAGTTATTGCCCTAGTTTCTGGGGATATGGGTAGACTTTTAAAGAGGTTATCTGCCACTACTGGAAATGCAGAGATGTTTATCCAAAGAAGAAACTAGGGCCATACATGGTGCTGTCAGTGAAATACAATGGTATAACCAATGCTTAAATTATACAGGAAGAGGTGGGACAACCTAATGAGATTCAGAAGCCCTACCCCTTGCCTCCTCCCATTTTAGATCAATAATGGTCACCCTGTAGTTTTCGAAAAACTGTAGATAAAGGGGACATCACAAAAGTCTCCTTTTACTCCCCCCTATAATTCAAGCACTGGAATAAGGACATATCTGCAAAACAGTGGCCTCAGTGAGCACTGTAGAACACAGTAAAGGTAGTACCTTTGAATGGGTTGCCCAACAAGCAAACTGTACCATCTGTGTTAATTCTGCAGTTAGCATTGCAGGGAACCAGCATAGGATGGAGTGACCTGCAGGGCTTGAAACTGATTTATGAATACATCAGGTCCCCAAATAACTACTGTGCACATGTGGCATCACACACTTCTTCTTCTCTTCCTCCTCCTCCTCCTCCTCCTCCTCCTCCTCTTCCTCCTCCTCCTCTTGGAGGAATATCTTATTTAAAGCCCAGGGACATTTTTCTATGGGGTGGTATATAAATGTACTAAATAAATAAATAAATAAATAATACATTTACTTTGTTTTATGCCATTCTCAGATTAATTAAACTAAAGGCATAAAAAGGTATAACATGTTATAAAATAAAATCTTACATTAATAAGGAAAGACTTTATCCAAAGTACCAGGAATGAGACATGCATTTGTGTTTGGAAAAGCAACTGGTTCTTTTCCTCCTACTCAGTGTACCTTTAATTCCCTATATTTTCAAGAGAGTAGGGAAGTTCTCAAGTGTCATGCTCACATGACAGCAACTTAAGATACAAGCTTTCCGGGGCCACTTTGCATGGCTTTGCCTTTTGGTGGCATTTGGGAAGGCCTTTTAAGATGGTAATTCTTTGTGGATGGGGTCCTCATAACTCATATCTCCGAGAACCATTATCATCCTAGGTCTCATATTAACTCCATGTAGATTCTTGTACACTTATTTATTTTATTTATTATTTTTATTTTTTACATTTTATATCCTACTCTTCCTCCAAGGAGCCCAGAGTGGTGTACTACATACTTGAGTTTCTCCTCACAACAAGCCTGTGAAGTAGGTTAGGCTGAGAGAGAAGTGACTGGCCCAGAGTCACCCAGCTAGTATCATGGCTGAATGGGTTGTTGAACTCGGGTCTTCCCGGTCCTAGTCCAGCACTCTAGCCACTACACACTTGTCTTTGGTAGACTACCATCAAAACCTCATTTTTGTATTATTGAACAAGGAATCTAATTTCTGTTAGACTGATATTTGTTTGATTCAAACAACACTCCATTTGAGGACACTGACTAGAAGGAGGAGGAGCAGCAGCAGGAAGAAGGGCAGACAGCTGCAGACATGGTGCAGAATGGACACAGAGGAACTAAACCTCATCAATTAAATAAAATACATGAGGGTAGTGGGCTCTGGGGAAACCCCTCCCAGTACAAATGCCCTCAGAGGGAGAAAGACAAGGACTGGAGCTGAGAAACAAATCCAGGGGATGTGTAGCCTATGATGATGCAAGTCCTCAAAGAAGCTAAAATAGAGCTGTGCTCTGTAAGGCCATGTATCTGGAGGGAATAATGCCTGAAAATATAAATGCTCACAATATAAATGCTCATATCAAATATTGTCTTGTGAGTGTTGGTAAAAAGTGGTTCCTGCACAACAGAACCTCTTCTGCAAGGGAAAACATTTAGCTTCCTTTACAGCTGGGCTGCTCAACTTCGGCCTTCCTGCAGATGTTGGCCTACAACTTCCATAATCCCTGGCTATTGGCCACTGTAGCTGGGGGTTGTGGGGGTTGTAATCCAAAAACAGATGGGGGGCCTAAGATGAGCAGGCCTGCTCTGCAGTGATGGGACAACTGCACCTTTATTGCTATAGCATAACAGTGGAAAGTAGCTGGATCTGACTCAAAATAAGCAGATGCCCATTTCTTATGTGCTAACTGGAGCAGCATATTTTATACTTTTATGGTTTTAGAGCCAAATTCCCTGCATAATGAGAAAATGTTATGGGCCCTGACTATGCAAGCAAGGAGCTAATCTGTAGCCTAGTCACAAAGCTGTGCATTGCCAGAAGCTCTTGAGCCCCACAAGTTACCAGATAAAACCGCTTTGCTCTGTCATCAGTGTGGATGCCATGATCAAATTACAGTAATTGGTGATATAAAGCTTTTTGCTAACAACAGGGGATCCTATGTGTAAATGTAATTAGATTTCTGGACTGCAGGATGTTTCTGGGATAGTTTAACCCTCTTTCATAGTTGGAAATATTAACCAAAGGAGAAACAACAGTTGCCTATTAGTTATGCACCATGTCATCAGATAATTCTTTTGACACAGTTAGCAAAGAGAGAACGCTGTACTGTCAAGGATGCCTAAAAACAAATTTTTCTAATTACTGTAATTATGATTTCTTATTTGGTAGAATGCATAGCAAATCCCCTGCTGTCACCATCCAGTATGTTTAGTTACTTTCATTTTAGAACAGAACACTAAGCTGCACTTACAAAAGCAAAATATAAAACACACACACTACTAATCACCCGACCAATGATAGGAAGCTGCCATATACTGTCAGACCGTTGGTCTATATAGCTCAGTATTGTCTTCACAGACCAGCAGCAGCTTCTCCAAGTTTGCAGGCAGGAACCTCTCTCAGCCTTATCTTGGAGAAGCCAGGGAGGGAACTTGGAACCTTCTGCTCTTCCCAGAGTGGCTCCATCCCCTACTAAGGGGAATATCTTACAGTGCGCACACTTCTAGTCTCTCATTCATATGCAACCAGGGCAGACCTTGCTTAGCTAAGGGGACAAGTCATGCTTGTTACCACAAGACCAGCTCTCCTCTCCTGCAATAGCTAGAGATAGTTCCGGTGGGAAATCATTAGAAGACAGCTTCCCACATGGAACCAGCCCCTGGGAGAGTTCTGTGTAACCCATGCAGCTGGTAGTTTGAGATTGTAGAGAAGTTCACTATGCTAGAAGTGAAGGTGGGAGTTACAATGGGGCTGTAGCTCAGTGGTAGAGCACATGCTTTGCATGCAGAAAGTCACAGGTTCAATTTCTGACATCTCAAGAAGGGTGGAGGAAGACCCCTGTCTGAAACATTAGAGAGCCACTGCCAATGTGTACAGAAACTATTAGGGGTGTGCGCAAAATGGATTTTGCATTTCACTTTGAGCTCAAAATGAAAAAGCAAAATAATCAAAATGTTTCATTGAAACACTCAAAATGTTTCAAGTTCGTTTTGAATTTTTCAGCCATAGTGAACAATGGGGAACTCAAAACACCCCATTATTCCCCATGGGTAGCTCCTAGAGACATTAGAGTGGGTTGGATGGTAGGGCATGATGGGTGCTACCTACTACCCAACCCACAAAAGAAATGGGCAAGTGGCCAATTAATTTTATTTCTAACCTTTCCCCCAAACCCCCATAGGAACTTATTGGGAAAGGTTAAAAATGTATGAGTTGAGTGGTGGGTAGCACCCATCATGCCCTACCACACAACCCACTTTGATGTCACTAGGAGCTACCCATGGGGTGTTTCAAGTTCCCCATGTTCCCTATGGCCGAAACCAGCAGAGTGCACAATTTTGCAACACTGCCTATAAAAACTCTGCAGAAGCACACAGAAGCACACATGAGATTTGCAGTCAGAGCAGACAGAGGAGGACAGGAGGCATTGGCTTCCCCCCACCTGGCAGCCAAAACAGAGACCAGAGAGACCAGAGCTGTGGAACTGAGGGAAGAGGATGGGAGGTGGAATTGGCAGCGGCTCCTCCCCCCATGGCTGCAGATGGAGCAGTCAGAGGAGGATGGGAGGGAGGAGGATGGGAGGTGGCAGTGGCGGCTTCCCTCTGGTGCCCCCCCTGCAGCCCAGACAGAACCCAGGGAGACCAGAGCTGGGGGCGGGGGGAGGAGGACAGGAGGTTGTAGTAGCTCCCCCACACCCAGCAGGGCAAAGAAAGGTAAAATAATTTTGTGCAGCATGCTTTGTGTAGTGCAATAGTTGTGTGTGTGTGTGTGTGTGTGTGTGTGTGTGTGTGTGTGTGTGTGTGTGATGTATGCACATTGACTTGAGGCTGCTGCCCAGGACAAAACTCTTTCTGCTCACTGATTAAAAAAATTAGAGGGAACACTGGTTGGGAAACCCTGATTTGGGATGTGCCAAAACAAGAATCAGAAGATCACGTGCGCAGAGACCATGTGTATGCCAGTGTCCAGCACAGGGCAGCTGGGAGACACCCCACCGGTGCACAGTTAATCCTGGGGGGAACGCCAGGAGTACTGGGATGGTGGTAATTGGGAGAGGATCAGGTATGGACCTGCTCTCCTCTACTTTAAAGGGGTTGGGGATGCCCTCATTTTTAAAGAGAGGTGCCCCACAATTCAGCTTCTGAATTGCATTTTGACACATCCCTACCCCTGGTATACAGTACTGGAAGTTGCATGAAAGCCAGTGTTACACTTTCTGGTTTGTAGTGAATCCACAATTGAAGAGAATGAAATAATAGGACATTGAGAGGCATTTTCATGACTCAAGCTGCCTTGTTGACCCCAAGCATTTCATGTCATCTGGAGCACCAGGAGCCCTCTGCTCACGGCTACTCCAGTTGAGGGCAGCCCGACTTTTCTATCTGGCGTTTTACCAGGGTAGTTCTACCTTGGCAGGCAATTATCTGTGTGATCGCCACCAGGTAGCTAGGTTTCCCCTGGCCCGTCGCAAGTGGTGGCGAGAGGTGGGGGAGTGGCTGCTCCAAACTGAGAACAAGTGGCTGCTCTGCTGATAACAGTTGCTCCACTGCTGGCATAGGACACACTGTGAGAGGACTTCCTCCTCCTGATCCCAGTTCAGGACTCCACTGTGGCACCACTCATGTGGGTGTGTGGCATGGGGAAGCCCAAGACATCTGCCGCTTGTCTTCCCCGTGTGTCTGACACTTGTCTTTCCACAGGGAAGCCCAAGACGTCAGGTACACTCCTGCCTTCCCCCAACCCTCCTGAGCATGCAGCTGAGGTCATCTGAACTACCTCTATGTTTCACAAATTGCAAAAAAACCTATCTATTTGGCCTGGCCTTTCAGGTTTTTTAATTTGTTGTAAATTGTTTTTAATTGCTGTAAATGTTCAGCCTGGCTCTCCCAGGTTTTTAACTGTTTAAATGTTTTAGTTGTTAATTAGTTTTATGCTGTTTTTATAGTTTTGTTTTTAATTGTTAATTGATTTTAATTGTTTTATTTTGATGTAAACCACCCTGAGCCATTTTTGGAAGGGCAGTATATAAATCCAATAAATAATAAATAATAATAAGAAGAAACATGGCAGTAGCTTCTATTTATTTCTATGGGCCATCCAATTGCATGGGTGGTCATGTATACAAATTCTTCCTTATAACACATCCCACATTTTTATAACTGGGTCTTCCTTTTACCATGTTAATCATTGAGATTTCTAGCTTTTCCTTTTGTCTCTGGCTCAGAACTATTAACAATTACTTTTGGGAAAGCCTTCTGTATTTAATACCAGGGCCATTGTCTTTATAATGCATGGTGGTTTTGATTAGCAGCTATTTATGCCATTGAGGAGTGTGAGTTTTACAACACAAACTTATTCAGCTCAATGGAATCATTAATTTTCCATGTCTATGGACTGAGCAAGAGAATACATCATATAGAATATAAATGCTTAAAGATCTGATAAGTTTCCAGAGATGAGAAGAATTATTCACAAGCAAGCATGAAAAGTAGGCAGTTGAAGGTGGTCTTAAAATTAATGATGCATGGGTATGACTCCTGGAAGAGCTCCCCAGTGATTCTTCATTGGCTGTGACAGTACATAAAAATTTAGCCAACCAGAACTTTGTAATGTATAAATCCAGCCTACTCAGGTCTTTTTCTGGACTAAAAAATGCTAAGGGAACTGTTGAGGGATAGTAGGAGCAAGGCAATGGGTGAAGAACTGTACAGTTCTCATGGAAATTGGCACCCTTGCCAGGCTTCCATGCTGTTCTAGCTCAGCACTCTGTTTTTCACATTTTCTAGATTTAATGGAGAATTTGTTTAACAAAGAATTTATGATGAATTTTCTTTATGCTAAATCTTCAAAATATATTAGGAATGGCAATTGTCCTTCGGTCTCATCTAAAATTCTTCTATATCTCCTGGATTGATTCCCAATCAGGGCCCTCATTTGGAAGTCTCTAGATTTTGATAACTGAAGGAGATAATTGGCCCTCAGCCTTATAATTGGAGACTCGCTGCTTCTTCTGGGGCCAAGCCTCCTTTTTAAATATTCCCACCAATGGACTCAGACTGAGCGGGGGAGGGGGGGAAGGGAAGGGAATAGGTTTTACATACTTGAAAGGTTTACGTATCTTGAATGGCAGCCTAAAAACCTAAAAATGAAATGGTTATTACTGTCACAATGGGATCCAAATTGGTCGAAAGGTAATTATGGACATATACTTTCATGTGACGTATGTTTCATTTTTTGGCAAAAAGTAGAAGGTGTGAAACCAAAGACTTATCAGCACCCCCTCGTAATCACCGCCTACATTCTACATCCTCTTCTTCCGTCCCTAGGTTAGCCTTACTCACCTCTGGCTCCCTTGTGTGTGGGTGGGGGGAACAGCCAGCCTTTTTGCTGTCTCTTCCTTGACCCCCCTCTCTGTTTCCTCAGTCACTGGCATTATCATCACTGTTGTGCCTGCCCTAGTGACATATCTCCTTCCAATCATATCTTTTTCCAAAGATTTTGGAATACTTCTGCAAACAGCCCCATTTGATGGCATGGCCCTGATGATACCGTTAACTGGACTTTCACTGAAAAAAGCTGTGGCCACAGCAATCTATACCTCACCTCCCAACCCCTGAAGCCACATACCCTCCCTAAAATCTACCCATGTCCCCTTGGCAGTGGATAAGTCAATGGATACTCTATAGGCTCAAAAATGTTACTGGGCACAAGCTTGGGATTGAAGCTTGTTGTGCCTCTCTCATTACTGCCTGGGTCCTTCTTATCACCTGAACAATAATTGTAGTGTTGGGGGAAGGCTGAATCCATACCAGAAGTGGCACAGCAAGTGTGGTGCTTACCCAGCAGGTGTGGTGCTTACCTCCAGGTTTATGCTTGCCCCTTGATGTCATCAATAATGCAATAGTCCGCGCTGAAAGCCTAGCTTCTTTGGGGCAGTTTCACACCATTTCAAACATCTAGGGCTTCAACCAGACATGCAGCTCAGGTTCAAAAATTGCCCCCCATCTCCAAATCAGAAATAAAGATCCAGCAGAACCAGAATTAGTCAACTACTCTATCATAGATGCCACATGTCTAATGAATTTACATGTTTACTGCATAGTTTCATATGGTTGTACTATTTGTGTCAAACCTCATGCATGATTTTATTTCAAATCTATTAATGATGTGTGCACTGATATCAACAGAACTCTGAAACTGAACATAAGAATATAAGAACAGCCCTGCTGGATCATGCCCAGGGCCCATCTAGTCCAGCATCCTGTTTCGCACAGTGGCCCACCACAGGCAGGAGCTGAGGGCATGCCCTCTGTCCTGCTGTTACTCCCCTGCGACTGGTACTCAGAAGCATCCTGAAGTGAGACTGAGTTACCCCCCAGTGGGTTTTGTTACCCAGATAGCCTGTTTGGAGGCTCCCAGGAGCACCCCTACACCTGATTTGGAACTACAGGCTTATCGTTTCCTTAAAAAAAAAACTTGTTTTATTGAGGTTGATTAACAAATGTGTTGGATTAACAGGGGAGAAGAGGAGGGGGGGAGGCCACAGTGCTGACCTGTCAACATCAGGGAGGCTAAATATGAAATAAGGAAACGGTTGGGGTGCCAGTTTGTTACCCCAGAAGATCCCTACCTTGAACAGCTCTTGGGTGGGGATGCAGTTTTATTTTTATTTTATTTTATATCCTGCTCTTCCTCCAAGGAGCCCAGAGCCAGCATAGTGTAGTGGTTAGAGTGCTGGACTAGGACCAGGAAGACCCGAGTTCAAATCCCCATTCAGCCATGAAACTAGCTGGGTGACTCTGGGCCAGTCACTTCTCTCTCAGCCTAACCTACTTCACAGGGTTGTTGTGAGAAGAAACTCAAGTATGTAGTACACTGCTCTGGGCTCCTTGGAGGAAGAGCGGGATAGAAATGTAATAAATAAATAAATAATAAATACATACTTAGGTTTCTCCTCACATCAACCCTGTGAAGTATGTTAGGCTGAGAGAGAAGTGACTGGCCCAGAGTCACCCAGCTAGTTTCATGGCTGAATGGGGATTTGAACTCAGGTCTCCCCGGTCCTAGTCCAGCACTCTTACCACTACACCACGGAGGGTGGGGCGTGCTAGGGAGTTGCTAGCGCGGGGAGGGGGGCTCAGAGGCAGCTACAGCACTATGCTGGGGGAGGAAAGGTAGGAAGGGTACTATACATGATTGACAGGGACCAGAGCCCAGGTGGCATGGGGACCAAGGGTGTGTCTTCACCAGACAGCTGCATGAGCGGGTCTGCTTCTGCTTTGGAGTGCACACGCGCACCATGCTCCGTGCCTGGCAGGGACCTGCCCCTCCTTGCTTTCTGGGTGGAGGGGAGGGTGGCTGTGTGCTCTGGAAGGGATTTGGGGCAGGCAGGGGCATTAAGCAAACTTAGCAACCAGAGCAATAATCCCCCCAAAGAAACACATTTAATGGATAAACCTCCAAGGACAAGGAAGGATGCCATCCAACAGAATTGGCGAAACTTCTGCAACCACCAATGGGGGAGGCGCACAAACATCCGACAGTGAAAAAGGGCCACACCTCCCTTCCCACCTCCCCTCGACAGAAACATTCACAACAAACACATTTGATAGGGTTAAGAGTGCGAATTCCCAGTTTGCAACAGTGTTTTGCTCTGTTTTCCGTTGTCGCTAGAAACAGGCAAGTTCTCCCCACCACCACCACCACCACCACTTCTTCACAGAAACATTAAACTAAAGAACAAAATTAAACATGAGTCTTTTGCAAGGTTTCCCCCCCCCTCCTCCTTCTAGCAGTTTAAATATTTTCCTTTAAGTGCAAATTCTCAACGTCTGATGCCAGAAAACAGCTGTGGTGTTACTAGTACCCGAGAGGGGGAGGAACACAGGGAGGGGGAGAGGAACCAAACCGGGGTGGTGGTGGTGGCCGGGGACTTTAAAAAATGGAATACTTTTGGTCCGGCTTTCTTTTTAAAAGATCACAAAATAAAAAGTTTGTTTTCTTTTGTTTAATTCAAAAGGGTGGGGTGGAACGATTTCTGCTTCTTCTTTTTTTAAAGGAAGGAGAGAGAGAGAAAAGATTCAGGTGGTTTTGGAGCCGAATCTGACAATCTGCCGGTTGCGATCCTCTCTGGTTCAGAACAAGTTGGAGCTGCAGCTGGCCTGTGGTTCCTTTATTTAGCCATGGCCTTGATAGCAACAGCAGCTTCCTCAGTCATTGCAGACAGCATGGTGACCAGGATCTCTTTGTCTCTCTAAACCCACGGGATCATGAGTTCACCATTCGGTTCACATGAGCTAACTCATGTGGTATGTCACTTGGCACACAGCTTAGGAAAGGTGACTCTCGGTCATGTTAACCCATGACTGCGGGAGGACTTCCCTCTGCTTGCCTCCCCGATTCCAACCCAAGTGAGGAAGCCAGAGTAACAAGAGTTAACTGCTGTTCTTCTAAAGAACTAGGCAAATGCTCTCCCCCTATGTTGGCACACAGGATCAGTTCAAGCTTATTACATCCACAGGGTGGAATAAGATAAGAGGTTACAGGCACATCTCCTTCTCTAACACAAGTGTTAATGGCTGGCTTGGGGCACGGGAGGCATAATTGTTAAAACATTCCTGGACACTCCCAAGGTCCTTCCTGACCGCAAGATAAGCTCTGATGTGCCCATTTCATTCCACCCTACACAGGTTCCTTAAACTATTCACCTCATTATGCTGGTAGAAGCACACCCAGCAAAGTTTGAAATGGACACAGTGACCTCTTTTGTCTGTCACTGTTGTCACCCTTTCTGACAGAAAAGTGTGGTTAGCAATCTGCCTCAGGGCAAGATGTTGTCTCTTTCTAGCCAGTACATAATCAATCTGTGTGTCTCTTCCTTGGATTCACTAGTTGTGTGTTTGTGCGTTTGGTCATTAGCTACACCATCTTACTCTGCCTGGACTCTTGTTCCTATCCTGCTTGTCGCCCCCAGATTGGCTCTGCTTCCAAGCCTAATCTGTGCAGCATATTTGGCTGCAAAGATACAGGTCTCCCGAGATCAAACCCTCTTGAAATTTTGCCTGGTTCTTGGATCTTTCTGTGGCATTTGGATCCCCATTCCTGCCTTTTGCCTTTCTGCCTGTTCTGGAGGAAAGAGGTCCCTTGACATCAGTCAAGCTACAATGGCCCACACAGACAGACTTAGCTATACTAATCTCTGCTCTAAAGCCTTTGGCTCCCCTCTTCTGCTTTCTTTGAATCGAAAGCTGTTCTCATTTCTCTGGTCAGATTTCAGTGGATTTAATTCAGATTTCAAGCCAAAATGCCTCTCTGTGAGCTTCAATTTAGTCCTACTGATTTATTAACTTTGTTAGTTTTGTTAGATACAGGTGAAACTCGGAAAATTAGAATATTGTGCAAAAGTCCATTAATTTCAGTAATGCAAATTAAAAGGTGAAACTGATATATGAGACAGACGCATTACATGCAAAGCGAGATAAGTCAAGCCTTAATTTGTTATAATTGTGATGATCATAGCATACAGCTCATGAAAACCCCAAATCCACAATCTCAGAAAATTAGAATATTACATGGAACCAAGAAGACAAGGATTGAAGAATAGAACAATATCGGACCTCTGAAAAGTATAAGCATGCATATGTATTCAGTACTTGGTTTGGGCCCCTTTTGCAGCAATTACTGCCTCAATGCGGCGTGGCATGGATGCTATCAGCCTGTGGCACTGATGAGGTATTATGGAAGACCAGGATGCTTCATTAGCGGCCTTCAGCAATTCTGCATTGTTATGTCTCTCATCCTTCTCTTGGCAATGCCCCATAGATTCTCTATGGGGTCAGGTCAGGTGAGTTTGCTGGCCAATCAAGCACAGTACACTGTATACTTTTCAGAGGTCCAATATTGTTCTATTCTTCAATCCTTGTCTTCTTGGTTCCATGTAATATTCTAATTTTCTGGGATTGTGGATTTGGGGTTTTCATGAGCTGTATGCCATGATCATCACAATTATAACAAATTAAGGCTTGACTTATCTCGCTTTGCATGTAATGCGTCTGTCTCATATATCAGTTTCACCTTTTAATTTGCATTACTGAAATTAATGGACTTTTGCACGATATTCTAATTTTCCGAGTTTCACCGGGAAGAGAACTTCTTCTTTGCTATGAACCCTACCACCCATTGAGATAATCAGGAGAGATTCATCTGCAGTTGCCATCAGCTCGTCTGGTGGCTACTCGGGGACGGGCCTTCTCCACTGCTGCCCCAAGGCTTTGGAACATGCTCCCTGCTGACATAAGAGCAACTTTTTAAAAGGCAGTCAAGACACATTTGTTCACCCAGGCTTTTAATTAGATACTGTTTTAATAGTTGAATGATTTTTTAAATAGTTTTAACGTTGTTTTAAGTTTTAAATTGTTGTAATGTTTTAACCTTTTTTTGTTTTGATTGTTTTGTTGTAAACCTCCCAGAGACTTGTGTTTTGTGTGATATACAAATATGTTAATAAATAAATAATAATAAAATAGACCCCATTTCTTTGTAAACAGAAATACTGAACTCATTTTGATGTGTGCATAATGCTGCTTGTGAGTTACTTCTGTCAGCAGTTGTAAAGTCAAGCCCAACAAGTTCTCTGCCTTGTCTCTCTGCTCTGTCTCTTTCCAACATGACAATTCCTTTGGGAGCCAGTGTGGTGCGCAGTTTAGATAATCTTTCTGGATTAAAGTAACCTGCGGAAGGGGGAGTTGGATTGCACCCACCTATAGCTTGTAAAGCCTGGGAGCTTACCTTTGCCAGATGGTGTAAACTCTGCTCAGAGATTCAAGAATTCTCTTTTTTTCAATACTTATGGGTGGATTCTTATCCCAACCCTTGGCTAACATATGTAAATAACAAAATAATGCAACTGGGCCCTTCTCCTTTTGAACTTCTCACTCAGGAATTCAATAAGGTGAAGGAAATACTATTTCTCCAGTTGCATGACACTGAACGTCAGGAACTAATGTCTTTGGCCAACAGGACTTGTTCCCCTCTGCATTTTGGGATTTTGCCACCTAAGAGAGATAGAGGTGCAAATTACTTAACAACGTCGCACTTTTCTAAATTTCGGGTCTCATTTGCTCAGGCTCGGTTAAACGTGTTGCCCTCTTCTCTTTTGGAACAGAGGTTTGCTAAAGACCAATCTGCTATGGTTTTTTTGCCAGAGGCGTATCTAGGGAAAATAGTGCCTAGGGCAAGCACTGAAATTGCGCCCCCTGTCCAAACATATGACACCCATCTTTCAGATAACTTTACCATAATATCAGCTCAAAAATACAAGTCAAGCTCGTTAATCTTTTCATATTTCAAAAACTATTTAGTAATGGATGTAGCCAGACCAAAAAATGCTGGAAAACTACAGTACAAATTTCAGTATGCTGGGGCTCATGAAATACCCAAATACTATGTGGAGGTGTACTTGGAAAACTAAAGAGAAATACCTGTCTAATTCTCTACTATGCATTGTAGCATCACTATTACGTAAGTTTTAAAAATAAATGGGAAATTTGGCTTTTCCCAGCTACTCTGAAAATAATTAAAGGATATGCAGAGTAAACTGTGTCACTGCTTGGAATATATTCTAGTATTTCAGAAAGATAGTTAAAATGAGAGAAAGAGAGCAAGAAACTCCCAGTGGGCCTTAATACTGATTCAAAGACAAACTCACCATTAATAGCCATATTATTAAGACATCACATTTAACTCACTTATCACAAGACGCAAAGTAAGAGCAAATGAATACAATCCTAGCTCATAAGCTTCAGTTCAGTATTCACAAGCCCTGATTCTCTGTACATAGTTCCAAACTAAATATGTGTACAGTGACTTATATTATATTATTTTTATCTGTAGCCCCTTTGGGGTGCTTCCTAAAGGCTGGGGGGGAGGTCTGCAAAGATTTCCCCTCCCTGTGCTGGCCTCTAGGGTCTTGCAGGGACCATTTGAGCATGTGTGGTGGCCATTGTTTAAAATGTTTTTTTTTTTAATGGCCACTAAAAACAGAGGCCATTTGAGCATGTGCAGTGGCCATTTTGTTTTCAGCGACCATTTTTATTTTTTTTTTAATTTTAGAGAATGGTGCCCCCCCTTCAAGTGGCGCCCGGGGCACGTGCCCTGCCTGCCCTACTCTAGATATGCCCCTGTTTTTTGCCCTTGTGGTGCTGACCTCCTGGAAACTGTCACCCATGTTCTGCTGTACTGTTCTTTGTATCGGGATGCTAGAGAAGAACTTATTTCCCCTTTGTTACTCAAATTTCCTGGGAGGTGCGAACGTTTTTATACATATTACTGTCTTGCGGATGTAAGCTCTGATATTACAAAAATTGTAGCAAAAAATTTTTATATTGCCATTAGGCTAAGGTCTCAATTAAGTGCTTAACTGTGGGAGCTGTTTATGCTTTTTTAACTAATTTTTTTATGAATGACTGTATTTTGTTTTATTGTGTTTTAGTATTGTTGTATTGGATATGTTTGTTATATCTATTTCTGCTGGCCAATGGCTGTAATAAAATTGATGATTGATGATGATTGCACCCACCTGCCAGCTCTGCGCACATGTGCCTCAGATTTGGGCTCATTGAATATCCATATGTAACTGGATATGTTTGCATGACCCTCCATGTGTCAAATCCAATGCACACATGTCCAGATCACACAGGCAGTTCCTGGATTGTATTTAGGATATCAATCATGTAGATTAAGCAAACTTATTACATCCAAATGAGGGCATCCAGCAAGACGGGATGGGCAAGAAGCAATCTGAATTCCTCACACCATGCTTGCCCTGCACATCATGAAGACTGTCTAAACCAGGCTACTATGTTGGTATGGACCAGAAAATAATTATGTTGCAATTATTTGATAACCAATAGCATATGCATGAAATTAAACAAATATAACAAGAGTCTGGAACATTAACAGCAGGGATGTACATGAACTGATTTTTTTGATTCAATTTCTACCCAAATCGAATCACCTCCAATTTGTTTTGGGTCTGAATCTCCGCCCCCCCCAATCACCTCAGGTTTGATTTGTACCCAAATTTCCAAATTTGAATCTCTATTGATCCAGTGCTCAAAAAGGGACTCTGCAGACAAAAGAGTGGGGTGGGTGGTAGTGCCCAATGGGCAGAAGCTACCACCCAAGTTTCAAGGAAATTGGGCAAAAAGGTGATTTTTAACAATTTGTTCATGTTCATGAGGAGAGCTGGTCTTGTGGTAGCAAGCATGACTTGTCCCTTTAGCTAAGCAGGGTCTGCCCTGGTTGCATATGAATGGGAGACTAGAAGTGTGAGCACTGTAAGATATTCCTGTTAGTAGGGGTTGGAGCCACTCTGGGAAGAGCAGAAGGTTCCAAGTTTCCTCCCTGGCTTCTCCAAGATAAGGCTGAGAGAGATTCCTGCCTGCAATCTTGGAAAAGCCGCTGCCAGTCTGTGAAGACAATACTGAGCTATATAGACCAATGGTCTGACAGTATATGGCAGCTTCCTATGTCCCTATGTGTATTTAAGCCTTTCTCCATAGGGAATAATGGGGATTTCTGCAGCCTTTGTTATAACTCCACTTGGAGGGCACTAGGGTGGCCCAGAGTGGGTTGTGGTGGATGGTAGTGTACAAGGGTGGAAGCTACCACCCAGATTTCAAAGAAATTTGGCAAAGGGGTGATTTTTAACATTTTTTTAAAGTTGGCAAGTCTTTGTGGCAGATTCAGGGCAAAAAAGAGGTTCTGAGGGCAGAAGAGTGGGTCAGGTGTTAGTGCCCCCATGAGTGCCTGCTACCAGCCAGATTTCAAAGAAATTGGTGAAAGGGGTGATTTTTTTTTAAATTGAAGTTAGTCGTCTTTAAGCTTCCCCCATAGGGAATAATGGGGATTTCAGCAACCCCATAACTCCACTAGGGGGGCACCAGGGTTGCCCAGAGCAGGTTGTGGTGTAGTGCACATAGGGTGCCAACCACCCCCAAAACCATAAGCCCATGGGTTACTGAGTTTTGTTTTCAATGTTTGAGGTGTTCTGAGAGTAGATTCCTTGGTGCGAAATGAGAGTGGATTCTTTCTAACTTCACTCATCATTTTGCACCAAATAACATTATGACTGAACAAAGATGTTCATTCATTATCTTTGGTGCAAAATGATGAATGAACTTAGAATCCACTATCACTGCTCATCTTTTTTCATTCATAATCTTCTTTGGTGCAAAATGCTGAATGAACTTAGAATCCACAATCACCCTTTTGCCCAATTTCTTTGAAATCTGGGTGGTAGGTTCCTTCCACCCATTGGGCACTACCAACCACTACAACCCTCTGTGGAACACCCTGGTGCCTCCCATGTAGGTTTATAACTAAGGCTGCTGAAATCCCCATTATTCCCTATGAGGAAAAGCTTAAAAATGCATGAACTTCAAAAACATTGTTAAAAATCACCCCTTTGTCCAATTTCTTTGAAATTTGGGTGGTAGCTTCTATACATTGGGCACTACCACCCAACCCACTGTGGCCACAAAATGGAGGTCTGAATCCCTGAATTTCTTCAGGTCAGAATCTGGGTGATTTGTTTTGTACCCAAATCTGGGCAATTGAGCACAGGGGTGATTTGTTCTGTCTACACATCGCCCAAATCAAGTCATTTTGTACCCAAATCAATTCACACATCCCTAATTAACAGCCCTTCCAGCCTGTACATGGAGCTTCCAGTGTTAGCTGATGAGTTATTTGCTAGCTAGGATTATTATCTATTTGTGTTCTCTGCTTCAGCCCATGATTTCCTGCCTTGAAAAAACTTCCTGGTGTCGCTGTTTCCTCTGGCCTGCACCATCATGTTACACAACATTGTATGCCTTTGTTTATAACAGTAAAGCAATCTAAAGAATGGCTCTTAGTTCTATGGCTCTTAGTTATATATGCATGCTCACTTTCTAGGTGGTTACCTGTTCACCCTCAGATGTCTATCAATAAAAATGTAATTAGTAATTATCTATTTAACAAGAATACATTTGAAGAAAGGCAGACTAAACATGGTAAAGTAATAATGTATTGACTGTAAGCCTTTGCAGTGAGTATTCAGTTGCTAAGGCATCCATGGTATCCAATCAGTGTTAAATAGAGGTAGCACAGATCTGTGGTCAGTCTGTGTGTTCACTAAGTGATTCACATGTGAATATTCATTAGTTGATTCAACAGTCATTGAGGATCAAGAATCACAAGTGAGACTTTCTTATCATCTGAACTAACACAGCAGTGCAGACAGAGGGAAAGCTTGAGGAGCAATTCATTTAATTTTTTGTGGGTAGCAGAGGAAAACCACTTTTGAGGGAGAAAAAAATATGTTTTGTGGGATGAAAGATATGAGTTATTAGGGTTGTTGGTGGGGGGAGTTCAGTAAAATGAGGGGGGCCCTCAATGCTTAGTGGAGGGGTTACATCCCTAAGCTTACAAGTGGAATACTTCTTGATAGAAAAAAGACTGGGAGCAATCAAGTGATGAGATGTTTAGTGATGAAGTATGAAGAATCAGTCAAGAGCTGAAGTACAGATTACTACAATGAAGCCAACCAAAATGGCTGCTCCATGGCAATCATTGCACCTCTGGTGGTAACATGTAAGAATATTCACTACATGGACTGGCCCCATTGCTTATTATTATTATTACATTTATATCCCGCTCTTCCTCCAAGGAGCCCAGAGCGCTGTACTACATACTTGAGTTTCTCTTTCACAACAACCCTGTGAAGTAGGTTAGGCTGAGAGAGAAGTGACTGGCCCAGAGTCACCCAACTAGTTTCATGGCTGAATGGGGATTTGAACTCGGGTCTCCCCGGTCCTAGTCCAGCACTCTAACCACTACACCATGCTGGCATTGAGTCTCTAAGCTCTCACTTCATATTCCTAGTGGTTGATTGGGTTGTTGACACATTCTGATGGCTCCCATCCACACTGGGGAGTATTTCTACATGCAACAGCTGTCACATGCAGGAACAGGAGTCAATTCATCAAGGGGAGGCTGTTTTTGACAGCCACTCTTAACAAGTTCCACCTATAAGTCTCCAGAATTTTCTATTCTCACTAAAGGGATGATGATCTTATTGCAGTCTTACCATGGGATATTTGTGTTGGTAATACTTGCATGCCCTGGTATGTCTTCTAACATTTCAAGATAGGCAGTAATTCACATTACACAGTTGCTCAACAGTGTCGTTCTACAAATGGTTTTTAATGATGGAGAAGCTCCAGATATTAAGAGACTGGCAACACACCTATGACTTCGTTACAGAACAAGATCAGTTCCTCAGAGACCAGGCATGCTAAGCTGATTGGTCTCCTTATGTCTTTTATGATGTTTCACCCTCAAGTTGAAACTGAATGCAGAGGCCAGAAAGGAAAATTGTTAGAGTAAAATTCCATCAGATTATACTACTGAATCAGTGGTCAGGAAGAAAGGATTAGAGACTCAAAGAAGAAAAATGTGTGCCAGATCCCCAGCTGTTAAATTTGCTAAGTACTCTGCAGGTGTTCAGCTGAAAGTACATCCAGCTTTATCTTTTTCTCTATTTAAAAAGCCATTAAAAACCCCATTCTGCAGTGTGCATTTGGTAATTAGCATATCCTTAGTTAAGCTACATAATCTAATAAAACATCTTAGCAATTGTTTAAAACTTTCCCAGACACAGAATGTGAAATGTAATCCTTGGTGGGGGACGGGGGTGGGGATGTGTTCCTTATTTAAGGTTTATGTTGCTGTGACCCAAACAAATCACATCCTTTCTGCTTGAGATATAATTATTTTATTAGTCAGGAAAACTGTAGCTTTTTAAAACAGCTTCTGAGTCCATATTTTTGGCACCTGTTAACCTGTGATTCTCTTATATTAACATAGCTAATTATGCTAATCATGTTTTGATTCCTCAGGCAAAGGAACTAGGGAACTAATTTGCCCTATTAGTAAAGGAAAATCTGGAAAACCGCTTCTGATTGTACTCCACAGAAATCAACCACAGGGAAGTTCTCCTAAAAACTTCTCTTATTGACCCAATGCACACTTGTAAACAACAGTCATGAATTTAGATTTTCACTGTTCTATTCATTTTAATTATCTAAATGTCCAACTGAAAAATTACTGCATAAAAGATTATCACATCAGAGATAGTCTGAGAGAGCTGCATCCCTTGTGGAGCTTCATTCCTGAATTACTGGCCATCAGGACCACTGAGCCTTGGCCAATGCCTTTTGCCTCCCTTCACCACTGCTCTCCCATCTCTCTCTGCAACACACTTCCATGTATTGCCAATCCCCAACCAGTATTCCCTGTAACAGGAATTCCCAAATGCTATTGATTAAAACTCCCATCATCCTCAGCCACAGGCCATTACAGCTAGGAATGATGGGAGTTGTAGTCAATAACGTCAGGGAATCACTATCACAAGGAACACTGTCCCCAGCCATCATGGTTCATGACCATTCTGGATGTATATATATGCATACTAAAAACAAATGGTCACAACATGTAAACAAACCAGGGAGCACCTCCTGAATAGCCCATAAGTGCTGCAATGAATATTTTTGCTGTCTGTAAACTGTTTTTTAAAACAGTAAATAAAAAATTGTGGCACCTTAAAGATGCACAGATTGACTGACATCCTGACTAATGAAGCACTTGTGCAACAAGCAAAGCACTGGCAGAAGAAGATCACACAACTGCTAAAAACCAGGGATGTGCATTCTTGCACTCTTGCACAAAGGTTCTGTTTAAAACAAATGAGGCACGGCGCAGGATGCAAGCTCCCAACTCAATACAAGCGACTGGCGCAAAAGCTTTGCCATAACATCCTTCCCCAAACACTTTCTTAATCAGGATGTCGACCATTACTACTTTTAGCATCAGTTCTACTTAGAAGAATAACAGGTAATATATCTGTTGTATAAAGCAAGAGCTATTGACAGAAAGGTAGCTCAACTACTCCTTGGCAGTACTCTAAGGAAAGTGGCAGCCGGAACTGGGCACTTCCCAGTTTAGACCCTGAATGGAGTCACATCGCTTCCACGCTTCCTGCGTTGCAATACCAAGTCCCTATGTTGAACAGCAGGGTGCCATTCACCTTTCCAATGCCTTGTTTCAAATTTGATCGCTGCGAGATAGTGCTATGACGTCATGTATCTGGAGTAAAAGGGTTGCTGTTTTTTCAGGTTGTTAGTTTTTGCGAGACTGCTCCCCCTGCTGTTTATGTTTCGAAGGCTATTTGCCTGAACGGGAGCATTTTGCTGCTGTTGAGCAGCTAGACTGGAAAGCACCCAGGAGAATCATTTTTGGGCCTCTGGGCAACTGCACGTTAAGTCCACCCTTCCTTCACATTGGGATCCTAGTCAATATGGGAGCCATTGCCATGGCTGCTATGCAGAAAGCAAACTCAAGGGCTAACTACATATTTAAAGTAAGATTTAATTGTCATAACTTGTCAAAATTGTTGGGAAGGGAGCTCACAGACCTCCCTCACAGTCAGCGGCTTATGTTCCCAGTGCACACTACTCGAATGAGTGAAGGGTCTCCACAGCCTCTGCCTCTTGCGACGTCCCTCTCAGCTACTGTCTTTAGAAGGCTATGGTGGTAGGGGAGACATGATCTGACTAAAATCGATAAGAGTCAGAGAGTGAGGCTTGTGGGTTTCACTAAGGCCCCCTACTTTTTCCTATTTAATTCAAGCACTGCCGGGCACAGCTTTAAAAAGCTACAGAAGAGGTGTGAAAATATGCAGAGCAACTCACTCAGGCCTCGTGCTTTAGCACTTGTAGGAATCTCAGCATCTGCTTCCAGAATTTATTTGCTCCGCCCATAACTTCCCAGAAACCCTTGGACCTGCTTCCATTGACTTCTAATACCCTCACCTTCAGTTTCTGCCTCTTGCTTTTGCTCCCACGCTTTGTAATAGATTGGATCCTATGTCTTTCAGGCTTAGTCTTTTGGTCTTTATGGCCATAACAAGCATCTCATATCACTTAGTGGCTATCTGATCAGAATAAGAAAATAACACACAAAGTTGCACGATTTTGTGCTATAATTTGTAGAATTGGACATCAGAAGAATTCAGAATTGCTCATCATTACTCTTATGTCTTTTGCTTCTTACTATACATATCTATGTATAATTGTAATGAGAGTTTGTTTTAAGATGTTTTAATTTAAGGATGTTGTTAATATTGGTTGCAATAAAGTTAAAGTGAAATCATTTCATTCTGGCAGTTTATGCCCTCATGAACCACCTTGACCACCTCAGCCAGAAAATACACTCAGGGTGAGTTTCTGCCTGTTTGTCAGGTACCTCTAGCTCCTAAACCTGGAACTAGAGGCCTACCATCCTGCTCTCAAGGCAATAAAAACTTTGATGCCAATCAATTTCTTTCGCTCTGATCTTAGTGTTAAGTTTACAAACTGAAGATTGCTACATCTTTATTCCTGAGAGACGGGGGTGGGCTGGAATTCATTTGCTAAGCGTCTTTTTATGCCATCTCGCATGCATCTGCCAGCGCCAACCCAGTTAAGCATCTCCCTCTGATTGCTCTAGGCCAAGACAGTAAATCAAAATACCTCATTTATGGTCTCCTGAAACATCATGTAGGACAGCTGCCATCTAATTGAATTGCTAAGTTACAGAAATCATTGCTAGCAAAGCACCAGAGAACCTTATTTATTTACTTCCAAAAGGAATGTGGAAGGCTCAGAAAATCAGAGCCCCTCTCCTTGTGTGCCAAATGCAGATTAAGTGCAATGACACACCATTTAGTGAGGGAACAAGTCAGTACTGGATCAATGGCTGGAAATTGGGGGAACTCTGCTGTGTGGCATTGTACAACAGCACCAGTTGTTTCCATGAAGTTTTTTCTAGGCAAGAGGAAAACAAAAGTTCACAAGGCCACTAAATAGCAATATTAACTATTCTAAACTTCTAGACAGCCAAATGGCTTGGAAAAACCAAGCTAATTAAGAAGCAAGCTGGGGGGGGGGTTACCCATTACTACTTGAGACTGAAGCAAATTATGTTAATATAGTATTGTCTTAAATCTGACCTATAGATTGATGCTATAAAGACAACCTGCCAAGTCTTCAAACCACTGCCTTTTGAGCAGAAGGATGCTATGGTCGATAGTATCGAAAGTCGCCGAGAGGTCCAAAAGGACCAACAGAGTCACACATCCTCTGTTCATTCCCAATTGGAGATCATCCATCAGGCCGACCCACTTCATAACTGGCCCCTCAGTATACGGAAGAACTATGGGGGCTGAAGCAGCAAGGTAGACAATTGGAGCGCAAGTGGAGAAAGACTTGGCTTGAATCCGACAGATTGCAACATAGAGCTCGTTTGAAGACCTATGCTCAGGCGATACGTGCAGCAAAGCCTCAACCTGGGACACCAGGTTGAGGCAGTGGCCAGAGGTGCCTTCTATCAGCTTTGGCTGATATGCCAGCTGCATCCATTTCTTGAGACAGATAACCTCAAAATAGTGGTACATCTGCTGGTAACCTCCAGACTGGATTATTATGTGGGGCTGCCCTTGTACGTAGTCCGGAAACTACAGTTGGTTCAGAATGCAGCAGCCAGGCTGGTCTCTGAGTCATCTAGGAGAGACCATATTACTCCTGTATTGAAGGAGTTACACTGGCTGCCGATATGTTTCTGGACAAAATACAAGGTGTTAGTTATAACCCATAAAGCCCTAAGCAGCTTGGGCTCTGGCTATTTAAGAGAACGTCTTCATTATGAACCCCACCGCCCATTGAGGTCATCAGGAGAGGTCCGTCTGCATTTGAAAGTGAAATAAGAGCCTCCCCGTCTCTGACAATTTTTAAAAAGTCTTTAAAGATGCATCTGTTCACCCAGGCTTTTAACTGATACTGTTTTGATTGTTTTTAATGTTGTTTTAGAAAATTGTTTTTAAAAAATTTAAATTGTTGTGTTAAATTTCTTGTTTTTGTTTTTAACTAATGTTTTAATGTTTTTATCTTGTTGTAAACCGCCCAGGGACGTAAGTTTTGGGCTGTATAAAAATATGTAAAATTAAACAAACAAACAAATATTCCTCAGCCTTTTCTGAATCCAGCTTGAACAACCGGTGTTTCCCTTTCCCCTTAGGGCTCTAATCTGCGTTGGATGATCCTGAGTATTATTTTGCTAGCATGTGGATGTAAGGATATTGTGTGATGGTTTGCACAATCTGTTAGGTGTCCTTTCTTTGGTATGGGTATGTAGACTGACCTTTTCCAATCTGTTGGCCACTGTGTTGTTCTCCAAATTTGCTGGCATAATTTGGTTAGAGCCTTGACTGATTCTTCTTCTGTTGCTTGTCATATTTCTGTAGCTATTCCATCAATAACAGTAGCCTTCCAACTTGATAATGACAAGAGTTCTGAACAAACTTCATCTTCCCGTACTAGAGGTTCTTGCAAGTAGGGAATATCTTCTAGAGCAGGGTTTCTTAATCTTGGGACCTCTGATGTTGTTGGACTACAACTCCCAGCATCCTCAGCCACAAAGGACATGTCTGGGGATGGTGGGAGTTGCAGTCCAACAACATCTGGGGGCCCAAAGTTAAGAAACTCTCTTCTAGAGTATCTTGGATGTTGACGTCCCTGCTGTACAGAATTTCAATACACTACTTCCATCTCTGTTTGATCTTCTCTGAATCAGTTACTGTCTGTCCTTTTTTTACATTGCATTTGTAATATAACATGGATGTTATCTCTGCATGGGAAAATGTGTTCACATTGCACTGGATGAGAGGCAGTTCAGTTGTGAGGGTGCAGGCCAGTGGGGAAACTCTTCAATTAATTAATTAATTAATTAATTAATTATAATTGTACAACTCTCATTAGAATGCTATGTCTGTCTTCAGCTATAAACGCTTATAAACACTGCCAGTTGTCCCTGATATATCATGTTACCTTATCCCAGGAGTCTCTTCTGTCATGTTCTACTTTGTAGATCTACTGCTACTGAACCTATTTGAACTCCTGGGTTGAAGGACTCTGAACAGGTACAGCTGCACCCAGTTTAATCTTTGGGCTACTAGTTTTGCTCCCTTGGATCTTGTCCATCTCATCCCTTGTATACAAATGGCTATTGCAGACCACAGCAGGATTTGGTGCCTTCCTCATTCTGAACCTCATTCCTGCCAATAGGGGTGTGCAGAACTTGTTTGAATCAAACCAAATTCAATTCACTTGGTTAGACTGGTTCATGGTCGAATTGGACCGGCCTCCAAAAAGGGGGAGCAGTCTGAGTTTCAACCGAACAGGGTTCAGTTTGGATCAGACCAGTTCGGCCCAGTTCAGGTGGCTATGCCTGTAAAGAGGAATCCAGTACAGTCAGTTTGAATTCAAACCAATCCAGAACCATTCCATGCATACCCCTACCTGCCAAGAAGAACTGAGTCAGAGCCACATCTTGCATTGGAGTACCATATTTGGTGTGGGGTGGGAATCATGAAATAAAGTGTGATAAGATACCAATTGAGATACAAATGTGATAAATTAATATACCAAACTGACCGTTCTCAATCACCCATCTTGCTGTACCACAATCAGAAGGGGATGCGGAATGAGTATGAATGATAGCAGCTACATCACCTTGCCATTGTTCATTGGCTTTATACGCAACCTTGCTGCTGCAAATTGTTTTCCTCTTAGATTCTAAAGCTGAGCCCTCAGTACAAAAAGACAAACTATGCTTCTGCAGTTGAACTTCAACAGCATCACATTATTCACACGCTTGGTGAGACAGAGAAGTTCATTATCATCTGCAAAGTTACAGAAGACCTCTGGCTCTCATGAGGATTTGCCCTTCCTCTAAATGCATAATTTGTGAACTTACAAGGTTATATGCCTGCTGGTAAGCATCTTCACTTGTTTAGCTCTGTTCTTTCAGTATCTTCTAAAAGCAAGCATATTTTTCTGCCTTTGCCTTGCACATTTAAAAGGGGGTATTTAGAGGCTGCAAATGACCCATGGGCCATTATAGCACAGCGATTTGCTCTTACAGAAATGTCTTTCTAGTCTTTCTGTTGCTATGACCTGTGGATAGGAGCCTGTACCACCAAAGGGTTAGCCAAATTCAGCCACTGCTGGATGTTCCCAGGAGCAACAAGGTCATGGCTGATCCAGAAACTGGTGCTGCTGGCCCTGGAAAAGGGCCAGAGGTTGGACGTATAGCCTTGAACAGGGCTGCTACTTTTTTCTTCCTTTGAAGGGGCCTAAGACACAAGTATGTGTACATAAAGAAATTGCCTTATACTGAGTCAGATCCACTAGTGTATTGTCTACACTGACTGGCAGATTTTCAGGGGTCTTTCCCAACCCTATGTGGAGATGCCAGGGATTGAAACTGGGACCTTCTGCATGCAAAATAGATACTCTAACACTGAGCTACAAGTCCATATAGCCAAGGAGGAGGAAGAAAGATGAGTGCAGGCAAGGACAGTCTAGCTCAATATCCATAGGCCATGGGAAACCTTATTGGACCAGTGCAAGCCTATGGGATGCCTCAGAGGGGGCACGTTGGTGCTGTTCTTTCTTCCTGTGAAGCACTGTATAAGGCAATCTACGTGGACCAGACACTGGGAAAAGTCCAAGCAGCCAAACCTGGGGACAGAACCAGTCCAAGGGGAATACATTTCCCCCTTGAATCAACATGCTTAAACTGACTATTTACCTGTACATTGTATTTACTAGTCAGTGTTAGTAATGGCTTTGGTGAGTATCAGTGTTAGTAATGGCTTTGACGGGTTTGTTGCATTATTTGTGGCCCCATGGAAGTGGAATGACAGCCCCATAATACAGGGCCAGTTTACATGATTAGGTGGGGAAACAGTCATCAGATAATCTTGCCTTTAGTGACAGGAACCCCGTGTATGTAATGGAAAATCCCTGCCAGCAATAGCTGGTCTAAGCTAGCTTAGATGTGCAAACAGCTACTATATGGTGGCTGAAGTATGACATAAGAGGACATTTATACATTCATCCTTGCACAGAAAGTGAAATGTGGTGACTGGTTTGTTCCTACATTATCTGAGGGTCATATGAGAACTTGGAAATAATATTTTTAATCCCCTATTGAATTTTACTTAGATAATGTAATTTGAATTTACTAAATTCAATTATTGAATTGAACTTAAGTAGAATTTCCTATTGAATTTAAGTAAATTCTATTGAATCCTATTGAATTTCATTTTTTTTCACATTTTTTCAATTTTATTGAAACATAAGCAAAAGAAAGGAAAAACAGTGTCATGATATTTCTTTAAGCAAGTGCTAGAAAGAAAACATTATGAATATATTAACAGTTCTAAGAAAATTTGGCAGCAATGATCAACATTTGATTACATCTGATAAACACTTGGTTGCATAAAGCTGGGTACATAAAGCTTCACAAATCAAATCCAGAAAATGGGGACAAATGATGTCCTTGACGAATATTAAATTTTATGAAGAGATCCCAAGTTGACATAAATGACTCAGTTGAGATGAATCCAATTGAATTTCAATAGGATTCAACAGAATTTACTTAAGTTCAATAGGGAATTCTACTTAAGTTCAATTCAATAATTGAATTTAGTCAATTCAAATTACTAAATATATTAGCCAACATGTTGTGCAAATGCTACAGTTGTGGAAGGGCATTATGGTAGTGAAACATTCATTCACAAGAGACTTCCACATCACCAGGAGCTTGCATTGCCGACTAGTAGGTTTTAACTTAAGAATATAGGAACATAGGAAGCTGCCTTATACCAAGTCAGACCATTCATCCAGCTAGCTCAGTATTGTCTACACAGACTTGCAGTGGCTTCTCCAAGCTTGCAGGCAGGAGTCTCTCTCAGCCCTATCTTGGAGATTCCAGGGAGGGAACTTGGAACCTTCTGCATCCAAGCATGCAGATGCTCTTTCCAGAGTGGCCCCATCTGCTATGGAGAATATCTTGCAGTGCTCACATGTAGTCTCCCATTCAAATGCAAACCAGGGTGGGTCCTGTTTAGGAGACAATTCATGCTTGATACCGCAATGGCACAGCAGGGAAGTAACTTGCCTAGGGAGCAAGAGGTTGCTGGTTCGAATTCCCGCTGGTATGTTCCCCAGACACCTATATCGGGCAGCAGCGATATAGGAAGATGCTGAAAGGCATCATCTCACACTTCATGGGAGATAGCAATGGTATACCCGTCCTGTATTCTACCAAAGAAAACCACATGGCTCTGTGGTCACCAGGAATCAACACCGACTTGATGGCACAACTTTACCTTACCACAAGACAACTGCAGTAGCATAAGAAATAAGCTGGCGTAACACATAAGAAATAAACTGGTGTAACACAGTACATGACTTCCGCAAGAGCAGTTAGCAGTTTGGCCTGTGTTTACACTAGGTAAGTTCAAGGTGTGCCATTGTGTTGCATAACTAATTTGGAAATAGTGCAGCTACAATATCTTCTAGCACTTGCACACCTCCCTGGCTTCTGCAAACATAATGTTGAACCACATATTAGTCATTATATGCTTTTACACATTAGTTCCTATGGGACAGAACTGGATTGTATGCTTTTGACCATAAGTAATAAATATGTACAGGGAGGTTTAAGAATTCTTTCTTAACAATTTCACTGCATTCACATTTTCAATTTATGCAATTAGGTAAACAGGCTTTCTGTATAATATGGTGTTAGTTTCATTCAATTCTGTCTTTGCTTAATCTTCACATTAAAAAAAAAATCACTGGTTTTTAACTTAGCAGCAATTTGAAACATTCCCAAGCTGTATAACACAAAAACACAAGCTCATTGACCCATGAGAAACTAATCACTGAAGACAGATTTTTATAAAATTGCTTTTGAACATTACATTAATTCTAGATCAATAGGCTTATTTCTTAGCAATTTTCCAGTGGTGACATTTATACAGTCCTGTCCTTACATTTTATTATGCACCTTTAGCTAATCCAGAACCACAGTTAAGTACCTGACTCCCCGCCTCCCTTCCCATTTGTATTTCTTGTTAAAACAGAATTGTAGCTCAGAAAAACCCAGCTGATGAGGCAATAAAATCGGCAAGAAAGCACATGCTCTAACATGGACAATACGCCACAAAAGACACATGATTCTTGCATCTAATGACTGTGATTGCACTGTGATGTGGGACTAACTTATGACCTGGCTGCAGACTTCTATTAGCGGTTTATATCTTATATGAGCTGTTTTCTGTTATCTTAGACCTATCTACTTGAGAAACTTCTAATAATGGGTGGCTCCAGACATACACATTAACAGCAGTTAACACTAACCAGAGTTATAATTAGAAACTCCTTTTGCACTGCAGATGTACAATTAACCACTGTTAGCTCCCTGGAGTAAAGGGAGAGGGGACCCCCTCCCTGCCGCTCAGCCTCCCAGCCCGATCCCAGCCAGCTCCACAGTCAGACTGTGGGCAAAGCATCACCGCTCAGCTGCATTTGGCTATAATCTCTAGTGGGGTGTGCCAAGCGAGAGCGTGCCTTTTCGGAGCACCCCACTCATGACAGGGGAAGCACATTGAAGGCCTTTTAAATGCCTCACAATGCCAGTGCCACTTCCGCCAGCCATGGTGCTGCCCCCCTCCCCACAAGTGGCCCCTCCTGCTTGAGTCTGCCTCTCGGACGACACTCTTGGTGTGTTTGTGCTTGTGGACACCCATGAGTGGTTGCCCAGAGTGGCTTGACAGGATGGCCAGACAGGGTTGGGGCATGTTATTTATTATTATTATTATTTATTCGATTTCTATACCGCCCTTCCAAAAATGGCTCAGGGCGATGTTGGCATCCTATAGCCAGGAAACTCCATCACCGCACGGCTGACAGGAGGGGCGGGGCTGCTTTTCCAAAAGGCTGTCAGCAAGAAGTGCCGAAAGCATGGAGCACGTCCTCGGATGGGTCTGTGCCACCAGCCCTCTACTGTATGTTTCAAGTTTTGAAATTGGTGCTTAACTGTGATTAGGGATGGGTCTGCCTTCATGCGTAACGTTTCAGCAGCAAAACTGTGGTTATCGGCAATGAACCTTGGAGAAAACGTCAGGTCCCTATTGGAATTTGTCAGGGCAAACTGGAGTTTACTTTTGAGGCTTAACTGCAGTTTTGCATGTTTGGGTGTACTACAGTTACAAAGTCTAATAGCTTTAACTGCAGTTAAACTGTATGTGTGAACCAGGCCAAACTTTGGGATTAATTTACATAACCGATATATGGAACTCTCCAAAGTTCTATCAGAGCTTATTATATATAGGGCCCATTTAATCATTGACCAGGATAAAGAACATGAGAGTTGTGTTACCATGTGGGAATGGCCAATCACCTCTGTGACTTGCCCTAATCACATGGTTGCAACATTAACACATGCCCCTCTGCAGCATGGCTTCACATCACATTCACTCTGCTTGATGTGTCTTTGTGAAGGGGCCTCAGAATCAGTTTACCAAGTGGATGCTTGCACATGATGCAAACTGCCCACAGACTTAGGTTTTGGGCAGTATTCAAATGTGTTAAACAAAACAACAAACAAACAAATGATAAATTACCACCTCACAATATAACCCCCCAACACCCTCCCTCTCTCCTTCCCTCCGAAGCATCCCAAGGCACTTAGGAACATAGGAACATAGGAAGCCGCCATATACTGAGTCAGACCATTGGTCTATCTAGTTCAGTATTGTCTTCACAGACTGGCAGCGGCTTCTCCAAGGTTGCAGGCGGGAATCTCTCTCAGCCCTATCTTGGAGTAGCCAGGAGGGGAACTTGAAACCTTCTGCTCTTCCCAGAGTGTCTTTATCTGCTGAGGGGAATATCTTGCAGTGCTCACACATCAAGTCTCCCATTCATATGCAACCAGGGCAGACCCTGCTTAGCTAAGGGGACAAGTCATGCTTGCTACCACAAGACCAGCTCTCCTTAAGGGACACCCAGAGCCACAGAGTATCCCAACTCTCTTTTATTTATTTATTTATTTATTTTTGCATTTATATACCGCCTTTCGTTAAAAAGATAACCCCAAGGCGGTTTACAAAAGTTAAAAACATACAATAAAAAGACAATAAAAACATCATGTTAAAAATATAAAAACATATAAAAACAGGCATAAAAACAATACAACAAATACAACAAATAAAAACACAGAGAAGCTGCAGTAGAAAACGATCATGTAAAAGCCTGGGTAAAAAGCCAAGTCTTTAAAAGCTTTCTAAAAGCCGTGATGGAGTCCGAGGAATGAATGGCCACTGGGAGAGCATTCCAGAGTCTGGGGGCAGCAACAGAGAAGGCCCTGTCCTGAGTGCACAACAGCCGGGCCTCCCTCATTGTCGGCACCCGGAGCAGGGCCCCCTCAGATGTCCTTGTCAAGCGGGCAGCAACCCTTGGGAGCAGGCGGTCCCTCAAATACCCCGGGCCCAAACCATTTCGGGCTTTAAAGGTCAAAACCAGCACCTTGAATTGGACCCGGAAACGAACCGGCAGCCAGTGCAGCTCTTTCAAAATGGGGGTGATATGTTCCCAACGGGCAGCTCCGGATAAAACCCTCGCTGCCGTGTTTTGCACTAGCTGCAGTTTCCGGATATTCTTCAAGGGCAGCCCCACGTAGAGCGCGTTACAGTAATCCAGCCGCGACGTGACTAAGGCGTGGGTAACCGTGGCCAGATCTGCCTTCTCGAGAAAGGGACGCAACTGGCGCACCAGCCGAAGCCGTGCAAAGGCACCCCTGGCCACCGCCTCCACCTGAGCTTCCAAAAGCAGAGCCGGGTCCAGTAGTACCCCCAAGCTGTGTACTTGCTCCTTCAAGGGGAGTGCAACCCCATCCAGAACCGCTAAAATCTCCTCATCCCGATTGGCTCTCCTACTGACCGACAGTACCTCCGTCTTATCTGGATTCAATTTCAGTTTGTTAGCCCACATCCAACCCATCACGGCCTCCAGCCCCCGATTCAGGACATCCACCACCTCCCTAGGATCAGATGACAAGGAGAGATAGAGCTGAGTGTCATCCGCATATTGCTGACAACTCAGTCCAAATCTCTGGATGACCTCTCCCAGCGGCTTCATGTAAATGTTAAACAGCATGGGGGACAAGACCGATCCCTGCGGGACCCCACAGGCCAACGGCCACGGGGCCGAGCAGTAGTCCCCCAGCACCACCTTCTGAACCCTCCCCTCAAGAAAGGACCGAAACCACTGCAACGCAGTGCCTCCGATTCCCATACTCGAGAGGCGGCCCAGAAGGATACCATGGCCGATGGTATCGAACGCCGCCGAGAGGTCCAGCAGAACCAACAGGGACGCAGTCCCCCTGTCTAGTTCCCGGTGTAGGTCATCCACTAGGGCGACCAAGGCAGTCTCAGTCCCATACCCGGGGCGGAAGCCAGATTGAAAAGGGTCCAGATAATCCGTATCATCCAAGACCCTCTGCAGCTGGGATGCCACCACACGCTCTATCACCTTGCCCAAAAAGGGGAGGTTAGACACAGGTCTATAGTTGTCCAGGTTGGAGGGATCAAGGGAGGGCTTTTTTAATAGAGGTCTTACCACCGCCTCCTTAAGGCACGATGGCATCCTGCCCTCCCTTAATGAAGCATTAACGATCACCTCCAGCCATCTACCTGTCCCCTCCCTGGCAGCTTTTATTAGCCATGAAGGGCAAGGGTCAAGAGCGCACGAAGTCGTCCGCACACTTCCCAGGATCTTGTCCACATCCTCAGGCCGCACCAACCGAAAAGAATCCAACACAACGGGACCAGATGGTACCAAAGGCACGTCTGCCGGAACTGCCAAAACTCTGGAGTCCAGGTCAGCACGGATGCAAGCGACTTTATCTGCAAAGTGACAGGCAAACCGATCACAAAGAGCTGTAGATGGCTCCTCCCCCATTGTCTGGGGGGATGTGTGGAGCAAGGTTTTCACCACACGAAACAGCTCTGTTTGTCTGCACTGAGCAGACGCAATGGAGGCGGAGAAAAAGCATTTCTTCGCCGCCCCCACTGCCACAGAGTAGTCCCTAAAATGGGCTCGAGCCCGTGTTCGGTCGGATTCGTGACGACTCTTCCTCCAGCGTCACTCCAGCCGTCGCCCGAGTTGCTTCATCGCCCTAAGCTCCGAGGAAAACCAAGGAGCCGAACGGGCTCCACCAAGCCGGAGAGGGCGCTTGGGGGCAACCGTGTCAACAGCCCGGGCCATCTCTCCATTCCAGAGATCAACCAAGGCCTCAAAAGGGTCACCAGCTCTGGACACTGGAAACTCCCCGAGGGCCGTCTGAAATCCAAGCGGATCCATAAGCCTCCGGGGGCGGACCATCTTAATCGGCCCACCACCCCTGCAGAGGGTAGACGGAGCAGTCAAACTAAACCCCACCAGGTGATGATCTTTCCATGACAAGGGAGTGGTCTCAAATTCCCCCACCTCCAGATCATTTATTTCCCGGTCGGCAAAAACCAGATCCAGAGTGTGTCCCGCCACGTGGGTAGGGCCCGATACCAATTGAGACAGGCCCATGGTTGCCATGGAGGCCATGAAATCCTGAGCCGCACCCACTAGGGGGGCCTCAGCGTGGACATTGAAATCCCCCAAAACAATAAGCCTGGGGGAACCCAAGGCCACCTCCGAGACCACCCCCGCCAGCTCAGGTAGGGAGACTGAAGTGCAGCGGGGTGGTCGGTACACCAACAGAATCCCCAGCCTATCTCGGAGACCCACCCTCAAGGACAAACACTCGAAATTCTGAGATTGCCTGACCGGGCACCTGGAAACGGGGAGAGTCTCTCGAAAGATGACTGCAACGCGGGGCTGCTGCACGATCTGGAAACCTGGAGGACAAAGCTGAGAGAGACCAACCCCGCCCAGCGCATCCAACCAGGTCTCCGTCACGCATACCAGGTCAGCACGCTCATCCACAATCAAATCATGGATGAGAGATGTTTTTGTGTTAACTGACCTGGCATTCAGCAGCAGCACCCTAATCCTCGAAGGAGTGTTCCCAGAGCTCCCTAGGGTCAGAGGGTTGGGAGAAGGGCCGGAAAAAGGAACAGGCCTCAATTGCCTGGACCGATTTCCCCTGTAACGGCCTGCCGAACTCCCACCGCCATACCTCCCTCTGCCTGCTACCCGTGATATTGCCGCCCCCACTCCAGACCCACTTTTTCGCTCCCCCAGGCACATCTCCCCAGAATAAACCACCACGGCTTCTTGGCTTAATAAAAAACCAAGACCAGACTTGCGTGATCTCCTGCTAGCTTCTTGATTGTGGGAAAACAGATCTTCAGGGCAGAAGGAAAAGATCTTCAGGGCCCCAGGCAGCTCACCCCACGGCTGAGAGCCACAAGGACGAGAGCCCTTGTGCCCTCGCCCTTCTTGGAATATAGACAAATGGTATGCTTTCAGAATAACCTTTTTTCAGTTAGATGTAACAATGTTGACCATACAGGAAACTTAAGGGACTCATAAAGGGTGGAAAGTATTAAAATAATCAATGTGGCAGGATTGCTGCAGCTTTAGTAAGGAGAGCTGGTCTTGTAGTAGCAAGCATGACTTGACCCCTTAGCTAAGCAAGGTCTGCACTGGTTGCTTATGAATGGGAGACTAGAAGTGTGAGCACTGGAAGATATTCCCCTTAGGGGATGGAGCCACTCTGGGAAGAGCAGAAGGTTTCAAGATCCCTCCCTGGCTTCTCCAAGATAGAGCTGAGAGAGATTCCTGTCTTCAACCTTGGAGAAGGCGCTGCCAGTCTGTGAAGACAATACTGAGCGAGATAGACCAATGGCCTGACTCAGTATATGGCAGCTTCCTATGTTCACATTCACTACTACCATCATCTTTAGGAAAAACAAGGTGCAGGAAGACCCTAATAACTGAGGGTACAGTAGTGGCCAAGGCTCAGGCCTTCTCCATAGTGGTGCTACTTCACTTCTAGTCTCCCATTCATATGCAACTGGGGGTAGACCCTGCTTAGCTAAATGGTCAAGTCATGCTTGCTACCACAAGACCAGCTCTCCTCTCCATATGCTTATGGAGCATGTGCTTCATGAAGAAAGGTTCAATCGACTGTTAAATACAGTAATCTCAAGTAGCAACAGGGATGAGAAAGACCTTTGTCTGAACTCTTGCAGAGCGGCTACCAGGTTTGTCAGCCCATTAGCACTGCATGCATGCAGATTGCACAAGCATTGGAAAAGAGTAAGTTGATTGAAAATAATCGGCTTATTCTTGTGTAACATCATTTGCACAACTTATGTACATGCAATGTTACTGGACTGACGTACACTTGCATGATATGTCAGCCACTCAGTATAAGCCAGCTTCATAGATTCAGTTCTAATATCAAACAATAAAGATGTCTGATATAAGATAGTAATGATTCCTCAGCTCACCAGGCTGATTAGTTTCAAATGAAATATATATTCCATATACCTAATCATCTGGCCCCTCCCCACTAAGAGCTGGATACATCTGCAGCCATTCCAGTTGCAAGCTGCCAGTTGTCCATCAGAGATGTTAATGGAAGTTTTAATGTATTTTTATCCTACTTTGAGATCACCCGGCATTTGGTGTGTCCGTGTGTGCCCCCCGCATCAATTTTGCAATGTCTGGACCAATATGAACCAAATTGGGTACAGTTGTAGCAATAGCAATAGCAATAGCACTTACATTTATATACCGCTCTATAGCTGGAAGCTCTCTAAGCGGTTTACAATGATTTAGCATATTGCCCCCCAACATTCTGGGTACTCATTTTACCGACCTCAGAAGGATGGAAGGCTGAGTCAACCTTGAGCCCTTGGTCAGGATCGAACTTGCAACCTTCTGGTTACAGGGCGGCAGTTTTACCACTGTGCCACCAGGGGCTCAGGGGCAGGGGCAGTTGTAGGGACACATAGGGACACCTCAATGACGTAGTTTGTGATGATGTCATCCACCCTGATTCAAGATGGCAGACACGTGAATGTTTGAGGTGTAAGTGGGCTAACTTGTGGACTGTCTAACCAATTTGAACCAAATTAGTGAATGACACACAAGGACACCTAAATGGCATAGTTTGTGATGTCATCCACCCTGATTCAAGATGGCAGATGTGCAAACTTTTGAGGCACAAATGGGCTAACTTGTGAAATGCCTAACCTATTTGGACCAAATTTGCTACAACTGTATGGACACATGGGGACACCTCAACTACATCGTTTGTGATTGTTTCATCCACCCCGATTCAAGATGGTGTATGCATCAAAGTTTTAGGTAAACGTGGGCTAACATGTGAACCGCCTAACCGATTTGAACCAAATTTGCTACAGCTGTAGGAACATAGGAACATAGGAAACTGCCATATACTGAGTCAGACCATTGGTTTATCTAGCTCAGTATTGTCTTCACAGACTGGCAGCAGCTTCTCCAAGGTTGCAGGCAGGAATCTCTCTCAGCCCTATCTTGGAGAAGCAAGGGAGGGAACTTGAAACCTTCTGCTCTTCCCAGAGCGGCTTCATCCCCTGAGGGGAATATCTTGCAGCACTCACACATCAAGTCTCCCATTCATATGCAACCAGGGCAGACCCTGCTTAGTTATGGGGACAAGTCATGCTTGCTACCACAAGACCAGCTCTCCTCTCAGCTGTAGGGACACATAGGGATGCTTCAATGGCATAGTTTGTGATGATGTCATCCACCCCGATTCAAGATGGCAGACACATGAATGTTTGAGACACAAGTGGGCTAACTTGTGGAATTCCTAACCAATCTGAACCAAATGAGGAATAGTTGTAGTGAATGACACACAGAAACACCTCAATGGCATAGTTTGTGATGATGTCATCCACCCCAATTAAAGATGGCAGACACATAAACTTTTGAGGCACAATTGGGCTAACTTGTGAACTGCCTGATTCGAACCAAATTTGCTACAGCTGTAGGGGCACATGGGAAAACCTTAATGCTATAGTCTGTGATGACGTCATCCACCTCAATCCAAGATGGTACACGTGTGAACTTTTGAGGGGAACTTTTGAGGGAAAAGTGCACTAACCTGAGGACTGTCTAACCAATTTGGACCATATTAGGTACAGTTGTAGTGAGTGACACACAGGGACATCTTGGTGGCATAGTTTGTGATAATGTCATCCACCCTGATTCAAAGTGGTGGACACTTACACTTTTGAGGCGCAAGTGGGCTAACTTGTTAACCACTTAACCGATTTGAACCAAATTTGCTACAGCTGTAGGGACACATAGGGATGCCCCAATGGCATAGTTTGTGATGATGTCATTCACCCCAATTCAAGATGGCAGATGCATAAGCATTTGAGACAAAAGTGGTGCAAGGGATCTAACTTGTGGGCCTCAGTTTGAACCAAATTTAGTCCAGTTGTAGAGATAGTGAAAGGATAGTAGGCAGCTAGTTTTAGGAGAACAACTTGTAAAAATTGATATGGTAACCAGCACCAGAAATACTGATGATCAACAGGTATAGATAATTTTAACATGTTATTAGATAAGGAAGATATCTTACCACTAATAATTAAACAATTAAATAATAGATAATTAGGTAATAGATAATTAATAGATATTAGATAATTATTAGATAAGGAATATATCTAACAGGATATCAGTCTTGTCGGAATATTGTAAGACTTTTGGACAAAGTGTTTCCCTTCAGTTTTAATGTAGCATTTGTTTTTAAAGTATGATCTGTCCAGAACTATTGAAGTGGAGGAGCAATTCCAAGAACTATATATCTCAATCAAATCACAAATCAATAGTCTGAAGCATTTTGATGATTCTCAAGGTTCCTAAGCACATAGTTCAGGATCAACGTTGCAACATGCTTGCATTTATACATCTTCCACAATTGCATCTTTCAGTTTGCTTCACCACACTGATACTCATATTTCTGGTATAGTGGTCACCAGGTATATTTGACACAATGATATAAATGCAATTTGTTCAGTGAAAGAAAGATATTGCTGTACACCCGACATGCTTGTTCATTGCTCTCTGTGGCAAGTTATTCGTTTCTGTGCAGTAATCATCCAAAGACATAACCACTCAGCTGTTGACCACATCACTGGAAAGGACCCCTGTGCCAGTTTACATGAGAAAATTTGGTGTGGTGATGATCGGAGTCCATTGGACAGTCTATTCAAGTAGATTTCAGGAGTTTCAAGGGCCCTCCCCAGAGGGGCATTGTGGAGTAGAGGCTCTGGCAGATAGAATATGCGGGTGTTTGAACTACTATTGTGAACACTGTCTTCTCCCTATATGAGCCTACCCACACTAAGATCACCTCTGGAAACTCTGCTCCATATGCCTGTCTGGAACAGGAATATGCTACACAGAGTAGGACCTTTTCCACCAATACTATGGAAATTCCTCCCAAGGGATGTGTGCCTCATTTCCTCCCTGGTGTCTTTTAGGCATCTGGCTAAGACCGTGCTTTCCCAGCATATTTTTAGGCTGGTTTGGCATCAGGTGGAGATCCATGTTCTTTGCTGCCATTAATAGTTTGATGCTGTTTTGAGAAATTGTTGTTTTATGCTGATGTTTTCTATATAGTTTCTATTTGATTTCAATACTGTTAGCTGCCTGGGGAGCTTTCTAAATGGAAAGGCAGTACACAACAAACACATAATAATTCACAAAGTTCATTTCACTGCTTTGCTGAACTAGCTTTATAACTTATGCCTCTAGTTTAAATCAAGGGAGCTACAGAGAATAATGGAGCATAAATACCTTATGTTCTAAGTCTAAAAGGTATACATATTCATATGTACAGACTAAAGGTCTGTCGGCTTTGGTGACCACATGGTTATCTTTACTGACTGAGTAAAGATAACCATGACAGTGGCCCGGTTCATACAAAATGAAAAACTAGGGGTCCCTTCACCTCCAGTTTCCAAACCTGAAAAACCCAGGGAAATTGAGTTTGCAGAGGAAAGCAACCCATGGTTTCCCTCACCAAACTCCACTCTGAACCTAGGTGGCCAGATTTGGCTTTAAAAAACGGCCCATTTGACCCATGAGTATACCCCTTAGGTTCTGGTGACTCTGCTCTGAACCTTCAGTCAGAACAGAGTTTCACTGCCGCAGACTCCATTTCTGTGGTGGCAGAATTACATAGGAATGCTGGAGCTGCAGTGTGGGCCCCACAGGGCCAGAGCTGAGGGAAGAAGATCCTTTCTCACCATGGCCCAATGGACTGTATGGGATGTCCTTCTGTGAAAATGGAAGCCTACATAGCTAGCTCCCCCACCTCTCTGCAGTCTTGCTGACTGCAGACACACGCTCTCCCCAACAACCAAACACAGGTGGGAGAGTTAGGGAGGGCACAGAACCGTGGGTCCATTGGACCTGCAGTTCCTTGTTACGTATGAATAGGGCCATTGTGAAGCCACAGTTAACCATAGTTAACAATAGTTAAGAACCCATTCTATGGTTTACATTTCTAGATTTAGATGTATTACAGCCAAACAGTTGTTTTATTGCTGCTTGTCTGCTTTGGTCTCCCATTTGCTCAGGGCTCAGTTTCAAGCTGCACCATTGGAATAGGGGCAAAACAGTGGCCCTAAACAGTGGCAAAACAGTGGCCCTAAACTGTGGTTTATCAATTGTGAACTCAGATATAACACAAAACTACAGGGCCAGTTTGGACGAGTGCCACCAAGCACATGTGATAAGATTGGGGACATGCCGAGAATGCATCAGCTCTGATGTCACTGGATAACATTCCAATGCACACTTTGGGCATCTCAGTTGTGAGGGAAAGTTAATCTGAATCATCCCTCTACACATGCTTCAAAACCCAGGAGCTTCTTTTGGAGAGGGGAGATTAAGATTAAGATTAATGTCCCGCTCACATGATTAGGGGATGCCTTGAGAACATGTTGGGATGTACTCTGGTGACATCAGAGTGGGCATGCTCTCAGCCTATCCCTGATCTTATCATGTGTATGGTGCAGCACTTGTCCAAACTGACCCACAGTTAGCACAGAATCTGATTTGCAATGTAACTTTGAACCATAGATCCAGATCCTGGTTTGTTGAACCCAAACAAGCCACAGAGCAAGCTCAGGTTCAGACATACACAAATTATTGGTATATCTAAATAAACCATGGTTTTATATAATGGCTGTACCCAGCTTGTGCATATTTATCCATTTGTATGCTTTCTGGCACATCCCCAAGTATAGAGAACTACTTTTATTAGTCCTTAGGTTTTTTGATAGGACTGGCTATAAAGATGGATAGACCTGTTGGAGATCCAGCTCAAGATGACATCAACCTTTTGCACCAGTAACCCTAATGACCAGTAGAGGCATTAGGAGCAGAGATAGATAGTTAGGATCTCCTTCTCTTTCCTGTTTATCTCTGCCTCTAGGACCCCTCTATTGATAGAATATACTCAGGAACTTCCTGAGAGTGACTTCCTTCTTCTTCCCAGAATGCTTCTAGCTCTCTCTCTCTGAGCACCATGCTTCTATAGGTCTCTCTCTCTCTCTCTCTCTGCCCACCATGCAGCCAGTAGTTAGATATAGGTCTTTCCTATCCATGGACTTCTGAATAAAGTAGATTAGTTTAACCTTACATGAATCTCCGTGCTTATCATTTACAAGCTGTTGCCCCTGAGACTTCTGCTGTAATGGGAGAGAGTTAGCTCCTGAAATATCTGCTGTATAAGTAATTACCCTCCAACAAGAACTAGAGATTATGCTGCATTAGATGGTCACAGGGTAGCAACACAAAAATACTGGTATTCTGTGCTTAGCTCATTTTAAAAAGAACAAATGCATTTGTTTATGGAACTGAATAATTACTCAACCTTGTGGCACAATGAAAAAAATTGGTTAAAAAAATGACTGTGGGAGAACAGTAAAGCTCCAAAGGGGTATTCAAGGGAAATTACCGGAGCTATGGAAAAACAGCTACAAAGAAAACATCTAGCAAACACCTTAAGTTGTGTTTATTCATTACTTCCTCCTTCTTTTGTTATATTTTACAATCCCTTTACATTTTGCTTTTGAGTAGCTTTTTTCTCTCCATCTTCCAGTTTGCTATTCAAAGCCTGTAGCCAAATAAAGAAGGGTCCAGTTTGAAAGATTGATACAATTTCTTTGATAAAGAGCAACTTGTCAAAATTATGCACAGAAGCCCTGAGGCAAAAAGTAAGGTGCATTCAATAACAGTGGTAAATAGAGTCCTTACCATAAATGGAGAGGAGTCCAGCTGGCAAATCCTACATTCTCAGTATGAAAGAAAGATCAAGGCAAGATGTTATGTAATTAACTTTTATCAAACTAGAATGACAAAAGCTCTGGAGAGAGCGGGACTTAATGTGAATGGAAGAGACAGCATCTATTTTCTATCTCCAGATTTGTGCATAAATTACAGTTCAGTTTTACACCTGGGTCATTTGCTCTCTGTCCCAATGTTGCTCTAAAAGTAGGCTTCATTTATTGCTGGCAAATTCTTGGTCAACTTGAGTTAATTACCTGTAGTATCTTGAGAGATAATTTTGCATCAGCTCAGGTGTTACCACTTGCTAAAATAATCAAGGGATAAAACAGGACACGTGCACCAGCTCTTGATGTGCTACTGAACACTTGTAAGAATTGAAGGACCCTCTTCTGGATCAGATGAAAAGTCTATCTATTCCAGCATCCTGTTTCCCACAACATATGCCTCTGAGAGACCCACAAGCAGTACATGGAAGCAAGAACCCTCTTCTTATTTTGCTCCCCTACAACTAGTATTCAACAGCTTACTGCTTGTGAACCCGTATTTCTGCATAACCTTGTGACTAATAGCCATTGATAGCTCTGTTCTCCATGAATTTAATTTAGGCCCTTGGTAATGGCTAGTGACCATCACCACATCTTGTGGCAGTGATATGCATTATGTGATGTAGGAAGAAGTGACTCATATTGTTTGTCTTGAATCTACTGCCAATCAATTGTATTGGATGACTTCAAATTCTAGTATTTTGGAGGATGGAGGAAAATGTTTTTCTACCCACACTGTACATAACTGGACAAACTTCTATCTACATTGAAAAATTGGGTGGGGTGGATGTGAAAAATGTAAAAAAACTGCTGTATCCAGATAATTTCTCAATGTATCTGCATGAAATTTGGGGAGATGGTGGTGCTTGTTGCCTAGTTACCCTTTGCCAATTTTCACACAATTTGAATGTTTGGTTTGGTTTTTCTGACAAATAGAATGCTCAGAGGTTATAATGGTGGAATGAAGTATTTCTAAGCACACTTCAACTATAATGACACCACTGTGCCAGTATCATAAAGGCTAATTATAATAAAAGCTACATTAGATTGGGATAGCCACCCATTATAATTGCAAATATTAATAAAACCAGTTTCATCTAGTTGGTTATGGAAAGGAAAAGATCTATATACTGTAGGTGGGTGGAAATTAAACCCTACATAACCAACTATGTACAATATGGGCAACTGTGGTCATTGGAATCACTAGCATTGGCTGGAGTTGACCATATAGTTATGCACACTCAAGTTTCAGAGAAATATATAGGAAGTTATTTGTACTCAGTGCTTGATTTCAGCCACAGAATGATCTTGGTCCCAGAAGTGTAGGATTCTGAACTAAACTTGCCAGAAGTTAGGCTACCCATATTTTAAGCAAAATGTCTGCAGTGGTGGGAGTCAGTGCAGGATTATCTAAATATGGTGAAGCATTTGCAAAGAAGTCTAGAAAGGCTTTCATCTTATACACAGGTAGTAGTTTCTGACTGTTTTACTTTTTTGTTATTACTACAGAGAGTTTTCTGCTATTGATTGGGCTGTATTGTTCACTGAACACAGTAGGAATATTCTGAATATTGCAAGTAAAATGGTAATAAAAAAGATGGAACAGAGCTTGAACAACACCTGTTATTTTACTTATACCACCACCTAAATCTTTGCAAAAAAGAAAAATCATGAAAGCTAAGAATGAATTGATTAGATGCCCTTGTTAATATGTAGCATATATGTAATGATAACAAAATTAAGAATTGCAGGCACTGATCCTTTGACCTGAATGATTCACAGATATTAAATGTGTCTCTCAAAAATGCAATTTCTTCCTGAGATTTTACTTGCTTTCTTCCGTCAAGTATGGACACTGTGTAGGAGACTGTGATGGTTTACTACCACTCAAGAGAACGGGCAGGTGCTCCATTATCTACAGAAGAGCTCCTCTATTATTTCACAAATACAATCAAAATTAGACAGGGGGATGATCAAGAGATTGATATGATCCCACCAAGGTGCTTTCTTTGTTAATGAAACCTACCCCCCCCCCACACACACACACTCCCCAGTGACTGCAGGAGAACATTAAAAAAGGAAATGTGATGTTATTGCTATGCTCTAGTGTACAGTATTGTCTTGCACTATCCAAAGAGCTGCAAAATGCATTTGACATGGAAGTGATTAATATGTGCCAAAGGACAAAAACGTGTTCATACTCTAGTATTACTTTTCACTCTAAATTTCTGTTCTATTGAGTGTTATATTGGAAGAGTCATCTTATTTCAAGAGCATTTCTGCATATTTAACCAGTACATGGCAGGAAATTCAGCAAGTGAAACCTTCCCAACATCATGCAAGTGGGATGATTTTTCTATCCTGCAGTGATGGGGAAGCTTTGCCTGATGAAAATCTCCTTGACATGAAGCTGTTAAAAGTTCAAAAGCTCTCCCAGTTTTAAAAAAAAGATTAAAGTTTTACTTGTTATTGTGACCTAGTTTTGGCTGAAATATATAAATCATCAGAGTTTAGTTATGACAAACAATATGGGATATATAGTGTACACACACACACACACACAGCCCAGAGATTACTCACATAGTCACTAACATTAAAGCTAGATTTAGTCCATTGTTAGACTTATCTTCCATGAATTTGTTGACTCCTTATCACTTATTTTGCAAGGAGAAAATAGACAAGCCCAAATCATACTTAACATTCTGACCATCCCACCACATGTACAATCTATTGCGACTTTCAGGACCAGGCAATCAGAAAAAACAATTTCCTATTTTCAAAAGGCTATTTTACCAACTCTATAGTTAGCACAAGGAGGAAGGCTTCATCAGCAGTAAACTTCCAGCTACTTTCTCCCCAAATACCCTTGATAGTCTTTGTGGGTGATATATACCCCTGCTAATTGGGCAAAGAGGCACCTTTTAACGTGGTGATTCTCTTTATATAGCAGGGGGAGAGTAACTGGCCCTATCCACCCCCAGCAAAGTACTTCCAGTGACTGTTGCTGGTGTCTATCTTATGTTTCTCTTTAGAATGTGAGCCCTTTGGGGACAGGGTTCCATCTTATTTGTTTGTTATTTCTCTGTGTAAACCGCCCGAAGCCATTTTTGGAAGGGCGGTATAGAAATTGAAATATTATTATTATTATTATTATTAAGAAGTCCAAACTCAATGGCGGGAACACCATAAAAGCCATAAACACCTGGGCTATACCTGTTATCATATACACTGCAGGAATAATAGACTGGACCCAGGCAGAGCTAGAGACGCTAGATCATAAGACCAGGAAAATCATGACCATCAATCATGCTCTGCACCCCCGCAGTGATGTCGATAGGCTCTACCTCCCTCGCTCAGGTGGAAGAGGAATGCTGCAAGTCCATCAAACAGTAGAGGAGGAGAAAAGAGGCCTTGAGGAATATATCAAGGACAGTGAAGAAGATGCACTTCAAATGGTCAATAACGAGAAACTATTCAACACCAATGAAAGAAAGCAGGCCTACAAGAAAGAATAAGTCAAGAACCGAGCAGAAAAATGGAGAAATAAGCCCCTGCATGGTCAATATTTGCACAATATAAGTGGAAAATCAGACATCACCAAGACCTGGCAATGGCTTAAGAATGGCAACTTGAAGAAAGAAACAGGGTTTAATACTGGCTGCGCAAGAACAGGCACTAAAAACAAATGCAATAAGAGCAAACGTCAAAAAATCCACAACAAACAGCAAGTGCCGCCCTTGTAAAGAAGCAGATGAAACAGTGGACCACCTAATCAGCTGTTGTAAAAAGATTGCACAGACTGACTACAAACAAAGGCATGACAAGGTAGCAGGGATGATACACTGGAACATCTGCAAAAAATACAAGCTACCTGTAGCCAAAAATTGGTGGGACCATCAAATTGAAAAAGTTGTCGAAAATGAAGATGTAAAAATCTTATGGGACTTCTGACTACAAACAGACAAACATCTGCCACACAATACACCAGATATAACTGTAGTCGAGAAGAAAGAAAAACAAGTCAAAATAATCAACATAGCAATACCAGGGGATAGCAGAAGAGAAGAAAAAGAAATAGAAAAAAATCACCAAATACAAAGATCTACAAATTGAAATTGAAAGGCTGTGGCAGAAGAAGACCAAAATAATCCCAGTGGTAATTGGCGCCCTGGGTGCAGTTCCAAAAGACCTTGAAGAGCACCTCAACACCATAGGGGCCACAGAAATCACCATCAGCCAATTACAAAAAACAGCTTTACTGGGAACAGCCTATATTCTGCGACGGTATCTATAACAACAGCAACAACATTGACAATAAAATTCTGGCATCCCAGGTCCTTGGGAAGGACTCGATGTCTGGATAAAACAAACCAGTCAATAACACCTGTCTGACTGTGTAAACAAGAAATAATAATAAATTATTAATAATAATTTAAATAAATTATTATTAAGGCTACAGTCCAAGCATATTTACTTGGAAGTTCAGGGTAAAGACAGATGTATTATAAAATACACTCCTGTGAAGAACAGATATATTATAAAAGTATGTTTGTTTTATAATGCAAAGGAACAGTGGCTTCCTTCGACCTTCACAGCTAAAAAGACAGATGTGCATACCAGTGAACAGAATGCTAGAATATCAGTCTTACCCCTTTGGTTTGTTCATTTGCCTGCTCGCCACTACCACCACCACCTCCTCCTTTTACTGGGGAAATTAACAAAACATCCCACTGCCAGCTGACTGAGAGGCGAGGAGGCTGTAGACTTGTAAAAGAATATGCTACTGCATTATTTAGCATCAGAGATAATATTTCAGATAATTATTCTACCCATTTTATTAAATGTAGCGGAGAATATTCTTTTACAAGTCTAGGGGCTCCACCAATGAAAGTGAGAAGTTCTGGCTTGCCGCATCGTTCATCCTTCCAAACTGCTACATGTTGATGAGCCTCTCACGTGCAGTGCAGCTTCATCTCCCCTCATCTCCAGCATCTAGTAGTTGGGTGTTTTGTTAGCTTTCCCCAACTATAGGAGGAAGTGACAAGTGAGTGGGGATCACAAGTTGTTTATTAGCTGGCATGCATGCGTGACTTGTCAGCTGAAAACCTGGACTCATCACAGGGCTGAGGAACACACACTGAATCCTCCTTTACATCAGTCTTCATCCTTTCTTCTAAGTAACGACTCTTAAGCATCAGGCTGCAAGGATTCTGCCAAGAGAATTAAGATCCAAGGCTTTGCTTTTCATGCCTATGTGAGTTAGCGCTGCTAAATAAACTTGTGGCTTCGAGTCGGTGCCTGGTGACCACAGAAACTTGTGGTTTTCTTTGGTAGAATACAGGAGGGGTTGCCATCTCCAGAATACAGGAGACCATTGCCTTCTCCTGCGCAATATGAGACGATGCCTTTTAGCATCTTCCTATATCGTTGCTGCCCGATTTCCCATAGTGTTTCCCATAGGTGTTTCCCATAGTCTGGAAAACATACCAGCGGGGATTCAAACCAGCAACCTCTTGCTCCCTCGGCAAGTTAGTTCCCCGCTTCACAGAAAAGCCTGCCTAGCCTGATCTTGAGCTGTGATAGGAGCTTGATTTGCAGCATCAGCAGATGAACATTTTGGTGGCACTAAATAAGCATTATCACCGGCTACTATCTACAGATATTAGCTGCTTCAAAGGTGCAGTCACAGAGGGTAGTTGAAATGTTGGCAATCCTAGTGTGGACTTATCATTAAGATCTGGATTCTGACAGGTACAACACAGGAAGTAAGATCCCAGGATAACTGCAGTCATTTTTCTGTTCATGTGATATTTTAAACAATGAACAGAAAGGAAAACTTGATATTTTAACAACCTAACTTAAAACAGTATATGTTCAACTTAGCTCCAGAGATTACTATAATGATTTTTTTTAAAGGTTTAAATCAAGGAACTATGTACCATGGGGTTTTGTAATTCATGAACATTTATTAACTTGCACATTTCAGTCATGTGCATTTAACAGCTGCATGATAACCAGAGGAATTCAGAGAACTTTTACTGAGAAAGTGTTCTGTGCTTGATTATGATAATGAGGTCAGCTATGAAGAATACCGGTATGTATTCAGGGCACTGTGAAAATGAAAACTGCATTTTCTTGATCTTGTAAGTCTTGAATTCATCTAGATAGAGTATGTTTGCAGATCTGTGAAAATGTTAGATCACAGGGTGAATCAGTCTGTACTTGTGCACACATTTATGCAGCTGCTGATCATACTACCAATAAATTATACTGGCACACCCAATCCCCCTGATTGTGCAACCATCAACAATGGGACAAAGGATACCACTCCTCTGAATTTGGTGCAAATGATTGGAAAGACGGCTGAGATACAGCAGTTTAGGTTTTTAACTAAAAAAAAAAAAGGTTTCGAAGTTTTGGGGGAGGCGAGAATAATGGAAAGGTCCTTTTAAAAATGTTAGTGGGAAACAATGTAAAAATCCTGTGTGGCAAACCAGCCAGCACCTCACCCAGCATACAGATTGTTCTCAATGAATCTAACATTAGCCAAAACATCCCACAGAGCATAAGATCTGTTTAGTATGTTTAAAACAAAAATGCCAATAATCCATCCTCTCCTACTTTGTAGAGAATACAGCAAGAAAGAGATAAAGTGACTGACATAATGAGGAACATTACCCAAAGTTTTCCTCCTGAATTAAAAGCACATTTTAAGGAATGCCTTTTAATTTCAATGAGACTACTTTGAGTAAGCCATTATCCTATCAGCCATTAACAATTAAGTGGAGGCCTGGCTTAAAGGGAAGAAATCTACTTCATATATGCTCAAGAGGCTATGTCACTTGTGTACAATTTTTAAAATATACTGCTTTCTAGACAGAAGGAAAAGAGACAGAGGACACATTCATATGTACCTCCAGTGACTGTTGCTGGTGTCTTTCTTATGTCTCTTTTTAGATTGTGAGCCCTTTGGGAACAGGGATCCATCTTATTTATTTATTATTTCTCTGTGTAAACCGCCCAGAGCCATATTTGGAAGGGCTGTATAGAAATTGAATTAATAATAATAATAATAATAATAATAATAATAATAATAATAATAATATTTGCAATATAATATTTGCACAATATAAGTGGAAAATCAGACATCACCAAGACCTGGCAATGGCTTAAGAATGGCAACTTGAAGAAAGAAACAGAAGGTTTAATACTGGCTGCACAAGAACAGGCACTAAGAACAAATGCAATAAGAGCAAAAGTCAAAAAATCCACCACAAACAGCAAGTGCCGCCTTTGTAAAGAAGCAGATGAAACAGTGGACCACCTAATCAGCTGTTGTAAAAAGATTGCACAGACTGACTACAAACAAAGGCATGACAAGGTAGCAGGGATGATACACTGGAACATCTGCAAAAAATACAAGCTACCTGTAGCCAAAAATTGGTGGGACCATCAAATTGAAAAAGTTGTCGAAAATGAAGATGTAAAAATCTTATGGGACTTCTGACTACAAACAGACAAACATCTGCCACACAATACACCAGATATAACTGTAGTCGAGAAGAAAGAAAAACAAGTCAAAATAATCAACATAGCAATACCAGGGGATAGCAGAAGAGAAGAAAAAGAAATAGAAAAAATCACCAAATACAAAGATCTACAAATTGAAATTGAAAGGCTGTGGCAGAAGAAGACCAAAATAATCCCAGTGGTAATTGGCGCCCTGGGTGCAATTCCAAAAGACCTTGAAGAGCACCTCAACACCATAGGGGCCACAAATCACCATCAGCCAATTACAAAAAGCAACTTTACTGGGAACAGCCTATATTCTGCGACAATATCTATAACAACAGCAGCAACATTGACAATAAAATTCTGGCATCCCAGGTCCTTGGGAAGGACTCGATGTCTGGATAAAACAAACCAGTCAAAAACACCTGTCTGACTGTGTGAACAAGAAATAATAACAACAACGTAATGTGAAACTGGAGTTTGACAAACCCGTGGTTTCAATTGTAAACTATAAATCACATCACAGATGTTCATCTGGTTCCAGGAGATGAGAGCCCTCTCTGCTGCTCAGCCACCAAGGCTAATCCCAGCAAACTCCATGGCCAAACTGTGGACAAAGCATCAGCACATCAGCAAAGCGGCCGCAATTGGCCACGATCTTGAAGGGGGTGTGCTGAACATTTTCAGGCATTTTTGGAGCAGTCTGCCAATCCTCCGCATAGAAAGGGCATTTAAATCCCTTTAAATGCCATCCCATGCCAGCACTTTTAACCATGCCATACCATGCTACTGCCCTCCTAAGAGCCCTGAACCAAAATAGTCCAGTACAAGCACAATTTTGGGGATGGGGTGCGAGGCACCACTTCCCTTTAACTTGGGATAGGGAAAGGAAAATGATGACTTCCCTGGAGGGAATATGTATATAAGGGAAGACAAAGGATCCTGGGGGATTTGTCCCACTGTGACCTAGGATGCTTTTGCAAGGGATCACCCCAGCATAGCAGTGTATGTGTGGACTAAACCACACTCTTGCTTCCCTGGAGGTTTTTACAGACAGGTCTTCCTCCCTGAATCCTATTCCTGATTGGAGTGTGCCAATCCACATATTCGCTGGATTTAACCTGACCTCCCTGCAGGCTATCAGAGACCAGGAAAGGCAGGGCTTTGTTTTTCTCTGAAGGGAGGCTGTGAATTCTGGCTTAGCTCGAGTTATGTCCAGGGTAAAAAAAAAAAACCCCTCTATTTCCAGCAGCTTTTGAAAAAACCTCTGGGGTTTCTGCTTTCTCTGAAGGTGTTGATGGAGGTGCTGATGCCTATGCATAGGAGGTGATGATGGCTAGGCAAATAATCCATCTAATTCCTTGAATTAACATGCCTCGAATCTGCTGCAAAGCAGATTCGCTCTTCAGATACCCTGAGGCATAGAGCCTTGTGTGAAAAACCTCCTGGCAGCTTGCTGCCAGTGGGCTATTCCTCTCATGAGAGGGCCAGTCTACCGGGGAGGACCATGGGGTTGTAAACCCTAGGTCTTCCACCGGACTGCGCTCTCATGAGTTGAGCTAACCCAACAAAGGGGGCCCCACTTGGGTGGGCACCCCGCTCTCTCTGGTAAAAGAGCTTTTGCACTGCAACCCCCTCTTCCCCTGGAAAGCCTTGCACACACCCAAAGGAGTTTTTGCCAATCCTTCCCCACCCCCATTTTTTTTCTATTTCCAGACAAGAAAGAAAGAAAGAAAGAAAGAAAGAAAGAAAGAAAGAAAGAAAGAAAGAAAGAAAGCACATATGACATCTCACAGTTATCTAATACATCAACTTGGATTTTGCTTCCCCATCATGTCTCCTTTTATCGTTTCATTCTAACTCAATGGCAGTTAAATAACATATTTACATATTTAGATAAGCGTTAAAAAAAATTGAAAATATAAAACTTGTGGCCTTATTTACAAAGAAAATCCAAATCTCAGATGTGGCATAAAACCATGTACCGAATTATAATGTATAAACAAATCATAATGTTAAAACAAATTTATCCTCTGAATTGTTCTTTTCGTATGAGGTAATCTTGGCCATTTTTGCATATTCCCAAAGCTGAAGTTGCCACTCATCTAATGATGGAATTAAATTACCTTTCCAGTATAAAGCATAAAGAATTCGAGCTGTAGTTATCATATATAAAGACAGTTCAGTATATTTTACAGGTATATAAGGTTTTGTAATATTTAACCAAAAAAAAAAAAATACTGGTTGCAAATAACTTGTTGCATCTTACAATGAATTGTCTTCCAAAATTGCTGGGCTTTACCACATATGATAGAATGTCAACCACATATGATAGAATGTTCCTGCCTGATTCATACATTTCCAGCATTTTTCAGAAGATTTATTGTCTATCTTTGCAATCATCATGGGAGTAAGATACCAACGAAAATACATTTTATACCAGTTTTCTCTTGATGTGCTATTCAATGTAAATTTAATGTTCACCTTCCATTGTTACATATCAATTGTTTTGTTTGAGTTTTGCATCCATTTAATCATGCAGTACTTTACCTGTTCCAATTCTGAGTCATACTTCAGTAACAACTTGTATATAAATCCTAATAAATGCTCTTAATTTTGTGTTAGTAATATTTCAAATTCCGTCAATTCTCTAAGCTTCCCCCCTTGTTTTTATATCTCTTTCTGAACTATACTGTTTATCTGTGAATACTGAAACCACGAAGGGGCACTTGTCCACTCTGAAAAAAGTCTTAGCTGATTTCATTTTTGTTTTACCAGCAGTTAGACTTTGCAAATTATATGCCTTTTCTCTCCATTGTTCAAATTTCTTAGTATATTCCTCTTTGCAAAAAATATTAGGGATGTGCAAAAAATTTCGGGCACAGAATGATCTGTGCCCGAAACGAACAATTTCGGGTGATTCGGGGCCGAACCGAATCACCCCCGATGCCCCCCGAATTTTTTCGGGCACGAGCCGAATCACCCGAATTTCGGGCACAAAAAATTCGGGTGATTCGGTTCATGGTTGATTTTTGGCGATTTTTTAAAGTTTTAGTGACTTTGGGGCAGTTCGGGGGCATAGCATGGGATTTGGGCAAAAGGAGTGGGGTGGGGTGGTAGTGCCTAATGGGTGCAGGCTACCACCCCAATTTCAGGGGGATTGGGCAAAGGGCTGATTTTTGGTAAATTTCTGAAAATTTCATGTCTTTGGGGCAGATTGGGGCATATTGGGGCAGAAAGTGGGGGCTGGGGCAGAATAGTGGGGTGGGGTGGTAGTGCCTCATGGGTGCAGGCTACCACCCCAATTTCAGGGGGTTTGGACAAAGGGGTGATTTTTTGAGAATTTTTGAAGTTTTGGTGACTTTGGGGCAGTTTGGGGGCAGAAAGTGGATCTGCCCCAAAATAGTGGGGTGGGGTGGTAGTGCCTCATGGGTGGAGGCTACCACACCAATTTCAGGGGGATTGGGCAGAGGGCTGATTTTTTGAGAATTTTTGAAGTTTGGGTGTCTTTGGGGCAGATTGGGGGCAGAAAGTGGATCTGCCCCAAAGGAGTGGGGTGGGCTGGTAGATAGTGCCTGATGGCTGGAGGCTACCACCCATCCCCAATTTAAGAGTGATTGGGCAGAGGGGTGAATTATGGTGAATTTATTTGTATGAGGTTTGTCTTCATAAGGTGAAGTGTGCTAAATTGATTACTTCCTCATATTATTCATAGTAAAGGAAAGTGTGAAAAAGTGAAAGTGGGGTCATGAGAGTTGTTTAATTGAAAAAAATCTCATTTGCTATGATAGAATGAGAATTCACACCTCAGAAGTTTTTTCTGAGGTGTGAATTCTCATTCTATCATAGCAAATGAGATTTTTTTCAATTAAACAACTCTCATGACCCCACTTTCACTTTTTCACACTTTCCTTTACTATGAATAATATGAGGAAGTAATCAATTTAGCACACTTCACCTTATGAAGACAAACCTCATACAAATAAATTCACCATAATTCACCCCTCTGCCCAATCACTCTTAAATTGGGGATGGGTGGTAGCCTCCAGCCATCAGGCACTATCTACCAGCCCACCCCACTCCTTTGGGGCAGATCCACTTTCTGCCCCCAATCTGCCCCAAAGACACCCAAACTTCAAAAATTCTCAAAAAATCAGCCCTCTGCCCAATCCCCCTGAAATTGGTGTGGTAGCCTCCACCCATGAGGCACTACCACCCCACCCCACTATTTTGGGGCAGATCCACTTTCTGCCCCCAAACTGCCCCAAAGTCACCAAAACTTCAAAAATTCTCAAAAAATCACCCCTTTGTCCAAACCCCCTGAAATTGGGGTGGTAGCCTGCACCCATGAGGCACTACCACCCCACCCCACTATTCTGCCCCAGCCCCCACTTTCTGCCCCAATATGCCCCAATCTGCCCCAAAGACATGAAATTTTCAGAAATTTACCAAAAATCAGCCCTTTGCCCAATCCCCCTAAAATTGGGGTGGTAGCCTGCACCCATTAGGCACTACCACCCCACCCCACTCCTTTTGCCCAAATCCCATGCTATACCCCCGAACTGCCCCAAAGTCACTAAAACTTTAAAAATTTACAAAAAATCAGGACTTTGCCCAATCCCCCTGAAATTGGGGTGGTAGACTCTACCCATTGGGCACTACCACCCTACCCCAAAATTTTGCCCCTGGGCCCCTTTTTACCCCCCCGAATCGATTCGGATTCGGATTCGGATTAAATCCGAATCCGAACCGAATCAAGGGTGATTCGGGTGACCCAGATTCGGGCACAAAACAGAACGGGGGTGATTCGGCTCGGGTCCGAGCCAAATCACCCGAAAATCCGAATTGCACACCCCTAAAAAATATATATTTATTATTGAAGCAAAGGTGATAAAGACGAACATGTTCTTTTTTATACTTGTCCCAAATATTTAGAAAACTGTTCCCCACCTCTGTTCTTTTTGTATCAGTCCAAAAACATTTATGTAATCCATCTGAAAGTCCTGCTCCTTCCGTATTCATTATCCATCCATATGGTGCTTTGATCCAATCTACAATCAATGTCAGAGAACTAGCTTGATAATATAACTTCAAGTTAGGGAGAGCCAGATTTTGTCATTCCATGTGCCAGAGCCTGCCCACATTTCTGGATGGTTGGAACCAGGTGTGGAGACAGATCTTTACTCCCACTCAATATTCCTGGATTCAGTCTGGCGTTACACCATATACAGATCTGCCAGCCAGGAGATGCATGGGAGAGCGGTTCCCTGATTTCCAGCAACCCTAGAAGAGTGGGGTCACTATCTTGGGGCACAAGCAGGGTGCAGATGTCTACATGGACTGACGGTCTGGCAAAGGACATACTTTGACAGCTACATGGAGGCAGTCACCAAGACAGGGAGAGCAGTTGCTGGGCTACCTGTCCCTGTGGCTTTCCTCCATTGAGCGACCTGGCTCTATATAGAACCCCATGGCCTGACACTTTTGTGAGAGAGTGGTCTGTAGAAAAAGGGTTGTTCTATCATAGTGCATTATTAACAATTCTGTCCAGCAACCCTGTCTCCACAGAGTTGTGAGGGGGTGATCTCATGACACTCTCATGAGAGAGCTATCCGTGGGGAAAGGTTTGTTTTAGGGATGTGCACAGAACTGGTTCGGAGGCCCTTTATGGGGCCACATGCACATACAATGTGCCTTGATCAGAGATGCACCAGACGCACCAAATTCATCAGAGGCATCTCTAGGAAGTGATTAGTGAAGTTTCACCTGTTAAATATCTGCTTGAGTGCATCACTCCCCCGCCCAATGTCCAACTGAAAGAGTAAGGCAAAGTGTGGGTGTATGGAGCCTCATTTCTACAGCCATCATCATATACCAGACTGTACAAAGTCTTTACAGCTTATATGGAGCAGAGGTTAAGATGGGCACTTTAACTTGCAATTCTCAATCTTTTTAGGAGCACTAGTGAAAATGTAAAGCATCTTAACTCTCATCTTAAACTAAAGGGTTTTTTATTGCTGGTAATATATATATTACAGATAAAGACTGTGCATTGAGCCAACCCACGTGTTCAAATGTGATATACAATCACATCTAAAATAGCTGTATAGGTATATTGCACTACATTTTATGTCTGGCTATATTTCTCTAGAACATAAACTGAAATTAAACTGCACATAGCAACATTTGCTTCAGATATGATTCTGTACACCACATCTGCGTGTATTTACATTTGATGCACTCTTTTTAACACCCCTGAGGCTGTAACTAAATTTTCCCTTCTCTTCAGGGTGCAAAGTCCCGCCCCTCAATTCACAGAGAATTATATATATATTCAGTCAGCATTCTCTAGTCATTAAAAGTCCTCAGCTCCAGGTAAGAGAAAGTAGCCATTACTCTGGGATTGTGAAGTCATGAACTTTAACAGAAAGTAATATTCAGCTCTCATTGCTATTCAGGAGCTGTGAACCCTGACTATCACCATTTCCATTCCAAACTCTGTCTCAGGAATGAAGTCTAGGACATGGAACCTAAATATAAAAATGTTGTCTTAATGCTAACACAATCCCTATGCATCTTGCCAACCTCCATTTTCTTCTAGCTTCATTAGAATCCTAGCACAGAAGCCTATGAAAAGGTAGGCTTGAATGGTGATGGAATTCCAAGTAGAATACTGTTCTTCAGACTAAAATTCATAAAGTTTCATGTTGACATCTAATGGTCAACATTCATGGCATACATTTTATCTCAAATAGTAATGAGTACTTGGGAAAGGACATATCTTTGCTTACAGAATAGAAGCTGGACTTGCTAAGAAGTTTCATAACACACTCAGTTTGATACAAAACCATTAATAACTTTTTTCCTGTTAATCTTATAAAGTGTAACTGCACAGGTGTATCTAGGGAAAATAGCACCTAGGGCAAGCACTAAAATTGCGCCCCCTGTCCAAACATATGACACCAATCTTTCAGATAATTTTACCATATCATCAGCTAAAAAATACAATTCAAGCTCTTTAATCTCTTACTATTTCAAAAACTATTTAGCAGTGGATGTAGCCAGACCCAAAAATGCTGGAAAATTACAAATTTCAGTATGCTGGGGCTCATTAAAAAAAAATACCTGTCGCCCCTTTGGGGGGCTTCCAAAAGGCTGTGGGGGGCCCTGCAAAGGTTCCCCCTCCCCCCCGCCAGCCTCTTAATTCACTGCCACATCCCGTCCTAGGCTGATTTCCAGGCCTGTTTGGACCTGCAAAGATTGGCATGGTGGCCATTTTGGAGGCCACCACACATGCTCAAATGGCCTCTGCATGGCCTGGCAAGGCCTAGGGCCTCACAGGGACTATTTGAGCATGTGCGGAGGCCATATAATTTTTTTTTAAAAAAATGGCCACTGAAAACAAAATGGCTGCCGCACATGCTCAAATGGCCTCTGTGAGGCCTGACATGGCCTAGGGCCTCGCAAAGGCCATTTGAGCATGCATGGTGGCCATTTTGTTTTCAGCAGTCATCCTTTTTTTATTTTTTTATTTTTAGAAATGGCGCCCCCTTCAAGTGCCGCCCAGGGCATGTGCCCTGCCTGCCCTACCCTAGATACGCCCCTGTGTAACTGTCACATCTCATCGATGGATATGGGTAAGAACAAATATTAACAAAATTTCAGTTCAGTTCATTTTGCAAATGAATGAGAGATTTATCAAAACATGCAAAGTGACAGAAGGCTCAGCTTAATCTAAACAAAGCGTGACAACAATGACCCGACCTTGTTCTAATTCAGGATCATTACTAGATTGCGTGAAAGAGCAACACTTTGTTATTTCTTGAAAAAAATTTTGAGTAACAAGTGACTCATTGTATTGGGCACCAACGCTGTTTTGTCAGGACATAAGTGGGTGTGCTGAGATAGTAAAAAACTGGGATTGATGGTAATTATGAAACGAGTCATTTTCCCCACATCTGTGATGCCCACACAATACCCAACTATTCCGCACAATTTCCTATATTAGCTTTTTTTGAGGAATCTTTTTACCAAGGAAAGCCGATAGCTACTAGAGTGATAAAAACCTACAGGTGAGCGTGACATTTTCTATTGCTACACACCACGTTAGAAAACACGCACCAGCTGAATCATGCCATGAAGCCATCAGAGGCATTGTAGTACTTTGTGGAACAGGAATTATACAAAGCTTATCTGAGAATGAAACAGCCTGATTCCAATTACTTGTAAATGGAAATCAGCCTGACTGCTTTCAATAGGACTTGCTTCCAAGTAAGAGATTGTCCAGTACCCCAGTGGTTGGGTATGCCAGGCCTTCATGGCTTGAGAGTGGTAATTCGGGGTGTGCACAGAACCAGTACGGGTGGTTTGGTTTGAATTTGAACCAAACTCGAACCGAGCCACCTGGTCCACAAGGCAGTTTGTTAGAACCAGCAGCGGTTTGATTCGAGCTGTCAGAAGGGGTCGAACCATTTCAAATCCGTTCAAACCAGTTTGATTGCCCTGCTTGTATAAGCAGTAATCCCAATATGGATTCCTCTTTAAAAACAAATGGGGGTTGCTAATGTAAAAATGGGTTCAGGGGGATGGGCAAGAGGGCACCTTACCAGCTCTCACGTAAACAGCAGCTCCCCAGTGGTGGTGGCTCTATCACGGTGGCCCCGCGAGCTCTCCCCCTCCCCTACACTGCAGGCTGGCAGGAGGTACGGGGGGGACACCAGCAGGGCCAAGAAGGGCCCCCACCACCATCATGAAAATGCTGCCACTGCGAGAGCGAACTTGAGAAGGTGAGCCGCCTCAACGAGAAGAAGGGGTAAGGTGCCCTCTTGCCTGCCCCAAACCCATTTTTAACATTGGCAGTCCCCCTTTGCTGCTTGTAAAGGGGAATTCTTATCGGATTTCCCATTAGAAGCAGGGCAGTCGAGCTGTTTGAACTGGTTTGATCCAAACTGGGCCTGGTTCAATTCAAACTTGGAGCAGCTCCATCTTTTGGGTGTGTGGTCTGGTTCAAACTGGAACCTGTCTAAATAGGTCAGTTCGAATTTAAACAGGTTCCACACTGGTTCCAGACACCCTAATGGTGACTGGGAATTAAGGACAAGTTGGCCCCAAGTCCTAGTAGGTCGTCAATGAGGGAAAGTGAGCAAAGAATGGAGAGCTGTGTTTCAGGGGAGGCTACCTGCATTTAATCTGGATGCAGTGCTGGAGATATGTATAAAATAAGTGTCAACATTTACTGTAGTAATATCTTTAGGGCTCAACAACCCACGGGTTGCCACACTTAAATAACTGGCCTGGCTGTAGGGGATTTATTTTCCTCATGCCACAATAAGATGTTGAAATAAAACTGGTTTAAATACTTAGCAAAATAAAACTTTGTTGACAGAATGGCTATTGTTGAACTTATTTTATAAAATCAAACATTTATTGTTTTTGTTCATTTCCCAATTTTTGTGGTAGTACTACAGATTCTGAGAAACATGGGCTGCTGCCACAAATGATAATCTTGTGCCAAGTTCTTCCCCTATCCTCCACATAATTAGGTTCGTCTAGTGGGAATGAAGAGGAAATGCACAATGCAGTTATGTCAGGAGACAGGTAAGTTTCGCTATGCATTACAGAGAGGAAGAACTCAAAACAGGCTAACATAGCACATAGTTCTGCCCTTACCATTCTGAAAATGTAAGAGGTCTGTAAGGGTAGATATGATTTTTTTTTTTTAAGTCTTTAGATTTTCATCAGTTTCTCAAAATGATATTTCATTTATTTTGTTTTTTATGTCAGTCTTGGAGATACAAAGGGGAAATTTTCAGCCTCTCTGCTACCCTGTAGCACTGCCCATATGATGGCTGGAATCAGTACTACAGCTCTTCAGCCCAGGGGCTTTCCCAGATGTCAGGGTTAATTGCAAGATTATGTGACGAATCATTAGTCGCATAGAAGCCACAGCCTGAAGCCGCAGCCTGAACTCAAAATAATAACAATTCTGAGGGTGTTCACATAGGGCTGCTTTGATGTGGTGTCCCCTCCATTCCTTTCAATCCTGATGTTGTGTCCCCTCCATTCCTTTCCCCATGCACCATTCATATTGCTTGCTCCTGGGTCTTTCTCTGGCCAATGGCTTTCTAGAGTAGGCGGGATGCTGTGCCTCCTCCCTCCCCCCCCCACCACACATGCATGGTGTGCACTTCTAAAAACTTTCATTTCAATGAATAAAAAACATTTACCTATCTATCTTTAAATTACTATTTTTTAAAACTTGTTTTCCGGGGGTCTTCCACAAGATCACCCAGTTGGCAGATTCTCTCCATACCTCCCCGCCCCTCCCTCCCACCCTCCCGACTGGAAAGCAGCTGCAGAGGAGTCGGAGAGAGCAAGCCAAGCCAGCTGGGCAGGCGGAGAAGTACGGAGGCAGGTGCGCAGATCCTTTTTTCTTTCTCTTTTATTTTATTTTATTCTCCCCACCCATCCCAGTGGTCTTGTGGAAGACCACCAACTCTGCAAAGCCAGTTGTCTTGCTGGTGTTCCAGAAGATCACCCAGCAAACTTAAAAAAAAATAAAATAAGAAAAAAGTATCTGCTCTATCACTATGGCCCCTCCATACTTCTTAGAAGAAACATTGGGGTACTTCAAAGTATCCCAAAAAGCCACCACAGAAAGTGGAATTTATTAGCATGGGATAATCTGGGCTAAGCTCAAGTATACAGGGGAAATTGTGAATCGTCTATGGAGTGATCCCTGATACCTCGTAGGGATGTGCGGTTCGGTTCGGATTCGAACCGGTTCGGATCCGAACCGAATCGGGCCCGTTTTGGGCCCGATACGAACCGAATTTGGGCCAGTTCGGATGTCCCATTGCCTTCAATTGACTGTCTAGAGTGTTATTTTTAAGTTTCAAGTGTGTCCTCCATTTTGTGGCTCCTTCCTGAAACTTTTGCTCCTGGCATCCATTTTGTGAGGCTATTTTCAGGCATTGCATTGGCTGCGCTATTGATCCTTTGATTGGCCAGAATGAGTCCTTTGCTCTGGTAGGCTGCTTGGCTGTTGTACTGTTGAGAGCTGGCACCCTGTTGGCCTTGGGGGGAGTGCAAAGGTGGGGGCTCCCAAAGGAGGGAATTTCAAACCTATATAAACCCAAGCCTCTTGCCTAGAAACTTCTCTTTGGCTGCAGTTGTGGGATCATCTGAGACCCTTGCTTGCTCCTTTGCTGCTGGTGTCTGACTGTGAGTCCCTGACTGTGTCCTGTGTCTCTCTCTGTGTTGTTGTTGTTGTTGTGTGCCACCTTCTTTAATCTTTTGTCCACCTGCCCTCTGTGACTCTCTGTGTGTGTCTGTCTCTGTCCATACCAACTAGGGAGAGAAAGGGGGCAACAAAAGATGCACAATTGCACACGCACTAACCCCTCTTCTTCCGGTCCTTCTCCTGCTGCTCACTGCTGGTCACGGATGAGGCGCCGCCAGTCAGCCACCCCTGGGCTGGGACACAGGCAGGGCGGCCGCACGAGGCACAGGCAACAACAGAATCCTCTCTGAGGGGGGGGACCAACTCAGGCAGGCAGCAGCAACAAAATGCTAAGTACAAGTACAAGTTAACAATTAAAGCAAAGCAGCAGCAATATATAAATGAAACCAATGGACAATGAAAATCAAAAAGTTGAACAAAAACAAGGCAGAAGGCACAAAGAGCAATAATAAATTGAACTTTTAAAACAATGAATGCAGTGGGTGGGAGTGGGGGAGGGTAGGCCCAAGGAGGAGGGATGAGAAGGGAAAGGGGGAGGGGGAGGAAAGCAGGACAGACAAAGAAAAACAACAGGGAAATTTGGGGAAACTTAAGAACCTCACCTGGAGGCTGCCATCGTTTTTGTTGTTGTTGTTGTTGTTGATTTCATTTGTCTCTGCTTGGGGGTGAGTTGAGCGACACAAATAGTGTTGACTCCTCACTTCTGCCCCTCTATCTATGATGATGTTCATTCTGCCAAGTGTTTGCTGCCTGCTTGCTTGCCTTGGGCGGCAGACAGAGTGCGTGGGTGGGCTCTCTCTCTCTGTAAAAGTGAAGTGCAATTTGGGTTTTGTGTCAATGAAAGTTCCTATAGGCTGGCTCTGCTCATCATCATCAGTTTGCCAAAGAAGGGTTTCCTTCCTGGGGTCATTCTAGTAATCTTTGAAAGATATATGATGATGATGTTCCATCCATGCTGCCATCAAGTGTTTGCTGCTGCTTGCTTGCCATGGGCATACTGGCAGAGTCAGAGTCAGAGGGTGGGTTCTGTGAAAGTGTGACTGGGTTCTGGTTTTGGTTGTGTGAAAGTTAAAGTCATTAAATAGGCTGCATTGCATTCATTGCAAGGTTGATGCTCCCCCCACAGCATTACTTGTAAACCACCCACCAGAACCATACCACACTGTGTTTCAGTTCACTAAATAAGGGTTTCCTCCTTTGATCTGCAGGTTCCCAAGCTTTGACTGCGTCCCTCCCCCCCCGTAGGTGCTGTGTCCTCCCCCCATCCATTCTCCCCAAAAATAATAAAAAGACTTGCCACTCACACCACAACTACTCCACCCAACTGCCCGTGCCACCCACACCAGGGTCCACCTTTTAATCCCCAATTTTAAAAAAACAACTCCCAGACCTATCTCCCCCCAATTGGCTTGACACACCCAAATTTTAAAAGGTCACCCTCCTCCTCACTTCAATTGGCTCCCCCCCCATATCAAAAAGTCTTCCTTTCCCCCCTAATTGGCTTACTTTTTCAAAACAGACTTCCCCCCCCGCCGGCTCCAAATCAATTGGGGTTTTTTTGCCCCTTCTTCCAACCCCCTCCAAATTATTTTTTTGCCCCTTTCTGGCCTCACTCTTAAAGTCTCCCTCCTCCTAGATAACAACTAGAATGTCTGAGCAATATGAGCGCCGTGTGCCGGCCAGGCTTCACGCTAGGTTGCCAGGCAGAGGACGTGGGAGAGGCCAGGTGCAGGGTGCGCCTGCGGCGTGGAGAGGGAGAGGACGCAGGGAGCCTGTGGATACCCCGCTCCTCCCCATTGGACAAATCTTCGCCCCGGCTCCGAATTTGGTGCGCAGGATTAATTTCTTCCCTCCTGCTGCCAGCAATTGCGGTGAAGGCAGAGGCATTAGGGCTGTGGCGGGTCCCTCCTCGGTGGCACCAGGTGCTGCTGAGGTACCGCCAGTTGTTGTGGTGGAGGAGACTGAGGATGTGGAAGAGCAGGTAGAGGGCGGTGAGGACCGTGCAGCCAGGTTCTCCCTCCCTCTGGGGTCCCTTCCCCCAGCCCTTTCGCTGCTCAGTGGGGCACCCCCTCGTGAAGCCCGACACTCTGGTGGGGAGTGGTCTGGCGAGGTGGTGGAGGAGAGGCCTGCCTCTCCTTTGCCAGTGGAGCCGGGCCCTTCCTCTGGTGTGGAGGGCGGAAGGGGCAGGTTGGGTGGCAGCAGTGGGCAGGCAGCGGCGGCCGCCCCCCCCCCCCAGTACTGCAGCCACCCTGTGAGAAACAGCCTAGGACGGTGCCCAGGGCGCAGGAGGCCAAGGGCAGCGGTGTGTGGGTGCATTTTGAGGTCCCTCAAGATGCCCCATTCCACGCCCGCTGTGTCCACTGCAGGATGCAGGTCAGCCGTGGAACGAACCCTGGGCACCTGGGTATGATGCCCATGTGGAGACACATAGAGTGTCATCACCCAGGTCTCAGGGGACAGGCTGGCAGCGCTAGTGCACCTTGTGCATCTGCCACTAGGGCGGACAGCGGCAGTGTGCCAGCCAAAAGGCAGGTTACACTGCCAGTCCAGCGGTGGACGCAGTTGTCGGGCAGCCAGCGTACTGTTCATGTGGACCATCATCACCTCACCCACCTCATAGGGGAGATGATTTCCACCGATGACCAGCCATTTCAGGTGGTCGAGAACTCCGGCTTCCGCTGGATACTCCAGTACCTGGTGCCCGAATATGTCATCCCCTCAAGGACCATGTTCAGCCGGAACGTGGTCCCCTCCCTGTACCGCAAGTGCAGGGAGCTCGTGTCGGCCAGGCTGCGTGCAGCTTCGGCGGGCACCAGCGTGCATTTCACGACTGACCTCTGGACCAGTGTCAGTGGGATGCACACTGCTTTCCTGGCCCTCACTGCCCACTGGTGGGGACCGGAGAGTGAGGGGACCTCCTCGGGTGACGCTTCCGGGTCTGTCGCGACTCCCGCTGCACTACGGCACAGGTGGGCCATTCTGCACGTGGAGACAATGGACACGAGGCACACCGGGGAGGAGGTGGCGGCCGTACTCGATCGCCATATAGAAGAGTGGATTGGCGGGTGTCCACACCTCTCCCGCGGCTTCATTGTCACAGACAATGGAGCCAACATTACCGCCGCTGTCGAGACGTTCATGGGCTGTGTGAACATACGGTGTATGGCACACACGCTCCATCTGACCGTCAGGGACGCCCTTGGCCTTAAGGAGCTGAAGGTGTCCCAGGAGAAGGGCCGCCCCCTCCTAGGTGCTGTTGCTGCCACGGCCACGCTTGTCGAGAAGTCTCGCAAGCTGGCCGCCCACTTCCACCACAGCGAGACTGCTTCACAAGAAGCAGGATGACCTTGGGCTTCCTCACCATCTCATCCCTACGGATGTTGAGAAGTGGTGGAATTCCACCTTCCTCCTGTTCCAGCGCCTGTTGGAGCAGGAGAGAGCCCTTGTCGCCCTGGCGAGGGACGAGTCCTTGGACGTCTGCGACCTCTCGAACGCAGAGTGGAAGCAGATGTCCAAGGCGGTGTCGGCACTCGAGCCCTTCCAATTTGCCACGAAGGGCTTGTGTGGCGACACCACTCCCTTGAGCCAGGCGCTGCCCACAGCTATGGGTCTGGAGAAGCTGATGGGCGAACTCCAGATTTCTCTGACCATGCTAGAGGGTCCTGCTCTGGCTGGGAGACTGAAGTCTGGGGTTGACAGGCGGCTCGTTGGTGCGCTGGGAGACAGGGAGGAGTATGTCCTCGCTTGTCTCTGTAACCCAGCCATCAAGGGCAATGCCGTGAGTGCCGACGAATTGCCCAGGTGGAGGGACATCCTGGTACAGAAGGTCAGGGAGGAGGAGGCCACTAGGGCCCGCAGAGACCAGGATGTTGGTAGTAGTGCAGGGGCAGCCCCTGCCGCCCAACCCGCACCCAGCAGCAGCGTGGGCAGCCAGCCGGCGTCAGCTTCCCCTTCCCCTCCCTCTTCCCAGTCCAGCAGCGTGGCATCCCAGGCAGTGCCATCGCAGCAGCCCATTGCTCCCACCGCGAAATCCGCCCAGTGGTTTCAGCGGGTCTGCTTTGGCGCCTTGCCTGGTATGCGGGAGGCTCGACCTGCCAGGCCCCCCTCCAGTGCTGAGCAATGTGTTGCGCAGTACTTGGAGGAGCCTGTGGAGGAAGACGGCGTGGAATGCGCACAGTTCTGGGCGACCCACCGCCAAGTCTGGCCGGACCTGGTGGTGGTTGCTGTGCGCCTCCTCTCCTGCCCCCCGACCAGTGTCCAGAGCGAGCAGGTATTTTCACATGCCGGGGACGTGGTGACACCCTCTTGCTCCCACTTGGACGCTGGGCTGGTGAAGCAGCTGGTCTTCCTTAAGGTGAACCTCCCCCTGCTGAGCTACCTCAAGCTGGAGTTTGAGACGGTTGAGTGATTACCGTGGGTTGCCCCATGGTTGGTCACCTGCCTGGCTCGACCTCTGTGCTTATCCCTACCCTCCCCCCTTCCACCTCTAGCTGAGCTGACGTGACAGATGCTGAGCCGTGCCAGCCAGTCGCAGCGTGTAGTGTGCCCACACAGAGATGCAGTGTTAGTAGTAGCTGTAGTGCTGCAACTGGCCAAACTTTTACAACGCCCATGCCCACCTAAAAAGAAACCCAATGCTGACCAGCAGCAGCACAGGCCCTTATCTCTCCACCTGTCAGCATTTGGGGACCTGGCATGGGCACGGCACACACCCCAAAAGTAGCACAGCCCTAATAGTACTAGACTCAGTGGCAGCGGCGGGTATACGTTCTAATGCAGTGCAAATATGTAAATACCAGTATGTAAATAAACATGTAATAGTTTTTTCTTTAAAATCCCATGTCAAAATCAACCCTCAAAATTATTCAAAAGAAAAAAAATTGGTAACCAAGGGAGAACAAAATGAATGCTAGATGAATTGATTTTATTGAAAATGTTACCCAAAATCATGGGGGGGGGGCCTTGGTTTACATGGAAAAAATAATTTAATGGATTTTTTTTAATGAAACGAATGAATTATCATCTTATGTTCATCTTGATTGTGGTCACTGTTGATGTTGGCTGATGGCGAAAAACCAAAAACCATCATAATAGCAATGAACTGGCTGCCAGCACAACATATTGATTGATAACTATGCAGGGGAAAATGGGTGTGTGTGTGCGTGTGTGTGTGGTGCGGGCTCTGTCTCTTCCTGTTGTGTTTCTGTCTGTCTGTGTGAATGGATGCCTAGCACTGTCTCTGTGTGTGGATGCTTGCTGTGTACTTTGTGCGCTGTCTTTTGTCTGCGCTGTGTGTGTAGTCTCTGTAGTGTCTACATGTTTTTTTCCTTCCCCCCCTCCAAGACTCCCTCCCCCCATGCCTCCCTCCATCCCTCCCCTCCCCCTCCCCCCTTCCTCTTCATCACCCTCCATCCTCCCTTCCACACCCACCTCACCTGCCCCCACCCCCGTCTGGCAATGATGAGAATGTGGTCTGACTCTCTCCCACCGAAGCACACATGTGATCACATGTGTGCATAATATGTGGCGGCTGACCAACTCTGAGACGGACCCTCCTCCCCCTTCAATCCCCTCTGCTGCTACATCCCTCTCCCCCTCCCTCTCCCCCCCTTTCCTCCACCCTTCCCTCCCTCCCCCCTCCTAGCTAGCAGCACGCACGCACACACACATACAACACCTGGTGGCAAATACCAGCACACATGCACTCACACTGGTGCCACCACTGTGCCTTGGGCCTCTCTGTGTCCTTGAGCAAATATGTGGTGGACCAGAGAACCATTTCTTTCAAGTAAGGCAAAAGGCATGCACTCTCACTGCGCACACACGAAGGAGAGGTGAGACGACAACTACTAGAACCAGCAGCAGCAGGTGAGTGTTGTGTTGTGTTGCTTGTCAATGCCATTGCCATGCTCCATGTTCAGTCTGCTGAAACTAAACTAACTATCATCCTCGCACGCAGCTCAGCTCAGCTGCACTCAATGCACTCACTACTAGACACTACAGCTGGTGGTAGAAGATGTCCTGGATTCTAACTTTCAAATCTGTGCTAGGATTGCCTCGCCTCCTCCTGCCTGCCTGTAATTGTGCCCTCTCCCCTTGCAGTTGCACGTCGTGACGGGTTGGTGTGCATGCGCCGTCTACTTAGCTCCCCTCTTGTTGGCTTGGTTGGCTTGCTAGGCACTGACTGGCAGCAGCTTTTGGCTGTGTGCTATGCTCAGGCTGTGGTGCGTGTGACTGGCAATGTTGGCGTAGCAACACTGGTTGTGGTGGTGGTAATAGTAATAGTAGTACTAGTAGTTGTTGTTGCTGGCTGGGCTGGCCTGTGCTGACTCTGCGCGCTTGGTCTGGTTTGGCTCGGTCCCCCTGGCCTGCCTGGACACGGATGTAGGGTGTGCGCGCATCATCCATGGGGAGGAGGAGCAGCAGAAGAGCAGAAGAGCAGGTTGGCTGGCTTCTGTCTGTCTGTGGTGGCCTCAGTGGCAGGCACCAAGTGAGGCGGTGGCTTCTTTGGGCATCACATCACCCATCATGCAGAGCAGCAGGTCTGCTTCTCTGCTCCGCCTCCTGCTTCTTCTCTCTGTGTGTGCTGCTGTGCTGCTCCACTGCTGCTGCTGGCAGGCAGCAGCAGCAGTGGCCTTTTTGTTAGATCAGAGAATGGTGTTGTCTCTCTGAGTGTCATCTTAGTTGCTTGGGTAGGTAGTAGGTAGGTATTAAGGTGGACTGACTGGGTGTTACGTGTAGGGCGCCCAGAGAGAGAGGGGCAAAGAAGCTGGGGTGGCAATTGATGGGTGCCCCTAGCTTTGTTGGTGGGTTTCTTGAAGAGAGAAAAAAAATCCCATTGGCTAGAATGGGCATTTGGGGCAGCCCCGTACCGCCTCTGTGGGGTGTCTGCACCCCCAAAGTGGGTCTGGGGCCATGGCAAAAATGGCCTCAGTCCCACCCGGCAATCCCCGGAGAGATAGGAGTGATGGTTTTTTATTAGGATTTCCTAAGGCATTAAATAACTGTCTCTCTATGTGGCTTTTACCTTTCACCCAGTGACACACATTCTATTCTTTCCAATTAGATATTATTTAATGCCTTAGAAAATCTTAATTAAAAAAACCATCACTCCTATCTCTCCGGGGATAGCCGGGAGGGACTTCGGCCATTTTTACCATGGCCACGGACCCACTTTGGGGGTGCAGACACCCCACAGAGGCGGTACGGGGCTGCCCCAAATGCCCATTCTAGCCAATGGGGAAAATTTTATTTTCAAAAATTCACCAATAATACTAGGAGCAACCAATTGCCTTGGGATTCTTGGGTTGGGGTACACCCATGGGTGCCTACCACCCACCCAGCTTCTTGTCCCTAAGTGCTCTAGATAGGGAGTTATGGGCAAAATTTTAATTTTTTTTAAAAAAATTGTAAAAAATCAGAGGAAGGTCCAATCGACTTGAGGTTTGGGTGGTAGGTGGAACACAAGGTCATCTTTAATGCCAGCTACTTTTTGAGATCTGAACCAGTTCGGTTCGGATCTGAACCAGTTTGGATCCGAACCGAACCAGGGGGTGGTTCGGACAAAACCAAAACCGAACCACCCCCTCCTGGTTCGGACCCGGTTTGGATCCGAACCGAACCGGGCAAACCGGTTTTATGCACATCCCTAATACCTCACAGGGACTTCAAGGAAACACACACACACACACCCGCAATGTGCAAACGCACACACACACAACTCCCAGGGAACTTTGTAGTAAATTTGCCACCTGGGAAATTGCCAGACCTGAAGAATCAATAGGTCCAAATCAACATTCACTCCAGGCTTGGTTCTTCAGTAGAAGCAGTGTCACTTGACTGAGAACTGCACAGATTTGCCTCAGCTGTCTTGCCTGCATAAACCAGTACTTGACCACTTTATTTATTTATTTTTATTGTTGTTGTTATTAGCACTTATATACCACCCTATACAAAATGTCCCTGGGTGGTTCACAATATTAAAACCATTTTAAAACTTTACTATAATTAAAACAATTTAAAATACATTAAAACTCTAAAAACCAAAACTTTAAAACTATAAACTAAAAGCCTGACTAAACAGGTATATTTTTAGTTGCTTCTTACAAAGATACATAGAAGGGGAAACTCTAATTTCATTAGGAAGTGAGTTCCAGAGTCCCGTGGCAACTCTAGAAAAGGCCTTATTTCAAGTCACCATCAACCAAACATCCTCAACTGGACCTCCTCAGATGATCTTGAGAGGCAGTGGAGTTGATGAAGAAGAAGGCGTTCTCTTAAATACCTCAGATCCAAGCCATTAAGGGCTTTATAGGTAATGACCAGCACTTTGTATTTTGCCTGGAAATTTATTGGCAGCCAATGTAGTTCTTTCAAAATGGGTGTAATATGATCTCTTTGGGCAGCCCCAGAGACCAACCTGCCTGCTGCATTCTGTACTAACTGCAGTTTCCAAACTGCATACAAAGAAAGCCCAATGTAGAGTGCATTGCAGTAGTCAAGCCTGGATGTTACCAGCATATGCACTACTGTTTTAAGGTCATTTATCTCCAGAAATGGATGTAGCTGGCAAATCAGCTGAAGTCGATAGAAAGCACCCTTGGGCACTGCCTCAGCCTGAGAAATCAGGGAGAGGTTTGGGTCCAGACTACATACCTGCTTTTTCCAGGATAGTGTGACCCCATCCAGAACAGGCAGATCTAAACCACTTCTTAAGTCTTGACCTCCCTCAATGAATACCTCCATCTTGCCTGGATTCAGCTTCAGTTTGGTATCCCTCATCCAGCCCATTACCACCTCCAGGCAGGCATTTAGGGAAGTTTGACCATTTCCTGATGAAGGTGACATGGAGAAATAGATTTGGGTGGCATCAGAATACTGATAACACCATGCACCAAATCCACTGATGATCTCTCCCAGGGGGTTTTATGTAGACGTTAAAAAGCATTGGAAACAGTATGAAGCCTTGTGGGACACCATACCGGAGCTCTTGTTTTGAAGAGCAACAGTCTCCAAGCAACACCATCTGGAACCTACCCAAGAGGTAGGCAGGGTTCAGAGGAGTAACTATAGGGGGCAGGGGGGGCACATGCCCCGGGCGCCATCTTTTCGGGTCACATGTGGGGCGCCGCCATGACCAAATTTTTTATTTTTATTTTAATACAAATTTCTCCTGCTCAGTGCAGCAGCACTGCAGCAGTCAAGGGAGCGTGTCGGTGCCCCCTCCCCCACGAGCGGTCCCTTCCGTGCCCCCCGTGCCCCCCCCATTGCTTTGCTGGCAGCCAGTCAGTGGCCTGGCTTGGTGGCGGCGGGTGCCTTTAATGCTGCTCACTGTGCCTGCCCGCCCGCGCCCCCCCCAATGCTTTGCTTGCGGCCAGTCAGTGGCCTGGATTGACAGCGGGCACCGCGGCGGGCGCCTTTCATGCTGCTCACTGCACCTGCCCTTGGCTGAGGCTCACTCGCTCCGTCGCTTGCTTAGTCTGGAACAGCCAGAAAGAGGCCCTCTAGTGGCTTGCCGGCCAGAGGGTCTCTAGTCAGTGACACACACACGCGCGACTCGGCCAGCGTGCCGAGTCGCGCTGCGCATGCGTGCAGTGCATCCGTCCTCCTCTGTTTGCCTGCACATGGTGGCGTGGTCACCGTCGCGGAGGAAAGCGTCATTGCTGGGACTGGGGCTGCACTGCAGCAGGCGCAGGCAGGACGACAAGGACACACACGGACACCCGGCACGGAAGAAAGGATTCGGCGGCGGGCGGGTGGAAGCAGCAGAACAAGTGTCAGGGTGAGAATGAGTTGCAAAAACTACAGAAGCCACATGTGGGGGGGAAACATATTAAAGAATCAGGCTTTTATTTAGCTGCCCAACTATGGTCGGTGCCTAACAGGTGTTAATATTTGCATTATACACTCCTCTCTCCGCCCCAAAAGAAAGAAAAACAATCATAAAGATTCTTTGGCACTCAATCTTAAATGCATGCATGTATATGGAACTGAGAGTCAATTCCCACAGCCTGGGTAGTACAGCAGTGTGAGTTGACTCAAGCAGTGTAACATAGCTGCCTGTGCATTGTTACAAGGTGTTTCAAGAGAGTTTTACCATGAGTTCTGCTTGCTGGCATGCTCGTTTTTGCACTGTGAAAGCTTGCCTTGTGATCTCAGTTTACGCTGAAGTGCTCCTATAACAGCTCCATCTCAGAAAAACCTGCAGTGTTAGCTTTAACAAGTGCCTGTGGTATCCTGCTAAAGACACAAAGTTTGGCAAGAAAAATGGGGGAGGGGGTTATATGCCAGGACCTTTGGAGATTGTCTCTTGCTTGTGAGGAAAAACCTAAGTATAATGTGGTGTGTATCATCAATCATTGCATCATAATTCTGTTGTTTGAGATACAGGCCAGCTCCATAGGGTTGTTGCTTGTGAGGAAAAACCTAAATATAATGTGGTGTGTATCATCATTGCATCATAATTCTGTTGTTTGAGATACAGGCCAGCTCCACAGGGTTGTTGCTGGTGAGGAAAAACCTAAGTATAATGTGGTGTGTATCATCAATCATTGCATCATAATTCTGTTGTTTGAGATACAAGCCAACTCCACAGGGTTGCTGCTTGTGAGGAAAAACCTAAGTATAATGTAGTGTGTATCATCATTGCATCATAATTCTGTTGTTTGAGATACAGGCCAACTCAACAGGGTTGTTGCTTGTGAGGAAAAACCTAAGTATAATGTGGTGTGTATCATCATTGCATCATAATTCTGTTGTTTGAGATACAGGCCATCTCCACAGGGTTGTTGCTTGTGAGGAAAAACCTAAGTATGTAGTGCACCACTCTGGGCTACTTGGAGGGAGAGTTCGCATTTTTGGTTATTTATCGCATTTTTGGTTATATATCGCATTTTGAAATTTTTGGTAATTTTTGTAATTTTTTAAATTTTTAAAATAAAAGTTTTCTGAAACATGTGTGTCAGTCAGATGTATGCTGGGGGGCGGCAGGGGGGGCGGCGGGGGAAGTGCAATTTCAGTGCTTGCCCCGGGCGCCGTTTTCCCTAGTTACGCCTCGGGCAGGGTTTGCCCTGTTTTGCATTTGATTGGGAGACTACATGTGAGCACTGTAAGATATTCCCCTTCAGGGATGGGGCCACTCTGTGAAGAGCTGAAGGTTCCAAGTTCTCTCTCTGGCATCTCTAAGATAGGGCTGAGAGAGACTCCTGCCTGCAACCTTGGAGAAGCCATCACCAGTCTGTGTAGTAGACAATACTGAGCTAGGCGGACCAATGGTCTTACTCGGTATAAGGCAGCTTCCTATGTTCTTAACCCCAGCTTGTCTTCACTACGTCTGCTGCTTCTGGCCCTTTGGCCCTCAACTGCCTGCTCTGCAGTTAGACCCCAGCTGGGGTTTCAATGTAGATTCTCCTCACATCGCCAACCTACCTCAGAGGCCAGCCAAGGCCTGGCACCTCTTCTCTTTCTGAAGTGGGGCGGGGAATGACACAGTTAATCTCTTGATATGAAATACTGCCCTCCCCGGTGCTGGTGGGCAAGTTTTTAAGGAATTACCTTACAACTCCCCGACTTTATGGAACACTTTGGAGGTTCAGATAACCACATTATGTCTTGACAGAAGAAACATGCCTTAGCCCATGCTGTAGCAGTTGTGCAAAACTGAAGAGCTCTGCTTCTTAATGTTAACTATTGAAGCTTTTGAACTGGGTGAAAATAAGCTGGGACTGAGAACTAGTGCTGTCTCCTTGCCCAGCCATAACCCCACCGTCCAGAAAACAGGGGAAAAAATGCATATGAAATAAGATGCAAGTTAGAGCAGGGACTCCTGTCATTGTAACTAACTTTTGTTTTCTCGCCATGCTCAGCCACAGGCTCAGGTAACAGATGGACACCAGGGATATACTGATGTACTGTGACATTTGCTTACAGAATTCAAACTGGATTTACAAAAATGTTTTGTAGCACATTCACAACGTTGGGTCTTAAAGCAAGCAGCAAAACCCTCAGCTAAGTAATAATAATAAAAAAGCCCACAGCCTTCAAATCCATTGTGTCCTTGCTTCAGTGATAAAGGCATCAGGATGTTTGACTTCTTTTGGATGAGTTTCAATAAAGTCTAACATTTGGTTTTATTGTATTGTACTGCTATTACTGGTTTTGTTATGCCTTGCAGCTCACAAGTTACAAGTGTTTGTGTGCGCACGTGCACACACAGAGACACACATAAAAGAAAAGAAAAGAAAAGAAAAGAACACCAGCTCTTAAAGGCTCCTTGGAACACCTGAGGGTGCTTAACAAAACACTACTATTGATAAGACAGCACGGATGTTAAAGCAGGCCAGCCTTGCAGTTCTCAAGCATATTATCAAAGAGTCTCAGTTTCCATTAAAAATTAAAATCTAATGCAGTGGAAGATGCTGAGAATCTAGTAAGATGGGTTCTCCTGAAAAGAGTACTGATGAATTATAGCACTATAAACTATGATAGCTAAGGGCCTGTAGGTATGGAAGGCTGTTTTTCATTTCCTCACAAAATCTTTTCTTCATCTTGTAATGCCTCTACCTGCCCCCATCTCTCCATGCCAATGGCTGGACTATTCTGATGCAGCTGTTTAGGACATTGCCCTGTTGGCTGCTATTAGCTTAGATGCTCTGATGTTACAGAGGCCATGGGCAGCTTTGGATCAGACAATGTTTGCTGCTTTTTAATTATAACTACCAACACTTATTTACTGCATACCTGCCATTGCAACTCAGATTCACGGAAGTCATTTTCATGGGTACCACCTGTGATGTATCGGGGGAAAATCTAGTCGAGCAATAATTCATGGAGGCTATTCTCACGACTGCAGGAATGTGGGCTCAGGGAGCCAAGCCCGCTTTCCTGTGGTCATGGGAACCACTGGGAAGCTGTGCAGCTCCCAGCTGTTAGCCCGCTTAAGTTCACCCCCTTAAATGAGGTTAGAGGAGCGAGCCCTCCACTAAAGCCACTTTGGCAATTGTGTGCTGGTGTGGTGCGGCTCCACGCTGCAACGACACATGGGTAGATCCCCAACTGGGAGGCTGCAAGCAGCCTCCCAGCCTCAGGAGTCTCCCCGGAATGCCCCATGCACTTGCCCCCAATCCCCACCTCAGTCGCCCCCGATCCCCATCTCCCCTATTGACTCCATGGTGGAGCCATTAGTTGTGTGGGTAGCCAATCCGGTCGCCCAGGGACGGCTCCCTGCTCATCTACAGGGAAAGAAGGCTAGCCCACTCTCCCTGCAGAGCCCGGTAAGGCTCTCCACACTGTACTGGCTGATAGCCAGCTATTTCTTTTCTTATTCAAATTACTGGCTGGATGTTTCCTTAATGGGGATTGATCATTGGGAGATATTTGAAAATATCTGGAGATCTGTCTTGAGCATTATCCCACCCCCTGCCCACTTTTCTGGGTGTGGTACTTGCTCTACAGAAGGCTGTGGTGCTGCTCTCTGCAGCTGACGCTGCACTCTGGCCGCAGACAGCAGTGCCACAGCCATGTGTGGCCTTTTGTCGAGCAAGCGCTGTGCCCGGAAAAGAAGTGGGGCAGTGCAGGAGCAGGGAAGGCCCTGCTTACCTGCTTCTTAAGGGAACCACTCCCTGCCCCACCTGTGGCTTCCTGAGCTCATTCAGGCTCATCCCTAGTTATTGTTTTGTAATCTTGTTATAGGACTTAGATTAAAATGGGACATATAAACATATGAACATATATGAACTGCCTAATATCAAGCCGTTTAGTCCATCTACTTCAATATTGTCTACAAAGATTATCAGTGACTCCCCAGGGTTTTAGACAGGGGTCTTTCCTAACCCTACTGGCAGATGCCAGGGATTGAACCTGGGACCTTCTGCATGCAAATCAGGTGTTTAACACTGAACTATAGCTCCTCCTCAATGGATAAATGCCAATATATAACTTTAACAAGCCAAAAAAAATGTTAATATGTTAACAATTCCTGCCTTTCTCTACACTACCAGCAGTAGGCGAAAAAGACAGTATTGCCCAAAGGATATGGCTTTATACATGTTTCCAAGACTTTGGAGCAGAGGTGCTCTTACCCCTGGACTTTGGGGCCAAAGTCCAGGGCCTCCACAGCTCCTGGGGGCCCCTAAATCCTCTTTAGTCTGTCCCGGATGGTGTGGTCACCCAGCCAAGCATGATGATGCTTAATTTGCAGGGGAGGTGGGGCCTCCAAAGGCCTTTAGGTCCAGGCTCCAAAATTACCTAGGTGCACCTCTGCTTTGGAGTCAGGGAGATAGGAAGAGTGCATTGAACTTGGTGAGGAAATTTCATAGTGTCTCCCTTCAGCAAAAGTTTTCAGACAGTAAAGATTAACTGCAGGTACGTTGCTTATTCAGGAGCAGAACAAGTTTCAATACATTCTCATTTCTTACATAGAGAGCAGGGTCTCACAATCAGTGAGACCGGTTTTGGAGAGTGTGTGGGGAGAGCGGGCTAAGCCTGCTCTCCCCGCACACGAGCAGGGAGGGAGCCCTGGGTGGCCAGATCGGCTGCCCACACGATTGACAGCTCCGTGACAGAGCCGGAGGGGGCTGGGGAGCTCAGGGGCCGTGTGGCCCCTGGAAGCTCCAGTATGCCCTGCACGAGTGTGCAGGGCATACTGGGGAGACCCCCAGAGAGGTGGCTTTTTGCCTCCCCTCCAGGGTCTACTCATGAGTAGCCATGGCACGGAGCCGCGCCACAGCTACTCGCGATCGGGAAGCCCAGGTTTACAGAGTGCTCGCTCCACAAACCCGGGCTTAGGGGAGGGCTACAAAAGCGGGCTAGCCGCTTGGAAGCCACCAGGCTCACCTGCGAGCCTGGTGGTTTACACAAGCAGCAAAAATCGTGCTAGGCTCTCCTAGCCTAAAGATCCTAAAATCCTAGCCCGATTTTTGCTGCTCGTGAGAATAGCCCCAGAGAGTTCTACTTTTATTTATTTCATTTCCCCACTTCTGGCTTTTAGAAAGCTTGAAGTATGGAAACCGAGGTGGGGTAAGTGAGATAAATATTCTACACACAGCTTTTCCTCCCTCAGAATGAAAAGCACACTCCTGCACTATCACCCTGCTGCTACATCATCATTGTTTTTCTGGGCACCTAACAAATTAGCCACATAGATCATATGACTCTCCAGAGACACCTACATCTAGTTCTTGTGCCCAATTAAATGCATATATAAAAGACAACATCTGTTTTTGCTGTTTAAAGGAATGATTTCATTCAGTGATGTTGACACATGGTATGAAGGCGACAGGATTGGCAATTTCCCCTATGTTCAAAAAGCAACAACTGAGGACTTCTAAAACGTACATAAGGAATTGAATGATTTATATGGTATATATTTCATTTTATGCATAATCGAGTGTGTGCTGCACTTATTTGTTTGTTCCATCCCATTGGTATGTGCTCCCATTGGTATATGCTCCCTTGGCTTTCAAGATGATGATTTTATTTTATTTTTTAGCACAACAGAAGTGCAGTGATTTATTTTTTGGGAGAATAAAGAAGTTTTCCCTTAAGGTATTGTAGCACTCAACAGTATTTGGTTGATGGGTAAATTTAATCCCCCCCATCCGATATCTCAGTCACCCATGACTGTGTGGAAGTTATTTGCAGTACTGGACAATGTAACATGAAAGATGACGATGAAGGGCACAATTCCTCCCACTACCCTCTCATGCCATTTTGTGACTCTACCTTTTTTTTTTTACTCCAAGATATTCTTCACCGCAATATGTTGGAAGTGGGAGGGAAGTCAGCCCTCTGAGCCATGTCACTGCCATCCCAATGAAAAGGGGATCCAGTCCTCTGCTGCCAGCAGGATTTATGGCAGCATTCTTATTTGCTACAGTAGCATCCAGAGATGAATGAAGAGGCCAGCCACTGAGATAGCTTTTGAATGCATATGGGAGAAACAGCACGGCGTAGTGGTTAGAGTTTCGGTCTAGGACCGGGAAAACCAGAGTTCTAATCCCCATTCAGCCATGAACCTCACTAGGCCAGTCACTACTTCCTCAGCCTAACCTACCTCACAGGGTCGCTGGGAGGATAAACATAACCACATACACTCCACTCCCACCTAGGAGCCTCTGGGCTCCTTAAAAGACGAGCAGAACAGAAATGTAAAAACTAACTAACTAAATAAATAAATGTGTTGTGCAGGCCACTGCTATGTTCCGTGAAGACACAATCCTTGCCCAGAGGGCCTAAAATCTATAGGGGCCATACAGGGCCAGCCCTAGGATAAATAGTACCTTGAGGATTGCCTTCAGTGCCGCTCGCCCTGGCTAGATTATCAGTTCTTCTTTCTCTCCCTAGCTCACTGCAAAACACTATAGTTGCAAACAGTGAGCCACGGAACTCAATTTGGCACTCCATTCAGGTAAGTGCCCTTTCAGGTAGGCACCGCCCAGCTCGCCCTGTAGCACAGGAATTGGAGTGGGAAGGGATCAAGGACTGACAACCAGTCAGTTGTTTTAATTTATTCATAAATGATCTAGAAGCAGGGGTAAGCAGCGATGTGGCCAAATTTGCAGATGATACCAAACTCTTCTGGGTAGTGAAATCCAAAACGGATTGTGAGCAGCTCCAAAAGGATCTCTCCAAACTGGGGGAGTGGGCGACAAAATGGCAAATGCGGTTCAATGTTAGCAAGTGTAAAGTGATGCACATTGGGACGAAGAACCCCAACTTCAAGTATATGCTGATGGGATCTGAGCTGTCGGTGACAGACCAGGAGAGGGATCTTGGGGTTGTGGTTGACAGCTCGTTGAAAATGTCGATTCAATGTGTGGCAGCTGTGAAAAAGGCAAATTCCATGCTAGGGATCATTAGGAAGGGGATTGAAAATAAAACAGCTAACATTATAATGCCCTTATACAAAACTATGGTGCGACCACACTTGGAGTACTGCGTACAATTCTGGTCACCACATCTTAAAAAGGACATTGTTGAACTGGAGAAGGTACAGAAGACGGCAACCAAGATGATCAGGGGCCTAGAGCACCTTTCTTATGACGCAAGACTACAACACCTGGGGCTTTTTAGTTTAGAAAAAAGATGACTGCGGGGAGACATGATAGAGGTCTAATCATGCATGGTATGGAGAAAGTGGAGAGAGAGAGAGATTCTTTTCCCTCTCACACAACACTAGAACCAGGGGTCACTCCATGAAATTGATTGCCAGGAGGTCTAGGACCAACAAACGGAAGTACTTTTTCACACAACGCGTGATCCACTTGTGGAACTCTCTGCCACAGGATGTGGTGACGGCCAACAACCTGGATGGCTTTAAGAGGGGTTTGGATGACTTCATGGAGGAGAGGTCTATCAATGGCTACTAGTCAGAGGGCTGTGGGCCAACTCCAGCCTCAAGGGCAGGGTGCCTCTGAGTACCAGTTGCAGGGGAGTAATGGCAGGAGAGAGGGCACGCCCTCAACTGTTGCCTGTGGCTTCCAGTGGCATCTGGTGGGCCACTGTGCGAAACAGGATGCTGGACTAGATGGGCCTTGAGCCTGATCCAGCAGTGCTGTTCTTATGTTCTTATGTTCTTAGTAGTGAAGTTTGGGAAGTGAATATACATCAGTGTCAGGAACAAGCAAGATGCCACTTGCCGGGAGCAAGCAAGGCAAGAAATTGATTTTGTGTAAAAAAAAAAAAGTCTGGATGGCTAAAACCAATAACAGTGATTGACTTCTAGGCTATATTATTCATCAGTAGTCCCACTGAAATTAATGGGACAAGTGAGTCCTAACTTGCCCCATTAATTTCAATGGGATGACTCATGAGTAGCTTAGATTGGCAGTCAGCCATTGGTTGTAACAAAATCAGGATTTGGCTTTTTACAATACTATAGGTCACAGCTGTAGTTCTGAAGATATACATCAATCACAGCTTTGCACTGACTAAAGCAGTGCCAAGCTGCAACCTTGTACTTAAGGAAGAAATTGAGCATGCCTTGGTTTTATGTATAATCACAAACAGATGCAACTTCTTAGATTCCTCCAGCTCTACCTCAGTTTTACTGCAGACAGGATATATATGTAGTGGGGGCATCAGAAAAACAACCATTCCAGCACAGGTTTAGTGAAAGGCTGATGTATTTCACAGGAAAAATACAACACAAGATGTACAATCACAGGATCTAGTAATGGTATTTCACAGCAGAATTCATCTGGAAATAAATCCAGGAGGGATTCTGAAAGTCCTGAATATCATCACAAAGATGCCAAAAGTATTTCAATATCGTAAATATGATTGGTGAACTGAAGACCAAACTAGTCACAGCTAGAATGGCTGCAGGCCTATGTCCTTGCTGGAAGTATGCTGCCAAATCCAAATCTCTATAAAGTGGCATGGTGAGGATGCAGGTTGGGGTGTGCACAAAACCAGAACCGGCAGTTTGGTTTGAATTCAAACTGGACTTGAACTAGGGCTGCCAATTTTAGTACCAGTTCTATGGAACTAGCCAATGGTCTGATTCAAATTCGAATTGGACTCAAATCAGTTTGAATTGGTTCTGCCATTGTGAATAAGATGGCCCATTAGATGATGATGATGATGATGATGATGATGATGATGATGATGGGTAGTGCCTAGGGACACAAAAATGAGTTGAGTGATATCTACCACCCAACCCGCAAAGCAATCGGGCAATCAGGTTTTTTTCTAAATGAATTTTTTTTATATTTAAATTTTTATTGATTTTAACAATATCTTAACATTCACATCACATTAAACCAATATTGACCTCCTGCTCACACCTCCTCATGAATCACCAACTATAGAATTAACCCTTGCTATAATAATAATTCAAAACATATATCTTAAACCTTACAAACTCGATTTTGATCTACCCAACCTGCTATTATTACTAAATTTCAAACCCTGTTGTAAAATCAATATTAGGGAAATTGTTCTTTAAATATAATAAAAATGGTTTCCAATCTTCTTTAAAGCATTCCAAATTTTGATCTCTTATCAGTACTGTGAGTTTTGCCATCTCCACATATTCCAGAATTTTTATCAGCCAATCTTCTTTTGAAGGCAGTTCATTACTCTTCCATTTCTGCGCATATATTATTCTGGCCGCCGTAGTAGCGTACATAAAAAATGTTAAGTTGGTTGCAGAAAACACTCCTTGCGTTATTCCCAGCAGGAAGGATTCTGGCTTCTTAGGAAATGTCATTTTAAAATTTTTCTTTAACTCATTATATATCATATCCCAAAAGGCCTTAGCCTTCCTACAAGACCACCACATATGAAAAAAAGTTCCTTCAGAGTGTTCACATTTCCAGCATTTGTTTGAAACATTTTTATACATTAATGCCAGTTTTTTAGGTGTCAAATACCACCTATACATCATTTTATAATAATTTTCTTTTAAAAGATAACATGCAGTGAACTTTAAATCAGTTTTCCATAATTTTTCCCAGGCTGCCATTTCTATATTATAGCCCACATCTTGAGCCCATTTTACCATAGTCGTTTTAACCACTTCGTCTCTTGTCTCCTCCATAAGCAAGAGCTTATACATTTTAGAAACTAATTTTTCATCGTTTTCACACAGTTCCTTCTCAAATCTCGACGTCTGATCCTCAAATCCAACATTAAGATCTTTCTTATAAACTTCATTTAACTGATGGTACTGAAACCAATTACTAACCCAATTTTGTACTTCAATTAAACTTTTTAACTTACAGTCCTTTTCTTTAAAACATAACAAGTCCCTATAAGTATTGTGATTGCATATTTACCTCTTTACGTGCTAAAGCTTCAATCGGGATAACCATAGCGGAGTTTTAGGTTCCAACCATTATATTTTACCCAAACTCCCATTAAACTCCTTCTTATATAGTGGTTAAGAAAATCTTTATGTACTTTACTTTTGTCATACCACAAATAGGAATGCCATCCGAACCTTCTGTCGAATCCCTCCAGATCAAGTATTCTAGAGTTTCTTAATGTTATCCATTCTTTTAACCACGTCAAACAAACCGCATCAGAATACAACCTTAAGTCTGGTAGGGTAAGACCGCCTCTTTCTTTTGCATCTGTTAAATTTTAAAAATTAATTCTTGGTCTTTTCCCTTGCCAAACAAATTTAGTTACATCCTTCTGCCATTGCTTAAAACAAGTTAAAGTATTAATTATAGGAATAGTCTGAAAGAGAAACAACATTTTGGGTAAGACATTCAGTTTCACCACTGAAATTCTGCCCATTAAAGATAAGTTCATATTAGACCATCTGTGTAAGTCAGTTTTTACTGTATTCCATGTTATAATATAATTGTTTGAGAACAACAAAGAATTATTATTTGTCAGCCAAACACCCAGATATTTAATTTTCTTCTTCACTTTCAGTTCACTTATTTCCGAAAATCTATCCTTAGATTTCTGATCCATATTTTTAGTCAACACCTTCGTTTTAATCTTGTTTATATAAAACCCCGCCAATTGGCTAAATTGTTGTATTTTTTTCCAAGAGTCTTCCGATCTTGTCCAATGGATTTTCTTTTTAAAAACACATCATCCGCAAAATATCTTAATTTATACTCTTGTTTCCCAATTTTCGGGCCTTGTATTTGATCATCTTCTCTAATATTTCTACAGAGCACTTCTAATACTAATATAAAAAGTAATGGGGAAAGTGGACATCCTTGTCTAGTTCCTTTTTGTATTTTACAATTGTCTGATAATTCCCCATTTACAATAATCTTAGCATATTGCTCCGAATAAATTGCCTTGATTGCCCTATGTTTTTTCTAAATGAATTTTTCAATTTTTTCTGGGTCAGTAGATCAGCCCACATCAATGATGTCCCAGATGTTTGGTGTCCTTGCCCCTGCTGTGGGTGCAGACAGCAAATGTAGGCTCACTTTGGCAGTGCTCAAAGTGGTCCCACACAGTGTTGCCAATGGTCTTGGACCATTTGGGTGCTGGTGTGCTGGTTGGGCACCAGTACCCCCACTGCCCTCTGTCCAGGGCTGAGAAGGTCCATGTTCAACAGGAATTACTTCCTCTGGCTCCTCCTCAGTCTTGGACTCGGCTGAGGGGGGTCGCACTAAAAAGGGGGATTAGTTCAGAGGAAAAGGGGAATCTTGCTGCACTAGCAGCTGTCACCTCCTCCTCCATGCCCACCAAGGGAAGAGCTTCTTCCCTATCAGGGCTTCCCTCTACTTCTATCTCAGTCACCATAGGCAGCTGTGCTGCGGGAGCAGGCATCACTGGAAAATGTGAGCCTGCACACAATAACCTCTGGGGGCACATAGGTGACTTGGAGATTAGGCACCTTTCACTGCCCTTTCCTCAGACTGAAAGGGATACACATATCTCCAACACCATGACTTTCCCCAGTGCTTGCACCAGGTTTTGGGAGAGCTCTTGGGCAAGACAGTCCCAATGGCTTTCCTAACTCCATGGACTCATGTCCTCACCCCTACCTTTGCCACCAGCTGCTACTCCTCATCACTTGCTAGAGAGAGGTGGTTGGAGGCAGCTGCTGTTTTCATTTTGACCTCTGTTTCTTATTTGCTCAGAAGCAGACCTGGTATCAGGGTCAGCCACATCGAGCACTGGCCGGGAGCCCAGGGCCTTAAAAGGCTCACAACTGAGTCCTGAGGTCCTGACTATGCCTGCCTTCATGTAGTGCCAAGGTTGTGACACTCTCAACTGAGACAATCTCTGTGTTGATGGCAATGCCCTCTCCTGCCCTCTCCATTTACTAACTGGAACTTTCTCCTGGAGCCCCAGTAATGATTAAAGAACTTCTACAGGAGGGTTCCCATTCATAGAGAGGGGGATGATCAAGAGATGACCACAGGGTCAAGAGATTACCACTTGGTTGAGTGAGTCACTCTGGGATAATCTCTTCCAGGCATCCCCATCCACAAACTGGCTTTGATTGATTGATTGATTGATTGATTGATTGATTGATTGATTGCGTTTTCATACCGCCCCTCCCAATTTGGCCCAGGGCAGTTTACAAACCAAACAAAAACAGTCAAAATCAGTCAACAACAAAAACAAAAATCCTAAAATACCATAAACCAATAAGTTAAAAAACAATTTAAAAACCCTAAAAAACCCAGCACATTAAAAAAAACCTTTACAACAATTTAAAAATTCTACAGGTCCAGGCCTAACAGATAGGACTTAAGGGCTCTCCTGAAGGTCAGTAAAGAGTTCAAATTATGGATTTCTGCAGGGAGCGCATTCCACAGCCCAGGAGCAGCTACAGAGAAGGCCCACCCGAGTCATCACCAGACGTACTGGTGGTAACTGGAGACGGACCTCCTCAGATGACCTTAACATGCAGTGGGGATCATGCAGAAGAAGCTGCTCTCTGAGGAAACCTGGACCTAAGCCATTTAGGGCTTTAAAGGTAATAACCAGCACTTTGTATTTTGCCCGGAAAGATATTGGCAGCCAGTGCAACTGTTTCAAAACAGGCATAATATGGTCTCTCCAGTGACCCATAACAAGATGACCCAGAGATCAATCTGGCTGCTGCATTCTGAACTAACTGAAGTTTCCGAACTATGTACAAACAAAGGCAGCCCCACATAGAGCGCATTGCAGTAGTCGAGCCTGGAGGTTACCAGCTGGTGCACCACTGTTTTGAGGTCATCCTCTTCAAGGAATTGATGCAGCTGTCGAATCAGCCGAAGCTCATAGAAAGCACTCCTGGCCATGGCCTCCACCTGAGACACCAGGGTGAGGCCTGGGTCCAGTAGTACTCCCAAGCTGCATATCTGCTCCTTCCGGGGGAGTGTAACCACATCCAGAACAAGTGAGTTCCTTATTCCAGGTTCCCACCAGGGCATCGACAGAATCACTGGCCACACCAACTTAAAAACCCTCCAAGGCCTTTTGGAAACCTACTGGATCCCGCAGCATTTTTGTGCAGAACATCCTAATAGGTCCATCACCCCTGCAGGGGTGGATTTTCCAAAGGCTTCTGCCATGATTCTGAAGGAAGCCTGCTTATGGATAGGGAGGGTGCTTGGAAAGCTTCCCCTTATTTGGCTTAATGGGTGGTGGGAGCAAAGACAGTAGTCTGGACTGCCTTGTGGCAGCCGTGCAGGTGGAGCCAACTTCTTCAGCAACAATGCAATGTGTACACCCTGTCAGAGTAACAAGACAGGCAGTTTGAATTATCGTTTTCAATATATGGAGGTTGCCAGCACAGCCACTGCAAAGTGCTTTACACTGATGCCCCATTTCCCAAGTAAGGCCCTTGCAAATGTATGAGGGAGGGGCTTACATGGGCAGAGGGGTGGCATCAGCATTCCAGATGCCTGATGGGATCCACCAGTGCAACCACTACAGGGGTGGAGCTATTTGTGTTCAAGAGTGTCCCTTGAACATGGGCCTATCCACCCGAGGGGACCATCCACTCCCACCACCCACCCAACCCCCTTCAGCCTGTCCATCTCCTTCTGTTTCCCATTCCTCCTTCTCTGCCCATGTGATCCTTTGAATTGCTTCTAAGAGAGGGAAAGAGGAGGCGGCAGACAGAATGAGGAGGCTCTTTCCCTCTCCTCCTCCTCTGCCTGAATAATGCTTAGAAGTACATCCAAGTGTCACACTAATACAGGAGGAGGAGAGGGAAGGGAGGAGGTGGACAGGGTGAGGAGAGCCTGATCGTGGACAGAGGTGAAAGCAGGCAGCAGAGGTGGCAGAAGGTGCCCTGCTGCTGCTGTAGTTGAGTAGGGGTGGGGTGCATGCTTTGTAAGCACCACACATGAAGTCCTGTTCTAGGGAGTGAACACAGGCTTTCCTCTGTACTAGCTACACCAGTGAACCACCACATGATGCTCTGGATTGCTGCCTGCCAAGTAATCCTCACTATGGCTTGAGAAGGCTACAAAGGGCACTCTGGAACCTGCCAAAAGCAGATAAGCCAATGGGAGGTAAAGAGGAGAATCCGCAATGTTAAGGAACTCTCAGTGGGGCGTGGACCTCAACAACTGCCCAATCATAATAACTCCTGATACCACCCCTGAATTACCCCTCTAATGTCCCTGCAGCCATATTCATGGCACAAAATGTTTTCAATCTGCCTTCAGATTTAGATTTGTATACTGTACATCCAGCCAGGCCCACATTTTCTCCATCATAGTACTATTTGGCACAGACAGTGGTAAACAAGCGGAGATTTGTTTTAAAGCACATCATATTTGGTGAGCGCTCAAGCATCTTCAGAGAAATGGCTGTTCTGTTATATATTGCTGCAATATATTGTCAGGGAAAACCCACTCAAACAACATTCCAAAGGCGTGTGTCCCACAAGGCCCTTTTTCATAATGCTGTTTTGCTTTAATAGTTGGCATTTGTCATAACTAAGCCACGCTCAAGATAGAGAAAGCAAAAACCTTAAAAGAGAGAAGCAAACCTTTTGTCCTCTATTCTTTATGCTATTATTTTACATACAGGTGAAACTCGGAAAATTAGAATATCGTGCAAAAGTCCATTAATTTCAGTAATGCAAATTAAAAGGTGAAACTGATATATGAGACAGACGCATTACATGCAAAGCGAGATAAGTCAAGCCTTAATTTGTTATAATTGTGATGATCATGGTGTACAGCTCATGAAAACCCCAAATTCACAATCTCAGAAAATTAGAATATTACATGGAACCAATAAGACAAGGATTGAAGAATAGAACAATATCGGACCTCTGAAAAGTATAAGCATGCATATGTATTCAGTACTTGGTTTGGGCCCCTTTTGCAGCAATTACTGCCTCAATGTGGCGTGGAATGGATGCTATCAGCCTGTGGCACTGATGAGGTATTATAGAAGACCAGGATGCTTCATTAGCGGCCTTCAGCAATTCTGCATTGTTTGGTCTCATGTCTCTCATCCTTCTCTTGGCAATGCCCCATAGATTCTCTATGGGGTCAGGTCAGGCGAGTTTGCTGGCCAGTCAAGCACAGTACACTGTATACTTTTCAGAGGTCCGATATTGTTCTATTCTTCAATCCTTGTCTTCTTGGTTCCATGTAATATTCTAATTTTCTGGGATTGTGGATTTGGGGTTTTCATGAGCTGTACGCCATGATCATCACAATTATAACAAATTAAGGCTTGACTTATCTCACTTTGCATGTAATGCGTCTGTCTCATATATCAGTTTCACCTTTTAATTTGCATTACTGACATTAATGGACTTTTGCACGATATTCTAATTTTCCGAATTTCACCTGTATTGTAACATCATACAGTTACAATATGTGCAAAATTGCACAAATGAAGTTGCACTATGGATGGCCATTATTTCCTATGACTGTCCATCATGTAACTCCATTTGCAAAATTTCACACAATTGTATGAGAGTGCTCTTGTGCAATTGTGTGCACACTTTGTTAAAACAAATTCCTCACAGAAACAGAATTCTACTCAGTATATCAGCCAGTATAAAGTGTATACATATGAAATTGAAGATCATTTTGATGTGTATGTTTTTAATTGTATTACAACAAGAGTAAGGGGAAATGTGACGAGCTTAGTACTGCTTATAAAAGCTATGAAGGTTGCCTGAATTTGCCTTTTATTAGTAGTGTTCCGTAATTAGAATGTGGTTTTTGGTATTTTTCTTAAATTGTCTTTGCATGAGAGTATGGGGAATGGGAACATATTTGACAATACTTGAAGCACCATGAAGCCTCTTAAAACCTGCCTTCTGTTGGTAGGGATCTGCAGTCAATGTTATTCCTGTGAGTTTAGTGGTGTGACATCATCTGTTGGCATCTCAGAGTGGTGCTAGAGCCAGACCTTGTTGGGTGAAAGTATAATTTTAAGAAAGGAAAACAGAGACACAGTCATGGTCCTGTCATGGTTCTACATACATCAGAAGTAGGAGAATGGCCAACAATGAAATCACAACATTTGTTGTGAGGAGAAGAATGAACTCTGGGACGTGAATTAACAATGATCAGTAAAATTACAATAAAATTAGCTTCATAAATTAGGGACATAGGAACATAGGAAGCTGCCATATACTGAGTCAGACCATAGGTCCATTGTCTACACAGACTGGCAGTGGCTTCGGCAAGGTTGCAGGCAGGAATCTTTCTCAGCCCTATCTTGGAGACGCCAGGGGGGGAACTTGGAACCTTCTGCTCTTCCCAGAGAGGCTCCATCCCCTAAGGGGAATATCTTACAGTGCTCCCATTCATTTGCAACCAGGGTGGAACCTGCTTAGCTAAGGGGACAAATCATGCTTGCTACCACAAGACCAGCTCTCCTCTATTAACTTTGTCCTCATTGCAATAGGCCCTTCCAATGAAAGGTACAAATAATGAGAAGAATAAAAAGATCAAACAGATCATTTTGAAAAACACAAAAGCAAATAATTGGTCATGAACTTGAATTTTTGACTGAAGAGAAACCTGTATGTTCTTTTTTTAAAGGAGACAAAAAGCGGAAGTGATTTTTGATTACTTAAATAGGAACTATTTTAAACTGTTATAACCTGCTCAAATTCACATTAAATTTTCATACCTAATAATGCTTCTTACCCTATTTAATATATAACAGATTTAAAGACAATTGGACAAATGGTTTAAATGTTCTAAATGCAAAAAAAAACCCCAAAAATGGTTCAGGCAAATTTGAATCGGAAACCAGCCCATTTTGTGGTCTCACTTTAAATATAGAAACAGTACCGTGCCTCTATAATGTATGCACATAGGCACCTCTCCATGCAATTGGGAAGTCTGCAAAGAGACAAATATCTGAAAAGAGCTGCAAACTGAATACACTTAGGCTCTGTAAAAACAGTCAGGAATCCAGAGATAGCAGGATCGTGAATGAACCTGAACCTGCACGGAAACCATGGTATATACAGTTTGAACATGTGTAGGGACTGTATAGTCTAGTGAAGACTGCTGGGGAGGCACTGCTACTGCCTGCTGTGCCATGACAAGGAGGACAGAACAATGGTGTTCTAGGTGTCAGTTGCCACTTGCCTTACTTTCTGTACCACAATACCCCTCGTAGCATGGCATTGCATGATATTACATGAAGCAGCAGGGTCTGCAGCTGACCCTGCTGGCTAGAATACTAGGTTCACGCAGATGGCGGTGAGGTAACATCCCTCTCACAGTGCTAGTTTATTGCAATTAGGACTGCTACATTTTTGTAATCTCAAGTATTATGTCTCCAGCTCACTTTCTGCTATCTGGCTGCTCTAATAATAACTAGCAAATCAGTGGAAATTAAGAGTTTATCTGCTGAAGAGGATGGGCTCAAAAAAACCAACTGCGTACATCACCGCAAGCCCCTGAAGCCTCAGGGAGCAAAGCTGGTTTGGATGAACTTTTAAGGGGGAAAGACTTTGAGAGAATCATGGATTCATTCCCTATTAGTTATAGATTTGTGGGATTGTAGCAACAGCCAGCTGCCTCTAATGAAGAATGAAAACTGCCAGCATTTTCATTAGAGACTTTCTCCTCAACATTAGAAGCACCTCCCGAACTGCCCAGGACCCAAGAGAAGACTATGGATTCAGGTACCTTGGAAATCCATTCCAAACGAAGCAGGTTAATCTCAAACTCTTTTAAGTCTTTATGAAAAAGTTATCAGCTAGATTGGAAGGTAGAGAGTCTCGGAACAGCATTGGAGGAGATAGCTGAGACATTAATGAAACTAAGGTGGGAAGACAAGCCATTTAATGAAAGCAATGGCCAGGAGGAAGGTACGGGTAAAGACAAACAAGTGAACTAAAGGAGAAACCCTTCTGTCGATTTGAGCTCGGATAACTTTACTCTTGCACCCTTTATAAAATCAAATTGCTATGCTTACAGAAGATTACAGTATCAACCCCTACAAATGGGGAAGTGTGAAATTGGTTTGTCAGTCTTTAAGCCAAATACTGAGGCTCTTCTCACTATCCATGAGAAGAGCCTGAGGAGGGTTTGCAACGCTCTCCCCACAGATGAGCAGCAGTCTGCTCTGGGTGGCCGCAGCAGCCTCCCACACAACTGTTGGCTCCGTCACAGAGCCGGCGGGGGCTGGGGAGTTTGGGGGCCGTGCAGCCCCCAGAAGCTCCAGCATGCCCTGCATGAGCGTTCAGGGCATGCTGGAGAGACACACACCCCCCAAGCCAGGAGGCTGCTTTTCAGCCTCCTGGTTGGGGGTCTCCTCATGAGTAGCCATGACGTGGAGCCGCACCGCAGCTACTCATGATTTTAAAAAATGGGTTTGCAGAGCGCTTGCTCCACAAACCTGGTTTAAGGGGAGGGGTACTGTAGCGGGTGACCTGCTTACAAACCACCAGGCTCGCAGCCAAGCTCAGTGGTTCACACGATAGGAGAAAATTGGGCTAGCCTCCCCTAACCCGATTTTCTCCCATCGTGTGAATAGCCTCACTGTGTTCTAAAGTGACATGTTTGGAAATTAAAACTCTTTTTTGGTTACCAGATTTTGGCTTGTAACTACATTTTATAAGACTGAAATACCAGAAAAACTTTTTTATATCTTAAAACAGTTGAGTTATTATCATATTCTTGTTGCAGGAATCTTTCAGGATTCCTATAGATTCCCCATCCCTGTGTATGCTAAGAGGCAAGGAACTAACTAATAATAAAACAGCTGTGAAAGGTGGCCTTGGAGAGAGAGAGAAAATTTCAATAATGGCTGGGCAGTCATTCATTGCCAGTGAACAGTGCCAGATGCCTGAGGTCTGAGACGATGAATTGCACATGTCAGAGCGAAACGGAAATGCTCTCTGTCAGAAACTCTGAAAATCTTCAGGAGCTGATAAGGTCCTTTAAAGAATGCTGTAGCTCTTGAGATACAGTGCAACAATTAGCCAACCAGATTCCAACAATGGCCAAACAGAGTCCAAGTGAATTGGCAAAGTGGACAGACAAAAATCCTCTGATGTAGAATGCTCAAGTCATGAGCATTCAACCAGCACCTGATTCAGTTCAGCAGATAAATGAGGAAACTGTGAAGACAGTAACACTAAATAATACCTCTGAACTAAGAAAGCATTCAGCCATAAGCCCTACGGAAACAAGGAGTTGTTGTTTAATTGGTTTAATTGATTCAGATATCTCCCCACAACATTTGGAATCAAGAGAGATAAATAGAGCGGCCAACCCACCAGGTGAAGTTCACCCCTCCAAAGAACCATCTTCAAATATTCTGATAGGAGGGAACTGCCATCATACAGATCTGACTCCCTCAGGCTGTGTAGCTGAATGCAGTTCACCTGGCCATGCAGAAGCAGTGGAACAAACACAGGCAACCCTTCCAGAGGGAGAAGCATTAAAGGAGGTCCTGTCTGAAAATTTGGTCCCCAGAGATACCCACGCAAGTCCATTGGATATTACAAAGAGGCAACCTAATGCCCAGCATGACTATGAAACAGAAATCCATGCATTATATCTGCAGCTGGGTTTTGATCCTATACAGTAGGCAGATTTGATGAATTCTCTGGCCCAGGAAATACAGGAGGCAGGTGAACAGGAGGTGAATATCCATCTATCCCATGGCAAGGTAGAGATCGTGCAGAATTTCCATGAGAAACCTATTCACTCCTTGTCTTTGATCTTAAGCCCTGGAAATACTCCCTCGCTACAAGCCTCTGACCCCTTGTTTGGGCTGAACCAACATCCAGTTTCTTTAAAGCTTCCAACTGACCTACATGTGAATTTAACAGGTGTCCCCAATGGCTCTCCCATCGAAGTCTTAGTAGGGGAGTTGCCAGCTACTGCCCAGAATTGACAATTAATTCTGAATCACAATCTGTCCTTGCTCTCATGGAATGTCACAGGATGGGGCTTGAAAAGTTCTGATTTAATCTTTTAAAAGTGTATAACACAATTTGATCCATTCCTTTACACACTTAGAAGTAGCAGTCAGACCAGAAAGTGACCATCTGCCTTTGATTTTCATCTGTAAGGCACTGGCAAGCAATGTCAAGGCCACTTACAATCGGCAATTTGATGCTTTAGAGGAAGCTGGGCCCTTTAGAATTAGGTGGTATGGACAAATTAATGAACTGATGAGTAATTGGTTAAACTCAGAGGAGGGTTCCTCACTGCATTCAGCAATGGTGAATGCTGAAGCAAACCCTCTTTCAGATTCTATCTTGGATCTCTATGAAATCCTTATTGAAAAGTTGCAGGTATTCATTATGAGAAGTACATCTAAGTCACTGAAGAACAGATCCAGATCCAAAGGATGGTTTGACTATGAATGTTGGGCTGCAAAGAGGGAGTTAATTAACATTTTTATTCAACATAGGAGGGATCCCTCATCTGAGTCTAACCAGATTATAAAGGAGGCAAAAAGACAGTATAAATCACTGCTGGGCAAGAAAAAAAAAGACTAGCTTTGGTGCAATCCTGGCAACAGCTGATAGAAACAGCTAGACTTAAAAATTCTTCTATATTCTGGTGAATTATTTTGGGTTCCTCCAGTCGAGATTCGACATCTCTGATTTGTTGCATTACAGCTATGGTATGGGAGGCACATTTTAATGCACCTTTTGGTAGTGCCAATCATTCCACTCCTGAGTCAGAGCTCTCACTCGAAAGTACTCAGAATTGGCCCCTAGTATCAATTGCAGAGGTCAAACAATGTATTGATCAACTTAAGAGTGGCAAAGCCTCTGGAAATGATTTCATCCCCATTGAGATGATCAAGGCTAATCCCAAATGGTGGGTACAAGAGTTGGCATCCTTATTCATCTATATAAACAACTCAGCCCATATTCCAGAAGACTGGGGTCTGGCAATTGTAGTAGCTATCTTTTAAAAGGGTAATAGAAAGGTTCCATCTAATTACAGACCCATAAACCTACTTAATATTATTAGCAAAATGTATGCTAGACTATTAAGTCAGAAACTCATGGACTGGTTGGAGCAGGGGCAATTCCTGGAAGATGAGCAGGCATGTTTTAGACCGGGGAGTTCTACGAATGACCACTTTCTGGTCATACAACATCTAGTTGAGAAATATACAAGATTCCCCCAAATCTACCTTATTTGCCACATCCATAGACTTTAAGGCAGTGTTTGATTCAATTTCTAGAGTACGCCTATGGTCTAGGCTCTGTAGCACCTCGATTGATAAGAGGCTCTTGCTGCTGCTGATCAGATTGTATGACAATACAAGCCTTAGAGTGAGATGCAATCGGCAGGATCAGTTATCTAGGCCTATTAGGACATCCAGGGGGTCAAGTAGAGGTGCATTTTGGCCCCAGCATCGTTCAATATGTATGTAAATTATTTAATCAAATGCCTGCAGGGCTTAGATATACATGCCCCAAAGTTGGCAGATAGCCAGCTTCCTGTACTTTTATATGAGGATGATGAAGTTTTTTTGTCCTGGTCACAAGTGGGGATGAAAATAGCTGTTAAGGCCTTAACCCTCTATTGCAAGGAAGAGCAACTGTATATTAACTACCAGAAAACCAAAATCATGGCCTTCTCCAACAGGAGTAAAAATATAAATGGAGGATTGACAATCACGACATAGGACAGGTTAAATGTTTTAAGTATTTGGGGGTTGTATTTCAGGAATCTGGGACAAAGGCTGCTCAAATCAGTTATGCTGCTGCTCAGGCGGTGCATCAGCAATTCTCAGCTTCCACAGGTGACAAAGAGGGATGTTCATTCCGGCTGCCATCAACTTATTTAAGGCAAAGTCGATGGCTCAAATGTTATATAAGGCTCAGCTGGGACCCTATGCCAACTATTCCCTCCTGGAGCGGATCCAAGCCAGCTTCTTAAGAACATTATATCTGACCCCCAAATGTATCTCTAACACCACTCTGAGACTGGAATCGAGTGTTATCTCAATAGAAGCCAGATCTTGGTATCTAATACTATAAACTAGGCATGAATCAACTTATTGCCCTCTGGTCTCCTTCCCTTGTTACAATTGGACAGGCACTGCTCGAGCTGGTGGGAGAACTGTGTCAGGAAACTCCGTCCCTATGGTCTTTCCCCTGAGGCAATCCTCTCTGTGGGTTTGGATAGGGCCAAAGAACTTATTAAACAAAGGATCTGGGATACTGAGTTTCAGAAAGACTTGACAAGGGCATCAGGGTCATTCCACATGCTCACTAATGGGATGAGAACTTGCCCAGCAAATTAACTATTTCTCTTTACTTTCCCCAAACATAGATGGGCATTTTCAAAGGCCTGTTTGAATGCCCTCCCTTCAGAATTTTTAGCTGGTAGATACTGTAGAATTCCAAGTGAGCAGAGATATTGCTGCTGTAACTCTGGTGAGATTGAGTCAGTTGCACATGTGCTCCTGCGGTGTTTTTTATATAGACCTTAGGCGAAGGTTAATTGACCCTCTTATTGGACATACAGTTATGTTATGAATATGGCTATATTAAAAACATTATATTCTTTTAGATGTTGTGTCTAAGACCGTAATAAAGATTGACTGACTGACTGAGAATGCTATAGCTGCCACTACTGCCAATCTGAAGAAAATGATATCCACCACCACAGTAGAGGAAAAGAAAACCACCAAAGTAGGATGAGGCTTATTGGGCAGCTGCTTAGAGCCCCCTCCAAACCAGAGCTGGCCTTTCACATAGGTTGGCATGAGGCTTGCCCTGGGATCCCACTTCCCCACCCATGCAGTTCAAGGTACATGCAGCATGTAAAGAATGCTTGTGATGAACAGTATGTGCATGTCTATTTGGGTACTGCTTCCTCTTCTTCTTGTGTAATTAGCCATATTCCTCAAGATTGACATGATTGCTCCTGTTTTGTTCCAGCTCATGGAAAACCAGTACTGAATACCTAAATGCCTAAAGACAGGTGCGAAGTGAAAATTGCAGGTGAAACATTAACATCGAAAAACCCAGATTTTTCTTCTGGCTTGTAGGAAGCAGTATGGTGGAGAGTGTGGAAAACTGAAACATGTCTTCCTTTGGATATTCTTAGGGCAGTGTGTAACCCATTACTGATGGTCCCAGGTGAAATTGACAATCTGCTCTTATGACCTCTGGGCACCAGCTCTGTGTACAACAGCTTGATCAAAGGCTTCCTCCAATTTAACATTCAGGACTAGAATGCCTGTAAAATTTCAGGCATTATTTATGAGATTCTGAAGACATTGGCTGAAAATTAGAACCCGTGAGTGTGATCTCAGGGAAGGGGGGTGGGGAGAGAGAGCAGGGCGCATTTTCTAGTTCTTTACTCTTGAGGACTTTGAACTCATTTATCACTCAAGGCAGGCAGAAATATAGTGTAGATGCCTCCTGCACAAATATAAACTACTATAGATAGGCCACATATATTACAGGCATGCTGTACTCCTCTCTCAATAAAGATGTGGTGTCACTTGTTTTAATAAATCTTGCCAGTCAGCAACGAGAATAGAGTTACTCTGCAAGATAGAAAAATGGGACAATGACCGAAAATCTGTACATACATTCATTTATGTCATGTTGCCTACCGCTTTCAAAGGTTGTGATGGAATGATCAAAGAGGCCCATTCTACCCTGGGTCCCAGCCTTAACTCTCAACACAGCTCTGCACCTAGCACACTTTAGGAGGTGTCCTTTATGGTTTAAAGATGTGTGCAGAAAAAGCCTTTACAGAAGCTGTCTTAAAAAATGGAACAGTAGGGCAAAAGCCTAGCATTTGAATAGATTCCATTCATCTTAATGATTATGTCAGTAAATGGAGAAAGCAGTGTAGCAGCTTTTGAATGAAAAGAACATGATGACTTTTTGGCTTTCGGAGTTTAAGAGGTAATAGCATCATCTCCCCATATCTCATTTCAGCTGCTCTGGCTTTCTATTTGGTTCCAACTAAAGCAAGATGAAGGTTGGCTCATTGGTTTATAATTTTGTTCACACTCAGGGTCTAGCTGGTCATCATATTTGGCATCCAGGAGGAATGTTTCTGTCTCATTAGCCTGGATTCCCCAGTGATCCTTTCAATTTGTATGACTGAACATATGTTTCTGATATATTTACAAAAGATTCAATCAATATGTTTACAGTAGCCAATATGCCATCATATCTGAGAGTTAATCATCAGACTAGTAGGGTGATCCATCCAGTCCCCATAAAATATTACAAAAGCCCTTAAGATATTATTGATAAAGTAGCATGCTTTGAAGATCAGAGTCAAATTCTTCATTGCTCACTTTTAGGGATTGATGTATGAAGCTGCTTTATATTAAGTGCATTGGTCTATCTGGGCTAGCACTGTCCACCCTACAGGGAAGAGCTCTCCCAGGTGTCAGATGGGGTCTATCCCAGCCTTCCTGTCTGGCAGCATTTTTTCTAGAGATAGTACCAGGGATTGGATGTTCTGCAGGCAAGGCATGTACTCCAGCACTAAGCTATGACTTCTCCTCTATTATAAAGATAAAGTGTGCCATCAAGTCGATTTTGACTCCTGGCACCGACAGAGCCCTGTGATTGCCTTTGGTAGAATACAGGAGGGTTTACCATTGCCTCCTCCCACACAGGATGAGATGATGCCTTTCAACATCTTCCTATATCGCTGCTGCCTGATACAGTACCAGTGGGGATTCGAACTGGCAACCTTCTGCTTGTTAGTCAAGCATTTCCCCACTGTGCCACTTCTATTACTTAACTAAATAAATATTGGTTCTAGTAACTAATAAATCAGAATGTATGATTTATTAACTGTATTAATTAAATGTATGATGATGAATAGTTATTAGCACAGTTCATATGATCAACATTAGAGTCAATGGTGCACCGAAGTCCAAAATAAACCCAGACCTGAAGGGCTTCAGAGCCCCCAGACCCCACTGTGAGGCCCCCACCACCACAAAGACCCCTAAAAAAATACCTGCCACTGCTGCTCCTGCCTCCGGAGAGCCTCCAAATGATCTTGAGAGGGGCCTCCACAGAGCCCCACTGCTGCCAGCAGCGGGATGGGGCACAGCTGCAGTGAGGGCAGGGGGCAAGGAGAAAGTCCACCTTTTACATTAAAAGCAAGCTGCTGCGTGGTGGTGGCAGTATTTGCAGGGAGGGTGGGGGCAAGGAAGGGAAAGATCCCTTTTGTAACTGTAGGAGCCTCTTGCCTCTCGGCTTCCTACACATGAAGGAAGGCTGGAAACAGGCTGCACAGCAGAGGCTGGTGCAATCACTTGGGAGGAGGGAGGGGAACTAGAAGGCACTCCCCCCCCATCCTGGTAAAAGGGGGATCTCTCGCCACACCCCATCCCACCCTCCCTGGGTCACGGAAAATCTTTGGGTAAAGGGGAACTCTCCCATCTTTGCCCCCCACCCTCTCCACAAGTACTGATACCGCCACACAGTGGCTTTTTTTACATAAAAGGGGGGACTTTTTCCTTGCCCCCACCCTCAGTGCTGCCACACCCAATTCAGCCGCTGGCAGCAGCGGGGCTCTGTGGAGCCCCCCCCGCAGAACATTTGAAGGCCCCCCTGAGGCAGGAGGCCACAGACCAAATCGCCAAGGTCTGTGGCTAAGAGCACCTCTGATTAGAGGAGGAGAAGCTACCAAATCTTATTTTGGAGTTGGGAGCACTCCCAATTTTGGCCATGTGTCAAAAAATAAGGTCGGAGGTGGGGCACTTGATTATCAGCCAGGCCCCAGGTGGTAGGATAATTTCCCCACCATTTGTTTATGTTGCTGGAAGTTTGGGGTGATGTAGAAATAGAATAAATAATGCAAACTACCATATTCTCTGCATTTCAGCAAAAAAGCACTCAAAGCAGTTTATAGCAAAGAAAATAAGATGTTTCGCTGTCCCAGATGGGTTCACATTCAGCAACAAAATGCACAGGAGACACCAGCAACAACCACTGGAGAGATGCTGTGCTGATTGGACAAGTACTGTTACTCTTATTCACTGCTAATTATAACAAAGCCACCACCTCAGGTTCCTCACCTTATGGCCCAGCAAAACTCCTCAACATTTCTTATAAAATAAATTTTCTTACACATATAAAACAGAATACTATCTACCATAAAGCAGGGAGAAAATGCCCCCAATTAACTGCAAGTGTTTCAAAAATTGCTTTCATTGATTTAACCCTGAGCTGTGTGTATTCATCCGTATCATGCAAGCACAAGATCTCAATTTTCTTTCATTTTTGTTATTGTTCAGTTTCCAGAGCTCATGGTAACTAATTATATCTCAGAAATATGGGGTCAAATGTCTGGTGGTGGTCCAGGGTTCATTCCTATCTTAATTTTGCATAGAGTTATGTCCACAAAGATGTGTGGTGTTTTGTACTGTTGAAAAATCCCACCAGCATATAATTCACTACAAGTGTCAGAAACAATACAAGACCCCAAAAAACCAAAGAATCCCCCATTTGCTGAAACATTTTTAAAGAACATTATCATTGCAGGCACAAAGGCCACATGAAATGATAAATTCTTCAAAAGAGGTTTTCAGTTTCCATCAGCCAAACTAATCTGATGCTGGTGAAGTTGATGCAGGACCCATTTAATCTTCCATCTCATCGGGGTAAGGGATAGGACAGGAAATAAAACAAGACCCTATGCCTTACACTATCCTTGAATAACTGTACCTGAGGCAAGAATGGCTTCAGAGAGGGGGCATGGACAGCAAGCATCTGCTCCCTCAAATGTTTGCCCCCATCTGCCCTCATTCAGAAATATAACATGTACCACCCAGAAATTTTGCCCTTTCTGTGTCCCCTCCTCAATATTTTTATGTTGCTGCTGCTGACCTGAGGACTTGAGTCTGACTGAGGCATTTTACTATTTCAAATCCAAATATTTTAACTGAATTGCATAGCTTAGCAGTGGTGGGGGGGGGGGGGACAGTAACAATAAATATTTAGGAAATTTGCTGCATGCTTATTTCAAAATTGCCCAAGCATTTGGCTTTTTAATGTACACAATGCAAACCAGTTGCAATAAGGCCTAATCAGATGCAAAAAAATTAAAGACATTACCACCCTCCCCCTTTAAACACCAACTAAAAATTCCATGCGCATATGATTGTGGGCTCCTTAGAAGCAAAGCTGTGCAATCCCTTTCATGCACTATATAATTTCAAAATGGATGCTAATCTAGCACAAGATTAGCATCAGATGTGAGCATTTGTTCACAGCACCTTTTGCTCCATTAAAATGAGAAATGACATGAGCATGTACAGTTGTTGACAGTGACAATGTTTTATGGTTATCACTCATCAGAACAGAACATCAAGCCTCAATTGTATACAAGAGCCGCTGAATTATTTCCTTGGTATGAGAGTGACAGATGGTATAAATAACTCTGTTATTTACATATCTGCCCAGCACTGCAATTTCAATTCAGAAAGTAAAAATTCCATTACTCTGTTTTAACACAACATTGTTCCAGGTGTTTTAGCAGAACAATGGATTTCATACTTCAAAAGGCATTAGCAGTCAAAACCCTGCTAGGTGTGAAATGGCTGGCTTAAGTAATGCAACATCAGCATGCTGCACTGCATTTTATGACCCCTTTGCTGCAAAAATTAAGACACACAAAGGCTGTGAAGGAAAGCAAAGTAGGGTGGGAGAAGGAGGAAGGGAGGTGGCTTTGGGAGGTGGTAGACAGAGGGGAATGAAAGAAGTTTAGCCATACGGAAAAACAGCACACGAATAATAAAAAAAAATGCAAAAGAAAGCACCTACATTTTAAACAGCTTTGGAAGAAGATGCTGAATAAATTTCAAAGAGTAAGAATAATGCGACTTCAAAATTTCCTCCTGTGCTAGCACAATGAACACAGATCAGTAAGAGTTCATTGCCGCTAAGTCCCATTGAAATCAATGGAAAGAGCTTTGGATGCAATAAAACTTTGGTGTGGATTGTGCCCCAGATGTAAAAATAAAACTTTATCTCCTATTAGGGGCATAGCTACAATTGAACAAAGTGGGATGTCCCAGCCCCCAGAGGGAAAGGGAATCCACCAGCTGAGTGACAGGGTTGACAACAGACCACCCTGACTGCACTCTAATGCCATTAAAAAAAAAAACCCTTGGCCACTAAATTGGCACACCCTAAGTCCGCTGTCTTTTGTGTGTTTTTTAAATGTATTTACTAGTGGGTCAGGCACAGAGCAGCTGCACCTCTAGTTCTCCCCCTCCTCCCTCCCTCTCGTTTTCCCCTCTGTTCTCAGCGCCCCCCCCCCCGCCATTGCCGTCGCTATTGTTTTCATTCTCTGGCTGCCTGGCGGTGCTGCTACCACTGTTTTCTTTCCCCACCCCGCCCGTCACCACTGTCTTCTTCCCTCACCTGCCCGCTGCCACTGCTACCGTTTTCTCGCTCCCACCCCGCCGGCAGCTCGCTTGCAAACTCTCATGAAAACTGCCATGCATGGGATTAGCAATGGGTACCCCTTAGAGAAATATAGACATTAAATAAGGGAACCAGTCCAGGAGTGGAGCCAGCTGAACGGCAGCCTGTGTTCCACCCCACCCAGCAACTGTGCCAGTGATGCCCCATATGTGTGATGTCACATGCATGGGGGTATGGCTTGGGCTCCGGAGAGTCCCAAGCAAGCTCTCCTCCTCTCATTTCAGGCAGCATTTGCTGCCTGACAGCATTTATTTCCCTTCCTCTCCTTCACTGGAGGAGAGGAAGGGAAATAAATGCTGTCAGGCAGCAAATGCTACCTGGAAATGAGAGGGGGAGGACTGGGGCGGGACTTCTTGGGCCACACCCCCTTTGCACATGACATCACGTGCCACAGGGACTCCAGCAGCCCTTTTCATTGGCAGCCCAGATTCTTTGAACCCGTTTGCTCAATGAGTGCTCCGCCCCTGAAGCTGCCTTTCGTTCTCCCTTCCCCACTCTCTTAATTCTTTTGTGGATTACCAATTTTGACACATTCACTCAAAAAGTAATCTCTTTCCAAATGAAGACAGTCACTGAAACAACCAATAGTGGTGTGGAGGGTTTAAATCATGACAATCCTTATGCTTGCAACTTCCAATCTAGACTTGGAAAAGAATATTCTACAATTTGATCCCCTCCACCTGCCCCAAATATTCTGCACTTGCAGCAGGAAAGAACTGCTAAAGGAATAAAACTGCTGCAGTAAATTCTCAACCACGGATATTCTCAAAGACAGCCACCATTTGAATTTATAAGATCCTATTGCCTTAGGGAACAATGGTGGTTCTCTGAAAGGTTAAATCTTTCTTCTTTTATATTTACATTGATGCTGATTATTACCAGCAATTACCAGTTTAGCACCAGGAATAAATGTTGTTCAGCAGGGGAGGTAGAATCATGCGTTCTCTGTAAAACAAAGAAAGAAAGAACAGATTGTTTTGGTGTGGAAGTATTTTTAATTAATCAGTTTGATTTTTGATTAATCAAGTTGGCACAAGCTTAGTGGTTGAGAAGAAGAATTGGACATGGGTCCTTTCTCCACTTCTCTGAAGACCAAGGTGTGGCCATATTCAGATTTATCCAAAGAGCCTGGTACCTTGCAACTCTAAAAGTTTCCCTGTGGGTCCCCATCTGTGGCTGGACTCCAACATCCATTGCCTTATCATCCATCACAGCAGGGCATGATGGGATTCAGAATCCAACATTAACAGGCATGCCAAAATTGGGCAACCATGCTCCAGGTCAGGAATAGGGTGGCCAACTTGATGCTCGCCGGCTGTGGCTGGACTATGCCCTTTACCCTATCATCCAGTGCAGCAGGTCATTACGGGAGATGGAGTACACCTTCAGACAGGCCAAAGTTGGGCAGCCATGCTCCAGGTCAGAAGTGAGGTAGCCATCCTTATGCTTGCTGGCTGTGGCTAGACTCCAACACCCATGGCCCTATCAGCCATCACAGCAGGGCATGACTGGAGCAAAATACAACACCTGAAGACAGGTATAATCTATATAAGATGCTGTATCTATAAGATGCAGTATCTGCTGAAATGAATTGGAGTAGTGAGAGAACTGAAAGGCGTTGCAAAGGTTTGCACAAAGAGTTGCCTACCTTTGTGATGAATATAACATCTGAAATACCTGGGGAGGGTACAGGTAAAGTCATTTCAAGAAATCTTTTTATCATTTAAAAACATTGTATAAAATAAGATATAACAGCTTGTGCTTTTGTGAGGAAGCAGTCCAGAATGAATTCATTGCTGACCAGAAAACTGTTGGTATGCCGAATTTACCCTTCTCTATTGGAAGATTGGCTAAATTGCAAACTTTAACAAGTCAATGGCAGAACATGGGTGATGTTTTCTTAGTGGTGGGGGAAGAGAAGAAATAAGAATTCCACCAAGCCAATTCACACACCAAGTATAATGTATGTTGTGTTTTGTGAATTTCTTTGTTGTTGTTGTTGTTGTTGTTGTAAGCCACCATGAATTCTCCCCACTGCACACTCTGCACACCTACTGCACAAATAAATTTATTTTCTTAGGGGCTCTTTTTCAGTGGGTGATGTCCTTTCACCCAGACAAGACATGTGGTGGAAAACAAAAAACCCAAATAAATAAATAAATAAATCCCAATTTATCAGAGCTACACAGAAGAGACAGCAGCCCACAGACATCAGAGGTGCTGTCACACTGAAGAAGGAGCATACTTCATACACAACAACCCTGTGAGGTGAGCTACACAGCTTTGGCCTGCCTGCATGTGTTGGACTCCAGCTCACATCATGCCCTGCTGTGATGGATGATAGGCATTGGAGTCCAGCCACAGCTGGTGAGTCTCAAGATGGCCACCCCACCATTGACCTGGAGCATAGCTGCTCAACTCCGGCCTGCCTGTTACTCCAAATCCCATTATGCCCTGCTGACGGGGTGATGGGCATCAGAGTCCAGTCACAGCTGGCAAGCCTCAGGATCCACTCTGACCTGGCGCGTGGCTGCCCAACTCTGGCAATCCTGCAAGTGTTGGACTCTGATGCCCATCATGCCCTGTGATGGTTGACAATAGGGGGAGGAGTGTTGGAGTCCAGCCACAGATGGGGACCCACAGGGAAACAATAGTATTTTAGTCATAAGGTACCAGTCCCTTTGTATAAATCTGAGCATGGCCACACCTCGGTCTTCAGAGCAGTGGGGAAAGAATCCGTGTCCAATTCTCCTTCTCATTGACTAAGCTAACCAGGCGAACTTGTGCCACTCCCATACTCAAATTAATCAAAAAAAATCAAATTGATTAATTTAAACAATATGTTCTTACTTCTATACCTTAAAACAAACTGCCTTTTTCAGAGAAGGCATGATTCTACCTCCCCTGCTGAGGGACACTGATTCCTGGTGCTTAGCTGGTAATTGCTAGTAACTGATTTGCAAAAAAGAAAAGAAAAAAAGGGTGCAGATTAACTTTTCATTTGATAATGAATTCACAGCATAAGAATTATTTGGAGAACATTATGAGAATAATTGGAAGTCCAGCAAGATATTCTTGGAATTTCCCACCTCAGATATTTGCCATGAGAATCTTTCAAGAATACTTTGTGACACATACGTCCCAAGTCCTCGAAGCAATTTCCCTGAAAGAGCTAGGGACTATGCCATGCAGAAGAGAATCACAAATGGCTCTTGTCTGTACAGTTCATCTATCTGAGCTACCAGCTGGAACTGCTCATGTGCAGAGCCCCAGTTAGGGACTTTGATTAGCACCCGATCACCACCTTTCCAGAAAGCTAACTCTATCCTTTAGGGCCTTGAGAATATTCAGGGCTTCTAATGGCAGAATATGGAGACAATTCCTCATCTTAGCTACACTGGCACTACCATGTCAGTATAATCATATGGCTTCATCGATTCCCCCAGTTAAAACCATGCCAGAGACAATCCCTTTGTTGCTACTTCTCTTTTTCTGTGGGGTATAAGTTTACACAATACAGTCACAATCCAGGGATCCTGCCTGCCTAGCAGGAAGGGAGGAGTACACTGCTGCCCTCAACTTCCTCTGTCCATCATTCCCCGCCTTTTCTCAGGGGTTAGATCAATGCCCGTCAGACCAGACTACCGACAAATATCCAAAGTCCTTCACCCAGGAGGTGCCCAGCTACCTCTGCCTTCAGAATTCAGCCCTCCTCACCAAGGTCACCCTGCCAGGAAAACTGTCTCATCCTGTCTCTTCCCTCCCTGTCAAAGCTGATCAATGCTAGTCAAAGAGAGCTAGAGAGCCAGCATGGTATAGCGGTTAGAGTGGTTAGAATGCTGGACTAGGACCGGGGAGACCTGAGTTCGAATCCCCATTCAGCCACAAGACTTGCTGGGTGACTCTGGGCCAGTCACTTCTCTCTCAGCCTAACCTACTTCACAGGGTTGTTGTGAGGAGAAACCTAAGTATGTAGTACACCACTCTGGGCTCCTTAGAGGAAGAGCGGGATAGAAAATGGGTTTGTTTTTTTTAAGTCTCTAACAAGTGGCGTGTGAATCAGAGGCAGAGCTATAATAGGGCATACGGGTCCCAAAAACCCATGCCTCACTTGACCTTTCTCCTCCCAGTGGCGTGCCGCTCACTTCATGTCATGATGTGCCACTCACCTCGTGCCATGATGTGCCACTCACCTCGTGCCATGGCACCTAGCAGCCTCCAGGAAGGACGCAGCAGACCCAGGAGCCCGCAGGAGGCTGCTTTGCCCCTGCTGCTCAGCTGGCCTCCTACGCCCTCCCCTACTCCACTGATGCAAATGAAGGCCTAGCTGCTGCTCTGTGTGTCTAGGTTTGGACTGAAGCCAGTGGACAGCTGGGAAGAGAGCTGGTCTTTTGGTAGCAAGCATGAATTGTCCCCTTTTCTAAGCAGAGTCCACCCTGGTTGCATTTGAAGGGGAGACTACATGTGAGCACTGTAAGATATTCCCCTTAGAGAATGGGCCTGCTCCAGGAAGAGCATCTAGGTTCCAAGTTGCCTCCCTGACATCTCCAAGACAGGGCTGAGAGAGATTCTTGCCTGCAACCTTGGAGAAGCCGCTGCCAGTCTGTGTAGACAATACTGAACTAGATGGGCCAATGGTCTGAGTATATGGCAGCTGCCTATGTTCCTATGGTCCTGTGACATATCACAGCACAACATCATTTTCACCAAAGTGGAACTGCACACTTCTTTGGGACAAGTGGTCAAGACTGCAAATGGAAAACATTTGGAAGACCGTGGGTGGCTCCTAAAAGAACCTGAAAAGGAGTCCTAGATTTTAAAGACTCCTTTTAGAGTCCCCAATTTTAAACCTATAAGTTTGGTATGTTATAAACCTTCGGCGGGGTGTAGGGGGGAATCTATAGAAACATTTGACAATGTAAACACCATTGGTGAAAAAAGATTAATGAAAAGCATTGTTCCAAATACACCATTAGAGAGCAAATGGCATGTAAAATTGTTTCTAAATTGCCCCATCATTTAGAACGAACATGTTAAGAACAAAATATAAGATAGTATACATTGATTTCAGCAGAAATCTGTGACACTTTTGCCATGACTGAATTGTGCCATTTAGACAAGACAGACTACCTGCCTTTCCATTAGGAAAGTGCCCATGCATAACCCAAGCAATACTGCACTTGATAACAAAAGATTTGACTTCTAGAATTTCCAAAGTAACCACAATTTTAGTAAAACTAGGCTTTTTCTGCCTAGGCATGCCAGGCACAGATATTGTTCATGTCTTACAGTTGTTTTATTATGAAAAAAAGGTGAAAGCTGTGCTATGATTGATAAGTACTCTTTGAAAAATGGACTGCATACTTGGAAAAGAGTTCACAGTTAGCATTTCCAACCTCCCAGCAGCCATCTATAATCCTCCCAACAGGTTGCCGACAATAGGATAATGGCCATGATTGCACATTTGTGATGCTCAGGAATAAAAAAAGGTTGTACACTGATATTATGTTGTCCAAGAGCTGTCACAGCAGAAAGAGATTCATCTTGATGAGCTCTGACACAAGCAACCTTACAGAGGAGCAGGCTGAAATTGCCTGAATGTTGCTGATGGACCACAAATTCAAGACAAATGGCAAAGACGCAACATGGAAAACCAACTCGTAATGAAATGTGACGTGGCTGTCCCTTCAGTTGACTTGATGCTTTCAGATATTGAAACCACCACTGTCCAATACAGAATGAATGTCTTGAAGATTGCATCTTGTGGTCTTTGATGGCAAAGTGCTGTGGATATATATGGCACATAAACAGGCTTGCGCCCAGGGCCAACCCAAGCAGCCCTGCCTCAGACAGGGCACCTAGTGCTGCCCTCCCTTATTCAGTGGCATGCAAAATTACTTCCTCCTTACCCAGTGTTGGCAGCAGCAAACAGGTGGGGTAGAGCAGTGGGAGTGGGAAACAAGACTCAGCTGCAGCTTGTTCGCCCTCTTCTTGCCTTCTTCTTGCCCTGCCCAGCTGCCTGTCTCCCTCTTGCTTCACCCCATTTTGGCATCAACCTCAGCATGCAGGCTGCTCATTTATTGGGTTCCCCAACTTGGTGAATGAGCCCGCACGCCTGGGGTTAACACTGCAGCAGGATGAGGCAAGAGAGAAACGGGCAACTGGGCAGGGTGAGAAAAAGGTGAGAAGTGGGCAAATGAGTCACACTTGAGGATTGTACCCCCTCGCCTCTCCACCCCAACCAGCCGCCATTGAGTGTTGGTGTCTCTGCTGTCTTCCACAATGGCTCCTTCTTCCTCCCACACTCCTTGAATTTAAGAAAGAAGAGTGGAATGGAACAGAAGATGAAACATCTCCGCACTTGCTCTTCCATGCCATCCCCTCTTTTAAATTCAAGGATGTTGATGAAACTGCTTTGGGGTGTTGACAAAACACTCCTAACCAACTTTTGGGCATGTGTGGGGAACCGGAGAATCTTAGAGTGAGCAGCTCATTACAGAATAAATTTGTACAAAGCTTCAGTCTTGGAAATGACTGACAGAGACAGTTGAAGTCAAATGCAGTCAGATTTATTTAGGGTTTTAGGGGTACAGAAAGGAAATCTTGATTAGCAAGCAACACAACATTAACTAACATAGCTAACCAGGCTAATGAGACCAATAGTCCTAAATTGAAACTCATGAAGAGGTTTTAGCTTGAGATTCAAATTAAATCCACTCAAGGCTGACCAGAGAAATGACCTTAGAGAAAAGATTTAGACTTTAAAGAGAGCAGGAAGAGAAGGGAACAAGAGATTTCAGAGCACAGATTAGTATACCTAGTTCCTTCCAATGGTGGACAGACACGTTGCTCAGCCAGTGCCGAGGGACCTCTCTTTCCAGCTACAAGCAGGGAGATGGGATTCAAGAGTGGGAACCAATGTGCCTCTCGTGGGTCAGGAAGCCAAAAAAAAAAAAAAAGGTCCCAAGGGGTCTGGTCCCAAGAAACCAGTTCATTGAAGCAGCCAAGCATGTTGCACAGATTGGGTCTGGAGACAGGGCCAATCTGGAGGTGAAAAGCGAGATGGGTATGGTAGCCAAGACACAGCAAGATAGTATGGTGCCCAGCTATACACACACACACACAACGGGTGAATCCAGAGAAGAGGCACAGTGCTTGCTGGTCTTGGGGACAGAAATAGGCAACATCTTGCCCTGGGGCCAAATGTGGACCACCCCTTTCTGCTGAAAAGGGTGACATCCATAGTATCCAATACATATTGTCCTGGGCAAACTTTGGTGGTTGTGCTCTAAAAGCATGATGAAGTGAATAGGTTTGAGAAACTTGTGTGGGATGGAGTGAATGGGCGTGTTAGAGCTTATCTCATGTCCAGGAAGGACCTTGATGGGTGCTTGGAATGTTTTTAGAGAGTGCTCCTCCTGAGCCTAGAGCCACCATTAATTCCTCTGTTAGAAAGATGAGCCTGCTACACTTTATCTATTCCTTCCTGCAAAGGGGATATGCTTGAAAGCGAATCCAATGTGCCAACATGGAGGGGAGTACTTGGCTATTCCTGTTAGAAGTATAGCACTTCTCGTGTCCACTTTGGCTTCCTTGCCTGTGCTGGAGTCAGAGAGGAGAGCAGAGGAATAGTCCTCTTTCAGTTGCAGGTTAGGCTTGACCTGGAATTACCTTTCCCCATGCTACCTGCCAAGCAGCATACCCTCGTGAGTTAGCTCACATAAGCCAAATGTGAGCCCATGATCCTGTGAGTTCATAGAGTCCAGAATGGAAACTGCAAGTCTGTAGTTCCAAATCATGTGTAGTGGTGCTGCTGGGAGCCCCCAAAGAGGCTATCTTCATAATGGGGAGCACAGAAGGGGGAGAATTAGCAGTGGGGGCAGCAGGAGAGGGGGCAGCACTCACCCCTGCCACTGCCTGAGGTGATCACTTTGAGCTACCTTGTGGCCAGCTGGCCCTGCTTATACCCAAGACTGGACTCAGTATTGCATTCAGAAAAACAGCACCAACCTCTGCCTCCGCCATTGATGTGCTGATGATGGATGAGTCATCCCTAGCCCCCACACTGCAATGTGTACTCTTCATCCATTATGCTTGTTAAAAAATGGAACTGCATATTACCATGCTCCACTTGGAGCATGGCAATTGCATTAAGTGCCAGTGCAGAAATTATCAACCCCAGGTTACTGCATTGGTGCAATGACAGAATTTGGGCTAGCTCAAATACCAACATGTGAATTTCTCAGCTGACATCCAGACAAGGAATTGCACATGGGAGGACACTGAACAAGGGCAAAACAGTTGGTATAGCTCTTAGAGAGATGAGCCTGTAGTTAGTTCAGCCAATTACATTCCAGACTACTCCTGTGTAACTGCTGCACACCCCTTGTTTTAACAGGAACTTTTGCACAATAGAGATATAACACAATTCTACAACCACCACCACCCCTTTTAACACAACTAAGCCATTTTCTTGCAAGAGAGAGCCAGTGTGGTGTAGTGGTAAGAGTGCTGGACTAGGACTGGGGAGACCTGAGTTCAAATCCCCATTCAGCCATGAAACTAGCTGGGTGACTCTGGGCCAGTCACTTCTCTCTCAGCCTAACCTACTTCACAGGCTTGTTGTGAAAGAGAAACTCAAGTATGTAGTATACCGCTCTGGGCTCCTTGGAGGAAGAGCAGGATATAAATGTATAAATAATCATAATCATAATTTTCTTGAACTAGCACAACAGTGCTCATTCTGCATGTGGTCCCTTGCTCTGGATGTCAGCCATTGTGCTTTAGAATTACTCAAGACTGGATTACTAAAATAGAGAACTTGACATTGCTACATGGTTCCAGTGGTACATAATATAGACAAATATGGACCTTCCAAAATGCTCATTGTGTTTGCAGCTAGATTTTCTACATTTCTACCATGATTGTACTCTTTCATCTGCTATACATACACCCATTCTAATTTCCTGCAACTACTGGAACAAATCTAGTCACAGAAATAAAATAAACTAGTTTTTATCTGACTTAATTGGCAATTTTTGCTCCTTGGTTTTATCGCTGTCTTTCAGAAGCTTAGCTTTCAACACACGGAGGTGTTCTCCTTGTCGATTAATTTTCTGCTTATTGTTTTACTTTCCTTACCATCTTTACTGTTTCTCAAAGCAAGGCACTCGATTTCAGGCACTTCAGGGACTCATCTCCAATAAACAAATTTCACTCACAAGCTTTCAAGACACAAACACACTTTCTAAGGTGCACTTGGAAACCAATTACTGGTAAGGATGCACAACACCAGTCGAGAGCACATACCACTAGCCACAGCATGAACAGCAAAGCATCTGTGACTTCTCATTTAATTCAACAGGAACGTGAGGGGGACTCCAGTTTCACAGAAGGACTACATGACAGTCTCCTGTGAGGCTCTGTGATTGTCTGCTCAGAAAAGGAGACAATATATTCTTTATTAGAGGTAGTGATAGCAAAATCCATTGCAGATTGCAAGCTGTGAACACTATTACTCTGGCATGACCATGAACAGCTTAATCGTTTTCAGCTCCACAGGTTTTGCATCATCATCTTGCTCCATCCATATGGCTTAGAAAGGTATTTGTTGAAAACACTGTGGGGTACACTGGGATTAAAGATATTGCGGGGGGGGTGAAAGATGGTGTTAATAAATTTCTCTAACTCATATGTAGGGCATGATCCTGATCCTTCTGAAGTTAATGGTGATTCTGTTAGACTCTAACATGAGTTCATCTTCAGGTCTGGTGTATCTGACAGAACTGCTTTGTCAAGTCTCAATGGCTGTATGCTTTGTTGATGGATTCATTTTTTCCCTCAGTGTGAGCTGGCTCTCCCCACCACCACCATAAATCCCCTTTTAGTGATAGTCATGAATAACAACAACATCAACAAACTGTATTGGCCACCAGTTAACAATTGTTCTCTGGGTGACTCCTAAAGTTAAACCATAAAACTATAAAACAGTAATAGAATTTCTGGAATGTACGGAGGTGATTCTCACGAGTGAGCAAAACCAGGATAAGGGAGCCCAGCCCAGATCTGCTCGCTCGTGAGAACCACCAGGCTCTCAGGTGAGCCTGGTGGCTCCACGGTAGCAAGCCCGCTTATGGAGCCACCCCTTTAAATGAAGTAAACAGAGCAAGTGCTCTGTTAACTTCTTTTTAATTTTATTTATTTATTTATTTATGGTCGTGTGTCTGCCACGGCTACTCGCAGCAGCAGCAGCAGCAGATGCAGTTGGGGCAGGGGGAATCCCAGGAATGCACCATGCACTCACGCAGCGCATTTCTGGGGCTCCGGGGGTGGGGTGCCACATGACAGTGCTTCCCTCCACCCAACCTCTGGGGCTGCCAGGTGAGCTGTGGCCAGATGCAGAAGCACCGGAGCAAAGTCGTCGCTCCTCTGGGCGGCTGATCCACCTGCCCAAGGAGAGTGATTGTCTGCGGGGAGAGCAGGTCAAGCCTGCTCTTCCTGCGGAACCCCTTTGTTTGTTTTATTTATTTCTCATATTTTTATACCGCCTGATGTGCAAATCTCTAGGCAGTGTACAAATCCCAACATTAAAATAACAGGTTAAAAAACATAAAACACGATGAAAACAATATAAAACATACTATTAAAATCATTAAAATTCTAATTAAAAGCTTGCGAGAACAGAAAAGTCTTGAGGGTCTTCCTGAAAACAAGCAGAGAAGGAGAGGCTCTTAATTCAGCAGGGAGCATATTCCAAAGCCCTGGAACAGTCACAGAGAAAGCCTGGTCTTGAGTCGTCACCAGATGAGCTGGTGGCAACTACAACCGGATCTCTCCAGAAGATCATAAAAGGCAGGTGGGTGCATGACAGAGGAGGTGCTCTCTTAAATAGCGTGGTCCCAAGCTGTTAAGGGCTTTATAGGTAATAACCAGCAATTCGTATTTCACCCAGAAACATTTCAGCAACCAGTGCAGTTCTTTCCAAACTGGTATTATATGGTCCCTTTGTGTTGTCCCAGAGACCAATCTGGCTGCCGCATTCTGTACCAATTGTATTTTCCGGACTATGTACAAAGGCAGCCCCACATAGAGTGCATTACAGTAGCCAAGCCTGGAGGATACCAGCATATGTACCACGGTTTTAAGGTCATTCAACTCCAGAAATGGACATAGCTGACAAATCAGCCGAAGCTGATAAAAAGCACTCCTGGCTACGGCCTCAACCTGAGAAACCAGGGAAAGCTTTGGGTCCAGGAGCACTCCCAGGCTACATATCTGATCTTTCAGGGGGAGTGTAACCCCATCCAGACAGGCAGATCTAAACCATCTCTTGGGTCCTGTCACCCCACAGTCAGTCAATACCTCCATCTTATTTGGATTCAACTTCAGTTTGTTATCCCTCATCCAGCCCATTACGGCCTTCAGGCAGGCATTTAGGGAAGATATGCCATTTCCTGATGAGGCTGACATGGAAAAGTAAATCTGGGTGTCATCAGCATATTGATAACACCTAGCACCAAACCTCCTGATGATCTCTCCCAGCAGTTACATGTAGATGTTAAAGAGCATTGGAGACAGTATGGAGCCCTGTGGAACTCCATACTTCAGTTCTCGCTTTACAGAGCAACAGACACCATCTGAAATCTACCAGAGACGTAGGAGCGGAACCACTGTAAAACAGTGCCACTCAATCCCAACCCCCTCAGGTGATCCAGAAGGATACCATGGTCGAAGGTACTGAAAGCCGTGGAGAGATCCAAGAGGATCAGCAGAGTCACATTCCCTCTGTTGATAGCCAATTGGAGATCATCCATTAGGCCGACCAAGACAGTCTCAACCCCATAGCTCACTCAAAAGCCAGTTTGAAATGGGTCTAGATAATCTGCATCATCCAAAACTGTCTGGAGCTAAGAGGCCACCACCTGTTCAATCACCTTACCCAACCATGGAAGGTAAGAAACAGGTCTGTAATTAGCCAACTCCAAGGGATCCAGTGCAGGTTTCTTCAAAACTGGTCAGATAGTAGCCTCCTTAAGACAAGGAGGCATCCAACTCTCCCTCATAGAAGTATTTATAATATTTACCAGATCCTCTCTGATAATATAATTATCCGATGAGATAAGCCAAGTTGGGCAAGGGTCAAGAGAACAGGTTGTGGGGCACCCAGTCCAAAGTAGTTTGTTCACTTCCTCAGGAGTCACAAACTTAAAATGATCCAATCTAACCCCATAAGAGAAGTTGCTGGGCACCTCCACAGTAGACTTTGCAATAACCATGGAATCCAGCTCGGCCCGAATACGAGAAATTTTATCTGCAAAAAAGTCATTACAAATGTCACAGTGATTGATGGTTCCAAGTTTAAATTCAAGGAGGAGGGGGTACATACTAGCCTCCTCACAACCCTAGACAACTCAGCTGGACGTGAGTTTGCAGAAGCAATGCCGACAGAAAAGAAGTGCTCCTTTGCCGCTCGCACTGACTGAGCATAGATCTTTAAATGTGCTCTGTGTTGTACCCGATCAGACTAGTTTTGAGTCTTCCTCCACTTGTGCTCTAGTAGTCTACCTCACTACTTCAGCTCCCGTAACTCATCCAAATACCATGGGGCTGTCTTTAAAGCAGGTAGGAGAGGACTCTAAGGAGTGATTGTGTCTACTGCTCTAGTGAGTTCATTATGCTATGTTTGCACAAGAGCGTCAACAGAATCAGTAACAGAGCCAACCCTAAACCCTTCCAAGTCTACTTGGAATCCTATTGGATCCAATAACCTCCTCGGGTGGACCAACCTAATAGGTCCACCCCTGCAGAGGTGGGCCGAGGCTGTAAGTTCTGCCTTAACCAGATGGTGATCCATCCATGACAAAGGGGGAATGACAGGAGTCCTCACCCACAGAACAGGGGACTCCTGATCAGAGCAAAAGACTAAATCGAGTGTGTGACCAGCATCATGTGTCGCTCCAGAGATCAATTGGAATAGGCCCACAGTCATCATGGCCACTATGAACTCTTGGGCTGTTCCTGACAACCTGGTCCCAAAATGAACTTTGAAGTCCCCCACCACCAACAAACTGGGCCACTCCAATGCCAACTCAGCAACCAGGTCCATCAGCTCAATTAGGGACTCCATTGGGCAGCTGGGTGATCGGTACACCAGCAGAAGTCCCAATTTATCCCTGGTCCCTAGACTTAGGTACACACATTCAATACAGGGCAAACCCCTGACAGGGATCCTGATAAGGGAGATGGTATTCTTATAGACCATAGCTACCCTACCTCCCTGTCCACATCCTCTCACCTGCTCCACCATAGAGTATTTATTTATTATTTATTTTATTTAACGTATTTTTATACCGCCCAAAACACAAGTTCTCTGGGCGGTTTAAAAAACAATAAAAACAACCAATAAAAAGATTGATACATTTCAACAATTAAAATTTAAAACATCAAAACTATTAAAACACAATTAAAATATTTTCTAATTGAAAGCCTGGGTGAACAAATGCATCTTGACTGCCTTTTTAAAAGTTGTAAGAGATGGGGAAGCTCTTATTTCAGCAGGAAGTGTGTTCCAAAGCCCTGGGACAGCAATGGAGAAGGCCTGTCACCGAGCCTGTGGCAACTGCAGACAGACCTCTCCAGATGATCTCAATGAGCGGTGTGGTTCATAGCAAAGAAGACGTTCTCTTAAATACTCAGGGCCCAAGCAGTTCAGGGCTTTATAGGTTATAACCAAAACCTTGTACTTTGCCCAGAAACTTATCGGCAGCCAGTTTAACTTATCGGCAGCCATTCTGATTCAAGGCAGCCTTTTAAGATAGGAGTCTCTCTGAGATGACCCAGAGGCCAACTTGGCTGCCACATTCTGGACTAACAGCAGTTACCCAACTATGTACAAAGGCAGCCCCACATAGAGCGCATTGCAATAGTCAAGTATGGAGGTGACCAGCAGATGTACTACTGTTCTGAGGTCATTTATCTCAAGAAATGGATGCAGCTGGCGTATCAGCAGAAGCTGATAAAAGGCACCTCTGGCCACTGCCTCAGCCTCGGACACCAGGGAGAGTTTTGTGTCCGGAAGCACCCCCAGATTGTGTAACTGTTCCTTCTGGAGAAGTGTAACCCCATCCAGAACAGGCAGATCAAAATCATCTCTCGCATTCCGACCCCACACAAGAAATGCCTCCATCTTATCAGGATTCAATCTCAGTTTGTTACCTCTCATCCAGCTCATCACTGCCACCAGGCAGGCATTTAGGAAGGTTATGCCTTCTCCCGATGACGTTGACATGGAGAAATAGATTTGGGTGTCATCAGCATACTTATTTGGTCGTTGGCCATAAATAAATGAGTTCAAGCATACTGATAGCACCCTACACCAAATCTCCTGATGATCTCTCCCAGTGGTTTCATGTAGATGTTAAGCAACATCGGAGACAACATGGAGCCCTGAAGGACACCATACCGAAGTTCAGTTTTTGAAGAACAACAGTCCCCAAGGGACACCATCTGGAATCTGCCTGAGAGGTAGGAGCGGAACCACTGCAGATCAGTGCCTCCCACCCCCTACTCCCTCAGACGCTCTAGAAGGATACTATGGTCAATAGTATCGAAAGCCACCAAGAGGTCCAAAAGGACCAACAGAGTCACACTTGCCCTCTTATGACCCGCTGGCCTACCAACACCATATCTTCATTGATTACCCACCACCACTGGTATAGCTGCCCCATGGTCATTACCTCCACATCTCTGTTCAACACAAGACACATACCTGTATCAAGCCTAATTAAAAACTAAATAGCAATTAGATGAGCAAGGCCCTTCTTTCCAATGATCCAAAAATGTTGGCCCCAGCCCTCAATCCCACCCCTGAAGCCTATTTAAGCCAAAGCACCCAGACCCCACCTCGCACGTGGGCTTCAGGAGCCTGGCAGCTGGAACAGCCCCCAAAAGCTGAAGCTCATCAGGGCACTCAGATGGTGGCTGTAGCAGTAGCAACAGGATCAGCAGGCGATGGTACTCTACTACCCAAGGCCAGAGTGAGGGAGGGCCAGCTCTGCAAACTTCCCAGCCCAAGCAGGCAAAGGTCTGTTAAAAGAGAAAACCTCAGCCTCTCAACTAGCTCTCTGCTCGCTCTCGTTCCTTTCAGCTCTACACACTGATCCTGTGTAGGGATGTTTTAGGTTTAAAAATATATTTTTTTGAAATTTTTTAACCTTACTCCCTTCGGGGGAGCTGCTGGAGCTGGGGGCGGGGGCAGGGTGTCCACACAGATTTCCCCTGGCCCCGCCAGCTTTCTTTATGCCCCCCTCCAGCCAGTTCGGCCAACTGTTCGGCTTTTTGGCCCAGGCCATGCAGAGGCCAATCACGCAGAGGCCAAAATGGCTGCCATGCCGAGCAGGGAAGGCCGAAAACTGACCAAAGAGTGGCTGAACTGGCCGGAGGCATAAAGAAAGCCGACGAGGGGAGGGGGAACCTCTGCAGACCCCCCCCACACACACACACACCGCCTCCAGCAACTCCCCCGTATGAAAACATTTGCAACCCTGCCAAACAGTCAGGAGGTGTTCGGTCTGAGGTCCAGACGTCGTCTTTCTCCAGACGACTGCTCATAGCCCTGAACGTATGCAAGCCGCACACCCGCACACCAGCATTGCCAGCAGTGCAGATGAATCTCTGTGCTGCTCCCAGCAGCACGGCTAAACAGAGGCCAGGACTAGCTGTCCTGGCCTCTGGACATCCCACAATACACCAAATGACACGTGCAATGCATTGGGCGATTTCCCCAAGAGACGAGTGCTCTAGGCACCTATCTCTGTGTGCAACTGGGCTGGAAGCAGCCCAGCTCACACATGAGTAAGTAAGGGAACACTTACTCCCTTAGCCCCGGCTAAAAAGGCTAGCCGGTGGTGGCCCACCAAGACTGTGCCAATCCCAGCAGTTTTCATGCGCAGCATAACCCTGGCTGTTGTATATATCAACGGTTTCATGGCCAAACATTGCTGCAGCAGTTGGGATATTGTGCAGAGGAGTGAACTAACCAACAAAGGAAGACTGGACTGCAGTTATGAGGATTGGACAATATCTAAAAGGTAGGGATGTGCGAAAGGTTTCGGATACAAAATGTTTTGTACCCAAAACAGCCTGTTTCGGGTGTTTTGTAGACAAAACAAAACACCCATTTTCCAGATGCAAAAGTTTTGTATACAAAACAAAACATCCCTGTTTTGGCTACAAAACGTTTTGTTGTTTCAGACCTCCATTTTGTGGTGATCTCTGAGTCAGTCTCCATTTTGTGTTTGACATCTCTTTGAATTTCCCACCCTTCCAGCCTTCTGATCGGTGACCTAAATCATGGGCTGACCTGCTGACAATTCCTTCCTTGTTCCCCATTGGCTCTTTTGCTTCTTGCCACTCTTTACTGACCCCACATTGGCCAGGGGAAGGGTTGCTAACCCATGGGGTGCTGGGTTCTGTTGTTTCTGTGGTGTTATGAGTGTAGATTCTCTGGTAGCATATGAGAGTGGATTCTTGTTTTTCACTGAAAATCTCATATGCTACCAGAGAATCTACAATGAACACCTCAGAAACACAAAACCCAGTACCCCAAGGGCTTGTGGGTATGGAGGTGGTTGGCACCCTATGTGCACTACACAACCCCTCGCTCTGGGAAACCCCAGTGCCCCCCAAATGGAATTATGGGGCTTCTGAAACCTCCATTATTCCCTATGGGAGAAATCTTAAAAGACACGTAAACTTCAACAATTCACAAAAGATCAGCCCTTTGCCCAATGGAGAGGAGTACTGGTCTTGTGGTTGAGCATGACTTGTCTCCATAGCTAAGCAGGATCTTCCCTCATTGCATATGAATGGGAGACTTGATGTGTGAGCACTGCAAGATTTTCCCTTCAGGGGATGAAGCTGCTCTGGGAAGAGTAGAAGGTTTCAGGTTCCCTCCCTGGCTTCTCCAAGACAGGGCTGAGAGAGATTCCTGCCTGCAACCTTGGAGAAGCCGCTGCCAGTCTGCAAAGACAATACTGAGCTAGATGGACCAATGGTCTGACTCAGTATATGGCAGTTTCCTATGTTCCTAATTCTTTTGAGATAATTCTGGAAGTTTCCTTGCCCCCATTGGGCACTACCACCCACCACACTCCACTCTGGGTCATCCCTTTCCCTTTGATTTGAAGCGATACGTTTGCTGGAATCCCCATTATTCCCTATGGGAAAATTCTTAAAGATGTGTAAAACTTGTGAAATTCTTAAAGATGTGTAAAAGATGTGAACTTTAAAAAATTCACAAAAAATCAGCCCTTTGCCTAATTCCTTTGAAATCAGCCCTTTGAAATTTGGGTGGTAGCTTCCACCCATTGGACACTACCACCACCACCCACTCTTTTTGCCCTGGGACCCTTTTTAAAAATCCAAATTGATTTGGATTCGGAAAATTCGGCTACAAAACAAAACAGGGCTGATTCGGATTCAGAAAATTTGGGTACAAAACAAAATGGGGGTGTTTTGATTCGGATACAAATTGAAACAAGAAAATTCCAAAATGCACACCCCTACTAAAAGGCACAGCAAATTTAGAATTACTACTAAATTAAAGGTAAAGTGTGCCATCGAATTGGTGTCGATTCCTGGTGACCACAGAGCCCTGTGGTTGTCTTTGGTAGAATACAAGAGGGGTTTATCATTGCCACCTCCCGTGCAGTATGAGATTATGCCTTTCAGCATCTTCCTATATCACTGCTGCCTGATATAGGTGTTTCCAATAGTCTGGGAAATATACCAGTAGGAATTCGAACCGGCAACCTCTGGCTTGCTAACCTCTGGCTTGCTAACCTCATTTCCCTGCTGTGCCATTAGGTGGCTAGAATTACTACTCCCAGCTAGTAAAGAACCTAGGTTGATAGGTTACATGGATGCCTACTGGGATGAGGACAAGGAAGATATAAAATCAACCAGTGGGAATGTATTCTTTTATGGAAGAGGAGTATTCATGAACATGAATTGGGGGGTCAGCCAGTAGAACACCCATTCATTATTATCAGACAATTGACCTCAATTCTATACTTTCTTATTTTCCTAATCCTAATGCCAACCAGCCAGCATCTATGTTAGGCAGCAGCATTCATAATCATGGAGCAGGGGGCAGGGAAGGTATCTCTTCCCAAGCACAACATTTCTCTCCAGAAAAATGCTGTACTTGTGGATGGTGGCAGTGTGCAAGGTTATGTAGCATGTCAGTGTAGTGGTGGGACTTGCCAGGTGGTGTTGTAACTGTATGTACAATTACATCTGAAAAGAGTTATGGTGAGAGAGAAATGTGTGTATAACTCCATCTTGAGATCTCTATGGTGAAGAGACATTTTACAAACATAGTAGCCTCTCTATAATTATTATAAAAGCTTGAAAACTCTTTATGGGAAACTATTTCAAAGAGAATGCAATTCAAAGAGACAAATTATGCAGAAGGGAGGACTAGAACAAACAAACAAGGCAGGCAAAAGCCACGAAGTGGAAAGGTTATTGGTGGAAACATTAAATAGGTGGGTGGGCCTAAGCCTATGCCAGAATGAATCACTGTTCTATGAAATTTCCTCATTGAGCTTATCCTAAATTTCTGAAAAAACCTATGCCCAAAATTGGTGGATGTGGATAGCAGACCTTGGGCTGGTTTGGATGGGCACTGCCGGACATACATAATAAGGTCAGGGATGCACTCACTGAGAGCATGTCCACCCTGATGTCCCTGAAGGACATTCTGGTGTGCTCTTGGGGCATCCCCTAATTTCTTGGAGAGTATGTTAATCTAAATCACCCCTCTATATGTGCTCCAGAACTTTTTCGGAGCACATGTAAGGGGTGATTCAGATGAATGCTCCTAGACCGAGTTGGGACGTCCTCCTGCAACATCAGGGTGGGCGTGCTCTTAGAATGTCCCTGACCTCATTGCATATACCTGGTGATGCTTGTCCAAACCAGTCCCTTGTACCTCATGCTTCAGAGCATGAACTTCTCCATTACATGCCTAAAGTTCTTCCCAGTTTATAGCACTTCATGAACTGCTTCAAATATACATTTCTCAAATATACATTTCTCTATTTTTTGAAAATGCATACACTGAAGTGGCCAAACATGGCTGCCAACAGTCCTCTGTGTCATGTGTAAATAGTCAATAAACAATAAACAAGCTACAAGTATTTTCAGATGTGGTAAATTCTGAAACAAAGGACTTTCATTTAAGAATGAGCATGAAATAGGTGTATGTATGCCATGGTTTTCTACTGTGTGTCCATACACCAAAACACACTCATGGCGATTGTAAGATGTTCATAGATTTTGGGCTAATTCTTCTATGGAAGTGTTTTCCATGTAGGAATTATTGAGGCTGTTCTCATGACCATCCTAACCCTTCCCCGGCTGCCCCAGGAAGAGTTAGGCTGGTTGTGAGAAGTGGTGGGTTCCTCATGGATTCCTCCGCTCCCTGCCTGCCTAAACCCCTTGATGAACCCAGTTTTTAGCCAAGGTTAAGGGTGTTTTTGCCCCGGAACCCAGCTACTGGGTATGCGTGTAGCCCGAGGAGTCACAGAAATGGGAGCATAAAGCACTCATCTGAGGGGGAATCCCCAATGTAACACGCATGCCATGCATTGCATTGAGGGATGCCCGGAGGCCAGAACAACAAATTCCAGCCCCAGATCCCTCTGCCCTGACCATGCTTCATGGAGCTTCATGGAGCAGGGCTGCCCATGTGGGAGGCATGCTAAAGAGGGCCTGCTTAGTCATCTGGGAGGAAGGTAAAGTGAAAGCAGCAGTCCTTCTGCACTCTCCCAGCACACCCAGGGCAGTCATGTGAATCACCCCATTGTATCTGAACTGGACCCAAAATATGAAATTTCCACTGTTTGCGAGGCCTTCTCCACTGTTTACATATTTGCATATCTGCTACCATTTTCTGCCCCCTTCCTCCCAAGTAAGCCAGAAGAATCTATATAATTAATTCTGCAAGACGGGGTATGTGGGGACATGGCAGAAAGGAGGCAATTTGGTGGGGGAGGCGATTGGCTGACAAAGAGCACATGAGAGTTCCAGCATTGAAGTGGAGAGAAATAATGGCGGAGGCGAGGAGGTGGGCGGGCAAAGCCCCACTGGCCTCAGGAGGCAGGCGGCCGGCAGGCAAAGCCCTGCAGGCCTGAAGAGGTGAGCGGCCAGTGGCTGAAGCCCTGCTGGGCTGAGGAGGCGGGCAGCTGGCGGCCGAAGCCCCACTGGCTGGAAGGAGGAGGCAGTGGCGGGGAGCTGGGTGGATGGCAGCGGGACAGACTGGCCTGTCCGCCAGGGTGTGGCGGCGGGCCCTGGCCCGGCTGCACGGGGGAAACGGCGGCAGGCCAGCAGTGGGATGTCCTGGCTGGGGGGGGAGGCACGGCAGGGGGGATGAGTGGCTGGTCGGCTGGCCAGCCAGCCAGAAAGCCAGGCATGCCAGCCTGGGGGGCGATGGCTTGGCCCAACTAGAGGCGCAGATGCTCTGCACCCGGGCCCACTAGTAGTTTTTCAAACCAGATTTCCTCAGGGAGCAAACACATAGTGCCCTTGGATATTGTAGGGGAGTTGTGCTTTCTACAGCTGCTAGATGTGACCAGTCTTTCAGTTCTTGCTCCTAACTGTTGAAATACATACGTACTGAAGTGTGAGTGATATCACCTTTGTTTCTGCTGAGCTCTTCTCTTTTGCTGGGCAAGGGTAGCCCTTTATGAGGCAGGGTGAGGCAATTGTCTCAGGCGTGGGCACAAGGAGTGGAGTGGGGTGGCAAGCACTTTACCCCCATTACCACAGGCACCACCCCACAGGCACTCTGCCACCTGCAGCCATCACCCTTCTCACCCCACATGGACATGCTGTTCATCTCCCCCTCCTTGCCTCACTGGGGTGTGCTTCTTCTATCTCCTCTACCGCCTCCGATGCTAGCTAGGAATGTGCCTGCCACCACTTGGAGACTGTGCCACCAAACCAAGGCTAGGCTTGATGGCCTAGTCTGAAAATGTGCATGTGCTGCCACCACTGCTTTAGCAGCACAGCCTGAGAATGATGAGCACTTGCCTGCTGAAGAGCAGGGCGGGGGGCGGGTGGCGGGGGAGGCTGTCATATTGTTTTTCCCCTTCTGTCTTGGGGAAATGCCTTGGACTGCCTCAGCTGCTGGCATTTGTTTCTTTACATTGAAAAAAAACCAAGAAACATTGTGAAGAAAGGTGACCATAGTATAAATAGCTAAATATAAGACTGAGTCTGTATAAACTCAAAGAGGTCTTAAACCTAGATTTCATTGTGTGAGTGCACAGCTATCTGTCTCAGAGTCACATACATTACACTTTATTCTCCAGAGATTCTAGCCACACAGTTTGGAATGACGGAAAACATCCTTTTATCTTGTTCTAAGAGCGAACATTCACAGCCTCCTTCCCACCCCCCACCCCCAAGCAAAGAAATTACATATAGAACATGGAACTGGTGGAATCCATCCACTGAGGAGAGATATGGTAAAACCATTTCTGTCATTATTTTTACACTATAACATTAATATTGGTTGTTGAATAGAAATAGAAATATCAAGAGATTCTCCACAACCAAGATCAAGCAGTGAACTATTTTGAAATCCCAAAATAAATCCTCTAAACATTACCTACTTACGATCTTTTAACAACTTACTTCTTTTAGCTGACGACTGAATAATTGACCATATTACCATATAATCCACAGATAACTAAAATTATTTTCTAGAAACAGGAATGAACATTTCCATAATTATAGGGAGACAGATAGAAATGAACTGCATCAAAGGTAAATCATGGTGAAAAGTTCATTGGAGCCTTTTTTCACTGGCAGCACAAAAGAAAATAAGTTACTCCAAACTGAAACTAAGGTTTAACATAAATGATTAAACTAGATGGCCAATGACCTGTCATTTCATATTGTTTGCATTGATGGTGCACCTGTTCACTTATATGCTCACTGGAGCATCTACAGGAAATGTGATCCAGCCTCATGTTAATGTTTTTGTTTTGTTGTAAGAATCCATACAATGCAAACAATGCAAGAAGAGATGCTTTACAACAGACAATGAGCCTGACTAAGGCTTTAGCAAGGAAATGGAGGTTCATCTGTCAAAACTATACTATACATTTGTTTGTACTGTAGTTTATGTAGCAATTATGCTGTTAGCTCCTCCCTAGGAAGAAAACATACTTCCAAATTGCAAATAACAGTTGATCAATTAGTTGTATGTCATCTCCATATTGAATGTCAGGATTTAGCCATTCATTATCAGTCAGGAAAAACATATGCAAAGCAAATGGGACATCTCAGAACACTGATGTTTTCTCACTGTTTTCCTTCTCATGCTGCACTATAGGTAAGTCTGGTTGCTATGATGTTTTCTCACTTTTTTCCTTCTCATGCTGCACTATAGGTAAGTCTGGTTGCTTTCTTGTGTATTTTTGTAATATCCAATTGGATCAATTTTATATTGACTAAGTGCATTCTGGCCAATGTAGATCTAATATTAATATGAACTGTTTAAAAGATGTGTGAACTGAGATTTTAAAATTGTTTATGTTTGCATTTAATTTAATTGCAATATCCGAAAATCTGAAAATAAGCAGTTAAGAAGGAAAAGAAAACTATGGAGCTGGTTCTCTTCTGCTTTACACATTCACATCTCAAAGTGCTATTAAAGAAAATCTGACTGACACAACAGCAGCTTTAGGTTGCTCTTAAAATATCACACCCTTAGATTCTAAATTCTAAATAAGGATGACGTTGCGTCATCAGCCGGTCAGAACGAGAGTGACCCTCGACCTGTCTGCCATCGATGTAGCAAGACTGCTCAGGTTGCTTGGTGCACGTGCTCGGGCAGATGATGGGGACTATGCGTTTATGCGTCCCAGGATTCTGAGACTTCCTGAAGAGCCAGGGAGGGATGATGCGGACATATGCCCTCTGCCTCCTATCCTTGAGGGACGCAAACTCGTGGTCTGAGTGACAAGGGGGGAAGATGCACCTGTTGGTGATGGAATGATGTCTCAGGGAAACCACACAGGGTCTCACATGATGTTATGATTTGCACTTGCAACGTCTGTCCATTTTTAGCAGTAACTCTTTTGAAGCATTACCCATTCATTTGATCCACTTCATTGAATGAGGCTTCTTATTCATTTTTGCAATATGCAATACCTATTTTCATGTATGCTTGCTCTTAGGTCAATAGGTACACCATGCATTTATATTCATTTTATTTATTTGTCATTTGTATTTGTTTATTCTCATTCTTTATGTGTTTGCTTATGTATGGAATGTATTTGTATTGGTGCGGTAAATATGGATTAGGTCTAATCCATTTACCGAGGGGGAAGTTGTAATATCCAATTGGATCAATTTTATATTGACTAAGTGCATAGATAGGTTAGCTACATGAGTCTGTGTGCTGAATGTAGTTTAGGCCTCAACCTTGGGTGAATGTTGTCACAAAGGGTGGGTTTCTGGATCTCACACATTGTATCCAATTTGGATGTCTCACACCTCCCACAGTCGGGTAGTAATGAGACACCCCTAGTGTCCGAGGACCGCTTGACCATGCCAATTCCCCACCTCAGTAAATCCTCCCTGATGTCAAGAACAACCCCCACAAAAAGCTTCTGTCTAACATTAGAGAGAATCAGCCTGTTAGCTCAAGCACACTTCCTCATTTTTTGGTAACTCATATCGAGAATGCTCCCTCCCAATGTTCCATCTGGAGGGGGGGGTCACTCGACCTACACCTGGTTCCTCTTTCATATGTCTCCTGGTCGTACGGCACACCTGGTTCTTCTTTCAGACCTTCCCTAGCCAATGGTGTTAAATGTCAAAAATTACAGGTTGGGCAAGGGGTCATGGATGGTCAGGACCCCTTCTCCATCCAATCACTGTTGATGCAGGGGTGAAGGGGTAAGGCTACTTAAGACCCTGGTCTGGAGCAAGACAAGGTCAGTGGGACCAGTGAATGCAGAAGGTGAAGAAAATAGAGGAAGGAGGGGAAGGAATTGATCACCCAATCTGACACACCCAACATCTTGCAGAAGAAAAAGGGAGCATCAGTTTCTTTTGGTAAGCTCAGGGGAATTGAATAAGCCATAAAGAGTGAGTGAAAGTTCTGGCAATCTAGAGAGTGTCAGCTTGATATTGCTTTTAATTGCTGTGAGTTGGAGAAAGATTAGAACTCTGTGTGCGCAAAACTCTGTGTGTGCTGCTGTGTTTCATCTGAATATTGGTAAGAAAATAAATCTGCTTTGATTAAATATATCCCCTTCATTCTCCCCGTGTCTTCTTGAGTCTTGGGATTCTTGACAGCCAGGACCATCAAAAGAACCCATCGGTCAGTGTGAGGATTTTTGGAGCCCTCATTTATTCCTGGTTGCAGGGATTTTGGGGGGTCAAAAATCTCTTACATTTTTCTGCTTAATAAGTCATCCTTATTTAGAATTTAGAATCTAAGGGTGTGATATTTTAAGAGCAACCTAAAGCTGCTGTTGTGTCAGTCAGGTTTTCTTTAATAGCACTTTGAGATGTGAATGTGTAAAGCAGAAGAGAACCAGCTCCATAGTTTTCTTTTCCTTCTTAACTGCTTATTTTCAGATTTTCAGATATTGCAATTAAATTAAATGCAAACATAAACAATTTTGAAATCTCAACTCACACATCTTTTAAACAGTTCATATTAATATTAGATCTACATTGGCCAGAATGTTCATTCAGATTACAAATGCTTCACCATCATTTTCTCCTCCTTGTGAACAACTCAATACAGAGAATGTTACAGAATAAAGAAGACTTATGTATGGCAGCGCTATTATTTCCATTTTTAAAAAATGCTGGCATGTATATAAACTTCTTTTTTAAATGTCTAACTTATGAAGAAGGGTGAAAATAGAGTTTTTAAAAACTCAATACTTTATCTGCTTTCTGGATTCCATGCACCTGGAATCTATGCAGTCCTATGAACAGCAATCCTATACACTGTTCTGTTCAGTGGACAACATCCCATGCAGCAGAATGTTAGTGGTAGGGACCCATGGTGCCAGGGCTGTTGTGTGGCATGAAAGGCAGCCCTGATGATGTTGCCCTACAAGGCAGCTGCAGAAAACAGCTTCCAAGACAGTTGAGGAATACTACTCCAATTGGAAACAATAGGGTACTCAATTCATCAGGTGAGATGGAGAAAAGGGGGAAAGAATTGAGGGAGGGAGGGAGAGCAGGGAAAGGAAGAGAGATCAGAGCAGATGGTTCCAAGTTTGACAGTGAAGCAAAATCAGAGAGGAAGTGAGGAGAGGCAGAGCACCAGGCCTTAGCAGAGCATCAACAGCAGAGAAGAGGTACTGAGGATTCCTAGAGCCGGTGTGGATCAGGGAAGTGCAGTGCAGTAGTGTTGTCTCTGGCCAAACAGATGTCAGATAAGAAGGAAAAGAGGATAAATTTAGAGTGGATGTTGCCAGCAACATCCTTTTTATTTTGTGGTAATGCAAAGATGTTCAGCTACACAAGAACATGAATGGAGATATCAGTTGGAAGGAGTAAGTAAGGGTGGAGAATGAGATGGATGAATAGTCCATTGGGAGGGCAAAGCAAACATGTCAAGATTTGATGGCAGAGATGAATTGAAAGCAGAAACTGCAGGATCTCAGGAAAGTACAGAGGTGATAGAGGAAAGAGGAGAGGGCAATGCACTGGAGAGAATAATTGGATCAATGGACTGCAGGTCATAAAAGGAATACAAGACATAACATGGGGAGGGTGGCCCAAGTTCAGTGAAGGGAATATGGTTATGTCCAGACAGGGATTTCCACAACAGTGAGGTCAGAGACAGTGTAGTCCTTGGACAAGACAAAAATCAAGGAAGTGGCCATGACAATGCATGGGGAAGTCCATACAAAGCCAGAGGTTGAACGGGCAGACTAAAGAGAGGAGAGAGGATGCACCTGGATCTGAGAGATCATCCACATTTATGCTGAAATTACTAAGGAGCAAGGTAGTGGTGTTATCAGAGAGAAAGAAGGTGAACCAGACATCGGTGTCTGAAGGTTGAGAGAAGAAGGCAACATGGAGGTGAAGAGGGGAGAGAAGTCTCCTCAAATGAATTTCAAAGGTAATGTGATGAGGGGCTGGGCCAGAACTGGAACTAATAGGAATTGGAAAGGTACCGCCACTACCCTAAGGAGTGGGAAGCAACTGGGGGCAGTGTCAGAGAGGTTTGAAGCCAAGTTTTAGTGAGGGCAAGAAGCTGGAGGTACTGAGAGAAGAAAAGATCATGTAGAGTGACTGCTTTCTGGATGAGAGAGATTTGATTCCTAAGGAACCAAGAGAAAGGGAGAGGGAGGGCAGGTGAGAGCCATGCCATGATGCTGACACACGAATGAGAAAACTCAGAAAGCGGATAGAACACTAAGATTGGAAAGGCAAAGAGTTGGGCAGGCAGGCAGGCATCAAATGGTGCAATGGCCAAGAGAAATGGCTTCGTCACAATTAGTTGCAAACAGACTTCAGATAGCCTATGCCCTTTAATGTAGATGCCCTTTAATATTTAATATGATGTCCATTAATGTTACTTAAATTAAGAATATGATTGCCAGTTTTTCATTTACCCACTAGTTTAAACACCACCTGCTACAGTTTCAATTGAGCAAGAGATGTGTTTTTAGTAAGCTTACAAAAATACTTAGCATGAGAGAATTTAATTGTCAATCATTATTAAAACAAAGAACACAGGTGGTTTATCAGAATTTCTCCAAATGAAAGAAATTATGTCAGTCATCATGACTGAATGTTGCTAGCACTGTAACAAGACAGGTCTAAGCCACCTTTGCTGGCAGAATCAGGACCTTGTCTGCCTTGTGATCTATCCCTGTGGAATTCAAGTTCATAAAGTATTTATGCTGGGAGAATAACTGAAAAGATTATTTGTCTGGATAACAATTTCTTTAATGGTGAATCATCAGCTAGGCATCTCAGAACACAAAAGAGAGCCCAAAGCAATCTTCTGTTAACAACACAGATACTAAGGATTTTAATACCATGTTTCACAAAGTAGGTTGCAGGCATTGCAGTCAAAAAAATAACAATAATAAAGATTTTGCACTTCAGTTCCAGAGCTGCAACCATTGTGTACAGCAAGGAATCAATTTTTTAAAACCCTCTTAATTCCTAGGCAGAGTTCCCACTAGATATGGGCAATATACAACCTTCCATCACAGCTTCATTGCTGAAGAAAAACTTCCCTAGTGTGCCTGTGGTAGGCAACCAGAAGTGACTATTAGATTTGACAAATTAACTCTTAAGCAATTAGCAAACCTTTTTATCACAAAGTTAGACTGCCTCAGTAAACAAACAGCTGCATTTCTTCTCTCCAGGAGTTAGCTTCCAAGTACTTTTCAAGAATATGTACAAATTCAGTATTGTTTACCCATTACTTAAAGGGCTACCCATTACTTAGATTTCCCTGCACCTCTGACATTAATCTCTTAGCAACTGGCAATCCCAGCATGAAGAATGCCTAACACTCAAATATGTGGTGCCTCTAATTCTATGAATAGAACTACAGTCCAGTTATTTCCTTCCTAAGTGAAAGCTACATTTATAAGATCATGTAGAAAAATACTTGTATGTGGACAATGCATATATTCCTGCATGTGGCTCACATACTGCTACTATTACTACTATTATTTATATACCACTTTTCAACAAAAAGTTCCAAAATGGTTTACATAGGCAGGATTAAACATAGTATATAACACAAAACTGGAGATTAGCAAACCAGGGAATTCAATTTCAAACTGTAAATAGTATCGCAGACGTTTGTCCAACCATTTACTGGGAACTTCCAGTTCCTGGGGAGGCTAGCATTTACCTGCTGCTCAGCCACCGAGACAGATCCCAGCAAGCTCCATAGCTAGACTGTGGGCAAAGAGTCATCATGCCAGCATAGCAGCCACGATTGGCCACAATCTCAAAGGGGGCATGTCATTAGGTCTTGGCTAGCTCTGGCTTCCTCAGGCTGACAACTAGACCCTTCCTCACTGTAATCCCAGTTAGGTTGTCTTAATAAATTTGTAGCAGAGCAGTGGATTGTGTGGCCAATACTTCAGCAGAGTAACACATCCTCATGGGGCAGGCAGGTGGGCACGGGCTGGTCACGAGCAGGGGTGCCGTTGTATTTAAAGCTCTATGCATTCTGCTGCATGGCATGTGAGCGGCGTCAGGGTTGGGTACCCAAATTACGGTCACTTGCCATCCCCCCTCCACGGTTGCCAAATAACTCATTTCCCCCTCCCTCCACAGCCTCTGCTCTGAATACCCGCAGACCCACGGGCCCACACACATCCAGATTGAGCAGAAGCAAGCCCCCTGCACATTATCCACCCCAGCTCAGCCTGTGCTGTTCAGGGTGAGTTTTGGTATGGGGTGGGGATCACATCTCTCTCCCAGACCCATTCAACCCCCCCCCCCAAACCACCTGTTGCCCTCTCCAGGACTGGCAATGGGGATCACATTGCATTCCCTTCCCCATCCAACCCCCCAAACTGCTCATTGCCCTCCATGCCACTGCCCATGTGTGTGGGGGGAGCTCTGCACTTTGAAATAATCACAACCCTTTTATTTTGAATTATGTAACTTTATTATGCATTGATGCACTGGCAGCCCTTTCATTAGCGAGACAGGGACAGCTAGTTTCAATCTCCAATCCCCCTTCTGCTGCAGGTGCAGGCAATGGTCCCATGCTACCATCAGCAGTTTAAAGGGTGGCGCGTCCTTCCACCATGCACCGGCCTGCCTTTGTGGTGGGCTGGAGGGAGGTGCTCTCAGGAGAATCTTATGAAGGCAGGTCCCACCACCCACACCTCCCACCACCCACACCAATCCTCAGAAGCTGCACCACCAGGCCCACTGGCACAGAATCCCCATCTCCACCGGGCGCACCTGCACCACCGTCCTCGTCCTTTGGATGTGGGGCTGGGTCCACGGGCTTATCCAGCAGGATGTCTCCCCTGATCTCACAGATGTGGTGGAGGATGCAGCAGGCCTTGATCACATTGGGCACAAGATCCTCCTCTACATCAGGCAAGGTATAGAGGGCACACCACTGGGTCCTCAGCCTCCCAAATGCCTGCTCTACCATGATCCTCCTGCCTGAGGTTGAAGTTTCTCTGCAGGGCATTTCTGTGTGTGAGATAGGGGGTGACCATCCACTCCTGCAGGCTGTATCCCTGGCCCCCAAATATCATTGACTTCACCATTCCCCCACCCACTTGGATGGGTGCAGCGTTTACCCATGCACTTCTGTGGAACTTGGAGGCAAGTGCGGAGGTCCAGAAAATGGCCATGTTGTGGCTGCTGCCTGACACACCGGTGTAGATGTCCATGAACTGGCCCATTGAGTTCGCCACACCTTGCAGAGTATTGGTATAGTAATGCTTCCTCCCGAAGTACTCATCGTGTCTGAGCCATTGTGCATGGTGACCTCTTTGAATTTTTTCTTGAGGTGCTGCAGCCTTTCTTGGTACTGGTTGGCAGTGCAGTGGTACCCACAGTGGGCCATCTGGTCTGAGATTCAACTGTAGGTGGTCTCTTCTGCTGTTCTGCAGATGGGCCTGCACCCGCTCTCTGATCCAGCATTCAACAAAAAACCCAGTCTCTGCAACAGTCCAGAGCTTCACTCAGACCTTTCGGGAGATGTCCCCAGCTTGAATGCTCCCGTGGTGCTACCAGTGGTGGTTCCACCTGTAGATGTTGTGGGAGCAGAAGGCTGCTATTTGGAGCAGCTGGGCATCCACGCTAAACTCGAGGTTGTGGGCCACCAAACTCCTGTGGCCACGTGACTGGCAATTGGGCTGGGTGTATGCAATGGGCCATCCGTCACATGCAAACTCATGTAGGACTGGACATGTATGGGTGTGGCCAGGACCCCACATAGCAGCATAGGGCCACGTGCAGGAACATTGTCCTCATGCCTTCAAGGCCCCATCAAGACTTTCTTCTGCAAAAATTCCCCAATAGCACAGTGGAGCACATCAAACAATGGGGCAGCTGCAGGGCAGTCGATACCACCAAGAACATGTTATTTCCCTATGTAAACCACTTTGGAAACTTTGTTGAAAATTGGTATATAAATATTTGTTGTGCAGTGTTGTGGCATGGTGCTGTGGGGTGCATGCACATATTTTTCCATGGGCAGCTGCCAGCTTGGCTGGGGTAGTGAGACATGCATGGCTGTGGGTAGAAGTGCCTTAGCACTGTTCACCATCCCTGTACTTCCCCCCTGGGCGGGGGGGTGGCTGCCAAGTCCTCCTTGGCAGCAGCAAAAAGCCAGGAGTAGCCAAAAGGGTTGTGTCTCTTTAAAATTTCAGAACATGTCACTGTTACCAGACAGAACAGGGGGGAAAGGGGAGGATGGCAAGTGGGTGGCACTGCCACCGAGAGGCAGCCAGTGAAAGCCACAGCATGCATAGAGAAGCCATGTCCCTGGGTTGGTTTGCACCACAGCCTCTGTGATTGCAGTTTGAAAATTGACACAAAACCACAGTTATGGCAGCGTCCAAGTTTGGATGTAACCCTCCGGAGGCCTAACCAGAGGTCTTGGTGGTTAACTTTTGTGCAAACCAATGGCTAATATTGGAGTTTGATGAAGCAAACTGGAGGTCACTTTTGCTGGGAGACTATGGTTTCATGAATTCAGACATACTGGAGTTCCAACCTCTGCCCCATTTAACTCCGGTTTCATGTTACGACTGAATCTGGCTATAGACAAAGAATAGTACAGAGAAGGTGGTTTCTTGCCCTCAAAGGGCTCAAACTGTAAAAGGAAACACAATACAGACACCAGGTCACGGGAGGGATGCTGTGCTGGGATTGAATAGGGACAGCTGCTCTCCCCCTGCTATATATAAGAGAGTCATCACTTTTAAAAGTGCCTCTTTGCTCATTTAGCAGGGAATAGAGCAGGGAATATTCTTGCAAAACACACTTGCAAATTACAGTAAATGCCAGATGGAGGCAGAAGAGGGTAGATGGAAGGCACTTGAGTGGGTGGGTGGGTGGAGCATAAGTCATGGCTCAAGGTGTAGCCTTGACCAGAAATCATACATGGGTGGTCTCTATCTGGAGACTGAGTCATCAACAGTCTGCTAGAACAAGACACTTACTGACCTTACCGTTAAAATCACCCACATTTGGCTCAACCTTGGGACTCAAATTTTTGGCAGAGAATCAGATTTAGTTTAGTTCTGCTTATTTGATTCTGTTACATTTATTATCATCCACTAAAGCAGATGTTGCAGTTGTAGAGGGGGTTGTAAGTTAGCAGATGTGAACTGGGCTCATGATAATGAGCTGGAAGAGTTGGTTCTTTACTGGTCAGGGTAATCAAAGCATTAACAAAAGGAGAGCAGAGTGAAGTTTATATGTGGAAATTGATTGCTCAGCCTGTTGCCAACCTTCCCTTTTGGAAAAGAGAATCCCTTTAAAGTATACAAAATAAGCAATTACACACTAACAAAATAACTGGCATGTATAGCCACTAATGCTTTAATCCTATGTTGTAGGGGGAGACTTTTGTCATCAGCAACATAAAACATAAGAGAAGTTTACGAAGTTGATTGTAGCATATTCACAGGAGGTCTTTTCATACAGCAACGAACTACAGGATATTCTAAGCTTTTGCAAATGTCCCTGTACAATCACTGATGCAGGTTTCTATGCTACTTCCTAGTTTGATATTATCCTCTGTGCACACCCCAAGCAGGTAGCTTGCACGATTTGTGCAGTGGGAACCGCCTCGTAGACGTTTTTTATAATTTCTGCTGCAATGACTCTGCAGTGCTAACATTTTAGAATGCTGAAGATAATAAAAATAGACACAAGAAAAGCAACACAGAGCAATCCAATGGTCTCAGTTATTTTTGCTCCATCGTATCTTTGGAGATACTTCAGTATATCTCAATATACAACAGTGGAAAGGTCCAAATCCTATACTGTTCAAACCAAATCCTATACTGTTCAAACCAGTTTTTTAAAAGGTTTAGAATCTCTCACTAAACCATCTTAAAATAAGCTCTTCAGATACTCTAGCACAATTAAAAATGCAACTCAAACATTTTAGCTAGCTGCCCGGAGGGAGCACCTGATTAGGATTCCTTGAGATCAACACAGAAGATTACACAGATACTGACTTACACCAAGTCAGGTCATTGGTCCATCTAGCTCAGTACTCTCTACACTGATTGGCAGCGGTTCTCTAGGTGTGTATTTCCCAGCCCTATCTGAATGTGCCAGGCATTGAAACTGGGACCTTCTGTATGCAAAGCTGATGCTTTTCCACTGAGCAAGTCCTCCCGCAAAGGCATCATATTGCAAGAAGAATAAAACCTCAAGTTCTGAGTGTATCCTCAACCAAGTTGTGGTACATGGTTCTGAAGCCAGATGTAGGCCACATTTGCACGTAACGTTAAACCAGAGGTTGCCAAATGCATGGTTAATTTTTCTAACTGTGAATTGCATCACAGATTTTTGTCTAACTGCTGTCTGGCCACCTCGGTTGTCAGGGAAGGAGGGCCCATCCCTCTTCCTGGTCCGCCGAGGCCATATCCAGTCAAGCTCCATAGTGCTCGTGTCGCCAGACTGTAGGCAAGGCATCAGCATGTCTCTAGGGTGACAGCCATTGGCCACTATATTCAAGGGCACGATTATGGCTTTTTGGAATGGTCCTCCTGCCCTCAACAGGGAAAGGGCATTTAACTCCCTCTAAATGACATGCAAGCCTTTCATCTGACAGTGATCGCACCACCAGCCTTGTAAGAACCCTGCAACAAAACAGTTTCACATAAGCATAATTTCTGCAGTGGGGGGATGCTGAGTGGCACTATTTTTCTGTTATTCAGGAAAGGGAATGGGAAATGATGACTTCCTAGGAGAGGATATGTGTATGAGGGAGAGCAAAGGATCCTGGGGTCTGGCCTGCTGTGACCAAGGATACTCTTGAGATGGCTCACCCCAGCAAAGCAGTCTATGGAGACCAAACCACACTCTTGCCCCTCTTGTTGGCTTGCCACCTGGGGATTAGCCCTCTCATGAAAAGGCCAGTCTACTAGGAAGGACCTTTGGCTCAAAAACCTTTGGTCTTCCATCAGACTGCATGCTCAGGAGCTGAGCCATCAAAAAAGGGGGGCATGTGTGGGGTCCCCATTCTCTTGGGTTAATGATAGATCTTTTGCACAGTGACCCCCTTCTCTACAGGGAAGCCTTTGATGTACCCCAAGGAGATTTTGATGTTCTATGTCTCTGGGAGTAGCCAGGTGAGCAGACTGGGGAAACACCATGACCAGAGACAGAGCTTAACTCTCATTCAAATTTCCTGAGTTTGGACCAGCGTTGCAGCATATGCAAATCTGCCAGCATGGGGAATTGTGGGAGCCCCAGTTGTCTGAAACCCCAGTAGAGTGGGGCCACTGTTCTGGGCAAAAATTAAGATGGGCATTTTAAAATGGGTGAACGGGCTGGCAGAAGGCCTACTTTGACAGCTTCTTCATGGCAGTGACCGAGACAGAGAGCTGTTGCTAGTGTACCTGTCCATGTGACTTACTTTTTTTTTGAGCAACCAGGCTGGGCAACATATATTGTCCAGCCCACATGCATATCTCCATGGCCTAAAACTCTTGTGAGAGAGCGGACGATGGAAGAAGGGATGTTTTCACACATTATTAATGATTCTGCTAGACTATCCCTGTCCCCACAAATGTTTCTTCTCATGAGTTGTGAAGGGCTATCCCGATGGCCTTTCAGTCTCATGAGTGAGCTCAGGAGCAGCATCCATCCTCATCACATGTGGGGGATCTCTCCTGTCACTGGAGGCAATGCTGATCCTGCTGCCCGGCCCTTTTCATGAGTAAGCCTATGGACCACACATGTTCACCCAAGGGGAAGGGGCTGTGCCATCTTCCCCAACAAAAAATAGACTTGAGACATTCAAGAATTCCTGGTTGGACCCCAGGTATCACCGCTCTGCCATATGTTTCCATCCCGCGATCTAATGGGGTTAACCTTTTTATGTTGCCACCACAACAGCATGTGCTTGTGAAAATACATCTTGGTTGCTTCATTTTCAGAGAGCTAAGCACATAGTACCTATCTTGCCATTTCATCCCCTTCCTCTCCTTATTGCCAGGAAGGGGAAACAAGGGACAAAGTGGGAAGATGGCATGCCCCTGTGTGACTTTCCCATTTGACAAGCTTGGAAGCTTGGGATGTGATATGGCAGAGTCCCTTTTGCCGGGCAACTGCTTTCTTAGATCGGAGGCAGAGGGCAGGGCAAGTGTTCAGAGAGGCAGCGAGTAAGAAGTGCCGAAGGCATGGAGCGGGTGAGATCCCAGGTGGGTTTGGACTTCCTTCTCTATGATTAAAATTCCAGAAACTGCATAAAACCGTGGTTATGGTGGCATCTGCATTCAGACGTAACGCTGCCACTGCAAAACCTCAGGTTGGGGTGGCGAAACTCATTGAAAACCAAAGGTTCAAAGGGAACTTGGCAAGGGAAACTTCAGGTTACTTCAGGTTGCTTTTGCCAAAAAACCATGGCTGAATGCATTTGGTCATTCACAAATTCCAACCTCTGCCCCATTTAACTGTGGTTAATCATTATATGTGAATGTGGCCATTTAAGCCTACAGGGGCAAGCAGACCTTCCATGTATCTTTTTATCCCACTCATAGATTAGAGATGGGAGTCCTATGAGGTTTACTCTCACCATAGCCCACATTTTTCTTCTTCCATTTTTTTCAGCTATCTTTGAACGGCTGGTGGATCTGAAGAAACTTTGGAATAAATATCTTAGCATACCTGTCTTTTTTACAGGCAGAGAAAGGTTACAAACACATGCAGAAAACTTCAGCCCTTGTCCTATCTTCTGTCCTCTTATAGGGTCAATAAAGGAAGAGAGAACAGTGTAACCACATTCTCAGACTGCAGGAGGACAAGGAACCTCCATCTCTGAATTCTGGTTAGTATTTAGCACAGAATGATATTCAGATCCAGAATCACAGATGGCATCAGTATTGTTAACTGTAGTTATTACTGATAATTTCCAGGCTGCTGATGTTCTCAGATCATGTATACAAGGCCTGTGTTTTAGTTACTGAAGCTCTTTTCACAATCAGTGAGGAGAGCTTCTTCCAGGTCTGCAGAGAGAGTCCAGTGTCTCCTTGCAGCCTCCCGGTCAGGGGTCTACTCATGTGTCACTGTGCACCACAGCAACACATGAGCAACCAAATGAGATTAACAGAGTGCTCACTCCATTTTAACCTCATTTAAGGGGAGGGGGAATTAGGCCTGCTAGCCACCTTGGGAGCACCAGACTCACCTGCGAGCCCAGTGGTTCCCATGATCCCTGGAAAGTGGGCTAAGCTCCCCTCTGTCACAAACCTCTCTTCTGTCACTGTATCCCTTCTGTCACAAACTTTCAGCTCAGGTAACTCACAGAGATTTTTAGAGTGTTACAGTTATGATACAGGCTACTCTACCCTCTGGCTTGCTAGTCCAATCATTTCCCTGCTGCGCCACTCTCGACGACACGCTTTACTTTTAATCTACCCAATGGCTTACATCCAGTCAAAGTTACTCACAAGTAGTCTTAACTGAAATTAATGGGACAAATCCTATATAGGCTAATTTTCTAAAGCCTGTCAATCAGGCTGATAGGAGGGCTATGCTGAGCTTCAGCACATAACCAGCCAATCAGGAGCAGATGAGGAGGGTCTTCATCCTTCTCTCTCCTCCTCTGCAGCAGGCCCTTTGCCGAGGATGTGTTGACTTCAAACTCGGAATCTTCATATAGGAAACAAATAGTGTGGCTGCAGCAAGAGAGAGGCAAAAGTGCTCTGAGTACCCTCTGGAAGCCCTTCAAGTATCCCTAGAGGTACTAGTACCCCTTGTTGAGAACCCTTGTTATACATGATTGAAACAAAGAGAAGACAAAAATCAAGTAAACTTGTTTTTTCTACATGCATTCTGCTCATCCATACACTGGTGCAATTCTCACAACCACCCTTGGTGGGCAGGGAGGATGGGGAAGGCTGTTTTCAATGTACCTTCCCCCCAGATGACCAAGCAGGTGGTCTTCGGTGTGCCTCCCACACTCCCATGCAGGCAGCCCTGCTCAGAGCTGCATGGAGTAGGGCGGAGGGATCCGGGGCCAGAACTTAGTGTTCCAGCCTCCAGGCATACCACAGTGTAACGTATGGCATGCATTGGGCATTCCCCCATCAGATGGGTGCTCTATGCGCCCATCTCTGTGTCTCCTTGGGCTGATTTCAGCCCAAGAAGACACACGATACCTGGCAGCCGGGTTAAGGGTATGAGTCAGGGGCATACTGCTAATGAAGCAAAGGGAGATGAATGTCTCCTGGCCCACAGCCTCTGAGGTGGCCACCCAGACCAGTCCTTGCCCTCTCAATTCTGCCATACAGCATGCCTGCAAGGGAGAACAAAGGCAGCTGCCTGCCTACCTGCCAAATCTCTCCCTGCTTCCCCGCCCATGCAGCATGCTTGTGAGAGCGAGCTGCTGGGAGCCCAAGGCGATGGAAGGAGGGAGAGAAGCAAACTTCCCCTCAGCGAAGCTTTCTCCTCCCCAGCAGGCTGAGGTAGCTGAAAATAATTATTTGGATCGCTGCTGAGCTCTGTCCTGCTGTTAGGGGAGGGGGATGGTTCTATCTGCCTGCTATTAAGAGAAACCTAAGTATGTAGTGCACCGCTCTGGGCTCCTTGGAGGAAAAGCGGGATATAAAATGTAATAATAATAATAATAATAATATTGCCCAGGCTGGACCTGGAGGTGGAAGAGGGTGGGAGACACTAAAAAGAAGACAAGAAAAAGTAAGCCTCCACCCCACCCCGTTTTGGGGTGGGTTTTTTTGCAAATTGTGGAGCTTGACATTCAGTTTGCAAACTGTCTCTCTTCAAAGGGGAATGGGAAAGAGTTTCATGTGGGGGGCTTGGAGAATAGAGCACTCTTGTGGAGATCGGGTCTGTCTTGTGTTTGTTTCATTTTTTGTATGTGTCTTCTCTCTGTGTTTTTAAAACTCCTGAACTCTGCACAAAGAAGACAAGTAAAAGTAAGCCCCATCCCCTGTTTGGGTTTTTGTTTTTTTGTTTTTGAAAATTGTGGAGCTTGGACTTCAGTTTGCAAACTGTTTCTCTTCAAAAAGGGAAGGGGAAGAGTTTCGTGGGTGTGGGTGTGGAGAATGGAGCATCCTCATGGAGATCGCGTCTGTCTTGTATATGTTTCATTTTATGTACCAGTGTCTGCTCTCTGTGCTTGCAAAACTCCTGAACTCTGCAAATGTCCTGAAAAAGCAAAAGCAGCAGGAGCAGGAGGGAAGCTGGGAGAGGGTGGGGAATGCCTTACTTCCAAACACTCCATTCAGCTATGACAAGGAAAAGAGTGAAAGCCAGGAAAGAGAGGCATGAGGGAGCAGCTAAGCAGCTCCTGCTTTTCTGAATGGTGGGTGTCTTTCCCACCCAGTCCCCAAGTTGCATTAAAAAACAACAAAAATTCCAAGGTCTCCCCCATCCTCCCTAAAAAAAAACCCATTACCTTGGTTTTTTACATCTTTATATTCTTGGAAATTCAGTTGTTTAAATATTGGATCCTTTAGAGACAGAGAGGGGACTGGTTAAAGAATTATGCAGGATGTGGGAATATGTTAAGTTGTGTGTTGAAATGTTTCTGCTAATGCATATTTACATGAATATACATTCTTGTGAGTTCAGTTGCTGTTTGTGCCCTCAAGAACCCACGTGTGCCATGTTGTGTATGTGGGGGGGGGGGAGATGCTTGACTTCCCAGTCAGTGTAGACAGGATTGCCGTTTTATTATAAAAGTATATCAGCACAAAGTCTCAGGTGGTGTGGTTGTGTTTTGAAATAAGGGTCAAGGCATTCAAATTGAGTCACTTGGTGACAACCCTAGATTGGAAAAACTCCAAAAGAACCACATTCAAGCACTGGTTTGCAGGATTGCTTGGATGTTTTAATTGTAAACCACCCTGAGCCATTTTGGAAGGGTGGTATAAAAATTGAATTAATAAATAATAAATAAAAATGTTAAATTAATTTGCATTGCTCTTTAAGACATGTTATTTTACCATGGAAAACCTCTACTGTGAAAAGCCAATATAATTAAAACACAGCATGCAATTTCTACAAGTTGCCTTTCCCATATTTTGCAAATTGTTTTGTTGGGTTTGAGAACAACCCCCATCATTTGGTCCATATATCTTGGAGTGGGTTCAGATGTCAGTTTGGGTTGTCTGTTAATCTGCTGCACTATATTACATGTGTCCTTAATGTTCTTCTGCAACAGAGACATGAGTCCAGGAGAAGGAGAAGAGGGCAGAGAGGGGCCCATTTAAAATTTTTGTCTCTGGGCCCATTCCAACTTTGGTATGCTCCTGGTGTGAGTGCACCCTTAACACTGGCTAACAGCTGGGTTAGCTATGAGGGTTAGGTGGGCAGGAAGCGGAGGGATCTGAAAGTTTCCTGTCACTTCTCACAATCAGCCTAACCTTGCCTGAACTGCTCCAGACAGGGTTAGGCTGGTTGTGAGAACAGTCTCTATTTTGCTCTGCAAAATAGCAAAAGCAGTTATGTACTAACCACCTCATGTTTTCTGAAAATGTACAAGAGTGTTTTGCTGAGAACCTAACAATGTGCCAGCTGCATATGTCAAATGCCTCTTTGCATCTATTCATGAAAGACATGATATTTCTGTAATTGGAGCACACTACTTTTAATAAATGGTGAGTGTTCGCCTTAACTTATCAAATGCTCTACCAGTTCAAGTCCCGCTGAAATGGATAGGGAGTGAGCCTTTGGAGCAGTGTAAGATTTGATCTCATTATTATTGTCTAAGTAAGAACTCAAATTACTAGTAGGTCCCCGCTCGCATGAATTTATGGACAATATTAGATCTAATTCTAGATTGATGAGTAGTGTGAGTACAAATTGGATACTTCATTGCTAATGCAGTTCTGAAGATTCAGCCTGCACTTGGCACTGTAATTGGTCTCTTGGAAAAAAAAGTGACAATGCTCTTTTTGCAAGTACTTATTATATCAGTGCTGTCCCACAAGTCTAAGGGCTAAAATACATGCTGCCTTATTAAGAGATGTGCTGAAGACTGGAAACTTCTCTTCTTTAACCTGATCCAGATCAGGACCACCATGCATGGTGGGGTGTTGTTCTACATAATATTCCCAACGAATATCATCTCCAGTGTTCCCTCTAACGCATGCGCACACACTGAAACATATTTTGATGTCCGCTCAGATAATTTTATATCCCACTCAGGTTGAATCAGGAAGATCCCATTCTGAATGCCTGTGCACACAGACTGCCTGGATACTGCCACCCAGAAGAAAACTCATTCTGCACACAGATGAAAAAAATTAGAGAGACCCTTGATCACCTCCCCACAAAGTTGCTGTTTGGCCCTAAGCAGCTATTTACAGCAAATAGCTGCTTTGGGAGTAATTGACTCCCAAAGTCAATCACAGATCTAACAGATTTAGGGATGATTTTCAGCAGGAATACAGTGCAGATGAAAGAGCTACCTCTCCCCCCAACACACACACACACACACAGTGTCCATATCTTGATTGAAAGCTTCCATTGGTTCAGAATGCTGCTGTTAAGGTTTGTGAATCAGCTTCCAAAACCAATTCAAAGTGCTAGTCTTTGCTTTTTAAAGCCGTTTACCATTTGGAGCCAAACTACCTTAAAGTAAAGTAAAGTTGTGCCATCAAGTCATTGTTGACTCCTGGTGACCACACAGAGCCCTGTGGTTTTCTTTGGTAGAATACAGGAGGGGTTTACCATTGCCATCTCCCACGCAGTATGAGATGATGCCTTTCAGCATCTTCTTATATCACTGCTGCCCGATATAGGTGTTTCCACCAGCAGGGATTCGAACCATCAGCCTCTTGCTCCCTAGGCAAGTTACTTCCCCACTGCACCACTGGGTGGCTTAAGGACCTACCTTAAGGACCTCTTATCCCTATATCATCAACCTGCCTGGTCATTGAGAGTTGCCATTGCCATTTAAACCTTGCTCTCTTCCTCACCACTATCCAATACACACATGGAGGGTAGCGGGGACAGGGCTTTTTCACCAATGGCCCCACATATGGAATTCTCTTCGTAGAGAGATCTAAACACCTCACACCCTGATTTTAATATGAATCTTTTAAAAGTCTGTTTTCCAAGATCTTCCTTTACATTATGCTGTCATGTATTTATGATATACGATCTCATGAGCTTATGATTTTTGCTCCCTGTAAATTACACTGTCATATTAATGAAATCATGCATTTGTGATTTTGGGCTGCTTTCTGTTATGAACTTGTTTTTATGCATTAACTGTATGCCCTTTTGAGTGTTGATGAATATAAATTCATTACATGAATGAAGTAAATAAAATTAAAAGGGACCAGTATTACTTGGTCTTTATTCTATTTTCAATGCCCTATCCTAATCTAAGTGGTTTGGAAGTATACTTCATGCACCAGAGCTGATATGATTTTGATTTTCCTGTGATGTGTTTGTGACAAGTGTTCATATGTTGTTGTTTTTTTATTTAAAAATTATTTTAAAATTGGAGTTGCCAGTCAGAAGCACACTACTTAAGGAAATTAATGAAACATATAGTTTGGCCTTCAGTGTAGGTTTTTAGACTTATATTCATATTAATATCTTTTTAAAAAAGTTTTTGATACCATGCCTTCTGTTGGGTTAACCTGCAATGATAACACAACAGATGGGAGCTATTTTAGTGAAACACACTGGATCAGAAACTAGAAGCAGCAGATAAATTCAGCATTTTCTAAGGAAGCCTATGCCAGATTATTAAGTGGCATTTGCATATAAAGTCCCTAATACCTAATGAAATATCTTTATGTATCCACTGTATCAGGATTTTAATTCAGAATACCCAACACTTCTGAAGGAGGGAAAAAAGGTGGGCTTGCTTGCATAAAAGACCTATAGTGCATACAAATGAATAGGGAAAGTATGGTTATAGGGCTAAGAGTGGATGTAGAGCAGGAGAGTGAACAGTGAAGCTTATCTCTATAGCCATGATAACTGTAAAAGAAAAGAAAGCAGAAGTGCAGAGAAATAGCTCTTGGTTGTTGACCGGTCTGATGACACAGACCACATGATGGGGTGTAACAACTGAAAAAGAGGTTGCTATGGTGAGCTGAAACTGGCTAAAAACCACAGAGCTGGACATGAAGTCCAGGGAGAAACTGAGTGAGGGCCCCGAAGGAGGATGCAACATGGTTGAGGTGAACCAATAGACATGACGTGGGTAAATACAAGGAAGAACTTCCTGGTCGGGATAAGCCTAGCATGTTGCAATCTATTCTTTTTCTGAATACTGCTGCTTTAAATGGAACATGATAAATAATTGTTACAATTTTTACTTTACTTTTACTTCTGGCCTCAGTTGCCAGAAGCCTTGTAAGGAGGAGGAGGAGGAGGAGGAGGAGGCTTTAACATCTGCTTCCCAGAGACAGTGGCTGCCCAGTGGTGAGAGCCTGTGTGGTTGCTGTTGTCAGCTTGCCAGCCTGTGTGCCCCCTAACATGTGGGGCTGTGGCGGCTGCCCTGCAGGTGAGTCTGTGTGGGATCAGAGCCAGAGGGAGTGAGTCAGCAGTTCGTGAGGGTCAGCTGCCCAGATTAGCCATCTTTCTGAGCTTATAAAAGGGCTGCGGCCCTGCCTGGTGGTTCCGTGGTGGCTAACCCACCTAAAATCCCCTCCCCTTAAATGAGGTTAACAGAGCGAGCACTCTGTTAACCTTGTTTGCTTGATTGTGTGTCAGCCATGGCTGACAGACTCGGGGATGGGGGGAGAGGTGAGAGGGGACCCCAGGAAGGCACTGTGCACTCATGTGGTGCTTTCCAGGGGCCAGGGCACTGCACAGTGGCACTCCCCTTCCCTTGGCCCTGGAGCTCCTGAGGGAACCATGGTCAGGCATGGGAGAGCCCAACCAAAGCAGTCACTCATCTGTGCGGTCGATCTGGCGGCCCCAGCAGCAAGCAGCCGCTCATGTGTAGCCCACTCTCCCCGCTTAACCCCATGGGGCTTTACATATTGATTGTGTGTAGAGCCTCACAGCTTCCCAAACCTGGCTAGAGCACAGTTTTGAATTGAGGTGAATGACCTTGCTTTCATGTAAATTCATTTTTGTTTTTTAATGAAACACCACTGCCTCTTTCTTCTCTGGAGTACAGTCTCATCTTTGCTGAAAAGTAAAAGGCACTTCCCCTGTCTTTTCTGAAAACTCACCCAGCAGTTTCTCGGGTCACCTGCTCAGCTTTGGGCTTTATAGGAAAGCTGCCTGTGACCTCAGGTTGCTAGAATCCTAGCAGAGGACAGGGAGAGTCCATCTGCTTCCCACCCAGTGGGGTGAGAGACCAGGTGGGTGCTGTGGGCTCCTTCTGCTGTTGCCTGCCTGCTCCTGCTTCCCCTGTTGGGCTGCTGCCTCTGGGTAACATCTGTGGGGAGCGTGTGCAGGATTGGGACCAGCTCCTTGGTGACTCAGCAGTTCCTCAGGTCACCTGCTCATCTTTGGGCTTTATAGGAATGCTGCCTGTGGTGACGGGGTTGCCACTTCAGGGGATAATGATGGTGAGGGCCAGGCTGTTTGGCTCAAGATCCCTCATGGATGTGTAAAGGAGGGTGGGTATTATAACTGGGCTTCTCTTTGAAATCTTGGGTGAGTTGAGCTTCAGTGTGTCTGGGTCTTTCTGGAGATGGGGAGACAGGGGGTTTATCCATCGATTATGGGGCAGCTGTTCCAGTGGTGTTGGGGAATAGAAGAAGTAACGTTGACAGGTCAGCAGGCCGTTGCAGGGGAAGGGAAACCAGAAACCTAACTGCTGTCTTCCCTTCTGGCTGTCCTGCCCGCTCTTTGACGTTGGAAAGTAATGATAACCACCCACAGAGCCTTGTCTTGCTCCTTTGTAATGCCAGTTTGGTCCAGAATAAACCTGCAATCATCCATGATCTGATTCTGAATGAAGGGGCCAATCTGGTATGTATTGCAGAGACTTGGTTGGTTGGGGGAGACCAGTGGCCCAGTCCGGTCCCGGCTTCTTCCTCCAGGGTACTCTGATGAGGGGGAGGGGGAAGTGAGCGGGGAGGTGGAGTGACTGTGGTCTACAAGAGCAATATCTCCCTTGCCAGGATCCCTGTCAAAGTATCTGACCATATTGAATGTGTGTACCTAGGTTTTGGGACCAGGGATAGACTGGGACTTCTGTTGCTGTACCGATACCCTGCTGCCTGACGAAGTCCCTAACTGAGCTGTCAGACTTGGTCTCGGGATTGGTGTTGGAGTCTCCCAGGCTTGTGGTGCTGGGGGACTTCAATGTTCAGGTCACATGCTTGATCTGGTCTTTCACTCTGAACAGGATTCCTGTTCCATGGGTATTCCTGTGATTTCCCCTTTGTCATGGACAGACCACCATCTGGTTAAGGTTGGACTCAGGACCACAGCCCACCTCCACAGGGGTGGGGGGGGCATTAAGATGGTCTGCCCGAGAAGGTTACTGGATCCAGTAGGATTCCAAGAACGCTTGGAGGGATTTAATGTTGGCTCTGCTGGTGACCCTGTCGACACTCTGGTGGAGAATTGGAATAATTAACTCATCAGGGCAGTGGACACGATCGCTCCTAAGCGTTCTCTCCAACTCACTTCAAAATTGGCCCCTTGGTATATGGAAGAACCATGGGGTCTGAAGCGGTGAGGTATTATTGTTATTGTTATTGTTTATTCGATTTCTATACCGCCCTTCCAAAAATGGCTCAGTGCAGTTTACATAGAGAAATCACAAACAAATAAGATGGAACCCTGTCCCCAAAGGGCTCACAATCTAAAAAGAAACATAAGATAGATACCAGTAACAGTCACTTGGGGTACTGTGCTGGGAGTGGATAGGGCCAGTTACTCTCCCCCTGCTAAATAAAGAGAATCACCACGTTAAAAGGTGCCTCTTTGCCAAGTTAGCAAGGGTTAATACCAGAGATGATTGTGCCTGAGAGAAGTTGGGCAGCTAAACCAGTTGAAAGTGCTGTGGTGCACCTCCTGCTTGCCAATATTTGCCTTAAAGTACTAGGGCTGGGAGGGTCCCTAGATAGTTGCTGTGCACAAGGATTTACAAACTCCTGTTTTGATTGGAAATGATCTGAGCAACCAGCTTGCCCGACATGCCTGTGTCAGTGTGGTCACATGCAGCCAGGCTCAAGCAAGCTCTAATGAGATGGCATCTAGGGATCCAGAAGCCCCGCCCTCAGACCCACCACACCTCATTGAGGACCAGCCACCTGCATCACTCTCAAGTACCAGTGATGCCATGCTTGGGGGCATCAGGGACTATTTTGGCCAAGGGCACCTAAACCCCTTGAGCCAGGGCCCTGCCCATGATGCACTGTGCACTCACACGATGCATCCTGGTAGTTCCCGGGGCCAGGTGATATATCTCCCCCCCCCCCCGGCACTCCCTGCTTCCTTGGTGCGCGGGGAATAATCTGGGCTCACGGGGATCGCGCCAAGCAACACAAGCAGGATCATCTGCAAGGAGGGTAAGTTTAACCCACTCTCCCCGCAGCCCGCTCTGGAGCCCTCCTCCGTAATCGTGAGAAGAGGCTCGTTGTCATCTACATTAATAGAGGAATGGTTTGATTCCAAGCAATGTCTATCAGTAAGATTACACATTCCACCACCACCAAGGTATTATTCAATTGGACTCATACTTTGTGACGGAATTTAGAAAAATCTAAGATCTCTTATATGTTTATCCAGATTTATGTTTGTGCCACCTTTACAAGAGCAGCCATCCATCGTGACTTTTGGAAAGTTTGATTACTCCAACAGTGGCTTAAGCAGTTGAAACTATGATGCCAATGACAGTTTGCCTTCAGACACAGAACATCTTTGGTGGCACACTTCTCTGGGGAAAAGGAAGTGGTGTTGGTTGCACTGGAAACTATGAGGCTGTTCTCACATGCAGGGGAAACTGGGCTAAGGTAGCCCAGCCCGGCTTCCCCTGCACTTGAAAACAGCAGGAGCTTCTTGGCTCCCAGCAGCACCGTGCTAGCAAGCCCACCTCTGGAGCCTGCCTTCCAAATGGACTTAAGGGAGCAAACTGTCCCTTAACCTCTTTTTTGGATCTCTGACAGCCCCAGATGTGGGTCTCCCAGCTGGTGTCAGGGGGATCCCCATAATGCACCATGCACTCATGTGGTGCATTATGGGAGTTCCAGGGGTGGGGCAATGTGCCCCAGGTCCTGTCCGTCCGCACTACTTGAGGGGGCAGCCGCACATCTGGGTGCACGATCTCTGCACCCAGACCAGCAGCCCGGATTGTCTGCAGGGAGGTAGACATTTCAAGGCTTCCTCTCTGCTCACCCTGTAACTCTTCCTCACTGATCATAAGAAAGGGCTCTATGATTTGGGACAGTACAAGCAAGTTGTATTCTAAAGTGGGCACTGAAGTCATTCACACAATCTAAAACTATGTTCTTCCCAGGTTTGGGAGCTGTACATGCTCCCAGTTTTTGGTTGTGTGGAAGCTAGCTACCCAGCTTTTTCCTCCTACCTTGCTTCCACACAATGAGCCTATTCCCACAATCACTAGAAAGCGGGCTAAGGGAGCCTAGCCTGCTTTCTAGTGATCGTCAGAACCACCAGGCTCGCAGGCGAGCCTGGTGGTTCCAAGGCAGCTAGCCTGCCTAATCCCCTCCCCACCTTAAACAAGGTTAATGGAGCAAATGCTCCATTAACCGTGTTTTTTAATTGTGTGCTGCCGCGGCCCACCTTATAGAATCTTAACCTAACAAGCCATTGGAGCTCTTCTCATGATCAGTGGGATGCCTTCAATCCCCTCACTATCCCTTCGAGGTCTGTGGGGAGAGTGGGTTTGCCTGACCCTCCCCACAGACAATCACTTACCCTTCCCTGGCCAGCAGATCACCCGCCCAGACGAGCGGTGCCTCTCCTGTGGCTCTCTCGGGCTTGGCCGGCTGCTTCAGGGGTTTGGTGCAGGGAAGTGCCGCCTCATGGTGGGCCTGGGCCACCCCCCAAAGCCCCAATAATCCACAGCACAAATGCGCAGTGTATTGCTGGGATTCTCCCAGCCCCAAGTGTGGCTAACGTGGCTGCAAGCAGCCGCAGCAGACCCATGGTCAATTCAATGAGGTTAAGGCAATGTTCAGTCCCTTAACCTCATTTAACAAGGAGGCTACTTTGCCGCCATGTAGCCACCAGGATCGAGCCTGATGCCAGTGGTTCACATGAGCATGCAAAACTGGGCTGGGCTCCCTCTCCCTGGTTTTGCATGCTCCTGTGAATAGCCTCATTGTTTCTGGGGGAATTTAAGAAGAATAGCCTAAGCTGGAGATCACTGTGGGTGTGAGGCTCGACCTTCAAGATTTATCTAATCATGAGGCTCCAGTTCTCGATGTGTATTTTAATCATCTGATGGTGAAATGGACTTTTACACTTGAATGGGGAGATTGCTCAGAGAAATTGTATTAGTGATTACCTTTAATTTTCTGAGGAAGGCTTCATATATTATGCATACCAAATTTAGTCATTTTCCATGTAAGGTCTTCCCCAAGTCATCTGGGTTACTCAAAGACTTGTTCAGCCGTTTTGTTATTGATAGAGATGTGAAGAATTGTGATTCGGGCATCTGAATCATGGGTACTTTTAAAATGAGGGCTCACACAGCCCCTTTAAAGCAGAGGAGAGCAGGTCCATACATGCTCTTCCTCCTATTGCCACTATTGCTGTAATTCTGGCGCTACCCTTAGCTATGCCCATGCACAAGTGGGGCATCTCCCAGCTACCCCTGTGCCATTCCGGCATGCACATGGCCTCCACACATGTGCAGCGGCCATTTGTGTGTTCAGTAACCATGCTGACCACACAAATGGCCACCGCGCATGCACAGAGGCTATGTGTGTGCCAGCATGGTGCAAGGGCAGCTGGGAAATGCCCCACAGGTGTATGGACACAGCTAGGGGAGAAGTGCTGGGATACCACACATGCATACCAGGCCACTTTCGGTCTGATGCCGACCAGGGCAGCAAGAAGATACTCTGCTGCCCTGTGCAGCGATTTTGGGCACAGCGTTGGCAGTGTAAATGTGGCGGCGGGTGGAGGGGAATAGCACCCTTCTGGTGCCTTAAAGGTAACACCACCCCCACCCCACCGAACTGTCGGTTGGATGGTTCATGCACATCCCTACTTCTAGTTGGTAGATTCTGGTAGCCACTGGTAGATTTCAGAAATGGGTTTCAGCAATGGGTGTATTAAACACCTGTTAAGAATTATTTCTTGCTTCCTTTTATCAACAGGTCTCTGGAAGGTCTTTGTCATGGGCTCTCCCTACACGGAGATGGAAATGGCAACGATTTTATTTGCCATATTAGTATTTCTTCTCTTTACAACATTTGGAATCTACAATGAAAATATCAGTCAGTATAAGGGTATGGAAAATGTCAAATCCACTGTCCCTTGTAATAAGGATAGTGATATTAATGTGTTTACCTTGTAATGTCACATTAATGACTTCTTTATGAAAACAAAGTGGGGACAACTGGGAGCCCATCATTTTCAAGGTACAAGGTTGCATGGGGAGCTCACCAAAGATGTATGCGTGCCTGATAAATGGGTGCTTCCACAAGAGATGGTGATAGCAGCAGTACTTCTTGCTGCTGCTTTTCACAGAGGCCAGCCCCTCTCAGGTGTCATTTTCTTCTTCCCCAAATTACACCAGAAACAATGAACATCATAAAACCTATTCACACATTGAGCCGGGTGTCACAATCAGTGAGACCCGGTTTGTCCGGGTTTGCAGGGAGAGTGGGCTAAGCCTGCTCTTCCTGCAGACGAGCAGGGCGGGAGCCCTGGGCAGCCAGATCGGCCACCCACGTGACTGCAGGCTCCGTGATGTAGCCAGCAGGGGCAGGGGAGTTCGGGGGCTGTGTGGCCCCCAGAAACTCCAATATGCCCTGCACGAGCGCGCAGGGCATACTGGGCAGACCCATGAGCCAGGAGGCTGCTTTTCAGCCTCCCACCAGGGGTCTACTTGTGAGTAGCCATGGCACATAGCTGCACCATGGCTACTCACGATCCCAAAAACCGGGTTTGCGGAGCGGATTACCTGCACAAGAACCACTGGGCTCACAGCCAAACCCGGTGGTTTTCACAATTGTAGAAAATAGGGCTAGTGGAGGCTAGCCCGATTTTCTACAATTGCATGAATAGCCTCATTATGTTTGACACTCATACAATCGGTGTTCAGTGTCCACAGGTACATATCTATACACAGGTACAGTTACAGTTAAAAGGTAAAGTGTGCAGTCAAGTCCATTTCGACTCCTGGCACCCACAGAGTCCTGTGGTTTTCTTTAGTAGGAGGGTTTACCATTGCCTTCTCCCACACAATATGAGATGATGCCTCTCAGTATCTTCCTATATCGCTGCTGCCCGATATAGTACCAGCAGGGATTCTAACTGGCAACCTTCTGCTTGTTAGTCAGTAATTTCCCTTCTGCACAGGAGAACCTTGTTAATCATGCGTCCAGCACTCGTGGTTCTGCATATCCTTGGTTGGGTAATGGACACTTGACCTTGGTATACATGGGGGTGGGGGGAAAGCATCAGGAAAGTGGTTAAACCCACATATCTTTGGGTCAGGGGTGGCCGGAAATGACTTTGAAGATAATTTCCAACCGCCATTTTGACTTCAGGAGCCATTTCATGGCTCATTTCTTCCAAAAAACGGGGGCAAAAGGTGATTTTTAGCCTTTTCTTTTTTACTCTTTGAGAGTATCTTTGGACTCCCTGATGCAATGAAGCACAGTAGGGCACTTTATTTAGCCCATCTTGTCCATTTTGGGGGGTGTTTGGGGGCAATCTGTGGTGAAGCAATAACCTAAACCCCCAATCTGCATTCACTTTAATGCCTCATTATTTGTCACTCCCCCCACACAGAACAGAACCCCTGAGAAGCACTGTGGTGATTGGGCAGTAGGGATTCCATATGCAGATAGGGAAGAGGAGCGGGTAAGGGGTGAGCAAGTGAGCAGGAAGAGGGTGAGCAAGTGAGTAGGTTGGGGGTGGGTGAGTGAACGAGTAGCAGGGAGGGTGAGTGAGCGAGCAAGAGGTGGGTGGGGGAGAGTGGGAGAGTGAGCAGAAGGGAAGGGGAGTGTGAGAAAGAGAGCGGCAGTTAGCAGGCAAGAGAGAAAGCATTGGGGAGAAGCAAGTGAGCAAGCGAGTAATGGGGAGGGGCAAGTGAGTGAGCAAGCATCGGGGAAGGAGCAAATGAGCAAGCATCAGTGGGGGGGAGAGTGAGCGAGTGTACAGCGGGGAGGGGCAAAAGAGTGAGCATACAATGGGGAGGGGTGAAAGAGTGAGCATGCAGCAGGGAGGAGGCAAAAGAGCGAGCGAGCAGCAGGGAGGGGCAAAAGAATGAGAATTCAGTGGGTGGGGCAAAAGAGTGAAGTGCTGTAGGGAGGGATGAAAGAGCAAGTGAGCAGTGGGGAGGGGGCAAGTGAGAGATCGAGTGATGGGGAGCAGGCAAGTGAGTGTGAGTGGTGGGGAGAAGGTGAGTGAGATAGCAAGCAGGGAATGAGAGAGTGAGCAGCAGGAAGGGGTGAGTGAGCAGGTGAGTGAAAGAGCTGAGAAGCGGGGAGGGGTGAGTGAATGAGCAAGTGGGAGGGAGGGGGCAAGTGAGTGAGTGGCAGGGAGGCGGTGAGTGAGAGTGGGTGACTGACACTGAGCAAGAAAGCAGGGGCTGTGGCAGGGGCAAGGAGAGCAAAAAAGTCCTAGCACACAGAGGATCTGTGTGGGTTCAGCTAGTTTTGCTGAACACAGGTATGGCAGTACACTTCCTATCTCTACCATGCATTTGACGGACCTGCAACCAGGTTCACTTTTAAAATGAATGCAGGGGCAGTCATTCATCTATCTGATGTTGCTTTTTAGATTCTGAGCCCTTTGGGGACAGGGAGCCATTTTATTTATTTACTATTTCTCTGTGTAAACCGCCCTGAGCCATTTTTGGAAGGGCGGTATAGAAATATAATAATAATAATAATAATAATAATAATAATAATAATAATAATAATAATTCACACAAAAACGTGTAGAGGTCTACTGACATCTGAATGCAAGTATAACATAATGACTGGATAGGATTCTCATGTCACATCATACCCCAATGCATTCCAGGATGAAAAATTGAGCCCCTTGTACTGCCCATTTTCACCATCCACAAAAATATCAGTTAAAATGGTGGGGGGAGGGGGCACTTTTGGCCCAGCCCTTATTTGAGTCACTGAAATCTCTATTGTTTTGTAAGGCAGTGCAAACTCCTGAAGCTCATATAACAAAAGTCATATCTTCATTGCAGATACAGGACAAAAATCTGCAGCAGCACCAGTAAACGTATGATCTGCACCTTCTTCCAGCATGAAACAACGTTTTGGCTTGATAACAAAGAACTTTTCAGATATGCCACAGTATGCTGAAAATTCACCCTTTGAAGAACACAGCATCAGTTAATCCCAACATACCTAGGATACAACCAGAAACTGGGTGTGCCAAAGGCAAATTAGATAGATTTGATGACTATAAAGTCAACATTGTTTCATGTGACACGGGCTTCAAAGCTGCTACAGTGGTTGAACATAGCAATACATACGTGACTGGAATATTTTCCTTTTTTAAATATGCCTTGCCAACATTTTCTGTGGTTTATTATTTTCAGTGCTACAGTTTTAAACAGATTGAGTTTATACAACACCAGAAAAAGGAGGCATGATCCCTCCGAAATTGATTGTTGCCTGATCTTGTCTCCTCCTCAATTGCTACTTGCACCCACTTCTAATACGTTTTTAAACCAAAGACTCTGAATCCATAAATAGATTTGAAAAGATATATTCTAATCATTCATAAATCAACTTTTTAAAATGCTTGTGATAAGGATTTTTTTAAAAACCTCACTGGCTTAACTGAAATGCTATATCAATATACAACAGAAATTATTCTTGAAATATCATTTGAACAGAACTCCTGAGAATCCATTGTAGTTGAACACACATGCTTGAATACAAAATGCATGCAGCCCTTCAAATGGAAGGGGACCATGCTTGCAGAATCACGTTTGTGTGTTTTTTGAAACCTAGAAGCAGTTTGTATCTGAGCTTTTTAAGGAGAGCATGCCCAATTTGACACATGTATGCCCTTCAGACTTGGCCCTACAAAAGTAAAGGGAGAATCATTCATTAAATCAATCAATCAATCAATCAATGTACTGTGTATACCACTCTTCCTAAAGTGGCTCAGGGCCACTTTATCATTCCTGTGTTGTCATGCATGGACCTGCATTCATTATCAGGTTGCCATATGTTCTTTGTCACAATTAATGCTGCCCAATCTTGCTGATATATAGATGCCTGTAATATATGTTTGACTTCAGCTTGATGCAGATTAAAAGGACTCTTCACACATGGAACGTGTATACAGGCAGGAGTGGGATCATGCCCACTGGCCCCATTCGTGCTGTATTCTCAGCACAAACACAATTGGGGGGGGGGTGACAAGGGCAAAATGAAAGCTTCAGCAAGCCTATGCACATATTGTAGGGATGGACAAATCTCTTCCATTCTGCTCTATTAACTGGCTAGGAGACTTGCATGTCAAACCATTCCACTTTAAGGGCTTTAAAGTTGATCAGCTTCAGATTTCTTTCTAAATACACCTTTGGCTTTGCATATTGTTTTCAGAATTACATGTTTCCAAATCAGATCAGTTTGGACTAAATCAGGCCAAATCAGAACAGGTTTCCAAAGCTTTCCATGGTCCTAGTATGGAATCCATCACTTTATTAATTTATTCAGCTGCTGATTTTGTTACTGCTTTCGTGTATTCCTAAATCGTTACAGATATCTCCGTGCCTTTTATATTGAACACTTCTTTGAGGCCACCAGGTGAAAAGCAGTTTATAAATGTGATAGAGAGACAGACAGACTAGTGTGGTCTGCCTTAGGAAATACCTATCAAAAACTACTGTAATGAACTCCCCGTGGGTCTGCCTTTGTACATAGTCTGGAAACTACAGTTGGTGCAGAATGCGGCAGCCAGACTGGTTTCTAGTACAACCCAAAGAGACCATATAATACCAATTTTAAAAGAACTGCACTGGCTGCCGATATGTTTCTAAGCAAAATACAAAGTGCAAGTTAAGGTGCCCTTTCTCGCGATCAGTGAGAAGGGCTACAGAACGAGCTGTGGGGAAGGCTTACCTTCCCTGCAGGCAACCGCTCCTCCTGTGCTGGGCATGTTCCCTGCACGCCCCGACAGTTACCTGCACACCCAGGCAGTGGGAAGGGGCAGGGGCCGGGATGACATATCCGGGGTGCCCCTCAAATATCATAATGCACCACGCAGACAATTTTTTAAAAAACAGAGTTAGGAAAGCACTCACACTCCTAACCCTGTTTTAGAGGGAGGCTTCACAGGCGGTTTTGCCACGGATCCTGGCAGTTCACACACATGCAAAACTGAGCTGTGCTCCCTTAGCCGAGTTTTACTTATAAAGCCCTTAACAGCTTGGGTCCAGTGGTCCCTCTAATTTTTTCCATCTCTGTGTGGAATGAGTTTTGTTCTGGGCGGCAGTATCAAGGTACTGTGCGTGCAGATGCATTCAGAGTGGGGCCTTCCTAATTCAATCTGAGCAAGCAAGATCTAGAATTAACTGAGAGGACCTCAGAAAACTTGTGAACATGCACACGTGTGGAAGCCTCAGAGGCAACAGTGCTTGGATCCAGAGTATTTAAGAGAGTGTCTCCTTTGTCATGAACCCTGCTGCTTCTTAAGATCAACTGGGGAGATCTGCTTACGGTTGCGGCCAGTTCATTTGGTGGTGACTCAGGACCAGGCCTTCTCAGTGGCTGCCCCAGGGCTTTGGAATGTGCTCCCTGTCAAAATTAGAGCTTCACCATCACTGGCTGCATTTAAAAAAACCCTTAAAGACACACCTGTTTTCTCAGATTTTTAGTTAAAATTAATTTTAAACTGTGTAATTGTTCTTACTCTGTCAAACTTCTAATTGTTTTTATTTTGTTTTTACATTTTTTGTTTTTGTAAATCATGTACACTACCTATAAATATGATAGATAAATAAATAAGTAATAAAAATGCATGCTTCCTTCAGAAGTAGGAACACAGGTGTCTTCTCTTTCTAGTTTCTTGGGCTTTTTTATGGTGTTGTAGTGTGTGGAGATAGTCTGGGCTCTGTGCTAGTTGCCACATTCTTTCACCATCATGTCATCTGTGGCACAATAAAGCATCACTCTTCTGAAATAGTCTACCACTATTCATAAACATTCTACAATATGATGAAAAAGAATGAGGTATTTTTTTAAAAATAGATTGCTCCTGTAGACAGAGGTTCTGAAGACTGGCAGAAATATCAAAGAAAGAGGTATGCTAGGACGACTCTCTCTCTGACACACACACACACACACACACACACACTTACAAAAAGAGGCTGCTGCAGCACATGGAGGCTTTGCTGATTGGCAGAGTAGATAGAAATGTTAAGAGGCACACTGACACTCAACACACCCAGACATGGACACAATAGCAAAGCAAACAGCACCACAACAAAACTCCTGATGTTGCTGGGGAAAGTTTATTGCTATTTTGATATTCTGTGAGGTAGGGCGTTCTAGAAACTGAGGGAAAATGTCAATAACTATGCTATTAATGTTTTAAAACTGAATTCTCCATAGTACAAACATATAATCACTTTCATAATTTATTTAAATATCAAATTATGACTGCAGTAATATCAGAATGTTTCTCTACCGTGATGAGGAAATGCATCATAATGTCACCTGAGGCGTTGCTGCAATGTATCATTATGTCAGCACTTTCCATTATGGGTGGATTTTGTCACCTTCATCCAGATGTGTCAGGGGCAGTGCATGAAAGAGTATGCCCATCACTTCTCCAAACTCTGTGACAGAACACCAGCAGACAGATTATCCTCTTTCAGCTAAGGGGGCATTACTTTCATTTTTTAAAAGAATGAAGCTGCACTAAACCACAGAAAATAGGCACCTTTACAAGAATCAGATATAATAATCATAGTAGTTTTCGTTCTAAAAATGTATACACAACAAGGCTGTTCTCATGGGCAGCCAAGACACGAAGCCAAGCCCGGTCTTCTCTGTTCATAAGAACCGCCAGCAACCATGCAGCTGCCAGTGGCGCTTCAGTGGCAAACCCGCCAAAGAGGCCCACGAGTTAAGGGTGCGAGTGTGCTCTTAACCCAGGCAAAATGATCATGTGGCGGCGCTGCACGGCACTGACACAAGAGCAGGCTCCCAACCAGTGCTGGCAGGATCCCCAAAATGCGCTGCACACTCACACAGTGCATTATGGGATTTCCAGGGGCCAGGACAATGCGTCATGGCCCTTGATGCTCCGTGCTGCCGGGGAAAGCTGGTGACTGTCTGGCTGTGTGATCCGCGTGCCCAGCAAGGACTGACAGATCATCTGTGAGGAAGGTAAGTTAGAACAGCCTTCTCCGCTGCTCACCTGGTAGCCCTCTCACGTAATTGTGAGAAAAGGCTCAAGATATTGTATTTTAGATAGACCTCTTAACATGACATCTGTGGTACTCTTTCATTCAAGAAATCTTGTCTGTAGAACAAGTAACCTCAGGATAATAACTTTAGGATGATTGCAAATGGTCATTTTCCCTGGTTATATAAGCTTTAAATCCATTTCAAATTACCTAGCATATGACAACAAAGATTACTTGAATACATGCTCAGATTACTCATGTTTAAAAAAATGGTGGATTTTAAACTTGTCAGAATTTAAAAATGTACGATAGAACATTCAGATGCATGGTGAACAGACAGCTTAAACAGTATCTAGCAGTAACAGTCGTCATAGTCATAGTCGTAGTATTATCTACATTGTTTTGGTAAATACAGCGACCTCATCCAAGGTCAATGATTTGCCAAGCATCATTTGAGGTTAATATTGGCATATACCTTTCAAAATTAGGAAGTAAGGATGGAATTAAAGGTAAAGTGTGCCATCAAGCTGATTTCGGCTCCTGACTTAGTAAATAAACACTGCAAATAAACTAGGCAGCAAAATAATGGAAATAAGTAACTGCTACTCACTTTGCAGAATGTACCACATACGTCTTAGGATTATTAGGTACTTTCATTTGAATAAACATATTATTAAATCTTCATTTAAATAATAGCTTGTTATTGATTGTCCATAATTTAAGTTGTTCCTTCATGCAAAGTAATGGTTAGAATATAAAGCACCTATTCACTGCTGGCACCACGGCATGTATTTTACACAATAAATACAGACTAATAAAATAAATGCAAAATCATGTTATCTTAATTGCTAAAATGCACATAGTCATTTGCCTTGTAAATTTTGTGACAGTGTGAACGAGTTAGCGCTTTAATTAGAACTGAATTAAGTACTGCAGTTTTAATCAAGTTGAATATCCCAGAATAATACGAGTTGAGGCAAATAGAATTTATACTCTGTGGAGTTCTGTAGCTGCTTGGCCTAAATCACTCCTCCCTTCTGTAACACACTGGTGCTCTGCATATATTCTAAATTTGCAGAGAATTGTTGAGTAGTGGGATTATTTGGTTACACACACACACACACACACACACACACACACACACACACACTGCACTGAACCAAACACATCTATTGTTTGTACATACCACTACTATCTTTTAATACTGCTTTTTATGCATGTCGGAAATGAGGACCCTGGTGAAGTGAGTTGGGCTCTGAGGGGAGTGGGGGCACCACTAGGACAAAAGCAGGAAGGACCAAGTATGAAGGAACTCAGCACGGTTTTAAGCTACTTTTTCTGAAAACTCTGAATAGGGAGAGGTACTGGCATAGAATCATTAGCATGGTAAGAGGGATACTCTCTTTACAAATGCAGATGTAGCTCTTTAGTGATATCTCTCTCTCTCTCTCTCTCTCTCTCTCTCTCTCTCCATTCCCCCCTCCACCATTGGCTAGAACGAAAACAAGGAGGCATGCCATGTGAACTTGTAAAACAAAAAATGAGAGCAGAGGGGAGGGGTTGCTTCCCTCAATGTTGCGAGTGCAGTTCAAAGTGGCTTCACTCAACATTTACCCTGAAGCATGCATGAAGCTAGGTGGCCAGATTTGGCTTTTAAAAAGCCAAATTCTGGCTTACGGCCCATTTGACCCATGAGTATACCCCTTAGGTTCTGGCAACTCTGGCATGAAGAAATGTGTGAATAACTCCCAGGCACCATCATAGAAGCAGCAGCAAGATGGGTAGAGCTAAAAAGCCCAAGAGAAGCTTGCACGGATCTTGAGAAGGCAAAGAGTTCTCACAAGACTGCTGGCACTGCGGAATGGCCTTTAGGACGGAACAGGGCAGTACTGAAAAAGACCATGGGCATCTAGGGGGTGGGGCGCAAGAGGACTGGGAGGCATTTCCCCCTGCCCCAGATCAAACCTGTGTCTTTCCCAGCACCCTTTCCCTATACTCTCCAAAGTCAACAAAGGGGGGTAGGTGGCAGTGGCAGGGTATCTTGATGCACCAGGCACTCCAGTCAAAGAGCCAGGCAGGCAGCAAGCCCACTTTGCCTCCAAGGGGCCAGCCTTGCAGGAGGAAGGGAAGGAAGGAGGGCAGGATGGAGGACGTGCCACATACCTTGCCTCAGCCCTGAGAAGCAGCGGCAGGAGCTGGAGCTCCAGCATGGGGAGCAAGTGAGAGTCAGTGAGATAGAATGTGTTGAAGGGTGGGCTCCCTCGAAAAATCCTTGTCGCTTTTGCCTCCCCAGAAAGAGTTCTGCAGATGATGCCCATGTCTGGGACAGCTTGTGCTCCCATAGAAGGGCTCAGCCAAGAGAACAGGAACAAAGGGAAAGGTCCAGGGTGATGTTTAACCCACTTCCCTCCCCGACTGAGGCATCTGGGCTGTATGGGCTCAGGGCAGCTGCAATCTGAAAAGGACTCAGACAGTGCCACTGCAATCTGTACTCTGGGGGTGAAATGCAAAGCTGGGGCTGCATGTGTCTGTTCTTACGCTTGTTCTTCAACCTGAAATCACAGCATTTCCCTCCTGGTTTACAATTTGATCAGGAACTTTTCACTCAGCTCCACAATATTCTTGCAGAGAGATTTTTATCTCCACCTGTGCATACTGCACAGTATGCTTGCAAGCTGCTGATACAGAAAATTATTTTCAACACATGCATTAAACAGAAAAGAAAGAGAGGAACAGAAACATCATTAAGCAGCCTTCATTTAGACAAGCATGAGCTCTTGTTCAAATGCTCCCTTTGCAGTTATAAAAACTTCATTCTGAACATTATTGTGATGAAGCATCCAAGTAAAGGGAAAGTCACATAACCCTTCTTGTCTTTGTCAGGCAATTTTTCCTGTCTACACAGATAAAGCCTCAATCAGGAACAGCTTATTGTTTTCTACAGTTTTGTAGGCCTCCACTTAAACTGCATTGGAAGGTTTACAATGATATGCAATATTATAAACATATGATGCCACCTTGTACTGAATCAGACCATTGGTCCAATTTGCTCAGTACTGTTATTTTGACTAGTAGCAGTTGTCCAGGATCTTAGACAGAGTATTATCCCAGGCTACAATGAGATCCTTTAAGTGGAGATCCTGGATGTTGGATACCACTGCATGCAAAGCGTGTCTGTGTTCTACTATAGCTCTATGGCCTTGCTCAAAAGATGCAGATTCCTGACAAGGAAGAAGTCAGGATTTGAACCAATAACCACAAGGACGCAAGCTGAGTGTACTTACCACAACGAACCCACTGCACCACTTGTAGCATGTAGAAAGAGTCCACCCATATTCTTAAAATGCAACCACACTGGGGTTGAGGGTTGTGTGAACCCCGCCTTGGGGTTGTCTTTTAACGAAAGGAGGTATATAAATGCAAAAATAAATAAATAAAAACAAAAACTAGTCCTAAGTCCCTCAGATGCAAAATTACCCACAGCTAGAGTGACTGTATAGTGGCAACTATACAAGCCAAGATAAACTAAGAAGGCTCAGCAACTGTTATAAACAGTTTTCCTCTTACAGATATGTTTCCAAAATGTGGTGTGTTTGTTCCTCTGCCAGTTCAAAAGATATATAAAGGCACAGAAAGCAAAACTTTAAGTATGCAAATTCCCCAAATGAACAGAGCTGGTTTTTCAATAGACAGACTGTGACATGTTTAGACTGGCACAATCCTAATTCTTGTTTATTTTAATGTGAATAAACAGATTGCCTATCAATATTACTTTATCTAATGCAGCAACTTCTGTGTGATGCATTTATGTTTAAAGTAAAATCATTACAGCATCCTAAAACTGTTTTAATTTATGTACATATTTGCTGTAAAAGAGTTCCACTTCACAGACTCAACATCAGTGGTTATTACAATAATCAAAATATATTTACTTATGAGGGGAAGTTTATTTCATCAGCAGGGTGGTGGCTGAGAATTCAAGATGCTCCAGTGGAAGGAAATATGAGGATATGCATCTCACATATCCCGTAATTCAGTGTTAACACACACTGGTAGCAATAATATTTGTCATATGGCCAGGTTCAGGAGTCACAAATAGCCCATTTTATCAGTGGTGGGCCATAGCAGCTTTAGAAAGAAAGCCAGAGTTAGACACAGTAGATATATCAATGCCCAAGCAACCCTGCATGACCTGGAAGCCTTTATAGTCCTTCCAAGGCAGGGGCAGCCAATGCCCAGCTTGGGTGAGTGGAATCATTCCAAATCCCATGAATACTTCACTGCCTAGAGAACCCTGTGATGTATATCCTTGGTAGGTCACCCCATTGGGCAGAAGGGTACACAGATCTATGGCTTCCCAGCTCTCACCCTGACAGATCGTGACACATCTGCACTGGAAGTGAAGGCCATTTTCTTGGCATACACAGATTAAACTAGCATTCAATACTGAGCTTATAGGGACTAAACAGACTCCTTGACAGCCTTCTCCAAATTGATTATGAGTATGTAATATGGAGCAGTCACCATATAGTAGACAGGCAGCCCCTGCCCGAAGCAATTTCAAGCAACTTCCATGCGGGGCATAAAAAGCACACCAGCTCTGCATCAGAGATGGTTTAAGAATTACGTACAGGCCTGAATGTAAGTGTGAACAGTTCTACTAAAGCCGGTGGAGTATCTCTGTTATGCCCAGGGCTATGCAGTTATATCCCGCAATAAATAAATAAATAATCTCTCAGAATCTCTCTGGCGTACAATCCTTTAGAGCATCTTGCCTCACAAAGCACACCTCCCAGCTATAGTACGTGCCTGACTACATATGCCATGTGTCCAAGTTACCGTTGCTGTGGCAACTGTGGCATGAAATTCTGCAACATGTATGAATATCAGACGTCAACATTGATCCTGGATTTGGTGAATAAAGGTTGGAAGGAGAGTTGTTGTTTTGTACACTCACTCCTTTACTAAGGTTTTAAAAGGGAAGGGGGTGGGTGGGGGCAAGATAGGGAAGGAAATAGTTATCAACCAGATTCTTCAGGAACATCAATTTAATGGCACCATTTTATCATTTTGAAACACATACATTGTATATATTCCTGAATTGAACAGCAAATTGTATGACATATGATTTTAATCATATCAGCTAAAGTTAAAAATCATTTCCAGGAGCATGTGCGACACAAGCCTCAAACATGCCATGTCAGAAAAAGAGTTAATTGCTTATGTAAAATGGTCACCAAGTTTGGAATCATCTGATCTAGAAACCTATAAATAGCTCCCTTGTGTCAGAGATGTATTACTTCCTCATAGTCCTTCTACCAAAAAAAAAAAAAAAAGATTCAAAAAAGTGTGATTGAGCTTAGGTACAATACATGCCGCCTGTTTCTGATTTAATATGTAAAACACCAGCACTCTCCTTTCTTTGATGTATCACCTGCAATCTTGGTAATCTTCTGGTTTTATTTGTGTCTCGTGTACCCTGGTAGAAGGCCATCTTTTATACAACTAAATGTCATTATGATGGATCACAATCCAAGGTCTCAGTTTGGTGTTAAACTGAGAATGTTTTATGCTCAAACGGGATTCTTTCCAGGACTGAATGTGACTAATAAATATTGTAGAATTATATGCAGATTGCTGGGAGCTGTAATTTAAAGGTGTTGAGGGCTCATACCTTTCACTACTGAGCCAAGATATTAAAAATGCAAGAAAGATGTCATACTCAATGACTGTGCTAATATGAATAGGTAGGGTACATGCAAATTGTTTCGCTAATTTCACACTAGTCTAACACAATCTCTAACCTTCTCAGTGAAGTTCCTAAATGCCAGAGCAGGGGGGGAGGGAAGCAAGGCTAGTATGGTGCATAAGCAATGCACCTTATGGTAAACATATAGCACTGCACCTTATAGTAAACATTTGCACACTAAGCATTTATTTGCTGCAGAACTGTATATAGTGGGACTTACTTCTGTGTAAGCATGTATAGGACTGCAATGGATGCCACCTAATCTATGCCAATTACCAACAGAAAAGAACACCTATGTCTTGTCTCACACAACCTTTGCCATTGAGTCAATATCATAGTGTTACGTGATATAAATAATGGCATGATCCATTAGCAGCAGTATGGGACATGGACCAAGAACACAATGTTCAACATCCTGGATTCAAAACGTGCTTACTGAATAGCTTTGGGTTAGAAAGTACCTCTGTATCAGCTCCACACCTCAATCTATTAATCAATAAACTAATGTCCCAACACAGAGAGATGTAAACACTGTAAAGCACTTTGTGCACTAAGGGACTGTTAAAAAAGAGAGAGAGATACTTGTGAACATAAAGTCATAATGGTTAAACTCTAACAGGGAAGTATAAAAAGCCAAGCACCACAGTAATTGTTAGGAATGTATTACGGTGCATGGAATAAAGATTCTATGACCGCAGGTTCTCAAATACCAATGGTAGTAAGATAATAAAGCACTGCTTAGTTACTACAGTTGTTATATATTACACTTACCTTTGCATTAATACCTTTAAGGACAATGCCGATGATCCAGGCACCTACCTAGGGGAGAAAGGGCTCTCCCCATGGCCCCTTGCACATGCCAGACACGTCTCCTGTGTGTGACATCACATGCAGGGAGCATAGTCAGCACCAGGCAGGGCCCACGCAGCCCTCAGGTGCTTATTTCGCAGCCGACTTCATTGTCAGCTGGGTATTTTCTTCATTCCCTTCTTTGGTCCTAGTGTGTGAGAGAGAGAGAGAACAAAGAAAACAGCAAGGCGACAACAAAGCTGGCTCAGAATGAGGCTGGCTGGAGTGCGGGAGGAGGAGGGGGGTAAGGGGTGAACAAGGCAGCTCCCAGAGCTAGGCGACTCAGGTTCTTTGAGCCTCTTCACCCAGTTATAGCTCCACCTCTCTTCTCCACCACAGAAGGAAGTACTTCTTCACACAGCACATAATTAATTTATGGAATTCTCTACCACAGGATGTGGTGATGGCCACTAGCTTGTATGGCCTTAAAAGGAGCTTAGACAAAGTCATGGAGGACAAGTCTATCAATGGCTACTAGTATGGTGGCTTTTTGAGTTCTTTAAAATTTTAAAGTTTTAATTTGTAGGTGATTTTTAAATTGTTAAATTGTTTAAAGTTTTTGTATATGTTTTAACTTGTTTTATGCTATTGTTAACCGCCCAGAGATGAAAGTTTGGGGCGGTGTACAAATTTGATTAATAAATAAAATAAATAAATATAGGCCGCCTTCATCCTCAGAGGCAAGATGCCGCTAAATACCAGTTGTAGGGGAGTGATGTCACGGGCTTGTGATGATCTCTCAACTGCGCAGGCGCGTACTTCTCAGTTGGAAAAAGACGCTGGCCCGAACGGACGGGCTCAGCGTTGCTCTGGCCGCCACCGCCACCGGAGGAGGGGGGAGAGGGGAGGACACTTCCACTCCCCTCAGGCAGCCACCCCTCGGCCATGATAATGAAAATAATAATATTTTAAAAGCACAGAGGTTTTGTGGAGCAAGCCCCCAAAGGAGGTTGGGGGGTCTCGTGGCTAGGCATTCTGGGTGCCCAAATTGCCTAGGTGCGCCCCTGGGTCTAGATGGGCCTTGAGCATGATCCAGCAGGGCTGTTCTTATGGTTTTATATTCTTATAAATGATCACTGGTGGTATGTCAGTGTTTGTTATTTTATCAGCACATGCCAAGTGACAAATTCTCAGATTACTTCACTGGGAGCACATACACAGCCAATGAATTAAAATACTCCAGTATTATTCCTTTACTGCCAGCTGGGTTACATATGCATATAATCTAAAAACACTACAGAAGTGTGTAACTAGAAGGGGTGGTTCCTCTGTGAAGCAAAGTGAAGCAGTTACCTCAAGCAGCAGATTATTGGCACACCAGTCGGGCAACAAAAAGCCCCCTGCTGCCACCTCCCCCACCCCCCATTCAAGACTTTACCTCAGGAGCAAAGATATCTTGGACTACCACTGGTAACTAATGGAGTTCCCATCGCTTTAGAAAAGCATGACAGGAAGTTCTAGGTTAGCTGTCTCCCTATGTTAGTTTTCTATGTTGCAAAGGGGTTTTCCCCGTTACAGAATATTCAAACATGTGGTCCCTACTGAAAAGCCAAAGTAGCACAGTCTAGCAAAAGATCAGCCCCTGATAATGCTGCATGTATAAATATATTCTGAGGTAGCCTCAGCCCCAAGGCCCATATCAATTCCACGGAGCTCAACTTTGCTGTTGGTTCCACACAAATGCATGTTCATGCTGCAGAATGGACTTGGGCAGTTTTGATGCAGAAGTGAATCAGCAACCATGTGTCCAAAACAGTTAATGTAGATGGGGTTTCATCTGAATCTCAAGTGAGAAAGATATCTATCCAATACAATGAAAAGTTGTACTTGTCTCATAAAGTGAATAAATAGGATTCATTGTAATAAGCAATATCTTTTCTATGCCTCTTCATAATGACAAATAGCCCTCAGAAGCTACTTCTGTGATGCAGAGGCTGCCTTCAGATATCACATCAAACCAGAGGCAACCATGTTTTGGGTTTGTAGCCATCTGAGTGCGGGAAACCTTATTTCCATTACAAAAGTGACCCAAGGTTTTTTGGCTACAAACCTGATTTGGTATCCTTGGTTCCTCCTTGGTTTTCACCACCAAAAACTCTGCTTGGAAAGCAGCAGTGTGTCGTCCGAAGGCTGCCATCTTTTGGAACGGGAGTTGAGGGTGGGAAGCTCCTCCCTCTCTCTGTCTCCAATTGGCTGTCACAGCTTTCCTTCATAAGAAGGAAGAAGCCTGTGCAGCCAATTCCTCCCCATCTCAGTCTCCCAGACTCCAGATCAGATCATCGTGGAGTGCAGCAGGGGAATAAGGACAAACCGCGAGTCCATAATGGTTTCCTGTTATGTGTGAAGACAGCCAAAGATTTGCTCACCACTTATGTATGACTCTTGAGGCAAAACTGTACATGGAAAACAACCTGAAAACTAGGGCCAGTCCAAGCCCCATCAGCAGTGGAGATAGCTTGGTGAGCTGCTGCCATCATCCGCATATGCCTGGCACACAAAGGGCACCAGGGAGGAAAATCCTTCCCCCCATGGACCCTTCTGTTCCTCCCCTGCCAGCCACGCTTCGTACACACACAATACGAATCTCTCTCCTCCAATCTATCTTGTGGTCGCAGTGGCAGCAGCAGGCACCACTTGCTGCTCTCTCGCTCTCTCATTGGTTGCTGGCCTCCCTGCTCAGCCTGTCTTTTAACAGAAGGTTCCAAGTTCCCTCCCCGGCTTCTCCAAGATAGGGCTGGGAGAGATTCCGGCCTGCAACCTTGGAGAAGCTGCTGCCAGTCTGTGAAGACAATACTGAGCTAGATAGACCAATGGTCTGACTCAGTATATGGCAGTTTCCTATGTTCCTATAAATGCCGGTGGTGGGCACTGAGCAACAGGAAGTAAGGACTCACACTTCCTACTACTCCATTTCTTGATGCTTACCTTTTCAAAAGGTGGGGAGAGAGGGTAGATTAGCAGCAGGCCAAGAGGGTAAAGGGAGATGCCATGAAGTGGTGGCAGCTATAGCTGCAGCCAAAGCCAGGTTGCCACCTCTGCCTCCTTCAGTCCCCCATCTTACAATGATTCATTAGTGGGCTGGCCAAGGAATCTGAAAATATATTGCTTCATTTTGCTACTCTGGATTCCCAGGGTTCATTACACCAGTAATGGGTACCTATATGCACTCCAACAGCCCTTTGGATCCTGTAGAAGGTCCATTCAATAGCCCTACATCACTAACTACTTCTGCCTTGTTCTGTTGCCACCTTTCCTGGCCACTCTTGTATAACACAGTGAGGCTCTACACACGAGCGGTGTGTAGAGCCTGGTAGGGTTTGGCAGGGAGAGCGAACTTAGCCTGCTCTCCCTGCAGACAATTGACCAGGAAGCCCTGGGCAGCCAGATAGGCTGCCCACATGACTACCAGCTCCATCACGGAGCCAGGGGGGTGCAGGGATTGGGGGCCAACCAGCCCCTAGAAGTCCCGGGATGCCGTGCGTCAGTGCATGTGGCATTCTGGGGAGATCCTCAAGGCTGGGAGACTGCTTGTAGCCTCCTGGTCAGGGGTCAACTCATGTGTTGCCACGGACCGTGGTGGCACACGATAAAAAAAAGAACCAAGGTTAATGGAGTACTTGCTCTTTTAACCTCATTTCAGGAGAGGGGGAATTAGGTGGGCTAGCTGCCTTGGAACCACTGGGCTCGCCCACGAGCCCGGTGGTTCCAACGATCACTAGAAAGCAGGCTAGGCTGCCTTAGGCTTTCCAGTGATCTTGGGAATAGGCTCAGTGATTGAGAGAGGGTGCCAGCAAAATAGTGTCAAGAAGTGCTGCTGTGCCACAACAGTGTCTGGGTCGAGGGTTTAGCCCTGGGATCAGATTACTGGGATGGGCCATGCACTAGCATCAGGTTTCTAGCACCAGACCCAGACACCATGTCTGCAATACAGAAGCACAATGGATTGCGCTAAAATAACTAAGAACTTAGATCATTTTCTTTGACAGACATTTGTTGTGGTGGCAGAGCTGGGGGTGGGGGTGGAGGGAATCAAGCTTTCATATCTTGGTGATGCTTCAAAGATCGGGTGCCTTCAAGAGGGAAAAGTTGATCCAGCAATCTTCACTCACCTGCTTCAGCTCACAGGCATTTGGAACAATGGTCTCATCTTCTAACAATGCCATTGACAATGGCTCCCCCTTGTGACAATTCCTCAAAATGTCATGTATTTAGTGCACAGCTGCTGTACTATGTGACTAGGAAATCTAATGGGAATTAGAGATTTGGTTCAGTTCTCTTGAGAATCAGAGTCTATTTATTTATCCTTTATGTTCACAGCTAAAATGCTGGTAATGAAATTCTACATCAGAACAACATCTCACTGATGTGGATGAAGGTCTGACTAGGTCTTGAAGTTAAACCTTTAAGCAAACAGGTTTTATAAAAGGAGATTCAAATCTAGCAGGAATATGGTACTGAGAAATGGAAACAATCAAGGGCAGGAAATAGAAAGCTCAGCCAGGGAGCATTTATTTGCAACCATTCTGCAATTATAGAGGATGCTGGAGCTAGAATTATGTGCTATTCAGCATTTTTTGTGCTGAAATATTGTAATATGATTACTCTAATCTTAATTCCCTATACCTGTCCCCACATTGAACATCACTGCAGTTCTTTTACAATTCAGGATCCAGCCAGAACAAAACTCAGAGATTCTTCAATTCATACACACATACATGATGTAATGTTTTACTTAGGCAAATAGGATGCCATTTATTCATGTTACTCAGGTGGAACAAAAATACTTTTGTTAGCATGAAGCATCGACAATGAACACATTAATGTCTGACTGCTTACTTATTCACATGGATGCAGTCTAGGAAGACAGGTGGAACAAGCAAGTGAGCAGGTGTTGGAAATATAGCCGATCTCATCATGTTATGGTCTTTGTTCATCATCCTAAACACTCACTCTCACTCTCTCTCTCTCTCTCTCTCTCATTGGTCTGCTGCTCCTGAGTGGTTGTGTTCAGCTATAATTTACAAGCCAAAGCCATCAGCTGTCTGCCATTTAAACAAAGCAAGAGCAAGAGCCAGGAAGGGACATAAAAGCCCCTAAAAAGTCTGTTCGTGGAAACTGCTTTACACAAAATATGCATGCTCTCAACTGCCAAGCTAACCCAATCTGTAGGAGTGTTATATTTTTATTACTGCTACCCAGGAAATATAGTTGGTCAGCCATCACAAATAACTTCGGTCATAAATAATTTCGATCATACTTATTATGGATAAACTGTGCACAGAATCTATGCATGGTAAATGTCATAAGTCATACAACACTACATTACCTTCACAGAGCACCTGCGAAATATTCCTAGGATAAGGACGCAGATGTTCATGGTCACTTCATAAATTATTGCACGTCACATATAACATTGATGCTGTCAAGGCTCACAGCAAGAAGACTGATTGACCCCCACACTGTTGAGCTGGAGGAGTAAGCATGCACTGATGGGATTTGCAGGGCTGAAATGCCAACGTCTGCAAGGGCTAGTCCCTTTAAAGCAGAGATGGTCAAACTTTCAACATTAGAGTGCTTTTAATCATTGTATAGCAAAGGGAATTTAGGAAGAGGAAAGAGGCTCCAAGGTAGGAGAGGATCTTTCAGGCCATAGGCTTTTGCCAAAAGGCAGTGACCATAACTGAAAAGCATCTCGATTTGCGGGATGTCAGAGACCTGTGAGGTTTCAGACGAGGAGGCAAAGTATGATACTGGATCAAGAAAGGTCTTGAGATCTCAAGAGACCATTGAGGCAACATCAGCTGATCCTTATGGACTATTAACAATCTATCTAATAAACGTAATTCCCAGCCAGCTGACATAACACCATAAACTCAATAGAGTCACATTAAAATCTTAACCAAACACAGCAAAACAAACGGTTAATTAACAGCAGAATAAACAAACTGCAGAATAAAAACAGAAACTTCTGACTTAGTTGAGCACCAAAGACCTTCCCAAAAAATGGGATGACCAATGTCTTGACCCCTCTAGCCCTCTGACTCACTGATCTGTCCCCTCTGTCCTTGAGGCATGAGGCAGCTCAGAGTCCTTCACTTCCAACATAAAGGGTGCAGCTGGCACACCAAGTGCCCTTGGGAAAAGATACAACCCAACCATGCTGCAACCTGAGAGCCACCATTCAAAGAGCTTCCTAAGCTGAAAACTTCCAGCTTCAGGGGAAACATGATCCTGTCCTAAAAAGTTGAACTGATAGCTAGTCAAGAGAATATCCTGCTCTATGCTGGGCTGCAATCTCCTCCAGGGCAGAGATCAGGAATGCACTAGGCCTTGGATAGTTGGTCAGGACCTCAGCCAGAGACAACCATAAAATGCCAGCACTAGGTGTTGCAACAAGGAGAAAGTGTTGCTCCAGCAGTTTCTCTTAGCACAGTGGTTCCCAAACTGGGAGCCTCCAGATGTTGCTGAACTACAACTCCCATCAGCCCCAGCTACAATTTATGGTAGCTGAACTACAACTCCCATCAGCCCCAGCTACAATTTATGGTAGCTGGGGATGATGAGAGCTGTAGTTTAGCAACATCTGGAGGCTCCCAGTTTGGGAACCACTGTCTTAGCAGACTGCTGGGATTTATAGCCCACTGCTTAGGTAAGGTCATTGAGCTCCACTCCTTCCATAAGGACGTTTTGGTTCTTAAAGGGGCCTTGCCTGATTTTGCAAGTGCTTGCTCTGGGAATGCTGGGGTGGGGGGCTCCACTAAAACAGGTTAGTCCCTGTTAGGCCTCCTTTGAATTGGAGGCAATGTCCTCAGGTCTTGGTGAAGGTATTGGTTCACCCAGTGTTGGGAGTCCTAGTGGCACCAACAGTGCCTCCCACTCTGTCTCTTCTTTGGACTTTCCACTTCATCCTTTCCTGGGGGTGGGGATGTTCCAAGGCTGGTATTGTGACAGAGAAGGAGGAAAGGTTTCCTAGAAAGTGACTCAAAATCAGCTGGTTACAACATCCAGTTTGCTCAACACAGAAGCATGCTTCAAAATTGCAGCTATTTGATCCTGGTGCCACTAATTGCATCATGGCAATGTAGCCAAACAGGCAACCAAACACTTGCATATATTTTGATGGTTACAATTACTCATGGGCAGTTTAATAAAAAGCTGTCTCTGTCATAGAGAGCAACAATAAGCTACTTATGACCTATTTTAAATGGTTCAGTACAACCTTCTCACACACAACTCTCATATCTGTTGGCGGCTGATATCCATTAAATATGTCAGAAGATTTCAAAAGCTTTTTGAAAATGAAATCTTGCTACAATTTGTTCTCTTATTTATGTCTTGCATTTGGTGATAGTCACCTTGCGGAGAGATTTAAAATAAAAAATATTCTTGTCATAAATAGATGTTCCTCTGAAACAGGAAGATTCAATGGCACCTCAAGCTGGCCTGTGGATTTCTTCGAAAAAAATTGTACACAGGCCAAAACTAAGTCAAGACTGAGAAAACAAGAAACAGCAACAGTACGAAGCCAGAAAGTGACTAATTTCTTTTGTTTTGTTTCATCCTAATTAAAGGAATTACCAACAGTATAGCCAGACAGTGGCTTTGGAATTTTGTTTTATGACTATCTGCTCTTTTTGGATCAATCAGTTCTTGATTTTCTTGTATTTATTTTATTCTTTATTTATTTCTCTAAGCTGTATATTCTGCCCCACCAGTACAAAGATGCTCAGGCCAACTCACCAAAAGGACTGACAATATGACATGAGTAAAATAAATAACTAAAAGCAGGACCCTGTTAAAATCAAATGTAAAGCTGAAAGTTAAAAGTTAAGAACCCACCACATAAAGCTGTAGACAAAAAAAACCACCCAAAACCTAAAAAGCCTCTCTAAAAATATGGGTTCTTTTATATTTTATGTGGCAGTTGACATCAATCCAGATCTTGTTTCTAGTCATGGTTGTTCAGCATGATAATGGTTGAGGGTCGAGGCAGTTTCCTGTCATGGCCACTGCTGTGGGGTGTATTCAGGATAGGTGAAATCAGACTACAATTTCTGGGGGGAGTATTATTGATCTTATTTCTACAATCATGGAACTAAAGATGGTGTACATGGTGTTCCCAGGTGCCTCTCATCTAGCCACTGGTGAGACCTGTTTAGCTTCAGCAAGATGCCTGCATCATGGTCACCAGACCATGCTCTGGGACCCAATATGACAACTTGAATGTGGATGGCACCATCAACACACATGTATCAATATTATGAGCTGAGAGACAAACACTCACAAGAAGCTCATAAACACTGAGCCAATTACGAATCAAGATGGGAATTTGCCCATCACTAACTATTAGTGATGGCATAAACAGGGTCATCAAGCACCATTTATGATGGTCCTATTTCATGGTCCTAAACCATTAATTCACACCGTATTAAGAAATGTGAGCTGCAACATAGCTAAAAAGCCTACAATAGATGCAAAAAAATATGTGTTGCTTTCCTTGATGTAGCTGATATCATCTAGAAACCTCACAGAAATGAGCAGCTTTTTCCTTTGGTTCAGTTATTAAGGGGTTCTTTTAAATTATCCCCCACACTTTGAAAGAATGGCAGCTACAAGGCATTCATGGAGCCAAGCATGAAGTAAACTCCCACAATATCTCCTTAAGCATTGACATTACAGTGGCTGATTGTGAAAATAAGATCTGGGGGAGTTGACAGGTCTGTCAGTGTTTATATAAAAGGAGAAAAATGTTTCGCTGAGGAAATAAAAGTGCTATTGAAGGATCAGATGGTTGTACAGATTGTTCAGCATGTCCCTCTACTTGCTGTTACAAGCAGCAACTTAGAAATAAGCTCTTTTTAAAAAAACTCTCAAATCAGCTCTTGTCTTTCTAATGTGCCGTGCTCAAGTGCTTGCATCACGTTATGCAAACTACATATATTTGTGTATGCCTTAATCAAGAGAGGGAATTCCAGGGGCCAATCCAGGGGTGTAGCCACCATTGTGCCAACAGGTTCAAAGAACCCAGACCACCAATGAAAAGGGCCACTGAAGCCCCATGGCTCACACTCCAGAGGAGCCCAGAGTGAACTCGCCCCTCCCACGCCCGGGCTGCCGAAAGCCCGGGCAAACTGTCCGGCGGTTATTTCAGGCAGCGCCGGCTGCCCGATAGGATGTTTTTCCCTTTTTCTCCCTCTCTGGAGGGAACCCAAGTCACGCCCCTGTGTGCGTGATGTCACGCACATGGGCGTATCCAGAGGGGGCTGCTGAGCGGGGCCAGACCCAGGCCGCCATTCGACTGGCTCCGCGGCTGGGCCAGTCTGTAAAGTGGCCCAGTGAATGGTGGAGGACCATGAACAAAGAAAGTGAGTACATAACGACAGAGTACCGATATATCATGCTATATTATTATTATTATTATTATTATTATTATTATTTTACATTTTATATCCCGCTCTTCCTCCAAGAAGCCCAGAGCGGTGTACTACATACTTAAGTTTTTTCCTCACAACAACCCTGTGAAGTAGGTTAGGCTGAGAGAGAAGTGACCAGCCCAGAGTCACCCAGCTAGTATCATGGCTGAATGGGGATTTGAACTCGGGTCTCCCCGGTCCTAGTCCAGCACTCTAGCCACTACACCACGCTGGCTCTCTATAATTTCAGTGATTCAAAAGAACAACATTAAGCTTCTGGAAACAATCGAAGTATTCAGAGCTTAATAAACTTGGTGCAGTCAGGGAACTGAATGTCAGTTCTTGTGTCTACCAAGTCTTGCTCTGTTCATTTTTCAATAGGATTTGCTCATTTTTAGTGAATATAATATCTATTGTCCCTATGTTACTTTTAAAAGTGTGCCTGGGTACAGGTCCCGTCAAAATGTCAATTTTCTTGAAATATGCATCTTTAGCTCTCACCCACTATAAGAGACCCAATTGTATGAGATCTTTAAATATAGCCCTTTCACCAAACACCAAAAAAAGTAAAAGTAAAAACTCCCAAATGCAAATTTCTTCCTGTACATTAGCTTCTGATGTACAGGACTGGGCTTGAATTTAAAACTGTTACATTGTCATTACAGACCACTTTAAAGTGTTCTCATAGACATAAGCTGTTTGCCATTAAAGTAGATCTTTTCCCACCGAACTTTGAACTTTTCCTCCTGCACATGTATAGCTCCTGTTAATCACTTTCCTCATTTCTTGTTTCACTTGATTGAGGACACGGCTGTCTCTGCAACAATTCTATGCCAGTGGGAGAGTGTTTGTCCTATGTTTTTGAAAATATCAAGATAAAGTAACATTGATGGATTTTATTGAGAATAAATCAAATAAAAATGGGCAGACTTTCTCATGGGAGAAAGGAAGCCACAAAGCCAGGATATTCTCCAATACACAAAGAGCAGCATTTCATTTCCTTCTCCTCATATGACCGACCTATATCTTGCACCCTGCTGCAAGCAACAAGACCCATTAGCACAATGGAATGGCAAAGGGGCAGAGAAACTTCCTAAAGTATGTCAGGACTCAGGACCACGACATCCAGATGCAACACCAGATTGCATGAGTTAAGCTGTACTGTGTAAGCCATATCTGTACTTCTAATTTTTCTCTGAAGCAGCTCCTGAAATGCACTCAGTGGCTTCTTGGGGTCACATTGTTCTGCCTCAGAGATTTCCAAATCTGTTTTGTCCTGATCCACGGTGTCATGCTTGGTGGGATCAGTCAGCTGTCTGCTCTGCTTCAGTTCCTCCTTTTCGTTCTCAAGGTTATCACGCTTGAACTCAGTTCATGCAGGATGTGGGCTGTGGGGAAAACTTTGATGTGTGTGTAAATTTGCTCACATCTGGTCATGTTTAAATGCATGTATCACATGATCCCTATCCACATGTTATACAGGGTAGGCAGCCTTTGGCACTCCTGCTGTTGTTGAACTTCAGCTCCCATAATCCCCAATCACAAAGGCATTTGGCCTACCCCAGTACATACAATCTGTGTACAGTACATTGAGATCTGTATGCATGTACATTTATTAACATATTGTGTTCGATGCACTGACAGTAGTACATTTCATAAGAACAGCCCTGCTGGATTAGGCCTATCTCGTCCAGTATCCTGTTTCACACAGTGGCCCACCAGATGCCTATAAGAACATAAGAACTTCTTGCCTGTACCCTTCATTTACGAGAGTGGCCACATTCACACGTAACGCAAAACCGGAGGTTGCCGAACCCATGGTTATTTTCTAGCCATGAATTGCACTGCAGACTTTCGTCCAACAGCAGCCCAGCAACAGGGGAGCCGCTCCCTCTTCCTAGTCTGCTGAGTCCACATCTCAGCAAGCTCCATAGCACATGCAGGACCATGCTGTAGGCAAGCGGTCAGAATGTCTTCAAGGCGGCTGCCATTGGCCACAAACTTCAAAGGGGTGTGCCAAGCACGATCAAGCCTTTTCAGAATGGACCACCTGCCCTCGGCAGGGAAAGGGCATTTAAATCCCTTTAAATGCCATGCAAACCCTTCATCTGACAGCAATTGCACAGCCCCCCTCATAAAAGTCTTGCACAAGCACAATTTCTGGTGGGGAGGGATGCTGAGGGGCACTATGTTACTCAGGAAAGGGAAGGGAACATGTTGACTTCCTGGGAGGGGATATAGGGGATATAGGGGGGAGATGTGTGCGTGTATGCAAAGGATCCTGGGGTCTGGCCCATTATGACCAAGAAAGCTCGTGCGATGGCTCACCCTGGCAAAGCAGTCCATGGAGACCAAACCACACTTCTGCCCCCATGGCGGCTTGCCGCCAGAGGATTGACATTCTCATGATAGGTTCAATCTACTTAGAAGGACCTTAGGCTCACCAACTTGCAGTCTTCCACAGAACTGCATACTAGGGAGTTGAGCCATCCAAAAAAGGGGGCCCACATTTGGGTGGCCCCGTTCTCTCTGGTTAATGAAATATCTTTTGCACAATGACCCCCCTCCTTTCCATGGAAACATTTGATGCACCCACAGGAGAATTTGAAGCTCTATGTGTCCGGGCATTGCTGAGGACTGGGGAAATACTGAGACAGGGGACAGATCTTTACTCTCATTCAAATTTTCTGAGTTTAGATGGGTGTTAGAGTGCATGCAGATCTGCCACTTCAGGGAACCATTGGAGAGGGAAGCCCCGGTTGTCTGCAACCCCAAAAGAGTGGAGTCACCATTCCAGGCAAAAATAAAGATGGATATGTTCAGAAGGGCAGATATGCTGGCAGAGGACCTGCTTTGACTGCTTCTTCACAGCAGTCACCAAGACAGGGAGAGGTGTTGCTGGGGTGCTCATAGCTGCAGCTTGGTTTTGTGGAGCAACCAGGCCCTGGCCAGATGTGTGTCTCCATGGCCGAACACTCTCATGAGAGAGCAGTCCATAGGAGAAGGGCATTTGTCACACATCATTAGTGATTAAGGCCAATCCCCCTGACCCCTCAGACAGTTCTTCTCATGAGTTGTGAAGGGGTATCCCCATGGCCTTACATTCTCAAAAGTGAGCAGTCTACTCAGGAGCAGCATCCATCCTCATGACATATGAGGAATCTTTCCTGTCACTGGCAGAAATGCTGATCCTACTGCCCAGCCCTTCTCCTAAGTAAGCCTAAGAACCACACACTTTAATCCAAGGGGAAGGGGCTGGGGGCCCCTTCCCCAACATAAATAGACATGAGCCACTCAAGAATTCCCAGATGGGGCTTCCTTTGAAACCCAAACCCGGATATCACCACCCTGTTACTCTTCTAGCGATCTAAGGGGGTTGCCCTGTTTATGTTCCCATCATGGCAGCATGTGCTTATGAACATATATCTTGATTGCTTCATTTTCATAGAGCAGAGCACATAGTGCCCATCTTTCTATCCTGTCTCCTTTCTCTCCTGATTGCTAATGGGTGGGGGGACTAGAGAAGGAAGAGGGCATGCCCACATGTGACTTCCTCATTTGACAGGCTAGGATGGGACGTGGCAGCATCCCTGCTGCCGGGCAAATGCTTTATTGGATTGAAGACAGGGGTAGGACAAGTGCTCAGAGAGGTGGCCAGCGAGCCATACGCTGCAGGCATATAGAAGCTGCAATTCCAGGTGGGCCTGGGCCACCCTTTCTGTGGAGGCCCTGGACTTCAGCACCAAAGTCCAGGGGTGAGAGTGCCTCTGGTTGGGGAAGTGAAACTCACTACTCATGGAAAGTTCAAACTGGAGTATGGCAAGGAAAACCACAGGTCGCGTTCGCTGCGAAACCTTGGTTTCACGCATTCGAATGTACACAAATTCCAACTTGTGCCCCATTGAACTGCGGTTCTGCATTCGGTGTGAATGTGGCCATTGTGTATGCAAGCAAGGGCAGAGATATAAGGGCAGATGAGTTTAAAGAACTCAAGCTGCCTAGTTCCTGACCCCACCCCGCCCCTGACTCGGCCCTTGCCATTCCCCATCCCTCCTCCTCCTCTACGGCCCTCAGCTGTGTTGGTTGCTGGCTGGACGCTTTGTTCAGTCTCATGAACAAAATGCACAGCTGGCAACTAGCACGGCTGGGAAATGAGCTCTGGAGGGCTTGCACAGCCCTTTCTGTGTGGTGTCATATGCAAGGGGGCGGGCCAGAGCCCCAGACAGGCTGCAAGAGCTCCCCAGAGCTCATTCCCAGCTGATGCAATGAAGCACTGGGAATGAGCCCTTCCGGGCTCTGATCACACCCCATTGCATGTGACATCGCACACAAAGTTCATCGCTGCACGTGCACACGTACCAAAAACCCCAGCAGGGCCTCCAGGGAGGCGGGGGTTGGACACAGGACCCCGCTTCCCTAGCTATGCTCGTGAACTTTTACATAGAGTTATTCATGAAAAGTCATTCATGTTCAGACAATATCCCCCCACATACAGCTGCCCCCCACACAGCTGCCCCACGTGATTAAAAGGGGGTGGGCTGAGGGTGCTCATGTCCTTACACCTTCCCAGCACAAGCTCCTCCTGAGCTTGTTCATTTATCTTATGCAGAGGCATTTGGTCTGAACACAGGCCAAATACGAGTTTAAACTAGCTCAACAACAAAACAAGATGTTCCAATGGGGGTCTCCCAGGCTCCTGGTTGGTCTCTCTTGCTTCACCATGGCAGCAAAAGAGGGATTAGATAATAAAATCTCTTCAGCTCTTCTTCCAGCTGCCTCTGCTGCTTACTGAGAATTTGTTACATTTCTTTCCCACTCATCTTTCAAGGAGCCCAGAGCAGTGTACATGGTTATCTTTATCCTCACAACGATCCTGTGAGGTAGGTTAGGCTGAAACAGAAGTGACTGGCCCAGAATTACCTAGCGAGTAATGTCTGAATGGGGATTTTTACTCAGGTCTCCCCTAAAACACCATACTGGCTTTTAATGCTACTTTTTAAATTCCATGTAAACCAACACCCATGTGATTATGCAGTTGTGGGATGGGGTGCTGGGAGGGAGGCAGGACATGTGCACTCATGCCTCTCGTAGCTTCATGGGCGGGGCCAGTCAGACATATTGTCCAATTCAGCCCAATATTCATTCCACTTTCCCTGTATCTCTTGATGCAGCCCAGATACCAGTGTTGGCGCTCAGACCCTGGCAGCATCAGCTCTCAGCTGCAATGTCTCATGGTGACCACTGGCAGGGGGAGGTTAGGGTTATGGATAAAAGTGCTGGACTCCTCACCTCTTTGTTCTTCCAGTGTTAGTCTCTATTTTGTCTCTCCAGAGATGGCTCTTTGTTTTGGTCTCTCTCTTCAGCCATGAGCTACAGCTGAAATTAAGCTGCAGGCTTTTTCACATTAATTTGTAATCTTTTCTTTAAATAAATCCTTGTAGCTCTTCAATACTAAAGAAGTGTATCAAAACCTCCTGTTTTGCTGCTTTCTCACCAATCTGATTTTACTTTGCTATTTGGGGACTGAACTGCCATTCTTCCCCTACAACTAGAACTGCACTTATGGCATGGCCTTTCTGGCTCACAGCTGCTTAGTCATCAGTTAACTTCCTGCTTAGATTTCAGCTAGCCTTATGGGTGCCATCCTATTAGATTTTTTGATAGCCATACCGGTGCCATCCTATTAGATTTCAGCTAGCCTTACGGGTGCCATCCTATTGCTTGCTACCCTTTGATGTACTTAGTAGCAGCACACCTCTGTTGTTGTTGTTGTTGTTGTTGTTGTTGTTGTTCCAGGCTTTAAACTGCCAAAAATTATTTAAGAGAATGTCCTCTTCACTATGAGCCTCATCGCCTATTGAGATCATCTGGAGAGGTTCATTTGCAGTAGCCACCAGCTCATCTGGTGACTACACAAGGACGGGCCATCTCAGTGGTTGCCCCAAGACTCTGGAATGCTCTCCCTGCTGAAATAAGAGCTCCTCATCTCTGACAAAGTGTCTAAAGACACCTATATTCATAAACACTTTTAATTAGACGTGGTTTTAAATTGTTTTAAGGTTTTAATTCCTGTTTTCCTTTGTTTTATGCTGTTGTAAGCCACCCAGAAACAAAAATTTGGGGCGATGTACACATATAATGTAGACATTAAATGTACACATATAATGTACAGATACCCCTGCTAACTTGGCAAAGAGGCACGTTTTAACATGGCGATTCTCTTTATTAAGCAGGGGGAGAGTAACTGGCCCTATCCACCCCCAGCACAGTACCTCCAGTGACTGTTGCTGGTGTGTATCTCATGTTTCTTTTTAGATTGTGAGCCCTTTGGGGACAGGGATCCATCTTGTTTGTTTGTTTGTTTGTTTGTTTGTTTGTTTGTTTGTTTGTTTGTTTGTTTGTTTGTTATTTCTCTGTGTAAACTGCCCTGAGCCATTTTTGGAAGGGCAGTATAGAAATAGAAATAACAACAACAAATAAATAAATAAAAATGTATGTTGAGGCCAATGTATGGGTTTTTAAAATAGCACATTTGAGAATTAGAATGACACATATGCTCATTTAACAGTCAAGAATGGCCACGGACTTCATGCTATCAATAGTCTGGGAATATAACATTTCTGACTTATTTAATGAGCTACATCAAGACAACAAGCACATGAAGATAACACTATTATCTTTAAGCAGTTTTGCACTCTCCCATGAAACTGTCAGCTATAGCAATCAAATGAAGAGATTGTTTTCAAAAGTCCCGACCTTCACATTCAACGTATTTGAAATCAAAATCCAACAGTGTGTAATAATTGCATTCATATTTAATATTTCCTTGAAATGAATGTTTTGGCATCAAGTGTGATATATCACATGAAACAAAAGGAAAATTATGTATTTACTTGCTTATTTATTTATTTATTTATTTTGTGAATTCTGATGAAAACAAATATGCTAGTGCAGAATTTTTAGCTACTAGCTTTTGTTGTTGTTACATGAATGAAATTCATGTCTGTATGATATAGTTGCTTTGGAGGAGGAGAAGGATATATATATTTGTATTGCTTCTATGAAAACTTTTTGTATAAAGAGTGAATGACGTAATGTCCAGAAGCCTAATTTAATAGCCAACTGTATATATTCCATTCTGCTGAAGATAAACAGATGAGCCAACTGCATATATTCCATTCTGCTGAAGATAAACAGTTTGTAAGCAATCCTTGATTGCTTACAAAGATATTTATTCAGCCTGCAGTGAAGAAAGTAATGACTACGTGTTATCAGTTTTAACTAACAATAATCAGGTTGAACTGGGACACGTCACACTCCTATAGTCTATTTGTTGAACCTTGTACTTCATATCCAACAGGAAAGACTAGCTGATTTCTAACAGTTAGTGCTACATAACCAAGTTCAGCAGCTTAGCAAAAGAAGCCGAAGAAACATGGAAACCACCCCTTCTAATTTTTCAACTGTGTCTATCAAGTTGGAGTTCATCATCTATAAATTCTAGGTTTTATGTTCTGAAGTTGAATCAGAAGACGATTAAAGTCAGATTACATGGTGAACCTGCACATAAGTATGTGCTAAATTACTGCAAAAATGTCCATCCAGAATATAATATCCTGTGAGGGGAGGAAATATACTGTGTTACATAAAGAAGTACAATGCATTGGTAAGTAGAAACAAACCTTATTTGCGGAGGGGAGGGGGGGTAACTTTTTGCCAATATTTATTAAAGATTGTTTTACACTGCAATGATGCTTTGAAACTACTTTGTTGTTCCTCTGAGAAAAGCATGAGCTCTTGTTAACAAGAAACTAGGCAGGCCTATAGGAAACAATAGCAGCCTCTTTTTCAATCTTATTTGGTAGTAATATGGTTTTTGTGTTTATTCTGACATTGGCAAATGCTTAAAAGGTATGGATTTCTGTAGACTGCTCCTGATGCTAGAAATCTACATTCATATTTTAATATTAATAAAAAGGACTGGTTGACATCCAGACTAAATTACTCATGCGTAGTCCCATTGAAATTAATGGGGCAAGTTACCCATGAGTAACTCATCCCATAATTTCAGTGTAACTATTCATGAATAATTTTGTCTGAATATCAGCCACTAGTTACAAAATACTACTGAGCATCCAAAATTCTTTAATGAAATGTTTATCATAAAAGAAAATTACAGCTCACACTCTGTCTTCCTAGAGTTTGCTTAGTATTATTCACTTTAATTAAAGACTATGAATGTAATCACAAATAGTGCTTTTTACTCTGGCATAACCCAAAGACTTGCCAGCAAACAGAGTGGATCAAATACAAGACATTGTCTTTACCTTGGACATATTTCATAGACATACACTCCATTTGCATGTAATAGCAAATGATGGGTAGATGAACCTGAGGTTAATTTTTGTAACCATGAGATGCATCATGGATGTTAGTTGAACCATGGCCCAGCAACCTCCAGTTTCAGGTCAGGTCCGTCAAGGCCACATCCCAGCAAACTCCATAATGCTTGCGTCTCCAGATTGTGGGCAAGGTGTCAGAATGTCGGCAGGGCGGCAGCCATTGGCCATGATCTTCAAGGGGGCATGCTGAGCGTGACCATGCTTTTTCAAATGGACCACCCATGCTTGGCATGGAAAGGGCATTTAAATGGCATTCAGGCCCTTCTCCTGACAGCTATTGTGCCGCCGGCCTCATAAGAGCCCCGCACCAAAACAGACTCTCACTAGCGCAATTGCTGGCAACAGGGAGTGGATACAGAGTGTCACAATTTTTCTGTTACTCCAGGAAGGAATCATGATGACTTCCTAGGAGGATATATATATATATGGGGGGGGGGGGAATTCTGGGGTCTGGTCCACTGTGACCAAGGATGTGATGGCATACCCAGCAAAGCAGTCCAGGAACACCCAAGCACATTCCTACCTTGTGTCAGCTTGCTGGCCAGGGATTAACCCTCTCATGAGGGAGCCAGTCCACTGGGAAGGATCAGAGGTTCAGTTAGCTTTCATCCTCCATCAGACTGCGCTCTCATGAAGTAGCCATACAAATCAAGGGAAACACCAAGACCAGGGATAGATCTTTACTCTCATTCAAATTTCCCAGATTTGGACCAGTGTTACGGCGTATGCAGATCAGCACCATGGGGAATTATGGGAGAGGAAGGCCCCAATTATCAGAGATCCCAGGAATGTGGGGTCACCACACCAGGCAAAAGCAAACATGGATGTGTGCAAATGGACAAACAAACTGCCAGAGAGACTGCTTGGATTGATTCTTTGTGGCAGTCACCAAGACAAGGGAAGGTGTTGCTCAGCAACTTGCTTGTGTTGAGCAACCAGGCTGGGCAGTTGCTACTGTCCAGCCTGCATGTGTGTCTCCATGGCCTTTCACTTTCATGAGAAAGTGATCCTTGGGAGAAGGGGCATCATCGCACATTATTAATGATTCTGCCCCATCCTTGTATACCCCAGGATGGTTCTTCTCATGAATAGTGAATGGGTCTCTCCATGGCCTTCCATTTTCACAAGAAATTGATCCGCTCCGAAGCGGCATCCATCACATAGTATAAATCTCTCCTCTAACTGGAGGCAATACTGCTCCCACTGGACAGTTCCTCTCATGAGTAATGCCAGAGACTACACACTTTTACCCAAGGGGAAGGGCCTGGGGCCCCCTTCCCCAACATCACTGTACAAAAAATAGAGTAGAGCCATTCAAGTATTCCTGGATGGAGCTGCCTTTTAAATACCAAGCCCGGGTATTGCTGCCCTGACATCTGTTATCCTTGCAGTGATATAATTGGGTTCCCCAGTGTATGTGCTTGTGAACATACTTCTGTACTGATGTATTTTTGGTAAACAAAACACATAGTGCCCATCTTGCCATCCCGTCCCCTTTCTCTCCTGGTTGCCAGAGGGGGGAACAAGAGACACAGTAGAAAGTGGGTATCCCCCTATGTGACCTTTCCCTTTGACAGGCTTAGAAGTTTGGGATGGGACAAGGTGGCATCCCTGTTGCCGGGCAACAGCTTGAGGAGTGCGAAGACAAGGGGGACAGGACAAATGCTCAGAGAGGCACCAGCAAGAAGCATGGAAGACATGGAGCTGGCAGATTCCTGGGAGGGGCCGGGCGCTCTCTTTATTATTATGGTTCCATAAACAGCACAAAACCATGGTTATGGTAGTGTCTGTGTTGAGACGTAACGCTGCCATCTTCAAACATCAGGTTGGAACGGAAAAACTCACTACAAATCAAAAGTTCAAAAAGTTTCCAAAAGTTTTGGAAAGCTGCAGGTTGCTTTTGCCATGGAACCATATTTTTGTACATTCGGATGTACACAGATTCCAACCTCTGTCCCGTTCAACTTCCATTTGGCATTATGTGTGAATGGGGCCAACATGTAAAAGTTTATTTTCCCATTAAAGCACTTTGAGAACTTCTGTTGTAAAAGGTAAAGTGTGCTGTCGAGTCGGTTTTGATTCCTGGCAACCACAGAGCCCTGTGGTTGTCTTTAGTAGAATACAGGAGGGATTTACTCAGTATGAGATGATGCCTTTCAGCAACTTCCTATATCATTGCTGCCCAATACAGGTGTTTCCCAGAGTCTAACCCTAAAGCCCCTAGTGGTTATTAAATGGATGCTGAGAGCTAATGCTGCTAGAGTCCCAGCTCCAACAGGAGTAAGTTCACTTCTGCCGCCAAGGCCCCCAGTACCAATAAGCCCCCTGTCACAACCCCTGATGACCACATATTCAAGATTTCCAAGGAAGGGGTTGTATGTGCATAGGGCTACTCCACACAATTGTCTGACCCTTGCCTGACTCCTAAAAAGGTACTGAGGCTATTCTCACGATGGGGGAGAAGTGGGCTAAGAGAGCCTAGCCTGGTTCCCCCCCATCAGGGGAGCCACCGGGCTCACGAGCGAACCCAGTGCTTCCACGGTGGCTAGCCCACCTAAGAGCCCTCCACTTAAACCAGGTTAATGGAGTGAGCACTCTGTTAACCTGATTTCCTTGATCGTGAGATGCCACAGCGTGTTTCCATGCCACTGAGACTTGTGAGGAGACACACACACCCCCAACCAGGAGGCTAAAACAAGCAACTGTGCGAGGCCTTCGGGGACTTCCAGGGACCGGGCAGCCCCCAATCCCACAGCCCTTACTGGCTCCATGACAGAGCCAATAACGAAGAGCCTGCTCGTCCGTGGGGAGAGTGGGCTAATCCCACTCTCCCCGCAGAAGCCCTCATGGCACTCCACACTAATCGTGTAAAGTACCTCACTGCTTTGCTATACAACTCTGCCTGTGTGCTTTTCTCACACAGGCCTCATTAATAAATTAAACCATTGATTTTGCTTGAATTATTTCTCTTGTAGAGATCAAATTTCAGCAATTCAGAGATCAAAAATGTTGAGTTTCCTTCCATTTGCATTATTTCCCCCCTTTTTACTGACTGTCAGTCTTTGTCAAGAGCTAATCTGTAATACTTTATTCAAGTGGTTGAAAATTTCATGCCAGACTCCTAAGGCACAGTAGAATTGAAAACACTTATAGAGAGCATCACTGAAAAGTCTGTAGTCCTAGGGGCGGCGGCAAGGTGGAATCACATTCCCTTTGGAATTGCTGCCACTCAGAAATAGCTTCTTCACACACGATCACATTAATTTCAAATTAAATTAAGCAATACTTGATATGTCTTTTCACTTAGGTTTTGATGAAATAATGGCTCTTCAGGAATATCTACATTTTAAATTTCATTTTCTCATTGAGAAATTTGCTCTTGTTGAGCATTTTTATATTCAGATGGGTTTAAGTATCCCTGAAGATCTACTAAATGTGTCAATCACACTTTCATTGATATGAAGATCAAAACCTGATTTGGAAAAATGAACAAATGTAGGTTATTTCAGTTGTCTTGCACAAGACCAGTCACCCAAAAGCTCCTTCAGGTGCCCAAGCAAACCACATGGCTTAGTTATCACATTTCTATATTTTCACCAATGAAACAGTACACAAGTGCACACACCCATCTACTTTCTATGGCCCAGAAAGTGAAGAAAGGAATATATGTATATTCTTTTTCTTTTTTTCTTTTTTGATGTTGCTGGGTGCTTTTGCGCAAGAGTATCAGCATGCAAGATCAACTCAATGCTCCAGCTACTGTCATGGAATGCTATATCTCAACCATCTCAACTCTATGGGGAGAAGAGAAAACAATCAGAATGTGGAAATATCTAGAGCTCTGAAATCTGGCATGAAGGTGGATGAGGAGGGCACAGAGAACAGTTATCATGGCTAAAATTGGGAGGAAAATGCTAGAACTGCAAAAAGTGGCTACAAATGCCATTTTGTATTTTTGACACCACTTTGCACTCCAAAATTCCATTATTTTAACCAATATTTTAACCAATAGTCTGTCTAATTCCAGTGTATTCCAGTAGCTAAAACTATTGTGCTAGTGGTGGTTGGTTATCTGGACCCTTTGATCCTGTCATGGTACCTTATGTTGAGCCAGCACCGACAGTCAAGGTGTTTTCACTGGCTATAGTTGAAACCTGTATAGACCAGAGTTAACCTGTCCAAAAGCAGCATTGTTCTCACTCAATCAAACTGCTAACCTGCCTGAAAAGCAAATAATGGCTCAGAATCATCAGGTCTTTGCCCAGGCTCTCTAAGGTAGATTCTTGCAGCCTTCTTCTTAACACAACTGGGGCCAAAATTATCACCTGAGTTACATCTCTCATGTTTATTTGTAGATTGCAGGCACATTTGAGACAGGGAACTATTTTCTCATTTATTTTTAGTATTTATTTATAATAGTTATAAATTACAACTATTATAATTTATTTATAATAGTATTTGTTTATAATAAAATTTATAATTTGTCTTCAATGGCTTTGAGAAGTTTTTTTGTTGGAAGGTATTATATAAATATTCACAACAAACAACAGTAAAGCTAGCTGCCTCAGGGCCTGTTGGTTTATCCAAGAGTGCTCCATATTCTCTTGATGTGGTATAGTTTTTTATAAAAGTTAAAAACCTAGGTTATTTAAAAACAAAGGAAGGAGCACATAATTAAATTTTTAGAGCATGTAAGACATTGGGGCTATTCTTACGATCCTAGCCCGATTTTTGTGAGCGGAAGAACCACCAGGCTCGCAGCCGGGCCCGGTGGTTCAGGAGCGACTAAACGGCTCCTGTAGCCCGCCCCTTAGCCCGGGTTTGCAGAGCGAGCGCTCAGCAAACCCGGGCTATATGCTCGTGAGTAGCCGCGGCACCGCAGCTACTCATGAGTAGACCCCCGGCCGGGAGGTGAAAAGCCGCCTCCCAGCTCGGGGGTCTCCCCAGTATGCCCTGCGCGCTTGCGCAGGGCATACTGGGGCTTCCGGGGGGCGTGTGGCCCCCGAGCTCCCCAGCCCCCGCCGGCTCCATCTCAGAGCTGGCCATCGTGTGGGCGGCCGATCTGGCCACCCAGGGCTCCCTGCCCGCTCATGAGCGGGGAGAGCAGGCTTAGCCCGCTCTTCCCACTCACAGCTTAAAACCGGGTCTCACTGATCGTGAGACCCAGTCCATTATTTTATTAGCTTCCTGAATATTCTTCCTTTTTAAAATGAAATATGAGAGGAGTTCCTTATGAACTTTTCAACATCTAATAAGTTATGTCTTCTGCTGAGAAATGCCAATTTCTGGCCATGTGTGAATTTTTCTCCAGCATGGATGTGCTGATGGTTAAAAGGTGCCCCTTCTGCAGAGAAATAGATGGATTCTCAGATGTGTTTGGCTTTTAAGCTTTTCCCACAATATGGGTATGCGTTCATTTGTTTCCCAGTGTTAATTCTCTGGTGTTCAATGAGATGGCACATCCAAAGAAGGCTTTTCTCACAGTTGGAGCATTTCTGCTGTCTTTCCCTTTCATGGATTATGGTTGGAGAGGTTTTTACTGCACATGAAGCTTTTCCCACAGTCTGGAAATGTTTTCTCCCCAGTATGAGTTTTCTGATGGTTAATAAAAGAGTTTTTCCAAAAGAAACTTTTTCCACAATCAGTGCAGAGGTATACTTCCTCTTCTCTATGACTTCTCAGATGCTTAAGAAGATAGCTCCTCCAAAGGAAGCATTTCTCACATTCCAAGCACTGATGCAGTCTTTCTCTTATGTGAAATTTCTTATGTGTTTGCAAGTTATTCTGGAAAGCAAAGCTTTTCCCACAGTCAGGACATGCATATTTTATCTTCCCGGCATGAGTTATCTGATGGTTAAGAAGACAGCTCTTCTGAAGGAAACTTTCCCCAGAGTCAGAGCATCTATGCGGCCTTTCTCCCATGTGGGTTCTCTGTGCAAGCTCTTTCTACAAGCAAAGTTTATTCCACAGTCCAAGCATACATTGGGCTCCACCCTCTAATGTGTCAGGAGATGCGTCTTCCAAGAAAAGCCCTTTCCACATTTTGGACATTTGTATGTTTTCTCTCTGTCATGAATTCTCTGATGCCTCACAAGGTTTGTACTGTTACTGAACCTTTTCTGACAATCAGAGCATTTATACAGTTTAATTGAACTTCTGCACTGGAAAACGTATCGTTGCATAGGCTTGCAACAGTCCATGCTCCATCGGAAACTTTTCTCAGATATGTCACCAATTATTTTCTGCTATTCAAGAAAACTCTTAGTGGCAGTTTTACTGATTGCCTCACAAGAATCTAATTCATCCACTCCCAAATAGCCTCCATGCTGCTTGAATATTCTTTGGTAAATCTCCAAAACTTCTTGCCATCGAGGAAGCCAATAAATGAACAGTGCAGGCTTTCTCCATGGTTCTGCTAGCTCATGGTTTCCCCATTGGTGATTCCTCTCTTGCTTCTCGCTGTCTTGTTTGTAACCTGCTGTTGGAATGAAAAGAGAAACCTGATATAAATGACACTGATGCCAAGAGAATATGTACACTTTAGTACCAGAAGGATTGGCATGGCTCTGATTTGGTGTAGTTTGGCTATAAAAATAAAAATGAAAACTTGGCAATCAGACAGACAGACAGACAGACACACACACACACAGAGTAACAGCTCCCAAGTAGACAAATCCCAGGTGCCAGGGAAACATGATGCCTAGACTAGGATAATCAGAGGTAGAGTTAAGCAGCCCTTCTAAGTTCATTATATGTAAAGAGGAGAAAGAGAAACCCTTTTTACACACACACACACACGCACACACACACACCCATAATGTCCATCATTAAGTCCAGTAATTTTGTTAAGTGTCCATCAGAGTTCACTGTAACAGGGATTCCCAGATGCTAGCAAAGGCCATTGCTGGAGATGCTGGGAGTTGTGGTCAACAACATCTAAGTGTAAGAACTGTATGACGGTGGAAGAGTCTGCCTTGTGCAGTAGTGGGCTCTCCCTTAGAGGTTTTCAAACAGAAGTTGGATGGCCATCTATCAGAGATACTTTAGCAGATGCTTTACCAGCACTGAGCAGCAGGTTGGACTAGAAGACTTCCAAGATCCCATCCAACTCCAACCAACTCCAACTGTCCCATCCAACTCCAAACACGCAGAGATGGAAGTTTCAGGTAGTCCACAAATTTGAATAATAAATACATTATTTATTTAAAGAGAGAAATTCTTCTCCCTCTCACATAACACTAGAACCAGGGGTCATCCCATGAAATTGATTGCCAGGAAATTTAGGACCAACAAACGGAAGTACTTTTTCACACAATGCATAATCAACTTGTGGAATTCTCTGCCACAAGATGCGGTGACAGCCAACAACCTGGATGGCTTTAAGAGGGGTTTGGATAACTTCATGGAGGAGAGGTCTATCAATGGCTACTAGTTGGAGGACTAAAGGCCACCTCCAGCTTCAAAGGCAGGATGCCTCTGAGTACCAGTTGCAGAGGAGTAACAACAGGAGATAGGGTTGTCCTCAACTCCTGCCTGTAGGCTTCCAGTGGCAACTGTTGGGCCATTGTGCGAAACAGGATGCTGTACTAGATGGGCCTTGGGCCTGATCCAGTAGGGCTGTTCTTATGTTCTTAAATAAACACATACATTCATACATGCACGCATGCATGCATACATACATACATACATGCAGTTCTTGAAGAAAGAGTTAACTTGTTTGCTGTAGCTCCCAAGGGCAGGACTAGAAACAAAGAAGGTCAAAATTACAAGGAAGTAGATTAAGGCTGGATATTAAGAGGAATTTGCTGGACTGTTTGACAGTGCAACAGCCTACCACATGCAGTGATGGGCTCTCCTTCTCTGGAGGTCTTCAGAGGATGGAAGACCATCTGTCAGGGATACGGTTGACGTTTCCTACACTGAGTAGAGGGTTGGGCTCGAAGACCTCCAAGGCCCCTTCCAACTCTACCATTCTATGATGTATCAAGGAATTGAATCATTAACCATTTGGGTTCAGTTCCCGTTCAAATTCATCAGTATTTTGTAACTCTCTCATTTAGAAACTAACTTTTAAAAGTGGTTCAGTCACCCACTTGGACACTTTTGAAGTGGTTTAGAATGATGCACCTCATGCAGAATAATATCACCTTTTTGCTTGCAGTGTAACTATATAAAATGAATACAGTGATAACTAATGCACTTGAGGGGAAAATATTTGTAAGATGTTTATTTTTTAGCTTTCTGGAAGAGGTCATAGAAGAGGGAGGTGGCTGATGAGATTCAGGCTCTGAGCAATTCATTGGGGCCCATGCCCCTTAAGGACACCCCTGATAATACTATTCTGGCTAGAAGTACTGAGACCATTTCACACATGGCTTTTGCATCCAAATATTGCAAAATCCTTGAGGCTTTGCATGTGTTCCAATGGAATGCATGCAAATCCTTGACCCTTTTCAAAGCAAACAGCAGGATGCTTGTGCATCCCTAATTCTGATCCTTTTGGGATCACTAATTTTTTGTCCTTCTTTTCCTCCTCCTCCTCCTCCTCCTCAATACTGCAGCTTTTAGCCCCAGCTTTTTTTCTATGGTCCATTGCTTCCTTCAGGCCTCCTTTTCTAAATCTACCTGCATCCTCCATCTCATAAGTCTCCTGGCTTGTGTCTGTTCTGCTTGATCTGATATGAAAAGGGTTGCTGGGAGGAGGCAGGGTTTTATGCAAATCAAGGAGAGGCAGAGGCCAATCAGCTGGTAATGTCACAAAGGCCTTTCAGGTTGGCACCCCCAGCCAGTCACAGAGAGAAATCAAGCCAAGCCTATAGCTTTCTCCTCCTTCCCTTCAGCTTTACCTAGGGTCTTTCCAGGCACTAATATAGTCCAACATCCATGCAAATTACCAGGGGTGTGGGTTGGGCAGAATCCACACTTAGAAGAAGGAGGTCATGTTATATTCTTAACACTATGTGCTGGCAATCTGTGAAATAACTGTGAAAGAACCATCTTTTTTCATATGTCTTTTCTTCTAGATTTGGGGGGCGGGGCGGTGGGACACCATAGTTGCTTCACAATTGTCTCCTGGATTACCGCAGATTGTACTGAGAATATAATGTGATTTCCTCTTTCTTAGTGTGGATATCCCATTTTCCCCATGGTAATTTGAGCTGATGTTGGAAGGTATCAGCGTCTGGGAGGATCCCTATTGATCCTGATGCAGGGCCTGTCAGCACTCCATGGTTAAGAGCACAGATTACATTCTACCATTGCATCACATTCACAAATTGCATTCTACCAATGTTATACAAATTAGATTCTACCATTATAAAGAGAATACAAGAGGCATTACCTTCTTCAGAATATGTTTTCTGGAAGAAGGGTCAGATAGGCTTGAAGCTTTACATATTAGGACAGGTCTATTTGATGATTATATTCTATATATATTTGATATATTATATTCATTCACAGATCCTACCATCCTCCACTATCTGTGTGACAATTTTAAGAACTCTCCGCTCAGCCATTACTGCACTCTGATTTTTTCCCCTCTTTTCCCCCACAAACTGCTGCTGCTGTTTTTTGTTTGAAAGATGCTCTTGCACAATTGTGCTACTTCAAAAGGATTTCTGTATTGTTTTCTTCCTTTTGCAGGTGTGTGCAAAAGCATCTTTTCAAACCAATAAAAAAGAGGGAAAATCAGAACATAATAATGGCTGGGCAGAGAGATCTGAAAATTGGCACATGGATAGTGGAGCATGGCAGGAGCCTGGGTTTTTAATTTCAAGTAAATTGGTCCATCCATTGATTTTTAATGCTTTTTAAAAAAAAAAAAATCAGTGATCTAGGATGTGAAGTTCTTTTTTGCTGTGATTCTGTTAGTATGATTTTGGCTTAATATTTTAAAAATCATTAAAAATCAAAACATTGCACAATTTACTTGAAATTAAAGACACAGAGTCCTGCCACCCTCCACTACCTGTGTGCTAATTTTCAGAGCTCTCTGCCTAGCCATTTCCCTCTTTTCTCCACTGATGGCTGTGTTTTGGTTTGAGAACGTACTCTTATGCAACTGTGCTACTTCAAAATGATTTCTGGCTTGTTTTCTTCTATTTGCAATTGCAGAGTTCACAAGAACACTTTGCCAAACCAATAAAATAAAATAAAATTAGAGGGGGAAATGTTCAGAGAACAAGGTAACTCTTGCTGTAGATAAATTCTTAGCAGTTTGTGATCAAACGTAGGGGGAAATGAATATCTGAAATGGCAGTTTTGTATTTAATGGTATATCAAACGGCTGTTACTCTTTTGTTGTTGCTAGAACTGTAGGAAGTAGTTGTATTTATGCCACCATTTTCTATTCCAACATTCTGATATTTTACAAATATCTTAACCAATATTTTGAGAGCTATTCCAATAACTCCAATCTGAGATATGTTTCTCTCTATCCAATTGGAATTATTCCTGATATGTCCGATATTGCTGATATTTGACTCAAAAACACAATCAGATATATCACATTGCACAGGCCTAGTAAAGACCATGAAAGCTGCTATGGATTTTGAATTTGCCTGTGTGGTGTGCCTGTCCATTGTCCCAGTGCACTGCTGGAAGTCTGCAGGAGTACCAGGAAATTTTTTAAAAAAATATTACATTGGCCAGAAGTTGACCACAGGACACAGGAAACAAGACTGCCCAGTTAGAGACTGAGAGGATGGCAGTTGCAGCAAATATTCCCCAAAGTCACTCTCAGGCAGGTAGGCACACCTCCACCTTCTGCTTTATTTGCTTTATCCACAGGGTCTTTCCACATGGCTCTGCAAAAATGTCACAGTAGTATGCCACACAACTGTTTTCAAAACTCCAGCAAAGTGCAGCTTTTAGCAGATGTCTAATTTAGGTATTAATGGCCAATTGTCTTGAAAAAGTCAAATAATGCCACTGACTATATGAACAGCACTGGACAGAAGGTGCTGTAAATACCTCCTTCATATGAACTCTCCCCTACCCTAACTGTTGCGAAGCAGGAGTAAATCACTGTTTGGAAAACCTTCATGAGAAGTCAAAAGCACAGCAACACTAAACCCAGCACCGAACAAGAGAACAAATTTCAAATGCCTTCTGAAAGAAAAACATTCTCAGCTCCTTTCTAATTAAAAAGGAGGGAGTCTGTCAGTTACTTACTAGTCAGAGATCTACTAAAGACAGGCCAGAGAGCAGGGCCTCTGAAGCCACTCTTCAGTCAGGTTCGTGTGAGGGAAAGCAGTCCTTAAGTTAGTTCTGGGCTGTTTAGAGCAATTAGTACTATCACTTTAAAGTGAGCCCAGGAACAACCAGCCTCATGCTGTCTACTCTGATTGGCAGGAGCTCTCCAAAGCCTCAGGCAAAAAGTCTTTCCAGTCTTGCTACCTTGCAAGAAATATTAATAATTTAACCTGAAGTTTTTTGCATGGAAAAACACTAAGCCATGACTTCTGTGTCCAACACAAGATGGGATTCATATTTGCTATGCTTTGGCAAAATGCAAACTTCTCACTAACAGTGATTTGAAGGGGTTCCTTCCACGTGTTAGAATAAGTTCAGTCATTACAATGGCATCAGCTCTCTGGAAAAGTAGAATTTGTCCTGACAGCATGAGATGAAATGTTACAATGATGCATGGAGCAGAACTATTTGTATGTAAATTATCTTGGAACATAGTGAAACTGTCAGTCATGAGTGGCAGTTAGTGTGACAGCTGGGAGTTCATAGTGGAGAGAGGAGTGGGCTTTTGGGTCTGGTGAGAAACAGACTCAAAAGGAGATGCTTTAGGGCACTTTCCAGGCTAGCTGCTCAACAGCAGCAAAATGCCTTTGTTCAGGCAAGTTGCATTCAAAACATATACAGCAGGGGGAGCAGTTTCACAGAAACTAACAACCCAAACAACCAGCAACTTTCTTATGCCAGATATACGATGTCCTAGCTCTATATCGCAGCAATTAAATTCGAAACAAGGCACTGGAAATGTGAACTGCACCCTGCTGGGTACATACAGGCTGCGGTGTCACAACACAGGAAGTGTGAAAGCACACTTCCGAGATAAGACGTGACCCCGTTGCGGGGTCTAATCTGGGAAGCGCCTAGACTCAGGATGAAAAAGAGTCTGTGATAAAGTCTGGGAATAAGGCAGTCTGTCTTGTGAATAGGTAAATGACAGTCTATGATCACCCCTGCTAGCTTTGCAAAGAGGCACCTTTTAACATGGTGATTCTCTGTATTTAGCAGGGGGAGAGTAACTGGCCCTATTCACCCCAGCATAGTACCTCCAGTGACTGTTGCTGGTGTCTATCTTATGTTTCTTTTTAGATTGTGAGCCCTTTGGGGACAGAGAGCCATCTTATTTATTTGTTATTTCTCTGTGTAAACTGCTTTGAGCCATTTTTGGAAGGGCAGTATAGAAATCAAACGATAGATAGATAGATAGATAGATAGATAGATAGATAGATAGATAGATAGATAAGGACTGGGTAAAATGGACTGTTCCAGGAAGGAACTGGGTTAAAGTTTTAAGTACTGAGTGAAACCCAACCAAGCTTTGTAAAAAGAAACATCATTATTGTAACTATGCAAGTTAACAGCTGTACTTAATAGTAGTGTACATACTATAGCGGGCAGCAGCGATATAGGAAGATGCTGAAAGGCATAATCTCTTACTGCATGGGAGGAGGCAATGGTAGACCCCTCCTGTATTCTACCAAAGGAAACCACAGGGCTCTGTGGGTGCCAGGAGTCGAAATCGACTTGACGGCACACTTTACTTTACATAAACCTCAGAACGCATCTTTAATAAAATTTTATTCTTGTTTTGGTTTGAAACATCTCCAACTGAGTGATTCCTGTCAACAGCCTTCTCCACATCTGCAAAGTCATGGTACCAAGACAAGAAACCCTAAGCATTACAGAGGCTTCATAACAAATAAATGGTGGCAGCAGAGATATAGGTGAAGTGAACAAGTGGAGGTAACAAAGATGAAAAACAACTGGAAATAAACTTAACACACACAGCAGAATCAGACTCAAATGCCACACAGCAGTACCAGATACTAGAGTCCATCAGCATGTACAGGATTTTAGAGCACATGTGGGGGGATGATTCAGATGAACACCCCCTCAAGCAATTAAGGAATGCACCAAAATTGTATCAGTACATTCACTGGTGACATGAGGGCGGGCATGTTCTCAGCACAACCCAGATGTTATTGTAAGTTCAGGACTGTGTTATTCTGAACAGGCCCTATGTCATGCTTGACCAGAAAGGATCATTTTCTTTCATACATACTTCTCCACTGGTGAAAAGTTGGTGTGATCATGAATTATATTGGGGATATACTTTGCTCATTTAAAGTAATTTACGGATTAGTAACCATAAGACAGAGTCCTGTTTTCCACAGTGTTCACACTTTCAAAAGAGTGTAGTGTTTGAAATATGCTGTAATATACAATAGAAGGTTATTATTATTATTTATTATTATTATTTTGCATTTATATCCCGCTCTTCCTCCAAGAAGCCCAGAGCGGTGTACTACATACTTAAGTTTATCCTCACAACAACCCTGTGAAGTAGGTTAGGCTGAGAGAGAAGTGACTGGCCCAGAGTCACCCAGCTAGTATCATGGCTGAATGGGGATTTGAACTCGGGTCTCCCCAGCTCTCAAACTGCAAAAAAGCGATCACAAAGCTGGGGAAAATGCAAGAAATGATCAGAAGGCTGGAGCACAAGCCTTATGAGGAAAAAATAAAATATCAAGGCCTTCTTAATTTAGGGGGAAAGGCAACTAAGGAGTAACATCGATGGCTACTAATCCTGATGGCTATAGGTGGCCTCCAGGTTCATAGACACTCAGGATGCTTGTGAATATCAGTTGCAGGGGAGCAAAGCAGGAGAGGGGACATGTGTTCATCTCCTGCTTGTGGACAGAGACATCTGGTAGGTCACTATGAGAAACAGGATGATGGACTAGATAGACTTAAGGTCTGATCCAGCAAGGCTCTTCTCATGTTCTTATGGCATGATTGAGGTTTATAAAACAATGTGTAATGTAAAGAAAGTAGATGGAGGGGTTTCCCCCCCTCTCCCTCTCCTCCCGTAGTACTAGAACAGGGGTCCCCATATGGAAATGGAACCTCCATGCTCAGAGGCAGTCCTCTAAATACCAGCTGCTGAGTGGAGCAAACAATGGGAGAGGGCTATTACATTGAAGGCTTGTTTGTGAGCTTTCTGGAAGCATGTATTCAATCACCATGGGAAATAAAATGTGGAGCTAGATGGACCTTTGATCTGATCCAGAAGAGTTCTAGACTTGTTTGTGCCACTCCCCATGATTCCTCTATTCATGGGCACTGCTGATGACTAATGGGTAGGAGTAAGTGGCAAATGGGTAATTGGCAACTAACATTCTCCTTAGTGCTTTTGCTGCTGACCTCTGGCATACTCAATCGTTACATGTACTATACCTTTTTATGAGTCAGGAAGCAATTAAAAAGATTCCGGAATGCTGCCTTCAGTGAGGAAACCCTTCCCCAGTGAGGAAACTTCTCTGAACTATCACATTAAATTATTTCAGTTTGCGATAAAAAAGCTCAAGACCACAGTCTGGAACTTGAAAGGGGGGAAAGCGCAATTCTGAAACCTCAGAAAAATTCTTCTTTCTGGGCCACAGTCATCAAATCCAGGGACTAGTAAGTGGTGACATTCCTACCTTTCTGTCTACTCCTCTTCCGGCTTTCTGAAAATGTGTAGCAATTTTCTTGAGTACACACAGTAAACATTTATTGGACTCCATGGTTTTTTCAAAACACAGAGCTGTCTTTTAAAGTCCAGTCTTCAATGGCAGTAATGAATGTCCACCTCGATAGGGTAAGCTACACCAGATTCTTGGTTTTGATTTGATGCAGGTGCTATGACAGATCTACTCTGCAATCACAAGTGGTCTGTAGTGGACAGGGTGGTGGTGGGGGCATAGCTTTACTTCTTCCTCAATCACTTTATATGTTTGTGTAAATAGCCCAGAAATTGTCCTAGGGCCCTTTCAAACAAAGAAAACCACAAACACCACACCACAGATTTTATTGGTAAATCACTCTACTAGCACTTGCCTTAGTTCAGAGTTAACAGGGTAATAGCGTGTCTTGCACAATGGATGGGGAATGACTGTACTGTGGATTAGCCAATGCTTCTTTAAAAAAGAATCTCTAGTGAGGGGAGATGTATGCTGCAGCATTACAGAAATGGAACCCACATGAGTTTCAAGTAATAAAGGTAGGAGTAAAGAAAAGTGATCTCAGAATGACAGGGTACTGCTGAGGGGGTGAAGAAGTGGGAAATAGCCTTGCAGGTGTCTGCTCCCCTTTAAAAGAGTTGTATGAATGCCCATGCACTTCAAAGGGAAGCACTCCAGTTCAGAAAAATAAATACACAAAAATGGAAAACAATGACCAACACCCAGGCTAACAAAGTGCAAGTACAGCAATACAGTGCTATGGGGGAGGAGTGGTTTGGTCATCTTCCCCTTTCTTCTGAAGCCCACTGCCACTTCCAAAAGTATGTCCCTGATGGCTGTGAGCTCTCAAGGACATATTTCCAGGAGTCACTGTAGGTTTCAGAAGAAAGGAGAGAATGACAAAATTGCCCTTCCCCTGTAGCACCAGCGCAACAGTGGTAGTACTTGGTTAGTCTGGATATTGTACAGTACACTTTAAATGATATGGGAATAGTGGGAAGGGGTTTTGGTGCATGTCACTAATGATTGTACAGTTACTCTAATTTTGTGGCTGGGGATGACGGGAGTTGTAGTTCAACAACAGCTGGAGGATCAGGTTTGCCCACCCCTGCTATAAGGGGATGAGCCAAGAGTACATTGGAATATCATCTGTCAATGTCACCGTGGCTGCACTGTCAGTATGACTCTGCCTTTATCACATGTACTGATGGCCATCTCATCTGAAATGGCCCTTAGGTGTTCAGAAAATATGGTTTTCATGAAATAGCATTGTCATAGACAGAAAAGTGTTTGCAATTGTGCATCTATTGCACAATAAAATAATACTCTGGAAAGGTTCTAATGAAAACAAAAGTGCTGAAATTAAGTTTCGTTTTCTGTAGAAATGAAAGTAGGTGTGTGTGTGTGTGTGTGTGTGTGTGTGTGTGTGTGTGTGTGAATAAAACCTAATGTTAAAATCCACCCCACACAAGTAAAACTTCCAGATCTTATGCTGGAACAGACCCAGTTGTTTCTTGGGTAAATAAACAGTCTTGTTTCCTTTTCTGCACAAGTCACTCAACCAGTTTGACCAGGATCTAGTATCCCCTAACTGAAAACCAACTAAACTGCTCTACTCAACTAAGCCTTATTTCTTCTAGAAGTGTTATGCCAAGTAACTCTTTGCATTTTATTTAGATAAAGATACACTCTAACATTTCATGGAGCTGCCATTCACCAACCTTGAAGTAGCGTTCATCTTACTGGCTTTTGTCATTTTCACCTTGTTTATCCTGGCTTCCATCTACAGTGAACCTGATTCAAGTGATGCAGGTAATAATGCAGATCCTTTTGCACTCACTGGTATTCTTTTACATCCTTGAGAAATATGCGTAATACTATGTAAGATGCCATGGGTTTGGCGAAATGTGGCCTAGAAGAAGTGGTGCTTCTGTAACCAATCCATGTTATTTAGTTACTTTAGATGTGTTGATACAATCTCATATTGCCTGTTGAAGAAAGTAGTTTGGCCTTTAGCTATGTTGCAGCATATTAATACTAGGTTTATTGTTGCAAATTTATTTTCGATTCAATAGTGTAAAACCTAGTACTTCAGTTTAACCTGACTATGGAACGGGCCTACAGAATAGTGTAAGTTCTGTATAATGTGACCAGAAACCCAGTCCTAGACTCGGAGAAGCAAGCCTTCCATATAATGATTGGTTACTCCAGTTGCTTGTATATTTAACCAGTCTTCACTGTGGCTACTTGTGAACCCTCCCCCAAATGGGGGTTATTTCCCCCCCGCAAAAAATAATAATTTTGTATTCAAAGATAGAAAGAAAAAAGAAATTTGCATTATACATTCTTGAGCTTCATAGAGGTACATGTGGGACATTATGGAAAACATTCAAACAAAAAATCCCATTGCAAGATTAAAATTCATCAAATCTCCAAATATTACAGGGCAGGGGGGAAAACAGAGTTAAGATTACATCATGATTACATAAGCAAATGTATACTGTATAACCTCAGCTTTAACAAAAACCAAATCTTGGGTGAGGGTGCAAACCTTGAGCTACGTTATAATTTATAAAAGGTGCCCAAGATAGCCAGAATGTTTTGTCTGTGTTATTCCTGAGGTGAGCTGTGACTTTATCCCATATCTTTAAAGCCCATTCATCTAGTGTTGGGAGTATCTGGGAGCGCCAATTTGTAGCGTAAAGAATCCTTGCTGCTGTAATCGTGTATAAAGATAGTTCAGTATATTTGTCTAGTATGGAAGCTTTAGTAATAGTTAGCAAAAAAAAAAGCTCAGGTAAGTAGGAAAAGTTTATATTTAGGATTTTCTGCATCATAGCATGATTTTTTTTTCCAGAATTGTTGCACCTTATCACAAGGCCACCACATATGATAAACAGTCCCTGCATGCTTCCTGCACTTCCAACAATCTCCCGGGTAGTTACTATCTTATTTATCTTAGCAGGGGTGATATACCAACAAAAGTACATTTTATATCAAATTTCCCGTAAAGTACTGTTTACTGTAAATTTTATATACACCCTCCATTGATGCTCCCATTGTTGAAGATCAATTGTTCTATTTACATTTTGCATCCATTTAATCATGCAGTCTATTTCCGAGTCGTACTTCAACAGCAGTTTGTATCTCAATCCCAACAAGTGTTGATCGCTTTTAGTTATTAATATTTCAAATTCTCATAGTTATCTGAGCTTGCCACCTTGTTTTTGTATTTCTTTCTGTATAATTCTGCAGAGGTGATTTGCGAGGTGATTTGCAGGTGTTGAAACCACGGAGGTTCTATAAACCATTCTTAAGTGAGAGTCTGAAGAGATTTGAGTTTAACCCTTAAGTTATTTTTTGCATATTATATGCCTTCTCTCTCCAAAGACTAAATTTGTTAAGTTTTTCCTCTTCATTAAAAAAAAATATTTAAAATGGATGCCAAAGGGGATATATCCAGACTAATTCTATTCCTGTATTTGTCCCAAAGGGTTAACAAGCTATTTCTAATTGTATGGGATTTTATTTCTTGATTATCTCTCCTTGTCCTAGTCCATAGGAACTTATGTAAACCCTCTGATAAGCCTGACCCTTCCATGTTCATAGCTGGACCATATGGTACTCTGATCCAATCGGAGATCCATGTCAAACAGCTGGCATGAAAGTATAATTTCAGGTTGGGAACAGCCAATCCTCCCCGATCCTTTGCATCTTGCATAACCTTAAACTTGACTCTTGGTTTCTTTCCAACCCAAATGAAAAAGTTAATATGCCTCTGCCATGCATTCAGTATCATATCTTCTATTAATAGGGATCATCTGAAATAAAAAATCCATTCTAGGTAAGATATTCATTTTAACCAATGTGATCCTTCCTAGCCAAGAAAGGTTCAACTTTTCCCACCTGTCTACATCTGCTGAGATGGCTTTCCACATTTGATGGTAATTGTTCTTGAACAAATCTTTGTTGTTCCCTGTTAGGTTAATCCCTAGATACCTGACAGGCTTGATTGTTGACTGAAATCCAGTTTCCTCTTCCAGATACAATAATTCCGTAGTGGACAGATTCCACATAATGATCTGTGATTTATTTTTGTTAATCTTGTATCTGGAAACCTTGCTGTAGTAGTCGATGTATTCCATGATCACTCTCAGGGAATCAACCAGTTGCAGAATTGTAAGAGTCACATCATCGGCATACTATTTTATTTTATGTTCTTGATTTGCCATCTTAATTCCATGGATTCTTTGGTCTTGCCATATCATTTTTGCCAATGATTCAAGAGCCATAATAAACAGGAGTGGAGAGAGAGGACAGCCTTGTCTAGTACCCTTACTGATAGTGCATTTGTTAGAAAGAGTCCCATTTACTATTATCGTTGCTGACTGCTTGTGGTAAATATTTTGAATCCAAGAAATAAAATTGGACCCACAGTTCATTCACTCCAAAATCTTGAATAAAAAGGACCAATCCAAATTTTCAAAGGCCTTTTCTGCATCCAGAAAAATAATCGCTACTTTGCTCTTCCAAATGGGGGTTATTCTTAAAGGGCCAATGTAAGCTTGCCTTTGTCCTGTCATCATCTTGGATGTATGTACACACCATAACAGCACTATTTCAGTTTCAACTTCATGATGAAACTGGAGTATCTATAACTGGGACTCCTGCAATGTTACACTATAACTCTGAACTCACTTTCATTGTTGCTGTACCATGTCATAAATGTATTGATTGTATTATATAACCATATTGGCCAGAGGGAAAGTGTGTTCAGTTTTCTCCTAGAATCCTCAGTGTGGACCTCAATAAGCCAAGCAAACTCCAGGTATGCAATACCAGAACTTAATGGACACATTCACGTGTAACCCAATGGACCCATGGTTCCACTCCTCTCTCTCCACTCTCTCATCTGGATTCAGACATAATGGAGAGCTCCCTCTATGCAGTCTGTGAGACTGCAGAGAGGAGGGGAAACTTGTTGCCTGGGCTTCCTTCTTGTTTGAAGGACAGCCCCAGCAGCCAAAAGCAGCCGGAGCAAGGGAGGAGCTTCCTCCCTCAACTCTGGTTGCTAGAGAGCAGACTGCGGAGCTGCATTCGGACGTAATGCTGGCACCACAGAACTAGAGGTACAGGCAGCAAAACTCACTACAAACTGAAAGTGTGAATCGGAGTCTGGGGAGGGCAATCACAAATCCATTTGGAGGTGAAACTGTGGTTGCATACATTCAGACATACACAAATTTACATTGGAGGCCCCTTCAACTCCAGTTTCATGTTATATCCATACACAGCTGAGGTTTGGAGGGTGCTGCTGTGACATTAAGAACCTTTGGAGAATTGTACATTGCTGCTAACCCTGTTTTCCATGCTGAGAGATATCTAGGGATCTGTCTTTTTCTTACTAGACAATTTAAAGGGAATTAGGTCCAAGGTTCTAATGAAAATGACTACATGCTGCCAGACACAATCCAATACCTGCCAACATATCCCTATTTTCCCATTCAGGTGAATGGGGAAATGGGGATATGTTGGCAAGTATGCAGTCCAGAGAATGTTAAATGCATTCTGACATCTGTTTAGCTTAAAAATATAATGATGCTTTAATTCCTATGGTGTTTAGGTGTCCCTACTTTACTCTGGATTGCACCCTAGTAAACTGGTATGCTTCAGGTGGCTGTGCTGGGACTGCATCAACATAACTGGGCACTGAATCAACATAAGTGGGCACTCTAAGAGTTAATTTTGTGCTCTATAAAAATAGCATCTTTCTCCCTGTTCCTCCAGACTTGTTGCTTAGCAGCAATGGCCAGCTAATAAAGAACTGGTCTCAATGCATTTAGTGGTATGGTAGGGTGGTCAGTCTCAGCAGGGAGCTGCATAACAAAGAGTGTTCTCTTTCCTAGGATTCCCCCTCCCCCAATTATGCATGTATATGAATCAGCATGAGACAGTTGAGAATGTGTTTAAGTGTTTTAATTTGCATCATTTTTAATACAGATTCAAATAAGGAATCTGAGAGGGAAAGTGTTTCCTGCTTTTCTGGGGGAAAAGAAATTCTTTAGAAAAGATGTGGTTGCTATAAAATTTGGCCTCATTCAACCAGTTACGTGAAAGCATCACTCACTCCTTTTTCACATGGCGGAGTTACTTAACCCATGACACTTTTCCTCACCACAAGGGAACGTTTTGCTGTATATCTCCATACATAATCTACAAAATGATATGCATTTTGTCATCTGGAATCAAAATTTCTTATACAGAAATAACCTCCATCAGTTTCAGTAGGTGTTTCTTCCAGTTAAGCATGTTTACCATTGCAGGTTAAGACTTCACATACATTTCTGAGCAATGAATCAGGCATATTTACACTACAAATAAAACACAGGACAATTTTAAAACAGTTTAACTCCCATGGCGTTTCCTGAAAAATACTGGAATTATTCTCTGCAAGAGATCTCAACCCCTCTCTCAAAGCGATAGTTCCCCATGAAGGAATGACTATTAAGCCATTAGTTTAAATATGCTCTACAACTTAACTAAATTGTAACCACCCCTGTTTGGCAGTAACTATTGATTCTGTCTCTATTCAGTCATAGATAATCTTGCCAAAGCCCAGGATGATTTCATGGAAAGGACTATTCATCAACAGCTCTTGCACACCTCTAAATGTGCTTAGTTGCAACAGAATCAGAATAAGGCAGTTCTCCTCTTTTACAGAGTTTTCTATGCCCTCTGATCTCTGTGGCTTCGAAAGGGGTATTCATATACTACAGTTCTACCTCTGATCTACAGGCAGTCATTAATGTGTGTCCTGTCAGAACAACAAAGCCAAACAGAACAAGGAAGGACCTGTTTCCCAGGGGAAAACCTTACGTGTGATTATTTAGCAACACCGAGGCCTCAAATGAAGTTTTATAGAAACATTTCTGTTGATTTATTTTCAGTTTTTAAGGTCACCTGATGCCTATGTAAAGTTTCCTGCTTGTCTCACCTAGTACTATAAGTAGAACAGAATTATTGTAGGGTTTTGTGGTCTTATTGTTTCTTTTTTAACCGGGCCCATTTAGCACCAGTCCCTCCAAAGAAACATACTCTAAAGAAACATAGAGTAATAATGAATTTTGTGCTCTATAAAAATAGCATCTTTCTCCCTGTTCCTCCAGACTTGACTGCAGCCTGCCTGTCACATGATAAGAATTAAGGCGTAGGCTTCCTTCCAAGGCAGAAGGCAGACACTGCCATGCAGATGCGAATCCCAGAACCTCTCCGTTTGTATCAAAGAAAGTGTCCCACACTTCCAGGCGCAAAGCTAGGAAAGTGGGTGCCATGTCCACTCCTCTCCCCAGTGGCCCCTTGGACTGAGGGAGATAATGAAAAAACAAGAGAAAATGGGGCTCAGGAGCTGGGGGCCCAGGTTCTTTGAACCCATCCACTCAATTATAGCTACACCCCTGGTTACAGCTTATGGTGGGGCAATGTTTCTGAACCAGAACTAATCTTCCACTGGTACTCCATACCTGTCCACTCTCACCACTGGTCTTACTGTGCTACTAGCATGGTGCAGTTCCTGCTGCCTGTCCTGGCCCTTTAAATAGGACACCCAGTAGGGATAAGTGAGCTGTGGAACTCTTTCTAGAGGGGGCAGAGAAATGCATCACCCCAGTACTTGTGAACACTCTCTGTTGAGAGGCAAAGAACACAGCAGAAGAAACATCTTGGTGGAGGTATTAAGAGGAATGAAAGAAGGGATGCAAGGGAAGAAAGAGCAAATGCAACATTAGTATTTGCCCCTGGTGAGGGACAGGATTGCTCTATGGCTATCTCATGTTTACTGTGCCATTGCTAACATTTGCTTTCCTGGATGCAGTTGAGACTGGATGAGACCAAGTGAGTCAGTCTGGCACTGCCTGCTCAAAATTAGCCCTGCTAGCTCCAGGGAAGGAGGATATGAGGCACTTGTGCTGCCATAAGCCTGGATGAGTTTAGTTTCTATGTACATATAAAGAAAGACAGTCAATTGGCAGTGAGATAGCTGACTGCCCATCTGAGAATGAATACAATGTTGCCACCCATGTCCAGTCTCACAATTACCACAACACAATAGCCCGATTCAGACATTAGGATCTACACTATTCATTAATTCATTATTACATATGAGTGTATAGATGTCTGTTCACTTGTATATATGTTTGTGTGAATGACTGTACCTGTGTTCATTTTAATAGGGAACCGGGATACAGGCCCTTCAAATGCATGATACAGACAGGAAGTGTACTTCGGTACTGTGTTCAGCATAATATGTGAATACCTGTATCTGAGTGCACTTACTGTATGCTCATTGTATGAGTGTGAACATAACGTGTGAATAGGCCTATCGTGTTTCAACTCTACAGAATCAAAGTACTGGGAGAGAACTTGAGGCAAACATTTAGTCCTTGAACTGGGAGGATTTCCTAGATTTAAACAAAAAAAACCCAGTCTGTTTTTATAGGCCTGCACAGAGAGAGAGAGATTCAAATACTGACTGTCATGGAAAACCTTTATAATTGCTTACAATTATAAATTACTCTTACAACTGGGAAATGTTTTTCCTCTTCATTTCCTGCTTAAGACTGTCCTAGTGTGACACAAACCTATTGTTTCTTTACCTGTCTTTGATGAGCAGGGAAAACAGTCAGCTGCCTTCTCTATGTCAGCCTTTTAAATATGATGCAGGCCTCTTGAACAATTGCTTAACTACTGGTTTTGCACTGGGGCAAAATAACTTTTTTTAAATATCAGAACAGAATGAGGTATAAGCAGTAGACCTATTCATTGGCACCTGTAGGTGTGCCAATTGTTAGTTTCACTATAACGTTCTATCAATAATAATCTTGGATGTTACAAAAGAGTGCATCCATACCCACCCACCCCAATTCTATCATTAATATTATGGCTATTACAGGAAAGCACATTCCACTCCTTCATAATTCTGTTCTGAAACAACAAATATTTGTAGCTGTGCTGTGAATGAGCCAAAGATGTGTAAGCAAATAGGATATATTAGTATTAGTAACATATAACTGAATGTTCTAGTCACCAGGAAAAGCATAGATTTAAACAAATAGAGTTTCAAATATAGTTTACAAGTCTTCCACAGGAGGGAGCTCTCTAGTCATCATGGTGTCTCCATCTTCATGATCCACTATTTATTTATTTATGTAAATAGGGAAAATTGCAGCGCGTTGCAATCCAGAATTCCCGACACCTTTGTTTCCAGCAATTCCGCCAGTCTATTAAATTTACAGTTCCGAACTTTAAAAAGCTTCTATCACAACTCACATCCCTATAGATATGGCAAGAATGTGCATCAGATTCAGATAATCAAAAGGAGATCTTTAACCTTTGCTTAGTTGTAATGTGCCTTCAGCTAAAGTTGGCTCCAGATACCTATACAAAACCTGTGTGAGAGCTGTAAGGACATTTTACATGACAATAGCATGCTCTCCTGCTTATTTATGTGTAAATGAGAATGTTATCAGTGTGGGGTAACAAGTAGAAGAATGGAGTTTTAAACCAATCAACACCCTAGCCAGTGTAGCTTTACATTTAAATTACAGACATTGGGTGGGGAAATAAAAAATCATTTTTGATGTAATGCATGAAGACAGTCTAATCCTACCACTTCCCAGGTTTACCAATCAGATTAATATGGGGATTGGCATAGCTGAGTAACCCCTTGCTTGCCTTGCAAGCAATCTGTGTTCTTGACTTCAAGGGCAAAAACCAAACATCAGGCTATTTTTTAAAAAGCATAAATAGCAAGAATTCTAGCTCAGAAGTGCTTTTTCTTTCTAAATTATATCTACCAAGTCTGAAGCCCACTCCACTTAGAAGATATGCCCAGAGATTGTCATACCTCTTTCTGTAATTCCAGCTAGGCATAGGCCAACTGAGTTTACTCAGATATGGACAATGGGCACTTTGTGCATATTCAAAAGCACTATCATTATTGCACATATTTGACTGCTTAGCCCTTGCACTAAAAAAATCAGTTCCTGAGCTATTTCTTATTGAACCCTAAAGCAGGGGCATAGCCAGGGGAGAAGGGCCCATGTTCACCCCTCTCCCCGGTGGCTCCTTGGAGTGAGGGAGATAATAAAGAAAATAGGGAGGGGTGGAGCTGCAGGGGCTCTCAGGAGCTGGGGACTGGGTTCTTTGAACCCATCAGCTCAGTTATAGAGACACCCCTGCCCTAAAGTCCTTCCATTTAACTCTCCCATTCTTCCACTGCCACCAAATGTATGGTCATATTAAAGAGCACCAAACAGGAATATTTTTCATACTATCAAATACGCATACAATGACTGGTAGTGGAGGTGGAACATAGGAACATAGGAAGCTGCCATATACTGAGACAGACCATTGGTCTGTCTAGCTCAGTATTGTCTACACAGACTGGCAGCAGCTTCTCCAGGGTTGCAGGCAGGAATCTCTCTCTCTGCCCTAAATTGGAGATGCTAGGGAGGGAACTTGGAACCTTCTGCTCTTTCCAGAGCAGCTCCATCCCCTGAGGGGAATATCTTGCAGTGCTCACACATCAAGTCTCCCATTCATATGCAACCAGGGTGGACCTTGCTTAGCTAAGGGGACAAGTCATGCTTGCTACCACAAGACCAGCTCTCCTCCGGTCTTGGCGGGGGAGGGGCAGGGAGAGAAGGACTGTGGCAGCAGGATCTACCCTGTCTTCCCTACAGACGTACAAACTGGATGCATACGAACTCTGCATGTGCAATCAAGATCCCTGAAAAAAGTGCAGCCCTTGATTATGTGTAGAAACCATACAGAGAGTCTCATGAATTCATATGGTTTAATGGATGGGAATGGCCATTTTAATCTCACTCCCCCCATGCATATTCACTGTACTTGCTTCTGAGCATGTGAAAAGTATAGAGTGCCCATACTTCTTTGGTCAGGCAAGGAAGATGTAAAGAAGGGAGCATGCCATGCTAGCCCATATTGATTCTCTCCCTCTCTCTCTCACACAACACACTACTCAACAGTAATGACATTTGCACTGCCCCTCAAACAGTTCTTTGCTGAGCAGTGGCAGGCAGCCACTCCTCATCTCCTCCTCCTATTACTTATTTCATTGTTTCTAAGCTGAGAAGAGAGAGAATGTTCTGGATTTGTCTACAGTATTTGTGGGAACAGCAGTGTTGAAGTCACTCTAGAGAGCATCTTCAGCGCACGAATGCTCTTTTCTAATTTCCTCTTCTGCTTCCTCTCCCTTCTCATTCTCAGGCCAGCAGGGAGGGGAAAGAGGACGCAGGGTGGGGTGCAAAGGGGAAAAAAGAAGTGGAGGCAGCCAAAGTGAGTGTGCACACATGAAAACGCTGCCACTTGAAAAGAGAGGAAAGGTGGCAAATGCTGCTTGGAAGAAGGAAGCGGGTGGCACTTGCTCAGGAGCAAGGCGGTCTTGACTCTCAAGACTCCATTTCAGACATGAGTCCTGCAGAAGGTCTCCTCAGCCAGCCTTCCCTCCTGGATGTAGGTGGTTGGATAATATCTTTATTTTCAGGGGGGAAACAACTTTACAGCCTAGAGCAAGGGCAATAAAGATAGTTCAAAATGTAGTGTCCTTTAAAGTGAAGAGAAATGAAGTGCCTACAACATTTCCAAACCATTTGATCTGAGACATTTAAAAAATAGATTAATTAACTCTCATGCTGGTCTACTAAAAGGTCATTTATGATATAGAGATAGAAATATATGCCTCCATTAGACATAACACAGACATAAATCCTAATGTGCGTCTTAATCCATTATTTATGGTACACGCTATTTACAGAATGAGAATATATATTTACAACAAATAGCTTGTTTTGTGCAGAATAAATCCTTGGTATCTCCTGATAAGGATGAGAGAAACCCCTGTCTCAAACCCTGGACAACCATCAGCACCAGTTAGCATAGGCAGGGCTGTACAACTTCAACCCTCCAATGGCAGTTGGACTACAGCTGCCATCATCTCCAGCCACAGTGGCCAATAATCAGGGACGATGGAGCTGTAGTCCAACCAGCTGGAGGGCTGGAGTTGTGCCACCCTGGCGTAGACAATACTGAGCTAGATGGACCAATGGTCTGATTTATTATAAGGCAGTTTCCTCTATCCTATGATGTCCTTCCTTCCTTCCTTCCTTCCTTCCTTCCTTCCTTCCTTCCTTCCTGATTGCCCTTTTATACTGCCTTTCTGCCTTGACAAAGTTATCCAAAGTGGTTTACAATGTTGAAACAAGGGAATTACATGAGATTAATCAAACATTGTCTCAAGCTGTTGGTCTTTTCAAAAGCTGAGGACAAGAGCTCACTTGCCTGAGTGCCCCCTTTCTTGCGTTCCTGGTCTTTCAGTACTCCTAGGAAGGTGTGGGAGGGGCTGCCCAACAGTCTTTCCAGGCCAGTGCTGGTCTCTATGGGAGCAAATGTTATGCTCTCCTCTGGCCTGGGAGCCTCTTTTCTTGTCTTCATTTCAGGGCACACAGGTCTATCATGCTTGGAAAAGTGAGACATGCTCCTGGGAAAGTGAGACATTTTCTCCTAGATGGGAGGAAACACAAGGCAAAAATTGGAGGCTGGCTTCCTCAATAGAAATAAATTTTAACTACTTAATAAAATCGGAATTAAACAAATTAGGGCATATCTGAAGAAAAGCATATTGTGTTCTCAGGCACTTTAGCACTAAAGTATCAGAATATCAGAATAATTCTGATTCTGACTAAAGTAGGAAATGCCAAGGAACCCATTAAAACAAGATGGGTACCTTTGCCAGGAGAAGGGTCATATTTGTATTTTGGATTTGATCATGCAGACCACACCGCCAGCACTAGTTGCTTGATCTGAACTGTTGTGTTTGGCATCTCATAGTCAACCACTTTCTTATTGGCATATAGGGGCTCAATATAGCTCTCTACCACATTTCTGATTCCCTTTATCCCAAAATGGGAGGAGAGCTGGTCTTGCTCTCCTAGTTTGGGGGATTTTCTCCCACACTATGGTGTGGGAGGTGAATTGTTCTTAGAGTAGCAAGCATGTATTGTCCCCTTTGCTAAGCAGGGTCCACCCTGGGTTATATTTGAATGGGAGACATGTGTGAACACTATAAAATATTCCCTTCAGGGGATGAGGCTGCTCTAGGAAGAGCATCTGCATGTAGAAGGTTCCATGTTCCCCCCCGGCATCTCCAAGATAGGGCTGAGGGAGACTCCTGCCTGCAACCTTGGAGAAGCTGCTGCCAGTCTGTGTGTAGACAATACTGAGCTAGATGGACCAATGGCCTGACTCAGTATGGCAGCTTCCTATGTTCCTAATACATATTCTCCATTAAAGCAATTCAGTGGCAAAATCACCTTCCTTAATTTCACCACAGGAAAAAACAGGGGGAGTTGTAGAATAGCTGGAAAATACAGATGCCAGTGCCCAGAATTCACAAAGCTGATGCACACTTCCATGTAATGGACACTTCAATTCGGCATCTGGATGCTGTCACAGAGAAGCATCCAAAGGGCTGTAAAAGCATTGTCAGCCATGCAGTCGGAGGTCACGGATTGGAGGCTCTTCAGAACCCAGCGAGGGCTCCACACATCTAGAAAGTGGACATTCCAACAGCAAAGCAAGAGCCTAATCCCATTTATCTTTATTATAACAAGATGCTCTCTATATAAACAAGATGAAAGGTGCTAACCCTGGCATCTATTATATTGATAAAAGGAATGTGAAAAGGCTTCCCTAAAATCCAGCTCCAAGGGCCAATTGAGAGAGCATGAAGATTAGTACTTGATGGAAAGAATGTGAGGAAGACAAATGCCCAAGGTCAATGTGACATTAAAATGACATGACAACTGGAAAACTTCACAATCCCTATCAACAATTTAAGCCGAATCACAGAGAAGAAAAACAACAGCTAACTGCTGTAAAAAAACGGGGGGGGGGGGAGGTCTGCTAAGATAAGAACCTCATGTAATAAGGCTATGGGGTTATAAATTAAGGTGTGCCCTAACCCACAAACCCACATCCCTGACCAATATGATGTCTAAGTACGTGTAAACTCCATTTGCTCCCATTCATCCCATGCTATTCTTGTTTCTCCTAGTCCTTACCTCTCTGTGGGTTGTTGGTTACCCTTGCCTTCCCTCCTTTCCTGTTTTTGTCTCTCTCGCTATGGAAATTTAGACCCTAAAGCAACTTCTGGCAGTGACCTGTCATATTTGCCTTTACTTATGTGTTGCTAGTGATGAGCAAACTCCACTCCTGATTTGCCTCAAAATGGTTTTGAATTAGCTGTGCTATCGCCTCCCTCCAATCAGGAAATACTCAGCTTATTCTGAGTAAGTTTAAATTAAACCAGATGTGCATTGGCGGGTCTAAAACAGCGCTCCACAACTTCAGCCCGCCAGCTGTTGTTGAATTATCATCCCCAGGCACAGTGGCCAACAGTCAGGGATTACAGGAATTAAAATCCAACATCTGCATGAAGGCCAGAGATGTACAGGCCTGGTCTAATCCTTCACACTCCTTCCTACTTCCAATAACCCTGCTTACCTTGAGGGCACTGCTGCACTGCAACTCCAGCCCTAGTGAGGAAGGGAAGGAGGGAGAACTTCCACGGGTACCTGGTATGGTCTTGCAGCAGCAACAAGCTAGGTGGAAGGAGCACTGGAAGTGGGCTGGGGAACAGCAGCAAATTAAGAGGGCAGGTGGGGCAGTGTTGCAAGTGGGAAGGAGGAGTTGAGTTCTCCTCTGTTTCAGATTAAAATCCAAGCTAGAGAAGAACTTGTGGCCTGGAGGGGGGCAGGCAAGCAAATATAAGGCAAGTATTATGAGCTATCAGAGTTCATAATCTGAGCCCTGGGGTTATAAATTTCAGCACATTCTCTAATGTATGTTGATTACATATGGTGACGATGGCCCACATATCATGTATCCATCCACTGCCATATGGGAGCTGCATTCCTGCACAGCAAGATTGCTCTAAACTCAGCCAATGTCTTGTAGAACAGCAGAGCACATGGGGTGGGGGGCAATTTCTGCTGCTCTCCTTGCCTTCATTCATGCTCTTTGCTGCCCAGAAATATGTCTCTAATGGCTGGGTGCACATGCACACACACAGGGGCGTAGCAAGGTTGGAGTGGGCCCAGAGACAAGATTTTAAAATGGGCTCCCCCCAAAGTCCAGGGCCTCCACACACCCCAGGCCCCCAAGGATTTAAGTCTGATATTCCAAAATAAGTATGCTGCCTGCAAATACATTTCACTGAATACACACACACACATCACAATATATAGTGATATACATTGAGTACTATACATTTGTATTACTTTTAATGCCTAGAACACACTAGAAAGATGAATTATTAAAATGGGCCCCTCGCTGCAGAATAGCAAAGGAGACTTTCAACCATGCAGGGTGAGCCTATGTTTGTTTTCTCAGAATTCTGAACAAATTCAGTCAAGTTTGATTGCAGGAGGTTTTTCACAGGAGGCTTTTAAAGCCCTTTAAGACACATCTCCTCTGGAATGGAGGTGCTGCATTCACATGTTGGCCAGATTTACCCTGAAGTCCCTGCAAGTTACTGGGGAGCAGTTCACACACAAGAAAAATAAAATAAAAGCACCACACATGCTTCACAGTTCTCACTCAGACCTTCTGGGTTGCAAAACAACTTGAATATAAGTGCATTTATAAATGAATGAATGAATAAATAAAATTAATAAAATACTGTTCCAGAAGTTTTTGCAATTTTCTGCCATGAAACAAGCCACTTATAGGACTTTTTAGATAGTTTTTTTTAAGTCAGCAAATTTTCCAAGCTGTTTCAAAATAAATATTCAGAAACTTCTCGGTCCCTCCCCCCCCCATATCCAAGCCCTATGGCAAGCAGATCCCTATATATGGGGGGGGGGCGGGAAAGGTAACCACAAAAAGGAGTTCACACTCTACCTGGCAAATGCTGGTCTGGGTTAAGCAGGGCAGCAAGGGGTCTTCTGCTGCAGAGAACACTCTGGCTGCCTCCTCCTTCCTGGCTGGCTTGGGCCCTACTCGAGTTCAGGCTTCACTGCGGCCTACACGGAGGCCTCCGTGGAAGCCCCGCCCACCCGCCGATCAGCTGAGAGGCGGGAGAAAAGGAGCTCTTTGCAGCTTGCCTGCTGCTTCGATTGCGGCCAGCAGAACAAGCAGGAGAGACGGCGAAGAGGGCAAGTGGCTGAGAGGCTATGGGGCTGGGCAGGGGGCAATGGGGAGTCACATGAGGTGCCCCTGGGGTGCCCCTCCAGGCAGTGGGGCCCCCAGACAACTGTCTCCCCTTGCCCTATCATTGTTACGCGCCTGCACACACAGGACATATTTCTGGAAGCAAAGAGCACTAACAGATGCTGCAGGAATCTGCAGACAGCACTCTGCCCTCACTCTGTGCATGCTCTGCCCCTCAACAAGACATCAGTTCAGCTCAATCTATCTCACCACACAGAGATACAGCTCCTTTACGTCAATGGTGCTGCTCTCTCAGCCTGAACATGGCAATGCCAGGGAAGGAACTTGGAACCTTCTGCATGCAAGCCTGCAGATGCTCCTCCCAGAGCGGCCCTGTCCCCTAGGGGAATATCTTACAGTCCTCAAACATGTGAGCCAATGACAACTACACTAAGAAAATAATAAGCAATACGAAATCACCTTGAACCTAAGAACTCATCCAGTATCTCTAAGAATAACATGGAACAGCATTTTTGTTACAGGAAAATCAAAGCATAGGGCAACATGGAAATATCTTCAATGAAAAACCTTGGAGCCTGAATGCTGCTTAGCTTTCCTGAAACTTCTTTCACTGCCTTTGTACATTTTGAGTGACCTAGTTTTATGTAAATGTTGCATAGCTAAACCTCTCCCTCAGGAGGGCCAATTTCAGAATCTACATGAATAATATAATGTGCTACAAGGTTCTCAGAAGCAGCTGCCACAAAATTCTGAAGGTAACACGCACCCAACTTTATTGCAGTTATAAAGTTGGACACTGTGCAATATTACAAAGAATTTTGTTGTTGCTGCCGATGCCTGGGCTTTTAAAAATGAATGTAATGAATGGTCACTTTTAACATCTCCAGTTTATGCTCAGGTATCAAAATGCCATCCAGCTGCTTCAGCACTCCTTGTGCAATGCACCCTGCTCTAGTCCCTGTACACTTGTCATTTATTTTATTATTGTGATTATTATGTACCACTTTTCAAAACAATAATTTAACAAAATGGCTTACATAGCAAAAAGAATTTAAAAATGGCTCCCCATCCCCAAAGGGCTCACTTTGCCCTTTCTGTGTCTCCCTCTATTTTTCTTTTTTCTGATGCCGCTTCTGGTAAGAGGATGTATGTTCTGAGAGATATGCCACTGAAAGTCCAGGGTGATATCGGGTTTTCGGGGTGGGGGGGGAGTGAGGTTGTAAGCACTTATGTACTGTTTCAGCATGTCTTAGGTCATACATTTCTGTGTAATTATCTAGAATACAAAATTAACACTTTTAGACAAGAAGTATGGCTTGTAAGCAGCAATAACGGAATAAATCCTAAGATAATACCTGAGATTCTACAGTATGCTGCGAATGATTACTTGGAGGCCAGCCCTGCTGTTGACTGTATGCTGTTTTTAATTTTGTGATTTTTAGTGTGGGATAATTTAATCACACATATGGGAATTCGAAAAAAGACTATGAGAAAACAGTGCTTAAGAACCTAGGAAGGCAACCATATGGTGCATCAAGGATTACCCTTGTAAACTCAACAAATGCCATTAAACCTATATTTCTCCATCTTCATCCCATAAATGTGTCCTACTTTTTCTTGATTTGATTTACGCTTCACATTTCTATTGCTGACTTCAGCACTTTGTTCCATCTCTCAACCACCCATCGTGCTAATCAGATTAATGTTTTAACAACACAGCATTCTTTTTTGTTCTAAGTCTTTTTCTGGTGAAGTTTGGGAGGAGAAAATGTTTATCAACAGGAAATATGTTCCATCATATGTTAAGCATGGAAATGTGAATCCAATTAAATGTGTAGCTGATTTTTGCAACACAAACAGCAAACTCTGAATTATTGTGCCTATTATGCTCTTTTAGATGACAACCCAGTAATAAGGGAAAAAAATATTATCTTGAATTTTAATGGCAGTTTGAAAGTTAAAAGTGTGCTCAGAAGGAAGCTCTGCCTTAAATAACCAAGGAGGATTCTTTAATTATATAAAAAGAGGATTTTTAAAATACCCTTAACACATTTTACATAAATGACCAAATTACCATTGGTCATGGACAATTTCTTCAAACTTTATTTTACTAACATAGGGAATCAGTTTTCTTTTGTCATCATCCTATCATTAAACACTACATTGCATCACAGTTAAAAATCACAGTGGCGCTGATCCATCTAAATTAATTTGCTTTCAATGGGACTTAGTCATGACTAACTTTTAACATGGTTGGGGAGAAGCTCAACAGAGGGACTGGCCTGGCCAGAGGAAGAGTTGGGTGAAGTAAACCCCCTCCCTGGCGTTCTCTGAGGGGAAGGCAAAGGAAGGATGGAGCAGGGCTTCCTGGAGGATTTTCATGAGACCAGACTAAAGACTAAGGAGACATGGATAGATGTACAATGTCACCCTGAAGGATTTCCTTGCCATTTGCATGTTACATCCATCTAACCTAACATCCACCTGCCTGCCCATGCAAAGTAAGCTGTTACACCCACTCATTATTTATCAATTTTATTATGGCTCATCCTGCTGGTGATGCCTTCCATACACAGTGTAGAATGAGAAACAAGTTTAGTGTCCAGTGGAAGGACAGGTACCTACCTCTTCCCCTAGGCCCTTACTGTAGTGAGAAAGCATGGAAAGCAGGTTTTCAGGGCCAAAGCTGATGGGACTTGAGAATTTAATGACCAGAAGGCCTATCTTTTTCCTTTTTCAAAAAGCAGCTGTATGGAGGTTGAATTTGTATTTGGGCCAGGCACTGGGGACCATTCCTCCTATACCAGGGCGGCTACACAACTTTGACCCTCCAGCTACAACTCCCAGCATCCTCAGCCACAGTGGCTAATTGTCAGCGACTATGGGAACCGTAGTCCCCACCAAGCTGCTATTAGTTACAGAGGGGGGAACTTGCATGAAAAAAGCATGCCTATATCTTTTCTCCTCTCTGGCTAATATCAGTTTCAGGGAACTGACTTAAAGAGGGGAAATGGCATGGGGCAAATCTTAACTCTCCCCATAGCCTAAATCTAAATATTTTCACACCACCAACACTACATTTTGCAAAAGCAAAAGCCTTCTGGAGTTCCAATCAGTGCATGTCTGCCAGGTGAAGAGGCAGGATCCAGAATGAGTTCAGTCCTCTTATACCCCTCAACTCAATGGCAGGAACGAAAAGCACAGCAACAGTGCTCCTACTTTCAAAGAAACTTCTAGCTGGGCTCTCAGTAATGCTCCTTTAACATAACAAGCTATAATAATTTTAAAAGCACAATCTTTGCGACCTGCAGCCAGCAGAGCTGCCCCCCCCCACACAAACTTTTTTTTATAGACAAGTAATTTTCAAATAACAAAATGCTGCTTGCACTTAGGACTGATGGAGCTGATAAGCTAGCCCCCCTCATTTTTGGCACAAACCCCTAAACCTTTAGACTGACTACAGGGCTGAGTCTGAACAACCAAAAGCAAATGATGAAAAGATGCAACAATCTTCTTGAAGGGATGACATTTGAAAAACAAAAATAACTTTTTACAGGTGGTGCTACGATTGAAGGGGTACATCAAATGTCGGCTGGGTGACAGCTTGCTCTTTGATCTCTCCCTCATGCCTCTCTGAAGAACGCAGTCCATCTTCACTTTTTGTTCCAGGGCCCACTCCAACTTTGCTACAACTCTGCCTTTTTATATAAATATTTGTCCTTTTTTTTCCCCAGCTGAGAAGTACAATCCACAGGAACAGAAAAGAAAGAAGAGAAAATCCAACAAAACACAGACCAATGCTTCTGCAGACTCAAGTATGGTTGAAACAGTTTAACAGATGAGGATATTCTCAGACTTGTTGTGGAAAATACACTCCAAAGGGATAAATGCAAGCATTGACTCCCTGGAGATAAGCTGGACATGCACAAGAAAGGAAGGAGCTCTTCAGTGGCCAGAAGGGACAGAGACACCACCAGCTGATGGACCATGTCATGTGAAGCAGCTTTAGCTCATTTTTATACAATCATTCTATGGTTACTATAATAATAATTATATTAATAATAATTAAAGAGCCAGCGTGGTGTAGTGGTTAGAGTGCTGGACTAGGACCGGGGAGACCTGAGTTCAAATCCCCATTCAGCCATGAAACTAGCTGGGTGACTCTGGGCCAGTCACTTCTCTCTCAGCCTAGCCTACTTCACAGGGTTGTTGTGAAAGAGAAACTCAAGTATGTAGTACAGCGCTCTGGGCTCCTTGGAGGAAGAGCGGGATATAAATGTAAAATAAATTAAAAAAAAAATAAAAATGTTGGAGGGTTTTTACAAACTACATCTGCTCCAGTTATTGGGAGTGACCAAAATTTTTAAATATAGGAGCTTGATTTTGCTTTTTGCCCAATTCTGTCTATCCCATATACCAGAGTAGTATCTCTTCCCCTGCCAGCAACCTCTAGGGAAATGGAGCAGGAGTGAGGATACTAACCATTAGACCTATGCACAACTGGAAATATCATATCGGATCTAATAAATATTAGTATTGGGTCTTTTGACCCTTCAGAACATCAGTATTGTTCGGATGTTCAGAAATCTGATAACTATTTGTAAACATCTCCATAGAAGCCTATGGGGTTATGTTAAAAATCAGTTAAAAATGGCTGGGCAGAGAGCTTTGAAACTAGGCACTGATGTAATCCAGGCTGGCAGGACTGTGTATTTAATGTCGATTAAATCTGTCCATCCATTGATTTTTAATGATTTTTTAAAAGTAACCTGGCAATTGTACTCACTTCCGAAAATCATGGCAAAATGTGACATCACATGCAAGAAACTATCACATATCAAGAATCTATTGTTTTTAGAAGTGGTAAGCAGGAATTAAATTAAAAATCAAATACATAAATAATGCTCAGGCAGCTGGGCAAGCAGATAGATGGTAGAAGATGGCTTATTTTCCTACGCTGCAATCAGGGAGAAATTTGAACTCCATTTTGTATTGCTGCTGCCATTTTGTGCTCCGATATGCCAATAATTTATCCAATATTTTATCCAATATCCCAGATAATGTATTGGATAATCCAGATCCAATATAATCTTCCCTATATTGGATCAGAATTATTTCCAATATGTCCAATATTGCCAATCAGGCCATTTCTGATATTGGAAATCCTATATTGCACAGGCCTGCTGTGTGATGGTTTCAGTATCTGAGGTAAGAATACCTAAATTTTGCAGATAGTGATGGGGGCTGAAAGTGATGCTATGGGGAAATTACATTCCCATTTAAGGGCACCATGTGCTCTAGCACTATAATTGAACAAGAAAGAAATGTACATTCACTTGGTGCTTTGCCCAAAATCTTTCCTACCAGGAGTTTGCAGCTGTGTGCCCTGCTCAGGAGGTGGCAAAAAGCACAGCCTTGAAGCAGTTCCCATTCAGCTGTTTGTTTGTTTATTACATGCATAGCCTGCCCTTTCTCCAAGGAGTTCAAGGCAGCATACTGTTCTCTCCCACCCATTTATCTTCACAAGAACCTTATAAGGTATGTTTAGCTGAGAAACAGCATGTCTGACTGATCCAAAGTCGTCCACTGAGTTTCATGGCCAAACAAGAGGCTTGTTCACACAACCAGTATTAGGGTAGAAGAAGCCAGGCTGTTATCCTGAATGGGGAACTGAATGTGCTTCCATTTGCTGATCATCTGTCATGCAAGTCATGGAATATTATTCCAACTTTTAAAGAAAAGAACAGAATGAAGAGTAATATTGTTTTCGTTTTCTTTTTTGTAGTCTATAATGCAATTGTAGACAAGCTTTGTAGCATATAAATTCGTAGTCTACAGATTTGTAGTCTAGATTTGTAGACTACAAATCTACAATGTAGCATTGTAGTCTACAGACTACAATGCTTGTGGCCTGTGCATCTAGCAATATCATTGAATGCATGGGGCATGGGGAAATTATGGATGGGGCATGGGGAAATTAAGATCACGGTCCAATACTCAGCCTCCAAGTATCTTGTGTTCTCCTTGCACACCTGAATGCATATTATGCAAAAACAGATGGTACAGAGCACACATGGACCCCTGTGCAAACAAGATCTTGAATGTGTAGAGGTTGGAGCAGGGTCAGCAGGCACAATCCTGTTCCTTCCTCCATCTGTGTACCAGATAACCACATGCCCTGGGCTATTAATTTGTTGTTGTTTTTGTTGTTGTTGTTGTTGTTGTTGTTAAAAGTTTTTACATACCATTTTTATTGTTGAAATGTTTTCAAAGCAGTTTACAAGATCGTTCTTTGCCCCACAAAAAAACCCCCAAAACGAGGTAGTCCACTGCCCCACAAAAGGGTTCACAGTCTAAGCACAATGTAGACACCAGCAAGTGATGGTTCAGGTATGGACAGTTGCTCTCCCCCTGCTGAATATGAGAGTCACCACTTTAAAAGGTGCCACTTTGGCCAGGTAACAGGGGTTAAAGTGGCCCTTGCTGAACACAGGATGCTATTTATCAGCACGTATAAACATCTGTATTTGGACCACCTATCTATCTCTGCTCTATGCTCATCTTTTTCATGGGCCATAATCATATGAATTGTCCATATAGAATCAGCTTCACATCTGGCATGCATCATTTTAGCATAAGCAGATTGGAATAAATATTGTATGGTCATTAAGGAACACACAATGTAAAGGATATGTTTTTCTATAAACATTTTTTTCTCCATTTTTTAAAGAAGTAGAATTCAATAATTTTTTAGTACCTCTTCATCCTATTCAATATGGCTTCTCTTTTCTTACCAAAGATTTAGTGGGCCTTCATAACATTTTAGGCCATAGATTCTACAGTTTTTGCTTTGAACCAAGAAACTTCTCATATTTTTCTAAAGACCTGACATTTTCCTTCAAAATTAGGCAAAGCTAGCTTTTTGATCCTATAGGCTGCTGTGTTTACATACAGGCTTATCTGATGAGGGAGTGAATTCCCAGTTCCATTGTCTATATTTGAATAGTTGGCTGTAAATTTATATAGCTTTATATAGCTTCAGTGACAATACAAACAGGAAGAAGAGTTTTTACTTCGATTAGGTGATAACAGTTACTACACACTACACCTGACCATTTCAGGTGTAATGGACCATTTCACGGTTTGTTAAACCTATAATGTCAGTGTCCCTGTGGAATCTCTTTGATCCAAAATGTGATGTTTACATGTGTTGCAGATTTAATAAACTGTTTTCTTGCCTGAGGTCCTTTGATGTGAAGCACTGGTATACCAATAAGTTATTCATTCTCCCTCAACAGTGATTCTTCTATATAATGCACAACAAGAATATGCAAAGGCGTATTCTCAAGAAAGATGTTTGATGGAGGCAATTTTTGGCTAATGCCTAAGTACATCAATGATTTTTTATGCCTATTTTAACTTATGCCTAATCAGTAGAATTTGTAATTCACCTTAAACATGAAGGAAACCATTATAAAACATTGTTTTGCTGGTAACTGATCCTGGCTTGTCTTCATAAGGCTTCTAAGAATGGAACAGGCAGATGATGGAGACATTTTCAACCAAATGATTTAAATAATGAGGCTATTATGCATGGTGAAAACCAGGCTAAGGGAGCACAGCCCACTTTCCACCTCACATGTGAACTGCCGGGAGTCATGTGGCTCCTGGTGGCAAGCCTGCTTAATTGCCCCCCCCAAAAAAAAACAAGGTTAGTGGAGTGGGCACTCCGCTAACCTCTTTTATTCAATTGTGTGTCACTGCAGTGCAGCTCTGCACCACAGTGACTCATGAGTAGCCCCCTGACTGGGGGATACAACAAGGCTCCTGGCATTGCGGAGCTCCACAGAATGCCCCATGCACTTGCACGGGGCATGCTGGGACTTCTGGGGGCCCCCCGATCCCCACCAGCCCAACCAGCTCCATGACGGAGCCAGTAATCGTGTGGGTGGCCAATCCAGCCACCCAGGGTGAGCTGCCTACCCATCTGCAGGGAGAGCAGTTCAAGCCCACTCTCCCCACAGAACCCTCTTAGGCTCTCCACACTGCTCTTGTGGAGAGCCTTACTGTGTCATAAAATAGATTTTGGGGGGAAGAAGGTTTGGTATACCATAAATACAATAAGTACAATTATACAGCGTTGCTGAAGCCTATAATTTTCTACTCAGATATTTGGATGAAGTAGTAAAAAATGAGTTGTTCAGGAATTTATTGACCTAAGCCAAAATTTGGTTGCAAGTAAGTGCTGAGATCTTAAGTTCCCTGACATAAGAACAGCCCTGCTGGATCAGACCCAAGGCCTATCTAGTATGTTTCCCACAGTGGTCCACCAAATGCCTCTGGGAAGCCCACAAGCATGAGATGAAGGCATGCCCTCTCTTTTGCTGTTGCTCCCCTGCAACTGCTACTCAGAGGCATCTTGCCTCTGAACCTGGAGGAAGCCTATAGCCATTGAGACTAGTAGCCATTGATAGACCTGACAGTACCATACTGGATTGCAAAAATGGGGAGCTTTGCCAAAATGGCAGCATTGACTGAGTATGTTCACTTGAGAGATAGTGGGAGGGGGGAACAGTGGGCAGGGGAGATCAGAAATATTTCAAAAAGTATGGCTTCCCTTTTTAACGTCATGAATACAAATAGAAATGAATACAAATACAAATACGATGGATATTTATATACCACTTTTCAACAGAAGTTCCCAAAGCAGTTTACATAGATATGAACAAACATAGAAATAAATAAAATGGCTCCCTGTCCCCAAAGGGCTCACAATCTAAAAAAGAAATGTAAGTTAGACACCAGTCACAGCCACTGGAAGGATGCTGTGCTGGGGATGAACACTGATGTAATTTGAACATAAACAGATACAGGTCATTTACTATAATATACATGTATCAATTTGTTTATACTGGTTATGGTATAACCCCTCCCTGGGGAAAAAAATTAAAACCCCATCTACAATATATGTACAGAAGTATGCAATTATAAAAGAAAACTTGGCAAATAACTAACATATTTATTTTTCTTATAGAAGTCTGTTTTAGAAAAGTGGTCATACAATGTTCTTCTATAAGCAATTTTCGAATACTGAACAAGAGTGCTAATTTCAGCTATAATTTTAGTTTCTTCATTTTGTGCTTTTGCAGCACAGATCATCCACTGGTCTATGCTATCCATGGATTCTTATAGCATTTATAAATAAATTAGTTTTAAAGTTTGCTTTAAAATTTTTATTTACCTAAAAGAAAGAAATTAGAATAAAACTGCATTCCTGAAAACATTTACCAGAAAGTAAATCCCATTGAACTCAGAGGGATTTTTGGATCATGTTGCATACTGCTTGAGACCATCAAGAAAAGAACAGGATATACTTTTTATTTTAAAAATAAATTTACCTCTGAGTAAACATGTACTTCAAATCTGCATCAGAGCCTAGCTACATTTGTAAAAAAGTGTGTAACCAAGCTTCAGTGGACTTGTTTCCCCCCATGGAGAAAGTGGCTTACTTTGAGATGGAGCAATAGGGAACAGAGGAAGTAAAGGATACTTTACTTTTACCCTGGCCCACTGTTTCTCCATTCCAAACCCATCTCCAACTATTGCCCATCAAAGGTTGCAAACATGCATTTGGAACCTTGCAGGAGAGCAGAGACTGAGGCTGTTTGGAACAAAAAATTATTGGGTACCTCCTCTCTCTGCCAGATCTGTGCTTCAAACTGCCCTCACTCAAAGTGACTCTCCCTGAATCCAGGGCTGTCCTTAGAGAGCCCTGGTGGGGAGTGGGACCCATGGCAAATCAGCCAGTGTGGGGGGCCCCTTCCAATTAAAAGAGCGGGGCTGGGGCAGTCACCCTGCTTGCCATGCCCTAAGGACAGCCCTGCCTGAAATAACAAAGGTTACATGCATTTGTCCATGTCACACACAAGGTGGCTTCACACAACCGCTGGCAAATCTGGATCCCAGGAAGCTCTGGTTCCTGTAAAGCATGCACTTCTGGCTGGTGTCATCCTATTCCGAACCTGCTGAAGTCTAGTTTCCAAACGGGACTCCCAACATTTGTAACTTCAAATGGGTGGAGAATATCAGGTGAATGTTGGGAGTCCACCTAAGGAATAATATTTTGGTGAATTCGGACACACCCACCAGGAGTGCTTCCTGGGAACTGGGCTTGCTGGCAGTTGTGTGAAACCGTTTAGAGTGAGGCAACCCTCAGTCATAATAGAACATGAGATTTGATTTTAGCTCCCGTTCTTTGTTCCACAATTGTTTTATATTTGCATGGGGTTAAAAAAAAATCTATGTCATCTTGTCCAAAGGAGTTCACTTAATAAATAAAAAATATATAATCTGAATCAAATGTAGAGGTCTTAGGCACTGACACTACACAGCCTCTATTTCAGTGGAATGACACAAAGTTGTAACATATGAAGCTGTCTCATACTGAGTCTGGCCATTGGTCGATCTAGCTCAGCTTTACCTACACTGATCGACAGTGGCTCTTTGGGGTTTCTGGAAGGAATCTTTCTCCCTGAAGATTCCAGGGATTGGAGATGAGACCTTCTGCATACAGAGCATGTGTATTAGTAATTTATTATTATACCACTGCATTACAGCCCCTTTCCAAAGAACTGCAGAAAGTTGGATAGCAGCAGTTCTGGGTGAGCGGTTTTCCATAAGTCTACACAATGATTAATGTACCCAACTGTGGTGGTAAAAATAGTGATTTTGTCAGCCCAGTATGAAACACATGGAGCCCAAGCCTCATACGTGGCAAAAAACTATTCCTATACTGCTGTGCATAAGGATATTTGTATGAACACCTGACAAGCAGATGGTAGAGCCCTCTGCATACTGGCTGGGGGACAATGGGAGAGAGGAGGAGTTTGAATTCAGCACTGGCCACTGAGGAAGCTGCCTTATACTGAGGTCCATCTAGCTTGTTATCATCTACTAAACAGACTGGTAGTGGCTTCTCCAAGGTTTCAGGTAGGAGTCTCTCCCAGTCCTACAGGGAGATTCCATGAATCTGGGGCCTTCTGCAGATGATCTTCCACTGAGTTATGGCCCATCCCCAATAACAAACACAAATCCAATCCTGCAGAGCTGCCCCACACACAAAGAAATGCACACACATATAAAGGACGATAAGCAGTACTTTTAGCAATGTATTTTAACAAAAATTAGACATGACATTTTACTTTCCCCCCCTCTTAGTGCAAGAAGAGATGAACAAGAAGTTAAGTGTAAATGTGAACCCACCCTAAAATTTATATGAGAACATAATTACGACTCAAAAAAGATATTTGGGTACACATTCGATTTTGTGGAAATATTCAGTCGTATCATGCAAGTCAGGATTGTCTCAGGTTGGTCTTGGGGGAAGGCAAAAAACTTCAGCTAATCCACAACCCTGAGAGGATAGCCCAATGAATCCCAGCACAATCAAGAAATCTAGTGATATGGAAAAGATGAACCCCTTCATATGGCATATTCAAAGATATATGAATGGAGGGGACTGGGATCATGGCCGCTGGCCCACCCCACCTCTATGCCTTCGACTGAAGCTGTTAACAGAACCTTCATATGATCAGGATCCCTGAAAACTGCAAGGAGCTTAATCGCATGGAGAGAACTTACATACATGCCAGTTGAATGTATATACCCTATTCGCAGCGTCGAATGAAACTCTGAGGGAGTGGGAGTAGGCATGATCCTGTTCCTTGCCTTTGTATACACATTCATATGCCCCAAAAAGTCACACAAAAAGACCAGAATATGCAGTAGATTCAGAGAGCATGTAACATAGGAGAAAAGGCATCCTCACTTGTACCCTGCTATGCCAGAATGCCGTATCCTGGAACAGTTGCTCTCTGTTTAATGGAACTTAAATCTATTAAGTTAACCCAACAGCAGCTGAGTCCTCAGATCACTTATTAGTACATAGACTAAATAGTCTATGCTCTGGTAAGTGATCTGAAGATTCAGCTGTAGGTTACCAGTTCGCCACCTTCGCAACCCCAGTTACTTCAATGAGACTTTGGAAGGAGTAACATTTGGTTCGATATTAGTGTCTGGGTAGGTTTTTCTTAATATAAATTAAGAGTTTTAATTCAACCTTAGATTTTACCTTCCAATACAGTAATTAACAGATGAAGCCATTGACCTGTGTTAAATAAGAGTCAAAGTAAATCATTGTAATTATCCTGTCTAACCTTCAAATTTATGAATGCTTACATACATCAGTGCTTTGAGAGGCTTAATTAATTACAGAATGTGCAGCTATATAAGAGCCAAATATTATTTATGAATAGCAATTATAAGTCTTATTCAGGTTCTTACTAATGGGAGTTTAATAGATTTGCTTTCCACACACAAAAACCCAGACAGTGCCAGGACCTTTCCTGGCCTAGATCTTGATAGATGTAGACATCTTTCAACAAGCAATTTCTGGTGTTTCCCAAAAGATGATCTGCACGCCAAGTGCTTTGAGAATTTTATTTGCTCTGGAACACACAAGCATACTTCAGTCATCAGGATTTATTTTAACAAAAAGGATGGAGTTGGCACTTGTGGTAGAAGACTACCCAGTTATGTTGGTTAGATTTTTCTTCTTCCCCACTAGGATTAGCTTTTAGGTTTTCTAAAAATTCTCATTCATGCCAAAGTCAAGTACAACACTTGCATGTGTATTTTTCACCACTTGTCCCTTTGGAATATATAAAAGGATCAGGTGAGCATGAGTTTTAAAGTCATGACAGGTAGGAAATCACAACAAGAGGTTCTAAAAAGCATGAATGGAGCCTACTTTCTGGTCTTTTCAAAACAGTGAATCTTAAAACATTCCCCAACACAATCTTCTAAGCCCCCTTCCATGTATATTTGGTTTGTCTCTGACTGTGTGAACACGTGCATTTTCAATGGGTGATGCTAAACATTTTAATCTCTGCTGTAGCAATATTAGACTAGTAATAGAGGCAAACTAGTTAAAGTGTAGGGTATGGGAAGAACTAGGAAGAAATTAAGGGCAACACCCACTTCCTGCCTAGCTGTAGAGGAGAGGGAACATAAATTGAGCTCTGCTAACCTGTTTGCATTAAATAGAAAGATAAAGTTTGTGTCACACCGGAGCTACACTGAACCCCTTGTGGTGGAGCAGATGCAGCACCAAGCCAAGCCTCAGAGTAAAGGGGAGGGGGTTGATGTCACTCATGTCCTTCTTCTTTTGGCACTTTGAGTCAGGGGCTGGCTCCTCTCTAGGCAACTACAGACTGCTCCTTGTTGCCTTCTCCTCGTCACGGGCCGGCTCTGTTTAAGGCTGCCTCGCAAGCCGAATGCTCCAGTCCCTTCCTCCCTGTTCCCACCAGGCCTCCCACTGCTGGCTGGCCACCTGCTCTACATCCAGCCAGCCCGGGGAATATTGCCCGCCCCTCCTGGCCTCCAATCCAGCCTTCTGCCTGACTTCCTGGTGCTCTCACTTTCTCTCCTTCTCCTGAGGTAAGCCGGGGTTGCGGGCTGAGCAGCCAACCAGACAGTTTGAAAGACAGCCAGTCTGTCTGCCATTTAAAACAAGCCAAACAATTTGAAACATGGTGGCAGCGGTGACTGAATCATAAGAAGCAACAGGAAAACAACAAGCTGTGAGTTATCAAAAAACTGAAAGTGAAAGCACTAGAGTAAAACAAGGAGGAGGAAAAACACATAGCGGGCCTGAAGCCACCAAGGATATTAAACCTGCAAGCCCAGAACATAGCACAGCCTTGGAAGGCCTGGAAGGAGGAGTTCAATTTGTATGTGAATATTGATAAAGAGGAAGCTGTGAAAATGAAATTGTTCCTATAGTTGATTGGAGAGCGGGGGAGGGCGATAAGTGAGACACTGAGTGCGAATATTCCCCAAGCACAACAGACCCTAGTTACCATAATGGCTGTTTTGATGCCCACCGAAATACCAGAAAGAATGAAACAGTAGAAAGGTACAGCTTTTTCATCAGAGATCAAGCAATAGGGTAAGCATGGAGGAGTAGGGATGTGCGAACAGGTTCGACCCCCATCATCAGGATCCCCTGGCACAGTAATCTTCACTATTTTTCAAGTAAGAGTCATTGTTTTAGCAAAAAGACTTCAGTGTGTGAGCAGTTTCTCACTGTGCTGACCTCCATACAGTACTACACTTTTCTCCGTGCTAGAGGTCTCTTTAAGAAAGACAGAGCCTTCTCTTAAGAGCTCTAGGAGGAAAGCACTGCGAAGAGCTACATTTCCCAACACCCGATGCACACCTTCCAAGATAGTGCAATGGCTCAAAAGTGGTCTATTTCCATTAAAGGATGCCCCCCCACCTGCCCCACAATGCTGGGCAAGTGCAGTACTGCATAGTGAGACTGGTTGTCTCCACATAGTGCTAGGGGGACTCTGCAGAGTGTCCAGCTTTGGCTGAAGCCTTACACAAGCCCGATAAAGAAGTAGGGAGTTGTACTGGGGGTTGATGGGGGCTGCTACTGCCCCCCGGGGTTATAATGAAGAACACTACCCTAGGACCTCCTCCAATGTACTGTAAGTTTGGTTTGTATCAGACCATGAACACAAAAGTTATTCGTGTGGTGGGCACATGGCAACGCAGACAGACACACACAGAGAGAGATTAGTCTTGAAAGGAGACTGAAGAAGCTCTGTCAGAATCTAGTTAAAAATAACTAGAAAGAAGTTATACAAGGTAAAAAATCTGTTTGATATTTTGGGGAAAGGTCCCTTAATCAAGCCAGCTACCACAAAGCCCAGAATTACACACACCTTTGCAAATAAGAAATAAGTTCACAAAAGTTATATGAGCATATGAAAGGGCTATTATTTATTATTATTTATTTAACATATTTTTATATCACCCAAAACTTACATCTCTGGGCAGTTTACGACAAAATAAAAACAGGAAGTGATGGAGCCCAGGACTTATGCTGACTGGCAGCAGCTCTTCGGGGGTCTGAGGCAGAGGTGTTTCTTGGCCCTAATTACTGCAGTTCTAGATGTGCAGGGTTTAGATATGCTAGGAGTTTCACTTGGGACTTTCTGCATGCAAGTCATGATGCTCTACCACAGAACTACAGCCTCTCCTTTTCGTCCATGCGAGCTTTAGTAGCCCATCTGACTACACACACTGGCATTATTTAGCAACTTATTGTTGGTATTGAGGGAGGGGGAAGAATGCCCACTCTTTCTCTATATAAATGCATATATTCGCCCTGAGTCATTTTTGAAAGGGCAGTATATCTATCAATCAATCAATCAATCAATCAATAATACGGCTAGCTTCCTGGAAATAAGGAAATAAGGATAATTGCCTATGTAAATTGCCACAGGCAAATCCTGAATGGCATTAATTGTGTGAAAACAGACATGGAGGCCATTACACAACCTCAGCACATGACCCAGGAGGGCTGGGGTGGGGGAGGCAGGAGCATGTCTGCCTTCCCCTGCAGATGAGCAGTGGCCATCTCAGGCGCTGCCATGCCATGCACCCACATGAGTGGTGCCACAGCAGAATCCAGAGCTGGGGTCTGGAGGAAGAAGTCCTCCCCCATTCCATTGTGCCCTGTGCCAGTAGCGGAGCAGACACTTCTGCCCCCCCAACCCCGGCTCACTGCTCTAATTGATGGTGGGCTGGGGGAAGCCCAGTTAGCTGGTGGCAATCGTACCGAAGCAGAGTGAACCTATGGTTTATTCTACCTTGGCAAAATGCCAGCTAAAGAAGTTGAGCTCCACAAATCTGGAGCACCTGGGATCAGTGACCCTCAGGAAACAAGTATGTGGAGCACAGGACGTTGTAGGGAAATCACCTCATATCAGACAGAGGAATCTTGCACAAGAGGAACTCATGCTATATGCCTTTATCTGGTTTGGAGAGATTCTACCCACTATGGTATTTCTGGGGGCCGGGACGACACACCCCAGCCCGCAATCCTCTCCGCTGCCTGGGCATACAGGGAATCACCTGGGTGCGCAGTCAGCGTGCCCAGCACAGGAGAAGTGGTTGTCTGCAGGGAAGGTAATGGTAACCCGCCTTCCCCACAGCCCACTCTGGAGCCCTTCTCAACAGTTGTGAGAAAGGGCTCCGTATCTGTGAAATTTCATGTCAACTATGGAGAACACAAAGTCATCAGAGAAGGCCATTTTTTTAAAGTGTGGTTATTTTTCAACAGTGATGTTGAGAAATCCCTGCAGAAAAATACAGTGCCACAACTTATTGGGAATCATAGAGCTGGGTGGGTGGGTGTGTCTTGTAGGCCATCTCATTCAATCCTCTGTTTGGTTGTAGGAGCTAGTCCATCCTCAACAGCGGGCTGTCCAGCTTCTGCCTGAAGACCTCCAGAAAGGGAAAGTCCACCACTCCTCTGGGTAATTGGTTCCATTGCTGAACTTCTCTAACCACTTCTCGATATCAGTTTGTACATTTATATTGTTTGTAAGGAAAAATAATACTAGTAAAAATAATAGGCTATGTAGAGTTCTGATATGCTCATGGATCACAATACAAACAAGGATATCCCTATTCACTTCAGTGTTGGGGAATGTTCCAGTGCGTGCAGTTGGGGATCATTTCTGACACGGAAATAAATGTGGAAGTATGTGGGATCTCTGTGCACAACGGAGCTGCTAGGCTGAGGGTGGTTTGCCTTTTTAAAAAATCCTTCTGGTTCCATCACATTTTAAAAGGCTAGCACAATTTCCTTCTCTGACTGCCACCGGCAGTGGAATACGCTTTTCACTTTCCTGCCTGATGCCAGTGATTTATAAAATCTGATTCCAGGTCACAACACATTTCTCTGGAGAACTCATGCAATGAAACAAGTTCCTTGATGAGAATAGATATTCTGTAGAAACCTGGGAATGGGTAATATAAACACTCAGATGCTCAGTCTGCTGAAATGGCTTGCAGGTATTACAAGACCGATATTAGGATGTTTTGGCACAGCTGCTTCTAGATTAATTTTTAATTGATAGCTATATCTTGGTGCGTCTCAATACTTTAGGTCTCAATACTGAAGTACTTTATATGGAAGGAAATTCCAGCAGGGTAACTTCACTGTTTCCACACACCCCAAAGTCTCTCCTGAGGGACCCACTGGAGTGGAATGGGGCACGGGGATACTCTAGGCCCGCATGGTTTCTCAGCGACTGGTCCAGGGACTGCTGCTGGTCCATGACTGGGAGACAACACCCCCCCCCCAAAAAAAAACTGCGATCAACTGCATTGTTATAAATAAGCTTTCATCTGCTCCTAATTCCCTTCTTGGTTCTTGCCATAAGTTATCTATTATTTATTAGTAGTAGTATTTATTAGATTCCTATACTGCCCTTCCAAAAATGGCTCAGGGCAGTTTACACAGAGAAATAATAAATAAATAAGATGGATCCCTGGCCCCAAAGGGCTCACAGAAGGGCTAAAAAGAGACACAACACAGACACCAGCAACAGTCACTGGAGGTACTGTGCTGGGGGTGGATAGGGCCAGTTACTCTCCCCCTGCTAAATAACGATATTCTAAACAAAGAAGCTCCTGGAGGCAGATGGTGGTGGCACTGATTCCGTGCCAGCGCCTGCACATTGCAGGGCAGTGTCTCTCCCACATCCACCCAAAGAGAGAGGGCGAGGCGTTGAGCCGCTGCATGCATGCCGAGCCTGGCGAGGAGGATACCCGTCCTGGGCCAGGGTGCGCAGCTCAGAAGAGCCCCCTGCAGGGGGAAGGGGCATGAGCAGCAGCAGCACCACCACCTTCTCGGCCACAGGAGGAGAGGCAGCTGCTGCTTCTTGGAGAGGCATGACCGCACAGCTCCTCTTCTTCTGCCACCACCCACGCACCTGCCTGCCTGCGTGCCAGAGGCAAAGGGGTATCCATCCTTCCCCGCCAAATTGAGCTTCCCAGTCAAGTGCAGCCCCCACCCTGCCTTCTCCCTCGTCCTGCGGTGAAGGAGGAAGAGGGCTGGACTGGGCGGCGCACTGCCCTCTAGGGCCAGCCCTGCCTGTGTGTTGTGTGCAGGCTCCTGCTCGTTTGGGGGGGGTTCCCCCCCCTTGGCACGCGGTGCTTGTGGCGTGCCCCCGTCCTCCTCCACAACCCCTCCTACAACCGAGGAGCAGCAGGCAAGAAGCCCCAAGTGGTTGGCTGCCACCGCTGACAGCAGCAACCACTCTCTGTTGCACGGAGAAGCTCCTCCGGGGAGTTGCCGCTTGGGCTATATGAATTGGCGATGATGGGCCCTGTGGCTGATGCTGAAGCACTCACAATTTGTTTGGAGGGTGGGGAGGAGGATGAAGCTGCCACCTGTTCCCTCCCAACTTCACACACCCCCACCACCCCCAGTGCCAAAACAAAAGACAGTAATCATCATCTTTGTGAAAGAATGAACAGCCCTTTCCAAATCTCGAAGGTTAAGCTAGGGAGGAAAGAGCCAGTATTTCCACCCTGCCACTTTCCAGCCTAACTTTATCCCTTCTTCCCAAATCCATATGCCCTATCCTTTTGGCCTGCGACTTGACTAGAGTTACCTGCCTACCCTTGCAAGATGAGTCTCCCAAAATATGCTCATATTCCTTTATCATTTCAGGGAGCCAAAAATAACCCCCAACTAATTAATCCTTGGCAAAAGTAGTCCATCGTCAAAGCTGTTCATTTTAACATTTAAGCACATTGGGGAGGGTGGGGGGAGAAGCAAGCAAAACTGCCTCTCTTGGAGCTGTAAGATGGGATGTATCTCACCTAGCATGCTAAAACTCAGAAGTCACACTGCTGCATGCACTTGGCATAGTTACTGGATTAGCAGTTGGATGCTTTTCAAAGAAATGGGCTCTGACATAAGTAACTTAATAGCTGCACTGGGGTGGGACTCTCGAGTGGGGAGGGGAAGCCTGCGCAGTGAGGGCTGAAACAAGACATATGAAGACATACTGAAGACAAATGTGTTCACCCAGGCTATTAGATTCAGGGGTTCTCAAACTTGGGTCCCCAGATGTTGGTGGACTTCAACTCCCATAATCCCCAGCCATAATGGCCAAATGCCATTGTGATTGGGGGTTATAGGAGTTGAAGTCCACCAACATCTGGGAACCCAAGGTTGAGAACCCCTGTAGTCTTAATATTCCATGTTTGCTTTTAAATGATTCTAATTTTAATGATCTTTATGCTTATAATATTTTAATTGTAAATTGCCCAGAGATGCAAGTTTTGGGCACTCTGGAAGTCTGTTAAATAAATAAATAGATAAACTTAAATTTGAAATCCCTTTACTAACTGCTGGTCCGGGAAGCTGCACACGAAGAATGTAGCGGTCTTTGAAACTCTGCATGAAGAATTTACCAGTCCTTGACTCCAAAAAGGTTGAGAAAGATCCTAATGCACCTCGCGAGTGCACTGTGCATCATGGGGATCCCATCTCTGTGGGCTCTCTGCAGTCTGGCAGCCACTGACAAACAAGCAGGAAAAAGCGCTCATTCTCCTACCTTCAGTTTGAAGAAAGGCTTCTTAGGCAGGTGTACTGCCGTGGCGCCACTACCTTAGCCCAGTTTTGTACGCTTCTGTGAATAGCCTCATGATGTTCCAACTTTTGGCTAACCATGGCGTCTGAAAGGATAGCAATGCTGATTTCATCTTATTTGCCAAAATAACTCTGGCAGCAGTAAATGGATAATAGCAATAGTTCGTCATTGTAAGGCTGGGGCCAGAGGTGGACCCTATCAAATTTAAGTGAACCTCCCTGACTAACTGTCCATTGGGCCTGTGTGAGGCTTTGACCAAAGCTGAACACAGGAGAGCCTCTCTATCCGCAAATTCACTATCCTCAGTTTAGCATATCTGCAGTCGGGTAATAGACACTGGAACCTGGCATACGTGGGGGGAGGGGGAGGGTTAAACTCACGTATCCATGGGACAGAGGTGGCCAGAAATGACCTCCGAGGTCATTTCTGTCTGCCATTTTGTGTCTCATTTGTTTTTTTAAAAACAACATTTTTTAAACAGATGCTTTTTAAAAAAAGAGATTTTTCATGTAATCTTGCAAACTTGGGGCGGGGGGGGCATTGCTTCACTGAGGAAGGCCTGTGGAGCATGGTAGGGCACTTTATGTGGCCCATTTTTGTAGGTGTTTGCTGCTTTTCAGTACTATTTTGAAGTCAGGGAACCTAACCCCTGCCACCCCATTGACTTCAGTGCTTCCTTATCTGCAGTTTCATTAGCCATGGTAATCTGCGGGAACGGAACCCCAGTGGATAATGAGGTCTAGCTATACTCTGCACACTATTGGCAGCATGCAGAGACAACCATTCTCAACATGCAGTCCTGCTCTTTGCAGTGATGAATGTAAGCAGAGGCAGAGTAAGCACTTGCCTACAGTGGCAAAATTTGAGGAGCGGCAAATTTTGCCACTCCTCAAATTTTGCCGCCGCCCCCTCTAGGGGTGAGGGAAAATCCCTCCCTTTTTTCTTAAAAATTGCCACTATGTGTGGCAGGATAAGGTCAGCGAAGGCCACACAGTGGCGGCTGCGGGGAGGGGACCCCCTTTACATTTAAATGGGACAGCAATGGGAAGGGTGGTAGTGGGCCAAGGGGAAAGTCCCCCCCTTTAGCAATTCCACTGCACGGGCAGTGAGGACAGCGAGGGAGAGCTCCTTCCATCTCTCCTCCTTCCTCCCTAAAGATTGCACGCCACTGTGCAGCCTTCACTGACCTTATCCCACCGTGTACAGCTGCAGCCTTTAAGGAGAAAAAGGGGGGGCTTTCTCCCCCCAACCCTACCCTCACTGCGGTGGCGGGGGTGGCTAATCCTATACAACCTTGGAAGCTGTGCATGGGGTGCTGGGAAGTGTAGCCCTTCCCAGAGCTTTCCTCCTAAAGCTCTTAAGAAAGGGCTCTGTCTCTCTTAAAAGGTTAGGGTTTTTCAGCACTGAGAAAAACGCAGGACTGTGCAGAGGACAGCACCATAGGAAATGGCTCTCACATTGAAGGGGTGTTTGTTTTTTGTTTGTTTTTTCCAAAGTGGCTCCCACTTGAAAAATAGTGAGGAGCACTGCAGTAGCCCGGAACAGGCTAGTCAAGTACAAGCAAGATTAGTGTTAAGGCCCAGGTAGGACATTTGTATGTGAAGTCACAGGGCAGCTTGAGTGTAAGGTAAACACTTGCCCAAATGGAATTATTATTACTCACTCTTGGCAAGCATCTAATTCGAAAGGTACTTTATTTTGGGGCTTACGATAAGTTTAAGGGCTGGGGAGACTCAGATGGTGCCCCCACCACCTAAAATTACAGTATGTTGTCAAATTGTTTTTGATCCAATCCACACATTTATTTGTTTCATTAATTTTTTTGTTTGTTTCTGTCCTTTTGTCAAGAAGACCCCAAGATGGCTAACATCATAAAATAAAATTTAAAAACTAACAAGAATAATTAAATCAGATCTATTCACAGTAAAGCAGTAACAAAAAAACACACAATAAAATCGTCAGACAAAAGTAATCAAACAGCATATGTGATATATGCTTCTTGAGTCACAGGTAAAATACTAATGACATATTTCAGTGATTTAGTGCCTGGTCACAAACCTTGCAGATTTGGCAGGAAATATTTTGACATTATTAAGCCCTTGATCAACTGGCTGGTTTAAGAGAGACAGATACAAGGAATTGTGGGAATGTTTGATGTTAATTATTTGGCTCCTCCAACCGATTGAAATGGAGGAGTTTCCTGCACTCTAGAAGAACTTATTTTGAAGTCTTAGGCTATACTATACTTCTTTGTCTTTAATTATGGGGGGAATCAAAAGAAGAATGCTAGTGCCAAAGATTGCAAGGAAAGCTGGTGCAGAGATGAGAACTCAGTATTCCTGAAGCATTACACCGTAGCTCTAGGAATGCAAGGAGCTCCAGACAGAATGTAAGCTAGGTGTGGCCATGTAGATAATTGTGTGTAAGGAACTAACCTAACCTAAGGTAGCTCTACCTAAAGGTACTGGAGTCACCCTGAAGACCTTTTCATAGAAGTCATACAAGCTAGCTGTTCAACTTAATATGAGCAGCATCCTTGAAAAAAGGTTCAAAATTCTAGCTCAGCTTTGATTGATTGATTGACTGCCATCGGTGTCGACTCTTAGCGATCACATAGATAGATTCTCTCCAGGATGATCTGTCTTCAATTTGGCAGGTCTCTCAGTGGTGCATTCATTGCTGTTGCAATTGAGTCCATCCACCTTGCTGCTGATCATCCTCTTCTTCTCTTTCCTTCAACTTTCCCCAGCATTATGGACTTCTCAAGGGAGCTGGGTTTTTGCATAATGTGCCCGAAGTATGATAGTTTGGTTTGGTTTGGTTGTTTTGTTTTGTATGATAGCTTACAGAATCAATAATATTTTAACATACAAATATTACTGTATGCAGGCCCTTCAACAGCCCCTTCATCTCCTCTAATGCTTTCCAAAAGTGGGAGATATCAGGAAAAAATTGGTAATTGCAGTGGGAAGCTCTGAGTGTATCCGAAGTTCTGGTCTCCCTCCCCAAGGGTAAAGCCTCCCCAGCTTCTCCTCTAACCTGTGCCCCAGGGGGGCTGGAAATTAGTTGGAGGGGACTGAAGAGTTGAGCAGATCTTTTTCTATCTCCCATCTCAGTATGGGGAAAGAACATATAAAGAAATATCTCCTCATCTCCCCTTTACAAAAGGAATGCAGCTATTCCCCTTAGGGGATGGGGCCGTAGCTCACTGGTAGGGCATCTGCTTGCATGCCAGGTTCAGTCCCAGGTTCAGTCCCTGGCATCTCCAGGAAGGGCTGGGAAAGACCTCTGTCTGAAACCTTGGAGAATTACTGCCCGCCAGCGTAGACAAGTAAGTTAGATTGACCAATGGTATGACTTGGTATAAAGCAGTTTCCTGTGTTTCTGTGGGGAAGGAGGATATGTGCTCTGTGTACTACAGCCAGAGCAAAGGGTGGGGGGAGGATTTCTTCATCATCTTCAGTGGTATAGTCAACTCAATTTGCCCAATATTTTCAGTACAGATAAACCGATGATAACGATAGCCAGTGACCAAGATCCAAACAGTTCTGTGTGCCCATGGGGCTTTCGGCAATTATTTCCCAAGGAGGATTCCCTACATTGCATACCACCCCACTTTTGAAACTGGGAGCACATTCCATAGCAGTTTCTAATAAAGTTTGAAACAACGGCTGGGATTCAAGGGTGGGGGGAGAGGTCAAAGTCTCACTGGGCATGCCCAAGCCCTTGGGCATGCCTAATGAAGGTTTATGGAAAGTTAGTCTTGTGGTAGCAAGCATGAATTGTCCCCTCTGTTAAGCAGGGTCATCCCTGTTTGCATTTGAATGGGAGAGTATGTGTGAGCACTGTAAGATACTCCCCTTAGGGGATGGAGCCACTCTGGGAAGGGCAGAAGGTTCCAAGTTCCCTCCATGGCATCTCCAAGATATGGTTGAGAGAGATTCCTGCCTGCAACCTTGGAGAAGCCACTGCCAATCTGGATAGACAATACTGAGCTAGATGGACCAGTGGCCTGACTCTGTAGAAGGCAGCTTCCTACGCTCCTATGTCCCTATGATCCTGGCCGGGGTATTTATATATTTATAGATGGTGATTTGTTGTGCCTGAACTAAACACCATACATAAAAGATGATTATATCAATGTTATTCAGTCATCTTTATAGAGCCATGGTTTCCTTACATTTTTTGGTGGAACCTAGATCCTATTGTTTTTCAATCTTATATGTATTGACAACACAAACAAGAGTCCTGTGTTGCAACTCTGAAGCCAATGCAAATGATTTGGCTCACAAGATACAATACCCTTTCAATTGCGTCACTGGGGATTCCATTGTCATTTGTTGCAGCCAGTATTCCATTTCCTTATTTGAATATTACATCAAGCAAAATGCATTACAGTATGAATAGCCTTCTTTTGACAGTCTTCTGGGGTTTTTTAGGCCTATAGGGAAAATATTCTGTACTCACAGATACAGAAATCTAATCTTAAACACCACTTCACTAACCCAGAATTGAGGACTGAGAAAGTAGAATTCAAAATATCCAAAATTGGAAATATAGATTACTTAAAATATCATTAAGACAAAACTAGGCATGATGGTGGTAGAACAGAGTGTTTAAATCTGCATTTTCAACAATTACACATAGAAAGCCTGGGAGCGGGGTCCAATTTCAGGAAGATTTTCTGGATGAGGGACAATTAACCCTCCTCAGTCACACAGCTTACATCTTTGCTAGTGAAAGTGGTAGTGAAACCTGAAGGTTGTTCTCATAACTGGCTCTGCCCAGGCTAGGGCAGCCCTACCTGGGAAGAGTTGGTCATGAGAAGCGCCAGGGTCAATCCCAATCCCGGCGCTCCATGACCAAGTAGCCTGGGTTTTGTACCTGGGCTTATAGTGAGGTAGAAGGGCACGGGCATGCCCTTCTACCCCACTCCCCAGTCATGTGAACACTTGGACAGCCTGCATGGTACATTGTGGGATGCTGGAGGACTTCCTCCTCCGGCTTACAGCATTGCTGCTCACCATGGTGTAACTCATGCTTCATGAGTGGCAGAGGCGTCAAGCTGATTGTGATCATGTGGGGAGGCAGGTAGGAGCCTGCCTAGCCACCAGCCCTCCCCAGCTCAGTCTTGAGAACAACCTTCTAGTCTCTTTCAGCTAGGTTTTCTTCTGGTATTGGGAAGGAAGGGTTACATTTGTTTGTTTGTTTATCATATTTTTATACCGCCTGCATGGAGGTAAGCTGTAGGCAAGCAGAGAGTACAGCACTTCTCACTATAGTCTTCTTTTGCTCCTTAAAAAATGTCCCCCTTACTTCCCATTTACTCTGAGACTGGAGGAGATCCATTTTGAAGAGCAAAGATCTAACATCATCTAGCTTACCCCAAGTTGTACAGTGAAGTCTATACTAGTTTAGCATACATTACAGGGCACCCTCAATTACTGGGTTCAAATCCCTGCTCAGCCATGAAGCTAAGCAATGTGGTTAGCCTCCAAAAAGTCATTCTTTCACACACTAGTTTATCCCATAGGTTATTGTCATGATAAATGGGAAAGCCACATGTATGCTGTCCTGAGCTCCTTAGAAGAAGGGCAAGATACAAATCTAATAAGGGTGTAAAATCACAGGAATACAAGATTATCTACCTCAACCTCATGTGAGGCATCATCCACAACATGATAAGATTAGGGATGTGCACAAACTGCAGTTTGAGCACAGTTCAGGAGCAGGACTCGAGAACTTTAAGAAAGAGGAGGACAGGTCCTTACCTGCTCTGTGTGCCACCCCATGCAGCTTCCTGCTGGGGTGGCGTGCATCCCTATTATTATTGTTGTTGTTGTTGTTTACACAGGATAGGTGTTATTGACTGGTTTGTTTTATCCAGACATCGAGTCCTTCCCAAGGACCTGGGATGGCTGAATTTTATTGTCAATGTTGTTGTTATAGATATCGTCACAGAATATAGGCTGTTCCCAGTAAAGCTGCTTTTTGTAATTGGCTGATGGTGATTTCTGTGGCCCCTATGGTGTTGAAGTGCTCTTCAAGGTCTTTTGGAACTGCACCCAGGGCGCCAATTACCACTGGGATTATTTTGGTCTTTTTCTGCACCAGCCTTTCAATTTCAATTTGTAGATCTTTGTATTTGGTGATTTTTTCTATTTCTTTTTCTTCTATTCTGCTATCCCCTGGTATTGCTATGTCGATTATTTTGACTTGTTTTTCTTTCTTCTCGACTACAGTTATATCTGGTGTATTTATTGTGTGGCAGATGTTTGCATGTTTGTAGTCAGAAGTCCCATAATATTTTTGCATCTTCATTTTCTACAACTTTTTCAATTTTATGGTCCCACCAATTTTTGGCTACAGGAAGCTTGTAATTTTTTTTGCAGATGTTCCAGTGTATCATCCGTGCTACCTTGTCATGCCTTTGTTTGTAGTCAATCTGTGCTATCTTTTTACAATAGCTGATTAGGTAGTCCACAGTTTCATCTGCTCCTTTACAAAGGCAGCACTTGCTGTTTGTTGTTGACTTTTCTACTTTTGCTCTTATTGCATTTGTTCTTAGTGGCTATTCTTGTGCAGCCAATATTAGACCCTCTGTTTCTTTCTTCAAGTTGCCATTCTTAAGCCATTGCCAGGTCTTGGTGATGTCTGATTTTCCACTTATATTGTGCAAACATTGACCATGCAGTGGCTTATTTTTCCTTTTTTCTGCTCAGTTCTTGACTTGTTCTTTCTTGTAGGCCTGCTTTGTTTCATTGGTGTTGAATAGTTTCGCGTTCTTGACCATTTTAAGCACATCTTCTTCACTATCCTTGATATATTCTTTAAGGCCTCTTTTCTCCTTCTCTACTGTTTGATGGACTTGCAGCATTCCTCTTCCACCTGAGCTGTGAGGGACGTATAGCCTATCGACATCACTGCGGGGGTGCAGAGCATGACTGATGGTCATGATTTTCCTGGTCTTACGATCTAGCGTCTCTAGCTCTTCCTGGGTCCAGTCTATTATTCCTGCAGTGTATCTGATAACAGGTATCACCCAGGTGTTTATGGCTTGTATGGTGTTCCTGCCATTGAGCTTGGACTTGAGGATTTTTCTAACTCTCCAGATGTATTCACTTCCAATTTTTCTTTTAACTTCAGTGTGTGCAATTATTATTATTATTATTTCTTGTTTACACAGTCAGACAGATGTTATTGACTGGTTTGTTTTATCCAGACATCGAGTCCTTCCCAAGGACCTGGGATGGCTGAATTTTATTGTCAATTGTTGTTGTTGTTGTTGTTGTTGTTGTTGTTGTTGTTGTTAAATTTATGTACCGCCTGACTCCAAAGGCTTTAGGCGGTTCACAAAAATATACACCAGAAAAACAAAATAAAACAAATTATTAAAAACAGAAATGTAAAAATTAAAAACATTCAGCGACTACTAAAAGTCTGGCTGGTGGGGGGGAAAGTGTCTTAAGGGTTCTTTTGAAGGCTGGGCTGGCAAAGATGTTTAACCATGAATATCTATAGGGAGCGCATTCCATAGCCCAGGAGCGACTACGGAGAAGACCCACCCCTGAGTCTCTGCCAGATGAGCTGGTGTCGCCGCAGCATACGGAGCTGGACCTCTCTCAATGATCTCAATGTGCAGTGGGGATCTTGCAGAAGAAGGTGCTCTCTTACGTAACCTGGTCCCAAGCCATTTAGGGCTTTAAAGGTAACCACCAGCACTTTGTATTTTCCCCAGAAACCTATTGGTAGCCAGTGCAATTGCTGTAAAACAGCCATAATATGGTCTCTCCAAGACACCCCAGAGACTGCTGCATTTTGAACCAACTGAAATTTATGAACCACATACAAAGGCAGCCCATTGCAGAGTACATTGCAGCAGTCAAGCCTAGAGGTTACCAGAGAGTGTACCACAGTTCTGAGATCACTATTATCACTAACATGATAATGAGATATTAGTATTACAATCTATTCACAAACATTTAACGTGCAATTAGGTATACTAAGGATTTGAATAGCGTGTTTTGTGTGTGCAAGGCAGTTCACGTGTATTACAGGTTTTTGTAAAGATTACAAGATAAGTACTTATTATTATTATCCCCATTTTGCAGCTGGGGAACCAAGGCTTGCAAAAGGCCACCTAGTACCGTAATTACCTGAATAGAAGATGACTCTGAATTTAAGATGACTCCCTCAAAAAATACAGGCCAAATACAGGTTATAACTGTATTTGCTTGAAAGGAAAAGGACTCTGAATTTAAGAAGTTCTCCAAGAACTTGGAGAAAAGCTTGTCTTGGATTCAAGTAAATACAGTATGTGAGATTTGCCACTTAGAGGTGAGATTTGAACCAGAAATGTCCCGATTCACAGCTCAGTCTCTTAGCCACTACCTGTACCAACTCACAGTGCTGCTATGTGATTTGATATACAGTAAGACACATGGGGGTAGGTGAAGTTTACTTAGAGTAGCAAAAGTCATGAGATGGCCTGGATGCAGTTTACTTTAAAAATCCAAAAGAAGCAGCAATACACAATTACATAGAAACAGTAATACATTCAGTTCCTGTTCGGGTATCTTTAAAAATATATATATTTTAAGAGAATACATATCAAAACAATTATATTAATGTAAACAAGGCATATGAATAGACATTATCCTCCAATTTGTGTTCTAATGGTTTAGAAATAAAATGTAATTTCTTAATTTATCAGTCTCACATTCCTTTGTTCACCTGTAAGAAGTTGACTAACCTGCATCCCGGACATGCTTGTATCAAACAGTGTTAAACTGTTTGAGTATCATTTATAAATTACTCAGGCTCTGATCTTCAGTTACTTTATTCTAAGCTATCATCATAATAACAAATTTTTATGAAGTACCTTAACAGTGAGCCAGCAACATTCATTTAAGCACACCAGGCCAATTCCACAGAAGAATCACACATTAGAAAAGTATTAATATAAAACTGACATTTTGAATTCCAATATGAAAATATTCAATATGTGCTTGTTACTCTGTAGAATACAAAGCTTCAACCAAGTGTGGTAACACAATTTCCCATGGGTATTCTTCTACAAAGGAAAAGTGTCACACTGGAATCAGTCAAGCTTTAAAAATGGGACTGCCCAGAAATTGCTTTTTTATTAAGGGTCTCGTTCTGTTATATGTTTAATGCTAACTGTTCAAGGATTACTGCACTTGGGCAAGGCTTTAATTTACATGATACTTGTTTAATTCTCTGTACAGAAGCAATAGGTCAGAGGTTGATTCTAATTTTAACAGACCAGAAAATAAATACTTCTAGAAAAGTCTATTTTCCTCTACACTTTGCCCACTAACATTCAGGCACTACAAGGGCCAGCATAACAAAAGCCATTCACTGTGAAACTGTGAACTCTACAATAATTATTGTAGTTATTGGAACTTCGGGTAACAAAGTTGTGATCATTCTGGCTTTGCATCCTCTGGGCTAATTAGGTAAGGTTTCCTTCCTGCTTTCCCCCGCTGCTGGCTTACAGTAGTCTCACACACACTTTAGGTCATGGGCCAGCTACTATTTTAAAAGCAGTATATGTTGTTGTCCTATGCTGAAGGGGAAGGTTAGTGGGGGGGAAGTAATTCAAAATAATTGGGGACAACAAACTTTTTTTTAAAAAAACATACTGTATCTATAGGTGATTCTGTGGTTTTACAACCTCCTGCTCTCTTTTCAGTGTGACTGGTATAATGAATATGCACATCTTATTACTCTTTTACACTGAAACAAAGAAAAGCAGCTGTGAATACACAGGCCAGAGACAAAAGAAGCTGTTTGTATATATCATGTTGTGTATATTGAACCTACTGTTATTTGTTAATGCTTGTACAGACCTTTGCTGATTTCAAGTTAGGTGTTTTGCCTATGGACTTCTCCCAGACAGCAGGTTTTACCACAAGTTTATTGTGAGGCTTTACTCCAAGTTTAAAATTGCCCAAAAAAAACTGATGCAAAAAATGATTTTCTTTTTAACCTGGATATAAACTGGCCTATACTGTAATGCACAATGAAAAATCCAAATTGGGTTGGCTTCCCGATAGCTCGCAGAGACTTTGGGGTAAATTTGGCCGACGTGTGATAAACAGAGCCAGCGTGGTGTAGTGGTTAGAGTGCTGGACTAGGACCGGGGAGACCCGAGTTCAAATCCCCATTCAGCCATGAGACTAGCTGGGTGACTCTGGGCCAGTCACTTCTATCTCAGCCTAACCTACTTCACAGGGTTGTTGTGAGGAGAAACTCAAGTATGTAGTACATGCTCTGGGCTCCTTGGAGGAAGAGTGGGATACAAACATCATCATCATCATCATCATCATAATGTGAATTCACACCTCCATTCCAGAGGAGAGATGAACTTAAAGCTAGGTGTGGAAAAATTCCAGAAGAAGCCCAAGTCTTTTCTTGTAAAAATCACTGTTTAACACAAACTTCAAAGCCATTCTTTACAAGTAGATGCCAAACTCCAGCTTTGGTACTAGTTCTGTTTGATATTGTAGGGATCCTTGTTCAAAGACATGCTGATGGCCTTTGTGGTGTCACTTATGCTTTCAGGAATTTGTATCCTGGCTGACCTTTTACAGGCATTGGTTTTGCAACAATACCTTCAAAGGGCTTCCAAAATGTGGCCACCATCTGCAGCCAGAAGGATGTTTTCTATCTTTTTCATGCTCAAAGAAATGATGACAACTTTCCAGTGGCGGCTGTGCCCTTGCTTACAGTAGAATTTTGGTCTTCATCCTGTATCTCCATCACTTCAGCCATGCACACCTGCAACTGGAATCCACTCAGAAGCACAAGGACATGTGTAGCACCCGAAGGCTTACATACTTTGTCATAGAACAAAAATTTCTAGAACAAAGGGAAAGAAAATAATTTAACAAAAAATTACACAGTTAGGATTTATTATATGTTATTCAGGATTTTCACTGGAAGTTTGAGAAACACATACTTGGAAATATTCCAGAGCTTTTCATCACAGTCTGTTTCTAGTTCCTTTAGTGCCTTGGTGAAATCTGCTATGTTGGCAGTTGTAGGCAGAAACTTGAAATTGTAGCTTCATGTTGTGGTGTTTCCAGGTGAGTCTGATTCTTTAAGATGCTCGGTGTCTTTTCCTTTTCATCAAAATGGCATTCAAAACAGCTTTCTGGGATATCTCCTGATGGTTGTTGGAAGTTCAGATGGTTTGTGAGTTTTCCTGCAATCAGTTCCTGTATATGAGCAAAGTAAACAATGTGAATGTGGTGCAGTTCTTTCAACACATCCTGGAAGCATCTACTCATGTATACAGCATTGTCCATGACAAAGAAATTTACAATGATATTGTAAATGGCTTAATTGATGAGCGAGAATCATAATGACAGCCATTTATAATTGTTGTGGCTAAGCAACTCTGAACCCCCAACAGATACACAAATCCTTCCATTGCCATTCTTGTCAGTTTGTAAAGTTAAAACAGATTTCTATTGAAATAAAATGTCCTCTCTACAAATCACAGCAACCTTCTTTACTTCAAGTTTCCCTATGACACAGTTATTTTGTGGGTCCAAATACAGCTGGAGCATGGATCACCTGAAGCTGGCTTGCAAATTGCTCCCATTGGCTATTATCCTGTAGGGGTGTTCACGGAACCGGCTGGCCCAGCTTGGTTCGAGTCCGGACTGGACTGAAGTTCAGTCTGGCCCCCATTGACACACACACACACACACACACACACACACACACACACACCCAGTCTGGTCTGGTCCAGGAGGGGTTCCTGAATTATTATTTTTTTAAATAAAATAAAATAAAATAAAAATACCTGTAGCTCCTTTGGGGGGGCTTCCTGTAGGCCACCGGGGGGGGTGCGGCGGTCCATGAATGTTTCCCCTCCCCCCACCGGCCTCTGAAATCACCACCGCAGCCAGGTAAAGCAACTCTTTTCGGCCCATTCAGACCTCCATAACTGCGCACAGCAGCCGTTTTGGCCGCCACCATGCATGCGTAAATGGCCTCTGCGAGGCCTGGCATGGCCCACAGCCTCGCAGAGGTCATTTGCACTTGCGTGGTGGCCATTTTGGAAAAAAACAAAATGGCCACCATGCCTGCGCAAATAACCTCTGCAAGGCCATGGGCTATGCATGCGCGGCTGTGGACAAAATGGCCACCGCGTGCAGTTATGGAGGCCCAAACCCGTGGCAGTGATTTCAGAGGCCGGCGGGGGGAGGGGAACCTTCACGGGGGGACACACAAACCCCATGGCCTACAGGAAGGCCCCTGAAAGGGCTACAGGTATTTTTTATTTTTATTTAAAAAAATTAAAAATCGATCGTTCCGCAGACTTGTCCGGAGGTTCGGTTCTGGTCCAGATGGAACCGGGGTGGGGTTCAGTTCGATCCCAAACCCCCAAACCTCTGGACCAAGCCCCCAAACCCCCAAACTTTGGGACCAGTCTGCACATCCCTAATATCCTGATGAATGAAGTGCTTGTGTCATGAACAAAGTTGCGCTAACAAAAGTAGTTGTGCTTTTTAAAAACCAAGGATTTGAACCACTTCTCAAAAGTTCAATTTAAAACTGTCCGGTGGGGGGCCTCCGCCAGCCTTACTGGCTCCAATGTTCCCTCAGCGGCCGAGGCCAAAAAGGCCCCAGGCAGGGCGGGTGGCTGAGCAGAGCAGCCCAAAGGGCAGCCAGCCGAGACACTGTGGGACCAGGAGGAAGGGTGGGGGCAAGAGAGGGAGGAGGTGGCAGCAGACAGAGGCACAGTTGAGGGGGATAAGGGTGAAAACAGCCTGATACAGCAGGGCGGAGGTCCAATTAGCGGGGGGGGTGGGATGCATCGGTTGTCAGAAGGGATTTAAGGCAGGCTTGGCCAGTGATGAGGGGCAGTTGGAGGGCAAATGTTGGAGGCCTCTGGAGAGAGACTGCCACAGTGACCCCAAGGAGCCTGGAGGAGGAGGACTCAGGTGAACCAAACCCCCTCCCCTCAAAAACTCTGAGGCCGTGCCTGGGGGAGGTGAGAGGGAGAAGAAAAACAAGACAATGGCCATGGAGAGACCAGTGTCATGACAAAAACAAATCAGTCGTGCTGCAGTTGTGCACTGTTGTACATGCTTGCAGTAGCACAACACTAGTCAACAGCTTTGTTTCTACAGGATGTTACAGGATGTCAGCCATTGTGCATAAATGTATGCAGTTGTTAGTGCAGTAACAATGGTCTAAATTTGGAAAGTGGTCTAGTTTGGAAAGTGACAGATTAGTGAGGATAGGTTCCCCTGACCTAAAATGACTGCTTCAGCACCAGAGACGTAACTATAGGGGGGGCACATGCCCCGGGTGCCATCTTTTCTGGTCACGTGGGGGGGGGGGGCGCCACCATGACCAAATTTTTAATTTTTAATTTTTATTTTTTGTTAATACAAATGTTTCCTGCTCAGTGCAGCAGCGCTGCAGCAGTCAAGGGAGCGCGTCGGTGCCCCCTTCCCCACGAGCGGTCCCTTCCTCGCCACCTGCACCCCCACCATTGCTTTGCTGGCGCCTGGCGGCCAGTCAGTGGCCTGGCTTGGCAGCGGCGGGGGGAGCTTGTGAGGAAAAACCTAAGTATAATGTAGTATGTTGGGGGGGCGGGGGGGCACGGGGGGGGGGCGCCATTTCAGTGCTTGCCCCGGGCGCCGTTTTCCCTAGTTACGCCTCTGTTCAGCACACCTCATGAAAGGGTCTTCTGGGCATATATAAAGTGTTCCCTACACCACTTCCATGCTTGGGCTGAGGCTGCTGTCACCCTTATATGTTCTTACTAAACAGGTTGGTACCAAACAGTACCAGCTCATTTGTGTACCCCTGCTAACTGAGCAAAGAGGCACCTTTTACCATGGTGATTCTCTTTATTTAGCAGGGGGAGAGTAACTGGCCCTATCCACCCCCAGCACAGTACTTCCAGTGACTGTTGCTGGTGTCTATCTTATGTTTCTTTTTAGAATGTGAGCCTTTGGGGACAGGGTTCCATCTTATTTGTTTGTTATTTCTCTGTGTAAACCACCCTGAGCCATTTTTGGAAGGGCGGTATAGAAATTGAATTATTATTAGTATTATTATTAGTATTATTATTATTATTACAGTGTAAGCAAGTCAGCAGTCTCTAGCCTAGGAGCATGTATATGAGCCAGCACACATGAGAAGAACATTTAAATGAGAAGGGAGGTGTGTTCCATCAATATACATGAATGAATACATACATACATACATACATACATACATACTACAAGTAAGTGATTCATGTGGCCAGCATCACATCTAACTTCTCTAAAGGCAAACTAGTCTTAACTGTTCTGCCACCTTTAGAGGCACTAAGGACTACAAAAAGGTTTGCCTTGACTTGAAAAGGGAAACGTTATGATGCAGGGCAATGATGCTTAGTTGATGACTCCAACAAAAACAAGTTGTTCTAGTAAGAACGAATCAGCCTACTTTCCTTCATTATCTCCACAACTGGACAAATTTGGTTCAAATCGAGGTCCACAAGTTAGATCTCTTGTGCCTCAAATGTTTACGCATCACCATCTTAAATCCACATGGATGACATCATCACAAGCTATGCCACTGAGGTGTCCCTGTGTGTCATTCACTGCAACTGTACCCAATTTGGATAAAAGTGGTTAGACAGTCCACAAATTAGCCCACTTGCACCTCAGATGTTCATGTGGCCACCATTTTGAATTGGAGTGGATGACATCATCACACACCATGCCATTAGAGCATACCTATGTGCCCCTACAGCTGTAGCAAATTTGGTTCAAAATGGTTAAGCAGTCCACAAGTTAGCCCACTTGCACCTCAAAAGTTTAGGTGTCCACCATCTTGAATCAGGGTGGATGACATAATCACAGGCTATGCCATTTAGGGGTCCCTGTGTGTCACTCATTGCAACTGTACATAATTTGGTTTTAATTTAATTTAAATTAAATTAAAATTTGGTTTAAACAGTCCACAAATTAGCCCGCTTGTACTTCAGGTGTTCACATGGCTGCCATATTGAATTGGAGTGGATGACATTACACACCACACCATTTGGGCATCCCTAAGTGTTCCTACAGCTGTAGCAAATTTGGTTCAAATCGGTTAAGTAGTTCAAAAGTTAGCCCACTTGCGCCTCAAATGTATACGTGTCTGCCGTCTTGGATTGGGGTGGATGACATCATCAGAAACTAAGCCGTTGAGGTGTCCCTATGTGTCCCTACAACTGTACCCGATTTGGTTCATATTGGTCCAGGCATTTCGAAGTTGATGGGGGTGGGACACAGACACACATATAGAAAGCTGGGTAATCTCATACGCCTACTGGAAAGTAGGCTTTTAAAAGCATCTGTTTCTAGCCATGTGAGAACATAAACACTTTTCTTGTCAATATGTAAACTAACTTATAGTTGCTATCAATGCCACAAAGACCTGAGTTGGCCTGAAGTATTTTGTCTCAGGTTGTATATGGAAGTTACCCACGATAGTCACTCTAGGCACCTTAACATTTCCAAGATCAACTGAGAAGAAGAAAGAAGAAAGTTTGGGTGGCAAACAAATTTGATGAAAGAAAGAAACAGGAAAAAGAAAGAAAGAAAGCATTGTCAGTCTTGGAATCTGTTCCATTACCGGGGCGTATCTAGGGTAGGGTAAGCAGGGCACGTGCCCCAGGCACCACTTGAAGGGGGCGCCATTTTTTAGAATGAAAAAAATTAAATGGACACCAAAAACAAAATGGCCACCACGCATACTCAAATGCCCTCTGCAAGACCCTAGTATCTGGGAAAAGTCAAATTCTCCATTTATTTTTAAAACTTATGTAATAGTGATGCTACAATGCATAGTAGAGAATTAGACAGGCACTTCTGTTTAGTTTTCCAAGTACACCTCCACATAGTATTTGGGTATTTCATGAGCCCCAGCATACTGAAATTTGTAGTTTTCCAGCATTTTTTGGTCTGGCTACGTCCACTGCTAAATAGTTTTTGAAATATTAGAAGATTTACGAGCTTGACTTGTATTTTTGAGCTGATATTATGGTAAAGTTATCTGAAAGATGGGTGTCAGATGTTTGGACAGGGGGCACAATTTCAGTGCTTGTCCTAGGTGCTATTTCCCCTAGATACGCCTCTGTCCATTACCTAGGGCAAAATCTAACTTAGAAAGAAGTCTATGAGATCATTCACACAATCAAAAACTGTATTCTACCCAGGTTTGGGAGTTGTGTGTGCACCCAATTTTCAGCTGTGTGGAAGAAGGTAGGAGGAAAACCTGGGTAGAAGTGATTATGTGGAAGCAAGGAGGGAAACCTGGGGAGGCTTTTGAACACAGTTTTTGATTGTGTAGGTGGCCTCTATGAGAGCATGACAGAAACAAGCAGCAGCAGCAGTTTTAGTGGTGGAAATCTCAAGCCCTGCCCCGTCACCCAGTCTCCTCCTTACGACTGGATTCTGGAATTTGCAAATTAAGTTCTTACTAAGCCCACCTTCTCATCTATATCACAGGTTGGTCCATTATCAAATAAGCAAAAGGTACTCCAGGATGTGGTGATGGGCTTATGAGGTGTGAGGCTTGTGGGGCAGCCTGAACACGAACACACACACACACACACACTGTACATACACAAATGTACTTAATGGTTCAGATTACAAAACTGGAGGAAATGTTTTTCCGCCACTTCATAAAGAATCAAAGATACAGCACAAAATTTCTAACCCCAAAGTTTGTATTAATTTATTGCAAGAAAGACTTTATATTTCACACTACAAAAGAAAGCTACAAAGAGCGTTGAGTGAATGAATATTGCATAGGCAAGGAGTTTTCATTTCCACCTTGGAAAGTTGATTTCCAGCTCTCTGGGAAACCAGGATAATTGAATGGTTTTCTGTGCATGCTGCAACAAAACTACTCATAAAATAAATGACTTTTGTCCAGGTGAATTTTATCCAGGTGAATTTAATATACAAAATTCAACTAAAAACAATCAAGGTAAATAAAAGGAAATGGACATTATAAAGGTAAAGTTAAGGAAGACCATGTATTTTTGCCAGAATATGCTGGAAATATAAGAGCAAGGTTGTTCCAGATAGAAGGCGATTCAGGAGAGAACGTTTACCTTCTATTATTTATTAACTCTGTAAATAATGTTGAAATACAGGAGACACCAAGCATGGATACAAAATGAAGAGAGAAAAGCAGGGAGGAAAGAATCTGCATAAGCAACAGAGAAAAGGTCGAAAAGGCAGACTGGGTTCAGCCCTAACAGGGATTTTATCCAAGGGCACATTTGAATAAACACACCTCAAATAAACTGAAAGCCAGATAAATTTGGATTAGAGCAGAGGGTCATCCTGCTTTGCAAATGTGTAGCAGAAAATATGAAAACTGCATTTTCACTCACTGTCAATGTTCACTGTTAATGTTCAGTGTGGCTACAGGATGTGATCCAAGCTACCCATCACCTTGTTCAACACAGTCAGCAAACTCTATGCAAAGCATATACACTGGAAGCTCAGGGACTGGCTGGACCAAGAAAATCTCCTTGCAGAGGATCAGGAGGCCAATTCTTGAGTGACAAGTGTTTAGTTCTTTAACACCTTATTGAGAAATATTCCATCATCAATCACCACAATATCTGTCTATGCAACCTTCATAGACCTCAAGGCAGTGTTTGATTCCTCCCGAATCAAACTGTGGGGAAAGCTGGAAATCTCCTCAAGTGACCGGCACCTGCTACTCATACATATCCTATATGCTGACACATCCCTCAGTGCAACCCAGAAGGCCACCTTTCAAGTGTGTTCCCAACCCAGAAGGGCATAAAACAAGGCTGCATTCTCACCCCACTCCTGTTCAACTTCTATATCAATGCCATGGTAGGTCACCTTAACAAACCAGATATCTTCCCCACCAAGCTTGCAGAGACACACACTCTACCCTGCTCTACACAGACGATGCAGGAATTCTCTCAAGGAGCCCCATAGGTCTCAAAAGAGCTCTGAGGACCTTCTCCCAGTACAGCAAGGAAGATCAGCTGGAAATCAACTATCATAAAACCAAAATCATAGCCTTTGCCAAGAATTTGTACTCCCGGCACATAAATAGGCACAAAATTGAACAGGTCTCATGCTTTAAATATCTAGAGGTAGTTCTCCACACCTCTGGCACCAGAAAAGCGCATGGCTCTCATGTTGCTCAAAATGCACTGAGGAATTCCTCTGCCATCCTTAAATTATTCTGGACAAAAGGAGGCCACTACATACCTGCTGCCCTCAAATTGTTTGAAACCAAGCCTCTGGCCCAACTGGTCTTGTGGTGGAGCTGGTCTTGTGGTGGCAAGCATGACTTGTCCCCCTAGCTAAGCAGGGTCTGCCCTGGTTGCATATGGATAGGAGACTTGATGTGTGAGCACTGAAAGATCTTCCCCTCAGGGGATGCAGCCGCTCTGGGAAGAGCAGAAAGGTCCAAGTTCCCTCCCTGGCTTCTCCAAGATAAGGCTGAGAGAGATTCCTGTCTGCAACCTTGGGGAAGCCAGTGGCAGTCTGTGTAGACAATACTGAGCTAGATAGACCAATGGTCTGACTCAGTATATGACAACTTACTATTTATTTATTATTTATTACATTTATATCCCGCTCCTAGCTCCTTTGGCACCCAAATGGGCCCCTTCTCCAACTTTGCACCACTGGAGCTTGTCCAGTCCAAATTCCTAAGAGCAATTCTCCAAGTCCCTCAGTGTGTCTCCGACACCACCCTATGTCTGGAGACAGGTCTGCTGAAAGTGTGAATGGCCTTAACTACTGACTACTAGAGTGTGAATGGCCATAACTACTGGCTAAGGCTATACCTCAGCCCACTGGGTCTAGCCCCACTAACACTACAGGATAACTCCCAGTCCAATTGGAAACTGACACTTTTGACAAAAATGTCATCCACACCTGCCATGGGCTACAAATAGGCAAAAACACTCATCAAACAGTGCATATCGGATATGGGACCCCAAACCAATCTGGGCAGGGTCCTGCACTTCCTTATCAATGAAAAACTAAGATACACAGCATCCTGCGCCACATATCTAATGCAGCTGCAAGCTCCAAATCACAGAAGGACCTTTATCCTGGCCCAATATGGTGCCCTTCCCTTAGCTGTGCTAGAAGGCAGATACAGGAAGACCCCTCCCTTGGAACGCCTATGCCCCTGCAACTCTGGGAAAGTTGAAATAACAGTACATGTTCTCCTCTACTACCCATTCTAGAGACATTCACACCACCCTCATCCTCCCATTATTACTCAAGTCCTCAGCTCATAGAAGCCAATTGTATACCTCTCTGCTGCTTTCTGACTCCAAGCCTGCTACCACGCATAATGCTGACAAGTTCTGCAGTGTGCAAAATCCATCAGTTCCTGACAGACAGCAAGACTTAAGCAGGCCGGACACGGCGCTTAGCTCTATAACCCGGTTTTTTTAATTTATTCAATTTCTATACCACCCTTCCAAAAATGGCTCAGGGCAGTTTACACAGCGAAACAACAAACAAATAAGATGGAACCCTGTCCCCAAAGGGCTCACAATCTAAAAAGAAACATAAGATAGACACCAGCAACAATCACTGGAAGTACTGTGCTGGGGGTGGATAGGGCCAGTTACTCTCCTGCTAAATAAAGAGAATCACCACGTTAAGAGGTGCCTCTTTGCCAAGTTAGCAGGGTATAGTTTTATCTCACTCATTAGCATTTTATAGTAGCATTTTATAACCAGTATTCCATAGTTTTATAGTTTCATAGTTTTGCAGCTTTTTAGAATTTAAGACCTTGGGCCCTTGGGATTAAAGGATCTAGGATCACAACCCTCTTTTATGTTCTTTTTATGTCTCTTTCATGCCTTCTGTGTCATGTTTATGCCTTTTACGCCATTGTAACCTACTTTATGCTGCTCAAAGACTGTAATAAAGATGATTTGATTTGATATAACCCATATGGAAAATGAACCATCCCCTATAAACTTCAATATGATCCCATACTAAATTGTATCTGACTAAAGAGATACAAAATTCTTCTACTTTTCCATCCATTCTCAGAGGGCACAACTGTAATTGTCAGCATAACATTCTTCATTTCTTTATAAGTGTATAGCATGATAGCATCTTTGCCAGGCACTATTACAGATCATTTACAATAGAATTTAGCTTTCAGACTGCAAGGGAGCTCACTCACTGAAGATTGCACAGCATCATCAAGATTCCTCAGATACCATCTGCATTTGCAAAAGCCTGCAGCTGTTCTAATTCTGTCATACCTGCTTTGGTTCGTCTCAGACCAGCCCAAGCATGGATAGGCAACAAGGTTGCCAAAGCTCTTGCACTGGTAAGATGTCTACCAGAATCAGCATCAAACCCCTAGTGAATGTTGAAACCAATCTAGAAGATGTCAATAGAACCAATGGGAAAAGAGCTGCCATTGGCTTGGATAGAAAGGAATCTACTAGGAGAGAAATGGCAGAGCTGAGAAGATGGATAAGTCTCCCTTATCCATGGTTTATTACTGCTCAAATTGTTAGGGGCTGCAAGCAAAAGGATGACAGAATGGCTTTTATGGAGGACACAGATGAATAAGAAAAGTACATTTCCTTTCTTCACATATATGTGCCTTGCTGGGTCCCTTACCAACTTGTGACTGTAAAGACACCTCAGGATGTTCCATTCAATTGCCTTCTCTTATGCTGGTCTCTGACCGTAATAAAGGCTTATGATTGCCTTCTACACCATGGACAAAAGCTGACAAGGCAAGGCCACAGCACTATAGACAGCTCCATGGGACAAATTGATCTAACAGCAGTCAGAGCTAGACTGACCTCTTAAATACCACTGAGTTCAGGCAGACCCTTCTGGGCTCCATATCCAGTGGCTGTTGCTGGTGTCTATTTTATGTTTCTTTTTTAGATTGTGAGCCCTTTGGGAACAGGGGGCATTCTATTCTATTCTATTCTATTCTATTCTATTCTATTCTATCTATCTATCTATCTCTGTGCAAACTGCTTTGGAAACTTCTTCTGAAAAGTGGTATATAAATATTTGTGGTATTCCTTCTATATCCTTGCCTGGAGAATGAAAGCCTTAAAAGGACAGCATTCTAGCCTGGCCGTAACTCCTTCCCTCTTCTCCATCTGATGTTGTTTCTGGCTTGCAGATATCAGGGGGAGCAATGATGTGGGAGAGATTGGCTCTTCAGGTGGTTCAGGCTCTGAAGGTGTTGTTTCAGGGGGTTCTAGTTCTGGAGTTCTTTGCTTTAACAAAATTGTTTTAGCACAAGCTTCCTTTCACTGACTAGAGTCTACTTAATAGATGGAGGCTGAAACATCATGTAGATGTAAAACAACATTACCTGTTGCTTTGTTCCTAGAGACCTGAGAACCAGCTATCCCCATTCTGTTGTTTTATGCTGGTATGATTTCATATATTTATTTATTTATTTTATTTATTAAAAATTTCTTATATACCGCCTCCTCCCAAAGACTCTAGGTGGTGAACAACAATAACACCAATAACAATTAATTAAAAATAACAAAAACAATAACAATATTGTTGTTGTTGTTGTTGTTGTTAAAGGGCAAATGCCTGGCAAAACAGTTGGGTCTTAAGAATGGCCTTAAAAGCAGCCAGGGAGGGGGCTGAATGAATCGGGGGGGGGAAGTGTTCCAAAGAAGAGGGGCGGCCACAGAGAAGGCCCTTCTAGGGGTCCAGGCACTACACCAGGACACTAAGGAGGGCCAGCTGAGAAGACCTCACAAGTTGGGATACAACTGACCGAGAGAGGCGATCCTGGAAATATACAGGTGTTAAGCCCTGTATATGTGCCACCTAATGGCGCAGCGAGGAAATTACATGACTAGCAAGCCAGAGGTTGCTAGTTCAAATCCCTGCTGATGTGTTTCCCAGACTATGGGAAACACCTATATCAGGCAGCAGCAATATAGGAAGATGCTGAAAGGCATAATCTCATACTGCGCAGGAGATGCAATGGTAAACCCCTTCGGTATTCTACCAAAGTCAACCACAGGGCTTTGTGATCGCCAGGAGTCAACACTGACGCGACAGCACTCTATACTTTTACTTTATGATCTCACATACTTTATATCATTTGTGGTGATGACCACAAGTTTATATAGCTTCGAAGGGGGATTAGATAATTTTTTGGAGGTAAGTCTACCAATGGCTATTTGCTTCCTTCTGATTCAAGGGCAGTAAATACCATTTATTGGGGAAGAATTGAGGGCTCTTGCCCTTCTGACTTACTCGTAGGCCTCTAAGAGGCATCTGGGTGGCTACTGTGGGAAACAGGATACTGGACTTGTTGGATCTTTGGTCTCTGATGGGCCTGTGGTCTGATCAAGACCTCTTCTTGTGTTTTAATCTCCTTGTAACCTTCCTTTAAACACATTTCACACACACACACACAACTGGAAAATTTCCTACTGAACAGTGTATATATGTGTGTGAGGGGGGAGGGTTACATCTGTCCTTCAGTCTAAATACCACACTTTTCATATCAATGTCAGGCAGCCTTGGCTCCACATATCAAGAGATTCAGAGGAGACAGATCAGTTCGGATTAGGAACTGGCTTTTTCAGCAGGAACTCAGAGGAAAGGTTTGCCTTTTCATTCACCCTTCGTCCTGAAATAAAACACTTCAGGAACTGTCAAGATTTGAAGGGCAAGTGATAAATACACTGCTTCACTAGAAATAGGATCAAGATCAGCATCTACTTGCTGGAGGAGTGGGCAACTCAAAGATGAAAGTGGAGCTGTTCCAAGATGAAAGTACATACTTGTCTTTAAGGATTAATCTTTTATAGATACCTTCTTGTGCTGTAAAAGGGATCGGCCTCAGACCCTCCAGTCGCCATCCAGCCCTTTTCCACATGAGTGGGGGAAAAACCTGACTCCTTTCTTTTCACAAAGCAAATTCTTCACAGACCATTGTCGGCAGGAACTGTCCTCACCAAAAGTAATGAGCCAAAGAAGAGCATAGAGGGAGAAATAAAAATACCTCAATAACATAGAAAGAAGCAGGATTTCTCACCTCTTAAACTAAAGGATTTACTTTCCCCAGTTTTTATAATAGGATGTCCTTGCAATCCCCTAGATAAAACTGATATCTTTACCAAATGTGGATTGGATGTTCTGTTCTGTTCTGTGATGGGGTGTGTGTGTGTATTTGCTCATGCAGGTATTGACAATGTTACTATCTACTACTCAAGCATTTTCATACTGAAAATTGTTAAAACATTCTCAGCTTGTGCAAAGACAAAAGAGAAACATTTCTGAAAAGGAAAATTATTCTACAAAACAGGTTAATTTTTAAAAAACCTTCCTCAATTAAAATAGTTGTACTCTAAAGATGGCTCTCCAACATGAAGTACAACCTATGGTAGAAAATTAAGAATTTACTTCATCTGTGTCTAAGATAAATAGCAGCAAGTCAGATATTATGTTTCTAGAGAAAAGTATTTATTTACAATTGTACTGTAAGTCATTTTAAGGACATTTACACTGAAAGGCAAATTTCATAGGTAAGTAAATTGGAGAAACCATCATCAAAGGGAACTCCCCGGTCCACTATCATGGTGGCCCTCAGATGGTTAATAGAGGATCCATCCCCTGACCCAACACACATACCTTTGAAATATGCATATCTTCCCTTGTTTCCAGTGATACCACAGATGTTAAAATTTAACTTAAAGAAGTATAGAGAGAATGGTACACAAGCAAAATATGCTCATACTGCGACATCTAGTAAAACTACAATAGCACTCAATACTTTGTAGTCTTCTTTAAAGTTTAGCAAGAACCTGTCAAAGAACATTAATTCACTTTACAATAAGAACACATTTCAATTGTGCTGGAGAGACTACAAAAATGGTTCCTCTTGCCATAAAAAATAACCAAGAAGCAAGATAAATGTAAAGGCCTAAAAAGGTTCCAGGGGATTGTTATGATGTATGTATGGTTACCTATTGAATAAAGAAAGGAAAGGTAGATAGTGGCATGCTAGATATTTGGTTTTTAGAGACATGTGTGTGCATTTGCAGGACTATTATCCAAATATTTTAGGGGCTAACAGGCAGGGATGAGGTCTGCACACTGTGCCATAATTTTCCATTGCCATCCAGCTTTTTTTTCTTCACTTGTATAGTGCCTGGGTGGCCCGATTCCGAGAATGAGTGTCAAGTTTTGACGTCCACTACTTTCAGTAACCCACTTGCCCTCTGAAAACATTCCTGTGGGATAGGCTGAAGACAGCTTTCCTGCTTCCCAGCCCACAAAATTAGACACTCCATAGAGGCAATTTCAGCTAGAAATTTTAATACCACAATTATTCCTTTTCCTTCTTCATGCACACTACAATTTAACATACACACTCTTCTTAATAGTTACTAGAACCCATCAGTCTAAATTACTTGAAAACATCAACAAAAAAACCATGATGGTCATGCTATAAGGCTGAAAGTACCAGTTTTTACCAAGCTAGTATAGTGAAGATGACACTCTGTGTTACAAGTTGCAGCAGCATCATGCTTCATACCCGGTCTGTATATAATTTTTAGACAATGGTACAACAAGGATAAAGCCACCTACTAGCTCAGCGGGAAATGACTTGCCTAGCAAGGATGAGGTTCCTGGTTCAAATCCTCCTGGTACTATATTTGGCAGCAGCAATAAGGGAAAATGCTGAAAGGCATCACTTCATACTGCGTAGGAGGAGGCAATGGTAAACCCCTCCTGTATTCTACCAAAGACAACTACAGGGCTTATTGGTCACCAGGGCTCTGTGGTCGACTCGACAGCACACTTTACCTTTTACAACAAGGATAACAGTAAACATGACTTGCTGATGATTTCCACAAGCAGATAAAGATCTAGAGTTCACAAACTTGAAAAATAAAAACATACTAGCTGGCCCAGGCAAAGAGCATCTATGCCTCTAGTTCTCCCTCATTCTTGGACCCCCTTGCTCATTCTTGTCCCCTTGTTCTCAACCTTCCCCTCCTCTTCTCTCTTCCCTCAATATATTTTATCTCTCTCGCTGGCCACCTGGCCAGCCACTTTTTCCAGCCGCCTGCCGTTTTTCCCCCAGCCACAACTTTCTCTGCCCCCCACTGCTGCTTTCTCTGCCCCCCGCTACTGCTTTCTCTGGGCCCCCACCACCACTTTCTCTGCCCCCACTGCCACTTTCTCTGCCCCCCGCTGCTGCTTTCTCTGGGGCCCCCCACCACTTTATCTGCCCCCTGCCACTGCTTTCTCCCCCCCAGCACCACTTTCTCTGCCCCCCAGTGCCACTTTCTTTCCTCCCACCCCTGCTGCTTTCTCTCCCCCTCACCACCACCGCTGCCACTACCGCTTTCTCTCCCCACCCACCCGTTCGCTGGCCTGTCCGTTGGCCTTACTTTCCCCTCCACCATTTCTTTCCTCTCCCCCTCCCCTCGCTCACAAACTCTCATGAGAACTGCTATGCATGGGATTAGCCACAGATACATCTTAGAGAATTAGATAGATAGATAGATAGATAGATAGATAGATAGATAGATAGATAGATAGATAGATCAATGAGCCATAACACACCTGTTTATAATCAATGTTGCCTTTTATCAACTAGCCTTTACCAGAATTAATCAGAATTGCCTGATCTTATCCAAAACTCCTGGGTAATCAGAGGATCTGATAAACAAAATAAAACTATTAAGAATGCTGTGTATGTTTGTGAGACTATACCACAAAAGTAAAAAACTTGATATTGGTGCAGAACTCAGCATCCAGTGCCTCTCAAGGTTTCATTTATAGAAAAAGAAATCAGATTTCTCATTCTGTGAATGTAAGCTTGAAACATTAGTGGAAATTGTCTAAGTTAAACGTGAGCTACACCGGATGAAATCTCAACTTGGGAAGGGAGTGGAGAGGGAGCAGAACATTCAGTCAATACCAATTATTTTATTTCTTAACCTATTTATATTCCGCCTCAAAATAGGCTCCTAAGGTGACTAACTATAATCAAAGTAAAAACAACCAAGAATTAAATTAATATAATAAATAAACCAAAAGCTGCACAACATCAAATTAATTAACAAGAAACAAAGAAATCACCAGAAATTTGCACAGGAGAGCTAATAAGCATGGCAAAATGAAGTTCTCCTCACCAGACAGGGGCAAGATGAGCCTCCCATGACATGGTTACCATAGTCCAGGACTGCAACCCAAAAGGCCGTCCCACATTTCCACCACCGACACTGCCAGTGATGGCGGGACACAGGGCAAGGCCTCTGTAAATGACTTATGTGGGTGGGCAGCAATGTTTCTTCTAAGACATGCATATGCGTGCGCAATCACAAGTTTTTATATGTTCGCTCAGTTAATTATAGATCACACTCAGGTTGAATCAGGAAGGTCCCACTCTGAATGCACATGTGCACGCACACACTGCCTTGATACTTCCACCCAGAACAAAACTCTTTCCACACACAGATGAAAAAGATTAGAGGGAACACTGGTGGGCAGGATCATGCAGCAGAAGGTGGTCCTTTAAATCCAGACCCTAAGCCATTTAAGGCTTTAAAGGTGATCGCAAGTACTTGGAATTGTGCTCAGAAACAGACCAGAAGCACTTGCCTCCCTGTATTCTTCCTTGTGCCCACGTTTGAGGTGACTGTCTCACCTTTCCTCATGGAAGGGCTGCCCCTGCCTACATTACAACATCTGTAGATGTTACAAAGTCTTTAGCCGGTTCCACTGGCATTCCTTTTGTAGAAGCAGTCCTGAAAACCACGAGCAGGTGCTTCAGATATCACATGGATGCAGAGGGGACTATTCCTCTCATCTGGCACTTCTACGTCCCCAAAGCACAGGAATTGCAGATGTTCTGTTCTGGATGAGGTGAACATACAAAGGTGGAGGTATGGAGAAACACAAGACACTTGTGCTTCCTGTCCTCTTCACATCTGAAGCTCCCCTTACAGAAGTCAATCACTTTATGCAAGCTAGTCAGTGCTTAAAGTATAGTTTCCTTTTAGCAAGCCCTTTAGCAGTGGATGCACCAGTGCTGCAGTCGAACAGAACTGCCCAACTAAATGAACCATCCAGTAGGGAAGTGACAAATTTTGATGCCCTCCCCTTCCCCAGGCAGCATCTGTGCCACTTGAACACATAAGCCCCTAAGCATTGTGCCACCTTCAATGAGATGTTTTCAGATGGCACAGAGGGCTTCCTGGGAAAGGGAAGAGTGTCAAAAATCACTCTTTCACTGCACTGTTGCAGTCACTATGTCAGTGAATGACCTCAAAGAGTGTTTACTGCCTCCAGCACAGAATGCAAAATTCTGCAAGACTGTATGCTGTAATGTGCTGACATTATAATGCAGGTCTCTTGTTATATGCTTAACACAGCTGTAATCACTCTACTGGTTAATGTATAACAAATACTTTGTCAGCTTGAATAACTTCAGCCAAAACCTGGAAGTTAAGTTTTACTATGTTTAGATTATTAGATTTCTAATAATTAGAAACATCAGAAATAATGTTTTAATTAACAAGAATTCCTTAGAATTAACAATTCTAGAATTCTAAGAATTAACAAGAATCCCTTAGTATTACTGATTTTAAAATGCAAGATGAGTTAATAATACTGCAGATGCATTCAAGGACTCATTTTGTATCAGTGGGTCAAAGGATTTCCAGTAGCTTATTCAGAGTTCCCTTTAAAAACTATAAAGAATAATTACATATATTTGCATGCTGTTATTTTGCTATCAAGCCAATGACTGAGTCACTAGAGGTCATGCTGTTATTTCAAGGATGAAAGTTTTTTAATTGGAATAAATTAAATACTCCTATCTTGGGTAGCTAGTTTATTACAGAACACAGCGCTGCGTGAGGGTCTGGGCAACAGAATGATGACATCATACCTCAACTGTCCCATCCGCTTTCTTGATCTAGCTCTAAGTACAACAAATGAGAAGCACAATGGAAATCCATGCAGACTAAATCCAGACCACACACACAGTGGAGGGTTTTTCTTGGTCTGCTTAATCTAATTATATTTTGAAGCCTATAAATATTATGCAAGTGTACAAATTACAACTGCATGACATGACAAATGTAAACACTTTTCTGGTAGTGTTGATCAACCAGTAGTTTTGGCTTGCAGGCTCCTTGGAGTATCTCCTTGTAGTAACTTTCTACAGATAGATTTTTAACCAGAGACTGTAATAGAGGTTACAGAATCTGACCGTTACCTGTATATATGATTGTCCTATATGCAACACCCTGCAGAGATGTCTTATGCAAAATATTATTAATGCACAGCTGTAATAGAACTTGATGGCACGCCTGATAGTTTTACTGCTTTAATTTTTCTATATACTTTAAACAGGTCATGTCCAAGGCCAAAACAAGATAAAACAATTGGAAAACAAATAATATAGCATATTTATGTGCTAGAGGAGTGGTAAGGCAGAGAAGCTCTGAGGATATGGACAGATTATGATGTACACAATGTCCTTGAAACAATTCCTTGTCTTGCTTTAAACGTGAGTTGCTATATAGCAGTGGTTCCAAAGCAAATATGTTGTGTTGCTGTTTCAGTAATGTGATGGTGGAAGTGTTTGCAGCCAAGCAACAAAACCCTAATGTAATGGAATAGCTGGGCAGTAAAGATTTAAGAGATAACTGAGGCTGAATAAGGAAGATCAAGCAGTCATTTACCAGGTGTGTGCACAAGGGAGCTAGTATTCATTGCTGTGGAGAGGAGAGTTCTACCATTCTCCTGTTTCCCTGGTTCTGATCAGGGCAGGATAGGTGTAAAAACTCTCCCTCATCACATAGGTGGATGCAGCAACCAGTCACCTCCCCACTATATTGTACTTCAACCATTATGAGATACTACTTGCTAAATTGTTATGTCTGTATACCTTGTATTATTATATTAGTATTCTTAATGTCCACAATTCAGGAAACTCACTCCATCCGTCTATCTATCTATCTATCTATCTATTATATACAGTATTTATTAATTATTCAGAAAGATATCCGTAATGTCCTGCCTCAGGACATACTCCCTAAAAAGGTTGCAGTATAGGCAACCCCAGAAACCACTTCTGAGCTGTGGAAATGATGCCACAATAACTTTCTACAAAGTTGTGTTAGTCCCCTACTCAGCTACATATAGCTCCATCAGCCATGAGCACAGTACTGGAATGCAGTCAGGGTTCTTTTTAAATGCCTTCACTCTGTTCTTCCCTAAAAACATTTGTCCATACAGATTCCAGAGGGCTCCGGGCAGGACCTGGCTGGCCTCTTAGAATCACTCTTTCCAGGGCTGTCCTTAGGGCAGGGCAAGCAGGGCAATTGGCCCAGGCTGTCCGCTCTTTTAACACCCATCAAAATTAACTGGAAGGGTGCCCCGCGTTGGTTGATTTGCCCTAGGTCCTTCACCCCACCAGTGCTCTCTAAGGACAGCCCTCGCTGTTTCAAATTGGTAGATAACATCTTCTAGACTTACGCTGCATTGATGCTATGGAAGATGGGTGATGTGAGAGTCACATGGCCCTCAGGGACATATTTTCAGGAGTCACAGTGGGCTTCAGAAAGAAGGGAAGGGTTTGGTGAAAATAGTGCTTTCCCAATAGCACCAGGGCAGCATTAGTCTGAACGTTATCTGGTGACTTCAACTCCTCCTGCTACTCAGCTCAAGTCAAATGAGTTATGGAGAACATAAGAACAGTTTTGCTGGATCAGGCCTATCTAGTCCAGCATCCTGTTTTACACAGTGGCCCACCAGATACCTCTGGGAAGCCCACAGGCAAAAAAGAGGAGGAGGCTGAAGGCCGGTCTCAGGAGAGACACTGAGGAAGCCGCTGACTAGAGCCCTATTCCCACATTATGTTGTATATGTATAAGGATATCTGTATACTTCTATATGTGTTGTGTGAATGACTGTGCATACATTCACTTGAAAAGTGAATTTGGGTACAGTCCCCCTCAAATGAAAGGCATAGATAGGAAGCAGAGGAGCTCTTACCCCTGGACTTCGAAGTCCAGGGCCTCCACAGCCCCTGCCACCCCGCAAATCCTCTTTAGTCTGTCCCGGGTGGTGTGGTCTCCTTGCTGAGCATGAGGATGCTTAATTTGTAAGGGAGGTAGGGGCCTCCAGGGCCTCCCAAGGCCTTTGGGCCCAGGCTCCAAAATTACTTAGGTGCACCTCTGCACACAATCCCTTCTACTCAAGTTTTCCTCCTATCCCACACAAACAGAAATTGTTTCCATACAGGCAAAAAACGTTTCCACACAAGCAAAAATTGGGAGCACACACAGCTGCCAAACCTGGATAGAACACAGTTTTTGATTGTGTGAATGACCTCTACATGTGTGAGCACTGTAAGATATTCCCCGCAGGGGAGGGGAGCTCTCTGGGAAGAGTCACTGCATGCTTGCATGCAGAAGGTTCCAAGTTCCCTCCCTGGCATCTCCAAGATAGGGCTGAGAGAGACTCCTGCCTGCAACCCTGGAGAAGCCTCTGCCAGTCTGTGTATACTGAGCAAGATGGATCAATGGTCTGACACAATATATGGCAGCTTCCTGTGTTCCTATTGTGGTGGTTTTGGTTAATCCATTGTCCAGCTTTTGAATGGTGCTTAAGTTATATTTAGTCCAGTTCTAGAATGGAGGCAAGGCTAACAAACAACCAATAGCAAGAGCATTGAAAACAGTCTGCACTTGCTTCTCTGTATATAAGATCTGTTTCATTAAACCATTAATATTCTACTCCACCACTTTGTCCTTGCGTGCTACAACTCTTTCCCTAGATTCTACCTATGTAATAATGTATCATTTCAAGGACGAGAAAGAGAATTGGTGGCTTCCTTAGGTCTCTGTATTATAGTTATTCTGGTCTGTTTAACAACTCACACTGAAAAGGTTTATAAGATAGCTCAGCCTGTCAATATAGATGCAATTCAGATTTAAACTGCACCTGGATGGGAGTGAGGGAAGAGTGAAGTGGAACCCACAGGGGACTTCTGGAATTAAAAACAAATTGCAAAGAAGCCTTTGTGTTATGGCCTATTATGGAAATATGTATTTTGGCTCTGGTTTTTAGCTGAAGTAGCTCTTATGCCCTTGAGTCTTTCCAGCTGGCACATATGCCTAGTACAAACTAAGACAATTATCTTAGTGAAACTTAAGCTGAGAAAATATTGTAAATGCTTATGTCCCACTTGCCGGGTCAGACAATTTTTTAAATGGTTCTTTTCCCACAACATGACCAGAGGTAGGAGTATGTGGTTTTTAAGTGGGAGGACAGCACGTTGGTGCTAGGGGAGGCACTACCTTCTCCTTGATTCCCCTCATTCTGTGTTGTGTTGCCCAGTTAATGTACACAAGCAACCACATGGAAGGCAACCACACGGAGGCTGTTTCCCATGGCAAACCATTTGTGTGAGCTGCTTCCCACGCAATTCCCCAGAGGAAACAGCTTTTTATTTTGCAATTGCAAACAAGGGGGGGAAAGGTCGACTCTAGTTTGGATCACTGAAGCTACCTGAGGAGTTTCTTCAAATTAACACCCTGCCATGGGGAAGAGCCACTGTGCAGTTGCGCTTCAAATAGTAGGCATTCACATGTACATATGCTTGTTTTGACTGGGTCAAAATATATGGGTCAAAATATAAAATATATACCCAAAGCATGGGTATGCCCCTTCCCTCATAATCAATAACTCATGCAATTTTGGGCTATACTCCTTGGGATACACTCTTCCTTCCCATCCAGTGTTATTGTTCCTGCCTGTAAGATCCTGCCTGACCACTCCAGAGAGACCCTGTTTTATGTACTACTGCTTTTGGGAGTGTGCTTGATGGGAACATGGGAGAGGGCCTTTCCCACAGGCTATGGAGTTCCCTGCTTTGGGAGATTGGTTTGGCCCCCTTCCTTATGACACACATGCATTCGGTTAAAAATCTATAGTTGTGGCAGGCCTGGGCCCTGATCAGTTCTTGAGCCATTATCCTGACTTCATAAAAAAATAGTTTTCTCTGCTGCTCTTTTATCATTCATACACACACACACACACACACACACACACACACACACACATATATACACACACACATTATATACACACATAATATATAATATTATTTGGCTGTTTATACATTTTAGTGCCTTGGTGTCTCAGCGAGGAGACAGAAAGGCAGGATATAAATGCATAAATAAAATATAAATGCTGGAAGCCAACTGTTTGCCTTATTTTTTGCTCCTTGAACAGTGCTTACACCCTGCTGCTGCTGCTGCTTCTGCTGCTGTGTGTCCTAATTTCTGTCTGTAATTATCTGGAGCACCACGAACAGTTTATCTGATTTTGACAAGCTCATTAGGACAAATTTGGGGGAAACTACTGGTTGCACATTACACTCACACACGTACAATCTGCGTACAGTGCATGCACATACATTTACACATTATGTTCAACACACATACAGCAGTACACTGTGTGGAAACAAAGTCGGAGGAAAACCTGGGTAGCTTTTCCTCCAACCTTGCTTCCAACAATCACTTCTTACAAGGTTTTCCTCCTACCTTGCTTCCACACAACAAAAACCTGGGAGCACACACAGCTCCCAAACCCAGGTAGAACACTGTTTTTGATTGTGTGAATGACCTCACTGTCTCTCATTAAAATGCAAACCAGGGCAGACCTTTAGCCAAGAGGACAATTCATGCTTGTACCTCTTTGCTTTATGAGTTTGAGATATCAGGAATATATTTTGCATGCACAGAATCATTTCTCCTTTAAAACATAATGGGAATGTGCACCGAGCAAATGCTAAATCTGGTCCAAGAATAGTGAAATCAGATTGCAAAAGCCATGGCACACTGGCAGACTGAAATGTAAGGCTTGCACATGTTGCCACAAATGACAAGAGGGACACATCATTTTAGCATTTCATTTATTTGCAGTCATATTTATTTCTAATTTCGAACCCTGAACCCAGTTCCAAATGAAAGGGCAGAAAATACAAACTACAATGCAACATGCTTTCTCCCATGAACACTGAGACATCAGAGTGAACACTATTATACACATTCAGGGTACAGGGAAAGGGCGGGATGTGTTAGAAGAGGAGGAGTTGGGTTGTTCACCACTGCTGCTGCAACAACCAGGTAAGGGGAGTTTACTTTGCCCCCAAGGGTTTGCAAGGGTCAGACCTGCTGGTGACCATCCCCTTCACACTGTGCCCTTGCAGGATCTTGCAAGAATATTCCAATACTAGCTGGCCCGGGTGCAGAGCATCTGCACCTCTAGTTCTCCCTCATTCTCAGCCCCTCGTTGTCAGCCAGCCCTCCCCACTCCTCTTCCCTCTTGCCCCTTCCAATGTTTTTTCTCTCTGGCCAGCTGCCTGGCCAGCTACTTGGCCTGGCCGCCCGCTGCTTTCTCCCCCCACCAGCTGCTACCACTTTCCTTCCCCCCCCGCCACCACCGCTTTTGTTTTCTCTTCCCTCCTGCCACCACCACCACTTTCTCTTCCCACCTACCTACCTGCCTGCCCATTCGCTGGCCTGTCCGATGGCATTATGTTCCCTGCCGCTGTCACTTTCCTCTCCCTTTCCCCTCACTCGCAAACTTTCATGAGAGCTGCCACGCATGGGATTAGCCATGGGTATGTCTTAGAGAATTTTATATATAGCAATAGCACTTACATTTATATACCGCTCTATAGCCGGAGCTCTCTAAGCGGTTTACAATGATTTAGCATATTGCCCCCAACATTCTGGGTACTCATTTTACCGACCTCGGAAGGATGGAAGGCTGAGTCAACCTTGAGCCCCTGGTCAGGATTGAACTTGTAACCTTCTGGTTACAGGGCGGCAGTTTTACCATATATGACCCTTGCAAAGGATTTTCAAATGTATTGTGCAAAGAGGGGTACTGCTGGCAACACCCCTTCCTGTGCATTGACCTTGCAGAGCCATCCAAAGGCGAGATTGGGAGCTTCCCATCTGATCCTTGCAAAGCCTTTGTAAAGACATAATACAGAATCTTGTAGAACCTAGCCCTAACCCTTGCAGAACCTTTCAGGGCTTCATGAGAAGACGGAAGGTTGCCAGCAAGCCCCACCACCACCTCATATGTTGTCCAAACTGCTCCTGCTGCATTACACTAGCACCATCCATCTGACTCTCCTTCCACCACCCCTGGCACATGTGGCTCCCAGCCCTAGTTCTGGCAGTAGGTTCCAGGCACTACTTGCTGCAGTGAGCATCCTGCAAGTGCAAGATAAGGAAGGAGATGAGAGTGGGGTGGATGACACAGGTTAAGGAGAAGAGGCTGCTGGCTGGCAGCTTCTTCTCATTCCAGGCTGCCTTGAAAGGTGGCCAGCATGACAAAATACAGCTGTCAGGAAGCAGCCTCATCTCGTCAACCTGTGCCCTATTTAAATTCTTCAGGGTGCTTTCCAGGCTAGTTGATCAACAGCAGCAAAATGCCTCCATTCAGGCAAGTCGCATTGAAAACATAAACAGCAGGGGGAGCAGTCTCGCAGAAACTAACAACCTGAAAAAACAGGAACTTCCTTACACCAGATATACAACATCCTAGCGATTAAATTCGAGACAAGGCATTGGCAATGTGAACGGCACCCTGCTGTCCACGTAGGGACTGCAGTATCACAACGCAGGAAGTATGGAAGCACCCTTCCTAGATCCAACATGACCCCATTGAGGGATCTAATCTGTAAAGCGCCCAGGTGGTGGCTGGGGAGAGCAAGTTGAGGCAGCATTTTACACCTTGCCTCAGACACTCAAAATACCTTTGGTGATTCCTGGAGATTGCTCGATGGAACAAGTAGAGAGAGCAGAAGCCTAATAGAGGCAGGTACTGGGGAAATATCTGCAGCATGATAGTGTAATGTATGTAATAGCTAAGGGGCTGAACTATGAAATAGGGAGTTCCTTGTCTGAACGTTGCTTCTGCCATTAACTCATCACTTGAAGGCCTGAGGCAAGCCACTCTTTCTCTCGGGCCCCTTCTAGAATATGAGGATAGTAATACTGAGTCAGTATTACTGACCTACCTTACACTGTTGTTGTAAAGATTGCAAGAAAATAATGTATGTGAAACACTCTGGATAGATATTCTAAATAACTTTGTCAGGGTTACATGGTGGTCTTCTGGAGGCTAAGAAGGAAGACTCAGGGATTGTCATGGTCATGTCAAGTCAATCATGACAACCTCCCACCCTCAACAGTTTTCGCAAGCAAAGCTTAGCAGAAGGCAGAACTGTAGAGGTCTCATCTGCCTTTGTTTGTTTCACCTGTTGCAGCAGTCTTAGAAGGCCCTCCTTCCTCAAGGCAGACAAAGAAATAAATCTGGCAGAGAGACTCAGCAGTAGGTCTGAGACGACAGGAGCCAGAGGTCCATTGGAATGGCTTTTCTCTTTTTATAGAAGGCAAAGCTCAACAGAGGAAACTAACGGGGTACTTCCAGTAAAAACCTGAAGTGAAGATTCATATGTAAACTGTATTTGACACCTTGGGGCAGGGGTGGTAATTGTTTGTCAGGATTCAGAAAAAGATTCTTCTGTAAAATTGACAAAAGTAGACTTTACAAATGTAGATATTTGGTGGGCAGCAAGAGGCAGTCACCTGGGCCATTCACATGGGGGGGGCAGAGGGGAGGGCAGGTCCAACTCACCTTCCCCCCAGATGACAGCAGAAATGTTGCTGGGAGCGTGGAGTGTGCTCCCAGGCAATCCACACTGTGCCACACAGCACAGAACTTCAGAGGCTGGAATGATGTGTCCCGGTTTCCAGATATTCCACAACGCACTGTTCCCTGCGTGTGATGCATTCACAGGGTTTCCCCAGAAGATGGGCTGGGCACATTAGGTGCCCATCTCTGTGTCCACGCAGGCTGAATGCAGCCCGGGTGAACACTTGATCCCAGAGCTGGGCTTATTGTGCCCTTATCATGCCCTTAACTCTGGCTAAAAGCCGTTGTTAAAAGCTAGGCTAGGCAGCGCCTCCCCCTCTGGGATTGGGCCCAATCCCAGTGGTTCTCTCACACAGCCTAACCCAGAATGGGCTTCCCTAGCCTGGGTTAGGCTGCGCATGAGAACAGCCTCACCATATCTGACTCAATCTGCAAACTCTACTTCTGGAAAATAATGTTGCTTTGTAATAATTTGCAGCAATACACAAATATTTCTATGATGTTTGTGAACACCATCTTTAGATGGTAAACTAAGAGTTGAAGTCACCAAGATAGTTCTCATATAAAGTGTGCCGTCGAGTCAGTGTCGACGCCTAGTGACCACAGAGCCCCCTGGTTGTCTTTGGTAGAACACAGCAGGGGTTTTCCATTGCCATCTCTCGTGCAGTATGAGATGATGCCTTTCTGCATTTTCCTGTTTTGCTGCTGCCCGATATAGGTGTTTCCCATAGTCTAGGAAACACACCAGCGGGGATTTGAACTGGCAACCTGTGGCTTGCTAGTCAAGTCATTTCCTCCATAACACACCCCATAACAAGCTGGGGATGTTTTATATTTCAGAAGAGGAGATAGCAACTCACTGTGTTCCTGAAACCCATTGTAAATCTCATCTTCAGTTAAAAGGCCTGATCCACATTCTACCAAAGTTAACAGCCAAAATTTGACAAGTCTGCCAAGAGTTTTATGCTCCTGGACAGCCGCTAGACAAGGAAGTTGTAAAGCCAGACAAAAAGTGTGTGTGCCAATGTGCTTGCTATTATTGCTGATGACACAATAATAGTGCTTGCTGTAATTGAAGAATAATATTGCACAATATTATTGCCTGTTGCCCAGGCAAATGTACCAGTGAGATTAAGAATGGACAACTCCATGTTTTCTGGAGCTATGCTGTCACATAGCAGAAACACACAAGATGGTTGGTGCTATTTTCTATGCTTGCATGTTCTAAAACTGGTTTAGAAGTGGTTTAGAATCAGAGTGGTTTAGAATCAGAGGCCCACTCAAACATTCTGTTCAATACTCTACAATGGGTGTACAGTGTACACAGGTTCAGATCTGTACACAGGTACAGTCATCGATTCACATGTTATGTTGTACGCAGGTACTCAAGTACACTTCCTGTCTGTACTATGCATATGAAGAGCCTGTATCCAGGTTCACTTTTAAAATGAACACAGGTACAGTCATTTACACAAACGTGCACAAATGTACAGACATCTGTGCACTTGTACAGAATAATGTCTGAATCGAGCTCAGGATATCAAACAGACCATTTCCATCCATCCAGTCCTGCTCACCCCTATGAATGGCAGATGGAACTTTTCTGAGGGACCCTATACCAGCTGTGGGGACAAAGGACTGAGCCTTCCTGGCAATGGGGCTCCCAGTATAGAACCCCTTCTCCATTGCATTCTTGCATCATCTGTTTTCGTGTCTCTGAAGACTGTTTTGTTTAGACAGGCATTTCAGCTGCCTGCCTCTCTTATCCTTGCAAGTGAGATTTTGCTTGACTATGTAGTTTATTCAGGAACATTTGGTGTGGAACAGTATAACATAAAATGAACGCTTCCTATAACACTGGGTGGGACATTGACTTTTTTAAAAGGTAGCTGGATTTTACTCTGAAACATTCAAGATATATGAGATTTTTTAAAAAAAAATTAAAGATAGCAACACTTTTGTCAATATAAATTGACTTCAGAACATTTTTGTTGAAACACGGTGTATAAAAATTCTGAATAATACTAATAAAATTATATAGAGGTCTTCTGCTCTGCATAATTAACATATGGAAAATGCAGTGATCACCACTAGCTTGAAGGGCTTTTTTTAATTTTTTATTTTAAAGGATTAGAGCTTTCCTCTCTGAAGATACCTATCAATGGCCATTAGCAAAATGTCCTCCTCCATGTTCAGAGCTAATATATCACTCAGTGGACACCCAAGGGAGACTACCAATTTCATACCCTGCTAGTGCCACTTCAAAGTTGCCGGCAGAAGTCTCTCTCAGCCCTGTCTTGGAGACGCCAGTGAGGGCAGGGGCGTAGCATCCTAAATTATTTTTTTTAAGGTTTTGTAAATTGTGGACGATGCAAGTCATTTAATGATGCAAGTCATTTAATGCAAGTCATTTACTAGAGAAAGACATGCTGTTCTAGTAGCTCCAGGTCTTAACACTCACATCAATTTTGGAGGATGAATACAACTGAAGGAAGCCCGGGCGGGTGCGTGGCTGGGGGAGTCAGTCATGTGACTTGCCTCTGGAGGGCCCCCAAGGCAGTGGGCCCCCAGACAACTGTCTCCCCTTACCCTATTATAGTTACACCCCGAGTGAGGGAACTTGGATCCTTCTGCATGTAAGCATGCAGATGCTCTTCCCAGAGCAGCCCCATCCCCTGAAGGGAATATCTTTCAGTGCTCACATGTAGTCTCCCATTCAAATGCAAACCAGGGTAGACCCTGCTTAGCAATGGAGACCATTCATGCTTGCTACTGTAAGACCAGCTCTCCTCCCTCACCACTGTGTGGAAGAAAATCCTCCAAACTGGGAATTTGAAAGCACTACTGCAGAAGACTGTTATAGTCATTGGTGAAGACTTTGAGAGGAGTAGCAATAGAGTCTGTGAGAAATATAATGGGCGGGGGGGGGGGGGAGAAATGGGTACACTTGATCAGGCTCTGAGTTCTAGAGGAGTCTTGGCTATTCCCTTGATTTTTCACATGATTATTAGTCATATTTTACATCATCTAACATAGGGGTTCCAGCTTGTGGTACTCCAGATGTTGTTGAACTACAACTCCCATCATCTCCAGCCACAGTAAATTGTAGCTGGGGATGATGGGGGTTGTAGTTCAACAACATCTAGTGTACCACAGGCTGGGAACCCCTGATACAACTTTTGCACAACTTGAATTTTTGAACAGCACAAATATTCTTTTAGGACTGCACTTTACTGCATGCTTCATGTCTGGTTGCACATGTAAAAGAGTCCTGGCATAATCTGGTCTACTGCTGTACTGGTCTACCTCAGGCGCGTAACAACGATCGGGCAAGGGGAGACAGTTGTCTGGGGGCCCCACTGCCTGGAGGGGCCCTCCAGAGGCACCTCACGTGACTCCCCATTGCCCCCTGCCCAGCCCCAAGGCCCCTCAGCCACTTGCCCTTTTCTCCCTCTCTCCTGCTTGTTATCCTGGCCCGCAATAGAAGCAGCAGGCAAGCTGCCAAGAGCTCCTTTTCTCCTGCTTCTCAGCTGATCGGCGGGTGGGCGGGGCTTCCACGGAGGCCTCCGTGTAGGCCGCAGTGAAGCCTGAACTCGAGTAGGCCCAAGCAAGCCAGGAAGGAGGAGACAGCCAGAGTGGCCACCAGTGTTCTCTGCAGCAGACCCCTTGCTGCCCAGCATTTGCCAGGTAGAGTGTGAACTCCTTTTTGTGGTTACCTTTCCCGCCCCCCGCCCCCCGATACATAGGGATCTGCTTGCCATAGGGCTTTGATATCGGGGGGAGGGACTGAGAAGTCTCTGGATATTTATTTTAAAACAGATTTTTTTTTTTAAGCCAGTAAATTTTCCAAGCTATCTAAGTCCTATAAGTGGCTTGTTTCATGGCAGAAAATTACAAAAACTATTGGAACAAACAGTATTATATTTATTTTATTCATTCATTCATTCATTTATAAATACACTTATGTTCAAGTTGTTTTGCAACCCAGAAGGCCTGAGTGAGAAGCATGTGTTGTGCTTTTATTTTATTTTATTTTTCTTGTGTGTGAACTGCTCCCCAATAACTCGCAGGGACTTCAGGGTAAATCTGGCCAACATGTGAATGCAGCACCTCCATTCCAGAGGAGATGTGTGTGAAAGAGCTTTAAAAGCCTCCTGTGAAAAACCTCCTGGAATCGACTGAATTTGTTCAGAATTCTGAGAAAACAAACATAGGTTCACCCTGCATGGTTGAAAGTCTCCTTTGCTAATCTGCAGCGAGGGGCCCATTTTAATAATTCATCTTTCTAGTGTGTTCTAGGCATTAAAAGTAATACAAATGTATAGTACTCAATGTATATCACTATATATGTGACGTGTGCATGTGTGTATTCAGTGAAATGTATTTCCAGGCAGCATACTTATTTTGAAATATCAGACTTAAATCCTTGGGGGCCTGGGGTGTGCAGAGGCCCTGGACTTTGAGTGGTGGGGGCCCATTTTAAAATCTCGTCTCTGGGCCCACTCCAACCTTGCTACACCCCTGGTCTACCTCAACAAACAGGGTCAGTTTTCCTTAGGAATCTGCATGGGAGCACACCATTTGCTTCCCCACAGGACTACTTTGTGGCCATTGTTTATAGATGAAATAAAGCCATGGTCCTCAAAATTATGTTTCCAGTTGGCAAATAATTGCAGCAGAGAAATCACTTAATATTCTTTATTAAGGAGAAAGAACTGGGTCAAAAAAGGGGTGAAAAGAAGAAGGAGTTACACTCTTTATGTAGTTACACTATTTGTTTGGTTGCATAAATGTGCCATTAAAAAAACACACAAGAGTTGCTGTGCTCTGGAGTTCATTCATTATGTTCACGTCTGATGTACCTATTGCTTTCCAAGGCTAAGCTCAGGGGGAAACAGATCTACAAGCTGGAAGCAGAAGCTAGCTGTCCTCGGCACTGATTGGCAGGAAATGTTGATGTCACAATTCCACTACCTGGAACTCTGCTGCAATGTTTTTAAAAAGGTTGAAGACCTTTCTTAAGTGTCATGAACTTTAATCATATATATGTATTCAAACACCACATGAACAATTTTGATTTTTAAGTGAACAACCTGCCTGAAGCATAGCAGGGGAGGGGAAAAACTGATGGACCAGTTTTTGGACCAGTGTCCAAAAGTGGGGGCAAGTGCATAGCAGCATGAAGGCAAGGAGAAGCTGGTCTTGCCTTGCTTCAGATAAAATGAATGTGTGCACTCTTGATTTTAGGTACCTCTCAAGGGCGTAGCTATAATGGAAGAAGTGGGGAACAAACTGTCTCTGTGCCCCGAGGGAAGCCAAGCCCCCCCCTGCAGATGACATCTTGCTCTTTGCTCTCCCCTCCTGCCTCTCCAAATAAGAAGGGGGGCAGGGGCCCATTTTAACTTTGTCACAGGGACCACACCAGCTTGCTATGCCCCTTGTTTCTCTGTATACAGCCTTTGTTTCTCTGCCACAGACACTTAATGAATTTTTACTCCATGCCCAGAGGGTCACTGCTTTGCTTTCCCTTGATTCTGCAGGTCTCCTGCCCCATTGCACATTTTTGTTGTCCTAGCAATAGTAAAAGGTAAAGTGTGCCATTGAGTCAATTTCGACTCCTGGCGCTCACAGAGTCCTGTGGTTTTCTTTGGTAGCTACCAAAGACGACCACAGAGCTCTGTGGTCACCAGGAGTCAACACCAGTCAACGGCACACTTTACCTTATTCCATCATTCCCATCCTTGCTGTCTGCATATCCCCTATTTCCCCTGGGTCCTGGCTTTCACTCATTCCCATCATCTCTAAACACACACACACACACACACACACACACACACACACACACACACACACCACACATATCTCTACATGGCCACACAGAAAGGAGGCAGCCTATAGATATCAAGACTAGTAGCCATTGATAGACCTGTCCTCCATGAATTTGTCCAAGCCCCTTTTAAAGCCATACAAGCTAGTGCCCATCACCACATCCTGTGGCAGAGAATTCCATAGATTAATTATGACCACACAGAAAGGAAAGTTGTATCCAGAAGCCCACATAGAATGCTAATATACCTTGATTCTGTAGGTTGAAGGACACTAGTTAAAGATGCAACATTTGTACATTTCCTTATAGATGCAGCAGGGTGTTTTGTACATTTCCTTATAGATGCAGCAGTTCATCTAGCAATAAGGTTAACTGAAAAACACTGAAAATATGCCAGTACATTATTTATTTATTTATTTTGCTTTCACTGAACATAAAAGCATTAAAGTATCCAGATGTGTAGCAGGGGGTCACTTAGGGGGTCAACTCCCCCCCAGGATTGGCCTGGATTATCAATATGAATTCCAAAATAACTATTGAAACTAGCAACCCTGGATATTTTAATGTTATTGTGAAAAATATTTGGGGGAAATAGGTGGGGGGATGGGATACCTCCGGGAATAGCATGAGTCAGAGCTGGCAACCTTATTTAGATGACGCACTTTGAAGGGTGGGAATCCATGCTAGACTGAAATGTTATGCCTTGGGTTGTGTGGGTGTGTAATTTTGTTTTATTTGTTACATGTGACAAATTTTAGTCAATACCTCACTCAATACCTATTTTATCAATCTTAATAGTCTTGCAGACAAGCCAAGACATTTTGTTCCTACAAAAGGCACCCATTAGGTTTAACAGCTTATATTTTCACTTTGAATGGATGCTACTTTGCAGGTAGTTGATGGGGGATAATGGTTTGGGGGGTAGCAGCAAAAGGGGCCCACAATGCTTAAGCAGGTCCTTTCAGAGTGGGACAAAAGGAAAGACTTCCTGTCCCTTCCATGGCTTTTTGCATGTGGGACCAAGATGGGCAAATGCAGCAAAGCATAAACAGTTGCAAATGGGAGGAGGGAGTCTTTAGCTTGTTTTGCATATTTATCCTTGCCTGGAAGTTGGACCATTGTTTGAAAGGCTCCTTGTTTCAGATACGGTGACAGAAGCTGCTGTTTACATGGGCTTTTCTTCCTGTTGTTTGCTTATGGAAAATAAGTGGGAGTGACAAAAAAGAAGGAGAAGAAGAAGGCAAGAGAGGGAGGCACTGACCACAGAGCAGAGCCAGTAACCTTGTCTTATGTGATCATTAACCTTGCTGAAAAGGCAGCTGGCAGCTCCTTTTTAAAGCTTGTCATTAGAATGTGAGCGGAGTCAGAGATACTGCAGACACATTTCAGGAAGAGTGTCCAATTTGCGGCAAGTGTTATAAATATTGGATCCATTTGGTGCGTGCCTGCAAAATGAGATTCCAACAGCTCATTTTGACTTGGTTTTTGCTCCTGACTGGAGTGCTCCTCATCAGCGGACAGAGGCCAGGTAGGAATTATGCTTTGAAGATGTTAAATATCTGTGCTTCTAAATACAGCATGTTGGATTTTTGTGGTCACTACCTTTGAAGTCAGTCCCTTTGGTCGGGGCTATATTTCCATAGTAATTTTTAACAGCTTGAACTGCCTAATAGATGTTGTTTCTGCATGCCACTTTTCAGATGCAATGCAAAGACATTCCTTTTTCTGCTCATAAAAAGACAGAGCATTACAAATTAATGGCCATATCGGTTATATCAAGCATAGATTTATGTGTAGCATAAACATTATTTTCTCTTCTATAGTTTGCTACGCTAGTCTTTGTTGAGGTATATCGTAATAAAGTCACAAGACAATGCAAAGGGCAAACTGTAGATTTAAATCGGTCACTTCAGCTAAGCCCTGAAGCCATATGAGTGAGCTGAAAGGAACCTCTAATTCAGAAAGCCTATCTTAAGCTGGTTGTGTATATGCAAATATGTTTATAAATGATGACCATCCTAGCTGTGTGTAATACAAATTTATTGTACTATTTTCTATTGGAAATGCTCTGCAATCTTTGGCTACTATCTGCTTATACTACTGCTTTCTTGCTTCCTTTTAAACTGTGACTTTTGATTGCCTTTAGCTAAGACTCAAAGTACTTTTTAGCATCCTCTACTGATCCAGAAATGAATTCTCCCAATTTCCTACAACTTTTAAGCAATTTTTGCCAAAATTTGAAAAGAAAGGTGAATTCAGTTCTAATATCTTGATACTCCAAAGAGGTAGGGTATTTGCATAATTCCCTCCCCGCTCCCCAGCAGACACTTCAGTGGGGAGGAACACTTTTCTGATTAAAGCTGGCATCCCCAGACTACTTGGCAGTAGTAGTTTTATTAACTTCTGTGATATAACACTAGAGCAAATAGCCTGAAGTGGATTGTAGCCTTAAGGCAAAAAGAGAGTTGTCTGGGCACCAGCTGGCTCAAACAGACATTTCCAGTCCTCTTTGGTTGAGAGAAAGTTAAAGAAAAACAAGGAATGGACAGTCAGGGTAAGGGATTTTAAATCCTATACCCAGTCTGCCTTTTTTGTACACCAATAAGTAAAGTCACACCACGGCAGCTGAAAAGAGAGATTGTGTCTATGGTAAAAAGCAGAAGACATAATACTGCAATGACTCGGTTATCCCAGGACAAGATCCCTTGTGCTAGTTGTCAAGGCATCTCTGGAGTTCCAATGCTGTAAGACTATGGAGCAGAGGAAAAAAGGACCTGTTTGGGATGCTTTTGGGATTGTCTTTAAAATACCCAGCATCTGTCGGGATACTGGGATCAAAGAAGACATGGTTTATCTTAATATAGGTCTGCTTAAGCAGTTGCTGGCTTCTGTAGAATGGTCAGTGAATTGTCTGTCCAGCCCACTATCCTCTGACACAGAACCGGAGGCTTCGGGAAGAACAGTAATATTTGTGTTTGCATTGTATTTGTATCCTGGCCTCCCTCTAAGAAGCACAGAGCAGCATCTTCGTTTTCACAACGGTTTTGTAAAGTAGACTAGACTGAGTGACTGTGGCTTGCTGGACGGCTTTCCACCATGAGCACCATCATAGATTAGAAGAGACCTGCTGGATCAGACGAGAAAGGTTCATCAGATCCTGTTTTCTACAAAAGGCAAACAGATGCCTCTAGGAAACAGGGTGTGCAACTGATATTTAGCAGCATACTGCCCCTGAACCTGGAGGCTCCATATAGTATTGACTGACCTATCCTCCATGAAGTTGGAGCAACAACGCAAGACAGGGTTTCCCATGTCCAAACCCATATTTAGCCGCTCAACCACACTTGCAAATGCTGTACTCTGCACTGCATCTTCAAGCAGCTAAAGATTTAGAGATGTGTCTGTAGTGCTTAAAATGTGTTCATCCCCCTTTCCTAAGCATTCAGACCACTTTGCATTCTTTAAATAATCATAGGCCAGTATCATTATCCCAGGTAGGCTAAGGCAGAAAGATAATGTCTTGCCTGTTCAAGGCAAGCTCATCTATGAACTATTCATTTATTCTAATACTAAATTCTTTCAAATATTTTAACTATTAGCATTTTCAGAAAGAGTTGCAATCTCTTATATATCCATTTTCTTCCATACCCTAAAGCTGGGGAGCATAGACTACAGGCTTGCAGGATCTATTTTGGTTCTTACAAGAACTCCCGTGGCCCACCAACTGGAGTCAGGTACAAAATAGTGGCTCAGAATAAATCTTTGGGGGATGGGGCTGTAGTTTGGTGGCAAAGCAGCTGAACCTGGAGATGCCAGGTTCAATCCCTGGCATCTCCAGGTAATGTTGGGAAAGACTCCTTCCTGAAACCTTGGAGAGCTGCTTCCAGTCAGTGTAGAGACAACACTGAATGAGATGGACTAGTGGTCTGACCAAGTATAAGGCAGCTTCCTGTGTTCTTAGAATGAAGGACCAGGGTACCTCTAAGCATATGCTCAAACCCAGCATTTGTTTGTCGTACAGAGTTGAACTCATAGTCCTTGCATACAAAAATCCTTTCCTCATTTCCCCTCAAGTTTTCTTCATTTCAGCAGCCTAATTAAAAAATAAATCTATGTGATGTTGCTCTTGTTAAACAACTGTTTCTGATTTACAGCAAATTGCCCAGACATCTACATTATGCCCCTACCTAAAGCCTAAGGGCATAATCCCACTACAAGTAGTGCCCATAGATAGCTGAAGGTTGTGCAGTTTGCATTAGTCTGGCAATGGCTGTTATGTGAGGCAATTTCTAAAATAAAATCTACTGCTTCTGAAATGAGGTTGCTTTGCTACTAGAAACCCAAACATGATTTTTTTTACTTCATAATGAGCATGAAAATGAAGCTGGCATTAATTTTGATTCCTTTCTGTTTCAATATTTTCTCTCCTGTCTTCCAGCTAACCTGGCCTCCAGGAGAAAACTGCACAGACACCACTGTTCCCACAGGAGGTGCATGCCCCTGCATTCCAGAGTGCCCTTCCCCTGAGGTATCAGAAATTCTACAACGCTTGGGCTAAATTTAGGCAAGGGTCATTCATAAGTGTGTGGTAATAAAATCAGGCGCCAGCAGGATGAAATTGTCAAAAGCTGTGCCTTTAGGATTGCTGAGGGACACTGTGTGGGTAATTGAGAAGGTTCTGCAGAAGCTGCCCATCTGCAAATTAGACCTTCATTTCCAAACAGTTTAGGGGGCATTTTACTAACCCAAAACCACAAACAATTTCCTTTGGGCTCCGCTCTTTGTCATTTTATTTGCTCTGAAAATAGAGCAAGGGGGGAGGGAGCGGTAGTGGCAGGAGGGGTGGGAGAGAACGGAGGGGGGAAGCAGCACAATAAAAGTACTTGTTTTGTGTGAACTCCAGGGCACGGTTCCAAATGAGTGAGCAGTACTGGGCTCTCTGTCAATTATTTCACTCTCTGAGGCTGCCCAGAGAATAGGACCCATTTGACACCCTGCTGTCCAACTCTATTTTCCTACTGCCTTGCACATGAGACTGAAAATATTTCACACTATAAAATCTGAAACCCACTTCCCTCAGGTAGAATCTCTGCCATAAATCTATCTCTGCTAAGAATGCAGCAGAAACCTATAATATAAATGGGCCCCATTAGCTTGCTAAATAGAGAACTCCTTTACAATACAGTCTGATGGCACTCTATGCCATTATGAAGCAGCACTTTTATTCGGTCCACCTATGGCAGGATTCACATGGAACTATGTCATTTGAAGAGTTGATTGATCCTCATCACTGTTTTTTATTGGCCTGCTACTGTGATTTTTAAGAACAGCATTACACACAAAAATCCAACAAGTCATACTTTCCTGGGATGAATATCATGGGATGGGAAAAGCTTTACATGATGATGGTCGCATGTTGGCTGCTGCTGTATAGGAACAGGATGTATAAAAACAAGGACCATAATTACCATGCAACTCCATAAAAGACACACATTGCTGAATCTGTGCCCTTTAAATGTGTCTGTTCCACATGGATCTTGTGACTGGTGTGACTATAGGCAAGGGCTTGGGTGGCTCCTCTAGACAAAGTGTGTGGTGGCACAGGATCTTTGATTTTAGACTGCATTTCAGTATACAAATTGAAGTAATTCTAATGCAAAGTGATGATAATCTATGCATTGCCATCAATTTGTATATTGTATATGGTAGTGGACTTCACCTTAAGTGGTGCAGCAGGGAAATGCTTGACTAACAAGCAGAAGGTGGCTGGTTCAAATCCCCGCTGGTATGGGAAACACCTATATCGGGCAGCAGTGATATAGGAAGATGCTGAAAGGCATCATTTCATACTGCACATGAGGAGGCAATGGTTAACCCCTCCTATATTCTACCAAAAGAAAACCACAGGGCGTCCGGAGTTGAAATTGACTTGATGGCACACTTCTACTTTACCTCTTATACGGTAGTGGAAAGAATCAGTACTTTAGTCTCTAGTAGCATATAAATGCAAATACTTAGCCACTTCAGAAACATGCAGGTAGAACATGTATAGTAGAGCAAGGATCAAAAGGAAGCCAAAGCTCCCTTTCAAGGAAGCAGCACCATTTACAGATGAATAAAACATGCTGTTGATAGCTTTACATTTCCCAGCCTATGCGCTCTCTCTCTCTCTCTCTCTCTCTCTCTCTCTCTGTATATGTGAATACTTGAGCCCTTAGGTGGTTCCATGTAATAAATAAAAAATGACAGACTATAATCTCAAATCAATTACCTTAAAAGTGGGCGCCTTGGAACCAGTAAGACTCATTAGGAGTGAGTAATTTTAGGGGACGGCAACCATCTTTCAAGGACAGGTTTCCTTTGCTATGCTTTTAAGCCATTTTCAGGCATTCAAAATCTGTGGATGATGAACCCACATGGGGGTGACAGGCTCTCTCCCCAGCCAAGCACATATATTAGAACATCTGCAAAGAGCTGTGTACGGCTATTAAGGGAGTCTCTCCACAGACATTCTAATCCAGGGGTTCCTTCCCAACTTTTTTTTCAAGAAGTGTACTCCTTCTGTCTCAAACCTTCAGCTCATGTACGTGTGTGTGTGTGTGTGTGTGTGTGTGTGTGTGTGTGTGTGTGTGTGTGTGTGTACAAACACACAAGCGTCAGTTATAAGATGAACTATGCCAGTCACTGGTTTATGTCCAGCCTAAGTTACTCATGAGTACTCCCCTTGAAATTAATGGAATGAGTTTACTCTCCCTATTAATCTCAACTAGAATACATAGTGATAATTTTCTGAAGCCTGTCGTTCAGGCTGAAGGGAGGGGTACACTGAGCTTCAGCATGTAGCCAGCCAATCAGGAGTAGGGGAAGAGGGTCTTTAATCTCCTCTCTCCAGCAGTGGACACATCACTTCAGATGCTTCAGCTTCCAGCTGGCAATGCTCAGATGGGGAACATGCAGCATATGGAAACAGGAGGGCTCTGAGTACCCCCTGGGAGCTCTTCAAGTACCCCTGGGGTACCAGTATCCCCTGTTGGGAACCCCTGTTCCAGTGAATGCATGGAGGCTGGGTGAGGGGCTCCTTGTCCGGCATAGATTCATTAACCACAGATTTGGAGTGCCTGAAAAGGGCTTTTATTTAAAAATGGGCATGGAGTTCCAGCCAGAGCCTTACTATCTATGAATCCTGCCTCTATGCAGAAACTGAGAGAAAATGCCACCTTGCAGCAAACAGACATTAGCCCTTCAGGCACATGTCTCCAACACCAATGAGTTCTCTGGCCATGCCCTCAAGTGCCCATACATTCAGTGCTTGTCTGCAGAGAGAAGCGATGGGGCAAGGAAAGTTCCTCCCCTTGATTGGAAACCACAGTTTCTGCAGATAAGCACTGAATGTGGGGACATTCAACTTAGCTAATGTGTACCCACTTCCCCTCTCTGTGCCTTCCCAGGCTGAATGTGGGGGTAATGTCTGAAAAGGGCTATGCCTCACCATAGTATTTCTGACACTAAGTGGCAGCCATTCTTTATTTACTTTTTCCTTCCAATACTGGATTGCTCCGCTACAGGTCAGCAGGATATATAATTTGGGACTAAATGGCACTGAGAGCTACATCTTTTAAAAAACAGGTAGAACTACAGCCAACTGGTATTGATAAGTGATTCAGAAATGAGGGACATTTGTTGAGTCCCAAGTAGCCTGCAGGTGTTCTAAAATGAGCCACTTCCTAGAAAATAGTTTGTATAATCAGTTACAACTTGGAAAACAACATTTTAATGTTTCTTTGTACAATTCATCTTTACTTATGTGCCTCCTAACAATTGTACTGATATGCCTCCCCTGTGACATTTCTAAGTTTCCAACCAGTTAGGTCACTATTAGGCTTTTAAGAAGTGCCTTACACAAACGTAAGAGCTCGGTGTCAAGGCCCACCTGTGTGTTGATTTCAACAGGTGACAGATTGAGAGTTCAGTGGTTCAGCATAAGGCTATCAAGCCAAAGCAATCACACCAGCTCACTCAGCATGTAGGAATTTAAGAGCACAGTGGAATGCAGAGCTTGGAGGAGAAGGAATAGTTGTTGAGCTACTGCTGTAAAAGTGATTCAGAGAGTGGATTCAATAATCTCATCTCCACTCCCTTTCCAGTGTTCCTGTTTCACAGATGTGTAGACAGTCCCTAATGTGCTTTGACATAGAATGCATTTAAGTTAATATTGCAGAGCCTGGGTGATAAATAAATGTGCACTTAGGTGGGTTCCCCCGCCTCCTTATCCATTTGCAAACCTAAAAGCTATTTTGCAGCTAGTTCGATCTGAGGAGAAGCTTCCTTGTAACAACAATAAAAACCCTGCCAGTGAGCAGAAGCACATGCCCTTCACCATAACATATAACTTATTCTATGTGTGTTCGTTTCAACAGTGCTGAAATCATTTGTGGGCCAAGGAAGTGAAGAGGTTGGGAGTCAAAATTGCAATTTTTACCAATAAAAGTTTCATAGTGTAATCTGTACCATGATATGAATCTTGCAGTGCATGGGTTGCTAAGGAAACAACTTCGTAAAAGCACATTTTCAAGCCTCTCACATTTAGGTGTTTTATGCTGATTGGTTGTTGTTGTTGTTATTTGAAATCTAGGCTATGCCCATTGTTCAGGCTAGCCTACCATGAAACCACCGGTCCCTGGGCTTCCTGGAGGCATCTGGTTGGCTACTGTAGGAAGCAAGATGATGCATTCAGTGGAATTTTGATCTTATTTAAGGGGAGCGTTTCTTATGTTTATGGTTCTGAATTGACTAAGAGGATGGTGATGCTGATGGTCCCTATGGATTAGCCTAGAGATTGCCAACCTGACATTACTGGTGTGCATGGAACTGGTTTTTGTGGTTTGGTTTGAATTCAAACTGAACCACCGGTCCACAGAATGGTTTGGTTAAACCGACTAGCAGTTCGGTCCATTTCATCAAACCAGGTTGAACTGGTTCAACAGGCTATGCTTATAAATGCTCCCATGGTTGGGCAAGGTGATCAAAAGGGGTGGCAGCAGAGTCTCAGCTCCAGGCTGTCTTGGAGGAAGCAGATTATCTGTGCCCATTTCAAACTGGCTTTCAGGCAGACTATGGGGTTGAGACGGCCTTGGTCAGCCTGTTGTATGATCTCCAGTTAGGAATTGACAGGGGGAGTGTGACTCTGTTGATCCTTTTGGATCTCTCAGTGTCTTTCAGTACCATCGACCATGGTATCCTTCTGGGGCGCCTGAAGGGGTTGGGAGTGGCTTTGCACTGAAGGGGTTGGGAGTGGCATGGCTTTGCAGTGGTTCTGCTCCTATCTCTCAGGTAGGTACCAGATGGTCACTTGGAGACTGTGTCACTTCGAGACTGTGTCACTTGGAGACTGTTGCTCTTCAAAACAAGAGCTCTGGAATGGAGTCCCACAAGACTTCATACTGTCTCCAATGTTTTTTTAAAATCTACATGAAACCTCTGGGAGAGATCATCAGTGGATTTGGTGCAGGATGTTATCAGTATTCTGATGCCACCCAAATCTGTTTCTCCATGTCAACTTCATCAGGAAATGGTCAAACTTCCCTAAATGCCTGCCTGGAGGTGGTAATGGGCTGGATGATGGATAACAAACTGAAGCTGAATCCAAGCAAGATGGAGGTGCTCATTGTGGGAGGTCGAGACTTACAAAGTAGTTTAGATCTGCCTGTTCTGGATGGGGTTGTATGTAGTCTGGGAGTGCTTCTGGATCCAAACCTCTCTCTGATTTGTCAGGTTGAGGCAGTGGCTGGGAGTGCTTTCTATCATCTTCGGCTAATTTGCCAGCTATGTCCATTCCTGGAGATAAACGACCTTAAAACAGTAGTGCATATGCTGATAACATCCAGACTTAACTACTGCAATGTGCTCTACCTTGGGCTGCCTTTGTATGCAGTTCGGAAACTGCAGTTAGTCTCTGGGGTTTCCCGAAGAGATCATATTACACCCATTTTAAAAGAACTACACTGGCTGCCAATACATTTGCGGGAGAAATACAAAGTGCTGGTCATCATTACCTATAAAGTCCTAAACAGCTTGGGTCTGAGGTATTTAAGAGAGCACCTTCATCATCAACAACAACACCTGTTAAGTTCATTTGGGGAGCTCCTATTGTGGTTGCTACCGGTTTGGTTGGTGGCGACCTGAAACAGCGCCTTTTCTAGAGTTGCTCCGGGACTCTGGAATATGCTTCGTAATGAAATTAGAGTTTCCCCTTCTCTGGATGTTTTTAAGGAGGACCTAAAAACATACCTGTTACGTCAGGCTTTTAGTTTGGTTTTAGAGTTTCTATTGTATTTTAAATCATTTTAATTATGTTAATGTTTTAATGGTTTTATATTGTGAACTGCCCAGGGACCTTTTTGTATGGAGCGGTATATAAATGTACTAACTCACTCAGAGGGGAGAACCACTTTTTTGATTAAAGCTGACATCCCCAGACTACTTACTTACTTGGCAGTAGTAGTTTTATTAACTTCTGTGATACAACTCTAGAGCAAATAGCTTGAAGTGGATTGTGGCCTTAAGGCAAAATGAGAGTTGTCTGGGCACCAGCTGGCTCAAACAGACATTTCCAGTCCTCTTTGGTTGAGAGAAAGTTAAAATAAAGCAAGGAATAGACAGGCGGGGTAAGGGATTTTAAATCCTAAACCCAGTCTGCCTTTTTTGTGCACCAATAAATAAAGTCACACCACTGCAGCTGGAGAGACAGATTTTGTCTATGGTAAAGAGCAGAAGACATAACACTGAAATGACTCAGTTATCCCAGGACAAGATCCCTTATGCTAGTTGTCAAGGCATCTGGGGTTCCAATCCTGTAAGGTTTGGAAGGCTTTATGGGTTACAACCAGCACCTGGTATTTTGCCCGGAAACTTATCGGTAGCTAGTAAAGCTCTCTCAATACTGGAGTGATATGGTCTTTCCGAGATGATCCAGAGACCAACCTGGCTGCTGCATTCTGGACCAACTACAGTTTCCAGGCTATGTACAAAGGCAGCTCCACATAGAGCACATTGCAGTAGTCAAATCTGGAGATTACCAGCAGATGTACCACCGTTCTGAGGTCATTTGTCTCAAGAAATGGACGCAGCTGGAATATTAGCCGAAGCTGATAGAAAGCACCTCTGGCCACCTCCTCTACCTGGGAAACCAGGAAGAGGTGTGGGTTCAAAAGCATTCCCAGACTGCATACCTGTTGAAGTATGACCCCATCCAGAACAGACAGATCAAAATAGTCTCCTGAGTTCTGACCCCACATGATAAGTACCTACGTCTTATCTGAATTAAGTCTCAGTTTGTAATCCTTCATCTAGCCCATCACCGCTTCCAGGCAGGCATTTAGGGAGGTTATCCTTTTCTTGATTATGTTGAAATGGAGAAATAGATTTGGGTGTCATCAGCATACCAATAACACCCCGCACCAAATTTCCTGCTGATCTCTCCCAGTGGCTTCATGTAGAAACATTGGAGACAATATGGAGCCCTGAGGGACACCATACAAGAGTTCAGATTTTGAAGAACAACAGTCTCCAAGAGAGACCATCTGGGATCTGCCCGAGAGGTAGGAGCAGAACCACTGCAAAGTAGTGCCTCCCACTCGCAACCCCCTCAGACGCTCCAGAAGGGCATTATGGTTGATAGCATTGAAAGCTGCAGAGAGATCCAAAAGTACCAACAAAGTCACACTTCCTCTATCCATTCCTAATTGGATATAACAGTCATATAAATAAATATTCATTTTTTAAAAATCCAATCCCAGTAATGTGGACACCCTGTAGAAGGTGCCTATATTATTTGACTTTAATCAAAATGCAGAATCCTGCCTTGGAGGATAACTATTTAAACTTTTAATAGAAAATCCACTGAGCTTTCTAATATATTCAGTCATTGGCATTGGCCTAATTTGGAGATTAGATTATGCAAGGAATAAATGATTTTCCCACTAGACTTTTCTCAGCAGCTTCAGACTCATAAAATGTGTTTTTAAATGTTGAGCTGTTCTTGGAGGGAGACAATGGATTGTCTACAGACAAGTTAGGGGCAGAAAAGGTCCAGGCCATGTCGTAACATTCTTTAGCAAGTAGGAAGTAGGCCCTGTTAACTTTAAGAGGGAACAGAAACTTTATTAATATAGTTTAGGAACATAGGAAGCTGCCATATACTGAGTCAGCCCATTTGTCTATTTAGCCAGTATTGTCTTCACAGACTGGCAGCGGCTTCTCCAAGGTTGTAGACAGAACTCTATCTCAGCCTTGTCTTGGAGAAGCCAGGGAGGGAAATTAAAACCTTCTGCTCTTCCCGAGTGGCTCCATCCCCTGAGGGGAATATCTTACGGTGCTTACACTTCTAGTCTCCCATTCATATGCAACCAGGGTGAACCCTGCTTAGCTAAGGGGACAAATCATGCTTGCTACCACAAGACCAGCTCTCCTCTCTAATTTGTACCATGCCACCAGTATATACAGTGCCTTACAGAGTTATATGCAAAATAGTCAAATCCCTGCTCACAAGGAGCTTACAAAAAGATCTTCACTCTTTCCCCATTATCTGGCTGGGCAGATACTTCACCAAAAGTCCAGCATCCTGCCTTGCCTATACCTTGCCATATTTTAAAATAAGGTATCCATCACATAATTGACCCAATACTGGTTTCTCTGGAGTGGTTATTGGAAGTAAAAGCATTTGACTCAATAATTTAGGATATAGAAATTAAGATCTACTAAGATCTTTAACTATAGGAGACTATTTAGGCAATGTCTTTTTAAAAAGAATACTCCGTACAAAGAGTTTACTGCCTACAGATAAAATATTCCTTTTTAAGGACAGCAAACTGAGGTCCAATTGGGCAAGTTCTTAGGGTTCCACAGAAAGCTTGACAAAGGTCTATAAATACATCCCAGTCCCCACACCTGATTTCTAACTATCTAACAAGCAAACCTCTTGGATATCCAACAACTTGCATGTTTGCCCAAGTATTAGCCTTCCAAAGGTTTAATCCTTGCACAGTCAGACTTACAGGCTCCTCTAAGCATCTACAAGCAGCAACTGCTGTTTGAATAACGTACTTATTCAACTGATTCTAAACAAGATGAGGAGGAGTGGAGAAATACATCCTGTTTGTCTGATCCAAATCCACTGGATGACTATTCACCTTACATTTTCTAGATTTCCACTGTCTTGTAAGAACATAATGGAATGGCTAAAATTTTCTTGAATGAATTGTTCTGTTAAAAGCAACGTGTGTTGCAGAGCACAAGGCTATAATAAAGCTTCAAAGATAAATGCAGTTCACCTAATTTTCTTGGTTGGTGAATATTTGTGTTTTCCTACCTTACAATTCATTGAATTCAAACAGATCCAGTTATCCTAATGATGCAATAATGATTAAGGAAGGCAGTTTGGTTTTTTCCTTGGTCCCCAGGAAGTCAGTTGCTGCTAATAATGTTGTTCCCAAAACACCAGTAATTCCGCCACCTGTCTTAAAAACAAGCAGCTCTATGCATCTATTTTTAAAAATGTTGACTAACTCAATACAATGATTAGAAATCCAGGCTGATTTATTCTTCCTCAATATATAGTTTCCATAGCTGCTGGGAAGAGGAATGAAGTGGAGAAGTCCAAATGACAACATTTGATAGTGGCACTATTGTAATCTATGCAGGTGTCCTATAAGCCATCATCTGGAAGCATTCAAACACCTTATCAGAAGCCTGTTGGGATAAGCTTCACAGGAGTTTTGGGTTTCTCCAAGCAGGGAGAACACAATGAAGAAGAAAGCAATCCTATCTGGGAGCTTTGGAAAATCATCTGTGCAATATGATAGTTTTTCTTTCCATCAACACAGCACTCTAGTAGCCAGAAAGCAAACTTTACAGTATTAGGACAGTTATATCATTTTAAAAGAACTATTGGCATATTAACAGTATTATCACTTAACTATTTGTATGTTTGTATATCTTTTACACCTAGCTAAGAATATGCAAGAATGAAGCAACTGTTTCATAAATAATAGGATTGGATTGGTTATTATTTATAATTGCATATTTGATGTTTAAAGCCACCATTATTCAATCAACCTTGCCATTATTTCAATACTAGGATATTGACTTGCATTGTCAGGTGCCTACTTGTCTTTTAGTGGAGAATTCTTAAATAATTAACTTCCACTGTAGAGTCCTACAGGCATGTCTGAACCTCTTTTGGAGTTCTGCTAATCCCAATGGAAATGTACCAAGTGAGGCAACACTGATAAGATTTTGCAAAGTCAGGGTCTCATCAAATAGGTCAACGTATTCTTCCTTAGAAAGTATTCATGAGTGTATTTGTATTAACTTTAAAAAGTCTTTAGACATTCAAGTAGAGCATTGGTTGATTTATTTCTTTAAAGCATGTTTGTAACTGTACATGTTGTAAAAATTGTACTTTGAATACCATTGTCATTTAAAAAAATATTTGTATGATTTTTTAAAAAATTTGTATTCTGTACATGAAAATTACCCACATCCAAAGACGTGAATTATTTGCCTAATGTGTTTGTAAATTTCATATGGTATCAATGGAAACTTTGATAACCTATATAGAGCTAAATAAAACATAGCTTAAATAATGCTATTTCTTTTTCTGATCAAAAGGAGAATATTGGCTTTTCTACCTACCAGCTTTCACTGTAGCTCAGTTCTGTTCTGCCAAAAAGCTGTTCCTTAATATCAGCTGTTCCTGATAGAATGGCATAGGAGATGGCTAATGCCACTTTCCTTTTAAAGATATTATGGTTGTCTTGATCCAAGATCAAGAATGATTCAAATGTATTTTATTTTTCTCCTTGGAGGTACATCTCGGTATTGGAAATCAATATTGATCTTGCATGCCAACACAATGTTTTCCATATATGTCACTCAGATAAAAATATTACATTGAATTCATTCTAAAAAAGAATTAAGGATTATGTTGCATTTTTGTACTGTTTTTAGTATGTTGCCAATGGTATTATTGTAAAATTACATGTATGAGATTGCAAGTAGCGCCAGAATGCTGGAGACGTGTTCACTGCCAGTTGTGCCAAGCAGCCTATAGAATATTAACTTTAAAGAAAAACCTCAACAGGCTAAAGAAACTTGTTTTAAAATAACCAGTTCATGCAAATCATTCAGTGACAGTCCATCAGCTGAGATGGAACTAGAAAGGAACCTGCGCAAGAATCTTATCCAGCAAGAAGAATATATTGCCCCATCTAGGGTCTTATTTCATAGGGTTTCAGAAGCTCTTATGTAAGGTCTACCCCTTTAACTTTGATAGCATTGGACAGTTACATGCTATTTCATGCAGATGTTGGACTGGACACCAACTCGCATAATCCTAATTGTGGGCCACAGTGGCTGGGGATGATGGGAGCTGTAGTCCAAAAACAGCTGGAGGGCCAAAGTTGTGCAGCCCTGGATTAGAGCTACAAGTGGCAACCACAACAAATATTTATATACCACTTTTCAACATAAGTTTCCAAAGCAGTTTACACAGCAAAATAAATAAATAAGATGGCTCCCTGTTCCCAAAGGGCTCACAATAAAAATTAAAAAAAACATAAGACAGACCCCAGCAACTGACACTGGAGGTACTGTGCTGGGGTGGATAGGGCCAGTTACTTTCTCCCTGCTAAGTAAAGAGAACCACCACGTTAAAAGGTGCCTTTTTGCCAGGTTAGCAGGGGAATAGCCATGTAATTTGTAGAATATTAAAACTCAACAGAGTTCATGGGACTTCTCTAGAGTAAGTGATCCAACACAGGTGTTTGTGTGGACTATAAAATATGAGAAAAATATAAAGCTTGGCAAAGCATCTCTGTATCAGGAGCAATTATTTCAAGATTTGAACAATAGCATAATACTATTTACATAGGCGTAGTCATGTTAGTTTGTTGTAGCAGAATTCATCAAGTATTCTGGCGTCCTTTGTGGAATATAGTGTTTGGGTTAGGCGGTGTGGTGTAGCACAGGGGTTCTCAAACTTCAGTCCCCAGCTGTTGGACTATAACTCCCATAATTCCCAGCCACATTGTGGATGGGGATGATTGAAGTTATAGTCCAAGAACATCTGGGGGGACCTCTGGTGTTAAAGAGTCTGATTAGTACCAGAAAGACCTGTTTTCATATCTCCACTCCATCATGAAGCTGAGTTTTGTTTGGTCAGTCACCCTTTCAGCGTAGCTTGTAAGGTCGCTTTGAGGGTCAAGGGACAGGGATAACCTTATACGCTATCCATATACTATGTGGAGGAAGGGCAAGATACAAATTAATTTGATTTAAGGCCCATTTTAGGGAAGTAATGGATTAACACATTGTTGGATGCCAGATCGCTGCATGAATGTGTCAAAGTGGGCCCTGTTAGTTCACAAAAGCGTATGTCATAATTATTAATGTGGTTGCCTGTATGATGCCACAATACTCTTTGGGTTGGATACAAAGAACTTTGGCCAGAAGAAAAATAGTTGTTGGCACTGTCCAAGGACTTGAGCAAAAGTTTGCACATGACTATAATAGACCTCAGGTTTCTGTACATGAGTGTTTTTACAGTGAGCAGGAAATGCCTTTCGCATACAGAGGTGCCACTTTGGATCCAACCTCTTGCTTTTAAGAATAAAAATGGTTTCATACACAATAGCTAGTTCCTGCTGTTTTCTATGTATCCAGCTGTGTAACCAAGGAAGGACCTATCTGAATGGGACTAATGTATAGGTCTGAAGAATAGGAGTCAAAGGAATAATTTCTATTAAGATGTAATCCTTATCCCAGTTCAAACAGATGTGGGGGGGGGGAACCCCACAAAGGTTATTCTCTAGCAAATGGAATACCAACTAATATCTGATTCTACATCTGCATACCAGTCAGGTGTTTCCTCTTCTCTTAATATTTACATACAGGGAAAGCAGTCTATTCATAGGCCAGCTCAGTCTCCAAACACTTTGTAATGCATCTGAGGCACTTAACTAATTCCCAAAGCGACAGTGCTTTTATGCCCCTTGGGTTATCTTGGGATTAGGCAATTGATAGCCTTATCTGACCAGATTGTTTTTCCCTTTAGTTACCCCTTCACTGGAACTCACACTCACTTTGGAGCCTGGCTCACAGGCCAACTTTGAGCAGATTGCTTTCAGGTTCAAGGTTTTCAAGAAAATTTTGATCCACAATCAAAACCACATCAATTCCAAGGATAAAAAACAGGAATAAGTATATACAAGGTGCCACTGATTTTCTGAAGCTTCTCCAGTGAATTTTGGGCTTCCTGCTCAACTTGTCTTATGGAAGGAGTGGTAAACACACAAAATCCCAAACATTTTGCTAAAGAGCAAAGCTCAAAATGTATTGAATAAACTTAAAACATGTTTTATCTACAACACCTTTTGGTGTTTTCTTCTTTTTCTTATAGACAATTAAATCAAATTGAGCATTTTAATCCTACGAACTCTCTCCAATTAACTTACTATCCCCATTGCTGAAATGGTTTTATCCCTATACAATATTGAGTCATTTTATAGGGCAAACAGATAATTTAACTCAGGGTGGCCAACCTGAGGTTTTCCAGCTGTTGCAGGACTACAACTTCCATTATCCCTAGCTGCAGTGTATTGCAGCTGAGAGTGATGGGAATTGTAATCCAACAGCTGGAGAGTCTCAGGCCAGGCACCTGACTAAACTGCTTATAGCAATAGCACTTACATTTATATACCGCTCTATAGCCGGAGCTCTCTAAGCGGTTTACAATGATTTAGCATATTGCCCCCAACATTCTGGGTACTCATTTTACCGACCTCGGAAGGATGGAAGGCTGAGTCAACCTTGAGCCCCTGGTCAGGATCGAACTTGCAACCTTCTGGTTACAGGGCAGCAGTTTTTTTTACCACTGCGCCACCAGGGGCTATGTCACAAATAACTGGGCTGTGCCACTTCAGTACAGATGGGCAACTACAACCATCCTCCCATCTTCTAATATTTATGTACAAGATAGTAGTGGAATGTGGAAAATTCTCACTTTAGATTTGTTTCTAGCACCATGGTTATATTAGAAAATAAGGATTCAAATTTCAGCCTAACTTAGGCTTTTGAATGCTTGTAACTCGAGTCAGTATAAAGACTGTTTTTTTGCCCAAAAGCTAAACGCAAAGGTCACATTTCCAGGCATTAATTTCAAAATGTAAATATAGTCAACCATGCTGACCCACTTATGCTCGTGGGGTAGGCAAAAGTTTACTACATGCAGTTTTCAAAAATAGCTGTAATCCTTCCAGCTGATGATGCATTCTCAACACTGCCCATGCTTGCGCTGAAGAGCTACTGAAAACTGTGTAAGAGTTCCCCTCTGCTTCAATATGATCATACGTCCTTGAATGCTGAATTTGTACTCACACAAAGGATCGGGTCTCACGATCAGTGAGACCTGGTTCCTAGCGGTGAGAAGGAAGGGAGCCCTGGGCGGCTGGATTGGCCGCCCACACGATGGCCGGCCCCAGGGCGGAGCCGACGGGGGCTGGGGAGCTTGGGGGCCGCACGGCATATAGCCTGGTTTTGCGGTGCGCTCGCTCCGCAAACCTGGGCTAAGGGGTGGGCTACAGGAGGAGTTTAGCCACTCCAGAACCACCAGGCTCAGCTGCAAGCCCGGTGGTTCTGACGATCACAAAAATCGGGCTAGGATTTTCCTAGCCCGATTTTTGTGATCGTAATAGCCCCAAAACATGAGAAATCTTTTTTTGGAAAAGGACACTCTTGAAGGTGAAATGTTGCTTTTGGCTGCTTGAAAAAGGAGGCCCAGAGGCTACATAACTTGCACATACAGAGCCAGCCAACTGGGAAGTTAACTTTGAAGACAACCCTTTCTGGTATTAATTATAGGGGGCAAATAGAGGAGGAAAGGAGTAAGCAACTGTCAAGACTCAGCAGTACCTCAAAATTGCTACTTCCTGGACATTTATCCATCTGGAAAGAAGGGTTTTATGAGACTAAAGGGACAAGAGTTGTGAGGCAGTTCTCAGGCAACCACTCTTCTCTGAAGGCAGCCTGCTGTCCTGGGAATCTGAGACTAGTTTTTAGTTCACTGATCACACAAAGGTAAAGTGTGCTGTCAGGTCAGTGTCAACTCCTGGCAACCACAGAGGCCTGTGGTTGTCTTTGGTAGACTACGGGAGGGGTTTACTATTGCCGCCTCCTGCGCAGTATGAGATGATGCCTTTCAGTATCTTCCTACATCGCTGCTGCCCGATATAGGGGTTTCCCATAGTCTGGGAAACATACCAGCAGGGATTTGAACCAGCAACCTCTGGCTTTGTAAGAGGCCTGAAATAGAACCAAAGAGTGTTTTCTCCATCTGCAACTCACTACGGTGGTAGCAAAGTTGGGTATGGGTGAGGGAGGCATTTCAGCCACAAATGCCATATGCACTGTGTTGGCTTTGTTTAAGTGCACATGAAAATGCATGCTGGTATCTTCATGCAGAGGTGTGTACAATAATGCAAACAAGCAAGCGGAAAAGGCTGCTCATTCTTCTAATCCAGTTATTGGTATCGCCCTATGCAGAAATGTCTTTCATGAATGCAGGGGGGTATGCATGGAGGTGAATGGGAACATGCCAGCCAACCACCCCACTCTGCTTTTTGGCCACACCCTCCATGCAAGTTGTAGTCCAACAACAGCCGGAGGGCCAAAATTGTGCAGCTCTGGTCTACATGGAAGACTCCATTTAGCAGAGCAATGCAATGTTGCAAATTTACACAGCTGCCCATTGTTTCCTATTCCATGATGGAAACAAGCTTTCAAGTTAATGCTGGCTTTATAATGGTGCCGAGCACTTAACTGCAACTGACCCTGCTTGGCAGCAAAATCAATACACAAATAGGCATTTACTGCAGCTGAAGGCATCCATTCTATTGTGTTCCACACTGATGCAAGAGCACAAGAATCTTCACGCCTTAACTAAGGATGAATATGATGAATGTGTTTTTTTTAATTTTGTTGCATTTATTGTTTCACCATTTAGTACAACACAGACATTACATGAATTACATCAAAATCAGAGTGTGTGAAAAGGAAGTTACCCAAATTCCCTCCCTCAACTTTCATATAAAATCACAGCTGTGTTTAGGACACAACTAAAGAGGAAAGAACCTGTTAGTATTAGAAACAACCAGCTTGCTTGCGTGTACTGTCTTATAAACATCACTGTATATTTTTTCCTTGAGCAGTGGATTAGCAGCTCATTCACAGGGTGGCATGCTTCTGATCTTTCGAAAGATAATCACAACACATATTCAGAGAATTGTCTTGGTTATTTAAATATGCATTTTCCCACAGATACACTGACCAGGCTATACACACAGATGCCTTAGTTGGCTCCAAAATGCATGGTAGACGATTCACAGTTGCTTATGGCTCGGATAGAAAACTTTACAGCAGCACGACTCAAGGACTAGGTTTAACAAAGTTGGCTCCGATCTTAAAATCAGATGTTGACAACTTGAGGCTATGAACTCCTTGGCAAAGGTTAGAAGCCACCTGGCCGGGGGGGGGGGGGGCGGGGGGAGCACAGCAGCAGACATTTTTAGAAGACTATCTCTGTAAGTTGTTATACAAAGTAAAAGATTTGTAACAGATTTTCATATGAGGAACAGAGGATTCCACATTGTAGCAGTTCAATAAAAATGCTTTCCTGTCCACCTTTTATTTCCAAAGTTCAGCATGATCAAGGAAGTGGGAATCATTGCAGTGTTCTCTTTGTCTGTGCATATCCCATATGCAGGATAAGCACATCAAACATCCCACATTCAGGAGAAGAATTGGGGGCTATTTAAATCATGACACTTCAATGACTTGTTCATGTTATAAGCAATACCGCCCTGAAAACTTCCATACCAAAAGCACAAACAAGGTGCAAGTGTCTGGCACTTGACTCAATTGTGTGCATGAATTCTGCTCCTCTCTCCCCTAACAAGGTATGTGTAGATTTGTAAGCAGAAGACTTAAATGGCTTTCAAAAAAAGTTGGAAGCAGTCAGCAACAAGCATTGCAGTCAGCAACAAGCATTGCAGTCAGCAACAAGCATTGTTCATGTCATCCAGCGACTTCTTTACCATGGAATAGTGGCACCTACAGGTGAGCAAGCCAGGAAAATTGGGTTTTCAAATTGTCAGTCTCATCTTTATCTCTCTGTATTATACATTTTACTGATACTGGATGTCTCATACACATAACCATGGTTTGGATTAAACACAGAATATTTCACTCTGCTTTCTCCCTCTTTCCCACTTGTAAAGGTGGTGGTTTCCATTTGACTTTCAACCAACTGCTGAATTTACAAGACTTTTGCCAATATATTCATACTAGAATCACAATAAGTCAGCAATGTTTCAATGGTATCAATATTCTTGGAATATTGGGCCTTGACATTGTCATGGTAGCTTCAGTTATCTAGGCTGCAATAAAAAAAAATCAGTTCTTAAAAATGCATATGACAACCCTACCAAGTACTACAAAAATGCACAGATGAATAATATTCTGATCTCCAGAAGTAGAGATGATCACTCTATATTCCATTTTGGTTTTGAGAAGGCCTGAATGCCAAACTACCACAAAGATCTTTGGCAAGTGGCATCACTTTCAATTGGAGAAGGGCAGAACACACCAACAGAGGGTTTCAAAAAGCAGAAGAATAGTTTTCCCTGGTTGTCAGGTTTTTGTACATCTGACATTTTAAGATAAAACAAGTGTCTGAAAAAGCTCTAGCACCAAACCAGAAGTGGGCCGGCAGATGTTAAGAATCTGGATTGGAGGCCTGAAGTTCAGTCTGGGTATGATGCAGTTGCTGCTTTCAGAGAAGGATTCAGTATGTAACTTGGTCCTGCATTTTACACTGTTCAGCCACCTTGTTCTGGCCATCACTAGCCTCTGTCCTGTTGGGCTGTTAGTGCCAAGAGTCTCTTGCTGAGCAGGGCATTGTGCCGTTGAAGGTATTCAATTACATCTCCTTGTTTTTCAACAATTTCTTCCAAACTGGAGATTTCCCTGCAAGGCAGAAAATTCGTATCAAGTACTCATTACAACATATACTGGTGTCTTATTCATCTGAATGTAGGCAACAGCAGATCTCCCTGGGTTTCTTCCCACTTCTACTCCCCAACCCTACACTCTCCAGACTCCATGACTGCTTATGCTAATCAAACATGAACCTATTGGGACTTTTAAAAATACAGGAATCTCTGTGTTTGGGGGCACATACAAAAATGGAGGCACATACAAAAATTTTACATATAAACTGTCTTAATTAACAGGCTCATGTGAACAATTGTGGTGCAGGGCATTTTAATAAGTGTGTTCTACTGTTTGCAAAACTTATTCTTTATAATGGTAAGACTTCACATATCCTAAAACCCATCCTGGAAGATAGACCATTATTCTCATTTTACAGATGAAGTAGAAGAGACGCGACACTGAATTGTCATTCATCTCCAAGCAGAGGATTTAACTGATCTTCCATCCAATCCCATCTAACATCACTCAATAATTCATGGAAGTAAACAGGGTTAAGACTAAGTGAATTAGTACATGCAACAGCAACATCTAGTAAATTCATTCTCTCTTAATCAGGTCAGTTAATAATCAATAGGTTATTGATTATAACCTATAATCAATAGGCTCTCAGCCATAAAGCCACAGAGATGCAGAACTGATGACTTGTAACAAACTGCTCTCATCCACTCATGCAACAACCCTGGGACATGTTACTGTAATTCAGCAACATGCAAAACACCAAATAAAGAGAAGCCAATATTACACACTCAAACGCAGGACAAGCTATTTCCCAGTCTCAAGAGAAGCAATGCAATGCAAAGCGTAACTCATGAGTAATTATACTTTACTCTGGAACAATGTGTCTGAACAAGCCGACACTTCAAGTAGGACACCGGTCTGATTCAACCCAGAGAGAGAAAGTCATTCTGCCTCAGCCAAGCAGCATCATTTATGTTTTACAGCAGATATTACTGGGAACTGCAGTTAGCCAAGAACTCACTCCTGTGGAAAGCAGAGTCACTGCAACTTTTAGAATGTGCAGTCTTAATAAAACAACTTTGATCAGCTTGAAGGGCAAGGTGGGAGTTTGCTCCAAAATGCAACAAGCAGGCATTCACAAATTCACTTGTCAGGGACACATGCCCCCAGCTCTCTGGCAAGCAGGACATCCAAAAGCTCATAGATCCTCTCTCCAGGGGTCATTTTTTAGAAGTACCATAGAAGGAATTGCTCCTGAGCAGATGGAGAGACTCCTGCTCTGGTGCTATGTTTCCATATGCAAGCATACTTGAAAGGAGTCCCCACCTCTTTCCTAACCCTTCTGCACATGCTTGAGGAATCTGGGAAAGAAAGAGTGGTTGTGTTCCAGATGCTCACTGTATACAATTCTTCCCTCCCCCTTTTTAATCCTCGGGATGATTTCTCTGAAGAACTGCCTTCCTGCATGGCTCAGCTTCTGATATATTTGTTCAGCACTATCAACCTCGGAAACAAACTGCAGACTGCGGCTCATCTGAATATCTCATAAATATGCAAATGATACCTGAATTATGCTTTAGGATCCATGGGCTGGAACATAGCTGGAAGACTTGCTACACATTTAGCAATCTATATTGTAATATGCTTGTGAATGACAGAACATGTGTGACCAGGGCCAGCTGCCACCCACCACTTTTCTCCAACTGGAGATGAAAAGGGAAAACACTGCAACGGAAGTGTGATCCTTGATCTTCATTCAGAGTACCTGAGAAGAGGGAAGGCTACGATTTCCCCTCCAATCTAGGGACCCCCTGCACAAGGGTAAAGCCTCACGATGGTCACTATCACCTCCTCTACAGGTCATGGAGGAGGGCGATGATTCTTTCTATACACAGGGCTCCTGGGAGCAAGGAAGCAGCGTGGCTCTCTTTTCAGGCATGATGACTGCCATGCACCCTGATCTTCTGCAACATGCAGTGGGTGGGGAAGGGCAGCAATCTTGGACCATCATCTTCCTCTTGTTCCTAGCCAGAGAAGGCATGGAGAATGTGGAGGCAAGCAGTGCCCAGGCAGTACTCAACAGGCAAAATGGTGTCTGGGTCTCAGGAAGGTGGAAGCAGCACTTATGGACTTTCTGCAACCACTACAAATATTTATATACTGCTCTTTAACTAGAGTTCACAAAGCGGTTTACAAAGATACATAAATAAAATGGCCCCCTGTCCCCAAAGGGCTCACACCGGCCTGCACAACATAAGGCCCGGGGGCCAGATCCGGCCCGCGGGAACTTTTTTGCTGGCCCCAGGGGTGACCCAAAGTATTGCGATGCCTGAGGTGAGGTGCAAAATGCCACCTTGCCCCATGGACTTGGTGGGGGTCAGCCCCCTTTCAAAATTGACCTTTGTGAGCATTGAAAGTGCATGGGGGACAGGGAAGAGGGAAGATTGCTAGGAGCCTCCTCTTACCTTCTCATGCTGGGGGTAAAGAATAATTACTTTAATTAATATTTGTAATAATTACTAATTTAATAATTTAAATGTAATCATTCATGTGCTGGAAATTTACCTCAGCCCCTACATACCAAGACATGGTTGGTTCTGGCCCACCAGAGTAGTTGACTTGTGCACCCCTGGCTCACAGTCTAAAAGAAACATAAGGCAGATACCAGCAACCACCACTGGAGGGATGCTGTGCTGCGGCTGGATATGGCCAGTTACTTTTCCCCTGCTAAATATAAGAGAATCACCACTTTTAAAAGGTGTCACTTTGATAACCCCTCAGTTCACAGGGGTTCCTTCACCCAACCACCAGCCTTAGTCTCCTGGGCGCTCCTTTCAGATGCTAAGAGCTGCTGGCTGCAGTGGACACTGAGGCAAGGGGGCAACCATGAAGAAGTTGGTATCAGAAGCAGCATCTCCCTCCTGTGCACAGAGAAGTAGCCAAATGTTCTTCTTCCCACATACGCTCCTACTTGCAACCAGGTACTTTTCGCAGGAAGTGAGACCCACTGTGATTACTGCTGCTTACTCCCAAGTAGGCACACACAGAATAGCCTCATTCAGACATTCTGAATGAGTGTTCACTGTCCAAAGTGGAAACCGGAGTCCCATTTCACCTCCCCTATAGATCAATCCCCCTCACTCCCCTTCCTGCAGTGCTCATGCTTACAGCCTTTGAGGCAGTAAAGGCTGTAAGGGTGATGGTGAGCGTTTCCAGGATCGGGAGATGCAGGACTGCCATTCCCACTTTGGATGGTATACTCAAGTACACTGTTGAGCAGAACGTCTCAGTGAGGCTATTCTGTGCAAGCATACTTGGGAGGAAGCACAGTATACTGTCGGCATAGGACTGCAGCCTCTTACTTGAGTGGAAGTCCATTCTCCCACCGTGAGACTTCCACACAGGGGAGATAAAAACCATTTTAAGAAAGACTCCTAAAGAAAGATTTTAGCTAGAAGTCTCAAATCACCTGGTTTAAAATGAAATCTAAATTTAATGAAACAATCCCTTAAAACTGGATTTATGAATCCCTTATGAAAGCTGCCTTTGTGAAAACAATATCTTTGTCACCATGAATCACTTGTACAGCATAATAGTTGATATGTTGTGGTTGGATACTAGTGGCCAGTGACTGGTAAGACCACAACTGTCATCCCTCAATACTTCTGGGTGACGTTTTGATCCTATTTTATGTCTAGCAACCACCTGATCTTTGCAACTGGCTCAGTTATCTTAAATACTTTGTGTGCCTTCCACAGACATTTACTCTCTATCTCGGGTAACACTGACCTGCCCAGTAACTCCTACAAGATCTTGCTTCTGGTTGACTTTTACTTTTTTATGAGGCAGGGCAGATATAGAACAAGCTTAAGTATATCCTCATAGGTTGTATTAAAAGTTTGATGAAGTTTTAGATCAATATAAGTTATTGTTATAGCAACCAATTTACTTTTTGAAAGAAAGCACCTAAACAATAAATTGAACATTTTTATTTAAATCTGTGATTTCAGTTGATCTTTTCCTTGGATGATTTAAGCCATCCTATTTACAAGTCAATCCACCTTGTTTCTGGATAAATATGCATAGGATAGGCTGTTGGCTGCTTTGGGGGGACTAAAGAAACAATCACAACTCCAGCCCTTCACTTCCTCTAGGCTCTTGCACCACCAAGGGCTTTCCTTTTTGGCGCCATATGCAATACGTAGAGAATTCAATACACAAAACATATTTTTTGAAGCTGGAGAAATTTGGGGCAGCCCAGGAAGCTCAAAGAGGTGAATTGCAGCTGGAGTGGAATAGGTTTCTTGCAGGGTGGGATTTCACAGCCAAGCCTCTAGTATTTTCTAGGAACTATTCATGGCAGACATAAGAAAACTCAAACCTGGTGGGGGTGGAAATCATGGGATATTCAAAACATATTTCCTATCCTACTTCGTGCTTCCAGCCTTTAGTCACTGTCACTACATCAACATTTTTCACTTATTTCTGCAGGAATATGTAGAGATGTTACATACTGTATCAATGAATGGAAGATTTTTCTTCTTTGTTGTTGATCAGTTTTTAACGCCTGTAACAAATTTCTGATGCTAAGAGGGCTGGTCTTGGAACTGACATATTAGCATACCCTCTTAGCATCAGAAATTTGTTACAGGCGTTAAAAACTGATCAATAACAAAGAAAAATCTGGTGGCAGCTACTAGAAGTAGTTAATCTCAGCTCCTCCTCATCTCTTAAGAAAATGCTCTTTACATCTGATTCGGGGGCTATGAATTTCTCTATTCTAGGACTGGTGTTCAGAAGTCTTACATCCAGTCCCTTCTACAAGGAGGATTAGATATTAGTTAGAGGTAATTATGACATTATGCGCATGGTTGGCTGAACTTAGTGTGTGCTTACAATAAAGTTTTTGATAGCACTTTGTTTACATCAGGGGTTCCCAACCTTGGGTCCACAGGTGTTGTTCAGACTACAATGCCCATCACCCAAAACACTGTTAAGTCATTGTTAAATATTTTATTTGTTTGTTTATTTATTTGACATGTTTTTATACCACCCAAAACTCATGTCTCTGGGCGGTATGATATGCACCACAAGCCAATTCTCTCTCCATCAAAGCAGCCAAGATAAATTCATATAGCTACTTCCTTGTCTAAGAGAAAACCGGAATGTATTTTGTGTGGTTCACAGACAGGTTCTTGTGTTTGGGAACCAAACCTCTCTATACAGCCAGTGATAAACAGCATACGCTGCATTCTTGTTTGGCACCAAGTATTTTCTAAGCATATGAAAAAGGCACAGGACGAAAGATAAGCACTGCTCCTCAGGTTTACCCCAAGCAGTGTGGGGTAAAAAACCAGTTTCAAATTCCAAGGATGCAGCTGACCCGATAGAGTTTATGTCGATAAAAAGCACAGACAATTGTCAACCATAATCTAAACATGCCTAGTGAACATTAACCTAGTGACAGTAGCAAAGTACAGAGTTAACAGTGAGATCTATTGTTGTACCTTAATAAGAGAGAAGCTACACCACCGTTTGCATTCACTGAAAAGTTAAAGGTTTGTCGTTACATAGGAAGCTGCCATACACTGAATCAGACCATTGGTCCGTCTAGCTCAGTATTGTCTACACAGACTGGCAGCAGCTTCTCCAAGGTTGCAGGCAGGAGTCTCCCTCAGCCCTATCTTGGAGATGCCAGGGAGGGAACTTGGAACCTTCTGTATGCAGATGCTCTTCCCAGAGCAGCCCCATCCCCTGAAGGGAATATCTTACAGTGCTTACATGTGTTGTCTCCCTGCTTAGAAGAGGGGACAATTCATGCTTGCTACCACCTAATGGCGCAGCAGAGAAATGACTTGACCAGCAAGCCAGAGGTTGCCAGTTTGAATCCCTGCAGTTATCGCGCAGCAACAATATAGGAAGATGCTGAAAGGCATCATCTCACACTGGGCAGGATATGGCAATGGTAAACCTCTCCTGTATTCTACCAAAGACAACCACAGGGCTCTGTGGTCGCCAGGAGTCGACACACGTAAATGGCACACTTTCCCTTTACGAGCCAAATCTTTTCCAATGAATGCTTTGTTGACTAGGGTATACTGGGTGAAATAGTAGAAGTTACCTGAATCCAACTTCTGAGGTAATGTGACTAGGATAGGAATACATCTTCTCTTCTTCTATTATATCAGGTCTTGATTTTGCCCGATTAAAGTTACTTACTTTCACTGTAATTAGAGAAATTCAAAACATGACTCTTACAGACAGAAATTCAGCTGTGTCTTTAAGCAATAAGCTGGCAAGTGAAGATTTTAGTGGAACTTTAATAAAAGTTCCACTGCCCACACAAGACATTATCTGCTAAGTAAGCATCTTCTTGTGAAGAGAAGTTTCTTCCTATCTCCCCAGAATTGCCTTACTAGACCACCTGCTGTGTACAAGGAGGTTGCATGACTGATCAGAGGGATAACTAAGGCACATGTGTCAGCAAGCTGTAAAGCAATCAGATCAGATGGCCTCTCAGAGGTCATCAACCACCTCAACACTAAGCTATCAAAGACTGGATCAAATTACCACAGCACAAACATCCAATGACATTTCAGAGTATTGCAAGCCAACAGGTGTCCTGAGGAACTCAGATGCACAATATATTTTGGAAGATGGGTAGGGCACAGGCAGTGAAAAAGCTAATAATTCTCTTGTACAGATATAAAGGAATTTACTATGCAGCTCAACTCCTGTAGGACCAAGCCAAGAACCAACAGCAAAACCTGAGAAGTGTGATTAATTATGATCCAAGCTGGGGATCTTTGCAGGCTACCACCACCATCTGCATGAGATTTAATAGGAGAAGTTACAAGAATGAGACCAACCAAGTCGTGCGGCACCTTGAAAAGTACCCAGTTTACTATGGGTAGTCTAGTGCCCAAACAAAAATGGACAGGAGATGTATATCCACACAGAAAGGTGGCAGCAGGAAACCATTTGTAAAGTGAGATTAAAAGATGAACAAGATCCCATGGTTAGGAATCAGCAAGATGACAGGTGTAGATAGGTACAATCCCATGCACTATAAGTACATTCTAGAATGGCTCCCCACCCTCTCCAATTGAAAAGGGTCTCCAGTGCCATTTTTGTCATGTGTAGAAGCAAAACACACATGATAAATGGTGATGGGATAGTTGTGTCTTCAGAAAAACCTCCACTGAATATACTGGGGAATATCCCAGCTGACAGGGGTCTAAAATCAAGTTCTAAACAATGGTTATGGAGAGGCTTACTGGTAGTCAAGAGATTAATACTGCAGCAATGGAAATCTCCCACTCCCCCAGGATAGAGGAATAAGTGCATGACCTGCTTGAGTTAGTGGCACATGAAAAGTGGGCCCTCATAAAAGTAAGTAAACTGGATAGTCAGAAATTTGGGACAACTTCCTTGAATTATTCTTAGAATAAAAACCCTTTTGATTTATAAAATAAAACACCAAGGCATTTAAGGTCTTCTAACAGGACCTGTACTGAATTTTAGCACATGTTGAGACTAGATGATCCTCCATTGAGAGTAGGCTCTTTTTGGCAGTAGCCCTGAGTTCTGGAACTCTTTTCCAAACGAGATCCATATAGTCTCCTCCCGTTATCTTTTTGAAAATGTTTAAAATCCTCAGAAAGCCTTGAAAATTGTTGGTTGAGATATTGACAGGCTGCTATGCCTTGATGTGCTGCACTGTTTCATTGTTTGGTTTTAATTTTATTGCTTTTTATTACTGGGTATTTTTATTGTAAGTTTTGATTTGTGAACTACTGCTGTAGAATTTTTGGATGAGCAGTGGTATGTAAATAGACTTAAATAAATCACATCAAAATAAATAAATTATACTAAACCTCAGCTATTAACAGTGAATATTTTCCATTCTTCTAGAACAGTTAACCAGTGGTAGTGCCCACACTGGAGCGAACCATCTATATATACCCATCCAATTCATTCAAGCTGCTACCTGCACTTCTAAATGGTGCCCCACAAGGATCTACAACTTCTGCCCAGACTTGGTAAGGTAAAGTGTGCTGTCGAGTTGGTGTCAACTCCTGGCGACCACACAGCCTTGTGTTTGTCTTTGGTAGAATTCAGGAGGGGTTTACCATTGCCATCTCCCACGCAGTATGAGGTGATGCCTTTCAGCATCTTCCTATATCGCTGCTGCCCGATATAGGTGTTCCTCACTGGTATGTTTCCCAGACTATGCAGATTTAAACTGGCAACCTCTGGCTTGCTAGTCAAGTCATTTCCCCACTGCGCCATTAGGTGGCTTTTTGCCCAGACTTGGTAGCCATCCCAAATTGGTGATCATGTCTTAGCTATGGCATCTTTGGATGTGTTTAAAGTCCAAGGCCTAGAACAACTGCAGTGGGGCAGATGATTATGATGCAGGGGTTCACCTGTCACATCAGTCTCAGAAAGCAGCAGGAACAGTATGTACCATCAACCTGCATTTCTTAAACATTAGAGGAAGCTCCTTTAACACAGGGCTTTGCAGATTAATTAATACCACGTACTATTTTGCTTTAGCAATACCACTGAGAGCCCATGCAGCATCTCTGGCACCACTTTAGATCAGAAGCACTGCAACATGCACTGCTTGTTGCTCCCCTACAATATCTTGTGCTGCATCAAGATTCTTACTTATCTTGCCTTGCTGCCAGTGCTATGTCAATTTTGGTTCTCTACAGTCTGCACTTGAGACTGATCAGGTTCCATGAACTGTGCAGGCACTTCTGGCCAGAGGCATCTGTCCTCCATACACTGCTACCATGAGTACAAAGTGAAGAGCCTTGTACTTTATGGGCAGAGATGCAGCTGCATTTCACCACCAGGCAAGAAGCCCTGCTATACAGCTGCTCCTCCACAGAGATGGGTCTCTGTACCAAGCAAGGATGTTCTAGATCAACAGCTGCATTTTGTCTGTCTTCTTTCTAAGCTATTAACTACCCTGAGTCTTTGAGACAAGGAAGCACCAGAGTTGAAAAGTGTTAATTGTCAAACAAGTTATGTCTGAAGCTCCTTATCCAAGCCTCACTCAGGATTACTGTAATGTACAAAAGTAGAAACCACCCTTAGGCAAATTTTAACAACTTTGGTTCCTTCAGACACTGATTAGCTCGCAGGTGCTTTAAACATACGGGTAGCTTTCAGACCTTTAGCAGAGCTGTGATCTAGCCATCAGGTGAATTTTATTTATTTATGATTAAATTTTTATACTGCCTTTCATTAAAAACAATCTCAAGGCTGTTTACAAAACATTTAGCACCATATAAGACAATAAAACAGTTACACAATAAAATGTTAAATCAGAATATATCTAATTAGAAGTTTAACACACACACCATAAAAAATGTAAAAGCCAGGGTAAAAAGCCAAGATTTCATTTGCTTTCTGTAAACTGTAATGGAGACCGAGGAGCAGATGCCCACTGGGAGAACATTCCAGTCTGGGGGCAATAACTGAGAAGGCCCCGTCCTGCGTGCATGTCAGGCAAGGCTCTCTCATTGTCAGCTTGCGGATCAGAGCCCCCTCCAATGACCTCGTTAAGCAGGCAGAAAGCTTTGGGAGCCAGCAGTCCCTCAGGTATCCCCAGGCCCAAACCGTTAAGGACTTTAAATGTCAAAACCAGCACCTTGAATTGGACCCAGAAACAAACGGGCAGCCAACATAGCTCTTTCAAAATGGGTGTAACATGATCCCAGAGGGCGGCTCTGGATAAAATCCTTCCTAGCTGCCGCATTTTGCACTAGCTGCAGTTTCAGAATATTCTGCAAGGGCAGCCTATGTAGAGCGTGTTACAGTAATTCAGATGTGATGTGCCTAAGGCATGGGTCACAGTGGCCAGATCTGCCTTCTTGAGAAAGGGACGAAGCTGTGTAAAGGCACTCCTAGCCACTGCCTCCACCCGAGTTTCCAAAAGCAGAGCCAGGTCCAGCAATACCACCAAGCTGCACACCTGCTCTTTCAAAGGGGAGTGCATCCTTACTGGCTCCCCTACTGACCAATAGCACCTTTGTCTTGGCCGGATTCAATCTCAGTTTATTAGCCCACATCTAACCCATCACTGCCTCAGGACATCCACTGCCTCCCTAGGATCAGGTTTCAAGGAGGGATAGAGCAGAGTGTCACCTGCATATTGCTGACAACTCAATCCAAGTCCCTGGATGACCTCTCCCAGAAGTTTTATGTAGATGTTAAACAACATGGGGGACAAAACCAAACTCTGCAGGACCCCACAGGCCAATGGCCAAGGAGCTGATCAGTAGTCCCCCAGCACCACCTTTTAGACCCTCCCCTGGAGAAAGTACTGAAGCCACTCCAAAGCAGGACCTCCTATCTCTATACCTGAGAGGTGGTCCAGAAGGATACCATGGTTGATGGTATCAAATGCCGCTAGGAGGCCCAGCTCCTGGTGTAAGTCATCCACTAAAGCTGTGAATGAAAGGAACTTCCAGTGACAGAACAGCTCTGCTAAAGATATGGAAGCTATCCACTATTAACCTAGTACAGAATAAAGTAAAATACACAGAACACCACAATGTTATGCAGTATAAATGTTACACCAGACACTAACTGTCAGTGCCACACCTGAGGCAAGTTAATCTTGGCAAAAAAGCAAGAGGGAATTGTGTAGTCTACTAATTGTGAAACGACTATGCAGAACAAGGCAATGTTGCAGTTCTCACCTGAATAGACAACCAAGCATATCAATGAACACATTAATTCCATGCTCAAGATTCCAAAGATGCAGCAAAGATACAGTTTAGCATGACCAGGGAAGGTATACTGTACTGCCACGATCAGCAGCAAAGCTGCATTACCTATAAGAAGACAGATGTGACATGTTAAGAGACCATCTTGATAGTTTCCAAAAGTAGTACAAGAGTTATGCTACACCAGCAGTAACTTTGAACACCCATACCAAGCACCACTCAAGTTGTTCTACCACTAAAAGAGAGAGAGAGAGAGAGAGAGAGAGAGAGAGAGAGAGAGAGAGAGATTTGTAGCACAACTCAGACTGCGAGTTGTGCCAAACATCATTTGCAGGACAGTATATTGAACCTTCTTCCATCTCAACAGGTGATCATCAGCATGGGTAGTTTCAGTGTGACGTGGCTGGCTGGCGTGGATCTCTCATGTTTACTACTGCAGGATTACCACCCAAACTTGTTCCCCTGCTGCTGAAATTAAATGTAGTGGCAATTATTGAAAGCTGCCTTGGCGTGTGTATTCACATGTATGAAGAATCCTTGCATTTAAACTTTTACTTTAACAGCACACATGGCAAAAGCATTACCTAAAGTTACTAACCTAAACACCAATTAAACACTATCTGGAATATTGTATCTGGAATTCAATAAATGCTATCAGATCATTAGCTGTGTTTTCTTCTATTCTGTTTTCTAACTTTTTTCAAGTCACTAAGACTTACTGGTCCAACCTTTCTCTTTTACCCATATTTGTCTTATCTCCACATTTTAAATAAAAAATTATCTATGAAAGACTCTGTTCTTTGGTTACAAATGTCCACATACAGGTGGCTTACTATTCTAGAGAATGTGTTATCAGAAGACTACGGTACATTGGTAAAATGCTGAAGTTCTAGATACATTTTGCTTGAAGTTCTCTGTTCCTTTTAGGCATGATAGGTCGTACCTTAAGGAAGTCTAAATGCTAATGTTACTTAAAATCCAAAATGCAGGGCTACTTCTTCAGAATTATGGGCAAGTCCATCAACTATATACACTTGAAGTACCAAGTATTACTTCCCCAAATATTCAGGAAATTCCATTATCTTCTATACTTACAAGCTGAGGGCTCTACTTGGACACCAAGATCTTTTATCCTAGTTTCCAGAGCTCTACCTAGTGGCTACATCTTAGCAGTGCATCTATAGTGTGGCAACCTTGAAACAGCAGCCCTGTTAGCACCTGACATTTACATTCAGTCAAGATCCAGCATCTCATCAAGTTCCAGCACATTCATCTAATACTTGAAAGCACAGCTCCAATAAACTGGTAAGAGAACAAGTTGATAAGTCATTTTACAAAATCTGGAACGACAGATTTCCCCAGTCTGTCAAGCCCAAACTCGCAATTCTAGTACAAGTTAAACATCTAACTAAAAATAATAATTTGTGCTACCTGAAATGATCTACTTTGCCAGACAAAGTCATTATTTTCAGTTAATTGACAGCAGCAGTGATCTTACAGCACAGTATATAGACTGACACTACAAGGTTCAGCACCGAGCATACCAGTTTATTCCCATTAACCCCCTTCATAGAATTTGGAATCCACTTTACTTTGACTGGCCAATGATAACTTCAATAGCAACTGCAGTATAAACAGTTCTGTAATATCAAGTTTGATAATGGTCAAACTGAGTTAGACCTGTGGCCAAACTGAGTTTTAAAAACTAGAGTATGATGTACAGGTGAAACTTGAAAAATTAGAATATCGTGCAAAAGTTCATTAATTTCAGTAATGCAAATTAAAAGGTGAAACTGATATATGAGATAGACGCATTACATGCAAAGCGAGATAAGTCAAGCCTTAATTTGTTATAATTGTGATGATCATGGCGTACAGCTCATGAGAACCCCAAATCCACAATCCCAGAAAATTAGAATATTACATGGAACCAATAAAACAAGGATTGTAAATAGAACAATATCAGACCTCTGAAAAGTATAAGCATGTATATGTATTCAGTACTTGGTTTGGGCCTCTTTTGCAGCAATTACTGCCTCAATGAGGCGTGGCATGGATGCTATCAACCTGTGGCACTGCTGAGGTGTTATGGAAGACCAGGATGCTTCAATAGCGGCCTTCAGCTCTTCTGCATTGTTTGGTCTCATGTCTCTCATCCTTCTCTTGGCAATGCCCCACAGATTCTCTATAGGGTTCAGGTCAGGCGAGTTTGCTGGCCAATCAAGCACAGTAATCCCATGGTCATTGAACCAGGTTTTGGTACTTTTGGCAGTGTGGGCAGGTGCCAAGTCCTGCTGGAAAATGAAGTCAGCAGCCCCATACAGCTTGTCTGCGGAAGGAAGCATGAAGTGCTCCAAAATCTCCTGATAGATGGCTGCGTTGACCCTGGACTTAATGAAGCACAGTGGACCAACACCAGCAGATGACATGGCTCCCCAAATCAACACAGACTGTGGAAACTTCACACTGGACTTCAAGCATCTTGCATTGTGTGCCTCTCCATTCTTCCTCCAGACTCTGGGTCCTTGGTTTCCAAATGAGATGCAAAAGTTGCTCTCATCAGAAAAGAGGACTTTGGACCACTGAGCAACAGACCAGTTCTTTTTTTCTTGAGCCCAGGTAAGACGCTTCTGATGTTGTTTGTTGTTCAGGAGCAGCTTGACAAGAGGAATACGACATTTGAAGCCCATGTCCAGGATCCGTCTGTGTGTGGTGGCTCTTGATGCACTAACTCCAGCCTCAGTCCACTCCTTGTGAAAGTCCCCAACACTTTTGAATGGCCTTTTCCTGACAATCCTCTCCAGGCTGTGGTCATCCCTGCTGCTTGTGCACCTTTTTCTTCCACACTTTTCCCTTCCACATAACTTTCTATTAATGTGCTTTGATACAGCACTTTGGGAACATCCAACTTCTTTTGCAATTACCTTTTGAGGCTTTCCTTCCTTATGGAGGGTGTCAATGATGGTTTTCTGCACAACTGTCAAGTCAGCAGTCTTTCCCATGATTGTAATTCCAAATGAACCAGACTGAGAGACCATTTAAAGGCTCAGGAACCCTTTGCAGGTGTTATGGATTGATTAGCTGATTGGAGTGGGACACCTGGAGCTTAGACTGTTGAACCTTTTCACAATATTCTAATTTTCTGGGATTGTGGATTTGGGGTTCTCATGAGCTGTACGCCATGATCATCACAATTATAACAAATTAAGGCTTGACTTATCTAGCTTTGCATGTAATGCGTCTATCTCATATATCAGTTTCACCTTTTAATTTGCATTACTGAAATTAATGAACTTTTGCACGATATTCTAATTTTTCGAGTTTCACCTGTATTCCTCTAGAGCAGTGCTTCTTAATGTGAGGTCTACCAGATGTTGCTGAACTACAACTGCCAGCACCCCCACCCAATTTAGAACCACTGCTCTAACGTTACTTTGCTATGGCTAGTGCTATGACAGCATCCTTGTATGCTACATGTATGCATTAACATGGATTTGAAAGATGCAGATCAGTTCTCATTAAGAAAGGCTTTCTACTCTTCTTAGATTCCAGATGATGCCTTACGCTATGTTAGATGCTGCAGAAAGTCTTATTTCTCTATTTATGGCACTGTTCACTGAAGATTTGCCTCACTATGTGTTGTTATTATTTCTTGTTTACACAGACAGGTGTTATTGACTGGTTTGTTTTATCCAGACATTGAGTCCTTCCCAAGGACCTGGGATGGCTGAATTTTATTGTCAGTTGTTATAGATATCGTTGCAGAATATAGGCTGTTCCCAGTAAAGCTGCTTTTTGTAATTGGCTGATGGTGATTTCTGTGGCCCCTATGGTGTTGAGGTGCTCCTCAAGGTCTTTTGGAACTGCACCCAGGGCGCCAATGACCACTGGGATTATTTTGGTCTTCTTCTGCCACAGCCTTTCAATTTCAATTTGTAGATCTTTGTATTTGGTGATTTTTTTCTATTTCTTTTTCTTCTATTCTGCTATCCCCTGGTATTGCTATGTCGATGCTGCTGATGATGATGATTATTATGATTATTATTAATTCAATTTCTATACCGCCCTTCCAAAAATGGCTCAGGGCGGTTTACAAAGAGAAATAAAACAAATAAGATGGCTCCCTGTCCCCAAAGTGCTCACATTCTAAAAAGAAACATAGGACACACACCATCAACAGTCACTGGAAGTACTGTGCTGGGGGTGGATAGGGCCAGTTACTCTCCCCCTGCTAAATAAAGAGAATCACCATGGTAAATGGTGCATCTTTGCCCAGTTAGCAGGGGTTCAGATGCCCTCTTAATTGGAAGTGCCTGGTATAAGTCATTTGCTTGCAAATGATAGCAAGTGGATGGCTACAAGTGGCTACTTGGCATTAGCAATAGTCAAAATGTAAATAGGGTTTGTTAGCTCCCCTGTACCTGACTCATCTGGATCAATACAAGACCAAACCTCTGATATAGCCATTTGTGGTGTTTTGTTACTAGATGTTTTTATTCTATCAAAATATGGAGAAGTACTCATTTTTAGAGAGACCATCTGGACTGTTCATATTTTGTTTGTGCTCTTCATGTTCAAACAAACATATTTAGGTCTTATGCAAATTGCTGCATGAAGACAATGGAATATTATTTATACCATGTTCTTGCCCCTGCAAACAACAACTAGTCAAAATGCACTGGGAATAATGCTCACCAATCAGTTTTTATTTTCTGAGTGTCAGTTTGACACTTAGCCTCTCCTCCCCACTATACCATCCACAATTGTCAGGGTGCCCTCCAGTGGTTCCTCTAATATTTTTCATCTCTGTGCGTAACGAGTTTTGTTCTGGGTGGCAGTATGAAGACAGTGTGTGCACACCTACATTCAGAATGAGGCCTTCCTGATTCAACGTGAGTGGGATCTAAATTGAACTGAGCGGACATCCAAAAACTTGTAAGCGCACACATGTCTTAGAGGGAACTGTGGTTCCCTCCAGCATGCCTTTGTTTCACTTATGCAAGCTAAGCACAGCTGGAAGAAGCCATTCTAAAAAGTGTTCACACAGCCCCTTTCCATCCCAACTCAAAAGCCAACTGTAGCAACCATCACCCAGGACATTATGGGGCTAGTGAAATGCTGGCAATCGTGACGGCAAAGCCACTGCCTGACAGCTCAGACAAGCCAGCTCACAACTACAACTCTGCCTACAGCTGGGGTAAGAAAATAGACATCTATATTATTAATCCCCGTAGACGTGCCTCTGTGGGGATGAGTCCCAGCAACCCAGTGGATTGGCTGGGAAGCCGAGGCGCCAGATTGGCTGGGCGGTGAAGCTCACGCGCGGCAGGATTCATGAGACTGTTGAGCTGCTGCCCAGGGAAATGGCGGACGGCGGCGGGACCAGCCGTGGCGGGCACTGCGCGCTGGCAGTGTGAGGAAGCGGCAGCAGGAGCAAACGGGCCAGCAAGCCGGTCAGAAACCACAAGCGGGGAGAGGGGGGGAGAAAAGTGAGAGGGTGGGCGGTGGTTAGAGACACCTGGGGGAAGAGTTAGGGAGAAGGGGCTGAAGGGGGGGTAGCCAGGGAAAACTAGGGGCGCCGATGCTATGCGCCCGGTCAACTAGTATAGATAAAAAGGCTTAGGTGGCAAGCCCCGCCCACACAGTGCTTTACCAATAGAAGGTAACAGAGCAGGAGAACCGTGGTGATTGGGCAGTTGGAATTCTATATGCAGATAGGGAAGAGGAGCCTGTGATGGTTAAGATCAATTGGAATGCAGCTTACACTTGTGGGAAGATTGCAGAGGAGAGAAGAATCTATTTAAAAAAACAAGAAGGATAGTGGACAGGGGTCTGCAAAGAGAGGGGTTGTGAAGGAGGAAAGAGCCCCTTCAGGAGAAGGAGCCTGCCACTGTGCAAATTAGATGAGGAAACAAGATGAACAAGATCTGTTAGAAAGGGAGAGAGAGTGAGGGGAAGAGCAAGTGGAGAAGTGAGAAAAAGAAGGGAGAGGAAGAAAGAAAGGAGGATGGGTGAGAGATGGGTCTGGGCCTGCCAGCAGCCTGAGGGGAATGAGTGGCCATGGCGGCAGCAAAGAAGGGCCCATTCAACTGTCGCCACTGCTCAGAGCTATTGGCAGAGGGAGCCAGGCAGGTGAGGGATGGGCCCAAGCCTGTCAGCATCTTGAGGGGAATGAGCAGTCATTGTGAAGGTGGCAGTGAGGAAGGGCCTGGCCAACTGCTACTCCTGAGGGGAGGAACAGGAACAGGGCTCAGGTGAGGAGGTCTCGGGTTAGGGGGCTGTGGCTTGGCCAACTGGTGATGGCAACGCTGCAGCCACGACCAAGAAGAGTGAGGAAGATGGAAGCAATGGGATGGAGGAGCAGGAGCTTAGCTCACCTGAGGGTGTAGAAAACTCTTGAGGTGAGGGGGCTACGGCCAGGGGTGAAGGGAGCAATCAAGTACTAGTGTGCAGATGATCTGTGCAGGTTAAGCTTGATCTACATTAAAAGCTTACCAATAACAGCCCCATCCGTACATGCCTTTTTGGTGTTAATTAGACAGACAGATTTATAATATCCACATTAAACTGCTCAGCAAGGTGTCATCATCCAGATCTATTTCTCCTTTTCAATGTAGTTAGGTAAGGCAACAGAAATGCAGCAGCCACCTCCTCTCTTCCCAATAGTGCTGGCAAAGAACTGGTGCACATGAAGCCAGTGGAGCTGCCCACCCTCCTCTGCCCCTCCCACCCTTGTAATGAAGTCACTGTCTAGTGAAACGCACCAGACTACGATATTAGCCTGCCCGCTGGCTCTTCGCCAGCTGTGTACGAGGGTGGAGGGAGAAAGGTGGGTGGGCAGTTTCCCGCCCACCTATGGACACTAGTTCTCACTAGGTGGGAGCTGCCAAAAAATCTAGCTATAAGCAGCCATGTGTTTCACTACGCTACTGGCAGATTTGTGGTTCATCTGCCTGGAGAAGTGGTGTTCAGCCTGTTCTGGATGGGATTGCTTCAAGGATCAGGCTCACGGCTTGTGAGTGTTCCGGTGGGATCAGTGGCACAGAGTGCCTTTTACTAGCCGATGCTAATCTATCAACTGCAGCCTGACTTGTAGGGAGCCTAGCCACACTTAGCCCTGCTCTGGTAACCTCTAGGCTAGATTACAACACACTATACATGAGGCTAGCTTGAAGACTGTTCAAAAGCTGCAATAGGTGCAAGGTACAGCTGCAAGACCAGGAGTGGGTGATGGGGTAACTTGTGAATGCTTAAAGAATGCTCTACTAACTCAGTCCATTTCTGAGCACAAATCAAAGTGCTGGTGCCTACCTTTGAAGGCCAACACAACTTAGGACCTGGGTACTTGAAGGAACACCTTTGTCTCCAGTAACCTGCCCATTTATTACATTTGTTAGAGTCACTTCTCCAGGTGCACCCATCATCTAACGTGAGCAGTAACATAATATTATTGCCCCCATCATATGAAGTGAGCAATAACAAGAGCATCTTACATAAACAGCAATAGGACCTGTTCAATCACAGTGATTTGTTTGTAGAACTCTCTCCCAAGGCTCACCTGATGCCTTCATGTGTCCTTTTGGCCTTTTATGAATGCCATTAGGTGCCAGGTCACAGGTGAAGACCTTTTTATTCTCCCTTGCTTTTAAATGTCTGGTGTGTTTAAATATTTGCTTGTTTTATTCCTTTCTAAGTGTGCCTACTGAACATTTTCCAGGTTTTGTTATGTCTTTCATTTGTTCTAAATTACCCTGACAATTGTTTCTGAAAAGCAATATATAATCAAAGTAAGTAGTGACCAGTAGCCTGGACTTATTTTATGGACTTCCAACTTTCCCAAGCCTAACAACCATAGAACCTAGACAACCACAGACAAGAAGCTGGAGCTATACTATTATCATAACCGTGTTACATACTTAATGCATACAGACGAATTTATATTGAACTGTGATAAGGAAATAAGCAAATTCAAGCTCACCTGTAGAATGAATTAGTAGAGGAAGTCTTTTAAGATGTCGTGTGGTTCGGTAGATTAGGAGGTAACCTTTGCTTCTGACCTTCCTGTGGTGGTACTGAATACACCGTTCAAAGCAAACATGCAAGATCCAGAGAGCTACCTTGGCAATGAGTATTGCCGTTTGCACTTTAAATGGATAAGTGTATTTTTCAAAACATATATCATCATTATCAGGAACACAGAACACCCCTGCCAAAATAGCCAGAATCACAAAAGTCACCTAAGAAACAGAGAATAGAGGGAAGAAGCCAAGAATTAGAGTTTTAGCACTTGAGAATTAAAACCAAATACTGGCAAGATTAAGGCTCAAGTTTTATCTAAGTTTTCATATGGATTCATAATCCTTCTTACCAATTTATTTCAAGTATGAGGCTTTTTAAAAAGTATTTGCTATTGCGACCTAGATCAGTGTTTCTCAACCTTTTTGGAGTCAAGGACCGCTAAATTCTTCGTGCAGAGTTTCAGGGACTGCTACATTCTTCATGCGCAGTTTCCCGGACCGGCAGTTAGTAAAGGGGTTTCAAATCTATCTATCTATCTATCAGACTTCTATACTGCCCAAAACTTGCATCTCTGGGCAGTTTACAATTAAAATAATATAAGCATTAACATAATTAAATTTGGAATCTTTTGCAAACATGGAATATTAGGGGTTCTCAACCTTGGGTCCCTCAGTTAAACTCCCATAACCCCCAACCACAATGGCATTTGGCCATTATGGCTGGGGATTATGGGAGTAGAAGTCCACCAACGTCTGGATACCCAAGGTTGAGAACCCCTGAATCTAAAAGCCTGGGTGAACAAATTTGTCACCAGTATGTCTTCAGTATGTGTGGGGTGGGGGTGGAGGTGCTTGTGATTACTCAATGGAGAGGGGATGTTGGGCCATTAGAAAAATTCAAAAGCTACATGGGGGCAATGAAAACAACACACAAGCAAGCTTTTGAATCCCCCAAAATGCTTCATCAGGCTGGATGTCAAGCAAAGCAAAAAGGAGGTGAGGAGAGCAGGGCAAGCTCAGTAGAGCCGGAAATCTACAGTTTAACCCTCTCATGATGGAGGTGGAGTTTTAGCAGGAGTTGTGTAGTCGCAGGGCAGGATCCAGACAACGTTAGTCACGACCACCCACTGAAATTAATTTAGTCATCTCTCATTTGTGTCAATGCTGCTTGGTCATGATCACCTGACTTGATCTGGATCCTGCTCTTAGATGTGCACTTTGTGAGGTGGACCTAATGAAACCCGTGCAGCTCCTCCAAAACTCGTTAAATTCGTTACATGGCAGGTGCTGGGAATTGGGTTTTTTTTAATGGTGAAAGAAAATGTGAAGAAGAGCGGTGGAGACCTGGCATTAAAAGAAAGGGGGTGATTCTGAGATGGCGGAGGGTGTGGGGCGTTGTAGTGGTAGATGCCTCATTTTCCTCGCTGGGGAGACGAGGCACTGTTCAGGGTGGGTGAGGCAATGGTGCACCGGACTGCACTCGGAAGGTCGCCTGGGTCCAAGAGCTGCCGCCACTGTGCTTGCGCACCAGAGTGTAGCAAGTGTTCCCCATCCTCTCTCACAATGTGCACTTCTGTGCCCCCCTCCCAACTCCCCTGCGGGAGCCAATCACACCAGCCTGCCTTTGGGGCCACGCAGCTCACGTGGTCCCACATGCTGCCCGCGCATACCTGTGAGGTGAGCCAGGGCGGCCCTCCTCCCTCCCTCCTCTGCTTAGCCCTCACCGCGGCATGATCCCGGCCAGAGATTGTCCCCCGCACCCGGCGAGGTCATAAAGGGGACCGCCGTCCTCCACCGGCAGTGCAGACCAGGGGGTTACAGGGGGCAGAGGGACCACAACACCCCACCGATGCAAGAGGGAAACAGCGTTCCCTCTCAAGGCGCCTCGACCACAATAGGCAGCTGGGTTTCAATCAATCAACCTTTGGCTGCAAACAATGAGCATGCAAGAACCAGCAGCCCTTCAAGTGGCAGCCCTTCAGGTGGCATACCTTTTCATGCCCCCACACCGCATACAGTTTGAAGCTGTAAAGATAGGGAATAAAATAGCTGTAGGAAGATCACAGCAGCACGTGGAGGCAAGGGACAAGAAGGTGATACTCTTCCTCTTCCGTACCATGTGCAAAATTGAGGAAGTGAGTGCCTTGATTGCAGTTGTTGGGGGGGGGGGTTGACTCCCAGTCAGGGACCGGCGCTCAACCCTTCGGGGACCGGCAGCGGTCCCCGGACCGGTGGTTGAGAAACTCTGACCTAGATAATGTCACTGTATCAACAAGAAATTCTTAAGTTTGAGCAAGGGAAAGCAGCACACCTGACCACGACAGATCAATACTCAATAAGCTAATATGAGTGCAAAGAAGCATAGCGATGATAGTACCCTATCATACATTTCAGCTGGGGGAATGAGCAGCTTGGGTGGCATTGTATGTTGTAGTGGAGCAAGACTGGTACTGTTCTGCCTCCAGGACAGAGGGAGAAAAGCAACCTACATCTTTGTAGTCTGCAAATTTGTCCAAGTGATATACTCTAACTTACATGTATGAGCAGCAGAATATTGGCCATGCAGACTGTAGGTATGCTGTAGAACCTCGGATGCAACCTGGAATGCAGTGAATGAGGTGGGAGGAGTGGAGCATCAAGTAAAGGGTCATCGTCCATACTTTGTGTTGTCTCCAGAGATCCCTGGAATAAGTTTGGCAACATGGCATTTAAGTCAGAAAGCCAAGATATTTTTTTCACATTTAACACATACAGATCAAATTGGCTTCATTTTCATGGGAAAATGTTATTGGCGAAACAGCATTTGTTAGTAAGAAAGCTTTTAAGAGATAGTGGATGAAATTCCAGTGAGGTTTGTGTGAGCTGGATGGCATTTCTGCTTGCATAGAAGGGCCACAGATTTGGGCAGAACACCGCCCCCCGCAAATGTATCATGCTTTTCAGGTGAATGCTGGGGCCTGCAGGACAAAGGAAGGGAAAGGAAATCACTGCTTATGGTTCTCTGGATCCAACCCATTGTCTTGTACATTGACTCCTAAATATACTAGAGTGGACAGATGGTGGAATAGGCCAAATATGTTAAAAGGGTATAATGTTACCACAACAGTGAAGGATCTGTCAGCAGATAATGCCCAGAGCAGTTTAGCTGTCTGCATACCAATGCTGTTCCACATTATTAATGTGCTTAAACTAGTTTGTGCACATCTACATTAAAGAGTTTTACATTATCATCACACTTTCATGTGGCAGATGATTGCAACCTATTCTGCTTAAGCTCTTTACAGCAATGTGCACTTATCTAGCAAAACCAGGACAACTTTTCTGCTTCACTGTGAAATATCCAGCCCCATTTTTCTCATCTATATAAGCTGTGGCTCAGCAATGTCCTATCAACACTGCTGCAGAATTCAACTTTAACATGAACAAATGGGAAAGGCTTGCAATCTGACCTAGTCGTAGAAACATCCTAACAATTTATCTAAAAGGCATTATCTAGGTTATTTATTGCTTCTAAAGAGACACTACAATCTTAGCTGTCTTAGTAGATTAAGCTGACTTTTTAACCTTATCTAATGGTGAGGGGCGGGACACCATATGCCTCAGCCTCTCTTTAAAAAGAAGTCAAAATTGGTCTACTTTGTAATGATAGAAAATATTTTCTAACAATTCAGTTTAAATACACTTTACCAAACTTCAGAATAAGCAAAAAATGCAGAGCATTCCAGGCTTTCCCCCAATAGTTTAAGTTTTAGTGTATCACGTATCACTATCACTAAACTAATCATAAATACCTACTTCTAGAAGCAGTGGCATGACACATTGGTCACCATGCTCCAAAAACAGGGAGAAGAAATATGAATTATACTGAATTCACATCAGCTTGTACATGCAGTTTTTAGCATTATTTTATTTTGCAACATCTAAACCTAAATAAGTGGTCTGTATCCAGCACAGAATTGCTGCCAGCATTTTGAACATTAGTTGAATAAATAATCAATTAACTCACTCTGTGGAACCCATGTTTTCAATATCAAAATAAAATGATAATTATTTCTGTATTGCATTTGATTCTGTATTGCATTGGCCTAGAAAATTACCATTTACTCATAATCTTCTCACCTGAAATTGCAGGTTTTATAAAGTTAGTTTATCCAGTTTAACTAATCTAAGTTTGCTTTTACTCCTCAAACAAAAGGACTGGAGAAGCTAAGTCTACATAAAAATTATAAATCTGAGTTACAACAGAATTGATTTATTATTACAGTTTGATTACAGAACAATGGAACACATTTATGACAACAAGTTTTGTATAAAGTAAGGACAGGGAGTCAACCTATTCTTAATATGAGTTTTTTGCTAGCTCATGATAAACGGTAGGAGAAAGAGTAAATCCAAATATAGATTGAAGTTGCCTTCAGGTTCCTCATTTGATTCTCTCTTTTACAGTTTGTGAATTTAATGCTCTTTGAACTATGCTTCGTCAAATCTTCATGTAAATTCTTTCATAAGCAATGCTATTTCGATATCTTATCCTTTGCCTGCTATATGGACACTAGTACTATAGTATAAGTTATACAAGTCAGTATTTTATACATCTTAAATTATTGTCTGTATAATGATTTGAATGAATGAACCCACATAGTGGTATATGCTTTGGAATGGAGCCTTACAACACTACAGTTTTCTGATATAGCTTACAACTAATCTAAATACCAGGGCATGGAAGATCATCTAAACAACGGCAATCCACAATGCCCAGATCACTAACATTCTTAGGATATGCTCTTTAACTTCCATGTTCAACTTTACCAATTTAAACAGTTATTTGACTGGAACTTCAGTCCTTTCTGATGTAAAATAAAACCCAGTGGATCTGTGCACAATGGAGATGCATCAAGAGTCTTCAGGTACCCAGAAGTGGGGAGATGTTTTGACTAAAAAACGTGTAATCTTCACATATAAATATACTATTAAGTCTTTGTGCAGAAGACATGATTGTTATTTCAGAATAAAAGACCACATTTGTGAGCACTTCCCCCTTTCCACCACGACATTTTCATTTCTCATAATGTTGACACCAGTTACTACAGTGCTTCAGATCAATAGATTATGACAAACATAATAGTTGCTATTTCACACCTTAGACCCAGATTCTAAATACAAGGCCCATTTACAAGTTATGTTCAACACTTGTGCAATGAGTGTAGTGTACACAAGTACAGTCATTCACAAGTTATGTTGAACACAGGGTACAGCAGTACACTTCCTATTTGTACCATGCATTTGAGGGGCCTGTATCCAGGTTCACTTGTAACATGAATGCAGGAAGTCATTCACACAAGCACATGTATGAGTGTACAGACATCTGTACACATGCACAACATAATGTCTGAATTGGGCTATGGACATATGGGGGCAGGGATGAGAACTACATCCACTAGGATCAACATGCAAGTGACATTATTTTACTAGGTTTCCCAGTATCAACCACACCTACCTCTTCTGCAATCCTTATCTGACCAGATATCTGAAGAATTGACAAGCTTAAACAAAGCCACAAGGACTTTATACAGTATTTCCATTTAAGCTGTGAAATCAAAAGTTTCTAAAGGAACAGCAATGGCAGCATAGATTCCAATATTGGGAGCTATCCTTTAGCATAATCATGTCTGGTAGCCCCTTAGACATCTTATGGACTCCAAAAGCCGGCACCAACACTGCTCTTCCACCTGGCAGGACAGACTAAGCAGCCAACAGTTTTGGAACCCAACAAATCTTGTTTTAAGAAGAATTTCAGCCACTTGTCCCAAAAGGGGAGACTCCAAGCAAGGCAACATATTTGTAGGACTAGCCTAAAATGTTGAAATCAAGTTTGAGTCACACAGGACTCTTTTTGAATGCACACATAAACCCTAGTACAAGACTTTGATAGCTAAAGCCTACCAGAAGGCAAAATGATAAGGCAGACTAGCAACACAGAGAACACCACTACAAAACTAGTCCACACCCTCCCTCACAAGACTGCAGAGATGTTGACCCTAGAAGCTACTTTCAGTAGCTGAGACCTGCCAAAAAGCAGGGTAGATAAAAATAAATGATTTTAAATTTTTTTATGAAAAAAATTTGGATTTTTAAAATTTAAATCAGATTTTTTAAATAAAATGTTTTTTGAGGGGAAAATCTATCTAAAGATATTTTTCTATTTAAGATACATTATAGTCCAAAGGTTATTCATCATGAAATAAGGATTAGTTTTTAATTATGTAGCATGAGACTATATATATGCAATGTTTAAATTTTTTGGTAAATGAATTCCATTAATCCATTCACAATGTCATGCTCTTCCAGAGGTTTCTGTAAGATTATTTTGGGCAATTTTTCTATCTGGAAGAGGACCAAAAAAGAAACCTTCATCTGATTGTAAATATTAAGATTATATACCAGCAAGAATGAGTCTTTGTGTAAAAAAACAGGATTCAAATCTAGCTTTACTGACTAGTAATTTAAATAGTGGTTTAAATAGATTTGATTTAAATCAAATCCACCCTGCCAAGAAGTATGCAAAAGTTATTTCTTGCTGTCCTACAAGTTTCAAGTCATAAAGAGAACTGAGCAACCACAGCAGGTTCCCACACAACCAGAAACAAAGAGAGCGGTTGTCAAGCCAAAGAAAATCCAATGCAAAAAAGGATGAGCTCCAATATGTTTGGTTTTGGAATGGAAACAAAATCCCATCACATCCATGTCCAGCATCACGGGAAACACAGAAAGCTACCATTTACAGAGTAAAACTGTCTATACCGACTGGCAATTACATCTCTAGGCTTTCAACAGGGTTTTCCCCCAGCCCTACCTAAACCTGAAAACGCTAAGCCCTTCTGCCTATAAAGCACATGCGCTACCACCACGGAAGTTGGCCTCAAGTCAAACAAGTCAAACCCAGAAGACTAGTTTCCTTTACACCAAGGCAAACACTGGGGCTCATATCTGCTCGGAAACACCACTCTATTATGCAAGAATCACGAGTTTCTCTCGGGCTTTCCAGACATGCTGGAGCCTGCTGCGCTTCTCAGAGACGAGAGAAATGCACTACACAAAACAGGATCAAAATGATCTCCCCCTCTCATTAAACGATCTCCACCGCTTATCGTTAAAAATCAGCTGCTGCAAAACGGCGTTCTTGGGAACCATGCAACGAATTAAGCAACATCATTCCTAGTCTAGAGGTTAACCAGATGCAAGTTACCGCAAGGCAATCTTGCCATGTTAAATTGGTTCCTATGCAGCGGGATATAAGCCCGTAAACTGCGTGACTTAATTTCACGCTGCAAACGCGAACTTTGATGCCATGCATGACTCACGTTATCCAGCTGCTGCTCTCCTGCAGCCCGGGCTCCAGCCATGGTACTTCACCGCTGCAGCAGCTTCCGGTCCATCCGCCGACCCCGGTGGTGTTTATAGCAAATGCCCCGCCTCCTACCAATGGCCCTAACCGCCCTTCTCCCCACCAAGAGTAGCAGAATTTTTCCTGATCCGTGATTTTTTTTATTTGTGCAACTGAGCATGCTCAAATGCCACGGCGCATGCTCAGCATGATAAAAGGAAGCTGCTTTCGGTTTTTTGCCCGCAACTCCTTTTCTTCCTCAAAGAAGAACCTGCCCACAACTTTTTCTAAACAGGAAGAGAGAACCAATTTACATTTTGCAGAAAAGCATCAGAATTTGTTGCTTGTGTTGTTTTGCACCCAAATAACTCTGAAATAAAAAGACTGCAATGTTGTTTATTAAGGCAAATTTGAAGTGCTGTGAAATGCCTGGATTGCTGCCAAGAATACAGAGCATGCTCAGTCACTCAATATGTAGCCAGTGCCCGTACCCTAAAGATACATCTGTAAAAAAAATCTTAGCTTCTGTCTTGCATGGCACGGTTCTCAAATTCAGACTGCTCCTACCTATAGCTTTTTTGCAATTCTGTTGGATTCCAAGCTGCATAAGCATAAAGAGACATTTCCCCTTCTCTTCCAATTTCAATACTGTAACCCTATTTTAGAGGGGGTTTTTGGTTGTTGTTTTTTAAAATCTTTTTTAAAAATTGTATTATTGAGTCTCTGTTGTCACCAGCAGAACAGCATCCTTTTTGTATGTGGCTAGAATAGGTTGGAAGCATTACTTTGTCCTGACAGCAAAGCCTGGGTGTGCTTAAGGCAGGCACAGTTAGTGAAGAGACTTGTGCAGTCCACAAGTTTGCCAGTGATCCTGAGCTTAGAAAACTATTGGGAAACCGCTTTATGAATTAGAGGTTTCACTATTTTTTATTTTTTTTAAAAAACCAATAGTTTGTCATAATGCTCCCCTTTGTTTGCATTGGACGGAGATCAAGGAATGTCTGGTTCCCCTCTGTGACTCTCCGTACTGTAGTTAGTAATTTTGCTCATTCAAATCTGTATCCAGGCAGGACATAGCTAGGCGAGAGGGAGCCCATGTTCAGCCCTCCCCCTTGGCGGCCCCTTGGAGTGAGGGAGATAATGAAGAAAAGAGGGAGGGGTGGAGCTGAGGCACCCTGGGTCAGGGCTCTTTGAATCCATCCACTCAATTATAGCTATGCCCCTGGCTGTATCTACAAATACTGTTATGTGCAAGTGAGAACTGCTGTAGTGGAGGATAACAGCAAAGTATTATCTTGCCATGGTGCTGAGAAAATCTTACCAAGACACTGAAATCTTACAGGGTAGTGTAAAAGAAAATAATGGGTGCTGTTTTCTCATGGAAAAGAACACAATGTTCAGCAACCCTGTAAGATTTCAATACTGGGGTAAGATTTTCTCTTGGGTGCTGTGGCTTGCCATGCTGCCTCTGGTATCTAAGGGGGCGGGGGCAGCTTGTGCCAGCCCTGCCACATCCCTTATGTGTTGGGAGAAATGCTTACTTTTCAGTTCTGAACCTGGTGCCAATCAATTGCACTGGATGACTCCAAGTTATTGTGTCATAATGATGTGAACATGGTTCGTCCCTGGGTCCGCCTCTTAGTCAATCAAACAGACTCAGTGAGAATCATTTAGAGGCTTTATTGCTACTGCAGTTTAGCAATAGGTAATCAATAGGCTTACGCTCTCAAACCGATTAGCGTTTGGTTATAGGTGCATCTTACATTTATACAAACAATCTGAATGATGCTGACACCCTAGACACAGTATATGTGACAATAAAATGGCATGCTAATGATTCATTGTTCATCTGGTGATTACTCCTTATTTGGTTAAATCCTGTTTTCTTACAATTTAGTGGAGAGAGATAATGACGTTGATCATGAGAGGCAGTGATGTCCCTGAGCTGGGCTGGGGTTACTTTAAGTTAAAATGAGGTATTCTGGGCAAACATGGAGTTTCTTTGGTTTTCTAAACACATCAATAAGGGGTACTTTCTCTCTCTTCATGCTTGTCACAACATGCTTCAGTTTATAAACCTCTATAATATCCCTACTCAATTGTCTTAAAAAACAAACCAACCCACCAAGGTTCCATATTTTATGAGGAATATAATCCAACAGGTGTTTGCTGGCAAATGCAGGTGTCAAATGAACACAGGATCTGCATTTACTGCATTTCAGTTTGTTTGTTGCATTGGTATACTGCTTTTCTGCCTTGACAAAGGCACCCAAAGCAGTTTACAATATTAAATACCAAAGAAATTACATAGGACTAAAAGCATTATTGTCTCAGGCTGTTGGTCTTTTCAGGAGCTGAGGACAAGAGCTCACTAACCTGGGTGCCTCCTTTCTTGCCTTCCTCTCAGTTTAAGCCTTTAAAGTTTAAGCTTTTATCTACCAATAACGTTCTGTGAAATGTAAGGAAGGATATACTGGTAACATTCATAGCTGGAATAATAAAAGGTGCTTTCTGTTCATATATTTTCTTCATCTTCACATCTGTATTTATTTTATTTTATTTTAATATACTGCCCAAAACCTTTGACTCTGGGTTTATTGTTTTTATTTTTTTACATTTTATATCCCGCTCCTTCTCCCAGGAGCCCAGAGTGGTGTACTACATATTTAAGTTTCTCCTCACAACAACCTTGTGAAGTAGATTAGGCTGAGAGAGAAGTGATTGGCCCAGTGTCACCCAGCAAGTCTCATGGCTGAATGGGGATTTGAACTTGGGTCTCCCCAGTCCTCCAGCACTCTAACGACTACACCATGCTGGCTCTGGTTTCAAAGCATGAAACTCACCACTGTCATATCTCTCTGGGGGAGAAGCAGAAATATAAATAGTAATGATCTTTTAAAAAGAGAGGTAATGGCCGGCATCCTGACTAGCATATATGAAAGCAGTACAGGGACATGTCAGGAGACCACGTGCAGTTCCCCCAGTCCTCCCATGCATGTGCTGCTGTGCCAGAGGACGAATACTTCTGAGTGTAATACTTGCACTCTGGAAATGCTCTTCAAAGATTGGAAACACACCAGTGACCCTCAGTGACATGTTTCCAATCTTGTAGAGTGCTTCCAGATCCAGAGCATGAGCAATGCTTGGAAGTCTTAGCCCTGTGGCACAACATTGCATGCCCAGGAGAACAAAGGCAGCTGTGTGTGGGATCCCAATACATCCTTAAATGTGCACTTTATAAGTCAAGGATGCCAGCCAATAATTAGAAACTTGCCAGTTTACTACAGGCTATATTTCACAAGTCAGCATTCTTTCATTGAAGCTGTCTGTCCCTTTAGACTGAACTGATTTGAAAAATATACTGATGACAGTCTCTTTTATTTACTTTTGTTTTTTAAAATAAAACACTAAAAAGAGGGAGTCATGCATATTTTGATTATTTGTTACTTAACTGGAGTAAGGCAAATCAGTGGAAGAATGGTGGTTTAAGCAGTTTGTGAAAAGCAGCCTGCAGGAGTGTCATGATTTACTGACCATTAGATGGCGCTATATTGCATACAATTAATTTCATCTATTCATTGTAAATATTTACAGGTTTCAGCCATAAATATAAACCTCTCTATATTCTCATATTCATATAGCAATTAGCATACAATAATAGTACCACCAATTTAAATGAATACAGGTTCCCCTAAATATACATGTCACACAAGGACTAATTGTTCAAAAATACTTATAAGGCATTAACATAGTCTGATGCACACATGGGCATAGCGGTTTCCTTCCTTCTGTGGGATTGCAGTCCAAGGGTAGGGAACTTTTATTGGCAAATATCTGGCATGGTGTGTTATGCTTTCTGGCTTTTCTGCCTAATGATCAAAGAACAGTGTTTATCTCATCTCCACTGTCACAGTTGCAACACCAACACCACCATTGTACAAGGACCACTAGAGCAGCAGTCCTATACACCCTAACCTAGAAGTAAGTTCTACTGAACTCAGGCATGTCCTCAACAGGACACTGAATAGAGACAGGAGGAGGAGGAGGAAGCAGAGCTGGTCTTGTGACAGCAAGGAAATTCCCCCATGCAAGAGGCTATCCAAAAGCATGGCCTGCCCAGCTTCAATTAATATCAGCTAATCTTGTGCAGGAGGGTTTTTAGGTGGGTTAAAAATAGTTGTCCCTCATTTTTAAAGCTGTTCTGGGGACCCTTTGTCTTTTCTTGCCCTTAAGGTCCCTGGCTGACACCCTGACTAAATTTACTTGAGGAAGTCCCATTTAAATTAAAAAGGACATGTTAACTTCTTTGAGTAAAGTTAGTCAGGATGTGAGCCTGTTTCTCATTATGGGTCAGTTCATGTTCTCTATTGGTTTAAAACTGTATCACTGGTTGCCATTCTGGTTCAAAACTGAGAAGTTGTTATTGGTGAGCAGGTTTTCGCATTCAAATTCTTCTTGCAAAAGCAGGGGTGACCCTTCTATGACATGAGGTGAGGTGAGGCAAAGCAGTTGCCTAAGGCAGCAGATTATTGAGGTGCCAGAAAAGCAGGATGATTTCCCCTGCTCCTCTCTTTTAAAAAAGGGGAAGGGATGCATGCAAGGGAGAGTGCACGGTAGGGTAGGGATGTGCACGGAACTGGGTGGGGCTGGCTCGAAGGCAGGGTGGGACTTTAAGGGTGGGGAAGGGTGCACTTACCCCTCCCCCCACTTCCCCCCCCCCGCTTGCGCTGGAGTTTAGTAAAGTGCCTCAGGACAGCAGTGTACCTCCCTGCCACCCCTTCTCCTTTTTCAGCCAGAAGTACCATGTGCGCACACTGTGATGATGCGTGCACACCCTGTGATCGTGCGTGTGCATGTCTGACGTGTGCAAGCGCGCTGTGTGTGCACGCGCCCAGTACTTCCAGCCACTTCCGGAAGTGCACCCTCCCCCGCCCTTAAAGTCCTAACCCCACCGAACATTCAAACCGACCAGTGTTCAAACTTGTTTGGAGGCCCGTAAAAGGGCCTCTGAACAGGTTCGTGCACATCCCTAGCATTTGGTGCTCTACTTCAGGTGCACAGAGGTCTTGAGCAGTGTTCTCTCTATTCCCCCCCCCCATTTTTGTGTTGAATGAGTTTTTTTCTGGGCGGCAGTATCAAGGCAGTGTGTGCACACGTGCATTCGGAGTGGGACCTTTCTGATTAAACCTGAGCAGGATCTAAAACTAACTGAGCGGACATCAAAAAACGCATGAGTGCGCTCACACATGCACGCCTTAGAGGGAACACTGGTCTTGAGCTGCCACTGTTCAAAATACTACTCAATATTTGACAAAATCCACAGTGAGGCTGTGGACAGAGAACTGGACTTGGAATAGGAAACATGCTCAGTGATTGAATTATGGGAGAATAGGGACAGGGGCCCTTAATGGAATCTGCAAGTGCCATTTTCCGACTCCCCCAAGTATTATTATATTATCATTTATTGAATTTTTATACCGCCCCTCCCAATTTGGCCCAGGGTGGTTTACAAACAAAAGAAAAACAGTTAAAATCATTCAACAAAAAACCAAAAAATCTTAAAATACCATAAAACAATCAGTTAAAAAACAATTTTAAAATCCTTAAAAAACCCAGTACATTAACACGCCCCCCCCCAACAATTTAAAAGCGCTGGAAGGTCAGGCCAAAGTATGGCTAAATCATGGACTTCCATGTAGTTCTCTAAACTACAAATATTTATAGTCTGCATTTCAACAAAGTACTCAAAAGCAGTTCACATACACAGGTAGATAAAGATGGCTCTGTCCCCAAAGGGCTCACGATCTAAAAAGAAACACAACCAGCAACAACCGTTGGAGGGATGCTGTGCTGAGCCAAATGACTGGGCAGGGTTATTTGCTGTCCCCCTGCTAAGTATAAAGGAATTACCACTTTCAAAGGTGTTTCTTTGCTCATTTCTAAAACAATAGCCAAGGGCGCCAAGCCCACGCTCCTCCGCCCTGTATCGAATATGCTCCGACGTAAGAGAGTGTTACCTCATATGTAAGACCCACTGGTTTCAAGGGGAATTCCTTCCCGTCTGTGTTTGGAATGGCGACCCTAAATTCAAATCATGCCCACTTACAGCCATGAAAATAAATGGGTGACCTTGAGTCTAACCTACTTCACAAAGTTGCTGTAAGGATAAAACGCGCACCAGATACAAGTGGGCACACTAGAATACAAGCCGCACGGCAAGAACATGTCATCTTCAGAGACAAGCTGTGACTGACCAGCAGACGCCCTAGTGGTGAACTTTCCTACGCCAGCTGTTTAGCCACGATTGAGGCATTGCTGAAGTACATGGCCCACTGACCTAATTCAAAACGGCAAAGCCATTCATGCCCATATTATACGGCTGCTCTTGAAGCACAGAGGGGAGCAAGAGATCTGATCTCAATCTATGCTTCTCAAAGCGGGAGGCGTTAGAGCAAATTTAGCTTCCGTACGCCTCTCCCGCTTTGTCCCGATTCCACCCCCAGCACCAGCTGCTGTTGTCGCCTTTGCAAACTGCGCCCGCGCGCGGCTGGTGCACTACGCAGGGGAGGGGGCGCACGCAGGAGTACTCCTCTTCCTCCCCCTCTTCTCCCCCAGAAGTTGCGTGCTGACGTCACCTTGCTCTTGTCAGAAGAATAGAGCTAGCCCTGTCCGGACCCCGGAAGTGGCGGGCTGGCGATAGCGCGTGCAGAACAGCTGCAGTTCATCTCTGGCTGGGCGGGGGCAGCCATCACAGAAAGAGGAGGTGGCGTCGGTGGCAGGGTCCGTAGTGTGGCGCGTGCCCGCTCCCTGGTTCGCTGTGCGCTCGCGGGAGAGGCCAGGCTAGTCTCGTCCAGGCAAGCCTTGCCCCTCTCTGGGCGTTCTGCCGGGGGTGTCCCAGCGTTCGCGGTTGGAATGGTGCTGGCGCTGGCGTTCGGTGCCTGCGTTCTAAGGAGGGAGCAGCCCGAGCGGAGGAGCAGCGATGGAGATGCTGCTGCTGCAGCCGTTGGGGTGAGTGTCAGGCGCACACGTCGCTGGGTGAGGAGCGGGGTATAGGCGGGCGAGGAGTCGGCTACGCTGCTGCTCTCCATTTCTAACAATGCCGCTAGGATCCTAAAGTGGGTGTGAGGATGGCATTCTCGTGCGGGGCAAAGGTTGAACCAGGCCTCAGCCCCGCCCCCTCTCCAACTGGTTCTGGGTGTCAGAGGCTCAGTCAGGGTACACTTGGAACAAAGACTTCCATGAATCTGAGCATACGGAGAGTTCATTTCCTGGTCCATCTCATGTAGTCTGCACGCACGTGTCAGTTTTTTTTAAGAGGGTAGAGTAGTAGTTAAAGGACAGCGGGGGTGGATGCTGTAGCTAAGGTCTGCTTGGATGCTGTGCTCTGTGGCCTATAAGGTCCCAGGATGACCCTGATTAGTTTCTGAAGACTAAAAGGCATTCTGTATTGGGTACTGCTCTTCAGAGATTCAAAGGAAGAATCCTTGATGTTCAAAAAGACTTTCTGGGGCTGACCCTTGATCCTCCAATATTAGCCCTGGATTGCTTAAATATGGTTTGTAGTCTAACCTAGGTGACAAAAAGCAACATTCAAGCCTGTGTGTGTCCTTCATATTTTCTGTGTTGTCTTATGTTGATCCTAAGCTATCTGTGGGTGGATCTATGTTGTGGGGCTGGCCGGAAAGGGTAAAACTTCCAAAAGAATGTAAGTTTAGCCTAATTCCTCCACTCCTTTTGACAAGTTAATTACTTGCCCCTTCTGGACATGATTTGAATAACTAATTATTTATTCATTCCTAAGCATTTCCCTGCCACCTGTCAGTGTTTCCAGGAAAGTTTACAAGATTGAGCATAATACCATAAAACACAGTAATCGGGCAGCAATAAAACAATACTTAATGCTAGCAATGTGCTGTGTAATGTTCAGGAATGATGCTCTCTGCTGTGGTTGCAGTCCATTTATTCATGGACAACCATACTCTTTAAACTGCAATAGCTGCCACCTTCTGTCACTGTAAAGGATCCGTTGAAGGGGTGGGAAAAATCTATCCCTTAAAGTTCATCCGCTACCCTAGTGCAAGAACTCCAGATATCTAATGCACATTAAAGGGTACCCGATGTGATCTGAGTTTGGATATCAGTTTTTCAAACTGGGGTGGTAGAAGAAGTAGAGAACAGCTGCCCATAACTAAAGGTCTGCTTGCGCCCCCATAAACTTGTCTGCCAGCTAAGATAATCAAGAGGGCCATCGCTAGTTGCTTCCACTGTTAGAGGTTAGGTGCGTGGTAACTGTAGTCTGAAGGCATGCCATACAACTGCCTTACTGCAGCTAAGCTGAACTAGATCTGGCCAGTGCCTGGAGGGGAGAATGCCTGAGAACTCTATACAAGCCACCTTGAGTTCCATCATGGTAGAACATAAATGCAGTCAGTAAATCACTCCATATGGGTGCAGCTGGGGAGCAACAGAGTAGTAGGCATTCTGTCTATCTCATGTTGATTTCGAAGGACCTGTGCTGCTGTAAAAAGCATATGCATTGAGAGTTGTGATTTGTTAGTTTTCCCTGCTGCCGGGGTGGTGGCCGGTGAGAGGTGCTGCCGGGGTGGCGTAATTGGTGCTTACCTCCGCTCTCGCTGCACCCGAAAGCTGTTCGGAGTAGCAGCATGCCACCCAGTACCCCCTGCAGTGGGGGATCACCTCCACTACTCACCAGGATACTGGTGGGAGACTGGCTCTGCAGAGGGCACGTGAATGGCGGAGGCAATCCCTCACTGCAGGGGGTGCTGGGTGGCACGCTGCTGCTCTGAGCAGCGTTCAGGTGTGGCAGGAGTGGAAGTTAGCACCGATAACTTTATCTGTAAAGGTGCCTCTCGCTGCCCGCCCCCTGGCGGCGCCCACACTGGCTGCTACTGCCTGCAGCATGGTTACATCTTCAAGTAACCAGGTTTGCCTTTTGTGGTGGCCCTGTTCATAGGTTTCCTCACACACTATTCAGACATGGTATTTAAGTTCAGATATTTGTACATGTGTACATGTGTTTGTGTGAATGACTGTACCTGTGTTCATTTTACAAAAATTCGGTACAGGTCCCTGAAATGCATGGTAGAAATAGAAAGTGTACTGCTGTAACTGTGTTCAACATAACATGAAAAACTGTTCCTGTGTACACTTGAGGAGGAGAGCTGGTCTTGTGGGTAGTAAGCATGAATTGCTCCCTTTGCTAAGCAGGATCTGCTCTGGTTTGCATTTGAATAGGAGATTACATATGTGAGCACTATAAGATATTCTTCTTAGGGGATAGGGCTGCTTTGGGAAGAGCACCTGCATGCTTGCATGCAGAAAGTTCCAAGTTCTCTCTCTGACATTTCCAAGATAGGGCTGAGAGGGACTCCAGCCTGCAGCCTTAGGGAAGCCGCTGCCAGTCTGTGTAGACAATACTGAGCTAGATGGAGCAACAGTCTGACTCAGTATAAGGCAGCTTCCTATGTTCCACTGTATGTATGAGTGGTGAATATAAGGTATATAAAGTTATATCTTCACTCAGTGTGCAGAGGAATAAGCAGGATTATGTTGTCCTCCCCAATCTTCAAACCTTCCACTAAATGTGTGAATGGGGGCAGCCTATATCAGTCAATCAAATGTGGTCTGTAGACCAGAAGGAAGGGTGGCCTATGTGCATTCAGCTGCACATGGATAAACTCTTATTGTGATCAGGGCCCCCATTTGCACAGGGTTCCAAATTGTGTGGAGCATTTACAGCTGCATACATCTGTGGATCTCCTCCCTTGGGTGCTTCACTGTTCCCTGCGAGGATCCCACACAGTGGGTTGTTCCTATAGAGGCAGGCTTCAGAATGCTCGGAGAGAGAGAGAGAGAGAGAGGTAAAAAGAGGAAGTCCCCTGCCCGAGCCCTGTTAACTCGACAGGCCTATTAGGGTTGCTTCCACTCTATCCTCTCCTCATGGATCCCAGGGCAATTGCAAGCTCGAACCCTCCCCATGTACTGGCCCTTCATCATTGGCCAGCACCTCCTTAAATAAGCCCTGCCATCCCAGACAAGTCTTGCGAGAGCTCAGCTGACCTCTGGAATTTGTTCCAAGATTTCGCAAGAGCTCCCCGACCCTAGACGAGATCTCAGCCTCCCACCCCATAGGCCAGCCTAGGGAATCTGATGGGCCAGACACGCCGATTCCTTCCTCCTGAGCATCTCCCCGCCCTGGCGCTGCTTTAAAGGTTCTTTATGCTCCAGATGCTCCTTGGGCACTCTTGTGGTTGCCGCCCCTTTTGCTCCATCTCCTGTGGTCCCCTCACAATATGTTAGGCCCACATCTATACCTTCCACCAAGTATCTGGAGGTGTGGGGCTGGGGGGCACTAGGGAATCAGGTGTGGGGCTAGCATGAGTGGTCCTGTTCAGTGAAAACATGAGAAGAACCTCTTGATAGGTTCTGATGTGTTGCATGGTCCTAATTGTGCTTTAGGGTTGTTGCCTACTGCCTCAGAGATTGTGTAGAAGTTAAGTTTGGAGGATTGTGGCAATAGTATCAATTGCGTGGGAAGCAGCAGGCTTCTTTTGGTGGTGTTGGAGCTGGTACTGAGTCAGGCAAGGCAGTGCACATGTTGCTCTATGATTTGGAAGGAATGACTGACAGACTAGAACAGATTATACGCTTCTAAAAGTGAATTGTTCAAGAACTCCCTATCCAAGTTTGCTGTGTAAGCCTCTTTGAGAATTATGTTGTTGACAAGTTCTAGTAAGAACTAATCTGCCCACATTATCCTTACAACTGAACTAAATTTGGTTCAAATCAGTTAGGTGGTCCACAAGTTAGGCCTCTTGCGCCTCAAACATTTGCGTGTATGCCATCTAGGATCCGGATGGATGACATCATTACAAACTACACCATTGAGGTTTCCCTGTGTGTCACTCACTACAACTGTGCCAAATTTGGTTCAAATCTGTTAGACAATCCCAAGGTAGCCCACGTGCCTCAAATGTTTGTTTCCACCATCTTGGATTGGGGTGGATGACATCCCAAACTACACCATTGAGGTGTCCCTACAACTGTATCCGATTTGGTTCATAGTGGGCCAAGTGGTGCAAAGTGTGTGTGTGGGGGGGGGCACATACACGGAATGCAAGTGATCTCATAAGCCTACTGGAAAGTAAGCTAAAAAAGAGTATATTAATAATAATGCAAACTAAGGCTTCAGGTAACAGTTCTAACTGGGGAAATGAGAACAAAATTCCATCAGGTAAAGTACTGTATGATCCTCAAGGGTCATGTTCAATGTTTTCTCCAAGTCCCAATTCCATTAACTAGGAAGGTGAAGCATATTAGAACAAGCTTAAGATCTAATGCAGACATTTAACCCAGAGGGAGCTGTCATCTTTTTGCTTGGTGTTTAGGTTGAAAACTATCTTCTGAGAGGGACACATTTGCATTGTGAACTGCAATGATGATAAATTTGATTTCTGCCACTATACCCTTACTGAGTTAGGTTTCTAGAATGAGATTTAAAGGTTGCAGAGCTCAAAGCAGCTATAGAAAGGTGTATATAGCTGTAGATGTTTGTCTGCTTTCAGACTGGTTAAACATAGAGATGGTTTGTGGTCATGGATGTGGCTTCTAATGCTGCCGAACTTGCATGCTCCTTACCTGCTTAATGTGGGTGTTGTGGTTGGTTTAATTACAGCTTGTGCAGATCTGAGGCCGTTTACAAACCACAGTTAAGCCATGATGTGAGAGTGATATTCTGCTCCAGTCAGATACTAATGTTCTGGTTTGTAGGCAGCTTCAGGTCAAGATGAGCTGTGAAGCTCTAGTTTGACTAACCCTAATCATCTGAGGGGTTGGGATAAGGAAAGAGTGATAACACCCAGAAAGCTGTAGGTATAACAATGCTGTCACTTGTCTTCCATTCCTAGGAGATTAGACATTGCCAAAAATCACTATGAGCATTTGTTCCTTGAGACAGCCCTAATGACCAAAATTGGTGGGCCTGGCTCGTGGGCTACAGTTTCATATCCTCAAGTGAAGTTTCTACGAGTTATTTAATTTAATGATTTAAAAATTGGCAAGTGGTGGACAGAAGGTGACTGTTGCAAACTGAGCATCATAGTGAGGAGGGGTGGAGTATAGTGCTGTCTTTCTGTTGCCTAATAATAATCAACCTTCCAAAGAACACTGATAAATGTTAACTTGTTTATCAGGCTGGATTCCTGGCAAAGTGGGTGTGAGGAAATATAAATGAGTGCCAATTTTTTGTTACCTCCTTTTTATAATGGATGTCTGGGTCATTTGAGAATGGATTAGAGCAACATTATCCCACTGTCTTAAATTAATTTTTACTAGAACAAGATACAAAGCAATTACTTGTTTTGCCAACATTTTTTTGTATGTGACTATCTCCTGCAAAGGGACACCTTCTGGAGAAAGCAGCAGAAAGAAAGCTCAAAGATTCCTTTGTGCTATCATTTACTTCTAGACGATATAGAAGGATAAGGGAGAGGGAAGGGTCTGTAACAATACAGGAGGAAGAGGTGCGTGGGGGATGTTTCTGTTGAATGTAAGCAAACAGACTACTAATTGGAAGAAAATCAAATGGTGAAGAGAATTAGCTTGGGTTACAGTTTTATACATAGGAAGCTGCCATATACCGAGTCAGACCATAAGTCCATCTAGCTCAGTATTATCTATTCAGACTGGCAGCAGCTTCTCCAAGGTTGCAGGCAGGAATCTCTTTTAGCCCTATCTTGGAGATGCCAGGGAGGGAACTTGGAACCTATCTTCCCAGAGCAGCTCCATCCCCTAAGGGGAATATCTTACACTGCTCGCATGTAGTCTCCCATTCATATGCAACCAGGGTGAACCCTGCTTAGCTAAGGGGAGAAGTCATGCTTGCTACCACAAGACCAGCTCTTCTCCCATGCTCTTTCTTATGAGGCAAAGCCATAACCTAGACAAGGGAGAAGTTATACTTTCTTGTTCCTGAAAATGTTTCTCTCCACAGGGAAACTCTTTTGAAAAAACAAAGCATGCTTTAATTCTAGCAGGTTGATCCTTCCGCCATCATTCCATATGAATATTACCTTGTGTCTTGAAGTTTTTCCACTTCTCTATACATTTTCTCAATGACAGGAACATTAAAGATCTAAAAAGAGATTTCTGTAGTGCTGGTGGTGGTATAGTCTTGAAGAAATTTGCAATTGCCAAATGCAGTACTTGGTACTGTGCATTTGGCCATTGCTGTCTCAGGTTTTGAAGGTGTGATGCTAGAAGTAGCAGCTGTGTAATGTCTCCTCTTCTTTGATATTAAGCAAACTTATAGCATGTGTATCTAAAGACTACATTAAGTTAAACATGTAGCTTGGCCTTGAGTGCTTGGGTTGGGTTGTGATAAGAGTCTTTATGGGGGGTGGGGGAGGTGCTGCGACTACAGGGTGGGTGAAGGAGGCTTTAATCCATCTGCCACAGTCCTAATAGTACCTGCCTATGTCTGCTATTTCAGTTAGAGGAAAAACAAGCATGCAGTGCTGAACTCAATTTCTAACACAGCATATTGTTTAGCCCTAAAGTACACTCTCTTCTAAGTTCCCCTTGCCGCAGGCAGGCTTGCATAGAGGAGACATGCAGACTGGGATCCCTCTTCCATGTCTGCTGTAGCGCCACTAAATAAAATTATTCAACAGAATCCCAAGGGCAGCATGTGCTAGGGATTCTGTGGTCTTGTTCCCTAGATTTGGTTGAAAGGTTTGCTCCTAAAAGTCATGGAGGACCTTCAGTTGGAACTGAAAATGGGTAATGTTGTAGGTATCTACACGAAGACATGCACACTATGCTGTTTCAGTCCATTATTATTAAAACGAATGGGGTCTGTCTCAGAATCTTACAGTCTTAGTTTGTGAAGCTTATTCTTAGAACAGGCCTTGACAATTTTTCTTTGGATCTGGCAGCCAGACAATGGACAAAATTATCAGACTTAGTGATGGACATAGTGGGAGGTGCGGGGGCGAAATTAGCTTCTCTTTCTCTGCCTAAGACAAATAAGATTTATTAAATAACTCTGCCTCTAAATATACTAGTCTAGGTGCTACAGTTAAATTTTTAGGTGCCTTCCTGGGGCCTGTGACTTTTAAAGTCCTGTTGAGAGAGGACATCAAGAAAATATAGAACATCCAGGTACACTTGCTTATAGTAACACAGTTACTATAACTGGTAGTATACAGAAGCAGTCTCCTTGAGAGACACAACATGAGAGACTTGTCTTAATTAGAAGTTTGGTGATAAATAGGAAATACTAAATGAAGTGAGCAAGAATGAGGGCTTGAAGAGATTTATTTTTCTTGGAGAGCCAGGTGTTTCCTTCCTACCTACCCCTCCACCCCAATCTGGATCATATTCTGTTTGGACATAACCTTTTTTTCTTTCAGTGTCTATGTTCCTTGATTTTATTTTCATTTTGTGTAAGGTGCTGTCTTGTGCAAAGGGTTAACAGAGTGTGGACCTTATTGCTGGGATAGATGACATCAGGGTCAGACTGCAAACCAAACCCTCTAATTTGGCTACAGACTGGAACCAGTTAAATTAAAAGTTGGCTTTTCCGTCTCTTTTTGGGAGGAGGGGTTTCGTTTCTTTTGTGAATCTCTTCTGAAGGATTAGAGAGAGAGTTGATGGGGAAGGAGAGGAGAGAAGGTGGTGAAGTCAAGTGCCTCTCTTTCTCTCTCCCTGGGGCCTTACTCAGCTTGAGCTGAGAAGGTGACTTAGAGGCCTGTGGAGTATAACAGCCCCAAGGACCAGGGTAAAAGGTATAGTAGGGACAGTAATTGCAGTCAGTTTGTGTAAGCTTATTCTCCCCCCCCCCCGCACCACCCCTCTGTATTGCCTGAGTATTTTAAGGCCAAGGCCTATTTCTTCTATTCCCTCCCCCCATTTGCTCTAGCTCATGGCCCATTGTTACAATAAAGCTTTTTGCGTTGTTTATATTCTTTCATGAGTGCTCAGTGGGGAAAGATGGGTCCCTAGTCGCATGCCTCCCAAGCCCTAGGCAAAAGGAGCCACAATTTTCTAATATTTTCCCCCAAGTGATCACTTTTGTTTCAGGTCTTTTGTGAAACTGTGAGGGAGACTGGGTATCCTGTTCAACCAAGTCTGGTATACCCCCCCAGGGGAAGGGGTCAGGAAAAACCTTCCCAGGTTGTGAACAGGTGGTGGCAGCAGTATACCAATCAGGGCCTGCCCAGAAGATTCTGGGGGGTCTGAACACCACTCCCACTACAGGTTTTCAAGGTTTTGCAGTCAGCTTAACCACTAATTGTTCAAAGGGCAGTGGTAACAGAAGCATCAAATAGCAGTTGGTAACCTGAATTTGTAGAATAACATTTATTCCGCACCTCAATAACATTTTGCTTTTGGTGAGTTTCTAAAGTTCACCAACTTTAGGCTTGGATCAAATGGAACTGCTATGTAACTAACCAGAATACTTTCAGTGATTGTTAACTTCCCACTGCCTCCTAACTTGATCAGAGGGGGAATGTTTGTGCTTGAATGAAAGAAATGCTGGGAAACAACCACTCCTATGACATTACGCTATGATGACTGGTGTATTTTAAACTGTAGTGGATTGTTTGCAGTTAAGTCTTGGAATCAGTCTGTCTTGTTAACTGGGATAAAGAGCTCATCAATTTTAGATGGGTTTTCACTTCATGTTGTAAGTATATCTTGAGTGAGTATTCTGTGTGCACTTCTTAATTGACACTATTTTGATCTGCTACTAGTACTTCAATAGGATTAAAGATATTAATCTTAGCCTTTCAACACATTGCTCAAAATTGCTTGGTTTTTTTGGTCTTGAAGCATCAGTTGAAAGTACATTTTACCTGGCTTGCACCCTTCTGCTGGAGATACAGAAGTTAGAGAAAGATAAAGAGTAAGCCTTCAATCTACAGTGATGATGCAAATTCTTAAGTTTTCTAATATTGAACCAGCCTTCCTTATTTACAGATGTACCAAACTGTGCCATCAGAAACCTCTGGATCTGAAAGATGATAATACTGAAAAGCACTGTCCTGTTACAGTGAATCCTTGGCATATGAAGAAAGCTTTCAAAGTCATGAATGAATTAAGAAGGTATTGCTACTTGGTATACAAATACTCTGCTTGCTTGCTTGCTTGCTTGGTTACTGGCTTTCTGAAGTTTGAGTGGATGGAATGTTGATAGAACATAAATTCAAATTTAGACTGTGATCCTCAACCATTTGCCTAGGAGCAAATTCCTTCAAAGTAAAATAAATAAAAGAAGAAAAAACTTAGAGGAGCTGTTATCTGGAGATACTCTTCTGTGTGCAGAGCAGCTGTGCTCTCCTCAAAAGCAGCTCTCTAAAGAATATTGTGTGGAGAAACTTGAATTTGATCAAGATAAATGCTTCCAGTAGACATGATGGTAGCAGACATTTATCTTCAGATGTGAATTGCTGCCCTACACCTATGAAGTTGGGTTGAGGGTGACTTCAAACAGTGGACAGGAATGGAGTACTTAACCCTTCTCCTGTACCCCTTCCCCTCCAGATCACTTTTCTTTTTTGCTGGTCTCCTCTCCCCATCCATGATATTGCCTGGTTGACCTCTGCTCAGCTATGAGCACACTGTCTAACCTGCCTGACAAGATTGCTGTGATAAAATGCAATAAATGCCAGATTCACTACCCTGAGCTCCTTGGAAGATGGGTGGATAGAAGCATGAGATGAATTCTGGGGAAGGGTGCTGTGAGCATCAAGTTATATGAAGCAGGAGGGTTCAGCATTGCCTGTCATTCTTCCACTTGAAATTGCCCCATGTACCCCTTCAAAGGAATATGTGATAACCCATAAAAATTGGCTGCTGTTCTGTGTAATCGCTACCCACCCTTTTGTTCATGGAGTTGTGCAACCATGACCAGAACTGGGTGGTGTGTGAGTGTCTTCATCTACTCCTGTGTGTTGGATTCCCTTTTTATGTCTTGGTATGTCCCTAGTGGTCTTGAATAAGGTTGTGTGGTTGATTATTTTGGGTTTTTAGTTAAAGCAAATGTCGGCCATTCTGTGCACAGTTAGCTTGTAACATATTGAGATCATTCATGGGTTTGGGAGCTGTGTGTGCTCCCAATTTTTGTTTATGTAGAAGCAAGGTAGGAAGGAAACCTGGTTAGCATTTCCTCTGACTTTGCTTCCACAAAAGCAAAAAACGGGAACACAAACAGCTCCCAAACCTGGGTAGAACACATTTTTTGATTTTGTGAATGACCTCACTATTTTCTACTCTGTTTCTCAGCAGAGTTTGTGTCAGTATTGTATGTTAGATGCTTTGACTCCCAACAGCTAGAATTCCAGTAAAGCAGTGTCTTAAAAGAGATGCCCTCTAGCTGATTTGACTCTTTAAAACTCAGCCTAGTGAAATACATTTAATATTTGCAACTTCCATTTTCGGCATCTTGACAATTAGTATATAGTTCTCTATATATTTTGCCTCTTATCTTTACCTGTGGTTATGCTGTCTTCCATTTCCTTAGACTTGTGCTGCTTTGGACATGACTATAGAACAAATTTCCCTACCTCCAGGGACTTACAATTTCATTCAGATGAGAGGTAGAGGGAGAAGGTCCAGGCAATGAACAGGAGGCAGACTGTTAGTCATCTGTAAGCACAGTTGAAATGAATGAGGCAAGTTCATCATGGCTAGCTTATGCCCTATGAATTTCAGTGGGATTTAGTAATAACGACTTATTCTGGGTCCTTCCCACTGATAGCATGTATAGCTCTGATTCAGTGGTTAGGGCATTGGCCTCTTATCTAGTAGAACACTAGTAGAGTAGTGTTCAAAGTGCACTTCTGCCTTTTTCTTAATGGACAATGTGCTTTCTGTCTTAGTTCTCCGTATGTGAGGAATAATGGTAGCTTGCTAAAGGGATGCTTGCACATTTGAACCTATGTGTGCGTTCTGAGGTTGTATAGTTGTAAGAGACTTCTGAGTTTAAAATGTGTATTGCTTCTGAATCCATCATGCTAGGATTTTTAATACCAATTGTAGTGGCCTCTTAAACTAAATTGGCATGAACAGAACTTCTTCATGCATAGGATTCCTTTCTATGTAGGAAAGCTGTGTGAGTGCGATGGTATTTCCTGATGTATACACAAAGCACTCCTCTTGGGGGGCAGGGGAAGGAATTGGGGAAACATGTTTATATATGGAAACCTGATGTACATCTTTAATAATGACCCAATTTATTCATCTGTATATGACAAGATACAGCAGATATGTCTTAAGTAAGCATATAAAGTTCTGTTCTGGCTTTTCTTAAATGTTTTTCCATATTTAAAGCCTAAAATCTCCATATACTTTATAATTCTGGAGTAGAATTACTTGGATTCAGCATAGCCAAATACTTGCTTCAGGATTTGAGTGCTGGGAGTGAATGTGTTCCCTGTTTGCTGCTAGATCTAGTTAAAGGATCCATTTTTGGATCACTGTCAAGTGTAACCAGGTTTTACAATGACAATTCCAATAACTTGCCGACCCCGCACAGAGCATCTGTGCGCTCTTTGGGGCCGGCAGTTACCTCTTCCCTGCCCCCCCGCCCCAACTTCTGCCGCAGTCTCCACTTCCAGGCCCTGCTGCCTCTCCTCCCCACGGCCACTTCTTCCCCACCCACTCCCCGCCCCCGGGCCTTGCCTCCACAGCTGGGCTGGGCCCGCTGCTGCCCCTGGCCTCTGCGGCCAGGCCTGCTGCTGCCACGGCGACCAATCCTCCTGGGTGCGCCTCAGCCAATCAGGCCCATCTGCCGCCCAGCCATTCAGCTGGGCACTGGGACGCACATTCCAAGGCACACCCAGGAGAATTAATATAACAGATTCTGTGATCTGGAATTAATATCAGGAACACCTTTCCTCATGCTGCTTAACAGAAATGCTGGAAAATCTTTTTTAATAATGAAATTCCTAAAATTCTGATGTGTGAATCTTCAAGCTGAATATGGAAAATGAGGTCTTGAAAGTTATTCAAATGCTTCTGGAACAAGCCTGAATTATTGTGAGGGAAGCAATCTGGGAGTTTAAAATATATTATTAAACTTGCATTCTGGATGAAGCAGGTGCTTTGACAGCTAAGTCACACTTACTTTGTTTTCATCAAAAATATAACAGGGCAGTATACAGAATGAAGATATAATCACAATAAAAGAGAAAATAGCTGTAGTTGTGGAGGTATTGTGTATATCTTGCTACTTTGGGCTGAAGCAGGAGTGGAGGCATGGGGGAAGCAAGCTGGAGAATTCAGCTTGCTTGAATTGCAGAATTTTGTTCGTTTGGTCTGCCTGTGCTTCTGTAGTGCAAATAAGCTTATTCATACAGTTAAACTCACTCTCAAACCGATTATACTTGAGACTTCTTGCTCATCTCCAGACAATTTTTTTGATTCCTCTGTGAAACAGGATTTTCACTGAGAAATCAAGCAAGGATTGAACATTAATTTCAACAAGTCTAGCTTATTAAGAAGCAAACAGTACTTGGTAAAACTGAGGAAAAATTAGTTGTAGGCTTCAGCTGTGATACAATAAAAATGGGTCAAGGTGAGCATAGTAGTAGTGTCAAGGGGACCAGGAGCATCTGCTCTGGCTTGTCAATGTACTAGCAGACTTGGGCTGTCCGCTGCTTATTTTTTCCAAGGTTTCAGATAAACTGCATTTTCCTGTTCACTGTTCGCTAGCGTTCAAGCTGGGCAATGGTTATACTTTTAAGCTAAAGCTAGCATTAGAATGCCTGTTTGAGTAGTATCTTGAGGTAAATAATTAGTATGTTCGCTGTTCTGAAGACTTTGTATCTTACCATCCTTTCTTCTGCTCTGTCTCTCCATGTAGTCAAAACTTGCTGTGTGATGTGACAATAGTAGCTGAAGACATGGAAATTGCTGCTCATAGAGTTGTATTAGCAGCTTGCAGTCCGTACTTCCATGCCATGTTTACAGGTACCCATTTTTCTTATTGCTTGTTTCAGTTTAAGCACAAAGAGTTGCTTTTGAAAAACACAAACCTGTTTGGGAGGATTTCCTTAATGTTCATCTTGAGACTAGTTCACACATGCAAAGAACGTAACTTCTTGGTGAATATGTGAAATATCTACAATGTTAGAATTGACACTAGGTAATATGAAAGTTTCCTTGGCGTATTCACTCATGCAAGTCATCACAAGATGCTACATTTGTGAGTTAAGCATCCTTGTGCGAATCACTAGTGAACAAGGTCAAAAGGCTGCAGTGGAGGATTGAGACATCAGTTAGCAATGTTTGGAGGCTGAACATTTTAAGAGATTGGCACTCATGAAGGGTTTAATGACATATTGCTGGGGAGCATGTTTTAGTGTTCTTTGAGTGACAGCTGGACTGTGTGTCATGCCAGCTGGCTCCCCTTTCTATTCTTGCTCTGTCCTGCCTGTGCTGTGCTTAAGGCAGCAATGTTGGTAGATTTGCAGAGCCTGAGAAAGATTTGTGTTGTCTTCTATGTCAGTTACTTCAGTGTGTGTTGGTATAAGTGTTCTGTAATTTCTTAGAGCAGTAATAAAGCTGAAATTCTGAATTTCTAGTGAAGTCCTAAAAGTGTGTGTTCAGAAGTAAGGCCCAATTTCAGTGGTGCTTATTCCCATGGCAGTTTGTGTGGGATAACAGTGGTAGTTCTGTTATCAGATCAAGTCATCCAAAATGTGTGTGTTTCTCTCAGGTTCTCTTTTAAGATGGAGAAAAATATGGAATTAGCATACAAGGTAGGGCTTATTGCATTTGACAAGCACTAGTACAGGGCCCATTGTTATGAAGGGCTTCCCTGATGGTTCTATGCTTCCCTCACTCTCTTTTCTTTTGTCTGCTCAATCTCTCTGACACTGAGTGATCTGCTCTAATGCCTCAACAGGCTTTGCAAGCAGAGGCATTTCAACTTGTGATGGATGTAAGTTCTTGGATAGATATGAACAAAAAAGCCCTGCTGGATCAAGACCAAGGCTTATTTAATCCAGGATCAGTTCAATTCCCCCCCCCCGCCCCCGCCAGTTCAGTGCTGTTGTGATGTTTGCTCAAATATAGAATCCAGATCAAATAAAATAAACCTTAAAGGTAAATATCAGTACCAATGTATATATGTATACACACATGTGGAATCAAAAATTGAGATAAACTAGTATAGTATCTATATATATAATTCTCCTGGGTGTGCCAGGGAAAAATGCGTCCCGGCAGCCCAGCTGATTGGCTGGGCTGCGGGGGCGCCTGATTGGCTGGCGCACCCAGGAGAATTAACGCCTGGCCCAGCCGCGGATGTTAAAGTGGCACTCGGCCCACTTGCGGCCGCGGCGGGGGGACTCAGCTTGCTGGCGGCCGCTGCCGCCGCACTCAGCCCCGCCAGAGACGGGGGTGGAGAGAAAGAGGTAGCCGGCCCCAAAGAGCGCACAGATGCTCTGTGCGGGGTCGGCTTGTAGTCTCCTAATAAGTGATGGACCTATTAGGATAGTCTGCCCAAAAAGGCTGTTGGACCCAGTAGGTTTCCAAAAGGCCTTAGAGGGTTTTGATGTTGGTGCGGCCAGTGATTCTGTCAATGCCCTGGTGGGAACCTGGAATAAAGAACTCACCAGGGCAGTGGACATGATTGCTCTTAAGCGTCCCTCCAGACCTGCTTCAAAAATGCCCCCCTGGTATACCGAGGAGCTGAGAGGACTGAAGCGGCTGGGTAGGCGACTGGAACACAAGTGGAGGAGAACTCGGCTTAAATCTGACAGGATGAAGCATAGGACCCATTTGAAGGCTTATGCGATGGTGGTGCATGTGACAAAAAAGGAATTTTGGTCAGCACGCATTGCGTCTGCAGGTTCACGTTCTGCAGAGCTATCCCGGGTGGTGAGGAGCATAATTTCTGCTCCTTCTATTGTAAATCAGTTCCCGGAGGCGTTCTTCTATTGTAAATCAATAGAAGAATAGAAGTCCCGGAGGCTCCTTCTATTGTAAATCAGTTCCTGTGATGCTTTTAGTGGGTTCTTTGCAGACAAAATCTCCTGTATTCGGGCCGACTTGGACTCCACTATTTCTGCTGGGTCTATAAAGGAGGTGTCCAGCAATCCCTCTTGCACTGTTAGGTTGGATCAATTTCAATCTGTGACTTCTGATGATGTGGACAAGCTGCTTGGGGCCATGCGGCCTACCACTTGTTCTCTGGACCCTTGCCCAACCTGGCTGCTTCAATCTAGTAGGGAGATTGTTGGAGGTGGCCTGGTCAGCATCATAAATGCATCGCTGAGGGAGGGTAGTGTGCCTCCATGTTTGAAGGAAGCAATAGTTAGACCTCTTCTTAAGAAGCGTTCCCTGGATCCCTCAGCGATGGATAGTTATAGGCCAATCTCCCTTGGTTGGGCAAGGTGATCAAGAGGGTGGTGGCCAACCAGCTCCAGGTGGTTTTGGAAGAAACCGATTATCTAGACCCATTTCAAACTGGCTTTAGAACGGGCTGTGGGATTGAGACAGCCTTGGTCGGCGTGATGAATGACCTTTTCCAGAGAATCAACAGAGGGAGTGTGACTCTGTTGGTTTTCTTGGATCTCTTGGCAGCGTTTGATACCATCGACCATAGTATCCTTCTGGGTCGCCTGGGGGAGTTGGGGATAGGAGGCACTTCTTTGCAGTGGTTCTGCTCCTATCTTTTGGGCAGAACCCAGATGGTGGAGCTTGGTGACAGTTGCTCTTCTAAATGAGAGCTGTTATATGGAGTCCTTCACGGCTCCATTCTGTCACCAATGCTTTTTTAATATCTACATGAAACTGCTGGGTGAGGTCATCAGGAGATTTGGTTCAGGGTGTTATCAGTATGCTGATGACACCCAAATCTATTTCTCCTTATCATCATCTTCATCATTAGGAAATGGCATTCACTCCCTAAATGCCTGCCTACAGGCAGTAATGGGCTGGATGAGGGATAACAAATTGAAGCTGAATCCAAGCAAGACAGAGGTGCTAATTGTGGGGGATCAGAATTTAAGGGATGAGTTAGATCTTCCTGTGCTGGATGGGGTTACACTCCCCCAGAAGGAACAGGTACGCAGCTTGGGAGTGCTCTTGGATCCAGACCTCATCATGGTATCTCAGGTGGAGGCTATGGCCAGGAGTGCTTTCTATCAGCTTTGGCTGATTCAACAGCTGTGTCCATTCCTTGAAAAGAATGATCTCAAAACAGTGGTGGATCAGCTGGTAACCTTCCGGCTTGACTACTGCAATGTGCTCTACATGGGGCTGCCTTTGTGCATAGTTCAGAAACTTCAGTTAGTTCAAAATGCGGTAGCCAGGTTGGTCTCTGGGGTAACCTGGAGAGACCATATTATGCCTGTCTTAAAACAGCTGCACTGGCTGCCAATATGTTTCTGGGCGAAATACAAAGTGCTGGTTATTACCTTTAAAGCTCTGAACGGCTTGGGTCTGGGTTACCATAGAGAGCGCCTTCTTCGGTATGATACCCATCGCTCGTTGAGGTTATCTGGAGAGGTCCATCTCCAGTTACCACCGGTACGTCTGGTGGCGACTCGGAACCAGGCCTTTTCTGTAGCTGCTCCTGGTCTATGGAATGCACTCCCGGCAGATATCCTCAGTTTAGGCTCGCTATCGGCCTTTAAGAGAGCCCTAAAAACCTATTTATTTGGCCTTGCCTTCCAAGGCTTGTAATATGTTGTTGTTTTTAAATGTATTTTAATTGGTTTTAAATAGTTTTAATCATTTTTGAATTGTTTTAGATTGCTTTTAACATTGTTTTAATTGTGGGTTTTATGTCTTTTTAAAAAGTTGTTGTACACCGCCCAGAGCCTGGGGAAGGGTGCGAGTACAATTAAAATTGAACGTTTCTGATATATCATGTGTGGATCTTAATCACAGCCGTACAAAATTTGGCTTCCATGTGCAAGGCATCGGTGTATTTATCAGGAAGAAATAAGTTTATATAAAATTCATCCAAATTATCAGGGTATCTAAGAATGAGCGGAACCATATATTTGAAATGCAGCTTATGATAGAAGGAACAAATTCAGAAGCACATGGCCAACTGTCTCAGTATCTCCATTTCCACCAGTACACAGTCTCTCCAAACAGGGAATCCAGGATCCTATTTTCCACAAGCATGCCTGCTCCCCTTTAGCTGGTTTAGTGGCAGGATGCCTCCAAATGCCTTGAGGTAGCCTATACTCCTGTGGAGTATAGGAGTTATGCTCCAGCTCAGACGTTGACCCAAAAGGAGCAAACCACTGGAGCAAGATATCAGACAATATCCAGACTAAACTCGTCTGGCTAAATCCCATTGATATGAATGGGATTTAAGTTAGTCCTGATTAATGTGTATTGTTGATTTCAGTGATGCTTAGTCATGGCTGACTAGTCTGGATGTTACCCACCGATCTTCTATTGCTCTGCTGCTAGCACCAGGCTAGTACTCTAGTTGAGACATGAGGTAGGAAGGGATTATTCTTGGTTCCCTGGTTAGTAATTGCTCTATAACAAATGGGGCCCTGCTAAGAATTGGAAGGAACAGGGTAGGCTTCTCTCACTCCCTCTGAGAAACAACTATTGCTAAATGAAGCACATCAGATGCAACTTCTGCACTGGGTTTTCTGGCCTTGGAGACTTGTTCTAAATTCTTTTTGGTAAACATGTTATACTGGCACTGCAGATGGTCTTCATGATCAGCGTTCCAGCCTCCACAAGCTGGTGCCATGCTTCCTCTCTTCTAGATAGAGGTGAAACTGTTTTGCGGGATGATGAGTCAAATGTTGCTAATATTAATCCTCTTGTGTGGTGCTGGAATTTTCTAGGACAATTTCTATTGGCATCACTTACATATTAAAGTGAAGGTGCTGTTGTGTGTTATGAATAGCTCTGCTTTGTATTTCCCCTCCGTATATGGTTATAATGTGCTGAGTTATATATTCACTTGTAATTCAGGGGCTGAAAACTTCATGGTTTCAGTGAAGTTTTATTGGCACACAGGTTCTGAAAGACTATGCAGATTTAACAAAATGTAGCTGAAGCTAATGCTTGTTCCTTAAATTCAAATATTGTTTCTAGCCCTGCATGATTCCCAACAGCACCTAACTTTCTAAAAGATGCACAAATCCACACAGTATTATGCTGGAGGATAAGCATTTCCTTTCTTTTGGAGGGAATGGAGGAGTTGTTTGGTGTTCTGTGATAAATTGGAGCACGTTGATACCAACTGTCTCTGTGTCTGATTTAAATTAACAGAACTATACAACCGTGTATTGTAGGTGAAATGAGTGAAAGTCAAGCAAAGAGAGTACGAATAAAGGAAGTTGACGGTTGGACCCTTAAGATGCTCATTGAATATGTTTACACTGCTGAAATTCAGGTTACAGAGGAAAATGTACAGGTGAGTGGGAGGATTCTGTCAACTCATCCTATAATGGTATGCATGATGATACAAGGCAAGATTTTTTTTCCTGTGAAGCTAATGGCATTTATTTTTGGCATCTTAGTCATAAGAGGGATATGTGCATTTTAATAGCATTTATGTGATCTTAGCACTTTTCTCTAGTTCAGAATAATGGAAACAGATTTTGCTCAAGTGCACCTGCTGTTTTGTAGCCCTTGGCATGCTACTGGTTTTTTAAATTATTTTTAGCCTGCCCTTCTTCCAAGGAGTTGAAGGTGATGTACATGATGCCTCCCCCACATTTTATCCTTGTAACAACCCTGTGAGGTAGATCAGGCTGAGTATATGTCTGGATCAAGGTCACTCAGTAAGCATAATAGCTAAGTGGGGATTTGAACCTCGGTCTCTCCAGTCCTACCTGGTTCTCTCACCACTCACAACACTTGTTATCTATGCTGGAAAAATAATGGCTAGCTTTAGAAAAGTTAATACAAAGCAATATTTTAAAAGGGTCATTATAATATGTTAACACCCTTCTGGTATAAATAATCATTATACTTGTAGGAAGGTATTGATGTAGTGTAACAAAACTGGAAAGTTTTGTAGTCAAATGAATACAAGAAATGTAAGTTGGACTGAGAGAACATGATACAGACATCTTGTTGAAGCTAAGCAGATTTAGATCTCTTCCGTGCCTGGGTTAGTGACATGAGGATGAGAAGCCCATGCATTGAGTTCCACGATGGAAGAAAGATAGAATACAAATGTTAATAAATTCACCTACACTTTTCATGACTCCTTCGGAGCTAGAGCAGGGCTGGCACTCAGTAGTATGTGGTCTTCAGACAAAGCCCTGTGATCCCACAATGGCTCAAAGGGCACCCTACTTCTCCATGGGCTGCACTAACACCTCCTTTGATAGTGCCTAGTGATTTCCAGGCAGTGAGCACTACTAGTGGATAGGGGAAAGTGTTGTCAGAGGAGCTGGAGTAGAACATCAAAATGGCGCCACACATGGAAGGATGGAAATGTTCCTGTTGCTCAGTTAGCTTCCTGGGGGCAGGATCTAGTGGTGATCAGCAGCAGATGTACTCTTCCTTCTTCAGATATCTGTTGGGTGGCCCCTTAGATGTGTGTGAGCCTTTGGGCCTGTGCCCAACCTGTCCTTGTTAATGCCATGCTTGGTAATGCTTCTTGGACAGTTTTGTGTGAAACATGTTCAGATTTCACCATCATTGCTCACTGGAAAGAGTTGTGCATCATCTTCACAGTAATCATAGACTAAGTCATATTTCCATGTGTTAAAGACTATGAAAATTGGACTCTGTGCTGCAAATTGAGCAAAGTTACCTCCAGATTGAATTGCCTGGATTTTCAAGCAGGTTGTTCTGTGTGTTTCCTGGAAAGTGGGTAAAGACTGGGAAGGAAGGCTTCCTACATATTGGAGGAATCCGAAGATATGCAGGGAAATGGTTGTATGTGGTTTTTGAAGTATGTAGGGGAAATGTGTGTGATTCTGACATTTAAAAGTTCCATTCCCGAGGCATGTGGGTAGGTGAGGGCAGGAACTATTATTTATTTATTTATTTATTTAACTAACATATTTTTATACCACCCAAAACTTACGTCTCTGGGCGGTTTACAAGAAGATAAAAACAACATTAAAACAGTTAAAAACAAAAACAAGAATTTTAAAACACAACAATTTAAAATTTTTTAAACATTAAAAACAATCAAAACAGTATCAGTGAAAAGCCTGGGTGAACAGATGCGTTTTTAAACTATGGGCCGTGGATGTGCTCTGCCACAGCTGTTTGGAGCAGAACATGTCTCACAGATGCAAGCCTACATTGGCAGGCAGAAGGAAAGCCAGTACCCTGTTGCTTGCTTCCATTTAATCTACCATGGGTCCAAAGGGAACAGCAGGAATTGGTAGAGTATGTACCATGAGATACAGGTCCTTTGGAGTCCAATCCCCCCACCCCATTGGCTTATTTAAAGTTTTTTGGGGGGTCATGCACTGGGCAACAGCAGAGTCCACAAGCAGCAGCCTGTACTTTAAGCTGCAAGTGGGTAGTGAGAACAGGGATGGTTAAACTGATCTTAGGGGCTTCAGTACCTGTTCTCAGTCCAAGTCTTTCTCTTCTTTTCCCCACTCCATTGTAGTAGGCCAAAGGTTAATCGGGATGCACTTCTGAGTGTGCATCTTATTGGAAGCAATGAAGCGCAGAAAGTGTCTGCGCCGGGATGCATGTTTGATTATACAAATGATGAAACATGCCATGGTCAACACTTGCTGTGTCCTCATAGCAAAAATCTTTTAGCAATAGGTTAATATGTTGTCATATTGAACCCAAGATACTAGTCTTGATATTTAGCATGAAGACACATTTTAAACACACTTTCTGCATGGTGGGCCTGAACTAGAATCCATCGGATTCTGTTGGGGAGTGCAGCAAACAGAGTTGCTCCCATCCTCACTTGTAGGTCTTTCTGTTTTTGACCCTTAAATGTGAAGCTGAATTTGAGCTTGCTTTTTATTGCTAGCAGAACCTCAATCTTCTAAAGTCTATCTTTCCTTGTCTGCTCAATGAAGATGTGGCTCACTGGATGTTTCTGAAGGGCCTTGGATAGCCTTATGTTCCAACTTTGAATCAGTAGACGTGGCACTTTCTGTGTGCAGTGATGCCAGACCATCTTCATGCACCAGCACAAATGTGTGCAGACACTGTGTGACCTGCATGCAAATGTTATACTGCTTTACAATCACTGCATGCTTATGGACCAGTATATAAGGAAAGAATCTGCACTGGCTCCTAGTCCGTTTCCGGGCCCAATTCAAAGTGCTAGTCTTAACCTTTAAAGCCCTAAATGGTTCTGAACTGGGTTACCTGAGAGAGCACCTTGCCTCATATGTCCCTAGCTGCACTTTAAGATCTTCTTTGGAGGCGCTCTTCCAGGTGCCCCTGCCAAACAAGGAGAGGTGGGTGGCTTCCAGGGAGAGGGCCTTTTTGGTGGTTGCACCCTATTTATGGAATAGCCTCCCTAGTGAGGTCCACCTGGCTTCATCACTTTGCTCTTTTATATACCAGGTAAAGACCTTTTTGTTCACCCAGGCTTTTAAAATTCAGATTTATTTATTTTTTAAAAAAATATTATTTTCAATTTAGGGTTTTTCAGATTTGATTCTAATTTTCAACTAATTATAAAGTGAGTTTTTAAGCTGCTTTGTATTGTATTTTGTATATTCTTTTCACCTTTTTGGTCTGTTATGATTTAGTGTGGTGTTAAGTGCTAACTGATCAAAGAGGCACCTTTTTAAAGTGGTGGTTCTCTTTATTTAGCAGGGGGAGAGCAACTGGCCCCCTCCAACCCCAGCACAGCATCTCTGCAGTGGCTGTTACTGGTGTCTCTCTTATGTTTCTCTTTTAGATTGTGACCCTAAAGGGACAGGGAGCCATTTTATTTATTTATATCTATGTAAACCACTTTGGGAACTTTGGTTGAAAAGTAGTATATAAATATTTGTTGTATTCATATGTGTTTTTATTGTATGTCTTAATCCTCTGTTGTAAGCCGCCCAGAGAACAATTTGTTCTAGGGTGGCTAACAAAGTTTATTACTATCTTTATAAACACTGTGGCAGCCATATGGAGCAGTGTCATGAGTGAGGACTTCTTGGTTCTGCTGCATGTGGGAGATATCATATCTAAATTGGTTCCCAAGCAGCATAAAGACTCTGTCCTACCCACTGAGCTGCAGTCAGCTGACTTTAGGTAAGACACACATGCCAAAGTTCAGATGTGGGGGGAATAAAACTCTCTGAATGAAAATCCACCCAGAGTTAAATAGTAATTTAAGCTGCTCAGTTGTATTTTCTTAGCATTGTGGAATTTTGTACCTTTTCTGCCCTCCACTCTTGGCTACTTGATTCCAATGCTTTTCTGGAAGGTTGTGCTACTCTAAAGGTAGCATAATACACCCTGTTAACATGTGTCAGTGCACATACAGAGATGCATGTACAGTTATTCACGCATTAGACTATGTTCAGTGCATGTACAGTAGTACACTTTCTATCTTTACCCTGCGTTTGAGGGTTTCTGTATCTAGGTTTACTTTTAAGGTGAACCTAAGTACTATCATGCATGCAAAAACATGTATGTGCAGACACCTGTATGCACATACAACACAATGTTTGAATAGGGCTGTATAGTCATAGAATTGGATGGGATATTGGAGGTTTTCTAGTCCAACCCTCTACTCAGCAGGAAACTGCTAAAACATCCCTGACAGTGTTCAACCTATGGTTGAAAACTTTTTGGCGAAGGAGAGCCCACTACTGCACAAGGTAGATTGTATCACTGTCAAACAGCTCCTACGTTAGGAAAGTCTTCTTAACGTCTAGCCTGAATTGGTAAAGTTTGACAAAGTGGAAGAAGGGAGTTAAAACAGTCTGCTCCTCTTGTTGCCTTTTGTCCACCTTATTAATTAGGAAACTATCTATCCATCTAGCTCAGTATTGTCTGTGGCTCTCAAGTTAGTTTATCATATTTTTATACCGCCTGATATGTAAATCTCTAAGTGGTGTAAAAATTTTAATGTTAAAAATCACAAGATGAAACACAATAAAAACAATATAAAAATATTAAAATTCTGATTAAAAGCTTGCAAGAACAGGAAAGTCTTGAGGGTCTTCCTGAAAACAGACAGAGAAGGAGATGCTCTTATTTCAGCAGGGAGCCTATTCCAAAGCCCTGGGGCAGCCACAGAGAAAGCCTGGTCCTGAGGCACCACCAGACGAGCTGGTGGCAACCGTAACCGGATCTCTCCAGAAGATTGTAAAAGGCGGAAGGGTTCATGACAAAGGAGGCGCTCTCTTAAATACCCTGTTTCCCCGAAAGTAAGACCTACCCCAAAAGTAAGACCTAGCAGTAAGGTAGCCTGGACCCAAGCTGTTAAGGGCTTTACAGGTAATTACCAGCACTTTGTATTTCACCTGGAAACATATCGGTAACTAGTGCAGTTCTTTAAAAACTGGTGTTAGATGGTCCCTTCATGTTATCCCAGAGACTAATCTGGCTGCCGCATTCTGTACCAGTTGTAGTTTCCGGACTAAGTACAAAGTCAGCCCCATATAGAGCGCATTACAGTAGTCAAGTCTGGAGGTTATCAGCATACAGTATGTACCACTTTTTTAAGGTCATTCACCACTAGAAATGGACGTAGCTGACGTATCAGCCAAAGTTGATAAAAAGTGCTCCTGGCCACCATCTCAACCAGGAAGCGCTTTGGGTCCAGGAGTATTCCCAAGCTACCTACCTGATCTTTCAGGGTTGTGTTCAAAGACGGCAGGCAGAGGTCTTTCTCTGTGCCTGGTACTGGAGATGACACTTGGAGATGCCGGGGACTGCATCCGGGGCCTTCTGCTTGCAACACATGTTCTTTACCACTCAGCCTTGTCCTCTTGCTTTCATTCAGCACAAGGAATGGAAACTGCACCCTTGTAGCAACAATGTATGGCAGTGTTGAAGCTGCTTAACAGAATAGTGTTGTGGTCCCACTGAGCCGATTCTAACATTTCTTTACTAGTTCAGAAATAGGTATAAAATGTGACTATCGTTATAAATTTGCACTGTTCCTAAAAAGACACGTGAGGGTTGGATTACTAGAAATTGGATGCTGATCGCTGCTAGTCTAGCAGACTTCGGTTTCAATCTCTAAATGTTGGTTTCTCACCTTACTAACCTTTCTCTCTACATTTGCAGTGCTTAAGCACAGCTGAAGGGTTGAATGACAGTACATGGCACTTCTGGTTGCCCTAGTAGTCTCATCATAGTGGGGATCTTCGCTACACTGATGTTGCCCACATCCTTTTAAAAAAGTAATCGTTTTGCTCTTGTGCAGCAGGAATTTTTTCAGCTTTGAATATTATAACAACTGTTTTTCCTGGGCATCCATCTGAATGTCAGTATAATCTTAATAACATTTTGTTCAAACTGTCAATTGGAGTGGTCTGCCTTTAGCTAATACCTTGCAAGACAAATAAGCTTGATTATCTGAAGATTCTTCTGCCTAGCAGGCAGCCCTGCAAGTTTTTATTGAGAGTTGTGACATGATGCCTTGGGGTCAATCCAGATGTGGTGGTAGTAGTTCTGAGTGTCTGGACAGTTTGTGCTCAATTACATTTGGGGAAGTAAGTAAGGGACTGATATTTTTTAATAGTAAAAGGGGTACTTACCTTGCCTCAGTTTTTCTGCCAGACTGCATATTTCCCTCAGCCAAGCTCCGATACTTGGCTGAGGAAAGTGTGTGTTTCTAGATGGAGTGGGGACTCGGTGTTTCTCAGTTGGATACCCTTCTGGATTCTTCAGGTTCAAATTCAGCTACTGGAATTTCAATCCAAGTATTTGTGAAAGTTTTTCTACCATCTTTTTCATTTACATCAACCTCAGAGCTAAAACATTGTGTATGTGGTAATCACGTTATTGAGGATGCCTCGCACTACTTGTTGTTATCTGTCTTATTGATGAAAATGGTTGGAATAGAACACTTAGCCAATATGATAAAGTGGGCTGCTGGCCTTTGCAGTAGAAAATATGTTTTTGTTGCTGGTGTTAATGTTCGGTAATACATATTTGGGGCTGAGCCAATAAAGTGAGGTGTGTTCCATGGAAAACTTCAGCTATTGTTCAGAGGTGGAATAGAGGCTTGGAATAGCTCACCTCTTCTGGGAGAAGAAAGGATTGCACTCATTTTGATAGTGGTGTCTGACATCCTATTCCGAGGGAGGGCACTTCTGCTTGCTCTCACTTTTTGATTTGGCTACTTGTTTCAGTGCTTCCACTATGTGAACCTTGGGTGTTTATAATTGCCTTTGAAATAATCCAATTGGTTCCAGTATGAAGCTTTAGAAGGAGACACTACCGCCTCTTGCAGGGCAGCAGAGCCTGGCATAAAGCCCTAAAGGCAGTTGGATATGTGTCACCATGGAACTTGTTGTACTTTTAATGTGAGGAATCCAAACATGCACTGCATGTGCTCAGCAGTATGGCTATTAAAATGTGTGCTGGGCTGGATTTTGGTGATAGACAGGAGGCGCTGTGGTCTAAAGAAGACAGATTACTGCAACTACAAAATGGGCTAGCTGGAGCAGGGGGGAGATGCTCTAGATTTTTAAGTCTGTACCATAGGTTGGGCAGTGTATCCTGTTGGCAGAATTTTGCAACTTATTAAAATATTGGCAAACATATCCTGGGTGTTCAGTCTGAACAAGGAAACTGATGTTTGTTAAAGGCAACTGTCTGCTGCTCTTGATAGGGTATATATTCACTGTCTGATATGAGCTTGTTATATACTCTGTTTTTCCTGATTTGTGTGTGTAGGCCTCTCTGAAAATATCTGATATTGAAGTAAGGGATAGAAATGCATTAAATAGTATATACAGTTCTCTAAAAATAGCTACTACTTTGCATTACTAGAGTATATAAATGGCATGTGTAATAGCTGTGCTCTAATGATCTCTTGCATTGCAGACAGTCTTACTTCCTTTCATTAGGTTTGACTTGCCAATTTCTTTCAGCTCATTATCTAGTACAGCATGTAGCATTTCTAACAAACTGTTTGGCCAAATGTTCACAAAACATTAGAAAATGTCTCAAGCTGTTGCATAGTCACACGTATCAGCATCAATAAAGATTTCTGACGCCTATTATCTTGTTGGTTATTTAAGTCTTGAATTATTGGGTTGGATTTGACCAATTCGGCACAGATGGAATGGGAAGTAGCACCACACCTTTAACTAAAACCACTTTCTTTAACCCCACAAAAGTGACTTTTCACATCCATTCAGAGCTGCCTTGCTAGGGCCTGATCTTATTTCAGTCTTGTCACTGGTTGTTTTTTGAGACTGCCTTGAGCTGCCATGTTGTGGGTTGCAATTCAGCACCAGAGTCTTAACAAGGTTGGGGGATGAGGGGGAATAAGATACAGCACTAGTATTTTGAGGGTACGTTTGAATTATAATATACCAGGTAATGCTTTTGAGCTATTCATCCTTTGGTTCCACTAATTTTTACCCCTATTACCCAGTTCAAACGGAATACTAAACCATGGTTCAGCATTATATGAATGTGCCCATGGGGCATGTGAGAGGGGAGGGAAAGCTGCAGATCTTTGTTGCATACAAACTAGAGGAACTGTGGTTTCTTAACTAATTAGAGCTCAAACAAGCCAAGATATCAAAGCACGTTTGTATATCATGTCTTGTTACAACACTATTTACTTAACAAACTGAAGTTCGTGGGTATCATAAAACTTTAAGTGAAAGCAAACACTCTAGCTCTCCCTGCATGCAGATTGCTAGCCCACAACTCCCTTATGCTTGTTCAGTTAGCGCTAAGCCAGTCTAGCATTGCATCTGAACCAGCCTATTGTCAGAGTAAATGAGATGAGAGGTGGAAGCAGGAATGCACCATATAACTTACTGGAAAACCTTTTGCTCTTGCTGGATGTTATTTACAAGGTGTATAAATTGGTTGGCAAAGCCAGCACCTTGCCTTCAGCTATGTAGTTTCCAACTTCTAAACTCTGCAATATTGCAAATACCAAGAGTAAGATCCTGGGAGGTAAGCAGTGGCTCCTGGAAGGACACCATATGAAATATATAAATGTGTGTGTTCTGAGGTTTCCTCTGAGAATGCAAAATCAAGCCATCTTAAAAGTATAACTGCAATGGAAGTGCATGTCAAAAAACAACTTGTGATACAAAAGTTGAGGAATGTGTCGGAGGTACTTTTAATTTTATTTGACTTCTTAAACCAGAGTAATGCAGCTGTTCAGGTGAAAAAAATCCAAAGTTGGGTAGGACAAACAGAAGTATCCTAAAGTGGGTAGCAATCAAAGTTGGCAGCTCTCTGGCTGGAGAACTCAAGCTTGCTGCCAGAAGTGTATTTTAAAAGTGGTGGTCCTTTTTTAAGTTGTCAAAGAGGTGCATTTTAAAGTGGTGATTCTCATACTTAGTAGCAAGAGAACAGCTGTCCCTATTCAGCCCTGGCAGAGTGTCTTCTCAGTGGCTGTTGCTGGTACCTCCAGTGTGTGGTTATTTGTGTGTTAGGTTGTGAGCCTCTTTGGGACAAGCAGCTGCTAGCTCATACTTATTGCTATGTAAACTGTTTTGACAACTTCTTGTTGAAAAGTGGTGTATAAATTTTTATATATTGCCCTGCTTTTAGACAACTTTCTTTCGTATGGGCCACCATGACTGCACTACAGCACAATGGTATCAAGATCATGGCTGAGACAAGTGACTTTTGTTCTCCAAAGTGCTTTGCTGATAAGTCTCAGCATGCCACTCAGGGCTCCTACACCTCTCCTTGCAGGGCTTGGTTCTAGAAGGGCTCCTGATCACTTTGAACTAATCTATTGGACAACATTGCATTTTAGGACTTTATTGCATCCTCAGAACTTCTTTAGTGACATTACCACCATAGAGTAGGCTGTTAATAACATTATATTATTATTAAAATGTTTACTGCTTTTCAACAAAAAAGTTGTATAAGTGATTTATGTGATGACAACAAAAAAGACCAAAGAGGGACACCACCAAACAGCCACTGGAAAGAATGCTATGCTCGGATGAATTGCTAACCCTCTACTAAATACATGAGCAACCACTTCACCCAGCTAACATGAGTTTCATTTGTGTTAGACTAACAGTAGGTTTTGCTCCATCTGAATTCTATATATGCCTCATTCAGCCTGAGGGACTGTAGATAAAATTTCTCACAGACTCATCAGCAAGACCTTAAATCATACAACTTGTTTGTGTATGTCTTTCTTTTGAATTGATGCCAGTTTTATTTTTAAGGAAGAGAACATTTTAGAAAAGGTTGCCTTATTGGTATAAAAACAATAGTCTTTAAGCAGTTGAAAACTGATCATGAAAAGGTGCTGTTTTTAGGAGATGTTACACATGATACTTGTAAATGAGTTTAGGAGCAACTTGGTACAGCTGAAATGAATGAGCGCTAATAGCGTTCTTGGGTGAAATGTAAAGTGTTAGCTTTTAGCTTTGTGCTACAGATGTCAATGTATTTTTAGCCTACTCAGATGCCACCCACCCACCACTACAGATGTTTATCTTGACTCATACTTCTTGAAAGACAAGCGGAACAATCACGTATTTCAGTAGGTCTGTGTTGGTTCTCTGAGAACATGGGAACCTGAAAACATTCAAATCACTGTAAGGAGTAAATTCTTATATTGGACTAGATAACTTGTTGTACCCGCTTGATGCTAAGTTTCCTGGGCAGAAAACTTTAGTTTTCTCAAAGTTCATTCAAGAAATGCCAACACATTTTCCATTTCTGTGAAACATATAGAAAAAGTAGTTGGCATACACACAAGCACTCAATCTTAAGAAAAGCTGTGTGAAGCAGCTTCACATTAACTTTGGAAAAACTGCTAGTTCCTGTGAAACTTGACAAGTACGGATGTGCACAAAACCGGCTTGGCCTGTTTGGTTTGAATTCAATCCAGCTTCAAACCAGAGTGGGTAGGTTCGGTTTTGGTTTTCCTCGACCCCCCCACCCCCGGTTTGGTTCGAATTTGAGACCAATTTGAACCGGTTCTGAAAGGTTCTACATAGGGTATACCGGGGATGCAAACTGGCCCATTATTCCCTTTGTAGAGCACCTGTGGCACAAACTGGGGTGGTTGGTAGGCATCCGGGGTGCCAACCAACCACCAAACCCCAAAGCAATCACTTCTGTGATTATTGATGAATTTCTGAAGATTTTTCCAATTTTTATATTCCTCCCATAGGGAATAATGGGGATTTGAGGTAGCCCCATTCCCCTGCTTTTGCTGCCTCGGCCTTCCAACCAGAGCACGCCTCTCTGGCGTGGTCAGCGAAGTCCAGAGTTCACCCATCAGCTTCTCCAGGAGGAGAGCTGTGGGCAGGGCCTGGCCCAGTGGAGTGGTGTCGCCACACACACTCTTTGTGGCAAACAAGAAGGGCTCAAGTGCCGACACCATCTCGGACATGAGCTCCCACTCCACGTTGGATAGGTCTCACACACCCAAAGACTCGTTATTACCAGGTCGTCAAGGGCTACTTCCTTCTCCAGCAGGCGCTGAAACAATAGGAAGGTGGAGTTCCACCAGGGATCTACATCTTTGGGGTGAGATGTTGTGGAAGCCCATAGACACACTGCCGCTCTCAAAGCAGGCACCTGGACTTCTCACTCCGGTGGAAGTGGGCTGCAGTCTTGTGGAACTTCTCCACAAGCGCAGCCGTGGTAGCAACAGCACCTACCATGGTAGCAACAGCACCTAGACGCCTTTGCATTGCATCCTTGAGGCCAAGGGCGTCCCTGACAGGTGGAGCATGTGTGCTATGCAGCGGATGTTCACACACTACATCACTGACCCTACTGCCACAGTGATGTTGGACCCATTGTCTGTGACAGTGAAGCCCTGCGAGAGGTGTGGCAACCCGCTGATCCACTCCTCTATCTGGCGGCCAAATACTGGTGCCACTTCCTCCTTAGTGTGCTTGACATCCATGGTTTCCATGTGAAAGATGGCCCACCTGTGCCGAAATGCAGTGTGGGATGCGCTGGAGCCAGGTGCAGCACCACTGGAGGTCCCCTCTCTTTCCAGACCCCACCAGTGGGCAGTCAGGGCCAGGAAAGCAGCGTGCATCCCACTCTCACTATTCCACAGATCAGTGATGAAATGCACGCTGGTGCCAGCCGGTGCTGCACGCAGCATGGCTGACACGAGCTCCCTGCACCACCTGTACAGGGAGGGGACCACGTTCTGGCTGAACATGGTCCTTGAGTTGTTGGTGTAGTTGGGCGCTAGCAACTGGAGTATCTGGCAGATGCTGGAGTTCTCTACCACCTGAGAAGGTTGGTCATCAGTAGCCATCACCTCCCCTATAAGACAGGTGAGGAGATGTGGGTCCACATGACCAGGGTACTTCTTGCCTGATGACTGTGTCCACCACTTGACTAGCAGTGTGCCCTGCTTCATGGAAGCTGGTGCACTGCCCTTGTCAGCGCTGGTTGCAGGCACATGAGATTCACTAGCGCTGCTAGCGGAGTCAAGGATACAGGTGACACCGTCGCATGTGTTGCCACATGGAGGTCATACTCAGATGCTTCTCATCCTTGCCCTGACTGACCTGTGCCCTGCAGTGGACACAGCGAGCAGTGGTTGGGGCATCTTGAGGGACCTCAGAATGCAGCCAAACACCACTGTCATCCACCCCCATTCCGCCCTCCATGGAAGAAGAAGGGCCTGGCTTCACTGCAGAGGGGCCGCCCGCTCCACTTCAGCATCAGACCCTTCCTCCTCTGAGCCAGACTTGGAGGACCCAGCACTGGACTCCGCCACAACCTTGGCATCATCAGGGTAGCCCCCACTGAGTGGTGAGAGAAGCGTTGGAGGGACTGCAGGAGAGAGGGAAAATTTGGCTGCACTGCCAGCTGTCAATTTGCTGCCCTCTGCTTCCACCATGGAAGGAGCTTCTCTGGCAGGAGAGCCCCCCCGCACCACCAGGCTCCACACAGAGCGGCAACACTGGTGGCACACCACCTGATGGACCCGCCACTGGTTCGGCAGCAGCAGGCTCCTCTGGATAGGAGAGGAACCTGCTGGTCCAAAGAATATGCCAATGGGAACCTGTGGCACCCCAGGATGGCATCTTCTGTGCCTACTGTGGCCCCCTGCACCAGCTTGGAGACCCCTACCCCCTCTGCCTGCCACCCTGCACGGCACTCAGACTTTCCCATGAAAAAACTGTTAAAAAAAAAATTAAAATGAAGAAAAAAATTTTTTAAAGGAGTGGGATTTTTTTTAAAAACCTATTGGAGAGAAAGGAACCTTAAAAAACCATATTGGGGGGAGCCTTAAAAAAAACCCTATTTAAGTAAACTCCTTTTAAAAGAAGCCTACCCACCCACAACAATACAATACAATGAAAAACAATGCAATCAATACACTACAAAGTATTGTATTGGTGGGAGGGAACCTGTAAAAAGAAACAACCTGCAAAGAAAAAACACAGAAAATATACCTCCCCATACCCAAATACGAAAAAAGGAGGCCCTATTTAAAAAAAACTAAAGGGGGGAAAGGGGACAACACAACCTAACCACTTACTCTTTCAGTCTTCCTGGAGATCTTCTGCCCCACACACTGGTCAGGAAAAAAAGGAGGAAGATCCAGACCAGTGGCAGGCTGGCACAGCTGGGGTGGGGGTGGGGCGGAATAAAAAAAACTTTCCAGCATTTTCACCGACCCAAAAAACAAATTCAAACACTAATAAAATAAGTAAAAACACTAATAGAATAAATAAAAACGCTGGTGGGGGGAAATGCTGTGGGAATGGGGGATGGGGAGAGTTGGGTCTGGAGCAGGTGGTGTGCTAAGCACAGCAAGAAAGAGATTAACAAAGAAAAGCACCTTCTCCAGAGAAAACAAGTGGGGGGGGACCCCAAAGAGCCCAGGGGGGGAACAACTGGCAGTGGCTGCTGAGCTGAGGCAGCAAGCACCAAAGCAAAAGGTGGGGGAAAGTCTGGGTTAGAAAAATGGATGGGCCAGAGAGAGGCCTCGGGCCAAAGGGCCTGGGCCCCCTAGCCCAGAAGAGAGAGAAGAGAGACACACACAGACACTCACTCAGGGGGGGGAAATAAAAGCAGCAGGACAAACACACAGCAGAACAGACACACATACAGTTGGGGAAGAAAAAGTTTAAAGCAGGGCCAGAGAGAAATAGGCAGAAGGGAACAGGGGTTGGGGACAAAAACACAGCACCAGTCTGCCAAGCAGACCCTCACCACATGAGCAGAACCAGCAGCATCAGGGGCGAGAGGAAGCCAAGCAGCAACTACAGCCAGAATGATTTGGCTAGGCCAGAGTCTTAGCTTTAAATAGGATTTGAAACTTCCTCCTTTGGGAGCCCCCACATTTGCCTCCCCCCCCAGCCAGTAGGGTGCCAATTCTCAAGGACTGGCACAGTGCACAGCCTACCAGAGAGCCAGACTCATCTGGCCAATCAGGGAAGCAAAAGCCCAGCCAGTGAAATCAAGTAAAACAAGTCACAAAAAATGGAGGACAAGATCTAAAATGGCCACTAGAACCTTCGAACCAGCTTGAACAGGCTCAAACCAAACCGGGTTCAAACTCGGACCAGCATTGCCAATGCAATGCCCTGTTTGGTCTGAATCTGAGCCTTCGAACCCAACTGGTCCAAGTTTGAGCCGGTTTGCACATCCCTATTGACAAGTGCATGATCTAACTTATTTTCCAAGATTGCTTGATTTTAGATGTGGTAATGAGATGCTGTCAAATAGTTATTTTAAACATCTGTAATGCCACTTATTGAAGGCATAATTTTAAAAGGAAGAATGTAGGTCAGGTGTGTACACTCTTAAATTGTGCAGACATCTGTTAAAGGCCCTCAGAAATAATTTTTTGTTTATTATTTAAATTATTCTGTGCCACCCAAAATTTGTTTCTCTAGGTGGTTTACAACCAAAATCCTTTAAAACAGTTAAAACCCAGTATAAGAAGATTAAAACTACAAATCTAATTAAAAGCCTGGGTGAATAAATGTGTCTTCAGTGCCTTTTTAAAAGTTGCCAGAGATGGGGAGGCTCTTATTTCAACAGGGAGCACATTCCAAAGTCCAGTGGCAGCAATAGAGAAGGCCTGTTCCCGAGTAGCCGCCAGACAAGTTGGCACCAACTGCAGATGAACCTCTTCAGATGATCTTAAAAGGCAGTGGAGCTCATGGCGAAGAAGACGTTCTCTTGAATATCCAGGGCCTAAGCTGTTTAGGGCTTTATAGGTAATTACCAGCACCTTTTATTTTGCCCGGAAACATATCAGCACCCAGTGTAGTTCTTTCATCACAGGAGTAATATGGTCTCTCCTAGATGACCCAGAGACCAACCTGACAACAGTCTTCTGGACCAACTGCAGTTTCCAGACTACCTACAAAGGCAGCCCCATATTTAAATAAATAAATATTTTTTTTATTTTTTTATTTTATATACTGCCTTTCATCAAAACAATCCCAAGGTGGTTCACAGCAAAATTTAAAAACAAGATTGTAAAAAAGACACAATTAAAACATTAAGCTTAAAATTATAAAATAAATCTGATTAAAAATTTAAAACACAAGCATAAAAACAGTACAAAATACAAATAGTAGCTGCAGAGACATAGAACGCATTGCAGTAATCCAACCTAGAGGTTTCCAGCATATGTACCACTGTTTTGGGGTCATTCATCTCAAGAAACGGATGTAGCTGGCTTATCAGCTGAAACCAATAAAAAGCACCTCTGGCTACCACATCAACTTGGGACACCAGGGAGAAGTTCAGATCCAGAAGCACCCCTAGACTGTGTACCTGTTCCTTCTAGGGGAACGTAGCCCCATCCAGAACTGGCAGATCAACATCGCTTCCCAAGTTTCAACCCCGCACAATAAATACCTCCGTCTTATCTGGATTCAGCCTCAGTCTGTTATCCCTCATCCAACCTGTTACTGACTCCAGGCAGGCATTTAGGGAGGTTATGAATTCTCCCGATTATGTTGACATGGAGCAATAGATTTGGGTGTCATCAGCATACTGATAGCACCCTGCACCAAATCTCCTAATGATCTCTCCCAGTGGTTTCATGTAGATGTTAAACATCGGAAACAAACAACATACAAAAGTTCAGATTTTGAAGAACAATAGTCTCCAAGAGTCACTATCTGGAATCTTCCTGTGAGGTAGGAGCGGAACTACTGCAAAGCAGTGCCTCACACCCTTAACCCCTCAGACGTTCCAGAAGGATACTATGGCCAATAGTATTGAGAGTTGCTGAGAGATCCAAAAGGACCAACAGAGTCACACTCCCTCTGTCAATTCCCAATTGGAGATCATCCATCAGGCCGACCAAGGCAGTCTCCACTCTATAGCCCACCCGAAAGCCAGTTTGAAATGGGTCTAGATAATCAGTTTCCTCCAAGACTACCTGGAACTGGGAGGCCACCACCTTCTCAATCACCTTGTATAGCCATGGAAGGTTGGAGACTGGCCTGTAATTGCTTAACTTTGAGGGATCCAAGGCAGGCTTCTTCAGAAACGGTCTAAGGATTGCCTCCTTAAGACAAAGAGGCATCCTGCCTTCTCTCAGAGAAGCATTTATAATCTCTACAAGGCCCTCTGCAACAGCCTACCTGATAGATAGTATAAGCCATGTCACACAAGGATCAAGAGGGCAAGTAGTAGGGCACACTATTCCAAACAACTTGTCCACATCCTCAGGGGTCACAAACTGAAACTGATCCAGGGTCATCACATAAGAGTTGCTGCTGGACACCTTGGCATCAGACTCTGTAACAATTGTGGAGTTTGAATCAAAGTCAGCCCGAATACAAGAGATTTTGTCCACCCAAAAAAACTAATTTAAAAGGTCACAGCAAGTATTAGTTGGTTCCGGATACTGATTCAATGGGGAAGAGGCACACATTAGCCCCTTCACGACCCTGAACAACTCTGCTGGATGTGAACTTGCGGACACAATACAGGAGAGGGGCCAGTTTTGAAGTGGGTTGGAGAGGACGCTTAGGAGCGATTGTGTCCACTGCGTAGGTGAGTTGATTATTCCAGTTCTTCACAAGAGTGTTGACAGGGTCACCAGCAGACCAAATGCTAAATCCCTCCAAGGCTTCTTGGAATCCTATTGGATCCAGTAACCTTTTCAGACGGACCATCTTAATGGGCTCTCTGCCACTGAGGAGATGAGATGTAGCCATGAGTCCAACCTTAACCAGATGGTGGTCCATCCATAACAATGGGGAAATCACAGGATACACCACCCTGTTCAGAGTGAAAGACCAGGTCAAGCGTGTGATCAGCAATATGTGTCAGTCCCCAAGACCACTTGGGATAGGCCCATAGTTGTCATGGCCACTATGGACTCCTGAGCCACCCCGGACAAATTGGTCCCAAAGTGAACATTGAAGTCCCCCACCACCAGAAGCCTGGGAGACTCCCAACGCCAATCCCGAGACCAAGTCCGTCAGCTCAGTTAGGGACTCTGTTGGGCAGCAGGGCAATCAGTACATCAACAGAAGTCCCAGTCTATCACTGGTCCCCAAACATAGGTACACGCATTCAATATGGACAGACACTTCAACAGGGATCCTGGCGAGGAGAATTTTGTTCTTATAGACCACAGCCACTCCTGCCCACATCCCCTCTCCTGATTCTTGACAGAGTGCCCTGGATGGAGAATCTGGGACCAGACCAGGCCACCAGCTTCCCACAACCAAGTCTCTGTAATGCATACCAGATTGGCACCTTCATCCAGAATCAAATCATGGATGATTTCAGGTTTATTCTGGACTGACCTGGCATTACAAAGAAGCAAGACGAGGCTTTGTGCGTGGTTGGCATTGCTTCCCAACGTCAAAGAGCTTGCAGAACAGCCAGAAGGGGAAATAGCAATTATTGATCAAAATCATGTAAACAAGGGCAGGAGAAGGTGGCATTCACCTCTTTCCTATGATTCTTTACGTAAATTGCTGTTGCAAGTATGGCATGGGAAATCAATTAATAGTGTCTTGATAAAACAATGCTTAAGATGTTCCCATAAATCTGTATCAAAGAGGGGATTAGAATATTCTGGAAGAAAGGGAAATTAATTTTATTCCTGTAAAATGGTAATTGAAGATTAGCAAAACGAGTTTTGGTCTTCTAGCTTACCAGACTATCATTTTCCTCGTGATTTTTAAGCAAAGCAAAACTTCTACAAATACTGTGTTCCATTCTACTTTATCTATAGATTTATCTAAAATTCAGCAATGATGGTATGTTGACAAACGTACTATGTCACTTTAGCCCAGTTGCAACATGAGAGCTCCAATGAAGCTTATGTATGTGTGCACCCTTCTCTGCATATACACAGCATGTATGTGCTTTCACAACATGGAGCAGAGCATAAAACACATGAAACTCACCCACCCCCCAATTTAAGTGAGTAGGAAAGCTTACTGATACAGATGTTTCATATATGTTTGGGAGTGCAATAGAACTTTGGATTCAGATTTTTTTAAAAAAAACATTTTAAAAATGTTTGGTGTGGGAGGTGAGTTCTTATTGAGTTTAACATGCTGCTCTTTGTTCTCCTGCATAAAAACTAGTGTAGCTAACTGTCTCTTCTGGCGAGGCTGGAGTCTACTTGGGTTTTATGAAATGCTGAGCGTGAAAGAACTTGGGCAGAAATGTAATTAACCTTAAACCCTTCTAACATATATAAATTTCCTAACCCTGCAGGTGTAATGTGACCAAATCGTATTGTTAGCAATTAAATGAAGACTGAAGGAAGAATCACTTGAAGATTAGAAGAACTTGAAGTTGTATTATATAGTGGCTAAGAGGGGGATGTGCTTTTTGCAGTGACTCAATATTTGGTAGATAAACTGCATCTAAAGGCCAGTGAGACAGAGTAATAAGGAAATGTAGGATGAATAGAAGTATTCACAAAACGCTTGTAAATGCAAGAAGATGAATGTAGACCTTTATCGATTCTAATACTACTCAAAATATGTTTGCATTAAGTTGTGTGTGTCTGTAATGTTGACTACATGTACTCATATAGTTTTGGTTGTTATAGGTACTTCTCCCAGCTGCTAGTTTGTTGCAATTACAAGATGTAAAGAAGAGTTGCTGTGATTTTTTGGAAACCCAGCTTCATCCTGTCAACTGTTTGGGCATCCGTGCTTTTGCTGATATGCATGCATGCACAGACCTTCTGAACAAAGCCAACACATATGCAGGCAAGTTTAGCACTTCTCTGAAAATAACTTGGTCAGTCCGTGGTCCTGCTCCTAATGCTGTCTGATATGATAACCTTATAATGCTGCTTGTGCACAAGGGAATTTAAGTCAGAATATTGGAATATCTCAAAGTTCTAGAACTGACTACCCTCAGAGTGTGTTTGAGGTACAAGAAAAATGCATGACACACTGGAAAACTACATATATTTCCAAACCAAGATCGTAAAACTCATTAAATTAGGCACTAACATCAGATCTTTGAGTTTAGGCAACCAAACTTCTAGGACAAGTGAGCCCTATCAAATTCATGCAGTAATTATGGGTAAAATTGGCTACTGCACACTAGTTATGATAACAGCTATCTAAAAGCAAGAATAATTGAATTTTGTCTAGTCAGTATCTGTTTGGAGAACACATCCACTTATTCTGAATTTTCACTGTACTGCTACTTCTGAAAACAGAAGACATCTATGAACTGAAACAAGTTTCTCAGTTGCATGTTAGTCTATTTCCTTATGTAAACCAATTGCTAATATTCTCTATTTAAAAGGCCAGTATTTAAATAGTTATTCTGTCAAACATAAGCCATGCAACTGTTTTCATGTTTGCTACTTCTAAATCTGATGTACTTGACAATATAGATACATGTATGCTTCTACTGTTAACATGGCCAGAAGGTTCAATTCCCACTTCCCATTAAAGACAATATTGGCAGTAGTAGTAATGAATATTTATCAGCACTCTCCTTCATCTATAAGAGCATACACTGTAATGGTTTCTACCTTTCTACTCTCAGCCATGGGGTTAAAAATGAAACCCAACTGGTATCTCTTAACTTGGGCTTTCACATTGCTAATCTGTACACAAAGAAAGGAAGCACTAAGTGGCCCAGTTGACCATGGCTTAGCAGCTAGCAACATGTTGCAGGCTCATGCACTCCCTCTCTATGTATGTGCCAGTTCAGTCCCCCATCTTCTAGTTAATGATCATAATTTACCTCCAAACCAGGGTCTGAAATCTGCAAGTTACTATTAATGACAATTGTCATTTGTTTGACCTGGACATCAAGGTAAACTCGGGTTACTATGAACCAAGAAGTTGGTTGTGCTGTCGAGTTGGTGTTGACTCCTGGCGACCACAGAGCCCTGTGGTTTTCTGGTAGAATACAGGAGGGCTTTACCATTGCCTTCTTCTGCACAATATGAGATGATGGCTTTCAGTACCTTCCTATATCGCTGCTGCCCAATATAGGAGTTTCCCATATTCTGGGAAACACACCAGCAGGGATTCAAATCAACAGCCTCCTGCTCTCTAGGCAAGTTGCTTCCCAACTGCGCAATTAGGTTGCTATGAACCAGGAAATAGAGAAGGAAATATGCTTACAAGAGGGCAGGAAGGGTGTATGTGAGCCCAACAGGATGTTCATAGACCGCATTGAGTTACCAAGGCTGTAAATGACTTGCCAGATAGTTCATTACTGGGATGTTCAGAAGCCCCATGAAGACTGAGTTTTATCTTTAATTTGGATGCACCTTTTGTATGTGTGTGCTTTTTTTTTTTTTTAAAGAACCCAAAGTCGATAGAAGCAGGTAATTCCAAACTTTCAAGTAGAGAAAAAAACATGTGTGTATGGAAGGAATTGCAGGGGAGGCTGAAGGAAAAACTCTACTGCATTGCAGGGGAAATTTTATTTGCATATCTACAGTGAGACTGCAGTTTGGGATAATTTGTAAATAACTGTCCTTTTAAACATTCCCATGGTTGATACAGCAGACCATGCTGAAGTTAGTGTACTCAGGAGAAGTGTTCAGCTTCAAACACAGTTTCTGGTGTTAAATGCCACTTCTTTCTACTCTTTTTGGCAAGAGGTGCATCTTGCAAGTGTAATAGGAAAGAAGAGCAAGTATTATAAATAAAACTAATATAATGCCCATATACAAACCTATGGTGTGGCCACATTTGGAATACTGTGTGCATTTTGTTGCTTTATGTAGTACATTTGTATACTGTACCACCCTAGACAAAAAAGTCCCTGGGCAGTTCTGGTCACCATACCACAAAATGGACGTTATAGAACTGGAGAAGGTGCAGAAGAGGGCAACCAAGATGATCTGGGGCCCAGAGCACCTTTCTTATGAGGCAAGGCTACAACACTTGGGACTCTTTGGTTTACAAAAAAAGACTAAGGGGAGAGGCGATGGGGTCTAAAATTATGCATGGTATGGAGAGATTTTTTTTCTCCTTCTCCCACAACACTAGAACCAAGGGTCATCCCATTAAACTGATGCCCAAGAAACTTCGGACCGACACAAGGAAGTACTTTTCACACACCACATAATCAACCTATGGAATTCTCTGCAACAAGATGTGGCAGCCTGGATGGCTTCAAGAAGAGCTTAGATAAACTCATGGAGGACAGGTCTATCAATGGCTACTGTAGGCCACCTCCAGCCTCAGAGGCAAGATGCCCCTAAATACCAATTGCAGGGGAGCAACAGCAGGAGAGAGGGCATGCCCTCATCCACCTTTTGCCTGTGGGCTCCCCAAAGGCATCTGGTGGGCTATTGTGTGAAACAGGATGCTGGACTAGCTAGGCCTTGGGCCTGATTTAGCAGGGCTGTTCCCCTGTTCTTAGCGTGAGCCCTCTCTCTGACAGGTGTGTTGATGAGGATTGCTAAAGAAGGGTATGTGCAGTGTGTAACACTGCCTTCCCTTGGAATCTTGCCAATATCCCTCAGCTTCTGTATAGGAAAGCCTTAACACCATGTACTCCCTCCACCTTCCAATTGCATCATCACAGCTTTGATATATTGGAAGATGGTAGCTGTTGCTAGTTGGCAACTTCAAGCACCTGGCTGCTGTTCAGGTACAGTGACTTGAATTTGCTCATGTCACCAGTGCAGTGCTGTGACATCGTTCTGGCATAGCAATTGTTGCTCCACGTCAGTGTTCCCTCTAAGGCGTGCGCATGTGCGCACGTTCACAGGTTTTTTGATGTCCGCTCAGTTAATTTTGGATCCTGCTCAGGTTGAATCAAGAAGGCCCCATTCTGAATGCACATGTGCAGACACTGCCTTGATACTGCTGCCCAGAACAACTCATTTTGCAGTCAGATGAAAAAAATTAGAGAGAACACTGCTCCACATCTTAAATTGGGAATGATCATCTGGTGGTTCGTGGGTACTAGTGGGCCTTCTCTGAGAAGATGGCAGTTTTGGTGGTTCTGCCAAATATCCAGACTAATGTACATATAACCTCTCTGAAATCAAAGTGATAAGGTTGCAAGTTGCATGAAGACTTCTAGCTAAAATGAGAATCTTGCAGAGTTTACACTTGCACAAGGAATGGCTTATTGTGTAGCAAACAATTTCTATCGCAACTTGATGCCTTATATTGACAGTGACTGTCATTGTCATTTTTCAAAATATGCTTTAATCCCACAAATAGACCTTCAGACCTAAGCACTTCAACAAACTACCTAATTCTGCTTTTGAGCAGCAGCTTCTGTTGCTATGCTGTTATCCTTGTTGCTATGGTTTTTGTTCTCAGAAGTCTTACTTAAATATAAAATCGAGTAGAGGAAATTTCTGAGTCTCTTTCCCTCATGTGCGTTTGACTTTCTGGTTGTCTACTACAGGGGTCATGAGACTTAAGTTAGGATAGCACATTGTTAGCAGTTTTGTGCTCGATCTGTGATAGGAAGGTCCTAGGACTGCCTTGTCAAACAGCATTTTAAAAATGCTCAAACTTTAGGATGATGAGGAATACCTTATCTTCTACCCTCTCAAATGGTTTTACAGGTTTAAACAACTTTATTGTGATGCTTGGGAATGCTCCTTCCTGTTTACTTCACTACAGTCTCTACCCAGAGGCTTTTCCTGAGTACAAACATCACCTGGAAATGCCAGTCATGTGGGCTGTTATCCCTGAAAAGTGGAGTAGGAGGATCGGATCTCTTTTACTCAGCTTTAGACTTGAAACTTGCCCTAATCAAGCTGTTTTTATTAGCCCACTTTCCAGTAGGCTTATGAGATCACTTGGCTGTGTGTGTGTGTGTGTGTGTGTGTGTGTGTGTGTGTGTGTGTGTGTGTGTCTCTCCCACCATCAACTTTGCATTGCCTGGACCAATATGAACCAAATCAGGTACAGTTGTAGGGACACCTCACTGGCGTAGTTTTTGATGATGTCATCCACCCCGATCCAAGATGGCGGACATGTAAACATTTGAGGCACAAGTGGGCTAACTTTCGAACCGCTTAACTAATTTGAACCAAATTTGTTACAGCTGTAGAGACACATAGGGACACCCAAATGGCATGGTGTGTGATGATATCATCCACTCCAATTCAAGATGGCTGCTGTGTGAACATCTGAGGTGCAAACAGGCTAATTTGTGGACTGTCTAATAAATTTAAACCAAATTGGTTTAAACAGTTGCAATGAATGGCACACAGGGACACCTCGATGGCATAGCCATCTTATTTATTATTTCTCTGTGTAAACCGTCTTGAGCCATTTTTGGAAGGATGATGTAGAAATCGAATTAATAATAGTAATAGCCTGTGGTGATGTAATCCACCCTGTTTAATGATGGCGGATGCATAAACTTTGGAGTTGCAAGTGGACTAACCTATGCACCGCTTAACGGATTTGAACCAAATTTGCTGCAGCTGTAGGGACACCTCAATGGCGTAACTTGTGATTATGTCTCTACCCCAATCTAAGATGGCGGATGCATGAACATTTGAAGTGCAAGAGATCTGACTTGTGGACCTCGATTTGAACCCAATTTAGTCGTGTTGTGGAGACTGTGAAAGGAAAGTAGGCTGATTCGTTCTTACTAGAACAACTTGTTAAATCTTTACAAATGCCCTGGATTTTTTTAGTGCATCTCTGCTGCTGTTGTCTACATCAGAGTGGGCATTAGGTAACTCTTCTGGGCTTCTTTGTTCTCCAGGTATTTGGCCTTGTTTCTCTTTCCTTTCCCTCACAGTCAATATTGCAGATCTGATTGGCTGGCTGAGTGAGGACATGATTCTGCCATTTTTAGTCACTCTTTCTCTGAGTGCTCAGAGTTGCTTTTACTTTCTCTTCCATTAATTTCTATCTAGTTCCTTCTCGTACAAAGCCCTTTCTCTTGCTCACCTCTTATCATGCACCTGGGGGTTTGATGTTAAAATTCCTTATTCTGTCAATGTTAAATTACAATTTGCCTTTTTGTGATTGGCTCCACCTCCCCAACCCAGCATTTTGTGGCTGACTCTGCCTCCCCAAGGTGTTTCATGCTGGTAGCTCCCAAGGCTGTGGTTGGTGTGTGCACACACGCAAGCTCCTGGAAGTCTGCCTACTCCTGATCTACATGAACCTCTTACCTGTGCTAGACCTTTAGCAAAAAAGGAACAGTGAACAGGTACCCATTGCATATCACTTCAGGATCAAATATCCGAGCCAGGAGTGTCTACAGGTGAAACTCGGAAAATTAGAATATCGTGCAAAAGTCCATTAATTTCAGTAATGCAAATTAAAAGGTGAAACTGATATATGAGACAGACGCATTACATGCAAAGCGAGATAAGTCAAGCCTTAATTTGTTATAATTGTGATGATCATGGCGTACAGCTCATGAAAACCCCAATTCCACAATCTCAGAAAATTAGAATATTACATGGAACCAAGAAGACAAGGATTGAAGAATAGAACAATATCGGACCTCTGAAAAGTATAAGCATGCATATGTATTCAGTACTTGGTTTGGGCCCCTTTTGCAGCAATTACTGCCTCAATGCGGCGTGGCATGGATGCTGTCAGCCTGTGGCACTGATGAGGTATTATGGAAGACCAGGATGCTTCATTAGCGGCCTTCAGCAATTCTGCATTGTTTGGTCTCATGTCTCTCATCCTTCTCTTGGCAATGCCCCATAGATTCTCTATGGGGTCAGGTCAGGCGAGTTTGCTGGCCAATCAAGCACAGTACACTGTATACTTTTCAGAGGTCCGATATTGTTCTATTCTTCAATCCTTGTCTTCTTGGTTCCATGTAATATTCTAATTTTCTGGGATTGTGGATTTGGGGTTTTCATGAGCTGTACGCCATGATCATCACAATTATAACAAATTAAGGCTTGACTTATCTCGCTTTGCATGTAATGCGTCTGTCTCATATATCAGTTTCACCTTTTAATTTGCATTACTGAAATTAATGAACTTTTGCACGATATTCTAATTTTCCGAGTTTCACCTGTAAGTGTGGTTCTTCCAGCTGTTGTTGGTCTCCAGCTTGCATCATCCCCAGTCACAGTAGCCAGGGATGAAGGGAGTTGTAGGCCAATAACAGCTGGAGGGCTGAAGTTTGTTGCCTGGTCTGAGCTAATTTCCTGGGCCCTCCTTTCTTGGTAAAGGCCTTTCCTCTCTTCATATGATTTTGACCTCTGGCCCACCTTTCTAGATGGTCATAGCAACAATTTATATGTTTGGTAGGAATGTTCATGGGCTCTTGATAAATGCAACTGGTTCTGCGTGAATTTTCTCTTTTCTCAGAGGTATTGCTGACATCAAGTCAAAGATAACCTGGTCCCTCTTTAGTGACTGACCAGTCAGAAAGCATTAAATAGCTACAGTGTTGACAGGCTTGCTGCACCTTCTCTCCCCCACCCCTGCCAGTCTTTCTCTTTCTCCCTCTCCACCTTTTCCTGCCAGCAGTTTGACTGAAAGGCTGGGGGTAGGCCTGGTACCAAAGTTTTCCTGGCTCTGGCTAGAGTTCTAAGGCCATTGGAGGATCCATAGCAGAGGCCATGCCCAGCACCTGACTTAGTGCAATTTGGCAGCCACTGAGACTCAGTTGTTAATGGTACTGCTCTTGGAGAATTGGCAAACACCCCTGACTACTTTTTGGACTTGTGTGGGGACCTAGCAAGCATGAATGGAGCAGCCTGCCTCTGAATAAATTTGTGCAAAGCTTTGGTCTTGGAAAGAAATGACAGAGTTTGGTTCAAAAATAGAACAAGGCTTATTTTAGCCTTTAGGGATGCAGGAAATGAAATATTGGTTAAGAGACAACACAATATTAACTAGCAAGACGAACAAATCAATAGGACTAAGGCTCACAAAGAGGCAATTTGGCTTGAGTTCCAAATTAAGTTTGCTCAAGGCTGATCAGAGCAATGGTTTAAGAGAACAGCTTTGGATTTTTAGACTGAGCAAGAAAGGAGGTGAGCAAGAGGTTTGAGGGCAGAGGTTAGATATGCAACCTAAATCTGTCCGGGGTGGATGGGTGAATGGACCCTTGTAGCTCAGTTGATGCTGGAAGGACCTCTCCTCCGGGACAGGTAAGAAGGCAAAAGGCAGGAATAGGGACCCAAGGGCCAAGTGAGGCTCTTGGAAGCCAGAGGGAATCCAAAGCCAAAATCCAAAGGGGATCTGATCTTGAGAGACCAGTATCTCTCAGCCAGGCATGCTACACAGACCAGGCTTGGGAAAAGGGCTGATCTGGAGGCGTGGAATAGGAGCAAGAGTCCAGGCAAGGCAAGATGGAGTTGCCAGTGCCCAAACGTATGGATACGCAACTGGTGAATCTGAGGAAGAGACACACCAATTGTGTCATGCCTAGAAATAGACAGCGTCTTGCCCTGAAGTAGAATGCTGACCACACCTTTCTGTTGACAAAAATGGCAATAGGGATAGACAAAGAAACACATCATTGTCCGTACCAACTTTGCTGGTACACAGAACATCAGAACAGCCCTACTACATCAGGCCCAAGGCCTATCTAGTCTAGCATCCTGTTTCACACAGTGGACCACCAGATGCCTCTGGTGAGCCCACAGGCAAGAGGTGAGGGCATACTCCCTCTTGCTATTGCTTCCCTGTAACTGGTATTGAGAGGCATCGTGCATCTGAGGCTGGACTAGTAATAGCCACCAGACTAGTAGCCATTGATAGACCATGAATTTGTATAAGCCCCTTATAAGATGTTTATCTCGTGCCTTTAGAAAATTTTAACAAGCTAGCTTCCCATGCCTTGAGCCAGCTATTCACACTTGGTTAGTAGGGATGTGCACAGACCGCGGAGGCATGGTCCAACGCCGGGGGTTGGTCTCGCTTTAAGGGCAGGGGGGGTTGTACTTACCCCTCCCGCCGCTTTTCCCTGTCCGGCGCTCTGTTTTTGTGTGAAATTTTTGGGGTGGCAGCATTCCTCCCTGCCGCCCCTGACCCCTTGTTGATTGGTAAAAGCGGAAGTAACTTCCACACATGTGCCCGCCGCTGACGTGCATGCCGCACAGCATGCACACGCAACATGTGACATGCGTGGCGGGCACATGTGCAGAAGTTACTTCCGCTTTTACCGGTCAACAGGGGGGCAGGGGCGGCAGGGAGGAATGCTGCTGCCCGAAAATTTCACACAAAAACAGAGCGGTGGAAGGGGTAAGTACAACCCTCCGCCCTTAAAGTGAGACACACACCCCCGGTGTTGGACCGCTGGACCGGGCCACTTGCGAACTGGTTTGCAGGCCTCTAACATGGCCTGCGGACCGGTTCGTGCATATCACTATCAGTTAGTGAAGGAGATGAATTTGTTACTCTTATCGATCCCTTCCTGCAAAGCTGATAAGACTGAACTGATCCAACGTGCCAAGATAGAGGGAGAGTATTTGGCTAGTTCTTGAGAAGAATAGCACTTAATTAACTTGTGTGTACTCCAGTTTCCCCACCTGTAAACTAATCAGGGAGGCGGGCACAGATTTTGTTCTCCTGCAGTCCCACGTTTGTTCTAGATCCACTTTTCCCCTAGGCTACATGCCAGTTGACATACCTCATGAGTTAGCTCATGCAGATCAAATAGTGAGATCCGAAAGGCAAAAATGGGAACAAGCCTGTAGCTCCAAACCAGGTACTGTATAGGGGTGCTCCTGGGAGTCCCCAAACAAGCTATCTCTGTAACACAGTCCAAGTCAATGCTGCTACTGCTGCCACCAAGGTACGTCTTGGTGGCAGCAGGTTTTAGGTGGTCTAGAAATATTTTAAATAAATAAAAGTCTCTCCCAAACTACTGGTGGCAGGTCGACTTCGCTTGGTGGTGGGGTGGCAGAAGGCAGCTGCACTGCGCTGATAGCAACCATGTTTTTTACCAATACAGTGCCCCAGCCCCCTTGCCATATGATTGTAATGCAACAAAGTGGGTAGGGGCAATGTATTGTAGGATTTTTTAAAAATGGTGATCTGACAAGAGGCACCTTTCAAAGCGGTGGTTCTTTTTATTTGGCAGGGGGAGAGCAACTACCTATCCAAACCCAGCACAGCATCTCTCCAGTGGCTGCTGCTGGCTTCTGCAGTGTATGTGTTAAACTGTGAGCCCTTTGGGGATGGGAACACATTCTCCTTACTCATTTGCTATGTAAACCACTTTGAGAACATTTTCACTGAAAAGCAGTATACTCAAAATAGCTGCTGAGGAGCACTGGACTGCTGCTGTCCCTGCGTCCACATCTAGGGCAGGCCCACTATGGCACTTGTCCAAGGACTGTTTAGACCTGGAGCTGGCCCTGGCTTGTGGTGGGAATGGGTCTGTTCTACTATATCCTTTCCCCTTTCGCCATTAGCAATAGGGATTGTAGTTTGAAGAACTGAGGCCTAGGGAGATAAAAAAGAAGCCCCTTCCCTTATCTCCTTGTTGCTTGTCTCTAATCAAGTTGGTGTTGCAGCAGTTCAGGTGAGTGGTAGTACTATGGATAGCAGGCCACAGTACCATGATGTTCACATCATGGGCACAGGGCAATGGCTTGGCAAAGTGCTGAGAGATGAGATGATTTCCCCCCCGATTGGTGCCCAGTTGCCTAAGGCAACCTCTCCTCTTCCCCTTGAGATTGCTTCCTGGGGGAGAGAACCCCAAGGGAAGAAGGCACACACCTGGTTAAGATTATCTTGATAAACAGTGGCTCTGCATGAATTATACTTCCACTGGGTCATAAATCAACAGAAAAATCCACATGTACTCTTGTCCTTGTTTTCCTTTCCTCCTTGCCTCTAAAGGCAAAGCTTTCTAGATTAACCAGTTTCCCTGGTCAGTTGTCACAGAAAACTGTGGTTTTGTGATCCCAGCAAACCAGGATATCCAATTGGGATTGATTCTAATTTACTGAAGATATACAATCATGACTGACTTAGATATTTTGGAACTGTATAGGTAGTGGGGTGCACTGCTTTTCTCCATACCCACAGCATTATTTTTTTGAGAATAAAATTTATCGCATTTGAACCGAATTGGAATCCATGATTATGGCAGAGTCGATTGTAGAGGCGTCCAGTAACTCCTCTGGTTCAATTAGAATGGATCACTTTTAATTTGTGACTTGCGAGGATGTGGACAGGCTCCTTGGAGCTATTTGGCCTACCACTTGTCCTTTGGATCCATTCTTATAACATCTAGCAGGGAGAGATGGTCTAGATTCTCAAAGTTTTGCACACAGTTTCCAGGACCAGCAGTTTGTAAAGTGGTCACGCCCCCCCTCCCGAGACATCACACAAAACAATGGGGGGGGGGGCGGCACTGCCGCTGGGAGCTCTTCAGAGCTCATTTCTAGGCAGGCAGCCCTCACTGCTGGGATAAGGTTCATTTAGCTTCCTCAAAATGAATGTTATCCCAGCAGTGAGGGCTGTCTGCCTAGAAATTAGCTCTGGAGAGCTCCCAGCAGCAGTGGCCCCCCACCGGCTCGAAATTGTTTGGTGGGAGGATTAATTCCTCATGGACCAGCACGGACCGGCACTCTACTCCTCACGGACTGGCACCAGTCCACGGACCGATGGTTGAGAAACACTGGTCTAGATGACATCATAAATGCCTCAGTGAGAGAGGGCAGAATGCCTCCATGTTTGAAGGAGCCAATTTTGAGACCTCTAAGACCCGGCCAGGTGACATACCATGGTGATGGATAATTATAGCCCAACCTCCCTTCGGTGGGGAAGGTAATTGAGACAGTGGTGGCTGATCACCTACAGGCAGTTTTTGAAGATACTGATTATCCAGATCCATTTCAAGCTGAATTTAGAGCAGGCTATGGGGTGGACACACTCTTGGTCAGGCTGGTGGATGATCTCTACCAATGAATTGACAGAGGGAGTGTGGCTCTTGTTTGTTCTTTTGGATCTCTCTGTGACTTTCGATACCATCGACCATGGTATCCTTCTGGATCGCTTGGGGGATTTGGGAATAGAAGGCACTGCTCTGCAGTGGTTCCATTCCTATCTCTCAGGTAGATTCCAGATAGGGTCACTAAGAGATAGTTGCTCTCTGAAATGAGAGCTATTGTTTGATGTCCCTCAGGGCTCCATTCCAGGGTGGATTTGATTTAAATCAAACTGATTTAAATCATGATTTAAATCACAATTTAAATCACTAGCAGGGTGGATAAAAATAAAAAAAATCTGATTTAAATAAAAAAGATCGGATTTTTTTGATTTAAATCGGATTTTTTTTATTTGAATTGGATTTTTTTATTTTTATCCACCCTGCTAGTGATTTAAATCGTGATTTAAATCAGTTTGATTTAAATCAAATCCACCCTGCTCCATTCTATCTCCGATGCTTTTTAACATCTATATGAAACTGCTGGGTGAGATCATCAGGGGATTTGGAGCAGAGTGTATGCTGATGACACCCAAATCTATTTCTCCAAGACATCATCATCAGGAAATGGCATAACAGGATGAAGGATAATAAATTGAAACTAAATCCAAACAAGGAGGTACTTACAGTAAGGGGTCATACTTTGAGGGACATGATAGATCTTTCTGTTACCCTGAAGAAACAGGTACGTAGCTTGGGGGTGCTTCTGGAACCAGGCCTCACTCTAGTTTCTCATATTGTGGCAATGGCCAGGAGTGCTTTCTATCAACTTCAGTGGATACGACAGCTGTATCCGTTCCTTGAAGACAGTGATGTCAGAACTGTGGTGCAATCTCTGGTAACCTCTAGGCTTGACTTCTGCAATGCGCTCTATGTGGGGCTACCTCTGTATGTGGTTTGGAAACTTCAGGTGGTCCAAAATGCAGCGGCTAGATTAGTCTCGGGGGTTTCTCGGAGAGACGATATTATTCCTGTTTTAAAGCAGTTGCACTGGCTACCAGTAGGTTTCTAGACAAAATGCAAAGTGCTGGTAATTACCTTTTAAACCCCTAAACACCTTAGGACCGAGTTATCTGGGAGAACGCCGCCTTCTGCATGATTCCCACTGCACATTAAGGTCATTGAGAGAGGTTCATCTCCAGATGCCACCAGCTCGTCTGGCGGTGACTCCAGAGCAAGCCTTCTTTGTAGTTGCTCCTGGGCTCTGGAATGTGCTGCCTAAATAGCTATTCATGATTCAACATCTCTAAAGTGTGCCGTCAAGTTGATTTCGACTCCTGGCACCCACAGAACCCTGTGGTTTTCTTTGGTAGAATACAGAAGGGATTTGCCATTGCCTCCTCCCATGCAGTAAGAGATTATGCCTTTCAGCATCTTCCTATATCACTGCTGCCTGATATAGTGCCAGTGGGGATTCGAAAGGGCAACCTTCTGCTTGTTAGTCAAGTATTTCCCTGCTGTGCCAAAGAGCCCTTAAGACACATCTTTTTAGCCTGGCTTTTAGTAATCCGTTTTAAATTGTTCTAATGGCTTTTGTATTTTGCCTTTACTCTGTTGACTTTTGTGAACCACCTAGAGCCTTTGGAGTCAGGCGGTATATAAATTAAATATAAATTAAATTATTATGATGATGATTCCTATGTGATGGCTTCCACCACCCGGCATCCGCTGTTTCTCTGGCATATCCCATCTCTTAAGATCAGACAAAGAGATTCTCTTATGTATTCCATTATAGTCTGAAATGTGGTTGGTGGTGATGTGTTGACAGGCCTTCTCAGTGGTGTCCCCAGCTCTTTGGAACTTCCTGATTGCTGGCTGACTTCAGAGGAAAGCTGGTCTTCAGCTCTAAATAGTAGTAGAAGCTGAAAACCTCTTTATTTCACTTGACCTTCTATTAATTTGTTCTTGTTCTGCTGTTCTTGTTTTTAACTTACTGCTGCTGTGTGTTGCATAATATTTTGATTGATTAATTAATTGTAAGCCACTTTGAGTCCATTCATAGATGGTAGAATGTTTTGAAATAAATATCACTGTCATTTTGGAACATAGCCTCTCTTCACACTGGGGTCTGGGAGGGTGGTCTAGGTCCAGTGTGACCACTTCTGCATAGCATCTTCTTTATATATATATTTCTCCATGGTGTACCTGTTGCCAATCCCATGTGTGGCAGCTCTTGTGAGAGTTCGCAAGCAGCTGCCTGGATAGCAACAGGGACGGGGGAGAAAATGGCGGGCGGGGAAGGAAAGTGCTGGCCAGGCTGGCCGGCGGGGAAAGAAAGTGCCGGCAGGAAAGCACTGGTGGGGGAGGGTGAAGATAGGGAGGGGAGACAGGGAGAACTAGGGGCGCAGATGCTCTGAGCCGGATCAGCTAATTCAGAATCATTCACTTAGCTGTGTCTTTCATGACAAAAGGATACATATCAAACAGCTAACAAATCTCCTAGGCAACCACTACATTTTAAACAGGCTGCTGATCACAGCATAGGATCTTCAGATGCCTTATATTTATTTCTGTTGTGCTGTTTGAATTTAAAAGAATAAACCAGCTCCCTGTGTGTGTTAGGGTGTCAAGTGGGGGATGAATGTTATGAAAAGGGGCAACTGACAGATGACCTACACTTGAATGCAATGGAAGTTAATGCAAATGCTGCTGTGAAGCAGTTTTCCCTCGAAGGCGCACTCACACATTTTTTGATGTCCGCTCAGTTAATTTTAGGAACATAGGAAGCTGCCATATGCTGAGTCAGATCATAGGTCCATCTAGCTCAGTATTGTCTACACAGACTGGCAGCAGCTTCTCCAAGGTTGCAGACAGAAATCTCTCTCAAACCTATCTTGGAGATGCCAGGGAGGGAACCTGGAACCTTCTGCTCTTCCCAGAGCGGCTCCATCCCCTCAGGGGAATACCTTACAGTGCTCGCATCTAGTTTCCCATTCATATGCAACCATGGCAGACCCTGCTTAGCTAAGGAGACAAGTCATGCTGTCTACCACAAGACCAGCTCTCCTCGCAGAAGGCCCACTCTGAATTCTTTTGTGCACACACTTGCTTGATACCGCTGCCCAGAACAAAACTGCATACAGACACACACACAAAAACATTGCTAGCATTCCCTTTAATGTATTAAATTGTGTACTGTACCAATTCGCTTTCCTTTTGTCTTATTTTCTGCCTAGCAGCCTTGGTTTTTTACTACCATGAAGACTTCAGCAGCCTTTGAAGTCTCCTAAAATGTTACTTTTCCCTTCTAATTTCCCTTCACTGATCCCGCTGTCAGTTATGCATTCTGAACTTGGGAATGATTTTAAAATGAAAAATTAAACTTGAATTCCCATGCTAATCAGAATTGGTTTTTATAAATAATGTTTGCATATTGTAAAATATATAGGCTCCAAGTGGTTATTGCCAGTGGTGAGAGGGCACAGTACTGGTGTATTTACTGAATATATAAAATTTGAAATACCTATTGTATTGCTGCTTACATTATGGTGGTGTCTGTTTACTCTCTCTTTCAAACAGAACAGCACTTTACTGAGGTTGTACTTAGTGAGGAATTTCTGAATCTTGGTGTAGAACAAGTATGCAGCTTAATATCCAGTGACAAACTAACAATCTCATCTGAGGAAAAGGTAAGCTGATCCCACCCCCGCTCAACTGTAAGCAGTTTTAAAGCCAAAGCAGATACATATGTTGGCTTTATCAGGGTTTCTTTCTGTTCACAAAGTAGGAACTGAGAAGTTCTTAACCATTAGAGGAATTTGGAAAAATGGACACTGAATGCCCCACCACCACCACCAAAAAAAGTTTGTAACCCTCGCCCCAACTTCCCTCTACTGGTACTCGCATTTAACATGTGTCCATCACTACCATGTCTGGTCTAATCTTGTTCAATATAGCTTTCTAATGCAGTTAAAATATTGCTGGATCTTATTTATCAAAAAGATGTCTCGTCCATCCTTGAAACAAATGTCTCAACAGTGGTTAATGAGATGCTAGAAACAATACAAGCCTAACAGATCAAGCATTGTTACTCCAGGTAACATCTGGTGTACTGCTGGCACAGTGTATGCCAAGCACTGCTGCTGCCACCTCCTCCCTACTGAAGTTTCCAAAGCCACCCAAAAAGCCATGACTGAGGGTCAGGGGACTTTCAGCGATGGCATGGGGTGCAGCACAAGGGAGCTGCAAGAAGAATAGTGAGTGGAACCATGTATCCTCTCACAGTTCTCCTTGGGCTTTCCAGGTATCCCACCCCTACTCCAGTTCCCATACCTTTGAAGGTTCCTCAGCCATGGCTTTTCAGGAGGCTTGGAAAGCTTCAGTAAAGGAGGAAGGGGTGGGGAAGGTGCCTTGCACTGGTGCGTGTTGTGCCGAAGCAACACTTGGGATGCTACCCCTAGAAATACAGTAATAATGCCACCTTTATTATGAGACCCACCGCCTATTTGATCATTCAGGAAGGTTCATTTGCAGTTGCCACTGGCTTGTCAGTTGGCTACTCGGGATGGATGTTCTCTGTTGCTACCCCAAGGCTTTGGAATGCGCTCCCTGCTGAAATAAGAGCTTCCCTATCTGTGACAGCTTTCTAAAAGACCCTTAAGACACATCTCTCCAAGCTTTTAACTAGATTAGTAGAACTGTGGATTTATGTTAAATTGTGTTACTGTTTTAATTTTCTTATGTTTGTTGTAAACTGCCCAGAGATGCGAGTTTGAGAAAGTATACTAAATCACAGCTGTGGAAATGATAGTATGCTAATTAGGGCAACTCAGAAAGTCCCCTTAAATGTTTTGGAGAGGATAACTTTATTTGTTGATGGCATAACTACTTGAATATAATTGTAGCTTCATAAGGGGAAGATCACATGATGCCAAATGTGGGCTGAAATGTAGGTTAAGCAAACATGTGCTGGGTTTGAACATATGGAGAGGTTGTTGTGACTGTTTTGTTTTGCCACATGCCCAAGTTCTGTGTGGGCTTCCCCCACCCCCCCATCCCATAGGGCTGACACTTTATTTTGTAGCATCACAGTCCAGCTCACAGAAGTATTGGCAGTTTTGCTGTACTGACAGCCCACATCTCGACCTGCTTTTTAGAGATGTGTAACTCTTATCCTTTAATTAAATCCTCAGATCTGTCAGTCCCCTGAATGCAGACCAAGCTTAACTTCCAGTAATTATCTGCGTAGATTGCAGGGATGTGCCCGAATTGTTTCGGCACCAACATGATTTGGGTAGCCGCAGCCGAAATGTTTTTGGGGAGGGCGGTCCTTACCTGCTCTGCTGCCGCTGTCCCGATCACAGAGCTGTCCTTCCCAAAAGGTCAGTGCCCCCACCACCACCACCAAAAAAGCTGCCCGAAACTATTTGGGCACATCCCTTATAGAATGCAGATATATTTGGTATAGGAATCCATACACAATAAAAACTGAGCCAACTTAGCAGGTTCTATTGCATATATGGGAACACTAGTGATCAGGGAGATAATGAAGGCTTTGGGGAAAATAAGTATGTACTTGGCACTCTGTAGAGTTGCAATCATACTTGGAGGGTGGTATTCAGTAACTTCAGCTGGACCTACAGACGACTTGGCTGTGTGTGTTTGAACTACTCTTTGGAAAGCAAAACATAATGAACTTTCAAGGTGTAAAAAAACCCTCAAAAATCTCAATTGGCTTATGAAGAAAGCTTATATTCTGAGTGGTATGAAATCTTGACACTATAAAATTATTGCTTTCGTTTGAGATTTTAAATTGGTTCCATGCTCTGATTTTTAGTAGGGCTGTTAGATATGTTCTAGTTCATTAAATATTTGACTACTAGGTGATTGAGCAGTGAATTTCAAATGCTTTTGCATGTTACCAAAACAATCGGTATAGGTGTCTTTGGAGGTACTGAAGTGCAAGGAATCATAATTTACTATCCTTGGAAGACAGGCCCTTAGCAATACCTTCCTTTCTGTTTCTTATTACAATAACAAACCAGACCCAAAACACATAGCCTTAACTCACAGCCCCAATGATTAAATTTGCCCCTTTTTAGTCAGCTAAGCTTTTGTTTTTAGGGAGGGAGCTGTGACTGATTGGTCAAGCATCCAGTATGCAGTAGGTCCCAGGTTCAATCCCTGGCATCTTCAGGTAGGGATGGGAAAAGACCTTTCTTTGATACTCTGGAGAGCTACTGCCAGTCAGTGTGGACAATACTAAGCTAGGTAAACCAATGGTCTACCTGTGTGTAAGCAGCCTTTTATGTGTGTTTTTAGCTGACTAATCCACAAGTTGACCTGAGTAAAACTAGCAGCCTTAGTTTTTATTTATAATGTTGGTTTAACATACATTTACCATACCATCTTTCAAGACCAAAACTCTTTGCAAGACAGTGAACAGACTAAAACCATTGTGTTGTATGAAGTTGGCCCACTGAAGCTAGAGCTTGTTACCCATGTAAATAAGTGTCTAGACAGCATGAAGTTGTGTGCCTGGATTATTAACTCCACCACTTCTCAAAAGGAAAGTTCTCAAAGCAGTTTATAGGGGTGGGGTAGAGGAGAATAATAGGAAGAAGATGGTTCCCTGTCCAAAAAGGGGTTCACAGTCTAAAATGAAACAAGGTAGACAGTAGCAACAGCCACTGGAGAAATGCTGTTCTGAGGCTAACTAGGGACAATCTCTGCCTTTCTGCTGAATATGAGAGATCTGCCACTTTAAATGATGCCTCTTTGCCCAGTTAGCAGTATGTAAATAATAAAATCACTGGGCAGTCTTCAGTGAGCACAACTCCAGGGGGACAGTGAAGGCAGGGGAATACAACTTTAAATGGCAGCAAACTTACCCGTTGCCAGTACCCGGTATGCTTTATGTGACATTGCCACATAAAGCATACCAGGTACTGGATTCAGATACGTTTGCCATCGTTTACAGTTGTATTCCCCATACCTACCTGGAGCAGAGCTTACTGGCTGCTACTGCTTACAAGTACAGACCTTTTGATTTCCACCGTTGAACTGCTAAAGGGATAACCTAAAGTTCAAAAAGCTACAGTGGACAGAATGATTGACATAGGTTTCTACCTATTTTGAATGTGTGGACCACTTCACATCTTGCCCTCTAATGAATGGACCCACAAATTAACTTCTGTCTACACTTTATTGGCTTGCATAAAATGGGAGCAGACTTGCTTGACCCAGTAACTACAGCCGTCATCTGAATTATCTGAAGCCCTGTGGGTCCCTTACTTTGCCCCCACACTCCCTGCAAGGAGATCTCTGCAGTTGTTGCTGATCCTGTTGAATTAAATGGACTGGCTCTTCACTTCCTAGTGGTTCATGAAATCATGATGGGGGATGGGGCCATAGCTCAGTGGTAGAGCATCTGCGTTGCATGCAGAAGGTCCCAGGTTCAGTCGTTGGCATCTCTAGGAAGGGCTTTGAAAGATTCCTATCTGAAACTTTGGAGAGCCAGTCTATCACTAATAATGAGGTAGTTGGACCAGTGGTCTGACTCGGTATAATGCAGCTTCCTATGGAACTATTTGCACAGAGACCAGCCAATGTCAGAATAAGCAAGAGACTCATGGAGAAGGCAAGTGTGGGATCCTATGTAACTCATAAGAACAGCCCTGCTGGATCAGGCCCATGGCCCATCTAGTCCAGCATCCTGTTTCACACAGTGGTCCACCAGATGCCACTGGTTTGGAAGCTCATTTCCAAAGTGAAGAGACTACCATTACCTTTGACAAGCTAGCTTCTTCAGTAGCAGTGGCTCCCCACTCCCCTTTCCAGGAGCTGAATGGCCAAATTCTGAACCTCATTAGTCTCTACTGGCCCTGGATGGCAATGTTTCTGAATTAAAAACTGACAGAGTAGGACTCAAATATGCATACAACTTTTCTCATTAAGAGGATAATATGTAAAATTTATGGACAGAAAAGGTCCAGAACTCATAATGGCTCTTGTGTTTCGGAAGGTATTTGAAGCAGTGATAGCTTGGGTTAATCATGACAAAGATGTGAGGCAAGAGCTCATGGCACGTCTGATGGAACATGTTCGCCTGCCGTTGCTCTCCCGAGAGTATTTGGTTCAGGTAAGTAAAAAGTAAGCATTTCTGTAGCACGCTATTTACTGTGATTTTGTGAAATAAACAGCTGAATTGTAAATGGGTAGATTGTTAAATATGGGAATATGCTAGTAGCCTTTTTTTTTTTTTTTTGAAAACTGTACCAATGGCTGATAATAAATATTACAACATTACAGTCTGGTTTTTTCTTGTTTCTGCTGCACTTCTATAGTGAAGAGTGAAACTCTTCAAAATATTTGGTCAGATTGATTTACTTGATGGGATAACTTCATCAACTTAATGAGCAGAAAAATATCCCTAGTTGGAGATATTTTGCTGCCTAGTTGGAGCAAAAGTCATTTGAATCAGGCCAAGAATCTAAATCTGCAGCCATACTAGAACAAAATAGATTAGTTTACAGTTTAATGATGTGTGTATTTATCAGTTGGAGAGATGAGCATTTGCTTTTGGGGTTTTCAAAGCTGCCAAAATTACTATATGCTATTACTACATATAGTTTAGAATTCTCTGGTGGAAATGCATCTTACTAACAATCAATCAATCTTTTCACCCTCTCTTGGTTTCCTTATACTCAGAAGGCTGAAAGTAAGTTACCTTGATGCTTTCCTGAAAATGAATTTGTGGGATAAAATTGGTACCCTAAGGTGACAAAATTTCAAAGCAAATAGGTGAAGTTGATCATTCTCTCTCACGTGCACGTGTGTGTGTGTGTGTGTGTACATGCACAAGCGTGCACACACACACACCCAGGGTATGGTATGTTTTTGATTTATAGTTCATATGCTTCTACCATGTTTGAACTGACTTAATTTCAGTGGTTTCAAATGGGGAAAACTGTTTCCTTATTTCTCACTGAGCAAATGGAAAAAGTTTTATATTTTCCCAAGCACCTACCATAAGATGCTACTATTGAAATGGGGATTGTAGATCTGCAAGAACTGTATTAGTCAGCTAACAATTACTGTTGTATAATGCAACTTGCTAAAACTGTCTGTTTTTTATACAGAGAGTTGAAGAGGAGGTGCTAGTTAAAAACAGCAGTGCATGTAAGGATTACCTCATTGAAGCAATGAAGTACCATTTGTTGCCACTTGAGCAAAGAGCACTGATGCAAAGTACACGAACCAGACTCCGAACACCTGCCTGTCTTCCAAAAGTAAGGCCCATCGCTATGAGCGTGCCTGCTTCCCTTCTCATATGCATTGTATTCTGTGAGGGGAAAACTAAATCATTCAGCAGAAATACAAGAAATGAATTAAATCCTAGTCGTCACCCCCACCCCTTTGGCGGCGGGGTGGGGGGGGGAGACTATCACTTAAGATGGCAGAATGGTGCCTTGCAATGTTTAAATTGTGGAGAAAGAAGTATACTGCTATCTGGTTGCATGCCAGTCGGTTCTGTTTTTGTTGAATATGACAACAAAACTGAGATACCTTTGTGATGCTTTCTGACTTTCTAGCATTTAGAATTATCAATAGGAAAATCTGGAGGCCATTATATAGCTGGCAAGATTAGAGCAATAGTATTTTGCCTGTTAAAGGCATCTACCTTTTTATCTACTTGGTGTGGAGGTGCTTGCTCTACACCATATGACAACAGAAGTCATATCCTACACTCGGTCACATTCATTGTGGCCACATAAAACGTTTCCATTGCCAGTAATGAGCACCCCAGAGAAGCCCCTCCCATAGCTGGTAGCAGTAAACTGAAGTAAGCTGGTCTTGTGGTAGCAAGCATGACTTCTCCCCTTAGCTAAGCAGGGTCCGCCCTGGTTGCATATGAATTGGAGACTTGATGTGTGAACAATGTAAGATATTCGCCTTTAAGGGATGGAGACTCTCTGGGAAGAGCAGAAGGTTCCAAGTTCCCTCTCCAAGATAGGGCTGAGAGAGATTCCTGCCCGCAGTCTTGGAGAAGCTGCTGCCAGTCTGTGTAGGCAATACTGAGGTAGATGGATCAATGGTCTGACTCAGTATATGGCAGCTTCCTATGTTCCTAATTAATGAGTAGAAGAGAAGAGACACTCCAACAATTAAGAACATAACCTGCTGGATCAGGCCCAAGGACTATCTAGTCCAGCATCCTGTTTCACACAGTGGCCCACCAAATGCCTCTGGGAAGCCCATAGGCAGGAGCTGAAGGCATGCCCTCTCTCCCGCTATTACTCCCCTGCAACTAGTACTCAGAGGCATCTTGCTTCTTAGGCTGGAGGTGGTCTATAGCCCTCAGACTAGCAGCTATTGATAGACCTGTCCTCCATGAATTTATTTAAACCCCTCTCAAAGCCATCCAGGTTGTTGGCTGTCAACACATTCTTGTGGCAGAGAATTCCATCGGTTAATTATGCATTGTGTGGAGTTCTTCCTTCATCACTGAGAGCTTTGGTGATGAAAACCATTCTCCGGAGAATCTCCTTAGGAAAAGCAAAGGAGGACTTATGAGGTGACTCTCAATGTTTCTTCCTTCCACCATTGCCCTTGAATGAGGTAGCAGGTCCATGCGTATGACTGCAACATACTCATGAATGCAGCAGATTGTATTCATACCTGCAATTTGGCTGTCCATGACTGACTTAACACTCAGAAATTATAAAATTTGCTTCCATTCATGTGAATAATCGGATTTACTGTGTGTTGCTTTCTTTGAAGCTGCTGATGGTGGTTGGAGGACAAGCACCAAAGGCCATCCGCAGTGTGGAGTGTTATGATTTTAAAGAGGAGCGTTGGCACCAAGTTGCTGAGCTGCCTTCCAGAAGATGCAGAGCAGGTAATTACATCTACTCTTAAACACCAGTGTTGCTTACATAAATATCATTCTGCGCCGACAAGTTCCTGTTATGGCTGAACTTGTATTGTGTGAATGGAAGTGCATCTAGCATTGATGTTTAAAATCTTAGTCCCAAGCAAATCTTATTTTCAATATATGTAATTAATCCTTTTTCTTTTTCTTTCAGGCGTGGTTTACATGGGAGGACTGGTTTTTGCTGTTGGTGGTTTCAATGGCTCCTTGAGAGTTCGGACAGTGGATTCGTATGATCCTGTGAAGGACCAGTGGACAACTGTCGCTAATATGCAAGACAGAAGAAGCACTTTGGGAGCGGCTGTATTAAATGGGTTTTTGTATGCTGTCGGAGGGTTTGACGGGAGTACAGGTGTAGAATCTTTACCAGCTCTTGAATTTGAAGAGTTTATTTGTGAACCTCTTTTGCAGCAGTAAATCTAGGGCATACACACACACACCACCCACCCCCGCCTGCTTATGTTTAGAGCACACTAAGCAGTCCAGCTTTAAAAAAAAAACCAACTTGGGATACCCATTGGAATGCGATAACTTGTTTCCATTAGGATAATAAAACATCCTGTGACACAGGGCTAGCCCTCTAATGAAGCCTACTGAAGCTGTCTCTTCAGACAGCATGTTGGAAGAGTTGTGGGGGCGGGGGCTTGGTCAAATGGTGCTCCCCCATTTGACCAGGCCTCCATTGATGCTACTCAGGCTCATTTTCTCCCATGCTAGCAGCTTCCATTTCCCCTGCTCTCCCTGTTTGCAAGGTGTGTAGAACAAAGCAGCAGGAAGTGTAAGCTTGGACTTCCTGTCACTCTGCTCCCTTCCTTCTCCAAAGGCAGGAAGAATGGGGCAACTAGTGGTGGTGAGGAAGGGGAGAGAAATGGAAGGAGACAGAGGCAGAGAGAGTGCTTCCTGGCATGCTTTGATGTGCCAGGGAAAGGGGACAGGTTAGGTTTTAGATGTGGAGGGTAGAGGAAGTGCTCCCTGACATGTGGCTTGGGCCTGGAGGAGCAGAGTTGCTGCTGGCCTTTGTGCACATGAAAATGGAACAAAGGAAGCTGCCTTATATCGAGTCAGACCCAGGGGCGTAGCTAGGGGAGAGGGGGCCCGTGTTCATCCCTCACTCTGGTGGCCCCCCAGAATGAGGGAGATAATGAAGAAAATAGGGAGGGGTGGATCTGGAGGGCCCTCAGGAGCTGGGGACCCGTGTTCTTTGAACCCTTTCGCTCAATTATAGCTATGCCCCTGGTCAGACCATTGGTCCATCTAACTCAGTATTGTCTACACTGGCTGGCTGGAACTCTTCAAGGATTCAGGCAGGAGTCTTTCCCAGCCCTACCTAGAGAGGCCAGGGATTGATTCTGGGACCTTCTGCATGCAAAGCAGATTCTTTACCACTGAGCTGTGGCCCTATCCCCAAATGGGGGCAGCAGCTTGCCTGCAGCCTCAGACACCAATTCAGCTTGGGTTGTACCTGCTGTGGCCTGTGAATATTCTGAACATGCTTTTCTCCTATCAGTTTTCCTTCATTCTGCCCCCCCCCGAAAATTTCAACTGAGTCATTCCAGAACCATTATACCTGTGTACAACTCATTTTGGGTGTATTATTCTGTGCACACAGTATTTCAGCTGAATAAAACCTGCAATCAAAATTTGCTATTATCTGTTAGCTGATTATATATATTATAATAATATTTTATTCCAGAGGTAGGAAAAGAGTTTGTAAGAATAATTCATAATTTTGATTGGACTTCATCTGAGAGAAACTGAGCAATAAATTCATACTACCTACTTTTCTGTATGGATTTATTACAGGTTTATCTTCAGTAGAAGCCTATAATATGAAGACTAATGAATGGTTTCATGTGGCTCCAATGAATACAAGGAGAAGTAGTGTTGGTGTAGGTGTAGTTGGAGGTAAGTTATCTTTTTTTACTAAGTTCAGTCTGCTGTATGATTTGGATAAATATACCATATGTGCATAGGAGGCACTCTTTCCAAAACAGACTCCGAACTGCATGTAGACGGAATACAATTCTATCCTCAGATGCAGTATTAGGCTCAGGATTGCCCTCTACTGTGTTCTGTGTGAATTGCCTTGCTTGCCACTTTTTTCCTTCATGTTTTTCTTGTGTTAAAAACATTGGAAGGGTACCCTCTGCTATAGAAGCAAACAGCTAGAGTAGTCAAGTATATTGGCATCAGCTGCCGAATTAAACAGTACCTTTATTAAATAGCCTTTTGAACCTTAATCAGTATTCTTGAAATAAATAAAAATAACTTAGAAAAGAGAAAATAAAGACATATTTCAGAGACTGAATAGAAACATCTATATATTTAAAAGCCTTAGGACATATGTAGCAAATCCTGTGGTACATGGCACATCGCGAGAGTTGAGAGAGAGAATTGTCCAGAAGGGAGAGAAGCCATGAAGTAGGGTTGAGCGGCGGTTGGAGGGGCAGCTGCCGCCGAGGAGGGAGGGTCAGGGAGGAGGAGGCGGCAAAGAAAGAAAAAGAGACATGGAGCAGGTATTGGTCGCCCTGCTAAGTCTCTTCGCAAAAAAGACAGCCGAGCTGGGGAGGAAGAGCACACTGAGGGCCATCTGTGCAGGCCGGAAGGGAAGCCCTGGTTCGGCCGTTCTCCTCATGAAGAGACTCGGCAGGGTGATGGAGGCCGGCTTGAGCTGTGCTCTCCATCCCCAATTGACTGTCATCTTTGCAAGGAGACTCAGCAGGGTGACGCAGCAAAGGTCAATGGTAGGAGCCGATCTAGGCCGCCACAATGCCACTCGGTCTGGGGGGGGGGAGGGGGTGCTGGCGGGGGGACTGGCTGAGGGGAGACTGGCTGACGGGGTGAGTGAGCAATAAAGTCCTAGAGCGCAGATGCTCTGTGTGGTATTAATGTATTAATTAATACATTAATACCACACAGCTAGTAAGCTAGTATTAATGATTATTTCTAAACCCTACATCTAAATTGAGCAGCCTGTCTAGTTAAGGCACCTTTGCTATCCTGTGGCATCCTTTAAGGTTTAATCCATCAAAACTTGGATTAGAGAGGACAGCTGGTCTTGTGGTAGCAAGCATGACTTGTCACCAGGGTCTGCCCTGGTTGCATATGAATGGGAGGCTTGATGTGTGAACACTATACTATATTCCCCTCAGGGGATAGAGAGAAGGTTCCAAGTTCCCTCCCTGGCATCTCCAAAATAGGGCTGAGAGAGATTCATGCTTGCAACCTTGGAGAAGCCACTGCCAATCTGTGTAGTGTTTCTCAACCTTTTTGGAGTCAAGAACCGCTAAATTCTTTGTGTGGAGTTTCAAGGACCGCTACATTCTTTGTGTGCAGTTTCTGGACCAACAGTTAGTAAAGTAATACTTAATATCAATCAATTAAATCAATAAAATTAAAGTGAAATTAATTAAAATGAATTTAATCAAAATTTAACTTTTGAAGTTCTGGCAGGCCAAGATTAATTTAAATTACAATAAAATAAATTCAATTAAAATGCTAATAAAATAAACACAATACAATCTGTACAAAATACATAATAAAATGCATTGTTCTTCCTTTCCACCTCTGCCAAATCATCACACTTAACACAGAGCATATGTAAGGGAAAAATTAGAGAAGTTTTTCTCTTAATTTTTGATAAGAAGATTATACTTTGATCCTTCACCACACAGGCTTTTATAAGAAGGAAAGAGAGAAGTGAGACTGGGAAAGAAAGAGGGAAAGAATAGGGCAGGCTTGGCTTGAGGAAGAAAATGGGGCAGGCTTAGCGAGAGAGAGAGAGAGACAGAGGGATAGAAAAAGGGGATGGGGCACACTTGAAGGGGGAGAGAAAGAGAAAAAAGCTAGAAAAGAAAGAGCTTGAAAGAGGATAGGTAGGTTTGACTTGAGGGAGAGAGAGAAAGTTTGAAACAAAACTGATAGAAGAACCACCCCACCGCGCCGCACCTCGCTCTGCTTGCCACTTGCCTTCCCCTGCTGTGAACCTCCATGTATTTTTTTAAATTCCAATGCCAGCCGGTGTGCGACTGAGGGGATGGCTGCCGGGTGGGGGCGGCCAGGGGGAAATAAAAATTTGATCACACAACCCTTTATGTGAACTTTGGTTGAAGAGCAGTATACAAATATTCATGGTACTTATGATGGCGGGCACTTCTATGATTGCAAGGTTGGGTTGATCCAACCTTGCAATCCTGAAAGCACTCACCATCATGCTTAGGGCTCTTCCCATTTCAGACAAGCAATCACAGGAGCACTAGCCATCACGAATAGGGCTCATCAGACAAGCTCTGCTGTACGGACGGACGAGAGGTGGGGTGCATAGGTGATTGACACAGTAGGGGTAGGACTTCCTCCCCCTTTAGGCTGCTATACACAGCTACAGTGGTGCAATTATAGTATCTGTATCGGGTGAATGACAGAGTCAAATGTGTAATACACACTAGCAACTAGCAACTCTTGAACCAGAGTTACTTAATCCAATTTAATAATGTGAATATTGGTTTAGGGAGCAAAATATTGCTGGCAGAAAGGAAGCAATTCTAAAAATGCTTAGGGCCATAAGGGTTGTATCCATCTCATTAGCACAAGTCTACAACTGATTCAATCATATCATATTATCACTTCAGCTGTGCAAAAAACAAACAATAAATTCTTTTTAAATAGTGGGAAAATATGAAAAGCAAAATTCTGCAACATATAGTAATTTTGTACAACAAGATTTGGTTTTGCAGAATTTCTTCTTCTTCTTCTTCCAGCAATGGGGTGGAGAAAAGAGCTAAATAGTACACAGCTGCAGTACATATCTGACCAGTGGAAATTTAAAGCAGCAATTTCTAAGATTTCACCAGATTTTGCCTACCCAACTTAGCAGCCGCTGTCCCCGTGATTCTTCTCAAGGGAAATCTTGCCAATCAAACCCAGTTTTAGGCCACTTCCTAAACGGCTGCGCCCGCCCCTTTATCTTAATGGACGCAACAGAGAAAAGAAGATCTATAGGCAGACCCTCTCGTTGTGACTTAGCTAAAAGATCTCCAGGGAAAGGAGGAAAGCAAGGAGAGCTCCCTGCCTTCTCATCGCTAGCCTCCCCACCTTCCCTGCTTGCTTTCTGAGCAAATAAAGGCTCAGGAGGGGGATGCACAAGGAGAGGGAGAAAAGGAGCCCCTGTTCGAGCGGCAGCGTCTGGGAGTCTGTCTTTCTGCCCATCCTAGGAGCTGACTGGAGAGAAAGCCGAACCCTAAAAAGGGGTGGGAAAGGGAACAAAATCCTCCCCTTACCTTGCCTACCCCAATGCTTACCGGTTCTTTTGCCAGCTGCACGCTAGTGGAGCTGGACCCCCAGGTCCCCCCGCAACACCATCTCATCGTGCCAGCCTCATCACTACTGCTGCTGCATTCAAACTTCCCGCTCCGCCTTCCCTTTCTCAGCTCCCGCCCAACTGCTGACCTGAGCCAAGTAAGCCTCACAGAATAGACTGGCGCTTTGCAATTGGGAAAGTGACGCCGGGCTGCAGGGCAGGCTACGGTGTCGCTCTCACTGCGAGGCACGCCTGCACAGTTAAGTGTATTAACTGCAAGCCTCGCAATTGGGAAGCGACGCCGGGTTGGAGGGAAGGCCACGGTGTCGCTCTGGTATCCACCACCGCCAGGTAGAAGGACCACTGGACAGCTCACACACCCCCACAGCCATCCGCTCGGCCGCGCAGTGGCTGGAATGGGAATAATAATTTTTAAAAAAACATGGAGGTTTGCAGTGGAGGGTGGGGGGAATTCCTCAAGTCGCGGACCGGCACTCAACTCGTCGCGGACCGGCACCGGTCCGCGGACCAGCCGTTGAGAAACTGTGGTAGATGGACCAGTGGTCTGATTTGGTATAAGGTAACTTTCTATGTTCCTAACAATAGCTTGTATAGATTACAGAAAACATCTAACCTTATATGTTCATGATGTATTTCACAACCATCAGTACAAGCTTTGCATTTTTCAAAAATAAGTAAATGCTAGGATCAGAATGCTCACACCAGTTCAAAAGGTTTCAGGTCAAATCTCACACTTGTGTCTGCATATTGCAATGCACCAAAGAGATATCTTATTTGGTGCTAAGTCATGAGACACTGCACAGTAGCCATACAGCACAGTAAAAAATATTAGTTCCTATGCAAACTGCAATCAAATCAATTTTTTTCTGTTACAGTGAGCTTTTCATTTTATCTGTTTATCTTGTATGTAAACCACTTTGGGAACTCTTGTTGAAAAGCAGTATATAAATATTCATCGTATATGTATTCATTGCTAAGTAGATGTGATTAAGCAGATGTCCTCATTGCATCAGGAAGCATTTTAGTGCTTATTATACCTGCAAAAAGCTTTTGCAAGGTAAAGAAAAATAAGACTTGCCAATGTAAAAATGTGCTGTAAGCATAATCAGATATAAGCAAGTCGTGCTGTTACTTGGTTTATCAGTAACTATTTTATTCTTGGTTTTTATACTGTCTTTCATAAGACATCCCAAGGTGGTTTTCAAAAGTTATAATATAAAACTCCATTAAAAATCACACTTAAAATCTTAAAACCAGTTAAACAGTACAAACCATAAAACACCAAGAAGCTACCATAAAGAAGCAGGAAAGCTGAGAGACCCAGCAGCCCCTAAGGGGTTAAACCAAGAACAAATATAAAGGTCTTCAGTTGTTTTTTTAAAAGGAGCCACATTTCATGTATCTGGCATGTATTTTATTTGGCATGTATTTTATTTGTGAAAATAAAATACATGAAAATAAAATACAAGGATCTTATCCTTGGCAAAATAGTTATTTTCCATCTTTTTAAAAACTGCTTTGGAAGTCTACTTAATTCCACTTGTGTTCCTTCCTCTAAAAAGGGAGGGTACATCAACTTAATTTGGTAAATGAAGGCACTTGCTTAACACAGACTGAAAACAAAAGTAGCTTCTAGTACCATGAATGTTGATAAGCAGTTGCCAGCAGTAAATCCAAGTTTTACAATGTTTCAGTTCTGCTGAACATAAAGCCAGCTAAATTTCCATCTTAACTAATTGCACAGGAGCATATGTGTTCCAATTAAAACCAGCCACTTAAATAATGATCTTCACATAAAGGCTGTTTAAATTTTAATCCTTCCTGTTTTTGGAAAACAGATGTAAGTGATGCCTAGGGCTTTAGGACAGTATAGTGTGACAACCTGCCTGTTTGTGTGCATTTGTATATATTTTGCTAATCTTAATTCCAGGTATGCTGTATGCAGTTGGTGGTTATGATGGTGCATCACGTCAGTGCCTTAGCACAGTGGAATGCTATAACTATAGTTCAAACGAATGGACCTACATTGCAGAAATGGGCACTAGACGTAGTGGAGCAGGTGAGCAAACAAAATAAGAGCTATTTTTGAGAGCGTCTGTCAATAGAAAAATGCAGGCAGTCTAATGCACAACACCTTGACAGCCTTGGATACTCAAGTGTCCTGTCTCTATTGTACCAGTAATTGCAGATGTTCTTGTTCTTAATGTTACTACAGCTTGGGCCCAGTTTGGTTTTATTACATAGGCACTGGATTACACTTTTTTACCTGGATAGTTAAGGTAAAAAGTAAAACATTCTACCATTAGAAACCTGAAGCATTCTATTGGGCATAAAATACAAGCTACCTATTCATTCTCATACTGCACAGGAGATGCAGTGGTAAACTCCTCCTGTATTCTGCCAAAGTAAATAATATGGCTCTGTGTTCGCCAGGAGTCGACACCGACTCGATGGTACAACAACTGTCCAACCATGGCTTCCTAATCAACCACTCAAAGAGTCAACTTTCTCCCCCTCAGAAGTTATACCAGATAGGAATTGTCATAGATACCACCCTGGCCAAGCTAAATCTTCCTCAAAAACATTCAGAAGATCCTGTCCATAATCTCCTTGATATGACCATGCAGGAAGATACCACTTCTCAATCTCCCCCCCCCCACACACACACACACTAGGCCTAATAGTGGTGACCCTGGATGCGATAGCCTGGGCCAGGTTTCATCTGGGCTCACTCCAGTGGTTCTTACTCCTCTATCAGAGTGCCATACCACAAACGTCCCACATAAAGATCTTAGTGGCCCCCAATCTCAGTCAGCCTCTGGTCTCATGGACAACTCTGAACCATCTATCACAAGGGAAACTATTTCTAGACCCACCCAGAGTTGTCATCACGACTGCTCCGGATGCTGCGGTTGGGGAGCCTACTGTCTCCAGCACTCAGCCCAAGGGAAGTGATCCATGCAGGTGGTCCTAACCATCAGTTGTTTAGTGCTGAGGATCATCCACCAGGCATTGATTGCCTTCCTACCTGTTGAGAGGCCAAAACGTCTTGGTGTGCACCAACACAGTGGCGTAACTATAGGGGGGGCAGGGGGGGCACGTGCCCGGGCGCCACCCCGCCAGGTCACGTGGGGGGCGCCAAAGGGTGGCCTCCCCCCCCCCACCGCCCTCCCCTGGATCGCCCGGAGTGGCGGCGGGGCCGGGCGTGCCGAGCCTGCCATTTTTAAAAGCGTGGACTGATTTTCAACTGGCTTTTTTGACCCGTCGCCGCCGCCTACAGGCTCACCCCACACGCCGCTCTGACGCTTGCCCGCCTTTGACCCCATCTCCTTCCCTCGCCTCCCTGCGCCCAACAGCTCCCACTAGAGAGAAAAAAGGGCAAGGAAGCTCCACCCCGCCCGCAAGCTCTCCACTTTCCTGGGCGTCGTCGTCGTCCCCACATTGCTCTCTATGTTCAGCGTGGTGCTTTTCCTGCTTTTCCTGCGCCTCGGTGAGTGGTGCTTCCCCTGTGCTAGGTCCATAGCGCCCCCCGCTCCTGCTTAGGGGCCCTGGGGAGCGAGCTGAAGAGAGCTAATGCAGGCAGGGAGAGGCTTAGGGGCCTCTTGCTCCCTCCCCCTCCCCGGGTTCTCCTCTGATCGCCCCTGCGGGAAACGCCTTTTTTATTTTTTACATTTTACATTTACTTTACTTTTACTTTTCGCAAGTAAAGGGCCCTTCGGGCTAAGGTTACACGCCTTGGCTGACAATGTGTAGCTAGCTTGGGGCCCCAGGCAAGGGAAGGAGGGCGGTGGGGAGTAGGGACCTCCCGTGGGGTTTGGCGTGTGACATCATCTGCTGTGCGCCGCTCTGACGCGGTGCGGTGGGGAAAGGTGTGGAAGTGTGGACTGGAGTGCGAGGGCGAGCCTTTCCTGCGGGCTGCCAGATCAAGATCTGTTCTGGGGATGGGGAAGTGGACTCGCTCTCTTTGATGCGCTTGGAAAGAGACCCGGGAAAGCACAGCCGCCCTTGGAGTGCGAGGAGGCGGCTGATCGATTTGGGCAGTTCAGGGGCCATTTCCTCCCAGTCACCAGCATCTCCCTTCACTCTGCTCGGAGTATTCCAGCCATGGTCGCCAGACAGGTGCTAACAGACAAGAGAAATAGTTTGAAACAGCAGCCCTCTAGATCTCTTCTTCGGGCGTTCCTCCTTGCTGTTCTTGGGTTTTCTTTTGTTTAGTGCTTAGGAACTTAGGAGGCTGAAGGACATTAGGTAATGCTGGGGAGAAAGTTGCCTTCGCCTCACTTATGGGACGGGGTCCATGGCTCTGAATTTCCTGCCTCAACCGATACGGGAGACAGTAGCGGCCACAGTTCAAGAACAGATAATCAGAGGGTGATCTATCAGGGTATATTTTCTTTTCCCCTTGCAGGTTTTTACATGTGCAAATAAGTCACCCCAAAATATAGGAGACCGGGGGTGCTCGCCTGCCTTTGATCCCGGCTCCTTCCCCCGCCTCCCTGCACCCAACAGCTCCCACTACAGAGAAAAAAGGGCAAGGAAGTTGTTACAAGAAGTTTAGGCTGTGCGCGACGATTCTATGCAAAAGCTCCACCACACACTCTGTATGTGTGGCGATGATCTTCACAGCATGCAGTAATTAATTGGGGCAGGCTCGCTGGTTTTGCCTTCTGTGAATATGCAGACCAGCGCAAGGAAGGTGCTTAGAAGGGGAGAGCTCTGAGCGCGTAGGGGCGAGGGAGGGACAGGGAATGTCCGAAAGGAATGAGGACTGGAAGCAGGGCAAGAGAGTTTGTTGGGGTCGCTGCTGGAGGCAATGAGCAGTTCAAGCATCTATGCGTTTTAGACAGGCGGGCCCCCTTCTTTACGGGCTTAGCCTTAAGGTAGCCTGCCCCCCAGCTGCTCTTTTGCAGCAGGAAGCAAAGAAAACCGACGAGAAACTTCTTCCTTCCTGGAGCGCTGCTTGGGCTACAGCAGCAGCCCGTATGTCTCCCTCCTCCCATCGTCCTCTTCAGGAAGCTGCGCTGCTGCTCAAGTGGGAGAGGTAGGTGTCCGTTCTCCTGTCGGTGGGGTGGGTTTTGCCTCTTGATGGATGTGCCCTCCCACACACACACCCCTGCTTTCGCTTCTAAAGCCGCCCCTTTCTGCTGTCCGCTTGATGGGATCGTTTCCTCTCCCCACACCCCTCTTGCGTCTATGTTTTCCTCCGTGCTTCGCCTCAGCCTAGACTCTGCTTCTCGTTTCTTAGAATTGGATTTGGGTTTTGTGTGTAGGACGAAAGGGTTTTCGTCTCCTGCCCTCCTCCTCGCTCCCCTCAATAACTTGCAAAAGCTGCCTAGTACTGCCATGATTGTCAACAATATCTGGGAAATTGTGCGTGTGTGTGAGTGAAGGAGGCATGAGGTTCCTAATTGCAAAACTTCTAATGAGTTTCTCCTGCTCCTTGAAAGGGACATAATTCTAGCCAGAGAGAGAGAGAACTTAGTATGTGGCTGCACAGGCCAAAAGGTTGGTGAGCCCCCAGATTGTCAGATCAACTAAAATGTTGGCTACTGAATCATGTCCTTGTACATAGCTGGTGAACCAGCTGCACCAGAGAAGTGGTGGTTTTTGCTGTGCCTAAATGTTGAGTTGCAAGGCTGACAACAAAAAGGAAAGGTGGACAACCTCCAAACTAAAAAGCTAAAAGGTCTACTCTAAAATGTATCAAAAGCATACCAGTTGCCGTGAACACTATATTTGAGAATATTTTGTAGAATAGTCTATATTTGCCATAAAACTATTCTGTGGAAGGTTTTGTGTGTGTGAATTTTAAGTGCCACTTAGAATTCATACAGAGAGGCTTGGTTGGTAATATTAAATGGTATACAAATGTTGGATGCCTGTAACTAGCTGCAAACAATGGGCAGCATCCAAGCAAAGATTTGTCCAAGTGGAATGCTTCTGCTTGTGCATGGAGGCGGGAAGGTGATTTTTACCAATTCTCCCTTTTCCTCTGCAGCTTTTTGTGCCTGCCAGAAATATGTCTGTGAGAGTTGAGGGACCCTCTGGGATATTTTTTAGTTGTAGTCTGAGTGTCCAGTACTTTCTGTATACTGTACAATTAGATGTGCATAAATGTCTATGATGTTTAATTAGAGAACACTAGAAAGAACAGAGCTCAAACGGAGTGGTGTTATTTTTGGTAATTTTTGTAATTTTTTAATTTTTAAAATAAAAGTTTTCTGAAACATGTGTGTCAGTCAGATGTATGTTGTGGGGGCGGGGGTGCAATTTCAGTGCTTGCCCTAGGCGCCGTTTTCCCTAGTTACGCCTCGAAGCTGCCATATACCATATACCCTTGGTCTATCTAGCTCAGTATTGTCTACCCAGTCTGGTAGCGGCTTCTCCAAGGTTTCAGGCAGGAGTCTCTTGCAGCCCTATCTTGGAGATGCTGCCATGGAGGGAACTTGGGACCTAGATGCTCTTCCCAGAGTGGCTCCATCTCCTGAGGGGAATATCTTCCAGTGCTCACACTTCTAGTCTCCCATTCAAATGCAAACCAGGGTGGACCCTGCTTAGCTAAGGGGGCGGCGGTGTGGCGGGCGCGGCGGGGGGGCGCAATTTCAGTGCTTGCCCCGGGCGCCGTTTTCCCTAGTTACGCCTCTGCACCAACATAATGGCGAAAGCACGAATTAATCATCAAGGAGGAACCAGTTCTCACTCTCTTCACCAGGAAGCAACACTCCTCCTTCAGTGGGCAGAAACATATCTGGCATAAAAAGGAAGTTGAAAGGGAAAGTCAGGAGGGTCAAATCACTTCAGAAAGCAAGGAACTTATTTAAAACTACAATACTAGAAGCTCAGTTAGAATGTATATCAAGAATGAAAAAAGGTACCATCAAGTTCAGGATGGTGCCAGCATGGCTAACAAGTAGAGTCAGGGAAACTATAAATGCTGCTATAAATCTCCAACTACCCACATAGTCTAGCCTTGCTCCTCTGTAATGCCAGTTCAGTTTGGAATAAGACTGAAATAGTCCATGATTTGATCATGGATGAGGGAGCTGACCTGGCATGTATAACTGAGACCTGGTTGGGGAAGGCTAGTGGTCCAGTGTGGGCTCAGCTTCTCCCACCAGGTTACTCTGTTGTGGAGCAGGCTAGGGGAAGTGGGCGGTGTGGTGGAGGAATGTCTGTGGTCCATAAGAATACCATCTCCCTTGCCAGGGCCCCTGTGAGACAGTTGACTTGGGTGTGTATTTTTTAGGCTGGATACTAGGGATTGGGGATTCTGTTGGTGTACCGTCCACCCCACTGCCCATCTGATTCCCTGACATTCACGGAGCTGTTCACGGAGTTGGTGTTGGAGTCTCCTAGACTTCTGGTGCTGGATGACTTCTATATCCACTTTAGAGCTGGCTGATCTGGTGCGGCTCAGGAGTTCATAGCGGCCATGACAGCTATGGGCCTATCCCAATTAGTTTCAGGATCAACGCGTGTTGCAAGCCACACACTCAATTTGGTCTTTTGTTCAGGCGGGTGTTCCATGGGTGGGAGATATGGTGGTTTCCCCATTGTCATGGACGGATCACTATCTGGTTAAGGTTGGTTTCACAGCCACAATCCACCCCTGCAGGGGTGGTGGACCTATTAAGATGGTCTATCCAAAAAGGCTGCTGGACCCAGAAGGATTCCAAAAAGTCTTGGAGGATTTTGAAGTTGGTGTGGCTGGTGATTCTGTTGATGCCCTGGTGCAGTGTGCTATCTAATTCTTTTCTTCTGTGTGTGGAATGAATTTTGTTCTGGGTGGCAGTATCAAGGCAGTGTGCGCACACATACATTCCGAATGGGGCATTCCTGATTCAACTTGAGCAGGATCTAAAATTAACTAAGCAGACAGACTTGTGAGCACGCACACGTGTGCACACTTTAGAGGGAACACTGCCCTGGTGGGAACCTGGATTAGAGAACTCACCAGATCTCTCCAAACTAGGGAGTGGGTGACAAATGGCAAATGTGGTTCAATGTAAGCAAGTGTAAAGTGATGTGGGCTCCCCAGCGGCATCTGGTGGGCCACTGTGTTAAACAGGATACTGGACTAGATAAGCCTTGGGCCTATCTAGTCCAGCCTACAGGGACATTCTTATCATTGTGTGCACACCATGTGAGCAGAATTCTATTTCTCCATGTCAACATCATCAGGAAAAGGAATATTCTCCCTGAATGCCTGCTTGGAAGCAGTAATGGGCTGGGTGAGGGATAACAAACTGAGACTGAATCCAGACAAGAGGTACTTATTGTGCGGGGTCGTCACTCGGGAAACGATATTGATCTACCTGTTCTAGATGGGATCACACTTCCCCAGAAGAAACAGATACGCAGTCCGGGAGTGCTTCTGGATCCACACCTTTTCCTGGTTCCTCAGACTGAGGCAGTGGCCAAAAGCGCTCTCTATCAGCTTCGGTTGATACGTCAGCTGCATCAGTTTCTTGAGGTTCATACTCGCAAAACAGTAGTACACTTGCTGGTAACCTCCAGACTTTATTATTGCAATGTGCTCTATGTGGGGCTGCCTTTGTACATAGTCTGGAAACTACGATTAGTACAAAATGTGGCAGCCAGGTTGGTCTCCACGTCATCTCGAAGAGACCATATTACTCCTATATTACAGGAGTTGCACTGGCTGCCAATAAGTTTCCGGGCAAAATACAAAGTGCTGGTTATCCTCTATAATAAAAGCCTTGGTGTCCGTCCGTGGAAGGACACCAAGGCGTGTGTTCGTGCCTCCCTGGCCTGTACTGGGCATGCGCTTCGCGCATGCCCAGAACAGTGCAAGGGAGACACGACCGGCGGCCATCTTGGGTGGCCAAAAGCGGCCGCCCCGAAAAGGCTGGTTGTGTGGCGGCAGGGGAAACTGGCCGAGGCGGTGGCAGAGCCGCCGCCTCGGCCGAAAAAGACGGAGCCCAGGCCCAGAAGATGGGGGACGGAGCGGAGGCCGGCGGCAGCACGGAGGCCGGCGGCGGTCGGCGGCACAGAGCCGACCACGAATGGCCCGGCCCAGCTGCAGAGGCCGACAGCGGCGCCCCCAGAGTCCACCCAGCCGCTGATTGGGGGGGAAGAGGCGGCGGGGGAAGCCGGTCAAGGTGGCGGCACCACTGTGTCAGAGCCAGGCGGGAGAATTTGGGGCCTGAAGCCGGGCGGGGGGGGAAGCCGGCCGAGGCCTGCCGGCAACGCCGCTGGAGCAGGGCGGAAGGGCGAATTTGGGCCCCTTCCCTTCCTAGCGCCCGTTATTCAACGTGCTAAAATTTACTTGTAACCAATAAAGCCCTAAACAGCTTAGGCCCATGGTACTTAAGAGAGCGTCTTCTTCTGCATGATCCCCATCGTCTACTGCGTACATCAGGGGAGGCTCGTCTGTGGCTACCTTCATGTCATCTGGTGGCCACCCAGGGACGAGCCTTCTCTGTTGTCTCCCCGAGACTCTGTAACGTGCTTCCCATGGGAATTAGAGTCTCCCCATCTCTAGCGGCTTTTCAAAGGTGTTTTTTTAAATAATTAAAAATACTCATCTTTTTACCCAGGCCTTTTTAGCTTTTTAACTTTTTAAACTTTGGATTGTTTATTATTTGTGTTAAACTGTTTTTAGCATTTAATTGATTTTATTGTTTTGTTTTTGTTGAAAACCACCCTGAGACCTTGGGTTGTTGTGGTATAAAAATGCACTAAATAAACAAACACCAAAGTGGATTGGCTCAGCCACACTGAGATTCACCCAGCAAAATGGAGCCTCAACCATCGAGTTTTTAGTCTACTCACGGCACACTTCGAGTGTCATCATCATCAGTTTTATTACGGCCATTGGCCAGCAAAAATGGTAGTAACAAATATACACAGTACGTCAATAAAACAATGCTAAAACACAATATGAGAGATTACAATCAATAATAATAAATTATTTAAAAACAACAGACAGCTCTCGCAGTTAGGCACTTAATAGGGACCTCAACCTAATGGCAATATAGAAAAATTTAGCCACAACTGCTGTAGTCCCAGGGCTCGAATCCGCGAGGCAGTAATAAGTATAAAAGAGATCACACCTTCTGGGAAATTTAAGTAACAAAGGGGAAATGAGCTCTTCTCTAGCATCCCGATACAACGAGCAGTACAACAACACATGGGTGACAGTTTCCAGAAGGCCAACGCTACAAGGACAGAAAACTGCAACAGGATTATCTTTTGCAAACCTCTGATCCAAAAGAGAAGAGGGCAGCACATTGAACCGGGCTCGGGCAAATGCAGCCCGAAATTTGGAAAAATGTAGCGTTGTCAAATAACTAGCACCTCTATCTCCCCAGGGTGGCAAAATCCCAAAATGTAAAGGGGAGCAAGTCCTATTGGCCGAGGACCTAAGTTCCTGCCGTTCAATATCATGCAACCGGAGAAATAATATTTCCTTCACCTTATTATATTCCCAAGTGAGGAGTTCTGAAGGAGAAAGGCCCAGTTGAATAATTTTATTATTTACAAATGTTAGCCAGGGGTTAGGATAAGAATCCACCCATAGATGTTGGAAAAAAGAAAATTCCTGAATCTCAGAACAGAGTTTACTCCATCTAGTGAAAGTAAGTTCCCAGGCTTTACAGACAATAGAGAAAGACCCAGATTCCAAACATAGAGCAGAATAAGGCACACATCTAGGCACAGCAAAAATTGCTCTCAGAAAAATAGACTGTACTCTCTCCAGTTCAGCTGTTACACCCTGGATCCATAGCGAAACTCCAAAAAGTAGTTGGGCCACGATCTTAGCATGAAATACCTGGAATGTCATGGGAACAAACTGGCCCCCTTTAGAGTAGTAAAATCGCAAAAAGGCACTGAGGGTATTGCGGGCTTTGTGAATTGAAGACAGCCTTTGAATTTTCCAATTTAGATTATATTGAAATATATGCCTAAATATTTATAGTTGTAAACCTGCTCAATGTGGTTCTGATTTATTACCCATTTATATAGTTTCCTGGATTTAGAGAAAACCAGGACCTTTGTTTTTTTGTAGTTAACTGTTAGTTTGTTATCATTGCAGTAGCCGGCAAAAGCACGCAACAGTCTTTGTAAACCTAATCTGGACTGGGATAGCACGGCTGCGTCATCGGCATAGAGTAAAATGGGCACTCGTTTGTTAGCCAGCTTTGGGGCATGGGAGTCCACACTCTCCAGAAATGGAGCCAAATCATTGATAAAGAGATTGAACAGTGTCGGGGCCAAGACGCAGCCCTGTCTAACCCCTCGAGTAGAGGGGATAGAATCAGTTAGGGCCCCATTGATAGCATATCTAACCCGTAATGAGGAATTGGAATAAAGCTGCATCATCAAAAATAGCAATCTCTTATCTATTGTTGTTTTTTCAAGTTTGGACCATAATAAATATCTGGAGATAGAATCAAACGCGGATTTTAAGTCAATAAAGGCAACAAAAAATTTACATTTGGGGCCACTAGAGTATTTCTTTGCTAGATGGTGCAAGATCATACAATGATCGAGAGTAGAGCGGCCTGCTCTAAAGCCTGCTTGTTCAATCCCGAGAATTTGATTTTTCTGAGATCCATGCCTCAAGCTTAACCAAAAGGTACAGAGCATATAATTTGCCAACCACTGACAGCAAACTAATGGGTCGATAATTGGATGGGTCTGAATGGGAACCATTTTTGAATATGGGAACCACTATTGCTGATTTCCATTGCTCTGGAACAACGCCTGAACTATTGATCGATGTAAATAAATTAGCTAAAACTAAAGCCCACCATTCTATATTAGATTTTAATAGTTCAGGAAGAATAAGATCAGGACCAGGAGCTTTTCCATTTTTAAGGTGACCTATTAGATCCGTTATTTCAGCGGGCGTAACAGGAGGCCAACGGGGCAACTCCCCAATCAGAGGGGGAACAAAGATCTGGCTAGGCTGGGCATCATTATAGACAGCAAAAAAGTGAGATTCCCACGATCTAGCCGGAATTTTACAAGAGATATTAACCCAGCTGGTTGCCGAAACCAATCTCCAAAAATTGTGGCTATCTTTATTAGTAGTGGCCATGATAAGCTTGTTCCAGACATTTCGCAATGCTTGTTGTTTAGCATATTTAAGACTACTTTTGTATGCCTTTTTAATCTGATAGTAGATTGATGGAACTGTTTGTTCTGTACCCGATCTGTATTCTCTATAGATACTCAGCAGTTGTTTACGTAAAGCCCTGCAACGCAGATCAAACCAGTTATTAGCTGCTCTTTTACTATAGGTCTGTGTGGAATGTAGCTTACTACAATGTAGGAACTTTTGCATAAAAGCAGTTTCCAATTTTCCGTATGCAACAATTGTTTGTGGTCCCAGGTGAGCTTGCACAATGGAATCAAATAAATCTCTACCTTCGGGAGAATCATAGAACCTGGAGATCTCATTTTCTACCTCCTTGGACCATTTTATCTTGCAGCTAAGATTGGCAGAACTTTCCTCAAAAGCACAGGGGAACAAATTACCCCTCCTTTCTTGAGGAAGATCTAAATAGATGTTCATGGGTAAGTGATCACTAAAAATTTGCTCACCCACTTCAAAGGAAGATACATAGGGAAGGATCGATTTGGAAACCATAACATAGTCCACTACACTATTTCCCCAAGAGGAAGGAAACGTATATTCCCCAGGAATATCTGAGGGTATAGTACCGTTTAAAATGGTCAACTCATGTATCTTAGTTAAATAGAGCAATTGAGCTCCTGATGAGTTGATACATTTATCTTTAGAATAACGGTTAATGAGAGAAGCACCATTTATGCAATCTCCCCATTTCCAAAAATGTGAGGCCATCAAAGTTTTATCATCGGTACCACATCTGGAGTTAAAATCCCCCATAAGAATTACTGAAGCATGGGGAAAATTCAATAATGCTTCGGTTATATAGATATCCAACTGTTCCCAAATTGTTGTAGTGGAATTAAGTGATTGACTGGGAGGCAGATAAACATTGATCAATAACAAGTCTCCACTCCTAGCCTTGATCAAAATAGCCATAGCATAGGGGGGCAGGTCAGCTAATCGGATAGATTCTACATTTAAGGCTAACGATATACAACATGCTAAGCCAGCCTTCAGCCTTCCCCTATTGGTATCCGAGTGGGCTTTCAGTGAGTAGATGATATAGCCACTGATATTGATCTGAATGACTCATACGGTCCATCTCAAATGTTTCCTTGGAGGAGCTACCCTGCTTTCCCCACCTAGAGTGCACCATTTCTCTTCATGGAATCTCCACACAGTCCTTGGAGCACTACAAGTTCCTCCATTTGAACTTCTCCGATCAATCCTGCTCCATCTTCTGACATATAAGTTGAGATTCCTAGTAGCTGTTGCCTCCGTCAGAAGAGAGTCAGAACTTCAAGCACTCTCCATCAACAAACTCTCCTGTATATTCTCTGCAGACTCCATTTGACCTATCCCCACCCTTTCTTCATCCCAGGACATTATCCTGCCTTCTTTTTGGCCTAAATCTTCACAACCATTGGAGCAGGCATGGCACAAGCTGGATGTCTGATGCCTAAAGACCTATATCCAACATACTGATGACCATGTTGGTCATCAGGCGCCCTATTTGTGGTGTTTCTCCCTACTTCCATGGGCCAGAAAGTATCAAAAACCACTATCGCCAAATTGATCAGAGCCTGCATATCCCTGGCATACATTAATAATACAGACAGCTCTCCATATCTTAGCGCATTAGGCCAGGGCAGCAGCAGCAGCAATGGCAGGCTTCTTGACAAACACTCCCATGTCAATTATGTAAGGCAGCAATCTGGTCTTCCCAGTCTGTCTTCACCAGGTATTACACAAGATGGACACTCACCGTTCTGCCGAAGCCACATTCTGTAGATGAGTATTGCAGCAGGTACTCCAGCAGTCGCTCCAGATGCTTCCCACATGGGCTCATCAGCTGTGTCATATCACACAATATGACACTTAAAAACACTCATCTTTTTACCCAGGCCTTTTAGCTTTTTAACTTTTTAAACTTTGGATTGTTTATTATTTGTGTTAAACTGTTTTTTAGCATTCAATTGATTTTATTGTTTTGTTTTTGTTGAAAACCACCCTGAGACCTTGGGTTGGGGTGGTATAAAAATGCACTAAATAAACAAACAAATAAACAAACACTAAAGCGGATTGGCTCAGCCACACTGAGATTCACCCAGCAAAATGGAGCCTCAACCATCGAGTTTTTAGTCTACTCACGGCACACTTCGAGTGTCCACAATCCAACCTCTTTGTGGTGCCCAACAACACCAAACTTCCAAGATTCTTTGCCCACTTCCTGCGTGAAGGAGCAGAAGTGGTAGATGCCCTTGCAACACCATGGCCACAGGAAATAGTGTATGCATTTCCTCCTGTCCCCCTGGTCAGCAGATGCCTTCGCAAGATCCAATTGTACCAGATGAAGGTCATCCTAGTGGCCCGATACTGTCCAAAGAGATACTATGGCCCATGCCACTCATATTGGACCAGAACTCATAGCCCAGCAGGCCAGGCTGAGGCCTGTGCGTCTTTGCTAGCAATTCCATTGAGAGATTCTCTGTTGCAAGGCCTCGCTCTACTTTGAGTGAAATGATTAACTCCTAGTAGACAAGCTGGAAGCTCATCCCTTACTTCCAATGACATCATGCTTATCATGTTGATGTCACCTATATTGTTCTGCCTTAGTCAAATGCGTTGACTAACTAGCCTCAAGCATGTTCCCCTTGGCTGTTACTTTAAACATTCTTTTTCTTAGAATCACACACTAAGTAGATGTACACAAGAAGTAGTTTAATTGCTGTCTCACACATATTAGCTTAAAATCCCTTTTGACATTTTTAACACTCTTTGGAGCAAGAAGTGCCAGGAGTCTGCTTCTTAGGCAAAGACAGACCAGCAACTTAAGAAATACAGATGTTTGGAGAACAAAATGAGCAAATTGCTTCCTGACAACAAAAAGACATTATGCAGAGGATGCTGCTCTGAACTTTTACAACTAAGAAACAGTTTTGTCATAAGAGGGAAGTTTTATGATAAGAGCGACTGACACTTTAGAGATCCAGGACTGAGACTTCTATCTTGAAAGAACTCCTAGTGCAGGTCTATGGGAGCCAGCTGCTATAAAAAGGGGTCTCTGGACATGGCAAATCAGCAAGTTTTGCCCAACCAGCAGATCTTTGCTCAAGAGCGATCCCAGAGTTCACTGTTCAAGCCATGGGGCTAGAGCAGGAATTCTTTCCATGGACAGGGACCATCTGTGATCTCTGCTGTGGGTGAGAAGTCAAAACTACCCAGCCATGGTGCTCTCTCTCTCTGTCTTGCTCTGAGCATCCACCACCAGTCTGCTTGACTGCTTGAAGCCTGCATTGCTCCCAAGCCCCAGCAACAAACAAGTCCTTTGAAGCCTTCTTTGTGAACCTGGTGAGATGCCTATCTAACGAATGGCTCAGACTGCTCCCCTTCCCTCCTCCCTACTAATCACTGCTCCTCCCTACTAATCCCTTTCCTAAGTCCTCCCTTCTTTCTTCTCTCTCTGAATGTTTTATTAGGATTTGTTAGACAGCTGTAATTATTGATTGCACACACATGTGATGGCTAGGCACATTGCACTACACCTTGAATTGGAAACATATTTAATTTGGATGACCTGTTTGAATTGTATCCTGATGAGCAACTTTCTATAGTAAAGCCCACTGAACTCTCTGGGTGTGTCTTCCTCTATCTCTGTTTGCGCGCCCAGATCCTACATGGTCACCATCTCCAAGAACCAATTCAGTTTGTGTATAATGTGACTTTGCCTCTTTCCCTCTGAGCATATACAGAGTGAGAAACCAGATTTAGCTCATAAAAGAGACACTGGTTTTCAGAGATCCTTCACCTCGCCACACCACCGTGGTTCCTACCAGTCTCGATGGACCTTCTCCAACAAGGGCCCATCATCCACCACGATTCAGTCTGGTTAAGTTTAGCTATAAACTAAAAGGAACCTCCTTAAACAGTTTGGATACTAGGACAGGGCCTTGAACACCATATTGGTGACCAGAAGGGCTTCCACAGTTCACCTGGACAGCCTCTTTGCATTGATGCTCTAGACACCACCAGCAGAGAGATGATTGTGACCTCAAAGACCTCCTTGTGTTCCTACAGGAGGGCAAAGTGAACATTCTAAAGCAACAAGTAGCAACAACACATTCTAAAGCAACAACACATTCTAAAGCAACAAGTAGCAACACTCTTGGGACTGTTGGCTTCTAACATCTGTCAATGACTCATACGGTCCATCTCAAATGTTTCCTTGGAGGAGCTACCCTGCTTTCCCCACCTAGAGCCCCTGGTGGCGCAGTGGTAAAACTGCCGCCCTGTAACCAGAAGGTTACAAGTTCGATCCTGACCAGGGGCTCAAGGTTGACTCAGCCTTCCATCCTTCCGAGGTCGGTAAAATGAGTACCCAGAATGTTGGGGGCAATATGCTAAATCATTGTAAACCGCTTAGAGAGCTCCGGCTATAAAGCGGTATATAAATGTAAGTGCTATTGCTATTGCTAGAGTGCACCATTTCTCTTCATGGAATCTCCACACAGTCCTTGGAGCACTACAAGTTCCTCCATTTGAACTTCTCCGATCAATCCTGCTCCATCTTCTGACATATAAGTTGAGATTCCTAGTAGCTGTTGCCTCCGTCAGAAGAGAGTCAGAACATCAAGCACTCTCCATCAACAAACTCTCCTGTATATTCTCTGCAGACTCCATTTGACCTATCCTCACCCTTTCTTCATCCCAGGACATTATCCTGCCTTCTTTTTGGCCTAAACCTTCACAACCATTGGAGCAGGCATGGCACAAGCTGGATGTCTGATGCCTAAAGACCTATATCCAACATACTGATGACCATGTTGGTCATCAGCCGCCCTATTTGTGGTGTTTCTCCCTACTTCCATGGGCCAGAAAGTATCAAAAACCACTATCGCCAAATTGATCAGAGCCTGCATATCCCTGGCATACATTAATAATACAGACAGCTCTCCATATCTTAGCGCATTAGGCCAGGGCAGCAGCAGCAGCAATGGCAGGCTTCTTGACAAACACTCCCATGTCAATTATGTAAGGCAGCAATCTGGTCTTTCCAGTCTGCCTACACCAGGTATTACACAAGATGGACACTCACCGTTCTGCCGAAGCCACATTCTGTAGATGAGTATTGCAGCAGGTACTCCAGCAGTCGCTCCAGATGCTTCCCACATGGGCTCATCAGCTGTGTCATATCACACAATATGACACTTAAAAACACTCATCTTTTTACCCAGGCCTTTTAGCTTTTTAACTTTTTAAACTTTGGATTGTTTATTATTTGTGTTAAACTGTTTTTTAGCATTCAATTGATTTTATTGTTTTGTTTTTGTTGAAAACCACCCTGAGACCTTGGGTTGGGGTGGTATAAAAATGCACTAAATAAACAAATAAACAAACACTAAAGCTGATTGGCTCAGCCACACTGAGATTCACCCAGCAAAATGGAGCCTCAACCATCGAGTTTTTAGTCTACTCATGGCACACTTCGAGTGTCCACAATCCAACCTCTTTGTGGTGCCCAACAACACCAAACTTCCAAGATTCTTTGCCCACTTCCTGCGTGAAGGAGCAGAAGTGGTAGATGCCCTTGCAACACCATGGCCACAGGAAATAGTGTATGCATTTCCTCCTGTCCCCCTGGTCAGCAGATGCCTTCGCAAGATCCAATTGTACCAGATGAAGGTCATCCTAGTGGCCCGATACTGTCCAAAGAGATACTATGGCCCATGCCACTCATATTGGACCAGAACTCATAGCCCAGCAGGCCAGGCTGAGGCCTGTGCGTCTTTGCTAGCAATTCCATTGAGAGATTCTCTGTTGCAAGGCCTCGCTCTACTTTGAGTGAAATGATTAACTCCTAGTAGACAAGCTGGAAGCTCATCCCTTACTTCCAATGACATCATGCTTATCATGTTGATGTCACCTATATTGTTCTGCCTTAGTCAAATGCGTTGACTAACTAGCCTCAAGCATGTTCCCCTTGGCTGTTACTTTAAACATTCTTTTTCTTAGAATCACACACTAAGTAGATGTACACAAGAAGTAGTTTAATTGCTGTCTCACACATATTAGCTTAAAATCCCTTTTGACATTTTTAACACTCTTTGGAGCAAGAAGTGCCAGGAGTCTGCTTCTTAGGCAAAGACAGACCAACAACTTAAGAAATACAGATGTTTGGAGAACAAAATGAGCAAATTGCTTCCTGACAACAAAAAGACATTATGCAGAGGATGCTGCTCTGAACTTTTACAACTAAGAAACAGTTTTGTCATAAGAGGGAAGTTTTATGATAAGAGCGACTGACACTTTAGAGATCCAGGACTGAGACTTCTATCTTGAAAGAACTCCTAGTGCAGGTCTATGGGAGCCAGCTGCTATAAAAAGGGGTCTCTGGACATGGCAAATCAGCAAGTTTTGCCCAACCAGCAGATCTTTGCTCAAGAGCGATCCCAGAGTTCACTGTTCAAGCCATGGGGCTAGAGCAGGAATTCTTTCCATGGACAGGGACCATCTGTGATCTCTGCTGTGGGTGAGAAGTCAAAACTACCCAGCCATGGTGCTCTCTCTCTCTGTCTTGCTCTGAGCATCCACCACCAGTCTGCTTGACTGCTTGAAGCCTGCATTGCTCCCAAGCCCCAGCAACAAACAAGTCCTTTGAAGCCTTCTTTGTGAACCTGGTGAGATGCCTATCTAACGAATGGCTCAGACTGCTCCCCTTCCCTCCTCCCTACTAATCACTGCTCCTCCCTACTAATCCCTTTCCTAAGTCCTCCCTTCTTTCTTCTCTCTCTGAATGTTTTATTAGGATTTGTTAGACAGCTGTAATTATTGATTGCACACACATGTGATGGCTAGGCACATTGCACTACACCTTGAATTGGAAACATATTTAATTTGGATGACCTGTTTGAATTGTATCTTGATGAGCAACTTTCTATAGTAAAGCCCACTGAACTCTCTGGGTGTGTCTTCCTCTATCTCTGTTTGCGCGCCCAGATCCTACATGGTCACCATCTCCAAGAACCAATTCAGTTTGTGTATAATGTGACTTTGCCTCTTTCCCTCTGAGCATATACAGAGTGAGAAACCAGATTTAGCTCATAAAAGAGACACTGGTTTTCAGAGATCCTTCACCTCGCCACACCACCGTGGTTCCTACCAGTCTCGATGGACCTTCTCCAACAAGGGCCCATCATCCACCACGATTCAGTCTGGTTAAGATTAGCTATAAACTAAAAGGAACCTCCTTAAACAGTTTGGATACTAGGACAGGGCCTTGAACACCATATTGGTGACCAGAAGGGCTTCCACAGTTCACCTGGACAGCCTCTTTGCATTGATGCTCTAGACACCACCAGCAGAGAGATGAATGTGACCTCAAAGACCTCCTTGTGTTCCTACAGGAGGGCAAAGTGAACATTCTAAAGCAACAAGTAGCAACACTCTTGGGACTGTTGGCTTCTAACATCTGTCAATGACTCATACAGTCCATCTCAAATGTTTCCTTGGAGGAGCTACCCTGCTTTCCCCACCTAGAGTGCACCATTTCTCTTCATGGAATCTCCACACAGTCCTTGGAGCACTACAAGTTCCTCCATTTGAACTTCTCCGATCAATCCTGCTCCATCTTCTGACATATAAGTTGAGATTCCTAGTAGCTGTTGCCTCCGTCAGAAGAGAGTCAGAACATCAAGCACTCTCCATCAACAAACTCTCCTGTATATTCTCTGCAGACTCCATTTGACCTATCCCCACTCTTTCTTCATCCCAGGACATTATCCTGCCTTCTTTTTGGCCTAAACCTTCACAACCATTGGAGCAGGCATGGCACAAGCTGGATGTCTGATGCCTAAAGACCTATATCCAACATACTGATGACCATGTTGGTCATCAGCCGCCCTATTTGTGGTGTTTCTCCCTACTTCCATGGGCCAGAAAGTATCAAAAACCACTATCGCCAAATTGATCAGAGCCTGCATATCCCTGGCATACAATATGTCCTCCTATCCAGCAGCAGGAAGAATCCTTCATGGTAAGTAACCAATGCTCCTATTTGCAGATGAATATGCATAGTGAATATGCATAGTACTGCACTGCACAGGTTCCCTCCCCTTCTTTGCCTTGTCTCATTTGCCCCTTCCCCAAGGGGTGTAGCTAGGAGAGAGGGGGACCATGTCCATCCCTCTCTCTGGCAACCCCCCAGAGTGAGGGAGATAATGAAGAAAATAGGGAGGGATGGAGCTGGAGGGCCCTCGGGAGCTGGGGGCCCATGTTCTTTGAACCCTTTAACTCAATTATAGCTACACCTCTGCCTTCTCCCAATTGGAGGTGTAAACATTTTCTTAACTTTGAAAAACACACTCTTCCACATTACTGGGCACCTTTTTTTTTTTTTTTTTTTTGGTAGTGTAGAGGGCTAGTATATATGTAAAGCTCTGAATATAAAATCAAGCCCTCATGCTTCAGTTTTGCTTGCCTTGTTTCCTGCCCAGCCAGCTGAACAAATCAGCTGCAGGTTCTTGGATTGCTTGATTGCCTAGATAGGGAGTGTCCCTGTTTAGTTTAGAGGCATTCTCAGCCAAGTCTAGAATCAGTGATTTGGTCATGAGAGTGAAGTATCGGGGTACCCTTGACCCCAATAGGGGAGGTTCGTTGCTGGGCAGATGGAGCCCAAGTTCAAATCTCCATTCAACCATGAAACTAGCTGGGTGACTCTGGGCCAGTCACTTCTCTCTCAGCCTAACCTACTTCACAGGGTTGTTGTGAGGAGAAACTCAAGTATGTAGTACACTGCTCTGGGTTCCTTGGAGGAAGAGCTGGCTATAAATGTAAAAATAATAATAATAATAACAACAACAACCCAGACGAGAGCACTTAAGATCAAAGCTTTTATTTGCCCTGTTAAGTAGCAAAAGTGCTGCTTGGCTCGTGCTCAAAGCAGGACAAAGGCTCAATACAGAGAGCAATACATTTATACTCTAAAATATTCTTCAGAAAACAGCTGCATAGCAGACTCGTCACCGTGGCTGGCCAAGGTTCCTGCCGTTAGGGAATAGGTTACAAGATATGTGCAAGCAATCAGCCAGTCTGTTCCAGCCTTATCACATCCAGCACTTGCGGTTACACTGACTTTTGCCTGTGAGGGAAAACTACCAGCAGGGATAAACAGTAGTACAAACTACTGACAGGGCTTTTCTACAAAGCAGATCCTTGAGACTAGGTAAGCAGAATGGCGTAGCTTAAGTCAAGCTATGCACATATACAGGTGAAACTCAAAAAATTAGAATATCGTGCAAAAGTTCATTAATTTCAGTAATGCAAATTAAAAGGTGAAACTGATATATGAGATAGACGCATTACATGCAAAGCGAGATAAGTCAAGCCTTAATTTGTTATAATTGTGATGATCATGGCGTACAGCTCATGAGAACCCCAAATCCACAATCCCAGAAAATTAGAATATTACATGGAACCAATAAAACAAGGATTGTAAATAGAACAATATCGGACCTCTGAAAAGTATAAGCATGCATATGTATTCAGTACTTGGTTTGGGCCCCTTTTGCAGCAATTACTGCCTCAATGTGGCGTGGCATGGATGCTATCAGCCTGTGGCACTGCTGAGGTGTTATGGAAGACCAGGATGCTTCAATAGCGGCCTTCAGCTCTTCTGCATTGTTTGGTCACATGTCTCTCATCCTTCTCTTGGCAATCCCCCATAGATTCTCTATGGGGTTCAGGTCAGGCGAGTTTGCTGGCCAATCAAGCACAGTAATCCCATTGTCATTGAACCAGGTTTGGGTACTTTTGGCAGTGTGGGCAGGTGCCAAGTCCTGCTGGAAAATGAAGTCAGCATCCCCATACAGCTCGTCTGCGGAAGGAAACGTCTGCGGAAGTGCTCCAAAATCTCCTGATAGACGGCTGCGTTGACCCTGGACTTAATGAAGCACAGTGGACCAACACCAGCAGATGACATGGCTCCCCAAATCAACACAGACTGTGGAAACTTCACACTGGACTTCAAGCATCTTGCATTGTGTGCCTCTCCATTCTTCCTCCAGACTCTGGGTCCTTGGTTTCCAAATGAGATGCAAAAGTTGCTCTCATCAGAAAAGAGGACTTTGGACCACTGAGCAACAGACCAGTTCTTTTTTTCTTGAGCCCAGGTAAGACGCTTCTGACGTTGTTTGTTGTTCAGGAGCGGCTTGACAAGAGGAATACGACATTTGAAGCCCATGTCCAGGATCCGTCTGTGTGTGGTGGCTCTTGATGCACTAACTCCAGCCTCAGTCCACTCCTTGTGAAAGTCCCCAACACTTTTGAATGGCCTTTTCCTGACAATCCTCTCCAGGCTGCGGTCATCCCTGCTGCTTGTGCACCTTTTTCTTCCACACTTTTCCCTTCCACATAACTTTCTATTAATGTGCTTTGATACGGCACTTTGGGAACATCCAACTTCTTTTGCAATTACCTTTTGAGGCTTTCCCTCCTTATGGAGGGTGTCAATGATGGTTTTCTGCACAACTGTCAAGTCAGCAGTCTTTCCCATGATTGTGATTCCTAATGAACCAGACTGAGAGACCATTTAAAGGCTCAGGAACCCTTTGCAGGTGTTATGGATTGATTAGCTGATTGGAGTGGGACACCTGGAGCCTAGACTGTTGAACCTTTTCACAATATTCTAATTTTCTGGGATTGTGGATTTGGGGTTCTCATGAGCTGTACGCCATGATCATCACAATTATAACAAATTAAGGCTTGACTTATCTCGCTTTGCATGTAATGCGTCTATCTCATATATCAGTTTCACCTTTTAATTTGCATTACTGAAATTAATGAACTTTTGCACGATATTCTAATTTTTCGAGTTTCACCTGTATATCCATATAGAACTTCTATATTCTATACCTAATTTGCCATACAGCAAATTAACTATTTGTTATGGGGTGGCTAACAAATAAAGTTGTTGTTGTTCATTGTACTGCCTTCTCAGCTCTGCTGGCTCTGCCATTTCTGTGCCATTCTCAAGTTCATCTTGATAGTTTTAACTTGAGAAGTTTTTTCTGTCTTGTTTCTGTTAATAAAATTTTTTACACTTGGCAGATTGTATATGTACTTATTCTACATGGTTTCTAATGGTTTCTACTGTCACTGTTCTTTATCCTGTGTATGCTATGTTTTCTCGACGATCAGCTGCAGGACCTCTTAGTTTTTATATCTTGTGGGCTGTGCCTGTGCATAAGGCTTTGAGTACTAGTGTAGCATAGGAGCCAGGGCTGTGCCTGTGCACCAATGACTAGTTCAAGTTCACCTCTTGCATGAGTTCACTAGAGGTCTTCAGCAAGCCACGCTCTTGCAGCCTCATCAGCCATCTGCAAAATGGAGATTTTAAAAATGAAACCTAGTTAGCAAGGACTACTGAAAATGTGAACGGAAGATGCTGACATCCAGATTTAACATTCTGCCAAAATGCCAAGATTTTCCATGGGGCGGTGAGGGTGAGTTGATTTTTTATTTTCTCTCCGCTGCAGCTGACTACGTCTCTCAAAATTTCTTCTTGAGGGTTGGAAGACCTTCAGGGAAACAATTTTGGAAGGCACAGGTGGCTACTGAGGGAAAAGGAATTTCCCCTTATGCAACAGGAAACCTTGTCATACAAGGATTAGTCTGGATGCTGGCCACTATGAATGTTCACTTAATAAATATTAAGTATCTGTCAATGTAAAACCTGCCTAATTGCATGATTTGTTCCACTGTGGAATGCTCTTGAGACAGGGGTCTCCCCCCTGTAGGGCTTGTCAAACTTGATGGCACTCCAGAAGTGGATATTTAATATTGACCAGCTCTTTTTTTCCCCTTGTTGTAGGTGTTGGTGTCTTAAACAACTTATTGTATGCAGTAGGAGGTCATGATGGCCCTTTAGTTAGAAAAAGTGTTGAAGTGTATGATCCTGCCATCAATACATGGAAGCAGGTTGCAGATATGAACATGTGTAGGAGAAATGCAGGTAAATAGTTGAATTAAAAGTGACTTTAGTGGAGTATTAAAGACAACACTACTTTGGGATGGCAATTTATGCTTTCAGGAACCTCTGAAAGCATATAAACCTCTTATAAACCTCTTTGTTTATAACTGAGATTTTGTTTCAAAGCTGCAAAACCTAATGGGTAGGGTCTTTCTGTTAAAGCTAGAGTTTTATCTATCATAGTTACAAGGGAACTGAAATAATCCACCCATAACTGGTCTGTTTTTCTATTTTTATTAGCAGGTTTAGTGTTGTAGCTCTTATTTAAATTGTGGCAATTTGCACTCAGCCTGGCTTGCATTCTTTTTATATAGTGTTGTGATTTAAACTTGGAGATATCATATACTAACGTGTGTTGCAGTTTTAATACTTGCAAACAACTCTTTTACAAAATGCAGTACTGTTGAATGAGTACAATATTCACTGTACATCAACTATAGTGGTTATTTGCTACATTGGTGAAAATAATATATAAAAGAATTCTAGGCTAAATAATAGCATTATAATAAAATAACTATAACCTTCTGATTCATGGTATTTTCCATCATGGTTCATAATGCTGAACAAATTGCCTTATACATTCATAAACTTTGCTACAGGAGCTCTTCTGGACAAACATTCCCTCCTACCCCCTCCACCAATGTATCTCCATTAGCCACAGAGGTTGTTGGAAGAAGAGAGGGGAAAGCACAAAATACAATTTGTAAAGATGCCAAGACAACTACATTCCATATCACTTGGATATCACAGGCACTATGCAATATATGCTGTGACACTCATGCAGCCACATTCCTCATAGCACTCAATAGTGATGAATTCGATTAAATTGTATTATTCCAGTAACATATTGCACTTTCGAGTGCTATAAAAGTCTGTAGTTCTAGATACTTGTGACTTTATACACATCCCACACAACAAAACTGTGAATTTGCCAAGTCATAAACCAATCCCCAAGAAAGGTCTTAACTCCTTTTGACAGCCAGTGTTGCTTGACTAGCTAAGAAAGTAAGCAATTAATGATGACTGTCACTACTTTTTGATTTTGTCTTAGGAGTTTGTGCTGTAAATGGACTCTTGTATGTAGTTGGAGGTGATGATGGTTCCTGTAACTTGGCAACAGTAGAATATTATAATGCAACAACAGATAAGTGGACAGTTGTATCCTCATGCATGAGTACTGGAAGGAGCTATGCAGGTAATGGAAAATTATTTCTAAAAGAGTCTTTTCTCTCCTTCTGAAGGCTAATAAAATTGGATTGTTTCCTCAGTGAAAAGTATAACAGGAATTGGCTGAGAATTCCTCACAGAATGAAAAGAGTAAAAAATTGAATTATGCATAGATAGTGTCTGTTGCAGCAAATTTATATCTGTAGTAAGGTTGAGGAAAACTTAAGAAATCTGGTTCAGGATGTAATTCTGGATTGCACTTTGACTTTTATTTTATTTGAACTTTTCTCTTCAGGATATTAGATCAGTGTTGTCCATATGCCATGCTTGTTAATATGTCAGAGATTAACTATGTGTACTGGGATCTCTATATCAAACGCACGAGAAGCAAGCAGATCCCCATATACAATAAACAATGTATAACACACACTGTTGATATGGGTGTCCTTTATGTTGATAATACAATCCATAGTATAAAACTGAATACAATCTATATTGTCCAAATCCACAATGGTGACCTTCGTTTCATTGTTGAACTTTTTCAAGACAGGTTTTCTATCCTTCATTGTAAGAGTTTCCACCATAGACATATCCAAGATAATATTCCTTTTGGACAAATTTTAAGATTTAAAAAAGTTTATGAACAGTCATATTTCACCAACAAAGGGATACATATTCCCAGGGATTAAGATATATTGTACAAGATCTTCCAGACTGTGATACATCACCGGGCTATCGAAGGACATTCAACTTAAAGGATTGATTAGTACACCCAGATATTAATCGCTCTATGATAAGTTCAAACATGGGATTCACAGGTCATTTTAGGTGTGGCAGTTGCTCCTGCTGTTTTCAATATTTGCAGATTAAGCAATTTGTCAACCCCAACAATGGTTATTCAGTAACATAAATATCCTTTACGAATTGTCTTACATCTCATGTCATATTGTTGTTTGCCCCTGTTCACTTTATGTGGGTCAAACTAGAAGACAATTAAAAACTTGCAGAATTGAGCTTTCTTCTTATCCATTCAGTCGTGTCCGACTCTTGGTCGCTCTATGGATCAATGCAGTCCATGCCATCCTATCTCTTACAGCTTCCTTTAATTCCACCATGGCCATTCCGGTGTCATTTTTAATAATATCCATCCACTGAGTACAAGGCCATCCCCATCTCCTTCTTCCGCTGATAATTCCCAGCATAATTGTATTTTTGAGTGAATCAGCCCACAAGACATGACCAAAATATGTCAGTCTTTGTTTAGTAATCTTGGCTTCTAGCGATATTATTGGTTTAGCACGATCTAAAACTTGCTTATTCGTGATTCTCGCTGTCCATGAGATATGCAACAGTCACCTCTAACACCACATCTCGAAAGCATCCATCCTTCGCCTATCTGCCTCCTTCAGAGTCCAAGTTTCACAGCCATATGTAGCTATTGGAAATATTATTGCATTGACTAGTCTGCATTTGATTGGAAGACTAATATCTTTGCTCTTCCAAATTTTGCTCATGCTGATCATTGCAGTTCTTCCAAGTGCTATATGCCTTCTGTTCTCAGGGCTGCAGTCACCATATTGATCAATTTTAGAGCCAAGAAAAATAAATTCCTTTACTACTTCAATTATCTCATTACTGATCTTCACTCTGACTTTTTTTTTATTTTTTTGCATTTTATATATCACTCTTCCTCCAAGTTGCCCAGAACGGTGTACAACATACTTAAGTTTCTCCTCACAACAACCCTGTAAGTCGGTTAGGCTGAGAGAGAAGTGACTGTCCCAGAGTCACCCAGCAAGTATCATGGCTGAATGGGGATTTGAACTCAGGTCTCCCGGTCATAGTCCAGCACTCTAACCACTACAGCATGCTGGCTCACAAATGTGTGTTTTCTCTGCAGTCGTCAATATCTTTGTTTTCTTGATGTTAAGATGCAATCCAAATTTTTCACTCTTAAAATTAGGACTGGTAATTTAGAGGCCCCATTGACGGCACATTTTTTGGCGCATAACCACAGTGTGGATGATTTAAAGTTCTTTGCTATTGGAAAGGTTTTTGTATCTGGCAACAAAAAGGAATGGATCCAGCAATTAAGTTACTTCAACATGAATCATTATGGATTTTCAATTTGATCACCTTAGTACTGTATGGACTCAATGAAAAATTAGATTTCTCATCCTTTTTGTAAAAAATATTCAGGTTTCTGGCATTTGTATCTCAAATATAAATATTGCTGTCTCTTCAGAATCAACGTCTATCATTGGGTAGCATACCATTAAATCTCCATGTAGAGTTACAATTGACTTCCAGCAGGTGTATAAATTATGTCTGAGTAGTTTTCTACCATTCTGGAATGGTATATCAGGCTGGTGCTTTAGCATATCTTCTTGAAGAAACAGAGGTGATTCTGTGTATAGTTATACAAAATTTTTGCTAAATTTTGTCTTATTTTACAATATGTTATTTTATATAAGGTGGTTTTTATATTGTGTTAGGCTTTTTCATATCAAGTATTTATTAAGGGTTTGTAGAAGATGTTACTTGAATAATTATCTTATTAACATGTTACAGTAAGTAGGCTGTTACAATATATCTTAATCAAGGATGGTTGTATGGTTTCATACAAGTTTTTTGCTTCACACTACTTTAATATGTCTCTTGAAGCAAGGTATATTTTGTATTTTCTGAGATATAATGCACTTACATATGCTTATTAACTAGAGTATAACTGAGTTGTTTCTTGGAAGAGTGGAGTTTGGAGCATATGGAACAATGCCATCAGTGTTATCGAGTTTATGGAATTCCTTGTAAGACTGTTACAAGCTGGTTGTTTTAGTATTTAGTTTCTGTTGCTAATTTCTTGAAGCAATAGAGGTGCTTCTTCACACCAGTGGAACATATGGATTAATACCACCAGTGTAATCGAGTTGCATTGAAGTTTTCTAATATCTCTGATTTGTCATTGACTTGACAAGAGTTCTTATCAAAATGGAGGTAACTGGATCACCGTTGTGGATTTGAATAATATAGACTGTATTGACTTTTATAACAAGGATTATATTATCCTCACAAGTGTTTCTTTATTAAGTATTATCTTGAGTTGAATCTTGGCTCCATCAGAAGTTGAGTGTGTCTTTAGATTTATATAACTTCTTATGTCAACATAAAGGACACTCATATCAACAGTGTTTGTTATACATTTATTTATTATATAGTGAGAATCTTATTGTTTCTCATATGTTAATATGTCCTCTTAAAGAGCATCAGCAGAGAACATGGCTATAATTGGAATTAACCTTGGAAATCTCTTTAATGTATTACTAAATTGTAATAAACACTGAAACAATTGTGCGAGACACACAATTGTCTCATTACAGTTTAGTAATAAATTAAAGAGATTTCCAATTGGTCCTAGAAGCCATGTTCTCTGCTGATGGTTACCTGGGATATCACTTAAAAGATTGGAGAGACACTGGAAGGGAGGAGCATCTGAATAATCAGCACTGGATGTTCTCTTTTGTTCCAATTCTAAAAGTATGTCCAAAATAGATTAAATATCAAAGTGTTGTTCTCATCAGGTTCATGTAGGGTTGCCAGTCCTTTTTGAGCAGGGCTCCTGTGCCCAATAGTATTCAACAGCTGAAGCTTTACTTATTACAGAAATAGAAGGAGGGCAATTTTAACTTTACCTGCTGAATTCCAGCTTGTCAGACACTTCTGACAACTGCCAAAAAAGAACCCCAGGCTCAAATTAAGCATTAGGTTGCAGTTCCATGCTATACATATACAATGTTTGTTCTTATTAATTATTCATTAGCTGTTTTCTATCAGCAGAACAATATCCTGAGTAAGAACAGTTGTGCTAATTGTAATCCTGTGTTCAGAAGGCATTAGAGGTTCGAATGCCTTGGAGTTAGGTTGGTGTTAGTAGATTGTATTGAAACAACAAAGGACTAAAGCCAGGAAAGTGATTAGGTATTTTTACTAAGAATGTATACTCTGACATAATTATTGCTTTGTAAGCAAACTGTTTGTCATGTTGCTATATTGGGACCTGGTGCTCGACTTTTATGTCAAAAGTATGGAATGCAAAATCTCATCACTTCTAATGACAGACCTAAATATCTCCTAAGGAACATGTGGCTAATCCTCTCTAATAAAACGCTTGGTGTCCATCCGTGGACGGACACCAAGCGTGCGTTCGTGCCTCCAAGAAGCCGGGTAAGCGGCGGCGGGGGACACTGGCCGAGGCCTGGCCGCGCCGCCGAAGCCGGGTGGGGGGAAGAGGCGGCGGGGGAAGCCGACCAAGGTGGCGGCAGAGCCGCCGCCGAGGTCTGGCGCCGACGTCGGAGCCGGGCGGGAGGGAGGAAAAAATGCTGCCGCGGCCGACGCCACCAACCTACCACCCTCCCTCCCAACTGCCGAGCCCACCTTACCCCGGCCCATGTCAGTTGGGCACAGATAGACCTTAAATTCAGAGGTAGAGAGGAGCTCGCAAGCAGAGCTCCTCTCTGTGCAAAGCCTCTTCCTGAAATGGCGTTTTGGGCGCAAAGGACGCCTACTGCGTCCTTTATGTCCATGCTGCCAGTTCCGGCACAGCCTTTGCACAGAGAGGAGCTCTATTTGCAAGCTCCTCTCTGCCTCTGAAATTAAGGATTATCTTTGCCCGACTGACACAGGCCGGGGTAAGGTGGACTCGGCAGTTGGGAGGGAGGGTGGTAGGTCGGCGGCGTCGGCCGCGGCTGCATTTTTAAAAAGGATTTCTAAGGCCTCCACTCCACCCCCGGTCCCGGCCTCAGAAAAGTTTAAAAAAAACCAAAACCCTAAAAGGCATGAGAGAAAGCTAGCGCCCGTTATAACGGGCTTAAAAATACTAGTGGACAATATAATGTAAGCTGGCCAGCTTACTACACATGCTATAACTTTGATCTACAGTTGAAGCTGTTTTTAACCCTCTTGCTTGCTATAATGAGCCCCTGGTGGCGCAGTGGTAAAACTGCCGCCCTGTAACCAGAAGGTTACAAGTTCGATCCTGACCAGGGGCTCAAGGTTGACTCAGCCTTCCATCCTTCCGAGGTCGGTAAAATGAGTACCCAGAATGTTGGGGGCAATATGCTAAATCACTGTAAACCGCTTAGAGAGCTTCGGCTATAGAGCGGTATATAAATGTAAGTGCTATTGCTATAATAGAGCAGCCGTATAGGAAAGTTGCACTGAAGTGTACTGCTTTTTCTCTCTAGGTGTTACTGTTATTGACAAACCATTATGAGTTGGCAAATACGTTTCACCTTGATTATGTACTAGAAGCAAGCCTCAATGTTGTTGACTGGGCATCAAAGCGCTGCTCAACTTATGGCTGCACATTGAAACATGTTGGAAGCTGTGATCTGCTACAATTAAGGATGAAAATGAAGATTACTCTAGATTGAAGCAACCTGTAGCATTCTTTGACATTAAGCTGCATCCAACTGAGATGTAGTAAAGATGTGTGAACCACAGTTATTTTGCTGGATCTCTGGACAAAATTTCTTATGGACCAATCTTGTCTGTCATGGTTGACTGGACTTTTTGTGTATGTGAGTGAAAGATAAATGGTGTGTCTTGGTGAAGGTAAATGTCTTTTTCCAAAGAAAAAGAGACATATCCATGAACTGCAGGTTTTCAGAAAAGGTATTAAATTCTCAGCTCAGTTCAGTATAAGCTGGCATGAGAACCTGGTTGCTTTTCTAAATCATTTTTTGTTATATAACTACTGTATGCATATTAAGTGTGTGTAAGTAGCTTTCCTTTATACTTGTTTGGAATTTGATTATAATATTTATAATTGGCATGGTACTTTGAAGTATGCCAGTCCTATGTTGTAAAACAGAGGTGTATATTTTGATATTTACCTATGCTTTAGCATTAACAAATGCCACAGAACATACACAAAATACAGTGCTCCTGCAACATGTGTAATGCCAAAATGTTCTTAACTTATGTACTTACTGTCCTTATATTTACCAAGATTCTCCTTCATGTTTGGCTATAACTGTGTCCATAGGGTTAAAACTTGGCATGGACATAATTGCAGATTTATAATGAATGTATGGAGCTCTGTTTTACTTGCATGGCATTTAAAACTCTTCCTGTGTAACTTTAGCTGCTATTAATGACAATGTATTGTATGTGAACATGTTTGTATATTTTAAAAAAAGGCATTCTGATGTTTTAAATATGACCACAATTATTGTCATTTTGACCTATTTTCTTTAATAAAACTTTACATATTTGTGTTTTCTAAAACTTTTTTGGGACATGTCATTAATCAGTTACTCATAGCAGGAAATCTGGTGGTTTTCTGACAAATCAAATACTATTAGTTTCCTAATCATGGTGTGACTATTTTCATAAAGACAAACTGAAGGAACAGTGACAGATATCCAGATTAACAAAGTGTGGGTGGAAGAGAGTTCCTTCATGGTACAAAGGTGGGGTTATCATGCTGTCATTTAGGTACAGGATAGCTTGATATGTGTAAGAGGGGTGGGGAAGAATGTCGGAATAGCATAAGAACTTACTTGCTTCTGAGTTCCACATAGTCCTCTTTAATAGGGGCCAGCTACGTGCTTCTTGGCATCTCAGATCTAGGACATGGTGTCATAATGTTCTCTCAACATATTTTTCTATTATTGGTCATTGATAATTATCCTGCTTTAACTTCTTGAATTTTAAAAAATGATTCAAATGCCAGTTGATCACTATCCAATTCAACGTAGTATATTGTGTGAAATAGTAGTTCCTCTCTCTGGCTTGCTTTTTTCTTTGAAGAGGTAAAGAACCTCTAAAGCCCTCAATAGCTTGGGTCTAAGGTATTTATGAGAGCACATTCTTTGTCATGAACCTCACCGCTTACTGTGATCGCATGGGGAGGTTTGGTTATGGCTGCCACCAGCTCGTTTGGGGGACTCGGCTTTTCTTGGGGCTGCCCCAACACTTTGGAATGTGCTCCCTGTCCATATAAGAGCTGCTCCATCTTTTTGGCTTTCTTTTAAAAAAATTGCATAAAGACGTGCCTGTTTGCTAAAATGATTTTAGTTGTGTGTTTTTTGTTAAAACTATTAGTTTTATGACATTAAAATGGCTGCTTCTGTTGAGTTTAATTTTAAGCTGTGTACACTCCCTTCAAACTTGGGTGTTAGGTAGTCTAAATGTAATAAAAGCTGTGACACGGCAATACATCTTCAGACTGCAGATGCGGGCTTGCCAATGTTAAGGGTTTAATTTTAAAACAAACCTTTACACAGAAAACTAGAGCCTATTTCAGGTGTCCAGAGCACATGACACTAGTGCCATGCCCAGAGGTGTGAGTTTGGGGCAGTATAAAAATATGTTAAATAAATAAATACAGTGTAGAAGGCATGGAGGGGTGGACGTGTGTCAGATATGCACGGTAGCCTTATCGAGTCCCAGCTATCCAAATATTCAGCACTTGCCTGTTGCCTCCTGCCCACCCTCCATCCCTTTCGTATGGGCACTTGTTTTGTCGTCTTTACTTGGCCTATTAAAACTCGACACGATTCTTTATAGCTTTTTATTTCGGTGTGTAACATAGTGCGTACAGGCCAGCACAGGTTGTGGTGCTGGCACACTCCTGTCCTGTCTTCTCCAGGTGCCTGCATTTTGCCATCCGTGGGTGGCTGATGCCTGCGAATGATTCAGATCGAAGGGAAGCCTAATGATTGTTTGAGAGGCTGAACTGGTTTTTGGGTAGAGCATTCTATCCTGTGAACCAAAATTGTAATTTGGTACCGCCTCTAGGCACAGGTTTGCAATTGCGTAAGATCTGGGACTTGGTCCTGAACAACAGCATAATCCTATTTCACACTCGCTTAACATAAGGACCGATGGGGAAGAAGATACGCCAGTCATTTAAAGTGGTTAACCCTTCAGTAGACATGCAAAAAAACAAAAGGAGAAAGAAAAGTCGCTCTCTTGGTTTCCACAACAAACTTCCACCTCGGGAACCCTCTACACCACGGCGGACCGTGACGAAGTCTCGCGCAGTAGCCAATCGAGCTGCGAAGGTGTTCCTCTGTGGCCAATCAAGGAAGACTATTTCAGGGAATGGTGCTTGCTGTGGTGTGTTCTCGATGTCTTCTTGTAGGTGTTGAGGGAAAGTGCCGGTGCTGGCTGAGGTGAGTGAAAGCGGAGCTGTGTAAGCGAGTGGAAGTGGGTCTTTCCCAGGAGCTTTCCTGGGGTGTCCTGGCCCATTTCTCGGGTCTGGAGGGGGCCTAGTGGCGGCTTCATAGGGGCCCCGGTAAGAAGAGCAGGCGTGTGTCTGTCTTGGTGGGCGTTTGGGTAGAAAAGCTCCAAAAGGGGAGTCTCTTTCTTCCTCCACCCCGACCCGTTTTCTGTAAAGCTACTTCTTTTGTGTCAGGTTCTTGGAACTTCAAAAATGGATGCTGTTCCTTTTATAGCTCTTTGTTTCGTTTCGTTTCCAGATATCATCGGAAACAAGACTGAGCTTTGGGTGATTGGGTTGAGCAATGTTGTTTTCGCTCCAAGAGTTATTGGGGAGAGGCACTCGTGCTCTTCTCCAGTGAGCCTAATTATCGTCATTTAGTTATTGGAACACATTTCAGTATTTCTTCAGTGGGGCAACATTAATCTCTTTTGCTCTGGCCCTAGCAAGTAAGAATTGCCCAGTTCTCGACGTGGTGATTCCGAAGGATACAAACATTTCAAGCCTTGCAGCAGAAAGCGAGCCCCCTGAGTTTACTGGGACTTGATTAGGGCTCCCGAAGAGCCTCCAGTTCAGACTAAAGATGCTTGTCTGAGGTGGTAAAGTGGGGAAGTTCCTTGAGGTTTACGTCTGTGACTTTCAAGTCTAGCATCTCAAGTAGGCTTGTTAGGGAGCCCTAGTTAAGTCCCAGTGAACTCCGGGGCCTCGCTTCCTACTGTCAGGCTTGTAATGTTTGCATTCTCTGGAATTGCCATGTTGAGAACACTTTACCTTTACCTAATGGCACAGCGGGGAAATAACTTAACAGACTATGGGAAACACCTGTATCAGGAAGTAGTACGTATCAGGTGCTGTATCAAGTGCTGACAGGCATAATCTCAAACTGTGTCGGGGATGGCAATGGTAAACTTCTCCTGTAGTCTGCCAAAGAAAACCACATGTCTCTGGTCACCAGGAGTCAACGCTGACTCCACGGCGCAGCTTTACTTTTGCTTTACTTGAAAGGGTACCTGAAAGAGCAGCTATGCCTGTAAAAACCTGTCTGGGCATTGAGATCAGCCTTAAAAATCTGCAGGTGTGCTATTGTCACAGGCTTGTTTGGCAATGATCAGCAACAGGTATTATTTATTTATTTATTTTATTGTTGTATTTTTATATCGCCTTTCATTAAAACAATCTCAAGGCAGTTTACAAAGCACAATATCAAACAACAAAACAGTTACACAATAAATATATTAAACTGGAATATAAAAATACAAATCTAATTAAATGTTTAAAATATATATATACAACTAGCCAACCCTGCACAGAGCATCTGTGCACTCTTGGTGGCGGGCGGTTCTTTCTTCCCCCGCACCTTCTCATCTGCCCTCTTCCACTTACTGGCGGTGGGGCTTTCTCCTCTCACCGCGGCCGGGGCTGCCACCGCCTCCTCGCTGTGGCCGGGCCAGGCCAGCCCCCTGCTGCCTCCATTAAGATTTCCAAAGATTTTGTGTGATGGTGCTGCAGTTCTGGAATGTCCTCCTGAGTTGATCTGCCCGCTTTCTCCCTGGCAACCTTTAAAAAGGTATTGAAAATCCTCCTGTTCTGTGATGAGGCTTTCTCTGAACCTTTTGTTCTTCATTTTTAATGTTGCTACTTAGGGATTTCAACAACTGCCTGTATGGCTTGGATGCATTTATAACTGTATTCATTATGTGTTCAATTTTAATTGTGGTGGTACCACTTCAGCCTTGTGAGGCTTTTGCACCTAAAAGGCAGGATATAAATCCCTTTTGTGAAATCATTATAACAGATACCTATCAAAAACTCCTCCTCCCTGCTATCCCATCTGCATAAGCTGCAAGTGCAGGGTGGTGGCATTAATCCTATGATTCTATTCAAGCCCTATCACATCTTTGCTGTAGTAGTAGTGGTAGAGAGGATTGTTGTTGCCAGATAAGTAAAATATGTAGGTCAAAAGCGCAGGGAAGTAAGTATTGCTTGCCACAGTACCCAAACAGGGTTTGACTAGTATAATTAATGTCTCTGTGTGTGAGTGATTTTCAATTAAATGCTATCTTATTTATTTTTAATTATTCGGTTTTATACCACCTTTTCTAGAGCATCACAAGGTGGTTTAAAAAAGTTAAAATACCAATTTTTTTTCATAAAAACGTAAAACCTTAAAACCAGTTAAACAGTGAAAACCATAACACCAAAAAAAAAAAAAAAACCATTAAAAAGTCAACAGAAGCAAGATTGCTGAGAGGCCTGGCAATCCATAAGGGTTAAAAGCCTGAACAAACAAAAAGGTCTTTAGTATTTTAAAAGCAGCCATGGATGTCAAAGAGCGAAAATTCACTGGGAGAGCATTCCAGCAATTTAGCCTCTCATTTTTGGCATATGGAGCAAAGGCTCTCCCCACTCTACCTTCAACTATGCAGTTTCCAAAGTGGTTGTATAAGTTCAATTTTCATAGAATTAAGCCTATTGGTATAGGAAACATGGTTCACAAAAACTTCCAAGTTCTCTCGAAAAGTAGCCTTAATTTGGGGGATGGAATATGTTGGTATATTTACTATCTTCTGCATTGGCAAGCAAGGGAATGTAATGGAATACATGGCACAGACCCACAAAGAGCTGCAGTCTAGGTATTCTTCCTTCCACCAGGAAAATTCTTGCATTGCCATCAGTCTGGTGGCAAAGGAGGAAATATTTTCTGGAGGAGCTGCTGCACTTAGAATTTTAGTTTGGATACTTGCTATATTATGACATTTTGGGGAGCACAATGCCTTTTAGAAATGTATCAGGCAGAAATTAATCAATTGCATCTGTAGTAAGTGGGGAAGCTACTTTTGTTGAATTTTGCAGATGCAAAAAATATTGAACTGAAATACTAAGGCAAAGCATGAGTACATGGAGCATAATTTGTAAAGCCAGTATAATATACAAAATGCCTTCCTGCTTATGTGACATGGAAGTTAAGGTGACCAGCTTAACTTGTAATGTCCATGCTTCTTGAAGCATGAGTGAAAACTGTAAGCATCTTAACTCCCAACTTAAACTAAAGGTTTTCTATCACCAAGTGTTTAAACCACACTCATTTCAGCAGGGATTTGGCACCTAAATTGCTAGGGTTGCGCACCAAATGGAAAAATTTAGCACAGCCAGTTCTAACTGCTCAACGATATGCATGTTTATGTGGAGGTTCTGGTGTGATCAATGAGCCTGGGTATACATTATACTCATCAGGTTAGTGCAGCCCCACTAGCAGACAGAGAAAGCTGCAGGAATAGAAATATCTCACAGAGAGAGTGGGAGTGAGTGTGTCATAGCTCCTACCGGAGCCAGAGGAGTAGTGGGGAGATCAGAGATGTGAATCCTTGACTGTTTGGGATTCACAGTAGGCTGCTACCATCCACTTTTTCTTAATGTGGGACAAATCATTCTCTCCATATAAGATTCCTTGGGATAAAGTGGGAAAAACCCTCCCTGGAAGGAGCTGAGCATTCCTAGGCCTCCAGAGGTGTGTGACGAAGGCAGTCCCAAAATGAAGAGCAGTACACTTCACCAACAAGGGTTTATTTTTAGTTTAAAAGCAAAACAAGAGTATGCAATAAGAACAATTGTCTCTTCATAAAGCAGATTGCAAGAGAGAGAGTTTTCATTAACTAGGCAATTCAGATTCAAGCAATACAATAAAGGAAGATAACTTCCCTCATGCGTCTGACTGAACTGGTCCCTGTCTTATTATTCATAGGCAGGGTCTTCCTGCTGTTTCCAGCCTCCAAGCTGTGGCCTTCCCATTTCCTCAGCCACTTCCTGTATCAAGTTAGGAAGATTAGAGCAGGTACACTGTGCTATGGTTTTTATATTTGATAGCCCTACCTTGGCTATCTGTTCCACATAAATATAGCACAACATCAAAATGCTGCAGGGCAACAGTAAAGTATATCCTCAACATGCCAAACATTCTACATCAGTTAAGTCATAAATGTGTTCCTTTTAGCACCAGGTACAGTTGAATTGTCTCTTAGTTCTCATCCTCAAAAGGCCCTCTGGTCAGTGCATCTGCAAGGTTATTTTCCCCTTGAATGTATTTCAATTCAAAATCAAACACTTGAAGCATCAAGCTAACACAGAAGCTTCTTTTTGTGTTGGGTTTCTTGTAGCCATTGGAGCGCAGCATGGTCTGTGCATAGCTTGAACCTCTGCCCCAAAAGTGATGGTGTTATTTTTCCAGGACGTAGACAATGGCATAGCTCACCTTGGTTGTCAGCATCCTCAAAAACCTCTGTTTGCACAAGAGCATTGGAATATTGTGGTCGGCCGTAAGGCTAGTGCATACAGTAAGGGGGTACTGCCTCCTGCAATAAGGGTGCTGCTGCTGAGAATGGCCTTCCAGTAAGCTCTCTGAGCCGTGGTTCTTCTCTCCACTATTAGTGAAGCATAGAAAAATTATTTATTTTATATATGATTTAGATAAATATGATTGGTACTTCTACAATTAGCTTTGAGACTACATTAGCAATGGCTTCTTTGGGTATTGAGAATTTGCCAAGTAATATTAATTGTAAACAAAATAATTGTTTTAATGGTTAAGATTGGCTAATATGGCTATGTTGCATCAAGCAAAATTATCTGGTAGTTTTTAGACAGGAGCTGATCTCTATTCCAAGTGTTTTGCATTGACTTTTGGATTGTATGTCTGAAAACTAGCAAGAACCACCCATGTCCCTTACGGAAGATGCCCAGCTCAGCAGTTTTACTTTCTTTTTGTGTATGCCAAACTGGGCAACAGCTTATTTATTTGGTTGTGTCATATGTGGTATGTTGCCTGAAGAGTTTCTGTGTAGCTTGAAAATTGTATCTATAGCTAGTTGATGTAAAAAGTATTGTCTCTGACATTGCTCTGATCATTATCAACAACTTTGTCTGAAATTCTGCAGATATATAGAATCCTTTGGAGAAGCTACACGTGTGATGTTCTAGAGCTGAATGATGGCAACCAACGACAGTACTGGCATATTGAATTCTGCTTACTCAGCAGTAGAATATGTAGACTCTTTCTTGCCTGAGAATCCACTACAGCAGCCATTTAAAAATGCTTGGATCTATATGCTCAATAACTACACTAAGTTCCAGATTGCAACTTGGGGATCACTTCTCGTTCATGAACTTTCATATTTTTTAATTTGTGTGCCTGGATTTGTATTTCAGTTTATACCTTACATGAAAAAATACAAAATACAAAAGGTAAGATGGAACTACGTATTGTATGAGAAATTCCAGCTCTAACTTCATATTTAGTTTCAGCCAGTATTGCATAACTTTGGGACTTGCCAGCGTTTGCGTTTCTTCTTCTCCCATCCCCTAGTGTAAGGCTGTGTATTTGTGGGTTGCCTACCTGGAAGGGTGGGAGGAAATAATGTTATGCGCTGCTCTTTTCTGTTATATTAGGCCTGGAATTATTTTCTCCAATTTAACACAATTTATATGTCTAGATCTTGGTGAATATGGGTAACTGGGACCAAGCTATAAATCTTAAGACCAAGATCTCTACTAGAAACCAAGTTATAAATCTAAGCTTGAGACAAAGAGCTTACCTTTTTCTAGCTGACTTTCACTAACCTGAAGCCTCTCTCATTCCTCTAAGTAAATCTGCTGCATTGTTAGGTAACACAGAGTGAAACAGATCCAAACATACACTGAGCTTTCTGTTACCTCGAACTAGGACTATTATTGCTTTCCTTGACGCTTCAACATCTTGAATACTTGAATGCTTCATTAAGGGAGGGCAGGATGCCATCATGCCTCAAAGAGGTGGTGGTAAGACCACTATTAAAGAAGCCCTCCCTTGATCCCTCCAACCTGGATAACTATAGGCCTGTGTCTAACCTTCCCTTTTTGGGCAAGGTGATAGAGCGTGTGGTAGCGTCCCAGCTGCAGAGGGTCTTGGATGATACGGATTATCTGGAACCTTTTCAATCTGGCTTCCACCCCGGGTATGGGACTGAGACTGCCTTGGTCGCTCTAGTGGATGACCTACGCTGGGAACTAGAAAGCGGGAGTGCATCCCTGTTGGTTCTGCTGGACCTCTCGGCGGCGTTCGATACCATCGACCATGGTATCCTTCTGGGCCGCCTCTCGAGTATGGGAATCAGAGGCACTGCGTTGCAGTGGTTCCGGTCCTTTCTTGGGGGGAGGGCCCAGAAGGTGGTGCTGGGGGACTACTGCTCGGCCCCGTGGCCGTTGGCCTGTGGGGTCCTGCAGGGATCGGTCTTGTCCCCCATGCTGTTTAACATCTACATGAAGCCGCTGGGAGAGGTCATCCGGGGACTTGGACTGAGTTGTCAGCAATAAGCGGATGACACTCAGTTCTATCTCGCCTTGTCATCTGATCCTAGGGAGGCGGTGGATGTCCTGAATTGGGGGCTGGAGGCCGTGATGGGTTGGATGTGGGCTAATAAACTGAAATTGAATCCGGATAAGACGGATGTACTGTTGGTCAGTAGGAGAGCCAATCGGGATGAGGAGACTTTACCGGTACTGGATGGGGTTGCACTCCCCTTGAAGGAGCAAGTACGCAGCTTGGGGCTACTACTGGACCCGGCTCTGCTTTTGGAAGCTCAGGTGGAGGTGGTGGCCAGGGGTGCCTTTGCACGGCTTCGGCTGGTGCGCCAGCTGCGTCCCTTTCTCGAGAAGGCAGATCTGGCCACGGTTACCCATGCCTTAGTCACGTCGCGGCTGGATTACTGTAACGCGCTCTACGTGGGGCTGCCCTTGAAGAATATCCAGAAACTGCAGCTAGTGCAAAACGCGGCAGCAAGGGTGTTATCCGGAGCTGCCTGTGGGGAGCACATCACCCCCATTCTGAAGGAGTTGCACTGGCTGCCGGTTTGTTTCCGGGTCCAATTCAAGGTGCTGGTTTTGACCTTTAAAGCCCTTAATGGTTTGGGCCCGGGGTATTTGAGGGACCGCCTGCTCCCAAGGGTTGCTGCCCGCTTGACTAGGACATCTGAGGGGGCCCTGCTCCGGGTGCCGACAATGAGAGAGGCCCGGCTGTCGTGCACTCGGGACAGGGCCTCTCTGTTGCTGCTCCCAGACTCTGGAATGCTCTCCCAGTGGCCATTCGCTCCTCAGACTCCATCACGGTTTTTAGAAAGCTTGTTAAAACTTGGCTTTTTACCCAGGCTTTTACATAATCGTTTTATTCCTGCTTCTGTGTCTTTTTACTTTTATTGTTTTTATGCCTGTTTTTAATATGTTTTTATATATTTTTAGTTTGATGTTTTTATTGTCTGTTTTTAACTTTTGTAAACCACCTTGGGGTTGTCTTTTAACGAAAGGCGGTATAGAAATGCAACAATAAAATAAATAAATAAATACTGACATTGAAATATTCTATTTTGTTTTTGTTTATAAAATATGCATTGTTAATTAAATATTTCATTTGATACAGGAGAAGACAGAAACATGGGAAAGCCAATGGAAGTGTTTCAGAACTCTTATGTTCAATCACTTCTGTATTCAGCTGCCTCTGATATGTGGAACCTACTCTTTCACAGAATATTTTAACATTGCTTATGACTGGGAAAGCATGCCACGATGGTAAGTAGGTAGAGTTCAGTTATATTAATAGCATTACACAGTTATGTTTTATAGGGCAGAGTACCTCAACAGATAACACTTCACAAGTATTGCTCTGATTAACCACTGGATGTCAGTATAGAAGAAACTTTGGATCCAAAAATACTTACTTCTCTACTGTACAATAATATCAAGATGAACTCTCCTTATGGCTTTTGAGGTATTTGTGTCATTACAGATTGCAAACTTGACTTGCTTCTGCAGAGTTGACAGTCTCAGCTTGCCCTAGTATATTCTCTTTATCAATTTAATGTCTAAATTGATGAATTTTGCAATGTTCCTTGATTCCTTAAGAGAAGAGAAGCAAATCACTCCAACAGCAGCTATGAGGATTTTCTTCCCATGTTAGCCCTATCCAGTATTGTCTATTGTAGATGGCAACCCAGCCATATCATCTACTCCATGTGGGCCTAGCTTTGTTTCTAGGTGAATGCTTGAAGGTTTTGAAAAAACAATTGGCTATATTTCCTTTTCTTAGGAACATGAGGAATTGTTGGGTTCTGGTTTCCTTTTTGGGACAAGTGCTTGAAACATAGTCTTATATATGGTACAACAGGACTACTGCACCATAAGCAACTCAAGTCCTATCACAGACTGCATGGAAGTGTACCTAACTGGAGACAGACCCATAATTATGCTGTATTTAATTATTAGATTTGTTAAAAATAGCTTTTATATCTGTTAAATATTAATGAAAAGCCTATGTAGTATTAATGAGGCTTCTAGTTGTTGCTAATTCTTTGTATGCTCATGACCTTACACACAATTAACTGTGGTTATGTTTATTAAAAGTAATGTAGTAATAGTTTTGTCTCTAGCAACAGTATTTCTAAAACTGAGAAAAATTGTCATGGTCTATTGTACCTTCTGTATCAATTAGTAGTATTGCTTTCTTTCAAAGGTATGTGATACTTGCCCAGTGTTTTGGATGTGCTGTGATCGATGATGCCTGCCATTATTTTCTGCATAGACTCCTACATCACAAGAGAATATATAAATATATCCACAGAGTGCATCATGAGTTTGTTGTATGTATTATTTCAAGCTTCCTAGATTACCTTCATATGCTCATAGCACTTCTACATTAGCTATGTATCTGTCATGTGTTTGTTAGTTAATCTTTTGGGAAATAAGAAGAGACCAACAGGCTTAGTAAAGTATTTTTATCTAGTCTTATTTTGCCCAGCAAAGGCTAAACACTGTGAACATGAAAATAAATAAGGTGAATTTGTTCTGTAGCTACTATTGCTGTGGAAGGAAAGATGTTCCTTTTCATCACACCAATGGTAGCTACAAAACAAATACAAAAACCATTTATATAAATTTTCTTTTGCAAGTGACTTCAGATTGTGATTCTAAAAGTGGGTATGTGGGTTTTACTTTGTATTGGCATAATTTTCCTTGTTCTATAGTTAACGTTTTCCTCCTCTGCTCTTCTTGAATAGCTGCCATTTGATTAAATATAACATTCTTGGTAGGGAGCACAAAGACATTCAAACAGCCTCTGTATGCATTATATAGATATAGCTTTAGGCATTATATAAACAATGTTTTATCACGTAGACTGAACAACAGAGCTTATTATAAGCTATCAAATTCTGTATGTGGGGAGGGGGGACTGTGCTGTATGGAAAACTTAAATTATTTACCTACTAGACATGGTTTTGGTGAGTTAAATCTTCTGGAACAAGACTTGCCTGCTGAATCAGTGGCTCATCAGGTTCAGAAGCTTTGTGAATTCTGGTGGGTAAAAATGGGCACACAGTCAATTCTGGGGAAAAAGATGATTGTATTTGTCTTTTTAAATATAGCTATAAATGCTTCTTTAAAAAAAATAACCTGGTTCACAATGAAATCTGAAACTAAAGCAAACTTATGGGAGTCTATATCTGAATTCATGGATAATCTTTTTAAAGATTGCATCAATACATTCATGACCCAGTTCTAGCTGTCCCAACTGGTAGAGTGGAGTTGTACATCCAAATGTGCATTTACATCCACAGTTCCTGATCCAGCAAATAGTATTTCATGGAAGCCTGCTTTCATGTGTGGATCTCCTTCTCTGTTGGATCAATTAAGTTGAAGCCTGCTTTTCTATATAAACAAAAACTGCTAGAAACACATTTTCTGTAGTAAAACAAATGACACAACTGCATTATTTTAGCAAATTATGAACTTACGCTCTGTCGACAAGAGTGCCAGTACTTTTTTTCTATTTTAAACTGCTCTTCTTCTTATGCTCCTGATAGCAGCTTTACCTATAGATACTAGCAGGTGATAATTTTTATCTCAATGCCCTTAAAATTTCCACCTGCTAACTTCTGCAGACCAAACAGTTGTTAAAAACATAGAAGGAGGCTAGGTAGCAAAGCTGTCAACCAGGGAGTATTTACTTCCCATCTTGTGGATATTCACTACTAGCCATTGCTTCTGGAACGTTCTGGGTATATGCAACCAATCCTGTGTATTTACTTGGATGTAAATCCCACTATATTATGTTGTCTTTACTCCCAAGGATGATAACCTTGGTCTTCAAGGAGACAATCATGCTTGGTGTTCTTGGATGTGTATAGAAAAGATTCATTAATTGTTCTCTCCCACAAAGTGTATATTTTATACATTTCTATTCTTCCTCTCAATAATGGCTTCGCGGTACTGCACTATACAGTACCTGAGTGTTTTGCTGATGTTTCTTACTATGTCTTCTGATTGTTTTGCTTGAAGTATCCATGGCTACATGCTTCTAGGTAATTTTATAGCATTTCAGGAGCAGTGTAGAGCTAGGAACAGTAAAGATACTCTTATGGAGATTGAGCTACATTCAGATCCTGGGTTCATATTTCGTTACAGGGAAAACAGGATTCTCCTAAAACATTCAGATCATGTAGAACGCATCAAATGTAAAATACTAGCATATTTGTGGAAGTGGCGGTGCACAATTTTTAAAAAAAAACCACTAATCATTTTCCTTCTCCCTCCTTAGGCTCCATTTGGGATGCAATCAGAATATACACATCCTTTAGAAACTCTAATCCTTGGAGCTGGATTTTTCATTGGAATAATGGTCTTTTGTAATCATGTGATGTTTATGTGGACATGGCTCATTTGTCGCTTGGTCCAGTCCATTTATGTCCACAGGTAATATTTCATGGTTTAGAAATGTATAGCCAGCAAGTAATGTCTGGATAGGAATCTTTTACTTGATTCTAGACACTAACAATGTAAATTTCTCCCTCCCTCACAACACTAGAACTAGGGGTCACCCCATGGAACTGAAGATCAGGAAATTTAGGACCGAGAAGAGGAAGTACTTTTTCACTCAGTGCATAATTAATCTATGGAATTCTTTGCCATGGGATGTGGTGATGGATGGCTTTAAAAGGGGCTTAGACAGATTCATGGTGGACAGGTCTATTAGTGGCTACTAGTCTTGTGGCTGTGGGCCATCTCCAGCCTAAGAGGCATGATGCCTCTCAATAGCAGTTGCAGGGGAGCAACAGCAAGAGAGAGGACATGCACATACCTCTTGCCTGTGGGCTCCCCAAAGGCATCTGGTGGGCCACTGTGTGAAACAGGATGCTGGACTAGATGGGCCTTGTGCCTGATCTAGCAGGGCTGTTCTTATGACTCCTAAACATTCTTACTCTTAAGTATGTATTTTAAGGCTAGAGCCCTAATGGAGCTTGCTGTCAAGTAAAGATGTATATGATATCCTATGTTAGATATATAAATAGACATGATTTGATTAAGGATGGTTTACTGGAGTTGGACTTGCAGCAGAAGGTAAACTGCTAATGCAGCTCTGCACAGTGTAATAGACAACTACTATAGCATAGGAAATACTCAAACACAATCTAGATTCTTATGGTAAATATTGTACTCTGATAAACAGCCTTCAGTTTGTAATATAATAGTTTGATTTTATGCAGATCTCTCAGATCTGGATAAAATTTGTCACAGTGTATCTTGGAAACAAATGTGAAAAACAGCTTAATGTGAATTAATAGCACATGGGAAATGTAGAAAGAAGTCTGCCTAGGCTAATCAGTAAGATCTATCACCCTAGGCCCCATATCTGCTAGACTACTTCCGCTTGCAGCTTCCAGTTTGCCTTGCCAGCATCAGCCTTGTCTTTCCTTGTCTCTCTTAGCTGTTCTACAGCTGTGCCTGCCCCAAGTGTCATCTTTCGGCCTCTCAGTTTCTGGATTGAATAGCAATAGTTGCTGCTTGTGCCTGGTTCAAAGGCAGGTTAACTTGCTGGCAATCTAAAAAATCGTATCTCTTTTCTCCCTTCCCTTGGGGGAACATTCATTCAAACATCTATCCCTTGGAGACCTTCCTCTCTGTATTAAAATTGAGGTCTTCATAGAACCTGATTTTATGTGATATTCTTGCAGGGAATATATTTCTGTATATTGAGGACAGAAGTAAGACGTGTACTCCAGAATACCATTTAGAAAGTTGTTTCTGCACCTTTAACTTCAGAAGTGTGGGTCCAGTGGAATAATGTTGATAGTGTACTCTTTATAGAGGTTTATCAACTCCACAGTTGATAGTGAAACCAAGTAAATGTATAAACTTTTAGCCAGTATTGAGTAACTTCCTGTTCTTGGACTACAATTTCCATCATCCCCAGCTGTCTGCCATTGTGGCCAGGAATAATGAAACTTGTAGTCCAAGTCAGCTTTTAGCATCATTGCAGTGTGAAGGAAATGTGGAAAATGCCTTTATCAGTATTGTAATACTCTTTCTCTTTTTTTTTCCTCTTTAGTGGCTATGATATTCCTCTGAATCCTTTGCATTTGGTGCCTTTTTATGCTGGGGTTCGTTTTCATGACTTTCACCATATGAACTTTATTGGCAATTATGCTTCAACCTTCACATGGTGGGATAAACTCTTTGGTACAGACTCTCAATTCAATTCTTATACAGAAAAAATGAAGAAACAGCAACATATTGTGGAAAAGAAGACCAAATAAATTTCCTATTAGAAAGGGAAAAGATTTAACACATGTTGCAACTGTAAAGCAAAATTTTGCCTTTTTTCAGAAGCCTGAGAGCAAGCCTAGAGCCTTGGCTATGTAATAGGAAACAGCATTAATTATATCTTCCTAATGGGAATGCGTTTTCTATTTTATACATAAGTAAAGCATATATATTTAAGTAAAGATTAAAAATGAAAGTCTTAAATTTTGAAGTTTGTTTAAAAAAACATCTATTAGTCGGACAGAACAGCATTTTGGGCTATAAATGTTTGAACTCATTTTGAAATTTGTGAAGTGCAGTCATGAAACTGGCTTTGCCAGTTTTCTACTTTGTAATTTATGGTTTAGAACTTCCTTGGGAGCAAAAATACTGAAGAGCAAATAATTTGCACATGTTCATAGTTCATTCCAAAACTTTTCCCAGACTGGGGTAATTTCTTAGATATGAGACAAATGATTTTAGAGAAGCTTTTTTTTCTTTTTAATCTGCTGGGAAGAGTCTTTCTGTTTGCTTTATTGAATCTATTTGGTAGTGTATGTAATGTTACACATAACTGTTTGCAAACTACTGAATTGCTATATTTTGTGACTGGGAAAAACGTAGAGTTGATTTGAACCCCCCCCCCATGTTTGCTGTGCAACAAATAAACCCATATTGATATTCAAACTATACTTTCCTGTCCCTTTTGTAACATGCACATCCATAAAGGCGTCATGCTGGAAACATGGTGTTGCTGTAATTGCCCCATGTGTCGACATATCACTATATGGTGAAGATTTCTGTGGCGAACAGAGCCATGTTGATCAATAACGCAAATCAGGGAATATGCAGTCACACCGTAAGCATAAGATGACTGCATGTTGCTTGATCTGCTGTCTTGATGAACATAGATTTTTAACACCATATAGTGATGCAAATATAGTGATACTATTACAATTTGATGTGAAAAACAAGATTAAAATGGGTGAGTAGTTCTGATTCACTCCTAATTATTACATATTTAATAACAATTTGACAAATTGCAACCTTTGCAGTAAAACGAAAGCAGGAATGCCGCATTGAATGCCAGCTTTCCTCCCCTGCTGTACAGTTCTGCTCTGTTTATATAATGTTTATCTATATATGCATACCCGTGGCTAATCCCATGTATGGCAGCTCTCGCGAGAGCTTGGAGAGCTGCCGGATAGACCAGCCACGGCACTCGTGGGAGAAAACAACAGTGGCAGTGGCAGCAGCTGGCCGGCGGGGGAGAGGGGAGAACAGTGCCAAGAAAACGGCAGCGGGCGGGAGGAAGAACGAGGCAAAAACAGGCGGTCGGAGAAGAAGGCGGCAACAGGCGGGTGACAAAACAGCAACAGCTTGCGGGGGGGGGGGCATGGTGACAGGCAACAAACTAGAGATGCAGATGCTCTGCACCCAGCCCAGCTAGTATTTATGTAATATTTCTGCTTTCAAGAATTAAACAAGGTCTTTTAAATCCTTCAGTCAATATGCATGCCTCTGTGCTAGGCAAATAAACACCAGCCTTATTACAATAGAAACTAGCTGAACCCGCACAGAGCATCTGTGCAATAGTTTACTTCTTGGGGTTTAGTTGGGAGACTGCGATTGGTTGTTCCTTCTGTTTCTGATGTCTTTCTGCAGTCCTTTCTGTGCATCAGTACACTTTGTTCTAGGTTATCTTGTTGGGCAGCGTGGGGGGGAGGGCAGGTGCATCAAGTCTATGCACAGGGGTGTCATTGCTGGTCCGTTGATGTTGGTGTTTGTTCTTATAGCTGGTTTTGGCTTGTGGTGTTGTGTCTTAGCTTGTTAGTGTATAGTAAGTGTCTTATTGCCAGTGGCTGGCCCTCACGGTCCCCATGGTTTTTTCTTTCTTTCTTGATGGGGTGACTGGGAGCTGAGGGTTCCCCCCCTTTTTATGGAGTGTCAGGAAAATGGGATTTTTTTTGGGGGGGGGAATTGCCAGCAGCTGGCCCACATAGTCCCCAGGTTTGTGGGGTTTTTTGGAAGGGGTCACTGGGAGCTGAGGGATTGGTTTTGGTGGTGTTTTTGTTTTGTTTTTGTTTTTTGGGGGTGTGGGGTGTGGAAGACTGGCTGTTCAGACCTTCACAATCCCAAGGTATGTTTTTGGGGGGAGGGGGGGCAGGAACAATGGCATTGTTTGGGCCAAACTGGTTCTTTCTTTTGGGGGCGGGAAGAAGCTCAGCAGTGCGCCCTCACAGTCCCAGTGGTTTTTAACGGCCTTCACATCGTTGATCTCCCACCACTGTGCTCCTTGGGTTCTTCTTCCCTGTTATCATTTGGTGGTCCCTCAGTCCTTGGTACCGGCCCCAACCGCCCTCTCGGGCCTGCTTGGCCAACTGCCCGCTTTCCTACTTTCTTCCTCCTGTTGCCCGACTCTGGATGTCCTTCTTTCCCCCAACTCTGCCTTTCCTCCTTTCTTCCGCCTTTCCCCTCTGCCTTTCCTCCGTTCCCCCGAGTTTGCGATTCCCGCCTGCCTCCCTTGCTGCCACTCCCTCTCAAGGCAATTTTTCTAGGCATTCGGACACAGTTCCCTACACGGTCGGCCGTAAGAGAAGTAAATATATAGGTTCTGCCTTTGATTTAGGGGTTTATGAAGATACCCCAACATGTATTCACATTTAAAAAGACACAGAGCACCCATTGAAAGGAAATTATAACCACCTGTGATTTTGGATAAAGGAAAATAGTGGTAGCTATGGTAACACTTGCATGTGACAGTATGTTCAATGAATTACAATTGAACTAGATTGCCAAATAAAAAGACCATTTGTAAACACATCAGATAAAATGTATGGAATCTGACAGTAAATCCAGTTTTTAAAAGGTGTTTTACTACTGCTTTTCATTTGCTGGTCGAATGACCGTAACAATAAAGATTTGATTTGTACTGCTTTTCAACACAAGTTTTCAAAGTGGTTTACATAGAAAAGAAGAGGGTTTCCTGTACCCAAAGAGCTCATGATCTGAAAAGAAACACAAAGCAGAAACCAGCAGAGCTGATCTACCTATTGCTCAAAATGAGGTAGAAGACTTCTGGACCAGGGATATGCATGAAATGAGATTAGATGTCTGAATCGCTGCACAATCCCTTTAAAACCGATGGTTTCCGCAACCCCTTTAACACGGAGGAGAGCAGGTCCATACCTGCTGCTGCTGCTCCTCCTACTTCCGTTAAAGCGGTGCTCCTGCCAGCTATGATCGTGTGCTAGCAGGGCGTTTCCCAGCTGCCTCTGCAGAAGGGGCTGTGGAAGCCCCTGGTTTTAAAGGGATTGTGCTATGATTCAGATGCCGAATCACGTTTTGAGCACATCTCTATTCTGGGCCATATGACTTCAGACAGCAGGTGTGACTGTGCTGTGTGTCATAACTTTGCTCTGTACTTTTGCACTAAAATTCCCTGCATGCTGAAAGCTAATACATTAGACATGAATTTCACTATACATATTGAAAGATTTTTTAAATTTTGTTCCTTTATAAAAAATTAATATCTGGAATGAGATCACATGCAAGATTTCAGCAGCTACTCTTACTTATTTATTTTATTTAACACATTTATACCCCGCCCCTCCAGTACATTACTGCTCAGGGCAGCTCAGAACATTTATAAAACTGTTAAAATATAAAATGAGACTAGTAAAATTAACCAAATTAAACAAGTGAAAAATCCAAGCTAAAACCACAATCAAAATTAGCATTTAAAATTCCAAATTAAAATCTTAAAGCTAAAAACTAAGAATTATAAAAACTAAAGAACCTACCAGATATACACAACAGGTAAAACATTTAAAATGCTTCTGTGACTAGGGAAAAAATTACAGCTTTGATAGTTGGGGAAACTGCCATGGCAATCTTCAATGTGTCCCCATCTCAGATGCTGTATGGTTCACAACAGCAAAATACTTGCATGAGCAGTCTCCCTGGAAACATGGACAGAACCTGAAAGATACCCCCCTTTTCTCACAGAGCCCTTCTGCACAGTTAACGACCCCATGACATCCAGAAGACAAGCATAAGGTAACCCTTCTTACCTGGAATGTGGCTGGGTGGGCCGCATCTGTAAGGGATGCCCAACGTACTGATTTCCTGGCCCGCCATGACATCATCCTAATACAGGAATCATGGACAACAGAGGAAATTATGCTTAATGGATTCCTTTCATACTCGGTTAGGGCCAAACCAGAGATGGGACAAGGAAGATCAAAAGGCGGTTTGGGGATACTTGTCTCCATTGCTCTTAGTGCATCATCAAGATCTCTTCCCCCACTCAAGTATTATGCTATGGTAGTGTTAATCCAACTCAAATCATTGCTCCCTGCTCATAATTAACACCTATCTCCCTCCACAACAGCGGAAGTCCCAGCTAAGAACATCTGGGCCAAATTGGAAACCTATGCTGTGGACCTCAGTCTTTCTCACCCTGATGCACTGGTGGTCCTGGCTGGTGACTTCAACACTAGATTGGGCCCTGATGATCACACGCTGTATATGAAACATCAATGCCCGCTCCCACTGTGAGGATGATGGATTGCTTCCCAATTGAATTGCAAAGGACCAGAGATCAAACTTTGTGGGACTCTGTTTGGCATAAACAGCAACTAAACTTAACCTTTTCATTCTAAATGGTACTGTCAAGGAAGATCAGCCACGAAAATTCACCTATCTATCGGGTCTAAGAATGAGCACTATCGACTATGTGATTGTCTTCAGGGACCTGCTTCCTTTTGTAGAGAGCCTGGAGGTTGCTCCAAAATTTGAGAGTGATCATCTTCTGATCTGTCTCCAGCTAAAGCCTCTCTCCTACCCAACCCACATGGAGGACCACTACCAACCCCCAGTATCATCAGCAGGGAAAACCCTTTGCTATGCCAAATGGACTCCCCAATTAAACCAGGTGATAACCGGGCTGCTTGCCTTGGAGCGCTTTCAGCATCTCCAACAGGCCCTAGTAACAGTCGAACCCCCTGATGCACCTGTGGAGATCTACAAGATCTTAGTTGAGAAGCTACAACTGCACCTAAAAAGGAAAAGCAGTGCAACCCTGCTGTAGCAACATAATCATTCCAGACCATGGTTTGATAAAGATTGTGTTAATGCTAAGAAAGCTCTCACTACCTCCTACTAGGTCTACAAAGCCAGCAGTGGACCAATGGCAGTGAAGGACCTACTCCAACAGAAGAGGAGATATAAACAACCAGTGGCCAGTAAGAAAAAAGAAGCTATAAAAGACAACTGGTCCCATCCAGGCAGTCTGATCCAATGGCACAACTGCGTTCTGGCATATCACCACATACCACCATAGAAACGGCACAACCCAACTAGATTGCCATATTCCCCCAGGGATTTGGGGGAAACACTTCTATGAACTTTACAAGGATCACTCTGCAATTGATGGACACCCTGGGCAAGCTATAGAAAACATGATGGCGTGGACACCAGTGACAACAACCGAGATCAAGAGCCTTGTCGCCCAGTTGAAAACCAGGAAGGCCCGGGGGAGGACCTGATTCCACCTGAGGCCATTAAAAACAATCTGGAATGGGGGCCCCCACTCTGGTCTCACTATTTACTTTCATTGATAGACACGGCCATATTCCCAAGGACTGGGGGACAGCAATCATGGTTCGCATCTTTAAAAAGAGCAGCAAGAATGACCCAGCCAATTACAGGCCCATTAGCTTACTCAACACAATTAGCAAGTTCTTTATGTGAGACATCTACACTGGAAACTATGGGTCTGGCTGGAGCAAGAAAATCTGCTGGCAGAGGAACAATCCGGCTTCAGAGAGGGCCAATCTACTATCGACCTATGCCTAATACACCTTATTGAAAAGTACTCTTTCTGCAACACAACCTCCCTTTATGTAGCCTCCATTGACTTTAAGGCAGTTTTTGACTCTATCTTGCAAGTTAGTATTATTATTTACATTTATATCCCGCTTTTCCTCCAAGGAGCCCAGAGCGGTGTACTACATACTTGAGTTTCTCTTGCACAACAACCCTGTGAAGTAGGTTAGGCTGAGAGAGAAGTGACTGGCCCAGAGTCACCCAGCTAGTATCATAGCTGAATGGGGATTTGAACTCAGGTCTCCCCGGTCCTAGTCCAGCATTCTAACCACTACACCACGCTGGCTCAAGTTAAATTATGGGAGAAGCTAGAGGCCTCCTCAATTGACTGGCAACTACTATACTTAATACGTATGCTTCACACCAACACATCACTCAAGGTAAGGTGCAACCCTCAGGAACATCTCACAAGTGTCATTGATACACAAAAGGGTGTAAAACAAGGCTGCATACTGGTTGCACCATTATTAAACTTTTACAGAAATACCATGGTGGTGCAACTTAACAACGTAGATTTCTATCCTCCTAAACTCACAGGAGCCCACATTTCCACCCTATTATATGCAGATGATACAGCAATACTCTCAAGGACCCCAGTTGGCCTTAAACATGCACTGAAGGCTTTAGCCCAGTATTGGAAGGAAGACCTGCTGGAACTTAACTATCATAAAACCAAAATTATGGTCTTTGCTAAAAGGCCCCAAATCCATGCCTGGTTTATAGAAGGGCGCAAGACTGAACAGGCCCCTTGTTCTAAATATCTGGGGATAGTCCTGCACTCCACTGGTTCTAGGAAGACACATGGGGACTATGCACCATTAAATGCACAGAGGAGTACATCAGCTGTCCTTAAGTTTCTCTGAACAAGAGGTGGCCATTATTTACCCGCAGCATTTATGAAACTGAAGCCAAGCTGCTAGCACAGCTACTTTACTGTGCCCAGTTGCCATACTGGAACATGTGGAATCAAAATTCCTACAAATCAGCCCTTCAAGTCCCAAGATGGGGTTCTAATGCCACCCTGTGACTGGAGATAGGCTTGATTAAAGTGGAGGCAAGGGTTTGGATGACCATTCTTAACTACTGGCTAAAGCTTTCTCTCTGCCCCTTAGGCTTCCCCCCTCCCTACCCCCCAACCCTGTGTGGTGACTTTCAATCCAATTGGCAACAGTCAACTATGAATAAAATGTCCCAGAGCCTATCCCCACATCTTAGTTAACATGGGCTACGATCCGGCCAAGGCATTCCTCAAACAGCGTATTAACAGATATAGAGCAACAGTTTGATATAGGCAAGACCCCAAACTTCCATGTCAGTGAAGGACTTGGGAATGCCAGCTCTCCTATGCCATACCTAACGCAATTGGAAGTCCCAAAGCACAGGAAGCCTATAATGCTGGCACACTGCCATGTTCTTCCCTCAGCCATGCTTGAAGGATGGTATAGGAAGACTCCACTTACAGAATGACAATGCCCCTGCGGCTCAGGGCCAGTAGAAACAACAGGGCATGTCCTCCTGCAGTGTCTGTATTACAAGGATTTCCGCACCTCCCTCATCTCACCACTATTACATGGCTATCCTGATTGTATGGACCAATTTTACACCTCTTTGTAGCAACCCTGCTACCACCTTACAGTGCTGCCAGGTTCCGTGCAGCAGCGATTAAAATCTTCCAGATGATGATCTCTTGTTCGTGCCCAGTGCCCACCTCTATGAACTAGAATACAGCCTAGCCTGCTGCCTCAGAGTGCCCCATGGTAGCCCAACCAACCTATAGACTTACAACTTCCGGGCTTTTACTTTGTTGGCCTGTAGTTGCCTCTATTAGTTAGTTGCACTATTAGTTAGCTAGGTTTTACACTACTCTTCAATTGCAGTGATTGTGTTGTGAACGGTCATAACCCATCATAACCAGAGGTACCAACTCAGAAGCATGGTGAAATATAGGCCTGTGTCTGATTTATATTAAGAGTTCAATTCAGTGTATGAACTGGAGGTGAATCTCATGACTGCCTGGTCAATGATTTGTAGAGGCAGGAGGAATAGCATTGTGTTGTTAAATGGATATGCAAGAAACACACAAAGGCTTTGGCCTGAGCTTTCATATGCTAAATTACAACTGACTACCAAGGTGTCTGTGGACAGGTTTGCCAGACCTGTTGAGTTCCTCCTTCCATTGTCAGTGATGGCCCTGCAATGCCCAAGTGATTAGCACAATTACTGTAGCCAAATGGATACTGAGAAAATACTTGTAGGCTTTAAGTATTTTCTCACTGATGATTCTGTCCTAGCCAAATTGTATTGAATGTCCCACACATGCAAATATTCTCTTGTTTTCAATTACAAGAAAAACACTGGATAAAGGTACATAAGAAATAGTGGAATGATTGTCTCACACCTAATAGGACCAACTCCCTTACTAACTCTGAATTTTAACACCCCTCGGGGAAAGATGCAATTTGCAGCATCTTGGATGCAGATTCCACCCCCCTTCCTGAACGCGCAGTTTACAGGAGGAGAGTCAAATCTCTCTCTGGGCTATCCTGAATAATTAAGATTTTGTTCAGAAGGTGGAAGTTGACACCTTTTCGGACACCCAGGAAAAGAGGAGATTTTGAATAGATTCTATTCAAGGATCAAAGAGAAAATATACTATAAGAATGAGGCTTTTGAGACAGAGAGTTCAGCAATCTTTGCCTACAGCAAGGCTGCTCACAAGATCCCAGAGTTTGCTGCTAAAGCCGCGGGGCTAAGTAGGAACGCTGCCCATGCTCAGAGGCTGTGACTTCCACTGCGCAGTGAGAAGTCAAGACTCCCCAGCCATGGAGCTCTCAGCTATTATCTGAAGCAACTGCAACGACTCCTGTCTCCGCCAGCACCTCACCCCTTCAGCTGAAGTGATCCGTCTCTCTCCAGCCTCTGATCCTGGTAATTATGCTGCTCCTTTACAAGCCTTGGGAATTTCCTCCATCCTTTCCCGGCTCCCTTCTCCGTCCCCCCCCCTTTCTTCCCTTCTACTAATCTCCCCAAAACCATGCCAGCCCCTCCTTTCTTTTCTGCCTATATCTGAAATGTATTAGAATCTAGGAAAATTTAATTACACACACATAATTTAGTTAGGCACACGATGAATATTGGTACTGGTTTGGATGTTCTGTTTACTGTTGCTAAAATTGATAGAGGGTTCTGCTTTCTGCTTTGCTAGACTATGTTGTTAGTCTTTATACTCAATAAAGCCCACTGAATCCTTCTGAGTAGTTTGATCTCCTCTCCTTCATCGCTTCCAGATCATACGTGGTCATCAATATAAAATAACTTGATCCAGACCTGTTTTATATACTAGCTAATGAGCATGTTTGGTATATAGATCAGGCCTGGTCTGTAACAATTGGAACAGTTAATTATAAAAAGGAGGCACCTCAGAGAATACAACAAATATTCTTTGTTTATACACTTTTTAACAAAAGTTCCCAAAGCAGTTTACATAGATATGAACAAAATGGCTCCCTGTCCCCAAAGGGCTCAAAATATTAAAAAAAAGAAACAAGATGGACACCAGCAACAGCCACTGGAGAGATCCTGTGAGGGGATGGATAGGGCCATCAACAGTTGCTCTCCCACTGCTAAATAAAGAGAATCAGTCATCAGGAGAACACTCCTATATCCCCAGTGTGGAGTTAGGTAGCAGAGAACTTTTCTCCTTGGGTGTCTCATGAAGGAGCGTAGGGAATTACTCAATAGCTATATGAAACGAAAGCACTAGAAGTGTGCACGAAGCAGATTTGGTGTTTCATTTCGAGCTTGAAATGAAATGGAAAATTCTTGAATCTTTTCATCGAAACAGCGGCCAAAGAGGCTCTTTTGATGAAACAACAAATATGAAATCTTTTGAATGCCATATTGGAGGGCAGTTTTTCTGGGGAGAGCTGGTCTATTGATTGGGGTTGGTGGGCAGACCAGTCCTGTGAGGCAGGCCAACGCACTAAGCCAGAGTGGAGGCCTGGTCTACCTGCCTCACTCAGTGGGTAGACCTGGCCTCCACTCTGGACTTGGTGCATTGGTCCACCTCGGGAGACTGGTCGACCCGCCTCCACTGAAGTACACCTCTTCTCTCCCCCAACTTGAGCTAAGAACACCCCTGCCACCACTGCCTGGCTTGGTGTTATAGTCTGACACGGTCTGAAAGTGCTACCACTGCACCCCCTCAGGTGGGGAGGGGCATTTTGCCCTAAGCAGTAAAATGTCTTGGACTGTTCCTGGTATGGGTGCCAGGTGAGCCTCACAGGAGTGAATGTTCCCCACACAGAGCCCTATAGCTGAGAAGGCCCTTTGTCGTGACACCACCTGCCTCACCTCAGACAGTGAGAATACTCGGAAAAGGACTTCTGATGGTGGATGCAATGAACAGGCAGACTGATATGCCCGGGCCCTAAACCATGTCATCTTTTAAACATTAGCACCAACACTTTGAGTTGTGCTCGGAAACAGACCAGAAGGCAATAGATCTCTTCAATCATTAAGATTTTGAGACCATTCATACGACCAGGCGGGCAGGGGAAAGGCTTCCCAAGCCTTGCCTCTGCACCCTCGACCATCATGATTGTCCTGGTGGAAGCGTGCTCTGTCCTTCCACACGATCAGCCCTGCTCCATGCAGCACAGAGCAGGATGGATTGATCTGAGACGGGGGCTCACTGTGAATCCCACAATGCAGTGCGCAACACACACATTGTATTGAGGGGTTCCCCCAAGAAACGGGCGCCGGCTGGGCTGAAAGCAGCCCATGCTCACAGATGAGCAAGTAGCCAGGGGTGATGGAGTGCTCGCTCCCTTACCCTTGGCTAACAGCCAGGGTAAATCATGGGACTAGGTGGTTCTCACACGCAGGCTAACCCAGCCCGGGCATCCCGAGCCCAGGTTAGGCTGCATGTGAGAATCGCCTCATTATTGACTCCCACAAGAGCTATTTTCCAGTTCATAGAGAGAAAGGTTTAGTGTGGACCTGATGTGCTTGATGACTCTGATGAGAGAGCCTTTTTACATGAGAGATTTTTATTTATTTTTTTAAATGATACCCTGAAGGTTACACTGAAGAAGTAGTAACTGTTAGCCCTTGCTAACTGGGCAAAGAGGCACCTTTTAAAGTGGTGGATCTTATATTTAGCAGTGGGGAGAGCAACTATCCAACCCCAACACAGTATTTCACCAGGGCTTCTTGATGGGATCTCTCATTTTTGTTGTTGTAGACTGTGAGCCCCTTTGAGACAGGAAACCATTTTATAATACCTTTTGCTATTGGGAAATTTTGTTCAAAAGTGGTATATAAATATAATGTTTTACTGTTGAACACAGCATTCCTTGCCACCACCACCTCCTTGAGCCAGCAGGGATTCTCTGTAAGCCCCCACCTCTCTATATTCCTTGTAAGGATCTGTCTCTAAATAACAGTCACTATGACTTTTTCTCCAGCATTCATCACAAGCCTAACATTGTACCTCCTTCTTCTGAGTAATGTGTGAATTACCTCTGAGCTTGTCTGCATTGTTCATTCTTTAGCCTGTTACTTTGAACCCCATCTAGTGTCAATGTGTGAGAACTACAGTCTACCTATTATTATTATTACATTTATATCCCGCTCTTCCTCCAAGGAGCCCAGAGCGGTGTACTACATACTTGAGTTTCTCTTTCACAACAACCCTGTGAAGTAGGTTAGGCTGAGAGAGAAGTGACTGGCCCAGAGTCACCCAGCTAGTTTCATGGCTGAATGGGGATTTGAACTCGGGTCTCCCCGGTCCTAGTCCAGCACTCTAACCACTACACCACACTGGTTTTGCCTTCCTGCATCCCATAAAACCCACTAACTGTAGCATAGAACATTATGCAACAAGAACATTATGCATGCTGCCATTAGGATATGTGGCTCCAAAGTTCCCATTAGCAGCAGAGAATCTGCCCTCTCCTGGGCTGGAGCATGTACACGTGCAACTGCACACACAAGCAAAAGCAGCAGGCTTCCCCTCACCACATTTTGCAACAAGACTATTCCCTCCCCCACAGGCCTCCAATCACAATTTATAAAACATGGACTGTTCTCTATGTGGGATAATAGTGCTAAGAAAATAGTTATTGGGCATGTATTCAATGATAGCTGAATCACTGGAAAAGCCACAACTGCAGACATGTTTATTCAGAATAGCTCCTTAAAAACTAGCTTTTTTGGTCATTGGAGCTGCAATTCATACCATCGAAAAACTTTGTCCCAAAGAAATATTGGGCTATTAGCTGAAATATCTATATCTGATAAAGATTGGGCTCAAGCTTCAACAAAACAGCTCCAATTATAGTCCCTTGAGGCCATGGATGTTGCTTTTTAGAGAGTTCTGTTCAGCTAATGCAGGTGTTTGAGTGAAGCAGAAATTAAAATGTGATGCTGTATTATACCAGAACTACATGTTTAGTCTGCCTTTCGAGAAATAATCAGTAAAAGTTATACATGACAAGAGACAGATGCTCCAAGCAAATATCTGGACTTTTCACAGTATAATATTACAACAATGAGACAGAAACCCAAGGAATGAATTGATTTCAGGTTAAATAGATTTGCAATTCAAGTGCATTGAAATGAACAATGGCAATATTTCTTTGAAAACTTATTTAAAAATAACTGCAGTAGACAAGCATGTAATGAAAAAACAAAACCTCAGATAGTGTAGGAGATAACACAAGCTTATCTTATGCCAGTGCTGCTATAATTCTCCAGTTTTGAAAAGCATACAACTTCAAGAGAATAGAAGGCTGTGAAGTCCAATATCCCTGCTCCAAATGGAAACAACCTGTGCATCATTTCTGCTGTCTCTCATTGTCCCACCTCATCTTTGGCTTAACCCACATAATGAGGACCACAAAATGTCACCAAAAAGTAAGGAAAGAAACAAGTTGCAGTGTCCCAAGGAACTTGCAGAGCAGATGGTTTCATATGATTGAGGGAAATAAGCCAAGCCATATTGGGGCGGGGCAGGTGGGGAGAAAAACCCAGAGAGAAAAGTTATTTGTTGTACCATGGCTTTTGCACAAACTGAAATTAGCTGCCAGATTTTTATAAATAGGCTAGGCAAAGGCAGAATGTGAACTGTCAGTGCACAAGTATACAGTATGCAAAGAAATCAAATCACTGATGTCTCTTAAATATTTACATGCAACAATGAGTCATGTCTGTGCCCTCCTGGGATGGCTGGTGGGAGTGAGCACCAAGGTGGTCGTCAACCATAGCCCCCCATCCTAGCCACACTGGGCTGCGGTGGATGTCCTCCGAGAACAGAGCGACGCCGAGGCCTGCCGTCCGGCCCGGCGTCGCTTCTCAACTGCGAGGCACGCCTGCGCAGTTCAATCTGTTATAGATTGAACTGCGCAGGCGCGCCTCGCAGTTGAGAAGCAATGCCGGGCCGGACGGCAGGCCTCGGCGTCGCTCTGTTCTCGGAGGACATCCACCGCAGCCCAGTGTGGCTAGGATGGGGGGCTATGGTTGACGACCACCTTGGTGCTCACTCCCACCAGCCATCCCAGGAGGGCACAGACACGATTCCCGGGCCGCTGGCCTGGCGAGCAGGTAGCGGCAGCGAGCTTGGGCGTGCGGCACCGCCGCACAGCCTAGGGAAAGGGCAACCAGTGAGGGGAGGGGGTCAGGGGGAGGGAATCTGGCCACTTTCTCTGCCTCCTGCAGGACGGCACGGCGCGGATTGAGATGAGCCACCGCGCGGCCGGCCTCCCGGCCCGACAACCTGCCCGGCATGGGCCATGCCACTGCTGCCTCTTCCAACTGGGCCGTAGTAGGAGTTTGAGGCCACCCGCTGCCACCCCCCACTCCCCGGCTGCGCCACCACCCACCCAGCCAGTTCAAGCCCACCACACCGCTCGGCCCGGAGATTTCAAATAAAAATAAAACAAGAATTATTATAATAAAATTTTTTAAAAAAAACCCACACACCCCTTGTCGTTCCGTTCCATTGCACACTTTATTGCAGTCACAGTGGTCGCCTTGGAGATGATGTTGTTGTTGCTTGCTAGTTTCTTGGGCCCTTCTTCTCCAATCCTTCCTTGAAGTCCTTGCAGGAGCCCAAGCAGCAAGCAACACAGAAGACGCTCTCGCTCTCTCGTCGCCTCAGACAAATGCACGTGCGTGCAAGGCGAGGAGAGCAGGTAAACTCGCACATGCACGAGTGGGGGTGGGTGGGGACTGGGGAGCCACGAGGAGGTCCGTGGCAGCCTGGCAGTGAGGGTGCCGGGCAGCCGGAGCCCGCTGGTGGGGGGGCGCCTCTCCTGAGTCAGATAAGAAGATAATTGGTGGTGTGAGTGGGCAGGGGCATAGACTCGTCAGGCGGCGCCCAGGCTAGCACTCATTGGGGGAGAGAGGCACCGGCGTCGTGCAGTCGCGTGGCTGCTAGTGCTGCCTATTATTACCTAAAGTTAACATAGATTTTGTGGGGCGGGGGTCATAGCACTTTTTGGCGCCCTTGACCAAGTGGCGCCCAGGGCACGTGCCCCACCCTAATTACGCCCCTGCGTGTAAGCTCAAAACTAGGGCACACCTTCTTTCTAGGCCACTAAGTACAGCTGGGAAAGGTTATGTATTTTAATCACAATGCAATATTGGCTTGAATGCAGCTATGCGTGTGTGTATACACTGTAACTTCTAAAAATATAGTACTGGAAAAAATCAATGCTGACAACAGGCTCAGTGCAGTAAAGAAAATTGAATACTAGCAACTGATATTGCTAATATTCATAATAATGTTATATTTATTATGCTAGTGTCCAAGAATTTCTGATACAGATTACAAAACCAGTGCAATTCTTTTCAGTGGTTATTGTTTCTGCCTAGCACAGGCCTGCTCAACTTAGGCCTCCCAGCTGTTTTTGGACCACAACTCCCATAATCCCCATCCACAGAGGTCAATAGCCAGGGATTATGGGAGTTGTAGGCCAACATCTTCAGGAGGGTTGAAGTTGAGCAGCCCTGGTAGCATGTCTTACTTTTTAGCTTATGAGCCCTTCTGGAGCAGGGAATTGTCTTATTTCTTTTTCTATATAAAGCGCTTTGAGAACTTGGTTGAAAAGCAGTGTATAAATATTCATAATAATAAATAAATAGCAGCTGCGGAGGCCAATAATGCAACTTTTGAGCCAAACCACAGAATGTAATAATTGCATTACAAAGAGACATGCTTGACCAGAAATAGCGCTTTTAAACAAAAATTGTAAAACAACTATGAAGGGGGCTGATTATCCTGATGAGGACTTGTAGCGGATTAAAGCCTTTGTCTCAGAGCAAGCTCACGTGAGGGAAAGAAATGCTGAATCATCCTTGCTGAGCTGCCTGGCTAGGCTTCTCCTAAAACTATACTGTATGATTGGTAGGTTAGAAATGCTGCTACCGCCACCTCTCTTATCGGCAGAGCTTGAACCTCCCTGGGCTTGAGGTGGAATCCCAGGGAAAACTCTCGTTATTTTGCTATTGGAAAAGTACAACAATCTTCCACGTGCAAGCCTACATGTGGTGAGAAAACTGATAGCTGCTGAACATCTGAGGAAGTGTTTGCACTAGAGGAATCCCCTTCAGACCCCACCTTTTCCTGAATTAAAAACCAACTCGGAGAGGCATGTAAAAAGAAAAGAACTTTTAAAAAACCCAGTTGTATTCAATTACTACAGACTGCTTCCGCCTGAGGCTTTCTCAGCTTTTAGGTACAGTTAAGAATACTTAGTAGGGTTACAAAAATAGGTTGTTCTAATGCATGCTTAAATGTTTATAGAGTCCTTTGCAATGCCTTAGGTAGGATGGGCATAGGCTAGTGTTTCTTATTTTAATTGTTACAATAAAAGAAACAGTATCAGGAATATGCAAAAGCGCGCACACCAAAGAAATATAAAATCCCTAATGCAACATCTGACTAAACAAAATTCTCCCTATGCTAAACTTCCCAAAGCCATAAGCCCTGGCTCCTTGCCTTGAACTCACCAAACACCTGATAAGAATTCAAGCTTCCTTCCTTCCTGTCTTTCAAGGATCTGCATAGCTATTCTACTGCAGCCAAACTCCATGGCCACATGTCCTCTTCAGCACCTTCAGTTAAGCTTCTTCTCTAACAAAAAACTCCCTTCATCCTGGCAACAGCTCTCTAGGTCCCATTCACCTGGTGTGCTGATTGGCTGAACCCTGGAGTTCACCAGCCTGTCAGTCAAGATAGGACTGTAGTGCATGCATGAAAGAGAGAGTAACAGTTTATTCCTGCAACATTTTCCTTCCAAAAGATGTCCCTCAAAGCTGCTATTATTTTTCCTTTGCCTGCTACTGAATTATTTTTTTCTGAAAGTAGGCAAAACTTGAATCTGGCCAGAAATAAAGAGAAGACTTTAAACCTAATGCTATCATAAAGAACACTGAGCAACAAATTGTGGAGGAGACCTTTTCTCCACAGTTTCAAAGCCTCAGGTTGGGTTAGTGAGGGGAGGGGACAATGTTGGGAGAGGGGTTCATCTAATTTCTTGCCCCAGGGCCCACTCCAACCTTGGTACGCGATTGGTTATACATGTAATTAACCAAAAGGAAAAGGACTCTGAATTTAAGACACACACCCACACCATTTTTAACATCAAAGAACTTGCAGGGAGAGGGACTAGTTTGGGATTCAGATAAATAGGGTATGTTACCTTTTTGTACCAGTCTTCCAGAAAAGCTGGCAGTAGTGACTGGCACATGAATCAGATAAAATGACTTCTTTGTCACTCATTAGACAATGCCTTTCCTTTCAAGTGTGTATGTTGTTTGCCCTGTGCTTTGGATGTCTGGTATTTGAGGATGCCTGACACAATTTTCTGCACAGACTCCTAAATCATCAGAGAATACATAAATATAGCCACAAAGTGCATAATGCGTTCATTCTGAGCTTCCATTATATAGTGCATAGCAACTGCAATGAAAAGTAACAAACTATTATGTTCCTATTATTATTCTATGACTGCATAGGACTGAAGATGTAAGAAACTCAGGAAAGGCAGATATGTTTTCATAAATGAAAGTGCTACGCTAGCAGAAGAACATACTGAAACAATGTAGTATGGGGATGCACAACTCAAATGTCCACGTGGACGGGAATTAACCTTGACTGAAGTGGGCCACAAGGAAAAAAGATTTAATTATCATGTGGCTAAGCAGAGTAAAACACACACATATCGCTCAAATGTACAACACAGCAAACAGAATAAAAGTGATCATGATAGTAATTCAGGAGTGGTGCTGTAATAGGGTAGATGGGTTCAAAGAACCCGTTGTGCCCTTCATCCAGGAGCTGCTGAGCCTCCGGAAGGCAAGTTCTCCCCTCCCTCTGGCTGGGGCTCCCCATGTGTGGCAGCACCCCGCCCCCCAGCAGTGCATGCACCCACTCAGATGCACAAGTCCCACTCACTCTCCATCGTCCCTCAGGCTGGGGCTACTGCCACTGCAGCCACCACCACCGCCACCAACTTCTGGTAACTCGCCCACCTCTGTCCATCCTCCTTCCATCAGCCAAGAATACCAGCTGATAGAAGGAGGATGGGCAGAGCTGGGCAAGTTGCCAAAGAAAGTGGCGGTGACTGCAGGTGGTCGCGATGGCAGGAGCCCCAGCCTGAGGGAGGGGGGAGATATCTACACCCCTGTAATAACTGCACAATCCCATTTAAGCTAACTTAAAAGTTGTTAGCAAATACTAAGAAGCAGTGGGTGAGCAGTGGCTGGTGAGGCTGAAATTCCTATATTGGTTTAAATGACCTAAGCAATTCTTTGGCTCAAGGCTTCCAGACTAATTGTATAAGAACTGTTGCTGGGTGGGCCACTATGCAATAAAGAGAAACAAAGGAAGAGACCCACTCCTGGAAAACCATACACACAAATGTGCCAAAAACGAAATGGGAGCCTAGGGGAGTTTGGACTCAAGTAAAGCAGGATACTATACTGTTTCATTCCATTCCTTTCCTGTCGTGATTTGTGTGTTTCTTTTAGAAACCATCTGATGCATTGTGATGTCAGGGAAACATTATTAGCTTATATATTCTGACACACAGTAGATTATTACAATGATTTTATTCTCCCCTCCTAGGTTTTATCTGGGATACATGCACAATAATTATATCTTCTAGAAGTCCTTGGAGCTGAGTTTTTAATTGCAGCAGTGGCCTTCTATAATCATGTGACCTATATACTGGCATGGGGGAATTTGCACGATGTAGAATATGAATGCACACAAGTAAAATACTTTCATTTTTTGATAATGACTGCATGACACACAAAATTAGTCAGCCATCAAGCAATATCTGGAAAGGTGGTTGTATTATTGTTATCATCATCATTATCGTTGTCATCATCATCTTCTTCTTCTATTTCTTTTTCTTGTTTAGATTGTGAGCCCTTTGGGGACAGGGAGCCATTTTATTTATTTACATATTTTATTCATTTTTATGTAAACTGCTTTGGGAAACAGTTTGGAAACAATTGGAAAGCAGTATATAAATATTTGCCATATTGTTTATTTGTTTGTTTATAACATTAACAGGCTCTATGAGCTCTGACATGATAAATACCTTTCACTCACTGAACCCTTGTGAATTGGGCAAGGAGGGAAACATTTGCTATGACATTCTGCAATAAATACAGCCAGAAACCTGGCAATAGAAAAATAAAAAATGAAAGCATGTGAAGATGCATAGAAATGCAGGACTTTTTGTTGGCTTGGTTATTTTCCAGGCCTTTTTTAGGAAGTGTTCTCTCTTCACTTCTACTTGGTTCTTCCAGCCAAAGCTGGTATTGGAAGCTGCAGCTCCTAGCTCCAGATGTGGAGCCATGCCTCATGCTGCTTGGTGCCAGGGGGAATCTCAAGCAGGAATCTCCAATGGCCAGTTTCTTCAGACTTACCTCTTGCATCACATCTGCCCCTTCAACAAGCCAGAATAGGTACCCTCTAGGCTGTCAGTCAACTGATCATTAGCCTGAATGTGAATTGGGCATTAACACCCAATTCACATTCACTAGGATTTAGTCCATATAAGATACTCACTACCTTGACCTGTTATCCGTACTCTAACTATACCAAATGTAGACTTGAGCTGACGATGCCAAACATCTCGAGCTTCTGCAGCTGGAATGCAGAATATTATTCTGCAATAACAGAATCAAGGTTACCCTCATGCATCAGCTCACATGAACCCTTAATCCAGTGATGAGACAATGGGCTCTAGAAGACTCTTGCCTCTAAGCCAGCCCAACTGTCTGAGCAAGTAGTTGCAGTAAGAAGCCACAAAAACTCACCTTGTCTGGTGCTGGGTTACCAACAGTCCCTTATTAGCTGGGATGTCCCTTATTTCAGCCCAAAATTGTCTGTCCCTTATTGGATGCCATTTGTCCCTTATTTTCAGCTAATGGGAAGAACCTATGGCTCATATCAAACCAGTTATTTTCACGAACAAAAAAATAATCAATGAGCTCCAACTTCATTTCCTTCTCCCTCTATCAAGTACTCTATTGTTCTGGTGGGCTGCAGGCTTAGGGTTGCCAACAGTCCCATATTGGGGACATTTAATATTAACAGCCATCAATGATTGGCTAACTTAGCATTATCTAGGTATCAGGATCATGAAAATCATGCAAACCATGACTATATAGTGTTCATGTGGGGAACCTATTATTGCTGGCTAACACTGCATCTCTTTCTAGAATACAAAATGATATCACACTCAGTGTGGCTAATCATGGTTATATCAATATGCATAGGAGAAGCAATCTAAGTTGTAACTTATACCATAGTTTAAGTTGAAAGTGGTAAAAACACATAGAGCACTCATGTTCCCAATTACTCCCTGCTACATGTCCCTTATTTGGGCATTGGACTATTGGCAGCCCTAGTCTGGTGTCGCCAGCTCAGCTTTGACCACATCTCCAGTCCTCTGCTCCTCTTTCAGTGCTTCATCTGATCCTGACCAGGCCTGGCCCAAACTCCAGCCACACCTGAAGCCATGTGTCATTCTTCCACCACCCCGTGCCAGGGGCGTAGCTAGGGGAGAGGGGGCCCGTGTTCATCCCTCTCTTGGGCGGCCCCACAGAGTGAGGGAGACAATGAAGAAAATAGGGAGGGATGGATCTGGAGGGCCCTCAGGAGCTGGGGGCCCTTGTTCTTTGAACCCTTTCGTTCAATTATAGCTACGCCCCTGCCGTGCACACCCACCACTCTTTCCTGCCTCTACAGGGGGGACTCCCAAGAGTTTCTGCCCACTTGATGAGGTCATCGGAGAGAACTCTGCTACACATGCTAACGACAACAGAGGTTTGGCTGCTGTGCACATGGAACACGGCCTTCTCAGTTATTTTCTCCAAGATTTTGAAATGCTCTCCTGGTGGGCATCCACTCCTCAATCTCCATCACAGTTTTCAGAAAGCAAGTGAAATCTTGGCTTTTAACCCAGATTTTTATATGAGTGTTTTTGTTGCTGCTGCTCTGTAGTTTATGGTCATATTGTGTATGTTTTAAAAAAACTTTTAATTAGATTTGTATTTTTATATTCCAATTTAATATTTTAATTGTGTAACTTTTATAGTCCTATCGTATGTTAAATGTTTTGTAAGCTGCCTTGAGATTGTTTTAATGAAAGGTGATACAAAAAATTCAATGATGAATAAATTTCCCTCGGCCAGCTCTTTGCTGCCCCATATCCTCGATGGCAGAGTGGGCGTTCTTCCTCTCCCCCATTCTCTTCCCTTCCCTAACTTGTTGCCGCCGCCACCTGCTCCTGTTCTCTAGTTTTTGAAAAAGCAGAGAGATGGGGAACAAAGGACATGTGGAGGTGTAGAATGTTGTCCTATCGTATGTTAAATGTTTTGTAAGCTGCCTTGAGATTGTTTTAATGAAAGGTGATACAAAAATTCAATGATGAATAAACGGTTGCGTTCTGAGCCAACTGAAGTTTCCGGACTATGTACAAAGGCAGCCCCACGTAGAGCACATTACAAAAGTCAAGTCTGGAGGTTGCCAACAGATGTACCGCAGTTTTGAGGTCATTGATCTCAAGAAACGGGCGCAGCTGGTGTATCAGCCGGAGCAGTGCCTCCCACCCCCAACACCCTCATACGTATCCTCAGAAGGATACTATGGTCGATAGTATTGAAAGCCGCCGAGAGATCCAAAAAGACCAACAGAGTCACACTTCCTCTGTCAATTGCTAATTGGAGATCATCCATCAGGCCTACCAAGGCAGTCTCCAACCCATAGCCCACCTGAAAACCAGTTTGAAATGGGTCTAGATAATCAGTTTCCTCCAAGCTGAGAGGCCACCACCTTCTCAATTACCTTGCCCAGCCATGGGAGGTTGGAAACAGGCCTATAATTGCTCAACTCTGAGGGATCTAATGCAGGCTTCTTTAGAAGAGATCTAATGATTGCCTCCTTAAGACAAGGAGGCATCCTGCCCTCCCTCAGAGAAGCATTTATGATTTCCACCAGTCTGTCTACAACAACCTCCCTACTAGATCGAACAAGCTATGTTGGACAAGGGTCAAGAGAACAAGTGGTAGGCCTCACCGCTCCAAGCAGCTTGTACACATCCTCAGGAGTCACAGACTGAAACCGATCCAGTCAAATCACATAAGAGGAGTCGTTGGGCACCTCCAGCTCAGATATCAAATTAATTGTGGAGTCTCCATCTAGGTCGGCCCTAATCCGAGAGATTTTATCTGCAAAAAACTCTTTAAACACATCACAGTGTGTATCTGATGACTCCAAATATGGTTCAAGGGATGGGGGGCAGATACTAGTCCCCTCACAACCTGAACAACTCTGCTGCACGTGAATCTGAAGAAGCAATACAGGCAGAAAAGAACCACCTCTTTGCCGCACATATTGCCTGAGCATAGATCTTTAAATGTGCTCTATGTCGCAATCTGTCAGATTCGAGTCGAGTCTTCCTCCACCTTCACTCTAGTACCTACCTTGCCGCTTCAGCCCCCGTAGGTCTTCTGTATACCAAGGGGCCAAATTTGAAGTGGGTCGGAGGGGATGCTTGGGAGCAATTGCGTCTACTGCCCTGGTTAGCAAGTTGTTCCAATTCTCAACCAGGGCATCAACAGGATCACCATCAAAGCCAACACTGAATCCCTCCAAGGCTTCTTGGAATCTTACTGGATCCAATAACCTCTTTGGGTGGACCATTCTAATGGGCCCCTCGCCCCTGCGGAAGTGGGAAGTGGTTGTAAGTCCAACCTTAACCAGATGGTGGTCCGTCCATGACAATAGGGAAATCACAGGCGTCCCCAAACACAGAACACCACCCTGATCAGAGTAAAATATCAAATCAAGCTTGTGACCTGCAATATGCGTCGGTCCAGAGACCACTTGGGATAGGCCCATAGTTATAGATTTCATATTCAAAAGTTGGTTACCCACCATCAATCTCCTTGATATACACATAGAACTTCTATCACATTGCCATGCTACACCACGATTTTTTTGGGTGAGTGCCTGGCTGGCTTGATTAATATTCATTGTCAGCAATAACTGGGAGGCAAACCCATAAGAGAACAATTTCCATTTAACTTCAATTTCCCAGTTAGAGGTGACTTTATCTGCTAGCATAAGCGATTGCAATCCAGTGGGATTAAAATTTATTTGAGTATTAAAAGCCAGATTTTAGACTCAACATTTATCAAATCTGCCTCCACTCTCAAAGCTGTGTTTGGAATGCCCCATGGTACCTGAAACTGCTTTCTAAGAAATTTAGATTGCATGACTTCTAAGGCTTGGATGTTCAGATAAAGGCAGATCTGCTCCATCAAGCACCTCGGACTCGAATAGTCTTATGGCTGCAGGAATAAAAAGACCACCTCTAACGTAGAAAAATGCCAATATTCCCCATGATGACCTTTGTGTATTTTGGATGGCATATTGTTGGTGGCGTTGATGACTAACAGTGGAGTGAAATACAATGCCTAAGTACTTATAGCAACTGATATGCTTGAGCTTATGCCCGTCAATAGACCAACATAAAAGCTTGGGGCGCTTAGCAAACCTCATAATCTGTGTTTTAGATTAATCTGCAGAGCATGATCTTTACAGTAAGAAGTGAGGGCAGAGGTGTAACGATAGGGGGGGCAGGGGGGGCACGTGCCCCCGGCGCCATCTCTGTACGTCACGTGGGGGCGCCGCCATGACCCCCGACGATGCAAAAAAAAATTTTATTTTTTATTTTTAAAATTTTTTTTAAATGTCCCTTCGCACGGCGCCCGTGCCCCCCTCCATTGCTTTGCTGGCCTGGCTTGGGACTACTGGGAGACACAGGTGCCGTGCCACCGCCAGCGGGAAAGAGAGAAAGAGAGCGCGCACGAGCGAGCACGGCACTGATTGGCGGCACAGGAGCTGCTTCTTAAGGCGTGCGGCTGGTCGGCAGCGTTCTCTCTCTCTCGGCTCTCTAGCCCGGTCTTATCATCAAACACACACACGCGCGCTGCGCATGCGTGTGAGTCTGTCAGCAGCTTCCTCCCAGCTCGGCTCGCCTGCTCTTCTGCACGTGGAGCACGGCAGAGCCGAGGAGAGCGTTGCTGGGGGCTGGGGTAGGGCTGCAGCAGAGCCAGGCGAAGGCAGGAGGTGGAGGAGGACGGCAGGATGTCGGACTCTAGAAGAAGCCAAGAACCAGACCTCGAGGGCGTCCGTTTATTAATTAAAAGCGTCAAGCATGCACTCAGGTGTGTGTGTTTGTGTTACTGTTCTATCTTCGTTCATTCTTACTTATCAATCCCTTCCCCGCCCGTTCTGCCACTTCCTTATCCTCAGGCTCTGGGCTTTTTCCTACTATTGCTTTTACTGAAAATAATTACTTTCCAAATTGCTATCTAAATCTATCTCGCTATCTAATCTATTCTTTTGGTATTCTCCCTCCGTGGTCCGAACTGCTTGCTCCCTCTCCCCCTCTCTGTGCCTTTTCTCTTCATTGTCTGCTCCTTTAATGTTCCAATTGAAAACAATGCCTTCAGCTGCATCATGTGATTTTTCCTTGCTAGTCGCTATTTATTCTTTTAGTACTGTAAAAGAGAGAGACGCTCCTTTAGGTCTCCAGAGATTACAAATTGTAATCATGACTGTAGTTTCTCCCTCGTGGTCTGCTTGCTCTCCGAGCCTTTTCTCTTCATTGTCTGCTCCTTTAATGTTCCAGTTGGCTTTGAAACAAATGCCTTCAGCTGCATCATGTGATTAGGGTTTTTTCCTCGCTATCTAATCTATTCTTTTGGTATTGTAATCTCTGGAGACCTAAAGGAAGGGAGGGGAGTGGGGGAAGTTCTCATTTTCCCTCTCTGTTACCTTGATGTCTATCCAATTCATTTCAATAAGAGTGTAGGAATGTTATATCTGAGAAGTCTTCTAGGCTAATTCTGATGTTTGAGATACCAGCCAACTTCACAGGGTTGTTGTGAGGGAAACCTAAGTGTAATATAGTATGTATATCATCATTCATTGCATCATAATTCTGATGTTTGAGATACCAGCCAACTTCACAGGGTTGTTGTGAGGAAAAACCTAGGTGTAATGTAGTATGTAACATTCATTGCATCATAACTCTGATGTTTGAGATACCAGCCAACTTCACAGGGTTGTTGTGAGGAAAAAACACGTGTGTGTCAGTCAGATGTATGTTGGGGGGCGGGGGGGGCGCGATTTCAGTGCTTGCCCCGGGCGCCGTTTTCCCTAGTTATGCCTCTGAGTGAGGGAATTAAGTGGTCTTCTCAAACCAATAGGGGTCTGTGATAATATTACAGCGTTGTCTGCATACAGAAACACTGCTACAGGTTTATAGGCTAATATTGGGTGGTTTAAAGCCTGAGTGAGTCAGAGGAGCAACGGTATATCACAGTCAAATAATAATGGAGCCAGGATACATCCTTGCTTCACACCTCTGTTTGTTGGAATGTCTTTTGAGAGATAACCTGCTGAATTTCATCAAACTTTCAAATAAGTGTTCTGATGCAGTTTAGATATTAACAAAAGTAAGCAATGATCGATAGTGGATGCTTGAAGTTTGGACCACAGCTTCTCCCTAGAAACTGAATCAAATGTGAATTGAAGATCAACAAACACAGCATAAAGGGCCTCTTTTGGCTTTGAAGTATGTTTTTCTATCAAGTGCTGTAAAATCAAGGCCTGAGAAATTGGTGGTTCTAGAATATTTTCAGTATCTATTCAGTCTAGCAACCTTTCATACAAATGCCTAGCATAGATCTTGCTTATTATGCTCAAAAGGCTTATCAGTCAGTACTGGCGGGAAGATCTCTTTCTCCCTTTTTATAAATGGGGACAATAACAGCAATACCCCAATCTTTGGGGTAGATGCTAATCGATCAATAAAAGTAAAAAGTGAGGCCAAAACAGGGGCCCATCATTCAATATTTTTTATAAACTCTGGAAGAATGCGATTGTAGCCTGGAGCATTTCCTGGCTTCAGGTGCTTTACCAAATTAGAGATCTCGAATGATGTTACTGGAGGCTGTGGTGACAGAAGAAAATCAACTGGAACTGCATTTAGTAATGGAAAGCAATATCTTGGCAACTTATAAAAGATTATAAATATGTATGAGAAGTAGTAATAACTGAAGATGGCCACAGTCTAACACAGATATGCTTTTTATGCACTGATCTCATTTGGCTTAAGAACATGAATGTGGGTTATTTATTGTGGCTTATTTATTTGCTATTATAATTGTAAATATTTCAATGTTACAGTTAAATATAATATTCATCATATGTAGATATCCCAATGCTTATTAAATAGAATATTCACAATGTGTTTGACAGCTGTGGTTTCCATAGATTATAATCTTTTTATTAGCATCTATACATTTTATTTTAGAGTGCAATCCAATGCTTTAAAATAAGTCTAGAGCAGAATAGGATTTCTTGTAAGTCACCTGCTCTAATGTTGTTTGAGATACTCCAGAGTTAAACTGAATCACAGTTACAGCAGTGTATTTTCCCAGCTGGTGCAACTCAGCCAGTGTAGAGGCCAAGATAGGGGGCATGTCATTGTGGGTAGGAGCAGACTTATGCCAAAACCTATATCTTCTCCAGGCCATAGTCTCACCCCAATGATGACCTACAGTTGGATTAATTTCAGTGGTGGTGTAAGTCAAAAAGCATTGTTAACATGCTTGCTTGAACCCATATATCCTAAACAGGTTTTGAGGCTAAAATGGAGGAATGATTCAGAATCAAATTTGCAAGCATGAATTACATGCAGATTGCAGTCCAGACACTGCTGAGATGCACTGAATTACACCAAAGGGCAAACAGAGTCAGAGACAAAAACTTTTGAAAATAATAAAAAAAATTGTTTATTTTGTACAGAACAGAGGTACCATATTTACCTGAATCAAAGACAACTCTGAATTTAAGACAGTCCCCTTAAAAATTAGGAATTAAATACAGGTTATGCCTGCATTTACTTGAAAGGAACAAGACTCTGAATTTAAGATGAACTCCTGATTTCTAATATTTTAAAAATTGGCGAGGATTGGGGACCTACTTTTGGATTCAGTTAAATACAGTATAATGGAAAAATATGGTAATGGCAACCTGGGAAATGCAGGGAACTAAGACAGCTCTTAGGGAGAGAGGAGGAAGGAGGGGAAAGGTGAAAGCTTGGATAGTCTAGTGGTAGGAGGGCGGAGAGCAGGAAAAGAATGAAAGGGAGAAAGAGAGAACAAAGAGCACCACTTGTCATTTTGTAAGTGAAGCCAAGGGAATGGATGTGATTAGGGAGATCCAAGGGTCTTGTTTGTAAAGATGCTGCCAAAGCGATAAGAAGAGTCCACAGCTGTGCCCTTTGCCATAGATGAAAAGGCACCAGGTGGGCACTTTAGGCCATGTTTGGTGGATGGCCAGTCAGGCATTGATGCAAATACCAACTCTACAGGGGTATTGGGGAGGCCACTCATACTCAACCATGTGGGCTCATGTGAGGGGACAATTAGCAGGGGCTGCTTCAGCACTAGGGAGTGTGGCACCAACAGTGTGAGGTAGAGTAGAGGGGACAATTGTATTCAAGTGGTCCGGCAGGGCAGCAGCGTACCGCCCTGCCACCCCATTGCTTCCTCGGACCGGAAGTGACCAGAAGTGATGGATGCACGTGCACACGTTGTATGTGTGCACGCCTTATGCATGTGGGAAGTTCGCACCTGCCCCGCTGGACCATTTGAATACACAGTGCCAGCAGGGGAAACACAGTGGAAGGGGTAAGAACACCCTCACATGCCCTTAAAGTTACCCCCCTGCTTTTGGACCAGCAGGTGCAAGTTCTGTTCACATCCCTAATTAGCGAGCTGGAGTGGAGCAGTTCCATGTCAGAATAACTTTTGTGCAAAGCTTCAGGAAAATGAACTGAGGGAGAGGTTGAAGTTAAAAAACAAGGAGGATTTTATTGTAGGGTAGGGGTACAGTGGAATAAGAAAGTTAATTAGAGCAATATCACTATTAAAAATAAGTTACAAGACTAACCAAATAACTGCAAAAAGGAAATTTAACTTAGTGTCCTAATTAAAATAACTTCCAGGCTGGCTAGAGAAAGGAGGCTTGAGAGAAACAGGTTTTTTTTTAAATTTAAGAAGAGAGAAGGGATAGAGAGACCCAGAGGGGTGCAGTGATTATCATATAACCTTGTCCGTCCTTTAGTGATTAGACCCTTGTGGCTCAGGTCCAATCGAAAGACCACTTTCTTCAGGGATGGAACCTGGTGATGAAGAACTGAAGACAGCTTGGTTAGGTAGCAGGAGTAAATCCAAAAGGTTCCTGTTTTTGTGTAGCTAGCTTTTAGCAGCAAGGTGAGCTGGTTGCATCAAGCCAGGCAAGAAGGCTGATCTGGAGGCTGGAAGCATGATTGGCATGCAGAGCAAGACACGGCTAGGTGTCAGATCTAGCATCCAAAACATGGATGACTCCAAGGTGTAAAAACCAAATGAAGCACACTGACTCAAGGAACCTGTGGCAGATATAGCCCAAAATGTGCCCTGAGGCAAGATTCCTCGTCATAGAGGCATCATCTCTCGTCATAGAAGTGACGAGAGATGATGTTCTAAACTGTCTGGAAAAACTGAAAACCAACTAATCGCAAGGGCTGTATGGCATCCATCCAAGAGTCCTCAAAGAACTCAGATGTGAAATTGCCAATCTCCTTGCTAAAATATATAACTTATCCCTGCAATAGGGCTCTGTATTGGAGAACTGGAGAGTAGCAAATGTAACACCCATTTTCAAAAAGAGATCCAGGGGCAATCTGGGAAATTACAGGCCAGTTAGCTTTATGTCTTTTCCAGGCAAATTGATGCAAAGCATCCACAAGGATAAAATTGTAAAGCACATAGAAGAATAGGCCCTGCTGGGAGAGAACCAGCATGGCTACTGCAAGGTAAATCTTGCCTCACAAAGCTTTTGGAGTTCTTTGAGAGTGTCAACAAGTGTGTGGATCAAGGTGATCCAGTTGACATAGTATACCTGGACTTCCAAAAAGCTTTCAACAAAAAAATCAGACTCCTGAGAAAACTTAGCAGTCATGGGATAAGGGGACAAGTACATGTGTGGATTGCTAACTGGTTGAAGGATAGGAAACAGAGGGTAGGTATAAATGGAGAGTTTTCACAATGGAGGGAAGTAAGAAGTGTGTTCCCCCAGTGATCTGTACTGGGCCCAGTGCTTTTTAATTTATTCATAAATAATCTAGTGTTGGGGTTAGCAGCGAGGTGAACAAATTTGCAGATGATACCAAACTCTTTCGGGTAGTGAAATCCAAAACAGATTGTGAGGAGCTCCAAAAGGATCTCTCCCAACTGGGTGAATGGGCAACAAAGTGGCAAATGCGGTTCATTGTTGGCAAGTGTAAAGTGATGCACATTGGGACGAAGAACCCCAACTTCAAGTATATGCTGATGGGATCTGAGCTGTCGGTGACTGACCAGGAGAGGGATCTTGGGGTTGTGGTGGACAGCTCATTGAAAGTGTCGATTCAATGTGCGGCAGTTGTGAAAAAGGCCAATTCCATGCTAGGGATCATTAGGAAGGGGGTTGAAAATAAAACAGCTAATATTATCATGCCCTTCTACAAAACTATGGTGTGGCCGCACCTGGAGTACTGCGTACAGTTCTGGTCACCACATCTAAAAAAGGACATTGTAGAATTGGAAAAGGTGCAGAAGAGGGTAACCAGGATGATCAGGGGCCTAGAGCACCTTTCTTATGAGGCAAAGCTATAACACCTGGGGCTTTTTAGTTTAGAAAAAAGACGACTGCGAGGAGACATGATAGCATTCTATAAAATTATGCATGGTGTGGAGAAAGTGGATAGAGAGAAATTCTTCTCCCTCTCTCATAACACTAGAACCAGGGGTCGTCCCATGAAATTGATTGCCAGGAAATCTAGGACCAACAAACGGAAGTACTTTTTCACACAATGCATAATCAACTTGTGGAATTCTCTGCCATGAGATGTGGTGACAGCCAACAACCTGGATGGCTTTAAGAGGGGTTTGGATAACTTAATGGAGGAGAGGTCTATCATCGGCTACTAGTCGGAGGGCTACAGGCCACCTCCAGACTCAAAGGCAGGATGCCTCCGAGTACCAGTTGCGGGGGAGTAACAGCAGGAGAGAGGGCATGCTCTCAACTCCTACCTGTGGCTTCCAGCGGCATCTGGTGAGAAACAGGATGCTGGACTAGATGGGCCTTGGACCTGATCAAGCAGGGCTGTTCTTATGTTCTTATGTTCCAGTTGCTCTCCTTTCCTGAATAGGGTAGTTCCGGGGAATCTCACAAGGTTCCATTTTCTGTGTTTGCTGTGTTGCACTACAACACAATGATTTGAATGAGTCAAGTGCATCCTGTATGTAGATAGAGTGAATGAATGTGCAAACACGTTATCTCTTATTGCCACCGTGGTGTAGTGGTTAGAGTGCTGGACTATGACTGGGGAGACCCGAGTTCAACTCCCCATTCAGCCATGATACTAGCTGGATAACTCTGGGCCAGTTACTTCTCTCTCAGCCTAACCTACTTTACAGGGTTGTTGTGAGGAGAAACTTAAGTATGTAGTACACCGCTCTGGGCTCCTTGGAAGAAGAGTGTAATATAAAATGTAAATAATAATAGTAGTAATAATAATATTGGAAGAGCCTAGTAAACTAATCAGTATTGTAATGAGTACACTTCTGAGTTTCTGTTGCCCGCTTAGCTCTCTTCTATCTGGGTTTCCTGCTGAGGTAATTTGTTTTTAGCTTGTTTGATGCATCTATGGAGGGGAGGTAGACCAAGAGAGAGACCTTGAATGTACAGAAAGACCTTGAATGAAAAGCTAACTTTTGTGAGTTAATTTCAGAAGTCTACTTAGGCATTCCCAACATATGGAAAGGTGTGAGGCTAGTTCCCTTTCAGTTTGGCTTTGGTAGCTGCTAAATCTGGGGGTAACTGTCCCACTGCCTGCTAAGTGACTTGTCCCCTATATGCCAACAAACTGAGAGCTCACAATCCCGTGAGGCTCCTGAGCATGTTAAACATGAGAACCACATGTCTGTGATCTCAGACCCCAAAGCAGAGAGGCTTCTGGGAGCCTGCAGAAGAGCAGTACTAGCAACACCCTTACAGAAAACATTAGCATGGGAATTTGGAGATAGTCCCTGAGACAGACCAGCAGGGAAGGTGGAGCCAATACCAGTTTGTGCAAGCTGTACTTAATACAGCCCAATTCTGTATTATACATTCTGCAGTAAAAAAAGTTTTCTTTCTTGTTCAAGTCCCTTTGTCTATCTGTGATCCTTCATGCAACTCTGTTGGTCATGACATTTGCAATGGGTGGTTGGTTTTTTTGCCCTTCCTTGGTCATGTATTTGACATAATGGCACACAAGTTTGCCTCTATAAAGTGTGAGTTGTTAAAATATGTAAGCAGAAGGGAGACTTTTTAATTATCAGTTCAGTCTTTTACAATCTTAAGATATTGCAGTGGGGATTCATAAAGAAGAATGTATGCTGTGTATCCTTCAAAATCCATTTTATATTTGCATTATTAATTTCAGGGATTCTGTTATAAATAAATTCAGACTTTTGAAATTAACAGTGTAGAAACTACATTTTACTGCATGACACAGTAGTATTACATTTCAAAATGTGCTATAACAACAATTAAAATGACTTGAAAATATTTCCTTCAGAAAAAGAGTATGGTGGCTAAGGCAAAAAGGATATGCGTTGATAGGTAGTTCTGTGCTCCTTATTTGTTGTTTGGAGCTAGTTCTGTGCTCCTTATTGCTTTGTTGTTCAATGCAAATTTTGCTTGTGCCTGCGTAATCCGACACATTGATCCCGTAATACAAATTATTGGATCAGTGTGGTATTCATGGATATTGCGCAGATTATATTCATTTTACTGGAGCTTGTGGAGCCCAAGACCCAAGAACCACTGAGATGAATGGAGGCTGCATAACAGTTAAGCTTGATAGATTGTAACCAGTATGTACTAGTTGGCACTACCCTGCCTTTTCAGAATTCTGTTCCAGATGCAGTGAATAGAACTGTAGGTTCTTCAGACTTGGAGAAATGAGGCTACCAGTACTTACTCATATGTCTATGTTCGAGCATGGGACTTTTGTTCAGTTACAGGAAATTAATTCCTGGTGACTGTAATGGTCATTAGCTACACAAATAAATTGACCGACTACTTCCAGGCGGTTCCACGGACTAAGCTAGATACTATGTGGGACATCCATGATCAGAATATCCCACTTTTTCTTTGGTTAAAAGCAACCTTGGGGTCTCGAGTTGGATCAAAGTGTGTGTGTCCCCTCCCCCCACCATTTTCACCTAAAACTGACGTGGGGGGTGGTGTTAGTAGCAGCTTCAGGGAGCAATTTAGATCAGGCAAACAGTACGGGGGAGAAAATTAAAGAACTTCCTCTATTACTGCAACTTTGATCCAAAGCCCCCTTGTCCTACTGCTGCTTTAAAGAAGGGGGAGGGGTTATACAGGAGATGTGATCACGTATCTCCCACATTAGGTTTAATTTGAGACTACTTGCTTGGATTGGAAACATGGATGGTTTCAGTCACTGAAATTCAGTGGTTTTGATCTTCCAAATATAGATATTCAGAGTAGTTAGCGCATGTGCAGCCAGCCAGTTAACAGAAATCAGCATGGGCTATCAATTCCTCCTGCCTGCCAAATGAGAATGATGTAATGGAGAAATAATACCTGTCTTCCTGGGAGACTCTGCCTCTCTCCCTTTGCAGCTGAAGTCACATGTTTGAGCACATTCACAGAGAATATGGTTTGCATATATTACTCAAGAAAGAAAGAAAAACTATAGTTGTGAGTGGTTTGTAGTTTTCTTCTATTTTTCCTTATAGGCAAAATATGGCCACTTTGCTATTCATTCTAGAATAGAAGGCTTCTGTTTATAATTGATAGATTTGATATATAAGCAAAGAAGGGGTGTGCAAGCCAGCCGTTTGGCCGGTTCAGCTTCAATCAATCTTTATTACAGTCACAGAACAGCATAAAGTATAAGGGGTGATTACATATTAAAAGAGTAGATAAAAACGTACAGAGGGTGATTACATATGGTATGTAATTAAGTTACATAATAATACTAAAAATAATAAAAATGGTAGAAAGTACACAAGAAGCATGAGGGGATAAAAAGCTTGAAAAGGCGTAAAATAATAATAAATAAACATTATTTGTTAGCTGCCCCATAACAAATGGTTCTCAGCGGTTTACAACAGAGGATTAATACATACAATAAAAACACATCCCTACATTAACTCTTAACAGGACAAAAAAAAAGCTAAAAAGAAAATACAAAATACAATAAACAACAGCTTAAAAACTCATTTAAAAATTAGTTAAAATCAGATCAAATCTGAAAACCTGAATTTAAAAGGCCTGTGTGAACAAAAATGTCTTTTCCTGGCATATAAAAGAACAAAGTGATGAAGCTAGGTGAACCTCACTGGGGAGGCTATTCCATAAATGGGGTGCAACCACCGAAAAGGCCCTCTCCCTGGTAGCCACCCTCCTCACCTCATTTGTCAGGGGCACCTGGAGGAGGACCTCTGAAGAAGATCTTAAGGTACAGGTAGCGACATTTGGGACAAGGCACTCTCTCAGGTAATCCAGTCCCAATCCATTTAGAGTTTTAAAGGTTAAAACCAGCACTTTGAATTGGGCCCGGAAATGGACTGGGAGCCAGTGCAGCTGACAAAGCACTGGTGTAATATGATCAAAACGTCCAGTCCCAGTTAATAATCTTGCAGCTCTATTTTATACCAGCTGCAGTTTCTGGACCGTTTTCAAAGGCAGCTCCACATTCAACACATTGTCGTAATCTAAGCGAGAGGTTACCAGAGCTTCAGTAACTGTGGCCAAGCTATCTTTGTCCAGGTAAGGTTGCAGTTGGCGTATCAGCCAAAGTTGTGGCACTCCGAGCCACAGAGGCCACTTGAGCCTCTAGTGACACAGTGCTGGATCGATGAGCACCCTCAGACTGCAAACCTGGTCCTTCAGGGGGAGTGCAACCCCATCTAGAACAGGCTGAATATATTCACCTGGGCAGAGGAACCACTGACCAACAGTACTTCAGTCTTGTCTGGATTGAGTCTCCGCTTATTTACCCTCTTCTAGTCCATTACTGCATCCAAGCACCCATCCAGGACAGTCACTGCTTCACCTGTATCTGATGAAAAAGAGAGATACAACTGAGTGTCATCTGCATATTGGTGACACCTCAAGCCAAATGTTCTGATGTCCTCTCCCAGCGGCTTCATGTAGATGTTAAACAGCATAGGTGAAATAATGGAATCCCATTGCACAAATGTCAAGGAGTTGAGCAGTAGTGCCCCAGCACCACCTTTTGGGAACAGGCCTCGAGATAGGCATGAAACCACCTCTAAGAAGTGCCTCTCACACCCAACTCAGCCAGCCTATCCAAAAGGATACCATGTTCAATGGTATTGAAAGCTGCTGAGAGATCCAAGAGAATTAACAGGGTTGCACTTTCTCTCCCCCCACCCCTATAGGTCATCCCACAGAGCAACCAAAGCAGGTTCTGTTCCAAAACTGGGCCTGAAGCCTGATTTAAATGGATCTAGATAGTCCATTTCCTCCAAGAGTGTCAGGAGCTGGTCAGCCACGACACACTCAAGCACCTTGCCCAGGATGGGCATATTGACCATAGGCCTATAGTTTATCCTCTGGGTCCAGACTGGGTTTCTTCAGGAGTGGTGGAATAATAGCTACCTTCAGTGAAGCTGGGACCACTCCCTCTCTCAATGAGGTGTTTAGAACCTGCTGCACCAAGCTAAAAATTCCCTCCTTCCTAGATTTAATAAGCCATGAAGGGCAAGTGTCGAGCATGCACGTGGTCAGCCAAATCCAACTAAACACCTTGTCCAGGTCCTCAGGACTAATTATTGAAGCTCCTCCAGCAAAACTAGGCCACGTTTTACTCTGGGCACCTCTCCCAATGATCCTGCATCAGCCATAGTGTCAGACTAATGGCGAATGCGAGCAGCTTTATCCTCAAAGTGCTGTGCAAATGCATCACAGCATGCTACCGCGGGTTCTAATGCATCCTGCCCAGAGCCAGATTGCAAAATTCCCTGCACCGCCTGGAAGAGCCCCGCTGGATGACATTGAGAGGATGCAATGGTAGATGGGGAAAAAGTGTTTCTTCTGTTCCATCACTGCCACAGAATAGGCTCGATAATGAGCTCTAACCTGTGTTCGCTCAGATGCAACCCAAGTTTTCCTCCACTTACTTTCCAGCTATCTCCCAGCTTGCTTCATCGCTCTCAGCTCAGATGTATACCAAGGCAGTGCATGGGCTCTGCTTTTAGGTCCAGGCTCTGGCTTGGCCATACCCGGTCCAGTCTGGTTTGGCCATCGAGCTGGCTCGGGTATACTTTTAAAATGGAATCTGACTAGGGGGGTTCACTAGGGAATCTCTGTTTAGACTTTTGTTCCCTTTTAGGCTAGGAGAATCTTTTACCTTGAAACAGGAGGGGATGGCAGAGGCAACCATGAAGGCGGCAGTGGACACATTGGAGGTGGAGGCAGCGACTCCTCCAACCTCCCTCTGGTCTCCCTAATGACAGTCAGGGCCAGCTAGTCCTAGCCAGATTCCCCTTTACAAATATACTGCTGAGCCAGTCCGCGAGCCGGTTCTTTGAACCAGAGGGTGGTCCGGACTACCCAAACCAGGCTGGCTCGATGTCAAGCCTACCTCTCACATCCCTAAAGCAAAGTTTCCATAAACTGAGCCTTTGTCTGCATCCTTAATCATCTGAACTCTCTCTCTCTCTCCTATTGTAATATTTAAATTTTTGTTCATCTGATGTGTTGAATGCTTTCCTATCACCAATATTGTATTATACATTCTAGACAAGATTTTTGGTTAAAAAACAAGAACAAAACCCTAAGTTATACTTTATATTTTTGGAGAACCAAACTTTTGTGTTGGGGAGCATTTTATAACTGGTGGCAGGTGTTCTTGTAAGGCATTGAAAGTTGAAGATTCTGTTTTGTTTGGGGTTTTTACGATGGTCACTGACAGTATTTCTTTGACCGAACAGGCATTCCTTCTGTGCTTCAGTTTTCTCATGGTACAACTTTCTGCAATAGATAGGAAATAGATTGTTGTCTCCAGGGGGAAAAGAAGGTTCTCCTGTGGTGGACAAGAAAAAGGTGGTGGTGGGATCTGTCATGCTGCGGGGGGCATCCAGTGAACAACAGAGTTCAGGATTGATAAACAAAAAGTACCTTCAGGGGTTATGGAAGGTCAGGAAGCTGGAGAAACAATCAGCAGCAGCAATAGCAGAATGCAGCAGTTCAGGAATGTAGGCCCAGTAATGCAAAGAAAGGAAGATGCAGGAACTTCCACAAGTTCTGCAAGCTCACCCACATAGGTGGGTCAAAATCTCATTGCCAAATGTTTTATAACGTTTCAAAAGCAACTCCATTTTTTCTCCTCCTCCTTTCCGTCCTTTTTCTTTCTGGCTCCACCCCCCCACCCGCAACCCTCGCATCGAACGGAACAACAAAACACAAAAGATTACTAGATAGAAGTTGCCTTGAAGTTGCAGGACTGTTATGAGAGTAAGATACTGTTACTTTGCTATGAAATGTCTTAGGGCATTGTTAAAGACACGTAGGGCAAGACACATGTACACTGTGGGGTCTTTACAGTGAGGGCTAACCTGGGCACAGATTTGAGGATGATACAAAGGGGAGGCACAAGGGGAGGCATTATTTCTAATGCAAAATACTAAACATTTATCGAATGACAATCAAAATACACAGTAAATTCTCATTTGGGGAATCAATAGAAGAGGTGCCTGACTGTAATGCGAGCAAACAAAATTGTTTGGGGAATTTCAATAGATTAAATTTGTGTGCATATAGAACAATACAGAAAGGCAATACATTCAATACCCCTGCTAACCCCTGCTAACTTGGCAAAGAGGCACCTTTTAATGTGGTGATTCTTTTTATTTAGCAGGGGGAGAGTAACTGGCCCTATCCATCCCCAGCACAGTACTTCCAGTGACTGTTGCTAGTGTCTATCTTATGTTTCTTTTTAGATTGTGAGCCCTTTGGGGACAGGGATCCATTTTGTTTATCTTATTTATTTGTTATTTCTCTGTGTGAACCGCCCTGAGCCATTTTTGGAAGGGCGGTATAGAAATTGAATTAAATAAATAAATACATAAATAAATAAAGCTCATTGAAATGAATGGGATGACTATAGAGTGTTAAAAGACATAACTCCTAGAGGTTATTCAAACAATCAAAAAGTGTGTTCTACCCGGGTTTGGAGAAGTTGCTCCAAAAAAGTATTAGTGCTTGTGGAGCAACTTCTGTTAGTTGTTTTGGGGTGGGTTTGTTCTGTCCTGAAGACTGAGTGCTGTGAGGTTGAGCTGAGCATCTTCCTCCTGGACTCTTCTTTGGGGAATTCAGATAAGTTGAAATGCTTGAGGGTGGGTGTGAGGCTTGACTTTTGGGATTGATCTAATCATGAGGACTGGTCCTCAGTGTGACTAGTAATCACTGGTCCAGTGTGACCAGTAATCACTAGTGGGAGATGGGTTTTCTCTGTTGAATTACTATCAGTGATTATCTTTTCTGGGGAAGGCGCAATATAAATAGCAAACCTGTTTGTGGTTCTTCTAGGGTCCTTCAAGTTCATCAGGGGTACTGATGCCAAACCTTCTCTCACCTTGCATTGTCAAATATGTTGCTTTGCTTGGTTTCTGGTCATGCTAAAGTGGACCTACCTGGTACTGCCTGGGTGACCCACTAGCATATAGCTTGAGCTAAGAACAGTCAGTGTCTGTCTGTCTGTCTCTCTCTTGAATTACTATAAAATAACTTACTGAGCCTTTTTCACCATTCCCAGACATTATTTGTCTTTATATTGACTTTGATTTGGATGGGGCAATAGGAGGCTCAGCTATGAATAGGGAGGAGTTCAACAGAATTCTTAGTCTGTGATCCCCTTGGGGACAAGAAAGCACCTTGTTTGTTTTTCTTTGTAAACTCCTTTAACACTTGGTTGAAGAGCAGTATATAAATATTCATAGTATTAGTTGTAGTAAATTTGTAAGAATGATGAAATATTAATAAGAATAGCCCTGCCGGATCAGGCCCAAGGTCTAGAGACCAGCATCGTGTTTCACACAGTGGCCCACCAGATGCCTCTGGGAAGCCCACAGGCAGGAAGTGAGGGTGTGCCCTCTGCCTTGCTGTTGCTCCCCTTAAACTGGTATTGAGAGGCATCTTGCCTCTTAGGGATGGCCTATAGCCACCAGATCACCAGTAGTGATGGTTCTATTAATCTTTCACCATTCTTACAAATTTATTACTACAAATAGTACAAATACTACTAATGTCCTTATGTGAGACTCAAGGTAGTCAACTACATTTGAACATATGAAACTGCCTTATATTGAGTCAGCCCATGGGCAAGACTAGGATAGTCATGTCAACAGTGACTGGCAGCAGCTCTTCAGGTTTCAGACAGGAGTTTTTCCCAGCGACACCTGGAGATGCTAAGGGTTGAACCTGGGATCTTCCAGATGCAAAACGTGCTTTATCACTGAGTGATGACCCCCCCACACACACTCAGTTCCTGGGGAGGCACCATATCTAATTGTTTGTTATGTTTATTTATTAAAAGCCAACTGTGGCCACCATCCATACTAATGTTGTGCTAGTGGAAACATGTGGCATTAACGCAAGGGCATGGCACAAGGTAGTTCTGCAGGGACAGGAGCTCCTGTTCCAGATTAGTTTACATTTTCAAAAGATATCTTGTTTCATGAGCTTTGCTGCCAAGTGCTTTGGTGCTACTGATTGCACAACTTCCTGCAGCTCTGCAGACTTGAGTGCATGCAATTTTTCTCATAGTGCTAGTGCTAGACTAGTCTAAAGCAAAAGCTCTAATAGAACGGCTAAGAAATCTGTGGATTAGTGAATCAGATAAGTGTTCTTTTTCATTTCACCTCTTTTTCAGGTGCCCTGTTGCACAGTCAATTTTATTTTATTTTTGCATTTTTGCATTTTTACATTTTTACATTATATACCACCCTTCCAAAATGGCTCAGGGTGGTTTAAAACACGGTAAAAACAATTAAAACAAGTTAACAGTTAAAATCAAACTATAAAAACAGAATAAAACCAATTAAACAATTTTTTAAAACCCCTGGAAAATCAGGGCAGCAATTTAAAAGAGTTTTTCAATCATTTAAAAACCCCAGAAGGCCAGGCCAAACAGATAGGTTTTAAGGGCTCTCCTGAAGGACAATAATGATCTCAAATTACGGATTTCTGCCAGGAGTGCATTTCACAGTCCAGGAGCAGCTACAGAGAAGGCCCGCCTCTGAGTCACCACCAGACAAACCGGTGGGAACTGGAGACGGACCTCCTCAGATGAACTTAACGTGCGGTGGGGATCATGTAGAAGAAGGCACTCTCTAAGTGCCTTGGACCTAAGCTGTTCAGGGCTATAAAGTTAATAACCAGCACTTTGTATTTTGTCCGAAAACATGTCGGCAGCCAGTGTAACTGTTTCAAAACAGGCATAATATGGTCTCTGGGTTTCTCCAGAGACCAATCTGGCTGCCGCATTCTGAACTAACTGAAGTTTCTGGACTACGTACAAAGGCAGCCCCATGTAGAGCACATTTCAGTAGTCGAGCCGGGAGGTTACCAGCTGATGCACCACTGTTTTAAGGTCACCCTCTTCAAGGAATGTGTGCAGCTGTCCAATCAGCCGAAGCTGATGGAAAACACTCCTGGCCATGGCCTCCACCTGAGATACCAGGGTGAGGCCTGGGTCCAGGAGTACTCCCAAGCTGTGCACCTGCTCCTTTGGGGGAGTGTAACCCCATCCAGCACAGGAAGATCTAACTCACCCCTCAGATTCTGAGCCCCCACAATGAGCACCTCTGTCTTGCTTGGAATGGATTCAGCTTCAATTTGTTATCCCTCATCCAGCCCATTACTGCCTGTAGGCAGGCATTTAGAGAATGAGTGCCATTTCCTGAAGATGAAAAGGAGAAGTAGATTTGTGTGTCATCAGCATACTGATAACATCCAGCATCAAAGCTCCTGATGACCTTACCCAGCGGTTTCATGTAAATATTAAAAAGCAATGGTGACAGAATGGAGCCCTCGTGGACTCTATATAAAAGCTCTCATTTTGAGGAGCAACTGTCACCAAGCTCCACCATCTGGAATCTACCCAAGAGATAGGAGCAGAACCACTGCAAAGCAGTATCCCCAACTATCCCCAACTCCCCCAGGGGATCCAGAAGGACACCATGGTTGATGGTATTGAACGCCGCCGAGAAATCCAGAAGAACCAACAGAGTCACACTCCCTCTGTTGATTCCCTGGTAAAGGTCATCCATCACGACGACCAAGGCTGTCTCAACCCCATAGCCAATTCTAAAGCCAGTTTGAAATGGGTCTAAATAATCAGTTTCCTCCAAGACTGCCTGGAGCTGGTCAGCCACCACCCTCTCAATCACCTTGAGACCAAGGGAGATTGGAGATTGGCCTGTAACTATCCATCTCTAAGGAATCCTGGGAAGGCTTCTTTAGGAGTGGTCTAACCAATGCCTCCTTCAAACAAGGGGGCACCCTACCCTCCCTCAGCGATGCATTTATGATATTAACTAGGCCACCTCCAACAATCTCCCTTCTAGATAGAAACAGCCAAGTCGGGCAAGGATCCAGAGATCAGGTGGTAGGCCGCACCGCCCCAAGCAGCTTGTCCATATCCTCAGGAAACACAGATTGAAAATGATCAAATCTAATACTGCAAGAGGGATCGCTGGATAACTCCTCCATAGATCCCTGCAAAAATAGTGAACTCCAAGTCGGCCCAAATACTGTAGATAAATAGTTTAAACTCTCCAAAGCACTTGGACAACCTTGGAGAATATATATCCCCTGCTAACTGGGCAAAGAGGCACCTTTTACCGTGGTGATTCTCTTTATTTAGCAGGGGGAGAGTAACTGGCCCCATCCACCCCCAGCACAGTACTTCCAGTGACTGTTGCTGGTGTGTGTCTTATGTTTCTTTTTAGAATGTGAGCCCTTTGGGGACAGGGAGCCATCTTATTTGTTTGTTATTTCTCTTTGTAAACCACCCTGAGCCATTTTTGAAAGGGCGGTATAGAAATCAAATTATTATTATTATTATTATTATTATATTGTGTGAAAACAAAGTACGTTATTCACAAAATCAGAGTATGAGAAGCATTCCGGTTGTGTTACATAATCATTCCCCTGTACTGCCCTAACCAAGATTGGAATTTAAATTGGCTTAGATTCCGTGCAAAGAGCTGAATTACATTCATGGTAACCTTATGGAAACTGTCAAATGTAAGACGTATATATCACAATGTTTGGCCCTAAGAGTACATTTCTTGAGTATAAACTGATGGGATCTGCTTTTGCTTAGAATGTGATATTGCTGGAATCATTCATATGTCTCTGCATTCTAGGGAATGATGATGTTAAAAGCAACCACCTTTCTGTTTCTGTGTTTGACTGCCACATTCTGACCTCTGAAGCAAAGGAGGAAATGGGATTAGTAGTGAATTTCCCATGATGCTTCATGGTTCTTAAGTAGAGTTCCCAACTTTTTTATTTTGGCAGGGCTTTGGTGCCTTCAGCAGCATAACAATCAGAAATCTGGAAGGTGAAGCACTTGCCATAACTAATCACCATCACCATTGTTTATTTGGTCCATAGACCTTCCCACAACCAGAATAAAATACAGAATAGGTACCAAAAGAAAGAGACTAAAATTACATAGTTAATTTTCCAGTTAATATTTCAGACCATAGATAAAGCTTCATCTGAAAGCTGGGGAAGCTACTACTACTACTATATATCATTTTCCAATGAAAAAGTTTACATAGAAAAAGAATATCAAAAAAGTGGTTTTCTGATCCCAGGGTCTCACAGTCTAAAAAGAAAGAGGAGAGCTGGTCTTGTGGTAGCAAGCATGACTTGTCCCCTTAGCTAAGCAGGGTGCCCCCTGGTTGCATGTGAATGGGAGACTAGAAGTGTGAGCTCTGGGAGATATTGGATAGGAATGAGGATGGAGCTGCTCTGGGAAGAGCTGAAGGTTTCACATTCCCTCCCAGGCTTCTCCAAGATAGGGCTGAGAGAGATTCCTGCCTGCAACCACTGCCACTGCCAGTCTGCAAAGACAATACTGAGCTAGGCAGACAAATGGTCTGACTCAGTATATGGCAGCTTCCTATGTAAGCAACACAAGGGAGACACCTGTAGCAGCTGCTGGAGGAATGCTGTGCTGGGGCTGAACAGGACCAGTTGCTTTCCTGCTGCTGAATATAAGAGAATCACCACTCTGACAGGTGCCTCTTTGCCTTGTTAGCTGAGGTTCACTGGTTAGTGCTGTTAAAGGCACAGAAACCCTGCCTCACCACCACCACCCCACCTTCTGATTATACAGTTACAGTAAAACACTTGGTTTTATTCGAAGAGATTTTGTGTTTTGGTTCTCACAGTTTCTTCTAGCACAGGACTTCTGTTTTGGGGTCCTTTTTATCAGGGACTTTCATTCTGCACTAGAATGTGTTCTGTCATTATCCGTCATTGTGCAGCAAAAGGTCTAGAATGAGAGAAAAGGCCCAGTGTACAAGATAGGTCAGTTGAGTAATATGGGTACCTGCTGGAGTAACTCTGTTGTGAACTGGAAAATACACGTGACTCCTGTGATTGTGGCTGCTGAAGGAAGTGCAAGCATAACCACAGAGATAACTGCTGGTTGTCTTTAGGTGCTGCCCAGTTAACGTTTGTCCAAGTGAACCTTGACATCTTTGCATGGCAAAAAACCAGTGGGATTTGCTTCGGCATATTAACTTTTAGGTTTAGCAAACAAATGAAACTTTAAAAGGACAAGTTTAGCATTACAGGAAATGGAAGCCACATGCACAAGTGTAACATTGGTGATACCTGGTTACTTAGGAACACTCAAAATAAATGTTTTGAGGCTATAGCCGTATTGTCTCTTTAACTGGCAGTTTGTCAGTAATGACGGGAGAAAGAATGGCAGAGTGGGAGAAAGAATGGCAAAGGAAGTTGGATATTTAATTATACTGCTTAATTACATCAACTTGTCAACAAATCATTTGGGCCAGCTGAACTGGAAAAGTAGAAAGAAAGAGAGGGGGAAAGTATGTTCGCCTGAGGGTGGAGACAGAAATTCTTAGTACATTTCAGTGCTACTGTGAATGAAATAAAGTGCATTTTAGTTTATTTTGCAATGGTAAGTAAAATAAAAAATTAAATTTTAAAGTTTATAATACTAGTGGGAAAATATGTTTAAAAAACTGCCAGTGAAATACATCCAGTGAATCACTCTTACATGCATACATTTTTCAAATTATATTTGATCAATCTTTCCAAAAAATCTTTAATCATGGCAAAGCTTACCTACCTGATAATAAAACTGACTTTCAAGTTGCATGCTAGTGCATGGTCTGTGAACCACATAGAGATTGTGCTTAAGTCCTTGTAAGAATCTTATTAGTAGACTAAGTAGGATTGGTGGTCATGCTGGCTGAATATAACTATGAAGCAGTCAAGTGGCATGAACTTGAGTAGCCCCAGTACCTTTTATTATTGTTGTTAAGAATACTTATATAGAATATTGATACACCAAAAAGTTTCTGAAGTGCAGAAACATAGCAACAAGAATGAGAAAATGGTTCCCTGACCCAAAGGGACTCGCAGCCTGAAAATAGACACAAGGGAGACACCAACAACGAACACTGGAAGGGATATTATACCAGAATGAATAGACAGTGGCTTTCCCTCTTCTAAATATGAGAGCTACCATCTTCAAATGTGCCCTTTTGCTCAGTTTAGCATTAAGGGGCACTACTATATAAAGTCTTTAAATCCACACACATTGATTGATTGATTGATTGATTGATTGATTGATTGTTAAATTTATATACCCCCTTTCATTTTAACAATCCCAAGGCAGTTCACAGAAAAATTAAAACAAGACTATAAAAATACACAATTAAACTATTAAGCTAAAATATAAAATGAATCTGACTAAAAGATTTAAAAAACAAGCATAAAATAGCCTTAATAACATACAGTACACCTTAAAAACAATACAATATAGGAAGCTCCTATATACCAAGTAAGACCATTGCTCCATCTAGCTCAGTATTGTCTACATGAGTGGCTCGAGGGGTGGGGGTGACAGAGAAGTAGATGCTGCCCCCTATTTCTGTTTTGGAAATCCAATATGGAGACCTAGCTTACTCACCCTGAAATGCATGTTGCCCGATTCTGTGCCCATCCCAGGCTCTCTCCCCACCCCCACCCAGTGCTGCCACTGATTGCCTATGCTGACTGGGAGCAGCTCTCCAAGGTTTCAGGAAAGAATCTATCCTAGCCCTACCTGGGAGTTAGTCAGACATGGCTTCATGCCATGGGTTATCAGAAGGGCGAATCTGCTTCACAGCAGATTCGGAGCTGTTTAATTCGCGGTATTAAATGGACCATTCACATTTCCTCAGCATTTCCTCGGCTTCTTTCTGTATCTTTCTCTGTGTGAGTTCCCACAGCTTGCTCCAGATTTTTTCTCCCATCAATCACTTCCCAGAGGAGGAGGCGCGAGATCCTATCTTCATTATTATTTCTTTTTTTAGTTTGACAGCCTGCCAGTCAGCTACAGCCCACAAATCCAGGAATTGCCCATGAATCCAGGAATTGCTTGCAGAGCTTCTTAGAGAGCCATGCTGAACCCAATGGCTCCAAATAGTTTCCCCCTTTAAAGTTATAACCCATATCTCCCAAAAGTGTTTGTTCTTCCCCCTGCAAAAAAATTTAAGTGAGTAGTTTCTCCTCAAGTTTTCCCTCTGCACTCCTGAGTGCACTGCAGTTGTTTAAACACTGGTGGGACATGTTCCCCATGGTCAGTCTCAGCAGCCTAGTAGCTGTATTTTGAACTAACTGCAATCTTCAAATACATACAGTACATTTGAGTAGTCTAGTCTGGAGGTTGTCAGAGTTTGGATAACTGTGGACATCATAAGCAACAATAGCTTTCACACCTTCAGCTGTAGTTTAAAAAAATGATCTGTGACAACAGTGATGGTGGAACAGCCCTCTCTGTCCTTTCTTTTGATCGACCAACTTGGAAGTGTGCATGCGTGTTATTTGGGGGCAGGGGGAGAGAGGGGAGTGGTGGGCGGGAACGTATGTGGGAGAGGTGGCAATACCCTCTCAAAGCTAGTCTGAGCATGCCAAGCCGCCTTGCCCTCCACCTGCCTGCCTTCCCCACACCCCTGGTATTGAAGGGGCAGCAGGACCCTGGTGAGAGGCAAGGTGAGGCAGTGCCAGGCTCTATGAAGGGTGGGCCCTCAGGAGAGTGGGTGGGTGGATGGGCTCCCCGCTTGACAGGAGGAAGGTAAGAAGCATCGGCAACAGCCGCTGCTGCCACCAAGAGCAGCAGCAGCAGCTCCGGCAGGAGCAGGATGAGTTGAGAGTAGGGGGTTATACAGGGACTCACTCCCCACACAGCCCACACAGCAGCGTCCACATGAGGAGGCTCAAGCCAAACCACTCTTTTTTCGAGGGAAGGGAGACGGGCAGACTGGGAGCAGCCGCACCTTGAAATCCTCCCTCCCCACGTGGCTCCTCTGTTTTGGGGGCTGTGAGAAAAGCAGTTTCATTTCGCAGAAGTCTTCAAGATGCCCAGAACCCGCCAGGAAGTTGGGAGTTTTCCCTGTATCACCTCATGCTTGTTGCCCTAGCCTCTTTCCTCCTTTTAATTCCTGGGTGTTCTCAGTGCCTCCTCATTTGCTCCCCCTCAGCCTTCAATAAAGTTGTGGTGTTTGAACCACTGTCAAAGCTGTCAACCTGTCAAACTCTCCTTTGTTGACACTTGGAGTTCTGGAAACCCACCCAGCAAACATTAAAAAAGAAAGAACCAGTTTGGCGAAAAAGCCGAATTATTGGTACTGGCCCCACCACACTTCACAGAGAAACTTTGGGGCATAACAGAAGCCTCGGGGTTGATTTTTTTGTTTTTTTTAAGCCGCTGAAAATAGAGGATTTTTAAAAGCCGGACATAATTCGGGCTAAGCCAGAATGTGCAGCCATAATTCGGGGGGAAAGAGAGTCCTGTCTATACTGGTCCCTGTTAGCCTGCAGCGACTTTGTGGTAAGTGCAGCTGATATGTGAATGCATATACCCTCCATTCTGGATGAGTTTTGAACTAAAAGCCATGTGTGTAAAGCTCCTTGGAGATGGCAGGAATGGAACCTGAGTCTTTCTGCGTGCAAAGAAGATGTTTTGCCACCGAGCTACAGTCCCACGCTCCACCATGGAGAGGATCCAAATAACCATGAAACTCATTCCAAAGGAGTGTTTATGTGTGTGTGTTTACCACCACTGTAGAACTTTATATTTTATGCAGTTGCCTAGAAGTAGAGATTCACACAACCGGGCCCGGGCAAGGGGCAGGGAAGGCTTCTCAAACTCACCTTGCCCCCAGAAAAGCAAAAACATGCTGCTGGGAGCATGGACCATACTCTCAGATGATCTGTGCTGCACGGACCTCTAGATATCCCACAATGCGCACTGCACCACGAGTCTCCTAGAGCTGCGTGCAGCTCAAAGAGACACACAAGTCTGGCAGCTGGATTAAGGGAGTGCTTGCTCCCTTAACCTTGGCTAAGAGCCAGGCTTGGGAGCTGGGTTAGGCTGATCCTGGGAGAGCCAGGATCTGCATGGATCCCAGTGCTCCACATGAAGGTCTTATCCAGGTTCTCTCACATGTGGAGGTTAGGAGGCTGCTTACTGGAGAGAGCTTTTTCTTGGTGGGAAAAAACTGATTAAGGAAGCCCTTCCCAAGCAAGATCCACCTAATGCCTTTGCTGCTGTCTTTTAGGTGCCAGTGAAATCTGTCCTGTTTACCTGAGTGAGTCTTTGTGGTTAGTTAATTTGCTCTAGTGTTTACTTTTTCCTCAACATGTTTATTTTTCTGGAGTTGGCTTCTTGCCTGCTGGAACTATTTAATGAGTATATTTTGTTTGTATTTTTAGCCTACTTTCCAGTAGGCTTATGAGATCACCTGGCATTGTGTGTGTGTGTGTGTGTGTGTGTGTGTGTGTGTGTGTGTGTGTGTGTGAGTTCCCCTCTATCAACTTCGCAACACTTGGACCAATATGAACCAAATTGGGTACAACTGTAGGGACACCTCAGTGGTGTAGATTGTGATGATGTCATCCAACCCAATTCAAGATGGACACATAAACTTTTGAGGTGCAAGTGCACTAACCTGTCTAACTGATTTGAATCAAATTTAATTTGATTAATTTAATTTGAGGGAAGAGGGAACATCTTGGGCAAGGCAGTGACTGTGTTTGGGCTTCTGCCCCACCTTTTCTCCAGGCGTGTGCCATCTACCCTCAGCCCTGCTGCTTTAAAGCTGGGGCTGGGCCAGGGACTGAGGAAGGGAAGAGGGAACATCTTGGGCAAGGCAGTGACTGTGTTTGGGCTTCTGCCCCACCTTTTCTCCAGGCGTGTGCCATCCACCCTCAGCCCTGCTGCTTTAAAGCTGGGGCTGGGCCAGGGACTGAGGAAGGGAAGAGGGTACATCTTGGGCAAGGCAGTGACTGTGTTTGGGCTTCTGCCCCACCTTTTCTCCAGGCGTGTGCCATCCACCCTCAGCCCTGCTGCATTAAAGCTGGGGCTGGGCCAGGGACTGAGGAAGGGAAGAGGGAACATCTTGGGCAAGGCAGTGACTGTGTTTGGGCTTCTGCCCCACCTTTTCTCCAGGCGTGTGCCATCCACCCTCAGCCCTGCTGCTTTAAAGCTGGGGCTGGGCCAGGGACTGAGGAAGGGAAGAGGGAACATCTTGGGCAAGGCAGTGACTGTGTTTGGGCTTCTGCCCCACCTTTTCTCCAGGCGTGTGCCATCCACCCTCAGCCCTGCTGCTTTAAAGCTGGGGCTGGGCCAGGGACTGAGGAAGGGAAGAGGGAACATCTTGGGCAAGGCAGTGACTGTGTTTGGGCTTCTGCCCCACCTTTTCTCCAGGCGTGTGCCATCTACCCTCAGCCCTGCTGCTTTAAAGCTGGGGCTGGGCCAGGGACTGAGGAAGGGAAGAGGGTACATCTTGGGTAAGGCAGTGACTGTGTTTGGGCTTCTGCCCCACCTTTTCTCCAGGTGTGTGCCATCTACCCTCAGCCCTGCTGCTTTAAAGCTGGGGCTGGGCCAGGGACAGAGGAAGGGAAGAGGGAACATCTTGGGCAAGGCAGTGACTGTGTTTGGGCTTCTGCCCCACCTTTTCTCCAGGTGTGTGCCATCTACCCTCAGCCCTGCTGCTTTAAAGCTGGGGCTGGGCCAGGGACTGAGGAAGGGAAGAGGGTACATCTTGGGCAAGGCAGTGACTGTGTTTGGGCTTCTGCCCCACCTTTTCTCCAGGTGTGTGCCATCTACCCTCAGCCCTGCTGCTTTAAAGCTGGGGCTGGGCCAGGGGCGTGAGCATCTTGGCGTGAACCGAAGGGCGAGGGCACAAGGGCTCTTGTCCTTGTGGCTCTCAGCTGTGGGGCGAGCTGCCTGGGGCCCTGAAGACCTTTTCCTCCTGCCTTGAAGATCTGTCTTCCTCCAAGCAAGAAGTCAGCAGAGACTGTATAAGTCTGGTCTTGGTTTTAAGTTAAGTCAAGAAGCTGGGTTAGTCTGGGGGGATGTGTCTGGGAGAGTGGAAAAGTGGGTCTGGAGTGGGGGCAGCAATATCACGGGTAGCGGGCAGAGGGAGGTATGGCGGTGGGAGTTGGGCAGGCCTGTTACAGGGGAAAACGGTCCAGGCAATTGAGGCCTGTTCCTTTTTCTGGCCCTTCTCCCAACCCTCTGACCCTAGGCAGCTCTGTGAACACTCCTTCGAGGATTAGGGTGCTGCTGCTGAATGCCAGGTCAGTTAACGCAAAAACATCTCTCATCCATGATTTGATTGTGGATGAGTGTGCTGACCTGGTATGCGTGACGGAGACCTGGTTGGATGCGCTGGGCGGGGTTGGTCTCTCTCAGCTTTGTCCTCCAGGTTTCCAGATCGTGCAGCAGCCCCGCCTCGAGGGTCGGGGAGGAGGAGTTGCGGTCATCTTTCAAGAGACCCTCCCCGTTTCCAGGTGCCCGGTCAGGCAATCTCAGAATTTTGAGTGTTTGTCCTTGAGGGTGGGCCTCCGAGATAGACTGGGGATTCTGCTGGTGTACCGACCACCCCGCTGCACTTCAGTCTCCCTATCTGAGCTGGCCGGGGTGGTCTTGGAGGTGGCCTTGGGCTCCCCCAGGCTTATTGTCTTTGGGGATTTCAATGTCTACGCTGAGGCCCTCCTAGTGGGTGCGGCTCAGGATTTCATGGCCTCCATGGCAACCATGGGCCTGTCTCAATTGGTATTGGGCCCTACCCACGTGGCGGGACACACTCTGGATCTGGTTTTTGCCGACCGGGAAATAAATGATCTGGAGGTGGGGGAATTTGAGACCACTCCCTTGTCATGGACAGATCATCACCTGGTAGGGTTTAGTTTGACTGCTCCGTCTACCCTCTGCAGGGGTGGTGGGCCGATTAAGATGGTCCACCCCCGGAGGCTTATGGATCCGCTTGGATTTCAGACGGCCCTTGGGGAGTTTCCAGTGTCCAGAGCTGGTGACCCTGTCAAGGCCTTGGTTGATCTCTGGAATGAAGAGATGGCCCGGGCTGTTGACACGGTTGCCCCCAAGCGCCCTCTCCGGCTTGGTGTAGCCCGTTCTGCTCCTTGGTTTTCTTCGGAGCTTAGGGCGATGAAGCAACTTGGACGATGGCTAGAACGACGCTGGAGGAAGAGTCGTCACGAATCCGACCGAACACGGGCTAGAGCCCATTTTAGGGACTACTCTGTGGCGGTGGGGGCGGCGAAGAAATGCTTTTTCTCCGCCTCCATTGCATCTGCTCAGTGCAGGGAAACAGAGCTGTTTCGTGTGGTGAAAACATTGCTCCACACATCCCCCCAGACAATGGGGGAGGAGCCATCTACAGCTCTTTGTGATTGGTTTGCCTGTCGCTTTGCAGATAAAGTCGCTTGCATCCGTGCTGACCTGGACTTCAGAGTTTTGGCAGTTCTGGCAGACGTGCCTGTGGTACCATCTGGTCCCGTTGTGTTGTATTCTTTTCGGTTGGTGCGGCCTGAGGATGTGGACAAGATCCTGGGCAGTGTGCGGGCGACTTCATGCGCTCTTGACCCTTGCCCTTCATGGCTAATAAAAGCTGCCAGGGAGGGGACAGGTAGATGGTTGGAGGTGATCGTTAATGCTTCATTAAGGGAGGGAAGGATGCCATCGTGCCTTAAGGAGGCAGTGGTAAGACCTCTATTAAAAAAGCCCTCCCTTGATCCCTCCAACCTGGACAAATATAGACCTGTGTCTAACCTCCCCTTTTTGGGCAAGGTGATAGAGCGTGTGGTGGCGTCCCAGCTGCAGAGGGTCTTGGATGATACGGATTATCTGGACCCTTTTCAATCTGGCTTCCGCCCCGGGTATGGCACTGAGACTGCCTTGGTCGCTCTAGTGGATGACCTACGCCGGGAACTACACAGGGGGAGTGCGTCCCTGTTGGTTCTGCTGGACCTCTCGGCGGCGTTCGATACCATCGACCATGGTATCCTTCTGGGCCGCCTCTCGAGTATGGGAATCGGAGGCACTGTGTTGCAGTGGTTTCGGTCCTTTCTTGAGGGGAGGGTTCAGAAGGTGGTGCTGGGGGACTACTGCTCGGCCCCGTGGCCATTGGCCTGTGGGGTCCCACAGGGATCGGTCTTGTCCCCCATGCTGTTTAACATCTACATGAAGCTGCTGGGAGAGGTCATCCGGGGACTTGGACTGAGTTGTCAGCAATATGCGGATGACACTCAGCTCTATCTCGCCTTGTCATCTGATCCTAGGGAGGCGGTGGATGTCCTGAATTGGGGGCTGGAGGCCGTGATGGGTTGGATGTGGGCTAACACACTGAAATTGAATCTGGATAAGATGGAGGTACTGTTGGTCAGTAGGAGAGCCAATCGGGATGAGGAGATTTTACTAGTTCTGGATGGGGTTGCACTCCCCTTGAAGGAGCAAGTACGCAGCTTGGGGCTACTACTGGACCCAGCTCTGCTTTTGGAAGCTCAGGTGGAGGCGGTGGCCAGGGGTGCCTTTGCACGGCTTCGGCTGGTGCGCCAGCTGCGTCCATTTCTCGAGAAGGCAGATCTGGCCACGGTTACCCACGCCTTAGTCAAGTCGCGGCTGGATTACTGTAACGCGCTCTACGTGGGGCTGCCCTTGAAGAATATCCAGAAACTGCAGCTAGTACAAAACGCAGCAGCGAGGGTTTTATCCAGAGCTGCACGTTGGGAACATATCACCGCCATTATGAAAGAGCTGCACTGGCTGCCGGTTCGTTTCCGGTTCCAATTCAAGGTGCTGGTTTTGACCTTTAAAGCCCTAAACGGTTTGGGCCTGGGGTATCTGAGGGACCGCCTGCTCCCAAGGGTTGCTGCCCGCTTGACAAGGACATCTGAAGGGGCCCTGCTCCGGGTGCCGACAATGCGGGAGGCCCGGCTGTCGTGCACTCGGGACAGGGCCTTCTCTGTTGCTGCCCCCAGACTCTGGAATGCTCTCCCAGTGGCCATTCGTTCCTCGGACTCCATCACGGCTTTTAGAAAGCTTTTAAAGACTTGGCTTTTTACCCAGGCTTTTACATGATCGTTTTCTACTGCGGCTTCTCTGTGTTTTTATTTGTTGTATTTGTTGTGTTGTTTTTATGCCTGTTTTTATATATTTTTATACTTTTAACGTGATGTTTTTATTGTCTTTTTATTGTATGTTTTTAACTTTTGTAAACCGCCTTGGGGTTATCTTTTTAACAAAAGGCGGTGTATAAATGCAAAAATAAATAAATAAAATAAAATAAAAAATTTAGTACCGTTGTAGTGAGTGACATACAGGGACACCTCAGTGGTGTAGTTTGTAATGATGTCATCCACCTTGATCCAAGCTGGCAGGCGCATAAACATTTGAGGTGCAAGAGATCTAACTTGTGGACCTCGATTTGAACCAAATTTATTCCAGTTGTAGAGACAGTGAAAGGAAATCAGGCTGATTAGTTATTACTAGAACAACTTGTTTTTATTATAATGGTGTGTTCTGATTTTTTTTTAAATGCTTCTATTATTTACTTTAAAATTAAAATTATTACAACAAATGAGTACGAAAAGTGCAAAACACATTAAAAATAATCCAAAGCTTACCAGTTAAACAAGCTTTTGGTTAAATTGAAACAAAAAATATTGTTTCAGTTAAAAAAACAAAAGAATAAGAATTGCTCATTCCCATTAGTGTACAGTGAAACAACAATCAATATTTTTACATTGCTTTTCAACAAGAGTTGCCAAAGCTGTTTACATAGAGAAATAATAAATTAATTAATTAAAAATAAGATGGCTCCTTGTCCCCAAAGGGCTCACAATCTTAAAAAAAAAAATAGGGAATTGCTTTGACATTTTTCCAAATATTGGTTTTTAATACTAGGAGACCTTTTACTGCGCCACAGCTGGTTTCTTAATGCAACGTGGTAAAATATCTGCTTGCATTTGATGAAATTCGGCAGTTGAGCACACAGTAAAGCAATCACACTTCACTACACATCTAACCTCAGCACATCATTGTTCAGCCCACTTTTTGGTTTATGTAACTGATCCTTGGCTCTGCAGTCTTCAGGAATATAAACAACTTCCTTAATGTCTTGACAACTGAACCTCTGCTATATAGACTGAGACTTCATAGGTCTGTGTTCATAGAGATGCAATACTTCTATGGTTCTCTGAAATGTATCTGAATTATGAAGTACTAAAGGAAATGTCTATTTCCCAGATATTTTGCACCTATTCTCACAGACCATCAGAGGCGTAACTAGGGAAAACGGCGCCCGGGGCAAGCACTGAAATGGTGCCCCCCCACCGCCGCCCCCCCCAACATACTACATTATACTTAGGTTTTTCCTCACAAGCTCCCGCCGCCGCCGCCAAGCCAGGCCACTGACTGGCCGCCAGGTGCCAGCAAAGCAATGGGGGGGCGTGCAGGCAGCGCGGAAGGGACCGCTAGTGGGGAAGGGGGCACCGACACGCTCCCTTGACTGCTGCAGCGCTGCTGCACTGAGCAGGAAACATTTGTATTAACAAAAATTTTTAATTTTTTTTAAAAAAAATTGGTCATGGCGGCGCCCCCCACATGACCAGAAAAGATGGCGCCCGGGGCACGTGCCCCCCCTGCCCCCCCTATAGTTACGCCTCTGCAGACCATATGCCAGGGATGTAGGAAGGTTGGGGTGGGCACTGAGATTAAAAGTGAAGCTGGGCCCCTGCCCGCCCTCAGCAAAAGTGGCACACTCCCCCGCCCCCCCGCAATATATTTACTGCAGAAGAACTGTAAGGACATGGTAAAAAACAAAGCATACCCTTTCTCTCACTTGTATGCAAATAATACCACAGGCTCCCTATAGATGCTGACTCTTACACTTACACACAGGCATGCATGCATTTCCCTGGCACAGAAACATTTTTTAAAAACTTGTATACCTCAACTTGAAGCTGAGATGGTTCTTCCAGTCAGGAGCCAGCAGCATGCCAGTGAGTTACGGAGGCAGGAGGGTAAAGTGAAGAGTTCTTGCTACTGCCCGACGGGTGGGCCTCCCAGACTCGAGAATTTGTCTTGCTTTTGTTCGGGTATAGCTACACCCCTGCCTTACATCATAATAGGTAATTTTGAAACATAGCACAAATGGAATGTGTACAATGCTGCTGTTGAAAATCTGAACTGCAATATTTATAAATTCTACAATTCCCTTAAAAATCTTAGAATTCAGACTTCTGCATGATTTTTTTTTTCAATACAACAAACACATGCCTTGTTATTTATCAGGTTTAGTCTTTCCATTCCTTTCCCTTGCTCTTTCTTCTTCCATATCACTTTGTCATTTGCAGTACTGGCATTTATTTATTTTTTTAAAAGTAAAGTACAGAATGACAAGGAGGCAGAAATGTGAGAAGGAAGGGTTATTATTGCTGCAGCCCCAGATAATGCTCGGGCTGTAATTTCTGTGTTTTGGACAACCCAGCCTTAAATTTTGCAGTGTTTTATTTGAATCACAGAGAAATAATGGGCTACTTCAAACGACAGCAGCAAATGGCAAGTATTTTTCTTTGAGTGCTATGGCTTAGACCAATAGGTATGAAAAGAAGACTTCATAGTTGTGAATATTTTCCTCTAAAATATTCAGTGGTGTTTTGAAGTACTATTCACAGTTCTCATTAATGAGCAAGAACACTTGAATTTCTTGTGAGGAAGGAAAGTGACAAATGGAATGTGAGAAGTTCAAGCAATCACAGCAATTTGTTGTTCTGCATATTCTGTAATAACTGCTAGATATCACTTCCCTTTAGACTGTGTTTATTTTGAGGCATCCAGGAAGTAAAATGTATGGACTGTATAAGTTAACTGTATAAGGACCATACAAGTTACTGTTGGCATTTTAAGATGCTAATAAAATGACACTGATTTTGTGTTATGAATATCAGAAAAAATGTGAAATGAGATGGAAGTGAACTACTTCGACCTGCCATAAATGAGGAACTGTGTGATCTTATATGCAGTGCTCCCAGTCCCCTTTCAACCGTCCTGAGTCATTTTGAAGTGCGGTATAAAAAAATTGAATAATAAATAAAATTCTTCATCAACCTCAACACCAAGATTCTCCTTCATGTTTGGCTATAACTGTGTCCATAGGGTTAAAACTTGGCATGGACATAATTGCAGATTTATAATGAATGTATGGAGCTCTGTTTTACTTGCATGGCATTTAAAACTCTTCCTGTGTAACTTTAGCTGCTATTAATGACAATGTATTGTATGTGAACATGTTTGTATATTTTAAAAAAAGGCATTCTGATGTTTTAAATATGACCACAATTATTGTCATTTTGACCTATTTTCTTTAATAAAACTTTACATATTTATGTTTTCTAAAACTTTTTTGGGACATGTTACTCATAGCAGGAAATCTGCTGATTTTCTGACAAATCAAATACTATTAGTTTCCTAATCACTATTTTCATAAAGACAAACTGAAGAAAGGATGACAGACATCCAGATTAACAAAGTGTGGGTGGAAGAGAGTTCTTTCATGGTACAAAGGTGGGGTTATCAAGCTGTCATTTAGGTACAGGATAGCTTGATATGTGTAAGAAGAGGGGTGGGGAAGAATGTCGGAATAGCATAAGAACTTACTTGCTTCTGAGTTCCACATAGTCCTCTTTAATAGGGGCCAGTTACGTGCTTCTTGGCATCTCAGATCTAGGACATGGTGTCATAATGTTCTCTGAACATATTTTGCTATTATTAGTCATTGATAATTATCCTGCTTTGACTCCTTGAATAATAAAAAAAAATGATTCAAATGCCGGTTGATCACTATCCAATTCAACGTAGTATATTGTGTGAAATAGTGGTTCCTCGCTTTTTTCTTTGAAGAGGTAAAGAACCTCTAAAGCCCTCAATAGTTTGGGTCCAGGGTATTTATGAGAGCACATTCTTTGTCATGAACCTCACCACTTACTGCGATCGCATGGGGAGGTTCGGTTATGGCTGCCACCAGCTCATTTGGTGGACTCGGCTTTTCCTGGTGATGTGGAATGTGCTCCCTGTCCATATAAGAGCTGCTCTATCTTTTTGGCTTTCTTTTTAAAAAATTGTGTAAAGACGTGCCTGTTTGCTAAAATGATTTTAGTTGTGTGTTTTTTGTAAAAACTATTAGTTTTATGACATTAAAATGGCTGCTTCTGTTGAGTTTAATTTTAAGCTGTGTACACTCCCTTCAAACTTGGGTGTTAGGTAGTCTAAATGTAATAAAAGCTGTGACACGGCAATACATCTTCAGACTGCAGATGCGGGCTTGCCAATGTTAAGGGTTTAATTTTAAAACAAACCTTTACACAGAAAACTAGAGCCTATTTCAGGTGTCCAGAGCACATGACACTAGTGCCATGCCCAGAGGCGTGAGTTTTGGGCAGTATAAAAATATGTTAAATAAATAAATGCAGTGTAGAAGGCATGGCAGGGTGGACGTGTGTCAGATATGCACGGTAGCCTTATCGAGTCCCAACTATCCAAATATTCAGCACTTGCCTGTTGCCTCTAGCACAAAGGAGCTCCTCCCCACCCTCCATCCCTTTCGTATGGGCACTTGTTTTGTCGTCTTTACTAGGCCTAATAAAACTCGACACGATTCTTTATAGCTTTTTATTTCGGTGTGTAACATAGTGCGTACAGGCCAGCACAGGTTGTGGTGCTGGCACACTCCTGTCCTGTCTTCTCCAGGTGCCTGCATTTTGCCATCCGTGGGTGGCTGATGCCTGCGAATGATTCGGATCGAAGGGAAGCCTAATGACTGTTTGAGAGGCTGAACTGGTTTTTGGGTAGAGCATTCTGTCCTGTGAACCAAAATTGTAATTTGGTACCGCCTCTAGGCACAGGTTTGCAATTGCGTAAGATCTGGGACTTGGTCCTGAACAACAGCATAATCCTATTTCACACTCGCTTAACATAAGGACCGATGGGGAAGAAGATACGCCAGTCATTTAAAGTGGTTAACCCTTCAGTAGACGTGCAAAAAAACAAAAGGAAAGTCGCTCTCTAGGTTTCCACAGCAAACTTCCACCTCGGGAACCCTCTCCACCCTGCGGACCGTGATGAAGTCTCGCGCAGTAGCCAATCGGAGCGGCGAAGGCGTTCCTCTGTGGCCAATCAGGGAAGACTATTTCAGGGGCTGGTGCTTGCTGTGGTGTGTTCTCGATGTCTTGTTGTAGGTGTTGAGGGAAAGTGCAGGTGCTGGCTGAGGTGAGTGAATGCGGAACTGGGTAAGCGAGTGACAGTGGAGCTTTCCTGGGGTGTCCTGGCCCATTTCTCGGGTCTGGAGGGGGCCTAGTGGCGGCTTCATAGGGGCCCCGGTAAGAAGAGCAGGCGTGTGTCTGTCTTGGTGGGCGTTTGGGTACAAAAGCTCCAAAAGGGGAGTCTCTTTCTTCCTCCACCCCGACCCGTTTTCTGTAAAGCTACTTCTTTTGTGTCAGGTTCTTGGAACTTCAAAGAATGGATGCTGTTCCTTTTATAGCTCTTTGTTTCGTTAACTTTCCAGATATCATCGGAAACAAGACTGAGCTTTGGGTGATTGGGTTGAGCAATGTTGTTTTCGCTCCAAGAGTTATTGGGGAGAGGCACTCGTGCTCTTCTCCAGTGAGCCTAATTATCGTCATTAAGTTATTGGAACACATTTCAATATTTCTTCAGTGGGGCAACATTAACCTCTTTTGCTCTGGCCCTAGCAAGTAAGAATTGCCCACTTCTCGACATGGTGATTCCGAAGGATACAAACATTTCAAGCCTTGCAGCAGAAAGCGAGCCCCCTGAGTTCACTGCGACTTGATTAGGGCTCCCGAAGAGCCTCCAGTTCAGACTAAAGATGCTTGTCTGATGTGGTAAAGTGGGGAAGTTCCTTGAGGTTTACGTCTGTGACTTTCAAGTCTAGCATCTCAAGTAGGCTTGTTAGGGAGCCCTAGTTAAGTCCCAGTGAACTCCGGGGCCTCGCTTCCTACTGTCAGGCTTGTAATGTTTGCATTCTCTGGAATTGCCATGTTGAGAACACTTTACCTTTACCTAATGGCACAGCGGGGAAATAACTTGCCTGGGGAGCAAGAGATTGTTGGTTTGAATCCCAACCGGCATGTTTCTCAGACTCTGGGAAACACCTGTATCAGGAAGTAGTATGTATCAGGTGCTGTATCAAGTGCTGAAAGGCATAATCTCAAACTGTGTCGGGGATGGCAATGGCAAACTTCTCCTGTAGTCTGCCAAAGAAAACCACATGTCTCTGTGGTCGCCAGGAGTCAACGCTGACTCCACGGCGCAGCTTTACTTTTGCTTTACTTGAAAGGGTACCTGAAAGAGCACCTATGCCTGTAAAAACCTGTCTGGGCATTGAGATCAACCTTAAGAATCTGCAGGTGTGCCATTGTCACAGGCTTGTTTGGCAATGATCAGCAACAGGTATTTTTAATTTATTTATTTTATTGTTGTATTTTTATATCGCCTTTCATTAAAACAATCTCAAGGCAGTTTACAAAGCACAGTATCAAACAACAAAACAGTTACACAATAAATATATTAAACTGGAATATAAAAATACAAATCTAATTAAATGTTTAAAAAATATATACAACTAGCCAACCCTGCACAGAGCATCTGTGCGCTCTTTGTGGCTGGCGGTTCTTTCTTCCCCCGCACCTTCTCATCTGCCCTCTTCCACTTACTGGCGGTGGGGCTTTCTCCTCTCACCGCGGCCGGGGCTGCCACCGCCTCCTCGCTGTGGCCGGCCCAGGCCAGCCCCCTGCTGCCTCCATTAAGATTTCCAAAAATTTTATGTGATGGTGCTGCAGTTCTGGAATGTCCTCCTGAGTTGATCTGCACGCTCTCTCCCTGGCAACCTTTAAAAAGGTATTGAAAATCCTCCTGTTCTGTGATGAGGCTTTCTCTGAACCTTTTGTTCTTCATTTTTAATGTTGCTACTTAGGGATTTCAACAACTGCCAGTATGGCTTGGATGCATTTATAACTGTGTATTCATTATGTGTTCGATTTTAATTGTGGCGGTACCACTTCAGCCTTGTGAGGCTTTTGCACCTAAAAGGCAGGATATAAATCCCTTTTGTGAAATCATTATAACAGATACCTATCAAAAACTCCTCCTCCCTGCCATCCCATCTGCATAAGCTGCAAGTGCAGGGTGGTGGCATTAATCCTATGATTCTATTCAAGCCCTATCACATCTTTGCTGTAGTAGTAGTGGTAGAGAGGATTGTTGTTGACTAGTATAGTTAATGTCTCTGTGTGAGAGTGATTTTCAATTAAATGCTATCTTATTTATTTTTAATTATTCGGTTTTATACCACCTTTTCTAGAGCATCACAAGGTGGTTTAAAAAAGTTTAAATACCAATTTTTTTTCATAAAAACGTAAAACCTTAAAATCAGTTAAACAGTGAAAACCATAACACCAAAAAAACCATTAAAAAGTCAACAGAAGCAAGATTGCTGAGAGGCCTGGCAATCCATAAGGGTTAAAAGCCTGAACAAACAAAAAGGTCTTTCGTATTTTAAAAGCAGCCATGGATGTCAAAGAGCGAAAATTCACTGGGAGAGCATTCCAGCAATTTAGCCTCTCAATTTTGGCACATGGAGCAAAGGCTCTCCCCACTCTACCTTCAACTATGCAGTTTCCAAAGTGGTTGTATAAGTTCAATTTTCATAGAATTAAGCCTATAAGTGTAGGAAACATGGTTCACAAAAACTTCCAAGTTCTCTCGAAAAGTAGCCTTAATTTTGGGGATGGAATGTGTTGGTATATTTACTATCTTCTGCATTGGCAAGCAAGGGAATGTAATGGAATACATGGCACAGACCCACAAAGAGCTGCAGTCTAGGTATTCTTCCTTCCACCAGGAAAATTCTTGCATTGCCATCAATCTGATGGCAAAAGAGGAAATATTTTCTGGAGGAGCTGCTGCACTTAGAATTTTAGTTTGGATACTTGCTATATTATGACATTTTGGGGAGCACAATGCCTTTTAGAAATGTATCAGGCAGAAATTAATCAATTGCATCTCTAGTAAGTGGGGAAGCTACTTTTGTTGAATTTTTGCAGATGCAAAAAATATTGAACTGAAATACTAAGGCAAAGCATGAGTACATGGAGCATAATTTGTAAAGCCAGTATAATATACAAAATGCCTTCCTGCTTATGTGACATGGAAGTTAAGGTGACCAGCTTAACTTGTAATGCCCATGCTTCTTGAAGCATGAGTGAAAACTGTAAGCATCTTAACTCCCAACTTAAACTAAAGGTTTTCTATCACCAAGTGTTTAAGACACACTCATTTCAGTAGGGGTTTGGCACCTAAATTGCTAGGGTTGTGAACCAAATGGAAGAATTTAGCACAGCCAGTTCTAACTGCTCAACGATATGCATGTTTATGTGGAGGTTCTGGTGTGATCAATGAAACTCTGAGCCTGGGTATACATTATACTCATCAGGTTAGTGCAGCCCCACTAGCAGACAGAGAAAGCTGCAGGAATAGAAATATCTCACAGAGAGAGTGGGAGTGAGTGTGTCATAGCTCCTACCGGAGCCAGAGGAGTAGTGGGGAGATCAGAGATGTGAATCCTTGACTGTTTGGGATTCACAGTAGCCTGCCACCACCCACTTTTTCTTAATGTGGGACAAATCATTCTCTCCATATAAGATTCCTTGGGATAAAGTGGGAAAAACCCTCCCTGGAAGGAGCTGAGCATTCCTAGGCCTCCAGAGGTGTGTGACGAAGGCAGTCCCAAAATGAAGAGCAGTACACTTCACCAACAAGGGTTTATTTTTAGTTTAAAAGCAAAACAAGAGTATGCAATAAGAACAATGGTCTCTTCATAAAGCAGATTGCAAGAGAGAGAGTTTTCATTAACTAGGCAATTCAGATTCAAGCAATACAATAAAGGAAGATAACTTCCCTCATGCGTCTGACTGAACTGGTCCCTGTCTTATTATTCATAGGCAGGGGTCTTCCTGCTGTTTCCAGCCTCCAAGCTGTGGCCTTCCCATTTCCTCAGCCACTTCCTGTATCAAGTTAGGAAGATTAGAGCAGGTACACTGTGCTATGGTTTTTGTAGTTGATAGCCCTACCTTGGCTATCTGTTCCACATAAATATAGCACAACATCAAAATGCTGCAGGGCAACAGTAAAGTATATCCTCAACATGCCAAACATTCTACATCAGTTAAGCCATTAATGTGTTCCTTTTAGCATCAGGTACAGTTGAATTGTATCTTAGTTCTCATCCTCAAAAGGCCCTCTGGTCAGTGCATCTGCAAGGTTATCTTCCCCTTGAATGTATTTCAATTCAAAATCAAACACTTGAAGCATCAAGCTAACACAGAAGCTTCTTTTTGTGTTGGGCTTCTTGTAGCCATTGGAGCGCAGCATGGTCTGTGCATAGTTTGAACCTCTGCCCCAAAAGTGATGGTGTTATTTTTCCAGGACGTAGACAATGGCATAGCTCACTTTGGTTGTCAGCATCCTCAAAAACCTCTGTTTGCACAAGAGCATTGGAATATTGGGGTTGGCCGTAAGGCTAGTGCATACAGTAAGGGGGTACTGCCTCCTGCGATAAGGGTGCTGCTGCTGAGAATGGCCTTCCAGTAAGTTCTCTGAGCCGTGGTTCTTCTCCCCACTATTAGTGAAGCATAGAAAAATTATTTATTTTATATCTGATTTAGATAAATATGATTGGTACTTCTACAATTAGCTTTGAGACTACATTAGCAATGGCCTCTTTGGGTATTGAGAATTTGCCAAGTAATATTAATTGAAAACAAAATAATTGTTTTAATGGTTAAGATTGGTTAATATGGCTATGATGCATCAAGCAAAATTATCTGGTAGTTTTTAGACAGGAGTTGATCTCTATTCCAAGTGTTTTGCATTGACTTTTGGATTATATGTCTGAAAACTAGCAAGAACCACCCATGTCCCTTATGGAAAATGCCCAGCTCAGCAGTTTTACTTTCTTTTTGTGTATGCCAAACTGGGCAACAGCTTATTTACTTGGTTGTGTCATATGTGGTATGTTGCCTGAAGAGTTTCTGTGTAGCTTGAAAATTGTATCTACAGCTGGTTGATGTAAAAAGTATTGTCTCTGACATTGCTCTGATCATTATCAACAACTTTGTCTGAAATTCTGCAGATATATAGAATCCTTTGGAGAAGCTACACGTGTGATGTTCCAGAGCTGAATGATGGCAACCAACGACAGTATTGGCATATTGAATTCTGCTTACTCAGCAGTAGAATATGTAGACTCTTTCTTGCCTGAGAATCCACTACAGCAGCCATTTAAAAATGCTTGGATCTATATGCTCAATAACTACACTAAGTTCCAGATTGCAACTTGGGGATCACTTCTCGTTCATGATCTTTCATATTTTTTAATTTGTGTGCCTGGATTTGTATTTCAGTTTATACCTTACATGAAAAAATACAAAATACAAAAGGTAAGATGGAACCACGTATTGTATGAGAAATTCCAGCTCTAACTTCATATTTACCATAGTTTCAGCCAGTATTGCATAACTTTGGGACTTGCCAGTTTCTTCTTCTCCCATCCCCTAGTGTAAGGCTGTGTATTTGTGGGTGGCCTACCTGGAAGGGTGGGAGGAAATAATGTTATGCGCTGCTCTTTTCGGTTGTATTAGGCCTGGAATTATTTTCTCCAATTTAACACAATTTATATGTCTAGATCTTGGTGAATATGGGTAACTGGGGCCAAGCTATAAATCTTAAGACCAAGATCTCTACTAGAAACCAAGTTATAAATCTAAGCTTGAGACAAAGAGCTTACCTTTTTCTAGCTGACTTTCACTAACCTGAAGCCTCTCTCATTCCTCTAAGTAAATCTGCTGCATTGTTAGGTAACACAGAGTGAAACAGATCCAAACATACACTGAGCTTCTGTTACCTCAAACTAGGACTATTATTGCTTTCCTTGTAGCTTCAACATCTTGAATACTTGAATGCTTCATTAAGGGAGGGCAGGATGCCATCGTGCCTCAAAGAGGTGGTGGTAAGACCACTATTAAAGAAGCCCTCCCTTGATCCCTCCAACCTGGATAACTATAGGCCTGTGTCTAACCTTCCCTTTTTGGGCAAGGTGATAGAGCGTGTGGTAGCGTCCCAGCTGCAGAGGGTCTTGGATGATACGGATTATCTGGAACCTTTTCAATCTGGCTTCCGCCCCGGGTATGGCACTGAGACTGCCTTGGTCGCTCTAGTGGATGACCTACGCTGGGAACTAGAAAGCGGGAGTGCATCCCTGTTGGTTCTGCTGGACCTCTTGGCAGCGTTCGATACCATCGACCATGGTATCCTTCTGAGCCGCCTCTCGAGTATGGGAATCGGAGGCACTGCGTTGCGGTGGTTCCGGTCCTTTCTTGGGGGGAGGGCCCAGAAGGTGGTGCTGGGGGACTACTGCTCGGCCCCGTGGCCGTTGGCCTGTGGGGTCCTGCAGGGATCGGTCTTGTCCCCCATGCTGTTTAACATCTACATGAAGCCGCTGGGAGAGGTCATCCGGGGACTTGGACTGAGTTGTCAGCAATAAGCGGATGACACTCAGTTCTATCTCGCCTTGTCATCTGATCCTAGGGAGGCGGTGGATGTCCTGAATTGGGGGCTGGAGGCCGTGATGGGTTGGATGTGGGCTAATAAACTGAAATTGAATCCGGATAAGACGGATGTACTGTTGGTCAGTAGGAGAGCCAATCGGGATGAGGAGACTTTACCGGTACTGGATGGGGTTGCACTCCCCTTGAAGGAGCAAGTACGCAGCTTGGGGCTACTACTGGACCCGGCTCTGCTTTTGGAAGCTCAGGTGGAGGCGGTGGCCAGGGGTGCCTTTGCACGGCTTCGGCTGGTGCGCCAGCTGCGTCCCTTTCTCGAGAAGGCAGATCTGGCCACGGTTACCCATGCCTTAGTCACGTCGCGGCTGGATTACTGTAACGCGCTCTACGTGGGGCTGCCCTTGAAGAATATCCAGAAACTGCAGCTAGTGCAAAACGCAGCAGCAAGGGTGTTATCCGCAGCTGCCCGTTGGGAGCACATCACCCCCATTCTGAAGGAGTTGCACTGGCTGCCGGTTTGTTTCCGGGTCCAATTCAAGGTGCTGGTTTTGACCTTTAAAGCCCCTAATGGTTTGGGCCCGGGGTATTTGAGGGACCGCCTGCTCCCAAGGGTTGCTGCCCGCTTGACTAGGACATCTGAGGGGGCCCTGCTCCGGGTGCCGACAATGAGAGAGGCCCGGCTGTCGTGCACTCGGGACAGGGCCTCTCTGTTGCTGCTCCCAGACTCTGGAATGCTCTCCCAGTGGCCTTTCGCTCCTCAGACTCCATCACGGTTTTTAGAAAGCTTGTTAAAACTTGGCTTTTTACCCAGGCTTTTACATAATCGTTTTATTCCTGCTTCTGTGTCTTTTTACTTTTATTGTTTTTATGCCTGTTTTTAATATGTTTTTATATATTTTTAGTTTGATGTTTTTATTGTCTGTTTTTAACTTTTGTAAACCACCTTGGGGTTGTCTTTTAACGAAAGGCGGTATAGAAATGCAACAATAAAATAAATAAATAAATACTGACATTGAAATATTCTATTTTGTTTTTGTTTATAAAATATGCATTGTTAATTAAATATTTCATTTGATACAGGAGAAGACAGAAACATGGGAAAGCCAATGGAAGTGTTTCAGAACTTTTATGTTCAATCACTTCTGTATTCAACTGCCTCTGATATGTGGAACCTACTCTTTCACAGAATATTTTAACATTGCTTATGACTGGGAAAGCATGCCACGATGGTAAGTAGGTAGAGTTCAGTTATATTAATAGCATTACACAGTTATGTTTTATAGGGCAGAGTACCTCAACAGATAACACTTCACAAGTACTGCTCTGATCAACCACTGGATGTCAGTATAGAAGAAACTTTGGATCCAAAAATACTTACTTCTCTACTGTACAATAATATCAAGATGAACTCTCCTTATGGCTTTTGAGGTATTTGTGTCATTACAGATTGCAAACTTGACTTGCTTCTGCAGAGTTGACAGTCTCAGCTTGCCCTAGTATATTCTCTTTATCAATTTAATGTCTAAATTGATGAATTTTGCAATGTTCCTTGATTCCTTAAGAGAAGAGAAGCAAATCACTCCAACAGCAGCTATGAGGATTTTCTTCCCATGTTAGCCCTATCCAGTATTGTCTATTGTAGATGGCAACCCAGCCATATCATCTACTCCATGTGGGCCTAGCTTTGTTTCTAGGTGAATGCTTGAAGGTTTTGAAAAAATAATTGGCTATATTTCCTTTTCTTAGGAACATGAGGAATTGTTGGGTTCTGGTTTCCTTTTGGGGACAAGTGCTTGAAACATAGTCTTATATATGGTACAACAGGACTACTGCACCATAAACAACTCGAGTTCTATCACAGACTGCATGGAAGTGTACCTAACTGGAGACAGACCCATAATTATGCTGTATTTAATTATTAGATTTGTTAAAAATAGCTTTTATATCTGTTAGATATTAATGAAAAGTCTATGTAGTATTAATGAGGCTTCTAGTTGTTACTGATTCTTTGTATTCCTGACCTTACACACAATTAACTGTGGTTATGTTTATTAAAAGTAATGTAGTAATAGTTTTGTGTCTAGCAACAGAATTTCTAAAATTGAGAAAAATTGTCCTGGTCTATTGTACCTTCTGTATCAATTAGTAATATTGCTTTCTTTCAAAGGTATGTGCTACTTGCCCAGTGTTTTGGATGTGCTGTGATCGAGGATGCCTGGCATTATTTTCTGCATAGACTCCTACATCACAAGAGAATATATAAATATATCCACAAAGTGCATCATGAGTTTGTTGTATGTATTATTTCAGGCTTCCTAGATTATTTTCATATGCTCATAGCACTTCTACATTAGCTATGTATCTGTCATGTGTTTGTTAGTTAATCTTTTTGGAAGTAAGAAGAGACCAACAGGCTTGGTAAACTATTTTCATCTAGTCTTATTTTGCCCAGCAAAGGCTAAACACTGTGAACATGAAAATAAATAAGGTGAATTTGTTCTGTAGCTACTATTGCTGTGGAAGGAAAGATGTTCCTTTTCATCACACCAATGGTAGCTACAAAACAAATACAAAAACCATTTATATAAATTTTCTTTTGCAAGTGACTTCAGATTGTGATTCTAAAAGTGGGTATATGGGTTTTACTTTGTATTGGCATAATTTTCCTTGTTCTATAGTTAACGTTTTCCTTCTCTGCTCTTCTTGAATAGCTGCCATTTGATTAAATATAACATTCTTGGTAGGGAGCACAAAGACGTTCAAACAGCCTCTGTATGCATTATATAGATATAGCTTTAGGCATTATATAAACAATGTTTTATCACGTAGACTGAACAACAGAGCTTATTATAAGCTATCAAATTCTGTACGTGGGGAGGGGGGACTGTGCTGTATGGAAAACTTAAATTATTTACCTACTAGACATGGTTTTGGTGAGTTAAATCTTCTGGAACAAGACTTGCCTGCTGAATCAGTGGCTCATCAGGTTCAGAAGCTTTGTGAATTCTGATGGGTAAAAATGGGCACACGGTCAATTCTGGGGGAAAAGATGATTGTATTTGTCTTTTTAAATATAGCTATAAATGCTTCTTTTTTTAAAAAATAACCTGGTTCACAATGAAATCTGAAACTAAAGCAAACTTATGGGAGTCTATATCTGAATTCATGGATAATCTTTTTAAAGATTGCATCAATACATTCATGACCCAGTTCTAGCTGTCCCAACCGGTAGAGGGGAGTTGTACATCCAAATGTGCATTTACATCCACAGTTCCTGATCCAGCAAATAGTATTTCATGGAAGCCTGCTTTCATGTGTGGATCTCCTTCTCTGTTGGATCAATTAAGTTGAAGCCTGCTTTTCTATATAAACAAAAACTGCTAGAAACACATTTTCTGTAGTAAAACAAATGACACAACTGCATTATTTTAGCAAATTATGAACTTACGCTCTGTCAACAAGAGTGCCAGTACTTTTTTTCTATTTTAAACTGCTCTTCTTCTTATGCTCCTGATAGCAGCTTTACCTATAGATACTAGCAGGTGATAATTTTTATCTCAATGCCCTTAAAATTTCCACCTGCTAACTTCTGCAGACCAAACAGTTCTTAAAAACATAGAAGGAGGCTAGGTAGCAAAGCTGTCAACCAGGGAGTATTTACTTCCCATCTTGTGGATATTCACTACTAGCCATTGCTTCTGGAACGTTCTGGGTATATGCAACCAATCCTGTGTATTTACTTGGATGTAAATCCCACTATATTATGTTGTCTTTACTCCCAAGGATGATAACCTTGGTCTTCAAGGAGACAATCATGCTTGGTGTTCTTGGATGTGTATAGAAAAGATTCATTAATTGTTCTCTCCCACAAAGTGTATATTTTATACATTTCTATTCTTCCTCTCAATAATGGCTTCGCGGTACTGCACTATACAGTACCTGAGTGTTTTGCTGATGTTTCTTACTATGTCTTCTGATTGTTTTGCTTGAAGTATCCATGGCTACATGCTTCTAGGTGATTTTATAGCATTTCAGGAGCAGTGTAGAGCTAGGAACAGTAAAGATACTCTTATGGAGATTGAGCTACATTCAGATCCTGGGTTCATATTTCGTTACAGGGAAAACAGGATTCTCCTAAAACATTCAGATCATGTAAAACGCATCAAATGTAAAATACTAGCATATTTCTGGATGTGGCGGTGCACAATTTTTTTAAAAAAAACACTAATCATTTTCCTTCTCCCTCCTTAGGCTCCATTTGGGATGCAATCAGAATATACACATCCTTTAGAAACTCTAATCCTTGGAGCTGGATTTTTCATTGGAATAATGGTCTTTTGTAATCATGTGATGTTTATGTGGACATGGCTCATTTGTCGCTTGGTCCAGTCCATTAATGTCCACAGGTAATATTTCATGGTTTAGAAATGTATAGCCAGCAAGTAATGTCTGGATAGGAATCTTTTACTTGATTCTAGACACCAACAATGTAAATTTCTCCCTCCCTCACAACACTAGAACTAGGGGTCACCCCATGGAACTGAAGATCAGGAAATTTAGGACCGAGAAGAGGAAGTACTTTTTCACTCAGTGCATAATTAATCTATGGAATTCTTTGCCATGGGATGTGGTGATGGATGGCTTTAAAAGGGGCTTAAACAGATTCATGGTGGACAGGTCTATTAGTGGCTACTAGTCTTGTGGCTGTGGGCCATCTCCAGCCTAAGAGGCATGATGCCTCTCAATAGCAGTTGCAGGGGAGCAACAGCAAGAGAGAGGACATGCACATACCTCTTGCCTGTGGGCTCCCCAAAGGCATCTGGTGGGCCACTGTGTGAAACAGGATGCTGGACTAGATGGGCCTTGTGCCTGATCCAGCAGGGCTGTTCTTATGACTCCTAAACATTCTTACTCTTAAGTATGTATTTTAAGACTAGAGCTCTAATGGAGCTTGCTGTCAAGTAAAGATGCATATGATATCCTATGATAGATATATAAATAGACATGATTTGATTAAGGATGGTTTACTGGACTTGGACTTGCAGCAGAAGGTAAACTGTTAATGCAGCTCTGCACAGTGTAATAGACTACTATAGCATAGGAAATACTCAAACACAATCTAGATTCTTATGGTAAATATTGTACTCTCTTAAACAGCCTTCAGTTTGTAATATAATGGTTTGATTTTATGCAGATCTCTCAGATCTGGATAGAATTTGTCACAGTGTATCTTGGAAACAAATGTGAAAAACAACTTAATGTGAGTTAATAGCACATGGGAAATGTAGAAAGAAGTCTGCCTAGGCTAATCAGTAAGATCTATCACCCTAGGCCCCATATCTGCTAGACTACTTCCGCTTGCAGCTTCCAGTTTGCCTTGCCAGCATCAGCCTTGTCTTTCCTTGCCTCTTAGCTGTTCTACAGCTGTGCCTGCCCCAAGTGTCATCTATCGGCCTCTCAGTTTCTGGATTGAATAGCAATAGTTGCTGCTTGTGCCTGGTTCAAAGGCAGGTTAACTTGCTGGCAATCTAACAAATCGTATCTCTTTTCTCCCTTCCCTTGGGGGAACATTCATTCAAACATCTATCCCTTGGAGACCTTCCTCTCTGTATTAAAATTGAGGTCTTCATAGAACCTGATTTTATGTGATATTCTTGCAGGGAATATATTTCTGTATATTGAGGACAGAAGTAAGACGTGTACTCCAGAATACCATTTAGAAAGTTGTTTCTGCACCTTTAACTTCAGAAGTGTGGGTCCAGTGGAATAATGTTGATAGTGTACTCTTTATAGAGGTTTATCAACTCCACAGTTGATAGTGAAACCAAGTAAATGTATAAACTTTTAGCCAGTATTGAGTAACTTCCTGTTCTTGGACTACAATATCCATCATCCCCAGCTGTCTGCCATTGTGGCCAGGAATAATGAAACTTGTAGTCCAAGGCAGCTTTTAGCATCATTGCAGTTTGAAGGAAATGTGGAAAATGCCTTTATCAGTATTGTAATACTCTTTCTCTTTTTTTTCTCTTTAGTGGCTATGATATTCCTCTGAATCCTTTGCATTTGGTGCCTTTTTATGCTGGGGCTCGTTTTCATGACTTTCACCATATGAACTTTATTGGCAATTATGCTTCAACCTTCACATGGTGGGATAAACTCTTTGGTACAGACTCTCAATTCAATTCTTATACAGAAAAAATGAAGAAACAGCAACATATTGTGGAAAAGAAGACCAAATAAATTTCCTATTAGAAAGGGAAAAGATTTAACACATGTTGCAACTGTAAAGCAAAATTTTGCCTTTTTTCAGAAGCCTGAGAGCAAGCCTAGAGCCTTGGCTATGTAATAGGAAACAGCATTAATTATATCTTCCTAATGGGAATGCGTTTTCTATTTTATACATAAGTAAAGCATATATATTTAAGTAAAGATTAAAAATGAAAGTCTTAAATTTTGAAGTTTGTTTAAAAAAACATCTATTAGTCGGACAGAACAGCATTTTGGGCTATAAATGTTTGAACTCGTTTTGAAATTTGTGAAGTGCAGTCATGAAACTGGCTTTGCCAGTTTTCTACTTTGTAATTTATGGTTTAGAACTTCCTTGGGAGCAAAAATACTGAAAGAGCAAATAATTTGCACATGTTCATAGTTCATTCCAAAACTTTTCCCAGACTGGTGTAATTTCTTAGATATGAGACAAATGATTTTAGAGAAGCTGTTTTTTTCTTTTTAATCTGCTGGGAAGAGTCTTTCTGTTTGCGTTATTGAATCTATTTGGTAGTGTATGTAATGTTACACATAACTGTTAGCAAACTACTGAATTGCTATATTTTGTGACTGGAAAAAACGTAGAGTTGATTTGAAACCCGCCCCCCCCCCCCCATGTTTGCTGTGCAACAAATAAACCCATATTGATATTCAAGCTATACTTTCCTGTCCCTTTTGTAACATGCACATCCATAAAGGCTTCATGCTGGAAACATGGTGTTGCTGTAATTGCCCCATGTGTCGACATATCACTTATATGGTGAAGATTTCTGTGGCGAACAGAGCCATGTTGATCAATAACGCAAATCAGGGAATATGCAGTCACCATAAGCATAAGATGACTGCATGTTGCTTGATCTGCTGTCTTGATGAACATAGATTTTTAACACCATATAGTGATGCAAATATAGTGATACTATTACAATTTGATGTGAAAAACAAGATTAAAATGGGTGAGTAGTTCTGATTCACTCCTAATTATTACATATTTAATAACAATTTGACAAATTGCAACCTTTGCAGTAAAAAGAAAGCAGGAATGCCGCACTGAATGCCAGCTTTCCTCCCCTGCTGTACAGTTCTGCTCTGTTTATATAATGTTTATCTATATATGCATACCTGTGGCTAATCCCATGTATGGCAGCTCTCGCGAGAGCTTGGAGAGCTGCTGGATAGACTAGCCACGGCACTAGTGGGAGAAAACAACAGTGGCAGCGGCAGCAGCTGGCCGGCGGGGGAGAGGGGAGAACAGTGCCAAGAAAACAGCGGCGGGCGGAAGGAGATGACAGCAGGCGGGAGGAAGAACGAGGCAAAAACAGGCGGTCGGAGAAGAAGGCGGCAACAGGCGGGTGACAAAACAGCAACAGCTTGCGGGGGGTGCATGGTGACAGGCAACAAACTAGAGGTGCAGATGCTCTGCACCCAGCCCAGCTAGTATTTATGTAATATTTCTGCTTTCAAGAATTAAACAAGGTCTTTTAAATCCTTCAGTCAATATGCATGCCTCTGTGCTAGGCAAATAAACACCAGCCTTATTACAATAGAAACTAGCTGAACCCGCACAGAGCATCTGTGCAATAGTTTACTTCTTTGGGTTTAGTTGGGAGACTGCGATTGGTTGTTCCTTCCGTTTCCGATGTTTTTCTGCAGTCCTTTCTGTACATCAGTACACTTTGTTCTAGGTTATCTTGTTGGGCAGCGTGGGGGGGAGGGCAGGTGCATCAAGTCTATGCACAGGGGTGTCATTGCTGGTCCGTTGATGTTGGTGTTTGTTCTTATAGCTGGTTTTGGCTTGTGGTGTTGTGTCTTAGCTTGTTAGTGTATAGTAAGTGTCTTATTGCCAGCGGCTGGCCCTCACGGTCCCCATGGTTTTTTCTTTCTTTCTTGATGGGGTGACTGGGAGCTGAGGGTTCCCCCCTTTTTATGGAGTGTCAGGAAAATGGGATTTGGGGGGGGGGAATTGCCAGCAGCTGGCCCACACAGTCCCCAGGTTTGTGGGGTTTTTTGGAAGGGGTCACTGGGAGCTGAGGGATTGGTTTTGGTGGTGTTTTTGTTTTGTTTTTGTTTTTTGGTGGTGTGGGGTGTGGAAGACTGGCTGTTCAGACCTTCACAATCCCAAGGTATGTTTTTGGGGCGAGGGGGGGCAGGAACAATGGCATTGTTTGGGCCAAACTGGTTCTTTCTTTTTGGGGCGGGAAGAAGCTCAGCAGTGCGCCCTCACAGTCCCAGTGGTTTTTAACGGCCTTCACATTGTTGATCTCCCACCACTGTGCTCCTTGGGTTCTTCTTCCCTGTTATCATTTGGTGGTCCCTCAGTCCCTGGTACCGGCCCCAACCGCCCTCTTGGGCCTGATTGGCCAACTGCCTGCTTTCCTACTTTCTTCCTCCTGTTGCCCAATTCTGGATGTCCTTCTTTCCCCCAACTCTGCCTTTCCTCCTTTCTTCCGCCTTTCCCCTCTGCCTTTCCTCCGTTCCCCCGAGTTTGCGATTCCCGCCTGCCTCCCTTGTTGCCACTCCCCCCAAGGCAATTTTTCTAGGCATTCGGACACAGTTCCCTACACAGTCGGCCGTAAGAGAATTAAATATATAGGTTCTGCCTTTGATTTAGGGGTTTATGAAGATACCCCAACATGTATTCACATTTAAAAAGACACAGAGCACCCATTGAAAGGAAATTATAACCACCTGTGATTTTTGATAAAGGAAAATAATGTTAGCTATGGTAACACTTGCATGTGACAGTATGTTCCATGAATTACAATTGAACTAGATTGCCAAATACGAAGACCATTTGTAAACACATCAGATAAAATGTATGGAATCTGACAGTAAATCCAGTTTTTAAAATGTGTTTTACTACTGCTTTTCATTTGCTGGTCGAATGACCGTAACAATAAAGATTTGATTTGTACTGCTTTTCAACACAAGTTTTCAAAGTGGTTTACATAGAAAAGAAGAGGGTTTCCTGTACCCAAAGAGCTCATGATCTGAAAAGAAACACAAAGCAGAAACCAGCAGAGCTGATCTACCTATTGCTCAAAATGAGGTAGAAGACTTCTGGACCAGGGATATGCATGAAATGAGATTAGATGTCTGAATCGCTGCACAATCCCTTTAAAACCGAGGGTTTCCGCAACCCCTTTAACACGGAGGAGAGCAGGTCCATACCTGCTCCTGCTGCTCCTCCTACTTCCGTTAAAGCGGTGCTCCTGCCAGCTATGATCGTGTGCTAGCAGGGCATTTCCCAGCTGCCTCTGCAGAAGGGGCTGTGGAAGCCCCTGGTTTTAAAGGGATTGTGCTATGATTCAGATGCCAAATCACGTTTTGAGCACATCTCTATTCTGGGCCATATGACTTCAGACAGCAGGTATGACTGTACTGTGTGTCATAACTTTGCTCTGTACTTTTGCACTAAAATTCCCTGAATGCTGAAAGCTAATACATTAGACATGAATTTCACTATACATATTGAAAGGTAAATTTTGTTCCTTTATAAAAATTAATATCTGAAATGAGATCACATGCAAGATTTCAGCAGCTACTCTTACTTATTTATTTTATTTAACACATTTATACCCCGCCCCTCCAGTACATTACTGCTCAGGGCAGCTCAGAACATTTATAAAACTGTTAAAATATAAAATGAGACTAGTAAAATTAACCAAATTAAACAAGTTAAAAATCCAAGCTAAAACCACAATCAAAATTAGCATTTAAAATTCCAAATTAAAATCTTAAAGCTAAAAACTAAGAATTATAAAAACTAAAGAACCTACCAGATATACACAACAGGTGAAACATTTAAAATGCTTCTGTGACTAGGGAAAAAATTACAGCTTTGATAGTTGGGGAAACTGCCATGGCAATCTTCAATGTGTCCCCATCTCAGATGCTGTATGGTTCACAACAGCAAAATACTTGCATGAGCAGTCTCCCTGGAAACATGGACAGAACCTGAAAGATACCCCCCTTTTCTCACAGAGCCCTTCTGCACAGTTAACAACCCCATGACATCCAGAAGACAAGCATAAGGTAATCCTTCTTACCTGGAATGCGGCTGGGTGGGCCGCATCTGTAAGGAATGCCCAATGTACAGATTTCCTGGCCCGCCATAACATCATCCTAATACAGGAATCATGGACAACGGAGGAAATATTGCTTAATGGATTCCTTTCATACTCGGTTAGGGCTGAACCAGGAATGGGACAAGGAAGATCAAAAGGCAGTTTGGGGATACTTGTCTCCATTGCTCTTAGTGCATCATCAAGATCTCTTCCCCCACTCAAGTATTATGCTATGGTAGTGTTAATCCAACTCAAATCATTGCTCCCTGCTCATAATTAACACCTATCTCCCTCCACAACAGCGGAAGTCCCAGCTAAGAACCATCTGGGCCAAATTGGAAACCTATGCTGTGGACCTCAGTCTTTCTCACCCTGATGCACTGGTGGTCCTGGCTGGTGACTTCAACACTAGATTGGGCCCTGATGATCACATTCTGTATATGAAACATCAATGCCCGCTCCCACTGTGAGGATGATGGATTGCTTCCCAATTGAATTGCAAAGGACCAGAGATCAAACTTTGTGGGACTCTGTTTGGCATAAACAGCAACTAAACTTAACCTTTTCATTCTAAATGGTACTGTCAAGGAAGATCAGCCACGAAAATTCACCTATCTATCAGGTCTAAGAATGAGCACTATCGACTATGTGATTGTCTTCAGGGATCTGCTTCCTTTTGTAGAGAGCCTGGAGGTTGCTCCAAAATTTGAGAGTGATCATCTTCTGATCTGCCTCCAGCTAAAGCCTCTCTCCTACCCAACCCACACGGAGGACCACTACCAACCCCCAGTATCATCAGCAGGGAAAACCCTTTGCTATGCCAAATGGACTCCCCAATTAAACCAGGTGATAACCGGGCTGCTTGCCTTGGAGCGCTTTCAGCATCTCCAACAGGCCCTAGTAACAGTCGAACCCCCTGATGCACCTGTGGAGATCTACAAGATCTTAGTTGAGAAGCTACAACTGCACCTAAAAAGGAAAAGCAGTGCAACCCTGCTGTAGCAACATAATCATTCCAGACCATGGTTTGATAAAGTTTGTGTTAATGCTAAGAAAGCTCTCACTACCTCCTACTAGGTCTACAAAGCCAGCAGTGGACCAATGGCTGTGAAGGACCTACTCCAACAGAAGGGGAGATATAAACAACTGGTGGCCAGTAAGAAAAAAAGAAGCTATAAAAGACAACTGGTCTCATCCAGGCAGTCTGATCCAATGGCACAACTGCGTTCTGGCATATCACCACATGCCACCATAGAAACGGCACAACCCAACTAGATTGCCATATTCCCCCAGGGATTTGGGGGAAACACTTCTATGAACTTTACAAGGATCACTCTGCAATTGATGGACACCCTGGGCAAGCTATAGAAAACATGATGGCGTGGACACCAGTGACAACAACCGAGATCAAGAGCCTTGTCGCCCAGTTGAGAACCAGGAAGGCCCTGGGGAGGACCTGATTCCACCTGAGGCCATTAAAAACAATCTGGAATGGGGGCCCCCACTCTGGTCTCACTATTTACTTTCATTGATAGACACGGCCATATTCCCAAGGACTGGGGGACAGCAATCATTGTTCGCATCTTTAAAAAGAGCAGCAAGAATGACCCAGCCAATTACAGGCCCATTAGCCTACTCAACACAATTAGCAAGTTCTTTATGTGAGACATCTACACTGGAAACTATGGGTCTGGCTGGAGCAAGAAAATCTGCTGGCAGAGGAACAATCCGGCTTCAGAGAGGGCCAATCTACAATCGACCTATGCCTAATACACCTTATTGAAAAGTACTCTTTCTGCAACACAACCTCCCTTTATGTAGCCTCCATTGACTTTAAGGCAGTTTTTGACTCTATCTTGCAAGTTAGTATTATTATTTACATTTAAATCCCGCTCTTCCTCCAAGGAGCCCAGAGCAGTGTACTACATACTTAAGTTTCTCTTTCACAACAACCCTGTGAAGTAGGTTAGGCTGAGAGAGAAGTGACTGGCCCAGAGTCACCCAGCTAGTATCATGGCTGAATGGGGATTTGAACTCAGGTCTCCCCGGTCCTAGTCCAGCATTCTAACCACTACACCACGCTGGCTCAAGTTAAATTATGGGAGAAGCTAGAGGCCTCCTCAATTGACTGGCAACTACTATACTTAATACGTATGCTTCACACCAACACATCACTCAAGGTAAGGTGCAACCCTCAGGAACATCTCACAAGTGTCATTGATACACAAAAGGGTGTAAAACAAGGCTGCATACTGGTTGCACCATTATTAAACTTTTACAGAAATACCATGGTGGTGCAACTTAACTACGTAGATTTCTATCCTCCTAAACTCACAGGAGCCCACATTTCCACCCTATTATATGCAGATGATACAGCAATACTCTCAAGGACCCCAGTTGGCCTTAAACATGCACTGAAGGCTTTAGCCCAGTATTGGAAGGAAGACCTGCTGGAACTTAACTATCATAAAACCAAAATTATGGTCTTTGCTAAAAGGCCCCAAATCCATGCCTGGTTTATAGAAGGGCGCAAGACTGAACAGGCCCCTTGTTCTAAATATCTGGGGATAGTCCTGCACTCCACTGGTTCTAGGAAGACACATGGGGACTATGCACCATTAAATGCACAGAGGAGTACATCAGCTGTCCTTAAGTTTCTCTGAACAAGAGGTGGCCATTATTTACCCGCAGCATTTATGAAACTGAAGCCAAGCTGCTAGCACAGCTACTTTACTGTGCCCAGTTGCCATACTGGAACATGTGGAATCAAAATTCCTACGAATCAGCCCTTCAAGTCCCAAGATGGGGTTCTAATGCCACCCTGTGTCTGGATATAGGCTTGATTAAAGTGGAGGCAAGGGTTTGGATGACCATTCTTAACTACTGGCTAAAGCTTTCTCTCTGCCCCTTAGGCCTCCCCCCTCCCTACCCCCCAACCCTGTGTGGTGACTTTCAATCCAATTGGCAACAGTCAACTATGAATAAAATGTCCCAGAGCCTATCCCCACATCTTAGTTAACATGGGCTACGATCCGGCCAGGGCATTCCTCAAACAGCGTATTAACAGATATAGAGCAACAGTTTGATATAGGCAAGACCCCAAACTTCCATGTCAGTGAAGGACTTGGGAATGCCAGCTCTCCTATGCCATACCTAACGCAATTGGAAGTCCCAAAGCACAGGAAGCCTATAATGCTGGCACACTGCCATGTTCTTCCCTCAGCCATGCTTGAAGGATGGTATAGGAAGACTCCACTTACAGAATGACAATGCCCCTGCGGCTCAGGGCCAGTAGAAACAACAGGGCATGTCCTCCTGCAGTGTCTGTATTACAAGGATTTCCGCACCTCCCTCATCTCACCACTATTACATGGCTATCCTGATTGTATGGACCAATTTTACACCTCTTTGTAGCAACCCTGCTACCACCTTACAGTGCTGCCAGGTTCCGTGCAGCAGCGATTAAAATCTTCCAGATGATGATCTCTTGTTCGTGCCCAGTGCCCGCCTCTATGAACTAGAATACAGCCTAGCCTGCTGCCTCAGAGTGCCCCATGGTAGCCCAACCAACCTATAGACTTACAACTTCCGGGCTTTTACTTTGTTGGCCTGTAGTTGCCTCTATTAGTTAGTTGCACTATTAGTTAGCTAGGTTTTACACTACTCTTCAATTGCAGTGATTGTGTTGTGAACGGTCATAACCCATCATAACCAGAGGTACCAACTCAGAAGCATGGTGAAATATAGGCCTGTGTCTGATTTATATTAAGAGTTCAATTCAGTGTATGAACTGGAGGTGAATCTCATGACTGCCTGGTCAATGATTTGTAGAGGCAGGAGGAATAGCATTGTGTTGTTAAATGGATATGCAAGAAACACACAAAGGCTTTGGCCTGAGCTTTCATATGCTAAATTACAACTGACTACCAAGGTGTCTGTGGACGGGTTTGCCAGACCTGTTGAGTTCCTCCTTCCATTGTCAGTGATGGCCCTGCAATGCCCAAGTGATTAGCACAATTACTGTAGCCAAATGGATACTGAGAAAATACTTGTAGGCTTTAAGTATTTTCTCACTGATGATTCTGTCCTAGCCAAATTGTATTGAATGTCCCACACATGCAAATATTCTCTTGTTTTCAATTACAAGAAAAACACTGGCTAAAGGTACATAAGAAATAGTGGAATGATTGTCTCACACCTAATAGGACCAACTCCCTTACTAACTCTGAATTTTAACACCCCTCGGGGAAAGATGCAATTTGCAGCATCTTGGATGCAGATTCCACTCCCCTTCCTGAACGCGCAGTTTACAGGAGGAGAGTCAAATCTCTCTCTGGGCTATCCTGAATAATTAAGATTTTGTTCAGAAGGTGGAAGCTGACACCTTTTCGGACACCCAGGAAAAGAGGAGATTTTGAATAGATTCTATTCAAGGATCAAAGAGAAAATATACTATAAGAATGAGGCTTTTGAGACAGAGAGTTCAGCAATCTTTGCCTACAGCAAGGCTGCTCACAAGATCCCAGAGTTTGCTGCTAAAGCCGCGGGGCTAAGTAGGAACGCTGCCCATGCTCAGAGGCTGTGACTTCCACTGCGCAGTGAGAAGTCAAGACTCCCCAGCCATGGAGCTCTCAGCTATTATCTGAAGCAACTGCAACGACTCCTGTCTCCGCCAGCGCCTCACCCCTTCAGCTGAAGTGATCTGTCTCTCTCCAGCCTCTGATCCTGGTAATTATGCTGCTCCTTTACAAGCCTTGGGAATTTCCTCCATCCTTTCCCGGCTCCCTTCTCCGTCCCCCCCCACCTTCTTCCCTTCTACTAATCTCCCCAAAACCATGCCAGCCCCTCCTTTCTTTTCTGCCTATATCTGAAATGTATTAGAATCTAGGAAAATTTAATTACACACACATAATTTAGTTAGGCACACGATGAATATTGGTACTGGTTAGGATGTTCTGTTTAAATACTGTTGCTAAAATTGATAGAGGGTTCTGCTTTCTGCTTTGCTAGACTATGTTGTTAGTCTTTATACTCAATAAAGCCCACTGAATCCTTCTGAGTAGTTTGATCTCCTCTCCTTCATCGCTTCCAGATCATACGTGGTCATCAATATAAAATAACTTGATCCAGACCTGTTTTATATACTAGCTAATGAGCATGTTTGGTATATAGATCAGGCCTGGTCTGTAACAATTGGAACAGTTAATTATAAAAAGGAGGCACCTCAGAGAATACAACAAATATTCTTTGTTTTATACACTTTTTAACAAAAGTTCCCAAAGCAGTTTACATAGATATGAACAAAATGGCTCCCTGTCCCCAAAGGGCTCAAAATATTAAAAAAAGAAACAAGATGGACACCAGCAACAGCCACTGGAGGGATCCTGTGAGGGGATGGATAGGGCCATCAACAGTTCTCTCCCACTGCTAAATAAAGAGAATCAGTCATCAGGAGAACACTCCTATATCCCCAGTGTGGAGTTAGGTAGCAGAGAACTTTTCTCCTTGGGTGTCTCATGAAGGAGCGTAGGGAATTACTCAATAGCTATATGAAACGAAAGCACTAGAAGTGTGCACGAAGCAGATTTGGTGTTTCATTTCGAGCTTGAAATGAAATGGGAAATGCTTGAATCTTTTCATCTAAACAGCGTCCAAAGAGGCTCTTTTGATGAAACAACAAATATGAAATCTTTTGAATGCCATATTGGAGGGCAGTTTTTCTGGGGAGAGCTGGTCTATTGATTGGGGTTGGTGGGCAGACCAGTCCTGTGAGGCAGGCCAACACACTAAGCCAGAGTGGAGGCCTGGTCTACCTGCCTCACTCAGTGGGTAGACCTGGCCTCCACTCTGGACTTGGTGCATTGGTCCACCTCGGGAGACTGGTCGACCCACCTCCACTGGAGCACACCTCTTCTCTCCCCCAACTTGAGCTAAGAACACCCCTGCCACCACTGCCTGGCTTGGTGTTATAGTCTGACACGGTCTGAAAGTGCTACCACTGCACCCCCTCAGGTGGGGAGGGGCATTTTGCCCTAAGCAGTAAAATGTCTTGGACTGTTCCTGGTATGGGTGCCAGGTGAGCCTCACAGGAGTGAATGTTCCCCACACAGAGCCCTATAGCTGAGAAGGCCCTTTGTCGTGACACCACCTGCCTCATCTCAGACAGTGAGAATACTCGGAAAAGGACTTCTGATGGTGGATGCAATGAACAGGCAGACTGATATGCCCGGGCCCTAAACCATGTCATCTTTTAAACATTAGCACCAACACTTTGAGTTGTGCTCGGAAACAGACCAGAAGGCAATAGATCTCTTCAATCATTAAGATTTTGAGACCATTCATACGACCAGGCGGGCAGGGGAAAGGCTTCCCAAGCCTTGCCTCTGCACCCTCGACCATCATGATTGTCCTGGTGGAAGCGTGCTCTGTCCTTCCACACGATCAGCCCTGCTCCATGCAGCACAGAGCAGGATGGATTGATCTGAGACGGGGGCTCACTGTGAATCCCACAATGCAGTGCGCAACACACACATTGTATTGAGGGGTTCCCCCAAGAAACGGGCGCCGGCTGGGCTGAAAGCAGCCCATGCTCACAGATGAGCAAGTAGCCAGGGGTGATGGAGTGCTCGCTCCCTTACCCTTGGCTAACAGCCAGGGTAAATCATGGGACTAGGTGGTTCTCACACGCAGGCTAACCCAGCCCGGGCATCCCGAGCCCAGGTTAGGCTGCATGTGAGAACCGCCTCATTACTGACTCCCACAAGAGCTATTTTCCAGTTCATAGAGAGAAAGGTTTAGTGTGGACCTGATGTGCTTGATGACTCTGATGAGAGAGCCTTTTTACATGAAAGAATTTTTTTTTAAAAAAAAAATGATACCCTGAAGGTTACACTGAAGAAGTAGTAACTGTTAGCCCTTGCTAACTGGGCAAAGAGGCACCTTTTAAAATGGTGGATCTTATATTTAGCAGTGGGGAGAGCAACTATCCAACCCCAACACAGTATTTCACCAGGGCTTCTTGCTGGGATCTCTCATTTTTGTTGTTGTAGACTGTGAGCCCCTTTGAGACAGGAAACCATTTTATAATACCTTTTGCTATTGGGAAATTTTGTTCAAAAGTGGTATATAAATATAATGTTTTACTGTTGAACACAGCATTCCTTGCCACCGCCACCTCCTTGAGCCAGCAGGGATTCTCTGTAAGCCCCCACCCCTCTATATTCCTTGTAAGGATCTGTCTCTAAATAACAACAGTCACTATGACTTTTTCTCCAGCATTCATCACAAACCTAACATTGTACCTCCTTCTTCTGAGTAATGTGTGAATTACCTCTGAGCTTGTCTGCATTGTTCATTCTTTAGCCTGTTACTTTGAGCCCCATCTAGTGTCAATGTGTGAGAACTACAGTCTACCTATTATTATTATTATTATTATTATTACATTTATATCCCGCTCTTCCTCCAAGGAGCCCAGAGCGGTGTACTACATACTTGAGTTTCTCTTTCACAACAACCCTGTGAAGTAGGTTAGGCTGAGAGAGAAGTGACTGGCCCAGAGTCACCCAGCTAGTTTCATGGCTGAATGGGGATTTGAACTCGGGTCTCCCCGGTCCTAGTCCAGCACTCTAACCACTACACCACACTGGTTTTGCCTTCTTGCATCCCATAAAACCCACTAACTGTAGCATAGAACATTATGCAACAAGAACATTATGCATGCTGCCATTAGGACATGTGGCTCCAAAGTTCCCATTAGCAGCAGAGAATCTGCCCTCTCCTGGGCTGGAGCATGTACATGTGCAACTGCACACACAAGCAAAAGCAGCAGGCTTCCCCTCACCACATTTTGCAACAAGACTATTCCCTCCCCCACAGGCCTCCAATCACAATTTATAAAACATGGACTGTTCTCTATGTGGGATAATAGTACTAAGAAAATAGTTATTGGGCATGTATTCAATGATAGCTGAATCACTGGAAAAGCCACAACTGCAGACATGTTTATTCAGAATAGCTCCTTAAAAACTAGCTTTTTTTGGTCATTGGAGCTGCAGTTCATACCATCGAAAAACTTTGTCCCAAAGAAATATTGGGCTATTAGCTGAAATATCTATATCTGATAAAGATTGGGCTCAAGCTTCAACAAAACAGCTCCAATTATAGTCCCTTGAGGCCATGGATGTTGCTTTTTAGAGAATTCTGTTCAGCTAATGCAGGTGTTTGAGTGAAGCAGAAATTAAAATGTGATGCTGTATTATACCAGAACTACATGTTTAGTCTGCCTTTCGAGAAATAATCAGGAAAAGTTATACATGACAAGAGACAGATGCTCCAAGCAAATATCTGGACTTTTCACAGTATAATATTACAACAATGAGACAGAAACCCAAGGAATGAATTGATTTCAGGTTAAATAGATTTGCAATTCAAGTGCATTGAAATGAACAATGGCAATATTTTTTTGAAAACTTATTTAAAAATAACTGCAGTAGACAAGCATGTAATGAAAAAACAAAACCTCAGATAGTGTAGGAGATAACACAAGCTTATCTTATGCCAGTGCTGCTATAATTCTCCAGTTCTGAAAAGCATACAACTTCAAGAGAATAGAAGGCTGTGAAGTCCAATATCCCTGCTCCAAATGGAAACAACCTGTGCATCATTTCTGCTGTCTCTCATTGTCCCACCTCATCTTTGGCTTAACCCACATAATGAGGACCACAAAATGTCACCAAAAAGTAAGGAAAGAAACAAGTTGCAGTGCCCCAAGGAACTTGCAGAGCAGATGGTTTCATATGATTGAGGGAAATAAGCCAAGCCATATTGGGGCGGGGGGGGGGGGGAGAGAAAAACCCAGAGAGAAAAGTTATTTGTTGTACCATGGCTTTTGCACAAACTGAAATTAGCTGCCAGATTTTTATAAATAGGCTAGGCAAAGGCAGAATGTGAACTGTCAGTGCACAAGTATACAGTATGCAAAGAAATCAAATCACTGATGTCTCTTAAATATTTACATGCAACAATGAGTTGTGTCTGTGCCCTCCTGGGATGGCTGGTGGGAGTGAGCACCAAGGTGGTCGTCAACCATAGCCCCCCATCCTAGCCACACTGGGCTGCTGCGGGCGGCGGCGGATGTCCTCTGAGAACAGAGCGACGCCGAGGCCTGCCATCCGGCCCAGCGTCGCTTCTCAACTGCGAGGCGCGCCTGCACAGTTCAATCTGTTATAGATTGAACTGCACAGGCGCACCTCGCAGTTGAGAAGCGATGCCGGGCCGGACGGCAGGCCTCGGCGTCGCTCTGTTCTCAGAGGACATCCGCCGCAGCCCAGTCTGGCTAGGATGGGGGGCTATGGTTGACAACCACCTTGGTGCTCACTCCCACCAGCCATCCCAGGAGGGCACAGACACGATTCCCGGGCCGCTGGCCTGGCGAGCAGGTAGCGGCGGCGAGCTTGGGTGTGCGGCACCGCCGCACAGCCTAGGGAAAGGGCAGCCAGAGAGGGGAGGGCGTCAGGGGGAGGGAATCTGGCCACTCTCTCTGCCTCCTGCAGGACGGCACGGCGCGGATTGAGATGAGCCACCGCACGGCCGGCCGCACGGCCCGACAACCTGCCCAGCATGGGCCATGCCACCGCTGCCTCTTCCAACTGGGCCGTAGTAGGAGTTCGAGGCCACCCGCTGCCACCCCCCACTCCCCGGCCGCGCCACCACCCACCCAGCCAGTTCAAGCCCACCACACCGCTCGGCCCGGAGATTTCAAATAAAAATAAAACAAGAATTATTATAATAAATTTTTTTAAAAAAACCCCACACACCCCTTGTCGTTCCGTTCCATTGCACACTTTATTGCAGTCACAGTGGTCGCCTTGGAGATGATGTTGTTGCTTGCTAGTTTCTTGGGCCCTTCTTCTCCAATCCTTCCTTGAAGTCCTTGCAGGAGCCCAAGCAGCAAGCAACACAGAAGACGCTCTCGCTCTCTCGTCGCCTCAGACAAATGCACGTGCGTGCAAGGCGAGGAGAGCAGGTAAACTCGCACATGCACGAGTGGGGGTGGGTGGGGACTGGGGAGCCACGAGGAGGTCCGTGGCAGCCTGGCAGTGAGGGTGCCGGGCAGCCGGAGCCTGCTGGTGGGGGGGCGCCGCTCCTGAGTCAGATAAGAAGATAATTGGTGGTGTGAGTGGGCAGGGGCATAGACTCGTCAGGCGGTGCCCAGGCTAGCACTCATTGGGGGAGAGAGGCACCGGCGTCGTGCGGTCGCGTGGCTGCTAGTGCTGCCTATTATTACCTAAAGTTAACATAGATTTTGTGGGGCGGGGGTCATAGCACTTTTTGGCGCCCTTGACCAAGTGGCGCCCAGGGCACGTGCCCCACCCTAATTACGCCCCTGCGTGTAAGCTCAAAACTAGGGCACACCTTCTTTCTAGGCCACTAAGTACAGCTGGGAAAGGTTATGTATTTTAATCACAATGCAATATTGGCTTGAATGCAGCTATGCGTGTGTGTATACACTGTAACTTCTAAAAATATAGTACTGGAAAAAATCAATGCTGACAACAGGCTCAGTGCAGTAAAGAAAATTGAATACTAGCAACTGATATTGCTAATATTCATAATAATGTTATATTTATTATGCTAGTGTCCAAGAATTTCTGATACCGATTACAAAACCAGTGCAATTCTTTTCAGTGGTTATTGTTTCTGCCTAGCACAAGCCTGCTCAACTTAGGCCTCCCAGCTGTTTTTGGACCACAACTCCCATAATCCCCATCCACAGAGGTCAATAGCCAGGGATTATGGGAGTTGTAGGCCAACATCTTCAGGAGGGTTGAAGTTGAGCAGCCCTGGTAGCATGTCTTACTTTTTAGCTTATGAGCCCTTCTGGAGCAGGGAATTGTCTTATTTCTTTTTCTATATAAAGCGCTTTGAGAACTTGGTTGAAAAGCAGTGTATAAATATTCATAATAATAAATAAATAGCAGCTGCGGAGGCCAATAATGCAACTTTTGAGCCAAACCACAGAATGTAATAATTGCATTACAAAGAGACATGCTTGACTAGAAATAGCGCTTTTAAACAAAAATTGTAAAACAACTATGAAGGGGGCTGATTATCCTGATGTGGACTTGTAGCGGATTAAAGCCTTTGTCTCAGAGCAAGCTCACATGAGGGAAAGAAATGCTGAATCATCCTTGCTGAGCTGCCTGGCTAGGCTTCTCCTGAGCTGCCTGGCTAGGCTTCTAGGTTAGAAATGATGCTACCGCCACCTCTCTTATCGGCAGAGCTTGAACCTCCCTGGGCTTGAGGTGGAATCCCAGGGAAAACTCTCGTTATTTTGCTATTGGATAAGTACAACAATCTTCCACGTGCAAGCCTACATGTGGTGAGAAAACTGATAGCTGCTGAACATCTGAGGAAGTGTTTGCACTACAGGAATCCCCTTCAGACCCCACCTTTTCCTGAATTAAAAACCAACTCGGAGAGGCTTGTAAAAAGAAAAGAACTTTTTAAAAACCCAGTTGTATTCAATTACTACAGACTGCTTCCGCCTGAGGCTTTCTCAGCTTTTAGGTACAGTTAAGAATACTTAGTAGGGTTACAAAAATAGGTTGTTCTAATGCATGCTTAAATGTTTATAGAGTCCTTTGCAATGCCTTAGGTAGGATGGGCATAGGCTAGTGTTTCTTATTTTAATTGTTACAATAAAAGAAACAGTATCAGGAATATGCAAAAGCGCGCACACCAAAGAAATATAAAATCCCTAATGCAACATCTGACTAAACAAAATTCTCCCTATGCTAAACTTCCCAAAGCCATAAGCCCTGGCTCCTTGCCTTGAACTCACCAAACACCTGATAAGAATTCAAGCTTCCTTCCTTCCTGTCTTTCAAGGATCTGCATAGCTATTCTACTGCAGCCAACCTCCATGGCCACATGTCCTCCTCAGCACCTTCAGTTAAGCTTCTTCTCTAACAAAAAACTCCCTTCATCCTGGCAACAGCTCTCTAGGTCCCATTCACCTGGTGTGCTGATTGGCTGAACCCTGGAGTTCACCAGCCTGTCAGTCAAGATAGGACTGTAGTGCATGCATGAAAGAGAGAGTAACAGTTTATTCCTGCAACATTTTCCTTCCAAAAGATGTCCCTCAAAGCTGCTATTATTTTTCCTTTGCCTGCTACTGAATTATTTTTTCTGAAAGTAGGCAAAACTTGAATCTGGCCAGAAATAAAGAGAAGACTTTAAACCTAATGCTATCATAAAGAACACTGAGCAACAAATTGTGGAGGAGACCTGTTCTCCACAGTTTCAAAGCCTCAGGTTGGGTTAGTGAGGGGAGGGGACAATGTTTGGAGAGGGGCTCATCTAATTTCTTGCCCCAGGGCCCACTCTAACCTTGGTACGCGATTGGTTATACATGTAATTAACCAAAAGGAAAAGGACTCTGAATTTAAGACACACACCCACACCATTTTTAACATCAAAGAACTTGCAGGGAGAGGGACTAGTTTGGGATTCAGATAAATAGGGTATGTTACCTTTTTGTACCAGTCTTCCAGAAAAGCTGGCAGTAGTGACTGGCACATGAATCAGATAAAATGACTTCTTTGTCACTCATTAGACAATGCCTTTCCTTTCAAGTGTGTATGTTGTTTGCCCTGTGCTTTGGATGTCTGGTATTTGAGGATGCCTGACACAATTTTCTGCACAGACTCCTAAATCATCAGAGAATACATAAATATAGCCACAAAGTGCATAATGCGTTCATTCTGAGCTTCCATTATATAGTACATAGCAACTGCAATGAAAAGTAACAAACTATTATGTTCCTATTATTATTCTATGACTGCATAGGACTTAAGATGTAAGAAACATAAGAAAGGCAGATCTGTTTTCATAAATGAAAGTGCTACGCTAGCAGAAGAACATACTGAAACAATGTAGTATGGGGATGCGCAACTCAAATGTCCACGTGGACGGGAATTAACCTTGACTGAAGTGGGCCACAAGGAAAAAAGATTTAATTATCATGTGGCTAAGCAGAGTAAAACACACACATATCACTCAAATGTACAACACAGCAAACAGAATAAAAGTGATCATGATAGTAATTCAGGAGTGGTGCTGTAATAGGGTAGATGGGTTCAAAGAACCCGTTGTGCCCTTCATCCAGGAGCTGCTGAGCCTCTGGAAGGCAAGTTCTCCCCTCCCTCTGGCTGGGGCTCCCCATGTGTGGCAGCACCCCCCCCCCCCAGCAGTGCATGCACCCACGCAGATGCACAAGTCCCACGCACTCTCCATCGTCCCTCAGGCTGGGGCTACTGCCACTGCAGCCACCACCACCGCCACCAACTTCTGGTAACTCGCCCACCTCTGTCCATTCTCCTTCCATCAGCCAAGAATCCCAGCTGATAGAAGGAGGATGGGCAGAGCTGGGCAAGTTGCCAAAGAAAGTGGCGGTGACTGCAGGTGGTCGCGATTGCAGGAGCCCCAGCCTGAGGGAGGGGGGAGATATCTACACCCCTGTAATAATTGCACAATCCCATTTAAGCTAACTTAAAAGTTGTTAGCAAATACTAAGAAGCAGTGGGTGAGCAGTGGCTGGTGAGGCTGAAATTCCTATATTGGTTTAAATGACCTAAGCAATTCTTTGGCTCAAGGCTTCCAGACTAATTGTATAAGAACTGTTGCTGGGTGGGCCACTATGCAATAAAGAGAAACAAAGGAAGAGACCCACTCCTGGAAAACCATACACACAAATGTGCCAAAAACGAAATGGGAGCCTAGGGCAGTTTGGACTCAAGTAAAGCAGGATACTATACTGTTTCATTCCATTCCTTTCCTGTTGTGATTTGTGTGTTTCTTTTAGAAACCATCTGATGCATTGTGATGTCAGGGAAACTTTATTAGCTTATATATTCTGACACACAGTAGATTATTACAATGATTTTATTCTCCCCTCCTAGGTTTTATCTGGGATACATGCACAATAATTATATCTTCTAGAAGTCCTTGGAACTGAGTTTTTAATTGCAGCAGTGGCCTTCTATAATCATGTGACCTATATACTGGCATGGGGGAATTTGCACATGATGTAGAATATGAATGCACACAGGTAAAATACTTTCATTTTTTGATAATGACTGCATGACACACAAAATTAGTCAGCCATCAAGCAATATCTGGAAAGGTGGTTGTATTATTGTTATCATCATCATTATCGTTGTCATCATCATCTTCTTCTATTTCTTTTTTTTGTTTAGATTGTGAGCCCTTTGGGGACAGGGAGCCATTTAATTTATTTACATATTTTATTCATTTTTATGTAAACTGCTTTGGGAAACAGTTTGGAAACAATTGGAAAGCAGTATATAAATATTTGCCATATTGTTTATTTGTTTGTTTATAACATTAACAGGCTCTATGAGATCTGGCATGATAAATACCTTTCACTCACTGAACCCTTGTGAATTGGGCAAGGAGGGAAACATTTGCTATGACATTCTGCAATAAATACAGCCAGAAACCTGGCAATAGAAAAATAAAAAATGAAAGCATGTGAAGATGCATAGAAATGCAGGACTTTTTGTTGGCTTGGTTATTTTCCAGGCCTTTTTTAGGAAGTGTTCTCTCTTCACTTCTACTTGGTTCTTCCAGCCAAAGCTGGTATTGGAAGCTGCAGCTCCTAGCTCCAGATGTGGAGCCATGCCTCATGCTGCTTGGTTCCAGGGGGACTCTCAAGCAGGAATCTCCAACGGCCAGTTTCTTCAGACTTACCTCTTGCATCATATCTGCCCCTTCAACAAGCCAGAATAGGTACCCTCTAGGCTGTCAGTCAACTGATCATTAGCCTGAATGTGAATTGGGCATTAACACCCAATTCACATTCACTAGGATTTAGTCCATATAAGATACTCACTACCTTGACCTGTTATCCGTACTCTAACTATACCAAATGTAGACTTGAGCTGACGATGCCAAACATCTCGAGCTTCTGCAGCTGGAATGCAGAATATTATTCTGCAATAACAGAATCAAGGTTACCCTCATGCATCAGCTCACATGAACCCTTAATCCAGTGATGAGACAATGGGCTCTAGAAGACTCCTGCCTCTAAGCCAGCCCAACTGTCTGAGCAAGTAGTTGCGGTAATAAGCCACAAAAACTCACCTTGTCTGGTGTTGGGTTACCAACAGTCCCTTATTAGCTGGGATGTCCCTTATTTCAGCCCAAAATTGTCTGTCCCTTATTGGATGCCATTTGTCCCTTATTTTCAGCTAATGGGAAGAACCTATGGCTCATATCAAACCAGTTATTTTCACGAACAAAAAAATAATCAATGAGCTCCAACTTCATTTCCTTCTCCCTCTATCAAGTACTCTATTGTTCTGGTGGGCTGCAGGCTTAGGGTTGCCAACAGTCCCATATTGGGGACATTTAATATTAACAGCCATCAATGATTGGCTAACTTAGCATTATCTAGGTATCAGGATCATGAAAATCATGCAAACCATGACTATATAGTGTTCATGTGGGGAACCTATTATTGCTGGCTAACACTGCATCTCTTTCTAGAATACAAAATGATATCACACTCAGTGTGGCTAATCATGGTTATATCAATATGCATAGGAGAAGCAATCTAAGCTGTAACTTATACCATAGTTTAAGGTGAAAGTGGTAAAAACACATCAAGCACTCAGGCTCCCAATTACTTCCGTATACTCCCTGCTACATGTCCCTTATTTGGGCATTGGACTACTGGCAGCCCTAGTCTGGTGTCGCCAGCTCAGCTTTGACCACACCTCCAGTCCTCTGCTCCTCTTTCAGTGCTTCATCTGATCCTGACCAGGCCTGGCCCAAACTCCAGCCACACCTGAAGCCATGTGTCATTCTTCCACCACCCCGTGCCAGGGGCGTAGCTAGGGGAGAGGGGGCCCGTGTTCATCCCTCTCTTGGGCGGCCCCACAGAGTGAGGGAGACAATGAAGAAAATAGGGAGGGATGGAGCTGGAGGGCCCTCAGGAGCTGGGGGCCCTTGTTCTTTGAACCCTTTTGTTCAATTATAGCTACGCCCCTGCCGTGCACACCCACCACTCTTTCCTGCCTCTACAGGGGGGACTCCCAAGAGTTTCTGCCCACTTGATGAGGTCATCGGAGAGAACTCTGCTACACATGCTAACAACAACAGAGGTTTGGCTGCTGTACACACGGAACACGGCCTTCTCAGTTATTTTCTCCAAGATTTTGAAATGCTCTCCTGGTGGGCATCCACTCCTCAATCTCCATCACAGTTTTCAGAAAGCAAGTGAAATCTTGGCTTTTAACCCAGATTTTTATATGAGTGTTTTTGTTGCTGCTGCTCTGTAGTTTATGGTCATATTGTGTATGTTTTAAAAAAACTTTTAATTAGATTTGTATTTTTATATTCCAATTTAATATTTTAATTGTGTAGCTTTTATAGTCCTATCGTATGTTAAATGTTTTGTAAGCTGCCTTGAGATTGTTTTAATGAAAGGTGATACAAAAAATTCAATGATGAATAAATTTCCCTCGGCCAGCTCTTTGCTGCCCCATATCCTCGATGGCAGAGTGGGCGTTCTTCCCCTCCCCCATTCTCTTCCCTTCCCTAACTTGTTGCCGCCGCCACCTGCTCCTGTTCTCTAGTTTTTGAAAAAGCAGAGAGATGGGGAACAAAGGACATGTGGAGGTGTAGAATGTTGCCCTATCGTATGTTAAATGTTTTGTAAGCTGCCTTGAGATTGTTTTAATGAAAGGTGATACAAAAATTCAATGATGAATAAACGGTTGCGTTCTGAGCCAACTGAAGTTTCCGGACTATGTACAAAGGCAGCCCCACGTAGAGCACATTACAAAAGTCAAGTCTGGAGGTTGCCAACAGATGTACCGCAGTTTTGAGGTCATTGATCTCAAGAAACGGGCGCAGCTGGTGTATCAGCCGGAGCAGTGCCTCCCACCCCCAACACCCTCATACGTATCCTCAGAAGGATACTATGTTCGATAGTATTGAAAGCCGCCGAGAGATCCAAAAAGACCAACAGAGTCACACTTCCTCTGTCAATTGCCAATTGGAGATCATCCATCAGGCCTACCAAGGCAGTCTCCAACCCATAGCCCACCTGAAAACCAGTTTGAAATGGGTCTAGATAATCAGTTTCCTCCAAGCTGAGAGGCCACCACCTTCTCAATTACCTTGCCCAGCCATGGGAGGTTGGAAACAGGCCTATAATTGCTCAACTCTGAGGGATCTAATGCAGGCTTCTTTAGAAGAGATCTAATGATTGCCTCCTTAAGACAAGGAGGCATCCTGCCCTCCCTCAGAGAAGCATTTATGATTTCCACCAGTCTGTCTACAACAACCTCCCTACTAGATCGAACAAGCTATGTTGGACAAGGGTCAAGAGAACAAGTGGTAGGCCTCACCGCTCCAAGCAGCTTGTACACATCCTCAGGAGTCACAGACTGAAACCGATCCAGTCAAATCACATAAGAGGAGTCGTTGGGCACCTCCAGCTCAGATATCAAATTAATTGTGGAGTCTCCATCTAGGTCGGCCCTAATCCGAGAGATTTTATCTGCAAAAAACTCTTTAAACACATCACAGTGTGTATCTGATGACTCCAAATATGGTTCAAGGGATGGGGGGCAGATACTAGTCCCCTCACAACCTGAACAACTCTGCTGCACGTGAATCTGAAGAAGCAATACAGGCAGAAAAGAACCACCTCTTTGCCGCACATATTGCCTGAGCATAGATCTTTAAATGTGCTCTATGTCGCAATCTGTCAGATTCGAGTCGAGTCTTCCTCCACCTTCACTCTAGTACCTACCTTGCCGCTTCAGCCCCCGTAGGTCTTCTGTATACCAAGGGGCCAAATTTGAAGTGGGTCGGAGGGGATGCTTGGGAGCAATTGCGTCTACTGCCCTGGTTAGCAAGTTGTTCCAATTCTCAACCAGGGCATCAACAGGATCACCATCAAAGCCAACACTGAATCCCTCCAAGGCTTCTTGGAATCTTACTGGATCCAATAACCTCTTCGGGTGGACCATTCTAATGGGCCCCTCGCCCCTGCGGAAGTGGGAAGTGGTTGTAAGTCCAACCTTAACCAGATGGTGGTCCGTCCATGACAATAGGGAAATCACAGGCGTCCCCAAACACAGAACACCACCCTGATCAGAGTAAAATATCAAATCAAGCTTGTGACCTGCAATATGCGTCGGTCCAGAGACCACTTGGGATAGGCTCATAGTTATAGATTTCATATTCAAAAGTTGGTTACCCACCATCAATCTCCTTGATATACACATAGAACTTCTATCACATTGCCATGCTACACCACGATTTTTTTGGGTGAGTGCCTGGCTGGCTTGATTAATATTCATTGTCAGCAATAACTGGGAGGCAAACCCATAAGAGAACAATTTCCATTTAACTTCAATTTCCCAGTTAGAGGTGACTTTATCTGCTAGCATAAGCGATTGCAATCCAGTGGGATTAAAATTTATTTGAGTATTAAAAGCCAGATTTTAGACTCAACATTTATCAAATCTGCCTCCACTCTCAAAGCTGTGTTTGGAATGCCCCATGGTACCTGAAACTGCTTTCTAAGAAATTTAGATTGCATGACTTCTAAGGCTTGGATGTTCAGATAAAGGCAGATCTGCTCCATCAAGCACCTCGGACTCGAATAGTCTTATGGCTGCAGGAATAAAAAGACCACCTCTAACGTAGAAAAATGCCAATATTCCCCATGATGACCTTTGTGCATTTTGGATGGCATATTGTTGGTGGCGTTGATGACTAACAGTGGAGTGAAATACAATGCCTAAGTACTTATAGCAACTGATATGCTTGAGCTTATGCCCGTCAATAGACCAACATAAAAGCTTGGGGCGCTTAGCAAACCTCATAATCTGTGTTTTAGATTAATCTGCAGAGCATGATCTTTACAGTAAGAAGTGAGGGCAGAGGTGTAACGATAGGGGGGGCAGGGGGGGCACGTGCCCCCGGCGCCATCTCTGTACGTCACGTGGGGGCGCCGCCATGACCCCCGACGATGCAAAAAAAAAAATATTTTTTATTTTTTAATTTTTTTTTAATTGTCCCTTCGCACGGCGCCCGTGCCCCCCTCCATTGCTTTGCTGGCCTGGCTTGGGACTACTGGGAGACACAGGTGCCGTGCCGCCGCCAGCGGGAAAGAGAGAAAGAGAGCGCGCACGAGCGAGCACGGCACTGATTGGCGGCACAGGAGCTGCTTCTTAAGGCGCGCGGCTGGTCGGCAGCGTTCTCTCTCTCTCGGCTCTCTAGCCCGGTCTTATCATCAAACACACACATGCGCGCTGCGCATGCGTGTGAGTCTGTCAGCAGCTTCCTCCCAGCTCGGCTCGCCTGCTCTTCTGCACGTGGAGCACGGCAGAGCCGAGGAGAGCGTTGCTGGGGGCTGGGGTAGGGCTGCAGCAGAGCCAGGCGAAGGCAGGAGGTGGAGGAGGACGGCAGGATGTCGGACTCTAGAAGAAGCCAAGAACCGGACCTCGAGGGCGTCCGTTTATTAATTAAAAGCGTCAAGCATGCACTCAGGTGTGTGTGTTTGTGTTACTGTTCTATCTTCGTTCATTCTTACTTATCAATCCCTTCCCCGCCCGTTCTGCCACTTCCTTATCCTCAGGCTCTGGGCTTTTTCCTACTATTGCTTTTACTGAAAATAATTACTTTCCAAATCGCTATCTAAATCTATCTCGCTATCTAATCTATTCTTTTGGTATTCTCCCTCCGTGGTCTGAACTGCTTGCTCCCTCTCCCCCTCTCCGTGCCTTTTCTCTTCATTGTCTGCTCCTTTAATGTTCCAATTGAAAACAATGCCTTCAGCTGCATCATGTGATTTTTCCTTGCTAGTCGCTATTTATTCTTTTAGTACTGTAAAAGAGAGAGACGCTCCTTTAGGTCTCCAGAGATTACAAATTGTAATCATGACTGTAGTTTCTCCCTCGTGGTCTGCTTGCTCTCCAAGCCTTTTCTCTTCATTGTCTGCTCCTTTAATGTTCCAGTTGGCTTTGAAACAAATGCCTTCAGCTGCATCATGTGATTAGGGTTTTTTCCTCGCTATCTAATCTATTCTTTTGGTATTGTAATCTCTGGAGACCTAAAGGAAGGGAGGGGAGTGGGGGAAGTTCTCATTTTCCCTCTCTGTTACCTTGATGTCTATCCAATTCATTTCAATAAGAGTGTAGGAATGTTACATCTGAGAAGTCTTCTAGGCTAATTCTGATGTTTGAGATACCAGCCAACTTCACAGGGTTGTTGTGAGGGAAACCTAAGTGTAATATAGTATGTATATCATCATTCATTGCATCATAATTCTGATGTTTGAGATACCAGCCAACTTCACAGGGTTGTTGTGAGGAAAAACCTAGGTGTAATGTAGTATGTAACATTCATTGCATCATAACTCTGATGTTTGAGATACCAGCCAACTTCACAGGGTTGTTGTGAGGAAAAAACACATGTGTGTCAGTCAGATGTATGTTGGGGGGCGGGGGGGCGCGCAATTTCAGTGCTTGCCCCGGGCGCCGTTTTCCCTAGTTACGCCTCTGAGTGAGGGAATTAAGTGGTCTTCTCAAACCAATAGGGGTCTGTGATAATATTACAGCGTTGTCTGCATACAGAAACACTGCTACAGGTTTATAGGCTAATATTGGGTGGTTTAAAGTCTGAGTGAGTCAGAGGAGCAACGGTATATCAAAGTCAAATAATAATGGAACCAGGATACATCCTTGCTTCACACCTCTGTTTGTTGGAATGTCTTTTGAGAGATAACCTGCTGAATTTCATCAAACTTTCAAATAAGTGTTCTGATGCAGTTTATATATTAACAAAAGTAAGCAATGATCGATAGTGGATGCTTGAAGTTTGGACCACAGCTTCTCCCTAGAAACTGAATCAAATGTGAATTGAAGATCAACAAACACAGCATAAAGGGCCTCTTTTGGCTTTGAAGTATGTTTTTCTATCAAGTGCTGTAAAATCAAGGCCTGAGAAATTGGTGGTTCTAGAATATTTTCAGTATCTATTCAGTCTAGCAACCTTTCATACAAATGCCTAGCATAGATCTTGCTTATTATGCTCAAAAGGCTTATCAGTCAGTACTGGCGGGAGATCTCTTTCTCCCTTTTTATAAATGGGGACAATAACAGCAATACCCCAATCTTTGGGGTAGATGCTAATCGATCAATAAAAGTAAAAAGTGAGGCCAAAACAGGGGCCCATCATTCAATATTTTTTATAAACTCTGGAAGAATGCGATTGTAGCCTGGAGCATTTCCTGGCTTCAGGTGCTTTACCAAATTAGAGATCTCGAATGATGTTACTGGAGGCTGTGGTGACAGAAGAAAATCAACTGGAACTGCATTTAGTAATGGAAAGCAATATCTTGGCAACTTATAAAAGATTATAAATATGTATGAGAAGTAGTAATAACTGAAGATGGCCACAGTCTAACACAGATATGCTTTTTATGCACTGATCTCATTTGGCTTAAGAACATGAATGTGGGTTATTTATTGTGGCTTATTTATTTGCTATTATAATTGTAAATATTTCAATGTTACAGTTAAATATAATATTCATCATATGTAGATATCCCAATGCTTATTAAATAGAATATTCACAATGTGTTTGACAGCTGTGGTTTCCATAGATTATAATCTTTTTATTAGCATCTATACATTTTATTTTAGAGTGCAATCCAATGCTTTAAAATAAGTCTAGAGCAGAATAGGATTTCTTGTAAGTCACCTGCTCTAATGTTGTTTGAGATACTCCAGAGTTAAACTGAATCACAGTTACAGCACTGTATTTTCCCAGCTGGTGCAACTCAGCCAGTGTAGAGGCCAAGATAGGGAGCATGTCATTGTGGGTAGGAGCAGACTTATGCCAAAACCTATATCTTCTCCAGGCCATAGTCTCACCCCAATGATGACCTACAGTTGGATTAATTTCAGTGGTGCTGTAAGTCAAAAAGCATTGTTAACATGCTTGCTTGAACCCATATATCCTAAACAGGTTTTGAGGCTAAAATGGAGGAATGATTCAGAATCAAATTTGCAAGCATGAATTACATGCAGATTGCAGTCCAGACACTGCTGAGATGCACTGAATTACACCAAAGGGCAAACAGAGTCAGAGACAAAAACTTTTGAAAATAATAAAAAAAATTGTTTATTTTGTACAGAACAGAGGTACCATATTTACCTGAATCAAAGACAACTCTGAATTTAAGACAGTCCCCTTAAAAATTAGGAATTAAATACAGGTTATGCCTGCATTTACTTGAAAGGAACAGGACTCTGAATTTAAGATGAACTCCTCATTTCTAATATTTAAAAAAATTGCGGGGATTGGGGACCTACTCTTGGATTCAGTTAAATACAGTATAATGGAAAAATATGGTAATTGGCAACCTGGGAAATACAGGGAACTAAGACAGCTCTTAGGGAGAGAGGAGGAAGGAGGGGAAAGGTGAAATCTTGGATAGTCTAGTGGTAGGAGGGAAGAGAGCAGGGAAAAAATGAAAGGGAGAAAGAGAGAACTAAGAGCACCACTTGTCATTTTGTAAGTGAAGCCAAGGGAATGGATGTGATTAGGGAGATCCAAGGGTCTTGTTTGTAAAGATGTTGCCAAAGCGATAAGAAGAGTCCACAGCTGTGCCATTTGCCATAGATGAAAAGGCACCAGGTGGGCACTTTAGGCCATGTTTGGTGGATGGCCAGTCAGGCATTGATGCATATACCAAATCTACAGGGGTATTGGGGAGGGCCACTCATACTCAACCATGTGGGCTCATGTGAGGGGACAATTAGCAGGGGCTGCTTCAGCACTAGGGAGTGTGGCACCAACAGTGTGAGGTAGAGTAGAGGGGACAATTGTATTCAAATGGTCCGGCAAGGCAGCAGCGTACCGCCCTGCCACCCCATTGCTTCCTCGGACCGGAAGTGACCGGAAGTGATGGATGCACGTGCACACGTTGTATGTGTGCATGCCTTATGCATGTGGGAAGTTCGCACCTGCCCCGCTGGACCATTTGAATACACAGTGCCAGCAGGGGAAACACAGTGGAAGGGGTAAGAACACCCTCACATGCCCTTAAAGTTACCCCCCTGCTTTTGGACCAGCAGGTGCAAGTTCTGTTCACATCCCTAATTAGCGAGCTGGAGTGGAGCAGTTCCATGTCAGAATAATTTTTGTGCAAAGCTTCAGGAAAATGAACTGAGGGAGAGGTTGAAGTTAAAAAACAAGGAGGATTTTATTGTAGGGTAGGGGTACAGTGGAATAAGAAAGTTAATTAGAGCAATATCACTATTAAAAATAAATTACAAGACTAACCAAATAACTGCAAAAAGAAAATTTAACTTAGTGTCCTAATTAAAATAACTTCCAGGCTGGCTAGAGAAAGGAGGCTTGAGAGAAACAGGGTTTTTTAAAAAATTTAAGAAGAGAGAAGGGATAGAGAGACCCAGAGGGGCGTAGTGATTATCATATAACCTTGTCTTTCCTTTAGCGATTAGACCCTTGTGGCTCAGGTCCAATCGAAAGACCACTTTCTTCAGGGATGGAACCTGGTGATGAAGAACTGAAGACAGCTTGGTTAGGTAGCAGGGGTAAATCCAAAAGGTTCCTGTTTTTGGGTAGCTAGCTTTTAGCAGCAAGGCGAGCTGGTTGCATCAAGCCAGGCAAGAAGGCTGATCTGAAGGCTGGAAGCATGATTGGCATGCAGAGCAAGACACGGCTAGGTGTCAGATCTAGCATCCAAAACATGGATGACTCCAAGGTGTAAAAACCAAATGAAGCACACTGACTCAAGGAACCTGTGGCAGATATAGCCCAAAATGTGCCCTGAGGCAAGATTCCTCATCATAGAGGCATCATCTCTCGTCATAGAAGTGACGAGAGATGATGTTCTAAACTGTCTGGAAAAACTGAAAACCAACTAATCGCAAGGGCTGTATGGCATCCATCCAAGAGTCCTCAAAGAACTCAGATGTGAAATTGCCAATCTCCTTGCTAAAATATATAACTTATCCCTGCAATAGGGCTCTGTATTGGAGAACTGGAGAGTAGCAAATGTAACACCCATTTTCAAAAAGAGATCCAGGGGCAATCTGGGAAATTACAGGCCAGTTAGCTTTAGGTCTTTTCCAGGCAAATTGATGCAAAGCATCCACAAGGATAAAATTGTAAAGCACATAGAAGAATAGGCCCTGCTGGGAGAGAACCAGCATGGCTACTGCAAGGTAAATCTTGCCTCACAAAGCTTTTGGAGTTCTTTGAGAGTGTCAACAAGTGTGTGGATCAAGGTGATCCAGTTGACATAGTATACCTGGACTTCCAAAAAGCTTTCAACAAAAAAATCAGACTCCTGAGAAAACTTAGCAGTCATGGGATAAGGGGACAAGTACATGTGTGGATTGCTAACTGGTTGAAGGATAGGAAACAGAGGGTAGGTATAAATGGAGAGTTTTCACAATGGAGGGAAGTAAGAAGTGTGTTCCCCCAGTGATCTGTACTGGGCCCAGTGCTTTTTAATTTATTCATAAATAATCTAGTGTTGGGGTTAGCAGCGAGGTGAACAAATTTGCAGATGATACCAAACTCTTTCGGGTAGTGAAATCCAAAACAGATTGTGAGGAGCTCCAAAAGGATCTCTCCCAACTGGGTGAATGGGCAACAAAGTGGCAAATGCGGTTCATTGTTGGCAAGTGTAAAGTGATGCACATTGGGACGAAGAACCCCAACTTCAAGTATATGCTGATGGGATCTGAGCTGTCGGTGACTGACCAGGAGAGGGATCTTGGGGTTGTGGTGGACAGCTCATTGAAAGTGTCGATTCAATGTGCGGCAGTTGTGAAAAAGGCCAATTCCATGCTAGGGATCATTAGGAAGGGGGTTGAAAATAAAACAGCTAATATTATCATGCCCTTCTACAAAACTATGGTGTGGCCGCACCTGGAGTACTGCGTACAGTTCTGGTCACCACATCTAAAAAAGGACATTGTAGAATTGGAAAAGGTGCAGAAGAGGGTAACCAGGATGATCAGGGGCCTAGAGCACCTTTCTTATGAGGCAAAGCTATAACACCTGGGGCTTTTTAGTTTAGAAAAAAGACGACTGCGAGGAGACATGATAGCATTCTATAAAATTATGCATGGTGTGGAGAAAGTGGATAGAGAGAAATTCTTCTCCCTCTCTCATAACACTAGAACCAGGGGTCGTCCCATGAAATTGATTGCCAGGAAATCTAGGACCAACAAATGGAAGTACTTTTTCACACAATGCATAATCAACTTGTGGAATTCTCTGCCATGAGATGTGGTGACAGCCAACAACCTGGATGGCTTTAAGAGGGGTTTGGATAACTTCATGGAGGAGAGGTCTATCATCGGCTACTAGTCGGAGGGCTACAGGCCACCTCCAGACTCAAAGGCAGGATGCCTCCAAGTACCAGTTGTGGGGGAGTAACAGCAGGAGAGAGGGCATGCTCTCAACTCCTACCTGTGGCTTCCAGAGGCATCTGGTGAGAAACAGGATGCTGGACTAGCTGGGCCTTGGACCTGATCAAGCAGGGCTGTTCTTATGTTCTTATGTTGTTATGTTCCAGTTGCTTTCCTTTCCTGAATAGGGTAGTTCCGGGGAATCTCACAAGGTTCCATTTTCTGTGTTTGCTGTGTTGCACTACAACACAATGATCTGAATGAGTCAAGTGCATCCTGTATGTAGATAGAGTGAATGAATGTGCAAACACGTTATCTCTTATTGCCACCGTGGTGTAGTGGTTAGAGTGCTGGACTATGACTGGGGAGACCCGAGTTCAACTCCCCATTCAGCCATGATACTAGCTGGATAACTCTGGGCCAGTTACTTCTCTCTCAGCCTAACCTACTTTACAGGGTTGTTGTGAGGAGAAACTTAAGTATGTAGTACACCGCTCTGGGCTCCTTGGAAGAAGAGTGGAATATAAAATGTAAATAATAATAGTAGTAATAATAATACTGGAAGAGCCTAGTAAACTAATCAGTATTGTAATGAGTACACTTCTGAGTTTCTGTTGCCTGCTTAGCTTTCTTCTATCTGGGTTTCCTGCTGAGGTAATTTGTTTTTAGCTTGTTTGATGCATCTATGGAGGGGAGGTAGAGCAAGAGAGAGACCTTGAATGTACAGAGAGACCTTGAATGAAAAGCTAACTTTTGTGAGTTTATTTCAGAAGTCTACTTAGGCATTCCCAACATATGGAAAGGTGTGAGGCTAGTTCCCTTTCAGTTTGGCTTTGGTAGCTGCTAAATCTGGGGGTAACTGTCCCCCTGCCTGCTAAGTGACTTGTCCCCTATATGCCAACAAACTGAGAGCTCACAATCCCGTGAGGCTCCTGAGCATGTTAAACATGAGAACCACATGTCTGTGTTCTCAGACCCCAAAGCAGAGAGGCTTCTGGGAGCCTGCAGAAGAGCAGTACTAGCAACACCCTTACAGAAAACATTAGCATGGGAATTTGGAGATAGTCCCTGAGACAGACCAGCAGGGAAGGTGGAGCCAATACCAGTTTGTGCAAGCTGTACTTAATACAGCCCAATTCTGTATTATACATTCTGCAGTAAAAAAGTTTTCTTTCTTGTTCAAGTCCCTTTGTCTATCTGTGATCCTTCATGCAACTCTGTTGGTCATGACATTTGCAATAGGTGGTTGGTTTTTTTGCCCTTCCTTGGTCATGTATTTGACATAATGGCACACAAGTTTGCCTCTATAAAGTGTGAGTTGTTAAAATATGTAAGCAGAAGGGAGACTTTTTAATTATCAGTTCAGTCTTTTACAATCTTAAGATATTGCAGTGGGGATTCATAAAGAAGAATGTATGCTGTGTATCCTTCAAAATCCATTTTATATTTGCATTATTAATTTCAGGGATTCTGTTATAAATAAATTCAGACTTTTGAAATTAACAGTGTAGAAACTACATTTTACTGCATGACACAGTAGTATTACATTTCAAAATGTGCTATAACAAGAATTAAAATGACTTGAAAATATTTCCTTCAGAAAAAGAGTATGGTGGCTAAGGCAAAAAGGATATGCGTTGATAGGTAGTTCTGTGCTCCTTATTTGTTGTTTGGAGCTAGTTCTGTGCTCCTTATTGCTTTGTTGTTCAATGCAAATTTTGCTTGTGCCTGCGTAATCCGACACATTGATCCCATAATACAAATTATTGGATCAGTGTGGTATTCATGGATATTGCGCAGATTATATTCATTTTACTGGAGCTTGTGGAGCCCAAGACCCAAGAACCACTGAGATGAATGGAGGCTGCATAACAGTTAAGCTTGATAGATTGTAACCAGTATGTACTAGTTGGCACTACCCTGCCTTTTCAGAATTCTGTTCCAGATGCAGTGAATAGAACTGTAGGTTCTTCAGACTTGGAGAAATGAGGCTACCAGTACTTACTCATATGTCTATGTTCGAGCATGAGACTTTTGTTCAGTTACAGGAAATTAATTCCAGGTGACTGTAATGGCCATTAGCTACACAAATAAATTGACCGACTACTTCCAGGCGGTTCCAAGGACTAAGCTAGATGCTATGTGGGACATCCATGATCAGAATATCCCACTTTTTCTTTGGTTAAAAGCAACCTTGGGGTCTCGAGTTGGATCAAAGTGTGTGTGTGTCCCCTCCCCCCACCATTTTCACCTAAAACTGAGGTGGGGGGTGGTGTTAGTAGCAGCTTCAGGGAGCAATTTAGATCAGGCACAGTACGGGGGAGAAAATTAAAGAACTTCCTCTATTACTGCAACTTTGATCCAAAGCCCCCTTGTCCTACTGCTGCTTTAAAGAAGGGGGAGGGGTTATACAGGAGATGTGATCACGTATCTCCCACATTAGGTTTAATTTGAGACTACTTGCTTGGATTGGAAACATGGATGGTTTCAGTCACTGAAATTCAGTGGTTTTGATCTTCCAAATATAGATATTCAGAGTAGTTAGCGCATGTGCAGCCAGCCAGTTAACAGAAATCAGCATGGGCTATCAATTCCTCCTGCCTGCCAAATGAAAATGATGTAATGGAGAAATAATACCTGTCTTCCTGGGAGACTCTGCCTCTCTCCCTTTGCAGCTGAAGTCACATGTTTGAGCACATTCACAGAGAATATGGTTTGCATATATTACTCAAGAAAGAAAGAAAAACTATAGTTGTGAGTGGTTTGTAATTTTCTTCTATTTTTCCTTATAGGCAAAATATGGCCACTTTGCTATTCATTCTAGAATAGAAGGCTTCTGTTTGTAATTGATAGATTTGATATATAAGCAAAGAAGGGGTGTGCAAGCCAGCCGTTTGGCCGGTTCAGCTTCAATCAATCTTTATTACAGTCACAGAACAGAATAAAGTATAAGGGATGATTACATATTAAAAGAGTAGATAAAAATGTACAGAGGGTGATTACATATGGTATGTAATTAAGTTACATAATAATACTAAAATAATAAAAATGGTAGAAAGTACACAAGAAGCATGAGGGCATAAAAAGCTTGAAAAGGCATAAAATAATAATAAATAAACATTATTTGTTAGCTGCCCCATAAAAAATTGTTCTTAGTGGTTTACAACAGAGGATTAATACATACAATAAAAACACATCACACATTAAATCTTAACAGGGCAAAAAAAAAAAGCTAAAAAGAAAATACAAAATACAATACACAACAACTTAAAAACGCATTTAAAAATTAGTTAAAATCAGATCAAATCTGAAAACCTGAATTTAAAAGGCCTGTGTGAACAAAAATGTCTTTTCCTGGCATACAAAAGGACAAAGTGATGAAGCTAGGTGAACCTCACTGGGGAGGCTATTCCATAAATGGGGTGCAACCACCGAAAAGGCCCTCTCCCTGGTAGCCACCCTCCTCACCTCATTTGTCAGGGGCACCCGGAGGAGGACCTCTGAAGAAGATCTTAAGGTACAGGTAGGGACATTTGGGACAAGGCACTCTCTCAGGTAATCCATTCCCAATCCATTTAGAGTTTTAAAGGTTAAAACCAGCACTTTGAATTGGGCCTGGAACATTTCTGCAGCTGCAGCTGACAAAGCACTGGTGTAATATGATCAAAACGTCCAGTCCCAGTTAATAATCTTGCAGCTCTATTTTATACCAGCTGCAGTTTCTGGACCGTTTTCAAAGGCAGCTCCACATTCAACACATTGTCGTAATCTAAGCGAGAGGTTACCAGAGCTTGAGTAACTGTGGCCAAGCAATCTCTGTCCAGGTAAGGTTGCAGTTGGCGTATCAGCCAAAGTTGTGGCACTCCGAGCCACAGAGGCCACTTGAGCCTCTAGTGACACAGTGCTGGATCGATGAGCACCCCCAGACTGCAAACCTGGTCCTTCAGGGGGAGTGCAACCCCATCTAGAACAGGCTGAATATATTCACCTGGGCAGAGGAACCACTGACCAACAGTACTTCAGTCTTGTCTGGATTGAGTCTCCGCTTATTTACCCTCTTCTAGTCCATTACTGCATCCAAGCACCCATCCAGGACAGTCACTGCTTCACCTGCGTCTGATGAAAAAGAGAGATACAACTGAGTGTCATCTGCATATTGGTGACACCTCAAGCCAAATGTTCTGATGTCCTCTCCCAGCGGCTTCATGTAGATGTTAAACAGCATAGGTGAAATAATGGAATCCCATTGCACAAATGTCAAGGAGTTGAGCAGTAGTGCCCCAGCACCACCTTTTGGGAACAGGCCTCGAGATAGGCATGAAACCACCTCTAAGAAGTGCCTCTCACACCCAACTCAGCCAGCCTATCCAAAAGGATACCATGTTCAATGGTATTGAAAGCTGCTGAGAGATCCAAGAGAATTAACAGGGTTGCACTTTCTCTCCCCCCACCCCTATAGGTCATCCCACAGAGCAACCAAAGCAGGTTCTGTTCCAAAACTGGGCCTGAAGCCTGATTTAAATGGATCTAGATAGTCCATTTCCTCCAAGAGTGTCAGGAGCTGGTCAGCCACGACACACTCAAGCACCTTGCCCAGGATGGGCATATTGACCATAGGCCTATAGTTTATCCTCTGGGTCCAGACTGGGTTTCTTCAGGAGTGGTGGAATAATAGCTACCTTCAGTGAAGCTGGGACCACTCCCTCTCTCAATGAGGTGTTTAGAACCTGCTGCACCAAGCTAAAAATTCCCTCCTTCCTAGATTTAATAAGCCATGAAGGGCAAGTGTCGAGCATGCACGTGGTCAGCCAAATCCAACTAAACACCTTGTCCAGGTCCTCAGGACTAATTATTGAAGCTCCTCCAGCAAAACTAGGCCACGTTTTACTCTGGGCACCTCTCCCAATGATCCTGCATCAGCCATAGTGTCAGACTAATGGCGAATGCGAGCAGCTTTATCCTCAAAGTGCTGTGCAAATGCATCACAGCATGCTACCGCGGGTTCTAATGCATCCTGCCCAGAGCCAGATTGCAAAATTCCCTGCACCGCCTGGAAGAGCCCCGCTGGATGACATTGAGAGGATGCAATGGTAGATGGGAAAAAAGTGTTTCTTCTGTTCCATCACTGCCACAGAATAGGCTCGATAATGAGCTCTAACCTGTGTTCGCTCAGATGCAACCCAAGTTTTCCTCCACTTACTTTCCAGCTATCTCCCAGCTTGCTTCATCGCTCTCAGCTCAGATGTATACCAAGGCAGTGCATGGGCTCTGCTTTTAGGTCCAGGCTCTGGCTTGGCCATACCCGGTCCAGTCTGGTTTGGCCATCGAGCTGGCTCGGGTATACTTTTAAAATGGAATCTGACTAGGGGGGTTCACTAGGGAATCTCTGTTTAGACTTTTGTTCCCTTTTAGGCTAGGAGAATCTTTTACCTTGAAACAGGAGGGGATGGCAGAGGCAACCATGAAGGCGGCAGTGGACACATTGGAGGTGGAGGCAGCGACTCCTCCAACCTCCCTCTGGTCTCCCTAATGACAGTCAGGGCCAGCTAGTCCTAGCCAGATTCCCCTTTACAAATATACTGCTGAGCCAGTCCGCGAGCCGGTTCTTTGAACCAGAGGGTGGTCCGGACTACCCAAACCAGGCTGGCTCGATGTCAAGCCTACCTCTCACATCCCTAAAGCAAAGTTTCCATAAACTGAGCCTTTGTCTGTATCCTTAATCATCTGAACTCTCTCTCTCTCTCCTATTGTAATATTTAAATTTTTGTTCATCTGATGTGTTGAATGCTTTCCTATCACCAATATTGTATTATACATTCTAGACAAGATTTTTGGTTAAAAACAAAAACAAAACCCTAAGTTATACTTTATATTTTTGGAGAACCAAACTTTTGTGTTGGGGAGCATTTTATAACTGGTGGCAGGTGTTCTTGTAAGGCATTGAAAGTTAAAGATTCTGTTTTGTTTGGGGTTTTTACAATGGTCACTGACAGTATTTCTTTGACCGAACAGGCATTCCTTCTGTGCTTCAGTTTTCTCATGGTACAACTTTCTGCAATAGATAGGAAATAGATTGTTGTCTCCAGGGGGAAAAGAAGGTTCTCCTGTGGTGGACAAGAAAAAGGTGGTGGTGGGATCTGTCATGCTGCGGGGGGCATCCAGTGAACAACAGAGTTCAGGATTGATAAACAAAAAGTACCTTCAGGGGTTATGGAAGGTCAGGAAGCTGGAGAAACAATCAGCAGCAGCAATAGCAGAATGCAGCAGTTCAGGAATGTAGGCCCAGTAGTGCAAAGAAAGGAAGATGCAGGAACTTTCACAAGTTCTGCAAGCTCACCCACATAGGTGGGTCAAAATCTCATTGCCAAATGTTTTATAACGTTTCAAAAGCAACTCCATTTTTTCTCCTCCTCCTTTCCGTCCTTTTTCTTTCTGACTCCACCCCCCCACCCGCATCCCTCGCATCGAACGGAACAACAAAACACAAAAGATTACTAGATAGAAGTTGCCTTGAAGTTGCAGGACTGTTATGAGAGTAAGATACTGTTACTTTGCTATGAAATGTCTTAGGGCATTGTTAAAGACACGTAGGGCAAGTCACATGTACACTGTGGGGTCTTTACAGTGAGGGCTAACCTGGGCACAGATTTGAGGATGATACAAAGGGGAGGCACAAGGGGAGGCATTATTTCTAATGCAAAATACTAAACATTTATCGAATGACAATCAAAATACACAGTAAATTCTCATTTGGGGAATCAATAGAAGAGGTGCCTGACTGTAATGCGAGCAAACAAAATTGTTTGGGGAATTTCAATTGATTAAATTTGTGTGCATATAGAACAATACAGAAAGGCAATACATTTAATACCCCTGCTAACCCCTGCTAACTTGGCAAAGAGGCACCTTTTAATGTGGTGATTCTTTTTATTTAGCAGGGGGAGAGTAACTGGCCCTATCCATCCCCAGCACAGTACTTCCAGTGACTGTTGCTAGTGTCTATCTTATGTTTCTTTTTAGATTGTGAGCCCTTTGGGGACAGGGATCCATTTTGTTTATCTTATTTATTTGTTATTTCTCTGTGTGAACCGCCCTGAGCCATTTTTGGAAGGGCGGTATAGAAATTGAATTAAATAAATAAATACATAAATAAATAAAGCTCATTGAAATGAATGGGATGACTATAGAGTGTTAAAAGACATAACTCCTAGAGGTTATTCAAACAATCAAAAAGTGTGTTCTACCCGGGTTTGGAGAAGTTGCTCCAAAAAAGTATTAGTGCTTGTGGAGCAACTTCTGTTAGTTGTTTTGGGTGGGTTTGTTCTGTCCTGAAGACTGAGTGCTGTGTGGTTGAGCTGAGCATCTTCCTCCTGGACTCTTCTTTGGGGAATTCAGATAAGTTGAAATGCTTGAGGGTGGGTGTGAGGCTTGACTTTTGGGATTGATCTAATCATGAGGACTGGTCCTCAGTGTGACTAGTAATCACTGGTCCAGTGTGACCAGTAATCACTAGTGGGAGATGGGTTTTCTCTGTTGAATTACTATCAGTGATTATCTTTTCTGGGGAAGGCGCAATATAAATAGCAAACCTGTTTGTGGTTCTTCTAGGGTCTTTCAAGTTCATCAGGGGTACTGATGCCAAACCTTCTCTCACCTTGCATTGTCAAATATGTTGCTTTGCTTGGTTTCTGGTCATGCTAAAGTGGACCTACCTGGTACTGCCTGGGTGACCCACTAGCATATAGCTTGAGCTAAGAACAGTCAGTGTCTGTCTGTCTCTCTCTCTCTTGAATTACTATAAAATAACTTACTGAGCCTTTTTCACCATTCCCAGACATTATTTGTCTTTATATTGACTTTGATTTGGATGGGGCAATAGGAGGCTCAGCTATGAATAGGGAGGAGTTCAACAGAATTCTTAGTCTGTGATCCCCTTGGGGACAAGAAAGCACCTTGTTTGTTTTTCTTTGTAAACTCCTTTAACACTTGGTTGAAGAGCAGTATATAAATATTCATAGTATTTGTTGTAGTAAATTTGTAAGAATGATGAAATATTAATAAGAATAGCCCTGCCGGAGCAGGCCCAAGGTCTAGAGTCCAGCATCGTGTTTCACACAGTGGCCCACCAGATGCCTCTGGGAAGCCCACAGGCAGGAAGTGAAGGTGTGCCCTCTGCCTTGCTGTTGCTCCCCTTAAACTGGTATTGAGAGGCATCTTGCCTCTTAGGGATGGCCTATAGCCACCAGATCACCAGTAGTGATGGTTCTATTAATCTTTCACCATTCTTACAAATTTACTACTACAAATAGTACAAATACTACTAATGTCCTTATGTGAGACTCAAGGTAGTCAACTACATTTGAACATATGAAACTGCCTTATATTGAGTCAGCCCACAGGCAAGACTAGGATAGTCATGTCAACAGTGACTGGCAGCAGCTCTTCAGGTTTCAGACAGGAGTTTTTCCCAGCGACACCTGGAGATGCTAAGGGTTGAACCTGGGATCTTCCAGATGCAAAACGTGCTTTATCACTGAGTGATGACCCCCCCACACACTCAGTTCCTGGGGAGGCACCATATCTAATTGTTTGTTATGTTTATTTATTAAAAGCCAACTGTGGCCACCATCCATACTAATGTTGTGCTAGTGGAAACATGTGGCATTAACGCAAGGGCATGGCACAAGGTAGTTCTGCAGGTACAGGAGCTCCTGTTCCAGATTAGTTTACATTTTCAAAAGATATCTTGTTTCATGAGCTTTGCTGCCAAGTGCTTTGGTGCTACTGATTGCACAACTTCCTGCAGCTCCGCAGACTTGAGTGCATGCAATTTTTCTCATAGTGCTAGTGCAAGACTAGTCTAAAGCAAAAGCTCTAATAGAACGGCTAAGAAATCTGTGGATTAGTGAATAAGATAAGTGTTCTTTTTCATTGCACCTCTTTTTCAGGTGCCCTGTTGCACAGTCAATTTTATTTTATTTTTGCATTTTTGCATTTTTACATTTTTACATTATATACCACCCTTCCAAAATGGCTCAGGGTGGTTTAAAACACGGTAAAAACAATTAAAACAAGTTAACAGTTAAAATCAAACTATAAAAACAGAATAAAACCAATTAAACAATTTTTTAAAACCCCTGGAAAATCAGGGCAGCAATTTAAAAGAGTTTTTCAATCATTTAAAAACCCCAGAAGGCCAGGCCAAACAGATGGGTTTTAAGGGCTCTCCTGAAGGACAATAATGATCTCAAATTACGGATTTCTGCCAGGAGTGCATTTCACAGTCCAGGAGCAGCTACAGAGAAGGCCCGCCTCTGAGTCACCACCAGACAAACCGGTGGGAACTGGAGACGGACCTCCTCAGATGAACTTAACGTGCGGTGGGGATCATGTAGAAGAAGGCACTCTCTAAGTGCCTTGGACCTAAGCTGTTCAGGGCTATAAAGTTAATAACCAGCACTTTGTATTTTGTCCGAAAACATGTCGGCAGCCAGTGTAACTGTTTCAAAACAGGCATAATATGGTCTCTCTGGGTTTCTCCAGAGACCAATCTGGCTGCCGCATTCTGAACTAACTGAAGTTTCTGGACTACGTACAAAGGCAGCCCCATGTAGAGCACATTTCAGTAGTCGAGCCGGGAGGTTACCAGCTGATGCACCACTGTTTTAAGGTCACCCTCTTCAAGGAATGTGTGCAGCTGTCCAATCAGCTGAAGCTGATGGAAAACACTCCTGGCCATGGCCTCCACCTGAGATACCAGGGTGAGGCCTGGGTCCAGGAGTACTCCCAAGCTGTGCACCTGCTCCTTTGGGGGAGTGTAACCCCATCCAGCACAGGAAGATCTAACTCACCCCTCAGATTCTGAGCCCCCACAATGAGCACCTCCGTCTTGCTTGGAATGGATTCAGCTTCAATTTGTTATCCCTCATCCAGCCCATTACTGCCTGTAGGCAGGCATTTAGAGAATGAGTGCCATTTCCTGAAGATGAAAAGGAGAAGTAGATTTGTGTGTCATCAGCATACTGATAACATCCAGCATCAAAGCTCCTGATGACCTTACCCAGCGGTTTCATGTAAATATTAAAAAGCAATGGTGACAGAATGGAGCCCTCGTGGACTCTATATAAAAGCTTTCATTTTGAGGAGCAACTGTCACCAAGCTCCACCATCTGGAATCTACCCAAGAGATAGGAGCAGAACCACTGCAAAGCAGTATCCCCAACTATCCCCAACTCCCCCAGGGGATCCAGAAGGACACCATGGTTGATGGTATTGAACGCCGCCGAGAGATCCAGAAGAACCAGCAGAGTCACACTCCCTCTGTCGATTCCCTGGTAAAGGTCATCCATCACGACGACCAAGGCTGTCTCAACCCCATAGCCAATTCTAAAGCCAGTTTGAAATGGGTCTAAATAATCAGTTTCCTCCAAGACTACCTGGAGCTGGTCAGCCACCACCCTCTCAATCACCTTGAGACCAAGGGAGATTGGAGATTGGCCTGTAACTATCCATCTCTAAGGAATCCTGGGAAGGCTTCTTTAGGAGTGGTCTAACCAATGCCTCCTTCAAACAAGGGGGCACCCTACCCTCCCTCAGCGATGCATTTATGATATTAACTAGGCCACCTCCAACAATCTCCCTTCTAGATAGAAACAGCCAAGTCGGGCAAGGATCCAGAGATCAGGTGGTAGGCCGCACCGCCCCAAGCAGCTTGTCCATATCCTCAGGAAACACAGATTGAAAATGATCAAATCTAATACTGCAAGAGGGATCGCTGGATAACTCCTCCATAGATCCCTGCAAAAATAGTGAACTCCAAGTCGGCCCAAATACTGTAGATAAATAGTTTAAACTCTCCAAAGCACTTGGACAACCTTGGAGAATATATATCCCCTGCTAACTGGGCAAAGAGGCACCTTTTACCGTGGTGATTCTCTTTATTTAGCAGGGGGAGAGTAACTGGCCCCATCCACCCCCAGCACAGTACTTCCAGTGACTGTTGCTGGTGTGTGTCTTATGTTTCTTTTTAGAATGTGAGCCCTTTGGGGACAGGGAGCCATCTTATTTGTTTGTTATTTCTCTTTGTAAACCACCCTGAGCCATTTTTGAAAGGGCGGTATAGAAATCAAATTATTATTATTATTATTATTATTATTATTATTATTATTATTATTATATTGTGTGAAAACAAAGTACGTTATTCACAAAATCAGAGTATGAGAAGCATTCCTGTTGTGTTACATAATCATTCCCCTGTACTGCCCTAACCAAGATAGGAATTTAAATTGGCTTAGATTCCGTGCAAAGAGCTGAATTACATTCATGGTAACCTTATGGAAACTGTCAAATGTAAGACGTATATATCACAATGTTTGGCCCTAAGAGTACATTTCTTGAGTATAAACTGATGGGATCTGCTTTTGCTTAGAATGTGATATTGCTGGAATCATTCATATGTCTCTGCATTCTAGGGAATGATGATGTTAAAAGCAACCACCTTTCTGTTTCTGTGTTTGCCACATTCTGACCTCTGAAGCAAAGGAGGAAATGGGATTAGTAGTGAATTTCCCATGATGCTTCATGGTTCTTAAGTAGAGTTCCCAACTTTTTTATTTTGGCAGGGCTTTGGTGCCTTCAGCAGCATAACAATCAGAAATCTGGAAGGTGAAGCACTTGCCATAACTAATCACCATCACCATTGTTTATTTGGTCCATAGACCTTCCCACAACCAGAATAAAATACAGAATAGGTACCAAAAGAAAGAGACTAAAATTACATAGTTAATTTTCCAGTTAATATTTCAGACCATAGATAAAGCTTCATCTGAAAGCTGGGGAAGCTACTACTACTACTACTACTACTACTATATATCATTTTCCAATGAAAAAGTTTACATAGAAAAAGAATATCAAAAAAGTGGTTTTCTGATCCCAAGGGTCTCACAGTCTAAAAAGAAAGAGGAGAGCTGGTCTTGTGGTAGCAAGCATGACTTGTCCCCTTAGCTAAGCAGGGTGCCCCCTGGTTGCATGTGAATGGGAGACTAGAAGTGTGAGCTCTGGGAGATATTGGATAGGAATGAGGATGGAGCTGCTCTGGGAAGAGCTGAAGGTTTCACATTCCCTCCCAGGCTTCTCCAAGATAGGGCTGAGAGAGATTCCTGCCTGCAACCACTGCCACTGCCAGTCTGCAAAGACAATACTGAGCTAGGCAGACAAATGGTCTGACTCAGTATATGGCAGCTTCCTATGTAAGCAACACAAGGGAGACACCTGTAGCAGCTGCTGGAGGAATGCTGTGCTGGGGCTGAACAGGACCAGTTGCTTTCCTGCTGCTGAATATAAGAGAATCACCACTTTGACAGGTGCCTCTTTGCCTTGTTAGCTGAGGTTCACTGGTTAGTGCTGTTAAAGGCACAGAAACCCTGCCTCACCACCACCACCCCACCTTCTGATTATACAGTTACAGTAAAACACTTGGTTTAGTCGAAGAGATTTTGTGTTTTGGTTCTCACAGTTTCTTCTAGCACAGGACTTCTGTTTTGGGGTCCTTTTTATCAGGGACTTTCATTCTGCACTAGAATGTGTTCTGTCATTATCCGTCATTGTGCAGCAAAAGGTCTAGAATGAGAGAAAAGGCCCAGTGCACAAGATAGGTCAGTTGAGTAATATGGGTACCTGCTGGAGTAACTCTGTTGTGAACTGGAAAATACACGTGACTCCTGTGATTGTGGCTGCTGAAGGAAGTGCAAGCATAACCACAGAGATAACTGCTGGTTGTCTTTAGGTGCTGCCCAGTTAACGTTTGTCCAAGTGAACCTTGACATCTTTGCATGGCAAAAAACCAGTGGGATTTGCTTCGGCATATTAACTTTTAGGTTTAGCAAACAAATGAAACTTTAAAAGGACAAGTTTAGCATTACAGGAAATGGAAGCCAAATGCACAAGTGTAACATTGGTGATACCTGGTTATTTAGGAACACTCAAAATAAATGTTTCGAGGCTATAGCCGTATTGTCTCTTTAACTGGCAGTTTGTCAGTAATGACGGGAGAAAGAATGGCAGAGTGGGAGAAAGAATGGCAAAGGAAGTTGGATATTTAATTATACTGCTTAATTACATCAACTTGTCAACAAATCATTTGGGCCAGCTGAACTGGAAAAGTAGAAAGAAAGAGAGGGGGAAAGTATGTTCACCTGAAGGTGGAGACAGAAATTCTTAGTACATTTCAGTGCTACTGTGAATGAAATAAAGTGCATTTAGTTTATTTTGCAATGGTAGGTAAAATAAAAAATGAAATTTTAAAGTTTATAATACTAGTGGGAAAATATGTTTAAAAAACTGCCAGTGAAATACATCCAGTGAATCACTCTTACATGCATACATTTTTCAAATTATATTTGATCAATCTTTCCAAAAAATCTTTAATCATGGCAAAGCTTACCTACCTGATAATAAAACTGACTTTCAAGTTGCATGCTAGTGCATGGTCTGTGAACCACATAGAGATTGTGCTTAAGTCCTTGTAAGAATCTTATTAGTAGACTAAGTAGGATTGGTGGTCATGCTGGCTGAATATAACTATGAAGCAGTCAAGTGGCATGAACTTGAGTAGCCCCAGTACATTTTATTATTGTTGTTAAGAATACTTATATAGAATATTGATACACCAAAAAGTTTCTGAAGTGCAGAAACATAGCAACAAGAATGAGAAAATGGTTCCCTGACCCAAAGGGACTTGCAGCCTGAAAAAAAACACAAGGGAGACACCAACAATGAACACTGGAAGGGATATTATGCCAGAATGAATAGACAGTGGCTTTCCCTCTTCTAAATATGAGAGCCACCATCTTCAAATGTGCCCTTTTGCTCAGTTTAGCATTAAGGGGCACTACTATATAAAGTCTTTAAATCCACACACATTGATTGATTGATTGATTGATTGATTGATTGTTAAATTTATATACCCCCTTTCATTTTAACAATCCCAAGGCAGTTCACAGAAAAATTAAAACAAGACTATAAAAATACACAATTAAACTATTAAGCTAAAATATAAAATGAATCTGACTAAAAGATTTAAAAAACAAGCATAAAAGAGCCTTAATAACATACAATACACCTTAAAAACAATACAATATAGGAAGCTCCTATATACCAAGTAAGACCATTGCTCCATCTAGCTCAGTATTGTCTACATGAGTGGCTCGAGGGGTGGGGGTGAGAGAGAAGTAGATGCTGCCCCCCATTTCTGTTTTAGAAATCCAATATGGAGACCTAGCTTACTCACCCTGAAATGCATGTTGCCCGATTCTGTGCCCATCCCAGGCTCTCTCCCCACCCCCACCCAGTGCTGCCACTGATTGCCTATGCTGACTGGGAGCAGCTCTCCAAGGTTTCAGGAAAGAATCTATCCTAGCCCTACCTGGGAGTTAGTCAGACATGGCTTCATGCCATGGGTTATCAGAAGGGCGAATCTGCTTCACAGCAGATTCGGAGCTGTTTAATTTGCGGTATTAAATGGACCATTCACATTTCCTCAGCATTTCCTCGGCTTCTTTCTGTATCTTTCTCTGTGTGAGTTCCCACAGCTTGCTCCAGATTTTTTCTCCCATCAATCACTTCCCAGAGGAGGAGGCGCGAGATCCTATCTTCATTATTATTTCTTTTTTTAGTTTGACAGCCTGCCGGTCAGCTACAGCCCGCAAATCCAGGAATTGCCCATGAATCCAGGAATTGCTTGCAGAGCTTCTTAGAGAGCCATGCCGAACCCAATGGCTCCAAATAGTTTCCCCCTATAAAGTTATAACCCATATCTCCCAAAAGTGTTTGTTCTTCCCCTTGCAAAAAATTTTAAGTGAGGAGTTTCTCCTCAAGTTTTCCCTCTGCACTCCTGAGTGCACTGCAGTTGTTTAAACACTGGTGGGACATGTTCCCCATGGTCAGTCTCAGCAGCCTAGTAGCTGTATTTTGAACTAACTGCAATCTTCAAATACATACAGTACATTTGAGTAGTCTAGTCTGGAGGTTGTCAGAGCTTGGATAACTGTGGACATCATAAGCAACAATAGCTTTCACACCTTCAGCTGTAGTTTAAAAAAATGATCTGTGACAACAGCGATGGTGGAACAGCCCTCTCTGTCCTTTCTTTTGATCGACCAACTTGGAAGTATGCATGCGTGTTATTTGGGGGCAGGGGGGAGAGAGGGGAGGGGTGGGCGGGCACGTGTGTGGGAGAGGTGGCAATACCCTCTCAAAGCTAGTCTGAGCATGCCAAGACGCCTTGCCCTCCACCTGCCTGCCTTCCCCACACCCCTGGTATTGAAGGACCCAGGTGAGAGGCAAGGTGAGGCAGTGCCAGGCTCTATGAGGGGTGGGCCCTAGAGTCAACGCAGTGTCAGGAGAGTGGGTGGGTGGATGGGCTCCCCGCTTGACAGGAGGAAGATAAGAAGCATCGGCAACAGCCGCTGCTGCCACCAAGAGCAGCAGCAGCAGCTCTGGCAGGAGCAGGATGAGTTGAGAGTAGGGGGTTATACAGGGACTCGCTCCCCACACAGCCCACGCAGCAGCGTCCACATGAGGAGGCTCAAGCCAAACCACTCTTTTTTCGAGGGAAGGGAGACAGGCAGACTGGGAGCAGCCGCACCTTGAAATCCTCCCTCCCCACGTGGCTCCTCTGTTTTGGGGGCTGTGAGGAAAGCAGTTTCATTTCGCAAAAGTCTCCAAGATGCCCAGAACCCGCCAGGAAGTTGGGAGTTGTCCCTGTATCACCTCATGCTTATTGCCCCAGCCTCTTTCCTCCTTTTAATTCCTGGGTTTTCTCAGTGCCTCCTCATTTGCTCTCCCTCAGCCTTCGATAAAGTTGTGGTGTTTGAAGCACTGTCAAAGCTGTCAACCTGTCAAACTCCTTTGTTGACACTTGGAGTTCTGGAAACCCACCCAGCAAACATTAAAAAAGAAAGTGCCAGTTTGGAGAAAAAGCCGAATTATTGGTAATGGCCCCTCCAGACTTCACAGAGAAACTTTGGGGCATAAAAGAAGCCTCGGGGTTGATTTTTTGTTTTTTTAAGCCGCTGAAAATAGAGGATTTTTAAAAGCCGGACATAATTCGGGCTAAGCCAGAATGTGCAGCCATAATTCGGGGGGAAAGAGAGTCCTGTCTATACTGGTCCCTGTTAGCCTGCAGCGACTTTGTGGTAAGTGCAGCTGATATGTGAATGCATAGCCTCCATTCTGGATGAGTTTTGAACTAAAAGCCATGTGTGTAAAGCTCCTTGGAGATGGCAGGAATGGAACCTGAGTCTTTCTGCGTGCAAAGAAGATGTTTTGCCACCGAGCTACAGTCCCACCCTCCACCATGGAGTGGATCCAAATAACCATGAAACTCATTCCAAAGGAGTGTTTATGTGTGTGTGTTTACCACCACTGTAGAACTTTATATTTTATGCAGTTGCCTAGAAGTAGAGATTCACACAACCGGGCCCGGGCAAGGGGCAGGGAAGGCTTCTCAAACTCACCTTGCCCCCAGACAAGCAAAAACATGCTGCTGGGAGCATGGACCACACTCTCAGATGATCTGTGCTGCACGGACCTCTAGATATCCCACAATGCACTGCACCACGAGTCTCCTCGAGCTGCATGCAGCTCAAAGAGACACACGAGTCTGGCAGCCGGATTAAGTGAGTGCTTGCTCCCTTAAACCTTGGCTAAGAGCCAGGCTTGGGAGCTGGGTTAGGCTGATCCTGGGAGAGCCAGGATCTGCATGGATCCCAGTGCTCCACATGAAGGTCTTATCCAGGTTCTCTCACACGTGGAGGTTAGGAGGCTGCTTACTGGAGAGAGCTTTTTCTTGGTGGGAAAAAACTGATTAAGGAAGCCCTTCCCAAGCAAGATCCACCTAATGCCTTTGCTGCTGTCTTTTAGGTGCCAGTGAAATCTGTCCTGTTTATCTGAGTGAGTCTTTGTGGTTAGTTAATTTGCTGTACTGTTTACTTTTTCCTCAACATGTTTATTTTTCTGGAGTTGGCTTCTTGCCTGCTGGAACTATTTAACGAGTATATTTTGTTTGTATTTTTAGCCTACTTTCCAGTAGGCTTATGAGATCACCTGGCATTGTGTGTGTGAGAGAGAGAGAGAGTTCCCCTCTATCAACTTCGCAACACTTGGACCAATATGAACCAAATTGGGTACAACTGTAGGGACACCTCAGTGGTGTAGATTGTGATGATGTCATCCAACCCAATTCAAGATGGACACATAAACTTTTGAGGTGCAAGTGCACTAACCTGTGGACAGTCTAACTGATTTGAATCAAATTTAATTTGATTAATTTAATTGAAGGGAAGAGGGAACATCTTGGGCAAGGCAGTGACTGTGTTTGGGCTTCTGCCCCACCTTTTCTCCAGGTGTGTGCCATCTACCCTCAGCCCTGCTGCTTTAAAGCTGGGGCTGGGCCAGGGACTGAGGAAGGGAAGAGGGAACATCTTGGGCAAGGCAATGACTGTGTTTGGGCTTCTGCCCCACCTTTTCTCCAGGTGTGTGCCATCTACCCTCAGCCCTGCTGCTTTAAAGCTGGGGCTAGGCCAGGGGCGTGAGCCTCCTGGTGTGAGCCGAAGGGCAAGGGCACAAAGGCTCTCATCCTTGTGGCGAGCTGCCTGGGGCCCTGAAGACCTCCTCCTCCTGCCTTGAAGATCCATCTTCCTCCAAGCAAGAAGTCAGCAGAGACTGTATAAGTCTGGTCTTGGTTTTAAGTTAAGCCTAGAAGCTGTGGTGGGTTAGTCTGGGGGTATGTGTCTGGGAGAGCTAAAAAGTGGGTCTGGAGTGGGGGTAGCAATATCACGGGTAGTGGGCAGAGGGAGATATGGCGGTGGGAGTTGGGCGGGCCGTTACAGGGGAAAACGGTCCAGGCAATTGAGGCCTGTTCCTTTTTCCAGCCCTTCTAGCAACCCTCTGACCCTAGGCAGCTCTGTGAACACTCCTTCGAGGATTAGGGTGCTGCTGCTGAATGCCAGGTCAGTTAATGCAAAAACATCTCTCATCCACGATTTGATTGTGGATGAGCGTGCTGACCTGGTTTGCGTGACGGAGACCTGGTTGGATGCGCTGGGCGGGGTTGGTCTCTCTCAGCTTTGTCCTCCAGGTTTCCAGATCGTGCAGCAGCCCCAACTCGAGGGTCGGGGAGGAGGAGTTGTGGTCATCTTTCGAGAGACCCTCCCCGTTTCCAGGTGCCCGGTCAGGCAATCTCAGAATTTTGAGTGTTTGTCCTTGAGGGTGGGCCTCCGAGATAGGCTGGGGATTCTGCTGGTGTACCGACCACCCCGCTGCACTTCAGTCTCCCTACCTGAGCTGGCCGGGGTGGTCTTGGAGGTGGCCTTGGGTTCCCCCAGGCTTATTGTCTTGGGGGATTTCAATGTCTACGCTGAGGCCCCCCTAGTGGGTGCGGCTCAGGATTTCATGGCCTCCATGGCAACCATGGGCCTGTCTCAATTGGTATCGGGCCCTACCCACGTGGCGGCACACACTCTGGATCTGGTTTTTGCCGACTGGGAAATAAATGATCTGGAGGTGGGGGAATTTGAGACCACTCCCTTGTCATGGACAGATCATCACCTGGTGGGGTTTAGTTTGACTGCTCCGTCTACCCTCTGCAGGGGTGGTGGGCCGATTAAGATGGTCCGCCCCCGGAGGCTTATGGATCCGCTTGGATTTCAGACGGCCCTCGGGGAGTTTCCAGTGTCCAGAGCTGGTGACCCTGTCGAGGCCTTGGTTGATCTCTGGAATGGAGAGATGACCCGGGCTGTTGACACGGTTGCCCCCAAGCGCCCTCTCCGGCTTGGTGGAGCCCGTTCTGCTCCTTGGTTTTCCTCGGAGCTTAGGGCGATGAAGCAACTCAGACGATGGCTAGAACGACGCTGGAGGAAGAGTCGTCACGAATCCGACCGAACACGGGCTAGAGCCCATTTTAGGGACTACTCTGTGGCAGTGGGGGCGGCGAAGAAATGCTTTTTCTCCGCCTCCATTGCGTCTGCTCAGTGCAGGCAAACAGAGCTGTTTCGTGTGGTGAAAACCTTGCTCCACACATCCCCCCAGACAATGGGGGAGGAGCCATCTACAGCTCTTTGTGATCGGTTTGCCTGTCGCTTTGCAGATAAAGTCGCTTGCATCCGTGCTGACCTGGACTTCAGAGTTTTGGCAGTTCCGGCAGACGTGCCTTTGGTACCATCTGGTCCCGTTGTGTTGGATTCTTTTTGGTTGGTGCGGCCTGAGGATGTGGACAAGATCCTGGGCAGTGTGTGGGCGACTTCGTGCGCTCTTGACCCTTGCCCTTCATGGATAATAAAAGCTGCCAGGGAGGGGACAGGTAGATGGTTGGAGGTGATCGTTAATGCTTCATTAAGGGAGGGCAGGATGCCATCGTGCCTTAAGGAGGCGGTGGTAAGACCTCTATTAAAAAAGCCCTCCCTTGATCCCTCCAACCTGGACAACTATAGACCTGTGTCTAACCTCCCCTTTTTGGGCAAGGTGATGGAGCGTGTGGTGGCGTCCCAGCTGCAGAGGGTCTTGGATGATACGGATTATCTGGAACCTTTTCAATCTGGCTTCCGCCCCAGGTATGGGACTGAGATTGCCTTGGTCGCTCTAGTGGATGACCTACACCGGGAACTAGACAGGGGGAGTGCGTCCCTGTTGGTTCTGCTGGACCTCTCGGCGGCGTTCGATACCATCGACCACGGTATCCTTCTGGGCCGCCTCTCGAGTATGGGAATCGGAGGCACTGCGTTGCGGTGGTTCCGGTCCTTTCTTGAGGGGAGGGTTCAGAAGGTGGTGCTGGGGGACTACTGTTCGGCCCCGTGGCCGTTGGCCTGTGGGGTCCCGCAGGGATCGGTCTTGTCCCCCATGCTGTTTAACATCTACATGAAGCCGCTGGGAGAGGTCATCCGGAGATTTGGACTGAGTTTTCAGCAATATGCGGATGACACTCAGCTCTATCTCTCCTTGTCATCTGATCCTAGGGAGGCGGTTGATGTCCTTAATTGGGGGCTAGAGGCCGCGATGGATTGGATGTGGGCTAACAAACTGAAATTGAATCCGGATAAGACGGAGGTACTGTTGGTCAGTAGGAGAGCCAATCGGGATGAGGAGATTTTAGCGGTTCTGGATGGGGTTGCACTCCCCTTAAGGAGCAAGTACGCAGCTTGGGGGTACTACTGGACCCGGCTCTGCTTTTGGAGGCTCAGGTGGAGGCGGTGGCCAGGGGTGCCTTTGCATGGCTTCGGCTGGTGCGCCAGTTGCGTCCCTTTCTCAAGAAGGCAGATCTGGCCATGGTTACCCACGTCTTAGTCACGTCGCGGCTGGATTACTGTAACGCGCTCTACGGGGGGGGGCTGCCCTTGAAGAATATCCGGAAACTACAGCTAGTGCAAAATGCGGCAGCGAGGGTTCTATCCGGAGCTGCCCGTTGGGAACATATCACCCCCATTTTGAAAGAGCTGCACTGGCTGCCGGTTTGTTTCCGGGTCCAATTCAAGGTGCTGGTTTTGACCTTTAAAGCCCTAAATGGTTTGGGCCCGGGGTATTTGAGGGACCGCCTGCTCCCAAGGGTTGCTGCCCGCTTGACAAGGACATCTGAAGGGGCCCTGCTCCGGGTGCCGACAATGAGGGAGGCCCGGCTGTCGTGCACTCGGGACAGGGCCTTCTCTGTTGCTGCCCCCAGACTCTGGAATGCTCTCCCAGTGGCCATTCGTTCCTCGGACTCCATCACGGCTTTTAGAAAGCTTTTAAAGACTTGGCTTTTTACCCTGGCTTTTACATGATCGTTTTCTACTGCGGCTTCTCTGTGTTTTTATTTGTTGTATTTGTTGTATTGTTTTTATGCCTGTTTTTATATATTTTTATACTTTTAACATGATGTTTTTATTGTCTTTTTATTGTATGTTTTTAACTTTTGTAAACCACCTTGGGGTTATCTTTTTAACGAAAGGCTGTATATAAATGCAAAAATAAATAAATAAAATAAAATAAAAAATTTAGTACAGTTGTAGTGAGTGACATACAGGGACACCTCAGTGGTGTAGTTTGTAATGATGTCATCCACCCTGATCCAAGCTGGCAGGCGCATAAACATTTGAGGTGCAAGAGATCTAACTTGTGGACCTCGATTTAAACCAAATTTATTCCAGTTGTAGAGACAGTGAAAGGAAATCAGGCTGATTAGTTATTACTAGAACAACTTGTTTTTATTATAATGGTGTGTTCTGATTTTTTTTTAAATGCTTCTATTATTTACTTACATTATTACAACAAATGAGTACGAAAAGTGCAAAACACATTAAAAATAATCCAAAGCTTACCAGTTAAACAAGCTTTTGGTTAAATTGAAACAAAAAATATTGTTTCAGTTAAACAAACAAAAGAATAAGAATTGCTCATTCCCATTAGTGTACAGTGAAACAACAATCAATATTTTTACATTGCTTTTCAACAAGTTTCCAAAGCTGTTTACATAGAGAAATAATACATTAATTAATTAAAAATAAGATGGCTCCTTGTCCCCAAAAGGCTCACAATCTTAAAAAAAATAATAGGGAATTGCTTTGACATTTTTCCAAATATTGGTTTTTAATGTTAGGAGACCTTTTACTGTGCCACAGCTGGAAGTCTTAATGCAACGTGGTAAAATATCTGCTTGCATTTGATAAAATTCGGCAGTTGAGCACAGAGTAAAGCAATCATACTTCACTACACGTCTAACCTCAGCACATCATTGTTCAGCCCACTTTTTGGTTTATGTAACTGATCCTTGGCTCTGCAATCTTCAGGAATATAAACAACTTCCTTAATGTCTTGACAACTGAACCTCTGCTATATAGACTGAGACTTAATAGGTCTGTGTTTATAGAGATGCAATACATCTATGGTTCTCTGAAATGTATCTGAATTATGAAGTACTAAAGGAAATGTCTATTTTCCAGATATTTTGCACCTATTCTCACAGACCATATGCCAGGGATGTAGGAAGGTTGGGGTGGGTACTGAGATTAAAAGTGAAGCTGGGCCCCTGCCCGCCCTCAGCAAAAGTGGCACACGCCCCCCCCCCCCCAATATATTTACTGCAGAAGAACTGTAAGGACATGGTAAAGAACAAAGCATACCCTTTCTCTCACTTGTATGCAAATAATACCACAGGCTCCCTATAGATGCTGACTCTTACAATTACACAAAGGCACTTGTATGCATGCATCTCCCTGGCACAGAAACATTTTTTAAAAACTTGTATACCTCAACTTGAAGCTGAGATGGTTCTTCCAGTCAGGAGCCAGCAGCATGCCAGTGAGTTACGGAGGCAGGAGGGGAAAGTGAAGAGTTCTTGCTATTGCCCGATGGGTGGGCCTCCCAGACTTGAGAATTTGTCTTGCCTTTGTTCGGGTATAGCTACACCCCTGCCTTACATCATAATAGGTAATTTTGAAACATAGCACAAATGGAATGTGTACAATGCTGCTGTTGAAAATCAACTGCAATATTTATAAATTCTACAATTCCCTTAAAAATCTTAGAATTCAGACTTCTGCATGATTTTTTTTTCAATACAACAAACACATGCCTTGCTATTTATCAGGTTTAGTCTTTCCATTCCTTTCCCTTGCTCTTTCTTCTTCCATATCACTTTGTCATTTGCAGTACTGGCATTTTTATTTTTTTTAAGTAAAGTACAGAATGACAAGGAGGCAGAAATGTGAGAAGGAAGGGTTATTATTGCTGCAGCCCCAGATAATGCTCAGGCTGTAATTTCTGTGTTTTGGACAACCCAGCCTTAAATTTTGCAGTGTTTTATTTGAATCACAGAGAAATAATGGGCTACTTCAAACGATAGCAAATGGCAAGTATTTTTCTTTGAGTGCTATGGCTTAGACCAATAGGTATGAAAAGAAGACTTCATAGTTGTGAATATTTTCCTCTAAAATATTCAGTGGTGTTTTGAAGTACTATTCACAGTTCTCATTAATGAGCAAGAACACTTGAATTTCTTGTGAGGAAGGAAAGTGACAAATGGAATGTGAGAAGTTCAAGCAATCACAGCAATTTGTTGTTCTGCATATTCTGTAATAACTGCTAGATATCACTTCCCTTTAGACTGTGTTTATTTTGAGGCATCCAGGAAGTAAAATGTATGGACTGTATAAGTTAACTGTATAAGGACTATACTAGTTACTGTTGGCATTTTAAGATGCTAATAAAATGACACTGATTTTGTGTTACGAATATCAGAAAAAATGTGAAATGAGATGGAAGTGAACCACTTCGACCTGCCATAAATGAGGAACTGTGTGATCTTATATGCAGTGCTCCCAGTCCCCTTTCAACAGCCCTGAGCCATTTTGAAAGTGCGGTATAAAAAAATTGAATAATAAATAAAATTCTTCATCAACCTCAACACCAAGATTCTCCTTCATGTTTGGCTATAACTGTGTCCATAGGGTTAAAACTTGGCATGGACATAATTGCAGATTTATAATGAATGTATGGAGCTCTGTTTTACTTGCATGGCATTTAAAACTCTTCCTGTGTAACTTTAGCTGCTATTAATGACAATGTATTGTATGTGAACATGTTTGTATATTTTAAAAAAAGGCATTCTGATGCTTTAAATATGACCACAATTATTGTCATTTTGACCTATTTTCTTTAATAAAACTTTACATATTTATGTTTTCTAAAACTTTTTTGGGACATGTTACTCATAGCAGGAAATCTGCTGATTTTCTGACAAATCAAATACTATTAGTTTCCTAATCATGGTGTGACTATTTTCTTAAAGACAAACTGAAGAAAGGATGACAGACATCCAGATTAACAAAGTGTGGGTGGAAGAGAGTTCTTTCATGGTACAAAGGTGGGGTTATCAAGCTGTCATTTAGGTACAGGATAGCTTGATATGTGTAAGAAGAGGGGTGGGGAAGAATGTCGGAATAGCATAAGAACTTACTTGCTTCTGAGTTCCACATAGTCCTCTTTAATAGGGGCCAGTTACGTGCTTCTTGGCATCTCAGATCTAGGACATGGTGTCATAATGTTCTCTGAACATATTTTGCTATTATTAGTCATTGATAATTATCCTGCTTTGACTCCTTGAATAATAAAAAAAAATGATTCAAATGCCGGTTGATCACTATCCAATTCAACGTAGTATATTGTGTGAAATAGTGGTTCCTCGCTTTTTTCTTTGAAGAGGTAAAGAACCTCTAAAGCCCTCAATAGTTTGGGTCCAGGGTATTTATGAGAGCACATTCTTTGTCATGAACCTCACCACTTACTGCAATCGCATGGGGAGGTTCGGTTATGGCTGCCACCAGCTCATTTGGTGGACTCGGCTTTTCCTGGTGATGTGGAATGTGCTCCCTGTCCATATAAGAGCTGCTCTATCTTTTTGGCTTTCTTTTTAAAAAATTGTGTAAAGATGTGCCTGTTTGCTAAAATGTTTTTAGGGTTGTTTTTTTTGTAAAAACTATTAGTTTTATGACATTAAAATGGCTGCTTCTGTCGAGTTTAATTTTAAGATGTGTACACTCCCTTCAAACTTGGGTGTTAGGTAGTCTAAATGTAATAAAAGCTGTGACACAGCAATACATCTTCAGACTGCAGATGCGGGCTTGACAATTTTAAGGGTTTAATTTTAAAACAAACCTTTACACAGAAAACTAGAGCCTATTTCAGGTGTCCAGAGCACATGACACTAGTGCCATGCCCAGAGGCAGTATAAAAATATGTTAAATAAATAAATGCAGTGTAGAAAGCATGGCGGGGTGGACGTGTGTCAGATATGCACGGTAGCCTTATCGAGTCCCAGCTATCCAAATATTCAGCACTTGCCTGTTGCCTCCTCCCCACCCTCCATCCCTTTCGTATGGGCACTTGTTTTGTCGTCTTTACTAGGCCTATTAAAACTCGACACGATTCTTTATAGCTTTTTATTTCGGTGTGTAACATAGTGCGTACAGGCCAGCACAGGTTGTGGTGCTGGCACACTCCTGTCCTGTCTTCTCCAGGTGCCTGCATTTTGCCATCCGTGGGTTGCTGATGCCTGGAATGTTTCGGATCGAAGGGAAGCCTAATGACTGTTTGAGAGGCTGAACTGGTTTTTGGGTAGAGCATTCTGTCCTGTGAACCAAAATTGTAATTTGGTACCGCCTCTAGGCACAGGTTTGCAATTGCGTAAGATCTGGGACTTGGTCCTGAACAACAGCATAATCCTATTTCACACTCGCTTAACATAAGGACCGATGGGGAAGAAGATACGCCAGTCATTTAAAGTGGTTAACCCTTCAGTAGACGTGCAAAAAAACAAAAGAAAAGTCGCTCCCCTGGTTTCCACAGCAACCTTCCGTCGCGGGAACCCTCTCCACCTCGGCGTTAGATCCATGGCCCAGCCTATTGGCTGACCGCCGAGATCTGACTATGCTCACTCCATCCCTTCAGCCAATGGCAGCCCTCGAGACCACTCTGCTCTCGTCCCGGCGCACGCCTGACCGTGACGAAGTCTCGCGCAGTAGCTAATCGGAGCGGCGAAGGCGTTCCTCTGTGGCCAATCAGGGAAGACTATTTCAGGGGCTGGTGCTTACTGTGGTGTGTTCTCGATGCCTTGTTGTAGGTAAAGGTATTGAGGGAAAGTGCCGGTGCTGGCTGAGGTGAGTGAATGCGGAACTGGGTAAGCGAGTGACAGTGGAGCTTTCCTGGGGTGTCCTGGCCCAATTCTCGGGTCTGGAGGGGGCCTAGTGGCGGCTTCATAGGGGCCCCGGTAAGAAGAGCAGGCGTGTGTCTGTCTTGGTGGGCGTTTGGGTAGAAAAGCTCCAAAAGGGGAGTCTCTTTCTTCCTCCACCCCGACCCGTTTTCTGTAAAGCTACTTCTTTTGTGTCAGGTTCTTGGAACTTCAAAAATGGATGCTGTTCCTTTTATAGCTCTTTGTTTCGTTTCGTTTCCAGATATCATCGGAAACAAGACTGAGCTTTGGGTGATTGGGTTGAGCAATGTTGTTTTCGCTCCAAGAGTTATTGGGGAGAGGCACTCGTGCTCTTCTCCAGTGAGCCTAATTATCGTCATTTAGTTATTGGAACACATTTCAATATTTCTTCAGTGGGGCAACATTAATCTCTTTTGCTCTGGCCCTAGCAAGTAAGAATTGCCCAGTTCTCGACGTGGTGATTCCGAAGGATACAAACATTTCAAGCCTTGCAGCAGAAAGCGAGCCCCCTGAGTTTACTGGGACTTGATTAGGGCTCCCGAAGAGCCTCCAGTTCAGACTAAAGATGCTTGTCTGAGGTGTTAAAGTGGGGAAGTTCCTTGAGGTTTACGTCTGTGACTTTCAAGTCTAGCATTTCAAGTAGGCTTGTTAGGGAGCCCTAGTTAAGTCCCAGTGAACTCCGGGGCCTCGCTTCCTACTGTCAGGCTTGTAATGTTTGCATTCTCTGGAATTGCCATGTTGAGAACACTTTACCTTTACCTAATGGTGCAGCGGGGAAATAACTTGCCTAGGGAGCAAGAGATTGTTGGTTTGAATCCCAACCGGCATGTTTCTCAGACTATGGCAAAGACCTGTATCAGGAAGTAGTATGTATCAGGTGCTGTATCAAGTGCTGAAAGGCATAATCTCAAACTGTGTCGGGGATGGCAATGGTAAACTTCTCCTGTAGTCTGCCAAAGAAAACCACATGTCTCTGTGGTCGCCAGGAGTCAACGCTGACTCCACAGCGCAGCTTTACTTTTGCTTTACTTGAAAGGGTACCTGAAAGAGCACCTATGCCTGTAAAAACCTGTCTGGGCATTGAGATCAGCCTTAAGAATCTGCAGGTGTGCCATTCTCACAGGCTTGTTTGGCAATGATCAGCAACAGGTATTTTTAATTTATTTATTTTATTGTTGTATTTTTATATCGCCTTTCATTAAAACAATCTCAAGGCAGTTTATAAAGCACAATATAAAACAACAAAACAGTTACACAATAAATATATTAAACTGGAATATAAAAATACAAATCTAATTAAATGTTTAAAAAATATATACAACTAGCCAAACCTGCACAGAGCATCTGTGCGCTCTTTGTGGCTGGCGGTTCTTTCTTCCCCCGCACCTTCTCATCTGCCCTCTTCCACTTACTGGCAGTGGGGCTGCCTCCTCTCACCGCGGCCGGGGCTGCCACCGCCTCCTCGCTGTGGCCGGCCCAGGCCAGCCCCCTGCTGCCTCCATTAAGATTTCCAAAGATTTTATGTGATGGTGCTGCAGTTCTGGAATGTCCTCCTGAGTTGATCTGCCCGCTCTCTCCCTGGCAACCTTTAAAAAGGTATTGAAAATCCTCCTGTTCTGTGATGAGGCTTTCTCTGAACCTTTTGTTCTTCATTTTTAATGTTGCTACTTAGGGATTTCAACAACTGCTGGTATGACTTGGATGGATTTATAACTGTGTATTCATTATGTGTTCAATTTTAATAGTGGTGGTACCACTTCAGCCTTGTGAGGCTTTTGCACCTAAAAGGCAGGATATTTTTTTGTGAAATCATTAGAACAGATGCAAGTGCAGGGTGGTGGCATTAATCCTATGGTCCTACTCAAGCCCTATCACATCTTTGCTGTAGTAGTAGTGGTAGAGAGGATTGTTGTTGCCAGACAAGTAAAATATGTAGGTCAAAAGCGCAGGGAAGTAAGTATTGCTTGCCACAGTGCCCAAACAGGGTTTGACTAGTATAATTAATGTCTGTGTGTGAGAGAGTGATTTTCAATTAAATGCTATCTTATTTATTTTTAACTTTCTGTTTTATACCACCTTTTCTAAAGCATCACAAGGTGGTTTTAAAAAGTTAAAATACCAAAAAAATTCCATAAAAGCATGTAAAACCTTAAAATCAGTTAAACAGTAAAAACCATAACACCAAAAAACAACCATTAAAAAGTCAACAGAAGCAAGATTGCTGAGAGGCCTGGCAATCCATAAGGGTTTAAAAGCCTGAACAAACAAAAAGGTCTTTAGTATTTTAAAAGCAGCCATGGATGTCAAAGAGCGAAAATTCACTGGGAGAGCATTCCAGCAATTTAGCCTCTCAATTTTGGCACATGGAGCAAAGGTTCTCCCCACCCTCCCTTCAACTATGCAGTTTCCAAAGTGGTTGTATAAGTTCAGTTTTCATAGAATTAAGCCTATTAGTGTAGGAAACATGGTTCACAAAAACTTCCAAGTTCTCTCGAAAAGTAGCCTTAATTTTGGGGATGGAATGGGTTGGTATATTTACTATCTTCTGCATTGGCAAGCAAGGGAATGTAATGGAATACATGGCACAGACCAACAAAGAGCTGCAGTCTAGGTATTCTTCCTTCCACCAGGAAAATTCTTGCATTGCCATCAGTCTGATGGCAAAAGAGGAAATATTTTCTGGAGGAGCTGCTGCACTTAGAATTTTAGTTTGGATACTTGCTATATTATGACATTTTGGGGAGCACAATGCCTTTTAGAAATGTATCAGGCAGAAATTAATCAATTGCATCTGTAGTAAGTGGGGAAGCTACTTTTGTTGAATTTTGCAGATGCAAAAAATATTGAACTGAAATACTAAGGCAAAGCATGAGTACATGGAGCATAATTTGTAAAGCCAGTATAATATACAAAATGCCTTCCTGCTTATGTGACATGGAAGTTAAGGTGACCAGCTTAACTTGTAATGTCCATGCTTCTTGAAGCATGAGTGAAAACTGTAAGCATCTTAACTCCCAACTTAAACTAAAGGTTTTCTATCACCAAGTGTTTAAACCACACTCATTTCAGTAGGAGTTTGGCACCTAAATTGCTAGGGTTGTGAACCAAATGGAAGAATTTAGCACAGCCAGTTCTAACTGCTCAACAATATGCATGTTTATGTGGAGGTTCTGGTGTGATCAGTGAAACTCTGAGCCTGGGTATACATTATACTCATCAGGTTAGTGCAGCCCCACTAGCAGACAGAGAAAGCTGCAGGAATAGAAATATCTCACAGAGAGAGTGGGAGTGAGTGTGTCATAGCTCCTACTGGAGCCTGAGGAGTAGTGGGGAGATCAGAGAGGTGAATCCTTGTCTGTGCATAGCTTGAACCTCTGCCCCAATAGTGATGGTGTCATTTTTCCAGGACGTAGAAAATGGCATAGCTCACCTTGTTTGTCCGTATCCTCAAAAACCTCTGTTTGCACAGGAGCATTGGAATATTGTGGTTGGCCGTAAGGCTAGTGCATACAGTAAGGGGGTACTGCCTCCTGCGATAAGGGTGCTGCTGCGGAGAATAGCCTTCCAGCAAGCGCTCTGAGCCCTCATTCTTCTTCCCCACTCTTTTAGTGAAGCATAGAAAAATTATTTATTTTATATCTGATTTAGATAAATATGATTAGTACTTATACAACTAGCTTTGAGACTACATTAGCAATGGCCTCTTTGGATATTGAGAATTTGCCAAGTAATATTAATTGAAAACAATATAATTGTTTTAATGGTTAAGATTGGCTAATATGGCTATGTTATATCAAGCAAAATTATCTGGTAGTTTTTAGACAGGAGTTGATCTCTATATTTATTTATTTATTCTTTACATTTTTATACCGCCTTTCGTTAAAAGAAAACCCCAAGGCGGTTTACAAAAATTAAAACATACAATAAAAGCAGTAAAAACATCAAGCTAAAAACATACATAAAAACAAGACAGCAGATAAAAAACACACAAGAACAGCAGTAAAAAACGATTATGTAAAAGCCTGAGTAAAAAGCCAAGGCTTTAAAAGCTTTCTAAAAGCTGTGATGGAGTCCAAGGAACGAATGGCCACCGGGAGAGCATTCCAGAGTCTAGGAGCAGCAACAGAGAAGGCCCTGTCCCGAGTGCACGACAGCCGGGCCTCCCTCATCAGCACCCGGCAGAGGCGTAACTAGGGAAAACGGCGCCCGGGGCAAGCACTGAAATGGCGCCCCCCCCAACATACTACATTATACTTAGGTTTTTCCTCACAAGTGCCCGCTGCCGCCGCCAAGCCAGGCCACTGATTGGCTGCCAGGCGCCAGCAAAGCAATGGTGGGGGGGGCGTGGGCGGCGCGGAAGGGACCGCTCGTGGGGGAGGGGGCGCCGATGCTCTCCCTTGACTGCTGCAGCGCTGCTGCACTGAGCAGGAAACATTTGTATTAACAAAAAATTAAAAAAAAAATTTAAAATTTTTTTTTGTCATGGCGGCGCCCCCCACGTGACCAGAAAAGATGGCGCCCGGGGCATGTGCCCCCCCTGCCCCCCCTATAGTTACGTCTCTGGCACCCGGAGCAGGGCCCCCTCAGATATTCCAAGTGTTTTGCATTGACTTTTGGATTATATGTCTGAAAACTAGCAAGAACCACCCATGTCCCTTATGGAAGATGCCCAGCTCAGCAGTTTTACTTTCTTTTTGTGTATGCCAAACTATGCAACAGCTTATTTACTTGGTTGTGTCATATGTGGTATGTTGCCTGAAGAGTTTCTGTGTAGCTTGAAAATTGTATCTACAGCTGGTTGATGTAAAAAGTATTGTCTCTGACATTGCTCTGATCATTATCAACAACTGTGTCTGAAATTCTGCAGATATATAGAATCCTTTGGAGAAGCTATACGTGTGATGTTCCAGAGCTGAATGATGGCAACCAACGACAGTACTGGCATATTGAATTCTGCTTACTCAGCAGTAGAATATGTAGACTCTTTCTTGCCTGAGAATCCACTACAGCAGCCATTTAAAAATGCTTGGATCTATATGCTCAATAACTACACTAAGTTCCAGATTGCAACTTGGGGATCGCTTCTCATTCATGAACTTTCATATTTTTTAATTTGTGTGCCTGGATTTGTATTTCAGTTTATACCTTACATGAAAAAATACAAAATACAAAAGGTAAGATGGAACCACGTATTGTATGAGAAATTCCAGCTCTAACTTCATATTTACCGTAGTTTCAGCCAGTATTGCATAACTTTGGGACTTGCCAGCGTTTGCGTTTCTTCTTCTCCTCCCATCCCCTAGTGTAAGGCTGTGTATTTGTGGGTTTCCTACCTGGAAGGGTGGGAGGAAATAATGTTATGCGCTGCTCTTTTCGGTTGTATTAGCCCTGAAATTATTTTCTCCAATTTAACACAATTTATATGTCTAGATCTTGGTGAATATGGGTAACTGGGGCCAAGCTATAAATCTTAAGACCAAGATCTCTACTAGAAACCAAGTTATAAATCTAAGCTTGAGACAAAGAGCTTACCTTTTTCTAGCTGACTTTCACTAACCTGAAGCCTCTCTCATTCCTCTAAGTAAGTCTGCTGCATTGTTAGGTAACACAGAGTGAAACAGATCCAAACATACACTGAGCTTTCTGTTACCTCAAACTTGGACTATTATTGCTTTCCTTGTAGCTTCAACATCTTTAATACTGACATTGACATATTCTATTTTGTTTTTGTTTATAAAATATGCATTGTTAATTAAATATTTCTTTTTATATAGGAAAAGCCAGAAACATGGGAAAGCCAATGGAAGTGTTTCAGAACTCTTATGTTCAATCACTTCTGTATTCAACTGCCTCTGATATGTGGAACCTACTATTTCACAGAATATTTTAACATTGCTTATGACTGGGAAAGCATGCCACGATGGTAAGTAGGTAGAGTTCAGTTATATTAATAGCATTACACAGTTATGTTTTATAGGGCAGAGTACCTCAACAGATAACACTTCACAAGTATTGCTCTGATTAACCACTGGATGTCAGTATAGAAGAAACTTTGGATCCAAAAATACTTACTTCTCTACTGTACAATAATATCAAGATGAACTCTCCTTATGGCTTTTGAGGTATTTGTGTCATTACAGATTGCAAACTTGACTTGCTTCTGCAGAGTTGACAGTCTCAGCTTGCCCTAGTATATTCTCTTTATCAAGGTACATGCAACACTTTTAATGTCTTAATTGATGAATTTTGCAATGTTCCTTGATTCCTTAAGGGAAGAGAAGCAAATCACTCCAACAGCAGCTATGAGGATTTTCTTCCCATGTTAGCCCTATCCAGTATTGTCTATTGTAGATGGCAACCTAACCATATCATCTACTCCATGTGGGCCTAGCTTTGTTTCTAGGTGCATGCTTGAAGGTTTTGAAAAAATAATTGGCTATATTTCCTTTTCTTAGGAACATGAGGAATTGTTGGGTTCTGGTTTCCTTTTTGGGACAAGTGCTTGAAACATAGTCTTATATATGGTACAACAGGACTACTGCACCATAAGCAACTCAAGTCCTATCACAGACTGCATGGAAGTGTACCTAACTGGAGACAGACCCATAATTATGCTGTATTTAATTATTAGATTTGTTAAAAATAGCTTTTATATCTGTTAGATATTAATGAAAAGTCTATGTAGTATTAATGAGGCTTCTAGTTGTTACTGATTCTTTGTATTCCTGACCTTACACACAATTAACTGTGGTTATGTTTATTAAAAGTAATGTAGTAATAGTTTTGTGTCTAGCAACAGAATTTCTAAAATTGAGAAAAATTGTCCTGGTCTATTGTACCTTCTGTATCAATTAGTAATATTGCTTTCTTTCAAAGGTATGTGCTACTTGCCCAGTGTTTTGGATGTGCTGTGATCGAGGATGCCTGGCATTATTTTCTGCATAGACTCCTACATCACAAGAGAATATATAAATATATCCACAAAGTGCATCATGAGTTTGTTGTATGTATTATTTCAGGCTTCCTAGATTATTTTCATATGCTCATAGCACTTCTACATTATCTATGTATCTGTCATGTGTTTGTTAGTTAATCTTTTTGGAAGTAAGAAGAGACCAACAGGCTTGGTAAACTATTTTCATCTAGTCTTATTTTGCCCAGCAAAGGCTAAACACTGTGAACATGAAAATAAATAAGGTGAATTTGTTCTGTAGCTACTATTGCTGTGGAAGGAAAGATGTTCCTTTTCATCACACCAATGGTAGCTACAAAACAAATACAAAAACCATTTATATAAATTTTCTTTTGCAAGTGACTTCAGATTGTGATTCTAAAAGTGGGTATGTGGGTTTTACTTTGCATTGGCATAATTTTCCTTGTTCTATAGTTAACGTTTTCCTCCTCTGCTCTTCTTGAATAGCTGCCATTTGATTAAATATAACATTCTTGGTAGGGAGCACAAAGACATTCAAACAGCCTCTGTATGCATTATATAGATATAGCTTTAGGCATTATATAAACAGTGTTTTATCACGTAGACTGAACAACAGAGTATATTATAAGCTATCAAATTCTGTACGTGGGGAGGGGGGACTGTGCTGTATGGAAAACTTAAATTATTTACCTACTAGACATGGTTTTGGTGAGTTAAATCTTCTGGAACAAGACTTGCCTGCTGAATCGGTGGCTCATCAGGTTCAGAACCTTTGTGACAGAATTCTGATGGGTAAAAATGGGCACACGGTCAATTCTGGAAAAAAAGATGATTGTATTTGTCTTTTTAAATATAGCTATAAATGCTTCTTTAAAAAAAAATAACCTGGTTCACAATGAAATCTGAAACTAAAGCAAACTTATAGGAGTCTATATCTGAATTCATGGATAATCTTTTTAAAGATTGCATCAATACATCCATGACCCAGTTCTAGCTGTCCCAACCGGTGGAGGGGAGTTGTACATCCAAATGTGCATTTACATCCACAGTTCCTGATCCAGCAAATAGTATTTCATGGAAGCCTGCTTTCATGTGTGGATCTCCTTCTCTGTTGGATCAATTAAGTTGAAGCCTGCTTTTCTATATAAACAAACACTGCTAGAAACACATTTTCTGTAGTAACACAAATGACACAACTGCATTATTTTAGCAAATTATGAACTTATTAGTTATTTTTGGCCCGTTGAACAACGGGCCCTAGTAACGGCTCTCCTGTCCCCCCGCTGCCATTCCCCCTCCCTCCCTCCCAGCTGACCCCCCCCAATTAAGGGCCAAATCGGCCCAGCCACTTGCCCCCGCAGCTTCCACCGCCGACCAACCGCCCGCCCACCCAGCTGCCGATACCTCCTTGCCCCCGGAACACGTCCTCTGCTTGATCCGCTGCTCAATTAACAGAAGGAGAGAGGTGCTCGCATGCAGAGCTCCACTCTCTTTAAAGTCTCTTCCCGAACTGGCGGTTTGGGCGGCAAGGACGCAAAGCGCCAGTTCGGGAAGAGACTTTAAAGGGAGTGGAGCTCTGCATGCGAGCACCTCTCTCCTTCTGTTAATTGAGCAGCGGATCAAGCAGAGGACGTGTTCCGGGGGCAAGGAGGTATCGGCAGCTGGGTGGGCGGGCGGTTGGTCGGCGGTGGAAGCTGCGGGGGCAAGTGGCTGGGCCGATTTGGCCCTTAATGGGGGTGGGTCAGCTGGGAGGGAGGGTCGGCGGCGTCGGCTGCGGGTGCTTTTTTAAATATTTAAGTGGCCTCCGCTCCGCCCCCGGCCTCCGTCTCTTTTGGCCGAGGCAGCGGCTCTGCCGCTGCCTTGCCCAGTTTACCCAGCGCCGATTTTCCAGCTTCTTCGGTGCGGCCGCTTCTGGCCGCCCAAGATGCCTGCCGGGTACCGGCGAGCGTGTCTCCCTTGCCCTGTTCTGGGCCTGTGCTTCGCGCAGGCGCAGAGCAGGGCAGGGAGGCACAGACACACGCTTGGTGTCCGTCCACAGACAGACACCAAGCGTTTTATTAGAGAGGATGCTCTGTCAACAAGAGTGCCAGTACTTTTTTTTCTATTTTAAACTGCTCTTCTTCTTATGCGCCTGATAGCAGCTTTATCTATAGATACTAGCAGGTGATAACTTTTGTCTGAATGCTGTTAAAATTTCCACCTGCTAACTTCTGCAGACCAAACATTTGTTAAAAACACAGAAGGAGGCTAGGAGTATTTACTTCCCATCTTGTGGACATTCACTACTAGCCATTGCTTCTGGAAAGTTCTGGGTATGTGCAACCAATCCTGTGTGTTTACTTGGATGTAAATCCCACTATAATGTTGTCTTTACTCCCAAGGATAACAACCTTGGTCTTCAAGGAGACAATCGTGCTTGGTGTTCTTGGATGTGTATAGAAAAGATTCATTAATCGTTCTCTCCCACAACGTGTATATTTTATACATTTCTGTTCTTCCTCTCAATAATGGCTTCGCAGTACTGCACTATACAGTACCTGAGTGTGTTGCTGATGTTTCTTACTATGTCTTCTGATTGTTTTGCTTGAAGTATCCATGGCTACATGCTTCTAGGTGATTTTATAGCATTTCAGGAGCAGTGTAGAGCTAGGAACAGTAAAGATACTCTTATGGAGATTGAGCTACATTCAGATCCTGGGTTCATGTTTCGTTACAGGGAAAACAGGATTCTCCTAAAACATTCAGATTATGTAGAACGCATCAAATGTAAAATACTAGCATATTTCTGGATGTGGCAGTGCACAATTTAAAAAACAACAACCCCACTAATCATTTTCCTTCTCCCTCCTTAGGCTCCATTTGGGATGCAAGCAGAATATGCACATCCTTTAGAAACTCTAATCCTCGGAGCTGGATTTTTCATTGGAATAATTGTCTTTTGTAATCATGTGATGCTTATGTGGGCATGGGTCATTTGTCGCTTGATGGAGACCATTGATGTCCACAGGTAATATTTCATGGTTTAGAAACGTATAGCCAGCAAGTAATGTCTGGATAGGAATCTTTACTTGATTCTAGACACTAACAATGTAAATTTCTCCCTCCCTCACAACACTAGAACTAGGGGTCACCCCATGAAACTGAAGATCAGGAAATTTAGGACCGACAAGAGGAAGTACTTTTTCACGCAGTGCATAATTAATCTATGGAATTCTTTGCCATGGGATGTGGTGATGGATGGCTTTAAAAGGGGCTTAGACAGATTCATGGTGGACAGGTCTATTAGTGGCTACTAGTCTTGTGGCTGTGGGCCATCTCCAGCCTAAGAGGCATGATGCCTCTCAATAGCAGTTGCAGGGGAGCAACAGCAAGAGAGAGGACATGCACATACCTCTTGCCTGTGGGCTCCCCAAAGGCATCTGGTGGGCCACTGTGTGAAACAGGATGCTGGACTAGATGGGCCTTGTGCCTGATCTAGCAGGGCTGTTCTTATGACTCCTAAACATTCTTACTCTTAAGTATGTATTTTAAGGCTAGAGCCCTAATGGAGCTTGCTGTCAAGTAGATGCATATAATATCCCATGATAGATATATAAATAGACATGATTTGATTAAGGATGGCTTACTGGAGTTTGACTTGCAGCAGAAGGTATACTGTTAATGCAGCTCTGCACAGTGTAATATACAACTACTGTAGCATAGGAACTACTCAAACACAATCTAGATTCTTATGGTAAATATTGTACTCTCTTAAACAGCCTTCAGTTTGTAATATAATGGTTTGATTCTATGCTGCTCTCTCAGATCTGGATAAAATTTGTCACAGTGCATCTTGGAAACATATGTGAAAAAAAACTTAATGTGAGTTAATAGCACATGGGAAATGTAGAAAGAAGTCTGCCTAGGCTAATCAGTAAGATCTATCACCCTAGGCCCCATATCTGCTTGACTACTTCCACTTGCATCTTCCAGTTTGCCTTGCCAGCATCAGCCTTGTCTTTCCTTGTCTCTCTTAGCTGTTCTACAGCTGTGCCTGCCGCAAGTGTCATCTTTCAGCCTCTCAGTTTCTGGATTGATTAGCAATAGTTGCTGCTTGTGCCTAGTTCAAAGGGAGGTTAACTTGCTGGCAATCTAACAAATCATATCTCTTTTCTCCCTTCCCTTGGGGGAACATTCATTCAAACATCTATCCCTTGGAGACCTTCCTCTCTGTATTAAAATTGAGGTCTTCATAGAACCTGATTTTATGTGATATTCTTGCAGGGAATATATTTCTGTATATTGAGTACAGAAGTAAGACGTGTACTCCAGAATACTATTTAGAGTTGTTTCTGCACCTTTAACTTCAGAAGTGTGGGTCCAGTGGAATAATGTTGATAGTGTACTCTTTATAGAGGTTTATCAACTCCACAGTTGATAGTGAAACCAAGCAAATGTATAAACTTTTAGCCAGTATTGAATAACTTCCTGTTCTTGGACTACAATTTCTATCATCCCCAGCTGTCTGCCATTGTGGCCAGGAATAATGAAACTTGTAGTCCAAGGCAGCTTTTAGCATCATTGCAGTTTGAAGGAAATGTGGAAAATGCCTTTATCAGTATTGTAATACTCTTTCTCTCTTTTTTCCTCTTTAGTGGCTATGATATTCCTCTGAATCCTTTGCATTTGGTGCCTTTTTATGCTGGGACTCGCTTTCATGACTTTCACCATATGAACTTTATTGGCAATTACGCTTCAACCTTCACATGGTGGGATAAACTCTTTGGTACAGACTCTCAATTCAATTCTTATACCGAAAAAGTGAAGAAACAGCAACATATTGTGGAAAAGAAGACCAAATAAATTTCCTATTAGAAAGGGAAATGGGAGCACCCAGTAGATGGAAATGGCTGCCATGTGCTTTTGGCTAAAACTGGAAGATTTAACACATGTTGCAACCGTAAAGCAAAATTTTGCCTTTTTTCAGAAGCCTGAGAGCAAGCCTACTGAGTCTTGGCTATGTAATAGGAAACAGCATTAATTATATCTTCCTAATGGGAATGCGTTTTCTATTTTATACATAAGTAAAGCATATATATTTAAGTAAAGATTAAAAATGAAAGTCTTAAATTTTGAAGTTTGTTTAAAAAAACATCTATTAGTCGGACAGAACAGCATTTTGGGCTATAAATGTTTGAACTCATTTTGAAATTTGTGAAGTGCAGTCATGAAACTGGCTTTGCCAGTTTTCTACTTTGTAATTTATGGTTTAGAACTTCCTTGGGAGCAAAAATACTGAAGAGCAAATAATTTGCACATGTTCATAGTTCATTCCAAAACTTTTCCCAGACTGGGGTAATTTCTTAGATATGAGACAAATGATTTTAGAGAAGCTTTTTTTTCTTTTTAATCTGCTGGGAAGAGTCTTTTGGTAGTGTATGTAATGTTACACATAACTGTTAGCAAACTACTGAATTGCTATATTTTGTGACTGGAAAAAACGTAGAGTTGATTTGAAACCCCCCCCGCCCCCAATGTTTGCTGTGCAACAAATAAACCCATATTGATATTCAAGCTATACTTTCCTGTCCCTTTTGTAACATGCACATCCATAAAGGCTTCATGCTGGAAACATGGTGTTGCTGTAATTGCCCCATGTGTCAACATATCACTATATGGTGAAGATTTCTGTGGCAAACAGAGCCATGTTGATCAATAACACAAATCAGGGAATATGCAGTCACACCGTAAGCATAAGATGACTGCGTGTTGCCTGATCTGCTCTCTTGATGAACATGGATTTTTAACACCATATAGTGATGCAAATATAGCGATACTATTACAATTCGATGTGAAAAACAAGATTAAAATGGGTGAGTAGTTCTGATTCACTCCTAATTATTACATATTTAATAGCAATTTGACAAATTGCAACCTTTGCAGTAAAAGGAAAGCAGGAATGCCGCACTGAATGCCAGCTTTCCTCCCCTGCTGTACAGTTCTGCTCTGTTTATATAATGTTTATCTATATATGCATACCCATGGCTAATCCCATGTATGGCAGCTCTCGCGAGAGCTTGGAGAGCTGCCGGATAGACTAGCCACGGCACTGGTGGTAGAAAACAGTGGCAGCGGCAGCAGCTGGCCAGCGGGGGAGAGGGGAGAACAGTGCCAAGAAAACAGCGGCGGGCGGGCGGAAGAACGAGGCAAAAACAGGCGGGCGGAGAAGAAGGTGGCAACAGGCGGGTGACAAAACAGCAACAGCTTGGGGGGGGGCGTGGTGACAGGCAACAAACTAGAGGTGCAGATGCTCTGCGCCCAGCCCAGCTAGTATTTATGTAATATTTCTGCTTTCAAGAATTAAACAAGGTCTTTCAAATCCTTCAGTCAATATGCATGCCTCTGTGCTAGGCAAATAAACACCAGCCTTATTACAATAGAAACTAGCTGAACCCGCACAGAGCATCTGTGCAATAGTTTACTTCTTGGGGTTTAGTTGGGAGACTGCGATTGGTTGTTCCTTCCTTTTCCGATGTTTTTCTGCAGTCCTTTCTGTGCATCAGTACATTTTGTTCTAGGTTTTCTTATTGGGGCGGGGAGGGGGCAGGTGCATCAAGTGTATGCACTTGTGTCATTGCTGGTCCGTTGATGTTGGTGTTTGTTCTTATAGCTGGTTTTGGCTTGTTGTTGTGTCTTAGCTTGTTAGTGTATAGTAAGTGTCTTATTGCCAGTGGCTGGCCCTCACGGTCCCCATGGTTTTTTTCTTTCTTGATGGAGTGATTGGGAGCAGAGGGTTCCCTTTTTTAATGGGGTTTCAGGAAGACTGTATGGGATTTTGGGGGGGGGAGACTGCCAGCAGCTGGCCCACACGGTCCCCAGGTTTGTGGGGTTTTTTGGAAGGGGTCACTGGGAGCTGAGGGGTTGGTTTTGGTGGTGTGTGTTTTGTTGTTTTGTTTTGTTTTTTGGTGGTGTGGGGTGTGGAAGACTGGCTGTTCAGACCTTCACAATCCCAAGGTATGTTTTTTGGGGGAGTGGGGGCAGGAACAATGGCATTGTTTGGGCCAAACTGGTTCTTTCTTTCTGGGGCGGGAAGAAGCTCAGCAGCGCGCCCTCACAGTCCCAATGGTCTTTAACGGCCCTCACAATGTCGATCTCCCACCACTGTATTAAATTCGATTTACCCTAGCCAGTGTCGTCGTCTCCGTCATTTTCTCCCGGCGATTTTGGGCTTCATTTTGACGGCAGTTCGTTCATCGTCGTTTCTCTGCCGCTTTCCACTTACCGCCAGCCAGCCTGTTAGCAGAACCTGCACAGAGCAAATGGGCACATGTGAAGGCCAGGCACCCCATTCCCCTCCTCTCGCAAAGCAGGCAAACTTTTTAGTCCCTCAGTCCTCAATACCAGGCCCTAGCCGCCCCCTAGTACCTGCTTGGCCAACTGCTCGCAAAGCAGGCGAACGTCCTTGAGGGCGCTCCTTGGGTTCTCCCTCCCTGTTGTCATTCAGCAGTTCCTCAGTACCGGCCCAGCCGCCCTCTCGGGCCTGCTTGGCCAACTGCCCGCTCCTTGAGAGCAATCCTTGGGTTCTCCCTCCCTGTTGTCCTCTCGCTGCCCTTTCTGTGGTCCGGTTTCCTACTTTCTTTCTCCTGTCACCCGACTCTGGCTGTCCTTCTTTCCCCCAACTCTGCCTTTCCTCCATTCCCCCGAGTTTGTGATTCCCGCCTGCCTCCCTTGCTGCCGCTCCCTCCCAAGGCAATTTTTCTAGGCATCCGGATGCAGTTCCCTACGCGGTCGGCCATAAGAGAAGTAAATATATAGATTCTGCCTTGATTTAGGCGTTTATGAAGATACCCCAACACGTATTCACATTTAAAAAGACACAAAGCATCCATTGAAAGGAAACTAAAACCACCTGTGATTCTGGATAAAGGAAAATAATGTTAGCTATGGTAACACTTGCATGTGACAGTATGTTCCATGAATTATAATTGAACTAGATTGCCAAATACGAAGACCATTTGTAAACACATCAGATAAAATGTATGGAATCTGACAGTAAATCCAGTTTTTAAAATGTGTTTTACTACTGCTTTTCATTTGCTGGTCGAATGACCGTAACAATAAAGATTTGATTTGTACTGCTTTTCAACACAAGTTTTCAAAGTGGTTTACATAGAAAAGAAGAGGGTTTCCTGTACCCAAAGAGCTCATGATCTGAAAAGAAACACAAAGCAGAAACCAGCAGAGCTGATCTACCTATTGCTCAAAATGAGGTAGAAGACTTCTGGACCAGGGATATGCATGAAATGAGATTAGATGTCTGAATCGCTGCACAATCCCTTTAAAACCGAGGGTTTCCGCAACCCCTTTAACACGGAGGAGAGCAGGTCCATACCTGCTGCTGCTGCTCCTCCTACTTCCGTTAAAGCGGTGCTCCTGCCAGCTATGATCGTGTGCTAGCAGGGCGTTTCCCAGCTGCCTCTGCAGAAGGGGCTGTGGAAGCCCCTGGTTTTAAAGGGATTGTGCTATGATTCAGATGCCGAATCACGTTTTGAGCACATCTCTATTCTGGGCCATATGACTTCAGACAGCAGGTATGACTGTACTGTGTGTCATAACTTTGCTCTGTACTTTTGCACTAAAATTCCCTGAATGCTGAAAGCTAATACATTAGACATGAATTTCACTATACATATTGAAAGGTAAATTTTGTTCCTTTATAAAAATTAATATCTGAAATGAGATCACATGCAAGATTTCAGCAGCTACTCTTACTTATTTATTTTATTTAACACATTTATACCCTGCCCCTCCAGTACATTACTGCTCAGGGCAGCTCAGAACATTTATAAAACTGTTAAAATATAAAATGAGACTAGTAAAATTAACCAAATTAAACAAGTTAAAAATCCAAACTAAAACCACAATCAAAATTAGCATTTAAAATTCCAAATTAAAATCTTAAAGCTAAAAACTAAGAATTATAAAAACTAAAGAACCTACCAGATATACACAACAGGTGAAACATTTAAAATGCTTCTGTGACTAGGGAAAAAATTACAGCTTTGATAGTTGGGGAAACTGCCATGGCAATCTTCAATGTGTCCCCATCTCAGATGCTGTATGGTTCACAACAGCAAAATACTTGCATGAGCAGTCTCCCTGGAAACATGGACAGAACCTGAAAGATACCCCCCTTTTCTCACAGAGCCCTTCTGCACAGTTAACGACCCCATGACATCCAGAAGACAAGCATAAGGTAATCCTTCTTACCTGGAATGCGGCTGGGTGGGCCGCATCTGTAAGGAATGCCCAATGTACTGATTTCCTGGCCCGCCATAACATCATCCTAATACAGGAATCATGGACAACGGAGGAAATATTGCTTAATGGATTCCTTTCATACTCGGTTAGGGCTGAACCAGGAATGGGACAAGGAAGATCAAAAGGCAGTTTGGGGATACTTGTCTCCATTGCTCTTAGTGCATCATCAAGATCTCTTCCCCCACTCAAGTATTATGCTATGGTAGTGTTAATCCAACTCAAATCATTGCTCCCTGCTCATAATTAACACCTATCTCCCTCCACAACAGCGGAAGTCCCAGCTAAGAACCATCTGGGCCAAATTGGAAACCTATGCTGTGGACCTCAGTCTTTCTCACCCTGATGCACTGGTGGTCCTGGCTGGTGACTTCAACACTAGATTGGGCCCTGATGATCACATTCTGTATATGAAACATCAATGCCCGCTCCCACTGTGAGGATGGTGGATTGCTTCCCAATTGAATTGCAAAGGACCAGAGATCAAACTTTGTGGGACTCTGTTTGGCATAAACAGCAACTAAACTTAACCTTTTCATTCTAAATGGTACTGTCAAGGAAGATCAGCCACGAAAATTCACCTATCTATCAGGTCTAAGAATGAGCACTATCGACTATGTGATTGTCTTCAGGGATCTGCTTCCTTTTGTAGAGAGCCTGGAGGTTGCTCCAAAATTTGAGAGTGATCATCTTCTGATCTGCCTCCAGCTAAAGCCTCTCTCCTACCCAACCCACACGGAGGACCACTACCAACCCCCAGTATCATCAGCAGGGAAAACCCTTTGCTATGCCAAATGGACTCCCCAATTAAACCAGGTGATAACCGGGCTGCTTGCCTTGGAGCGCTTTCAGCATCTCCAACAGGCCCTAGTAACAGTCGAACCCCCTGATGCACCTGTGGAGATCTACAAGATCTTAGTTGAGAAGCTACAACTGCACCTAAAAAGGAAAAGCAGTGCAACCCTGGTGTAGTAACATAATCATTCCAGACCATGGTTTGATAAAGTTTGTGTTAATGCTAAGAAAGCTCTCACTACCTCCTACTAGGTCTACAAAGCCAGCAGTGGACCAATGGCAGTGAAGGACCTACTCCAACAGAAGGGGAGATATAAACAACTGGTGGCCAGTAAGAAAAAAAGAAGCTATAAAAGACAACTGGTCTCATCCAGGCAGTCTGATCCAATGGCACAACTGCGTTCTGGCATATCACCACATGCCACCATAGAAACGGCACAACCCAACTAGATTGCCATATTCCCCCAGGGATTTGGGGGAAACACTTCTATGAACTTTACAAGGATCACTCTGCAATTGATGGACACCCTGGGCAAGCTATAGAAAACATGATGGCGTGGACACCAGTGACGACAACCGAGATCAAGAGCCTTGTCGCCCAATTGAGAACCAGGAAGGCCCGGGGGAGGACCTGATTCCACCTGAGGCCATTAAAAACAATCTGGAATGGGGGCCCCCACTCTGGTCTCACTATTTACTTTCATTGATAGACACGGCCATATTCCCAAGGACTGGGGGACAGCAATCATGGTTCGCATCTTTAAAAAGAGCAGCAAGAATGACCCAGCCAATTACAGGCCCATTAGCTTACTCAACACAATTAGCAAGTTCTTTATGTGAGACATCTACACTGGAAACTATGGGTCTGGCTGGAGCAAGAAAATCTGCTGGCAGAGGAACAATCCGGCTTCAGAGAGGGCCAGTCTACTATCGACCAATGCCTAGTACACCTTATTGAAAAGTACTCTTTCTGCAACACAACCTCCCTTTATGTAGCCTTCATTGACTTTATAGTGGCATTTGACTATATCTTGCAAGTTATTATTATTATTTTTATTATTATTTACATTTATATCCCGCTCTTCCTCCAAGGAGCCCAGAGCAGTGTACTACATACTTGAGTTTCTTTCACAACAACCTTGTGAAGTAGGTTAGGCTGAGAGAGAAGTGACTGGCCCAGAGTCACCCAGCTAGTATCATGGCTGAATGGGGATTTGAACTCAGGTCTCCCCGGTCCTAGTCCAGCATTCTAACCACTACACCATGCTGGCTCAAGTTAAATTAGGGGAGAAGCTAGAGGCCTCCTCAATTGACCGGCAACTACTATACTTAATACGTATGCTTCACACCAACACATCACTCGAGGTAAGGTGCAACCCTCAGGAACATCTCACAAGTGCCATCGATACACAAAAGGGTGCAAAACAAGGCTGCATAATGGTTGCAACATTATTAAACTTTTACAGAAATACCATGGTGGTGCAACTTAACAACGTAGATTTCTATCCTCCTAAACTCACAGGAGCCCACATTTCCACCCTATTATATGCAGACTAGTAACTTTAAGCCCGTTAAATTAACGGGCGCTAGTTGACCATTGGAGCCTTCTTAAAAAATGATTTTCCCATTGGTAAGTGTCAAGAACTCTGCATATGCTCAGAGAGATTTAGCCGTTGATTTCTTGGGGCCATCGTCCTAAAAGAGAGGAAGCCAAAATTGGGGCTGTCGTCTTCTGTGCTGAACAAACATTCTCTCCTACACAGCCTGGGCACAGAAATAAGCTTTGTTCTTCAACCTGTTCAGTCTTGTTTCCAAACGTGCTGTGGGCCTTTCAGAGAAAAGGTTAAGCAAGCACTCCCGAGCTCCCTGTCCCTTTTGTTGGCCTCAGTCACTGCCAGGCAGCAGGAACATGCCTTCTCGTCTCCCCCCTGCAGTTTTGCTTCTCCTTCTCTTCCAAGGCCTCGTGTATCCCTTTTCACCCTCTGAGGAGCTCTGAAAGGTCGGCCCTCCAGTGCAAACTCCTTTGTGACACCAGTTCCCATTTGCGCTTTGCAGTTCTATGCCAGAACCACCTCTAGAAGAAAGGCGATTACGTGCACACACAGTACCTTAGCAACGCCCCGCCCGGAGGCAACCGCTTCTCTTCAGCCGGCCTGCTTGCCCAGTGGCGGGCAGCCGCTTCTCTTCGGCCGGCCCACCCGGCGGCTTTGGCTGGGCCGGCTTTCCTTCTCCTGGCCCACATGTCCTTGGAGGAGCAGCTGCTGAAGAACTCGCCAGACTGGTGGTTCAGCACGCCGCTTCTCCTCCACCCGCCCGCCCGCTGGCGCCCCCCACCTCTCCGCCTGGGCCCTCAGCAGGGCCCACTTCCCCAGGGCTCCGGCTTCCACCAGGCCCGCTGTCTTATCTGGCCTCGCCTGCCGCCTTCTCCCAGCCGGGCCCTCCGCCTCCTCTGGCCGAGGCCGCGGCTCTGCCGCGGCCTCAGCCGGCTTCCTCCACCGCCTCCTCCCCCTGCCTGGGAGCGGCGGCGGCCGCTTCTCCTCGGGCTGCTGCTTCTCCTACACCCGGCCAACATGGCGGCCGGCGCCTGCATCCATGTCTCCCTTGGCGTGTTCTGCGCATGCGCAGAACACCCAAAAAAGACACGGACGCAGACACCAAGCATTTTATTCTATAGGATGATGCAACAATACTCTCAAGGACCCCAGGTGGCCTTAAACATGCACTGAAGGCTTTAGCCCAGTATTGGAAGGAAGACCTGCTGGAACTTAACTATCATAAAACCAAAATTATGGTCTTTGCTAAAAGGCCCCAAATCCATGCCTGGTTTATAGAAGGGCGCAAGACTGAACAGGCCCCTTGTTCTAAATATCTGGGGATAGTCCTGCACTCCACTGGTTCTAGGAAGACACATGGGGACTATGCACCATTAAATGCACAGAGGAGTACATCAGCTGTCCTTAAGTTTCTCTGAACAAGAGGTGGCCATTATTTACCCGCAGCATTTATGAAACTGAAGCCAAGCTGCTAGCACAGCTACTTTTCTGTGCCCAGTTGCCATTTGGAATCAAAATTCCTAAGAATCAGCCCTTCAAGTCCCAAGATGGGGTTCTAATGCCACCCTGTGACTGGAGATAGGCTTGATTAAAGTGGAGGCAAGGGTTTGGATGACCATACTTAACTACTGGCTAAAGCTTTCTCTCTGCCCCTTAGGCCTCCCCCCTCCCTACCCCCAACCCTGTGTGGTGACTTTCAATCCAATTGGCAACAGTCAACTATGAATAAAATGTCCCAGAGCCTATCCCCACATCTTAGTTAACATGGGCTACGATCCGGCCAAGGCATTCATCAAACAGCGTATTAGCGACAGTTCCTTGTCAGTGAAGGACTTGGGAATGCCAGCTCTCCTATGCCATACCTAACGCAATTGGAAGTCCCAAAGCACAGGAAGACTATAATGCTGGCACACTGCCATGTTCTTCCCTCAGCCATGCTTGAAGGATGGTATAGGAAGACTCCACTTACAGAATGACAATGCCCCTGCGGCTCAGGGCCAGTAGAAACAACAGGGCATGCCCTCCTGCAGTGTCTGTATTACAAGGATTTCCATACCTCCCTCATCTCACCACTATTACATGACTATCCTGATTGTATGGACCAATTTTACACCTCTTTGTTGCTTTCTGATAGCAACCCTGCTACCACCTTACAGTGCTGCCAGGTTCCGTGCAGCAGCGATTAAAATCTTCCAGATGATGACCTCTTGTTCATGCCCAGTGCCCACCTCTATGAACTAGAATACAGCCTAGCCTGCTGCCTCAGAGTGCCCCATGGTAGCCCAACCAACCTATAGACTTACAACTTTCGGACTTTTACTTTGTTGGCCTGTAGTTGCCTCTATTAGTTAGTTGCACTATTAGTTAGCTAGATTTTACACTACTCTTCAATTGCAGTGATTGGGGTAGTTAATTATAAAAGGAGGCGCCTCAGAGAATAAAACAAATATTCTTTGTTTATACACTTTTTAACAAAAGTTCCCAAAGCAGTTTACATAGATATGAACAAAATGGCTCCCTGTCCCCAAAGGGCTCAAATTATTAAAAAAAAGAAACAAGATGGACACCAGCAACAGCCACTGGAGAGATCCTGTGAGGGGATGGATAGGGCCATCAACAGTTGCTCTCCCACTGCTAAATAAAGAGAATCAGTCATCAGGAGAACACTCCTATATCCCCAGTGTGGAGTTAGGTAGCAGAGAACTTTTCTCCTTGGGTGTCTCATGAAGGAGCGTAGGGAATTACTCAATAGCTATATGAAATGAAAGCACTAGAAGTGTGCACGAAGCAGATTTGGTGTTTCATTTCGAGCTTGAAATGAAATGGGAAATGCTTGAATCTTTTCATCTAAACAGCGGCCAAAGAGGCTCTTTTGATGAAACAACAAATATGAAATCTTTTGAATGCCATATTGGAGGGCAGTTTTTCTGGGGAGAGCTGGTCTATTGATTGGGGTTGGTGGGCAGACCAGTCCTGTGAGGCAGGCCAACACACTAAGCCAGAGTGGAGGCCTGGTCTACCTGCCTCACTCAGTGGGTAGACCTGGCCTCCACTCTGGACTTGGTGCATTGGTCCACCTCGGGAGACCGGTTGACCCACCTCCACTGGAGCACACCTCTTCTCTCCCCCAACTTGAGCTAAGAACACCCCTGCCACCACTGCCTGGCTTGGTGTTATAGTCTGACACGGTCTGAAAGTGCTACCACTGCACCCCCTCAGGTAGGGAAAGGCATTTTGCCCTAAGCAGTAAAATGTCTTGGACTGTTCCTGGTATGGGTGCCAGGTGAGCCTCACAGGAGTGAGTGTTCCCCACACAGAGCCCTATAGCTGAGAAGGCCCTTTGTCGTGACACCACCTGCCTCACCTCAGACAGTGAGAATACTCGGAAAAGGACTTCTGATGGTGGATGCAATGAACAGGCAGACTGATATGCCCGGGCCCTAAACCATGTCATCTTTTAAACATTAGCACCAACACTTTGAGTTGTGCTCGGAAACAGACCAGAAGGCAATAGATCTCTTCAATCATTAAGATTTTGAGACCATTCATATGACCAGGCGGGCAGGGGAAGGGCTTCCCAAGCCTTGCCTCTGCACCCTCGACCATCATGATTGTCCTGGTGGAAGCGTGCTCTGTCCTTCCACACGATCAGCCCTGCTCCGTGCAGCACAGAGCAGGATGGATTGATCTGAGACGGGGGCTCACTGTGAATCCCACGATGCAGTGCGCAATACACACATTGTATTGAGGGGTTCCCCCAAGAAACGGGTGCCGGCTGGGCTGAAAGCAGCCCATGCTCACAGATGAGCAAGTAGCCAGGGGTGATGGAGTGCTCGCTCCCTTACCCTTGGCTAACAGCCAGGGTAAATCATGGGACTAGGTGGTTCTCACACGCAGGCTAACCCAGCCCGGGCATCCCGAGCCCAGGTTAGGCTGCATGTGAGAACCGCCTCATTATTGACTCCCACAAGAGCTATTTTCCAGTTCATAGAGAGAAAGGTTTAGTGTGGACCTGATGTGCTTGATGACTCTGATGAGAGAGCCTTTTTACATGAGAGATTTTTATTTATTTTTTTAAATGATACCCTGAAGGTTACACTGAAGAAGTAGTAACTGTTAGCCCTTGCTAACTGGGCAAAGAGGCACCTTTTAAAGTGGTGGATCTTATATTTAGCAGTGGGGAGAGCAACTATCCAACCCCAACACAGTATTTCACCAGGGCTTCTTGCTGGGATCTCTCATTTTTGATGTTGTAGACTGTGAGCCCCTTTGAGACAGGAAACCATTTTATAATACCTTTTGCTATTGGGAAATTTTGTTCAAAAGTGGTATATAAATATAATGTTTTACTGTTGAACACAGCATTCCTTGCCGCCACCGCCTCCTTGAGCCAGTAGGGATTCTCTGTAAGCCCCCACCCCTCTATATTCCTTGTAAGGATCTGTCTCTAAATTGCAACAGTCACTATGACCTTTTCTCCAGCATTCATCACAAGCCTAACATTGTACCTCCTTCTTCTGAGTAATGTGTGAATTACCTCTGAGCTTGTCTGCGTTGTTCATTCTTTAGCCTGTTACTTTGAGCCCCATCTAGTGTCAATGTTTGAAAAATACAGTCTACCTAATGTTCAAACCAAGGGATCAAGCTATAAGCTTACTATCATATTTATTGCTTTATGTATATGTTTTAATTATTGTGGTGGAAATTCTAAACATATACACTAGGAAGTAAATTCTGGGAGACCGAATTATTTTATTTTATGGTGGATGCAAATTTTGGACTTGATGTTACACGTGTAAGCTCAAAACTAGGGCACACCTTCTTTCTAGGCCACTAAGTACAGCTGGGAAAGGTTATGTACTTTAATCACAATGCAATATTGGCTTGAATGCAGCTATGGGTGTGTGTATACACTGTAACTTCTAAAAAGATAGTACTGGAAAAAATCAATGGTGACAACAGGCTCAGTGCAGTAAAGAAAACGGAATACTAGCAACTAATATTTCTAATATTCATAATATTGTTATAGTTATTACACTAGTGTCTAAGAATTTCTGATACAGATTACAAAACCAGTGCAGTTCTTTTCAGTGGTTATTGTTTCTGCCTAGCACAGGCCTGCTCAACTTAGGCCCCACCAGCTGTTTTTGGACCACAACTCCCATAATCCCCATCCACAGAGGTCAATAGCCAGGGATTATGGGAGTTGTAGGCCAACATCTTCAGGCAGCCCTGGTAGCATGTCTTACTTTTTAGCTTATGAGCCCTTCTGGAGCAGGGAATTGTCTTATTTCTTTTTTCTATATAAAGTGCTTTGAGAACTTGGTTGAAAAGCAGTGTATAAATATTCATAATAATAAATAAATAGCAGCTGCGTAGGCCAATAATGCAACCTTTGAGCCAAACCACAGAATGTAATAATTGCATTACAAAGAGACATGCTTGACCAGAAATAGCGCTTTTAAACAAAAATTGTAAAACAACTATGAAGGGGGCTGATTATCCTGATGAGGACTTGTAGCGGATTAAAGCCTTTGTCTCAGAGCAAGCTCACGTGAGGGAAAGAAATGCTGAATCATCCATGCTGAGCTGCCTGGCTAGGCTTCTCCTAAAACTATACTGTATGATTGGTAGGTTAGAAATGCTGCTACCGCCACCTCTCTTATCGGCAGAGCTTGAACCTCCCTGGGCTTGAGGTGGAATCCCAGGGAAAACTCTCGTTATTTTGCTATTGGATAAGTACAACAATCTTCCACGTGCAAGCCTACATGTGGTGAGAAAACTGATAGCTGCTGAACATCTGAGGAAGTGTTTGCACTAGAGGAATCCCCTTCAGACCCCACCTTTTCCTGAATTAAAAACCAACTCGGAGAGGCTTGTAAAAAGAAAAGAACTTTTTAAAAACCCAGTTGTATACAATTACTACAGACTGCTTCCGCCTGAGGCTTTCTCAGCTTTTAGGTACAGTTAAGAATACTTAGTAGGGTTACAAAAATAGGTTGTTCTAATGCATGCTTAAATGTTTATAGAGTCCTTTGCAATGCCTTAGGTAGGATGGGCACAGGCTAGTGTTTCTTATTTTAATTGTTATAATAAAAGAACAGTATCAGGAATATGCAAAAGCACACACACCAAAGAAATATAAAATCCATAATGCAACATCTGACTAAACAAAATTCTCCCTATGCTAAACTTCCTAAAGCCATAAGCCCTGGCTCCTTACCTTGAACTCACCAAACACCTGATAAGAATTCAAGCTTCCTTCCTTCCTGTATTTCAAGGATCTGCATAGCTATTCTACTGCAGCCAACCTCCATGGCCACAAGTCCTTCTCAGCACCTTCAGTTAAGCTTCTTCTCTAACAAAGAACTCCCTTCTTCCTGGCAATAGCTCTCTAGGTCCCACCCACCTGGTGTGCTGATTGGCTGAACCCTGGAGTTCACCAGCCTGTCAGTCAAGATAGGACTGTAGTGCACGCGTGAAAGAGAGAGTAACAGTTTACTCCTGCGACATTTTTCTTCCAAAAGATGTCCCTCAAAGCTGCTATTTTTTCCCCTTTGCCTGCTACTGAATTATTTTTTCTGAAAGTAGACAAAACTTGAATCTGGCCAGAAATAAAGAGAAGACCTTAAACCTAATGCTATCATAAAGAACACTGAGCAACAAATTGTGGAGGAGACCTTTTCTCCACAGTTTCAAAGCCTCAGGTTGGGTTGGGGAGGGGACAATGTTGGGAGATGGGCTCATCTAATTTCTTGCCCCAGGGCCCACTCCAACCTTGGTACACCATTGGTTAGACGTGTAATTAACCAAAAGGAAAAGGACTCTGAATTTAAGACACACACACACACACCCCATTTTTAACATCAAAGAACTGCGGCGGGAGGGACTAGAATGGGATTCAGATAAATAGGGTATGTTACCTTTTTGTACCAGTTCTCCAGAACAGCTGGCAGCAGTGACTGGCACATGAATCAAATAAAACGATTTCTTTGTCACTCATTAGACAATGCCTTTCCTTTCAAGTGTGTATGTTGTTTGCCCTGTGCTTTGGATGTCTGGTATTTGAGGATGCCTGACACAATTTTCTGCACACCTAAATCATCAGAGAATACATAAATATAGCCACAAAGTGCATAATGCGTTCATTCTGAGCTTCCATTATATAGTGCATAGCAACTGCAATGAAAAGTAACAAACTATTATGTTCCTATTATTATTCTATGACTGCATAGGACTGAAGATGTAAGAAACTCAGGAAAGGCAGATATGTTTTCATAAATGAAAGTGCTACGCTAGCAGAAGAACATACTGAAACAATGTAGTATGGGGATGCACAACTCAAATGTCCACGTGGACGGGAATTAACCTTGACTGAAGTGGGCCACAAGGAAAAATGATTTAATTATCATGTGGCTAAGCAGAGTAAAACACACACCCCACTCAAATGTACAACACAGCAAACAGAATAAAAGTGATCATGATAGTAATTCAGAAGTGGTGCTGTAATAGGGTAGATGGGTTCAAAGAACCCATTGTGCCCTTCATCCAGGAGCTGCTGAGCCTCCGGAAGGCAAGTTCTCCCCTCCCTCTGGCTGGGGCTCCCCATGTGTGGTAGCACCCCCCCCCCCAGCAGTGCATGCACCCACGCAGATGCACAAGTCCCACTCACTCTCCATCGTCCCTCAGGCTGGGGCTACTGCCACTGCAGCCACCACCACCGCCACCAACTTCTGGTAACTCGCCCACCTCTGTCCATCCTCCTTCCATCAGCCAAGAATCCCAGCTGATAGAAGGAGGATGGGCAGAGCTGGGCAAGTTGCCAAAGAAAGTGGCGGTGACTGCAGGTGGTCGCAATGGCAGGAGCCCCAGCCTGAGGGAGGGGGGAGATATCTACACCCCTGTAATAATTGCACAATCCCATTTAAGCTAACTTAAAAGTTGTTAGCAAATACTAAGAAGCAGTGGGTGAGCAGTGGCTGGTGAGGCTGAAATTCCTATATTGGTTTAAATGACCTAAGCAATTCTTTGGCTCAAGGCTTCCAGACTAATTGTATAAGAACTGTTGCTGGGTGGGCCACTATGCAATAAAGAGAAACAAAGGAAGAGACCCACTCCTGGAAAACCATACACACAAATGTGCCAGAAACTAAATGGGAGCCTAGGGCAGTTTGGACTCAAGTAAAGCAGGATACTATACTGTTTCATTCCATTCCTTTCCTGTCGTGATTTGTGTGTTTCTTTTAGAAACCATCTGATGCATTGTGATGTCAGGGAAACATTATTAGCTTATCTATTACAATGATTTTATTCTCCCCTCCTAGGTTTTATCTGGGATACATGCAGAATAATTATATCTTCTAGAAGTCCTTGGAGCTGAGTTTTTAATTGCAGCAGTGGCCTTCTATAATCATGTGACCTATATACTGGCATGGGGGAATTTGCACGTGATGTAGAATATGAATGCACACAAGTAAAATACTTTCATTTTTTGATGATGACTGCAGAGTGACACACAAAATTAGTCAGCCATCAAGCAATATCTGGAAAGGTGGTTGTATTATTGTTATCATCATCATCATCATCATCATCATCATCGTTGTCATCATCATCATCTTCTTCTGTTTCTTTTTCTTGTTTGATTGTGAGCCCTTTGGGGACAGGGAGCCATTTTATTTATTTACATATTTTATTTATTTTTATGTAAACTGCTTTGGGAAACTTTGTTGGAAAGCAGTATATAAATATTTGCCATATTGTTTATTTGTTTGTTATAACATTAACAGGTTCTATGAGCTCTGACATGATAAATACCTTTCACTCACTGAACCCTTGTGAATTGGGCAAGGAGGGGAACATTTGCTATGACATTCTGCAATAAGTACAGCCAGAAACCTGGCAATAGAAAAATAAAAAATGAAAGCATGTGAAGATGCATAGAAATGCAGGACTTTTTGTTGGCTTGGTTATTTTCCAGGCCTTTATTGGGAAGCATTCTCTCTTCACTTCTACTTGGTTCTTCCAGCCAAAGCTGGTATCAGAAGCTGCAGCTCCTAGCTCCAGATGTGGAGCCATGCCTCATGCTGCTTGGTTCCAGGGGGAATCTCAAGCAGGAATCTCCAACGGCCAGTTTCTTCAGACTTACCTCTTGCATCACATCTGCCCCTTCAACAAGCCAGAATAGGTACCCTCTAGGCTGTCAGGTCAACTGATCATTAGCCTGAATGTGAATTGGGCATTAACACCCAATTCACATTCACTAGGATTTAGTCCATATAAGATACTCACTACCTTGACCTGTTATCCATACTCTTATACCAAAAGTAGACGTGCGTTGATGATGCCAAACATCTCAACCTTCTGCAGCTGGAATGCAGAATATTATTCTACAGTAACAGCATCAAGGTTGCTCTCATGCATCAGCTCACATGACCCCTTAATCCAGTGATGAGACAATGGGCTCTAAAAGACTCCTGCCTCTCAGCCAGTCCAACTGTCTGAGCAAGTAGTTGCGGTAATAAGCCACAAAAACTCACCTTGTCTGGTGTTGGATTACCAACAGTCCCTTATTAGCTGGGATGTCCCTTATTTCAACGCAAAATTGTCTGTCCCTTATGGGATGCCATTTGTCCCTTATTTTCAGCTAATGGGAAGAACCTATGGCTCATATCAAACCAGTTATTTTCACGAACAACAAAATAATCAATGAGCTCCAACATCATTTCCTTCTCCCTCTGCCGAGTACTCTGTTGTTCTGGTGGGCTGCAGGCTTAGGGTTTGTTTGTTTGTTTATTAGATTTATATACTGCCCTTCCAAAATGGCTCAGGGCGGTTCACAACATTTGCCAACAGGGTTGCCAACAGTCCCATATTGGGGACATTTAACATTAACAGCTATCAATGATTGGCTAACTTAGCATTATCTAGGTATCAGGATCATGAAAATCATGCAAACCATGACTATATAGTGTTCATGTGGGGAACCTATTATTGCTGGCTAACAATGCATCTCTTTCTAGAATACAAAATGATATCACACCCAGTGTGGCTAATCATGGTTATATCAATATGCATAGGAGAAGCAATCTAAGTTGTAACTTATACCATAGTTTAAGTTGAAAGTGGTAAAAACACATAGAGCACTCAGGCTCCCAATTACTTCCGTATACTCCCTGCTACATGTCCCTTATTTGGGCATTGGACTATTGGCAGCCCTAGTCTGGTGTCACCAGCTCAGCTTTGACCACACCTCCAGTCCTCTGCTCCTCTTTCAGTGCTTCATTTGATCCTGACCAGGCCTGGCCCAAACTCCAGCCACACCTGAAGCCATGTGTCATTCTTCCACCACCCCGTGCCAGGGGTGTAGCTAGGGGAGAGGGGGCCCGTGTTCATCCCTCTCTTGGGCGGCCCCACAGAGTGAGGGAGACAATGAAGAAAATAGGGAGGGAGGGATCTGGAGGGCCCTCAGGAGCTGGGGGCCCTTGTTCTTTGAACCCTTTCGTTCAATTATAGCTACGCCCCTGCCGTGCACACCCACCACTCTTTCCTGCCTCTACAGGGGGAACTTCCAAGAGTTTCTGCCCACTTGATGAGGTCATCGGAGAGAACTCTGCTACACATGCTAACGACAACAGAGGTTTGGCTGCTGTGCACACGGAACACGGCCTTCTCAGTTATTTTCTCCAAGATTTTGAAATGCTCTCCTGGTGGGCATCCACTCCTCAATCTCAACCACAGTTTTCAGAAAGCAAGTGAAATCTTGGCTTTTAACCCAGATTTTTATATGAGTGTTTTTGTTGCTGCTGCTCTGTAGTTTATGGTCATATTGTGTATGCTTTAAAAAAATCTTTTAATTAGATTTGTATTTTTATATTCCAATTCAATATTTTAATTGTGTAACTTTTATAGTCCTATCATGTGTTAAATGTTTTGTAAGCTGCCTTGAGATTGTTTTAATGAAAGGTGATACAAAAATTCAACGATGAATAAATTTCCCTCGGCCAGCTCTTTGCTGCCCCATATTCTCGATGGCAGAGTGGACACTGTTCCCCCCCCCACACACACATTCCCTTCCCTTCCCTAACTTGTTGCCGCCGCCACCTGCTCCTGTTCTCTAGTTTTTGAAAAAGCAGAGAGATGGGGAACAAAGGACGTGTGGAGGTGTAGAATGTTGTCCTATCGTATATTAAATGTTTTGTAAGCTGCCTTGAGATTGTTTTAATGAAAGGTGATACAAAAATTCAATGATGAATAAATTTCCCTCGGCCAGCTCTTTGCTGCCCCATATCCTCGATGGCAGAGTGGGCGTTCTTCCCCTCCCCCATTCTCTTCCCTTCCCTAACTTGTTGCCGCCGCCACCTGCTCCTGTTCTCTAGTTTTTGAAAAAGCAGAGAGATGGGGAACAAAGGATGTGTGGAGGTGTAGAATGTTGGGTCACCCACCATTCTACTCCACTGGACTCCATTCCACTCCCTGGTCTCTCCCATTTCAAAAGCCAGGGACAGGGAGGAGAAGGCAGAGCAGCTGTGGCCACAGTGGGCACTGGGATGGGGAGGTGCAGTGAGGTAGAGGCAGCAAGCAAGGGTGTAGCTATAACTGAGCGGATGGGTTCGAAGAACCCTGGGGGCCCCAGCTCTTGAGGGCCACTCAGCTCTACCCCTCCCTATTTTCTGCATTATCTCTCTGAGGGGCCACCATGGAGAAAGGTGAACACATCCCCAGCTATGCCCCTGGCCGCAAGGCACCCCTCGCCAGCTCTCTCAAGTTGAGACTCAACCTGCACCCTGCCTGCTGCGGTCACCTCACGAGGCCTCAGTGGGCTGGTCCTGTACCTGACCCAGCCCATTCTCGACCGTGCCAGCTCGTCCTACCCTCCACACCTTGAATGCCTGTGCCAGAACTTGCTGCAGCCTGTCTTAGAGCCTGTTCAAAGCCTGACACATGCTTGCGTCAGCTCCTTGCCATTCCAATTGCCTGCATAGATCTCTGCTTCCTTCAGCTAGAAGGGAGGCATGAAAAGCACTGTGGCAAGCTCAGTTTGCTGCATCTGGGTTTGGGGTCTCTTGTTTTTGTTTTGATCGCTTAGAGGTCTGGTTGTGCTCTCATTCCAGCTGCAATATTTTGTAAAGCTTTAAAACGTTTTCTGACAATCCATTGGTCATGCACAATTACAAAGCTTGCTGTTCTGTAGTGAAAACTATAACATGGGGAAAATGTTTAAATATCTTTCAGTTCTTTACAAAGCAAGAAAAGGAGGAAAACCAGAATATTCTCATCTTAATTCTAATATGGTCATATGAATTATATATATAATTCCATAGAGCACCACATTGACTAGAAGAAGGACAAAACCCAAGTTCAGCACTGGACAAAACGGGCTCCTCTTGGTTCAGAATGGACAGGCTCCCTCTGAGCCTTGTGGAGAAATGCAAGGCACCAAAATGTGTGCGTCTCAAACTGTTTTTTCCAACAGCCAGTCTCCAGTGACTTATTTTCTTCAGCCACCTCGCTCTTCAGCAATCCAGGCTAACAAACACCATGGAGCAAGAGGAACCTCTATGTGCAATATCAGGTTGACTCTAGGATGCAGCGGAGAAACAAAGACTTCTCTACAAAGCCAGGGGTTGCCGGTTCAAATCCCTGCTGGTATGTTTCACAGGCTATGGGAAACACCTATATCAGGCAGCAGCAATATAGGAAGATGCTGAAAGGCATCATCTCATACTGTGTGGGATGAGGCAATGGTAAACCTCTCCTGTATTCTACCAAAGACAACCGCAGTGCTCTGTGGTCGCCAGGAGTCAACACCAAATCAACAGCACACTTTACTTTACTAGGATACACACAGCTAACCCCTAGGTACTATAAAATTATTTTCTCCAAGAGGTGTGAGCTATTCACTGGTTTGAGTGACAATACAGACTTCTGGTCCTGGCTCTTAGGGATGTGCACAAAACCACTTTGCCTGGTTTGGTTCAAATCCAGACTATATTTGAACCAGACTGGGCATGTTTGATTTTTGCATCCCTTGAGCCAAGGGATGTTTCGGTTCAAATTAGAACCAGTTCAGGCCCTGTTCGAGGGCGGTGGTGAACATTATAATCTAGTTTTAAAATGATTGACTTACCACTGCCAAGGGCTGTGGTGGCCTTGAGGGGTGTGGAGCATGGGTGGGTCTCCCATGGCTCTCCCTCTCCCGAGTTTCTGTGGGCCTGTTTTAGGGTCATTTCGGTCTTATTTGCATGTGGCAGCCATTTATTTTGGCTGCCACACATGGAATGGGCATGACTGGCTCATGACCCATGACTGGATCATGACCTGAGCTGGCAGGGGTGGTCTCGGAGGTGGCCTTGGGTTCCCCCAGGCTTATTGTTTTGGGGGATTTCAATGTCCACGCTGAGGCCCCCCTAGTGGGTGCGGTTCAGGATTTCATGGCCTCCATGGCAACCATGGGCCTGTCTCAATTGGTATCGGGCCCTACCCACGTGGCGGGACACACTCTGGATCTGGTTTTTGCCGACCGGGAAATAAATGATCTGGAGGTGGGGGAATTTGAGATCACTCCCTTGTCATGGACAGATCATCACTTGGTGGGGTTTAGTTTGACTGCTCCGTCTGCCCTCTGCAGGGGTGGTGGGCCGATTAAGATGGTCCGCCCCCGGAGGCTTATGGATCCGCTTGGATTTCAGACGGCCCTCGGGGAGTTTCCAGTGTCCAGAGCTGGTGACCCTGTCGAGGCCCTGGTTGATCTCTGGAATGGAGAGATGACCCGGGCTGTTGACACGGTTGCTCCTAAACGCCCTCTCCAGCTTGGTGGAGACCATTCTGCTCCTTGGTTTTCCTTGGAGCTTAGGGCGATGAGGCAACTCGGACGACGGCTGGAGCGACGCTGGAGGAAGAGTCGTCACAAATCCGATCGAACACGGGCTAGAACCCATTTTAGGGACTACGCCATGGCGGTGGGGGTGGCGAAGAAGCGTTTTTTCTCCGCCTCCATTGCGTCTGCTCAGTGCAGGCAAACAGAGCTGTTTCGTGTGATGAAAACATTGCTCCACACATCCCCCCGGACAATGGGGGAGGAGTCATCTATGGCTCTTTGTGATCGGTTTGCCTGTCGCTTTGCAGATAAAGTCGCTTGCATCCGTGCTGACCTGGACTCCAGAGTTTTGGCAGTTCCGGCAAACGTGCCTCTGGTACCATCTGGTCCCGTTGTTTTGGATTCTTTTCAGTCGGTGCGGCCTGAGGATGTGGACAAGATCCTGGGCAGTGTGTGGGCGACTTCGTGCGCTCTTGACCCTTGCCCTTCATGGCTAATAAAAGCTGCCAGGGAGGGGAGAGGCAGATGGCTGGAGGTGATCGTTAATGCTTCGTTAAGGGAGGGCAGGATGCCATCGTGCCTTAAGGAGGTGGTGGTAAGACGTCTATTAAAAAAGCCCTCCCTTGATCCCTCCAACCTGGACAATTATAGACCTGTGTCTAACCTTCCCTTCTTGGGCAAGGTGATGGAGCGTGTGGTGGCGTCCCAGCTGCAAAGGGTCTTGGATGATACGGATTATCTGGAACCTTTGCAATCTGGCTTCCGCCCCGGGTATGGGACTGAGACTGCCTTGATCGCTCTAGTGGATGACCTACGCCGGGAACTAGATAGGGGGAGTGCGTCCCTGTTGGTTCTGCTGGACCTCTCGGCGGCGTTCGATACCATCGACCATGGTATCCTTCTGGGCTGCCTCTCGAGTATGGGAATCGGAGGCACTGCGTTGCAGTGGTTTCGGTCCTTTCTTGGGGGGAGGGTCCAGAAGGTGGTGCTGGGGGACTACTGCTCGGCCCCGTGGCCGTTGGCCTGTGGGGTCCCGCAGGGATCGGTCTTGTCCCCCATGCTGTTTAACATCTACATGAAGCCGCTGGGAGAGGTCATCTGGGGATTTGGACTGAGTTGTCAGCAATATGCGGATGACACTCAGCTCTATCTCTCCTTGTCATCTGATCCTAGGGAGGTGGTGGATGTCCTGAATCGGGGGCTGGAGGCCGTGATGGGTTGGATGTAGGCTACAAACTGAAATTGAATCCAGATAAGACGGAGGTACTGTTGGTCAGTAGGAGAGCCAATCGGGATGAGGAGATTTTAGCGGTTCTGGATGGGGTTGCACTCCCCTTAAGGAGCAAGTACGCAGCTTGGGGGTACTACTGGACCCGGCTCTGCTTTTGGAGACTCAGGTGGAGGCGGTGGCCAGGGGTGCCTTTGCATGGCTTCGGCTGGTGCGCCAGTTGCGTCCCTTTCTCAAGAAGGCAGATCTGGCCATGGTTACCCACGTCTTAGTTACGTCGCGGCTGGATTACTGTAACGCGCTCTACGGGGGGCTGCCCTTGAAGAATATCCGGAAACTACAGCTAGTGCAAAATGCGGCAGCGAGGGTTCTATCCAGAGCTGCCCGTTGGGAACATATCACCCCCATTTTGAAAGAGCTGCACTGGCTGCCGGTTTGTTTCCGGGTCCAATTCAAGGTGCTGGTTTTGACCTTTAAAGCCCTAAACGGTTTGGGCCCAGGGTATTTGAGGGACCGCCTGCTCCCAAGGGTTGCTGCCCGCTTGACTTGGACATCTGAGGGGGCCCTGCTCCGGGTGCTGACAATGAGGGAGGCCCGGCTGTCGTGCACTCAGGACAGGGCCTTCTCTGTTGCTGCCCCTAGACTCTGGAATGCTCTCCCGGTGGCCATTCGTTCCTCAGACTCCATCACAGCTTTTAGAAAGCTTTTAAAGACTTGGCTTTTTACCCAGGTTTTTACATAATCGTCTTTTACTGCTGTTCTTGTGTGTTTTTATCTGTTGTCTTGTTTTTATGCTTGTTTTTAGCTTGATGTTTTTACTGCTTTTTGCTGTATGTTTTTAATTTTTGTTAAACCGCCTTGGGGTATTCTTTTAACGAAAGGCGGTATAAAAATGTAATAAATAAATAAATAAATAAATAAATGCACATGTTTGGCAGCCAAAAAAAAAAGGCTACCATTTGTGCAAACAGGGCCAAAATGGCTCCGAAATACTTGGGGGGAGGCCGACAGGCAGAAGGGAGCTGCCAGAGAAACTCCCTCATGGCCACTGTACCTCCACCATCCTCGAATCAGGCCCAAACCAGTCTGGGAGATTTGGTTTGACCATGGACTGGACCTGGTTTTGACCAAGGTCAAGCCCTTGAACTGTCATAAACCCGCCACACTCGAGACGTCCGTAATTTATGAAACAGCAGCAGGTGAAGAGATGTCTCTGGTTACAATAATTCTATCAGGCAGGCACAAGGTTTTCATCCAGCATGTCTAAAAAGCATAAGACAACAAATCACTACCAAGCACCAAGTTCAATCTGCATTCCCCCACAACCAAGGTCTCTCACTAGATTCCAGAGATCCCGAGTCCAAGGGTACGAGGAATCATGGAGGGAGGTATCAAGGCTGTCTGACAAGTGGTCTCCAGCAGCGCAGCAGAGTGAAGCTGCAGAATTTATAGCAGGTTGCCAGCTGGAATCAATCAGTGCTTCATCCAGTCAGCTACCTTCAATTTGTCTCATGCATGCTGCAAGCGACTGCTGCGTCTCAACTCCCTGATTTGGTCATGCCGCTTCTCATGCCTGCATGCCCTGGGAGATAACACCAGCAACAAGAGTTCCTCCTGGGATTCATCATTCTGCTCTGTCTCCTGCACCAAGCCCTCTTTGAGTGCCTCCTCACTCTGATCACAAAGCTGGCCCTCGGGATCCTCAGGCAAATTCACTGCCCCCACCCCCACTCCTCTTCCGGGTGCTCAATCAAAGGCCTGACACGAACCGAACCAGTTAGTGCAAACCAACTCGATTTTGAGCCATTCCACACATCCCTACTGGCTCTTGGTTTGACTGACTCTTTTGCTACTTGATCCCAGCCTGGTCTGGCAGCACCTGCTGCTTGACAGACTCATCTTGCGCTCTACCCTGGCCTGTCCTTGCTTGCTTTGCCTGCCAGTGGCCATCCCACTGCACTCTGTTCCAGCCTCAGCCAAGGTGTGTCAAGAAGCTTTGGGAGGAAAAGCTTGGCTTCTTCTAGGAGTTCTTCAGTGCCTGAAGTGTGTAACTACTTAGTTATGTTACTGGAGGGTTTCCTCTTCTGACTGAGTTTAAATAGGGGCCAGCCCATTGATCTGCTGGTTTCCTGCTTCCCTGCCATTTCCTACACTTTCCCCAAACTTAAGGAAGAGGGAAAATGGTTTTCGCAATCTTTCTAACAGGTGAGATCAAGCCCAGAGCAAGCAGATCAGGCTCAATGATGCCAGAAGCAAGGGTGAAGTCAGGGCCATGCTGAGGGTTGCTTTCCAAAGAAGACAGTCAGGTGGGGAGAGGTGAAATGTGAAGAGAAGGCTGTCATAAGCACTCCTAGTAATGAGCTACCCAGACTGAGGAGCTAGCTTGGAACTCTGGGGTTTCTAGGACCTGGTAAGTCCAGATTGGTCTGTGGGGTCAGCTGATGGTATTCAAGCTAGTTTTGTAGCCCAGAATACTCTTGACCCATATAGCTTAGGGATGTGCATGGAACCGGGTGGGGGAAGTTCCAAGGCAGGGCTGTGTGTCTGACTGTAAAAGTGGGGGAGGGTGCACTTACCCCTTCCTCCACTTTCCCCCCACCGGCACGCCTTTAGCAAAGGCTCCTCTGGGGCAGCAGCATACCTCCCTGCTGCCCTGTCTCCTCTTCACCCGGAAGTACCAGGAAGTACCCAGCTCACGTGCAAAGAGGAGATGGGGCGGCAGCATGGTATGCTGCCACCCCGAAGGAGCCTTTGCTAAAGGAGTGCTGGTGGGGGGGAAAGTGGAGGGAGGGGTAAGTGCACCCTCGCTGCCCTTAAATTCACACACCCCACCTTTGAATCAGCCAAACAGCTGGTTGTTTGAGTTGGTTTGGAGGCCCTTAAAAGGGCCTCTGAACAGGTTTGTGCACATCCCTAGTATAGCTTAGGTTTACCAAGGTGCAGGTGGCCATGGTTTTAAGGAGGTAAGTTGCCAGAGACTGACTTCTGGAGGTTCTGGTTTGGGGCACTCCCCTCAACCCTCTTCCTCACAAGTGGAAAACATTTGTTGTAATGGACGGATACTAGGATAGCTGCTATTCTTGTATAATTCAATTCATCCTATATAATAAAACCCTAAGGTATCTGCGTCCGTGTCTCTGGCAGGTGTTCTGCGCATGCGTGGCGCGCGCGGATGCAGCGACGGCAAGGACTTGCAGCCTGATTGGCTGGCGCACCCACGAGAACAGCGGCGGCGGCCATGGCCACTGGTGGGCCTGACCTGGCAGCGACGGGGACAGGACAAGGAGCCGAGGCGGCGGGCCTGGCCGGGCGAGGCGAGGAGGCGGCAGGGGAAGCCGGGAGAGGCGGCAGCGGGCCCGGCTGGCGGGCCCGGCCGGCGGGCCCGGCCAGAGCCACGGGCCCGGCCAGAGGAGGCGGTGGGCCCGGCTGGGAGGAGGCGGCGGGGGAAGCCGGAGGAGGCGGTGGGGGAAGCCGGGCGAGGTGGCGGGGGCCCGGCCGGAGCCGCAGGCGGCGGCAGCGGGGGGCCCGGCCAGAGCCCAACTAGAGGCACAGATGCTCTGTGCCCGAGCCCACCACCACCGCGCGCGTATCCAATTGAGTTCTTCTAGTGCCCGTTAATGTAACGGGCCTAATGACTAGTATGAATATATTAAACCAATGGCAGCATTTAGAGCAAAAAAAGATTAAGAATTGGGTGATGCTATGAAAGGAAGGGAAGGGTCATAGTTTAGTGCAAGGGTTCCAACCTTGAATCCCCAGATATTGTTTGATTCCAACTCTGATCATCCTCAGCCTTTGGCCACTGAGGCTGTGGATAATGGGAGTTGTAGTCCAACAACATTTTGGAACCTAAGATGAGGAACTTCTGGCTGCGCCATGCAGTATATTCTTTGAATTTAAAAGATCCCAGGTTTAATTCCTAACATCTCCAGTTAAAAGAATTTCCGGTTGCAGGACGAGAAAAGACTCCTCCATGATACCGCAGAGAGCAGCCAACAATACATGGCAAGGTGGGCCAATGGTTGGACTATATAAAGCAGCAAATGGCTGACATTCTTAGACTTCTGGGGACAGATAGAGAGCTGCAGATCAAAGAGGAGCCTTCGGCATTCTTGTGCTGAAAGCTTCTTTGAGCAGTGGATCCGGTGCACAGGGGGAGGGAGGAGCAATTTTTGCATCTCTGCTATCCTTCCAGAATCCTTTTACACATCTATAAATCTGTTCTTAGGGGTTGCACAGTCCTCAAGCACATATTTATGCAAGTGAAAAGGGCTTTTGGAGGGAGGGGAGAGACATGAAAATCTCTCCCCTCCAGTGTTCTCTCTAAGAGGGATTCCCAGATGTTATTGACTACAGTTCCCAGAATCCCCATCTGCAATGGCTTTTGCTTGGGGATTATGGGAGTTGTAGTCAACAACATCTGGGAATCCTTCTTAGAGGGAACACTGCTCCCCTCTCCCCTGTGCCCAGTCTGCTGTGCAAAAAATCCTCTGGACAGGGACACTGAAGGGTTTTTTGTAGATCTAGAGCCCTCTGGAGGATTTTAGAGAATGTCAGCCAAGAAGTTCAATAAATTCATTCAGGAGGAAAGAATGCACCAAATGCTATAATTTATTATACTGTTCTTCAATTACTGGTTCTAGAAAAGTTGTTTAAAGATTATGACTGTGACCCAAAGGTAGTCACATTCAACAAGGTTGTTGTACATGACAACTAACGTGCAGGAACAAATCCCAAACAGGTGATCCAAGATATGTATAGAAAAAAAATCCCCATCTGAAGAGAGGTTAGGCTAATGGAAAGTTATTCATGTGGGTTGCTTTTTTATTTTTCCTGCATCCTCCTTGGTCCCCAGTCTTTAAAGTGAGTCACACTAGTCGTATTTATAGGTTGAAATTATGTTTCTCTCATTTTGCTAAGAACCATTCACGTCATAATAGAACTGAGCTCAGCATTTGATCTCAGATCTACATGCACTATGCTCTTCACTGAATCCAATATGTTCTGCATGTCTTTGTAGCATATTTGCCAACATGGTTGTTTATATTCATGATTAATTCACATAGTACTATCATAATGCACAGCTTTTCAGAATAATTTAATGAGCATAACCTAAAAATACGAAACAAAATGAAATACTGTACAAGGAGGAAACGGTGTTTGGAACAACAACAGAAAAAACATGAATACTTGCCAGTGTAACTGCATGCAAATGTAAATTTAGAAAATTATAGCCCATGGTTAAACCAAATTATAATGTATCGTAAACAGAGTTTCCCCATGTCAGAGGTGCTGGGCAAGAAAGCATGTTTAAGCAGCTAAATCAAAAGGTGCAAGAAAGCCAGTTGACTCATCCGTGGATGGTTTACAGTTGCCAATGCTAAGCTTAGCAACTGCTTCAAGTAAATGATCAATCTTGATGGCTCATTGGTTGGTTAGTAACATCAAGCAGTTGCACACCTTCCACCTGCTCCTATAGCCCTTTCTTTAAAATCCATTTCACTGTTGAATGAGAACTGGCATCAGCACAGGGGTTTTTAAACTTGTTTTTGGACTATATCATTCCCCTTCACCTGTTGATGATGGGATTTGTAATCCAACAACATCTGGGGACTCAAGTTTGAGAACCCCTGAGTTGGCTTGGCTTCAGCCCATCAAACCGAGTGATGGATGCCAATAAAGCTGATTCTGTAAAAAGTGGTCACCGGTTAGTTTGCAATCAGGATGTGTGTGTAATCCTCTGACTCATTACTGTTCCAATGTATTAAACCACTAAGTACTACTGTACATTGGAATAAATGCCATTGGCAGTCATGGGAAACCAGTACCACGTGGCTGAAAGTATGCATTTAGCGTCATCTCTTTTTAAAAAAAGCATTCTTGTATCAACAGTACATGTACTATTGGTACTACGCTGAATGCTATGTATGGACACTATTAACTTGGTTACATGTTATACTCCCCTCAGATGAAAAGCGGCCACATGCAAGCTAGGTTCTGCTTGTGGTAAACTCTGAAAGCTCTCTTGGAAACAGGCAGAGAAACCTGGCTGTCTTTCTCCATTCATTGTTAACCAATACTTACTGAATCTTTCCGTTAGCAACTAATTTTTGCATGGGGTTTGGAGGGAGTGGTGCAAGAACAATGAGCTGCTAAGGAGCGGTAATAGTGAAAGCAGGGGCGTAGCAAGGTTGGAGTGGGCCCAGAGACAAGATTTTAAAATGCCCCCCCCCCCAAAGTCCAGGGCCTCCGCACACCCCAGGCCCCCAAGGATTTAAGTCTGATATTCCAAAATAAGTATGCTGCCTGCAAATACATTTCACTGAATACACACATGCACACGTCACATATATAGTGATATACATTGAGTACTATACATTTGTATTACTTTTAATGCCTAGAACACACTAGAAAGATGAATGATTAAAACGGGCCCCTCGCTGCAGATTAGCAAAGGAGACTTTCAACCATGCAGGGTGAACCTATGTTTGTTTTCTCAGAATTCTGAACAAATTCAGTCAAGTTTGATTCCAGGAGGTTTTTCACAGGAGGCTTTTAAAGCCCTTTAAGACACATCTCCTCTGGAATGGAGGTGCTGCATTCACATGTTGGCCAGATTTACCCTGAAGTCCCTGCAGGTTATTGGGGAGCAGTTCACACACAAGAAAAATAAAATAAAAGCACCACACATGCTTCACAGTTCTCACTCAGACCTTCTGGGTTGCAAAACAACTTGAACATAAGTGCATTTATAAATGAATGAATGAATGAATAAAATTAATAAAATACTGTTCCAGAAGTTTTTGCAATTTTGTGCCATGAAACAAGCCACTTATAGGACTTTTTAGATAGTTTTTTTTAAGTCAGCAAATTTTCCAAGCTGTTTCAAAATAAATATTCAGAGACTTCTCGGTCCCTCCCCCCCCCCCATATCCAAGCCCTATGGCAAGCAGATCCCTATATATGGGGGGGGGGGGCGGGAAAGGTAACCACAAAAAGGAGTTCACACTCTACCTGGCAAATGCTGGTCTGGGTTAAGCAGGGCAGCAAGGGGTCTTCTGCTGCAGAGAACACTCTGGCTGCCTCCTCCTTCCTGGCTTGCTTGGGCCCTACTCGAGTTCAGGCTTCACTGCGGCCTACACGGAGGCCTCCGTGGAAGCCCCGCCCACCCGCCGATCAGCTGAGAGGCGGGAGAAAAGGAGCTCTTTGCCGCTTGCCTGCTGCTTCGATTGCGGGCCAGCAGAACAAGCAGGAGAGACGGTGAAGAGGGCAGTGGCTGAGAGGCTATGGGGCTGGGCAGGGGGCAATGGGGAGTCACATGAGGTGCCCCTGGGGTGCCCCTCCAGGCAGTGGGGCCCCCAGACAACTGTCTCCCCTTGCCCTATCATTGTTACGCGCCTGAGTGAAAGCATAGATAAAAAACAGATGGGACAAAATGACCAGCAACTCTACAATCTCCTCCAGCTTTCTTGCTGACTCTGGGAAAGTATTCAGAATTCTCAACAGTTAGAGTTTAGTTTAGTTTACATGTGGTTCCTTTTCGCATGAGGAGCATGTAGCAAGGCACTTAATTACTCAGGAAAACAGAACATCAGAATAGTCTGAGATTTAATTCTAGAGAAGAGTATAGACTTTGCTGCAGTATTCACAAAAACCATGTGCTAAGGACTGGTTACCTCTTAATGAATTTACATCGTTCCATTGTTCAGTAAATAACATCAGAGTGGGGGAGACGGACATTTCAATCAGTGATAATTTTTGAAAATCTAAGCTTCCGAATGTATATTTTTCTATCATCTGAATTTAAAAAAACCTTTTCAGATACCATAAATATGTATTTTTTATTATTTGGGTTTCATATCAATCGAATTTCCAAATAGGTTACAAATAATTTAAGTTACAAATAAATAATGTCAAATTCAGTAAAGTATGTTGAATTGGAGCAGGAAAGTGAGTGTACAGCTGTTGGAGAAACAAAAGTCCAAAGCTCTTCTGCATGCACAGAGCTTGTTGTGCAGTTATCTAGACTGTGCATCTAACATATTTTAAGAGCTGTACAACTTTATTATAATAATCATCTTCTACAGTGCTGTTTTGGACTGGCATACAAAAATGAAAACAGTGAAGACAACTTGCAGTACATGTGTTTGCGCGGCATAGGGTATCCTTCCTCTGACATACCAATAATTCAGCTGGTTGATGTATACATTTGTCTGAGAAGCCCAGCCTGCTCTTCTCCTTGCACAGAATCAGCAAAAAGAGGACATTTGTGGGAAACGTTTATTACAAAGAATGAATGGAATCCCAGAACTAGTGCTATAGCTCCAATCTGGCAGACGCTTATCTTTGCATAGTTAGATTATCATGGGAATAAATTTACACAGACAGACACAGACTACATTAGGGCTACATTAGACATAAAAATGTTTTATTGCATTTAACCTGTATATGCATTAAATGAGTCTGTCTCCAATACAATAAATGAATCTGTCTCCAGTACTATAATTTAGCCCGCAACATATGTTTAATGACCAAATTAAAGGGACCATATTAGGGAGGAGAGCTGGTCTTGTGATAGCAGGCTTGGATTGTCCCATTTGCTAAGCAAGATCTGCCCTGGTTTGCATTTGAATGGGAGACCACATGTGTGAGGACTGTAAGATATTCCCTGATGGGATTGCTCTCTTTGTCTCTCCAAGACAGGACTGAGAGAGAATCCTGCCTGCTACCTTGGAGAAGCCCCTGCCTGTCTGTGTAGACAATACTGAGCTAGATGGACCAATGGTCTGATTCAGTATAAGGCAGCTTCCTATGTTCCTGTGTTCCTAAATCCTCTGAACGTTGTTATGCAATCTTGAGAGGCACAAGATTCATTACAAGTTAATAAATTATTAATTTATTCTTAATCATGTATCACTCATGGTAGAAGCCAGTGGAGGTTCACCTGTTTGGAGGGCCACTTGAAACACAACTACATGTGTTGCACACTTTTCCACATGGAAAGCTATTTGTGTGTGAAGGAGATCCTGATTCAGTCAGGATTGCAAGGGGGTGAGTCACAGTTTCACAGCTACATGGGGAACCACTTCACACAAACAGCTTGCCATGTACAGTAACAGCTGTGATGATGTGGTTGAACTTCAAGTCATCATCCATGCAGTTTCTATGCCTCATCCTTAGACTCAACATTAATCTGGAATAAATGGTACCTGGGCTGGTCTTGCATGGGGCTATCAGCCCTTTCAATTCATTTTGTCTTGTGAATCTTCCCTTGAGTATGCACGTGAAGCAGATGCCAAAATGAACTCTGCAGTGATCATCCAAGGATAGCTGTGCAAATATTGCTAACATGGATTAGAAACCTTGCTTTGCACACAGGCATTAGAAAAATGCTACATGGGATAAAGACAGCTGAATCCTTTGTCATAGTTGAATAACAAATGAGTTTTTAGTGCAGCCCTTATATTCATTTAGACTTTTAACCTACCTTGTCTTGAAATACTCTTGAACATATGAAGTAAAAGTAAAGTGCCTTTCAGCATGTGAAAACAACACTGTTGTAGCATTTGGAGACTGTCAAATTGAGTATGTCATGAGCAGCGCCAGCTTCGTTAACATGGTCTTTTGAGCATGTGCAGAGGCCTTTCCTCCTCACCACTGAAGGGTTGGTCACACATTGGTGTGTGGGATGCTCTTCTTGCCTGCAGTGTCCTGAGTGTGCCTGCAACCCTCACCCCACACTGACATGCTCAGAAGCCTCACCCATCCACTGCCTGTGCTTGATCATTGTCAGAAACCGATTGTGGAAAGAATCTGTCCATGGTTATAGCATTTGTAACCTAAGACAAGTGATGTAAGCATGGGCCGTAGCAAGGTTGGAGTGGGCCCAGAGACAAGATTTTAAACTGGCCCCCTCTCACTGAAGCTCAGCTCATGAAGTAAAAAATCTTAAATGAGGCTGAATAGTGGGGTACGTACATACACCTATGTGCCACAATAGAACATCATCCCAAATCATTTTTTAAAGGTTTTGTAAATTGTGGACAATGCAAGTCATTTAATGGTACTAGAGAAAGGCATGCTGTTTTGGTAGCTCCAGGTCTTAACACTCACATCAATTTCAGAGGATGAATACAGCTGATGAATACAGCCCAGGCGGGTGCGTGATGGGGGAGTCAGTCATGTGACTTGCTTTGGGGAGGGGCAAGGCAGTGGGCCCCCAGACTACTGTCTCCCCTTGCCCTATTACAGTTACGCCCCTGAGCAAGTGGGTGGGCCTTTGGAATGTGTCAGCACAAGGCTTGTTGCAAACACACTCTCGGGATCTTGTACATTAGTACAGTGTCCCTTTTAATAATCTCTAAAGCAGGCTAAAGTGTGTACACACGTTTATTTTAAAAGTGAACCCAGAGACTGTCGCTCAAACGTAGGGTCTAGATTGTGCATACAGCCATATGTGCATTGAACACAACTTAGGAAGAATTGCACAGACTGTAAATAAGGACAACATAATGTGAGAATAGCTCTTGAGAGTCAGAGATACAACGATGATTCCAAGACAGAGATATTCCAGTCTTTAAGAAACTAGAAGATTGTGGCCGACAGCAAAACTACTCATGAGTACTCCAAAGGGAATTAATGAGACAAGTTAGTCGTGACAAGCGGGTCCCATTAATGTCAGTGGGACTACTCGTGAGTAGTTTAGTCCGGCTGTCAGCTACAGTATTGTATTTCCAGGAGAGGCAGCGTCGTTTTCAGGCCTTCTGTAGCCTCTTTACACTTTGGGAAAAGGTACCCTACACGCTTCAGTGTGGCACCGTTGCTGCTTCCCAGGACCAGGTTGGCGTGAAAGACGAAAGCCTGCGGCGCTGAGCCCGCGCTCCACAAGGAGTCCAGCTAATCTGCAGGGGGGGCGGGCGGGGGGCACGCGCCGTCTGAGGTAAACGCCGCACGCGGCGCCCAAGCTGTCAGGTGGACGGCGTGGAAAAACGTCAGCTCACCATCCTCGGCGTGGAGTGGTACATCCCGCGTCTCCCCGTGGCGCTGCAGCGAATAGCCTTGCCTGCAGAGCGAGGCGAGCGCATCTGGCTCTGCCGGCTCTTCCTGGATGGAGCAGGTTTAGTTGCCTGCGGCGGAGGTGCGAGCGGAGCGCGGCCGGCATTGACAGAGCTGCAGCCAGCCAGCCAGCCGGAGCCGGGAGGGAACAGACAGCTCGGCGACTCGCCTGGCAGAAGGAAACCCCGCGCGTCCTCCATTCTTTCCAAGGCTGCAGCAGCTGAGGCATGGCCGGGCGAGGTCGGGGCTGGGCGCTCCTGCTGCTGCTGCTGGCGCTCTGCGGCGTGCTGGGCGCCTTTTCCCTGCAGGGCTCCGAGGCGGACCAACCTGAGGCGGCGGCGGCAGCGGGCGGCGGCGGAGAAGGCGCGGGTGGCGGCGCCGGCAGCAGCGGTGCCAACCGGCGGCGGCGCCTGAGCCAGGAAGACGGCATCTCCTTCGAATATCACCGCTATCAGGAGCTCCGGGAGGCGCTGGTGTCGGTGTGGCTGCAGTGCTTGTCCATCAGCAGGATCTACACGGTGGGCCGGAGCTTCGAGGGCAGGGAGCTGCTGGTCATCGAGATCTCCGACAACCCCGGCGAGCACGAGCCTGGTAAGGACGGGAGAGGGCGTCCGTCTCTTCGTCGCAAGCCACCCGCCCGTGCCCAGCTCAGGGCATGGCCGGGGCGCTGGCGTCGGAATCAGCAGGGCGCCGTCCGTCTAACGGGCTTTTGAGGGCCCGGGGACGACGACTCCGCTTCTCCTTTACCTTCCCGGGGGCCGTCCTCGTTGAAGCGTTATTGGTAAGATGTATTAGAACCATCATTGTGCCAGGATACGGCCACCTTTAGGACAGTGGACGAAAAGGCTCGATTTCAGGGCTCCAGGAACATCATCAGGTTGTAAGTCCGCATATAGAAGGCAGCCAGTAGGCACCGCATATGATGTCAAAGATCGTTGCAATTACGCTATTTTTAATGGCAAGACATTACTGCCATCATATATATTTATAGAGAGAGAGCCAGCGTGGTGTAGTGGTTAGAGTGCTGGACTAGGACCGGGAGACCCGAGTTCAAATCCCCATTCAGCCATAATACTAGCTGGGTGACTCTGGGCCAGTCACTTCTCTCTCAGCCTAGCCTACTTCACAGGGTTGTTGTGAAAGAGAAACTCAAGTATGTAGTACACCGCTCTGGGCTCCTTGGAGGAAGAGCGGGATATAAATGTATAAATAATAATAATAATAATAAAATAATATACATATATGTGCTTTGCCTAGGGAGCAAGAGGTTGCCAGTTCGAATCCCCGCTGGTATGTTTCCCAGACTAGGAGAAACACCTATATCGGGCAGCAGCAGCGATATAGGAAGGTGCTTAAAGGCATCATCTCACACTGCGCGGGAGGAGGCAATGGTAAACCCCTCTTGTATTCTACCAAAGAAAACCACATGGGTCTGTAGTCGCCAGGAGTCGACACCGACTCCACAGCACAACAACAATTTATAGACTTGGCAACACAGAATGTGCTGTGATAATAATAATGATTGAGTACCTAGAGATGAAAGAGCCTTCTCTCACAATCTTTCCCATCCTTGACAACAACGATTTTGAGTTAGCCCAGGCTTACTTCTAGATATGCTGCTTACTTCTAGATATACTTCTAGATATACTTCTAGATATGTGAGAAAGCTGATGCCATGTGCTGAATTCAGCATGGACTCAGCATTGGTTCCCAAGGTGTTCTTGGACTACAGTCCTCAGCCACAATGGCCAAAAGCTGGCCATTCTATTCTAGAGCATAGGGAACTGCTGATGGTGTTAGGGCCATAGATGCACAAAAGCTAGAAAGCGGCAACAGAGACTTCTAGCATGTGTCTGAAGATGGGGCAGGAGTATTGATATAAAGAAACTCTGGCTGCACTGCTAGATCACATATAGGATAGTGAGCACTAGGTGTACCAGTATTGGAGACCCAGATCTTTTCAGAAGTAGTTATGGAAGTAGCAATGAACAGACTAATTAGGAAATTGGGGTGTGATTATACACAACACTTTATTTGATAAGGCTTTGCATTTTGACACAAAACTGGCATAATGTTAGTATGTGTGCTTCTTTTTGAGATAAATCTCAGTGTTGGTGCTGCAGATATTTTGCAGTAAATTTAGCAAAGAGTATGCACAGCGAGGACGTTATTTGCCTAGGGAGCAAGAGATTGTTGGTTCGGATCCCTGCTGGTATGTTTCTCAGACTGTGGGAAAACATCTATATTACTTTGGGACTATGGGAAACACCTATATTGGGGCAGCAGCGGTATAGGAAGATGCTGAAAGGCATCATCTCATACTGCACAGGAGATGGCAATGGTAAACTCCTTCTGTATTCTACCAAAGAAAACCACAGGGCTCTCTGGTCTCCAGTAGTCGACACCGACTGAACGGCACAACTTTACTTTATACAGTACTTGGTATACACCCACTGAGCAGGATCCACACTGAGTTCGTAATGAGTTAGTCCTATTGACATTAACGGGACACAAATTAGTCGTGACAAACTTGTCTCATTAATGTCAGTGGTGCTTAGTCATAACTGAGTTAGTATGAATCTTGGTCATAGTAATTTTTATGCAAATATTGAAAAGGAATATGGGTTTTTAAGGCCTAGATTGTAAATCTGCTGAGAATTTATCCTGTGCTTGATTCCCTTGAGTTAAGTAGAAGCACAGCTCTGCTGTGAATTTGCTTCCTCTGAACTTGGTTGCTTGCTAGAAGATTGTGCTTGTCAACTATTTCAGTTATTTGTGCTTAAAATCAGTGGGACTTCAAAGCTCCTAACTGTGTGCTGGATTTCTGTCCTGGCTTCAAGCCTGCTGAACACTTGGAAATGGAGAGTCTTTACAATGACTCCAATAGGTTAGCTTTTCTGTTCCTCTGTTGCAGACATCCTCTTGAGATCATGGCCCATATGTTGAAGGTGCTTTGCTTCCAGTGCTAGATTTAGGCACAGGCTAAGTAGGCTGGAGCTTACGACCTCACATAATGAGGGGCCTCTGGATTCCCCCCCCCAAAGAAATCAAATTTCAAGTTTTAAATAATTAGTTGAAAAATAGAGAAAGGAAAACAGTTATTCTGTTAAGACAAAAATATACCTATATGGCTGCATAATGAGTTATATTGAGTTTATAAATCTGATCAGAAATAACAAGAGGTTATACAGGTGACCCTTATTTTCTGCGGGTTCTCACTTTGCGAATTCACCTATTCATGGTGAAGCACTCTCCCCACTGCTTGGCTGGCATGCCGGGAGGCTTAAAGAGGGGCACACATGACCAGGTGCCTTCCTCACCAGCTCTCTAAGCTTTCTGGGGCTTAGAGTGGCAGAGTGGAAGGCTCTTGGCCACATGTGCCACTTCTTAAAGACCACTTACATGGGGAGACTTTAAGAAACAGCGCAAGTGGCCGAGTGCTTTTCTCGCTGCCTCTCTAAGCCTTTAGAGAGGTGGTGAGGAAGGCTCTTGGCCACTCGCACTGCCTCTTTAAGCTTCCTCGTGTGCCAGCTGGGGAGCGGGGAGAGTGCTGGTTTTCCTCTAGTGCACAGGGAGACTTAAAGAGGCAGCATGAGTGGCTGGGACACTCTTTAAGTGTCCCAGCCACTCGCCCACCTGAGTGTCGAACCTAACCTTGTTTTCTGGGTTAAGTTAAGCACTCAGATACCATACAATCACTTTTTGCAGGAGTTTCCTGGAATAGAACCCCTGCAAAAAATGAGGGACCCCTGAATTGAAATTACATTAGTTCAGGACCTGGTTTTTGATCCTGGATCAGAAATTTGATCCAGAAGCAGTTTGATTCTGGAATCGTATGACCCTGAGAACAATTTTGATCTTTGCCAAGTATATATGTACCATATATGGACCATGCCAGACCTCGCAGAGGCCATTTGTGCATGCACGGTGGTGGGGAAAATGGCTGCCGTGCCAACTTACGGAAGCCCGAACAGGCCGAAAAAGAGGGGTATATGAGCTACGGCAGTGATAAACGAGGCTGGTGAGGGGAGGGAGAACCTCTGCAGGACACACACGTACCCGCGGCCTAGAGGAAGCCCCCCAAAGGGGCTAAAGGTTAAAAAAACCTTTAAAACCCCCACAAAACTTCTCAACCCCCCAAAACGAACCAGGGGGGCGTTTCTAATGGGTACCGGACCGAACTGGTGTGGTCAGGTTCGATTGCAGGCCAGACTCGAGCTGAACTGGGCCAGCCGGTTTCGTGCACATCCCTAATTCTCATATATACACACACAGAAGGTAGGAAGGAACTAACTAACCTGGAGTGTCTGTAGTGCACTGATCAGCATGCTGGAGTGATGAGTTAACGCATCCAGTCAGCTGTTGCTGCTGTATATAATATAAATGTCTTCTGTTTGGCTGCATACTTCAGGAAGCTTAGATTTCATAGGGAAACTCTTCTTGTATACATAGATTAGGAAGATAATATATGTACTGCATGTAGTAATTAATCTCTAAATCTTAGTAATTCAAGCAAGATCCCTTGCTCTTCTGTTTAATTTATTGTGTGACCATGAAATGCTGCTTGTAACATATGGTGCCCTTTGCAGATTTTGGAGAAGGTGTAGGGGGACAGCCTGTCCACCAGAACAATCAAAGTTTGTGTATGTTTCAGTTTGGTAATATTGGCATGCAAGCATATTTTATGTATTGTACATTAGCTTGAGCTTTGTGAGAAGCATTTGTGAAAATAATTTTTGGGGTGTGTCTATGTAGCCAGTTGCCAGTATTCTGTCACACTCTGGTGTGACCAAGAAAAAGAATCCTGGATGAGTCAAATGAAGGGGAAGGGCTACGCCACTAGGAGCAGGCTTGATTGTCAGTAGCAGGGGCCACCAGAGAGCACCTTTAGCCTCTGTAAAAATGGTGTTTCTGAGTTCCCCCCTCTACCTTTTTTTGCATTAATGAATGGTTTATGCCATGTATGGCAAAATGAATGGTGGCTGTTCACTGCTGGGGTAGAGGAGTAAGACCTGCACTCCAACTTTGATAAAGCAGAATGTCCCAGTATATCTTGATTCTACTTGGTTATAGGAACACACTCTGGGTCCTCTCTTCTCCAGTTCAGGAGTCCAATGCATCCACACGTGGAACACCTACTTTATTGAAAGGTAGAGTGATGCCAAGGAAGAGCCAGAGAAAATGCATGGTGCTTTAAGAGGAAATTGTTTCATAGCACACGACATTGTGGGTATTCAGAACATAATTTAGTCCAGGCATCCCAGACAAGGCTGTCAAAATTCTGAGAGCCCTCCAGATTGCAGCAGTATATGGCAAAAACAATCTCAGACCCACGGCAGCCTTTCCAGCTGTGCAAAGTCACTTCCCCAAAACTGTGCCATTTCAGTGCATGCCCTTCATGATCTTTTAGACCCTGTGCTATTGAATAGGTTATTTTCCCACTTTCACCTGAAGCATTTGCTTTGAATCGCTGTTATCAAAGTCCCTGATATGAAATACAATACTGTGGTAAAATCCAATTTAAAAAAATCTAAGCCATCAGTGATGATGTTTTGAAAAAAGTACCAAAAGCAACAACAGGGTACATGCAGTTTCCTACAGAGAAGTATTAATGAGACTGACCCACAGATGTTTGGTCGGCACCCTCAGTGTTCAGGCTTGTGTGGGGAATTAGCTGTTAAAGGGGTCAGCTTCACCAGTTTTAATTTGTGCAAATGTTTGGACTCAAGAAATGACTGGATTTGAGACAAGGATATCGTTTCAAAATTAAAGGAAGAATTTATTAAAATTAAGGGGGAAACAGGAAAAGAATTGGTGTGATTAGAGCAATTAAAATGTACTAAGCAATGGACAGCCAGGAAAACAAACGAATGAATCATAGAACAAATCAATCCAGAATTTTCACTCGAGGCACAAATGACGAGGCTCAAGCTATCATACTTCAGACACATGATGCGAAAACCCAGCTCCCTTGAGAAGTCCATAATCTGGGAAGAGTTGAAGGAAAGAGAAGAAGAGGACGAACAGCAGCAAGGTGGATGGACTCGATTACGACAGCAATGAATGCACCACTGAGGGACCTTAAAGCCCAAGTTGAAGACAGATCATCCTGGAGAGAATCTATCTATGTGGTCGCTAAGAGTCGACACCGACTTGACGGCACTTAAGCAAGCAAGCAATTTAACCACAATGAGGTGTTTCTAACCTAAATGAGTAATAAAGTATGTTTCTAAACAAACAACTACAATGAGGCATTTTAGCTTAAAGTCTAATTGTGTAAGTTTCCCAGGCGGGCAAGAGAAAGATGATAAGAGAGGGGGAAGGGGGAAGTTTGAAAATAAGTTACAGACTGGGGTTCTGAGAGCTGGACAGTCGCTATACTGCACCTGTCTCTAGGCAGCGGGGCCTCAAGCAGCTGGAGATTAATATTGTTTGGGGACAGCAAGGTGGAGAGCTAGTTTTTGTTTTGTTTTGCAAGGATTAGTATATGGCCACGAGATTAGCTCCTCCGTGGGTCCAGCTTCCTACGCTTGCTAGGCAGGGGCGTATCTAGGGTAGGGCAGGCAGGGTACGTGCCCCGGGCGCCACGTGAAGGGGGCGCCATTTTTAAAATTAAAAAATGGCCGCCAAGAACAAAATGGCCACTGTACATGCTCAAATAGCCTCTGTGATGCCCTAGGCCATGCCTCGGAGAGGCCTTTTGAGCATGCATGGTGGCCATTTTGTTTTCAACAGCCATTTTTTAAAAATTTATTTTTAAAAATGGCCACCACACATGCTCAAATGGTCCCTGTGAGGTCCTAGAGGCCAGCAGGGCATTAGGGACCCTTTGCAGACCCCCCCAATGGCCTTTAGGAAGCCCCCCGAAGGGGCTATGGGTAATTTTTTTAAAAAAATTAATATAATATAAGTTACTGTACACATATTCAGATTGGCACTATGTACAGAGAATCAGGGCTTGTGAATACTGAGCTGAAGCTTATGATCTAGGATTGTATTCATTTGCTCTTACTTTGCTTCTTGTGATAAGTGAGTTAAATGTGATGTCTTAATAATATGGCTATTAATGGTGCGTTTGTCTTTGAATCAGTGTGAAATCCTTAGTATTAAGGCCCACTGGGAGTTTCTTGCTCTCTTTCTCTCATTTTAACTGTCTTTCTGAAAGACTAGAATATATTCCAAGCAGTGACACAGTTTACTCTGCATATCCTTTAATTATTTTCAGAGTATCTGGGAAAAGTCAAATTCTCCATTTATTTTAAAAACTTATGTAATAGTGATGCTACAATGCATAGTAGAGAATTAGACAGGCACTTCTGTTTAGTTTTCCAAGTACACCTCCACATAGTATTTGGGTATTTCATGAGCCCCAGCATACTGAAATTTGTATTTTACGAGCATTTTTTGGTCTGGCTACATCCACTGCTAAATAGTTTTTGAAAGATTAAAAGATTAACGAGCTTGAATTGTATTTTTCAGCTGATATTATGGTAAGGTTATCTGAAAGATGGGTGTCAGATGTTCGGACAGGGGGAGCAATTTCAGTGCTTGCCCTAGGCGTTATTTTCCCTAGATACGCCTCTGTTGCTAGGTAAGCTGGGTGAATTGGTACAAGGACCAATCCAGGTAGTGATTTCAAGCTCTTTTGAGGCTGCAAGCAAGCATATGGAATGCTCTGTGGGGCCCAAGTATAGCATGGTTGGTTTGTTTGCAACCAAAGATGGTTGGGTTGTTTGCAACCAAAGATGGGGGCGACTAGCCTACTACCAACTAAGTGACTTGTCCCCATATGTACCATAAACTGAGAGCTCACATTGCGGTGCAGCTCCTGAGCATATACAAAGTGCAATCTCCAAGACTGGAGATGCAGCTGCCAACAGGGGGCTCCTAGGAGCCCGGTAGAACAAATGCGGCTAGTAATAGTAGCAAGATTCATACAGAAAATTGGGCATGTGTGAGGCAGCTCTGTGGCATCTTTCATTACACTTCTACCTAATGAACCTATTATATACCTGCTTTCCTGTCAGGCAATGGAGACTACAGCATGTTATGCAGCTATATACAATGGTCAAGTGAGCTGCAGCATCAGAAGCATATTTAACTGCAGTCAAGAAAGCCCATGATCATACTTCATGATAAGATGCTATACTAATTTATTTTCTGCCTCATCTCAGAAAAGATAGAGTAAAATAAGTTATACGTAACAACTCTTCATATTTTGCAGTATTTACATTGTTCACAAAAGGTCTAGTGTGCAATGCTAGCATTTAATATACGATCAAAGCCTTTTGGCAAAGTCAGGTCTGGCACTGTCCCATCTTCAACATTTAGCAGATCTATAAGCGGCTGGAAAAGAGAGAGCCGCTCTGAGTTTTTTAAAGTGCATAACTCGTTTTCAAGATTTGCCAAGATACTTTAAAAATACTTGCACAATAAATCAGATTTGTTCCAAAAGAGCTCTTCTTGTCTGTAATGTATGCATTAAAACAATGGGCTATTAAAATAAAAACAACATTTTAAAATCTTCTTGCAGTTTTATTCAAGACAACCTTTCAGCGCTTAAGAAGACATGGTATTCCAACAACAAAGTTATAGAACAATGCACCAAGAGGGGTGGGAAATGCCAGCCTTGAAGTAACATTAGACTAATATTTTGGCATTCAGATAGGCACATTGGTAAAAATATTTGGTATCAGGGTACTATTGTGAAAATCAGACCAGCTGCATGTATAATTTAATATACAGCCCTTCCCAGGTTTTTCCCCATTTGTTTTTTAAATATAAGAGCTACCTACATCTTGCTGTCATTGTGCAGGTGTAACTCCTCGGTTGGCCACTGTCTGGGGCCCGAAGGAGAGGGAATGGGCCTTGGAGGATGCATGCTCATAGGTACATGTTCTCTAGTCTATACTGTATTTTTGCCTCCCCCACTTTAAGTTGTGAAGGGAACTGTTCACTTGCTGCTCAAAGGGTGGAGTAATTGTCCTTGGGAGGGGTGCACTTACTCTGAGGTACATTCTTTCCCCAGATATAACCCTTGCAAGCTGCTGCAGATCTCTTGAAGGACTTTGGGCATCAAAGAGAGAAGGGAAAGAGAAAATGTGTTTCCCTTCAGTTCCTGAAGCTGTTGGAGTGGCTGGAAAGCCATCACTGTCTGCAGCCCCAATGCTTGATGCAGGAACAATCTGAAGCAGAGGGGCTGCTTTAGAGGTCTTTCTGGTCTCAGCTGCATTAACTCCAGGGGTAGCTCCCTCTCACCATAGCAGGCAGCCTCCCTGTTTTGAATGGGGTGTTTCCTGACTGGAGTCTAGGGGCAGCTGAAGTTGGGACTTAACTCCAGAGTTGAGCCCTGGGAAATCCACCGAAGGCCCTGTACTCCAACTGGCTTGAATAAGGCTTGAATAAAAGGGCTGTAGTTTCCCCTAGGATGTTGCAACCCCAAGATGGAGCCCAGAAGCATGGGGGCATGTCAGAAAGGAGGGCAAAAAAGAAAAGGAAAAGTCATTTCATGACGTTACTCCTCTTCCTTTTGTAAAAAGATTTGCAGCATATTATTATAGTTCAGTCAGTGCTATCCCATGTACTAAAGATGGTAACCATGACCAGTTATTGTTTTAGAAACTGGAGTTAGTGAATGTATGTGTATATATAATAAACATAGCAACATTGGAGCAGCACCATTCCTGATACAGCTGCTGTGGCTGAGAGTTTTTGTGGTACAGGACTTAAACGAATAGTGACATTTATGTGTATCACCTTTTTTTCCTCCACGTACATATATACTTTCAAAATATATAATAAAATGAATTATTCCTCTCTCTTACTTTGCTTCAGTACGAGTTAAAATTGTATTTGTCAAAGATCTAGGTATTACAAAGGTAGATTCCAGCTTATTTAACATATACAGTACAGTATTTGAGCATGTATCCATTTCAAATGAATTGATCTTGCTTAATGTTCTGCTATGCAAAGATGATGGAACAGTTGGGGCCACTTTTTCTAAGTGTTCAGTCTGCACTTGGGCCTAAACTCTTGTTGTTGGAGATTTACAATTTCAGTGAATACAGGCACACCTGCAGCAAAGGATGTGCTCCAGATTCTGCGGGCTGCAACCCATTTACTTTGTATTCATCTTGCCTCTCTGTGGTGCCTTATCATATGATGACATACTCCTTTTTTGGCCTATTCAGACCAGTATGTGACCTACCCTTCATTACACTGTTGACCTTGCTTACCCAGTGGTCCTCCCCACCCTGCATCCCCATGCTTAATTTGGGCACAAACTTTTCACACTCCTACCAAACACATAGAATAGTTCCCAAGATAGTTCTTTTGCTCCTTGCTTAAAAATTAAAATGGCATGCATCTGCCCCTTAGTAGTTCATCGGCTAGTTATGAAGGGCAGTAGCGGAGACTTAATTCCAAATTCCAGACAGGTCTTCTTCCCTGCATTACTCAGTTGAATTCTGCATGCAGATGACTTCTTCTTCAAGGCTTCAGTTTCCTGTCTCACCCAAGTTAGTCACTGGATAATGGAGAACTGGGGGAAACTGTTGTTGCTTGCCCTACCTTCTCTTTGAGGAACTTCTGGATGGAATACAGCTAGCAAGTGGCACAAAGCACAAGATTTGGGTGGAGCATTATAGGCATATCTGATGGAAAATTTCCCAGTGATCAAAATTCCATCCTATAAGGGAGATACCAGAGCCATGATGCCTGAAGTAATGATATGTGCACACAATGGAACTTTAACATCGTAAAGAACATCTTTTTAAATGAAGGAACACCTGGCAGCTTTGCATTGGTACTAAAGAAGAAAGTTTGTTTGAAACATCTTAAATGTCTCAATTTTCTGCTTGCTAGGCAAAGAAGCGCCTTTCAAAGTGGTGACAGGTGAACCCCATTATCTGTGGGCGTTCTGTTAACACAACTGCAGATAATGGGGCATTGAAGTCAATGGTATGGGGGGGTTAGATTCCTGGAGGCTTGAAAATTGGCCCCCAAAGGCAAAAAAAAAAAAAAAAAAAAGTGGGGAAAGACAAATAAAGTGCTCTGCCATGCTCTGCGGGTGTCCAGCTGTCCAGGAATTCCCCACTCTCTTGTGAAAAATCATGGGAAAAATGCTCTCTCTTTTTGAACAAATGAGCTCCTGTTGACAAAATGGCAACCAGAAAGGACCTCTGAAGTAATTTCCGGCCATCCAGGGACTGCAGATATGTGGGTTTCAACCCTTTTGTATCCACAGATAATGAGGTGGGGTGTCAATTAGACACCTCTGGATACGTGGAACCATGAATATTGGCACCGTGTATGAATATTGGCACCGTACATGAACCATGAATATTGGCACCGTACAGGCCCACCTGTACTCTTATATTTAGCAGGGGAGAGCAAGTGGCCCTATATAACCCCAGCATAGCTTTCCTTCAGTGGCTGTGACTGGTACCGATCTTGTGTTTCTTTTTAGAATGTGAACCTTTGGAGGACAGGGATTATTTATTATTTTTCTTTTTCTGTGTGAATTGCTTAGAGAACTTTTTCACTGAAAAGTGGTATAAATAGTAGTAGTAAGTAAGTAAATGTCTAAAATAAATAGCTTCCTGTGATAACATCTAACATGACTGAGTGTACTTTCTAAGGACCAACTAAGACATTGCAAGGGATGTGGGGCTTGAAGATTTATACAGGACTATTTAGTGTCTAATGTAGGAGATGTGGATCACCCTGTGGACATTGTAGCTGAAGTGGCCAACCAGAAGCCTTCCCTCCTTGACTCTTTTAACATCCAAATAATATGTTATTCAACTCTCCTGACTTAGTGCAGCAAGATTTGTCTTCCTGTTTGAGGCCATAAAAATGCTGAGTACATTTTAATAGGGGTTTTCCTCATCCTTCTTTTTAAAGGGAGTGGGTGCACTTCCTACATCTGGCAATAAATGCCAATTTAATTAGGAAAAAGTTTTAGTATGCTTTGGAAGTGCACTGGCTCTTATTTTAAAGAAGCTTTCTCAAAACAGAGAAAGCAGCCTCTAGATACTAACTCAAAGAAAAAAGAGGCAAACTGCCAAAGGCATTGTTCTAAAATGTTTTTTGAAGTATTTGCGGGTTCATCCAAAAGTCTTGTGGTGTTGCTTTTTGGGGCAACACCACAAGACTTTTTTTTGGTGGGGGGGCAGGTTTTTTGTGTGTGTGCAGTTTTTAAAGGATTTTTTGGGTAAGATTGCTGGAAAACAGAGATACTGGGTTCTATGGCTATTCCAAAGCTAAGATGCATGCTCAGATATTTGTGTAAAATTTCCATTTTTAAAAAGAGAGACTTTATAACTTATTAATTGAAGCTTTTCTGGGCCATTATGCCTTTAATTTCAATCTTTTTGCTTACAGATTCTGCCCATTGTATTGCTTCTTTTTAAGCATGGCAGTGGGATTGTTGAGGAATAGTCTGTTAATTGATTATGGAATAGCCTCTCATAATTGCTCCTGCACGCTACGGAAATAACCTCCGTGCTGCTTGGGGTTGCTGGCAGGGCGAGTGGTGGTGAGCGGAGGCACTAACCGCCATGCCAGCCAGGTAAGAAACTTACTTACTTGCTTGCCACCCCAACCCGGCTGCCCTTTATCCCTGAAAGGGTCCCCTACTCCCTATATCCCCCCAACTGGTTTGGCCTGGTTTGATGGTTGGACTGGACCTAGTTCGGGTGGAAACAGAGCCAGGTTCAGATGTTCACTGAAGCAGCCAAACCAGTTCTGTTCACACCCCTAACACACAGTCAAGCCCTTGCCCCCCCCCTTCTGTAAAAGTGTAAAGACAAAGGTGGTCAATTAATGGAGGATTTGAGGAGATGGAGTAGACCTGAGCAAGGAGGAGTCTGGATATAAATGTAAGAGATAGGGGAGGGGAATAGAAAGTGAAAACAAAAGTGAAAAAAACATATTCATGCAATCCTGAGGAAACACTTTTGGAGTGTGTCCTGCATTGTAGAAGGAAGACACATATCATGGCAGCAGGCTGTAAAAGAGACCCCATTTTGGAATATTTTAATGAAGTTTCTGTGTGTAAAACAGGCAGGTGTGCATATTACAGTGCAACGAAGAAATGTAAGGCTTGGTTGCCCAAATGAAACAGCATTATGAGACCTGTGTACCTATTAGAGTGTGTACCTACCTTCTAAAATTGAAGCCTACATCTATCTCCAAAAATGTATTAAGGATACATTAGACAACAAGAATGTGCTTTTACTAGTAAATGATTTTCCCGAGTAGTGATTTAAATAATTAAAATTGTGAAGTGATTTAAACCCTGCTTTGAAGATGCTTATTAGTAGCTGTACTATGCTATCTGTTATTTATTCCACCTAGATATACTTCAAATACTTTCAGGGACATTAGGAAACATATGGGACCTGATTCTGTGAAAAGTTGCAGCACATTATTCATTCATATTGCTGCTTGTTCTTAGTGGAAGCAACTGATGTCATGAAGATAGTGCCTCTGCTTGTTGCATGCACTCATTCTAGAATCAGACAATTCAGAACACATAGGAATTGTATGTTCCTGAAGGAATGTGTGCTGTTAAGAGGATTTTGGGAGGCAAAAAAACTTTGTAAACAGAATGAGGGTGTATTTTTTTAAAAAATGGCTATAACAGCCATTCTCCATCAGAATTGTATGAATGTTGGTCAAATTATACCCCTCTCAAGGTAGATGCTACATGCCAAATTTCCTGCATGTATAGGAGAAATTGTCTTGGTTCTTTGATAAATAGGTTTTTCAAGCTTTCTAATGAGAGAATGCTGAAAACCCCACTGAACCTTAACTATACAGACACTCCCATGCCTAGATCATGAGCCTGTTCTCATGAGCAGCCAAGCCCAGGCTTAGGCAGCCAAGCTTGGTCTTAGCCCCTGGGTGCCTACCACACACCCCACTTTTGTGGCCCTAGGTGCTGCACAATAGGGAATAATGGGCTGATTCAGGTCCCATTAAACCCTATGAGAAAAATAATAAAAAATATTTCAAATATTCATAAAAAATCATACGAGTGTCCGATTGCTTTGTGGTTTGGGTAGTAGGTACCCATGGGTTCCAGCTACCACCCCACCCACTTTAGGAGGTTCGAATCAAACCACCCCCAGTTGGGTTCGAATTCGAACCTGCAGCTCAAACCTGGTGGCTGGTTTGTTCGAATTCAAACCATCAAACCACCCTGGTTTGAATTCGAACCAGTTTGAGTTTGAAGCGGTTCGCACATCCCTGTCGTGTGGTTCGGAGCGCTCTGCACTCCCACCAAGCATAGGATGATTGTCTGGCAAGGTTTGCAAAGCCTCCCCCACTCCCTGCCCAGTAGGTCGTGTGAATGGCCCCATTATAAAAATGTAATTGTTTCCCATTCTAACCCTTATCTGGAGTGCAATTTCTCTCTATTCTTGTCTTCCCGTTGTGCATGGCCAGGTTTAATGGTACTAGGTAGTTGTAAGCAGAGGTTCTTATGACATGTAATTGGTAGAAAGCAAGATTCCCTGTGTATTAAAAATGTCAGCAATGTGATTTGCAGCCAAAACATCATAGACCATTATACTACTGTGTATATTAATCACATGTTTAGTAATCACTCATATTTAATCAACCTCCAAATGAGCTTTTTGATGCTTTGTATGGAAATGGACATTATACCAGCAGATGAGTTTCCCAAATGTGTATTTGTTTGTAAATGGTAATGTAAGTTGGAGGACATATGCAGGGAAGATTTGTAGGTGGAAGTGCTTAAGTTTCCCCTGCAAGCCCTCCCCTTAAGCCTGTTCCACACAGCTGGATTTATTTCCAGGTTAGAGGTAAAAATGGCATACAAATGCTGGGTGGCAGTTGCAGGGGAAGAATTAACAAGCATCCAGCACCCCTTGTTTGCTGGTTCCCCCCTGCAAATGAACTATAGTGTTGGGACTCCATTTTTATCACATATTGAGGCTATTCTCATGGTCATACAAAATTGGGCTAAGGGAGCCTAGCCCGATTTTGAATGACCGTGAGAACCACTGTTCTCGCAGCTGAGCCCCGTCTCACCAAAGCGGGTCACCTGCTAAAACTACCCTCCTCAAAGCCCAGGTTAGTGGAGCGAGTGCTCCGCTAACCGGGGCTTTTCAATCATGTGTTGCTGCGGCGCAGATGCACGCTGTGGCAACTCACGAGTAGATCCCTGACCAGGAGGCTTAAAAGCAGCCTCCCGGCTTGGGGGTCTCTCCAGCATGCCCTGCGTGCTTGCGCAGGGCATGCTCAAGCTTCCGGGAGCCATGTGGCCCCCATTCCCCCCAGCCCCCACCAGCTCCGTAACGGAGCCTGCAGTCGTGTGGACGGCCAATCCAGCCACCCAGGGCTGCCTCCCTGCTTATCTTCAGGGAGAGCGGGCTAAGCCTGTTCTCCCCGCTAACCCTCTTGAGGTGGGTCTCACTGATCATGAGACCCGCCTCACAGTCTAGTTTTTCCCTTACAAGCCAAATCCTGTGGTGACAGGAGTTCAGTTCAGATTTGTGGTTGCTTACCAGAAAAATGCAGTCCAAACAGTAACAATAACTAAACCAGATATTCATAAACCTCATGTATACAAGTACTCTCTTACTATGAATTCTAATGGCAACAAGCAAAACATAGCTACTGCAAAAGTGATTTTGTTATTGCTCTCAGATACATAGAATTTATCCGGGTGGCCAGGGTAATTTGCTAGAAGGGGCACTATTAATTCATAGCATGTGTCCGTGTAGAAATTATAGTATTGTAGCACATGGGATAGTATCTTGATAGCTCTTGCCTTGCAAGGACAGAACCACTCTGCATAAGGAACTTTTTAAATCCTACCCTCAAACACAGCAGAAGGTAGAACAACAAAGCGTGCTAGTGTAAAAGCTGCATGGTATTTTGCTGTTGTAAGCTTATCTAAATATGCATTCATTCATTCATTCATTCATTCATTCATTCATTCATTTATTTTATTTATCAAATTTGTATACCACCCCAAACTTTCATCTCTGGGCGGTTTACAATAATGTAAAACCAGTTAAAAACATATACAAAAACTTAAAAACAATTTAAAAATTTAAAAATAACCAGAAATTAAAACCCCAAAATATTAAGAAGCTGAGAAAGCTTGGGCGAAAAGATGGGTTTTCAGGTGTTTTTTGAAAATTGCCAGAGATGGGGAGGATCGTATCTCAGCAGGGAGCGCATTCCACAATCTCGGGGCAGCAATCAAGAAGGCCCGTCTCTGTGTAGCCACCAAACGAGTTGGCGGTAACTGAAGACAGACCTCCTCAGATGACCTAAATGGGCAGTAGGGCTTGTAATTAAGAAGATGCTCTCTTAAATACCCAGGGCCTAAGCCGTTTAGGGCTTTGTAAGTTATAATTAGCACTTTGTGTTTTGTCCGGAAACCTATTGGCAGCCAGTGTAACTCCATCAGTGAAGGAGTAACCTGGTCTCTCCAAGATGACCCAGAGACCAACCTGGCTGCCGCGTTCTGAACCAACTGAAGTTTCCGGACTATGTACAAAGGCAGCCCCACGTAGAGCACATTACAAAAGTCAAGTCTGGAGGTTACCAACAGATGTACCACAGTTTTGAGGTAATTCATCTCAAGAAACGGGCGCAGCTGGCGTATCAGCCGGAGCTGATAGAAAACACCCCTGGCTACTAGGGATGTGCGGTTCGGTCCGGATCCGGACCGGTTCGTCCCGAACCGGTCCGGATCCGGCGGCTCGATCCCGGACCGAATCGGGCCCTTCCGGGACCGAGCCGGACCGAATTCGAGCCGGTTCGGGAATGAAATTGAGTCTCTGAGTGTCTCTTTAAAGTTCCAAGTGTGTCCTCCATTTTGTGTCTCCTTCCCGAAACTTTTGCTCCTCCTTGCATCCATTTTGTGATGCTATTTCCAGGCATTGTATTGGCTGCGCTATTGATCCTTGATTGGCCAGAATGAGTCCTTTGGTCTGGTAGGCTGCTTGGCTGTTGCACTGTTGAGAGCTGGCACCCTGTTGGCCGTGGGGGGAGTGCAAAGGTGGGGGCTCCCAAAGGAGGGAATTTCAAACCTATATAAACCCAAGCCTCTTCTCTGGAAACTTCTCTTGGCTGCAGTTGTGGGATCATCTCTGAGACCTGCTTGCCCTTTGCTGGCTGCTCTGGTGTCTCTGTGAGTCCTGACTGTGTCCTGTGTCTCTCTGTGTGTGCTCTAATCCTTTGTCCACCTGCCCTTTGTGACTCTCTGTGTGTCTCCTCTCTCTGTCTGTCTCTTGTCTGTATACTGTGTGTTACTTCACTTTACTTTCTTCTTAATTTCCCCCAATTTTCCCTGTTCCTTGTCTGTCTGCTTTTCTCCCCCCCTCCCCCCCTTTCCCTTCTCATCCTTTGGGCATACCCTCCCCCTCCCCCACTCCCACCCACTGCATCCTCATTGCTTTAAAACTTCTTCCATTAATTATTGCTCTTTGTCCTGCCTTGTTTTTGTCCAACTTTTTGATTTTCACATTGCATTGCATTGGTTTCATTTATATATTGCTTGCTGGTTTTGCTTAAATTGTACCATTTTGTTTGTTTCTGCTGACTGCTGCTGCCCTGCGAGTTGGTTCCCTGAATCCCTCCCCCCCCCACCCCCAGAGGATTCTGTTGTTGTTTCTTGTTGTCCCATATAATCAGTTTTGGTTCCCTGCTCCCAACTTGCCCCTCCAAGTCCAACCACACCCCACCCCAACCCCACCCCATCCAGCCTTCTCCCAAGTTTGCTGCTGCCAAACAGAGTCCAGTTTTCTTTGCTTGCAGTTCCACTTATTCATTTGCTATTATTAATTTGCAGCAATTGTGGTTTCATTGTCTCTGTTCACTTAGTGGCCCCCCTCAGAGTCTGTGTTTGGTTCCCCCTCCCCACCCCCCCACCCCCAAGTTTTTTCTGCTGGTTAGAGTCTTTCTTTTCTTTTCTTTTTTAAACTTCTGGCTTGTGTTCTCTTGATATATATTGCTTTATATATTTTGCTACCCTCCTCCTCCTCCTCCCCCCCTGCCTGCCCCCCCACCCTCCCTCCTCCCAGACCCTAGCCCAGGCCCAGCTCCTCCCCCAACCACCCCATCCAGCCTAATCGCTGCTGCTGCCCGAGTTGTTCCAGTTTCTCCTTTGCTGTTTGTTGTTGCCCCCTCCCCTTCCCCCCAACACCCCTCTGCCACACACTAGCCCCCAACCACACACACCCTCTCTGCTCCCCCCACCCCACCTCTTTTTTCTCCTTGCCCCTGACTCTCTCCACTTACCCCAGGCCCCCTGCCACACACTAGCCCCCAACCACACACACCCTCTCTGCTCCCCCCACCCCACCTCTTTTTCTCCTTGCCCCTGACTCTCTCCACTTACCCCAGGCCCCCTGCCACACACTAGCCCCCAACCACACACACCCTCTCTGCTCCCCCCATCCCACCTCTTTTTTCTCCTTGCCCCTGACTCTCTCCACTTACCCCCAGGCCCCCTGCCACACACTAGCCCCCAACCACACACACCCTCTCTGCTCCCCCCACCCCACCTCTTTTTCTCCTTGCCCCTGACTCTCTCCACTTACCCCAGGCCCCCTGCCACACACTAGCCCCCAACCACACACACCCTCTCTGCTCCCCCCACCCCACCTCTTTTTCTCCTTGCCCCTGACTCTCTCCACTTACCCCAGGCCCCCTGCCACACACTAGCCCCCAACCACACACACCCTCTCTGCTCCCCCCACCTCTTTGGACCGCTGCTACTGCTGTGTCCTCCCCCCCCACCTGAATCCCCCCTCCCTGCTGCGCTGCGCTTCTCCTCTCTCCTCTTTCTCTCTATCATCTCTCTTTCTCCTCTCTCTCTCTTTCTTTTCTCTCTCTCTCCTCTCTTTCTCTTTGTCCCTGCCCCCCTCTCTTTTCTCTCTCTCTTAGTCTTTTCTCTCTCTGCTCCCCTTCACTTTCCACCTCCTCTCCCACAGCTGCAGCCGCACACAGTAGCCTACCCACCTAGCGGCTGCCATTGGTTTTTTTTTTCTTTTTATAGTTTTTGGTTGATTTTGTCTCTGCTTGGGGGTGAGTTGAGCGACACAAATAGTGTTGTCTCCTCACTTCTGCCCCTCCATCGTTGTTGAACTACCCCGGTTGCCTGTGTGCCTCGTGCGGCCGCCCTGCTGTGTCCCAGCCCAGGGTGGCTGGCTGGCGGCGGCGAATCCGTGACCAGCAGTGAGCGGCAGGAGAAGGACTGGAAGAAGAGGGGTTAGTGCGTGTGCGATTGTGCACCTTTTGTTGCCCCTTTCTCTCCCTAGCTGGCGGTTTTAAATAGGGACACCCCTATTCTGAAATGCATTTGGGTGTGGGGAGGAGGGAGGGAACCTTGGAGAGGAGATGTACTGTTGTAACTTGTGTCTTCATGCCCATGCCCAATAAAGAAATTGCTGCTGTGTGTTGCGTTGCATTGCATGCGTCTTGCAGGTGGTTTTTGAACAGGTGCCTTCCAGAGTGCTTCCTTGCCTCTGGGGCAGTCTGAGTGGGGTCCAGGGTTCTGATGCGATGCTGCCACTACATGCTGGGCCCATGCCATGCCAGAGTGCTTCCTTGCCTCTGGGGCAGTCTGAGTGGGGTCCTGGGTTCTGATGCTGCCACTACATGCTGGGCCCATGCCATGCCAGAGTGCTTCCTTGCCTCTGGGGCAGTCTGAGTGGGGTCCTGTCTGGGCTCTGATGCTGCCACTACATGCTGGGCCAATACACACGTATGATGATGATCATGATGTTCACTCCATGAGGCTGCCATCAAGTGTTTGCTGCTGCTTGCTTGCCATGGCATTGGGCAGGCAGAGTCACAGAGTGGGTGGGTTCAACCTCTGTGTTGGTGTGACTGGGTTCTGGTTTTGGTTGTGTGCAATTTAGAGTCACTAAATAGGCTGCATTGAGTTTGATGCTCCCCCCACAGGAGCATTACTTGAGAACCACCCCCCAGAACCCACACTTTGTGTTCCAGTTCACTAAATAAGGGTTTCCTCCTTTGATCTGCAGGTTCCCAAGCGTTGACTGCATCCCTCCCCCACCCCCGGTAGGTGCTGTGCCCTCCCCCCATCCACTCTCCCCCCCCAAAAAAGTTAAAAACTTGCCACCCACACCACAACTACTCCACCCAACTGCCCGTGCCACCCTCCCACACCGGGGTTCCACCCTTTAACCCCCTATTTTTGAAAAAAAAAACCCTCCCAGACCCATCTCCCCAATTGGCTTGGTGGTTGACTCCCAAATTCAAAAAGGACACCCTCCCCCTCACTTCGATTGGCTTCCCCCCCCCATATCAAAAAGTCTTCCTTTCCCCCCAATTGGCTTCCTTTTTTGAAAACAAACTTCCCCCCCCGCCGCCTCCAAATCAGCTGCCTTTTTTTTGGCCCCTAAGCCCCTCCAAATTATTTTTTTGACCCTGTCTGGCCTTCCTCCTAAAGTCTCCCTCCTTCTGACCTAGCAGCATGTCTGAGCGCCGTGTGGCGGGCAGGGCTCGCTCAAGGCTGGCAGGCAGAGGTGGGAGAGGCCAGGTGCGGGGTGCGCCTGCGGCACGGGGAGGGAGAGGACGCGGGGAGCCTGAGGACACCCCAGTTCTCCCCATTGGAGAATTCTTTGCTCCGGCCCCATCTTTGGTGCGCAGGATTCAGTTCCCCACGCCTGCTGCCGCCAATCGCGGCAGAGGCACCGTTAGGGCTGTGGCGGGTCCCTCCTCGCCGGCGGCACCAGGTGCTGCTGAGCTACCGCCAGTTGTTGAGGTGGAGGAGACTGTGGAGTTGGAAGAGCAGGTAGAGGGCGGTGAGGACCGTGCGGCTGGCAGCGATGCAGCCAGGTTCTCCCTCCCTCTGGGGCCCCTTCCCCCTATCCTTTCGCCGCTCAGTGGGGGCCCCCCCTCGTGAAGCCCGACACTCTGGTGGGGAGCGGTCTGGTGAGGTGGTGGAGGAGAGGCCTGCCTCTCCGATGCCAGTTCAGCCGGGCCCTTCCTCCGCTGTGGAGGGCGGAAGGGGCGGGTTGGGTGGCAGCAGTGGGCAGGCAGCGGCGGCCGCCCCCCCCTAGGACTGCAGCCACCCTGCGAGAAACGGCCTAGGACGGCGCCCAGGGCGCAGGAGGCCAAGGGCAGTGGTGCATGGGTGCATTTTGAGGTCCCTCAAGATGACCCATTCCATGCCCGCTGTGTCCACTGCAGGATGCTTGTCAGCCGTGGAAGGGACCCTGCGCACCTGGGTACGACGCCTATGTGGAGACACCTAGAGCGTCACCACCCAGGTCTCAGGGGACAGACAGGCTGGCAGCGCTAGTGTGCCTTGTGCATCTGCCACTAGGGCGGGCAGCGGCAGTGTGCCAGCCAGCAGGCAGGCTACACTGCCCGTCCAGCGGTGGACGCAGTCCTCGGGCAGCCAGCGTATTGTTCGCGTGGACCATCATCACCTCACCCGCCTCATAGGGGAGATGATTTCCACCGATGACCAGCCGTTTCAGGTGGTCGAGAACAACGGCTTCCGCCGGATTCTCCAATACCTGGCTCCCGAATACGTCATCCCCTCAAGGACGACGTTCAGCCGGAACGTGGTCCCCTCCCTGTACCGCCGGTGCAGGGAGCTCGTGTCGGCCGAGCTGCGTGCAGCTCCGGCCGGGACAAGCGTGCATTTCACGACTGACCTCTGGACCAGTGTCAGTGGGATGCACGCGTCTTTCCTGGCCCTCAATGCCCACTGGTGGGGACCGGAGAGTGAGGGAACCTCCGCGGGCGATGCTTCCGGGTCCGGCGCGGCTCCCGCTGCACTACGGCACAGGTGGGCCGTCCTGCACGTGGAGACGATGGACACGAGGCACACCGCGGAGGAGGTGGCGGCCGTACTCGACCGCCAGATAGAGGAGTGGATTGGCGGGTGTCCACACCTCTCCCGCGGCTTCATTGTCACCGACAATGGAGCCAACGTTACCGCCGCTGTCGAGACAGTCATGGACTGTGTGAACATACGGTGTATGGCACACACGCTCCATCTGACCGTCAGGGACGCCCTTGGCCTTAAGGAGCTGAAGGCGTCCCAGGAGAAGGGGGCCCGCCCCATCCCAGCTGCTGTTGCTGCCACAGCCACGCTTGTGGATAAGTCCCGCAAGCTGGCCGCCCACTTCCACCGCAGCGAGAAGTCCAGGAGACTGCTTCGCCAGAAGCAGGATGACCTTGGCCTTCCTCGCCATCTCATCCCTACGGATGTGGAGACGCGGTGGAACTCCACCTTCCTCCTGTTCCAGCGCCTGTTGGAGCAGGAGAGAGCCCTTGTCGCCCTGGCGAGGGACGAGTCCTTGGATGTCTGCGACTTCTCGAACGCAGAGTGGAAGCAGATGTCCGAGGCGGTGTCGGCACTCGAGCCCTTCCAGCTTGCCACAAAGGGCTTGTGTGGCGACACCACTCCCTTGAGCCAGGCGCTGCCCACAGCTGTTGGTCTCGAGAAGCTGATGGGTGGACTCCATATCTCTCTGACCACGCCAGAGGGTCGTGCTCTGGCTGGGAGGCTGAGGTCTGGGGTTGACAAGCGGCTCGTTGATGTGCTGGGAGACAGGGAGGAGTATGTCCTCGCTTGTCTCTGTCACCCAGCCCTCAAGGGCAATGCCGTGAGTGCCGACGACTTGCCCAGGTGGAAGGGCATCCTGGTCGAGAAGGTTAGGGAGGAGGAGGCCGCTAGGGCCCGCAGAGACCAGGGTGTTGGTGGTGGTGCGGGGGCAGCCCTCGCGGCCCAACCCGCACCCAGCAGCAGCATGGGCGGCCAGCCGGCATCAGCTTCCCCTTCCCCTCCCTCTTCCCAGTCCAGCAGCGCGGCATCCCAGGCGGCGCCATCGCAGCAGCCATTTGCTACCGACTCGAGATCCGCCCAGTAGTTTCAGCGGTTCTGCTATGGCGCCATGCCTGGTATGCGGGAGGCTCGACCTGCCAGGCCCCCCTCCAGTGCTGAGCAATGCGTTGCGCAGTACTTGGAGGAGCCTGTGGAGGGAGACGGCGTGGACTGCGCACAGTTCTGGGCGAGCCGCCGCCAAGTCTGGCCGGACCTGGCGGTGGTGGCTGTGCGCCTCCTCTCCTGCCCCCCAACCAGTGTCCAGAGCGAGCGGGTGTTTTCACGTGCCGGGGACGTGGTGACACCCTCTCGCTCCCGCTTGGACCCTGGTCTGGTGGAGCAGCTGGTCTTCCTTAAGGTGAACCTCCCCCTGTTGGGCTACCCCAAGCTGGAGTTTGAGCCGGGCGAGTGATTACCGTGGGTTGCCCCATGGTTGGTCACCTGCCTGGCTCGACCTCTGTGCTTATCCCTACCCTCCCCCCTTCCACCTCTAGCTGAGCTGACGTGACAGATGCTGAGCCGTGCCAGCCAGTCGCAGCGTGTAGTGTGCCCACACAGAGATGCAGTTGTAGTAGTAGTTGTAGTGCTGCGACTGGCCAGATGTTTACAATGCCCACGCCCACCTAAAAAGAAACCCAATGCTGACCAGCACAGGCCCTTTATCTATCCACCTGTCAGCATTTGGGGACCTGGCGTGGGCACGGCACACCCCTCCAAAGTAGCACAGCCCACGGAGTACTAGACTTAGCGGCAGCGGCGGGTATACGTTCTAAAATGCAGTGTAGATATGTAAATACTGTATGTAAATAAACATGTAAATAATTTTTTCTTTAAAAACCCCATGTCAAAATCAAGCCTCAAAATTATGCAAAAGAAAGAAAAAAAGGTGACAAAGGGAGAACAAAATGATGAATGCCAAATGAATTGATTTTATTGAAAATGTTACCAGAAATCATGTGTGGGGGGCTTGGTTTACATGGAGAAAATGATTGGGTGATTTTTTGAAATGAAACGAATGAATTATTATCATCTTATGTTCATCTTGATTGTGGTCACTGTTGATGTTGGCTGATGGCAAAAAACCCAAAACCATCAGAATAGCAATGAACTGGCTGCCAACACAACATATTGATTGATAACTGTGCAGGGGGGAATTGGGTCTGTGTGTGTGTGTGTGTGGTGCAGGCTCAATCTGTCTCTTCCTGTTGTGTGTCTGTCTGTCTGTCTGTCTGTGTGAATGGATGCCTAGCACTGTCTCTGTGTGTGGATGCTTTCTGTGTGTAGTGTGGTGTGTGTCTGTCTACATGTTTTTTTTCCTCCCCCCCATGCCTCCCTCCATCCTTCCCCTCTCATCCTCTCCCCTTCCTCTTCACCACCTTCCATCCTCCCTCCCTTCCAGCCCACCACCGCCTCACCTGCCCCCAACCCCGGTCTGGCAGATGATGAGAGTCTGGTCTCTCCCACCGAAGCACACACGTGAGCACGTGTGTGCACAAATATGTGGCTGACCAACTCTGAGCCGGACCCTCCCCCCTTCAATCCCCTCTACATCCCTCTCCCCCTCCCCTTTCCTCCCCCCTGCCCCCCTGCCTCCCTCCCTGCCTCCCTCCCCCCTCCTAGCTAGCAGCGCACACATACACACACAAAACACCTGTGGTGGCAAACACCACCAGCACACATGCACTCACACTGGTGCCACCACCTCTGCCTTGGGCCTCTGTGTCCTTGAGCAGATATGTGGTGGTGGACCAGAGAAGCATTTCTTTCCAGCAAGGCAAAAGGCATGCACTCACTGCACACACACACACACACATGAAGAGGTGAAAAGACGAGAAGAGGCAACTTCTAGAACCAGCAGCAGCAGGTGAGTGTCGTGTAATTGTGTTGCTTCCCAAGGCCACTGCCCATGCTCAATGCTCAGTCTGCTGAAACTAAAGAACTAGCTACAATCACCCTTCCTCACACGCAGCTCAGCTCAGCTCAGCTGCACAGCACACTGACTAACTAGACACTACAGCTGGTGGTAGAAAAAACAGAAGTCTAGATTCTAGAAGATGTCCTGGTGGATTTTAAACTTTCAAATCTGTGCTAGGATTGCCTCGCCCGCCTCCTCCTCCTCCTCCTCCTCCTGCCTGTAATTGTGCCCTCTCCCCTTGCAGTTGCGCCGTCATGATGGGTTGGTGATGTGCGTGCGCCGTCTACTTGTTAGCTCTCTCCTCCTCATGTTGGCTGGGCTTGCCAGGCACTGGCTGGCAGCAGCTGTTGGCTGTGTGCTAGGCTCAGGCTGTGGCACGCGTGACTGGACTGGGAATGTTATTGTAGCGGCAACACTGGTTGTGGTGGTAGCAGTAGTAGCTGTTGTTGTTGCTGGGCTGGTGGCTGCTGGCCTGTGCTGACTCTGTGCACTTGGTCTGGTCTGGTAATTTGGATGCAGATGTAGGGTGTGTGTGCATCATCCATGGGGAGCAGCAGAGCAGAGCAGAGCAGGTTGGCTGGCTTCTGTCTGTCGGGCCTAGTCAGTGGCAGGCACTGAGTGAGGCGGTGGTTTCTTTGGGCGTCACATCACCCATCATGCAGAGCGGCAGGTCTGCTGCTCTGCTGCTCCGCCTCCTGCTTCTTCTCTGTGTGTGCTGCTCTTGTGCTTAGTGTGCTGCTCCGCTGCTGCTGCTGTGCTGGCAGGCAGCACAGCAGTGGCCTTTTTGTTAGATCAGAGAGTGGGTGTTGTCTCTCTGAGTGTCCTCCTCTTACTTGCTTGGATAGGAGTGGTGGTAGTAGGTAGGCATTAAGATGGACTGACTAGGTGTTACGTGTTAGGGCGCCCAGAGAGAGGGGCCAAAAAGATGGGGTGGCAATTGTTGGGTTGCTCCTAGTATTATTGGTGAATTTTTGAAGAAAATTTTTTTTCCATGGGCTAGAATGGGGGTTTGGGGCTGCCCCAGACCCGCCTCTGTGGGGTGGCAGCACCGCCAAAGTGGGTCCGGGGCCATGGCAGAAATGCCCTCAGTCCCTCCCAGCAATCCCCGTAGAGATAGGAGTGATGGTTCTGTTGTTTTTCTGAGGTGTTCTGAGTGAGTGTGGATTCTGTGATAGCAAATGAGAGTGGATTCATGGTGTCTCATTGGAAATCTCATTAGCTATCATAGAATCTACACTCAGAACACCTCATAAAAACAACAGAACCATCACTCCTATCTCTACGGGGATTGCAGGGAGGGACTGAGGGCATTTTTGCCATGGCCCCGGACCCACTTTGGGGGTGCTGCCACCCCACAGAGGCGGGTCTGGGGCAGCCCCAAACCCCCATTCTAGCCAATGGAAAAAAAATTTCTTCAAAAATTCACCAATAATACTAGGAGCAACCAATTGCCTTGGGATTTTTGGGGTGGAGGACACCCATGGGTGGCTACCACCCACCCCAGCTTTTTTGCCCCTAAGGGCTCCACATTGTGAGTTATGGGCAAGAATTAATTTTTTAAAAAAAAATTGTAAAAAATCAGAGGAAGGTCCAATCGACTTGAAATTTGGGTGGCAGGTAGAACACAATGTCCCCTTCAAAACCAGCCACTTTTTGTGATCCGAACCGGTTCGGTTCAGATCCGAACCGGTTCAAAACCGAACCGGACCGGGGGGTGGTCCGGCAAAACCAAAACCGAACCTCCCCGGTCCGGTCCGGACCCGGTTCGGACCCGAACCAAACTGGGAGAACCGGTTTTATGCACATCCCTACTGGCTACTACCTCAACCTGAGAAACCAGGGAGAGGTGTGAATCCAGAAGTACTCCCAGACTGCGAACCTGTTCCTTTTGAGGAAGTGTGACCCCATCTAGAACAGGGCAGATCAAAATAGTCTCTAGAGTTCTGAGCCTGCACAATAAGTACCTCCATCTTATCTGGATACAGCTTCAGTTTATTCTCCCTTATCGAGCCCATTACTGCTTCCAGGCAGGCATTTAGGGAGGATATGCCAGCTCCTGAAGAAGTTGACATGGAGAAATAGATTTGGTGTCATCAGCATACTGGTAACACCCAGTTCCAAATCCCCTGATGATCTCTCCCAGAGGTTTCATGTATGTTAAAAAGCATTAGAGAAAGTACAGAGCTTTGAGGGACACCATACTTAAGCTCAGATTTGTAAGAGCAACTATCTCCAATCGACACCATCTGGAATCTATCCAAGAGGTAGGAGTGGAACCACTGTAAAACTGTGCCTCCCACCCCCAACACCCTCATATGTATCCTCAGAAGGATACTATGGTTGATAGTATTGAAAGCCGCCAAGAGATCCAAAAAGACCAACAGAGTCACACTTCCTCTGTCAATTCCCAATTGGAGATCATCCATCAGGCCTACCAAGGCAGCCTCCACCTCATAGCCCACCCGAAAACCAGTTTGAAATGGGTCTAGTTTCCTCCAAGACTGCCTGGAGCTGAGAGGCCACCACCCTCTCAATTACCTTGCCCAGCCATGGGAGGTTGGAAACAGGCCTATAATCGCTCAATTCTGAGGGATCTAATGTAGGCTTCTTTAGAAGAGGTCTAATGATTGCCTCCTTAAGACAAGGAGGCATCCTGCCCTCCCTCAGAAAAGCATTTATGATTTCCACCAGGCTGTCTACAACAACCTCCCTACTAGATCAAACAAGCCATGTTGGACAAGGGTCAAGAGAACAAGTGGTAGGCCTCACCGCTCCAAGCAGCTTGTCCACATCCTCAGGAGTCACAGACTGAAACCAATCCAGTTGAATCACATAAGAGGAGTTGTTGGGCACCTCCAGCTCAGATATCAAATTAATTGTGGAGTCTCCATCTAGGTCGGCCCTAATCTGAGAGATTTTATCTGCGAAAAACTCTTTCAACACATCACAGTGTGTATCTTATGACTCCAAATCTAGTTCAAGGGAGTGGGAGCAGATCCTGTCCCCTCACAACCTGAACAACTCCGCTGCACGTGAACCCGCAGAAGCAATACGGGCAGAAAAGAACCGCCTCTTTGCCGCACATATTGCCTGAGCATAGATCTTTAAATGTGCTCTATGTCGCAATCTGTCAGATTCGAGTCGAGTCTTCCTCCACCTTCGCTCCAGTCACCTACCTTGCCGCTTCAGCCCCCGTAGGTCTTCTGTATACCAAGGGGCCAAATTTGAAGTGGGTCGGAGGGGATGCTTGGGAGCAATAGTTTCTACTGCCCTAGTGAGCAAGTTGTTCCAATTCTCAACCAGGGCATCAACAGGATCACCGTCAAAGCCAACACTGAGGGGATGCTTGGGAGCAATAGTTTCTACTGCCCTAGTGAGCAAGTTGTTCCAATTCTCAACCAGGGCATCAACAGGATCACCGTCAAAGCCAACACTGAATCCCTCCAAGGCTTCTTGGAATCTTACTGGATCCAATAACCTCTTCGGGTGGACCATTCTAATGGGCCCCTCGCCCCTGCGGAAGTGGGAAGTGGTTGTAAGTCCAACCTTAACCAGATGGTGGTCCGTCCATGACAATGGGGAAATCATAGGCGTCCCCACCCACGGAACACCACCCTGATCAGCGTAAAATACCAGATCAAGCGTGTGACCTGCAATATGCGTTGGTCCAGAGACCACTTGGGATAGGCCCATAGTTATAGGTTTCATATTCAAAAGTTGGTTACCCACCATCAATCTCCTTGATACACACATAGAACTTCTATCAGATTGCCATGCTACACCACAATTTTTTTGGGTGAGCGCTGGGCTGGCTTGATTAATTTTCATTGTCAGCAATAACTGGGGGGCAAACTCATAAGAGAACAATTTCCTTTTAACTTCAATTTCCCAGTTAGAGGTGACTTTATCTGCTAACATAAGCGATTGCAATCCAGTGGGATTAAAATTTATTTGAGTATTAAAAGCCAGATTTTAGACTCAACATTTATCAAATCTGCCTCCACTCTCAAAGCTGTGTTTGGAATGCCCCATGGTACCTGAAAGGAACAGGACTCTGAATTTAAGATGAACCCATGATTTCTAATATTAAAAAAATTTGCGGATTCAGATAAATACAGTATAATGGAAAAAATATGGCAATGGCAACCTGGGAAATGCAGGGAACTAAGACAGCTCTTAGGGAGAGAGGAGGAAGGAGGGGAAAGGTGAAAGCTTGGATAGTCTAGTGGTAGGAGGGTGGAGAGCAGGAAAAGAATGAAAGGGAGAAAGAGAGAACAAAGAGCTCCACTTGTCATTTTGTAAGTGAAGCCAAGGGAATGGATGTGATTAGGGAGATCCAAGGGTCTTGTTTGTAAAGATGCTGCCAAAGCGATAAGAAGAGTCCACAGCTGTGCCATTTGCCATAGATGAAAAGGCACCAGGTGGGCACTTTAGGCCATGTTTGGTTGATGGCCAGTCAGGCATTGATGCATATACCAAATCTACAGGGGTATTGGGGAGGGCTACTCATACTCAACCATGTGGGTTCATATGAGGGGACAATTAGCAGGGGCTGCTTCAGCACCAGCGAGTGTGGCACCAACAGTGTGAGGTAGAGTAGAGGGGACAATTGTATTCAAATGGTCCGGCAGGGCAGCAGCGTACCGCCCTGCCACCCCATTGCTTCCTCGGACCGGAAGTGACCAGAAGTGAGGGATGCACGTGCACACGTTGTATGTGTGCACGCCTTATGCATGTGGGAAGTTCGCACCTGCCCCGCTGGACAATTTGAATACACAGTGCCAGCAGGGGAAACACAGTGGAAGGGGTAAGAACACCCTCACATGCCCTTAAAGTTACCCCGCTGCTTTTGGACCAGCAGGTGCAAGTTCTGTTCACATCCCTAATTAGCGAGCTGGAGTGGAGCAGTTCCATGTCAGAATAACTTTTGTGCAAAGCTTCAGGAAAATGAACTGAGGGGGAGGTTGAAGTTAAAAAACAAGGAGGATTTTATTGTAGGGTAGGGGTACAGTGGAATAAGAAAGTTAATTAGAGCAATATCACTATTGAAAATAAGTTACAAGACTAACCAAATAACTGCAAAAAGGAAATTTAACTTAGTGTCCTAATTAAAATAACTTCCAGGCTGGCTAGAGAAAGGAGGCTTGAGAGAAACAGGTTTTTTTTTAATTTAAGAAGAGAGAAGGGATAGAGAGACCCAGAGGGGTGCAGTGATTATCATATAACCTTGTCCGTCCTTTAGTGATTAGACCCTTGTGGCTCAGGTCCAATCAAAGGACCACTCTCCTCAGGGATGGAGCCAGGTGATGAAGAACTGAAGACAGCTTGGTTAGGTAGCAGGGGTAAATCCAAAAGGTTCCTGTTTTTGGGTAGCTAGCTTTTAGCAGCAAGGCGAGCTGGTTGGATCAAGCCAGGCAAGAAGGCTGATCTGGAGGCTGGAAGCATGATTGGCATGCAGAGCAAGACACGGCTAGGTGTCAGATCTAGCATCCAAAACATGGATGACTCCAAGGTGTAAACCAAATGAAGCACACTGACTCAAGGAACCTGCGGCAGATATAGCCCAAAATGTGCCCTGAGGCAAGATTCCTCGTCATAGAGGCATCATCTCTCGTCATAGAAGTGACGAGAGATGATGTTCTAAACTGTCTGGAAAAACTGAAAACCAACAAATCGCAAGGGCTGTATGGCATCCATCCAAGAGTCCTCAAAGAACTCAGATGTGAAATTGCCAGTCTCCTTGCTAAAATATATAACTTATCCCTGCAATCGGGCTCTGTATTGGAGAACTGGAGAGTAGCAAATGTAACACCCATTTTCAAAAAGAGATCCAGGGGCAATCCGGGAAATTACAGGCCAGTTAGCTTTATGTCTTTTCCAGGCAAATTGATGCAAAGCATCCACAAGGATAAAATTGTAAAGCACATAGAAGAATAGGCCCTGCTGGGAGAGAACCAGCATGGCTACTGCAAGGTAAATCTTGCCTCACAAAGCTTTTGGAGTTCTTTGAGAGTGTCAACAAGTGTGTGGATCAATGTGATCCAGTTGATATAGTATACCTGGACTTCCAAAAAGCTTTCAACAAAAAAATCAGACTCCTGAGAAAACTTAGCAGTCATGGGATAAGGGGACAAGTACATGTGTGGATTGCTAACTGGTTGAAGGATAGGAAACAGAGGGTAGGTATAAATGGAGAGTTTTCACAATGGAGGGAAGTAAGAAGTGTGTTCCCCCAGTGATCTGTACTGGGGCCCAGTGCTTTTTAATTTATTCATAAATAATCTAGTGTTGGGGTTAGCAGCGAGGTGAACAAATTTGCAGATGATACCAAACTCTTTCGGGTAGTGAAATCCAAAACAGATTGTGAGGAGCTCCAAAAGGATCTCTCCCAACTGGGTGAATGGGCAACAAAGTGGCAAATGCGGTTCATTGTTGGCAAATGTAAAGTGATGCACATTGGGACGAAGAACCCCAACTTCAAGTATATGCTGATGGGATCTGAGCTGTCGGTGACTGACCAGGAGAGGGATCTTGGGGTTGTGGTGGACAGCTCATTGAAAGTGTCGACTCAATGTGCGACAGTTGTGAAAAAGGCCAATTCCATGCTAGGGATCATTAGGAAGGGGGTTGAAAATAAAACAGCTAATATTATCATGCCCTTCTACAAAACTATGGTGTGGCCGCACCTGGAGTACTGCGTACAGTTCTGGTCACCACATCTAAAAAAGGACATTGTAGAATTGGAAAAGGTGCAGAAGAGGGTAACCAGGATGATCAGGGGCCTAGAGCACCTTTCTTATGAGGCAAAGCTATAACACCTGGGGCTTTTTAGTTTAGAAAAAAGACGACTGCGAGGAGACATGATAGCATTCTATAAAATTATGCATGGTGTGGAGAAAGTGGATAGAGAGAAATTCTTCTCCCTCTCTCATAACACTAGAACCAGGGGTCGTCCCATGAAATTGATTGCCAAGAAATCTAGGACCAACAAACGGAAGTACTTTTTCACACAATGCATAATCAACTTGTGGAATTCTCTGCCATGAGATGTGGTGACAGCCAACAACCTGGATGGCTTTAAGAGGGGTTTGGATAACTTCATGGAGGAGAGGTCTATCATCGGCTACTAGTCGGAGGGCTACAGGCCACCTCCAGACTCAAAGGCAGGATGCCTCCGAGTACCAGTTGCAGGGGAGTAATAGCAGGAGAGAGGGCATGCTCTCAACTCCTACCTGTGGCTTCCAGAGGCATCTGGTAAGAAACAGGATACTGGACTAGATGGGCCTTGGACCTGATCAAGCAGGGCTGTTCTTATGTTCTTATGTTGTTATGTTCCAGTTGCTCTCCTTTCCTGAATAGGGTAGTTCCGGGGAATCTCACAAGGTTCCATTTTCTGTGTTTGCTGTGTTGCACTACAACACAGTGATTTGAATGAGTCAAGTGCATCCTGTATGTAGATAGAGTGAATGAATGTGCAAACACGTTATCTCTTATTGCCACCATGGTGTAGTGGTTAGAGTGCTGGACTATGACTGGGAAGACCCGAGTTCAACTCCCCATTCAGCCATGATACTAGCTGGATAACTCTGGGCCAGTCACTTCTCTCTCAGCCTAACCTACTTTACAGGGTTGTTGTGAGGAGAAACTTAAGTATGTAGTACACCGCTCTGGGCTCCTTGGAAGAAGAGTGGAATATAAAATGTAAATAATAATAATAGTAATAATATTATTGGAAGAGCCTAGTAAACTAATCAGTATTGTAATGAGTACACTTCTGAGTTTCTGTTGCCTGCTTAGCTCTCTTCTGTCTGGGTTTCCTGCTGAGGTAATTTGTTTTTAGCTTGTTTGATGCATCTATGGAGGGGAGGTAGAGCAAGAGAGAGACCTTGAATGTACAGAGAGACCTTGAATGAAAAGCTAACTTTTGTGAGTTAATTTCAGAAGTCTACTTAGGCATTCCTAAACATATGGAAAGGTGTGAGGCTAGTTCCCTTTCAATTTGGCTTTGGTAGCTGCTAAATCTGGGGGTAACTGTCCCACTGCCTGCTAAGTGACTTGTCCCCTATATGCCAACAAACTGAGAGCTCACAATCCCGTGAGGCTCCTGAGCATGTTAAACATGAGAACCACATGTCTGTGATCTCAGACCAAAGCAGAGAGGCTTCTGGGAGCCTGCAGAAGAGCAGTGCTAGCAACACCCTTACAGAAAACATTAGCATGGGAATTTGGAGATAGTCCCTGAGACAGACCCGCAGGGAAGGTGGAGCCAATACCAGTTTGTGCAAGCTGTACTTAATACAGCCCAATTCTGTATTATACATTCTGCAGTAAAAAAGTTTTCTTTCTTGTTCAAGTCCCTTTGTCTATCTGTGATCCTTCATGCAACTCTGTTGGTCATGACATTTGCAATAGGTGGTTGGTTTTTTTGCCCTTCCTTGGTCATGTATTTGACATAATGGCACACAAGTTTGCCTCTATAAAGTGTGAGTTGTTAAAATATGTAAGCAGAAGGGAGACTCTTTAATTATCAGTTCAGTCTTTTACAATCTTAAGATATAGCAGTGGGGATTCATAAAGAAGAATGTATGCTGTGTATCCTTCAAAATCCATTTTATATTTGCATTATTAATTTCATTAATTTATATTTGCATTATTAATTGTTATAAATAAAATCAGACTTTTGAAATTAACAGTGTAGAAACTACATTTTACTGCATGACACAGTAGTATTACATTTCAAAATGTGCTATAACAACAATTAAAATGACTTGAAAATATTTCCTTCAGAAAAAGAGTATGGTGGCTAAGGCAAAAAGGATATGCGTTGATAGGTAGTTCTGTGCTCCTTATTTGTTGTTTGGAGCTAGTTCTGTGCTCCTTATTGCTTTGTTGTTCAATGCAAATTTTTCTTGTGCCTGCGTAATCCGACACATTGATCCCATAATACATTGGATCAGTGTGGTATTCATGGATATTGTGCAGATTATATTCATTTTACTGGAGCTTGTGGAGCCCAAGACCCAAGAACCACTGAGATGAATGGCGGCTGCATAACAGTTAAGCTCGATAGATTGTAACCAGTATGTACTAGTTGGCACTACCCTGCCTTTTCAGAATTCTGTTCCATATGCAGTGAATAGAACTGTAGGTTCTTCAGACTTGGAGAAATGAGGCTACCAGTACTTACTCATATGTCTATGTTCGAGCATGGGACTTTTGTTCAGTTACAGGAAATTAATTCCAGGTGACTGTAATGGCCATTAGTTACACAAATAAATTGACCGACTACTTCCAGGCGGTTCCAAGGACTAAGCTAGATGCTATGTGGGACATCCATGATCAGAATATCCCACTTTTTCTTTGGTTAAAAGCAACCTTGGGGTCTCAAGTTGGATCAAAGTGTGTGTGTATCCGCTCCCCCCACCATTTTCACCTAAAACTGACGTGGGGGGTAGTGTTAGTAGCAGCTTCAGGGAGCAATTTAGATCAGGCAAACAGTACGGGGGAGAAAATTAAAGAACTTCCTCTATTACTGCAACTTTGATCCAAAGCCCCCTTGTCCTACTGCTGCTTTAAAGAAGGGGGAGGGGTTATACAGGAGATGTGATCACGTATCTCCCACATTAGGTTTAATTTGAGACTACTTGCTTGGATTGGAAACATGGATGGTTTCAGTCACTGAAATTCAGTGGTTTTGATCTTCCAAATATAGATATTCAGAGTAGTTAGCTCATGTGCAGCCAGCCAGTTAACAGAAATCAGCATGGGCTATCAATTCCTCCTGCCTGCCAAATGAGAATGATGTAATGGAGAAATAATACCTGTCTTCCTGGGAGACTCTGCCTCTCTCCCTTTGCAGCTGAAGTCACATGTTTGAGCACATTCACAGAGAATATGGTTTGCATATATTACTCAAGAAAGAAAGAAAAACTATAGTTGTGAGTGGTTTGCAGTTTTCTTCTATTTTTCCTTATAGGCAAAATATGGCCACTTTGCTATTCATTCTAGAATAGAAGGCTTCTGTTTATAATTGATAGATTTGATATATAAGCAAAGAAGGGGTATGCAAGCCAGCCGTTTGGCCGGTTCAGCTTCAATCAATCTTTATTACAGTCACAGAACAGCATAAAGTATAAGGGGTGATTACATATTAAAAGAGTAGATAAAAACGTACAGAGGGTGATTACATATGGTATGTAATTAAGTTACATAATAATACTAAAAATAATAAAAATGGTAGAAAGTACACAAGAAGCATGAGGGCATAAAAAGCTTGAAAAGGCGTAAAATAATAATAAATAAACATTATTTGTTAGCTGCCCCATAACAAATTGTTCTCAGTGGTTTACAACAGAGGATTAATACATACAATAAAAACACATCACACATTAAATCTTAACAGGGCAAAAAAAAAAAAAGCTAAAAAGAAAATACAAAATACAATACACAACAACTTAAAAATGCATTTAAAAATTAGTTAAAATCAGATCAAATCTGAAAACCTGAATTTAAAATGCCTGTGTGAACAAAAATGTCTTTTCCTGGCATACAAAAGAACAAAGTGATGAAGCTAGGTGAACCTCACTGGGGAGGCTATTCCATAAATGGGGTGCAACCACCGAAAAGGCCCTCTCCCTGGTAGCCACCCTCCTCACCTCATTTGTCAGGGGCACCCGGAGGAGGACCTCTGAAGAAGATCTTAAGGTACAGGTAGGGACATTTGGGACAAGGCACTCTCTCAGGTAATCCATTCCCAATCCATTTAGAGTTTTAAAGGTTAAAACCAGCACTTTGAATTGGGCCCGGAAATGGACTGGGAGCCAGTGCAGCTGACAAAGCACTGGTGTAATATGATCAAAACGTCCAGTCCCAGTTAATAATCTTGCAGCTCTATTTTATACCAGCTGCAGTTTCTGGACCGTTTTCAAAGGCAGCTCCACATTCAACACATTGTCGTAATCTAAGCGAGAGGTTACCAGAGCTTGAGTAACTGTGGCCAAGCTATCTCTGTCCAGGTAAGGTTGCAGTTGGCGTATCAGCCAAAGTTGATAAAAGGCACTCCGAGCCACAGAGGCCACTTGAGCCTCTAGTGACACAGTGCTGGATCGATGAGCACCCCCAGACTGCAAACCTGGTCCTTCAGGGGGAGTGCAACCCCATCTAGAACAGGCTGAATATATTCACCTGGGCAGAGGAACCACTGACCAACAGTACTTCAGTCTTGTCTGGATTGAGTCTCCGCTTATTTACCATCTTCTAGTCCATTACTGCATCCAAGCACCCATTCAGGACAGTCACTGCTTCACCTGCGTCTGATGAAAAAGAGAGATACAACTGAGTGTCATCTGCATATTGGTGACACCTCAAGCCAAATGTTCTGATGTCCTCTTCCAGCGGCTTCATGTAGATGTTAAATGGCATAGGGGAAATAATGGAATCCCATTGCACAAATGTCAAGGAGTTGAGCAGTAGTGCCCCAGCACCACGTTTTGGGAACGGGCCTCGAGATAGGCATGAAACCACCTCCAAGTAGTGCCTCTCACACCCAACTCAGCCAGCCTGTCCAAAAGTATACCATGGTCAATGGTATTGAAAGCTGCTGAGAGATCCAAAAGAATTAACAGGGTTGCACTCTCCACCCCCCACCCCCATAGGTCATCCCACAGAGCAACCAAAGCAGGTTCTGTTCCAAAACTGGGCCTGAAGCCTGATTTAAATGGATCTAGATAGTCCATTTCCTCCAAGAGTGTCAGGAGCTGGTCAGCCACGACACACTCAAGCACCTTGCCCAGGATGGGCATATTGGCCATAGGCCTATAGTTTATCCTCTGGGTCCAGACTGGGTTTCTTCAGGAGTGGTGGAATAATAGCTACCTTCAATGAAGCTGGGACCACTCCCTCTCTCAATGAGGTGTTTAGAATCTGCTGCACCAAGCTAAAAATTCCCTCCTTCCTAGATTTACTAAGCCATGAAGGGCAAGTGTCGAGCATGCATGTGGTCAGCCAAATCCAACTAAACACCTTGTCCAGGTCCTCAGGGACTAATTATTGAAGCTCCTCCAGCAAAACTAGGCCAGGTTTTACTCTGGGCACCTCTCCCAATGATCCTGCATCAGCCATAGTGTCAGACTAATGGCGAATGCGAGCAGCTTTATCCTCAAAGTGCTGTGCAAATGCATCACAGCATGCTACCGGGGGTTCTAATGCATCCTGCCCAGAGCCAGATTGCAAAATTCCCAGCACCGCCCAGAAGAGCCCCACTGGATGACATTGAGAGGATGCAACGGTAGATGGGAAAAGAGTGTTTCTTCTGTTCCATCACTGCCACAGAATAGGCTCGATAATGAGCTCTAACCTGTGTTCGCTCAGATGCAACCCAAGTTTTCCTCCACTTACTTTCCAGCTATCTGGCAGCTTGCTTCATCGCTCTCAGCTCAGATGTATACCAAGGCAGTGCATGGGCTCTGCTTTTAGGTCCAGGCTCTGGCTTGGCCATACCCGGTCCAGTCTGGTTTGGCCATCGAGCTGGCTCGGGTATACTTTTAAAATGGAATCTGACTAGGGGGGTTCCCTAGGGAATCTCTGTTTAGACTTTTGTTCCCTTTTAGGCTAGGAGAATCTTTTACCTTGAAAAAGGAGGGGATGGCAGAGGCAACCATGAACCAGTGGACACATTGGAGGTGGAGGCAGCGACTCCTCCAACCTCCCTCTGGTCTCCCTAATGACAGTCAGGGCCAGCTAGTCCTAGCCAGATTCACCTTTACAAATATACTGCTGAGCCAGTCTGCGAGCCGGTTCTTTGAACCAGAGGGTGGTCCGGACTACCCAAACCAGGCTGGCTCGATGTCAAGCCTACCTCTCACATCCCTAAAGCAAAGTTTCCATAAACTGAGCCTTTGTCTGTATCCTTAATCATCTGAACTCTCTCTCTCTCTCCTATTGTAATATTTAAATTTTTGTTCATCTGATGTGTTGAATGCTTTCCTATCACCAATATTGTATTATACATTCTAGACAAGATTTTTGGTTAAAAAACAAGAACACCACCTATTTTATACTTTATATTGTTGGAGAACCAAACTTTTGTGTTGGGGAGCATTTTATAACTGGTGGCAGGTGTTCTTGTAAGGCATTGAAAGTTGAAGATTCTGTTTTGTTTGGGGTTTTTACAATGGTCACTGACAGTATTTCTTTGACCGAACAGGCATTCCTTCTGTGCTTCAGTTTTCTCATGGTACAACTTTCTGCAATATATAGGAAATAGATTGTTGTTTCCAGGGGAAAAAGAAGGTTCTCCTGTGGTGGACAAGAAAAAGGTGGTGGTGGGATCTGTCATGCTGCGGGGGGCATCCAGTGAACAACAGAGTTCAGGATTGATAAACAAAAAGTACCTTCAGGGGTTATGGAAGGTCAGGAAGCTGGAGAAATAATCAGCAGCAGCAATAGCAGAATGCAGCAATTCAGGAATGTAGGCCCAGTAATGCAAAGAAAGGAAGATGCAGGAACTTCCACAAGTTCTGCAAGCTCACCCACATAGGTGGGTCAAAATCTCATTGCCAAATGTTTTATAACGTTTCAAAAGCAACTCCATTTTTTCTCCTCCTCCTTTCCGTCCTTTTTCTTTCTGACTCTCCCCCCCCCCCCCCGCAACCCTCGCATCGAACGGAACAACAAAACACAAAAGATTACTAGATAGAAGTTGCATTGAAGTTGCAGGACTGTTATAAGAGTAAGATACTGTTACTTTGCTATGAAATGTCTTGGGGCTCTGCCCGTGAGTTGATGACTCTTTCACTTGAAATGCAAAACAAGGAATGACAGGCTTGTTTTTATGACAGAATGCAGGTGGGAACAGGATGGTAATTTGCACACTTGGTTAAAGATGTTGTTATAAAATCCAAGATGTCATGTATTGGCCTGGCACTTCTAATCAGTATGCTTTTAAGGGGAGAATTTACAGCACTTCCTGAGTTACTCTTTCCTGACCCTATTCCCAGGACTGAGTAGCCCAATATAAACTAAACAAAATGTAGTTTTCCTCCTTTATGATTTTGTGATCACCTATTGTCCAGCTGTGTGTCACATTCAACCAAGGCATGCTGTATGGAAACGGTTAACTTTATAAATCTTGAGATGCAAAGTCAAATTCATGCTTTGTTCTTCTTGCTTAAGTCTGACTAAAATAATGTCTTTTGACTTGTGGTTTCCCAGTACAAATGTACCTGGTTGCTTTGGAACCATGGCAGAGATGTTTTTGGGCTCACACAGGCCTATTTGACTTGAAAATAGAATAACTGTCTGAAATACAAGTTGCTATGGTTACAGAGAGGATTAGCCGGCTGAGGCTGCTTTCATTGGTCTGCAACTAGCACAAGTTGCTTGTTTGAGTAGCATTAATATGTTGTCTCCTGCTGCTTTATATGCCAAGACCATCTGGCATAGGCAGATTTAAAGGTGCAGTCATTATAAAAAGAACTGGGCAGCTTGTTTTTATTTGTTGTAAAATGGAGCTTATGAGGTTAACAAGTTTTTAAAGAGGGTGAAGATATCTTAAAACAGTATGTAGAGCAATTTGAAACAGGTTATTAGTACTGGAAGCTCCAGTAATTTAGTTTTCAGTTTGGGCATGTTTTAATACATTAATTGCGCATAAGTACATTCCTGCTATTTCTTGAGGTCCCACCTATTTAATCACTTTGAGGTGCCACTCTACTATTTAAAATGTCTGCACATGTAAGAAATCTTAAAAAAGATACATGCGAAATATATGGGATCAGAGGACAATTGGGGAGGTGCTTTTGCTTTAACTGATGCCTAGATTCCAATGTGGCAGCTGATATCTGTATTTATATGGATTATATTCAACTCTGATTGACATCAAATGCTTTTGAATTTCCACTGGTTTTTCCTTTAGTGATTTATAATATTGCATTGTTAAAGACACGTAGGGCAAGACACATGTACACTGTGGGGTCTTTACAGTGAGGGCTAACCTGGGCACAGATATGAGGATGATACAAAGGGGAGGCACAAGCTTCTAATGCAAAATACTAAACATTTATCGAATGACAATCAAAATACACAGTAAATTCTCATTTGGGGAATCAATAGAAGAGGTGCCTGATTGTAATGCGAGCAAACAAAATTGTTTGGGGAATTTCAATAGATTAAATTTGTGTGCATATAGAACAATACAGAAAGTCAATACATTCAATACCCCTGCTAACCCCTGCTAACTTGGCAAAGAGGCACCTTTTAATGTGGTGATTCTCTTTATTTAGCAGAGGGAGAGTAACTGGCCCTATCCACCCCCAGCACAGTACTTCCAGTGACTGTTGCTAGTGACTATCTTATGTTTCTTTTTAGATTGTGAGCCCTTTGGGGACAGGGATCCATTTTGTTTATCTTATTTATTTGTTATTTCTCTGTGTGAACCGCCCTTAGCCATTTTTGGAAGGGCGGTATAGAAATTGAATAAAATAAAATAAAATAAAATAAAATAAAATAAATAAATAAATAAATAATGCTTATTGAAATGAATGGGATAACTATAGAGTGTTAAAAGACATAACTCCTGGAGGTTATTCAAACAATCAAAAAGTAATATAAATAGCAAACCTGTTTGTGGTTCTTCTAGGGTCCTTCAAGTTCATCAGGGGCACTAATGCCAAACCTTCTCTCACCTTGCGTTGTCAAATATGTTGCTTTGTTTGGTTTCTGGTCATGCTAAAGTGGACCTACCTGGTACTGCCTGGGTGACCCACTAGCATATAGCTTGAGCTAAGAACAGTCAGTGTCTGTCTGTCTGTCTCTCTTGAATTACTATAAAATAACTTACTGAGCCTTTTTCACCATTCCCAGACATTATTTGTCTTTATATTGACTTTGATTTGGGTGGGGCAATAGGAGGCTCAGCTATGAATAGGGAGGAGTTCAACAGAATTCTTAGTCTGTGATCCCCTTGGGGACAAGAAAGCACCTTGTTTGTTTTTCTTTGTAAACTCCTTTAACACTTGGTTGAAGAGCAGTATATAAATATTCATAGTATTAGTTGTAGTAAATTTGTAAGAATGATGAAATATTAATAAGAATAGCCTTGCCGGATCAGGCCCAAGGTCTAGAGTCCAGCATCGTGTTTCACACAGTGGCCCACCAGATGCCTCTGGGAAGCCCACAGGCAGGAAGTGAGGGTGTGCCCTCTGCCTTGCTGTTGCTCCCCTTAAACTGGTATTGAGAGGCATCTTGCCTCTTAGGGATGGCCTATAGCCACCAGATCACCAGTAGTGATGGTTCTATTAATCTTTCACCATTCTTACAAATTTATTACTACAAATAGTACAAATACTACTAATGTCCTTATGTGAGACTCAAGGTAGTCAACTACATTTGAACATATGAAACTGCCTTATATTGAGTCAGCCCATGGGCAAGACTAGGATAGTCATGTCAACAGTGACTGGCAGCAGCTCTTCAGGTTTCAGACAGGAGTTTTTCCCAGCGACACCTGGAGATGCTAAGGGTTGAACCTGGGATCTTCCAGATGCAAAACGTGCTTTATCACTGAGTGATGACCCCCCCACACACTCAGTTCCTGGGGAGGCACCATATCTAATTGTTTGTTATGTTTATTTATTAAAAGCCAACTGTGGCCACCATCCATACTAATGTTGTGCTAGTGGAAACATGTGGCATTAACGCAAGGGCATGGCACAAGGTAGTTCTGCAGGGACAGGAGCTCCTGTTCCAGATTAGTTTACATTTTCAAAAGATATCTTGTTTCATGAGCTTTGCTGCCAAGTGCTTTGGTGCTACTGATTGCACAACTTCCTGCAGCTCTGCAGACTTGAGTGCATGCAATTTTTCTCATAGTGCTAGTGCAAGACTAGTCTAAAGCAAAAGCTCTAATAGAACGGCTAAGAAATCTGTGGATTAGTGAATCAGATAAGTGTTCTTTTTCATTTCACCTCTTTTTCAGGTGCCCTGTTGCACAGTCAATTTTATTTTATTTGTGAATTTTTGCTTTTTTACATTTTTACATTATATACCACCCTTCCAAAATGGCTCAGGGTGGTTTAAAACACGGTAAAAACAATTAAAACAAGTTAACAGTTAAAATCAAACTATAAAAACAGAATAAAACCAATTAAACAATTTAAAAAAATCACCCTGGAAAATCAGGGCAGCAATTTAAAACAATTTAAAACAGTTTTTCAATCATTTAAAAACCCCGGAAGGCCAGGCCTAACAGATAGGTTTTAAGGGCTCTCCTGAAGGACAGTAATGATCTCAAATTACGGATTTCTGCCAGGAGTGCATTTCACAGTCCAGGAGCAGCTACAGAGAAGGCCCGCCTCTGAGTCACCACCAGACAAACTGATGGTAACTGGAGACGGACCTCCTCAGATGAACTTAATGTGCGGTGGGGATCATGTAGAAGAAGGCACTCTCTAAGTGCGTTGGACCTAAGCTGTTCAGGGCTATAAAGTTAATAACCAGCACTTTATATTTTGTCCGAAAACATGTCGGCAGCCAGTGTAACTGTTTCAAAACAGGCATAATATGGTCTCTCTGGGTTTCCCCAGAGACCAATCTGGTTGCCGCATTCTGAACTAACTGAAGTTTCTGGACTATGTACAAAGGCAGCCCCACGTAGAGCACATTTCAGTAGTCAAGCCGGGAGGTTACCAGCTGATGCACCACTGTTTTGAGGTCATCCTCTTCAAGGAATGTGTGCAGCTGTCGAATCAGCCGAAGCTGATGGAAAACACTCCTTGCCATGGCCTCCACCTGAGAAACCAGGGCGAGGCCTGGGTCCAGGAGTACTCCCAAGCTGTGCACCTGCTCCTTTGGGGGAGTGTAACCCCATCTAGCACAGGAAGATCTAACTCTACCCTCAGATTCTGAGCCCCCACAATGAGCACCTCCGTCTTGCTTGGATTCAGCTTCAGTTTGTTCTCGCTCATCCAGCCCATTACTGCCTGTAGGCAGGCATTTAGAGAATGAGTGCCATTTCCTGAAGATGAAAAGGAGAAGTAGATTTGGGTGTCATCAGCATACTGATAACATCCAGCACCAAATCTCCTGATGACCTTACCCAGCGGTTTCATGTAAATATTAAAAAGCAATGGTGACAGAATGGAGCCCTCGTGGACTCCATATAAAAGCTCCTGTTTTGAGGAGCAACTGTCACCAAGCTCCACCATCTGGAATCTACCCAAGATATAGGAGCGGAACCACTGCAAAGCAGTATCCCCAACTATCCCCAACTCCCCCAGGCAATCCAGAAGGATACCATGGTCGATGGTATCGAACGCCTCTGAGAGATCCAGAAGAACTAGCAGAGTCACACTCCCTCTGTTGATTCCCAAGTAAAGGTCATCCATCACACCAACCAAGGCTGTCTCAACCCCATAGCCAACTCTAAAGCCAGTTTGAAATGGGTCTAAATAATCAGTTTCCTCCAAGACTGCCTGGGGCTGGTCAGCCACCACCCTCTCAATCACCTTGAGACCAAGGGAGATTGGAGATTGGCCTGTAACTATCCAACTCTAAGGAATCCTGGGAAGGCTTCTTTAGGAGTGGTCTAACCAATGCCTCCTTCAAACAAGGGGGCACTCTACCCTCCCTCAGCGATGCATTTATGATATTAACTAGGCCACCTCCAACAATCTCCCTTCTAGATAGAAGCAGCCAAGTCAGGCAAGGATCCAGAGTACAGGTGGTAGGCCGCACCGCCCCAAGCAGCTTGTCCACATCCTCAGGAAACACAGATTGAAACTGATCAAATCTAATACTGCAAGAGGGATCGCTGGACATCTTCTCCATAGATCCTGCAAAAATAGTGGACTCCAAGTTGGCCCAAATACTGTAGACAAATAGTTTAAACTCTCCAAAGCACTTGGACAACCTTGGAGAATATATGTTGTGTGAAAGCAAAGTACGTTATTCACAAAATCAGAGTATGAGAAGCATTCCGGTTGTGTTACATAATCATTCCCCTGTACTGCCCTAATCAAGATTGGAATTTAAATTGGCTTAGATTCAGTGCAAAGAGCTGAATTACATTCATGGTAACCTTATGGAAATTGTCAAATGTAAGACGTATATATCACATTGTTTGGCCCTAGGAGTACATTTCTTGAGTATAAACTGATGGGATCTGCTTTTGCTTAGAACGTGATATTGCTGGAATCATTCATATGTTTCTGCATTTTAGGAAATAATGATGTTAAAAGCAACCACCTTTCTGTTTCTGTGTTTGACTGTCACATTCTGACCTTTGAAGCAAAGAGGAAATGGGATTAGTAGTGCATTTCCCATGATGTTTCATGATTCTTAAATAGAGTTCCCAACTTTTTTATTTTGGCAGGGCTTTGGTGCCTTCAGCAGCATAACAATCAGGAATCTGGAAGGTGAAGCACTTGCCATAACTAATCACCATCACCATTGTTTATTTGGTCCGTAGACCTTCCCACAACCAGAATAAAATACAGAATAGGTACAAAAAGAAAGAGACTAAAATTACATTGTTAATTTTCCAGTTAATATTTCAGACCATAGATAAAACTTCATCTGAAAGCTGGGGAAGCTACTACTACTACTACTATTATATATCATTTTCCAATGAAAAAGTTTACATAGAAAAAGAATAACAAAAAAGTGGTTTTCTGATCCCAAAGGGCTCACAGTCTAAAAAGAAAGAGGAGAGCTGGTCTTGTGGTAGCAAGCATGACTTGTCCCCTTAGCTAAGCAGGGTGCCCCCTGGTTGCATGTGAATGGGAGACTAGAAGTGTGAGCTCTGGGAGATATTGGATAGAAATGGGGATGGAGCCACTCTGGGAAGAACTGAAGGTTTCACATTCCCTCCCAGGCTTCTCCAAGACAGGGCTGAGAGAGATTCCTGCCTGCAGGAATGCTTGCAACATGTGACAGCATTGACTTGAAAAACTATGCAATCACTTGAAAAAGATAAACTCACACTGTTGTTTTACAAAATGACTACTTGGTAAGTTATGGAAGCATTATTAGCATATAGAATGCCCCAAAACTAAACATGAAAGCACACTTGTAATTGCATACTTAAGATCAATTCTAACATTACATTTGCAAATGTGTTAGGAGTAATAATTTTTATACTGTTTTCCATGAGAGGAGAGCTGGTCTTGTGGTAGCAAGCATGACTTGTCCCCCTAGCTAAGCAGGCTCTGCCCTGGTTGCATTTGAATGGGAGACGACATGTGAGCACTGTAAAATATTCCCCTCAGGGGATGGAGCTGCTCTGGGAAGAGCTGAAGGTTTCACATTCCCTCCCAGGCTTCTCCAAGATAGGGCTGAGAGAGATTCCTGCCTGCAACCACTGCCACTGCCAGTCTGCGAAGACAATACTGAGCTAGGCAGACAAATGGTCTGACTCAGTATATGGCAGCTTCCTATGTAAGCAACACAAGGGAGACACCTGTAGCAGCTGCTGGAGGAATGCTGTGCTGGGGCTGAACAGGACCAGTTGCTTTCCTGCTGCTGAATATAAGAGAATCACCACTCTGACAGGTGCCTCTTTGCCTTGTTAGCTGAGGTTCACTGGTTAGTGCTGTTAAAGGCACAGAAACCCTGCCTCACCACCACCACCCCACCTTCTGATTATACAGTTACAGTGAAACACTTGGTTTTATTCGAAGAGATTTTGTGTTTTGGTTCTCACAGTTTCTTCTAGCACAGGACTTCTGTTTTGGGGTCCTTTTTATCAGGGACTTTCATTCTGCACTAGAATGTGTTCTGTCATTATCCGTCATTGTGCAGCAAAAGGTCTAGAATGAGAGAAAAGGCCCAGTGCACAAGATAGGTCAGTTGAGTAATATGGGTACCTGCTGGAGTAACTCTGTTGTGAACTGGAAAATACACGTGACTCCTGTGATTGTGGCTGCTGAAGGAAGTGCAAGCATAACCACAGAGATAACTGCTGGTTGTCTTTAGGTGCTGCCCAGTTAACGTTTGTCCAAGTGAACCTTGACATCTTTGCATGGCAAAAAACCAGTGGGATTTGCTTCGGCATATTAACTTTTAGGTTTAGCAAACAAATGAAACTTTAAAAGGGCAAGTTTAGCATTACAGGAAATGGAAGCCACATGCACAAGTGTAACATTGGTGATACCTGGTTATTTAGGAACACTCAAAATAAATGTTTCGAGGCTATAGCCGTATTGTCTCTTTAACTGGCAGTTTTTCAGTAATGACGGGAGAAAGAATGGCAGAGTGACGTATAAAAAGGAAGTTGGATATTTAATTACACTGCTTAATTACATCAACTTGTCAACAAATCATTTGGGCCAGCTGAACTGGAAAAGTAGAAAGAAAGAGAGGGGGAAAGTATGTTCACCTGAAGGTGGAGACAGAAATTCTTAGTACATTTCAGTGCTACTGTGAATGAAATAAAGTGCATTTAGTTTATTTTGCAATGGTAGGTAAAATAAAAAATTAAATTTTAAAGTTTATAATACTAGTGGGAAAATATGTTTAAAAAACTGCCAGTGAAATACATCCAGTGAATCACTCTTACATGCATACATTTTTCAAATTATATTTGATCAATCTTTCCAAAAAATCTTTAATCATGGCAAAGCTTACCTACCTGATAATAAAACTGACTTTCAAGTTGCATGCTAGTGCATGGTCTGTGAACCACATAGAGATTTTGCTTAAGTCCTTGTAAGAATCTTATTAGTAGACTAAGTAGGATTGGTGGTCATGCTGGCTGAATATAACTATGAAGCAGTCAAGTGGCATGAACTTGAGTAGCCCCAGTACCTTTTATTATTGTTGTTAAGAATACTTATATAGAATATTGATACACCAAAAAGTTTCTGAAGTGCAGAAACATAGCAACAAGAATGAGAAAATGGTTCCCTGACCCAAAGGGACTCGCAGCCTGAAAATAAACACAAGGGAGACACCAACAATGAACACTGGAAGGGATATTATACCAGAATGAATAGACAGTGGCTTTCCCTCTTCTAAATATGAGAGCTACCATCTTCAAATGTGCCCTTTTGCTCAGTTTATCATTAAGGGGCACTACTGTATAAAGTCTTTAAATCCACACACATTGATTGATTGATTGATTGTTAAATTTATATACCCCCTTTCATTTTAACAATCCCAAGGCAGTTCACAGAAAAATTAAAACAAGACTATAAAAATACACAGTTAAACTATTAAGCTAAGATATAAAATGAATCTGACTAAAAGATTTAAAAAACAAGCATAAAAGAGCCTTAATAACATACAGTACACCTTAAAAACAATACAATATAGGAAGCTCCTATATACCAAGTAAGACCATTGCTCCATCTAGCTCAGTATTGTCTACATGAGTGGCTCGAGGGGTGGGGGTGACAGAGAAGTAGATGCTGCCCCCCATTTCTGTTTTAGAAATCTAATATGGAGACCTAGCTTACTCACCCTGAAATGCATGTTGCCCGATTCTGTGCCCATCCCAGGCTCTCTCCCCACCCCCACCCAGTGCTGCCACTGATTGCCTATGCTGACTGGGAGCAGCTCTCCAAGGTTTCAGGAAAGAATCTATCCTAGCCCTACCTGGGAGTTAGTCAGACATGGCTTCATGCCATGGGTTATCAGAAGGGCGAATCTGCTTCAGAGCAGATTCGGAGCTGTTTAATTTGCGGTATTAAATGGACCATTCACATTTCCTCAGCATTTCCTCGGCTTCTTTCTGTATCTTTCTCTGTGTGAGTTCCCACAGCTTGCTCCAGATTTTTTCTCCCATCAATCACTTCCCAGAGGAGGAGGCGCGAGATCCTATCTTCATTATTATTTCTTTTTTTAGTTTGACAGCCTGCCAGTCAGCTACAGCCCGCAAATCCAGGAATTGCCCATGAACTGTATAAAGTTATAACCCATATCTCCCAAAAGTGTTTGTTCTTCCCCCTCCAAAAAATTTTAAGTGAAGAGTTTCTCCTCAAGTTTTCCCTCTGCACTCCTGAGTGCACTGCAGTTGTTTAAACACTGGTGGGACATGTTCCCCATGGTCAGTCTCAGCAGCCTAGTAGCTCTATTTTGAACTAACTGCAGTCTTCAAATACATACAGTACATTTGAGTAGTCTAGTCTGGAGGCTGTCAGAGCTTGGATAACTGTGGACATCATAAGCAACAATAGCTTTCACACCTTCAGCTGTAGTTTAAAAAAATGATCTGTGACAACAGCGATGGTGGAACAGCCCTCTCTGTCCTTTCTTTTGATCGACCAACTTGGAAGTGTGCATGCGTGTTATTTGGGGGCAAGCGGGAGAGAGGGGAGGGGTGGGCGGGCACGTGTGTGGGAGAGGTGGCAATACCCTCTCAAAGCTAGTCTGAGCATGCCAAGCCGCCTTGCCCTCCACCTGCCTGCCTTCCCCACACCCCTGGTATTGAAGGGGCAGCAGGACCCAGGTGAGAGGCAAGGTGAGGCAGTGCCAGGCTCTATGAGGGGTGGGCCCTAGAGTCAACGCAGTGTCAGGAGAGTGGGTGGGTGGATGGGCTCCCCACTTGACAGGAGGAAGGTAAGAAGCATCGGCAACAGCCACTCCTGCCACCAAGAGCAGCAACAGCAGCTCTGGCAGGAGCAGGGTGAGTTGAGAGTAGGGGGTTATACAGGGACTCGCTCCCCACACAGCCCACGCAGCAGTGTCCACATGAAGAGACTCAAGCCAAACCACTCTTTTTTCGAGGGAAGGGAGACAGGCAGACTGGGAGCAGCCGCACCTTGAAATCCTCCCTTCCCACGTGGCTCCTCTGTTTTGGGGGCTGTGAGGAAAGCAGTTTCATTTCGCAAAAGTTTCCAAGATGCCCAGAAACTGCCAGGAAGTTGGGAGTTGTCCCTGTATCACCTCATGCTTGTTGCCCTAGCCTCTTTCCTCCTTTTAATTCCTGGGTGTTCTCTGTGCCTCCTCATTTGCTCTCCCTCAGCCTTCGATAAAGTTGTGGTGTCTGAACCACTGTCAAAGCTGTCAACCTGTCAAACTCTCCTTTGTTGACACTTGGAGTTCTGGAAACCCACCCAGCAAATATTAAAAAAGAAAGTGCCAGTTGGAGAAAAAGCCGAATTATTGGTAATGGCCCCTCCACACTTCACAGAGAAACTTTGGGGCATAAAAGAAGCCTCGGGGTTGATTTTTTGTTTTTTTTAAGCCGCTGAAAATAGAGGATTTTTAAAAGCCGGACATAATTCGGGCTAAGCCAGAATGTGCAGCCATAATTCGGGGGGAAAGAGAGTCCTGTCTATACTGGTCCCTGTTAGCCTGCAGCAACTTTGTGGTAAGTGCAGCTGATATGCGAATGCATACCCTCCATTCTGGATGAGTTTTGAACTAAAAGCCATGTGTGTAAAGCTCCTTGGAGATGGCAGGAATGGAACCTGAGTCTTTCTGCGTGCAAAGAAGATGTTTTGCCACCGAGCTACAGTCCCACTCTCCACCATGGAGAGGATCCAAATAACCATGAAACTCATTCCAAAGCGGTGTGTGTGTGTGTCTGTGTCTGTGTCTGTGTGTCTGTGTCTGTGTGTGTTTGTTTACCACCACTGTAGAACTTTATATTTTATGCAGTTGCCTAGAAGTAGAGATTCACACAACCGGGCCCGGCCAGGGGCCAGGGAAGGCTTCTCAAACTCACCTTGCCCCCAGATAAGCAAAAACATACTTCTGGGAGCATGGACCACACTCTCAGATAATCTGTGCTGCACGGACCTCTAGATATCCCACAATGCACTCCACCACGAGTCTCCTCGAGCTGCATGCAGCTCAAAGAGACACACGAGTCTGGCAGCCGGATTAAGTGAGTGCTTGCTCCCTTAAACCTTGGCTAAGAGCCAGGCTTGGGAGCCGGGTTAGGCTGATCCTGGGAGAGCCAGGATCTGCATGGATCCCAGTGCTCCACATGAAGGTCTTATCCAGGTTCTCTCACACGTGGAGGTTAGGAGGCTGCTTACTGGAGAGAGCTTTTTCTTGGTGGGAAAAAACTGATTAAGGAAGCCCTTCCCAACCAAGACCCACCTAATGCCTTTGCTGCTGTCTTTTAGGTGCCAGTGAAATCTGTCCTGTTTACCTGAGTGAGTCTTTGTGGTTAGTTAATTTGCTCTAGTGTTTACTTTTTCCTCAACATGTTTATTTTTCTGGAGTTGGCTTCTTGCCTGCTGGAACTATTTAACGAGTATATTTTGTTTGTATTTTTAGCCTACTTTCCAGTAGGCTTATGAGATCACCTGGCATTGTGTGTGTGTTCCCCTCTATCAACTTCGCAACACTTGGACCAATATGAACCAAATTGGGTACAACTGTAGGGACACCTCAACGGTATAGATTGTGATGATGTCATCCAACCCAATTCAAGATGGACACATAAACTTTTGAGGTGCAAGTGCACTAACCTGTGGACAGTCTAAACTGATTTGAATCAAATTTAGTACAATTGTAGTGAGTGACATACAGGACACCTCAATGGTGTAATTTGTAATGATGTCATCCACCCTGATCCAAGCTGGTGGGCACATGAACATTTGAGGTGCAAGAGATCTAACTTGTGGACCTCGATTTGAACTAAATTTATTCCAGTTGTAGAGACAGTGAAAGGAAATTAGGCTGATTAGTTATTACTAGAACAACTTGTTTTTATTATAATGGTGTGTTCTGATTTTTTTTAAAAAATGCTTCTATTATTTACTTACATTATTACAACAAATGAGTACGAAAAGTGCAAAACACATTAAAAATAATCCAAAGCTTACCAGTTAAACAAGCTTTTGGTTAAATTGAAACAAAAAATATTGTTTCAGTTAAACAAACAAAAGAATAAGAATTGCTCATTCCCATTGGTGTACAGTGAAACAACAATCAATACTTTTACATTGCTTTTCAACAAGAGTTGCCAAAGCTGTTTACATAGAGAAATAATAAATTAATTAATTAAAAATAAGATGGCTCCTTGTCCCCAAAGGGCTCACAATCTTAAAAATAAAATAAAATAGGGAATTGCTTTGACATTTTTCCAAATATTGGTTTTTAATGCTAGGAGACCTTTCACTGTGCCACAGCTGGAAGTCTTAATGCAACGTGGTAAAATATCTGCTTGCATTCGATGAAATTCGGCAGTTGAGCACACAGTAAAGCAATCACACTTCACTACACGTCTAACCTCAGCACATTATTGTTCAGCCCACTTTTTGGTTTATGTAACTGATCCTTGGCTCTGCAATCTTCAGGAATATAAACAACTTCCTTAATATCTTGACAACTGAACCTCTGCTATATAGACTGAGACTTCATAGGTCTGTTCATAGAGATGCAATACATCTATGGTTCTCTGAAATGTATCTGAATTATGAAGTACTAAAGGAAATGTCTATTTCCCAGATATTTTGCACCTATTCTCACAGACCATATGCCAGGGATGTAGGAAGGTTGGGGTGGGCACTGAGATTAAAAGTGAAGCTGGGCCCCTGCCCGCCCTCAGCAAAAGTGGCACACCCCCCCCCCCCGCAATATATTTACTGCAGAAGAACTGTAAGGATATGGTAAAAAACAAAGCATACCCTTTCTCTCACTTGTATGCAAATAATACCACAGGCTCCCTATAGATGCTGACTCTTACACTTACACACAGGCACTTGCATGCATTTCCCTGGCACAGAAACATTTTTTAAAAACTTGTATACCTCAGCTTGAAGCTGAGATGGTTCTTCCAGTCAGGAGCCAGCAGCATGCCAGTGAGTTACGGAGGCAGGAGGGGAAAGTGAAGAGTTCTTGCTACTGCCCGACGGGTGGGCCTCCCAGACTTGAGAATTTGTCTTGCCTTTGTTTGGGTATAGCTACACCCCAGCCTTACATCATAATAGGTAATTTTGAAACATAGCACAAATGGAATGTGTACAATGCTGCTGTTGAAAATCTGAACTGCAATATTTATAAATTCTACAATTCCCTTAAAAATCTTAGAATTCAGACTTCTGCATGATTTTTTTTCAATACAACAAACACATGCCTTGTTATTTATCAGGTCTAGTCTTTCCATTCCTTTCCCTTGCTCTTTCTTCTTCCATATCACTTTGTCATTTGCAGTACTGGCATTTTTTATTTTTTTTAAAAAGTAAAGTACAGAATGACAAGGAGGCAGAAATGTGAGAAGGAAGGGTTATTATTGCTGCAGCCCCAGATAATGCTCAGGCTGTAATTTCTGTGTTTTGGACAACCCAGCCTTAAATTTTGCAGTGTTTTATTTGAATCACAGAGAAATAATGGGCTACTTCAAACGACAGCAGCAAATGGCAAGTATTTTTCTTTGAGTGCTATGGCTTAGACCAATAGGTATGAAAAGAAGACTTCATAGTTGTGAATATTTTCCTCTAAAATATTCAGTGGTGTTTTGAAGTACTATTCACAGTTCTCATTAATGAGCAAGAACACTTGAATTTCTTGTGAGGAAGGAAAGTGACAAATGGAATGTGAGAAGTTCAAGCAATCACAGCAATTTGTTGTTCTGCATATTCTGTAATAACTGCTAGATATCACTTCCCTTTAGACTGTGTTTATTTTGAGGCATCCAGGAAGTAAAATGTATGGACTGTATAAGTTAACTGTATAAGGACCATACTAGTTACTGTTGGCATTTTAAGATGCTAATAAAATGACACTGATTTTGTGTTACGAATATCAGAAAAAATGTGAAATGAGATGGAAGTGAACCACTTTGACCTGCCATAAATGAGGAACTGTGTGATCTTATATGCAGTGCTCCCAGTCCCCTTTCAACCGTCCTGAGTCATTTTGAAAGTGCGGTATAGAAAATTGAATAATAAATAAAATTCTTCATCAACCTCAACACTGAATGTTTCTATTTTATCAGTTCTAAAGTTACACAAAGGATCTTAGGATTCTTTCCTTGACCCTTTCCTTTTACCTTCCAATTCAGATCCAGGATTCTGAGGCTAGACTGAAGGCTGCAGGGCAGTCTAGGAGGAAAGTTGATCTGACCCTTTCTCCTTCATCCTTTCTTTCTCCACAGACAAGGACGTTTTGAGAGAAAGCATCCTACACTCTTAGGAAACATTGTCATGCGATTCCCTCACATGTATTCTGAGGTAGCATAGTCCAACAAGGACTGTATCAGCTGTTTAATTCTCTGCTTTTGGAATCATGGGACATAGGGCCAAACTAGCTGTGAGGCTAATCACATCAATAAAGGGTGTTTGTAATTGAAAGCATGGTAGCTGCTTGAAAACATAACCACATTGTGATTGTTGTTTTGTGCAGGAAACTACCTGGCTTCCCACATGGTTTCAGCAGATCTCACTGTGCCGTTGCATTTCCCCCTCTCCATATTTTGTCATTTGAAATCATTAAGCAAAATATTTGCTAGAACCTTGGGAGAGTTATTGACACACTTGACTTACCATATGAAAGAGACTTGATGTGGCTGTGTTTTTGTCATACCTCTGACTGCATGCATAGGAGAGCTTATATGTCATCTATAGGAAATGTATGTCATCTATAGACTATAATGGCTGCTTAAAACTTATATTATTTCACCAAATAAAAAACCACAGTGACTGCTGGTAATCATGAGGCAGAAACATCGCTGAAGAGAGAGACTGCTTGAATGAAAATATCCCTAGTGCTGTTCATTTTCATAGAAAAGGCTATGAACTGAACCTCCATCAGTGATCTCTGTATAAACCAGGATACTTTGTGCAAGGCTCTCTGCATTTTTTGTTTCAGCTCTATTTCTGAATTCAGTGAACAGTGTGCCCAGCAAAGCTCACAAGATTTAGCAATTCTGACCCTAGTGCCTGTATGGTTTGAAAAACTGTCAGGGGAATGATGAAAGCAATATGGAGAGGGAAAAGGGATTGCTAACTACAATTGCAGGCCTCCTTTGACCTAGCTAGCACAACAGGAGACTAAGATAAATGTGAGAGACTAGAGATAGAGATAGTACAGCAGAAATTGTAGTATTCATGCATAACTGCCCCACCCTTTCTGTGTTAACTGTATCAGTGAATCGGAAGACAATCGGGTATATGTCTCTCTCTGTTACCTGTTCTTCATCCTGTTCCTGCATTCTTTGCCAGCAGCGTTTTATTTTGAAAGCCCTTGGTTAAGGATCTCACCATATGAGAGGTCATATGGTGAGATCCTTAACCAAGGGCTTTCAAAATAAAAGAGTTGTGTGTGGCTTAAGACATTGGTTCACAACTGGTGGGTTGATCTTGGGTTGCACCATCACTGTCTTGGTTCCTCCCCCCCCCCCCTTCCATTTTTAGTTTAAATCTGCAAGAGCCAGCTCTCCTTCATAGATTTGCCTTTGGTCATTCTGGAGAGAAAAGGGAAAAGTCAGCCATATATGTCATGACCTCAGACTTGAACCTCCTCCCAATTGGGGAATAAGGTGGACTGGAGTGTTCAGGAGATGATGGGAAGACCCTCTGACCCAGACCCCAGATGTCCCCACACCAGGAGAGCATGAGTCAGCACCTCCACCATGACCTGATTGATGAAGGCACAGACCTGCCTTCATCCTCTTACTTAGAGTCCCCTGAGAACCTGCCAGTCTTAGTAGTGGTCTCCCAGTGCTACTGAAGCCAGTGCTTAGAAAACAGGCAAGGGCTCTTTAAGCAACAGAGCCTTCCGTATGGAAAGGGTGGGGCCAATTCACTCTGCCTGTAGGGATGTGCACGAACTGGTTCATGCACTCCTGGGAGGTGAGGCGGTCCTTTAAGGTAAGGGCACCCTCCCTGCCCTTAAAGGACCCCCCCAGCCTCTGAACTGGCTCATATGCTGGACTTCCGAACCGGTTTGGCGCTCCAGAAACGGAGAGCCAAACTGGTTCTTTCACATTCCTATGTGCCTGAGCAGAGACCATTCCCCCCTACCCCACTGGTTCCACCTGCTGAGCTGGCTGCCCAGCCTATATAGGAAGACTGCCAGTGGCGGTGGGCCCGCCACTGAAGGGGCGACATCAAAGGGGGTCGATAGAAGAAGTAACGTTGGCAGGTCAGCAGGCCATTCCCGGGGAAGGGTAGTCAGAAACCTAATAGCTGTCTCCCCTTCCAGCTGTCCTGCCAGCTCTTTGACCTTGGGGAGCACTGCCAACAACCCATATAACCTTACCTTGCTCCTCTGCAATGCCAGGTTGGTCCAAAATAAATCAGAACTCATCCATGATTTGATCGTGGATGAAGGGGCCGACTTGGTGTGTATTACTGAGACTTGGTTGAGGGAGGCTAGTGGCCCAGTCTGGTCCCAGCTTCTTTCTCCAGGATATTCTGTAGAGGAATGGGTGAGGGGATGTGGGCAGGGATGTGGAGTGGCTGTGGTCTGTAAGGATAACATCTCCCTTAGCAGGGTCCCTGTTAGGATATTGGACCATATTAAATGTGTGTACTTGAGTTTGGGGACCAGGGATAGATTTGGACTTCTGATGGTGTACCGATTGCCCCGCTGCCCAACGGAATCCCTTACTGAGCTCATGGACTTGGTCGCAGAACTCGCGTTGGAGTCTCCCAGACTTTTGGTGCTGAGGGACTTCAATGTTCATTTCGGGACCAATTAGTCCGGGGCAGCTCAGGAGTTCATAGCAGCCATGACAACTATGGGCCTATCCCAAGTGGTCTCTGGACCGACGCATACTGCAGGTCACATGCTTGATCTGGTCTTTTACTCTGATCAGGGTGGTGTTCCATGGGTGGGGACTCCTACGATCTCCCCGTTGTCATGGACGGATCACCATCTGGTTAAGGTCGGACTTACAGCCACTTCCCACCTCCTCAGGGGTGAGGGGCCTATTAGAATAGTCTGCCTGAAGAGGTTATTGGATCCGGTAGGATTCCAAGAAGCCTTGGAGGGATTTAATGTTGGCTCTCCCAGTGATCCTGTTGATGCCCTGGTCGAGAATTGGAACAACTTGTTCACCACGGCAGTAGACACGATTGCTCTTAAGAGTCCCCTCCGACCTGCTTCAAAACTGGCCCTTTATATAAGGAATATCTACGGGGGCTGATGTAGCAAGCTAGGCGGCTGGAGCACAAGTGGAGAAAGACTCGACTTGAATCCGACAGATTATGTCATAGAGCACACTTAAAGGTCTATGCTCAGGCGATACGTATGGCAAAGAAGCAGTTCTTATCTGCCTGTATTGCTTCTGCATACTCACATCTAGCAGAGCTGTTCAGGGTTGTGAGGGGACTAGTATCTGCTCCCACTCCCCTGAACCAGAATTTGGAGTCATCAGTTATCCGCTGTGATGTGTTTAAAGAATTTTTCGCAGATAAAATCTCTTAGATTCGGGCCGACTTAGACAGACTCCACAATTAATTCGATGTCTGAATTTGAGGTGTCCGACAACTCCTCTTATGTGGTTCGACTGGATCGGTTTCAGTCTGTGACTCCTGAGGATGTGGACAAGCTGTTTGGAGCTGTGAGGCCCACCACTTGTTCTCTTGACCCTTGTCCAACATGGCTTGTTCTATCTATCAGGGAGGCTGTTGTAGGCGGCCTGGTGGAAATCATAAATGCTTCTCTGAGGACAGGCAGGATACCTCTTCTAAAGAAGCCTGCATTAGATCCCATTAGATCCTAGACCCTAACCCTCAGAGTTGAGCAATTATAGGCCTGTTTCGAACCTCCCATGGCTGGGCAAGGTAATTCAGAAGGTGGTAGCCTCTCAGTTCCAGGCGGTCTTGGAGGAAACTGATTATCTAGACCCATTTCAAACTGGCTTCCGGGCGGGCTATGGGGTGGAAACTGCTTTGATTGGCCTGATGGATGATCTCCAGTTGGGAATTGACAGAGGGAGTGTGACTCTGTTGGTCCTTTTGGATCTCTCGGCGGCTTTCGGTACTATCAACCATAGTATCCTTCTGAGGATACGTATGAGGGTGTTGGGGGTGGGAGGCACTGTTTTACAGTGGTTTCGCTCCTACCTCTCGGACAGATTCCAGATGGTGTCGATTGGAGATGGTTGCTCTTCAAAATCTGAGCTTAAGTATGGTGTCCCTCAAGGCTCCATACTCTCTCCAATGCTTTTCAACATCTACATGAAACCTCTGGGAGAGATCATCAGGGGATTTGGAGTGGGATGTTATCAGTATGCTGATGACACCCAGATCTATTTCTCCATGTCAACTTCTTCAGAAGATTGCATATCTTCTCTGAATGCCTGCCTGGAAACAGTAATGGGCTAGATGAGAGAATAAATTGAAGCGGAATCCAGATAAGACTGAGGTACTTATTGTACAGGCTCAGAACTCCAGAGATGATTTTGATCTACCTGTTCTGGATGGGGTCACACATCCCCAAAAGGAACAGGTCCGTATTCTTGAAGTACTTCTGGATCCACACCTCTCCCTGGTTTATCAGGTTGAGGTGGTGGCCAGGGGTGCTTTCTATCAGCTTTGGCTGGTATGTCGGCTGCGTCCGTTTCTCGAGATCAATGACCTCAAAACAGTGGTACATCTGTTGGTAACCTCCAGACTGGACTTATGTAATGCGCTCTACATGGGGCTGCCTTTGTATGTAGTCCAGAAACTTCAGTTGGTTCAGAATGCGGCAGCCAGGTTGGTCTCCGATTCATCTCGGAGAGACCACATTACTCCCTTGCTTAGGGAGCTACACTGGCTGCCAATTGGTTTCCGGGCAGAATACAAAGTGCTAGTTATAACTTATAATGCCCTAAACAGCTTATGCCCTGGGTATTTAAGAGAACGCCTTCTTCATTATGTGCCCCACTGCCCATTAAGGTCACTTGAGGAGGTCTGTCTCCAGTTACCGCCAGCTCGTCTGGTGGCCACACGGAGACGGGCCTTCTCGATTGCTGCCCCGAGATTGTGAAATGCGCTCCACAATGCGTTTTAATTGTTTTTATGTTGTTGTTAACCGCCCAGAGACTACAGTTTGGGCAGTATACAAGTTAAATAAATAAATAAATAAATAAATAAATAAATAAATAAATAACTAGCTAACTAACTAACTAACTAACTAACTAACTAACTGGCAGTCTTCTCCAAGCGGCTGCTTAAGAAATATTCCTCCTTATGTTGGTAGACCCAGTTTTTGTAGATTCCTTCTTGCAGCAAACTGAGATCCTGACAGCTTTCCCCTCAGGGTTACTTACTAATACCACTCCAGACAACCACAAGTAATAATTATTTCACTTGAGCCTAGAAGAAAAATTAAATAACCATTTTGGTAGATAACGGAGATTTATCTATGGCAGTTAAAATTATAAATAGTGCTGGGGGGAAATGAGATTAACAGATGAAATGCATTGATTTAGAGCAGTACTTATGACATGGAAGACATTGTGAAACTTTTTATACGAAGTAATAGATATCTTTGTGTTTTCTTATAGAAAGAATATAAGTTTGGAGACTTTCTAAGAAAAAAATTTGATTACTTTCAGTCAGAGAAGAAAAATGAAATACTCTGAGCAAATATTACAGTTTGACAAACAGATGGACAGGAAATATATTGGGAACTGAGGATATTCCCAATATAGCAGAGGACACAGAATCCAAACTAAATTAGTCATGACTAAGCACTTTTGAAATCAATGAGACAAGTTAATCAAGACTAATTTAAACCCCATTAATTTCATTGGAAATTAGATATTAATAAATTAATCTGGATCCTTTCCAGGGAAGGTGGTATGGATATATGGTGGAACTGAAAATTGTACTTCAGAGCATTTAAAGGGGGTCCTTAACTAAGCCACAATAGAAAGATGACATTCTGGATGGTACAGGAAAATATGCAGAACAGATTGATGAAGAGTTTGTGATTTAAAGTAAAAAGTAAAGTTGTGCCATCAAGTCAGTGTCAACTCCTCTCAATTTAGAATGAGTGAAAATAGCTACATGAATAAAGATCAGCATGTGAATTTTGACAAAATCTGACTTTCATTTTGCTATAAAACTCAAGCTTTTATGAAAATGATAGAGCAAATCAACAGAGGTAACCTTTTATCTTAGTGAAGAGTAATATGCATGACCTGGTAAAATCATAAGATTTCGGCTACAAGGTTTTGATTCAGGATTGATGCTGTATTCTTGAAGTTATGACTCAGTATTTCCATTGTCTTCAGAGGGACTAGTTCAGTAAATAATATTATTCATGTCAGCAACATTTTTGCAGTCTGGTACCTTTTGCAAGATTCTACTGGGTGCCTTTCATTCTGGACCCAGCATTGGCCCTGGTCCACTCTGTACAGATTTGTCAGCATCCAATTAAAACCTTATCTGGCCAGCACGAATAACTTAAAGAAGGACTATTTGTACCAAATGCCTCCCTGGTATACGTTTGACCTTCTTATTTTGTATGTGTGTTTTTTAACTCAACTTAGTCAACAGCAGTGTTCCCTCTAACAGGGATTCCCAGATGTTGATCACTACAGCTCCCAGTATCCCCAGCTGCTGTGGCCTTTGGCTGGGCATTATCGGAGTTGTAGTCAACATCTGGAAATCCCTGTTAGAGGGAACACTGGTCAACAGTAGAACTCCATCCAATGGTAGGACTCCATTGGGTGATTACTTTTGGCAACAATTCTAAATACACAAGGTAAATTTAATTAGTAGCCAACTATTCAATGCACATATAAGTATCTTTAATTTTGAATTAAGCAAGAAATTTAATTTTGGTTTCAGGATGCTATTAAATCCCATTGATTTCATTGGAAGAAAATGAAGCATCTGCTTAATTCTTTCTCTTTGAGAATTTTCTTAATTTTCCATTATTTAATTATTTGTTCGATTTTTAGACCTCCCTTACAAAATAGCTCAGGGCGGTTCACAAATATCAAAGACCCTTTAAAACAATTTAAGAGCACTGGAAGGCCAGGCTGAACAGGTAGGTCTTTAGGGCTCTCCTAAATTCCAATAAAGAATTCAAATTACAAATGTCTGCAGGGAGCGCATTCCACAGTCCAGGAGTGGCTACAGAGAAGGCCTGCCTCTGGGTCGCCACCAGACGAGCTGGGGGCAACTGGAGCCGGACCTCCTCAGATGATCTTAGCATTAAAACAGATGTTGTTTAAAAGTGCTTAGCTTGGTGGGATTGTATATAAAAATTTTGAATGTGAGAAAATTGCCATTAAACCTAGCATGAAGATGTACATTTTTAAAAAAAAAAATAAAACCAATAAAACATTTTTCTTCTTCACAATACAGGCACATTTATGGTGGTCATGTTCACTATTTTGTTTTCATTTTTATTACTACGTTTTATTTTAAAGTCAATCACTTAAACACATGTATCCTTGTTAGTCCTTATTTTGTTTGGGATGTGGCTCCTGTTTGTTTTCCTCTTCCATAGAGATTAATGAGATAATTGGCAGATGTTAGTCTCTCTGAATCAAACTGCCATAGAACTTCCACATTAATATTAAATGCCACAGATGTTCCTTTCGAATGTAATTGTCTTTAAGCTGTTCTGATCTCATAGCTTTTGTTCTAGAATTTCTTGTGTCTCTTCTTAACTGCAGAGGACTGTTGTGCCTCCTCTCCATGACAATAGTAGGCAGGGACCTGCCTGTTCCATTCCCCAGAAACCATGTAATTTGTAGCTTATTACCTGCTCTAAGATAGGGGTTGACTGTCTGCCACAGAACCCCTGAGTGCTGCAGATGGGCTTTGAGATAAAAATAGTAAGTACATCCTATAGAAACACAGGCACGCACATATGCAGACACAGACAGGCAACACTGCTTTAAAGATGCAAGGACAAGACAGGTCCGTATTCCAAAAGAGCTTACATGTGAATTAAAAATTTGATATCCTGCTGTATAGAACTAGATAACAAATATATGATATAACCTATCTCTAAAAATCTTTTTACTTCAAGCTCTACAGAATGAAAGAGGATATTGGCGTTTCTAATGAATCATTATGTCTGGGAGTATCTCTAAATCAAACTTTTTAAAAAGTTGATGTGCAAAGGGTTTCCTTTATTTTACACATTTTAAAACCTAAAGTGCTTGGAGCATTCTGGCGAATCAGATTTTATATCATTGCACATTGGCTCCAGTGTGACCCAGCAAACAAAATGATTGGGTCTGTGTGCCTGCATAGCCAGAAACATACTGGCTAGCATGCTGTGCAGGGTAACGGGAGCTATTCACAACTGCTCATGCTGCTGTGAGTGTATAAAACATACCCGCAATGTTGCAGAACAGGGCTGTTCTTTTATTACTTAAAACTAGGTGATTCAGCGCAGAGCATCTGTGCCCCCCCCAACCCCCCACCCTGCCTCTTTTTTGTTTGCCTCCCAGCCACCCCTCTTCTTCTTCCCCCTGACGCATGGCCACTGAGTCCACCCACCTGCCGTGCCTACTTGCCATTCATGGCTGCTTCAGCTGCCCACCATTTGCTGCTCCATTTGTGGTGGCTACCTGCTGTTCATGGCTGCCCATATACTAGATCCGGTCGCAGCCACTGTAGCCACTCTGGCTTTCCGCCTGGACCACCGGTTGCAGCCGCTCTGGCTGGCCACCCGCCAGTCACATCCGCCTGCCTGCTGGGCCCACTTGCCATTCGCGGCCACCGATCAGCCGTCTTCTCCCTGCCCCCCCCAGTGGCCGGCCATTCACCAGGCTGCCGCTTCTCCCCCCCCCCAACTTCAGTCGCTCGCCATTTGCTGCTCCGATCATTGTGGCTGCCTGCCGTTCGTGGCTGCCCATCTGCTGGGCCCAGTCGTGGCCACTGCAGCCACTACGGTTGGCCACCTGCTGGTCACGGCCATTTGCGGCTGCCCGTCAGCCATCTTCTCCCTGCCCCCCCCCCGGCTGGCCATTCACCGGGCTGCTGCTCCCCTCCCCCCCATGGTCCGCTGTTGCTATTCGGCAGTTCTCTCGCGAGAGGTGCCCTGCATGAGATTAGCGACAGATACGCCTAAGAGAATTAAATATATAGATTGTGCAGTTGCAGTTTCCGATGGACTTTGTGCTGCATAGCTGCAATTGCACAATTTCAAGTGGTAACAGAACAGCTCTGTTCCACAATGCTGTGTGCAGCGTGTTAGACACTCACAGTGGGGCAGGTAATTCTTGACTCTCTGTGTTACCCTGCCCCCCACCCCCCAGCATGTTAGCCCCAGAGTGGTCAATTGTTTCTGAACAGCAATTTTCTATCTGTAGAATTTTCAGGAGTTTGGAATTTCTGAAAGGTGAATAGATATTTGAAAGGAATGCTTATGGTATATTAACACATCTTGTGCTGTATTATGTGGTTGGTGTAGATGAGCATTATCTCTTCCAAGTAAAAGCAGAATTTGCTCAGAGCTTGACCTCAAAACTTGGCAGAGTGTGAACTTTGAAACTTTGAAAAGATACAAATAAAAGTGAAAAGTGTGTCTGGATACTGCCAAAGGCACTAAAGAATGTGCAAATAAGTAATAATTATAGGCGTGGATGCAGACATGCTGCTTGCAGAGCAGGAAAATGCTGTGAACTGGAGAAGTCAAAAAATTTGTAAAATGCATGAACTGAGAGAAGTCAGATCAAGAAGACTGGGAATCTGAAGAAATCAACAAAAGTGAAACAATTAACTGGGTTAATTGCCCTTTTAGAAATAATATACAGTTATATACCAAGAAGATATTGGTTAAAAGTGCATGTTAGGAGAGAGGGAAATTGAGGGTGTATGTAAAACACAGTATATCCTCCACAATCTTAGTGTTTAGCCTCCAGATGTTTGTGATCAAGTCTCCTGATGAGCTGCACAAGTTATGAAACTTGTTTGGTGTTGTTTTTTAAAGTCTTTTTTAGAGGTAGTATGGTCAGGAGTAAGAAGAACAAAGTGGTCTGAATTTGAAATGTTTGGGTTGGCTTCTTAATTAGTCATACTGAAAGAAGCAAACAAAAAGGAAAGCTAAACTAAATGGTTCAGTATGCATACGTGCAGTTTGTTGATTTCCAAAGGAAAACTGTGACTAATTGATGGAAAATAAGAAGTTGTCGCATAGCCTAGGGAACAGAATACCAATCGATGCATTTCTAAAGCTTTCTTGGATACTGAAGCATTAAATAGAGATGTTAAAGGAACATTGTGCATCTTAAATATGTCTTGCTGCAAAATGGATGGTCACACAATTTTAAATCCCATGGAAATTTCTTGGCATAAAATAAAAAGAAATGAAGGAATTCTATTGGGACTATTAATGTGTTGCTATGAGAACAATTGTAACCGAAGGAACTGGAAGTGTTTACTAAATACTACTCTATTCAAATGGATGTCTTCTGAAAGGAGGATCAGAGGACTTCCAAATGTTTTCTGTCTGTAGAAGTAAGCTTCCCCCTTGAATGATATGTTGTGCAGTATTTCCTTCAAGAAAATACATAGGTGCCTTTTACATAGTCTCTCAGCCATATGGGTACCAGTTATCTATAAACAGTTACTGTAGGGTGAGGGAAATATCGAAATGGCCCTCTACAAGAGGGAGGAATAGTCATGTGAGCAGGCATCCTCCAGCACCACCTTCTGAGTACGACCCTACAGGTAGGAGTGGAGCCACCGTATAACCATGCCCCCAAGTTGCAACCCAGAGAGACGTCCCAGAAGGATACCATTGTCGATGGTATCGAAAGCTGCTGAGAGGATCCAGCAGGATCTATAGAGTTACACTCCCTCTGTCTATTTCCCAGCATAGGTCATCCACCAGGGCAACCAAGGCAGTTTCTGTCCCATATCCAGTCGGAAGCTGGACTGGAAAGGACCTAGGGAACTCCTCCTTGGTACTGGCTTTGTTTTACATTTTAAAAAATCTAGCATGTCTGGAATCTGTTTTACTAACGGGGTATATTAGAACAGATATTCTACCCTTAATGGTAAGTCCTATTAACTCAGTATCTAAAGTGTGTTGCAACTGCAACCTTTTCTGTATCATTTTGAAATATTTAGCTAACTGGAAATTAGTAGCTTGATTTTTGAATAAATTATTCATGGAGAGAACACTTGTGAAGTCTAATTTGAAAGGACAAAAGGCTGAATTACTCGCTAATGCCCTTGTATAACTGCTGTAATGGTACACTAGTATACAGTGTGAATGTTCTATTATATATTTATTCATTTTCATTTCATTTTTACATTTATATCCCACTCTTCTTCTAAGGAGCCCAGAGCGCTATTCAGGCTTATGTTTATCCTCAAAACAACCCTGTGAAGTAGGTCAGGCTGAATGCATTTCATTATGAATGGGGATTTGAATTCAGTTCTCCCTGGTCCTATAGCCACTTTAACCACTGTACCATGCTAGCTTTATATAACTTTAAATAAAACTTACCATTGATATTATTGCTAGATGTAAATATCACTGTCTGCTAGCAGTGCATTAACTAGGTGTCAGTGTCAAAGGTGTATTAAATAAATATTTAAACACACAATTTAATATATTAAATGTCAAGTGTTTCATGTATAGGATGTTGTATGTGCTAAAAAAGCAGCCCTCAAGTCTGTTTCTTTTGCCTCAGAAGTGTGATCTCTCACATTTTTGTTCTGATGACAATGTAGGGACTCTTGTGTGGGTTTTTATAGATCAGAAATCCTAAAATAACTTAAGATAACATCTTTCCCTGTTCTACCTTACAAAGCATTGCTACCTTAGGTTGGAGCTGTCTGGGTAATTAATATCTGCAAAGAGCAAACAGGCATATGTTAGCAATTTATTTTAATTTTATTTATTTACATATTTATATAACACCCAATACAAGTCACTCACTTGCCCCAAATAAACAACAACTTCATTATGACATGTGTTAATGCAAGTCTCTGGTAATCCTTGTTCTATCTACTGTACTGCTAGAGAAGGAGTGAAATCCTTTTTGCCAGAGCTGTTTTGAGAAGCCTAACTTCTTTCAGTCATCCGTCATCGCACACCTGAAAAAAACTGTAGGGGAAGAATGGCAGTTCATTTACTGAATGGCAGATCAAAACCAGTTTGGTGAGAAAGCAGCAAAGCAAGACGTCTTGAGACAGGTCTTTAGTATTGAAGAACTACAAGGATTTATTTAAAAGAAAGGTTACAAAGAAATGTGAAAAAGCCTGTAGCTTATTTCAGCTCATGGCTGAAGAGAGACCAAAAACAAAACAGCCCTCTCTGGAGAGGCAAAATGGAAACTAACACTGGAAGAACATAGCCGGGGGGAGGGGGGGACTTTTATCCATGACCCTAAACCCCACCTCCCATGATCACTATGAGACATTGCAGATGAGAGCTGATGCTGCCAGGGTCTGAGCTCCAACAAAAATATGGTAGGGTGAAGAAGAAAACTAGTCATCACATGCAATTTTTCATATATTAACTTTCAGAATTTTAATTGCCTTGTTTGCCAAGTCTGCACTTTTCTCATCAAAAATCACAGAGGACTACATTAAACAACATAATCACAGGAGAAAAAGCCATGATAGTGCCAGTTGGATTCATGGTGTATCTGGTGAGCCATGTTCCAGCCAAGCAAGGCGTTTCTTCCAGTCCAGCAGCCTTACACTGTCGCTGCATAATAACCCATATGGCAGTGGGCCAATTGTTGCAGAATTGGAAGCAGTTTTTGTAGGGAAGGAAGGCCTGATAGGCCATATAGATCCCGCCAGCATTGTGTTGCCTAATTAGGACACCGTCAATATAAAAATCAAAATCTTGGTTGTTTTGTGCTTTTCAAACCACTTCAAAAGTTTTTCAAACCTCTCATATTCTCATAGAATTCTCGGGAATCTGCAGTCTTTATCTTCTCCCAAGTCTCCTCTCACACTGTTGCAAGGTTTGAAACAACCAGTGAGCAGCAGTCTACTTTATTATTAACCAAAAGAAATGTGATTAGCTGCTATTGCCTTTTGGAGCCACCCTAGCATTTAGGTCAAATTTATCTAGATGTTGACTTTCATAGATAACGGGACATTCATCATAAAAATTATCCGTTTTGGTAATCTTCCTATCCCATCAAGCTAATGCTTATACACTTTGAATTAAACATTTCTTCTTCTATCGTCTGGCAAGTGATGGGAGGAAAACATATTGAGGAATGGTTTTTGGCAGCCATTAGAAAATAGACTGTAAAATATGAACTTGAATTACAAATTCCACAGTACAGTCTGCCTCAGCAACAAATGCTCATGAATACATAGACTGACTGACTGAATTCTGCTGATTCAAACATTCCAAAGAAAAACAACAAATCTCAAGACAGATTACTCAGGGAGATTTGACCCATTCTATATATTAAAACTTTAGTAAACCTCTAAAGTCTTCCAACTGAGTATAGGGTTATTAATCACAGTCTCTCCCTCTCTCTCTTTTCTCCAAAATGAAAAATCATACCATAGCTTTAATGAGTAATGCCTTAGCTCTTAAGAATATTATTTCTTTATTATTTAAGTGGTTCGATGCCTTTCGACATTTCAGATAATCAGATTATTTAAATGACAATGGGGCAGTTCTCACGACCAACAAAAATTGGGCTAGGAGAGCCTAGCCCGATTTTTGTTGGTCGTAAGAACCACCAGGCTCGCAGCCGAGCCTGGTGGTTCTTGAGCGGGTAACCCACTTGAGAACCCCTGCTAAAAAGCAGGTTTGCGGAACAAGCGCTCCAGCAAACCTCCTTTTTAGGCTTGTGAGTAGCCGCAGTGCGGCTTCGCACCGTGCCTACTCATGAGTAGATCCCCAGCCAGGAGGCAAAAAGCCACCTCTCAGCTCGGGGGTCTCCCCAGTATGCCCTGCGCACTTGTGCAGGGCATACTGGGGCTTGCGCTCACCAGGAAAAAACGGGTCTCACTGATTGTGAGACCCGGTCCACAGTGTTCAAATGTAGAAGTAATTGATACTCGGGGTATTCATACATATATATCAGAGCCACAGTGCAACATGAGATTTTTAGCACAAAAATGTAAATACAACTTGCTGTTTTGGCAATATTGACAGATCTGGTGACATTGTGGATTGTGCTTTTGCACACAAGACACTATTTACCCAGAGACCACAAAAACACATAATGATCCATGGCAGATTCTCTTAAAGCATGCAAGAGTTTGGAACGGCCAGAATAGAATTCTGAACTTCTGGGATCACAATATTTAACCCAAACCTTTGTGCGGGGGTAGGGGAGGTATGAATTTCGATAGCAAGTGTCATTCTTTTTATTTTATTTATTGTTTGATTTCTATACTGCTTTTCATGAAAATAACCCAAAGTGGTTTACAATCTAATTAAAACAATGCACAATTAAAATACAAAAAGTACAGATATTAAATATAAATATAAAAATAATATATCTCTATTTGAAAGTTTAAAAACCTATATAAAACAGGTTATTTTCTACTGGAGTCAAGTGGTTTGAACTAATGTTCACAGTTTCTTCTAATTATGTCTGTTTTGATTAATTTTGTTACATGTGATTTAGGTATCTGGAATGCTTACTATCAAGAATACTGCTTCTTGAGCTTAACTTAGAAATATCTGTTTTTAAGATAATGATAATGTTTACTGATTTTATCTTACTGATTTTATAACTATTTTGAGTATAACTACTTCATGAGTTGATTTAAGCTGCTTTGAAAACCTCTTTTCAAAATAGTCCCAAGAGGGCATAAAATTTTAAATGAATAACTAACTAACATGGAGACATTGAGGTCATTCACACAGTCAAGAACTGTGTTGTACCCAGGTTTGGGAGTTGTCTGTGCTCCCAGTTTTCAGTTGTGTGGATGCAAGGTAGGGAGAAAACCTGGGTAGAAGTGATTGTGTGGAAGCAAGGTAGGAGGAAACGCTACGCAAGTTTTCCTCCTACCTTTTTTCCACACAATCACTTCTACCCAGGTTTTCCCCCACCTTGCTTCCACACAGCTGAAAATTGGGAGCACACACAGCTCTCAAACCGGGGTAGAACACAGTTTTTGATTATGTGAATGACCTCATTTTCACTTTTCCTCCCTTATGTATCAATGGAGTAGCATAATGAAGGATGTTTACATATATAAAAAAACACCATGTGGCTATTCTCATGATGGGCTAAAATCGGGCTAGGGGAGCCTAGCCTGATTTTAGCGGAATGTGAGAACCACCGGGCTCGCAGGCGAGCCCGGTTGCCTCAAAGCAGGTAACCCGCTTGCAAAGCCCTCCCCTTAGCCCAGGTTAGCAGAGTGAGCGCTCCGCTAATTGGGGTTTCCGGATTGTGTGTTGCGCCACGGCAACTCACGAGGAGACCCCCAACCAGGAGACTAAAAAGCAGCCTCCCAGCTCAGGGGTCTCTCCAGCATGCTCTGAGCGCTCGTGCAGAGCATGCTGGAACTTCCAGGGGCTGCATGACCCCAAACTCCCAAGCCCCCGCCGGCTCCATGACGGAGCCAGCAGTCATGTGGGTGGCCGATCTGGCCGCCCAAGGCTTCCCCTTCGGTCGTCTGTGGGGAGAGCGGGCTAAGCCTGCTCTCCCAGCAAACCCACTCTGGGCGAGTCTCATCAATCGCAAGACTCACCTCCATATATTTGTAGCCAAGGTTTGGGTGCTAGTTCTGCCCTGGAGGTGAAATGAACCTGATTTTTTCTGCGTGCAAGGCATGCAATCTCCCACTGGTTGCCCTCCAGCCAGGGAATTGAACCTTTAAGAATTTGAGTTCACTTCCTTCATTCATCAGTATTTTTAAAACTCTTCAGTCCAGTTCAGACACTAACTTTAAACTGGTTCAAAAACTGTGAACTTGCATACATTTCATGCAGAAAAATATCAGACTCTTTTGCTTGTGATATGTTGTAATATGAATACTATGGTAACTATTTCGTTACCATACATTGAGCCGTTCCTCATGAGCAGAAATCATGCCATGAGCAGTGAGGAACAGCAATAGGGTTTGTGTGGAGGAAGCCCTGAACAGCTTACCTCCCCGCAGATGATCCATTGTCTTTCCTTGGGCAGGCGGATCATACGCCCAGACAAGCACCAGCTGCTGCTGGTAGCTCCAAGGGCTGGGGTGCTGGGGCATGTTGCCCAACCTCCTGGAGCTCCACTAATGCAATGTGCGAAAAAGGTATACAGTTATTCAGAAGCACAAGGTTTACCTTAGACAGAGTCTTACTTGCAGATCTTTTATCCTATCAACCTTACCATCCCCATGCACTGTACGAGGATTCCCTCTCCCCTCCTTGAGAGCAATGTAGTTGGTCAGCTCTGGCTGCTTGGCAATTAAAAAAAATGAGTTTAGGAGAGCGCTCACTCTCCTAACCTCGTTTTGCAGGGAGGCTCCACAAGTGGGTTTGCTGCTGCGGTACCGCCGGGATCATGCCAATACCAGCAGTACACACGTGCATGCAAAACTAGGCTGGGCTTCTTTAGCCCAGTTTTGCATGCGTATGTGAATAGCTTAATTTTGTTGTTTTGAAACTGTTGCTTGTTAAAGTTATTATAGGCAAAAGTTATTATAGGCAAAATACATGTATTAATGTTTTTTTAATGGGAAAACAAAACATTAATCATACAAATGAAAACTGTTTGGTTATGGAACCATTTAGTTTGAACTTGAATGGTTACTATCTTTTGAGGCTATTCTCACACATATCCTAACCCAGGCTAGAGAAGCCCAGACTCGGTTAGGCTGCACATGGGAACTGCTGGGATCAGGCTTGATCCCGGTAAGGCAGTGCTGCCTAACCTGACTTTTATCCTGGGTTAATGGCACCAACATGCCATTAGCCCAGACCCATGTGTCTCCTCAGGCTTTGCTTAGCCCATGGAGACACAGAGACAGGTGCCTAGAGCACCTAGAGTGTTTCTCCTGGAGGAATCTACACTTGGTGCATTGTGGGATACCTGGAGGCCAGGATGTGTCATCCTGGCCTCCGGAGCTCTGCAGCACTGCCTAGCGCAGCAGAGGATTGTCTGGGAGTATGGTCTGTGCTCCCAGCAATGGTACATGGATCATCAGGGGTGGTGGGGAGTGGAGGTTAGCTTTACGTAGTCTTCTACCTGCCCGTTCACTCCCCCACCTGCCCAGTTGCATGAATGGCCCCTTTGTTTTTTGTGGGGTTTAGTTCAAGGCAACCAAGAGATTTCAGATTCAATTCCAATTGACTGAAAAATCACTGTCTGAATTGGTATTTGGGTTCAGATTGATTCCTTGCCTCCAAGAAAACTAGTTCTTGGCTAGCCCAGGGGTACCCAACCCCTCCAGATGTTGCTGAACTACAGCTCCCATCATCATCAGTCACAATAAACTGTAACAGGAGATGATGGGAGTTATAGTTTAACAACATCTGGAGTACCATAACTCCCATCATCCCCAGCTACAGTTTGTTGTGGCTGTGGATTATGGGAGTTGTAGTTCAACAGCTGGAGTACCACAGGTTGGGGACCTTTGGCTAGGGATTTGAACTGACACCGCTTTGTTCCTGTACATTATCTGGCCAGATGCATAAACTAGCTGCTACTGCGTAGGCTTAAGTTTACACATCTTCTGGTCCTATTCCTCTTTGATATTTTCCACCCACACAGGTTCCAGAGATGAGTCATATAGATTTGCTGTCCACTCTTATTCTATCAAATGCAACAGACAAAAAGTCTGTTCAGAAAGGTGGTGGGAAGTTTGATTAACGAGTCTGATCTTTGATGGATTCTCCCCTTGCATCTATAAAGTGTTTGCTCAGTCTTTTCATACCTTCTAAATGTATCTCTGAATTTACTGGGGGGCAGGAAAAAGTATCACTGGACAGACTGCTCCTGAAAATGGACTGAAGTGCAATTCAAAGGCTTTGGAAATACGCCGGCAAGACTTTGGAGTTCATGTAGGGGAGGGGGCATAGCTCAGTCACAGAGCACATGTTTTGCATGTTTAAATCCAAGGTTCAATCAGTGGCATCTCCAGTTAAAGGATCTCAGGTGGCAGAGCTAGTAGGAATGACCTCAACTTGATATTTGTTGCTAGGCTTGGGAGCTGGGCCCTCAGTGTGTGGTTGTACTCTTGCCCTACAACAGGGAAGAGAACAGAGTGAGCAAATGCTCTAGAGAAATAGGGAGTGTTCTGCAACTCATGGCAAGGGAATGCAGTGCCACATTTCTATTCCTGTCAGGATGGTGGGGTGTGTTGTCAAAATCACTGGTATATTTCCTTTCTTGTTCTGTTTAATTTGTGTTAATAGTAAGTAACACTTTTGGGATTGGAATATATGGCAAATGCCACTTATTTCATGGATATATTACATTCAAATATATAGAAATAGCCTTTTCCAAGCTGTACTCTTTCAGACTACAGGTGGGGGAAATAATATGTTTTACTGCTCTCTCCTATAAACAGCTCTTTGTGTTTGGAAAGATGGCTAGGAGGCTTTACAGACAGGGCTGTTACCTCGTATCTCCTCTGGAAGAGAGTATGTGCGTTCACACACTAGCCAAACTCACCCCGAAGTCCATTCAAGATCCTTGGAAGCATTCCACACACAAATTGGGCTTTGTCTTCCGAATTCTAGCTTATTTCAATGTATTTCTGGGTTTTAAAAATGCTGGTTTTAAACGACTTTTTCTGAAAATGCCAGAGCAAATAGGGAGAAGCACTGATGCAGAATCATTAACATGATAAGAGGGAAACCCTCTTTAGGAATGCAGATATAGGCTTTAGAAATCTCTCGCCCCACTCACCCACCCGCCCATTGGCTAGAAAGAAAACACAGATGCATGCGATGTGGACCTGCACCAAAAAAACCCCGAGATCAGAGGGGAAGGGCTGCTTCCCTCAATGCCGCTAGTGTAATTCAAAGTGGCTTCGCTCAACATTTACCCCTCAGCATGAAGCCATATGTGAATAGCTCCCAGGTAAATGTATTTGAGCCAAGGTAGCTTTCTTCCTGGCAATCTAGCTTTCTGTTTGCAAGGCAGCTTTTGAGAGGGATGGAACATTCAAACATGCAGACTTAACCTCTTGTCTACAATGGCACAAACCAGCACAGTTGATACCATGTACTGTTTCTGGACATTAGACCCTCTTAGTCGACTGAAAGAATTGCTGTGAGGATCTGAAGCCTCCTGCAGCTGCAGAGGATAAAATGGATTTGCAAAGGCCTTGAGATGATGAAGCCCACAAATGATTGGAGATCAAACACCAATGCTTAAAAAATCTGGATCTAAAGTGCCCATGTCTGTCAAAATGTGTGTATAATATATATCATTTTACAAAGGATTATTCATACAGCAATAAAAGAAACAGGTTTTAACTGGGTATGTCTAAAGCTTTTAAACATCAGAGGAAGGAATTATCCTTTTTTAAATGATCAGAGAAACATCTTGTTGGGACAAGATGTTTCATTCCCTAGCATGCTGCTTCCTTTATTTTGATGTATTTCTTCAATTGGCAACAGATGGGACATAGCTGTAGGAAACACTATTACTGTCGCTAAAAATGTGACATGCTCTTTGTCTTTTAATTATTAGCATTAATCTTTCCCTGGCAGAGTGCATTCATCTTTCCATATAATTATATATAGCTTATCAACCCTGCTAACTTGGCAAAGAGGCACTTTTTTAATGTGGTGATTCTCTTTATTTAGCAGGGGGAGAGTAACTGGCCCTATCCACCCCCAGCACACTACCTCCAGTGACTGTTGCTGGTGTATATCTTATGTTTATTTTTAGAATCTGAGCCCTTTGGGGACAGGGTTCCATCTTATTTGTTTGTTATTTCTCTGTGTAAACCACCTTGAGCCATTTTTGGAAGGGTGGTATAGAAATCGAATTAATCATCATCATCATCATCATCAATGCAGTGGCTTTATTTAAAATGAGTCAGTAAAGGGTTGTTAGAGGAAGAAATGATTGTGCTCACTTGGTATAGTCATATATGGTTAATCTGTCTTCAGTGTAGTGTGCAGTCCAGTTGGAAATGCAAACTCCCACAACCCTGATGAAACACATATGTTAGAAGATGGCTAAAGATAACTGACTATATCATCCTCTCTGTTTCTAAAACAGATGAAAACAGCTGGTATGAAACTGTCCTGACAGATAACTGGGTGGGAACAGACCTAGTAAAAATCTTTCACAGCCAACTATATGACCATTTGGGATGTCATCTCTGTGATGACATCACACTTTCTACACAGAAACTTAATGAGGCAGGTCTCATGATTCGTGAGACCCGCTTTTGGTGAAACTGTGGGGAGAGCGGGCTAAGCCCGCTCTCCCCGCAGATGATCTGTGTAGGAGCCCTGGGCGGCCATATCGGCCACCCACATGATCGCCAGCTCAGTGATGACTGGTCCGTGACGACAGCTCCTTGACGATCTGTGAGACCCGCTTTTGGCAAAACTGTGGGGAGAGCGGGCTATTTTTTGACCATAATATTATTTCCCCTCCCAGAAAGCAATATTTGGTTCCTATAAGGTAGCTATAAATATTGCCCTCTAGTAACCTGGTTATCTCTTGATATTGGCATGAGAAAACGGGACCCAAAAGAATTCCATCCTGTGTGCTGGGAAGGACCTTTTCTCATTAGATTTTATCTCTGTGTTCCAAGGTCAGCATCCAGAGAGGAAATGCCTTTGGACATGATGGAGATGGGTGTAGTAGGGGACCCACACAAAATGCCTCACGTTTCTGCACATTTGTGTTGCATTCAGAATTAACCTATGGAAAGCTGAGCCAAACATATTGGCTTGTCCACTTCATAGCTTATCCAGTTCATAGCTATCTTAGCAGCTGCTATTTTGAGAATGCTTAATTGGAAGCCGGGACTTCATGTTGCCTGAAGCTTTCTAGCACCCATCTTTCAAACAGCATAGCAGCCTATAAAAGTAGTGTGAATGTTAGCTGTTGACAGCATCATGATGCAACTGAAGTGAAGTGGAACAGGTGAGACTGACAGTAGTCTAATCTTTAAAAGAGAGGATTTTCCTAGTCGATCAAGCTCCTGTCACGTTCTCCTGCAGAAGGTTAGGTTCCTGAATCCAGCATACTCAAAGTGTGAGTACCAGTTACAAAAATTCTTTAGTAGCAAATCTTAGAGAGAAGTGAGGTGTTGTGGGCGGAGAGGATGAGTAGTTTGCTGTGCAAGGAGAGAAACAGAACACACATGCAATTCTTTGTGCTTCCAAAAAGATCTCTCTAGCATTTCAGTGTTTAAGCCCCCTTTACCAGACACACAATACAGGTTTTGTGTTTACTAGGACATGCTGCATGGAGCCAAGACATATCAAAAGTGTGGTCAATTTCTGTTAGCCCTAAGTACAGTAGTTCCGGAAGTTGCGAAGGAGGGCTTGGGCAGGAGGCCTGGACTGGCAGGGAGCTGTCCAGCAGAAGTCAGAAGCCTTATTCCAAGCTTGCCACTCAGTGAAGTCATTATATCGTGTCAGCTAGATGGGGTAAATGCACCCGGCTGGTGTTGGCAGTTAGTGGGGACTTCAGGCTGGTGAACCAGCTGTGCAAGCGAGCTGAGGGGGTGGGTGGGGGTGAAGTGGAGATGAATGGTGGGACCTGCAGCGGCGCCTCCTGCAGTCCCAGGGTCCCTGGTGACCCACATTCTTTGGACATGGCTGAACAAAGGGAGCTCCTCTCCAGACTCCTTTTAAAAGTGAAATGGCATACAGGCAGTACACATGTTGAACTTAGTGTGTGAAGAACTATATATGCACAAAGATCTGTATGTGCATAAACTATACACAGCTTGTATGTGCATTGATTGTGATGTATGAATAGGGCTAGAGCCATCCACAAAGCTAGGGAAAGAGTTTTCTTGCAGTGCTGTTGCACCAGAACTGCTCAGCTTAGGAATAGATGGTTTTATAGTGGACCTCATGGCTCTTTTTCTTCCTGGATCTTCTCAGGACCCTGATTTGGACCATGCATGGGCCCTGCATGCTCCTCCACCTCGCCTTGAGTAAGTCAGGTGAATTGTAAGCCTCAGGCCTCCAAGCAGGCATTGTATCACTGGATCTGAGCCTTGGCATGGGCCCACCATTACGACTGCTGCTAAGGAAATATGGGTGGTGACAAAGGGTCCAGACCTGGAGTGGAGTCCCAGTGAGTGACATTAGGTGCCCCACTATTATGTCTCCTTAAATGGAGTGTCATCTAGGGGGATACTGTCTGGTTGTCTTTCAGGATTTTGAATACCCATCTGTGCTCCACAAGGTCTTCTACCTCCTTGGAGATCTCTTTGGTTTTGAGGTCAGAGTACCTGAAGGGGTCCTAACAAGTTATCTTCAGCATATATCTGTATCAGATACAAGCCCAATGTGTTTTAGTATGTATTCAAATGTATGTCTTATCATACAATGCGCACAAAGAGCATAACATGCCCTAAGAATAGGCAGTCCAGAATCATAGCTTTTTCACAGCTGGTATGTAATTTTTTTTTTATTTCTCAGTCTCTCTTTGTCATGGTGATAATTAAAGCACATTTTGTGCTCTAGGGGACTCATCTTTAGATAACATTTATTTTAAAAAATTGCATGAATGCATAAAGAGATTGAATGACGTAACAATGACAGTCACTGTGTTCTTTGTGTGTGTGCTTTTCCTTTAATCAATCAAGGGAGGCCACATTTTACTATACAAAAACTTCCTGCTGTTGTCCTGTTTAATAACCATAAAGAGTAATAAAGGTCAATGAGCATTAGTATGTACTATATAAAGGATATCCTGTTGTTGAAGTACATAATACGGAAGAGCACTGGTTATTCTTCATATGCAAGATCATCTTCTGACAGTATATATGGTAGTAGTAATATGTTATTAGTGTTCATCCCCATGGAAATATATAAGTACTGCACTACTTGTTAGTGCAATACTAACAAGTAGTATTTTTAATTCCAAATCCTGTGTTGTTCTAATACATCATTCACTTTAGTGCCTGAGGTCCTGGCTGACCCTAGAGCTATCCGAAGTTGGCACAAGTGTTTACTCATTTGTCCTAACTGGGTATCAGGGCTATGATCCCACCTTTTTGCGCTGCAAGGAGATCATCTCAAGGTCATACCAGCCAAGTAGATCAGCTGAGCTTCAGCATAATTGGCCTACTAAACATGGCTGGGCCAGAATGATGTAGAATTTCCAGTGTTCCCACATGACCCCAGGTAGCTTTTAGCCATGGTGAGAGCAGGGGAAAGTGAGAGGATGGAAAAGAGACCAGGAAAAGCTAGACTAGGTTTCCCAGGTGGGAGAGGGCAGAGCAGGTCCAGGGCCTGGAGTGGAACAGTTAATGTAAGGTGAGCCAGTAGGTATTTTTCTTTTTTGGATTTTCATCCCATCCTACTTCAGGGACTTAGAAATTATCACAATATATTGGGCCATACATCATAAGGTCCACAGGTAGCAATCAGAGGGAATCCCAAATACCGATTGTTTAGTATCTTTCCCCACATCTTGATGAAACATGCATCTCTGAATCTTTTCCTGGATTCAGAGATGTATGATTGAGTTGAATGGTGGAGATGGCACTGATTCCATCCCACCCAGCCTGTGTCAGCCAGTCAGTCAGCCAAACCAAGTGAATTCATTAGACTGAATTGAGCGAAAGCCCTGTGTAGTGCTACTGTCAAACTCAGCAAGGACTAGAGATAAAGGGACAGGCAGAAATAGCAAAAACAGAGACTGAAAGAAACAAAGAGGGGGAATTGAGTAAGTGAGGGGCAAAAAGAGAGCTGTAGGGGTAGGGGAAGAGATGATAACGGAGATCAGGGTGAAGAGAGACTTGTGGTAACTTAGGGAGAAGAGAAGAGTTCACTAGGAGCTACAGAGTACAAGTGTGCAAACCCATTCTAATTGAACCTGAGTTTGATTAGAACTGGCCTGCTTCGACCAGTTCGAGCTCGAACTGGACCAGCCCCCCAAAATAGGGGGCTAGTCCAAGTTGGAACTGAACCATGCTCAGTTTGGATTGAACCTGGTCGACTGGCTCAATTGCCCTGCTTGTAAAGGGGAATCCGGTGAGGATTCCCCTTTTACAAGCAAAGGGGGTTTCCCTGTCTAAAAATGGGTTGGGGGCAGTCGAAAGGACACCTTACCGGCTCTCGTGGTGGGGACAACTTAGTGCTGGTGGCCCCTCAGCCCTGCTGGTGCTCCCCCTGCACTGAGGGTCAGTGGGTGGCCCAGTTCTAGCCTCCATGCAAGCACAGAGGCCATTTGCATGATCACTGTGCATACCCAGAGTAACCGGGCCACCCCCACACCTGTGGGGGAGTGCTGGCAGGGTTGAGAGTGGCTGCCGCTGGGGAGTCACTACAGCGAGAGCTGGTAAGATGTCCTCTCGCCACCCCCCATTTTTAAATAGGGAATCCCCTTGGCCCCCTTTGCTTGTGAAGGTGGATCTTTACATTATTCCCTTTACAGACATGACTCCCTTTACAGGCCACTGAACCGAGCTGACAGCTCAAACTGAACCGCTACCTGTTCTATTGAACCAGCTTGAGGACTGGGCGCCTTGGTTTGAGTCTGGTTCAAACTGGGACCAAACCATCCATTCCGGTTCCATGCAGAGAGAAACTGTCCATTCCTACTGCAGAGAGAAAATTAATGGAGAATAGGTTGAAGAGAAGATACCAACTGAATATTGTAGCAAAAATGCTTTCCTTTAGTTAATGTAGCACTGTGGCCCTCTCAAACTAGTAAAAATACAATTATCCTTTTTTGTATTCTTTGGATATGTAAAAAATGTATCCTTTTTTTAGCATATTCCTGCATCAGACCTGTGAAGTAGGTAGACTGAGAGAAGGTTAATGGCCAGTGGGCATTCTGCAAGTTTTGTGGCTAAGCAGTATTTATTATTTATTGTTATGTAGAAAACCTACATACTTTATTTATATGAATTGGGATCTCCCACAACCAAATCTCTCTTCTTACTTTTTGTTGTGCTCTTCCTTGTACCAAAGTAAAACAACCTTTTCCACCATTTCTCTGTATACACCAAACAAAGAAGATTTCTAATGGTAACAGATTGACATCAATCCATTTTCTGTGGAGCATTTACCACAAAGGTTTGAGTGCATTTCTTATGGGGAGCAGCTGCATTATCAGCTGCTGTATGCTGCTACAGTTTCCCATTTGTTAGTACCATGAATAAGGAAAGAAATGAAACTGTCAAATCCAGTCCTATTGAAATGATACATGGTTGGCAGAAATGAAATAATTCATTCCGTGGAGTCTGCAGAAAATACAAATGCTTGTCAGTTAAACTTTATAAGGAACTCTCTTACACATATATTAATCTGTTGTGTGCATATAAGCAGGTCCCTCTTTATCAGAGGGTACATCTCTATGAAACATCAGCTGATCAAAGAAATACCTTTGCTTGTGCTACAGACAGAAACCTCCTTGTATCAGGATTGAGTGACCTTCTTCAGTCAGGCTTTGGGTGATATCGGGAGAAACTGGCATGTCTGCTTCTCCAGAATGAGAGGTGGCAGGAACAAAGTGAAGACTTCCTTCCTGGGCCGACATATCTGTGTATATATTGTATAATGTATATACCATGTATGTATATATCATACCACCATATATACATACGTGTATATGTATGACCCAATATAATCTCTGGGGATTTTGCCTCCAAGCCATCCTGTTTATTGCCTGTGTGGAGAAACGGGGTCCCAGCTTCAGCTCTCAAGCCAGTTCCATTTACCAAAAATGATATGAGAAGGAAACAAACTAAAAAAATAGGAGCAGTGCAGAAATCCTTCATCCTTTTCTTGAGTGATACATTCAACCCACACATAATGGATGGATAGGATAGGCTTTCAGCTCTTCATTTCTCTGTTTAAAAAGCTGGGTGAGCACTTTAGCAGGAGAGGTGGAGTGCACAGACTCAAAAGAATAGCTATAGAAAGTTTGCAAGAACTCAGCCATATGGAGAAGCTTGTCTCATTGTTACCTAAAATACTCATTAGGACGCATAACTACATTACACAGTGAGCCGGGTCTCACGATCAGTTTCAGGAGCCTGGTTTTAGGAGCAAAGTGGGGAGAGTGGGCTAAGCCTCCTCTTCCCACACACGAGCAGGGCAGGAGCCCTGGGCGGCTGGATCGGCCGCCCACACGATTGCTGGCTCCGTGACGGAGCCGGTGGGGGCTGTGGGGGAAGCTCCAGCATGCCCTGCGTGGGCTTTTTGCCTTTCCTCCGGGGGTCTCCTCCTGAGTAGCCACAGTGCAGAGCCGCGCCACGGCTAAGCAACAATTTAAAAACCCAGGTTTGCGGAGCGCTCGCTCCGCAAACCTGGTTTTAGGGGAGGGGTACTTAAGCAGGTTAACTGCCTGGGAGCCACCGGGCTTGCCTGCGAGCCCGGTGGCTCCCACGATCAGGCAAAATTGTGCTAGGCTCCCCTAGCCCGATTTTGCCTGATTGTGGAAATAGCCCCATTGTGTATTTATTGGTATTGTGCTTCCTACCTTGGAAAAGCTTGAACTGATGTTTTAACTGCTTGGGAAATGCAATATCCCCACAACAGAAACACAGTCTTGAGGGAAGGCAAGTGGACTGTGTTCAACAGAAGAGTAATGTGTAAGATTTCCTTCTCTGAAGGTTGGACAAAGGCCATCTAGTTGAGACAGCACCACTTGCCAGTGATTTACTAAGAAGTTGCAGAGGGAACGTAATAGCTATTTATGGCCCTCTATAAGGGAGAAGGCATTGGCATTTGCTTTGTAACTGCTCCAACAGATTGACTAAGCTTTGGCTTCAGTAACTATCCCACAGAAATGCACAATTCTGTCAGTCCCTCTTCAACACCGATAGAAGGATTATTTCAGTACTGGCCAGCAAGCGAGGGGAGGTGGACAAAAAGAGCCAAAGAAATTTTAAGTTGTGGCAAAACTAGTGATTTTTGCATGTGAAGACTGCTGTGTTCCAGAGATCAGGGGATAACTTCCACACAAAAAAACAGTCCAAAAGATATGAATGCAATAACCATTCATGAAGAAAGCTGAGATTGCCAGTAACCTTGATTCTGAGGGTCATCAAGGTGATGGTAAAGATCATGTTTCAGTTTATTCACATAAGAAAAAAGAAAGAAAGATTGGCTTGAAGATGTAAATAACTGAAAATGTCAGATGTAAGTGATCTGGGGAGGCTGACAATTGCTTCAGCAATCAGAAAAGAACTAGAGTATCAGAGTTTCCTAAGGTCTCTATCTTAGGGCCAATTTAGACATAACACCAGACTGCAGGTAGGGGTATCTTAGGTTAACTGCTTAAGCTGAACAACTTGTCACAGATGATCCAGTACCTGCAGTTTTGTTACCTCTGCCCACAGACTAGCGTCATTTCTCCCTCTTCCTAGTTCTCCCAGACTCAATCCCACCACTCATAGCACTGCTTGATTGCCAGACTGACACCAGTGTGTCACTCACCCGCCCAGCTTCAAGGTGAGTGGGGGCATGCTCATCACGTTTGTGTCTTCTTGTCACCCAGTGACCATCTTTGGCAGGGGAAAGACAAATTAACCCTTTCCTCCCAACTAGCACACAGCTTAACTCCAAGGTTGAAACTGTTTGTTTCCCTTGTGTATGAAGCTGGAAACCCCTCGCACAAATTGCAATGGGTGGAAAAAACAGGCCCTGGCTTCATATGCCCTCATTCTGGGCATGGGAGAAATCCAGTCTCCTACACTGCATCTCTTCCAACCAGCCCTCCCTTGGTCCTGCAGCCCCCTCCCCATTTCCTCAGAACCCAACTAGGCTTTTGCCCACTTCTCGCCAATAAACCCAGGGTTTGTCTGCGCCCACCAAGAACCACCACCCTGCCATTATACAGTCCACATTCCTGGTCTCCCCCAACCTGCCAGCTCACAAGCCCCATTCCCCATTCCCCATTTACAGTTAAAGAACAACACAACACACAAGTGAACAAGGTGTTTTGGTGTTGTTTTTTTAAACTAAAAGTGATTGTAGTGAATAGGGCACAGGTAGTTTCTGGTTCTGTGCCTTTAAATGAGAAAAATCTAGGGGAGTGGCATGTTTTTTGTCAGGCAGTGAAAGGAGGGGTTAGGTGATAAGTTGCTAGGCAGCAGAAGGCAGAGCATTTGCTCTGAGAAACAGCTGGCAAGAGATGCAGCTATTCTGAGTTGCTCTGAGCCTCCCTCTCTATGGTTGCAGGAGGAGCTTCAGCACAAGGCCCAGGTTACAGCAGGTTCCGAATTCAAACAACACGATGGGGCCAGTGGACCTGTGGTTTTAGCAATCTAACCAACTTCAAACCAAGAGTTCAAATTGAGGTTTCAAAGCACTAATGGAACTGAGGTTGAGAAGAAATACCGACCTCGGGTTCATTTAACAGCAGTTTGGCATTATGTCTGAATTGGACATGGAGTTTGTGTCATCTCTGAGGAACTTCTGGCTCTCCATATGGATGAGGTTTTGCTCTTTTCCACATTACACAAAACTCACTGCTTTTGGGAAGCAATTTGTTATTCTGTGGATAATATAACTCCGGCTTATGGTTCAAATGAGGAAATACCTTTTAATTCTGGACAATCTATTATTTAAAAAGAGGAAGCAAGTTGAACAGAAACCTTTATATGGTGTGTGTGTGTGTGTGTGTGTGTGTGTGTGTGAGAGAGAGAGAGAGAGAGAGAGAGAGAGAGAGAGAGACTCCTTCCCAAGTCCAATAAAGAGATCTGTATTATCTGAAAGCTTGCATATCAAATAACAAAATATCCTTTTGTGTTCATGAGGAAATGAACACTTTGTAGCACTTATCAGAAAAAAGGAGATGGACAAGAAGTTTTGGAGAGATGGTGTGGTCTGTTACACAAAAAGATAAGAGGGTTGCTTTTTGCTCTGTTGGTTCTTGCACTCTGGTCTTTTTAGTTCTTCAATTTTTGTTTGTTGTTTTGTTTGTGGGATATTTCATCTTAGGATAGTGCAAGGAGTGACTTGCAAAATAATTCAGACCCATCCTCACTTAACTGAATAATCAACATTTATTTTAGCGTTTTCTTTAGTAGAAAAGTTCTGGGACTTCCTGGTATGTGTTTGGAAATTTCTTTGTAGCTATATAGCTTTAGTCCAACCAAGTTCAGTGGGACTAAATCACACTGAAGTAGAAGCTATTCTGTCAAACTTGATGAACTCAGCTGTGTCTAAGTCACACATCTTCAGTACATGTTCACTATTTAAGCTGTACAAACCACAGATTTCTTGTATACTGGAGAGCTGCTTTAAAAATTGTTTCCCAGATGACTTAAAATGAAAACAACAGTTTTCATTCTCCCTTGCTGTTTTTTTTACATGGGCAGAACTGATCATTTTCACAGCTCCAGAGCCTCTGTTTAAGTGATCTCTAAAGAATGTATCTTTGAAGTAAAAAAGAAAAGCACAACAAAATTCAGCCTTCAAATTAATAAAGAAAAGATGAATGAATTTCCTGTTGCTTATGATGTCCATATTTGGGAAATCGTATGTATGGCTGCAAGAATAGTTTGTCATATTTACACATGACAGGGAAATGGAAATTATCAGATGCACCAAAGGCTATTAATATTTGATCTAGGTCATATAAGATTCTACTAATAAAACATTGCATCATTACCATATTTTTTGGTAGAAAGGCTGCAGCACATAGGTTTTTAAAAGTTACTTGAAGGCACCTGTGGACTTTACGCCAATGCAGTCTTTACGCTAGAATTAAATTAAAAAAACCCTGGATGGTTCTTTAGCTGCGGCCTTTACCCCGATGCTGCATTTCTGATGTGATTTTTAAAAATTTCAGCCATTTTTCAGTGATGCGGCTTTTATGCTGATGCGGCCCTTCTACCAGGAAATACGGTATATTGCTTTTTTTGGTAGACTGCATATCCTGTATATTTTGTTCTATTTATTGATATACATTTGCTAAAACATATCTGGGTCATCTAGGAGAGACCATATTACTCCTGTGATGAAGGAATTGCACTGGCTGCCTATAAGTTTCCAGGCAAAATACAAGTTGCTGGTAATTACCTATAAAGCCCTAAACAGCTTAGGCCCTGGGTATTTAAGAGAATGTCTTCTTCACCATGAGCCCCACCACCTGCTAAGATCAGGCTGCCGCCAACTCACCTGGCAGCGTTCCCTACTCGGGAACGGGCCTTCTCCGTTGCAGCCCCTGGACTTTGGAATGTGCTCCCTGCTGAAATAAGAGCCTCCCCATCTCTGGCAACTTTTTAAAAGGCACTGAAGACACATTTATTCACTCAGGTGTTTAATTAGATTTATAGTTTTAAATAATTTTAATCTGGGGTTTAAATGTTTTTAATCTTTTAAATGATTTTAATTTTTAATTGATTTAATGTTTTAAATGATTTTAATTGTAAACTGTCCAGAGTTTTGGGCAGTATAGAGATATTTTAAACAAACAAACAAACAAATAAAATAAAACAAAACTCCTCTTAACTTCAATTGCTGCTCTTCAAACAAAAATAAAAATGTTGAATTGACTTTTTGTATCTTCTGCATATGATTTGAAACAATTATGGAATACAGTGGTCCCTCGACTTACGATGTTAATCCGTTCCGAACGCACATTTGGAGGTCGAAATTTTCGTAAGTCGAAGGGCGCATCCACGGAGGTCTGAAAACATTCGTAAGTCGAGGAAGCCGCATCTAAAAATTCGTAGGTCAAGTAAGCCGCATCTAAAACGGCAATGACTTCCGGTCTTTTTTGTCATTCGTACCTCGAAAACATCGTAAGTCGAGTAGTTCGTAGGTCGAGGGACCACTGTATGATAGATTCTTATAGATAGTTTTCATGCTTCTCTCCACTCCCCCAATTTAAAGGTATTTTCCCTGCAACCCTAAAATAAGGCTCAAACTTGAGTTCTAACCTTTGGCTACAAGGGTTTGGATTTGGATAAATCCAAGTAGATTTATCTGACAGTTCATCACTGTGAGCTTTGCTTTCAAGTAATGTGTCTAATAGCAGGTTGATGGCTACATCACACACAAGCTGCCATATACAAAGAATCTTTGTCTTAAACTCCTCAGTATCTTTTCAGAGGGTTTCCGACGAAGGGCCAGCTAGATGTGATATAGCAGCTCTGGGATTGGAATACCCCTCTTTTTCTCTCTCAGAAAGTAGCCACGGGGTTCTCTCTTCTCATGTGCCATAACCCTGATCCAAATCATGCCCCCAAACCTTTATTAGCTACTCAGAGGGAAACAGACAGGCACAACAAGGGTATTCCAATCCAAATCTGGGGGAGGAGGAAGAGAAAGATATATTTTCCAATTAACATATGTCTGGGGCTCCAATAATGGCACTCTTATTATATTATTATATTATTAGTATTATTATTATTTCTTGTTTACACAGACAGGTGTTATTGACTGGTTTGTTTTATCCAGACATTGAGTCCTTCCCAAGGACCTGGGATGGCTGAATTTTATTGTCAATATAGATATTGTCGCAGAATATAGGCTGTTCCCAGTAAAGCTGCTTTTTGTAATTGGCTGATGGTGATTTCTGTGGCCCCTATGGTGTTGAGGTGCTCTTCAAGGTCTTTTGGAACTGCACTGAGGGTGCCAATGACCACTGGGATTATTTTGGTTTTTTTCTGCCACAGCCTTTCAATTTCAATTTGTAGATCTTTGTATTTGGTGATTTTTTCTATTTCTTTTTCTTCTGTTCTGCTATCCCCTGGTATTGCTATGTCGATTATTTTGACTTGATGATGATGATGATTACATTTATATGCCGCTCTTCCTCCAAGGAGCCCAGAGCGGTGTACTACATACTTAGGTTTCTCCTCACAACAACCCTGTGAAGTAGGTTAGGCTGAGAGAGAAGTGACTGGCCCAGAGTCACCCAGCAAATCTCATGGCTGAATGGGGATTTGAACTCTGGTCTCCCCGGTCCTAGTCCAGCACTCTAACCACTACACCACTGATCTTGTGGTAGCAAGCATGACTTGTCCCCACAGCTAAGCAGGGTCTGCCCTGGTTGCATATGAATGGGAGACTAGAAATGTGAGCACTGTAAGATATTCCCCTCAGGGAGTCCAAGGCAAGCCGGGTTGCAGCACAATGGACAGCTCCATGGGAGGAGTTGATTTGATGGCAGTCAGAGATAGACTGAGCTCTTAAAAATACCTCTGAGCTCAGGCTACCCCTCCTGGGCTCCACCTCCATGCTTTCAAAGTGGAAGACTTCAAGGGACAGCCTTCCAGCCTGGAGTCTGGTACCCCTCTCCCCACTTTCTTTCTTTCTTTTAGATCCTGTCTAGCTAGGATCTAAAGTACAATAGCAGGTGTTAGTGTGCATCAGTGTTCCCTCTAATTTTTTTTATCTGCATGCAGAATGAGTTTTGTTCTGGGTGGCAGTATCAAGACAGTGTGTGCACATGTGCATTCAGAGTGGGGCCTTTCTGATTCAACCTGAGCAGGATCTAAAATTAACTGAGGTGACATTAAAAAACATGTGTGTGCTAGGGATGTGCATGAACTGTGGTTCAAACCATGGATCGAGAACTTTCAAGGAAATTGGACCAGGAACTTTAAGAAAAAGGAGAGCAGGCCCTTACCTGCTGTCTACTGCCAACCACGGTTTGAGTACATCCCTAGTGTGCATGCACACATGCCCATGCCTTAGAGAGAACACTGGTGTGCATATTTTAAGAAATGTGATGGTGTGGGAGGACTCTTCAAGGGGCTTGGTTCTGAAGGTGCCATTTCAGGGGACTCGGGCTTGTGGGGTGCTTTGGGGGGTGGACTCCAATTCCAAGTATTCTTCAGGCTCTGGCTCAGTGTCAACGCCTGGGATTTGGACTAGTGCTGGTCCTACCTCCTCAGGGTCAGACTCTGTGTCACTTTTCTGGAAGGGAGTCATGACAGATGGGTCTGCTGTGTTACCTGTGGAAGGTTGGTCAGGGAAGTAGAATAGAATGTTGTTATCCATATACTGCTTTTCAAAGGAAAAGTTCTCAAAGTGGTTCACAAAGAAAAATGAAATAAGAGGGATAAAAGTAATACGTACTTCTATCTGTACGTATTCCAACTTCAAATCAGTCCAGGAACAATTCATCCATCATCTATCTATCTATCTGATTTCTATACTGCCCTTCCAAAAATGGCTCAGGGCGGTTTACATTAGAACAAAAGCAATTAAAATAAATTAACAGTTAAAATCAAAAACTATAAAAACAATATAAAACCAATTAACAGTTAAAACATTTAAAGCAGTTTTAAAACCCTGGAAAACCAGGCCAAACATTTACAGTTTAAAAGCAATTTTAAAATCCTGGAAGGCCAGACCAAACAGATAGGTCTTAAGGGCTCTCCTGAAGGCCAATAATGAATTCAAATTACAGATATCTTCAGGGAGTGCATTCCACAGCCCAGATGTAACTACAGAGAAGGCTCGCCTTGGACTTGCCACCAGACATACTGGTGGTAACTGGAGACGGACCTCCTGTTTTTTTGTAGTAGTAATTCAGATATCTTTATTTCTGCTCTGATTTAAGAAAGCATTTCTTCTATAGCTTAAGAAATACGAGAGAATAATTTATGTAATTTTATTCATAAGTGAAGCATTGGCTGTTACTACCACTAAGATTTCTATACAGATAGCTCAAATCACTAGCAGATTAATAGCTCTTCCCTGCATTAAAAGGTATGGGGACTATACTCTCAAACTGCATAAGGGTACTTCTTGGAAAATAAATTCTATCTCAGGCCAAATGGCAAGTAAATCACTACTTACAATGATGGCACACAGACAACTGCATTTCTGAAACGAACACATGGGGAAAGCATGTGAAATCAGATGCTTACAGGAGAAATATGAAAGTAATTAAATGCTAATAAGATTTTTGAATTTTATTATGAGCAAGAGATAGTCTGCAAAGCCTTATTTGTACTATACAAATAGTTGTTACCAAAACATAAGGATTCTCTCTCTTTAAAAAAAACAAATACTAGCTCTTTCTCATATTCACCAAAATTATGACTATACAAATGCAACTTAACTTATATCTTGCTAAAAGATAGCTGCATTTATTTAAATTATTTGGGAAGGTTGTCCTGAAACTAGGATACTTCCAATGCAGATGACTGTTCTGTTTCCCCACTTAGAAGATCTCTGTACTCCTGGAGGTCATGTGAAAGCTACCATTTTGCTTACCAATGCAAACCTTCTACATATTGGCTGAGCAGCAGTAAGTAAAGTAGCTTCTGCTTATTCAGATGGATCTGTGTTGCCATGAGCAGGGAATTGACAAGTAAAGGGTCACCATGGGCTGAGAAATTGTCTATATCTAGTTCCCAGTGATCATTATATCTATTCCTTAGAAACTGGCTTTGTGGTCAACTTGTTTGTCTGTCAAAGGTGGTCCTGATTATTTATTATAGATGAATTATTAGACCTTTTGGATTTTTGCAATAGTGTAGGAGAATCCATTAATTACTGAGCAGAAGCCAAAAGTCCTGTCTCTCAGGAGGGAGATTACAAAAGTAAACGACATACTAGATACACTGGGATGGAATAAATATTACTACCACAGTTAGAAAAATGACTATGCTTGCTTTAACATATGGAAACATTCTCATTCAAACCAGAATGCTGTAGACCTGTTTTCAGTATTCAAGTACTTCTGGTTGGATATCATGAAGTAAATTTTATGCTGTTTTAGTTTCTTATAGGAATATCTGTGTTGGGAGAGGGACCATGTTTTAAATAGCCTAATGCTTACAAGAGTGCTTCCATTTGTTAAGCATTAGCACATGAAGATCAAAGAATCACATGAGCTTGATTAGTTGTAATGCAGTTCTTGATTGTGCAACCGTTCCCTCTTGAGCTAAGGTGCTGGAAAACCAGGATGGATGAGGAAGATTATAGATGCCCTCTTTTGTACTCTGTTCCCAGAGAAGGTCCTCCAAAACAGTAGCATGAACTTCTTCTTTCCTTCCTTACTTCTTGTGGGAATTACCTGCCTGTGTTTTGCATGTCTCTTAAGTATTTCCTACCAGTTTAAACATTTCTTATTTGGCTATCCATTGGTCTTCCATTAGAAGAATACTACATTCTGAAATGAACAGCTGTTGCACAGTCAAACCTAAGTATTCAAGTTTGAGATAAAAAGAGATATCTGTATATATCTGTATTTTAGGTATTTCAGGAAGACCCTTTACTCATGTCAGAAGAGTGCTTGAAATATTGCAAAACTCCTGCAAAGAAAGCATTTTGCACATCAAACTAAATTATGTACTAATATTTAGCATTTAGAACTCTTTAGAATGTACTCTATAAGTTATTTTCCTCCAACCCCTAAAATAGTCCTTTAAGATGTGAGTATTACTAGCTCCATCTTGCAGGTGGGAGGCTGAGTGGGCATGGCTTGCACAAAACCCCTAGTGAGTTTCAGGCAGAGGTGAAATTCTAACTGGAGACCTGTTGATTTACCTCAGTCTCCGGCACTATGGTACCCATTTCCGTAGGTCACGAACTCTTTTCTAAATGGAAATATTTTTTCATTTTGTTTGATGCAGCTCTATGTTTGAGAATGGACACCTGAACCATCATTATTTATTTATTATATTTATCTACTGCCTGATATTATTAAAATATTAAATAATAGTTACTAGGGATGCACATGGAACCGTTTGGCATTCCATTTTGGGAGTGCCGAACTGGTTCCATGGACTGGAGTTTGAGCTGGTTCGGAGGGTGCGGGGTTCCTTTTAAGGGGCAGGGGAGGCACTGCCTACCTGCCAGCCCCTGCCCTGCTGCTTTCACCCCACCGGCACTTTAGTAAAAAGCAGGCATGCGCGTCGGTAATTTCTGGGGTGCCGCTGACCGGGCCTGCAGGGAGGCACACTGCAGCCCCACATGTTTTTTATGAGAGCGCCGGTGGGGGGAAAGTGGCGGGGGGGCTGGCAGGTAGGCAGAGACTCCCCCACCCTTTAAAGGAACCCCTCGCCCGCCCAGGTGTGCACAGAACCAGTTCTGTGCACATCCCTACTACAGTAGTTACAACATTCTAAATTCCAGCCATCATGATGGTGGCTGGGATTTAGAATGCTGTAACTAGTATTTAATATTTAAATAATATCAGGCGGTAGATAAATATAATACATACATAAAAATTTTATTTAGTCCTGCCAATGGGCTGTTGCTGTATAAAGTGCTGAAGCTGTGTGAGCCTTGTACAGTAAGGAGAGAAAAAGACAGAACTCCAGTAGAACAAGTTGAAAGAAAAAAGAGGGTTAGTACAGGAAACATCACAAAATAGATGAAATATCAACAATCTGGAAACGCTTTGTAAAAACTTAATAGTGTTATTTTAGTAGTTGTATACCACTACTTCATTCTGCTCAAAACAGCAAATTTCCTTTAAAAAAAATCTACATCCCCTGCTTACAGATCTAACATAATATCCTTGAGTAGTAAAATGGTGATGGTGTTTATTTAAATGTTAATGCATTCTTAGCCAATTCATATTATGACTCTATGAATTCTTGGCCAGTTCATAATATTATGACTCTGTCTCAAATATTTTCAAGAATACCTTTTAGTGCAATGTTCAAGTAATCTTTGAATAATGAAAATATTTACAATCAGCTCCTTTTGACCAAAAATAAAACAGTCTAAATGGAATCAATGGCTAATTTCTAGACCTCAAAAAATCTCCATATTCTTTGATGCCAAGATTATGCTTCTCAGTACTGACAATGAAGTTCTAAATTCTGAAGAGACCAGGCACATGGGATTGCTCCAGCTCTTCTTACCACACTCGTAAATAAATAGAGTATTAATTATTATTTGAATATATATTAAATGTTGGAGGGGAAATACTGTAGTATATGACAATTTTGGAAAATATTAACTATATTTGATCTATTGTGCAGCCTTCCATAATAACGTGCCAGTTCATCCTAAGAAGAATTTGGAAAATGAAATAATAATAATAATAATAATGAAGAGTACTGTTACATATGCTTACATTATTATTTCAGTAGGACTTCAGTGCTTGTTAGTTTGTGCTAGATATTAACCTAGGTTAGTGTGATGTCTTACTTGTTGCATGGTTTATTTGTTTGTCATATTTATATACCACCTGATATGTATATCTCTAGGTATTACACAACTTAAAACACAACAAATATGAAATAAAGTAAAAACAACTTAAACAATTTCACAGGATAAAAACAATTAAACAGTTTAAAATTAATGGTTTGATCTCTGTTCTGATCTACATGTTTTTCCATTGTGGGTGTTAATATTTGTTCTGTGTATATCTATACACCTGAAAACTTTTTTTCTCTGTGTATTTTAGGAGAGCCAGAATTCAAATATGTTGGAAATATGCATGGCAATGAAGCTGTTGGAAAAGAGCTTCTCATTTTCTTGGCTCAGTACCTGTGCAATGAATATCAAAAGGGAAATGAAACTATAATCAACTTGATCCACAGTACACGAATCCATATCATGCCATCCTTAAATCCCGATGGCTTTGAGAAGGCAGCATCACAGGTATGTAAGCAGTAGCCATAAAAGCAATTTTTTGTGTTTATTTTTATTACTATTATTATTCATCTAGAGTATTTGTATCCTGTCCTTCTGTCACATATACAGTCATCCCTTGCCAACTCTGTGGTTGTATTTTGAGTATGATTTATTTATTTATTTGTTTGTTTATTTATTTCCGGCCCATGGTCATATTACAAATCAACTAGAAATGGTAGAATAAAAGGAATCCTACAAGAGGTTAACAGTTGCTAGAAAGTAATAAAACTGAGTATGTGCGACTGGGATTTTGTGACCAGTCTCGCATAACATGATCCAAGTATGTGTGAATTGGGGGTGGGGGTGGGAAAGGAGGGAGGGATTGCTCTCAAATGGGGAATGAGCAGCCCTGAATAAAGCTATCTCCGACAGGGGAATTGTGCGGGGATCCCCCACGGAAGGCCCCCAGTTGGAGGGGAGGGATAGGCAGCCTCCCTGAGACCCCCTTAGATGCAAAAGCCAAGCAGCCGTCCTCTCAGGCTTAGCGAATGCCTCTTTGACAGGCAGCCTGTGCTCAGAAAACTTCCATGCCAACAACCTCCTCCTCCTGATGAGGAGACTCAGCCACGATAGGCTGAAGCATGGACTGCTGAGGAACTACTGAAGTGGGAAAGGGAAAGGATTCTTGCCTGGCTTGGGCTGGACTTACTCCCTTCACTACTGCCACTGGAGTGGCCCATCTAAACACCCTCCCATCTGAACATTTTATTAAAAATCAAGTGATTGACCCATCAGCTTCAAATTTAATACACATAGTCACACTGTCCTGTGCTACAACTATGCTGGGTTTCAGACTTCCATGGCCATAAGAACAGCCTTGCTGGATCAGGCCCAAGGCCCATCCAGTCCAACATCCTGTTTCACACAGTGACCCACCAGATGCCTCTAGAAGCCTACAGGCAGTAGTTGAGGGCTCTCTCCTTTGCAACTGGTACTCAGAGGCATACTGCCTTTGAGGCTGGAGGTGGCCTGTAGCCCTCCGACTAGTAGCCGTTGATAGACCTCTCCTCCATTAAGTTATCCAAACCTCTCTTAAAGCCATCCAAGTTGTTGGCTGTCACGACATCCTGTGGCAGAGAATTCCACAAGTTGATTATGTGTTGTGTGAAAAAGTACCTCCGTTTCTTCATCCTAAATTTCCTGGCAATCAATTTCATGGAATAACCCCTGGTTCTAGTATTATGGGAGAGGGAGAAGAATTTCTCTCTATCCACTTTCTCCATACCATGCATGATTTTATAGACCTCTATCATGTCTCTCCGCAGTTGTATTTTTTCTAAACTAAATAGCCCCAGGTTTTGTAGCCTTGCCTCATGAGGAAGGTGCTCTTGGCCCCGATCATCTCGGTTGCCCTTTTCTGCACCTTTTCCAGTATTACAATGTCCTTTTTAAGATGTGACCAGAATTGTGCACAGTATGGCCACACCACGGTTTTGTTCAAGGGCATTATAATATAGCAGTTTTATTTTCAATTCCCTTCCTAATGATCCCTAGCATGGAATTGACCTTTTTCACAGCTACCACACATTGAGTTGACACTTTCAACGAGCTGTCCACCACGACCCCAAGATCCCTCTCCTGGTCAGTCACCGACAACACAGATCCCGTCAGTGTATACTTGAATTGCGGGGGGGGGGGGGGGTTGTCCCAATGTGCATCACTTTACACTTGCCAACATTGAACCTCATTTGCCATTTTGTTGCCCATTCACCCAATTTGTAGAGATCCTTTTGGAGCTCCTCGCAATCTGTTTTGGATTTCACTACCCGAAAGAGTTTGGTATCATCTTCAAATTTGGCCACCTCACTGCTTACCCCTACTTCTAGATCATTTATGAATAAATTAAAAAGCACCGGTCCCAGTACAGATCCCTGGGGGACCCCACTTCTTACTTCCCTCCATTTTGAAAACTCTCTGTTTATCCCTACCCTCTGTTTCCTGTCCTTCAACCTCATAGCAATCCACACATGTACTTGTCTCCTTCTCCCATGACTGCTAAATTTCCTCAGGAGGAACTTTGTTGAAAGCTTTTTGGAAGTCCAGGTATACTATGTCAACTGGATCACCTTGATCCACACATTTGTTTACACTCTCAAAGAACTTCCAAAAGGTTTGTGAGGCAAGATTTACCTTTGCAGAAGCCATACTTGTTCTCTCCCAGCAGGGCCTGTTGTTCTATGTGCTTTACAATTTTATCCTTGAGGATGTTTTCCATCAATTTGCCTGGAACGGACATTAAGCTATCCAGCCTGTAATTTCCTGGATCGCCCCTGGATCCCTTTTTGAAAATCGGTGTTACATTTGCAAAGTCCTCCAGTACAGAGCCTAATTGCAGGGATAAGTTATATATTTTAGTAAGGAGGTCGGCAATTTCACATTTGAGTTCTTTGAGGACTCTTGGATGGATGCCATCCGGCCCTGGCGATTTGCTAGTTTTCAGTTTTTCCAGACAGTTTACATTTCCCCCTCTAATTTTCCATTGACCTCTGTGTTTGTTTGTTTTATTTTAAAAACCCCTTGTAGCTGGCTATAGAGCAGGCCTGCTCAACTTCGGCCCTCCTGCAGATGTTGGCCTACAATTCCCATAATCCCTGGCTATTGGCTGCTGTGGCTGAGAATTATGGGAGCTGTAGTCCAAAAACAGCTGGGGGGCCTAAGTTGATCAGGTCTGCTATAGAGACATGTCACAGCCTTGACAAATTAATTTCTTTAAAAAATGAGTGGGGCTTTTCAGGAATGAAGACACCCGGCAAAGCCACACCTCCATCTCATCTTGATCCACTTTATGGGGTCTCTCTACACATCAGGTCACCTTAGTTGGCACAGCAGGGAAATGCTTGACTAGAAGCAGAAGGTTGCCGGTTCGAATCCCCGCTGGTACTGTATCGGGATATAGCAGCGATATAGGAAGATGCTGAAAGGCATCATCTCATATTGCGCGGGACGAGGCGATGGTAAACCCTTCCTGTATTCTACCAAAGAAAACCACAGGGCTCTGTAGGCGCCAGGAGTAGAAATCGACTTGACAGCACACTTTGCTTACTACACATCAGAATCATACTTTGCAGAATGATAAAGTATACCAATAACAATATTCTATAAAGTGCAGCTATTTTACTCAGAGTTAAGCTCCATTCATGAAGATAAAATCTGAATAATTCTCCTTCCTATATGAACAGTACCCTGCTGCCTCAGTACTGAATTTGAGCTAAATCCCTCTCTCATATGAATGCACCCCAAGCCTCAGCATGCAAAAGTTCTGTAAAAGCCCTGTGTGGAAAAGCTCTTGGTCTTGGTGGCTACCTCACTGTATATAATGTGCTCTACTTATTGTCATCCATGCTTGAATGTTTTATGCATGCAGTAGAATGAGTGTTTAGAAACATAAGGTGGTAGAATAGACCGTACTGCTTGAGACTACAGGCGTGGGATGCCTTTTTTGAATGACAACCATGGGGGGAAATGCTCACTCTGCAAACAGAGAGTCAGGTTTTACTCCAGCCTGTTGTTCCATTATGCTAGCTTTCCACTTGTAGAGAACAGGGTTTTTAAAAATAATAATAATGCAAAGGAACCTTTAAAAATGTGACTTCCCCACCTGTACTCTGGAATGATTTAGCTCATTTTACCACCTACCTCATTCTCACCTCATTCTGCTGTGTGCATCAACCAGACATTTTCTCCAGTAAAGTGATTGTTGGCATTCTATGTGTATGGTAAATATGGAACACGCTACAATTCACCTGCTGTTTCTGTTCTGGATGTATTATATAAGTAGTTAAATAATAGTTCTAAAGTCAGTTGTATAACGTGAATCACAATTTCCTCCTTCATCTTTATTTCAAAATAAAATGCCAAAGACTACCCTAGTGTTTAATTCAGTTGCCCTTGCTCTGATAAAAATATTTTGTGTTTGAGCACCCTCTAGTGGCCCTGAAAATTTTCTCATATGCATCTTTCATTTAATCATGAATTGGCACCAGTGAAGGAGGTATTTTTTAAAAAAAAATTTCCCCTGACTTCCTTCTTTTGAGGGCCAACATTGCTGCTAAGACTTTGACTCACAAACAGGAGAAGTATGTGTGTATGTTAAATTTTTGTTTCTCATTTCGAGACAATCTTAATTTTATATAGGGGTTTACATATTTGAATGTCTTATTTTGTTTTCACGTTTTAGTATAGGTTATATTCAAATTAGCTTTGATATGGCAGTAGATCAGTTGGTGTTTACCATCTGTGATAACTAGAAGCACAAACTTTATATTTTTATTTATTTGTTGATCAACAAATAAATAAATCAGTCAATCAAATTTGTATGCCACCCCAAACTTCCATCTCTGGGCGACTCAACACAGCAGGGACTGGTTCATGCATATGTGTTCACACAATGACTGAAGTATCGAGGGATGACCTAAATATATGAATTAGTCATCCCGGATTATCATCACACATGGAATTTGCCTGTCACCTGAAGCCTTACTTTCAGTGGTAATAGGGCCAGTGTTCGGGGTTGGCATTTGTGAGCAGCAGCCAAGGGCCCAGGACCCTCAGAGTGCCCCACTATTAACACCTTAATCTACCTCTGTTCCCACAGCCTCTGTGCAGAGCTGATAGAGTGACTCTGTTGGAGTCTACTTCAAGATTGTCAGGTGTTGAAGGCAGTCTTCTGAGGGCCCCCAGAAACCTGGAACTGGGTGTGGTGATAGATTACCTATGAAATGATGAATATGTAAATGTTAATTAGCCCTAAGAGCTGGATGTCCCTCTGAAAACCAGATGCTGGAGCTTAAAAATTTGGCAAATGTCTCTAACATGGCATTCTTGACCCTCCTTGTGAGATCTTGTGAACTACTGTCAGACAATATAGTGCTGACACAATTGACCATTTCTCTGAATCATCGTGGCAGTTGTTCTGTTGTGTTATATGCAAACATTTGTTTTACTGATGACTTACATTGGGACAATCCCTTGTGCTGCCTAATTCTTTTCAGCCTGGTGAACTCAAAGATTGGTTTGTTGGCCGAAGTAATGCCCAGGGAATAGACCTAAACCGAAATTTCCCTGATCTGGATAGAATAGTCTATGTCAATGAGAAAGAAGGTGGTCCAAATAATCACTTATTGAAAAACCTGAAGAAAGCTGTGGATCAAAACCCCAAGGTAAAAAATGCCCATATATTCCACCAGTATTTTGGATTGTCATTTTCTATTAGATCCTCACAAATCTCTATCTTCCTTAGATCAGTCATAATATATATTTTTTCTCAGTTCAGGAATATCTAAAAAAATTAATATGTATATGAAATGGATTTCAGACAGTAAGATTTATTGGGGAAAAATATTTCCGTTCCTGATCAACCAGCATATCCTTTCACAGAATGTTTCAGATGTGGCATATTCTTCTACTGGGTATCTAATTTTTGTTTCCCTTTGCCTTTTCTTTTAAGAAAACATGTCTTTAATATGTTTTTCCCCCTTTTAACATGTTGTGTTAAACCAATCAGTAACTGATGGATGGAGCCATAATTTAGTGGCAGAACATCTGCTTTGCATGCCAAAGGCCCCATATTCAATCCCTGACATTGTCAGAAAAGTCTGGAAGAAACCCCTGCCTGAAAACTTGGAGAGCTGTTGCCAGTCAGTGTAAACAAAACTAAGCTAGATGACGCAGACGTCTGACTTGGTATAAGGCAGCTTCCTATGTTTCTATGTTCATGTTCCTATGTTCTCTAAATTTTGTAGTGATTGTTATGATTCCATTAGCAAACTGGCTTTAGAATACTAATGAATAATATACTGATTTTTCTTCTTCTTCTTCAGCTTGCACCTGAAACCAAAGCTGTGATTCACTGGATTATGGATATTCCATTTGTCCTTTCGGCCAACCTTCACGGTGGAGACCTTGTGGCAAACTACCCATATGATGAGACTCGCACTGGTATGTATTGTACAGAAATCCATTCCTATCAACGTCCAAATTTGCCCCCAAGTATATGCTTAACAGGGAGTAGCTGCCAATTCTTGCTCTTTGATGAGTATATAAGTATGATACATCCTGTTGTCTCATTCAAACATTAATTTTTTAAGGTACACTTGAAAATCCTTATATGTTCTTCAAAAATGTGTGAAGTTTTGGTATCTAATGACATATATGCAGCCAAGAGCTGTCTCTGTTTTTGTGTTGTTGAAGTCACATCTACAGCAGAAAAATGTCATGATTTAGGGAACTATATCTTTGCGCTTTAGTTAAAAATCCTTGAGTGCCATCAATAATTTGTGGAAAGAACTGTACTATGGTTTCTTTTCCTTTCTTTTTGTCAGCTGATCCCAAGGTATATTATTTCATATTAGTGTAGAGGCCTTTTAAAATAAGAACACTTTATGTTGGAGATGAACTTCCAGTGCATCGACCTTTTGCACCAACTGTCCTAATGACCACTAGGGGCATTGGGAGTAGAGACAGTCAGTCAGGGTCTCCCTGTCTGTCCCTACTCTATGACCCCTGAACTGACTCTGCAGCATTTCCTGTGCTGAGTCGCAATCCTTCCTTTCCTCCTAGAGAACAGATGGAAACATCTCTCTCTCTCCTTACCTATCCATTATGTAGTTCTTTAGATTAGATATAGGTCTTTCCTATCTAAGTGTATTTAACCAATAAATATTTAGTGTTTAGTCATACAAGGATCTCCATGTGTTTTCTCTAAATAGCTGCAATATCCAAACCATCCTCTGCTACCTACTTTGTAACTGGAGTGTGTGCTCATTCCTTAGTGCTCTGCTGATTTACCTATTGTGGGTAAAAATCAACAATTTCTAACACTTTATTCATATACCTGAGATTTGTTTGTCTAAATCAAATGCATTTGAATTTTTTAAAATATAAAATGTTTTTCTGTGTAGTAATAAAATGATGGAGTATTCTGGGCAAAAACCAGTAGGCACAGCCTTACATTTTCTAAGTTGTCCTCTCTGTTCTCCCATATATTTCTGATTTTGTTTCCCTAGGTACTGCTCACGAATACAGCTCCTGCCCAGACGATGCTATTTTCCAAAGCGTAGCACGAAGCTATTCATCCTTTAATCCAGCCATGTCTGATCCAAATAGGCCACCATGTCGCAAGAATGACGACGATAGTAGCTTCATAGATGGAACAACCAATGGGGGTGCCTGGTATAGTGTTCCAGGAGGTTTGCATCAATGTTTTATACTTTTACAGTGATGCAGTTGTTTTAGAGAATTACAGTTGCTGGTTACTACTAGCAGCAGCAGCAGATAGACCACGGGCTGGATTATACAATCAGCAGCCTCAACTTGACTACGGCTAGGTTGTTCCAAGAGCATGCTCACCCTGACATCGCTAAAAGACATCCTGACTGACACACTGTTGGGGTGTTCTTAAATTGTGTGATACAAAACTCTGTTTAAACAGGGTTTTGAAGCATGTGCACTCATGCACACATGTTCCATCATGTACAGATGAATGCCCATCTCATGTGACTAAAGGATGCTCCAGTACCACATTGTGACATCCTCCACTGACATCAGGGTGGGTGCATTTTTGGTATGACCCTATCCTGGTTGCTTGTGTAATCCAATGATTTTCTGAACTAGCCCTTAGTTAACAACATGCTATCTACTGTGCAGGCCACTTAATGGCACAGCAGGGAAATGGCCTGACCACCAAGCCAGAGGTTGCTGGTTTGAACCCCTGCTGTTATATTTCCCAGACTATGGGAAACACCTATATTGGGCGGCAGCGATATAGGAAAATGCTGAAAGACATCATCTCATACTGTGCGGGAGGAGGCAATAGTAAACCCCTCCTGTATTCTACCAAAGACAACCACAGGGCTCTGTGGTCGCCAGGAGTTGACACCGACTCGACTGCACCTTTATCAGTACAGTAGATAGACGTGACATAGTCCCTGCCCAGGGGACTTCAGTTGCACATGAAGAAATAGTTCCGTTTAATAATGGTTAATGAGGCAATTCACTGGTGAGAACTGCTAGCTTCCGATGTGGAGTAATTAAGGGGCAAAGGGACTCCTACCAGAAACCTTTGGAAGGCAGCAGCAGAGTCAGGGATAGTCAGCATTGTGCAAGCATGACTGTTGACTAGCCAGACATTCCTTCTGTGGACACGAATTGCTGACATCTGTAAGGGCTGCTAGCTGAACTGCATACTTGCATGGTGCTTATTAAGCTGACCTCTTGACCATTACTGGTGAAAGTGGGTTTTCCTCTCCCGCAACTGCCTTACAGTAGCAGCCAGTGGCTCTCACTAGAGCAGAGGTTCCCAGCTTTTTAAAAACAAGTGTACCCCTTCGGTTGCAAACCTGCAGCTCGTGTGTGTGTGTGTGTGTATGCGCGCGCACACAAAATTTAAATGTTACAGTTATGAGACAGGCTACTCCTGTCATTGGCTTACATCCAGACTAAGTTGCTCTGAGCACTGCCACTGAAATGAATAATTTCTCATCAACCCTGGCTGGCCATTGTGACTGGGCATGAAGCCATTTTGGAAGGGCGGCATACAAATCAAATCAAATCAAATCAATAAATAATGAAGAGAGTTGTAGAGGAAGCTGGAAGGCAACAGTTGACACCCGTGAGATTGAGGAAGAAATGTCAACAGGATCAGCTTCTCCCACCACTATATGTTGAGCTGCCCCTGCAAAACATCCCTCTTACACTGAAGCAGGGAACTGGCTGCCTTTATTTATCTATCTATCTATCTATCTATCTATCTATCTATCTATCTATCTATCTATCTATCTTTGTCCCACCTTTTTGTGTTGAAACAAACAAAAGGCAGCTTACAATTAACAAACATAGGAAGCTGCCTTATACCAAGTCAAACTATTGGTCCATCTAGCTCCTACACTGACTGGCAGCGGCTTCTCCAAGGTTACAGGCAGGAGTCTCTCCCAGCCCTACCTGGAGATGCCAAGGAGTGCATCTGGCACATTTTGCACACAAGCATGCAGATGCTCTTCCTCCCGAGTTATGGCCCCATCTCCTAAGGGGAATATCTTACAGTGCTCACATGTAAGTCACTCATCCAAATGTCAACCAAGGCAGATGTTGCTTAGCAAAAGAGACAATACACGCTTTTTAACACAAGACCAGCTTTCCTCCAAAATGTAATTAAAAACAATAAAGCATGTTTTGTATCTCATGCTGCTTGTGGATGTACACAAGTTAATAGCCATTCTTTAACCAGCCATATAATGACATACCTCCGAGAGTTTTCTTAGGTCTTTGAATTCCCCTCCCAGTGCTGGATTAAGCAGTTCTAATCTGATGCTCTAACAGTACAGAAATAGCATCTGCAAGAAGATTACCTAGTCCTGCAATTAGACTGGCTTTCTGTCGGCAGCACCCATTCTGCATATTGACGGCTTATATCCCATTGAAACCAATAGGAGTAAGGCAGCCTAATAGTGTGCAGAGCTGCAGCCTTTGCTTTTAGGGAGAGTGAATTCTACCCTAAGATTCTCACAGCTTTTACTCATTTTAATTCATTTCAAGTTGTTGAGCACCTAACTGGAAATTAGGGCACTGTGAAAATCGGAGGCTTGCCCAGCACATAAAAACAAGCAGAATAATTATGCAGTTGATGTGGAAACTATGGAATTAGCAGAGCAAAGTAGGACTGTCTTTAACAACAGTCCTCCTATTAATGAACTTTGTGTTATGCACATTTTATTTGTCGTGGATTACATCCTACCTTTTCCAATTTCTGCTTCAAAAAGAAAATGTAGTACTTTTCAATTAGTAATTTTTTACTGTCTTTATTGTGAAAACAATCCTGTGACGCCTTATAGAATAAACAGTATCAATCATTTTATTTGTTTAGCTATAGCCATAAAAAGACATATGTTTCAAAAATTAGGTAGTTAAAACAATAACATCCAACATTGGGGGACATGTAAACATTGACTCGGAATAATTCAGAACAATTAGACAAATTGTATCAGTTTGCCACATACTTTGATGGCAGAAACTAAAATGCTAGGTATTTTTCTTGTAACATAGGGCCTGGTGTTGGCTAGTAAATAATTTGCTTTAAACCCCAAAGACCTCCCAGGATAAAGCATAAGCAATAGCTGAAAAAAGAATCAAATCTTCCATTTCCCCAGATCCACATGGATACAGATGTTCTCCATAAGGAATTCTGGCCACTGGACCTGTCAATACAATGGATGGTAAAACATTGAATCTAGCAAGTGAAAAGGCTTTGCTAAGTATGATCTTATCAGGAAAGATTAGGACAATTATATAGAGGGGAACAAAAATTCTTAGCAGAGAATGTATAATGGCATACTCTCTTGTGAACTACCATCCACTCTTGTTAGCCACATCAGACTTTTAATTGCTACAGGATTCTTGGATATCCCAGTTTTAAAAATTGGTTATCCCATTTTTTAAAAAAACCCGGTCTTCTGGTACCTTAAAGACACATTTGTCACAACAAACTTTTGTGGATTACAGTTTAGCTAACATCAGTTTTAAGATGCCACAAGACTTTTTATCTTTGCTGTGCAAACTAACAGGGCTACTGCTTATAAGTGGTTGTGGAAGAAAGCTGTGGCCTTATACCCTTATGGTAAGTTTCCCCCTCTCTAAAATACAGGTGGCCGTCATTATTCATGGAGGTTCCGATCGCACCTATAGGCACGAATACGGAAACTATGAATAAGGAAACCTTGAGTCAATGGGCATTGGGGGATTAGGTTCCTAACAAAAAGAATGAGGGAAGCAATGGTGGCAGAAATAAAAGAAGTAAAGGACAGTACCTTATTCTCCAGGTCTCCAGCAATGCCCCCCAAACCTCCAAAATGGCCAAATATCCAGCAATTATTTTTAAAAAGAGCCACAACATGGCTCTCTGCTGGAAAATGGCAGCTGGAAATTACATTGGAAGTCATTTCCAGGACATTTCTGTCAACTCAGAACTGCGGATAGATTAATTCCGCCTATTTTTCTACTCACAGATAATGTTACTGGGTCTCTAGGACCCCATTGCGGATACTCATAACCATGGATAATGAGGGCCACCTGTATTGTTTAAACTCTGTTGGTTCCAATGGCACATAATATCCACTGGTGCCACAAATTACTGCTTTACCCCTGATAACTTGGCAAAGAGGCATCTTTTAATGTGGCGATTCTATTTATTTAGCAGGGGGAGAGTAACTGGCCCTATCCACCCCCAGCACAGTACCTCCAGTGACTGTTTGCTGGTGTCTATCTTATGTTTCTTTTTAGATTGTAAGCCCTTTGGAGACAGGAAGCCATCTTATTTGCTTGTTATTTCTCTTTGTAAACCGCCCTGAGCTATTTTTGGAAGGGCGGTATAGAAATTGAATTAATAATGATAATGATGATAATGATAATGATAATGATAATAATAAAACAGCAACAACATTGACAATAAAATTCAGCCATCCCAGGTCCTTGGGAAGGAATCGATGTCTGGATAAAACAAACCAGTCAATAACACCTGTCTGACTGTGTTAATAATAATAATAATAATAATAATAATAATAATATCCCCCAGTGAGGCACTACCTTGGCGTGGTTGTGGGGCTTGCGTGCTCTGAGGAAGGTGAGAGCTATGCCAGAGGTCCAACCATACTGGACAGGTCTCACCAGAGGAGCCAGACAAAGAGTGCCTCTCCCATCAACAATATGGTGAGACGTAACTTTAATAAATCTATACCGGATCGGTCGTCGCCCGGGTCAACAAGGACCGCACCAGGTGCTGGAGTCCCTGGACATCTGCTGGCAAGTGGGCAACAGGACTCAGGATCTTCAGTTGAGCAACCAGGGCTGAAGACAGCAAAGTTACTGGGAAAAACGTCATTTAACCGGAAAAAAGCAACAACGAAAATTGCCAACAAGGATCTGCTATTACAAATCTAGTCCAACTAGAAGAGGTTATTTAAAAAGAATGTACCAAATTTGGAAAGAGAAGCATCCAGATACAGAAATAACAGAACAAAGGCTAGCAGACCAGAGAAGATTCATAATAAGAAATAAAGTATTCACAGGAGTTGAGCTGGAAGAACTGCAAAGAGCAACACAGGCGCAAGATATGGAAGAAGAATTACCACCAACTGAAGCAGTTGCTCAGGCGCAGGTGGAGGAGGTGTTGGAAATAGAGAATCCCACCATTGCTGAACTGTTTCAAAATCAAAACCAGGCAACCTCCCCTTTGCCTTCACCTCAAAAACCCAAATGCCGTTTAACAGAAAAGCAACAAGAACTAAAGCAAAAAATAACTGAGCACATGAACCAAGCAACCACCAGGGTTCGACTTCCAGCTCTAAAAACAGTTGCCAAAAAACAACTTGCTCAGGTATTAAAAGATGTCAATGCTGCACTTGCAGAAATAACAACCAATAATTTGCAAGAAACAAACCAACTAATGTACAGTGCAGCAACAATAACAACACAAGAGCTCGGATATAAGATCAATGGACCTGTAAAAAAAGAAAATAGTACATCACCTAAATGGAAGATTAGATTAGAAAATAAAATCTCCAGGCTTAGCTCAGATGCTAGTAAATTGAAAGATATGAAAGACAAGAAGCTGAAGAATGAAAACACCAAACAGTATCTGATCCAAAAATGCCACCTAGATTCAAGGAAAATTAGAGAAGTCCTGGAAATAATAAAGCAGCAAATAACAGCAGTGTCAAAGAAGATTAGCAGATATGAAGCCAGAACTACACAACACAGACAGAATCTCCCATTCCAGTCGAATCAGATACGTTTCTACCAAAGCATAGAAGGAGAAACTGCAAGAAACGTAGAAACACCAAATAAAGAAGAAACAGTGCAATTCTGGCGGAAATTATGGGACAATCCAATAGATTATAATAAAAAAGCAGGCTGGATGAAAGAGGTCAAAAATGTAACCAACAAATGCAAGATCTAATAATAACACCAGAATTAATAAGTGAAAGAGCAAAGAAAATTAAAAATTGGACTGCTCCAGGCGACGATGAACTGCATGGCTTTTGGCTTAAACACCCAACAAGCCTTCATAAACAACTATCAAAACAGTTCAATCACATTTTGCAAGGAGGTGATATTGAACAGTGGCTAACAACTGGGAAAACTCATCTCATCATGAAAGACCCAGGAAAAGGTACAGTTCCAAGTAATTATAGACTGATAACCTGTCTGCCAACCATGTTCAAATTATTAACTGGAATAATAGCAGATGAAGTGATGCAACACTTATTAACTAACAAACAGCTTCCAGTTGAACAGAAAGGAAATTGCCCGAACACCAGAGGCACAAAAGACCAGCTGCTGATTGGCAAAATGATTTTAGAAAACTGCAAGAGAAGAAAAACCAATCTAAGTGTTGCATGGATTGACTACAAGAAAGCCTTCGATTCATTGCCTCACACATGGATACTAAAATGTTTAGAAACAACTGGTGTCAGCAAAAACATTCAGATATTTATTAAAAAAGCAATGAGCATGTGGAGTACACAGTTAACAATCAATGGTGAGACACTTGGACAGGTTAGCATTAGAAGAGGCATTTTCCAAGGGGACTCACTATCCCCTCTGTTGTTTGTAATCGCCATGACCCCACTTTCACAAATACTAAACAAAACAGGCCTTGGATACCAAACATCTAAAACATCAAGTCAAATCAACCATCTGCTGTACATGGACGATCTGAAGTTGTATGGAATGTCCCAGTCAGAAATCAAATCACTGCTAAACACTGTCCGTATATTCAGTAGCGATATAGCAATGGAGTTTGGACTAGACAAGTGTGCTGCATGAATAATGAACAGAGGGAAAATAAACAAAAACAGAAGGAATAGAACTGCCCAATGGAAGCAAGATCAAGCACCTGGAAGAGAAAGAACATTACAAATACTTGGGCATTCTCCAGGCTGATAACATCGCACACACTGAAGTTAAAAGAAAAATTGGAAGTGAATACATCAGGAGAGTGAATACTTCAGGAAAAATCCTCAAGTCCAAACTCAATGGCGGGAACACCATACAAGCCATAAACACCTGGGCTATACCTGTTATCAGATACACTGAAGGAATAATAGACTGGACCCAGGCAGAGCTAGAGATGCTAGATCGTAAGACCAGGAAAATCATGACCATCAATCATGCTCTGCACCCCCGCAGTGATGTCGATAGGCTATACCTCCCTCGCAGCTCAGGTGGAAGAGGAATGCTGCAAGTCCATCAAATAATAGAGGAGGAAAAAAGAGGCCTTAAAGAATATATCAAGGACAGTGAAGAAGATGTACTTCAAATGGTCAATAATGCGAAACTATTTAACACCTATGAAACAAAGCAGGCCTACAAGAAAGAACAAGTCAAGAACCGAGCAGAAAAATGGAAAAATAAGCCACTGCATGGTCAATATTTGCACAATCTAAGTGGAAAATCAGACATCACCAAGACCTGGCAATGGCTTAAGAATGGCAACTTGAAGAAAGAAACAGAGGGTTTAATACTGGCTGCACAAAGAACAGGCACTAAGAACAAATGCAATAAGAGCAAAAGTCGAAAAAACCACCACAAACAGCAAGTGCCGCCTTTGTAAAGAAGCAGATGAAACCGTGGACCACCTAATCAACTGTTGTAAAAAGATCACACAGACTGACTACAAACAAAGGCATGACAAAGTAGCAGGGATGGTACACTGGAACATCTGCAAAAAATACAAGCTACCTGTAGCCAAAAATTGGTGGGACCATAAAATTGAAAAAGTTGAAGAAATTGAAGATGTAAAAATATTATGGGACTTCAGGCTACAAACAGACAAACATCTGCCACACAATACACCAGACATAACTGTAGTCGAGAAGAAAGAAAAACAAGTGAAAATAATCGACATAGCAATACCAGGGAATAGCAGAATAGAAGAAAAAGAAATAGAAAAAAATCACCAAATACAAAGATCTACAAATTGAAATTGAAAGGCTGTGGCAGAAAAAGACCCAAATAATCCCAGTGGTCATTGGCGCCCTGGGTGCAGTTCCAAAAGACCTTGAAGAGCACCTCAACACCATAGGGGCCACAGAAATCACCATCAGCCAATTACAAAAAGCAGCTTTACTGGGAACAGCCTATATTCTGCGACAATATCTATAACAATTGACAATAAAATTCAGCCATCCCAGGTCCTTGGGAAGGACTCGATGTCTGGATAAAACAAACCAGTCAATAACACCTGTCTGACTGTGTAAACAAGAAATAATAATATATAAATTACTGCTTGTAAACCGAGTGGTTTATTTTGTCTGAGTAGCTATAAAATGTGAACAGCCAGCTAACATCTGTTTGTCCATTTCATTTTAAGCAGTGAAAAATCTCAAGGGTTGCTCTGTTTCATTGGAAGAAGCTTTTACTTTGGCAAATGGAAGGCAGCATGTGTTACACACACACACACACACACACACACACACACACACACACACACACACACACACACACACTTTTTAAAAATGGTATAGCTAAGATCCAAAGATTTGTATGCACACTGTCATGTTTGACCCTGCTAATAATCTGTTCAGAGAAGACCTGAATTTGGGTCTGCTTTCTTTCCTCCTAGCTTCTCAATCCCAGGGGTAAGATAAAGCCTGCATTCAGGCCCCTGCCTCATCAAACAGGCCATCTGTGCTGGCTGTAGTCATATCAACACTATGGGAAGCATTCTAATCCAGCCCATGGAACTACAAACACACTGAATATGTTGTGTGTTCTGTTGCTGATCCTGAGTGGGATGCATTCATTGAAGCCTGCTTCCATCCATTCATTACCGTTGGGGAGCATATGATTTTGATTGATGCTTAATGTCTTAAACACATGGGGCCAGTAATTGCACTGTCAAACGCAATAATAAACAGGAGTTTGTATTGACCTCCATCATTTTAAAGTTTCCTCATCATCATTAGCACTGAGACATTGCCTTTGGTTTTTGAGTTGAACCACTAGAAAGAAATGCCTGTTCCAAATTATTTCATGAGGCTTCGTTGGCTTTACTATTATCTGCCATTCATTTGTGTTGTTGTATACATAATGACATATTTCCTTTTTTATTTGGAAATAATTGCACTACACCTGGAAACACTTTTTGGCTTCTGAAAACAGAGCTTTCCAGTTCAAATAAATCCCATTAGAATATGCAGACCAGATGCAATATCGGATTTGGTACAAGAAAGCTGTGACTGCCAAAATATTCTTTCTATTCAATATCTTTTGTGTCTTTGGTCCAAGATATACCATGTAGGTCCTGGTTCTCCATAACATACATCTGTTTTTCCCAATTAACTTGAGCTAATTTCTAATTTACATTCATGCCAAAGGAAAAATCATGCCCAGGTTTGATATAGTTTTTCTTGGTCTTGTAATATTTGAACACATATTTTTTGCTGAGGTTGTCTTCACTGGTGCGTTTGAGCTCTCACTCTATATGTATGCATACATGAATGTGTGAATGCTGATAGAAAGTGAAAGAGGAACTTTGAAAAATGGACTGTAGTTCTACATTCTCATTATATGCACAAAATGCCCATAGGTGCTTTAGTGTCACATGGGAACACCTTAGAGTCCTCTTCATTGAATACAATGAATTTCAACCTACTTGTTTGATAATATTGCAGGTATGCAGGACTTCAATTACCTGAGCAGCAATTGTTTTGAAATCACAGTGGAGCTTAGCTGTGAAAAATTCCCTCCTGAAGAAACTCTGAAAAGTTATTGGGAAGACAACAAGAATTCACTTATTACTTACATTGAACAGGTAAAGGAGAAAGAGATTCTTTTGGTGGAAAGGTACTGAAACTTTGCAAGTCAAATTCAAAGAATTTCAGGACTCCTCCCATTTCTCTATTTAGAATTTGAATTTTTTCTCCATTTAGAACATACACAACCATTTTTTTTGGAGGGGGGGAACCGACTGTATGTTGACTTTTTCTGTCATTTGCACATAGTTAAACATTATTGTGTTTAGATTATCCCTGAGGTCAGATTTCTGTTCATTCACTTCTTGATTAACATTCAACTATAAGCTGCATCAAACCATGATTATGAATCTGACCACAAGGGGGCTCCAATTTTACATGAAAACTTAACAGAAATAGACCAGTTCAGACTTCATTTGCAACCATTGTTAAAGCCTGGTCCTGCACAATGACCCTGAGCCTGTAAGCTTCCGGTCCCCCCCTCTCCTGCCCACATGAGCATCTACTTTCAATTTACTTTCAATCTATTTATTTGAAATAAACCACAATCTGTAACACACTTTGAGCCTTGGTTACAAATTGTGGTTTATGTCAAGTATAAAACCGTATCTGTCACTTCAGATGTCATAACTTGTCTTGGTTTATTCTGACCTAAATGAGATATAGACACTCATTTTGGCAGGGGATGGAGGAAGTGTGTGCTCCCAGGGTTCAAGGACATTGCGTGGGACCAGGCTTTAATGGTGTCTGAACTGGCCCAATGACAGGGAAACATCATCATCTGGTGACATTTTCTTGTCAAAAAATATGGCATAATTTCACCCTTAAATTTTAGAATGTGATATTTAGTAGAACGATAAGACCAAAAACTTCAGTTCTGCTTGCGGTTAGGGATGTGCAAATTGATTCAACCACGAATCAATTTGGGTCGAATCAGGGGTTATTTGATTATTCTATCCCGAATTGAATAAGCCTGGAAAAAGGGGGTCAGATTTGGGGTAGAATAGAATCACCCCCTATTCAACCCAAATCGGTTTGTGCACAATTTTGAGGCTAAAAAAATGGCAAGGAGATCTGGTTTACCAATTGAGATCAGCAGGTAGTTCAGCTCTCTGATTTGGGCTGACGCACCAAGTCTGGAGTGGAGGGTTGGTCTACCTGCGAGTCACAATTAATATACCAGCTCTCCTGGTTTTCTGGGGAGAGCTGGTCTGCCAATTTGGCTCAGTGGGCAGACCAACCCTCCGCTCCAGACTTGATTTGATTAGAGATGGGAATGAATCTCAGATCTTGAATCTATAGCTAGAGGCCTAGTCTGGGACTTCTGTTTGTAGACACTTGTTATGTTCTGCATGTTTACAAATCCATGTTTAAAGATTCTTAGTGCTTTATTTTTTGCAGTTTAATCCTCAACTAGGACATATTCTGTAGTAGCTGATTCCTTGGTACTATGGTGCATTGAGAGTAGTCTGGAGTAAAACTGGGGAAAAATAAAAACAGTTATTTAGGATTAATTTATTCTAGGGGGAAAATGCCAAAGTTTGCCAGTTAAAATATTTCCAGTAACTAAGCCATCCAATAGTGTCTGTTTAGTTTTATGTAAGGTGAAAGCAGGACACTGAAGGCTTTCACCATTTGCTTCAAGAGAGCTTTGTTAACTGTCAGAAACTAACTGCTTCACACATGGTTACTTCTAATCACAGAGAACTGACAAAGTAGAACACATTCACAAGGCCTTACGTGGTCAATGGGATTATTTATTTATTTAGTGCTGCTGCAGAGTTGCCTCTGTGTTGCTGAGGTTTGGAAATTTTCAGATGGTGGAGAAATTGTGCATTATGTTTGACTTGAAACTTTTAGCACTGATCCACAGCCTTTGTGTCCTTATGTATGTCAGTGTGAATATGTAAGGCAAATGTACTCCATTTCCATGATGGTGCATAAAACTGCTTCAGGAATATAAAATGATAAACAGCTATTTCAGTAAGTATATTATTAGGCCTCTGAGCTTAGTTTAGTTAGTAAATTAATTGGCTGAAGCCTGGCCCGCACCTGATAGACTGCACAGAGTTGTTGGTCAGCGCGTGATCAAGCAAGGATAATGTAGAGACACCAATATTATGACTTGGACCTCCCATACAGGGCTTATATGCACAGTATTTGTGATCACACATAAAGGGCCACTTATGGAGGGGTTTGGTTCCTGCAACCACTGGATCCCTGCTGGATCATAACCCCACCAAGACGGGAAGGAGACCACTGGCAATCCACCACTCCCACTTCCACAGGTGATTTTGTGTGGGCTGCTATGTGTCACAATCAGGTCTATAATCTTGGGTGCTTAATTGGTGAGCATTTTTTAAAATTGCTGGGAATTAGATTTACACATTTATTTTTGGGTACCCCAGTGTCTCTAAAGTAGGGAATGAAAGAATGTATTTAAGGGCCTCTCTAAGTAGTTTATCTAAGAGCATGAGTGATTTATCTTATGCTCCCTTCCTGATGCAAGAAAGGCATCTATATTGACGTTTTGGTGACTCTTTCAAGTAAGAGGCCAAAATGCTCAAGCATACAGAATTTGAGCTCAACTACCACAACCTTAGTGTCAGGAGTCAGGACACACCCCAAAAGAGCAAAGACGGGGTTGATTGGGAGTCATCCACTCCCAATAGGGGCAAGTCACAGGGCAAAAAGCCATGCTGTGATTTAAGCTCCAGGTCAGTGTATTATTTGCATTCCAGACAAGACTGGTGCTCTGACACAGCACCACTGCACCAGTATTATCCCCAGTGAAATTGTTGCATGGTGTTCTGCCTCATTTACCTGGGATCCTGATTCCCAATGAACTCCTTTGTTCCTTTGAGTTGTACCCTGACACTATGCATGTAGTGGTACCTGAAGCCCTCTAATGTGTGTATTTTGAGCTGGAAATCCCCTGGTTAAGATTCTGCAGCCATGAATGCATGTGATGGCCAGTCTCTGCCTGAGCCCACCTTAGCGGTTTAACAAATTGTTAATTTACTGTAATATAAGCCAAGAAAATGCAGTTTGGAGATGCAAAGTAATATTATCTTTTCAGATACATCGAGGAGCAAAGGGATTTGTTAGAGATCTTCAGGGCAATCCCATTGCTAATGCGACCATTTCTGTGGAAGGAATAAACCATGATATTACATCAGGTAAGTGCATCAAATGGAATACAGTAAATGGGTGAGCAGGATGGCTAATATAATGTGACCTCAACTCAAGAATAGAAGTACAATTTTTATTTTCAGGTGCTCTTAATCAAATGAGGGGGGAAACTTGCACAGTGGGAGATTCCTTTTGGGTAAATTGCATACATGGTGGTGGTTCCAGATTGGGATTATAATGGGGCAAAGAGTGAACAACCCCTCACGTGCTGTGATTCTGATCTGGATCAGTGCTTCCCCCAGCATGGAGGCTGTGTTAATTTAATTAAAAAACAAACAAAGCATGGGTCTTGCTATTTGTAGGCAGAAATCACACAGTAGGATCATGTTGCCCTGATCACATCCATATTGAACACTAATTGAAACTTCAGTTTATAACCTGAATGTTGTAAAACTAGCACTGAATAACATAGAGTGAAGCTCTTCTCATGATCAGCGAGAAGAGCTTATTCCAGGTCTGTGGGAAGAGCAGGCTTAACCTGCTCTCCCCGCAGACAATCAAAAGGCAGCCCTGGGCAGCCGGATCAGCCACCCACACAACTGCTGGCTCTGTCACAGAGCCAGCAGGGACCGCGGGAATCAAGGGCCATGTGGCCCCCCGGAAGTTCCAGGATGTCCCGCAGAAGTGCACGAGGCATCCTGGAGAGACCCCCAAATCCAGTGCAGCCTCCTGGTTGGGCGTCTACTCATCTGTCGCTGTGCGCCGCGATGACACACGGGCAACCAAATGAGGTTAACAGAGCGCTCGCTCCATTAACCTCATTTAAGGAGAGGGGGAATTAGGTGAGCTAAGTGCCCTGGGAGCACCTGCGCCTGCGAGCCAGTGGTTCCCATGATCCCTGGAAAGCAGACTAAGCTCCCTTAGCCCGCTCTCCAGTGATCGTGGGGATAGCCTCTGTAATTTTTAACATTTACCAATTCTTATAGAAAGACAGTTGATTCAGCCCTGATATTTCTTAGCACAGGGCTATTATGCTCTAAAATATCTTCAGGATTGATAACTTGTTGCTCTTTCCTCAGCAAAGGATGGTGATTACTGGAGATTGCTTGTACCTGGAAATTATAAACTGACAGCTTCAGCACCGGGTTATCTAGCAATAACTAAAAAAGTGGCTGTTCCCTTCAGTCCTGCCATTAGGGTAAGTATTGCCTGATTTGATTTGCTGTACAATGCTCGAAGGAGACTCATTTTTTGAGGAGTGCTGGTCTTGTGGTAGCAAACATGACTTGTCCCCTTAGCTAAGCAGGGTCCACCCTGGTTACATTTGAATGCGAGACCACATGTGAGCACTGTAAGATATTCCCCTCAAGGGATGGAGCTGCTCTGGGAAGAGCACCTAGGTTCCAAAATGCCTCCCTGGCATCTCTAAGATAGGGCTAAGAGAAATTCCTGCAAAATTTGTGTAATACAGTGCATTTTAGAAAAATCTTATCGGCTCTGTGAGATCAATTCAAAGCTTTTTAAAAATTTCCTTGTGTAAAAATAAGGAGAAGCTGAGTGTCGCATATACAGTATACTTATTGTAACACTTATTGTAACACATATTTACTTCAGGGATATCCAGCATCTAGGCAGTGGAGCAATTCTAGATCCCTGAAGGCTCTATCAAATTTTATTGTTTTGTTTCATTTTCTGCCTTTTGCAAAATAGTGCTCTTAGGTGGTCTCCCATCCAGGTATTGGTCACCTGACCCAGACCTGCTTTGCTTCAGCATTTGTGCCTTCAAAGTTTCCCTGAGATTTTTTTTGTTGACTGCTTTGATGATTTCTTTGAAAGGCGGTGTATAAGAGAAGCTTAAATATGGCTGCATTCTCACAATTCTAGTTAAAGAGTTAACCAAGATTGCTGAGCCCTGTGAAACTGGTTGTGAGAATGCAGATTTTCTTAGGCAGTTGAGGTAAAACCACTGTGGTTAAATTGCATCTAACCAGGATTGATAACCATAAGATCTGGATTTTGGCCCAGGAAATAACTTTTTATCTGATTTAGGGGGAAATGGTTTTATCTAATCTTATTCAAAACTGAACTGAGAGAGCTCACCCAATATTCATTGTTGCTGCTTGTTCAGGTTCCTTCCCTGTCTACCAAGGAAAGACCAATGAGGCTAGCCAATTTAACATTGTTCTGTGTTTCCATGCAGCTCGATGTAACTGCACCTGAAGGAGAGGGGAAAGAACTTTAAATAAATTTTCAATGGATTACTCCCTTACTACGTGACCAGAAAGAGAGCAGAAGCGAACTTTGTGTTTGTCACTCAAGTTTAGTAGGATTTTATAAACAAACCCATGCGGGGGGCAAGGGCTTTACCCCTAAAGATAATATGAGGAAACATCCATTCATTAATAATTTGAAATAATCTATTACTTATTTTGAAGAATTTGTGCAAAATAAAGTAATGCTTCTCTATGACCTACAGATACCAAATTTTGCATACACAATCCTACCACTAAAATTAGGTAAATCCTACCACTGAAAGTAGCACTACCTTTTACACCTGAATATGCTCAGGGAAAGGTTTACATACTTTTTCACATTTTTAAGAAGAAATTCTGAATATAATCAACATATTTTAATTGTTATGACAAATTTTTAACTCTCAATAATGAAATCAATAATTCCAAAATGGCATCATGCCCAAGAGAAGTAGATGTATCTCACTTTCAAATCTACTATGATTCAAATTTACCATATGTGGTAATTAGTCAATAAAATGAATTTTATTTTAATATTTTAAGTTGAAATGTTATGAATTTCAAACTGTTCTACTTCCTTTTTTGCAAGAACATTAATAAAACAATTAGCTGACCCTGTGCAGAACATCTGCACCCTAGTTCTCTGACTCTCACGCATCCCTGGAAAATTTGGCTCCCTGCGCTGCCTTCCCTCTTCCCCCCTCCTTAAGCCACCCCTGCCATCTGGGATGGCAGCAGATCTGGTGAAACCTTCCCCACCCCCTCAGGGGCGTAGCAAGGTTGGAGTGGGCCCAGAGACAAGATTTTAAAATGCCCCCCTCTCACTGAAGCTCAGCTCATGAAGTAAAAAAATCTTAAATGAGGCTGAATAGTGGTAACTATTGTGGATAATGCAAGTCATTTAATGGTACTAGAGAAAGACATGCTGTTCTGGTAGCTCCAGCTCTTAACACTCATATAAATTTTGGAGGATGAATGCAACTGAAGGAAGCCCGGGCGGGTGTGAATCAGTCATGTGACTTGCCTCTGGTGGCCCCTCCAAGGTAGTGGGCCCCCAGACAACTGTCTCTACTTGCCCTATTATAGTTACGCCCCTGCCACCCCTCCACATCTCTCTCTCTCTCTTGCTGCCCCCACCACTCTCTCTCTTGCGCTCTCCCTCCACCACTCTCTCGCTCTCCCCCACCACTCGCTCTCGCTCTCCCCCCACCACTCTCTCTCGCTCTCCCCCACCACTCTCTCTCGCTCTCCCCCCACCACTCTCTCTCGCTCTCCCCCCCACTCGCTCTCGCTCTCCCCCCCACTCGCTCTCGCTCTCCCCCCACCACTCGCTCTCGCTCTCCCCCCCACCACTCGCTCTCGCTCTCCCCCCACCACTCGCTCTCCCCCCCACCACTCGCTCTCGCTCTCCCCCCACCACTCGCTCTCGCTCTCCCCCCACCACTCGCTCTCGCTCTCCCCACCACCACTCGCTCTCGCTCTCCCCACCACCACTCGCTCTCGCTCTCCCCACCACCACTCTCTCTCGCTCTCCCCACCACCACTCTCTCTCGCTCTCCCCACCACCACTCTCTCTCTCGCTCTTCCCCATAACTCTCTCGCTCTCCCCCATCCCTCAGCCTCCTCCTCCCCTTCCCTTCCTAGGGAGAGCGGCATTTTGGCGGCCTAGGTTGGCTCCTACCGCCAGCCTCTGTTGCGTCCCCCTGCCAAGTCTCCTCATGAGGAGGATGGCCAATTTGGGCTGGAGAGCGCACTGAGGGAGCGCACTGAGAGAGCGCACTCCATTGTCCTGCTGAGTCTCCTCATCCAGAGAACAGCTGAGCTGGGGCTTCCTTCCAGCCTGCACGAACGGCCCTCAGTGCACTCTTCCACCTCGGCTGTCCTCCTCTCAAGGAGGCTCGGCAGGGCAACAGAGGCCACTACTCAGTGTATCTTCTTCTTTCTTCCTTGTTGTCACCTTCTCAGCCTTTTCTCCTTCTCCCCCTCCTCAGCAGCTGCCTGTCTGTCCACCATTCAGCCCTACTCTGTGTCTTCTCTCTCCTCTGGACAGCTCTCGCAAGATGTGCCACATACCACAGGATGTGCGGCATACGTCCTAAGGCTTTTAAATATATTGATAGATTCTATTACACATATTTCTTGAAATTTCCTATAAGTATAATCCATGAAAATGACTTTAACTGGTCGATGACAGGTCTTTCCTACTAGTTAATAATAGTGATGTGCATGGAACGGTTTTTGCATTCTGTTCTGAGCTCGAAACAGAATGCAAATAACCAGGAGAAACTGTTGGAAAAACCGGCCAAGCTGATTCCGGATGGAACAACTTGGAATGTTCTGAGCGTCCTGGCAATTCCTGATAATTTTGATTATTATTATATAATTAAATATTTTAGAGGTGGTGGGCAGCGGAAGATACCTTAGTGAACAAGCAGCAGCGTGTGGCGAAAAGAGGTACCTTTAAAAGTAGTTTCCTTCACAACTGAGCACTTCACCTGCCCGCCTACAGACTGGATGTCGTGCATGCGCAGTAGCCATTTGCATAGTCAAATGGCTTCTGAGCACACGCAGCAGCCAATGATGGCTGCCATGTACACGTGGCAACCAGTGCTGTAGGTGGGCAAGCAAGGCACTGCTGCTTGTCTGCTAAGGACATTATTTTTAAATGCCCCTCCTGCTACCCCTCACTGCCCATCACCTCTAAAAATGTTTATCTGCTAATAATCTAAATTACTAGGTACTGCCGGAACACTTGGGACCTTCCCAGCTCGGAATGGGGGGGGGGGTCATTCTTGTGTGGGCCTGGAATAGGCCATTTATTAAAAAGGCATTCTGTTCCAGACTGGGAACTGCCTGTTCCAAGTCTGAATGTTCCATCGCTGGAATGTTCTGTACACCTCTAGTTAATAATTGGAAAGTAATAATTTAGGAGGGGGTCTGCAGCTTCGTGGTAGGCATAGGCTTTTCATGCAGAAAGGTCCCAGGTTCAATCCTAGGCATCTGCAGACTAGAGTGAGAAAGACCTGTGTCTGAAAATCCTGGAGAGCTGCTACTAGTCAGTATAGTCAATACTGAATTAGATGGACCAATTGGTTTGACTGTGTCAAATATAAAGGCAGCTTTATATTTATCTTAATATTAGGATTGAGATGACTAAAATCTAGTAGTCAACCTAAATATTTTCATGATGTTACTTTTGTAAAGTGGGAGCTTTCTTCTGTGCAATGAATGTGTACAAATCTATTGATCACAGTTGCTCCTCTTTCCTAGGTTGATTTTGACCTGGAATCTTTGTCTGAAAGAAAAGAAGAAGAAAAGGAAGAATTGATGGAGTGGTGGAAGATGATGTCAGAAACTTTAAATTTTTAAGCAGAAGCTCTGAAGTTACAGCTTTTAATCTATTACGTGTTCTTAGTATAATGTACTGTGAAAGTTCCCTATATTTTAGATTTTGTGTAGCTTGCAATATTTAACTTCTGTTTTTTGAGTAATTTTTTAAAAAACCCAATAATCCGCTCTACATAAAAAATGCTAGATACTTTTACACCATCATTCATGATCCTACATATTCAACACGGGGGAAGAATACGTGAATGAACGTTGCATTCTGCTACCAATTATAAACCTATGTGTTTCACTTGCAAATCCTGATTGTGTAGGTTATGCACATTAAAAAAAAAACCCCTATAGAAATTAGCAGCTGCTTGCAGATATTGCCACAGATATTCCACAAAGCAGGTGATAAAAGATGTTCTCCAATGTCTCATAAAGTAATGGCATTGAAAATGTATGCAGTAAGAAGTTGGTGTTGTAAGTAATGCTTAACTACCATTAAAGTTTATGTCTCTGTGGAAGAGCTGTGTAAAATAAGAATGATGACTACTTGGGTTTCATCTACTCACTTGGAAATATATTTCATTATTCTTACTTAAAAGCTGAGAAGAAACCGAACATTTTTCCTGGTACTAATACTGTTCTCATGTAACTTGATTACCAGATTAAAATTTCTGGATTGATAAAGAATAATCATATAGTGAGAAAGTGTTATTGTTGAGTTTCCTGGGTTTGTGATGTGTTACACTGTCCTGTTTGTCAGTACAGGAGGCTCTCTTTATTTGCAGGGGTTCTTGCCTACAACCACGAGTAGAGAAACTGCAAATAAAGAAACCTGACCCCTAAGGGAATCCAGGGGTATTCTGACCCCTCCCCCCAAAAGACCAAGCGGGGAGGCAGAAATAAGAGGAATAAAACACTGTACCTTGCTCTCCAGCAATGCCCCCCACCCACAAATCCTCCTATTTTTCATGAAAAATAGTGATTTATTTACTTTTAAGAGCCACAAAATGCTCCACGTGGCTTTCAGGAACCATGAAAAGATAAAAAGCACCCATTTTACTACCTGTGGATAAGGAAAATGGGTTTCTAAGACCCAACTGTGGATACAAGAAACTGCAATCCGTGAATCTACAGATGACAGTCTCCTGTAGAGTGTGTGTGTGAGAGAGAGTGTGTGTGTATACACACACACCCTCCCCACCACACACAATACCCTCCCCACCGTTCGCTCACTCACTCACCCCCTAGCCGCTCGCTCCTCTTCCCTATCTGCATATGAAATTCCCACTACCCAATCACCATGGTGCTTCTGCTCTGTTGCCTCAGATTGGTAAAGCACTGTGTGGGTGGGGCTTGCCACTTATGACCTTAGCGTGTATATATATGTGTGTGTGTGTGTGTGTACACACACACACATATATATATACACATGCTAAGAATCTGAATCTCGAAACAATTCAAACTGAATCTGATGTGATTCGATTTGGACCCGAATCTAGCCAATGGACCACAGGGGTAATTGTTCTATTTCCAAATTGCCCAAGCCAGCTAGATTCGGGTAAAAATCAATTTGTACCCAAATCGATTTGCACAACCCTATTCTTCAGTTCACTGTGGAGAAAAAATCCCAAAGCTCCTTAGCTCCATTTTCAATCCTTCTCCTTAATATTTCATGGTCTTTTCCTAAATCTGTATCTCCTGTTTTTTGTTTATAGTTTTCTAGTTTTCTGTTCTAGTTTTCTGTTCTTGGGGTTTTATTAGCTGTTCCTCTAAAGCATGTATTCTTCCTGCAGCAGGACCCTTCTGGTATCTGCCTTAAATCTTCATTTTGCTGTTTCTGCACCACCAGAGCCCCTGGTGGTGCAGTGGTAAAAACTGCCGCCCTGTAACCAGAAGGTTACAAGTTCGATCCTGACCAGGGGCTCAAGGTTGACTCAGCCTTCCATCCTTCCGAGGTTGGTAAAATGAGTACCCAGAATGTTGGGGGCAATATGCTAAAATCATTGTAAACCGCTTAGAGAGCTCCGGCTATAGAGCGGTATATAAATGTAAGTGCTATTGCTATTGCTATTGCTATTAACCAATCAAGTTTTGCAAGTATCTTTGATCGTTCACAACTAGAGTGATCTGGATGCTTATTGTCTCACACTGAATGGCCAACTATGTAAAACAGCAAAGTCCCCCAAGCAAAAAAAGAAGAAGATGAAACTAATCAAATGCCAGGAGCCAGTCCGTGGTTTCATTTTCAGATTTGTGCACTATTAAGTCATTTTATGTTCACCAAATAGACATTGTAACTATTGTACATTGTAACTAAAGTACAAAGATTCCAAAGTTTCTGAACCTTTGATTTACCACATTATGTTTCTCACAGCATTTACCCTACAGCATTCTTAAAAAATAATTATCCTTGAGTTTGAGTAATCCCATTTTAAAATGTCACCTGTGTTTGGGTCTTATAGCCCCCTCTGCCTGAAGCATTCTCGCTTCCTTCTCAGGGTGCCCAGGCCTTGGTCAGGATGACATCTTTCCCTCACTGGTGATTTTCCCCCCTGGAAGTGAAAGTCAGGTATACATTGGTTACCTTGGTAGAAAGGCATCTAATGTTGTTAAAACATATGATTGCAAGCTTGGGTAGAGTAGTAGCTGAGACTAAGCTGCAAATAGACAATTCTTCACTTTGAATCTTGCCTTCGTTATGAATTCACTAAGCCCCACCTTACTTAAAACATGGGGATGACAAATCACAGGGTTGTAAGGATTATAAAATAATACCTGTGAAGCACTTAGAACACTGTGAAGTGTTATACAAATGATAAGTATTACTATTAATTTTAAAAACAATGAGATGTGGAAAGCTCTGCTCTGTTGCTGATCTTCTGCTCATGTTTTATGTTTGCAATGTTAAAAACTTACATTTAGCATTCAATTTATTTATTTTTCCAACAAGGGAAAATAGAATTCAGAAGACATTTTGAACTAGATCAGTGGATATTTGCTTACAAGTGAGGCAGGTATAATTAAAAGGTGCCAGTGCAAAAAAGGAAATTATTATTCATTGAATTCCCTGCAACTTCACACTGCCAGAAGACAAGGCCCAGTTAAGGAAAGGCACATGCATATTGACCATGGCCACTATGATGTTTGCAAAATTGGAACCATAATCATAAAAATACACAGGTGGCCCTCGTTATCTGCAGTTTCAGCAACTGCGGTTTTGTGTATTCGTGGATGGATCTCAAAGACAGTTTCATTATCCACAGAACTAAAAATAGCTGAATTTTTTCTATCCGCAGTTCTTGGGCCACTGGAAGGGACTTCCAGTGTCACTTCTCATGGCATTTTCAGTCTGGAGGCATAGCGGAGCAGTTTTGTGATGCTTAAAAAAAAATCCATGAAAATCTGCAAAAAAATTGAATGATTTGGGGGTTTTGGTGGGTATTCCTAGAGAGCTAGAAAGTACGGCTCTGTGCTGCACTCCTTTTATTTCTGCTTCCCTCCCATGGTTTTTTGTTTTTTGTTTTTGTCATTTTTGGCAAATTTTTGTGTGCAGGAACCTAATCGTGGGATTCCCATAGAGTTAAGATTTCATTATTTATGGTTTTCGTAATTGTGATTGTAGGGTTTACTGTATACAATCAAATACTGGCATATAGGCATTTGAACTGAACTGCTTTCAGAAAGTTGCGCCAATGGAGTCAAGATAAGATGTGAGAGGACTGTGGTTCTTAAAAACATACTTGTTCAAGAAATGAATATTTGCTGATGCCTAATTCATGCAGATCATTTGCTGCATGAGAGCCAATTCTCCCAGGGTGAAATACAATGCCATTGTATCATGTATCTGAATGTATGAACCATGTGAAGCCGCTTAGGTGGTCTTTTCTTTATGGATGGGTAACAGTAAGGGAGGCGCAGGAAATGAGAATGCATCTCTGTGTTCCTTTTCTAGCAGTTTTGAAAGTAGGTGGTAAATAGGACTGCCACTTGTTTTTCTAATAGTGAACATAAGACAAGCCCTGCTGGAACAGGCCCAAAGCCCATCTAGTCCAGCATCCTGTTGCACACAGTGGCCCATCAGATGCCACTGAAAGCTTACAGGCAGACGTTGAAGGCATGCCCTCTCTCCTGCTGTTACTCTCCTGCAACATATTCAGAGGCATCCAGAGGTGGCCTATAGCCCTCAGACTAGTAGCCTTTGATAGACCTCTCCTCCATGAAGTTATCCAAACTCCTCTAAAAGCCATCCAGGTTATTGGCTGTCACCACATCTTGTGGCAGAGAATTCCACAAATTTTATTATGCGTTGTGTGAAAAAGTACTTCAATTTGTTGGTCCTAGATTTCCTGGTGATCAGATTCATTGGATGACCCTAGTTATAGTGTTATGGGAGAGGGAGAAGAATTTCTCTCTATTCACTTTCTCCAAACCATGCATGATTTTTTAAACTTCTATCATGTCTCCCCGCAGTCGTCTTTTTTCTGAACTTAAAAGCTAAACTAAACTAAAAAGGAAGGTGCTCTAGGTCCATGATCATCTTGGTTGCCCTCTTCTGAACCTTTTCCAGTTCTACAATGTCCTCCTTTAGATGTGGTGACCAGACTTGTACACAGTACTCCATGTGGCCACAGCATAGTTTTATATAAGGGCATTATAATATTAGCAGTTTTATTTTCAATCCCCTTCCTAATGATCCCTAGCATGGAATTGGCCTTTTTCACAGCTGCCGCACATTGAGTCGACACTTTCAACGAACTGTCCACTACGACCCCAAGATCCCTCTCCTGGTCAGTCACCAACAGCTCAGATCCCATCAGCATATACTTGAAGTTGGGGTTCTTTGCATCACTTTACACTTGCCAACACTGAACCACATTTGCCACTTTGTCGCCCACTCACCCAGTTTGGAGAGATCCTTTTGGAGCTCTTCACAATCAGTTATGGATTTCACTACCCGAAAGAGTTTGGTATCATCTGCAAATTTGTCCACCTCGCTGCTTACCCCTGCTTCTAGATCATTTATGAATAAATTAAAAAGCACTGGTCCCAGTACAGATCCCTGGGGGACCCCACTTCTTACTTCCCTCCATTGTGAAAACTCTCCATTTATACCTACCCTCAGTTTCCTGTCTTTCAACCAGTTAGCAATCCACACATATACTTGTCCCCTTATCCCATGACCACTAAGTTTCCTCAGGAGTCGTTGATGAGGAAATTTGTCAAATGCTTTTTGAAAGTCCAGGTATACTATGTCAACCAGATCACCTTCATCCACACACCTGCTGACACTCTCAAAGAACTCCAAAAGGTTTGTGAGGCAAGATTTCCCTTTGCAGAAGCCATGCTGGTTCTCCCCCAGCAGGACCTGTTCTTCTGTGTGCTCAACAATTTTATCCTTGAGAATGCTTTCCATCTGTTTTCCTGGAACGGACATTAAGCTAACCGGCCTGTAATTTTCCGGATCGCCCCTGAAAATCAGTGTTACATTTGCAAGTCCAGAGTACAGAGCCTGATTGCAGGGATAAGTTATATATTTTAGTAAGGAAATCAGCAATTTCACATTTGAGTTCATTAAGGACTCTTGGATAGATGCCATCTGACCCTGGCGATTCACTAGTTTTCAGTCTTTCCAGACAGTTTAGAACATCATCTCTTGCCACTTCTATCTGACTCAGTTCTTTAGCCTCCGTCCCCAAAAAGCCTGGTTCAAGAACAGGTATATGCTCCTGTGTTGTTTGGACTTAAGAACACAGTGCTTTTGTGTTTTTAATTGCCGCATTCAATAAGGCTTTTCTTATTGACTTTCTGTGCCAAGAAAAGTTGAACCAATTGAATCTCTGCTAACGAAACTTGTACAATCTGAAGCAAGGGTCTGTCCAGAGGAGCTAATCTTGTCACATTGTAGGACTGATCACATGACAAGTGTTTTATTCATGCAAAGTACAATATCTCTTCAACCTGCCTTCCCATTTGGGTTGCTAATGACTTCAGCCTTCCAGATTTTTCTGTGACTAGGACAAATTAGGTGTGATTATAGCCAGTAGCTGAAATCCATAATAACCGATCACTTGTGCTGCTTACTCTGCACAGGTTCTAGTGGGGAGTGACAACTTCCCTTTGCTTCAGAGACAAATGTTCAGCAGGTACAGTGGCCTTCAGAGTGAAGGGGAGATCAGTGAAAATCGCCCTTGCAGCTGTACAGTGTTGGCAGCACAAGAGCTGTGTTAATCTGGATGTCAGCCATTGTGTGTTAAATCTTTTCTTTCTCCTCTGCCACTTGAAAATTGGTGGATGCTTCAGGATGGTTTTGAACATGAAAAGGAAAAATTATGTTCTTGATTTGCAGCATGAAACGTAATTGCTTTATCTAAGGTTAGTTTGGATATGGAACTTAAAAGAAATGTTGAATCTGCAATATGTACACACACCCATGGTATTATTGAACTGTCTGGATAAAAGTAAGCATCCCTCAATCAGAAGAGATCTAATCATTTTCCTGAGTTGTATTTCAGGGAGTGTGGCTAAATGCAACAGGTGGTGGGGAAGCATATTGTCAATTAAAATATGGCTTAAGAAACTCATCCTGGAAAAATTACCACACCAAATGAAAGCACTATGGCGTCAAATCTGTTCTGCCTATTTCCAAATCACTTGTTTATCTTTCATTGCATTTACAGAGAGTAACAATGTTTAGGCTGCACAGCCAGTTAAATATAAATTGTTTATATAAAAACTTCAAACAGGTCACCGTACTTCTGTGGGATACCTTATCTTCCTTTCTTCCTCAGTTTATCTTTAACCTATTCCTTAGCTTTTTATTTAGTCTCCTGTTTAAACATTTTATGAATTGAGCTATATTTTTAAATTGTGTACAGAGTCGTTTAGCTTAGTGGTTGTTTGGACTTGAAAAATCTTAATTGAATCATTTAGAAAAACAAAGTACTGAACCTATGAGTTAATTGGCCAAACAAAGTAAGGCCTTGGCTTAAATTACCATTTTGTGAACTCACACTCAAGCAGGAGTTGATTGGACACAAGTATATTCTAGCTAATTTTGTGAAACAGCCAAACAAATATCTTAAGGGCTAGTTCTCATAAACAGGAGATGAGGAGGTAAACCTGCATTGTGCACACATGCATACTGGGCCAATAGAGGCTCAAAACCAAGTGTGAGCATGAAGCATGAGACCAGCTCACGTGTGCACAATTCCCAGCTCACGTGTGCACAATTCACGTGTGCACAATTCCCCACTCTTAGCCAAGAGTTGCTAGCCCCAATTACTTGCAGTGGCCACTTGCCTGGCTGCCCTCCTAGCATGGCACTCAAATGGGGAGGAACTTACTGCAGCAGCAGCCGCCTCCAATATAATCAGGGCAGCTAACAGAGAGAGGAGTGGGTAAAGAGGGTCTGAGCACCTCACAGGCTGTTTTCACGTGCAGTCTAGCCCAGGCTTGGCAAAGAAGCCTACCAGTTGGCTGAGGTTAGGGGTGCGCTTGTGCCCTGAAGCACTGCTGACCTTGTATAGCAGCACCCAGGGGATCCCCACAATGCATTGGTGCATTGTGGGATTTCTGTGACCAGGATGCTGCATCCCAATTCCTTCTGTGCTTCTGTGCTGCCAGAGATAGCAGCGGAACATCTGGACACAGAATCCGCATGCCCAGAGGTAGCAGAAGGATTGTGTGCAGGGAAGGTAAGCTCCTGCAGCCTTCCCCACAAGCCACCCTCACACCCTCTCATGGGATCGTGAGAAAGGGCTCTCCTTGCGTGTGTGATTGTGTGTGTGTGTGTGTGTGAGAGAGAGAGAGAGAGAGAGAGAGCAAGAGAGGGAGGGGTGGAGGTGGGATCCATATAGCTCACTTGTTAAAATGATTTATTCTGCATACGTTTTGGGTTCTCTTTTGCTATTGATTCATCTGTCCTCACAACAAGGGTTCCCAATATTGCATCATCAGATGGTGGGTCAAGGTCTACCCATCACCAAGTTAGCCCTGACAGGCTTGCAGGATTCACTTTTTTACTTCTGTGCTCTGCCCAGACTGACCCTGTTCCATCTTTGTCTCCCTACGCTCTGCTACAGAATCCCATCCCAGGTACCAGAATTTTGTCTTTCAAGATCTGGCAACTGTATTCTAAAATAAGGCTCTGAGGAAAAGATTTAAGCCTTGCCTACCACCTTCTTCCCATTTTGTGTGTGCATGCATGGAAAACTATGTTGCATGGGGAATATTCAGTTATGTGAGCCTGCTTGCAGCTTTGATAAGGGACAGCATAAACACAGGGTTACCATGTTATTTGCTGTTTGTGGGAGAAATAAGCTTTAATCAAACTAGTTTTTACCAAGATATGCAAATAAGCAGGCATTCACCTCGTACAAAATAACATTGGTGGCTGTAGGTTGCTTTTTATGATATAGTCAGTGATCACTAGATGGCATTGTAAGTCTGGATAGAAAGATATAGCAACTGACGGCTACTGAGAAGTCTTCTGATAAACTTTTGGGAAAGTACCAGGCCAGATTTACTCACCACTGCTGTCAATGAAACACTCTTATTTTGCAGAGAGTAAGTAAACAAGATTTATCATGACTTAATAAATAATAAGTAGAGAAGATGTTTATATCCACTGGAGATAGAAAATAAGACAGATGTATGCCTAAGAACACCTTCAACAGTGTTGTCCAGAGTTCGTCTATACAAGGATAGCCATGATTAGTCAAAAACAATGAAGAATCTTGTGGCACTTTAACAATCAACAAATTTATTGGAGCATGTTGTGGTCTTCAGTTCATTTTGGACGATATAGAATAGAACCCCTATTAACTTGGCAAAGAGGCACCTTTTAACGTGGTGATTCTCTTTATTTATTTACCCCTGGAGAGTAACTGTCCAAATCCACCCCCAGCACACTACCTCCAGTGACTGTTACTGGTGTCTATCTTATGTTTCTTTTTAGATTGTGAGCCCTTTGGGGACAGGGATCCATCTTATCCTATTTATTTATTATTGCTCTGTGTAAACCGCCCTGAGCCATTTTTGGAAGTGCGGTATAGAAATTGAATTAATAATAATAATAGTAGCAAGAAATAAGAAGAAGAAGAAGAAGAAGAAGAAGAAGAAGAAGAAGAAGAAGAAGAAGAAGAAGAAGAAGAAGAAGAAGAAGAAGAAGAAGAAGAAGAAGAAGAAGAAGAAATCATAGGGGCCACAGAAATCACCATCAGCCAATTACAAAAAGCAACTTTACTGGGAACAGCCTATATTCTGCGATGATATCTATAATAACAGCAACAACATTGATAATAAAATCCAGCCATCCCAAGTCCTTGGGAAGTACTCGATGTCTGTATAAAACAAACCAGTCAATAACACCTGTCTGACTGTGTAAACAATAATAATAAAACATAATAATTTACCCCTATGCTGCAGGAAAGACTGATTCTACTACTACCTCCACTACAATCATCATCATCATCATCACCACCAACACCACCACGGCTAGAGGCTACCTCTGTATTTATAGGCAGCATGCCTCTGAATACCAGCTGTGAAGGAACAACAGCAGGAGAGGGGGCAGGCCTTCACCTCCTGGTTGTGTGGTTTCCCTAGGCATCTGATGGGCCACTACCTGAAACAGAGTGCTGGAGGCTCTTCTTACATTCTTATAATTATTTGCTGGTAAGAGTCTTAGGACTGTGACTGTGTATTAGTACATTCTACTGCTGCCACCTCATCATCATCATCATCATCATCATCATCATCCTTTATTACAGTCATAGACCAGCATAAAAATACATGTTAGAGAATACAAGTAAATAAATTGGAAATGGAAGGTAGTTACATATGTGATGATGCATATTAACATTAAAAGAACTAATAGTACTTAGAATGTATGAGGGTGTTCAAAATATGAATGCTAAAAGAACTAAAAGTACTAAAATACTAAATATGTAAATGCATATAATAATAATAATAATAATACTATTACTATGTTTAAAAGTCATACAATGCATAAAAGACATTAAAAGGCGACATAAAATAGTAGAGTTTAAAAAATATAATATAATAGAGCTTAAAAAGTCAGAGTAAAAGTTATATTGAATGTTAAGACAAATAAAAGGAGTAAAAGGGGAGGCGTGAGGAATTACAGAATCAAATCAGGGCTAAAAAGGCTCAGAGCCCATCATCTGCCAGCGGATGCCGATCACAGCCACACAGTAACTGGCAATGCTATAAGTTAGGGTAGGCTTATGGTCAGAGAGTAGCAGGGAACTGTAGAACTGTCTCAGACGTCCTGGGAACTTGCTTGACAGTGGAAGAATGAGAGAGGCACGAATGTCTCTATAGAACGAGCAGTATAGGAGAACATGCTCAGTAGTTTCAATCTGCCCTGAGCGACAGGGGCATAGAGAGCCTGCAAATGGGATCCTTCTATAGCGGCCTTCTAGCACTGCTGAGGGGAGGCCATGGCAGCAAGCCAAGGTGAATGCCCTTCTGTGGTTTGGGACCTCCAGTTGATTGAGATATGCTGCAGGAGAAGCAGAATATCTAATATAAAATTTTGGGACACTGCTGAGATCAGTTTGGCGCTCAATGTCTGTAATGTGCTGCTTGATGGTTGCTTTTGCCTGATCATAGCCCATGCTGAGCATGGTTGGTGTAGAGAGGCCCAGCGTAGCCATTTTGGCCTCAACCATCTGTATCCATCTAGAATGGTAGTCGTTGTGTAGGGTTAAGGGGGCAAGGCCAATTGGGCGAAAGGATAATCTGAGCCAACAACAAAGAGTGGTCACCCACACCCTGGCCTCAATCTTGATCAGGCCTGTCTCCAGTTGCAGAGTGGCACTGGAGACACATCTCGGAACACGGAGCACTGCCCTCAGGAATTTAGATTGTAGCCATTCCCAAGATGCAATGTTGGGAAAGGGGCCCAACTGAGCACCATAGAAGAGTTGAGCTAGTGGCTTGGCTTTGAACAGTTCAATTGCTGCAGGTAGATAATGGCCTCCTCTTGTCCATAGTTATTGAAGAATAGCAGAGGAGCTTCTTTGGGCATTTAAAGCCATGTGTTCTCCATGGGCTTTTCTAGAGCCGCCAGAGTGGAAAACTACTCCCAAGTACTTAAAATGGGCAACTTGCTCAGTCTTATGACCTTCAATCCTCCAAGAGTAGATCTTGGACCTCCTGGCAAAGGCCATAATTTTAGTTTTGTGATAGTTAATTTCAAGGCGAGCCTCCTTACAGTGCAGCAACAAGGTCCTCAGTGCTCTTCTAAGGCCGATGGGGCTCATTGAGAGGATGGCTGCATCATCTGCATATAACAATATGGCAATGTGTCTCCCCACAAGTTTTAGAGGGTGAAAATCAGGATTGCCAAGCAGGCCCACCATAGGATTAATGCAGAAGTTAAATAGAAGTGGGGCCAAAATACATCCTTGTTTGACACCCTTCTGAGTTAGAACAGCCCTTGTGAGGTGGCCTTGTGGACTTCATCTCACCTTGAGTGAAGTGTCTATATGCAGGGTGTGGAGAAGATATAGCAGATGCTGGTCAATGGAGGAGGCCTCAAACTTCTCCCATAGTTTAACACGTGGAGTAGAATCAAATGCTGCCTTGAGATAAATGCAGGCGGCATAAAGGGAGGTTGTCCTGCAGGAGGAATATTTCTCTATGAGGTGCTGTAGGACTAGGCACTGATTGATGGTGGAGCGCCCTTCCCTAAAGCCTGCTTGTTCCTCAGCAAGGAGATTTTCCTGTTCCAGCCAATCTCTAAGTTTCCTGTATAGGTGTCTCACATAGAGTTTGCTGATGGTATTGAGCAAACTAATGGGTCTGTAATTGGCAGGATCTTCCTTCTTGCCCTTTTAAAATATGGGGGCAATGATCGCTACTCCCCAGTACTTGGGAATTTGGCCATTCATATTGATATAGGTAAAATGTGATGCCAGGATGGGAGCCCACCAGTCCAGATTGTTTTTAACAGCCTCTGGAGGAATGAGGTCCTCTCCTGGAGCCTTTCCCAGTCTTAGTTGGGCGACTAGACTGTGGATCTCTGAAGATGACACCAGAGTCCATGCTGGGATATCCTCAATGGCACAGGAGCAGCTTCTGCAGACTACAGCAGGGTCTTTGTATAAATCTTGAAAGTGTTTCTCCCAGATCTCTGGATGGATATGACAGTCCAAGTGATTTGGGCCATACCTGGGAGAGTTCTTTGTTAGATGCCAGAACATAGCAGAGTCTTTGTATCTAGTGGCCTGAATGAGTTTCATCCAGGCCTCTTTCATGGCCTCTTTTTTTTCTTACGAGCCAGAAGACGTTTATACTGCCTTTTCTGCTGGAGGAGATTCTGTTCAGCCCACAGTCCAGAGCCAGATTTGTAGACTCAATAGGTATCGGCAAGGGCTTTTTTGGTGATGACACAGTCCTTATCAAACCACTGCCTGGAGGCCAGTTGATGCTGTGCATGAGGTTCGCAGTTCTTAGGAGAGAAGAGCTGCTGTAATTCCTGGACTAGGGCCTTATAGGACTCCAGAGGCATATAGATGGGGTCTCTGTTAAGTAAGGAGGATTGGATACACTGCAGGTGGTCAGAGGCAAATATCTCTCTCAACACTTGATCCAGTTGTAGTGTCCATTATGCATATCAATATGCTCCATCCGCCAGGGAAATAGAAGAATTATAGTGATTCTCCATGTGGGACTGATAGATGAAAGGTTTCAAAAGTAGCAAAATAGGAAGGTGATCGTTGTCAAATTTGGGGACAACCTCAAATCTCTCCACTAAAGGAAACAGGTTCCCTGAGGTAATAAAGTTGTCAATCAGGCTCATTCTGAAGCCGGCAAGATAGGTAAACTCAGCGGGATGGTCATTTTCAAGCGAGCCATTCAGAATGGAGAGATTAAGTCCGGTGGTCATTTGACTCAAAGACCCACATAATTCGACCTTTGATCTTTAGAGTGAGATGGAGCTTGTCAGCCTCAGAGCTGGGTGGATAGGCCCTCTGTTGAGTGTATAAAGTGTGATCATCAGGACCCAACCTGCCGTTTAAGTCACCACCCATCACCATGTATACATTAGGAGTAGAGTGAAGGAGATCTGCTATGTAATTTTCAAGTTCAGTCCACATGGTTCTAACCTGTAACTTCCTATGTTGGGGAGGGAGGGAGATATTTATTATCAGCAATTCGCATTGGCTGAATTGGACCAGAGCTGCCATCACTTATTGCTTGAGCGAGGGAAGCAGTTTTGAAGATGCATGTAGAGAAGTAGCAACAAGCACACCCAGGCCACCCCTGTATCTGCCTTGGCCAGCCACAGGTACAGCTCTTTCTGTATAAGAGAGGAAGCCATTCATTAGTAAATCCTCGGTTGTCCATGAATCTTGAATCAAAATAATATAATGGCAGGAAAGACAGTCTCTGAAGGAGGGATCTGAGACAGAGGATAATCAACCTGCCACATTCCAAGATAAAAATCCAATTTTATGCTGGTCGACAGGATGTCATCGGGTAGCAGGTGGAGCGCTTTCAAGTTCTTGGGCACCCCCTCTTTTTTCTGTCTCTTCAACTGGCTGTCCTGGGTCCAGTCCATTCAGGATGATAGGAGAGTCCAGTGTGCTCCCAAATTCTGGAGGGATATCTTGGGTATGTGGGTCAGCTTCGTCCAAGAAGGTTCCTAGTCTTGGATCCTGTGTGCTAGTGTCTTCTGGGGCTTCTGAGATAGTCTGGGATCTCATGTCAGGAAGGACAGCAGTGGTGGGGACTTGGATAGGTGTTGATCCCCGAGGGTTGTCTAGCATGCCCGTAGTCTTCAGTTTGTCATCAGTGGACAAGGGCATGTCAGATCCCAGCTCTTGTGCTTTGGGTGATGCATCCCTTAAGTCAGCAGAGGGATGATATGAAGGCTCTGTAGGTGGTGATTTGATTGTGAAGGCTCTGTAGGTGGAGATTTGTCCCTCCTTCTCATTGGTTGCCAAGATGTTTGTAGGAATCGGGACTTCTAACCCCGAGGCCAACTCCTCTGTTTCAGAAGAGGTCATAGCAAGGACCTGGGAGTCTCATGGCATAGGCAGTCTGTCTGGAGCGAGGAGGGCAGTGACAGTGTCAAAGTGTGGGTCTGTGAACAGCAACACTCCTGGGCGTATGTCAGTTGTTGCTGGTTCCTCTGCCTTGAACATGCTAGGACATTTATTAGAGACAGGAGAGAGCCTGGAAGATTGTTCTTGGTCACAATCACTTTCCAGGTCCGTTTCACACTCTGTACCAGTTGCAAAATCTTCAACATTCACTTTTAGGAGTCTTTTAGGGGGTGATTTAGGGGGTGATTATATTTGAACTTCCATTGATAACTCCTGGTCGGTTTCAGGGTCTGAAGAGACTGAGTGGCCAGGTCTGTGTCTTTTTGGACTCAGTCTCTTTAGGAGTGTGTTAATTTTGCTCTTTAGTTATTGCAAATCATCTTGTCTGCAGGGTTGGAAGTCAGCCAGCTCTGTAGAGAGGGTTGGCTGTGTCTTATCTTGGGTAAAAAACTTGTTTTGGTTACGTGTCCTTGAGTGTACATTCCGAGACTCAGTTAGTGTGGCGCTGCCATGGTTCAGAGGGGCAGTTTATTATTAGTGTAAGATTCAGGATTTTTGCTGCTGATGTTTATAGGGCCCGTAATTAGTGATCTAGAGCCGAGATCTTTGAAAACACATTGCACAGTGATGTTGAATTGTCTCAAGCGCTGGCCTGAGCGAAGTAACTGAGTTGGCACCCTTGCTGTCTTGAACATTAAGAAAAGCCTTTTGAAGACCAGCTGAGTTGGCAAAAAGGGAAACTGCTCCATCTCAGAAGGGAAGATTTGTTGATTTAGGAGTTCCGAGAGGGAGGTGAGTATCTTTTTTTGTTAGCCCATAAATGTGAATCCTTTCTGGGAATGCAGATAAGGATCTGATGGGTTTGCAAGGTTCTTTGCAACTTTCCCTTGCTTAATCCATCTGCCTCTGGATAAGGCCAATGTGGTATGGTGGATGACAAGGAAGAAGGGAGGGCTATTGTCAGCTGAATTGTTAGCCCCTTGCTGGGTCCTAACTGAGAATTGGGCAAAAGCTTGTGTTAGAGCCTCTTTTTGTCCCCCACTTTAGTTCAAATGCCCTAGAATTAAAAGCAAACTTTCTGCAGAGATAAGACAGGTGTTGCTCAACTGCTGGGTAACAAGGTCAGACTGGGAGTGAGGTGCTTTCCCAACTGTAGAGATTTGGCTCCCTTGTCTTGGGGAGATTCCCTCCTCATCCCTCCAATGAGATGATATTAAGGTGGTTTGTTTGCTATGTGTCTCCCGGTGAGTCTGCCTGTCAGTGGGGGTGGGGGCCTCCGAGGTCAGGGCTGCGAATCTGTGGTTGGTACTCACAGCAAAAGAGTCTTCCAGTACTGCCTCAGTTGTGGGGAGGAAGTTTTCAATCCTTAGCTGTTTCTTTTTCCTTGATCTCCCCCCATCCTTCCTGGCAGGGGAGCTCTTGCTGCTGGGACTCTTCCGTAGTCTTTTTCTCCCCCTGTATGGGGTCAACCCCTTGAGTGGCATGCCTGGGGAGTGAGAATGCCCAAGTACAGGCAGGAGCTTGATGGTTAGGTTGTTAGCCCCCTGCTGCCACCTAAAATGTTCATTCTTCTCTAGAAGTTAAAAAAAGGTCTAGAGAAGTCTAGAGAATGAGGCAGTATGCTTGCAGAAAGAGATGACTTATATAAAACATGTGCATTTTTATCTGCAGGGTACTTTAGACACTATGTACAGGGGCAAACTAAGGTTATTACAACCAAAATAGTGAATTTCTAGCAGTACAAATACTTTTACAGCTGCCTCTTGGGGGCAGTCTAGTTCCATTCTTCTGAGGCACTGCCTCAAAGGCAAATGCCATATATGCATGTGCTTGTTATGCAACAATCAAAATCATATACAGTGCTGGAACTGTGAAGCTGAGTTCCAGTATTCTGTTAGACAAAGAGGCGGGGAAATGCACAGCACAATAGCACACCTTGTACTATGCTAGATATTACTCAGAAGAGGGGAGAAGAATGGAGTAAAATCTTGGCCTGCCCTGCAAATGTAAAGTTACAAAAATAGCACATGGTAGCAAAAGTATTTTGCAAGCTATAATGGCTTTTATAGGCCAAAGAGAAAAGCCAAAAGGATTGGGAAACGTTTATTTTATACTTAAGACTGATTCACAAAATAGCATGGATTGAAAACTTCACAATTAAGTTAGGGCTAGGGCAAGTCTTCAGTTAGCCTCATCTCTCTTGAGTGTAGAATGGGGCTTGTGTGTCTGCGCACATATTGTTTTTCGTGTTTATCCTGCATTTCTTCCATCATGGAGCTCAAGGTGGCATATGCGGTTCCCAGACAGTCACCCATATGGGCTCTGGTCTTGTAGTAGTGAGCATGAATTGTCTCCTTTGTTAAGCATGACACACCTTAGTTTTCATTTGAATGGGAGATAATGTCCCGGTTCACACATAATACTGAACTAGGGGTCCAATGTACCTGTGATTCCGCCCCCACCCCCACCCTGGATGCTTACCTCTCCAAATTCAAACGTAAGCGCTGGCCTCCTCTCTGTAGTCTGCGAGCCGTCTGCAAGACTCCAGGCAGAGGGGGAACTGTCTGTTGGACTTCCTCCTCTGATTGACGGACAGCCATGGCAGTCAATCAGGTTGGAGAGAGAGAGGAGCTTCCTTTCCTCAATTCTGGAGCTGAGGAAAGCGGCCTCCATTATTGAATCCAGCTGTAATGCAGGCAGCTGCAAACCAGAGGCCCAAGCTGTGAACCTTATTACAAATTTAGGGTTCAAATTGGAATTTGGTGAGTGAACCCTCAGGTTGAGTTAGGGTCTGAGCTGCAGTTTCCCACATTCAAATGTTCAGGTTTGGAGACCTCTAGTTGCTCTGCCTCTAGCTGACCTCTAGTTGCTCTAGTTGCTCTGCCTCCAGTTCCGCATTACGTCTGAACCTGTACAGGTGAACACTGTAAGATATTCCTCTTAGGAGATGGGGCTATAGCTCAGTGCATCTGCATGCTTGCATGTAGAACGCCCCAGGTTCACTCCTTGGCATCTCCAGTAGGGCTGGAAGAGATTCCTGCCTGTAACCTTGAAGGAGCCACTACCAGTCCGGGTAGACAATACTGAGTTAGATGGACAAATGGTGTCCTGAGTTAGATGGACAAATGGTCTGACTCGGTAGAAGGCAGCCTCCTATATTCCCAAATCTAGATCTACTTAGCATTAGCAAGATAGTTGCACCATATACCCTAGAACCATCCCTTGTGCATATATTTCTTTGTGAACATAGTCTGACCATGCAATCCCTTTCTGGGTGCGTGAGCCAAAGACTCTCAGTAAAGCCTGCTCAGTACAGGCTGAACAGGTCCAGTGTGTGATCCAGCCCATAAGTGCGTAGGATAAGATATACTGATTGCCAAATCAACATGCCATGATATTATGCCAGAGCCTGAGCACAAATAAGCAATACATCAAATGTGAAAACCTTTAATCATATAGCAGATTTGCTTCATAGTGCCCTCTCATTTCCTTTCAGTTTTGATACTGTGCTGTATGTGTGAAGTGGGGCTGTAATAAAATGCTCTGTAGATTTCAGAAGAAATTGCAAAAGCAAAAGAAAATACATGCCAAAGAATTTCAGTATTACCTTCTTTTAACTTCGTTCCAAGATACCAAATTCAATCTTGATAGGCACTAAACAGTATTAGGTCTGTTCATAGTGAATTCACATCAGACTAAGTGGTGCATCCTTTTGAAACAAACAAGCAAAAGTGTAATGAAGATATTGGATTGAAAAAAACCAGATATTGGATTGAAAAAAACCAACGGGATAAGGCTGGATGTTATGGTCTCTGACGGCAAAAGGATCCTATTTTATATGCTAATGTTCTTTAGAGCCAGGATTAGTTTCATGCACCAGGCTCTTGCATGTTGTCTGATCCAAAGAGGTCCATGCAGATCCATAGTCACTCTTGTAGATGACAATTCTTGTCCTCATGCTTATGTCCAAGGCATTCTCTATGCCAGGGGTTCCCAACCTTGGGCCTGGAGATGATGGAGGACACTGACTCCCATCATTCCCCATCACAAAGACCATTGTTGCTAGGCATGATGGAAGTTGTAGTCTGACAATATCTGGGGACTCTGGGTTGGGAAGCCCTGTTCTGTGGTGTGCTATGTCATTTGACTGGCATAAGGGTTAGAAATGTCTAATATTTTTTGTAAAGGGACATCCCTTATTTTACACAATTCCAACTGAGCAACTTCATAAAACAAGCAATCGTCCTGATTTCAGAGTACTACAGATACTGCAGTGCCAGTTCCATTTTTCTCCTTTTTGGTCTTACTATTAAAGTTGCACTGACAGCCACAGACACCATTTTCAACATTGGTATTTGTACTGGATCAGAATTTATCTATCTTTCTATCTGTCTATCTATCTACACCGCTTTGGGAAACTTTGTTGAAAAGCGGCATACAAATATTCGTCATCTTCGTCCAAGCAACGAGGAATGGTCACTTGCCTGTATGACATGCAGAGGTCCACAGGCTCAAGGGAAGGATATCTGCGCTGCTGCTGCTGCACCTGTACACCTGTGCTGCTGCTGAAAACAAAAAGGCTCTGTGGTTACTAGGGAGTATGTCATTGCAGTAATGATGCTACTCCCACTGGGAATAGCATCACAACTGCTTGGAAGCTAAGCATGTGCCTCTCGTTTCAATCAGGGGCTTCCTACACAGTGTGGAAGTCACTGCTCCTTATCTCTTCATTCCCTCAAGGACATACTGGCCTGCCATGAACACTTTCTGTCAAAATTAGTTGGTTCAACTTCAACCTGCTGATACCTCTTTCTCCAGCTACCCCTTAAATGTGATAATAGTAATAAGAATAATAAATTTTATTTGTTGGCTGCCAGATAACAAATTGTTCTCTGGCCGGCTCACAACAGAAGATCAAAACATACAATTAAAAACACATAACACATTAAATTTTAACAGACAAAAAAGAGAAGAAAATACAAAATGCTATACAAAGCAGCTTAAAATCTCATTTTAAAATTAGTTAAAAATCAGATCAAATCTGAATTTAAAAGGCCTGTGTGAACAAAAAGGTCTTTACCTGGTGTCTAAAAAACCAAAATGATGAAGCCAGGTGAATCTCATTGGGGAGGCTATTCCATAAACGGGGTGCAACCACCGGAAAGGCCCTCTCCCTGGTAGCCACTGCCTCACCTCATTTGTCAGGGGCACTCAGAGGAGGGCCTCTGAAGAATATCTTGAGGTACAGGTAGGGACATATGGGGCAAGGCACTCTCTCAGGTAACCCGGTTCTTATCCATTTAGGGCTTTAAAGGTTAAAACCAGCACTTTGAATTGGGCCCAGAAATGGACTGGGAGCCAGTGCAGCTGACGAAGCACTGGCATAATATGATCAAAATTTCCAGTCCCAGTTTAATTTAAGTAGCTGGCCTACAATTGCCAATTGATAAATGAGTCGGCTCCTATCTACAGTTCTCTGGCTTCCTTCCTTCCTCAGTGTCCCTTGGCTGAGCCACAAGCACAGTTAAAGGAAGTGCCCCTCTTGGCACTTTGGGCAGGTTCTGACCTAGGTTTTTTTGCTCTATGTAGGGAACAATTGTGTACACTGTCCTATGAAAACTGCTTGCCGTGTTTCAAAGTCTCTGCTTTGTCATGACCACACATGTTTGAAACCCATTGTGCACAGCAGCTTTTGGCTTGTTTAACTCCAGTAAAATGGGTTCTTACTCAGGAAATGTTATTGCTTACCAGTCTATATAGGTATAAATATTTCCCCATACTGAAGTTCTCTCCATGTTGGGGAAAGTGTCACGTGTGAAATAGCCATTTTTGAACTAACTCTGTAGCATTAGCATTGCCAAGGAAGAACTGGAACAGAGACCATTTCTGAAAACAATTGTCTTTATTTACTGAAATATCTGCTTCAGAAAGCTTAAAGATAGAAACAAAATTATTTTTAATCTTATAATAATAACTATGCAGGTTCCAATATATAAACCAATATTCATTTTTCACCGACTGGAGAGCTAAATTCAGTTCTCCTGCCAGTCCTGCCTCTTAATTTGTTCATTTAAATTAAATCCAGAATTTTAATTAGCCACTCCTTGAATGCTGGAATTACAGGCTTTCCCCAATACTGAGTCAGTACTATCTTAGCTGTCAATATTTACTGAAAACGATGCAGTCTGAAGCACGGGCCTGTTGGAGCAACAACTAGGCCTCACTGTGGCAAAATGTGCTTCCTTGTTCTTCCTACTGGTTGGAGGTAGACAGAATGGAAGGCTTTCTAAGCAGTTATCAATCAAATAGCTTTCTTTGAGGTCCTAAGGTCACAAAGTAGTTGATGTAAATCTTTATAGCAACTCTATGGTATGAGACTCAAACTGCCATATTGGGAAAGAAGGCACGATGCTGTGTGGGAACCTTTGCTTTAATTATTGCTGATGAACATTTAGGTCTCAAGAGTTTCTGATGTTAATTTTTTCCGTTATTCAAGCTTTTCCTTTGTTTTCAAGGTTTCTTTTAGAAATTAACAAAGCCTACCATTGTGTTTAGTTTAACAGAAACAATAAATTAACTAAGACTATTCAGACAATTATCTTGCTCATGTGACTGATTGTTGTGACATCTTTTTGTAGAAAAAAATCTTGTTATATGAAGGCACCATTATACTCTTAACAGACTGGATATAGGCTTGGTTGGTTGGTTTGCCCCATCAGGTGAAAATATGCTAATTTGATATTGTTGACATGCTTCCAAATAGATCTTTACCCATAGTACATCACAATGGGAAAGAAAGCAGAGAGAAGAGACCCCTCACATTTCTTCCCCACATCTCTTTTCCTTCGCTGCATGATTCCATCAGGTCTGGGTCCCTCTGCAAGCCGCCTTAGTGAAAGTGATTTGCCTAAAGATATAAACCTTATTCACATGTTACGTTCAACACTGGTACAATTTGTGTAACATGCACACTGGTATAAGAACTGTATGTTCAACGCAAGTACATTAATACACTTTCTGTCTGTACCATGCATTTGTGAGCCCTGTACCCAGGTTTGTTTTTTAAATGAATGCAGGTACAGTAATTCACACACAAAGCATGTTCAGACAGCTGAATGATTGTACCTGTGTTCATTTTAAAAATGAACCTGGATACAGGCCCTTCAAATGCATGGTACAGATGGGAAGTGCATTTCGGTACATGTGTTCTGCCTAACATGTGAATGACTGTACTTGTGTGCATATCTGTACCTGTATACACTGGACATTTGTATGAGTATTGAACATAATGTGTGAATGGGCATTTATTTATTTATTTATTTATTTATTTCATTTCATTTCATTTCATTTATAAACTGCCCCATCCAGAGGCTCTGGGCAGTGTACAACTAGTTTAAAAAACATAAAAACAAACATTTAAAACACACTACATGAAACAAAATTAAAATTATTTTAACAATTTAAAAACAATTAAAATACTTAAAAACAATTTAAAAACCTTGGAAGGCCAGGCCAAACAAGTAAGTGTTTACGGTTCTCTTAAAGGCCAACAGTGAGCCTAAACTGCAGATATCTGTCAGGAGTGCATTCCAGAGGCCAGGAGCAGCTACAGAGAAGGCCCGGTTCTGAGTCGCCACCAGACGTGCTGGCAGTAACTGGAGATGGGCCTCTCCAGATGACCTTAACATACGATGGGGATCATACAGAAGAAGGCACTCTCTAAGGCAGCCCAGACCCAAGCTATTCAAGGCTATAGTGTTCTAAATCAGACACTGATAACTTCTGCTGTTGCTTGCCACCAGTATGATTGTACCCCATTACTGATAGTACTAGGACAACAAGTTGGACCTCTCTAATGGGAGTAGGCCGCCTTCCAGCAACTCACCCCCACCCAAAAATGGAAGACTTTTTTTAAATTTCTGCTTGTGTTTTGGGGCCACCATCACCACTCAGCCCTGTCTGTGGACCATAAAAGCCCTTGCTTAGACTAGGAGGTTGTTTGAAGAAAGCTACCTATTCCCTCTGCGCTCAGCCTAACATTTCAGTGCTCAAGGAGTCATGCCCATTAGCACCAGATGCAGTAATGATGTGCTTGGGAGCTGTGATCATTTGCATTGCATACAACTGTTCACAGCCCGCATGCCCAGCAGAATCCAAGGGCATTGGTCTGGAGATAATAGATGGGAGACCAAATAATCTTCCCTCAATTCTATAGGAACATAAGAAGTTGCTATATACTGAGTCAGACCATTGAACCATCTAGCTCAGTATTGTCTACCCAGTCTGGCAGCAGCTTCAGCTTAAGGTAATAGAAATGTATAACACTGAGACAATTATCATGTGAGACAAGCACACCTACATTGTCTGCATGATGGTTTGGGGCAGACTGGGAACAGTGGGGGATCAATTGTCTACTTCCCAACTATTTTGGGGAAGGATAGAGTGACCAGTAGAAAAGACTTCAGTGCTAACCTATGGTAACCTCTTTTTATGCCCTGTACTAGCTACACAATTAGTGTGTCAGAAATAGAAAACAGGCACTGGCAGGCACTGGCAGACAGACAAGGCAGCTTCTACATATATATTTGCAAAGCATATAAGCCCCATTCAGATGTATGTGGATACAGGTGTCTGTACATAAGCACGTGGTGTGTGTGTGTGAATGAATGAATACTTTATTATGGTCATTGTCCCAACAACGCAGTATAAATAGTACAAATACATATCAGAATCTTCATAGTACTATTAAGTATAACTTAAACCATCTCATTACATGCAGCTGCACAGAATTTGGCCCCACACGGTGTTTGTGGTCATTTTCTTTTGACAATCAACCAAAAGAAAATGGCATATTTATCATCTGTTCTATACAAAATGTCTATAGAATGAACAATATAAAAGAATGTGAGTCACAGACTCAGTGGCCTGACCTCAGTAGGGACAAATCCAGCTGATAAAGGGAATTTTTTGATACCTGCCCTCCAACATGGCAGATGGAAGAACATGAAACCGTGCAAAGGAAAAGGCCCTTCTCTGAGATAGAATGGTTCAGCTCATTAGATAATGAGCTACTCTAGGATAATCTGGAAAGCTACCAGGAAAATTTCTTGCAGAGATCAGTCCCCAAGCACTCTGCTTTTCAATGTCCACTATTCATTGTTTTAGAAGTCCTTTACAGCATCAAGTCCCAATGGCATTAAAAATGGAGAAGAAAATCCACGCTTGCCAAGCATATCATAAAAGCCAACTAGATTGAAAACCATCTTCCAGAACAAGAGGAGCTAGGCCTTTCAGATGGAAAATAAGTGTAAGCCAAAAGTTAAATACAGACAGCCAAACTTTGGCCTCCACTCCTCTTAGGCCAGCTTCCAGCGGTAAAATAGCATTGGGCATGCATCTAGGGACCAAGAATATAGCCTGCAGACTTTTGAACTGGACTATCTCCATTTGTTTAAAGTTGTAGATAGCACAGATAGCCGCACCATACAGCAGTTGTGAAAGCACTTTAGGCTCATAAACCTGAATTGCAGTCGGTATGTATTGTCCATCTCTGTGGGTGGCGGGAGGGGACTGTAATATAGCAGAGGCAGTCTGGTGATGTGTGAATGGCTGTACCTGCATTCATTTTAAAAGTGAACCCAGGTGCAGGCAGGCACCCCCAAATGCAGAGTACAGATAGGAAGTGTACTACTGTACTTTCGCCTGAATAACATGTACATAATGCGAAAACCCAGCTCCCTTGAGAAGTCCATAATGCTGGGAAAAGTTGAAAGAAAGAGAAGAAAAGGACAACCTGCAGCAAGGTGGATGGACTTGATTACGACAGCAATGAATGCACCACTGAGAGACCTTAAAGGCCAAGCTGCTCATCCTGGAGAGAATCTATCTATGTGGTCGCTAAGAGTCGACACCGACTTGACGGCACGTAATCAATCCAATCAATCAATCAATCAATGTCTGAATAACTGCGTGTGTATGCCGATCTGTATGTGCTGTACATAGATTGTATATGTGTTGCACATAACATATGAATAGGGCTAAAGTTAAGCAACTTTGTAAATATTTCTTCATGAGCCCATATTTACATTTATACTTTTAACAAAATGTTCTTTATTTTCAGCAAACATATTTGTTGCATCTGTACTTCCACTTTCCTTCAAAGCATACAAGGAGGGACCATCTATTTATTTATTTATTTATTTTTCTATTTATATACATACTGCTTTTGATTAAAAACATCTCAAAGTGGTTTACAATATAGTTAAAACAATACATAATTAAAATACAGAAAGTACAGCTATTAATATAAATATAAAAATAATATCTATTCAAAAAAAACTTTAAACCTATATAAAATACATAATACCTATATAATACACAAAACACGGAACAGCAGAAGTAAAAACTAATCTCATTTAAAAGACATAAAAAAACCATGTCTTTATTGGTTTTCTAAAAACCGTGGTGGAAGATGAGGAGTGGATGCCAGCCGGGAGAGCATTCCAAAGCCTGGGGAAGGCCTTGTCCTGCGTGCTCAACAATGCAGTCTTTACCCCACTCCCCCGGGTAGGTTCAGGGGTGTAAGAGCATCAAATATGCCATCTGCTTTATTATTATTATTATTATTATTATTATTATTATTATTATTATTATTATTATTTAATTCTATCATTTATCATTTATCAAATCATTTTCTTTCCAGTTCTTTAAAAAAAAAAACCAGAAATAAAAGTATGGTCATAAACATTATGACAATCTGTGTTGTATTCTAAACAATTTCCCGCAAAAGCCCTGAAAATACATGGTGTCAGATATAATTTGAAATATAATTCTGCTGCTTAGTTTTATCTTAGCTGTTCAGGTGTTGTTTTAGTGCATCTGATCTCCAATTAATTCTTCCAGTATCTATAGCACTTGCAAAATTTCTTTCACTGTATATTATTTCCGCCCCATCAATCCATCTGCTTATTTTAGCTACTTGTTCCTTCCTCTTTTCTGGCTTCTGAATGGAACTCACAAAGGTCAGAGGTTTACATTTCAGCTTTGTTTGTACAGTATAAGGACATAGGCAAAGGCTTTTAATTCATTTCTCCTCTATGGATTTGCTCTAGCTTTTGAAGACATTCGGGAAAGGGCTGTTTCCTTCCTCAAGGTCTGTTTGTGATGCAAACACAAGAGAGCAGAATTAATTTCCTTAGTCAAGACTCTTACTTGACTCTGTAAAACCAATGTTAAATATTAATTAGAATATTCTTATTAATTAGCACAAGGCTTGGCTTGAACGCTAGGGAGTACACGTGCTTTATGAGTTTATATAGCAACAACTTCAGATCTCTTGTCAGCATCTCAGTAGTTATTGGCTTTGCGGGGTAAGGGTCCTTACAGGCTGTGAAAAACTGCATGAACTGAAGAGCTTGCTCACAAGCTAGAAGTGAGAGCGTGTAGAACTTCCAGACCATCCTACAGGCTTGCATCTTCTTTCCCTGTGGGATTTCACATAGTGGTCATACAGCAAGCAGGGTGCTTGCACAATTCCACAGCACCACCTGCTGGCCATTTGTAGAATAACTAAAATGGAGTCTTTCAAGACTACTTTAAAAGTACTTTACTTTTCATCACGAAGAAGATGCAAGCCTACAGGAGGATCTGGAAGCTCCACAACCTCTTACTTCCAACTTGCAGGGAAGCCACTACACTCACACATTTTTTTGCAGTCTGGAAGGACCCTAAATCATAGACCTGAAATTACTATCCGACATTTTTTACGTTCCCATGCTGATTTTCTGTCACAATCATGATGATGTTCTAAACTGCCATTTTGCACAGTTGCCTTGTGATTAAATATTGTTTAGATTTTTGAGATTCCTGTAGCCCTTTTTTCTGCTTTCTGGAAATTTCGCAGTCTATGGCTCCAAATTAGGAATGAAGGGGCTGTTCACTGTCTGCTACAGTCATGGAGACCATCTCCCACTACTGAACAGATTATTAATACTATCATGGTTGAAAGTCAGCCCACACTAGTGGAAAACCACAGCTTTCATTTTCTTGGAGGGTCATGGGAATTCATCCAGTTTTACAGCTTTAGGTGCAAGTGCGCAGCCTGAGAGTACTGCTGGACCCAACTAAGCTTTTGGAAGCTTAGGTGGAGGCGGTGGCCAGAGGTGCTTTTGCACAGCTTCAGCTAGTGCGTTAGCTGCATTCCTTTCTCTAGAAGGCAGAACTGGTCACAGTTACCCACGCCCTAGTCATGTTGCAGATGGATTACTGTAGCACACTCTATGTAGGGCTGCCCTTGAAGAATATTCAGAAACTGCAGCTAGTGCAAAATGCAGCAGTTAGGACTGTATCTGGAGCTGCCAATTTGGATCATGTTACACCCACTCTGAAAGAGCTGCACTGGCTACCAATTTGTTTCCGGGTCCATTCAAGGTGCTGGTTTTGACTTTTAAAACCTTTAAAACCCTTATTGGTTTGGACCCTGGATATCTGGAGGACTACCTGCTCCCAAGGGTTGCTGCCCACTTGACGATGTCATCTGAGGGGGTTCTGCTCCAGGTGCCGACAATGAGGGAGGCTCGGTTGTCGTGCACACAGGACAGGGCCTTTTCTGTTGCTGCCCCCAGACTTTGGAATACTCTCCTGACTGAAATTGCTCCTCAGTCTCCTTGACAGTTTTTAGGAAAAATGTTAAGATGTGGCTCTTCACCCAGGCTTTTGAATGAGAGTATTGGTTGTTGTTGTTGTTTTTAACTGCTGCTGCTTTGTGTTATGTATTATTATTAGTAGTAGTATTAGTATTTTATGGGTTATTAAATTTTCAAATAGAGTATTTTTATATTTATATTAGCTGTACTTTTATATTCTAATTTTTGAGATCATCTGTACCTTTGTATTTTAATTATGCATTGTTTTAATTATATTGTAAACCGCTTTGAGATTATTTTAATGGAAAGAGGTATATAAATTGAACAATAAATAAATAAATAATAAACCTGAAATGCCAAGATAAGATTCAGATATAGGCTGTGGCTGTGTAAACTCTGTTACACTGTAAACTCTGTGACTCTGTTGGTCCTTTTGGACCTCTCAGCAGCTTTCGATACTATCGACCATAGTATCCTTCTGGAACATCTCAGGGTGTTGCGTGTGGGAGTCACTGTTTTACAGTGGTTCCGCTCCTACCTCTCAGACAGATTTCAGATGGTGTTGATTGGAGACTGTTGCTTTTCAAAATCTGAGCTTAAGCATGGTGTCCCTCAAGGCTTCATACTCTCTCCAAAGCTTTTCAACATCTACATGAAACCTCTGGGAGAGATCATCAGGGGATTTGGAGCGGGATGTTATCAGTATGCTGATGATACCAGATCTATTTCTCCATGTCAGCTTCTTCAGGAGATGGCATATTTTCCCTGAATGCCTGCCTGGAGGCAGTAATGGGCTGGATGAGGGAGAATAAACTGAAGCTGAATCCAGATAAGATGGAGGTACTTGTTGTGCGGGGTCAGAACTCCAGAGATGATGATGATGATGATGATGATGATGATGATGACATTTGTACACCGCCCCAAACTTTCATCTCTGGGCGGTTAACAATAGTATAAAACAAGTTAAAATATATACAAAAACTTAAAACAATTTAACAATTTAAAATCAACCACGAATTAAAACCTTAAAAATTTATACAGAAAAAGCTTGGGTGAAGAGGTGGGTTTTCAAATGCTTTCTAAAAAGTGTCAGAGATGGGGAGGATCGTATCTCAGTAGGGAGTGTATTCCACAGTCTCGGGGCAGCAACCGAGAAAGCCCATCCCCGTGTGGCCACCAGCTGACTTGGCAGCAACTGGAGATGGATCTCTCCGGACGACCTCAATGGGCGGCAGGGATCATAATAAAGAAGATGTTCTCTTAGATACCTGGGGCCTAAGCCATTTAGGGCTTTATAAGTTATGACAAGCACTTTGTATTTTGCCCGGAAACCTATTGGTAGCCAGTGTAACTATATCAACAAAGGAGTGATGTGGTCTCTCCGAGATGAGCAAGAGACCAACCTGGCCGCCGCATTCTGTACCAACTGAAGCTTCCGGACTACATACAAAGGCAGCCCCACATAGAGCACATTACAGAAGTCAAGTCTGGAGGTTACCAACATATGTACCACTGTTTTGAGGTCATTCATCTCAAGAAACAGACGCAGCTGGCGTATCAGCCGAAGCTGATAAAAAGCACCCCTGGCCACCACCTCAACCTGAGAAACCAGGGAGAGGTGTAGATCCAGAAGTACTACCAGACTGCGAACCTGTTCCTTTTGGGGATGTGTGACCCCATCTAGAACAGGCAGATCAAAATCTTCTCTAGAGTTCTGACCCCGCACAATAAGTACCTCCGTCTTATCTGGATTCAGTTTCAGTTTATTCTCCCTCATCCAGCCCATTACTGTTTCCAGGCAAGCATTTAGGGAAGTTATGCCATCCCCTGAAGAAGTTGACATGGAGAAGTAGATTTGGGTGTCATTAGCATACTGATAACACCCAGCTCCAAATCCCTGATCTCTCCCAGATGATTTTGATCTACCTGTTCTAGATGGGGTCACACTTCCCCAAAAGGAACAGGTCCACAGTCTTGGAGTACTTCTGGATCCACACCTCTCTCTGGTTTCTCAGGTTGAGGCGGTGGCCAGCGGTGCTTTCTATCAGCTTCGGCTGATATGCCAGCTGCACCCGTTTCTTGAGACCAATGACCTCAAAACAGTGGTACATCTGTTGGTAACCGCCAGACTGGCCTTCTGTAATGTGCTCTACGTGGGGCTGCCTTTGTATGTAGTCCGGAAACTTCATTTGGTTCAGAATGCGGCAGCCAGGTTGGTCTCCGATTCATCTCAGAGAGACTGGTCTATGACCGAAATAAATATATATTATATTACTTCCTTGTTGATTGAGCTACACTGGCTGCCAGTAGGTTTCCAGGCAGAATACAAAGTGCTAGTTATAACTTATAAAGCCCTAAACGGCTTAGGCCCTAGGTATTTAAGAGAACGTCTTCTTCGTTATGTGCCCCACCGCCCATTGAGGTCACTTGAGGTCTGTCTCCAGTTACCGCCGGCTCGTCTGGTGGTCACACGGAGACAAGCCTTCTTGATTGCTGCCCTGAGATTGTGGAATGCGCTCCCTGCTGAGATGTGATCCTCCCCATCTCTGACTATTTTTAAAAAACGTCTGAAGACCCAACTCTTCACCCAAGCCTTTTCAGCTTTTTTAATTTGTAGGTTTTAACTTTATGCTGTTTTTAAATTGTTAAAACTGTTTTAACCTTTTATATTTGTTTTAATTGTTTTTATGTCATTGTTAACCACCCAGAGACGAAAGTTTGGGCGGTATACAAGTTAAATAAATAAATAAAATAAAAATAAAATAAACATTTCCGTATGCAAGATGCTGTCAAAACTCAGATCGTACGAATGCACACCAAGCCCATTGCAAAGCAATTTTAAGCTGCTATCTGGAAAGCACCCAGGCATTTATAGTTTTGACCCCAAGCTTAATTTACAAGAAATTTCAAGTACTGTTTATAGAATGCAAGCATTAGACTGGGCTTTCCACATAAGAACTTTCTGGTCTGTTTTCTTAATTGATATAATTGCCACATTTCTGGTTCTCCCATGAGTTTGTTCCTATGTGGACAACATCAGGAAAACAAGACATTATTAACACATTTTGATTTGCAGGTTGAATTAAGTGAAATCTGATATCCATTTAGTTCTTTGGGAAATGGCCTTTGCTCTTCTTCTTTTTAAGCTGAATCCCATGCTTTCTTTCGGCAAGTTGTCTCAAGCAAAATTTCAGGAGAATTTCTCTGTGTGCTGTGGAAGGCGGCCATGAAAACTGTACGTTCAATCAAGTAGATGATCTCCAGATAACAGCATCATGTGGATGAACACCCTGTGAATGTCGGGGTAGCAAAGAATACGGAGGTGTCCCAGTTGTGCCTTTAGGAATAAAACCAGACCTCCAATGCCTCAAGACAGGTTATTCAATCCATCAAAGACAAGTGGGAGGTATTTAACAATATTCTCTTTCTCTTTAAATAACAAATATTAGGTAGGTTGCTAGGAAGAAACTCAAAAGTATTTCATTTACCAACAGACTTTAAAGCACCATATAAATTTCTTTTCACTACTCTGATTTATGGATTGTCTGGAGAACTTATCGGAGGTTAAAAAAGGTCAAGAGAAGAAATAATCATGTTGTTGAACACTTGTTTAATGCTAAATTATGGGCCAGAACAAAAACAAAGATATTAGGGCCTCTTAAATTATAATTGCTTGGATACAAATCATATTAGTTTTGGGAAGACTTAAGTGTGAAAACATCTTTTTTCTATGCAACAGAACTCAGGCTAACTTGTTTTGGTTAACAGATTCTACAGGAACCTCACCCCTCTACTCCCATGCGATTTGTCAGCTGAAATTTTTGTTCTCATCACATTGTTATTTTCAAAATCTGATGTAACAGAAGTTACACTTCACAGTTTTTCTTTTGCAGCCTGTCTTTCTTTTCCTATTGGTTTACTGGGAACCATCTTCACACATTCTTATTGGTATGTAAACAATGCCAAGTTTTCTTTTTAATTTAAAAGTGGTATATAAATATTCCAATTAATAGACAAATATTTCTATGTAAATGCTTTAAAAGGTCATATAAAGATGTATTTAGAACATTCTGAACATTGTAAACAAAGTTCATGTAGGACTTTGTTTACAATGCAGGCATGTCCTTTAATTTGTTCTGTGGCTGCTCAAATCTGAGAAAACCTAGGCATACCAAGTGGGAATATTTTATCATCAAGATAGCAAGGGTTTGCTCATAGGTGACACTTTTAGTGATGCTGTGGTTGGTAGAGCACAGTTTTAGCAACTGTGCTAAAATCCCTCCATTGTTTTCCACAGAAGTACATTGGAAGTAGGATTTCTGACACATTCCATATTGATGATGTTGGAGATCCAGCTCCAGATGGCTTCGACCTTTTGCACCAGCAACCCTAATGGACCACTAGGAGCATTAGGAGTAGAGGTAGTTAGTTAGGGTCTCCTTCTCTTTCCTGTTTATCTCTGCTTCTATGACCTCTCTATGGATAGAATGTACTCAGGAACTTCCTGGGAGTGACTGACTTCTTCCCAGAATGCTTCTAGCCCTCTCTCTGAACACCATGCTTCTATAGGTCTCTCTCTAACGAACATATAGCCAGTGGTTAGATATAGGTCTTCTTTTCCTATCATCATGTACTTGGAATAAAGTAGATCAGTTTAACCTTACATGAATCCCCATGCTTATCATTTACAAGCTGTTGCCCCTGAGACCCTGTTAATTCTGCTCTAATGGGAGTGAGTTAGCTCCTGAAATACTCTGCTATGATCCTGTGGTTGTCAGAGCACAGTTTTAGCAATTGTGCTAAAATCCCTCCATTGTTTTCCACAGAAGTACATTGGAAATAGGATTTCTGACACATTTCATATTGATGTTGCAGAAGGTGTAATATAGTCTCTGTGAGGACCAGACACACGTCTGGTCCTCACAGTGTTTTTATTAACAAACGAGTTCACCAGAACACATACTTCAGGCAGCATCCATCTTGTAGCTCACAAACTGGAAAGAAAACTCACTGAGCATGCTCAACCCACCAGATAAAATAGCGCTGGGAATGCTCAATAACCAAGTAAGATAGACTACTAATAGTCTAGAGTTGACTCCTAAACTACAAAACACTACAGAGTGTATTCTCTCCTTTAATATTCTGCTAACACCTGGACCAATTTTGTTTATGACCCACCCTGCCAAATAATCCCATGTAATTTAGGGAGTTATGCCAAGAGTGAAGCCATCTTTATGCCCTTTCCCAACACGTTCCCCCAGCACATTCTTTTATTGCAGGTGGGGGTGATTTGTTTGAGTCACTACTTTACTTGCAACCCAAATGTTTGTTTAAACTTGTATCTGGTTGCCGTAAATATTTGGGTTGTGTGTTGCTTGATTCAGATGAAACCCGCCCCCTTCTATGCAATGAAGGAACCTTCCCCCATCTGCTAGGAGGACATTTAGGAAAGGTGTCAGGACAGGCATGCTTTCAACATGTCCCCCTCTTTAATTGTATGGGCTAATGGAGGCATTGTCCAAACTGGCCCAGATTTAGTTGGCAAAGCTCCAGTAAAATTCCAGAGAAGGGCTGTCGTTCAGTGGCAGAGCTCATGATTTGCATGCAGAAGATCCCAGTTCAATCCCTAGCATCTCCAGTTAAGACTGGGAAATGCTGCTAGGGATGTGCACAAATCAATTTGGTGCATTGAATAGGGATGTGCCGAATTGTTTCAGCGGGGTGGGGAGCAGTACCATTTAAGCATGAGTAAAGCAAGTCCGTACCTGCTCCTCTGCCACCTTGCCGCTTTCCTGGGCACGGCACTGTGCCACTGAGGAGTCTGCACATGGCCATGAGGTTTCACCCAGCAGCCTGCACGTGGTGGTGCAGGACGCACATGGCCACCGCATATGCGCAGTGGCCACGTGCGCCCCACCACTCTGTGCACACTGCTGGGTGAAGCACTGCAGCCATGCACATACTTCTGAGTGGCACAGCACTGCACCCAGAAAAGCGGTGGGGCTGCAGAGGAGCAGGTAAGGACCTGGTGTACTCACACTTAAGGGTACTGCTCCCTGCCCCGCCAAAATATTTGTATGCATCCCTAATTGCTGCTAGTTATCTGAACAAGATGGATCAATGATCTGACTTGGTATAAGACAGGTTCACATATCTGTGTAAAGCTGAGGTGAAAACAAACCAGCAATTGTTTTGCTGCTTTTGATGGGTTTCTATGGCAGACGGAAAAGGTTGCCCAGATGAAAAAAAATTTTCATGACTGTGGGATTGTCACTGATGTTGGAGTCCCTAAAAACATCACGCATGAGCAAAAGCCTAACAATAGAACACCTTAAATAAGAAAAAATACAGTGACATTGCACAGGGTGATGCTTCAGCTATTTGTGGCATTTCAAAAAACAAACAAAAAACAAATCTGAAGCCTTATGCTTTTGGTGCATTAACTAGCATAAGGGTCCAGAGTATAAGCAGGGAGAGAAAGGGGGCATTTGTCCGACTGGAATAGAGAGATCTGAGACCATATGTAGTAACAGCATAATAGTAGGCTTTTAGTCAGGACTCTCTGTACCATTCCGAGGGAGGGCATAGGCCGGCACCTCACTGTACAGATGATAGCTGCCTATTCTGCTCTATTTAATTGTATGTAAACCACCTAGAGAAGTTTCATTAGGTGGATTATAAATTTAAACAAGTTCTTCTAGTAAGAACTAATCAGCCTACTTTCCTTTCACTTTCTCTACATCTGGAGTAAATTTGGTGCAAACCGAGGTCATCAAGTTAGATCTCTTGCACCTCAAATGTTCTTGTGTCTGCCATCTTGGATTGGGGTGGATGTCATCATTATGAACTGAACCATTGAGATGTGTCACTCACTACAGCTGTTCCAAATTTGGTTCAAATCAGTTAGACATTTCACAGGTAAGTGCACTTGTGCCTCAAATGTTTATGCATCTGCCATCTTGGATCAGGGTGGGTGACATCATCACAAACTGCACCGTTGGGGCATCCCTATGTGTCCAATTAGCTGTAGCAGATTTGGTTCAAATCAGTTAGACTGTCCATAGTTCTGCCATCTAGAATCAGGGTGGATGACATCACAAACTACACCACCAAGGTGTCCCTGTGTGTCACTCACTGCAAGTGTACCTAATTTGGTTCAATTCAGTTAGACAGTCCACAAGTTAGCCCATTTGCACATCAAACGTCCACACATCCACCATCTTGGATTGGGGTAGATGACATAATCACAAACTATGCCATTGAGGGGTCCCTATATGCCCCTACAGCTGCAGCAAATTTGGTTCATATCAGTTAAGCGGTTCACAAGTTAGCCCACTTGCACCTCAAAAGTTTACATGTCTGCCATGAGATGACATCATCACAAATTATGCCATTGAGGTGTCCCTGTGTGTCACTCACTGCAACTGTACCTAATTTGGTTTATATTAGTTAGACAGTCCACAAATTAGCCTGCTTACACCTCAGTTGTTCACATGGCCACCATTTTGAATTGGAGTGGATGACATCATACACACCACAACATTAGGGCACTCCTATGTTTACGCATCCACCATCTTGAATCGGTGTGGATGACATCATCACAAACTACACTGTTGAGGTGCCCCTGTGTGTCACTCACTGCAACTGTACCCAATTTGGTTCATATGGGTTAGGCAGTTCATAAATTAGCCCACTTGGACCTCAGATGTTCACATGGCCACCATCTTGAATTGGAGTGGATGAACCTCTGCAGCTCATGTAGTGTTTGGGAGCTGTAGCTGTTGGTGGAGATTAGTTGTAACATTAAAGAACAATTGTGGTTTTTAGGCATCTGTGACCCCTCTGTTTTTCCTGCTACCAACACAGCTCTTTCTTCCTCCCCATGGCAGAGAGGAAGATTACCTCTGCAGGGATCCATCTTTCCTCCATGTTAAGAGCCCAACCCAGGCAACTGGTATGTGCTTGAACATGATGTGAGTTAAAAGGTGGTTGTGGTTATTGTGAGAAAGCTGGAGGGGTTCAGGCAAGGGCATGGGATGGAGGTTTCAGGTGGGGCAGGGTATGGGACTGGATTAATAGCAATAAAAATACTACGAATTTTTAGGGGTAGGAAGAGGTGGAAGATGAGATAATGGGTTCTGGGAGCTGCTCATACTGAAGGCGGGGTAAAAATATTTTTATACATTTAAATCAGATTTTTTTATTTTTTAAAGAAGTATTTATATACTAAAATAAGATTTTTAAATACATGGGTTATAATTAATTAAATATGCCTCAAGGGATCAATTAAACGAAGCATCATACAAATTAGATACCCCCCCTCTCTCTACACACACACACACACACACACACACACACACACACGATCCTGAGTTAAGTGAACAATTTAAATTGTGTGCAGCAGCTTATTTCCAAATATAAAAGACACTAATGCACTAGATCACCCAGATAGGCCAGGTTCCTGTGGCTTACATACCTGGTTGACGGATTATCTTACTACTACGGATGATCTTACTACTACGAATAGTTATATAGTGCTCTTCAACCAAAGTTCACAAAGTGGTTTACAAAGACAAATACATAAATAAAATGGTCTCCTGTCCCCAAATGGCTCACAGTCTTACATACTGGAAGCAGGAATATAGACATGCTTCTCTGTGTTCTGGTAGCTGTGCATTCTGAATGGACGAGGGGCACCTGACTTGGTTATATTATGTAAGAGAAATGTACTCTACATATATGCAGAGGCACTTTCCTAACTGCAAAGTCCCAGGTATTACAACTACTACTGTTTATATATTGCTTTTCAACAAAGTGCTCAAAGCGGTTTACGTAGAAATATAAATAAATAATAAATAGGATGGCTCCCTGGCCCATAAATCTAAAAGAAAATACAAGGTAGACTCCAGCAACAATCACGAGGGCTGCTGTGATGGAATTGCATAGGGGCAGTTGCTTTCCTCTTGCTCTAATAATAATAATAATAATAATAATAATAATAATAATAATTCTTATTATCCATATTTTTATTCCACCTGATGTGTACATCTCTAGGTGGTGTACAAAATTTAAAACAATATTTTAAAATCAACACAGATTAAAATACATGTAATAATTAAAAGAGTAGCATAAAACAGAAATAAAAACAGGAGCATAAAACAATTATTAAAACAAATTATTAAAATTAATTCTAATTAGAAGTCTGTGAAAACAGGTGAGTCTTGAGGGTCTTCTTGAAAACAAACAGAGACTGAGATGCTCTTATTTCAGCAGGAAGCTTATTCCAAAGCCCTGGGGCAGCCACAGAGAAAGCCCAGTCCTGGGTCTCCATCAAATGAGCCGGTGGCAACCGTAACTAGACTTCTCCAGAAGATTGTAACAGGTGGCAGGATTCATGATAAAGGAGGCACTCTCTTAAATACCCCAAAAAACCATATTAAGGGCTTTATAGATAATAATCAGCACCTTGTATTTCACCCGGAAACATATCGGCAGCCAGTACAGTTCCCTTAAAACTGGTGTTATGTGGTCCCTTCGAGTTGTCCCAGAGACCAATCTGGCTGCCGCATTCTATACCAGTTATAGTTTCCAGACTATGTACAAAGGCAGCCCACATAGAGTGCATTACAGTTGTCAAGCCTGGAGGTTACCAGCATATGTATTACTGTTTTAAGGTTATTTACCTCTAGAAATGGATGAAGCTGTTCTATCAGCCAAAGCTTATAAAAAGTGCTCCTGGCCACTGCCTCTACCTGAGAAACCAGGGAGAGCTTTAGGTCCAGGAGCACTCCCAAGCTATGTACCTGATCTTTCAGGGAGAGTGTAACCCCATCCAGAACAGGCAGATATAAACCACCTCTCAGGTCCCAAACCCCCACAGTCAGTACCTCCAACTTATTTGGATTCAACTTCAGTTTGTTGTTGTTGTTGTTGTTGTTGTTGTTATTTACATTTATATCCCACTCTTCCTCCAAGGAGCCCAGAGTGGTGTACTACATACTTAGGTTTCTCTTCACAACAATCCTGTGAAGTAGGTTAGGCTGAGAGAGAAATGACTAGCCCAGAGTTACCCAGCAAGTATCATGGCTGAATTATCCCTCATCCAGCCCATTACTGCCTCCAGGCAGGCATTTAGGGAAGATATGCCATTTCCTGATGAGGTCAGCATGGAGAAGTAGATCAGCATATTGATAACACCCAGCACCAAACTTCCTGATGATCTTTTCCAGCGGTTTAATGTAGATGTTAAAGAGCATTGGAGACAGTATGGAGCCTTGTGGGACTCCACACTTCAGTTCTCGCTTAGTGGAACAGCAGTCTCTAAGCAACACCATCTGGAATCTGCCAGAGAGGAAGGAGCGGAACCACTGTAGAACAGTGCTAGCCAATCCCACCTCCCTCAGACAGTCCAGAAGGACACCATGTTTGATGGTATTGAAAGCTGCAGAGAGATCCAAAATGATCAGCAGTCACACTCCCTCTGTTGATAGCCAGTTGGAGATCATCCATCAGGCCGACCATGACAGTCTTAACCCCATAGCCCACACGAAAGCCAGTTTGGGTCTGGATAATCTGCATCCTCCAAAACTGCCTGAAGCTGAGAGGCCACCACCCACTCAATCAAGTTGCCCAACCATGGAAGATTGGAAACACGTCTGTAATTAGCTAACTTTGAGGGATCCAATGCAAGTTTCTTCAAAAGTGATCTAATAATAGCCTCCTTAAGACAAGGAGGCATCCTGTCTTCCCTCAGAGAAGCATTTATAATATTTACCAGACCCTCTCTGATAATATAATTACCAGCTGAGATAAGCCAAGTTGAACAAGGGTCAAGAGAACAGGTTGTAAGATGCATGGTCCGCAGCGGTTTGTCCACTTCCTCATGAGTCACAAACTGAAAATGATCCAATCTAATCCCATAAGAGGAGTTGCTGGACACCTCCACAGTAGACTCTGCAGTAACTGTGGAATCTGACAATGTATGTGGTAATGTATGTGAATAACCACTTTAAAAGGTGCCTCCTTGCTCAGTTGGCAGGAGTTGCTAGCAGGAAATGTGGATGCAGGCAATGCAAAGGCAGTTAAAATGTGGCACATGATCCCTGAAGTGGGGGTGGGGGGGATGGCTTTGATTATACACTGGGTCGAGGCTGGTGTGTTTCAGAGCATGCAGAGACACAAAATAAATGTGCATATGTGCTGCAGCAGTACATGCTAGGGTACATGCTAGAACAACATAAAGCACACACTATGCACTCCAACCATAGCCCCACCAACTCCAAACTCACCAGCCACCACTGGGCTTTTCCTCCCCTCCCCAAATATTATTTTTACAGACACCTGGCCCTTGTAAGGGCCTGCTTGCTCTGTTAGAGTGCTTTATAATCCAACTCATCATGTTCACTAAAACAGCCATTAGCTCATTAGCTCATTTGAAAATTGAACAGGATGTCATGGAATATAAAATGTAGGCAATAGGCACATACATCATACTTTCACAAGCAGCCTTTCTTGTACAGGATTATGGAGAACAAAGTAGCAGGCTAACTTTGATATCTATAGAATGGCCAAATGAGATGAAGGAATGGGTACAGAATTCAATATGCCTACAAGTGTTTTGATGATGAATCAATATTTGATATTGTTGGCTACACTCTTTAGAAACAAGACTGCATTCTTCTCTCTGCATGGAGGCTATTAATTTACAGCTGAACTATACACTTTTCTCTGATAGCTACTATGGCTGCCTTTTGTGGACACCTTCAATAGACACAGCTTTAATTAAAGTTGTAAAGACTGGAAAATAACAATCCAAGGGAGAGCTTGTCACCAGGAATGAATAACAGTTACTGTTTGTACAGTGAAGGTTTTTGGCAGAAAGAGTCATGTTTTAAAAAGCCCACCCTTATTTTCTGAGAAAGGGAAGGTCAGAGTTCAACAAATTTACTTGTGACAAAGATTTAACACTTAGGTTTGAGAACATTTGGAAATATATGCAGAGGTCATTATTCAAAGGGGACTTGTCCTAAAAGTAAAATGAGATCAAGATGCAGGAGAGGGGGAAAATAATTGTACCACGTTGTGGGCTGCTGTTCTGGGAAGCAGTGACATAACATTGGCAAAAAGAAGAGGAAAGTAATTCACATCTCTCCTCTTAATCCAGCCATATAAATTGGACAACACAACTGACAAAGGAAGAGTGATATGATAGATTTGAGATTTGAGAAATTAATAGGTGTTGGAGCAGGAAGGGAATATGCAATGAATCAAAAATGAGATGCTAAGTGGGTATTAGGGAAAGGAGAGGCTATGAGAAGACAACTGTGTTGAGAATTATCTGGGTCTGTGGGAACACTGGCTGGGGATGGACAGTAGTTTTTAAGAGAATTGAAAGTGATGTGATGCAGATATCATTGACCTTCGTGTAGTGCTGGTTCCCAGGATCAGCAGGTCAGGAACTGGCCCAGGGCCCCAAGACTATCAAAGGGGCCCTGGCTGACATTGAGGCCCTCGAGACCCCATATAGAGGGAGAAAGGAACAGTACAAATTCATTCCTTTCCCTAGCATCCTCCCCACCGTCAAATGGGAATGTCCACTGGAGACCTGTGGGGAATATTTCTATTTGTGGGAGTGCTGGAAGACACACACCTTTGCTGCCTTCTCCCCATTTGCCAATGGACTTGCTCTCTGAAGCCTTTGCAATGACGCAAGAGCCTCTGGGAGGAAGCCTACTGACAAGTGGGGAGGGGGAAGAAGGCCTGTGCTGGCAGCTCCTCCCTCTCCCATCAGCAAATAGGGATAGAAGCAACAGTAGCTGCTTGGAGAAAGAACTACACCACCCAGAGGCATAGTTAGGGGAGAAGGGGCCCATGCTCTCTCCCCAGGGCCCCTCAGAGTGAGGGAGATAATGAAGAAAATAGGGAGTCATGGAGCTGGAGGGCCCGGGTTATTTGAACCCATCCGCTCAATGATAGCAACACCCCTGGCACCATCATTGCACCCCCTTCCCAGGGGATGGAGGGACTCAGCCTGTCTGAGGAGAAATCACCACCAGAACCAAAGTTCCCACCAGTTCCCTTCCCTGCTTGCGAAGGTAATGCCTCCCTGCAATGCTTCATGGCATTCACATACCTAACTAAGGGTCCCTAACATCCTGGAGCCATTCTTGCCTTTGTGTACACACTCATTTCTTTTTTCCTGCTGTCATGTATGATCAAAAGTTTGTGCAGGTTTTTAAAACTACAAAAACCTGCACAACCTGTTGATCAATAGCAAGATAGCAGACATCACAAGTAATGATACCTCTACCATAACATCTCTGTTAAAACCACTGTCTGTCTCTTGAGCCAAAGAGTAAATTCTTCAGGGCATTTGGGAGAAAGGAAAGCCATAGAGTACTGCATAACTTCCAAGAGAAAAGAAACCAAGACACCCACAGTGGTGTCAGGTGCCGAGACTTGCTTTACGTACCCAGCAGCAGGATTTTGGATGTGTTTCTTAAAAAGCAGTTAAAGGATTTATTGGGTCCATGCAAAACCTTTGGACTTCCATATGCTTGCAAGAGCTCTCTAGATTATGGCCCAGGATTCCCCCACCCCATCTGCCTATGAACCCGTTTAATCAAGGAAATTTCAGCCAAGCCATGTCCTCTAGGCATTAAAGTAAGGGCCAGCTGTTTATATGGCAGTAAAGAGATTTACAAATCCAGCCCTTGATTGTTTTCTGTAGATTGCAGGGCTTTGTATAAAACTATTAAAAACATCATTTTTGTTCTAGACAGTAAAACTGTGTTTGAGTGAGTTTAGTCATTTAAGATATCAGATAATTTCATTTCCATCATTACAAATTATATGTGAAATGGTTAAATTTACTCAAACAAACCTTTATTGTGTAGAATAAAAATGGAGAATCTCCTTCCAATTCCTCTGTCATAATCACATCGTGACATCAGCTTTGCTGAGCTGCCAGAAAAGTGAGCTGTGAATGACAGGATGATCTATTAGCATTAAGTTTTAAATCAGTGAAGATCATCATACTAATAGTTTCAATCAGCAGTGTCACTGGCTAGTATGTTTTTATGGAGAAGTAACCAGTGATATATTCATTTCCATCTCATTCCCATGGCTAAGAACCCGTTCGGCCACTTCTTAATCAAAGAGATGTTACACCACAGAGAACCACACAGTTTGCTTTATCTACCCAGAGGAGCTTTCAGCTTGTGGTTCTGGAACAGCATTGTCCCATGCTGTGTGCCAAATTAGTTTTTGGATTTGAGATGAATTTCAGATGCATATGATTATATGCCATGAGGAAATGACATATGGACAATGAGATTCAAAGAAATGTTAGAAGTCCTACTATGCATGCTTTTTGTGTGTGCTTAATGCAGTCCTCTGATTTATGGATATAGTTTATTTATTTTATTTATTTATTATTAAAACTTTTATACCGCCCTTCCAAAAGGCTCAGGGTGGTTTACATTAAAACACCATTAAAATCAATTAATAATTAAACAAAAATTATAAAACATAAAACAATGATTAACAATTAAAAACATCATAAAACAACAATTAAATAATCAAAACAATTTAAAAACAAGTTTTAAAAAGCTGAGAAAGCCTGGTTGAAGAGATGTGTTTTCAGGTGTTTTCTGAAAATTGCCAGAAATGGGGAGGTTCGTATCTCAGCAGGGAGCGCATTCCACAATCTTGGGGCAGCAGCCGAGAAGGCCCGTCTCTGTGTAGCCACCAAACGAGTTGGTGGCAACTGGAGACGGACCTCCTCAAGTGAACTTAGTGGCCGGTGGGGCTCATAGCGAAGAAGACGCTCTCTTAAATACCCAGGGCCTAAGCCATTTAGGGCTTTATAAGTTATGACTAGCACTTTGTATTTTGCCTGGAAGCCTATTGGCAGCCAGTGTAACTCCATCAACAAGGGAGTAATGTGGTCTCTCCGAGATGACCCAGAGACCAACCTGGCTGCCGCATTCTGAACCAACTGAACTTTCTGGGCTACGTACAAAGGCAGCCCCATGTACAGCACATTACAGAAGTCCAGTCTGGAGGTTACCAACAAATGTACCACTGTTTTGAGGTCATTGATCTCGAGAAACGGGCGCAGCTAGCGTATCAGCCGGAGCTGATAGAAAGCACCCCTGGCCACCGCCTCAGCCTGAGAAACCAAGGAGAGACGTTGACCCAGAAGTACTCCCAGACTGCGAACCTGTTCCTTTTGGGGAAGTGTGACCCCGTCTAGAACAGGCAGATCAAAATCGTCTCTAGAGTTCCAACCCCGCACAATAAGTACCTCCGTCTTATCTGGATTCAGTTTATTCTCCCTCATCCAGCCCTTTACTGCTTCCAGGCAGGCATTTAGGGAGGATATGCCAACTCCTGAAGAAGTTGACATGGAGAAGTAGATCTGGGTGTCATCAGCATACTGGTAACACCCAGCTCCAAATCCCCTGATGATCTCTCCCAGCGGTTTCATGTAGATGTTAAAAAGCATTGGAGAGAGTATGGAGCCTTGAGGAACACCATACTTAAGCTCAGATTTTGAAGAGCAACTATCTCCAATTGACACCATCTGGAATCTGTCCGAGAGGTAGGAGCGGAACCACTGTAAAACAGTGCCTCCCACCCCCAACCCCCTCAGACGTTCCAGAAGGATACTATGGTCGATAGTATCGAAAGCCTCTGAGATATCCAAGAGGACCAACAGAGTCACACTTCCTCTGTCCATTGCCAATTGGAGATCATCCATCAGGCCGACCAAGGCAGTCTCCACCCCATAGCCCACCCGAAAACCAGTTTGAAATGGGTCTAGATAATCAGTTTCCTCCAAGACTGCCTGGAGCTGAGAGGCCACCACCCTCTCAATTACCTTGGTCGGCCTGATGGATGATCTCCAATTGGCAATGGACAGAGGAAGTGTGACTCTGTTGGTCCTCTTGGATATCTCGGCGGCTTTCGATACTATCAACCATAGTTCTTGCCTCTCAGCATCTATGTCACAAAACTCTTTTGTGAATTAACTCCCACATGGTAAAACTGACAACATGTTCTAAAAATGTGTGATGGCCAATTCTGCTATCTCACTTTAAAAAAAAAAATCTGGTGTGTGTGTGTGTGTGTATGCTTTATTGATTTTTGTGAATGGATCAACCCACGGCCAGATCATGGATTAATATGTGGGAAGTAGTATTTGGTTTTATAGATATAGGTTGGCTGAAACTGTGTTGAGTCATTCCTAGGACTAGGAATATGAGATACAAGTTGATTCAAAAACATACGAAAACAGAATTTCTGTTGGAAAAAATTAGAACATGTTCTGGCAATCTAACCTCCTCAAGTCACCATTATCAGTTAAAGTGATAAAATCTGCTGTCCATAAAACCTCCTGGGAGGCATGGGGTACAATTCCAACTACAAGCATGTTACCACAAATGGAGAGCAGATAAAGTGTATGCAGAGTACATGATTCCAGATTGCCAAAGGAAAGGAGCCAAGCCCATACCCTCCAACACTTCACAGGTGAATATAGGGGTACACTTGTAACATCTCTCATGCCAAGGATTACTGCTCAAGCCTCCACCCTACCCCACCCCACATGTTGCTGAACCCTGGATCCCACCTACTATACACAGTGCACTGCAGAGTGTGATGCACCCTGTCAAGGCTTCATGAACAAAGTAGCAGCTAGGAGAGTTTCAAGGAGCGCTATAGAACCAGCAAAGTGCAGCTTTGAAATGACAGCTCAGGCAGCCACAACCTTCCAGGCCAGTCCAGGCCTGCTTTACTCATGAGAAGTCTTCAGCCAGCTTACCCTTCCTCTTGAGTAGACCCCCTGGAGGACAAAACCCCATACTGCCAGTCGTGCACTCCATCATCTATGCTGGGATTCTTCCCTAGCTCATCAGCGTCTGCTTTCCTGGAGGCTAGGAGGTAAGTCTGGGGATTCAGGAGGCTCTGAAGATCATCCCCTGAGAAAGGCTTGGGGTATAGCATGCAGTTGGTGGGAGGAGACCAGTCTGCTGGTATCTCCTTGTCATCTGAGGTGGAGAGACCTGGTGTTGTGGGGTCTCTGAAGTCGAGGGCTCAGGGAGTACCATGTCCTCCTCTGGAGATGTGCAAAATGGGATTTCCCCTGGGGTTTCCTGTTCTGGGGTTTCTGGAGGGCAGGGGTCTGGTGTGGCTTCTTCCCCAGAATATCTTCTTCTTCTTCTTCTCTGGAGTAGCTTGTCTCTGGGTCTGAGTCAGGACAGATTCTGACAGTGAGTCAAGTGTGCTAGAGACATGATGTATCCATCCACCCATTTGAAGATTTAGTTTCTAGAGACTCTGAGGAGGTAGCTGAATCCTGAAGGACAAGGCTAGCAACTCACATAGTGAGAGAAAAAATGAACACGGCATCCCCAAGAGGCAAAAATAGGGTCAGTGATTTGCCAGGGACAGATTTTTAAAAAATGGGGGCTGATGTCCCTGGGTAGGCACAGTGGAACCTCTGCTAATTGACTCTGAAACTGCTTATCTTGGTTCTGATCCTTCAGAGGCCTGCGTCAGAGCTGGGCATGGGCTTAGCACCTAACATTGCTGGTGTTCTGTCTTTTTTTTTAAACTAGGAAGGCCAGAGGTTCAATAATCTGTAACATGTAGGCTGACATAAAAGACAAAAACTGAAGCTGATAAGATAAATGTGGCCAAGCCGCACGAGAATGTAGCGACTTTTCCCAATATAAACACTTCTGTAGCCAACGCAGCACTTCTGGGCTTTTATTTGTAAAATGTTCCACCTCTCCTTAATCATCCTAAACAGAAAAGGCAGGGAAGATACTGAAGGCCTTTGTTTCCATTTAATAAATACTATAGCACTGCAATTAAACACTCTTTCTTTATTAGCTGCATCCTCTTTCCACAGATACATCTTGGATATAGATGGCATCATGACACTTCCCTACTCCATCTGGAGCAGAGGAAGAAGAAAAAATTCAAATGACTTGCCAATGTTTACTTGATATAGGTACTTTGGACATATCCTGTGTAGATAATGAGTGATAATGTAACAACCTCCATTGTTCAGGGGTACACTTGAAAACATGCTGATGGCAATGGTGATAGTCTCATTCTTAAAAAGTGCTTGCTCAGACACTTTGTATTGTGTCCCCTTCTCAGTTTCTAAGTATACAATCTATTTCTCCTCTGCGTGCCTTGTCTCTGTTCTGCTAGTTATCATTTAACCGCCTTCAATGATAACAGACTATGGACCTACAAGAGCCAAATCTCTCACTCTGAGCAGATTTTGGTTTTTGAAAGCCACAACACTGAAGAAGCATGACTGAGAAAATCCATTACACATTTCTGGATTCAATATACATGTTAACTTTTATATCTTAAAATAATGCAGTCTTGTCCCTTGCTAGAGCCTTCTCGTCAGCAAAATGACGAGAGTCTGTGCAGGACTGCGGCCCAGGGGTGACTCAGCAGTTCCTGAATTCCATCTGCCCAGACTAGCCAACTCAGGGCCTATTTAGGGACACTGCCTGTGGCAGTGGGCTTGCTACCAGGGGGGGAGACACCAAAGAGGGTTGCCCCTTCGTGGGAGCCACTTTGGGGTTCACTAGGGTGAGGGCCCGGCCTCCTGGCCCAGGAACCTACGTGCGGGTGGTAGAGGCAAGTGGATGGGTATTTTATATTAGGGATGTGCTCAAAGTGTTTCGGCACCTCTATTTCAAGGCACTGAAACACTTCAAGCTGCCCCTGCCAAATTGAGGATGAGCAGGCACTTTAAAAAGAGGGAGGAAGGTCTTACTGCATCCCTCCAGTGGCTGTTGTTGGCATCTACCTTTATGTTTCTTTTTAGATTGTGAGCGTTTTGGGACAGGAAATCACCTTATTAATTATTTTTCTATGTAAACTTGCCCCTCCTTTGCTCCTCCACCATGTGCTGAGTGGCACTGTTTGTATTCAGCAGCTGGGCTCTCTGTTTGCCCAGCTGCATCCTGCTGAGAACAGGAAGTTGCCTGTTCCCAGCAGCCTTTGGGCAGCGTCAGGAAGGAAATAGCATCTGAGCATGTGCAGATGTCATCTTAAGTGTTCAGCAACACTGAATACTCAAGATGGTGTCCGCACATGCTCAGACAACATTTCCTTCCTGGCACAACCCAAAGGCTGCTGGGAACAGGCAACTTCCTGTTCCATGAAAGATGCAGCTGGGCAAACAGAGAGCCCGGCTGCTGAATACAAACAGTGCCGCTTGGGAGCAGCGGGGGGCAGCAGAAGAGCAAGGGAGGGGCAGGTAAGACCTGCCTTCCTCCTTTTAAAGTGCCCGCTTGCACACACACACACACGGTTGTGCATGAAATACTTTGTACACATCCCTATTTTATATTTTGGTTTCTGTTTTAAGTCCTGGGCGAGATTGGTTTATAATGTGTCTGGGTTTGTCTGGAGATGGAGAGACAGGGGATGTATCCTCAGATTATAGGGTGGTCATTCCAATGGGGAAACAGCTTGCCTAGAGCGCAAGAGGCTGTTAGTTCAAATCCCCGCTGGTGTGCTTCCCAGACTGTGCCTAGTAAATACATTTGTAGTCACCTATATTGGGTATAGGGAGCGATATAGGGAGCTGCTGAAAGGCATCATCTCATACTGCGCAGGAGGAGGCACTGGTAAACCACTCCTGTATTCTCCCAAGAAAATCACATGGAATGTGATCTCTATGAGTCGACACCGACTCAATGGCACAATTCCAGTGGTGGTGGGGAATAGAAGAAGTAATGTTGGCAAGTCAGCGGGCCGTTACAGGGAAAGGAAAATCCGAAATCTAATAGTTGTTTCTCCCTTCCGGCTGTCCTGCCAGCTCTTTGACCTCAGGGAGCAGTACCAACCAGCCACAGAGCCTCACCTTGCTCCTGTGGAAATCGTCCACAATCTGATTCTGAATAAAGGAACTGATCTGGTATGTATCACAGAGACTTGGTTGGGGGAGGCTGGTGGCCCAGTCTGGTCCCAGCTTCTCTTCCAGGGTACTCTGTTGAGGAGCTGGTGAGGGGATGTGGGCAGGCAGGTGGAGTGGCTGTGGTCTGTAAGAACAACATCTCCCTTGCCAGTATCCCTTTTGAAGTGTCGGACCATATCAAATGTGTGTGCTTAAATTTGGGGACCAGAGATAGATTTGGACTTCTGTTGGTGTAACGACCACCCTGCTACCTAAAAGAGTCCCTAACTGAGGTGACAGATGTGGTCTCAGGTTTGGTTTTGGAGTTCCCCAAGTTATGGTGGTGGGGGGCTTCAATGTTCACTTTGGGACCAATTTGTCTGGCTCAGGAGTTCATATCGGCCATGACCAAGTGGTCTCGGGACTGACACATGTTGACTGACACATGTCACACGCTTGATCTGGTCTTTCACTCTGATCAGGGTGGTGGTCCATGGATGGGGACTCCTGTTATTTCCCCATTGTCATGGACAGACCACCATCTGGCTAAGGTTGGACTCATGACCATGTCCCACCTCCGCAGAGGTGAGGGGCCTATTAGGATGGTCTGCCCAAGAAGGTTATTGGATCCAATAGGATTCCAAGAAACCTTGGAAGGATTTAGTGTTGGCTCTGCTGGTGATCCTCTTGATGCCCTGGTAGAGAATTGGAAAAGCAAACTCACCAGGGTAGTAGACATGATCTCTCCTAGCATCCTCTCTGACCCACTTCAAAACTGGCCCCTTGGTATACAGAAGATCTACGGGGGCCGAAGCAGCAAAGTTGATGACCGGAGCGCAAGTGGAGGAACCTGACATTACAATGAATCTGCAATGAAGATACTTCTTCCCAGTACACAGGTGTTCCCAGTACACAACATCTTATTAGGCAGGATGTTGGCCATGGCCACTGAGGCAGACCAGTGGTCCATCTAGCTCAGTATTGTCCACATTGATTGGAAATGACTCTGCAGACATTTCAGATGGGCCTTTTCCAGACCTACCTGGAGATGTCAATGATTGAACCTGGGACTGTCTATATGCAAAGCACATGCCCTATCCCTAAGCTATGACTGCTTCTTGTTGCCCTGTGTAATTTTCTGAATCGTTAAGACCAGGTTATGTTAAATTCTACATTCCTAATCCCAGCTTAAAACCTAAAAGGCAGTCTAAAATCAGATAGGATGGTACATTTGGCATTCTTATATATTCTCTCTTTTTTAACTTGAAAAGGTTTATTTATTATAAAAACATTGAAGTATCTCTGTCCCGCCCCTCTAAAGGAACCAGTGGGTGGTTTGGATCATAACACCTGACTAGCATGCCCAAATGTGTAATGAAGGACATGTGTCTGCACAAACTGTGCTACCCCATGGCCAAATAAATACATGGGGGCAGAATGGCTGAACCTCCTTGTATTTCTTGAAAAGCAGCCCCCCATGTTGCCTGACAAATCTCTCTTAAAACTAGGGAATTTCAAAGCAGCTTGAGATACTTCAAGATACCTCATAGTCAAAGGAGAAATATCAAAAACCCCACATGAACTGCCCAAGCTCTTGGTTACCCTAAAGTGGCTTTTTAATTCTCAGCCATTGTGTTGTTATCTGATTCAGTTAGGTGTTGCTAGTGATGAATTTCCCCTCTATAATATTGTAATTGAGGCTAATATTGAGGTGATTTTTTTAAAAATCGATAACTGCTTGCTTGTTAAGAGCCTGCCTTTCCCCATATCTATATATAGATATAGATATGGATATAGAGATAAAGACAGAGATCTAGAACTAGGTATATATAAAGAAACAAAAGACAAAGGCCCTTTTTGGCCTTCTAAGGCTGTGTAGGCTCAATGTATGCAGGCGGTAGCAGGATTGTGTCTGGTCTCCCTGCCCCATACCTCCAGAACTGATCTGAACAGAACCTACACACAGAGCTTCAATGCACATGAGTTCTGCACAGCCCCTGATCACATAGAGAAACGCTACATTTGTACCAGTTTTCTATGTGCAGAGCGATGGATAGATGTCAGGGGTCGGGGACAGTGGGCTCAGTCTTGACTAAACCATTTTTAACAGTGTGGAAAGCACTAAATGGTTGGGAGTGGGGAAGGACTAAAGAACCTTCTCCTAACAGGTGAAAAAATGAAAGCGCCAAAACGGAAATGACTTGCCCCTTAAACTTGGGCTGTATTTGCTGCTATCTTTAGCTAGGTAAGAGCAAGAACAATGCTGTTCATTAGGAATTGGAAGCTATAAAGCAAACAGAACTTTCCTCTGGTTAGAGCCCAGTAGTGGTGCCAATTGGTTTATTGATTGCTCCCTCCGTAACAAGAGCTTTTGCCCCTGTAGCTTTGTTGTTGGTTTAAGCTTTTAATAGACTGGATTCTTTGATGCATAGATATCAATCCATTTATTCCTTTTTGGCAGGAGAAACACTTTCTGAACCTTATGCTGGTATGTCTGTTCCTAAATTTGCTATATATAGCCTTTCAAACAGTTCCCTCTTCTCTGTAGTAGGCACATTTGCTCTTTGTCCTTTAAAGAGCAGGCCAGCACACACACACCCGACGCATCTCTCGTCTCAACCCAGTTGCATGCTGTACATCGCCTGCAGTGTTTCAGGCCTGAATTCTGGCCATCTGTGTCTCATTGCTTCAGCAACTTTCCTCTGAGTGCTGTCATTAAGCATTTCCTCTGTGTAGCTTTTTGCTTTTTAAAAAAATATCTGGAAACTAGAACAGTCATAATCTTCTCATTTTCCATCCACATTATTTTGTCCACTGTTTTGTGTGTATACTTAAGTAGGACCCACTAAATTCAGTGGGGCTTACTCCCCAGTAAATGGCATATGACTGCATGGGGAATAGGACTGTAGCTCCGTGGTAGAGCATCTGCTTTGCATGCAGAAGGCCCCAGGTTCAATCCCTGGCATCTCCATGTAGGACTAGGAAAGAGTCCTGCCTGAAACCTTGGAGGGCTGTTGCCAGTCAATGCAGAAAATATTGAACTAGATGGACCAGTGGTCTGACTCAGTATAAGGCAGCTTCCCATGTTCCTATTGTAGCCTTAATGTAAGAACAAAATTGTGAGTGTGTTCCAAACAGGGTCAAGAAATGTTGGGTCTGTTCACCAGCCAGACAAAATAATTTTACTCGTTATGTTGGTACATTGTTGGTCAGATTTTTTTTGCTTGTCAGACATCATTTTTCACTCATCACAGACAAGTAGACTAGTAGATTTCCTGAGCCCTAGTTCCAAATAAATATAGACTGTTTGCTGCTCTGCCTTTGCCTGGGATTTGTTATTTGTTAATCTAAGACAATGACCTTTGTTGCTTTTCCCCTTTTGCTGTTCATCTAGTCTGATGAAGAGTTCGGTAGAACTCAAAAACTCGTGGTTTAATGCTTTGTGACTCTTTAGTTAGTCCTAATAAAAGTATTATCCTCCTTTGGACTGTAGATTTTTATATTAATTGTCACTTCTTTGGTAACCTTGGCTATCTTCTGTCTAAAGTTAATCAAAATCCGAATGATGAAATAATGAATATATTAGAAATGTATTTGTATTGCAAGGGTAATTCAAATTTACATGAATGAACTCTTTGGGCAAATTTGCTTGGCTTTTATCCCATTTTCACTATATTTGCTTTAGTGAATTGATATGTTTACAGCAGACCTCTGTCCCAAAACTTAATTAGGTCAGTCTCGTAACTGCCCCCCCACCCCACACAAACAAAGCAATGCCCCCTCAAAGTACTCAGGAGTATTCTTTTTATATTATTTTGCCACAGTGGAAGCTTTAACAGCATACCAACAGGCAAATGGTGCTGGTTGCCAACTTATTTGTAATCTGGAATGAGGCAGGAAATGATTCCATATTGCATTGTAGGACCATTTTCTACTTTATTCTAGTCTTTAAAAAGATGGCTGGTGTTTGTTGACATCTTTTTTTAGTCTACTCTCCCTTTTAGTCTACTCTCCATGTGAGGTGCTTTCTCCTTGCATCCTGAATTGCTGTGGTCAAATCAGCGTTTCCAGTGTATGTTTAATTTTTTTTGGGGGGGGGGTCCTGAATGAGGCAGGAAATGACCCCATTGTAGGACCATTTCCTGCCTTATACTAGACTTTCTACTCTGATAAGAGCAGAAGCAGATTCAGGAGGTAAGCAAGCTTTTCTAAACAAAACAACAACAAGTTCTTTTCCTTCAAACAAACTAACAGGAGGAGGGGAGATTTAAAGGGGCTGGTTTCTCTTTAAGGGAGAAGTGTGTGTGTGTGTGTGTGTGTGTGTGTGTGTGTGTGTGTGTGTGTGTGTGTGTGTTTCTTGCCAGGGCTAGCATTTGCCAGGGCTTGCATTAGGGGCTCTGTGGCATTTAGTTGTTGTTTCTCCCTGCCTGGAGGGGAACAGAGGGAGGTGTCCTCTAGGGCTGTAGTGAGTCACACCTGATGTAAGGGGCGACATTCCTGAGCAACATTCCTTTGTCTCAGTTTGAAGCCTACTCTCTGTATAAGAGGTGAAGGCCCAAGAGTTTAGTGAACAGAAATTAGCGAGCAGGGATAGCAAACAGAGCATTGGAGTTTTGTGGGGAAGTGCGGGGGAGCCTAAAACAAGTCCCCTTGATCACAAGTACTACTTCTTTCTTCATATTCTTGAGAAAGGAAGTTTGAACAGTTAAATAGCTAACCAATACAGCTAAGACCTAACTTTCTAATATACAATCTCTCAGCCAACATAACCAGTTATGAAGATAGAAAGCCATCAGGGGAGGGGGCACTTCCCAGTGTTTTGCACAGAGTGTCACACATATGACTGTTTGCTCCATGGGCAGAAGTCATGGGTGTGTGTTCAGTGCAAGGAACTCCTGGCTCTCAGGGAACATGTTCGTTCCCTCAAGACCAAGGTGATGGATCTGGAGAAGCTCAGAGAGGCTTGCAAATGAGACCTTCAGGGAAATGGTAGAGGAATGCCATTCAAAAGCTGATAGCTCCTCTTCTGTCAGGGAGAATGAAGGTCTCAGGAGCGGAGGACATCAGTCTGAGGATGAGGGAAATTTTCCATTAGAAGGGATCCCTTCTGTGAATGATAAGCCCATATCCTCTCGCACAAAGGATACTCTGGGGGGGGGCTCCTTTTAGTGGGCGATTCAGTCATTAGAGGTATAGAGAGACGGGTCTGTGACCCATGTGTTGACCACACGGTGACTTGCCTGCCTGATGCAAAGGTTGCAGGCATCATGCAGCATCTAGATAGGCTGTCAGGCAGTGCTGGGGAGGAGCCAGCTGTCATGCACATCAGCACCAATGATGTGGGGAAATGTAGTCGGGAGGTCCTGGAAGTCAAACTTAGGCTGATAGGTAGCATATTGAAGTCTAGGATCCCCAAGATAGCATTCTCAGAAATACTACCTGTTCCACATGCAGGTTCAGCGAGACAGGCAGAGCTGAGGGGTCTCAATGTGTGGATGAGATGTTGGTGCTGGGAGGCATAGACTTGTTAGGCACAGTAGAAAAAGTAGTAGAATTCTAGATCAAAATTCTAGATCAACAGAAGCAAGGGGGCAAGTGGACTGCTTTGGATGTTGTACACATTTTTTAAAGAAGATACTGTTTTAAAAGAGACATAGAAAGTATTTATGGAGCTTTTTGGTAGTGAGAAAAGATCACAGAATGAAAAGGTCCCAGACCAAGCATATATTATCCAGGGGTGTTGCTATAATTGAGCGGATGGGTTCAAAGAACCCAGGCCACCCCCAGCTCCTGAGGGCCCCCCACTCCACACCTCCCTATTTTCTTCATTATCTCCCCCACACTGAGAGCCCACTGGAGAGAGGGGCAAACACGGGCCCCCTCTCACCTAGCTACGCCCCTTATTTCATCACACATACTGCTGATGTTAATTTTTAAGGGCAACCTTTGAAAAACCCAGTAATGTCACTTGGTGAAAATGCAAATATATCTTCCTCAGTGCTTAAGGGAAACAGAAAAGAAAAAAAAAGTGCTAATGCAAACACTGGACTAATGCACAATAAATGTGACATCACTGAGAGAGTCACAAAGTCGATGGCTTAATAAATTTCAGTGGACTGACCTTGGTCAGATTTTGAGTCAAATGTATTGAGCTATAAGTCCAGCAAGGTGCTCTGAGATACTCCTGTGATTTACCAGGAATTAATTATTAACTCAAAGGCTTCAGGAGAATTGAGAGCAGTTCATAAGCTCAACCATCATTTACTTGCAAGCACATACTGTAAGTGGCTATCCATAGGCCACATTTGGTCTTGGGCCTATATGAGAAATCTCTAGTGTCCATGAAATAGTGATGCAGTGACACTATTCAACAGAGTTTTGGAGCATGTGTTGAGGGGTGATTAAAATTAATGCCCCCCTCATACAATGGAGGGATGCCCTAGAGCGCATTGGGATGTTTTCTTGTGGCATCAGGGTGGGCACACTCTTGGCTTGAACCTGACCTTGTTGTGTGTGCCTGGCTGCATTCTTCTGAGCTGGCCCAGAGAGTTGAAGACAGTATGACGGGAGCATCATTGTCCATGGCATGCATACTCATCCTGCCTTTGTTTCTCTTCTCAGGTGTGTAGCACTTCAAATATCTGTTAAAAATTGTTTTTGCTCCACAGTCATCTCTAACCAAAGAAACAATGCTCTGTTGCACTACCTTTAATTCTTTTAAAAATAATTGTTTGTAATAGTAATGGTCTCTAGCCTTTTTAAAACTATAAAATATATAGATAGGTAATAAGAAAGCATTTAAGATATCTTCTGTGGCTTTAAAATCTTTTAATGTATAATGTGTAACAGAAAGGTTGTTCCCACGCACAGCCTAACCCAGGCTAGGGAAGCCCAGCCTGGGTTAAGCTGCACAAGAGAACCAGGCCTGATCCCGACCAGGTCCGATCCCAGCGGGGCAGCGCCACCTAGCCCAGTTTTTTAGGCAGGGACGTATCTAGGGTGGGGCAGGCAGGGCACGTGCCCCGGGCACCACTTGAAGGGGGGTGCCATTTATAAAAATGAAAAAAAAATTGAAAATGGCCACCTAAAACAAAATGGCCACCGGGCATGCTCAAATGGCCTCTGTGAGGCCCTAGACCATGCCAGGCCTTGCAGAGGCCAATTGAGCATGAGCGGTGGCCATTTTGTTTTCTGCAACCATTTTTAATATATATATATATTTTAAAAATGGCCACTGCACATGCTCAAATGGTCCCTGTGAGGCCCTCAGCCTGGGATGGGCTGCAGCAGTGAATTAAGAGGCCAGTGGGGGGAAGGGGAAGCTTTGCAGACCCCACCTCCCATGGCTTTTAGGAAGTCCCCCAAAGGGGCTACAGGTATTTTTTAATTTAATATAATATAAGTCACTGTACACATATTCAGTTTGGCACTATGTACAGAGAATCAGGGCTTGTGAATACTGAGCTGAAGCTTATGAGCTAGGATTGTATTCATTTGCTCTTATTTTGCTTCTTATGATAAGTGAGTTAAATGTGATGTCTTAATAATATGGCTATTAATGGTGAGTTTGTCTCTGAATCAGTGTGAAATCCTTAGTATTAAGGCCCACTGGGAGTTTTTTGCTCTCCTTTTCTCATTTCAACTGTCTTTCTGAAATACTAGAATATATTCCAAGCAGTGATACAGTTTACTCTGCATATCCTTTAATTATTTTCAGAGTATCTGGGAAAAGTCAAATTCTCCATTCATTTTAAAAACTTATGTAATAGTGATGCTACAACGCATAGTAGAGAATTAGACAGGCACTTCTGTTTAGTTTCCCAAGTACACCTCCACATAGTATTTGGGTATTTCATGAGCCCCAGCATACTGAAATTTGTAGTTTTCCAGCACGTTTTGGTCTGGCTATGTCCACTGCTAAATAGTTTTTGAAATATTAAAAGATTAACAAGTTTGACTTGTATTTCTGAGCTGATATTATGGTAAAGTTATCTGAAAGATGGGTGTCAGATGTTTGTACAGGGGGCGCAATTTCAGTGCTTGCCCTAGGCGCTATTTTCCCTAGATACGCCTCTGTTTTTAGGCCAGCTTTTTAGCCCAGCTTCTAGTTGGGGTTAAGGGAGCGAGCGCTCCCTTAACCCAGGCTTCCTGATTGTGTGTTTCTTTGGGCTATGTTCAGTTTGAGGAGACACAGAGATGAGTGCCTAGAGTGCCCGGCCCTGGTGTAATCCCCAATGCACCATGGTCGGCGCATGGTACATTTTAGGATAGTGATACCTGTATGCCGGGACATGTCGTTCTAGTTCTTCAATGGAGTGCAGACAGTAAGGATGTGTACGAGCCTGTTCAGCACTCCTTTTCTGAAGTACCGAACTGATTCCGAGTGGCGGTGTTCGAGCCAGTTCACGGGGGGGGGGGTATCCTTTAAGGGGTAGGGAAGGTGCCCTTACCTGCTCTGCCACTTCCACCCACCGGTGCTCTCCCCAAAAGTGATGATGTGGAGCTGCAGCATACCCCCCTGCAGCCCCAGTCAGCATCATACCAGAAATGGCCAACATGCATGTGCATGGCACGCATGCGCACGGGCGTTGGCAATTTCTGGTACAACACTGACCAGGGCTGCAGGGGGGTATGCTGCAGCCCCATTCCAATGCTTTTGGGGAGAGCACCGGTGGAGGGAAAGTGGTAGGGCAGGTAAGGGCACCCTCCCTGCCCCTTAAAGGACCCCCCCTGCCTCCCAAGAGTGCACAAACCAGTTTGTGCACATGCCTAGCAGATGGTGCTCCCAGCAACATTTAGTCAATTGTCTGGGGTGGGGGGGGAAGGTGAATGAAGCGCAGCCTTTCCCCCACCCGCCTAGTCATGTGAATGACCTCAGTGTCTATTAACCATAATTTGAAGTATGTTTTGCTAATAATGGCATTCCACTCCCCAGGGCACTTGATGACTTAGTGGCCTTAAGCCATTGATTTACTGTCTACTTTGTACTGCAAGAGCACACAATAATCCTGTTGAGGGATCAGTGGCCCATAATGAGTAGGAGATACTTGTTAATCTAGGCACTAGTGCAGATGGAGCCATGTCCCCTTTATACTTAAATTTGTTTCACATGGCAGGAAATTAATGACCACTGCCAAAATCTGAGACTCACTTAACATAAAAAAATAAATAAATCACAAAGTCGAGAGGACTCCCTTAGTCACCAGCTGCAAAGAGGAATTTGACCACATATTCCTTATACCACAGATTTTCTTCAAGCCTTTTTTAGCAAAGCAAGAGGATTTTCTGGGAAACTGTGTGGCTGGTTTAAAAGTAATAATAATTTGATTTATCAGCTCGCTTGAATGTTTGTAGGACTGACTGAAAAATAATTAGGGATAACAGTTAAAAATAAGCATTTGGGTGGTGTCCTTTATCTCAAAATAATTATACAAACCATATCCACTTCCCCTTAAAATCAACTGGAGGTCTGCCATGTCCTCAATGGGAGAAGCATCCAGCTTTATGAAATTGAATCCTAAGTGTAAACTTAAAGCTTTATCAATGAGATGAAACACATTTAATGCAACTTTACTATATTTTGAAATCAAAGCAGAGTTAAAAAAAATTTGGTGACAAAGTCTTATGCCAGACTTTGGGCCAATGAAATAAAGATTTATGTACTAAGCTGTTGGATCATTCAGTTTTACATGGTTTTATATGTTTTCTTTTTGCTGACTTAACTTAGGTGAATCCTGGCTACCATAACATTGACAGCAACATTTATATCATATTACAGGGTGGGATATGTAGAGTCAACCAAGAGGAAGTATCAGTGTTCCTAAAGGAGACCAATATTCAGCACAAAGCATCTATCAATATTGCTCTAGTTTCATATTTGCTTTGTAGTTCACTTTCAGCAGACATGATTCTGTCCACAGGCTGCTGCTCCATGATACAGGGATTGTCATCTATATTTTATGCTTTTAATGGAGTAATTGAAAACTCCAGAAGAATATTTGTGGCTTTGGTGAAATGTTCTCTGTGGGGGAAACAACAACAACCCCACATGTCTGTAACCATAGGCGTTCCACAATGGCTGCCATACAGATGAGGGTCTAATGTCTGATCCAGATAAGGGTCCCAGAACACTTAGGGAAATATTTTCAGGAACATGAGAACAGCCCTGCTGGATCAGGCCCAAGGCCCATCTAGTCCAGCATCTTGTTTCACACAGTGGCCCACCAGATGCCTCTGGGGAGCCCACAGGCAAGAGGTGAGGGCATGCCCTCTCTCCTGCTGTTGCTGTCTTCCATGAATTTGTCTAAGCCCCTTTTAAAGCCATCCAAGCTGGTGGCCATCACCACATCCCATGGCAAAGAATTCCATAGATTAATTATGTTGTGTGTGAAACAGTAATTCTTCTTGCTAGTCCTAAATTTCCCATTCTTCAGTTTCATGGGATGACCCCTGGTTCTAGTGTTGTGAGAGAGGGAGAAAAATTTATCTCTGTCCACTCTTTCCACTGCATGCATAGTTTTATACACCTTGACCATGTCTCCCCTTAGTTGCCTCTTTTCCAAAGAGCCCCAGATGCTATAGCCTTGCCTCATAAGGAAAGTGCTCCAGGCCCCTGATCATCTTGGCTGCCTTTTTCTGCAACTTTTCCAGTTCCACAATATCCTTCTTAAGATACGGTGACCAAAGGAGGTAATCTTGTGGTAGCCAGCATGATTCGTCCCCATAGCTAAGCGAGGTCCACCCTGGTTGCATATGAATGGGAGACTAGATGTGTGAGCACTGTAAAATATTCCCCTTAGGGTATTGAGCCGCTCTGGAAAGAGCAGAAGGTTCCAAGTTCCCTCCTGGCATCTCCAAGATAGGGCTGAGAGAGATTTCTGCCTACAACCTTGGAGAAGCTGCTGCCAGTCTGTGTAGACAATACTGAGCTAGATTAACCTATGGTCTGACCCAGTATATGGCAGCTTCCTGTGTTCATAAAATTGTATGCAGTACTCCAGATGTGGCCGCACCATAGATTTGTATAAGGGCATTATAATATTAACATTTTTATTTTCAATCCCCTTCCTAATGACTTCCAGCATGGAATTAGCCTTTTTCACAGCTGCCACACTCTGAGTCAACACTTTCAGTGAGCTGTCAACCATGATCCTAAGATATCTCTCCTGGTCAGTCACCGACAGCTCAGATCCCATAATTGTATATGTGGAAGTTGGGGTTTTTTGTCCCAATATGTATCACTTTACACTTGCTTACATTGAACTGCATTTGTCATTTTGTTGTCCACTCCTCCAGTTTGGAGAAATCTTTTTGGAGCTCTTCAGTCTGTTGTGGACTTCACTACCCTAAATAGTGCAGTGTTACCTGCAAAATTGACCACTTCGCTGCTTACCCCAACTTCTATATAATTTATGAACAAGTTAAAGAGCACTGGTCCCAGTACTGATCCCTGGGGGATCCCACTTCCTACCTACCTCCATTGTGAAAACTGTCCATTTATTCCTACCCTCTGTTTCCTGTCCTTCAACCAGTTACCAATCCACACATGAACCTGTCCCCTTATCCCATGACTGCTAAGTTTACTCAAGATTCTTTGGTGGGGAACTCTGTCAAAAGCATTTTTGAAGTCCAAGTATGCCTGTTGACACTTCCTCAAATAACTCCAAAAGGTTAGTGAGGCAAGACTTGCTCTTGCAGAAGCCATGCTAGTTCTCCTTCAGCAAGGCCTGTTCTTCTGTATGTTTAACAATGTTGTCCTTAAGTATGCTTTCCATCAATTTACTCAACACTGAAGTTAAGCTAACAGGCCTGTAATTTCCCAGATCCCCCCTGGATCCCTTTTTGAAAATCGGCTGGCAGGAGATCATTGTAGTTGTAGTCAAACAATGACTGGAGATCCAAGGTTGCCTCACCCTGAAATATAGGGATGCCCCGAGAGTGTGTTGGGAAGTCCTCTGCTTGCTCTTGGTGTGACCCGTCCTTATGCTGTGCGGGTAGACAGCTTGTCTGAACTGGCCCTGGCCCATAATTAAGATTCCCTCACCACCACCGCTGTCTGCACAGTATATACTTACCATCTGTCCTCTGTGGGAGATAATGCTACCATGTGTTGAAGAAGAGAGGATTTTTTAAAATTAGTAGCCCACCACATGCAAAATGTTCTCCCCATTTTGCATGTGGTGGGTTGGAAGTTGTGCAGGGGTAAAGGATGAAGATATATCCTACTTTGAGGCAAGGAGGCCTTTGGGATCACATCATTTACACAATTCTTTACCTCAAGAGTGAGTGGGGATAGACTCCTATATACAAAGATTGTGCAAACAAGAAAGATAGAAGACATGCTCTTCAGAATTACTTCTACCAAGTACCTAATGCTGCTGCCTTTGTTCCTGTCAACATGGCTCAGGTTGGGTTAGGCACTTTTGTTCATCACAAGATTCACCTCGGTGGAGAAGTGCAAGTATAAATAACTGAATGACACAAAGCTCTTGACCAGCCACCTAACGGCACAGCAGGGAAATGACTTGACTAGCAAGCCAGAGGTTGCCGGTTCAAATCCCCACTGGTATGTTTCCCAGACTATGGGAGGATCTCAAAGGCCTCCTCTGCTTGCGAGGTAGCAATCAGAGGAAGCCTTTGAGACCACTTCATGTATTAAATCCTTTACTACAGGGAGGGGTGGGAAATACTCCTATATTAAAAAATTGTGCGTTTACTAGGTAGCAAGTATTGCTTCTTCCTCTGAGGTGGGTAGGGCACCCTGGGAAGATGAGTGGGAATGTTTACATGAACAAACTACTCAGAAGTAGGTGTACGTTTTTTTAAAGGAATGGTTTAATCCTTAATTTCCCCCTTAATCTTAATTCTCAGGGCCAATTCAAACATGGAGGCCACAAAAAATGCTTCCTTATGGCAATATTCCATGTGGCAGGGGATAATGTTTGCATTATATTTAGCATGTGAGTCAGTTCAATCATCTCACTCGTGTTGTATTTTCTTGGCAACAGTTAGCACATCCTTCTTGCTAACGATGGGATCCTTATGGAATGTGATGTCCTGCTATTTCCCTCAAGTAAAAAATGGACTTTGCTCAAAGCAGTTCTTATGATTAATCAGCCATTTGCTGTTTGCAGGAGACCATGCAGAACACCCTAATTGGAAAGCAGACAACTCTTTGCTTTTAAAGAAGCTCTTTAAAGAAGCCCTTTAAAAGTCTACGGTTTGAATCTTGCTCCCTTACTGGCAGTGGATCGGTACCTTGGCGGAATCGATTCTGCTTTATGCAGTGAAACAAAGCTTTGTCATTTAGGTACTGTGTAATTCATCAGAACCTGAGCTTCTGAATATATTCATATTTAGAATTTGGATAGGAAAGAACGTGTTGTGGAGCAGAGCAAACTTTAATTATTCACTTGTCTAGGAATCAGTGCAAGCTCATGCATTATTTAGTCTTAATGACACCCTTGACAAACGACACCCTTTAGCATTATTTGGCCTGACTTCAGAGGAGCTAAGTAGCTGAGGCTTCCGTTATCTTGAGCACCTTGTATTGTATTTCCTCTTCTGTGCTAATGCCTTCGACTTCTCAGATGCAGTGACCACCTGCAGCTCCGAATTGAGTATCTTACCTTTGGACACTTGTGTTCTCTCAAATGCATATAGCTATAATCGTTTTTTGGCAGTGGTGGTGCGGGGGGGCGTTATTCATTTTCTGCTGCACAATCACCTAATGGTGCAATATCACTGTTTGAAAGGGCAGCATAGTTTGTGCTAGAATTTTCCTCGGAATCGTCTGGAGCATATCTGCCCCCTCTGTCCTCTTAAGAAGAAAAGCTGTTCTTGCAGATAACTGATCACCTCATTGTTCATGTATTGCATGGTTTTTAGACTGTATCACCAATGATCTTGCCACCTGATACAGCTACCATAGTCAGGGATTTCTAGAATGGCTACTGTCATGTGGCAGTTTGCCCTTTGTTAATCTGCCCTTGAGTTTTATGGATTAATACATCTATGTTGCCTATTTCAGCAACCATCTTATATGGCAGGGAAGCAATATTTTGGACCTCATTTATCTATAAAGTTCATTCTGCTGATAGTACTTCTTTTATTTCTTGGATTGTGTTATTGTGAAGCAATAAGACTGCTCATGTGGTCATAGTTCATACTTCTCTTTTCGTCTAGGACATCACTTATTATAATAATAAAAACTACCTGATGATTTTAAGATATGTGTTGAATTAATGTATATGTCCCTTTAATACAGTTGAAGGGAGGAAAAAAATATTGTTGGCTGCATAGAGTGAACTAACTGTGGCTGTTTGGCAGTCACTAAATTTAAGTTAAGATTGATAGAAGCCTTGTTTCCCTCTGTATGGGTAGGAAGGAAACATGTTCTGGAAAGCTGAATGTAAAGAGATCCTAGGAAGTAAGACATCTAAAGGATCCAGAGGAAGGAAGCTGGAAGCATAAGGCAAGAGCAGGCAAGGGCTTGAGAAGCAGGGTCCTGCAGATAGGCCCAGAATAAAGTGGCCTAGAAAATCTTGGCTCTGGCCATAAGGACAAGGTCAGTTCTGCTCCATTGGAAGACATGGCAAATGGTAGAGTCCAAAAATGTAGTGGGAAGATGGTCAAGAGGCAGGATGACTAAAGGCCAGAGGGAGCACTGGGTTAAGAAACGTGAAAGAAAGGGAAGTGTGGGTTCTGAGGTGAGGTGGGGGAGCTTGACATAAGGAAGCTGGAACCAGGGAGCTGAAGGTTGCACTTGATGTTATGAAGAAAATATGAATTTTTCAACCTGTTTTTTCTTTTCAAATCAGATGTGGAGGGGTCACTTTAAGCACAGAATCGGTGGGCTAAAGGGAGTAACTTAGCCCTTCTCCACCTAGCCTTTAAGATGGAAGGCCACCAAGCTGTGGAAAAAACAGCTTATGAGAGGGGCATTCACAGAGTCGAATCAAAGAGTGTGACGAGCTAAGTATCTGTTCTTCCCACAAACTTTTCTTTATAAATGTCCCTTGCACCCTTGCAGTCTCATTGCCTCTTTAAAAAACTGGGCTTGGGAATATTTATTTGACAAGAAAACATCCAACTTCTATCTCAGGGCTGAGAAGGAAGTGGGGGGTGAGAAAAACATTTGCAGGGTGTAGGGAGAGGAAGATAGAAATGTGTGCTAACAGCAGAGAGGGAGTGAAGAGCAAGGTCATTTTATTTATTTCATTTCATTATTTATTATTTATTTCACTTTTCTTCCATCATCAAGGTGGTGTAAATGATGTTTTCAAGCAGTCACTTCATCCAGACACTGACTAGATTTAGACCCGCTTCTGACTCAGGAAACCAGTGGAGCAAAAAGGTAGGGGTGTGTGTGTGTGTGTGTGTGTTTGTGTACACATTATATATTCATTTATATATGAAATTAATTCCATACATTGATCTGAACCAACTAGCCATACTCTTAAAGCCCAACCTTTAAGAGAGCCCTAAAAATGTACTTGCTTGGCTTGGCCTTCCAAGGTCTTTAAATTGCTTTTTAGTTTTAAATGGTTTTTAAATTGTTTTTTAATTGTTTTTAGCACTGTGTCTTAAATGGTGTGTGTTTTTATATCTTTTTAAATTTGAGCCTTTGGATGGGGTGGTTTATAAATGTAATAATAAATAAATAAATAAAATACTCTTGGCAGTAGGTTTTTATTTTGAATGTTTTATTTCCTACCATGGATTCTACTCAAGCTGAATTTCAATATTCTGAGCTTGGCTTATATAGAAAGACACTAAGAAGGGAATTTACAAAAGGTGAAGAAACATATATTCAAGGAATTACAAGCCATCTCTGTATAAACATGGATTAAAGATAGTTGAATCCACAGCACAAAATAGATAAATAATGTGATAGAGCCTTTGGGTTTTTATTTGTAACATTTTCTATTCAGTAATAACATTGTTCATCTGGATAGCAAGTGGAAGCCTAAGTATCTGAGCAGAACAGAGGGTTGTTAAGCCTTAGTTTCTGCAAAATGAACTGTGTGATAGTGATCCTAGCTGTTACATTATTTTTAGAAAGCTGTCTGTTGATAGCATACTCTGTAAGAATGACCTTTGAAGATGATGACCCCTCCCCCACCTGAGATAAGGGTTTTTGAAGATTTTCTCCCATTCAAAGCAGATGCTCCTGCTTCTTTGGTTATACAATGTGCTACTTTTCAAAGAGAAGTTATCAGAATTGATACTGCCTTTTTTTTAATTTTTCCTGTGATTGTTAGAAACCTCACACACGTTTTTACTGTACATCAAACTCTCCATTCAGTTGCTGTTTCAGTGCAACTATTAGGTCCTTGTCTGTCTGAACAAAGTCCTCTCCAGTTATGGCCAGCCTAAGGCTTTTTAAAAGTATGTGATAATAAAATTAAACAGAAATTATAATGAAACACAAGGTCAAAAAGAGTCTCTTTCTCTTTCTCGTGTATAAAATCAATAGGCACTAGTAAAGTGGCTAGCAGTTTGCAAGCATGCATCCTGTACCACAAAGTCCGGACTTTCTGTTTTGTCAATCCATTGTCTTTCAAGGGTAATTCAGGATGTGAACAATTAGGAGTAGATGTGAGTGGGTTCATTTTACAGTTGTTTGAATTTTCTATGAGAGGAGATAAAACATTGCAAGAAATTGTGACAACAGTTCCTGCAAATGCTAAACACACTAGTGCTGAATGAAATGAAATGAAATGATCTACATCATGGCTAAAACAGTTCTGGAAGAGATCATGGAGCAGATTAATAAGAGAACTTGTGTTGCGTTGTTGGCTGGTGAGACTAGGGACAAGCAAGGCATTGAGGATTTAACAATTGCTCTCCGATATCTTGTAAACACGAAGCTGACAGAAAGATGTGTTGCTATTTTAAAGCTTCATTTACAAAATACATCTTGAGCATCTTGAATTTTGTCAGCACTGACAAAAGTTAAATTTTGACAAGCTAATTGACTCAATTGTATGACGGAGCATCTGTCATGAAAGGCATATCTGGTGGTGTTCCTTTGATCTCAAAGGAGCTTGACTGAAACACTGAGGCTGTTCTCATGCACAACCTAACCCAGGCTAGGGAACCTGGATTAGGCTGTGCTTGAGATCTGCCGGGATTGGGCCTGATCATGGTGGTGCCGTGCCACCTAGCCTAGCTTTTAGCCTGGGTTAATGGTGCCAGCGTGCTGTTAGCCCAGGCTCTGGGATCATGTGTCTCCTCATGCTTCGTTTAGCCTGTGGAGACACAGAGACGGGCACAGAGAGCCCGTCTCCTGGGAAAATCCTTCAATTTACTGCGCATGGTATGTGGTGCATTGTGGGATACCTGGAGGCTGGGATGAGTCATCCTGGCCTCCAGAGCTCTGTACTGCCTGGTGCAGCAGAGGATAATCTGGAGATGCAGTTTGTGCTCCCAGAAATGATACATGGGCCATCTGGGGGGAAAGGTAAGCTTTGTGCAGCCTTCCCCTCCACCTGCCCACTCCCCTGTTCTCCTGGCCATGTGAATCGCCCCATTGTATTTCTTCATTCTTTTATCACCACATGTTAATAGTACATGCAACTGAGGCTATACCTGAAGTGAAGGAATATTTTGATTTATGTGAAGAGTTGTATGCATTATTTATTTTTTTTGGAAGGGGTGTGTTCCTCAGATGTATTAAGGATGCTTGGATTCAGTTATGGTTGTACATTCAGACAAAGAATTCATCCTTTACACACTCAAATTTATCAGTGCATCTTCCCTTTGTGAAAAATTTGGTCATCAGAAAACTTAAGCTATAAGATAGTTCAATCAAATCTGTACTCTTCCCCACGGAATCTACTGACCATGAAGCACCTTCAGAACATCTTCATAAACTCCTGAAAAATTTTCTGACAGTATTGTTGATGGTGGAGAGTGTTAATTCTGAAGAAAGGAGTGACGATGAACTAGAAGGCTTTATAATAGTGTTATTGACCATTTTGCTCTTGAACCGGAAAGCAGATTCAAGGAGAGAGACAATATTGGTATAGTAACTGCTTTGAATAGGGCACTTTCAGTCAGAAAATCATACCATTTACTATTCAGGACACAAGAAACAAAGAAGGAATGGTGTTGCTTTCATAGTCAGGAAGCATATAGCAATGGCAGTACTGGGGTACAACTAACTAATATCAATCAGAATTCGTGGACAACCTTTTAACATGACAGTTCTTCAAGTCTATGCCCCAACAACTGATGCGGAAGAAGAGGAAGTTGATGAGTTTTATGCTCAAGTTCAGTCTGAAATTGACAGAACATGCAAGCAAGATGTGCTGCTTGTGATTAGAGACTGGAATGCCAAAACTGGAAATGGTAAGGAGGAAAACACAGTCGGACTATATGGCCTAGGAAACAGATATGAAGCAGGAGAACGACTTATTAGTTTCTGCCAAGCCAGTGATCTCTTCATTGCTAACACATTCTTCATACAAACAAAGCGGCTCCTATACACATGGACTGCACCAGATGGAGTACACAGAAATCAAATTGATTACATTATTGGTGCAAGGAGGTGGAAGAGCTTAGTTATAACAGTAAAGACGTGGCTGGGGGCTGATAGTAGAACAGATCACGAACTGCTCATGTGCAAGTTCCAAGTCAAACTAAAGCGGAATCTTGAGAATGTACCCACCATTTTCATGGAAAACATCAGGAACAGCTTTGGAGTTCTGAACCTTATTGATAGGGAACCAGAGGAACTGTGGAATGAAATCAAAGAAGTTGGTAAGGATGAATGTGAAAAGAGCCTGCCAAAGACCAAGAAAGAGAAGAAAGCAAAATGGATGCCAGAACAGATGGTAGAAATTCCCCAGAAGAGGAGAGAAGCCAAAGTCAAAAAAGATAAAGACCTCAGGAAGGAACTTAATAGGGAAAGTTCATACTAAAGAAAGGAAATTTCACAGATTGCGCAAACCATCACACAATATGCTTAATTTCACGTGCTAGCAAAATAATGCTCAGGATCATCCAATGCAGATTAGAGCCCTATGTGGACTCTTACCCCTTCGGGGCCAAAGTCCAGGGCCTCCACAGCCCCTGGGGGGCCCCCAAACCCTCTTTATTCTTTCCTGGGTGGTGAAATCGCCCAGTGGAGCATGATGATGCTTAATTTGCAGGGGAGGGGGGCCTCCAAAGGCCTTTAGGTCCAGGCTCCAAAATTACCTCAGTGCACCTCTGTATGAGGAAAGGGAAATGCTGGATGTTCAAGCTGGTTTCAGAAAAGACCAAGGATCGAGAGACATCACTGCTGATACACACTGGATAAATGAGAAAGCAAAAGAATACCAAAGAGAAGTCAATAAGTGCTTTATTGACTACAGAAAAGGCTTTGATTGTGTCAACCATGTCAAGTTGTGGAATATCCTTAGGAAAATGGGTGTCCCAGAACATCTCATTGTACTCATGAGAAACCTGTACAAAGGACAGAAAGCCACAGTCAAGACAGAACATGGTGAAACAGACTAGTTCCAGATCGGCAAAGGAGTAAGACAAGGCTGTATACTTTCTCCTTATTTATTCAGTTTATATGCTGAACATATACTGAGAGAAGCTGGATTGGAAGAAGATGAGCGTGGTTTTAAAGCTGGAGGGAGAATCATCAATAACCTGCACTATGCTGATGACACCACTCTGATAGCTGAGAATGTGGATGATCAGCAAGCTCTAGTAATGAAAGTCAAGGAACACAGTGAAAAAATGGGACTACGACTAAATATCAAGAAGACTAAACTAATGACAACGGGTACAGCAAATAGCCTCAGAACTGATAATAAAGACACTGAAGTGGTGAATAGCTTCTGCCTTTTAGGATCAACCAACAGTAAAGGATCCAGTAGTCAAGAAATACACCACAGACTAGCACTTGGTAGGGTTGCAATGAAGGCCTTGTAAAGAGGATTTAGATGCTGCGATGTGTCTATACCTACAAAGATTAGAATCGTTTGAACAATGGTTTTTCCTGTGACACTCCGAAAGCTGAACTTCAAAGAAGCATGATAGGGGAAAAAATTTGACACTTTTGAACTTTGGTGCTGGAGAATATGTTTGAGGATACCATGGACAGCCAGGAGAAGAAACAAATGGATCATAGAACAAATCAATCCAGAATTTTCACTTGAGGCACAAATGACTAGGCTCAAACTATCATACTTGGGACACATTATGCGAAGACCCAGCTCCCTTGAGAAGTCCATAATGCTGGGGAAAGTGTAAGGAAAGAGAAGAAGAGGATGACCAGCAACAAGGTGGATGGACTTGATTACGACAGCAATGAATGCACCACTGAGAGACCTTAAAGGCCAAGTTGAAGACAGATCATCCTGGAGAGAATCTATCTATGTGGTCGCTAAAAGTCGACACCGACTTGACTTCATTTAATCAATCAATCAACTGCTTGCATGCATTTGTTATGGGAATGAAGAGAATTTGCATCTGCTGTGTGAAATATTAAAACACAACTCGGATAAATTTAAAAAGCTAGAAAATTTAAATTTGGTGCCTCAGTTGACAAGATCTCTTATTAAAAGAAAGGTCATTACTGATGCAATTTGCAAAGGATCCCACAAAATATGGACCTGTGTTTCCTGGAACTGGTCTTTTGGTTGAGGTTGCATTGACCATTCCAAGTAGTACTGCAAAAGTCGAGACTTGTCTTTCTCATTTAACATCAGTTTTACATCCACAGAGATTATCAGTGCTATATGAATATAAAGCTGATCTTGTTCTTTTGAGTTATAATAAGGACGTAACTAGAGCATTGGACTTGGATGAACCAGTACTATGTTTTGCAGCATCAAAGAGAAGAACACTTTTGTGATAAACTATAAGAATACTCTTGTTGTAGGCTCTTAATGAAAACAGTTTACTACTTTAACAATGTGAATTTTTAATTAATAATAAATGTTGTTAGCCGTCTATAACAAATTGTTCAATAACAATTTTTTATTAAATTTATTAAATGTATTGATTCAGAGAATTCCAATTTCTGTATACTTTTGCACTACTTCAGTATAAGTGCCCCAGACTGCAAGTTGTCTTAGAAAGGCCAGATAAACTGCCTCCCCCCTGCACTTTTGTTGGCCCCTCCAAACTTTTAGGCTGGCTATCAACCTGAGTCCTCCCCACACCTCCATGAAATACATAAAAATGTAAACACCGTGATACATCATTTTAAAAATTATGATGGTGACTGATGGGAATTTCCTCATCCTTTCTGATCTCTTGGTAGGTACCTTTTCCTGGTCACATCCAGTTGGTGTAACGTCCCCTTTTGTATCAGCCCTAGGAGCTCCCCAGCTAAATGATGTGAGAATTTAGGTTTCTTACTCTGGATCTGAGAATGCCTCATAATGGGTTTTCCTGTAGCAATTCAATAAGGCAGGAATTGTCAGAGGTTGTTGGATTACAGCTCCCTTCATCCCCAGCCACAGTGACTGAGGACAATGAGAGTTGTAGTCCAACAATATTTGGCAACCCAAGATTGAAAACCCCTGCAGTGAGGCTTATCGTCTTCACAAGGCAGTACACAACCAGGACAATGTGGGGCATCTTTGCTGGTGCCAGGCACTGCATCATCCCCTTTTTGATTTGCTCCTCAAAGACCCTTTTGAAGGAAAGAGAAATAGGAATGCCTCTTCTCAGATGGCAGCACTGCCACCATGGGTTTTTTAAGTAATTGAAAAGAATTAACTTTTAAAACGATCGACTTCCTAATTAATTGAGGGGACCCTTTTAATTAATCAAAAGGTTTTAAATCAGTAAACCTAAGGAATTAATTGACTGAGCCCTGGAGCCCAACTGCTTTTCATTATATGGGATGAAAGTAGACAAGAAGGATTTCTAGCTGCTGTGCAATCTGGACTTAACTCTGTTACTAGTAAGACGTCTGACCTCTCTGGATATCACCTTGTGCAAGGTGTAGTGGAAATGTAATGTAGCTAACCATATACGAACTCCAGAAATTCAGCATACAATGTTGGGAGCCTAGTCAGGAGTCTAGCATGGCTCAGATCCAGGTACTGATGCAACAATACAGCTCAAGGCAAGAATTTAAGACAACCATAGAGCCAGGTTCAAGATGTGATTGTGACGAAATGGGCTTTGTTTTGTTTTAGAGTTACAATTACAGAGGGTAATATTTGCTTCTATTTATGTTTGTGTTAAATTATGCTGGAGGTTATGTACTGAATGTACTAGAGGCAGTAAAAGCACTGTGGTGATTGGGCAAGGGAGGTTATTTTGTAAGCAGGTTGGTACAAGGGGTTTGTGTGAGTTAAAGTCAACAGGAGTTTTCTGTTACTGTTGGGAACATGTGCTTCATTTAGCTCTGTGTAAAAGGATAACTGTTGTATGCTTTTCCAACCAGAATAAATCCCTGGTGGTTGTTTATCCTGATTGGCAACTTTATTGTCAATAACAGAGGAACTGTTGGACCAAAACAGCAGGCCTGCTCTACTTTGGACCCCCAGCTGTTTGGACAACTCCTCCCATAATCCCCAGTCAAAGTGGTCAATAGCCAGGGATTATGGGAGTTGTAGGCCAACATTTGCATGAGGGCTGAAGTTAGTAGTCCTGCAGTACAGTGACCCTGAGAAGTTTGGAGGCTGAAAGTTTCTTCAAGTGGTGGCAGTGAACTGAAATTTTTCACTACAAGTGTCTCAGTGTTGCATCCCAGTGATTTTCCAGTGTAGATTTTCCTCCCCCTCCCCCGTAGAGAATTTGGATTTTTATTGGCTGCATCCATTCCTTTTATTATCTATCTATCTATCTATCTATCTATCTATCTATCTATCTATCTATCTATCAGTCATGGAATTTTTATTCTGCTTTTCCATTCTCAAAAGAGAAAGCTCAAGATAGTTTACATCACAAAGCAAAAAAGCACAATCCAGAAAGAATCCTAAAACCAGACATGAATCATATATTACAACACCATCGGTTACTGGTGATGCAGTTATGCTGCTGTTCTATTTTTGTGCTTTTTAATTAGTTTTTACATTCTTTTGTTGTTAGATGCTTTATTACAGCTACGAGCCACAAAGGTCCCTTTTCTCCATCTTGTAAAGCATTTGGAAAATAACCAACGTGTCTGAATATTATCATTACTTAAACTCTAAATAGTGGTTGCAAGAAAAATCTGTGGTGACAGGATTTATTTATTTTTACTGCACGCTAAATGTTTGTGCAGATTTACACATCTGTGCAATTATAGCTGCAAAGAAATATGCTTTGTTTAGTTCACAGAAGGAATCATAGGTAGCAACATTCATTGAGGTCATTCATATGACCTTTGAAGGAGGGCAGAAGAGCATCCCTTGTGGTCCCGGGACGCATGGCTCATGCACCCATCTGACTGGCGATTTTGTGATCCATGTGGCATTCTGGAGGCCAGGAAAAATGCATTCCGGCCTCCAGATATCCCACAATGCCCCGTGCGATGATCGGGGTGTATTGAGGGATTCTGCCACGAGTCAGGCACTTTAGGCATCCGGCTCTGTGTCTGCTTGGGCTGCATGCAGCCCAAGCATTCACACAACCCTGTACCTGAGTACAGGTAAACGATACCTAGGTAAGCAGTCAGGTAAAAATCCTGGGCTACATGGAAAGGCAGCGCCGGGATTGGCTTCAATCCCGGCACTTCACATGAGTAGCCCTACCCAGGTAGGGCTGCTTGTGTGAACAGCCTCATTATTTTCTTGGTTCTGAGCTGGACGTGCAGCACAGCCTACAAGCGGAGATGTCACTGCACATTGCATCTTACTGTTTCCATGTATTGTTTTGTTTCTCAATATTCTTGCCAGGTAGCTCCACTATTGCTATCTTTATTTTCCAAACCTACGTTTCAGATGGGTTCCTCTTGTTCAGCCTTCTGGATTTCTTCAAAGTAGGATCTGTATACTGCCAAATGATGCTGTGTGAAATTAATAAAATACGTCCAGAACTTTGTCTTAGCAGAGCCAAACTCTAACTCAAACCATTTGCCCTTGCAGTAATAATATACAGAAGCATAGTAGCATAGGGAAATGTTTGCTTGTGATGACTTTGGCCCTTGTCCTATGAGCTACTGAGCATCTCAGAAGAGAATAAGAATTTCTCCAGTCGATTTGATTATAAATCATTGTCATTAATATCATGAGCTTAGCCATTTGATGTTTATTCAAGAGTACTCTTTATCATACAGTGGCAATTAAATAACCCTCAATATTGAGATGACCAGTCAAATTCACAAGGGTACATGTCAAGCAGCTGAAATTGACATTGATACTGGATACTGACCATTTGGGATGTAGTGATTTAGAGATGCAGCTCTGTGGAATGTGGGTGCCTTGGATAATTGATTGTATGAGTCCAGTAGAAAGGAAGCTATGCCCAAGAGACAGAAGTGTGTTAGTGAATCCTAGGAATTGCTGCATATGTCTAAAATTTCTGAAAAACAGTTTGTGTTACTTTCAGTACCTAAATCCTATTCAGACATTACATTGCACATGAATACTGATGTTTGGACACATGTTCATGGTTTTGTGTGAATGTACATGGGTGCATGTGATAAGGGTGGGGTTGTATCAAGAGCATACCAATCCTGATGTCAGGATCTCCTGATGTGCTATTAGGGTGTCCCTTAATGACCCGAGGGGGCTGTTTATTTGAATTGTGCCACATGTAGAGGGGCCATTCAGATGAATAGCCCCCTCTTGTGATATAAGGATGCACTGGGAGTGCATTGGGACGTCCTCTAATGATACAGGATGGGTGTGCTCTTGGCACAACCCTATCACATGTGCTGTGGGTATCTTGTCCGCACCATCCTCATTTGTTCATTTTAAAAGTGAACCTGGATACAGCCCACCCTCAGATTTATTTATTTATTTATTTATTTATTTATTTATTTATTTATTTATTTAGCAATTTTGTATACTGCCCATTGCCGAAGTCCCTAGGTGGTTTACAACATCAAAACAAAACAAAAATTTTAGAATAACTTAACACATCTAAAAGTTCATATTAAAAGAGCTAAAAACAAAATAGCTAAAAAGATGTAGATAGGAAGTGTATTACCCCACATTCATTGAACATAAGGTATGAATAACTGTCCATGTGTAATTCATACCATAATAATACCATACGGTATGAATAACTGTTCATGTGTATACAGATCTGTCCATGTGTAACTCTGTACAGCAATTGTATGTATGTTGAACATAACTTGTGTATGGGGCTGTATAGACCCACTGCACTCTTAAGTTGGCTATATAGGATTTGCTTAGGTCCCCATCTACTCAGGAGGTGAAGTGGACAGTAAAGCAGACCAGAGTCATCTTATTTACTTTATTTCTTTATTATCGTCGTTACCTTCATTTTCTGACCATGAACACCTGCGGCAATGAAAATGTTATAAAATACTTACAATCCAATAAAATCCTATTTAAAATGGCATCATAAAAATAGTAGTAATAATGAAGCAAAGCTGTGGCTCTGATTCTATGAAACCAGGAGCTTCCACAAACATAGTTTCCAGCTTTCAGAGTAAATGTTGAGTGAAGCCACTTTGAATTACACTCGTGGCATGAGGGAAGCAGCCCCTCCACTCTGCTCTCGGGTTTTCTTTTTGCGCAGGGTCACGTTGCATGCCTCCATGTTTTCCTTCTAGCCAATGGAGTATGAGTGAGTGAGTAAGTGAGGCACTTAACATGAGTGGGTGTGAAGCGCCTCACAGTGGTTTGCGGGGAGAGCGGGTTTAACATGTAGCCCTGGACGGCTGGCTCAGCCACCCACACAACTACTGGCTCCGTTACAGAGCTCGTGGGGGCTGCAGGGATCAAGGGGCCACTTGGCCTCCGGAAGTCCCATGATGCCCTGTGCAAAGCATGGGGGACATTCTGGGGGACCTGCAGAACTGTGAGGTTTCTTGTAGCCTTCTGGCTGTGTCTACTCGTGTGTCACCACGCACCACAGTGGCACACAAGCAAATAAATAAGATTAACAGAGCTCTCGCTCTGTTAACCTCGTTTAAGGGGAGGTGGATTTAGGTGGGCTAGCTGCCTTGGGACCACTGGGCTTGCCCGTGGTTCCGATGAGCACCAGAAAGTGGGCTAGGCTCCTTAGCCCGCTTTCTGGTGATCGTCAGAATAGCCTCAGTAAGTGAAAGAGTGAGGCTATTCACATGATGGTAGAAAATCGGGCTAGCCTCCGCTAGCCCGATTTTCTACCATCACAAGAACCACCAGGCTCGTCTGCGAGCCCGGTGGTTCTTAAGCGGGTCACCCGCTTAAGTAGCCCAGTGTTTAAACCAGGTTTGTGGAGCGAGCGCTCTGCAAACCCAGTTTTTGCAATCGTGATTTGCTGCAGCGTGGCTCTGCACCGTGGCAACTCACTAGTAGACCCCCGTCTGGGAAGCGAAAAGCAGCCTCCGAGCTCAGGAGTCTCTCTAGCATGCCCTGAGCACTCACTCAGGACATGCTGGAGCTTCTGGGGACCGCATGGCCCCTGATCCCTCCAGCCCCCGCCGGCTCCGTAACAGAGCTGGCAGTCGAGTGGGTGGCCAAGCTGCTGCCCTGCTCGTCTATGAATAATAATTCTATGATAGCAAATTAGAGTGGATTCATGGTGTCTCATTGAAAATCTCATTTGCTATCATAGAATCCACACTCAGAATACCTCAGAAACAACAGAACCCTGTACCCCATGGGTTAGCAACCCATGGGGGTGGTTGTCACCCTATGTGCACTACACCACCACTCGCTCTGGGCCACCCCAGCACCCTCCAAGTGCACTTATGGGGCTGCTGAAATCTCCATTATACCTTATGAGGAAAAACCTTAAAGACGCGTAAACTTCAACTATTCACCAAAAATCAGCCCTCTGCCCAAATCCTTTGAAAAAAATCAGGTAGCTTCCTTGCCCCTACCCGGCACTACCACCAACCCCACACCGCTCTAGGCCACCCCTTTACCCCCGATGTGAAGCGATACACCTTCCATTATACCTAATGGGGGAAAACCTTAAAGATGCGTAAACTTCAGAAATTCACCAAAAATCATCCCTCTGCCCAATTACTCTGCAATTGGGGTGGTAGCCTTCGCCCATTAGGCACTACCACCCCACCCCACTCTTCTGGCCCATATCCCATGTTATGCCCCGATCTGCCCCAAAGACACTAAAACTTCAAAAATTCACCAAAAACCAGCCCTTTGCCCAATCCCTCTGCAATTGGGGTGGTAGCCTCCACCCATTAGGCCCTACCACCCCACCCCACTATTTGCCCCTGGGACCCGAAATTCGAGCAGACGTCACATCAGACCTTTTTGCATTGAAGTCAATGGGAGGCAAAAAGGCGGGAAATTCAAATAGACATCATTGCTCAAAATGGGGGTGGGGGAGAGAAGGCATTTATTGGACACAAAATGGAGGTCCGAAACATCCGAATATTTCAGATCCGAAACAGGGGTGATTTGTTTCAGATCCGAAATTTTTCAGGGTTCTTCGGGGGTGATTCGGTTCGGATCCGAATCACCCAAAATTCGCTGTTTCGGGTACAGATCATTCTGTACCCGAAACATTTTGCACATCCCTAGTTAATGACTCTCTTACCACGTTAATGACTCTACTTCAGTGCCTCTCTCTATTTTCCCTAGGGTTTTCAGGAAAACTCACTTAGAACCAGAATTTTAAAAACCTGGAAATAAATCGAGACAAGCTAGAATTCGGAAGACAAAGCCCAATTTGTGTGGGGGGTGCTTCCAAAGATCTCAAATGGACTTCGGGGTAAGTTTGGTTGGTGTGTGAATGTACACACTCTCTTCCAGAGGAGATTCGTGGTAGCAGCCCTGTGTGGAAACGCCCCACATTCCCCGAAAGGTCTACCTCTAGTTTTCTGGAACCCTTTAAAAAACAACAACAACCTGAGGCAGGCCTTGGAACGTCTCTGACTGCCTCAGTAGGGTTTGGTTGGTTCTTTTGTAATTGAGCACTTTGCTAGCCTGTGGCATTTGTGCATTTTTAGGTTCATTTGTGAATTTTGGAAAGTCATCTGTATTCCTTTGTTAGCTGCTTAGTGTCACTGGAATATACAGGATATTGGGCTGGTTTGGGAGCTGTGCTGGGATCACGCCTGCCCTGACATCACCAAAGGATTCCCAAAGCGGTCTCAGATGTCCTTAAGGACTTCTTAATGACTGCCTGCTAGGCAGAATTTAGCAGGTGCATCTTTCCCCATGATATTATCTTTACACCAGGAAAACTATCACCTGTTGAATTTCTGCCTGTTGGAGAGAAGAATGTAGACAGCCATACAAAGAAGCAATTACAAAATAAATTGGTAATAATAAGTAGAACTCTGCCTTTTGTAGCCTAATACAGCTGCCTTTCAGTTGCCAACTATTTAATTCCTTGTTAGGAATGCTTACTGCAACTTTTTTTAAAAAAGGAACCTGGAATTATTTTTTCCTAGCATAAGGGATTGCTGTTTGATACAGCACCATACATAAAGCACCATCCTTATTGCTTCTCTTGCTGCTGATTCGATTAACTGAGAAAAACAATATTCTTCACAGCTGCCTAGATGCCCTTTGGATTTTAGTGCCAATATTGGCAAAACAAATAAACAAAACCCACCAAACAATAAAAAGGGGAGGTAAATAGGGTTGCCAACTTTTTCTGGCAGGGCTTCTGTGCCTTGAGCAGCTGTGGGACAAGCAGAAATTCAGCAGCTGGTGCTTTCCACATTATCACATCTCCATGTCCAAAGACAGCTTCACCTATCCTGAATTCCTGCTTGTTGCACAGCTGTTAAAAGCATAGGGACTGCCAGAGTAAATGTTGTCAACCTAATGTTTTGTTGAATATCTAGTAATTCAATCATTCCTAGAACGTCTGGGAAGCTTCCATTGACTTGTGGAACAAATGAAGTATCTTTAGATGACTTAAGGATTGGGTGTGTGTGTAAATGGTGTATTATTTGTGCCATTATAGTAACAGCTGCTGAAATTCAGTTTTGCAAATAATGCCATAGACTGCTGGTTGAATATATTTAAAATGTTTGTTTAGTTTCAGTGCTAGACTGTTTCCTGTACAGTGCCTACTGAATATGGGGAGATGTAAATGTAACATTCATATGTATGTGTCTATTCCTTTAATTTTGAATCATCTCAATATTTTCAGTGCTTTTGTTTCTGTTGTCACAATAAATCTGGATACTTCAATGAGCTCTATGTGGGGCTGCCCTTGAAGACAGTTCAGAAGCTTTAGCTGGTCCATAACGATGCTGCCAGAATGCTCGTGGGTGAAAGTCACTTCATGATTGTCTTACCCATTATGCAGCAGTTTCATTGGTTAGCAGTCTGCTTCCAGGCTGGATTCAAGGTTAGGGTTAAAGCCCTACAGGGCTTGGGTCCGGGTTACCTGTTGGAAAGTATTCACCCATTTGAACCTGCCAGGGTCCTCTGCTCGGCATTTGAGGCCCTGCTTATGGGCCTCAAGTGCTAAGAGATCTGGTTGGCGGGGACTAGAGACAGGGCCTTTTTGGTTGTGGCCCCTTGGCTTTGGAACAACCTCTCTGAAGAGCTTTGCCATGCACCTTCCCTCAGTGTTTTTAAAAAACAGTTTAAAACTCATCTTTTAAAAGAGGCTTTAAAATGTTTTATCTGCTGCTTGTATCTGGTAAGTTTTTTAGATTTTTAGTTCTCTGTTTTTCGCTTTTTATTAATAACTTTTAATTGGAAACTTGTAAAATTTGTAATTTTAAATGTGGTTTTAGCCTGGTCTTTTAACTTATTACACTTTTACTTTATATTGTATCTGTTTTGTTGGTGTTGTGGGCCGCCCCAAGCAGTAATGTAATGGAGGGACTAGGTATAAATATTTTGAATAAATAAGTAGGATAGCAAGCAGCCAAATTTAATGAGCTTATGTGATCTGCTGGAATATTTTACTGTTTTACAGTGTTCAGTTTTAGTTTACAGAAAACTGTGGGAAGTCCAAAATGCTTGACCCAGTCCCATTTTTTGTTAAGGTTTAAGAGGGTGTGTGGGTGACACTCTGAACACAGTGATAGGAACAAGATGCTGATTCTTTATATTCATGTGATGTATACATTAAGATATATAAGCTATTTCAGGTCTTGCATTTGCCTTCTTTTAGTAGATTGACGCCTGTACATATTGATATATATGTTTGAATTGTGCAAATCCTTTGCCACAGTATTAACAATGTGATAAACAGATCTATGTGACTAAAAGGCTTCCATATCCATCAACAATGAATAAGAGAACTCACTTGGTTTCATATATATCATGTTCTTTTGGAACAACATGGCAACAACCACCTGTACTAAATTGCATTTTTTACTTTCTGTTTCTCTTGGTTTAGTTTTACCTACATTGTTTGTATAGTTGTATGCTTGTCATTTCCCTTTTTCAATTTAGTAGCTCTTTCAGATCCTCTCTATGTACACAGATTATGTCTTTCCTATTCTTCATAGGCTGCATTCTCACAGACACAAGGAACTTGGTTTAAAAGTTAATCAGGATCAGCAAACCCCTAGGGAAAATTTAAGAACAATCCTGATCAAACCACTCTGGTTAACCAGTGTTTAACCAAGATAAATAACTGGGATTCAATCCTAGTTATCTACCTTGTTAACTGTGCTGGTTTGAACAGGGTTGTCCTGAAATTCTGTGTTATCATAATCAGCTCTGTGGGGCTTGCTGATCCTGATTAACATTTTAACCAGGATCCTTGTGATTGTGAGAACGCAACCTTAATGTGCATTTATTTAGCACTCTCCATTTAGGCTCCTTTCTGTATCAGCCCTCATTCTTTTTCATTTTATTCTTTGATCTTTTTGATGCATCTTGACTTTAACTTTGTCTATCCATCTTTCTGTCCATTGTATGTCCAATGGTGCCGTATGCCAGCGTTTTCTCCATCCCTGTTTCATACTCCTTTGTCTGCAATGTCAAAACAGCCCTTCTCTTACAGGTTCATCACTGCAGTTATCTTTTCTTTGCTGCATCACTGTAGTCTTGATGCTGATGAGCTAACCCACAGTTTGAGAGTTATACAGTTATACATAGATTGATAATATAATCACCATGGCAACTGTCAAACCTCCCAGAAGAATCATTCAAAATAATTCATATTTGTGACCTCACCTGACACAAGAAGCCTTTTTCTGCTCCTTACTTGAATTAAATACTTTGATACAAGGTTAGAGAAGATAGTCAGAAACTTATAATATAAACTAAACAAAGCAGATACAAACAAGAGGACAATCTATGATAAAACTGAAAGACATTTGTGTAGATTGATATCTATAAGCCACAAAAACGAAATAAAAGGATAGCAAAACTTTACAACATTAGATTTGAACTTCAGTGCTTATATTAACAAAAAGACTTCTCAGATGTTTGGACAACCAGCTGGTCATAAAGCAAGTAAATGTTATTTTTCAGGCTGGTCACTAATCTGAAGACTCCGTAGAGATTATTCTGTAGCATGTGTTGCAACCCCCTCAGATCAGAATGGGTAAATGTTTTTTCTAAAAGATACTGTAAGGAGTGGGGGTAATTTAAGGCCCATTAAAATGAATGGGGTTTTTGTTATTGACTTCATTGGGTTATGGATGGCACCCTGTATCTAAACCTGTCAGTCTCAGCTGGGCCTCTTTGACCTTTCCTGCAGCATGCTAGTAATGAGATTGACCTTTCCCTTCCAAACACAGTTTCATAGCTTGACACAAAGAGCTAAGCACTGTCAATATAAGTCTATATTCTCAAGAGATGCCATTTTCTGATTAAAGCAAATCAGAAATGTTCAGACTTGGCATGGAAATATTAAAATGCTTTCCAGATGTTTTATTTAAAAAATAGCACTGCACACTTTTCCTTGGTCACAATGATTTTCTTTTTTCTTTTCATCATCCATTTCCTACACATAAAGAAGACAAAGTGGATCTACAGTCAAGCCAAATGATGACCATCACTCTGTGTGTGTGTGTGTGTCCCTTGCTCTTTTGTTGCTCTACTACTACTTTCTGTATCATTATTTATAACCTTCCAGTTAAAGTTCAAAGATGCAATCCTACACCCTGCACTCACAGATGCAAAGCATGTCCCACAGCGCCCTATTATAACCCTCCCATCTCTGATCAGTGGCTTCCATGCATGCTGCATTGCTGCTCTTCCAAGTGTGTGCTTCAGTTTGGGAGGACCATTTAATTCTCTCCAAGCCTTCCATTTTCCTGCCATCTTATCCTGCTGCCAGATCTTACTCAGACTTTTGTGTGCAGCTTGACTTCCTTTTTTTTTTTTTTTTTTTTGCTGGAATTAGCCTGTGGCCCTGGAGAAAGAGAGCTGCTGAATGCTGGTGCTAGAACAAGGGAGTGGTAATAAAAGCATTGCTGCCTCAGCTGCAATCCAGTGGCCATGCTGGATTGAAAGAGCCAGCATGGTGTAGTGCTTAGAGTGCTGGTCTAGGGCCGGGAAGACCCAAGTTCAAATCCCCATTCAGCCATGATACTTGCTGGGTAACACTGGGCCAGTCACGTCTCTCAGCCTAACCTACTTCACAGGGTTGTTGTGAGGAGAAACGTAAGTAAGTAGTACATTGCTCTGGGCTCCTTGGAGGAAGAGAGGGATATAAAAAATGATTTAAAAAGAAAGAAAGATAAAAGAGCAGCAGCACGTTATGCAGGTGGGGAACAGGAAGATTATTTTGATTGATTGATTGATTGATTGATTGTTAAATTTATATACCACCTTTCATTAAATAATCCCAAGGCAGTTTACAGCAAAAATTTAAACACAAGATGGTAAAAAAAGACACAATTAAAAGATTAAGTGAAAAATATTAAACAAATCTGATTAAAAATTTAAAATAAAAGCAATAGAGAGTATAAAGAGCAGCAGCAGAGAATCAAATAAATGCCTGGGCAAAAAGCCAAGATTTTACACTCTTTCGAAAAGCTGTGATGGAGACTGAGGAGCTAATAGTCACCGGGAGAGCATCCAGAGTCTGGGGGCAGCAACAGAGAAGGCTCTGTCCCATGTGCACGACAAATGAGCCTCTCTCATTGCTGGCAACCGTAGCATCTGAGGGGCCCTCAGATGACCTTGTCAAGCGGGCAGTAACCCTTGGGAGCAGGTGATCCCTTGGGTATCCCAGGCCCAAACCATTAAGGGCTTTAAAGGTCAAAAAGAGCACCTTGAATTGGACCCGGAAACAAACTGGTAGCCAGTGCAGCTCTTTCAAAATGGGTGTGATGTGCTCCCACCGGGCAGCTCCAGATAAAACCCTTGCTGCCGCATTTTGCACTAGCTGCAGTTTCTGGATATTCTTCAAGGGCAGCCCCACGTAGAGCGTGTTACAGTAATCCAGCCATGCCGTGACTAAGGCATGGGTAGCCATGGCCAGATCTGCCTTCTCGAGAAAGGGACGCAGCTGGCGCACTAGCCGAAGCCGTGCAAAGGCACCCCTGGCCACCGCCTCCACCTGAGCTTCCAAATGCAGAGCTAGGTCCAGTAATACCCCCAAGCTGTGTACTTGCTCCTTCAAGGGGAGTGCAACCCCATCCAGAACCGGTAAAATCTCATCCCGATTGGTTCTCCTATTGACCAACATTACCTCCGTCTTGTCCAGATTCAATTTCAGTTTATTAGCCCACATCCAACCCATCACGGCCTCCAGCCCCTGATTCAGGACATCCACCACCACCCTAGGATCAGGTGACAAGGAGAGATAGAGCTGAGTGTCATCCGCATATTGCTGACATCTCAGTCCAATTCCTCGGATGACCTCTCCCAGCAGTTTCATGTAGATGTTAAACAGCATGGGGGACAAGACTGAACCCTGTGCGACCCCACAGGCCAATGGCCACAGAGCCGAGCAGTAGTCCCCCAGCACCACCTTCTGGACCCTCCCCCCAAGAAAGGACTGGAACCACTGAAACGCAGTACCTCTGATTCCCATACTCGAGAAGCGACCGAGAAGGATACCATGGTCAATGGTATTGAACGCCGCCTAGAGGTCCAGCAGAACCAACAGGGACGCACTCCCCCTGTCTAGTTCCCAGAATAGGTCATCCACTAGAGCAACCAAGGCAGTCTCAGTCCCATATCCGGGCCAGAAGCCAGATTGCAAAGGGTCCAGATAATCCGTATCATCCAAGACCCTCTGCAGCTGGGATGCCACCACATGCTCCATCACCTTGCCCAAGAAGGGAAGGTTAGACACAGGTCTATAATTGTCCAGGTTGGAGGGATCAAGGGAGGGCTTTTTTAATAGAGGTCTTACCATCGCCTCCTTGAGGCACGATGGCATCCTGTCCTCCCTTAATGAGGCATTAATAATAACCTCCAACCATCTACCTGTCTCCTCCCTGGCAGCTTTTATTAACCATGAAGGACAAGGGTCAAGAGCACACGATGTTGCCCACACACTGTCCAGGATCTTGTCCACATCCTCAGGCTGCACCAACGGAAAAGAATCCAACACAATAGGACCAGATGGTACCAGAGGCATGTCTGCCGGAACTGCCAAAACTCTGGAGTCCAAATCAGCATGGATGTGAGCGACTTTATCCGTAAAGTGACATGCAAACTGATCATAGCGGGCTGTGGATGGTTCCTCCCCCATTACCTGGGGGGATGTGTGCAGCAATTATAATAGGGTCCCCCTGGAGCCCCTCTGTACCCTGCTCTTGATAAGCACAAGGTGCAGAATTACACCCAAGAAAAATAAACTGTAAATAAATGCAACATCTTAAAACAGTGAAAAAGACCCATTTCCTTGCCTTCGGCCTGGTTACTGAACACTGCTCAAGTATTTCAATACAGGAAAATCATTACAAGCCTGGGATGGTCTACCATCCCATATTTTTCTCTTTTCATGTGTTCAACAGACATATAAAAGGGTTCCATACTTCCCTGAAGCAATTCAACTTTTTTTAGCCTGGGCCACTATTTAGTCAGTTAACATTTTCATTATGATTTTCCAGATAAGTTCACCTGTTTTCATATTCAGGAGCTGTGCTCATTGTTTTTATTTTTCACTGAAATCTTAGATTTCAGTTACAAATACTATGTTCTTAATACCACTTGATTTAAAGGACAATTTCAAATCCATTAACTAGGTGAAATATTTTTGTTAAGAAGAGATAACTGTAAAAGCAAAATAGTCATTGGTATTTTGGAGGTCCATAGAGCCCACAGAGAGATTTCACGGAAGAGGATTGTCAGATTATTTGTTCATAGTGTTGAGAGCAACAAAATATTGCAAAACATGTTGCACAATAGGCTTGTCTGAGACAATGAACATTTGATCTCTAGCCAGTCTTGACGCAGGCAGTGTGACAGCATATATGCATCAGCATGACCTTACTTGCATATTCCAGTTCAGAATAATGGCAAGCAACACAAAGGCAATTTGAAGCAGTTTGGATGAACAAATTCAATTACATTTCAGTAAAATATATATAATAAAGTTGTCCCTGAGCATTTCTAAGACTCAAGGATACTGGGTTTTAACAGGTCTAGGCATAATGCCACCAGTCATAAACTTTGCAAATGCCATCTTTTGTAATACGTAATATAATTTCTTTTATACAATTTATCTTACCATAATTGCTAACAGAAGACATGTGTGCAACAAGTGAAAGGTAATGCATTTCTAGATCTAACCATTCACAAAACAAGCATCAGTATCCACAGTCTTGCTTTTTCCAAATGTTTACAGATGCATTGGTGATTGACATTTTTTCAAGACACTGATAGAACTTGTTTTAACGTTAATCTGCTGATATAGAGGCAACTTGGCCAGTTAAGATGTCTACACTGGATTTAAATGAACCTGTTTTTTATGTCAAACATGTGTGTATTATAAGTGGGAAATGGTCCACAGATGCTGAGTAATGTTATCTGAGCTAAAGCTCTCATGTCCCATTCTCCTCTAGTGGGGGAAATGCTTGCATGGGTTCAGTGTGACAAATTATGCATGGTGTTGCTTTATTCATTTTTTTAAAACCTATGACTTACTGTGACATTTATATGTACATGTTCTTAAAGCTACACTAGTGCAGGGTATATCCTTGGTGGGAATATTTCTTGACAGTGTGACTCTTCAGTTCAGGGGCGTAACTATAATAGGGCAAGGGGAGACAGTGGTCTGGGGGCCCACTGCCTTGAGGCCTCCCCAGAGGCAAGTCACATGACTGACTCCCCCAGCCACGCACCCGCCCGGGCTTCCTTCAGTTGTGTTCATCCTCCAAAATTGATGTGAGTGTTAAGATCTGGAGTTACCAGAACAGCATGTCTTTCTCTAGTACCATTAAATGGCTTGCATCATCCACAATTTACAAAACCTTTTAAAAAATAATTTATTTATTTACTTCATGAGCTGAGCTTCAGTGGGGGGGGCATTTTAAAATCTTGTCTCTGGGCCCACTCCAACCTTGCTACGCCCCTGCTTCAGTGGATCATCTTTCATTTCATTTCTCACATCCACACTGTGAAGTTGTTAAAATTTTGCCTTCTTTGTACCTGAATCAAAGCCTGTTGAAACTGGTGAATAGACTGAACTGTTGTTTTTCTTCAGTGTATTTTTGCCTGGTATTGCAGTGGTGCATCACTGTCAAGAAGAAGACTAATGGGCAAGGTTGCAATCCAGCTATTAATTTATAACCGATTACTCACAGTCATCAAAATTATTGTGCTACACTGGTATTGCACTTAATTTTGAAATATCTTACTGAAATTACGTTAAATGGTTCAAAGAAACATGAAGTAGACAGAGAAGTTGCTGCATATATATACACATATATATTGAGGTGTAGTGGATACAGGATAGAAATACAGGATGATCATTTCCTTTCTTTGTAATGTGACTGGACTCTGGAGATGTATCGGTTTGTGCTGTGTTGTTATTGTTTAGTCTTTTCTCATAAGCTTGTGAAAGATGACTACATATGAAAGTCTTATTTAGCTGAATGGACTTCCCACATTGAAGTAATGTTTACATGGAAACAGTGGTGCTCTTCATTTATTTGAGAGCGTTTGAGGGCGTTTGCAGTATCTCTGCTCTGACGAAAAAAGAGACCACAATAAGAAAACCGAGTGGATTTCATTAGCATTGTGGCAAAATTCTCTTCTTCCTTCTCTGCTGCTGCTGGAAATTCCTACCAATAAATTATTAAACAAGAGAAATATCTTGCTCATGAGGATCTACCATAGTTCTGTACAATAAAGGAGTATCTTTGAATTGTTTCTTCTTCACATGCATTTCCACTCTTCATCCATTCTTAGAATAACACCAGATCAATATACATCCAATGCCCTTGATTGTGTCTCAAAAGGCACAAGCTAATGATGCTGACAGCTTTCCAGTTGGCCCAATGTGGGATAAATTATCCCGAAGAAAATTGTAGAATGTTTTCCAGTAATGCTATTAATGCAAAACATGCCATCAGCAATATGTCTCAATGCTTAATAATACATTATAGGATAAACAAGAGGGATAATGGAAGAATCTTCTTAACTACTGAAAAAACATTGCTGACGTATGTTTTTGCACCTTCTTCAATTCTCAAAAAAGGCTCCTTTCAAATGGGAGGATCGTTTAAAGAAGAACAAAATTGCTTATACTGGCTGTACAGCATTCTAAGAAAGAGATAAAGGTAGGATTTAATTTCATTCTTTTTGGAATGTTAAGTTGCTCTCAACTAATCCCCCTGAAGTTTGTATTTAAAATAGTCCAAGAAAAAGGTGTTTTGGATGACCTCTTGGGAGAGATGAAATACAGCAGAGATGATACATTAAGCAACTTTTGAGGCCCTATAATAGAATGAGCACATGCCTATTATGGATAATACGTGCAGTCTGGTATATGTATATTAGTTATATGTGTATATAAAACCAGCCTACTTGTTAGTAGGGACTAGGGATGTGCATGAACCGGTTCGGAGGTCCGGTTCAGTGGCAGGGGCTGTTTACCTTTTAAGAAGCAGGGAGGGTGCTCATTCCCTCCCACTGTGTTTCCACTATCTGTAAAACCGCTGGAGTGGGGCAGCAGCATATCTCCTTGCCGCCCTGGTCAGCATTGGACTGGAAGTGGCCAGTGCAAGTGCATGATGTACGCACACGCAGCAGCCACTTCTGGTCTGACACTGACTGGGGCGGCAAGGAGGTACGCTGCCGCCCCGGGCCAGTGGTTTTGCAGGCAGAGTCAGCAGGGGAAACATCGTGGGAGGGGCTGAGCACACTCCCTGCTCCTTAAAGGTAACCTCCCTGCTGAACCAGCTGAGCGCTTGTTTGTGCACATTCCTATTTGCACACACACTGGCCACTTCCGGTCCAACGCAGACCGGGGTGGCCAGGAGGTATGCTGCCACCCCACGCCAGTGGTTTTGCAGGCAGTGCTGGTGGAGGAAACATGGTGGGAGGGGATGGGCACCCTCCCTGCTCCTTAAAGGTAATCCCCTGCTGCCGAATCAGCTGAGTGCTGCTTTGTGCAGATCCTTATTGGCTAGTTATCAAAATAGTTAGACAATTCTCCTGTCAAGTGCCTCAATGAAAAGTTCCATAATTTCCCAAATGCCCCCATCATAGCTAATATTTATTGGAAGAATAAATCAAGCATGCCAGAGCCAATCATGTTGTTAACATAAATTATAATTTCACCCTCTATGATGACAGTTCTCTGCAATGTAAATCCTCTCCCTACCGCATATGACAGTAAGTTGCCTCTACCACTGGCCCCACCAATATTCATAGACTGAGGGTGAGGTAATAGATGGTATTAAAAAAAAGTTGCTCAGCTGGGAAGGCCCTTTTGAGCTAGCCCAGGATGCTTTATTTATTTTTGTTTATTTAGAATCTTTCTACACCACTCTCCAGCACAATGTTCACAAAGTAGTTTTCATAACTCAGAGATGGAAACAAGGTTTCCTGTCTCAGAGGAGCTCATAGTAAAAGAAAAAGAAACCCAAGGGGGACATCGACATCAGCCACTGGAACAGATGCTTTGCTAGAATGAACAGGGGCAGTTCCTCTCCTCCTAATAAATATAAATATAAAAGAGCCACCCCTTGAAAGATGCCCCTTTGACCAGTTAGTGATTAAACAATTTTATTTCCCAAGGCTAGGGAGCTGTGTGTATGCATGCCCGTTTATGGGAGCTTAGCAATGGCTCAATTACTTCTGGACAACTTTCTTGGATATGTTGATCTGAGGCACACTTGGACACCTCACGGCTCTAAGGCCTGGAAACTTCCTCATAGTATAGCTTTGGAAACATTGGCTAATATGCCCTGGAGCCTTAGAAGGGCGAAGCCAGTGCACAGGGCTTGCCTAAAAAGCAGCATGAGGAGAGAGATGGGGGAAGTGATTTTTCCTTCTCTTCCTTCCCCACAGAAGCCCTTTTTGTGTCCAAGAATATGTCCATGAGGGTTGAACATACAGAAGAATTTTACTGCAGGATGGGAGGGGATCAAGAAAGGCTACTTCGTGAAGATAACCGGAGAAGAAGTAAAAGCAACCCAGATCTCCTGGAGAAAGAGAGATTTAAAATGGTGTGACCATGCCCCCATTCAGCCAGCCAATCAGATCTACAGTATGTGCAGTTTGAAATTGTACATCCCAGACACAAGAGGCTCCTTCAGACATTACTCTGAAGGCTCACTGTATCTGTTAGTGGCAGGCCGTAGGGGGAAGAAGTCTCATGGCCCACACCCACCACATCGCTCATTCCCGTGTCCTGTCGCTCTTGGGTCTGATGGGGCTAGTCTGAAGAGGGAAAAGCCTTCTCCATGATGGCAGGTGGACCTGTTATTGTGAGGGTGAATTGTTCCACCCTCATAATCACGGATCTTCCCACCATCACAGAGAGGACTTTTTCCTTTTCAGACAATCCCTGTCGGACCGATGAATGATAGGGCATGGGGATGAGGGATGTGGCGGGAGCGAGATTTCCTCCGCCTTCACCCTGCTGCTCATGGGTATGGTGAGACTTCAGACTAACATCTGAAGGAGCCTAAGCTTACCACATCAATCAGCACTATGCCCTAGGGCTCCAGGGTCAGGTAATCTTGGGTCTATGGGAAACTGGCTAAATGATGTAGTCTCTAAATGTAGACCACTGGCATAAGAGATTTCATTCACCTTCCTCCTCCAATGTAAATACTTTTAAGACAGCTGCAGCTGAAAATACTGCAGTGTTGATGCTACTATGATAACATTCCAGGTGAGTCATGCATTGAGACAGCTGAATCAGCATAGATGTAAATCTGTAAACATTTCAGAGACTATCCAAAAGGTCAGTGATAGTCATCTTTGGTTGTTTCTCCCTAACTGATAGTACAGCAGGAAATAGAAAGCTGAGAAATTATATACTCAAGAGTTTTTTCCTTATAAATTGGGAGAGTGAATCACATGTGACCAAATCTTACAAGAAACATCACACAGAGATTGAAAAATAAATATTTCCTCATGTATCCTTTCCACTATCAAAATGTTAAAAACAGAAATTATAAATGTTAAAAGTTAATGTTTGTTTTTTTCAGGTGAAAACTTGGTTATTGAAATGCTGAGGCATGTTCTTTGAATAGCATAGCTTTAGAGTGCATGAAATTATTATGTTTTTGATGCACTGCAAAGCATGAAAAGATTTGCAAAGTGGCACTTGCCTGAAAGTGTTTGAAGAGAAAGGCACATACAGTGAAGTCTGCACTGAATAACATGCAATTATATTTAATAGGCAACTCCCTCTCAAGTGTGTTGTCTTTTAAGTTCAGTGTTCTGTTTCCAACGGCGGAGAGCTTGATAACTCTGGCAGCTCAAAAACAGGGCATAACAGACTTAGCCACTATTTATTTCTTTCTTTGGTACTCAGTTTATTCTGCTCTGAGTGATTTATTAGTATTGTTTTTAATGACAAATAGTTGTATACCCTTAACCGAAGAACGGTACACTCCTTCTATCTGGGATGGTCGTCCTCTTCCACTGAGCATGCAGCTTCGGGAGGGACGCACATGGAGCGGTGAGGAAGGAAGGGGACACCCGCCTAGCCAGCCAGATCAGCCGAATCAACCCTGGCGATCAATGTGGTGACAGATGTCGCAGCCAGATCGCCCTCACATCCGACAAATAGTTGTTAATAGTGCTATCCTCCATGAATATGTCTAATTCTTTTTAAAAGCCATCCAAACTCATCATCACATTTTTGTAGTAGTGAATTGCATCTGTTAATTATGCATTATTTGAAGACATATTTCACTTTCCTAGTCAACTTTACTGCTGACTTCATTGGGTTTTTATTGAATAACCTCTACTTACATGTTTCTTGAAACTCTCAAAGAATTCTATCATGTTGATGTGACTAAACTCCCTTTGTGGCAAAACCCCCTTTGTGAAACCACGCTAAGTGAGAAAGACTCACTCTTCTACATACAGTATTAGTAATTCTAAATTTGATATATACCATCCACAATCAGCCAATGTTGAGTTGGTTGCTTTGTGTGCCTAATAACTGGCAACTTCTTTAACAAAAACCAGCTGTGCAGTGGGGCTCCTGATTGGGATTGGGACTCTGGAGAGGGGGAATTAACAATTCCTTTTTTGCCACGTTCCCCTTAGAAATCCGCCCCCTCCCACAAGGTGCTGTCTTCAAAGCAACCATTTCCTACAAATCTGGACCTCTTGATAAAAAGTAGTTGCCCACTTAAAAGATAACACTTCATAATGCAATCAATGCAATGTGTCATTTGGCCCTAGTTTATTGGGGTGGAAATTAGATGGACAGATTTATAGTTTATGAGAACACTCTCTGCATTCTTCTTAAAAGATTGGTGTTGCATTGGCTGCTTTTCAACCCTTCCTTAAGGAGGCTGGTTTTAGCAGCATATGTATTTTAGTTAAATGATCGTCTTTGTAAGATAGTGCAAGAGCGATAAGGATTAGTGTAAGAACCAGTATAAGTACTGTGGGAATTATCAGTTAAATGACGTCTCTCTATCTTGCACACCAGATCCATTTTCTCCATACATGGAGATCAAAAGTACATAGAGAGTTCCCAAACAAGCAAGGACTACTCTGTTGTCTTAAATTCCTGAAGCTGCTCTAGAGATGCATTTCCATTCCATGCACTAAGCTTCTCCCAACATTTACATTAATACGGAAGACCATTCGCAAGAAAATTCCATAAGACCACTGGAGCACAGAAGTGCCCTTTATCAGTCTCTGCTTTTGACTTATTTTATTTATTTGTTTATTCATTCGATTTCTATACCGCCCTTCCAAAAATGGCTCAGGGCGATTTACACAGAGAAATAATAAGTAAATAAGATGGATCCCTGTCCCCAAAGGGCTCACAATCTAAAAAGAATCACAAGATAGACACCAGCAACAGTCACTGGAGGTACTGTGCTGGGGGTGGATAGGGCCAGTTATTCTCCCCCTGCTAAATAAAGAGAATCACCATGTTAAAAGGTGCCTCTTTGCCAATTTAGCAGGGACTTGAGAAAAAGCAGCTAATTCTGAATCCAACGTGTGTGTGTGTGTGTATACGGTGTATGTATGTGTGTGTGTGTGTGTATACACACACACACACACACACACACACATACTGTACAAGTTGAGATGCCACTGTCGTTACCTAGGTTAGAATGGAATGGAATAGATTTCTTTATTTACGACCCAAGGTCAGCACAACATAACATAAGCAAAACATCTCATAGCATAGGAAAATACAATTCAAAGAAGGAAATATGTCAATATGTGAATAAATGTCAACGGATAAATAATCAATTAAAAGATTAATCAAGAAAAACTTGCTGCAGTAACAGTACTGCAATAGAGCAAAAATTGGCCACCTTAAAGGTGACATCTAAAATTCTATCTGCAAGAATATAAGAAACATAAAAGTCTTCTGAACAGCCTGGGAAGTGTGTCAGAAGATGAGTTAATAGGGAGCATCTTAAAATCTCTATATAATAGACAGCGCAACAGAACATGTTGGATGGATTCGACTTCCCCCATACCACATGGGCATATCTATCCTTTCTAGGGATCCCCAGGAACCTCCCCGAAAGCACCGCTGAAGGTAGCATGTCATGTCTTGCTCTAAAAAAGGCCCTCTGGTAGCACGTCATGCTCAAAGCATTCAAACAGACAGCATGGCTCCAACTAGAACTACTCAAACCCAACCTCCTTTTAGTACAATCGGGTTAGAATGGAATTGAATTCAGTCTACCATTTTTCTCGCATATTATCTTGAGATAAATGACCTCAGAACAGTTGTACATCTGCTTGTCACCTCCAGACTTGACTACTGCAATGCGTTCTATGTGGGGCTGCCTTTGTACGCAGTCCAGAAACTGCAGTTAGTCTAGAATGTGGCGGCCAGATTGGTGTCTGGGTCATCTTGGAGAGACCATATCACTCCTCTCTTAAAACATCTACACTGGCTGCTGGTAAGTTTCCGGGCAGAGTACAAGGTGTTGGTTATAACCTATAAAGCCCTAAACATCTTGGGCCCTGGGTATTTAAGAGAACGTCTTCTTTGCTATGAACCACACTGCCCATTGAGATCATCTGGAGAGGTTCGTCTTCAGTTGCCACCGGCTAGTCTGGTGGCTACTTGGGGACGGGCCTTTTCCATTGCTGCCCCGAGGCTTTGGAACACACTTCCTGCTGAAAAAAGAGCCTCCCCATCTCTTACAACTTTTAAAAGGGCAGTCAAGACACATTTGTTCACCCAGGCTTTTAATTAAATACTGTTTTAGTTGTGTTTTAATAGTTTTAACTGTTTGATTTTGATTGTTCAGTTTTAATCTTTTATTGGCTGTTTTTATTGTTTTGTAAACTGCCCAGAGAACTTGTGTTTTGGGCGGTATTAAAATGTATTAAATAAAATAAACAAACAAATAAATAAATGATGGGGTTTCTTGTCAGTGGACACAGCTGACAATGTAGCAAAATGGCCAAAAGCTTTTGGGAATGGAGTGGCTGCTTTCTGGGTTGGCTTGTGAGCATCCAGATTGAGGACACTGCAGCTAGCTATGGACTGAAGACATTGTAGCTAGCTACCTGAATTCTCACAAATAAAGTGATTTGGGTTATTAAAGCTTGGTGTTCCACCCTGGTCTTCAAAATGATCCTTCATTAATTTTAAATCCCTGTTATAGGAACCGTTATGGGCAGCAGCAAGTGGCCACTTAAAGCTTTGTTAATTTATTATTGAATCCTTGCTAATTCATAGGTTGGGCTCTTTTGCATGCGTATACTGGCAGGCTGTGGTTGGAACTTGTCTCTTTTAAACATCTGTGCTCATATCACGAGGGATGTGTTCTTTTGACCTGGCTTGTTTGAACTGTGCTAGAAGTGAATATCTAAATCTCACTTCAGGGTGTGAATTGTTGCTGGGTGATGATAGGTAATTGGATAGTGATCTCAAAAAGAGCTATGAGAGCACCGGTGATCCCATGTTCTCAAAGGTGGGGGGAACTTCTTCAAATTCGCTTGCAAGGGAAAATAGAAACCAGCTGTATATAAAGAGAGCAGGGAGTACAATGTGTTTTTGGACAGATCTTTTTCTGACTAAAGGGCGTATCCAGATGATCAGTTCAGACCTTTTAGGACAGCCTTACAATGGCCAATTCAAAAACAATATTTAGTCCACATTAAATAAATAGGGGAGGAGGAATAAACTTGCTGCTAGAACAGGAGCTGAGATTCATGTCATTTGTTCCCAGTCCCTTTTAAATATGGTTTGCCCCCTGATATGAAATAGTTGGGTTTTAAAAACAAAATTAGGACAAGATTATCAACATTGTTTCTTGTGTGATGACAGCCCTATGAATGAACTGCTCTATGGGGAGAAGATTGGAGGATGGGGAGAAGGTGGGTCTTACTTTTGTAATGAAATGCTACTAAAAAGAATTATGATGTAAGGGAGAAGGTCACTTTAGGATTTACTCAACATCCTTTGTAAGCCTGGCGTTGATCGCAGAGCATCAGCAGCAAACTGTATACAAGATAAACACTGGATTGTTGAATGGAGCATTCTGAGGTACCTCACATATGTTTCTGTGTTACATGATAAATATTTATAGACCTGTTTTTAGTTAATATTGTTGATACAGATTACAGAGGGAAATGGAGACTAAAATAATCCCTTCAGAAGCTTTCCTAACTTATTAAGTGATCCCATCCCTAAATAATATAACTTCCTGAAAAATATATTCCTGAAGAAATATTAGAGAGTGTTTGAAGTGTGTTCCTTCAGTAGCTTTAATGGGGTATTTCTATATAGGGATGTACACGGACCGGTCCGGAGGCCATGTTAGAGGCCTCCGGACCAGTCCGGATCTGGACCGGTCCGGCGGTCCGGCACCGAGGGGGGGGTCTCCCTTTAAGGGCGGGGGGTAGAACTTACCCCTCCCACCACTCTTCCCCCTCAGGCGCTGTCGTTTAGAATGAAGTTTTTTGGGGGGCAGCGTTCGTCGCTGCCGCCCCTGCCCCCGTCATTGTTAGTAAAGCCTTCATAAGAGCTCTTAGAGAAGCACGCATGTGCGCGCGGTGGCGCGCGCCTGTCGCCACCGTGCGCGCGCCGCCGATGTCACACGCAGCGTGCGCAGTGTGTGTGTGCAGCGTGCGTGTGACATCGGCGGCGTGCATGCGCCGCCACGCGCACATGTGTGCTTCTCTAAGAGCTCTTACGAAGGCTTTACTAACAACGACGGGGGCAGGGGTAGCAGCAAGGAACGCTGCAGCCCCAAAAACTTCGTTCTAAACTACAGCGCCGGAGGGGGAAGAGCGGCGGGAGGGGTAAGTTCTTCCCCCCTGCCCTTAAAGGGAGACCCCCACTCGGTGCTGGTCCGGACCGGTCCAGACCATGCACATCCCTATTTCTATACACTAGGGTGCTTTCCAGATTCGACCTTGCAATGGGGTCACGTCATATCTCGGAAGTGTGCTTTCACATTTCCTGCTTCGTGACACCACAGTCCCTGCGTGGACAGCAGGGTGCCATTCACATTGCTAATGCCTTGTCTCAAATTTAATCACTGTGATATAGAGCTAGGGCGTTGTATATTTGGTGCAAGGAAGTTCCTGGGTTTTTTAGTTGTTAGTTGCTGCGAGACTGCTCCCCCTGCTGTTTACATTTTCAATCCGACTTGCCGGAACAGATGCATTTTGCTGCTGTTGAGCAGCTAGTTTGGAAAGCGCCCAGGAGACTTAAAAGATACATTAATTGTTGCTTCTTAATTCTAATTATGTCCATTTAGGACATTGTCACAGATCCCACAGTAAACAAATCCTGCAAATAACAAATAGGTCATCAGCATAAATGGTTTGGCCTCTGTGGTTATTAAAAAATACCCTATTAAGGTATGGTAAGCCCTATCCATCCCCCAACACAGCATCCCTCCAGTGGCTGTTCCTGGTGTCTGTCTTATGTTTCTTTTTTAGATTGTGAGTCCTTTGGGGGCTGGAAGCCATTTTATTTCTTTGTTTGTTTGTTTGTTTGTTTATATCAATGTTAACTGCTTTGGGAACTGTTGTTGAAAAGCAGTATATAAATATTCTTCATATTTGTACCCCATATATAGTTGACTTGCAAAACACCCACTATCTAAGTTAAATGTATTCTTCTATGACTTTATTTGCCTCACCATGTTTTGTTTGGTTGACCGGTAAGTCCAGTGCATTCAAAGTTCACCATTGTGGCAAAATTTGCAAAATTTAATGTATTAAATTTTAGGTAGCAGTGTTATTGGAGTCGGACCACTGTGTCACCTCTGGACACAGGAAAAAATCATTATCACTTGTTCTCAAGAAGGAGTCTCTTCCTTAATTTCCTGTCTCAAGAATGCCAAGTCATTGCACTTTTGAATTTAGAGAACAACTTCTAACCCTACTGTAACTTTCACATTTGTTCATTATTGCCCTTCTGTGCTTTGAAAACATGGGTATATATATGCATTGAGTAAGAGCTTTTTTAGCTTAGCTTTTTAAAACTTGTTTTCAAATTCTTCTGATTATCTAATTGTTGTTTTACAATGTTTTTAATTGTTAATTATTTTTTTATGCTTTATTATTTTTGTTTTAATTATTAACTGATTTTAATGGTGTTTTTAATGTAAACCACCCTGAGCCTTTTGGAAGGGTGGCATAAAAGTTCTAATAAATAAATAAATAAATAAATGCTAACTGGGCAAAGAGGCACCTTTTACCGTGGTGATTCTCTTTATTTAGCAGGGGGAGAGTAAATGGCCCTATTCACCCCCAGCACAGTACTTCCAGTGACTGTTGCTGGTGTGTGTCTTAAGTTTCTTTTTAGAATGTGAGCCCTTTGGGGACAGGGAGCCATCTATTCGTTTGTTATTTCTCTTTGTAAACTGCCCTGAGCCATTTTTGGAAGGGCAGTATAGAAATTGAATTATTATTATTATTATTATTATTATTATTATTATTACGAAATAAAATAAATAAATAAGATCAAGCAAGGTCTGTGTGTGGCGGTGGTGGTGGGGACTGCATAGATGACAGATTATTGAAAAGGCATAGGAAGGCATAAGAATGACAAGTGCTGTGCTCCAGGGGTCATCAAATTATTCCAGAGCTTGGTAGTCACCCATAATTTTTTTTTTTACTAGCCAACAATAAATTCCAGTCCCAACACTAGAATAACAATTAGAAAATTTCTCGAGTAAATTGAACCTATACACAGAGCAGTGTTGTTAAAAGGGAAAACAATTTTTAAAGCTTTAATTTGAGGAGGGGATTGCAAACAGCTGGAGTTTGAACTGTCAAGAATTCCCCCACATGTGCTTCTTGTGTCCATTGCAAGGCACAGGTCACTAGGGGGAAGGATGTCAAGCATCTTGGGACGTCCTTGATGTGGCAACACATCGCACAACATCACCCTGGCATCCTTTCCACTGCTGACAGTGCTAGAGCTCCAAGTTGTTTACCTGGTTGTTTGTTCCCCCCCAAGAATGTCTTGAGGAAGCAGCTGGCTGAGAAGCTAGGGAATTGGGAAGGCTGCAGCCTGGAAAGCTGGAGACAGCAGAAAGATCCTTTGCCTGTGAGTAATAAGATAGGGACCAGTTCAGTTAAATGTGTGAGGGAACTTATCTTCCTTTATTGTATTGCTTGAATCTGAGTTACCTGGTTAATGGAAACTCTCTGAGGCTCTTCTCACGATCGGCAAGAAGAGCCTGGGGAGGGTTAGTGGGGAGAGCGGGCTTAGCGTGCTCTTCCCGCACATGAGCAGGCAGTCTGCTCCGGACAGCTGAAGCGGCCGCCCACACAACTGCCGGCTCCATTACGGAGCCAGCGGGGACTGGGAGGATCAGGGGCCGCACGGCCCCCAGAAGCTCCAGCATGCCCTGCGCAAGCTCCAGCATGCCCCAGCGAGCGCGCAGGGGATGCTGGAGAGACCCCTGAGCTGGGAGGCTGCTTTTAAGCCTCCCCATCAGGGGTCTATTCATGAGTTTCCGCACTGCAGCAACTCACAACTGGAAAGCCCGGGTTAGCAGAGTGCTCGCTTCGCTAACCTGGGCTTAGGGCATGGGTACTTAAGCGGATGACCCGCTTAAGAACCACCGGGCTCATAACCGAGCCTGGTGGTTCTCATGATGGTAGAAAATCAGGCTAGCGGAGGCTAGCCCAGTTTTCTACCATTGTGTGAATAGCCTCTCTCTCTTACAATCTGCTTTATGAAGAGATAATTGTTCTTATTGCATACTTTTTTCATTTTAATCTAATATTTATCCCTTGTTGGTAAAGTGGGTCTGCCCTAGTCACATGCCTTTGGAGTCTTAGGATTGCTCAGCCCTGCTAGGGAGAGTTTTTGCCATTTTACAAACCACCACCCTTGATTGGGTTTCCCACATGAAAATAAAGTGGATGGTGGCAATGAATCCCTTACAGTCAAGGATTCACCCCAGTGGAAAACCACCACCCCCATCTCTGGTAGGAGCTATGACAATATCTCATATAAATAACAAGTTCTTCTGTAGTTGCCTTGTCTGTAGAACCATCTAAGAAGATGCTTACTGCAGCATCTGATAGGACACTAACAGCCCCACTGCATTTTCTATGGTTAAGTGATTTATTATGATATTTGCATGTCTCATGCTTGAAAGGTGCATTACAACTCTGGAAAAGGTTAGAGGTTTTGTCACAAATTGAAGGGAATGAAACACACACTTCACACCACTGAGCGCAAACAATTCTAACTACTAAGCACCACATTTTGTTACCTGGAACAATGATATAATAAGGGCAAAGAAGTATTGCTTCACTTCTTGATTTCCTGCCTATCCTATAGCTGTTAAAAATTACGAAGTCTCATTAGCACAAGCATAGCAACTGCTAGACCAGTCTCTGAGCTGTTCTTTTGCCAACAGCTAGGGGTGTGCACGAATTGATTTTTTTCCTTTCAATTTATACCCAAATTGAAACACGCCCGATTTGTTTTGGGTCTGAATCTGATCCGCCCCCCCCACTCCAGATTCGATTTGTACCTGAATTTTCCAACTCCAAATCGATTCATATTTTTAAAAAAGGTCCCAGGGACAAGAGTGGGGTGGGTGGTAGTGCCCAATGGGTGGAAGCTACCACCCAAATTTCAAATAAATTAGGCTAAGGGGTGATTTTTAAAAGAATTTTTGAAGTTGGCGCATCTTTAAGCTTTTCCCTATAGGGAATAATGGGGACTTCAGCAAAGTAATAGCTCATGTAGGGGAGAACAAGGGTGACCCAGAGCAGGTTGCAGTGGGTGGTCATTCCCAATGGGTGCAAGGAAGCTACCACCCAGATTTCAAAGAAATTGGGCAAAGGGGTGATTTTTAAATGATTTTTGAAGTTTACACATCTTTAAGTTTTTTTTTCCCATAGGGAAAAATGGGGATTTAAGCAGCCTTGGTTATAGGAGGGGTGGCACCAGGGTAGCCCAGAGCAGATTTGGGTGGTAGCTTCCACCCATTGGGCACTACCACCCAACCCACTTTGGCCACAAAATGGAGGTCCGAATCTCCGAATTCTTTGGATCCAAATTGGGGGTGATTTGTTTTGTACCTGCATCTGGGCAATTGAGGACAGGGGTGATTTGTTTTGTCTACAAATCACCTGAATCAGCCAGATTTGGATACAAATAATTTTGTACCCAAATAGTTTTGCACATCCCTACAAACAGCCACCTTATTTTGCACGTTAAGTGCAAAAACTGCTCATGAGAAAAGCGTCTGGCTTGCTGGGTCTCTTGCAGCGACTGCTTTGATATCAGTCAGTCAGATTCCACAGGGGAAAATGGGCAGTTGCTTTGAAACCTCCACCCCACAAAAAAGGGAGGGAAGCATCTGCAGGAGATCCGATCATAGATCTCCCAGCACCTTATCTAGTTGCATCCCCAGGCATATGTTTTAAAAAATTTTAAGGAGCTGACATTCCATAGAGTTTACCTGTCACCCCTGCAGCAACACTGAAGGCGCAGGTGTTCTGTGAGTAACTAGAGAACAGAGTATACCTATGAAATCACCATAAACGACACATTATGATTTCAGGGAGTGCACAGGAGGAGAACATATGGGAGCGTGGATTTTGTCAGCCTGTCTCCTTGGCCTCAGCCTGGAGATATATCACAGCCTCCACACCTCCCCTCTCCTCTAGCCCAGCTTGGATAGTTAGAAGACCAGCTCTGCCTAGCTGTTGTTCTGCTGCTTTGCTTCTTTCATTCCTTTTTTGAATGCCTGACAACTCTACCTGTGGGCACTAATTTCATCTGCCCCAGCTTGGAGCCAGCTGTGAGAGGGGGGACTGAGTTTTGGGGTGATCATAAGGAAGTGCCGGTGGTGCAGCCAACCTGTAGGTGGCCACCAAAGGGGGCCGGCCTTTGGTGCTGGGCCTTTGGTGTGGGACTGAGATTTGGGGGGAGGTAATATTAAGACAGGGTTGGAGGTCTGGGCTAAAGTTTGTTAATCCTCCTCTTAGTGGGTTGTGCCAGGCCTTTTGCTGTCATGTGTTTGGGCTCTCTTGGGAAGGGTGATGCAGGAGTGTGTGTGTGCATCCTGCTGCCTTGGAGCAGCTACTACTGGTGTGGTGTGAAATGGACTATTTAAATTTAATTTTAAAGGATTGTAAAGAGGAGAATTTATTCAATGTTGCTAAATTTTGTTATATTTGTGGTGTTATTCGGAATGAAGTTGTTAATTCTAAATGACTTTATTCTTGTAATTCTGGCCATTGGCTGTAATAATAAAGACTGACTGGTGGAGAATAGAAGAATTGGTGTTGGCAGAACAGTTGGCCATTACAGAGGAAGGGAGACTAGTAATTTAGTAACGGTTTCCACTTCTGGCTGCCCTGTCAGCTCTCAGGCCTTGGGGAGCAGTTCCAACTACCCACAGAACCTGGACATTCTCCTCTGCAATGCCAGGTTGGTCCAGAATAAGACTGAAATAATCCATGACTTGATCATGGATGAGAGAGTCAACCTGGCTTGTATAACTGAAACCTGATGGGGGAGGCTAGTGGCCTAGTTTGGACCCAGCTTCTCCCACCAGGCTACTACTAGGATAACTCCTACCAGGTTGTGGAGCAGGCATGGGTAAGTGGGCGGGGTGTGTGTGAAGTGGCTGTGGTCCATAAGAATACCATTTCCCGTACTAGGGCCCCTGTGAGACAGTTGACATATTGAGTGTGTATATTTTTATGGCTGGGATTTAGGGATAGATTAGGGATTCTGTTGGTGTACCATCCACCCCACTGCCCAACCGACTCCCTAACTGAGCTGATGGAGTTGGTCTCAGAGCTGGTGCTGGTCACCCAGACTTTTAGTGCTGGGGAACTTCAATATCCACTTTGAAGCTAACGTTTCTGGTGCAGCTCAGGAGTTGACAACTATCAGCCTATCCCAATAAGTTTCAGGACCAACTCATGTTACCGGTCTTACTCTTGACTTGGTCTTTTGTTCTGATCAGGGGGTGTTCCCCATTGTCATGGACGGACCACCACCTGGTTAAGGTTGGTTTCATGGCCCCAACTCAGCCTTGCAGGGGTGGTGGACCTATTAAGATGGTCCACCCAAAAAGGCTGCTGGACATAGTAGGATTCCAAAAAGCCTTGGAAGATTTCAGTGTCAGTGCTGCCAGTGATTCTGTCTATGCCCTGGTGGGAACCTGGAATAGGGAACTCCCCAGGGCAGTAGACATGATCACTCCCTTCCAACCTTCTTTAAAAGTGGCTTCTTGGTCTACAGAGGAGTTGTGGGGTCTGAAGCAGCAAGGTAGTTGACTGGAACGCAAGTGGATAAGAATTCGGCTCAAATTTGACAGGATACAGCATAAACCCCATTTGAAGGTTTATGCGGAAGCGGTGTGTGCAGCAAAAAACCAATTCTGGTCTGTGTGCATCGCTTCTGCAGGTTCACGTTCAGTGGAATTGTCCCAGGTTGTGAGAAGCTTGATTCAGGTTCCCTCCAGTTCAAACCAGCCCCCAGAGACTATGTTCTGCTGTAATGTCTTTAATGGGTTCTTTGTGGATAAGATCTCTTGTGTTCGGGCTGACTTAGACTCTACTGGTTTTACAGAGTCTATTAAGGTGGTGTCCAGCAATCCCTCTTGCAGTATTAAATTGGTTCAGTTTCAATTTGTGATGCCTAAGGAAGTGGACAAGCTGCTTGGGGTGGTGTGGCCTACCACTTGTTCTCTGGATCCTTGCCTGACTTGACTGCTTCTATCTAGCAGGGAAATATTTGGAGACGGCCTAGTTAATAGCATTAATCACTGAGGGAGGGTAGGATGCCTCCTTGTTTGAAGGAGGCAATGATTAGGCCACTTCTTAAGAAGCCTTCCCTAGATCCCTCAGCGATGGGTAGTTATAGGCCGGTTTCCAGTCTCCCATGGTTGGGGAAGGTGATTGAGAAAGTGGGGGCTAATCAGCTCCAGGCAGTTTTGGAGGAAACCAATTATCTAGACCCATTTCAAACTGGCTTTTGAACAGGCTATGGGGTTGAGTCTGCCTTGGTCAGCCTGATGGATGACCTTCACCAGGGAATCGACAGAGGGAGTGTGACTCTGTTGGTTCTTTTGGATCTTTCAGCGGTGTTCGATACAATCGACCATGGTATCCTTCTGGATCGCCTGAGGGAATTGGGGATAGGAGGCACTGCTTTGCAGTGATTTCGCTCCTACCTCTTGGACAGATTCCAGATGGTGGAGCTTGGTGACAATTGCTCTTCAAAACAGGAGCTATTATATGGAGTCCCTCAGGGCTCCATTCTGTCACCAATGCTTTTTAACATCTACATGAAACCACTGGGTGAGCTCATCAGGAGATTTGGTGCAGGGTATTATCAGTATGCTGATGAGACCCAATTTATTTATCCTTATCATGATCATCATCATCATCATCAGGAAATGGCATTCACTTCCTAAATGCCTGCCTACAGGCAGTAATGAGCTGGATGAGGCAAAACAAATTGAAGCTGAATCCAAGCAAGATAGAGGTGCTCATTGTTGGGGATTGGAATTTGAGGGATGAGTTAGAGCTTCCTGTCATGGATGGAGTTACACGCCTCCAAAAGGATCAGTTTTGCAGCTTGGGAGTGCTCTTGGATCCAGGTCTCACCCAGCTATCCCAGGTGGAGGCTATGATTTCTATCAACTTTGCCTGATTCAACAGCTGCATCCATTCCTTGAAGAGAATGATCTCAAAACAGTGGTGCATCAGCTGGCAACCTCCAAGCTTGACTATTGCAATGCACTCTCCATGGGGCTGCCTTTGTATGTAGTTCGGAAACTTCAGTTAGTTCAAAATGTGGCAACCAGACTGGTCTCTGAGGTAACCCAGAGAGACCATATTATGCCTGTTCTCAAATAGTTTCACTGGCTGCCAATATGTTTCCGGGCAAAATACAAAGTGCTGGTTATCACCTTTAAAGCCCTAAATGGCTTAGGTCCAGGTTACTTTAGAGAGCGCCTTCTTCTGTATGATCCCCATTGCACATTGAGGTCATCCAGAGAGGTCCGTCTCCAGTTACCACTGGCATGTCTGGTGGTGACTCAGAGCCGGGCCTTCTCTGTAGCTGCCCCTGGCTTGTGGAATGCACTCCTGACAGATGTCCGTAGTTGGGGCTTGTTGTTGGCCATCAAGAGAGCCCTAAATACTTACTTACATTGGCCTGGCCTTCCAAGGTTTTTAAATTGTTTTTAAGCATTTTAATTGGTTTTAAATGTTTCTGAACTATTTTAATTTTTTAATGTATTGTTTTAATTTGTTGGTTTAAAATGGTTTTGTTTTTGTATTTTACTTGCTGTGCATTTCCCAGAGCCTTTCAATGGGGTGGTATAAAATGTAATCAATAAATAAATTATAAACAAATAAATTAACACCAAGACAAAAGAAAATTGTTGCTCGCTAACTTCAGCCCACATTTTAAGCAAATATTTTATAAATAAATCACATGAATGGAATTTCAGCCTTTTTATTGACAAGTGACATTGTTCTTGGAATGTGCATGAAGCATTTTGTGCACATTGTGGGTGGAGGCAGAAAGTAGGCACATGGAGGGGTGCCCCTCCATGAATCCCCCCCACATCTGAGTGGCACTTTGTATTAAGTAGCTGGGCTCTCTGTTTGCCCAACTACATCCTGCTTGGAACCAGAAGTTCCCTGTACCCAGCAGCCTTTGGGCAGCATCAGGAAGGAAATGGTATCTGAGCTTGTGCAGATGCCATCCTGAGTTCTGTGTGTTTGGACATAATGGAGAGTGTCTTCTCTGCAGTCAACAAGACTGCAGAGAGGAGAGGGAACTGGCTGTGAGGGCTTCCTTCTTGACTCAAGCACAGTCCACAAAGCCAATCATGCCTGACTTGAGAGAGGCGCTTCCTCCCTCAATTCTGCTTCCAGGGAACACAGCTTGCATTCCCACATTCAGACGTACCTCATGCTGCATCCAACCTTGGACTGCAGCAACGAAACTCACCAAAAATGAGAGTTCAGATTGGAGTTCCAAATCTGAACCTTCAGTTTCATTGCCATGCCTACCTCCAATTGCATGTATTCACATGTAACACATGCAGAACCACTGGCCCCTTCAATTGCAGTTCTGTGTTATGTGCGAATGCGGCCTTTGTAAAGCACCTAGTGCATGTGAAGTGTCTTTATCAATGATGATCTCCATTGTTCCAAAGACCAATGACAATTGCTTTTAGTGATAGTTCATCTGAACAATTTAAGTTCAGGAATGGAAGCTCAATGTGACATTTGCAAAGTTTTCTCTTTCCTGCCTCTAGTTTATTTCATTGCTAAGAGTAAGAGATTCCAGTCTGGTCTTGTTTTTGGAAATATGACTGAATGTGAGACTGGGAGCCCAGGAAACCAATGTAAGTTGTGCTGTAAAAGTTGGACTGGCATCCTAAGCTGTGTCAGGATGCTTGGAGTGAATGCTTGCAGTATTTACTAACAATAACGGGCCATTGTTCTTGCTCTCTTTCCATTTTGAATCACTACTACTATGAATATTTATATACTGCTTTTCAACAGAAGTTCTCAAAGCAGTTTACACAGTAAATAAATCAATAAGATGGTTCCCTGTCCAAAGATGCCTCACAATGTAAAAAGAATTACTTGAGGGATGCTGTGCTGGAGAAGGATAGAGCCAGTTGTTCTCCCTTTCTAAATAAGAGCATTTATTACTTTAAGAGGAGACTCTGCTCATTTATCAGGGGCATTTTGAAATTTCATATCTGAAAATGCACTTTCTAATAATCATGGAACAAACAGCATTCAGAGAAACATTTTGTTCAAAACAACAACATATGAGCTACCACAATCATATCTGTTTACATATTAATCCCATATACCAAATCTCTCTCTCTCTCTCTCTCTCTCTCTCTCTCTCTCTCTCTCTCTCTCTCTCTAACTATGACCATGTTACTATATATGGTCATGTTTCAGCAGATAAAGGACCACCATACACTGCTGCATATTTTGTACCTGTCAGAGTAGACAGCTTGGCAGTACCAAGCAAAGTAATATGTCTTTGCGCCTGGAATCCTGAAACATCAAGAAAAATGTCAAAGCACAGAATTAGTGCATCTGGCAAGATTCGCAGAGATCGCACTGGTAGAAAAAATAGAAGATGCAAGTTAGATGATGATATGCCAATAAAGAAGAGGAAAGGTAATATTTAAATTGCATATGTGTTGCAATATATTGAGTGGTTGTCTTATGCTTGACAGTTTGAACAGAAATCAATATCAGATAAATTAGGATGAATGGATTTTGCTGTGTGTTTGGAAGAACCATACTTTAATATTAAATACTGGGTTGTTGTTTTGTTTGGGACAGGGTATGTACGTGTCTGTACCACATACTACTACTGGAAAGAAAGGAAATAATTTCTAGTAACTGTCTTTCGTGTAATTAGGAACTCCATCTTTGGCACCAGTGAATCACCAGCAAGCATCTTCCATGAAAAGAGAAGTCATAAAATAAGTCACCAATAGCCTGAGGGGAAGGCTGCAAAATCCAGGAGCACTCCTGTCCTGTTATAGAGCTAGACATGTCTGTGTGTCAATAAATTCATGAAAACTAGTTTTCTCTTCAGTGTCACCCTTAATATTTCATTCTCTTTATCTTAGATGATTGTTTGTTGTTGTATGTTAACTGAATCATTAAAAACATGACATTTGCTTAAAGGGAAAGATAGGAATTAAATGTGTTTTCTTATTATTATGAATACTTATATAGTCTACACACACACACCTACACCTCAGTGTAGTTTATATCTCGAAAGGAATCCCTGTCTCATGTGCACTCACAATTTATAATGATACACATTGTGGGGTGCCAGCAATAGTCACTGGGAGAACATTGTGCTGCATTGACTAAGGACAGTTTCCATCCCCTTGCTTACTATAAGAGAACCACCTCTTTAAAAGGCTCCTCTTTGTCTAGTTAGTAGGTGGTTTGTGCAAGCCAAGAGAAGCCATATAAACACAGTTTCACATTCCACTAATGAATCATTTTGAGGCAAAACAAGAAGTCAACAAAAGGCTAAGTGTATGTATTGTTTCTTAACTTTTTATATAAGAGGACAATCTAGAGGCCTGAACACATCTTCTAGATATGTACACAACAGAAGTTCTGGATAATACTAAGGGCTCCTGAGAAGCCATTTTTTATACACACTTGCATCATAAACTCAGCCATCAAGGCTATGAAAGAGGTATCCCCCTAATGAGTCTCATTCTTTAGAATAGGGGAATCAAACTGGAGTAGGCTGGAGGGTCACTTCACCCAGTAGATAGATGCCCAGATGTTTTTAACTAAATAATTATTGGCTTTGATGGAGAGAGCCCCAGACTTCACTCTCCTTGATATCTGGCCTTTTCTTCTTCTTCTTCAACTGTGTGTGTACATGTGTTTAATACTTCTAATAGCTGCTTTGGGAAAGTAGGGTACACATTTTTAGAATGTTGAAAAACAACAATGCTCGTTTCTTCTAAATTTCTCTTACATGGCCAGATATAAATACACCATTTAGTCTCAGATAGGGAGGTCTATTAACTTCATTTCATCACAAATGAAAGTGGCATCATTAGTTTTTGTTAACATTGCAATTTGCTTATTAAACAGTCAAAGATGCCACAGAAAATCAAAAGCTCTGGAAAGGACATCAAAGACAGGTGGTGCTCCAGTTACTTGGAGCATGTAAGGACACAAGGATGAGTACCTGGCCAGGCTCAGATGTAGGAGGGGCCAGAGCCTAACCCATCTCCATCTTATGAGGCATTGAAAGGGCAGTCATGGAGGTAGATCTGGAAGGAGGCAGAGAAGATGATCTCAAGGAAAGGGAAGAGAGGTAAAAATCCTTACAATATCTAGGACATTTAATCTTCTTACTATATACTGTAGGCGGGTTTAGTTATAGTAGAAAACTAATTGTTGGTGTTTGCCTGTTCCAGGTTACAGATCACATGAGGGGAAAGAAGGGGAAGGAGACATCACCACTAAATATCTTGAATTTGAAACCTCCTGCTCTTCCCAGAGTGGTTTCATCCCCTGAGGGGAATATCTTTCAGTGCTCACACTTCTAGTCTCCCATTCCTAAGCAACCAGGGTGGACGCTGCTTAGCTAAGGGGACAAGTCATGCTTGCTGCCACAATACCTTTATTTTAAGTCATTCATCTCACTAAAGTCTCTGCAAAACAAAAAATAAAACCACCCCTTCTGTTGGAAGACTCGGGAAGAATTCTCCAAAAGTCATGGAGCCTGAAATCATTTGAACTTTGCTTAATCAATAAGTACTAACATATAATGTCTGGGTCCAAATATAAATCCACGAAGCATCCATAATTCCATGAGGCATCTTGCTATTATTATGAGAAAAGATGTAGGTGACAAAGCAAACCTACAAATGCAGCAAAGTAATGTGCAAGAAGGACTTAAAAAAATCTCATATTAAAGTCTTTTGGCAAAAAGCAGCACACACATACTAAAAATAAATATTAAACTACCTAGATGTGACTCAACATTCATCGTCGTATCAATCATTCAATTTCTCAGTGCAGAAACAAGGTGACACAGGAGGTTAATTTTCCAAAGCAGCAAATGGCGCTAAATTCTGCATGGAGGAAAATATATGACATTATTTGAGAGTCACTGAGGCTGATCACAGGAACAGGCTTGGCCTGTCCTACTTGGGTATTGTGAAGCACTGGGATCAAAGCTACTTCTTTCGGTATAGGTAGGGCTACTTGGCTGTTGACTGGACTATACAGGCAGATCCTGCTCACCAGTTATTGAAAGTTAGGAGCTCTTCTCCATACTGGCTAGAGCCAATTTTGCTCATTTACTTGTTCCTTTAATAAAATTGGAGCCTGAAAACGTTACCTATTATCCCTCTTATCTCTTTTGCTGATATGTTTCATTCAGGGTTAGGTAGGCCTGGAATGAAGAAGGCAGCTAGGCAGCTAGCAGTCCTATCTTTCTTCAGAATATGGAAATAACAGCTTCCACAATTTTTCATATTGTTATACTTGAGCCATATGATAACTAACCTCAAGGTCTCAAATATTTTCTTTTGGAAGCATTTTTAAATCAACACAAGAGTGTTGTCTAATATCAGCAAAAAATGGAATCTCTGTACTTTCTCTCATTTTCTCATATTACCCTCCTTGTTATCTTCAGAAGTACGCCTCCTTTCCGCTCTGACTATCCTTCCTGGATTTCTGAATGTCTTTCCTGCCTTTTTTGTGTTGCTGTTCATGCACAGAATAAACTTGCCCTTTCAGTGTCTATAGATACTTTCATGCTTGTAGTTCAATGTCAGTCCAGGCCATCTGAAGTAGATTGTAGACACTAATTTAATGACAGATTTTAAAAGCCTTGCAACTGTCTTCTCTGGATGCTAACAAAGTAAGTGGCTGGGGTTACACTCCCCCTAAAAGATCAGGTTCATGGTCTGGGAGTGCTCCTGGATCCCAAACTCTCCCTGGTTTCTCAGGTTGAGGCTGTGGCCAAAAGTGCTTTTTATCAGCTTTGGCTGATACGCCAGATACGTCCATTTCTGGAGACAAATGACCTTAAAACAGTGGTACATATGCTGGTAACCTCTAGACTTGACTACTGTAATGCACTCAATGTAGGGCTGCCTTTGTACATAGTTCAGAAACTACAATTTGGTTCAGAATATGGCAGCCAGACTGGTCTCTGGGTTTACCCAAAGGGACCACATAACACCAATTCCAAAAGAACTGCACTGGTTGCAGATATGTTTCCAGGTGAAATACAAAGTGCTGGTTGTTACCTATAAAGCCCTTAACAGCTTAGGTCCAGGGTACTTAAGAGAGTGCCTCATCCGTCATGAACCCTGTCGCCTATTAAGATCATCTGGAGAAGTCCAGTTATGGTTGCTGCCAATATAGTTATGCTGGAGTGTGTTTTCAACGTTCCACCATTATAAGCCATGAACATACTATTACTTATAAAATCAAAACCATTTGTTTAATCTGCCTTATCAATAGCATATATTCACTAGGTGTCAAGAGACATTTCCCTTGCAAATTTGGCAAAGGTCTGTTGGAAAATGGCGTAGATATAGAAGTTTAAAGTGGGGTTTTTTTTGCTTTTGAGCAGGGGTTTAAAGGGTTGGTGACATTTTTTTCAGACTAAGGAAGTGCTATTTAAATGATTATGTAGTCCATTTGCATAGTTCGAGCCTTTAGATTGCATGCCAGAAAAGTACCTTCTGCATATCCCCCGCCCTGTAACCCAATTTATTGTTGTTTTATAATTGATCCTCAAAGTTGGGTTTATTTTACAACTGATTGTCAAAGAGGCAAAAAGATGCATTTTTAGTGCTAACAGAGTCTGTGCAGTGGGAAGTTTGAGGTTAAAGTGCCTACAGTGCTGCCCACAATAAACATGGTGGTTGACTCACCACTCTGCCCTCCCAGTTGCGTTGATCCTGCTTCTCTGGCCCAATAGCCACTCAATCCCTTTAGGCCTGCAGCACTGTGGCCCAGCACTGGCCCAGTGTAGCTGTGGCCCCCTTGTCTTCGCCACTCTGCCCCTCCAGTTGCCCTGCTTCTGGCGCTCAGATGGCACCCCATGTGTGGACAGCGGCTGACTTTCCCTCTGGCCATTGCCACCACTCCTGCACAATGCTCCCTTCTGCTGCTCAACCCTCACCCATTCTGGTGTGCACCTCACCCTGGCCTCAGCAACCCAGCTTTCCCTGCTGGCTGCCATGACCTCCACCCCCAGGGCTCAGTTGGCCTCTAGGCATGTGCAGACTCTGCACAAGTGCAAAGGCCATTTGAGCCCTGGGGGTGGGGCAGCCGGCAGGCAATGCTGGCTTGCCGGGACTGGGAGTCAGGGGTGAAGTGTGTGCTGGAATGGGTGAGGGTGTGTGCGTGCGTGCGTGCACCTGTGTGCATGTGCCGGCGCCCCTGTGTCTTTGTGTGCCCCTGTGTGTGCCCCATGCCTTTGTTGCCCCTGTGTGTGTGCCTGTGTCTGTGTGTGTGAAGGGCTGCAGTGTGTGTGCCTGTGTCTGTGTGAATGGCTGCAGTGTGTCTACCTGCATTTGTGTGAATGGCTGTTGTGTGTCTGTGTCTCTGTATGTGGATGGCTACATCACTTGTGTACAATTCTTACACTTTTTCTGATAACACAGTCCTGAAGGAACTTAAATCAAGGTTCCATGCACCCACACTTTGCCTTGATCAATGATGCATGAGGCAGAAATTCATCAATGGCATCTCTAGGAAGTGATTAGGGAAGCTGCACATGTTGAATGTCTGCCTGGATGCACCCTTCCCCAGCCAAATGTCCAACTGAAAGACCAAGGCAAAGTATGGGTTCATGGAACCCCGTTTCTAAAGCCATCATCATATAACAGACTACAAAGTCTTTACAGCTTATATGGTGCGGAAGTGAAGATGGGCACCTTAACTTGCAATTTCCATTCTCTTTAGAGCATGAGTGAAAAGGTAAAGCATCTTAACTATCATTTTAAACTGAAGGTTTTTGGGTGCATGTATGTGCACATGTGTGTATGCAACTGTACACACACACACACACTATTCACTGAGAAGCTTCACTGCCACAAGCAGTACAATATATGACAGGCCTCTAAGATACATATGTACATTAATAATCAAGATGATTAATATACTTAGAAATAATAGCACAGCTTATTTCTGAAAATTATGTCCTAAAATTAACATTTTGTTTACATGAGCACATGGCAAATTATGATCCAATAGGTTTTTTTTCTTTTCAGGAATTCCTGGTTTTAAAATAGACAAACCTCACTAGACCTTTTGTACCATTTACCAAAAATTACTTACTAATCAAAAACATAGTGAATGAATCACTTTTCACTTGCAATATAAATGTTGAAGAGTGTAAAGGTTTCTCATCTATATGTAGGAATGGAAACTCTATAATATAGAAGTGGTTTGGAGAGCGAGCGAGCCATTAAAAAAAAAAAAAGCTTAACAATAAAAAGTAGAAAACTGTGTCCTGTTTTTGAAAGGATATCCCTTATGCTGACAGTCTTCCATGACTTGATCTTGCTAGTGTCAAGTCAAAAGAGCCAAGCTGGCCAAAGAAAACTCAGTTCATATTGTATTTTAGCAGGTCACCAAGTTTTTGGTTAAAAAGAAAGGCTGTGAAGCTAATCCAGATGCGATAACTAATCTCTGTTTATGTTCTACTATGGTAAAGACATTCACAGCAGATACAGTTATGGAGAAAGCTTCATTTGCTGGATTTCTGCACATCAGACATTTTCCTAATAGGGTTTCAATGCATTAACAACTGCACAATAGTATTCAATTCATTATGCATTATGTGAAGTGTTTCCTCCTTGCTGCATCTGTTGAATTTCTGCATATTAAAAGCCCTGGAGCAGAAATTCTCTCTTCTAGCAAGGGAACCCTTTTGCATCTTATTATCCTAGACTTGCTCATTATTCTTTTTTCTTTGTTTAGCAAGAAATATAATTTATTGATTGATTTATTTATCATATTTTTATACCACCTGATATGTACAACTCTAGGCAGTGTACAAAATTTAAAATAATATTTAAAAGTCAACACAGATTAAAATGTGTGAGACACAATAAAAGCAATAGTATAAAACAGTTATTAAAACCAATTATTAAAATTATGAAAATTAATTCTAATAAAAAGCTTGTGAGAACAGGAGAGTCTTGAGAGACTTCCTGAAAACAAACAGAGAAGGAGATGCTCTTATTTCAGCAGGGAGTATATTCTAAAGCCCTGGGGCAATTCTAATAATGTTTATAATTAAATTAATATAAAGGGATATGACTTGTGGCAGCGGGCCTGCCACCAGTGGGGTCACCCCTTTGGGGGAGCCACTTCAGGGGTTAATGAGGGCCAGGGCCAGGCCTCCTGGCCAAGGAACCTTGTGTGTAGTAATGGTGGTTGAGTGGGTGGGTATATAACACTTTGGGCTTCTGTTTTAAGCATCTTTTGGGTGAGACATGTTTAATGTGTCTAGGGCTGTCTGGAGATGGGAAGAAAGGGGACATATCCACTAATTATGGGGTGGCAATTCTGGTGGTGGTGGAGAATAGAAGAAGTAACATTGGCAGGTCAGCGGGCCATTACAGGGGAAGGGGAATTGGAAATCGAATAGCTGTTTCCCCTTCCAGCTGTTCTCCCAGTTCTTTGACCTTGGGGAGCAGTGCCATCCCCACATTGCTCCTTTGTAATGCCAGGTCAGTCCAGAACAAATCAGAAACCATCCATGATCTGATTCTGGATGAAGGAACCGACCTGGTATGTATTACAGAGACCTGATTGGGAGTGGCTTGTGGCCCGGTCTGGTCCCAGCTTTTCCCTCCAGGGTACACTGTTGAGGAGTGGGTGAGGGACCGTTGATGAGGAGGTGAAATGGCTGTTGTCTATGAAAAACATCATCATCATCATCATGATCACATTTTATATCCCACTTTTCCTCCAAGGAGCCCAGAGTGGCGTACTACATACTTAAGTTTCTCCTCACAACAACCCTGTGAAGTAGGTTAGTCTGAGAGAGAAGTGACTGGACCAGAATCATCTCCCTTACATCTACCTTACCAGGATCCCTGTTGAACTGTCAGACCATATCGAATGTGTATACTTGAGTTTGTGGACTAAGGATAGATTGGGACTTTTTGGTGTACCAATTGCCCCACTGCTCAACAGAGTCCCTAACTGAGCTGACGGACACTGTTCCCTCTAGCAGGGAATCACAGATGTTGTTCACTACAACTCCCAGGATCCCCAGCTGTAGTGGCCTTTGGCTGGGGATTCTGGAAGTTGTAGTAAACAACATCTAAAAATCCTTGTTAGAGGAAACACTGCTGATGGACTTGGTCTCATGCTTGGTGTTAGAGTCCCCGAGGCTTGTGATGGTGGGGGACTTCATTTTGGGACCAATCTGTCTGGAGCAGATCAAGAGTTCATCGTGGCCATGACAACTATGGGCCTATCCCAAGTGGTCTTGGGACCAGCACACATTGCTGGTCACATGTGTGATTTGGTCTTTCACTCTGCTCAGGGTGGTGTTCCGTGGGTGGGGACTCCTGTGATTTCCCCATTGTCATGGACAGAATACCATCTGGTTAAGGTTGTACTCATGATCACTTCCCACCTCCGCAGGGGTGAGGGGCCTATTAGGATGGTCTGCCTGAGAAGGTTATTGGATCCAATAGGAATCCAAGAAGCTTTGGAGGGATTTAGTGTTGGCTCTGCCGGCGACCCTGTTGATGCCCTGGTGGAGAACTGGAACAGCGAACTCACCAGGACAGTAGACATGATCGCTCCCAAGCATCCTCTCTGACCCGCTTCAAACATGGCCCCTTGGTATATGCAAAAATTACGGGGGCTGAAGTGGCAAGGTAGAGTGCAAGTGGAGAAATACTTCTCAAATTCGACAGATTGCAACATGAAGCACATTTGAAGATCAGGTGATCTGTGCAGCAAAGAAGCGATTATATTTTGCTCATATTTCATCCACAAGTTCACGTCCAGCGGAGTTGTTTAGGGTTGTGAGAGAGCAAGTATGTGCCCCTCCTCCCTTGAATTAGAATCTAGAATGACCAATTATCCTCTGTGATATGTTTAATGAATTCTTTGTGGGGGAAATCTCTCGTATTCGGACCAACTTAGACTCAATCTCCACAATTACCTCAGTGTCTGATGTAGAGGTGTCCAGTGACTCCTCTTGTGTGATTAGGTTGGATCAGTTCCAGTTTGTGACTCCTGAGGATGTGGACAAGCTGATTGGAATGGTGCAGCCTACCACTTGTTCTCTTGGCCCTTGCCTGACATGGCTTATACTAGCTGGCAGGGGCGGGTTTATTGTAGAAGGCCTGGCAGAGATTATAAATGACTTTCTGAGGGAGGGCAGCCTACCTCCTTGTCTTAAGGAGACAATTATTAGACCATTTCTGAAGAAGCCTGCCTTGGATCCCTCATAGCTGAGTAACTACAGGCCTATCTCCAACCTTCCGTGGCTGGACAAGGTAATTGAGAGGGTGGTGGCCTCCCAGCTCCAGATGATCTTGGAGGAAACTGATTATCTAGACCCATTTCAGACTGGCTTTGGGGCGGGCTGTGGGATGGGGATTGTCTTGGTAGGCCTGATGGATGATCTCCAATTGGGAATTGACAGTGGGAGTGTGACTCTGTTGGTCCTTTTGGACCTCTTGGCAGCTTTCAATACTATTGACCATTGTATCCTTCTGGAGTATCTGAGTGGGTTAGGAGTGGGAGACACTGCTTTGCAGTGGTTCCGCTCCTACCTCTGTGGTAGGTTCCAGATGATGTCCCTTGGAGATTTTTGTTCTTCAAAAACTGAACTTTTGTATGGTGTCCCTCAGGGGTGTCTCCAATGTTGTTTAACATCTGTATGAAATTGCAGGGATAAATCTTCAGGAGATTTGGTGCTATCAGTGTGCTGATGACACACAAATATATTTCTCCATGTCAACATCATCGGAAGAGGGCATAACCTCCCTAAGTGCCTGCCTGGAGGCAGTGATGGGCTGGATGAGAAATAACAAACTGAGACTGAATCCAGATAAGACGGAGGTACTCATTGTGCGGGGTCAAAACGTGGGAGATGAGTTTGATCTCCCTGTTCTGGATGGGGTCATACTTCCCTAGAAAGAACCTTACTTTAGGAGAGGAGAGCTGGTCTTTTGGTAGCAAGCATGACTTGTCCCCTTAGATAAGCAGGGTCTGCCCTGGTTGCATATGAATGGGAGACTTGATGTGTGAGCACTGCAAGATATTCCCCTCAAGGGATGAAGCCGCTCTGGGAAGAGCAGAAGGTTCCAAGTTCCCTCCCTGGCTTCTCCAAGATAGAGCTGAGAGAGATTCCTGCCTGCAACCTTGGAGAAGCCGCTGCCAGTCTGTGAAGACAATACTGAGCTAGATGGACCAATGGTATGACTCAGTATATGGCAGCTTCCTGTGTTCCTATGAACAGATACATGGTCTGAGGGTGCTTCTGTATCCAAGCCTCTCCTTGATGTCCCAGGTTGAGGCAGGGGCCATAAGTGCCTTCTATCAGATTTGGCTGATATGCCAGCTGTGTCTGTTTCTTGAAATAAACTACCTCAGAACGGTGGTACATATGCTGGTAACCTCCGGACTGGATTACTGCAATGCGCTCTATGTGGGGCTGCCTTTGTATGTAGTCTAGAAACTACAGTTGGTCCACAATGCAACAGCCAGGTTGGTCTCTGGGTCATCTCGGAGAGACCATATTACTCCGGTATTGAAAGAGCTACACTGGCTGCCGATAAGTTTGCAGGCAAAATACAAGGTGCTGGTTATAACTTATATAGCTTTAAACAGCTTGGGTCCTGGGTATTTAAGATAACTTCTTCTCCATCATGAACCCCACCACCCATTGAGATCATCAGGAGAGGTCTGTCTGCAGTTGCCACTGGCTCATCTGATGGCTACTCGGGGACGGGCCTTCTCCGCTGCTGCCCCAAAACTTTGGAACTCGCTCCCTGCTGAAATAAGGGCCTCCCCATCTCTGACAACTTTTAAAAAGTCTTTAAAGACACATCTGTTCACCCAGGCTTTTAATTAAATAATGTTTTAATAGTTTTAAAATTGTTTTAAAATATTATTTTAACATTTAAAATGGTAATGGTTTAACTTTTTCTGTTGACATTTATTTTGTTTTAACTAATATTTTAACCTTTTCTGTTGTTACTTTGTTTTGTTGTAAACAACCCAGAGACTAAAGTTTTGGGCGGTATAAAATATGTTAAATAAATAAAATAATTCTAACAACATTTACTGGAATAAGGTTGCATTGGAGTTAGTGGAACCTACTTCTAAGTAAGGATTTCAGCCTTTCAGTGTTACCCTGAACAATATATTCAAAAGGAAATACTCAGAGATAAAAGGGCTTAGCCCTCTATAAGATTGGCTGTAATCCTCTGCACTGCTACCTGGAAGTAAGCCCACTGAACACAGTAGGACTTGCTTCTGAGTAATCATGAATAGAATTGTGAGTTCTAAACAGATTTGCAGGTAAGAGCTATTTCAGTCAATAGGATTATTTTCATTTCACTCTTAGGACTGCAGCACTAGCATTTGGCTATCAATTATCTATAAAGGAAATTGATTAAATCAATTGGGAGCCCTTGTAATTTTTTTTAATTGATTGACTGATTGATTGATTGATTAAGTGCTCTCAAGTCGGTTTCGACTCTTAACGACCACATAGATAGATTCTCCCCAGGATGAACTGTCTTCAACTTGGCCTATTAGGATTGATCAACTGGTCGATCCTAAAAGACAGAAGCTATCCACCACTTCAATGTCTTCAGACCAGTGTGCCTGAGAGAAAGGCAAGAAAGGATGCACCCAGGCCAGGGAGCTCTTGTCCTCAGCTCCTGAAAAGACCGACAGCCTGAGACAACATTTTATTTATCTTCTGTAATTTGTTTCTTTTAATATTGTAAACTTGGGTGCCTTTGTCAAGGCAGAAAGGTGGTATAAAAATATAGTAAGTAAGTAAATAAGTAAGTAAGTAAGTAAGTAAATAAATAAAATTATCAATTCTAAGGCTGGTTGCTATACTCATTGTCATTAGTTTAGTCTTCTTTACATTTAATTGTAGTCCCATTTTTTCACTGTACTCCTTGACGTTCATTACTAGAGCTTGCAGAACATTTGCATTCTCAGCTATCAGAGCAGTGCCAGGCCATGCAGAAGCCAATTACGCAGGCCGCCGTGCCTGAAGGGGAAGGTCTGAATGGGCCAAAGAGCTTGCCGAATGGTCTGGTTTGGGCACTAAGTGAGGCCAGTGGGGGGAGGGGGAATCTCCACTGCCACCACCACCACTGCCACCGCCTTTTAAAATTTTTAAAAAATTGTGAACCCCCCTGGGTAAGGCTGTAAGTGAGGCAGGAGGGGTAGGGGGAACCTCCACGGGACCTAACCCCAACCCCACTGGCTTGAACAACTCCCCCAAAGGGGGTAAGTTAGAAATTTAAGATAGATAGATAGATAGATAGATAGATAGATAGATAGATAGATAGATAGATAGATAGATAACTGGAAACCCCCCTTCCTGAATGTCTGGGGGGGGTGTTCAGTCCCGGGTTGGACCGAACACAAGGTAGTTCGGTTCAATCCCAAACAGTCAAAACGAACAGGTTCGACATCTAACACATTCGACGTTGAACCTGTTTGCACATCCCTACCCTGCAGAGTATGTGCTTTTCTTGTGCATCTTCAAAAATTCAAATATGACATATAAACCTATACAGTGTTAATGTTTTGATAGTATCCCTTCTGACCCATAGGACCCCCCTCCTTGCTCACAGACCACATCAAAAACTGTGCCCCCTCCCCCACAAGAAAGTCTGGATGCCTCAGAGTCGTCCTCCTCCTCCTCATGGAATACATAACCAAAATTCACACACAGGAAACAGACTAGATTGATCTTTCTATTGATATGGTTGTCATTATGGGAAGATGGTCTTCTGTGTTTTCTCTGTTTTCCTGCCTCTATTCTTCTCCCTATTCTTCCAGGTGGCTTTCCTGGTTCATCCCTTCCTCAGCTGCATCAGAGCACTCTAAGTGTTCTTCCGAGTGCTGCTCTTCAAAGTGGTCTTTGAGGCCCAAATCAAGATGGGGAGGATAGAGTGCCTGCTCCACATTGTCCTGCTCCTGTACTGCCTTATGAAGCATCTGAGCCTTACTGCAGGGGTTTTAACACCTGGGCTGGCTGCAATTTCTACAACTCCCAATTTACTACAACTCCCATCATCCCCAGCCATCATGACTGGGAATGATAGGAGTTGTGGCCCAACAACATTTGCTGACCCAAGTCTTTCAAGGTGTGTAGACATGGAGCTATATAAAACTCTGATCCATGTCAGAGTTGTATACTACAAAATTAGTACTGAATACGTGGGAACCTTGTGCCACTTTCCCATCACCGTGATCTCAACAGGTGATCTCAGGAATCAGTCCGGATGGAACATGGTGAAGCAGACTGGTTCCAGATCGGCAAAGGAGTAAGACAAGGCTGAATACTTTCTCCTTATTTATTCAACTTATATGCTGAAGATATACTGAGAGAAGCTGGATTGGAAGAAGATGAGCGTGGTTTTAAAGTTGAAGGAAAAAACATCAATAACCTGCACTACGCTGATGACACCACTCTGATAGCTGAGAATGTGGATGATCAGCAAGCTCTAGTAATGAAAGTCAAGGAGCACAGTGAAAAAATGGGGCTATGACTAAATGTCGAGAAGACTAAACTAATGACAAGGGCTACAGCAACCAGCCTCAGAACTGATAATGAGGACATTGAAGTGGTGGATAGCTTCTGCCTTTTAGGATCGACCATCAGCAGTCAAGGATCCAGCAGTCAAGAAATACACCACAGACTAGTACTTGGTAGGGTAGCAATGAAGGCCTTGGAAAGGAGATTTAGATACCGCTACGTATCTATAACTACAAAGATTAGAATCGTTCAGACAATGGTTTTCCCCATGACACTCTATGGATGCGAAAGCTGGACTTTGAAGAAGCAAGATACAAAAAGCATTGACGCTTTTGAACTTTAGTGCTGGAGAAGATGTTTGAGGATACCATGGACAGCCAGGAAAACAAACAAATGGATCATAGAACAAATCAATCCAGAATTTTCACTCAAGGCACAAATGACCATGCTCAAACTATCATACTTTGGACACATTATGTGAAAACCCAGTTCCCTCAAGAAGTCTATAATTCTGGGAAAAGTTGGGTCCCTGGGTCTATGTGACTGAGTGTTGTGCTGTGGAGCAGAGGGCCTGGTTTCTGATCCCACTGTGCCTCCCTTTTCCCATCTGAAGGTATTGTTGCCAGCAGGACCCCCAAAAGGTAAGCTTATAAAGGTCATGTTTGCATCTCCCCAGGGTACAACTCAAACACCACCTCCTATATGTTCTTGCATTGCCCTGTCCCACAGAACTACTGAGCAGTTTAGCAGTGCTGCCGCCTGCTTCTTGGCTTGCAGCAGTTTCCTTTCTGTTTGTGCATGCAGTCCCCTACCACTCTAAAATGCTTGTTCCCCTCACAGACACAGTACTACAAATTATTATTATTATTTTTAAATGTGTTGTGTCCAATGCTATGGTATTTGCACTGGACAAATTTGTAGTACGGTGTCTGTTAGGGGAATCTTTCTCCTGAGAAGCTTCTTGGTTCTCCATTCAGACCTATCTGCAGCATCATGATCGTTTGTGTAGGGTGAGGCAATATGGCCTCTCTCTTTTTTGGCTGCCAGTTTATGTATGGAAGGTGTGTGCATCTGTGATGTTAGGTGACATCTGTGATGTTAGGTGACATTTGAACACCAGTGTGTGTGTGGACTGACACACACACTGGCATGGGTAATGTGAGGTTTCATCATTGTGCAGCATTGTGATGGCAGGTCATGGCACAGTTGCCGAGAATGTTGTGGGAATAGTGTTACACATTAGCTTCTGTTTCTGTGATGGTTGTTGTCCAGTTGACTCTGCTAGCTGAGCATAGGATTGTAACTATATTATATCAAAGTTAGTTCTGTGTACTGGCAGCCTAGTATACATTGACCATTGGATCACCCTGCCAACAGGGCTGGATTAAGGCTTTGGGGGGATCAGGGCACAAGACAGGGGGGACCTTGTGTGCAGGGGCGTAGCAAGGTTGGAGTGGGCCCAGAGACAGGATTTTAAAATGGCCCCCCCCTCACTGAAGCTCAGCTCATGAAGATAGATAGACAGATAGACAGATGTTCTATGTGCCACAATAGAACATCATACTAAATTATTTTATTAAAGGTTTTGTGAATTGTGGACAATGCAAGTCATTTAATGGTACTAGAGAAAGACATGCTGTTCTGGTAGCTCCAGGTCTTAACACTCACATCAGTTTCAGAGGATGAATACAACTGAAGGAAGCCTGGGCTGGTATGCGGCTAGGGGAGTCAGTCATGTGACTTGCCTCTGGGGGCCCCCCAAGGCAGTGGGCCCCCAGACAACTGTCTCCCCTTGCCCTATTATAGTTACGCCCCTGCTTGTGTGCTTGTCCATGTGTCCAGCACATAAGAGCATGGGTTGAGTACATAAAAATTATTGGTTGAAACATGTGTAAGTTGTATGTGATTTTACATGAAATATTGTAATATTGATTTCATATTGTGTAAATAAACTACAAAGGTAGAGTAAAAAAAATAACGTGTTTTTCAAGAAACATGGGTTTTACTGCTGGCCTTGACAAATTCTGAGGTCGTTCACATGACCTCATGCTGCCACTTGGGAAGTCGGGGGGGGGGGAAGCAGGAGCTTATGAGTTGTGGCTGTTGTTGCCTCCACTGCACGATGCCATATGCACAGTGATGTGGCAGAGGCCAAAGCTGGGATCAGACAGAGGAAGACCTCCCACATCCCAGAGAGACCTGAACCAGCAGCACAGCAGATGCTCTCATTAAAGCAGCCATTGCACTCGGCATGGCCACTCCTCTACCCACCCACCCCTACAGCTTGCTGCCCAAAATGGTGATGGGTCAGGGGGAAGCCTTCTACCCAGTGGTGATCACCCAGACTACCTGCCAAGGTAGAATGAACCCACAGTTTTACCTGGGTAAAACGCCGGGTAGAAGAACAGGATTACCCTGGCTGGAGCAGCTGGGAGCAAAGGGGTTCTGGCATTCCAGACAACACGAGTTGCCTGGGTTACCCCAGGCAGCTTGTGTTGTGAGAATAGCCATATTATTTAGATGCAGGAGCCAGACTCCTCTCCCCGCACCTCCCATGGACTTTGAATAACATGGGAACAAAATTGTGTCCTACAGACAACTGAGTGCACACACTGAGGTGGGGCTGGGGGGCAGCTAACACATCTTCCAGCACACTTTCATTCTCCTTGATAGATTGTCTACAGAGGACTAACATTATTTTAGTTACATTTATACAGAGAGGGCTCACATTGTTTTAATTCTTACATTTTATACATCAAGGAAAAAAGCCATTTCAATTTTTTTTTAAAATGTATGTTGATTTTTCAGTATTTTAATACCCAACGGGATTTTCTCCCATTGGTGTGAAAGCAACAGCAAAGAAAGGTTGTGCACATGACCATACACGGCGGCAGGAGGTGGGGGGGGGAAAGCAAAACTAAGCTTCTCTCCCCCCCACCCATACCAGACGATCTGTCATCTTGGCATATGGTGTGCACACCCACACTATCTGCATTGCTCCCGGAAGTGTGGATCTCTAGAGGCTGGGAAAATGAGTCCTGGCTTCCAGGAATCCCTAAATGCATCATGTGAGCACTGCAGTGCATTTAGGGATTCCCCTGTGATTTGGGTGCTCTAGGAACCCGGCTCTGTATATGCTCGGGCTGTGTACATGGCCCCAGCCCCAGGGTTAGGAATCTGCTCGATCCTGATCTCTTTTTACCCTGGGGTTAAAAGTCAGGCTACCCACAAGGGCAGCGCCGGGATCAGGCTCAATCCCCATGCTTCACACGAGCAGCCCAGCCCAGACTGGCTTGCCCTAGGCTGGGTTGGGCTGCTCGTAAGAACAACCTTTGAGACTTGTGGTACCTTAAAAAACAATACATTTATGGTGGCATAGTGTGCTGTCATGAGCTCATGGTACAATCAATCAATCAATCAATCAATCAATCAATCAATCAATCAACCAATCATTTTAAGATACTACGAGTCACAGGGGGCTTCCACATTCTGCTCCATACATGCCATTCCCAACTCACACACCAGCTGCATTATTAGTTAATTTATATCCTTTTTCTAAGGAGCTCAGGGCAGCCTAAAATATTCTCGCCCCACTTTTATCCTCCCAACAACCCTATGAGGTAGGTTAGGTTAAAAGATACCAGGACTTTTCTCACGATCGATGGAAACCGAGCTAAGGGAGACCAGCCTGGTTTCCATTGATCATGAGAACCACCAGGCTCATGGGCAAGCCGAGAGTTTCAATGGTGGCTAGCCCACCTACATACCCCTCCCTCTAACTAAAGAGAAGCGAGCACTCTGTTAACCTTGTTTTTGTAATTCTGCTTGCAGCCATGGCAAACATACTCAGGTTGGAGTGGGGAGAGGAGAGGGGACTCCAAGACTGTACCTCACACTTGCCCGAATGAAGCCTCCGCTCATCTAGGCGGCCAGATCGGCCACCCAGCAATGAGCTACTGCTCGTCTGCAGGGAGAGCAGGTTAAACCCGCTCTCCCCACAGAACCCCTTAAGGCTCTACACTCTGATCGTGTGTAGAGCCTCACTGACTGGCCCAGAGTCATCCACTGAGCTTCAGGGCTGAATTGGGTTGTGAACAGAGATCATTCCCACTCCTAGCCGAACACTCTAAGCACTGCTGGTTCTACTGCTCTCTCCCTTCTGTGCTCCCTTCCCAATTCCAGAGGAGCTTCCCCTGCTTCACCTCTGGAACACATGCCCAGAGCTGCAGCTGCTCCACTGTGCTCCTTAGAAGCACTAGGTAGCTGCAGCTGGGTCAGGGGGGGTTGGGTCTCATGCATGAATCACTCACACTCAAGCTGATGGCCAGGGTGAGGGCCTTGGATCCTGACTGGCTGAGGCATCTGTTAAGATAACAGTAACCAAAGAGATTTCAGGCAGCAGTTTCTAAGCCTGCCTTCCTTGGCCGGAGCATTTTTCGGCTCCAAGTGACTCTCCTCCCAGCCTAGCCTACCTTGCTGTTGCAGCTTGAAGGGACAGCAGGCTCTTGAAGGCTCTTGCCCCTTCCCTCCCTCCCTTCATGCTTTTGTGTGCTCTCCCAGGAGGTCCCTTGATATGGTAAGGCCAGGGACACATACACCTTGGGCACGTGTTTCAATCTGGCCCTGCTTACCAGGGCCAGAAACGCTTACAAAAGACTTGAAACAATGAAAATGTGATATTTAACTATGAACAGGTCAACATTGGCAAGAGATATTTTGATGGTTCTGAATGCCTCTTCACATGTTAACAACAAAATATAGATATCTACATTTATTGACCTTTTGGTTGATTGCATATTTGTGCAAACTTTGAAGGGCATTTGTGCAAACTTTGAAGGGAAATAGCCAACCATTTCACAACTGTTTCAGAAATGTCAGTACCCATAGTGAAAATACAGGGCCCCAACTTCTCTAAAATGATAGTATAATGCTTGTTGGAAAGTGTTCAGTACTGTCTATCAGAGAATCTGAGGGTGGCCTGCTATTTATTGCAATTGTAATTATAATTGAAACCACCTTAGCTCTTATCATTTATAAGACTAAATTAACCAATACATTGAGAGGTAATAATTTAATACAGAGTACAGCTGGAAATGATTCACTACTAGTTTGGATCCTGATAGGGATTCCAAAGAGAAGGAATGTAGCAAACAGACTTGTGGCCAACACTCTGACTACGAGGAAGCGACACATTTATTAGCAGAAGCAGTTTCCTTTCAGCTTAGTGTCAAATGCATTGTTCAGTTCAAGATGTTGATGCTGCTGCTTCCAATGAAGAATGATTCCCTTTACCCATTCCTAAAATCCCAATATTAAGGAAACAGAAATAAAATGCACTGAAGATCTAAAAGCCATATGTACTGAACAAGAGGCAGATAACGAGTTTTATGGTGCCAATGCAAGCAGGCTCCTGTTGCACCTAGTGTATCAGCTGAGGGGGCAGGCAGAAGCAGAGTAGGCAGTTGGACTGTCTGAGGACCCAAACTAACCTGTTGTTTGCTGTAAGTTGATGGAAGAAGGAGCAGGATGCAGAAAGGCAAAGAGGGGTGAGACTAAGCATGATGGCAGGGCTGTTGCTCATTAGCTGCCTGGCAGATTGCCCATGGGAAGTGTATGGGTATGCCTGTGGGTGGGCTGCCTGAGCCAAGCAGCTAGGGGAGGGCCTTTCAAACATACACAGGAACTTATTAAGGCTCCCTGTGATCGTCACTTATCCGTGCAGTACTGGAAAGGGAGATAGCGAGAGAGGGGCTTGGTGCTACTATACTTGCTGTATTACATAAGGGCTCCTCTGGCTAAATGTCTCATGACAGATGCTATATCCTGCTTAGCTACTGCTGCAGAAAATATTTGGAAAGGCACAATTCCTGAGACTGGAAGAGGTCATATCTTGGATCCTTCTAAAAGGTTGAGAGGACCTTACCACAGATCACAAAAATGTAAAGCAAGTGATGATTCTGGAAGTGTACTGTGAGTCTTTATGGCACTGTTAAAAGTCTATGGTTGACTTCTCAAATTGCTCATTCCTGTTACATAATCTTACCCACAGAACTTCAATGATCAATATCAAAAGCCAAACAAAATGTAAATCTTCCACATTCACAAACTTCCACTTGATTGTCAAGGGCCACACTGCAGCTTCCTGGCATGAAACAGAAGAGCCCCACTGCTGCAGACTTTATAAATGTCCTTCAGGAAAGAAGTCAGCCTGAACAGCCAGCTCCCCCACCTCTCTGCAGTCTTGCTGACTGCAGAGAGGCCCCTTTCCTCAAAATCCAGAAGGGGGAGCATGGAACTACAGGTTCATTGTGTTGCAATTTGTGATTGTTTAGCAAAGCACCAAGAGGAAACTGCCCAGTCCAGTTATGAAGTAGTGCAAAGACTTATTGTTGCAGTTAGTCAAGAACAAGCATGGAGGTTGTAGTGCAGTATAAAGTAAATAAGATTTATTAGGTTAAGTACATTTGAGATAAGAAAGAATTATCCTAACTACGAACTACATAATGAATAGGAGGGGGAGAGAGAGAGATGCTCCCATCTGCTCTCCAAGGAGAAAGGAAGTAGAACTGACTCACTACAGGAAATACCTGGAGTCAAGGCAGGGGTCATAGAGTAGAGGCAAAGCAGGGACAAGTAAGGGGACCCTTATTACCTCGACTCCCAATGCCCTTAGTGGACGTTAGGATAGTTGGTGTGAAAGGTCAGTGCAATGGAACTCCATCTCTAACACATTGGACCCATGGTTCCATGTTACATCTGAACCTGGCCGCTGTCTGAGTAAACCCTCAGCATGGGATGATTCTGCAAGTGTTATCCATGTTCTGATTTCTTTTATATAACCAAATGTTGTTTGATGCATGTATTTAAGGACAAAGGAGCCTATAGGGAAAGGCTCATCTAGTATAAAAACTACCCAAAGTAATTTTTATATTATATGAAACTACTCAGCTGTGGTTTCCCCTCTTGAGACTGTCCAAAGGCCGCCATCACCTTCACCAGCATTCAAACCTCTCCTCTCAGAACAGTGGCAAGGTCTTCCATCACAGACTTCAAACATTGAACATGACGTCCTGGAGCATGAACGTTTAGACAATCTTGTTCCATGAGAGGAAAACTTCCACCAGATGTAACTACTCCTGTAAATGGAGGTTTGTGAGCTATGCGAAGTCTAGAAACTTTGAACCAACTGCTGTCTTTGTATGCCAAGTCCTACTATATTTGACTTCCTTAAAGAATTCATCAAGGTCCACATATCAGCCCTGTCTGCAGTATACATGGGTTGGAACGCTAAGACCTTTTTATCCCACTCTGACTGCAGAAGGCTTCTCAAAAGGCTGAACAATCTCTTTATCCATCAGTTTAAAAAGCTAGTTGAAACCTGGAGCTTCTCCCTTATGGTTTCTACTCTACGGAGTCTCCTTTTGAACTATTAGCCATGGCCTCTCTTAAACTTCTCTCCTTAAAGACAGCTTTCCTATTTGCAATTACCACTGCTAGGAGAGTTAGTGAACAGGGATGTGCAAACAGGTTCAATGTTGATCGTGTTCGGTTCAACCATTCGGGGTCAAACTGAACCATCCCCTGTTCAGTCCAACCTGGGACTGAACACCCCCCCAACTGTTTGGGGGGTTCGTGCACATTTTTTAAAAAATTTATTTACCCTCTTCGGGGAAGTTTTTGGAGGTAGCAGAGGGGGGTCCATGGAGGTTCCTCCCTCCCCCTCACTGGCTTCCCTTCATGCCTATAACAGCTGTTCAGCCAGCTCTTTGGCCTGTTCAGGCCTTCCCCCTCCAGCATGGCAGCCATTTTGGAGGCCGCCGCACCTGCGCAATTGGCCTCTGCATGACCCAGGCCACGCAGAGGCCAATTGCGCAGGTGCGGTGGCCTCCAAAATCACCACTGCATTGGAGGAGGAAGGCCCGAGCCGGCCAATTCTGTGCACACCCCTATTAGCGAACTGGCCTCCCTAGGAGCTAATGTTCCTTTTACTGTGTTCTTATAAATAAAGTAGTTATTTGGACTGACCCTGTGTTCCTACCTAAAGTTGTCTCTGACTTCCATATTAACCAAGACATTATCCTCCCTACTTTTTCATGAACCCTGTGTCCCACCTGGAACGCTCTCTCCATTCCCTGGATGTTCAGAGAGCACCCCTTTTCTACCTGGACAGGACCAAGGATTCTAGAAAATCCAAAAGACTCTTAGTTGCCTTTGAAGGTGCAAACAGTAGCCAACCTATCTCCTGACAAAGACTTTCAGAATGGCTGGTCCTATTGATCTCCACCTGTTATGACAGGCAAGGCATAACACACACACCCCTGCAGTATTAAAGCCCATTCCATGAGGACTATGGCCACCTCTGCTGCTCACCTGTCTGGCACTGGTTTCTCTGAAATACAGAAAGCTGCTGTCTGGTCTTCCAACTTACCTTTTGTCAAGCATTATACCTTGGACATCTATCTGCATCCGAGGCTGGCTTTGGGCACATTGTACTAAAAAAAAGTTCTCTCACACATCTTCTAAACCACTTGCTTTCTAGGAGAGCTTGCTAATCATCCATGTTGCGAAGCATACTAGATCACCATTAAGATAAACAGGTTGCTCACCTGTAACTTTTGATATTTTGGTGGTCCGGTATCATTCACAACATCCATGCTGCCTCCCCGCTCTTCAGATGTACCTACCTTCCCCACTTTAATTACTTTGAGAAACAGTGGCTAACGGTGTTTTCTAACAGTGGCTGTTCAGGAACTGAGCGGGGAAGCACTCTGCTGCCAAAGATACCGAGTGCACACTCTGTGCGAAGCGCGGAGCACCAGAGAGCTATGAGGAGCTTGAAATCCTTCTATGGGGACTATTGTGTAGGTGCAAAGCCAACATTATGAATGATACCAGATCGCCAAAAGATCAAAAATTACAGGTGAGCAACCTGCTTATCATTTATGAACAGGTTAAAGAGCACTGGTCCCATTACATATCCCTAGGGGACCCTATTTCTTACTTCCATCCTTTGTAAAAACTGCCCATTTATTCCCACCCTGTTTTCTATCCTTCAACCAGTTACAATCCACATATGAACCTGTCCCTTTACCCCATGATTGCTAAGTTTGCTCAAGAGCAGGCTTCCTCATCCTGCGGCCCTCCAGATGTTGCTGAACTACAAGTCCCATCATCCCAGCCACAGCTGAGTCTTTGGTGGGGAACTTTGTAGAAAGCTTTTTGAAAGTCTGAGTATACTATGTCAACCGGATCACCTTTATCCACATGCCTGCTGACACTGTCAAAGAACTCCAAAATGTTAGTGTGGCACGACTTGCCCTTGCAGAAGCCATGCTGGTTCTCCTTCAGCAAGGTCCATTCTTCTATATGTAACAATTTTGTCCTTGTATGCTTAAATGATGGATAAACACAAGGTGATTGTGTTGAATACTGTTGTGTTAGTCTGTTGCATCTGTACGTTTAAATAAGAGATAAAAGTATCAATATGGAACTTCCTGGATCCTTAGGTAGCTGAGGTTCTTCACCTCTACCACCCCCCCCCTTGTAGGTTTTCCAACAAGGAGCCTATTTTTGGAGCTGATGCATTCATTTTCTAATATAATCTCCACAAAGGAGCTCTCTGATCTCAAATTCCTGTGCCAGAACAGAATTGGAAAAAGAAAGCTTGAGGATGTGAAAGTGAATGATGTGAAAGTGAGGATGTGAAATGATCTCTTCTCCCTTTTTCTGGAACAGGAAGAAATTTCATATCATCATCATCATCATCATCATCATCATCATCAAATTTGATTTCTATACAACCCTTCCAAAAATGGCTCAGGGCAGTTTACACAGAGAAATAATAAATACATAAGATGGATCCCTGTCCCCAAAGGGCTCACAATCTAAAAAGAAATGTAAGATAGACACCAGCAACAGTCACTGGAGGGATGCTGTCCTGGGGCTGGATAGGGCATGACAATGTAGGATTGTTAAGTTGCATGCTCAAAAGCCTGAGAAGAGAAGATCTACTAACTCGGCTGGAACAGTTTGTAGAGGCACAGAAGGTGATCCAGCTGATCCACTAGATATCGCAGGAAAACAAAGGAAGACAAGTCTTTGTTTTTTGTGGCATACTGTTAGTTAGGGGATTTTCTTTTCTTCATGGGAATGAAGAACAGATGTAATTATTGGGAATTCTGGAGACAGGGTCTACAAATCCACTTGCGCCAGTTCACTCACAGTGGATGCCCCCAGCCGCCTGGTGAGCAGACCACACAGATCTCTTCCCCAGAGACCTCTTTTCTATTTCTGATTTTGAGAAGGTAAAAAAACAGCAAGAATCCTTTCTGAGCAGTAGGAAAGGGACCCCACTGTTTCTTACCATCTCCATAACCCAGTGCAAATGACAGAAGACCCACTTCTCTTCTAAGACCTCTGCCTGCGTGCCAGACAGGAAAGGATTTGAGGGAAACGAGGGGATTGGTGGTGACCACAGATAATGGCTAAACCAAATAAAGCCGAAATTTGTGGATCCCTGTCATGAGATATGATTCACTCTACTCATTAAGATTTGTGAGTTTATATTCAAAATTGACACTGCATTGTGCTTTCTGATTTATCTTGAAAATTTAAAGCAGAACCACCATGTAAATAAATTCTAGCCTGTTGAATAGTTAGTGGGGAAACTTCATGATGGCTATCTACTGAAAGACATACATACACTGATCCAGCTGGAGTCACATGTCTAGAACAGATCTTATGCAATAAGGAGCATAGATCTGGAACTCACTGTATTCCTTTGCTGATACTAGAAAGCCCTATCCAGCAACTAAGGCCCATGTGTGCACAGCCCTGGTCAGATTACTGGCAATAAATCAAACCATCTTTTCAAGAGTGGGAAATAAGAACAGGAAATTAGATCCAGTTTTCTTCACTCTCCCAAACTAGTGATTGGTTCTTTCACTGATAATCTGACCAGGGCTGCTGGACAGAGCTACTACTCTGTCACGGACATTATCTATGTGTGTCAGTAAACAACCAGCTAGAATTCAAAAACTGTTAGTAATAAATAGTTACAGGCATATCTACACAGGTTACCTGGCCTCAGTTTTTAGCAGGTTGTCACAAAATATTTGGAGTGGAATTATTAAATGGATTTGCACCTTGAAATGATAAATGATGCAAACATTCAACTTCTGACTTTTGTGGCTATCTTAAAATATATTTTGCTTCGCTGGTTTGATGAAGAATTTTATGAGGCTATACAAACTAGATATTCAAGTAAAGTAATAATAAAGAAGGAAAATAGTTCCATAAATTATGAAGAGCATAACTTTGGATAATGCTCTATACTCCTAGAGACCCTTTGGCAAGAATTCCCAAAGAGATTTATTGCTGTTAAAAATTAAATGTTTTGGCATGTCTTCAGATATTAAAGAGAACTGTTGGATGTGCTGGGAGTCCATGTCACACTCTAATGGAGTATCTTTAAACATGCTTATTGCATTTAGCACATTAAAATCAAATCACATATCATTAAAAATTATTTCAGTAGTCTTCTACTAATAGTCCTGGAGCAAAATTCTTCAGCAGTTTTAGAAAGCCACTCTCAAAAAGAGAAAGTGTGCTGTTGCCTTTCTTATTTTATCCGTTGTTATTTGAAACAGCTTTATCTTTTCAACCCATAAGTGAAGATTTAGCAGCCTGAGGACCGACCCTGATCTTCTCTCCATGTTCGCTGCTTAAAGGACATTGGCAGGAAATGGTCAGCCTGAGGACACAATGAAAGGAAACACAGCAGCAAAAGTTTCACTGATAACGTGTGGTTTGAGGTTGGTGAGCGGCTTCAGCCAGTCGTCCAGCTGTTCAGGCCAAAGTCTATATAACACACTGCTGACTCCAACAAGACCATGTCAGAAAAGCATGTGCAGGACTGATGAGTGATGCGTTACATAGCATCCAGGGAAGACAATGTATTTCCAGACATCATCATATAATTTCTTATTTTAATACATTATACTAATTCAGGAATGCTTTTTTTAAAAGAAAAGTTTAAAGGTGGTGGTGAAAAGTAGTATTGTCTGCTCTGAATTGGTATATGTAGATATAACATGGGTTCTGAAGAGCATGAACAGCAACTGAATTTGCAAGAGGGTTAAAGGTAAAACAAGTTATATAAATATATTTATGCAAATATGCATTAGCAGAAAGATTTAGCTTAACATATTCTTACACATACCTTTCCTCATTCTGCCCCCCCCCACCCCTTAGTCCAATTTTTAATAGGGATGTGCACAAACTGGCGCTTTGGCCAATTTGTCAGCAGAGGGGTCACTTCTGGTCCAATGCTGACCGGGGCGGCAAGGAGGTACACTGCTGCCCCACACCAGCGGTTTTGGAGACAGCGTCGATGGGGTAAATGCAGCGGGGGGGAGGAGGGGGTTGAGCACTCTCCCTGCTCCTTAAAGGTAACTGGCCCGAACTCCGGGCCTCCAAACTGGTTTGTGCACATCCCTAATTTTTAACTCATCCAAATAGCTTGGGGGGGAGGGGGGGGCAACTATCTGACTTGAAACTCCTGGAGCTTTCTGAGATGGGCAGCTTTACTGTGGCAGGAAGTGCCAAAAGTTTAAGCCATTTTGAGCACTGCACCAAAGTGCTACATTTTTAGGGCACATATAATACACAGTAACTGTGAATTGTCAGGAGCAAAGCTGAATAATGCCATTGGTTTTATGAATGGCACCTTAAGTCCTGACATCACTGTAAATGGTACCCGCATATGAACTCCCCCACCAGCCTAAATGTAGCAAAGCTGAGTTCAGTTGCCATTTGGAAAAGCTCCTGCCTTCTGAATCTGCAGAGTTGATCCAGCTCTTCTGTTTGTTTGTTTTTCCAAACAGTTGCAGCTTTCCAGTAAGGTTCACAAGACAAACACAAGTTTTATAATCCCCTAAGCAAGGGGTTAAGGCTGGTTCAACTGTCACATGCATAAGACAGACAGATATACCTCCATTATCTCCCTCTGCTTTGGGTTTACTCACAGCAGAGCTAGCTTCTCCCTAACCACTCCCACTAGCCTGAACCGACTACTACACCCTGCAGGGGCCAGGGGTTACATAGACATAATGAAAGTTTCATTGGCAAAAACAAAAAACCCCCAAACAAACCAATTTCATCTTTTTCTTTGTTAGCAGTTAGCTTTCCTTATGAGGCAAGGCTGCAACACTGGGGCCTTGTTGTTTAGAAAAAAGACAACTGCGGGGAGACATGATAGACGTCTATAAAATCATGCATGGTGTGGAGAAAGTGGATAGAGAGAAATTTCTCTCTCACACACATAACACAAGATATGGTGTTGGCTACTAGTTTGGATGGCTAAGAGGGGTTTGGATAACTTCATGGAGGAGAGGTCTATTGACGGCTACTAGTTGGAGAGCTATAGGCCACCTCCAGCCTCAGAGGCAGGATGCCTCTGAATACCAGTTGCAGGGGAGTAACAGGGAGGAAGGGCATGCACATACCTCTTGCCTGTGGGCTTCGCAGAGGCATCAGGTGGGCCACTGTGTGAAACAGGATGCTGGACTAGATGGGCCTTGGGCCTGATCCAGAAGGGCTGTTCTTATGTTCTTATCAGGCACTTGTATTAGTTGCTTATTTTCTATCAGATCTACCATTCTGGGCCTTAGAACAACATATTCGTTTGGACATATGCTTCTCTTATTTTCAACACAGCACATCAATGAAAAGCAACCAAAAGCAGTTTTTCACTGATGCAGACAATGAAAGGATGTTAGGGTTTTTTTAAAGGAAGCTTCAGTATTTTACTAAACATGTATATCCAAACGTGAAGCCACCACTCATGTTCTCAGGTATGCACCAGGGACTGTCTGTGGCATAAAGACATTAATATACACATTTGTTTTATTAACTCACACCTTCAGGCTGTGCTCAGCTGTCATTTCTCAGAGTCAAGGACAAACTTGCAATAGAGGCCCCGCTTCCCTTATCCCCAGAGAAGTCCTTGTTTGTTTTGAAAAAAGTTGAGGACTATTGGTGTCTGTAGAGGAATAGCTGTCTATCCCACTTCTGCCACAATGTGTGGAGGAATTCTTACTTGTCTTACCTGTGAGATAACATTTGTGGAGGAATTTCAGATCCTGCCAACCCCATGATATCAATTCTTTACTGCTGCCACCAAGTAGACTTTTCTTTTATATGGCTTGGTCTACTATAACAGCTTACACCTTTGCAAAAATACCAAAAAAAACAACAACCCCAAACCTCAGCAGAGTGGAAAGGCTCATCAGTGTGGAGTGGAGACAATTAACCAAGCTTCAATTTTTTTAAAAAAAAAATGTAACATACTTTGGAAAAATATATAGACAGTTTAAAATATTAATTTAGGTTTCTTTTTTCTTTTTTCAAACACAGTTGCCATAAGAGCATAAAGGAAGAAATAAAAGGGTCGGGGAAAACATATCCAACTAACCTTACTCAACTAGTCCCTAACATAGAGCCCTCTACAATTACCTTCTCTTGTCAGCAACGTGGCTTGTTCTTTTCTGCAGCTTAGCCACTTTTACTGGCCTGGGGTTAAATCCAGACTGGTGGTCCTGTATTTTCATTCCTCGAGAGAGTCTTCATGCTCTCTAGTGATTTTCAGCTATTGCTTGTGACTTCAGACTCTGAACCACACTGATCCGTCCTTTCTTCCTTCCTCTCTCCTTCTTCTTCCGAATCACAGCTGTACACAGCACTCCACTGCACCAACTCTGCCTTCTTGACTCTCTTTATTCTTCTTGACTCTGACTTTCTTCTCACTGTGACTGCCAACCAAACTCTCTCAAACTCTCTCTCTATATATATACACAATTTTACTCCAACAGTTTTTTTAAACAACCCAATCATGGTAACTCAATGTTCCCTCTATTTTTCAAATCTTCTCTTCTCTCCAAAACGAAATTGTCAGACTGACATTCCCAACATGGAACTAAATACAGCAGGCATGAACTTTTGACCCTGCCAGTTTCCCCACCACCACCATGTATAGGAATCTGCAAGCATATTAAACACACAATCTTATTCACAATAAAGAAGAGTTTTATGAATATTAATACAATACCAGGACTTATTTACAAAACCTCGAGGTCTCGGCCTCATTCCTCCACAGTGTCCTTAGCTGTTTTTAGTTCCTTTAAAACTTAAGCTCTTCATGTTTCTGGCTGCCTGATTTGTATAGATATAGGTAAGAGACTGGAGCTCTTCTCACGATTGGTGAGAGAAGCTCCAGGGAAGGCAGGTTCAGCCTACCTTCCCTGAAGACAATCTCCTGTTCTTCCCTCAGCAGGTTGCTCGCCCACCCAAAGGAGTGGTGGCTCGCCTGCGGCTTGCCCAGCAGCTCTGGGGTCAGGCTGCTGGGATGCGCCTGCCCCCAGGAGACCCGATTAAGCAACATTCAAGTGTGTGGGGCATTACTGGGATCCCCCCTCCCCGAGGGTGTAAGCCGCAGCTGACACACAATCAAAAATAAAATGAAGTTACGAGAGTGCTTCCTCCCTTAACCTCATTTTAGCATGAGGCTACTTAGGCAGGTTTGCTGCCAGTTAGCCACCAGGATCGGGCACAATCCTGGTGGTTCACATGAATGTGCAAAACTGGTCTGGGCTCCCTTAGCCCAGTTTTGCACGCTCGTGTGAATAGCCTCACTATGGGATATATGTAGATTAATTACACTCAAGTAACAAACGCCCTTTAGACATTGTTCATTGTTCCTGGTATAATTCTTTGCACTCTGGAGACCAAAGGCATACTGTAACTCATCCACTTACATAAGTTCAGGGCTTGTAGATCCTATCAGCAGCACTGGCTTCCGTGGCACCAGGGATCTTCATGTACCTGATTATTATGCCACTTGTCTGTCCCTCTTGCTACCATCGAGATGCCACATCAGTGATTCTTCCTGCCTGTGCATAGAAAATCACAGATGAAATAAGGAACTCTGGGACTAGTAGTTCTTGAGAGAGCATGTCATAGAGCACACAAGTTCTAGAGTCTCCTGAATAAACTTTATGTTCTAGAGCAGAGGTTCCAAAGCTTGGGCCCAGATGTTGTTGCACTACAATTCCCATTATCCCCAGCCATATTGGCTTGGGCATTGTGTCTGAGGATGATGGGAACTGTAGTGCAAAAAACCTGGAAGCCCAAGGTTGGGGAACCCCCAATCCAATGGAAAGCCTGGGCTGGCAGCTCACCACTCAGAAGGTTCTGTTTTAACACTGCTTCTGATTGGCTCCAGCAAATTCCGTAAGCTCTTACAAAATCTAGGCTCATTCTAACCCTGCCTCCCTCACAAGATGGTGAATTTGCAGCTCAGGCCAGGTCACTGAGCCCAAGTAAAGTATCCCCTTCCCTCTCCACCCCACCTCCGCCCTGCCTTGAAAAATCCTTAATAACCTATTTACCTCCTGAGGCTCTAGCCTAATTCTATTGCTATAGATGTCAATCTCCAGTTGGCAGATAGGATCAGGAGGCACATATCTTTGAGCCATTTTTAAGGGTTAAGTATATTAAAAGGGTCTGGGAAAGCCAGGGTGGAGATTTGACTGTCATTTTGACAGAGGTGCTCTTACAAACTGCATAAAAGGCCAAAAATGAACAATTCAAGCTTTTTGTGGCAAGGAGGTGCAGGGAGAGAAGTACTGCACCCATTGGATTTCTGCCTGTGATGCAATTGTTAAGACACAGAAACTCTACCATTAAAAAATGGCCTGCGTAGGAAGAAGAGGCTTCAGATTTTCCACAGCTGGGGTTCTAACTCTGACAAACAATTCCTGGCGTTTCCTATCACCCCAATACTTTTTTTGAATATTTAATTTTTCACAATATCAAGCCAATAACATCTCCAAGATTGCTTTCAATACTCTTTTGGAGATTGATACCAGTTCCTGGAGACCCCAGGACTCTGCACAGGCCCAACATGATCTGATAAGGGATGGAGGGCTGTTTACTGCCGCTCACATTCCCAAATCTGCAGAGATAACTCTCCCAAATCCCTTATGGTTTGGCCAGAATTCAGTGGAAGCCACATAACATGTGGCTTCAGGGTTGAAACTTGAAGGCTGGGTGCTGCAAAAGAATATTACAAACAAAAGAAGGAAATTTCTTGATTTAATGACAAACAGATTTTTTTTCACCGATTGAATTTTGAGAGATCAAGATGCATGTGAGGAATGCAGGTCTCCTCTGCATTAATGGGAGAATGTAATGGTTTCTTGTTAACTCCATTTCTCTGCCCTCTCACTCAGCTAGTGGCTCAGTTGTTACTGAGATGGTTATGAGTAATGTGGTTATAGAATGGTCATTGGCATTTAACTGATAATGCCAATACAATGACAAGACAATATGGATGTGCAGAAGGTTTCGACGTCAAAGCATTTCAATTCAAAACATCCATGTCAAGCTCGAAAGAGAACACCTTTTAAATAAAGGGCCTGTTTCAAACTTGGAGCAGAACAAACCCAGTTTGATCAAAACATTTTGATTTTTCGAGTGCCATTTTGGAAGCCTGTTTTCCCCTTGCTGGTTCGTTTTATGGCACTGACTGCCAATTTGCTTGCAATCTCCTTGCTTCTTGGTGGGCTGGGGGGAGGGAGAGGGGAACACAAAAGAGAGAATTTCAAAATGTATTCAAAGGGACTTGGGGGCAGAAAGAGCCCTTATAGTGTGCCTCTCTTGAAGAAGAGGATACACCAGAAGAGGAGGAAGGAAGGTTTGATTTTGTGGTTTTCTTTTCTCAGCACTGAGTATAATATGCTGTGCTATTGCTGCTATAACTATCTGGTTTTCCTGGATTTCAGATTGACAAACGCAGAACTTGGGTGCCTTCCTTCCTTGAGTTGTGGTTTGGTTGTTTATGAGCTAGTATTGTGGTGAGAAATTGACAGTGGTAGCTGAGCTCACTCTCTCTGTGTAATATTTTCTTGGTGATTGCTGTAAGATGAGCTCCATGTCTAGAGTAACTTCTGCTTCACTCACTTCTCTGGTCTGCTCTGCAATCTGCATTGCAAGGTGTACTGACTCAGTCAAAATTTGGCTGGAGACATTGGTGTAGTTGAGCTTATGGCTATGCTTGCTGCTAAGGGTACTGCTGTGGCAGCTGTTGCAAAGCTAAAAAGTATGGATGGAGTCATAATTGTGTGTGAGAGCAACTTGTGCCAATGATGTTACTGCAGTGCAGGCACTGTGGCTCACAGTTGATTCTGGGTCAGTGATTCTTCTTTGGCTATTTTTAGAATGTGTTTGAAAAAATGTGTTTTGTTCTGTGCTGGGAGGGACATATTCCTTTTACTGTGTGCCTCTAATCTGCAGTGTTTTTTTCAAGGCAGGGATGCAAAATGCATTGTAAATTGCAATTCAGAATGTGTCGTGTTTACTCTGTGAGTACAGTGTGTTCCAGCCATAAGGAACACTGAGTAACTCAAAACACCCCCATTGCTCCCTATGAGTAAGTCCTAGGGACACCAAAGTAGGTTGGGTGGTAGAGCAGGATGGGTGCTACCTACCACCCAACCCACAAAGGAAATGGGCAAGTGGGCAGTTTTTTGTTTTTTTTTTTAATCCTTTACCCCCCCAAACCCCATAGGCTTGCCCATTTCTTTTGAGGGTTGGGTGGTAGGTAACACTCATCATGCCGTACCATCCAAACACTTTGGTGTCGCTAGTACTTACCCATGGGGAACAATGGGGTGTTTAAAATTCCCCATTATTCCCTATGGCCAAATCACTCAAATCTTTATGAGGTGATTCGTCAGGACAGCCGGCAATGGCCACTGTTCTGACGAACTGATTTGAGGATTGTGCGATTCGTTTCAAGCTCAAAATGAATTGCAAACTCTGATTTGTGCACACCCCTAGTGAACCGTTCATAGGGTGGAAATGAGGTGAGTAAAGACCACAAAGTTAGTATTAGACCTAACATTTTATAGCTTTAAAAATCTCCCCTCTCTCTCCCAAATAACCCTCTTATATGGTATGACAGCATAAGGAGGAATTGTTTTTATTTGATTTTTCTCTGCCTTTTAAAAAAAAGGTGGGGGTTGGGAATCAACTGTGCAAAAATGGGTGTGTGAGCAGTGCTTGCTGCCTGCTCTTTTTGCCTTTTGTCCTAGTAACAGCTGGGAATAATTTCTGTCAGAGCTGGCAAATCTGCCCCTCTACCACATCCTTGGGGAAAGAGAAATCTCTTGAAAATAAAGGGCAATCATTAATACATTTTAACACATGTCTCTGAGGTAGATTGGGCCTCTTCTATCACATAGGCCTCAAATGCTTAGCAGTGTTAGAGGCTATTCTTACGGCCAGCCAAAACCAGGCTGAGGAAGCCAAGCTTGGTCTTGGCTGCTCTTAAGAACCATTGGCAGCCACATGGCTGTTGATGGCGCTTCAGTGGCAAGCCTTCACAGCTACCCTGTTAAATGAGGTTAAGGGAACGCTCGCTCCCCTAACCCCATTTCTCTGCTCATGTACAGCGCCATCTGCTTTTGGCTGGTGCTGCAGCAGGACTACTGGGATACCCATAATGCCCCGTGAACTTGCACGGTGCATTATGGGAGTTCCAAAGACCAGGAGGACACATCCCGTCCCCCGACCCTCTACACAAATATAATAAATAAATAAATTTAATATGTTTAATTGTAGCCTGCCAAGTTCTTTAACCCATGCCAAGTTATTTAACCCAAGTTCTTTAACTGGGATACCCATAATGCACCATGAACTTTCATGGTGTATTATGGGAGTTCCGAAGACCAGGAGGACACATCCCGTCCCCCGACCCTCTACACAAATATAATAAATAAATAAATTTAATATGTTTAATTGTAGCCTGCCAAGTTCTTTAACCACCATACAAGGAAATGCAATTCTCCTTGATAAGATTCTGAATACGGTATAAAGAATGAACAGAATCTGAATATAAAGGAACATTCAAAGGAAAAAGCATTTGCAAAAACACTTTGCCCCCACTTCTTCCTTATAATGCATTTAAAAGGTAGTGGGAGCCTTTCCTTTGCTTCTAATGGCCTGAATGCCAGCCTCTGTGTGAACTGATGATCACTGTGAGAAACAGGATGATGGACAAGATAGACCCTTGGTCCCACCACAGGGTGCTTCTTAAAATATGTTCTTAAAACAGCCCTTTTGTGAATGGAAGATGCCTTCCGCATGCAGTAAAACTCAATAAGGTTGTTCACATGCCCGAAAATGCTGGCAGGGAGGAGAGCTGGTGGGGAGGCGGGCTCCTCCCTGCTTCCTTGCACATGATCAAAATTAGTTTGAATGCTCTGCCACTTGTGCAGCACATGAGCCGCGCCACAGCAAGCAGCAGAGCAGGGAGCCAGAGGAGGCTGTCCTCTGGCATCCCTCAGTGCACTGCACCAGGAACGGGATGCATCAAGGAATTCCCCCTCAACAGAGCGTTCTTGCCACCTGGCTCTGTGTGTGCTTGGGCGGCTTGCAGCCTGCACACACACATGACCAGGTACTTGGGTAGAAGGGCCCACTTGCACCCTTCTACCTAGGTAATACCCTGAGGTAAAACCTTGGGCTAGCAGCCCTACCCCACTAGGGCAGCACAAGCCTCGGTAGGGCTGTTTGTGTGAATAGCCTTAGTGGCTGACATCCAGACTACCTTTCACTGATCCATCAGGGTTTTCTGTTGATCGAGTGGTGGATGGTGTGATTCCCCGCCCCCCAGTGAACTCCCGGTGCCTGTGCAGCCTTCAGTGTCTCCCAAAATGAAGTCCCTGATGATTGGGGGACTCTCGGGAAGATAGTTTCAGGTTGTATATTTGGCTGCAGAGGGAAGGGGAGTTAACTGAAAATTGTGCTCACCCCTGACTCAATGAAAGACCTGGCTTTGGGTTATCTGGATGTTGCCTGGTATTTTTCTCATGGTGGAAACTACTGAAAAACCAGTCATTTTTTAAAAAATTACATTTATATACCTCTTTTGCGCCAAGGTGTCTAAGAGGCTTTACAATGGAAAAAATCTCAAATCAGTAAAAATCAACAACACAATTACAAAATGGAGTGGCCTGCAAAAGATAAAACACAATTGCCTCCCACCTTCATTGTGGTGAAGGTGGTCCCTTTGGGGGCTGATGAGCTACAGTATGAGCTGCCCTGGCCTGGGTTCTCCTGTTCCTTCTCCTCAGGACACACAGATCTGGAGCAGCTCCTGGCAAAGTGGGGGAGAGGTTGCTGCCAACAAGTAGGAATTATTATTTAGAAGAGCGATACTAGTTTCTTTTTTCCCCCGCTTTAAAACTCTGCCAGGGATAACATGCCTTCTAGTTAATATATAATAAAAATGTTTACATTGAAAAAGGCCTTTCATACAATCCAGGAAAAACAGGGTTTGTGTCCGTTAATTCTGAACAAGCTTCACTGGCCTTTCCAACTGGCATTAAATCAATATTGGAGTGTCTGGCAGATCGATCACCCTCAGATATGCTGGTATGACCAAATTGGGAGGGAGGGAGAGGTCAGCACTTTGCATAGCCTTTTCTTCTTTTGATCATGGGCATAGCTTCCATTGGACAAGGGTGGCATTTGTACCTAGGCCTGGAGGGCCGGGGAACCCACAAGGCTTAGGATGCACCCTGCCACCACTGCCCTTTCTGTGCCAGGTGCTGGTGCCCTGCAGCTTTGGGGCACACACATGATGGGAGAGCTGGTCTTGTGGTAGCAAGCATGACTTGTCCCCATGGCTAAGCAGGGTCTGCCCTGGTTGCATTTGAATGGGAGACTTGATGTGTGAGCACTGCAAGATATTCCCCTCAGGGGATGAAGCCACTCTGGGAAGAGCAGAAGGTTTCAAGTTCCCTCCCTGGCTTCTCCAAGATAGGGCTGAGAGAGATTCCTGCCTGCAACCTTGGAGAAGCTGCTGCCAGTCTGTGAAGACAATACTGAGCTAGATAGACCAGTGGTCTGACTCAGTATATGGCAGTTTCCTATGTTCCTATGGGAAGAAGTGCACGGGGACTTCCTTCCTTTCTCCTCCCCTGCCCATGCTTCCTCCTTCCAGGAGGATGGCCATGACGGACTACCCCTCACCACCCTCGATGCTGCTCCATCCCCTGGCCACTGGAGGAGGGGGTTTCCCTGCCCTGATCCGTGCTGTTGAGCCAGCGCTGCTGCTGGCCATAGTGGCGGCCACATCCCACTCTATAATGACTCCAAGCCTCGCGGGAACTCCACCCCACCCCAGCAACAGCTAGGCAGCAGGCAGCTGCCACCACAATGGCAGCTGCAAGAACGGGACCAGCCCTGAGCAAACTGGTGAGAAATCGGGAGGGGAAGGTTTGAGTGGGTTATGTTGCCCTGCCCTATTGCGACTGATGTCAGATGTAGGGGGTGTGGCTTGGGGGCACGTGCTTTGCTTATGTGATGGAAGCCCCCTGGCTTCACTTTGTCCCCCTGCTGCCGGGAACCTCGCTACACTCCTGCTTTTGATAACTGACTTTCAAATAATCACGCCAACATTATTTCAGCATCTTAAGTGCGGTTCTGTCAGTGCTCCTTTTGACTGCCAAGTATTGAATCCTCCTGCTCTCCCAAAATATTGGACTCCTATCCTCTTGGAATCTTGGGTTTCCCTTTCAAACACAGGCTTAGCCAGAGCAAGCCATGATCCTCCATAGGGGCTATAATAAAGCAGCGGGCAGTGGCTGTTCATACCTTATTGCATTAGGCTCCCGTGAAACTGAGGTCATGAATCTGGTCACTCTAATAATGGGTGGAAAATTACCTTTCCCTGTGCGGTCCTGGTTGGAAACATGTGCTCATTTCAAAGAACTCAGCAGGCTGCCACCTAAATATATTAAGTGGAGAGAGTATTTCAAACCTTTGGCAAGTTCCAAAATGAAAGAAGAAAAATCTGCTTCTGGGATCGCTTAGCAAAGCAACAGAAATCTTTTAGCTGTCAAACTTAGTAGCATTGAGTGAATTTCAAAAGCTGATCGATTGAGTTAGAGCAAGTATTCAAAGAGTGGAGGTGGAAGATCAAAGCCTGAACACAGTGTTCCCTCTGGCTATGTACTCCTAATGTGCTGAGCATTATGATCCCAAACTTTCAAACACCATTTGCTTTTAGCTGGAGGCCACAGGGAGATACCATTGCCATACGAGAGCTCTTCACATCTCCTGGCAACTGTTCGGTGTGCTTAAGTTATCTTGCCTTTCTTTTCAATGATATTTTATGAAAGGAAGAGGAGTGGGAGAGAGGTTATGCAAGTACTAGAACTATTTTCAAAAAGGTGAATGAAATAACAGAGGTAACATGTCATACTGCACTGTTCTGATTACATCGGTTCTTTTCTTATGGAGCAATTATGACATTGCGAATGTCAAGTTGCAATTCTCATTGCCTCTTCTTATTGTTTATTGAAAAGTTGTTTGAGAAAAATATTGCATGAACTAATTTGGATGGAAGAATGGATGGAAAAAGGAAGAATATTACCGTATTTTACGGACTATAAGACGCTACGGACTATAAGACGCACCTTAATTTTAATCCAGTTTTTCAGAGTTTTAACATATTAAACTGTTAAAACATATAAGACGCTCCTGAATTTTGGGGGATATTTTTCGAGGAAAAAAGTGAGTCTTATAGTCCATAAAATACGGTATATACAGGAAATAGCGCGCTGTGCTGCATCTAAAGATGGCTTAGTGTAGTGTTCCAGGAAGATATCCTTCATGGGCTTCCAAATACTCCTTCCAGATTTTATTGAAGGTTTTTTGGATGGACCAGGTTCCTCTTGGATGAACACAGATGTTAGTCATTTCCAAATGTGTAGAAAAAGGTATATAAGTCTTAATTTAATTATTATTGGGCTCAATATTCTGTTTTTATGCCAAGATGTATGCTTTGTATGTGTGCAATAATTGTAAATGAGGAAGTGCTTCTGAACATGTGCAGAAGTGCATTTTAATTATCATTGAGTAACAGTAGCCATGTGTCGACAATGTCAAGTTGAGGAATATCTTTAGGAAAATGGGCGTCCCAGAACATCTCATTGTTCTCATGAGAAACCTATACACAGGACAGGAAGCCACAGTCCAGATGAAACATGGTGAAACAGACTGGTTCCAGATTGGCAAAGGAGTAAGTCAAGGCTGTATATTTTCTCCTTCTTTATTCAATTTATATGCTGAACATATACTGAGAGAAGCTGGATTGGAAGAAGATGAGCATGGTTTTAAAGTTGGAGGAAGAAACATCAATAACCTGTGCTATGCTGATGACACCACTCTGATAGCTGAGAATGTGGATGATCAGCAAGCTCTAGTTACTAATGAAAGTCAAGGAGCACAGTGAAAAAATGGGACTACAACTAAATGTAAAGAAGTATTTCAATAAAGTTTTTTCAATAAGGTTTTCCCCCATGACGCTCGATGGATGCGAAAGCTGGACATTGAAGAAGCAAGATAGAAAAAGCATTAATCCCTATGAAATATCCTTTTGTTTTGTTTTGTTTAGGATTGCAGCAATGCAACACTAGAGCTCACTCTACTTTTCTGTTTTCCTCTGTTGTACTTTTGGCATTTTAAGTAATACAAAATAAATGTACCTTTATTTTAATTGTTCCTTTATTTAAAGGTAACAAGCTATCTTTAGCATGGTGAAAGAGGAAACTCAGAGTGATGGGTAAACTTCCCTTGACTTGAATCAGAGTTGGCTTGGTAATTCTGAGCTTTCTTAGTGAGCTTTTGAAAAATGCTTATCTGCTTTCCTGGTTGAGTTCTTTCCTGGCTTCTAATGTTGATGAATGTGCTCCAATAATGCCTTATGTATGTTCTTGGAATTGTAATTCTACATGGTCTAGCTTTCATTCACATTAATGGGTTTCTTGTACTATTCTGGACCTATACCCTAAGAATTTTGGCAGTAACCCCTTGCAGAAGCCATGATGGAGAGCCACTTGGACATTCTAGGCTCCATTTCCAAAAGAAACACACCCAGAAATGAGTAGGTCTAAGATCTGGATGAAGGCCAACATCTATTTAAAATGTTTGCAAGAAAGGATCAAGAGAATTGCAAACAGAGAAGGTACTCACCAAAGGAAAGGTTTCCTAGTGAGTGGTCTGATCACATAGTTCACAGCAATTGATGCAAGTTTCAACAGTTAAAGCATCAAAAGTTAAAGGATTGAAATTAAAGAAATGTATGCAGGTGCGCATACAAAGCAACTGAATGGCTTAGGTCTGGGTTACCTGAGAGGGTGCTTTTCTCTACAAGACCCCCATTGCTCATTATGATCATCAGGAGGGGTATGTCTTTGGGTGTCACCAGTTCATCTGGTGGTGACCTGCAACCAGGCCTTCTCAGTTGTTGCGCCTAGGTTGTGGAATGCTCTCCCCATGGATATAAGAGGATTATCTTCCTAGGAAGCCTTCAGGAGAGCCTTAAAGACCCATCTTTTTAGCCTGGCTTTTAATGGCATCTAGTTTTAGTTTTAATTTTAATCTCATTTATTTTTTTTTATTTTAATTGCTTTATTATGTTTGATTATAATGTAAACTGCCCTGAACCACTTTAGGAAGGGTGGTAATATAAACTGAATAAATAAATTAAATAAACTGGCTTTGCAGTTCGTGTCATTTCAGTGCAAATCAATGGGATTTAAAAAGATTTAATATTGAAGGATGTTTGTGCGTGCAGCTACAAAGCAGCTGGGTGCCTGATCTGCTGAATGCTGGCTGCACATGTGCAGAATCTTGTTTTACATTCTGAGCTGGAGAAGAACTTTGGGGAAAGGGGCAGCCATGCTGAACAGATTTGTATTCTGAACCAAGGAATTAAGATTTTTGACGTAATCACTAGAAAACAGAATATTAGAAATTAATACCAGTATACCCCATTTCATGCCCAAATTATATGTTCATTTTATTAGCCTCTACAAGTCATTTTTCAATCAGCTATAAGGTTCATTAACCATGTGTTTGCTTTACTTAGCACACATTTTAAAAACAGAAACTTACAGTGGGCTGGTCCAGCCAATACTTTGCTCAACTGCCCACCCCCACATGAAGAAGACAGGAGTGCACTGTGAGCAGGCATGTCCTCCCCTCTGCGCCCAGTGCACCATTTCTTAATCATGTGGTCTAATTCTTACTTTTAAAGTAGTATTTGGCCTATGTGTATGGGTAGTTTGGATTAATGATGCCTGTCATGCTTAAGGAACAATGTGCTGGGGGCGGGGGGAGAGAAGTGCAGAGCACTCATGCCTTTATCACGTGGGGTGGGCTAGTTAGGCAAAGTACAGTATCATCTGAAGCAGTCCCAAACAATACAAGTAAGTATGAATAAGGCAATAAGGTCTTTCACGTGATCATCTGTGGATGCTCCAGGGGAGGGAAGAGTTCCTCTCCAATTGTCACAGACAAGCAGAGTCTCTATTTGGCTCTGCAAACCCTGAACCCTGATGAACATGGCAGCCACGGGCTCCATTCCTGAAAAAGGGAGCTGGGTCCTCCAAGGATCCAAGGAGGTATCCCAGAATGCATTGCACTCACAGTAGAGAGGCAGTCCTCAGTGCACCAACATCTCTCCTCTGATTGGCCCCTCTAGCCACAGCACTCTGACAAACATGGCCACTGACTACTGCAAACTATTTTAAACAGTTATTACACCACATGATCAAAGACCGAGGTTGGATAGCGAACTACTGTTGTTGTCCTTCCTCAGTAAAAAGCAAGGTTAAAAAGCCAGACTACCCAGTTTTGAACAGGCTGGGTAGGCAGGAGTCCCATGGGTTCTCCAGAGCAGCAGTAGCTGGCTTTACTGCCTCCTATGATCTAATTCTTGTTCCTGAGAATGGACTTAGTAGGTACATATTGAAATACCTTGCTACTATTATTACTACAAATATTTATATACTTTCAACAGAAGTTCTCAAAGCGGTTTACATAGACAAATAAATAAGATGGTTGCCTGTTACTGCTCTTTTTTAAATTCCAGTGGCTGATATAGTTTGACTAATGCTATGCATGTGCAGCTAAAAAAACCCACAAAACCACATGTGCAGCAAATGGGTTCCTGTTTTAGCTGTGCAGGCACTTGCACAGGGTGGGCAATTTTCACTGATTCTTCTTCCTCTGGAAACTCTCTGTGAAACCCACAGATATGTTCCCAAGGGTTGTGCAGACTCAGGGACATACTTGTGGAGAGCTTCCAGGAGAAGAGAAAATTGGCGGAAATTGCCCCTTGCCTCACAGAAACTCCTGCCCGGTTGAGGCAGGAATGCATTTGCCTCATGCATGCTTCTTTTGGCTTCAAGCATGCAGTTTTCAGTGGAATGTCGGCCACTGTTGCCCATTCCCCCTTTGAGATTTGTGGTTTTACACTGGAATTTTAAAAGAAGAGCCACTGTCCAAAATCCATAGGAGGAAATGCTGTCATGAGCATTTGGCTGTATAGAAGCTGTATGGGCTTTGCTACTTTTACTGAGGTAAAGAAGCAGGTTATCTTTCATACAAATTCCAAAAGGCTACTCAATTTCAAAGAAAAGGGAAGAATCCTCTTCCTACAGGCAAGGTTTTGGACTAGAGCACTTCCTTCTGCCTTCTGACTATTGTCCTCACACTTCGGTTCCTTTTATCATGAAAACAACATCTTCCTAGATCCTTCTTCAGACAGAATGGAAACATGTTGGCCCAACAATTACTAACATGACCTAACATAAACTCCTTATTTAAACAGAAATACAAATAAGATCTTACCATTTCTGATTTAATGTGTTTTTACAAGGGCCTGGGAGGAAGAAAGGGATTTAATAAATGATCAACTAAACAAGATTAAAAAGGCCGAGCTTTGGAATGCTGAGACAATCTAAAGTATTTTATTATGTGTTTTTTATTTTAATGTAGCCACTTTAGCCGTGAGCCACTCTAGGAAGGGCAGTATATAAACTGACTAAATAAATAAATAAATAATATATACTTTAGTTTTTGTTTGTCTCATGCCTTATGTATGCATGTAAGGCATGCAGGCATGCCTTATGCCTGCTGTGGCCATATTGACAATAAAGGTACATGCCCTGCTACACTGTTCATGAATTTCAAGACATTTTTAAATAAATAATATGTTTTTCCAGAAAAAACTGCTGAAGCCAAAGCTGCATTAAATCAAGGTAAAGAATTTACAATGCACACATATCTTTTGCTATATTCAAGAACATGTTATCCATATCCTTCTCAGTCTGTGTTCTACTGTAGGCCATTTACTTATCGGAAATGATATTCTAGCTGAATATTTGAATACTGTTTCTGCTTTCTGTTAGGTTTAAACCATGATTAAAGCTACATCGCTTGGCAGCTATAACTATAACACATGTAAATATAGCTGACATGTGCAGGAGTCAGATAGATTCAAGCAAGCTCAAGTTTCCAACCAGACTGTCTGACCTTGGATATATAGAGAAAGTACAACTTACTGAGCACTGGTTCTTCGGAGAGGAAGGCCTGAGTTAAAAAAACACTTTCAATTCTGAAATGTCTTTAAATAATACAACTCCAGAATTCTGATCCATAAGTAGCAAGAATGATAGACTGAATCTCCACTCATTCTAAAAGACTAGTACTTTGCACACAATCAACCATGCATACAATGAACAAGCCCTCGGGGACATATCTTCTGGAGGAACAGTATGGATGTTAGCCACTGTCTTTTTATATGTATTTCCAGTTACTCAGTGTTTTTACAAATAAATTAATTTAAAATATATGACATCAATCCAGTGATTTTGTTATTTTCCCCCACGTTTCTTTTATATTAAAAGGATATAAAACATTTTCCCAACATTTCTTTTATATTAAATGTTTGCCTCATGCCTTACATAAGGCATAAGACAAACAAACAAAAAACTAAAGTATATATTATTTATTTATATATTTAGTCAGTTTATATACTGCCCTTCCTAAAGTTTCTCATGGCTAATTGCCCTTCTATGCATATTCCAAATACCTGTTTAAGCAATGGAAACAATGGAAATAGTGCTGCACAAGTGCAGGTGTGCTGTTTTAAATAGTTGCGCAACTACCCACTTCCGCAATACTGGGACAAACTGGCACGTGTGCAGCAGTGCTAGTTGATGAGCAATGCCGGTGTTGTGCATTAAGTTGGCCACTGTGCTTTATGGGGTCTACTTCCTAGTAAATGTGTTTAGGATTGTAGTCTAGGTCAGCACACCTACCTGGAAACCCCAATGTAAGCCTTATGCCAGAATATTTATTTATTTATTTATTTATTTATTTTTATTTGATTTGTATATACCACCCTTCCAAAATGGCTCAAGGCAGTATACAAGAATAAGTATGCAAAGGCTCAAGCTGTATTTTTTAGCATAGCTATATCTAATAATAATAATAATAATAATAATAATAATAATAATACTAGACCAGATGCTAGTAAATTGAAAGATATGAAAGACAAGAAGCTGAAGAATGAAAACACCAAACAGTATCTGATCCAAAAATACCACCTAGATTCAAGGAAAATTAAAGAAGTCCTGGAAATAATAAAGCAGCAAATATCAGCAGTGTCAAAGAAGATTAGCAGATATGATGCCAGAATTACACAACACAGGCAGAATCTCCAATTCCAGTCGAACCAGAGACATTTCTACCAAAGCATAGAAGGAGAAACTGCAAGAAACATAGAAACACCAAATAAAGAAGAAACAGTGCAAATCTGGGGGAAATTATGGGACAATCCAATAGATTATAATAAAAAAGCAGGCTGGATGAAAGAGGTCAAAAAATGTAACCAACAAATGCAAGATCTAATAATAACACCAGAATTAATAAGTGAAAGAGCAAAGAAAATTTAAAATTGGACTGCGCCAGGTGACGATGAACTGCATGGCTTTTGGCTTAAACACCTAACAAGCCTTTATAAACAACTATCAAAACAGTTCAATCACATTTTGCAAGGAGGTGATATTGAACAATGGCTAACAACTGGGAAAACTCATCTCATCATGAAAGACCCAGCAAAAGGTGCAGTTCCAAGTAATTATAGACTGATAACCTGTCTGCCAACCATGTTCAAATTATTAACTGGAATACTAGCAGATGAAGTCATGCAACACTTATTAACTAACAAACAGCTTCCAATTGAACAGAAAGGAAATTGCCCGAACACCAGAGGCACAAAAGACCAGCTGCTGATTGACAAAATGATTTTAGAAAATTGCAAGAGAAGAAAAACCAATCTAAGTGTTGCATGGATTGACTACAAGAAAGCCTTCGATTCATTGCCTCACACATGGATACTAACATGTTTAAAAAGAAATGGTGTCAGCAAAAACATTCAGATATTTATTAAAAAAGCAATGAGCATGTGGAGTACACAGTTAACAATCAATGGCGAGACACTTAGACAGGTTAGCATTAGAAGAGGCATTTTCCAAGGGGACTCACTATCCCCTCTGTTGTTTGTAATCGCCATGACCCCACTTTCACAAATACTAAACAAAACAGGCCTCGGATACCAAACATCTAAAACATCAAGTCAAATCAACCATCTGCTGTACATGGACAATCTGAAGTTGTATGGAAAGTTCCAGTCAGAAATCGAATCACTGCTAAACACTGTCCGTATATTCAGTAGCGATATAGCAATGGAGTTTGGACTAGACAAGTGTGCTGCATTAATAATGAACAGAGGGAAAATAACAAAAACAGAAGGAATAGAACTGCCCAATGGAAGCAAGATCAAGAACCTGGAAGAGAAAGAACATTACAAATACTTGGGCATTCTCCAGGCTGATAACATCGCACACACTGAAGTTAAAAGAAAAATTGGAAGTGAATACATCAGGTGAGTTAGAAAAATCCTAAAGTCCAAACTCAATGGCGGGAACACCATACAAGCCATAAACACCTGGGCTATACCTGTTATCAGATACACTGCAGGAATAATAGACTGGACCCAGGCAGAGCTAGAGATGCTAGATCGTAAGACCAGGAAAGTCATGACCATCAATCATGCTCTGCACCCCCGCACTGATGTAGATAGGCTATACCTCCCTCGCAGCTCAGGTGGAAGAGGAATGCTGCAAGTCCATCAAGCAGTAGAGGAGGAGAAAAGAGGCCTTGAAGAATATATCAAGGACAGTGAAGAAGATGCACTTCAAATGGTCAATAATGCGAAACTATTCAACACCAATGAAACAAAGCAGGCCTACAAGAAAGAACAAGTCAAGAACCGAGCATAAAAATGGAAAAATAAGCCACTGCATGGTCAATATTTGCACAATATAAGTGGAAAATCAGACATCACCAAGAACTGGCAATGGCTTAAGAATGGCAACTTGAAGAAAGAAACAGAGGGTTTAATACTGGCTGCACAAGAACAGGCACTAAGAACAAATGCAATAAGAGCAAAAGTCGAAAGATCCACAACAAACAGCAAGTGCCGCCTTTGTAAAGAAGTAGATGAAACCAGAGGCGTAACTATAGGGGGGGCAGGGGGGGCACGTGCCCCGGGCGACATCTTTTCTGGTCACATGGGGGGCGCCACCATGACCACATTTTTAAAATTTTTTAAAAAATTTTGTTAATACAAATGTTTCCTGCTCAGTGCAGCAGCGCTGCAGCAGTCAAGGGAGCGCATTGGTGCCCCCTTCCCCACGAGCGGTCCCTTCCGCGCCGCCTGCGGCCCCCCCCCATTGCTTTGCTGGCGCCTGGCGACCAGTCAGTGGCCTGGCTTGGCGGCGGCGGGCGCTTGTGAGGAAAAACCTAAGTATAATGTAGTATGTTGGGGGGGCGATGGGGGGGCGCAGTGGGGGGGGCACCATTTCAGTGCTTGCCCCGGGCACCGTTTTCCCTAGTTACGCCTCTGGATGAAACCCTGGACCACCTAATCAGCTGTTGTAAAAAGATCGCACAGACTGACTACAAACAAAGGCATGCCAAAGTAGCAGGGATGATACACTGGAACATCTGCAAAAAATACAAGCTACCTGTAGCCAAAAATTGGTGGGACCATAAAATTGAAAAAGTTGAAGAAAATGAAGATGTAAACATATTATGGGACTTCCGACTACAAACAGACAAACATCTGCCACACAATACACCAGATATAACTGTAGTCGAGAAGAAAGAAAAACAAGTCAAAATAATCGACATAGCAGTACCAGGGGATAGCAGAATAGAAGAAAAAGAAATAGAGAAAATCACCAAATACAAAGATCTACAAATTGAAATTGAAAGGCTGTGGCAGAAAAAGACCCAAATAATCCCAGTGGTAATTGGCGCCCTGGGTGCAGTTCCAAAAGACCTTGAAGAGCACCTCAACACCATAGGGGCTACAGAAATCACCATCAGCCAATTACAAAAAGCAGCTTTACTGGGAACAGCCTATATTCTGCGACGATATCTATAACAATTGACAATAAAATTCTGGCATCCCAGGTCCTTGGGAAGGACTTGATGTCTGGATAAAACAAACCAGTCAATAACACCTGTCTGACTGTGTATGTGTAAACAAGAAATAATTGACATAGCAATACCAGGGAATAGCAGAACAGAAGAAAAGAAATAGAAAAAAATAACAAAATACAAAGATCTACAAATTGAAATTGAAAGGCTGTGGCAGAAAAAGACCAAAATAATCCAAGTCGTATTTGGCGCCCTAGGTGCAATTCCAAAACAACTTGAAGAGCACCTCAAGACCATAGGGGCCACAGAAATCACCATCAGCCAATTACAAAAAGCAACATTATTGGGAACAGCCTATATTCTGCGACAATATCTATAATAACAACAAGAACAATATTGATAACAAAACTCAGCCCTCCCAGGTCCTTGAAAAGGACTTGATATCTGGATAAAACAAACCAGTCAATAACACCTGCCTGACTGTGTAAACAAGAAATCCTATCTAATAAAAGGCCTTGGAACGTTGGGGATCTGCGTCCCTGTCTCTCTGGGCTGTTCTGGGCCTGCGTGAAGCGCAGAACAGCCCAAGGGAGACAGGACCGCCAATGCCAGTGTCCCAAAGCCACCAAACACTCGACCTCCTGCCATCGCCCACCCACCCTCCACCACCGTTCCGGCCCCACCGGCGACCATTTCGTGCCTATCCCCAGTCCTCATCGCTGTCTGCCCGCCCGCCCGCCTCCCATCACTGTCCCGGCCCCACCCGCGGCCATTTCGGGCCAATCCCTGGTCCTCCTTGCACGGAACCCACGGGCAGCCATTTCACCCCAAGCACTGCCGTTGGCCGCCTGCCCTCCCTCCCTCCCAACTGCCGAGCCCTCCTTACCCCGGCCATGTCCGTCGGGTTAAAAACTCCTTAATTTCCAAGAGAGAGAGGAGCTCGCAAGCAGAGCTCCTCTCTTTGCAACGGCTCTGCCCGTACTGGCGGTTTGGGCGTAAAGGGCGTCCTTTACGCCCAAACCGCCAGTACGGGCAGAGTCTTTGCAAAGGGAGGAGCTCTGCTTGTGAGCTCCTCTCTCTCTCAGAAATTAAGGAGTTTTTAACCCGACGGACATGGCCGGGGTAAGGAGGGCTCGGCAGTTTGGAGGGCGGGCGGCCAACGGGCAGCGGTGGCGGCGGCGTGGGCCAATTTGGCCCGGACGAAGGACTCGGAACTTGGGAGGGAGGGTGGGCGGGAGGGCAGCGGAGCCAGCGGCAGAGAAAGAGAGAGAGAGATAGGGGAAGGAGTGAGGGAGGGAGATAGGACAATAGAAAGATAAAAAGAAGGAAAGAAGGAAGAAGAGAAAAGAGAGAGGAGGGAAGGAAAAGGACAATAGAAACAAGGAGGGAGGGAGGGAAAGTAGGAAAGAGAGAAGGAAGGAAGGAAGGAAGGAAGGAAGGAAGGAAGGAAGGAAGAAGGAAAAAAAGGAGAAAGAAATGAGGGAGAAGGACCAAAAAAAAAAAAAAAAAACAAAGGGGGAGGGAGGGAGGAGCAGCCAGCCCCAAAGAACAAGCCCATTAAAGAAAGAAAAGAGGAAAAGACCAAGAAAACAGAAAGATGGGAGTTAGAAGAGGTGGAAGAAAGAAAGGAAGAGAGAGAGAGGGGGAGAGAAGAAAGGAAGACAAGGAAACAGAGGAAGAGAGAGAGGAAAGGAAGACAAAGGAAAGACAGGGGGGAAAAACAAAATAAAAGGAAAGGAATAAAGAGAGAGGAAAGGAATAAAGGGAACAACAACAACAGGTACTAGCGCCCATTATTTTAACGTGCTTACAATTACTAGTAATAATATATTTAGTTAATAAACAAATTTGTTAGCTGCTCCATAACAAGCTGTTTTCTGGGCAGCTCACAACACAACATTAAAACATCAATTAACACACATAAAATACATCAACTCACAACACACACACACACACACACACACAAATACAAAACAATTTCAAAATTTGTTTTAAAAAAAAAATTTTAAAAATCAATTTTAAAGAGGCTGAGTGAACAGAAAGGTCTTCACATGGCATCTAAAAGAACAAAGTGCCAGTGCCAGATGAACGTCACTGAGGAGGTTGTCCTATAAATGGAGTGTAACCACAGAAAAAGCCCTCTCCATAGTAGCCACCTGCCTCACCTCATTTGGCAGGGGCACTTGGAGCAGGGCCTCCAAAAATGATCTTTAGGTCTTAAGGTCTGAGCCGAAACATATGAGGCAAGGCGCTCTCACAGGTAACCCGGGCCCAAGCCATTTAGGTCTTTTTACGGTTAAATCCAGCATTTTGAATTGGGTCCAGAAATGGACTGGGATCCAGTGCAGCTGACGAAGCACTGGTGTAATATAATCAAGGTGCCCAGTCCCAGTTAATTAACTTGCAGCCCTATTTTGCGCCAATAGCAGGTTCCGCACCATTTTCAAAGGTGCCCCACATACAACACATTGCAGTAGTCTAAGAGGAAGGTTATCAGAACATGAGTAACTGTAACTGTGGCCAAGTGATCACTATAGAGGTAGAGTCTCGGTGTATCAGCCAAAGCTGATAAAAGGTGCTCTGAGCCACAGAGGCCACTTGAGCCTCTAGTGACAATGCTGGATTGATACACTCCCCACAGTCTGTGAACCTGGTCCTTCAGGGGGAGTGCAGCCCCATCTAGAACAGGCTAAACATCATTCACCCATGCAGAGGAACCACCAGCCAACAGTACTTCTATCTTGTCTGGATTGAATCTCAACTTGTTCACCCTCATCATATCCATTACTGCATCCAGGCACTGATCCAGGATAGTCACTGCCTCACCTGGGTCTGAAAAAACAGAGAGATACAACTGAGTGTCATCTGAATACTGATGACACCTCAGGCCAAATCTCCAGATGACCTCTCCGAGCGGTTTCATGTAGATATTAAAAGGCATTGGTGACAGAATGGAACCCTGCAGAACCCCCAAGCACAGCTGCCAAGAAGTAGACCCGTAATCCCCCAGCACTACCTTTTGGAAATGGGCCTCGAGGTAGGAATGGAACCACCTCCAAGCAGTGCTTGCCACACCCAACTTGGTATCCTGTCCAAAAGGATACCATAGTCAATGGTATCAAAAGCCACTGAGAGGTCCCAGAGGATTAACTCTGCTTGTCACTCTCTCTACACAGGTCATCCCACAGGGCAACCAAAACAGATTCTGTTACAAAGCCAGGCCTGAAGCCTGATTGAAATGATCTAGATAATCCATTTCTTCCAAGAGAATCTAGATTCCATTTTTGTACGAAATATTAAATATTCCACTCAGCTGTGTATAAAGTGAAATATACAGTAAGAGAATAGAGACAGTATATACTGACAGAATATACTGGGAGACCCAGTTTGGGGCGGTGAGTGGGGAGGGAGCCCTGGGCGGCCGGATTGGCCGCCCACACGATTGCTGGCTCCATGACGGAGCCAGTGGGGGCTGGGGGCAGAGAGGGCCAATTGCCCCCCGCAAGCTCCAGCCTGCCTTGCGTGAGTGTGCAAGGCATGCTGGTGAGATCCCCAGAGCTGGGAGGTGGCTTTTTGCCTTCCCTCTGGGGGTTTCTTCATGAGTAGGCGCAGCGTGAAGCCGCGCCGCAGCTACCCACGATCTATAAAACCAGGTTTGCGGAGCACTCGCTCCGCAAACCTGGTTTTAGGGCAGGGGTTCTTGAGCGGGTTACCCGCTCTAGAACCACCAGGCTCACAGCCGAGTCTGGTGGTTCTTATGATCTGCAAAAATTGGGCTAGGCTCTCCTAGCCTGATCTTTGCAGATCGTGAGAATAGCCCCACCATGAATCAATAATATCATTTCCCACAGATTTTTAAGAACTGAAAAGTAATAGCTCTTTTAGAGCTGAAAAAGACCGACAGCTTAAAAAGAAAGGTTACCAGTTTTTAGAGACCTCATATTGATTCAGTGCAATTTTTATATGTGCTCTTATGAATAATGTATACATGCCTATAGCTGTCAGTTACATCTCCTGATAAGTGAAAATAAATACATTTTGTGCAATACACTTAAAGCCTGGATGTTGCTCAAGACTAAATAAGGCTGCAGATGCATGAAATGTCAAAGGCATCTGACAAAACATTTTGTTTTAAATGAGATAAGTGATCAAAAATTTACTGCCAGTGAGTTCAGATATATCAACCTGAGAAGCAATTGTTTGATAGAAAATCTTATAAACATTGGCTTGGATCCTAAGATGTCTAGTATGAGGGGGGAAACCGTTCCACTTGTCAGTGGAATGGAGGGGGAGGTACTACAATTTCTGCAAACTCTTTCCTCTATCCACAGCCCCACACACTAATTCTCATACCATTCTAGAAGATCTTCTGAGATCTTAACTACACATTAAGCTAAATGCATTATTAGAAAACAGGGTTAACACAGAAGTAATCCTTTCATCTTTAAAAATTAGCTGCTGCAGTCCTGATCCAGTTAAGGACCATGGCATGTGGTTAGGAGGGTCAATATTTTCTTTCTACGCCATTTTTGCACTGAAATTCCCTGTCTATAGCAGCAAGAAAATACTCAAAATCCTGCGGGACTGTGGCCACAACATGGATGCAGTGGAAGGAAAGAAGGACAGGAGTCATGATCTTGAAAACAAAGGAACCCTTCTCGTGATCAATGAGAAGAGCTCCGTGGAAATCTGCGGGGAGAGCGGGTTTTATTTACCCTCCCCGCAGACGGTCACTGATTGCCTGCCCAGACGAACACCAGCTCCTGCCGATGGCTCTGGGGGTCAGGTGCAGGGAAATGCTGCTGTGCAGTGGGGCGTCCGGCCCCAAGAGCCCCAATAATGCATCACGGTGCATTACTGGGACCCCCTCCTCCTGAATGTGCCTGCTGCAGCTGAAAACAACCGCAGCTGACACACAATCAAACAAGTGAGGTAAAGGAAGCACTCACTCTCTTAACCTCATTTTAACAGGAGGCTACTTGGGCCAGTTTGCTGCTGTGTAGCCACCAGGCTTGTTCCTAATCCCGGTGGTTCACACGAGTGTGCAAAATCATACTGGGCTACCTTAGCCTAGTTTTGCAAGCTCATTGAATAGCCTCAAAGAGTTATTTTATTGAGTGATAATGGGGGTTTAGTAATTGAAAAAGAGGTGGTTAACCTTGCTGCATGTTTACCAAGTTACAGTACTGGGAAGGGAGAGGTCTGAGGGTGAGAGAAAAGAGAAAGAGAAAAGCGTTTGTTATAGCTTCCTGAATCTAGCTGGGAAAATCCTTATCTCCAGGGAGCAAAAGCACAAAGTGAGCTCATGAGATGCCCCAGGGAAGTGTGGGGCACAGAATCTGGTGGTGGGGTGTAAATGCAAGGGAACCCCAGGCAGAGTGCGGTCTTGCAAGAGTGGGGGGGGGAGGAAGGGAGCATGATTCTATGTCTGAGAGAGTTTTTATAGGCAAAAACATACCCTGAGGTGTTTTTTTAATTGTGTTATGTTAACCACCCAGAGATGAAAGTTTGGGCAGTATATAAATGTGATAGATAGATAGATAGATAGATAGATAGATAGATAGATAGATAGATAGATAGATAGATAGATAGATAAAATGAATATTGGTTATTGATTAAGTTCTGTCGGGTGGCTTCCCTGTATGCTCCTTTAGACAAATAAAATTTTATGAAAGAGTGATCGCTTTGGCAATCACCTGATTAGAGATGGGACGGGGACACATTCTGGCATATGCCTGCTGGTTCTGAAAACAACAGGGATGTACCCGGTAGTACATGGGAGGAAGATTGCTCACATTCCTTTCCCTTTTGTCTCTTTTCAACTCTAATTAGGTCTGTCCTGCATATCGCTCTCGCTCTCCCCCCCCCCGCCCGCAATGCTCATATGCAATCAGAAAGGGCACCTTTTGTCAGGAATGCAAACAAAAATGTGTTTCTCTTCCAAGCAGGCTAAGCAAAGAAAATAGATGAAAGGCTGAGTTTTAGAGGTACACTGAAGCATCCCCAAAATATCATAGTGGCCGTATCTAATAACATGGATCTGATTGTCAACACATGGATGACAAATAGATGTTGTCTACACTTGAGTTTTTGTTTTTTTTTAAACCCTGTCTGTGTCTCCTAGGATGTACTGTGAATTGGGCATGTATCAGACTGTACTAAACATACATCTCACATTATTAGAGGGAGATACCCAGACCCATGGATACACGGGGACATAGTGGTCTCATTTCTTCCCTTCAGAAAGTAGGCTAACAAATGTTAAAAAGAAGGACAAAATCCCCCAAATGGCATGCTATTGTGACTGGAAAGGATACCACTCTGTATTATATCCCACCTTCCACAGTATACAGGAACTAGTTGTCATGCAGTTGCCCATTCAAGCACTGACCAGACCCAGGTCTGCTTCGTTTCAGCAGTATTGCTACCCCATGAGCCTTCGGACCACAGCTCCAGGACCACAAACTTGTTGGGTTCTTACGTGTTTGTTTTTGATGTGAGCTCTTACATCCTTGAGTTGAACAATAGACAAAGCTTAGTTTCTAAATAACAGAAATAATATAATGAGGCAGGTCTCATGATCCGTGAGACCCACTTTTGCTAAAACGGCAGGGAAAGCGGGCTAAGCCCTCTCTCCCCGCAGACGAGCGGGCAGGGAGCCCTGGGTGGCCGGATCAGCCGCCCACACGATGGCTGACTCCGTGACTGAGCCAGCGGGGGTGGGGGGAGCGGGGGCCGCGTGACCCCCACAAGCCCCAGGATGCCCTGTGCGAGCACACAGGGCATACTGGGGAGACCCCCAAGCCGGGAGGTGGCTTTTCGCCTCCCGGTCGGGGGTCTACTTGTGAGTAGGCATGGCACGAAGCTGTGCCATGGCTACTCACAAGCCTAAAAAGCAGGTTTGCTGGAGCGCTCGCTCCGCAAACCTGCTTTTTAGCAGGGGTTCTCAAGCGGGTTACCCACTGCGAGCCCAGTGGTTCTTATGACCAACAAAAATCGGGCTAGGCTCTACTAGCCCGATTTTGTTGGTCGTGAGAATCGCCCCAATGAGTTTTTCCAAGGAAAGTTTGTAATGACTACACACTATTGAAATCTACAAATACAACAAATATTTATGTACGACTTTTCAACAAAAGTTCCCAAAGTGGTTTGCAAAGATACAGATAAATAAATAAAATGGCTCCCTGTCCCTGTCCTCAAAGGGCTCACAATCTAAAAAAGGGACATAAGATAGACACCAGCAACAGCCACTGGAGGGAAGCTTTGCTGGGGATGGAAAGGGCCAGTTGCTCTCCCCTTGCTAAATAAAGAGAATCTCCACTTTTAAAAGGCGCCTCTTTGCTCAGTTAGCAGGGGATCTACAGTAGATGCTGCTTGTGACTAACTTAAGTTGCATTAATTTCAGTGGAACTTAGTGATGAGTAACTTTCTTGGATACAACCCAATAATAACAGAAGATTCTAAGGAGTTCACAGATTATAATGCTTGTGTAGCTCATTAGCAAAGTTATCATAAGCACTATCCAGCAGGTAACTAAGGCAGTGGTGTCCAACAGCACTTTTCCTTTCTATGGAAGTGCTAGCTAAAGGGGGAAAGTATTTAGTACATTTCTAAGTACTGGAGCAATGAAATATCCCCAAAATAACATCCACAAATGATTTCAAAACTCCCTCTCCCCACAACAAATACATAAGGACTGGGTTGCACTATAAATTGATTATCTGAGAAAGCTTTCAGTCTACTTCCTTTCACATCATAATGTTCATTCCTTTTAGGAGCTTGACAGATTGTCCTAGCTGTTCCGCAGAGTCAAATTGGGCTCCTATTCGATTATTCTGAACAACTTATCTTTGTTCCCATAATCACATCTGATTTTAGGATTAGGTTCTGCTAAAAGGGTTCCAACATTTCCCATCCCCTAATAACATGTGAAAAATATATCTTGTCTATGTTTCACGTATGTACCAACTAAGATTAATGAAATGCAAGACAAGTAACATTTTCACATATCAATACAATAAATCTACTGGGCTCACAAACACCTTTTGATATACCTGAAGTAGCTCTTTGAACCCCAAGCCATAGGAACATAGGAAGCTGCCATATACTGAGTCAGACCATTGATCTATCTAGCTTAGTATTGTCTTCACAGACTGGCAGCAGCTTCTCCAAGTTGCAGGCAGGAGTCTCTCTCAGCCCTATCTTGGAGAAGCCAGGGAGGGAGCTTGAAACCTTCTGCCCTTCCCAGAGCAGCTCTATCCCCTGAGGGAAATATCTTACAGTGCTCATATGTGGTCTCCCATTCAAATGCAACCATGGTGGACCCTGCTAAGCTAAGGGGACAAGTTATGCTTGCTACCACAAGACCAGCTCTCCTCTCATATTTTGCATTCAGTATTATACTTGCAAAGTTGCAGAAGGAAAGTTTATCTTTAACAAGTGATGATGTCAAGACAGAATAAAAAAATCAGCTATACATGTATCAATGGACATCCAATGAATAGTTAGCAAAAAAAAAAAAAAAAGGTTGAGTAGTACTTTTTGAAATGTAATTCTAGTGTTGTATTAATCACCGTTGTAGTGTTGTATTAAAGTAATAAAATTATTGTATTATTTTATTACAAAAGCACCCCAGAATTACTTATACATCACATAGCTACAGATATCTTCTATAATATTTTATGTGAAGTATTTTACTTCCATCTGCCATGGATTTATTGCTTGATTGAGACATACTTATGAAGGGTATTTACACAGCATAATGGCTTGCAACGTCATTTAAAACAAAACTTTGGTAAAAGTAAAATGTCTAAACAGTCCTTTATTTTGGCATTAAGAAATAATAACACTGAAATAAATCATGAACAGTTCTCAAAACTTTCAATTTAAGTTTCAACTTAACGCATACACAATTTGAATAATGGAAATTTCAAAATGAAAAGCAACCCATTATGTCATGAGTTTTATCCAGCTTTAAATACCCCCAAGCATCTTACGTGAGAAGTCTCAGTTCAAAAATATTTTAAGACCAATACATAAACCCCTAACAATTACTTTGCAATGGAAACTCTGACATATTGCCATGTCCTCACTGTTGAACTTTTCTCTGTGTACCACATACGAGTTACACCCATTGGCCAGAGTCATTACTGGCTTATTGCTGAGATTTTGTGCTGATTGAAAGAGTTGCCAATGATAACAGAATGAAGTGAAGGGAGAACGCAGGAGGAAGTACTTCACGTTAGATACACACAGGCCATTGTTACAGTGACCACAGTAGAAAGCATTAGGAGCCCAATCCAGAGAAAATTAGATTAACCTAAATCTTTTGAAATGGATCGGAATGAAATGTTTCCCTAAGAACATAAATTCCATGTATTTCAATGAGATTTGTAATCCAGGGTTAGGCAGATGTATTTGTATCTCACTAAATTTTAAGGTGCAAATAGATGCATATATGCCAGTTATAAACTTGGTATTTTGAATGTGATTGTGCGACATTTTCCCCTTATGGTCAATGTTCTTGCAATGAGGAATCACTTAGAAACTGAAAAAGCAAGAATAAAAATAAAGATCTTAAATAAAATAAAGACCTTCCTTTGCTTTTAAGGAAGATCTAAATATATCATTTCTATCCACTATTGCAAGTGTTTATCGAAATTGAATAAATAAATAATAATAATAATAATAATAATGTATCTGTGTCTAAATTATATTTATCTTTCATCTCTCAAATACTGTATTAAGATATACTGCTTTGTCCTTTCGCATTGTAATTTGAGTGTGCTTTACTCGAGTTTTGTTTGCTCATATTTATTTATTTATTTAAAACATTAATTCCCCTGCCCTTCAAGTGCAATACTGCTTGGGACCGCTCACAAAATTAATAAAACAGATAAAACAATATAAAAATGTAACATTGATAAAAAATTAACTCAAAGCAGGACCCAGTTAAAACCAAATTTAAAAGCTGAACATTAAACAACTCTTTTTGTAACAACTTTGCAAGTTAAGAATCATTTCACTGTGGGAGGAATAGTAATTTGAGCCTCTGTTCTGCCTGCAGTCAAATGGACAGGATAAGTTACTTCTTGACAGAGGTGAAATTTCAACCCAGGCATTCCAGGTCCAAATCCAACACTGCACATACTGGAACATCTAGGAAAACCCACAGATTTGTATAAGATTGTGTGTGAACTTAAATATACTTTTCCTCATTAGTATGTGCAAAGATTGGTCAGAAGGCCCATGATGCAGTTCTGCTACTGGAGTGAAACAGGTCTAGTGCTATAAGTGTGTTGCCAACAGTCCTGTACTATATAGGAAGTCCTGTATCTGAAGCAAAAGTCACTTGCAGAACATTGTTTTCCCCATATTATTGGCAGAGCCTGGGGCAATCCCTCATCCCTCAATGCATTTGCATGGAGCCCTCAGAAGTCTGGGTGAAGTCCAGATTATAATGTAAAACAAACAACAAAGTTCACAAAAGAAGCCCCAGTTGTTTTGTAAACTTACAGGACAATTGACTTGGTTTATTTACATTTTGCTAATTGTTGGCTTGTGCGGCAAGCTGGAGGGGGGTGGTGGATGTTGTGTGTGTGTGTGTGTGTGTGTGTGTGTGTGTGTGTGTGTGTGTGTGTGAAAACCTGGGGGATTCTCTTAATTTTTCACCTGACACTTGCTCTCCCATGTCTAAATGGGATGGTCTGTGTGAACAAGGAGCTTTGTGAAATCACAGGGTTTGTGCTCTTTTGTTGTTACAAATGCATTGCTACTCAGGCTTCTGATTGCCCATGGGATAACCCCACCCCCAGATTATCTCACCCCCAAGACACTCCCCCCCCCCACTGGCCTTGTGTCCCTTATTCAGGCAGTGGAATGTTGGCAACCCTAGATAAGCCATCTGGACAAGAGACCCCTGGAAACCATATGGACCCACTCGGATCTCTTTGGAGGAAGCATAGCATATCTGCATTCCAACCAGATGCAGTTACTAGCTATATTCACTTCACCATTTGGGGGGTGCTTCAGTGTACTTCTCAAACTTAGCCTTTCAGCCATTTTCTTCCCTTAGGCTGTTGGGAAGAGAATCACTGGCTGCATTCTAGATGAAAGGTTGTTCTGGCCAGGCATCTCCCTAGGTGCCTGTCAGGTCATTTGCAAATGACTGCAAGGGACTAAAGGAGAAGCCACTCTCTGATTGCATTAGAGCACAGGCAGAGAGAGATGCAGAATAGCCCCAATTAGAATTGAAAAGAGGCAAAAGGAAAGGAATCCAAGCCCACTTCCCTCTATGATAAGCTCAAGACTGTGCACACCTTTTAAACCCCATTTCCTCCCTCCTGTTAGCAAAAGTTAAACAAGTATATGTCAGAATGCTTGATGTGTCCTCCTCCAAAAACCTATTCAGCAGATTACTTCAGCAATCATCCTTTTCAGAAAACTTCCTTTGTCTATTGGAGCCACCGGCATAAGCTAATCAATAAACAATATCAGTTCCAGCCTTATCAGAAGCTGGAACTCCTGAAGTCAGTAAATTCCTGGAGGAGACAATCTATCAGTCTCCTCTAGCCTTCAGTTAAAGCCTCAGGTTTTTGCCTATAAAAACACCCCTCAAATATGGGATCACGCTTTTGCCAGAGCCTTTGCCCCCTGCAACTGCCATCACACTTTTGCAAGCCCGCACTCTGCCTGGGGTGCCCTTGCATTTGCACCTCACCATCGGACATTGTACCCCACACTGCCTTGGTGCACCCCAAAAGAACTTGCTTTAGGCATGAGGTCCCCTGCAGAGGATCCCCACAACCAGATTCAGGTAGCTATCACTCTCTTCTTTCATCCTTAAGGCTCTATCCCAGTACTGTAACTTGATAAACATGCTACAAGATTAACCATCCACTTTTTTCATTCCCTGTACCCTCTTTATCCCTCAATTAAATAACTTTGTTTTTGAAGTCACGTCTCCATCCTCCTTATTCCCCTTCCAGTGCATCAGCTCTGCAGTCACAATCTTGACTGCGGAGTCAAGACTTGAGTATTTTCTTGCTGTTCATGGGTCTGCACCCATTTGGCACCAATTTCCTCTGCTTTATGCAAAGCATAGAAATGGATTGTGGCAGTAAATGCATATCCAGAGGACCCGAATAATAATGATAATGCCACACAAATGGCTGAGCCATCTTCTAGGCTAGGAGGTCATGCCCCTAATTGAAGGAAGAGACAGAACTATCAATAGGTTCTATTTTATGCCCCAAGATCCATTCGTATTTCAATCAGTAGCACAAATGTCAAGGAGGCTGAAGAGTGTGGAGTCAGCACTTTGCCAAACTCTGCATCCTTGGGCAAAGGATGTTGAATGGTAAACAGTATTCTGAGAACAGTGAGAAGGAAACATGAGTGACAGTGATGTTCCCATTGGCAGAAAGCGAGTGGGGGACACAGTACTTTTAACATGCAAGAGACTTTTGGAAATTAAGCAGTAGCATGTAGGACTTAAATGGCACAGAGGGGGTTACTGCCATTGGGGAGCTGGCCAATCGTGTCGTCACAGAGCTGGCAATCGTGTGGGCAGCCGATCCGGCTGCCCAGGCTCCCTCCCTGCTCGTGTGCGGGGAGAGCAGGCTTAGCCCGTTCTCCCTGCGCAGCTCCTGAAACCGGGTCTCACTGATTGTGAGAACCCGCTCATGGTGTTGTTGGTGTAGGTAGGAACATAGGAAGCTGTCAGATACTGGGTCAGACCATTGGTCTTTCTAAACACGGGAACTCATTTTGGTAAGAAACACCTAGCAAACTAATCAGCATTTTAATGGGTACGTATCATAGGAACATAGGAAGCTGCCCTATACTGAGTCAGACCATAGGTCCATCTAGCTCAGTATTGTCTTCACAGACCGGCAGCAGCTTCTCCAAGGCTGCAGGCAGGAATCTCTCTCAGCCCTATCTTGGAGATGCTGCCAGGGAGGGAACTTGGAACCTTCTGCTCTTCCCAGAGCAGCTCTATCCCCTACTAAGGGGAATATCTTACAGTGCTCACACTTCTAGTCTCCCATTCATATGCAGCCAGGGCAGACCCTGTTTAGCTAAGGGGACAAGTCATGCTTGCTACCACAAGACCAGCTCTACTCTCCAGGTAAAGGTCTTTTGTCAGGCAAGATGTGGAAGCGTGACACATTGGAGTTAAATGCCAAGAGGTATTTTGTGAAAGATAAGCACCGGTCCTACTTCTGGCTCTCTCCACTTCAAAGCTGTAATGAAGTTCTTGCACTCATTGAGCGTAAAGCTCTGGTTCCTATGTTTTGCAGCTCCTTGTTTAGCAAAAAGTTGCAAAGCCTTGGACACCTCATATAGCTTTGCAGTGATTGGCTGGCTCTTGCCCCCAGGAGTGCCTGTGTTCCAGGGAAGCTAAGAAGGAGGAGTCAGTCTGCCTGGTGGAACTGAGCCATTTAACAAGCAGCATTTTTTTTTTACTGCTCTTTGGGAGTAGGCCCCAAGGAGCTGGTAATTCAGGTTGGTTAGTTTCATTATCCTCTGTGGTTTAATGTGTGGTGGTGTTGACTTCTCTTTCCCTCACTCTTTTTCAAACCCAGGCCCTTATCACTTTGCTAAAATTAATCACCCTTTGTTTTTGTAGCTGTAGTTGTTTGTTTGGTGTCTCTAATCCCAATACTCCCCACAGCCTACCTGTTCAGGGTATGATGTTATGAACATCATACCCCAGAGGGTAGCTCTGGGGCTAGTGATCCTACCCCCATCAGGAGCTCTGTTACAAAACTGAATTATTATTTTGTTGTTTAAAACATTTGGATATCTGGATGGAGAGTCTTGTTTCTCCTCTAAAATGATTCCTTACTGGAGTGTTAATGTGTTTTCATATGGCTTTTCTTGCTTACACTGACTTGCACAATTTGATTCCTTTGTTTTTCCTAGTAAGCAAATTTCACCATCATTTTTAACAGATTGCATTTAAAAATGCAGTGATATGTCCGAGATCCAGAGAATGAAACAGGGTGAGTTTATTGACAGCCAGACAGACATATCTTGCTCCTATCATGGACGAGGCGCTGGATCTTGTCTTATTTCCCTCAGATCATGATCTGCTGATGTCCCCTGTCATGGAAGATGCCTGGTGGTGATACACTAGATTGTAGTGATCAGAGATGGAATTTTTAAGTAGGGAAAGATATTCACTGGGAATTATTTTTCCCTCCTCTCCAGTAGTAGTATGTGGCACAGACACGGACGAATCCTATCCAAAACAAAGACAAAAAACCATTATTAAAACTTGGTTCCTTCAAGTATACAACATGGTCACATCATCTTAAATTCATTTGATATTAGCTCCTGTTCCAATTGTTTACAAAGCATAATATGACCAGCCAATGTAACACATATAACACCTAATAATTACCTTTCTTCTTCTTCAGTGGTGCTTCATAGATTTTCCTGCACTTCTTGTTCCTCCTGCTTGGGGGAACTTTGCGAAACTTACACGCTGATGCTGGACTACTTTTGCGGCTTGACATCTTCCTTGAGGTTTCAGGATTCCAGGAGCAGAGACATAATCTTTTGGCCTTGTGAGGCCAAGCTGTCTACTCTGATGTTACATGAGTTTCTGAAGAAACTGGGCCTGAACTCTCACTTTTATTAAATCTGGAACAATGCAACTCATTGTTACAGTGTCCCTTTGTTTACTAAAACATGACCATATATAGTAATAACCAGGGATTGGTGGGGAATTATAGGTATGGTTGTTGAAGTCCATATTTTGTTGATCTCAACAAAACATTTTCCTGAATTTTGTTTGTACTGTTCAAAGTCCAGTGATTAAGAGTTGACACTGACTTGACCTGTCTTAATCAATCAATCAACCAACAGAGTATGCAATGCTCAGGTTTAAAGAGGGGAACATTAAGCTCCTACCAACGTAATTGTCATGCAATAGAAAAAACTAGCTGGGCCAGGCACAGAACATCTGCGCCTCTAGTTTGCCGCCACTTCCCCCGCCGCCCCTGCCCCTGTTTCCCCCCTGCTCACGCCGCTACCCCTGCCAACTCCCCCACCTGCCCACTCACCATTTTCTTCCCACCCGGCCTCTACCACCTTCTTCTGCCCGCCCACCTGCCAGCTGGCCAGCTGACTACCCACTGCTGCTGTTCACCACCGCCATTTTCTTCCCTCCCGCCCATCCCCATCACTTTCCGACCGCTGCTTGTGAACTCTCGCAAGAGCTGCCACGCATGGGATTAGCGATGGGTACGCCTAAGATATCTATCTTATCCTATCTATCTATCTATCTCCCAGGACATCATGTATTTTGATATGTTTGATAATACAACTGGGCTAGGGCCATGGCAAGTATAAATCATGGTATGTTATCTCTTTGTGAGATCACAGTGCCTACATCTGTCAAAATGAGGAAGCATTTCCCCTTCTTCATCTTCAGTTATTGTGAGTTATAATTCACTATTAGGTCAATGTCAGAGGTCAGCATCCTCAGGCTGAATTCTGACAGTTGCTGAGGGTCCTGGACCTATTTGAAAGGCTTGCTGCTTATGCCTGATCTGAGGTGTCAGGGATCAGTAGCAGACATTTCTGAAGGCCTAGGGCACATCCTGTGATGATGAAATGACTCTCTTGGCTGAGTCACCCTATTGCCTCCTGTTTCCCATTTGTATGTTCAGCAATTCTGCTGCGCCCTCTACTGGTTCCAGGTCTCCTTCTCTGCCCCCAGTGCCTCAGCTCGGGGCATGGGATTCAGTCTCTGCACAGTTCTTCATCCTCTGGGGATTCTAATTAACCTTCCTCCTTCTAGGGAGCCAAGGCTTTTGCTGAGTTGCTATCCCTTCCTGTTTATCTTTGGCATACTCCACAACCTCCTTAGATAGCCTGGTACAGTCTGCAATCCCATAAGAAACCTCCGGGCTCTGCCTCATTCCAGGGTTTCCCTTTGTTCCCATGATCCTTCCCCCAGCCTGTCTGCCTTTCTTGACAATTCCTCCCCTCTTCACTCTCTCCCAGTCAGTTGCACACTTGCAGACACATTATGTCAGTTCCACCTGGAAGTCAGTAATAGGCTTGTGGTGAGTATTGTGCCTCATGTCGTGCCTCTAGGGCTCCCAGAGAGGCTGTGCTATGATAATACAATATTTAGAGTTGGGAAGCCCAGAGAAAGTGGCAACAAAGCTCCTGCATTATCTTCTCTCTCCTATCATATCCACAAACCGGAGCTTTCCCCCAGAGGCCTTTGGGCCAAAGCTCCCATTTGCAAGGAGAGGGTACCAAGAGGAAGCTGTAAACACCCCATGAACCTTAGGAGGTTGCCCAAGTGGAAGAAGGCCCACAGTAGGGATCAATGTTCCCTCATGTGTGTGCGTCCACATTTTTTGATGTCCACTCAGTTAATTTTAGATCCCGCTCAGGTTGAATCAGGAATGCCCCACTCTGAATGCACATGCGCACACACTGTCTTGATACTGCCACCTAGAACAAAATTCATTCTGCACACAGATGAAAAAAATTAGAGAGAACACTGGTAGGGATATGCTCAGAACGCGATTCAGCATCCGAATTGCAGCACAATCCCTTTATTATTTATTTATTTATTCATTCATTCATTCATTCATTCATTCATTTAATATACTGCCTTTCCAAAAATGGCTCAGGGCAGTTTACATCAAAATAAAAATAAAACAATTAAAATCAAAACTAAAGCAATTAAACAATTAAAATCCTTTAAACATTAAAATCATTAATATTAAAATCATTTTAAACCAACATTAAAAATGTAAAGCCATAAATCTAATTAAATGCCTGGGTGAATAAATGTGTCTTCAGTGCCTTTCTAAAAGTTGCCAGAGATGGGGAGGCTCTTATTTCAACAGAGAGCACATTCCAAAGTCCAGGGGCAGCAACAGAGAAGGCCTGTTCCTGAGTAGCCGCCAAAATCGAAGGCTTAAAAACCCTTTAAAACTGAGGGCTTACCCAGCCCCTTTTGCGTGGAGAAGAGTAAGTCCATACCTGCTCCTCCTCCACTTGCTGCTTCCGTATTCATGGTGCATCCTCCCCCGCCCCGCTATGATGTGTGGGGTGTCTCCCAGCTGCACCTGCACAACACTGGCACACACATGGCCACCGTTAATGCCGGGATTGTGCAGTCAGCATTGCGCAGTCAGCAACCATGCTGACCACGCAAATGGCCACCACACATGCATGGAAGCCATGTACGTGCCGGCATCGTGCAGGGGCATCTGGGACATGCCCCGCTGGTGCGCAATCATAGCTGGTGGGAGCACCATGATTACGGAAGTGGCAAGCAAAAGAGGGGCAAATATGGACCTGCTCTCTTCTGTGTTAAAGGGCTGGGTAAACCTTCAAAGGGCTGGGTAAACCTTCAGTTTAAAAGGGATTGTGCTGCAATTCGGATGCCAAATGGCATTTTGAGCATATCCCACAGAAAGCACCTGCCAAGACCCCCTTAAACTTGGTGCCAGTCCTGTTCACTTTTTCAGTGAGTAGATTTCTGCAGCTAGTTATGTTATGACAACCTGCACAGAGCCATACTCTAGCTTCTACCAAGGCGCAGTCAACAATTAAAGTATAATTTCTTACACAGTCTACTCTGTGCATCCGAGACTGTTGCACTAGGCTACTGGTGTACCCAGTACACACCCACTGCTTGTATACATATGTGTCTGTACACTCCGTATATGCAGTCTTTGATCATTGCAATTAGCTTGGTAAGAGGAGATTATCAGGAGGAGGTACACCTGGATTGATGTACCATCCAGCACTATCTTCTCCTATGATAGCTGGCATGGTCAAAGCTGAAAGCAATGGCAGTGCATACCCTAGGTCTTGTTTATCACCATTTTGCACCAGTGATAGGGCAGCACTGTGTGTTGATGTTTGGATTAAATGGTGTACAAATTGTTCTCAAGGATAAAGCTGTATGAACTCAGCAACATCTGTCTGATTTCCTGAATGTTAGAAATACAGTAAATATAAATATTCCATCATTGTGATGATTCCTAAACACTCTAGTCTTCTCCGTATTTGCTGCCAACATTTTAAGAAGTTCTGCAATTCCAGTGTTTCCATCCATAGAATAAATGCATATGAAGTGGATCGGGTAGAACAATACATAATTTCCATTATGAAGAATATCCTCTTGGTCTCAGTAATACAGGACTATTTTTAACTTGGGTCTGGAGTTTAAATAACCTGGGATTTATTTTATGGTATGTGTGAAATTAAATGTTGTTTTTGGAGTCACTGAAATACAGAACATTAAAGTCATTCCTTGCCAACCATGGTTTTCCCAACTGCAGTTTGAGTCTCTGCAACTGGGAAATTGCTACCGGTCTTGTCAACTCCAACTTGAGTATATGTGATTCTCGTGGGATTTTATTTGCGAGAGGCATGATTTTTGTGGGCAAGAGAGGCAGGGAAGAGAGGAGGGAAAGGCAGAGGAGAGAGACAGGGAAGAAGTGGAGAAGAGATAAAGAGATACGGAGGAGAGAAAGGGAGGCAGAAGAGTAGAGGAATGAGAGAGAGAGGTGGAGGTGAGAGAGAAGCATGTTCTGCTCAGTGCAGAATGTGTTGGGGGAACTTGGGAGATATGTGAGCCAGCGTGGTGTAGTGGTTAGAGTGCTGGACTAGGACTAGGGAGACCCAAGTTCAAATCCCCATTCAGCCATGATACTAGCTGGGTGACTCTGGGCCAGTCACTTCTCTCTCAGCCTAACCTACTTCACAGGGTTGTTGTGAGGAGAAACCTAAGTATGTAGTACACCGCTCTGGGCTCCTTGGAGGAAGAGTGGGATATAAAATGTAATGATGATGATGATGATGATGAGATGATGATGTGTTGGGGGCTGTAATGGGTGCTTTCACTGCTGTGTTTCCACTGTGTGCTGCTGGGGGGAGCCTCCATGTGCTGAGGGCTGAAATGGGTCCTGTGCTCTCACTGCTGTGTTTCCACCGTGTATTACAATTGATGCCAGGGGTGCAGGCAGAGAAAAAGCTTGAGCAGCTCCTCACTTACATTCTTGCAGAATAAATGAAAACCAATTTTTGGGTGGGAGAACAAAATTTGGGGGATTGAAGATATGGGTTATTGGGCTTGGTGGGGGGAGTTCAGTAGAATGAGGGGGTGCCTAAAACACTTGCAGGAGGTCTGCACCCGATTGATACTACCACAAAAGAAATGAATACACTCCAAATCCCACAGCTGTGAAGTTTGACCATAATTTTATATAAACATAATATGTCAGTTGACCAGTCTTGTTACATTTGTATTGATATTTCTTCTAGCTGAGACACATTAAGGCAGTTCACATGATCTCTAAGAGGCATCTGGTGGGCCACTGTGTGAAATGGGATGCTGGACTAGATGGGCCTTGGGCCTGATCCAGCAGGGCTGTTATTATGTTCTTATGAGAAGAATTTTCCAATTGCACTGCCAATTTTCGATCATTTCTTAGCAAACAACTAGGTAGGACGAAGGGGGAGTTATTGTCTGTGAGACAAGTGCCGAGAAGAATGGGTTTTCCTCCTATCTCATTAAAGTGCTGGGTAGGACAGCACCGTGTCACAAACGATCACTCCTCCCTCCTACGTAGCTGCTTGCTAACAGACGACTGAAAATCAGGAGTTTACACAGCTCCTGAAGCTGAGTAGGAAGCTTGTCCTGCCCTCTTTGTGATCATGTGAGTTGCCTTATTACTTTCCTAAATTCCGAGTGGAGGCACACTTGACCAGAAGCATGCACTTCATAATTCTCACAGGGAGGCGCAGCAAAATCCCGCTCCGAGAGATTACCCACGATGTCTTTGTGTGGGTTGCTGTTCTGAATTTGTAGTGGAAGACTCAGCAAGGTACTTTCCTGGCAAGTCTGATGCATCTCTATGCTGGCTGTGATTTGAATACAAAAACAGAGCAGAATTGTTTGCTCTCTTAAGAGCCTGCTCGGAAGGAACCACGTTCACAGCCTAACAGGAGTGTGTTAATTAATTCATTTTGCACATGCATATCTTTATAAGGAGACACACACACAAAGCTCAGTGGCTTTCAGATGGTTTATTGCCCAACATGTTGCAACTGCTTGTGCTTGGTGCTTCTGGCTACTGCCATGATCTTGGTCTCATGGTCTGTTGGTTTATGGGAATGGCACTTCTGCTTCTACTCCAGGAAGTGAAGGAGACTAGGAGGTAGCTGAGGCTCTCCGGTAATGGGATTGGCGTCTGCCTATATTCAACAAAAAGAAGGGAATTAAAAGGAACAAATGCAATCATCCCCACTCCCAAATCACCCTTATTTTCCCTCATGAAGGAGTCCTATTACCATGCTCTCCATTCATATAATTCATAATGATTTTGCCCCTTTGCCCAAGGTCAAGAACTGTGGACCTTGCTTTGGTTTATGTGCTGATAAAAAGCCACAACAAAAACAATGGGCCAAGTTATTTGATACTTCTGTGTCCCATACAGTCAAAAGAGGGGCACAACAAGGACATGCCTATCCTGATGTCTGTCACAGAAGTCTGAACACCCTTCCAGCACTTTCCTTTATTGTGTGGGAGGGCTATTAGTCCAAAAGGCAGCTTTGCATGTGACCTACTAGAATTGGGATAAAGAGATGTGCCAGGAGGACGTTGGAATGTCTGCAAAAGATGTCACGATGGGTACACTCTCGGTGCATCCCCCTTTTGATCATGTGGGCTGGGTAGGTATTGTCCAAACCAACCCATAGTGAATCACATAACCATTTTTTCTTCCTCAGCCTTTCAGCCAGTCAGCTGCCTATGCAGAGATCCATGACAGGATTCTGAAATATAGAACATTGTTCCTATACATTGGAGGAGAGCTGGTCTTGTGGCAGCAAGCATGAACTGGCACCTTAGCTAAGCAAGGTCCACCTTGGTTTGCATTTGGATGGGAGACCTTGGTTTGCATTTGGATGGGAGACTACATGTCAGTGCTGAAAGGTATTCCTCTTAAGGGAAGAGCATATGCAGGCTTCCATGCACAAGGTCCCAGGTTAACTCCCTGGCATCTCTAGGTAGGGCTGGGAGAGATTGCTGCCTCAAACCTGGAGAGCCGTTGCCAGTCAGTGTAGACAGTACTGAACTATATGGATCAATGGTCTGACTCGGTATAAGGCAGCTTCCTATGATCCTATGAAATCAAACCTTCTGCTTTTCTTAGGATTCTTGTAAGATCACAATTCATCCTCAGGGGCCTAACAAGCTAGATGAGATCTCTTTGGACTGGTTCAAACTCTGTAAAAACTCCCCACAGAAAACATAGAAGTCATTTGCACAATCAAAAACTATGTTCTACCCTGATTTGGTTGCTGTGTGCGTTCCCAGTTTTCGATTGTGTGGCAGAAAGGCAGGCGGAAAACCTGGGTAGAAGTGATTGTGTGGAAGCAAGGTAGGAGGAAGAGCTATCCAGGTTTTCCTCCTGCCTTGTGTCCACATATCCAAAAATTGGGAGCGCACACAGCTCCCAAACCCAGGTAGAACACAGGTTTTGATTGTGCGAATGATCTCATAATCTCACAAAGGACCAGTTTAGATAAGCATCAGCTGCAACACACCCGCAGGACAGGTTCATGTTGAAGAGAGCACCTGCCCTGATGTCATTGGTGGATGTCCCAACATGCGTGTTGTGGAGTAATTCAGATGAATAATGGTTAAAGAATATCCTGACAGAGAATCAGGATGTCTTCTAGTGATCTCAGGTTGAGTAGAGTCTCAGCATAACCCTGTCCTGATCACATGATGTAGCTGACATTCGTCTGAACTGGCTCTTTGTGAGATTATGTTTTTTGTGGCAGGTTTTAAAAGAGAGTTTTATTTTTAGGGTTCACTAGTAGGGGAATTAAGAAATTTCAGTGGAGATGGGGGGCCAAGGCACCCAGAAAATTTCACAAGCCTGCTGCTGAATGTATGCAAGACTAAATTCCTAAATAAATAAGTAAATAAATAAAAATAATAGTAGTCTAAGTATCTAGACTACTTAGTCATGACTAAGCATCACTGAAATCAGTGAAATCCCTTATTCATGACTAATAAGTCTCACTAAATTTCAGTGGCTGACATTCTGATTAAATTACTCTATGGAAGACCTACTGAAATTAAGTAGCCTTTTACAGTAACTCCTGGGTAGTACTACTGAGTAACTTGATCTGGATATCAGATAGTGAGGTGATTCATACGAGCAAAGTGAAGCTCCTTGAGGTGGTGAGCAGGGAGCCATCCCTGGGCGGCCGGATCGGAAGTCTCAGTAAGTCCCTGGGAGACCCCCGAGGCCAAGAGGCTTGTTGTAGCCTCCCTATTGGGGGTCTACTTGCGAGTCGGTGTGGCGTGGTGCCACGCCCCATTGGCACACAATCAACCAGATGGGGTTAGCAGAGCGCTTGCTCCACTAACCTCCTTTAGAGGGGTGGGGTACCTACTGAAGTTTGCTGTCGGGAGCCGCTTAACTCCTGTGGCAGCACACAACCGCGGGATAGCGGGCCCCTCATTTAGCCTTGACTATTTTGGTTGGGATGCTCCCTGAATTTTAAGAGCATATGTTTACGATAATGTTCATGTTTATTTACGTTTATGATAAATGACCTCAGTACAGAAGTACATCTGCTGGTCACCTCCAGACTTGACCACTGCAATGCGCTCTATGTGGGGCTGCCTTTGTACGTGTCCACAGCAAAGATTTTTTTTTTTTAAGTGTACATGCTCTATTCTTGAAACAAATGCACATGTTTGAAATAAAAAAAATAAATAAGAGATATGCTCCTGAAAAATAATCACACAGGATCTGAAACAAGATTTGACATCTGTGTAGATGGGGCTGTAGCTCAGTGGTAGAGCATCTGCTTTGCATGCAGAAGGTCCCATCTCCAGGAACATTCCCAGATGGAGATTTTACTTTGTTTCAAATCAGAGAACACTCCATACAAGGTTCAGGGTTTTCATTGGGCATTGAAGCTTAGTCCGATTTATTTCCCGGATGAAATAATCCACTTTTTGTATCTTTGTTTCTTTGTTTGTTGATGTTCTAATATACCCCTTTGCCGCATTTCAGCCTCCAGTCTGGGAATTTATTTATTTATTTATTCTTTTAAAAAAATAAAAATAAAAAAATACCGCCCTTCCGAAAAGGCTCAGGGCGGTTTACAATTAAAAACAGAAACCATTAAAACCAATAACAATTAAAACAGAGATATAAATATTAACACCAATTTAAAAACATCTTAAAAAACAATTAAACTAGCGTAACAATTAAAACCCTAAAAATCAGGTTGGCATTAAAACAATTAAAACTAATTAAAAACCCTAAAAGTCCAGGCCAAACAGATGGGTTTTTAGGGCTCTCTTGAGGGTCAGTAAGGAATTAAGATAACGAATTTCTGCTGGGAGTGCATTCCACAGCCTGGGAGCAGCCACAGAGAAGGCCCGCCTCTGAGTCGCCACCAAACGAACCGGTGGTAACTGGAGACGGACCTGCTCAGATGACCTTAACATGCAGTGGGGATCATGTAAAAGAAGGCACTCTCTAAGATATCTCAGACCCAAGCCATCCAGGACTTTAAAGGTAATAACCAGCACTTTGTATTTTGCCTGGGAACATACCAGCAGCCAGTGTAATTGTTTCAAGACAGGCATAATATGGTCTCTCTGGGTTTCCCCAGAGACCAATCTGGCTGCTGCATTCTGAACTAATTGAAGTTTCCGGACTATGTACAAAGGCAGCCTCACATAGAGCGCATTGCAATAGTCAAGCCGGGAGGTTACCAGCTGATGCACCACTGTTTTGAAGTCATCCTCTTCAAGGAATGGGCGCAGCTGTTGAATCAGCTGAAGCTGATAGAAAGCACTCCTGGCCATGGCCTCCACCTAAGATACCAGGGTGAGGCCTGGGTCCAGGACTACTCCCAAGCTGCGCATTTGCTCCTTCTGGGGGAGTGTAACCCCATCTAGCACAAGAAGATCTAACTCACCCCTCAGATTCTGAGCCCCCACAATGAGCACCTTCATCTTGCTGGATTCAGCTTCAATTTTTTATCCCTCATCCAGCCCATTACTGCCTGTAGGTAGGCATTTAGAGAATGAGTGCCATTTCCTGAAGATGAAAAGGAGAAGTAGATTTGGGTGTCACAGCATACTGATAACACCCAGCACCAAATCTCCTGATGACCTCACCCAGCGGTTTCATGTAGATGTTAAAAAGCATTGCTGACAGAATGGAGCCCTGAGGGACTCCATACAACAGCTCCTGTTTTGAGGAGCAACTGTCACCAAGTTCCACCATCTGGAATCTACCCGAGAGATAGGAACTGAACCACTGCAAAGCAGTGCCCCCTATCCCCAACTCCCCCAGGCGATCCAGAAGGATACCATGGTTGATTCCCCGATAAAGGTCATCTATCAGGCCGACCAAGGCTGTCTCAACCCCATAGCCAACTCTAAAGCCAGTTTGAAATGGGTCTAGATAATCAGGAATGCACCTGCTAGGACTGGGAAAGCTTCTGCTTAAACACCTGGAGGCAGAACTGAGCTAGATGGACCAATGGCCTGACTCTGTATAGTGCAGCTTCCTGCGTTCCTAAGATGCAATAGGTTTCCCCTCCTGAAATGTGCCTGTTTGAAATGAGTCTGTTTTTACCATGAATGATTTGTTTCAACAATTTTTGATGGGCCTCCCAGAAGAATCCAGTTAGTGGTTTCCCCACCTGTTTTACCTCTCCGCCTAATTCTTCTGGCGGGTACTCTCCTGCGATGTCTTGCTCTTCTAGTACGACGCACTCTTCTGCTTCGGTAAGATCTGCGTGACCGCGCCATTGCTTCTTTTTAAGGGTTCCAATCTCAGCAGAGCTACACATTCAGTCGGTCATCTTCTATATGATGATTGATGTTGTTCTGACCAAGCACAGAAAATAAGTTACAACGGGCCTTTTGTGGCTGGTTATTATGCATTATAAGTGTTAAGATTATTATTGGCTTGTACAGGTAAAAAAAATAAGAAACAGTATCCAAAATGGTTTCCTAAGACCTGTATTTTCTCAAGAATGCTCTGCAACATGGTCCATTACAGTTTAAGTATTCAGAGTCTCAGCTGAGCACACACAGTCTCGCTGAGGCACTGCAAGTTCCGTACTAAGAAATCACAGAGGTGGGTTGTTGTTTTTTAAATTAAAAGCAGCTACAGGAGGAGGAGTCAAAGTGAGAAACTGCACAAATCTTCCAGTCTAAATCCCCACTTAACACCAAAGCTGCTATTTGCTCCTCAGACAGTTGCTTGAATTAAAAAAAGAAAAGAAATAAATCTGCAGGATGTATTTGATAGATCTAATAGATCTCCCAACATCTCATCTAGTTACATCTTCTATACATATTTTTAAACTTTAATGGAGCTGCCATTCAGTAGAGCTTACCTATCACCATCTGCAGCACCACTGAAGGTCGAGCTGTTATGTGAGTTACTAGGGAACTATGAAATCATCATAAATGTCACATTATGATGTCATTAACACCAAGACAAAGCAAAATCACCTTTCAGTCTGTTGTTTCCTCTCAAAGAGATAATATTTTTCATTATCTTTGAGCTGGATGAAATGTAATTTAACTTTTTTGTAATTCTGTACCAAGTGCAGTTCAGCATATAATATAATTAACAACAATACAACATGGCTTTAAAACATCAGACAACATTGTACAGCCACAAAGAGAAACAGGCGAAACCCAATTGCTTTCAGCCAGCATCAAATGCTTTTTTGCTAACTTGGCAAAGAGGCACCTTTTACCGTGGTGATTCTCTTTATTTAGCAGGGGGAGAGTAACTGGCCCTCTCCACCCCCAGCACAGTACCTCCAGTGACTGTTGCTGGTGTCTATCTTATGTTTCTTTTTTAGATTGTGAGCCCTTTGGGGACAGGGTTCCATCTTTGTTTGTTTATTATTTCTCTATGTAAACCGCTTTAGAAATAGAAATATTTGTTGTTGTTGTTTTAAAGGGCTTTGATCAGCTGTTAAAATGCAAGCAGGGAGATGGGACATGAACTGATTGCATATTCCAGAGTATTGGCATGGCTAGAAGGAAGGGGCAACTCTGTACTTTCATCGTCTTCACCTCTAAGGAGGTCACTCACTGGCATCTCCCTGCAGCTCTGGTGAGGAACATTTGGAGGGAAGCCTTCTTGAATGTGCATGAACACTCATCTATCTGGGGCTTCAAAAGCAATCATCAGCACTTTAAATGAGATACCAAAACATATAAGCAGCAGCTAAGTTGGGCCAAAACAGGAGTAGAACAGAGTAGGAGGGATTCTTGTAGACCAGCCACCTGTTTGATGCACGAAATCCAGAGCTAAAGCATAAGAACAGCCCTGCTGGATCAGGCCCAAGGCCTATCTAGTCCAGCATCCTGTCTCACACAGTGGCCCATGAGATGCCTCTGGGAAGCCCACAAGCAAGAGGTGAGGGCATGCCCTCTCTCCTGCTGTTGCTCCCCTGCAACTGGTATTCAGAGGCGCCTCTGAGGCTCTGGAGGTGGCCTATAGCCACCAAATTATTAGCCATTGATAGACTTGTCCTCCATGAATTTTTTACAGCCCCTTTTAAAGCCCTCCAAGATAGTGGCCATCACCATGTCCTGTGGCAGAGAATTTCATAGATAAAATATGTGCTGTGTGAAAAAGTACTTCCTTTTATCAGACCTAAATTTCCTGACCATCAGTTTCATGGGATGGTCCCTGGTTCTAGTGTTGTGGGAGAAGGAGAAAAATTTCTCTGTCCACTCTCTTTACTCCATGCATAATTTTATATACCTCAATAATGTCTCCCCTTAGTCACCTCTTTTCCAAATTTAAGAGCCACAGATGCTGTAGCCTTGTCGCATAAGGAAGGCTCCAGGCCTCTGATCATCTTGGTTGTCCTATTCTGCACCTTTTCCAGTTCTACAATGACCTTACGATACGGTGACCAGAACTGTATGCAGTACTCCAAATGTGGCTACACCATAGATTTGTATAAGAGCATTATAATGCTAACATTCTCATTTACAATCCCCTTCCTAATGAAGGGGATTGAAAATAAGCATGGGATTGGCCTTTTTCACAGCTGCTTGGGCAATGAGTTGACATTTTCAATGAGCTGTCCACCACGACCCTAAGATCTCTCTCCTGGTTAGTCTCTGACAGCTCAGATCCCATCCATATACGAAGTTGGGGTTTTTTTTTTTGTCCCAGTATGCATCACTTTACACTTGCTTACACTGAGCTACATTTGCCATTTTGTCACCCACTCCCCCAGTTTGAAGAGATACTTATGAAGCTCCTCACAATCTGTTTTGGATTTCACTACCCTAAGTATTTTAGTGTCATCTGCAAATTTGGCCACATCACTGGTTAACCCAACTTCCTCATCCTCAACAGATGACTGCCCACCCTCTGCTTGAAGACCTCCAGTGTGGAAGAGGCCACCTCCTTCCTAATAATTGGTTTCATTGCTGAATTGTTCTTATGCTTAAGAAGTTTCTCCTAAGGTTCAACCAAAATCTACCTTCCCTTAATTTAAGCCCAGTAGATCTAGGCCTGCCAGGGGTGTAGCGACAGGGAGGCAAATGGAGACATTGCCTCTCCAAATAAAAATTCTGTCTCTCCAAATGAAATTTTCTTTGAATACGCAGATTCCTTACTTGTGGGGAGGGGGGAGATAAAAATGTAGGGGAAGCTGGGCTCTGCCCTAGTCCCCACCCCCCACTACAGGTCTGAGTGTTGCTGGAACAGATGTCTACTTTGGAGCATCAGCTGCCCGCCACCATCAATGCCCCTGGAGCTGTTGATGTCTTCTCCTCCTTCTCCATGTTCCAGCCAGTCAGGGGCAAAGATCAGGACTCATGATGAGCAATGCAGGAGCTTTGGCAATGTGCTACTACACTTCCTAAGTTGCATTGCAAGAACCCATATGTGCCAAAAAAATTGGAGGATAGTGTGTGTGTGTGTGTGTGTGTGTGTGTGTATATATATATATATATATATATATATATAGAGAGAGAGAGAGAGAGAGAGAGAGAGAGAGAGAGAGAGAGAGTGAGTTCACAGGGGAGGCTTGTAATTAGTGGCCTAAATACAAATTGAAGTGGGGCGGGGAGAATTCATCCATTCTGGGTTTTTATTCACTGGTTTGTTTTTGTTTTTTAATTTGAAGATGTATTAAATAATGCTAGTGTGTTCTTAATTATTTAAATAAGTTCTCTTGTGCCCCCACCCCCAATATGTCACAATTGTTAAACAGCACATCTGCTTTATGCTTATTTCTTTTTATTCTGCTAAATGTTCAACTATCTCATCTCTCTATCTGATCATATTTCAGGGTAATCTGTTAGCCTGTTCAGGTTACCAAATGATCCATTAAAACAAGTTAACCTGATGAACAGATACTGCCTGCCCATGTATGATCATGCTGAAGACACAGAAGTTGCCATGTTGGCTGTGTGATCTCATAATTCCAGAACCCTTTAAATAAAAGTGCAGCAGGTAGCAGAGTTTCACAGACTCGAATCCCACCCAGAGGACAAGTTGTGCTGGCTTCAGCTGGAAGACATGCTTCTTTTCTAGGCCTCTAGCACCATCAGAACCCTGAGAAGATGACACGGTGCAACTGCAGGCCCCCTTCCCTCAGCAGGCGCAAAAGGAAGGGTGCTGGAGGCCAGAGGAAAGGGAGAAGAGGAAAGAAAGGGAGAAAAGGTAAGAAGTCATCCTCATGGCTTTCTCAATGAATAATGGAGTACTGGACTTGGTAACTTGGGAAATAGGCATTTGAATGCAGGCAGCTAGTTTGCCAACATGAAGTTTTATCTATGCCCCTTCTTGGCACAGATGCATTTGTTTGCTGATTTCATTAATATAATCAGTAGACAATGAAGCAATTCTCACAACCAGGAGAAATCCAGCAAAGGGACGCTAACCCGATTTCTCCTGGTCGTCTGCTGCCACAGGAGCAGCACAACTCCCGGCAGCAAACTACCAAAACCACCCCTACCCTTAAACCAGGTTAGTGGAGTGAATGCTCTGCTAACCGCATTTAGTTGCTCGTGTGCTGCCATGGCATGGCTCCACACCGCGGCAACACACAGGGAGACGTCTGCCTGGAGGCTAAAATAAGCCTCCTGGCCTCGGGGGTCTCTCCAGAATCCTGGGCATCCTGGAATTCCTGGGGGCTGGTCAGTCCCTGATCCCCACAGCCCTCACCAGCTCCGTGACAGAGCCAGTAGTTGTGTGGGCAGCCAATCTGGCTGCACGAGACTTGGGGGCTACTCATGTGTGGGGAGAGCGGGCTAAGCCCACTCTAACCACACAAACCCTCCTGGCGCTTCACATGGGTTGTGTGAAGTGCCTCATTATGTTTGTGTTTATGGGGGAACAAACCTCTTCCAATATGTTGTTCTCGTTGTTTCCACAGTATCTGTAGCTCACACTGTGTACTACTACAGGAAGGTAAAATAGCCTTTGTGAGCCTCCCTTTTCCAACGTGCAGCAGTTTTGGAAACATCAGCCGACACCGACAAGATGATTTCTGCCACAGCTCCACCAAAGTCAGATGGACTGACACACCAAGATGCTGAAGTCCTCCAGAGAGCAACAATTTGTCATTAAACGTGAAGCTGCAATGTCCTTTCCGACTGGCCTGGTTACTTTGTCAATTCTTGTTAAACTGGGGAAGATGGAAGAGAGGGCAAAAGCTCTTGGCAGTTTTTAAAGGGCTTACGGTGGTTTCACAAAGGTCCCCCCCATCGAAACAATTTTTACACAACGCGCCCTTTCTTACGATCAGAGACCCAGGCGGAAGGGCACCCAGAGAGGAAGCTACAGAAGCTTACTACTTTCCTCACAGATGACTGGGTCCCTGTTGCTGGACAATCTGCTGCTACCTCAGGCAGTGCAGAGTTGTGGGGCCCAAAATGTGTCATACTGACCAAGAGAAATCACACATTGCATCATACAGGAAATCCCACAGTGCACCCTCAGTGACGGGTGGGCACCCTTCAGTGTCTCAGCATTGTCTGAAAGCGCTGACACATGGTCAGTTAAACAGGTTTAAGGGAGCACTTGCTCCCTTTAACCTTGTTTAACAGCTGGGCTTTATAGCTGGGTCTGCCACTGAGAGCAGCACAGCTCCCAGTGGTTCTTTCCAACAGCCAAGCCCGGGCTTGGTTGCCTTAGCCCTGTTTTGGCTGCTCATGAGAACAGCCTCAATATTTTGGTATCCAGTTGTCTCCTGTTCATTGGTTGCATAGAATGAAGATCAGAAATGTCATCTACAAACATACACATTGAAGTCATTCACACAATCAAAAACTGTGTTCTACCCAGGTTTGGGAGCTGTGTGTGCTCCCAATTTCCGGTTGTGTGGAAGAAAGGTAGGAGGAAAACCTGGGTAGTTTCACCTCCTACCTTGCTTCCACACAATCACTTCTACCCAGGGTTTCCTCTTGTTTTTGATTGATTGATTGATTGATTGATTCATTTATTCATTCATTCATTCGATTTCTATACCGCCCTTCCAAAAATGGCTCAGGGCAGTTTACACAGAGAAATAAATAGATAAGATGGAACCCTGTCCCCAAAGGGCTCACAATCTAAAAAGATAATAAGATAGACACCAGCAACAGTCACTGGAGGTACTGTGCTGGGGGTGGACAGGGCCAGTTACTCTGCCCCTGCTAAAGAGAATCACCACGTTAAAAGGTGCCTCTTTGCTAGGTTAGCAGGGTTAGCAAGGTCATGATTGTGTGAATGACCTTGCTTAAGGTCATTAACATGTGCAGCCTAACCCAGGCTAGGGCAGCCAAGGTTAAGTGAACCTATTGTTAGCTTAACCTTGGCTGGTGATTGTCTGGGTGACTGCAGCAGGTTAAACAGCTTCCCCCCTCCCGGCTCACCGCCATTTCCAGCAGCAAGCTGGGGGAGGGGGAGGATTGGCTATTCCGAGTGTAGTGGCTGTTCTAAACCATCATGCTTGTGCCCTGGGGCACCCTGGGATGCAGGAGGGGGGAAGTCCTCCCACTCCCAGCATCCCCCTCCACTGCACCACTGATGGTGTGTGGTGCCGGGGAGGGGAGGATCATGGTTTTTCATCTGTTGGGGAAGGTAGGGGAGCTCCTTCCTTCCCCGCAGCCTTCCCTCCCCAGCAATGTTTATTATCCCAAAACATATGTCATAATTTATAGTAAATATTAAAAGGTAGGAATAAACTAAGTGTTTGTAAAAACATCTGAAAAAATACAAAGTCTAATAATCTAGTTCAAAAATAAATTATATAAAATATCATGGCTAAAATATCATCTTTTTAAAAGTTGCAAAATGTAGTCACACCCTTATTGATCTTATAGATCTGTGGTTCTTTTATGACTTGTAGGAGAAGCCAAATGAGTCTTGACCCTTAGTCAAGTGGCTTCTGAAGTGCTAATTCAAATATACAACACACATCCTGTTAGTGGGTTGCTTGTTCATTGGTTGTCCTCTTTCCCCCTCTTTTGCTTAAACCTACTTCTTTACTCTTCTGTGAATTTAATTTTCCTTTCAGATTTTAATCACATTACACTTCTATATGCTCCCTTCACTGGTTTCTCGTTTGGTTCATATAAAGTTCAAGCTCTTCTTAATTTTTTCATCTTTTCATAACCTTTTCCCTTTTTACCTATCTGTGTTGCATTCTGTTTGCCAGAATCCCTCTGTTCATCAAACATGAATCTTATTAAACTTCATCTCTCTTGTGCTGTATCTGTGACTCCTCATCTCCTCCTCCGGCTCATATGTGGAACTCTCTTTAAATATTTGGCTGGCCCTTTCCCCCCCTCAAAAAATTGTTTAAAATCCATATCCCCACCTCATGTTTCCTTTTGATGTCCATCCTTTTTGACTCAGCCTATGCAAACCTGCTCCTTTCTTTCCAACTCCCCTTTCATTTGTGTCCTGTAATGTTTTCCAGACTATAAGCCTGAGGACAGGGACTTGGTTATTCTTTTGAAAGCACCTAGTGCATGTGTAGTGTCTTTATAAATTATCTCCATTGTTTCAAAGAGCAATGACTGTTGCTTTAATGGATCATCTGAACCATTTAAGTTCAGGAATGGCAGTTCAGTATGACATTTGTGAGTTGTGCTCTCTCCTATCTCTATTTCATTGTGAGGAGTAAGAGATTCCTGTTGGATCTTAGTTTTGGAAATATGACAGAATGTGAGACTGGGAGCTGAAGAAACCAATGTAGTTGTGCTGTGGATGTTGAACTGGCGTCCTAAGCTGTGGCAAGATGCCTGGAGCAAATGTTTGAGGTCTGTTAACAACAGGCGGTTGTGATCTCTTGTGAGGTCACAGACAGGGGCGTAACTATAAGCAAGGGGAGACAGTTGTCTGGGGGCCCACTGCCTTGGGGGACCCCCCCAGAGGCAAGTCACATGTCTGACTCCCCCAGCTGCGAACCCTCCTGGGCTTCCTTCAGCTGTATTCATCCTCTGAAATTGATGTGAGTGTTAAGACCTGGAGCTACCAGAACAGCATGTCTTTCTCTAGTACCATTAAATGACTTGCATCGTCCACAATTTACAAAAGTGTTTTTAAAAAAATAAAATGCTACCACTATTCAGCCTCATTTAAGATTACTTTACTTCATGAGCTGAGCTTCAGGGGGGCGCATTTTAAAATCTTGTCTCTGGGCCCACTCCAACCTTTCTACGCCCCTGGTCACACAGGTCCTATATCTTAGAACTGGGGTCAGGAGGAGAAGAAAAGTGGTCCTTAGAGACTGGAACCAGAGTTGCAGCTCAGGGATTGGATAATATTTATTTTATTTTATTTTATTTTATTTTATTTTATTTTATTGATTGATTGATTCATTGATTGTTGCATTTATATACCACCTTTCGTTAAAAGACAACCCCAAGGCTCTCCTTGGCTCTCCTACTGACCAACAGTACCTCCGTCTTATCCGGATTCAATTTCAGTTTATTAGCCCACATTCAACCCATCACGGCCTCCAGCCCCCAATTCAGGACATCCACTGCCTCCCTAGGATCAGATGACAAGGAGAGATAGAGCTGAGTGTCATCTACATATTGCTGACAACTCAGTCCAAGTCCCCAGATGACCTCTCCCAGCGGCTTCATGTAGATGTTAAACAACATGGGGGACAAGACCGAACCCTGTGGGACCCCACAGGCCAATGGCCACGGGGCCGAGCAGTAGTCCCCCAACACCACCTTCTGGACCCTCCCCCCAAGAAAGGACCAGAACCACTGCAATGCAGTACCTCCGATTCCCATACTCGAGAGGCGACCCAGAAGGATACCATGGTCGATGGTATCGAACGCTGCCGAGAGGTCCAGCAGAACCAACAGGGACGCACTCCCCTTGTCTAGTTCCCGGCGTAGGTCATCCACTAGAGCGACCAAGGCAATCTCAGTCCCATACCCGGGGCGGAAGCCAGATTGAAAAGGGTCCAGATAATCTGTATCATCCAAGACCCTCTGCAGCTGGGACGCCACCACACGCTCCATCACCTTGCACAAAAAGGGAAGGTTAGACACAGGTCTATAGTTATCCAGGTTGGAGGGATCAAGGGAGGGCTTTTTTTAATAGTGGTCTTACCACCGCCTCCTTGAGGCACGATGACATCCTGCCCTCCCTTAATGAAGCATTAATGATCACCCCCAACCATCTGCCTGTCCCCTCCCTGGCAGCTTTTATTAGCCATGAAAGGCAAGGGTCAAGAGCGCACAAAGTCGCCCGCACACTGCCCAGGATCTTGTCCACGTACTCAGGCCGCACCAACCGAAAAGAATCCAACACAACAGGACCAGATGGTACCAGAGGCACGTCTGCTGGAACTGCCAAAACTCTGGAGTCCAGGTCAGCACGGATGCGAGCGACTTTATCTGCAAAGCGACAGGCAAACTGATCACAAAGAGCTGTAGATGACTCCTTCCCCATTGTCTGGGGGGATGTGTGGAGCAAGGTTTTTACCACACGAAACAGCTCTGTTTGTCTGCACTGAGCAGACACAATGGAGGTGGAGAAAAAGCATTTCTTCGCTGCCCCCACCGCCACGGAGTAGTCCCTAAAATGGGCTCTAGCCCGTGTTCGGTCGGATTCGTCACGGCTCTTCCTCCAGTGTCGTTCCAGCCGTCGTCCGAGTTGCTTCATCGCCCTAAGCTCTGAGGAAAACCAAGGAGCAGATCGGGCTCCACCAAGCCGGAGAGGGCATTTAGGAGCAACCGTGTCAACAGCCCGGGCCATCTCTCCATTCCAGAGATCAACCAGGGCCTCGACAGGGTCACCAGCTCTGGACACTGGAAACTCCCTGAGGGCCGTCTGGAATCCAAGCGCAGGGCATACTGGGGCTTCCGGGGGCCACACGGCCCCCGAGCTCCCCACCGCCCATCAGCTCCGTCTTGGAGCCGGCCATTGTATGGGCGGCCGATCCAGCCGCCCAGGGCTCCCTTCCTGCTCGTGAGTGGGGAGAGCGGGCTTAGTCCGCTCTTCCCGCTCAGCGCCCTAAACCGGGTCTCACTGATCATGAGACCCGGTCCTGTGACTACAGTCCTTTTATACTATGCAGATTGATGGGAGCTACTGCGGCAGAGCTCCTTCCCACACCACTGTGGTTTCATGGGATGTTCTGAACCACATGGCTTGATGTCAGGAACAGCCTGGGTTGAAACTGAGAGCCATAGACACTGCTTATAGCTGCTTCATGTGGCAGACCGCTGAACATCCAGAACATAGAGCTCTCTGTCCCTACTCAGTTGGCTGTTGATTGGATCTCCTAGGAATGGAAAGGGAATAGAAGCTTCCTGTTTGGAGCAAGGACAATGGTCTCAAAGGATCATTTGCCTCAGTATCAAAGACAACATGGTGTGTTGTCTATTTAAAGGAAGAGAGATCCACATGAGGAGTCACACAAGATCGACGATACTGACAAAATACAGCACGAGGCACTGAGGTTTAATAAGACTCCTGGTTCGTCTACCCTGTGGTGGTTTTGACAGAACAGCCTGTACTGTTGCATTACCTGATTCCTAGCTTGCTCATCCCAGAAGCTGGGCTAGTATGGATGCACAGGGATTCTCATGCTACCTCCATGATATAAGTAGAAGCTGCACTGCAATGACTTCCATGTCACATAGAACAGTCTGGCTAATGATACAAGCCTGGTTCACACAAATGGTCAAATCTAGGTTTAAAGTCAATAACCAACATTAGCATGATAGTGAGAACCTGTGCCAAGATGACCTATGTTGGTTTGTTTCCCGAGATGAATCTGAGATTCTTGCCTTGGCATGGGTTCACATGATTATGCCAATGTTGGTTACTAACTATAAACCTAGATTCAAACAATTGTGTGAACCAGGCTACGGTATGAGCTGGTTTTCACAATCAGGCAATATTAGTTATGTTTCAAAGTCAGGACGTGGAGCATGCATGCTCCCGTGAAAGCTGATAAAGTGATACTATGCCAATTCCAATGTTGGCTGGGCACCATGCCCCACTGGACATTCAACCATGATCTGATCTATGGTATGGATTGTGGTTGAATGTCTGGCAGGGCATGGCACCCAGTCAACATTGGAGCTGGCACACAATCATTTCAGTTGCTTTCACAAGAGTTCACGCATCTTTAATTCCTGACTTTCAACAGCATACCTAACATTGCCCAATTGTGATCCTCTGTGGAAGTCTGTGAGCTGATACAAATATTACCTTTTGGAACTTATCTGGGCAAATAACAGCATGTAGCCTATTTACATGAAGAATCACTGACTGCAATGGCGGCGGCTTCTGTTATGTTTGTGTTTTAAAGTCTAATTCTTTTGCACCTTGCACATGAAATGAGCTGCTGAACTTTTCTGTGAGCTCCTGAATTCTGTCTCAGTTGTATTTGGAGCAGGGGTGTAACTATAATAGAGCAAGGGGAGACAGTTGTCTGGGGGCCCATTGCCTTGGGGGTCCCCTAGAGGCAAGTCACATGACTGACTCCCCCAGCTGTGCACCCACCGGGGCTTCCTTCAGTTGTATTCATCCTCCGAAACTGATGTGCATGTTAAGACCTGGAGCTACCAGAACAGCATGTCTTTCTCTAGTACCATTAAATGACTTGCATTGCCCACAGTTTACAAAATCTTTTAAAAAATAATTTAGGACGATGTTCTGTTATATGATTTTTGGTACCACTATTCAGCCTCATTTAAGATTTCTTTACTTCACGAGCAGAGCTTCGGGGGGGGGGGGTATTTTAAAGTCTTGTCTCTGGGCCCACTCCAACTTTGCTACGCCCCTGATTTGGAGTCAGATTTCTGGCTCAGCTGGGATGAACACATCCGGTCAGTTCCTGTCCTCCTACCACTGTGGGTGACAGCATGTGGCTGAACTCTGCACTTACATCTGCATTTGAGAAACAATTACACATGGATTGGGGGATGCAATTCATTGCCTGCTTTTTCAAAAACTAATTTTATTTGATATGGGCTTGGCTATAAATATGTACTTGTTTATCCTGCAGCCAAGGGCAAATCTATGGTACAGACAAGGCTCTGCAGCCACAGAGTTTGTGAGAACTCAGCATTCTTGGGCACCATTAATAGTTCTAAGTACTTTTGAGACAGCCTAAAAATAAATCTGTAGAGTTCTCACATGCTACAGATATTACATTTAGTGGAGAAGGAGGGAGGAGAAAAGATTTTATTTTAAGCATAATCATTCCAGATTAATTCAAATGTCCAAAACCAACATCTTTTAAATAAGTTATTTTGGGGACTATCAGTGTACTTGGAGTTACAGTCAAGTCAAAGTCAAGTGTGAATTAAAATAGAGTTCACTTGAATCTATTGATCCAGTGCCAGAATCAGTGGATTCTCCTTGACTTCGTAGCTTCAGAATAAAATAGCTATTTCAATGCAAATAAATGCTGAGACTGAGGCATCAAATGCCTGATTGGGACTTTTGCTTTGTTCCGTGTGTGCGTGCGTGAGTGTAACTCAGCTATTTAGATTTGTCTACAATTAAGAGCCCTAAATGTAGTGTTAGTGAAGCCTTTGGAATTGATTGGCTGAGCCTCTGTGATGCTCTGCAAATATTCAGCAACAATTCTGTCCACTGAAAGAATGAAATTGTCAGCTCTGGAATATTTGTTATAGTATAATATTTTTCAGGTTCCATGCCAGGTTCAATCCCTGGCAGTTTCAGGTAAGGCTGGGAGAAGAGAGGCTTCCTTCCTGAAACCTTGGAGAGCGGCTGCCAGGCAGTGTAGGCAACACTGAATTAGAGGGACCAATGCTCTGACTTCGTATGACGTCGCTTCCTCTGTTCCTATGAAATGGATTAGTTAAAAGTAAATAATGTTAAACCTACCTGGCTTCATAGCCCAATTGATTTAAACATGAATTTCAGGTATTTGTGTGCTCATGATTATTTGGTCTGATCATATGTAGCTGGCCTACAGTTTTCATTTTATGAGGACTGAATACTAGGGCAACTGGGAAATGGTCCAAAACTGTTTAGGCAGTTTCTACACACGTGAGAAGTGTTCAGATTAATAGTATTCTAAGGAAGTTATCGGATTTTTTTTAAAAAAGGATAACCTTTTTAAACGTACATATAGTACATTATAACGTACATATAGGGTGTCTCTGAGGCAGGCAGATGAACTGTTAAATGACTTCAAATGACTTATGATGTTAATCAGTTCTCTCTTTCCTAAGGCAGGAACCTCAGATTCAACTTGGGCCATAAACTACCTTGGTGTGGGTTCACACAATCCCGCTAATGTTGGCAACTCACATTAAACCTAAATTTAAACTATTGTGTAAACCAGGCCTATATTTCAAAAGTTTTGCTGCAAATATTTTAAAATACTGTTTTTGTTTTACTTCCCAAAAGTAAACATAATAATAATGAGTGTAAACTAATTACACACATAATTTGGAGCAGTTTGAATATTGCACAATATTTATATGTGCTTATAAAAAGTGACCTTTATACAAAAATAAAATTTAAATTATGTTCCCTAACAATGGTTCAGAATAAGATAAATATAATACAGCCATTACATTTATGATTCTGTGTTACATTTATTGTTTTATTGATAGCCTTTGTTATGGAACATGGTGACATATATAATCATCTGTCAGCACATTATTGGATTCTAATGATTAACATATTGAGGCTGTTCACACGAGCAGCCCCACCCAGGCTTGGGCAGCCCTACCTGGTTAGGGCTGCTTGTGTGAAGCATCAGGATTGTGGCAGATCCCAGCGTTGCCTCCACAGGTAGCCCAGGAATTTTACTCGACCTTTTATCTGGGTTAAAGGGCGGGAGTGTGCCCTTTTACCCAGTATGGGGTCATGTGAATACACAGAGCTGGGCGCCTAGAGTGCCCAGTTCACAGGGGAATCCCTCAACACACCACATTCATTGCACGGTGCATTGTGGGATATCTAGAGGCTAGGTGACCTCTAGAATGTTGGCTCGTTGCAATGCCAGTTGTGTGGGTGCAGAAAACTGGTTCGTGGCAGTGCCAGTTGTGTGGGTGCGCAAGCTGCATGGCTGGGATTGCCACTGAATTGTCTGGGGGAAAGCTAGGCGTTCTCCTGCCTTCCCCTCACCCACCCTCCCCGGCCCAGAAGATGTTGTGTGAACAACCTTAGTGTGTACTTTTTTGACATGTGAACATGCACAGTTTATTTTAGTTCCATCAGGCAATATTTTATATAGAATGTAGCTCACGCTACAGAGAATGTACAATATACTTAGCTGTGAAATTGTATATGTGTGTGTGTATGTAAGGGGAGAAATATAGCATTCATACATTGTGCGGTACCGGCAGTTTGTTAATGATGCTGCTCCTGGGGGAATTGGCATACACCTCTGACTACTTTGGGGCTTGTGTGGGGAACTAGAAAGTTTAGATGGGGCAGCTATTTTCACAATAAATTTGAGCAAAGCTTCAGTCGCAGGGATGACTGACAGAGTGTTTGAAGTTCAGAAAATAGAATCAGGTTTATTTAGGGTTTAGGGGGCTATGGAAGAGAGCTTTTGGTTAATAAGCAACACAACATTAACTAATAAAACTAGCAAGGCTAATAAATCAATAGGACTAAATTGAAGCTCACAGAGAGGCATTTTGGCTTGACATCCAGATTAAATCCACTCAAGGCTGACCAGAGAAATGGTCTCAGAGAACAGCTTTGGATTTAAAGAGAGCAGAAGCAGAGGGGGGCCAGAGCAGAGGCATAGCAAGGTTGGAGTGGGCAAGGTTGATAGTGGACAAGATTTTAAAATAGGCCCCCCCTCACTGAAGCTCAGCTCATGAAGTAAAGAAATCTTAAATGAGGCTGAATAGTGGTAACAAAAGCATAGTAATCCTAAATTAATTTTAAAAAGGTTTTGTAAATTGTGGACGACACTGCAAGTCATTTAATGGTACTAGAGAAAGACATGCTGTTCTGGTAGCTCCAGGTCTTAACACTCACATGAATTTCGGAGGATGAATACAAACTGAAGGAAGCCTGGGTGGGTGCACAGCTGGGGGAGTCAGTCATGTGACTTGCCTCTGGGCCCCCCCCAAGGCAGTGGGCCCCCAGACAACTGTCTCCCCTTGCCCTATTATAGTTACGCCCCTGGGCCAGAGGCTTTGGAGCAGAGATTAGTTATACCTAAGCCCGTCTGGTGAAGTGTGTGGACCCTTGTAGATTGACCAACGTCGAGGGACCTCTTTCCTATGGGACAGGCAGGAAGGCAAGAGCAGGGACCCAAGTGCCACATGAGGATCAAAGAACCAGGAAGAATCCAAAGAGGGTCTGATCTCGGGAGACCTGTAGCTGGATGCAGCCAAGTGCGCTGCACAGATTGGGCTTAGAAGCCAGGCTGATCTGGAGGCGACAAGTAGGGCAGGAACGAGAGTCCAGGCACACCAAGTTAGTGTAGCTAATGCCCAAATACACAAACATGCAACGGATGAATCCAAGGAAGAGACACACAGTTTGATGGTCTTGAGGGCTGAAATAGGCAGCATCTTGCCCTGAGGCAGAATGGTGACCACACCTTTCTCTTGGAAAGGGTGACAATGGTGATAAACATAGGAATACATTGTGTTCAGTTCAGACTTCTCTGGGTGTGCTCTACCAGCACAATGAGGTGAATAGGTTAAGAAACCTGTGTAGGGTAGAATGAAATGCGTGCACCAGAGCATCCTCGTGGTCAGGAAGGACCTTGGGCATGCGTAGCAATGTTTTAACAAGCTTGTTTCTCATGCCCCAAGCCAGCCATTAACACTCTTGTTAGGGAAGGAGATCAGCCTGTTCCCTCTTATCTAGCCTGTCCTGCAAAGATGATGAGCTGGTCCGATGTGCCAACATAGGGGGAGAGCCTTTGGCTAGTTCTTTAGAAGAATAGCGCTTAATTAACTCACGCCTACTCTGGCGTCTTCACCTAGATTGGAATCAGGGAGGCGAGCAGAGGGATAGTCCTCCTGCAGTTGCAGGTTACTCTTGACCTAGAGCCACCTTTTCCAAGCTATGTGTCAAGTGACATACCCCATGAGTTAGCTCATGCAAACTGAATGGTGAACTCACAATCCCATGGGTTCAGAGAGGCAAAATGGAAACTACAAACCTGTAGCTCCAAATCAGGTGTAGGGGTGCTCTTGGGAGCCCCCAAACAGGCTAGCTGTATAACAAGTTCATTGGACAAAACAAATGAAATCAAGTCTGTAGGACCATCATATCATCACTGAACACAACAAACACCATCCACCGCTGGAACATATGAGTTTCTTTGACAAATACGAGAACAGTAATAAAATTTATGTATTCAGTTATGTATTTTCAGTTATATAACTACATATCCCACGCATCTTTTTTAAAATGCTAAAAGCAGCTAATAACATTTGGTAAAATACAAACACAATATATAAAATATCATTAAAGTAATAAAAGTGTACAGAGCCCCTTAACAGTAATGGCATTAAAATGCAAACTAAAGAGTTCAAAGGCTTCCCAGAAGTGCAATGAAATATTTATTTCACACGGTTTTCACACAGTGGAAGTCTAAGACATTTTGCTGCCAGAAGTGAAGGACACTATGATGCCCCCATATGTGGGTGGGTGCTCAGGCCACACTGCTGAGGCAGTAGTAGCAGTGGCGGCACAGGAACACTCTCAGACTACGGCATCCAGCCAGGCAGTGGCGGAAGTGGTGTTCCTAACTTGCATTGTGGGAGAAGAGAGGAAAGAAGATGTCCACCCTACAAAAAGAGCAGGGGGAAATCAACAACATGTCCCAGTGGGTTAAGTAAGGCCAGTGGCAGTGGGCAGCAAGGAGGTTCATGGGATGTTACCCATGGTGACATGGGCCCAGTGTTTTCCAACCTCTGTGCCTCTCCTCATCCCTGTACATGAGGTAACCATCTCACCCGGCTTTATGGAAGGGCCACTCCTGTTTTCTATGGCTGCCAAAAGATAAGCAGGGAGACCTCCTACAAGAGAGCATTCCTTAATCTTAGTGCCACAACAGAAAAGTTTTGTTCTTCATAAACAGCTGCCATACCCCTGATAGTGGATGGACACACAGCAGTGATTACTTACTGGCCAGCAGGACTCATATTTACTTAATGGGCCATACCTTGGTCCACTTTATAAAGGCTTAGAGGTTGTTCTCATGCACACTCTAACTCTGGCTAGGGAAGCCCAGCCTGGGTTAGGCTGTGCATGAGAACTGCCAGGATCAGGCCCAATCCCAGCCGGGCAGCACTGCCTAGTCCTGTTTTTAAAACCTGGCTTTTAGCCAGGGTTAAGGGCTCGGGCAAGCCTTTAACACAGGCTCTGGGATCGCATGTTTGCTGATGTTTAGCCCTAGCAGACACAGAAGGGCACCTCGAGCGCCTGTCTCCTGGGGGAATCCCCCAGTGCCTCACACATGTCGTGCAGTGCATTGTGGGATGCATTGTCCCAGCCTCCAGAGCTGTGCACTGCGCCACATAGCACTGCTCATCTGGGAGCCTGGTCCATGCCTCCAGAAACAAGTCATTGCTTGTCTGGGGGGAAGGTAGGCTTAAACAGCTTTCCCCTCTGCCCGCCGCCCCGCCCATCCAGTCATGTGAATGACCTCTTAGTAAATGAACAGCTGTCATATGCTGAAACTTGCTGGTTTGCTCTGTCTGCCTTAGCAAAAGGAACAGTGCAGTTCTATGTTCCTATTTTAATTCTCTGTCTCTATGCACCTCTCTATGTTCTGAATAGCTGGGTAACACAGAAGAGACGTGCAGGATAGGATGTTACCTAACCTATTCCTACACTCGCCAAAAGGCCTTTTTCTTTGACTTAATGAGAGAATTTTTATTTGATGAATACAGAAAGCCCAGATTCTGTATAGGACTGAATAATTCTTGGTATGAATCATGAACCTACTTTCAAGCTGGTAAGTTCAAATGTTCTCTATTACAAATCTTGCCTGACGTTACCATTGACATTTCATGTACCACCAACTAAAATATTACACAACTAATGGTATTCACTCACATGTCCATATTGTATCCTCAATAAAAACATTGGCCTCTCTATTTCAATTAAAGTGGATTGAAAAAAAGAAGTATGGCAAATAGATCAGGTCACATAAATAACTTTATGATCGAGAGCTTCTGAAGAAATGCTTACAGAACAGGGAATGGGCAGTTACCAGCCAGTTAGGGACTAAATAGCAGGCTTTTGTCTGAAAATTACCACCTAGGCAGCTTAGAAATTCAAATAACAGGGAAAGAAGGTATCATATTAGAATAGGCTTTAACAGGTGGAAGGACATAATTGTAGGTTTGGTGGGGAAATGAAGCAGCAGTTTTCAAACTTTCCATCGCTCCATAACAGAAACCACCAGGCTGTCCAGGGTCAGGCCACAAGCTGTCAGGCCTTTGTATCTTAGCAGATGGGTGTGTGTGTGTGTGTGTGTATGTCGGGGGGTTGAATTCTCAGTCTGAAATGAAAAGCGTAGTCTGTGACAGGTAGAAGTTCCAGTTCCAAAAGCATCAGCTGAAGATGATAAGGGCCAGAGGCAGGTAACATAATTGAAGCTATGCAAGAGGCTACGTTCCAAAACCTTTCCAAAAATAAGGATTGGGGAGAAGGAAAGAGGTACTTAGCTAGGCAGCATCCTCTCCCAGCAAGACAAGTTGCTTAGGCTGAAAGCCCCACCCTCAGAGCTTGCCTTTATAAGACTTTGTGAAGCTGAGGTCAATCAAGTGGCAGAGCTTGTATTGCAGCCCAGGTGTGACACTCTTGAGAAACATGGCTCAGGAGGCAAAGTTTGCAGGAGAAACATGGTCCTGCTGGTACAGGGGGTATGGCACTAGACTAGAACCTGGCTGTTGGAGGCCCTGCCTTGATTACCTCTACCCCTGCAAGCAACATTACACAGATAAAACTAAAGATTCACTTAAGTTTTCTTCATGTCTTGAAGTCAACACTCCTTGATTTTCACAAATACTTGCACATCATTGTGAATCTTGTCTTGTCTTGTGCTCAGCTGCCAGGAGCTATGCGCAAGTGTGCATTTATGTGCAAGCATGCACTTTAGTGAGCAAAATTTGTTTGTAATTCCCTTTTTTCCAAAGACCTGATCCTACCAAAAAGTAGCAACTAGCTCCATTCTGCATACTTCAGTGGTACCTAATCATAAGTACATATATGATTATGATCAGCGATTGATGTTTTCTAGCATATTTTTACATTGCTTATGAGGAAGGGAATTATTTTTTAGCCAACTCTCCTCTTCCATATTAATTTACTTTCACTTTTTCATATCTCTCCCACTGCTCCACTCCTCCATCCCAGGTTATTGGAAATGGGCTTCTCTGACTTCTGAAATGATGCATTATTTCTCTGCATGCATGGAGGCTGCAGTCCTAACTCATGGAGATCAATAGGTTGCAACTACATTGTTTGGGTATGGCACCTTAAGGTTTCTGTTGTATGCAATGAGTATTTACTTTCCACACATTCTCCATGCATAATCTGACAGCATTTATCTTTATTGTTGCAATACAATAAAACAATTAGTCAAGATTAGAAGATGAGCATCAACAGCATGGCAACTCAGTGGGAAAAGTGAAATCCAATTTATTGTTTATCTAAAACTAAATGAAATACTGTAAGCTTGCTGTGAAGACCCCAAGAAGACCCCAGAACAACAAAGACTGGACAGGAAGAGATGCTTCTGCTCTGCTGGCAATCTTTGTTGCTCACTAGGGGTCGCAGGATGTCAAAAAATCAATCAGCCAACAAGAGCAAGACAGCCAAGTCCGATCTATCCAAAGCAGCTTCAGTTCAATTGTTTGTGCATCAAGAGTACTTTGGGAAAACACACAAATTGGGGTACCAGCAGCTATTAGAGGCAGTCACTCAACTATGTTTTATAGGTAAGAAGTTTTTTTTAATAAAATAAAGAGCTCCAATGAAGGCTTCTGAGAAAGTCAGCTGGTGTTTAATGAACATCTGTGACAGAGATCTAGCTATATTGGCGATCTCTGCTGACTAAGAGTAGATGATATTAGTAATACTAATTCATTGAAGAGACATTTTTTCTGATGCTTTCTGAAATATTTTAGTTGCAGAAGTCACCAAAAGCTGCATTTGTTTGTAAGTCAAACAGAAAAAACTACCCCAAAGAGGTAGATAAATGTTTTTGTACATACATTTTTAAACAACTCTCTTCCATTTTCGATTCATTAATTGCACACAGAGGCATTCTTACAGTAATTTGTTAAAAGTTTCATCTTACATTTTTCATAAACCTCCATCAATTATACTTTACAATACATGACCAAAATCAGGCTAATACATAAGTGTAAGCAACTGAAAATATATTTGGAGACCAAAAAGCAATGCCCGATAAGTGTCTAAATAAATGTTTGGAAGTGATTTGTCTACTTTTCCACTTTTATGAATGTATATATGAGACAAATGTCATGATGTAAATTAAGCACATCAAAATGTGTAATGGCCTATATAGAAGCAGTTAGGCATTGCCCTATCCAGCTCCAGCACAACATTCCTCCAGTGGCTGTTGCTGGGGTCAACCTTATGTTTCTTAGATTGTGAGCCCTTTGGGGACAGAGGACTGACCATCTTATTTATGTATTATTTATTTCTCTATGTAAACTGCTTTGAAAACTTTGGTTGAAGAGTGGTATATAAATATTCGTCGTCATCTTCATACAAAGGCGTTGATCAGCATACAGAGTGCAGATACTAGTACGAACAGACTAAGGGACGATGCAGACTAATTGGTCTTTGCCTTGTATAGTCACTTTTTACAGTCACCAAACACTGGTGACTGTGACCTGTAAGTAACACTGTACAGGAATACAAACTTGTAGGAATACAAACATTGTAGGTAACCTGATTCCCTTGGTTACCTACAAGTGTAAGCATCATGATGGCAACAAGATGGCTGTAAAATCCATTGTGTCTTTGGCCTTTTTGTTCAGCCAGTTTCACTGAGGGCTCTACATTATTCTCTCTCTGTAAAAGCAGCTATATGATGGGGGGGGGGGAGTGGTCATGAATTTTCTCTTGAGCTTTGCTCCAGAGAGCCAAGCTGAGAATATAGGCTGACCTTCTGTAGAAAATTTCTGCAGATCATTCATTCATTCATGTCTTGCTTGAACTAGAATTGAAGGGTGAAAAAACCTGAGGAATTTGTGTAATTTCTTTGTATGTTTAGAGAGTTAACATTAATTACAGGAGAGTTCAAGGTGGGATGAAAAATGCAATCACATTATGGGAATCTACATTATATCTTGAGTCAGTGTGGCTCACAAAAAAAGTCTAAATGTAGCATATATAAAATAGGTGGGATATAAAATTTTAAAATAACATTTACCTTAGAAAGTGATGTTGGGTGCCTAAATAAATACCCTCTTCCATCTTATTTCTGGTACTCCCTTGCTCTGGCAGAATCTATACATGCAGCAGAATAAAGTAAATAAGGTGGTAGAACTCAGGTGTGGAATATTCAGGTGTGGAATATCTGTTTTTAATGTCCCCCCAAATAAAAAACTCTCTGAAAGCAGAAATCTAGCACACCAGGGAGAAAGATTCTAGCCCACCCCTTAACCAGTAATACTGTTCTTATAGTTGCAGAGAGCCTTTGTAAAGAAGGAGAGTGTAAAAAAATGAGCCCCGCCACCTATAGTATTAATGTGTGTAATCTATTCTACCACCCCTTACTGATGCATGAGTAGACCAGAACTCTGACTCCTCCCTTCCCATCTGTTTCTCTCCCACTTTTTAATTCTCTTGGTTGCTTGTGGGAAAGGAGGTATGTCACTGTTACCTAGCAACCACAGGGTGCACAACAACACCTGGTGGGGTTGTTTTCTCTCCTTCCTCTGGAGCCAAGATATTTTTCATTTGAGAACTGAAAAAACAGTGGCATTGGGGACTAAGAAAGAGAGCAGGAGAGATGTTTGAACCCAGGGGTAGGGAGAAGCACACACAGACCCAGAAAAAGATGTCTGTGTGTGCACAAAACTGCAGGGAAAGGAAGCTTATTCAAACCTAAAATGCAAGCCATGCATCTGGTCCTCCCTCTGGAGTGCTGTTAAACTAGAGTGCAATTAAACTATATCTCCACCCCAGAGTGCTGTTAAATATATTTGCAGATATATGTTGCTCCTCTTTTATATGGCTCAGTAAGATTATCCCCTGATATAGCCATGATGTGTAGACTGTGAACAAAAACATCTTAGGTGTTATTTAGGAAAGTCCAGATGACACTTCCATGTGCTCATATGACTCAGAACAGTCAGAACTGGCATAGTTAGCCCCTCTTAGCGCCTGAGTCTAGAATCGTTTCTGACACCCTCATCATTATACATTTAGCTTCTGCAAACTATGTAGGTTTTAGGCTATCACATTAGATTTTAATCTCGCTTTGGTTTTTGATATGATGTCCTTTCCATTTCTGTCTGGTAAAGAGCTACCAGCAACTAATGCCTTTCGCTGTGATAAAAACAGTATCCATGGATACATGAGTTGACTTAGAGCTGGATGGATTGGACATGATGTGAGTTTGTTTGAGATGCTAAGAAGTAAAGACAGTGATTATTTTAAAAAAGAAGAATGCCTCTCCATATATATATATATATATATATATATATATATATATATATATATATATGTATGAGGTTCAAATGGCATAGATGAACAGATATATAAAAGCCTCTTTTCATTGTGAAAGTCTCAAAAAATGACACATCCACACACCAGGATTTTGCATTTTGTTGCAAATGTTCAACAGCACCCACTAGAACTGTCAAGAGATATCTTTGGCAATATAGCCCTGTTCCTTGTCATAGTGACAAAGCACAGAATGTATTTTTGCTGGATGAGACCAAAGGTCTCTCTAGTCCAGTGTTCATTTCCCAACAGAGTCATGTCAGATGCTTCAGGGAAACCCACAAGCAGATCATGAAGGCAGCAACCTTACAGGTTACATGGCAATAATCTACTTCATATTTTTCTGTTAGATGAGTGCACTTTTCACACCAATTATTTCCAGAGATGTTACAGTGATTTGGTACAACCTTTTCCTACACAAAAGTCTTGAATCGCTTTCAGTCCCAGGAGCCCAGATTCTGACAGCCCCCACCCTCCATTTTGCACCGTATTTATTCATAGAAGCACCCACAGGGAATATATCCTGTCTGTGCTATTCAACATAAATAGGATTTGAAATAATATGTCTTTGTGCAGTGATGCTAGCATTCCATTTGTTCAAACTGATATTTTAATGACAAATTGAATGGATTTGGTTCTCTCCAATTATAAAGGAGCATACAGAGGAGCCCTAGTGCCAAGAGATACTGCCATCCACATACCAATTAGCATTTTTTCCATGCTGAAATAAAGCTTTTGATCAACTAGACCAAGATAACTGAGCTATAGCAACATGAGGTGTGCTGACTTGGGTCCTTTAGGAACAGAAAATTGGAAGGCTAAAGAGCCAACCAGCCATGAGAACCTAGAGAGAGCTGACATCTGGAACCCATTACATATGAACAAGAAGTTGCATAAGGTAGGGAATACAGAACTGGCATAGGGAGGACATGCACCATTCCTTTCACAATAGTCAATTTGTCATCTTAAATTACTTCACACCATTTGACCTTTTTCTGCCAAGCACTAATACTGAACAGGCCCATATGCAAATATGGTTCTGTACATGTCAGCATATTATTCGTTACATAAGAACATAAAAACAGCTCTGCTGGATCAGGCCCATGGCCTATCTAGTCCAACATCCTGTTTCCCACAGTAACCCACCAGATCACCTGCAACTGGTATTTAGAGGCTTTTAATTAGATTTGCAGTTTTAATAGTTTTAATATTATATTAAATTTTAAATTGCTGTAATGTTTTATCCTTTTGATTTTGTTTTAATTTGTATTGTTTTGTTGTAAACTGCCCAAAGCCATCAATTTTGGGTGGAATACAAATATGTCAAAAACAATAAACAAACAAACAAACAAACAAACAAAGCTTGCCTCTGAGGCTGAAGGTGGCCTATAGCCATCAGACTCTACCACAAGATGTGGCGACAGCCAACAACTTGGATGGCTTTAAGAGGGGTTTGGATAACTTAATGGAAGAGAGGTCTATCAATGGCTACTAGTCAGAGCGCTATAGGCCACCTCCAGCCTCAGAGGCAGGATGCCTCTGAGTACCAGTTGCAGGGGAGTGACAGCAGGAGAGAGGAGATGCCCTCAACTCCTGCCTGTAGGCTTTCAGCGGCATCTGGTGGGCCACTTGGTGAAACAGGATGCTGGACTAGATAGGCCTTGGGCCTGATCCAGTACAGCTGTTCTTATGTTCTTATGACTAGTAGCCATTGATAGACCACGAATTTCTCTTAGCCTCTTTTAAAGCCAAGCTAAATCCAAGCTAGTGGCCATCACCACATCCCGTGGCAGAGAATTCCATAAATTAATTATGTGCTGTGTGGAAAAGTACTTCCTTTTGTTGGTCTTAAATTTCCTCCATTTCATGGGATGACCCCTGGTTCTAGTGCTGTGAGAGAGGGAGAAAAAATGGCTGCCCATGAGGTCAATAACTGGCTATTAAAATAATTCCAACAAGACCCATCATACCTAGAAAGTTTTAGCATGCTCAGACTACATCCCCACAAACATCTGGCTGCTTGTCTTCTACCTATGATAAAACCCGATTCTTATTGCTGAATTTAAGATGCCTACTGAGATACTTGTGCCAGCATTTCCCATTGGCCTGTGCTGCTGTGAGCATCTAAGGAAACAGTGGTCTTGCGCAACAGTAAGTGAGTAAAGTGTGCCATCGAGTCGGTGTCGACTCCTGGCAACCACAGAGCCCTGTGGTTTTCTTTGGTAGAATACTGGAGGGGTTTACCATTGTCATCTCCCGTGCAGTATGAGATGATGCCTTTCAGCATCTTCCTATATCACTGCTGCCCGATATAGGTGTTTCCCATAGTCTGGAAACATACCAGCGGGGATTCGAACCGGCAACCTCTCGCTTGCTAATCAAGTCCTTTCCCCACTGTGCCATTAGGTGGTTTTGCACAAGAGTGCTCTGGCAGAAATAAGACCAGTGGGCATGCACTTCAGGAGCACAACTTACATGGTTTCCAGTGCAACTTGGCACTTCACTACATTATTTGGCAGACAAGTACATCACATAACATGATGTTACCGTAGCAGCATTATTCCAAGACTGAAACAGGCAGAAACACTATCACAATATTTAAGATTAGGATGTCTATATGGATTATAATTGATTTGGCAGTTGTTGAATCTCAATAAAATAATAACAATAATAAAGCTACATAATAATTTTGTAGCTTCATCTCTCAAAACTCTTTGAGAAAATGAACCTGCAAAACTACCATTTAAAATGTAGGGTTTTAAAAATATTTTGTTCACCCAGGTTGTAAGCAAGCAGTGGAAGTAACAATAGTTGTTGTGGACATAACTAGTTTTTGCTGCAAGAGAGAGAACTATTCAAGATGACCCCAAATAACGCATTAAAAAGTTCCCTGACTCCCAAATAAAAATGGTTCATAAAAACGAGTCAGCTACCCATTAAAGTTAATTCGATTGTTGCATGGTGTGGAGAGATGTTTTTATGTTGCTGTGTTCATATGTATTGTGTACATCTAGGGATGTGCCTGAACAGTGGTTTGAAGTGTAGTTCGAGCACTTTATTGTAAACTAGTTTGGGAATTTTAAGGAAAAGGAGAGCAAGTCCTTACTTGCTCTCTGCGATCCCATTTGGCTTCCTGCATAACCCTCAGTAGAGTGCCAGCAATGTGCGAATGTGCAGATACCATGTGTGTGCTGGCGCTGTGTGGAGGGTTATTGGGCTGCTTCCTGCCCCAGCAGGAAGTAGAATGTAGCAGAACCAGTTTCCAATAAAGTGCTCGAATTGTGCTTTGAACCGTGGTTCAGGCACATCCCTTTTGTGTTCATATGTATGTTGCGCAAAACAACCTCCTGTTCTGATTGGCTAGTTGCTTCTGAGACCTGGGGAAGATTCACAGATGATGTTTGTCACAACACAGGGAGATGTGGTCTGACAATAAACAGAGAAACTATGCACATGGAAGTGCCTACAAATTTAAAGATTCCCTGACTCACTAACCTAGAGGATAAGAGTTGGTGGTCAAAGTCTTTCTTTGGGAATTTAGATTGCAATCCTCTCCCACAGTCAGTTCTAGCAATGGGCCCTGGAGTATAGGTAACTGTGGATTCGCTTGTGGCGCTAATGAGTAAAACAAAGCAAAAATTGGCTCGAGTGTTTGTGATGGAGTTACTGTGTCTGAAACTAACCACAGTTGCTAAACTCTCTTAATCTGTTTAGCAAATATTTAGTTTGGTTCCCTCCTCTTTCTTAAATCTGGCACTCAGGATCTGCTTTCTAAGACAGAAGACACCAAGGAAACAACATCTCTCAACAAAGATCAGGGATTTATGTACACTGTTTAATAACTAGAAGATGGCAGGATCTTGGAAGGCAGTAATGTGAATGTACAGCAAACAACATGATCTGACCTCTGTAACTTTGGATGAGGCTTGTCCAATTAAATTTTCCTGGCCCTGCTTTAAAATAGCTATTCACAGCTGTGGGTGTTTGATTTATTCCCTGATGAGAGCCAGGGATGCTAACCAACACCAAAACCAATTGTTTCTTTATATATATGCTTATGGTAGACTAAAATCATCACATCCCCTTTTATCACAAACTTTAGTTATAATCTTTCTGAGTCTTTGCATTATTAAAAAGAAAGCTTATTAGAAGAGATAATATCTGCATGCCATACTTTACATTTGTTTATATTGTTTCAGACAAGCATAAAATTTTCATAGAGAAACCCAAGGAATTGTTGGGTGACTTTCCAACTCCCATAAACCTTCAGCTGAAAGTAGTGTGCCTACAGCTACCCCTTCTGGTGTGGCTGCTTAATCCCAGCAGGAAGCAGAAGACAGAGTAGAGGAACAACATGAGGTGGGAAACATCACTAGCACGATGCCTGGGGCTATCAAGATTATCTCTCTGTTGTTTTTCCCCTGCAGCGCCAATGAATGTGGGGTACGTATAACCAGTGCAAATTCAGGGGGAAATGATGTCTCATGGGGCATGTATATATATAGTGCAGATTCAGGGAAAACTGACATAGGATGGGGCATATAGAAATCCATATGTGGATTTATATATGCCCCATGCTATGTCAGTTTCCCCGGAATCTGCACTTACCCCACATTCATTAGCATGGCAGAGAAAAAACAGAGAGATAATGGGGATAATTTGGGGATGTGGCCTTCACTTAGTGCCAGAGCACATGCTTTGCACGCAAAAGGTCCCAAGGTCAATCTCTAGGTAAAGTAAAGTTGTGCTGTCGATTCGGTGTCGACTCCTGACGACCACAAAGCCATGTGGTTTTCTTTGGTAGAATACAGGAGGGGTTTACCATTGCCTCCTCCCGCGCAGTATGAGATGATGCCTTTCAGCATCTTCCTATATCGCTGCTGCCCAAAATAGGTGTTTCCCATAGTCTAGGAAACATACCAGCGGGAATTTGAACCAGCAACCTCTTGCTCCCTAGGCAAGTTACTTCCCCGCTGCACCATTAGGTGGCAGGGAATCTCTAGCTAGGACTGGGGAAGATCCTTGCCTGAAACCTTGGAGAGCTGCTGCCAATCAGTGTAGACAATACTGGGCTAAGAGAACCAAAGTTCTGACTCAGTATATGGCAGCTTCCTGTGTACCACATCCCCTTTTCTTTCATTTCTTGTAATGTTGTTTTCCTTTGACCGGCCTACCTTTGTTGCCTGCTGTTCCCTAATTCCCTGTACATAGGGGCTTTCTCTTCTGGCATGGATCGAGCTTAGGGGTGGCCACTAGTAAGACCATAAGCACTGGACAGTACCCAGATTATTTAGTCATAACTAAGCACTACTGAAATCAATGAGACAAGTTATGATGAACTTATGGTAAGTCCCCTTGGCTTCAATGGAACTTAGTCATGACTAACAGTCTGGATGCTGGTTACTACCAGACAACCCAGTGCTTCTTCTCATAGGAACATAGGAAGCTGCCATATACTGAGTCAGACCATAGGTCCATCTAGCACAGTATTGTCTTCACAGACTGGCAGCGGCTTCTCCAAGGTTGCAGGCAGGAATCTCTCTCAGCTCTATCTTGGAGAAGCCAGGGAGGGAACTTGGAACCTTCTGCTCTTCCCAGAGCGGCTTCATCCCCTGAGGGGAATATCTTGCAGTGCTTACACATCAAGTCTCCCATTCATATGCAACCAGGGCAGACCCTGCTTAGCTAAGGGGACAAGTCATGCTTGCTACCACAAGACCAGCTCTCCTCCAGCTTTCCAGTCTCTTTGCTGAAATGCTTTGTGATCTGTGAGATGACTGTGGCATGGGGGAACAGCCAGGGTTTTTGCAAAGTCAGAAACAAAAGGAAACCAGGGTTTGGTGAAACAAGGGGTTATGACACCGATTAATATGCACAAATCACATGCTTTTTTTTTTTAAGGGAAGGACATAGATTGTGGAGAACGTAGGATGGGACAATGCCAGGTGTAGGAGATGTTGTAAAATATTTGTCCAGGCAAACAAAAGGAACATCTGGGGCGGCGGGCGGGGCGTTTTAAAACTACCACTTTCACACTGAGAAAGCCAGAAAAAGCAATGCTAATTGGGATATATGAGGTGTGAACTCCACAAGCTATTGCTGGTATTTTCTGGGAGAAACCAAATGAAAAATTAGCTTTTGCAAGCAGAAGATTGAAGAGGCAGGCCAGGATGTGCATCAGAGAACACCTAACTCCTCTCTCCCGTAGTTTAAGAGAACAATCCCTTAATACTGTGCTGGGAAAACTACACTTAGCCAGAACAATATTCTGTATTGCCAGGAGCCCTGCCAGATGGCGGTTTAACTTTGGAATGGCAGCTGTGCATTCACATACGAGAATCTAGATTTACATCAAAGTCCCTGTGAGCTATCGGGGAGCACTCCATACACAATTGGGGTTTTCACTGCACATTGGAGCTTAGCCCGATTTATGTCCGGGGTAAAAAATTCCACTTTTAGCATCAGGTTTGGGGGCAAATTCGAAATATCCAATGTGTCCCGTAACTCACAGTATTTCACCCCTCTTAATCCCACGGTAAAACCTGCTGTCTGGGAAAGGCCCAGGTGAAAGAATGACCACAGAAAGGAAGACACTGAACAGTCTCTGAATTGAATCATTCAGACTTGTCTAAAGTTCCAGATATTAAAGTTCAGGGAAGATTCATCTGCCCCTCTCCAGCCCTATTCACACGTTATGCCCAACACTTGTATGAGTGTACAGATTTGTACACAGGCACAGTTATGAACACAGGTATATAGCAGTACACTTTCTATCTATACTGTGCATTTCAGAGTCCTGTACCCAGGTTCACTTTTAAAATGAACACAGGTAGTCTTTCACACACAAAATGTATGAGTGTGCAGACATCTGCCTGCTAGTACAGCAGAATGAGGCCATGCATACAACATGAGCTGCCTGGGTTCCCCCAGGCAGTTCGTGTCTGGAGCACTGAGAGCTCTGCTCCTGGCTGCTCCAGTCCTGGGGAAATGATCGGAAAATGGAGCAACCTGAAAGTGAAATGGAATCACAAAATTGTTCTACTTTACATATATTTTCTAGGGAATGCAAATTGGTGGTAAAGGTCAAGTGTGCCGTCAAGTCGATTTCGACTCCTGACGCCCACAAAGCCCTGTGGTTTTCTTTGGTAGAATACAGGAGGGGTTTACTATTGCCTCCTCCCACACAGTATAAGATGATGCATTTCAGCATCTTCCTATATCGCTGCTGCCCAATATAGTACCAGCAGGGATTCAAACCAGCAACCTTCTGCTTGTTAGTCAAGCATTTCCCCACTGCACCACTTAAGGTGAATGGGTGGTAGGGACCTTTTAATTTCTTTTAAAAAGTGTTCTACATCGACATTACACTAATTTCCTTGTCTTGTTTAGATAGGCTTGTCATACCTTTCCACTGTGGATAGGCACAGTTGACTAGGGGTGGGCATGGAACCGCCACAGTGGTCCGGCACTGGGGCGGGGGGGGTCGCTTTAAGAGTGGCGGGAGGGTTTACTTACCCCTCCCGCCGCTTTCCGCTGTGGCGCCGTAGTTGTAGGCACAATTAAAGCTCCCAGTAATGCTTTGCGCATGTGTCGTGCGCACGCTTCACGTCACTGACGTGCGCACGCGCAAAGCATTACTGGGAACTTTGCAGTGCCGCAGTGGGGAAGGGGCGGCAGGGAGGTATCCTGCCACCCCAATTACTCTACTAATTATGGCGCCATGGCAGAAAGCGGCGGGAGGGGTAAGTAAACCCTCCTGCCACTCTTAAAGCAACCCCCCACCCCCAATCCGGACCACCCAGGTCCGGGCCGGTCCGGAGGCCATTTCAATGGCCTTCGGACCGGTCCGGGCCCATCCCTACAGTTGACCTGATTGTGTCTTGGCCATCAGCTCACCTAGGACTTGCTCTGATCTTTGCCAGGGTTCTTCAAGGCCCGACTTTGCTACCCGGCTTTTTACTGAGGTTTGTTCTACCTTGGCAGGCAATCATGTGTGTGATTGCTGCTGGGTAGATTGGATTTTCCCCCGCCCACCACCATTTAGGTCAGCAAGCTGGTGGGGAAGGAGTGGCCAGCTGAGTTCTCCGCCAGAGGGGTATCTAGAGAAAATAGCGCCTAGGGCAAGCACTGAAATTGCACCCCCTGTCCAAACATCTGACACCCATCTTTCAGATAACTTTACCATATTATCAGCTCAAAAATACAAGTCAAGCTCGTTAATCTTTTAATATTTCAAAAACTATTTAGCAGTGGACGTAGCCAGACCAAAAAATGCTGGAAAACTACAAATTTCAGTATGCTGGGGCTCATGAAATACCCAATTCCTATGTGGAGGTGTACTTGGAAAACTAAACAGAAGTGCTTGTCTAATTCTCTACTATGCATTGTAGCATCACTATTACATAAGTTTTAAAAATAAATGGAGAATTTGACTTTTCCCAGATACTCTGAAAATAATTAAAGGATATGCAGAGTAAACTGTGTCACTGCTTGGAATATAGTCTAGTCTTTCAGAAAGACAGTTAAAATGAGAGAAAGAGAGCCTGAAACTCCCAGTGGGCCTTATTACTAAGGATTTCACACTGATTCAAAGACAAACTTGCCATTAATAGCCATATTATTAAGACCTCACATTTAACTCTTATCAAAAGAAGCAAAGTAAGAGCAAATGAATACAATCCTAGCTCATAAGCTTCAGCTCAGTATTCACAAACCCTGATTCTCTGTACATAGTGCCAAACTAAATATGTGTACAGTGACTTATATTATATTAATTTAAAAAAAAAATTACCTGTAGCCCCTTTGGGGGGCATCCTAAAGGCTGTGTGGAGGGGGTCTGCAAAGATTCCCCCTCCCTCCACTGGCCTCTATGTGCGGTGGCCATTTTTAAAAATGAATTTTGTGTTTAAAAAATGGTTGCTGAAAACAAAATGGCCCCCGCCATGCTCAATTTGTCTCTGTGAGACCTGGCTTGGCCTAGGGCCTCGCAGAGGCCATTTGAGCATGCATGGTGGCCATTTTGTTTTTTAAAAAATTAATTTTAAAAAATGGCGCCCCCTTCAAGTGGCGCCCAGGGCACATGCCCTGCCTGCCTCACCCTAGATACACCCCTGGTCTACGTTACGGTGCCACTCAGGTGGGCATGCAGCGTGGTGGAGCCTGAGACAGCTGCCACTTGTCTGGGGGGAAGGCAGGCACGCTCCTGCTATCCCTCTAGCGCTCCCCAGCCCTGCAGGAAAGGTTGTGAGAATGACCTTAATGTCTGAATAGGCTTCTCTTTCTCTCGCCCTAAGCATAAGTGTATGTTAAATGCATATAAAATCTGTATACAGTGTATATATGTACAGACATTATGTTCAATTCACTTACAGTAGGACACTTATCTATAGCCCACATTTGAGGGGCCTGTACACAGCTTCATGTTTAAAATGAACGTAGTTATAGTTATTCACAGGTTCAGTATGAGTGTATAGAGTGTACATCTGTACACTTTTACAATGTAATGTCTGAATAGGGCTTGTCTTGTGAGGGAAAATGTGGACTGTGTCCCTGTTGCCCAGTGGCTTCTCTTCTTTCTGCAACCTTCCCATTGAGTGAAGGTCAATGTGATTATTGTATGATGCTCCCACAAAGGGCTCGTAATTGGTATTCTCTCAAATGACATACATGATGGATTCCTTCAGGATATTACTTCTTTGATTGCCTTTCTTCAGTTTAGATTTCTTTTTAATGCAATGCAAACATTTGGATGAGCATGTAAATGCCGTATGGGTCTCTTTTTGTTGCCTCTTTTACTCATTTTGGTTTCCTTCCAGTTATGCAGTATGTCTCAGTATCTTTGTTTTGGTTGCTTGGAAATTGCTAATGCACAGGCTTTGATTGATCAAGTTGTCAGATGAAGCAACACAGTTATGAACAGGTTGGCTGTGTGTGTATATGAATGATGTGAAAAAAAGAAATCCTTGTCAACTGAAAATGATTGGAAAATTGAACAATCTGAAAGAAAGTGAAATGGAATCACAAAATTGTTCTACTCTACATACATTTACTAAGGAATGCAAATGGGTTGTAGGGAACTTTTAGTTTATTGGAAAGATTGTTCTACACTGACATTACAGTAATTTCCTGGTCTTGTATAAGATAGGCTTGTCATATACCTTTCCACTGTGGACAGGCACAGTTGACCTGATTCTGTATCTTGGCCATCAGTTTGTCTAGGTCTTGCTCCGATCTTTGCCAGGGTTTTTCGAGGCCAGCTGTCCTTAAGTCTGTTGGCAGCCAGTAGTGCTCTGTTGCCACTGGTGATGTTGAGGTCAGGGGCAGATTGCCGTATGCTGTCAGTGCGTAACTTACTGGGATAGTTAATCTGCTGGAAGGATATAGTTTAATCATGAACTCACTAGGGAGACTCTCACACTTGAGATTGCATATTGTAGGTTTTCCTTTTGGAACTTTGAGACAACAGGGAATTCCCTATAATGAATACCTTCCTTGCCTGCATTTGTGATTCTGCTAATGTATATTTTAGAGGTCTACATGACAAGATCTGTTTTATGCGTGTGATCCACAGCAGCTGAAAATCAAGTTACTGTTCCTAAGGTAGGTGTGCTTATGTATATTCTACATATTCTTTAATTATGCAAACTGGAGTTATTGGCAGAGTTATGACTAGATTCCTGAAGTTTAATTTTGGAACCAAATAAGTAACAGAGGAGACTTTTTGGGCAACTGACTTCTTTTCACTAACACCAGGAGATCTAAGCTTGGTAATGCATCTTATATTTGATGACACACATTCTGCTTGATGTGTAAGATGAAAACTGCATTACACAATCTTAGATGAACTGGTAGTGGGGGTAGTAGGGTCTCCTGCTATTTGTATGACGTTGGCTTTGGTAAATTCTGTTAATATTGTGAAAAGGATGAAAAGTCCACTAATGTTTCGATGAAATCAAAACTGTGAATAAAATGACTTTAAAGAAGATTTCAGCCAAATTTGGCAAATGACATCAAAGTTAAGGCTTTGGGGGTTCTAAAAACAAAGCACAAGGTTTCTCAGGTTGTGCATCTGCTACCATATTTACCTGAATCCAAGATAATACCCCCCCCCAACCCCAGTTCTTTCCTGTTAAATATAGGAAAGGATAGGAAATTCATCTTGAATTCAGAGTCCTCTTTCTCTTGGGTAAATATAGGCATAACCTATATTTAACCTTAATATTTTAAGGCATGGTTTTTAATGCAGAGTCACTTTCTATTCAGGCAAATACTGTATACCGTATTTTACGGACTATAAGACGCTACGGACTATAAGACGCACCTTAATTTTAATCCAGTTTTTCAGAGTTTTAACATATTAAACTGTTAAAACATATAAGACGCTCCTGAATTTTGGCGGATATCTTTCGAGGAAAAAAGTGAGTCTTATAGTCCATAAAATACGGTAAATGGAAGCATATAAATGTAAAGGATCTTTAAGAAAATATTGGTATTTTATGGATATTTTAATCTGGTTTTTATATGTTTTAACTGTTAAATTCTTGGTTTGTTTTTGTTGTATGCTGTAAACCGCCTAGAGACTTAGGTAGTGTGGGTACACAAATTTATTAAATAAATAAAATAAATAAATATAACCCTCTGTTGATGCCATTTTAAAATAGAGGGTGAGAGAAACCAATCCAGAGTACACAGTTTCTTCCAGCGAACTATTTATCTATTATTATTTTATTTATGACATTTATCCTTCCCTCCTCCACAGAGCTCAGGGTGGTACACATGCTTCTTCCCCCTTTATTTTCACAACAACCTTGTAAGGTAGGTTTGGCTGAGAGTGACTGATCCTTTGCATCAGGACAACACACTATAGCCCTGTTCAAACATTATGCACAGTAGGAATGCTGTGTTTGCAGTAGCTGGCATCCAGACATATGAAGTGACTGTAGTACATGAGAAGTAATGGTTCTGCAGTTGAGCTCCTGACTCACTCAGCATCAGAAACTCCCTGTGCTACAGGAAAATATGTCCCTGAGGGATGCATGAGTCTTATGGACATATTCTCAAATGGCAAAGAGCAATTCTGGGGGGAGAGGAGGGTGTATGAATTCCCCCACAATTGCTGGTGCTGAATTACTTGAAGCCATTGGAAGCACCACCACTTCTCATGTAGCACCATGCTTTGTAAGCCTGGATGTTGGTCAGTGTCCCCAACAGTGTGCATGAAAGCTTTGCCTTCACAATGATAGCTGAAACTCCACCCCCTTCTCTCTACACTAGCATCCTGGGCGCTTTCCAGATTAGCCGCTCAACAGCAGCAAAATGCTTCTGTTGAGGCAAATTACATTCAAAACGTAAATAGCAAAGCGCCCAGCAGAGGGAGCAGTCTCGCGAAAACCAAGAAGCTGAAAAAACAGCAACTTTTTTTTACACCGGTTATATGACATTATATCTCATACTGCGTGGGAGGAGGCAATGGTAAACCCATCCTGTATTATACCAAAGAAAACCACAGGTTTTTCCTGGGCTCTGTGGGTGACAGGACTCAAAATCGACTTGATGGCACACTTTACCTTACCTTTAGCACTATATCACAGCGATTAAATTTGAAACAAGGCATTGGAAATATGAACAGCACCCTGCTGTCAGCGTAGGGACTGTGGTGTGCCTACTTCAGAGATTCATCATGACCCTGTTGCAGGGTCTAATCTGGAAAGCGCCCTGGTGTTTTACATCAGGGATTTTCAACGTTGGGTCCCCAGATGTTAATCTACATCACGGGGAGGATCTTGACATGAAGACAGCATTTGTCTCTTCAGACATGGTAAGTGTGGAGAGTGGAGTCAGGGTTTTTGAAGGCATCACAAATCAGCATGTGGTTGGAGTTCCCAGGTGTGCATTTGTACATGAATACAGTGTCCCTTCTTTGTAAAACACATAGAGTTTATGAGTGCCAGTGTGGTGTAGTGGTTGGACTAGGACTGGAGAGACCATCTTCAAATCCCCTATCAGCCAAGAAGCAAACTTGGGCCAGTCATTCCCACTCAGCCTGAACTACTTCATAGGGTTGTTGTGGGGATAAAATGGAGGGGGTTAGAACTATGTACCCTTCTCTGAACTTCTTGACTCAGATGCAGTAAATATCCCTGCTAAACTGGCATGAAGCACCTTTGAATGTGGTGGCTGCCATATTTAACAGGGGAGAGCAACTATCACTAGCCGGCCCAGCATAGCATCCCTCCCAGTTGCTGGCGTTTCCTTTGCATATGTGGTGAGCCCTTCTGAGAAAGGGAACTATATTCTCATATCTTGTGCTATGTAAACTGCAATGAGATGTTTTTGTTGTTGAAAAGCTATATATAATAAAACCAGGGACATAGCCATACTTGAACAAGGGGGAGGGGGCAAATGTCCCTGGCCCCTGAGGAAAAGGGGGCCCACCACCTGAGCCACAACTTGCTTTTCATTCTCCCCCTCTTGTTTCTCCAAAAATGAAGGCAAGGAGGTGTTGAGAGGAGCAGGGACTCATCTTCTGTTTTTGTCCCACAGCCCACTCCAACCTTGCTACGCCCCTCAATAAAATACTAATACTATAATAAAATAAGCGCTGCCATTTTGCATTCAATAAGTAAATGGTATTCCACAAGATTGGCCTAGATGAGCATGAGAAGGGCATTTATTATTATAATTTATTTGATTTCTATACCGCTCTTCCAAAATTGGTAATTTATCCCCCCACACACACACACTGGGTAGCTTTTCCTCCTACCTTGCTTCCACACAGTCACTTCTAACCAAGTTTTGCAAACCTTGCTTCCACACACAACTGGAAATTGGGAGCACACACAGCTCCCAAACCCGGTTAGAACAGTTTTTGATTGTGTGAATGAGCTCATTTTATTTTAAGGATCAAGCCTGAGAAGGCATTTAAGAAAGCTTAATAAATGATATGAACAAACATTGGCTAGCAGCCCTTCCAGATTTTTTTTTTTTTTAAATCATCACATCTAACCGCTTCCTATTGTGTCTAGGTATCCTCTTCCACAAACAGCCACCATCCTTCCAGGGTCCTATAGTCAGCAGCAATTTTGACCGTGGATGTGATGATGAAGCAGTTTCACTGTAAATGTGATTAGGAAGCTCACATATAATGTAACCTCTCCTAACTTTGCTTGGAGACACGGGAACTCTTCCCAAGTCCTCCTCTAAGAAGCTTTTGGGAACTCCTGGATGCTAGGAGCTGCTTCTTCTTTGCTACCTCGTTGGGAGAGGAAGGAAGGAAGCATGGAAATCTCCGTCAAGCCCGAATGGGTTTGTTATGAGTGTAACTCTGTTTGTGGTTGGCATCTCCGCTAATAAGGAGATGAGAGAGACCAGCTCCCTTTTCAGCGCTCAGAAAGGGAAGCCGTCCGGGAATTTACTAAGATATCGGAGCCTTTGGAGAGCTCTCTGCTATATAATAATAGCCGGAGCAGTTACTTTGCGGCCCTTTCAAATTCCGTGTTAAATGTGACACCCCAACGAGATTTGAGCAGCAGCAGAAACTCCTAGTTAACTTTCACCTCCCCCGCTTTTTTTCTTCCGTAGACTTGTTGTAAAAGGAGGAGGGGGAGTTTCTTACTGTAAAACGCTCACCTTTTGACACAGCTCCGTGGCACATGTTGTTGCAAGCTAGGAATCCCCCTGCTTCCCTTCTCCCACGGTCGCCCAGGGATGCAAGTTGTCCCGCATGCATATACATGCATATTTTCTCCCCTTGGCTGTGTGTGCGCGCGCGTTTTTCCTTAGCCGACCTCCACGTTTTCTCTTTCCAGGCTGATCGGCTGAACTGAGGCTTTAACTCGCTGATCTGTTAGCTGGCTTGGGAAACAAATCCTCTCCTCACCGACTTCGTGGCGAATGAGCCCTCTGCAGCCGAATGCTGAGAGAAGCAGAGCGCATTTCCAAGCAAAGGAGGAAAGGCGCTGAAGCTACGACGGAAACTTTGCTCCTGCAAACCTTTCTAACCTTTTGCATCCGCTGAAAAGCCAGAGCCAAGCTGCCTGCAAAACTACTGCTACTGTCTGCTCGTGCATAACCTGGTTTGCGCGGTTTTAATTTTGCATTTGCCTTCTTGTGGTTTTTTTTTTAAAAGCTGAAACTGCTTTCCTTGGCTGATCAATGGTCCTCTTATATCCCTTTATTTAAACAAACTGGTGGACGCCTTGCAAACTTTCCTCGCCTTCTCGCGCCTTGCACGCTGGCAGCGGAGAGTGAAAGGCAGCAGAAACACTGCTGGAAAGGAGCGGGGGGAAGGCATTGCAATTATTTTTCATCGCCGTTATTGTCACCCTCGCCAAGCGTCCTCTCTCCCTCTCTGTCTCCGGATTCGGCCGACCCGCCTTGGGGGCGACTGCTGAGCAGTGATGATGCCCTTGCTCTGAGCCCCGTTCCCTGCCTGCTCCATCAAGTCCTACTATGCCTCGCTTATCTCCACAGACAGCAGCTCTATGGCGAGAGAGGCACACCGGGCAGGCGCGTGTGTTCTCCTAAGGCTATCCAGAAGGGAGCAGATCACAAGCGGTCCGGATCCTGACCCTGATTGTATGAATAAGTAAGCAGGATGCTGACGAGGACGGCGGTGGACGTTTTCGCAAATTAAAAAGGAGGGGAGGGGGGAGGAGGAGGACGCGGGTGGCGGGGGGGGGGAGAGGAACCAACAAAAATGGGGAAAAGGTGTGTGGCGGGGTGGGGAAGAAGCTTTTGCGCTTTTCTGCTGCTCCCCGTGCAAACGCTTGGGCCTCGCTACGGGGCTACTGTGGGGGAAAGAGTTGCTAGCCCCCCCTTCTTTTCTTTCTCTCCTCCTCGGCAGTTTGCTGATGTGCAGCCCGACTCCTTCGCCCAGTAGCAGGCGCGGGAGCAGTAACGGGATCGGGAGCAGCAGGAGACTCGGCGGGAGGCAAGCGGCAACCAGGATTCCCACGACTTGGCTCAGCCGCTCGAGCCCTGGCAGGAGAAACCCCGGGCAGCCCTTTGCTGCTGCTGCTGCTGCGGGGGCGGCCGTGGCTGTGGCGGGAGAATTTGCAAGAGCGGCGGCGGCGGCGGCGGCACCAGGAGCCCAGGAAAGTTTGCTTGGCCTTTGACAGAGGCGGGGGAGCCAGGCGCTCTGAGAGGGCGGCAGGCGAGCGCCTCTCTGCTTCCAACTTCCCTCCTTGCCCGAGCGGAGAAGCTCCCTTTTCCCACCTCCCTCCCCTCCCCCCACTTCCCTCATGTTTCACTCGCGAGTGGGGAAGCTCCAGATCAGACACCCGGAGAGGAGCCTTTAAGTGCGGACGAGAATCCCGCCTGCCTGCCACCCCTTCCTCGTTGCAAATCCAGCGTGGACGGGAGTGAGCCTCTAGGGGTTTGAACTTGCTTCTGCAAAGCGCCCCCCAGCCCCCACGGCTTTCCTCCTTCCACCCGGCGCCCTCTCCCTCTCCCTCTCCTCTCTTTCTGGGAAGGAGAGTGAACATGCTTTGCTGGAGGATGGCTCTGTGGCTGGCTGGCGTGACCCTCTGTGGCAAGCTCTCCCGCTGCTCCGGCCTCGATTATGACTACGCTTACGATTTCAACGAAGAGGATAAGGCTGAGGCGATAGATTATAAGGATCCTTGCAAAGCCGGTAAGTGCCTTCCTCTCAAGCCTGTCTTAGTCGGGCTAGCCCAGCGCCCTCCCCCGCGCTTGGCTTTAGGGGACTTGCCTGCTTGTATATTGCCCGGGGCGGGGGGGAGAGCGAGGAGCAGGCGAGGTTCACCTGTTTCCTCCTCCTCCTCCTCCTCCTTGGGAACGGAGTGGGGACTGACTGGCCTGGCCAAGAGGAAGTGTGGGAAGCCACAGTGGTGGGGCGCCGCCGCTACTTTTGCAGGGAAGCCACTGGGGGCAGATTGCGAAGAACCTGCTCGCTCGGCACTTGCGAGGCTCCAACTCCCCCCAGCCCTCCCCCGCCGCTCCAGACACTTTCCTTTGCGCTTTTGCAGCTGTGCCTGGAAGACAATCTGCTTTCCAGGCACTGCGAGGAGAAGACAACAACCGCCAAGGGGAGCAATCTGGAATGTGTTTCCCTTGCCCTGTGAGGGGACTCTTGGAACGTCCCAGCCTTCTTTGGGACCATCATGGCATTCCTCCGTCTCCCTTCTCCACTTCCCTAATCCCTCCCCATTGCAGTGCTAATCAAAACGGGCTCCTTTGGCTTGAGACTGCCGAGGAGGCGAAATGGCACCGAGTCGCCCTATCATGCCCTTTTACGGGTTTGATTCTAAAAGGACTAGCTGAAACCCGCGCCTTCTGCTCCCCTCTCCCCCGCCCCCATTACATAGGTGCGAGGAAGGCAAGCTGATTAAAAGGCACTCTCTCTGCACATGCTTAAGGGCACTTTTTCTTTAGTATGATGTCCCATGATGATGATGTGCCTACATTGAGCGTTGGCATGGAAAACAAATACTAGGGCTAAGCCTTGCTGAATCCTGACTCCAGTCCGGCAGTTGCTTTGTAATATAAAGATTGCCCTTTCTTCTAGATTAACACTTGTTTCTCGAATGGACATAATGCCAATTTATCCGGAGACGCCAATGCTAGGTATCAGAGCTCGCTTATGCGCAACCTGATCCAGTGCACGCTTACACAGACATAAGTGCTTCTCCGTCCGGTAGGGCTCGCTCCCAAGTTGAGCGTGTGTGGGAGCGTTAGTTCTCGCAGTGACGCTACAGCTACTTCCAGACACTCTCGCACTGCTTGTGCCATGTGTGAAAGTTGCCAGCACGTGCTTTTTAGGCCATAATAGAAACCGAATGCCCCTTCTCACCTTTATGGATTTACATTCATCCTACAGACCGATTTTAGCATCATGTGCGAAGGAGGGCAATTTGGAAGCGCCCCCCGCCCCGCCCCCCTTAATCTTACTTTATTACAGGACAGTGCTCTGGTTGGGTCACTTATTGGCATTCTGAAAGTATAATAAAGAAAACCCTCTCAAATACAGTGCAGAGTCAGCTCTTTAAGCTGTGGGAAAGAGGGGAGGGGCCATCGCTCTTCCACAGATACAGTCTGAAACCAGCAGGTGTTCTGGCTCCCTAGGAAATGCAGAGCTGGCGCCTTCCATAAACATAGGCCAGTGGTGTGGAGCCACTGAGTCCTTCCCTTAGCTGCATGGGCAGCTTCCGCTCTCTCCCCTTGTCCACTTGAGTGCTACTGGATGTGGGAGGAACTGTCTTTTGCCTTAAGGATGATTATCTTCAGATTCTGTCTTGAATGCGAAGCTGAGTCCTTTGAGGAACCTCCTCCTTCTGTCTTTTATCATCTCCAGCTGAAAAACAGATAGGAGTTATCCAGTGCAGTTAGGCTTGGGAATGGGATGCAGTCCAAAGTGCCAGTTCAGCTTTAATGTAATTCTTCCACAGAGGAAAACACGCAGAGGCATACATGTGGAAGGCATTATATTTGGAACACAAAATGCAGGTGGATTTTGCATGAAGGATTCAAGAGCAGCAATAAACAGGCTTCAAGTATCCTCCTCCCATATCTGTGCTATATGAATGGACTTTTTCATTCCATCATACCATTCCCCATGTGTGCTGCCACATGCTTTCCCTGGTGGAGGAGAGGAGTTACATCAGAGATGACCTGAAGAAAGTATCTTTTCCTAGACTCAATCTGGTAGTTTACGATGCAATCAGAGAAATGGCAGATCTGAAGATAATTAAGACTTGGGAACACTGGAAATTTGCTCATAGGCTAGAATACATTCCCAGTTCAAGAGACTAGTGATTTGAGACCTCTGTGAGATAAAGAATCATGACTTGGAAAGTTCATTTTCAACCCAGGTTGAAAACCTGGGATGGACAAACCAGCAGCAATGGATAGAATCAGGATTCAGGACTATGCAGTGGACTTTGGGAAAGCATGAAAAACAAAACATAAAGAAAAATTCACATTGCAAAGACAGAGGTTAAGTTCATTAGTCTACAGTTCCATCAGTGGTAAATGGTGACACATGGTGACTCATGTGACACGGATGGGAACAAAGGGAAGAGGTGGATGCAATAAAAGAGGGTCTTTTTCTCAGGACAAGAACTGAACATTGACCTTATCCCAGGAGATGGAGATGGAAGCAATCAGTCTGGAAGGTGCAGATCCCTCCCCTTGCTCTTTCCTCCAACCAAAACTTTTCAGTATTTCTCATTGGGCTTGAAAGCAAATATTCAAAACCTTGCCTGGTGAAGTGAGCAGGGGGAGTTGCTTACATGTTCCACACCAGCTGATGGTATCTCCATGATTAAATTTTAGGGCTCCAACTTTTGTTTCTAGATCTCAACAACTGGCCAATCCAAGATCCCGGATTGCATCTAACATTAATGTAATCTTTAAGAAAGTGTTCCTTCTCAATTAATATTTGTACCAATAATTGTGTTTTGTGTGCCATTAAAGTGGGTAGCCAGGGGAATCCTGAAGTTTATTTCAGTCTGAACACTGTGCTTTATATTATTAATTCTGATGCTTGGTTTTATCCAATGTATCTGGTTAACAGCTAATACGAAGTTAGCATGGCCACCTACTGCCTATCTATGAGTGACCTCTAAGTTAGTTTTCATTAGAGATGAGTTAATATGTCAGATTCCGTTGCAAAAGGAAGATCTCTGTTTTTCCAGACTTCAGTGAAACATCTGCTGATTGCATGACATGTGTTTTAGATTTATAGGTTCTTTAAGTGGCTTGCGTGAGTTAATACTGGATCCTTTCAATCCTCTCAGTGGCTTTTCTGGCACCAGGAATGGGGCCATAGTTCTTTAAATCAAAATGACATACCTTTGTAGTTTGGGTTTTGCTTTTCCTTCTCAAAACTCTTTTTGAAAGAGCATTGTAAACAGTAGAAGGAAGCCCATGTGCTTCAGCTGGAGTGTAACAAGTGCTGGAAATTTGGAGTCACTGCGTTAGCTGCTCTCCTCTATGAGTCTTAGTTCAGCCAGAGTTAGTGTTCGTTTTGGCCACAATCCTCACTTTATTTATTCTTTAGCAAAGAATGAAATGGAGTGGGTTGAGGTCCAAGTAGTGATGAGTATACTCATGAGGTCATTCACAATTAAAAAACTCTGTTCTATCTGGGTTTGGGAGTTGTGTTTGCTCCTAATTTTTGATTGTGTGGCAGCAAGGTAAGAGGAAAACCTGGGTAGAAGTGATTGCGTGGAAGCAAAATAGGAGGAAAAGCTACCCAGGTTTTCTTCCTACCTTGCTTCCACACAACTGAAAACTGAGAGTACATACTGCTCCCAAACCTGGGTAGAGCACAGGTTTTGAGTGTGTGAATGACCTCCTTGAGTAAGCTGCTTGAAAACTGGCCTCAGTATGTGATGCTTGGTTGCTTTTAGTCATAATTAAGGAGTAAATGCTGGCAGTGCCAACTGTGCAAAGGAATCATATGATTCTTTTTCTAATCATAAAAATATGTATCACCTAGGTATAGATTGCTAAATATTACGCGCTTGCAGCTGAAGAATGTAGAGGAGCAGAAACCAAATGAGTTTGTTTCTATTAGTAATTGCTCAACAAACATGTATGAAAAAATTAGACACATTCCGAGCACAATTCCAAGCTTCTGAGCAATGCAATGATATGGATGTTTTCTCAGAATTAAGTAGCACTGAATTCAGTGTAGCCTTTTCTCACATATGGGTACTTCCAGTTTGGATGTTTAGTCCAGGACTGTCATACCACATTCACTCACTGTTTTGGGGGGGTGAGGGTGGGGCGGGTGGGCGGATTTCACATAACACTTTCATCCATCCAACTTGCACTTTCCCCATGCTTAAATTGTCATGTTTATTTAATGGAAAAAAATCTTGTCATCTTTTAGAATAGCAGCACAATGGCTGCATGTGTGGATTGTTGTTGGCACTACTGATCCATCTGTGTGTGTGGGTGGGGGGGGGGGCAGTGTATGTCCAGATACAACAAACTACAACAGACACAAGAGGGGTAAAAGGGGGAGTAATCAATCTATTCTGTGTCCCCAAAATATGTAATATCTACTATATTGTGGATGTGGAAGGAGCATGCAATTCTCTTTGAAACACAGAGAGGAAAAGCAACAGCAGGATAGTATTACAAGAAACACATCTGGAAGTGCCTTAAGTGTGCACAAACAGCATTGCAGACTGATCCTAACTGGGTTTACTTGGAAGTAAGTCCTATTGATGCCAGTGGGACTTGCTTCCAAGTAAGTAGGCTAGAGTTGAAACATGCTTTCTTGGGACTTGCAAATTAGGGTTGTGCGTTTTTTTTCTGTTTTGTTTTTGGCCCGAATCTGAAACACCCCAATTTTGTTCTTTTTTTGAAATGTCAAAATCCAAATATGAAATGTTTTGGATTTTAAAGAACGTTCCTGGGGCAAAATTAGTGGGTGGGGGTGGTAGTGCCCAATGGGTGGAAGCTACCACCCACATTTCAGAGGAATCGGGCAAAGAGCTGATTTTTGGTGAATTTTTGATTTTCTCCATAGGGAATAATAGAGGTTTCAGCAATAATATAGCTTCATGTTGTGGGGAGAGGGGTAGTCCCCAGAGCAGAGTTGGGTGGGTGGTAGTGCCCAGTGGGAACAAGGAAGCTGCCAGAATTATTTCAAAGGAATTGGGCAGAGGGCTAATTTTTAAAGATTTAATGGAGTTTATGCATCTTTAAAGTTCTTTCCCATAGGGAATGATGGAGGTTTCAGCAGTCCCATAACTGCACTTGGGGGGCACTGTGGTGGCCCAGAGCGAGTGGTGGTGTAGAGCACAGAGGGTGCCAACCACCCCCATGGGTAGCCAACCCATGGGGTGCTGGGTTCTGTTGTTTCTAAGATGTTTTGAGTGTAGATTCTCTGGTAGCATATGAGAGTGGATTCATGGTTTGTCGTTAAAAATCTCATATGGTACCAGAGAATCTACACTCAGAACACCTCAGAAACAACAGAATCCAGCACCCCATGGGTTAGCAACCCATGGGGGTGGTTGGCATCCTGTGTGCACTACACCACTTTCTCCTGGCCACCCCAGTGCCCACCCCCCCAGGTGGAGTTATGGGTCTGCTGAAACCTCCATTATTCCCTATGGGAAAAAACGTTAAAAGATGCGTAAACTCCAGCAATTCTGAAGAAATCAGCCCTTTGCCCTATTCCTTTGGAATCTGGGTTGTGGCAGGCACCCCTTGGGGCACTGCAATCCAACCCACTGTTTTGCCCCTCAGGCCCCCTTTCTGCCCCAAATCTACCCCAAAGACTTGTAAACTTCAGAAATTCTTTAAAAATCAGCCCTTTTCCCAATTCTTTTGGAATCTGGGTGGCAGCAGGCACCCATTAGGGCACTACCACCTCACCCACTCTTCTGCCCCCAAAGCCCCCTTTCTGCCCTGAATTCACCCCAAATAACACATCAACAACAACAGCAGAGCTTTGCAAAGAACCAGGCAGGTTTCAAAAGGTCATGCACATCCACATCCCTCCCCCCAAAATGCAATTGATCTACACACAACAGTGTGAAACAACAACAATGAAATGCACACTGCCCCATGCAGTGTGCACACTTCCCCACTGGCCAATGAGGGTAAATGCACACTGGCCAATGAGGTTAAATGCACACTGCCCCACTGGCCAATGAGGTTAAATGCACACTGCCCCACTGGCCAATGAGGGTAAATTTTACCCTTAAATTTCCTTAAAAGGAATAAGGAGGCAATTGCCAGCAGATCAGCCCATGCTTTCGCTGGTCAATCTGCAGGCTGGAAATTCAAACAGATGTCAAAACTCAAAATGGAGACTGAAGGAGAAAGACTTTTTGCAGTTTCAAAATGGAATTCCGAAATAGCCGAAACAAAACGTTTTGTATCCGAAACAGGGTTGTTTTGTTTTGGCTACAAAATGTTCTTTTTTGAGCATTGGGATGGCAAGGTATTGTCATATCATTTGCACCATCCGCTCAGGTTTTCAATAATGTTCTGTTCTTTTCTTTCCTTCCCCTGTGATTCCTGTTTCATGATTGCAATGGAGGGTGCTCTGCGGTTTTCAGTCAGACCTATTTGGAGTTCACCATAACTGTTCTAATTTGAACTTGGTACTATTGTGTTATAATCTGTCCGTTTTATTATGCTGAGTCTCTTTTCTTATATGTAAGCATGTAAGTATGTATGTTTTAGCTATGCACTGGTCCATGACCGTAATAAAGGACTGACTGACTGACTGAGCATTGGGTGTTTTTTTTTTCAGTTACAAAACAGCCGAAATGGCCTGTTTTGGGCACAAAACGTTTTGTATCTGAAACAAAACGCACATCCCTATTGCAAACATCAAACTTCCCCTACCCCCTGCAACACTTCTCTGAATTGGATAACTTAATCTGTTTATGTTTTGTAAGGTTTCTTAAATGGTCAGAATAGTGGAACTCTTGCTCAGTGGCATAACAGGTTTTCTAAAATTGCATGAACTTTTCAAGAGTAAACAGGAAGGAAAAAAGAGTGGAAGTTTATTGGTTACGTCAGTTGTGACATTTAAAAACTATCAGATGCTGAGAATGCCTGAAAAACGGGTATCATCTGATTGAATATTTCATGCAAAATAAACTCTTTTTATTTATACAAATGAATATGTATTATTTATCATACTGATCACTTTGAGCTGTGCCCATGCTGAGAGCTTAGTCATTTACTGATGCTTTTGGTGGAGTCTTGGAATGATGAGAGCTGTGCAAATATATGTGTGTGTGTGTGTACACACACACACACACACACACACACACACACACACACACACACACACAGAGCTTGCATTCTGTAACCATTAAAATGCTCTGACATACACTGGAAATTTCCTCTCCAATTTGAGGGCTATTGCAGCATTGCCATTGAAATTGGGTTTTTCCATTGTCAGGCTCAGATTCTGGCACAGTAGACTGCTCTTCTCCATTCAGAGGCTAGTTTGGAACACTCCATTCAACATTCAGCAGCTCAACAGTGAGGCTATTCTCACAACCTCCCAAAAGCAGGCTAAGGGAGCCCAGCCCGCTTTTGGAAGTAAGTCCAATGTTGCTGTGCTGCAACAGGAGCTATGTGGCTCCCGGCGGCAAACCTCTCCAAATACCCCTCCCCTTAAGCGAGCACTCCGCTAACCCCGTTCTTCTGATCGGGAGTCGCCACAGCGTGGCTCGCCGTGCCAGCTCATGAGGAGACCCCCTACTGGGAAGCTCCAACAAACCTCCTGATCTCGGGGAGGGGGCTCCCCAGAATACCCTGCGCACTCACACAGGGCATCTTGGGACTTCCGGGGACCGGGTGGCCTCCGATACCTGTTGCCCCTACTGGCTCTGTGATGGAGCCGCTAATCATGTGGGCGGCCAATTTGGCCACCCAGGGTGAGCACCCTGCTCGTCTGCGGGGAGAGTGGGCTAAGCCTGCTCTCCCCGCAGAGCCCGGTTAGGTTGTTTCAGTTACAAAACAGTATGTTCTACTTGTGCCTCAGTATACTCTACCTGTGCCTTAGATTAAAGGTAGAGAAGTTTGCCCTCTTGAGTTTTCACATCAGTAGAATCTCATATCAATAATAAGACACTTCTCTGTGTCTGCCTGAAGATGGCCCTGATCAATGTGAAGAATTCCAATTAACCTGTTGTTCTGAGCATCTTTATGAGGCTTCATCTCTTTTCTTTCAATCTAAACATAGCCCCAGCAAACACACGCTCCCAGCTTTTGAGTTTGAACCACTTTTTTTTTAGTTTTTTGCTTTAAAAAGTAACTTTGTGATAAGAAGATCATTGCCAGATCACTCCTGCAACTGAAAAATGAAGGTCTGTTATGCAGCACAGCATTACAGAGTTTGTCTGCATTTAAGACTGAAATTCTAAGCACACCTATTAGATAATAAATTCAATTGAATTTAGTAGGAGATACTTTATTTACTTATTTATTTATTTTATTTTTACATTTATTTTTACATTTACATCCCACTCTTCCTCCAAGGAGCCCAGAGTGGTGTACATGGTTATGCTTATCCTCACAACAACCCTGTGAGGTAGGTTAGGTTGGGAGATAAGTGGCTGGCCCAGAGTCTACCCAGTAAGTTTCATAGCTGATTGGGGATTTGCATTTGGGTCTTCCCAGTCCTAGTCCAGCATTCTAACCACTACACCACGCTGGTTCTGAGTAAACATATTTAGGAATATGCTACACATCTTAGCATAATAAGGCTACAATCCTATGCATACTTACTTGGGAGTAAGTCCCATAGAAGCCAAATTAGGTGTATTTGCATTGGTGTTTACTCTTGCCTTGCTGCTGAAACTGCTGCTGGATACCTAAGGCTTGCACAACCAATGATAGTTTCAGTTTGTTTGTTTGTTTGTTTATTTATCCCGCTCTTCCTCCAAGAAGCCCAGAGCAGTGTATGTGGTTGTTTGTCCTGTGAATATACAGGTTGAGTATCCCTAATCCGGACATCCAAAATCCACATGAAATCTGAATTTCATCTCCACCTAAAATGCCATGTTTGAGTCTAACATGACCAGCAACATTATTGCATTGAAAATTTTCTTGCAGTTAGTTTTCATTACATTTACAGCTACCCGTAGTTATTGTAAATTGAATGCTTACTTATATTTATACTTTAAATAAAACCTGAAAAAATAAAATACAGTGTACAGTAATCTTTTGGGTTTAGACTTTGATCCCATTCCCAAGATATCTCATTAAGGTATGCAAATATTCCAAAATCTGGAAAAGTCTGAAATCTGGAACACTTCTGGTTCCAAGCAGTTCAGATAAGGGATACTCAACTTGTACCACTATTTTGCCGCTGCTTCTCCAAGGATGCTTGGAACAGACTGTGTGAATGGTTTCTGGACTTAGTGTAACTACTTCTGTTTCTCAAGTCAGAAAATAATTGAGCAGAATGATGCATTCCAAGAAGCATTCTCATACAGTGCAAGTAAAATAAGGGATAGCATCTGTGCAGGTTGGCAGTCCAAACTGATCAATCAGCTTAAAGTTAAATAGCAATCGTGAGTTGAATCTAGGACCAGTTTTGCACGTGTGGCAAAGTGCATGTGAGCCTCTCTCCTACTGTTGTTATGTCTGTGTTAAACCAGATATGAAAGCAATAGAGTAGCACCAAGAAAATGGGACAAAGAAAGGAGATGAAGCCTCATAAAGATGCTCAGAACAACAGGTTTATTGGAATACTTCATACTGGCCAGGGCCATCTTCAGGCACACACAGAGAAGTGCTTTAGTATTGATATGAGATTCCACTGATGTGAAAACTCAAGAGGGCAAACATCTCCAAGTTAAGCTAGCAGTTAAGTTGTAACCAAGAGCTGAATCTGAGATCAGTTTCACAGGTGTAACTGGTATGCCTTTGTGAAAGACAGAAGTTCAGTTTTAACTATGGTTGTATCAGGTTTTTAAATTGATTGATGGCAATGCAAGAAGGTAGATGTACAACTGCATTTCACACTTCTGCATTTTGTGGGTCACCAGTGAACAGATGTGTTCTGTCTGAAGTGTAGGGAGGAGGAGCCAAGATGGCAGTGTGAGAGCAGCTACTTCTGTGAGCTCCTCTTCGGAGTTAGATGTTTTCTTTAAAAAAAAATTTCCCCCCCCTTTTCTTCCTCTTTCTGCCTGGACTTTTGCTTTTATCTTGTTTTTATGGTGCTAGAGCCCTCCAGGTTAATTGATGCCAGGATTATGCTGCCTTGATTATTTACGAAGAGTTCATACTGAGTAGGTCTCTGATTTGTCCGAGTGTTCAGCGAACATCTTTCTCTGACAAAAAGAAGAGTAAAAAGAGATCCAGAAATTTGCTGGATGGACAATCTGGGAATAAGAGCAAACTTTCCAAGCTTCCAAAATTGAAGAATATCTGATCTTTCATGACTTTGTAAGTACTACGGGTTTTGGTTTATCTAATAGGTATGCAGCTATGAATAATGATTTACTACTAGACTCTTGGTCTTTGATTACTTCTGTGGACGCTATACCTGATTCTGCCCAAGGGGCAGAACTTATTCTTTGGATAATTCCTCCAATCAGACCCTCCCCATGATAAGCCAACAATTGATCAAGGGCTTTTTGCTGAAGGGGAGAGTGCCTTGGTTCATCAGGAGGACTTGACTGCTAAAATATATGCAGGAGAACCTCATCATTTGTGGGGGTTCTGTTCCTTGTCTACTGCCGTGAGTAATGGAACCACGAGTAATGAGGTATAAGGGCTATGGGGAAAGAGGGGTTAGGTTTCATGGTGGAGGAAAAAAATTGTAAGTCCCCAAATGACCTCCAAAATGGACCAGAACACACTGTGGTGTGCTCTGTGGGTCCCCCATGTGCCTAGGAATGCTCCCCATGGATGAAATGCCCCCCGCCAATGGTGGGGGAAAGTCCATTTTTAAAAGAGAAATGAGCCAAAAAATGACTCCTCCTGTTTCCTCCTGGGTTATTTGAGACAAAATGGTGACCAGAAGTGACATCCTCAGTGGTTTTAATCCATTAGTACCCGCAGATACTGGAAACGGGTGTCTATTAGACACCCTGTGGATACATGGAACCATGAATAATGAGATTTTCCTGTAATATCTGAAGTGTATTTTTAATCTTCACCTAACATTTATTTAGTAGGGTTGTACATGTTTGTGAATGTTTTCTCCACATTATAACCTCCCCTCCCTGTATGAATCTATATCTCTGGTCTTCTGTTAGCACGCTCAACACAGCCCCTATTGTGTTAGTCAGAAGAACTGGGCCTCAATTAGAGTCACTGCTTGGAGGGTGGGCTTCTCCAAATAAGGAAGAAAGCCTGGGAAAATCAAATTCCTGTGGCCCAATCCGGGGTGTGTTGGAGTTCAGTTCTTCCCTGGAGGCCTCTGAGTAAGGTGTGATCAGCAGCTACTTTAGGGAAAGGAGAGACTAACAGCCTTGGGCTGGGAATCAACTTGAAGTTCCTTACCTGGAAGTAAGTAAGTCCTTCCGGATAGGGACCAGTTTAGCTAGATTCGTCAGGGAATTTATTCTGGTTTAAGTGCTTGGATCTGACGGCATGGTTCTTGTAATTCCTGGAGAAGGGTTGTACTTGAATGGAAGCAGAGATTGTTGATGCCTCTGTAGTTTCCCTTTTTAAAGAATGTCCCTCCTTATTGGGTCCTGCCCTAGTCACATGCTCTTGAAGGCTGAAGATTGCTCCCAAGAAAGGCTCGGGAGATACACTCCCAAGCCTTTCTTGTAGGGAGGGTTTTTCCACTTTACACTCCCAGAATATTCCCTTGGAAGGCTGAATCTGCTCATATTAAATAGTGGGTGGTGGCAGCCTAACCGGGACTCTTCGCATCTAGATGAGGGATTTTGTATCCCTCCCTAGTTTTTATCATTACAGCCCCTTTACCTGATTTCTCAATCTTTTTCTACAGCCATGGCATTTTCTTCACTACCCCCACTCCCCGTATTTGGTGAAAAGCCTTGTCAATTTCATCAAAGTCTGAACAAGTTTTCTTTTTAATTACAGGACAACATCTAGATTAAGTTAGTCATGACTAAGTCCCATTGAAATTCATGAGACTTAAATGAGTCTCAACTAACTTGTCTCATTGGTTTCAATGGTGCTGTCATAATCAGCTAGTCTGGATGGTTTCCAAAGTATTTAAGGTATTCCTGTTTGCACCAGAAAAAGAAGCTTTTGAGAAGTTCAGTACTCTTCATCTCGAATTAGTGCTGGGTGGTTGCAACGAAGAGACCTCAGGCTTCTCTAGGAAAGCAGGCCAGGAACTCACTGCTGTAGCTGAAGTCAAGGAATCAAATGGAAGGTGGATGATTGCTTTACTATTCAATTTTGCTATGCAGCTGTATTATTTTCTTCTGAGCTTACCTTACTGTAGGCCTTGACAAATTTTCTCTGGACCTAAGAGCCAGCCCCAAAAGTTGGGAGCCAGTCAATGGACACGTCACTACATTGCCAGACTTAATGATAGACATATTGGTAGAGGAGAAGGAAGTGGGGCTTCTTTTTATCTCCTTCACAAATATTATAAGAAACCGGATTGCCTGGGAGAAATAGATATTTTATTTAATAACTCATTCTGAATATTCTAATCTAAGTGCCATGGTACATTTCTAGGCACCATGGCTCCCTGTCACCTGGGACTTATCAAGCCTTGCTGTACTGTCTTTTCTGTTCTTCATTAAAAAAATTTCAGTGTACCCTAATTGTTCACAGACTCTTTTGTGGCCACTAGGTGGGATACTGAAGTATAGCTGAGTGGGCTTGTCTCTCTCCGGAAAGCACTGAGAGTACTTTCTTAAAGTTTGAAGGCTGAGTGGTGCTTTCTTAAAGTTTCCTCAAAGTTTAAACTTCCTTGAAGTTTGACATCAGAGTGCTGATGTCCAGAAGAAATAAAGTGGGAACTCATACTTGTTGACATAGGGATTACTGGGGGTTACCTGGGCCCATGGGCCTTGAGAAGGGTGTGTATAACAAAAGGAAGTAGACTTTTTAAAAACAGCAGTCTAGGGTTTCCAGATAGTCAAACAGATGATTCAGGCACTTCTGCTGTTTAATGGTGGGTTACAGAGCCTGAGTCTCTGGGTAGTTTTCTGTGCAAGGAAACTTCCATGGAATTAGCAAAACTCACATAGTCATAGACAAGTCCTACTCTCCTGTCTCTGTTGCAGCTATAGCAACTATCATATGGAAAAGACATGCTAGCAAAGTAACTTTGGTATTTTTAGCTTTCTTTTACAGTATAAAACAAATCTTTCATCCTTTGTGAAGAAAGTTAGTCACACTGTCTACATTTGCACTTCATTTCATCTCCCCCTCCCATCTGTTCAGTTCCTCTTCCTTACTGTTGTTCCTTGTGTCTTTCCTTGCTGGCTGCTGCTGTGAGCCATCCCTTTCACTTATTGCCTTCTTCTGCTCCTTGAGCCTCATGTCCCCACACATACGATGGTCTTCCTTCCGTTGTGCTTGCCTCTTCTGCGACTTTACAGCAGTTCTGCTCCCTCTGCTTGGCGGCTGTTTCCTTGCAGTGAGAGTGCTAGTTTGCTTCTACAGTCTTCTAGCCAGTAGATTCTTCAGCTTTGTAAACTTATCTGAGATAAAATTAAAATCCTTTTGAGTTCCCCAAGCTGCAGGTAAGCACTCTGTTTGATTGGGGTGCTTTGTTAGCTTGCCTGAATTGGAGACAGAGTGGTAGTGACCAGGAAGAGAAGGTAGCAGTGGTACCAAGTGAGAGGGCAGACACAGAGGGGCAAGACTGACTGGAATTCACTGGGATGAATGCCTGATGGCTGCCTTGTGCTAGGCTTGTAGTGTGGCTGAGTCCCATTATATGCCATATTCAACCTTTGCCTCAGGGCAGGTAATAACTGCACCTTAGGAATGGGCAATGTACTGCTACTTCTGGCACCTGAGTTCTTTTTTAAATCCAGAACATCTCATCGTTTCAACAACAAAACAGTAAGAACATAATAACATAAGAACAGCCATGCTGGATCAGGCCCATGGCCCATGTAGGCCAGCATCCTGTTTCATACGGTGGCCCACCAAATGCCACTGGGAGCCTACAGGCAGGAGTTGAGGGCATGCCCTCTCTCCAGTAGCTTTTGAGCCTCCATGGTAGGAAGGAAACAGATGGATATGTGTTGGGGGGAAAATCAGTGTAGTTTTGAGCACCCAACAGATTGTGGCAAACCTGTATTATTTATCTTCACAAAAGGAATTCTGAAGAGGTTATCTAGCCCTATTCAGACATTATATTATACAAGTGTACAGAATTGCAGATATCTGTACACTTGTACATATTATTGTGTGAATGACTGTACCTGCATACATTTTAAAAGTGAATCTGGGTATAGGCTCCTCAAATGCATGGTACACATAGGAAATATACTGCTGTACCTGTGTTCAACACAACGTGTGGATAACTGTCGCTGAGTACACTGTGCACTTGTATGGGTGCTGAATATAATGTGTAAATAGGGTTTTTGTTAGTTCCATTTTATTAATCCTAGCTCTTTTGAGGAGCTATATAATGAGGTGATGCTGTATTTGTGTACTGTGTCCCTGGGAGTACACTTGAGAACTTTGCCCACACTCTCCATGCTGATGCGCTCTGATATAAACCCCACCCCAGTCCATGCTTTCAGTGTTTGTCTAAAGAGATTCTTCCTGTGACCAGAACACTGGGGAACCCTAGCATTCCACATCACAAGGGGAATTTCTCTATGAGTCCAGTGTTTGCCTTTGTAAGCTTGGAGAGCAGGGGGAACAACTGGGTTTCAAAATGGGTTAGCATGGGTGCAGGGCTTCCAAGTATGCTTTTGGGAATGCTGTGTGCAAGTGCAACGTCCCCACTTTATATAACATCTGAGCAGGGCTTCTGAGAGAGAACTTGCATATTTCTTATTTATTATCATTTGTATTTATTAAAATATTCATATCCTGCGCTTTCCGTTCTGAAGAAACTGCAAGGTGGCTTGTCCAAGAATTCACAAGACTTGCCTAAGGCTGCTCAGTGAGCTGCAGATTTTGAACCCAAATGGCCCAGACAGAGCACTTGGTCTGCTGGGCCACACTAGCTGGTACGACATAAGAATGCAAGCCTGTGGTTTTTCCCTTCAATATTTAAAAGCAGAGATTGTCAAGATTCAAAGCGGCAGAGATCAATTTTGCTCTAAAATAGCTCCTGGGCTCTTGTTTTATCGAGGTATGTGAAAGATGATGCCTAAAGGGAGGCACTCTTGGTAATTAGCCACCTGCTCAGCATACTTAACATTGCTAAGATGATATTTGCTGACAAGAGGGTCAATAATTGAACAGATAATTGATTTTGAATTGTTTTTATTGGCAAGGATACACGTTACATTTTTAAAAGGGATTTATTTTGCTGTTATGCAGCATTCTGTAATAAATATCCTCTGAAGCAATTAGCTATTGAAATGCTCTTATTTATGATATTTTATGTTGAAATAGTTATGGAAATGTCAGACAGGAATTCCAGTTCTTGGCTGGAAAGCTTTCAGGCAGCAAAGTCCGCCCAAGAATTATATCAGGAGCTGGACTTCAGCTAGTTGGCATATTAATTACTATAAGAAATAGGATTTCCATATATTTGAATAAGCATGGTGGATGTGACATCTAGTGGTCCAACTGACCTCATTCTGTGAATGTCTACAGTTCTGAAACCCATGATGTGACAAGTGTAATTCCTTGACCTATTTCAATCTGGCTTATGGCCTGGGTATGGAACAGAAAGGGTATTAGTTGCCCTGGTGAACAATCTTTGTCTAGAGACAGACTGGGGGAGTGCCACTCTGTCGATTCTCTTAGACCTTGCAGCAGCTTTCAGTATTGTGGATCATAACACTTTACTGTGCAGCCTGGAACATCTTGTGGGTGTTATTGCTCCAGCATTGGTCTAGATTAGTTCTTTCTTGTCAGGAAGATTTCAGAAGATGATTATTGGGGATAACAGCTCAGCCTTTGCAATGTTCCATATAGGTCTGTCCCATTGTCTATGTGTATCACATTTATGGACCAGTTCAGATGCTACTTTGCCCAACCAGCCTGACCCATGTGATAAAGATATGAGCATGCATATCTTCCCCCACACAGTGTGTTTTTCTTTAACTGTATGGGGGCATAGTTAGTTCAGTTTTATTTAACTAATAATACATACATCTCTATACCATATGTTCAGTTATGATCAGTTATGCAGCTTACAGTGGGCCTCTTTGAATGATAGTGTTCATCAACCCAGCCCACCACAGGATAAAAAATGAGAATGAGCAAGTCCCGCCTCCCCACCCAGCATACTGTTCTTCTTCACATCTTTGGGAGGGCAGAATGTCTGAACACCCCAAATCACATGGTTTAATATTAAACAGGGGTGATTTGGACATTTCATCCCCCACTTGAGTATGACTTTCCACTTGAGAGTGGAAAGGCATGCTGAGTGGAGGGCTGAATCTGTGCATCGCCACAATGCATCGTGCACTCATGCAGCGCATTGTGGAATTTCTGGGGGCCAGGACGACACATTCTGGCCCCCGTACCTCCATACTACCTGAGGCGCACAGTCCACATACCCAGACAGTCCTCAGGGATTGTCTGCAGAAACGGTGGTGGGCTTCTGCAGCCTTCCCTGCCTGTTGGCTGCCATACACCCACCCGTCATTCGTGAGAATGACAGTACTATAAAAAACATAATAAAACACAATATAAGCCACAAATACAAACATCAAAACAATAGTAAAACCAGCAGCTAAATGTGAAACGTTAAAAGGCCTGCAGAAATAAAAATAGTATTTCCCTGATACACGAAAATAATAATGTGGGCATCAGCAAAACTTCTGTGAAGGGAATTCTTTAGGTCAGGAAGCATCTATCCGGTTGCTACATACCTCACTTTAGATTGGAGGGGTTGCCTGAAGAAGGCCTTTTGACAAATGGTCTGAATGCATGAGCAGGTTATTGCAGAATGTATGAACCTAGAGGTATGTGCTGCAGACTCTGGAGAACAATCAGGGGTGTAGCAAGGTTGGAGGGGGCCCAGAGACAAGACTTTAAAATGGGCCCCTCGCTGATATACACACACAAACACACTTCACAATATATAATGCACTCGCACTCACATCCCTATTATGAATACGGTGAATATCTAGTTCACATTGAATCTAGTTTTTTTACTCTCTGCTCCTGCCGATCTCCAAGAGACTCAACATAATTCATAGGGGGTGCAACATGGGCGGGTGGGGAGTCATGTGATGTGCCTCTGGGGGGCCTCTCGAGGCAGTGGGGCCCCAAGATGACTGCCTCCCCTTGTCTAATGGTAGTTACGCCCCTGAGAACAATATTGTAGCGCTGAAATAATTGCAATATTCCATTTTATCAACCCCTTCCATGCCAAAAATGGGCTGCAATAATGCAACTGCCTGAAACAGTCCAGAACAGCTCCTAAACTGTCAAGCTGCATCCCAAAAACAGTGCAGTAGGCTGCAGACACTGGATAAGAATATTGTAGCCCTGAGATATTTCCAGTCTTGCACTTCTATGAACCACTTGAATGCAAAAACATGGACCACAACAGAACAATCACCTGAAACATCTCGGAACAGCCCCCTAACTGTCAGGTTGCATCCCCCAAACAGCGGAATGGGCTGTAGACACTGGAGAAGAATATTGTAGCACTGAAATATTTCTAATCTTGTGCTCTTATGAATGCTTTCAGTGCACTTTTATGAACGCTTTCCGTGCAAAAAATGTACCTGAACTGCGCAACAGCCTGGAACAGCACCCAGTTGTCTTACATGCAACCCATTTCTTGATCATTTGACTGTGTAAGTGCTATATACTTTTATGATAAATCGATCTATTTACAAATAAGTAATACATACCCAAATATATTTCAAAGATCTTTCATTGTTCCAAAGATATAACATATTACATTTGAAGCCATATTCTTTTGAAAACATGAACCAAGGAATATAACTAGAATAGCAATGTCAGCAACTAATTGTTTGTGCTAAAAAAAACCCTTTATTCTTAGCATTATTAAAAACAAAGCATTTCTAATTGTCCTCTGTTAGCATCACTACAAAATTTCATTATAATGATGGCTATGTAAAGGAAAAGAGTGTAGCCATCTTCAAAAAAGATTTCCTTTGCCACTTGTGACTCCTGCAGTCACAACACTTTGGACACATTGTATATTTTTCTCCAGTGTCTACAGTCCATTCTGCTGTGTTTGTGGGTCGGTTTGGAGGCTTTTCTGGTCTGCCTCAGGCCATTCCACAATCCCGGTCCATTTTTGGCACTGTAGGGGTTCATACAAATGTAAGACTGGAAATATTTCAGTGCTGCAATACTCTTCTCCAGTGTCGGCAGACCATTCCACTGTTTTGGGAATGCAGCAAGACTATTAGGTTCCGGGCTGTTACCAGGGGCAGATTAACCTCTTTGCTGCCCATAGACAAAGATGATTTTGCTGCGGGGGAGCGGGGCAGGGGAAATCTCCCCCTTTTCACTCTTAAAAACATCTTCGCTGCCACGGCTGGCTGGCTGCAGGGAGGGCAAGGAGGGAAGAATACCCTTTTAAATGCGCCAGGAGCAGCGGTGGCCTGACTCTGGCCCCGTTGCCTTTCAGGAACTGTAGCATGCCTTGCCTTGGACTGGCAATGCCCAGCGAGCTCCTCTCCCCATCTTTTTAGCTGCCTGAAGAGCCTTTATTTCTTTTCCTCTAGCGAGGGAGAGAAAGGGAAATAAACACTGTTTGGGCAGCATCGGCTTCCTGAAATGCGAGGGGGAGAGGAGCTTGCTGGACTTCACCAGCCCAAAGCAAGGCATGCTACAGTTCCTGGCAGGCGGTGGGGGCGGAGTCAGGCCACCGCCGCTCATGGTGCATTTCAAAATGTACTCTTCCCTCCTCGTCCCCCATCCCTGCAGCCCACCAGTTGTGGCAGCGATGATGTTTTTAAGAGTGGGAAGCAGATTTCCCCTCACGCCCCCCCTCCTGCAGCTACCACCGCCCCCAGAGAGAGGCAAGGCAAAATTTGAGGAGTGGCAAAAGTTGCCGCTCCTCAAATTTGGCCACCGTAGGCAGATGCCTCTTCTGCCTATGCGGTAATCCGCCACTGGCTGTTACAAGTTCCGGGATGTTACAAGGTGTTGTGCCATTCTGGCTCTGTAGGGGTTAATGAATGTGCACGTGCCCAGGCTTTTGCAGGGCATTCCGGACTGTTCTGATCTATTTTTAGCTCTGAACGGGTTAATAACAATGTAATTTTGGAAATATTTCAGTGCTAAAATATTGTTCTCCCGTGTCTCCAACACATTCCTCTGATTTTGGGATCCAGGTTGAATTTTAAGGGCTTGTTCTGGTCCGCTTCACCCCATTGTGGCATATTCTGGCATTCAGACAGATAAAATAAAATAAATAAATAAATAAATAAATAAATAATATTTGAACACCACCCCAAATATCCATCTCTGGGTGGCTTACATCAACATAACACAAATTAAAACAGAATTTAAAACCTTAAAACAATTTAAAACCACAAGTTTTGTTAAAAAGCTTGGGTGAATAAATGTGTCTTTAGAGACTTTTAAAAAGTTGTCAGAGAGCAGGAGGCTCATTTCAGCAGGGAATGCATTCCAGAGTCTCAGAGTGACAACAGAGAAGGCCTGTCGCTGTGTAGCCACCAGATGAGCTGGTGGTAACTGCAGACAGATCTCTCGGGATGATCTCAATGGGTGATGGGGCTCATAGTGAAGAAGCCATTCTCTTAATAATAATTATTACTAGCTTAACCCGCGCAGAGCATCTGTGTGCTACTACTTGTTTGCTGCCCTCACCCCATGCCACAGCCCCCCTCACCTTGGATATCTCTCCACCCTCACCTGAGCCTCACTCCTGCTCCTCCTCCTCCATCCCATTGCTTCCACCTCCCTCACCTCTCTTGGTCACTCCTCCATCCCTTTACTCCACCCCCCTCAACCCTATTGGTTGCAGCTGCAGCGTTGCTGGTGTCTATAGGCCAAGCTTCAGCCTCCTATCTCCAGAGATCTCCCCACCCTCACTGAGCCCCCTTCCTGCTCCTCCCCACAGGAGCAGACTGGGCCCTTCCTCGCTGCTGCCACCGCCATGGCCGCTCATTCCCCTCAGGCCACTCACAGCCTCTGGTTTGTCCCTCACCCTTCCTTCTTTCTCTCTTCACCTTCCTTCTTTCTCTCTCTTTCTCTCTCCTCTACATGCTCTTCCCATGTCTTTCTTCCCCTCCTCTCTCTCTCTCTCTCTCTCTCTCTCTCTCTCTCTCTCTCTCTCTCTTCCTCTCCCTCCGAGTTAACAGATTTTGTTCATCTTGTTTCCTCATCTAATTCACACAACGGAAGCCTCCTTCTCCTGAAGGTTCTCTTTCCTCTCTCAAGATCTCTCTCTTCACAGACCCCTGCCCACTATCCTTTTATATATAGAGATTCCTCTCCTGTACAATCAAGAACATCTTCCGACCAATAACAGTTGCATTCAAACTGACCTTAACCATCACAGGCTCCTCCTCCCTATCTGCATATGGAATCCCCACTGCCCAATCACCATGGTGCTTCTGCTTTCACAGGCTCCTCCTCCCTGTCTGCATGTGAAATCCCCACTGCCCCATCACCATGGTACTTCTGCTCGCGAACTCTTGCGAGAGCTGCCACACACGGGATTAGACACAAGTACACCTTGCAGCGGGGAAATACTTGACTAACAAGCAGAAGGTTGTCGGTTTGAATCCCTGCTGGTACTATATTGGGCAGCAGTGATATAGGAAGATGCTGAAAGGCATCATCTCATACTGTGCGGGAGGAGGCAATGGTAAACTCCTGTATTCTACCAAAAAGAATCCACAGGGCTCTGTGTGCACCAGGAGTCAAAATCGACTTGACAGTACACTTTACTTTACTTATGCCTTAGAGAATTATATATAGAGATTATTTTATTCTGCTTGATATGTACATGAGCTGGCAGCAACCATAACTGGACTTGGGCCTAAGCTGTTTAGGGCTATATAGGTTATAACCAGCACCTTGTATTTTGCCAGAAACATATTGGTAGCCAGTATAGTTCTTTTAATATAGGAGTAATATGGTCTCTTCGAGATGACCTGGAGACCAACCTGACTGCCATATTCTGTACCAACTGCAGTTTCTGGACTACGTTCAAAGACAGACCGACATAGAGCGCATTACAGTAGTCAAATCTGGAGGTCTTGGCTCCAATCTAATAAAAAGCCTGAAGTCTCTTTATGAACATGTTCTGAGGGTAACAGCACACAAACAGGATATTATATATCCTGATTTAATGTGTTTGCATCTCTAATGGAAATATATAAGAACATCTTTCATGTGGTGGCATCTGACATGGGTGAGTTAGAGCCCGGGAAAATGCTCTGTCTACCTGAGGTGTATAGTTATTACATGTGTTTTCAAATTACCTGCCCTAAGCAATACCACCCACATCTGATATATGGCTTTCACGGATCACAACACAATCTAGACTAACATAGAAAAATAAAGAAATAATAGGAAAAGCTCATAGAAAAAGTAGGAAATTAATCTAGATAAAGAGCAGAGAATAGTCTCAAGGGTAATGAAGAAACTAGGGAACACATGCAGAGTGTTTCAAACAAGTAGGCAAAGCCACAAACTACAGGTCAATACACGCATGCATTATATGGCCAAGAAATTTAGCATGTAGGAAACACACGAACACTGTAGACCCGTTCAGAGTGCAGTGGCACTCACGATTTCAGCTGCAAAAGCAGGGAGAAAGTCCCTTCCTGCTGCTGGCACTCATCCTTTCCTGCTGGTTGCTCATGGTTATGGCACTGTTTGTGTGAAGGGGGAAGCGCCATCGCTGTGATGGCTGGCGCTCCTGTGAACAGCAGTCTGGATCTCCTGAAGCTTCCACTCACGGAAGTAGCTATGAGTGATACCGCACTTAGTAATGTCTAAATGAGCCTAATCTCTCAAGAACAGGAAATACAGTAAATTAAAGGAAGCACGTTCTCTCATCATGTGTACATAGCCTAGACAAGACTCAGTCCCGATTCAAACATCTCCTCCTACCCTTTTACAGTGATAACACTGTACAGCCAGGAAGTCAGGAACAGAGGAGAGCAGCAGTGGAGAAGCCCAGGAAACCATGTGAGTGGCCTGCTGTGGTGGATGAATTAAAAGTTGTGCATTCAGACTGGCACCAGGCACACTCACAGGCTTCTGGCCTTCTTGTGCCCAGTAAATATGCATGTGCATAATGAACACATTTAAAAATTAAAAATGACATTAATGGGGAAGAGAAACTCAGATGGTGGAAACAGCACTAGCGTTCCATTTTTGTTCAGCTGCTATCCCAGACCTTTAAAAGCCCATTGGAGCCATTTTCTTTTAGCTTGGTTGGCAATTCTGTGTGCGCCATGATTAACATTGACTGAATTATTGGCAAGATGATTTATATATTGAAAATCTGAGTTTTAAAAATAACCACTTTGGCATGTTATTGATCTTTTTAAATAGAATAACAAATTAAAAAGCTTTTGATTTTTTTATTGGCAAAGATTATTCATAAGTTAAACATATGGCACATTAGATTAGTTATTTTAATGCCAACATTAATATAAATATGTAGAACTGACAATATTTAAACTAACATTTACAGAAAAGCATGATTAACAGGGTATTAATAACAGTGTTTGTCATGTGTTTAGCATATGTATATAAACCATTTTCCAGAAGAGTGACAAGTTATCTTAGTTTTTGTTGCATTCAATTTGGAACCTTTAAACGTTGTAGATTTTCCACTAATATGCTGTGTTTCCCTCCATCAGGGAGTATGTTTCTAGCTTTGTGATCTTTAATGCTGAGGCTCACATTCTGAAACAGAAAATGTATTTAAGTATCAAAAACCCTTCAACTTAAGATGAGAGTAAAGGTGCTTACAGAGTTCACTTGTGTTCCAAAAAGCCTGGAGATTGCAAACTTCTCTGCTCTATGTAAGCAATAAAGTCTTGAAGAGGAAGACAGAGGAGGTTCCTGAGTCAGAGGCCCTTGTGGCCAAGAAGCCTAAAGTCACCTCGGATCGTTCTACACCAAAGAAATTGGTATTGGGATGTCTTAGCTTTGGCTGCGGAGTCATTAGACTTTGGCCCACTCTCAGGTTTGATTGAGTAGAGAACTTTCAGTGGTGACGGATGAACCGGGGTATGCTTCATCGGAAGAAGAGGCCTGTTCTCCAGCCAAGCCCGCAGAAGACGCATTGTGGCTGCCTAGGCACCTGTCGCCCCCTCGAAGGCACCAGGAGAATGTCCTTCTTAGGGACCGTGGTGCCCATTTGGACTTGGAAGAACGCTCCTCAGTTTACAGACAGGATCGGTCTTGGGACCATCGTGAACAGTCGTATCCAGATTGATACTGGGTGGCAGAACATAGTTCTTCTTTGAGTGAAATTGAGTCGTCTTATGGAGCTTGGTGCCAGGACTCGGGTTCGTGTACTCGTTACCAAATGGACTATCTGTCTGACTATTCGGACTATGCTAGGCCCCCTTATGGGACTCGTTACTTGGAAGGTCCCATGTATGGAAGACCCATGATGATGAGGGGCTGGCGTGAACCCCCATCACACACGAAAGGGAGGCCACGTTCCAGCTCACCGCAACACCAAGATCAACCCTAAAGATCAAAACTTTGGGGGGAAAAGGTAGGTCCTTTCCTGGATCTCCTGCTACAGGACAAGTGGGATCCTGCAAAAGCGTTTCTCTGTGAGGCTATTCAGGTGGCGAACCAAGTGCTTTATTTGGCCTGGCATTCAGTAGAGTATGTGGCTAAGGTGATGGCCACATCTGTGGTGCTCAGACAACACACTTGGTTGCATTCATCTGGACTGAGCTGTGAGGCCCGTGCTAGGGTCGAAGACCTGCCCTTTGAGGGCACTAGTCTCTTTTGCAGAGCAGACTGATGACACGCTCCAGAAAGTTCAAAAATTGAGGAGCACAGCGCGCTCCATGTCATACACTTCATTGACTTCCAAACCACAGAAATCTACCAGGTGGTCACCTTGAGAAGGCTCCTTCTCAACAGCAGTCACCTTTGGAACAGTCCTTTCGTGGCAACAAGGTCCAGTCGAGATACAAGTCGGGCTTCCAGCCTAATAAGCTGGCCTTTCAGAAACAGTGCCTGAACACCTTCCAAAAGAAACAATGACTCGTGGCGCTTCAGGACTCGCTTGGCCCCGTTCTTGGTAAGCTGGGACAAAGTGACTACAGACCAGTGGGTCCTTACAATCACACGTTTGGGCTGTGCCCTGGAGTTTTGTGGGACACGGCTGGTGTCTGGGATTGTGATTGCCTCATGCACCCCAGAGTTGGACCAGGAGGTTGCTGCTCTCCTGTCAAAGGATGTGATTGAGATAGTTGCCAATCTGAACAGGCCCGGGTTTTATTCCCGGTAATTTCTTGTACCGAAACTGGACGGAAGTCAGCGTCCCATACTGGACCTCAGGGCTCTGAACAGACATTTGGTCTACAAAAAGTTCTGGATGCTGTTGGTACTGACCATTATGACTATCCTGGAAAAGAACATGTGGATGGTTTCCTTGGACTTTAAAAATGCATATTACCATGTCTTGATATGCCTTCAGCACCAACGCTTCCTGCATTTTCAGATCGGAGGGATCCCCTATCAATTCAAGGCCTTGCCGTTTGGCTTCATCATGGCACCGAGAGCTTTTACGAAATGTCTGGCCCCGGTGGTGGCTTTCCTGCAGGAGCGAGGGTTACAGGTTCTGCCATGTCTAGACGATTGGCTCATCTTGGTGATCACCAGATGAGCGGTCCTGGATGCCCTCGAGATCGTGATCGGTACTCTGCAGGTTTTGGGTTCTCAAATTTCAATAAATCTCATTTGGAACCGACCCACAGGATACAGTCCATAGGGCTGATTTTCGATATGACCTTGGAAAGGGTCTTCCTTCCAGATGCCCGCATATGTACTCTCAGGAGGCTGGCAGCTGCTTTCTTAGTGGGAGCCCCACAGACTATGCGCTCAGTGCAGCGTCTGTTGGGACATATGGCGACTACTAGGTATGTACTGCCTCAGGTGTGTCTTCGAATGGGCATCATTCAGAGATGGTTTTTAGACGTGATCCCCTTCGGGATCTGGGCCATCTAGAATGCACATCCCCTTGAGGGGTCCAGCGACGGCGGAGTGGTGGACAGCATTGCGGCACCTCAGTGTTGGGGCCCTCTTTCAGGCTCCCCGATCCCGATGGGTCATCACAACAGACGCCTTGGAGCTTGATTGGGGGGTGTACCTAGAAGGGTTTCATGTGAGCAGAGATTGGTCCCACAAGGAGCAGACCCAGCACATCAGTTATTTGGAGCTGTTGGCCATTTTCAACTCTCTCAAGGGCTTTCTGCCCATGACTGGGGGTCACTCAGTGACAATACAAACAGACAATATGACTGCAAAAGCCTACGTCAATTGTCAGGGCGGCACGTTCTCGAGGAGCTTTTTGTTCCTGTCTCTGGACCTTTGACATTGGTGTGTGGCACATGCGGTGTCACCTCAGGTGATTCATTCAGGCGAGCATCCACTTGGACACTCAGTTTTCTGAATGTCCAAGTGTATGCTCTGAGCAGGATGAAGGTGGTCTCCCATGAGTGGGTATTGAACCATGGTGGGCTCAGGAAAATATCTGTGAAATGAGATGTCCTTACTCTGGACCTGTTCGCTTCCCGGGACAATACTCAGTGTGCCAAGTATTGCTCCAGGGGAGGGGAAGGCGAGAGCTCTTGAGGCGATGCTTTTGTCCTATCTTGGACGGGCCCTCTTCTGTATGTGTTTCCCCCGTTTCCTCTCATTCTGAGGGTCCTGCACGAACTGAGGGTGGATCGAGCCAGGAGCATCCTGATAGCCCTGTGGTGGCCCAGGAGGCCTTGGTTTCTGGCTCTGTGGCACTTGGCGGTGGACCGGGCATGCCTGCCAGCCATACCAGACCTGCTGTCGCAGGAGAGGGGATGGGTGCTCCACCTGGATGTTCGGCCCCTCCATCTGATGGCATGGAAGGTCCTGCTGACTTCCTGTTGAGACTTAAGGAAGTTTTGGTTGCCACAAGGAAACAGTCCACGCAAAAGTCCTACGATCACAAGTGGACTCGTTTCTGTTCATTCACTTCATTGCATAACTTTGATGTGTTTAATACTTCTGTACAAGATGTATGTAATTATCTGTTGTCCCTTAAGGAATCTGGTTTAAAGCTTGCATCACTTAAGAAATATTTGGCTGCCATTGTGGTGCATTCTCCCACAAACCGGACTTCATGGTTTAAAGACCTGGTAGGAAATTTCCCCCCCCTAAAAGATTTATCACATATGTTTCCAGACGACCCTGTCATGTCACCAACCTGGGATCTGTCGTTGGTTTTGGCTGGTCTGCTAAGGCCTCAATTTGAGCCTTTAGCTTCAATTGATCCATGTCTCCTGACCTGGGAGATCGCCTTTTTAGTGGCCATTACTTCCGCTTGGAGGGTAAATGAGTTGAGGGCCCTGAGGGTTGACCAACCATACCTTCAGTTCCATAAGGACAAGGTTGTACTCAGGCCAGATGTCCAGTTTCTGGCCAAAGTGGTTTCCATGTTTCACCGTTTGTCCCTGCTCACTTTGCCAGTGTTTTCCCCAAATCCTTCCTCAGATGCAGAGAGATGGTTGCATCGTTTGGACATTAGAAGGGCGTTATCCTTCCATGTCCAGAGGTCTGCTGAATGGAGGAAAACTCCTTCCTTGTTTGATGGGCCGTGTAAAGGTCTCCAAGTTTTTGCCTAATCCATGTCTAGATGGATAGTTTCCACTGTTGAATTTTGTTATCAATTGGCTCATAAGCAGTTGCCTACAACCATTAAGGCACACTCGGTTAGGTCAGTGGCGGCCTCTGTTGCCCTTGATCGTGTGGTCCTCTTGGACGCTATATGTTAGGCAGCTACCTGGGCTTCGCCTCACTCGTTTATCCGTCATTATGCTATTGATGCCAGGGCACGGAATGATGCTGTATTTGGAAGGAGTGTCCTGCAATCGATTTTCAGTTGATATACTTGCTTCTGAAATAAAGAATTTTCCTGGCCGATTACATATTGCTTGTGTTCTTCCTTTCTCCTTGGATGCTAGCTTGTTATGTGCCCATTAGTGTAAAAGACAGAGACCGCGTCAAACAACTATAGGTTACTCACCTGTAACATTGCTTCTTCTAGTGGTCATCTGTCCTTTTACACGCCTTCCCGTCTTCCCCACAGGGTTCAAGCTGGACTCAGTGACTGAGGGGATGGGGAGTGGCGCAGCTGCATATAGTGCGGCTGGGGACGGGGTTCCTGCCCAGAGCAGGAGAATTGAGCTTGTTAGATTCCAGCGAGGTCTCTGTGCAGGCACATAGCCCATTAGTGTAAAAGGACAGATGACCACTAGAAGAACCAACGTTATAGGCGAGTAACCTGTAGTTTTCCCTTGCTGATTGGCTTTCTGGCACTGGCTTCTGATTGGTGAGATCTCCTTGCTTCTTGGTTGGTTTGTTGTCATTCAGACAAAATATTGGTGTGGGCAACTGTGCTTTCCCATTGGCAGGGGAAAGGAACAGGGGTGGGGGAGGCCAAAGGAGGGAGTTTGAAAATATATATAAGGTGTTGCTTAAGGCAGAGAGGGCCATTGCTTTTTGTGTCTCAGGAGAGAAGGATCAGACAACCACTGCACCAACACTGAGAGCAGAGTGGTGGTGATGATCTGGGCCTGTCTGTCTGCTTGACCCCTGGTGAGTGGACAGAGAGACAAAGAGTGCCTGCCTGTTGGGCTTATCTGTCTCTCAATTTATTTTTTTAAAAAACCTTTTAATTTGCAGTGCTACAACTGCTTAATTTTCCTTCAGTTTTTTAAAAAAATGTACCAGCAGCACCAGGCGCTTTCCCAGACAGAAGGCTTTATTGCAGATTTACTGCAAGGCTTTACTGCAAACCTTAAGTTGTCCCAAAAACCTAATGCAAAATGTGGAAATTTTTTTGCACCGGATATAAATTGGGCTACATTCTAATGCACAGTGAAAAACCTGAATTGTGTGTGAAGTGCTCCCAATAGCTCGCAGGGACTTTGGGATAAATCTGCCCAATTTCTGAACACACACCCTCCATTCTGGAGGCTCAGTTAAAGCCCAGTGGGTTTTAACTGGGTGCTGCTTGGGATTTTACTTTATTATTCTTGCTTATAGGCAGCCCCATCCTCACTGGGGTGCTGTACTGATTCCCCCCTCCCCCCATGATTATTTTAGGATTGTATCAGCAATCCCAGTGGCTTAACTGGGTCCTGTTTGGAATTTTTTTCTTTGTGTGGTTCCTGCCCCCCACAAGCTTATTGTTTTTGGATCTCCACCCCCAACTTATTGCTTGTAGCTAGCTAATCCCAGTGGCTTTAATAACTTGGGTGCTGTGCTGGTTTATTTGTTTCTCTTGAAGACCCAAGATACAACTTTTCTTTGCTGCTACACTCTGGACTGAATTTTTATTTTATTTTATTTTATTTTATTCATTCATTCATTCATTCATTCATTTTTTGCAGGCTGGTGTGCTGTGACTTCTGTCTGGTGCCCAGACTGTCCAGGCTCTCTCTGACTATTTCACTTTTTCCCCGGGTTCTCTTTTGTTTTGAATGTTTGGGAGGGTGCCTGACTGGTGCCCACCTCTGCTTCGCCCAGCTGTTGAGTCTGCTCGGCCCAAGAGTGCCTCCGAGAGCAACACCTGGCAGACTCCAGCTGAAAATGCCGGAAAGTAAGAGATACCTTCTCCCCGCCTTGGTAAGGTTCTGTTCTTTAAATAGGGCCCAGTTTGGGTAAGAGAGGGATTAGGTGGCAGGACTGTAGGATAGGAGGGGTGGGTTGGAGAGAGGCCACAGTAATCTCCTGCCCTTCTTTGCCTTCCCTTCCCTCTGACTTGCCCCATGCTTGCTTGGGCAAGTCAGACACTCCTCCCCCACAAGAAAGTCTGCTTCTTTATTTGTGGGGGCGGGGGGATTTAATTTTTCTAGTTTCTGTGTGTGTGCCACGGTGCTATAGATAGTGCTGTGTGCAGCGCACAAGTGTAAATAGAGCACACCTAGTCCCATACTCCCTTAAAGGTGCTCCACCCCCATCAGGACTTAACATATTTAAACCCCAGAGGAGTCCAGAAGGGTGCAAAGCAGAGCCAGGGGCAGAGTGGCAGGCAGAGGAAGGGGTGATGATGGTCCTGGTGGGCGATGACGAGAGGGACCTACTCCCTGAGTCATCCCCAGTGAGGTGGCTGTGCGCAGGCTCTCCTGTACGGAGGATCCTGGTACCGCAAGCTCCACTACTTCTTCCTGAGGCTGAGATAGAAGTAGCGGGAGGTCTTCCCCTGTCAGCAGATAAGCTCTTCTTCCCATGGCAGGAGGAGGAGGTGTCGGCTGCTAGCCCAGCCAGATCGCTCCCTTTATCCTCCCCAGTTTTGTTGGCATTACAACCCCACTTCTGTGACTGAGGATTAGCTAGCAGAAGTCATTCTAGTTGTTCCTGGACCTTCTCAGCCCCAGAAGGAGGGCAGTGGTGTTGGGCCCCTTCCAGAACAAACCAGCAGCCTCAGCACCACCACCACCGCCACCAAATGGTCCCCGACTGAGAGCAGCATGGTGTGGGACCATTTTGAGCTCTGCCACGGTGACCCACACCATGCTGTTTGCACCCGCTGCAGGATGGAGTAGAATGATGGGGATACTGCGGCACCTGCGATGGCATCACCCTGCTCCTGCTGGCAGCTCCTGCTCCCAAGCAGGGGAAGTCACCTGTGTGGTGGGTGCAGTCGCTGGGCAAGTGATCTGGTTGCCTATAGCCTCATCACATCACCCAGGCCATTGGGAAGTTGATCTCTTTGGACGACCAGCCATTCCAGGTGGTGAAGAATGCCAGCTTCCTCTGGGTGCTCTGACTGCTTGCCCCCAGCTACCAAATCATGCACCACCTCTAGCAGGTGGCTGGTGCCCTCCCTGTGCCGGACGTGCAGGGAGGCCGTGTCAGGGTAGCTTCATGTAGCAGCACCTGACACCAGAGTGCACTTCACTGTGGATCTGTGTACAAGTCCCAGTGGGAGGAATGTTGCTTTCCTGTCCCTCATGGCACACTGGTGGAGACAGGAGAGTGAGGGGACATCTAGTAGTGTGGCCAGCCCCCTCCATGCAGTGAAGCACAGGTGGGTTGTGCTGCATGTGGGGTGCTGGACACTGAGCACATTGCAGGTGAGCTATCGGCATTCATGGATTGCCAGGTAGTGGAATGGCTGTCCGGAAAGCCAAACCTTCACTTGAGTGTTCATGATCCCCAACAATGTCGCCAACATAACGAAGGCAGCCAAGCAGGGTCAGTTCATGTCCATCCATTGTGTGGTGCACACTTTGAACCTGGTTGTAAGGGATGTGCAAGGCTCCCTGGGGCTGCATCCAGGCAAGACATCCCCACTGTAGGCACTGGGCGCAATCCTGCTGCTTCTGCGGCTACTCTTGTGTAGAAATGTTGCAAGATAGTTGCAAGATCTCAGCTTACTTCTTCTGGAGTGAAAAGGGTAAGTGTATGCTCAGGGAGAGGCAGCTTTAGCTGGGCCAACTGATCCCTCAGAATGTTCCAACCTAGTGGAACACCACATTTCTCTTGCTCCGGTGCCTGCAGGAGCAAGAGCTGGCCATCCATGCCCTGGTAAGAAGGTGTGGCTTGGAAATGTGCAACCTGTCCAGCTAGGAATGGGCACTCTTTTTGTAGGTTTTGGAACTCAAGCCGTTCTTTGTTGCCATGAAAAACCTGTGTGCTGAGACAGCAACACTGAGCCAAGATTTGCCTACCACTTCTTTTTTTAGAAGACGATGGGTGAGCTCTGGACCACGCTGGCCACTTAGGAAGCAATCGCTTTGGCAGGTTGGCTGTGGACTGGAGTGATGGATCGGCTCAGAACACCCTTGGGTGCACCAGCAGCACATGTTTTGTCCTGCCTATGTGACCCAAGTATGTAGGGCAAAGCAGTCACCCCTGACCAGCTGTCTAGGTGGAGGGACTTCCTGGTTGCAGAGATTAGACAAGTTGATAATAGGAAGCTGGAGCACAACCAGGAGGAGGGTGCTGTAGCGCATACTGCTAGTGTGCAGCCCACCCCTAGCAGCAGTACTATCACCACTCCTTCCTGATCCAGCAGTGTGGTGTCCCTGGCAGGGTCAAGTGAGCTGCATTGCATTGCATTTATTATTTATATTTATAGCCTGCTCTTTCTTTATGGAGCCCAGAGCGGTGTACTACATACTTAAGCTTCTCTTTTCACAACAACCCTGTGAAGTAGGCTAGGCCGAGAGAGAAGTGATTGGCCCAGAGTCACCCAGCTAGTTTCATGGCTGAATGGGGATTTGAACTCGGGTCTCCCCCGTCCTAGTCCAGCACTCTAAACACTACACCACGCTGGCTCCATCTCCGTGTTTCACCCTGTGGTTCACGGAGGGGTTCCTTGTCACCTTGCCGAGGGGACAGGAGTTGTCCTTGCAGCAGTGCTGAGTAGTGTGTTCTGTAGTACCTGCAGGAGCTGGTGGCAGATGGAGAGGCTGAGCCGATCCAGTTTTGGGCAAAATATCATCAAGTCTGGCTGGACGTGGTGACAATTGCTGGACAGTTCCTCTCATGCCTTCCAACCAGCATCCATTGCGAGAGGGTCTCTCCATGTCTGGGGGTGTGGTGATGGTGACACCCCATTGCTTACACTTAGATGCTGAAATGGTGGAGTGGATGGTCTTCTTTAAGGGCAGCCTCCCTCTCCCTCAGCCTCTATCCTGAGCTGGCCATGGAGGATGAGTGATTCATGCTCACCTCCGCCCACTCAACACTACTGGCAGCTCGCCCCACTCTGACCAACACCCAAACCAGATGTGCCACAGTCTGCCCTAGTGCTGCTGACACACAGACACATAAGCACACCACCACCATGGCTGATGATGAAATGATGGACTGGTGCTCTGACTCATGTGTTAGGCTGTCAGCCAGGGCCCAGTACCAATCTGAGACAATGGAGTTATCTAGACATAGGCAGGGATGTACGCTGGAGGAAAAGAAAGGTGACCTTTTCTCATGTTAAGAGTATAAGCTTTGTTTCTTATCAGACCATTGGTCCATCAACCCATGTCTGATGCTCTGTCCTCCTATCTCTCTGTGGCTAGAAGGAAGGAAGGTTTGATTTTGTGGTTTTCTCAGCACTGTGTCACTAAATAAAATATGCTTGCTGTGCTATTGCTTGCTGTTAACTTTCTTGCTTTTGATGGATCTCAGATTGAAAAAGGCAGAATGTGGGTGCCTGCCTGCCTTCCTTGAGATGTGGTTTGGTCTGTTTCTGAGATGGTGTTCTGGTGAGAAACAGACTATGGCAGCCCAGCTGTTTGTGTGTGTGTAATATTTTCTTGGTGATTGCTGTGAGATGAACTCCATGTCTGTACTAACTTGTGCTTCACTCACTGCTCTTCTCTGCTCTGCAGTCTGCATTGCAAGGTGTACTCAGACAAAATGGCTGAAGAAGGTTCTAGTTGATCTTATGGCTATGATTCCTGGCTGATAAGGGTGCTGCTGTGGCAGCTGTTGTGTTGCTGAAGTAAGGAGTTGTAACTGTGTATTAGAGAGTAACTTGTGCCAATTATGTAACTGCAGCACAGACACTGTGGCTGGCAGTGGATTCTGGGTCAATGGTTCTTTTTGGGCCATCTTTGGATTGTGTGTTTGGCAAAATGTGGTGGTCTGTGTTGGGAGGTACTTTGTGTGCTTCTGTTCTGCAGTGTTGTTTTTCAAGGCAAGGTTGCAAAATGTGTGCACTCTGCTTGTTTCAGCCATAGGGAACAATGGGGAACTGGAATCACCCCATTGTTCCCCATGGGTAGGTCTTAGAGATATCAAAGTGGGTTTGATGGTACAGCATGATGGGTCTTACCTATCACCCAACCCACAAAATAAGTGGGCAAGCTGGCAATTTTTAATTTTTTTAAAATCTAAATCTCCCTAGAATACTATGGAGTGTGTGTGTGTGTGTGTTTTTTTTAAAAAAATTTAAATTGCTCACTTGGCCATTTCTTTTGTGGGTTGGATGGTAGGTAGCATCCATTATGCCCTACCACTGAACACTCTTTGGTGTCCCTTGGACCTACCCATGGGTAGCAATTGGGTGATTCAGGTTCCCCATTGAATGGCTGGTTTGATGAATCTATTCAAGTTTTTGTGATTCGAGGTCGAATTGAATATCAAAGAACAATTCGTTCACATCTCTACTTTAAAGGTGTAAAATGTGAGAAATACTGAACAGATTTTTTTAAAAATAAAAAGGAATGCATTCCACTATGGACCTCAATTTTTAATCCATGTTAAGTAACAAGAAAAAAGAAAGTTTCCCTTGGTTAAATATAGGTTGCCAGCAAGTTAAATCTCCTCCTTAGGGGTCAATTTTCAAGCTGTTACATCTTAGTGATTTCTTGATGAATCTGCCTTAAATCGAGAGAATGGTGGCAGTTGTCACCTAGGTACTGTATGCCAAATTTCAGGTGGATTGAATGGGCAGTTTCAGTTTTATGATTGTTCAGAGCTTATAATGCTGGAATGCAGTTCTTATTCTTACTGTACCAGTTAAAGAGCAGTTCCCCACCTTAACTATACAGGCACTAGTGTGCATGTATAATAAACCATCATTAGGTATATAAACAATGTAAACGTAGATGGACATTCATGCATGTTAGGTGTGGTGAGAGAGAGCTGTGCATAGGAGTTGATATTAATTGATGTGGCAAGGGTAGCTACGTGCAAGGAATTCAGTAATGCTGCTGACCCCTTCACTGAAATGAGAAGAGAAACTCTCTCCTAAGCAGAGGGTCTCCAAGTAAGCATTCGGATTCCTCCTCTGTTGGCCCAAAAGCAATCACTGGATTGTGACTAGGCATGCAGTAATGATATGAAATTAGTTACTACTTCGGAGATATTCTAGTAAGTAGAAATCAGTGGGTCACTGGAAGCCACTTACCCATTCTGCAGCTTTGACTAGAAATGGGACAAATTTGGAACTGGTGGAATTTGAAATATAAACTACAGAAGAAAGAGGAGATTGACTAAAATTGCTGTTCTCCTGTAGTGGTGTGCAGCATTAATCTGGATGTCAGCCAGTAATTATGATATTGAGGCACCTCATGTACAGAAATTATTAATTTATTAGGTAAAGTAATCTGCCCCCCACCCCCCGCAATCACAATGTAGCAATGTCTGGAGCTGCTGTAAGAATGACAGTATTTTCTTCAAGTTATTGTAAGTAGTCAATGCTGAAATCTACGTTCTCTCAAGTTTTGCACAGTAATGTCATGCAGTCAACCTTTTGTAATGGGCAACATGCCTTCAAACAAGTGATGAGCAGAATTTTAGATGCCTCTTACATAATATCAGTGTTTATTTCAGCATTTTACTTACACAAGCCAATTTTATTTGGTGTCATGAAGATAGTTTTAGAACAATTCAGTGGGTGTGAGAACATGATGGTGATGAACATCTGAGATGAATTCCCCAATTTCACCATCTGGCAAAATTGCTTTTTGGCATTTGTATAAAGACATTGCACGTTCTTTAATTTTAACCTGCATAATTAAAGTGTAATTTTTTTCCTTCCTTGTGGGGAAGGGAATAGTGGGGGTGGGGGGTGGGGGGACGCTGGTTCAATTTCAGTAATATGTGGAATTGTATATGACTGGATTTGTTGAGAACCCAAATGCTAAACTATAAATAAATATATCCAGAGTAAACCTAATAAGGGATATGGATATATTATGAGTAAAAGTACTGGATAATATATTATAGGCTAAGACCACAACTCAACACATTTAGGCATGCTTAAATTCATGCAAGAACTTAAATAGATTTAAGTGTTCTTGTTAGAATTCCATAGCATCCTCAGATGAAGAATAGGAAACTACATCACATTAGTTTCTATCACATTTCTAGATACGCTAAATGACTGTGCCCTAGAGCAGTTGGTTATGGAACCAACCAGAGAGAAGGCGACCTTGGATCTAATTCTGAGTGACACCCAGGACCTGGTGCATGACGTCAGTGTCATCGACCCTTTAGGGAACAGTGACCACAGTGCCATCAAATTCAGCATACATGCGGGGAGAGAATCACCAAGGATGTCTAACACAGACATATTGAATTTCAGAAGAGGAAACTTCTCCAAAATGAGGAGTATGGTGAAAAGAAAGCTGAGGGGGGAAATCAGGAGAGTCACTTCGTTCCAGAGTGCATGGAGTTTACTCAAAACCACAATACTAGAAGCCCAGTTAGATTGTATACCAAAAAGGAAGAAAGGTACCACTAAGTCCAGGAGGATGCCAGCATGGCTAACGGGTACCGTCAAGGAAGCCATAAAAGGGAAGAAGACTTCCTTCCGAAATTGGAAGGCCTGTCCAAACGAAGAGAACAGAAAGGAACACAAACTCTGGCAAAAGAAATGCAAGGTGACAATAAGGGAGGCAAAAAGAGAGTTTGAGGAACATTTAGCCAAAAGTATCAAGGGGAATAACAAAAACTTCTTTAAGTACATCAGAAGCAGGAAACCTGCCAGGGAGGCAGTTGGACCATTAGACAATGAGGGAGTGAAAGGGATTATTAAGGAGGATATGGAGGTTGCAGAGAAACTGAATGAGTTCTTTGCGTCTGTCTTCACGGCAGAGGATAGTGAGCATATACCTGTTCTGGAACCAGGCTTTTTAGGGATGGAGGCTAGAGAGCTGAGTCTGATAGAAGTGACAAGAGATGATGTTCTAACCTGTCTGGAAAAACTGAAAGCTAACAAATCACCAGGGCTGGATGGCATCAATCCAAAAGTCCTCAAAGAACTCAAATGTGAAATTGCCGAACTCCTTGCTAAAATATTTAACTTATCCCTGAAATCGGGCTCTGTACCAGAGGATTGGAGAGTAGCAAATGTAACACCAATTTTCAAAAAGGGATCCAGGGGCGATCCGGGAAATTACAGGCCGGTTAGCCTAACGTCCCTTCCAGGCAAATTGATGGAAAGGATAAAATTGTAAAGCACCTAGAAGAACAGGTCCTGCTGGGAGTGAGCCAGCATGGCTTCCGCAAAGGTAAATCTTGCCTGACCAACCTTTTGGACTTCTTTGAGAGTGTCAACGAGTGTGTGGATCAAGGTGATCCAGTTGACATAGTCTACCTGGACTTCCAAAAAGCTTTTGACAAAGTTCCTCATCAAAGACTCTTCGGAAACTTAGGGGTCATGGGATAAGGGGACAAGTACATGTGTGGATTGCTAACTGGTTGAAAGACAGAAAACAGAGGGTAGGTATAAATGGAGAGTTTTCACCATGGAGGGAAGTAAGAAGTGGGGTCCCCCAGGGATCTGTACTGGGGCCGGTGCTTTTTAATTTATTCATAAATGATCTAGAAGTAGGGGTAAGCAGCGAGGTGGCCAAATTTGCAGATGATACCAAACTCTTCCGGGTAGTGAAATCCAAATTGGATTGTGAGCAGCTCCAAAAGGATCTCTCCAAACTGGGGGAGTGGGCAACAAAACGGCAAATGCGGTTCAATGTTAGCAAGTGTAAAGTGATGCACATTGGGACGAAAAACCCCAACTTCAAGTATATGCTGATGGGATCCGAGCTGTCGGTGACGGACCAGGAGAGGGATCTTGGGGTTTTGGTGGACAGCTCGTTGAAAGTGTCGACTCAATGTGCGGCAGCTGTGAAAGAGGCAAATTCAATGCTAGGGATAATTAGAAAGGGGATTGAAAATAAAATGGCTAACATTATAATGCCCTTATACAAAACTATGGTGCGACCACACTTGGAGTACTGCATACAATTCTGGTCACCACATCTTTAAAAGGACATTGTTGAACTGGAGAAGGTACAGAAGAGGGCAACCAAGATGATCAGGGGCCTAGAGCACCTTTCTTATGAGGCAGGGCTACAACACCTGGGGCTTTTTAGTTTAGAAAAAAGACGACTGCGGGGAGACATGATAGAGGTCTATAAAATCATGCATGGTGTGGAGAAATGGAGAGAGAGAAATTCTTTTCCCTCTCACACAACACTAGAACTTGGGGTCCCTCCATAAAATTGATTGCCAGGAGGTCTAGGACCAACAAACGGAAATACCTTTTCACTTGTGATCCACTTGTGCGTGATCTACTTGTGGAACTCTCTGCTACAGGATGTGGTGACAGCCAACAACCTGGATGGCTTTAAGAGGGGTTTGGATGACTTAATGGAGGAGAGCAGGGGCGTAGCAAGGTTGGAGTTGGCCCAGAGACAAGATTTTAAAATGGGCCCCCCCTCACTGAAGCTCAGCTCATGAAGTAAAGAAATCTTAAATGAGGCTGAATAGTGGTAATAAAAATCATAGTAAAATTTATATATATATAACCTATGTGCCACAATAGAACATCATCCTAAATTATTTTTAAAATGATTTTGTAAATTGTGGACGATGCAAGTCATCTAATGGTACTAGAGAACGACATGCTGTTCTGGCAGCTCCAGGTCTTAATGCTCACATCAGTTTCGGCGGATGATACAACTGAAGGAAGTCTGTGCGAGTGTGTGGTTGGGGGAGTCAGTCATGTGACTTGCATCTGGGGGCCCGCCCCAAGGCAGTGGGCCCCCAGACAACTGTCTCCCCTTGCCCTATTATAGTTATGCCCCTGGAGGAGAGGTCTATCAATGGCTACTAGTTGGAGAGCTATGGGCCACCTCCAGCCTCAAAGGCAGGATGCCTCTGAGTACCATTTGCAGGGGAGTAATGGCAGGTGAGAGGGCACGTCCTCAACTCCTGTCTGTGGCTTCCAGCGGCATCTGGTGGGCCACTGTGCGAAACAGGATGCTGGACTAGATGGGCCTTGGGCCTGATCCAGCAGGGCTGTTCTCATGTTCTTCTGTTCTTCTGTTCTTAGTTATGCTTTTCTAACTTAACTTGTTCAGAAGAAGCCAACTCGTAGTTACCACCTAATAATCCATCAGCCCCTGCACCTTTCACCCAGGACCACTCTCTAGTGAGATGCTTACCAAAGGATCTGATTGGACTACATAACATTTCAGTGGACCATTCACTTGAAACAGCTCTGTCAAACTACACTTCCCAGTAAATTTAGGGCTGTTCCATATCAACATGATTGTAAAGTTAAAGTTTGCTGTCGAGTCGGTGTCGACTCCTGGCAACCACAGAGCCCTGTGGTTGTCTTTGGTAGAATACAGGAGGGGTTTACCATTGCCATCTCCCGTGTAGTATGAAGTGATGCCTCTCAGTATCTTCCTATATCGCTGCTGCCTGATATAGGGGTTTCCGCATAGTCTGGAAAACATACCAGTGGGGATTTGAACCAGCCACCTCTGGCTTCCTAGTCAAGTCATTTCCCCGCTGTGCCATTAGGTGGCTGTAACATGAGTGTGGCCCTGGTTGTGGCACTTGTTAAAACTTGTATATATGATTCATTTGTATTAATGTTTGACCGGTATGTGAGAATGGAAAAATAGATGGGAATGTTGCCCAGTAATTGTAGTTAAGTTTATTAAATATTTTGTATCACGAAAACTTATATCTATTAACTTGGAAGTGAAGGGTTAGTCTTACTCTTTTGAATATAATTCAGTTTCTAGTAAAAGTGTCAAATTTGTTTTCAGAGAAGGCAGAATTTAATTTATTGCAGATTTTGAATGAATGGAAGTTTGTCTTCTTGTTTCATGACTCGATACTTTAAAAAACAAATAGTTAACAAAAAAATTAGGTGGTTGCTGGAAATTACAACATGCCAATTTGGCTGAGACTCTGGATCAGCCCATTTAATCAATGGGGTAGGAACCTGAGAGCACTCTCCCCCCCCCCCCGTGTTCTTCCTCACTTCAGGGAACAGCTAATCTGAAATATCGCTTCTTAGGCAAGAGACAGTTCATCTGAAACAGGGGTTCTCAGCCTTGGATTCCCAGATGTTATTGGACTTCATCTACTATAATGCCCTAACCCAATGGCCTTTGGTTGGGAATTATGGGAGTTGAAGTCCAACAACATCTGGGGACCCAAGGTTGAGAACCTATTCTGAGAACTTTAAAGAAATCTTCAAAGACACTTTGGGGCACTTCACACGAGCAGTGTTAAGTGCCATAAGGGGGTTTGTGGGGAGAGTAGGCTTGACCCGCTCTCCCCGCACATGAGCAGGGAGCTTGCCCTGAGTGGCCGGATCAGCTGCCTACACGATTACCGGCTCCATCACAGAGCTGCTTGGGGCGGTGGGGGTTGGGGGCATTCTGGCCCCTGGAAGTAACAGAATGCCCCACGCGAGTGTGCGGGGCATTCTGGGGAGCCCCCCCGACACTGGAAGGCTTGTTGTAGCCTCCCCGTTGGGAGTCTACTTATGAGTCACTGTGATGTGGAGCTGCGCCACAGTGACACACAACCAGGGCTGACACACAACCAGGGCTTTGTCAGGGCTTTAAACTGGACTTCAGCAATGAATCATTCTGCCTGAAATAAAGAGTTCTTGGGCTACAGAAGGTGTGTGGGTGTTAGCAATTTCGGAAGAACAGCAGGAGTTGGAGAAAATCTGAGTTCCCCAAAGAACACGGCTTTCTCTTCAATTTCTCTGTTGGTCACAATGTGTAGTTCTATCCATCGCTATGACTTAACAGTGTGCTGTTTGTACTTGCCTCATTGTAAAGGTAGATGAGCAGATACATGGGCATTTTCAATCCAGGTGTACTGTTTGTCCTGCCCCAAAGCCATTGCTAAGTTTTGTGTACTGTTTTCTCATTTCATTTGATTGCATCTGTCTGTCTCTCACTTTGCAGTGATTATAAATGTCCTCTCTGAGCTGCTGGCTAGGCTAGGCTGCAGGACCCTGGAGAGGTCCCAGGGAACAAGTTGACTTGCCACTGGCTGAAGGCAGACTCAGCCCTGGGCTCTCCCTCCATGCCTTGATGTCTGAGCTTTAAATGCACAGCTTGGAGTCTGGCAATCCTAAGTGCTCTCTTTGGGTTTGCCAGTGGTATTGGTGTGCTGACCTTGGGGACTTTGAGCTATTCCTGCTCAAAGTCTCAAAATTCCTGCCCCAGGGCTTCCTGTCCAGTGATGTGATCTAGGGCTGGGGCCAGTGCCCGTCCTGCTTCCCCCCCACTCTGATACATTGGTAGGCCTAGGGTATGGGTTGTTGCTGACTCTCCCCCCCCCAACTAACTTGGAGTTGCCACTGGGGTGACGACACACCAGGTAATGACAATCAGTTTAAAAAAAATATTTGTAGATATAAGATTATTATGTCATGCCTTATGTTGTACTCTTGGATAGATGGTACTGTCTCCTGTTGTTTTTCTTCATGTAAAGTTTGGTGAGCTTGTCCAAGCTTCCATTATAATAATAAATATTCCATAATAAATAATAAATAGGGAACTGAAAGTTACATGGCTATGTTCTCTGCTGGGCTTTTTCAATCCCTTCTTCCTCTTCTTTTTTGAATATGTCGTTGGTGGTGATCCATTTATTAATGGACCTAGGAACATAGGAAGCTGCCATATACTGAGTCAGACCATTGGTCTGTCTAGCTCAGTATTGTCTTCACAGACTGGCAGCGGCTTCTCCAAGGTTGCAGGCAGGAATCTCTCTCAGCCCTATCTTGGAGAAGCCAGGGAGGCAACTTGAAACCTTCTGCTCTTCCCAGAGCGGCTTCATCCCCTGAGGGGAATATCGTACAGTACTCACACTTCTAGTCTCCCATTCATACACAACCAGGGCAGACCCTGCTTAGCTATGGGGACAAGTCATGCTTGCTACCACAAGATCAGCTCTTCTCTTTATTTGCACTACCAAATTCCACAGAACACACTCAGGTTAATGTGCGTCTTTTGGTTTGTTTGTTTGTTTGTTTATTTATTTGGTTTATTTATGAAATGCCCTGCTATCTATGTATGCATAAGCTACAAGCCCCAACATTCTTCCTATAAAGCTCTGGTTCTTAGATATGGTTTTACAGTTTATTTCTTCCCAAGGGAAAAGTGTTTTATTCCATAAGGGCTTTGTTGTGTGTGTCTTTCTTTTTAAAACATTTATTGTATTGTACTATCAGGAGAAGATCCCTTTCTCGCGGTCGAGGAGAAAGGGCTACAGGGTGAGCAGGGAAGTAGCCTTGAAATACTTATCTCCCTACAGACAATCCAAGCTGCTGGTCTGGGCACAGAGATCATATTCCCATATGTGCAGCTGCCCCCTCCGGCAGTGCAGAGGGTTGCCCCACCCCAGAACTCCCATAATGCACTACACCAGTGTGCAGTGCATTATGGGGATCCCCCCCGATGCCAGCCGAGCCCCGCAGTCTCCAAGCCCAGGCTGCAAGCAGCCAGGGCTGGCACACAATCTCAAAAATGAAGTTAAGGGAGAGCTTGCTCCCTTAACCTTGTTTTGAAGGTGGACTCCAGAGATGGGCTTGCCACTGTGGGGCTCCAAGAGCCAAGTGATTCCCAGTGGTTCTCATGTGCAAGGGAAACTGGGCTGGGCTTCCTTAGCCTGGTTTCCCCTGTGTGCAAGAACAGCCTTGAATTGTACTGTGCTAATAATTAGGTATTCTATAAAAGATATTAAATGCATTTGAAGCAAAGATCTCTCTGTGTGAAGTGCATGAAATCATTCATATACTATGTGTGAAGTGCTTTATATATGCTGAAACACTGGCTCTAGTCATAATAACTACAAAAATAGGTGGTAAAGTACATTTATTAGCTATAAAAATAAATTAGAATTATAAATCAAGTAAACTAATTTGATCCAGATTTTGTAGACCATATACTTTTGCAGCAGTGCAAATATTAACACTAATTCAGTTGGACTCTATAGGGCTGGGTTTGTTAAAGCAAGGTTCAGATAATTTACTTTCATTAATATTCACAATACTTGATAAATCCAATTATTAGCTGGCTTTTGTGTACATGAGTTGTGTACATGAAGGACATGAAGTACACTTGTAGTTACTTGTTGAGCTCTTAAGCTTAAAGAATCAAATATGTGATAATTAAATTAAGATTCTTAATTTAATCCTAATCTAAGTTTAAAGAATGAAAGATGTGATAAAGAATCAAATATTGAGCTCTTAAGATGAAAGAATAAAATATGTAATACTTACTACTAGGTTTCAGCTTTCAGGAATTTTGGAAGCCCTGATAGGTCTATCCCCTCCCTCAACCACGTGGAAGCAGCTGGTCCTCGGGCAATTGTCCCAGGTAGTATGGTGGGTGGGGTGGGTGGGGGTTCTTTAATTCCTGATCAGTGGTCCCTTTAATTCTTTTCATCTCTGTGCGGAATGAGTTTTGTTCTCGGCGGCAGTATCAAGGCAGTGTATGTGCACATGCATTCAGAGTGGGGCCTTCCTGATCCAACCGGAGCAGGATCTAAAATTAACTGAGCGGACATCAGAAAGCTTGTGAGTGCATGCACATGTGCACGCCTCAGAGGGAACAGGGTTCCTGACCCAGCACTGGCACATGGGAGGCTGGATGAGTGCAGGGAATGCTGGGAGGCTTATTGGGTAAGGCTGGGGAAAAGCGTGGAGATGCCTAGGGACTGTAGTTTCCCCCAGAGCTTTTCCCATGGGAAACTATAGGAAGGTACTGTCCCCAAGTATCCCAGCACTTTTTCCTAATCTCCCAGTGCTCTTTCCCAGCCTCCCCTGTGTGTGTCTCCCAGCCTTTCCCACAGATCCTCCTGGCAGCCTCCCATGCAACAGTGCTGGTTTGGGAATTAAAGAACCTCCACCCACCCCAATCACCACACTATCTAGGGCAATTGCCCCAGGATTGGCTGCCTTGGCATGGTGGGGGGAAGGAGTACCCCTATCAGAGCTTCCAAAATCCCCCAAAGCCCAGGCCCACTTATTCCTTGTGGTAATTGTCATATTAAAATGTATTAAATAAATAATTTTTCCTTTGACATTGTCCTTTTCCAGGTTTTTTTAAAAAAGTATACTTGTTCTAAAGAAAAATACCCACTTGACTGGATCTTTCCTCCCCAAATATGCTTATAGCAGGTCAGTTGATTCATTAAAATATTATTCCAAATTCTCCATTTCCGGTCGCTGGTGATTGGAAACCCCTGTGGCACCTAAAGTGGGGGAGCAGTTTGCGGTCTCCCCCACATGGTGCAAAGTATCTCCCATCCACTTCCAATGTCTGCTTACGTGCCCACGGTTTGCAAAGCATGCCAAAATATTTTTCACCCACCCTGACTGCTGATGCCTTCCTTGTTTCTCTCCCATCCCAGTGTGTTGTTTCCTTTCACAGACACACGTGTGCGCGTGCACACACACACAGAGCTTCCATACCTCCCTAATAATGTTTTCTCTTCCTCTCTGTCATTTTTAGCCCCTGCCCAGTCCATTGCATTCTCTCGCACTCTCCTTCTTTCTAACTCTAGTTCCACCACCTCTGCCCTGCCTGTTATGCCCCCGATTCCCTTTCCATGTGCCTTACCTAGCAGCATGAGTCACAGCTATCACTGCTCTCATCCAACCTTCATCATTCTTGCCCTAGCTTTTGAAAAGCAAGGCCAGGGAAGGAAGCAGAAGTAGGAGGTGTTTTGAGCCAGAAAAGAGAGTGCCAGCCTCAGCACACCTCCTGCTCCCTTTACTGGCCACTGGATTTTCACAGAGAAGGGGCAGAGGAACAGGACAAGGAGGGCAGCACCTTGGCATAAGGAGGGCCATCTTGGAGTGGCGTTTTGCTGTGTACTGGCTGTGGGAACAGCTCTTCACATTGCTCAGTGAAGAACTGCTCCCATGGCAGAGGGAGGCAGGTGAGGTGGCGAGGACATCTTCCCTGTTTTCTGGCACTAATAACCTGCCACTTGAGGTGACTGTCTCAGCTCATGGAAGAACCGTTCCTGTGTCCAGTTCTACTACCGCGGAGATTTGTATGCCGCTCTTCAACCAAAGTTCTCAAAGTGGCTTATATAGAAAAATAAATAATAGATAAATAAGCTGGTCCCCAAAGGGCTCACAGTCTAAAAAGAAACATAAGGCAGATACCAGCAACAGCCACTGGAGTGATAGGGTCAGTAGCTCTCCCCCTGCTAAATATAAGAGAATCACCACTTTAAAAAGTGTCTCTGATCAGTTAGCACTAGTAGTTGAGGCAGTTTTCATGTCTCACAACATTCTCCCTGTGGCTAAGATATTTGCTAGACCTGTGGAAATAGTCACCTGCACAGTGCCTGCAGGGTGCAGGTTATTTGGCTTTGGCTGTTCAGAGCTGAATATTTGCACGTGTCTTAATATTTGCCACCAATATTTTGTGTTCAGTCTTTACCTAACCACCTAGATGGTACAGTGGCAAAATTCAGTGAACTCTAATATCTGACAAACATCTCTTATATAACAGGATATTTTTCCATTATTTCTGTACATGCACTGTTTCCTGAACATGGGCAAACAGGATCGTAATACTATGCTATTTCTAGCACATTCCAGATATCATACCAAACATTTGCTTGAAGGCTTGTAGATGTGTGATACCATATGTACAAGAGCTTATAAAATGTTCCCAGGAACCTGTATCAATGAAATCTCTGGATGACTCATTACAAACCTGAGTCAATTGTGTATTTATAATACTAATTTTATTTCCCCCCTCTTTATTTTACAACTTGAATCTGTAATCAGATTCACTACAATTCTGTACATTTTAGATAGAAGTACCTTTTGATCATTATGGAGCATCAGACATACAAAAGATGTTAGATATCTGTTTATATTATGAATTAACATTGTGTAGTGATAACTATGAATCTGCAAATATTGAAAAAGAGATAAATGCTTGTCAGGAGTGGCTGCTGGAGATAATCAGGGGGGCATACAATGAGCTGCAGAGACTAGGGTTTATTTGATTTAAATCAGATTGTTTTAAATTGCTTCACAGAGAAACTCTGTTTTAATGATTTAACTCACTAGTCCAGAAGATTCTATTTAATAATCATTTTCTAGTAAAAATACAGTCTTATTGTCTAATATAACCTCAATACAAGTGGACATCCTTATCGATGGGGGTTCTGCTCATGCCGATTTTCGCAGATAACAGGGCATTGTCTATGGCGATTGGGAAGTTAGGTCCCACAGGGCAAAAAATGCTTTTAAAATGGTGGAAATCGGAGAAAGTATGTACCTTGCTTTGTGGGTCCCCAGCTGTACAGCAATGATCCCCAAATGCTGAAATTTGAAAAAAAAAATTCCTGAGAAAATCGGGTGGGGGGGTGATCCTTTTTTTTTTTTAAACACAAATGAGCCACAAAATGGCTCCTTTCTCCAAAACATTGGTGGCCAGAAATAACCTCAGAGGTCGTTTCCAGCCACCTAGGAACCATGGGTATGCGGTTCTTAACCCTTTAATTACCTGCGTATGCCGAGGTCGGGTCTAAATTACCTGACCGCAATTGATACATGAAAACATGGTTGTCAGGACTGCATATGCCAAGGTCCACCTGTGCATATTCAGAGATAGATGTAGGTTTCATTTTTATATGTAAACACAATATTATGTACACACGTCTCATAATGCAATTTCATTCCGGCAACCAGGCCTTATCTTGCTTTGTTGCACTTCCCAAATGGAGTCTGTTTTACAGCCTGCTGCCGTGTTAGGTGATTCCATTCTACAATGGAAGGATACACTCCAGAAAAGTTTCCTCAGGATTTTATTTATTTATTTAACACATTTTTATACTGCCCAAAACTTACGTCTCTGGGCCGTTTGCATGAGTATGTTTTGCTCACTTTTGTTCTCACTTTCTATTTCCCTCCCCTATCCCTTGCATTTATATCCAGATTCCTCCTTGATCAGATCTGCTCGATCCCCCCCACCCATCTTCTATTCATTTATTTACCACCTTTGTCTGCACTTTTAGGGGGTGGACTTGACTGTACAAGCCCTTAGGAGATCCTATAGGGGATTTTGAAACAATATGGTGGATTGGCAAAAGGTCCCCTGGGACTGACTCCCAAGTGCTGTGATTTATATTAAACACAAAAGTTATTAAAGGGAGACAGACACCCAGAAAGATAGAGAGAACACATAAACCTTTTTCCCTTTAGAAAGTAGGCTGAAACAGAAATAAAAATGGTAATATATCCAAAAGCTGGAGAACTAAAACAATCTGTTAAAAGTCTGAGATTATAAAATTGTATACACTTGACATAAAAATATCAAAAGGTTCGTGCTGGCTGAAAGTCTTTGAGGAGAGCATTCCACAACCTGGACACCACCGGTGAGAAGGCCTTGTCTGTGATAGCTGCCCACTGCACCTCTGAAGATATCAGCACCCGGAGCAGGGCTTCTGATGCAGTTCTTAACTAACAGACACATTCACATTGGACAGTCAGTTCTTCACATCTTCCATTCATCTTCCATTCATCTTGTTCCAAGATGAATAGGCTTTTAATGGGCTCCAACCTTACTGCAGCCCCGTTTTTGTCAACAGAGGTGGGATTTCAGAGTGAGACCCAAGCTCATTCTTCTGGGCCCTATGTGTGGATATGTTCAAAAAGAGAATGTGGATGCCTGTGATTGTGCATGCCCCATATCTGCATGTGCAGGGGAAGAGTTATGGGAGAGGAAGAGGAAGAGCCTATGGGATTTCCTCAGTGCAGATCACTGACTTAATTGTATTGTGACTCTGAGACAAAAAAGATCCAACCTCTGGGCTGGAAGGTATTATTAGCATGTCTTGTTTGTTAAATGTGTCTTTCATTCATGCTGTTGAAAAGATTGACACATTTTATTATAAAGAGGGTCTTAGTTCTGTTTGTATAAATCCCATTAGGGATCTATTCTTGGAAAGGGACAGCTTTATAGGAAGAATGTTGGGGCTTGTAGCTTATGCATACATAGATAGCAGGGCATTTCATAAATAAACCAAAGACGAGTGAAGTACATTAACCTGAGTGCGTTCTGTGGAATTTGCTAGTGTAAATAAAAAGTGAGTGCATGATGCCACAACTTGCTCTTTAAAAAAAAAAAAAAGCTTGCTGAAGTATTTGCCAACATTTTCATTGCTGTATAAACGAATACTTTTTAAATTAAAATAAAAGTGGTCAAAACTGCCTTGGGATCAATTTGCTAGTAACTGAAGATCTGCTTTGAAACTACGTTAATTGCTGTATTCATTGGTTTGGCTTTTCCTGCCTTTACCAATGTATATAGTACCAAATATGTTTGTGAACCCCATACAAGAACCCCATACCAGAACAAGAACCCATTTTATAGTGGAACACTAGAAGAAATCCTTTAAAAGAAACTCAGAACCATGCTACTTGTGTATTTGTAAAAACAACAACAACAATACACAGATAATATTTTTAAACAATCGAAACAAACCCAAGCTCCGTGGTGGTTCCACACTTATGGATCACAAAGCAACATGAAAATGCTGGTGTAAACAAACATATACAGGCCGCATAGTTTCCTCACCTGGAGGCTGGAGAGCAGCAGCAGTAGCAAACTGGTCCTTGAAGGGGGCAAAAAGAATGAGGCAGTAAGCGCAGCACACACTAGAGGCAGCATACACAAAATGCATGCATGCCTTGTCAAATGAGAAGAATGAGCACATGTTGAATGAGATGCATGTTGCTTTAAAAAGTTCAAAAGAAGCAGTGGAGAAAGCACTGGGTTATGTTTTAAGAAGGTTATGTTTTAAGACACATGGCTAATTCTGCAAGTTTACACTATTCACATTCAGGATGTGCATATATTTTGTACTTCAATACAAATAAATTATTTGGTAACTTGAGCAGTATGGCCATTTTCTGCATGTACTGGACTGTGAAAGTGTATCGTTCAATCCTATATTGCCTAATTACATAAACAATGTATGTTGTTTTGCTTTTATTAGATACGTTATGAAACAAAATGAGCACAGTACCATAAAATGTTAATATGTATAGTTTCCACATCTGCTGTTATTCAAGTGCCACCCTTAAATTCTGCATTAGTATTCATGACAGCAAATGCCAATAATTTATAATAATGCAGAAAGGAAAGACTCCAAATCCATGACCGAATGAAAATTCTTTTTATTTAAATTGATTTTCCATTGATGTCCTGGGTTGTTGTTTTTTAAGAACTCTTGTAGCATGAGAAAGGATACAAAATTTTCCTATTCTAGTAGAGAGATTGTCTTTAGGATTCACCCAGGTTGTGTTCTGCCTGTACATCCTAAGACCAGGGGATAAGATGGTTTGAATTTGAGAAAGCACACACTTTCAAAGATGTGGCTAGGCTCTGTTCCCTCAATATATTTTTAAAAGTTGTATCAATTTCTATATTGACACCTCTTTGCCCTTTAAAAAAATGTATTTATAAATTTCATGTACAATAAAAATTAAAACCACTGATAAAACCTAAGAAAAGTTACATCTTAAAATACCAACACATCACGTCCATACATGTTGCGGCAATTCAAACACTACTTTTTCAGCCCAAGGAATAAAAAGAGGAATGCGTTGGGTGCATGTGTTTTGATATCTTTCACAGACATACCTACACCTTCCCAGCGCATTCCTTTTGTGTGTGTGTGTGTGTGTGTATGTGGGTGGGGGGAGGCAGACTGTCTGAAATGCTCCTCTACATGTGCTCCAAATTCTAGTTTAAACTAGTAGGCAGTGATTCAGATGATCCACCCCACACATATGACAAAGGAATACACTAGGAGGATGTTGGGATGTCTGCAAAAGACATCACAATGCATGTGCTCACGCTTAATCACATGGACAGTAAAATGTCCAAACTGGCCCATTTTCAGGAGGGAAATCAACTCCCTTCATATACATACCCTCATACATAGACACAGCGTGTGGGAACTTTCTGGTGTAGTCCCACACAAGTGTCTGTGCATGAATATTGTAATCACATGCATGGAGCTATTGCATGGTTCTTTCCCAACTGATCAGTAATAGAGATAAACACCTTAAATGAAAAAATGCTTAGCGTTTCTCTGAACAGAAGATAATCTGTCTTCTTATCTTGTTTGCAAAAGTTTAATATATCTTGTCATACCCAGTGCTTTTATTTAACCACCATTTTCTTTTGGCAGTAATATTACCCAAGAATTTCAAGTGTCTGCACAGAAGTTGTGAATTTATAGGCATAGCCGGTGAGAAAGTTTTGCTAAGAACATTAAGCTTCTTATAAGAGGAAATAATATTAATGGCTGAGAGTTGGGAATGGGATTTAAACTCTTAAATGAACCACAATTTTATATATACAAAAAATAGGAATAAAGATATTTTGTTTAATATGATTTTTAAATGTCTGCTGGAGCAGGTAATTTCAAGTACTGAAGATTTGCTTCAGTAGCAGTTAGGATAGATTGTCTTTTTCAAGCACCTTCCCCAGGGATGGCCCCAGCATTCTTCCCACATGTTCAGCCTTCCCAGCGCCAGTGCTAGGTTGGGATTTAAAGAGCTCCCACCCCCATAGTACCTACCACCACCACCACCACCACATAAGAACCAAGAATTAGCCCTGCTGGATCAGGCCCAAGGTATATCGAGTCCAGCATCCTGTTTCACACAGTGGTCCACCAGATGCTGCTGGGAAGCCTACAGGCAGGAGTTGAGGGCATGCCCTCTCTCCTGCTGTTATTCCCCTGCAACTGGTGTCAGAGGCATTCTGTCTCTGAGGCTGAGGTGGCCTATAGCCTTAAGACCAGTAACGGTTGATAATTCGAACCACCACCACCATCACCATGCTACTTGGGGCAATTGCCCTATGATTGGCTGCCTCCCTGTGGTGGGGGGAGGAAATGGCGCTGTTGGGAGTTCTAATACTCCCAATAGCACAGGCCTATTATTTATTGGTACTATGGAGAACCTTGTGAGATGGCAATCAATAGGAGGAAGAAAGAAGAAACTTTGCTCAGTGCAGGACTTTTTTGTTATGTGCTAAAAGACATGTTCAAGAAAGTGGGTCAAAAAGAATAGTGACTAGATCAGGCCTGTACAACATAAGGCCTGAGGGCCAGATATGACCCACGGGAACCTTTTTTGCTGGACCGTTGGTAGAAATTCTCTGCAGTAAGAGCATTCCAAAAAGGCAGAGGGCCACTCCTGGGGTCAGTTCCCTATTCTTCAAGGGGGCATTTCCTGTCCTCTCTGAAAATGCCCTACAACATGATCCCATGCATGTTTAATCCTAAACAAGCATGCTTATGACTGCAATCTGAAAGCAAAATGATTTAGGGAGAAAAGACGACATTTGTTTGGGGGCAGGCATGCACTCAGGTGCCCCAGTGACTGATCAAGGACAGAGACTATTTTGTGGCCACTAGTTAAAATTGTGGGTCCCTTGAGAAGGGTAATAGATCCACAGGTAACTAATAATTGCTTTCATTAATATTTTAATAATTAATTTTAATGTAATAATACACCAAAAATCAATTCCGGCCCCCAAACCTCACATTGTGGTTGGTTCTAGCCCACTGGGGAATTTGAGCTGAGCTCCCCTGAACAAGCTGGTTTTGTCTTACCTAATAACTTAAGGAAAGAAAAAATGGCAGACATAATGGGCAGAAAGTATGTAGGTCTTATGTGAATAAGATATAATTTCGGTCAAAGATATCTGAAGTATTAGTATTTCATCTGATCTCTGAGATGTTTCTCCATGTTGTAAGTTTGTTCTGAAGTGGAAACTATTTTTGTCTCTCATACTTGGCTTTTAAATTGTGGCATCAACCAGAGGTTAGCAGAATGCTTTTCTCACGCCATTTAGTAACCAAACATTCATACTTAATGACACAGACAGGGTGATGTCATCCTTCAGATAAATTCTTAGTCATTTGATGTCTGTTGGTGGCTTTCGTTGCTGTTAAACTAATTAATCAGCATCAGGACACAGGATATGGAAAGTGGAAGAAGACAGTAAAGCCCCTTTTGCTTTAATTAAAGTTTCTCTATTTGTGCCTTGAATAGATAATTTCCTGTGTCTTTAGAGCATGAATCTGTGTAAGGCAAGAAAAGGTTGCAGCTCTATAAAGCTGAGTCACCATTAATAAGTTGGAAGACAATATAAATGGTTTATCCTTATGCTAAAATCTAGGGGTGTGCAATTTGGATTTTCGGTGATTCGGTTCGGGACCCAAACCGAATCACCTCTGTTCTGTTTTGTGCCCGAATATGGGCCACCCGAATCACCCTTGATTAGGTTCGGATTCGGATTTAATCTGAATCCGAATCGATTCGGGGGGGAAGGGGCCCAGGGGCAAAATATTGGGGTGGGGTGGTAGTGCCCAATGGGTGGAAGCTACCACCCCAATTTCAGGGGGATTGAGCAAAGGGCTGATTTTTGGGGAATTTTTGAAATTTTAGTGACTTTGGGGCAGTTTGGGGGCATAGCATGGGATCTGGGCAAAAAGAGTAGGGTGGGGTGGTAGTGCCTAATGGGTGCAGGCTACCACCCCAATTTCAGGGGGATTGGGCAAAGGGCTGATTTTTGGGGAATTTCTGAAGTTTTCATGTCTTTGGGGCAGATTGGAGCAGAAAGTGGGGCCTGCAGCAGAATAGTGGGGTGGGGTGGTAGTGCTTGGGGCTATTACTGTTGTCCCAGTCCACGCCCGCCTTCTGCGCCCGCCCATTCATGCAGCTAGCACCACTGAAAGAGCAGCGAAGGGCTGCTTCTCTCGCCTTCTGGGAGCGAGGGGAGGGGTGGAAAAGCAAAAGGACTGGCTGGCTGTTGATCCTCCCTCGCCTGCAGTCAGTCCGCAAAGAAGAAAGGGAAAGTCTCCTCCTCCTCCAGTCAAAACAAAGTGAAACGCGCCTCCTCGCTCCTAGTCCCCCCGCCCAGATGCAAGAGCCCGGTTCCAGCCTAGACAAAATCCCATCCCTTTTCCCGTCCGCGCATCCTCTGAGGGCAGAGCCAGTGAGCATGTGTGCCACTGGACTGCACATGACCAACAGTGGAAGGCACTCAAGGCAGGAAAGGAGAACGCAGACAGCGTTGTTTTTCATGTCCCCCTTCCTCGCGCCGCTGCGTCCGTGCGCGCCACGCATGCGCAGAACACCCACAAGAGACATGGACGCAGGTACCTTAGGGTTTTATTATATAGGATACTTTTATACCGCCCAAAACTTACGTCTCTGGGTGGTTTACAACAAAAAAAAGAAAAGTTAAAACATTAGTTAAAACAGATAAATGACAACAAAGAAATTAAAATATTGGTTAAAATAAATGGCAGCAAAAAGTTAAAACATTACAACAATTTAAAACCTTAAAACAATATTTTAAAATAAAGTTAAAATTATTAAAACAGTATTTAATTAATAGCCTGGGTGAACAAATATGTCTTTAAACTTTTTTAAAAAATTGTCGGAGATGGGGAGGCTCTTATTTCAACAGGGAGTGTGTTCCAAAGCATTGGGACAGCAACAGAGAAGGCCCATCCCCGAGGAGCTACCAGACGAGCTGGTGGCAACTGCAGATGGACCTTTTCTGATGATAGGAGAGGAGAGCTGGTCTTGTGGTAGAAAGCATGACTTGTCCCCATAGCTAAGCAGGGTCTGCCCTGGTTGCATATGAATGGGAGACTTGATGTGTGAGCACTGTAAGATATTCCCCTCAGGGGATGAAGCCGCTCTGGGAAGAGCAGAAGGTTTCAAGTTGCCTCCCTGGCTTCTCCAAGATAGGGCTGAGAGAGATTCCTGCCTGCAACCTTGGAGAAGCCGCTGCCAGTCTGTGAAGACAATACTGAGCTAGATGGACCAATGGTCTGACTCAGTATATGGCAGTTTCCTATGCTGATCTCAATAGGCAGTGGGGTTCATGACGAAGAAGACGTTCTCTTAAAATACCCAGGGCCCAAGCTGTTCATGGCTTTATAGGTTATAATCAGCACCTTGTATTTTGCTTGGAAACTTATCGGCAGCCAGTGTAGCTCTTTCAATACAGGAGTAACATGGTCTCTCCAAGATGTCCCAGAGACCAACCTGGCTCCCGCATTCTGAACCAGCTGTAGTTTCTGGAGTAAATACAAAGGCAGCCCCACATAGAATGCATTACAGTAATCCAGTCTGGAGGTTAGCAAGTTATCAGCAAATGTACCACTGTTTTGAGGTCAATCACCTCAAGAAAACGGACACAGCTAGCGTATCAGCAGAAGATGATAGAAGGCACCTCTGGCCACCAACCTGGGACACCAGGGAGAGGCTTGGATCCAGAAGCATTCACACAGACTGCGCACCTGTTCCTTCTGAGGAAGTGTGACCCCATCCAGAACGGGCAGATCAAACTCATCTCTCGAGTTTCAATCCTGCACAATAAGTACCTTCATCTTATCTGGATTCAGTCCTAGTTTGTTATCCCAAATCCAGCCCATCATCACCTCCAGGCAGTCATTTAGGGAGGTTATGCCTTCTCCTGATGATGTTGACATGGAGAAATAGATTTGAGTGTCATCAGCATACTAGCAGCACCCTGCACCAAATCTCCTGATGATATCTCCCAGCAGTTTCATGTAGATGTAAAACAACATCGGAGACAATACAGAGCCCTGAAGGACACCATACGAAAGTTTAGATTTTGAAGAGCAACAGTCTCCAAGGGATATCATCTGGAACCTGCCCGAAAGGTAGGAGCGGAACCACTGCAAAGCAGTGCCCCTCACTCCCAACTCCCTCAGACGTTCCAGAAGGATACTATGGTTGATAGTATCAAAAGCTGCTGAGAGGTCCAAAAGAACAAGCAGAGTCACACTACTTCTGCTCTCCACCCAATTGGAAATCATCTATCAGGCTGTTCAAGGCAGTCTCCACCCTATAGCCCACCCGAAAGCCAGTCTGAAACTGGTCTAGATAATTGGTTTCCTCCAAGACTGTCTGGAGCTGGGAAGCCACGACCCTCTCAATTACCTTGCCCAGCCATGGAAGGTTGGAGACAGGCCTGTAGTCACCCAACTCTGAGGGATCCAAGGCAGGCTTCTTTAGAAGTGGTATAATAATTGCCTCCTTAAGACAATAAGGTATCCTTCTCTCCCTCAGAGAAGCTTTTGTGATCTCTACCAGGCGTCCTACAACAATCCCCTTGCTAGATATTATAAGCCATGTTGGGCAAAGGACAAGAGAACACATAGTAGGCTACACTGCTCCAAGCAGTTTGTCCACATCCTCAGGAGTCACAAACTGGAACTAATCCAGCCTCATCCAACTAATCCAACAAAAGGAGTCGCTGGACACCTCCACATCAGACACTGAAGTAATTGTGGAGACTGAGTCTAAGTTGGCCCGAATATGAGAGATTTTCCCCACAAAGAATTCATAAACACGTCACAGCAAGTAATCAATGGTTCCAGATTCTGATTCAAAGGAGGAGGGACACGTACTAGCCCTCTCACAACCCTGAACAACTCCACCAGATGTGAACTTGTGGATGAAATACGGGCAGTAAAGAATCTCCTATTGATTGATTTGATTTGATTTGATTTTGATTTTTATACCGCCCTTCCAAAATGGCTCAGGGCGGTTTACAATTAAAACAAACCATTAAAAGAGCTAAAACAAAAATTAAAAACAATATAACAACAATTAACAATTTAAAAATATTTTAAAAGAACAATTAAACAATCACAGTAATTAAAAACCCCACATATTGCCTGAGCATAGATCTTCTCATGTAGTCTATGTTGCAATCTGTCGGATTCGAGGCCATCTCAACATTTGGAAATTTGTCTCCCAAAAGCTGGATGGGGTTACACTTCCCTGGAAGGAGCAGGTGTGCAGCTTGAGAGTACTCCTGGACCCAGGCTTCACCCTGGTAACTCCGGTGGAGGCTATGTCCAGGAGTGCTTTTTATCAGCTCTGGCTGATTCGACAGCTGCATCCATTTTTTGAGGAGGACGACCTCAAAACAGTGGTGCATCAGCTGGTAACCTCCCGGCTTGACTATTGCAATGCGCTCTACGTGCGGCTCCCTTTGTATGTAGTTCAGAAACTTCAGTTAGTTCAAAATGCGGCAGCCAGATTGGTCTCTGGGGCAACTTGGAGAGATCATATTATGCCAGTTTTGAAACAGTTGCACTGGCTGCCAATATGTTTCCGGGCAAAATACAAAGTGCTGGTTATTACCTTTAAAGCCCTGAACAGCTTAGGTCCAAGTTACTTTAGAGAGCGCCTTCTTCTACATGATCCCCACCACACATTAGGGTAATCTAAAGAGGTCCGTCTCCAGTTACCACCAGTGCGTCTGGTGGTGACTCAGAGGCGGGCCTTCTCGGTAGCCACTCCTGGACTATGGAATGAACTCCCTGCAGAAATCTGCAGTCTGTTTACATGTGCTGGCAGGAACACATTGAAGGTTCATCTGTGTGGATATGTGGCTTGTGTGCCTTTGGGGCTGTGAACAGTTGTCTGGTGGAAGGTATGTATCTCCTCCCCCACCCCACCCACCCCTGCGCGCATGTGGACATGTGAACATCCCCATAGTATGAATAGGGCTCAGGATGTTGCAGTACCATAGCATTACTGAATAATATAATTACTGGAAATTTAAATTGCCTTTAAGGAGACGGCAGTTTGTACAGTACTATTGCCACTGTTGAAAATGCCTTGTAGCACTGTCTGTTTTAATTTTAACCAACGTCCATGTTTACTTCAATAACATATAGTGCACATCTGATGTGTATTGTCTTCATTGTAAAAATCACTAGTTTTTTTTTTTTAGTTTTTTTTTTAAAGAGCATCCAGTTCTGTTTGATTTACTGTCCTTTATACTATGGGTGGGCGGAAGGAATTCTTAGAAAGGGATGTTGCAACTGATGTCTCTGGTTGGAAAATGCCACGGCCTTGCTAGCTGCCTTGTCATTTGTTTCCTTGACCTCAATTAATGAAGTGTGTGATTCTAATTATTTTACTTGTTTATACATCACATTGCACAAATGAGTTTCAGTTGTCTGCAAAATGCAGACATGAAGAGAAAAAAAAACACTGAATAGCAAATTGCTGCGCGTGACTGTTCTGTTACAGAATTCTTCCAAAGGGTTTTTTTTTTAAAGGTGAGTGATCTAGGAGGATTGAAGGAACTGAACCATACCAAGAGACGATCTTTCCCATGGACCTTGGAGATCTGGTCTGTGGCCTCCTGTCTCCAGGGGAGGCCCCAAATGTTCTGGGGGTCCCTCTCCAGAAATATAAGCCAAGCAGCTAAACAGTACAAGCAGGTTAGGTAAAGGCAGAGCCAAAGCCTTCTGCCTCCAGGCCGAAGCAGCAGCAGTGGCAGCAGTCCCTAGTTCAACAGACGTGGAGGAGAATCAGGCAGGGGGAGGGAGGGAGAGGGCTCACTCCTCCCTTCAGATAGCCTACCCTCCCTCCCCAGGTACTCCTCCCCATGTGCACTTTTAGCACTTTTCCTTGGGCAGCCGCACAAGAGCATACATTTCTCCCCCACCTGCCCCGCATCCTGCCGCAGTGGCTGCATTTGCTCTGAGACCTTCAAGCACTCTGCCTGCCAATGGATTTCAGTCGTGGCTCTGCTTCCTGCCACCATTCAAACTCTGCAAAATGAAGCAGCCTTTCCCCCCTTCTCGTGGGTGCATGGATGGTGGGGGGCTTTGTCTATACTTTCACTGGCATGGGGTCTGCCAGCAGCAGCCGCTGCCGCCTCCACAGTGTTTCTTCTCATTCCGTGGCGGCTTCTCCCACTCTCTACCTGCACCTCCACGGGTGGTGGTAGTGGCATGGAGTGTGTGTGTGTGTATGGGGGCGGCGGCGGGAACCAGCTTCCTCTGGCTGCTTTGAGTGCCACCAGGGGAACCAGGAGGACCTCCCTGGCTCGGCTCCTGGTCTTCTGCTGGGCCTGCAGGCACCACTTTCCCTTGGCAGGAGGAGCCGAGGCTGTTCTTCACCAGCAGGTTTTATTTAAAAAAGGGAGGAGGGTGCTCCAAAGCCCTTCAGGTCCGGGCTCCAAAATAACCTAGGTGTGCCACTGGCAACACCCATGCATTTGTAGAGGGAGCCAAAAAATCTTTGAACAGCCCAATGCCAGATTTGCTCCCAAGAGAGTGCCTGAAGCAGATCTACCATAATACAAAAACCATATTCACATGTTATGTTCAGTGCATGTACAACCTGTGTGCAGTATATGCACATATATATCTGAATACATGTACAGTTATTCAGACACTGGGCCAGTTTTCCCCTTCAGACTTATTTTTTCTTGTTTGCACCCCCCCGCCTTCTAAATTTGCTTTGGCGTTTTTAATTTTGTTAAGATTAAATTTGCAATTGCTAAAAAGTTCAATAATAGCAATATAGGAAATGCAGTCTCGTGATATTTCTGCAAAAGTGCAGAAGGAAGAACGTTCTGTCTAGTCCTAAAGAACTTTTGCAACCTGGGAAAAATGAGTGGTGTTAACCTATTGGCAGGTTCCCAGGCAAAATTTACAGCCCTGACCTTTGTATTCTGTGATACTTTATTAACTTTATTTTGATATTCCATATAATTCAGCCTCTGAAGAAAAACTTGTTTGACCTGATCATACCCTAGAGAAGTAAGAGATTCTTTTGAAAGGTCATATGAAAGTAACTCCTTTCCAATTTCAGACTTCCAATTGTACATGTGCTCATCTGAAAAAAACTGAACCTTGAGCCAATAACTAATTATATACCTCCAAGCCTTCATCTCAGTTTGGGCATCCCAGTCTCTCATCTGAGTACTGTATTAGATACAAATCTAGGGCAGAGAGGATGGTCCTTAAGAATTTAGTTTGAACTGTCTCTATAGAATCCTGATTAATATAGATTCCGACTTGTGCCCTGTGTAGAATTTGGGCCAAGGTTTTAGACTCAGAGAGCTTTAAAGCTGCTGGAAATATTTCTCATTTTTGAAAAAATAGCTCTTAATGGCCATTGAAGATTTTAGTGCCATTTGCATAACATGCTCTTTATGGAACTTCCAAATCCCCATGGAATGGAATACTACTCCCAAATATTTAAAATTAGGAACAGTTCAATTCTGTTTCAACAATCCATTTTTGCTGTCTCAGTCTTGGCAAAAATACCATGATTTTTGCTTTTTGAAATTTGATAACCAGCCTGTTCTCTTTACAATATTGGATTTTAGATCTCACAGCTCTTTTAAGACTGATTGGAGTATGTGAAATGACTGCCTCATCATCTGCATTCAGAAGTAGGGGATATTAATTCCCGCAATTTTAGGTGGATGAACATCTGAGTTGTCTCTTTTGGACATCGAGTTAATACAGGAATTAAATAAAGAGGGCGCCAAGATACCCTAACCCTGCTTAACCCCTTTATAGGTGGTAATCATTTTCAAGACCAACCCTTGCGGGTTGCATCTCACTCTTAGGGAATGTTCATATACATTTGTGTTCTGGGGGTTCGTGATCTGAGGGTTCTTCTGGACTTGTGGCTCCTGCTTGAACTGCAGGTGGAGGCTGTGGCCAGGGGTGCTTTTGCCTAGTTTCAGCTGGTTCGCTAGTTACAGCCTTTTCTCGACCGGCAGGCCCTGGCAACAGTAACTCCTGCCTTTGTTACCTCTTGTTTGGATTACTGTAATGCGCTCTACCTAGGGTTGCCTTTGAAAACGATTTGGAAGCTTCAACTAGTCCAGAATGCAGCGGCCCGCCTCCTCATGGGTGGCTGTAGATTTGATAGTGTCACACCTCTTTTATGGTCACTGCACTGGTTGCTTGTTCACTTCCTGGTCCAATTGAAAGTACTGGTTCTCAACTACAAAACCCTTATGGGCTTAGCACCTGTATATCTCTTGGATCGCCTCTCTCGGCCAGTTGTATCCTGTGAGGTCCTCTCAGCTTGGCATCCTTAGTGTCCCAGGCCCTGGTGTAGTGTGTGTTGCCTGGGCCTGTAGGAGGGCCTTTGCTGTGGCAACCCCCCTTCTCTCCCAGATTCATTCAGCCCCCTCCCTGGCTGCTTTTAAGGCCCTTCTTAAGACCCACCTGTTTCACCAGGCGTTTGCCCTTTTAAAAATTATTTTTATTTTATTTTATTTTATTTTGATAGTTATTGGTATTGTTGTTCAGCGCCTAGATTCTTTGGAAGAGACGGTGTAGAAGAACATTTTAATAAACAAACAACTTCTGGAAGCCTCCCATTCAAACACTGACAGGGTCTAGACCTGCTTAACTTTAACAACGTGTTTGTATCATGTGCCCTGAAACCATACCCAGAGACTAGCAAGCCACAGTTCCCCAAGTTAATATGTAATACAAATTTGACTATTTGAGCCCAGCTTGTGGTTTGATTCTTTCCAACATAACTCAAAACATATTTTTTAAAAAGACAATAGTTTTTAACATCCACATAGTAAATAATTTCACAGACATGCCAAATTTGAAAACAAATTTTAAGAGCATTAAATAACATGTTCAACTATTAATACCTTATAATGTACAGTATTATTAAAATATTATGAATAAAATTACTTTTTAACTTTTCTGGTTTGGTATAATTTTTCCTACATGCTAAGTAATTTTAAAATAGCATCCAACATTTGAAAAAGAAACACTTAAATTTGGGGTGCATAAAAGGCTTTAATTCAAAGGATAATTTATTTTGGATTACCAAATCGAAGAAATCCCATCTCCCTCTCATCCCCAAGCGAATACCTTTTCTTGTGTGCTCTAGTAGTTTTGTTCAGGGGCATAGCCACTGTTGGGTGACCAGGTTCAAAGAACCTGGGCCACCGCCCCTTAGGGGCTGCACCTCGCAGCCCTGACCCCCCCGCCCCCGTGTCTGACGTCAGACGCAGGGGGCCTGGTTTAGCTCCCGAGTGGGGCCATGAGGCCCCGTTCGGGAGTTAAATGGCCATTGCTGCGTTCACAGCGTGGCCAGGAGTGGCTCTTCCCTGCCTTAAGGCAGGGAGAGCCGCTTCTGGCCATGCTGCAAACGCAGTGCTGGCCTTGATCTAGCTCCTGAATGGTGCCGCTCAGCCCCGTTTGAGAGTTAAATGGCCAGCGTTGTGTCTGCAGTGCGGCCATGAGAGGCTCCCCCCGCCTTTAAGTCAGGGAAGAGCTGCTCCTGGCCACGTTGCAAACACAGCTATGGCCATTTAACTCCCGAACAGGGCCTCACGGCCCCACTCAGGAGCTAAACCAGCCCCCCATGTGTCTGACATCAGATGTAAGGGGCGGGGCCGCGGCAGTGGCTGGACACGGGCCGTTGCTGGTCTGGCCCCGCTACTGCTTTTGTTCACATAGTGGTAAAACATGGTTAAGTTATGTCTGAACTGGGCCACTGACATGGTTTCACCCAAGCAACCCCAGGAATTGTATTTTTGTGAAGGTGCTGAGAACTCTGTTAGAGTAACAGCTGGTTGACAAAACTACATTTCTCAGGGTTCCTGAAACTCAGGATAGAATTTAACTAGTGATACAAACATGCCTTCATTGAAAAAAGCCTGTGCTCGTAACACAGTCTCCCACTTTACTCCTAGAAGTAGAAATTTTATTTCTCACCATTTTTCTCCCTCATGAATACCTGATTTGTTTTAAGTTGTAATGAAGTAGCTCTGATGGTCCTGTATGTGGGCCATGCCACCCCATGGAAAAGGGATCCCCCCAGTTCTTTTTTATTTATTTTTATTTTTTTTTGACATTTTCTGCTTAACTATTTAACCTTAGCTGGAGTGCACATCCTCTCTCATGGCCTCTCTTTGATATGTGAGATTAAGCCCCAATGACATGGTGAGCTTTCCTCTTGTCAGCTTGCTCTGACAAATATGTATGACATGTTTCTCAACTCTTTTCTCTCCCACTGCTGTGGCCTCTGTTTGTAGCACTTGTCTGCTAATTGTCTTGGCAATAGGGGCCCTATTGACAGTTATCTTTACAGGGCTGTTTTATCCTTAATGTATGTGCCTAACTCCCTGTTGATGTTAATAGGACTTAATCACACATATCAAAGGGATAATAAACCACTTACAAGAGTCTACAGCCATCACTTGGGAAATGCACCTAATTACCATTAGTTCAGCAACAGGGCTGCTTGCAAATGTGTTTCTTATTGCCTTGTGATGAAGTGCACTGCTCACTTTGCTCCTTCAAAACCTTCTGGTTCCACTTTAGTGGGCCTTATAGCCAGGTGTTCTATTTCTTTGATTTGACTTGACTGCAGGCAATTAAGGCTCATCTCTTTCTGTTTTAAATCCCGTGCCTTGTTGACTTTATAATATCGAGCATCACAGAATGGCCCTTTTGAGCTTTATGTGTTACTGCCACTGGGGTCTGTAAATTAGCTCTTTTCAATGGCGCTTCAGGCCAGTGTTTAGTTTCTAAGAGAAAGGTTTCTGGAGCCTGATGTGAAGAAATTGGCTGAGAAAATACTCCAGTTGAGACGATAACTCTCTTGGGAAGAGCCATGAAGTCCTTTTTTGAATTTCACTTTAGTGTTGGTTGCTTCTGCTGGAACCCTTTCCCTTGATCCCTAATCTCAGCTCTTGCGCTGCGGTTACTCGGAGCTGTTTCATATATTACATTTTTTACAGGTACCGTCAAAACATTATCCAACCACATTACTGTATGCTCCACTGATTTAAGTTTGAAGGTTAGGCACATACTTAAATATCTCTCATTGAAGTCAATGGGAACTTAAAACTGCTTCATTTGGCTGGATTGAATTCATTATGTATCCCTATAGAACTGTCATATGTGAGTATGAGAGTGTGTTTCCTGCTTTATACATCATGCTACATGCACCATGTAGCTGGGTTTGTCAACCAATACGTTTGCTGCTACATAATGTATATGAAGCATTATTTCATGTGAACGGCAAGATACTCTTGTTTAGCAATATTTTTTCCATATGCTCTAGGATTAAGATTTAGCACTAGGAGTAGTTTCTGGGGTCAGATCCTGGTGAGCCCTGACTCAAAGTAGGACACAATTTTGCTCATTGTGCATTGATTTATTTACAGTTTCTTTTTGCTAGTTTATTTTCAGTGATTCACAACACTATTTCTTAGAGTGTTGGAATTAGTCTTTCCAAAGATGGGAGTTGGACTTAAAAACACATACTTAATAATGATAAGCTTCCTTATCTCTCAAGACAGTAGTTAAGTGGATTTTACTTTTCTTTGGCAAAACATGGGGCTGTAATAGTGTTGTTTCACATTTGACAAATGCTAGGATTTTTACAAGTGTTGTCTGTAAGGATTAGCTAAGTGGCAACCTCATTGTTCTAAATAAAAGGCGTAATAGGATTAGGCATTTCAGCTCCTGTTTTTTATCACTTAATTGGGACATCTTGGTCTAGAGCCAGCCTATATTAAGTGAAACCTTACCTATTCTACGTTGAAGTGCTGTAATTTGAAGGTAGTAGTTTTAAGGCAGGAAAAATTATCAAGTATATGTCATTAGAAAATTCTCCTTTCATTATTGATTGAGTGACCGCTATTAGCTGTCAGATGCTTTCCAACAGCTATGCTTCAGTGAGAATTGGCTCCCAACCATGCATCTAACAAGGGGTCTGTGATGTTTTTGGTTAATCCATTCCTTGATCCAGACAAGCTTTTGAATGGGGCTTTAGTTACTTGTGTTCCAGTCCTGGTGTAGAGGCAGAGCTAACAAATAGCCAGCAGCAAGAGCACTGAAAAGCAGCCTGCACTTGCCTCTCTGTACATAATACATATTTAATTAAACTACGAATGTTCCTGATTTTACTTCACTGCCTGGTCCTTGTGTGCCACAACTTCTCTTTCTGGATTCTATAGGGTCCAACATGGTCCATTCTTCACACACTGGTTTTTACAAGCGAGGCAGAAAAAGCATACACAGGTGTGAAGATCAGGTGTGTATCTCTTTTACTGCACACACTACTGGGACAGGATATGAGAAGAGACATGACATGAGAAAAGGTTTACGCTATGGTCGCACATGATTACAAATGGGTAACGGCTAATCTTGCACTGATACATGGGTGGCGAGTGCATGCTGAGCAGAAACAAACAGACCTGGTGGCAGGCAGGGCAGGTGTAAATAGGGGAAGCACCACCTGTTGCCATGGGCACACATGAGCGCGTGCACCACTAGCAGCTACTGGGCTTGCGATACGTATACATTTTATTTATTTACTAGTATTTTTAAGCCCGTTATGATAACGGGCGCTAGCTTTCTATCCCGTCTTTTCTGTCTCTCTCTCTCTCTTTCTGTCTCTTCCCCCCCCCTTGTCCCCTCTCTCTTTTTGTTTTTTGTTTTGTTGTTGTCTCTGTTTTTGTTCTTCCTTATTTTGCTTTTACTTTTTTGGGGGGGGGGTGGATGAATAACGGCCAAAATGGCCCATGAGAAGGTGGCCGCCCCCGCCTATCGCCCTCCCGCGCACCCAGCTGCCGGAGCCCACCTTACCCGCTCCAGCCCGAAGGAGAAGAGAGGAACTCGGGAACAGAGCTACTCTCTGTGTTAAGCTGCTGCCCACACTGTCGCAATGGACGCAATAGGCGTCTTTGCGTCCATAGCGGCAGTTTGAGCAGTGACTTAGCACAGAGAGGAGCTCTGCTCTTTTCCCTCGGGCTGGAGCGGGTAAGGTGGTCTTCGACAGCTGGGAGGGCGATAGGCGGGGGCGGCAACCTTCTCATGGGCCATTTTGGCCCTTAATCTTTTTTGGGGGGGAGCGGGGAAGGTGATTTTGGGCAGCTGGGAGGGTGGGTGAGCAGGCGGCGGCGGCTGTGAGCGGGCGGGGGCCTCGTTGGCGGCTTCGCCGCCACCTCGCCAAGCTTCATTTTGGGCAGCTGGGAGGGCGGGTGAGCAGGCGGGGGCGACGGCTGTGAGCGGGCGGGGGCCTCGTTGGCGGCTTCGCCGCCACCTCGCCCAGCTTCCCTGTCCCCCGTCTTGGTCTTCCCCCGTCGCCATTGCCCTCGCCTTTTTCAGGGCGGCCGCTTCTGGCTGCCTCGGCCTCCTCTTGCCGTGCCTCAGCTCATGGCCGAGGCGGCGGCTCCGCCGCCACCTTGGCCACTTTCCCCCGCCGCCACACACCGGCTAATGGCCGCCCGTGGCTGTGGGACACTGGTGTCTGAGGTCCTGTGTCCCTTGGGCTCTTCTGGGCCTGCGCTTTGCGCAGGCCCAGAACAACCCAGGGAGGCAGGGACGCAGATCCCCAACGTTCCAAAGCCACGGCCACTCACTTAGCCTTTTATTATATAGGATTTAAAATATTTTTATACCACCCACACCTTAGTTCTCTGGGCGGTGTACAATAACACAAAATAAAATGACAATAGAAAATTTAAAACATTACAACAATTTAAAGTTTTAAAATAATGTTAAAACTATTAAAACAGTATTTAATTAAAAGCCTGAGTGAACAGATGTGTCTTTTAAAATCTTTTAAAAGTTGTCAGAGATAACTCAGAGATAAATAAGAGGCAGCTCTTATTTCAGCAAAGAGTGCATTCCAAAGCTTCAGAGAAGGCCTGTCCCTGAGTAGCAACCAGATGAGCCAGTGCCAACTGCAGACGGACCTCTCCTGATGATCTCAATGGGTTGTGGGATTCATGAAAAAGAAGACGACATTCTCTTAAATACCCAGGGCCCAAGCCGTTTAGGGCTTTATAGGTTATAGCCAGCTCCTTGTATTTTGCTCGGAAACTTACTGTCAGCCCGTGTAGCCCTTACATGGTACATACAGTACATATGTCTGTTATCACCCAATGTAAACACAGAAAGTGGTTCCCCCTGAACTTGCCCTAAGTAATGAATTGATGATGTCCCCAGAAACTGTTGCTTTGTGTTCAGAGAAATTAATAGCCCATGCATTGCAAATGGATATTTGAAAGATGCATACAATGCAGCCACTAGAAACAAACCTTATTTAATACCTCTCAAGTTTTCTTAGAACAGTTTCTTTCCTCTGTAGAACTAACATTCCTGTTCCTGCAGAAATGACATCTTTCCAGTGGGATCCCATTGTAAGTGGATATAGACCTACGGCTTCTCAGGATACCATACAGGAGAAACCCGTTATTTGCCGAACTATTTGCGGTTCCGTGTATCCACAAGTGTAAAAAAAAACACCCAGCCTCTATATCCGCATATATGAAAAAGTTAAAACTCACATATGATAGAGGGCTGGAAATGACTGGGGAGGTCATTTCCAGCCGCCATTTTGTGTTCAGGAACCACTTGGGGGCTCATTTCATTTAAAAATAATGAAAATCCCCCAGAAAAAGTCATGATTTCCCCCCATTTAGGACTTTTTTGGGAGCATTTGTGGAGCATGGCTGTACTCCTACAGATCCGTGGAGCACAGTAGGGCACTTTATTTGGCCTGTTTTTCCTATTTTTCCTTTATTTTTACTGTGATTTTACCAAGTCTAGGAACCTAACCCCAGCAAACCCATTGACTCAATTACTCAGTATCCATGGTTTCTCTATCTCCAGAATGGAACCCCCACGAATAACGGGGTTCTCCTGTACAGTTTCGCTTTCTCCATGTGACTTTCTAGAATAGAATTCCCAGCTTCACAAAGTCTCACCAAACAGCCTTCAGCTAATTGATTGATTGACTGATTGATTAGATCTTGATATTGTTTCACCCAGATGGTTCTAGGCAGTTCACAAATGTGGGATTATCAATTTTGGTAAAACTTAGCTGGCTGCCAGATGAGAATTATCTCTTGAAAGGAGAGAGCTCTTTTTGCACCCAAAGCCCAAGAAGAGACAGAACACGAGAAAAGGGTTACACTATGGCCACACGTGATTGCAAATTGGTAATGGCTAATCTTGCGCTGATAGATGGGTGGCGAGTGCATGCTGAGCGGAAGCAAACAGACCTGGCGGCAGGCAGGGCAGGTGTAAGTAGGGGCAGCAGTACCTGCTGCCACTTGGGCACATGCAGTACTAGTACCTGGTGATGTGCCCTAGACCCTTCCAGAGCGCAACTCAGCCCACACTGGCACCCTTCCCTGCTCCCCAGTTTTCTTTCTTTCTTTCTTTCTTTCTTTCTTTCTTTCTTTCTTTCTTTCTTTCTTTCTTTCTTTCTTTCCTTCCTTTTTTATTTTCTTTTTTGCACATGCAAAAATATACATGCAGGGGTGGCTGTTCATAGGATATATGTGTAGTCGTGCATTTAAAATAGCTACCTCTTCCTCTTAGAACACCAGTCTTCTGCATGAGTAGTGGCACCGAAGAGGAGCCTTGCTGACTACCTGGCTAACTTAGCTGCTTGCTCATTTAGTCACTTTAGTTTTTTCAATAGTTAACAGTCCTCTCAAAATTCCACAGAATAGATGTCCCCTCTGAATATTATCCCATCCTTTTAGTAAATTCCTAGAGTGATAATGCCCTGGCACAGCAAGTATTTGGATTGGGCAAGTATTGGGCAATTAGCAGTTAAAGAAACTAAATATACAGTTCTGAAAAGGCTGGAGCTACAAAGCCTATTGAGTCAAAAAGGAGAGTTAATGCCAATGCGTGCATTGATAAGTAAAGGACAGAAGGAATTTTTGCAACTGCAGAGCAATTACTAATCCTAATTGTCACTTCAGATTTTATTACTTTCATGTTCTTTGCTCACTTATGCTCATATAAAGCCTTTTATAAATATTGAAGGGCCACTTTGAATGATTTTCAGACCTTGTACAAACAGAAAAAGGTTGCAGTGCCAGTGGTTGAACTTTGTGGAATTTATTATTCAGTAAAGAAAGCAACTGAGGAGTATTGGGGTTGTAGTCTGATGTGTGTAATTAAAGGTGTTCAAGAACACAATTCTCTGTAAAGCTGAGACTAACATTGCATCCATTTATTATTTTTTCCTTAATACCTGCTTGAAATTTTTTCAGTTTAATTTCAGTTTAATTAAAATTTCAGTTTAATTTAATGATTACTTTTTGTGTTATGCACAGTTTAGCAAATGTTTTGAACACAGAATCTAAATTATATTTTAAAAACCTTTCATGTAATTGTTCAGGCGCAAATTGTGGAATACCTAAACCTTTGCAACATTTGTATACCAGTTCAGCGTTAATTCAATACTTGGAGATGTCCCCACACATTTGGAAGTATTAACTATAGAAATAAAATTCACAGAATTCCATCCAAAGTGCTGGACAACCAGTTTTAATACTTTAAAAATGTTGAATGAAAATAAGGTAGTAGTACCAATAGCAGTTTTACTTAAGCCTTCCCCTTAAACAAATCAGAGCAAACTAGACATTTGGGGGCAGCTACATTTTTGACAAATATGTGCTCCAGATGGCTAAGGCAAATGTTTAGGTTTTTTCCAATACTAGTATAGACCTTCAGGTTGGGTAAAGGGAATAGTGCTGGAGAAAGGTGCCCATCATTCACTCTACCCATGTGATTCTTGCATACATTTGTAACCAGAGTGGAATGGGACTGAAAGATGGGGAAATAACTGTTGTAATGTGGCAACTGGTTCTTCCCTCCCTTTTTTTTTGCTTGCAAGTGTCACAAATATTTCCAAATCAAATATTGCAGTTTGGGATCCCTCCTAGAAAGCCCCTTTGGAAGTGACAAATAATATAACAAATGGCAAACCCTCTCACTGATTTTTTAGGTAAAAATAGTTTTTGTTTCCAACATACATATCAAAATGAAGGAAATTTCATTTTTAAACATTTTAAGAAATTTCACTCACTGAGAATACAATTGAACATCTGAAATTTTCTTACTAGAGCAAAACTACACTGTGATTGGTTGTTGAACATCCTTGCCAGCTGTGAGTTCTTTGCACTGGGCAAAATGAGCAAAGTTCATTTACATGGGAATTTTAATATACAAAGTGCTGGTTATTACCTATAAAGCCCCAAACGGCTTGGGCCCCCAAACCAGGTCTTCTCTAGGGTTTCCCTGACATTCTGGAATGCACTCCCAAATAAAATCAGAATCTCCCCATCTGTGGTTCTTTTTAAGTGACTTTTCTTTGGGAGGGGAATATATATCTATATCTATATATATGTGTGTGTATGTATATATCTATATCTCTCTCTCTGTGTGTGTATATATATGTGTGTGTGTGTGTGTATAAATATATAAATAAATCAGACATTTAGTTTATGATGTTTTACAGTTTTATTTATGGTAATTTTAATCTGTTTATATATTTTTAGGTTTTGGTTGTTTGATTGGAATGTAAACCACCAAGAGATTTTGTATAGGGCAGTATATAAATGCCATATCATTATGGCAATATAGGGTCAGTGTCGTTTAAGCCATTATTTTCTTTTAAGATGTCTGTCATCCCATGGAGACAGACCAAAAGGAGAGGAGAGCTGGTCTTGTGGTAGCAAGCATGACTTGTCCACATAGCTAAGCAGGGTCTGCCCTGGTTGCATATGAATGGGAGACTTGATGTGTGAGCACTGCAAGATATTCTCCTCAGGGGATGAAGCTGCTCTGGGAAGAGCAGAAGGTTTCAAGTTCCCTCCCTGACTTCTCCAAGATAGGGCTGACAGAGATTCCTGCCTGCAACCTTGGAGAAGCCTCTGCCAGTCTGTGAAGACAATACTGAGCTAGATAGACCAATGGTCTGACTCAGTATATGGCAGTTTTCTATGTTCCTATGAACTGCTAATAAAGATTTGAATACATTGGTGTTCAAGATTTGAACACATTGGTAACCAAACAGGTTACTTTTTTGCTACAGAATCCTTCCTGTACATTTGTTTATTGCTATAATTTATAGTCTTTTCTATGATAAAATCACACTCAAGGTAACTTAACATAAATGCACAAAATACATTAAAATGTATGGGATCACACGGTAAAACCATAATACAAACTAGACTGTACATAGGGGGAGTTTCCAGCCATTTCCATGGACATAGCAGTCCTTTTTGCAGCCACTGGAATAGACGTATTATTTTTTAATTCAAAGATGTATAAGCTGTTCCTGAGGAAACTTAGTAATGCGATTGATTGATTGATTGATTGATTGATTGATTGATTAAGTGCCGTCAAGTTGGTGTTGACTCTTAGCGACCACATAGATAAATTCTCTCCAGGATTATCTGTCTTCAACTTGGCCTTTAAAGGTCTCTCAGTGATGCATTCATTGTTGTTATTGAGTCCATCCACCTTGCTGCTGGTGGTCCTCTTCTTCTCTTTCCTTCCATTGGATAATGTTTCTAAAGTATGATAGTTTGAGTCTGGTCATTTGTGCCTTGAGTGAAAATTCTGGATTGATTTGTTCTATGATCCATTTGTTTGTTTTCCTGGCTGTCCATGGTATCCTCAAAAGTCTTCTCCAGCACTAAAGTTCAAAAGCGTCAATACTTTTTCTATCTTGCTTCTTCAAAGTCCAGTTTTTGCATCCATAGAGTGTCACGGGAAAAAACATTGTCCAAACTATTCTAATCTTTGTAGGTATAGACACGTCATGACATCTAAATATCCTTTCCAAGGCCTTCATTGCAGCCCTACCAAGTGTTAATAATGCAGTTACAAGCAAGTAAAATCAATATGTGCAATGAAACACAAGGACAGAGCAGAATAAAGCAGTGGCAATAAATCATAAAGCTATAAGAAATTAGTGGAACAAAATAAAGCCAGATTCCAATCCTGAGATGAAATGACCAAGCAAATAAAAATGTCTTCATCTGGCACCAGTGGCAGAGCCAGGGAATGGAGGCCCAGCTTCTGCCCCATCCTCAGCAGCCCCGCTGTGTGTGTGCTGTGAACACCAGTTGCACCCCTTGCATGTGACATCATACACACACGGGCATCGCCCAATCACTGGAGGGCCCAGGTGAGCTCTCTGGAGTGTATTCCAGCCAGTGTTTGCTGGCTGGGTGCATTTATCTCCTGTTCACTCCCTCCAGTGAGGGAGAGAAAGGAAAATAAATTCACCCAGCCAGCAAAAGCAACCCTTCCATGGCTCGCGGCTGAGTTCTCACCCATTTGCTCAATGGTGGTTCTTCCTCTGCCTGGCACCAATATGGCATTACAGACAGCACCAGGCAAGTTTCTTTCCTGAGGTAGGAATTCCTCAGCTGGGCTACCACAACTGAAAAACGCCCTCTCCTCAGTCATCACTCAGATGGTGATGAGGGAACCTGGAGGAGGACCTCGGATGATGAACACGATGTCATGGAAATGGCTGTGATCTGCCTCCATTATTCAGTGACTCTGAGGTTTAAACAAAACATCTCATGGATTACTGAGCCTAGCCTAATAAGTTACTGGAACTGTGTGTGTTTAGGCCACCAAGCCTTCTTCAGTCGCAGAAGAGAAGATGGATGGGCAGTGTTAGCCCTTGTAATTGCACAGTGAAGCCCCTGGATTGGATTGGCCAGGCCTGGTAAAAAGTACCAGAGCTCCCTAGAAACGTATATGTCACGGGAATACTATATAAATATTAAGATGAATAGGAAGATAGCAATAGAACGAGTACATGCAAGCTTTGTTTAACCAATTACATTAAATTCATCCGCTCATTAACTGTGGTGGAGGTTTTTTGTTGGGGGAGTATTGTTTTTATAAGTCTGCATAAACAAAAATTCATTTTAATGTGCAAATGTTCAAAGCAGCTTTCTTCCAAACAAAATATTACAAAATTTTATCACTGCTAGGTATTCCTGTTTATGTTATTGTTCGGAAAGACATGATGTGAATATGTGGCTGTTAACTTATCTGATATAATCTGTTCTCTTCAAGAGCAAAACACATGCTGCCAACCTTTTGTTATCTAATTTCCCAACTGCAGTACAGTACTGAGTCCTGCCAAATTTGCTTACATGTTACAAGCACTCACCATTGCCTTAGTTATCTCTTCCTGGTAGTCTGCATCCTGCCACTTAGCTGGAAGTCTCTCACTCACATTCATACACACACACACACACACACACTCATTCATGTTTCCTACTAATCATTTTTTAAAAACCAAAAAGCTAAAGTCACGTGCAGAAACAACCTAGCACATGCAAGGAAAATCAGATATATCATAAATGTTGAAGATTTTCTTAAATTGTGTTCCTTAGTGTTAGAACACTTTATTTTAAAACTTTTTAAAACACAGAAATTAAGGTTGTGTTGAAATGGGGAAAAAAAAATTAGATTCCTAGTTGCCAGCATTGGATGTTTGTTTCATTTTTTAGGAACCAGCTTCACATTTTTTGATTCAAGGCATGCAAAAGAGCTGAAAATGTAATGTGAATTCCTTAGCACCAGCATCAATTAATTGTTGTGCAAAGACAGAAGGAAAGGAAAAGGAAAGGTTGTGCCATTGAGTTGGTGTTGACTCCTGCCGACCACAGAGCCATGTGCTTTTCTTGGTAGAATAGAGGAGTGGTTTACCATTGCCTCACCCCGCGCAGTATGAGATTATGCCTTTCAGCACCTTCCTATATTGCTGCTGCCCTGATATAGGAGTTTCCCATATTCTGGGAAACACACTAGCAGGGAGTCAAACCAACAGCCTCCTGTTCTCTAAGCAGGCTGCTTTCCCGCTGCACCATTAGGTGGCAAAAGAAGGCGCATGGATTTCCCCCCCCAAAAAAATCTTGATATTGTGGAATAGTTATACTGTACTGAGTCACCCTAAGTGGCGCAGCGGGAAAATGCTTGACTAACAAGCAGAAGGTTGCCGGTTCGAATCCCCACTGGTACTACATCGGGCAGCAGCGATACAGGAAGTGCTCAAAGGAATAATCTCTTACTGTGCAGGAGGAGGCAATGGTAAACCCCTCCTGTATTCCACCAAAGAAAACCACAGGGCTCTGTGGGTACCAGGATTCGAAATCGACTTGATGGCACACTTTACCCTTACCTTTACTGAGTGGTGATTACAGCTAGGACAGATAAGGTTGCTGTCCTTTTTCGGGGGGGGGGGGGAGTGGACCGAGAGAGAACACAGGTGCTGATATTTAGTAACTCTGTACATGTGAAGAAGATTCTAATATGCTCCCACAACCTTAGATGTTTGAGGATGGTGCCAACTACCTTAGTGTCTGCAAATTAATTCTCTTTCTGCACAACAAAAATAGAAAATAATCTATTTAAAAATTTAATAACTCATTAAAAATACATAAAACACAAAGTTATAAATGGGGCAGCCGCAGCTTGGCCAAAGCTTTATGTTTACCTTGGTAGCCCTTAGTGCTTTTGCCTCACAGTCATTATTTAGCAGTTTCAAATGGTTTTTATATTTAATGCATATATGATATCTGACTCTGCAGCTGAGCTTATGTAACAAACTAATAATTTATAACTATGTAAATAGTTTGTCTCCAGATATTCATCCCCCCCCATCTTTTTACTTAAAATTATTATTACATCAACAGAAGATATCAAAATCAGAATAATGGTTAAGATTTCTGTAGTTTCTCTTCACTTTGCTCCATATTTCTAAGACTTTGAAATGTGTAAACAAAGGTAATGCATAAAGCAACTTAATAAGCTTGTTCACATGACTGCTAAGTGGGTAGAATAAGTGTCCTACTACGTTCAGGAACTGTATGCCCTCCCTATTTTCAAACATGTGTGAATTAAAAGTTAGGTTGAAGGAGGGTTAAGTCATGTCCCCTGCTAACTGAGCAAAGAGGCACCTTTTAAAAATGGTGGTTCTCTTTATTTAGATTGTGAGCCCTTTGGGGACAGGGAACCATTTTATTTATTTATATCTTTGTAAATCTGCGTTGCAACTTTTGTTGAAAAGCGATGTACAAATATCCGTCGTTGTATTGTGTGGGAGGCAGGTGCAGATGGTGTTTCCTTCTACCTTGATAATATGATGGGTAAAAGTGCTGGGTAGGACAATGCCATTGGCGCCTGTGCTTGCTTCCCACACGATACCTGCACCCGCCCCAACTTAGCTTTTAATTCACACATGACTGAAAATCAGGAGCATGCACAGCTACCCAAAGTTGTGTGAACGGTCATATGAACAATATATGTTCATGGATATACCTTTCAGCAGTCTTTTAAAATCTCTTCAGATTTATAAATACATTAGAAGATAAGTATATTTGATTTTATCTTGACTTGAGGAAGATAACTGTGTGGTACAGTTAATCTTGTTTGTGTAAATAATGCAGAATAAGAGGCCCTTTTAACTATACATCATGTGTTAAAATGTACCATTTCTCATTTAAAAACTATTGCTGCACTATGTCTGTATTATACTAAATATACAGGTGAAACTCGGAAAATTAGAATATCGTGCAAAAGTCCATTAATTTCAGTAATGCAAGTTAAAAGGTGAAACTGATATATGAGACAGATGCATTACATGCAAAGCGAGATAAGTCAAGCCTTAATTTGTTATAATTGTGATGATCATGGCGTACAGCTCATGAAAACCCCAAATCCACAATCTCAGAAAATTAGAATATTACATGGAACCAAGAAGACAAGGATTGAAGAATAGAACAGTATCGGACCTCTGAAAAGTATACAGTGTACTGTGCTTGATTGGCCAGCAAACTCGCCTGACCTGACCCCATAGAGAATCTATGGGGCATTGCCAAGAGAAGGATAAGAGACATGAGACCAAACAATGCAGAATTGCTGAAGGCCGCTAATGAAGCATCCTGGTCTTCCATAATACCTCATCAGTGCCACAGGCTGATAGCATCCATGCCACGCCGCATTGAGGCAGTAATTGCTGCAAAAGGGGCCCAAACCAAGTACTGAATACATATGCATGCTTATACTTTTCAGAGGTCCGATATTGTTCGATTCTTCAATCCTTGTCTTCTTGGTTCCATGTAATATTCTAATTTTCTGAGATTGTGGATTTGGGGTTTTCATGAGCTGTACGCCATGATCATCACAATTATAACAAACTAGTATTTTTAAGCCCGTTATGATAACGGGCGCTAGCTTTCTCTCCCGCCTTTAAATGGTTTTTTTTAAGTGTTTTTTTTCTTCTTTGTCTCTCTCTCTGGTGTTTTTTTTCCCCATTATCCCCTCCTCCCTCTGTCCTCCTGCCGCCCGCTCACCCGCCCTCCCAGCTTTCCAAAATCCCCTTCCCCGCTCCTCCCCCCAATTGATTACGGGCCAAAAGGGCCCATGAGAAGGCCGTCGCCCCCGCCTATCGCCCACCCGCCCACCCAGCTGCCCGAGCCCACCTTACCCGCTCCAGCCCGCGATAGTCGGGCGAAGAAAAACAAATTATTTGCACAGTGGAAGTGAGGAGCTCAGGAACAGAGCTCCTCTCTGTGCTATGCTGCTGCCCAAACTGCCGCTATGGACGCAAAGGACGTTGCGTCCTTTCGTCCATAGCGGCAGTTTGGGCAGCAGCATAGCACAGAGAGGAGCTCTGTTCCTGAGCTCCTCACTTCCACTGTGCAAATAATTTTTTTTTCCTTCGCCCGACTATCGCGGGCTGGAGCGGGTAAGGTGGGCTCGGGCAGCTGGGTGGGCGATAGGCGGGGGCGACGGCCTTCTCATGGGCCCTTTTGGCCCGTAATCAATTGGGGGAAGGAGCGGGGAAGGGGATTTTGGAAAGCTGGGAGGGCGGGTGAGCGGGTGGCGGGAGGACATGCTTCCCCTACCGCCTCTTCCCCCCTCAATCACCGGCTGGGCGGTCTCTGGAGGCGCCGCTGCCATCCTCCGCGGCCGGCCCGGGCCCTTCACGGTCGGCTCTGTCCCGTTGGCCTCCATTCCGTCCCCCGTCTCCCCAGCTTGGTTGCTGTCTCTTCTGGGCGAGGCGGCGGCTCTGCCGCTGCCTCGGCCAGTTTCCCCCGCCGGCTCTTCTCCGGCTTCTTCAGGGCGGCCGCTTGTGGCCGTCCAAGATGTCCGCCGGGTGCTGGCAGTCGTGTCTCCCTTGCCCTGTTCTGGGCCTGCGCTTCGCGCAGGCGCAGAACAGGGCAGGGAGGCACGAACACACGCTTGGTGCCCGTCCACGGACGGACACCAAGCATTTTATTAGAGAGGATTAAGGCTTGACTTCTCTCGCTTTGCATGTAATGCATCTGTCTCATATATCAGTTTCACCTTTTAATTTGCATTACTGAAATTAATGGACTTTTACACGATATTCTAATTTTCCGAGTTTCACCTGTACACAAGCTATATTGTGTATATAACGGTATAAAGCCAAAGTTGTTTAAATTAAGCTCCACACCACATTATCCCTTCCCTGGTGTTGTTTTCAGGTAGCATTAATGAAGGAAGACATGTCAGTGGGAAATTGGCATCATGTTTGTCTAAAGAATGTCTTGCTCCGAAGACATTTTTGTAATGTACGAGTGGTATGAATTTCTGCTAAAAGAGCAGAAAGATATATTGTACAGTACCAACAGTATACTGTAGGGAAGATAACAAGGATAAAATTGTTACTATTCCCTAATATGAATGATGACCTTTGTTCTTAAATCATTTAAAATAGTAATCAAGAAAAAACTATAAAATGTGTAAAAGCGAAAAGATAAAATGTAATTAAATGTAATGCATAATAATATGAATAAACAATCTGCAGATTAATGTTATATACATTTAGAAATGGGACAATTTTAAGTTTTCTTTTTCCAACTAAATGTGATATACCTTTACGGGCAGGGGCGTAGCTAGGGAAGATGGGGCCCGTGTTCACTCCTCTCTCCTGCGGCCCCTTGGATTGAGGGAGATAATGAAGAAAATAGAGAGGGGTGGATCTGGGGGGCCCTCAAGAGCTCAGGGGCCTGGATTCTTTGAACCCATCTGCTCAATTATAGCTACACCCCTGATTACAGGAAAGGGCAGTATATGTGATACACAAAAGGAGGCTTGGCTCGAATGTTATGGTTCTGAACCTCCAAAGCAATGTTGTGCACACTGGACTATCAAGCTAAAATATATAATTTAATATATAACTCCTTGCTAAAATATATAACTTATCCCTGAAATTGGGCTCTGTACCAGAGGACTGGAGAGTAGCAAATGTAACATGGTTTTCAAAAAGGGATCCAGGGGCCATCCGAGAAATTACAGGCCAGCTAGCTTAACGTCCATTCCAGGCAAATTGATGGAAAGCATCTTCAAGGATAAAATTGTAAAGTACATAGAACAACCGGCCCTGCTGGGAGTGAGCCAGCATGGCTTCCGCAAAGGTAAATCTTGCCTGACCAACCTTTTGGAGTTCTTTGACATTGTCAACAAGTGTGTGGATCAAGCTGATCCAGTTGATATAGTCTACCTGGACTTCCAAAAAGCTTTTGACAAAGTTCCTCATCAAAGACTCCTGAGGAAACTTAGCGGTCATGGGATAAGGGGACAAGTACATGTGTGGATTGCTAACTGGTTGAAAGACAGGAAACAGAGGGTAGGTATAAATGGAGAGTTTTCACAATGGAGGGAAGTAAGAAGTGGGGTCCCCCAGGGAACTGTATTGGGACCGGTGCTTTTTAATTTATTCATAAATAATCTAGAAGTTGGGGTAAGCAGCGATGTGGCCAAATTTGCAGATGATACCAAACTCTTTCGGGTAGTGAAATCTAAATGGATTATGAGGAGCTCCAAAAGGATCTCTCCAAACTGGGGGAGTGGGCAACAAAGTGGCAAATGCAGTTCAATGTTGGCAAGTTTAAGGTGATGCACATTGAGACGAAAAACTCCAACTTTAAGTATACGCTGATGGGATCTGAGCTGTCGGTTACTGACCAGGAGAGCGATCTTGGGGTTGTGGTGGACAGCTCATTGAAAGTGTCAACTCAATGTGTGGCAGCTGTGAAAAAGGCCAGTTCCATGCTAGGGATCATTAGGAAGGGGATTGAAAACAAGACTGCTAATATTATCATGTCCTTTTATAAAACTATGGTGTGGCCACACCTGGAGTACTGTATACAATTCTGGTCACCACATATAAAAAAGAACATTGTAGAATTGGAAAAGGTGTAGAAGAGGGCAACCAAGATTATCAGGGGCCTAGAGCACCTTTCTTATGAGGCAAGACTACAGCACCTGGGGCTTTCTAGTTTAGAAAAAAGACGCCTGCGGGGAGACATGATAGAAGTTTATAAAATCATGCATGGTGTGGACAAAGTGGATAAAGAGAAATTCTTTTCCCTCTCCCATAAAACTAGAACCAGAGGTAATCCCATGAAATTGATTGCCAGGAAATCTAGGACCAACAAACGGAAGTACTTTTTCACACAATGCATAATCCACTTGTGGAATTCTCTGCCACAAGATGTTGTGACAGCCAACAACCTGGATGGCTTTAAGAGGGGTTTGGATGACTTCATGGAGGAGAGGTCTATCAATGGCTACAAGTCAGAGGGCTGTGGGCCACCTCCAACCTCAAAGGCAAGATGCCTCTGAATACCAGTTTCAGGGGAGTGAGGGCATGCCCTCAACTCCTGCCTGTGGCTCCCAGCGGCATCTGGTGGGCCACTGTACGAAACAGGATGCTGGACTAGATGGGCCTTGGGCCTGATCCAGCAGGGCTGTTCTTATGTTAAGCCTCCCTCAGTGTCAGCACATTAAGCAAAGTCCCCTCTGATGATCTTGTCAAGCAGGCAGAAACATTTGGGAGGTATCCAGGGCCCAAATTGTTAAAAGCTCTAAATGTCTCTCCTCCCGCAACTCTCATTGCCTTTCTAAGGTTGGAGAAGAAAGCGAAAGAGGTCCTTTCTCAGTCTGTTGTTGATATCAGCAGTTTCCAGGCTTCATAAAATCATGGTGTTGGAAGGGAGCCTAATAGAGAAATGTCCTGCCCTAGACAGGATATCCTAAAGAAAAGGCATCACCAACAAATGTTGGCTGATTATTTATTGAAAACCTACAAGGAAAGAGATTCTTCAAACCTCAAAAGCAGCTTGTTCTACTGGTAGCCTACGTTTATAGCTAGGAGCATCCTCCTAAGTTTATACCAAAACCTTTTCACTATATTGTGGATTATTGGACTTATCTTCTTGGTGATGTGTTTCCATATGTCAGTTGTCAAGTTTTTATCCTTACTTCCCTTTCTTTTAAACTTAGAAATTTGTAGCTGCCATGCTCTGTACTAAATTGTAGCATTGGTTTTAGCTGAAGTAGACTTGGAGGAACTCTATGGTTGTTGAAAAGCGGTATATAAATATTTGTTCTTGAGTTATTTTTTGTTTTTATGTTATGTTATGACCAGTGGTCACAACAATAAACGTATTACTTACTTAAACTATAGTTCAGCTCAGTAAGTCTCTCTCTGATCAATGGGTTGGGAAATTTCTGTCTTTTGAAATATTTCTGTACTTCTGTACTTTTTTTTGCACATTGTGCTGCCTATGTTTTCATAGGAGAAACATACCCAGTTACCTTATCCTTTCCTAAGAATGTATAGACCCTCTGCCACTTTTCTAGTGCTCCTCTGAATCTTCTCGAGTTTTTCTTAAGCTGTGATGCCTTTTCTTAATACTGCATTCCTATGCCCTCTTACTTGATTGAAGTTATTCAGATCAATGGGACTTAACTTTTGAGTAAACATGCTTAGGATTGGATTGCACATGTCTTGTCAGAGCATTATCATTTTGAAATGGTTTAATAACTTTATGAAGGACATGATTAAACCTCCCTTTCTGTATCTTCTGACAAGGTAGAGGCAATTAGAGCTTTGGATTTTCCTCCTCTTCTTTCCCTGATGGTGCCATATAGATTTATCTCTAGTTGCAACCTCCCCCCCCCCGCTGAGGCAAATGAAGACTTGTGGGAGTTACATTTTGTGCGGTGATGCATTAACTATCTCATTGAGCATTGCTCTATGCTCCCAGTCATTTTAACTGATTATGATAATACCAGATGACCCTAAAAATGTTCTGCACTAATGCAGACATACCAAAGATGCCATTTTTCAAAAGCTCAATTAACTTTATGGGGAAAGTACTTCTGACAGAGCAAATAGGAAGACTGCGAAAAGGACAAGTGGACAGATTAGACTAGACAGGTGATGTGTGTTCTGAAGGATAAAAACCAGATAATTCTCAAGTCATTTTTTTTTCTTTTTAAAAAGTTTGTCACAATTCAGATCTTGCTTAACATGGTTTTACTACTGAAATTGTTATTTATTTAACATTTAGGTTTCTGTATTTATAGGAGTTGAAGGATAATGGAAAATATTTGTTTATGAAACTGATTAACATTACTGAATCCTGCAATAAGTGAAGCTGTTTGTAAAATGGGCAGGTCAGACAAATTGTAGTATTTCTTCTCACTGTACATACTTAACTAATGGAATTCATTGTAACAAGGGGCTGGTTCAGATGAACAGCAGCTATGACAATGACCATGGATATTTATATCCTGCTTTTCAACAAAAGTTCCCAAAGCGGTTTACATAGAGAAATAAAAATAAATAAATAAAATGGCTCCCTGTCCCCAAAGGTCTTTAGCTGTGCTAAAAGCGTGCCTGTCCTGAAGTCACTGAAGGATGTTTTGCTGCGCTCAAGGTGTCAGAATGGCTACACTCTCAGCACGACCCTGTCCTCCTTGCGTGTAGTGGCCACTGTTAATCTGGACCATCCCAAGATCTTTAAATGACCACTGGTTCCGATGACGTTAAAAGAGAATTAGGCAAATTCACAAAGGATAAGTCTATCGACACCTGTGATAGTTAAATAGAACTAAATATTCTACCTCCATGTTCAGAGGTAGAATATCTCTTAATACTAGATGGTGGCAGGACAGAAGCAAAGAAGAAGGAAGAACTGATGTTCCTAGAGGCATCTGGCTGACTATTATTAGGACTGTGGACTGGATGGACCCCCAATCTGCTACTGCAGGGCCCTTTTAATATCCTAATAATTGCAATTATTTTTAGGTTGTGCTGTTAGGTGTTTTAGTGTATCCTTCAAAAATGAAGCTCTGTACAAATAAAGGATTTCTTTCAAAAAAAAATTATAAGTACTGATAAGGAGGTGGCTACTTGAACTTTCTTCTAAGCTACAGCAAAGTTAAAATTTAATCTGAAAAACTGGGAATCTTGTTGCAACAGACCTCTATGATGCTTCCTGTGTCTGCAGGAAGAGAATCTTAGCAGAGAGGATGAACCCTTTCTCTGTGTCAGGTACCGATCAAAATGTTTCAGGAAGCAGATTTGTAGATTTACCCCAAACCTCACCAAGTTAGTAAAGCATTTTGTTTGGTCAGCTCTTTGCCACTGTATCTTTATTTATCTGATATAGTCTTTTCACCTTAACAAGCATCCTGTTCAGGAAAAAAGCGTCATCTTATTTCCTTGCCAGTCTTCCTAAATGCTCTGAATTTGCAAGGGAGTGTTCAGAGTGACACATGTAACAACAGTTTTCATAAGAACTTTCCCCTGAGCCAATGGGAATTTGTATTTTATTGCATCTTTTAAAATGTCAAATAGACCTGCATCATGAAGACACAAAACAAACTCATGGAAATTAACCTTCATGTGTATTTCTGGAAAGGTTTATTTAAAATGTAATCTCCCTCCCACCCATTTTCCTCTTCCACACTGAAGAATAATGGGCAAGTGTTTCCATTCTGGATCCTTGCATCACTACCCCCTTACAGTCCACTGTTTTAGTCTCTAACAGTCTTCATCAGCTTCCGGGTCCTCTTCCTTTCATTCAAGTCACTAATCCAGTCATCCTGACTGGAGAAGGTACAGCAAGTCTCCTACAGTACATGCTGGATATGCTCTAACTGTCCCTATTATTAGGTATAGACCCTATTTTACAGTATGTGTGCCTGGTAAATCAGTGTTCCTATATTTCTGTATTGGGGCTGCTTTATTAAAATGCTGTTAAATCCTGTTCAGGTGGGACTGAGCAGCAGTGCCCCTCTCTCCAACCCCAGGGGGAAAAAAAACCTAAAATAAAATCTGCATGTGAAGTAAGACCCCACTTAGAGCAGGGACTCCTGTCTTTGTTGCTAACTTATGTTTTTCTTCTTCACCTGCTCAGCCACAGGCTCAAGTGACACATGCACACCAACTTGTGACCCACCTAACTCATTTGAAACAAATCTGCTACAGCTGTAGGAAAACATAGGGACACCTCAGTGGCATAGTTTGTGATGATGCCATCCACCTGATTCAAGATGGCCGACGTGTGAATATTTGAGATGCAAGTGGGCTAACTTGTGGACCCTTTAAACAATTTGAACCAAATTTGGCACAGTTGTAGTGAGTGACAAATAGGGATACCTCAATGGTGTAGTTTGTGATGATGTCATCAAGATGGCGGACGTGTGAATATTTGAGGCTCAAGTGGGCTAACTTGTGAACCACCTAACCAATTTGAACCAAATTTGCTACAGCTGTAAGGAAACATGGGGACAACTCAATGGTATAGTTTGCAATGATGTCATCCACCCTGATTCAAGCTGGTGGATGTGTGAATGTTTGAGGCGTAAGTGGGTTAACTTGTGGACCACCTAACTGATTCCAGTCAAATTGGTACAGTTGTGGTGAGTGACACATAGGGACACCTCAATGTTTGTGACGAAGTCATCCACCCCTGTTCAAGTTGGTGGATGTGTGAACCTTTAAGGCTTCAGTGGGCTAATTTGTTAGGATTTTAATTATCAGTTAAGATTATAGTGAAAAGAAAGTAGGCAGGCTTACCCAGAACAACTTGTTTTATTCTACAGTCCTGAAAAAAAATAAAATGAGAAACTAGGTTCCACTCTCTAACTGTAGTTGCCTATTACTGGAAGTTTAATTTTATACAGAGATTTAAATGTTTTTTAATATGTTTCAAAATTATTTCAAAATACATAGTTACTTAACTCACTTGGTAGCACAACTTTTATTCTGCCACAAAAGTGATAGGTAGCCATTTGGAAAGCTTTTCAACTGTATCCTAAACTGGAGATTGAGGTATCTTAAAAATGCTAATTGATTTATCTTTAAATATAAATTTACCTGATTAGCACTGATAAGTTCAAATGTTATCATTCTTCTCATTAAGTTGTCAAGAAATAATTCCCTTCCCTTCAGCATTTAGCCAGTGTTAACGGAATGCATCTTCTTGCAATACTGGGCTTTTTCTCTTCCTGAATTAAAACACATACTGTTTACTATGACAACATGGCATAAAGCACTGCTAACAGTTAAATGCCTTCAGCAAACACTTTGAAACAATACATTTCACAAGGTTGCTTTTAAACAATGAATAAGGTAATACTGTCTGTAGGACAATTCACCCTGTTTTTGAGCTGCTTCCATTCCGTTTAGTGAGACTTGCTCAGGAGTTTGTGGTTTGTGCATGTATTTGATTCATGCTGCTTTGGAACTGGCATACCATGCTAGAAACACTCCCTTTTTTTCAAGAAGCATATCTATTTACTGAAAAGCAAGTTATGCTATGCTTAAGTTTGAAAAGAAGAACAGGCAAACAAGGTCACAGCATTAACGTCTTCAGTTCTTCACTCAAAACCCTTGTTGATTTCAGAAGTCTTTTCTAGTGTGAGAACTACAGCTTGTGACTCATATTTTGTAAGTTTTTGAAAGTCCATTTCCAATATTTTTTTTGCTGTCTTTCTTACTTCTTCAGTAATTTACAGGAAACTGCTTTCCCTTCATAATGAAGTGTCATATAATTGATAATTGTGACATTGCCCTTGGAAAAGGCAAGCATGTGACTCAGTGAAGTTTGGAGCAAGAGTCAAGCACTGAGGGGAAAAAGGAGAGAATGATGTAACCATGGAACAATGGAAGTTCTGTCTGTCAAACTGCTGAAGCACCCACTCCCCCATGCTAGGTAAATCTGCATCTGTTGAATGTCTGCCATGCAACTGTTAAAAGTCATGCAACTGTTAAAAGTCTGGGGTGGGCCATCTGGCTCTTACCTGGAACTCAGCAGTCCTTGAGGTACAAAGTTGGAGGGAGGTAAAAGCCAAATAGGAGCACTGAGAACTAGCAGTTATGAGGTAAAATAGAGCAAAAATGAAAGAGGCCACCCTGCCACTGCTATGCAGCTGAAGTTTGTGTGAATCTACCTCAGAAACATGAGTTAAACCAGTAAAGAATGATGGTTGCCCTTTATTTTAAAGACATTTCTTCTTCCCTGGGTGATGTCGGAGTGAGGCCAGATTAATCAGATTAATTTTGTCAGAACAAAGGGCTTTCTCAGCTGTTTCCAAGGTATAAAAGAAGAGCAAAGCACACTGAACAGCCACTCTTTGCATACCCCCAGTAGTGTCCACAGGGGCAAGGGCAGGTTAATGCACAGGCAAAGTAGGCACTTGCCTATGGTGGCAAATTTTGAGGTGTGGTAAATTTTTGACAGGAGAACTAAAAAGTGTGTTCCCTTTTAACATCCTACTGTATGTAACATGAAGAAAGCAAGTAATCATGAAAAACACAAGCTCATCTGATGAATCTCATCTGATGAATTCGCTTCTGATATTCTCTCCAGGAAACCATGGAGACTTTATGCACACGTGTGTCGAAGGAGCAGGCTGTCGAGCCGAACTTCCTGCGTCAGTCCCCCAGCAAGCAATACCAAGAAATGTTTTTGTTGTGAGCAGGTGGGGTATAGTAGTTGATCTCTTGTGCTCTTATTGTTTTTGGCCTTGGAAATAACTAAGAAAGACCTTTGTCCTGACAAATTTAATCTGGTTAATCTGGCTCCACTCCTACACCACCCAGAGAAGAAGAAATGTCTTTAAAATAAAGGGCAACCATCATTCTTTACTAAGTCAAAGAGACATTATGGTGATCATGGCACTAATAGAACTTTCACGTTAAATGTGTTTGAACGGACTTTTCTTAACAGAGAAAATGCCCAGAATATGGTTAGTATGTTCTGAGAGTTTGGGACAGGTGTTTTTGCGGTATTTGCCTTCTGTTTTTGAGTGATATGGCAAAACGTATCATTTTCTGAAGGAGGTTTTAACAACTGGAAGAATGCATCCATTAAGTTAAAAGAGCACAAAAATTCTGCAAGTCACAAGATGTGTGTTAATTTTCTAAAATCCAGAGCACATACTGCTGGCCAGATGGCTAGAAATTTAATAGAGCAAGTAGAAGAGGAAACAAATTACTAGAGGAAAGTACTTCAGCCTGTTGTAGTAGTAAAAACATTGGCTTCGAGAGGTTTACCTTTCTGGGGTCACGAAGAGAATTTTGGATCTAAATATAATATATGATGATACTAGAAGTCATTGCCGAATTTAATACTTTTCTCGTGGACCACATAGCGGGGTTTAGTAACCCAGGAAGAGGAAACGCTTCTTGTTTGTCTTTAGTGGTTGCTGAGGAATTTCTTCAAATAATAGACATTGCAGTCAAAACTGAAATAGCGAAAGAAATAAAAAGAACAAAGTATTTTTTCATAATCGTGGACTCTTCACCTGACATATCACATGTAGATCAACTTGCCATTATCATTAGATATGTCCAAGAGAATGGTTCTACTTTTGAACAATTCATAACTTTTCTTCCCTACGTTGGCTACAAAGCTGAAGAGATGTATGCTGTAGTCTGTAATGTTCTGGCAAGCCGTGATTTGGATATTCTTAACTGTCGAGGCCAATCTTATGACAGTGGCAGCAATATATCTGGTATGTTCTCTGGGCTACAGGCACGCATAAAGAAGCAGAATCCTTACGCTCAGTACATTCCTTGTTCTGCCCATTCCTTGTTCTGCCCATTCCTTGTTCTGCCCAATCTTGTGGGTAAAAACGCTGCAGCTAGCTGCGATGAAACAGTGTATTTTTTCCTCCAGGAACTTTACAATTTTTTTTTAGTACATCAACATATAATTGGGAAATCCTTCGGAATTCGAACCTTGTTGAGACAGATGCACAGAGAACTACTCTGAAGAGCCTCACGGGTACAAGGTGGTCAGCTCAGGATGACTGAAGTCAAGCACTGAGGAGATGCTGGTTTGTCTTCAATGATTGTCTTCAGTACAATCAAATCTATAGAGAAAGACACCGCCCAAATATCTGTAACTTGTGCTGAAGCTCGAGGGCTCCTTAACAAACTCAGTTGGTTGGAGACAGTATTTATGGCTGAATTTGGGGGATCTATTTTAGAGAGACTCAATGCCACTAACAAGAGACTTCAAAGTGTTGATATTGATATATTGCAAGTCATCGAAATTTATGATGTGGTCGTATTGCTGTGTGAAACAACGCGAGAACAAGTTGAGTTCTTTGAAGAGAAAACAGTTCAGATATCCGCTGTCAAGTGTTTTGAAGGTGATCTTGAAACGAAACAGAAGGGGGGAAAAATCTACAGCATGACGTATCAGAAGAAGGTGAAGTGGTATTCAACAATATATAAGGGACAGTTTTCAAGTCAATACTTTTCTCATAATCCTAGACAACATATTGACTGAAATGAAAAAGAGAAGGGAAGTGTATATTCAAATTAATGAAAGGTTTAGAGCTATTACTCAAATTACAGACTTGCCGTCCAGAGAAGCAGAAGAATATTTGCATTCGAAGTATCCTGAAGACTTAGAGGAAACATTGGCTGAGGAATTGCTTCACCTGAAAGGCCACCTTGTAAAATTAAGGGAAAACCTTACTCCTGTTGAGCTCTGTCAATGGCTGTGAAGAGAGCATATCATTTACTAAGGTATCTATATTGCCCTCCATATGTTTGTGTGTACTCCCATGGCCCACTGTGCTGCTGAAGACACCTTCTCTTGGCTAAAAAGAGTGAAGACGTATTTGCATTCAAACATGTCACAAGATTGGCTCAACTTGCTGGCCATAATCTCCATAGAATCAGACGTTTTGAATGTTGTGGACTTCAGCAGCATAATCGAGAACCTCACTCATCAAAAGGTGAGGCACAAAGCTTTCTGAGACATGTGCCGCAACTGAGGCAGAGCCTAATTTCTAGTTTATTCATGAAAGTGAACAATGAGTGAGTTTATCTCGTTTGACAATAAAGTAATAAAATAAATGTCTGAGGCCCTTTCGTACTGAATTTCATTTTCGCATTCTTGAGTCACGTATTTATAATATTAAGTATGTAGTCATGGAAAACAATATATTGTTGGGAAATCGTTTCATCTATGTTGGGACAGAGAGGGGAGGCAAAAAGCTTAATCCACCCCTACATACACATGGAATGGGAGTTAAACAAAATGCAGATGAGACTTCTAACCACTCACCTATCCCTGACCCACACCAGTGCTTTGTTCTTTCTTGCCTTCTCTGTCACCATGTGGCTGCTTAGTCACCTGAGTGTGAGTGGCTGACTGGCTTAACATGGTGGCAGGGGATGCAAGGTAGACAAGGCAGCTGGGGCGGGGAGAGGTGAATTGGAAAGATTCTCACCTGTGGCTCATTTACCAGATCTCCTATTCTGTCTAGTCCTTTCTCTGCCTAACCACTGTCCCTCCCACTTTTACTCTCCTTATCAAAATTCTATACTGTTGGCATACTGCTGTTGGGCACATGTGGGTCTGACAATACCGCAGAACCTAATGAGAATCATTTACTTAATTTGTAGAAATTCAAAACATATTTAATTTGACAAGCTTTTGAATGGCCTGTGCAGTGTTCTCTCTAATTTTTTTCATCTGTGTGCAGAATGAATTTTGTTCTAGGCGGCAGTATCAAGGCAGTGTGTGCGCACATGCATTCAGAGTGGGGCCTTCCTGATTCAGCCTGAGTGGGATCTAAAATTAACTGAGGGAACATTTTAAAAAACTTGTGAGCGCACACATGTGTGCATGCCTTAGAGGGAACAGTGGGCCCGTGTATGAAAGACAGATTATCTAAAGAGACCTTCGCTGAATAAATTGAGTCAGTCTGGATTTCACTATTAGTTAGCAAGACTTGCCATTGTAAATAGAGGGGGGAAGACCTCACCATACTGTGCTTTTATGTGTGTATTTATTTATTTATAATGTTTACATTCCACCACTCCAGTACAATACTGCTTGGGGAAGTTTTCAATTTTTGCTCCTTTGGGTTTTATTGTCCACAGATTCATTAGAAAACTGACATATTTTTTCTGCATGTGATTCTACTTAGAAATGCCTGTTCTAGCATGAATATTGCAAAAGGAAAACTTTGAGAAAACACGGAAAGTCAGTAGGGGAATTGAGTGAAATAACATGATGGAATGCTGTTTTACCTCTCTACCCATAATACACAGGCATTCCTGTGCCTGTGTAATGCAGTAAAGAGGAACCAATAAGGTGTGGCATCCAATTGGCAGCAGGAACGAAGGACAAGTACCATATTAAGCAGGAACATTGAATGCTCTGCTGCTGTGCAGATTTACATGTCCTATCCACATGTGAGTAAATTAGTTAGGCTTTTGGTCTCAAGAATCCATAGAAGAACTGACACTAGATCCCAAGGAAAGTCTAAAAGACATTTGTCGATTGAATATTTTACACACACACACACAATATTGCCATATCTGGCTAAAAATACAAATCAGGCTGTCAGAAATGTATGGCACTTAAACAAAGAGAACTAAAGAAGCTTAACCTCCCTAAGCATAGGAAGGTTTGAGTTAACTTAACTTCCCTAAAAAGCAAAAGAAGACGTTAGCTTAACCTCCTTAAGAAGCATAGTATCCTTAAATGCCTATTGGAGACGGTTCTGAGTTGAATGAGGGATAATTAACTGAGACTGAATCCAGATAAGACAGAGGTACTTATTGTGCAGGGTTGGAATTTGGGAGATCATTTTGATCTGCTGGTTCTGGGTGGGGTCATAATTCCCCAGAAGGAATAAGTACGTAGTCTGGGAGTGCTTCTGGATCCAAACTTCTCCCTGGTGTCCCAGGTTGAGGCGGTGGCCAGAGATGCTTTCTATCAGCTTTGGCTGGTATGCCAGCTGTATCTGTTTCTTAAGATAAACAAACTCAGAAGTGGTACATCTGCTGGTAACCTCCAGAATTGACTACTGCAATGGACTCTATGTGGGGATGCAGAATGCAGCAGCCAGATTGGTTTCTGAGTCATCTCAGAGAGACCATATTACTACTATATTAAAAGAGCTGTACTGGCTACTGATATGTTTCCGGACAAATACAAGGTGCTGGTTATAACCCATAAAGCCATAAAGCAGCTTAGGCCCTGGGGTGTTTAAGAGAACGTTTTCTTCGCCATGAGCCCCACCGCCCATTGCGATCATCTGGAGAGGTTCATCTACAGTTGCCACTGGCTTGTCTAGTGGCTACTCAGGGACAGGCCTTACCCCGAGGCTTTGGAATATGCTCCCTTCTGGAATAAAAGCCTTCCATCTCCGACATCTTTTTAAAAGGCAGTTAAGACACATTTGTTTACCTACTTTAATTAGACTTACAGTTTTTAACATAGTGTTAAATTTTAAATTATTGTAATGTTTTAATGTTTTAATTTGTACAGTTTTATTGTAAATTGCCCAGAGACAAGTTTTGTAAATATATAAATATGTTAAATTTAATAAATAAACAAATATATCACTCAATCCTCAACTTTTTTCAAAAGAGGCAAAGCTTTTCAGGAAGGGTGTTAATGGAACTGCCCAGGGTGGTTGATAAATGCCCCCAAAATTGCATTTGGGCTTTGTGTGTGGAAATTAGCTCAAAGTGGAGCAGTTCCACGTTAGAATAAATTTAATGCCAAATGTTGGTTACAGGAAAATGCCCAACTGAGAAATGTTGGTTACAGGAAAATGTCAGAGAGAGAGAGAGAGAAAACAGAGAAGGTTTTATTTGAGGGTAGGGGGATACAATGGAATAAGAGTGTTACTAAAAGCAATATGATTACTGAAAATACGTTACAAGATTGACCGTACAACTGCTAGGAGGCAATTTAGCTTAATGTCCAAATTAAAGTAGCTTCTTAGGCTGGCCAGAGAAAGGAGACTCAGAGAAACAGGCTCTTGGATTTAGGAAAGGAGAGACAGGGATAGAGGAGGCCCAGATTGGGGCCCAGCAGTTATCATATTGGTTCTTTCTTCAGTGGTGGGTAGATCCTTGCATCTCGGGAGCAACCAATGGACCTCATTCCTCAGGGGTACACCGGGGAGCAGCAAGCAGTGAAGTATCAATGGAGTTAGATAGCAGGTATGGATCCAAAGGGCATCTGTTCTCATGATGCCAAACCCAGCTGTTGGAGAAGATGGCAGTGCAGATCAGATCCGGCAAGGGAATCGATCTAGGGCTGGAAGCGAGGGTGGCCCGCAGAGCAAAACACAGCTAAGTGGTATAGCAAAAGTTCACTGCAGCATCAAAGTAAATTGGGTGACTCCATGAGGTAGTAACCAAGAGGATAGCATTGGAGGGCAAGGGGAGAACACTGGCTCAAGAATCCAGAGGCAGATAAAGCCCAAAACCTGTCCTGAGGGGACATTCCAATTGACCTTCCTCCTTGACTAAGGAAGATCCGGGGAATCTCAAATGATCCCATTGTCATTTCTGCTGTCCTGCCATTCAACATAATGAGACTATTCACACATGTAGCAGAAACCAGGCTAAGGGAGCCGAGCCCAGTTTCTGCTGTGCATGTGAACCACCGGGCTCACACCCGAGCCTGATGGCTACAAGGCAGCAAACCTGCCTATGTCACCTCCCAGTTAAATGAGGTTAGGAAAGTGAGCACTCTCCTAAACCCGTTTTTCTGGTTGTGTGTTGCCACAGCTGAGAGAGGGATCCCAATAAAGCACTGCACACTTGCGTGGTGCATTATTGGGGCTCTGGAGGCCAGGGCATCTTGTGGTGTCGCTTCCCTGCACCTGACCCCTGGAGTGGCCAGGTGAGGTGCGGGCGGCCCACAGGTGAGCCACTGGTTGTCTGGGTGGGTGATCCGCCCACCCAGTGATGTGCCTGTGATCATCTGCAGGTAGGTAAGCACTTTCGGGCCTCCTCCCCTCAAAAGAGAGTTGCCTACTCACCAATCGTGAGAAGGGCTTCAGTGAGTGAATAGGATGATGCAAATGGAGTGGCTGAACTCATTTCGGTAGGAAACACCTAGTAAACTAATCAGCATTTTAATGGGTACATATAATAGGAACATAGGAAGCTGCCATATACTGAGTCAGACCATAGGTCCATCTAGCTCAGTATTGTCTACACAGACTGGCAGTGGCTTCTCCAAAGTTGCAGGCATGAATCTCTCTGAGCCCTATCTTGGAGATGCCCAGGAGAGAACTTGAAACCTTCTGCTCTTCCCAGAGCAGCTCCATCCCCTAAGGGCAATATCTAGCAGTGCTCACATATCAAGTCTCCCATTCATATGCAACCAAGGCAGACCCTGCTTAACTAAGGGGACAAGTCATGCTTGCTACCACAAGACCAGCTCTCTTCTTTCAGTTCCTATCTTCATGTTTCTAGTGCTCCCTCCAGCCTTCTTTTGATAAGGAGGGAGTGGGCATTCTTGGAGCCTGATCTGAATTCCCTGCTGAGATAATTGTCTTTTAGCTTGTTTGAGGCATCTATGGAGAGGAGGTAATCCAAAGGAAGGTCAGTCGTGCAGAGAGACCTTGAATGGAGAGTTAACTGTTGAGAGTTAACTTCGAGAGTCTACTCAGGTATCCTAGCATGGGGAAGGTGCAAGGTGAGCTCCCTTTCGATTTGGTTCTTTTGCAGCTTCTATGGAATGACTGTTCCCCAATATGCCAACAAGCGGAGAACTCACTATGCTGTGAGGCTCCTGAGCATGTCCAAAGCGAGACCCATATGTCTGCAGTCTAAAATATAAGCAAGGAGGCTTTTGAGAGCTGGCGGAAAAGGAGTGCTAGCAACAGGGGGAGAGAGAAGGGGACCCTCTTAAATGTTTGTACCAAACCTCCCAAAAATCATGCTTGTCTCCAGGCCCGCAGCCAGCAGATGGCATGATGTGTACCTGCCACACCAAAAAATTCTCTTTCCTCCCCAGCCTCACTGACTGTTTTCACTGAACATTTTATAACCTGCCTCCCCTGTTTTCTGCAATCCCTCCCAAAAAAACTTTTAGGCTGGTTACAGGCCTGCTGAAAGGCCTTTTGAATAATTAATTACAAACAATGTTCCCTCTAACAGGAATTACCTGATGTTGTTGACTACAACTCCCATAATCCTCAAGGAAAAGCTGTTGCAGCTGGGGATTCTGGGAATTGTAGTCAACACTGATTATAAACTTTTGTTCCTTTGCTGTTTTCTGTGGCAGAAATGTTCTCCCCATGCCACCCAATGACTCTTTTTATACATTCAAAACTTCTTATAACATCTTCTTAATCCTCCCATTGACTGTCCCATTATCTCTCCACCCCAAGGTCGATACTCTAGTGAGTTTTCAACCTGGAGATTGTCACTGTCAATATCAAAACAACTCTTTATGAACTAGGTGGTTTGGAAACCATGTAGGGACAGACACACCATAAAGTACTAGCTTCATAAAAGTGCCAGTAGCTTTCTTCAAATAGTAGGTAGCAGGCTTGATCCTTTGAGGGAAACCCCCACCACTCCCAATCCAAAATAGTGTAATTGCAATGATCAAAAGGAAGGAACAATACAAAATCCCTCCTGTAGCTGTGGGGAGTCCAAGGAAGGCTGCCACCATCCAGTTTTTAATATGAGCAGATTCAGCCTTCAAAGGGTAAAATGGAAAATCCCTCCCTACAAGAAAGGCTTGAGCAGTCAGACCGTCAGGAGCATATGACTAGGGCAGGACCCAATAAGGAGTTACACTCTGCAATGACAAGGATTTGTTAATCATTGGATAATAAGGAAAACTGTAGAAGCACCAACAATCACTGCTTCCATTCAAGTAAAACCCTTTCCCAGGAACTTCAAGGACCATGCAGGCCCAAGTTTAGTGAGCTTGATGACTGAGTGGAAATTGGAATCTGGGATTCTCCAGTCCCAATCCAACGCTCTAATCGCTACATAACACTATCTCTCTCCTTCCTTCCTTTGTGTTCTGTTCTGTACACTGTTGCATCTCTCTCTCTGCAGAAAGGTAAGGATCAAGCTAGTTGATTGTGTGCATACTATTTTGTGAATCCTCCAGTAATTAAAAGAAGTAGCTTTCAAATCTTAGGAAGTTAGGGCAATGCTCTCATCTCCTTGAGAAAGGATAACTTATCCTTTCCACTAAAAGAGTACGTAAATTGACTTATAATACATTGAATTTTGAGTGCTTTTATGGAGAAAGTAGTATAGAAATGGAAAAATTATAATAAACAACACATTCTCTATTTCAGTGATCTGTCATTTGAAGAATATAGATGAGTGAGAGATCACTTTAAAAGCATTGTTAAAGCATGTTTGTTTCTCTCAGTGGATACTATTAATGCCCACAGCCCCACAATTCGCTACGGTTGGAGTGCCCACTTCTGCAAAGAATGTACCACTAATTTCAGTGGAGAAATCACATCTGTGCATGTAGATTTGTTGTCCCCTGCACATACTTGTAGGGGGAAGGGATAGAGCTTTCTGTGCACTTTGGAGGACTTGAAGGACTCTGTGATACTCAAGCTTCCTTACTTCAGATTTCTACAATTGGTTTTTCTGGTTTAATCAAGCATGGTTTTGTTTCAGAAGTGTATGTAGTTTATGAATACAGCTCACCAGTCCCTCATAGGGTGATTGTAGAATGCTGTTTGCAATCTGAGTGCTGTTTTGTCACAGGAGCAAATTTTGTTGGCAGTTTGGACAGCTGGCCATTCTGTCCAAAATACCTCTGTGATTATCTATGATAACTGTAGTCAGTTTTGTCATATAATAGTTTGGGCTACCTGAAAAACGAAACAGATTTGGAAAAAATAATAGGCAAATACACTTGTGATTTAGGCTGCTATTATTAACAGTGCTTCACATTTCATGTTTGCACAAGCTTGGTATTTATATTTGGGAGTTGTATGAAAGGAAAAACCAATAAGATAAATGTTAACGGAGTTCCTGCTCTGCTAATTTGATACGTTTAAAAAAATAGAGGAGACCAGTGTTGATTCACAAAATGGAAAATAATGCAATTAGCAAAAGGAAAAAGTATTTTTGTGCTTCAGTGATGGAATTAATAACAGGCAGAGAAAAATCAATGCACTATTCAATTGCATTCTACAATAAATAATTACATAGTTGTAAGGGTATTTCTCATGTTACTGATGCACAATACATTTCTCTCCCCCCCCCCATCAGGGTAAGCAGTAAATCAGGGCCTGTTTAGGCTTTTATGCACTCAGTGGAATTTTTTTAAACTTTTTTATCAGCTGACCCATAAGCTTGATCATAAAATGGTTGTGATACTTCCTTCATTTTTAAAAATAGCCGTGTGATGAGAAATTGATTTTAATCAAAACCAAATCTAAAGCCCCAGTAGACTCATGGAACCATTTGCTCCATTCCATTGATCCTAACCAGAACATTTACAGTAATTCATGCAGTTACCCAGATCATTAACCATACCAACATAGGGTATATTTTGAAACACGGGGGCAATTTGTACAATTGAACCAATAAGTAAGGCTAAAGGAGCTCTGTCCATTTTATGCTTAACCTATCTCTATTAGGGATGTGCATGGAATCAGCAGGTGGTTCTGCCGGTTCAACGGTGGGGTGTGTGTGCTGCTTAAGGGCAGGGAAGGGTGCACTTACCCCTTACACCCCCGCCATCGCATTTCCCCTGCTGCCACTCGGTTATCTATAAGTCCTTTGGCGTGGCAAAGTACCTCCTTGCTGCCCCATTTGCTACATTGTCCGGATGTACCCGGAAGTAGCGGGTGTGCGCAGGGTAAACAACAAAAAAGCAGATTAACAGTAGACATTGCTAGAGCTCTATTTTATTTTAACTTGGAGACTGGTTGGTTAGCTAAGCAAAGAATATGTGGTGCTATCTTTTTTTATAACTTGTATTTCACTCCTGCACTTCCTCCAGTCCTCCTCACTCATCAAGCAGTTGTAATGTCTTATTCTCCTCTGTAACTGGGGCCAAGTCAAAGCACAAGAGAGCAGGAGAATTACATGTAAGTGCGCAAAGAGCTTTGGGCAGAACCAGCTAGCAGCTTTTGGTGGGAGGAGAGACGTGATGCCTTTATATATTCTCTAGCCCAGGAAGCCATACTTTTATTAGTTTTGGCTGCCCCTCCCACCTACAGCTCCTCATCCCATCTCAGTTTGCCTTCTGGCAGATAGGATGCAGTTATTGTTGGAAAGAGCACTTTTTCATCTTCTGAAAGCAGAAAGAAGAAGGCGGGTAGTAGGGAAGTGAGCTACTGATAGCTTTGATCCCATTCCCTGACCTTCCACAGCCCCTCCCAACAACAGATTACATGGACAGCCAACATTCCCTCCCTTGCATCACTTCCTCTTTTTGAGATGCATTTCCTCCATCAGAGAGAGCTTCTTCTCATGACAAGAAGAGTTGTGGTGGGGGCGGGGGGCGGGGAAGGATTCGTTGGTGAGAAGAGAATCATCCCATCATCCCATTTTTCTTCACCCTTCCTGATATGGTTCCTAAGGATCTTCATGACTCCTGAGGTATAAGACCACGTACAAGAAATGTGCTCTGATGTTCAAGAACAGAGTGCAGGTTGTAGAAATATTTTAAGAGGGTGATGCCATGGTAGATCTGTGCTGAACTGAGGGAGCTAACAAGTTTGCCTTTACTGTTGTAGGTGATATTGAACTTTGCAACTGGCTTTAAAACCCAGGCAAAATGTGTAGCTGTCTTTGATGCACGTGTCCTGAACATACTTGTTTAAATTGACCAAGAGACAACTTTGCTACATCAGACAACCTCCAGCATGATGTGAAAAGTTGTTGCTAGGTTTGGTACAACTTGTAACCTAGCCAATTGAACACAGTCCTGTGCCCTGTAAGTTACAAGGCTCGACAACTCTTCTAGTCCTCCAGGCATGCAGCAGAAACAAGAGGTTAGTTGAACCTCTGGCAGGTGGGTGTGGGTCATAAGTTGTGTAGGCTTGTCTTAAGGTATGCCCACACTGGCACTTAGTTGTGCTTTCTACAGTCTTGAAATACTCTTTCAAACAGAATTGTGTTCTATAACCCTGCACAGTTTGTCCAAATTAGCATTTTGTCCTTGTGGCGCTGCCACTGTTATTGGCAGTGCCACAAGATGTAATCGCCCACATTTGTGGTGGGAATGGGCATGGGACCAGGATGGGCTAACACTGGGTACCATGCGAATTGTTAGGACTGAATATACATTAGTGTGCTTCAGACTTCAGTGTTGCATAAGTGGGTACTTGGAAGTAATCTCTTATGCAGCAGTTACCTTTCTGGATTCCTGAGTTGTCTCAGTTTCTGTACGAGGCATATTATATGGACTTTAAGTGTCATGTCTTCGCAGAAACCACTGGCTGGGATTGATTTGTTTGTGGTCTTTTTGATATGATGTTGAAACCCTTACCCTTTCCATGATTTCTGATTTTGTCCGTATTTTCTTGACTGAACTGTGAACTTGAAGTGATCCAACACAGTAATTATCCATAAATGTAAAAATGTTGTTAAGAAGGCTATTTAATTTCAGACAGTTTTTAATCTGTGAGAACTTTCTGATGAAGTCTGACTGTTTGAGTTAGCAATTGTACAGGGCTAGATTTTGCATTAAAAAAGGAAAAAAATGAATAGAGTGCAACCAATATGCAGATTTAAAATCTAATTTCTGAGGATGGGAATGCTTATTTCACAAAATTACTGAAGGACTATGTTAATGGATTTTACTATGCATTGCAGTCTTGAAAGGAAAATTACAGTTTTGACTGTGACTATTTCAGGACTAAAATAGCTTTGACTCAACTTCAGTTTATTATAACCTCCCTTTATTGTCTTTGCCAATAGTTCTGAGGAAAGTGAGCTTATTGAAGGCCATCCCTTAAGACCTTTATCATGAAATTAACAACTTGCTGACCTACCTTAGTTAAATATTTGAGCACTCATTTGTGGTTAGCATACAGGTCTCGACACCAACTCGACGACACACTTTACCTTTACACGTCTAAATATTTCGAATTCTGTCATAAATGAAAAATGACTTCTGGGGTGCAGTTCTATTTCTATATAATACAGTGGCAAAGCTTCCTTTAATGTAATGGAACAGGAAAGCAGCCTTAAATTGAATTTTTTTAAAAGCTTGCTGAATATTTGAAAAACTCACATTCAGGAATGAATATAAATGATGTATATTCTTATTAGTGAGTGATGCCTGAGACACTGTTTTATTCCTCTTTTAATTTAGAACCATCCTTGACACTAAAGCAAATATTAATATTATCAAAAAGCAGGATTTGACAAATACCAGCCTCCAGTGAGTTATGGCTCCTAGAAATTTAACTGTGATATCTAGTCTAGGATATTCAGTGGTACAGTAATTTTAATAAAGTATTTATTTGTGCCAGGCAGCCCTGTTTCTGGTTTAAGTATGTTGCTTGTTAGAGATCCCATTTACCCTCCTCCTCACCACAATGTCCATCACTAAGTCCTGTAATTTTGTCAAGTGTCCATTGTCTGGCTTCTACATTTTTGGACTGGCTTCTAGATCCAACGAAAATTTGTCAAGGCCTGTGCTAAGCTGTGCCATTTCTGAACATGCAAATAGTTCACTTTGCAAATAAACATTTTTCGTTTATGTAGTACTTTCTTAAGCATTCAAAGTGCTGTTCAGAACATTGAGGCTGTTCACACGAGCAGCCCTATCCAGGCTTGGGCAGCTCTACCTGGATAGGACTGCTCGTGTGAAGTACTGGGATCGAGGCCGATCCCAATGCTGCCTTCCTGGGAAGCCTGGGATTTTTACCCACCCTTTTACCTAGGTATGAGGTCGTGTGTATGCTTGGGTTACATGCAGCCCGACCAGACCCAGAACCAGGCACCAATCCCTCCATGCATCGTTCTTGCATTTAAAGATAGCTGGGAACTGGGCTTCATTTCCCAGCCCCCAGAGATCCACACTGCTCAGTGTAGTGCATATCGTGTGGGTGCGCGAGCCGCATGTCACACAGAGGACGACCAATCTTCTGAGGAGAAGATAGGTTCAGCCCTGCCTTTGCCCCGCCTTCTGTCCCCAACCCAGTAATGGTCATGAGAATGACCTTATTATCCCACGAATCCTTTCTTGTAAGGTATGCCAGTCTTGTTATTTTCATATTGCCATTAAAGGGCTGAAGGAGCAGAAGCTTTCCCAACACCACCTAGTGAGCTTATAATGAAGGTAAGATGCAAGTCAGGGACTTCCTAACTCAGACTTTTCAATTATGCTACCAGCTTTCTGTCAGAAATGGCTATTATATAAATTACATACCGGCACAAGATCAGTCTCCTAGCTTCGTTTGCAAACCCCCCTGCTTTTGTTGCTCATGATGTTTTGGCACATGAAACATGCTTTATATAGGATTCAAGGTGGAGAGATTTGAGTCTAAGCTGATCTGTCTCTGTTATTTTCTTAGACTACTGGAAAGGTGGTTGCTTCCATGTTCCCATTAATTAGCCACTGTACTTGATTGTGGGTTTCCTCTTTTCTGCTGGTCCTATTCACAGCATGTCATCTGTGTTATAGGGTTTTAGGAGTTTGAGGGGAAATACTTTTTATTTTAAAGAAAGACCTGAAGATTGTTTATACAGATATTAGTGTTGTTTTGCCTGCTATATACAGGCTTCCGGTTAAGCTGTGTTTACATCATTGCTTCCTCACAGTGCTTTTTAAATTGTTTTAAAATATTGAAAATGTGAGAACCGCAGTATACAGCGGACATCTTCTAATAACTCAACTATTTATTGCTTACAATTCAGTGGAAAAGCCCAATGCATACAAATTTAGATGTAAAAAACAAACAAAGACAAAACCTCAAACCAAGTACAGCTTATTTGTGAATCATCTCTGGTTTCTAGTCCATCTGGACCTAGGACAGTTCAAGCCCTGAGGAGCTCATAAAGGCCCAACCATTCACACAAGCTTCAACTGTAGATCTGAAATGGAGGCCTCCTATGCCTACCTCTTAAACAGTTAGCAAACAACTCATTCATGGGCACATTTAATCACATTATTGCCCTAGTGAGCTTGCTTTTTCCTTATGTAAATAGCACATGTGGTGGGGGATCTGGATCAGGATCAGGATTGTGGTAGCAAGACTTTGGGCTTATTTACAGTATCTATGCTGTGATCTCAATCTGGATTGGGACCTACTCAAGTGCTGTTTGTGGGAGGGGGGCTTCCTCCCCCCTCCAGGCATAAAGCACCATGTGGCCCAATGTGGTCCTGATCACCTCTCCATGGTGTACTGTTTACATTAGAAAAAACGAGCTGTCTGAGGCCAGCCAGTGTATGTTAGGTCTAGTTTGACCTTTAAAATCCTTTGCTATGTCTCTTCTATGTATGAAACACGCATCATCACTTTCCACACATGTTCTCCTCTCACGGTTGTCAGACTTCTTCCGTTATCTTGGGGAAGTAGATTTAGTATTTATTTTGTTTTTGTTTGTGTGGTTTTTTAAAAAAAACTATGGTGTCAAATGTTCATGCGTTCATCAACATCTGAAGTTGGCCAGAGTTCCTGTAACTATATACCCCTCAGTATTATTATTTTTTTTAAAAAAAAAATTGATTAGGATCTTAACAAGATTCTGGTTTCTACTGCTGTGAAAACAAAATTTAGAAGTCCTTGACATAGTCTGGTTCTAGAGAGACAGGGATTGAAGGATGAATCCTTACTGGAAATGGAAAGTAACCTAGCCAATTCTTTATAATTCATGGGCCAGGCAGGCAAGTAGCAGGAAAATAAAGTAAGAGAACAAGATGGGTTAGTTTTTAGGCATGTGCCAACATGCAATTCGAAATGTTGAAATGCAACACCAGCACACACACAGCCTCTGTGCATGCACAGCGGCCATTTGCGTGGCTAGCATGGTTGCTGGCCATGCGAAGGGCCACCACGCATGTGCAGAGGCCATGCGCCACATAGGGGCAGCTAGGAGATGCCCTGCCGGCATGTGGTCACAGCTGGGGGGAGTGCTGGGATGGTGGCAATAGTGGCAAGCAGAGGAGGAGCAGGTATGGGCCTGCTCTCTTCTGCTTTAAAAGGGCTGTGTGATTTTAAAGGGAGGTGCCTGTGATTTGGACAGCGGAATTACATTTTGGCACATCCCTATTACTTTTCTGGATGCGTCACTCTGCTCATTCCTTCCAGAGGGTATGAACTCTATATAGAAATGGTGGTGAAGTTCATTTATGGTAGGAAAGACTTTCTGCCTTAAGGCTGGACAGTGTAGTGTTCATACTATCCTTTTTCCCCTGTGCAATTTAGACTCCTCCCTCCGCTGATTTGGACACTACCTTTTACTGGCCCCATCCACCATATGATTAAGAACTAGGGTGCACACGAGTATGTCATTCCGTCCCCACTCACATGGTTAAATTTAGAGCATGTGAATGGGGGCAGTTCAGGAATTTCATATCTGTGTGATTATATGAGGTGGACTGGCAAGCAGGGTAAGGGTATATACCATGCATGCACTCCATTCTTAATTGCATGGTCAGTGGGGCTGGAGGATAGTATCATCTGAATGAATCCACAGTCTCCTGCCACCTCCTAATATATTGAATGCTCTTAAGTATGAAAACGTAGCGACCCTGTAGCAGCCTATAGTAATATGCTACCTTAAGGTGACAGTGCAGCAATAGGCTTGACTTCTAGGCAAACTTGGTATCCTGTTTTCTTTTTTTTAGACAGCGGGTCTCGTATAACACTTAACTGCACCAATGATTAAAAAAAAATCATGTGCTAAAAAACTATACCATGAAGCTCTTCTCACGATACGTGAGAAGATCTTCTTCCGGATCGACAGATGATCAAAAGGCAGCCCTGGATCAGCCACCCACACAATTGCCGGTTCCGTTACAGAGTCGGCAGGGGCTGCGGGGATCGAGGGCTGCATGGCCTCCAGAAGTTCCAGAATGCCCCACGTAAGTGCGCGGGGCATCCTGGAGAGACCCCTGAGTCTGAGAGGCTGCTTGCAGCCTCCCGGATGGGGGTCTACTCGTGCGTCGTCGCACACTGCAGCAACACTGGAGCAAAAAAAAAAAAATTAGGTTAGCGAAGCACTCGCTCCATTAACCTCATTTAAGGGAAGGGGGAATTAGGTGGGCTAGCTGCCTTGGGAGCACCGGGCTCTCCTGCGAGCCAGTGGTTCCCAGGATCCCTGGAAAGCAGGCTAAGCTCCCTTGGCCCACTTTCCAGGGGTCGTGGGAATAACCTCCCTGAGTAGCATTGGGCAGAACTACCTATTGCAAACAATAACTAATGCTCAAAATGACACCTCTGTGCCAAGTCCCCCTCTCTCTACCATGAGATCTGGTGCAACTTACCCCACGTCCTGACATTACATTTTGTTTCCCTGTCTGCCAGTTGCAGCCATGATGTGCACAAGAGGCAGGGAAACATTCATTTACTGAATTATTACTGCTTTTTGTGTATTATTTGAGCCTTGAGTAGAATTATTAGTGAAAAAGTGGCATAAACATTAAAATTGAATCTAATGATGCGGGGAGAAAGGATCTCAGTACAAGGCTGCCATTTTCAGCAGCAGCTCCTCTATTCTTTGTGGTATACAAAATGAGATAGAGATGGCTGTGCCGCTCTGTTTTCCCTCCAAAATTGTCACTATGTGTTATTTGTTAGCACACCAACTATAGACAAAACAAGTTGTCTCCTGCAGGATGCCTAGCATACCTTGTAAGATCTGTATCAGTGTTGAGTTGATAACTGTGTCATGCCCGTAACACAACATCTTTTCACCAATGAGTGTAGTTCTAGCCTTTTTAGCAGTCTACAGTTTTCATTGTCATTGGATTGCAGTCCTTTACAGTTGCTTAGCCTTAGTACTTCTCGTAACCTTTCCTCACCATTAACGTGCTAAAAGTGAAAATGTTTTGTTTTCCTGTTAGAATATCTTCTACAGTTTCCTTAATCCTAATATTGGCAGCGCCTCAAAATATTTAGGAATACTCTCTATCAAATTTCCCCATGTTTTCTTAGAACAAAGAAATACTTTTCATGCTTGACCTTTCACTTTATACACCTGTCTTCTGAACAGCACCACACTGTATTTGGTATTGCAACACAAACGGCTTTAGAACAGAAACTGCTTTTGTCACCCTGCAGGATAACCTGTGCAGGGAGAGAGACAGGGAGAGTACAACCCTGTTTATTTTCTTGGATCTCTCAGCGGTTTTCCATACCAGTGACAATGGTATCCTTTTGGATAGGCTGGCCGAGTTGGGTATGGGAGACACTACTTGAGGTGGTTCTGCTCCTACCTTGAGGCCTGTTTCTAAAAGGTGGTGCTGTGAGATCCCTTTGGCAGTTATGCTTTGGGGTTCCACAGGGTTCCATTCTTTCCCCTATGCTGTTTAACATCTACATGAAACAGCAGGGAGAGGTCATCCAGAGATTTGGCCTGATCTGTCATCAGTATGCTGATGACACAGTTGTATCTCTCCTTTTCATCAGATGCAGATGAGGCGGTGACTGTCCTGAATCAGTGCCTGGATGCAGTCATGGACTGGATGAGGGTGAATAACTTCGACAAGACAGAAGTACTGTTGGTTGGTGGTTTCTCTACATGGCTGAATGATGTTCAGCCTGTTCTAGATGGGGTTTTACTCCCCCGTGAAGGACCAGGTTCGCAGTCTGGCGCTGCTCATCGATCCAGCACTGTCGCTAAAGTGGCCTCTGTGGCTCGGAGCATCTTTTATCACCTTCGGCTGATACGCCAATTGCGACCTTATCTGGTTAGAGAAAGCTTGGCCACAGTACTCATGTTCTAGTAACCTCTCACTTATTGCAATGCATGGTACATGGGGTGGCCTTTGAAAACGGTCCAGAAACTGCAGTTGGTACAAAATAGGGCTGCAAGATTATTAACTGGACCTGGACATTTTGATCATACTACGCCAGTGCTTCGTCAGCTGCACTAACTTCCAGTACGTTTCCAGGACCAATTCAAAATGCCCGTTCTAACCTTTAAAGCCTTAAATGGCTTAGGACCAGGTTACCTGAGAGAGAGCATTGTCCCATGTGTCGGAGGTCCTGCTCCAAGTGCCCCAACCAAATGAGGTGAGGCTGGTGGCTACTAGGGAGAGGGCCTTTTCGTTGGTTGCACCTCATCTTATGGAATAGCCTTCCCAGTGAGGTTTGCCTGGCTTCATCACTTTGTTCTTTCTTTTAGGTATTTCCTCTTAATTATCTTTTTGTTCACTCAGGCCTTTAAAATTTTGATTTTTAGATGTGATTTTAAAAACTACATTCAAGTTCTTTAATGTTACAGCCACAAGCCAGAACAGAAGAGAAAGATTACAGTTATATAACAATAAATTGAGTGTATATAATTAAAACAGGCTGAAATTAGAATTAGTTAAATTTTTTAAACAAATTTAAAAACATAGTGATAATAAAAATTTAAAACAGTAAAATATCCTTATTAACCATCCGGTGATGTATATTTTTAAAACTGAGTTTTTAAAGTTTTTAAATTGTTTTGTATTGCCTTTTTTTTTAATGTGTTGTGGTTTCATGTGTTTTTCTTTGATGTTTTAATGCTGTGTTGTGAGCCGCCCAGAGAACAATGTCTTATGAGGGAACTAACAAATAATGACTATTTTTATTAATTCTTTTTTATTAATTATTGTAAGCAATAATTCTTGGACTCTCCCCCGCCCCCATTATATGAAGTTGTGACTTTTAAAATATAGTCATCGTATCTTCAAAACATTTTGTTAGCATGACTAGCAGTCAAGAATAATGGTGATCGTTATTTTATCTTTCTTTTTATAAATAACAGTGAAATATGTAAACCTTTCTCTTAGAGCTGTCCTTGGTAGCTAGCTATATAATTGTTGACTGCTGTGTTGCAGGTTAAGATTAGTAATCTCACAGTAACCTTTAGAACTGTATGTCCCCCCCTGCCGAGATATCTGATTTTTTTTTTTAAAATACTTTCTTAAAAGGAGAAGCTTAATGCTAAGGATAGTGTTCCAGAGCTGGAGTACCACAAGTGAAAAGGGCCTTTTCCCTCCCTGATCACTATCTGCCTCACCAATGGTGGGGCCTCCCAGAAAAGGATCATGAGGATGATCTGAATGTCTGTACAGGTTTCCGTGAAAGAAAGTGCTTCTTCAGTTACCTGGGGACCAAGACACATTGGATTTTAAAGTGAGTACCGGCACTTTGATTTGTGCTCAGAAACATGCTGTCATGCACTGTCCTGGGATCATAGTCTCCAACGACCTCCCTTTCTCTGATCCTGTACATAGGCTGTGGAAGTGGCCTCAGAAGTGCTGGGGAAGGGGTTAATTGTCACCCTATTCCTCCACCAGCTGTCAGGGAGAGGGATAAGACTGCTCCTCACTGGGAGTGTCTAGGTCCACATCACTCCCATCTCTCCAGACCTCCTCATCCCTGGCCATCCAAGCCTTCAATAAAACCTTGCAGTCAGGGCAATCCCAACCACCCTCTCCTGAATCTACTCTCTCCAATGTAGCTGTCTGCATCAACATAGGAAACTGCCATATACTGAGTCAGACCATTGGTCCATCTAGCTCAGTATTGTCTTCACAGACTGGCAGCGGCTTCTCCAAGGCTGCAGGCAGGAATCTCTCTCAGCCCTATCTTGGAGAAGCCGGGGAGGGAACTTGAAACCTTCTGCTCTTCCCAGAGCGGCTTCATCCCCTGAGGGGAATATCTTGCAGTGCTCACACATCAAGTCTCCCGTTCATATGCAACCAGGGCAGACCCTGCTTAGCTATGGGGACAAGACATGCTTGCTACCACAAGACCAGCTCTCCTCTCTTGACCAGCTCTCCTCTCTTAATCCTCCCTCCTTCAGCTGTTGCCTATCTTGCCAGCTGTTGAGGCCCTGCCTTCTCCTCTTTGCCACTAGGAGGCAACCTGTTGGACCATTCTGGCCCATCCAGGGTCTGTGGGTTCCTTGGGTGTCCTGGCTCTCCCTGGCAACCATGTAAGGTCCCAGCTGGCTTTGCCTGTACCCAGGAGCTGTATTGCCTCCATTTTCTCAGCCCCCGTCTTCTTGGGTGAGTATTCGGGGGCCCTTGCGGCCGACAGGAAGGCCCGACACAGGCAATCAACAAAGATGTTTCATAACCTGTGATATATTACTATTTGTTATCACTTCTAAAAGAATTTCCAGGGCATTCAGATAATTTTCATCTTAATTTGCTTTTAGCTGAAACATCTGATGAAATTTCTTTAAATGTTGCCAAGTTTTGCTCAATAGCTCGGAAAGTCCGCCGGAAGCTGGTAACTTTATCAGTTTAATGTATAGTTTGAATGGTGTTATTATTAGTTAAACCTTTAATTGAATTATGGATTTCAAGTGATTTTTTTTCCTTTTTCTTTATTGGGATTTTGTATAATTTTGTTTCTGTATTCTGATCAACAATTGAAATATAAATTATTCATTTATCTGAACCTGTGATATATGTTCCCACTGGCTGGTCCTTTTATCAGCCTAGCAGCTGTATTTTAACTAGCTGAAGTTGCTCAACAGTGTCAAAGACAGTCCTACATATAGCATGTAGCAATAGTTTCAACTGGAGGTCATCAGAACACAGAAACCCATGGCAAAGTATGCATAATTTTTCAATTTAGGAGAGGTTGCATCTGCACCAGCTGTAGCTGATTGAAGGCGATGTGAGCCATGAAAGCATTTTGGGTCTCCAGTGGCAAAGCTGGATCTATAAGCACCCTCAGACTGCAGACCTGATTCATTGAAGGGAGTGCAACCCCATCCAGTATGCATTGAACATCACCTCCTAAGATGGATGGACCATCAGTCTCTGCCATCTTCTCAGACATGTCAGTATTTCAAGTGCTTACACCCTCTCTCATGTCTTCAGGGTAGAGAGGGTCTGTGGCAAGGGCAGAAGCTACACAGAGCTATCAGTTCCTCACACAGCTGTCATTTTATTTAGGAAGTGAATAAAATAGACTAGAACTTGATTTATTAGTCAGAACAACCATATCAAACAACCATGGGCTTAAAAACAAGACAAACAAAAAACATGGAATTTTAAGCCTAAATAGAACTGAATCAAAAGCCCATGAGTCTATAAACAAACAAATCTAAAATGTGAAAAATTAAGCCTAAAAAGCCTATCAAAAGCCCATGGGTCTAAAAACAAAGGGAGCATAAAACATGAATATTTAAACCCAAAAAGAATCATGTAAAAGGTTCATGGGACTTAAAACAAGACAATCATCAATGTAAAAACAATGGATTTACAGCTGTTGTATAAATACAACAGCTCCAGACATCAATCCTCATGGAGTCATCATGACAGTTAACCCCAATTGACTCCATTATTTATTTATTTATTTATTTATTTATTTACCATATTTCTATACTGCCTGAAATGTCCATCTCTAGGCGATGTACAAAATTTAAAATATTTTAAAGTTAGAAATTAAAATACGTAATAAAAACAATAAAATAGATATTAAAACAAGTTTTAAAATTATTAAAATTAATTCTAATTAAGAGCCTGTGAAAACAGGATAGTCTTGAGGTTCTTCCTGAAAGCAAACAGAGAAGGAGATGTTCTTATTTCAGTAGGGAGCATATGCCAAAGCCCTGGGGCAGCCACAGAGAAAGTCTGGACCTAAGCCATTAAGGGCTTTATAGATAATAACCAGCTCTTGGTATTTCACCCAGAAACATATTGGCAGTCAGTGCAGTTCTTTCAAAACCGGTGTTATGTGGTCCCTTTGTGTTATCCCAGAGACCAATCTGGCTGCCGCATAGTGATGTGCTCGGACCGGTCTGGAGGCCATTCTGCAAGCCTCCGGACCGGTCCAGCCTTGGGGTGGGAGTCACGCGCGCACATCACGTGCATGCACAAAAGGCTACCTGAAGCCATTTGCTGCCACAGGGGGAAGGAGCAGCAGGGAGGTATCCTGCTGCCCCAAATGCTTGCTAAATGGACGCGCGCCGGTGGGGGACAAGCGGAGGGAGGGGTAGGTACACCCTCCCCCCACCCTTAAAGGGACCCCCACCCCAATGCCGGACCGCAGCTCCGCGGTTCCGTGCACATCCCTACTGACGCATTCTGTACCAAATGTAGTTTCCAGACTATATACAAAGGCAGCACCACATAGAGCACATTACAGTAATCAAGCCTGGAGGCTACCAGCATATGCACCACTGTTTTAAGGTCATTCACGTCTAGAAATGGACGTAGCTGACATATCAGCTGAAGCTGATAAAAAGCGCTCCTGGCTACTGCCTCAACTTGAGAAACCAAGGAGAGCATTGGATCCACTCCCAAGCATTGGAGCACTTCCAAGCTACGTACCTGATCTTTCAGGGGGAGTGTAAACCCATCCAGAACAGGCAGATCTAAACCATCTCTTGGGTCCTTTCCCTCCACAATCAGTACCTCTGTCTTATTTGGATTCAACTTCAGTTTGTTGTCCCTCATCCAGTCTATTACCACCTCCAGGCAGGCATCTGGGGGAGATACGGCATTTCCTGATGAGGTTGACATGGAGAAGTAGATCTGGGTGTCATCAGCATATTGGTAACACCCAGCACCAAACCATCAGTATATTGATAACACCCAGCACCCATATTTACCAGACCGTCTCTGATAATATGATTATTAGATTAGATAACCTAAGTTGGGCAAGGGTCAAGAGAACATGATGTAGGACATACAGTCAGAAGCAGTTTGTCCACCTCCTGAGGAGTCACAAGCTGAAAATGATCCAATCTAACCCCTTGAGAGAAGTTGCTGGGCACCTCCACAATAGACTCTGCAGCAACTGTGGAATCCAGCTCAGCCTGAATCAGAGATTTTATCCGCAAAAATGTCATTAAAAATGTCACAGCGAGTGACTGATGGTTCCAAATTTAAATTCAAAGGGGAGGGGTACATATTACCCCGCTCACAACCCTAGACAACTCAGCTGGATGTGAATTTGAGGAAGCAATGTGGGCAGAAAAGAACAACTTCTTTGCCGCCCCACTGCCAGAGCATAGGTCTTCAAATGTGCTTTGTGTTGTGCCCGATCAGATTTGTGCCGAGTCTTCCTCCACTTGTGCTCTAATAGTCCACCTCGCCACTTCAGCTCCTGTAACTCATCCGAATAAAGACACGGGGCTGTCTTTAAGGCAAGCCGGAGATGACATTTAGGAGCTATTGTGTCTACTGCTCTAGTAAGTTCATTATTCCATCTTTGTACCAGAGCATTGACAGAATCATTAGCAGAGCCAACCCTAAACCCTTCCAAGGCTTCTTGGGATCCTGTTGATCCAATACCCTCCTCGGGCGGACCAGTCTAACAGGTCCTTCACCCCTGCAGAAGTGGGTCGTGGCTGTAAGTTCCACCTTAACCAGATGGTGATCTGTCCTTGACAGTGGGGAGATGACAGGGATCCCCTCCCAAGGAACACCACCCTGATCAGAGCAAAAGACCAAATCGAGCATGTGACCAGCATCATGTGTTGGACTAGAGACCAACTGGGATAAGTCCACTGTTGTCATGTCTCTATGAGCCGCCCCTGACAACTCGGTCCCAAAATGAACATTAAAGCCCCCCAAAACCCACAACCTGGGCAACTCCAATGCCAACTCAGCAACCAGGTCTGTCAGGTTGATTAGGGACTCCACTGGGCAGTGGGGGGAACAGTACTTCAGCAGAAATCCCAGTCTTCAGCAGAAATCCCAGTCTTCCAAAGGCCAGCCCCCTTTTGCAGGTGCTTTCAGCAGCAAGCAACCTGTGCCAGCAGCTGCACCTCTGGCTGCAGCCCACGTTAATAAAGGACAGGAGATCCAAAGCCCAATGGGTGTTTCTCACACCCACACCAATCAGGCAGTTTGGCCAGGAGCAGGATATCAAAAACACAAATAGTTCAGCCCTCGATAACAAATACAGTCTGCACAGCAGTCTTCCAGTTACATATTAAGGCTGTTCTCATGAGTAGCCCAGCCCAGCCTGGGTTAGGCTGGTTGTGTGTAGTGCCAGGATCCACACAGATCCCAATACTATAGATCCCAATACCCTTAACTCCGGTGCCGGGTTTGTGTGTCTGCTTGGGCTGCTTGCAGCCCTAGTGCACACAGAAACGGGTGCCTAGAGCACCCATCTCACAGGGGTATCTCCCAATGCACCATGCTCATTGTGTGGTGCATTGTGGGATACACGGAGGCTGGGATGGATTCAGAGGCGTAACTAGGGAAAACGGCGCCTGGGGCAAGCACTGAAATTGCGCCCCCCGCCGCCCCCCCCAACATACATCTGACTGACACACATGTTTCAGAAAACCTGTATCTCAAACATCAGAATTATGATGCAGTCATGATACATACTACATTATACTTAGGTTTTTCCTCACAACAACTCTGTGGATCAACAGACGGATTTCATATGGCTCAGAATCAGGACAACGAATACTGAATCCAGCCGATGGAAGAAAAGAGTAATGATTGACACAAATCAAACTCCTCATCCAATTTGCCTGGTTTTGCATTTTAAAATGTCTCCCCGGTGCTGCTGTAACAAAACTTGTAAACAAAACTTCCATGGCTAAATGTGGGTTTGTAAATCTAAGATTAAATACATGCTTCCATCAATATGTATACACACCATACACAACATGAAGGTGCACACCACACATTCAGAGACTACCACAGGATTTAAAAACCAACCATATAACATAATCCTTGAAGACAGAAATACATATATCCATTATGGGGTTAAATATAGAGGCTATTTAGAATTCACCAAAAACAAATTCAAGCATTCACAGAGAAAATAAAATATTTCTAACTCAGAGAACCATATATTCCTTAGGACCTTTAAAAAAAAATTCCCCATAAACATATACTGATCTGCTCACCTCTGTCAACTTAGCAAAATGTTGGTCTGTAATGAAAAGCCAGTGCCCAGGTTAGGGTTGCCAGCACTGACCGAAGGGATTCTTGGGGATCCGATTTTTTCACTCACACTATCCCCCACCCCAACATTATTTACCACAATATTAAGCTGCTAAAATCGCCAGGATTCCTTTCAATAGTCACCTCTGAGGTTGATGCCGATTCTTGGGGAAACCAGGCCAATGCTGGAGGGTCGGTAGCCCGGTTGCTATCCAATCACCCCTGCACTGCCAACTGAACAGAGGCGGAGGATTCTGGTCCTGCTAACGCCGGCGAAGATCAAGCAGGCTCAGTCAGAGGGCGTTTTGTGCAGTGACCGGGTTAAGCTGTTCTTCGCGTCTTGGGAGAAAGGGAGGCGGCCCCTCAGCTCCAGTTTCCTAGAGCCCGCCGGCTTCTGCTGCGCCCGCCCACTCCCACAGCGTCGCTTGGGGCCACGCCGCCGCCGTGTCTCGGGGAGCCGTCTGGACGTGCTGCGATGGGAGCCTGGGCCCTGGTGGGCATGGTGTTTTGCAGCTTGGCTGCTGCAAGCCTGGGTAAGGTCGCGGCGGGGGCAAGAGAGCGAGGAGCGTGTGTGTCCTCGACCTGCCCTGCACCTGCTGCAGCCCCAGCCCCAGCAACGACGCTTTCCTCCGCGACCGCGCCACCAGCCCACCACATGGTCGAACCGAGCTGGGAGGACGGACGCACCTGCACGCATGTGCAGCGCAACTCGGCACATCGGCCGAGTCGCGCGTGCATGTGTGACTAGAGACCCAAGCCACTAGAGGGCCTCTTTCTGGCTGTGGCTGGCCTGAAGTTCCAGACAGAGCACCTCAGCCAAGGCAAGCAGCAGTGAGCAATGCATGAAAGGCGCCCGCCACGGCGCCCGCCGCCCACCAAGCCAGCCAGGCCAGCAAAGCAATGGGGAGGGCGCGGGCCCGGAAGGGACCACTGGCGCTCGTGGGGGAGGGGGCGATGATGCTGCTGAGCCGGAGAACTTTGTATTAAATTTAAAAAATAAATAAATTTCATGGCGGCGCCCCCCATGTGACCCAAAAAGATGGCGCCCGGGGCACGTGCCCCCCCCTGCCCCCCCCTATAGTTACGCCTCTAGATGGATTGCCCCAGCCTCCAGAGATCCTTGCAGTGTGCAGCAGCACATATTGTGCAGGAGCACAGTCCGTGCTTCCCACCAGCATTGCTCGATCATCTTGGGGGAAGGTGAGTTTTGCACAGCCTTTCCCCCACCTGCCTTCCCCACCTCCTGGTTGTGTGAATTGGTTTTTTAACTGTGAGGCCTTAATGACAAAAGAGGCCACTCATTCTGTTACGTACTAAATTGTTCCTGCAGTAAAAAAAGTATTTTTCTTTTTTGGATGCCAGAATTTCAGTTTCCACTAATGTGGTCAGCAGCCCATTACACTATGATAGAAAAGTCTTAATAGGCTCCAAGTCTTTGATTATTACACTGAACCAGCTGTAATATTAGAAGGTCGTTCACACGACCCAGTCGGTGGAGGGGAGGGCTAAGGGGAACACAGGAGCCTACCTCCCTTCCCTGATACGATCTGAGCCTGTAGAGAATTCCGCTGCTCACATGCTAACACAGTGAGGGGAGATAGAGGAAAGGGAGCCAGATATTCCTCAATGCACTGGTCTCTTTGTCCGGTGCACTGGGATATACCGGGCAGCCTGGACACTCCTTCCCTCGGCCTCTATGGTTCTGGCAGCCCAAAAAGAGCTTCTGGAAGCCAGCTCGCCCACAGCCTGCTCGCCCATGTGATGTGTCCTTCTACCTCACTTTTAGCCTGAGTTTCAAACCTGGGCTACCTGGTGGAGGAGCACTGGGATTTTGAATGATCCCAACGGTTCTCATGACCCGCTCTACCCATGCCAGCTCTATGGGTAGGGCTGGCCCTGAGAACGACCTCATTGAATCATTTGTTTTCTCTTTTGCTTGGGTAAACTAAGTGTACAGCAGTTCAGTTAACTGTTTCTCTATCAAGTCTTCCAAAAGTTTGGCCCTGATTTCAGAGACATGTATTCTCTCACTTCTGCATACATTTTCTTCCAAAACTAACTCTGAGGAAAGAGTTGAGGTAGATCCCAACTCTTGGTGACTTATATAACTCTTGGTGACTGTTTTTCAAATCCACAGACCAAATAGCGGTCATGTGGTTAGAGATTCAATTACCTCACCTCCTACCTCCGCCCTGGCTGAAAAAACTTTGTAATTTTTATTTTGTGCTGTTGCCTTTTTGGCACAATATAAGCAGCATTTGGTACAATCCTCAATAATGCATATGCCTGACTTGTTAATACACGCCTATCAACATAGCCCCCTGCAAAACCCAATGGCGAATTAATCCAAAGAGCCATGCTGAACTTTGTAAGCATTGTTCATTCTCTCTTCAAGAGACTTGTGCTGTAAGAGAAACAGATGGCCAGATCTATCCCTTTCAAATTTAATTATCTTCTATGTGGTCTCAGCCCTTTGTTACAGCAACACCTTGGCTTCACTTTTCACTTCTCCCTTGGTTTTTTCTCTCCATACCAAGTAATAGCTTTCTCCAAGTATCTGAGGCAGCAACTGAGTTTCCAGTATTTTGTTCTTTAAACTTATCCATCTGAAATGATAACATAGTCTCCAGTTGTCTTCAAGTGCTGTGCCACTTCGTGTCGCACTTGGCACAACACTGAGGCACACCCTCAGGCTGTCCTGCTCTTTTGCATGTGCAAAGTTACTTTGCGTTTTAGGCTTGATTGCAGAGGGGGGAAACAAACAAGCTCCAGCTCTGTCCACTCTCTCCCCCCAGCCCCAATCTTTAAGAAGTGGAGTGATCTTCACTACTGCTTTAGGTATTTTTAACCTATTTCCCTTAAGATAAAAGCTTATGAGGTAACCCAGCTGTGTGTGTGTGTGTCCCTATCAGCCTCACAATGCCTGGACCGATTTGAACCAAATTTGGTACACTCGTAGGGACACGTAAGGACCCCTCAGTGGCATAGTTTGTGATGATGTAATCCATCCCAATTCAAGATGGTGGACGCATGAACATTTGAGGCGCAAGTGGGCTAACTTGTGAACTGCCTGACTGATTTGAACCAAATTTGGTACAATTATAGGGACACCTTGGGACACCTCAAAGGCGTACTTTGTGATGATGTCATCTGCTTCAAGATGGCAGATGCATGCATGTTTGAGCTGGAAGTGGGCTAACATGTGAACCACCTGATCTATTTGGACCACATTTGATACAGTTGTCGGGACATATAGGGACACCTCAACAGTGTGGTTTGTGATGATGTCATCCACCCCAATTCAAGATGGCAGACTTGTGAATGTTTGAGCCAGAAGTGGGCTAACTTGTGAACTACCAAACTGATTTTGACCAAATTTGGTACAGTTGTAGAAACACACAGGGACACCTCAACCATGATGTCCCTGTGGCGCAAGTGGGCTAACTTGTAAAGATGGTAATTATGATTTAAGGAATTAGTGAAAGGAAAGTAGGCAGATTAGTTCTTACCAGAACTTCTTGTGTCACATTTTGAGGTATTCACAAGACACATAAGAGAGAAGCACACAAAGCCACCATCTACTCTGTTCCTCAGTTCTACTAGAGATGCTCAGTTGCCAAAATTTCTTTTTACAGGTAGGCATTTTCCAACACAACCCCATATGTGGCAGCCAAGAAAATCATTGCCTCATTAACAGGGAAATTTTTTATATATGGGTTACAAAAAATAACAGGAGATAAGTTTTTTCAGGCTATTGAAATTATTATGTAAAATAATAAGGGGTTTTAATGATAATTAGATACTAATCCCATTTTTCCACTCTGTAACGAAGAAATATAATTAAACCTAATGTGATTAGAAACCCAGTGGTCACAATAAGCTGCTTGATGTCTTCTTTATTTTGCTCCACAAATATGATGATTGACTGGATTGTCTATAATTTGCAGAATTAAATGATGGCAATCCTATTATGAGCTATTGAAGTGTGCCATTTGAAAGAAACTGTCAGTTATCACTGAATCACTCCCTGCCTGCCCCATTTTTATGTTGCACAGTGTTAAGAGGGCAGGGCAGAGCCTATCCAGCCTTGCTGCTTCAGACTCTCAGTGCATCCACCCATGCAATGTTCTGGGACATTTGGGGGGTATTTGCACAAGACCCCAGTCAAGTAACATGTTTCCAATCAAACTAGAGCCTCTGGATCATGGGCAGATTATTTAAAGTATTCTGCACACTTGCACAAATACTCCTAACTACTGGGGTTTTGCTGTGAGGCCAAAGCAATGCAGATAGATTGGCTCTGCCCTCCTAACACTGTGCAACATGTGGGCTACTATTTGTGGGGTATACAGTTATAGATTCAAATAGCAGAATAGCTGGTTGTTGTTCTTTTAATGAATTTTGAAGCAAACAGTAAGGGAAAATGTTCCTAGTTCACCAGAAATGATTAAAGCATACATATGGCATAACCACATAATTGGAATGTAATATTTTACATTGGAGATTAAATTTCTACAAGCTTGAAAGTGAATTACTCTCTTTATAATTCTAAAAATGTGGGGTTTTTTTTAGAAAAACTGAATGAGTTTATTTACACCTCAGTACCCTGTAATGTAGGTATTCTGGCAATTTTCCTAAAGAATTTTTTTAAAAAGCAATTCACTCTCTGCAGGGAGCTGACAAGACTAGGCATGTGCTTGATCTCCTCATTTGAAACTTACTTACTACAAATCAAAATTGCTAAAATACTGTAGAATTAGTTCACCCCCCAGCCAGTCTGGCTTCCTGCCCTTTGTGTGTTTTTAGCTATTGCAGAATTATTCCACACTTTGTGGAATATATCAATCAGTTTGAGATGTTAAGCTGTATTCCATTTTGAAAATATGAATAAGGCTGAAAGACATCCGTGACTTGATTTGTTCTTTTTAGTTGTGTTCCATGGAACAGCAGGTTATCTGTGAAATTAGAAATTGTGAGCAAATGTTACACAGACATTCGTTTTGTGTGTGTGTGTGTGTGTGTGTATATATTTGTGTGTGTGTGTGTATGTATATGTGTGTGTATGTATATATATATATATATATATTCCATTCCCTTGAACAGTTCAGATCTGGCTAAATAACAGTAAGCATAATGGTAAGCAAATTCAGGGAAGTGTCCTGCAGTGAAAACCCTCAATTTATAGAGCCATAGGAGCTCCATTATAACATAGTTCACTTGGATTTAAAAGTTCTACCTTTTCAATATGATTCCTTATTTTCTACATTTCTAATTTTGTTGTTTGCATGTAGGACCAGTTATAATGGGTTTTCACAAAGCCTAAGTGAAGCTCAAGTTCATAAAAGATTTAGCTGTATAGTTAATAGGAGAAGCAGATTATGAAATGTCTCTGAGGAATGGTGGGCTGAAGGACATAGAGGTAATATACAGGTATATGATCATCTGTGGGGGTGGTCTTGGGGAGGGAAGAGTCCACAGCCAGTGCCCAACACATGAGCAGAGGCTCTGTGTGTCACCCCACAGACAACCAAGGATCCCAGCACTCTGGGAAAGGAAAACAAAGCTGGCTCCACTGCGGCCATCTCTGTCATAGAGTACCAAGGATAGAAGGGCCAGGCATAAGAGATTTGCTGCTGTACCTCCTGGGAAGAAGTTTAACACAGTGAATGCAGCACATGTTCAAATGCCAAATACTATGTTCATCCTACCTCAGTAAAAATGTAGGTTATAAAGTCAGGCTACCCAAATTTGAAAGGACTAAGACGGCTTTCTCTGAGTTCTTACGAATTGAAAACACTGTGTTTCCTGCCTCCTACTTTGATTTTGCTGATTGTGAGAATGAGCCCATGCTCTGTGGAATACATTCACATTGTTAATTAACCTACCCAAGATGTAAAACCATCAGCAAGGGAAAAACAAGCCTCCCAAACAGTGCTTGAAATGTCAAAACGGGTTGTTTTGCTCCAAGGTCGAAACAGGCCCTTTGTTTAAAGCGTCTTTTGTTTCTAGCTCGAAACACTAGAAGGCCCATTTCAAATCAAATTGAACGTTTTGCACATCCTTACTGCACATGTGGAAGGCTCCTGCATGCAATCTGGAACACAGTGGCCAAGGTTCCAATCATATGGAGGAAACCTCCACCATAAAGATACAGCTTGGATCCTTTCAGACAAACGCCGAATATGTGGTGACATCAGCAAGGAGTGGTTAGCAGTTGTAATTCCTCAAAAGTTCTCAAGTGTAAAAGAGACATCAAATATAGGACTTGGAAAGTTTGGATGAAAGTAGCTGGGGATTTTGGAATTGCATAAAGTTCGAGACTGCTAGAGTGTATTTCCTTTTCAAAAAAACATCGTAGTTCTACGTCAGAAACCTTTCAGTCTAAGAGAAAAGTTAAGCTTCATAAAATTTCACTATTTTCCAGAAAGGATGACATTTGTAAGTGAAGATTGTCTCATTGCTAATGACACAGGTCAATATTTTGTTGACGTATTTAGTCTGAGTCATCTTACAATGCTTCTGACCAAGCCAAGTGATATGTGCAATTTCACACTACTGCTACCATTTGTCCATCAAGAAAGCGAAGATCCTTACTGTCTTCAGCAGGAGTGATGGTAGTTTTGACCGGGGCCTCACTAGCTCACAGATGCAGTACAGTGATGTCTTTGATTTATGTAAGTAAGGGCACACTGGGACTAAGGAGGAGGCCTTCTGATCTGGAAATAGCTTTTGCCCATTACATTATTCCAGGGGCGGATTCAGCTTTGGCTGCCCATAGGCAAAAAGGCTTTTGCCGCCCTTTCACCTTTTTAAAAGGTAAACGTGTGCAGAGGAAGCCCCAAAATGGGCTGCAGAAAGGCCCATGAGTCATTTGGGAGAAGGGGAACTGGAAGGAACTCACTGCCCTCACCACCCCCATCCCGCCGCACAACGGTGTTTTAAAAGGTAAACTTTCTCCTCTTCCTCCACCCTCCCCACAGCTGCCACTACCACCCCCATCCTGGCAGTTTTTAGAAGGCAAAAGGGGGAACTTTCCCTCCCCCCCCCCGGCAGTCACTGCGGCCACTGCTGAGACAAAAGGGGAAACTTTTTCCTCGCTGTAGCAGCCCCATCTCACCACTCAAATTTGCCACCATAGGCAAGTGCCTCCTCTGCCTATGTGTTAATCCACCCCGCATTACTCCCTGTGGTCACCAAGCCAAATGACTTGATAGGCACAGGTTATTGCCAGGATTCACACATGTCTGGTTTTTACATGCTGACTCCAAGCTGTTTTTCCATAATCCATTGGCACTTTATCTAAAGTTTAACATCGTGAAATACATAGATACATTTTGCTGAGAGGCTAGTATGGGCAAATAAGGCATAACTGCTCTGTGTTGAAACAATACAGTGCATTTAAAAGTTGTCGAAATGATTACATATGGTGAGAATATCTTTTTGGAATTAAATATACCAAACTATAAACAGGCTTCACAGTGGTTTATAATCAGTTAGAAACGTCTTGTCTGATCTCTTTCTAAATAGCTAGTTATTTGTATTTACTTCATATATTTGAATGAGCAACAGCTGTAAAAGTGGTGATTTGGATAGATCATGAGAAGGTTTTCCTGTGGCAATAGATCTATATAAGATTGTTAATGTTTTTAGAGAACTTCAACAACACTATTTCCTCAATAATATGTAATCTTTAATTTTAAAAAGCATTGTTAAAAATGCATTTTTAAGTTTCATATTTACAGATCACACAATCCAAATCAGATTTAACTGATTTCAGTGTGTTACTTAATTCTTTATTGGATTCTGACGATCTTAAGCAAATGCTTGTGTCATACTACTCTTAATATATTTAAATTAAGCTCTCTTTTTGTATTTAAAGCTGTCTTTTGGGGAGATATTGCCTTAGATGATGAAGACTTAAAAATCTTTCAGATTGACAGGACAATTGATCTTACACAGCATTCAAATGAACAACTTGGACATAATACAGGTAAGCTGCTACAGATTTTAGTTTATTTACATACACAAAGAATAACTAATGTACTGTGCTGAATGTATGCAATTAATTCATTTTCTTAGGGACTAAAATCTCCCAGTCTGGATTGTACTGTGATTGTAAACTAAGTGTTAATTCACACAAGCCCTTGATGTAAACTGCTAAGCTTTTACCTTACTGTGGACCAGTTTATATGGTTAGTTGTGTGTCTCTGGCTGTCCCTAGGGATACATTCATGGAGGTAGCATCTTGGTGGTGATTTCTATAATCATGAAGGTACATTTTTCAGCCACTACAGCCATAGGAATTGCTGAATCAAAGACATATTGACTATACCCAGAGAAAGCCCAGTTTGTACAAGATATTCTCCATCTGCATGTGTCTTCAGGTAGCATTCGAGTGGAGGCATCACTGACTTTTTTGTCAGTCCTACCATGCATATAAGGACCATAGAAAATATGAGAGGAACATGCTGGACTTATCAAGGGAAGAAATGCTAGGAAAGGTTTGTTAATGCTTCGTCACAACTGTGTAAATATATGACTGTTATGGCTGTTATGACTGTTGCTAATTTTATCTATACCTTTTCAACAAAAAGTTCTCAACGCGTTTTACATAGAAAACTGTAATAGCAAAATAATGATGATGATAATAATAATTGGTTCCCTGTCCCTAAAGGGCTCACAATCTAAAAAGCAATAATAGTTATTAGAGATGCGCATGAATCTACTGTTTCAATTCAATTTGTGCCCAAATTGAATTACAACTGGTTTGTTTTGTGTCCAAATCTGCCCCCCGCCCCCGAATCACCCCAGATTCAATTTAGATTTGATTTGATTCAGATTCAGATCAATTCGGACCACCTTTATAGGTACTAGGAGCACCAGATTTGGGTGGCGGGTCCTTATTGGTGCTACCTACCACCCAGATATCAAGGCAGTGGATCACTTGGTTGATTTCTAATAGTTTTCTTTTAGTTTTTACTGATTTTGTATATTTCCACTATAGGAAATAATGGGGATTAGAAGTATCCCTATCCTAACCCTAACATGGATCTCCAGCTTTCATTTTTTAAAAAAAGCTAAGCTCTAGCCCTTGTAGAAGTAGAGTTACAGAGCAAAACGTGCGGTCACTATTTTTCAGTGGTTTGGATTCTTTGGTGTATAATAACTTTTCCTCATAATGAATCCCTATGAGGATTAATTGCACACCTTCATTTTTTCTGTTCATTTTGACTCATTGGACAGTGCCAGCTGTCAACTGCCAAACTTCATAAAATCAGCATATGAAGCTTATTAGCAGGATGGAGATAAAGCTTGTCATCTGCTAATATCTATATACCACAGCACACTAAAGGGATCTGTTGGCAATCCAACCTCCTGCTGGCCCAGATGAACACACTGGAATTATATGAACTATACATATATTTTTTAAAAGGTTTGCGTTCTTTATTAATAAAAAGAAACTATTTTTATACTATCTTTTCATTTTTGCTTATCTCTTCTTAAAATTACCTGTTCTAAGTAGTAGAATCTTTGATCTTTATTTAGATGTGGATTTAATAGACTGAATTAATTCTCCCCCCCTGCCCCCCCCAGATAATTTTAATTAGCTTTGAACTTTCAGAGCATAATTGTGCTGACAAATCCATTCACTGAGGCTAATAACTTCTGCCTAAACTTGAATTTAATTGATTTGTTTAGTCTGCATTTTATCTTTTGATTTATAAACATCTGCAAATCTATGTTGTAATGTGCTCACCTCCTGAAAAAGCAGAATATTCTATACCGCCTTGAGCCATTATGGAAGGCTCAAATACAAATCAAATAGATAGATAAATAAATAAATATAGGATGATATTGTATTTCAGGAAATGCTACTGTAGCTATATTACAATCTTGTTGCAAACAAAATCAGAGTATTAGTCTTTCTGATTCTCAAATAATAAAATTATATATTAAACACCTTTAATTAGAATTCATTAAACAACCTTTAATTACAACTGAAGAGAGCTGGTCTTGTGGTAGCAAGTATGACTTGACCTCTTAGCTAAGCAGGATCCTCCCTGGTTGCATATGAAAGGGAGACTAGAAGTGTAGCACTGTAAGATATCCCCCTTAGGGGATGGAGCCCCTCTGGGAAGAGCATCTAGATTCCAAATTCCTTCCCTGGCATCTCCAGGATAGGGCTGAGAGAGATTCCTGCCTGCCACCTTGGAGAAGCAATGCCAGTCTGTGTAGAAAATACTGAGCGAGATGGACCTATGGTCTGACTCAGTATATGGCAGCTTTCTATGTTCAGATTATCTGTACATGTATTTCATATACTTTAGCTATCTGTTATTGCATTGTTAATCTTCTTTCACTGATTGTGTGTTTTATAAAATAACTCCTCATCTGAAAAATTATTGTATCAATGGGCAGTAAATGTTTGTGTACTGTGTAGTATCTACTGATGCTTACCAGAAAGCTCATTGGGAAGGAATGTCTTAAAAGTATTGCCTCATTCTCTTCAAATCTAAGCAAAAATTTGAAAAATGTTTCTCAAGAGTCGTTGCAGCTATGTGACAGTGTAATGCAAATAATTAGGCAGATTACTGAGTAAGCGTCCAACATACTTGCCTTATATGGCATCGTGCATTTTGTTATATGGCTTTGAACATTGTCATTTAGGAAGTTTACTTGAAAACTATATGTCAAAAGAATTTTGGGAACTGCTGGAAAGGCAGCAGTTCTTGTTACTATTGTCCTTGTTACTGTCTGAAACCTCTTATATACTCTTCCAGCCCTCCTATTACAGGTTGAGAGAACAGTATTTTAACACTAGATAATCCTTTTTTTACAACTATCAGGTATTTTGTTGAATCACCCAAGAGCTCTGCAGATAGTTAGGTACTGGAGTGTTTTTACAGAAAAGACAGTTGTGAACAGACTAGCTGTGTGTTGAAAAAAATCAAATAGGAAATGCAAATGCTACATATTATCTGCAGAAATATGTGGCATGATGGTATTATGTGGCATGATGATATTATGATAAAAGGTCAGTCTGCCTCTGTAATTGGATCTTGAGATTCCTCTGTCAATCAGCTCCTCAGTTATTGATACTGGAGTTATTCGAGTATCTCATAATTTAGAATCCTTTTGAGTTAAGGTGTGTTATTGAAATTCACTCATACATTAATAGCTCCAAATTATTACATTGAAATCAACCATTTTGCATTTTTTTCATCATGTTTTAATCTCTTTATTTGATGCTTCTGGATTCCTGTACATTTGACCTTTGTAAAACTGATTATTTTCTAAATTTAGCATAATATGAATAAGTATAGCATGAATTTACCATTTAGTATACTACTCAGAATGTGAAGGTCATGAGGTGAGGGAATCTTTCAAATAGTCATTAGATGATGTAATTGTTGTGAATTGTTAGAATAACAAAGCCATGCTGGCTGGCATTATGGAATGCACCCTAGAAAACCTTACAGCTACCAAGTATATTTTTGTTTCACTCTCAGTATCTAGAGAATTTGAATGTTAATTGCCCAAAGAATCTTCAGCTTTGTTAAAGATGCATTTCAGCAGCACATCTTAATATTCAGAAAATCCACACCCCACCCTCAAGTCTTTATAACACATTTGCCAAGTGTAAGTGTATAATTTCTTACTTTATTTTCTTCTTTTACAAGGTGGCTTTGGAGAGCGTGGTGTATCAAAAAAAAGTGATGCCCTTTATCAGCTTATAGACAGGATAAGAAGATTTGGCTCAGGTATTGTACGATTGTTAGATGTTCTAATTTTATATGTGAATATAGGCAGCACAGTGAGACTTGGTCTTTAGCCCTGTCCAGAGATTAATGCACAAAGATTACTTGTGTGTGCTGACTTCACTCAGTTTAGTAGAGAGACACAATCTAAAGTGCAAAGGATGGGTTGATTCCAAAAGTTCATTTAATCTGACAGAAGGATGCCTTCTTCTAGAGCAAGCAGCAAGGCATCCTTCGATTGGATAAATGGAACCTTTGGGTCCCCCTACAGAGATTAATGGGAAGATCTTGTGAATTAGGGAGTTCTGTGTATGGCGAAGGTGCTGGGACCTCTAAATTTGGCGTACAAGTAATAGGAAGACTATTAAAAACAAAAGTGCTCTTTAACTGACTTCGGTTTGACCTACCTCACTTTGACAGATCTCTTTTTATACTTAAGCTCCGTAAAGTTAAATTTGGGAGTGGAATAAAATTTCTATTACAACGACCAAACATCCTGATTAAAGGTGCACCTGCATGCCAGCAAGAAGGTGTCCCTGCTGCAGAGAGCTTCATGAGATACACAGTGCTTATCCCACAAGGGGAGGGGGGATTTTTGCTGAGCTCCTCTGTAGAATTTCCTGTGCCACTTGCAAGTGGGTGACATATTTCTGGATGGCACAGGGCACTTCCAGAGAGAGATCCGTAAACATTGCCCCCCCCCCACCCCAAGATAGGTGCTGCAGAGCTCAGGAAACGCTGCAGTGTGGATGCTTCTTCCTGGCACACCAATGCATAGTCAGGTTGTTGTCCGATATTACAAGGTGTCCATCTCAATACTGCTTATGATGAAAGAATTTTTAAATAATATCTGTTGGTGAGACGCTCACTGATATAATCGAAATAAATGAAATACATTTGGAACCTCAGCTTGTGGGGATGGGGGAGTGGTTGAGGGAGGAGAGTTGAAGGGGGATAGTATGCAGAAAACGAGTTAAGATACTCTCTGCCACAGCTTATTCTTTGCAAATGGGCCTTGCCACCAAAAGCACTTTACAACAAAAAAGTTTGGAAATGTGACTTGGCTCTTTTGAACATGTTGTTCTAGTCACAAAGGTCTTGCACACGACCATATCGGCTGGTGTCCAGGGAGGGCTGGCAGAACAGGGAGCCAGAGGAGGAACTCCTCTGACCGAGAGTGTGGTGCATTGAAGGATCCCTCCTCAGCCAGGGGGTCAGGTGCCCAGCTCGGCGTACGCTCAGGCTGCGTGCTTAAGGTTAAGGCTGTTCTTGCGACCTTAACCCTGGCTAAAGGCCGGGGTCAAAAGTAGGGTTAGTCGGGGCAGGAGCACTGGGATCGGGAGAGAACTCAGTGCTCCACACAAGTAGCCTAACCCAGGCTGGGCTGCCCTAGCTTGGGTTAGGCTGCTCATAAGAATAGCCTCGGGTCTTTTAAATTGTGTACACCCCCCAGGGATGCACATATTAGGTGACATATAAATAGGATCGATCAATTAATCAATTAAAATAGTCAAACTTGACTTTTAAAAAATCTTTTCTTTAGGCGGTTATTCTATTGTAAATAAACATTCAGATATATAGCCACATCTTCTTATTTACCAGACTGAGGCAGAAGCTCCTAGGATCAGCTACAGGGTCCTGAGTGCCAGTGCAAGGGTAAAACTGGGGTTGCCATATGGAAAGGAGGCCAGGTCTCCTGTACTTTTAACAGATACAGAGAAGAGGAAATTTCAGCAGGTGCAGCTTGCTGTGCGGGAAAATTCCTTCTTCTCTGCATCTGTTAAAGGTAAAAGAGGCTTCTGTGCATCTATTAAAGGTATTAATTATTTTTTTCCATATGGCAACTCTAGGTAAAACCATTGCCATGTGTCAGGACTGTACTCCAGCTTCAGTGTGGACATGTTGGCACAAGCATGCTTGCTGGTATAAGGAGCTTTTCCAGGTAGGAGCTGATAGGAAGGCAGGCCAATGAACAGGTGAGCAGCAGGGCTCTGCTCCTTTTCAGTGCCTAGGATGTCGCATCATTGCACCATAAATAGCTCAATAGCACTGAGATGCTAAGTCATTTCATTTGTAGCAATCATGTTAATGCCTTGCATGGCAGGACTGGACCCAAAATATATTAAAAACATTTTTGCCTTTAAATAGATGGTTGCCCTTAATGAAATACTAAGCATGTGGTCTCATTTTACATTGTAAATGTTATTGCAGGTTTTGAACATAATAATACAACTAAGGGAAGAACAGCCCTAACGTTCTCAGGTAGCTATGAGAGAAAAAGATATCCTAGGGCAGCTACGTCACGCACAGAAAGAATATGGCCGGGAGGTGTCATTCCATACGTAATAGGAGGAAATTTTACTGGTAAGAGAGACCAAAAAAAATGCTCCTTCGTCACATTTCTGAAGGAAATGAAAGTTTGTATTTAATGAGTGGGATTTGGATGTATTAAACACCTTTTTCTTTTTTTGTTTTCTCTTGTGAAATGTCATGTATGCTTAACATGTTCCTGGTACCAAATTTTTAAGAACATGCATATTCCAATCTGGATAATATAACTGTCTTTATTTATTATTTATTTATTATTTATTTATTTAATTTATATACCGCCCTTCCAAAATGGCTCAGGGCAGTTTACAACAGGAACCACTGTTTATATGCTTTATAAACTATCTATTAATTTAGTCATAGTTTTCTTTTTTTAAAAAAAAAGGACCTTAAAAGTCCTTTTAAAAGTCCTTAAAATTGAACTTAAAATACAACTGGTCACGTTTATTAACAATCTAGTCCAACTTTACCTTACCACAACTTCTTGATATTCATCTCAAGTTAAGTGGTATACATTTCAGCTTGCACTGAAATGCAGGAACACTGCCCCTGAAGTGGATCAGAACATATGAATGTATTTTGTAAGAAGCAGCCTTTGGTCTTTGCTGTGGGGCATGGGATGGCAGTATGGGGGTGGGGGTGGGGAGAGAGATAAATGTAGATGACCTCCAAAAAGTATGGTACATAACATAGGCATGCTTTATTACTAATCTCCCTTCTGTTATAAAATTAAGTTAGTCTACATTACTCAGAGGTTTCCATTACAAATTTAAAGCTACATTTCTAAAAGAAGAGAAGACCATAATTGGCACAAGTCTTTCTCCAGTAGCCTTGTATGGTGAAAGGAATAATAAAATAAGAATGATAGAATTTTGAAGTTGGAAAGGATCTTCAAAGTCATCTAAACCCCTGCTCAGTGCAGGAAACCGTTACAGCATCCCTGATACCTGGCTATCCAGCCTCTTTTGGAACGCCTTGAGTGAAAGAGAGCTTACCACTGCACAAGGAAGACTGTTCCACTGTCAAAAAAGCTTACAGCTTTCCTAATTACAGTTAGGAAATTCTCCCTAATGTCAAGCCCAAAGCTGTTTCCTTGTGATTTCAACCCATTGGTATGAAAAATAATAGAAGGGTATTCACATGTGCATCCTAACCCAAGCTAGGGCAGCCCAGCCTGAGTTAGGCTGCATGTGTGAAGCATCAGAAGCAAGGTTGTTCCTGACACAATCTCTGTGCCAATCCCCATTTCTTAACCCGGTGTTTAGCCAAATTCACGTAACCTTGGTTTGCTTAATCTTGGCCGATCATCTGGGTGAACGCCACCGGGTTAAACAGCTTCCCTCATGGCCACCATTCCTGGCAGTAAGCCAGGGGGAAGGAATGGCTACGCTCGTGATCCAGGGCAACCTGGGATGCAGGATTGGGAAGTCCTCCTGCTCCCAGCATTTCCTTTAGCCATGCCACTGCTCGCGTGGGTGCACAGTGTAGTGGAGGGAAGGACGGTGGCTACTAGTCTTTTGGGGCCCACTCGCCCTCCCCCGCAGCCCACTCAGCCTCCCCCACAGTCCACCCACCCTCTCTGGCGAGGTCATTTGCACAACATTTTCTAGATCTGGAAAATTGGAGTAGAGAGAGTTAAGAAAGGGACTCATGAACTACTACAGCCAGAGTCTCTTTGATGTGCTATTTGCTCCCCAAATAGTAAAAGACCCAGGCTTGGCGAGTTATGGATTGTACAAACCTGGTGTGAAATGTGAATAACCATGGCAGTTCTTTCTGAACACAGATAATTTGTCTGTATGTGAGGGAGTTTTGAAGTTGTGGTCTTTTCTCTATGGAATTACAAAAGTTGCCAGCCATTTCTTTCACTGCTTTTACCCCAAAGCCTGCATTCAGTATTAGGTTGCATGTTAAAATGTCCTCAATTCATTTTTTTAAAAAATAATAATCAAATTAACTTGGATATAGTTGGTGGGAAACAGGATACAATTAAAATTATGTTTGTATTTGATTCCATACACTGATTTCAGGCAACCAGCGAGCAATGTTCAAGCAAGCAATGCGGCACTGGGAAAAATATACTTGTGTTACATTCATTGAGCGAAGTGATGAAGAAAGTTACATTGTGTTTACATATAGGCCTTGTGGGTAAGTTGGTGTACAAGTTGTTGATTGTAAGTGCTTGAGGACTTAGCCCTTTAGGTATAAGGACTGATGCTAGAGCAATGATTGCGTTTAATGTTATTTCACTGATGCATGAGTGCATGCATGTCTTATGTGTAGTATGCAAAGAAACGGTATGGTTAAAAGACCACAAGTCATTCAATTCAAGATGAGCTCACCAGCCATTCAATCCATGGCAGAGAATGAATTTCTTATTTGCAGTTCGTCAGCATGCTTAATCATTAGCGATAGGAGAAATGGAGTACCCTGTTCTTCCACTACACTTCTCTTTTTCTATCCAACTCCCTCCATTTCTGCCCAGCCTTCTAACCAGTGGATTTGGGATAAAAGTGAAGCAGGAGTTAGCTCAGCAAATGTTATGATTTTTCATGTGGGGGCCACTTTGGAAAAAAAGAACTTCAATGTGAGAGCTATTTCTCACTGTGCTGACCTCTCTACAGTGCTGTGCTTTTCTCAGGGCTGGGAGGGATAAGAGATGGAACTTAGATGTGGTCACAATTCTGTTCACCACATCTAAAAAAGGACATTGTAGAACTGGAAAAGGTGCAGAAGAGGGCAACCAAGATTATCAAGAGCCTAAAGCACATTTCTTATGAGGCAAGGCTACAACACCTGGGGCTATTTAGCTTAGAAAAGTGATGACTGAGGGGAGACACGATAGAGGTCTATAAAATCATGCATGGTGTGAAGAAAGTGGATAGAGAGAAATTCTTCTCCCTCTCGCATAACACTAGCACCAGGGGTCATCCCATGAAATTGATTACCAGGAAATCCAGGACCAATAAACAGAAGTACTTTTTCACACAACGCATAATCAACTTGTGGAATTCTCTACCACAAGATGTGGTGACAGACAACAACCTGGATGGCTTTAAGAGGCGTTTGGATAACTTCATGGAGGAGAGGTCTATCATCGGCTACTAGTCGGAGAACTATAGGCCATCTCCATCCTCAAAGGCAGGATGTCTCTGAGTAACAGTTGCAGGGGAGTAACAGCAGAAGGGAGGTCATGCCCTCAACTTCTGCCTGTGGCTTCCAGCGGCATCTGGTGGGCCACTGTGTGAAACAGGATGCTGGACTAGATGGGCCTTGGGCCTGATCCAGCAGGGCTGTTCTTATGTTCTTATCAAGTCGCCGTTATTACTGTTTGATACCGGTGATGATGCCCTTTTAGATCAGAGGACTCGACGAAATCATGTAATCGCTGTTGAGTGCATTGGATCAGCTAAGTACTTTGATGTGGTGCTTGTCCCTAAATTTAGATGTCACTTTAGCACGCTTAAATGTTCTTCCTACAGCGGTATTGGATGGCGGGTTTAAGGGAGCTCCGCTATTTTTACGACATTGCCCATGTGGCAAGGGGGTTATAGAATCCACCTCGCATGTTATTCTTTACTGTGATTTGTATAGTGAACCCCATTTAAGACTTATATCTCCTATGTTAGATAATTTGCCTGGCCGTCTGATTAATTTTATTTAAATTATCTTTTAACTAATGTGGACACTGATATTATCTCTGTTGTGGCCAGGTTTTGTTATATTATTTGTAAAATACGTACTGGTTTATTGTAAATGTTTGCTGGTCAATGACCAAATAAACTTATATATCCTCCACGAGTACCCCTTTAGGGTCCACGTTTCAGGGGTTCCTAACTGGAGGTTTTAATACAGAGGTTGATGGAGAGGAGGATGTGCCTCCTAGGTCCCCCTCAATGTCTCCATTCACAGCAGGAGCCAGGCCTTCATCTTTCCAGACACCAGCGGTGGTCCCACCTGCTAATATTGCAATGTGGAAACCAGTGCCTACGTTTGTTCTTCTTCAACTGAATGTGCCTCAAAAAGACCCCATTCATGCATGCAGCTTCCATTATGTTTTCTCACCAGTGGCACAGTTAGATTGGGCAGAGTTCCAATTGTGAAAGATGCAATGCATGCTTCAAGGCCTTCTTCCGCGTCAACCAGCGGGGACTGTAAAACAATGAGTCTCCCCAGTACAGCCCTTGGTGCCCTTACCTCCTAAGTCCTCTGGAGCGCCAGTGGTTCTGAGCCAATGTGTTCAAATTACACCGGTGCCATTGGACGTGCCCCTGACACCCATGGAGCCACCACCTCAGCTTCCTTTTGCACCCCTTGGACCTGTTCCAGATCCGCTTCCACCTTCCTGTCCAGTGGAAACACTGACCTTCGGTCCACCCTTGGAGTCCTCTGTTGACTCATATGATTCTTCAGAGTCTTCGGAGTCCTCAGAAATGGACACAGAAGGGGACGATGACACACCGCAAAATCCTTCTGATCCCCCTTCGGATGTTCCACCGAAGTCCTCCCTTTTTCCAAATGAAGAACTGAAATCATACACCAATATGATTCAGCAAATGGTGGAAATGCTGGGCCTAGAGATCAAGCGCCCTACTACCGACCTCGAAGACCCCATTTATAAGATGATGGCAGTTGTACAATCTACGCAACCGATAGCTCTGCTGATGCTGCCGGTCTTTACTAAGGTAGCTAAAACTGTGTGGGACATGTTGCAAACATCCACGCCTACATCAAAATGTTTAGAGACTCTATATCGCATACAGGACGAAGCTAATTCCTATTTATTGAAACATCGCATCCCAAATTGCGTTACCCAACATCATCAGATTGGCCAGTCATGTCTTGGCATGGCACCAAATAACATCTGACCAGTGGGTCTTAAGAATTATCAACACTGGTTACGCAATTGAGTTCATAATTTGCCAGATTTCAAGGGCGTAAAGACTACTCCCTCAATCCCAGCCCTGTGGCAAGAAGTGCATGTTATATTGGGAAAAGGTGTGATTGTACCTGTGTGGTGGACAGACCGACTGAAGGGGTTCTACTCACGCTATTTCCTCGTCCCCAAGTGGGACAGAGGACTAAGAGTGATTATGGATCTCCACAGCCTGAACCAACATGTGGATACACGCAAGTTCTGTATAACAATGTTGCAGGGAATTCTTCCACTCCTAGCCAAGGAGTAGTGGCTTGCTACATTAGATCTCAAGGATGAGTACTTTCATATTGAAGTTCAGGACAACCACTGCAAGTTCTTGAGATTTGCAATAGGGAATTTAGCGTTCCAGTACAGAGTTTTGCCCTTCGGCTCATCAGCAGTGCTGAGAGTCTTCATAAAGTGCATGGCAGAAATCATAGCTTACCTTCGAACACAAGGGATCATCGTTTTTCCTTACCTAGATGATTGGCTCTTGGCACACCCCAACAAAATCGAAATTCACCCTAAGGCTACTGAAAGACCTGGGAGTCCAAGTCAATTGGGCCAAATTCAAACTCCAACCGGCCAAATCAATAGACTTTATAAGTGCCAGCTTGGATACTCAAATGAAAAGGACCTATTTACCTCTCAACAGGTACCAACAAATCTGGGCCCTTGTATGCCTCTTTGAGGATTACCCCCAACAATGAGCTGATAAGATCCGGAGACTGCTGGGTTTAATGGCTTCATGCAAAGCTATGGCTCTCCACACTCGATTACAGATGTGTCATCTTCAGCTGTGGTACCTGCAATCATTCCGCCTGAATATCAGCAGTCAAAGGATGCTTCTGGACATCCCTCCACAAGTTCTAAAGTCATTGAGGTGGTGGAAAGTGACGGAGAACCTTCAGAGCAAGGTTGCTTTCGATCCTGCAACTCTGACGCTGTGTGCCATGACAGATGCCTCTTTATTGGATTCGGGAGCCCATTGCAGAATCAGGTTCAGGTTCTGTGGACAATGCAACAGCAACGTATGCACATCAGTTTCTTGGAATTGATGGCAGCTTACCTGGCGCTCAAGTCTTTTGCTCCCTTCAAAACATGATTGTGCAGTTACAAATGGACAATACCATGGCGATCGCCTATGTAAACCAACAGGGCAGCACAGTGTCGTGCTCTCTGTTTGCTCTGAACACCAGTTATGGAATTGGTGCATATCCAAGACTGTTTTCCTCGTTGCCATCCATGTAAAGGGACTGGAAAATATCTTGGCGGATGACCTCAGCAGGACTTTAAGAAACCAGCAACATCATGAGTAGAAACTTAAACAGTTGTGCCCAGATCATTTGATAAAAAGATGGGGCGTTCCTCAGGTTGACGTGTTTGCTTTGACCACAAATAAATTTCTGCAATTTTGTTCCAGAGCAGGCATTGGGCAAGGATCCCTGGGGGTTGCTTTTCAGCACCACTGGGGGAAGGCCTCCTCTATATGTCCCCCCCACTCAACCCCTGATCAACACGGTAGTGGGCAAACTGATACAAGACAATGCATGAGCTATTTTGGTGGCACCATGGTGGCCTCACCAACCATGGTTTGCGTCACTACTAAGACTGATGGGGAACGACTATTGCCACCTCCTGCTGGACCCCGATCTGCTGTCAAGAGATGAGGAAAAATATTACATCCATTCCTGTGGACCTTACAGTTCACGGCGTGGAAGGTCAGCTATTGATAAATATCCTTCTGAACTCTCGTCAAGCCTCCACCAGGAGGAGTTACATGAGTAAGTGGAAAGCGCTTTGTAATTTATGTGAAAGACCATGGTTTCCACCCGTTCAAGGCCTCTTACTAGTCAGATCTTGTTGTATTTAACCAGCCTGAAAGAAGTGGGCTTAGCTAATATGTCTCTGCGTGTCCACCTGGCAGCTATTTCGTCAAAGCATAAGGGCTGGCAAGGTAATTCTGCCTTCTCACACCCAATGTGCAAGGCATTGCGGTGCGTTAATGATATTTACCGCCCGATAAGACACCCAACTGAACAATGGAGCCTATCTCTAGTCTTGGCCTCTCTGACGGAAGCCCCTTTTGAGCCTCTTTGTGAAGCAAGCCTATGTTACTTGACACTCAAGACCGTCTTCCTAATTGTTATCACTACTGCCCAGCGTGTAAGCGAACGAACTGCCATAAGGGTGAATGCCCCATATAAGCTAATAAAGTAGTTATGCGTACTGACCCTGCTTTCTTACCAAAGGTAGTAACTGATTTCCACTTGATTCAGAACATCGTACTTCCGTCCTTTCTTCAGGTGCCTGAAACACGTTTAGAGAAAGCATTGCACTCTCTTGATTTGAGCAGATGCCTTCTATATTATCTAATGGGAAAAGAACGCATGAGACAAACTAAGATGCTATTTGTTTTATTCAAAGGCAAGAATCAGGCCCTGTCTGTGTCTAAACAAAGACTGTCACACTGGTTGATGGAGCTCATTTTCTTAACATATAAGTTACAGAATCAACAACCTCCCAAGCTGATAAAGGCACACTCCATGAGAGCGTATGCTACTTCCGCTGCGCATTTATCTGGTCTTCGTTTTAAGAAACTATGTGCATCTGCTACATGGTCTATACACTTACCTTTCATTAAACACTACGCCATAGACTTACGTATGGCGGCGGAGGCCAACTTTGGAAGAGAGGTACTCAAGATAATTCTTCAATAGTGGGTGAAACGGCTGTACCCTCCGCCACTGAGATAAAAGCTGGCTAGTCACGCATTTCTCATCATGACAGTGGATGACTTCCAGATAAACAGGTTGCTTACCTGTAACTGATGATCTGGAGGTGATCCATTATCAGTCATGAGACCCACCCGAACCTTCCCACTGCAGCATTTTCAGAACAGAACTGACTTATCTACTTGGTCATTGAATCATGCGGCATGTGGATCCTCTGTCATCAGACAGATCTCCAAGAAACTTAGACAAAATGGCGCCCGACTGCCAGGAAAAGGAAGGCATGGAGCATGTGTACGGCAGGGAGGGGCGCCAAAGAGGAGCTAATTAATCCATCCAGAAGGTCTCTGTGTAGGCGCAGTAACCTTTTTCTCATGACTGACAATGGATCACCTCCAGAACATAATTTACAGGTAAGCAACCTGTTTTTACTATCTTTCATGACTGTGCTTTGGCTTAATGTCCGGCAGTGGAGCAGTGGGGAAATGCTTGACTAACAACCATAAGGTTGCTGGTTCGAATCCCTGCTGCTACTATATCGGGCAGCAGCGATATAGGAAGATGCTGAAAGGCATCATCTCTTACTGAATGGGAGGAGGCAATGGTAGACCCCTCCTGTATTCTACCAAATAAAACCACAGGGCTCTGTGGGTTCCAGGAGTCGAAATCGACTTGATGGCACACTTTAATACAAAACTGCATACAGCAAAATTATACATTGAGGTCCCAGGAAAGCTGACTGAGAATAGGGTACACCCATGTTGTTGGAAGTTGGTGCTGTCTCTTGTCTCAGACAGTGGAGGACAGACTAGTGAGTCAGAGGGCTAGAGGGTCAAGACATTGGTCACCCCTTCACCACTGCTCTGACACTATCCCTTTGAAATGTAGATTGGTACTATTAGGGATTAACTTCCTTCCTCTCTCTCTTTTCCTAGCTGTCCTTCTACCTTGCAACATGGCAAGCTCCTCTCCCTGTGTGCAGAGAAGATGCAGAATCCATCTGCATCCAGCTAGATAGATAGATTAGAGATCCTAACTCCTCACTTTCCTATCTAGAATGGAGTTCCTTAATAAATGCCTTATATATTGATTTGAAACTATGAATTGGCTCCAAGTTACTTTACTCTCAGCATACACGCATGCCTAAGCAAATTCTGCTGTGTTTTGCCTCTGTGCACTCTGCTATAATGAGAAAGGGATTCTCTCACCACAGAGAATTTCCAACACATGTTGGGATTAGGTTTAATTGGAGAACAGAGATTTACAGTAAAGGCAATGATTAGCATCTCAGCAAGGTTGCTTGTATTGATCTTCCCTTAGGGCATTAATGTTCTGAGAATGGCATAGAGTTGCCCCATATAGACATTTACAGGTTAGTGCTGTGGGAAGGGATTGAGTTGTGGACACTAGGAAATGGGAGTGAGAAAGAAAGGAAGGAAGGAAGGAAGGAAGGAAGGGAAAGTGGAGAGAAAACATGCAACTTTTGCTGGAATTATGAGAAAGGAGATCCACTTGGCAAGGGAAACTCCGGGCAGCTAGGGTTGTGGCTTACAAGGAACTGAGGAGCCCCAAAAACATGATTTCAGAATAGAGAGTTCAGAAATTCTCAGGCTTGAGAATCTCTAGGATTCATCTATAGACTGCAACTCTCTCTGGGCTTTCAGTGGTGTGGAATATGATTAGGTTAGTGAGAGAAGTTGGCAACATCAGTTGCCACTTGGGAAAAGCATGATGTGGAACTGTTCTGGCTGATACAATACAAATTATTAACTCTAAGGGGGTGGTTTGTATCCTCAAGATAGTTTGGAATTTCTTTGGTAGTGATCACCTTTAATTTCCTGGGGAGGATTCTGTTAATTTCCTATGGATGTTCTCTTAGACATTCCTCTTAAAACAAAAGGCTGAAGAGGTGATCTCCCAAGGGAGACAACTGCAAAAGGAAGCGGGGCACTGATTTTCAACATGGCTCACTTGATTGAATCTCTTATCTGTGGAAGGGAATCCGCCCTTGGTTCCTTGGCTTATTTGGGTGTTTACTTGTTAAGAGTGAGAAACTGCATTCCAGTCTTAGTACTTTGGCGTGGTAATTCTGGCACCTTCTGTGCATGCTCAGGGGGGCAGTGCCTATCAGAGTGGCATTCCCCTATGATCACACTACTGACCGGATGACACTTTTAAAAAGCCTGGCCGGAATGACCCATTTTCTCAAATCAGAAAAATGTGCTCAAGCAGAGGCATCACTGTTTCCTAGAAACAGTGATTCAGCCAAGATTCTATTTGGGGGTGCACTGGGGTGCAGTTCGAACAGGTGGGCATGGCAACAGCTTCATCCAAAGCCTAATAAACACTCAGGGTTGATGGCGGCTGTTACTGGCTCCAGGCCTTACAATAACATACGCCATGCTAGTTGATTGAGAAGAATTTGGAGTACATGTTCAAGCAAGCAAAACGGGTGTGTGGGGGGGAGGGGTAGTGAATTCCAAGAGGATTTGGCTGCAGAAGGGGAGGACAGAGAAGAAGTTTTGTGGGGGAAGAAAACAGAGATAAATGAATGAAGTAAAAGCAACCCTGATCACCTGGAGGGAGTGAGTGAGGGAGAATGGTGTGGCTTTAGCCCTGCTCAGCTGGAAGAGAAGCCCAAAGACCTGGGGAGCTTCTTAAGCCCAGCAGATACCAGTAGTTCCTGAGCTACCTGATGCCCACCCCTGGTTTAGATGTTGCAAACATGGAAACGGTTTCATTAGTGGTCTCAGCCTGTTACTAATTATTATTGAAAGCAATCTTTATCTTGGGAAGCAAAATCTGTTCATTTATTTAACAGATAATCTGAAGATTTTTCTTCTTCGAAACTTTAACAAAGTTAGTTCGGAATTTCAAAATATTAGATACCAGCAAAGAAGGAGAATACTTTGCACAATATTAACACTAAACATTTAGCCTGAAGTAAAAGAACGTTTTGTTCTTATTTTTCTGACTGAAAGACAAGCTTCAAGCTGTCATTAATGAAATGACTAACTCTGTTGCTTCATCAAAGGATAATCTATTGTGAATTATCAAGCTTTACAATTAGGAATGGAAGGTATTTTGTGAAGTCATCTTTTCACACTTAAAGTAGTATGAAGTTCATGTAATGTTTTTTTGCTATTATAATTTATAAAATGTTTCAAATGTGCACATCTTTTACTGCCTAAAGAAACACTAAGTGCTTGACCTGGTTCTGTTTCCAAACTCTTCTAATCAGCTTAAAGCCCACCTTTATCGTTTAAGTCCCAGAAGCATGAAGAAATATTATTATTACTCAAATAGCATGGCTGACGTCATGCCCAGAGCCCCCCACTTTTCCCCAGACTGTCCATTATTGTAGTTTACTTGCCATTATTGATTGACTAGAATGATTAAATGGAATTAGAGATTCATAAATAGTTAGTGCCTTTAACTGCTGTCTGGTGCAATAAAGATTAAGGAGATCAAGATCTTGAAAATCGGCCCTTTGGCACCGTTTGAAGGGGAAGCTAAGTGTTCCTACTGTGAAGAGATAGCTGGGCTTTGGGCCAAGTACACCTAGTGTATGTGGTTACAGCAGTTATACAGACAACCGTATTCATTTGGCGTCTCACTTTTTGGTATTCCTAACCCCTTGACTCAGTGCTATTGTCTTAGTAGTTCCAGGTTAGGAACTTAATTGGATGAATCTGATGTGTACTTGGCAGGCTGCTAAGAGCTGTGAATCCCAAAACCTATCTTGTAGTTTCTACTATGGCTGGGTTTTTTTAGATTCAGTTGTTGTTGACTGCTGTTTTGTTTTTAATACAACAAATTATTATTTGTGTGAAACTTGTAAAACCCACCAGGCATTAAAAAAAATTTGCAGTGATCAGCAGCTTTATTTTAAACATGAGCTAATTTTTTATTTTTTGTACGGTCATGTAGTTCCATATTTACTTCTGTATGTTGGGGGATTACTGCTCAGGCCCCTGAGATTTTACATAGGGGGCTGTAAAATCTGTAGCTGTCTTATCTCTGTAGCACTTGATGTCTATACAGTCTGTTGCTTTATGTGGAGCTGTCCTTAAATATGTTCAGAAGTCGCAGCTAATGCAAAATATGGCAGCTCATCTTTTAATTGGTTGTAAGATGTCATAATGTATAATGTTAAAAAGCAGTGCAATGCACTCAAAATAGTTAAATGTTATATAACTGAGTGAATTGCACTGCTTTTTAACATTATTCAGAGAGCAGGAGTTAGTCTTAAAGGTCCAGTAAGACAGTCCAGCATGCCTATTATTATTATTATTATTATTTTATTTTATTTTATTTTATTTTATTTTATTTTATTTTTTTACACAGTCAGACAGGTGTTATTGACTGGTTTGTTTTATCCAGACAGCGAGTCCTTCCCAAGGACCTGGGATGCCAGAATTTTATTGTCAATGTTGTTGCCGCCCTTCCAAAAATGGCTCAGGGCGGTTTACACAGAGAAATAATATATAAATAAGATGGATCCCTGTCCCCAAAGGGCTCACAATCTAAAAAGAAACATAAGATAGACACCAGCAACAGTCACTGGAGGTTCTGTGCTGGGGTGGATAAGGCCAGTTACTCTACCCCTGCTAAATAAAGAGAATCGCCACATTAAAAGGTGCCTCTTTGCCAAGTTAGCAGGGGTGCCTTAGGGAGCAACTCTTCTCCTATGAGTCTGCCTGCCTGTTAAAGTAATTAGAGGAAGTTTCGCACTGTATACCAATTCCATGTGAAGTAACACATTCAGTAAAAATGAGTGGGTCCTTTATAGAGGGTAGTTCCAGTACTGTGGCGCTCCCTTCCTAAGTAGCTACCATTGATCACCCTTGCTTGCCTTTTAGAAACAAACTAGTTTTAAAAAACTTTTAATCTTCTGTCACAGTTAAATATGATATGTCCTTGATTAAGTAAGTTGTGATACTTTGGCCAGGTTCTCACTACCATCTTGATCCTGGTTAAATGGGATTGACCAAAATCGTTGTGATCATGTGAACTCATGTGCGGTGGCAATCCTGACTAACATCCACAGAGTTAACCAGGTTATTTAATCTAGGATCCAATCTGGGCAGTACACTCTGGTACAATAAAAGATATCATAGATGATGCTGTCCAGGATACTCTGGGGTTCATGGATTTGCCTAATTCAACCCTAGGGTCAGAGCAAAATTCTGGCAGCCAAATCCTGGTCAGTCGCTTTCTCTCTGGCTTGTTCCCCCTCCCTTCTGGGGTGAACTCCCCCTCCCCCCACTGAGATCCGAGTCATGACCCAGCCAAAGACCCTGTGGCAGTGAAAGGGTTACAGTGCCTGTCCTCATTTGAAATCATCCCCCACCTCCATGGGCATGTTGATTAGTTCCCCAGTACAAAAAATGTACTTATAAGTACAAGCTGTGGAGGAGGGCAGAGGGGACAGCATGGTCACATAAATGGCCTCTGTGCAGAGCTCCGAACCAGGCCAAAGTGGCCTGGGCTTCTCAGGGTGAGGCCAGTGGGGATGGGGTAGGCTGCCATTGACCCCCATGGCCGCCACCGCAGCTCATACTTGCAAGTACATTTTTACTCTCCTCCCACCCCCTCTATATGTAGGAAAGCCCCCCTGCTCCATACTGGTAAACGGGAATACTCACTGGATTCCTCTTTACCAGAATAGCTTTGAGCTCGTTGAGCTTGGCTCAAAGTCGAACCAGGTCCGTGTCATGCCCCCACTCGAGGACATTGGAGAGGAGTGGGAGGCAGGCGACTTACTAGAAAGTGGGGAGGCACCGGAGGAGGAGCAGGCCAGTAATGTGAATGGGGAGGTAATTGAGACAGGCCAGGGTGAGTGTTTGGCGCAAGAGGGGCCAGCGGGCCGGGTGATCTTGGGAGAGAAGGGTTAGGATCTGAGCCATAGTTTGATTGGCCACTATCTCCTCGAGAACACAAATGGGGGAAATGTCAGCAGCAGATAAGGGAATTACGAAGAAGCAGTCGGCTGGCGAGCATCTATGGCCGCTGGTGGGGGTGGAATGTTGATTAAGTGCACATGGCTGCTGACTATAAATCGGGCAGCCTGTGCCTTGAACAAACTGCTGGAAACAACACGTCAAATCTGCTTGGAGCTTTTGTCGGAGAGATTGTGACTGGAATTTGAGCTTCTCACTCCTCAATTCTGTAGACTTGGTGAGACTGTTAAACCTGACTGTTTAGCAGTAAAACTGTAACTTGAGCTACTGGCTATTGTGTAATATATTTCTGGCCAGCGTCTTCCATCAAGTGAGCTTGTGACCGCCCGGTCAATCAGGCCAAAACCAAGTTGGGTCAGGTCGGCTCAAATCCGATTCAGATTCTAGCCAAACCAGCAAATCCGGTTCTGGGCACACCCCAGAAGGCAGTGTAAGGGGTGGCATGAGGGCTGCCAGGATTGCATCCAGGTTTCTGGAGGCCATTAGCTGCCACAATCTGCTTCTCATAGCTGCTAACCGGAACCATTTGGGCCCTACACTGCAGCAACCTGGCAGCAAAAGTGATAGTCTGCTGGGTGCTCCTGCCAATCCGGGCTAATTTGTGGGAGCATAAAAGTGGTCACGAGGCCCCTTTATTTTACTAGGCTATTCTTTAAAAACTCTTTGGATGTTTATTAATGGTGGACGTTGTGTTGGTTTTACAAAGAAGGACAGGGTATATGTATCCTAAATACATAAATGGAATAGAAATGGAATAGAAAACCATTAGTGATTATACGAGTACTTTCAGAGGTTGCAACTGGAGGTCAAGTTGAAAGCACAAAGAATTGTTAGCCATTTTCCTGTAGAAAGTATGCACACTCTATTGCTTGCCTGTAATTTTTGTTGTAATTTTGTGTGCCTTTTGTACCAGTATACAGAAATTCAGAGTAACTAGTGGCGATATTTTTAATAAATTGTGCATTTTTCAATGTAATTTTTCCTCACAGAACCTTTTTGCACATTGTGATCTTCAGAGCCTCCGCAGGCTTTCATAGGTACTTGCCGGTGAACTGCAGAGCACAGCAAAGCTCTGTGCAGAGAAGCAGGTGGAGGGACTGGGGCAGAACAGATGGGGGAAAGCGATTATAGGAAGCACAGACTTAGAATGATTAACTTTTGTTTTTCAAAAAGTCATTTTCCTAAGATGTGGTGCTCATCATTACAATGTTTTGCATCCCCCTAGTCAAAGAGTATTTTTACTCCCAGTGTGACCTATATGACCTTAAAAAAGCATTGCATTGCTGAAATAGGTCAGAAGCTGCTCATAAATTCAAATATCTTCAGGGAATTTAAATCCCAGATATAAAGAAGCATAAGACCTGCTTTATGCAGAGAACTCTGTTTCAATGGTTCATTACCTTAAAAGGAATATTATTTTGCAAAATGAATTTTAATACTTAGAGACCTGTGGATATCCTACACCAAAAACATCCAGTTTATGCACCAAAGAATAAAGTACATAATAAATAAATTACATAATAAATTATGTAAGCACATGTTAATTTTTCTTAATTTGCTCAAAAATAAGGCTCAAATTATAATAATTGTAGACTAAGATCCATTGATATCAAGAGACGTTTGAACTAGCAAGTGTAAACCAAGATTATAATCTAATTTCAGTTTGTGGTATAGTTGAGAGGAGCTCAGGGACATTACCTATGTCTCTTACAAAAATGATGTAAAGCAGAGATCTATTTCAAAATGTTTTCTGCAAAGTGTGATTCATAATAGAATGAGGCTGTTCTCACATGCAGCTCAACCCAGGCTAGGGAAGCCCAGCCTGAGTTAGACTGTGCGTGAGGATCCCGAGGATACCCAGGATCAGGCCCAATCCCAGTGGGGTAGCACCATCTAGCCCAGCTTTTTAGCCCACTTCTAGTTGGGGTTGGGGCACAGCTCTGTGACGTGCGCACGCGCGGCGCAAAGGACTGCTGGGAGTTTCCCCAGCAACATCAGGGAAGGGGCGGCAGGGAGGTATCCTGCCGCCCCAATTACTCTTGGAATTACGGCGAAAGTGCGGGAAAGCGGCGGGAGGGGTAATTAAACCCTCCCACCGCTCTTAAAGGTCCCCCCCACCCGAACCGGACCGCTCAGGTCCGGACCGGTCCGGAGGCTATTTCAATGGCCTCCAGACCGGTCTGGGCCCATCCCTACCAGCAATACCCCCAAGCTGTGTAGTAAATATGGAAAACATCCGCTGCTGCTGCTGCTGCTGCTGCTGCTGCTGCTTCTTCTTCTTATTATTATTATTATTATTATTATTATTAATAATAATAATAATTTGATTTGTATACTGCCCTTCCAAAATGGCTCAGGGCGGTTTACAATTAAAACAAACCACTAAAACAGTAAAGAGCTAAAACAAATTAAAAACAATATAACAATTAATAGTTTAAAAGCATTTTAAAACAACAATTAAACAATTACAGTGATTAAAATCCCAAAATCTGGTTTTTAATTTTAAAATAAACCAGATATTAAAACCCCCCAAATTTAGGAAACTGAGAAAGCTTTGGTGAAAAGATGGGTTTTCAGGTGTTTTTTTAAAATTGCCAGAGATGGGGAGGATCGTATCTCATCAGGGAGCGCATTCCACAATCTCGAGGCAGCAACCGAGAAGGCCCGTCTCTGTGTAGCCGCCAAATGAGTTGGCAGTAAATGGAGACGGACCTCCTCAGATGACCTCAGTGGGCAGTGGGGCTCATAATGAAGAAGACTCTCTCTTAGATACCCAGGGCTTACGCCATTTAGGGCTTTATAAGTTATAACTAGCACTTTGTATTTTGTCTGGGAACCTATTGGCAGCCAGTGTAACTCCATCAGTAAAGGAGTAACATGGTCTCTCCGAGATGACCCAGAGACCAAGCTGGCTGCCGCGTTCTAAATCAACTGAAGTTTCCGGACAACGTACAAAGGCAGCCCCACGTATAGCGCATTACAAAAGTCAAGTCTGGAAGTCACCAACCGATGTACCACTGTTTTGAGCACCTGTTATAGTGCTTAACAGGACTACAGTGGATCAAGACACAAGAACACACACAGGAAAAGAACTGTACAAGCCACAAGAAAAGCACAGACGAAAACAGCTTCTGTGGAGAGTAAATGCATTCTGAAATCACCAGGTCAACTCTGTCTGCCTGATTATTTAAAAAATGAATACTACTACTAATAAATAACAACAGCAAGAAAGAACTGTCAGAGTGGTACAGTGGTTAGTGTGCTTGACTAGACTGGGGAAATCCAAGTTCAAATCCCCTTTTATCCATGAAACTCACTTGGTGACTCTGGGGCAGTCACTTATCTCTCAGCATAACCTTCCTCATAGTGCTGTTGGGAGGATGTTCACCACTGTGGGCTTCTTGGAAGAAGCACAGGCTATACATGTAAAAGTAAATACAGCTATATGAGCCACAGGTAAAGCAGAGACCAGCTACAGAAGTGAAGAACAAATGCATCCTGAAGGTACAAGGGCAGCTCTAACTGCCTGTTTCAAAAATGCATACATAAAGAACAGAGAAATGACAGGCTTTTCAGTGATGCTTGCTGCAGCTATGAACCATCTCCTGTAACTTAGAGGACACCATGGAAAGCATGCATATGTCCTAAAAGAACTTTCTGGCTTCTTATGCCAGTTTCTATTCTAATTAGTCCAGGCTTAAAGTTTGCTGTTCCTTCCTATGTTTTATAGCATGCCATTTGGGGAATGGGCCATAATGCATATAGATCAGATCAGAAAGCAAGTGACAGAAAGCAGTGGTTGCATTCCTGCCCTCCAAACCAAGAAGTCAGCAAATTATCAGACTTACTAACACAGCCTGCCGGCCTTCCTGCTCTCACTAAAATGGCATTTGGATTCTTCTGCGCAGCTAAAAGAAAAAAAATCCCCACCCTCTGGGCACTCTGATTGGCTGCCTGAGGAGTCAATCATCCTAGACCTTCTCCAACTAGGTGGCCCTAGGACCACCCACTTTGCAAAAAGAAAAGTGAGCTTGCTTGCTTATTTATTTATTCATTTAATTATTTATATATGTATGTGTTTTTTAATTGAACATATTGTTATACTGCCCAAAACTTTCTGGGCGGTTTACAACAAAGCAAAACAAACGGAAAAAGTTAAAACATAGTTAAAATAAATGATAACAAAAAGTTAAAACTTTACAACAATTAAAAGCAAATTAAAAAAATATTTTAAAACAATGTTAAAAGTATTAAAACAATATTTAATTAAAAGCCTGGGTAAATGAATGCGTCTGTAAAGACTTTAAAAAAGTTGTCGGAGATGGGGAGGCTCTTATTTCATCAGGGAGCGCATTCCAAAGCTTTGGGGCAGCAGTGGAGAAGGCCCATCCCCAAGTAGCCACCAGATGAGCTGGTGGCAACTGCAGATGGACCTCTCTTAATTATCTCAATGGGCGATGGGGTTCATGACGACGAAGACATTCTCTTAAATACCTAGGACTCCTGCCATTATTGGCTCCTGCCTTATTAATATTAATATTTTAAAAGATATGGGGCTTTTCATTTGTTCTGTGCTACTGTTGCCCACCTCACAACTCTTAAGGCAGCAGCAGGCTGCAGGCAAGAGCAGCAGAGAACAATAGAGGAAGGCAGTAGGCACAAAAAAATGGAGGCAGAGACAACATGGCTGCACAACCCACTTTGCCCATAGATAAGATCTGATCCTGCTTCACTCTCCACAACTGCTACTGAGGGTTTTTTTGTTTTATTTTGAATGTGGCAGTTCTGATCAATGATCGCCTACTAACTGGGCAAAGAGGCACCTTTTTAACATGGTGCCTCTCTATTTATTATTTATTTATTTATTTATTTATTCGATTTCTATACCGCCCTTCCAAAAATGGCTCAGGGTGGTTTATTTAGCGGGGGAGAGTAACTGGCCCTATCCATCCCCAGCACAAGTACCTCCAGTGACTGTTGCTGGTGTTTATATCTTATGTTCCTTTTTAGATTGTGAGCCCTTTGGGGACAGTGAGCCATCTTACTTGTTAGTTTCTTTGTTATTTATCTGTGTAAACCTCTTTGGAAACTTGTTGAAAAGCAGTATATAAATATTTTTTGTTGTTGCTGCCTATCATCACATTTAGTTTGGCCTTAAGTTAGGGGAGATTAATGCAGAACATCTATTAATGGTTTCCTTTGTGTGCTAAACAAATATACTTTGGCAGTTTAAAATATTATACAACATTTCCCTATACCTGCATATTTCATGGCTTTCAAATTTGGAGATATAAATGTCTCTGCAGCCAAAGTAAATTAATACAGAATCAGAGAGATTTTAAAAATATATATTTACTGTTGCACTTCTTTCTTCAGAAGTGTTCTCATTTTCAGTCTTCTACTATTGCTAATAACAGGATCATGCTCCATTTTGGCACTGGCCTCCTTAAGGACCAAGAGTAGTTTATAACATACCTGCTGCACAAGCAAGTGTTGCTTAAAGCAAACACCCACAAAGACGCCTCCCTCTCTAAGGGTAGAAAAAAATTAAATGTTTTCAGTTATTTAATTTAAAAACAAAAGAAGCACACCCAAGTTTATTCTTACAAGCTAGACCACAGTATAGCGAAGTATGTTCAGAACATTAAAATACAAATCCCAATTCGCAACATCTTTCTGCAACTACTGGATGATGTTCATTGAAGATGTTGTCATATTCTTGTCCTGGATTACAGGTGCTGCTCTTATGTAGGTCGAAGGGGTAATGGTCCTCAGGCAATATCTATTGGAAAGAACTGTGATAAATTTGGAATTGTTGTTCATGAGCTGGGACATGTAATAGGATTTTGGCATGAACACACAAGGCCTGACAGAGATGATCATGTAACCATCATCAGAGAAAACATCCAGCCAGGTGAGACCTTTCAGGGTGATGACTTATATTTCAAAATGTTGCTCTCTGTTTCATTTACTTGCAGTTCTCGTTGGGACTTTGTAATGACTAATTTAGTCTAGATTCTGATCAGTGAATGTACAGGTGGGATATGAGAAAGGGGAGAAGTGCAGATATGTATTTACAAGAAATCAGTTGTACATTAAATGCTATCAGGCCTCTAATAAAGGTTATGAAGTTATTTGACAACTAAAGTATGCTAAATAAATGTGCTAAGTATTATGTAGCCAGAATAAAGTATTACAAATAAGGTCCTGATTACGTACCATGTTAGCACCTCACTGCCCAAGGAAGGCAATGAGTTCGTCTGCGGAGAGGGTGAGTCAAATCTGCTCTCCACGCAGACCTACACGGAGTTCTTCTCACTGATTGGGAGAAGAGCTCCAGAGAATGTCAGAAAATAGTGTACTATCAGACATGTTGTTTGGAATATTCTTCACAGTATTGGCTTTCTCATTTGAGATAACATGTTGCAGAGTAAGATAGGGCTTCATAGGATTTTTACAAGGATAATTAGAGGATAGGCTTCATATTTAGGGATGTTTACATTAGAGAGGAAATAGATGAAAAGGTTGAAAAATGAAAAAATGAAAAAGCTTAGGGTTTTTGTGCAGAAATTATTGACTTGATCAGTATTGAATTTCTCTAACTGTGTGAGTGAGGACTGAGTTGACTTTGCCAGGCAATGAACTAGTGATGTTTCTGTGTCTGACTTTGTTGTTTCTGATGGTCAAAGCATCAAATTCTTCAAAAATATTACATAACTGGCAGAATTCTTTTAAATGTGTCATAACAGTGGAAAGTGAGCAGGTGAAAACTCCACTTTGCAATCACATGTTCATCTCTTGTTTTTTAAATTCATTTTTCATCTCTTTCATGTGTGTATTTATTTAACTATTGTAAGGAAGCAAAAATGTGGCCAATCCTACTCTCTGTTGCACAGAACCTTTAGAGCATCCAGTGTTATGGTCCAAACACTACCAAGGGACAGTTCTTTCGGGAATTGGCCCACTCTCTGTGTCATTGCTCTTATGCAAGGTAGAGTTGCCACATGATACAGGAATGCCATACAACTTTTCTGAAGGGCGGTCGAGTGGCAGCACCACTGTTGAAGGATGTTTGGGTGGCAGCACCTAGGCATCTCACTATGCTAATGTCTCTGGAGTGACTCCTAACTTGTTAATGCCTACCAATGCTTCCATTGGCTAGAAGCTGTTTCCACCAGGCCAGATTTAACCTGTATACAAATAGAAGAGCTGGGACTTCTGTTGTTTTGTTTTGTTTCTTCCCTTTAGGAAAGGCTCATATGAGATTTTGCTTATGAATTACAGGTCAGGAGTACAACTTTTTGAAGATGGAGCCTGGAGAAGTGAATTCTCTGGGGGAGCCATATGATTTTGATAGCATTATGCACTATGCCAGGAACACCTTCTCAAGGTTGGAGTCTCAGGTTATACCTTTTGACTTTTAATTCCATTCTTCTCTGTGAATGTTTTATAGATATAGTTTTAATGTAGCCTGTTGCTAGAAGAACAACTCCTCAGCTGTAAAAATGTAACTCCTCAGTTGTAAAAATGCCTGTTGTAAATGCTGAGGTCATTCACAGGAGGAAAACCTGGGTAGAAGTGATTGTGTGGAAGCAAGGTAGGAGAAAACCTGGGAAGCTTTTCCTCCTACCTTGCTTCCACACAACGGAAAATTGGGAGCACACACAGCCCCCAAACCCGGGTAGAACACAGTTTTTGATTGTGTAAATGACCTCACTTTCTCTTACTGATTATTGGTTTCATACATTCATTCATCTTAAACCATGGGCAATTTCCCCTTATTTTCTTCTGTGAAGGGAAGAACATTCAAAATTTGTACCATTGCACTCAAGATTTCCCTGCTCACAGGCTACGATGGAAAACTTCCTGTGCATTCATCAGACCTGGTAGACTGTAGCTATTATCTTTAAAGTGACACCCTATTTTGACTATGGCAGGAACAACAAAGTAGCTTAAGGAGACAAATGCTGTGCAAAGATTCAGCTTTGAAGAGTCGAAGCTTTTCGCACATCATCCCTGATCCTGTGGGCAACTGCACTTACCTCTGTGCAGAACAACCCTGTATGCAGCACCAAGGAAGCCGTTAAAAGAATTCACAGCTTTAGGAAGTCCCAGTGGTTTGTTGGAAGGCATTTGGCAAGGCTCATGAAGTGCTAGGAAATGTAGTCCTCTCCAGAGGTCTCTCTGTGGATTATTCCAGGCTACTGTACTGAAATTAAAAAATACTGCAACTAACAGAGACAATGTGTAATGTTCCCCAGCCGTTGTATATTAGATTTTTTGTTACTGTGAACAATTTTAAATAACACTAGCTTGATTATTTTTAGATTAAAAAGTTGGAAAACAGTGGCGGCCCGTGAATGTGCCCTGGGAGGGCGGTGGGAGGCACCTTTAAGAGTAAAAAAATTCAGTGCTCACCTCCGCTGCGGTGGCACCTAAATGCTGTTCAGAGCTGCAGTGTGCTACCCAGCAGCCCCTACGGCGGGGAAGCACCTCCACCACTCACCTGGCTTCCACCGGGCCTAGCCCCCACCAGCGGCCAGGTGAGTGGCCGAGGCGCTTCTCCGCCATAGGGACTGCTGGTTAGCACGTTGCGGCTCCGAACAGCATTCAGGTGCCGCCGTGGCAGAGGTGAGCACCAAATTAATTTACTCTTAAAGGTGCCTCCTGCCCCCCCCCCCCCCCCGAGGTGCATTCACGGGCCACCACTGATGGAAAATAAAACATTTAAAAACCATTCAGTGAGGCTATTCACATACACGTGCATAACCAGGCTAAGGATCTCAACCCTGTTTTGCATGTGCATGTGAACCACCAGGATCAGGCCTTATCCCAACGGCTACATGGTGGCAAACCCGCCTAAGTAGCCTCCCTTCAAAATGAGGTGAATGAAGAGAGCGCTCCCTTAACCTCATTTTTCTGCCCATGTGTCGGTGTGGCTGCTTGCAGCCACAGCTGGCACATTCGGGGTGGGGGGTGGAGAATCCCAATAATGCACAGCGCACTTAGGAACACAGGAATCTGCCATATATTGAGTCAGACCATAGTTGCATCTCGCTCAGTATTGTCTACACAGATTGCCAGTGGCTTCTCCAAGGTTACAGACAGTGGACCGGGTCTCACGATCAGTGAGACCTGGTTCAGCAGGGTGCGCGGGGAGAGTGGGTTAAGCCCGCTCTTCCCGCACACGAGTGGGGAGGGAGCCCTGGGCGGCCGAATTGGCCACCCACACGATGGCCAGCTCCGTAACGGAGCGACGGGGGCTGGGGAGCTCGGGGGCCGTGCAGATAGCCCGATTTTTGCTGAACATGGGAATAGCCCCAGTGTCTCTCTCAGCCCTATCTTGGAGATGCCAGGGAGAGAACTTGGAACCTATTTATTTATTTATTATTTATTTATTTGATTTGTATACCGCCCTTCCAAAATGGCTCAGGGTGGTTTACAATTAAAAAAAACCACTAAAACAGTAAAGAGCTAAAACAAATTTAAAAACATAACAATTAACAATTTAAAAACATTTTAGAACAACAATTAAACAATTAGTGATTAAAAACCCAGGAATCAGGTTTTTAATTTTAAAATAAACCAGATATTAAAACCCCCAAAATTTAGGAAACTGAGAAAGCTTTAGTGAAAAGATGGGTTTCACCTGAAAACCCATCTTTTCACTAAAGCTTTCTCAGTTTCCTAATTTTTTTGAAAATTGCCAGAGATGGGGAGGATCGCATCTCAGCAGGGAGCGCATTCCACAATCTCGGGGCAACGACCGAGAAGGCAGTCTCTGTGTAGCCACCAAACGAGTTGGCAGTAACTGGAGATGGACCTCCTCAGATGACCTCAGTGGGCAGTGGGGCCCATAATGAAGAAGATGCTCTCTTAGATACCTAGATGCTAGATGCTCTTCCCAGAGCGGCTCCATCCCCTCAGGGGAATATCTTACAGTGCTCACACTTCTAGTCTCTCATATGCAACCAGAGCAGACTCTGCTTAGATAAGAGGACAAGTCATGCTTGTTACCACAAGACCAGCTCTCATTTGCACGGTGCATTATTGGTGTTCTGGGAGTGGGGGGGAAGCACGTCGGCACTTCCTTGCACCCCGACCCTCAGAGCTGCAGATGGAGCCACCGCTCATCTGCATGGGCAATCTGCCCACCCAGGGAAGGAGAGAGGATCTTCTGTGGGGAGGGTGAGTGTAACTCGCTCTCTCGATAGACCGCCAATTGTGAGAAGAGCTCCAGAATGTTTTATGGCAAAAAAATTGACATAACCTGACTTTATTCTTTTCTGCAGTTCTTTTGAAAGTTATCACTTTGCATTTTGAATTGTTTTTCTTAGTAGAAACATATTCTCTGTTTCTTCTGCCTCCCTTGGAGTTTTTCAAATCAAAACATGATTTGAAATTTTTGATTTTGATTTTTTCAATTCAAAATGTCACAATAGGCAATTAATCAGAATTCAAAAGACTGCCACTTTTATCATTGATTATGATAATGAAAATAAAGGTTTCCTAGTAGAGACCTATAACCTTTCTCGAAAATTTGCTGCACCATCTTATAAATGTTTAGGTGCTATGGTGAAAAACATCTGATCAATATGCGTTAAATAAGGAGAAATCTATTTCTCGCACATCAGATAATTTTGGAAATGATTACACACAAGAAATATACAGAAATTCATTAAAGGAAGCAGATTTTAATACACTGATTAGAGGAGAGGAGATTTGGCAGACTTTTACTAAGAAATATGTTGCTTTTGCTATTAATGTGAAACAAGTACAACAATCAATATTATTGTACAAGACCAGAAACTTCGATTCAAATAATTTTGAGATGAGATGCAATGTTGTTGACAGTTTGCTAAGGAACGGGGATTTGATCCAACAATTTACACAACTATTCTCATGTGGTTGTCAACTACTTTATGAGTGTTCTGCTTAAGTCCCACAGCATACAATATAGGTATACTGGCTGACATAATTTACAGTGTTACAGAGGTGTAGCACTGTTCTGGGGGCTGCTGCAGACTTGGAAGACAGCATCAGAGCTGCTCAGAATGGATGGTTACACAAGGAGCATTTCTGCAGATTTACACATTCAGAACAGCGGGGAAACCTTCAGAAGCACTCCTTGAAGCTATTCACACGTGCAGACAACACCAGGCAAAGGAATCCTAGCCCATTTTTGCCTGAGTGTGTGTAACACTAGGATCGTGCCCGATCTTGGTGGCAAACCCGCCTCCGGAGCCACCCTCTTAAATGGGGTTAGGAAAGCAAGCGTTCTCCTAACCCTGTTTTATTGATCGTAAACTGCGGGGCTTCGTGGTGGTGGTGGGGTTCCCCATAATTCATTTCCGCGGTGCCTTATAGGAGTTCTGGGGGCAGCACGATGCACCCTGACACTCCGACACTTCGAGCTACTGGCAGAAGCCAGTATTTGTATGGGCAGCCAATCCGACCACCCAGCAACAAGAAGTGGATCGTCTGTGTTGAGGATAATGACTTATATAGCAGAGTATTTCAGAAGCTAACTCACTCCAATTACCGCAGAAGTTTACAGAGTCTCAGGGGCAACAGTTTGTAAATGGTAAACATGGAGATTCATGTAAAGTTAAACTAATCTACTTTATTCAGAAGTCCATGGTGATAGGAAAGACCTATATCTAACCACTGGCTTCATGGTGGTCAGAGACAGACCTATAGAAGCATGGTGCTCACAGAGAGAGCTACCTGTAGAAGCATTCTGGAAAGAAGAAGAAGTAAGTCACTCCCAGGACTCCTGAGTACATTCTATCCATAGAGGGGTCATAGAGTCAGAGATAAACAGGAAAGAGGAGACCCTAACAATCTATCTCTACTCCCAGTGCCCCTAGTGGTCATTAGGGTTACTGGTGCAAAAGGTTGATGTCATCTGGATCTGGATCTCCAACAGTCTGAGGGGGAGGTAAGCTTTTCCAGGCTTCTTTCCCTTGCCCCTTCATATCCTTTTCACGGAGCTCTTTTTGTAATCAGCCATTCTGAGCAACCCCGATGCTGCATTTCAAGTTTGCAGCAGTCCAACAGCAGTGTTACACCTACGTAACTCTGCACATCATGTCAGCCCCTTGGTTTATATTTCTTCACTTATCTGAAATTATTTCTGTTGTGGTGTACTGTAAGCAAAAAAACGAGATGGCCAATATTTTTAAATAGGTCACAATTGTTGCTTGTTGCACTATGTCATTTTTCTAGTTCCCATGTATAATTTTTATTTTAACTCTTAATTTGGATGCAATTTGTAGATTGCAGAACATGTAAAACAAAAGTAATACAGGTAGCCCTGCTTATTCGCAGGGGTTCCATTCTTGCCTATAGTCCCAAATATGGAAATCACAAATAGCGAAACCTTGAGTCAATGGGAATTGGGGGGGTAGGTTCTAGGGATGTGCAAAAAATTTCGGGCACAGAACGATCTGTGCCCGAAACGAGCAATTTCGGGTGATTCGGGGCCGAACCGAATCACCCCCAATGTCCCCCGATATTTTTCGGGCCCGAGCCGGATCACTCGAATTTCGGGGCTGAAAAATTCGGGTGATTCGGTTCATGGTTGCTTTTTGGGGTGGTAGCCTGCACCCATTAGGCACTACCACCCCAACCCACTCCTTTTGCCCAGATCCCATGCTATGCCCCCGAACTGCCCCAAAGTCACTAAAACATCAAAAATTCCCCAAAAATCAGCCCTTTGCCCAATTCCCCTGAAATTGGGGTGGTAGACTCCACCCATTGGACACTACCACCCCACCCCAAAATTTTGCCCCTGGGCCCCTTTTTACCCCCCGAATCGATTAGGATTCAGATTCGGATTAAATCCAAATCCGAACCGAATCAAGGGTGATTCGGGTGGCCCATATTCGGGCACAAAACAGAACAGGGGTTAGGGTTAGGGTGATTCCCGATCACTGAATTCCCGAATTGCACACCCCTAGTAGGTTCTTAGCCCCACCCCCACCCCCAACGGCCAAAAAAGCAAGGGAAGCAGAAATACAAGAAAAGGACAGTATCTTATTTTCCAGGTCTCCAGTTCTCCAGCAATGCTATCGCCACAACCCCCCAAACAGTTGAATATTAACTTAAAAAAAAAAATCTAAGAGCCACAAAATGGCTCTGCTGGAAAATGGTGTCTGGAAATGGCATCAGAAGTCATTTCCAGGTCAGTTCTGGCAACTCAAAACTGCAGATAGGCGAATTTCACCTGTTTTTCTGCCAGTGATAATGAAACTGGGTCTCTAAGACCCAATTGCGGATACGTGAAACTGTGGATAAGGAGTCTGTGGATAACAAGGTCCACCTATATGTTGTAAATTCAAGGTAACTTTGATTTCAAAACTGATTGGGTTTTCTCAATTTCTTTAGGGGTATGTTTCTGGATACCATACTTCCTTCCCGTGATGATAATGGTATACGACCTGCCATTGGTCAGCGCACACGACTAAGTAAAGGAGATATTGCACAAGCAAAAAAGCTGTACAGATGTCCAGGTAGTGCACCATAAAATATATATACCATGAAGCATTTTTCATGATAGTGTTAATAAGTACTAATTGATTAATTTGAATAAGTTCTCTAACCTGTTTCCATGCAGGCAGTTGACACAACAGTTCAAAGATGAGATCATAAATATTTTTAGATGTGAGATCTCTGGAATGCTAGGTGCTAAGGTATCAATTGCCTGAACCTGAATTTACTGTCCCATATGGCATTTCTTTGCTTGTCTACTGTAGCTGTTCACTTGCTGGCGATGGAGGTGGGGAAGATATGATTCATTCTGTCAGTTCTTATTTAAGATATTGTATTTTAAACCCAGAGCTATGTTTAGCAAGATGATGGAGTTGTTTAACATACCTCAGCACTGGAATCCATCTGCCCTGCAAAACAGTTGCCCTAAACAGCTTTTTGTTTTAGAAACAATGAAGAAGGTGCAGGAATTGTTTATACAATAAGTATAACGTCTGGAGGGAGCCCTGAGCTTTGGTCTTTTGAGGAGCTGAACTGGAGCCTTGCTTCTTTGGCTGCTGCCTTTCTATTGCAGGCCAACTACTTCCTGGGCCCCTGAAACACCATACGTTACCTTGCTGTCCTATGCACGTTTTTGCCCTTATATAACACCCACCCTTGCCCTTGTATAGTTTTCCCTTCCTGCTGGCAGCCTTTATCTGTAAAATGCTGAACATCTCCTGTGTGATGCTACTGGAACTCACTTATATATTACTGTTCAAGAGCACCTATATTGCTGGCCCACTTATTAGTCCTACTTTCTGAAAATTATTATGAATATGTGTGATATATACATGCCAATAGCACAAGTCATGCTGAAATAACTTTTAGCCATGCAATACAGGAAATAGGAGCTGTGTCACGTTTTATACAGGGGTGTATGTGGCCTTAGAGAAAATAGAGACATATATTATAGAGGCAGTACTTAGTTTTTACTGGCATGAAAAGTGTGAACATTAGTCCTTAGGAATTGTGAACATAGCAACTTTCACTATGTTTATTCTCCCATTTCTTCTTCTTTCTTTCTCCCATTTCTTCTTGCAATGAAGCCCACTGTTAATGGGCTGCAATACAGTAAAAAGATTGTTAACAGCAAACCATTTTATATACTTATTCTCAAATAATGTAAACATTGTAGTTGTTGGGACTGCAGTTATGGACATAAATCTCTGGATTCTTTTGTATTGGAATTTTTACTAATTGCACTGAGAACTATTGAAATGTGATTTTTAAACTAGTATGTGCCAAAATATTGTTCAGTTAAAAGCAAGAATGAAATTGAATTTTGTCAGGGCTAGCCAGCGCTCAAATGAGGAAGATGGCTACATGCCCTGCCTTTATCAGCAAGGTGGTAGAGTTTGTAGGTACTGTAAGAAAATAACTTTTTTCAATAAAGTTATAAGATAGCTTTAAAAAAGGCTATTGATAAATTATTTGAGTAATATACCGACTCTCTCTCTCTCTCTCTCTGTATATGTATATGTGTGTGTGTGTGTGTGTATGTGTGTGTGTGTGTGTATATATAAATTATTTGAGTAATATAACAACTCTAATAATCATTTCCTGTAAATGATCCAGCTTTCTTGAAATGTAAGCCTTCACAGATTGCAATGGAAGTAGGAATACATTCACAATGCAGCATATACCTGCTTCTATTATCTAATATGTGAGATGGCTCTGTGCCTTTAAAAAAACAACCTGTGTGTACTCTACAAGATGGGAGCTGGAACCATTTGTGGCATGTGTTGCCACCTCAAATATTGCAGGTTATATGCAGATACATGCTAAATTAAAAGACACAGTACTCCAGGGGCGTAACTACAATTAGGCAGGGGGAGACCGTTGTCTCGGGGCCCCCCGCCTTGGGGGGGCCCCTCAGAGGCTCTCCCCCACCCAGCGCCTACCCGATCTTCCTTGTGAAGTCATTAAAAAAAAAAATTCTCCTTCTTGTTCTGGCACCACCCGCTATTTCTTTGTTGTTTGTCTCCATTTGTTGTTTGTCTCTTTGTTGTGAGTCCACCCTTGGGGGGGGCCCTCAGAGGCTCTCCCGCACCCAGTGCCTACCCGATCTTCCTTGTGAAGACATTTAATGGGGGGGCATTTAAGAATCTTGTCTCAGGGCCCACTCCAACCTAGTTACGCCCCTGCAGTACTCACTTCTGTAAAACTCACTTCATACTCTCTTCTTCTGTAAATACAAAGCAACAGTTATACACAGCCTGGCCTCTTCTCGGTTCTTCTGTTAGGAATGCCACTTAATAGGTTTTGTTGTTACTACTATTATTATTATTACTATAGCCCCATCAATGCACATGATATTTTACAGAAGAATGTAAGCAAATAAGATTGAACCTGGCTCTAAATTTTGACTGGCTCTAAATTTTGACTGACGAACAACAAAGAGAGGAAAGGTACATGCAAGAGTAACAAGGGTTGAAAGTGAAATATGGTTATGTGTACTTAAGCATTTCAGTTGGAGATGGGAAGTAAGGGGTTAAGCCAAAGTCTTCTGGAGAGTATCCTCCTCTATACATCAGATAAGAATAGTCACTTTTTGTGAGTTTTCCTCAGGTCCAGGGTTTTCTCCCAGTGACTTTTTGAGCCTGGGCACTATCCACAGGAATATGAAAATGCATAATTCCTAATTTGTTTTGTGTGGGAACTTATTTTATAGTTTAAAATGAATTTGTAGTTATATGTGTAATGTTTAATGAAATTTTGAAAGAAAAATGATTACAATCTTGTTATAAGTATTAGAGCATTTTGAGAGTTCTTCAATTAAACATGTATAGAACATTTACTCCGTGACAAACTGCAGGTTGAGGAGAATTTAAGAACCTAATTATGAGGGCTACTTGAAACACAGCTAGTTTGCTATTGTTTTGTGCGCTCAGAAAAAAATGGTGAAAAGTGCTACTTTGAGGCCTGCTACGTGCTTATCATATCTATTTCACTGCATTTGTATAAGCGGAAGATAGATAGATAGATAGATAGATAGATAGATAGATAGATAGATAGATAGATAGGGTTCTGCAAAGAGAGGGGTCGTGAAGGGAGGAAAGAGCCCCTTCAGGAGAAGGAGGCTGCTGTTGTGTGAATTAGATGAGAAAACAAGATGAACGAGATCTGTTAACTCGGGGAGGGAGAGAGAGAGGAAAAGAGAGAGAGAGAGAGAGAAGGGAAGGATGACAGAGGGGAAGAGTGAGAGGCGGAGAGAGAAATAGAGAGAGAAAAGGGAGGGGAAGAGAGAAGGTAGGAAGGGCGAGGGACGGGTCCAAGCCTGTCAGCGGCCTGAGGGGAATGAGCAGCCCTGGCGGTGCATATTGGTAGTAATGAAGGGCCTAGTCAACCACTGCTGCTGTTTGAGGCTACTGAGGCCATTGGTGGAGGGAGGCAGGCAGGCAAGAGAAGAGCCTGGGACTGTCAGCGGCCTGAGGGGAACGAGTGGCCATGGCGGTGGCGGCAGTAAGGAAGGGCCCGGTCAGCCACTGCTGCTGCTCTTTCAGGGAGGAGCAGCATCAGGACTCAGGTGACAGTGGGGAGGTCTCTGAGGATAGGGGGCTGCATCATGGCTAGTAGGCACCAGCAATGCTGCAGCCGTGACCAAGAGGGGTGAGGGGGATGGAGTAGAGGGCTGGAGGAGTGACCAAGATGGGTAAGGGGGATGGAAGCAACCGGATGGAGGAGGAGGAGCAGGAGTGCGGCTCAGGTGAGGGTGGGGAGAAATCAAGTACTAGTGCGCAGAAGTTCTGCGCGGGTTAAGCTAGTATATGCATATATTAGGAAGCTTTCTCACATATCTACATGCAACAGAATAGACTCTTGTGATTGTCAATGAATGAATGAAACTTTATTACAGTCAACGACCAGCAGTTAAAAAATCAAAACCGAAACAACAGAGCTGAGTGAAAACAACTTCATAGCATACATACAGGAATCTCAATTATTAATTGCCAACTAACTCCCCTCTTAGCTTACATGCTGCAGCACAAAATCTTGCTGCCCCAGCTGTGCTTGGTGCACACCAACCACAGCTGGTGTTGGCATGCACCCCCAAGAAAGAAACATAATACTCATCTGATCTGCCTGGCATATTTTTTTTATAAGCAGTTCAGTCATAGCAATCTGAATATCTCTGTAAAATAAACAATATTTTTAAAATGTTTAATAGACTCAATATTACCCACACCACATGGGCATAACTGGTTTCTGAGGGGTGTTCTCTTAAATCTGGCTTCCTAAGCTATGGACGGCCAAGGTATTAAACTGTGCCCATGAAAAAGGTCTCCTCTGATTTCAAGTAGTCAGGTTTGTAAGATATGCAGCTAGCTGGGGGTAGTTTGAAAAGTCACCTAAAATACTGCTGGGGGCAATAAGTCTTGAATTGAATAGCTTCTCCATATCTGCTATGCGTTGTTTAATAGTCTTTTCAGCAGCATCATATCCCAGTGGAGTTCATATCTACCCAATTTTTCGTAGAGGCCTTTACACCAATAGGAGTGGAACTCATCTTTCAATACCAGAGGGGCAAGACCTTGATGGCATCGCAAAAATGTAATTTAAGCCAATAACTGAATGTGTGTGAAGCCATCCTTGTGCCTCATCTCTGGTTGTGATTGTCAGATGCAATTATCTGAATGTGATGTACACGTTTTCCCTACAAACATGTGATCTCTGTGTAGAAAATGTCAAAATGGTAGCAATACAATCACTATATGAAAAATATAACTATCAGAATGAAAATATTATAAATCTATAATAAGGTCCTTCACATAGCCAGCCCTACCAGGGCTTGCACAGCCTTACCCAGGTAGAGCTGGTCGTGTGGAGTGCTGGGATTGGTCCTGATCCCGGCACTCTACACCAGGGTAGCCCAGGTTCTTTACCCAGTCTAAAAGAGAGGTAGAAAGGCATGAGCGCATGTTTCCTTAAACACCACTCCTCCGTCGTGTGAGCTTGTGTGGCACATGTGTGGTGCTGTGGCGAATGGCAGAGCCAGCAGCCAAAGGAGGAAGTCCTTCAGCATCATGGAGGAACTAGACGGCAAGAGTGTCCAGCAGTGGGGAAATCCCTCAATGCACCCTGCTCCTGGTGCCGGGCATTTTGGGATGCCAGAGGACTTCCTTCTCTGGCTCCTGACTCTGTTGCTCACCATGGTACCACTTGTGTGCGCATGAGCAGTAGAGTTTTAAACTGTGATTGTGTGTGTGTGTGTCCGGGGGGGAGGCAGGTAGGAGCCTACCTTCTCGTCAACCCTCCCCAGGGTTTTCATGTGACAACCTTAATATGTTAACATGGTAGTTCTGCTACTCTTGCAGAATATCCAAGTTGTAATGGGCGAATCTACTTGAATTTAATTCCATTAAAACCAATTAGACACTTGCAGGCATATGGTGTCATTTATATAATTGTAACATACCCAGTTCTTAATGAGCCAGATGAGCTATGAAACATTGGAGCATCATAAACTTGATGTCACTGTCATTAATATAATGCTTATGAAGTTTCCGTTAATTATTTCACAATTCAGACCGAAAAACTGTGGTAATCACTCAGAAATGTGTGCAAGCGGTGGGGGGGAGATAATTACATATGCAGCTGGAACTTTGAACATTATACTGGCCAATATCCAAACTAACACTGCACTTCTACAATGAACACCGTTGCGCTAGTGCAAGAAAGCCATGCACCTGCATGATGATGTGGGGATATCTGAAGTTGCACACATGATCACAAAAGTTTCACAAAAGTCTTTGCAAAAGATATGAGGTGAGGCAGAGCTTTTGCAGTAGGAAGCATACCACCTTGTTGCTTCTTTATAGTTTTGCACTAGACTAAAGGTAAAGTGTGCCGTCAAGTCGATTTCGACTCCTTGCGCCCACAGAGCCCTGTGATTGGCTTTGGTAGAATACAGGAGGGGTTTGCCATTGTCATCTCCCGTGCAGTATGAGATGATGCCTTTCAGCATCTTCCTATATCCCTGCTGCCTGATAAGGTACCAGCGAGGATTCGAACCGGCTACTTTCTGCTTGTTAGTCAAGCATTTCCCTACTGCACCACTTAAGGTGACTGTACTAGACTAGTGCAGCACTAATCTGGGGTGCAAGCTCCTGAGAGCACATCTGGCTAGTGCAAGGATCTTGCACTAAAGCAATATGTTTGCACAAGTGCAGCATTACGCTGGTTGTTTATCACTGTTGCCGTTCCCACTGATGAAGAGGCAAGTTGCCTTTTAAAATGTGTTCACTTGTGTCTGACTGTGGGAAGGAATTGCTGTGGCAAAAGCACCAAACCAAGATGAGGCTGCATTTCCACAGAAGTTTACTAAGGCCCTTGGCGTTCATAAGAGGCACTCCCTACTAAGGATTTCAGAAATTCATAAAACCCAATTCCCTTCCCGTTCAGTTTACTATCCTTCTATGTTTGTTGTGTGCTTGTTTCTTGAAAAGTCTTTTAAACTTCAGGCAAATCTTCAGTACAGCCTTAAATCCACAGCAATCAGCATTGGGGAAACCCATGATACTACTCTCTGCAGTTTACTGGAGTCACTAATGATTGCAGAGTTAAAAATAAACTACTGGTAATTAGCTATGGTATTTACTCTGGAAAAGTCTGATACTGAATAAATTATTTAACATGTAGCTCATCTTTGATTAAATATCATGTGGCATGTGCTTGGAGGGGAAAAGAAAGAAAAGATATTAAGTCAGGGTTTCTTCTTTTCAGATATAAGAGAATGCCATTTAGTTCTTATACTGTACCAAACATCCTGGCCAACATCCAGACCAATGAAATGTGCATGTAGTGATGCTGTGCATGTGCTCAGTAAAGAGGTGACTTGAAGTTGACTGTGAGTCTGGAATATATGTCCCTGAGGGTCATACAGCCCTCTGGGTTTTATTTTGTGGAGTCATAGTCGTCTTCAAGAGAAGGAGAGAGCGATGAAAATTGCCCCCTCCCCATGTCATGTATGGCATTACCTGCATGCACACTTTGTTAGTCTGGATGTTGGCTACTGTTTTTTACTTATCTCAAATACTGCTTGTATATTATGACATATATTTAGTACTCACCATAGCGTTTAAATCCATTGCTGTCTGACTCAATATTAGATCACATTTAAAAGGACACAAAACTTTATCTCTTGCCTAAAGATTTTCCAAATAATTTATAATTAATTTGGATTTTGATTACACTTGTTCTCCTGCTGGCAGCTCTAGCCCTGTGTGGCAGGGTCTTTGGCCAGGTCTTTTGGTTAGGTAGTAATTTCATATGTCCACCCTTTAGTTCCTACTTACCAGATCAGGAGATGAAGCAACTTGTTGGTTGAGGTCATAAAGATTATTGGCAGTCATGTAGGATTTGTGTGCAAATTAGGGTTGATTGGCAAAGAAGAATCTCAGTTCTTGGTAGTGGTCCTATTGTTCTCCACACTGTGGATGCCTGTGCCTATGTAGACATGACCCGGTGAATCTTCTAGAGCTGTCAAAGACTTTTGGGGTAGCCCCGCCCCCTAGTGACATAAGCATTCCCTCAGACGTACCTACCTCAGTCCTTTTCCGACTGCTGTGCGAGTGACATCGGAGGACCTTCTGCTGCAGTTTTTTCCTGTGAGCTGAGCTGTTTTTTTTTTTTTTTAAGGAGAAATGGTTCTTTCTCTCTCTTTTCCCTTTTGCCCCATTTGTTTTTCAGAGCTCATTCTTCCTTTCTGTCTTCTAGTTACTCCTGCCTTCATTACTTTTATGTCTTTATTTCTGTTGGACCCCCCCCGCCCTTTTCTGAGGGGTCTGAGTTAGCCTATGGCTGCTAAGCCACCTTTCAAACTCTGTTTCCTGTTCAACGAATGCCCACAACAGCTGCCTTGTGTGTCTTGGTAAGGCTCACTGCACGGATCAGTGCCAGACCTTCCAGGCATTTATGAGGCAAGCCAGGAGAAACCAAGCCTCACACCTGCACACTTTGCTGTAGGAGAGGGTTTTGACTGCTATGACAGCCCTTCAATCTTCTCCCACTCCTCAGTCTTCCCAACAATGCCATACAAGCTGTAGGGTGGAGTATTCAAGGGATCAGTAATCCACTTTACTAGAGGCTCCAAAAGCCCTGTCGGTACCCAAGCCAGGTCCATCAAACCCAGTGCCGATTAAGCAGGAGCTCCCAGCTCCAAACCCCTCTACCTCGGTACCGAAAGCTAACAAGAGGCTAGGGCCCTCGGACAATACAGGCACGAAAAAGTACCACAAAAAGAAGCATACTGCACCGGTGAAGAAATCTGTGGCTACTTTCCCTTTGCCTGTTGATGACACGGAGGAGGAGGAGGAGGATTTTGATCCTGAAGGAGGGGGTAACCCCCTTCCCTGAAGGGGGATTGCGAGTCCGTCTCTTCTGGTACTAACCCTGACTACTCCTTATTGGTACAGAGACTGAGGCAGGTGTGTTGTGGGGCAGCATTCCTTCACGAGCAGAAGCAGGGAGAGACTGTACTATCCCCCTGACTGGCACTAGAGGCACTCCCCAGACTATTCTGACTATGACCACCAGAGGTCACATTTTCAATATGTTTTAATGGAGCCATCAAAGACACTCTTACTAGAGCCCAGGAGAGAGGGAGTGGGGCCACAGATTTGGGCACAGCTCTAAGAGGCATTGGTCTTGCTCCCAGACAAGGCCCACTTTTCTAGGTAGAAGGGCCAAAGGTCCCGAATCTGCTAAACAGGACAAGACCAAAGTCATAGTTTCTAAGGACAACCAGAAACAACTTAAAGCAGCACCTCAGCAACTAGTTAAGCCTTCTCAGATTGCCAAACTTGATGCCCCTTCAGGCCAAATAATGCTTGATTCTGACTCTGAATTAGATGCTGCCTCATTCTCTAACAAAGACCCCGACATGCCACCAGATTCACCTGGATCAGAGGATCCTCTTGATGGGATACGGGCAATCCACATTGGATTACTATAGACCCTACACTGAGTAGGTCCAGCACATGGCATCAGCTCTGGGTCTAGAAACACAGCATTTGAAACATGAGACAGTTGACCCTGTATTTAGCCTGATCAAACCTTCTGCTACGGCCTTCATCTCTCTGTTACTTCTTCCTACTGTCATGCAAGTGGTCAAGGCAGCCTGTACTAAACCAGCGTCCATCCAGCCAACATCTAAGAAATTGGAAAACCTGTATAGGGCCCACCAGGCTGACGTGCCTTACTTATTTTTACACCCCCAGTCGAACTCCATCGTAGTAGTCTTCTCAGCATGGCGCAAAGCAAAGGCTGTTGTCTGCCCCATCTGATCCAGATGGAAAGAAGCTAGATTCTTTTGGGAAGTGCATTTACAGCACAGCAAGCCTTCAGGTTTGCATATCAAATTATCAGGGGTACATGGCCCATTATATGCATTTCATTGTGGAAAAACTAGAGCCTTTTCTTCAGCAACTTCAGCCAGACCAGAAGGAGGCAGCTATGACCTTCCTCTTTGAGGCCTGCAAACTACAAAACAACAACTGCATTCAGTGGGTCATAAAGTGGACTGTGTTTCTTGAACCATGGCTGCAGCTATAGCATTACACCGACATGCTTGACTTAAGTCTACCTCTCTTGGGCCTGAGGCTAAACTAAATATTGAAGATCTCCCCTTTGATGGGGACAACCTGTTTGGCAAAGAGATGGATGACACCGTGGAAAGAATTCACAAACTTAAAACCATTGTGATGTCTATGGGGATCCAGTCCTTCCAACAAAAGTCTAATAAGCAACACCAGTGGACCCCACAGCCACACCAAAGATCTACTTTCCAGCCCTTCTGCTACCAGGAACAACGAAGGAACAGATACCCATCCTACAGTTCCTTTCACAGGTCGTCCACTCTTTCTACACAGACCACCCCGAAGTCTAAGCCTTCCTGCAGTAAAAGGGCCTGACACATTGGCTGATTCCAGACTCTTCCCATTTGCAAACACGTGGTAAGATATCACCGTTGACCAGTGGGTGCTAATTATCGTACATGTGGGGTATGCAATCGAGTTTCACACTCTGCCACCCTTTTCAGGAACAAGGTGTATACAGCCCAACCTGACCCTTTACAGGAAGTGAGATCTCTGTTCAGGAAGGGATCCATCCAACCAGTGCACACCAATACCATGGCAGGTTTTTATTCTTTGTGATCCCAAAAAGAAGTGGTGGCTTGAGACCCATTATGGACCTTAGCGGCCTCAACCAGTTCATTTACTTAAGGTGTTTCCATCAACCAGATCCTGCAACTCCTTTTGCACAATGACTGGTTCTCTGCAATAGACATGAAAGATGCCTACTTTCATGTTTCAATCGACCATGCCACAGAAAATACCTTCGTTTTTTGCTTTGGAAGGAAAGTCTACCAATACAAGATTTTGCCCTTTGTCCTGTCCACAGTGCCAAGAGTCTTTACCAAGTACATGTCCATAGTTGTGGCACATCTTCGCCAACAGGCCAATCACATATTTTCATTTTTGGATGGCTGGCTCTTGGTGGCACAGACCAAGGAGAACTTACAACAACATACTCAAACTCTGCTAAACCTCCTAGACTGTCTAGGTCTATGTGTGAACTGGGAAAAGTCAAAATTGACACCTACAAGGACTGTAGGGTTTTGGGGCACAATCCTTGACTCCCAGGAAACGTTAGCCTCTCCACCTCTACAGAATATAGCAGACATCAGGGCCATGGCCCACAGGATCTTGGCCTCCAACAGGCATCCAGCACAATCCATACAAAAGATGTTGGGTTTTATGGCATCCACCACCAGCATCCAATAACTAGCATGCCTCCAGATGTGTCCCTTACAGCACATGCTACTACCTGACCGTCCAGATCTACTCTCCATGGAACAGAGGTTGGTCCTACATCTGGACATTAGGAGCCTTCACCTCATGGCATGGAGGATTGCCCACCGATGATTCAAGACCAGGCAGTCCTAGATGTCAACTTGGCCACTAGAAAAACCTTCAAAAAAAGGTTTTGAAAAACATGTTCATATAAAGCAAAATGGAAATGTTTTACTATTTTCACAACTTCCAAGAGTGTTAACCCCAAAGAGGCTTTGTTGAATTTTATCCTTTCTTTTCTGTTGCATTTGAAAAATATAAACCTTTCTGTTTCTCCCTTGAAGGTTAATCTTGCTGCCATTGCAGCCAACACTTCACATGTCCATGTCTTTTCTCTATACCCTGTTAAGAATTTTTTAATAAAAGGTTTACTTTGGTTACATCCAGCCAGCCCCAAGGCTAGCACCTCGTTAGGATTTGAAGTTAGTCCTGTCTTCCCTCATGCATAAGCCATTTGAACCTATGACTACCTGCTCATTAAAATTCCTAACCATTAAGACAGCCTTTCTGTTGGCAATCACATCAGCTCATCGTGTGTCCGAGCTAAGAGCACTGAGGGCAGATCCTCCATTTATCTCCTTCCTGCAGAATTAAGTTCTCCTTAGACTTGACATCCAATTTTTACCCAAGGTTGTATCTCAGTACCATGTTTCTCAGGATATCTGCCTTCAAGTGTTCTTCCCTTCGCCCACTTCAGACAAAGAACACTCTTAGAATATTTAAGCATTTCCTGTCCTTCTATCTTCACCGCAAATGCCCAATCCATCAATTGAACTCTTTATTCATTTGCTATGCTGATCCTAACAAAGGGTAACAGGTTTTCTCTCAGAGGCTGTTTGCCTCGATCACATTGGCGATCAAGCAAGCATACACCTTAGCTACGAAGCCACCACCGCCTTCCATCAGAGCACACTCAGAGAGGATTGTGACTACTTCCACAGCTTATCTCCATGGAATTCAACTAGAAGCCATCTACAGATTGGCCACCTGGAAAGGGTCCTTGTCCTTTGTCTGCCACTACGCCCTGGACCTCAGGTCAAGAGCTCATTCACAGTTTGGGACCCTAGAAACCACCCTTCAGTAGATGCCTGCTTCTTCCACCTTCCTGGGAGAAGGTGATAATCTCCATTGGAGACAATAGAACCACTACCAAGAAAGTCAGGTTGCTTACCTGTAACAGTATTTCTTGTAGTGGTCCATTGTCCTTCACACGACCCTCCCTCTTCCCTGCTGAAGCGTCACTTACCTGATTTTTTGACCGGGGCAGTCAAGGACTGAGGGAGGTATGTCTGAGAAAAGGCTTATGTCATTAGGGGGTGGGGCTACCACCAAAAGGCTTTGACAGCTCTAGAAGGTTCCCCGGGTCATGTCTACACAGGCGCAGACATCCGCAGTGTGAAGGACAATGGACCAACACAAGAACTAGGTAATCAGGTAAGCAACTTGATTTTTTCACTAAGAAACTCATAGGAGGGGAGGGCAGGAATAATGGCATTCTGTACTTCTGTCACCTAAAAAAGGTGCCATACAGACGTAAGATTAACAGTGACAAACAATCTATACAGATAGGCACAAAAGGAAAAGGAAGGAGGAGTGGTAAGGAGACACAAAGGAGGAAAATTATTTTTTGAAAATCTGATTCAGATAACTTTAATAATATAATTAGATGTCTATTTAACTATGATTAATTGATTTCAAATTGGATAATAGCTGGGTAACATGTCCAGTTGAGTAACAGAGCAGCAAAGGTGTCAGAATATCAGTAAGGCTGAATATATTCCATTAGTTTTTATATTTACTTCACTTCACCTCAGTGCCGTAGTTTGTGATGATGTCATCCACTCTGATCCAAGATGGCGGATGTGTAAACATTTAAGGTGCAAGAGATCTAACTTGTGGAACTCAATAAGAACCAAATTTAGTCCATTTGTAGAGCTAGTGAAAGGAAAGTAGGCAGATTAGTTCTTACTAGAACAACTTGTTCTTTATATTATTTCTGCAGGAAAATGAGGTTATCCATGGAATTTTCATGTCTAATTGCCATTAGTGACATTTTAAGAACTCCTGTATTTTTTATATTTTATTTCAGTAAAGGAAACTTATATGGAAATAATTTTCCTCTTCTTTTTTTGGCAGAGCCAGAAGTTCAAGGCAGACTGTTTTGAAATGATTGCTTTACAAAAAGTATATTTTTGACCAGATTAATTCTCCCCTTGCTGCTAATTAATCAGAGTAAAGAAGAAGCATTATTACTTTGCACTTCATCAAGCAGCTCTCAGTTTATATAATATCTCATTTATTTCAGCTTGTGGTGAAACACTACAAGAGTCTACAGGCAACTTTTCCTCTCCAGGATTTCCAAATGGCTACCCTTCATATACACACTGCATATGGAGAATTTCAGTTACACCTGGAGAGAAGGTACTTTGCTATGATTGCCTATGAATCGGTTTTTGCTCCTTCCGACAAATAAAACATCATCTTCTTGTTTGTGCACTTTTATCCTATTCATAAGGATTTTTTTTAAAAATGTAAAGCATCACTTTCATTTAAAAACAATGAGTGAGTGCTGTGAGTGGCTCTAGGAATAGGTTAATGGGATAAAGCCTTTGACTGTACAGTTACTCATTTGATTTTGGTTTTGGCCTTTGTAGCACATTTGAAAAGAGTTCCTGACTTCTGAGGTTTCACAATTAAAACCCACACAAAATTAGTCTCTCTGTTGCCACCTTTGGCACTTTAGAGGGAGATATAATAACAGGCATATTTCTTTTGTTCACTAAGTCTCTAAACACATTGCTCCCCTACTTGATGGCCAAGTGAAATGTTGCATGACATTGAAAATGTTATCCAAGTAAATCATGAAAGCATGATTGCATGGCATGGTTAACACTACTTAACAATGAAAAAGAAACTTAATTGAAATATGTTTTCATCGGTACCAAGAGCATTGGCTCACAGAGATGCGAAATATTGTTAACTCATATATATCACATAGACACAACACGAGCCACCCAGAGTAAATGTAGCAGCTTGTGTCATCTGGAGCTCCAGTTGCGGGGGGCTCCCAGCTGCTCCAGGACGTGCTAGCCCTACTTTTTAATCCAGCATTCAGCTGAGGTTAAACGGACCACAGGTTAAAAGGTTAACACCACTGTTAACATTGGTTAACATGCTGGCTTAAAAGGCTTCCCTCCGGCAGCTAGCTGGGCAGGGGAAGGAGTGGCTGTGCCAAGCACGGGGGCTGCCCTGAGAACAGCCTCTGCACACATGCCACACGGCACTCCGAGATGCAGGAAGGGGAAGTCCTCCCACTTCCAACTCTTACTCTTGCAGTGCGTGTGACAGGGAGGACAGCCACTGCTCATCTGTCCGGGAAACTCCTGCCTTCCCTGCAGCCTTTAGCGGTGGCTGCCGGAGGTCTTATGCACAACCTCATTCTGTATATTTATCATACTGCTTTCCATTAACTCCATTTTATATGTATAGTCACTTTAAAATGACAGCTTTTTAAACTTACAATATATAAAAATAGCACTTTATAAATGTTTCTATTGTGGTTATACCATTTTGTTACAATGTGTGCATATTACATGGGCTTATCCCTTTCCATAATGTATTGTGGGCTTTCCTGTTCCAGCAGTGAAAATGTGTGATTCATTATTCTGCATGAGACAGCACTGCCACTGTTGAATTTGCTTACATAGCCATTAAATTTCTCAATTGTGCTGACAAATATTCATTGATTGTTTATCTCTGGAGACTTGCAGCCATCCTGTCCTCTTGAACTGTTGATCTATCTTGTCTCCAGTTCTTCTTTTCTGTCTGCTGAGTTGCAAAATAGAAGTTAAAATAAATTTATGTTTACTCAAGGCCACAAGTAATGTAATGTTTAGCTCCTGTGTTACCATTGCTATTGAAAACAGCAATTATGAAAAACAGAAGAATTTCAGTGTATTGTGAGGCACTGGGTTCTGTATATTACATCTGCTGTTTAAAACTCAATGCAGTACTAATCGTCTCTCTGCTAAGACTGGCCACATTGCTTGGTGGTTTGCATTGTTTCCATATCACAATGGAAAGAAATATTACAAATAATGGCGGAAATGAAGACTGTGCTAATGCAGCAGTGCTGTGATCCAGACTACTGCTGTGCCATTGTGTAAGCAGGAGAAGGGGTGGTTTTCTACAATCTCCCCTTGCCCCTGAACCCACTGTGCATCATGAAAATCTGTACCTCAAGGTTGCGTGGCCCTGTTACAGCAGAGTGCACAGAGGCAAAACTCCAGAGCTGACTAGACATGCGTTTCTGCTTAGAGCCAAAAGAAACATGGAGCCAGCTCATAGTTTCAAATCACTATAAGGAGTATTTATTGGAGAACTCCATTCTAGATAGGAAAGTGGAGAGACAGAGTATCTAATCTAGCTAGCTAGCTGGATGCAGAGAGATGCTGTCTGCATCTCTGCACACATGGTGTAGAGAGAGAGGTGAGTGTGTGTGATAGGGAGAAGAGAGAAGGAAGAAGGAAGAGAGAAAGGGAGGCAGGCAGGCAGGCAGGAAGTCCCTGAGAGTAGCAATCTACATATCAAAAAGATAGAGTCAGAGCAGTAGAGAGGAGGAATGACCCGTGTCTTGACCCCTCTAGCCCTCTGACTCACTAGTCTGTCCCCCTCTGTCATTGAGGCATGAGGCAGTGCAGAATCCTTCACTTCCAACAGTTTAAATAAGCCATCATTACATATTTACTGCCTCACACACACACACCGCAAAACTATGACTCAGAATTTCTACAGCTTTCAGTATATGAGAAAATTTACCCAGCATTTCCAAATTACTGTACATCACCTTTTAGAGAAAAACCTAAAGACTGGGGTTTAAATAAAACCCAAACTCTGTGTTTTATTGTGCAGACAGTTGGAATTAAAAACCACTGGCACATAAAAGGTTGGGCGGTAAATGGTAGTTGGATTAGGTAGTTGGAGAGGAGAGCTGGTCTTGTGGTAGCAAGCATGACTTGTCCCCATAGCTAAGCAGGGTCTGCCCTGGTTGCATATGAATGGGAGACTTGATGTGTGAGCACTGCAAGACATTCCCCTCAGGGGATGAAGCCGCTCTGGGAAGAGCATAAGGTTTCAAGTTCCCTCTCTGGCTTCTCCAAGATAGGGCTGAGAGAGATTCCTGCCTGAAACCTTGGAGAAGCCGCTGCCAGTCTGTGAAGACAATACTGAACTAGATAGACCAATGGTCTGACTCAGTATATGGCAGCTTCCTATGTTCCTATGTACTGTAAAGGCAGATTTCTCTTCTATATAGCTCCTAGTAAATCTTGTTGGACTTTTGCAAAAACTGTTATACCCTTAAATACATAGGTAGCTGTCTTATTTCTAGTCTGTATGATCCACTTCAGCATTGAGGCTGTTCTCATGACCAAATGGGGATGGGTTGAAGATCCTACCTTCCACAGATCCAGATGACCAGACCCTCCGTTTGAATCTTGCGCCTACACGGACTCTGCAGCAGCATTCTCCAGAGCTGAAATAGGGAGATGGAGCTTCCAGCTATACCACTGCATTGCGCGAGCAGCAGAGAGGCAGCCCTTAGTGCAGGAATATCTCTCCTCTCCCTGGCCCTGCTTGCCACCTGACATGACCACTGGCAGTCTGGGGACAGTTTAAATTGTGCTAGCTGCATAGATAACCCAAACAGAAAGGTAGGATGGCGATCTTTGTCTCCTACCTCACTTTTAACCTGAGTCACGCATCTCGGCCATCTGGAACCAGGCCTCCTGGTTTCCCAGATGACCAAGGAATCCTTTGTTAACCCTGTCCTACCCATCAGTCTGTGATCATGAGAACAGCCTCATTGTCTGCTCTTATAGCAACAGCTCTCTGTGGTTTAAGACATGAGCCTCCTCTCTGGAGATGCCAAGGATTGAAGCTGGGGCCTTCTACGTGTAAATCACGTACTCTACCACTGAGCTATAGTTCCATCCCCTTCTCATGTTAACTATAGATTGTTGAGTAAGTGATTAAAGATCTACATATCTCACAGTCCATATAAGAGCCATCCTATCTGCTGCATCTGCGAGACTGAAACAAGCGACTTCCTGGAAAGCTTCCAAAATACTCTTTAAGAAACAGGTGATGGTACTGATTAGGTAAAGGTAAATTTGGACGGAGTCTCCTGCCATCTTATCCCCTTTACATTGTCTATCAATAGATCTATCACCCAGTATAACTGCAGGCTGTGTTTTAGAAATAAAGATTTTATTATTTTAAAAAATCAGGAGATCCAGTCACACATCTTCTGCATCACATCTGTGTCCTTCCCACAGTGCTTCATCTAGCTCAGCTTTGACAAGCAATGCCAGTTGCTCCCACTGAGAAAATACAAGTGCTATGAAAAAAAATTGAGGAAAAAAATCAAATAAATAAATGAAGGCTATGGGTAGCAGATAGCTGGATTCCACACAATCTTTGATTATGAAGGCACCACTGATCTAATCCCCAGTGTAATTCTTCCCAGTAATATCTGTTGAGGTGGGTCTCACGATTGGTGAGACTCGCCCAGAGCCGGTGTGCAGGGATCCCTGCAGACGACCGGAGGGGAAGCCCTGGGTGGATCAGCTGGCCACATGTCTGCTGGCTCCGTCATGTTTGGGGGCCGTGCAGCCCCCGGAAGTTCCAGCATGCTCTGCACGAGTGTGCAGAGCATGCCGGAGAGACCCCCAAGCCAGGAGGCTGCTTTTTAGCCTCCCAGTTGGGGGGTCTCCTCATGAGTTGCCACCGCGCAGAGCTGCGCTGCGGCAACACACAATCTGGAAACCCCGGTTAGCGGAGCACTCGCTCCGCTAACCTGGGCTAAGGGGAGGGCTTCACAAGCGGGTTACCTGCTTTGAGGCAACCGGTGGTTATCACATTCTGCTAAAATGGGGCTAGGCTCCCGTAGCCCCATTTTAGCTGATCGTGAGAATAGCCTCAATGTGTAATAGAGGAAATTGCTAAATAAAAGAGCACAAATGGATTTTTGATTTCAGAAAAAACCTTCTGTGCTGCTGCATATTTTGTGGTTCGTTATATGTTGAGTGTATATAAGCTTCTTTCCATTGTTGTATCAGTTCCAATATAAAATCAATGTGTTTGGGAAAGGTCAGTTCAGTTAAATGTGATATTTAATAGGGTACTTTGTGCATATTATGTGCACTCAGAAACCAGTTAGCAATCATTTAGGCTCATTGTTCACATTTCAGTGTTCTATTTCCTGGTTACAAGCAGAGAAAAGGATAGATTCCTTCACAGATACTAATGACACCTGCAGTTGGTACTGGAGCTACCAAGGGCGGATATACAGTTGCAGTGCAAAACTGAATTTGTACTGTGCTATAGTGAATGGTTCTTTTATAGCAAATGATTAAAATCTGAAGTATCCAGTTGTCAAACAAAGTGTCACTAATCAAACAACTCAGTACACAGAGTTTGCTGTGATGCTTAAAAAGGCTGTGGTCAATTTAAGTGGCGATCCTTGAATCATTCATTTGATGAATGACATGACCTTTTAAAAGGAATTATCATTAAAACATGTTTCTATATCTTTGGGAAGAATGTTATCAGCTTTCCATTATATGAGTATCAAACTGCTTTGAAAAGATTCCGCAAGCATTTATTTATCATTTACAGATGGTAAATCTCAAGTTGCTTATCTAGATTTGCTCCCCAATTATCATTTATAGGATGCAGTCAGAACAAAAGAAGGCCAATGTCCAGGCCAATGGAAAATGTACAGATTTGGGCACTTTTAAAAAAGAAGAAGAAGAAAAGGATATTAGCCACATTTGCACGTAATGCAAAACCACAGTTAAATGGGACAGAGGTTTGAATTTCTGAACATCCAAATGCATGTAGCCGTGGTTTTGCGGCAAAAGTGACCTGCGGTGGCCTTGCCAAACTTCCATTCAAACCTTTGTTTTGTAGTGAGTTTTGCCGCTGCAACCTGACATTTTTCCATAGCAACATTACGTCCAAACATGAATGCTGCCATAACTGCAGTTTTGTGCATTTATGGAACAATAACCACAGAGAGGGCAGCCCAGACCTGCCCAGCATTGTGCCCGCTGGCTGCCTTTCTGAGCAATTGCCTCGCTCCGATCCAAGAAAGCAGTGCACCAGCATATGCCATTCAAGCTTCAAAGCCTATCAAATGGGAAAGTCACATTGTGGTATGCCCTCTTCCCACTCTGTCCCTTGTTCCCCCCTCCTGACAGTCAGGAGAGAAAGGGGACGAGATGGCAATATGGGCACTATGTGCTTAGCTCTCCAAAAATGAAGCGGTCAAGATTTATGTCCATAAGCCCATGCAGGTACGGTGGCAACATAAACAGGGCAACCCTATTTGATCACTGGGGTTGAGAGCAACATATGGCAGGGCGGTGATACCTGGGATTGGGTTTAAAGGGCAGCTCCAACCAGGAATTCTTGAATGGCTCTGCTCTATTTGGGGGGAAGCCCCCTTCCCCTTTTATGTTGGATAAAGCAAGCCACAGGGATGAGTTCCCTAGCAACACTTCTCTCTGTATTGGCGACTGCGGCAAGAAGCAGTCAAAGCAAGCCCTCTGGCATTCTGTCTGTCCATTTGAACATGCCCATCTCTTTATATGCTGCCTGCCTTAAATACTGACATTTTGCAAAAATTAATCATGTACAAAAGTGCTTTGTACATCATGTACCTTTATAACATTTTCTAATGTAAATATCTGGATTATGTTTTTGCAGCCATTATCTTGAGATTTCCTTGAGTACTTAATAATATAACCAAAATATAGTACAATAATATAGATATATAATATTTTGTCAAATATTTGACCAAAATATAAGCCAAAGGCAGTGGAACTTGAGATACAAGTTTGTGGCTATGATATGTAGATAGTTTTTCTCATTTGTACTGATCATTCTCCAACCCTGATCTTCCCAGTTCCTTCCCACCCTGTATATTTCCAGCTAAAGGGAGAATGAGCAGTGGGAACAAAATTTCTGTAAATTTACTTGTAATTGTAACTCTTCTGTACAAATGTAGTGCCTAGTATATATGTATGTTATATACTTCCCTGTTCATTTGTCTGCCGTGCTGTGTCTTGGAATGAAGCCACCCCACCTCCACCCCCAGTTTGTTCTTTGGGTAAATAAGCCCTCACTCCCTTAGATATAGGTTATCTTTGTATCAACTGGATTCTGTTTCATAGAAAGGAAGAAAAAGTAGCTGATGCTAAGTTTTCTGAGGTTGCCCATTCTATTTTATTGTCAGCATGTGTGTGGAAATACTTTTGTTCTGATTCAGACTGCAAACCAAATTAATTGTATGGAATGCTTATTTCTTTTATACTCTAGATTGTTTTAAACTTCACTACAATGGACCTCTATAAGAGCAGCCTCTGCTGGTATGACTATATTGAAGTAAGAGATGGCTACTGGAGAAAATCACCACTGCTAGGTATGAACACATCTGTCACAATCTGAATTGAATATTAGAAACAATAGCAAAGTCAAAATGATTTGGAGTTAACTTTTTTGTCAAGCATCTGGTCAGAAAGTGGCATAGGATTACCTGTGCAGTATAATCCATGAGAGAGTTGTGTGCCTTTTGTGACTGCAATATATGTGAGAGCACTTTTTCTACCATGAATATATGCCATAAGAAGCCATAATTGATTGGTCGCAGCTCCCTGTCATCTGCAGTTTAAGTGAGCATGCAGAAGTTTTAAAAGCATGAATAGCTCTTACATAGCCTCTTGGATAGACATAATGGATGCACAGTGCACCCAGTCTTTCAGTAACATGTAAAGAAACCCTAAGTAGATCCTTACTAAGGAGACACTGGCTGACATGACACGCAGTGGAATGCCAGTGTTTGAGAACCACCAGGGCTGCTGCGCAAGTGAAAGGCAGCCATGGCAATGTTGCACAAGAGTGCAGTTGTGCAACTACTTAAAACAATGAAAGTAGCTTTGTGCAACTGCACACACTGTTTTAAGTAGTTGCACAAGTGCACTATTGCGCAACACTGCCAGGGCTGCCTTTCATTGAGAATGTGTGAGCCGGCTCAATTTGAACTAGGTTTCGAATCAAACCGGCCTGGTTCATCTAGTCTGGGTTTGAACTGGATTGGCCCCCCAAAGAGGAGTGCTGGTCTGTGTTTGAACTGGACTGGCCGCAGTTTGAACCAATTTGGGAGTTTAGTGGTAAAGGGGAATCTGGTGAGGATTCCCCTTTACCAGTAAAGGGGCATGTGGGCTTCCCTAAGGCTAAAGAGCAGGGTGGGAGAGTAGTAAGGGGTATGTAACTCAATTTTTGGCATTGGCAGCTGCAGTGGAGGTGTGGCAGGTACCCCCACCCCCACAGCTGCTGGCCTCTCCCAGGGTAGGCCAGCCTGGCAGCAGCCCACGATACTCTGGGGGAGGCCGGTGGTTTGGGTGCAACACCCTGTTTCTGCTGCCTAAAACTGAGTTAAGTACTCCTGACTCCCCCAGCCACTTTAATGGTAAAAGGAAATCTTCACCAGATTCCCCTTTACTGTTCCAAACCAGTCCGGCGACTGGGCCAGGCCAGGCCTGTTAGAATCCAGATTGGATTCAAACAGAACCGGCAAAACTGGTTCTGTGCACACTCCTGCCATTCATGAGTGTAGAAGTCCCTGTAGGATGTTGCACACATATGCTGGCATTTCAATGAAGAGAGTGGGATGGAGCACAGTCTAAGCATTCTGTCAGCCACTGAAATGAAAGGATAGGCGCAGGCACAGTCTTAAGCATTTACTAACATTGCTGTGGTGGAGAACCAACTGTAGCAACAGACAGTGAGGTGCAGTTCCTTAGCTTTCCTCTTGAAACCAGCTATTGAATGATTCTTCACTTGCTCATTATTATAATTTTTAATGAGAAATTCAGGGTGGAGAGCTTAGGTTTCTGTAGAGCTGGATATCTGCTCAGTTCCACCACTTACAGTGGTGAAACACTGATAACACCCTCCATCTTAATTGTGCCATTATGATAGCTCTGTGTCCGTATTTGTTTCTCTCCCACCTGATGGTTATCAATCTGATGGTTTCCCACCTGATGGTTATCAATCTGATGGTTTCTAATTCACCCAGGAGTAATTTTATATGTCTTCCTGACCTTCTAGCTTACATTATTACAAGCTTTGACAATCTTATATGTCACCTTACTTTTAGGATCTGATATTAAATGACTTAAGATTACCTCACTTCATCTGCACCCCATATTATTCGGAAGTTCCCATATACACAGTAGGATGTGTGTATATAATTGTATGGGCTCTGTATATGCCACATATAATTACAGTTTTCCTCAGTGGTCACTAAATATAAAAATGAAGATAAAGGGTAGGAAAGGAGTGAAGACTAGAGGATGAGAAATCTGGTGAAGACTAGAGGATGAGAAAAAGAAGTGAAAATGATAGCAGAGAAGAAGGGAAATGTTTAAAACAGGAGAAAAATGACTAACGAAAGAAGTAGGATTATTTGCCCTTTTGATGTATATAACCTTCTGACACTGAACTCCTCTGTTGGTGAGATTATTTCTACTCACTTCAAGGAAAGAGTTTTAATACTGATGTGAATGCATTGTGGGTTTGAATATATGCATGAAATTTGTTAACTTTTGTTAACTAGCTTTCTAGTGAGAAACAAAATTAGTGATTACTTTTTGTTAGCCATTAATGTTCATGTGTGTATTATTTATGCATATTATTTAAATTTCAAGCGTTAAATCATATATTGTTCAAAGGGGCTAATTCTACATACAATAATAATTGAACTGAAGCCAGTAAAGGCTGCACTATACATAACCAATTGCATCCATCTCTTTAAACATGAATCTCCCCCAATCACATGTACAGCAGGGGTTGAGGTGCAATTTAAAGTAAAAAAGAAGCACTGGGAATTCTGAACCCCTCCCTCTCAGAGTGTCCCTCACCATTATCCCTCACCCAGACCTGGCTTGAAGGAAAGCATCTGGGTTCCAGGAAGCAACAGGCAGGCGAGAGTTTTGTTCTCTAAGTTCTACTTTCAACTGCCGCTTTGCATGTGATTGGGCCAGTCCCTCATTTGAAGACAGGGGATCTATCTCCATCAGGTTTAATTAGCCACTAAACTTTGATGTGAAATTGTAGGGGTTTGGTCTTCAATGAGACCCTAAAATGTATTTTCTCATTGCTTTTTAGGCAGATTCTGCGGTGACAAACTGCCAGATGTACTCACCTCTAGTGACAGCAGAATGTGGATAGAATTTCGTAGCAGCAGTAACTGGGTAGGAAAGGGTTTTGCAGCCATTTATGAAGGTCAGTCACTCTGAAAATAAAACAGAGTATTTTTCACTCCTTTGCACCTGGATTAAATTAGAAAATATAATTTTAAATATGATTATTAATGAATGGTGAATGATAGCCCAAACTAGAAGTGACATAATGATTTGTCTCTTCCCTCCTAATGTTTGGTTGGTTGGTTGGTTGGTTGGTTTTACCAATTGCAGCCTCAGGAAGAAGCAGTGCTACTTTCCCCTCTGGCTATTTTTCTGCTAAATTGTCCCCCTACTTATAAATGTTTCCCCATCCCTAAGAGAAATTATGTGTGGGATTGTGGCAATCCCCTTTGGGAAATGCCTCAACTATTCGTGGAGGTCCCTCTATGAAATAGATCCCCTTTCTTTACAATCTCACTGCCACTATTTATTCCTAAACACTGAATGACTAATAACCCTTTTAAATGCACTGTGGTAGAATGAGATAGGCATTGGAAAGAACCAAAGTGACAAGGTAAACTTTAAACGAAAACAAGTTAAGTTTTATTTTTGTAAATATAACTTTTAGAGTAAAAGACTAATTATGTACCAGTACTGGCCAGTGAGGGCAGCGCTAGCGGGGTGGGGGGTGAGAGGCACCTTTAAGGATTAATCAGCAGGTGTTTACCAGTGTTTAGGTAGCACTTGCAAGCTGCCGTACTCCACCCGCAATCCCATGCAGGGCGACAGCACTCCGCCTGGCATCCAGTGGGGCAGTGGTATAGCCCTAGCCTCTGAGCATGCATGGAGGCTCTGCGCACAAGTGGAGACCATGGCTATGCCGCTGTCCCACCAGATGCCGGGCAGAGGTCTGCCATCCTGTTTGGGATTGCGGGCGGAATGCAGTAGCATGCAGGTGCTGCCTAAACACTCATAAGCACTGCTTATTAATCCTTAATGTTGCCTCTTGCCGATGACGCCCCAGCCCCCAGCACTGCCCTTACTGGCCGATACTGCTATGTGCAGAATAATAATGATGTAGTTAGTTTCAAAGGAGTAGCTGTCTAGGTCACACCCCTGATTAATCTAAACTGCCAGTTTCCCTAGACTATTTTCTCTCTGTGTGGTCACTCATGTACAGATACAGGCTTGTGGGTCCCTCGAGGCAAGCTGTGTTAAGGCTTTAGCTGGGTCCTCTGTCCCCTTGCCAGCCCAGGTGTCAATGAATCCTCCCTTTCCCCGGCTGTCTAACTTGCAGTCTACCTGGCTGCAAGTTATCCCTACTGATGCAGACTTCCTTTTTAGTTGGATCCTTTTTCAGCCTAAAGCACAGACAAGGGAAGATTGCTGTGATTCCAGCTCCTCCCTCCCTCCCTTCCCCTCACAGTCTCTTCTTCTAGCCTCCTCAACCTCATCTGAAGAGAAGATCTGCAATAGAGTTGCCTTGGTCACCAGCAGGGGGCCTTACCTTTTACCTCACAGAATCCTTTCAAAGGGAGGCTCAATCTCCACAGAGATATTACAGCTTCTGTTTTTCTCATTAAATTCACCAAAACAATAGTATTTGCTGAATCATGCCCTATATTTTTAGTTTTCTAGTTTCTCTACATAGTCCTGCGTATTTTCTTTCATTACATGGGATCTAGGGTTTGATCTTGTAGAGCTGCCTCATAGTTGAATAAAATGGTTGTTCTCTTGCGCAACTCTAATTCATTTGAACATGCTTTATGTGTTCAGGCATCCCAGAAGGCTGGGCCTGTTTTGAACAGTAATAATGGCATTTTTCATTTCTTCATGAACGTACAAACTGTGGCAGCATCCCAAGTTCTGCATGCGAAGGGCTTCCTTTGCTATGAGAAGGAAATGTTCCATGCAAAGCACAGATATTTCCCATTGCGCATGCCAAGCATTTCCCTCTCATAGAAGACAAAGGGAAACCCCTGCCTTAGCGGGTCTTGGCCCCGAGATTGAAGCTGCTGGGTCATGTCCTATGGCTGCAGTCCAGCCTGCAGTTTACACACACATCGTGCGTAATTTCAGGATGGATTGCAGTCTATCCTGTTAAATAGTTTTAAACCATAAATGCTAGGTTTGGGGAAAGGAAGTAGGTAGATTAAATAGCCAAGCATTATTTTGATCATTTGTGGTATGTCTGGATCTTCCTTCTGGCATAGCTGGATCACTAGCTTTACAAAAGATGGGAAATGTACATGCTGTTAATATGTAATATGCTTAAATTGACTTTTGTGTTTTCATCAGCAATTTGTGGAGGTGAAATACATAAGAATGAAGGCCAGATCCAGTCTCCTAATTATCCTGATGATTACAGGCCAATGAAGGAATGTGTGTGGAAAATAACAGTGTCAGAGAACTACAATGTCGGATTAACCTTTCAGGCATTTGAGGTAAAGCCTTTTAACTGATCTCAGCAAGCCATCTAGTGGATAAATGACAGTGACATTTCAGGGAATCCTCATTAAGCCAATGAAGAAACAAAGCATTCTCTGTATAATGTAACCTCTACGGTTAATATTTCCTTTCATTGAGACTTGCCCCATTGCATACATTTCAAGAAGATTAAAGCGGTTTTATGTTATCTGTATTATTTGAATTGCAATGTTTTAAAAATTGACAATAGTTTCTTTTGACAAACACCTAATCCTGTTCCACGAGGCTGCTTTAGGAATCTATTAAATAATAGGGCTGTTATTTCTTTTCTAAATATATGTGTGCTTTTTGTAAAAGAACACATACTTGTTAACTGCTTAAATTTCTTGTTACTAATATTTGAAGTTAAGCATCAGTTTTCCCCCACTTTATTTTTCTAGTAGCCAGTTTGTTACAAATTTCCTTTAAAATGTTAATATTTCAACACTCCCACAGTTTATTTCTGTGTGGCATTTGCTGCAACAAACAATTCAATAAGTATATCATTCTAATTTTTACCTATTGTGAACCACTAGTTTTGGCTTAGGAAAATATATATTTTTGTTCAGGATTTTGAATGCCCCCATGGGAATAAAATAATGTTTAAAAATACATAAATGAAAGATATTCAAAAGGGTACTCATAAATTTTGTCATGAATACTTTATGTAGTGGTTTGGGTTTCACAGCTGGTGCACAATATTTGCATTTCTTTGACTATTTCAGTTTGGAATGGCATTTTGCATTTTTCTATTATATAAGCTTGATCTCTTACCCTTGTAGTAGCTGTTAAAATCAATGGGTGTTCAAAGTATGGAAATCTCAAAGGATCACAGCACTAGAGGTCAGCTTCAAGACGATAGCCTAAGTTTCTGAAATAAGTCCAAAGCTATGTCATTTTCACTGAGCTATAGGAGAACCCATACATTGCTTAGTGCATTCTTTGTATGTATGAGAGTAACTCCCAATATGGCCAGTAAAATTATCTTGGACAACAGGGTTGAGAGAGACCTCTGCCTGAAACTTAGAGAGCTGTTGCCACTCAGATTAGACAATACTGAGCTAAATGTACCAATAGTTGGGTTCAGTTTTGCAGCTGTGTATGTTCACTTTCTCATTTTCCATCCACACAAAGGATGCTATGCTGCCTGTAATTCTGCTTGCCTCTCCTGTCCATTGGCCAATATTCCCTCAGATAAGTAACCAACATTAGATTAACGCTGTGCAGATACAACAGGGTTTTCCATCACATGGTGGGGGACTTGATTTTAAGCAATTTTCCCCTTCCCTCTTCAGCTGCCTGTGTTTCTTAAAACTTATACCATAGACCAAATCATATACCCAAAAGCCATAGAATTTCTTCAGAGTAATGGACAGGCATATCAAATGCAAACATTTAGTAGAAAGGTTGCTTTTTGTAATCCTGGCCAAATACTACTTTGTACTTGCAGATTGAGAGACATGATAACTGTGCCTATGATTACTTAGAAGTTCGAGATGGAACCAGTGAAAGCAGTCCTTTGATTGGCCATTTTTGTGGCTATGATAAACCAGAAGACATAAGATCTACCTCCAATACCCTGTGGATGAAATTTGTTTCTGATGGAACAGTCAACAAAGCAGGGTTTGCTGCTAATTTTTTTAAAGGTAACTCTTTTTAAAGGTAATAGTTTTGAATAGTAAAGGGTTGGCTGGATTTTACAGTGCAATTTAGAGAAAACTTAGAGAAAAAGTTAAAAGATTGCCTGCTCTAAGATCTGTTTGACATTATTTCTTTGTTCTCTGTCCCCACTCACCTCTGGAAGCGGTGAGATCAAGAGTGGTCCTACACCTTGTGGGCTTTCTTTCCATCCCACAAGCACCGTAGCATCTCCCGCTGTGTTTTGCTCACCCAAACTAGGTCATTTGGTTCTCTCCCTTAATCCATGAATGCTAAAACATGGGGCTTAGAGTCAGCAATATATTCATGGTTGATTCTGTCTAAATAATAGAGGCACAGGACAACTGAGCTAAATGTAATAGAAACAGGTGTCCAACGCTAGATAAGTACTTGGTGTGTTTAAAATCCAAAGGTAGTCCAGCTGAAAATTATCTGCAGATGGTATTTTATACAGTAAATAAATAGGTGAGGACGTGTGACTCTGTTGGTCCTTTTGGACCTCTCGGCGGCTTTCGATACTAGCGACCATAGTATCCTTCTGGAGCGTCTGAGGGGGTTGGGGGTGGGAGGCACTGCTTTGCAGTGGTTCTACTCTTACCTCTCAGGCAGATTCCAGATGGTGTCCCTCGGGGATTGTTGTCAAAAACAGTCCCCGAGGACTGTTCAGTTCAAAAACTGAACTTCAGTATGGTGTCCCTCAGGGCTCCATATTGTCTCCGATGTTGTGTAACATCTACTTGAAACCGCTGAGAGAGATCATCAGGAGATTTGGTGCAGGGTGTTATCAGTATGCTGATGACACCCAAATCTATTTCTCCATGTCAACATCATCAGGAGAAGGCATAACCTCCCTAAATGACTGCCTGTCTGGAGGCAGTGATGGGCTGGATGAGAGGTAGCAGGCTGAGGCTGAATCCAGATAAGACGGAGGTACTTATTATGTGGGGTTGGAACTCAGGAGATGATTTTGATCTGCCACTGCCAGTTCTGGATGGGGTCACACTTCCCCAGAAGGAACAGGTTCACAGTCTGGGCTGCTTCTGGATACAAAACTCTCCCTGGTGTCTCAGGTTGAGGCAGTGGCCAGAGGTGCCTTTTATCAGCTTCAGCTGATACTCCAGCTGCGTTCATTTCTTGAAATAAATGACCTCAGAACAGTAGTACATCTGCTGGTCATCTCCAGACTTGACTACTGCAATGCACTCTATATGGGGCTGCCTTTGTATGTAATCTGGAAACTGCATTTGGTCCAGAACGCGGTGGCCAGGTTGGTCTCCGAGTCATCTCGGTGAGACCATATCACTCCTATCTTAAAAGATCTACACTGGCTGCCGATAAGTTTCTGGGCAAAGTACAAGGTTTTTGTTATAATCTATTGAGCCCTAAACAGCTTTGGACCTGGGTATTTAAGAGAACGTCTTCTTTGCTATGAACCACACCGCCCATTGAGATCATCTGGAGAGGTTCTTCTGCAGTTGCCACCAGCTCGTCTGGTGGCTACTTGGGGACGGGCCTTCTCCATTGCTGCCCCGAGGCTTTGGAACACACTTCCTGCTGAAGTAAGAGTCTCCCCATCTCTTTCAACTTTTTAAAAGGCATTCAAGACACATTTGTTCACCCAGGATTTTAATTAGATATTATTTTAATTGTGTTTTAATATTTTTAATGTTTTAAATTTTAATTGTTGAAATGTTTTAATCTTTTTATTGGTTATTTATTGTCTTGTTGCAAGCCGCCCAGACAACTGCGTTTTGGGCAGTATAAAAATGTGTTAAATAAATAAATAAAAAATAGGTGAAATTGAATTTACAACAAAAACATGATTCATGCTGGATATGTGCAATGCAGATTTTGAACATTTGGTTCTCATATCCAAACATGTTGTTAAGAGATATGATTATAGATCAAATTGCTTTGTTTAAGTTTAGGAAGCATCTGAAAGAAATCTTATTCAATAAACACAGGGAGCTACCTTATATTTAGTCAAGACCATTGGTCCATCAAGCTTGGTATTGTCTGTACTGACTGGCAGTGATTCTCCAGGAGTCTTTCCTAGGCCTGTTTGGAGATGCCAGGAATTGAACGTAGAGCCTTCTGCGTGCAATGTAGCTACCCTACTACTGAGCTACAGCCTTTAAATATGCCTCTAAAAGAAAGATACTTTCTAATTACTCTTGACAGCAGCAAAAATAGGACATGTCAGGCAGGAACTTGAATTTAGCCGGGAAGGGAGGAATATCTGATAATTTAAAAAATGATGCACAGTGGAAATGGAAGAAGTTCGCTTTTTTGAAATGCCCCATCAAGTAGTTGATTTAGCAACATTTGCTGAATATTAGCTGCAAGTGGTGTGTATTGGAATCATATATATGGATGCATCTTTTATTCATTCATTCATTCATTCATTCATTCATTTAAATATGAATGAACAGGAGAGGTGGGATTATTAATTGAATAATCCAGCCTAGTTTCCTTCGGTGGCAGTTTGCTTGTACGGTGCAATGCATCTGCATTTCAAAATCACATGTGTGAGATTGGACTGTTCATCTTGCATTACAATTGTGCTTGAATTGTCTGAATAAAAAAGTGGTCATCCTGTGTTCAAAAAGCCATTGGATCTCTCAGTCTTAAAGTTTACATTCTGGTTCAGAAGTAACATGAAACCAGGATTGGAGCCTCAGTTTTACATGAGCATAAAGAGCATGCATGCCCCATCGTTTTGTGCTTCTTCCCTGTGCCTTCCCTGCTCCCATCACCACATATAGAAGTAAAAGTGGTTCAGACATAATGTGGAGCTAGAATTGAATTCTGGCTTCCCATGATGTTCCCATTCCTCGGGTGTGTGCCGGGAAGAAAGGATTCTGCTTTTCCTCTCTTAGGACAAGGCAAGATCTCTTCTTTGACAAAATTTGGCCAGAATTTCAGAATAAACCAGGATTTGCAACTGATGATCCAAAAAATGGGATGCAGGAGCATACACCCCTGAGACTAAGGGACATTGCATGACATCAGGATTCAGTCCTGATGCTGTGTAACATCTGTATTGCTGTCACTTCTACATGTGGTAATGGGAGCAGAGAAGGAACAGGGAGGAAGCTCACACATTTGTGGCATTTCCTTGATCTCAATGCACATGTAAAGTGAGGCCCCAGACCCCATTCCTGGTTCTACATTATGTCTGAACTGGACCATACGTTTTCAGACTCTGAGAGCCAATGACTATTTGGGCACTTGGCATGCCCCCTTTTAATCACACGGGCTGGGGACATATCGTTTGAATTTGCCTGAAGATAACTCTTCGTGTTGCATGCTATTGAAGATAAACTATTGCCATTCTGTTAATAATACCCATGGCTCAGGTATATAATTACATTGCATATTTTTAATAGATGATTCAGAGACTGCTTTTCATAAAATCAATGGACTAAGCTTACTAGTGCAAGTGGTAATTGAACTGTCCCCTAAATACGTCATTCAGCATGTGCAGATTATACTATATTTTGCTGCCTCCCTCCTTCTGCTGCATCTTATTTTCTTTAATATCAGTGGAATAAAAATGAAAAGGATTCATTTAATCTGGCTTTGTGTATGAATCCAGGATAATATACAAATTCATTCTGTCAGAGATAAAGTGCCCTTTGGTTGACCCTGCTGCAGATTTCCAGTCTTTCTTTCAGTGTACTCTACAACCTAAATTGTTGCAGCTTAAAGTTGCTTCATGCTGCATGCCTGTGTGTGCACACATAAAAAATGAAAGTGGGGGAGTTGGGGGCAGAGCTCTGCTATGCTTCATGATCTCTCTATATATTCTGGCACCATAGGTTTGTGGGAAAGGACCATGCCTATAACATTCAGGGCTGGTGCTTTTTCAAGCAATGAATATATTTTAATATCGCAATCCCAAAATAATCCAATCTGCAGACATGACTGTGGTATGTACAGCAGGAATTACAAGGAAATTTAAGGCGACTCGCAAAAAAAAAAGTATTAAGTGCTTTGAGGAAATATCAATGTGTTGTTCCACAGTCAAGAGAAAAAGATGGTGGTGGCTTTATTTTAAACCAATTCTGTTCTTTTATCTCTTCATAGAGGAAGATGAATGTGCCAAACCTGACAATGGTGGATGTGAACAGCGGTGTGTGAATACGCTGGGCAGCTATCAATGTGCTTGTGATCCAGGCTATGAGCTTGGGCCTGATAAGAAGAGTTGTGAAGGTACCTTATGTTGCTTTACAGTGTCCTAGAGACTATATAGTTTTATTGTGTTGAATGCTTACACAGGCTCAGATTTCCTTCTCTTAATATGTAAACTGCTTTGAAAACTTATTTTGCTGAAAGGCAACATATAAGTATTCTAACTAGGCAATATATATAATTATTAATATAATAGTCATAATTTAGGATTGTTAATATGTACAGGATTACTCTTCCATCGAATTAGCATGATCCGATGCCAATACTGATTTAATGCATGTGAATTCATAAACCACGTAACAGAGACATATCAAAATGGTGATGAGGAGCAATTGCTTCACAAAACAGTCATAATTATCCATGACATATATATGCTGCACAATGATAAGTACATAATATGAACCCTGTGTGAAAAAGTATTTCTGTTTGAGTCCAAGTCTTGCCTTCAGTGGGGATGTGCAAACCGGTTCGAATGCATACAGGTTCGGTTCGATGGTTCGAATGTGAACCGAACCAGCCATTAGGTTTGAGCTGCAGGTTCGAATTTGAACTGAACTGGGGGGGGGGTTCAATTTGAACCAGTTTGAACTAGTTCAAACCTCCCAAAGTGGGTGGGTTGGTAATTGGCACCCATGGATGCCTACCACCCTACCCCCAAAGCAATCAGACGCTCGTACAATTTTTTTTTAAATTTTTTGGGGGGGAAATTCTCATAGGGTATAATGGGACTCAAGCCAGCCCATTATTCCCTATTGTGGAGCACCCATGAGTGCCAGCTACCACCCAAACCCTGAAGCAATTGGACACTCCTAATTTCTTTTATGAATTTTTGAAATATTTTTATTATTTTTCTCATAGGGTATAATGGGACACGAACCAGCCCATTATCCCCTATTGTGGAGCACTTAGGGGCACAAAGGTGGGGTGCCTACCACCCACCAAACCTAAAGGCAATCGGAAACCGATTATTGGTGAATTTTAGAAGTATTTTTGAATTCCCCATAGGGAATTATGAAATTATCCAGCAAATGTATAGCTTCACATCGGGGGGGGAAAGGGGTAGCCTAGAGCGGAGTGTGGTGGGTGGTAGTGCCCAAGGGGGGCAAGGAAGCTACCAGAATTATTTCAAAGGAATTGGGCAAAGGGCTGATTTTTGAAGTTTACGCATCTTTAAGGTTTTTCTCCATAGGGAAGAATGGAAGTTTCAGCAGCCCCATAACTTCATTTGGGGGGGGGTGCTGGAGTGGCTTAGACTGAGTAGTGGTGTAGTGCACAGAGGGTGCCAACTACCAGTGCTGGGTATTGTTGTTTCTGCGGTGTTGTGAGTGTAGATTCTCTGGTAGCAAATGAGATCACCACCACTCGCTCTGGGCCACCCCAGTACCCCCCAAGTGCAGTTATAGGGCTGCTGAAACCTCTATTCTTCCCTATGGAGAAAAACCTTCAACACGTAAACTTCAAAAATCACTTAAATATCAGCCAAAAATAAAAAAAAATAAAATCGTAGGCGTGTCTGATTGCTTTGGAGTTTGGGTGGTAGTTGGCACCCATGGGTGTTCCACAATAGGGAATAATGGGCTGGTTTGAGTCTCATTATACCCTATGAGAAGAAAATAAAAGAAATTTTCAAAAATTCATAAACAATTGTACGAGTGTCCGATTGCTTTGGGGGTTGAGTGGTAGGCACCCATGGGTGCCAACTACCACCCTACCCACTTTGGGAGGTTTGAACTGGTTTGAACCAGTTTGAATTCAAACCAAACTGGCGGGGTTCCAGCAAAACCAAAACCGAACCTCCCCCTCCCAGTTCAAACCCAGTTTGAATTCGAACCGAACCAAGCAAACCGGTTTTGTGCACATCTGTAGCCTTCAAACCTTACCACATGCAGAACCTATATGTCAGGTTGCATTGTGAACTGGCCCTAAACTGTAGATTCCTGGACTGGTCTATTTGATCTTTACTGCAATATAGACATTATTATTATTTGAAGTCAGGTCTTTCAGGGCTATGTTTCATGGATCTGTAAATAAGTATACTTTTTCTTTCTCTTTTATTTTAGCTGCTTGTGGAGGACTTTTGACAAAACTGAATGGGACTATAACTACACCAGGATGGCCCAAAGAGTATCCCCCTAACAAAAACTGTGTGTGGCAGGTAGTTGCTCCCACCCAATACAGAATCTCAGTGAAGTTTGAATTTTTTGAATTGGAAGGAAATGAAGTAAGTAATTTCAGAAGCATACTGTTATCTGAACATAAGAACAGGATCAGGCCCAGAGCCTATCTAGTCCAGCATCCTGTTTCAAATAGTGCCCCACCAGATGCCTCTGAGAAGCCCACAGGTAAGAGCTGAGGGCATGCCCTCTCTCTTGCTGTTGCCCCCCTTCAACTGGTATTTAGAGGCATCTTGCCTCTGAGGCTGGAGGTGGCCTATAGCCACCAGACTAGCAGCCATTGATAGACCTGTCCTCCATGAATTTGTCTAAACTCCTTTTAAAGCCATCCAAGCTAGTGGCCATCATCATATCCTGTTGCAGAGAATTCCATGGATTAATTATGCTCTGTGTGAAAAAGTACTTCCTAAATTTCCTGGCCTTCAGTTTCATGGGATGATGCCTGGTTCTAGTGTTATGAGAGAGGGAGAAAATTTTGTCTTTGTCCACAGTCTACACTCCATGCATAATTTTATACACTTCTATCATGTCTCCCCGTAGTCACCTCTTTTCCAAACTAAAAAGCCCCATACGCTGTAGCCTTGCCTCATAAGGAAGGTGCCAGGCCTCTGATCATCTTGGTTTTCCTCTTCTGCACCTTTTCCAATTCTACAATATCCTTCTTAAGATACGGTGACCAGAACTGTATGCAGTACTCAAAATGTGACCACACCATAGATTTGTATAAGGGCACTATAATATTAGTATTGTAATTTTCAGTCCCCTTCTTAATTATCCCTAGAATGGAATTTGCCTTTTTCACAGCTGCCATGCACTGAGTCAACACTTTGAATTAGCTGTCCACCACAACCCCAGAATCTCTCTCCTGGTCAGTCACTGAGAGCTCAGACCCCATCAGTGTGTATGTGAAGTTGGATTTCTTTTACCCCAATATGCATCACTTTACACTTACTTACATTGAACCGCATTTGCCATTTTGTCATCCTGTCACCCTGTTTGAAGAGATTCTTTTGGAACTCCTCACAATCTGTTTTGGATTCCACTACCCAAAATAGTTTAGTGTCCTATTCAAATTTGGGCACTTTGTGGCCAAACTTCTATTCAAACTCAAATTTGGCCCAACTTCTAGATAATTTATGAACAAGTTAAAGAGCACTGGTCCCAGAGCAGACCCCTGGGGGACCACTGTTCTTACTTCCCTCCATTGTGAAAACTGTCCATTTATTCCTACCCTCTGTTTCCTGTCCTTCAACCAGTTACCAGTCCACACATGAACCTGTCCCCTTATCCCATGACTGCTAAGTTTACTCAAGAGCCTTTGGTGGGGAACTTTGTCAAAAGCTATTTGGAAGTCCAAGTATACCTGTTGACACTCTCGAAGAACTCCAAAAGGTTAGTGAGGCAAGACTTGCCCTTGCAGAAGCCATGCTGGTTCTGCTTCAGCAAGACCTGGTTCTTCTAAATGTTTAACAATTTTGTCCTTAAGTATGCTTTCCCTCAGTTTACTCGGCACAGAAATTAAGCTAACCGGCTTGTAGTTTCCCTGATGCCACCATGAACCCCTTTTAAAAATCGGAGTTATGTTAGCTACTTCCCAGTCCTCGGCTACAGAACCTGATTGTAGGGACAAGTTACATATTTTTGCTAGGAGATTAGCAATTTCACATTTGAGTTCCTTCAGGACTCAGGTGGATGCCATCTGTCCCTGGCAATTTGTTCACTTTTAGTTTTTCAAGGCAGTTTAGAACATCTTCTCTCCTCACCTCAGATTGGCCCAGTTCTTCAACCTCTAAGCCTGAAAAGCTCAGTTCCGGAGTCGGCATATTTTCAGTATCCTCCACTGTGAAGACAGGTGCAAATAACTTATTCAGCTTTCTGCAATCTCCTTATCCTCCTTAATAATCCCCTTCGTGCCCTCATCATCTAACAATCCAACCGCCTCCCTGGCAGGTTTTCTGCTTCTGATATATTTAAAGAAGTTTTTGTTATTCCCCTTGACACGTCTAGCTATATGCTTGAAACTCTCTTTTTGCATCCCTTATTGTTTCTTTGTATTTCTTTTGCCAGTGTTTATGTTTCTTTCCCCCACTCTTCATTTGGGAAGGACTTCCATTTTCTGAAGGAAGTCTTCTTCCCTTTTAAAGCTTCCCAGACTCTACTAGTTAGCCATGCTGGCATCCTCCTGAACTTGGTGATACCTTTCTCCTTCTTGGTATATATTCCCACTGAACTTCTATTATTGTCGTTTTAAATATGTTCCATGCTTTCTGGAGTGATGTGACTCTCCTGACTGTCACTTTCTTTTTTTTACTAGTCCCCTCATTTTTGAGAATTTTCCTCCTCTAAAGTCCAATGCATCTGTGCTGGACTTCCTTGGCAATGCTCTACTCACATATAATCTGATTGAGTACAGCCAATTGTAGTTGAATTGTTCAGGTTCTAAGCAGAAAATGAACCTGTTTGATGTTTTTAGGGTGATTCAGTCCATCAAATTGAGCAGAGTTAGAACATGCCCATCTTTCTCCCTGTCACTTGATACACAGTCCCTGCCTCCACTGTCTACACAGCAGTGGCATGTCCAAAGTCAGCTTAATGTTTAATACCCAACGTGTATAGGCTTCAGTTGGAAAATCAAATGAATCAATCACACATTTTGGGCCTATATGCATTGAATTTTATGTGCATAGGCTGACTTCTCAAGTGGGATGATAAAAGCTGGGAAGACAGGTGCACCTCTTGCTACTTCACATCATCGACCAGATTGGCTCCAAAATATTGTCCAAGCCAGCTCAAAGTCTTCTGCAAAAACTTACTATTTTTTTCTTTATGTAGTATTATTCGTGTCTGTGTGTCTGTGTGTGTCTGTGAAGTGCCTAAAAAGCAAGGCACTGTGAAGACATACAATTAATGACAGGACATTGCCTGAAAGTGTACAATTTAATGAGCACATTAAACTGTATCACAAAAAATACTTTTTAAAGCCTCCTGCTGTGTTTTAGCTAGCTTTTTAAAACATTTTTTTTAAAGTCTGGGCCCTCAAGTTGGAAGGTTGTCAAATGAAGATTTACGGTGCAGTCCTGTGCATGGATACACAGAATTAGGTTCCAGTATTATTTATTTATTATTAATAATTATTTATTCGATTTCTATACCACCCTTCCAAAAATGGCTCAAGGTGGTTTACACAGAGAAATAATAAATAAATAAATAAGATGGATCAGTAGCTGACATCCAGATTAACTAAGCATTCAGATTGCTATGGAAGAAGTACCAGTGTAGCACCAGTGCTTCTGAAGACTTGCAGAGTAATGCTGCACCAGTGCTTCCATGCGAGACTTTAGCAACTTCTCCTTCTTCTGAATGTATTCTGGTGCCACCTGAAGATATTTCCCTGAGGGTTGTGGAACCCTCAGAGACATATTTCTGGTTGACGCAGAATGCTTTAAAGAAGGGGAGATTGGTGAAAATCACCTGCCGCCTTTGCTTTCATTTGGAATGCAGCACACTGCACATGTACTTCCTTTGCTGCACATGCACATCTAGTGCACATCTAGTCTGGATGTCCCTGAGTGTCCTATTGCTATATGAAAATCACTGGCTGACATCCAGAGCAGCCTAATTGGGATGTAGCAGAGGGCACAGAAAGGTTGTTTGGAGCTCAGCCAGAGTGTTGCAGAGCAGCACAGCCCATGCGCAAGGGATAATTTTTTCTGCTCTCCCCAGTCCCTGTGAGTTCTCCTTGCCTTCGAAAATTTGACCCTGACGATCTCTGCAGGGGAGCACAGTGAACCCCCCCCCCGCTAGACACACATACCCTGCTGCTTTGCAACACTCTGGTTGAGCTTTAAGCTCCCTCTTCTCATTTGACACCCCCACTCACCCAAAAGTACTATATACTCTTATTTGGAATAAATAGAATGGTGCCATTGAATTCTTAAGTGTCTCCATTATGATCAAACTGTCATATTTATGTGGCTGCATAGTTGCTGTCATGGACTGATTTAGCAAGAGTGGAAACACAGAACGATCAGAACTGTAAGCAGCATATCACATTCCCAGGAGGAGCCTTTTTAGTTTCTATTTTATACTATCAGTGTCAATTATAATATACATTTAGTGTCCTCGCTTGTGCATCTAAAACATTAGTATTGCTAAAAGTAATCTGTAATAGTCTTAAGTCTTTTGGAGGAACAGAAGCATTCATGAAAACTAGATCATACCTAGGGAAGGAATATTTAATTTTCTTAAAGGGTGGAATATTCAGATTCCACCACAGGTATCTCTGTTAACCTTCATTTTAACAGATGCTAGATATGCAAGACTCCCAAATGATAGACTTTCAAATGGCTATAGATCTTTCTTCAACAGTAGTATTGTTAAACATAGATAGTGGATTGTGGAAAGGTGTATTAATGTTTAATGGTTGAAAATAAAGCATTCACAGAACCTTTCTGAAAGCTTGCTTGTGGCTAAAGTGTGTGTGTGTGTGTGTGTGTGTGTGTGTGTGTGTGTGTGTGTGTGTGTGTGTGTGGCATTTATGAATTATTGCAATCATCATAATGTTTTCAATTCCAGTGCTTTATAAATTGAGAAAATGTAATAAATTTGTTTAGAGTTCATAAATTATGACTTGAACTCTAAACCCCTGCTTGATGGTGGAGGAGAAGTTATTTCTGCCCACAGCTATCTCCTAGGAAAATGACAAAAGGTGTTTCATGTAGCCTATGCACTGCCATTAGAAGGCAGAATCTTGTGCTCTAATTATAACAATGTATTGTTATCTGCCTAGAATCGTTTGGTTTGAAGGACTGACATAAAATGTAAATAAATACTAGGGTGCTTGAACAAATGGCACTAGATTTTGTAACTTTCTCATGATTATTGGTATAAATGACAGTTATTTAAACAGAGCAATAGTTATTGCAAAAGTGTGACTTCAAAAGGTAAATTCATGTGCTTAATTCTTTTACATTGAAATCAAGTGCTTAACTTTGGTGGCATTGTGTCCACAATTTTTAAATCCAGAGATCAAAAACAGTTGGGTACTTATACATGATTATAGTAATACATATAATGAAGAGCATGCAGTACACACACATTTTTAAACATTTTCAAACAGGGAAGCTGTAGATTAATCCATCCTAAAAATATTAGATCTTGCACTATTTCCTGAAGGTCGACAAATCAGAACTCTGATGGACCAGGAAAGGCAAGGATTTCCAAATGTTTGTTCCTTACATGGAGAATGCCCTGCTTCCAGCTCCCTGAAGATAAGATTTTGGGACCATTAGCAAGAGTGTTCCAGCTCATCTTAATACTCATGGAGGTACATTGAGGGAAGGGTCATCTTTAAGGTAACCAAATCACAACCTACTAATGGCTTTGTAGATTAAACTCAACAGCTGGAAGTACAACCGATATCAGTACAGATGACAGAATATGGGAATAATACACTCCTTATATTAGCTTCATTACATGCTAAAATATAAGCATATGGCCTTTCTCAGACAGCTGAGCTAGCCTAGGATCCTAAATTAGTAGTGAGTTAAAGATTAAACATTACCACAATATGCAAGTTTCTCAACATTTAATAGACAACTCAAATAGAGACCAATTGCCAAGACATCTTCTTCAAGAGAATGTAAACTCTGACATCTTTTCTTTGCCCTCTGTCTCCATAAAAAACTATCTATAATCCTGTTCCTTATTCAGAAATCTACAGCTTCAAGTGTGCAATTTTTGATTTGAAGGTAGAAAAATTAGATATTTGATCACATTCCTGTCAAAGGTATTGCTTATAATGAACCAAAACAGTCACATAATGAAGTGAGAGAGAGCTATACTATTATCCTATATAGAAAGTATAAATTAAAATTGTAAGGTTATAAATAAATCAACAAAGAAAGTTAATTATGTCTCATTTTATCTATTGTTATTTGAGTTATACTGGATCTTTCCTTTCTCAGGTTTGCAAATATGATTATGTAGAAATCCGCAGTGGCCTTTCTTCTGATTCCAAACTGCATGGCAAATTTTGTGGTACAGAAGTGCCTGAAGTTATTACATCACAATACAACAACATGAGAATTGAGTTCAGATCGGATAATACTGTCTCAAAAAAGGGTTTCAAGGCTCACTTCTTTTCAGGTATTAAAATAAATGCCTTGGGTATATTGATGTGATTGCTTTGTTGTTTACAGTATCTTTTATTCACTGAAGGCTTTTGCTTACAGTTGGTGCTGGTAAAGATTAATGGCCCTTCCCTTAATGTTTTCAATTTCAATTTTCGATTCAGTTAAATAAGGTAATATTATTTTTATTATTTAGAAAGACTGCGTGATCATGAAGAGGAAGCTACACAACTGTCCAATTTCAAATACCTCATTTATCTTCCTTTAATGTTGATTGTATTTTAGTGAAGAATTTAAGTATATTTCAAGTTCTATCCCTTTGGACATTAATAATGCCTTGAAACCTTTAAATAATTTTTAATAAATCTTTGAAAACATTTTTAGTGTTTCACTAAAAGAGAACCACCATTTTGAAAGGTACCTTGTTCCCTCAGCAAGAGAACAGTCAATGAAAGAGAAAAACAGATGCACATTTGGTGAAAGCATCGGGCACATGCATACACTCAACTTCTGTTTTTGCCAGGCAATGACGGGGGCAGGGGCGGCAGGGAGGAACACTGCCGCCCCAAAAACTTTGCAATAAAGTCGAGCGCCGGAGGGGGAAAAGCGGTGGGAGGGGTAAGTACCACCCCCCGCCCTTAAAGCTCCATACCCCACCCCCACTGGACCGGCCCCAATCCGGACCGGTTCGGAGGCCTCTACCATGGCCCCGGACTGATCCGGTGCACATCCTTACTTAGGAGTTCACAGCAGCCCTGGAGCAGATCAGTACAGAGACATAACACTGCACATTATGTCAGCCACTACCTTTCCCCCCCTAATACTTACTTCTATTACCTGAGCTAGCAATTATAGGTATTTTTAACCAAAGGAAATCTGGATTTGTGGCCAGAGTGATATTCCTAAGTACTTCACCTTAGCTGCCATTTCTGAAAGGGATTAAGGTCCTGGTCTGCCAAAACAAACCTGAATATTGCAACCGAAGACATTTGCCTTCTATTTTAGGTAAATATAATCAAAACACTTTTAATACAAGTACTTGGGATGAATTATATTTCTATATCACATTCTAAACATCACTGATTTCATGAATGAAAGCTAGGTGAAATTCAAGTTCTCAATTTTAGCTAGCTTATGGATCAGTTTGTTAAAAATTATTGACACGATCCAGCCAAATTTAAGCTGATTTAATTCTCATTGATTTCAATAAAATAAAAGTATGTGCTTAAATCTCTCTAATTGAAATCAATGCAACAGTGCTTTGCAGATCCAGACCCCAATGAAAAAATGACATATTTAGTTGGAGTAAATTAGGTCCACTTTATTAATGTACAGCAGAAAACAAAACAGTGAGGTCCCTAACTAATCAGAGTGCAGATACATCTCCGTGTGATTGCCACCTCCCAGTGAGGGCCATCCCACACCAGGGTGAAGGGCCAGGTACTGATTTGGTCAGGCGCCATGTCCTGACATCCTCTCACCACAGCCCGACCCACCCCCAACATAAACCACCAAAACTCTGAGTTGGTTAAGTCGAGCCACTCCCTGAGCGGGGACCATTCTCAGCCCTCCAGGCCACAAAAACCCTGAAGGGCTGTTCCTTCGGATGGAGGGCCCACCCCAAATGGCCCTCCATCCGAACACCGTTAATAAATCTACCTACCCAACACCCGCACTCTCCTGCCAAGTGACCAGTTACCTTCAGTGCCCACCTATGGCCCAAATTCAAAGGACTCGGTGAGAAGTAGGCGAAAAAGGCCATGCCTAGTGCCAATCTGGTGCAACTCCCAAAATTCCTACCTGGCCCTCGCAGGTGACCGGCTATCCCTTGCTGAGTGGGGATGGATGCCAGGCTGAGGAGCAACTGAATCGAATGGAGGTGGCCGGGCCTGATTGGCCCGCCTTCCTTTCCCCAATTGGCCGGGCCCGGCCACATGGAGGGGGAGAAAAGATGGCGGCGCCATTCCTGCTTCTGGTGCTGGGGGCACAACCCCACCCCCCACCTCATCACAGAGGTGCAGCGGCGGGAACCAGCATAACTTTGACTGAATGGTATGTTGTGTCAATAAATATGTTCAGGTTACATCCTAAAACAATAATCTCCCATTGACAGACAATAGTATTCTCTCAATGTCTCACATGAATATTTTGTATTTTTAAAACCATTACTGTATAAAACCTTTAACTGCTTCAAAGTGCTGTTTGTATGTTATCCTAAAATGTTATCAGCTAAAGTCCTTGGCCATGATCCACTTGTAGGTTCCCCTGAATGAGCCTCTTTCCTCTTGAGCAACTCCTGTTCAGTTAAACTGTTTTGCTTATTAATGCAATATATAATTAAATGTCATATATAAAACATTTATTTCTGCAATTGATGAGATGCTATGCAATATAAACCTAGACAGAGATGTTTCCACCTCGGTTAGTTTCATAAACACTGATGATTTAGTAAAGTATGTTATTAACTTTAACAAAATTTAACAAAATAGATCATTTTAACAAAATAGATAAACTACTTGGCAGGGTAGTAGCTAATCTAAATGTAAAGACTCAAGGATTCGAAGAGGTATTTGGGTGGGTTTGGATGAAGTATTTGAAAAAAGGATGGAGGAGACCCCATGTAACTGTTTTGAGGATAAATTCTAGACTTAGGAAGGAACATGGGTGGAGTCACTTAAGATCATGGGAGAGCTACTGAGAAGCTGAGAGAAGTGATGTTAGTGATTCATAGTAAATGAATCACAAATCTTGTACATCAGACACCATTGAGAAGAACATTTCCTTCCTGGACATTAGTGCTGAATGAAGAACTGTAATATAACCACAAACATTCTCTCTAGAATTATTACACCATAGATAATATTTTCTTTGTTCAGTATGTCTTCAGTGTCGTACATGAAGAACCTTCATGTCGTACATGAAGAACCTTGTCACATTAAGATATGATTATAAAAACATAATATATACAGGATATTATTTTAAAACATAGGCACCTTTGGGAATATATCCTACAGTGCAGACAGTTTTGCTTACATGAGAGGATGAAACATTAAGTATATTGGTTCATAGCAAACTGGATGTTAGAAGAGAGGATGTTGTGCAGAGTATTAAGAGCAGTCATGTTTTTGATAACTGTCTGGCAATTGCAGGTTATGTACTAATCCTGTTGAAACAAAAATCTTCAAAAATCCCTTGAATGGTAAAGAATATTACATCAAAGCACTTTTAATTGTTGTACTGCAAAAGGGAGCTATATGATAAAATGCCTTTCTGAGGTGATTTATGCAGGGTTGATCACTAGGTCAGTTAGAAATGGATTCTGGAGTGTAAGAGTGCTATTAGAACATGGAGAGATGAGCATGAGATCAGGACCATGGCACTGGGAGATGGTGATTTGTTGTTGTTGTTTTCTTTCTTTCCCTCATGCCATTTCCACAACTAGATTGTTTCCTTGAAGTTGCTGTATGACCAACAAGGAAAACCATATGGGCACCATGTTGGTAACTGTATATTTACCCTCACTTGGCTAAAAATGGCTTTGGGAGACCAATTTAGTTTACAAATATGGCAGGGAGGGGAAGCGTTAACCCCCTTTCCAAAACCATGGTCCCTATTTGATTTCTGTGTCATGGATCTCCTGTGTCCAATCTAGTTTGACCCTGAGTGATACTTCAAAAGTTCATACAGTGATTAGGTTTGCAAATGAATTAGGTAAAATGTTTTGAGGAATTTCATCTATAATCCCATTGCATACATTGTTGTACACTGCCCAGAGCCTTTAGATAGGGCGGTATGGAAATCTTCATGCATACATACATACATACATGCACATGAGATGCATAGTGGTAAGTTTGGAGGACCGAGAGTGTTCAACAGATAGCACACAGTACTCTCAGAAAAATGAATCAATTTCTTTATAAACAAAGTGGTAGCACTAGGAAACCATGCTCAATTACTTCACACATAATTTAAACTGTAACTGTTATTCACTAGTATTCTGTTTCATTCCCAGCTGCAATACATTGTTTAACTGCCCAGTTTTCAAGTGTAGTTTTTTATTTATTAAATTGAAGGTTGTTCTTTATATGATCTTTTAAATAGGCCACTGATTTTGTCCCACAGTGAAAATGAATTCAATTTATTGTTATCCAGCATGATAGAATATTGGCAGAAGAGGTGGGACTAGGGTATAGTAATTATAATTATGTTTCTACCCATGAGCAGATTAATGTTGGAGCAGTCACTTATCTTTGGTGCCATCCTGGTACATTTTTTTCCCAACAGACAAAAGAGCTGCCTGCAAGGAGAAAATTTTTGTTTTTGAATCATGCAAGGACTTGATACAGGTTGCCCCTTCAGGCCGAGTACGTATAATTCACAGACTGGTGGCCTCTGAGGGTCTCAGAGGTATGACCATATGTCTTGTGAATAGTTAAAATCTAACACATTGTTGAGAATGGATCTTTCCTCATATTGGCCGTGGGGGGGAGGGAAGAGACACAAAGCATCCATTCAAAACTGGAAGATTGATTTCCATCTGTGAATGCAACAAATGTCTTGCAGGTATTTAGCAAAACATTTGTTTCTCTAACTAATCTGCACTAATTCTTTTTCTTCTAAGATTCTCAATCTGGAATGCACATGATGGAAAGTCTACCTTTATGTAAAATATAGATAAAACTTTGTCTCACAATTCCTTAACAGTGCCAACCTATTGTATTCTGCTGCAGTTTGACCTTTCTGTCACTTTTTAAATTTCTCAACACGGGTCACTGGAGAAGCCATTAGATACTCATTTAATTAAAGCATGAATCACTTAAGTAAAACTTTTTATTATAACGTGAATTACATATACAGCTGAATACACGTGGTTTCTCTGTTTCAGGTCTTTTGGAGCAATAGAGAAAGCATACAAGTTTCTAAATAATTAGAACCTTCTACACATCTATTTATTACATCTAATAAATGGTTCTCTGAGTTCACTTTTTGTACATGTGACCTCTTTCTAAGGAAAGTAGTTGTTAACTTGAGGATGGGAAACACTTTTCAGTGACTGCAAGAGAAATTTTGTCATGGACAAAAGGCAAACCTTCTTATGTGTAACAAGAAGATCAGTATTGTTGATCTAGTATTTAGAATGAACTGTAATAGTTGGAGTCATTCTACCAATTAATACGGGCAAATGCTTGCATTTCTTCGGGCATTCCAGCCTTGGACATATGCAGAGGGCTACTAGGATATTGGCCTGAATGAATACGTTCACAATTGTAAATTCTATATTTATCATTAATTTGATGTACCGTTAAATGGCAACATTTGGCTGACATTTTCAGGAACCGCCCAAGTCAGTAGTCTACCTGCAAGAAAAGTTGCATGTTTGACTGGCAAAAGTTTCATATAAAACTCCTGTTCTAGAGTTCTTGTTTTAAAGTATATACATGAGTTTTTGCAATGTTTTAAGTACAAACATGAGTTTGTACAATCAGTTTGTAGAAGAGACTTTTAGCAGAAGATGACAAATCTCTGTTATTCTCTTCCAATTACCTGTTTTACAAATGCTGCCCCATGTGAAACAGAGGAAGAACTTCAAAAAATAGGCACTAGTGAGAATTCATTCTAATAATTCATTTGCAATATTTAATCAATTAGTTGGTGAGATTAACTGATGAAAAAAATCATCTGAAAAGGGACCACTCATTAACTGAGTGTGATTTCTAAAAAAAAATACATTATTTTAAAAATATGTAATGATAAAAATTTCAGATGGCAAGCACCTTCTTGAAAAAGACATTACTACTTTTTTATCACATAGGATGGAAGGCCCTTTCTAAGATGATAACTGCTGGAACATGTTTTTTAGTTGATGATTTAATTGAATTTTATTGATTGCTTTAACTGTTAATTTTATATATGTTTTAAATGTGTTAATTTTTTGTTTTTGTTATTGTAAGCTGCCTAGAGACTTTGGTGTGTGTGTGGGGGGGTCAAATATATTAAATAAATAATAAAATAAAAGTATGCATCCCTTAAATGTAGGGATGTATCTTGCTTGTTTTTACCCATATGCAAATTTATGCAAATTTAATTAATGGACTAAAACTCATAAAATTAATCAGCTAAGATGGCCTTTATTGGGTGACAACCCTATTAATAATTCATTTGTGAAGTCACCCAAAGCTTATTGAAGAAGAGCACTTGAGTGCCTGAGAACAAATACAGTGGTTGTTTTTAAAAATTCCTTTCATGGATTATTGTCCAAAGTTTCAGTTGAAGAAGTGGGAAAGAAGAGCAGTTGCAAGAAACTAATGTGATGTGGCAGTTTGTGCATATTTATTAAGTTCTGCTGTACCAGTCATGACATGAAATAACTGCATGGTAATCTTATTAAGAAATAATTCTTCCTTTCATACGTCTTAATGAAGGGGAAGGTCATGGAGATGTCTGCTTTGCCTCCCTAAGTTTGCATCTCTCTGATATAATCATCCACAGCACTTTCTTAGTTTAGCTTGTTGCAATGACAGGGCCTTATACACATCTAGGGTGATGTGTCATTATGAATGTATGTCAGGAATAAGTCTTGCCAGTTTTGATTTAATGGATCAGCCCCGCCTAAAATGGTAACAGCTGAATGGTGGCAGCTGATCCCTCTTGTGGAGTGACTGTCTGTGGATCTTGTTTGGCTTTTCTCCTTGCAAATGAATTTTGATGCCATTTAGTTCTGCTCACATTCCCCTTACCCCCACCCTGCTTTGTGTCTAACACACTAAAAGCTCTTTTAGAGGATTGTTACTTGATAAACAAGACTGCTACGTGGCAGATTTTCCTGCAAATCATAACATCCATTTCTTCTATGTGCTACTTGAATGATATATTTCTGTTTTCAAGGTGCTATGCTAGGTCCAGATTCATTCCATTCAAAGCACATTTTTCACTGTCTTAAAAGGGGGGAAGGCCATAATGTTTGTAATGTTTTTTTTTTTAATTGCACTAGGCTTGAAACCTTGTTTAGCCTACATTTTTATTTTGAGCACTACTTCAAAATATGTGTAGAGTCCACATTCCCACTTTTGTATCAATAATATTGATGAAGCTTGCACAACTTGTGAGCCAGAAAGCCAAATGCAGCTACCAAAGGCTTGACAGTGTTCTTGCTGCCTTTTGGGGATTGAAATATATGGGGCAGACGAGTTGTCAGGCACATGGCAAACCACCATGCATGGCTAGTGACGTGGGTCCCAAGATGTGGGGGTCCGGTAGACATCTATGCTAAATTCTGAATCCCTGGTGAGACATACTTTGAAATCAAAAACATTCACTTTACAATTAAACATTGGCAGTGGTTGTTGTGCTCAGTTTTTTAATTATTATTGTTTACTTGAGAAATAGACTTCATGGCAATCTGCACTGCACACTGGACATTGAATGGGTATAACTAAGGTACAATTATGTTGTCATGTTGAGAAGGATGCGGTGAGTGCCTTAGTTCTTCCCTTTTCTGGACTTAAGCATAGCTAAACGCTTCCATCCCACTTTCTGAAAACCAGGAGTAGATATTCTGCTTATAATGAATGTGTTGTGTGTCTTGTAGACAAGGACGAATGTTCAAAGGACAACGGTGGCTGCCAGCATGAATGCATCAACACTGTAGGAAGCTATGTGTGTCAATGTCGCAATGGATTTGTGCTACATGAAAACAAACATGACTGCAAGGAAGGTAGGAGGAGGTAGTTTTATAGAGCAGCGCACTCTGAGTGATTCACCTGACTAAGGTCTTTCATGTGTATTTGTACCTATTGCAAGACACATTATCAGCATGGAAAAGCTTTGTGTGATCCATAATAGAATACACTGACATAAATTCCATTCATTCATTTTTAATCTGCCCTATATGCAAGTCCCCGGGCATTTCACAATCTAAAAACTAAATCTAATGCTAAACACAAAACTGGCACTGGGATTATTGCCTATTATTCTATATAATGATTTTGTGAAAGGTGATGCTCATGATAGACTGAAAGGGTGATTAACCCTGGCTTAGCATCTGGAAAATCCTACCCCTTCAATGAAACAGTGGGTAAATAGCTTGCTTCTCTGGCTGGATGATATTGCACATTTTCATCCAGACTCACTGATGCTATCTATCAATTATTGATGCAGCTGAGTGTGAACAGAAGATCCATAGTCCAAGTGGAATTATCACAAGCCCTAACTGGCCTGACAAGTACCCAAGTAGGAAGGAATGCACATGGGAAATCAGCGCCACTCCTGGTCATAGAATCAAAATAGTAAGTGCCTTCAGTATTATTGGCAAAAATGTTTTGCAGTGCATCAATAGATTCTCAGAAGATTGTCCAAATATTAAGGTAATTTGTGGTTGGCAATATGTTACAGATGGTAATATATATAAGTTGATGATGAACAATCCAGTAGGCCTGTAATTTCCTCTATAAACAAACAAACTTTGTTTAATGCCAGGCAGCTGCATGGTATTGCTTTCTCGGACGTTTAATTAAAATTAATTGTGAATTATTTAGTTGTTTTTATTCAGTGGAATTGTTTTAATTGTTTTATTCTGTGAAATATTTTAATTGTTTTTATTCTGTTTTACATTGTGTTTTGGATTATGTACACCTCCTAGAGCAGTGGTTCCCAACCTGGGTTCCTCCAGATGTTGCTGAACTACATCTCCCAGCATCCCCAGCTATAATTTATTGTGGCTGGGGATGCTGGGAATAGTAGTTCAGCAACATCTGGAGAAACCCAGATTGGGAACCACTGGCCTAGAGATACATAGATCAGGTAGTATATAAATATGATAGATAAATAAATATTGAAAGGCAATATATTTTCAAAAATGAGCTTTAAAAAACTGTTATAGGGAGGAATTTAGTGAGTGTGATGGATGACACAATTAAATGGGCAGATTATATTTAGTGGAAATAAAAGTGCTTTTCCTGGACACATTGTTTTGGGTTTACATGAGGAATATTGGTGGTATATCCTGTCTTATGCACAGTCTTTATTTTATTTATTTATTAACATCCGTCTCTTGGTGGTTTCTCAGCTTTCTCATTCATATTGCTAGAAAGTAATATCCTTAGCTTACAACTAGTGATTGGCGGCACCTGAAAATATGTCCCTGCAGGCTGCACAGTCCTGAAGGAAATATTTTGATGATTCAGAGCATTTCCAAGGGAAGCAGGGATCTGAACAATTGCCCTGCACTGCATATGGAAGCTCTTCACAGTACAGGAACATCTTCCGGATGTGAATCTGCTTTGTTAGGATGTCAGCCACTAATTTAAAATTTTAAAATCAATATCTAATAAAACCACACAAAGTGTATTCCCTATTCTATTTAAATTAATGGCAAAGTCCCATTGATTTTAACAGATTGAACAGTGCTATATGTGTACATGTGGAAGAGCCATGTGCGTATCTAAAGACCTTCCATAATTTCTACTAGCAACACACTGCTTGAAGTGGCAAGTCACTTTTCAGTTTAAAATGCATGTCTCTTCAGCAGTGTGAGCAGCTTTGGCGTGAACTTTAAAGAAACACGTAACTGATCATGAGGGGCCAGCACAGCAGTTTTGTTTCACAACTACTTAAGAGCACATCTAGTATTTGCAGATGACCCTCCCACCCCCCCACCCCCGGAATATAGTTGCATAGAACATTCTTTATACAGTATGAAAAATTGCATTCTTCTGCCGCAAACCTTCAGCTCAGGTACCCCGCAGAGACTGTGTGTGTTTGTGTGTGTGTCAGCATGTGGCACGGCCGTGGCGTGGCCCTAGCCTCTGTGCTTGCGTGGAGCCTCCACACACATGCAGAGACCAGGGGAACGTGCCGTATGCTGGGCAGAGCACCACTGCCCTGCATGGGATTGTAGCCCTAGAGATACTAGTACTTCCTGTTGGGAACTCCTGCTTTAAAGGATTATCTCACCCCAAATACTATGCTCCTAAACTAAAAGTATAATTCAAAGCATAGAGGAATGGCTTCTTTGGACCTTTCAGATATCTACACGGAGCACAGTGTAGTCCTGTTTTCTCTGAAAATTTAAAACCACTACCAAATTTAAAACCATAAAGAATGGAAACAGCACTTTATAAAACACACTAACTTCCAAACAGAATGGATTTTGTTCTGTTCTTAAGCCACTTCCCATGTATCCAAATAACAGTACTTAGCCGTATGAAAAGAGCATGGTTGAATAAAATTTATGAGTAACAACTGGGATTGCTCTACAGCTGTTTATATTGCATCTGTGGTTACCTTCTATTATTCAGAATGCTTAATCGTCCCTAAAAATAAATAAATCAGGGGGAAGTATCAGTATTTCCTTCTGCAGCACTTTGCGCCTTTCTTGACTATTCTCTCTCCACTGCCAAAACATCAGTACTTGGGCTGTGTACAGTTCCTCAAGGACAGCTGTTCATATAAAGTGGCATCACATTGTACTTTGGCTGGCTTCCATTATGGGATTCAGTAGATTAGAATTGCTTTATGATCCCAGACAGAAGGGACAACAGTTCTGTTTGTTCTATGTTTGACTCTTGTTTGGTTTCATTACTTTTGAAAATTGAGGTTTAATACTTCAGCTTGCTTTGTTAGAAAGTCCCTCTGCTGGCTTGATGCAGGGCAGAGAGAAGCAAGGAAAATCTGCAGAGGAGCCAACTCCATTTGCATGAGTTTGCATGAGCCAGACATATGTCAGTTCAGAACCCTGAGAAAAAGAAAGAGAGAGAGAGAGATCCATCTCATTTTAAAATAGATGTTACAAACCTTTTCAGAAATAACCTTTACCTATTGAAACAGAATGAGTCCCGTTTTGAAAACACTGTTCTTAAAATATGCACTTTTTGTCTTTTTTCTGCTAATTGTTATAAACTTGTTCAGTAAAAGTAAAGTGTGCTGCCAAGTCAGTGTCAACTCCTGGACGCTTTCCAGATTAGACCCCGCAACGGGGCACATCGCATCTCAGAAGTGTGCTTCCACACTTCCTGCATTGTGACATCACAGTCCCTACGTGCACAGCAGGGTGTCGTTCACATTTCCAATGCCTTGTTTCGAATTTAATCGCTGCAATATAGGGCTAGGATGTCCGATATCTGATGTAAGAAACTTGCTGTTTTTTCGAGTTGTTCATTTCCACGAGAATGCTCCCCCTGCTGTTTATGTTTCAAATGCGACTTGCCTGAACGGAGACATTTTGCTGCTGTTGAGCAGCTACTCTGGAAAGCGCCCTGGCAACCACAGAGCCCTGTGGTTGTCTTTGGTAGAATACAGGAGTGGGGTTACCATTGCCATCTTCCACACAGTATGAGAGGGGCTTCATTATCTAAAACCTGAACTGTAGTTGGTATTCAGGAGTGTTAACGTGAGCCTCTAGGAGTACAGATTAAAGTTTAGGTAAAAGCGATGCAATGGAAGAAAATAATATTCTTATTCAGTTATTACTGTTTCATGCAGCAACTTCTTTTATTTTGTTGTCAGGTCTTCTTTGTAAGTTGAACCAACATTCTGTTGCAGCTTTTTCCAGTAGTAGTGATTTGACTTGGTTGAGTGTTAAATAGCACAGCAATTATAGTTATAAAACTTATTTTATGTAACATTATTAAATGGGAGAAGTTCATTTTCACACATGTAAATGTATATACTCACAAAGATAGAGACAGATTAATTTGTAAAGTCTTATTTCTTGGATTGAGTTAGAATGAGTAAGCAAAAAACCTTATTTTATCCTCTGTACAGTAGCCACCTACTGGCACAGCGGGAAATAACTTGCCTAGCAAGCATGAGTTCGAATCCCCGCTGGTACCTATATCAGGCAGCAGCGATATAGGAAGAATCTCATACTGTGCAGGAGGAGGCAATGGTAAACCCCTCCTGTATTGTTCCAAAGACAACCACAGGACTCTGATTGCCAGGAGTCAACACCGAATCGACAGCACACTTTACTTTATCCTCTTTATAAAGTTGAAGTAAAAATATTGAATCTGCAGTGTTTCATACTTGTTTCAGAACCCTCTTTCCACATTTTAATTGCCTTTCTAGTATATTTCAAGAGACACATGAGATGATCCCGTGAACAGGCGAAATGAATTCAGTGGAACATCTATATTTTCCAGATTGTTTCTGCCATTGGATAATTATTGGGAATATATGCTTTAAACCTTTCAGCATGGTTTTAAACAATGCCTGCCAAATCTGACAGCCATTGAGTGAGGAATCTACTCACTACTGCTGCTGTTCAGTCTCCCTTGCAAAGGATCTTACATGGGAAACTGGCAAAAGGTTACAGAGAAGCAGTGCTTGGTAAATTGTACCCACTTTCCTCATTATTGCTTCCTTACTTCCAAAACTGACAAGACATTCAAAGTTCAAAGCCTTTAAAAGCTGCAAACCTATAATACAGGTTAGTACTCAGAACACACACAAAGTATTGGATTAACATTTTGGTTAATTTTTCAGGTTTTTAATGAGTTTGAAATTGAACAACATCAGGAGTGTGCTTATGACCATTTAGAAGTGTTTGATGGAGAAACGGAAAAGTCACCAATTCTCGGACGTTTATGTGGAAATAAGATACCAGAACCTCTTGTTGCTACTGGAAATAAAATGTTCCTTCGGTTTGTTTCTGATGCATCTGTACAGAGAAAAGGTTTCCAAGCTACACACACTACAGGTCTGAATATAATCCCCTCTTTTTTCATTAAGAAATCTGCAAAATGTTTTAGAACCAAGGTTAATTTTAGGTGCATTTACATAAAACGGGAAGGAAATATAGGTTCCTAATACACTGTTGTTGACTTAGTGTCTAAAAGCTTCAACAGTCCTTTTTATTATTTGAAAAAGAACAAACTGTAGTATTGTCTACCTTGGTGAAGTCAGCATATTTTAAATGAAGATACAATATGCAGCTTCAGCACTGAAAGCACACTGCATCCTTCAGATTTAGTGATTACTGTCACTCAAAACTACTTTAAGAAAAGGCCACAGGCAATATTTTAGTCCAATTTCCCCACTCCAATCACAAATATTACTAGTTTGTTAGTTTCATTTCTTAGTTTATAGTGACCCCTAGTGGTAGTTCAAAATACTTTCCTGATCATGGTGCTTCACAAAAATTAGACAATAATGGTGAGAAATTACACGTGAAGCTACCTTACTGTGAATCAGACATTAATCCACCTAACTCAGTATTACCTTCACTGATGGCAGCAGTTCTCCAGGGTTTCAGACAAGATCATTTTCAGCCCTATGTGGAGATGCCAGAGATAGGACCTGGTGCCTTCTGCATGCAATCACTTTCCTATGCAGCCCCTAAATTAAATCTGTATAAATTGTTTTAAAGCTGGACTGAGACAATGTCTTTGTTTTCCGTTCTTCACATTGCACAGAGTGTGGTGGTCGCTTGAAAGCTGAAAGCAAGTCGAGAGACCTCTATTCCCATGCTCAGTTTGGTGATAATAATTATCCCGTTCAAGCCGACTGTGAATGGTTAATTGTGTCTGACCGGGGCTACCGAATAGAATTAACTTTTCAAACGTTTGAGATGGAAGAAGAGGCAGACTGTGGTTATGACTACCTAGAACTCTTTGATGGACATGACACAACTGCTCTGAGGCTTGGTCGGTTTTGTGGATCAGGGGTACGTATTCTTGTATTTATTATAGTTATTAAAACCTCCTCAAATAACAGAGCAACTGTAATCCAGAGGTGTGTAAGGGAAAGGTTAATCACTAAAGCAGTATTTTATTTATTTATTTATTTTTTACATTTTATATCTCGCTCTTCCTCCAAGGAGCCCAGAGCAGTGTACTACATACTTAAGTGTCTCCTCACAACAACCCTGTAAAGTAGGTTAGGCTGAGAGAGAAGTGACTGGCCTAGAGTCACCCAGCAAGTATCATGGCTGAATGGGGATTTGAACTCGGTTCTCTCCGGTCCTAGTCCAGCACTCTTAAGTACTACACCACGCTGCCTCGCGTGGTGTCATTTTGTTGATTATCTCCATAGAGCAGACTAATGCCTGTGTGCACATTTCACATTTATCTCCATCAAAATGAAGTAGCTTTCACATACTCCAGTTACAGAGTCTGGAGTAACAAGCACAGAAACACCGTGCTAGTATAGGAAAGACTTCTGAAGCAGAAATGATCTTCAGTGGGATACTTTTAAAAAGTTAACTTGATTCATGATATAAAAGGAAACAAATACTGTTTTCATTGCAGTATGGTTAAAAGGAAGTAGGGGTATACATGAACTAGTTGGCGCAATTTGGTCTGAATCCAAACCAAATTTGGATTGAACCGCATGTATGTGGACTGGTTTGGTTAAACTGATTGGCTGGGTGGGTCGGTTTAACGAACCAGCCCGAACTAGTTTGGAGTGGTTCGCGATCGAACCGCTCAAACTGACCCAGTTCGCAGAGGTCCAGTTAAATGGCAAACCGGTTCTGCACATCCCTAAAAGAGACTGGTTTCCCCCACAGCACATATAAACAAACAGACACCTGAACTTCAGGCACTTTACAGAGTAGGGATGGTATAGCCGCACAGAGTCTCCAGGATTCTGCTGGGAAGCCCTGCCCTTACCACAACATGAGTTTAAACCCTACCCATTCCACTCTCCATGCTTATAACATTGTGTGAAGAGACTAATGCTGTATTGGTGGGGAAAGCCTTCTCATGATGTGGGCTACTGGGGTGCCCCAGCATTCTAATCACAGGAAGAATTTCTTCTGGCATACTGTGTTTATTTCTTCATACAAGTCCTGTGAGTGGGGGTGGGAGGGGTTTTAGAGTGCAGCAGCCTGGGGGCAGAGTGTTTCCAGGAATGCACTCAGGAATGTTGTGTGCAAGTACAGGGTCTCCATTTCCTATATATCTCAACACAGCTCAGGTAGACAGAGAATGTCACGAGGACAAAGGTTTAGGTTCAAACTACATGCTATGTGGATTTCTGATATCCATTTAGGGTATTCACACATGCAGCCTAACCCAGGCTAGGGCTAGGGAGGAGCATCAACTGGTTTGGAGGCCCTTTTACAGGCCTCCGAACCGGTCCAAACGTCCGGAGGTTTGGCCGTTGCAAAGGTGGGGGGATATCTTTAAGGATGGGTGAGGGTACTCTTATCCTTCCCACCTCATTTCCCCCGCCGGTGCTACCTTTTAAAATGGTCCGGTGGGGCGGCAGCGTACCTCCTTGCTGCCCTGGTGCCTCTTTGGACTGGGAGTGGCCGGAAGTGCCCAGTGCATGCATGTGTGCGATGTGCACGCACAACGTGCACACACACACACCGGGCGCTTTCGGGCACATCATCCCAGCTTCCAGAGATTTGCACTGCATGCAACAGCATGGATTGTATGGGCTTCCCAACAATGCTGAAGGATTGTTTGAGCCCTCCCTCGCTGCCTCCCGGTTATGTGAATACCCTTTTTATGTGTTTAAACAACCACAAATTAGTCCTAGGCAGGCTGCTTGGCCAGAAGTAGTCTGCTTCACCCTTTGCACTCCTGTCATTTTCCCCCAGTTTGAAATTATCCTCCTCCAAATCCTTTTTTTCACCTGCAAGTGAGGGAAAGATACCAGTACAAGGCCCCCATATCTTTCCCTCCATTAATGAAAAAACAGCTTTGAAATGATAATTTTGAGCTGAAAAAAATGACAGGAAAGGGTGAAGAAGCCTTTCTCTCAACCCATCTTTCTTCTATAGCTTAAACAGAAATGTGCGGGAAATAATCAGGAAATTTTGCTTGATATGTATTTCAAACTTTAAATATCCCCCAGACCTTCTTGTTCACTGTTGCTAATGGAACAAGCAGTGATACTAGGCACTTTTTCTCAAGGAAAACAATAATGTTAATTGTTACATCCTGATTAATTGTTGTTTCAGTGTTCACCGTTTAAAATTTATTCTTTGTTTCCACAGCCACCTGAAGAAATTTATTCAGCAGGTGATTCTATTTTACTCCATTTTCACACGGATGATACAATCAATAAGAAAGGATTCCATATACGATACAAAAGTATAAAACATCAAGATAATGTTCACACCAGAAAATAACACAAGATTCCTTAGACATGAAATGAGACAAGAAAGAGCAATGGTTATGGAAAGAGAGGGGTGGGGTTTTTTTTTACTGACCTTATTAGTAAACAAAGATTTTTACACCATGAGTTCAAATTGAAGGAAAACTCGTACACCCAAAACACCTCGCTGTTACGTATACTCCATTTCTAGAGGAACAGACGTTATGGTGATGATGTGTGGTCCCCATGCGTGGTAGTCTCTGCAAAGCTGGCAAAGGGGCATTGCATGCTTCCAGGGAGACTAAAGATCTTTGTTCACAGCATAAGTGTCATAGCTGCCTGCATACTCGACCAGTTAGGTTCAGGGGAAGCAGACTGTTCTTCCTTTTGACAAGTGACTGGTGTCCAGGAGGGGAAAATAAACCTTACCTTCTGCAAGTCATGCAACTCAAAATGCTGTCCTTATATCTTTCTTATTTTAATTGCTTTGGTGATGTATCCAGGATACAATGCATACAAAGAGAATTTAGATGTCAGGGAAGAGGGAAGGGAGGTCTTCTGGGATTATGATATACACACAATTCATTTGTCCCATCAACATGTTAATATGACGAAAACTGGAAAACTACATTTACAGAATCATTTGATCTTTAGAGAGTTTTGATTATAGCAACACATTGGAATGTCTGAAGCTTTAAACGTTCATCTTAATTATTAGTACATCCAGACCTTGGATACTGTCAGTGACTGAGAATACTGGATTTATTATTGCTGCAGGACTCTGTATTTGCTGACCTTAAATTTTACACTGAGAACTATTTAAAAAAAGGGTTAGTATTTTACAATTTTGCTGCAGGCCTTTATCCAGCAAACAACAGAAATAATCAGGATAAAAACAATCAAAATGCCAGATATGGATTTAATTTCTATAGTAATGAGCTGCTAAACTGCTTTTCTTTGGAAATTTTTGTGAATGAGCTTATTATTTTAAACAAATGAAAAAGAAATGGTTTCCAAAGACCAAGTTTCCCTAAGAACTGAAAGAAGAAGAAATTTTGTTTTCTGGGAATAAGATTTTTTTGATGGCAAAGATCATTTCTATGGTGCTATTCCATGAACATTAACAAAAACAAAAACCAAGATATTTTAGATCTTTGAGCCAACAACTTGCAGATCATGAATGTCTCACTATGTCTGGCTGCATCTTAAGAAGAACAGACTTTCTAAGCATGTGAAAAAAGAGCATTGCAATGGCAACACTAGCCCTGTGGAACAACTACTACTATTGCCTTAGAATTCTTGCACATGATCAAACAGATCTTCCTGTAGATATATTCAATTTAATAGAACTGACAACTTGAACATTTAAATATGTATTCACAAAAGTGATCCTCAAGCAAATTCCCATCTGCAGAGCAAGATCATCAGTTGTAAATACAGTGGACTTGCTACCAATGTAGAAACATGTTACTTTTAGAAAGAACTATTGTATGTGCTTTAGGCCATACATGGCTTTAGTCACAATGTATATGCATCATGTAAGTATGTATGAATGAGTGCTTTAAGAGAGTGAGGAGTTTTGCGAATGAATGGGCAGGTAAATTGTACTTCATGTGCCAAGTTCTACCAGAATCCGGATTGACTGTAGCAACTTTCTTTAAAGGTTTCATAAGCAGGACTTCAATAAAGAATCAAGAGCTAATGGAGTGTTACGTTTCATTTAAAAGAAATATTTTGATATCATTTGATGTTGGTTGCTACTCATCTTGGTTTTTGTTTCCTTACCATGACCATACACTGGCATTAAGAAATGTTTGGGGTTTTGTTTTTTTTAAAAAAACAATAAAATAAAACTAAGCATGTGTAAATCTCATTTATATTTACAACTGCTTTCTGTCTTTGTATCATTCCTTTCCTCTTCCAGATGGCACACACATAGAAAGCTTACAACAGCATTGCAGTAACCCAAACAGGTAGGGGTTATTGAATGCTGCTGTGCATGAGAGGGATAATAGCCCTTTGGAGTTTGAGGAGGGAGAACCCAAGCTGAATCCCACCCTCTAATAAGACTAGCACTGTGCCACGTGTGCATGCTGCTTTTTGATAGTCCTTTAAGTCCTGAAGAGGCAGGAAAAGAGGGCTTGGGTTGCATATGACTTCTGCTGAGGCAAGTGTAGTTTGCTATGGATGTGCGAATCGATTCGGGTACAAAACAATTTGTACCCAAATCTACCTGTTTGGGGCAATTTGTGGACAAAACAAATCGCTTTTGGGCTAGCTGGCCAGATTTGGGTCCAAAACAAATCACCCAGATTTTGGATCTGAAAAACTTGTAGATTCAGACGTATGACCTCCATTTTGTGGCGATCTCTCTTGCTGTTTCCATTTTGTATCAGGAACCTCGCCCTCCTAAGCTTTAGATGGGTGACTTACAGTGTGCAACGATCGGCTGGCAATTCCCCCCTGGTTCCAGCTTGGCACATAACCATTAAAATCTTGTGTTGCCAGGGGTGACTGACCCTGCATTGGCTAGGGGAAGAGTCAAAGAAGGGACAAGGGTGGGGGTTGTTCAGAGGAGGGATTTTCAAATGTACTTAAGGAAGCAGGCAGCCACTATTCTGCCTTTCTGGCTCATGGGAGAAGAGAAAGAGATCCAGAGGAGCTTTGCTTTGCTTTGCCTTGCCTGCCTGCCTTCTGCCTGGAGTGGATTCTCTACTTTTTGTTCCTGCCTTTTTGATTGAGGAAAAGAGAAAAGAATTCTTTTTCACCTAAACCTTTTGTGCTGCTGAGAGAATCACTGCCCACGCCTGTTGTCTGTGCGAATTGATTTGGGTACAAAACTATTGGTACCCGAATCTACCTGTTTGGGGAGATTTGTGGACAAAACAAATTACCCCTGTGCTAGCTGGCCAGATTCGGACCCAAAACAATTTGGGAGTGATTTGATTCGGGTACAAATCCAATTGAACAAATTGATTCATGCGCATCCCTATAGTTTGCCATTCAGGTGCTTTGTCGTAGATATTACATGGCTGGAACTTTGTACTTAACACCACTTCTCAGTTCTGATTCAGCCACACATAGGGGCTGTTCACATAACTGCATGGAGCGGGGTGGGGGGAGGCAGGGTTCAACCTACCTTCCCCCAGTCTACTGCTCACAGCCTGGGTGGCTGCGCAAGCCACACACCCACAGGACCAGCACTGCCAAGAGCAGCATGGATGAATCTCCACACTGCTCCGACAGCGCTGCTAAACAGAGGCCAGGACTCATTGTCCCGGCTTCTGTGAATCCCACAATGCACCACACAACAAGAGACAGGCACTGTAGGCAAATGAGCCCATATCACTCCCTTAGTCTCAGCTAACAGCTGGGCTAAGAAGCATGGTAGGAGGCACTGCCCCGCCAGGAACAGGCCTGATCCCAGCAGTTCTCACACGAAACCTAACGCTGGTTGGGTGCCCCTTGCCTGAGTTTGGCTGCATGTGAGAACAGCCTCATAGTTGACTTGCTGGGACAGAATATGAAGATAATATAGATCCTGTTGATTGTAAAGTAGTGGGATGGATGATTGCCTATTTGATGGGGGTATGTTCCATCTCCGTTTCTCCATCCCAACTGAGGGCAATGGGCAGATGTCATGTGCCTGTCCCAAAAGATGTTCCATTCTAAATTTGATTGTCTATATATTGCTGTGCTGTCGTCATGTTTAGTTTATCTCATATAGCCTTAGATCAGACAATGAAAAACCGTGTCAGGTGATAGGTAGGTAGGTTTCAAGCTGGCTCTGCTTGATTCTGCTGATGCTCTGGTGCAAATATGGAATAATGAACTTAGTAGAGCAGGTAGACGACTAGAGTGCAAGTGGAAGAAGACTTGGCATGAATTTGACAGATTGCAACACAGCTCATTTGAGGATCTATGCTCTGGCAGTGCGGATGGCAATGAAGCGGTTCTTCTCTGCCGGCATTGCTTCTGCAAATTTACATCCAACTGAGTTGTCTAGGGTTGTGAGGGGGCTAGTTCACCTTCCCTCCACCTTGAATTTGAACTTGGAACCATCTGTCACTTGCTGTAATGTTTTTAAGTTTTTTGCACATAAGATATCTTGGAGCTATTCACACAAGCAGAAAACAGAGTGACCTCCTGAATGCAGCTGGAAACCTATTTTTACCTCATAGCAAACACACAAGCATATGGTGCAGACTCGGCAGGGAGCGTGAGCAACATACGATTAACATTTCAGGGTTCCCCAGCCACAGCTAGCATTGTTGGTCCTCCAGCCCCGCCCCTGGCAGCATCAGCCCCCTAAGTGGACAGGGCGATCATGTGAAGGAGCCCACTCAGAGGGCTCCAAGCTGCAGTCCTGCTTGGTAGCCTCAGTTAACCCTTTCCTGGCAACTGCAGCACTGTCAAAGGCACTGAACTCCATTCTCATGCCCAAAACTCCCTGCTCACAACAAGGCAGGGATCGAAGGAGAGAGAAGAAAGCAGCTGCATCTGCCAGCCAGCCCAAAGCAAGACCCAACATGAACACACAGAAACCCCAACGCACACCCCAGATCCAGGAGGGACACAGCAGATGCCCCTTGGAGCAGTTGCCAGATGCCCCCACAACTAGCCCAGGCACACTCCACTCACCTCCCTGTCTGCTCGTTCAGCAGGCATGCAGGGCTGGGCCACCCATTAATGCTGGGAAAATGGCCCCCCGGAGCACTAAGCTGGTGGCAAGGGTGACGAGGTGTCCCCTACCACCCCTGTGCAGTTGCCCCCCTGATCACAGTGGACAGGAAGACAAGCAGGCAATGGGGAGTGAGCACCTGTGCTCCTTGCCACATGTGCCACCACCCCCTTCACTCTTGCTGTGGCCTCCCCCATCACCCCACCCCACCGTACAGCAGCATTGTTTGGGAAGGCAGAAGGGGGAACCTGCCCCCGCCTCCTCATGCTCCCTGCAGCTGTGGCTGTGGCCTCCATGGCACACTCCCCCCACATCCCAACATATAGTGTGTGTAGAAGGTAAAACGGAGAACCCCACTGCTGCCGTAGCCAAGTGGCGACTCTGCCTCCCCATCATTCTGCCACTATCACCCCCTGCCAGCCTCCCAAATAACAGGTCAGTCAATCTGCAACCCATTGTGGTCCTCTGCACATGCACGTAGTGAGCGTAGGAGCTGCTCTGCCCGCTACTGCTATGAGCCCCCTGCTACCACCATGAGCCCCCTGCCGCCGCTGCCATTGCTGCCATGAGGCCGAACCACTTTGCAAGTATCCCAGTCACACCACTTTCCCCCCGTTCACACACACACACACACACCGAGGCAGTGGTGGGCAGTGGGAGCGACCACTGAGCTGACCTTCCACCTCCGCGACCTTTGCGTGGACAGTTCAGCAGTCACACATGGCAGCTAGAATACTTGCAAAGATCAGCAGTTTGGCCTCACGGCGGTGGCAGCCAACCCCGCGGCAGCTATTCAACGCCTCCTCCCACACTGTTGGGGCCATGATCCAAGGCCCCATGGTCCAGGGGTAAGAGCACTTCCGGGCGGGTGGGTGATGCTGGACATCTGCCCATTCACCCATCCACCCTGTCCACTGGCCATATGCTACGGGCCCCTCATTTTCAAGGGCTCCGCACTCCCCATACAGAGGACATTCCTGCATCCCCTCGCAGGGTGCGAAGGGCTCCCTCTTGCGCTGCTGCGAGGTGTGGAGCAGTGGAGTGCAGCTGTGTGCAGGCTGCCTTTGGGGTGCGCTGGGATGCGATCCTGCTTCCTCTCTTGTGCTTCCCACTTATGGCAACTCCGCTCCCAGCTGTATGCACAGGGGTGACCTCAGCCAGGTGCTCATATGCCACCATTATTCTTGGTGCAGCCCCTGACAGCTTATTATGGGCCTCGACCTCCTTGAACTTTCTCTTGAAGAGGCTTGACTACCATAATGCACTCTACATGGGGCTGCCTTTGTAAGTAGTTTGGAAGCTACCATTGGTACAGAATGCGGCAGCCAGTTTGGTCTCTGGGTTTACCCAAAGGGACCATATAACACCAATTCTAAAAGAACTGCACTGGCTGCTGATATGTTTCCAGGTGAAATACAAAGTGCTGGTTATTACCTTTAAAGCCCTTAATGGCTTAGGTCCAGGGTACTTAAGAGAGTGCCTTCTCTGTCATGAAACCTGTCACCTATTAAGTTCCTCTGGAGAGGTCAGGTAACAATTGCTGCCGGTGCCGACTCATTTGGTGGCAACTCGGGACCGGGCCTTCTCTGCGGCTGCTCCAAGGCTTTGGAACATGCTCCCTGCTGAAATAAGAGCATCTCTTTCTCTGTTTGCTTTTAGGAGGACCCTGAAGATGTACCTGTTTCTCCAGACTTTTTACTGAAATTTTAATTTTAATGTGTTTTTATCTTTTTTAATGAATTTTAAATTTTTTATATTTTATATTATGTTCTAATCTGATAATCTAGAGATGTCTATATTAGGCAGTATAGAAATCCAATAAATAGGTAGGTAGGTAGGTTGGTAAGTAGGTAGGCAGAACAAGCTAAAGCAGCAGCACGTTGAAACAGACAGAGCAAAAGCAGCGGCAAGTTGTGTGCAGCTGTAAAAAAAAGTATGGAGCAGTAGATAGGAATATTTTTGCAGAACCTTTCACCTCTCCCCAAAATTCACTTCAAAAATCAAACTTCATTAAAATTTTGGTGCAACAATACAATAGTCTGAATTATTTTGACTGATTTTGTAATACAATGTGACTTTTGAAAACTCAGACTCATGTTTGACAGTTTGATTAGATGACTTGCTGATGCAAACCGTCTTTAGGCATCCAAATTGATTCATGGAGAGGGAGAAATGAAAGCATTCCAACTAGTTATGCTCCCTAGTGCTGATATGATCTGTCACCACATACCCCATTTCCCCCATATTCTGGAAGCCTTGCAGTCAGAAAAACTGACAATGTTTTCCCAGTGTGGTGTAGTGGTTAGAGTGCTGGACTAGGATCAGGGAGACCTGAGTTCAAATCCCCATTCAGCCATGAAACTCACTGGGTGACTCTGGGCCAGTCATGTATCTCTCAGCCTAACCTACCTCACAAGGTTGTTGTGAGGGTAAACATAACCAAGTACACCGCGCTGGGCTCTTTGGAGGAAGAGCAGGGTATAAATATTAAATACTACTACTACTAATAATAATAATACTAAATTAATTGTCAGGGCCAAGTTATAGACAGCAATCAAGGTGGAACCAAGAACTTGGAGTTGGGCCAGAAGATCGGAAAGTGAATGAAGAACATCCCCTTCAGAGCAACCTAAGACAGTCGAGCCAGTATAAATCATGATTACCAGGAATAGTCCCAGACCAAATAGGAAACCTTGCATGGCTCTTCCTGCCTGAGAGGGGCAAATGGCCAGCTTGTGTGGGGAAAACCAATCCAAAATCTGACAAAACTGTCTAGGAAGATATTGCAAATATCAATCTTGGTGGTTCACCCAATGAGGCAGCTGCATACACAGCTGTGGGTTCCTAGTTGTAGCCCTGGTGCCTCTTGACACTTGCAGCATGAGGGACATGTGTTTACCTTCTAACGCATGTTGTTTATTAAAGAAGTGCTCAAATTAGAAATGTTGACCAACATTTGAAAGGTTGAAGGCACATAATAAGCCAGCGTGGTGTAGTGGTTAGAGTGCTGGACTAGGACCGGGGAGACCCGAGTTCAAATCCCCATTCAGCCATGATACTAACTGGGTGACTCTGGGCCAGTCACTTTTCTTTCAGCCCAACCTACTTCACAGGTAGGTTGTTGTGAGGAGAAACCTAAGTATGTAGTACACCACTCTGGGCTCTTTGGAGGAAGAGCAGGATATAAATGTAAATAATAATCTATATATTTAATCCCCGTAGACGTGCCTCAGCCTCTGTGGGATGCGTCCCGGCAACCCAGCTGATTGGCTGGGCAGCGGAGCGGAGGGACGCACCTGATTGGCTGAGGCGCGTCTGTGGTGGAGGACAGAGGCGTTGGCGGGTCTTGCCGGGCCATGGAGGCCAGGGTGGCGGCGGGCCCAGCCCGAACGCGGAGGCCGGCGGCGGCGGGCCCGGCCGGAGACTGGGGCGGGGGGGGCAGAGGTTGCCGGCAGCGGGCCCAGCCCGAACACGGAGGCTGGCAGCGGCGGGCCCGGATGCCAGGCAGCGGGCCTGGCCGCGGCACTCAGCCGGGCCGGAGACTTGGGCGGCGGGAGAGAGGCGGTGGATCCGGCCTGGCGAGGAGTCCAGGCGAGGAGGCGGCGGCGGCCCGGCCAGAGACTGGGGTGGGGGGGGAGAGAGGTTGCCGGCCCCAAAAAACGCACAGATGCTCTGTGCGGGGGTCGGCTTGTAATAATAATTCTTGTAATGTTTGCAGCTGTACTTTGAATTCTATTAGCTTTAATATGTTCAACTGTGGATTGTCTTGTTTGTTCTTTATCCATGTGTTAAGAAACAAAGAATTACAGAGAAAGTTATTTTATACAAATGTCATTAAGGTCTTGCCAAACATGTTCTGCACTCATGATGAAGATGACTTTTATCACATCAGCAATGTCAAGAGCCTACATTGCTTTTAGATATATCCCTGCCCATGCTTGGGATATGTTTTGTCATGATCCTTTGCTGAAGTGAAGTTTCACACAGCAATCCATGCATTTTTTTAAACTGCCCTGTTTCCTCATTAGAAATACCTTTGAGTAATCCGACATCTTCTCTGCACTGGCACTTCATCCTCTAAAAGACAATGCTGGCAAAGAGCACTACCTGCCCGCCCCCCATCCAACCAGGGCTGGAGAAAATCACAGCAAGTAGCACTTGTAGAGCTGCTCTTGTACCTAAGGCTGTGTGTTTTCTGCAATGCAAATATGTACTTTTGTGCAGAACTCTCAACTCATTTTTTAAAAAATGCATAATTTTCCTATTACATTCTTCTGTATAGTCAGTTGCCAGATACTGTATATAAATTCTAAGCACTTTCCAGGACAACTAGAAAGCGGGAATATTCCACTAGTATCATTCATATATTATTTATTCCTCAATTGACTTATGTCTGGGTTTAGATCAATTTTGTGAATGATTCATAAAAAGGGGGTTTATGACATACCCTTAGCCTGTCCAGCTCTATTTTCTACACTGACTGGCACCAGCTCTCCATTCTTTCAGACAAAGATCTTTTCCAGTCCTATTTAAAGATTCTTTAAATAAATTAAATCCTAGACTTCCAACATGCAAACATGAGCTCTGTGACTTGGCCATCCATTATTTTGCCATGGAGATGTCACTGAAAATAGCACATCTGTAACATGGTCTCCCATTCCCCACCATAACATTGACAAACATTTACCATATGACTTGGCAAGTTGGCTCCATCATGTAGCAAATATTTCTCCAAGAAGAAACTGAAAATCAAAGAGGAATTTTACGGTTCTTCCCAAGGGAAAACTGAAATTTGAAGAGAATTCCGGAATTCTCCCAAGAGAATGTCAGAACCTCCCCAAGGAAACATCAGAATTTTTTTTCCATGTGGTTTCTCCACATCCTTGGAACAAACTCATGAATTCATATCCTGCCCCACATGGATCCTTTTGAAAGCACTAACCATAGCCTACCCTACCGTTCCCTCATATTCTTTTTAACAAGGCTGTGGGCTCCCACTTTTTAGCCCTTCAGTGAAGGCATAACAAGCCCTTCCTTTTCAAACATAATCTGACAGAGTGGGACCTGGAGAGGCTGAATACCCAAACAAAATCTTGCCTCCTCGGTCCTCTTCTGACTCTTTGCCAGATAAAAGTCAGGAAATCAATGAATTTAATTTGAATTTTTTAAAAAAAACTAATTCTGATTGTGGTTTTAGTTTGGATTGTTAATGTGTTTAATTTGGTTAAATTTATTAGTCTGATTTTGTATTGTAACTATTTTATAAATGTTGCGAGCCACCCTGAGCAATAATGTACTAGAGGGGGAAGGTATAAATATTTTAAATAAAAAAATTAATTTATGCCTAATTGGGAATAGCATTTAAAAAGAAATGTTCCACATTTATAAATGATTCTTACTATTCCTAAATTATACTGATTCCTCCTATTACATTGGCAAGGCATACTTGTGCATCTGAGTCAGCAGGATGTAGCACTTCAGAAATCCCATTTGTTATGCCAGTCTGATCCTGATGTGCTAGTTTCAAGACCTGCCATATACATACATAAATACTTAACTAAATATTAAATAGTTAAATACATTCATGGCTCATTCTTTAAAAATATTTAATTTTGGCTAGATTGTAAGCACATTTAATAGTATATTTTTGTAAAAGATAAATGTGCTCAAAGAACTATTATTAACATTATTATAGGAATGCCATAATTGACATCCAAAAAAAGACATGGGCTCACTAGACAGTGAGTCATTGTGTGGTGTAGTCTGAAGAGCACTGGGATTAGACATGGGAAACCCATGTTTAAATATCAGAGGCTGGCTGATTCAACTCATCAACTAGAATATTTCAGAGATATCCTAAGAAATTTAATTGTATTTTTACATTGCTCCAGTTTTTGTGTGTGCACGGAACTGCCAGCAGAAGTTTGGTTCGGATTTGAACTGAACCACCAGTCCATGAACCAGTTCATCAGAACCGGCAGGACACTTAAGTTTGTGCACATAAACTGGTTTGACAGATTTTGACCTGGTTTGGGATGCTTGTAAAGGGGAATCTGGTAAGTATCAGGGGATCCTAGTGACTAAAGTTGGGTTGAAAGGGGCGCGTGGGCAGAAGATCACCTTACCCACGGTGGCTCCACAGTGGGGGCAGCGTGGCAGCAGCTCTGCTAAGCCTTGCAACCCACACATCAGTGTGGGCTGTCAGGGACCCAGTTCTGAAGCCATTTGTGTCACCATGCAAATTTCCATGGCAATGCAAAATGGCCGAACTGGGTCCCCGCCAGCCCTGATGAGGGGAGTGCTGGCAGGGGCTAGAGGAGCTGCCATGGAGCCACCATGGGTAAGCCTCCTGATCTCCCCTGCAATTTCCCACCATTTTGTTGCTAGGGATCCCCCAATGCTTGTAAAGGGGAATCCTTACTGGATTCCCCTTTACGAACATCATGAACTGGGCAGAACCATTTTGAGCTCGGACCAGTCAAACCTGGCAGGTTTGAATCAAACCAGTTCTGCACACCCTACTCCAGTAGACCATGCATAGATGTTCCATGTATGGGGATTCTAGCAGTGTAGGAAAGGATGAATAATAGCATTCAAAATGCAGGCAGTAACCAAAACATGGTACCTAATTTTGGCCACCTGATTTTTGGTACCTAATTTTGGCAACCCACATAATCTACTACTACCAGTGGCTCACATACTGTGCAGCAAGCTGCTTGTCTAAGCAACATATGTGCTTGCTGCTTCTGCAGCACTTTAAAGATAAGAATTAAAAAAAACAGGAGGAGCACAGAAAGGACAAAGTTCAGTTATGGTTGGGCAAGCTGTGTCTCATGTATTAGATTTCTGTAAGAGAAATGAGGGGTCAGCGGGTAAGCAATTTGTCCATCCATTCCCCCCTAGCCCATGGATAGTGCTTGCCCATCCATTCCCCCTCTGGAGCTGCCCTTGCCTGTACCAGTACCAGCCAGTGAGGGTGCTGGTGGAGGGGTGGCGAGAGGCACCTTTAAGAGTAAAAGAATTGGTGCTTACCTCTGCTCTCACCACACCTGAACGCTGCTTCAAGAAGCAGCGCACCACCCAGCACCCCCTGCGGTGGGGGATTGCCTCCACCAATCACCTGGCCAAGTGTGGGGGATCGGCTCTATGGAAGTCAGGTGAGTCGCGGAGGTGATCATGCACTGCAGAGGGTGCTGGGTGGCACGCTGCTTCCCCGAGCAGTGTTCAAGTGCAGTAAGAGCGGAGGTAAGCACCAATTCTTTTAAAGATGCCTCTCGCCACCCTTCCGCCAGTGCCCTCACCAGCCGCTACTGGCCTGTACAGTGGGATAAATACTGGGCCTTGATTTATTTACTTATTCCATACTTTAAACACATGAAACCTCCCCCTCCCCGCCAAATCTCTATACATGCTGGAAACACTAGAGTACCAAAGACAAACATGTACACAATCACATATGAAAATTCTGCAAGTCACAAGTCTCTGTTTTGCTATCTCTGTGTTCATCGACATGTGCACCATTTGGCATTAGCCAGATGCACCAGGTCTGTGTGTCCACTCCACTAGAGGGCCCCATTATTTTCCCAAAGAGAAAAGGGGGCCCCTTTTATTTTTCTAGAATAGCTTGGCCTAGAGTTCTGAAATTTGGACAGGTCATCAGAAGGAGTGTTAATTTTGAAGCAAATCAGTCAATCCATTGATTTTTAATGATTTTTTTAATTTTCAAAGAAGTCGTATAAGTGGCTTGTTTCGTGACAGAAAATCACAAAAAGTATGGAACTGAAGCCCTCCCTTGGACCATCATTTCACCCCCATGTGAAGGAATTTGCTCTTTCCCTTCATTGAAGAGTGCAGAATGTCCCCCCCTTTTGCCCAACCCTTTACATTCCCAAAATGGCTGGGCTGAAATTTGGCACACTGAAATTGGGCACACTAAGATGGCAGGACTCTGTGTATTCTTATTGCAAGGAAATTGGTCAATCTGATTATTTTTAATAATTTTTTTCATACTGCAGTAAAGCTGCCAGAAAGAGTTATCTCTATCCTTGGAGTACTTCACATGTAGTGAAAGTATATCTGAATACACAAGCAATTTTTTTTTAAAAAAAGCACTATGCTCAAGTTTGTGATCCAAAAGGTATGCATGATAATTGTGAAGCAAGGGGCACGTGTTGTGTTCCTTATGAATGCACTATATGTCCAGGTTGGTTTTGTGTTTGAACTGTGGGGCATATATGGACACATATGTTGTGTCCCAGTTTGTTTGTGATTGGTCAAGAAGCTGTGTGAATCCCTTGGGGCTTGCATAGATTTTGTTTTTTTGGGGGGGAGCAAATATGCTGTGGCCCAATCTGTGGTGAATGATCAAGAAGATGTATAGATCCTTTGGGTGCTGTGTAGTCTCCCCCACCCCCATGCATTCTGGCCCAGACCTGTGGTGGTGAAGTGCATGATATATGAAGAGGATGCTTATTTTGCAGGGGCCCTCCATAAGGTCCAGGGTACAAAATTACCTAGCTGCACATCTGTTAATTGGAAACATGCCCCTGGCATCACAGCTTTCCAGTAAAGTCACCACCTGGTAAAACAGAAACTTAGATCTCCAACCCTTAAGGTTTATGCCTGTGTACATAGGTTTCTTATGGCAGCTCCTTCCCTATCGGTGTAGTGGAAAGAGCATGTGACGCAGCCTTAACTTATGAAAGAATGCAAAGGTTTTGCATTCTACAGAGAGTTTGGGTTATACAGTGTTTGAAGAGTTCAGACCTTTCCTTGCGGAGTTGAGCTGTCTTTAATTGTGAAAAGCCCTGTTCTTTGCCTGTGTGTTTGGAAATTTTTTAGTAAGCCGTAAAATGTATCTGTGTTTCTATAGATGATGTTTTAATTAACTGAGTGTGCTTCAGCATCATACTAAAAGAAATAGTGTGCATTGCCAAAGCCAAACTCATTCAGAGACTAATTCCGAAAACATGACTTTCCTTTTCTCAAACATGCCGTTCTAGCCATTCTTTTCATACTAGTCATCTCCCGCTTCATTGTTCTCTATATTTCTGGAAAATATTTGCCTTCAGTGCTCATGTTATTTGATGGTTTTGTCACAGTACTAAGGATCCCTGCTAGGAAATGAGAGACTTCCCGATATTTAAAGAGGGCTATCATATCTCCACTTTGTTCTCTCTTTTCCAGGTTAAACATGCACAGTTCCCTCCACTATTCCTCAAAGCAGAGCCGGATTAACCTAGTAGCAAAATCAGCATTTGCTACGGGCCCCGCATTTTTGGGGGCCCACATTAAATGTTTGCAAGCTTTTCTCCTATTCCTATAACCTCCTCTCCTGTCTGGAGATCTCTCCTCCTCTCTGCTTCTGCAATCCACCCTAGTCAGGAAAAGAGCCGTTGCGGTCTTAGTGCTCACCGGTCTCCCAGCCCTCACAGCTCCATTCATTCCTGTTGAAGGGAAAGTTCGCTTTGCTGCCCAGGCAGTGCTCCAAACAGCGAAAACCCAGGGCTTGCAGCAGCCTGAAGGAAATAGCCTATTCTGTCTGTGTGTGATTTGTTCCCCTTGGTCAAGTATTTCTCTCTCCCCCACACCCCCATGAACCATGTGTGTACATGTGAGGCCTTGGTTTCCAGACTGGAAGGGAGGAGAGCTGGTCTTGTGGTAGCAAACATGAATTGCTCTCTTGGCTAAGCAAGTCGACCCTGGCTTGCATTTGAATAGGAGACTAGTTGTGAGCATAGCAAGATGGATGGGGCCCGTCTGGGAAGAGCAAGAAGGTTTCAAGTTCCTTCCTTGACATCTCCAGACAGGGCTGAGAGAGACGCCTGTCTGCAATTTTAGAGAAGCTGCTGCCAGTCTGTGTAGACAATAATGAGGTGGATGGACCAATGATCTGCCTCAGTATAAGGCAGCTTCCTATGCCCCCCTCATCCTCTTTGGTGTCTTCCTCTGAACCCCTCCAGTTTATCCATGTTCTTTCTAAAGGGAACTGGACACAATATTCCAAGTGAGGTCTGACCAGTGCAGTAGAGCGTGGAACTATCACTTCTCATGATCTGGATTCAGTTAATGCCGCCTATGACTGCATTCGCTTGTTTAGCCCCTATGTCACACTGCTTGCTCATTCTCAACTTGTGGCCCACCAAGACACCTCAAACCTTTTTCATATGTACTTCTTCCAAGCTGTATCTCTCCTATCGTATAATTGTACATTCAGTTTTTCTTAACTAATTGCAGGACTCCATACCAAGTAGTCACTTGCTGTCTATTCATCCCATTAACTTCAGTGGGATTAGTGGCCTACGTGTCTAGTCCAAGTCCACCATGCAGGATGACTATTGGATCAAGATTAGGTGCAAACGTGCACAGGGACCAAGTTGCAGTGTTGCAGTGGTGCAGCCAAACAGCCTGGATGTCATATGGCTGCAGCAAGCCAGGCACAGGTGAACTATGCAAAGCTTTTCCTAAGTCAGATGTGGGCCAAGGGGTGTAGCAGGATAACTGGTACTGTTCAAAACCCTCCTATCCACACCAATAAGGCCAATGATGCAGCTTTGTAGGCACAAAATACCTACTGTGTGTGTGAGGTTGCTAATGGCAGAACCAGTCCAGGATTCAGCCACTGTACAATGCACAACTCGGCTGGAAAAAGAGGAAGAGGAGGAGATTGAGATGGTGTTTCAAGTGGTATTTGCAATTAGTTAAGATTCAGGCACGAGTTACATAAAACAAAGTTAAGCCTGATTAGAACTTCTCTACTCTTTGTGTTCCTCTGGCCTCCTGCAGTCCTTTTCTGAGGCACTTCCTGCAGCTGTTCCTTCCTTCCATCTCCTCCCTCTGAGTTATTCCCTTGTCTGCTTTCCAGCTCTCTTAGTTTCACGTACACTGACCCAGATGGGATTAGGTTTGGCTGCATGACTGGAAGTGACATCGCTTTATTTATGTCATTACAACATTAACATCCAGCAAAGTTTGATGGAGGAAGGGAACAGAAACTGGGGAATACGTAAATGTGGAGGGGATGGCTAAGAAGGATATGGATAAATGCTAACCCAAATGAGGGCCATTCTTTGCCAGTTTCCTTAAGGATAAGTAAGATCACTTTACATTCCTCTAGGGGTTTCCACATCACAACCCTAAAATCCTATTAATCTAACATATTTGCAGCAGCAAAACAAGATCCAACCACGATTTCTTCCATCTCCTCCTGACTCAGTTTCAATGTCACCCACCTGCTGAGAGAAAAATTGAGAATCCTGCTTGCAGCAACAAGTGAGAAGGAGGTTGGTGTGGAACAGGGACTGTGAAATGGAAGAGCCACAGCTGCATTTTATTTCATGGTACAGAGATACACATGTGCGTGCGTACACACACACACACACACAATCTTCAGGTACAACCTGGCAACCTCTTGCAAAGGGGATATTACTCCAAGGGTTGGGGGCCTCCTAGTAGTGGATGATTTGATCATTAGAGGGCATAGAGAGATGGGTTTCTGACCTGTGTGTAGACTACATGGTGACTTGCCTGCCTGGTGCAAAGATTGTGGACATCACACAGCATCTAGATAGGTAGTGCTGGGGAGGAGTCAGCTGTTATGGTGCACGTCGGCACCAACAATGTTGGGAAATGTATCCGGGAGTTCCTGGAATCCAAATTTAGGTTGCTAGGTAGCATATTGAAGTCCAGGACCCTGAGGGTAGCATTCTCTGGAGTGCTACCTGTTCACCATGCAGAGCCAGTGAGATAGGCAGAGCTGAGGCATCTCAATGCGTGGATGGTGGTGCTGAGAGGAGGCGTTTAGATTTGTTAGGCACTGGGATACATTTTGGGGGAAGCAAAGCCTGTACAAAAGGGACAGACTTCATTCACACGATCACACTGTCTGTAAGCCACATTAAACTTGGATTTGAGCAATTGTGTGAACTAGGTTCTCACTGCCCAGAGTGAAGATACAGGACAGCAGCTTGTCTCCTTCTCCCACCTGGTCCTGTAAGTACTTTTAGGGGTGAGGGGAAGGGCCAGAGGGTTTGGACCCAAGTTAAGTGAAAGTCCTCTTAACTGGTTTGAATTAGATAGGAGACACTTCCAAAGCACTGAGGCAGTCCCTGGATGGAATAGGATCCACTTCACATAGCCCTAAAAATTACACTGAGTATCCACAGGAGCTTGCAATAGCCTTTAGTAGCTCGTTGTATTCCACCTCTGGTTTGTAGACAATTTGTTGTTATGACTCGCTACGCTGCTAAGTCACTATGTCTTCAGGTTAGAGAATTGTCCAAATTAATACATAATTATAAGTTTAATTCATGTATTATTCATGAGCCAGTCAAATATATAAACCAATAAAAAATAAGCCAATACTATGCATGGTTTTTCAGATGTATGTTCTATTGAGTTCAATGGGGCTTACTCCCAAATAGGTGTGCATAGGGAATGCAGTCCAAGGCTAAATGATAAAAAAAGATGAGCCAAAGATTATTGTCCTAAGAAAATGTCTTTGGCAAATTCCATACCAGAACATGATGGTAGGATTGCAGCCAGCACAGCTCCTACCCGACCTTCATCCATTTAGTGAGGTTGGTGGAGGAATAGCATTTGATGACCTATACCCTGCTTCCGGGAAGCCAAACCTTTCCAAATGAAGAATAAAAGACACTTTTTATTTTCTGGCAGGGAGTATATTGGGGAAACCTGCATTAAAAGCCTCTCATAAATGTGTTGCTAGGAGCATTTGAAAAGGCCCACATTATAAAGTAGCAAGAGGGGGGGAGGGAGTAAATTTTGCAAATTTGTTTGAGGTGTAACAGTTTGATTGCATTTTTCAGCTCCACACTGACCTTCCTGACATAGTTTAAAAATAAACAGAGCAAAGCAAATGGCCAGAGAAGCCGAGCGTGCTTGATTTTGCAGCACTGAAACATTTGTTTATTCTACAGTGCTTTGGGAAAGGAAGCCCCAAGGCCTTGTAATAACCATTAAATCTGGCACAGGTAGGAATAGCTGACCTTCCTGTGTAGTCATTCTGATGGTGTGACAAACATGTGCTTTTTCAGGGTTACTTGAAGTAGATAATAACGTATGTGTGTTTCAAAGAGCATGTCAGTGACTTCTGAGATAAAGTTCCATGAGCTATTAAGAGTTATTTGTGGATAATGCCTAGTTATGTGAAGGAAGTAATATACAAGCTAGCATGACCAAGTTGATAGGCATGCAGGTAATCGCATATTTTTCAGCCACTCCACTCATGCAAATCACCATTGGCAAGCATCACCTTTCAACATAGTCATTGCCGCTCCTATATCGCTGCTTCTACATGAGCCTCAAAATGGCGTTCAAATTACCCAAATTGATTCAGGTCGAACCGGGAGTGATTTGCTTTGACCCTGAATTGGGCCCTCTATTTTGAGCGTGATTTGATTCAAGGTCAAATCTGAAAATTGCCCCAGATTCGACCTGAATTGATCTGACCTCAAATCTTAGGCCATTCATATAACATTATGTTGCCCCATTCAAATCAATGGGATTTAAGTCTGTTTAACCTTCTTTGGAGTGCACTCTCTGATTTGAAAAGTCTCCAAACCAAGAAGAGTTGCACAACTGTAGACCAGCCACCAACTATGGGCATGTTCATATGCTTAAAAATCCTCCACATCAAATGTCCATGTGGACCTAGGGAGAGCAGTCTTCCGAGGCAGGCTGACACACTAAGTCTGGTGCAGAGGGCTGGTCTATTCACCAACCCCAACTGGTAGAGCAGCTGTACTGTTTTTCAGGGCAAAGCTGGTCTATGGATTGGGGTTTGGAGGATAGACCAGCTCTCTGCTATGGACTTAGTGCATCTGCTCACCTCGGAGGATTGGTCTACCTGGCTACACCAGTCCCCTGAGGGGGGCTGACTCACTATGGAGGGCTGGGCATACAAACCCTCCCAAAAAGAGCCATTTTGAGGCCCATTTCCCAAGCAAATTAAAGGGTGATTCATCGAGATACCAGCCAAGCCGGCTCTTCTGGTTCTGTGATTCGATCTGAGCTCTCAAACCGAATTGAGAATTTGATTTGTGCATACCCCTATTTCCCACTGTGCTAACCTCTGCACAGTGCTGTATTTTCTCAGTGGTGGGAGGGCGCTATAAGAGAGTTGGAACCGTTTCCTAAGAGCTAGATGGGAAGACTGCTGTGAGGGGCTACACTTTCCAGCACACTGGGCACAGAGGCGTAACTATAGGGGGGGCAGGGGGGCACGTGCCCCGGGCGCCATCTTTTTGGGTCACATGGGGGGCGTGCCATGAAATTTATTTATTTTTTAAATTTAATACAAAGTTCTCCGGCTCAGCAGCATCATCGCCCCCTCCCCCACGAGCGCCAGTGGTCCCTTCCAGGCCCGCGCCCTCCCCATTGCTTTGCTGGCCTGGCTGGCTTGGTGGGCGGCGGGCGCCGCGGCGGGCGCCTTTCATGCATTGCTCACTGCTGCTTGCCTTGGCTGAGGTGCTCTGTCTGGAACTTCAGGCCAGCCACAGCCAGAAAGAGGCCCTCTAGTGGCTTGGGTCTCTAGTCACATATGCACGCGCGACTCGGCCGGTGTGCCGAGTTGCGCTGCACATGCGTGCAGGTGCGTCCGTCCTCCCAGCTCGGTTCGACCATGTGGTGGGCTGGTGGCGCGGTCGCGGAGGAAAGCGTCGTTGCTGGGGCTGGGGCTGCAGCAGGTGCAGGGCAGGTCGAGGACACACACGCTCCTCGCTCTCTTGCCCCCGCCGCGACCTTACCCAGGCTTGCAGCAGCCAAGCTGCAAAACACCATGCCCACCAGGGCCCAGGCTCCCATCGCAGCACGTCCAGACGGCTCCCCGAGACACGGTGGCGGCGTGGCCCCAAGCGACGCTGCGGGAGTGGGCGGGCGCAGCAGAAGCCGGCGGGCTCTAGGAAACTGGAGCTGAGGGGCCGCCTCCCTTTCTCCCAAGACGCGAAGAACAGCTTAACCCGGTCACTGCACAAAACGCCCTCTGACTGAGCCTGCTTGATCTTCGCCGGCGTTAGCAGGACCAGAATCCTCCGCCTCTGTTCAGTTGGCAGTGCAGGGGTGATTGGATAGCAACCGGGCTACCGACCCTCCAGCATTGGCCTGGTTTCCCCAAGAATCGGCATCAACCTCAGAGGTGACTATTGAAAGGAATCCTGGCGATTTTAGCAGCTTAATATTGTGGTAAATAATGTTGGGGTGGGGGATAGTGTGAGTGAAAAAATCGGATCCCCAAGAATCCCTTCGGTCAGTGCTGGCAACCCTAACCTGGGCACTGGCTTTTCATTACAGACCAACATTTTGCTAAGTTGACAGAGGTGAGCAGATCAGTATATGTTTATGGGGAATTTTTTTTTAAAGGTCCTAAGGAATATATGGTTCTCTGAGTTAGAAATATTTTATTTTCTCTGTGAATGCTTGAATTTGTTTTTGGTGAATTCTAAATAGCCTCTATATTTAACCCCATAATGGATATATGTATTTCTGTCTTCAAGGATTATGTTATATGGTTGGTTTTTAAATCCTGTGGTAGTCTCTGAATGTGTGGTGTGCACCTTCATGTTGTGTATGGTGTGTATACATATTGATGGAAGCATGTATTTAATCTTAGATTTACAAACCCACATTTAGCCATGGAAGTTTTGTTTACAAGTTTTGTTACAGCAGCACCGGGGAGACATTTTAAAATGCAAAACCAGGCAAATTGGATGAGGAGTTTGATTTGTGTCAATCATTACTCTTTTCTTCCATCGGCTGGATTCAGTATTCGTTGTCCTGATTCTGAGCCATATGAAATCCGTCTGTTGATCCACAGAGTTGTTGTGAGGAAAAACCTAAGTATAATGTAGTATGTATCATGATTGCATCATAATTCTGATGTTTGAGATACAAGTTTTCTGAAACATGTGTGTCAGTCAGATGTATGTTGGGGGGGGGCGGCGGGGGGCGCAATTTCAGTGCTTGCCCCGGGCGCCGTTTTCCCTAGTTACGCCTCTGACTGGGCATGCCTTCCAAGATGGTGCAGGGGCACAAGAGGGATCTGTTTCCCTTAAATGAGCCTCACTGGTGCTGGGCAAAGTGCAGCACTGGGTGGTGAGAATTGTTGTCTCTACATAGTGCCAGGGAGACTGTGCAGAGTAATTCAGCTTTGGCTGAAGCTTTGCACAAGTCCAATAAACAATTAGGAAGCCACACTAAGGATTGATAGGAGCTGCGACTGGCTCCTGGGCCTTACGATGAAGAACACTGCTATAGACCTTCAAGTTTAAGGTGCCTCTTTTGCTTAAGCTAGTAGGTGTTTTGTCTGATATTTTACAGCTCATCACATTTAACTTAAAAACAATTAATGAAATCCCTCAACACAAGCCATCGCACAAGGGGAGAAAGAAAAAAAGGGAAACAAATCTAAAGAAATTGTGTATTCAACACCATTGTTGGTGTTGAAACTGCTGTATTCAACAGGAGTGTGTCAAATAGTCAGATGTGTGCAAATGCAAATTGCAGGTCTTGTACTACTTAAAAAGCAAGTCGCTGAGTATCCCTCTTCATACCTGAATTTTACACTTTTGCAAAGTGCTTTAAAAAAACAATCACTTTCCCACCACTCATAGCTGCTTCTCCAGGGAGCCTCTTGCACTCATCTGTATGCTGTGATTTACCCTTTAAAAATGTGAAATTCAAAAAATGAGGGGCTTAATTTTCTGGTATACAGGGCAGCTTTGTGCTGCTCCACTGGTGCAAAGCTCTGCTAATCTATAGCATTTTCCTAGTCCCATGATTAGAGCTAATGTGAAGCCAAACAGTCTTTGTCAAATCAAAAACTCAATGAACCTAGGCAGCATTTTTTTCAGCTTGGAATTTCGTTCTGTCTCTATTTCTCACAAATGACAGTCAATGTGCAACATTCATTTCTAAGCAGTAAATTGTAAACATGCAAGCTAATTTGTACATAGTGAGAATTTAATGTAACCTGAGGTCAGAAGCAGACAATCATAGATACATAGCACAGGTTCTCACAATCAGATCCATGGCTGGTAAACGAAAAACTGAAATCCAGGTGGCACATGTGCTTTCACAGAGTGAACAGGTTCATGTGAGCCCAGGAAAAATCAGTGATCTCCAGTTGGCAGCATGCTAACCCAACATGCCCCTGGGATCCACAGCCAGCATTCAAATCTAAGATTACTGATCCCAGGAGAATGTCAGGTTGGCACACTGCCAACCAGAGATTGCTGATTCCCAGGTTCACACAATATATTCTAAGGGAGCGCACACACCACCAGGTTTTCAGGTTTTCGAATACTGGACATGAATATGATCACGAGAATCCGCCATCGAAAGCTGCCTTCTACTGAATCAGGTCCACCTCGCTTTATTCTGTTTACACTGACCGACAGCAGATCTCCAGGGTTTCAGGCAGAGACCTTTCCCAACCCTATCTGGAGATGCAGGTATTGAACCTGAAATATTCTGCCCACAAAGCATGTGCTCTACCTCTGAGCTATGGCTTCATCCTCCAGTTCAAACAGGGCAAATTAAATTCTTCATTCCATGTAGAAAATTAATGTAGATCAGAATTAATTTAAGCTGAAAACTGTTGTGTGTGAACGTATCTTGCTGGGAAAAGAAAGCATATAGTTAGGTGAAATCTTCCTTAGGGCCACAGAAAGAAAAGTCCACAAAGGAAGTGAAAACCAATTCCCATGGGTGTTTAATATTTCATTACATGTTTTGAGTGTAGCCTCTACTTCAGCTTCTCTTCAGAAAATTAGATCTTTTTTTCACCTGAAGAAGAGTCCAGTGCTTTGGGAATTCGGAGACTTCAGTTGTGATTGCTAGTGGAGCATACAAGAATCTTAATATATCATCTCATGAGCTGCACTGTTAGCTACAGTTTCTCAGGGGATATCTGGAATGTCTTGTGTTCAACCGAGGTCACTTTTGTTATGCTGCTCAGAGCACATTGGGAAGTGCTAGTAAATGTCAGAGGCCCATAGGCATCTGATTGTTTTTGCTTATTTTGCTTAGTGCCAGCCAGCCAGGTACATAACCAGATAAAGGGGCAAAGCGATGCCTTGGTGCAAGTTTGGTCCAGTCCTGGGTGTGGGCAGGGCCTGCAGAGGAAACTGCTGGGTCCTGTGGAAACCATTACACACAGGCCCAACACTGCATAGATCACCTGAATACTAGTCAGATTGCCAACCTTGTATTTGGTGGAGCGGTGGTGGGCACAACAAGTGGATGTTCTTGCCTGCTCATTTGTTATTCCCTGGAGTCCCCTCCTCCCCTTCATCACTGAGCTGCTTAGCTAATGAAGAAACAGCTGCATTCTAGCTATATTGGCTGGATCCTATGAAGAGGTAAATCCTGGGATGATAAGAGTGAATGTATGGTTTCAATCTGTATGTATTTTGCTTTCCCTCCCGAGCCCAGCTTTTCTTTTGTCTGCCTCCCACCATTTCTTTGACCGTGTCATTGGCAGTTGTTAGTTATATAACCCTAAGGCTGCAAAATGATTGGTTGCAGCAACAGAGGTGCAGCGGTATAGATATATGTTGCAGCAGAACAGACCTGACAGGACAAATCTGAGCTGGAGATGTCTGCAGAGGGGCCCAAGTTGAGTGGAGCACATTTCTCGCATCTCTCATGATTGTCCCATGATTAGAGTGAATGTGAAGCCCTACAGTCTTCATCAATTGAAAAACTCAGTGAGCCTAGGTTGTATTATTAGTGTCATAACCACTGTTGGCATTATTGTCAGGGGACAGACAATCTGGGTTCTACAAACGTGGTAGTTGACTTAGGTAAGATACTTACTATCTATCTTTCATCACCACCACCCCTGCCACCTACCCCATCTGTAAAAATTGGATAGAAATGCTGGACTACCATAAAATCTTGTTATGAGAATTACTGAGATAGTCTACATTAAGTGCTTTGAGTATTTAGGATAAAAGCATTTCATATTACCAAAACCAGAGTAATAGGTTTCAGGTTCTCACAGTTCTGCATGCAGCTTACAACAGGCAAGATGGACATTATTTTAAGTTCTACTACCTGTAAACCTCTTCTGTAGCTACCAAGGTAAAATTTAATGATGTGACTACATGCTCTTTGAGAGGAGTTGTTAGACTACCCATGTGATATTGGTGTGCAGCCAGTCTGTGAAGCAAATGGAACAGTGTATGTAGTGTATGAAGGCTGCAAGAGATTAATCAAAATTAAACTGGTAGTCATGCAGAGTAAACTGCATCTGTGCATGATCCAGCTTGGATCAATTCAGCGTTATTACTCTTTCTAGGCTAATGGCCCAGGCTAATGGTGTGCAAAATATCCATTTAAAAATAGATAACTGTTTCATCTGAGCTGAGAATCTCAGCCTTGAATTGTAGCTTTGGGCCTCTAATTTTTCCCATCCTGGATGTAATTCCGAATTTGCACATATATGTTATAGTTGCTGGGGACAATAAGAAAGGATCACAAAGGAGCCACATGAAGTAGTTCTTCCAGTAAGAATGTAAGAAGAAAGTATGTATGTATGTATGTATGTATTTATTCGATTTTTATACCTCCCTTCTGAAAAGGCTCAGGGCAAGGGCAAATTAGCATGTTGTCTGTGGTGAATGAAAGCACATACATAATGGAACAAATCCAACATTAAAAAACAAGGAAGTTATAATCACAGGAGCAAAATTTTAATGAGGCACAAGTCCCCCCACCCACAATTGCCTCTCCAAGTTCCCACACAAATCATGGGATATAGAGCAGACTACAGGTGTTTTAAAAACTGGGGATGCTGTCCTTGTGTACAGCACCCCCAAAACTTTCTGAAGCTGCCCCACTGCACTGCCCACAAATATAATGTTTGTCTTGGCAGAAGAACACTGTAACCATGGATCTTCTGAGTAAATCAGTGCATGGGCGGGGCTGCAGAGCCCCACAAGTGTAGTAGTATACCACATCCTCAGTTTTCATAAGGCCTAAACAGGGAAATCCACCTAATGGTGCAGCGGGGAAATGACTTGATTATCAAGCCAGAGGTTGCTGATTTGAATCCCCATTGGTATGTTTCCCAGACGATGGGAAACAACTATATCGGGCAGCAGGCTGAAAGGCATCATCTCATACTGTGTGGGAGGAGGCAATGGTAAACCCCTCCTGTATTCTACCAAAGAGACAAAGACAGGGCTCCGTGGTCGCCAGGAGTTGAAACCGACTTGAAGGCACACACTACCTACCTTTAAACAGGGTTAGTGTTCTTTTTCTATGATTAATGATCAACAGATTATTATTCCTGTTTACTCTTTCTGGATATATCTCTGAACTTCCTGATGTTCCAGATTGTGTTGCATAAAACAAAAACACAGGAAAACAAACTGGGCTTGTTAGGCCATTTTCGTCACCACCACAAATGTCTCTGAACAAGAGACTATCATCAGATAGTCTCAGTTCAAACAAGCCTTCAAAATGCATTTGCTACGGAGGAATGGAAGAGCCTGTTTCTTTCATGCTCCTCAATTAAGGGATTGTGGGAGGAGGGCCGAACTGCTTAAACACGGACTTCAAAGAACAGAACCCACGAGTAGGATTTGGTCTTTGCTCAGAGGAATCTTTCCTAAAGAGCTGGAAATGTGATTATCTTTATGGGCATGTAACTAGAGCAACCAGGCAAGAAGGGCGTACTGGCAGACTTGGGGTAACCTGCAGATATGTTGGTTTCACAAAAACCTGAAGAAAAAACCTTAAGGGGGCAAAAATCCAACCAACCCAAAACTGCCCCAATGTAACTCAGTGGAGTAGAATGTTTGTAGACTCAGAGGGTGGTAAATAAACAGCCAAGTAGGTAGAACTAATGAGCCTCAGGGGTGGTGGTGGGGGAATGAGGACTTGAACAAGAAGAGTGGGGACATTTTCAGCTTGAAGAATTCCCCTCCAAGACAGTCACAACTGCTGTTTCTTCGGAAAGAGAAAGACGCCTGAAACTTACACCATGCCCGGGCACAGGCGACACATGCACATCATGGATATATTGCCACATTTTGTTGCAGGTTCATACGTGTCCTAATCTATCAGTGAGCATATTAGTGAACAGCTCACTTAACTTCCTGAGCTGCATAGCATAGTGCAGTGCAAGAATGTCAGGAGAAGATGCAGCTTTAAACTTATCTCTGCTGCATAACTGTTAAAGGCAGGAAGCCTTATCATATGTTATACACAGAGTGAATAAACACAGATTGATGAGGGGAGGTGATGTTGCAGCAGGAAGCTCCATTCAGACCTACCCAGACCTACCCACATTTGCTTCAGTGTCTGAAGTGACCCTAAGCACTTCCAAATTTCAACTGGGGCTGCTGTGATACTACCCATCACCATGAGTCGCCTTATTTGGCTAAAATGAATTGGCAACATGAGCGGCACTAGAAACAAGGTAACAATTATTGTATGTGCATGAACAACCACACACACTCCATTATTTATTGCTCACAACTCACTGGAAATGCCCAGGACAGAAAAAAATTACATTAGTGAAATAAGAAGTACAATTTATCTGAGGACTTATATCCCTGGTTATTGGGGTCTAGGACCAGTGAGTCCCTTGAGGAGATAATATGAGCTCAACTACACACAGAGAGCTCCGCTGCAAAAATGAAACTATTTCCCTCGTGTTGACTCATTCATCCTGAGGCCTTCTGGATTTATTTATTTATTTGTACAGTTAAATTTCCACTTCCTCCGAGAAGCCCAGAGTGTTTACATGCTTATGTTTATCCTCACAACAAACCTATGAGATAGGTTAGGCTGAGAAATAAGTGACTGGTCCACTGAGTTTCATGGCTGAACGAAAATTTCAACTCGAGTCTCCCTGTTCCTAGTCAACACTCTAACCTCTATACCACACTGGCTCTTCGGTAATTAAAACAAGTGTTTGTGATTTATTTTTAGTCCTAGAGATTGTTTGGGCAATAGAACAGGCAGAAATAAAGGTTAAATCCCCAAAGTATTCTACTACCGTAAGACCTGACTAGTAACTGAACAGAGACTGAACTAGAAGATGGGGCTTGGGTTGTTGATTTTAAAAAAACTGAAATGTTAAATAAGCCCTGACATCCAGAGGGTTAGCTGTCAGAATTTATAATCTTCACCAGGAAATGATAGAATTCATAAATACAAAAGGGCAAAGTTTTGTGGAAAATCACTCTAAAATTGTTCACCCACTCATAGGCATTAACTTTTGCTGACATGACAGCAGCAAAGAGATGTTGCAGCAGGTATGTTTTTAGAAAAATGCCCAAACTTTAAACCATTTCAGTAGATATGCTTCTTATATATCCCTTCATAATTTTTTTTCCTTTTGAGACTAAAACACACAGAGATATTCTGTGGAAAACTTGGGAATAATTCTGCTTTTGATGTTGGTTTTTTTAATGACAGAAATAGCATTCAGAAGGTCAAGACACTGGCTGACATCCAGACTTACCAAAGCACCAGTGCTATGGGAAAAGCACCACTGTCACACCAGTGCTTCTAAAGGGTTCCAGACTAATGCCATGGAAGCAGCACCAGTACTTGTGAGGAGTTTAGCTAACACAGTTCCACCATTCATGCAGCAGGGGTAGGGAATTTCAACTCCCCTTCCCCTGGGAGCACATTGTGCCACTTGAAAACATGTCCCTGAGGGCTGCGCAATCCTCAAGGACACATTTTCCAGTGGCACAAAGAGCTCCCAAGGATAGAGGTTGTTGAAATACCCCTGCACCGCATGAATGGTGCAGCTGAGTTAGTTGGAACTTTTCAGAAGCACCGGTGCTTCTTCCATAGCGCTGGTACTTCAATAGTCTGTATATCAGGTACTTATAATGTTTCTGTTTGAGCTCTTTACCCAAGATTGGACCTACAAACTCCATGATATTTATGAATTCTATCGTCTCCTAGTGGAGACTATAAACTCTGACAGCTGTTTTACAAAAAGGGCAAAATTTTGTGGAAAACTAACTCAAATTTTTGCTGACATGAAAACAGCAAAGACATGTTGCAGCAGGTATATTTTTAGGAAAATGCCCCAACCACTCTCTACACTGGAGAACCAGCAGGTGTGCCTATAAAGGCTCAGTTTTATTGGACCTCTTTGTGCATTGCAGGAGTGAGCTTCAAAAGCCATTCTGGCTTCCACTGTCTGCTTTGAAGCTTTGGTATAACAAAATGATTTCATTTGGTTCTATTCCTAAACTTCAGGTGATCCCCTCTTGCCCTTTCCCTAGTACAGGCAAGCTGTAGCCGGTCTAATGTTTCTTAGTCACAGCAGTTTTGTAAGATATCTGGTTTACAAACCCAGTTTACTTTGCTAATATGTGGAGATGGCAGCTGCATTTGCATGCAATGGGGGACTGGAGTTGCAGGGAACTGTGAGTTCCTTACCATAATAAATAAATAAATAAATAATGTCTGAACGTGTGCAACTCCGGTCCCATCTGTAGCACGACCCGAGGTTGTGCTGAGGAGACTCCAATTTGGATGCTGCTCCAAACCAAGGGTCCAGAGAGCCTCCATTCCATCTGATGCAACACTCCTCCCTCTCTCCCTCCCTGATTGGCTGTGTGGGCTTTCCTTCAAGCAAGAAGGAAAACTGCACAGCCAACTACCCCACCTCTAACAGACTGCAGAGAGGACACTCTCCCGTACATCCAAATGCGGATGGGAGAGTGGCAGGAGGAGGGAAGTGGAACTGTGGCTCCACTGGGCCTGTGATTCCATGCTACATGTGAATATGACTGGCTTCTGTTTTTTAAAAGGATTCAGTAGACAATGCATTACTGGATTTCATTTACCTCATTAAGTGATTTCTCTCATTATCTTTGCCAGCCATCTGAAGCAAACTATAACAGAAAGGAATCACAAGGTAGATCTTTTCTTTGTTATTGAGAAAAGGAAAGCTTCACTTACTGATTTTGTGTGCCGTGCATCCGTAATAGCAGAGAGTATTTTTCTATTAATAGAAAAGTGGTGCCCCAGATGAATATAATTCTGCTGTCCAAAACTATATGCAGGATCACAGCCACATTTCCTATTTTTTATTCCTGTCTCCATAACGATTGCAAGTTTTCTGATCAAATCTTTCTTATAGCAACCCAGATCAAAGAAATAACATTGTTTCACAGCAAATGTACTTAAGCATTGCTAGGTGGCTTTTCCACACTAGATGTCAGTCCTATTCTTTTTAAAAAGTAGCTTGAGCTATGCTGCTAAAAGTTTTGCATATTGAGAAATCACTTCACATCAGGATTCTTTTGGAGAGCGTTTCATGTAATGATTTCTAACCCCCTTTCTTTAAAACGTTTATTGTGCTTGAATGAAAAATAAAAGCTTTGTACTAGGTAGGTCTATCAGTAGTCTCTTTCTTAGCCAATGAAGCTGTGAGCATTTGAAAAGCTGATCTATTAAGTATTTCAGAATATAGAAGTGTGGAGAAATGTATGCAGCAATGAACAAACCTGTTAGTGAAGGTGCTAGGAACATTGGGTCAAACTCTGTGCTTTGTGAAAGCATAACATAATAAGCTGAAAGGACCTAGCTATTAATGAAACTACTGGAAATCTAGCAAAAAAGAAAATCTAGTATTTATCTCCATCCATGTGTGAATGTGTGGTGCATGGAAAGACAGGAGACTTGCAGCTTCAATTGATTTATGAGATTGGTTTTGACACCTAAATGCCTTGTCCTGCCTTATCCTCCTGCCATTAGACCATGATTGCTCAGCTTGTTGACTTGGGCTGGAGACAGAACTGATGTCGGGGATGCACCAGGTCAGGCATGCACTTAGGATGCAAGTCAGGGATGCACTTAGGCATGAGCTCAGGGGTCCATAGCCATCTAAGAATCTACCTAGCTGACCCTGGAGGAAAAAAGAGAGACAGCTGCTGCTGTCCACCACTGTACCATAAGCCTTATCATAAGTCCTCCACACTTGGCAAGTCAGCTGAGAATTGTTAGTTAGAAGCAGATAATGACCTCATCCTTCAGTACATGGTGCCATTTGTATTGCTGAGATATCCTGGTTCCCTGATCCACTGTTATCTCCCAATAGTCCATGGCACAGGAGAACACTTGGCACCATTGGGAGAAAGGAAGGATTAGTGTGCACCGGGCGGGGGGGCTGGACCCCATGCACCACTGAGGTGTGTGTGCATGCTGAGCACACATTTTTGCTCAAAGGCTGCCTACTACCAGTCACCAGTCCTGGCTGAGAGAAGCCTCCAAACAGCAGAAAGGATGAGGGAATCCTGCTGGGATCTGTTGCTTGCTTCTAAGCACCAAGGTCGTCCACATCTCCATGGCGATGCCTGAGCCAACCCTGTTCTCCTCCTGAGATCTGGAAGCATCACAGAGCACATATGTGGCTTGTTGTGTTGGCTTCATATGTAGGAGGAAAGTAGCCTCTTTTCAAAGAGCAGGAGGCTGCTCTTTTCATTTGCTCTGTATTTAGGAACCAGAAAAGTGGAGGAAGCAGAGGTGTACCTAGGTAATTTTGGAGCTGGGACCTAAAGGCCTTTGGACACCTCCCCTCCACTGCAAATTAAGCATCATCATGACCACACCACCCAGGACAGACTAAAGAGAATGGGGGGGGGGAGGTGCTCAGGGGCTGTGGAGACCCTGGACTTTGGCCCCGAAGTCCAGGGGTAAGAGAGCCTCTGGGAGGAAGGCAAGGGTGGTTGAATCTCCACCCTTCCTCATCTGAGGCTGCAGCAACTAAGGAAATAGACCCTCTCCTAGGTTGGATTTAAGGCAGCTTGGGAGGCAGGCCTCAGTTTCAGGGGTCTGCACCTCATCTATCAGGGAATATTAGGGCAAGGCACACACAACACATCCTTCTGTCATAATGATGGTTGTCCATATGGCCAGAGCATGTGACAAATGGACTACTTATCAGCTTCATAGCATTAGAGAAAGCCAAATCATTCCTGGTCCAATACATGTTATTGAAAAGAGGCAGTCTCTTCCCCAGTGAAAGCTGTTGATGATCAAAGGGTCCTCTCTTTTTGTTGCAGTGATTATCTGATTATCTCACATCTTCTCTATAGAAATAGGATTTTCAGTCTTCTTGACTTCTACCAAATAATAACCTGTTCAAGCCTTGTGAGACCAGAATCTGTACAATACATTTCAATTGAACAATGAAGTAATAACATTGAGGCTAGTCTCACAATTGCAGAAAATCAGGCTAGCCTCCACTAGCCCGATTTTCTGCAATCGTGAGAACCACTGGGCTCGGCTGTGAGCCCGGTGGTTCTAGAGCGGGTAACCCGCTCAAGTACCCCTCCCCTAAAACCGGGTTTGCGGAGCAAGCGCTCCTCAAACCCGTTTTTAAAAATCGTGAGTAGCCGCGGCACAGTTCCACGCCGTGGCTACTCACAAGGAGACACCCGGAGGGGAGGCAAAAATCTACCTCCTGATTCCGGGGCACTCGCCAGAGCTTCTGGGGGGCGATTGGCCCTCGCTTCCCCCAGCGTTCGCTGGCTCCAATTGTGTGGGCGGCCGATCTGGCCGCCCAGGGCTCCCTCTCTGATCGTCTGCGAGGAGAGCGGGCTTAGCCTGCTCTCCCAGCTGTGCTGCACAAACTGGGTCTCACTGATCGTGAGACCCAGCTCTTTGTCTAGCTCCAAATCCTAGATTTGCTATGATGGGAATTGGCAAAAAGGTATTGGGGTGTGTGTGTGTGTGTGTGTGTGTGTGTGTGTGTGATGGACAAGAGGTCATAGCTCCTTATTCCTCTTTGCCTCTTTATTTAGAGTCTTATGGGATATCGTGCTCAATACTGAGGTCTTCTTCCCCTGACAGACATGGAATAATGCTTACGTGTGTCATTGCAGATTCCATTAAATTCATAGGGTCAGTTGTTATGTATTACTCTAGAAAATACTTGCAGTCTGATATTAATTGTAGTTTCCTTGATTTCAGTGAGACTTGCTTCCAGGTAAGAAAGGTTATAACCTTACTTTTCCACCTGGCATTTCTGATTTCAGATGCTGGGTATTTGCATTTGCTCCTGTTTGCCATTGGTGCTTTGAGCCAAACAGAATAATAAAATCCTCAGGATCTTCCATAGTGAGTTTGCCTGGAACTTCTTCAAACTAGTGTGTATTGACCAGAATAGATCCCACCGAGAACAGGCATAACCATGTTGATAGTTGCTTTTCATGCAACATTCCACTTATAATTAAGGCCTCATGATCTTGACTTTTACACACTTTTCTTCCATCTCAAGATATAATGTAGGAAATTGCATTCCTGGAGAGAGAATTGGTGAGCTCTCTGACACATGAATCCCAAAGGCATTATTCCATTGCAGCAATTATCTTGAACAATAACCAGCTGCAGTGAGTGAATTGTAACTTTTTTCAACTACAGACTGTAAACAGCAGGCCGGCTATCACTGGGAAAAACAAACAAACCAGAAACAAAACAAAAAATCATTTTAGGCAGGCAGCTTGCCTATTTCAGTCAGTGGAATGCTTGATCTAAAACCAAGGGGCCTGCTTGTAACTAGCTACCCTTTTACTTCTTCCAGGAGACTTTGTTACCCATTTTACCTACCCATTTACTTCTTCCAGGAGACTTTGCTTCTGTAGAATGAGGAGCGATTCAGATTTTATGCTTTGGCCACAGCAGCACCACAGTCAAAACAAGTGAATCCAGGCCTATTTAAAAATGGAAAAAGAAACAGAAATAGCATAGTGGTTAGAGTACTGGACTAGGACTGGGAAGACCTGAGTTCAAATTCCCATTCAGCCATGAAACTCACTGGGTGACTCTGGGCCAGTCATGTATCTCTCAGCCTAACCTACCTCACAGGGTTGTTGTGAGGATAAAAATAAAAATAACCATGTACTCTGAGCTCTCAGAGGAAGAGCAGGATATAAGTGTAAAATAAATAAATAAAATTCCCAAGGTAACAAAATTGGTGTTTGTGAAAATCATTTTCTCCATAAAAGGCCTGGAGAGTGTAAATGGATTTCAGTGAAATCCCAACAAGACTACTCCAGTGTAAACTACTGATGCTAACCAAAATAGGTAGTTATTTGCTCTGACCCTGACAAAAAACATTGCCGGGAGAAATTAAGAAGGAAGTTACAAAACTTCAGGAGGAAGCAGTGCAGGGAAACTGGAACCGAGAGTGTGCGCTCCCAGTGGGCATGTCATACAAACCCACCCAAATCTGTTTCCTAAATTGCATTACCAAGATTATCTTGACTTCTTCTACCCAACTTTAGATCTATGTGACAAATGGGCAAAAGTCTGGAGGAAGTCCAGTGAAATTTGGTAATCAGGCACAGGAACTAGATTTGGGTGGGTTTGCATGGCACATCTGCTAGGAGCCATGGGTTCCTGACAGTCATGTGAACCTGCCTTTAGTCTCTTTTCCTGTTGGTTGTTTTAAAACTGATCGGATTGGATTGTCTGTCTGCCACTCCTGTCTCCTTGCTTTGCTATTGCTTTTACGTTTATTCTGTTGATTTTTATTGTGGTTTTTTTGTTGGAAACTACCTTAAGCACGCATTGAGCATATCAAGTTGTCGAATATCCTTAGGAAAATGGGCATCCCAGAAAATTTCATTGTTCTCATGAGAGACCTATATACAGGACAAGAAGCCACAGTCCAGACAGAACATGGTGAAACAGACTGGTTCCAGATCGGCAAAGGAATAAGATAAGGCTGTATACTTTCTCCTTCTTTATTCAATTTATATGCTGAACATATACTGAGAGAAGCTGGATTGGAAGAAGATGAACATGGTTTTAAAGCTGGAGGAAGAAACATCAATAACCTGCACTACGCTGATGACACCACTCTGAAAGCTGAGAATGTGGATGATCTGCAAGCTCTAGTAATGAAAGTCAAGGAGCACAGTGAAAAAATGGGACACAATTAAATGTAAAGAAGACTAAACTAATGACAACAGGTACAGCAACCACCCTCAGAACTGACAATGAGGACATTGAAGTGGTGGATTTTAGGACCGACCATCAACAGTAAAGGATCCAGCAGTCAAGAAATACCCCACAGACTAGCACTTGGTAGGGTTGCAATGAAGGCCTTGGAAAGGATACTGTGATGTGTCTACACCTACAAAGATTAGAATCGTTTGCACCATGGTTTTTCCTATGACACTCTATGGATGCGAAAGCTGGACTTTGAAGAAGCAAGATAGAGAAAGCATTGACACTTTTGAACTTTGGTGCTGGAGAAGACTTTTGAGGATACCATGGACAGCCAGGAAAACAAACGAATGGATCATAGAACAAATCAATCCAGAATTTTCATTCAAGGGACAAATGATCAGGCTCAAACGACCATACTTTGGACACATTATGCAAAGACCCAGCTCCCTTGAGAAGTCTATAATGCTGGAGAAAGTTGAAGGAAAGAGAAGAAGAGGACCACCAGCAGCAAGGTGGATGGACTCGATTACCACAGCAATGAATGTACCACTTAGAGACCTTAAAGGCCAAGTTGAAGACAGATCATCCTGGAGATAATCTATCTATGTGGTCGCTAAGTGTCATCACCAACTTGACGGCATTTAATCACTCACTCACTCACTCACTCACTCAATTGTCTTAAGTGAAAAGGAAGCATATACATTTTAAATAAGAAACATAAATAAATGCATGTACAGTACCTACTTTTGGCTATTTCCCCCCATGTAATGTATAATGGATGACTGATCTGTTATCACATGGTAAACTGTTTTGGATCAACTCAAATCCAATTTAGTATTGTATGGAAGAAGGTAATCAAATTGCTGGGGATAATCACACCATTTAATTTTGCATCAAACTTTAGAACCTTCCTGCCCACTCACTAGCTAATTGTTAACAGAATGGTGCTTTTACAATGTACGTAACAGTCCATCTTCTTCCCTTTGCACTACTGCAATATTTCTTTTTTATTCGTAGCCCTAGATGTTCCTGTTTCTTCAAGATGCATTTGCAGTGTGCATAATGAATACTGCAGTGATGTAGATTTTTGTTAGTGATGGCGTTCCAGTGTATCGACCTTTTGCACCAACTATCCTAATGACCACTTGGGGCATTGGGAGTAGAGGTAGTGAGTGAAGGTCTCCTTACGTGTCCCTGCTTTGCCTCTCCTCTATGAACCCTGCCTTGACTCCTCAGGTACTTCCTGTAGTGAGTCAGTCTTCTTCCTTTCCTCTTTGAAAAAAGATGGAGACATCTCTCTCTCTCTCTCTCTCTCTCTCTCTCTCTCTCCCTTCATTCCCTACATTCATTATGTAGCTGATAGGACTAGGTCTTCCCTATCTCAAATGAATTTCACCAATAAACCTATTTAGTTTGGTACAACAATCTCCATATGTGTTCTTTAAGTAATTGCAACTACTCAACTCAGCACTCTACACTGCAACTGGAATGGGCAGCTTCCTTTGGCATTTTGCTGAATAATTACAAACCCCAACAATTTTGTAGACTACAAAAAAGTCTGTATATGATTCAAACATATCTGCAAAAACTTCCAGTGCCAATACAACTTTTTTTTAAAAAAAAAAGGAATAGTGGCAAATAGGTGCAATTGAGATCCACAAAAATAATATATGTGTGTGTATCTGCCCCAGAGTTTTTGCACATAATTCCTCTCATGGATTTTGCCTTTTTAAAAGTAGAATTCATTGGCAACCTTAACTAGATGTGAATTTGGCCATATTGAATTATTATTTTATATTTCTTCAACAAACTGTTTAAAGAGGGAACTTCAAATACCAAAATCAGACTTTTATAGCAAAGGAATTTAGTTAGTTCATCGCTTGCTTAATATGGTCATAAGATCAAAGTTTTCATCAGTTCAGATTAATGTTTCATGTAGTTTAAGTGAAGAAGTTGTAATCAATGTATTTTCATTTTAAACATCAATAAAATATACAGTATTAGTATATAGTAGTGGCATAAAAGTAATGATTCTTCAGTTACAGAACAATTAAGTGAGAACTGATTTATTTCAGAGGAAGAAGTTTAAGCATGTGCTCAACTCTGCCATTAGAATAAATAACACTTTAAAGTGTTTGATTTTGGCTGAATTGCACCTGATAACAACCTCTGATGCTAATTAGAAGGACAGTTATTGATCTAAAGTAATCTAGGAGGTCAGTTTTTGGTGGCAGGGGGAAACATTCATCCCAATATTTTTACCAGTATCACTTGTACAGTTGAGTAGAAGGGATGCATAATCATTTCCACATTTCCAGAGAGGATTGATCACACATGGAAACAAACAGGTAGCTAGTTATTACTTATTCAAGTCTTTGCACATGGGTAGACCCTCTTTGGAGCCTCTAAATCTTCTGGCTGTTGAGTTAGTGTACTTCTTCTCTTCTCTGAGAAAGATGGAAGGGATCACTGTAAAAATTGTAGGGTAGGAGTTGCTGCTCGCTGGTACACTGTTTAGCGAGCTACAGGGGCATACAAAGTTCAAATGAGCCTTGGAGCAAGAAGTGAAGACAGCCCATGACCTCACTGCCTTCTTCTTCTCTCCCCTACCCTGTGTCTTTGCTGCAGAAGAACTATATGGATATGGTGAGAAACAAAAGATTCTCAGCATTTCCCTTGTCTTGCTCCTATGCAAAGAATAACACACTCCCTTCCTCCGATCAGGAGCCAGAAGCTTGTAGGGAAGAATGGCAGTTAAGTCCCCAAGCAAAACCAGATGGTTGAGAAAGCAGCAAAGCAAGAGGTCTTGAGACAGTTCTTTGGTACTGAAGAACTACAAGGGTTTATTTAAACAAAAGGTTACAAATGAATGTAAAAATGCCTGCAGCTTAATTTCAGCTATAGCTCCTGGCTGAAGAGAGAGACCAAAACAAACAGCCATCTCTGGAGAGACAAAATAGAAACTAACTCTGGGAGAACAAGGAGGGGAGGAGTCCAGCACTTTTATCCACGACCCAACACCCACCCACCCCCACAGTGGTCACTATGAAATATTGCAGCTGAGAGCTGATGCTACCAGGGTCCTAGCTCCAACAAAGCTTGCCACTGAGTTAGGGAGGCTAGAGAGGAGAGTGACTGTTTTCCACCCAGTGGGCCCCCTCTCTCCCTCCCTCATGGGCCCAGGGACAATTTTTCTCCCCCTTATTCAATTATTTTCCTTTCCTGGTTGTTTGCAAGGGGACCTTCAATATGTTGAACAGGCAGAGCCAGGCTGCTCCTGTGTGGTGAGTATGACTTGTAGCCTGACTCTTCTGTGGCTCAATATGAAAGTTTTCACCCCTGGTGCTGTTGCTGGCTAGTAAATGTATGCATAGAGAGTAGCCTTGAGGCATATGATTCATACTGCTGAAGATCAACTGCTAAAGGGATTCTGGCTCAGAGCAGTGCCTGGATGGGATACTGCATGTGAACCTTATGTAAGCAGTTCTGAGCTCCTTGGAGGAAGAGCAGGATATAATTATAACTAACAAATAAATAAATGCATGTGGCAATGAAAACAAGTAAATAGCTCATACTATATAGGCCAGAAAGTGAAGGATAAATATAATATATTGCTGATAACAGAAGGTAAATATGTCATTAGATTTAACGAACTATTTCCCAATTTATAGCACATTCTCTTTCCTTGTCTGAGTAAAGTAGCCTAGATGGCTAATAAATCATTTATAGGACTATTTTAAATTCATAAAAGCAAAGAAGCTGGCTTGAAAATGGTGTAGTATATTTTTATATACACTCTTGTGCTAGTTTAATATTTACTCTGCTTTTATAACTGTCTGTCTTTATTATTTAACATTATTTAAATTTACTGTCATGAAATTCTGACATGAATTGATACATTGCTTCACTCTGACACTGTTGGCCAAGTTGGACTTTTATTACCTTCATGTTAGAAAACGAAACAGAAAAAGCTTCTAACGAATCATATGAGTAAGGAGGCTCTGCTGGGGTGCACTAGGAACCTGCGTGCAACTCCCTCAGTCTTCCTGCACACATGCCGTTGTGCCACAGGCGAAGACTTCAAAGCACTGCCGTGTTCTCCAGGTCTGGAAACACATCATGAGTCAGGTCAGGGGCAAATCTTAGTCCCGTGGCACAACATTGTGCATGCAGGAGGGTTGGGAGTACTGTTTCCTCTAAGGCATGCCCGTATGCATGCACTCACATGGTTTCCGATTTCTGCTCAGAAACCACGTGAGTGCAGATCTGCTTTTAGATCTGCTCAGGTTGAATCAGGAAGGCTCCACTTTGCATGCACATGCACACACACTGCCTTGATACTGCCGCTCAGAACAGAACTCATTCCGCACACAGATGAAAAAAAAAATAGAGAGAACACTGGTTGAGAGAGTTGCATGCGGGCTCCCAATGCCTCCCACAAAGCCTTTGGAGTCAGGTGGTATATTTCTTATATTTTCCTACAAGAAGGGAGCACATTGCTTTGTGATTTTTTTAAAAGGCAGTTAGTATTCGTTATACAATATAAAAAGGATATTGGAGTCAGTTGGACCTCAAAAAAGGAAAAAGGAAACTTTGCAAATCCAAAGAATGCCTAAATGATTTCAAAGGAAGTGAAAACTTGCCCTTAACCTCATCATAGATACTTTATGTTGATGCTGCACCTAAAATAATGAAGAGTGCCTTTCAAAATGCAAGGAATTTTTGCCATATGATGTCTTTGCTATGCCAGTTGGAATGATTACTGATGAACAACATTTTTTCACGTTTATCAGACAACTCCCCAAAATCATACATACAGATCATACATACAGAGATTAGGGATGTGCAAACAGGTTCGATTCCGAACCTGTTCAAAGTCAAACCAGTTTGGTTTGACGGCTCGATGTTGAGCCAAACCCACCCTGGTTTGTCTCAACATTGGACCAAACCACCCTGGCCATTCAGTTCAAAATGACCCAGGTCATGCAGGGGCCTCCCAAATGGCTGCCATGAAGGGAGCAAGGCCCAGAAAGGGCCCAAGATCACCAGAACGGGTGCTTTTATACATAAAGAAGGCTGGTGGCAGGAGGGGAAACATCCATAGACTCCCCACCCCAATGGCCTCAGAGAAGCCCCCTGGAGGGCGTAAGTACAAAAAATAAAACATTTTTTAAAAAAACATTATTCACAACCCCCCCCCCACCGCCACCCAAACCAAACCGAATTGAGGTTTGGAGAGCAGAGCTGGTCTTGTGGTGACAAGCAAGCATGACTTGTCCCCTTAGCTAAGCAGGGTCCACCCTGGTTGCATTTGAATGGGAGAGCACATGTGAGCACTGTAAGATATTCTCTTCAGGGGATGAAGCTGCTCTGGTAAGAGCAGGAGGTTTCAAGTTCCCTCTCTGGCATCTCCAAGATAGGGTTGAGAGAGATTCCTGCCTGTAACCTTGGAGAAGCCGCTGCCAGTCTGTGTAGACAATACTGAGCTTGATAGACCAATGGTCCGACTGAATAAATGGCAGCTTCCTATTTATGTTTCAATTTAATGTACATTTTTTTAAAATGAGAGGAGAGTTGGTAAATGAGAAGAGAGCATGACCTGTCCCCTTAGCTAAGCAGGATCTGCCCTGGTTGTATATGAATGGGAGACTCGATGTGTGAAAACTGTTAGATATTCCCCTTAGGGGATGGAGCCACTCTGGGAAGAGCAGAAGGTTTCAAGTTCCCTCCCTGGCACCTCCAAGATAGGGCTGAGAGAGATTCCTGTCTGCAGCCTTGGAGAAGCCACTGCCAATCTGTGTAGACAATACTGAGCTAGATGGACCTATGGTCTGACTCAATGAAGCTCTTCTCACAATCTGTGAGAAGAGCTTCTGGGCAGAGTGGGCTTAGCCCGTTCTCCCACAGACGATCCTGCCCAGTGCCTTGGGTGGATAGATCAGCAGCCCGCACGACTGCTGGCTTTGTCACGGAGCCAGCAGGGGTGGCGGAGATTGGGGGTTGGCCGGCCCCTGGAAGTTCCAGCGCGAAAATGCGAGGCATCCTGGAGAGACCCCCAAGCCCAGGAGGCTGCTTGCAGCCTCCCGGCCGGGTATCTACTCTTGTGTCGCTGTGCGCCCGGCAAAACATGAGCAACAAAATGAGGTTAACAAGCACCTGCTCCATTAACCTCATTGAAGGGGAGGGTGTTGTAGGTGGGCTAGCCGCCTTAGGAACACCGGGCTTGGTTCCCACGAGCACTCGAAAGCGGGCTAAGCTCCCCTAGCCCGATTTCCATTGCTCGTGCCAATAGCCTCAGTATATTCCAGCTTCCTATGTTCCTGTGTACTGGGGGTGGTGGTGGGGGGGGGTTGAGTGGGGCAAATCCAAACTGGCCCAGTCCAGTTCGAGCCTGGTTTGGCCTCAAACCGAACTGGTTCAGCCGTTTTTGTGCACATCCCTAGCAGTGATTTCATTTGCTAAATTTCTGTAAGGTGCCAGGGAACTTGAATCAGGGCTCTGTTAGCAAGACTCAGGCACCCTACTGCTATGTCTCAAGGGTGGTTCTCAAGAAGAGGGGACTATTGGCCTGATCTTTGCTGCACTGCAGTGCCCGCCAGAGATTGGCCAAAGTGGCCAACCCATTCTCCAGAGTGGGATACGAAGCCCAGCAGCTTAGCCAGACCTGGAAAGCCAACTGGTTCATTGTTTGCTTTCTATGAATATTATATAAAAATATTGCCTCAGTCTTGGTTTCTTAGTCTGAACAACTCATTGTTATGAGTAGCCATTCAGACTTGTATGCTTCTCTTCCCCTTTTTAAACCTAACCATCATCCTGACCTTGACTGTACCTGCTTCTGTCCCCTCTAATCTTTGTTTGCAGCTTTGGACCTTGCCTTTGGCCTGTCTCTGGACTATATAACCAACTCTGGGCCTTCCAAATGACTTCTTGAAGGCTTGACCACATAGTTCCCTGACAACTTCCTCAATCCACAAAAGCAGAGTACTACGGTTCCAGTGTACTGTATTGTCTTCTTTGTGGCTCCAAATAAACTCCTGTTCCTAGCTTTCTGTCTTGTGTGGTATAATGCATCAGAAAAGTATGCATCAAAAATGTCAGAGTGGAAGAAGTGGTTATAGGAGAGTTGGTAGTCAGCTAAAGAGAAAATTGGAGACAGCTACTCTGGTGGGTCCCATTCTTCTATGCATCACTAGACGCTATGATTAATTAACTGAAAAATTAGTGGTCCTCTTGCAGCTATAGTTCTCCGATTTCACTTTAGAATGAGTCGTCTTTTGACCAAGAAATTATGTCTTGATATCTATCTATCTATCTATCTATCTATCTATCTATCTATCTATCTATCTACCTACCTACCTACCTACCTACCTACCTACACAGTATATAGGAACGGTAAATTGCTAGTAAACAAATCTAAAAAGAAGAAATCACAAAGCTTGTTCCATTTATGAATGCTTTCATATTAACAGGTTGTTGGACGTCCTCTCCTCCTCCTCTAAAATATATTTTAGCAAGCTAACCTCAGAAATCCAGAAGAGCTAACAGTGCCCAAATCTATAATAACTTGATCCTGACAAATTGCCTGTCATTACAAATTCGCTATAACAATTCTAAACTTACAGTGGTACCATATTCACGCTTCGGATTCCCATTTTACATTACAACTCTCTTCTTAGAAAGGTAAAACTTTATCCATACCCATGATTGTGTGGCCACTATATTGGGGTGACCATCCCAGAATGGAATGCACCTGTTCAGAGATGACCAATATGACATGAGACAACCCTGGTGGGCCTTCCATCACATTGCAGGCACTAACATGACAATAATACCAGGGATCCTATTGATCAACAGTTCAATATCACATAGGCAAGTAACATATGCATTTAAGTAAATACAGTATCTAAAGTTCAACTGACGTGTGGTTACTGTTTGTAGGCCACATTAAAACATTTGAGAGCCATTTGATATCCCATATTCTGGAGCTCCATTTCTCTGGCACCAAAACATTATAGTGATGTGTATTGTTCTTAATTTGGTGCATTCTGTCATGTTTTGTCTAGGAAATGTTCAAATCACAATGCTGGTATTTTAACATTTAACATTTAACAGTGGCCATAATGCTGGTTTTTTAAAATTACCAACAGCTGGGAACTTGATTACTTTTCCCCGTGATGACAATGCAGTTCAATTTTAGTACCGTGTAAGGAAATGGTGGTTCATAATCCATAGTATGTATGGATTACGTATATAATAGAAGGTCCATTTGTGGCTGACCATGATTAGCCCAATTTTCAACACAGTCCTGCACTAGTTTGCTGGTGTATACATGAATACTCCATTTATTCTATAAGTAAATGTGTGTTCTGCTTGCAGTTGATTTCGGATGAATGCATTCATTAAGATATGATTCTTCAGATTTTTTAAAAACAGATTATGTTCTAATATTTTGGATTATTTTCTTAAATGAATTTAGTTTATGCATTTAGCACCAAAATAACACATACTGAGCCGGGTCTCACGATCAGTGAGACCCGGTTTGTGCAGCTCAGCGGGGAGAGCAGGCTAAGCCCACTGTCCCCACAGACAATCAGGGCAGGACACGATTGCCGGCTCCATGATGGAGCCAGCGGGGGCTGGGGGGAGCGGGGGCCGATCGGCCCCCAGAAGCTCCAGCATGCCCTGTGCAAGTGCGCAGGGCATGCTGATGAGACCCCCGGAGCTGGGAGGTGGCTTTTTGCCTCCTCTCTGGGGGTCTTCTCGTGAGTAGCCACGGTGCAGCGCCGTGGCTACTCATGATTTTAAAAACCAGGTTTGTGGAGTGCTCGCTCCGCAAACCCAGTTTTAGGGGCGGGCTACTTGAGCATGTTAGCCGCTCAAGAACCACCAGGCTTGCAGCCGAGCCCGGTGGTTCTCATGACTGCAGAAAATCAGGCTAGCAGAGGCTAGCCCGATTTTCTGCGATCGTGTGAATAGCCTCAAAGTTATATATACTTCATAATTTTAGCTGTCAATTTGCAATCACTCCCTTAGTCCTGGACCTAGCAGGTACATACTTGCAATGCTTTCTGGCACATACTCCACAGATTCCAGTGGAGTATTTCCCAGACTATGGGAAACACCTATATTGGGCATCAGTGATATAGGAAGGTGCTGAAAGGCATCATCTCATACTGCACATGAGATGGCAATGGTAAACCCCTCCTGTATTCTACCAAAGACAACTACAGGGCTCTGTGGGCACCAGGAGTCGACACCGACTCGATGGATCACTTTACCTTTACTTTTAAGTATAGTTAAGATTGAGGAGAATTAAGGCTCCCCTTTTTCATTCCTTGTTCTTGACATATAATTTAGTTAGTACACCTTGATGAAACAAGTGTGCACAGTTCTGAATGGCATCTGATAGTAAACATTTCCGGTGAATGATCCGTCCTCCTGCCTTCTCTTTCCACAGTTGGGTGACATGTAAATCTCTAATAAGGCAAGTCGAGAATGAATTTGAAATGAAAATTGTTACAAATGTAAAGAGGAACAATACAAAATGCCATAAATAAATCAGAAAAGCAGACATAGGCCCCATTCAGACATAGCATGAAACCTTGCGTAGAGGAAACTGGCTAATTTTTGAAGCTGCAGACCAGTGATGTAGTAACAAATTCAGAAGTGCAGGCACTCTCCATGACGGCCCCCATGGCCATGCCCACCCCAACAGCTAGAGAAGCTGAGAAGTACCGGCGCTCCACCCCTGAGCATCCCCACTCTACTACATGCCAGGAAACCACCGGTTTCCTAAGCCATATGCCCGAATTCAGGAAACCAGAATTAAAGGCGAGAAGGAGCCCATGGTTTCTCTCCCCGAACTCCAATCTGAACCTTTAGTTCAGAGTGCAGTCTGGGCCCCTCCAACTCTGGTTTTGAGGTGCCAGTGTTACATCTGAATGTGGGCACTGCCGTTTCAGCCCCATGGAACTGGAGTTGAGGGAAGAAGCTGCTCCTTCACTCTGGCCTGATTGGCAGTGAGGACTGTCCTTCTGTCGAGAAGGAAGTCCACATAGCCAGCTCCCCCACCTCTCTGCAGCCTCACTGCAGAGAGGACTGCAGAGAGGCAGCTCTCCTCCTGAATGTCTGAATGCGGATGGGAGAGTGGGGGGCACGGAACAATGGGTCCATTGGACCCATTGTTCTGTGTTATGTCTGAAGGTGGCCTTTGTGATCATCTGAAAGCATGAAGCCATGGTTTTGTCACCCAACCATGGCTCTATTTTTGCTCCCAAACATGAATTTGAACTCTTGGTTTGTAGTGAGTTTTGCTCCTGAAACCTGAGGTTAGATGGCAGGATCATGTCATCCCAATTCTGCTACTGTTATAAACTGGGTTTCATGGGCAAGCTCCTCCCACAGCCAGGGTGGCTAAGAGCAACCCATAAATGCATCAGTTCTAGGGCGGCCGTGTTTCTTGCTGGCCAGCTCTTGGAGCTGATGCCTTTCTCCTCCTTACTCCTCCTGCCGCTTCTTGGCAACAGGGATGCTGCATCCATGTAGTTCCTACATCTAAAGGGATGGAATGGAATTGGGGAAAGCATGCTTTAAGTAAAAGAAGGAGAATGGACACATGTACTAAGTTTCATTGACATATGTGGAAGGAGCCTATCTAGCCCCATTCCTGGGACTGTCAGCCCTTATCAATGGAGTATGGTTACTTTGGTCTTAATATACACAAAGGTGCAGGATTGGGGAACTAGACTGAGGGGCATGCCCGAGAATCCCAGGGGAAGACACTATTTATTGGACCATGGAAGGACTGGGGCTGCTCGTCTGGTACTCTAGGAACAGATCTCATTAACTTCCTAGGAGGGGATTGTATATTAAAGCAGGCAAAGGATCCTGGTGTTTGGTTCACTGTAACCAAGGGTGCCACCTGGCTTGCAGACCCAGGAAAAACAGTGAGAAAGACCCAAGACACTCTTGTCCTCATGCCAGCTTGCCAGTCGGGGGATTAGCCTTTTCATGGAATGGCAAGTCCACCACACAAAACAGAAACACATATATGTGTCAGTTCTCCATTTGACTGCACTCTCATGAGCTAAGCCTTCCAACTATAGGGGCCTCCACTGCTGTGGCTCCCGTCAGCACTGGTTAACAACAGAATTCATACTCCACACCTTCTCCCTTGCACCCAACCCTTCCAGACTTCAAAATAGTCCAGGCTGCTTTGAGCAGTTTTGGGTTGGGTGGGCAGACAACAAGAGATTGGCGATGAAACATCTGTTCCAGGCTAATCAGTACCGGCTGGACTCAACACAGCAAAAAATGCAACACCCATGGATTAGAATGGACCCTGTGGAGATGTGTTGTTCAGAGACCAGACTCTTTTAAGTGACATTTATATTTTAAGTTCCTGGTAATCGCCAGGACTGGGAGGGATGTTGCTGAGGGACCCTCCCCTGGAATTTAGTGGAACTTTCAACTGGGCCAGGAGGTAAGATCCCTCCAGCTCACATGTGCGTCTCTATGGCCAGGCACTCTCATGAGAGAGTGGTCTGCTCCGGAGCAGGATCTATCTTTGTTGCACAAGAATTGTGTGATTTAATCCTGCTCTGCATGGATGGTTCTTCTCATGAACATAGGAACATAGGAAGCTGCCTTATACTGACCATATATAGGTCCATCTAGCTCAGTATTGTCTTCACAGACTGGCAGCAGCTTTTCCAAGGTTGCAGGTAGGAATCTCTCTCAGCCCTATCTTGGGGATGCCAGGGAAGGAACTTGGAACCTAGATGCTCTTACCAGAGTGGCTCCATTCCCTGAGGGGAATGGTTTGGCCAAGACCCAGCATGCTTTCACCCAGGGAAAGGGTCTGGGGTCCCCTTCCCCTACCAACTTGTACAAAAAACAGAACAATACTACCAAGAATTGAAGGGGTGAATCCTAAATAATCTCGAACTATTCCAAGCAGTCTCAAACCATCCATCCATGCATAAGCACTTATACATGGGACAGGGGTGGGGGTCTAGGGGCAGATAAAAATAGTGGGGCATGCGTCTTCTGACGTATATGCTGGAGAAAGGGCTGGTGTGGATGTATCAAAAATGGCGACTGCTCATTCTGTGAATATATTCTCATTCTGCAAACTCCTTCTGCAAACATATGAGGAAAAAGTAGAGGGATTGCTTGTGCAGTCTGTTCTTAACCAGTACAAGTGGGAAGAGAAGGACCCAATCATCTCTTCCCAGGGGAGGGAAGAGGGGGATCACAAGACCCTTCCTCTCCAAGTGCAGAAGACAGTGGTGCGAGTGGTGTGAGGAAAGGGTCAAAGAGTCTTTGCCCTGCCAATGTTTCCTTAGGAATTCCATGTCATGTTTCCATGCCATGTTTCCTTAGGAATTCAGGCGTATGGCTTAGGAAATGGGAAAGATATAGAAAAGGACCACCAGACTGTGGTCTATACAAAGAATAATCTTATGTAGAAAAATTTAAATAGTTGATGCTTTTTACATTAGATAAAAAGTTACTGAGGGGAAATGTTCAGCTGTACATACATGTATGTGTGACTGTGTATGTGAGGGTTGTATAGTAATTCCCAAAAGAAAAGGGAGGGAACCCAGCCCAAGATGACTGCTATAATCAGAAAAGCTCATCAAAACATCCTTAAACACAGTCAGTTCAATTTGTAGGTGACAGAACCAAGGTGCCCAAGGGTCCATGTCCATCATCTTTTAAGCTTTCACTTTAGGAATTACATACAGAAGAGGTTGCAAAAAGGTTTCTTCCCAGATTCCTCCCCATGCTCCATTTCGTTTCTCTAAAATGTTGAACCCTTCCAGTACTCTTCTTCTTCTTGTAACTGCTAGTCTCCTAAGGTGTCCTTTGGGTAGTAATGCCCTTTATGGTAAATAGGTTTCCCCACCTTCCCTCAAGACTTTCTCTAAAATCACATTAAAGTGACACTTCCATTACTATGTTGTGGCATATTTTCACAGAATCTGTGGATTTTGTTTTTATTAGTGTACTCCTTTTCTACCCAGTGCTAACATGGGGTGTTGACTCTGCTAGTCACTGAAGTGCCTCCTGGCACTGCCAAGGGAGACCCCGTGACAAAGGAAGTGCATCCAAATGTTCTAAAATTGGACTGGTCATTTGTGCTCAGTTTTGCCTTAGGCTTTCTCACCTTCTTATTTGTGAGGGGGGAAAAGAAGTTCTGCATTAAACACATGTTTAGTCAACCTCTTCTCCAAAAAGGGAATGAAAGGTCACTAAACAGAATTTATGTTGCTACAAATGAAGTATTCAAAGCCCTTGAACTCGCATTCTATCCAGGTTATAATCTCATAATAAAGCAGAATTGTCTTAATCCAGATAATCCATTTGTCTGGTTGCTGGTATAAGCATTCCATGATCAGGAAGGACACTAGGAATTGTGCACAGATGTTTTGTTTTGTTTTTTATTCCAGTCATGTGAATGCTCCCCTTCCCTTAGCCTTTTGAGAAAAGGAAACAATTTCCCAAAATATTCCTCAGTATCTGCTGTAGGAGGTATGAGTGTTGGTTAGTTTCTTCCTGGTAAAGGTGCAAATTAAGAGGAAAATATCTAAGCAGATTTGATGTCTGCAAATTAAACCCAAATTAAAATGATGTGCAATTCTTCTTCTGTTACTAGAACTATTCAACAGTCATGTAGCACCAGGGGTTTCTTATGTGCTGAACAGAACATAGAAAGCAGCACTTTTTCTGCACAGAAAGCTTACAATCTAATTGAGATAAAGCAATAAGAAGCGAGACGATAACTTTGGGTCTTGTCAAAATACTCTCAACTTTACACTGCTAAATAGCACAAGTACTTAAACAAAAGAAAATAAATCCATTTAAAGCTTTAACCTCTGAGAGAAACTATCCTTCTTACCAAAAATAAGGTAGTCACATTTCTAGGCAAATCAAAAACATATGGTACATGCTTCTAAGGACATGAAATCTTGCCGCAGAAATGTTTAACCAGATAAGAATATGTTCCTGTTTTATCTGTAGTTATAGAAATGACCCACAGCAAAGAAATAGGGAGGCTATTCCTATGATCAGGAGAAATTGGGCTGTGGCTTCCAGGTAGTTAACCCAACAAAGTAACCCTCCTTTTAAACCGGGTTTGCAGAGCGAGCACTCTGCAAACCCGGTTTTACAAATTGTGAGTAGTCACGGCTCAGCTACTCATGAGTAGACCCCTGGCGGGAGGCTGAAAAGCAACCTCCTGGCTCGGGGGTCTCCCCAGTATGCCCAGTGTGCTCGCGCAGGGCATACTGGAGCTTCTGGGGGCTGCATGGCCCCTCAACTCCCCAGCACCCGCCGGCTCCGTCACGGAGCCGGTAGTCATGTGCGCAGCTGATCTGGCCGCCCAGGGCTCCCGCCCTGCTCGTCTGCGGGGAGAGTGGGCTTACCATCCCAAACCGGGTCTCACTGATTGTGAGACCTGGTTCAGGTTTTTTTTAAAAATCAAGCAGAAACTTCCTGTTAAGTGACAAAGAATAAAAAACAGTGTACTTGCCCTGTATCAGCAGCATTGTAGAGCAAAGCATCACCTAGCCCGCTCTCCCCACAGGTGATCACACCGGCAGCCTTGGGTGGCCAGATTGGCCGCCCAGACGACTGCTGGCTCCATCATGTAGCCGGCAGGGGCTGCAGGGATTGGGGGCTGTGTGGCCCCTGGAAGTTCCAGAATGCCCCGCATGAGTGTGTGGGGCATCCTGGAGAGAACCCCAGGGCCGGGAGGCTTCTTTCAGCCTCCTGGCGGGGGTCTCCTTGTGTGTTGCTGCGCCACGGAGCCACGCCACAGCAATACATGATCAAATAGACGGGGTCAGTGGAGCACTTGCTCTGCTAACCTCATCTAAGGGGAGGGCTACCTAAGCGGGATACCAGCTTTGAGGAAACCGGGCTCACCTGCAAGCCCGGTGGTTCTCACGCTCACCCAAAAGTGGGCTAGGCTCACTTAGCCCGCTTTTGGCCAATTGTGAGAATCTCCTCATTGTTTTATGAATGCTGGTAGCCAGTTCTACCCATTTTGAAAACAAATATGTCTTTGTTTATATCTACAACTACAACTACATCTGTTAGTTGAAACATGGAGCCACTGAAGCTTCTAACCAAGCTTCCAGAAACAAGTAGAGAGAGAATTCCATATACTGACGACCCGACAACAGCATGATTTATTTTGCTGTCAAGGGGTTTTTTGTCCCCTCCCTCTGCCATTCATCCAATCCACAGCTGTTTTTTTGGCTGATCTGTGCTGAGCCTCTTGCAACAAGCCTGAAAATCATGTGTGTGGGGGGTAGTGGTGGTGGAATTTGTCGGTCTGTCTGTCTGAGCATGGGTACCTTTTGATGCTCAAACCCCAGCATATGGACTTCCTGGCTTTAGTCTTCTGGCTCTCTTTGATATAGGTGTCATTTTAGTCCAGTGGTAATATTGCCTGTCTCAGTCATTTGCCACTGGATTCCAACTTCAAGCAGCCACATTGTGATTTAATAGATAACCTTTTATAACAAACTAGAGCAGGTCAATGCTCTGGCTCATATATTCAGATAACTTGGATATGAATCAGAGTAAAGTTGCCAATACATTCAGAACCTGCTGTCTTACTTTGCCAGGGCTTGTACAATGTGTTGTCTAGCTTCTTCCTCTTTGCCCTGCCTGGTCATGCAATACTTGTATCAGCTACCAGACAGATGGATTAATTGGATTTGATCCATAACGTAAGCACTGACCCATAGTTCAGCTCGGTTTCTGCTTACCAGATGGTATCCTACAATATTCAGTTCTTTGGGGCTTTTGCTGGTGGACAGCTTTGAGGATTCATCTGCAAAGCTGAGTTCCAATCCGCATTCATCAATTTACTCTGGTGTCAGTCTGAACTTGATAACAAATTCAGATGAATAATCAGTGTGTTCTTAGGTGGTGCAGCTATTCTTATGAGTCTCAGCCTTTCATTCTTTTCCATCTGGTATCAGGGAAGATATGGACACCTTGAAGCACTGCCTTGCTGTCAGGGGTAGCCCAAAACCTCAGGATGCCTGAGGCAGGGTATCAAGTGCCACCCCTGCCTCCTCATCCTCATTTTTGTTGTCTGCTCCTACCACCTGACATGGCAGGGCAGAATGATCCACTCCATGCTTCTTCCTTGGCACACTGCTTATATGTGAAGGGGGAGGCAGGGGAAGTGCAGAGAGCTAAAGAGAGTAGTGGAAGAAGCTGTAGTGGAAGGTTTCTTCCCACCTCCTCCATACTTTATCTTCTGCTCCTTCCCCTTCATTTTCCTCTTAATATCTAGAAGTGCGAAGGAGGACAAGGAGGACTCAGCTCAGCTAATCCTAGCAAGACAGAGTTGCTGTTGCTTAGCAGGAAAGCTAGTCCTGTTTTGGGTTTACATTTTGTTCTGGATAGGGTTGCACTCCCCTTGAAGGACCAGGTTCATGGTTTGGGATGTTCCTGGGCCCAGCTTTGCTCCTGGCAGGTTCGATAGCTATGGAAAGGGGTGTTCTTGCTTCTTGCCCAGCTTTGGCTGGTGCACCAACTATGTATTTTTCTGGAGGAGACAGATCTAGCCAAGTGTGAGTCACATAATACCTTGATTACTGTAACACAATGTACTTGGGGCTGCCCTTCAGAAACTTCAGATGTGCAAAATGTGCCACTCAAATACTTTCTAGGGCTCATCGGTCGCAGCATATCACGCCAATGCCATGTGACCTTCACCAGTGCATTCCAAAACACAATTCAAAGTATTGGTTATTATTTCCACATTTAACAAGATATAATCAGATGTTTTAGAAAAATGATGGTCCTGTGCAGTCTGTCCGGCATTAGGGTTGTGCCCAGCCCAAGGGGAGGTGAGACACATCATGCTGCCATCTGTGTAGGCAATGCACCTCCTGCGTGAGAGGAGAGCTGGTCTTGTGGTAGCAAGCATGACTTGTCCCCATAGCTAAGCAGGGTCTGCCCTGGTTGCATATGAATGGGAGACTTGATGTGTGAGCACTGCGAGATATTTCCCTCAGGGGATGTGGCTGCTCTGGGAAGAGCAGAAGGTTTCAAGTTCCCTCCCTGGCTTCTCCAAGATAGGGCTGAGAGAGATTCCTGCCTGCAACCTTGGAGAAGCCACTGCCAGTCTGTGAAGACAATACTGAGCTAGATAGACCAGTGGTCTGACTCAGTATACAGCAGTTTCCTATGTTCCTATGTGCCCATTGGGCAGCAGGTGTGGGATGTCTGTATAAAGCCCCATCATCAGTCTGCTGCCATCCCATGTTCAGCTCAGCACCCACCCACCTGCCTACCCACCTGATGATCAGTGGGGGGAACAGCCTACTGCCTTTAGGAACCAAGGAGGAATTACTTGTTTCTACCCGATTGGCAGTGGCAGGATGGGGGAAAGGCTTTTTGGACTACTTCCCACTGATCGCAGGGTCAGGGCCTTTAAGTTATCAGTGCACTGTCTAACTACTGCAGTTGGTCACACTGGCAGGTGGGTTCAGGCTCCAGGTGTATATTTTTCCCCCGTGGTGTACGTCCAGAGGTGCCATTTGGGCAATTGGGGATTCCATGGCAGGGCTTCATGGCCTGGGGCTCCCCTGAAACTGTTCAAGCACAATGGCCAAACAAGCCATCAGATCTGGCCTTCCCAGGACCATAACACAGATTGTATAGGTAACATGGCTACTTCCCTACTCAGTGCTATCAACCTTGATGGTGTGTGGAGAAAAAAAGGGAGGCAAACTCCAGTGACTCCCTTGGTTGCTGTTTGTAGAAGTGGTTTTTCAGTGACAGTCACAGCAATAATATCTTAATTGGGCCAAAGTTACGCTTACCAGCCAACTAGTTCTATACTTTATAGTGATAAAATGCCAGTGTCCATAGGTTATGCTTATAAATACAGAGCTAAATTCTGGGTAGAGAGGTATTTATTGCATTTCAGTCCTATCTCTCTGATAGATAATTTCTTCTGCTGCCAGAAGAACAATGAGGTGGGCCTAAGTGGATGCTGCAAGCGGCAGAGACCATGTAATGAATACCTCCAAGCTAGGCTTCCATCAGATTGTATTTAATTAAGGCAAGGGACACCATTTCAGAGTAAACCAATTAAAGGCATTTTAATTAAATGCATGAACACTGCAGCAACAGCTAGTGTCCAGATAACTCTTGCTGCTTAATTTCCCAACAGCTTGAAGGGATAAAGGGAGGGAGAACAACTGTGAGGGATTTCTGCTTATAAGGAAAGAAAATGTAATTTATGCTTCCGAGAGCAAGTGGAAACTTATACTTGCAAGCGGATACTTATACAACATTTAGAGCTACAATAAAGGTACACACCCCTTCCCTGCCTTTCCTTGAACACTCCAACCCTGCCATATTCACCAGTCCCTAACCTTCACCTTTTGACTCATGCAACATTAATAATAACAACATTAATTTGGATATTGTGACATTGGTATTGTATTGTACCCCTGCTAACTTGGCAAAGAGGCACCTTTTAATGTGGCGATTCTCTTTATTTAGCAGGGGGAGAGTAACTGGCCCTATCCATCCACCCCCAGCACCGTACCTGCAGTGACTGTTGCTGGTGTCTATCTTGTGTTTCTTTTTAGATTGTGAGCCCTTTGGGAACAGGGATCCATCTCATTTATTTATCATTCCTCTGTGTAAAACCACCCTGAGCAATTTTTGGAAGGGCGGTATAGAAATCGAATGAATGAATGAATTTGCGTTAATATAAAACAAACTTGCTTCCCCTGTCTTTGGACATAACGTGGAACCGCTGGTCCAATGGACCCGTATTTCCATGCCCCCTTCCCCCACTCTTCTGTCCACATTCGGATGCACTGGAGAGAATCTTCTCTGCAGTCAGCGAGTCTGCAGTGAAGCGGGGGAGCTGGCTGTGCAGGCTTCCTTCTTTCATAAAGGACAGCCTGCACAGCCAATAACAGCTTTTCGGGACGATCCTGGCGGCACCACATCGGCAAACCTGCCTAATTAGCCACCTATTAAAACAAGGGAGCGAGCTCTCCCTTAACCCCATTTTATGGGGTTATCCTCTGGGAGGATGATAAAAATGTGTGCACATTTTGCAGCTGTGCATGCAAAACCGGGCTGGTCTCCCTTAGACCAGTTTTGCACATGTGTGTGAATAGGCTCATAGTCTGAGAGGACAGGAATGGGGAGAAGACTTCCTAGGAGAACATAGTTTATAGAGCTATAAAGCATTCAAGATTGTCATCCGTTACCCTGGATACTGTTCTTACACTTTTAAATCTCCTGATGGAATCAAAGGAAAGCCAGCTGACAGGCAGCCATGGCAGTTTGCACACCTTCACTTGTCAGAGTGTCCTAACCACCCTTTCCTCACCTGCTGTGTGGCAGGCTTGGAGAGTTGTTTATCAGCGGGTGATGGGAGAGAGTAGATGGCAGGACTAGGGACCACATGAAAAGAAACAAACCCAGAATGTTAACAACAATGAAGAATATTTATATTCTACTTTTCAACAACAATTCCCAAAGCAGTTTATATGGAGAAATAAAATAAAGAATGTTGGATTCTCCCGCAGCACTTCTCTCTAGCAACCCATCTGTCTTCAACAGCAACTTCAAATCTTGGTGACAGTTGTTGGGTTACCGGACGAAAGTGCTGCAGGACAACCTGGCATTTCCAGGTTCACATGACATGAGAGGTGAGGAAGCAGCAACTCGCAAAAGGGAACACTCATGGGGAACCAGCGGCTGGGGGGCATGTTTGAGAAACTCTGGGCTATGCTGTATGTATGCTGAATCAAGAGAGGACACTTCTGGGAATTCTGGAAATCAAGAGAGGACACTTCTGGGAATCTGTGGGGAACATTTAGGGAGAGATAGCTCTGATTCACCACCTGAAAAGAACAGTATTATTGGATGTGCTGTAAGAGCCTGAAGTTCCTTAAGCATGTTTATGATATCCTACTCTTATATGGGGCTCCAAGACATGGAAGGAATCAGATCCACATCTGCTTAACATAGCTTCAGCAAAGCTGCAATCTCAGCTACTCTACACTCTTCACTTGCCCAGAGAATTGTTACAGAAATAATATTGCATGTATACTTTAGAATTTCAGATGTACTCCATGGTATTTATTTGTAATGCTGAATAATTAACTTCACATAGACAACAATGAGAAGAATGATATTAATGGGATTGCTTGAAAAGGGTTTATTTGGAATTCCAAATGGAGAGTATTGAGCCACATCAAGCAGAAATACATTGTTGAAACAATTTAACTGGTATGTGTGTATGTCTGTGTTGAAGCTATGCAAAATACTCCCTTCACTTTAACAGCATCTCCCTTTATTGTTGGCCTACATCTGTTTGGAGAACCTCCTGTAAACCATCTTTCTTTGAAAGTATAAAGTGGCTACCTGACATTCATGGCAGCAGTTATGCTGGGTGTGAGTCTTTAATAACAACAACAACAACAACAACAACCTTGAAGAGCACCTCAACACCATCGGGGCCACAGAAATCACCATCAGCCAACTACAAAAAGCAGCTTTACTGGGAACAGCCTATATTCTGCGACGATATCTATAACAACAACAACATTGACAATAAAATGCAGCCATCCCAGGTCCTTGGGAAGGACTCGATGTCTGGATAAAACAAACCAGTCAATAACACCTGTCTGACTGTGTAAACAAGAAATAATAATAACAGCAATACCAGGGGATAGCAGAATAGAAGAAAAAGAAATAGAAAAAAATCACCAAATACAAAGATCTATAAATTGAAATTGAAAGGCTGTGGCAGAAAAAGACCAAAATAATCCCTGTGGTAATTGGTGCCCTGGGTGCAGTTCCAAAGACCTTGAAGAGCACCTCAACACCATAGGGGCCACAGAAATCACCATCAGCCAATTACAAAAAACAGCTTTACTGGGAACAGCCTATATTCTGCGATGATATCTATAACAATAAAATTCTGGCATCCCAGGTCCTTGGGAAGGACTCAATGTCTGTATAAAACAAACCAGTCAATAACACCTGTCTGACTGTGTAAACAAGAAATAATAATAATAATAATAATTATGCCTTTCATGCATAACTATCACAATGAACGGTCTGCAACAGTCAAATAGATCTATGGGCATTAAATAAAGAGTTTCGGTTCTTGAAGAAATGCTTTTGCAAACATTCATTTGAGAAAAAGAATAAGGCGCTTACATTTGACACACTGTGTGACATAGAAATTACCATACACAAGAGTTTCTTTAAACAAAGCAACATGTTAGAATTAAACCAATTAATGAGAATGTCAAGTAATTGTTCTCTTATCTCTAGCAACCAAGCATCAATCCATGTACAAAAGTCATGCCTGTCAATCAGTGTGAATAAAACTCTAACAAATTCCATGAATAATCTTTTGGCACCACAACTAGCTCAAGTGCCTGGACACAAACTGATCTTTTGGCTGGTGCTGGGCTTTCAGCTCACAATTGGTTGTTTTAATTCCTCAATCAGACTGTGTGTAAAATAAAATTAAGCCTCAAATTTCCATGTCTTACCCAAAGCTGTCAAAAATTCCAGCAATAAAAGATGAATAAAGAATAAAAAGAAAAGAAGAGCTCTATCTTTTCAAAATATAGTTTAAAATGTGCTGATAGGAAGCTGAATATTAGTGTTGTAAACGAAATCTAACTAGAGAGTAATCAAAGATGGCATTTTGGGGTTACAATCTCTGGCTTACCTTTTCTCAACCAAAACAAAATAAATGAAAGTTGAAAGAAACAGCTGCACATAACACCTTATTCAATATTGATGGTAACTGAAATATGGATTCGAATATGTTACTTCAGCCAAGTTCATGTGTTCTGTCATTGCCACAGTGTCAAATAAATATAATTTTATTCTGAGGAGAAATATAAAATCTGGGCTGATCTAAGATGAAGAAAAGCTCTTGAGAAACTCTCACTGTGTGTGCAAAATAAAGACACTGAAAGAATATGTAATTATTAGAGCTGGTACTCTATTAAGGAAATTACTCATTAGAGTTTTATTCAATTAATTACATTTCCAAAATTTGCAGATTCATACACTGTTTTCCACTTTATTTAAAACTATACATATAATATTGAGTGAACATGCTTGCTAACGATTTTGAATTTAAAAAAAATGGTTTGTGATGCTCCACAGGGCAGAAACTCCGGTTGGTTAGCTACCTTTATTTCGTTAAATTTAAAAGTTAATGTAAAGCAATTGTCTGCATGTGAAAATTAGGCTCTTACAATATTGATTACATGTTTTAATCATCAACTGATCTGTGTTAATGTATATTTGCCTACATTGTGGGATGGTACTAGGATTAGGCTGCCGTGGAAATCTGTGGAGTCATATCTCATGCACTTAATTTCCTTATATCCATCAGCCTCCCTCATTTTTTGGTGGGGGGGGGACTGTAATGCAAGATTGAACCTTAATGATGTAACACTATTTGATGGATTTGCTTTATGTCCTCCACTGATTAATGGCCATTCTAATATTTATACACGAGTCTTCATAGATAAGGTAGACAAATTTGCGGGATGTATGCTTATCCAGACTATTAACAACTTAGATTTATTTTTGTTAAATGGTGCTGTTAAAGGCGATCGCCCTGGACAGTATACCTTCTTGTCTGGGGCTAAACAGTCAACTATTGAGTATATAGCAACATCTCGAGACCTTCTTGAGAGGATAGCTGAATTTAGAGTCATCCTGAGACCAGAAAGTGCCTATCCTCTGCCTATCCTGTTGAGCTGTAATTTATTGGACAATGACTTTAAAAATTGAACATATAATTTGCAGCCAAGCATTAACACCGAGATAGCTTTAGGTGGGAAAAGAGTTAAATGGTCACAACACTCTGCCCAGGTAGTGAATGGTTGGCACATATCAGAAACGAATATGAGGACCCGCGAGCAGCAGCAGCAGCTTCTTCTTCCTTCCTTCTTCCTCCTTCCTCCTTCCCAGTCAGACAGGTGTTATTGACTGGTTTGTTTTATCCAGAAATCGAGTCCTTCCCAAGGACCTGAGATGGCTGAATTTTATTGTCAATATTGTTGCTGTTATTATAGATATTGTTGCAGAATATAGGCTGTTCCCAGCAAAGTTGCTTTTTGTAATTGGCTGGTGGTGATTTCTGTGGCCCCTATGGTGTTGAGGTGCTCTTCAAGTTGTTTTGGAATTGCGCCTAGGGTGCCAATTACCACTGGGGTTATTTTGGTCTTCTTCTGCCACAGCCTTTCAATTTCAATTTGTAGATTTTTGTATTTTGTGATTTTTTCTATTTCTTTTTCTTCTATTTTGCTATCCCCTGGTATTGCTATGTCGATTATTTTGACTTGTTTTTCTTTCTTCTCGACTACAGTTATATCTGGTGTATTGTGTGGCAGATGTTTGTCTGTTTGTAGTTGGAAGTCCCATTATATTTTTGCATCTTCATTTTCTACCATTTTTTCAATTTTATGGTCCCAACAATCTTTGGATACAGGTAGCTTTTATTTTTTGCAGATGTTCCAGTGTATCATCCCTGCTGCTTGTCATGCCTTTGTTTGTAGTCATTCTGTGTGATCTTTTTACAACAGCTGATAAGGTGGTCCACTGTTTCATCTGCTTCTTTACAAAGGCGGCACTTGCTGTTTGTTGTTGACTTTTCTACTTTTGCTCTTATTGCATTTGTTCTTAGTGCCTGTTCTTGTGCAGCCAGTATTAAACCCTCAGTTTCTTTCTTCAAGTTGCCATTCTTAAGCCATTGCCAGGTCTTGGTGATGTCCGATTTTCCACTTATATTGTGCAAATATTGACCATGCATTGGCTTATTTTTCCATTTTTCTGCTCGGTTCTTGACTTGTTCTTTCTTGTAGGCCTGCTTTGTTTCATTGGTGTTGAATAGTTTCTCGTTATTGACCATTTTAAGTGCATCTTTTTCACTGTTCTTGATATATTCTTCAAGGCCTCTTTTCTCCTCCTCTACTGTTTGATGGACTTGCAGCATTCCTCTTCCACCTGAGCTGCGAGGGAGGTATAGCCTATCTACATCACTGTGGGGGTGCAGAGCATGATTGATAACTTTAGGTGGGAAAAGAGTTAAATGGTCACAACATTCTGCCCAGGTAGTGAATGATTGGTGCATATCAGAAACGGGTATGAGGATACGTGAGCTGCTTTATTAATTATTTATTATTTCTTGTTTACACAGTCAGACAGGTGTTATTGACTGGTTTGTTTTATCCAGACATCGAGTCCTTCCCAAGGACCTGGGATGCCAGAATTTTATCATCAATACTGTTGGTTATTATAGATATTGTCGCAAAATATAGGCTGTTCCCAGTAAAGCTGCTTTTTGTAATTGGCTGGTGGTGATTTCTGTGGCCCCTATGGTGTTGAGGTGCTCTTCAAGGTCTTTTGGAACTGCACCCAGGGCGCCAATGACCACTGGGATTATTTGGGTCTTTTTCTGCCACAGCCTTTCCATTTCAATTTGTAGATCTTTGTATTTGGTGATTTTTTATATTTCTTTTTCTTCTATTCTGCTATATCCTGGTATTGCTATGTCGATTATTTTGACTTGTTTTTCTTTCTTCTCAACTACAGTTCTATCTGGTGTATTGTGTGGCAGATGTTTGTCTGTTTGTAGTCGGAAGTCCCATAATATTTTTACATCTTCATTTTCTTCAACTTTTTCAATTTGATGGTCCCACCAATGTTTGGCTACAGGTAGCTTGTATTTTTTGCAGATGTTCCAGTGTATCATCCCTGCTACCTTGTCATGCCTTTGTTTGTAGTCAGTCTGTGCGATCTTCTTACAACAGCTGATCAGGTGGTCCACTGTTTCATCTGCTTCTTTACAAAGGCAGCACTTGCTGTTTTTTGTGGATTTTTCTACTACTACTACTATTACTACTACTACTACTATTACTATTATTATTGATAAAATTTATACCCCGCCCAAACTTACGTCTCTGGGTGGCTAACAATTAAAGCACATATAAAAGATAAAACAATTCAACATATATCAACACATACAAGTTAAGACAATACAATAATTAAAAACCATAAAATTAAACAGTATTTTTAAATTAAAAACCTGAGAAGGCTTGGGTTTTAAAAAAGGGGTTTTCAAATGTTTTTTTTTTTTAAATAGCCAGAGATGGGGAGGATCGTAACTCAACAGGGAGCACATTCCACCATCTCGGGGCAGCAGCTGAGAAGGCCTGTCTCTGTGTGACCACCAAACGAGTTGGCGGTAACTGGAGACGGACCTCCTCAGACGACATCAATGGGCGGTGGGGTTCGTAACGAAGAAGTCGCTCTCTTAAATACCCAGGACCTAAGCCGTTTAGGGCTTTATAAGTTATAACTAGCACTTTGTATTTTGCCCAGAAACCTATTGGCAGCCAGTGTAACTCCATCAGTAAAGGAGTAATGTGGTCTTTCCGAGATGACCCAGAGACCAACCTGGCTGCCACATTCTGAACCAACTGAAGTTTCTGGACTACGTACAAAGGCAGCCCCATGTAGAGCGCATTACAGAAGTCAATCTTATGTCATATTTGGGGAATTTGGATTGTAACTTTGGCGTGCTTGCAGAACAACCTCTTGTAAATCATGATGAGTTCAGCCCAAGGAGAATCAGAGACGGGCACACAAAGTGTCCAGCTCAAGGAGAAACAGAGACAGGGTGACCTGGAAGTGACCTGGACTGACCCAGGCTAGAGAGACCTGATCTACCCATTGGGTTCAATGGCTAGACCAATGGGTAGATTCATTGGGTTTGCAGGAGAGCTGGTCTACCCATAGACTCCAATGGGTAGACCCAGTCTCTGTTTCTCTTTGGGCTGAACTCTCTGTCTGCCAGTCTCTGTGTTGCCTTGGGATGAACTCAGGCCAAGGAGACACATGAAACCTGATAGCTGGGGTAAGAGTTCATGTGCACCCTTAGCCTCAGCCAACAGACAGGTTTCTTAAGAGTGTCATGTGGGTGGGGAGCAGAGGGATCCACGAGGATCCTGCTGCTTCTCATGACCAGCCAGTCTGGGCTGCTCCAAGCTGGGTTAAGCTGATTATGAGAACAGCCTCCAGCTCTCCAGCAAACCCAATGGGCAATTGCTATACCGAATGGGTAAACCCAATGGCTCCAGAAGTAATACCCAATGGGTTTGCTGGAGAGCTGGTCTACCCATTGAACCCAATGGGTAGACCAGGTCTCCCTTGTAAAATTATTGAGTCTGCCCCATAAAAATTGAAATACCCCTTCCCCCAAAAATCAACCAAGTTCCCCAATTGCTATGTGGGTTGGGTGGTGGGTAATACTCATGGTGCCCTGCCATCCAACACACTTTGGCGCCTTTAGCCCTTCGAAAAACCAGCCAAATTGATCCAAAGCAAATCAAATTTGAAGCAAATTGACCCAGATTTGATAGCAGTAGATTCGAGCTTGAATCTAATTGGGCTGATTCGATTCAAACACAAATCGAATAGCAAAATTCAATTCATGCACAATCCTAAAGATGCATGCATGAAAGCAAGGAATTGTACCTCAGGACAGATAAAGAGATGGTGGGATAACATTTGCTACCCTAAATGAGTTTAAGTCTCCAAGTCCAGATGAACTTCATCCCCGGATACTGAAGAGATCACATCCCCAGATGTGATCTCAGAACCTCTTCCCGTAATCTTTTAAAATTCTGGAGAATGGTGAGATGCCTGAAGACTGGAGACAAATGTCAAAAGGGGGGAATATGAGAAGCCAGGAAACGACAGACCTGTCCGTCTGTCGTAAATACCTAGAACAGATTATTAATCTGTCTGTGAGCACCTAGGAAAAAATCAGGTCATTAGTAAGAACCAGTATGGATTTTCAAGAGCAAGTCATGCCTGTGGATCTCATCTCATTTTTTGATACAGCTACTAGTTTCATAGATCATGTTGTGAACATAGTGTATCTTGATCTGACAAATCCCCACAATATTTTTGCTAACTAGTTGGTAAAATATGAGCTAGATGATGCTACTGTTAGGTGCTTTCACAGCAGGGTGAAGAAATGTATGAGGCAAATATATTCATTCATGGTTCCATATCATCCTGGAGGATGGTACTGAGTGAGTGCCACGCTCAAAGGGCTCTTCCTGTGTCCTGTGCTGTTTAACATTTTCATGAATGACTTGGAGGAGGGAATGGTGGTGGGGGTGCTTATCAAATCTGTAGATGATGCAAAACTGGGGGTGTGGAGCTAGTCAGCTATTTGTCAGAGATGCTGTATCAGTTTCCTGCTCTGAGCAGGGGTTGTATTTGAAGACCCCAAAGGCAGCTTCCAGCTCTAAAACTCTATGATTCTATCAGGAACACTGATCCTCCACTTAGATTCTGAAGTAGTACCACCTCAGGACTCTCCTCTTTATTTTGCTGCATGTGTAGACTAGACCTCCGAATGTAAGGATATGGGGAAATTACCAGGTGACTTTAACCTGTCTGTCTGGGCCAGTATTTAGAAGCAGAATGTTCCCAGATTGCATGAGCGCTTGTAGCTGAACTCTTCCTAATTCAGATTCTGAGGGTATGTAGGATCCCATTGATTAGTATGGCAATGTGTATTAGCAGCAGTAACTATTCAGTTATTTTGCAATCAAGGAGATAATTTAGAGCCAGCACACACATTTAATGCCACACACATACCTCAATATGACACAATGGACTAATCAAGTGAACTGTAATTCCCACCCCCAATCTCTACTTTCTGTTCTGAAAGATACTGGTCAATACAAAGCTAAAATATAAAATGAGATCTCTGATTTAGATGTTCCTCTAAACGTTTGGTTAACATGTATTGTTGTGGTTTAGTTCTTGACTTGTAGAAAGAAGGATTGAAGGAAAATGGAAGGACACAAACAAATTAAACCCAGACTATTATTTCTTCGGAGCTTCAGACAGTGCTTTCCCTACCCATATCAGTGAAGCAGATCCCATGGGAAAGTGTCTGGATGAAGGACTTTTTATAGTGTCTTACTGCATGTCCCAGTACAACCCCCTCTGCTCCTGAAGTTGTAATCTTTCAGCTGAGATTACAACTGAAAGTGTGTGAAGCACAATTAGAACTATAGCTTAGTTTAGAATGACATGAAAAATGCTGATTTTAATCCCAGGAGATTTTGGCACACATTGTTAAATAAACATCATTATCTTAACTTTGTTAAGATTCCCCCCTCTGATGAACTCTGCTGCAGTTTTCTTTTTTTCTGATTTTGAAATTAATGCATTTCCTCTGTAATGAGGGTAAATCTTTTTCTGCCGCATCTCTATTACATGCATTTGAACATAGTAATTTAATCTAGCCATTAAAAATGAGTTAAGGGACATTTCTTAATAGCTAGCTCCTAGCTCTGGGGTTAAACCACCTAAATTAAAACTTGATGGATTTCTAGAATTATTCACTGAAACAGCTGGCCAGAGGTGAAAAAAGAATTCTTTTAAAAACCCACAAATTTGTAAAATTCATTGTAAAATTGAACAGCCTGGTGACATTGTGGACGTGATTATATAATTTAAGATGACAACCTACATTTTGGATGCCTTCTTTTTTGTAATAACAGGAGTGTAGTCTTGGGAGAGTAACCAAAGATGGGGATAAAATTTTAGATCAGTGAAATTCTATGAGGCTATTCCCACAATCAGCAAGAATTGAGCTAGGGAAGGCTAGACTGATTTCTCCCGACCGTGGGAAGCAACAGGAGCTGTGTGGCTCCTGGTGGTAAGCCTAAGCCCACTTAAATCCCCCCCTTAAGTGAGGTTAGCAGAGCACGCTCTCTGCTAACCCCATTTATCTGATTGTGTGTCACTGCAGTGCCGACCCATGCCACAGCAACTCATTGCCTCCCGACTGGGGAGGCTACAACAAGCCTTCCAGGGTTCAAGTTCAAGTTCTTTAATGTTACAGCCACAAGCCAAAACAAAAGAAAAAGTTTACAATTATAAACAATAAATAGAGTTTATATAATTAGAACTGGTTAAAATTAAAATTAAAAAATTTCTAACAGACTCAGAAACATGGTGAAAATAAAATTAAAACAATAAAATATCCTTATTAACCATCTGGTGACGTGTATTAATGGCAGCAGCACAGAATTTAGCCACATTGGATGTAATTACAACTCTGAGTCCGAAAGCAACACGGAACAATAAAATTGCTCCTGTCGACCAGGGAATTTACAAAGCAAAGGTGTGATGAAAGTCACAAATATCCTTATAGAACAAGCAGAATAATAAAACATGTTCAATAGTTTTGACCTGATCCAGCCCACAAGGGCAAAGTCTTTCAGCAAATGGAACCCCTCTATAGCACCCTTCTAGAACTGCCTTCTAGAACTGCCGAGGGTAAACAGTGGCAGTGAGCCAAGGTAAAAGCTTTCCTATACCTCAGAAATTCCAACCATGTAAAATAATTCATTGCAGACTAATATCTTCTTTCCTCCGTGATGTAAAATTTGGAGACCTTCCCAAGGTCATTTTGCCGCTTGGAGTCAAAAACCCGTTTAACCAGCAACCTTGCCTGATCAAAACCCAGCTTGGACAAAATTGTGACAGAGAGGCCCAAAGTAGCTATTTTAGCCTCAATAGACTGGATGCACCTAGAGCCAAAATCATCCTGTAAAATTAGGGGAGCCAGGCCATCTGGATGATAAATTAGTTTAAGCCAGTAACAAAGTATAGTAATCCAGACAGTGGCCTCCACCCCAATAAAGCCCATCTCCAAACGGGTAGCAGCATTTGAAACAGATCTTGGGGTATTAAAAGCAGTTCTCAAAAATTTTGACTGCACACATTCCAGAGTTGCTATATTTGAAAAACAACCCAACTGCACTCCATAAAGTAATTGAGACAATGGCTTAGCTTTAAATAGTTTAAAAGCTGCTGGTAAGTAATAGCCACTTTTTGATTGCAACTACTGTAGAATGGCAAGTGAGCTTATCTGGGCATTGGAAGCTACATAGTTCGCATGGGCCTTCCTGGTGCCCCCAGCATGGAAAACTACCCCTAGGTACTTAAAAAATAATACCTGCTCAATAAGTTGTCCCTCAATCCTCCAAGTGCAAATCTTAGGTCTCCGTGCGAAAGCCATTATTTTGGTTTTCTGAAAATTTATCTCCAAAACTTCCTTCTTGCAGTGCAGATGTAATGCACTTAGCATTTTTCTGAGGCCAATTGGAGTCCTCGACAAGAGGACCGCATCATCTGCATAAAGCAAGATAGATATATGCCTCCCTGCAAATTTAGGAGGGTGGAAATCTAAAAGGCTCAATTGACCTACCATAGAGTTTATGTAGTAATTAAATAAGGGCGGAGCAAGTATGCAGTCCTGCTTAACACCTCTCTGAGTCACAATAGCACTCGTTAGAAGGCTGCATCTAACTTTAAGAGAAGTGTCCGAATATAGTGCTTGGAGCAGGTATAACAAACGACAGTCTATGGAAGAAGACCCCAGGTTTCCCCAAAGCTTAACCCATGAAATAGAATCAAATGCTGCCTTCAGATCTACAAAGGCAGCATATAAGGAGGTCGTACCTGGGGAGGAATATTTCTCAATGAGATGTTGCAATACGAAACAACGAATCGGTAGTAGATCAACCCTCCCGGAAGCCAGCCTATTCATCAGCAAGAAGGTTCTCGTGATCCAGCCAATCCTTTAAATTATCATGTAAATGTTTTGCATAAAGCTTACCAATGATGTTAAGTAAGCGATGGGTCTATAATTGGCTGGATTGGGGGGCTCCCCAGAATGCCCTGCATACTCACACGGGTCATTCTGGGACTTCCAGGGGCCAGGAGGCCGCTGAACCACCCCACCCCAACCGGCTCCGTGACAGAGCTAGTAATCGTCTAGGTGGCTGATCTGGTCAAGCCCTCTCTCCCCACAAACCCCATTCAGGCTCTCCACACTGCTTGTGTGGAGCACTTTTATGCCTACTTAACAGGCATCATCTAGACTTCTCTGTACAAAGCAGTGCTTTTTCCACAACCAGGGCTGGTGGCAGGGGTTAGCTTCAGTGGCCAACTATCAAGGGCTCACTGAATGGTCCAATGGTGTCCCACTGCACCCTTAACCTTTATGTGGTGATGACAGAGTGACTCTTGGGGCTCACCCACATAGGAGAGTAATAAAGAGCCAGTTTTCAAAGACCCCCGGAAACCTGGAATCAACAAGATAGATAGGAACTCAAACCTATCTTAAATTCATGTATCTCCCACTTACAAAATTCTTGACTGTTTTGAAAAAATAGAAGTGAAGGATATATTTGTGTCCTTTAGCTTTTTTAAAAATAAGTTCCCTTTGTTTTCAATTCCTTACATTTCTAGCAGCCTTCTTTCTATTTTTAGCCAGATATGGCAATATGGCTTGTATGTATATTAATCATGCATGAGTACCTAATGCCCTTTAGGTGGTATCTTCTCCCCCTAGACTCTAGTATCAGTTTTTCTCTCCACTCTGGAGACATGGTACTCACATATGCTTCTTGAGCTTATCAAGAAGTTTAGCTTCTTGATGAGCTTAAATGGGGGACAAAGAAGTAACTTAAAACTGATTTGCAAAATCTTTCAGTAAAAACCTTTCATGCCAAGTCTTAAAAAATTGCTAAAAGGATCAGCATTTTGAGGGGAAAATTCAGTTAAACGCAAAGACTAAGGGCCTGTTGTTTCTATCAGCAGCACTGCCTCTCACTGTCCTCTGGATCTCAGTGTCCCTGGTTGTTATGGGGCTTCTCTCTTCTTCCTGCTTTTGGTTCCTCCTGCCTGTATATAGGAAATATCTTCAAAACATAACTAAGAAACTCTATAACTTGTAATTTGAAAGACAGAGAGGTCATACTGGGCTCTGCGGAGAGAAAAGGCTTAGCAGATGATCAAGACAATCGCAGACGATCAAGCCTGCCACCCTGGGTAGCTGGACTGGCTGCTCACATGACTAGCAGCTCTGTCATGGAGCCAGTGGGGGCTGTGGGGATCATGGGTCGAGCAGCCACCGGAAGTCTGGTGATCGCTTCCTTGTGATCGTGGGAATAGCTACAGAGTGATGTATGCTGCCAGCCTATGGGTCATGCTCTGTCAAGAACTATAAAACCCTAGAGTTCCCTGTGCAAGTGCCCCCTCCTTTCCACTTCTGCCTTAGAGAGCCTGGTCTGGCAGCTCACTGTTCATAATCTTTCTTATTGTGTTCTAACAAGGTTTCTGTTGGGCTATACCAAATCTCACAAATCCTAAGCATCCCCTATAGATAGTGGGACTTTGCAGAAATGTTCTCAAGCACACGCTACAATTTAGACTCATATTTTCCCTGGGCTCCGCAGATGGGTTTGGAGCCCAGGCTAGGCTTCCATCAACCACCATCCCACTGTATGGCATGCTTAGGCCTTGTGAGGTTTGGTAGAGCCAAAGAGAAACCTTGTTAGAGCAGATCGGGCAAGATTATGAACAGTGACCTGGGCAGAAGCATTTTCTTCCCCTATCAGTGTTTGAGCTCAGGCTCTGTTTCCAGGCACATCTGAAGGTCAGAACCTTTCCCCCTTTTCCGCTTTAGAAATTAAGCAACCATACTCACATTTTCATTCATAACGGAGCTCCTAGACTTTCCTTGCCTTCATAAGGTCATTTATTGCATAATAAGCAGATACATGGGATATCACTTCAGTTAAATGATACATATGAAAAATGAGAGTAAATAATGCATACCTCATTTGGGTGCATGAAAGTTTCAAAAGAAAGGATGCCCGGGAGTAAAAGCCCAGAAGCATATATATCAGGGAAAATAATTACAAACACAACCAACAGAATAGAAGTCCCATTTAAATAGACAGAAATACTGACACTAGGAAGTATGAGCCACAAGATCCAGTTCATACAGCCTTCACTTTGATCCATCTTGGGAGATCTGAACACACACAAAGAGGCTGAAACATATGCATCACTTGCCATTGGCATAGCTAAGGGAGAGGGGGCCCGTGTTCACCCCTCTACCCAGCTGCCCTTCAGAATGAGGGAGATAAAGAAAATAGGGAGGGGTAGAGCTGGGGGATCCTCAGAATCTGCAGGGCCCGGGTTCTTTGAACCCATTTGCTCAATTATAGCCACACCCCTGTCATTTGCAGATTGGAAACTGTAGGCATAAATCTGACGGGTATTTGAATGTGCTCCACGATGACGATGCAACAACTATAGTATATAGTATATACAGTATATAGTATATACAGAGCATGGGTAAATTAGTGCAACAAGAGAACAGCCAAACAGAACGTCTAGCTAACTGCACTGGTGCAGTTGGGAAGCAATTTTTTTAAAATCCTCTCCTTCCCCTGGAAGTCCTCTCTATCACCTGAAAATATGTCCCCAATGACTGCACAACCCTCAGGGACATATTTTTTGGGTGGCACAGATGGCTTCCTGGGGAAAGGAGAGGGCGTCAAACATTGCTCTTTCCTGGTGCTTTGTTTTGAATTTGATGTACCTTCCATGCACATTATCACATAACTAATTGCATGTAATCAGAGATTTATTGGTGGCTATAGTCCGATTCAAAAATTATATTGTACGAGTGTACAGATGTCTGTACACTCATACAGCATAGTGTCTGAATTGGCATAATATCTGAATCAGGGTGTCTTTTATACTTAAATACACCTGTTTACCTGTGTTCATTTAAAAAGTGGACCTGGATACAGGCACTTCAATTGCATGGTACAGATAGCAAGTGTATTCTGTACCAGCGTTCAGCATAACATGTGAATGACTGACTGTACTTGTGTACATTGCACAACACTCATTGTACAAGTGTTGAACATAACATGTGAATAGGCCTCATGTTCATGATGTGAAAAGGTTGACCATAAACCAGGTTTCATGAACACGAGAGCTTGACTGTAGTATCTTCAGTAGGTGCCAATGTATCCTTTGATAACTACCCTGTTATCTTAACAAGTTACTCCTATGGGATGTGAAATAGAGTAAGGAAACGTTTTATATCTGCCCCTGCCCCTAATTGGCTTTCCTCTCCTTCTTTCTGCTCTCTGCTTGTAGCAAACTATAATCTGGATGGAAGCTCTTCTGACATTGATGTTTAAATATCCTACCCTATCTCAGTGTAGCAGTAGTAGTATTTGGGACTAGATTAACTTCAAGTGCCTACCAGCCCTGTGATTCTATTTAAACCTCTTTTTACATAATAAACAGAGATCTTCAGTCCACCCTCACTTCCTCCCTGCTGAATTACAAAAAAAGAGGGATTGCTTCCAACATTAGCAGTATCGCACAAGGAGTATTGTGTGTAACTGATCTCTATGTTTACTGCTCCCAATCTTTGTTAGTATTTATTATTTTAATAGTGTTAATACCCAGAGCTCCTATTCTATTGATTATGGTGCTAAATAAACATCAAACAGGCTGCCTAAGCCCAAAAGACATTTAAAGGCTTGCTCTAATTCTTTTTATAATCAATTCTTCGGCTTTCATTCACATCACTGAGAGCTAAATCATTCTACAGAAAAAGTGCAATGGATGGATTTAGAAAACAGTACTGGAGACTAGCAGGAAGTTAGATAAGGGGAACACAGCAAAAGGAGCATGTGGTGGCATCTATTAGACATACTGTATACAAGTGGAGATAAATATGCATACTCTGCATATTCATAGAATACCTTCTCTATACTAATCTCTACTCATATATCCTATTTGCACTACTTATATCCCCATTTGCAAACTGCTTATCCCTGTGTGTGTGTGTGTGTGTGTGTGTGTGTGTATGAGAGAGAGAGAGAGAGAGAATTTTCAAAGCTGCAAACTGAATGCCATGCAAGTAATATCTGGATCTCTCAAGAATTCTGCTAATCCAAAAGAATAGTATAATATTGTTGTTGATTAGCTGAACAGAAATATAATGGGCAAGACACGTTGGCTTCTGCCTTCTTCAATGGTCTGTTGTTATAGGCAAGATATATTAGTTGCAGTAACAGTTACAGAATACCCAAGAGGAAGTGTTCAGCAATCGAGGATTGGCTGCAGCTGAGATGTCAGGTGTTGTTGTCCTCAAGGCTGAGGCCTCCTGGGGCTAGTGTTCCGAGTACACAGATCCAAAAATTCTCTCTTGCTTCCTATTTCACTGCATCTGATGGCATCTCAGTTGCACTAATGGATAAGTCTGATAGTTTGTGTTCTCCAGTGTTAATAACTGAAAGATCGTATCAAATCAAACAGAACATCAGCTGCAGATCCTGTAATGTGACTGACTACAAAAAATGGGTAAGACAACAATTGACCAATGTACATGCTTCCACAATCACAAGTCTGCAATAAAAACCAGTAGCCGAACATGTTAACACTGGCAAACACAAACTGTCAGACTTATCAATTACTGCAGAGATGTCATCAGATGCAGCTAAATTGGAAGAAAGAGAACTTTTGGTTGTACATACTTGGAACACTAGCCCCAAGAAGCCCCAACCTTGAGACTGAACACTAGTCACTGCATTGATGATACTGTTTCATCTATACCTCTTCCCACCAAGAGCACATGGCTTATTCTTCCCATAATCCTGTGCTGGCAGTTTCACTTCTTAGCAGTTGAGATGTTCCATGAATATGAAAACACCACAGTGGCTGAGCAGATTGTGGTTCCTTGTAACAAAGTGAAGCTGGAGTTCTCGGAGCCAAAACCAGAAGGTCTTAAAGACTGCAACTGCCCACCTCCTTATTGGAGATAGTCAGTAACTCTATGCATGACCAAAAATGTTGGGTTCTGATCTGACCCAACAGTGAGACTGGTAAGAGGACCATGTTGCTTCCCACAACTGTTGTCAGTGTCACGACCCCGGTCTCTCCATGGTCGTTCTCTTGTTTTTCTTTTCCGTCTCACCTCCCCCAGGCAGGGCCTCAGAGTTTTTAAGGGGAGGGGGCTTGGTTCACCTGAGTTCTCCTCCTCCAGGCTCCTTGGGGTCACTATGGTGGTCTTTCTCTGGAGGCCTCCACCTCTCACCTCACTTAGGCAGGGCCTCAGAGTTTTTGAGGGGAGGGAGCTTGGTTCACCTGAGTCCTCTTCCTCCAGGCTCCTTGGGGTCACTGCGGCAGTCTTTCTCCAGAGGCCTCCACCACTCACCCTCCAACTGCCCCTCATCACTGCTCAAGCTTCCCTTAAATTCCTCCTGACAACTTATGCATCACCTGCCCCCACTGATTGGACCTCCGCCCTGCCATATCAGCCTGCTCTCATACTTATCCCCCTCAACTGTGCCTCTGTCTTCCATTGCCTCCTCCCTCAGTCGCCCCCACCCTTCCCCTATCCTTTCTAGACTGTCTCCTTGGTCTTGCAGCATCTAGGCTGGCCGCTTGTTGGGTTGCTCTGCCTGGCCACATGCCCCGCCTGGGGCCTTTCTGGCCTTGGCTGCCAAGGGAACGCCGGGGCCAGTAAGGTTGGAGGGGGCCCGCGCCAGACAATCAGACTGAACCCGACTGGAACTCTGACATTTCTGTGGGACTTCCCTCTTGCTTTGTCTTTCAAGACATTCTCTTGCTTTCTCCTCCTCCCCTCCTTTCTCTGAGACTCAGATATAGGCAGGGGACAGCTGCTTCCATTCTTCTCCATCCTAGAGGAAACAGGAAGTTAGCTGGTTGCTTTGCTGGGAGAGGCTTGTATTTAAAAAGCAACCTTTTAAAAAAGCTATCCTTCTACCTATCTGAGCGGCCTGAGTAATCCCAAGAGCTGCTGGAATGCTCAGGCACCATGTAGGACAGCTTTTCTTCTAGGAACCCAAATAACACCGAGTTTGCAAGCAGACTGCAAAGAGTTTGAAAAAGGTCTGTCCAAATGGATGACATGACAAATGGGGTTCAGTGTAATTTAAGTGTCATGGCCCAGGGGAAATATCTTAGTGCTCACATGTAGTCTCCAATTCAAATGCAAACCAAGGCAGACCTTGCTTAGCAAAGGGGACAATTCCTGCTTGCTACCACAAGACCAGCTCTCCTCCCACTTCGTCAGAGGAGAACTTTGAAGACTTAGATGGAGAGGAGGGCCTAGACTGGGAAAAGAATATTTGCCAATGTATTAATTATAATTGAAGAGAATATTTTGGAGAATTATTCTATCTGTTCTATTAAATGCACTGACAAATATTCTTTTCCAAGTGAGCTCCCAAGCCACCATGAGATAGTCAGTGGAGTAGCTGCCCTGCTAGAGAATTTCATGGTGGAAGAGTCCCAGGAAACAGCAAGGCCTCCACTTCTTGCACCTGAGCTCTATCCTGTTACCTGACTCTGATCAATCCTCCCCGGAACTAAAGCTCATGCCTGAACAGTGCAGCTCCTTTAATTCCTGAGCAAGAGTCCTCTAGGAAAGTAGAGCTTCATGCATACCTTTCAGGTTGAGAGCTTTAAATTTTTGTGGAAAAATAGTCTATAAATATTAATCATGGATGATATGAAGACTGACTTACTCAATGGAAGTCCCATAGAGTCTTTTGGAGTACTTGCCAAGCAGTACTGTTGAGTAGCTTAGTTTGGATTTCAGATGATGGTGATATTGGCTGACATGATGCTCAGCATGCTAGCAGTGGTGCAAGCCATGCCAGAGCTGCTGTGGACTTGTGGGGAATGGGAATAATTCTGGGAGCTCTGCTTACACAACTGCTCATTTTCAACAGTGTCAGAGTACCTTACAAGTCCCCAGCAGCCCTGGCATGGTTCAGTCCGTCACTGGCATGCTGTACATTATGTCAGACAACCACAACCCTTAAGACCCATTAATTTCAATAAAATTTGCTCATGACTAACTTAGCCTGGATGCTGCTCAGTATTAGTGTAAAAAACCATAGAGCTCTATAGTGTTTTGTTAATATATACATGTGTCTGGGAACGACTGGGAGAGGGGAAGCAGGGGCGGAAGGACTCACCCCACAATCTGGCTGGGTGTGCCCGCGGTCACATATGTGTCCCATCATCCTCGACTGATGGTGTGGTTGGGTGCGCACTGGCTTCAGCAGCCAATCAGATGCCAGTTCAGCCCCGACAGGCAGGGGATGAGAAAGCAGCAGGCCAATGTGCCTTGCACCTCCTCCAAGGGATGGCAGTTGCCCCAGGTGGTGGTCCTGCTCCCATGAGAGGTGTGACATCTGTGGAAGCCTATTTTGCAGATGGTGGCTAGCCTATGAGTCTGGAAGGACAAAGACTCCTTGTAGCAGAGAAGGGGAACTTGAGAGGAAGTCTGAGGTCTAGCCTCAGATGGGGCATCTTGGGGCTTCACAACATGATATTATTTATCATTTATAAATAACTGGTTAAAATTTTCCCCCCTAAAAATCTGTGGATCTCTTCCTTGCCATTACAGGCTCCCACACCTGAGATCCATGCCCTGCTTATGTTTTACACAATAATCATTGGGTATACTTTTTGAAATGGCTTTGGTTTCTTCTTCTCACTCTGTATTTCTATTTGGTCGAGAAAATAGCATGAAGTTGGAAGTAGAGCATGCAGTAATTATTTGAAACATGAGGAAAGGCTTGGCCTTTGTCTGCATCACTTTAGCCCAGAAAAAGAAATCCGTGGTGACTCCACAGAGTACACCCAAGGTTGTCATCACTTTGCCAGAAGGCCTGAATGCTTGTAGAGCAATAACAAAGCATCAATGTTAATGATGACATGCTGAGAGGGAAGTAAGAAATCATTTGCCATAATAGATTGCTCTCTGCTACACCAGCAAATCTTTGCATTAAATGATCCCATTTTCCTTGAAAGCATATTTTAAAATGTAAACCTCACAGAGTCATTGAGCTTAATATCATTAAGAACGCAGCTTACAGAGACCAAATAGCACAGCATGACAAATGACAAAGCCTGCATTTCTTCTGATAATCTAAGATAAACAGTGCCTCTTGTAGCTGTTTGTGAGACATTCTTCAATTCAAAACTCTGCAGGATGGTTTTATTAAGTGATGGGGCTAGGGGGATATTTTTATTTGAGAGAATTTGCATTCATTGGAAATTCTGGTATCACATAAGAAACTAATATTGCCTGCTGTTTAAGTGTTTTGTTTCTTTTATCCCCTCTCTCCCCTGGCTGCACTGAGCTATTGCTTTACAACCAGTCTCCTGTATTAAAAATATTCACTTGCTTCCCATCCACCCCCAACCCCCGACAGACTTACTGCATAACTGTAAGTATGTTTACTCAGAAATCAGTCCGATTGAGCTCAATGAAGCTTACTCTAGTGAACGGGCTAAAGATTCCTGCCTTCGATAGATTTTAAGGCTTCAGTGGATATAAATGGGAGCACTGCAACCTTCAGCCCTTCGTCAAGAGATCTGTGGACCCAACTACTTGTTGTGCTGAACACCAAAGCCCTATCTGGATGTTAGAAGAAAGGGGCTGTATGCTTGAGCCTGTCAATCACAGTAGTGCCTGTCATCAGGCTTAAAGGCAAATACTGTACTCCTGAGTGACGCACCAGAGGCAACTGAGAGGCACGCTAGGGTGGGACTTCTGGCATGCTTTGGGAAGCTTGTGCTTGTGTACAGCTTCTTTGTTATAATATCCAAACATCTTGCCCTTGCATGCTTGTCTAACAGAAATTACAGCTGTGAGGGGAGGGAATCCAAATTGGTACCAATCATCATGGCATGATAGGTACCATGGCATGGTACTATGACATTCTTTCCACAATGGTTGTAGTAGTATAGATTTGTAGCACAGAGTGACTCTGAGGAGGAGGGAGCAAATCAGGCAAGAGGAGCCAGCCCCCGCCCCCACCACGGCCCAACCCCAGCCCCAGGCCTGACTAGAGCCTGAGTCAGCCATCTGGGACATCCCAGAGCCAGAGGCCCAAGACCAGCAATCACTGAGCCCAAGCCTTCCTCCGATGAACCAGTCTTTTCCACATCACATACTTTATCTTTTTCTACTAGCTTGCACAACAGCAGCAACAATGGGCCCTGGCTCTGACCAGTCTGCCTTGTATATTAAGAAACCTATACAGTGAGCTGTCATAATGCCCTCCTAGGAGGTCTGAAGTGCCTTCCGTTGCTCATTCTGCAGATATGTGCCTAGCACAATCCAGTGCAATGTGGGTTCCGTGTGCATATAACTCCTGAAGACTGGATTTCACTGCCACTGGTACCATGAAGCCATCATTTTGCATGGACAGAGACCTCTGGAATCTGTGTGCTTTGGCCAAGGCTTGATGATGCCTATTGCTCCTATTGCTAGGCAACTGAAGGAAGCAGTCATCTTAGGGGTGACTTGAAACTGACGTGTGTATGCATCTTTAGGAATTGAGAGCCAAACAGATCATTGCCACATCATTGGTCCTGATGAACTTGCTATGTATTTTAATTTTTGAAATCATCTGCACCTTTGTACTTTAATTATACATTGTTTTAATAATATTGTAAACCGCTATGAGACTATTTTAATGAAAAGCGTATATAAATTGAACAAACAAATAAATAATTATCACTTTTTGAAAGTGGCAATTCTCTTTATTTAGCAGTGGGAGAGCAACTGGCCCTATCCATCCCCAGCACAGCATCCCTGCAGTGGTTGTTGCTGGTGTTTCTCTTATGTTTCTTAGTTAGATTGTGAGCCCTTTGGGGACAGGGAGCTATTTTATATATTTATTTTTAAGTACATAATTGCGTTGTGAACTTTTGTTGAAAAGCGGTATATAGATACTCGTATTCATAATGCCAACCCATATCCTGGAGTAAGCATTCCCAAACATCCTTGCCACTTAAGTGCCCTTCCCTGTGGACTGTAGGCTGTCCACTAAAACTCATTCTGTCTTCTCCCAGATGTAGAAGCTGAGTTGCAAATTCAACATTTTATATATTACTCCAACACATTGCATACTAGTCTACTCTTCTGTAGTGGCCACACTTCAAGACCTGTACTGCTAATTTAGAAGGAAATAGGTATGGGCTGGGAGATATGTTCTGGGGGTGAAGAAGCAGCCTTTATCATATCCAACCCTTTAACTTAAGATAGTGGCTTCTTGTGAAGGTCTGGGTCCATGAGCCACATTGGGACCCATAAAGGACCTCGATGTTGCAAGCTACAGAAAAGATCTGGGATCTGAGCCCACAAGGCATGGCTCAGGCCCACAACCTTCCCCATTTCAGTAATTAAACTTTTCCATGCTATCTAAAGGAATACTATGCTCTCTTCCAGTTTTTCAAGCCATTATCCATGCATTCACCAACATCAAGCAACATGGAGGACTAAGGCACTAAATAATTAATCTGGGGCACATTCTCACAATTGTTAACATCTGTGCTGCCTCTATGTTACTACAGGGGATTTACTCTATGTTACTACAGGGGATCATTACAAAATTGATTGATTGATTAAGTGCCGTCAAGTCGGTATCGACTCTTAGTGACCACATGGATAGGTTCACTCCAGGATGATCTGTCTTCAAAAGGTGCAAAGAGGCACCTTTTAACATGGTGATTCTCTTTATTGAGCAGGGGGAGAGTAACTGGCCCTATCCACCCCCAGCACAGTACCTCCAGTGACTGTTGCTGGTGTCTATCTTATGTTTCTTTTTAGATTGTGAGCCCTTTGGGGACAGGGATCCATCTTATTTATTTATTATTTCTCTGTGTAAACTGCCCTGAGCCATTTTTGGAAGGGCAGTATAGAAACTGAATTAACAATAACAACTACAACAACCTGGCCTTTAAGGTCTCTCAGTGATTAATTCATTGCTGTCGTAATCGAGTCCATCCACCTTGTTGCTGGTCATCCTCTTCTTCTCTTTCCTGCAACTTTCCCCATCATTATGGACTTCTCGAGGGAGCTGGGTTTTCGTATAATGTGTCCAAAGTATTCTGGATTGATTTGTTCTATGATCCATTTGTTTGTTTTTCCTGGCTGTCCATGGTATCCTCAAAAGTCTTCTCCAACACCAGTTCTAAAATGTCAATGCTTTTTCTATCTTGTTTCTTCATATACCCCTATAATTGATTTGACAAACTGGAAATTCATTTTTTACCTATCAGACTTACAATGATGAGAAACATTTTTCTTGGTAAGCAGATTGAGGAATAAAGAGTTTTAAAAATATTTCATGAATAAAACTGAAAAACATTATGTTCACAAATCTGTGCAATCATTATTATGTTTTTTAAAATAATTACATGGCTGATACATATTTATGAAAGCTTCCAAGATTTTTGTGACTTTTAGAATGATTAAAAATTCACAGCAGTCGTCTGGTAAGCAGTATGCACAAAACTGTAGGTGATGGTATAAGTGTGCAACCCATGAAAGCATACCAATTAGGACACACTGTAGGATTTTCCCCCTTGTGAGATAAACCCAGCTTCCCCACCATCACCATACACACACTTTGCAACACAGGAGATCAGGTCTTGTGGTAGCAAGCATGAATTGTCCCCTATGCTAAGCAGGGTCCACCTCCCGTTTGAATGGGATACTACATGTGTGAGTACTGTATGGGGTCAATCTGAGAAGAGCAGAAGGATCTCCAAGATAGGGCTCAGAGAGACTCCTGCCTGCAACCTTGGAGAATCTGCTGTCAGTCTGTGTAGACCAGACCTGCTCAACTTTGGCCCTCCTGCAGAAGTTGGCCTACAACCCCATAATCCCTGGCTATTGGCCACTGTTGCTGGGGATTATGGGAGCTGTAGTCCAAAAACAGTTGGGGGAGAGGCAAAGTTGAGCAGGCCTGGTGTAGACAATACTTAGCTAGATGGAATAATGATCTGACTTGGTGTAAGGCGGCTTCCTATGTTCCTATGTACTAGTCAGTGAATGGAGCACTAATTTAGTTGACTGCTTTGTCTACCCACTGCACCCGATGCTAGCTGCATCCACCTTGCTGCTGGTCATCCTCTTCTTCTCTTTCCTTCAAATTTTCCCAGCATTATGAACTTCTCAAGGGAGCTGGATCTTTGCATAATATGTCTGAAGTATGATAGTTTGAGCGTGGTCATTTGTGCCTCGAGTGAAAATTCTGGAATGATTTGTTCTATGACCCATTTGTTTCTTTTCCTGCCTGTCCATGGTATCCTCAAAAGTCTTCTCCAGCACCAAAAGCATCCATGCTTTTTCTATCTTGCTTCTTCAAAGTCCAGCTTTCGCATCCATAGAATGTCATGGGAAAAACCATTGTCTGAACTATTCTAATCTTTGTAGGTATAGACACGTCACGGCATCTAAATATCCTTTCCAAGGTCTTCATTGCAACCCTACCAGCCTTTGCTAGTCTGAGGTGTATATCTTGACTACTGGATCCTTTACTGTTGATAGTCAATCCTAAAAGGCAGAAGCTATCCACATCTTCATTGTCTTCATTATCAATTCTAAGGCTGGTTGCTGTACACTTTGTCATTAGTTTAGTCTTCTTGACATTTATTCATAGTCCCATTTTTTCACTGTGCTCCTTGACTTTCATTACTAGAGCTTGCAGATCATCCACATTCTCAGCTATCAGAGTGGTATCATCAGCATAGCGCAGGTTATTGATCTTTCTTCCTCCAATTTTAAAACCGTGCTCATCTTCTTCCAATCCAGCTTTTCTCAGTTCGGCATATGAGTTAGGCATATAAATTGAAAAAAGAAGGAGAAAGTATTCTGCCTTGTCTTACTCCTTTGCCGATCTGGAACAAGTCTGTTTTACCATGTTCTATCTGGACTGTGGCTTCCTGTCTGGTGTATAGGTTTCTCATTAGAACAATGAGATGTTCTGGGACCCCCATTTCCCTAAGGATATTCCACAACTTAACAAGGTAGACACAATTGAAGGCTTTTCTGTAGTCAATAAAGCACAGATTGACTTCTTTTAGGTATTCTTTGGCTATCTCAATTATCCAGTGTGCATCAGCAATGATGTCTCTTGTTCTTTGGCCTTTTCTGAAACCAGCTTGAACATCTGGCATTTCTCTTTCCACATAGGGCTCTAATCTGCATTGGATGATCCTGAGCATTATTTTGCTAGCATGTGAAATTAAGGATATTGTGCAATGGTTTGAGTAATCTGTTAAGTCTCCTTTCTTTGATATGGGTATGTAGACTGACCTCTTCCAATCTGTTGGCCATTGTGTCATTCTCCAAATTTGCTGACATAGTTTGGTTAGAGCTGTGACTGATACTTCTTCTGTTGGTTGCCATATTTCTGTAGCTATTCCATCAATTCCTGTAGCCTTCCAACTTGGTAATGATCTAACTTCATCTTCCCGTACTAAAGGTTCTTGCAAGTAGGGAATATCTTCTAGAGTATCTTGGGTGTTGATGTCCCTGCTGTACAGATTTTCAGTATACTCCTTCCATCTCTGTTTGATCTCTTCTGAATCAGTTACTATCTGTCCTTTGAGATCCCTTAACATACCAATTCGAGGTTGGAGACCTTTTGGGAAACTTTCCTTGTTTTTCCATGTCTATTTTTATCCTCAAGGTTTTTACAGATGTTATTGTAGTACTGCTCTTTGTCTTTTCTTTCCAAAACACCCTATTAAGTTCATTCCTGAGGTCTTTATCTTTCTTGACTTTGTCTTATCTCCTCTTCTTGGCAATTTCCACCGTCTGCTCTGACATTCATTTTTCTTTCTTCTGTTTCTTGGTCTTTGGCAGTCTCTTTTCTCATCGGTCCTTAACAACTTTGACTTCATTCCACAGTTCCTCTGGTTCCCTATCAATGAGGTTCAGAACTTCAAAGTGCTTCCTGATGCTCTTCTTGAAAATGGTGCATACATTCTCAGTTCAATTCAATTCAATTTTATTGCGGCCGTAGGCCATACATACATTCTCAAGATCATATTGTGGAACTGGATAGCTTTGTTTTTCTGCTTTAACTTGATTTGGAACTTGCACATGAGCCGTTTGTGATCTGTTCCACAATCGCCCCAGCCATGTTTTTGCTATTAAAACTAAGCTTTTCTACCTCCCTGTACCAATAAAGTAATGAATTTGATTTTTGTGTACTCCATCTGGTGAAGTCCATGTGTATAGGCACTACTTTGGTTGTATGAAGAATGTGTTAGCAATGAAGAGATCATTGGCTTGGCAAAAACTAATAAGTCGTTATCCTGTTTCATTTCTTTTTCCTAGGCCATACAGTCCAACTGTGTTTTCCTCCTTACCATTTCCAGCTTTGGCATTCCAGTCTCCATCCACCAGCATCACATCTTGCTTGCATGTCCTGTCAATTTTAGACTGAACTTGAGCATAAAACTCATCAGCTTCCTCTTCTTCTGCATTTTGTTGGGCATAGACTTGGAAAACTGTCATGTTAAAGGGTTGTCCATGAAATCTAATTGATATTAGTCAGTCACTGACCACATTGTACCCAAGTACTATCATTGTTATATCCTTCCTGACTATGAAAGCAATGCCGTTCCTTCTTTGTTTTTCGTGTCCTGAGAAGTAAACGATATGATTTTCTGACTCAAAGTGTCCTATTCCAGTCCACTGTAATTTACTGATACCTAAGATGTCAATCTGTAGTTGATTCATTTCACCTTTCACTGTGTCAAGCTTTTCCATATTCATGCTTCTTAAGTTCCCCATTCCCATTGTAATTCTGTCTTCGCAGCTTTGGATTTTCTTTTCCTGTATGGCAACATCCGCTGCTAGACATCCAAAAAGCTTTGATCTAACTGCATCATAAACACCATTGGTACTCTGAGAAATCCTCAGCTCTTCCTCAGTAGCACGTTGAGTACCATTCGACCTAAGGGGCCCATCATCCAGCACTACATCGACAATCATTCTATTTTGTCTAACCATGTGGAGTGGTTTATCATTGCCTTCTCCTGCATAGTATGAAATGATGCTTTTGTAATTGTCACTGAAGTGATTGTCTGCCTCCAGCACCTTCCTATATTGCTGTTGCCCAGTATAGGTGCCTGCTTGCTTTAGCTCTGCAGCTGGCTGGGATGACCTTCACACTTTGGGTGACCCTACTGGGAATATACCTCCCAGTGCAATTCACTCATCCCTTCCAGGAACACTCCCACAATGAGGCAGCACAGCAGGACTGGCGGGGGGTGGGGCATAAACATATTTAAGCTGACATTTTTATGCATGCTTGAACAAAAGATTTGAAACAAGAATAACAAAAGATAGTGATTTTATTAGTTTTGTCACAATCAGTACAGTAATTTTTTTGCTTTTCATAGCCCTTCCACTGTGTTTTAATTGCTTATGTTCTTACTATTCATGTTTCTTATTTAAGAAACACCTTGTAGTGACCAGCCAGCCCTCCCCTAAAGAGGTAAGCAGAAATTAACCCTGTCCTGACTGACAGGCTGGGATCAGCCAATCAGCACACCAGGTGGGTGGGACCTAGAGGGCCGTTGGGAGGAAGAGAAGAGTTTCTTTGTTAGAAGGAGTTGGCTGGAGGAGCAGATGAGATGTGGCCATGAGGTCTGGCTGCAGGGAAATCTCTCTGCAAGTCCAGGGAAGCCAGGAGGGAAGAAAACTTGAATCCTTTACCATGGTTTGGTGAATTCAAGAAGAAAAGGAATCCAGGGGTTTTGGCTTCAGGGAGTATTCTTGTGACCATGAAGTATTTTTACCTGTAACTAAAAGTTGAGAGAGCCTCAGACAGAAGCAATCTGTAGCATTTGAATATAGCTTTCCCCCTTTTTGTTCTTTTCATTTTACAAGCCTCTCTGAGTAGACTTTTGGCTCAAGAGAAAGGGGGGGACTAAAAGGAGATATTACTCTGGTGTAATCACACCTTAGTCTCGGTCCACTTGGATCAGTTTTTTCACCATGTGTCGGCTTGCATGTGGAAGGTTTGTGCATTTAGCTTAAAGCAACAAAAGGGAATTTTCCCTAGGATTTCCACCCAAGCCCAGGAAGGGTCAAGCTCTGTGATAAAGAAGGGTGGCGGCGGCAGCCATTTTTGAACTTACCATAAATACAGGAAAGTAAGAGAAAGTCTTATTCGGAAAACATAGAGGGGATAATTCAGCATTTTTCTTTCCCCCACATGGGCTTGTTCTGAGACAGAGGCTTTAATCTGCAACACAATCTGGACTTTGGGGTTTTTTTGTTTTTTAGCTCCATCAAAATGTTTCCCGAGGCAGTGTTCAGGACTGTTCTGATCATTAATGCCCCGGTTTTACTCACAGAAAGACAAATGCAGTGTAAGACTCCAGAAGTAGATTGATAGTCCCCTTTCCCCTTTGAAACAACATTCTGGGATATGTTCCTGCTCTGTCTGGGCTTGCTCACCTACTGAGAGCTTAGTTAAGAGCACTTCTCTGGGCCCCAGCTGCTCTGCTTTCAACATTCCTTTCCACTATACCACTGAAGTGCCTTCATGTATCACTGCAATTGTACTAAATTTGGTCCAAATTGGTTCCCACTTTTGCCTTAAATATTCATGTATCTGCCATCTTGAATTGCATTGATGATTCATCACAAACTATGCCATTGAGGTGTCCCTATGTGTCACTACAACTGTACCAAATTTAGTGCAAATTGGTTAGGCAGCTCACAAGTTAGTCCACTTGTGCCTCAGTGTTAATGTGTCTGCCATCTTGAATTGGGGTGGATGACATCACCACAGACTATGCCATTGCGTTGTCCCTATGTGTCAGTACAACTGTACCAAATTTGCTCCAAATAGGCCCAGACATTGCAAAGTTGATAGGTGAAGACAGAGAGTGAGAGAGCAAGAGAGAGAGCGCTGGGTGATCTTATAAGCTTACTTTGCTTAAGGAAAGTAGGCTGAAAATAACACCCAGGTCACAATGTGGTTGGACTGTACTGCTACAGAAATAAGTAGCAGCTTGCTAGCATGGCTGTGTGGGGATATTTTTCTCATGTTATTTATTCACAAATGTAAGCAGTACCCTTCTCTGGCAACTTTCAAGAGAAGTGTAAAGGCCTTCCTGTTGCACCATGCTTTTGTACAGGGGTGTTAACTGGCTTGTTGGTTTCTAACTCCCTTTGCTGTTTTTTTAACAGATGTTTTTAGGCTCCTATACTTCATCAGCATTTTGCTGATTTTGCATTATTGGGCTTTTAATTGTACATTTGTATTTTGTAAGCTGCTTAGTGAAAGGTTGGATTAAAAACAATAACAATAAATAAACAAAAATCAGCAACTTGGAGGAGAGGGAAACGTACACTGTTTAACAGAAATGATCTTGGTAGAACCCAAAGCATCAAGATATCACAGATTCCAACGTCACTATTTCTGAACTAAACATATGCAGCGAAGGTTACATCACTGTTGGCTGCGAGTGAACAATGGTTATACAGTCCAGGATTATTTCAGAAATGATCTATGGCCAGCGTAAAGGACTGGATGAATATGAATATAATTTCAGTGAGAAATCATTACCATAATAGTTCTGGACATAATATGCCAGCTCTACATCATTAAAACTGACAGATCATTTCTGTGTCAGTTCTTGATTTAAATACTACAAGAGTCATATGCCAGATCCTTAAGTGCAATGTGAGTGTGGCCAGGGCCCTCAAATTATTCCAATAAAGCAAGGCCTATTCATTGGCCTGTGTGTATAAAGCAGTACTTTGTGGATTGGACTGAATATATTTTCCCCTTAAAATGTTTTACGGGCTGTAAAAGCAATCTGCCAAGTTTCTGACACTTGTAAATCCTGTCTAAAGGAAGGCTGTGTAGACCCTGAAAGCTTTTGCATCCTCACTTGGAGTTTCTTAGTAATTAAACTATATTGCCTCCATATTTTGCCAAAACCATTCTTTAAGAACAAAGCAACAATTTTGCCTGATAACCACTTTCAGACAAGCATTTAATCTTCTCTTGTTTGACAAGAATAAGATTATACTGTAGAGGATATAATCATAGGAATATAGGAAGCTGCCTTATACCGTCAGACCATTGGTCCATCTAGCTCAGTATTGTCTACATTTTGCAACTTCAGGTGTACTTGGATAATACTGGAATTGAACTCTGGATTACCTGGTGAATTTAAGGTGGAGGGGAGATTTGAACCATGGGCTTCCTCACTTGGCACAAACATTTAGCCACTACAGCACACCAGTTCTTAGCTGTCCCTATGTATTTTATACTGTATAATGGCTCCCTTTTTAGGGGGCGGGAGGAGATTGTTGCTCTCATACGTACCCTGTTATTTAGAACTGTATTTTCACATGACAGGAAGAACTAAGGTATGTGATTCTCCCATCCCACCAACCCCTTTGGGAACTATGGAGCAGCAGCAGGCTCATAACTTACACAGATCATCAGTGAGTCATCCATGAAGATTATCATGTCTGTAGCATAATTATGGACAAATCTGCCAAACAATGAGAACATGATGGATCACCCATGATCATTTTGCTGACTTCAACACAAATTAATCATGATTAGTCATGGAAGGGCTGAGCTAATGTATGACATAAATTGTCAGCCTAGGACATTACCCAGTGTATTTGACAGGAAAGCATATTAAAACTCAGCTTTTTTACAATCAGCAGAAATTAACCAACAAACTACATTTCCATGCACCCACTTTCTCATTACACATGACTTCTCCAAGAACATTCCCCTTTATCATTTGAATAGACAGGCAAATATCACACAATCACTTCTTGAAGGGCTCATCATTATTCAGTCTACAGTATCATGAAGCTATTGAATTCTGACACTTGTGTAGTTACTTACTGGAACAATGAAAATGAAGTTCCTAATATGGAATATAAATGGTGACCCTTTATTTCAGTGTTTGTGCCAGGCCATTGGTTGTACCTTACTGTAAAACAGACAAACTATAAAAGCTACTGAATCATGTAATGATTGCAGAAATAGATTTTTTTTTTTAAAGAAGAAGAATATATCCCAGTATCCTTATAGCTCAGCTATCTAGAAGATATTGTTAGAATGCAATTTGAATTCATTGAGATCGGGATTCGGTAATGCTAAAACATACAGAGCTAAAACTCTCAAGGAGTTCTGATCCACATATATGGAACTGCCTGCTAGTTAAGGCTTCAGTGTGGACTGTGATGTTGTGGGCAGTTCCATATGTGCAGTGATGTGGTACATGTGGAGCTGCATCACAGTCAGTGGAAGGAAGCTCATGTGGAAAATCTGTGTGCTGCATTCTGTGTGTTTGGACTTAGTCAACAGCATAAAGCTCCCTTTGGGTCCAGATCAGGGCTGCACAACTTTGGCCTTCCTGTAGATGTTGGACTACAACTCCCATAATCCCTGATTGTTTGCCACTGTGGCTGGGAATGATGAAGGCTGTAGTCCAAAAAAAGCTGGAGGGCTGAAGCTGTACTATTATACTAGTATTAGTTAATAATATAATTTTATAATTAATATAGTATAATTAAGTACTATTATAGTATAATTAATTACTATGATTGTTGTAACTACAACCTGGTCCCAAATGCTTCAAGTCAAGGGTCACCATGATGCACAGTGTACCGGTGATGATGTGAACCACACTGGGGCCACAGCAGACTCATAAGACAGCTGTGGCACTGTTCAGAATGAGTGGATATGCAAGTAGCACAACCATAGTCAATCCTATTGTGGTATGAGTGGTCCCCACAGTTTTTATTGCTTTCCTGAGCAGGCAAAAGGGTGAATGGGCACAGATACTCCTTTTTTGTTTAGTTTTTTAAAAAGCAAGTGTGGAGCAGCGACCCAGTGAAGTAACTTTGCTAGCAATTATTATTGGCATCAAGTTTATATCTGTGTGAGGCCCGAGTACCAGACATGGACAGAATGGGAATGAATGGGAATGCAGGATTAATATGTAGACAATGGAAGGGGAAATGGCTGGGGGATTCCAGACAGGATGGATAGTAGGGAGAGATGAAGGCAGTTAGAAAGCAGGGAGATGAAACTGCTATGGAGATACATTACTGTCCTGTAATTTCCTGGATCCATCTGGATCCCTTTTTGAAAATCTGTGTGTGTACACACACACACACACACACACACACACACACACACACACACCACACTCAGAATTAAATCCAAGGTCGCCATCTCTCTGGTTGGTACAGCAACTAACTATTCTAAGGCACAGTCATTTACCGTGTCTAGAAATTTGGCCTGTCTTTCATTACCTGCATGTGAATTTACAGAGTTTATGTATGGATAGTTGAAGTCTCTCATTATTACTGCCAAGTCTGTCTTTGATGCCTCTCTTATTGGCTTCTCCAATTCCAGTTCACTCTCAGCTTTTTGATCTAGAGGACAATAGCACATCCCTAGTAACGCATTTCCTGTCATTCCTCATATTATCACCCATAATGATTCTGTGGAGGATTCAGGTCCACCTAGGTATTTGAGCTTGAGATTGTTCAAATCTATCTCTTCTTTAATATACAGTGCTACTCCTCATAAGAACATAAGAACAGCCCTGCTGGATCAGGCCCAAGACCCATCTAGCCCAGCATCCTATTTCACACAGTGGCCCACCAGATGCCACTGGAAGCCTACAGGCAGGAGTTGAGGGCAGGCCCTCTCTCCTGTTGTTACTCCTCTGCAACTGGTACTCAGAGACATCCTGCCTTTGAGGCTGGAGGTGGCCTATAGCCCTCCAAATAGTAGCCATTGAGAGACCTCTCCTCCATTAAGTTATCCAAACCCCTCTTAAAGCCATCCACATTGTTGGCTGTCACCACATCTTGTGGCAGAGAATTCTGCAAGTTGATTATGCATTGTGTGAAAAAGTACCTCCATTTGCTGGTCCTAAATTTCCTGGAAATCAATTTCATGGGATGATGCCTGGTTCTAGTGTTATGTGAGAGGGAGAAGATTTTCTCTCTATCCACTTTGTCCACACCATGCATGATTTTATAGACGGCTATCATGCCTCCCCGCAGTCGCCTTTTTTCTAAACTAAAAAGCCCCAGATGTTGTAGCCTTGCCTATTAAGGAAGGTTCTCTAGGCCCCTGATCATCTTGGTTGCCCTCTTCTGCACTTTTTTCAGTGCTACAATGTCCTTTTTAGATGTGGTGACCAGAATTGTACGCAGTACTCCAGGTGTGGCTGCACCACCATTTTGTATGAGGGCATGGTAATATTAGCAGTTTTATTTTCAATCCCCCTTCCTAATGATCCCTAGCATGGAATTGGCCTTTTTCACAGCTGCCGCACATTAAGTCGACACTTTCAACGAGCTGTCCATGACAATCCAAGATCCCTCTCCTGGTCAGTCACTGACAGCTCAGATCCTATCAACGTATACTTGAAGTTGGGGGGTTTCATCCCAATGTGCATCACTTTATACTTGCCGATACTCAACAGCATCTGCCATATTGTCGCCCACTCCCCCAGTTCGGAGAGATCCTTTTGGAGCTCCTCACAATCTGTTTTGGATTTCACTACCCGAAAGAGTTTGTTATCATCTGCAAATGTGGCCACCTCGCTGCTTACCCCAACACTAGATTATTTATGAATAAATTAAAAAGCACTGGGCCCAGTACAGATCACTGGGGGAACACACTTCTTACTACCCTCCATTGTGAAAACTCTCCATTTATACCTACCCTGTTTCCTGTCCTTCAACCAGTTAGCAATCCACACATGTACTTGTCCCCTTATCCCATGACTGCTAAGTTTTCTCAGGAGTCTTTGTTTTTTTGTTCAAAGCTTTTTGGAAGTCCAGGTAGACTATGTCAACTGGATCACCTTGATCCACACACTTGTTGACACTCTCAAAGAACTCCAAAAGGTTTGTGAGGCAAGATTTACCTTGCAGACGCCATGCTGGTTCTCTCCCAGAAGGGCCTATTCTTCTATGTGCTTTACAATTTTATCCTTGTGGATGCTTTCCATCAATTTGCCTGGAAAAGACATAAAGCTAACTGGCCTGTAATTTCCTGGATTGCCCCTGGATCTCTTTTTGAAAATCGGTGTTACATTTGCTACTTTCCAGTCCTCCGGTACAGAGCCTGATTGCAGGGATAAGTTATATATTTTAGCAAGGAGATCGGCAATTTGACATTTGAGTTCTTTGAGGACTCTTGGATGGATGCCATCTGGCTTGGCAATTTTCTTGTTTTCAGATGTATTTAAATAGGTTTCTGTTATCCCCCTTGATGCTTTTAGGTAAATGTTCCACAAACTCTCTTTTCGTCTCCCTTATTGTCACCTTGCATTTCTTTTGCCAGAGTTTGTGTTCCTTTCTGTTCTCTTCATTTGGGCAGGCCTTCCAATTTTGGAAGAAAGTCTTCTTCCCTTTTATGGCTTCCTTGACATTACCTGTTAGTCATGTTGGCATCCTCCTGGACTTAGTGGTACCTTTCCTCTGTTTGGTATACAATCTAACTGGGCTTCTAGTATTGTGGTTTTGAGTAAACTCCATGCATTCTGGAGTGAAGTGACTCTCCTGATTTTCCCTTTCAGCTTTCTTTTTACCATACTCCTCATTTTGGAGAAGTTTCCTCTTCTGAAATTCAAAATGTCTGTGTTAGACTTCCTTGGTGATTCTCTCCCTGCATATATGCTGAATTTGATCGCATTATGTTCACTGTTCCCTAAAGGGTCATTGACACTGACATCACGCACCAGGTCCTGGGTGCCACTCAGGATTAAGTGAAAGGTCACCTTCTCTCTGGTTGGTTCCAAGACCAACTGTTCTAGGGCACAGTCATTCAGCGTATCTAGAAATCTCACCTCCCTGTCATGACCTGACTGTGAATTTACCCAGTCTATGTGTGGGTAATTGAAGTCACCCATTATTACTGCCCTGCCTCTCCTTGAAGCCTCCTTGATTTCCTCCTGCAACTCCCAGTCACTGTCAACGTTTTGATCTGGAGGGTGATAGCACGTCCCAGTAGGAAATTTCCTTTCAGGCCTTGTATTGTCACCCACATGGTTTCTGTGGAGGACTCCAGTCCTCCTAGGTTTTCTACCTTGTTAGATTCTATACAGTGCTACTCCATCTCCAAGGCGCCCCTCCCTTTCCTTTCTATAGAGTTTATATCCAGGGATAACAGTGTCCCACTGGTTCTCACTGCTCCACCATGTTTCTGTAATGCTCACTATATTTATTTCTGTGCTAGCAACCAAGCACTCCAGCTCACCCATCTTGGCTCAGAGGCTTCTGGCATTAGCATATAAGCACCTATGTGCTGAATCTCTTTCCGCATGTATGCTATCTTTCTTTTGACTCTTTGACCAGCTGGCACAGCCTTCTGTCGGTTCTTTATGTGGTTCTGCTCTGTCCCCTTCTGTTTTATCTGAATCTTTTGCACCCTTGCACTTTAAAGGATGGCATTTGCCAAACCGGATACCGTCAAGCTCCTGTCAGCTATTTCTCAGGAGTCATTTTAAAAGCTGCTTGGCAACCATTTTAATTTTAGGTGCCAGCAGTCTGGTTTCATCTTGGTTCAAGTGCAGTCTATCCCTTTGTACAGGCCTTGCTTGCCCCAAAAAGTATCCCAGTGCCTAACATATCTAAACCCCTCCTCCCAGCACCAACATCTCATCTACGCATTGCAACCTCTCAGCTCTGCCTATCTCACTATACCTGTGCATGGAACAGGTAGCATTTCTGAGAATGCTACCTTGGGGGTGGGTCCTGGACTTCAATACACTTCCTGTCAGCCTATATTTGGCTTCCAGGACCTCCCGACTACATTTCCCCACATCATTGGTGCCGACGTGCACCACAACTGCTGTTTCCTCCTCTGCACTGCCTAAGAGTCTATCTAGATGCTGCATGATGTCCGCAACCTTCACACCAGGCAGGCAAGTCACCGTGCGGTCAACATGCAGGTCACAGACCCATCTCTCTATATCTTTAATGATCGAATCACCCACTACAAGGAGGCCCCAACTCCTGGAGGAGTATTCCCTGTACAAGAGGATATGGGCTCATCTTCTATGGAAGGGGTCCCTTCTAAAGGAGCATTTCCCTATTCTTTAGACTGATATCTTCCTTGCCCAAGACCTTCATTCTCCCTGACAGCAGATGAGCTATCAGCCCATGAGTGGGATAATTCTACCACATCCCTGAAGGTCTCGTGCACATGCCTCTCTGTCTCTCTGAGGTTCTCCAGATCCACCACCTTGGTCTTGAAGGAATAACTTGTTCCCTGAGAGCCAGGACCTCCTTGCACTGAACATATACTTATGACTTCTGCCCATGGAGCAAATAATCACACATGTGACACTCTGTGAAATACGTTGGGAAGTGCCCCCCCCCCTGCTGGCTTTCTATCTTCATAACTGGTTTTGTTGGCCGTTTACAGTATTTAGAGATAGTTTATTAGAAGGGTAGGTCTCAGCTGTATTGGTCAGCTATTTAACTGTCCAAATAGCCTTTCTCAAGAATATGAGGGAGGGATCAATACTTATATGAGGAAGGGATTTGTACTTACCTTCTCTTCTCCACCGTGCTCCTTGTGATCACAGGGACTTGTTCCAGGCTCCCCCGCACACCACCACCACTTCTTCTTCTTCTTCTTCTTCTTCTTCTTCTTCTTCTTATTATTATTATTATTATTATTATTATTATTATTAATTCAATTTCTATACCGCCCTTCCAAAAATGGCTCAGGGCAGTTTACTTCCTGCTAAACTCCCTCAAAACTCAAAAGCCCTGTTGGCTATGCTCTGTTGGCTATGCTTTTGGGCCTTTACCTCTTATGTAGAGAGTTGGTTTCAAACTTAGACAAAGGATGCGGCTCAAAGAAATGTGGGGTCTCCCACAGTCCTAGTTGACTCCACCCTCTCCAGGCAGGGACAAACGAAAACTGGATGCTACAGGAGTTTGCTAGCCCTGGCAAATAACAAACACACATATTAGGACTTATCCCTTAAAGAGAAACCAGCCCCTCAAAATCCCCCCTCCTCCTGTTAGTTAATTTGAAGGGGGGAAAGGCTTGATGTTCTGTTTAGAAAAGTTTGTTTACCTCTTGAAACTGCTTCTGCTCTTCCCAGAGTAGGCTTTAAACTGAGACACAGGATGTGGCTCAAAGGAATGTGGCTCCTCCCACAGCCCTAGCTGACTCCATCCCCTCTAGGCAGGGACAAACAAAAACTGGGTGCCACAGGAGTTGATAGCCCTCCTCCAATCATCCCCTCCCTGTCCCTTCTGTAGAGTTTATATTTAGGAATAACAGTGTCCCACTGGTTCTCATCATTCCTCCAGGTTTACATTACACCCACTATGTCTATGTTTTCATTAGTAACCAAGCACTCCAGCTCATGCATCTTTGCTCGGAAACTTCTGGCATTGGTAGATAGACACCTATACACCGAGTCCCTCACCTGGTGTTGGCGTGTGCTATTTCCCTAACCATCATTTGACCTTTTTGGCTTCTGCTCAACTCCTGGCTCTACTGTGTCCCTTCTGGTTTATCTGAAATGTGTGCACCCTCAAACCTTAGGGGATTTTGAGTGCCAAACCACCCAGTTCCTGTTGGCAATCCCCCAGGTGTAATTTTAAAAGCTGCCTTTTTGATTTTTATGTGCCAGCAGTCTGGTTCCATCGTGGTTCAAGTGGAGCTCGTCCCTTTGTACAGGCTTCACTTCCCCAAAATGTATTCCAATGCCTAACAAATGTAAACCCCTCCTCCCAGCACCACCATCTGATCCACTCATTGAGACCTCTCAGCTCTGCCTGTCTCACTGGCCCTGTGCGTGGAACAGGTAGCACTTCAGAAAACACTACCCTGGTGGTTCTGGACTTCAGTATGCTACTTAGCAGCCTAAATTTGTTTTCCAGGATCTCCTGACTGCATTTCCCAACATTGTTGGTGCCAACATGCACCACGACAGCTGACTCCTCCCTAACACTGCCTAATGTTAAATACATTAGGTGTTTAATCCTGGATGCACATTAATGTTAAATCCTAGATGCAGTGTTTCATCCACAACCTTCACACCAGACAGGCAAGTCACTGTGCTGTCTACACGTGGGTCACAGACCCATCTCTCTAGGATGCTAATGATTGAATCAACCACTACTAGGAGCCCCCACCCATCCCCTGGAGGAATATCCTCTGTGCGAGAGGATATGGGAACAGGAACAGGTCCCAATTAAGAGAGTGTTTCCCTCTTCCTCAGACTGATGTCCTCCTTCCCTGAGACCCTAATTCTCCAGGACAGCAGAAGTGCTTTCAGCCTGGGAGTGGGATGCCTCTATCATATCCCTAAGGGTCTCATCCACACTCCCCTCAGCCTCCCTGAGTTTCTCTAGGTCAGCCAGCTTGCCTTCGAGGGGACAACCTTGTTCCCTGAGAGCCAGGAGCTCTTTGCACTGAGTACACACCCAGGACTTCTGCCCCTCAAGCAGATAGTCATACAGATGACACTCTGTGCAATACACTGGGAAGTACCCCCTCCCCTGCTGGCATTCAACCTGCATAACTGGTTTGATTGGCTACTAGAATATGTAGGGCTTGTTCACTTGAAGCTATGTATTGGGTGCAGTTGTCAACTGAATAAAGGTTTTAAGCTTTGTCCTCCAATAAAATTACAAAAGTCAGGTAGTACTCATCTTATACTTGTGCTGTGTGTCTCTTCTGTGATGAAGGGGGCAGGGCGCTTGTGTACCTCCCCACATGGTTCCCCAGCAATCTCCCACTAAACTCCTGCAAAACCCTTTCGATATCTGTTTGCAAACTCCTGTTTGGAAAGTTCCTGGGAGAAAAGGTCCTCTGGTCTGAGTCTTGTCTTCAAGATCTGCTGGCAATCTGACTTTCCTCAGCAATTTGACCCCTCCCACAAGCCGAGTCACTCACCTTGAATTAATCCCCCACTCAGGCTTACTGCTCTTGCTCTCTCAAAAAAACATACTTCCAGCCAGGGATAAATCAAATCCTAGAAAATTACTATCCCTAACAAACTTGTGTTCCTCACAAGTCAAATGATCTGGGAATTTTCAAGGTAGCCCAAATGAGTTTCTATAGGACTCATATAGGACAAGTAAAATTTCTTTGAGAGTTTTTCTGCTTACCTCAATTCTGGAGTTGCCTGATTTTATGGAGAAATGTGGCTATCAGGGTGTGGTTGGTAGGTGCAGTCTTGTTTCCTTCTCCACATGTTCAGTGGATTAAATTGCAGTCCTCGAGATAATAACACACAATTAAAAAGCGCATTGTATGAAGCTGTTATTATAATTTACGACATGAAGAACAAACATATCACAATTATATTTTATTCTGAACAGCAAAACTGAATCTCAGTTAGTGCCATCTTCCAGTTCTAAGGATCTTCAGAACACAGGAATTTATAGCTGGATAGCATTGCAGGGTGCCACCCACTCAGTGACACTGCGCCTGTTAATGAAGGCATCATCTCGAGATTGAGGCCTGGCCACACTAATGGTAGAGATAAGCCTAGCAATACTTGACTGTTTTCAACCCATTTTCATTCCCCCCTCTAATCTGCATGGTAATTCACATTAATTTTCAGCTCAGTGAGCACAGGATTTGTTTTTTTCCCCTTTTTGTACAATTATTGCTCAGGCAATAAAAGAATGTAAATCTGTTCTTGTGTTGCTTGTGCTTCCTGTAATGTGGAAGCAGATGTCATCGTTACACTGTCATACTGAAAAGCTGAACTCAGTAGGGTTCCCAGTGCTTATGTTAGCTAACAAAAGTTGACATGTCTTTATGAGAAATTATTTATTAGAGATTCCTACTGTTCCATCATGACAATGAATCTTGCCTCCTTTTTTTATTACCTCCCTTTCCAATGTCTGTAAAATATAAGATATGTTTTTCAGTGATAAAGATTATGTTAGCAGTGTACTGGCGGTGGCGGAAGCCTGTCAAATTATAGGCTTCAGGAGTTGGTGTGTTGGCATAATCCTGAACATAGATATGTGTGTAAATCCCTTTCATTATAGAACTTACTCTTATGTTAAACCGTGATTCTTAAAGTGTGGTCAAGTGATAAATATGCATGTGTGAACTGTCCTTAAGTCCCACTCATAGTTTTGTATAAAATGGAATCTTTGGTATTTCAGATTAGCTTCAGAAACCGCTAAGTTCTAATATTGCTCACTGTTGGATATAAAACCAAGAAGTGTGTGATCCCCAGTTCAGTAGTAAACTAAACAGAAGGAGATTTTTAAGCTGTTGGAGGCAGGAATGAATATGGAATGAAGCAGTCCAATAAAATGCTATGAAGTAGAAAATAAAAATATTTTTCATTGCTTTGGTGCTTTCTGTCTAACCCTACCAATCTTTAACTTTGTAGGCATGAAGGAGCATTCTAATAGCTTTGCTTCAGAAAGGAGAAAACTTGAACGGAGAAATGAAGCTATCTTCCCTTCCATATCCACTTGGTTAGGGAAACAGATACACAGCTGAGCTAACAGTATCTGCTCCCCTCCCAGTCTAGTCTGAAGCTTTCCCCAGGAATAAAAATCCCTTTGGTTTTCACAGCATCTAGTGCATTAATTAATGAGTGCCATTAATGAGTGCCATGCCTGGGTTGTCATGGGTGATGGAAGTCAATGGTTTCTTGGTGCACCTAAAAACTATGGAGTGTCCACCTGTTTTGTGAGACTTCCCCAAAAAGAAGTGTTGAGAAAGAATGGCAGTTTTCATACAAGCATTCAATTGCCCACAAATGCTTGTCCACCTGATTTTATTTCAAGGCATTTATCATTTCAGTCATTTTCTCTATACTGGCCTTTACCAGAAAGAGTAAGCATGGGACAACTCACGGAAGCCATCTTGAGCAATTTGGCTACAAAGGCACTGCAGATTTTTTTAAAAAATGCATCTTCATTCATTCAAGCAGTCTTCACATTAAAGGGTGGAACTAGCCCTATATAGGAGTTATAGCTACATATACACATGTATATCTGTGATGATGGGACCATGTTCTTGCACCAATGCAGTCTCTTGCCATGCCTGCTGAGTGTCATCATTCATCATTTTTTTCTGAACAGACAATGTCTTGTGGCTAGGGAGAAGAGGGAAAGGGCCCAGTGATACAAGCTTGTACTGGGATATGACAAATTATACTTGGCATTGTCCCCATCTCAAGCTGTGTACAAGTTACTTTGTTTACCACTTGTTATGATTTGTAATAGTTATGTGGGTCCTGCTATTTGTGTTGGTCCGTGTGCTTTTTGGAAATGTCCCATGATGATAAAAGAAATCAAAATTCCCAAGATACCACGTGATCTGCTGAAGCCCTAAAGAACAGTGACTATGAGGCGAGTCTCACAGTCGGTGAAACTCGCCAAAATGACATTATTTCCTGCTTACTGATGCAGCCCTGGGTGGCTGGATCAGCCGCCCACACAACTGCCAGCTCTGTCACAGAGCTGGCGGGAGCTGCGGGGATCATGGGGCCACACAGCACCCAGATGTTCCAGGATGCCCTGCGCAATAGTGGAGGCATCTTTGTTGTTGCTGCGCCACAGAGCCGCACCATGGTAATACACAACCACAAAAACTGGGTTAGCGAAGCGCTCGTTCTGCTAACCTGGGCTAAGGGGAGGGTAGGTAAGTGGGTGACCCACTTTGGGGAAACCAGGTTCGCCTGTGAGCCCGCTGGTTCCCACGAACTGTGGAAAGTGGGCTAAGCTCCCTTAGACCACTTTCCACTGACCATGAGAATAGCCTCTATGGGAGACTTTAGCACCACCAAGATTAAGAACCAATTCAGATGATACTGTTTTGGTGCATGCAATTAAATGGGTGATATGCCAAGAGCACACCCACCTTAGCATTTTTTGTGGCCCTGACATCCTCCTGGTGAATTCATTGTTTATATCGGGATGGGGGGTGGGGGTGGAAACAGGGTTCATCCAAATCACTACCCTACACAGGACCCCAGAACTACAGTGTAGGTTGCATGTACAGTGGCAATTCAATTTCGCCTCTTCCAAATGCAAGAAAAGAACATGATGGGAAGACATCAGGATGTCAGTGAAAGATACCAGGATGGGTGCGATCTCATCATGTCCTCCTCTTAATCAAGTGGACCGAGAAAGTAGTTTCCAAACTGGCCCAAGGTTTGCTACCGTGGCTAGGGAGTCTGCCATTCACTGGTGAAGAGCTGATTGTTGTCAGTTTTGGAAACTCACATCATTTTATTTCTACTAGTATTCCAATATTTCCATTAATGCAAACTTAAATGTAATTCTTGGCTACCTAAAATGAGTAAATAAAAATAGAAAGTGTCTAATTAAAGCTTCCCATTTGAAAAGTTAGCTGTCAGGGAAAATAATTGCTGGTACATCAAACATGATATCTCAGTTTAACTTGCAAGATAAGTTTTCTGCTTCCAGAGATATTTCAGATATAATACCTCTTATGATTTGTTAAAGAGAAATTGTAGTCTTGTCATTTATAAAATGAACTTTGACTAGATAGCTGTTTCCAGGCTTTTAGCAATGAACACTCTGAAGTTCAAGTTTTTCCTTCATTGGTATGAAATGCATTTGAAATCATTTATTTCAAATCATTTGGGAGGTTAGGTTACTTTTGATGTCCTGGCAAGTGACACAGTTATGTTTTCCATCCTGCTAATCTCTTTCAAGTATATTAGCTTCAGATGTGCATCTGCCTATGGATTATATTCAGTTCATTTTCTTTTCTGTACAAGTGCATACACAATTAGGACTGCCAACTAGGGACCTTTATAGAGGACATGCAACTATTTTGGGGACTAAACAATTTTTTTTTTGGCATTAGAAGGAATAGATACTATTTTGGGGACCAAACAACTTTTGCATTGGTAGTGGTATATGAATTTCTGGGAGGAGCTGGAACATTTTGTTCACTCAGAACACTTGCTGTCATAAGGTGCTTCTTTTCCTTTGTAGGGGTGTGCAAGAACAAAAAAATCCAGGTGGGTTTGAATACAAATCTATTTGATCCGAATCGCGTTGCTTCGAACAGGTTTGGTCGAATCGATGGCTGGTCCAGCCCATTTGATTGAATGGTTTGGGTGCTTCAGACAGCCTTTGCTTGTAAATGGGAACTGGGGAGGATTCCTCTTTGCAAGTACAGGGGGTATGGGGCCTTCAAAGGGTAAGGGGTAGCTGGATGGGGGTGGCGAGAGACAAAAAAAGGTGCTGGGTAGCACAGCAGCTGGTAGTGCTGCTGCTCGCCACCGCTCAGCCTCCCGGTGCATGCATGCCCTTCTTTACCAGGCTGCCAGCTCAGCAGTGGCTCAGTTCTGGCCTCCACGCATGCAGTGGCTTGGTAAAAGAGGGGCAAGTGCGCTTGGGGCTGCACTGAGTTGGCGAGTGGCAGCGAGTACTATCCAACCCAGGACAGATTCAGTGACTGATGCTGGTGTCACCTTGTGCTTCTCTTCAGATTGTGAGCCTTTTGGGGACAGGGGAGCATCTTATTATTTATTTTTCTCTGAAAACCACTGCAACGTTCTGTTGAAAAGCAATATATAAATGCTTGCAGTCACAGAGAATGGCAAGCGAGTGGGAGACCGTGCATGCGCCACTGTGCCAGCATGCAAAGAGGCTGGTTCAGTAGCTAGCTGGTGCCCTGCCTCAAGCCAAGAACTGAAGTTGCTGGCCTGGCTGGGGAGAGCAGGCTGCTGTGGGGAAGAGGACAGAAGACTTTGTGTGAGGTAAACCTAACCAGGCAAGGAATGTAGTTAAGAAGCAGGGGGCCTTAACAACTCTACACCTAGACAGCAGATTGAGCAGACATACAGCTCACCTGGTCATCAGCTTCACAATGATGAGCTGTATTTGTTATCTAATTATCCAATTTTTATCAAAATATGCATATATAATACCAATAATAACACATGCAAATTCCATGCAAAGTGCAGACTTTTTGGAGACGTGTGTGTGTGTGTGTGTGTGTGTGTGTGTGTGTGTGTGTGTGTGAAAAGCATCAGTTGTTTCTACTTTTTAGTGATGGCTATTGACTTTTTTCGCCATCTAGATCTGGCAACCTCATATCTGCCAACATGTCCCTTTTTTCCCATTCAGGTGAAAATATTGGCATACCTGCCAATGTTGGCAGGTATGCAACACTCTAGACATTGGCCACATTTGTACATAATGAGGAAATCGGGGTTGAAGAGGGCTGAAGTTGAATTTTCTGTGTGTCTAAGTGCATGCAAACATGGTTCGGACACAAATGCAACCTAAGGATTACCTCCTGAAACTCCATTTTGAACTTTCCGTTTGTAGTGGGTTTCGCTGCTCCTACCTGAGGTTTCATGGTTCCAGTGTTACGTCCAAACAATGCACTGCAGTCCCATTGTGCTCCATCTGGAGTTGAGGCAGGAATCTGCTTTCTCTCTCCAGCTGTGATTGGCTGCCAGGCTGTCCTTCAGTCCAGAAGGAAGCCCACACAGCCAGTTCCTTTTTCCCTCTGCAGTCTCCCTGACTACAGAGATCCTCCTCCGAATGTGGACAGGAGACCGGGATGGGGATGGGGAGTGGAACTGTGTGTCCACTGGACCCGAGGTTCCACGTTACATGCAAATGTGGCCCTCAAGCCTTAAAGTTCATTTTGTGGCATATTGTATACATTAGGGAAATGCAGAAATTAAAACTGAGATTTGAAATAAATATTAGACACACTTAGAGAAATAGATCATTCCCAACTTTTGGCTAGAGATAACCATTCAGCTTGGAATTGTTCATACTGTTATGTCTCTGGTCTCACAAATAGGCAAAGACCATCTTGTGTTGTGTAACAACAGGCTTCTATATTCAGCCCTCCATTACAAACTTTTATTAAGATTGAAGGAGCACTCTACTGCCCCACTCTGGTAACCTGAGCGAATGTATTCCTAGTTTATTTTATCTATACAGGAGCACCTCGATATTTGCAGGAGTTCCATTTCCAGATGCAACTACAGATATGGAAACTTCAAATATTGAGGTATTGGGGGCTAGGTATGTAGGGGGTTAGGTTCCTGGTTGTTGGGGAAATTGTCAAAAATTGCTGAAAATCAGACAAACCTTGGGGGGAAATGCATGTGTGGGGAGGGAGCTCCTTACCATGCTTTGCTGCTCCCTCCGAGTCATGCTGTGCCCCAGAATACCCCCAAATCATCCCAAAATCAGCTGAAAATTGGCAGGTTTCCTCACAGTTATTTTAAAAGGAATCTTTTTATGGCTCCAAAACACAAAGTGGTGGCTGTAAATGACCCACACAGTCATTTCTGGCCAGCCCCGACCCACAGATACGCAAGGTTGATGTGTTCTCCCCCCCCATGTATGCCGAGTTTGGGTGTCTTTTACCTGACCATGGATATGTGAACCTGCAGATACAGGATATCAAAACTCTCCTGTACATTACAGGGGTTACAACCTGTGCTACTCCAGATGTTGCTGAACTACAACTCCCATAATCCCCAGCTACAATGCACTGATCTTGATAAATACATTTCGTATCCTGCATAAGTGAATCGGCCTCTGCCCAACTCCTGGCACACCATTTCTTCACCAAGACTGGTGATGCACAACAGCTTTTCATAATGCTGCATAATAGGGGCATGCATGGAACTGTCCCTGGTGGTTCAGTTCAAATTCAAACTGAATTCAAACCAACCTGCGTTCCATGAACCAGTTCATTAGAACCTGCTGGCAGTTTGGTTTGTGCAGTTGAATCAGGTTGAACCAGGTTAACCTGGTTTGAGGGACTCTGTTTATAAAGGGAAATACAGTGAGAATTCCTCTTTACAAGCAAAGGGGATTCCTATCTCTAAATTAAAGTTGTGCTGTTGAGTCAGTGTCAACTCCTGGTGTCCACAGAGCCCTGTGGTTTTCTTTGGTAGAATGCAGGAGGGGTGTACCATTGCCATCTCCTGTGCAGTATGAGATGATGCCTTTCAGCATCTTCCTATATCGCTGCTGCCTGATATAGGAGTTCCTCATATTCTGGGAAACATACCAGTGGGGATTTGTACCAGCAACAACCTCTTGCTCCCTAGACAAATTACTTCCCCGCTGTGTCATTAGGTGGCTTTCTATCTCTAAAGGAGGTTCAAAGAGGAGGCAAAAAGGCACCTTACCGCCAGTGGTGATTCTCCGGCAGCTGCGCCTGCTTAGGCCCCACTGACGCTTCCACCCCTCCCAGCAGTGTGGGCCGGTGGCGGCCTGGTTCTAGCCTCTGTGCATGCAGGGGAGCCATTTGTGTCACCTCAGAATCCATTTGCATGACAATTTGCATGACGCCAATGACCTCCGCACATGTGCCCATGCTGTTGGGGGGAGTACCAGTGGGGCCTAGAGGAGCTGCTGCTGCTGAGGAGACGCTGCAGCCTCACCAGTGCCGTGCCACCAGCAGCAAGGTGCCTTCTCGCCTGCCCTCCTGCCCGCCATTTGAACCCCTTTAGAGATAGGAATTCCTTTTGCTTGTAAAGGGGAATCCTCACCAGATTTCCCTTTACAAGCAGAGCCCCTTGAACCAGGTTGAACTAGGCTGAACTAGTTTGATCTGAACTGGGCCTGGTTCAGGCCAACCCCCTTTCTTGGAGGCCAGTCCATTTCAAGCTCTAACCAGCTGAACTGGCTGGTTCAAATCAAATCTCGAAGAGACCATATTACTCCCATATTACAGGAGTTACACCGGCTGCCAATAGGTTTCCGGGCAAAATACAAAGTGCTGGTTATAACCTATAAAGCCCTAAACAGCTTAGATCCACGGTATTTAAGAGAGTGTCTTCTTCTGCACGATCCCCATCGTCCACTGCGTTTGTCAGGGGAGGCCTGTCTGTGGCTACCTTCAAGTCGTTTGGTGGCCACTCAGGGACGGGCCTGTCGCTCTGAGACTTTGGAATGCGCTTCCCACTGACATAAGACTCTTCCCCATCTCTAGCGGTTTTTAAAAGATCTTTGAAGACTCATCTTTTTAACCAGGCCTTTTAGCTTTTGTAATTCTAAATACTGTAAATTTTTCATTTTCAGCAGCTTTTTTTGAGGTTTAATTGATTTTAATGTTTTATTTATTTGAACTGTTTTATGATTGTGAACCACCCCGAGACTTTGGTTTGGGGCAGTATATAAATGTATTAAATGAATGAATGAATGAATAAATAAATAAATAAATGGGTTTGATTTGAACCAGTTTTGTACACCCCTACTGCATAACGGCTTTTGAGAAATGCTGCTATAGTGCTTTGGCACAATCTGCAAACAGCAATCTTATGCAGATTCTCTGGAAGGTTGCAGAGTCAATGCACAGCCACCCTCCAGGAAAATGGCACCATATATAAGCATCCTAAGAAACCATCTTTTCAGCAAAAAACTGCTGTTTTTGCCCTTTTCTCCTTTAATGGGTTCAACAAGGATTCTTTTCTTCTGACTCAGTCCAGCGTTTTCCAAATTAAAACAAAAAGTGTGGAGTCCAAATCTGATTTACTTTATACTGAGTCAGACAGTTCACCTGGGAATAAACCTTCCCTCTGCGTAAATTGCTTCACCATACAAAGGAAGCACAAACAAGAATGAAAGCTCAACTAAATAGAGAGAGAAAAATGATCCAAACAATAGCTCTCTGAGTAACGAAGGGGAACTTTGCTATAACAGAACTTTTGGTTTATCCATGAAGCAGGAAAGAGCTAAAAAAAAAAAAAAGTCAGCTATCTGAAAAGGAAACAATTCTTTATCTTTTTTTTTTTTTTTTTTGCTATCACTCTGTGAGATGAGGAAGGCAAGTAGAAACAGCTCTGGATACCTTATTGCTTCATAGCAAGGTGAACAGTACACTTTACGAGAACAAAGAATTCTCCAGGAATAAATCTGTGAAGAAATGCATAAGGTGCGCAAAATGCACTTACAGTAGTTTAAAAACTAACGCTGCACTCTGGAAGGAAGAGGCCATAACTTGCAAATTTTGAAATTGTTACTACATTGGGAAGTATCTATACACAGAGAGATCTTACCATGGAAAATTACAAGCAATAAGTATAAATAATATGAACAATACAGGAAGTCCTCGGACTTATGACACAATAGGTTTCTGAAAACGGTCTTAAGTCAAAATGTGCAAATGTACTCCTATCTCAAAATACAATGTGCCATACCAGTTACACAGTCCATCTGTGCGTGGGCCTATAGCTGAACCCATTGTCCTCTCTTGAATTAAGAGATATGCAGTCTCTTTTCATTGACACATTGCCTGTACATTGTGAAGTTGGTTTAAAATAAATGATAGCAAAACAATTTTAAAATGTAGATTTTAATATGCTATTTTATATTATCTTCTAAGTACCTTGGACCTAGAAAATTGTTCCTTTTTCTATTACCAATTGTGTGACTAACATAAGTAATATAAATGTAAATAAATGTATAGCATTATCGACTTTCTCGGTTAAAGGGCTTGTAGTCCAGGCTGATCAAGAATAGATTGAATTAACAGTTATTGAAATTATCAAGTCCATCACTTCAAGGTATATAATGACATAAAAATAGAAGTAGCCAGGTAGTTTAGATTTTTTTATTTTGTTGTTCATCATGAATTAATCCAAATACCCATAATTTGCATTTGCTTCTCTCAGTAATTACCTCTTTAAAGGCCTTGGCAATTCTCATTCCCCCGCCCCCGCAATTCTCTCCCACAGATTGAAGAGTTGCACATATTTATATAGAAGCCCACATTTTGCTGAAGCTTAAGCTGAATGTGTGGTTTTTATAGTGTGGTATCATATGCAGTTTTCAGCATCTTGTAGTAGTCAATTTTAATTCTGCCCTTCAGTGCCCTGCACTCTGGACTGAAAGATTTTATGACAAAGAAAATAATGTTTGAATAACATCTGACATTTCAGATACACAAATGACTATTAACTAAAATGAAAAATACCTTCATGAAATTGTAATGGATTCATGAAGACATACAGTAAGGACAGCCCTGCTGGATCAGGCATAAGGCCTATCTAGTCCAGCATGCTGTTTCACTAGATTCCTCTGGGGAGCCAACAGCCAAGAGGTTAGGGCATTCCCTCTCTCCTGCTGTTTGTCCCCTGCAACTGGTATTGAGAGGCCTCTTGCCTCTGAGGCTGGAAGTGGCCCACAGCCACTAGACTAGTAGCCATTGATAGACCTGTCCTCCATGAATTTGTCTAAGCCCCTTTTAAAGCCACCCAAGGTGGTGGCCATCATCACATTCCATGGCAAAGAATTCCATAGATTAATTATGCACTGTGTGAAAAAGTACTTCCTTTTGTCGGTTCTAAATCTCCTGCTCTTCAGTTTCATGGGATGACCCCTGGTTCTAGTGTTGTGTGTGTGAGAGAGAAATTTATCTCTGTCTTTCCTCTCCACTCCATGCATAATTTTATACACCTCGATCATCTCTCCCCTTAGTCACCCCTTTTCCAAGTTAAAGAGCCCCGGATGCTGTAGCCTAGCCTCACAAGGAAGGTGCTCCAGGCCCCTGATCATCTTGGTTCTCCTCTTCTGCACCTTTTCTCATTCTGCAATATCCTTCTTAAGATACAGTAACCAGAACTGCACGAAGTACTCCAAATGTGGCCGCACCATAGATTTGTATAAGGGCATTATAATATTAGCATTTTTATTTTCAGTCCCCTTCCTAATGACTCCTTTTTCACAGCTGCCATGCACTGAGTCAACAGTTTCAAAGAACAGTCCACCACGACCCCAAGATCACTCTCCTGGTCACTCACCGACAGCTCATATGAGCATATATGTGAAGTTGGGGTTTTTTGCCCCAATGTGCATCACTTTACATTTGCTCACATTGAACCACATTTGCCATATTGTCATCGACTCCCCCAGTTTGGAGAAATCTTTTTGAAGCTCCTCACAATCTGTTTTGGATTTCACTACCCTAAATAGTTTAGTGTTATCTGAAAAACTGGCCACTTGGTTGCTTACCCCAACTTCTAGATCATTTGTGAACACATTAAAGAGTACTGGTCCCAGTACCGACCCCTGGGGGATCCTACTTCCTACTTTCCTCCATTGTGCAAACTGTCAATTTATTCCTATCCTCTCTTTCCTGTCCTTCAACCAGTTATGAATCCAAGCATGTACCTGTCCCCTTATCCAATGACTGCTAAGTTTACTCAAGAGCCTTTGGTGGGGAACTTTTGCTAATGTTTGCTCTCCCCCGCTTTTTGTGTGTGTGAATGTTTTTGGGTATAATTTACATGAACAAATGTGATTCAATAATTTTAATAAACAGAATGGTGGATTTTGGATTGATTACAAAAACAATTTTACTTTCTTCTGTTCTTAATCATTGCTATTGTACTTTTAAACCAATTCACATATACGATGGATAGTCTTAATCTGGTAATGTATGGTGAGTGTTTGTTCCTTACATTGGACTCTAATGGAACTTGGCAAAGAGGCACCTTTTAATGTGGTGATTCTCTTTATTTAGCAGGGGGAGAGTAACTGGCCCTATCAACCCCCAGCACAGTACATCCTGTGACTGTTGCTGGTGTCTCTCTTATGTTTCTTTTTAGATTGTGAGCCCTTTGGGGACAGGGATCCATCTTATTCATTTATTATTTCTCTGTGTAAGCTGCCCTGAGCCATTTTTGGAAAGGTGGTATAGAAATTGAATGAATGAATGAACATAGAGGAAAGCTGCAAAGGAATGGGAGGAGAAGAAAATGTCCTTCCCTTCATCTTTCCCCTTTCTGAAACTCTTGCCTCTGCTTCAAGATCACTATAAGTTTCCTGTCCAGGCTAGCTAGAATCCTGAACAGGAATGTTCCTCTTAGGGGCTGAGGATGCACATCAAAATGTTTTTGCAAACCTCCTTCTACAACTACATTCTAACTATTCAGACAGTTTAGGATTGTGAACCCTGACATATCTGTGTGTGTGAACAAGGTATAATGGAGGGGGCGGGGTAGCTGAGATCCCAGATTTTTTGAATGTACAGGAGAGGGGAATGCCCTCCACATTTCAATACCTGATTATTTTCAATAGATTTTTTTTTAACCAAGCCTTATATTAGGGGCTTTTCAGCCTCAATGAACCCAAATTGTAGATAACATTCTGAAATCCCTAGATTTGGGAAGGGACACAGCACTAATTTTCATAAGATTTAATGGTACTCAGAACTGCTGTATATGAATCTGTGGGTTTTTAAAAAAGCGTTTAAACTATAGGTTATTCACTTTTCAAAATATTTTATGCAATGTTCAGCATAAAACTAAAATACACAGCAGGGACGTTCAGCCAAGTCCAGCAGCCATACTCTGAATAACCATCCAACATAAATCGATCTGATCAGGTTCCAGCCTCCTGGAGGTAAAATTCAACAGTCTGATCACATCCAACCCAGTTCTAAACCTCCCTGTTGGAGATTTCAGATGCTGCCTCATACCCAGCTATGTCCCTTTTGTCTGCATACAGTAGAATTTGAAAAATCATCAGTCACACTGCAGCATCCCAAGTGCAAGATTCTCACAATCTATCATATCCTTTCAAGTGTCTATCCAGACTTTTCTGAGAAAACAGTTTCACATAGCCTATCCTGTCCATTTCTTTTAAAGTCAGCAAGAGTATTCCACACTTAGCGATCTGAGTGCAACCATGCGGTCTAAAGGTACACTAGGATTGTTGTGAATGGACTGATCACCCTATTCCTGATCAAGGTCTGAGATTTGACAAAGGGATGTCAAAGTAGCTTATTGCTCAGTCTACATTTTACTAATAGGAGATAGTTGGTAACAGGTGACATATCACAAGTTTAGTGCTGAAGGGATAGCAGGACAGAGCAATCCCTGGTGCTGAAACTGCAGTGGCAATGAAGAGAGGGCATGCCAGAAGCTGAGTCCAGCACAGGGGGAAGAGGGGCAGGGTCTGGGCTAGTGAAGTGGGGTGTGGGAGAGACTGCCAAGGAGGTGCAACATCAGTGCTTGCTGTGGGCAATGAGGCCTTTGCCTCTAGCAGCAAAAGGGGACAAACCAGCACTGATCTCCAGGAATAGCTTCAGTCAGAGTTGGCAATCCCATTCATAAATACAGCAAATATTACTAAACACCCTATCACCAGATTCAGACATAACAGGAAACCTGAGGTCCCTTCAACTCCGGTTTCCTCACCTGCATGTCCAAATTCAGGGAAATGGAGTTTGGCAGGGGAAGTGAACCTTCAGTCACAGCGGCGTTTCACCGCCACAAACTCCAGTTCTGCGGTGCCAGTGTTACATCCAGATGCTGGCATCGCCGTTTCAGCCCCACAGAGCTGGAGTTGAGGGAGGAAGCTCATTCTGGCCCAACTGGCTGTGCTGTGTGGGCTGTCCTTTTGTCAAGAAGGAAGTCTGCACAGTCTCACTGACTGCAGAGAGGCAGCTCTCCCCAATGTCTGAACACAGAAGGGAGAGCAGGTGGAGTGGGGGGGGCATGGAACCGGGGTTCCACGTTATGTCTGAATAGGGCCAGTAAGTCTCCAGTGCTCTTTACACCAACTGACCCCAAACGCTGAATAGTGATACCTTTTGAACCTTCAGTTGGGAAAATGGGGTGCATAGACGAGTATTTTAACTTATCATGCCAAAAAAGAAAGGGTTGTGGCTTTTTTTGAAATCCTATGTTTGAGGTTGCTTACTACAATATAACCCCACCCCACGCAAAGCAGTGGCTTACATACTGCACAGTGCCCCACTAATCCAAGAGCAGGGCATGCTTGTTCTGTCGTCTGTAAACCCTGTGTATACTACTGAGAGCGAAGAGGCTCTGTGGCACCTAAGAATTGCATCAGCGTACGCGTGATGATTTCTCCATAGGAATGATGGTGAAATATTTGCTAGTGCACTGTTGTAGTTCCTAGGCACCATGTGGCCTCTCTGTGCTCAGTAGCCGCATGGACAAGGTTTGCAGATGGACAGAATTAGCACACCCTGCTCTCGGATCGGTAGGGTGCTGAACAGTGTGTAAGTCTGTTGTAACTACAAATAAAACACCCAAATGACAGCAGCATCAGTTTTTCCATGCCTCAGCATCCACATGCCCTTCTAATTCTATGGGGCTTGTTCTTGCTTCTCTAATGATGGGCGGCATTATGGCTCCATAAACGCTGCTCCCCAGGGCTGCTGCAACTCAAAATGAAGATCCAGTGCTATAGAAGATGGGTGGTTATGCTATCATTGCTTCAGCAATTGTTACAAATGGAGTACACTGTGGAAAGTCTGTTAGTGCAATCGCCCATTCTTAACAGCATTTGCACTGCATTTGGAGTTGCAGCAGCCCCGGGGTGCAGCATGACAGAGCCATAATGCTGCCCATCTTGTGAGCCACTTGAGCTCAATGAACCAATGAACAACAGAGCAGTAACTCTGTGCAGCGGGTCAGAATTTGTCCCTGAAAATTAAGTTGCTTTCCCCACCCTTCTGCTGCCACATCCCGTTTGGTTCCCTTGCCTCTGCCCAAGACATATTATCTGCAGGGACTAAGAAACTCTGGAACTTGTAGTTCTTGAAATAATAACAATAACAATAAATAACAATAACAGCAGCAGCAACAACACCTTGAAGAGCACCTCAATACCATAGGGGCCACAGAAATCACCATCAGCTAATTACAAAAAGCAACTTTACTGGGAACAGCCTATATTTTGCGACGATATCTATAATAATAATAACACTATTGATAATAAAATCCAGCCATCCCAGGTCCTTGGGAAGGACTCGATGTCTGGATAAAACAAACCAGTCAATAACACCTGTCTGACTGAGTAAACAAGAAATAATAGTTGTTATTATTGTTAGTATTTCTCGTTTTTCTGCAACTGTATACTTTCGACATTGAGTTTGCTCTTCCAGTAGCTCTGCCGTCTCCAGCCCTGGTTGCTCAGCTTAAGATCCTGAGTCCTGTAACCCATTTTTGGACAAGTGTCCAAAAGTCCCAGGTACTCTAGCACTCGACGCGGCCCTTGTTGACCTGGGCGACGACCAATCCAGTATAGAATTCATTTTTCTTGTTCTCACCATGGTTATGGGATTAGGCATATTTAGTCTGGCTTCTCAACAGAGGCCTGTCTGGTTTGGGTGACCCAACAGCATAGACCTCTGCATCCTCTAAGCTCTCAAGCCCCTCCACCTCATCAAGATAGTGCCTGTCGGAGGAGGATGCCTGTTGGATGCCACACTACTTAGGACAGCACAAATACTATGATGATATCTTTAATTTTTCTTTAGTTATCCTAGACCCTTGGAAAGGGCCCAATAATTAAAGTACCAAATCCAGTCAGTAACATCTGGTAGACTGTGTGTAAATAGCATAATAATAATAAATTTATTTGTTAACTGCCCCATAACAAATTGTTCTCTGGGCTGCTCACAACAAACATAAAATAAAAACACAACACATTAAATCATAACAAACCAAAAAGTGGGGGGGGGGCAATGCAAATCAATTTAAAAACTCTTTTAAAATCAGTTAAAAATCAAATTTGAAAATAAAAATTATAAGGTCTGAGTGAACAAATAAGTCTTTACCTGGTGTCTAAAAGAACAAAGTGATGAAGCCAGCTGATCCTCAATGGGGAAGCTATTCCATAAATGGGGTGTAAACATCAAAAAGGCCCTCCATGGGTGTAGCTATAATTGAGTGGATGGATTTAAAGAACACAGGCTCCCCAGCTCCTGAGGGCCCCCCAGGTCCACCCCTCCCTATTTTCTTCATTATCTCCCTCACTTTGAGGGGGTGCCAGGAAGATAGGTGAACATGTGCCCCCTCTTCCCTAGCTAAGCCCCTGAGGCCCTCTCCCTAGTAGCCATCCGCCTCACCTCATTTGGCAGGGGCACCTGGAGGAGGGCATCTGAAGAAGATTTTAAGTCCCGGTTTGGGACATATGAGGCAAGGTGCTCTCTCAGGTAACCCAGTCCCAAGCCATTTAGGTTAAAACTAGCACTTTGAATTGGGCCTGGAAATGGACTGGGAGCCAGTGCAACTGACAAAGCACTGGCATAATATACTCAAAACGTCCAGTCTGAGTTAGTAATTTTGTACCAACTGCAGTTTCTGGACTGTTTTCAAAAGCAGCCACACGTACAATGCATTGCTGTAATCTAAGCGAGAGGTTACCGGAGCATGAATAACTGACCAAGCTATCTTGAAAAAGTGCATCACAAAGGGTGGCACTTCTCTGTCAACATCTCAGAGTTTCCCATACAAATTCTGTCTTTCTCTCTATTTCTGTTTCGGAGGAAGAGGTCCGGGCCAGAATCTTACTGCTCAGAATATTGCTTGTTCAGGGATGGGCTGGTTCAGATGTCACATGGAACCTCAGCTAGACTCCACTCCATAGCTGCATTCAAATGCAATGCAGAACCACGGGCCCCATGGATCCACAGTTCTGCTCCCCACCCCACCCTGCTCTCCTGTTCGCATATGGATGAAATGGAGAGTGTAGTCATTGCATCTGTAGAGAAGAGGGGGAACTGGCTGTGTGGGCTTCCTTCTTGTTTGAAGGACAGCCTGCACAGTCAATCACACATGGAAAGAGGGAGGAGCTTCCTCCCTCAGTCCAGGGGAATGCAGCCTCCAACAGAGGCACAATGGAATCCTGGTTTTGAGCAGTAAACCTCACTACAAACTGAGGATTCGAATTGGAGTCTCCAGAGTGAAAACCTGGGTTGAGGAAGGAATGGGACTGGAGTTGCATTCGTTTGGAGATAACGGTAGGGAAACCTCTGGCCCCTGCAACTCTGGTTCCCCATTACATGCAAATGCAACCCATCTCTCTGAACTTTGGAAACACGTGATGCCCTCCATCCTTATGTGAGAGTCCACTTTCCATCTTGGTTAAAATAAACCAAGATAAGTCATGAGATCAGAACCCAATTTCAGTTTATAGCCTACTTTCTTCAAATAAGCAAAGATCTGTACCCAAGATTAGAAGTAAATTACAGATTTTGGCAAATTTAAAGTATATTGGCTAGAACAAACTGATACCAATGGGTTTAGATGCAAGACCAATCTTGAAGGGAAATGGATGCTCATATGGGGATTGGGGGGTGGTGGTGCAGATACAAATACATGAAGCTCAAGAAGCCATGCAGATCACGGCTTTATCTGAGGCACTGTGTGACATCTGAACCAGCCACTGTTTCTAATTGACTCCAGAAAATCTTACAGGATTGTACATGATCTGGGCACTCCAAATTGATACAGGAAAATAAGTTTGCATAAAGATCCTCATCTACAATATATAGCTTCATGTCCCCCTCAGGGCACTGGGTTTGCTACTTAGCAAGCAGTGCCCTGGACCTCTGGGCCTAAGTAAAATGTACCCTTGTCCCCATACTTGGGCCTTGCTTAGACCAAGACTCATTATGGTCCATCTGATCTAGTACTGTCTCAGGCAAAGATCTTCCCCAGTCCTCCTCTCATCCCAAGATCCTTTTAACTTTAGTCCCTGGGGACTGAATCTGTAGACCTTGTGTATGCAAAGTGAGCTCCACCATTGCTACAGCAGCCCACCCACCCCCCACCCCCGATAAGAGTAATACAATTTTCCTGTTGGAATTGGTGAAGGAAAGGCAAATAAAAAAGGACGTGAACAAATGAAATGCTCAGAGTGCCAGACTTTTTATTTATTTTTCCCATTCTGCCTGTTGGTTACATGGCATATACACCATCCACACCGGAGCTCACAAATTATTTAAGAAGCTGATTCCAAGCCAGTTATCTTTTATCATGTAAAGCTTGCTTTAAAACTATCTATTACATCTTTGACTGTTTCATCACTGCTGCACATGAATGGTACTGCAAACAAAAATGTATGCCAGAGAGCAATCCACTGCATCTTATTTTTATGTTGGGGGCATTTCTGGGAAATTTCATACTTTACCTATATTCTGACATAATAGCATCCTGGAGGATTTGTTAGTAATCAACTGTTTATTATTTGAATCCTGAGGCAAGTCAGAGAAAAGAGAGCATTCTTATAGCCAGGAAGGGGATATTTTCTTGCAGCCATTATTAGGAGCTATTTTCAAAAGTTTACGATGCAGATGGGCAAGCCTGAAAGCACTTGTAGTCACTGTAAGGTATCTGTGGATATTGGCAGCTTTGTATGTTCTTTATATCCTACATTTCAGAACAAATGCAATGTTTGATACTGTCTATGTCCTATGGCTAATGGCCTTTATATTTGCTCTTTGTTAGGGTTGTGCAAGAAAAGAATGCTTTGTTTAATTTCTCCAATCATTTTTGTTATTACAAAGAATAACTACTCATTTGCTTAGTTATTCATTTGTTAAAATCACATTCAGTTTATTATTGATTCATTACTATTTCACTCATTTTCATAACTTGTAATTGTTTTCATTTCCCATTGCTTTTAGTGGGAAACTAGGGTGCAGGGTAGGAGGAATTGCCCATAGACTCTAAAGGAATGAAGCAATTCTTAGAGTCTCTGGGCAATAAAGACATTCATCACCCAGGAATATGGCTGATAGGAGGAAATTTCATCTATTGGGAGGAGAGCTTGTCTCATGGTAGCAAGCATGCATTGTCCCCTTTGCTAAGCAGAGTTTACTTGGTTTACATTTGAATGGGAGACTACATTTGTGAGCATTGTAAGATATCCCCTTCAGGGGATCAGGCTGCTCTGGGAAGAGCATCTGCACGCTTGCATGCAGAAAGTTCCAAGTTCCCTCCCTGGCATCTACAAGATAGAGCTGAGAAAGACTCCTGCTTGTAGCCTTGGAGAAGCTTCTACCAGTCTGTGTAGGCAGTACTGTGTTAGATAGACCAATGAGCTGACTCGGTATAAGGCAGCTTCCTACATCCCCCTTGGGGATAAAGGGTTCTGAGTAGGGATGCACATGGAAAGGATTTTGCATTTTGTTTCAAGCTCAAAAGGAAACACAGATGGCTGAAACATTCAGTCAAATGACGGAACAAACTTGAAAACACTTTTGGGTGTTTCAGCCATAAGGAACAATGGGGAAACTAGAAACACTCCATTGTTGCCCATGGGTAACTCCTAGGGACACCAAAGTGGGTTGTGTTGTAGAGCATGATGCTACCTACTATCCAACCCACAAAAGAAATGGGCAAGCATGTGATTTTAAACGCACTCTTAACCTTTCCCCCAACCCCCACCAAAAGATTTTATGGGGGCTTTGGGGAAAGGTTAAAAATGTGTTTAAAATAACCTACTTACCCATTTATTTCATGGGTTGGGTGGTAGGTAGCATCATGCCCTACCACACAACGCTCTTTGGTGTCCCTAGATGCTACCCATGGGCAACAATGAGATGTTTCTAGTTTCCCAGTTGTTCCCCATGACCAGAACAAGCTCATAGAGTGCACAATTGTGTAACCGTACCTTGAAAAATACGACAGAGGTACACAGTAAAAGGGAATCTGTCCCTCCCAGCACTGAGAACACACATTTCAAACATAGTCCCCCAAAATGGCCAAAAAAGAATAACTGACCCAGTATCCACTGCCAGCTACAGTGCTGCACTGCAGTAATATCATTGGCACAAGTTGCTCTCTCACACAGTTATGACTCCTTACTTCCTTACATTGCAATAGCTGCCACTGCAGCACCCTTAGCAGCAATCACAGCCATGCATTCAACTAGAACAACTTCAGCCACATTTTGACTGAATACACCTGCCACTCAACATGCCAAGTACAGCTGCCACTGTCCATTTCTCGCCACAACATTATTTCCAGAAACAAAACAAACCACAAACAAAGAAGGCAGGCACCCAAGTCCTGCCTTTGTCAATCTGATATCTAGCAAAACCAGATAGTTAAAGCAGCAATGACACAGCATATTATACTCAGTGCTGAGAAAAGAAAACCACAGAATTGAACCTATCTGCCTTCTCTCCTGATGTATCCTCTTCAAGAGGGGCATAGGGCTCTCTCTGCCACCCAGTCTCTTTGAATACATTTTGAAATCCCCTTCAAACGTGCCCCCCTCCCTCCCCCCAGCCAATAGGGACACAGTTGCCCATGACCACACTTGATTTCTATGATAACAAGCCAACTAAGAAGCAAGGAGATCACAAGCCAATTGAAGCCAGTACCAAAAAACCAATCGGCAAGAAAAAAATAGGCCTCCAAAATGGCACTCAAAATATCTAAATGTTTCACTTGAAACAGGCCCCTTTTAAAAAGGGGTCTTCTGTTTCAAGCTTGAAACATGCTAAACAGCCTGTTTAAATTTGGAACATTTTGCTGTCAGAACATTCTGCACAACCCTAGTCCTGAGGATGACTTTGCTCCCACACCAGACATGTTCTAAGGTGCTGGTGTTTAGATTGTCCAGATGTTCTATTAGATCTTATAGAGCATCTTTGCTCCAATATAATATATAGGCAATTTAAATACACGACACCCCAGAAAATAGTTGTTGAGGTGCAAAAAGCCCACCTTCTCAGGTTACTCATAAGGTTTTCATTTAGGCCTCAACTAAAAGTGTGTCAGGATTTTATGAACATTTTCATGAGCCTTAAATGGTGCCTTCCTTTCTGTAATGTTTTGAAGTTTGGAGCAAAATGGACAAAAGGGTTAGTCTATCCAAGAATCATTGCCCTGAATATGTTCTATTTGCCCTTACACTTCTGATTGACTAGTAAGATTGACTGACTACAGGGTACTCCAGTTACCCCGTTTTTCTGAAAGTGTGCTGCAGCAGCAACTCACTGATAGTCCCCCAACGGAGCGGCTACAACATGCCTCCTGGCATCGGGGGGGTGGGTGGGTGCCCAGAATGCCCCACGCACTCGCATGGGATATGCTGGGACCTCCAGGGGCTGGGAGACCCTGACCCCCACCGCCTCAACCGGCTCCATGATGGAACCGGTAATCGTGTGGGCGGCCCATCCGGCTGCCCAAGGCAGGCTGTCTGCTCATGTGCGGGGAGAGCGGTTCAAGTGTGTTCTCCCCGCAGATCCCTTTTTGGCTCTCCACATTGCTTGTGTGGAGAGCCTTGCTACTTGCTTAAAGCATACGTAGGTACAGATCTGTACACAGGTATCGCTATTCACAGGTTATGGATGCAGGTACAGAAATACACTTCCTGTCTGTACCTATCTGCACTTGAGGGACCTGTACCCAGGCTCATTTTAAACACAAAATATAGGTACAGAAATCCACACAAAAACATGTGCGTGTATATATAGGCATCTGAATGCAGGTACACAATAATAAGGACATTTTAGGCAGGCTGTGGTGGTGGTGGTGGGGGGCAAGACACAAACTATCTTCCCTCACACAATCCTCGCCACTCTGGGATTTCGCAGCAGTGCTGGAGCATGAGGAGCGCGGGGCATTGGGGAATTTCTCCACTGATGGGTGCTCCTTCTGCCCGGCTCTATGGAAGCTCAGGCTTCCGGCAGTGAGTGGGGAGGGTGTGTGCATCCTCCTTCCTTCCTTTTAGTCTGTGTACAAAACTTGGGCTACCCGGCAGAGGAGCACCAGGATCGGGACTGATCCTGGTGATTCACACAACCAGTCCTACCCAGGCTAATGCTGCCCTGCCTGCGTATGGCTGGTCATGAGAATGACATCAGTGGCTGACTGGAGCTATTATGATTACATTTATCTATTTATTTAGTACATTTCTATACCGCACTATACAAAAATGTCCCTGAGTGGTTAGGGTTATCACATTAACTATGCAATCCCTGATTGGCTGCATTTTTTTAAAGATCCCAGAATGGCCGCATTCTTTGCAAGAACAACAACAACAACAAAAAAGCCCCAAACAAGCAAAAATGATAAATGATGCTGAAACAAGAGTAGATCAAAGAAATGTCCCAGGAGAGAGAAAGGGAGGGGCATCCTCTATACAGTAGTAGTAGTAGTAGTAGTAGTAAGCTGTTTTCCCACAGCTATTTGGGCGATTCTGAAAGCACTACTTTTGTCCTGAAAATGGAAATGGGCAAACATCATTAAGAAGATCTTTGAGCTGCAATCCTATTATCCATATTTACTTGGATAGGATAAGACAAGAATAAGTCACATTGAACTCAGCAGGATTTATTTCCAGATAAAAAAATATGTATGATTGTGTTTTTGTTCTAGTACAGAGGACTCTTCTTATGTTCCCAGCTACCCACCTTCCAATGACTGTGTTGTAACATCACAACCTAAGTCTGATTTGAGAAGTACTTCAAGAATAATTAGGCTCCCTGTCCAATGGAAAATATACGTTAGGGACCAGTACTCTGCTAAATGACTTCCAGTAATAGGGGCTGTGCCTGTGATTCCATGAAGGCACACACAGATACTGCTTCCAATTTTGTCTTTGCTTTATAAGTCATTAAAGCAATTTTAAAACCAATTCACTATCCACAGTGTGCTAGTCTTTAATATTCTCCAAGTGGGAAGCACGGATTGAATTCATTTTATAGGAGTAACAATTTTAACAGCAGCATGTATTTACTACAGGTTTGAGCATGTACAGCAGGTCATTTTTCCAGAGACAACATAAAACACCATTTTAATCAGCCTATGCTTCATCCGTAATGTTATATGTCAGACACTGGCAATGTTCAATGGTGACAAAAAGCAGCGCTCACTGAAAATGTGACATGATCAAAAGATTTTTAGCAGAGTGAGAGAAAAAATGATGGGATAGTCTTTCACAATAATATTTCACTTTAAACTATTTTCTCCAAAGCAATCGGTGATGCATGGCTTTGGAAAAGGCAGAGAAAAAGAGCAATAGAAACGGCCAGTTCCATTTGGCTGTAAGCTAAAATACATGGTTAGCTTTGAATGGCTCAGCAGGGAAAAGAGCTGGTTAAGCAGCAAAATGAATGGCTTGTAACAGCTAACTAGGGAAGTTAACCTTCTTACACATTCAGTGAGCAAGCCCTCAATGTTCTCTATTATGGATTTGTAAGCAAATGTATGTATGTATGTATGTGTGTGTTTGTGTGTGATAAATTTGTATACCGCCCACTACTGAAGTCTCTAGGTGGTTTACAGCATAAAACAAAGAATAAAACAAACCAAGAATTTAACAGTTAAAACATATAAAATCTAATTTTAAAAAATATCCATAAAAACACCAAACTGCCTTTAAAACACAATTTAAACTCTCTCTTGCAGGTATACCTTCCCTAAGCATGCACTTGATATTCCTGCTTTCTCCTCCTCTAAATCCCTCCTCATTCTCAGCTTTTCTGTAAAGCTTTTGGCTTAATGTAATAATCCTCATTCCCAGTGTAACCAGACCTAAGCATGCAGGTAATTGCATTTGTTCACATTTTATCCCTTGCAAGTCTCATCTCCTCCTCTCTTCTCCTTCCTTTCTGCCATTGTCTTGTCCACAGTCAAAATTTAAATTGTGAGCTCCTGGGGGACAGGGACCTTTTACTTGTGAAACGCTGTAAAGCATCGTGTAGCAGGATGATACTGGCTTACATTCTGCACAGAGCACTGGACATGTAAGAAGGTCGCGCAAGCACTGCTTCTAAGCCACAGTAAAGCATGCCTGTGGTGCTGGCAAAAGTGGGGCTGCTGTGTCCCTATTAAGCATTACATTAATGTAGCAGCAGTGCTACTCTCATCATTCCTAATGGGAGTAGCAATGCACCTGCATGTATGCAATGCTAAAGAGGCACAGAGCAGCCCTGCCTTTGCAAGCATCATGAACGTGCCTTACAGTGGTTCACAAGCAGCGTGCTCACCTCCCTGTTAGATGTCCAATGCGCAGGATGCAAGCCACTGTATTGATAACCATAATTACAGCAATAATTCAAACATGGTTGATACAGGGTTAATGTTGCCAATGAAGGAAAAACAGAAATGAAGAGATTTCTTTGTTATCATGTATGTTTCTTGGCAAAGCAATACAGACCCAATTTACAAATGATGTGTCTGTAGTTTGGCTACTGCCACCATCCTTAAACCATGGAGCAATCTCCTTCGATGGCTTGTTGCTTGTCATTAGACCAGTTTTGATCATATCCAGGAATCCCCTCAAAAGTAAAGTACTTCCTCGGAATAATTGGCCAGGATGATGTGTGTGTGTATTCATATAAGAACCTAATTTCATAGAGGGGCATGCTAGTAGTTTAGATTCATGGTGGCAATTTAATTGTAGTGTAAAGTTCTCAAGGCACTTCAAGTTCCATATAGATCACTTTAACAGTGCTGCAGGTCATGTCATTAACATATTTTAGCCCATGCTTAATGCAGTGGCCCATCATCTAAGTAAGGTGAGTCTCTGGGAGCATCTTTTGCCAGCACTCCATTTTATATTCTTTCCCATCCCAGGTATATCTTCAGATGCTGTTTTTATATATACATCCCTATACAGTTAGACATCAACACACACAAGACCATTGTGCCCTGCATCCCATTGTGCTGCTTAAGTCTGCAGAGTGCATCTTCTTAACAAACCAGAATATCTGTGTCAGAAAGGGACATTCTGTGTGGTTTTTCTCCAAACAGCAGAACTCCTTTCCCCTGGAAATATACCCAAACCTAAGTCTGAGCATTAGGGGGCTATTCACACATGGGTGAGTGGAGAGGAAGGCTGCTCCAACTCACCTCCCCACCCCCAACGATCACCAAAAGCCTGCTGGGAGCACTGACTGCACTCCCAGATGATCCGTGCTGCACCATACAGCATGAAGCTCCAGAGATCCCATAATGCACTGTGCCCCGAGTGCAGTGCATTAACAGGATACCCCATCTTACAGTTGCTCTAGGTGTCCATCTCTGTGTCTCCTCGGGCTGCATGGGGCCCGAGGAGACACAAGTGCCCAGCAGCCAGGTCAAGGGAGTGTTTGCTCCCTTAACCTTGGCTTAGAGTTGGTCTTGAGAGTGGGGTTAGGTTGGGTGGGAGTGCAGGGATTGTAGCCTTCAAAATCCGTGTGGATCCCGGTGTTCCACATGAGCTGTCTAGCTCATGAGAACAGCCCCTAAGGATTTTCCATGGGCTGGATTCTGAGGGATACAGTTAAGTCAAAATTTGGGGGTCATTATGTTTCAAATGCATCGGCTGACATCCACACTAACTTACTGAATAGTAGTTTCACTCAGGGAGCAGTCTAAAGGACGAATTAATTTCAACTGGACTACTCAGGAGAAACTTAGTCTGGATGTCAGACCCTGACTGATTTTTCTATGGATTTTTAAATTGTCTGTCCTCAGGCCTTCTGAATGGGTGGGTTCTTTTGAAATCAATGCATACATTTGTAAGTAGCACTACTGTTGCTATGGTAGAATGGTGCCTTCTTTTTTTTGCTACAATTTCTCCATAAAACTAATTATTTAAAATAGGCCATGCATCAAATAACACAATTTCCTTAAGCTTATAATTTCAATATTTATGAGTTAATTTGAATCCCAAATCAAAAAAAGAGACGTTCTGTGCGCAGCTGTAGAAAACAACTTCTCCTTATCTTATGCATAGCTAATTGCTTGGAAAAGTTCAGCTGATTCCCGCCCCCCACCCCTGCTACTTCTGCAAAAGTGTCAAAAAGATGAGCAATCTTAAACCTTCTAAATACCCACAAGTCAATTTCATCTTTAAGAAACAGCCCACCCTAACAAATGACAAACGAAGCAATAGAAAATGCTCAATGGAACTGTTCACACACTACATTCTCATGCACATGAGCACTCCCAATCTTGCTTGGGAGTATTCTCACATAGACAAACATATCATGCGAACTGGATGATCACAAATACAGCTGGCAGCCATTCCCTTAATCATGGCAGCACTTTTCCCAGCCTAAGGCATATCATAGTTGTGAACATTCTGTAGCAAAACCCTTCAGGCACGTTTGTTCAATATGTGTTTTTGTGGGGTTTTTTTGTTTCTTAGTGAACACAGAGTGTTTTCTTATGCCTTTGCACTTGTTATGAGCTAATCTGCACAGTTTAACCATCTTTCTCATTTCTCAGGGTTCTCAGTCCTGCAGCAGATATTAACTTCTGAATGTGTTCTTTTAAAATTGCATAAATGTTCAGCAGCATCAAGCAGGGTTATGTGTTACACAAACTATGACACAGGTAGGCAACCTTGGCTCTCCAGATGCTGTTGAACTTCAACTCCTAGCTTTGCCAGCCACAATAAACATTGGTTGGGGATGATGGAAGTTGTAGTTCAACAACACCTGGAGAGCAAGGTTGCCCACCCCTGGATTATGAGGATGCCTCCAAAAGTAAGTGGGCTAACTGGTGAACTGCTTAACTGATTTGAACCAAATTTGCTGCAGCTGTAGGGACACATAGGGATGCCCCAATATTGTAGTTTGTGATGTCACACACCCCGATCCAAGATGGCAGATGCATAAACATTTGAAGCACAAGTGCACTAAATTGAAGACTTTCTAACCATTTTTAATCAAATTTGGAACAGCTGTAGTGAATGACACACAGAGACACCCCAAAGGTGCAGTTTGTAATGATGACATCCACCCTGATCCAAGATGGCAGACACATGAACATTTGAGGCACAAGAGATCTGACTTGTGGACCTCGATCTAACTTGTGGACTTTGATTTGTACCAAATTTAGTCCAGTTGTAGAGACAGTGAAAGGAAAGTAGTCTGATTAGTTCTTACTAGAATAACTTGTTGGTTAATCCATTTCTTGATCTAGGCCAGCTTTTGAACGGGACTGTAGTTACTTGTATTCCAGTTCAGTTAACAAGCAGCCAGCAGCAAGAGCACTGAAAAGCAGTCTGCACTTGCCTCTCTGTGCATAATATCTATTTCATTGAACTATTAATATTCCTGATTCCACTCCACTGCCTTGTCCTTGCATACCACAACTCTTTCCCTTGGATTCTATGCTTCCGTGACAACCAAGAGCCCATCCAAGCAGCTTCCAAAGGCAGAGGCTGCTTTGTGACTTTGAAGCTGTGCATCTTCACTGGTGCACTGCTACTGATACTGGGAACCATCACACACAGCTTCAGAGGCATGAAACAGCCTTCACCTTCGGAAGCAGTGTGGATGGCTCTTGACTGGAGCAGAAGCAGCGAGTGTGTGGTCCTCTTGGGTGGGCAGCTTGCTGTGTGTAGTGAGGATAAACATGGAGCAGGGGAGAATATAATTAACCCTAGTATTGTCAGACTTTATGTTTGCTAGCTACTGTACCTTGAGTATCTTTGTGACAACACAAGGCCAGGATAGAAATGCTAATCATAACAAGATCATCACCATCATCAACAGTTTGAACTAAGGCTGCTGCTCACATTCTGTGTAATGCAATGTGAGCACTAGGAGCCCCACCCACACTGCTGCACATGTGTAAATGCTGTTAATGGAGTTCCCAGAGCAACACTGATATGGTCTAATGTACAACCACAGTTGCAAAAGAGGATATCCGTGATTTCCTATGGTGTTTGCACAATGTTTAAGTTGTAGTGGAGTTTCCCAGGGTCACAACTCTGTCACAGAGTTTACATGTGCACAGCAGCGCAGGTGGGACACGACTCCTACCACCCATGCAGCATTGCGCAGAATGTGAGTGAGAAACTGTAGCTTTGAGCTCTCCAGATATAGCCATCAACTCTAACATCTTTGTTACTAATCTTATTTTACTAGGGGGTAAACACCCCCTATGTAACAATGCATTTTCAGTTACATTAATGCTGTTTGTAGATTAGAAAGGGGGAAAAAACCAACCCTCTTGCTTTATTGCTATAAAGCATCCTCATCAATTGCTTTGTTCAGTAAAATCTTCTGTAGCTTTGTTTGTCCCTGTTGGAACTCATGCTTCAGCATGTAAAAATGTCTTTTGTTTTAAGATCTTTTCTTTAACACAGGAGACTCATTATTTTTTGTCTTCGGGCTTTTGAGAACAATTCCTATATTTATCAGCCACTGGATAAGCTCTACATCACCGGGCTCCTTCTTTCAAGGAGGAGATTAATGTAAATGTTGAGAGTTGCATTATACAAACCAATGTTTTGGATTTTAATTTTTTTTAAAACCCTCAGTTCTCCAGGTGAATATAAATAAGCTATCTTGGATGTTGTTTACTTACTCTGATTTGTGTGTGTGTGTATGTGTGTGAGTAGTTTTAATTTGTGTGCAATTCAACTGAATTCCTTTGGATGTTAAGTAGGGCATGTAGTCCCCAGTGATGCTAATCCCAGTTGGTTGCTCACACTATTCTTGAAAACACAATGTTGACATTGCATTCCTGACTATTACTACTCTTGGCCTTTGTTCTGAGTGGCGCTCTTACCCCTGGACTTCGGGGCCAAAGTCCATTGTGTTTTCAATGTTTCTGCTAGTGCATATTTGCATAAATCTACCTGTTTTATATTCTTACATTATTGGGTTCAGTTGCTGCTTGTGCCCTCAAGAAGCCATGTGTTAAATATACTATGCGGCTATTCTCACGATCAGCAAAAATTTGACTAGGAGAGCCTAGCCCGATTTTTGCTGATTGTGAGAACCACTGGGCTTGGCTGCGAGCCCGGTGGTTCTAGAGCAGGTAATCCGCTCAAGTACCCCTCCCCTTAGCCTGGGTTTGCGGAGCAAGTGCTCTGCAAACCCGGGCTTTCTGATCATGAGTAGGCGTGGTGCGGCTTCGAGTAGACCCCGGAGGTGAGGCAAAAAGCCGCCTCCTGGCTCCGGGGGTCTCCCCAGTATGCCCTGTGTGCTTGCATACTGGAGCTTCCCGGGGCATACTGGAGCTTCCTGGGGCCGCGTGGTTCCCGAGCTCCCCAGCCCCCACCGGCCCCATCACGGAGCCAGCAATCATGTGGGCGGCCGATCCAGCCGTCCAGGGCTCCCTCCCCACTCGTGTGCTTGGAAAGCGGGCTTAGCCCACTCTTCCCACACACTCTCAAGAACCGGGTCTCACTGATCATGAGACCCAGGTCTATGTGTGTGTGTGCGCATGCGCGTAGGGATATGATGCTTAACTTGCAGCTGGGGGTGGGGCTCCAGCGGTGAGGCCCTTCCAAAGGCCTTTCGGTCCAGGTTCCAAAATTACCTAGGTGCACCTCTGACTGCTCTTTCTCCATTTTATCCCCTCCAAATTAAGTTACTGAGCACGGTTTTGATTTACAACTTCCTATGTATCTGGAAACAATTAGTTGCCAGTCTAGATTTGGATTTAGCCCTTGGACGCACCAAGTGGACTGCTGCCATACAAAATGCTAGATTTTTGAACATTTTAAAGAGAGGAGAATACTGAAGATCAGGTTAAGAGTAGATAGCAATAGCAATAGCACTTACATTTATATACCGCTTTATAGCCGGAGCTCTCTAAGCGGTTTACAATGATTTAGCATATTGCCCCCAACATTCTGGGTACTCATTTTACTGACCTCGGAAGGATGGAAGGCTGAGTCAACCCTGAGCCCCTGGTCAGGATCGAACTTGTAACCTTCTGGTTACAGGGCAGCAGTTTTACCACTGCGCCACCAGGGGCTCAAGGTATAGATCTTGCCTATATTGGCTTACTGTGCATATGAGCATATTTTCCAGTGTAGTCTGATTATGTTTTTGCATAGTGCCGTACAGCTCCATGGAGTGGTGGTTTTAAATACTGCTTCATTGCATGTGAACCTACAGTGCCACCATGCCAGAGGTGGTGTGAATCAGCACAGAGTTTCAAAAGGATTGACAATCAGTTTGCAAACTTCCCACCCACCATGTCTACAGTTATATTTAGTATGATCATAACAAATAACTTGTATTTCTCATGGTAGATAAGATCCATGCAGCTAAAATTAAGAAACAAGCAAAGGATCTTATTCAAGGTTCATAAATATGGAGTAGCAAGAAAGGAGTTCATATGTTGCCTAAGCAGAGCAGTACCTTAAGGCTAGCAAAAATAACATTAAACATCTGAGATGTTTTTAATTCATGTTTCCCTTGGATGATGGTAATAGGCACATCAGTTGTATTTAGAAACCAGTAAACAATTGGAATGAATCCATTCCTGTGATGGGTGTTTAGCACTGGAAGAATGGAAATCTACACTAAAGAACTGGTCTCATTCACCATCTGTCCATTTGGCACCCTCAAAACCCTGACACTACAGCTTCCCTGAATACCAGCTGGCAGAAGATACTAGAATACATTCTGGCTGTCAGCCTTCCTCCTTGGAAAAGAATCTGTTGGTTTATAACAACAATAGGAAAATACTGAAGTATTCAGTGAAACGGATTAACATTTGTTAGGCCAAATGTTAAGACTGGATCTAAGGACAGATTCATAACCACTGACAGACATAATGTGTCCTACATTTTCATTTGTAAGCAAACATATAAACAATATTTTATAGTGCTTAGAGATGAGTCATTTTTTTAAAAAAAAATTCATAGTGAAATCCTTGAACTAATCATACAAGCCAAAGTAATTTAAATATGAGCTATAATGGCTGATATAGCCAGGGAGCATAATGTATGAAAAACCTGTTTTTAGATTCAGAATTCAAATAAATCTGGGGTAGTTAAGGGCTCTTTGCAAGAAGAAGCTGCAGTTTAAAGTGTATTTCAGGATGTATCTCATGGAGAAACCTTGGGGCAAAAGATTTATTTAATTATTTTACATTTATCTCCCGCTCTTCCTCCAAGGAGCCCAGAGCAGTGTACATGGTTATATTTATCCTCACAACAGATAAGTGAGAGATAAGTAACTGGCCAAGGATCACCCAGTGAGTTTCATGGCTGAATGAGGATTCAAACCTGGGTCTCCCTAGCCATAATCCAATATTCTAACCACTACACCACATGGATTGTTAGTGATATTGTTTTATTTATTTGACCTGCCCATCAGCTTATTCAGAATTCTTCTGACTGGGTTCTAGCATTTGTGCGAGGCTGCATAAAGAAGTGACTATTTTACTTGAGTGCGAATTCAGTGTAAAAGTTTTCCACACAGCTGGGAAACACTCACATAATGCTCTGAGCTCCTAGCAGCATGGGTAAGATTGATCATAGCTTGACTAAAAATGCGGCAGCTTCTGTGTGCCGCAGTCGTTTGAATGAACTATTAGTTGTTTAGCAACACCGATTAAAGAATGTTGCCATGGGAAAAGGAAACCATACATTTCTCACAGACCTTGTGTAATTCAGCTGCTAGCTCTGATTCAGTAGTCTACACTACCTTATAAATGTGGAAGCTTTAACACTCAGTTGGAAGTGCAAGAGGGAAAAGAGGAATGATATGACATTAGATAACCTTGCGCCAATCTTGGCATCAGATAACCGTGGTGGATATTCAGACTAAACCATGCATGCCAGCCCTGTGCAGCTGTGAGGATGGCAGAAGACTGAATGCAAACACTGTTGGGTTGTGGAAACATATGCTTTGGAAGTATACATCCAGTCCCTCAAATGTGGTCAGTGGAGGGGCACATGCCCCTTAAATACTGATTGCAGCAATTTGTTCTTCCAGTTACTCTGAAGTCTAATTTCAAAGCAATTGATACTCTTATAGAACTTCTGCCATTGCATGATACTTTGGCACTGTCATCAGTAGTAAAGGGATGAGTAGAATCCTGGAGAAAAGAATGGATGTAAAGGCATTTAACCACGGATGAAGACAGATATAAAAAAATAAACTACAAAACACCTTTTTCAGCACAGATACAAGCCTGGCTTCACAACAGAAATGACAGAATCACATATAAGTTAGAAACATGTTGGCTCAATCCTGCCTCTTCCCTATGCTTCAGGTGGACTGTCTGAACACCATATGAATGTTCATCCATTTAGCACCTTATTAATATATATATATATTTTTAAAAAGCACTTTTTAATGTGCAAAAGTGTTCATGGGATGGCAGAAGAAAGAGCTTTCTTGGTGATGTCCTCCTGGAGCAGACAGTGTCTTGCACTTCTGCTTGGAATGTGCAGAACTTTTTTCTTCAAAGCATGATATTTAAGGGGCATGTGCCGCTCAGCGAAGAAAGTTATGTTTGGCTTAAAGGTCACACTTTCAGAGTGCTCTCACACACTTAAAATATTTGCGTGTCCTTACACGAAGGTCCTTAGGCAGTTCTGTGGTTTGTTTTGTATTTCATGGCTTTTTTTTTTTTTTGCTTAAAAGGCAATGAAATTGAGCTGCTAAATTGCCTCTTGAAATGGCTTATGTAAAATAGGTGTTATATCTGAAGGTGATTTCTGTACAATCTTTATCCATTCAAAGGTATCACCTGCATGGGAAGGACACTGGCTTCTGAAAATATCCCTCCCATGCAGGTGATACCTTTGAATGGATAAGGATTGTACAGGGATAGAAGAATAGAAGCATAACACAAAAGATTATGCATTTCAAAAACTCTGTAACCAGAGGTCATTGTGAAAATGTGAGCTCTAATTAATACTCTCAAGGCATACAGCGTTTAAGCCAAATAACTTTTATGAGCTATAAATAACTGGTTTTCTTTGTCTGAGCCAACATTAATTACAAGAAACATTGTGAAGCTGGATTGTATCGATAACATATTACCAGTGAGTGCAAAGTGCCATAATGTGAAAACTACATGACAATTCCACATCCAAACTTACTGCCTTAGAGAGAAGACTAGGCAAAAAGCATCTCAAAAACCATCTACATAGTCAAAGACATCCAAACTAGAGTTGCACTAGTGTGATGCTTTTGTGGTAGTGCAAGGTAGTGCAAAATAGCATTGCACAACAGAAGGGAGTCTGTATCAGACCAGTGTTTCCCCGATGCTATTGACTACAACTCCCATAATCTCCAGCCAAAGGCCATAGTAGCTAGGGATGATGGAAGCAGAGGCACTCTAACCCCCAGACCTTGGGGCTCCGGTCTATGGTCTCCAAGATAGGGGGGGCCTCCAAAATGGCCGAGGGGCTCACCACATCGAGGCTAACATACATGCCTTTAAAAAAAGCCACCAACAAAGCTGAGGGTAAGCTGCAGGGGGGCACAAGCCAAGTAGTCGACCCATTGTACTGCACGTTGGACAATACGTTGTGCAATGCATTGCATGACATGTTGCTCAGTGCCTTGCATGTGTCCCAGAGTTGGCCTTGCACTAGCAGTTTCACAATATCATGGGGCACCCATAATTTGCTCAGCAAATTTCTTAAGTAAATTTCTAATGTGTGGACTACTTTTCTCATTGCACAAACAAAGTTTGCATATCAGTTGTTCTATCTGGTGTCTACTGTAACCCATCTCCACCTGGCAAGTTATCCATGTCTACAACTGTAGCATTGCTCTTTAGATTGCTGCCTTCAAAAAGAATTCCATGACAGGACTATATACCACTACAGTAACCATGTATGAATCAGCCCACCTCCATGCACCCCCATACTTTGAACTGGCTGCCAGTGAGCTTCCTACACTATTTTGCTGCCAGGCAAGCCTCCCTAGTGGGAGGATCTCACAGCTTGGGCATCACCACAGAGAAGGCCTCCTCATGAGTCCCCATTCACCACACCATGTAATTTGTTATCATATGCCTAAGGACAATTAGATCTTTGTTCCTTGTTCACCAAGGTATAGCTTTATTAGGTTTACTTGATATTAATTGGATTATGGACTACATGGTTAGAAGCTGCAACTGACTTACTACCAAAGCACTGAAACATTCTGTGTACCACAACACAGGATGAAGAATTTTACAACGATTGTTGATTTACAACAATCACAGCTGCTCAGCAATTATTGATCAACCATTTCAACTCATGTCAAATGATCTGCCACATTAGGGAGACATTTTGGGGGAAAGAAACAATGGCACTACAGTACAGTGCATCTAGTTCATGAAAGTTTACAATTGACAGATATTTATACCATCATATCAGATTAGAGTTGTTATTATTATTTCTTGTTTACACAGTCAGACAGGTGTTATTGACGGGTTTGTTTTATCCAGACATCGAGTCCTTCCCAAGGACCTGGGATGGCTGAGTTTTATCATCAATACTGTTGGTTATTATAGATATCGTCGCAAAATATAGGCTGTTCCCAGTAAAGCTGCTTTTTGTAATTGGCTGATGGTGATTTCTGTGGCTCTATGGTGTTGAGGTGCTCTTCAAGGTCTTTTGGAACTGCACCCAGGGCGCCAATTACCACTGGGATTATTTTGGTCTTCTTCTGCCACAGCCTTTCAATTTCAATTTGTAGGTCTTTGTATTTTGTGATTTTTTTCTATTTCTTTTTCTTCTATTCTGCTATCCCCTGGAATTGCTATGTCGATTATTTTGACTTGTTTTTCTTTCTTCTCGACTACAGTGATATCTGGTGTATTGTGTGGCAGAGGTTTGTCTGTTTGTAGTCGGAAGTCCCATAATATTTTTACATCTTCATTTCCTTCAACTTTTTCAATTTTATGGTCCCACCAATTCTTGGCTACAGGTAGCTTGTATTTTTTGCAGATGTTCCAGTGTATTATCCCTGCTGCCTTGTCATGCCTTTGTTTGTAGTCAGTCTGTGCGATCTTCTTACAACAGCTGATCAGGTGGTCCACTGTTTCATCTGCTTCTTTACAAAGGCGGCACTTGCTGTTTGTTGTTGATTTTTCTACTTCTGCTCTTATTGCATTTGTTCTTAGTGCCTGTTCTTGTGCAGCCAGTATTAAACCCTCTGTTTCTTTCTTCAAGTTGCCATTCTTAAGCCATTGCCAGGTCTTGGTGATGTCTGATTTTCCACTTATATGGTGCAAATATTGACCATGCAGGGGCTTATTTCTCCATTTTTCTGTTCGGTTCTTGACTTGTTCTTTCTTGTAGGCCTGCTTTGTTTCATTGGTGTTGAATAGTTTCTCGTTCTTGACCATTTGAAGTGCATCTTCTTCACTGTCCGCATTTATTATTCCGCTCTTCCTCCAAGGAGCCCAGAGCGGTGTACTACATACTTAAGTTTCTCCTCACAACAACCCTGTGAAGTAGGTTAGGCTGAGAGAGAAGTGACTGGCCCAGAGTCACCCAGCTAGTATCATGGCTGAATAGTGATTTGAACTTGGGTCTCCCCAGTCCTAGTCCAGCACTCTAGCCGGTTCAGATGGTGAAAAAAGTCAATGTTGATCACCAAAACAGTGGAAATAGAGGACACTTTTCACCCTCAAAAAAGACTCAATAAATACTCCACTTTGCATAAAATATGTATGTGTTTATTGGTATTATATATTCCTATTTTGATAAAAATTGGATAATTTGAGAATAAACACAGCTCATCATTGTGAAGCTGATGGCCAGGTTTGCCGTATGTCTGCTTAGTCTGCTGTCTAGGTACAGAGTTCTCAGGGCCCCAGCTTCTTAACACTTGCAGCAAAGCAAGAAAAAGCAGTTTTGCAAAATTATATCTTTAGTTATTTCACAAAGAACCATTTGAAATGGACCGGTATGGCCCAATGACTAAGGGAACATCTGGAGAGAATTCATTAAAACTCCCTTATTGATTGATTGATTGCATTTTAATACCGCCCCATAGAAAAAAAGTCCCTCGGTGGTTCACAATCTATATAAGTAATAGGGAATGACTATATATCACATATCGATATCATTGAGAGCCAGTGCAGTGCAGTGCAATGAGCCTACTAATGGGGAAAAGAGGCACCGTTTAAAAGTGGGGATTCTCTTTATTTAGCAGGTGGAGAGCTTCTGGTGCTATCCATTCCCAGCACAGCATTCCCCCAGTGGCTGTTGCTAGTGTCTATCTTGTGTTTCTTTTTTAGTTTGTGAGCCCTTTGGGGACAGGGTAGCCATTTTATTCATTTATTTATATCTATGTAAACTGCTTTGGGAACTTTTGTTGAAAAGTGGTATATAAATATTCATCGTATTCATATAAAGTGATGACTTTTTTTATTTAGCCGGGGGAGAGCAACTGTCCCCATTCAGCCTAGAGGTAGTCCTCTTCATACATGAATTTAAAAGGATGGTGTAGCCGTGTACACCATCCAAAGCAGGAATTGGAGTTCTGTTCCTTCAGCACGTCAATAATACCCCCTCACTCTGCCTCCCACTCCACTCATGCCTGCAGCGTTTGTCTGATGAGCCAGATCCTATAGACAGCTGCTATTACAGGACTGGCTTTAAAATGAGTTTCCACTAATGAATCTTTTTTCAAAGATGCAGAAAGGGAATTCAGAACAAAGGTGGAAAGAAGGAGAATGAACATCACAATTCTCAGGTGTCATTTGCAGTGGTGGAACACAACACATTATTCACACATTATCAGGTTATCACCAAGGGAGTTTTTTTAAAAAAACAAAAACAACCATACCCAATGTTTTCTTAATGTTATTAGTTAAATCAACATTGGGAAGGATGAAATACTATGTGGTCCCCAGGGACTAGTAACAGTACGAATCTGTTGATCCGGGATGTTTGTCCTTTGCTGTATGTGTGATGTGTTTTCTGAAGCCTTTTCCTGTTGTTCCGGAAAGTTGCCATTTACATAAGCCCATCAGAAGGTTTCAAACAAGGCTTTACCTGAGATCATAAGCTTGCTGCTGAGCCAACACACTGTAAAAGATACTTAACAAAGATGTACCAATTACAAGCTTGCTTTCAAGCCCTCTAGGGAGGAAGCGGAGTTACACAACAGCTTTTCGAGTATGCAAATTCAAAGTGGATAACATTCACACAAGGGGATTAATTAATATATTTGAGTTAAGAAGATTTGAAAGGATAATAAATAATTACAGAAGGCTTGGTAGCTGACCTTCTTTCTACCTCCCATACTCATACTAATTGGGCTAATTGTGCCATTCTAATTCTGACTTTTATGGTCCTGGAATAAGATACCCTTGATTACTTTTATATTTGCTTTTCTGTCTTGCTCAAGGTACACAGTTATTTGTATCTCACAACAGCCCTGTGAAATAGGTTAGGTTGAGAGATAAGTGATTGGCCCAACATCACCCGGGGAACTTCATGGCTGGAGAGGGATTTGAACTGGCCCCAGTGCAACTGCTATACCACCAGTAGGCTCTAAGGTGCCCCACTCCCTTTTTCTGTCTCTTGCACAATGCTCCTTGTGTTATATTTTTGAAGCACTTGTGCACTCTTCCCTTAAGTGCACCAATGTGGTGCACAAGTCCAGTTTTTAGCCTCTCTTCCTTGCATTTCTAGAAGGAGGAGGAGACCCCGCTGCTGGTTTTGTGCTTAGAACCCTACTGGAGAGCTGCATATAACCCTGTTTAACAAACCTGTGTGGAACTTAAATCAGCATTCAAGGCTCAAAAGATGACATATTCCAGGTAAGGACTTTCCTATGGTGCCAATTGCTATGGCAGTTCCAGCACAGACCTCAAGGTCCACATGAACATAGCATAAATATGCATTACTTCTCTACCAGATGCCCAAATTTGATTTCAGAGCTCATGGGTAGTGGTTTATATAGCAAATATATTCTAATAAATATCTCCTAAAAAAAGTAATTTGGAAATCACCTTTTGGGCTCTGAGATTGACTACATTGTAGTGGAATCACCAGTTTGGCATTGCAAAGTTGCTCTTAAGTGGAATCATCTTTAGAGGACACAGTAAAACAAAAGGAACTCTTAGTTGCTCTCTGTCTCTGTGTTTCCTGTTATACAACATTGGCTTCAGTTTATTCAGACTCTCAGTTGCTGACCAGTTAATTTCACTTTTGTTTTCCTTAGTACTCTTTTGCTGCCTATGGTCTTATTCAGGCCATGAGGCCTGTTGGAGGTTTGGTGCACAATTTCTGTTTTTTAGAAAGGATTTTGTTAATATTTATTGATAGGCAGAGATTTTTTGTTTGACTTAACTGTAGCACAGACCTTATCTAGTAGCTATAAGATGGTAGGCCTTGTTTTTCTGCTTCTGCCCGGAAATGTTTTGCTGTTTGGGGATGATAAGTGGGAAACAGGTAGTTGGTCAATGGAATGTTTCAACATGGAGGCAAAAGCCAGTAAACAAGTGACTGCAAACATCCAGTAGATTGATGTGGTACATACATTCTTTGGGGGCTGGTCATGTAATGTGCATCATCATCATCATCATCATCATCATCATCATCATCATCATCATCATTCGATTTCTATACCGCCCTTCCAAAAATGGCTCAGGGCGGTTTACAAAGAGAAATAACAAATAAGATGGCTCCCTGTCCCCAAAGGGCTCACATTCTAAAAAGAAACATAAGACACACACCAGCAACAGTCACTGGAAGTACTGTGCTGGGGGTGGATAGGGCCAGTTACTCTCCCCCTGCTAAATAAAGAGAATCACCACGGTAAAAGGTGCCTCTTTGCCCAGTTAGCAGGGGTAACAGGGGTAGCAGGGGTAAGCATGTAAATATCCAATCAGAAAGCAGTAAACAACTACCATTGTTAAAGTTATAAAAATAACTGTATTAGATGGTACATGGTCCTTCACAGATCTTCGCTGAGAAGTGTGTTTGGTCCCTTATACTAGTTGAGAGATAATCAGTCTTGTGGTTTTCAGCTTTCAGTTGTGGTAAGTTAAGAACATAAGAACAGCCCTGCTGGATCAGACTCAAGGCCCATCTAGTCCAGCATCCCATTTCACACAGTGGCTCACCAGATGCTGCTGGAAACCTACAGGCAGGAGTTGAGGGCATGCCTTCACTCCTGCTGTTATTCCCCTGCAACTGGAACTCAGAGCCATCCTGCTTTGAGGCTGATGGTGGCCTATAGACCTCTGACTAGTAGCTGTTGATAGACCTCTCCTCCATGAAGTTATCCAAACCCCTCTTAAAGCCATCCACATTGTTGGCTGTCACCACAACTTGTGGCAGAGAATTCCACAATGCATTGTGTGAAAAAGTACCTCCGTTTGCTGAACTAAATTTCCTGGCAATCAATGTCATGGGATGACCCCTGGTTCTAGTGTTATGTGAGAGAGAAGAATTTCTCTCTGTCCACTTTCTCCATACTATGCATGATTTTATAGACCTCTATCATGTCTCCCTGGAGTAATTTTTTTCTGCACATTTCTCAGTTCTACAATGTCCTTCTTTAGATGTGGTGACCAGAATTGTATGCAGTACTCGAAGTGTGGCCGCTCCATAGTTTTATATAAGGGCAGGATAATATTAGCATTTTTATTTTCAATCCCCCTTCCTAATGATCCCTAGCATGGAATTGGCCTTTTTCACAGCTGCCACACATTAAGTCGACACTTTCTGCAAACTGTCCACCACAATCCCAAGATCCTGCTCCTGGTCAGTCACCGACAGTTCAGATCTCATCAACGTATACTTGAAGTTGGAGTTTTTGTGTCCCAATGTACATCACTTCACACTTCCAGCATTGAACCACATTTGCCATTTTGTCCCCCACTCACCCAGTTTGGAGAGATCCTTTTGGAGCTCCTCACAATCTGTTTTGGATTTCACTCCCTGAAAAGATTTGAAATAAAGACTAGTTCTTGAGTAAGATTATCTCTGCTTGACATTATTAGGGAATCTATGCCTAAAACCTACAATCTATCTTCTTATGCTGATGCTTCTCAATTGAGTCAAGGCCAAGCTCAGTGTGGAGCATCTTATAGCAATCAATAAATCTCTTTCAGGCTTCTCTCCATTAGTTGTCTGCTTACCTGTTTGTAAGCATCTCAGAGCTTACAGACTGTATGAACTGGTATCAGACAGTTCAGAAAGTAAACCATGATATGTCCACAGCTGCTTTTAGATAACAAATCTGTGTCCGGATTTCTCAGATTAACCACTGTGGGAATCAGAATGCTAAAACAGATGGACCTGTGACATAACATGGGAACAGAATCTGAGAGACCTGCAGTAAACCCTGCAGACCCATAACATAGCAAACCCATACAAATCCATATATTTGGGACAGACACAGACATCAAACCCAGAACATTGGGAAGTAAGCCAGGAAGAGACAAGTAGCTTTTCCACAGTGATATAATTTTAGCTGGAAGGAAGCCAGTTGTTTGGCTTACCCAGGACCCTCTAGTCTAGCAGTCTGTGAACGGGGCACACTGACAGGCCATCAGTGATGGCTAAACACTCCAGCCATTACACCCCCAGGCTCCAATGAAGACAGGACATGCTTAGTTGGAGTAAATAAGGGCCACTTTATTTTTGTACAGCAATAACAAAACTTGCAACGAGGTCCCTAACTAATCAGAGTGCGGGTACTCCTCCCTGTGGTGGCCCCTCCTATTGAGGGCCATCCCACACCAGGGCGAAGGCCTGGATCCTGATTTGGTCAGGCTCCATGTCCTGACCTCCTCTCACCGCGAGACTTCACCCGCTGAGGGGGGTGGGCCTACCCATCCCAAACCCAAGCCGCCAAAGCTCTGAGCCAGTGAGTCGCGCCACCAGTGAGTTGGGGCACATTCCCAGCTCTCCAGGCTGCCAAAACCCTGAAGGGCTGTTCCTTGACCCCCTTCACCCAAATCTACCCACCCACCACCCACACTCACCTTCCAAGTGACCAGTTGTTTTACAAGGCCTGCCTACAACCAAGCTCCTAAGCCTCAGTGAGAAGTAGGCAAAAAAGGTCACACCCAAAGCCAATATGGCACAACCCAAACAATTCCTACTAGGCCCCCACAGGCGACTGGCTATCCCTCACTGAGTACCGGGAGGCCGGCACTCCCTTCCCGCACATGGTTGCTCGGAGCAACCAGCCGACACTCCCTCCCCACACTGGGCCGAGAACTCAGGAAGCCCGCACGTGGTCGCTCGGAGCGACTGACCAGCACTCCCTCCTCGTGCCCGGCAGCTGAGAGATTGACAAAGATGAAGGCTGTCGGGCAAGTTCCTCTCTGCCCCCAATCCTGATTGGCCAGGCCCTGGCCATGTGGAGGGGACCAAGATGTCGGCCACTGTGCCTGCTTCCCAGGCTGGATGCACAACCCCACCACACTGGGCAGGCGCAGGGGTGGGGAGCGGCATTTGCACTGCCAGACCTGAATACACTGAAATGCCACATCTGACCCCTTAAACTGGAACTGGTTGGCTGTATCTTAAAAGTAGCATCTATCTACCACCCATCAATGATCACTTAGTCTGTGTTCATAGCCTGAAGGAGGCAAGGGAAAGATCAATCCCTCATCATCAATGTTAACAAAGGATATAATCAACATCTGACTGATGCTGACTAGTTAGATTAAAATGAGCACCTTAAGATAGGAATTCTCAGTATCTTACTACCAATTATCAGCAGCATCTCATCTGCCCAAGTGCCTCATTCTTCTTTCCTGTTTCACAGTTTCACACCTTGCTTTACATGCTGACAGCACAAATGAGAGAGCAGATAAGAGCTGAAAAGAAGCAGTGGTTATACAGGACAAGGGGAATTACATTTTAAAAGGAAGGAATGGTTTAATACCTGTTTCCTGATGGGGATCATTGTGTGCAGCTACAAAAAATTTCAAAAGCAATTTTCAAAAGCAATAATGGAGAGGAGCCTCATTGCCTGAAGAAACCATAGGCAGCAAAATAGTATTTGTGGAAACAAAAGTAAAATGCTGTCTGGAACCCAGTAATACTTCTTAACATTTCTCTCTATTAATTCAGAAAAAGGAATGACCATGTGTGAGATGTGAGCAGCTTTGCTTGGTATTGGACAGCTTGCACACTTAACCATTTTTAATCAAATTTGTTTTATATTTTTAGCTTAATATTTTAATTGTGTCTTTTTTACAATCTTGTTTTTAAATTTTGCTGTAAACCACCTTGGGATTGTTTTAATGAAAGGTGATATATAAATTTAACAATAAATAAAATAAAATAAAACCATGGCATGAAGAGCTGCTTTTAGATAATACATGTGTGTCTGATGAATTCAGGGGAGAGGGACAGATTGCACCCATTGACCCAGCACTTGGCCTTTGCATGGTTGGTCAGCTGAAGCGCTTATCAGAGCCTAGGCATGTAGAGTTCACATACACACTCTGGTATTTTGGTCCCTCTTCATGCAGATGGTGCATATTACAACGCACTCTCCACATAGGGCAATACTGAATTGATCCAGAAACTTCACTTAGGACAAAATTTAGAAGCCAGGTAGGACTCTGGGGAACTCAGAGAGACCATATTACTCCTGTTTTAAAATTGTTCCATTGGCTGCCGATATTATTCACAGTTAAATACAAAGTGCTACTGCTGATCATCTTTAAAAGCCTAAATATCTTTGGCCTGAATTACTTAAGCGATCATCTACTTCTGCATGTTTCCCACAGCGCAGTCAGAACATCTTCAGAGGTCTGCCTGCAGTTGCCACCAGCTCGTCTGATGGTGGCTTGAGGTCGGATCTTCTCTGTAATTGTCCCCAAGCTGAGGAACACGCTCCCTGCTGAGATATTGTTTTGTTTTAAATTGTTTTAATCTCTTTGTTAAACTGTCTTGAGATCTAATAATTGGTGGTATATAGATGTACTCAATTTTTTAAAAATGCATTTTCAGGTTGTGAAAATGAGATCATGTATAATGGTGATAGTGTGCCACATACACAATGTTTTTCACTTGGTGCTGACAGTGCATTCCATCAAGAGCCAGAGAAGGTCATTACGGTGGGCCTAAATGTCTAGATTATATATCGTGTTTATAGAAGCATTTATTTCCATAAAAACCCAGCTTTTACATGTCTTTAGCTTACAGGTACATGCAGTCTTGGTTTCATGCATCCAGGGATACTGCAGTAAGGTACAGTTGCTAATTGGTCAGAAAAACCTGGCCTGCTTGGGATTTTCTTTTCACTTTGGGGACAAATGCCTGAAAAGCAATAGGTACTTTATTTATTTAGTTAGTTAGTTAGATTTATATGTCACCCTACTCCCATAGAACTCAAGGCAGCTTACAAGCAAACATACACAACAACACAATTTCATAAACATATATCTTACATAGCCTCATAAATTCCACATGACATAATAACCAAGGATTACAAGATCACTCTACGACCAGCTATCTCAGCGACCGAACACCCGGCAGAACATTTCAGTCTTACATGCCTTACGAAAGGCCAACAGATCATGGAGAGCTCTGATATTATCCAGGAGACCATTTCATAGAGTTGGGGCCACCACTGAGAAGGCTCTGGCTCTCGTTGATTGGAATTTAATATCTCTAGGGCCCGAGATCACCAAGGCATTACTTGTGGCTGATCTTAGGAAAACATATCGAACCAGGCGGTCTTGGAGGTATGGAGGGCTCATACCGTGTAAGGCTTTAAATGTTAAGGTTAATACCTTAAACTTAACCCGGGACTCAACTGGCAACCAGTGCGACCTCAACCAGAGCGACCTCAATGGTCTGAGCCTCCATATTCAAAGAGGCATCAAGAATCACGCTCAGGCTCTTCACAGTAGGCTGAGGTATCAAACAAGCACTATCAAGGGTCAGTAATTGAAAACTCTCCCCTGACCTCTTTGGGCCCAGCCACAGAACTTCAGTCTTATCCGGATTAAGCCATAGATTAAGCCATAGAAGGAGCCCCTGGTGGCGCAGTGGTAAAAACTGCCGCCCTGTAACCAGAAGGTTACAAGTTCGATCCTGACCAGGGGCTCAAGGTTGACTCAGCCTTCTATCCTTCCGAGGTCGGTAAAATGAGTACCCAGAATGTTGGGGGCAATATGCTAAATCATTGTAAACCGCTTAGAGAGCTCCGGCTATAGAGTGGTATATAAATGTAAGTGCTATTGCTATTGCTAGATGACTTTGCCTCAGCCAGCCTGCGACCTGGTCAGCTGGGCTATGGTGTCCTCAGCCCTGCCATCCATCAGCAGAAAAAGCTGGTTGCCATCCACATATTGGTGGCACCCTAGCCCAAAACTCCTCACCAGCTTTGCTAGCAGCCGCATATAAATATTGAACAGTAAGGGTGCGAGAATAGCCCCCGGGGGACACCACATGTTAGTACCTGACGTGAAGACCTCTCATTGCCCATTGCCACCCTATATCCCCGGTCTTGCAGGAAGGAATGCAGCCACAACAAGGCCACGCCTCGAATCCCAGCATCAGCTACATGGTGGACTAGAATATCATGGTCCACTGTGTCGAATGCTGCTGTGAGATCTAACAGCAATAGCAGCGCCGACCCTCCCCTATCAAGTTGGCAACAGAGATCATCAGCCAGAGCGACAAGGACCGTTTCTACCCCACTCCCAGGCCGAAACCCCTACTGGAAGGGATTGAGAATCGCTGCATCCTCCAAAAATGTCTGAAGTTGTACTGCTACTGCTCGCTCTATCATTTTACCTAAAAAAGGCAAATTCAATACCAGGTGGTAGTTAGCTGGCTCCGAGACATCCAACGAAGGCTCCTTCAAAAGTGGCCTAATCAATGCCTCCTTCAGCAATCCTGGGAAATTCCCCGTCTCCAGGAAAAGACTGATAATATTCCCAAGGGAGGTCTGCAACCCCTCCCGGGCAGCCTTCACCAGCCAGGAGGGGCAAGGATCTAGGGGACATGTGGTAGGCCTCGTAGCCATCAGAATTTTTTCAACATTGGCCTCCAAAAGTTGGTAATGAATGTGTAATGAATGATGTGGGACTATGTTAGGGAGCAGGCACTCCAGCACGTCTTTCCCTTTGCCCTTATTATGTTATGGGGTGTATGTGATCCAAATCACTGCTGAGATTTTGTGTGAGAGGATTTGTCTGAATTATGCCCCTACACAGTCTAGGGAAGGGGAAAGGTGCACTAGCAGAAAAGAGAGTGCAAAGTACCATTCTTAATTGTGTAATGGGTGGCATCTGATTGGGTGTCTTGTTCAAAATGGCCCTTTGTTTTATGTTAATCCTGCCTGACACTTCTTGATTAATTGTAAATTATCAAGTAATAATGGATCATTATTATATGATAATACATATCATCATGTAATAATTGATGATAATTATACCCAGAATGAGTACCCAGAGTACCCGGAATGTTGGGGGCAATATGCTAAATCATTGTAAACCACTTAGAGAGCTCCGGCTACAGAGCGGTATATAAATGTAAGTGCTATTGCTATTGCTATAATTGTATTATTATTGATAATAATAGAGCTCAGTAATATTTATAAGTTATTACTCAAAACAGGTACAACTGGTTCCCTCTTCTTTGGCCTTTAAAAAACTTGTCCGTGATAGGGAATCAGGCAGCTTTTGTACTGGGCTTCACCCCCCCCAACCCCTTAAAAACCACTGAGTTCAACTCCCACACCTGTCAAACATGGTTGGAATCCACCGGCTGCCTTAGCACATAATGTAAAACTGGAGTTCAAGGGGCCGGAGGCTGCCAAACCTGCACGTCCAAATGCAGGAAACTCCAGCTCCGCAAAGTGAGCAACCCAAGGTTTTCTTTTTGAAACTCAAATTTGAACTCGTGGGTTGTAGTGAGTTTCATCGTCCTAACCCAAGGTTGAACGCAGCCTGCGTTACTTTCTAATTTGGAACTGTGGGCCGCGTTCCCGTGACCAGAGTTGAGGGAGGAAGCTCTGCCCTCTCTCTGGCCATGATTGTCTACATGGGCTGTCCTTCATGCAAGAAGGAAGCCTGCACAGCCAGTTCCCCCTCCTCTGCCTGACTTCAGGCTCCCTGTTCTCCATTCTCCAAATTCAGACAGGAGAATGGGGTGAGGGTGGGGAGCAAAAACATGGTTCCATTGGACCTGCAGTTCCACATTATGTGTGAATGCGGACACTGTGCTTCCCCCACCAAGCCCTGCCCAGGTGTCAGAATACCACAAGGTAGCTATGTTTCTCTTCCTAAACATATTTTTTTTGGATTGTTGACACAACAGTAGTTGGATAGCTTTGATAATAGTGGTCTATTTTTACAGTATTTGTATATGTATCTCTTTTCAACCGTAATGGGTTTCAAAGCAGTTCACAATAATAAAATTAGACTTCCGAGCAGATGATCTTGGCCTAACAATATCAGATCAGGAATACCAGGTTGCTGTAGATGGTATCAAACAAATGGTAATTGTGACTGCCCCCATTTCTGTGATCAGGACACTGGGACGCCCTTATCTCCCAATCATGGAAACAGGAGGATGAAGAGTGGGTTGAGAGAGTGAGTGATGGGGGTGGGGTGGGCATTCTGACCTGCTTCTAGCCGTGTAAGCATGGTAAAAAATGTTCTCTATGAACTCCTGAACCAGGGGCATAGCTAGGGGAGAGGGGACCCATGTCCGCCCCTCTCCCTGGTGGCCCCTCAGAGTGAGGGAGATAATGAAGAAAATAGGGAGGGGAGGAACTGGGTGGCCCTCAGGAGCTGGGGGGCCCAGATTCTTTGAACCCATCCGCTCAATTATAGCTACACCCCTGACCTGAAGAGGTCTATAATGTATGATGTAGGGGAACTCATCCATCCTGACCTTATATCTATTGTGTTAAGAAAATATCTGGTTTTTTCTTTAATATTAATGGGTTTTAAAAGGCACTTTAATGTCAATTCATAGTTAGAAGCCTGAAAAGTAACTAATAAGTCATTGCTCAGTATACTTTTAACAGATAATGATGATGATATGTTTGGGACATTCTGCTGATAAAGTAATATTAAAAAAAACAAACTATTAAAGGCTTTTAATAGTTGCCAATAAAAGCAACTAAAAACAATAGTACATATATAAAACTGTTTACATGCTAAAAACCCAGCTGACTGAGCAAAGAGGCACCTTTTAAAAATGGTGATTCTCTTTATTTAGCAATGAGAAATCCACTGGCCCTATCCAACCCCAGCACAGCATCCCTCCAGTGGCTATTGCTGGTGTTTACCTTATGTTTCTTTTTAGATTGTGAGCCCTTTGGGGACAGGGAGCCCTTTGGGGACAGGGAGCCATTTTATTTATTTATATCAATGTAAACCACTTTGGGAACTTTTGTTGAAAAGTGGTATATAGTTATTCGTCGTATTCCTATTTGTATTTGTAAAAACATAACCATGTTGCCAGAGTTGCCAGAGAAGATCAGAAGAACTGGCCATGCAATGTATTGAAGCTTAATTGCCTGTTGAAATTATCAAGCCTGTATAGTGCAGTGGAAGCTATCGAATGCAGGGGTCATATAAACTTCCAGTGGAGAGAGTTCTACAGTATCCCATCCTCATAATCCAAATCCTCATAATCCAAATCCAGAAAAAATAAAAGGAGACTACAAGGGAGAGAGTAAGAGAGAAGATATATAGAAATAAAAAATATCAGAATTCGCAGCTCTAAAGATTTAGACTAGTTGCCTTTCCATTTAGTGCCAGCATCTTTCCTGATAAATACTTAGGATGACATCCAGGCTAAGAAAGCACTGATGCTACGTGAGAAGCAGTGGTAGCTTCGACTAACTCAGAAGCGACGATTACATGGATGGAGAGAATTTCAACAAGCTCCCCTTCCCCTGGAAGCACACTGAGCCACATTGAAATATGTCCCTGAAGATCATGCAAGCTTCAGAGACATGTTTTCAATAGACACAGAGCATTTCTCTGTGCCCTGTGCCCCCTCTGCAATTCACCTCCCCATGCAAACAAAGAGCTGTTAGCCAAAACCATCAGGGGTGCCAATGCTTCTCACATAGCACCATAGCTTCTTTAGTCTGGAAGTCAGCTTATATTATTGGATTGCCAGTTTTAAAATATGCCTCGATCCAGGTTTCCAAATGTGAAGTTCTTCTCTAAAAATACTTTTCTCTTACTTCTCTGCAAAGGTGCTCCTACCCCTGGGTCCCCAAATCCACTTTGTCCTGGGTGGTGTGGTGGGCCGGTAGATGATGATGATGCGTAATTTGCAGGGGAGGAGAGCCTCCAAAGGCTTTTAGGTCCAGGCTCTATAATTACCTAGGTGCATCTCTCTTTGTCTGCTCCTTGAAAACCATGCTCCTTCTTCTGACCTTCCTGCACTATACACATCCTATTAATCTATGTGATCACGGTATAAATACCTGTCAATCTCCCCCATTCCCTGCAATTTAAATAATATTTTGTTTGGTATTCTATGTTAGAAGACTCCTGAGATTTTGTAAAAGCTGACACCATAGGTACCTTTAAATCCCTTGAATACCTTAATCCTCCAACAACCATATCCTGCTCTTCTTTCAAATCTGAGGGATTTTTACAATTTTAGGTCTCTAATCCTTCACCATCACAGAAGTTAGTCTCCCAGCATGATCTCAAACAGATCGAGTTCTTAATACAAATTTGAGAGATTGGGATGCATCCACAGAGCAATGTTTTTATACATGGAAGGGAGCAAAATAAATTGCACAAGATGTTCAATGCCAGTCAGTGGTTTTACCGAATTTAATTTGCACACACCTTTTTTCTTAACGAAAATAACAGGATATTTTAAGAACTAATATAACATAAGTGACACTAGAAAAGAAAAGCCCTTTGGTCTTGAAAGAAGATATTGTATGCGTCTCTTGGAAGAAGAGTTTGAAGACGTGTGTATTAATGTGATGAGAGTTTGAATTACGTGTTTGGAAGGAGTTCTGGTGAAGTCAAGAGCCACACCAGGAGGCAGCAAACTTGATTTCTTTCTAAAGAGAAATCTTGATTTCTCGCGCCTGCAGGGGAGCAGCAGTAGGCACCTTTAAGAGTAAATTAATTTGGTGCTCACCACCGTGGCAGCACCTGAATGTTGTTCAGAGCCGCAACGTGCCACCCAGTAGCCCCTACGGTGGGGAAGCACCTCCGCCACTCACCTGGATTCCATGGACCTGAGCCCCCGGCAGCGGCCAGGTGAGTGGAGAAGGCGCTTCCCCACTGTAGGGGCTGCTGGGCAGCATGTTGCGGTTCCGAACAGCATTCAGATGCTGCTGCGGCGGAGGTGAGTCCCAAATTAATTTACTCTTAAAGGTACCTCCCGCCCCCCCACCCCCCGAGGCATGTTTACGGGCTGCCACTGCACCAAAGAATCCAAACACTTGAAAAATGACTGCACATTTTGCTCCCTAACTCCACTTCTACAAGGGCTAGGGCTTTGCTTTCTTTTCTTTTCTTTTCTTTTTAATGAAAGCTGGGGATCCATTTGGAAGTCCTGCCCAAATGAAGAGAACAGGAAGGAACATAAACTCTGGCAAAAGAAATGCAAGGACACAATAAGGGATGCAAAGATATGCTCTAAGGGTGGGTTCAGCCATAATGGTTGCTGCCATCCCAGGAGCGCACACTCACCCCATCCTTGTGCATGCTTCTACTCCATTGTATGTTCCAATATGCCAGTATTGGTTGTGTCATCCGAATCCACCAGTCTTGGCATATCCTACCCTACCTCTCTCAGGGAAGATGATATCTATAACTGAGATTTTAAGTAAGTAACGGATCTTGGCTTCCTGAGGGAAGCAGGGCAGGATATGCTGCAATTGGTGTGTTCAGACAATGTGACCAATCTTGGCATTTCGGAACCTACACCAGAAGTAGAGGTTTGCGCTGGCATAGAGAGAAACAAACACTCCTGGGATGGTGGCAACCTCAGGTTCCAGTTTTATATCTGAACATGCCCTAGGTGTGCTTGTGCACCCTACATGGAGTGCTTATGCACCCTACTACAAAGTTAGAGCACAGGCAATGTGGAAAAAGAGGCAGGGATATTCATAGTGAGCCAGACTTGTGGTAGCAAGCATGACTTGTCCCCCTAGCTAAGCAGGGTCCACCCTGGTTGCATTTGAATGGGAGACCACATGTGAACACTGTAGGATATTCCCCTCAGGGGATGGAGCTCCTCTGGGAAGAGCAGGTTTCAAGTTCCCTCTGTGGCTTCTCCAAGATAGGACAAGATTATTATTTTTTAAAATAGGACAAGATTTTTTAATTGAACCAACAAACTAGGGCTGAAAGATATTCCTGCCTGCAACCTTGTGGAATCCATTGCCAGCCCTGTGTAGACAATACTGAGCTAGATAGAACAATGGTCTGACTCAGTATATGTCAGCTTCCTAACACTGCCCCCTACTGCTGTGAAATTAGTGAAGGGGTTACCACTTACCAATTTTTACAGTATTTTAATTAGATACTGTTTTAATTATGTTTTAATAGTTTTAACTTTTAAATGAAATGTTTTAATCTGTTCATTGGTTGTTTTTATTCTCTTGTAAACCGCCCAGAGAACTTGCGTTTTGGGTGGTATAAAAATATGTTCAATCAATCAATCAATAAGAAGGTCTTTCCTGCTTCACATGTGATTATGCTTCACATGTTGCAGTGACTTATGTGCTTATAAGTGATGGCTTATATGTCCCATCAGTACTGAACTGCCAATAAACAAGTAGGATTATGTACACAGGAGATATTCCTGACCACATGCCACTGCTTTGTAAATGCCCATTCAAGGTTATTCCATTGTTGTCCTGTTACTCATGATATTTAATTGGGATTATATATACTTAGAGTGAATCCTGCTGATTTATTCATGGGTATGGTTCTGTTGAAGTGAATGAAAATAATCAGGTGAATAAGGAGAGCAATCTATATTTAGTGCTAAATGCAAACATTAAAAAACCCCGTTTACTCCTTGCAACCTCGCATGACCTTGTCAACAAGATGTTATATAATGGCACAGCTTCTCCTTCGGCAGTTCCAGATAATATGAAAGTGATCTATAGAATCACCATCCTGACAGCTGTTCAGTGAATAGATATATTAGACAATAGGCTCTGTTAATAATTTCTCCTGACATGTTTGCAAAGTTAAACAGTCTGCTTTTTGACCGCAGGAGACCAAAGAGTATCCTTCACTGGCAAAAGCTGTGTAACTAATTTGCAAGGAGACAAAAGTCTGAGCAGTAACTTCTAGCATTTCTCAAGCTGTAACAGTTCAGAATATATTCCTGGTATGAGAAAGCTTTCAGAAATACAGCACAAAATTGTTTGCTAGGGGAACAAAACCTTGATTAACTCTGGGATTTTCCTTTTGTGAAACAAAAGAGAGAGCACTTCCTTGAAATAGGAGAACATATAGAAGAACAACTGGCCTTGAAGAAGACATACTTGACAACATGCATTGGGAATTTGCATTCAACTTGAGAATGCCTTCACACATGACATATTTTAGGTGTACGCCTATAATTTTTAAGTGCACACATATACAGTTATGATGTTACTCCTACTGGGAATAGCATCACAACTATAATTGTGAATTGCTTAGTAGACATGGAATAGCCAACTTCCACAGCAGCATTGACATGCTTTGATGAGTCCCACAGCAGTGTGGGCACCTCTTTCACTCTCCAGAATTTCTCTGTGGAGAATTTGAGTTGTGTGTATCCTGCAGGTACAGTTATCCGAGAACAGGGGTTGTCGGCTGCTCCTTGATAAGTGTGCACTGAATCATCAACCTTGGGTTGTGCTTTGTGATGTGTGAAACCTCTATGATAATATTTCATCCAGCTCCAGTTTGAGGTTCACCCCTTTTTTTCTTTCATTGCTGTTTTCAGTTTCCCCTCCTTCCCTTGTTATGTTTGGACCAGAAGAAGAGAAGACTTCAATGAAAGCTCTGTAGGTTGGGTTGGTTACTCTAAAATATGTCTGCTTCCCTCCTTCAGGCTGGGCGTAGAATCAGAATCAGGTATAGAGTACATAATCCAATTTTTTTTAAAATAATTACATTGAAGGAACAGAAAAAAGAGGCACAGGCAAATATTCTTGGATGAATAGAATCTTTAAGCCAAAGCCATTGTAAATGCTGCATGAAGATGCAGATAAATGGCTCACCATTTCCTGAGGTTATGCCCCTTGGAGTTTCTGTAAGAAGGGTCATGTCTTTGCTCGTTAAAAGAATCGTTTAAGATTCTTAAAGATTTTACATTTCTTGTTAGAAAATCAGATTGTGCTCCTTTGTGGTTTCTTCTTGAGAAAAGCCTTGAATTTTCTTGGAGATTCATCAGCTCAGGTTTCCTGTTGCATTCCAAGGTCATATAAATTTTGGTGCCTATAATTTTTTCTTCAGAGCCAAAAACAAACCATTCAATACAATCTGGTGCTTGAACTAGTTATATATAAAATTGATATGCAGGGATAGGATGCACACATTTCATGTGCTTTGTGTTTCTTAGCAACAACACCATGTCCACAATATAGCTTTTGTATCTCCTCTGTCTATGGCAGGAAGTACCAGGAACAACTTTGGACACATTGAGGTACTCTCTGAAGAGGAGAGAGAGGCAGATTCTTTGGTGGCTACAGCACATATGGGGACCTCAGGCACTCAATAACCACTGAAAGAATATGTGCCAAATAGCTCCCTACCCAAGATGACGACAACAGTGGTATGTTCAGTGCCTCTTATTAGGACCCCCCCATCACAGCTCTGGACAGAGGCGTAACTATAGGGGGGGCAGGGGGGCACATGCCCCGGGCGCCATCTTTTTTGGTCACGTGGGGGGCACCGCCATGACCAAATTTTTAATTTTTTTAAAAAAATTTTGTTAATACAAATGTTTCCTGCTGAGTGCAGCAGTGCTGCAGCAGTCAAGGGAGCGCGTCGGTGCCCCCTTCCCCACGAGCGGTCCCTTCCGCGCCGCCTGCGCCCCCCCCCCGCATTGTTTGCTGGTGCCTGGCGGCCAGTCAGTGGCCTGGCTTGGCAGCGGCGGCAGGCGCTTGTGAGGAAAAACCTAAGTATAATGTAGTATGTGGGGGGGCGGGGGGGCGCCATTTCAGTGCTTGCCCCGGGCGCCGATTTCCCTAGTTATGCCTCTGGCTCTGGACTCTCTTTCAGGACTCCTGAGACCTCAGCAGAAGTGCCAACAATAGGCCTAGGCTGTAGTTCAGGTCCAGCGACACAATTCCTGATTGGCTACCCAAGACCTTCCATCCATTTGGCCTACTCAGGAGGGGCAGGTACAAGTCCAACACAGGCTCTGGAGTCAGACTGAGTGAATACACATGTTCATGAGCTCACTTAAAAGGCCATCAGTGCTGATGCAACAGGTTAGAAAATATTTTACTCCTTGTGAATGAGCTCCAGCCTCCTCATTAGTCCCAGCCTTCAAACCAAACCCTGTGCTCTTGCTGCTTGCGATCTCCGCCATTTCTTAGGGGGAGACACAGACACTCTAAACAGAGGAGCCCAAGGTTGGGAACTCCTGTCTAGAAGATGCACAAATATTGTCTTTGCATTGGGAATTTACATCTAGCAATTCCCATGATGGGGAAATGCAAAGAATGTTTTTTGGACACAATATTACAGTGTAGGAACAGGAGATATTGTACACCCTCTTCCTGCACAGCAAGACAAAACCTGATCTCCGAACAATATTAATTAAAGAAATCGAACTATATCTTTTTGTCAGGCATATTATTCTACTACTAGCTTTGATTAAAGAGCCTCAAAAAAGTCAATAATGTATTTCGAGTAATGCATATACACACTAGAAATGCAGTTTTGTTTCCCCCCTTAAAAGCTAATATTGCTTCCATCAAGGCTGTTTTTAAGATGTTTTCATTCTTAAAAGCTTATTGCAAAAGTCTAGTTGTTATTGTCTGACACATATACACAAGCAGAAGGGCCAGTCAGTGTTCTTAATGGAGAAAGAGAAGAGTTTATTGGAGCTGAAGTGGATTTCTTGAGTGTTGTTTACAGTAGATGGGTAAAAGCAGCTTCCAGAAGCAACAGCTGTTAGGGTGTGCAAAGTATGCTCTCTGTGTCTAAATTTGTCATAAGCTACTAATACAAAGCTCTAAAATATTCATGCTTTGGCGCTAGTTGGAGTGGAGTACCACTTTTCAAGCATTATTGATCTGATAGGAGTGGATAAAGAGTTAAAGGAATGAAAAGGGGTCAAATGTAAGTCAAATACTAACTCTTTTTCAGTTCCCTTTCTTCTTCAAAATCAACCTTCATAACAAAGTATTCCAGTGCAGTATTCTTTGTTATCCGATATTCTGTTTTTCAGGATTAATCTGGGACCCACATGCACACAGTGACAACCATTCACAACTCATTTATTTTCAGTTGTCAGTACACAGTGGCACCTCACAGATATGCATAGCTATGCCCTCTGTACAAAGAACAGTGCCTGATATAATTCAAGTGTACAGGTTTTCCCCCAAAAAAGAGAGAAGAGTGGGAGAAGGAAGGAGTGATGATGTGCCCCTTTCCTACAGTTTGCCACCCTTCTCATCATGTTATTCTCATTCCCTTTACAACTACTACAGTGTGGAACATAATCTGAATTTGACATTAGTTGCATACTAAAACCAAATTAGATGTTAAACACACCAGTAGCTTCAGACCCCACCTTGTGTCAGTCACTGACTGTTCTTGATGGTTTTATGGACCACTCATGTCACAAGAAGGACTTCCCTAGAACCTCCAGCCTCCCAGTACCATATGAGTGAAAAATGATTTCCAGGCATCATTTCCATCCCTCCAACCTTAGACCTGGTGTTTCTGGGACTCCCAGGTTCCATGGACCAAATAAGAGGATAGCCCGAGCCCCAAATGACCAGAACGTATGCTAATTAGGTCATCTCTAGTCACTCGAGGACTAGTTGTTGGGGGACAGGTGGCCTCTCTATGAGCTTGCCCTGTTACCCTGAACAAATACAGAGGGGTTTTAAAGAACAATGACATGAGCAGAAACTGTCCCCAGCAGGGCACCATTTCCAACCCCAGCAGGGATTAGCATAGGGTTATCACATGATAGCTCTGCTTTTCAGGATACAACTTGAGACCAACATGAAATTACTTGGGAATACCATCCTTCTAGCCACTCTATTGCAGTGCTGGGATCATTCTCCTCTCCCTTACTGCCAGGAGACACATTTTGCTTTGTCTCCCCTGACACTCTGTTTTGCCTTCCTATAGCTCTCTCTTCAACTGATGAGCTGATGAGTAATCAGTTCCAAGGGGTAGGTGAGGTGGGGGGTGGGATGTGATCAGGACAGTTTTGCCTGAAAACATCAAAGAGTAGTTCTCTCTTTTTGCTTGTTTCTATAGGGTAGTAAGGCTGAGAATCACAGGTGGCACCACAATAAGATTTTGGCTGCACACTGCTAGGAAACTGGAGTGGAACCTAATGTACGAGATGCTTAGGTTTCTCTGGATTAGTTGCTAGGACTCTTAAAATGTGGAAAGGAAGCAGCATGCAGCAGATGGCACATGTTCTCTTAGGTTACATGACTCAAATGATTGTAAAATTTTTATTAAAGCAATGTATAAGGAAGAACACAGCTCTCCAGCAATTTAGGGTAGTAAAATCCTTTCATTTACGCAACTGAATTTAAATACCAAGGATCCGGTTCTGCACTGAAATACACTACCATGTATTTCACACACACATTGTACCGTGTGTGCCTGTGCTGTAATGTTGGAGTTGAGCCACTGAGAAGCTAGTTATCTGGTGCTTTGCCCTACATAGCTGTACCTTTGATTTTTGATTTCTGCCTCAGGTTATAGCAGCTATTCTACTTGCATGCTGGCCAGCTGTCAGTTAGGTGCATTGTGATATCTGAATGTTGTGCTCCTTAAACTGTCATATCCTGTTCACTCAGAACAGCACAGAAACTTTTCAACACTGACAGAACGCTTAGATGGTTGATATGGCTAATTTCGGCGCCTTCTGCTTGGACTGGGAAAGAGGATCTGGTGCCAAATACTGAGTGCTGGATAATACTGAGAATAAGAAGAATGGTTTATTTCACAGTCTCAGAGCTTCAAATCAGAAGAAGAAGAAGAAGAAGAAGAAGAAGAAGAAGAAGAAGAAGAAGAAGAAGAAGAAGAAGAAGAAGAAGAAGAAGAAGAAGAAGACAAGCACAGCATAGCACAAATTCAGATTAGCCTCAAAGTACTTGCATACCAAATCATGAAGTAATCTAACCATCACTGAGAACATTAGCACTCCCAACTCATCTATGTTAATTTCGATTCTTTTCTTTATGAACAGAATGGCTGCACAGCAGATGCTGCCAGGGACTGAACCTAGTATCTACAAAAGAACAGCCCTGCTGGATCAGGTCCAAGCCCTATCCTGTCCAGCATCTTGTTTCCCACTGTGGCCCACCAGATGTCTCTGAGAAGCCCACAGGAAAGAGGTAAGGGCTTGCCCTCTCTCTTGCTGTTGCTCCTCTACAACTGGCATTTAGAAGCATCTTGCCTCTGAGACTGCAGGTAGTTCTGCCACTGAACGACAGCCCCTCCCTCAACTACTAAGATGACATAGGGCTTTTGCATAGTTCAGGCGCAAAAGGGAATTCCAGTAACAGAAACACGGTGGAACAGTGGGAACCAGTGGGACACTGTTCGCCCTGGATATATAGTCTATAGAAAGGACAGGGAGTGGTGCCTTGGAGGTGGAGTAGCACTGTATGTTAAAGAAGGGATAGAATCTAACAAAGAAGAAAATATAGGTGGACCGGAGTCCTCCACAGAAACCCTGTGGGTGACAGTACAAGGCCTGAAAGGAAATGTGCTACTGGGGATGTGCTATTGCCCTCCAGATCAAAACGCTGACAGTGACTGGTAGTTGCAGGAGGAAATCAGGGAGGCTTCAAGGAGAGGCAGGGCAGTAATAATGGGTGACTTCAATTACCCACACATAGACTGGGTAAATTCACAGTTGGGTAATGACAAAGAGGTCAAATTTCTAGATACGCTGAATGACTGTGCCCTAGAACAGTTGGTCTTGGAACCAACCAGAGAGAAGGTGACCTTTCACTTAATCCTGAGTGGCACCCTGGACCAGGTACATAATGTCAGTGTTATCTACCCTTTAGGGAACAGTGAACATCGTGCGATCAAATTTAGCATAATATGGGGAGAGAATCACCAAAGAAGTAACACAGACACATTGAATTTCAGAAGAGGCAACTTCTCCAAAATGAGGGGTATGGTGAAAAGAAAGCTGAAAGGGAAAATCAGGAGAGTCACTTCACTCCAGAATGCATGGAGTTTATTCAAAACCACAATACTAGAAGCCCAGTCAGATTGTATACCCAAACGGAGGAAAGGTACCACTAAGTCCAGGAGGATGACAGCATGGCTAACAGGTAACGTCAAGGAAGCCATAAAAGGGAAGAAGACTTCCATCCAAAATTGGAAGGCCTGTCCAAATGAAGAGAACAGAAAGGAACACAAACTCTGGCAAAAGAAATGCAAGGTGACAATAAGGGAGGCGAAAAGAGAGTTTGAGGAACATTTAAGGGGGAAAACAAAAACCGCTTTAAATACATCAGATGCAGGAATCCTGCCAGGGAGGCTGTTGGACTGTTGGATAATGAGGGAGTGAAAGGGATTATTAAGGAGGATATGGAGGTTGCAGAGAACATAAATGAGTTCTTTTCATCTGTCTTCACGGCAGAGGATACTGAGCATATACCTGTTCCTGAAACAGGCTTTTCGGGGATGGAGGCTAAAGAACTAAGTCAGATAGAAGTGACAAGAGTGACAACTGTCTGGAAAAACTGAAAACTCTCAAATTGCCAGGGCCGGATGGTATCCATCTAAGAGTCCTCAAAGAACTAAAATGTGAAATTGCCAACCTCCTTGCTAAAATATATAACTTATCCCTGCAATCAGGCTATGTACTGGAGGACTGGAAAGTAGCAAATGTAACACCAATTTTCAAAAAGGGATCCAGGGCGATCCAGGAAATTACAGGCCGGTCAGCGTAACGTCCTTTCCAGGCAAATTTATTGAAAGCATCCTCAAGGATACAATTGTAAAGCACATAGAAGAACAGGCCTTGCTGGGAGAGAACCAGTATGGCTTCTGCAAAGGGAAATCTTGTCTCACCAACCTTTTGGAGTTCTTTGAGAGTGTTAACAAGTGTGTGGATAAAGGTGATCCAGTTGACATAGTATACCTGGACTTCCAAAAAGCTTTTGACAAAGTTTCTCATCAAAGACTCCTGAGAAAACTTAGCAGTCATGAGATAAGGGGACAAGTACATGTGTGGATTGCTAACTGAAGGACAGGAAACAGAGCGTAGGTATAAATGGAGAGTTTTCACAATGGAGGAAAGTCAGAGGTGGGCTCCCCCAGTGATTTGTACTGGGACTGGTGCTTTTTAATTTATTCATAAATGATCTAGAAGTAGGAGTAAGCAGCGAAGTGGCCAGATTTGCAGATGATACCAAACTTTTTTGGGCAGTGAAATCCAAAACGGATTGTGAAGAGCTCCAAAAGGATCTCTCCAAACTGGGTGAGTGGGGGACAAAATGGAAGATGCGCCTCAATGTTGGTAAGTGTAAAGTGATGTACTTTGGGACGAAAAACCACAACTTTAAGTATATGTTGATGGGATCTGAGATGTCTGTGACTGACCAGGAGAGAAATCTTGGGGTCATGGTGGACAGCTCATTGAAAGTGTGGACTCAATGTGCGGCAGCTGTGAAAAAGGCCAGTTCCATGCTAGGGATCATTAGGAAGGGGATTGAAAATAAAACTGCTAATATTATCATGTCCTTATACAAAATAATGGTGCGGCCACACCTGGAGTACTGCATACAATTCTGGTCACCACATCTAAAAAAGGACATTGTAGAACTGCAAAAAGTGCAGAAGCGGGCAACTAAGATGATCATGGGTCTAGAACAACTTCCTTATGAGGCAAGGCTACAACACCCGGGGCTATTTAGTTTAGAAAAAAGATGACTGCAGGGAGACATGATAGAGGTCTATAAAATCATGCATGATGTGGCGAAAGTGGATAGAGAGAAATTCTTCTTCCTCTCACATAACACTAGAACCAAGGGTCATCCCGTGAAATGGATCGCCAGGAAATCCAGGACCAGCAAACGGAAATAATTTTTTCACCCCAAATTGGTGAATTTCAGTAGTTTCATTGGTCATTTTAGTAATTTCAAATAATTTCAGGAATTTCTTTAATGCAGTTGCATCTTTCTCCCCTCTGATGAACTCACATGTGCATGTGAGGGGAGTTCACTTTTCCTCTAGACCTCTTATTCCAAAGTACACCTATAGAGAAGACTGAGATTGCCTGAAAAGTACTCCTTGCCTATAATTTATGATGGCAATTTCAGCAAATAACAATAAAGATGTTTATGAGTTTCTTAAACCACCTAAGTGAATCAGTAAAATACTGCAGAGAAGAAACTCAATTCAAGTATATATATGATCACATAATTATTGCTTTTTTGTTGTGTATAAATATGTATTCACATCATTTATATACAGGAGGGTGAGAAGTGAAAGGACTGAAAGGTATTGTAAATTGTGCATGCACAGCTCTCAGCATAAAATTAAGAAATTAAACAAACAAGCAAGACAACGTAGGATTCCGAATATATCAGTTTCATTTTTCAGGTAATTCAGAACTCCAGATTCTAAAGAAATTTGGAGAGAGAGAGAGAGAGAGAGAGAAAGAGAGAGAGAGATAGAGAGATGAGATATATGAGACAGGTGGGAATTGGCAGACTCAGGGAACAGAGGAAGAAAGGAAGAAAGGCTGAGGTGTGGAAAAGGAGGAAGAAAGGAGGCAATCTGTGGAGGAGAAGAACAGTGAGGGAGAATCCAAGGAGCACCCTCAAGGAGCCGGTAACAAGGACTGAGGGACCTTGAAGTTCGCCTGCTTTGTGAGCTGCAGGGATCGGGGTGCCTAGTCTTCAAATGGGCCCATTTGCTCTGCGCAGGTTCAGCTAACGGGGCAGTTGGCGGGTAAGTGGAAAGCAGGAGGGAGACATCAACAGATGAACTGCCGTCAAAATGAAGCCCAAAATCACCGGTAGCATTAAGGAGAGGAAGGAGACGAAAACACTGGCTAGGGTAAAGTGTATTTAATATATTGGTGGGGGATCAACAGTGTGAGTGCCATTAAAAACTGTTGGGACTGTGAGGGTGTGCTGCTGACCTTCCCACCCATAACCAGTTTGGCCATTGTTCCCAGTCCCCCTCCCCCCCAAAAAACACCTTGGGATTGTGAAAATCAGAACAACCAATCTTCCATAGCCCACACAACCAAAAAACCCCACCAAAAAACCCTCAGCTCCCAGACACCCCTTAAAAAAAAAACACCTGGCAGTTCCCCCCCCAAAAAAAACCAGGTGGGGGGAGGAGGAAGAAAGGAGGAAAGGCAGAGTGCGGAGGGGAGAAAGAAAGGAGGAAAGGCAGTGTGGGGAGGGGGAGGACGAAGAAAGGAGGAAAGGCAGAGTCGGGCGAGTGGTGGGGGGGGGAAAGAGAGAACGAGAGACTGGGGAGGAGAGAGAAAGAGAGAGAGTGGTGGTGGGGAGAGCGAGACAGTGGTGGGGGAGAGTGCGAGCGAGTGAGAATGGTAGGGAGGAGAGAACGAGTGAGAGAGTGGTGGGGAGGAGAGAACGAGCAAGACCGTGGTGCGAGGGGAGAGCACGAGCGAGAGCGTGGTGATGGGGAGAGAGCAAGCAAGAGTGGTGGGGAGGAGAGAATGAATGAGAGAGTGGTGGGAGGAGAGAGAGAGCAAGAGTGGGGGGAGGGGGATGCCACAGGCTCAGTGCACTACTGCACAGCTGCTCTGTGCAGGATCAGCAAAAAACCCCAAAGTAAGTAAACTACCGCACAGATATTCTGTGTGGGTTCAGCTAGTTAGGAGAAATTTTGGAAGTGTTTTGTCCTGTCCTGTGGCCAAGAGGCCATGAGGTCTGGAAGACATTGAGGCCAGGTGAGCCAAAGCAAGATCCATGGACAGTTCCATGGGACCATTTTCTCAGGCAGCAATTGAGGTAGACTGAGCTCTTAAATAACTTTGAGCTCAGGCTACCCTTCTCCGGCTCTGCCTAGAGAGGCTTTAAATAGGAAGCATTCTAATCCAGAATCTGGCACTCCTCCTTCTCTCTATCTGATCCTGCCTAACCTGTGGCTGGCACCAGTGTGCATATCAGGGAGAACACTGGTGAGGGAAGGTCCAGTTTCTCAGGGGGTTCCAATTCCAAGGCATATGGATGCTTTGCGGAGGCTCAGGTTCTGAGGGCACTGTACTGAGGGCTCCAATTCTGGGACTCTGCCCTGTTGTTGGGGCTAGGAACAGTCCACAGTCCTAAACATGCCTCCTCACCAACCCTCTTTGAACAGGAAGCATCTCGAGTCTCACACAGGTGGCATACAGGTTTCCCATCTTCATCTGTATCTTCTCTTCCAATCACCGTTAGGACTGAAAGAACTCCGGAGAAGGTGGCAGCAGCTGCAGCAGGGACAATCTGTGGGAAATCTGTTGGCTGGTTGAGAACTGTGGCAGAAGGACTGTCGGAATGGAGTAATTCAAGTAAGGAGTGATAACTAGTGAGGGAACAATTAGGGAACAAAGTTGAAAAGAAGCAAAAAGAAGCATGGGCATGGGATAGATGCTATGCATGAGGAAATATGGCTTCTTGGAGAGGAACAACAGTAGCCATGGTTGTGGTTCCTGTGGCCAGTTCTTTACTATTATTTCTACTTAGGGAACATAGATTGAGTATGAAATTGCTTGAACATCTCTTCATTCCATAAATGACTGGATCTGATTTTCACTTGTTAGTGAAATAATATTTCATAATATTTCATAATTTTTATTTCATTTCATAATATTTACTCAGTGATATTAATTTACTGTTGCAGGTGCTACTTAACTACACTACAGTAGAATTTCACTGGCAAAAGAGATCCATAAACATTTTTTCCTGGTTTATGCTGGTAATAACATGAATAATGTATACCTGTTTTTGTGGACATATTTATTAATAAGGCATTTTTCATTCTAAATGAAACAGTACATTTAATCAAACCAGAGATGTGCTGAACAAAGATGTGCTGAACATTAACATGAACTTACCTACAAGTATCACCACACCAATGGTGGCAAATCGTTCCTTGAGCCTTTCTTCACCTCTGTTTTGTTTTGTTTATTTTATCTCCCCTTTTACATACAGGGAGATTTTGATGTTTTCAATGTTTTCCCAGTGCTTTCAATCAAGAACTTCCTCATATGCTTTCTGATGGTATGCTCTACATGTGCACTTGAATGCTTGAATCCACTAAATGTCAGTAAGGAATGAACGAGATGAAGCTAAGGTTTTGGTGCAGATGCCATAGGAATGAAGGAGCTACCTTATAAATGAGTCAGGCCATCTGGCCATCTAGCTCAGTATTGTCTCCTCTAATTGGTAGTGGCAATTCAGACAGGAGTCTTTCCCAGCCCTTTCTGGAAATACCGGGGATTGAACATGAGACCCTCTACATGTAAAGCAGATGCTCCACCAGTGAGCTATGGATCCATTCCCATATCAATGTGTCAACCTATCAAAAAGCACTGGAGCTGAGTGATAGATGACACCTTTTAATGACTTTAGATTACAGCTTGATTCTAAGCATAATTTTGATGAGAATGATCAGACTTCAGTGAAAGTCTGGGGGAGGAACCTTTTGTGATGCCTCTCTTAACTACATTTTTAGAAGGTTATAGGCATGATTTGGCTATAATTCAGAGAACCTGCAGTTAACCTCCCACATTAATGATACCTCCAGGTACAAATGCAAGACATAGGCGGCTGATGAGGATGGCACTGGAGGGGTGGTGAAAGGTATCTTTTAAAGACATTGTCATTGATACAGGTGGCACCTGGAAGCTGTTGGGAGCAGCGGTGCCCCGCCCAGCATCCAACATGGCTTCTTGCATGGTGGCTCCTCCACCTACTGCAGTCATCTGGCCTCGGTGCATGCGTGGCAGCCATTTGCATGGTCCGCAAAACTTTGCTGACAATGTGGGATGCTGGGCAGGGTGCCAGTGATCCCAGTGACTTCCAGGTACCTTTTGCTGCCCGCTCCCAGTGCTTCCCTCACCAGTCGCCTCTGAGGCAGGGTGTCTCTGAATACTGATTGCAAGGAAGCAACAACAGGAGAGGGGGCCTGCCTTCATTTCCTGCTTGTGAGCTTCCCAGAGATATCTGGTAGGCCACAGTGAGGAACCAATCAATGACAGCTTTAGCCTGGCTGCCACTCTAGATTGTGCAAGCCTCGCTGCCTCACTGGCCTTGCCCCCAGCACTAGCTAGGAGTGGATCTGCGCAGCCCCACATCATCGGCTCCTCCCCTATCTAATACCTGCCAACATGTCCCTATTTTCTCATTCACCCTAATGGGAAAATAGACTTTGGAATGCTCTCCCAGTGGTCATTTGCTCTCGGACTCCATCACAGTTTTTAGAAAGCTTGTTAAATCTTGGCTTTTTATCCAGGCCTTTACATGATGGTTCTGTGTGTTTTTATCTGTGTATAGTTTTTATGTTTGTATTTTATATATTTTAAATCAGATTTGTTTTCATATTTTTATCTTAATACTTTTAACTGTCATTTTTATTATATATTTTTTTATTTTTGTAAACCGCCTTGGGATTGTTTTTAATGAAAGGTGGTATATAAATTTAATAAGTAAGTAAGTAGCTTTATTACAATCGTAGAACAGACAGTATAACAACAACAGAAAAGAGGGAAAAGAAGAGAGAAAAAAGAAAAGAAAAAATATTACATGAGACTACAATGTATAGTACAAACAATGTAGCAAAACCTAGCCACATAGAGGGTAATCTATATAAACTGAAGGTAAGGTATATAAATTTAACAATAAAAATGTTGGCAGGTGTGCCATCTGCCCAAGTCTGCATCTGGGGTTGAGAAAAGCCATTTCTTGTGATGCACCAAACATAAAGAATTAGTAACCTCAGTGCCTATCCGTAAACCACCTTTCTGACCTAGAAAACCCTCCTTCAGTATGTGCGGGGTGGGGGTGCTTGTGACTACTCAATGGAGAGGGGAGGGCACTCTGCACATGCTTAACAGCACCCTCTCAGTTCTCACACTATGAGCCTATTGGGTATGCCACTGACATGTGGCCCCTGGTGGCGCAGTGGTAAAACTGCCGCCCTGTAACCAGAAGGTTACAAGTTCGATCCTGACCAGGGGCTCAAGGTTGACTCAGCCTTCCATCCTTCCGAGGTCAGTAAAATGAGTACCCAGAATGTTGGGGGCAATATGCTAAATCATTGTAAACCGCTTAGAGAGCTCCGGCTATAGAGCGGTATATAAATGTAAGTGCTATTGCTATTGCTATTGCTATTGCTATATGACTGCCCATGCTGCTTTATTCTGGGATGGAACAGCTACATATACACAGTATCATTCAGGATGTTGGACATTATATTCACATTGAGGACTCTGAGGTCCAGTTCAGATGATACTTTGCCCTACTGGTGGTATCCCACATGACATTATTAGAATGTGAGTGCCCTGTGAGTACACACATTGCCCCACCCCAGCAGTGGATCCTTAATCACATGGAGGTTCATTTCATCTTTCTTAATCCACAATCTACACATGCTCCAAATACTACTTTAAAGTATCATTTGGAGTACATCTAGAGGATTGGTTAGATCAACTACACTGCCCACCCATCCCACCACATGTTATTAAAGAATAGATCACTCTGGAGAAATTGTGCATGTTGTAGAATCCAGAGGAAAGAGCTTCGGCACGCAAGGAGTAGAATCAGGAATATTAATGGTTTGATGAAACAGATATGATTTATAGAGAGGCAAGTGCAGACTGCTTTCAATGCTCTTTTTGCTGGTTGATTTTTAGCCCCGCCTCTACTCTAGAACTAGACTAAAAGTAACTAAAGCACCATTTAAAAGCTGGCTTGGATGAAGGAATGGATTTATCAAAAACACCAAACATATATTCACCTCTTACTCACATGGACTGGGAAGGTTCAGCAAAGTACCCTCTCAAGTGGCTCAGATTGTGGAAATATTTGGTGTTCTGACCACTGTTTTAAAGATTTTGCAGGAGTTGTAATGCATCTTCCTGTATTCATGTCTGTGGCTTTTAAACCGAATATATATAGGGGCTCTTTAAGCCACAAGGCAAGTCAAAAGAGAAGTAAATAAATGAGTAAGTAAGTAAATAAATGACATGCAGGGTTTAATTGATGTTTTAGCTGGTCTTATGAATTCTTTAACACTTTATTTAATGGCTTTACTCATGTAGGCATTGTCTTTCTTGATACAATAAAAATGGGAGGACTGGATTTTAATTATGCTTGCAGCATTAATCAGGACAAATTCCATCCCCACTAAAAACTAATTTGCTCTGTTGTCTACTAAATTATATACCCATATCAAATGCACTTGTGGTAATTTTCTGGGTAAAATGGGTTACCCCTTCCTCATATAATTTAACACAGCTATGATTTATGTTGGAAAATGAATCATTTTTAATCCCAGAGAATTTGTAGCAATAGCAATAGCACTTACATTTATATACCGCTTTATAACCGGAGTTCTCTAAGCGGTTTACAATGATTTAGCATATTGCCCCCAACATTCTGGGTACTCATTTTACTGACCTCGGAAGGATGGAAGGCTGAGTCAACCTTGAGCCCCTGGTCAGGATCGAACTTGTAACCTTCTGGTTACAGGGCGGCAGTTTTACCACTGCGCCACCAGGGGCTCATGTAGTAAGAAGTTTGTCCTTTCTGACCAATTACTTGTTTTGAATCTGTCCCTACAGAAGTATATTAACCTTCCAATTTAATCATTCATACTTGCCAATATCTCTGTTGAAGTAAGGAAAGTATGCCTGAAAGCTTTATTTTGAAGGGCAATCATATTCCCAGATACTAAGAAGAAAGTAAATAAGTGGGAAAGTACAGAAGATAACTTTGTCTAAATGGAAACATTTTCAATAAATAGTGGAATTTCAAGATGGCAAATGCTTATTCCGTTTCCTTCTTTGGAATGGGCTGGGCTCTTGTTGTTTTCTTTCAATCCCAATTACAAACACCTCTTATTTGTTTTGACTGGTAATGTGGGCAGTGGGAGTACTGCCTGTGCTGCTGCATGTGTGCCAACACCATCAATAGTGGTGTGTGCACCAGGGCAGTTTCCTCCTCCTCCTCCTCCTCCTCTTCCTCCTTCTTCTATATTTATATACCGCTTGTCAACCAAGGTTCTCAAAGCGGTTTACATAGAAAAATAAATAATACATCAAGAAGATGGTCCCCTGTCCCCAAAGGGCTCACAATCTAAAATGAAACATAAAGCAGATAACAGCAACAGCCACTAGAGGGATGCTTTGCTGGGGTTGGATAGGGCCAGTTGTTCTGCCCCTGCTAAATATAAAGAGAATCACCACTTTGAAAGATGCCTCTTTGCTTAGTTAGCAGAGGTAAACCTGATTCTGGCGTAAGTTGCACAAATGCAGTTTATTTCCTATTGGGAATATTTACTGAAAATATTTATGCCATGCTCAGTGGTGTACACCAGTGGTGTGCCCTCTACACCACTGTTCAGGGTGGCTCACAACAATAAAATAGATACAATGTAAAATAAAACTAAAAAAACAACAACCCAAATTAAGTAAACCAGTTAAAAGTCCAGGCTAAAATCACAGTCAGAATTAAGTTTCAAATTAAGTTATTTTAAAAGACAAAAATTGAGAATTATAAAAACTAAAAATTAAAGAACTTACCAGATATAACCAAAGATGGAACATTAAAAATCCTCTTTCTTCAGGAAAGCTCTTCAGGGAGGGCATTCCAAAGCTGAGGGACCACAACCGAAAAGGCCCTTTCTCTAGTCCCGCCAACCAGATATCTGTTAGTGGCAAGGAAATAGGGAACAAATATAGTTTGATAATTTCCTATTGTTTATTTCCTACTGGAAATAATGGGCATCCTCAAGCACACACACAACTCAACTAAGCTGCCCTGACCCAACTTTATGCTGGAGGGGAACTGTCCCAGTGAACATCCCCTTCAGTGGTGTTCACATGCAGCATGCAGCAGCTTGAGCAATGCTCAAACCACCCGTGTTGCCTTGTGCAGCATCTGAGCCACTGTTTGTGCAGCATCTGAGCCACTGAAGTTTTCACCCCAATATTAGGCCTGGGGTTGAAAACTTCAGCCCCCAAAATTCACTGGAATTCTGGCATTATTGCTGGGCCTTTTCTCTGAGTAAGCCCCACTGTCTCCTTGTGGTTTCCTTAGCACTTTCAAGCCCATCCATCCTGAAATTGTCCATCCCGTGTTTCTCACAATGATGAAAATAACAGCAGAAATGGAGGCATTTGAATATAGCCTTAACCACTACTATTTACTGTTCCTGTGGACTTTTAAAATTTGTGGTTTTTATCTGACCTAATAGATATCTGATCCCACCCACTAAAAAGATCCACCCCCATCATGTACATGTGTTGAACATAGACAGAATAAGACAAAAATTCATCCTGGAAATTTTCAAAAGACAAGTTAACCCTTTTAAAGGAATCTATAGCCAAGTCCTAATTTCGATCTCAGTCCTATATACCTAGTTTCCCCAAAGATTTTGGAAGGGCAGAAAATAAATGATATTCACATTTTGTGCAGGGATAATATATAGGCATGATTCAGCCAAAGTTAAGTTTTTTGATGTCTCATTGATTTCAATGAGATATTGAAGCACATACTTAAATCTTTCCTGCTGAAGTCAATGGGATTTAAAAAGCATTTAACTTTCAATGGTTCATGCCCTCTAGGCTGATGCCCAGAAGAAAAAGCTTCTGCCTGATAGTAACAATGAAATCCACTTTATTAAAGTAATAGTATTTGACTCATAGACATTAGAGACAATGCTGATGTTGTGCAAACACCACGAAATGCACAGCATTTCACAGCACTTTTATTAGAAGCTAAGGAATACATTCCCTGCTGACATAATAATTCCATTGAAATTAATGGAGTTCCACCAGAAGAAAATCTGGCTCCAAATTGATCATAAGTTAGGGGAAATATACAATATGTCATGCTACCAAGCAACATGAACCAGGGTACTTGGCAGACAGCTCACAGCTATGGCATCTTTCCATGTTCTACTGCACACTGATTTTCCAGTTTTCTTGCTTATTAAAGTATAAAAAGGCAAAGAATTTGTATTCCCTGATGTGACCAGACAAAGTGCAGAACAGCTGGGTTTCATAACCCAGTTACTGTATTTATTTTGATTATTTACATGCTCTCAGGACTTAAGGTGGATAACAGTCTTTCAAAGAACAGCATCAAGCACTGAAACATTGCAGCATCAAAATCTATCCAGTAATAGGGAACAGCAAGGTTATATAACTAATTACATTTCTCTCCTGTCCTTTCTTTAAGGAGTTCGGAGTAGCGTGCATGGTTCTCTACCTCCCCATTTTATTTGCAAAATGCTCTTGTGAGGTAAATTAGATGAGGGTGCATTTTAAAATTGAGGTTGTATAGACTTAGGTTATGGGACCTGCTATAACCACCAGGGTAGTAGGGATGTGAATGAACCGGTTTGGTGGTCTTTTTGCAGACCATCAAACCAGTTTGAAGGTCCAGCAGTTCATCCACTTTGACGCAGGGTGGGGTTACCTTTAAGGAGCGAAGAGGGTGCTTTTACCACCTGCTGGATTTTCCACGCTGATGCTGTCTTTAAAATCACTGGTGCTGGGCAGCAGTGTTCTTCCTTGTCGCCCCGGTCAACGTCAAAGCAGAAGTGCATGATGAGCATGTGTGCACACACTGCCACCCAGCACCAGCAATACTAAAGACACCACCAGTGGGGGAAACATGGCGGGGGTGGTGTAAAAGCACCCTCCCTGATTTTTAAAGGTAACCCCCCTATGCCAAACCAGCTGTCTGCCGGGTTGTGCACATTCCTACAGGGCAGCCCTTCCATAAGGCAGGGTGAGGTAAATGTATTAAGCATGGGCATGAGTCCATCAGGAGGCTGGTACTGGCCCCTCACTACTACAGTCTCCACCCCATGGGTTTCCCTACCACCAGCTGCTACAATCCCTCCTCATCTGTGGTACACCTAGGTAATTTTGGAGCCCGGACCTGAAGGGCTGGGGAGCCCCCGCCCCCGGCTTGAGGGGGGATCAAGGGCAAGTTAAATCTTTTTTTAAAAAAAACTTCAACTGCCACTGTGTGGAGGGGATGTGGAGACAGGAGGCGGCCAGTGGGATGCGGACCGAGGCAGAGTAGGTGGAGGCGGTGGCAAGAGCCCCTTCCCTGAGCCTGCCTGACATTCAAATGACAGGTCAGGCCATTTTCCGGCTGCCCCTGTCTCTGTTGCCTTGTCAGGATGGCCTGAGAATGCTGAACATCCATTCAGAACAGAGATGTGTGTGTTTTATTGTCCTTTGCCTCAGGCAGTCTTGGACCATTTCTGGAAATGACACAGTCTGCACAGTCTGCACAGAAAAGCCAAACGTTTCCCACCACAGAAACAGAACTAAGAAGAACAAGATTGTATGAGGGATATGAGACACTTTGGAAGAGGGAACAATTTTGTCATTCCTTTTGCTATGTAAAAATGTTTTTGAGAACTTTGAGGATGTTTTATGCTGAAAGCTAATATGTAAATATTAAACATATTGTAATTATTATAATATACATGCCTGGGGTGGTGGGGGTTGGTCCAGCATCAAAGCTAATTTCCTCATTGGCTGGAAGAAATCTACAAGTGATATGGCAACCTGCACAACTAACCAAGGCAGTCAATAGCAAAGTTCCACCTCCAATAAGTTCTAATCTAAAATGGATCTACTGTATCTCTATGGAAGAAAGACATAAGTTATCTACTGGGGAGATACTGGCAGCATTTGCATATGACACAGAACTGCGGGTTCAATGGACCTGCAGCTCCGCTCCCCTCCCAGCACTCTTCTGTCCACATTTGCATGTAATGGACAAGAGGTGAACTGCAGTCACAGAGACTGCAGAGAGGAGAGAGAGCTGGCTGCATGGGCTTCCATCTAGACTGAAGGACAGCCCTGGCAGCCAATCGCAGCCTGAGTGAGGGAGAAGCTTCTTCACTCAATTTCAGTTGTCGACAACTGCGATGCCGCATTCAGATGTAATGCTGGTACTATAGAACCAGAGTTAAAAGCAGCAAAACTCACTACAAACAGATGGTACAAATCACAGTCTGGGGAGGGAAACCACAGGTACATTTTCTGTCCGAACTGTGGTTGCAAGCATTCGGACATACACAAATTTCAACCAGAGACCGCTTTAACTCTGATTTTGTGTTACGTGTGAATGTGGCCACTGTCTGGGGTACTGTAGCTTCAAAGCATATTTGTGTGAGTACAAATGCTATCTGGAACGTAGGTGTCTTTGATGCATTATGGCCGACCAGCAGTTTCATTCATTGCTGAGTCAGTATTTCAGTAAAAGCTGAATTTGTACCTTCCATTTGTAGTACGTTTCACAGCCTTTAACTTCCTTTGAGCATTTTGTTTCTTTATGGTTGATAATTTTAATAACCTCCTTTTTTCAATTAGTTTAAACTGGTAATGTTCTGCAAACACAATATTATATGCATGTACCTTACTTTGCACCTTTCTTTTTAATAAGGAGGTTCAGAAGACCTTGGACTAGTGGGAGTAGCACACCTTCTAAATGCTTTCCCAAGGGGGACATACTTTGCAGTGGGAATTGACCATTGATGACCACAGAGTTTCTTTTGAAGTTTCCCAGCCTCTAAGGTCAATAAGCAGAAGGTTGCCATTTCAAATCCCCGCTGTACTACATTGGGGTTACATGGAAGTCAGGTCTATCAATGGCTACTAGTCTTAGAGCTATAGGCCACCAGTTTCAGAGACAAGATGCCTCTAAATACCAGTTGTGCGGGAGCAACAGTAGGAGAGAGGGCATTCCATGAGGGTTTCCCAGAGGCATCTGGTGGGCCACTGTGTAAAACAGGATGCTGGACTAGATAGGCCTTGAACCTGATCTAGCAGGGCTGTTCCTATTTTCATATGAGTTGACTTGAGGGAATGCCATTGACCCCTTCTGCACTGGCCATTGAAGATTCTGGTTCCAATGCCCTTTCTTTGATGACCACAGAGTTTCTTTTGAAGTTCCCCGGCCTCTAAGTAAGGGCATTGGAACCATAATCATCAATGGTCAGTGCAGAAGGGGTCAATGCGGCATTTCCTCAAGTCAACTCATATGAACATAGGAACAGCCCTGCTGGATCAGGCTCAAGGCCTATCTAGTCCTGTTTCACACAGTGGCCCACCAGATGCCTCTGGGAAACACTGATGGCATACCCTCTCTCCTACTATTGTTCCCTCACAACTAGTATTTAGAGGCATCTTGTCTCTGAAGCTAGTGGCCTATAGACCTAAGACTAGTTACCATTGATAGTCCTGGCCTCCATGTAAACCTAATATAGTACAGCGCGGATTCGAACCAGCAACCTTCTGCTTGTTAGTCAAGCATTTCCCCGCAGTGTTAATTAGCTACCAATCTATATTTTGCCAGTTATTGCTAAGTTACCCGCCTAGTCCTGGCTCCACCTCCTCAACTACCCACAATTGGCTTTGCCCAGAAGCACACATAGCCCATGGGGATTTGGTCCGTGGCCTCCTGTCTTCTGGGGGGACTTCCACAGAGCCCCACAGCTGCCCCATGCCCACTGAACAAGTCAAATCTTTTTAAAAACTTTTTAAAAGCACCGCTGCATGGTGGGGATGGGGCTGCCAGTGGGTGTGCAGGCACTCGGGGGAGGGAGGCGGCAGCACGAGCTCCTTCTCTGAGCCAGCCTGCCTCCCTAATGACAGATTGGGCTGGTTTGGGTCCAGTTTGGGCCTCTGCACACGCAGTCACAAAGAACCCCAGAGAAGGAGCTCTTGCCACTATCTTCCTTCCCCGAGTGCCCATACACCCGCTGGCAGCTCCCATCCCTGTCACACAGTAGCACTTTAAAAAATGTAAAAAAGTTAGATTTGACTTGCCCCCCCAAGCCCGCAAGTGGGTGGGGCCCCTCCGAAGCCCTTCAGGTCTGGGCTCTAAAATTACCTAGGTGCACCCCTGGCTTTGCCTCCTGCACCACTCCTCACTACCTGTGGCTCCACCCATCACCTGCCCTGCCTAGCCTCTCCCCCGCCCCAGGAATCACCAGCCACCACTGCATGAAATAATATCACAATCAAAATGCCTGTTGATGAAGGGAAACTGAGACTGTAGATCATTCAACATTTCTATGTGTATTTGTATGCATCACAACCTGATGTGGGTTTTCCAAACATCTCCTCCCACAGGTGATGGGAGAGAACATGGCAATATGAGCTGTTTTAGGGGTTCCTACTTGATAGGTATTCTCGTTTTTATTCATTTCGGGGGAGAGGAATGCAAAAACTGAATTTACAACTAAGAGTTTCTCTTTTTAAAAACCAAAGATACTTATTTTAGTGCATATTTTTCCTCGGTATAAAGATGCATGATACTAATCAGAAGTACAAAAACGATTACCATTAATAGCCTCATTAATACCTCACCAGACTGAGACTGTACAGGAACTTTGCTGATGTATCATTGATTACAGTGATGAAAAATATCACGAAAAAGCAATTTATCAAGTAGTCAAAAGAAGCAAAACCCGTCACTAAATGGAGGATAAAGAACTGAATTAAGACTTTGGATCCAAAAGATGACTATTAGGGAGCATAACAAGTTGGATAATTTCATGTTGTAAGTGAAACTCTTGATTAACGTTTCTCAGGTAGCTGCCAGGAACATTCACAGGGTTCATTAAGAAAGTTCATTCAGTAACATACTGATGAGCAAATCTGAAAGTGTGATGTAGATGTTCTATGAAAACTTTACCTTAAAAACAAAGGTGGACTTCGTTGGTAGGAGAGACAGGTGACAACTCTCCCATTCAAGCCATGTCACCTGCATACTGATACATAGATCAAAGGAGAATATTAACATATATATTTGTCAAGTTGCAAAAAAAGTTTAGCCGAATGGTCACTGACAGCTGATTCTTACAAACATTTTCCTAGTGGCTGGAATCACTATGGCTGCAGTTGGATAATCCTTTAAACCAGTGGGTATGGGTCAGATACTCACATGCCCCTTATATCGAATACAAATGAAGATGTCTCTATATAGCCATTTTATACAAAACAGAACCCGATTATTGGTCCATCAAGCTCAATATTGTCTATACTGGTTGGATTGCCAGGGTTTCAGAAGGGGGTGTTTCCCAGTCCTACTTGGAGATGCCACATATTGAATCTGGGGCTTTCTGCATACAAAGCATATACTCTACCTCTGAGCTCAACTTAGTTTTAGTTTTAATGTTATCTAGTTTTAATTGTATTTTTAATCTGCTTTTAATGGTTTTTTTATTTTAATTGTTATGTATTTTTCATTTTAATGTAAACTGCCCTGAGCCACCTTTGGAAGGGCGGTATATAAATCAAATAAATAAATACATAAATACATAAACAAACTCAATAATTATATCCTGTTAGGATCCCATTGTAGTTTACTATTGCAGCCAATTGAAGCAAAGTATGGTACGATTCGCGGGGGGGGGAGTAATTAAGCTGAATGTGTGAGAAAATGAGGGAAGCAGACAGAGAGAAAATAGAGTGTGCATGGTTTGGAGCAGTGTTTCTCAACTTTTTTGGAGTCAAGGACCGTTAAATTTTCCGTGCAGAGTTTCAAGGACTGCTACATTCTCCGTGCAGAGTTTCCTGGACCAGCAGTTAGTAAAGTGGTTTCAGGTTTAAGTTTATCTATTTATTTATTTAACAGACTTCTATACCTGCTCAAAACTTGCATCTCTGGGCAGTTTATAATTAAAATAATATCATAAAATAAAATTTGTTAACAATAAACTGTATTTCATTTACATACTCACTAAAAATACAAGATATTAAATTAATGTGAACATTGGTCTTGTCTAGTTTTCACCATCCGCTCTATTCGCAGTGCAATCTTTGTCAGGACCAAACGTAAAGAATTAGTAACCTCAGTGCCTATCCGTAAATCACCTTTCTGACCTAGAAAACCCTCCTTCAGTATGTGCGGGGTGGGGGTGCTTGTGACTACTCAATGGAGAGGGGAGGGCACTCTGCACATGCTTAACAGCACCCTCTCAGTTCTCACACTATGAGCCTATTGGGTATGCAACTGACATGTGGCCCCTGGTGGCGCAGTGGTAAAACTGCCGCCCTGTAACCAGAAGGTTACAAGTTCAGTCCTGACCAGGGGCTCAAGGTTGACTCAGCCTTCCATCCTTCTGAGGTCGGTAAAATGAGTACCCAGAATGTTGGGGGCAATATGCTAAATCATTGTAAACCGCTTAGAGAGCTCCGGCTATAGAGCGGTATATAAATGTAAGTGCTATTGCTATGTGGAGCATAGGAGTAATTTGCTACATCTTTTACGTGTTTTTGATCAATATTCAGAATCTTTCAAATCCTAACAATGTAAAAAAAAAATATTGATTGCACATATTCTTGGTTAGCAATCCAGATTGAACCTACTTATGTGCAACAACAGATCCAGATATATCCATCATGGCTATTTGAGTCTGGATTATTTCTCCCGTCTGCCCTGCACTTTCTTCAGATGTATTTCTTTTTTTAAAGTCCCCAGGATAGATAAACCTGGGCCTATAGGCATGTTGATTTAGGAAAGGATTTGTATTCTCCTTCCTCCTCTTCCTCCTCCTCCTCCTCAGCTGCCTGTGCAAAAAGGGAGCTGCTTGAGCAGGAAGTGTCGCAGATGCAGTGGGCACCATGTTGTCTGGGGTTATCTTTTACATTTACATATTAACCCTTTTATTTGGGGGTCGCTGCAAGAAAGCAGGGATCATGGTGGTAGGGGAAGCACACGCTGCCCGTGCAGCACAGTGAGCAGAGCCAAGGCAGCCCTCCTCCCTCCTTCTGCCGCGTATCCCTCCAAGGAGCCGCGCCGGCCTCCAGCAGAACCCAAGGCAGGGAATGCTGGCCGTGGGGTGCATCCCAGGAGCCTCTTCTGTGGCTGCTTGAGGGGAAAGGAAACTGGGCAGGGGGCTGGAGAAGCTGGGGAGGAGGTGCAGCCTGACCTGCAGAGGAGTAAAGTGGAGTGGAGCCAGGAGTAAGACCTCGGGAGGTGAAAAATGGGGGCTGAGGGAACTCACAGGGAACAAAATGCATGCGGACGGCTGGTGCAAGGAGGCCTGGATGCACCCATTCATCAGATAAGAACCTTGCAAGCTACATTTAATCACAACTCCCGCCGATGCAAGTCCCCTTGGCATTAAATCCTCTCCCCCGCACTGTGCTGCCTCCCTCCCCAGCTTAACTCTCCTTGGTGCGCTTGCTTGCTCCACTCACTCCCACCACCCTCACCCCACACCACACCAGCAGCTCTTCAAGTGGCACCCAGTGCTATACCTTTTCCTCAATGCCGCCGCACTGCATACAGTTTGAAGCTACTTGTTGGAAGATAGTGCAATCTCAGCAGCACATGGAGGCAAGGTGGAAGGCAGGTTCCTGCGCTTCCGTGATACTCCTCCTCTTCCTCTTCCTCTTCCCCTACATACTTTGTCTGCGCTGCGTCCCTTCCAGTTGTATACTTCCCACTCCTGCGCCCCCCCGGCAGCCCCACCCCTCTATTTTAACACATGAAAAAAAACCAGGAGAATGCCAGGAAAAAGCCAGAAAGAAGCCAGATTTCAGGAAGTTTGTGCTTGAAAATCCAGTCTGGAGACCCTGCTTCCGTTCCATGTGCAAAATTGAAGTGAGTGTCTTGATCGCACTTGATGAAGGGGCTTTTGACTCACAGTCACGAACTTTTGACTCACAGTCACGAACCAGCACTCAACCCTCTGTGGACTGGCAGTGGTCCGCGGACCGGCTGTTGAGAAACCATGGTTTGGAGGATCATCTGAATGAAGTCTATGAGTTAACTTTTGGGAGGAGTTTGATGTTATGATCTGAATTTTTGGTCAGCTGCTGAGACAGCAACTTACATTTGTGGCTTAATGCATTTTGTCAGTTTAGACAAATGTCTAACTGAGAAAATTCAACTTATGCTGATGTTCCCACTGAAACAATAGCTAAGTGAATTAGACCTAAGCTGACAGTTAGAATGATCTGGGCAGAACAGCATAGAACATCTGCAGATAAGCATCAATACCAGAACATTTGTAATTTTCCCAGGGCTGTCCAGTGAATACATAAATGAGTTGGGTCAACAGCTGAGTTGTGGCACTGTGCTCATAAAACTGGCATTTTGTCAATTAAGAACATCAGCACTGGTAAATATTAAGTATGATTACTGGCAACACTAGCAATTTAATAATGAAAGGCCAATGGAAATGAATGCTTGATTTTTTTATTTGTCTGTACATATTTGTTTCTAGGCACTTACAGTCTAAGAGAAATATGCACTTTCTATGCCTCAGAGGAATTAATATTTATATTTTTATCTATCTATCTATCTATCTATCTATCTATCTATCTATCTATCTATCTATCTATCTATTTTTACATTTATAAATAATCTTTCTCCAAAGAGCCCAGAGTCAGAACTTACATATCTTTCAAATAACAACATTGACTGCAGCTAAATGTTCTTGTGGACTTTTTGGGGAGTAAGATTCAATCTTTTGATATTTGCTGACTGCTTCCCTCCCAAATTTGTATGGCTGTAGATAAATTTCAGCACTAATGCCTTTCAACATCATCAATTTGTTCGTGTTAGTTTAAGCAAATAAAACTCAATGTGCTGACTGGCCTCTAATCAAATCATTGAACAATGGTTTAGTGTTGCCTGTTCTGTGTCTTGGTCAGCAGACTGACATACATTAATTGTAAAAGGATATTCTGCATATATAAATATTCATCATACGGTCATGTAGTAGTTTTCTTGGTATCGAGTCTTTCTAGAATAGCTCAGAAAACTGTAACTATGGTCAAGCTTTGTGACCAAGCTGAGTGGTGTGCATATGTGTGCACACACACAAGCAGTATGTATGTGCGCGCGCACACAAGCTGTGTGTGTGCGTGTGCATGTGTCTTTCCCCAAGCTGAGTGTTGTGTGTATATTCTGGGGAGTAGGTCTATGGTAGCAGGCTCAATCTATGTGCATTGATGTACATTGATGTATAGGCTCTGATGCCTCATTCAGATGTTATTTATCGGAGACTATACAGTCTCAGTACAATCTCAGAAAAAGGCCCATAAGTCTCACTTTGTGAGTCAATAAATTCTTCTCCCTGCCACACCACTCATACTCACAGCCTTCATCTGAAAAGGAGAAGGTTGTAAGCATGATGGCAGGCGCTTCTGTCATTGGGAGAATCCAGCGCCTCACAATCCAGTCTCACAATCGGAGAATCCAGTCTCACAATCACAGAAGTGTCTACCATCATGCTTACAGACTTCACCTCTTTAGATGAAGGCTGTAAGTGGGAGTGGCACATGGGGGGAAAGAAGTGATTGACGCATAAGTGAGGCTTCTGGGGATTTTCCAAAGGCTGTAATAAGTACAGCCTCTGATAAATAACATCTGAATGAGGCTGTAACATGCAGCTGGGAATATGCAAAAAGCAAGGCTCCGATGTAAAGGAACCTATGTATGTACAGTTTGTGCATAGAGCTGGTGTAAACATTATAGTGAAACTGTACAGATCTGCCCCTGCAATCCTGTTTTCCTTCATGTTCACTCTGAAGACAGCTTTTTAAGTAACATCAAAGGCTTCCTAAATCCACATTATAACAAAAAGCAGGTCTTTCTGGGCTGGCCCTACCATGAATCAGGGTGAAGTGGACCACTTCTGGTGACAAACTGAGTTCTTTCTCATGATCAGAAAGAAGAGCGAGGGGGTGGGAGTGGGGAAGGCTGCTTAAACTTACCTTCCTGGCAGATGACTGCTCCTCTGTTTCTGGGTACACCTCCCGCGTGTCCAGGCAATCTTCCACTGGCACAGGCAGTACAGAGGACCAGAGGCCAGGACACGTCATCCTGGTCCCCAGAATCCTACAATGAACTGCATGAGTGTGCAGTGCTTTGTGGGGATCCCCACAATGACAGGCAGGTGCCCAACACTGCTGCTGTGGAGGCTAAAAGCAGCCCGTGCTGCACATAAGCAAAAAACGAGGGCTGAGGGATCTCTTGCTCCCGTAACCCCATTCAAGAGGCTGGCTCTGGAAGTGGGTTTGCTGCAGAAGCACCGCCAGGTGTGGCTGGCTTAGCCTGGTCTTGGCTGTGCAAGAGAATTGCTTCACTATGGGCCAGTTCTCATGGGCAACATGGAAAACCAATCCAAAAAAGGCGGGCAGTATCATGAAATACAAACATGAAGAACAGATGATAATAATAAAATAATAATAACAATGAACTTTAGCTGTCAGCTGCCCCATAACAAATTGTTTTCTAGGCGGCTTACAACACAACATTAAAATATGAGATAAAAACACATAACACATTAAATCATAACAGACCAAAAAAAGGGGGGGGGGAATACAAAATATAATACAAAATAATTTAAAATATATTTTAATCAGCTGAATCAGAACAAAATTTAAAAGGCAACCACCTTTTAGTTCACCTGGCTACATCTCTTTGTTCTTTTAGATGCCAGGTAAAGACCTTTTTGTTAACCCAGGCCTTTTAAATTTTGCTTTTCAGATTCGATCTGATTTTTACTAATTTTAAAATGAGTTTTTAAGCGGCTTTGTACTGTATTTTCTTTTCTTCTTTTTGTCTGTTATGATTTAATGTGTGTTTTTATCTCATGTTTTAATGTTGTGCTGTAAGCCACCCAGAGGACAATTTGTTATGGGGTGGCTAACAAAAAAAAGTTGTTTATTATATCATCATCAACATCATCATCTCAGTACTGCTGTATTGAGAAAGAAGGAAGGAATTACAGGGTGGTGGTTTCAACAGAAAAAAAGAGGCAGGGAATGGGTGCCATTTTGTGCTCTGTTTCAGGCAGCAAAATGTCACAGGCCGACTATCAGGTATTTTGTGACCAGGGCAGCATCTAACTTATGTCTACACTATTGTTACACAACTGGTAAAATCACGACATTATCTCTGTCCAGGTGTTCCGAGGGAACACTGGTGAACATGCTTACAAGGCTGAAAGGAAGTCCTGCCCCCAGCCTGTCATTCACTCTTCTGCTTCATGCTCTGCTCTTCATTCATCAGGAGACGAATGCTGTAAGCCTGTCTGCCTCCATTTTCACAATCAGGAGGCTGGGGCGCCTCAATCTCCCAATCATAGAAACAGGACAGTCACACTTACAGTTTTAATCTCTTCACACGAATGCTGCTTTAAGTGTGAAGAGTGGAGAGGACAGGAAAGTGAGTGACAGGCTGGGGGCAGGGCCACCCACCCCTTTCAAACTTGTAAGCCTGTTTACCAGTGTTCTCTCTGAATACCTGAGCAGAACCAATGGGGCCGAGGCCACATTTTAATGGACTCCAAAGTTGATAACACTCAGGCATCCAAACCTGAGAAACACAGTGTGACACAATACCAAAGTAAATGCAGAAATCCTTTTTTAAAACTCTACCTTGAAAAACAAATAAAGTTGTTTATTATATCATCAATCATCATCATCATCATCATCATCATCATCATCATCATCATCATCCCAGTACTGCTATATTGAGAAAGAAGGAAGGAATTACAGGGTGGTGGTTGGACACAGAGCTGGAGCTGGACACAGAAAAAGATCAAGCTATGGTTGAATCCTACTAACAGTGAATACTGCAACAAAAAGATGTTGATTTGAGACTCTTCATGCAGAGGCCCTATTTGGCAGTAAAATGGCAAATGATGTTTAAGAATTGAATAATATATTTTTTTTAATCACCCCACACCTTAGGTTGTAAAATGTATATGCCATCCAAAATCAGATCACAATGAACTGTATGATGGATACTCAAGACAATATTTCTTCTATGTATAGCATGCTTCCCCTCTCTAAGGACACAATTAAAAAGTTATATAACAAATCCTCGAATCTTGTAAAAACACAGCTGGCAATCCAATTTGTAAATAATTGGCATCCCTGAGGAGGATGACTGAGGCAATAGGATTCAATTCATAACTGACATTTCACAGAGCATATTGGGAGCAGTTTTCCTCACTGGAATAGAACAATCACACATTGCTTCTAGTAGCTATAGTTTCAACTGAGTGGTAACTAGTAATGAAATTACTAGCAGTTTAAGAAAAGGCACTGTGCTTTGAGAAAACATTTTAAACACTGCTGGGTTCATGCCCACTCAAAGGCTTTTCCAGCTGTTACCGATCAATTGGTGAAAGGTGCTGTTCTGTGTATTTCTGGAAGAGAAATACTGCCCTTTTCAGATGTTCAGAAAAGGGACCCTGTACTTGCAAACAGTACCCTGATACCACATTCATATGCCACAGACTGACACTGATGTACTAAAAAAGCTGAACCCCTCCCTGCACTGTCCACACTTATAGAATTTGAAGAACATAGAGTGAAGGAGATTGTTTGCACGATCAGAAAGCTGGGGTTTTCCAACCTTCCAATCATAGATACAGTCTCCATCATACTTACAGCATTTGTGTCTTCAAACTCAAGGATATTGTGCAGAGGATACTGAGCATATACTTGTGTCTGAACTGATCTTCTCAAGGACAGAGGCTAAAGAACTGAGTCATATAGAGCTGATGAGAGATGACGTTCTAAACTGACTGCGGAAGGGGGAGCGGATTAACAAATTGCCAGGGCCAAATGGCATCCATCCGAGAGTACTTAAAGAGCTCAAATGCCAACCTCTTTGCAAAAATATGTAACTTATCCCTAAAATCAGTCTCTGTACCAGAGGACTGGAAGGTAGCCAATGTAACACAGATTTTCAAAAAGGGAACTGGGAGGATCCATGAAATTACAGCCTGGTTAGCTTAACATCTGTTCCAGGCAAATTGATAGAAAGCATTCTCAAGGATAAAATTGTTAAGCATATAGAAGAATAGGCCCTGCTGAAGGAGAACATAGCTTCTGCAAAGATCAATCTTGCCTCACCAAACATTTGTGGTTCTTTGAGAGTGTCAATAGGTGTATGGATAAAGGCGATCCAGTGGACATAGTATACTTGGACTTCCAAAATGTTTTTGATAAAGTTCCTCATAAAAAACCCTTGAGAAAACTTAGTAGTCATGAGAACGGTGACAAAGCAGCCCAGAACTACATGGGGGGAACTTGTCAATGATCTCAGGGCAGCTGGAACCATAGTCACCAAGAAAACAACTGGTAACACACTACGCCGTGAAGGACTGAAATCTTGCAGTGCCCGCAAGGTCCCCCTGCTCAAGGCAGCACATGTACAGGCCCGTCTGCAGTTTGCCAATGCATATCTGAATGATCCAGAGGACAACTGGGCGAAAGTGTTGTGGTCAGATGAGACCAAAATCGAGCTCTTTGGCATCAACTCAACTCGCCATGTGTGGAGGAGGAGGAATGCTGCCTATGAGCCCAAGAACACCATCCCCACCGTCAAACATGGAAGTGGACACATTATGCTTTGGGGGTGTTTTTCTGCTAAGGGGACAGGACACCTTCACCGTATCGAAGGGACGATGGACGGGACCATGTACAGTCAGATCTTGGGTGAGCACCTCCTTCCTTCAGCCAGGGCATTGAGAATGGGTCGTGGATGGGTATTCCAGCATGACAATGACCCAAAACACACAGCCAAGGCAACAAAGGAGTGGCTCAAGAAGAAGCACATGAAGGTCCTGGAGTGGCCCAGCCATCCTCCAGACCTTAATCCCATAGAAAATCTGTGGAGGGAGCTGAAAGTTCGGGTTGCCAAACATCAGCCTTGAAACCTTTCTGACTTGGAGAGGATCTGCAAAGAGGAGTGGGACAACATCCCTCCTGGGTTGTGTGCAAACCTGGTGGCCAACTACAAGAAATGTCTGACCTCTGTGATTGCCAACAAGGGTTTTGCCACCAAGTACTAAGACATCTTTTGTGAAGGGATTGAATACTTATTTCCCTCACTACAATGCAAATCCATCGCTGACTTTTGTGCACTGGGCTTTTGAGGGTTTGTTTGTTGCTATTCTATCTCTCACAGCTACAATAAACCTACCATTCCAATTATAGCCTGGTCATTTCTGTGTCAGAGGGCAAACGGACAAAATCAGCAGGGGATCAAATACTTATTTTCCTCACTGTATGCCGATGGGGCCTGAGCTGTCAGTGACTGACCAGGAGATCTTGGGCCCATGGTGGACAGCTCGTTGAGTGTTGACTCAATGTGAGGCAGCTGTGAAAAAGGCCAATTCCATGATAGGAATCATTAGGGAGGATCATGAAAATAAAACTGCTAATATCATAATGCCCTTATACAAATCTATGGTGCAGCCACATTTGAAATACTGTGTACAGTTCTGGTCGCCATACCTTTAAAAGGATATTATAGAACTGGAGAAGGTGCAGAAGAGGGCAACCAAGATTATCAGGAGCCTAGAGTACCTTCCTTACAAGGCAAGGCCACAACACCTGGGGTTATTTAGTTTAGGAAAAAGATGACTGAGGGGAGACATGATAGAGGTCTATAAAATCATGCATACTGTGGAGAGAGTGGAGAGAGAGAGAGAGATTTTTCTCCCTCTTGCATAACACTAGAACCAGGGGTCATCCCATAAAACTGATTAAGGAAGTACGTTTTCACAAAAGGAAGTACTTTTTTGCACTCATAATTAATCTATGGAATTCTCTGCCACAAGATGTGTTAACAGCCAGCAGCCTGGATGGGTTTAAGTAGGGCTCAGAGGACAAGTCTATCAATGGATACTAGTCTAAAGGCTATAGGTCACCTCCAGCCTCAGAGGTGAGATGCCTCTAAATGCCAGTTGCAAGGGAGCAACAGTAGGAGAGAGCATTCTCTCAGCTCTTGAATATGGGCTTCCTTGAAGCATCTGCTGGGGCACTGTGTGAAAAGATGTTGGACTAGACAGGTCTTGGGTCTGAGCCAGCTGGTCTGTTCTTATTTGTGAAGTAAGTGTGTGTGTGTGTGTGTGTGTGTGTGTGTGTGTGTGTGTGTGTGTGATTCGTCTGCCCTGCCTCGAGCCAAAAGGTGAAGTTTTTTAATTTTTTATTTTATTTTTACATTTTATATCCCACTCTTACTCCAAGGAGCCCATAAGTTGCTGGTTTGGCTGAGGAAAGTAGGCTGGGTGACCCATGCGGGAGGAAAACAGAAGACTATGTGTGTAGTAAACCTAATCAGAAGATGAATTTATGGTTAAGAAGCAGGGGCCGTGAAAACTCTGCACCTAGGCAGCAGACTGATCAGACAAACAGCTCACCTGGTCATCAGCTTCACTGTGGTGAGCTGCATTTATTCTCAAATTATTCAATTTTTAAAATCAAAATATGCATATATAATACCAATAAACATATTTAAATTCTATGACCTCTGGAGACTTTTTTTTTGGTGAAAAGTGTCCTCTATTTTCACTTTTTTGGTGATAGATATCGACTTTTTTCACCCTCTGGACCTGGCAACCATAGCTACAAACTTCATGATGCAATATAACCATATATGAAATACATGTTTAAAAACCCATACAAGGCCTATAAGTAATAAGGCAGGAGTTCATGATGTTGACATGCAACTGTCACCTACTGATATCTGAATTATCTTTGCTGTGGGGATTTACAGCTCAAGATCAAGTAACAGCAGCAGAAATCTAGACTAACAAAGTGCTTGCATAATGAACAAAGTTGTGCTAGTGCAAGAAGACCGTGTAGCTGTGCAAGATCCTGAGGATGTTCAGAGTTGTCTCCTGCACTCTTGTGCAATAGTTCCCTATGAGGAAAAATGAGGAAGAGGCTTCATAGCAGGAGGTGCAGCACCTTGTTGTGCAAGTATAAGCCTCTCTCTCTGTGTGTGTAGCCCTCTTTTGGATGAGGTGCACTGAATTACTTTTGGTCCTGATGGGTTGCTGTAGGGAAGTGGGGAAGAGATTTATGAAGGCAATACTGTGTGAAGAAGGAGATCTTGAGAAGGAACGAGATTAAGACGATGAGTTTGGGACAAGAAAAGTTCCAGTTCAGCTGAACCATTGAAGAGAAGACAAATATAGGAGCTTTCTGCTCTCCAGCATCCACAAACGCAGCACCGGCCATTTATCTCCTGAAGGGGCCGTGCGGCCCCATTTGAGAGCTAGATTGGGGCTGGCTGCAGATCTTCCCTGCCTTAAAGGCAGGGAAGAGCTGTTCCTGGCGACGCCATGAACACAGCGCCAGCCATTTAACTCCCAAACATGGGCTGCGCAGCCCCCGCTCAGGAGCTAAACCAGCATCCCCGTGTCTGACGTCAGATGGGAGGGTGTGTCCCGACGAGGCTGCGAGGTGCGGCCCCTGATTGGCAGCGGCCCGGGGTCTTTGAACCCATTCGCCCAATGGTGGCTCTGCCCCTGCATTAGTGGCAGGTTTAAATAACCACCACACCCATCCATTCTGAAACTTGTAACAACTTATTTTGCTCCTGATAGGATTCTAATTCAATAATAGTATCTTTCCATCAAGCACCCAAAGCTTTTCTTTTTCTCAACCCCTATATATATTTCAGTATTGCTGTTTTCAGGTTGGCTTCCACCAATGTACTTTATAAATGCTCACCCAATTTGTTGAGCTTACTATTGATTTCCATTTCCATTTATTTTCAGTTGAGTTACCTACAAGCAGTGAAGCAATTTCTCATCTGTCTCACAGTGCTGCTTCTGAAAGAGCTCTAGTCAAAGACTGAAGTGCCAATTTATCATGGATGTTCCCTTTCTAGTTGATTTGTATAATTTCTGAGCTGTAATACTGACAATGTTTTCCAATACAAACAGAATACAAGATAAGAGAGACTTCATTAATAGCCTGTACCTATCTCCTTTTGGAGTAGATGATATATAGCTAAAATAGGGAAACTGTGGCTAAATTTAGTTTGCTTCCACAAAAGCATGCTCAAAAGGCAAGCAGAATTAGGTTCTTTCAAGGCACACTTTACTTCTTCGGTTGGTGCAAGTGTCATGATGTTTTAGCCATCTTTTTATGCTTATATCCCAAGCTGCTCTTGCATATACTTTGAACAAATATTTGAGAAGCCAAATTGAGAAGTAATGCTTTTCTTTGTGGTGGCAACCTCAGTGGTGCAAGATGGAAAACTGTGGTGGTCCTTCCTCCATATCTCTGTGTGTTTCTGTTATTTTCAGTGGAGGCATGCTGGACACAACTGCTCACAAAAAGTATTGACCTCAAACATTTCCAAATGTTCTGCTTTTAAAAAAGAACTGAAAATCTGCTCAGTTTGAATATGCATCAGTTGAAAATGCATGATCCGTACACTGACATGAATCTGTTCTTTTGCCTCTAGAAATTGTTGCCAAATCTAAGGACTATGAGTAATATCGGAGGTTACATGAAGCTCAAGATTGATCTGGGGTTCTGTTCCCGCAGATTTCTGTGGATAACAAAACTGCGGATAATGAGGCATAAAGTCTATCGCATTGAATTCATTCAAGTCTATCACAATTGAGTGGTTAGGTTCTTGCAGGACAAAAAAGGACAAAAAACAGTGGGAAATGGTGGGAATAAGAGATAGAAAGTGATGTACCATGCTCTGCGGGTCCCCAGATGTCCAGCAATGCCATCAAAATGCCAGATTTTGCTGAGGTTTCCATGTAAAATTGTGTGTGTGTGTGTGGTTGGGGGTGGTGGTAACACAAAAGAACCACAAAATGGCTCTGTTTGACAAAATGGTGGCTGGAAATGACCTTGGATATCATTTCTGGCCACCCAAAACCATGGATACCTGAAAATTAACCCTTTTTGTACCGCATATACCAAGGTCGGGTGTCAATTGCCTGACCACAGATGTGTGGAACTGCAGATGTTGGAACCATGATTAATGAGATCTACCTGTAGTTGTATTGGATTAAAAACACATCATATGCTGCTCAGAGTTACATATATGAACAATGATGAACACAGATCTATAGCACAGCAATGTAACATGATCTGCATAATTGCCATTCTTCTAAAATGCTACTGAACTTTAGGGTTGTGAGTTTTGTTTTGTTTTCTGTTTTGCTTTTGGCCCGAATCTGAAACACCCCCATTTTGTTCTTTGTTCGAAATCAGCCAATCCGAAACACCCCAATTTTGTTATTTGTTTGAAATTTCAAAATCCAAATCTGAAATGTTTTGGATTTGGAAAAACTAGTGGGTGGGGGTTGTAGTGCCCAATGGGTGGAAACTACCACCCAAATTTCAGAGGAATTGGGCAAAGGGCTGGTTTTTGGTGAATTTTTGAAGTATGGGATTTTTCCCATAGGGAAGAACGGAGGTTTCAGCAAAAGAATAGCTTCATGTTGGGGGGGAAGGGGTGGCCCAGAGCAGAGTAGGGTGGGTGGTAGTGCCCAGTGGGGGCAAGGAAGCGGCAAGAATTATTTCAACGGAATTGGGCAGAAGGCTGATTTTTAAAGATGTAATGGAGTTTGCGCATCTGTAAAGTTATCCCCATAGGGAATGATGGACCTCCATAATTCCTGCCCCATAACTGGACTTGGGGGCACCAAGGTGGCCCAGAGCAAGTGGTGGTGTAGAGCACATAGGGTACCAACCACCCCCATGGGTTGCTAACCCATGGGGTACTGGGTTCTGTTGTTTCTGAGATGTTTTGAGTGTAGATTCAGATTCTCTGGTAGCATATGAGAGTGGATTCATGGTTTGTCATTGAAAATCTCATATGCTACCAGAGAATCTACACTCAGAACACCTCAGAAACAACAGAACCCAGCACCCCATGGGTTAGCAACCCATGGGGTGGTTGGCACCCTATGTGCACTACACCACCATTCACTCCCTGCCACCCCAGTGCCCCCCAGGTGGAGTTATGTGTCTGCTGAAACCTCCATTATTCCCGGGGGGGGACCTTAAAGAAGCGTAAACTTCAACAATTCCTAAGAAATCAGCCCTTTGCCCTATTCCTTTGGAATCTGGGTTGTGGCAGGCAGCCCTTGCGGCACTGCCACCCAACCCACTGCTTTGCCTCTCAGGCCCCTTTTATGCCCCAAATCTGCCCCAAAGACATGTCAACTTCAGAAATTCTTTAAAAATCAGCCCTTTTCCCAATTCCTTTGGAATCTGGGTGGCAGCAGGCACTCATTGGGCCACTACCACCTGAACCACTCTTCTGCCCCTAAAGCCCTCTTTTTGCCCCCAATCCACCCCAAATAACATCAATATCACACATCAACAACAGCAGAGCTTTGGAAAAAATCCGGCAGATTTCCAAAGGTCATGCACATCCACATCCCCGCCACCCAAAGTGCAATTGATCTTCACAACAGTGTGAAACAACAACAATGAAATGCACACTGCCCCACTGGCCAATGAGGGTAAATGCACACCACCCCACTAGCCAATGAGGGTAAAATTTACCCTTAAATTTGCTTAAAAGGAAAAAGGAGGCAATTGCCAGCAGATCAGACCATGCTTTCGCTGGCCAGTCTGCGGGCTAGAAATTCAAACAGATGTCAAAACTCAAAATGGATACTGAAGGAGAAAGACTTTTTGGGATTGCAAAATGGAGTTCCAAAACAGCTGAAACAACAAAACGTTTTGTATCCGAAACAGGGACGTTTTGTTTTGGCCACAAAATTTTCTGTTTTGAGCATTGGGTGTTTTGTTTTAGCTACAAAACAGCCGAAATGGCCTGTTTTGTGCACAAAACATTTTGTATTCGAAACGAAACACACATCCCTACTAAATTTGAATGTTAATGAAAATGCTAGTTGAACACTGGTACACATCTTCTCAGTTCCTGTTCATGTGGGCACAGCAAGTATGGCTCAACCTGAAAATGGATTAGCAAATGTCAGTGATAAAACCTTTTTATTGACTTCTCTTTCCTTCCACTGTTTCTTGGCAGATAAAGAAAGATAACAGGTTTTTTTATTTCCTCTTCCCTGAGTTAAGAAGATCTTGTTACACATCAGACTTGGTTTTGTGGAGGACAGAAAAATCAATCTGGAACTTTGTAATCATATCTCAGAAGACACAATACTGGTATTGTAAGAGCATTAAATGTTCTATTTACATCTTATGAGTATGTATTGCTTAGGAAAGTCTGTGCCACACCTGTGCATTTCAGAGTGCGCACACACACACACACACACACACACACACACACACACACACACACACACACACCTTCCTGTGAACTCAGGTGGAGGCTATGGCCAGGAGTGCTTTCCACCAGCTTTGGCTGATTCAACAGCTGTGTCCATTCCTTGAAGAGAATGACCTCAATACAGTGGTACGCCAGCTAGTAATCCTCAGGCTTGACTATTGCAATGCGCTCATACGTGCGGCTGCCTTTGTACATAGTTTGGAAACTTAGTCCGGCAGTCAGATTGGTTTCTGGGCAAAATACAAAGTGCTGGTTATTACCTTTAAAGCCCTGAATGACTTAGGTCCAGATTACCATAGAGAGTAACTTCTTCTGCATGATCCCCACCACACGTTAAGGTCATCTGAAGAGATTTGTCTCCAGTCACCAGCAGTACATCTGGTTGCGACTCAGAGGAGGACCTTCTCTGTAGCTGCCCTTGGACTGTGGAATGCAGAAATCTGTAGTTTTGAGTTCATTGTTGGCCTTCCAGAGAGCCCTTAACACCTATCTATTTGGCCTGGCCTTCCAGGGTTTTCAAACTGTTTTAAATGTTAATGGGTTTACACTGTTTTAAAAATTGTTTTGTATTGATTGTTTTTAAAATGATGGATTCACGAGTTTGGTTTGGGTGCTGTGCACTGCCCAGAGCTGTTTGGATGGGGTGGTATAAATGTAATAAATAAATAATAAATAGATAAACACCCAACCTTTGTCTATGAGGCTCCTAACGACCACTGCTTCTGTCCCATTTATGTGGCTTGGTGGCAGCAGCAACAACACTAGTAGAAGCAGTAATAGCAGGCAGACATTAGTGGAGGCCTCATTCCCTTCCTCCCTAGCGCCTGCTTAAATGCTGTTATGGCAGTGTCCCAGCTACCAAGGACCTCAGGAAACGTTGTTTCCCCAGAGCATCTGAATCCTTGTATGGGTGGAAAGGGTGGAAGGAAAAAGGGAGATCTCTAGTGAAATCTCCCTACTATTGTCACCCTAGTAGGTCAGAAGATGGGAAGAAAGGCTGATAGATAGGCAAGGAGGCCAATTCAAGATGAACCCATCATCTTGAACCTTTCATGTTTGCTTTAGCTTGAAAAGAGAGCATTGCAGGTTGCTCAGGTTTGTATTCTGGAGAATTATAAACTTTAGCAACATCACTACTTCTAACATAAGAAACATCTTTGAATTATTGGCAGAGGATCCAAATATGATTTGCATATGATTACACATTCAAAAGCACAAGCAAATTGATTCATCAGCCTTATTAATATTATCAGAATAGTGTAGTTTCAATAAAAGGAAACAGTGGGAACTCACTGTTATGCTTCCTCACAGCCTTCCCTATAAATGATTCAGAAAACAATGACATCTATATTTCAGAACTGCCTTAAGATATTCATCCAGGAATGTGAAAAGGGAAAAAAAGAGCAACTGCTTAAAAAAAAAACAAAAAACCCTTAACAGCAAAAAGGGAAAAAAGGAAAAGGAAATCTTTACACAAAATGCATTCTTCTCCTTGACAATTCTGTTTTAAATGAGCAAATCAGGGAGAATATGTATGAGCTTGATGTTCAATTAAAGCATTTTTACTGTCTCTTTGTTATGCTCAAGAATATCATTCTGAATTGAAGGCATAACTAGACTCTTTCAGCATAATGATTTAGTGAACTTTCTGCTGGATACAAAGGCATCATAATTTCATAAATTATCTCCATCCCCGCTGGAGACCTATAAATAACAAGAAATTTACTGCTTCAGCATGTGAGATCAGATTCTTTAAAAGGACATAATCAAAATAATGCACAGTGCTCAGAAATGAAAACCTGCATTCTGCAACGAGAACCATAGCTTTACCTATGCCTATTTCACTGTTAGATTGGGACCTAGCTAATTGTGAGCATAATTCTTCACACCCACTAAGATTTGCACTCCCTTTCAAGTTAGGATATTTCACTCAAACGCTGCTTATGAAAATCCCACAACTGTAGTGTAATTTAGAGTTCATTTGAAGAAAACCACTATAGCTAAGTAGCACATAGTGAAGGTAGTAGTCTGATAGTTACTGGAAACAATTTAGCATTCTCGTTTCTCAGATTGATCCGTTTCAGTGGCTGACATAATGCAGAGTTGTGTACGTACTGTTATGGAACGTTTGCGCAGTCGTGCAAGAGCATTCTTTGTGCAAATGCAAAAAATTGTGTGAATAGAGTTGCACAGTGGTCAGCCATTGGAAATAATGGTCATCCACTGAACAATTGCATTTGCACAAAGAGTGCTCTTGCTCAACTGTGCACATATTCCATTGCAATGAGCATGAAGCTTTGCACAGTCTGACAACCCTTGTCTTTCAGCGTCACATGACAGCCGAAGCTCTTCCCCTTGCTGTCTTTCTTTGCAGGGAATAGTTTCTTTTCCCCTTTTTCTGGCAGCTCTTCAAGTCTATTTTTAAAAGTGGCTATTTAATTAAAAAAAAATTACTTTAAACCAGGAATTTGGTATGCCACTGATTAAAATAAAAATATTAGTTTGCCATATTTCCCCCATGTAAATTCATTTTATCAGAAATTTAAAAAAATCCCAACATGGATCCAGATGCAAAGGAGGAAAGGGCTCCTGTATCTTTAAAAGTTATGCAGAAGAAGACAGGATTTCTGCAGTTTCCTCTGTGCTGCATGACAGGATGCATCCGTCTTCTAGATACTGTTTTTCTTGGCATCAAGTGAATCTCAATACCCTTGATTTGGGATAGATTATACAGGAGCTGTGGTTGGAAAAACAGTACTAGTTCTGAGCGTATCCAGATTCTGCCCAGGAAGCAGATCTCAGGTTCATACATTGGATACTCTCAGATATAGTGTGAAACCTTGGGTAGATGAACCTGTGGTTAATCTGTGAAGCCGTGAATCCTCCCACAGACAATTTGTCCAGCCGTGGTTTCACAAACTCTGGCTTCTGGGCAGAGGGACCTCTTGCTCTTCCCGGCCAATCAAGGCTGCATCCAGCAAACTCCATGCCACTTGCGTCACCAGACTGTGAGTAAGGTGACAGGACATCAGTAGAGTAGCAACCATTGGCAACATCTTTGAGGGGGCATGCCCAGTGTGATTGTGCCTTTTCAGCACTGATCGCCCACCCTCAACAGGCAAAATGCATTTAAAGCCTTCCCTCACATCACTTGCACCACTGCCCTTACAAAAGCCCTGCAGCTATACGGTCTTGCACAAGCACAAGCTATTGTAAATAAACAGCTTAGCAAAGTTTTATGTGAGTCTGTATTAGATAGATGTGAATACTTGTACTACTATGTGATAGATGTTCAAAATGATATGTTATGAATTAAGAATTTTACTTTCACTCAGACTATGAACAACTTAGGTTTTCTTGAATATAATTCAATTATCTGTTGTAATGAGCAGTAGCTGCATCTAAGCTATAATTTGGTTAAGAGCTCAGACTTGGCATATATTCACAATGTGAGGTTTTTGTAAGGGACTGCTTCCCTATTACTGGGTTTGGAAACTTCTGAGAGAGAGAGAGAGAGAGATGTGTGTGTGTGTGTGTGTGTGTGTGTGTTCATTGGTCTGCAAATGGAGTTTGTTAAGAATGACTTTGTTATGATGACTTTGGTATGAATCCTATATTTAACAGGCCTAAACCTACTCAGAAAAATGCTACAGCTGTAATAGGATTGCCACCTTTTTCCAGACCGGAGTCAGGACTAGCTTTGCTGGAAACCTGCTAAGTGCCTGGCGCCGTCACAAGGGCCCTCTGCTGATCCAAAAAGATTCCCTCTGTTCTCTTGGGGTGGTGGGGTGGCTCTCTCACGACCCACCCAGATAGAAGAGGGCCTACAAAAATGGTTTGCTAAGAGTCCATTGAAAAGTAGAGCAGCCCCTGACCTCCCCTCTCCTCTTTCTTCCTGACAGAGGCTTTCCATGGAGAAGAAATGATGGGAAAGCAGCACCTACTCGGTTTTAGTCTGCAAGATAATGGCTTGAGGTACAATGTCTATCAGGAGCAATAACCCTGCTTTATCCCTGAAGTCAAAATGAGGGTCAAATAAGAAACAGGAAACAGATTTAGCTTTCATAGAAATAGAAGCTTTCCCTCCATATAGTTTCTGTTGATTCTTTAATATAAAAGTAATGAAGAGATCAGATATTTGCAGAGTGAAGCATGGCATAGCAATGACTGCACTCCATGTCTGCAGAAATTTGACCTTAATAGAACTTATGGCTCAATGGTCCCCATAGGGCATTAATAGGGAGAAGCCTTGCTTGCCAGAATCCCTCCATTTATAAGAATGAACAGTATCACAGAAAGTGAGACTACTAATACCTAGAAAAGAAGATAATAATTCCTGGAAGACGCAGAGAATAGTAACATTCTGTTCTCTTGAGAGGCCAGTTTGCGCAAGAGATGATAATGTTATAGCATCATAAGCTGCTGTGTAGTGCTGAAGACTTGGGGAAGACTGGATGCAGACACATTTTAAAAGTATAAGAAAAATGAAAGAAATTTGATTCCACCTGCAAAGCTGATGCATGGGGTTCACTATATTTTCTTACCAATTATTTTCACACATCACAAAATTGACTTCACACAGAGGCTCTCTGGGACTGATTGTGTAATATGTGAAAGCTGTTATCTCTCAATAAACACTGGGCAGCTGCATGATTGGATGTGGACAATTGTTTCTGATTTTTAAGAGTGAGTGCTCCCCGCCGAATAGTTCATACACAATTGTATAATACAATCGTATACGAATTGCTCCACAGGAGACAATTCCAGTCAAAATACTTCATGTTTATTGAGGGTCAGTTGCTTTCGTCTGTCGCAAACGGACTAAAAAAATATCTATTAATGTCAAACTATCACTAAAAAAAGTGTCAGAAACAAATTACAGAATTTGATTCACTCCAGGTGATGGATACTGAGAAGTTTTAACTGATATGCAAATGAGGTATTAATATAGCAGAGTATGTAATTCATGTAAGTCTGGGAGGACTGACACTAGGGTTGAGCTCAAATGAATTTCACAAATTTCATATACCCCTGCCTTTGAAAAAATTGGGGGGGAAATGAAAAAATTCATGAATGAAGGGATGTCAGGGGGAACATGGCCCTGTTGTCAATGCAACTCAGCTGTTGCTCCATCACCCAATCCAGTCCCACATATTTAATTAGTTGGTCGGGGCAGAATGTGAATGGAGATCCAGATCTTATTGAAACTAATGGAACTTGTATCATATTGAAAGCAATAGATGCCAGTCCAAATGTAGATGTGTCCTATCAGCCCTGCATTAGTTTCAGTAGAATATGGTAGTTTTAGATTTATTTATTTATTTATTTATTTATTTATTTGAAACATTTGATATACCGCCCACTCCAAAGACTCTGGGCGGTGTACAAAAACATGCAAAATAAAACAGCATTAAAATTACATTCTAAATAAAACTAAAGTAACTAACAGGGTGGGGGGGAATAGATAAACTACAGGGTAAAAGCCTGGTGAAAAAGAAAAGTCTTCAATAAAGATTTAAAAATCAACAAAGAAGGAGCTAAACGAATCTGCAGGGGAAGGGAATTCCAGAGCAGTGGGGTGGCAACCGAGAAGGCCCTTTCACGTGTTCTAGCTCCCCGAACCTCTCGGAAATCGGGGACTGACAAAAGGGCCATCTGACCAGATCTGACCAGACGGGATGTAACTGGATAGGAGAGGCGGGTCTGTAGGTAAACAGGTGCCAAACCCTGCAAGGCTTTGAAGGTCAAAACCAGGACATTAAATTGAACTCGGTAGCGAATAGGCAACCAGTGCAATGACTGCAGGAGAGGTGTTAGCCTGTCATATATCCCAGCACCCATAAGTAAATGAGCCGCTGCATTCTGGACCCATTGTAGCTTTCCGATCGTCCTCAAAGGTAACCCTAGATAGAGGGCATTACAATAATCTAGGCGGGAGATAACAAGGCATGGGTCACTGTCATTAATGCTTGCCGATCAAGGTAAGGGCGTAATTGACGAATCAGATGGAGCTGGGCAAAGGCACTTCTGGCTGCAGTCTCCACCTGCTGTTCAAGCAGGAGGTGTGAATCCCGAAGGACCCCCAAGTCACGTACAAGCTCCTTCGGGGGCAGCGCCACCCCATCTAAAACAAGGTTCACATCCAGCTGTTGGCTGGTACGAGGGCTGAGTAAGAGTAGTTCAGTATTGGTGGGATATAGTCTGATCTTATATTTTCATCCAGACCTTAACAGCTTCCAGGCATCGAGTAAGCACAGAAACAGCATCTCCAGAATGGTTTGGGATGGCAATATACAGCTGAGTATCATCAGCATATTGATGAAATCTCACCCCAAACTGGGAAATGACCTGACCCAGCGGCTCCATATAGATGTTAAAGAGGACAGGGGCAAGAACTGAACCCTGGGGAACTCCATAAAGGAATGGCCATGGGTCAGAGCATCTGTCCTCAATGCATATCGACTGGACACGCCCGCTAAGGTAAGAACGGAACCACTGTAAGACAGTGCCCCCGATACCCAACCCACGCAGGTGGTCAAGGAGGATAGCATGCTCGATAGTGTCAAAAGCCGCTGAGAGATCTAGAAGGAGCAAGGGAGGGACACTACCCTCATCAAGGTCCCGAAGAAGGTCATCTGCCAGAGCGAGCAATGCTGTCTCTGTGCTATGCCAAGGCCTGAAACCTGACTGATAAGAATTAAGATAGCCAGTTTCCTCTAAGACCCTCTCAAGCTGTGCACATACAACCCTCTCTAACACCTTCACTACAAAAGGGAGGTTGGAGATCGGCCTATAGTTGTCAAGGACCTCAGGGTCCAGGGAGGGCTTCTTCAAGTGAGGGTGAACTATTGCCTCTTTAAGGGCTGCTGGTATGAAACCATCACGTAATGAGGAGTTCACCAACTCCCATAGCCAAGAATTAACATTCCCACCAGCTGTTCTAACCAGCCAGGAGGGACAAGGGTCCAAGTAACATGTTGCCGCACCCATACCCGGGAGAATCGTGTCCATATCCTTGACCAACTCAAAGGTGTCCCATATAACATCACAGGGTGGAATCTCCTCTATCTGATCAGATCCTACAGAAGTAGAGTCCAACTCTAGCCGAAGGTGGGTGACTTTATCAGCAGAGAATTGAGCAAATTGATCACAGCAAATTGAACATCTACCGGCTCCTCTCCCCTAAGAAGGGAGCAGGTAATCTGAAATAAGGCCGCTGGACGAGAGTCAGCTGATGCGATAAGAGTGGAGAAATAGTGGGATTTCACCACTCTTGTCGTCCTAGAATATTCCCATTTCCTGTTTTATCTGTATATGTATTGTTATATTTACTCTATTTACTGTAATTCTGAATGGTTGTGTTATTGTCATTTTTGGTTTTTAAATTATTATTATTTTTACATTTATATCCCGCTCTTCCTCCAAGGAGCCCAGAGCAGTGTACTACATACTTGAGTTTCTCTTTCACAACAACCCTGTGAAGTAGGTTAGGCTGAGAGAGAACTGACTGGCCCAGAGTCACCCAGCTAGTTTTATGGCTGAATGGGGATTTGAACTCGGGTCTCCCCGGTCCTAGTCCAGCACTCTAACCACTACACCACGCTGTTTGGCCTACGGCTGCAATAAAAGAACTAACTGAAGTAACTAACTAACAGTAGAATATGCATTCACATCCTGTCCCACCTAATCATGTATAAATATAAGCAAGCACAGCTGGACTAGAATGAAATGCTTGCTGTGGAGCGATGGTGTGCAATGTTGTCTAAACATCAAGGATGTGCTTCACTTCCCCTCAGTTCAGAATGAAAGCAATGAGGGGGTTTCATTTGCCCCCAGTGCTGTCTTTACATAGCCAGATTTGATTGGACATGTGGTGCCATGTTGTCATCATATCCGCTTTGTGAACCCCTGCAAACTGAGTAAAGAGGCACCATTTTAAGTGATGACTTTCTTATATTTAGCAGGTGAATAGCAACTGTATATACATAGCATAGTTTTTGTGAATATTTTTGTTTAAAAGTGGTATATAAATTTTATTTATTTATTTATTTATTTATTTATTTAGATTATACATGCAGATAGAATCGCATGCAGATTATACATGTGTTGAACGTAATGTGAGAATAGGGGCTGTGGTAGTTGCCTTACACAGGTCTTGTTGGAAAGAACTGTAAAGAGAAGGGATGTGGCCAGTTGGTATGAGCAAATCAGTTCTGAATCTTCATTATCTAAAAGCAAATGCTAATAATGAGTTCCAAAGACCCTATGAGGATTAACAGAATGCTCAGGTAGTTGTGGGCAGTTTTCTTTCATGTATAGCTATTATCTGGTAGTGAGGAAAAGTTTCTCCCCAAGACAACTGAGTAAGGAACATCAGTGATGTATGATCATTGCAATCACCATGATTGTATGATCATTGCAATCACCATGTGAAAAACATTGCCGTGTGCATCCATGCTTTGCTCACCTGAGCTGGATTTGATACCATGGCTGTCAAAGATCAGCTCTATTCCCTTCAATGCACACAAGTCGGAGCCATAAGTTTAAACTTGGAAGTCTAGTTGTGCTAAGTGGGCCCAGTCACATAGCTTAAGTCTCCTGCTCCCAGCCTGTAAACCAGTCTTTGCTCTCACATTCAGTTTATACACATGAAAGGAACAATCAATCACACATTCATCTCAACAATACTCTTGTACACCTGCCAACAGCCAAATACATTCATTAAAGCTGCAGAGGAATATATGCAGGGGGAAACAATGAAGCAGTCACATCATCAGGAAGAGAAAAACAGCAAGGCCTTTTTTCTGTATAGTGATACCCACTGGTAATAGCACTGCATACTAACAGTCTACTAGCATCCTGCTGTGACTAAAGGGATGCCAAAGTGCTCCCGCTGCCCCAATCATGTGAAATAATTTCAATAAATAGGAGTGTGTCAATTTTGTTTTGTTCTTCAACAATAAGAAGGTTTTTCTTTTCACGAAAGTTTTGTGTCCCTCAGAGATTAATATTTTGTCAGGTTTTGTCAATGCTACCCTTTGTGTGTGTATATGTGACTCCAGCAGATGCTTTGTTCTAGAGTTTCCATCCATGCTTATATTCCATTTAGTTTGGATCTTTTCATAGTTTCATCCCACAAGTCAGACCCTGAAGGGGAAGGGTCGTTCTGGTGTGTGTGTCTGTGTGTGTTGTGTGTGTGTGTGTGTGTGTGTGTGTGTGTGTGTTCTCCTGCCACTGTTAGCAACAGAGGCTTCGAATTTGCTGGAACAGAACATTAAGCCTCTGTTCACTGATCGATGTGCAGCGGGTTCATGGCCATTTGTTCGCAGATCAGCTTTTAATAGGCAAGCATTCTCACTACATTAAAGTGGATATGCCACTATCACTGACATCAGTCATATCCTGACTCCCCGTCTTGAAAGATGTGTCATAACATGCAAGACTGAAGGACATGAGGCTTGAAATATCCTGCCGAAGAGTCCATCGGGTCAAGGCTGACTCAGACAGAGAGGCAGATGGTGTTGCACTACCACTCTGTGTTGTCAACATATTTCACAAGCACAGTATTCTTCCTTCCTATTTGTGTGTGTGTGTGTGTGTGTGTGATTGCCATAGAGGGGATGGCAAATTGCCTAGAATGCATTCAAATAGATTTTGGGTTTTCTCCCTTTCCCACAATTTGCTGATTGCTTCTGCCTTTGCTCTGATCTTACTTTCCTACAGAACTGAGACTAATCAGAGCTTGAGGAAGGGAAGATTATGGTAAAATATGTCCAGCAGACTGGCAATTTTTCTGCAGAGACTCTTCCATGCATTAGGCTGCCGCCTATAGTAGAGCTGTGTGTGAGGACAAGTAATTGCATTTGTCTTTGTATATTGGTGCTTGGTTTTAGCAGTTCTGTGACCCCAGCACAGATACAAAGGGAGAGAGGTTTTCCCCACTGCCTTGTCTGCTGCATCTGGTACTGGTTGGCCCAGTCACACTGGCATCTTGTTGCAAGTTATCACAATGTCCCAATAAACAAGGCTTATTTTTTTATAAGCAAAACAGCCACAACTTCTGCATCACTCAGTAAGTCAGTCTAGGGTCAGACCAAGTCATTTTCCTTTTATCCTACATGTTCCAGCATGCAATGCTTCAACGGTATTGTTTGTAAGCACTACAATACCTAAGTATGCAACAAAACAACTCTGAGCCTATTAATCCATTCCACAACAAATATCTCAACCCACATATCCATTTCATCAACAGAAGCATGGAATCCGTAGTTCAGTCTACACTTGTCCTTTCTAGAACTCTTTCCTAAGCTGGCCCTAAGCAGAGGCGTAACTAGGGAAAACGGCGCCCGGGGCAAGCACTGAAATGGCGCCCCCCGTGCCCCCAACATACTACATTATACTTAGGTTTTTCCTCACAAGTGCCTGCCGCCGCCGCCAAGCCAGGCCACTGACTGGCCGCCAGGCGCCAGCAAAGCAATGGGGGGGCGCGGGGGGCGCGGAAGGGACCGCTCGTGGGGGAGGGGGCGCCGACGCGCTCCCTTGACTGCTGCAGCACTGCTGCACTGAGCAGGAAACATTTGCATTAACAAAATTTTTTAAAAAAATTTAAAAAAAATTTTTTTGGTCATGGCGGCGCCCCCCATGTGACCAAAAAAGATGGCACCCGGGGCACGTGCCCCCCCTGCCCCCCCTATAGTTACGCCTCTGGCCCTAAGCCATATTCCTTAGCATGTAGGAAATACAGGGATTTCTAAGGCTAACTCTCAAACTTGGGAATGTAATACGTATGTATGGAGAGAAGTGGAGAGCCGATGGTTGCATTTGTCTTTCTGAAATCCAAACCAAACTTCTTTGGGGAACACTGAGGTCTTTATTCTCTCTGCTAATAAAATGAGACAAATAAAAAAGAAACAAAAATGTGTTCCCAGGTCAGTTTAAAAACTAAAAGCATTCTTTGTTCAGCTATGTTTGAGGGAAAAAAGGACAAACCAGAAAAACAAGGAGATACATAATTCCATCTAAACCTCTGGCTAAATTTGCAATTTCCATCAGAATGCTATCCTTTCTCCGTGTGCAGTGCTTAATTCATACATTAGCAGTAGCAAGATAATAGTAGTATAATAGGTGGTACCTCAGTTAGAAAGCCCAGTGGGTGTGTCTTATTTATTTATATCCTGCTCTTTGTTCATAAAACTCAAAGGAACTAGAGATATGCATGAAACAAATGTTTTGATTTGTTTCAAATTTGAATCAAATTCCATAAATTTGTTTCAAATTCTAATCAGATTCAAATTTGGTCTTAACATCAATTGTAATTTGAATCAAACTTGTTTTGGTGCCTTTTAAACCAAACAAGGGCCTGAAACAGGGGCTCTTTTAAGGGGCCATTTGATTCAAATTCAAATCACTTGAATCACCCAGATTTGAGTTGAATCAATTCAACCTTCCCAACATCACTGTGCACCCTTCTGGCATCCCTGAATGATTCCATCCTCCATAATGCAGATATGGGGTTTCCAAAAAAACAAACACAAAAAAAACCCCCTGTGCTGGACCCAGCATGTGTTACCTGGTGTTCATTACACTAGGACCATCTGCCCTTGTGTGATGGTGGGAGAAAGGTGTATCAGAAGAACATACAATACCTGTCACCTGCACTGGCCTAGTATTTATAGAGTTCCTTTCTAGGCAAACTTCTATGCCAGCACTAACCAGACCAAAACCTGCTTAGTTTCAGTATCTTCATACCACGCACAAACATATCCTAGAACTTGTTCTCACAAGAGGGTTAGTCCAATAATCTGTGGTCATCTGGGGCAGCAGGAGTCCTCCCAACCCAGCAACTCTGGGATGAAAACGGATCGTGTCCTACATTCAGTTTTGTTGTCTGTGCTGCCACACCATTTTAAACTGTTCCTGGGCAGCCAGTGGCCCTGTTTATCATAGATTCCTATGGCTTGCGGGGCCAGCTAGAGCGAAGCTACTGCAGTATTGAGGGCTGCCTCTGCACTGCTTGGGCATAGGGTGGTGGCAGGAGCCTGTTTCCAGAAGAGACCTGGGAGGAGGCATTGAGGGAAGTCCAGGGGTGCCCCTCTGGGTGCAGAGGGAGGCCAGGGCAGTGGGCAGGAGGGAACCACAAGCGTGGCCCAAGGAACTGAAGCAGAGCATTCCTGGATAGCCACTGCCTCCATGCAGGGCCAAGCAGGAAGGGGCATCACGGGGCTGTGAGGGCTGCTCACACAGTGGCCCACCAGATGCTGTTGGAAGCCACAGGCAGGAGTTGAGGGCATGCCCTCTCTCCTGCTGTTACTCCCCTGCAAGGTAGTCAGGAGGTCAGTAACAGATGTGTGTGGCTTCATCCGTTATTCTGTGTGACCCCTGTGCTGCAGGCCCCACAGAATACAGGCATTCTTCTGGATATCCTGTGGTTCCTGGGATGAAATAACAGTCTGCTGGTATATGTGAAGTTTCCCTAAGCTGTTCTAGGAAATGAAAATTCCCTCCCCACGGCTTCCATTAGCAAGAATTAAAGCTACAATTATTTCATAAGCACAAAAACAACATGAATTAGAAAGAAGACAATGGAAAATGGAACCACATACATAAAACCATAAGTACAAATGAAAATGGTTTGGTGCAAGTAAAACCTCTTTGGTTGTAATGAAAACCATATATCAAATATAACTGTGGCATAGGCAGGCAGGATGCTACTAATATAGAAGAGCTGGTTTGACTCTGAAGCATGTGTTTTCACTTCACAATCAGCATCAATAATGGTATATCTGGCCATTAGGGACAATGTGGGAGCTTTTTCTTCTTCTTCCCCAAGTATGTTCTTCATTTAAAATTAGCAAAACTATATGGAGATTTAGAATTTTTCCCCAGTATTATTTCATGAAATGGTGAATAAGGATTTATTCCACTCTGCCATAATAGTTTGCAGAGCTTTATTTACCATATTGATGTCCCACCTTTTTCTCATTGTAGAAACATAGGGAGTTGCCTTCTACAGAGTCAGACCGTTGGTCCATCTAGCACAGTATTGTTTACAATGACTTTCAGTGGCTCTGCAAAGTTGTAGGCAGGAGTCTTTCCTAATCCTACCTGGAGATGCCAGCGATTGAACCTGGACCTATCTGCATGTAAAGCGGATGCTCCACCACTGAGCTATGGTCCCATCCCCAAAGGTGGCATGCATTGATTGATTGACTGACTGACAATATTTATAGATCTCACATCCAGGCACTGGCCACACCAAGACTGCTTAGCTTCAGCAAGGTGTTTGTAACATGTTTCCTTAAACCATGCTCTCTGGGTTCTGTCTTGGAACTCAAAGAACTGAGCATTGGGTCCCCAGGCTGCCTGACTCTGAGCACTAAACATACCCATATCTCATTAGATTTGGCAAGTTTCTGTATCTCATGCCTTCTGACCAGGGCCTAGGAACAATGGTTTCAAGATTTCCTTGAAATATTTAATCTGCTGCAAGGCAATGGACATAGAACCATAAAGGTGAGGACACTTTTTAGGCCAACTAGTCATTTAGGCTTGTGCAGAGTATCACTAATGGGGGTACATCACTGAGTATTTAAGCCTCAACAATTCTACTGCTGAACTGTGTGAGTTATATATACCTGATTTATTTGGTTGCTTAGAGATTTCATTAAATGGCTGTTACATTATACATTTTGCTGTGGTCCTCCCCCCCGCTCTCCGCACTTTGAAAATGACCATTGCCTAGGGGTGTGCACAAATCAATTTCTGTGATTTGATTAAAGATTGAATTAAATCGCAGACTCCCTACCCAATTCATCAAAAGCAGCCAGCTGCCTCAATTAAACACCCAAATTTACCCAAATTGATTTGGGTCGAATCAGGTGCTATTTTGAAGCCCATTTTGAGATCTGGTCTACCAATTGGGATCAGCAGGTAGACCAGCTCTCTGAGGTGGGCTGATGCTCCAAGTCCAGAGTGGATGGTTGGTCTATCTGCCAATCCCAGTTAGGAGACCACCTCTCCATGGAAATCAGGAGAGTTGGTCTACCAGTTGGGATCAGCGGGTAGACCAACTCTCTGAGGTGGGCTGACTCATTAAGTCCAGAGCGGATAGTTGGTCTTCTGCCATTCCCAATTGGGAGACCAATTTTCCCTGGAAAACAAAGAGAGCTGGGCTACCAGTTGGGATCAGTGGGTAGATCACCTCTCTGCTCCAGACTTGGCATATCAGTCTGCTTCGGAGAGCTGGTGTACCTCAGTAGACCAGCCCTCCGAGGAGGTATGATGCTCCAAGTTCAGAGCAGAGGGTTGGTTTACCCATTGATCCCAATTGGTAGACTAGCTCTCCTGGTTTTCCAGGAAGAGCTGGTCTACCAATTGCAAACTGTACAGTTTCCAGTTGTACAGTTACTCTTCAAAACGGGACCTACTATATGGAGTCCCTAAGGGTTCCATTCTGTCACCAATGCTTTTTAATATCTACATGAAACCACTGGAGAAGTCATCAGGTGATTTGATGCTGGGTGTTATCAAAATGCTGATGACACCCAAATATATTTCTCCTTGTCATCAACATCAGGAATGTTAGCTCCTTAAATTCCTGCCTACAGGCAATAATGGACTGAATGAGGGATAATAAACTGAAGCCGGATCCAAGCAAGATGGAGGTGCTAATTGTTGGGGGTTGTAATCTGCAAGATAGGATAGAACTTCCTGTTCTGGATGAGGTTACACTCCCCCAGAAAGAACAGGTTTGTAGCTTGGGAGTGCTCTTAGACCCGGATCTCACCCTGGTGCCTCTTGTTGAAGCTGTGGCCAGGAGCACTTTTTACCAACTGTGATTTATTCAACAACTCTGCCCTTTTCTTGAGGAGAATGACCTGAAAATAGTACAGCTGGTAACCTCCAGGTTGGACAACTGCAATGTGTTCTATGTAGGGCTGCCGTGTAGTTCGGAAACTTCAGTTAGTTCAAAATGTGGCAGCCAGATTGGTCTCTGGAGTATCCTGGAGAGACCACACTACGCCTGTTCCTAAACAATTGCACTGGCTGCCAATCTGTTTCCAGAAAAAGTACAAAGATTTTTTTGTACTGGTGTTTGCCTTTAAAGCCCTGAATGGATTAGGGTACCTGAAAGAGCGCCTTTCTCTACAAGAGTGCCGCTGCTCATTAAGATCATTAGGAGGGGTCCATCTTTGGGTGCCACTGGTTAGGATTATGATTATGATTCAATGTGTTCTGTTTTTTATCTTATGTTTTAATGTTGGGTTGTAAGCCACCCGGAGAACAATCTGTTATGTGGTGGCTAACAAAGGTCGTTCATTATTATTAAATCAGTAGTAGTACTAGCTGGTGGCAGCCTGGGATGGGGCCTTTTCTGTTGTCTCCCCTAGGTTGTGGAACATGTTCCCCATGGATATTAAGGATTATCTCAATTGGAGGCCTTCAGGAGGGCCTTAAAAACCCATCTTCTTAGCCTGGCTTTTAATGATATATAATTTTAATTGGTTTTTTTACTTTAATCATTATGTAATTTTGATTTTAATATAAACCACCCTGAGCCACTTTAGGAAGGGCAGTATAAAAATCAACTACATTAAAAAATATTTGTCAGACACTTGAATGCCTGACAAATGGCCATACATCTGGGCATCCTCTAGCCTTCCAAACACCTGGCTGTGCCATGCCCTGCTCCCTTTTTCCAGAACCTTGTTGTTCTCTTCTGATTCATCCATATTCCTGCTGCAATCTGCAGCCATGTTTGCTTATATTTTATGTTGGTGATTTCAGTGAATGACAAGGATTTTTGATGTTAGCACCAGCATGGTAAATGTCCTTGTAGTTAGACATCCAGTTCCAAAAATCACTTGGAAGAGCATTTTATAATTTCCTATCAGTCAACCAAGCTGGTTGAAATGATCAAGGCCTGTGTTAGCATAGTGGCTTCAGAATTACAGTTGTAATGTGTCAGCTATGCAGTTTTGCTCTCTGGTCAAAAGATAACTGAGAAGCTGTTTGCTCATTTTGCAATAACATCATGTTGCCAACATAATCGGATGATTGTGGCCAGTCTGATAATGTAACAGTTATAATGTGGGCCAGAGAAAAATAGGTACAATTCCAAGGCTACTCCATTGGCTTGTAGTCACTTCTGGGGCTGTAGTCATTTGTAGTCACTTCTGGGCTGTAGATGGAAAAGCACTTCTGGGACTGTAGATGCACTTCACTTGTAGACACTTCTGGGCCTGTAGATGGAAAAGAGGGAGTAAGAAGTACATTGAAACAATAGTAATGGCACATTTTATTGTGCTGGTTTTGATACAGCAACATGTATGTGTCATTGGATTCATTTGCTTACATGAGGACTTTAAATGAATACAGTTCAGAATTGTCACCTCGGTTTCAAATACAAAGCCTCTCTCTATCCCCCCTCCAAGAGACAGATAATAGGGGTTGTAGAGAAGTGCAGGAAACCTGGGTTCAAATCTCAGCTCAGCTATGGGCTCTTTTGGGAGTAGGGAGACAAGATAAAATGGTAGAAGGTACAGATTGTCCTATAGGGTTATAGTATCCCAGTCTTTCAAAATATGCTGTAGCTTGAGATTGCTCCAACTTCAACAGTCTAAACAGTTTCTCGATAGACAGTGGCTTACATAAGATTAACACTGCACTGGCACTACAATGGATGGATGTTGATCATCAATCTCCTTTCCTCTGAAGCCCACTGTCGGCTTTTCCAGATTATGTTTTATTCTGAAGCTTTTCGGGCTTCTGCTTTACTTAAGGACAGGCTCTCTCACAGGCTGCAGATGCCTGCACTGGTTTTTGAAGAAACCTTTTGTCTCTCCTTGTGGGTTTTGGCACTCCAGTCAGACTGGGAGCACCTTCCTTCCATACTTTTGGAACACTGCCTTCTGGCCGCTGCTTATGCTCCCATCTCTTTTCATGACCAATTTTTGGAAAAGAAAATATGAACAGGCTGGTAGCTGGTGCTGAAAAAATTGTGCGAGGACAGCATTTCCCATCTGGCTGGAGCACTGAAACTAGCAAGGAGTGGTGATGGGTTTAATCAAGATACTGTAGCTTGAGAAGCTGTGAAATAAATTATTATTTGCAAAACCCACAGGCCCCCCCAAAATATGTCCTTGATGGTTATGTAAGGCACAGTGGGTTTAGAAGGAAGAGGAAATTGGTAACTATTCAGCACAGTATAGTGCCAGCACAGTATGAGCCTGGATGTCAAGTGTGTGTGTGTGTGTGTGTGTACATGTGCATGCTTTCATCTCTTCAGACCTCCTGAATCCTGTAGTGATCTCCCCTGCCCTTGTAGTAAAGTGCCCTTTTCATCACCTTTCTTGGTCTCTTTACCCAAGCTGAAGACTCAGGTCCCTTTGCTACTCTGTCTTCTCACCCATCCTGTGCTCCTCCTCAGTAAACTCAAAATCTCTCCCCACAAATGCTCTTTTTACTCCATTTCAACCCACCAAATCTGTTGTTCAGTTTCTCACAGATGGGCCTGTCAGAGCCAGCTTCAGGCTTTAGGGGCTCTTTGGGCAAAGTGCCATCTCTGGACCTCCAAAATTCATAATGGGGATCACCTGAACATTGTTAGGGATAGGGATGTTATGTGCCTGTGGGTAGTCTATTTATGCTCTGTGTGCCACACACAATGCTAGTTATAACACTGTGGTGCACATACAGAAGCCAGAAAAATTAACATACACACCCCAAATAATGAAGCAGGCTTTATTTGGTGAGGGCTGTTTTTGGAAGGGACTGAGCAACAATGGGGCAAGTCTAAGGGAAGGCAAGGCAAAGGGCATGGGATTGCTGTGGCCTCTCTCTAACCCCTGCCCCCCAACCTGTCCTACAGTCCTGCCACCTTCCCCAAATCAGGCCCTATTTAAAGAACTTAACCTGTCCAAGGCAGTGTGGGGGAGGGGTCTCTCATCTTCTGGCGTTTTTGGCTGGGGGCTTCCAGCAGCATTTTCAGCTGGAGTCTGCCAGATGTTGCTCTCAGAGGACTCTTGGGCCATGCAGACACCAGGTGGGCCATCCAGGCACTAGTCAGGCACCCACCCACCCAAACAATCAAAACAAACAAGAACTCCTCCACACCAAAAAAGAAAGAAAAAGGAAACAAAAGAAAACAGAGAGAGCCTGGGCACCAGACAGAAGAAACAGCATACCAGCCTGCAAAAAAACAAAAACAAAAATTCAGTCCAGACAGCAGTGGCAACAAAGAAGAGGTACAGCTTGGGGCTTCAAAAGAAAGAGGGAGAAACAGCACAGCACCCAAGTTATTAAATCCACTAGGGGCTAGCTACAAGCAATAAGTTTCTGTGGGGGAAATATCACACAAGGAAAAAAATTCCAAGCAGCACCCAGATACGGCACTGGGGCTGCTGGTACAATTTTAAAATAATTACGGGGGGAAATCAGCAAAGCACCTCTGTTATTAAAGCTACTGAGGTGGGGATATGATATGATATGATATGATATGATATGATATGATATGATATGATATGATATGAAGACAATATGGAGCTCAGGGCTCCATACTGTCTCTGATGCTTTTTAACATCTACATGAAACTTCTGGGAGAGATCATCAGGATAATTGGTGCAGGGTGTTAGGTCAGTATAAATCTATTTCTCCATGTCAGCATCATCAGGAGAAGGCATAACCTTCCTAAATGCCTGCCTGGAGGCAGTGATGGTCTGGATGAGGGATAACAAACTAAGACAGAATCCAAATAAGACAGAGGTAGTCATTGTGCAGGGTCAGAACTCAGGAAAAAAATTTGATGTGCTGGTTCTGGATAGGGTCACACTTCCCCAGAAGGCACAGTCTGGGAGTGCTTCTCAGGGGTGTAACTGTAATAGGGCAAGGGGAGACAGTTGTCTGGGGGCCCACTGCCTTGGGGGGGGGCAGAGGTAAGTCACATGACTGACTCCCCCAACAGCGCACCCACCTGGGCTCCCTTCAGTTGTATTCATTCTCCAAAATGTGTGTGAGTGTTAAGACCTGGAGCTACCAGAACAGCATGTCTTTCTAGTACCATTAAATGACTTGCATCATCCACAATTTACAAAACCTTTAAAAAAATAATTTAAGATGATGTTCTAGTGTGGCACATAGGTTTTATATAAATTAATTTATATTATAAAGGCTTTATATTATATTTTATATTATAAAGGCTTTATATTATATTTTATATTATAAAGGCATATATATATATATAGGCTTATTATATATATTATATATAGGCTTATTTTATATATATATATATATATATATATATATATATATATATATATATATATATATAATAAAGGCTGAATAGTGGTAACAAAAAGCATAGTAAAAATTATATATATATCTAATTTTTACTATGCTTTTTGTTACCACTATTCAGCCTCATTTAAGATTTCTTTACTTCATGAGCTGAGCTTCAGTGGGGGGGGGGCATTTTAAAATCTTGTCTCTGGGCCCACTCCAACCTTGCTACAGCCCTGGTGCTTCTGGATCCCAACTTCTCCCTGGTTTCCCAGGGTAAGGCAGTGGCCAGAAGTGCTTTCTATCAGCTTCACCTAATATGCCAGCTGCATCTGTTTCTTGAGATAAATGACCTCAGAACAGTGGTACATATGCTGGTCACCTCCAGACTTCACTACTGCAATCCATTCTATACAGGGCTGCCTTTGTACATAGTCTGGAAATTTCAGTTCGTACAGAATGTGTCAGTCAGGTTGGTCTCTGAGTGTCTAGTGTCTAGGTCATCTCAGAGATACCATATTACTCTTATACTAAAAGAGCTACATGGGCTACCAATAGGTTTCCGGGCAAAATACAAGGTGCTGGCTATAACCTATAAAGTTCTAAACAGCTTAGGCCCTGTGTATTTAAGAGAAGCTCTTTGCTATGAGCCCCACTATCTATTGAGATCATCTGGAGAGGATCGTTTGCAGTTGCCACTAGGACATCTGGTGGCTACGCAGGATGGGCCTTCTCTGTTGCTGCCTTAAGACTCTGGAATGCACTCCCTGTTGAAATAAGAGCCTTCCCATTTCTGACACCATTTTTTCACCCAAGCTTTTTAACTTGACCATGGTTTTAAATTGTTTTAAGGATGTAATTTCTAATTTGTTTATGTTGTAAATTGCCCAGAGATGGAAGTTTGGGGCGGTCTACAAATTCTAGGAATAACTAACTAACATAAAAATAAAATAAAATAAAATAAAATAAAAGCCCAGCGGTACTCTCTGTCTCTCTCTCCACTCATGGGTGCCAGGCAGGCAGGCCCAGACCAACACTACCACTCTGCTCTCAGTATCTTCTCTCCTGAGACAAAAGCAATGGCTCTTTCTGCCTCCAAGTAGCCCTTTAAATACATTTTGAAAATCCCTTTTCAAAAAGCCTCCCTCTCCCTGCCCCTTCCCTTCCAGCCAATGGGAGCACAGTTGCCCATGCAAACACTTGATTTGAATGACAACAAGCCAACCAAGAAGTAGGGAGGTCAGAAGCCAGTGCCAGAAAGCCAATCAGCAAGGGGAAAACACACAGAGAAAATGGCTCTTGTGATGCAAATTGCTTGAATAGATTTGGGTCAAATTGATTCAATTTGACCTCAAATCAGGCCCTCCATTTGAGGGGTGATTGCCCTGATTTGACATGAATCAAATTACACATCTCTAGTACTAGTGTATTCTGTTTTGACTTATCCAGCAGACAGAATATTGAAAACAAAACAAAACAAAATACAGGCTAATAAATTTTCCCCAGTAGAAAAGGTTCAGTAAATTCCATCCCATTTCATACAAAATGAAGCAATTTGGACAAGAAAAGGGCTAAAATTTATTTAAGATTGCATACAAGATAAAACTCTGCATGCATTTACAGAGCCATGAACAGACAATTTTTATAACTACTTTCAGTTAAGTGATTTGATAACCAAAGCTCTTATTTGTTTTATTTCTGAGTCACCCAGAAGAAGACAGAGAAGCAATTAATTATTGCAACAATTCCTAAACCATTTTTCTCTTCTTTTTGTAACACACATACACACATGCAGACAAACCTCTCAGATAATAAAATGTCAAATAACAAGCAAGGTGTGGAGTAAAAATAATGGCCCTGACATTTTTCAAGCCATTTGACATCAAGTACTAAATAAAGTCTGCACATTTTCAATCTAGGTATTCCAATACTATTTTTAAAAAAATCTCATATAGCATGCATGTCTTTCTACTCCAAATAATATTTTGATGGATTTATTCAGTTCTTGTCCCTTATGTCTTGTCCTACTGGATTGGCACAAAAGGAAGTTCTACTTCACTGTTTGCTGAAATCAACTAAGATATAGATTGTCAAACACATTTCAAAGCAACTGTAGATTCACAATGTTTTATGGATTATACTCAAGCTCTCTAGGCCAAAAACAAAGCATTCTGAGAAGATTCTATACAAGGAAGTATTGAATTGTCTAAGGGTTGGTTCAGACAATATTTCCCCTCTCCTATATTGGCCCACATGGTTAAGAAAGGGAAATCACTGTGAATGAGCCTGTCCTGATGTTTCCAGAGGAACCATCCTCCGGAAATATCAGGATAATATTATTTATTATTAACCATCCACCTCTAGTCCCACAAAATTCAGGATGTCTAGGGAAGACATCAGGAGAGTCTGTTCTTGATGGTTTCCCCTTAATCATGTGAGCCAGTTTGGGGAAAGGAAGTATTGTAATGCTTTTTGACAAAATATGAAATATTTACAATTCATAGCCAATCAAAAGAACAAAAACAAAAACTTGACAAATATTTGAAAGTGTCCATGTGAACAATGAAGGACTGTCAAATTATCGTGTGTGTGTGTGTGTGTGTGTGTGTAGCTTTCTCTTGTGGTGCATAACACATACATTCTACATCCTTGTTCTTTTGAACAACTAAAATAGTAGAATTTTGAATCCCAGGGTCATATGACCTTGACATAACCCCTTTCTGCTGGCAACTTCTGTTACAGATGAGCAGAGACTTGCTTGTTGCTACAGCTTCAGATAAAAGCCCCTTTCTCATACACTCTAGAATTTTGCTCCCTCGCAGTAACCCATTAGAATTTGATGTTCCTGTTTAATAGCCCTGTAATCTGTTTCAGTGCCAAACATTATTCAGTGGCAAAGGGGCACTGAGTGAAGTCAAGCAATTTAGCAGGAAAAACAATATTAACCTTTGACTGTGGTATAATAACTACCTTATAATAATAATTGTAATTCACATTAATGGCATTTAAAAAATTACTCCTCTGCTAGCTTCTAAGACTTTATTTAAGCTAGGTTCCAGATCTGGGATTAAAATAGCTGAAAATGCATTCATATAGGTCAGTGTTCTTCATTGTAAGGACTGGGGGCCAACGACAGCCCTCATCAAACCTAAGTGCATCTCCTGGCTAATTGTTGGAACATAGGAAGATAGAAAGCTGCCATACACTGAATCAGACCATTGGCCCGTCTAGCTGAGTATTGTCTACAGTACACAGACTGGCAGCAGCTTCTCCAAGGTTGCAGGCAGGAGTCTCTCACAGCCCTATCTTGCAGATGCCAGGGAGGGAACCTGGAACCATCTGCATGCAAGCATGCAGGTGCTCTTCCCAGTATCACTCCATCCCCTAAGGGGAATATATTATAGTGCTCACACATGTAGTCTCCCATTCATAGGCAACCAGAATGGATCCTGCTTAGCAAAAGGGACAAGTCATGCTTGCTACCACAAGACCAGCTTGTGTGAAGCTTCAGCTAAGCCTGAATATTCTGCACAGTCCTGGCACCACGTGGAGGCAACTGTCCGCAACCCCCTGCAGGGCTGTGCTTTAAGGGAAACGGCCCCTTAAAGTCAAAGTGGCCCCTGCTTGAAAAAATATCACTGATATAGGTGATGAAATTTAGGATAGACCTTGGTTCCTCTATGACTGCAGACCTTGGGGAAGGAGAACCACCTTATTTAATGCAGTAATTACATGGTACCCTAAATAATAAAAGCTCTATTCATACATTCAGGCTCTTCTCTGTACATGGATATGTGTATCATGTGGGGTAGTTCAGAATAACAGGCTTGACCCCTACTATAAATGCATTTAGAAGGAACAGCTTGAGTGTGTCAAGCGGCCTACAGGTGAGCAACTTATCCCACGTGGTTGGCCAAGTGAACCTCCTTTAGTATTAGAGGGGTAGGGATGTGCTTGGACCGTGATTCGAGCAGCAGTTCAAGCCCTGGTTTGGAACAAGGAGCAGGAGCTTTAAGAAAGATGAGATCAGGTCTCTCTGCCACCTCATGCAGCTTCCTGCTGGGCAGCGCATGGCCCAAGTACTGCTGCATGGCACCAGCACACATATGGCATCCATGCATGCACGGGCACCATTTGCGTGGTGAGCAAATGTGAGCGCTGGCGCCACATGGAGGTACTAGAGTCAAGTGCTGCCCCAGCAGGAAGCTAAGGGGCGGAGGAGATCAGGTAAGGCTCTCCTTTTTCTTAAAGCTCCCACTTCCTGATCCTATCCAAGACTCGAACCACATCCCTACTAGGAATAGTAGAGGGATCCTGAAAGAAAACTGGCTTCTGTTTCTTTGGGTTGTAGATCAGAGAGGATTGAAGGGATTGAAATAATAATGTCCAATTGATTATTTCAGTTGTTCTCTAACAAATTGGGTAGTTGTTACATCACATCTTCTCAAGGCATAATGTACTATGAATGTCTAATCACTGTGTCTAGATATCAGTGGATCTGAGTTGGCGTCATTTTCATTTGAATTATTTGTCTCGAATACTGATAAAATAAGCCTAATATGAGCTGATTAAACTGGCCTATCACTGATTTCCTGGTCAAAACATTTATTGTGTTTATGTATTCTATCATAAAACTTCCTTAAACTGGTTAATGTGAACAGGGGATTTTTCCTAAAAAATAGTTTTATTTTAATCTCTCTCTTTGTTGTCGTTATACTTTGCTGATCTGTTGATTGCTGTTTTCTTCATTCCATGCTTTTGAATCTGGAATCAACAGCCAAGCCTCAGACTAAATTGCTTGTCCAATATTGTGGATAATTGTTTTTGGAAGAATTGTTTCTGAAAATCTCTGCCCCTGCCAACAAAAGGAGTTTCTTCTGAATGTAGAAAGATGATTACTTTTCAGATAATCATCCATAATAAGCACATATTGCACTTCCATGAAATAACTGGATGATATTTAATTGAAAGGGACCCCAAGTGAAGTGAGTTCAACAGAAGGCCCTTGGGTTATTAGGTGCTTCCTTTGAAAATAACATTGAACACAATCCAGCAAGTATGTTCTGTTTGTTAACTTCCTTCATGAAATCAAGTGTGTGGTGTATTTCTGGGGTCCCCCTCCCTCCCCCGAGTGTGTCTGCTATGACTACAAGCAGCCATGACTGAGACATGATCAATTTAACGAGGTTAATGGAGCACTCACTCCATTAACCTCATTTAAGGGGGGAGGCTATTTAGGTAGGGTTGCTGCTGTGGAGCCACCGGGCTCACCCTTGAGCCCGCTGGTTCACACATGCGAGCAAAATTGGGCTGGGATCCCTTAGCATGTTTTGCTCACTCATGAGAATCACATCATAGACCTATATTTCCCTTTATATGACCTGTAGAAATGGAGTCCTGTTTAATCCATTGCTGGCTTTCCCCCAGGTAGACACATATTTCAAAAGTTCTTTACATTATAAAGAGCAGGTTTTTTAGAAGAAACTTTTGTCAAAAAGAAGTGGTTATCTTATCTATAGTCATTTTGCTCTACAGGTATATTTGCAAACACAAGGACCAACACACACACACACACACACACACACACACACACACACACACCAGATTTTCTTATAAGTATTACTGAAATAATAAATTTGATATTTTAGATCAAGCACTATATCTTTCAGCAAAGTATATCAACAACTATTGAAATATAATGCTGTGAGCCACAATACTAGAGATAGAATTAAAGGAAACAAAATTTTAATTGAACATTTTGGCTTACCCCTTCTTTAGCAAGAGATTTTTTTTTTAAAAAAGGTTGTGTGAACACACACAGCTCACAAGATAGTGGATAAGATTGTTGTGTTGCAAAATTCCAACAAGAAGAGTATGAGGGAGAGACATTGCAGATGGATATGAGATAGTTTTATCATTATCCTCCAAATTCAATCCATCAGGGGCGTATCTAGGGTACGGCTGGCAGGGCATATGCTCCAGGCGCCACTTGAAGGGGGCGCCATTTTTAAAAATGAAATAAAAAATAAATAATGGCCACCGAAAACAAAATGGCCACCATGCATGCTCAAATGTCCTCTGTGAGGCCCTAGGCCATGCCAGGCCTCGCAGAAGCCAATTGAGCATGAGTGGTATATCAGCAACTATTGAAATATAATGCTGTGAGCCACAATACTAGAGATAGAATTAAAGGAAACCAAACTATTAATGGTGAGTTTGTCTTTGAATCAGTGTGAAATCCTTAATATTAAGGCCCACTGGGAGTTTCTTGCTCTCTTTCTCTCATTTTAACTGTCTTTCTGAAAGACTAGAATATATTCCAAGCACTGACACAGTTTACTCTGCATATCCTTTAATTATTTTCAGAATATCTGGGAAAAGTCAAATTCTCAATTTATTTTTAAAACTTATGTAATAGTGATGCTACAGTGCATAGAATAAAATTAGACAGGCACTTCTGTTTAGTTTTCCAAGTACACCTCCACATAGTATTTGGGTATTTCATGAGCCCCAGCATACTGAAATTTGTAGTTTTCCAGCATTTTTTGGTCTGGCTATGTCCACTGCTAAATAGTTTTTGAAAGATTAAAAGATTAACGAGCTTGACTTGTATTTTTGAGCTGATATTATGGTAAAGTAATCTGAAAGCTGGGTGTCAGATGTTTGGACAGGGGGCGCAATTTCAGTGCTTGCCCTAGGCGCTATTTTCCCTAGATATGCCTCTGCAATCCATGAGGTGTAAGTGCTCCCTTAACCCACCTGCCCAGTTCATGTGTCTCCTCAGCTCCATGGATCCAAGGAGACTCAGACAGGCACCTAGGGTGCCCGTTGACGGGAATATCGCCCAAGGTATCGTGTTCATTGTGTGGTGTCTTGTGGGATATGCGGAGGCTGGAAAATGAGTCCCGGTCTCTGTTGCTCTCTGTGCTGCCAGGAGCAGTGTGGATTACTATAGTCATCCGTGCTGCTCCCAGCAGCACAGGTCATGTGGGTGCGCAGCTTGCATGCCGAATGGAGCAAAAGCATTTATCTGTGCAAAGGTAGGTTGAACCCTGCCCTACTCCTGGCTGTCCAACCAGTCATGTGAATGGGCTCTAAGTTTTAAGATGTCAAGCAAGCTTCATTAATAAGATGAATAAACAACATTAACTTTCTTCTTTAAGTATTTAATGTATAGCAAAATCCTCACTCCCCTAATAATGTTCTTTGCCACTCCTTTGCTCTACCAAATGTGTTCTCGAGTCATCCCTGATGATGTGAGGAGGGTATCCATGTGATGTGTTTTGTGTGTGTGTGTGTGTGTGTGTGTGTGTGTGTGTGTGTGTAAACAAGTAAGAATCCCTGCTCTGTATAATTCTGCCATCTGATGGGACTGTCTACATGACATGGCATTCTCAGTGATGCCACCAAGTCTATAGGACCAAGGGAGGTCTCCTTGACTCCCTCATTATTAGGATTCAGGAGGTAAGTCAAAATGCTGCTGTTTCAGAGAGCTTTCAGGTAAAATTCAGTAGTGAATCTTTCTACTGCTTACTCTGCTTATCTCTTTTGGCATTACAATATGCATGGCTTTAATATTTATTATTTATTGTTTTATATTGGGTGACCAACCTGAGGCTCTCCAGCTGTTAGATTATCTCCCATAAATTGTAGCTGGATATGAATATTTACTATTGTTTTGTTCTGTTTTCATTGCTTGCTTTTGACACTATTAGCCACCTTGTGGATCCCTATGGGCTGGAAAGGTGGGATAAAAATGGGTTAAATAAATACAAACAAAGTTAGTGGGGTTGAGGGTGAGAAAGAGTAGATTGCCTAAGTCTTCCTTGCACTGAAATGTGAACCAGGCCCTGGTTCAGTCCATTATTCATGCTATTGTGAACCACTATGCACATCAGCTCACTTTAGGTGTGCCCAACTGTCCAATGTTGATTTATTTTTTTAAATTTGTATGCCACTTTTAATCTTGTTACTCCAAAGCAGGGAGCTACATAGTGATGATGAAAAACACTATGAACAGTATATATTAGCAAACAAACTCTGTGAGACATGTGACTCCTTTGAGTTTCAGCTGATTTGTTGCGTGGCATGAAGGCTGTTGCTCAAGAAACACATTTTGAAAGGAGGGATGGTGCCAAAATTGCAAAAAAGTGAAATTCAAGGCAAATGTCAGGGTTCCTCCCAAGAAATTGAATTGAGAATACAAGTTTCTATAAACTTTCTTGGTGGGTGGGGTTCTGCACATATATAACAAGCCTCATAGGCTTTTGTACCCTAACCACAAAAGTAAAACAGAGGGGGGATAAAACCCAACCGTGACTAAGGCGAATGTGTATGAAAATTATATATAGCAGACAAACAATAGAGATATGTATTAATATACAAAAGGCCACTAGTAAGTATATTGTTTGTTTGCTATATATAATTTTCATACACGTTCGCCTTAGTCACAGTTGGGTTTTATCCCCCCTCTGTTTTGCTTGGTTGTATTTCCATGATCGCCCTTGCTTTTGTTTTGGTCTCTGTATACAAGCAGAAGAGATGCAAGGTGACTTGGTGTTGTCAGGTCTTTCTCTCTGAAGAGAATCCTAAGATGATTCTCTTAATGAAATGACTCCGAAATATCTTTTAACCAATGTAAGAAGATTTTATATTACATGTAAAACTGATGAAATAGTTTTACCTAGCTTCTCAATACAATCAGCAAGCGATCTGTACCAACTAAGAGAAAGATGTTGCATTAGAACCTAAGGAGTAAACTTGGCAATGAAAGAAAAATGCTCTTTACAGAATCATTTATCCTCTTTCAGCTTATTGACATTGTAATTGCCAGAGATATTTTAGCTAAGTAGTCTGAGAAATATACCATGGCTTATTCAAGAAGCTGACGGGTTTTAGTGTTTTATGTCATTTGGAGAATTATTTGACCTGCATTATGATCAGACCATAACTCTAAATCTTCCATGTCTTTCCCAAGTGATGTCAGAGTTGCTGCTGGACACCTATTAAACCCATGCATTGAATATACAGAGAGAGAATATTACTGTGCCAGCTCTGAACATTTAGAGAGATTATCTAATAAGACAAAGGCATTTCAGTGGTCTGTTGATAATAGTAGGTGGAGTTCATATTTTCTAGTACCAATAACAAAACAATATCAAAGCCTAGTAAAGTACTATTGCCAGAAGCAAAGGGGGACAAAGATTTTGCTATACATTTAGGGGAGCAAGGATTTTGCTATACATTAAATACTTACAGAGAAAAGGTACGAATACGACAAATACTTACATACCACTTTTCAACAAAGTTACCAAACTTTTACAAACTTTACATAGATATAAAATAAATAAAATGGCTCCCTGTCCCCAAAAGTCTCACAATCTAAAAAAGAAACATAAGATAGACACCAGGAGCAGCCACTGGAGAGATGCTGTAGTGGGGATGGGGATGGCCAATTGCTCTCCCCCTGCTTAATAAAGAGAATCACTACTTTTAAAAGGTGCCTCTATGCTCAGTTATAGCAGGAGTTTGCTCAGTTATCAGGGGTTCATTTATATAGGTAAATTAACTTTTAATCCCAGAGAGTTTTTAGTAATAACTTTGTCCTTTCTGACCAAGTACTTGTTTTGAATCTGTTCCCATAGAAATATGTCAATTTAATCTTTCATACCTGCCAATACCTTAGCTGAAGTAATATTAGGAAAGTATGTTTGAAAGATTTACTTTGAAGGCCAATCATATTACCAGATATTAAGAAGAAAGTAAATAAGTGGAAAAGTACAGAAGATAGCTGTGTTTAGATGGAAACATTATCAATGAATCATGGAATTATTACATTTCAAGATGTTAAATGCCACCTTAATTAAGGTAGTCTCCTACCTACCACTCCATGCCTTACCCTCTCAGCCCCACTGGGACCCAACCAGCTTGGACCCTTCTCACCCCTTCTACCCCCTGAAGGGAACAGAAGCCCCACAGAAGGGATGCCACACCCTTCTCCAGACTCACACAAGCAAGCAGGTAACATGGCATCTCAACAGACTTAAAGATAAATTATATACTTTAATTTTCCATCTCTCTTCATGATTGTTGGGTTCCCCCTTTCTTGATCCTTTTTGTGTGTCTCTTTTCTCCCCCTTCCTTTAGACATTTTACACTGTCAGCAGCCAGCACATACTTCAATGAACAACACTGGAGAAGAAACATGAGAAAAAACATGAAGATCTGTTTTGAAAGCTGGTGTGAACATTAAGAACGCATTATATTGCCTGAATATTTATATTTGTTTTCAAACTGGAAAACTTTGTCTCTCATGCATAGTAGTGTGATTAGACTTAATTCTATTTGTTTATTACATTGCCTTCACTATTTTAAATTAATCATAATTGATCGCATTATTTAAATTAATCTTCATAAAATTAAACTTGAGTTAACATGACTCCATTTCCCAAACATAGGATTCATGTCTTCTTCAATAATATATCACTGAGCATATACTATGTGATATCTAATAACTGACCTACAAGTTTACGCATTACCAACTAGAAGAATTCCTTCATACCTTGCAGCTATTTAAACATTCCAAACTATACTTTAAACTGTTACGTTGTAGTAGTAATAATTTACTACTTTTGCTCACTGACCAGCAAAAATACAGAACTAAGATACATATAATTCCTCAAAACATGTAAACATTTTTTTTTTGCGGGGTGTGGCGGGGAGTGACCAACTCAGTTTAAACAGCTATCTTCAGTAGACAGTACTACTCGATTATACAGCTACATAGCACAGTCTTACAAATTCTGCTGACAATTAGGCTGGACCTGGCAACTGCATAAGAGATCTTATCATTATGATCTGATAAAAGATGACATATGTAAGAATCATCAGAACAGCCCAGAAAATTGAGTAAATATGGAGTAATGTACATACTACGAATGTCCCTATAAATGTTAGAATATAATAGTACATGGACAGTTGTTTCCATGGCTCATGAGTTGCAGGGACAAACAAAGTCGCTCTGCGAACAGGACTTTGTTGAATTTGCCTTTGAGCACAGCAGTGTGCAGAATGTTGAACTGTGCTTGGGTAAACACCCTGCAATACTTAACCAATATAATTTGGTTAAGATATCTAGTAGGGTGTGTATTCAAGATTTGATTTCCCAACACTGCTGCACATGAAAAGAAACTATGGTCTGTCTGCCATTCAGCATCTGAGATTCTTTGAGTAAGTACCAGCCTGGCCTGGTCAAAGCCCATCGCTATTAATGCTTGTGGTGATAGGCCATAGGTAAGCAGCTTCTGCTTAAGTAAGCGTTCCCATTTGGAAGTGAATTCATCCACCAGCATCAATGGAGTCAACCCCAGGGGATAAAGATTTAGCTTAAGCCAAAACTTAGAAAGCCATATCTTGGATTCTACCTTGGTAGGACCAGCTTCCAAACAAAAAACAGCACTGGGGACACTGGGAGCTGTTTGGAATAACTTCCTAAGGAATTTGGATTGTACCAGTTCTAATACTGTGAAATTGGAGTATGGACCAAGTTGTGTGCCGTATAAAAACTGAGCCAGGGCTTTGCATTCAAACAACTTTATTGCAGCAGGAATGAAACAGGCCCCTTTAGAGCAGAAAAAAGCCCAAATGGCTGGTGTGGACTTGTGTGCATTTTGTAGCACATACTCAGAGTGGGCCTTATGGCTGCCGGAAAATTAAAAAACTATACCCAAGTACTTGTAACAGCTGACTTGCTCAGTCCTGCATCCATCAATAGACCGAGCCAGTGTCCTTGGGTGCTTTGTGAACCTCATGAACTTACATAAACTGTTATGTAAAGGCTTCAGGGTTGATAAAAATGGATTACATTTTTTAAAAAATCAGATTTTTTTTACTGACATATTTATTATTTATTATTTATTCAATTTCTATACCGCCCTTCAAAAAATGGCTCAGAAAGGTTTAAAATTTAAAATCAAATCTAATCAATTTTAAATGAAATTTAAATTGATTTTTTAAAATTTAAATTGGATTTTTAAAAAGCCAATTCATTACAAAAGAACCTAGGAAGATATCTTCATTAATATTAATCATCACCTCTCATTATATTCTATGAACATGTTAAGAGCAGTATATGGTGATGAGAGAAAAGACCTGATCAATCCTATTCTGCAGGAGGTGTACATGCAGCACAACACACACAGAGTCAAGCCCTTCCCCCCTCCCCCCCTCTCTAAAAGTGCATTGACAAAGGTGGCCAATAGATGTATAGAGAATTGGGGGGGCGGGGCAGAGTAGACGTGAGCGAGGAGAAGACTGGATATATATGCAAGGGACAGGGAAGGGAAATAGAAAGTGAAAACAAAAGTGAACAAAACATATCCATCAATCCTGAGGAAATTTCTTTTGGGTGCATCTTCTATTGTACAAGGGAAACACCTATCATAGAAGCAGACTGTAAAAGAGACCATTTTATAATATTTTAATGATGTTTCTGTGGGCAAGACAGGCATATGTTTGAAATGCAAACAGTGCAACAAAGAAATATTGGCCTGGTTGCCCCAAATATTGGCCTGGTTGCCCAAATGAAACAACATTATGAGAATATCTAGAATCTGATGTCTGTGAATTTCAAGTTGAATATAAGTTGCAATGACTTTGAAAAGAACCTTTAGAATTTCTATTTTTTAAAAAAATTCTGTACCACCCTTTTCAGTAACAAGCATAGGATCTGAACGTATACTTCCAAAATCAATATCTGGTACCTACTTGATGCAAAACTAATGTCTTATCTCATGAGAGCACATCCTGCCATAGAGAAGTACGGCCTGTTTCAGCAATCTGTTTTTCACAGGTTGCTTTTCTATTTTTCTGTGGAAAATAGCAATCTGTTTTCCCCCAGATTCCAAGGTAAGTTCCATCATTGTTTCTATGTAGAGAGAGGATTTATTGGAATATTACACCTTTTGATCACATTAGAAAAGCTGAAGTATTTGTTAGGCCAGTCAGCTATTTTGTAGGATTGGGTGGAATTCACCTGGCCCCTTATATCACCTGACCCCTGCCAAGCTGGTAAAGACAGTAGTTGACATGATGCACAGTACCTATGGGTATGGAAGACATTCAGTGCTGCTGCTACTGAAGGTCCAGAAGCAGCAGGGCCACCGAGAGAACTGGTGGTGGCACTATGAGTGTTATCATATTTATTCCTGTTATCACAAATGCGGACAACTGTGGTAAATTTGCTCATAGTCCCACCACCAGTTCTCTTAGTGGTCCTGCTGCTTCTTGATCTTCAGCAGCAATAGTGCCAATGTCTTCCATACTTGTTAGCACTACATATTGTGTCAGGCACTATCATCCTCTGGCCATCTGCAGTGATGGAGCTGAAGAGAAGCAGTGAGGAGGCTGAGCCAGCAGGTCCTTTCTCTGGTACGTTGTGAGGATGGTGTACAGAATAAGGGACCTGGGTCCCCTGTAGACCTCCTGGCATGTCCTCCCACTAATGATGTTGTATAATTGTCATATCTTAGATAATTAAGTTGCAGGATGAGTTAAGTTGTATGAATGCTCCATGTCACAAATAAATTCACAGGGAATCATACCAATATACTAAATGAATTGGAAAAAGTCATTTGGAGATAAAGGAATTGTGACTCACATCTATGTTCATACTAGTTGGGATGTCCTAATTCCTTTTCCTCAGGTATAAACAATGGAAAGTGTAGCATAAATAGCTAAAGCCTCTATTAGAAACAAAGCCAAGAATTAATACACTGAGGTCCAAGAACCTGCAAAGTACCAAAAAAATAAAGGGGCACTTCAATAGGATTTGTCCAGTCCTATGTCTCTTTGGAGGCTTTTTCTTTTTCTAATTGATCAAAATTAGTCAGTCTCACATTTACCCTAAAGTTTCAATCATTCCAGTTAAGAAATTTCTTGTCATGGTCCTTCTGACAAGTTGGGCTTATTCCCTGCAGCTTTAATGAGCACATTTGTAACTAAAAGCTTTTACCCCTGTAACCTCGCATACATTTACTTTCACTTCAGCAGAACACTGCCTGAGCTTCTAGTTCAAGAATGTATTAACAATCACCACTAATGAAAATGCAATCTTTTCACTTGTGCATAAACTCTGGATTGGAGCTGGAAATCCCCCCCACCCCAACTACATTCCAACCAAGACTTCCTCACTCACTGATACTCCACATTTCTAATATTCACTCCTCCTGAAAAACAACTTAAAATTTTCAGAGACTGAAATTTGCCCCCTGTTTCATGTAATAGAGCTCTATGGCTCAGTTACATAAAACAGGGGGCAAAGAAAAATCCTATTCACACATTATGTTCAACACATACAATTTGTATACAGTACATGCAAGTACTGATCTGTACACATGACCAGTTACTCATACTTTATGTTCAATGCATGTACAGTAGTACACTTCCCAACTGTCGCCTGCATTTGAGGGGGCCTCATCCACATTCACTTTTTAAATGAACACAAGTATAATCATTCACACCAACACACACCAACACACACACACACACTTTATACATGCACAACATAATGGCTGAACAGGGTTGAAGTCAGCAGCTCTTCTGTGGCTTGGATTTCAGTCTTGTACAAGGGACATGTTAATACATTTCTCCCCTTTCACTCATGTTTCTTTGGATCCAAGCCAAATTTATTCCCAAAGTGTAGGATGGGAAAACATGACAAAGCAGTACCCCATTATCATTCCAACTGGCCAGTAGGGATGTGCATGAACGGCTCATGCAACCACGGGTGGAGCAGGGGTAATTTCCTTTAAAAAGCAGAAAAGCTGTACATTACCTGCTTCCCCGCCCCCTCCCCCGCTTTTCCAGGTACAGAGCTCACTGTTCAAAACTCTACGTGCAGCTGCAGTGCTGCTCCCAGTGCTGCATGGCATCGGTACACACAAGGCCACCATGCATGTGCAACAGCCATGTGCTTGTCAAAGGCACGCACTGGCTGCTGGGAGCAGTGCTGCAGCCATGTGTAGCCTTGAACAGTGAGTGCCGCACCCAGAAAAATGGTGCGACGGTGAAGGAGCAGGTAAGGTCTCAACAAATCTTCTTTGGGTCTAGGAACCAGCCCAGACATTTAAGAGCCAGAATGGCCTCTGCTCTGGGACAGTGGACTCACTGCTCATTCCCAGCAAAGTCTTCTGCTCCATGTCTGGATTCACTGCTCGCCTCCAACAATGCCGTCCACTCCATGGAGGGGTGGTCTGGACTCACCACCTTGCTTGCTCGCCTCTCTTCCTGGTTTTATCTGTCTGGCTCAGACAGATGAAGAATTATGAGGAGGAGGGAGCAACCCAACTATACCTTGCTTATTGATTACCACCTGACTCAGATGCCACATTTAAATTTTCAGGCACCATGGAGAACTGGCACCTGGAAATGATCAAGCCCTAATATAGTAAATGCAAACAGCCATGTGGGGAGGGGGAGGGAAAAGGCACTTTTCACAATTTCAGGGGTATTTTTGTGCCCCCTACACTCCTCTTTCAACCTGACATATTTCACCGGGGGGGGGTCACAGCACTAACTGAGTAAGTTGACCTACAGGCTACGTGAAGGTGAAGGAGAGGAGGAAACAATTGCTGACTCAAATGATTCCCATTACTATGTTGCTAACCAAACTGTCATATACATTTGCTATCAAACCTATGTTCTCCACAATATTGCTTGAGATTAACAAGAAGAATTTAGTCAATTCATTGCAAACTGAAAATTAAAGTACTGAGAGTTTTCAACATAAATTCCAAATTTCCCAGACAAAATAAAATCAGTTGCACAACTGATTGCAGTTTATGTCTTAGCAGAAGAAACAATTCCTTCTAGTTTGTCAGAACCCATTCACCAGAGTAGTTTGAATATTGCAAAATTTTATTTTATTAAATATGTAATACCTTCTTCAAAGTTAATGCAATTGGATCTTCTCTATAAGTAGGAATTCTCCATTAAATTCATATTGATGTAACTAGCTGACCATCACAATACCTTAGGCATTCAATTACATTAAATTATCTAGGGATTCTGCTGTGATCATGTTACATTTCTGTTCATCAGACTCCAGGGGGTAATACCTAATTAGGTCAGATTTTGTGACCCGTTCATCGTCTGTGTTCATGTCAGCTAGAATTTATTTGACACAGTTCTACATTCCTACTTAGGCAAAGGTTAATAACCCTCCTGTTGGTATTCAGACTGTAGAACTTCACATGTGGTTAGGAATAAAGGCAGCCCTTTCCTTTCTACAGGTGGGAATAGGGAATGGAAGATGTATGGAAGTTGATCAACAGAACACTTTGCTGAGTTTGCACAAGCTCTGCTCCAGCCTTCTGAGTATCGATAAATGCTACGTTCTTCCATTGTGCCAAGCTAAGCGATAGTCCTCTCTTTCTACTTCCTTACTAACTACTATTATTTATATACCGCTTTTCAGTGAAAAAGTTCTCAAAGCACTTTACACAGAAGAATAAGATTCTAGATTCTCAACAGCATGCTAGCTAAGTGTTCTGTGAGGAAAATAAAGACCAGAATCCGTTTTAGAACAAAAAAATAAAGTTTGCCCTACCTCACAGGAAGTCCTGCCCTTATGTTGCTGCTACTTCCTGGTCTTTTATGAGAACCAGGAAGAACCAGAACTCTGATCATTCCACAAGCAATCTAAAAACCATTACAGAAGTTAGCTTAAGCCACAACTACCTGAAATGTGGAGACTGGAGTGAACATTTTAGGCAGTTTGTTTGTTTGCTTTTTAGACGGCCCTTACAGAATAGCTCAGGGCAGTTCACAAATATCATAAAACAGTTAAAATCAATCTATCGAGAATCAAAATTTTAAAATACAATAAAACAGCTAAGAATAAAACAATTCAAAACCTTATAAAAACCCGATACATTGAAAATCCTTTAAAATGATTGAATTAGGCAGTATGGAAAATACAGTGGTTTACATACCCCACAGCGTAATATGGTGTTGTACACCCACCTATGCTGCTGCAGGGCTCTAATATGTGCTGTGATGGTACTTCACAATATGGCATCACCAAAACTACTGACTTCTTGCACAATCACATGTTGCACACAATTTCTGTTATTCCCAAAGGAAGTTGTGTGTGCCATGCAATTACACAAGAGGTCAGTAGTTCCAGTACTGTTATCTTGTACAGCACTGTCACCGTTTGTGTTAGCGCACCACAGTGGCATGAGTGGGTCTGTAATGCTGTGGAACATGTCAGCCAGTGAATTTTTCTGAGCTGGTTCGGAAGAAGATGTTTTGGGGGTCTTCAAGTTTTTAGGTTGTTTTGGCAGACGTAACAGTGTATTTTGTCATTTCATGTGCCTACTCATTGCCAAAAGCCTCTCTTGTTGTTTTCACTCTTCCCCCTCCAAAAAAGAATGAAACGGTATTCATAATTCTGTACACAAATTCTCTCTCTCTCTCTCTCTCTCTCTCTCTCAGGCAGTATATAAATTTGACTGATTGATTGATAAATAAAATACAAATACAAATACAAATGATCTGCACAATTTCTTTTGGTCCTTGACGAATAATGATACGCACACTATTTCTACAAGCCAGAAAGAAGTCTAACTCAATAAGCACTGTCTGTAATACGCTCTACATGGGGCTGCCCTTGAAGCATATTCGGAAACTGCAGCTAGTGCAAAATGCAGCAGCTAGGGTTTTATCTGGAACTGCCCACTGGGATCACAGCACACCCATTTTGAAAGAGCTGCACTGGCTGACAGTTTGTTTCCAGATCCAATTCAAGATCCAATTTGACCTTTAAAGCCCTTAACGGTTTGAGCCCGGGATACCTGAGGAACCGCCTGCTCCCAAGGGTTGTGGCCCGCTTGACAAGGTCATCTGAGGGGGCTCTTCTCCAGATGACAATGAAGGAGGCTTGGCTGTCATGCACGCAAGACAGGGCATTCTCTGTTGCTGCCTCCAGACTCTGGAATGCTCTCCTGGTGGCTATTTGCTCCTTGGTCTCCATCACAGTTTTTAGAAAGCTTGTGAAATCCTAGCTTTTTACCTAGGCTTTTATATGATTAACTCTACTGCCGCTGCTTTGTATTTTTGAATTGTGATATTGTGCTTGTATATTAAATCTTTTTAGTCAGATCTATGTTTTTATATTTTTAGCTTAATATTTTAATTGTGTAATTTTTATTATCTTTTTTATTTTTTGGTGTGAATCGCCTTGAGGTTGTTTGAATGAAAGACGGTATACAAATTCAACAATAAATAAAATGTTGAGAGTTATATCCCACTTTTTAACAAAGTTTACAATGTCTTCTAATAAAGATATCCCAGAATGTCATACTAAATGAAAACTATGTACAAAAATTCCTTTTTGGCTGTCATCTCAGATTATATTATAATTTCTTTTCTGGGATATTGTTTATATATCAAGACACTATTTTGTTTGTTTACTTAGTACTTTTTTAATCTCACCATTATTCCAAGGAGCTGAAGGTGGCATACATGGCATTATCTCATTTTACCCACTAAACTATCCTGTGAGATAGATTATGCAGCTGCTAACACTTGTCTAGCAAATAAATCTTGCAAAACAGCTCATCGTTTTATGATTTTTTTTACAATGTCAACAATAAGTTTTTTGAAAAGTGCAGTATGCACACTACTTCTATAGCCAGAAATCAATAAGCACTGACTCAATAACCATGCTGCCTGGATTGTATAGACCTTTGTGTCTTCAGTCAGTATTTAGAAGCCCACAGAGAGGCAGCAATTCAATCTAAAATTTTGACCTAAAAATATTTAGAAGTTTGAAGAAATGACAAGTCATAAAGCTAATGCATTTTGCTGTGCAAAAACATGAACAGCCAAAGCACTTTCTCAAACCTATTGAGAAAGAAAGGAAAAGAGAAGAATGCTATGGACAAAAGAGGAATGAACAGAGGAAGTGTCCAAGCCATTGTTTAATTAACATCCGCCACAGAAGGTGTTGAAGGACAAGTAGCAATGTGAAACAGCTGATACCCACCTATTGTAGAATTTATGAGATGGAGTTTAAGAAGAAATGGGAGTTGGACCTAGGGAAGTAAACCACAGAAGTTTTGACATAGCACCTTCTACAATAATGTCCCATTGTGAGTGTATCTATCCACTTTCCCCACCAAAACCACTTTACAGACATGTGTGAGTGGGATGCCTCTGAAAAGCTGAGAGGACGGGGAAATCAGGGGGCTGTTTCTTCAGCAATTGCTGGGGTATTTTGCATCAAGGCAACAGAAGATACATGGATGGGTGAAGTGTTGGATTTTGCCTACATTCAGAAGTCTCTTGTTGCAAGAGTGGGTATATATATATTGCAAACATTGCAAGAGTGTGTGTGTGTGTGTGTGTGTGTGTGTGTGTGTGTGTGTGTGTGTGTGTAAGTGTGTGTGTAAGTGTGCCTGCCCACCTTGTGTTGCCTTAATTGTGTTTACTCACCCAGGCTTTGCTGACCATGCTTTATGAGGACCATGATGGAATTTTGACCCTTGCTCTGATTGGTATGTTGAGTGGGTTGATTTTCACCCTCCTTGGGATTGAGATCTTTCTTTGATTCATGTTCTTGTCACATTCACGTTATTGCAGGGGGAGAGTATTTTGCATCGAAGCAAACATGGATTCATGTTATTAGAGAATGACCTGGGGACCTTAGTGGCATCAAGTAGGGCTGCCAGGCTGTGCAGTGGGGCTTGGGAGCTCTCTAAAAAAGCAACCTTGTAGGTGGGCCGGACTGGGGGCACTGAGAGGGTGATGAAATGTATGTGGGGAGGGCGCCGGGTTTTGAGCAGAATGGGTACTAAAGGGTGGGAGAATCCACTGCTGTCGAGTGCGGCAGGGCACAGGAGCATCCTGAGGGTGGGGCGCACCGGGAATATGCCCTGTTGCCCTGTGGGCCAGTCCGAGCCTGCCTTGTAGGGATAGTGCTGACTTGTGGTTTGAGGACCCTCAAGCTTGGCACCTACCAGGTAAGAAGACTGAGGCAAATTTCAGCTATAGAGCTGGTTTGCCTTTGTTGAATGATAATGCTGCTTTCTTTGAGAGTTCTTGCGTAGGGTTCCGAAATCCTAGATTCAGATAAGATGCTGGGGAACAAGTTATGGTGGGAATCTGCCGTCTTTCACTTGGAGAAGAGTCACCCAGGTGCCCCTATGGAAATATAATTGTTTACCCCCACTTTAGGGAGCTACTGTAACCTTTGTGATATCAACAATAATTATGCCAATCCTTCCCTCTTTGAGGACCTATATGCATACCTAACAATGCACCTTATACTAAGAACAGAAACAAAGATCAATTTTCTTTACGAGACTGGAAGCAAAGAGTCAGGGCCCTGGGTATTTAAGAAAACGTCTTAAGAGAACTCTCAAAGAAAGCAGCATTATGATTCAACAAAGGCAAACCAGCCCTATGGCTGAAATTTGCCTCAGCCTTCTTACCTGCTAAGTCCCACTGCCTGTTAAGATCATCTGGAGAGGTTCATTTTTGGTTGCCGACAACTTGCATGGTGGCTACTTGGGAACGGGCCTTCTCCCTTGCTGTCTCTGGACTTTGGAATGAGCTCCCTGTTAAAATAAGAGCCTCCCCATCTCTGGCAACTTTTAAAAAGGCACTGAAGACACATTTATTCACCCAGGCTTTTAATTAGATTTATAGTTTAAAACATTTTAATATTGGGTTTTTAATGTTTTAAATTATTTTAATTGTTAATTGAGTTGATGTTTTTAATTATTTTAATTGTAAACTGCCCCGAGATGCAAGTTTGGGGCGGTATAGAAATATTTTAAATAAATAAATAAAATTAGAATGTAGCCATAAAGAATGTGGATCAACAATCAGTACTCTACATACATTTTGGGAGCATTTGGATATATTTAGAACTCCATCACGACCAGTTTGGAAAAAGGGCATTCTATTTTATATTGTATATATGTAAGTCCTCAAATTGAAAAAAAAAATGTATAAAGTTATTTGATAAGTGCACAAAATTTAGCTAAACTCAGTGGAGTTTTTTTTAATATAAAATGTGGCTTCCACTGTGTCTCAAACATGAGTGTCACTCATTTCAAGAGCTTTTTCCTTTCATTGTCTAGTCCAGGCTTGGGGATGTTCATACATATTGTCTATTGTTTCATGAGCATTATAATTCTAGACTCAACAGGACCATTTCATTATTTTACTGTGTTATTACTGAGAAGCAGCTAGACTGATTATGTTAAAATCATTATGTTAAAAAAATGCCTACATGCAACAATTCTTTCAAATCTGCCATTCCCTCTACTGCCCTCAATTTCCTCCCACCAATATGTCCAAGGAGATATACACTGGGGTCAGCAGAAGAAAGGAGTTTTAAAAATGGTCATACATGGACAACACAAAATCAGCATCAGTTTTGATGTTATTAATTAATTAATTAATTAATTATTATTATTATTATTAGTAGTAGTAGTAGTAATAGTAATATGAAGCAAATGTCAACACCTTTTCAAAGTTCAGAAACATTCAGACACTAGACTTATGAGTTTCAAGCTAAAAGTGAGTATCCCCTTTAAATTTACGTTTAGCAGAGTAACACTCACATCCTGCAAGGTTGAAATTCCTCCTAGCCTGGGGGCAGGGGCGTAGCTAGGGGAAAGGGGGCCTGTGTTCACCCCTCCCCAGAGGCCCCTCAGAGTGAGGGAGATAATGAAGAAAATAGGGAGGGCTGGAGCTGAGGGGCTCTCAAGAGCTGCCTCCCCCCGCCAGTTCTTTGAACCCATCTGCTCAATTGTAGCTCACTCCTGCCTGGGGAGCAGTGTGAAATTTCTCAGGAGATATAATGAGCCCAGTAACTTGGACACAATGGAAATCAGAAATAAAATGGCTGAAGTCAATTGATTTCAGTGAATCAACTATGTGAATCAACCCACACTATGTGAAGGCTAATTTTATTCCTATAAAGTTCCTTGTATAATAACGGTAGTGGGAAGAGACAGGAATATCCTGGGAAGTGAAACAGAGTCAACTGGCTTCCCAAGGATAGCATCCTACTTTGTATACAGCTTCACAAATCAGAGTTTGCAGGGTTACAGCAGGGAAGCCAAAGGGGGCAAACTGCCCAGCCTGAGGGCCCCCAACATTCTATTACTATTATCTACTGAGGGTTTTTGGCAAGTGGGTGCAGGAAAAGGATGTGAAGACTGTTTTGTCCCAGGCCCTTGGTTACCGCTCTGTGTCTCTTACGTTTATGCAGTGGATTGTAAGCGTATCACAGGACTGAGATATTAGGCAGTTACAGTAATTACTTCATTTTGCTGAGAATAAATTTGTAAGCCTTTAAGGTTCCACAAGACTCTTTGTTGTGCTTGCTGATTTGTCATATGACCCATACCTAAACAATACAACAGTAAACACAGCTCTACTACTACATGATCTACTAGCTGCACAATGTCTGGATTTCCCAAGCAGTATGTGCTTCCTCCCCAAACCGACTCGGTGTTTTGCTGCTTTCGTTTAATTAGTGCATAGCAGTACCTTCTCCCCTTAGCAGAGATTGCATTCTGCATTCAGAAGTTATTGTAGCTAATTGCATCCTCCCACCTCCTATACCAACTGCTGCCCTCTGTCAACTCATTTCTCTTGCTAGACACCTCATCATTCATCTCAGCATGCAGAAGTATTTCTGCTATGCATCATCCAAAACAAACAAATTAAGCATGAAACCATAGAACTGAATGCTTCATTTTAAAATAGTCTGAGTTTGGAAGGTGGATACATAAGCAACTAGTGCATGGAAGTTTAAAGTTTTAGAGCTTTTAAACTTGTTCTTATCAAGGCTGTGCATTGCATCAAGCTGATAATCAAGTCCAAGGTAATGCAAGCCCCACATTGCATCACAGCATTTTTTCTTGGGGAACTATTCCAGAAACCTATTCTCTTCCATACCACATCGTATTGGTATGATATCAAATAAGATTACAGAGTGAGTTTACTTTTACTGAAGAAGCAGATTCTTTGAAGAAATTATGGCAGTGCTTCAAAATGCTGCCTTTCCTTTCTGGTACTGCCCTATAATGTGTCAGGAGAGGAAGCAATGACATGACATTGCAACTTCTTCCTGGTGCATTACTCAAGGAAATTTTTTTAAACTATGGGCTGTGGCTATTTCCACTCAGTAATGCACTAGGGAAAGAATGCAACGTCATGGGATGGCTTCCTTTCCTAGTGCATTGTAAGGCAATACCGGAAAGGAAAGGCAGTCACTGGGGCTGCCAGAAGACAGTAGTTTTCTTCAAAGAAACTGCTCTTCAGTAAAGGCAAATGTCCCACCTCACTCCACTTTGATGCATTGAGCCAATAATGATGAACAGCTCAATGCAATCCTGTCCACCCTCTGCATCATTAGCATGAGAAGAGAATGGCCTTGCCCAATTTCTTAAGCACTGGCTCTGGCAGCACTGGGGAGCTCTAATAGAACAGGCAGGACCTCAGGGGACTCCTCTGAGGATGAAGATCAAGGTCAGGTCATGATAGAAATGCTGGCTCGGTTCCTAGTGTGGTGATTCCTGGCAGCATTGTGTCATAGGGTCTTCCCTGCCCATCTCATGCACTGAAGTAGCTACTAATCCCACAATTGGTGGAATCTTGGGTCTATTAAGTCCATCAGGCTCAGACCAAGTATTGCATCAGCTACCCTGAGCTCTCCAAGGCATCAGACCTTTCTACTCCTGCTGATTTATGATTCTTTTATCTGAATACTGAACCCAGGGCCTTCTTTATGCAATGCATGTGGCAACAGTGAGCTCCAACAGTTCAATATATATTTGATTCTGATGTGAACATTAACTGAACATTTAATTTTTAATTTTAACTATCTCAGTCACTATCTACAGAAATACTGGAGAAGCAAAAGAGAAGTTCCTTGCTCACAGACATACAATGTAAATAATCAGTTTTCATTAGAAATATTAACCTTGAGAGGCTCTTGAATATTGATTGAAATGGAAGCAAAAATAAAATATGCCTGCTGATGATGCCATGCATGTGAAAGAAGCCGGAGCACAAAGAAATCAGGGAAGTGGGATTTGCATAAGAAATAATAGCAATTCATTCATCCCAGTTAAAAGAGAACACTTTTAAAGCTGCTATAATGATGGAGGAATAAACATTCAGAAACTGTCAGTTTCAGTGTCATTCACCAGCTCCATGACTCTGTAAATCACAAAAGTGGTTGATAAAAGAAACATATTATCCAGCTATTATTTTCACAGTTCAGGTACAATATGTGAGATGAGGGGTTGATGAGGCATAAAATTATACAACAGAGTATTCCTGGGTGTATAGAGTTGTTGCATTCTGTACTTTGCATCCAATTCCAGATACAAAACCTTGTCAAGGCCACCGTGCTTAGCAACACATATAGCTATGTCTATTCATACCAGATTGAATAGCTGTCCACACTTACAGAGCAACTTAACAGTTGTTGTTGATTTTCCTTTATGCTCTTAAGAGATTGGAACTGCTTGAAGAGTTTTGCCTTATGCATTGTGGTAAAGAAAAGAGGTATATGGACCAAGGCATTAGAATCAAGCAATATGTTGCAAATGTGGATGATGTAAAACTTGCACAGAGCTCATCTCACACACACACACACACCAGGACTTCTCCGCTCATTTTAGGGGAGAGGGGCAACTTTGTATATACAGAACTGTCCATTCTTCTGTAGTCACTGAGAGTGATCTGAGGCTCAGGACCAACATTAACTTTGATGCACATCCATAATTTTTTTGAAATGAGTTCCTCTTTTTTTTTTAAAGGCAACAATGTATAAACTGCATGGTATTAGGTCTCTATATGCAGAGATGTCGATTTAAAAAAATTCCCATGCAAAATCCCTCTTATTTGTATAAAATTTGCATTAGCTTTTTTCTTAAAAACAAAATTACTATATAAAATGTCCTGAACACACTAAATATATTACATAAGAACAGCCCTGCTGGATCAGGCCCAAGGTCCATCTAGTCCAGCATCCTGTTTCGCCCACCAGATGCCACTGGACGCCACAGGCAGGAGTTGAAGACATGCCCTCTCTCCTGCTGTTACTCCCCTGCAACTGGTCTGGCATTTATCTGATCTGGCATGCTATTTGACAGTAAACAAACAAACATCTCCACCATATTAATTTCCCGCACTATCTTAAAGGTTTTTCAAGCAGCCATCTATTTGAACAGAAATATTTCTTGATTTCCTCATCAAAGAAACTTCATGTGCTTTAATTGTTAAACAAATCTAAAGATTTATGTGGAATTTTTTTGTTTTATTGGAATACTCAATAAATCAACAGAACACATTTCATTCATTCATTCATTCATTCAACATTCTGCCCTTCCTAAAGTGGCTCAGGGTGGTTTACATTAAAATTAAAAAATTAAACCAGATTAAAATTATATGTACCCTCTCATACACTTTCTAGATATAATCAGCTGAAAAATATTAGTTACAACTTTGAAATTGCTGGACTTGCCTTCACTGCCATCTATTTATTGTCACTAATGTATTTTATGAAACAACTAGCTGAATCCGTGGTAGTTTACTTCCTTTTGGGGTTTAGTTGGGAGAATTCGTTTGGCTGGTCCTCCCTTTGTAGCCGTGCATCGCACCCTGTTCCCCGCTCTCCCCCCCACAGCTGACCCGCTCTGTCCCCCCCCCACAACAGCCCTCTCGCTCACTCTGCCCCCCCCACAGCTCTCTCGCTTGCTGCCACCCCATAGCTCTCTTGCTCTGTCTCTCCCGCGCACCTCTCTCGCTTGCTCTGTCTCTCTGCCCCGCACCTCTCTCGCTCGCTCTTTCTCTCCGCCCTGCCCCTCGCTTGCTCGCTGTCTCTCCGCCCCACACCTCGCTCTGTCTCACTCCCCCGCGCCTCTCTCACTTGCTCTGTCTCTCCCCCCTGCGCATCTCTCGCTCGCTCTGTCTCTCCCCCCTGCACCTCTCTCACTCTGTCTCTCCCCCCGCGCCTTTCTCACTCGCTCTGTCTCTCCCCCGTGCCTCGCTCGCTCGCTCTGTCTCTCCCCCGCGCCTCTCTCACTCGCTCTGTCTCTCCCCCCGCGCCTCTCTCTCCCCCTGCACCTCTCTCGCTCTTTGTCTTTCCCCTGTGCCTCTCTCGCTCTGTCTCTTCCCCCCGCGCCTCTCACTCTCTCTGTCTCTCCCCCGCACCTCTCTCGCTCTCTCTGTCTCTCCCCATGCCTCTCTCTCCCCCCTGCGCCTCTCTCATTCTCTCTGTTTCTCCTCCGTGCCTCTCTCACTCTCTCTGTCTCTCCCCCCACACCTCTCTCGCTCTCTCTGTCTCTCCCCCCACACCTCTCTCCCCCGCGCCTCTCTTGTTCTCTCTGTCTCTCCCCCACGCCTCTCTCGCTCTCTCTGTCTCTCCCCCCGTGCCTCTCTCTCTCTCTCCCCCCTTCATGCCTCTCTCGCTCAGTCTCCCCTCACAGTTCTCTTTTTTGGCATGGGGGGGGGTCAGGAAGACTATCTGGGGTTTTTTGGGGGGGCTGCCAGCGGCTGTCCCATGCTGTCCCTTCGTGCTTTGTTTGTTTTTGAAGGGGTGACTGGGAGCTGAGGGGTTTTTTTTGGTTGTTGTTTGATGGTGTGGGATGTGGAAGACTGGCTGGTGTTTTTTGGGGGGGAGGGGGGTGGAACAATGGCACTGGCTTTGGGTATTTTCTTTTTGGGCGGGAAGGTTGGCAGCACATCCTCACAGTCCCAACGGTTTTAACGGCCCCTTACCTCCCAGCGATTTTGGGCTCATTTGGTTCTATATTCTGTCCATTATGTCGTTTACCCGCCAGCCACCCCCTCTCTGTGGTCGGTTTCCTCCGCCTTTCCTTTCCTTTTCCTTTCCGTTCCATCCCAAGTCTTCCGATTTCCACCTCCCTCGCTGCTGCTCCCTCCCCAAGCAATGGTTCCTCCTTTCCCCTCTGCCTTTTCTCCTTTCTTCTTCTGTCTCCTGAGTCTGCTGATTCCGCCTGCCTCCCTAGCTCACGGCCCCTCCCTTCCCAAGGTAATGACTTCAGGCATCTGCACGGCTCGGGACGCCTCCAGACGTAGTCCTCAACTCGGTTGTCCATAAGCGAATTATATAGATAGATAGATGCTGGACATTTGGACTAGCATTGCTCATGTGTAGCAGTGTGCATTCCAGATTACCATCACACTACTGTTTCAGCTAGGGAAGAGGTTTTTCATTAATCTTCCCTTTCCTCTGAAGCCTGTTGTGCATCAACAAAATATCTAAGGGTTGTGCCTTCAGGGACATATTTTGGAGATGCACAGTGAGTTTCAGAGGGAAGAAAGGTTTGGTGAAAACTGCCCCTTTCCCTGTTTAAGTGACAATGCAGCAGTAATCTGGAACATGAAGTGTTGCACATGTGCAATGCTAGTCTGGTTGTCAGCTGAGGAAATTTTAGAAATGGAAAATTCTCCACTGCAAAAATAAAGTACGGGGGCTTTTCCACACAAAAAATCCACCCATCTCTGCCAAATGGCATCAGGCTTGTGACTTTCTTAAAACATCTATATCCTGCATCTCCATTTATCCTACATCTCCAATGTAGCTCACAATGAGCAAGTTGAAGAAAACGGTGTTTGAAGCTAAAACAAAACAATTCTAAAAGCAAACCATCTCTTAAAAAGTCAAATGGTGAGCAGCAAGATACGCAAATTATCCTCCTATGCACTTCTCCAAGGCGTATATCCCAATGAACACAATAGTTCTCAGTAAATGTGCTTGGGAACACTAGCCAAAATCCTGACTAATGAAACACTTGTGTAACAAACCACGTTGCATTAGTACAAGAAGGTCACATGGTTGCACAAAAAATTGGGATTTGCAGAAATTTCACACTTGTGCTATATTATTATTTTTAAAAATTATTTATTGAATTTATTTATTGAAAAATCTCTAGGCAGTGTACAGAAAATTCATTAAAAAATCATAAAAAGATAAAATCATAATAGATAAAAATATATTAACACCACATTAAAATGTTAAAAATTGAGTACTGTAGTACTCTTGTGCAAAGATTTCTTGTTAAAACAGATGAGGTGTTTCAGGTTATAAAGCTATTGAACAAACACAAGCAAGTCTGGAACACAAGCTAGCTAGCGCTCTGTTTTTCCACTATCACAATGTCTTTCCACAATGACACTGTTAGCCAGCATGTCAGCCACTGTCTATTTATTTATCTATCAGATTTGTACACCTCCCCAAATTCCGTCTCTGGCTGGTCTAGTATCTTTATGGGCATGAACCAACCAAAATTAAGCAGTTTAAATCCTTTGTATCTCCTTAATTTGCACCCCACTATTTTAAGTAATGAGTCCTCCCATTAAGTTCATTGCAAGAGCATTATGTTCATGCGTTGGTCTCCCACTGAACTAAATGAAATTTAAGCATAGCTGAAGTTGCCACATGGTGCCCTACATGGGCGGAACTACCATTAGGCAAGGGGAGACAGTTGTCTGGGGGCCCCACTGCCTGGAGGGCCCCCCCAGAGACACCTCACATGACTCCCCATTGCCCCCTGCCCCCTCAGCCACTTGCCCTGTTCGCCCTCTCTCCTGCTTGTCCTCCTGGCCTGCAATCTAAAGCAGGGGACAACCTGCTAGGAGCTCCTTTTCTCCCCGCCTCCAGGGAGGCCTCCGTGTAGGCCTCGCTGAAGCCTGAGCTTGAGTAGGCCATCAGGCCCCAAGAAGGAAGGAGGCTGGCAGCCACCACAGTACTCTGCAGCAGACCCTCTGCCCAGGCCAGACAGCTCAGCCTTTGCCAGGTAGAATGTGAATTCCTTTTTGTGGTTAACCGCCCCCCACCCCGCCGATATATAGGGATCTGCTTGCCATAAGACTTGGATATGGGGGTGGGGGAGGAGGGACCGAGAAGTCTCTGAATGTTTAATTTAAAACAGTCCTATAAGTTGCTTGTTTCATGGCAGCAAATTACAAAAACTTCTGGAACAAATATATTTTATTTAATTTATTTATTTATTCATTCATTCATAAATGCACTTATGTTCAAGTTGTTTTGCAACCCAGAAGGTCTGAGTGAGAACTGTGAAGCATGTGTGGTGCTTTTATTTTATTTTTCTTGTGTGTGAACTGCTCCCCAATAACTTGCAGGGACTTCAGGGTAAATCTGGCCAACATGTGAATGCAGCACCTCCATTCCAGAGGAGATGTGTGTTAAAGGGTTTTAAAAGCCCCTTGTGAAAAACCTCCTGCAATCAAACTTGACTGAATTTGTTCAGAATTCTGAGAAAACATACAAAGGCTCACACTGCATGGTTGAACGTCTCCTTTGCTAATCTGCAGCGAGGGGCCCATTTTAATCATTAGTGTTTCTAGTTTGTTCTAGGCATTAAAAGTAGCACAAATATATAGTACTCAATGTATATCACTATATATTGTGAAGTGTGTATGTTTGTATTTAGTGAAATGTATTTCCAGGCAGCATACTTATTTTGAAATATCAGACTTAAATTCTTGGGAGCCTGGGGTGTGTGGAGGCCCTGGACTTTGGTGGGGTGGGGTGTATTTTAAAATCTCATCTCTGGGCCCACTCCAACCTTGCTATGCCCCTGCATTGAACTCTTCAATAGCTCTGTATATGAAGTAGGGCTGTGCACAAATCAATTTTTTCAATTTGATTTGTCCCCGAATTGAATCACCCCCAATTTGTTTTGGGCCCAAATCTCCCCTCCCCGAATCACCCCAGATTCGATTTGTACCTGAATTTTCAAAATCTGAATCAATTCAGATTTTTAAAAGGGCCCTGGGGCCAAAACAGTGAGGTGGGTGGCAGTGCCCAATGAGTGGAAGCTACCACCCAAATTTCAAAGAAATGGGCAAATGGGTGATTTTTAAAGAATTTTTGAAGTTTACAGGTCTTTAAGCTTTCCCCTACAGGAAATAATGGGGATTTCAGCAGCCTTAGTTATAACTCCCGAGGGGGGGAGCACCAGGGGGGCCCAGAGCAGGTTGTGGTGGGTGGTAGTGCCCAATGGGTGCAAAGAAGCTACCACCCATTTTTCAAATGAATTGGGCAAAGGGGTGATTTTTAAAGAATTTCTGAAGTGTGCGTGTCTTAAGCTTTTCCCCATAGGGAATAATGGGGATTTCAGCAGCCCCATAACTCCTCTTGGGGGGCACAAGGGTGGCCTGGAGCAGATTGTGGTGTAGTGCACTTAGGGTGGCAACTCACCCCTAAAACCACAAGCCAGGCTAGCATGCAGCAGGGGCAGACAGGCTGGGTGGCAAGGCAGGCTGGGCTCAGGCTGGCAAGGCAAGGCAATACGCAAGTCAAGTCAAAGCAAAGCTCTCTCTCTCCTCCCACGAGGCAGAAAGGCAGAATGGTGGCTGCTGCCTCTTTAAATCTATTCAGAAATCCCTCCTTGAACTCCCCACACCCTTGCCTGTTCTTCGACCCTTCCCCTCGCCAGTGTGGGGTCAGTCAGCAGTAGCAAGAGCCAAAAGAGCCAGTCTGGAACCAGGAGGGCATTGTCAGCAAATCAGTCCATGCTTTTGTTCACCAATCTGAAGCTTGGAAGGGTGAGAAATTCAAAATGATGTCAAAGCACAAAATGGAGACTGCATGGAGATATCCACAAAATGGAGGTCTGAAACAACCAAACATTCAGCTCTGAAATTTGGGCGATTTGTTTTGGACTCGAATCTGGCCGGGCTAGCAGAGGGATAATTTGTTTTGTATACAAATCGCCTGAAACAGGTAGATTCGGGTACAAATCATTCTGTACCTGAATCGTACTGGACATCCCTATTGGCTATCTATATTAACCTTATAGGGGAAAAATTGGGAATACATGAAAAATCTGCCACTTGTCATATTTTTAGAAACCAAATGTTTAGCTTTTAGTGTTCATAGCTTGCAATATTCCCCCTTTTTGGCCTACATCCCAGTAGGCTTATGTGCTCACCCAGCTCTGTGTGTGTGTGTGTGTGTGTGTGTGTGTGTGTGTGTGTGTGTGTGTTTCCGGACCAATAGGAAAGAAATTGGGTACAGTTGTAGGGACACATAGGGACACCTTGCCAGCGTAGTTTGTGATATCAACCATCCCAATTCAAGATGGCAGATGCGTGAATGTTTGAGGTGCAAGTGGCTAACTTGTGAACTGCCCCATGTGGTATAAAGATATGATAAATCAATACAATATTTTTTATTTTGGATTTTAAACTTGTGGTTCACAATGCTTTGGGGAAACTGCCTGCTTTCTAAGCAAGCCTCACTGGGGTTTTTTCAAACTCTTTGTTCTCTTTCTGGCATCACCCTCTATGACATCACCTAACTGTCCTCTTAACTGTCAACTGCTCAGAAGTTTGCTGGGAGTCAGTTTCTGCTGTTTCTGAAGCAGTTTCCAGCCTTGAATGGGAGAGTGGATCTGGGAGAGTGGCTGCTTCCTCTCTTCTCTGCTTTCCTCTGCCAGGGTTAGCAGAAGGTTTATTTTCCAGATGCAGTTAAAGGCTTCAAGGACCCCAACGGGCAACTCCTGGGCACCTTCAGCATCCTACCAGGGGAGTCGTAGTCATCATGATGGAAAGGCCTTCTCTTCTGTGCTGTGGCCCACTTCATCAAGTGGTGAGTTTCAAGGGCTTCCTGCCCTCCCTCTGTTCCCTTTGGAGGAGACTAAGGGGGTTTCTATAAAAAACTACTTTATCTGCTAATAGCTGGACCTCTGTTAACTGGGCCAAGAGATGCCTTTTAACATGGAGACTCTTCCATTGGGCACCTGGAGAGCAATTATCCCTATTCAGTCCAGCACAGTGGCTCTTCCAGGATCTCCCTTGTGTCAGAATCAGCACTGCTGAATGGGCAAAGAGGTACCTTTGTGGGTAGTTCTCATATTTAGTGAGGGGGGGCGGGGGCAGGAGCAACTGTCCCTATTCAGCACCTTGGCTGTTGATGGTGTCGTATGTGTGTGCGCATGCTTGTGAGTCCTTTAAAGGTAAAGTGTGCTGTCTTTGCTAGAATACCAGAGGGATTTACCATTGCCATCTCCTGCGCAGTATGAGAGGATGCCTTTCAACATCTTCCTATATCGCTGCTGCCTGATCTAGGTGTTCTCTATAGTCTGGGAAACATACCAGCGGGGATTTCAACTGGCAACCTCTGGCTTGTCCTTTGGGGACAAGGAAATCTCTTCAGGCATCCTTGTGACACACAAGGACTTCACCCTTGCCCACTGAGCAAAGCACCACTTTGTAAAGTGGTGACTCTCTTCTATTTAGCAGGATGGGGAGCAACTGTCCCCTAATCAACCCAGCCTAGCATCCTTCTGGGGCTACTGCTGGTCTCTCTGCTGTGCTGCTGTACAGTCTGTGTCCCAATTCCCTTTGGGGTAGGGAACTCTCTTCCCATTCCTTTGGCAATGTAAATCACATTGAGAATCCCTTTGGGTTGAAAATAGCATATCCACATTTGTCATATTTGTGGATCGTGAGTGTGACTGGAAAGAGTTACAAAGTCACACAGTCCCTCTTCCCTACTCGTGTGTCAGGCTGCACATTGCCCAGACCTGGGTACTGTGGGTTAACTGCTTACACAACTGGATGTATATGTTTTTTCGTTACATCCATAGAAAAAAAGGCACCAGAACAGGACCATGAAAGATTTGGGGGACAAGTGGTTTTTCCTTTGATCTATCTGGTGTAAGGTCAAGATGCGTAAAGATAAAGCAGGATCTAGCAAGGAAACAGCGGACTTTGAAAGAAGGTGTAGTAGTCAAGAAGAGAAGAGGTGTATCTGGGGAGGGGGTAGAAGAAAAAGAGAATCTCATGGGGCAACAGAAGGGGAAAGGTGTAGCTGGGCTGTGGGGTGGATGACAAGAGAAGAAAGGCCTACTGGGCAGGAACAGTCAGTGAGGGCTCAGGAGCAACCAAGCCAACGTGGACACTTGCTAAGGAGGGATCCTTACAGCTTCCTCCAGAAGTGCTCTTATCCCTGGACTTTGGGGCCGAAGTCCAGGGCCTATTAATTCGATTTCTGTACTGCCCTTCCAAAAATGGCTCAGGGCGGTTTAGACAAAGAAATAACAAATAAGATAAATAAAATGGATCCCTGTCCCCAAAGGGCTCACAATCTAAAAAAAAACCAAACCCATTAGATAGACACCAGCAACAGTCACTGGAAGTACTGTGCTGGGGGTAGATAGGGCCAGTTACTCTCCCCCTGCTAAATAAAGAGAATCACCACGGTAAGAGGTGCCTCTTTGCCAGGTTAGCAGGGGTAAGTCTTTAGTCTGTTTTGAATGGAGTGGTCGCCCGGCAGATCATGATGATGCTTAATTTGCAGGGGAGGGGAGCCCCCAAAGGTCTTTAGGTCCTGGCTCCCTAGGTGCACCTCTGGCTTCCTCAAAAAAACCACAGACAGACATTTTCTCTGAGAAGAAAGGAGAACCCTTCCTTCCTCCTGCTGCAGCCTCCTGTCTACCCTGATATGGCGGAAAAGGTGCCATTCAAGATATTCTGTCGTCTGATTGTTTGGGGACTACCTGACTCGGCATCTTCTGCTTGAGTCTGTCCGACCAGGATCTCCAGGCAGCACTTAGGCAGAGCAGACACTGGCACCTAACAGCTAGCCGGGAGGGTAGTTGGGCACCCATCCACCCAAAGACTAAAAGACAAAGCTTGCAAAATAAATCAGTCAATCCAGGAGACACCTGGGGAAAAGAGAGAGCCTGGCAGGTTGGGCAGCCACAGCCTACAAAAACAAAAACTGCCCAGGCACACAGCAGCAGACAGCAAGGCACAGTTTGGGCCGCCAGAGGAAGTGGGAAGGGCAGGGGGATCTCAGCATCCCAGCTATCAAAGGCACCGAAGGCTGTTACAAGTCAGAAGGGTGGGGGAAAGACACAAATATGCAGAATTAAACCCACAGCAGCAGCCAGTTAAACCCACTACCACTAGGGCTGCTGCTACCATTTAAAAAATAATAGAACAATAAGCAGTTGGCAAGGAAAATAAAAAGACAGTAAGCCAGACACTGGCACAGTCTCTCTGCCACCACTCTCTGCTCTGCTGCAGGCTCCCTCCTTCGATATCCTCTAAAAGAGTGTGGCTCTCTCTGTCGAGCAGCCCCTTAAATACACTTTGAAACTCCCTGCTTTTGGCTTCCCCTTCCTCCACCCTCCCTGCAAACATTGGGGGCACAATGGCCGCTGACAACACTTGATTTTGTATGATGACAAGCCAACCAAGGAACAAGGAGATCACAAGCCAATTGGAAGGTAATGCCAGAAAACCAATCAGCAAGGGAAAAACACTAAAACAGCCCTCCAAAATGGCACCCACAATCGCCGCTCAAAACAGCAAACCAGTTTGCCGCAAAACCAGTTGGCTCTGGGTTGATCTAGAAGACTCCTTTTTGTACGGTGTTGTGTGGTTTGATTGTATTGCTTGAAATGCCCCGTTTTGCAGGGAACCATTTAACAGGCAAGTCGTTCTGCACATCCCTAGTTAAAACTGAAACCCATTAAGAAAATAAGTCATTTAAGTAGGTCTGCGAATGTAATGCTGACAGTGGTGAGTGAGAGTCCTAGAAAGAGGGACAGTTTTCCAAGTGTCTGTAAGTACTGTAGTCCTTGTCTGCTTCATCATTTCAGCTGACATGTTAAATTGTTTAAGTCTGTTCCTAACTGGTTGCTGTTTTATTTTGCTATTTGGTTTTATCTGAGAAACTGCTTAGATTTGTTTCATAAAAAGTACCTAGATGTAATCAAAAGCTTTCTCTGTTTTGTCATTTTCCTTCATGTATGCCAGAAGGACCAGGCGGGCCATAAACTGATTCCCTACCCTGAGGAAAATCCCATTATCCACTTCCAAATGAAATTAGCACCACTGAATAGGACTAGATCAGAAATAAGAAGGGTCCATATACTAACTTTGGTATTTCAGGAGGACCACCCCACTTCTGCCAGCGGCCCCGAGACACTTGCATAACCCCCTTCTGTACCGGCCCCGGGACAGTCCCGCACCCCCCTTCTGCAGCCGGCCCCGGGACAGTCCCGCACCCCCCTTCTGCAGCCGGCCCCGGGACAGTCCCGTACCCCCCTTCTGCAGCCGGCCCCGGGACAGTCCCGTACCCCCCTTCTGCAGCCGGCCCCGGGACAGTCCCGCACCCCCCTTCTGCAGCCGGCCCCGGGACAGTCCCGCACCCCCCTTCTGCAGCCGGCCCCGGGACAGTCCCGCACCCCCCTTCTGCAGCCGGCCCCGGGACAGTCCCGCACCCCCCTTCTGCAGCCGGCCCCGGGACAGTCCCGCACCCCCCTTCTGCAGCCGGCCCCGGGACAGTCCCGCACCCCCCTTCTGCAGCCGGCCCCGGGACAGTCCCGCACCCCCCTTCTGCAGCCGGCCCCGGGACTGTCCCGTACCCCCCTTCTGCAGCCGGCCCCGGGACTGTCCCGTACCCCCCTTCTGCAGCCGGCCCCGGGACTGTCCCGCACCCCCCTTCTGCAGCCGGCCCCGGGACTGTCCCGCACCCCCCTTCTGCAGCCGGCCCCGGGACTGTCCCGCACCCCCCTTCTGCAGCCGGCCCCGGGACTGTCCCGCACCCCCCTTCTGCAGCCGGCCCCGGGACTGTCCCGCACCCCCCTTCTGCAGCCGGCCCCGGGACTGTCCCGCACCCCCCTTCTGCAGCCGGCCCCGGGACACTCCCGCACTCCCCCTTCTGCAGCCATCTCCGGGACACTCCCGCACTCCCCCTTCTGCAGCCATCTCCGGGACACTCCCTCACTCCCCCTTCTGCAGCCGTCTCCGGGACACTCCCTCACTCCCCCTTCTGCAGCCGTCTCCGGGACACTCCCTCACTCCCCCTTCTGCGGCCGTCTCCGGGACACTCCCTCACTCCCCCTTCTGCAGCCGTCTCCCGGACACTCCCGCACTCCCCCTTCTGCAGCCGTCTCCGGGACACTCCCGCACCCCTCCCTTCTGCAGCCGGCCCCGGGACACTCCCGCACCCCCTTCTGCAAATGGCCACAATTCAGTCCTCCCCCCCCCCCATGATTTCCCTCAGGGTAGGGATTAAAATGCTGGCCAAGAAACGAGAACTCCTGCAGAAGTTACTACAGCCAGTAAAGGCAAGGGAAATGCAGAATCCCAGGAGGATGGGGCAGCTCTAGATGGAACATATGCAGTCGGTGACCCAGGAGTGGAAAATGCTGTTGAGATTAAGGCTGTCTTACCGAAGGACCCACCTCATGGCTGAACCAAGGTTATATTCAGTATCAGTTACTGGTTTTGTATTTTTGTTTTTGAATTGCTTGTTTCCTTTCCCCGTATTTCCCAATTTGGGTGCAAAGACATGATGAACCCAATTTGGGGATGGATCCTCAGAAGTCTTGGATGTGGGTGTGTCTGGGGAGTAAAGGGGCTATGCAGAATGTATTGGCTGCATCCAAGTTCCAATTCTGTGGAGGGCTGGAGAAGACAAGAGTTGGACCAAGCCAGGATGGGTGGGGAGCTTGGGAGGAGAGTGGGGCAGTGGAGGTGGGGCAGCCCTACTGGACTCCATGGGACACTGGTGTGCTGCCCTCCTCTGCTTCCATTTATATATAAGGTGTGGGGGGGTTAAGCTGATGATAAGCCTTTTAATTCATATATTTTTAAAATGTTTCTATCTTTTATATTCAAACTGCTCTTTGTTAAGACACCCCGGGGTGGTGTGCAGCCCATCGGATCCCTAGCAGGGAGCAGTGCATTCTTGTAATTAATTTCAGTAGATCCCAGTTATTAATTCCAAAGTGGGGCTTCCCCCCAGTTTCTGGGAAGCTAAAGCACCCCATCCAGTGACAGCACAAACACCTTTCCACTGCCGGGCACTTTCCAGATTACAGTTACAACCACCGTAAAATGCTTCAGCCTGGTGGGATCGAATTGACAACGTAATGAAAGGGTGTGGTGCAAGTCCACCAGCAGGGGGAGAAGTCTTTTCCAGTTTGCCCCAAATGCCCTAAAATGGAAAAATACAGCAATCTTTTTACAACGTTGCAGGACTGTAAGAAAGCCATAAAAACCGAAAGAAGGCATTGGAAATGTGAATGGCACCTTGCTGACAGTGCAGGGACTGCAATGTCAATACGTAGGCAACAGGAAAGCACTCTTTGCAGATCTGTAGTGACATTATGGTAAGGGTTAATCTGGAAAGCGCCCAGGCTGACCTACGCAACTAACTCCTTGCAGTGAGCAAGCTTGAGTGAGTCTTGAGTGTTTTCTTATCGGAAGCACATAGCTAAATCTCCAAACAGAAATACTACCCGCAGGGCAAAAGAAGGGGAGGGGAAGGAAAGAAGGAATAAAGAAAAACCCTAGTGCCTCCAACAGCAGCGGGGTTGATGGGAGTTGTAGCCCAGCAACAGCTAAAGTTTGGCCACCCCTGCAATAATTATTATAGTCTGCTGGTGCAATGTGTTGCACCAGCAACACAATGTGTTTATTCAGAAAACCCAACACATTTTGGGCAGCAGCTCTTTGGTAGGGGGCTGGATAAAGACATCAACATGAAACCAAGGTAGCTGAAACTGAGGGTCATTGAGAAAATGACAATTAAGTCGTAGCAGGTCTGCCAATCTGAAGCTCACACTTGTTATCTTTTTCTTCTTTCTCCATCCTAGCAGCAAAGAAGCCCTTCCCAGAATAACTCTTGGCATTGTTATTGAGGCAAACGAAGAGGGCAATCTCAGCCAGGTCAATACACCTCAACACTGTGACAAATCTCCCCTCTGGGTGGATGGAATTGTGGGCCCAAGACAAGGCAGGAAGAGGTTGAGGAGAGCAAGCCCACAGCAGATTCCCACTCCCTTTATGGCTAGGTTCCCCAAAGCCTCAAGTCCATTCAAGATGTTGGGAGAAGACCCCCCACCACCAAAGGTTTCTTCTGTGTGGAAGGGAGGATAGTTCTCCATACAGAGGATTTTTGCCTTCACCTCTGAGGCAAAAATCACCCCCTTCTTATCAGGGAGGCATTGTTGCACCACAAAGCTTCACCCCAGTCGTCAAAGCCACACCTTAGTTCACAGAACCCCTCTAAAACTAGTTTCTAAAGTTGTGGCCTGATTTTGCAACCCTTTCCGCTGCCCCATCTCTTGATTCTGAGCCTGGGTGCAAGACTACACCTTCTCCTAGCACTGCATGCAGTGTGGCGGGTGCTGGTTTTGCATCCTTTCCTGGCAAGGTATAAGAAACAAGCCTGGAAAACGCAATGGACCATGCTGTGACTGCATCCTCAGTAGGGCTGTTCCTGGATCGGCATGTCTGAACCGGATGAATCCATTTGGTGCCCCTCTAACGAGGCGCTGAAATGATATGAGCACATCCCTTATCCTCGGTCCATAGGGCCATCCAGGGGGATGAGGGCATGCTAATAAAAGCAACCCCCAACCTCTGCTGGTTTTCTGCAGGAACACCTTGGCATCCGCTCACACACACCCCTGGGCGACAGTGTGGGATTAGCTGGCCGCCTTTTGGGGCCGAGTAGGAATTTTTCCCATCCACCCAGATTGGCCTGGAGGTGGCTGGTTTTTTGCCTACTCTGCACTGTTGCACTGGAAGGGGTTTTTGATCTGGCCCATGTTAGGAGCGGTGCCTTTAAATAGAGTAGCCCCATGGTCACCAGCACCATGATGGCAGGTCAGAGGAAGGGATACAGTGCTGCAACCTAGGGGTGGCAGCTGCACTGTGGCTTGGCTACACTGCATCTCTTTGTTGAATCTAGGTTAATAAAGTTATCGCCCTAGTTTTAACCCATTTCCTGTGTCGTGTCATTTATTTGGGGCTATGGGTGCCAAGGAACTTCATGACAGAACTCTTGTAAGATGTTCACAAGTAGCCCTGAGTAGGATCTCTAGGGCCGCTAGGACAAGCTTTGCAAAGAGGCAGGAACCACAAATCCAAGAGAAGCAGGATTGCTCATTCTGCCCTAGCAGCACTCTGGGAGCCAGCCCTACCCTCCAAATCCTCCAAATGGGAGGCTGGTTCATACACTCACACAATCCATGCAGTGGCAAAGCTCTGCATCCAGGCTGCAAGTTGAAGATGGGTTTTAAAATAATAATCTTAAGGAAACTCTCTGGGTGTGGAAACCTAGCATGTTGGGGAGAAGGCTCCAACACAGGTGTGCAGACAGAGGGAAAGCTTGAGGAGCTTTTAAACTCATTCATTTTGTGAGTGGATATGGGTTGTTAGGTTTGGCAGTAGTGGGGGGGTGTACAGTAAAATGTGGGGGAAACTCCTCAATTGGCTGGGGTGATGTGTACCCTTGGTTCAATGGAACCCTTTCCCTAAATTGCTATCTTTCTATGTGTGGTGACCTTTTTGGGGGAGAATCACACAAATCACACACCTGAAGCTTGAAGTGACACAGTCCCGGGAAGTTTAACTGCCTGGTTTTGCTGAATGTTTAAATGAGCAAATCTTCTCAGAAGACTTCAGACTGTGAGCACTGCAGAAAGAAAAGATCTGGCGATCACTAGTAGGAGCCAGCATGAGAAATGTGTCAAGAACAAGTCATGCCAGAGTCACCTCCCCTCCTTCTTCAACAGAGTTCCTAGTTTCATAGAGCATGGAGATGCTGCAGCCATTGCTGTGTGCCTTGATTTCTACCTCGTGCTTGACACAGCCCTCACAATCTCCTTCTGGACTTCTGTGGACGATGTGGCCAAAACCTCCATTTTGTTGTGCGTGTGCTTGTTCTTCCTTTTGAGATGTTTAAAATGGCTGCCTGTCCCCCATTTTGTGTTAGAGTTCCTCAGACAAAAGGTAAAGCAGCCTTGGCCTTTGATCCATCTCAGGTTTGTATTTTTCTGTCTAGAGGTCATTCTATTCCATCCGGTTTGTATTTGCCATGATTGGCTAATCTAGAGGAGGTGGGCAAAATTTGGGGGACCAGAAAGGGGAGCCGTTGAATCACAAAGAGCCATTGAATCACAAAAGCCCAATTTAGATGTTACGCTGTATGAGTGTTGTGTGGTACAGATTTGACTGGTTTCCTGGATATAGTGAACCTGGATATAGGCCCTTGGCACAGAAAGGAAGCGTACTTCTGTACCTGCATTCAACGTAACATGTGAATGACTGTGCCTGTGTACAGATCTGTACCTGTACACATTGTACACTCACTAAAGAAGAGAGCTGAATATCGCACAGGAGAACTGGATCGCTCTCAGGATAACCAAAGGAAAAGTCAACAGCAGGATCAGACAAGGCAGTGCTGAGCAGAGAGACAGGCTGACGAAGAGCTGCTGGTGAGATTCTATTAGGGCCAGCATAGAGTAAAGGATAATCACGGCATTCGCTTACCACATTGTCATTTTTCCCCTTGCTCTTATGGTTATTGTTCTTAAAATACTGTGAATGCTATTGTTTGAACTGTCCCCCCCCCACTTTCAAGTAAAAACTTCACCTTTGATTCTGTTCTTGTGTACTCTGTATTCCTTAGATGCCACAACACCCTACCTAGTGAGAGAGAGATGGAGGATCGGTTTAGTGCAGACAGCCAGGAAAAACAAACCATTCCAACTGGTAGCAGCGGTAAAGCTGATCAGATCATGGGGCTGGTTGCAAAGTTTAAGTAGCCACTCTCCTTGCTTCTCTGCTGATGCAAAGAGAGGTTGGAAGAAGCAGCCCAAGAGGCAAGAGTGGATGGAGTAGCCTGTGCCTCTCACGCCACTTCTTTCCATCTCCCCACACACCAACTGAGAAGCAGGAAGAGTGGCTTTAAAAACTGTATACCATTTAGCCGAGGGGTGGTGGTGGTTGGGGTAGAAAACTGCGAATAACCTAAACTTCTCCCCACCACGATCACTAAACTGGTATACAGTTTATACCGTGAATGGGTGAAACTGCTGACCGAGGGCCAATTTTATATGTCATAGACTGTTTTAGAAATGTGCTTGCAAAAGGGAGCTAAAAGGGCAGTTGGATATTTGTAATGAAATTTTCAACTTCAAACTTTATTCATTTCGTTGAATAATTACTAAACACATTGTGTGTGTGTGTGTGTGTGTGTGTGTGTGTGTGTGTGTGTAAGATGACTGCCTGTCCCCCATCTCATGTTAGAGTTGCTTGAGTCCTCATACTAAAGGCTAAGCAACCTTGGCCTTTTATCCAGCTGCGATTTGTTTTTTTCTGTCTGGGGGTCACTATTTTTCATCTGGTTTGTGTTTGCCCTGACTGGAAGCACATGCTATTCATGTAAAAATAAATCTATCTATATAAGCCACAGGTAAAGCAGACACCATCTACAAAAGTGGAGAACGAATGCTTCCTGAAGCTACAAGGGCAGCTCTGCCAGCCTATTTCAAAAATGCATACATACACAATAGAACATTCACAGGGTTTCCAATGATGCTTGCTGCAGCTATGAACTATTTCCTATAACTTGTATAAAGAGTGTGACACCATGGGAAGCAAAGATGCATGGGGACACCCTCCCCCTACTCCATGCCTGCTGAACAGCTGGGTAACACTCTCTGCCCGCCTTGGGTGTCCACCACTTAGCCTGGGTATTCGTCCTAGCAAGCAACAATTGTTTAAAAAAATTAAGATCATTCCCTTAATCCTTGCCCAATATTAATGTTACAGAGGGACATATTAATGTTACAGATACTGGCCACAATCCAGAGAAATGCCTGTTTCGCTCTCTACTTAGCAAATGGGTTTTAAAAATCATTTTCCTTCCAGCAGAATCCTGAATCCATGCCTTCTCTACAAACACCACACTGAGCACCATAACGCTTCAAGAGGTGGGGGGTGGGGGAGACTGATGAAGGAAAAACAGGTTTTGACTGGTCCTGGCTTGTGCAGGTCAGAAGTTGGCAATAAATGGAAGTACTGTCAGGAATGTGATAACCATATTGGGGTTATTCCTTTTGCACATGGTTAATATGCTGCTGTATTCACTGAAACTGTGAACTAGTTCTCTGATTGGCCCCTGATGCTATGCTCTGTGATTGGACTAAACTACTTCTCCTGAGGTGGTTTTGCCAAATGACATCAGTATTACCATATTTACTTTGTTGCTTTCTTTTCCGGTGTGACTCCATTGAGAGAGCTCCCAACATGCCATTAACAAATAAAGTTCTTTTCTGAATTTTCAAATGGTATAAAGGCCTCCACTCATTCAACTGATATCTAGTGGATTTTCCCCACTTCAACACCCACACGGAAAGCCACTTCTGCAATTATTTGAAAAGCAGTTTCATATGCCCTAAAAAAATCCATTCATATGCCCTAAAAGTACTTTCTGTCTTCTTATGCCAGTTTCGAACCTAATCCATCCAGTCTTACAGCTTAGGAGCAGGAGCTACTGACTGCTTGCTGCTAGAGGAGACACTTGGCCTAGCGCTGCTGCCAGCAGAGGTTTGGACCCCTGGGTGCCGCAGCCACAGGTGTAATAGCAGACCCGACATGCTGAAGTGCTTAGGGTCCTTGCCCCTTCTAACAAGTGCCTTGCAGTGGGTGCAGGCAGCACGGCTGGGATCACCAGGGCAAAGCTCAAAGTGATCCCATCCCACGCTGCTGGACTCTCCTGCGACACGGAGCCACTTGGGTGGTGGCGCTTCGGCTGGTTCCTTCTGGGGCATGCCACCACCACTGCCCTCAGAGCTGGCCTGGGAAGTCCCAGGGACAGGAAACACAGGGTTTTCCTCCTGGGCCTCCTCAGATACAACCTTGGGGCCCCCACGTGGGGAGGGCGGCAAGATATATCCAGCTGGACTGGCAGCTGGCTTCACCTGCACCACCTCCACAGCTGCCATGGGAAGAACTTCTTCCCTGGCAGGGGAGGCCCTCCCCGCTAACTGCTGCCCAGACACAGGCCCTGGCATAGGACCAGGCAGATGTGAGAAGTCCAGCCTGTGCACCAAAGCAGGGGTGGGGGTGACTCGGGGAATAGGCCCCTGACACTCCCCACCACTATGACCAGCAGCAACAACCCTCCCTCTACCTGGCACTCTTCTGCCCCTCCCAGCCATTTCTTTTGGGACATATTTTTAAAACCTTGACTCTAAAAAAAAAAAAAAAATCTGAAAGAATTGGGCAAGGGGCAGAAGTGGGCTGAGTGTCTCAGGGCAGGGGACACTTAGTTAGGAGAAGAGCCAGGAACAGGGGCTGAGCTGACTTCAATGGAGTGTACCCACCCCCTGTTGGGAATTCTCTCTGGTAAGAAAAACCCTTTTTCATTATAGCAGAGTGCACAGAGGCACAACACAACGGAATTTAGTTAGGCATGCGTGTATGCTGAGAGTAAAGTAACTTGGAGCCAGTTCATCGTTTCAAATCGATATAAGTGGTATTTATTAGAGAACTCCATTCTAGATAGGAAAGTGAGGAGATGGGATCTCTAATCTAGCTAGCTAGCTGGATGCAGATGGATTCTGCATCTTTGCACACATGGTGCAGGGGAGAGGAGCTTGCATGTTGCGAGGTAGAAGGAAGGGAAGGGAAGAGAGAGAGAGGAAGGAAGTGGCTGGAAGGAAGGAAGTGTCCCTGAGAGCAGCAATCTACATTCTAAAGGGATAGTGTCAGAGCAGTAGAGAAGAGATGACCAGTGTCTTGACCCTCTAACCCTCTGACTCACTAGTCTGTCCTCCTATGTCATTGAGACAAGAGACAGCGCAAAGTCCTTCGCTTCCAACACCCCCCCACACCCATTGCCAATGTGTTGTGGTGCTGCTGATGCACTGCACAGAAAATGGGCTTGGACTGGAAGCAAGCTGAGGGGCAAAATGGGCACAGCGTGGAGAAGGCTGGAGGCTGGGAAAGCTCAAAGCTTTCTTTGTTTAAAGGCTTGAGTTGGGGGTGGGGGGTAAATGAGCACAGTGAGGAGGCTAGAGTGTGTGCCCACTCAGAGCCTGTAGGCTGCTGAGCCGAGAATAAATACAAATATAGGCTGCTGGTGGACTTGTGTGGGTGGCTCAAGGCTTAGAGAATCTTATTACTAATATATTATGGGCAAAGAGGGCTGGAGGACAGGCTTCTGTTTTTTAAAAATGAAAAAAAAATCATTGGGATGGGAAAAAAGAATTGTTTTTTTAAACCATGAGGCTACGCTACGCTTCTAACCACCTACTAGTATTAGCTAACGGGGATCCCTCCCACAGAAAGAACCCCCTTTTAAACTAAACAACACACAATTTTTTAAATTCAATTGCAACCCAAACCTCCCTCCAAGCAGAAATAATCCCAAGAATTCCAGAGATGTACGTGTGTCTGTGTGTGCTTGGTTTTATAAAGGGTACTCACTCAGTCTAGGACTTCACCCATGTTGCGTCCAGTTGTCCACTTCTGTGGTCTGCTCTCTGCTGAGTCTACTCTTTCTTCTTCAATCTTCTTCTCCTTCGTCAGTCTTCAGATTTGGAAGGGGTGGGGCTGAAGCAAAAGCCTGGAAAATTGTGGGGGGGAAGGGGTGGCTGGCCAGGTGGCCAGTGGCCACAGGGGCTCTGGGGCTGGTGGCTGGCACAGAAAGCAGGCACAGGCAGGCAGTGGTTCTCTCAGAAGTAGGAAGGGGGTTAAAAAAGAATTCTCTCTTCTTCTCTATTCCTGAATTAGCAGCAGGAACAAAAAAGCAATGCAGCAGAGAATCCACTCCAGGCTGGCACACAGCAGGGGCAGGCAGGCAGGGTGGCAAGGCAGGCTGGGCTCAGGCTGGCAAGGGACGGCAAGGCAATAGTCAAGGCAAAGCAAAGCTCTCTCTCTCTTTCTCCTCCCATGAGGCAGAATGGTGGCTGCTGCCTCTTTAAATCTATTCAAAAATCCCTCCTTGAACTCCCCCCACCCTTGCCCCTTCTTCGACTCTTCCCCTGGCCGATGCAGGGACAGTCAGCAGTGGCAGGAGCCAAAAGAGCCAGTCTGGAACCAGGAGGGAATTGTCAGCAAATCAGTCCATGCTTTTGTTCACCAATCTGAAGCTTGGAAGGGCGAGACATTCAAAAAGATGACAAAGCACCAAATGGAGACTGCACGGAGATCTCCACAAAATGGAGGTCCGAAACAACCAAACATTCAGCTCTGAAATTTGAGCGATTTGTTTTGGACCCGAATCTGGCTGGGCTAGCAGAGGGGCGATTTGTTTTGTATACAAATTGCCCCAAACAGCTAGATTTGGATACAAATCGTTCTGTACCCAAATCGTTTTGCACAATGCTAGTATGAAGATGATGTTCTAAAACAGAGAGATGTCAATAAATTCACAAGCGAGCAGAGGAGGGCTTCGTGCATCATCAGCTTTATATAGCCCTGCAAACTTTAATTTACTAGAGCAAATCTTTAGCTAAGGTTTTAATTGCATATAAAAATGTGTCTCCCAAATATTCCATTCATAAGAAGATGGATTTTTCCTTCCTTCAATGAGTGGTAGTTTTTGCACATTATAATGTTTAAAAAAGATAAACGGACCCATTCCTTTGGAACCACAAAGGTTACCTTCGTGTTGCAGTGTGTACATTTATTTACATCCAATCACTTTATTAATTGATCAATTGTTTAACAGCCAGGGAATTAACTGATTTAAAAAAGATCTTTAGTTGACTAACAGACTTTAATATTTATAGACTGTTTGCTACTTTGGCATATTGGTAATTCAACTGACATTTGTAAGATCAAATTTGTACTCCTCTTTCTGGTTTATTAAACCAGTTTCCTTAACAGGACAATTTACTAAGTCACTTTCACCTGCCTTTACAATTCAAAAATGCCTTTAGCCTGTTTAGCCTGAGCCAGCCTATATGAACAATTTCTGTCCCCCTCCACCCTACCGTCACAACTTGCTTTCAGTATACAATATACATTCCCCTACTTTTGCAAGAAAATGAAAACAAGGATGATGGAAAAACCTAGAGAGAAAGCCTCCTCTAAATATTATTTTTTACACCACACACAGAAACTATACAGAGAAAGGGAAGGGAGAAAGATGTTTTACAGAAAGTGCTGATATCTGGCTGTTCTCATGCACAACCAAGACCGGGCTAAGAAAGCCAAGCCCAGTCTTGGCTGTGCATGAGAACCAGTGTTCTCTCTAACTGTGAATTCCCAGACGTTGTTGACTACAACTGCCAGAATCCCCAGCTTCAATGACTTTTGCTGGGGGGTTATGGAAGTTGTAATCAACAACATCTGGGAATCCCTGTTAGAAGGAACAATGATGAGAATGCCAGGACAACACCCGATCCTAGCAACCAGGGGTGTAACTACCATTAGGCAAGGGGAGGCGGCTGCCTGGGAGCCCCCACGCCTCGAGGGGCCCCCCAGAGGCAAGTCACATGTGAAGTGAGTGTGTGTGTATCAGCGAGGGGCCCATTTTAAAATTTTGTCTCTGGGCCCACTCCAGCCTCGTTACGCCCCTGGTGCCCTATATCACCTTACTTATACTTTATTTATCCTATTTGTTATACAAACGGTTATTGCAGTCTGAGAAATAATTAGAAACAATTTTCTTGAGTGAAATCTGTTTGGCACTGTAGCTTTATGTCTACTTGACACGAATTTTACTCTACAGATAGTGTTTAAAAGAATAGCCATAGACAAAAGAAATGGTTGAAGCTGGAATATATAAATGATATTTCTACTGCAAATTATGATACAGAATGCTGGCTCCTGATTCATTTTCATTCTAAGCTTTATTAGGGAAACAGTATCAGGGGTATTTCTAAAAGAAGAACAAATAGTTTAGCTCTCAGGTTCATCATGGCTCACCAGCTATGATGCTGTCTCCATTCCTTTGGGTCTGAAACATCTGTAAGGCAATTTTTAAGAAAACCTGCCAATGGAAATAGCTCTCTCTGGAAATTAAAGAAATATCTTCAGGCTTTACATCAAAAATCCCATAAATGGACAAGTGAACATATTAAAATATTTACAGAATACATATACTCAAGACATTTGGATAGCAACACAATCTCTCGTTGTGAATACAGACAAATAGGATAGTGGAGAAATTTTCCTTTTTCCAAATTTCTACAGATTTCATGCTTAAGGCATTACACTCCAACTTGTTCCCTGAAAACCACAAAAGGGATGAGTGAACTCACACACTCTTCCCTTGAGCATAAGCCAAGTTGCAAAGATGTATTTGGGAGTAAATGCCAGTCGACTTCTGTTGCCAAATTCATTGTGGGGAGGGGCAATCTTTTTAGTGGTAGCACACACGCTTGGCATGCAGAAGATCTCAAGTTCAATTCCTGACATCTCCAGGTAAGACTGAGATAAGACCCCTTTCTGAAATTCTGGAGAGCTGTTGCCAGTACAATACTGAGCTCCACTGACCAATGGTTTGACTCCATTTAAGGCAGCTTCACATGTTCATATGTATGCTCATGGAGGCTCCACTCTTTTACACCAGATTGGTCATACCTCGCATTGAGCAGGGCAAATATGGGGAAATGGTAGGCAGTAAGGATCTCACAGAAACTCTTACTGGAGAAAAGATCACAGCAGGGAAAAGGAAGTCAAGAGCAGAGGTTTCCTTCCCTACCTCTCTTCATTTAGCTGTAACTTGTCACAGGTCCCCAACCTATTTTATTTAGTTATTCAGCTACATCTTTTCAAGGCTCAGGTTAGGGAAGAAACATTGGTTGACATGATGTGCAACCCTGGAGTCGCTGTGGAGTCCCAAAGCAGCATCAGGGCTGCTAAGAACAAAGGGTTGTACTAGCAGTGCTTCCTTTGTTTTCTCTACTCACAACAATGGTGAAACCAACAGAAATACTGCTAGCACAACTGTTAATTCTGAGCAGCCCTGTCACTGCCTTAGGATTCTGCTGCAGCAGCCCAGGGCAGAGCGTTAGGGCAATGTAAGGCTCTACATCATGTCAGCCACTAATACAACAAAATCTGAGAGAATGAATGCCGATTAGAACTAGGGCTCCAATTTGAAGTTCAAGTAGATCAAAAGAAGTAGAGTAATCGATTAAAAGATGCTGACTAAAAAGGTTCAGTGAATTAATCTAATCAAGGTGCAGCTAATAATTTGTTTATAATACACATCCTTGGGAGGGGACCTGCAGATGTGCCATTCCAAAAAGGCTTTCTCTCCTGTGTGAGAAAGAAGCAGAGATGCCTAAGGCAGTGCTCACTGCAACATATGCATGTATCCCCTGACAACAAATTATGCTTTTTAAACTTAGACTTATCCCAGTAAGTCTAAGTTTTAAAAGCATAATTTGTTCTTCTCATCTGCAAATTATGCAGATTTAATTGATTAGCCAATAAACTGACTAAAACTTACATGATCAATCAACCAAGATTTTTTAATTAGGTGACAACACAATAAAGAATATTGAAAAGTCACACTGTACATCATTATTCTTAGCCATCAGTTCAAAAGGTTTTTTCAGCCTTTTCAACATTGTTTAGACTAAGACTTCGTTGAGTGTCCAGGGGACGCAAGAGCAACAGCTGTGAAACACCCATTAGGTGCCCATTTTTCTCATTATGTGGTTCTTGTTTGGAATTAGCACACAGATATTACAGTCAGTTGAGTGGGCTCATCCTCAGAGAGGAGAAGTGATCTTGGGCAGGAGAGCTGGTCTTGTATTAAGCAGATTTGCATTTGGATGGGTGACTACATGTGAGCACTGTAAGTTGTACACCCCTTAGTGGATGGGGCTGTAGCTCAGTGGTAGAGCATCTGCTTTCATGCAGAAGGCCCCAGGTTCACTACATGGCATCTGCAGGTAGGGCTGGGAGAGACTCCTGCCTGAAACCTTGGAGAACTGCTGCCAGTCAGTATAGATAATACTAAACTACATAGACGAATGGCCTTCCTTGGTATGACAGCTTCCTATGTTCCATCTCCTTTGAACCAAATCCCCCCTTACTCTCTGTGCTTGCTTTTCTACCCAGTCAGGTGAGATTTTGTGCCTTTGTGCTGCCAAAGTACAAAGGTGCATCCCTTATCTGCCACAGTTTTGAAGGTGCAGGACAGAGGTGGCTCCAACTCCTAGTATTTTTCCAGCAATTGTACCAGAACTCAACTAAAGGCAGAAGTCCTTTTCTACCCCATCAATCAATCAATCAATCTCTCCCACATACACACACACTTCTAGTCCAATGGACGACTGCTTTGCAAATAGATTAAGTCAGAGGCTTAGAGCAGTGGGTAGCACTGGCAAATTCTACTAGAATCTCAGCTAGAAATGTCTAGGTAAGCAGGCTTCTCTATATGACCACCCTATTTTAGCTGACTGCTAGCTTATTTTTTGCAGCTCTGGATAAAGCACATTTGCATTTTCTTTCATGCCACTAATTACTACCTTTTTTGGACAGGTTCGCAGGGGTGAAGACAATATTCTCTTCCTATAATCTCCTAGTGTAATTATGCATTTCTGCTACGATTCAGCCCTTATAAAATCCACCATTTACTTTGAAAAGCATTCAGATGAACTTTGGTCTGCTAGATATAAAAGCGGGTAAAGTTACTGTTGGATTGCTGGACTCAGTGAAAGAAAGTGGACACTAAAAAAACTCTGCAGGTTATATTATTTGTAGCATTTCTCTTTAAAATCTGTGAACCGCAAAAAACCAAAGCAGCAGGGAGTAATGAAATATATTTTTCATATTCTCACTTTTCATGTCAACTACTTTTTATTTTTTAAAAAAACTGTTTCTTCTATAATATAGAATTTTAGAAATGCTTTCCAATAAGTGAGAGTAATTAGAACTAAGTGCCTACCTATTTATACATGAAAATGTATAAATGACTGCCCTCTTCACTGAGTCCATTTTAAACATTTGCTTTCTTTTAAAAATTCACATCTGTTCATTTTGTATTAATGGTTTCTTTTCTTTACAGGTAATATTGTTTGATAAATGCTTCAAACTTCCTTAATTCTGCGGTGTAGTTCAGATAAGAATTCAGATTATAATTGATCTTTTATCACTATATTTCCTATATTTGGGAGTATCTTAGCCTTGATGTCCTTCTGGTGGAAGAATGAGAAGGAAAGAATAAGTTTGTGTCAGGTACCTAGCATCCTGGTAGCTTTGAATAGCTGTGCATGGCCATGCCCAGGAGACAGTCAGGATGTTCTTCACATGATGACTTGTGCCTGGGGACCAGAGTTCCCTCTAAGAGGGACTCCCAGATGTTGTTCACTACTACTCCCAGAATTCCCTGCTGAAATGGCCTTGGCTGGGGATTCTGGGAGTTGTAGTCAACAACACCTGGGAATCGCTCTTAAATGGAACACTGCTGGAGACTAGAGACTGCCATGATGCTTGCTGGGCAGACAAGACCACTGTTATCAAGGCAACAAAGCATGTGATGAAATGTGATTGGAGAATAAACTGTATAGAGATATCTGAATAGGAACAGGTTCAATCCCATACTAAGTGTGCCCAGGGGTGCACCTAGGTAATTTGAGTGCCTGGACTGCCTAGCCATGAGCCCCCCCTGTGTGAGCCTCCCGCCACATAAGGCTCCCTGAAAACCTCCTTGGGGGGGGGTGTTGCCAAACCTCCATTTTTGTTTTTTGTTTTTAAATCATTACCGTGGCTGAGAGGTGGCAGGTGGGGGAAGTGGAGCAGTCCTTCTCCCCTCTTCCCCCTCCTCCGGCGGGGGCTGGAGTGATGCTGGGCCCATCCATTTGGGCCAGCGTCTTCTTCCAACTGTGGGGCGCGACTACACAGTTGAGAGATTTCCACAAGCCTGTGACTTCACAGGCTTGTGACGAACAGGTTTTACAGGCCTCTGAACAGGTTTGAAAGACTGGTGATTCAGCTGGGTTGAAGGCGGAGGGATACCTTTAAGGACTGGGGAGGGTGCTCCTACCCTTCTGCCATATTTACCCCACCCATTCTGCAGTTTAAAAGGGTCCGGTGTGGTGGCAGCGTGCCTCCCTGCTGCCTCCTTGCCTCCTCGGAACAGAAGTGACCAGAAGTACCTGATGCACGTGCACACATCAGACATGTGTGCATGCACGCCGGGTACTTCTGGTCACTTCCGGTCCAAGGAGGCAATGGGGCGGCAGGGAAGTACACTGCTGCTTCATCAGACCCTTTCAAACTGCAGCATAGGTGAGGTAAATATGGCAGGAGGGTAGGAGCACCCTCCCCAGTCCTTAAAGGTATCCCTCTGCCTTTGAGCCACCCCGCTCCCTGTTCCATGAACATCCCTAGTCTCTATGTGTCCCTACACCTGTAGAAATTTGAATCAAATTGGCTTGGTGCTTCATAAGTTAGCGCAGTTATGCCTCAAACGTTTACGAGTTCACCATAATGAATCAGGATTGGTGACATCATTACAACCTATGTCATTGAGGTGTCCCTACAACTATACCAAATTTTATTCACATTGATCCAGGTATTGCAAAGTTGATGGATGTGGGGGGGACACATACACTGATTGGACACATACACTGATTGGACACACAGAATGCCGGGTAATCTCATAAGCTTACTTTTCTTAAGGAAAATAGGCTAACAAACTAATATCGACATCCAACCTGACCAATCTCAAATAAGCCTCAAATAAACCTAGATTTGAAACTCACTTCAAATCTTGGTTTCAGATCTAGGTTTCTTTAAGGGAAGTTGGTTAGAATAAAACAAGGTGGGTCTGTTCAGATGTCATGAATGATCTTTATTAGTAAGCTAAATCAGATTTTTTTGTGAGACACACAGAGAGGCCAGAAGAGGGGAGCATACACTGCCAAGACTCAGGGACATGATACAGAACCAAGCTTGAACTGTAGTTCCGCATGCACTTGAACTGTAGTTCCGCTTGGTGACTGAAAAAGCCCAATAAGTCAGATTATTAATTACATGGATTGTAGGAAATTGGGGACATACAGAAATACAAAAACACAGATATTTTAAAAGCTTACTTAAGACCGTGCTCCTGGCATAGCCAGTGCACAATAGGCCTGTATTCTTCCCACTGGCGTGTGGCCCCACCAGTGGGGCATGCATGCCACCCACTCATCCGTGGTGTGGGGGACCTGCCTCATTCACCTATTACCACCTGATCTGCTGCTCCTGCCTACTCACCAGCCACCTCCCAAATTCAGGAATCAGGAAAGCCCCAAACACACCCTTATTGCTGTCCACTGGCCTAGAACTGGCTGGGAATGCAAGATGCACTGAACAATCAATCAGTCAACGCACATGTTTCCTGTGTCTGCATTCAGGCTGGTAGAGAGCAGGAAAGCCTCAAGTGGGCAGCAAGGGAGTGGCAAGGTGTGGCAAGCAAGGGGGCAGCATGTTGAGTGAGTAGTGAGTGACAGCAAGAGGAGTGGCTGGTTGGTGGAGGCAGGGGGTGGGGAGGGGAGGAAAGCAAGGCAGCTCTGGAGGCAGCATGGCACATGTTCTTCAGAAGCATCTGCATAATTATAGCTCTGCCCCTGGTTCCTAAGTATATTTATTTTAGTCTCTATTATTTCATGGCTGCAGTAGTCATAGGTATTTCCAGATCTGCTCTCAATATGGTGCCAAATAATATTAGCCCTTCTTCAATGTCATGCTCACAGCCCAGAGGAGTCTGCATGTGCCCCAAGAGTACTCACTGTAGATGAAGGAAGGAGGGAGCACTGGTCAGATGCAACTGAAGTCCAGAAGCTGCTGTGGATTACAAGTCAAGGAGTTGCAGCAGAGAAACAAGAGTCAAAAATTCAGACAAGGAAAGCTTTAGTCAAGGATCAGGAAACTGTTCTTGGAGCTAGCAGCAGAAAGAGGACTCCCTGTAGCAAACAGTTGCTACCAGCAAAGGTCCAAAGCCAGGAGAGCCACACCCTTTCCTGCAAGATGAGGTGACTCCTGAGTAAACCGCAGGTAGTCCTCCTCTTGGGTAGAACCATCCTCAAGCAAATGTCCAGCAGCCAGGCATGTACTCCTGCACCGATCTTGGAGGCTTTATTGAGTTTTGCTGCACCTTTGCTGGAGGAATCTTGCAGGGGCTTCTCTAAAGCACTGAGAGACTAGAGAGGGGTCTTGGGGAGCTACAATTTGTGAGGGTCCTGTGAGGGTTAATTTTTCAGAAGCAGGGTCCAATGTGAATCTAGGGACTGGGACTGAAGGAACAGGACCATAAGGTGGTGGAATAGGGTCTGGGACGCCTTCTGGACTAGGGTCTTGAGTGGCTCATCTAAGGCTGAAGGGCCAAGAGTTTGAGCCATGCTGTTCTCCTCAGGTGTTTCATAGGCTTCAGGTTCCTCATCCGAAGAGAGGCTGACTTCCTCTTGAGTGTCTATGCTAAGCTCAGAGCCTGGGTCATGGTGGTTACTGACATCAGATGACAAATGCATGGGCTAAGCATATTTACCAATAACTAGACTTGACTAGCAAGCCAGAGGTTGTCAGTTCGAATCCCAACTGGTACGTTTCCCAGACTATGGGAAACACATATATCGGGCAGCAGCAATACAGGAAGATGCTGAAAGACATTGGGGCGCTTCTCACAATCAGCAAAAATTGGGCTAGCAGAGGCTAACCCGATTTTTGGTGACCGTAAGAACCACAGGGCTCGCAGCCGAGCGCTCCAGCAAACCTGCTTTTTATGATCGTGAGTAGCTGCGGCGCACCTTTGTGCCACACCTACTCATGAGTAGACCCCCGGTCGGGAGGCTTAAAAGCAGCCTCCTGGCTCGGGGGTCTCCCCAGTATGCCCTGCGCAGTTGCGCAGAGCATACTGGGGCTTGCAGGGGCTGCACGGCCCCTGCTTCCCCCCACCCCCGCCAGCTCTGTCTCGGGGCCAGCCATCATGTGGGCGGCCAATCCAGCCACCCAGGGCTCCCTGCCTGCTTGTGAGCGGGGAGAGCGGGCTTAGCCCGCTCTTCCCACTCACCAGGAGAAACCGGGTCTCACTGATCATGAGACCCGGTCCATTATCTCATGCTGCGCGGGAGGAGGCAATGGTAAACCCCTCCTACCAAAGACAACCACAGAGCTCTGTGGCTGCCAGGAGTCGACACTGACTCAATGGCACACTTTACTTTAAACCATATTAAGTTCAATTTCTTGGAAAGTGGTGAATCAATCAATCAATCAATCAATCAATCAAATATTGAACTTCCAAGCATACATATTTTGAGACAGGCTATAAAAGTAACTTTTGCAGAAATACCAAATCAGTTACTTATCATTGGGGAAGGAGAAATGTTCACATCTTTGTACATTGTACACTACACCCACTTTTATTCATCAGCATAAAAGATCCTTAAATCCTTCTTTATGTGGTTTGCAGATTTAAACACTGAAAAATCTATATATTCATAGCTCTGTGAATTCTATCTATGTTTTCACATAATAAATATTCTCTATGACTATCTTTATTCATTTTAATGAACTTTTATCCTCATTAGTTTCTCTAAATGCACCAGTTTGTAAATTGGTTTAATATATTTTAAACCGCAATGGCAGAATATTTCTTGATGCACATGCAAATTAGAGTACTAAAAAATGGAAGCTATAGTAATTTTTAAATTGCTATGCCCTGAACATAGCAATTAAAAATAATTGCAACCTTTCCACTGTTTTATAAAAGTTCTTTAGTTTGGAGGTACCAAAGTCTCTTGCCTGTGGAAGAAATTGTAATATTTGTTGGTGCATTCTGTATCAAATGATGCCACAGGAGAGTGAACTGTAGAACAAACTTTCCTTACACTGCAACTCTAAATACAACTGCAAATAATCTCAAAATGGCTGCTGCTGGTGTTTCTTCAGACTCTTCTCTTCTTCTCACATGGAACACATTGGCTCCTACTAAGATTATAGAAATGACTTGAACTGATTGTATTGCTTAATATTCATGCCATGCCTTAAATAGCAAAGAGATCAGATATTACACATTTTTAAAGTCAGAATTTAAACTCTTTCAGAGTGTGATAACAAGAATTCTGGTAACCATTCTTTGCTTATCAGAGATCAAAATAAAGTTTGATTCATTGATGGTAATCATTCATCACCTCAATCTCATGACCACTTCTGATGCATATATGGACAAATCCAGCCATGATTAGTCCATATGAAAACAGGTCTTTTACATGTGCAGAGCTGTCCCCTTTACTGAAACCTGATATGCACAGGAACTCCATATGTATATTGATGTGTTCTATCTCTCATACACATCCCTTACATAAGTCCATCCCCTTTGCTTGGGAGATCACCTCATTCAGACCCAGGCTGTGGTGGGTTGGATGAGGGTTAATAGAGATTGAATCTGGACAAGATGGAGGTAATGTTGGTCAGCAGGAGAGTCAATGAGTTGAGGAGATTCTACCGGTACTGGATAGGATCACACTTCCCTTTAAAGAGCAAGTACACAGCTTGGGAGTATTGCTGGACTCAGCTCTCCTTTTGGAAGCTCAGATGGAGGCGGTAGCAGGGGTGCCTTTTGCACATCTCCGGCTAGTGTGCCAGCTGCATCCCTTTCTCGAGCAGGCAGATCTGGCCACAGTTACCTATGCCTTAGTCATGTCATGGCTGGATTACTGTAACATGCTTTACGTGGGGCTGCCCTTGAAGAATATTCGGAAATGGTAGCTAGTGCAAAATGTGACAGCTGGGATTTAATCTGGAGCTGCCCACTTGGATTCCATCACATCTATTTTGAAAGAGCTGCACTGGCTACCAATTTGTTTCTCAGTCCAATTCAAGGTGCTATTTTTGATCTTTAAAGCCCTTAATGGTTTGAGCCCTAGGTACCTGAAAGAATGCCTTCTCCCAAATGTTGCTGCCTGCTTGATGAGGTTATCTGCAGGGGCTCAGTTCCAAGGGCCCCCAATGAGGGAGGACTAGCTGTCATGCATGCGGGACAGGGCCTTCTCAGTTGTTACTCCCAGACTCTGGAATTCTCTCACGGTGGCCATCTGCTCCTCATTCTCCATCAGAGTTTTTAGAAAGTGTGTGAAATCTTGGCTTTTCCCCAGGTTTTTATATGATTATTCCTATTGCTGCTGCTTTGTATCTTGTATGGTTATATTGCACTTCTTGGTTTTTAAAAAATATTTTAGTCTATCCTAGCTGATATTTTAATTGTGAAATTTTTGTAGTTTTGTTTTAGTTTTTGTGTGAACCACCTTGAGATTGTTTTAATGAAAGGCAGTATAGAAATTTAGCAATAAACACATTCTTGTGGCTTTCCACATTCCACAGAGATCTCTAGATTTCTCTCAGATAGTTCCCATTAATTAATATCAAACTCGCTATTAAGTAACATTAACTTGGCATCCTGTCTATTAACCAGGAATCACCCTTTCAAAAGAATTCCTGGCCTTCTGCCATAACACTGTCTTATCCATCTTATCATATTAGGGTTGCCAACTAGGGACTCTTTTTTTTTTTTTTTTTGCATTAGGTGGAATAGAAACTACTTTAGGGAAACAGCTTTTTTTGTTTTGCATGTGTTGTGGTGTCTAAAGTTCTGGGGAGAAGCTGGAATATTTTGTTCACTCAGAACACATTGCTCTTATAAGCAGCTTCTCTTCTTCTGTCTCCAGCCTCTTCCTACTGACCAGCCATCCAATGAGGAAGCTAACTTGGCAAATAGACACCTTTTAACGTGGTGATTCTCTTCATTTAGCAGGGGGAGAGTAACTGGCCCTATCAACCCCCAGTACAGTACATCCTGTGACTGTTGCTGGTGTCTGTCTTATGTTTCTTTTTAGATTGTGAGCCCTTTGGGGACAGAGATCCATCTTATTTATTTATTGTTTCTTTGTGTAAACTGCCCTGAGCCATTTTTGGAAGGGCAGTATAGAAATCAAATAAATAATGCTTCAGTGGCAGGTTGCAGTTCCACATGATGCCGGATCATGGATCAGTGGGCCCAGCAGGTGCAGCTTGCTTCTTTCATATGGTGGCGTTGGCGGCAGCAGTGAGAAGTTAGCAGTTAGCTAACTAGCTGTGCTCAGCAGGTAGCTAACTAACTTTACTCAGCTACCAGTAACCCTTGATAACTGAGTAAAAAGTAGGGATGAGAGGTGCCGAAACAAATTCGGCGTGGGGTGAGCAGTACCTTTAAAAGGAGTCAGTAAGGTCTTACCTGTCCCACTTCCTCAAGCCTCTGACACCCTGCGCCGCCCCATCACAGTGCTCTTCTAAGCACATCTGCTCAGTGAAAGTGGCTGCTTGTGCCCCTGGCTCCTTTAAAGCACCATGCTGCAGTAATAGGCTGCTGCTCCCAGCATGCACCAACGCCATTTCCATGCTGATGCCGCATAAGGAGCAGCATCCCATTGCCATGGCACTTTTGTTGGAAGTTAAGGACTTTGCGCTGTCTCTTGTCTCAGACAGTGAAGGACAGACTAGTGAGTCAGAGGGCTAGAGGGTCAAGACATTGGTCATCCCTTCTCTACTGCTCTGACACTATCCCTTTGGAATGTAGATTGCTAATTTCAGGGACTTCCTTCCTTCCAGCAACTCACTTCCTCTCTCTCTTCCCTACCTGTTCCTACTACCTGTTCCTACAACATGGCAAGCTCCTCTCCCTGCACCATGTGTGCAGAGAAGATGCAGAAGCGTGCCCATCTCTGTGACGGGCGCGCGTGCAAAGGACTGCTGGGAGTTTTTTCAAGCAACGTTGGGGAAGGGGCAGCAGGGAGGTGTCCTGCCACCCCAATTACTCTTAGGATTTTGGCGCCAGAGCGGGAAAGCAGCGGGAGGGGTAAGTAAACCCTCCCGCCGCTCTTAAAGGTATCCCTCCACCCAAACCGGACCGCCCAGGTCCGGAGGCTTTTTTAATGGCCTCCGGACCGGTCCGGGCCCATCCCTAGAATCCATCTGCATCCAGCTAGCTAGCTAGATTAGAGAACCTAACTCCTCACTTTCCTATCTAGAATGGAGTTCTCTAATAAATGCCTTTTATATTGATTTGAAACTATGAATTGGCTCCAAGTTACTTTACTCTCAGCATACACGCATGCCTAAGTAAATTCCGCTGTGTTGTGCCTCTGTGCACTCTGCTATAATGAAAAAGCGTTTCTCTCACCACAGAGAATTCCCAACAACTTTAAAGGAACCAAGGGCTGCCGCTATCACAGAGCAGCTTTGCTTCGAAGAGCAATGCGATGGGATGGTGTGGGGTAGCGGAGGCTTGAGAGAAGGGCAGGTAAGACCTGCCTGCCTCCTTTTAAAGACACCCCTCCCCACCCCCCGGGATATTGCTGACATGTTTCATGCATATCCTTAGTAAAAAGGCACTTTTTAAAGTGGTGAATTTCTTCTATTTATCAAGGCTGGCCTTATCCAACCCAGCATTCCTTTAGTGGCTTATGCTGATGTTACCTTGTGTTTCCTTTTAGATTGTGAGCCCTTTGTGGACAGGGGAGCATCTTCTTATTATTTATTTTTCTTTGAAAACTGCTGTGAAACCTTCTGTTGAAAAGCGATATATAAATGTTTATAGTTGCAGAGAACAGCAAGCAAATGGGAGAGACCATGCAGGCACGGCTGTGCCAGCATGCAAAGAGGCTGGCTTGGTGGCTAGCTGGCTGCCCTGCCGTGAGCCAAGAGGTAAAGTTGCTGGCATGGCTAAGGAGGGCAGGCTGGGTGACCCGTGAGGGTGGAGGACAGAGGACTGTCTGTATGGTAAACCAAACCAGGTGAGAAATTTACGGTTAAGTAGCAGGGGCCTTGAGAACTCTGAACCTAAACGGCGGATTGAGCAGACATAGTCAACCCTACTCAATCCTGGTCATCAGCTTCACAATAGTGAGTTGCATTTATTCTCAAATTATCCAATTTTCAATCAAAATATGCATATATAATACCTATAAACATATGCAAATTTTATGCCAAGTGGAGATTTTTGGAGACTTTTGTGTGTGAAAAGTATCCTCTATTTCTACTTTTTGGGTAATGCATATTGATTTTTTTCACCATATAGACCTGGCAACCCTATATTATATTCCCTTCCATCTTATTATATACCCTTCTGTCTCATTCTCGTGTGTGTGTGTGTGTGCGTGTGCCTCTTTTAATTGATGAAAGCCTGGTAATCTCTTCTTAATTCATTTACGTGTGTGACCTCATATTTTGATCTTTTTCTGACAAAGTGTTTTCCCCATCCAGTCTCCAAAGGAATTTATGTGTAGGTTTTGAAAGCCTATGGAATAAAGTGGAAAAGATTTTTATTTTTTTTAAAAACAAATCTCTGCACTGCAATTTGGTAGCAGAATCTTGTACCCTTGAGATGACAGCTCTGTGTTAGAAAGGAATAAAAATCTTTTTTCCAGATGTATCTTGCTAAATGGAGCTCTGAGGTAAAGAGACTTGCTTTTATGGGGTGGTGGAGATGCACTCTAGCTTCACTAATGGACTGACATTATTTTAACTAGACATTAAAAGCATAGTTGTAGTAGGAAAACACACTGCCTTTTATCATCATAGCTATTTCATTTTTAAGGCATGCTAGAGCTCTGCACTGGTAGTCCCCATAAAACAAGAGAGAAATTGTACCTTTGTGAGATACACAAAGAAAAAAAATCTTTATATCGCTCTAAGTAATCAGCATTGAAAACAAAATGCCTGTGCCGAAGGAAACTTTCAATGCAATCATTTCAATGTGAAGAATATAAGTACACATGTAATCATTCCCCCTCCCTACACACCTCTAACCACTTGCACTACAGAACAAAAGGTGTTCAAAAGGAGCACAATTGTTGGTCCGAAAACAGTTTAGATAAATGGAAGCCATGAAGCTGTCTTTAAAAAGTTATTGACCTGTAGGCCACTATCCCAATGCCACTACAGTGGCTGGGTTGAACCAGAGTGATTTCTGCACAGATATAAAGATCCCAAGTTTGATGTGATGTTGCTCTGATGTAAAGAAGGCTGCTCACATGACTGTTATGGGGTAGGACACTTGTCCTACCCACCTTCAGGAGCTGTGCCTGCTCCCAATTTCCAATTATGCTAGCAAAAACCAAGGTAGGAGGAGTGAGGAATACAGGAGAACCTCAGTATTTATGGGGATTCTATTCTGTACTGCTGCCACGGATATGGATATCGTGAGTATCAAGGTCTTTCAGATCGTAGGGGTTAGGTTCCCGGTCAGCCAAAATGGGCTGTAAATTGGCCGAAGACTGGCTGAATTTCAGGGGGGAGCTTCTTACCATGATTTTCTGCTCCCCCTGAGTTGTTCTGTGCCCACAAATCAGCTGAAAATTGGTGTGTTCCCCCCCTATTTTTTTTTTTTTTTTACAAAGATGGGATCCATTTTGTAGCTCCATCAAAGAAAATGGTGGCCAGAAATGACCTCTGTGGTCATTTCTGGCCACCTCTAACCCATGGATACGCAAGGTCGGCATGTTCTCTCTCTGCCCCCACATATGCCAAGATCGGGTGTCTTTTCCCAACCATGGATACGCGAATCCACGGATGTGGAATCTGTGGATAATGAGGTCCACCATCTGTATATACTGCCTAGAGACACACATATCAGGCAGTATATAAATATGATAGGGAGATAAAATGATGAAGTTATAACAGGTGCTGCAGTTCTTATTTTATCTTGTTAAGTGCCATTCAAGTAAGTATTTGAGTCCCTGCTCCCAGGAGCTTACAAAGGAGCTTGACAGTAAGGAAAGAGGGGTGGGAGAGGCTGAGAAACTCCTAGGGATTAATGTGGATAGCAATGGAATTATGTATACTTAAGAATGGGATGAAGGCAGGGGTGTATCTAGGCTAGGGCAGGTAGGGCACGTGCCCTGGGCGCCACCTGAAGGGGGCGCTGTTGTTTTTTTTTTGAATTTTTAAAAATGGCCACAGAAAACAAAATGGCCACCGTGCATGCTCAAATGGCCTCTGTGAGGCCCTAGGCCATGCCAGGCCTTGCAGAGGCCATTTGAGCATGCACAGTGGCCATTTTGTTTTCTGTAGACATTTTTTTAATTTTAAAAAATGGCCACTGCACATGCTAAAATGGTCTCTGCGAGGCCCTAGAGGCCAGCAGGGGGAGGGGGAACCTTTGCAGATCCCCCATGGCCATTAGGAAGCCGTCGAAGGGGCTACAGGTAACATTTTTAATAATATAAGTCACTGTACACATATTCAGTTTGGCACTATGTACAGAGAATCAGGGCTTGTGAATACTGAGCTGAAGCTTATGAGCTAGGATTGTATTCATTTTGCTCTTACTTTGCTTCTTGTGATAAGTGAGTTAAATGTGATTTCTTAATCATATGGCTATTAATGGTGAGTTCGTTTTTGAATCGGTGTGATACCCTTAGTATTAAGGCCCACTGGGAGTTTCTTGCTCTTTTTCTCTCATTTTAACTGTCTTTCTGAAATACTAGAATCTATTCCAAGCAGTGACACAGTTTACTCTGCATATCCTTTAATTATTCCCAGAGTATCTGGGAAAAGTAAAATTCTCCATTTATTTTAAATATTAAATATTTAATAAATATTAAATATTAAAAGATTAACGAGCTTGACTTGTATTATTCAGTTGATATTATGGTAAAGTTATCTGAAAGATGAGTGTCAGATGTTTGGACAGGGGGCGCAATTTAAGTGCTTGCCCTAGGTGCTATTTTCCTTAGATACACCTCAGAGGCTGGGATGTATGAGCTGGATTGGTGTTGTGGTTAGAGTGTTGGACATAGGAACATAGGAAGCTGCCATATACTGAGTCAGACCATTGGTCTATTTAGCTCAGTATTGCCTTCACAGACTGGCAGTGGCTTCTCCAAGGTTGCATGCAGGAATCTCTCTCAGCCCTATCTTGGAAATGCCAGGAAAGGAACTTGGAGCCTAGATGCTCTTCCCAGAGCAGCTCCATCCCATAACGGGAATATCTTACAGTGCTCGCACTTCTAGTCTCCCTTTCATATGCAACCAGGTTGGATCCTGCTTAGCTTAAGGGGACAATTCATGCTTGCTACCACAAGACCAGCTCTCTTCCCCTGGGGACCTGGGGACCCCGGTTCAAATTCCTATTCAGCCATGAATCTTGTGCCAGTCACTCTTCTCAGCTTAACCTGCCTAACCAAGTTTTTGTGAAATTGGACTATGTCTGCTGCCCTGAGTTCCTTGGAAGAAAGACAGGATAAAAGAATGTAATGGGCAGGTAAACATTGGTCCATTGCACACATTGAATATTCCTGAAATGTGTGCACATTACAGATCCTATGTACATACCAGACCTGCTGGATCAGATTGCCTGTGTTTAACAGTAGGCAATGAAATTGCGACGACAAGAGGGTTACCGCCAATAGGATGCTGTTAAACTTACTATTATGCATACATCTTGCACACTGTAATTATTTCACCCAAAGATATACAGATATAGATATAGATATATAGATGATATAGAGAGAATATTAGTACCATTATATCCAGAAGCATGCATAAATATGCTTTCTTCATAGGTAGCATCTCTCAGTGTGGTTCATATATATAAACTGTCATGTTGTCTTTAAAACAGCAGATCCCGGAATCGCTCCCCCTGCACCCACTTCTAGGACAAGACGAACATTTCAGAGAATGAGAAGAACCTCTGACCCAGATCCCAAGTGACTCTATGCATCTGGGACTGCCCCTCCCCCCCACATCTGTAGTACTGGCAAAACACAAAGCAGCACCTGCACCATGACCCAAGAACATGGCCCGGCCTTTGTTCTTGGAGAAATGCCCAGAAGACCTACTAGTATTAGCAGAGCCCCTCTACCCCATGCTAACATTGCTGGAGCCAGTGATTATGTAATTGTACAAGGCACCTTTAAGATCCTTTCTTAGCGAAAGAGCAGTGCAAAGTCATCTTGTCTGGTTAGCAGTCTAATTTATTTATTTAGTATATGTGTATACCACCCCAAACTCATGTATCTGGGCAATTTTTAACAAATATAACATAAAAATTTAAAAACAATTAAAAATTAAACATTAGAACAGTTTCAAAACAAATTCACAGGTTTACAAATCTCATTAAACACTTGGATGAATAAGTGTGTCTTAAGAATAGTTTTTAAAGCAGTCAGAGATGGGGAGGATTATATTTGGTGGGAATGCATTCCAGAGCATCAGTGTGGCTACAGAGAAGGCCAGTCCCTGAGTAGTCAGCAGAGGAGAAACTGCAGACAGACTTCCCTTAAAAGCTAGAAATTTGCTCTAAGAAACTGCAGAAGCAACATCCCATCAGTGTTGCCTTACCCAGGTTCTGCAAATCTGCTTGACACCGACTGAAGTTCTGACTCCTGGCCCTCAGAGCTGTCCAAGGTTAGAGGTACTCCTAAATCCTTAGCTGGGTGGAGATCCCAACCCAGCCGAGAAGAACGGTATAAATATAAGATATGACCTACTTGCCTGTATCACAGACAGGGTGATAGATTACATATCCTCACAGCTTGCCATATGAAGCACAGTTGCATTACAAACAGTTACTATTCTAGATCACTGACTATTTGAACTGGGCCAAAGAGAAACCCCTTTTCTGGGATGCCTTCTGGTGCCTGTGAGTTACTTGGAAAAATTTAGTATGTTTTATTTTTAGCCTTAGGTCTTTGCTTTACATTATTGTCTGTTCAAAGTTGTTGAGACTGGCTATATCAAAATTAGAATTTTTTTTAAAAAGGAAAATAATGTGGCTGTTTAAAAAATATTTTTAAAATTATTCACAAACTTAACTGCCCTCCGAATTCACTTCTGCGAGTACTTGCCTCTTGCAAATGCAAAGAGTTTTCTCTCAACCATCTGTATTGAATATGTCCCATATATATTGTTGTAGATAAAAAGGCTAGAAAGGGTGATCTATCATCCTATCTGTGGTACATTATAATCTGCATTATTATAGGCGGTTTCTGTTACATGGGATAATTTTGTTTGGAATATATGAGTACAAAGGAACATAGTTCAGTGCAGAATGCTGGTCTGAATGACCCTCCCTGTACAATTATTTCTGCAACTCTGCATCAACTACAGGTTGAGTATCCCTTATCCGGACTGCTTGGGACCAGAAGTGTTCGGGATTCTGGATTTTTCCAGATTTTGGAATATTTGCATCAAAAACATTAAAAAGCTTCACAGTGAAAACAGAGCCGCAAATAGAAAGAATTACAGACAAAACCCCTGTCACTAACAGCCTTCTGAAATAAGTAAGTTTTGACTGCATATTTAAAAGCAGCAAAATTGGGAATCTGTGAGTGAGTGAGATGAGGCGTTTTGTTATTTGTTTTTGTTACGGCATGGTGTCCGGATTTTGGAACATTCTGGATTTCGGATGTCAAGATAAGGGATACTCAGCCTGTATCATGAGACATCCTACTTTCTACAATGGGACTTAATCACACATAACTGTGCCTCATGTTGCATCCAAAGAATTGATTGTTTCTCATCCTAAATGACAATTATTAAAATACATAGGCACATTTGATTAATCTGTTGACAACTGTCCAATGGAACATCAGTAGAACGAAATTATTTTTATCTTTCCCATAACTATTCCTCTGATACAAATTGTGGTCTTATCAAACAAAAAGCAACATGAAATTATACTGCAGGATGGAAAGAAATAAAAAAAGAAGAAAAGAAATTAACTACTCAAACCACATTGTAGGAGGTGGTTATATTTCCCAATTGCAATACCCAGGGAGATTCGCATAGACAGCCAAACAAGATATTCCTCTGATCCAATTCAGATGGCTCCAGACATGCATCTGGTTAAATTAACAGATTTCCTTGGTCGGGAGAGGAATTGCCGACAGACCATTTGATTGTATTATAAATTCACAACTATAGACAACAATTCCACGTGTAAACCATTCCAGCTTTGTGAATGACTTGCTAGCCACCAACTCAGCCAAGATGTCCCATGTGGGCACTTCCCCATATTCCCTACCCCTACTGAGGTGTTTTCTAATTCCCCACTGGTCATGTCACCATTTAATGAAATCAACCGAACTCAGTTTATTCCATGGCCCAAAAGTCTTTTCACAAATTCCAGAAGATCCCAAGAGCCATTTGTATTAAACATATCCCATGCCCCTCCTCAGACAAGTGAATACCATCACTCATAAGCAAATGCAGCTTCATAAAAGCTTTATCTGGCTGCTTAATTACTGTTCCACCTTACCCAAAGCCTGATTTGCTTTTAATCTTATGATGTCCAATCATGTAAGATGCCAGAGTTTTGAATTGGGAACTCTGACTGCCAGAACATGAGACTCTGTCCCTGATCCAAGCTCTGGTAATGAATTTGCACCAATGAAAAATCAAGTGCAGCTTCCTCCTCCATCTAAACTGGATCTGCTTTCTTCTCCATTGTTCAACCCAGCCCCATGAGGTTGAATATCATATAAGCTCTAAGCCTCCACTGTCCATATCTCACCTTCTCCCATTTCTGCTGCTGTAGAAGTGGTTCAGGTTCTGATACAGAACCCAGGGCACATTATCTCACAGGACTGGATAACATTTTGCAGCCTCCTTAATTAAATGTCTCTTGATTTGCCCACCTAAAATCTGCTCTATACTTTTTAGACAAGGAAGCATATGGTGATTTTATTTACACTGTGTGTAATCTAGTTGCCGGTAGAACATGTTGGCAGATTCCTATGAGTTATTTTAATATAACCCTCTGATGGGTTCGAAGATCCTGAACTGAAGAAACTGTTTATCTTCTGCTCCATGCTAATGATAGCTGATTATGTAAATGTTTCACTAAAACTCAGAGAGAAATACTTCAAGAAATTCAGATCTTACCAGACAAAATGAATGTTTTAGATGGCAAATAAAACAGACCTTACAATGCTCATTATATTTCAAGAATTTTGTTGTTCATCTAAAATGAAACCCACCCCCACCCCGATTCTGCAGTTAAACCTGGATGCCTCTTATTTCTTTCCGTCAGGAATTTATGTGCTGAAACCAGGGAGCCCAAGGATCTCTCTCTCTCCTTTATAAATTCCACATCTTTCATGGAAAACATGTAGGAGACACTGCAAATAATTGTTTTCTTCCATGTTCTGACCTCCATCCCATTTTTGAGCCAAGGAAATTGCTCTTTCAATTTCTGATCAGAACCATGATGATAGTGCTGTAATGAAGCTAGCTGCATCAAAAAGCTGAAATAAGCCATCTAAAATAGGTTGCTCTGTTGCATAGAACAGAAATGTTCACACATTAATCTACTTACCCTTTGCTTTGTGGAAGTCCTCAATATAAATATGCAACAATGGGTGACTGTCATGGACACATGGGGCAGGCAAGGTTCTTATACAACATTGCTGGTTGTATAACCATATACAACCCATGCACAGAAACTAAAGAAGGTCCAGAACTTACAAAAAAAGTAGTAATAGCCTTCTCTTTGTCCATCAGATGTACTGCCAGAATGTTGGGGGCAATATGCTAAAATCATTGTAAACCGCTTAGAGAGCTCTGGCTATAGAGCGGTATATAAATGTAAGTGCTATTGCTATTGCTATTATAAAAATCTCAGAATTATTTGAGGATCAGTAGCTCAAGCACAGTGCAATAGTAACATGGATAGGCCTGGAACTAGGGGTGTTCATGGAACTTTTTGTGTGGTTTAATTCAAATTTGAACTGAATTTGAAGCAAACCACCGGTCTGTGAACAGGTTCGGTTGAACCAATTGGTGGTTCAGTCCATTCAATTGAACTGGGTTGACATGGTTTGATCCAGTTTGATGGGCTATGCTTGCAAAGAGTAATCTGGTGAGGATTCCTCTTTACAAGCTAAGAGGAATCCTGCCCTTAAAAGGCTTCTAAGAACAGCTGGGGGGACAGCAAAAGGAAACCTTACCAGCGCCGGCAGCTCATCTAAACCCTGGTGCTAACCCTCCAGCAGTCTGGCCCATGCTGTGGTGCAGTTCTGACCTCCACACATGCATGGATGCCATTTGCGTGACAATTCTGCATGCACAGAGACTGGAACTACCACACAGGCCACACTGCTGGAGGGAGCATCGGGGTTTAGAGGAGTCGCCGCCACCGATGCCACAGGCAAGGCGTCCTCTTTCCGCCACCCCCAGCCACCCCTAGAAACCTTTTAAAGGCAGGATTCCCATTTGCTTGTAAAGAGGAATCCTCACTGGATTACTCTTTACAAGCATAGTCCCACGAACTGTCAAAGTGGTCCATAATGGACTGGGCCTGATTTGGTTCAAACTTGGACTGGCTGCCTTTTTTTGAGTCCAGTTTGGTTTGAGTTTGAACAGGTTGAACCAGGCCAGTCTGAATCAAACACAGTTTGATTTGAACCGGTTCTGCACACCTCTACCTGGAACCCACAGGCACAATATTACAATTAAAAATAAAATCTGTATCCTTTTAAGGAACTCAGAGATAATACAGTATTTAAATATGAAAAGAAGAAAACACCTAGAATTAGTTTTTTTTTTTTAATCCATACAAATGGTTTTGCTGTATCTCTCCACCATGATCTGGATTTTGTCCTGTCAATTCAGTGAGGTAAATAAAGTTTCCATTTAAGAAAGCCTGGCTACTGCACCCTCAGAAGATTCCAGGGAGCATTGTTTTGCACGTGCATGTGAACCACTGGGATCGGGCCCGATCCCAGTGGCTACATGGTGCTAGCCTAAACAGCCTTCCATTAAAATGAGGTTAAGGGAGCAAGCGTTCCCTTACCCCCATTTTTTTGATTGTGTGTCAGTCGCGGCTGCTAGCAGCTGCAGCTGGCACACATGGAGGGAGGATTCCAATAATGCATGGTGGTGCATTATTGGCATTCTGGAGGGCAGGGCAGTGCGTCCCGGCATCTCAACCCCCGGAACTGTTGGGTGAGCTGCCAGTTGTCTGGGCGGGTAAGACACGGAGATTGTCTGCGGGGAAGGTAAGTTCAACCTGCCTTCCCCGCAGACCGCTCCAGAGCTCTTCTCACCGATCATTAGAAGAGCTCCACTTGGTGTTTCCAGTGCATTTCAACTAATTATCTTCTTCAAGGGCAACAGTAAATATCAATAGTTATAATCAGTGTGGTTTAGTTGTTAGTTGTTGTTTAGTTGTTCATTTGACTAAGGAGATCTAAGATCAATGGCTTTGACCCAGTCACTCTCTCTTAACCCTACTACTACTACTAGTAGTACTACTAGTAGTGCTACTGGTAGTAGTAGTAGTACTTACACACCACTTTTCAACAATAGCAAAAAAAGTTCTCAAAGCAGTTTACATAGAAAAATAATAATAATGGGAAGATAGTTCCCTCCCCCAAGGGGGGGAACTTGAAAAGAAATATCAAGTAGAAATATCAAGTAGATTTCTTTTCAAGGCATTTGAAAAGAAATATCAAGTAGAAACCAGCAACAGGCACTGGAGAGATGCTGTATTGGGGTTGTAGCTAGTGGTGTGCACGGACCGGTCCGGAGGCCATTTTGGAGGCCTCCGAACCGGTCCGGATCCGGACCGGTCCGGCAGGGGGGGTGCCTACCTTTAAGGGCGGGGGGGTAGAACTTACCCCTCCCGCCGCTCTTCCCCCTCCGGCGCTGCTTTTAAAATCATAGTTTTCGGGGCGGCAGCGTTCTTCCCTGCCGCCCCGGCCCCCGTCGTTGCCCGGAAGTAGCTTAGAAGCCAACACGCATGCGTGCGCTGCAGCGTGCGCGCACCTGGCGCCGCATATGTCACACGCAGCATGCATGTGACGTATGCGGCGCACGCGTGCCACAGTGCGCGCATGCATGTTGGCTTCTAAGCGACTTCCGGGCAACGACGGGGGCCGGGGCGGCAGGGAAGAACGCTGCCGCCCTGAAAACTACGATTTTAAAAGCAGCGCCGGAGGGGGAAGAGCGGCGGGAGGGGTAAGTTCTACCCCCCCACCCTTAAAGGTAGCCACCCCCCCCTTGCCGGTCCGGATGGATCCGGACCGATGCACACCACTAGTTGTAGCAGGTCAGTTGCTCTCTCCCTAATTACCTCTTTGAGAGGTGCCTCTTTGCCCAATTACCAGGGATCCTAACCTATCTCACAGGTTATTATGAGGACAAAGTTCAACAAAAGAAGTACAACTATAAATAACAATAATACTGAAAAAATATAGCAGTATTCAGCAAAACCCCAAATTAACAAAATGACATAATAATCAGAAATAAATAGAATCAAGTAAGAATGGTGTGAGACATTTCAGGTTTGCTTTTCTCTATGAGCATATTATAGGTTACAATAATTTTCTTATAAAATAGTTGAATACAGTACATAGTATGCAGCACACACATTGTTTCCATTTCTATGGAATTTTATTCGTACTCATCAGTAAAAGAGATATCTTCTCAAAAATTATTTGTGGTACTACAGATTAGTTATTATTGTTGTTTTTAGAATATACCTCTTTACCATCATTTGTATGTGATCAACAAAGGAGATCTATTCATCAAAAAGTCCGATTGATTTAATTGGTTTATTTTATGGAGGTGTTTTTCAGACTGCAGTTCAGCAACAAGGAGTTAGTTTCCATATTTGTATAGTAACATAAATCTGCAAAGCTGGGCACAGTTTCCCTTTCCAGCTCATTGTTGCATTGCTGCAGCTCCTGAACCAAACAATTATACAGTCCTCCAGTCACCGATGTCAGCATCCAGCACTGTCATTATTAAATTTTGGCACACAAAACCTTGCCAGAGCCGCACACACATTTCACATAACGTATGCAAACAGACTCTCCATTCCTATCAAAATGTAATTACCTTTGCACTCTTGCTGCTGATTTTCCCTCCTTTCTTCAATAACACCATTTGTTGTATTATTGCTATTTTATCACTGTCAGCTGAAAGGAAATGCTGGTTTAGTTCAACTTTGTAGTTGCCTAACTTATTTGTTTCAAAAAAATGTTCTCTCTGAAAAAACATTGATTAAATGTTATAGTTTTTTGGTGGGGATGGGGTGGTACAGCATCTACCATGGCCAAGTTAATCATGCTATCTGTAAACAGTGGGCAAAAAAAAAAAAGATGCATTCAGGGGGGTTATCCTGCAAATCTTTGCCTTGAAGTACAAAAGTAAAACAAAAATGTTTAAAAGGTGATTGATAGGAGTATGTTAGATGCTGCTTCTTCATTTTGTTCATTCATTTGTTCTAATAATTAAAACTGTCATTTGTCTTATTTGTTTGTTAACATCCCATTCATTTTGTTATTCATCATTTTATTTTTTCATTATACCAACTATATTTATTTCTGAAAATGTTGGAAATGTTATTATTCTTATGGATCTTTACAGATCCATAATTGGAGCACCTGTGGATGAGAAGGAGGTACCAGTAGACCAGACGTAACCTGCAGATACATTTTTACCACAAATATCTGGAAGGAAAAAAGCCTAAGGAGGCCAAAGCGCCCCACCCCCACACCAATCTGCCCCAGTGTATCTCAATGGAGCAGAATGTTTGCAGACTAAGAGGGCAATTAACAGACAACTAGGTGGGTGGAGCAAATGGGACTCAATAACAAGGAAGGGGAAAGAATGGCTTGAACAAAAAGATCAGGAAGTTTCTCAGTGAAAAATATTTAGTTAGTTAGTTAGTTATTTAGTATTTGATTTCTATACTGCCCTTCCAAAAATGGCTCAGGACAATTTACATTAAATTATTCCTTCAGTATGGTCACAATAGGATGAGAAAGAACCTGGGATTGAGCACGAGTGTCTCCCCTCCAGAAAACCCAGCAAATAGAAAAAATAAGACCCAAGTTACAGAAGGGGCTCTTGTCCCTGTTGCTAAGTTTTGTGTTTTTCACCATGCACAGCCACAGGCTCAGGTAACAAATGCATGCCAGGGATATACTGCAACATTTTGTTGCAGGTCCATACTGGGAGACCCAAATGCTTTTCAAAGATTACATGCAGGTAAAGTGCTTGGGGGGGCAAAAAGCAATCCACCTCTAAAGGTTCCTTGGGGGCAAGAGGTTCTTCAATGAGTGAGTTACTTTTTAATCCCCACATACCATTCTCTGGATGCACACTTATACAAATCTATCTTTTCTTGTCAGTGGAAAGACCAAGTCTCCACTAATTTCAATGGGCAAATTTGAGAACACCTGGAGAGCACCTTAAGTAGCACAGTGGGGAAATGCTTGACTAATAAGCAGAAGGTTGCCGATTCGAGTCTCCACTGGTACTATATCGGGTAGCAGCGATATAGGAAGATGCTGAAAGGCATCATCTCATACTGCGCAGGAGGAGGCAATAGTAAACCCCTCCTGTATTCTACCGAAGAAAATCACAGGGTTCTGTGGGCGCCAGGAGTCAAAATCGACTTGACGGCACACTTTACTTACAATAGAGAAATGGGTTTTGAGGGTAAAAAAAATACAACCCATCCCTGAAAACTCTTCTGCCACAGGGCCTCCAGCAGTGGGTGGATTTCAGCTATTTTCCCACCGGCAGCCTTTAAAAAGCAAAAGGATTAAAAGCACTGGGAAACAAAATCTGAATAATGGAAATGAATTTATGGAAATACACATGCTTAATTTATTCATTTCTCCCCATAATGAAATAAATGAAGCTTGTTTGTTTCATTTGCTGTAAGATAAATACACGCCTTACTGCTGGATGGAGCCACATATTCTAAGCTGTGCTCATCTGGTGAAGTGGGGAATTCTTTCTGTTGTTAATGCCATTAGTTATATTACCTAATGCTTTGTTCAAGAACAACACAAGTATACATAGATGGTCCTTCTGTTAGATATTGAAGATTGAGGTCACACAAGGATAATGGACTATGCAGTAATTTTGGGATACCTTGATTAATGACTTACTATAGGTGTCATTCAGCAGGCCAAATTTGGGTTCCTTTGAAAGCATGGACAATCAATCGCAAATCTTCTGACTCATTCTTTTTCAAGTTTTAATTTGCATTTCTAAAGGAGCAAGTAATTTCTTGTAATTTCCATGAGCTGGGACCAATCTGGGCATTTATTTTGTATTAGAGAAGTTGAACTGAGTGGCACTTCTCACTTGGTTTCTGTTATTAAGCTATCCAGTGTTTCTTTCTATTAAAGAGATCTGCACAATTTGATAAAAGGAGAAGAGTGCCAAGAATGCTATTAAACCACCATTCTATCAGAGCAATTGGCCCATGAAAATGTGTTTCCTAACTGGGAATACAGAAGAAATAACATGTGCAGTCAATGAGAACTGGCATTCTCTCATGCTCTTCCCTACCCTGTTGCAGAAAGAAGTGGCCAGATCATTACCAGTATATGATACTGCAGCTGCCTATTTGGGTATGGGGCCATAGCTCAGTGGTAGAGTATCTGTTTTGCATGCAAAAGGTCCCAGGTGGAATCCCTGGTCTCTTCCAAGTAGTGCTGGGAAAGATGCCTGCCTAAGACCTTGGAGAGCCACTGCCAGTCAGAGTAGACAATACTGAGCTAGATAGACCATTGGTAAGTCAGCTTCCTAGGATCCTATGTTTTTATGCCATTTTATCTGATTTTATATAAATACAAATGCTGAACATGCCAGGGAGAAAGAAATACTAGCTCTGATCTCAGTGTGGATATAGGCATCTTGTTCACAATTGGTGGCACACCCTTATCCATATAAAAAAGACACATATAGATAGTTCAGTTGGTCTCGTTTGGCATTGCAGTTTGATGTTGATGTGGAGCAGTGGTACATCAACATCAGCAAAGTGTGTGAAAGGCATGTGGATCACTGGCTGACCTCCTGACTAAATTACTCAATGGAAACCCCGGAGAGGAGAGCTGGTCTTGTGGTAGCATGCATGACTTGTCCTCATAGCTAAGGAGGGTCTGCCCTGGTTGCATCTGAATGGGAGACTAGAAGTGTGAGCACTGTAAGATATTCCCCTTAGTAGGGGATAGAGCCGCTCTGGGAAGAGCAGAAGGTTCCAAGTTCCCTCCCTGGCTTCTCCAAGATGGGGCTGAGAGAGATTCCTGCCTGCAACCTTGGAGAAGCTGCTGCCAGTCTGTGAAGACAATACTGAGCTAGATAGACCAATGGTCTGACTCAGTATATGGCAGTTTCCTATGTTCCATTGAAATTAATAGGACAAGTTCATCAAGACTAACTTTTACTTTTACATTTATATCCTGCTCTGCATCCAAGAGGGTCAGAGTGGTGCATGTAGTTATTTTCAGGGCTGGCCCAAGGTTCAGGGGTACCCCAGGTGAAGCCAGCCGGGGCACCTGCCTGGGTATCCCCCACCACTTCTGTTGTCTGCCCCCAATGCCTGCCACTGTTGCCTGTCCAGGCACTCTCCACCACCCTCATCGCCCACCCAGGCACCCTCCTGGCCATAGCATGCAGGAGGGTGGGCATGCAATGAGGAGCACGTGCCTGCCTGCCCTCTTCACCACCAGTGCTACCCACTGCTTTGTGGCAAGGAGGGCGGACAAGGAGAGTGAATGTTCCCCATCGCCCACCCACCAGCTGCCATGGAGAAGGAGCAGACAGCAGCAGTGACCCTGTGTGTCACATGGCCCAAGCTGTCACCATCCTTGCTGGCTTTGCACCCTAAGTAGGCAGCCAACTTTAATGGGTGGATCAGCCCTGGTTATTTTCCTCTTCACAACAACCCTATGAGATTGGTTAGACTGAGAGAGAAGTTACTGGCCCAGAATCACCCAGTGATTTTCATGACTGAACAGGGATCTGAGCTTGTATCTCACCTGTCCTAGTCCAACACTCTAATCACTATGCCCCATTGGCTCTCAATTTCAGTGCAACTTCTACTGAGTAATTTAAGCTGGATGTCAACCTCTGTAGTTGGATCAAGGCAAATATATAACAGCTTGGCATTGCTTCCTTCACCTCTACTCCCTGCTCTTTTTTATATGTTTTCTATAAAAAGTACTGGATTACTTAAAATAGAAACGCTTGTTCACACACTCTCATTCCAACTAATAGGCCAAAACCCACCACAGTATGTATCAACAACATATGCCCCCAAACAATAATATACTTGACAGTTGGGAAATAATGGAGTCAGTACTCAGGTTTCGCCACTGGTACTATACTGGGCAGCAGCGATATAGGAAGATGCTGAAAGGCATAATCTCATACTGCGCGGGAGGAGGCAATGGTAAACCCCTCCTGTATTCTACCAAAGAAAACCACAGAGCTCTGTGGGTGCCAGGAGTTGAAATCAACTTGATGGCACACTTTACGTTTTACTCAAGTTAAATAAATCAACAGTAAAATGAGCAAAACATTAACAGTGTGTTTCCACAAAGCCAACAGCACCATCCATCTGGATCCAAAAACAATAACTTAAGGATTTCCTAGTACAACTGAAACCAACAGATTCCACCCCTCCCCACCCCAGTTAAATACTAACAGCCCAACTGAGTGCTTCATCTGCAATAGTGGATTCTGAAAACCATGAATCATGCTATTGTCACAGCCCTAATACTTTCGAGTGCTCTGCATGCTCCAGAAGTGTTCAGTAAGATTGCAAACATGGTGCTAAGAGTCAGCAACAAGTGTCTGATCTTACTTAGTGCTTCCACAGCATGGGAGCACTTGGAAATATTAGGGCTCTGGGGAAATATTAGCTCTGCACATGCTAGGGGACTGGAGGAGTTGTGCATAAGCTTTCACTGTATGCCCACAGAGCCTCAAAGCAAGCACACATCATAAGGATGTCAGCCAATGGTATAATAATGCAGAATTCACTTCAGTAATAGGATCTATATAACTTGGGAGCTTGAATGCAGTCTTTTCAAATTGCCATGGAGCATTTTACCCAAAAGGTGAGTATAAACATGACTTGAGTGTTCTTGTTTGGAAGTTCTGGATGGGACCTGTAGCTCAGGAGATGAGGCCATAGCTTAGTGGCATAGATGCAGAAGAAAGTCCCAGGTTCAATCCCTGGCATCTCCGGGTAGGACTGGGAAATATCCCTGCTTGAAAGCTAGACTAGAAAGTTGTTCACATGACCAAAATTCCTGGTGGCTAGAGAGGGCTGGGAAGAAGGTTAGGCAGGAGTATACTTACCTTCCCCACACTATCTTTTTGCTCATTTTGCTGCGCCATGCTGCTGCATACACGATCGCTTCTGCAGCAAGCAGCGCAACATTCTGGAAGCTGGGGAAATGCCGCCTAGCCTTCAGAAATCCCACCATGCACTGCACAAGGAGCACGGGGCATTGTGGGAGGGCATTCTAGGTGCCCAGATCTGTGTCTGCTTGGGCTACTGTGCATTCACACAACCTGGTACCTGGATAGAAGGGCACAAGGTAAATAGTTGGGTTAAAAAAAATGGGGCTACCTGGCTACCTGAGGGCAGCCCCGGAACTGAGGTGGATCCTGGCGCTTCACATTAGCAGCCCTACCCAGATAGGGCTGCTCATATGAACAGACTTCAGTGGTCTGACTCAATGTAGCAGCTTTCTGTGTATCTCCTATGTTAAATAACATAGGACTAGGGAATACATGATTAATAGGGAACATATGATTAAACAACATAGGACTGGGAATACATGAACAGGAACCAGAAAGAAGTTTTTATTTTTCTGATTGCAATTCAAGAACGTGGCCTGGAAAAGAAACCACAATCCTTTGCGATAGTCACTTGTATTTACTGGATACCCATCTCTTCTATTAAATTAGGGCAGTGATTAGATAGAAATATGTTTTTTATTGCCTTTGATCTATCTTATCATTCCCTTGAATCAATTTCTTGTGAGTCAAAGGCAGCTAGAAAATATGTCTGTGTGAGAGTAATGCTGCACTGAACTTGCATGATCAGTTTTTGATGCAAAAACTGTATTGAAGTATTCAGAAAGATCCACAATCCCCCATTGTTCTCTCTTTCACTTTTTTACTGCATGATTTGATCAGCTGCTGTTTCAGCACCATTTTTAATGCGAAAGGACATTGCCCATACTTAGTCTCTTTGCTATGAGCTGATTTGCATGCTGATGCACATTTGAATACTCTTTTTAAAGCGATTGTGCATAAATACCTTATTTCAAAAGTAATTGAAGAATTCTTACAAAAGCCTACAGCTATGTACTAATGCATATGCTGTTGAACATTCATTTTTTTTAATTCCTGACATGGGTACAGTGTCTGGATTTTTAAAAACACTGGAAATCTGTCATCCCCATCTCCTCCAACCCCCAATATCTGAAAATAGACACATTTTGGAAGGCCTGAAATTGTTTGTGACATTTGGTCCCCTGTTTCATGTCAGCTCCAGTATGAAGATTATTAGTCAATTCCTTGGTCAACAACTACTTTTACAATAAGCCATTTAGAGCAGAAAATGGACAGTAGCAGGGTAGGTCCTACACCCTACTTGCAAGTGAAATGCCAGAAAGCCTGTTGCTACAACTTCTGTTCCAATCACAATTTCGTCTTGCATCTGAGATAGCAGCTTTGGGATATACTTAGTATCCTTGAGGGTTTGGACTTGTACCTGGGACCTCCACCTGCTTACTGCACAGGATAACTAAAATGGCTCATGGGGTGGTCTTCCTGGGCTCAGGGGCAGCCTGGGACATGTGCCAAATGCCACCTCACTTCATCTGGCCATCTGGTAACTCTTTCCCCACACTTCCTGCCTTTTGAAAAGGCAAGGACCAAGGAAAATAGTAGTTGTGGCTGGTCTGAGCAGCAGCAGCTGCACAGATTGCTCACTGAAGAGTTGCTCCCAGAGTACTGAGGGTCAGCTGAGGTGGCAGGGGCCATTTTGTCACCCCATTGGCATTCCAAAAATCTGCCACTCTAGTGAGCTATTTTACCTCACCTCCTGGAAGGTCCACCTTGTCTGTATACTACCAGTGCAGAGTTTGAATGCTTTCCCCAGATATCTATCTATCTATCTATCTATCTATACACACACACACACACACACACACACACAAATACACTCTGTGCATATAAAGTTGGTGCATCAGAGAAGAGCAATTTAGCTTAGATTTCACACAGCTGCTGTAGTCTACCATGTTTGAGAAATATTTTACATAAAGGCAGTATTCAGATGTCTGACCCTTATAGCAACCAAGTGCTTCAGTACAGGAAAGATTGCAGAACATGCTGTTACTATCCCACATAAGAAAGAGGCCCAAGATATAGGTATGCATCTCAATGGGGCAGGTTCTGGACATGGCCTGTCCAGCATATCAGTTTGCTGGATAATGTTCTGGAACTGCTCAGGATCCAGATTAGGCTAGACATGGGGTCAGTTCAAGTGGTGTTCTCCCCACTGCCCAACTGAGTTTGAATTGTTACCACAACAGAGCCCAGGAAAGGATCATTCACTCTACATACATTGGTCTGTTTGTTTGAATTTGTTTTCCAAGTGGTTATTTTAAAACAAACAAAACCCCATAGATACACTAATCACACTTTTAAAAGTATCATCTGGGTACTTTTAAAAGCGTAATTAGTGTATCTATGTTTTTTTTTAATACCCACTTGGAAGCAAATTCAAACAAACAGACCAATCTGGGTAGAGTGAGTGAACCTTTCCTGGGCTCTGTTGTGTTGTGTCTGCTTGGGCTACCTGCAGTGTTGGGATTGGCCTTGATCCTTGCACAGGTCAGGCTGCCCAAGCCTGGGTAGTGCTGCTCATGTGAACAGCCTCACATTCTCACCCAGGATTTTAATACAAGATATAATGTAGGATTTAAAATGTATCTTAGTCACTATCATGTGATTAGATGATTGTCCAGATTGCCAAGTGGTGTTTCCCCCCTTCCCTATTGAGTTTGAATTGTAACACAGAAGACTGGTATTTATCTGGGGGGGGGAAGGTCCAATCCTGCCCCCTATGCCCTGCCTGCTTCAGTAATGGTTGTGTCAATGACCTTTGTATGTTTTCCCATTTGGTTGATCAGTTGTACACATGTAGAGAAATCTAATCATACAATGAAAGTGTTCCATGACTAAGTGCCAGTGAAAGACAATGAGACAAATTTGTGAAGACTAACATAAGTCCAAGTCTAGTCATAGGAAACTGCCATATACTGAGTCAGACCATCGGTCTATCTAGCTCAGTATTGTCTTCACAGACTGGCAGCGGCTTCTCCAAGGTTGCAGGCAGGAATCTCTCTCAGCCCTATTTTGGAGAAGCCAGGGAGGGAACTTGGAACCTTCTGCTCTTCCCAGAGCGGCTTCATCCCCTGAGGGGAATATCTTGCAGTGCTCACACATCAAGTCTCCCATTCAGATGCAACCAGGGCAGACCCTGCTTAGCTATGGAGACAAGTCATGCTTGCTACCACAAGACCAGCTCTCCTCCTAGTCTCCTAGTCGTGACTAGCTTAGTCTGGCATCAGCCAACATAATTTATTTGCTTTTGCTTTTTTCCATGCATTGCTGGTTTTTTATAAGAGACTTTGAACTTGGGCATGAATCATTTCCCCTGCCATGTTTTTTAAGGAGGAACAGTGCTAATAACACACACAAGCACATTTCATACTAAATATGCCATACATTGTTTTAAACTTACATATTCATACCTGAGTACCAAAAAATAAAAGAATTGGACCTTACATTCTGTGTATACAGAAGCACACACCATTGTTTCCCTCCCAAATTTCACAGTTATTTTAAGAACCATCTGCAGCTTTCAGCTTCTTGCCATCATCTAAATATTGTGGGTACTTTTAGGAAACTGACAAATCAAGCTGTTGTGCTTCTCAAACTTACCAGCATGCTGCTGTCCTCTGGTGCTGTTGTAGTCCTGGAAACAGATGTCTGGTGTGCAAAAATATGTCAGGTAAACTATGCACTGTTTGAAAAGTCAGTAGCAGAAGACAGGATGCTGGTAATAATGCCACAGACTGCAGAGGATCATGGAACATGGAACTGCTATTTTTCTAATAGCATCAACAGAAAGGTCCTAAAGTTAAAAATGAAATGGAAAACAGTGAGAAAGATGTGTGGTATTTCTCAGTTTCTGAAAATAAGGTAGCAGAAAATATGTTTTGAGCCCTCAAGGTTGATTGATTCCGCTGCTGTAGGAGCATATTTCATCCCCATTTTTGCTATTGTTTGAGAGTGGGGATTCAGTTTTTGTGAGCCATTAAGGATATTAACACAGGCGGCGGGGGGAGGCAGGGTCCAATACACCTTCCCCAAAGACAACAGTGTGCTTTCTCTTCAGGTGTGCTGTGTGTGCCTACACAGAGCAGCGCAAATCTCCAGAGGCCGGGACGCTGCATCCCAACCTCCGGGTATCCCACAATGCATCTCATGACAAGCATGGTGCATTCGCGGATGCCCCCATGAGATCAGCACTCTATTATTTATTTATTTATTTATTTATTCAATTTTTATACTGCCCTTCCAAAATGGCTCAGGGCGGTTTACAATTAAAACAAAACCATTAAAATTATTCAACAGTTTAAAAAGAGATTATAAAACAACAATTAAACTATCAAAACAGTTTAAAACCCTGAAAAACCAGGTTACAACATTAAAACCATTTACAACCATTTAAAAACTCTGGAAGTCCAGGCCAAACAGATAGGTTTTGAGGGCTCTCCTAAAAGCCAATAATGAATTCAAATTATGGATTTCTGCAGGGAGTGCATTCCACAGCCCAGGAGCAGCTACAGAGAAGGCCTGCCTCTGAGTTGCCACCAGAAGTTTCAGTGGTAACTGGAGACTGACCTCTTCACATGATCTGAACATGTAGTGGGGATCATGCAGAAGAAGGCGCTCTCTAAGGTAACCTGGACCTAAGCCATTCAGGGCTTTGAAGGTAATAACCAGCACTTTGTATTTTGCTCTAGGCACCCATCTCACACATGATCCTAGCAGCTGGGTTAAGGGTGCACTCGCACCTTTAACCTCAGCTAAAGCCCGGACTTTGGCTGGGCAGGAGTGTCAGGATCCACGCAGATACCGGTGATCCACACGAGCAGCCTTATTGTCTTCTCTTTGCTATGGGGAAAATATTTGAATATTCATCTAAGCTATATAAAACACTTTCATACGTTAGGTGATGATTGCCTTGTCAACCAATGTAATATTCCAAACAATTTCAACTGCTATTTTTCTAATAGCATAAATGGAAAGAGCCTAAAATTAAAAATGAAATGAAAAACAGTGGGAAAGAGGTGTGGTATTTCTCATTTTCTGAAATCTTCTGAAGGGAGGAGAGCTGTCCAGTCATTGTAGACAATACTGGGTGAGATGGGCCAATGGTTTGACTTGGTGTAAGGCAGCTTCCTATATTCCCTGATTTGAATAGTAGAACAGACCTTGAAAAAGATTGAAAAACATACCCTTACCCCTGTTCTACATGTGAATGGGGCAGACACAGAGATAGCTGCCCTATCACATCTACTTTGACTCTGGTATTCAAGATTCACATAATAGCATGGAACCAATTATATACTTTTAAAAAGTCACAGTGCCAATTAAATTGAAGTTCTGACTTCTGTGGATTGGAAGGAATTTTAGTAAGAAACATTTTCCCCCTCAAAGTCTATATAAAGTTTTATATAACTCTGTGATGTATTTAAAACATTAGAACATAGACCTAACAACTTGAAGTTTACCTCCATGTTTTTGAAGGATGAGATATTTATAATATAAAAGATGAGGGAAGGGGACAAAGCATGAACACAATCATAATCACCCAATGGTGTTCAATAGAGGGAAAGAAAATGTGTTTAACAAACAGCTAGAAGCTGAAGCCCAGTTCAGACGCAACAAAATCTATCGTGTGGAGAATCCGTGTGGGCATAGCTGCATCTGTACAAAGAAGTGGTGTCTGACCTGATGCACCCATGCAAAAAGTTGCTACCTTCTTATGGTGATTCATGTGAATAATTCACATATTATGAGAGCCTGTTTTTAACCAGCAATAATTGCAGTGGATAAACAATATCCATCATTGTAGTTGCAATGGTACATATTTTAAATGACAGAAGTATAGTGAGCGAAATAAGGTATATACTTGAATACAAGACTAGGTTTTTTCAAAGTTTTTTGATATAAGAAATCAGGAGATCATCTTAAATTCAGAGTTCCTTTCAAGTAAATGCAGGTATAACCTGTATTTAACCTCTACCTTTAAAGGAAGTATTTGAAGTATATGGGTATTTACCCAAATTAAATTGATCAACTGTTGGAAGGTATACACGTGCAATGGTATAAATATAAAATTTAACCCTATTCACACATTATGTTCAACACTTGTACAATCTGTGGGCAATGTACAAAGGTAGAGTTATTCAGATGTTATGTGGAACACAGGAACAACTGTACTTTTGCTCTCTGTATCATGAGTTTGAGGGACATGCACCCAGGCTCACTTTTAAAACAAACACGAGTACAGCCATTCACACAAAAACATTTACAAGTCTACTGACATTTGAATGTAAGCACAATATAATTTCTGAATAGGGCTACTCTCTCCATGTGATCCAGAACCTTGGAAAAGAAGGGAGATATCCCTTTAAAGAATAATAAATAAATAAGATGGTCTCCTGTCCCAAAAGAGATCACAACCTTAATGTAATAAAACAACAATATCAACAACAACAATAATAATAATAACAAAAATAAATGATGATGACGATGATGACACCAGCAACAGCTACTTAAGGAATGCTGTGCTGGGTCTGGAAAGGAACTGTTGATCTTCACTGCTATATATAATATAAGGGAATCACCTTATATCAAAGCATATAAGCCTCTTTGTTCAGCTAGCAGAGCTACACTGAGAACAGCACAATTTTCACAAAGCATAATGCTCTATAGGAAATTACAACAATGTTGCAGGCAGGTTTGGGGGTAAGTTGCCTTTTGAACTTATATAATTTAGTGATGAGTATTTAAAAAGTGTCAGGGTGTGAAACAAATGAAAAACAAAGCAATGGATGGTTTGTTATGTACTGTGTTCTGACAATGCTAATGTTCCAAATGAGTTACTAATGTTCTTGATATAAAAACACAGGGGGGAAATACCGGTGAAACTGTGGTGGGGGGGGGATCCATTTTGTTTCAGATAGAAAATATCTCACCAATACACATTCAGAGCTGTACATTCATTGTTTTTTTAAAAGAATACCATATAATGTTTTCTCAATTGAAACCCAATTTCTGTTACTATCAACTCAGTAGGTTATGCGACTACCTGTCTCACAGTACATCACAGGTCATGGATGAATGCGTTTGGATGACAATCTGCTTTTCTACTTCAGAGGTTTTGAATATTGCTATCAACCATATCACTGAGGTAGTTAGCTGGCAATTCCATTTGAGAGTTTTAGAAACTATTCTCATGAATACGACTTGTAGCAATGTTCTGTCTAAAATCATTACAGATCACTGTGCCTTAGAATCCACTCCCCCAGTTCTTTTTCCTGAAGGGGGAAATGGAAGATAGCTGATAGTGACTCTCCATATGGTCAAAGGTTAGACTGTGTTCCTGTTCTCTATTTGTACAGGACAGGCTACAGAAGTTCCTGTTATAGAACGATCAGACACAATGCATTCTGGGCAGGTACATCCTAGCCCTCCTAATCAAGCAAAGTACGACAGTAAGAATGTGCCCCCAAGGCATGTTTGGGGATATAAGTATCCCCAGTTCCATGACCCAGTGTGCTCTCTTGTGCTCTACACTGGAGACTCCAACAAGAACACCAGCAGGCAATCTTCGTGCTCCCCTGTTCTTGGGACGCCAACAAATACTACAACAAGTGCTTCCTTGTAACTCCACCATGTGCTGTACTTGGGACTCCAACAAGCTATCTTCGTGCTCCCTCGTATACTATACTTGTGACTCCATTAGGCACTGTGTTTGCCCTCCTACAATCTACAAAGAGCTTGGAATCACTATCTGGATTGGTCCTTGTGCCAATCCATACAGCTTGCCTCACACCCATAGGAAGCAGGATCCACAGAGAAACCTTTCTCGTGGGCAACTCTCCCTCTATTAATCTCTACACCCCTCCTGCTTCCCATCATGCTCAGGAACAAGAATCTGCAGTCCCTCCAGGAACCCCTGGGTCTCATCATCCAGATCAGGTGAATATGAGCCTTTGCCCCTCCCTGGGCCCTGAAACTATCTCTGCTCCCCTTTCTTAAATCCAACTCCCTCTATAGTCATCTCTCAAGCCTCTTTTCTCTTGCGCACCTGGGATCTCATATACAATTAGACCTTAAGCTAAAACACCTCATTGCAGTTGATTTACTTAGAAAAGTATTTTATTAGACTTTAATCTAAAACACCTCATAGTAGTAGACTTATCTAAGAACATATTTGTACTTGCTTTAACCACACAATTATCTTCCTGTATTCCCCTCACTAAAATATATTCTTCTTTATATTTTGAAACTATACCTTGTCTCAACGCAGTCATTTCTTGAGTCCAAACATTTGCACAAATTAAAACTGGTGGACCAGACCCCCTTAAAGTGTTAATTCCCCTACAAAGCCCAAACATTGGGCCAAACACCCCAGGGCCAGTTCCATTAGCAAAACACACACCCTGCCTTGATTTCTGTTGTGCATTTGAAAGTGGTAAATGAATGAAATGAATATAGACAGCAGGAAATCCCAATTGGTATTTTAAGATAGCATGATGATAATTCATGTGTGGTATTAAACATGGGGAGGGGGGTCGTTTCTCCATGAGAAACAAGCCAAGTTCAGCTATGCTTTATTTGCTCTCAATTTGTGCAGTGTGGGACCCCAGGATTATTGCACCAGCTTTTTTGAAGCTAAAGGCAAACGTGTTCGTTACCTGAGCAAAACACACACTCTGTAAATTTAATGTTTTAGTGCTCATCCACCAATTGGCCCAAAATGGAGGATGACACTGGAACTACAAAGTCAGTACTGTATGACTATACTTTCCACTTGTGTGGGTGCAACTTTGCACTAGCTCAGTGTTAGTCAAATGTAAGTCAGCAGCCACCTTCAGACATAGATGCGGAACTGTGGGTCCAATGGACTTGCAGATCTGCACCCCTTCCCCTCTGTCCAAGTTCAGGAAAGCAGTCTCTCTGCAATCAGTGAGACTGCAGAAGCATGGAAGATCTGGCTGTGTGGGCTTCCTTCTTCCTTGCCAATCGCACTGGAGTTGAGGGGGGAGCTTCCTACCTCAACTCTGGTTTTACGGCAAAGAGCCTATGATTCCAAATTCAGACATACCATTCACATATGATGAAACTCACTACAACCTGAGGGTTCAGACTGGAGTTACCATTCTGAACTCTCAGTTTTGTCGCTGCTTCAGACTCTGTTTCCCCACATTCGGATGTAACATCCATGGAACCACAGGCCTATTCAACTGCAGTTCCGGGTTATATGTGAATGTGGCCAGAATTTCTAGGGCATTGACCTGAGTGGGGTAGATCTTGTTGATGTTGAGCTCTCTATCAACATTGGAGTTCCTGTATAAGTACTAGAAATGCTGAATCTGGTCTTCTGCTAATGAGGATACATTGTATTACAGCAGTAAATAGCAGCTGCCAGAATATGTAAATGAACAAATATCTATTGAGAATTAAACTATGGATAAGCCCATCTAGCATTATAAGCTCTTACTGTCACCACATACTGTGCTTTAAATCAGGCATAGGGAGCTTTCCTGTGCCTCTGTTATTAAATTGCTTTCACTCTCTTTGCTGCTATATGGATTCAAATCTGTCAGTACATGGGTCAATTCACAATTCAATATAAAGAGGAAAAGAGAAAAAAAACCCATAAGAATCACATCACTCTGCCTTCACAGGGACCATCTGTCGCTGCACCTGGCGATAGTAGTCAGGATTTGTCTTCAGCACGAATGCTGCTTGTTGTTTGTTGAAGATGAAACAAAATATTTCTGCAGCAAATCATGAGTACTGCACAATATAGATATTTAATTGATGGAAAGGCCACATCACCATCATAATATCATGACTTTCCTCCTGAGCATCAGAAGCCACATTTTGTATAGCAATAGTGTTGACTTTTTTAAAAAAAAGATGCCATTTATTTCACCACTAACTTCAGAATAACTGAGTAGCCTGGTATATCTCAGGCTACTGTGCCACTTCTGTCTCATGCACTGAGCTATGGAGCATTTTTCTCTTTTTCTCCAGCTGGAGCTGGAAGAGGTAGCAACACTGTGGTGAATGAAGGAGGGAGAAGGAAGCAAGCAGGAAAAGGCAGGATTGATGAGCTTCAATTAGCATTCACTATAACATAATCTTCTGACAGTTCAGTTCCACAGGTCGACTTGAAGAATAACTTCAAGAATGTCCAGTCTTCTTTATATATCACTTCTCTTTTCACCTTCTGTGTGGCCATTTTTAAAAGAGCGAGCTCCAGTTCAAGCATGAGAGAGCACTGCATTATTTTAACTTTTCAATTCAGCTGCAGAAGTGTCTAAAGCTGAAACTGGATTTAAATTCAGTGTTTAGGGGTTGGAACATGCGACAGAGTGGGTAGCTTTAAAAAGAATGTTCTTCTTGAGGGCTGAAGGATTTACTTCAGTTCAAATATCAAGGTTGTGCCAAAGTGAACAGGTAGGGACCAGTGAGAAGCTAAAGGAGGAATCACAAGACTATTCACCATCTGTTTAACCATGTTTAACCTTTTGAGCGGTGGCTCTAAGTACATATAAGACCAATAATCATCATAACCATGTTATCTGCTCCTGCTTTCAGTTTCCCAGAATTCTCAGTTAGGGGTGTGCACGGAACCGCCAAACTGCGGTCCGGCACTGGGGTGGGGGGTAGCTTTAAGAGCGGGGGGAGGGTTTACTTACCCCTCCCGCCGCTTTCCCACTCTGGCGCCGTAATTGTAGGAGTAATTGGGGTGGCAGGATACCTCCCTGCCGCCCCTTCCCCGCTGTCGCTGTAAAAAACTCCCAGGAGTCCTTTGCGCGCACGTCGCAAAGATGTGAAGCGCACCCAGAAAGCTACCCCCCCACCCGAACCAGACCGCCCAGGTCCGGACCGGTCCGGAGGCCTTTACAATGGCCTCCGGACCGGTCCGGGCCATCCCTATTCTCAGTCATTGTGGGAGTATCATAATGCTCAGCTAACCAGTGACTAGACATTACAGAAGATGGCACCCATCTTCTGTAAGTTAGAGTCACCACTCAGAAAGGCTTAAAGAACTGTTTAAGTTCTACTCCCCACCTCACCCTCACTCTCCTGTCCTCATTCAGATGAAATGGACAGCAGGCTCTCTGCAGTCATGGAGAAGGCAAAGAGCAGGGGACCTGGCAGTGCAGGCTTCCTTCCTGCATGAAGGACAGCCCGGAGAGCCAATCATGGTTGGAGAGAGGGAGGACCTTCCTCCCTCAACTCCGGTTTCAGCCAGCCCAGCCTGCAGTTCTGCATTCGCATGTACTGCAGGTGGCTGGAAACCTCAGCTATGAGTGGCAAAACTCAGTACAACCTGAGTTTTCAAATTGGAGTTTGGCGAGCAAAATCTTGGGTAGCTTTCTGTAAGGGACTGGAGCTGCATGCATTTGGACTTTCAGGTTTTGCAAACTCTGTCCCCTTCAACTCCAGTTACCTGTTATGTGAGAATGGGTTATCAATTAAGATACTTCAAAATAGGTTGGTCAGAACATAAGCTTTGTTCTGTACTACAGTGAATTCAGATAAAAATCCTGCATTGAGTAGAATTGCCAATAAAAGTACTTAATCTCTAATTTGTATGCTGCAGTGATTTTGGAAAATCATTTCAGACTGATGGTAAGTCTAATGTTTCATAAAAACAAAACAATTCCATGAGGACCTTTCCCTATAATACTAATAAAACTGAAACAGCATTAAGGGAATGGAAATAAGAATTAAAATTAATATGGTGTGCCACCTGCCTCAATGCCACCCTTCATGACTCAGGAATGTGATAATAAAATAAGAAGCCAAAATAAACTGGATTATTGCTGGCAGCATATATATCAATTTAAATTGCAATATTTTCCCCTTCTGCTCTAGATGATCAGATGGTAGTGACTTGAAATTTTTTAGAATTCATATTGTGCATGCTGACAAAAGAAAACACACATGCAAATCGCAGCTACCTGAAAATATCCCAACATTCTAAAGCTGTTAAATGCATCAGCATGCCCAATTCTATGAACATGTGAAACTGCTTTAACCAAGTTAGACTACTGGTCCTTCTAAAGCAAACACTGACTGGCAGGCAACAGGTCTCCAGGGTTTGCCCCCAGTCATACCAGGAACTGCAAAAAGGACCTTCCTCATGTAGAGCTTGTACTCAACTACTCTGCTTCAGCTGTACCTAGAAGAAAAACTGAGGGAGAACAATGCTTTGAGATTCATTTCAGTCTCATGAATGAATCCATCCAGTCCATCATGGAGCAGGAGGAGGCAAGAGGTGGGGTGGTTTGCAAAACAGAGAGGTAATTCAAATGACCTTAGCTGCAGGGCTGGAAAGGGCTGGGGGTGGGGAGAGAGTCAGGAGCTTACTTGCCTTCCCTCCACATGAGTGGAAGCCGCTGCATTGCACACACCCACCCACACAGTTGTCACGGCAATGGAATCCGGAGCTGGGATCAGGAGGAGGAAATCCTCCTGATCCCAGAGTGCACCACAGGAGCAGTGGAGCTGCTGCTCTCAGTATTGCAGCTGCTCTGTTCTGCATGGCTACCCAGGGTGATCACACACAGCATTGCCTGCTGGGGGAGAATGAACCATCGGTTCTTTCTACCTCAGTGGAAATCTGGTAGAAAAGTTGAGCTCCACAGTCTGGAGCAGCCGGGAGTTGGACTAGAAGACAGAGGTCCCTTCCCATTCTGACAGTCTATGATCCTCTGGTACCACAAGACTCTTAGTTGTTTTTGCTGCACTGGGCCAACATGGCTGCTCCTCCAGCAAATTGGCACTAGTTTCTTGAAACTGTACTTGAACCTCAAATTCCTGGTTCATTCTTCCCCCTCTAATCACTGCCCCTGTCTTTGGCCTCCTCTCCAACTATTTTTGAAACACACACACCCCGCCGCCCCTAGTTTAAGAAGCAGCTTAAGTTGCTATTTGGAAAAAGGATTAGGAACATAGAGCTTACCACGAGCTCCTTGGTGCCTCAAAAAATAATGTCTGAATGACTGATCTGCTGTAACTACTTTAACTGAGAATGATCACTAAGGCAATTAACTTCATGACACACATCCTGGTTCTTATATAACAAAGTGGAAAAGTAATGGAAAAGTAGGTGACCTTGAAAAAACTATATGTACATATGTAATTAACACATTTTTCTTTTCTTTTTTAAAAAGGCAAATCAAAATATGCTACCATAGAAACACATTGATTTTAAGCACTGACCTTATCTTGCCTGTAACACCACAGAACCAAAGAGGGAGGTGTCCTTTTTCTTAAAGAGAACAGACCCAGATGGTCTGCCTCCTCCTTTCCCTTTTCATCAGTTTCTAGTGGTAGCAGTTCCATGAACTTACTCTGCTCTGCATTGCTCCCATACTAATACAAGTTCGGAGCTGACATTATTAAGCTCTTGAAATTGCTCAAGTGGTGTATGCAATTATGGCTTTTTGTGAGATCAAAAGAAAAAAGTGTGTGTGGGAGGGTGGGGAGTCAACAAGTGATACACATTCTAAATCCTCTACACATGCAAACGGATATGAGGACAAAGGATACACATGCAACATTCTCCTCCAGATGGATGATAACATTTCTCCTTGTTATCTGCACGTCAGCAACATTCTTTAAAACTGGATGTTGTCTGTCTTGACAAAAGGAAGGGAGGAAAGCAGATGGTTTTCTTCACTTAAAAAAAAATGGAATATGCAAAGATTGTGAGCATTCACTTTTCATACGATATTTGACTTTCCAGAAGTTGGACAGATTTTGCAACTTTTCCTATTACCCTCATGGCTCCCAGAAAATGTCTTTTTTGCTTCCTTTTTCAGCCAGGATGTTCCAATCAGGGGAAGCACAGTCAGCACGGCCGCTTTCTGATGGACCTTGATCAGAACAAATTGGCAAAAATTGCCTCAGAGAAGAGAGTGCAGTCTCTATAAAATCCCACTTGTGTGCCTAGTATCTTGCATCTCTATTTTTCCTGGCACAAGAATACTTTGTTCCGGCAAAGACATGAGAGATGGGAAGGGAAGGGACAGGTGGAATGGATGGGATTTGGTCTTGCTTTTAACCAATGCAGTGGGTTGCTGGGTCAGAGAGATACTACACTAAACAGATGAAGTAGATTCCCTTTCCCCTCACAGCTTGGAGTATGATTTAAAACTTCCTCCTTCCTCCTCCTTGACCCAGAAGTCAATAAATGGCTTGGCTATTTATCCACTTGATTGTTAGCCTTCCTCATCCTGAACGTTTGTGCAGGTAGCAACAATTAAGAAGGCAAATTGAAGAACATGCTCATTAAATATGAGATCAACTTAAAATTCCGACCACAGCTTAACTCCAGCCACAAGAAAGTGATCCAAAATAAGATCTTGCACTGCTCAGCCTCAAACTTTGATAAATCTCCAAAGTATAGGAGTTTGCCAGTTGTGAGTAGCCACTGAGAACTGATGTCCGAGAGCCATCATTGTGCAGGTGTTGTTCGCAATGCTTAAAAGAAAATGAAGGTGTTTCGATAACTTCAGAACAAAGAGAGACAGTGTGGTGTAGTGGTTAGAGTGTTGGACTAGGACCAAGGATATCGGAGTTCAAATCCCCGTTCAGTCATGAAACTCACTGGGTGACTTTGGACCAGCCTAACCTACTTCACAGGGATGTTTGTGAGGATGAATGCAAACATATATATACCACTTTGGTATATATATTCCTCCTTGGAGGAAAAGCTAGTTATAAATGTAAAAATAAAACAATGCAATGGAACATAGAGGTGGTCTGTAAGATGTGTAGAAATAAGCAGCTCTGTGGATGGTTGTATGAAGATGTTCAGCAGTAGATCATGTATGCAGTGCTTAAGCTATTGTTCCTTTCATCCCACATCAGTTGCCTGCCTAAAGGTTAGAACTGAGCTGTCAGAGGATGGCAGGAGTGCAAAAGCAAAATATGGAGAGAAATTACTTTGTGATTAAACAGTAACCTGAAATAGATCTTCTATAAATTACAGAGGAGACCTGGGAGGTTACTCACCTGTGCATTGTTCTGTCTTATTTCTTCCTGAATATGGAGGAGGTAGCTGCATTTAGGGGTTCTAAAGGAAAACATCTCCGTTATTATGTACTAACATTTTTTTGCCATGTGATCTCCAAGAAGTAATAATAATTAAAAGTAGACCAATGGATTGCCATCACGACAATGTTTATAGAAATAGCAATAGCACTTACATTTATATACCGCTCTATAGCCGGAGCTCTCTAAGTGGTTTACAATGATTTTAGCATATTGCCCCCAACATTCTGGGTACTCATTTTACCGACCTCGGAAGGATGGAAGGCTGAGTCAACCTTGAGCCCCTGGTCAGGATCGAACTTGCAACCTTCTGGTTACAGGGCAGCAGCTTTACCACTGCGCCACCAGGAGTTTATGACGAGCTTTGGAAATCATTGCAGTGCTCAGTAACAATAGCCTTATTTTATTTATGTATTTATTGTTCAATTTCTATACTTCTTTTCATTAAAATAATCCCAAAGCAGTTGGGATTTTAATATAATTATAGCAATGCACAATTAAAATACAAAAAAGACAGATATTAAATATAAATATATTTCTATTTAAAAGTTTAAAACCCTATATAGAACAGTAACACACCCAACACAAAGCAGCAGTAGTAAAAACTGCACTTTCATATAAAAGACTGGTTGAGGAGCTATGTTTTTTCTTGTTTTCTAAAAACTGTAATGGAGGCTGAGGAGTGGATGCCAGCCGGGAGAGCATTACAAAGCCTGGGGGTAATGACTGAGAAGGCCTTGGCCCATGTACTCGACAGCCAAGCCTCTCTCACGACCGGCCATGGAACAGAGCCCCCTCTGATTAGCTTGTTATGCGTGCAGAAACCCCTGGGAGCATGTGGTCCTTCAGTTATCCAGGGCCCAAACCATGAGGCTTTAAAGATCAAAAAGAGCACCTTGAATTGGACCCAGAAACAAATTGGTAGCCTGTGCAGCTCTTTCAAAATGGGCATAATATGACCCCAGCAGGCAGCTCCAGATAAAATCCTAGCCGCTGCATTTTGCACTAGCTGCAGTTTACAAATATTCGTCAAAAGCAGCCCCACATAGCACGTGTTACAGTAATCCAGCTGCGATGTAACTAAGGCATGGGTAACTGTGACCAGATATGCCTTCTCGAGAAAGAGACACAGCTGGTGCACTGAAGCTGTGCAAAAGCACCTCTGGTCACCGCCTCCACCTAAGCATCCAGAAGCAGAGTCGGGTCTAGCAGTCCTCCCAAGCTGCGCACTTGCTCATTCAAGGGGAGTGCAATCCCATCCAGAACCATGTTGGAGATGGACTTCCAGTGCATTGACCTTTTGCACCAACTATCCTAATGACCACCAGGGGCACTGGGAATAGAAATAGTGAGTAAGGGTCTCCCTAACTGTTCTACCTCTCTCCACTCTATGACCCCTGATCTGACTCTTCCGCACTTCCTGTGCTGAGTCACAATCCTTCCTTTCCTCCTAGAGAGCAGATGGAAACATCTCTCTTTCTCCTTACCTATTCATTATGTAGTTCTTTGGATTAGTTTTAGGTCTTTCCTATCCAAGTGTACTTAACCAATAAATACTTAGTGTTTAGTTCTACAAGGATCTCCATGTGTTTTCTCCAAAAAGCTGCAACAACTAAACCATCCTCTGCTACCCACTCTGTAACTGGAGTGTGTGCCCATTCCTTAGTGCTCTGCTGTTTTACCCACTGGGGTTAAAATTAACAACCTCTAACAAACCAGTCGAATCCCTGCATTCCAATTGGCTTTCCTAATAACCAACAGCACCTTCATCTTGTCTGCTTTGAATCTCAGTTTACTAGCCCACATCCAGCCCATAATGGCCACCAGCCCCTGATTCACGACATCCACTGCCTCCCTAGGATCAGATGACAAGGAGAGATAGAGCTGAGTATCATCTGCATATCGCTGACAAGTCAGTCCAAGTCCCCAGATGACTTCTCTCTGTGGTTTCATATAGATGTTGAACAGCATGGGGGACAAAACTGAATCTTGCAGGACCCCACAAGCCAATGGCCAAAGAGCTGCACAGTAGTCCCCCAGCACAAATTTCTGGACCCTCCCCCCAAGAAAGGACTGAAGCCACTCGAAAACAGTGCCTCCAATCCCCATACTTGAGAGGTGGTCCAGAAGAATACCATGGTTGATGGTATTGAATGCCGCTGAGAGGTCTAGCAAAAACAACGGGGATATACTCCCCCTGTCAAGCTCCTGGCATAGGTCATCCACTAGGATGACCAAGGCAGATTCAGTCCCATATCCAGGGCAGAGGCCAGATTGAAAGAGATCTAGTAATCTGTATCACCCAAAACCCTTTGCAGCCGAGACTCCACCACACACTCAATCACCTTGCCTAGGTTAGAGGAGTCAAGGGGTTGTTTTTTTAATAGTGATCTCACCACCACCTCCTTGGGCATGATGGCATCCTACCCTCTCTTAATGCACTGATGACAGCCTCCAAACACGTACCCTCCCTGGCAGATTGTATTAGCCATGAAGGGAAAGATCTAGATCGCCCTATGTTCCCCACATACTGCCCAAGGATCTTGTCCACATCCTCAGCAACTGGTGCAATCCTGGACCAACTGGAAACAATCCAATACAATAGGACCAGATGGTACCCGAGGTACATCTGTTGGAACTGCCAAAATCCCAGAGTCCAAATAGGCATTGATGTGAGCAACTTTATCTGCAAAGTGGAATGCAAACTGGTCACAAGGGGCTATAGATAGTGATTTATCCAAATTGTCACCTGAACAGAGCTAAAATGACTGCTTTCTTACACATTTTACAGCATGTATTTTTTTAATCTTACGTTTAGCATACAAACTTTAACATTATTGTGCATTTTTCACTGAGTTCATATGAAACTAGGACACTAGTTTTCAGGATCCCAGAACAAGAACTCTGTGCCTGTCTGGCTTCTCCCTTATCACATTCCATCACTTGAATACTAGTTAAATTTCCTTTAAAAAGTTATTATTTTACTCAAATGAATTCTTAAAGTTAAGTTTGAGGAAGACTAGTCTACAACTGACCTGATGAAATTTTAGCATATGCAGAGTTTTTGTTGCTGAACAGAATATCTGGTTTTTAAAAGATCTCTTGGCTCTCTGTGTGTGGCGGGGGGAATGCCAATCACAAAACTGAAAAAAGAAAGGAAGATCCGCATTTATTACAGACTAGTAGATGAGGCCCATATAGACTGGGCAAAGACACACGATGTACTGGGGTGCTTTGCCCCGCAAAACCCGCATGCATGCTTGAAGCGGCAGGGGGAGTGAGAACACTTGCCACTGGTATTATACTCCCAGCAGACCAGGTGGGGTTGAACCCACTGCTGGCCTGCCCCCGCTGCGGCCGAAACCCCGGAAGGTCTGGACAGCAAGTGTCCACTATCCGAGCGGTCCCCCTCAACTGGACGAGCTGGCGACATAATCACCAGCCATAATTCCTGCAGTGGTGTATCCCACGGCAGTGTTGGGTCTAAAGCTGCTCTCATACGGAAACTCTCATCATAACGGATCCAAGAGGATCCGGCAAAATCCGAGACAGCACGGTGGATGATATCTAGATACTTCAGGAGCGCCGGACCACGCGCCGGTTGCGCCTGAACTATCACGCCCATATAGATAGTGAAGCCAGAAAGCCAGTTATTCCAAGTCTTTTCAACTGGCTTTCTCTTGGTGGCTTCATGCTCCCTACAGGACTCACCCTCCTTATGCTTAACTTCCAGCTCCCTAAACAGAAGACTAAAGATGTCTACATACTCCCCCTTAAGAATCTTCTCTCTAGTGGAAGGCAACAAATGATCCCCCAGAGGGAGGCCCATGCCCCCGTAGGGAGCATGCTGTGCTGAAGGCAGAATTCCCATTGGATAGTAACCGGGCCGATTGTTGGCATCCTGCCCAGGAGCGGGAACACTCCCGGGGAGGGCAAATGGTCTATTCGAAGGCCGCCCACCCAACCACACCTGTTCTGCCGCGCCCTGTGTCCCCGCAATAACCCCAGGAAATGCCAAGGGAAGGCCCAAGCCCCAATGTTGTGTGTAGGGGGACCAGTACGGAGCTGGTCCCCATCCCCCCATGGCAGGAACCGGCCAGGGAACAGCAGGCCACTGGCCGGTGCCGCCGGGAGGTGTTGGTGATGCTGGCTCACCCGGAACCACTGGCGCAACCGGATCTGCAGGCGGATGCCCAACCGGAACGACAGGTGCAGGCAGCGATGGTGCAGGAACTTCAGGAGCCGGGTCTACAGGAGACGGCGACACAGGAACAGGCGGAGCCGGGGCTGGTCCATCAGGCACAGAAGGCGCTCCCGGCCCCCCAGGGGGGGCTGGGCCTGCTGGGTTCAATCCTTTCTCCAAAGCCTCCAACCTGCTAGAAATAGATGTTAGCAGCTGACTTCTAGCAGACCCCCGGGTCCGCCAGGAGACCTTAGGAGGCGGAACCCCACCCCCGCCAGAAGGCCCCACACCTAGCCTTCTCAAGCACCTCCATACGGTTGATTAACCCCCGAATAAGTGCCATTTCATCATCTTCCTCATCCAAAGAAGATGGGGGAGGGGCAGGCCTCTTAGGCTGACGAATGGGGCGCCCCCACTTTTTCTCCTTCGCCTTACGAGGCATCACAGCAGGCAATGCCCAAATAGGGGTCCCAAACAGAACACAAAGAAGAATCCCCAAAACAGGCCACTAAAGCCAAGAAAAACTTGCAGCCTAAGGCCCCAAAAGCACCAGCAAAGCAAAGAAACCCAACCACCAGGCCAGCACAAAAACCCTCTAGGGACAGACAGGGGCCCAAGCAAAGCAAGCAAATGGAGATAAAAACAACCCGTGGCAGGCGCCCACCCCCGAAATGGGACCCCCCCCCCACTGGGCCAACCACCCCCCAGTGGCCAAGGAACCCGCAAACCGGAGGGCCAAAGCCCCGACGCCAGGGAAATACGCCGCGACGAGAAGGCTCTTAAGGGCCAAAGCAACCCAGCAGCAGCAGCCACGCCTCTCCTCGCTGTGCTGCCAATCCCGAGGGACCTGCTGCCGCCGCGGCGGACAAACCGCCGATCACCGCCTCGTCCGCTTTTGGGTGAACCCCACCCTGCCTGAAAGAGAAAGGAGCTCAAACAAGGAGCTCCTTCCTCGCCGACAATCCAAAACGGACTGGTCGGCTCTGGGCGTGAAACGGCCCTTTTCGGCTGAAACCACGCCCTCTAAGCCCAGCCAGCCAATCGGGACCCTTCTTGGTCCTCGTGCTGAGCTGAGCTGGGAAAAGAACCCTCCCCTCAGCACGAGGCAGAGGGGAGGGGGATTTTTCACATAGATTGCCTTAATAGGGAAGTTCAAGTAAAGACATATGAGGATATACATACGAGCAGCCCTACCTGTGCCTAAACAGCCCTACCTGAGTAGGGCTGATCATGTGGAGCACCAGGATCAGTCTCGATCCTGGCACTCTCCACCAGAGTAGCCTCCACAAGGTAGTTTTTTTAAACCTGGGCTTATACTGAGATAGAAGGGTACAAGAGTGCCCTTCGACTCCAATCCCTGGTCATACGAATTCTTGGGCTGCCTGCAACCTGAGCACAGGGGTCCAGCAAGGTAATTTGGGCACCTGGACCACCCAGCTGCAAGGCCTCCCCCCCAAATGCACGAGCCCCCCAAAACCACCTTTGGGGGCTCACCCCGCCAAACTTCCGCTGTTTTCTTTTAATTCTTACCGTGGCCAAGGGGTGGCTGTGGGGTGGGGGCGGAGCAGTCCTTCCTTCTCCCCCACTCCCTGGGCAGTGGAGAGACCAGAGACTGGCTTGCAATGATCTCTAAACTGCACAGGCGTGCCTTACCATTTGTTAAAGATGCTGGCCCGAACAGACAGTACTGGCATCGCTCCGGTCTCTCTGCCGCCAGGGAAGTGGGGGAGAAGGGAGAAGGACTGTTCCACTCCCCCCCTCCCCCGGGTAGAACAGCAAAGGATGGTTGTTTCTAGTTACTACTGCTGTGCTTTCAATGAAAATATCAAAGGTTGTACCATTTGCATTTCATGGCATATTCACTTGAAATCCTATTCATGCTTATGTGAGAGTAAGCTCCGTTGAATGCAGTGGAGTTCGCTTCTGTGAAAAGGACACATAAGATTAGGCTGTGTGTGTTTGAGTTGAAGTGAAGTAACATAACCCAGGCCAGAGGTTCTCAAACTTGGATACCCAGATGTTATTGGCTTACTGTTCTCATCATCTCCAGGTGATCTACAGGCCTTTGGGAATTGTAGCCTAATATCTGGGGATGTAGGAAGGAAAACTGGTCTTGTTGTAGCAAGCATGAATGGTGCCTAGTTTTATTTGAATGGGAAACTACATGTTTGAGCACTGTAAGAAATTCCCCATAAGGGGTGAGGCTGTTCTGGTAAGAGCATATGCTTGTTGGATGCAAAAGGTTCCAAGTTCCTTGCCTGGTATCTCTAAGTTAGGGCTGAGAGAAACTCCTGCCTTCAAGCTGCCAGTCTGTGAAGCTGCTGCTAGTCTGTGTAGACGATACTGAGCTTGATAGACAGGTATATGACCTGGTATATGGCAGATGCCTATGTTCCTATCTCCAGCCCCACTGTTATTTTGCTTACGTATGCAAACACACTTCAACAGAGATCAACACTTAATGTATCTGATAAAGTGGATCTAATCCATCAAACCTATGCCACAAAACAGATTTTTGTCTTTTAAGTGCCACAAAAGACTTTTTTTTTGGCATTACAAATAGGATCCTAATTTGCAAGTATTCATTTAAAAATATATATAACTCCTATCAATTACCTTTCTGTAAACATGGAATAGCCAAGGTGTATCATTTCTGTAGTTTAAACTAAAGCTTGGCTAAATTATGAAATATGACTAGCTGTACACTAGAGCTGTTAGCTTAGAAGCAGTTTTCCAGGAAAAATATATTATGGATTTAATCCCGTTTCTTTTGATCCAGCAGACTGAATTGCTTTTCAGCCATTTAAGAATCTCATCAAATCATCTAGGAAACAACTTGTAAAGCACTTCAACCAAGAGTTTTAGGTGCCTCCACTAAGGGGATGATAGTTCATTTACATAATTTCTCAGACAAGAAGCATGACTTGAGGAATCTCAGACACAGAGAAGCAGCTTTTCTCTTTCCAGAATAGGCACCCATTATCCATTCCTTGATCGTTCAGTGTACACTTTATCAAATCACAAAAGGAATTTCAAATGTTCTGTCTTTTCTGAAATGAGCCTGTCTCAACTGAATCCTCAATGAACAGAACCAAATTCTCTGATGAATTCTGTTCAGCAAATTAAAGATGGTGGCTGACATGATGCGCAGGCAGCCCAAATGCTGTTCAGAATGAGCAGTTGTGGTGAATGAGGAAAACTGTGATAGCACTGCGTGCGCAACTGCTCATTTTGAACAGAACAGTGCTGAAGCTCCCTGCGTGGCTACCGCAGCCTCAGAGTGAGGCATTACTGAAAGATTAGGCTGCCCACCATGTTAGCCACTATATAATATATGTCAACCTAGTCAAAGTCAATATTCCACACAAAAAAAGGAAAAGGTTTTAATGTTGAATGGTGTTAGTGAAGAGACTGAAGAGATGTATGCTAGGAAACAGAAATGCACACTACTAAAAAAGAGAGACATACTACTAAAGAGCAAGATTAGGGCCTGAATACATATATTCAGGACAGAGACAGATACACTAATAACAAAGTTAAAGACTTGAAGTCCCAAACACATCTACTTAAGAGAAAGACAGATACACTAATAGATTTAGAGTTCAAGGGATGAAAATCGCCACAGAGGAGAAGGATAAATGGATGGAGGATTGAAAGGAAAGCAAGAGTAATGAAGCTGTACACAAACCAAATGGCTGAATGCCTGCTGCACTGAAGGCAAACAACATCAGCTAGCAGCTGGCCTAGTTGAGGATGGGCAATTTTAAGCTAAATTTCCAACATTTCCCCAGTGACTAGGGCTAAATTTCTAAACACGTTCCTGCCAGCAAAACCTCACTGAAATGAAATCATTTTGATTCTGCTTATACAAATGGAATGATAATCAATACACAGGATCCTGAATTTCATCCAGATTCATGATTCTTTAGTACTAAAAAATAAACAACTATCAGTGTGATGGGGGAAGGTCGTGAGTGAGAGTCCTAAAGCATGAGACTAAAGGCCTTTTCAGAAGATGTTACTTTTTTCTACTTATAGGCCACATTTGCATGTCACGCGGAACCACGGGTCTCTCCCCCCTACTGCTCTCCTGTCCAGATGATGGGAAGAGCGTCCTCTTGGCAGTCTTGCTGACTGCAGAGAGAAGGGGGAATTGGCTGTATGGCTTCCTTCTTGCTTGAAGGATAGCCAGCACAGCCAATCAGGGAGGGAGAGAGAGACAGAGGAGCTTCCTCCTTCAACTCCAGTCCGGCCGAATGCAGCTTCCATGGACCTCAGTTTGGAACAGCGAAGCTAACTACAAACCGAGGGATCAGATTGGAGTCTCCTGAGTGGAACCTCAAACTGTGCAATGGACGGGACCGGAGTTGCATGCGTTAAGATGTAACGGTAAGGAAACCGCAGGTCCCCGTAACTCCAGTCCCCCGTTACATGTGAATGCAGCCATAGTTTGAAAAATTACACAAGGAACTACCCAGAACATTCATCATGAACATTAGTCTTTCCTATTGGCTGCTGTGGCTGTCCTTCATGGAAAGGAGGAAGCCCACACAGCCAGTCCCCCCTCCCCACAGTTTCTCAGACTCCAGATTGGATCATCTGGGAGTGTGGTGGGGAGAATGGCCAAAAGTGGCCATAGTTTTGTGAGGCACAGGCAGCTGCAGAGGAAAGGGGAGAGTGCCTAAAAGTATGCTTCTCACTCACACAATGGAAAAACTTGGCACATCCATGGAAGTTTGGTCTGGATGTTCGCTAACTGTAACAATGACATCTTTTCGTAAATTTCATCCTAAATATTTAATGTCTCCCCATCTCTTGTTGCTTATAAGAAACACCTGAAGACACACCTGTTTAATCAGGCTTTTAGGGCATCGGTTTTAAAGCTTTAAAGTTTTAAAGTTCACTGATATCTATTTTTAAACTGTTCTAATTGATTCAATGTTTTTAATTGTTGCTTGTGCTTTCAAATTTGTAAACAACCCTGAGATTTGTATATGGGAAGTATAAAAATCTGCTAAGTAAGTAAGTAAGTAAATTGTGTGCTAGATTCTTTTTCACTGAAATGAACAAGTCTTTCAATATTCCTACAAATGTCACAGATTCCAAAACTTAATTCTATTTTAAATGCATCAGAATAATGCATCAAAATACTGAAAAACAATTACAATTCCTTGATAAAATGTTCCCAAGGGATTTTGATTAGGAAAGCATCTGGTACTGCAGACATTTCACAAATACTTTATCCTGGTTAGGATATAAATTCAAAACCACAAGCCTCCTCTTTTTCTCATCTAATTTTCTTCCCTAAATTCTCTTGAGCTTATCTCACTCTTAATGACTCCATTGTGATTTTCCTGGGGAGACAGAAAATTGAAACTTTCTCAGTTGCAGCATTCACATTATGACAAAATGGGAAATACTATTCTGCAGAACTGTCAATAGCATCAAGAGGGGAGAAAAGAGTTTTGTTCTTCCACTAGCAAAATCAGACTGACTCAAAGAAATGAATGCCAAGCTAGAGCTGACCAACACAGCAACAGCAGGAAACAGTGGGCAAGATCTTCAGTTGTTGTAAGCTGTCATTACTCCATTGATTTACATTAGCCATAAAGGTTTCAAACCACCTCCCTGGATTTGTATGTGTGTTATCAGCATTTGCACAGACAACCTGTGAATAAGTTGATTACGCAGTAAATGGAGCTTGCCATTGACAATGGGTGACGTATGTCTTTCAGTAAGCTGAAGAGCTCTTTTAGCAATTCATCATGTGAAAGGTTAGTCTAATATCAAAATTGCAGTATTGAATGTAAGCTGATTCAACTTTTCAAATAAGCCTGAAGGCTGCTGCTGTACAAAAGAGTTTAGAGAACTAAGGAAGATGATTTGGGCTGGCTGAAGTTCTGCTAGTGGTATCGAAAGCTGACCATAACAATTTCTCTGCTTCCTTTCCTGCTTTTCTGTTTAGTTTCCATAGGCCACCAACTCTTGCCCTTATACAGTACATATGCTGCATGATAACAGTTGGCTCATGGTGAGATACAGTACCCAGGGCCACTAAACACAGACGATACCCATTCAGTGGGGAGTGAGACAGGGTTGCATTTGGGCCCCTTTCCTTTTCAATTTCTATATAAATTCATTGACACACTATTAGAGTCAGATTTCCATCTTCTAAAACTAGGCCAGTAACCAGTCCCAGCACTGCTGTATGCCGATGATACAGTCATTCTTTCCTTTACAGAGAATCACTTGTGCAGAACTCTTAGAAAACTCGCTACATACTGCCGAGAGGAAGAATTAGAAATTAACCATGACTAAGATCATGGTGTTCCAGAAGAAATTTATGCAGCATAAGTGGCAAATTGATAGGCAGGTTATAGAACAAGTTAAGCTATATAAGTATTTAGGTGTGGTCTTCCAATTGAATGGCTATTGGAGAGCACATCTTCTCGACATTACATGAGAGGCACAAACTAGTGCAATGGCATTCATTAGATTCTTTTTCGGGAAGGGAGATGGTTATGCCCCCACAGCAATTCAGGTTTTTAAGGGGGAAATATTAGCCCAACTTCTATATAGGGTTCAGCTGCATAATTATGATTTTTGGCCCTTAAAGCTGGTCCAAACCAAATTCATAAGGACAATCCTTGGGATGCCTAGTGGTTAGAGTGCTGGACTAGGACCGGGGAGACCCGAGTTCAAATCCCCATTCAGCCATGAAACTAGCTGGGTGACTCTGGGCCAGTCACTTCTCTCTCAGCCTAACCTACTTCACAGGGTTGTTGTGAAAAAGAAATTGAAGTATGTAGTACACCGCTCTGGGCTCCTTGGAGGAAGAGCGGGATATAAATGTAAAAATAATAAAGAAGCAGATGAAACCGTGGACCACCTAATCAGCTGCTGTAAAAAGATCCCATAGACTGACTACAAACAAAGGCATGACAAGGTAGCAGGCATGATACACTGGAACATTTGCAAAAAATACAAGCTACCTGTAGCCAAAAATAGGTGAGACCATAAAATCGAAAAAGTTGTAGAAAACGGAGATGCAAAAATATTATGGGACAGACAAACATCTGCCACACAATACACCAGATATAACTGTAGTCGAGAAGAAAGAAAAACAAGTTAAAATAATCGACATAGAAATACCAGGAGATAGCAGAATAGAAGAAAAAGAAATAGAAAAAAATCACAAAATACAAAGATCTACAAATTGAAATTGAAAGGCTGTGGCAGAAAAAGACCCAAATAATCCCAGTGGTCATTGGCGCCCTGGGTGCAATTCCAAAACAACTTGAAGAGCACCTCAACACCATAGGGGCCACAGAAATCACCATCAGCCAATTACAAAAAGCAACTTTACTGAGAACAGCCTATATTCTGCGACAATATCTATAACACAGCAACAACACTGACAATAAAATTCAGCCATCCCAGGTCCTTGGGAAGGACTCGATGTCTGGATAAAACAAAGCAGTCAATAACACCTGTCTGTGTAAATTAATAATAATAATAATAATAATAATAATAATAATAATAAATACAAGCACAATATAGCCATATAAAATATAAAGCAGCAGCAGTAGAGACTATCATATAAAAACCTGGGTAAAAAGCCAAGATTTCACATGCTTTCTAAAAACTGTGATGGAGACCGAGGAGCAAAATGCCACTGGGAGAGCATTCCAGCATCTGGGGACAGCAACAGAGAAGGGCCTGTCCTGTGTCGACGACAGCCAAGCCTCCAAGCCACCTGGAGCAGAGCCCCCTCAGATGACTTCATCATGTGGGCAGCAACCCTTGGGAGCTGGTGGTCCCTCAGGTATTCAGGACCCAAACCATTAAGGGCTTTAAAGGTAAAAACCAGTGCCTTGAATTGGACCTGGAAATAAACTGGCAGCCAGTGCAGCTCTTTCAAAATGGACGCGATATGATCCCAGCAGAGATCTCAAGATAAAATCCTAGCTGCCATATTTCATACTAGCTGCAGTTTCTGAATATTCTTCAAGGGCAGCCCCACGTAGAGCGCATTACAGTAATCCAGCCGTGGCATGACTAAGACGAGGGTAATTGTGGCCAGATCTGCCTTCTCAAGAAAGGACACAGCTGGTGCACTAGTCAAAACCATGCAAAGGCAGCCACCTCCTCCACCTGAACTTCAGAAAGCCAAGCCGGGTCCAGCAATACCCACAAGCTGCATGCTTGCTCCTTCAAGGTGAGTGCATCCTCATCCATAACAGGTCAAATCTTCTCATCCCAATTGGCTCTCCTACTGACTGACATTACCTCTGTATGGGTTCAGTCTCAGTTTATTAGCCCACATCCAACCCATCACTGCCTCCAGCCTCCAATTCAGGACATCCACTGCCTCCATAGGATCAGGTGACAAGGAGAGATAGAGCTGAGTATCTGCATATTACTCTCAACTCAGTTCAAGTCCCCAGATGACCTTTCCCAGCGGTTTCATGTAGATGTTAAACAGCATGGGGGACAAAACCGAACCCTGCAGAACCCCTTAGGGCAATGGCCATGGAGCTGAGTAATAGTCCTCCAGCACCACCTTCTGGACCCTCCCTCCAAGAAAGGACAGGAGCCACTCCAAAGCAGTACCTCCGATTCCCATACTCGAGAGGCGTACCAGAAGGATACCATAGTCGATGGTATCAAATGCTTCTGAGAGGTTCAGAAGAACCAATAGGGACATACTCACCCTGTCTATTTCCCAGCGTAGGTCATCCACTAGAGCGACCAAAGCAGTTTCAGCCCCATATCCAGGGCAGAAGCCAGATTGAAAAGGGTCTAGATAATCCATATCATCCAAGACCTTCTGCAGCTGGGATGCCAATGCAGTGTTAAAATTGGAACTGGGATTAGTACCAGTTGAAGCACATGTCTGGATTGCCAAGATCTCTTACTATCTGAAACCAAATCTTGGCCATGCAGGTCTCACACCTCTGGTCCTGAATGACCACATTGCATCTGCTTGGAAAGAGGGAGCTGAGAAAAAATTAGAAAGTTATGGGCTATGTATCCCAATGTTTGTCTCCCTAGGAATGTTAAAGGCCAAGGAGATAATTAGGCAGTGGATCTGGGATAGAGAACCTCAGGAAGATAGGGCTCGAGTTAGCCACTTCCCCTTTTTAGGTAATGTAGCTCACCCCCATAGACCAGCTAATTATTTGTATGAGCTTGTTCTTGCCAAAATAATAAGGGTGTTTACCTTGGCATGCTTGAATGAGTTGCCCTCAGCTCTTTTAGAGGGTCACTATCTTGGTATTTCTTTTTCTGAATGGATATGCCCGTGTCAGTCAGAAGAGGTTGAGATGATGGATCACGTGCTGCTCCACTGTTTGTTTTATAGGGATATTTGGTTGGAACTTTTGTTTCCTACCTTGTCTAAATTTCCAGGTAGATAAATTTCTGGGTAGGCCTTTTATGTGCCTCTTCTTTTGTCTGACAAAAATATTAATGTTTCTCTCATGGTGGCAAAATTTTGTTACATCACAGGCTGTGTAAGGAAGCAATTGGTAAAATAATGAGTGTCAGTTTTATTATATATTGTTTTATTCTGAACTGTGTTCTGTAAGAAAGTACAGGTAAAATCATGATTGCTATAGGTTATTACTTATTGTGTTATATTTCTGTCTGGTCAATGTCTGTAATGAAGACTCCATTCCATATTTAGTTTTGTATGTGCAGATGCTGACCTCTCCCTCCCAACCCTTTTTGCCCATACCTGTTTACCAAAGTAAAAATAAGTACACCAGTAATAAATATAGTTGTGGGAACACAAATGATCAATGTTCAAGACAGAGGGTAAAGAAAGAGGGGCATCTATCAAGTGATAATGTACTACCCGATGTATGCCACAACAATTGGGAAAATCAGACTTTTGTAACATCCTACCCGGATTGGAGCAGAATTTTACCATGTGTCTGCACTTGATCAGGAATCAGAGCAAGTAAGGAATTAATATTTGCTTTACAGCATTATAAAAATATAAACCTTCCTCTTTGTCCCTTTGACCAAAATCTCTGGAGCATACACTCAACATCTCTCACTTTGATTGCTGCAGCCTTCTTCATTGTCTAACTTCAAGTCCCTTCATCTCTGTCCAGCACTCTGCTGCATAAACCAGTCACTATTTTTGTGGCTTTGACCATGTGCTGCCCCTCCTTCAGCTGCACCTAGATCCTGCACAACCTTTTCATTCTTACCTTCAAGCACCTCCATGGTCTGGTCTCCCATGTCTCTCTGTCAATACATCTCTGGTTGTGACCTTTGTCCAACTCCACCATGCCTTCAGCCATCTGAAGGTCTTCTGTTTCCCTCAAATGAGTCTGCCATTTCTTCCTTGATGCTCCCTATACCTGGAACTGCCCAGGATTATCTCTATGATGATGATGTCAAAAAGAATCAGCTTCATGCACAGAAACACAACTAAGGCTGGATTAAGGGGGCAGGAGGCCCTGGAACACTCAGAATTTGAGTCCCCTTCCCCAAAATTCCTCCAGCATAATCTGGCCCTGCCAAAGAGGCTTTCATATTGTTTTTTCTCAGGTAGCAGTTCCCTGTGATGCATAGCTAAGTGCTTTTGAAACTGAGAAGAGTATTCAAAAGCAGTTTGTGATATGGCATGGAAATATATGTGACATGGAAAGAAAGAAATCAAACATTCCCTTGAGTGCAGGCCCCTGGTGTGAAATAAATAGTCTTATGAATCCTTGTTTCTATAAAGTATTGTAACCTGCTTACCTAGTCTATTTTTAAAACCTGGCATTTCCATTACTTTCCTGGGGAATTTCAGCTCTTTATAGCCAAATGGCCTTTATCCTTATGAACAACTTGCATTAAGATAACAAAATAATTGTTTCAGTTTTTAAAATGTGAAGTAAACAATCCAGAGCTACTTTGTATATAAAGCACGGTAACAATAGCAGATTATACTGCAGTCAGGAAGCTGTTAGGTGAACACCCTCGGCTCATCCCATGTGCCTCTTACAAACCTTGACTTGATCTACACCTCCTGATTGAGGAGACAGGCCTCTTCCCTGCAATCAATGTCAATTAGAAGCTGCTTTTGTGGGGCTGACAATCCAATGGGATTTAAAAAAAACACTCTGAAGGGCCCTTGGGTAATGAAAAATGACCTTCCTGAAAAGAAGAAAGGTAACAAAAAGGGAGTTTCAAGCAACCATTCATTATCTCAACAATTGTGGGGAAAGGATTTTTTTCCCAGTGAGTAACAAATCCTATTTTTATTGGTTTCCATTGACCTATGTTTTGATTGATTACGATCCCTTTTTTAGTACAAGATTACTCTGCATCATATCACCTATTACTAGCAGGGGAAATAGATCACTCACTCCATGTAATTTATGATATTATAAAGGTGAAATCAAGGTTAATTGCATTATTTATTTGAATAAATCAGTAACCCCAATGACCTTTAAGGAGCAGATGCAAGACATCAATAATTGTTGCTGAGATCCATGAACAATAACCATCTTCTAAGGTCACACAAGGCAGAAAAAGGCAACAAGGATCTAATGTATTGGACAAGGCCTACAGGTCATCTGTATTTATTTGCTTAAAGTTTAGTTGACAAGGTCTTGCACAGCCTAGAAATGAAAAGTTCAGGGTAGATGGCAGTTGAGTTCCCCAAAAGTAATAAAAATGATGAGTGGGAGGCTGTGGTATGATTCATAAACTAAAGAAGATGAATATTTTAAGTTGCCATATAGAGTGATGTACAGAACACTCCAGTAGTCTCACTAAACAGACAGCTCACTAAAATTGGTGTAATATTGACCTGGCTTAGTTGAGATCCTATGCATCCTCAAGAGCAAAGGGGGAAGCTTCAACACAAGAGATTACAGACACTCCAGCAACTACTCTTCTCCTAGCATCTATAGCAATACATAATGGATTATTGGATATTATGGTTGAACTTAGAAGAAGAAAAAGAAGAAGGGAGGGAGGAGGGAGGGAACTGCTGAAGGAGGAAAGATTGTTTAGCCAATACCTGCTTTTCAGTATTGCAACTGACTTAAAACTGAGAAAAGCCCATGCCACCACATGTCCTTCCTCTTGTCCATTTGTTTTCAAAATGCATGGGAATATTTTATTACTGTCCCACAAACCCTTTTAAACTCTTCATAGTTAGATTCACAATGTATAAATAAAGCAGAGTTAACTTCCAATTATCCTTGGCATACACTTTGCATCATCACACTAAAATATTGAAAATCAAAGTTAATTATGTAGCACTTAAGTACAAGTGTGCTCTTTTCTTTCTGGGAGACACAAAAGGGCAGATAAAAACAAGCATAATCATCACAGCACTATCTTTTAACAGTAACCTAACAAAAGGTGTTTTCATACAACCACATATCATGTGGCTTACTTGCCAATTTCCTTTGGCTCGGGCTGTAGGTTCCTTGTAGCAAATGACTTGGACATGGGCCCTACCAAGAACCCAGACCATGATTCAAAAGCATACAGTGGTAAATAGATTTAACTTGGGTCCATGGTGGAGCCCTCTTGCAATCTGCTCTGTTATAAATTGCAACTCACCACTGAAAATAAATAAAAAGATAGATAGATAGATAGATAGATAGATAGATAGATAGATAGATAGATAGATAGATAGATAGAGTTGTTTTAGTAAGAACTACTCAGCCTACTTTCTTTTCACTGTCTCTACACTGAACTAAATTTGGTTCAAGTCGAAGTCCACAAGTTAGATCTCATGCGTACGCCGTCTTGGATCAGGGTGGACGACATCATTACGAACGACACCATTGGAGCATCCCTATGTGTCCATACAGCTGTAGCAAATTTGGTTCAAATAGGTTAGACTGTCCACAAGTTAGTGCACTTGCACTTCAAAAGTTTATGTGTCTTTTATGGTTGCGTCATCTTGAATCAGGATGGATGACATCATTGCAAACTGCACCACTGAGGTGTCCCTGTGTGTCACTCACTACAAATGTACCTAATTTGGTTCAAATCAGCTAGACAGTCCACAAGTTAGCCCACTTGAACTTCAAATGTTCATGCATCCACCATCTTGGATTGAGGTAGATGACATCATCACAAACTACACCATTGAGGTGTCCCTATGTGTCCCTACAGCTGCAGCAAATTTCGTTCAAATTGGTTAAGCCATTCACAAGTTAGCCAAGTTGTACCTCAAATGTTTACGCATGCACCAACTTGAATCTGTGTGTATGACATCATCACAAACTATGCCATTGAGGTGTCCCTGTGTGTCACTCACTGAAATAGTACCCAATTTGGTTCAAATGCTTAGACAGTCCACAAATTAGCTGGCTTGTGCCTCAGATGCTCACATGACCACCATAGGAACAAAGGAACAGCCCTGCTGGATCAGGCCCAAGGCCCATCTAGTCCAGCATCCTGTTTCACACAGTGGCCCACCAGATGCCACTGGAAGCCTAAAGGCAGGAGTTGAGGGCATGCCCTTCCTCCTGCTGTTACTCCCCTGCAACTGGTACTCAGAGGCATCCTGCCTTTGAGGCTGGAGGTAGCCTATAGCCCTCCAACTAGTAGCTGTTGATAGACCTCTCCTCCATGAAGTTATTCAAACCCCTTTTAAAGCCATCCAGGTTGTTGGCTGTCACCACATCTTGTGGCAGGGAATTCCACAAGTTGATTATGCTTTGTGTGAAAAAGTACTTCTGTTTGTACTGGGTCCTAAATTTCCCAGCAATCAATTTCATGGGATGACTCCTGGTTCTAGTGTTATGTGAGAGGAAGAAGAATTTCTCTCTATCCACTCTATCCACATGCATGATTTTATAGACCTCTATCTTGTCTCCCCACAGTCATCTTTTTTCTAAACTAAAAAGCCACAGGTGTTGTAGCCTTGCCTCATAAGAAAGGTGTTCTAGACCCCTGACCATCTTGGTTGCCCTCTTCTGCACCTTTTCCAGTTCTACAATGTCCTTTTTTAGATGTGGTGACCAGAATTGTACGCAGTACTCCAGGTGTGGCTGCACCACAGTTTTTTATAAGGGCCTTATAATATTAGCAGTTTTATTTTCAATTCCATTCCTAATGATCCCTAGCATGGAATTGGCCTTTTTCATAGCTGACACACATTGAGTCGACACTTTCAATGAGCTGTCCACCACGGCCCCAAGATCCCTCTCCTGGTCAGTCACCAACAGCTCAGATCCCATCAATATATACTTGAAGTTGGGGTGTTTCATCCTAATGTGCATCACTTTACACTTGCCAACACTGAGCTGCATTTGCCATTTTGTTGCCCACTTACCAAGTTTGGAGAGATCCTTTTGGAGCTCCTCACAATCCGTTTTGGATTTCACTACCCGAGTTTGGTATCATCTGCAAATTTGGCCACCTTGCTGCTTACCCCTACTTCTGGATACATTTAAAAAGCACCGGTCCCAGTACAGATCCCTGGTGGACCCCACTTCTTACAGTGGCGTCCCAACTGTACAGTACAGTACAGTTACAGTACATAAGAACATAAGAACACCCTGCTGGATCAGGCCCAAGGCCCATCTAGTCCAACATCGTGTTTCACACAGTGGCCCACCAGATGCTGCTGGAAGCCACAGGCAGGAGTTGAGGGCATGCCTCATGTTGAGTACAGATCCCCTTGCAGACGGCATCTTGGATTGGGGTGGATGACATCATCACAAACTATGCTGTTGAGGTGTCCCTATGTGTCCTTACAGCTGGAGACAGACAGAGAGTGTGTGACTCTGTTGATCCTCCTGGACCTCTCAGTGGCTTTTGATACCATTGAACATGGTATCCTTCTGAGATGTCTCTGTGGGTTGGAACTTGGGGGCACGGTTATATGGTTGCTCTGCTCCTGCCTGGAGGGTTGTACTCAGAAGGTGATGCTGGGGGACGCCTGCTCCACCCCTTGGCCTTTGGCCTGTGGTGTGCCACAGGGATCTCTTCTGTCCCCCATGCTGTTTAACACCAACGTGAAACCTCTGGGAGAGGTCATCCATGGGTGTGGGCTGCAATGCCATCAATATGCTGATGACACCCAGCTCTATCTGTCTTTTAAGTCAGCAGACACCAGGGAAGCAGTGGATGCTCTAAACTGGGGCTTGGAGGCTGTTCTGGATTGGATGAGGGCAAACAAATTGAAATGTAATCCAGATAAGACGGAAGTGTTCTGAGTTGGTAAAACTGATCATCTGAGTAATTAGGTAAGTCTGGTCTTAGATTGGGTCGCACTCCCTCTGAAAGACAAAGTCTGCAGCTTTGGGGTGCTTCTGTACCCGATATTGTCCTTGGGCGCACAGGTGTTGGCGGTGTGCAGAAGCGCTTCTTATCAACTACAGCTGGTATGCCACCTGTGACCCTACTTGGAAAAGTTGGATCTGACCTCAGTCACTCATATGTTGGTAACATCCAGATTGGATTACTGCAATGTGCTCTATATGGGGCTGCCCTTGAAAACTGCTTGGAATCTTCAACTGGTCCAGAATGCTGCTGCAAGGATCCTCATGGGCACAAGTCACTTCATGATTATCAAAACCATCCTGCAGCAGCATCAATGGTTACCAGTCCACTTCCAGACTAGATTCAAGGTACTGGTCTTGACCTTTAAAGCTCTACATGGCTTGGGTCTGGGGTACCTGTTGGAACACATTTGCCCATATGAACCTACCATGGTCCTCTGCTCATCATCTCAGGCCCTGCTCATAGCCTCACCACTAACAGAGATTCGTTTGGCAGGCACAAGAGACAGGGGCTTTTTGGTTGTGGCCCTTCAGCTTGGAACGCCCTCCCTGAAGAGCTTCACCATGCTCCCTCCCTCAGTGTTTTTTAAAAAACAACTAAAACACATCTTTTTAAATAGGATTTTTAATGCTCCAACTTTGGTTATATCTGGTAGGTTCTTTCGTTTTTAGTTTTTATCTCAATTTTTAGCTTTTAAAATAACTTTTAATTTGAAACGTAATCTGATTGTGGTCTTTAGCCTGACTTTTAACTTGTTACCTTAACTTAGTTAATTTTATTACTTTCATTGTATATTATTTTATTGTTGTGAGCAGCCCTGAGCAGTAGTGTACTGGAGGGGCGGGTTATAAATATTTTAACCAAATAAATAAATACATACATACATACATACATACCAGATTTGGTTCAAATCAGTTAAGTGGTTTATAAGTTAGCCGACCAGCACCTCAAAAGTTTACGTGTCTTCTATCTTGGATCAGGGTGGATGACATCATCACAAACTACACCATTGAGGTGTCCCTGTGTGACACTCACAGCAACTGTACCTAATTTGGTTCAAATTGGTTACAGTCCACAAATTAGCCCGCTTGCACGTGGCTATTTGTACATTAGCCATCTTGAATTGGAGTAGATGACACCATCATATACTACGCCATTGGAGCATACCTATGTGTCCCTACAGCTGTAGCAAATTTGGTTCAAGTTGGTTAAGGGGTTCACAAGTTAGCTCACTTGTGCCTCAAAAGTGTACGCGTCTGCCATCTTGGATCAGGGTGGATCACAAACTACACCATTGAGGTGTACTACATCATCACAAACTACACCATTGAGGTGTCCCTATGTGTCCCTACAGCTGTATCCAATTTGGTTCATATTGGTCCAGGCGTTGCAAAATTGATGGGGGACAGTCACACATACATGGATACACACAAAATGTTGGGTGATCTCATAAGCCTACTGGAAAGTAGGCTAACAACAACCATGCAATTTAGCCATGCAATTTAGTAGATATTACTATGCAGCCATATATGACCCTAAGCTCAAAGATCTGGATTTATATATTATCTCTGCAAAATGATTTACATATAAAACTAAAGGAAGTGAGACAAGTTATTAACATATTCATTACATGTGTGGTGAGAGGGTGGGATGGGGTGTATCATGTTTTAAGATGGTGTTCTGCTGTTTCTACAGATCAAAGACCAATACCACAGATTGCTGGCAATGCAGAAGCAGGACTGAACCGAAGGGTTCCAGCAGCCTTATCCATCAGAGTGGACGTTTGTATTTTTTTCATGTTGCAAACAGTGATGGAAAGCAGCCTAGAGGAGTGTGACAGTATCCTCATTATCCTGATAAGCAACTTCACATTAATGTGAACACCACACATATATAACTAAAAACATTGCTTTGGGCTCAACACTGATACAGTGCTAGTCACCTGCTTTTTATTTAATACATTCTGCTTGACCCCTTTTCTGACCAGTATGACACAGCTTCCAGATTATCCCTGCTACCTGAGCCATTGGACCAATTCTTTTTTTCAAATAATAAAGAGCAAAGTATTTTTAAACTTCCTTCATCATTCATCCTTCTCACAGTCTTCAACCTCACACATGAGCAAATGACTTGTATATTCAGGCCTGAAATATTTTGGGAAATGTAAAATGCTTTGGTTGGCCTACAAAAAAAGATGATACAGTAAAGCATGCTAGATTCAGCTTAAGGAAAACTAGGCAAATGGGAGTTGAATCACTAGTGCAGTTTCAAGTAGTGCCAAATATATTCCTGAATTATATATTCAGCCATTCAAAAGAGGATTTGGGGTGTGTGCGTGTTTACTTCATGAACTTGATACAAAGAGAAGTCATGTCTCACAAAAGCATCATTAGCTGTATGGAGCTGAGGCAAAGAGCCTGAATATAGGCCCCCCAAATTCTCTCACATGAAAATCCGTACAGTCCCCAAATAAGGTCATGTTCACAGTAGATCAAAACATCACCAGCCATAACTACATTTAAACAATTATTGCTGTCAGGTCTCATTTATTATGGATAACCATTTTCATTAGTAGCCGTGTTTGCCCCATAAAACCTGGCTGTTAATTGCACTATTTTGGAAGCATAATGTATATTACTTGGTTCATTTTTTTAAAAAAAGCCCATGCCCAGGCTGGCCAACGAGAGTTTAAAACTGATTGAACTCAGCAAGTGTTATGAGGGAACATGATTATTACTCTAGCTAACATATTACTCATGCAGCAGAGGAGCAAACTGACACAGAGAGAAAATAGCAGACGCTTCAACACGGGTTTTTAAGATGAAGGGGACAAAATGAAAATTCTCTGTCATAATCTTCCTCTCTAGCGATTTCTTATTTCCTAACTCTGCTCTGTATGACTTACACGGTATCTCTTCCATTCTCTCTATCGTGCTGATCACTGAACTCAGGCAGACAATGAAGTTCATAACTTGCTGCCAGTTTCTATAATCATATAGATGCTAGTGGAAGGCTGAAAGGATAGCAGTAATTTTCAGCACCATCTTCACAGGGCTATACCCATTAAGTAGGTGCCTCTTCCTGGCAGAGTTTACATTCCCCTCGCCCACAAGAATGCCTTCGACCCACACATCAGTTTTTGAAAGAGAGAGACTGGCCTACTGCCATACTCTTAAAGAGAAGGCTCTAGGCAAGAGTGCCAGAGTCAGAGCACTGGGTGGTGTAGAATTTCAATGTAACACCCACATCCAGCCTCAAAATTTCACTAGCCACATAACTACTCATGTATGCTCGATGTCAAGTGGGATGGGGGTACAATTCTGCACTTTATTTGAACTTCCTCTCACCAGGAGTGACCCTTTCGTGAAATAAGATGAGGCGTTGTCTCAGGCAGCAGATTACTGGGGCACCAGCAGGGGGGCAAGATGCCCCCCCCCCATGTCAGCACTGGAGCAGTTCTTTGGGACTGCCTCACCTCATACTCCTTGCATACCTTGCAAGAATCACACAGAAAGAAGAGGAGGCTGCTAGCAACCTTCCCTCCCCATGAACTTGCACCCCCAGCCCCAATGAAGACAGGATACACTTAGCCAAGCTGCGGAGCAACTGAACAGCAAGGAGGCAGCTGGGACCCAATTGGCCCACCTCCTTGCCTGATTGGCTGATCCCGGCCATGTAGAGGGAGAGGCAAGATGGCAGCCCGTGCCATCATGTGACGGGATGCAACCGCGCAACCTACTACATCGTGCTGGTGTGGCGGCGGGAACCAGCATTTTAAAGCTTGCAAGCTTTAAAATGGTTCTGACTGTTGGGAATTCTCTCTGGTAAGAGATATCCTTCTATTACAGCAGAGTGCACAGAGGCAAAAAACAGCGGAGTCTATGGAGAGATAGAATCTCTAATCTAGCTAGCTATCTGGATGCAGAGAGAGAGGCAAGCGTGTGCGTTAGAGGGAAGAAAGGAAGGAAGGGAAGCAGGCAGGCAGGCAGGAAGTCCCTGAGAGTAGCAATCTACATATCAAAGGGATAGTGTCAGAGCAGTAGAGAAAAGGAATGACCAATGTCTTGACTCTTCTAGCCCTCTGACTCACTAGTCTGTCCCCCTCTGTCACTGAAGCATGAGGCAGCGCAGAGTCCTTCACTTCCAACACTGACAGGGGCCTAGGCCCTACCAGGGAATGCCTGAAGTGAATGCCCCAACAGGGCAGCATTTGGCACCCTACTTCAGGCTTTGCAATACCTTGGACTGCCCCTGACTATCACATGTCCTTTAAGAAAAGGCCACAATACTGAGAAGCATTACCACTCATGAATGCACACCCAAATCTACATAACTGGGCTCATGAATCTGTTAGCTAATTCTTTCCAGATTTCAGCAGCATCCCTAACAACACTCAAGTAACGGAAGGTGGAAGTGTCTGTGTCTGGTTTCTGGAGATTCCTTTCTCCCTCTGCACTGCTCCTGTCCCTCAACCCTTAGGAATGGATTCTCAGGAGGCTACAGCAAGGAAGCAGAGGTGGAGAGAATGGCGAGTTCCAGCACCATTGTGCTAGCATTACTCATTACATTACATTACTCATTACATAGCATTACATTGTGCTAGCATTAATGCTTCTGGTATTATGCAACTCACTAGGAGGACTTATTCATCCAGACAAACACTCAACACACCTGAGCTTTTCTGAATTATAAGTTTCCTAGTACAGTGGCTTTATCTTCTTGCATAATAGGCAACCACTGGAAGGCATCAACCCTGAGATTAGAATACCAGACGGTGTCAGGTGCTCAGTCCGTACAAGCTTCACTCTGAAAGTTCAGTCTTGAGGATAGAAAACCCCCTCTAAGAATTGCTACTTTGTACAGTTCATAGTGAAGTCATTCTGTTATCAAGGAATGAGGTTGCCCACTTCTCACTAACCCAACCATGCACCCTCCTGAAAGCCCAGAGAGAGAACTAGAGAACTCACATTCTGTGGATAAGTTCTAGAGATTCCCAAACTTGAGAATCTATGAACTGAAATCACTATCTGAAATCACGGTTTTTGGGTCCCCTAGTTCCTTGCAAGCCAAAAACCAAGTTGCCTGCAGATTTTCCTCGCCAGGTGAATCTTCTGCCTCATGGCTCCACCAGAAGGCAAACTGCAAGGCTCCAGCACAAGGCAAACTTCAAGAAACCTCTGTTCTTTAATCAAACTCAGTGTTGCTTGTAAGAAACTTGTCTGTACTCTATTGTGCCCTTCGGAGTGCTCTAACATGGATTTATCCTTTCTACTGTCAGCTTTCCTGGTACCTCTGTGTATAATTTGACTGTATGCAGTTTTGCACTTAGTTTAGTTAAATTCCCCACATTAAGCCAAAGCATAGTCATGAAAGATGGCACTTACTCTCCTAACCTCATTTTGGAGGGAGGCTCCACAAGCAGGTTTGCCACCACGGTGCCACTGGGATGAGGCACATTGCTCCCACACCCCAATAAGACACAAGTGTTACGGTGATGAAGGGCCACAATTTATTATTCAAATTAGAGGTAGATGGTAGTTGGGATTGGAGCTCCATCCCCACCATGCAGTAACTAAAGACAAGCCAAATCAGGATGTGCCTTGCCTAATAAGTACTGGTGATGCACCTTGGCTCCAGACAGCCTCCACTGCTCTAAAGCAGAGGCTGCCCTTCTTAGCCAACCTAAGGCCAGGTCTCTGCCCTTAGCAGCAACCCCCAGAAGCCACCAAGCTTTCCTAAGGGTGTCAGCCGACAGAGTGGAGCGTGCAAGGTCGAAATTCCCTGAGCCGTCTGGTCTCTAGAGAACAGACCTGCATGTCCAATAGCCAAACACTTACCTGAAGGTGCTCCCCAAAATTCAGCTGTTACATCCCACCTGTTCCTGTTAGGACTGTTCCTGCCACAGCGGGGGTTAGCCTAGCTTAACTGCCCAGACTGCCCACCTCCCACACAGTGCAGCAGCCAATCCCCGCCTCAGATCTTCCAAAAAGATCTGTGTGCCTACAGGCAACAAGTGGACCCCATCACCCCTATACTACTCGGCAGTTGAAAAAACAATGCCTGGATGTTCCAAGCACTCACCCCCTAGAGACTCAACAAACTGGGTCAGGGCAGCACTAACTTTTCTGCACGCTATAGCAATCCTTCCTGGCCTTGCTGCCCCCCTCCAAACCGTGCACTATGGCAGTTCAGACCAGATCACAACCAGACCCAGCAACCACATCTGGACTAATCATGTGAATAAGGGACAGCCCTGACTGTGTAACTACATTGTTCTTCCCCAATTGAAGCAGCAAAATGTCAGGCGGAGGGTGAACCTCCAAATATTACCATAACACGGGCAAAAATTGGGCAAAGACCATACCCTTTCAGTTGATCCATGAGATCAAAGCCCACATCCCAGTCCTAGCTGTTTTCCAGGCTTGTCCCCACACGCTGTCTTGTGGGACCAGAACACAATGGAGTGTCTCATTATGAGGACTTGGCCTCACTCAGCCAGTTGCTCTGCTCCTGCAAAGAGAAGACGACACTAATAACAGTACTCAAGGAGCTTAACTCATGTAGTGCTTGTACACGCCTGATGGCCATCGGCCAATCTGCTGAACGGCAGTGCCAGGAAGCAGCAGAGTGCGCCAATGTGAAAGGAATGCAATGACAAATGCACAGTAGAGACCCCAGTCGCCGCCAGGGCCCTATGAACTGCAGCCCAAAACTGAAACTGAGAAAAAGGCCTCCCATCAGAATGCATGAGGAGGCACCCCTTCCTCGGCCCCCTCATGGCCACACAGCACTCAACAGTGCCCACCAAGCACAGCACTGGGCTGTTCACATGATGCAAAACAACTGCATGCCCCCTGGCCCCTCTGATCAGTTTTAGAAAAACACAACAGTAACTCAACATAACTTGATTTAAAAACTAGGTCTCTCCCCTGTATAACCCTATTGGAGGGGCCCACTCTCCCTCTGGGAGAAAGCTCACTAGCCTTAAGTGCCCCAAAGATCACCAATGTAGCTGCCCAAAACAGTGCCATCTCATAAGGGGATGAACAAATGGTCTTATACTGTTCGATTGCGCTCTGCACTGAATCAGTAGAAAGGGGCCTATGCCCATCAGGTCTCCCTGAGCTCATCAGGTTTCCCTAGACCACCCTTCAAACATACGCCTAATCCTGAAATCTCCCATAAAATCCGGTGCCCCCAGGCTTTGGCAATTAATGCTAGAGCAGCCATATGGCCGGACAAGGTCCCCAAGGTTAAGGCCTGTGCTCTAAGATCAACTAAATACTGCATGAGGTATTCAGGCCACACCTGGCCAATGCCTGCCTGCACCCTAAAATCCTAGAAGACCCTGAACTTTCTATTGTAGGCAGCTCTTGTGCTTGGAACTAAGGATGGCAAAATTGCTCTGCGTGCTTCTATGCACCAAGGCTCCACAACCACTCGGTCATCATGTCAACAATCATGTCTGGTTGTTGCACAGCTCCAGGTGCCAGATGGCAAAAATGGTGCTCCTGGAAATGAGATAGGGCATCCGCCAGGCCGTTCTGTACACCCAGAACATGGCGCATTATGAATAACACATTGTTTCTCAGACAAGCCAGCACAGAGGCCCTTACCAAATGCATAACCCTGGGGAATTGTGATGTTTGCTGATTAATTACTTGCACAGAAGCTAGATAATTGCACAAGAATTTTACAGTGGAGTTTTGAAACTGGACAGCCCATATGTGCATTGCCACTACTATAGGGAAGAACTCCAAGAAGGTCAAATCCCTAGTGATACCCAAGACCACCCGCTGCTCTGGCCATCTAGCCATGCACCATTGCCCCCTAAAGAAGACCCCAAAGCCCAGGCCACTTGCAGCATCAGCCTGCACTTGCAGATCTGCCTCCAGCAGCAGTATATCCCTCCAGAAGGACCCCCCATTGTAAGAGTCAAGAAAGGCCACCCACAGTTCCACATCTGCCCTCATGGGAGTCATAAAGTGATTACAAAAGTGCAGCTCTATAACCCCCTTAATCGCATCCATCAGGCGCCACAAAAAGGCACAACCAGGTGCCAGTACCTGACATGCAAAATTAAGGTGGCCTGCTAGACTCTGCAGCTGTTTCAGGGTAACCTTCCGAACTCGCAAGCAATCAGCCAAAAGGGCCCTCGGCTTCTCCCCAGGGAGTCTAGAGCATCCTGCCCGATTGTCTAGCTCAATGCCCAGGAAGGTAAGGCTAGAAACGGGGCCCTCGGTCTTCACATGGGCCAGGGGACCACTAACTCAGAACATAACCCAACAAAGAATTACAAAATGTGTGCACATTGATTGGTACATTCCTGCCCTGAAAAAATAAAATCATATAAGAAGTGGGTGGATGAGTTAAGCCCCACCCTGTGCTGAACCACCCATTCTAACATGGAACTGAATGCCAAGAAGGCAGAGCAGGACACAAAACAGGCCATTGGCAGGGCACAATCGATGTAATATTGACCTTGGAAAGAAAAAACCCAGGAGGTCAAAATCCATAGGATACACTGGAAACAAGCGGAAGGCCAATTCTATATAACATTTGGCTAACAAGGCACCCTTCCCACAAGCATGGATCATGTGCACTGCCTCATCAAACGAAGTATATCTCACAGAGCAAAGCTCAGGCAGTATCACATCATTCATGGAAGCTCCCCAGGGAAAGGACAGGTGATATATCAATCACAACTCCCCAGGGGCCTTCTTGGGGTGATATCACCCCAGGGGTGATATCCTCAGCATGGGAAGCGCAAAACAGCAAAATGGCCCAAGACCCTACCCATTGCCACCTCCTTCTGGATCTTCCTAACAACCACATCCTCAACACTCGGCACTGATCTTAAATTTTGGGCTGACCTGTGTTCTCTCAGCAAAGTGCACAGAATACGAAAACCAAAATGAAAATCAGCTAGCAGATATTCAGCCTTGTCACACTTTGAATAACTGCACAACAAGTGGAGCGGTACTGGTAATTGGGCTGGGTCCCTTTTCCATTGCCCCTACCCTGAGGTGCTCCTCCTCCCCTTTTGCTGCCTGACTGCTGGTTCCTGAAACTTTGGTGCAAGGGCTGTTGCTGCCGTGGTGTCGGCCCCCACAAAACCCACAATCATGTTGGAACCAACATAGCGTGCAGGAGCACTTCCCACTGCTATTGTACTCACAACATAGGAGTGGGCTTTGAACCCCCTGTGCAGCTCCCTGTGCTGTAGCAGGAGCTGTGGCAGCCTTTGATGTGATGTGGCCACAGTCGGAGCAGTCGCGGGTTAGGGTTAGCGGTTGCCCTGTATGGGTCTAGATGGCATCATAAACTGTAGCCAGAGCTCCTGATGTTGCTTGTCCCATGGAATAGCGGGGTTCAATGCTGCAGAACGCACGATCGTAACACTCTCATGTATTGCCCACAAAATCCATGTACCCCCTATGTATAATAATGAAATATTTAATCAGGGTGAGGCTCCTAGCTGGCTGCACCTGAAAAACTACCCCCATATAAATTGTGAAAGCAAACAGTCAATTAGACCAATTATGTTTGATAGGCTTCCGCTTGAACTTCTTAAGGTACCTATTCTGCTCCCCCTCTTAACTACTGGTTCTGTTTCCCTAAATAACAGGTGGAAAACATCAAACTCACCCTCCATATGCGTTCCTTAAGTGAGGGCAAGAGATGATCTCCCAATGGAAGAGATGTGTCTTCCATTGTTGGGTAGTGTTCCTGCGCTGGGTAGTGTTCCTGCGCTGGTGCTGTTAAGGCCGAAGCATAACCCCTTGTGTTAGCCCCTTGCCACACCTGGTTGCAAACACCATATGGTGTAGGTTGGTTAAGCGAACTAGGATACCACCCAAATGGGCCGGGAGGGAAACCAAAAGGTTGAATCCCCCAAGACCAAAAACTCTGCGGAATCTCACTTATCCCTTGATCCACCGGCGTCCCGCTGTTGGCTCCTAAAGCATCAGGTCCTGGCACGGCCTTCTCCTTCTCCTGGTGTTAGTTCAGATGCTGGCGTTAGTGCCTCCTTCCCAGCTTCCAGAGCAGCCAGCCTATCAGATAGAGACTTCATCAACCTGGCTCTTTTCTCCCCTCTGGTCAGCTTTTTGGGCCTAGCAGGAAACCCCGATGGCCCTGCCTTATCCTTCCCCCCAGCTGGTGTACACTTCTCCTTTTCAAGGGCCTCCAAGTGATTGATCAAGGCCTTAATGGTTGCCATATCAGGCTCTTCGTCAGAAGATGAAGATGATGGAGGAGAGAGCCTCCAGGCACAGAGGGCATGCCCCCCCATCTTCCCCTTGGCTTTCTTTGGTGCCATAAATCACTAAAGTTGCCCCCACTTGCACAGTAATCACCCCCAATAGGCTCACTGCCTGAAGCCAAACAAACTCTCCAGGAAATCTAGAACAAATAACCAATATAGTTACAAGGCTCAAAATAAAAGGCTCGCCTTAAACCCACGCAGGCCAACTAGCTCGACCGCCCCATAAGCAATGGCCAGACAAGACTGCAGGCCCTCAGCCCCAGCAACCACCCCCAGCTGGAGGCTAAAAACTGCAGGGAGCCACTGCTCCCTCATTGCTCCTGGGTCCCCAAAGCTGCTCCAAGCCCAGCTGAAGAGGCCTTCCAGCTCTCACGCAGGCTGCCACCACTTGCCCGCTGTCCAATCTGCAGGCCTCCGCTGCCGCAATCGCACCTTGACCCTTCAGTGCGGAACTCCCCAAACACTGTCCGTCTGCTGTGCCTGCTTGAGATGGACTGAAGGGGAGAGCAGCACACCCCACCCGCTTTGTGCCCGGGAGCCAATGAGCTTCATTCAGGCCTCATGCCTATTGCAAAGTGCAAATAGGCTCCACTGCTCATTCAAGCACCGAGCAGCCTGAATCCCGGTGGTACACACATGCATGCAAAACCAGTCTGGGCTTCCTTAGCCTGGTTTTGCATGTGCGTGTGAATAGCTTCAAGATCTGCTTTGGAGTGTTTTGTTGCCATCAAAGGGTGCATTGATGATGAGATTTTTCTGCAACAGTCTGTAAGCTCTGACACCCATTCTTTCCATGCAAGTCCCAAATACAAATTAATACCAAAGGGATTATGCATCTAAGGGTTTGTTTTTTTCCAAAATCCACTTCTGAATCTTCTTCTTGAATCATCACCTTTCATTCCCTTAAGCATTCATATTTGAATGTGTTTGTGTTTTTAAAAACATAGGTTTTTTAAAGTGCTGTAAACTTGCTCCACATCCTTTTACCCAAAATATAAAGGAATTAATGTAAATTGGGCCTGGTTGAAAACAGACAGGGTTTTTTTTTGAGGGGGGGGGGAACCCATCACTGAATGTTTAGAGTCTGCTTTTCATCTATTAGCATCTCCAAGCACCTACCTCACATTCAAATGCTCTTTGATTTCATAGCAAAGAACATTTCTCACTCACTAGTGAGTATGGCCTTATTAAAAATTAATACAGAAGCATATTTAAAAATTAAACATATTTGTGCATTAAGTTTGGAATGATTCAACAGTCAGGAAAGAAAAGTTGTAAGAAGAGATAAGACGTTCAACTGAGTAGTGAGATCTTCGCTCTCCCTCCACCCCGCCTTTCCTACTTGTCTGAAACACCTCTGGCAATGCTGTTGGCAGAGTGGGCAAATTCTCTTGCTGACATAAGCTTTCAATATGTTTGCAGGTTTTCTAACCATCTTTATTATGAACCATAGTTGCAATGTGCAAAGAGAACATTGCTTTCTGTTCTCTCCCTCCTTTTACACAGGATTAAAAAGAGTTCAAAAAATGAAACTTTTTTTTAACCTTAGTAGGAAAATAATTAACAAAAACAAAATCCTGCAAGCAGTTTTTTTTAATCATTCCTCCACCAGAAGCACAGATGCTGAAAAGAGGCCAGATTAGCAGATTAGCTTGAAATGCTTCCAGTTTATTGCATCCTGCAAAAAGATGATTTTGTAAAATTAGTAGGAGATTAGCTGGGAGGAGTTAGATGGGAGGACAGCTTGTCTTGTGGTAGCAAGCATGCATTGTCTCCTTTGCTAAGCAGGGTGTGCCCTGGTTTGCATTTGAATGGGAGAGTACATGTGAGCACTGTAAGATATTCGCCTCAGGGGATGGTGCTGCCCTGGGAAGAGCATCTAGATTTCAAGTTCACTCCCTGGCATCCCCAAGATAGGGTTGAGAGACACCTGCCTGAAACCTTGGAAAAGCCACTGCCAGTCTGTGTGGACAATACTGAGCTAGATGGGCCAATGGTCTGACTCAGTATAAGGCAGTTTCCTCTGTTCCTATTATAAAAATAATTGCAGCAGAAGATGTTGCAAAAGGCCTATCATTAGCTGGGAGCAAAGTATTAGGACAAAAGCGTTGCTTGTAAAGCACAAAATTCTGCCCCTAACATACTTCTTTAATATATAAATGAAAAGTTAGAAAACAGCACCAATAAATTTTCTGCACACATACTGGATTGGATTACCAAAAATACAGCATATACATAGATGAAAGTATATGTTATTTTCTATTTCTCCACAGGTTGCAGCAGCAGGGGATACAATCAAACAGGGTACACATAATGAAGTATCAGCATGTGAGGGAATGTAGACTATTCAAATGTTCCCATGGGTGGAAAGCCAAACACTTTCAAATTTTCTGGTGTACTTATTCTTTGGAATACTGAACTGACTCATAATGAACAGCTACACTTTGGTGAATATTATCGTTACTGAATACTGACAATCCCAGACAAATGCTGTTAATGTCGGAAAACACAGAAATATAACAGAATGTTGACCCTCACCTAGGTATGTCTGAAAAGTGATGAAATATATCAATTTAGGCACTCAAAAATACATATGGGATTGTCAGAATTCACATTATTGTTGTTATTTATATAGTATCATCCATGTGAATGGTGTTTTACAAAATAGAAGAGGACAGGTCTCAGCTCCGAGGAACGTACAATCTAAAATGTAACAGAGATGTGCACAAAATGAATGCTGTGGGGTTTTTTCCAAGCTTGAAACAACATACAGATATCTGAAACGTTTAGTCGAAACAGTGTTTCAATTGAAGTTTCAATGGAAGAAAAGTTTCAATGGAAGAAACTGCAAAACATTTTGAGTGTTTCAGCCATAGATAACAATGGGAAAACTCAAAACACCCCATTGTTCCCCATGGGTAACTCCTAGGGACACCAATGTGGCTTGTGGTAGGGCATAATAGGTGCCACCTACCACCCAGCCCACAAAATAAATTGCCAAGCAAGCAGTTTTTAACAAATCTCTCATCAGAGAGAAATCAGAGCTCTCCACGATCTGTTGGCTTTTCGTAAGGCATGTAAGACTGAAATGTTCCGTCGGGTATTCGGTCGCTGAGATAGCTGGTCATAGAGTGATCTTGTAATCCATGGTTACTATGTCATGTGGAATGAGTACTGTATGGAGTTGGGGTTAGGACGTTATGCAAGATGTATTTTATAGAATTGTGTTGCTGTGTATGTTATATGTTAAGCCGCCCTGAGTCCTATGGGAGTAGGGCGACATATAAATCTAACTAACCAACTAAATAAATAAATTGTTAATCTTTCCCCCAAATCCCCAAAGGATCTTATAGAAGGAAATGGAGGCAGGGATGGATGGATTGACAGGAAGAAATGGGCATTTATTTCAGCATTACATACTTAGGCTTAGAAATACAGTATATAAGGATTTATGAATGTGTGGGGCTGTTCACTAGCTGACATTCAGACTAGCACTGCACTGAAAACATGTCCTAGTGGAAGGATGTTGCACTAACTGATTCCGCTAAGCTGGACGCTTGTGTTCCAGACCAATGTTGTGCTGGTGCAACAGGTGGTGCTTGTGCAACCTATGCTGCATTCCTGACTATGAAACCTCTTCCTCCGTACAAATATGTTGCAGGGAATGATGCAAAATTATCTACTGTCCTTGTTGTGAAAACATAACACCTGCACCAGTGGACCAAGAGTACAAGAGACTGAGCAACTGAGCATCTGTTCAACTACATGACCTTGTTGCAAGTGTGCATCTTTGTTCAGTGCACAAGTGCAATGTTAGTTTAGATGTTAGTCACTGAATGTTGAACATCAAATCTAACATGATGCCTATGGTTCTCAATGGGTGAAACTAGACTGCGTAAGGGAAAGGGATATACTTATAGGGAGGGCAGAATTTCTCTCTGCCCCTCCAATAATTTTGTTTGAGCTGAGACTGACCAGGAGATATAGTCATGGGCATCCAGGGGGTGGGCAAGAGAGGGCAGTTGTCCCCCCCCCCTTGATTGAACCAAATCCCATTGGTTTCCTCTACCTAGGGAGAGGGGGCTATTGGATTGCTGGCTTTGCCCCCACCCGCTGCCCTGGAAGAAGTCCAGTGGACAAGCATGTGTATAGTGCTCCTAACTCATCAGTGAAATGTAGGTGGCTGGGAGTATTCTGTTTTCTTTTGTCTGCTTAGTTTATTGACAGTTCTAGAAGTCAATGCGGCAGCCTCTTATATTTCCATGGACTAATATAACTACCTTCTCTCATAGACTACGACTACTACAACTAATGTCTCAGAGCAAGCTCACATGAGGGAAAGAAATGCTGAATCATCCCTGCTGACCTGCATGACTAGGCTTCTCATACAACTCTTCTGTAATTAAGATCAAGCTCTTTATTACAGAGCTTGAACCTCCCTGGGCTTGGGGTGGAATTCACAGGGAAAATTCTCTTTCTTTTGCTTTTGAAAAGTACAAAAATCTTCCACATGCAAGCTTACACGTGGTGAGAAAACTGATAGCTGTTGACCACCTGAGGCATGTTTGCGCCAGAGTAAAAACCCTTTTCATCCCCCCTTCTCTTGAATTAAAAATGCCACTCGGCGAGGCTTGTAAAAGAAAGGAACCAAAAGAAAAACAGTTTTATTCAAATGTCACAGACTGCTTCTTTCTGAGCCTTTCTCAGCTTTTAGTTACAGGTAAAAAATACTCAGTAGGTTACAAGATACTTCAAAAAGCACCTTGAATGATGTTGGGGTGGCATGCTTTAAAATTCATGGTTACCCAGTTGCAAAGAACTGGTATGTAGGAAAATGCAAAAGCACACTTAAAAGCTTCCACAGTCTTTTGCAATGCCCTGGCTGATGGGCAAAGGCTAGTGTTTCTTATGTTAATTACATTACAGGTAAGCAATTATAGAACAGTTTCAGGGACACACACAAAGAAACCGAAAGTCTAATGCAAAGTCTGACTAAACAAACTTGTCCCTAGACTAAACTTCCCGAAGCCAAAGCCCAGGCTTTCTTTTCTTGAACTCACCAAACTGAGGTTGAGAATCAAGACCCTGCAGTTCTGTCTTCCAGGATCTGCAGTCTTCCTCCTGCAGCCACATGTGTTCTTTCTTCCAACAAAGAACTGCCTTCTTCCTCCCAATACTGTAGCTCTCTAGGTCCCACCCACCTGGTGTGCTGATTGGCTGAGCCCTGGAGTTTACCAGCCTGTCAGTCAGGACAGACGTCACTTCCGGTTAACTCTTTAGGGGAGGATTGGCTGATCACTACAGGCTTTTTTAATCTTTAAAGCCCAGAGTGGTGTAGTGGTTACAGTGCTGGACTAGGACCGGGGAGACCAGAGTTCAAATCCCCATTCAGCCATGATACTTGTTGGGTGACTCTGGGCCAGTCACTTGTCTCTCAGCCTAATCTACTTCACAGGGTTGTTGTTGTGAGGAGAAATCTAATATGTAGTACACCGCTCTGGGCTCCTTGGAGGAAGAGTGGAATATAAAATGTAAAAAATAAAAATAACTAAATAAATTGCTTGGGACCAGGTTACCTGAGAGAGTGTCTTGCCCCATATGTCCTAACCTTAATACCTTAAATTCTTCTTCAGAAGCCCTCCTCCAAATGCCCCTGCCAGTGAGGTGGGTGGCTACCAGGGAAAAGGCCATTTGGGTGACTGCACCCCATTTATGGAATAGTGTCTCCAGTGAAGTTCACCTGACTTCATCACTTTATTCTTTTAGATACCAGGTAAATAATTTTGTTCACTCAGGCCTTTTAAATTTCAGATTTTGATTAGATTTTAACTGATTTTTTAAAAAATGTCTTTTAAATTGTTTTATATTATATTTTGTATTTTCTCCCCCCGCCGTTTTTTTGGGGGTCTGTTATAATTTAATGTGTTGTATGTTTTTAATCTCATGTTTTAATGTTGTGTTGTAAGCTGCCCATAGAACAATTTGTTATGGGACTACTAACAAATAAAGTTTATTTTATTATTATTATTATTATTATTATTATTTCTTGTTTAAACAGTCAGACAGGTGTTATTGACTGGTTTGTTTTATACAGACATCGAGTCCTTCCCAAGGACCTGGGATGCCAGAATTTTATTGTCAATTGTTATAGATATCGTCGCAGAATATAGGCTGTTCCCAGTAAAGCTGCTTTTTGTAATTGGCTGATGGTGATTTCTGTGGCCCCTATGGTGTTGAGGTGCTCTTCAAGGTCTTTTGGAACTGCACCCAGGGCGCCAATGACCACTGGGATTATTTTGGTCTTTTTCTGCCACAGCCTTTCAATTTCAATTTGTAGATCTTTGTATTTGGTGATTTTTTCTATTTCTTTTTCTTCTATTCTGCTATCCCCTGGTATTGCTATGCCGATTATTTTGACTTGTTTTTCTTTCTTCTCAACTACAGTTATATCTGGTATATTGTGTGGCAGATGTTCGTCTGTTTGTAGTCGGAAGTCCCATAATATTTTTATATCTTCATTTTCTACCACTTTTTCAATTTTATGGTCCCACCAATTTTTGGCTACAGGTAGCTTGTATTTTTTGCAGATGTTCCAGTGTATCATCCCTGCTACCTTGTCATGCCTTTGTTTGTAGTCAATCTGTGCAATATTTTTACAACAGCTGAGTAGGTGGTCCACAGTTTCATCTGCTTCTTTACAAAGGCGGCACTTGCTGTTTGTGGTGGATTTTTCGACTTTTGCTCTTATTGCATTTGTTCTTAGTGCCTGTTCTTGTGCAGCCAGTATTAAACCCTCTGTTTCTTCAAGTTGCCATTCTTAAGGTCTTGGTGATGTCTGATTTCCCACTTATATTGTGCAAATATTGACCATGCAGTGGCTTATTTTTCCATTTTTCTGCTCGGTTCTTGACTTTTTCTTTCTTGTAGGCCTGCTTTCTTTCATTGGTGTTGAATAGTTTCTCGTTATTGACCATTTGAAGTGCATCTTCTTCACTGTCCTTGATATATTCTTCATGGCCTCTTTTCTCCTCCTCTACTGTTTGATGGACTTGCAGCATTCCTCTTCCACCTGAGCTGCGAGGGAGGTATAGCCTATCTACATCACTGCGGGGGTGCAGAGCATGATTGATGGTCATCATTTTCCTGGTCTTACGATCCAGCATCTCTAGCTCTGCCTGGTCCAGTCTATTATTCCTGCAGTGTATCTGATAATAGGTATAGCCCAGGTGTTTATGGCTTGTATGGCGTTCCCGCCATTGAGTTTGGACTTGAGGATTTTTCTAACTCTCCTGATGTATTCACTTCCCATTTTTCTTTTAACTTCAGTGTGTGCGATGTTATCAGTCTGGAGAATGCCCAAGTATTTGTAAAGTTCTTTCTCTTCCAGGTTCTTGATGTTGCTTCCATTGGGCAGTTCTATTCCTTCTGTTTTTGTTATTTTCCCTCTCTTCATTATTAATGCAGCACACTTGTCTAGTCCAAACTCCATTGCTATATCGCTACTGAATATTCGGACAGTGTTTAGAAGTGATTCAATTTCTGACTGGGACTTTCCATACAACTTCAGATTGTCCATGTACAGCAGATGGTTGATTTTACTTGATATTTTAGATGTTTGGTATCTGAGGCCTGTTTTGTTTAGTATTTGTGAAAGTGGGGTCATGGCGATTACAAACAACAGAGGGGATACTGAGTCCCCTTGGAAAATGCCTCTTCTAATACTAACCTGTCCAAGTGTCTCGCCATTGATTGTTAACTGTGTACTCCACATGCTCATTGCTTTTAAAATAAATATCTGAATGTTTTTGCTGACACCAGTTGTTTCTAAACATTTTAGTATCCATGTGTGAGGCAATGAGTCGAAGGCTTTCTTGTAGTCAGTCCATGCAACACTTAGATTTGTTTTTCTTCTCTTGCAGTTTTCTAAAATCATTTTGCCAATCAGCAGCTGGTCTTTTGTGCCTCTGGTGTTCGGGCAAATTCCTTTCTGTTCAACTGGAAGCTGTTTGTTAGTTAATAAGTGTTGCATGACTTCATCTGCTGTTATTCCAGTTAATAATTTGAACATGGTTGGTAGGCAGGTTATCGGTCTATAATTACTTGGAACTGCACCTTTTGCTGGGTCTTTCATGATGAGATGAGTTTTCCCAGTTGTTAGCCATTGTTCAATATCAGCTCCTTGCAAAATGTGATTGAACTGTTTTGATAGTTGTTTATGAAGGCTTGTTAGGTGTTTAAGCCAAAAGCCATGCAGTTCATCGTCGCCTGGCGCAGTCCAATTTTTAATTTTCTTTGCTCTTTCACTTATTAATTCTGGTGTTATTATTAGATCTTGCATTTCTTGGTTACATTTTTTGACTCTTTCATCCAGCCTGCTTTTTTATTATAATCTATTGGGTTGTCCCATAATTTTCCCCAGAATTGCACTGTTACTTCTTTATTTGGTGTTTCTACGTTTCTTGCAGTTTCTCCTTCTATGCTTTGGTAGAAACTAGTTTTTTAGGCCAGTTGATATCTGTTCCAGAGAACAATTCCAAATGGAAGTCCCTAGCTTTCTTTGTGACTCTAAACCAGACCACATTACAATTTGTGCTGCTGAGTTTATGTGTTCAAAGTGTAATAAAAAAAGCATATTATCTGAACAAATGAAGGATCCACAAAGAAATAAAGAGCAAAAAGGCCTGATTACACAATTTCCCATATATGGGTAAAAGGGTTTAAAAATACCTTATGAGACAAGGAATAATTAACAATTAACTCACCAGGGAAATTTAAACTAAAAAAAAAAGTGCTGGGAAATATTGTGTGTTCTTTTTTTCTAAGGCAATCACAAATATGAATAATTGGAGTGCCATCTGCTACTGGGACATAAACGTACAGTTGAGTTCAGTCACTTAACATGGATTAAGATAAGGGCAATAATGTATGCTAACAGAATAAGTGGAGAATGGTTTTTCTGGCAGAGCATTGCCTGTCTGAAATGTTTTTAAATTGTTCCCTACGTAGAAGTAACAGGACTATAATCACAAGCTAAATCAAGGCTGGTTTGCCTGCCCGTACTCTTTCCGATTGCTCCCAAACAACTTGAAAAGATGGCAAGGTTACTTAAGGATTGTGATCTTCAAACTGGTGTGATGTGGTTTGAGTACTGAGTAACTGGGGAGACCTCTCTGCTCAATGGGTGCCCAGGCCAATGGGTAAAAAAGGGCCAAAGCTCAATGGGTGTCCAGGCCAGGGGCGGATTAACATAGTAGGAAATGTAGCATTTGCTACGGGCCCCGCATTTTCTCCGGTCTCACATGCCTGGCTTGAATGTCTGCCCCTTCTTTTGATCTCTAATTGGTGCTCTCTGACTCTCCTCATTGCATGCTGCTGCCCATTCTCTCGCCTTGCTTGAGGGCATTTAAGCAAGGTCTTCCTGGCACCATGGTGTTGATTGGGTTATCTATTATGTTAAGTGGAGGGAGCAGTAAGAACAACAATAGGAACAGATAGCTTGCAAAGGGGTCTCAAAGATAACTTAATCGCCAGGGAGTTGGTCTTGATTTGTTTAAACTGTAAAAGTTTTTTAAAACATACACACACAGAGAGTAAAAGAAATAAAAGCAGTTTAGATTAAAAAAACAACTAACTTATGCCGGCGGAAGAAAGGAAGCTAAAGAAGATGCTAGTTGAATGTTGCCAGCGTTTTCCGACTGACTGGGAGAGGGTAAAGATAAACAATGAGAATGTGTACCTTTAAGAGGAAAAAGAAAGCCGGAAGTAACTCAGATGCGTGGCAATAGGAGTCTCAAAGTTTAGTGGATCAGTTGAGGGGAGCTTATATCACGGTCTTGTTGGGTAACGTCACTTATATCCTCCTTTAGTATCTAGTGTTGTTGGGAGGGAATTTGTGATCATTGCTTTTCAAGGAACTGGCTGCCAAATTTAAGGTGAGCTCCTCTCCTCTCCTCTAGAACTGAAATAACTACTGCTGCATTGCCAACTTCATTAGCTTTACACTGGGATGCCCGTTGAAATTGTCCAAAGATAAACGGAGGCTGCAAACCTAAGCACACTTACTAGAGAGTAAGGCTCATTGAGTTCAGTGGGACTTACTTCTGAGTAAACATGCTTAGGGTTGCACTGAATGATTTGTGCATTTCCTCCTTTTAATATTAAGCATGTTAGTGTAATTTAGATTGAAAGAGGCTGTGCCTCCTGCCAAAAGATTGTCTTTTGGATACTTCTGTTTTCATGGAAGTTGCTAATGCACCTCATCATAATCACATTCATTTGCAATGCATCAACTATTTTAAATATACATCTGCTTTCCTGTCAGGCTTGCACAAGAGGTTAAACATATATTCTTAATATTGTCAAATGGCCCTTTTAATGTGATGGCTGCTGGGATCCAATATGTTCTGCACACATTGGAATCAAACACCCACTGTTGTGTGCCAAAATTGCTAATAGGTTCAGATTTCTCAAAGTACAGAGTTCCTGAGAACCTTTTAATTTAAACATTCAGAGTTTTGTTCCCCACCCCCTTTCTCTTTGTGAAAATAACTCCAAAGGAGAACCCATGGTCAGGAGTCACAAAAGTGTGTGTGTGTGTGTGTGTGTGTGTGTGTTTTGCAAAGTTTGTTGACTGGCTGGCTCAGCTGAGTAGCGGCATGGGGTGGTTGGTGGGGGGGGGCACTAGGCAAATGAAAAAATTGAATTACTTTACTATGCAAGTAAATAATTTATGTTTTAATATTTATGTGCATTTTTTTTTAATTTGGGGCCCATTCGTAACATATGCTACAGGCCCCACACTAACTTAACCCGGCCCTGGTCCAGGCCACCCAAAAACTCTCATCCTAACATATCTTGCAGGGTTGCTTTGATGATAAAATGAAGAGACCTCCATGTATTCTTGAGTTTCTCAAAAGATCAGGATACAAATAGGATGCTAATTAAAGAACTTGGAAGACGGGGTATGTTCCTAGCCATGTGTTCTCAGAAGGATGTATGTTTAGGATTTGCAGCCTTCATTTCTTTGGTGACATAGTGTCATGTAAAGTTAGACCCTGCCCCTTTAAACCATGATGCACAGCTCCATTTTTTAGGCTTCTGGCCAATTATCCATAATTTGTGCTGTTTCAACATAGCATATTTCCTTTACTACTTTCTCTCCACCTGTATGAAATGACTTACTATGAACTTATTGGGTGAGAGGGCTAATATTTCTGGCTGAAGCAATGGAGGCTGTTCAAATTAAAAGCATTCCCAATTTTTTTTTTAACATTCCCAGACAGGAGTGCTCAGCCTATAAGAAGTGTGGCTATTTAGCCTTCATAAACCCATAGCATGACCAAGAGTAGTGCCAGAGGAATCCTGGGAAAGTAAAGGCCAAAGTACCAATGGTTTCATACATGAATAAGTCCACTGATCAGTTACAAATGGAAAAAAGATCTGTGTCCTCTGCCTTCTAGTCCTACTGCAGCAAGTAATACATGGATGGGGTTGTCCTAAGTCCTGAGAATCCTATTTCATCTTTTTGCACTAGGTAGAAGGGAAATCTATCTCTTTACCTTGTGATAGGCTAATCTGAGGGGTGCCACTGCTGTGTATGAGCTCATTAGGAGATAACCTAGAATCAGTGCAGTCTCTGAAGAGTCTTCTTGCACCTTCATAGAGATACATTGAACCATGGGCGGAACTACCATTAGGCAAGGGGAGACAGTTGTCTGAGGGCCCCATTGCCTGGAGGGCCCCCCCCAGAGACACCTCACATGACTCCCCATTGCCCCCTGCCCCCTCAGCCACTTGCCCTGTTCGCCCTCTCTCCTGCTTGTCCTCCTGGCCTGCAATCTAAAGCAGGGGACAACCTGCTAGGAGCTCCTTTTCTCCCCGTCCCTTAGCTGATCGGCCGGTGGGAGGGGCTTGCAGGGAGGCCTCCATGTAGGCCTCGCTGAAGCCTGAGCTTGAGTAGGCCATCAGGCCCCAAGAAGGAAGGAGGCTGGCAGCCACCACAGTACTCTGCAGCAGACACTCTGCCCAGGCCAGACAGCTCAGCCTTTGCCAGGTAGAATGTGAATTCCTTTTTGTGGTCCCCCCCCCACCCGCTGCCCATATATAGGGATCTGCTTGCCATAGGACTTTGATATGGGGGGGGGGGAGGGAGAGACTGAGAAGTCTGTGAATGTTTAATTTAAAACAGTCCTATAAGTGGCTTGTTTCATGGCAGAAAATTACAAAAACTTCTGGAACAAATATATTTTATTCATTCATTCATTCATTCATTCATAAATGCACTTATGTTCCAGTTGTTTTGCAAACCAGAAGGTCTGAGTGAGAACTGTGAAGCATGTGTGGTGCTTTTATATTATTTTATTTTTCTTATGTGTGAACTGCTCCCCAATAACTTGCAGGGACTTCACGGTAAATCTGGCCAACATGTGAATGCAGCACCTCCATTCCAGAGGAGATGTGTGTTAAAGGGTTTTAAAAGCCCCTTGTGAAAAACCTCCTGGAATCAAACTTTACTGAATTTGTTCAGAATTCTGAGAAAACATACATAGGCTCTCACTGCATGGTTGAACGTCTCCTTTGCTAATCTGCAGCGAGGGGCCCATTTTAATCATTAGTGTTTCTAGTTTGTTCTAGGCATTAAAAGTAGCACAAATATATAGTACTAAATGTATATCACTATATATTGTGAAGTGTGTGTGAGTGTATTCAGTGAGATGTATTTTCAGGCAGCATACTTATTATGAACTATCGGACTTAAATTCTTGGAAGCCTGGGGTGTGTGGAGGCCCTGGACTTTGAGGGGGGGGGTTATTTGAAAATCTCATCTCTGGGCCCACTCCAACCTTGCTATGCCCCTGCATTGAACTCTTCAATAGCTCTGTATATGAAGTAGAGATGTGCACAAATCAATTTTTTCAATTTGATTTGTCCCCGAATTGAATCACCCCCAATTTGTTTTGGGCCCAAATCTCCCCTCCCCGAATCACCCCAGATTCGATTTGTACCTGAATTTTTAAAATCTGAATCAGTTCAGATTTTAAAAAGGGTCCTGGGGCCAAAAGAGTGAGGTGGGTGGCAGTGCCCAATGAGTGGAAGCTACCACCCAAATTTCAAAGAAATGGGCAAATGGGTGATTTTTAAAGAATTTTTGAAGTTTACGGGTCTTTAAGCTTCCCCCCCCAGGGAATAATGGGGATTTCAGCAGCCTTAGTTATAACTCCCGAGGGGGGGGAGCACCAGGGGGCCCCAGAGCAGGTTGTGGTGGGTGGTAGTGCCCAATGGGTGCAAAGAAGCTACCACCCATTTTTCAAATGAATTGGGCAAAGGGGTGATTTTAAAAGAATTTCTGAAGTGTGTGTGTCTTAAGCTTTTCCCCATAGGGAATAATGGGGATTTCAGCAGCCCCATAACTCCACTTGGGGGGCACCAGGGTGGCCTAGAGCAGATTGTGGTGTAGTGCATTTAGGATGCCAACTCACCCCTAAAACCACAAGCCAGGCTAGCATGCAGCAGGGGCAGGCAGACAGGCTGGGTGGCAAGGCAGGCTGGACTCAGGCTGGCAAGGCGAAGCAATAAGCAAGTCAAGTCAAAGCAAAGTTCTCTCTCTCCTCCCACGAGGCAGAAAGGCAGAATGGTGGCTGCTGCCTCTTTAAATCTATTCAAAAATCCCTCCTTGAACTCCCCACACCCTTGCCTGTTCTTCGACCCTTCCCCTCGCCAGTGTGGGGTCATTCAGCAGTAGCAAGAGCCAAAAGAGCCAGTCTGGAACCAGGAGGGCATTGTGAGCAAATCAGTCCATGCTTTCGTTCACCAATCTGAGGATTGGAAGGGTGAGAAATTCAAAATGATGTCAAAGCACCAAATGGAGACTGCACGGAGATCTCCACAAAATGGAGGTCCGAAACAACCAAACATTCAGCTCTGAAATTTGGGCGATTTGTTTTGGACCCGAATCTGGCCGGGCTAGCAGAGGGGTAATTTGTTTTGTATACAAATCGCCTGAAACAGGTAGATTCGGGTACAAATCATTCTATACCTGAATCGTACCGGACATCCCTATTGGCTATCTATATTAACCTTATAGGGGGAAAATTGGGAACACATGAAAAATCTGCCACTTGTCATATTTTTGGAAACCAAATGTTTAGCTTTTAGTGTTCATAGCTTGCAAGATTCCCCCTTTTGGGCCTACATCCCAGTAGGCTTATCTGCTCACCCAGCTCTCTGTGTATGTGTGTGTGTGTGTGCGTGCGTGCGTGTTTTTCCGGACCAATAGGAAAGAAATTGGGTACAGTTGTAGGGACACATAGGGACACCTCGCCGGCATAGTTTGTGATATCAACCATCTCAATTCAAGATGGCAGATGCGTCAATGTTTGAGGTGCAAGTGACTAACTTGTGAACTGCCCCATGTGGTATAAAGATATGATAAATCAATACAATATTTTTTAATTTGGATTTTAAATGTGCGGTTCGCAATGCTTTGGGGAAACTGCCTGCTTTCTAAGCAAGCCTCACTGGGGTTTTTTCAAACTCTTTGTTCTCTTTCTGGCATCACCCTCTATGACATCACCTAACTGTCCTCTGAACTGTCAACTGCTCAGAAGTTTGCTGGGAGTCAATTTCTGCTGTTTCTGAAGCAGTTTCCAGCCTTGAATAGGAGAGTGGATCTGGGAGAGTGGCTGCTTCCTCTCTTCTCTGCTTTCCTCTGCCAGGGTTAGCAGAAGGTTTATTTTCCAGGTGCAGTTAAAGGCTTCAAGGACCCCAACGGTCAACTCCTGGGAACCTTCAGCATCCTGCCAGGGGAGTCGTGGTCATCATGATGGAAAGGCCTTCTCTTCTGTGCTGTGGCCCACTTCATCAAGTGGTGAGTTTCAAGGGAGTCCTGCCCTCCCTCTGTTCCCTTTGGAGGAGACTTAGGGGGTTTCTGTAAAAAACTACTTTATCTGCTAATAGCTGGACCTCTGTTAACTGGGCCAAGAGATGCCTTTTAACATGGAGTCTCTTCCATTGGGCACCTGGAGAGCAATTATCCCTATTCAGTCCAGCACAGTGGCTCTTCCAGGATCTCCCTTGTGTCAGAATCAGCACTGCTGAATGGGCAAAGAGGTACCTTTGTGGGTAGTTCTCATATTTAGTGAGGGGGGGCGGGGGCAGGAGCAACTGTCCCTATTCAGCACCTTGGCTGTTGATGGTGTCGTATGTGTGTGCACATGCTTGTGAGTCCTTTAAAGGTAAAGTGTGCCGTCTTTGCTAGAATACCAGAGGGATTTACCATTGCCATCTCCTGCGCAGTATGAGAGGATGTCTTTCAACATCTTCCTATATCGCTGCTGCCTGATCTAGGTGTTCTCCATAGTCTGGGAAACATACCAGCGGGGATTTCAACTGGCAACCTTTGGCTTGTCCTTTGGGGACAAGGAAATCTCTTCAGGCATCCTTGTGGCACACAAGGACTTCACCCTTGCCCACTGAGCAAAGCACCACTTTGTAAAGTGGTGACTCTCTTCTATTTAGCAGGATGGGGAGCAACTGTCCCCTAATCAACCCAGCCTAGCATCCTTCTGGGGCTACTGCTGGTCTCTCTGCTGTGCTGCTGCACAGTCTGTGTCCCAATTCTCTTTGGGGTAGGGAACTCTCTTCTCATTCCTTTGGCAATGTAAATCACATTGAGAATCCCTTTTGGTTGAAAATAGCATATCCACATTTGTCATATTTGTGGATCGTGAGTGTGACTGGAAAGAGTTACAAAGTCACACGGTCCCTCTTCCCTGCTTGTGTGCCAGGCTGCACATTGCTCAGACCTGGGTACTGTGGGTTAACTGCTTACACAACTGGATGTATCTGTTTTTTCCTTATATCCATAGAAAAAAAGGCACCAGAACAGGACCATGAAAGATTTGGGGGACAAGTGGTGTTTCCTTTGATCTATCTGGTGTAATGTCAAGATGCGTAAAGATAAAGCAGGATCCAGCAAGGAAACAGCGGACTTTGAAAGAAGGTGTAGTAGTCAAGAAGAGAAGAGGTGTATCTGGGGAGGGAAGGGGAGGGGAGGGGGTAGAAGAAAAAGAGAACCTCATTGGGCAACAGAAGGGGAAAGGCGTAGCAGGGCTGTGGGGTGGATGACAAGAGAAGAAAGGCCTACTGGGCAGGAACAGTCAGTGAGGGCTCAGGAGCAACCAAGCCAACGTGGACACTTGCTCAGGAGGGATCCTTACAGCTTCCTCCAGAGGTGCTCTTACCCCTGGACTTTGGGGCCGAAGTCCAGGGCCTCCACAGCTCCTGGGGACCACAAATCCCCATTATCAGTATTATTATTATTATTATTATTATTATTATTATTATTATTAAATTAATTCGATTTCTATACCGCCCTTCCAAAAATGGCTGAGGGCGGTTTACACAGAGAAATAACAAATAAGATAAATAAAATGGATCCCTGTCCCCAAAGGGCTCACCATCTAAAAAACCACACCATTAGATAGACACCAGCAACAGTCACTGGAAATACTGTGCTGGGGGTAGATAGGGCCAGTTACTCTCCCCCTGCTAAATAAAGAGAATCACCACGGTTGGAGGTGCCTCTTTGCCAGGTTAGCAGGGGTAAGTCTTTATTCTGTCTTGGATGGAGTGGTTGCCCGGCGGAGCATGATGATGCTTAATTTGCAGGGGAGGGGAGCCCCCAAAGGTCTTTAGTTCCTGGCTCCAACATTACCTAGGTGCACCTCTGGCTTCCTCAGAAAAACCAGATAGACATTTTCTCTGAGAAGAAAGGAGAACCCCTCCTTCCTCCTGCTGCAGCCTCCTGTCTTCCCTGATTTGCCGGAAAAGGTGCCATTCAAGATATTCTGTCGTCTGATTGTTTGGGGACTACCTGACTCGGCGTCTTCTGCTTGAGTCTGTCCGGCCAGGATCTCCAGGCGGCACTTGGGCAGAGCAGACACTGGCACCTAACAGCTAGCCGGGAGGGTAGTTGGCCACCCATCCACCCAAAGACTAAAAGACAAAGCTTGCAAAATAAATCAGTCAATCCAGGAGACACCTGGGGAAAAGAGAGAGCCTGGCAGGTTGGGCAGCCACAGCCTACAAAAACAAAAACTGCCCAGGCACACAGCAGCAGACAGCAAGGCACAGTTTGGGGCCGCCAGAGGGGAAGTGCGAGGGGGAGAATCTCAGCATCCCAGCTGTCAAAGGCACCGAAGGCTGTTACAAGTCAGAAGGGTGGGGGAAAGACACAAATATGCAGAATTAAACCCACAGCAGCAGCCAGTTAAACCCACTACCACTAGGGCTGCTGGTACCATTTTTAAAATAATAGAACAATAAGCACTTGGCAAGGAAAATAAAAAGACAGTAAGCCAGACACTGGCACAGTCTCTCTGCCACCACTCTCTGCTCTGCTGCAGGCTCCCTCCTTCGATATCCTCTAAAAGAGTGTGGCTCTCTCTGTCGAGCAGCCCCTTAAATACACTTTGAAACTCCCTGCTTTTGGCTTCCCCTTCCTCCACCCTCCCCGCAAACATTGGGGGCACAATGGCCGCTGACAACACTTGATTTTGTATGATGACAAGCCAACCAAGGAACAAGGAGATCACAAGCCAATTGGAAGGTAATGCCAGAAAACCAATCAGCAAGGGAAAAACACTAAAACAGCCCTCCAAAATGGCACCCACAATCGCCGCTCAAAACAGCAAACCAGTTTGCCACAAAACCAGTTGGTTCTGGGTTGATCTAGAAGAAGACCCCTTTTTGTACGATGTTGTGTTGTGAGATTGTATTGCTTGAAATGCCCTGTTTTGCAGGGAACCATTTAACAGGCAACTCATTCTGCACATCCCTAGTTAAAACTGAAAGCCATTAAGAAAATAAGTCATTTAAGTAGCAGTTCTGTGAATGTAATGCTGACAGTGGTGAGTGAGAGTCCTAGAAAGAGGGACAGTTTTCCAAGTGTCTGTAAGTACTGTAGTCCTTGTCTGCTTCATCATTTCAGCTGATAAGTTAAATTGTCTAAGTCTGTTCCTAACTGGTTGCTGTTTTATTTTGCTATTTGGTTTTATCTGAGAAACTGCTTAGATTTGTTTCATAAATAGTACCTAGATGTAATCAAAAGCTTTCTCTGTTTTGTCATTTTCCTTCATGTATGCCAGAAGGACCAGGCGGGCCATATACTGCTTCCCTACCCTGAGGAAAATCCCATTATCCACTTCCAAATGAAATTGGCACCACTGAATAGGACTAGATCAGAAATAAGAAGGGTCCATATACTAACTTTGGTATTTCAGGAGGACCACCCCACTTCTGCCAGCGGCCCTGAGACACTTGCATAACCCCCTTCAGTATCCGGCCCCGGGACAGTCCCGTACCCCCCTTCTGCAGCCGGCCCCGGGACAGTCCCGTACCCCCCTTCTGCAGCCGGCCCCGGGACAGTCCCGTACCCCCCTTCTGCAGCCGGCCCCGGGACAGTCCCGTACCCCCCTTCTGCAGCCGGCCCCGGGACAGTCCCGTACCCCCCTTCTGCAGCCGGCCCCGGGACAGTCCCGTACCCCCCTTCTGCAGCCGGCCCCGGGACTGTCCCGTACCCCCCTTCTGCAGCCGGCCCCGGGACTGTCCCGCACCCCCCTTCTGCAGCCGGCCCCGGGACTGTCCCGCACCCCCCTTCTGCAGCCGGCCCCGGGACTGTCCCGCACCCCCCTTCTGCAGCCGGCCCCGGGACTGTCCCGCACCCCCCTTCTGCAGCCGGCCCCGGGACTGTCCCGCACCCCCCTTCTGCAGCCGGCCCCGGGACTGTCCCGCACCCCCCTTCTGCAGCCGGCCCCGGGACTGTCCCGCACCCCCCTTCTGCAGCCGGCCCCGGGACTGTCCCGCACCCCCCTTCTGCAGCCGGCCCCGGGACTGTCCCGCACCCCTCTCTTCTGCATTCAGCCCCGGGACACTCCCGCACCCCTCTCTTCTGCATTCAGCCCCGGGACACTCCCGCACCCCTCCCTTCTGCATTCAGCCCCGGGACACTCCCGCACCCCTCCCTTCTGCAGCCGGCCCCGGGACACTCCCACACCCCCTTCTGCAAATGGCCACAATTCAGTCCTGCCCCCCCATGATTTCCCTCAGGGTAGGGATTAAAATGCTGGCCAAGAAACGAGAACTCCTGCAGAAGTTACTACAGCCAGAAAAGGCAAGGGAAATGCAGAATCCCAGGAGGACGGGGCAGCTCTAGATGGAACATATGCAGTCGGTGTCCCAGAAGTGGAAAATGCTGTTGAGATTAAGGCTGTCTTACCGAAGGACCCACCTCATGGCTGAACCAAGGTTATAGTCAGTATCAGTTACTGGTTTTGTATTTTTGTTTTTGAACTGCTTGTTTCCTTTCCCCGTATTTCCCAATTTGGGTGCAAAGACATGGTGAACCCAATTTGGGGATGGATCCTCAGAAGTCTTGGATGTGGGTGTGTCTGGGGAGTAAAGGGGCTATGCAGAAGGGATTGGCTGCATCCAAGTTCCAATTCTGTGGAGGGCTGGAGAAGACAAGAGTTGGACCAAGCCAGGATGGGTGGGGAGCTTGGGAGGAGAGTGGGGCAGTGGAGGTGGGGCAGCCCTACTGGACTCCATGGGACACTGGTGTGCTGCCCTCCTCTGCTTCCATTTATATATAAGGTGTGGGGGGGTTAAGCTGATGATAAGCCTTTTATTTCATATATTTAAAAATGTTTCTACCTTTTATATTCAAACTGCTCTTTGTTAAGACACCCCGGGGTGGTGTGCAGCCCATCGGATCCCTAGCAGGGAGCAGTGCATTCTTGTAATTAATTTCAGTAGATCCCAGTTATTAATTCCAAAGTGGGGCTTCCCCCCAGTTTCTGGGAAGATAAAGCACCCCATCCAGTGACAGCACAAACACCTTTCCACTGCCGGACACTTTCCAGATTACAGTTACAACCACCGTAAAATGCTTCAGCCTGGTGGGATCGAATTGACAACGTAATGAAAGGGTGTGGTGCAAGTCCACCAGCAGGGGGAGAAGTATTTTCCAGTTTGCCCCTCATGCCCTAAAATGGAAAAATACAGCAATCTTTTTACAACGTTGCAGGACTGTAAGAAAGCCATAAAAACCGAAAGAAGGCATTGGAAATGTGAATGGCACCTTGCTGACAGTGCAGGGACTGCAATGTCAATACGTAGGCAATACGAAAGCACTCTTTGCAGATCTGTAGTGACATTATGGTAAGGGTTAATCTGGAAAGCGCCCAGGCTATCCAGCGCAACTAACTCCTTGCAGTGAGCAAGCTTGAGTGAGTCTGAGTGTTTTCTTATCGGAAGCACATAGCTAAATCTCCAAACAGAAATACTACCCGCCAGGCAAAAGAAGGGGAGGGGAAGGAAAGAAGGAATAAAGAAAATCCCTAGTGCCTCCAACAGCAGCGAGGTTGATGGGAGTTGTAGCCCAACAACAGCTAAAGTTTGGCCACCCCTGCAATAATTAATATAGTCTGCTGGTGCAGAACCCAATGTGTTTATTTAGAAAACCCAACACATTTTGGGCAGCAGCTCTTTGGTAGGGGGCTGGATAAAGACATCAACATGAAACCAAGGTAGTTGAAACTGAGGGTCATTGAGAAAATGACAATTAAGTCGTAGCAGGTCTGCCAATCTGAAGCTCACACTTGTTATCTTTTTCTTCTTTCTCCATCCTAGCAGCAAAGAAGCCCTTCCCAGAACAACTCTTGGCATTGTTATTGAGGCAAACGCAGAGGGCAATCTCAGCCAGGTCAATACACCTCAACACAAATCAACAAATCTCCCCTCTGGGTGGATGGAATTGTGGGCCCTAGACAAGGCAGGAAGAGGTTGAGGAGAGCAAGCCCACACCAGATTCCCACTCCCTTTAAGGCTAGGTTCCCCAAAGCCTCAAGTCCATTCAAGATGTTGGGAGAAGACCCACCACCACCAAAGGTTTCTTCTGTGTGGAAGGCAGGATAGTTCTCCATACAGAGGATTTTTGCCTTCACCTCTGAGGCAAAAATCACCCCCTTCTTATCAGGGAGGCATTGTTGCACCACAAAGCTTCACCCCAGGCGTCAAAGCCACACCTTAGTTCACAGAACCCCTCTCAAACTAGTTTCTAAAGTTGTGGCCTGAGTTTGCAACCCTTTCCGCTGCCCCATCTCTTGATTCTGAGCCTGGGTGCAAGACTACACCTTCTCCTAGCACTGCATGCAGTGTGGCGGGTGCTGGTTTTGCATCCGTTCCTGGCAAGGTATAAGAAACAAGCCTGGAAAACGCAATGGACCATGCTGTGACTGCATCCTCAGTAGGGCTGTTCCTGGATCGGCATGTCTGAACCGGATGAATCATTTTGGTGCCCCTCTAACGAGGCGCTGAAATGATATGAGCACATCCCTTATCCTCGGTCCATAGGGCCATCCAGGGGGATGAGGGCATGCTAATAAAAGCAACCCCCAACCTCTGCTGGTTTTCTGCAGGAACACCTTGGCATCTGCTCACACACACCCCTGGGCGACAGTGTGGGATTAGCTGGCCGCCTTTTGGGGCTGAGTAGGAATTTTTCCCATCCACCCAGATTGGCCTGGAGGTGGCTGGTTTTTTGCCTACTCTGCACTGTTGCACTGGAAGGGGTTTTTGATCTGGCCCATGTTAGGAGCGGTGCCTTTAAATAGAGTAGCCCCATGGTCACCAGCACCGTGATGGCAGGTCAGAGGAAGGGATACGGTGCTGCACCCTAGGGGTGGCAGCTGCATTGTGGCTTGGCTACACTGCATCTCTTTGTTGAATCTAGGTTAATAAAGTTATCGCCCTAGTTTTAACCCATTTCCTGTGTCGTGTCATTTATTTGGGGCTATGGGTGCCAAGGAACTTCATGACAGAATTCTTGCAAGATGTTCACAAGTAGCCCTGAGTAGGATCTCTAGAGCTGCAAGGACAAGCTTTGCAAAGAGGCAGGATCCACAAATCCAAGAGAAGCAGGATTGCTCATTCTGCCCTAGCAGCACTCTGGGAGCCAGCCCTACCCTCCAAATCCTCCAAACGGGAGGCTGGTTCATACACTCACACAATCCATGCAGTGGCAAAGCTCTGCATCCAGGCTGCAAGTTGAAGATGGGTTTTAAAATAATATTTTTAAGGAAACTCTCTGGGTGTGGAAACCTAGCATGTTGGGGAGAAGGCTCCAACACAGGTGTGCAGACAGAGGGAAAGCTTGAGGAGCTTTTAAACTCATTCATTTTGTGAGTGGATATGGGTTGTTAGGTTTGGCAGTAGTGGGGGGGTGTACAGTAAAATGTGGGGGAAACTCCTCAATTGGCTGGGGTGATGTGTACCCTTGGTTCAATGGAACCCTTTCCCTAAATTGCTATCTTTCTATGTGTGGTGACCTTTTGGAGGGTGGATCGCACAAATCACACACCTGAAGCTTGAAGTGTTTGTGTTTGCCCTGATTGGAAGCACATGCTATTCATGTAAAAGTAAATCAATCTATATAAGCCACAGGTAAAGCAGACACCAGCTACAAAAGTGGAATCCATCCTGAAGCTACAAGGGCAGCTCTGCTAGCCTATTTCAAAAATGCATACATACACAATAGAACAATCACAGGGTTTCCAGTGATGCTTGCTGCAGCTATGAACTATTTCCTATAACTTAGAGGACACCATGGGAAGCAAAGATGCATGGGGACACCCTCCCCCTACTCCATACCTGCTGAACAGCTGGGTAACACACTCTGCCTGCCTTAGGTGTCCACCACTTAGCCTGGGTGTTCGTCCTAGTAAGCAACAATTGTTTAAAAAAATTAAGATCATTCCCTTAATCCTTGCCCAATATTAATGTTACAGAGGGACATATTAATGTTACAGATACTGGCCACAATCCAGAGAAATGCCTGTTTCGCTCTCTACTTAGCAAATGGGTTTTAAAAATCATTTTCCTTCCAGCAGAATCCTGAATCCATGCCTTCTCTACAAACACCACACTGAGCACCATAACGCTTCAAGAGGTGGGGAGTGGGGGAGACTGATGAAAAACAGGTTTTGACTGGTCCTGGCTTGTGCAAGTCCAAAGTTGGCAATAAATGGAAGTACTGTCAGGAATGTGATAACCACATCTCTGATTCAACTGGAATTGGAGATTCTGCCTGTGTTGTGTAATTCTGGCTTCATACCTGCTAATCTTCTTTGACACTGCTGTTATTTGCTGCTTTATTATTGTTTCTTGTTTACACAGTCAGGCAGGTGTTATTGACTGGTTTGTTTTATCCAGACATCAAGTCCTTCCCAAGGACCTGGGATGCCAGAATTTTATTGTCAATTGTTATAGATACCGTCGCAGAATATAGGCTGTTCCCAGTAAAGCTGTTTTTTGTAATTGGCTGATGGTGATTTCTGTGGCCCCTATGGTGTTGAGGTGCTCTTCAAGGTCTTTTGGAACTGCACCCAGGGCGCCAATGACCACTGGGATTATTTTGGTCTTTTTCTGCCACAGCCTTTCAATTTCAATTTGTAGATCTTTGTATTTGGTGATTTTTTCTATTTCTTTTTCTTCTATTCTGCTATCCCCTGGTATTGCTATGCCGATTATTTTGACTTGTTTTTCTTTCTTCTCGACTACAGTTATATCTGGTGTATTGTGTGGCAGATGTTCGTCTGTTTGTAGTCGGAAGTCTCATAATATTTTTACATCTTCATTTTCTTAAACATTTTCAGTTTTATGGTCCCACCAATGTTTGGCTACAGGTAGCTTGTATTTTTTGCAGATGTTCCAGTGTATCATCCCTGCTACTTTGTCATGCCTTTGTTTGTAGTCAGTCTTTGCGATCTTTTTACAACAGCTGATTAGGTGGTCCACAGTTTCATCTGCTTCTTTACAAAGGCGGCACTTGCTGTTTGTGGTGGATTTTTTGACTTTTGCTCTTATTGCATTTGTTCTTAGTGCCTGTTCTTGTGCAGCCAGTATTAAACCCTCTGTTTCTTTCTTCAAGTTGCCATTCTTAAGCTATTGCCAGGTCTTGGTGATGTCTGATTTCCCACTTATATTGTGCAAATATTGACCATGCAGGGGCTTATTTTTCCATTTTTCTGCTCGGTTCTTGACTTGTTCTTTCTTGTAGGCCTGCTTTCTTTCATGGGTGTTGAATAGTTTCGCGTTATTGACCATTTGAAGTGCATCTTCTTCACTGTCCTTGATATATTCTTCAAGGCCTCTTTTCTCCTCCTCTACTGTTCGATGGACTTGCAGCATTCCTCTTCCACCTGAGCTGCGAGGGAGGTATAGCCTATCTACATCACTGCAGGGGTGCAGAGCATGATTGATGGTCATGATTTTCCTGGTCTTACAACCTAGCGTCTCTAGCTCTGCCTGGGTCCAGTCTATTATTCCTGCAGTGTATCTGATAACAGGTATAGCCCAGTTGTTTATGGCTTGTATGGTGTTCCTGCCATTGAGTTTGGACTTGAGGATTTTTCTAACTCTCCTGATGTATACGCTTCCAATTTTTCTTTTAACTTTAGTGTGTGCGACGTTATCAGCCTGGAGTATGCCCAAGTATTTGTAATGTTCTTTCTCTTCCAGTTTCTCTTCTCAGTTATTTTTTGCTTTAGTTCTTGTTGCTTTTCTGTTAAACGGCATTCGGGTTTTTGAGGTGAAGGCAAAGGGGAGGTTGCTTGGTTTTGATTTTGAAACAATTCACAACAGTGGTATCCTCTATTTCCAACACCTCCTCCACCTGCGCCTGAGCAACTGCGTCAGTTGGTGGTAGTTCTTCTTCCATATCTTGAGCCTGTGTTGCTCTTTGCAGTTCTTCCAGCTCAACTCCTGTGAATACTTTATTTCTTATTATGAATCTTCTCTGGTCTGCTAGCCTTTGTTCTGTTATTTCTGTATCTGGATGCTTCTCTTTCCAAATTTGGTACATTCTTTTTAAATCTCTTCTAGTTGGACTAGACTTGTAATAGCAGATCGTTATTTCCTTGTTGGCATTTTTTGTATATTTTTTTCGGTTAAGCGACGTTTCTTCCAGTAACCTTGTAGTCTCCAGCCCCGGTTGCTCAACTGAAGATCCTGAGTCCTGTTGCCCACTTGCCACCAGATGTCCAGGGACTATAGCACCTGGCGCGGTCCTTGTTGACCCGGGTGACGACCGATCCGGTATAGATTTATTAAAGTTACGTCTCACCATATTGTTGATGGGAGAGGCACTCTTTGTCTGGCTCCTCTGGTGAGACCTGTCCAGTATGGTTGGACCTCTGGCATAGCTCTCACCTTCCTCAGAGCACGCAAGCCCCACAACCACGCCAAGGTAGTGCCTCACTGTGGTGCCTCACTCACACAGCATTCGAGTTGTTGTTGCTATTATTATTATTATTATTATTATTATTATTATTATTATTACTAATTTACTACTACTTCCACTACTACTACAATAATTTCCCTTCTATCTGTTAAAGAGGGCAAAGGCTTTGGACATTATCCAGAAGTGAGAGTACGGGATGTGTTAATTACACTTCTTTTTGCGTGTTATGTGACACATCTGCAGTGAGAACTGAGGTGAGATGGCTGAACAGGCTTCATTTCACAGCAAGAAAGATGTGCAAGTTCCAGTTTTGGAAGCTGCAGAGTAAGCATGAGAAGAGGAAGTGTAAGTCATTCAAACATAGTTTTGCAAGGCATACAATTTTTTTTTTAACAACTATAGCCATTTTGCTGTGGGAGATCCCTGGTAAAAAGCCATCTGATCAAGCTTGATAGTAATTTCATAAGGGATTTCTAATTAAATTCAAATGAAGTCTGAGCTGACAGCTCAAAACTAAAAGTTAAAGGTGTTGTGGGTTTCATGCTAAAGCAAAACATGATACCCACAGCAAAAATTTACTTCACAGTGCTAACAGAGTCACCAGCTATTCAGTGAGGGAGCTTTGCTTGCAAGTGACCTCAGCTGGATTTCACCATATGGCTACAAGAACTGTTAATGAGAAAAAGATCAAGCATGGAGGAAATAATCAGCCAAATACTTAGTACATTCAGTAATGACATTATCAAGCTCATTTTCTTGTGCACAAAAGATAATGAAAAAGCACACCCACTGAAGTGTTTATCTCTGCAGTTTACGGCTTTTTTAAATTGTTAAATGCCTGTGAGCTTCTGCAGAAAACATAGCACACAAAATAATCAGCTATCATTTTCTTAATTTTACCATAAGTCTTATTTATATGTCCACACAATACATGGTTGGTGATTACAGAAATAGTTCTTCATTTTTTAAAAAATGGATGCGTCCTCGGTAGGTTAACAAAAGTCCACACTGACTATTAATGAGCAGAATAAAAACTATCAGAATGGCTTCCTTTTTTAAAATGAGAAAATGCATGGCAGCTAAGTCAGATTACAGTCTTACAATGTAAGGCAAGGGCATGGGGACACCATGAAGTGAGAGAGGTGATTATGGCTAGAAAGCAAATGGTCTCGAGTAGCTGTCAGATTAATCATTCTATGAACACCTTATATACAAGCATCAAGATCGAAGGACATAACTGTACAGCAGGAGGCATCAACCCTTCTGAGTTTATGGAAGCTTTTTCTCCCAAACAGCTATTGAGTAGCATCCCCATCTGTTGTATACTATCCAGTCATCTTTTGTGTTTTGTTGTTGAGAAGTTTGTCCCAGTGGGGATCTTGTAGAGAGTGCAGGGGGTGAAGTCAGTAAGAAAAGGGAGGGAAAGGGAAAGGAGAAGGAAATGGAGCTATTTCTGGAATAAAGTCTTCGTTATATCCACATAAAATTGTTTTGTTTTTATTTATTATATTCGACCATCACTGATCAAGTATTACTTGGGAGTAGAAAGAGCAGTGAGGTAGAATCTGGCATGTGCTTCCCTCCTCCCTCACTACGATTTGGCAGTGTAGGAACCAAAAACACTATTAATATTAGGAAGAATGTGCCCTGCACAATGTTCCTATATGCGTCTTAGTGCAAGATCCCACCCCCCACCCCCACCCTCCAGTGTTCCCTATAATTTTTAAAACCAGTGAGTAGAAAGAGTTTTGTCCTGGGCAGCTGCATCAAGTCAGTGTGTGCACATAACTCTCTCTCTCACACACACACACACGTTAATGAATTTTGCGTTTTGATTTGTTAACCCTTTTTTCCTCTGAGGGGAGGAGCTGCCATTGCCTCCTGTCCTCCTCCCCGCCAGCTCTAGCTTCGGTCTCTCTGGATGCTGCCAGGGGAGAGCCGCTGGGGAGCCGCTGCCTCCCATCCTCATCCTTCCCATATTTCTTTTGGTTGCTCTGGCTGCAGCCACCTCCACCTCCCGTCCTCCTACCCCCTGCCCCCAGCCCCAGTCTCTTTGGACTCTGTCTGTCTGGGCTGCTGGGGGCTGGGGGGAGCCACTGGGAGGGAACTGCTGTCTGGCTACTGCAGATCTGTAGCCATCCCGTCTGTCTACTGCAGATCTCATGAGATCTTCAGCCAGAACTGGAGGAGAAGGAGGCCCGGCTGGTGGTGAGGGGGAGGAGGCGGCAGCGGCGTGGCAGTGACCCAGCCAGGGAGAGGGGGAAAGTACAATAATGCTTTCCGTCCGGGGAGGGAGGAAACACGGTGTCAGGGACCAGGTGCCAGGCAGTTGGGCAGCAGTGGCAGGGGCCTGTGCAGGGGTCTGGAAGTTTGGGCATGCGTGCACACACAGGCACTTTAGAGGGAACAGAGACCCCTTCCCTGTTCCACAGGACCTTTGCACAGGAAGTAAGAAAGATCAATGTGTAGAAAGCTGCTTATGATCACAGAGTTTTCATCGGATCAGAGCTCAAGGCTAGATCACATGTCAGGTGCATGAAAGCTAATCTCAGATACTGTATATACCTGAATCCAAGGCAAGGTTTTCCCCAAGTTTTTTGACATTAGAAAATCAGGAGGTTGTCTTAAATCCAGATTCCTGTTCCTTTCAAGTACATACAGGTATAACCTGTATTTAATCTCTACTTTTTAAGGTAAATTAAATTCAGAGTTGTCTTAAATTCAGAGTTGTCTTTGATTCGAGTAAGGTTATGACAAGGGAAAAGTAACCCTTATGCTCAATGAATTCCAGTTTTCATAGGCTGCACTGACCATAGTTCATATTCCTCTGACCCTGCTTCCCCAGCACAAGTGGCAAGACCTTTTCAGTTGTAGCACCTAGACTACGGAATGCTATTCCTAGGGAAATTTGCCTGTAGCCATCATCATGTTTGTTTTGCCTTTTTGTTAAGACATGACTCTTAGGGATGTGTTTGTGGGAGGATTAGGCATTTGTGGGAGGTTTATTTATTTTGCTGCTTTACTGAGGGTTGACTCCTTGAGAGTTTGACTGCTGCTGATGTTTTTTATTGTTTTCTGCTGATAATTTTATTTTACTGCCATTGTATTTTGTCTTGTTTGATTTGTATTGATTCTGTTATTGTTTTAATGTCCTGTTTTTCCCTGTTAGCTTTTTTCAATTTCTGAAAGAAAAGCAGAATATACATTTTAAAAATAACTGCAGCCATGTGACTTGCTGTTATGAAGTGTGCCATGTGCCATACTTTTAATTTTACCTAGGTAAAACCTCTTTTGCATTAGTCTGCTGCTTTAGGTAAACCAAGAAAGAGAACAGGCATACTGTATTAAAAACTTAAGGAATCGTTCCAGTGTGCAAAAAGTATGTTATCTGAATATGAAAACAGTATATTTTCATGAAAGAATTTGATGAGGAAGCTATTTATAAAAGCCCTTGCAAAGCAATTAGCTGTCCTTTCCACATAACAGGATGCAGTTCCAAAATAGCTCCTTCACAAAAGTGTTCAATTGCTAATTTTCATTGTGAAGCTTGCTTTCAAAAGAAGAAAATGCAGGCAGAGAGAAGAATAGCTAGAAGGTGGTACAGTAATTCCTATCAGGCAAGAGCACACATCTGTGGATGCTTCTGCTACTGCCACTGCAGTTTAACATCATGGGGACAGTTATTTGAAGCCCTAGGTTTTTTGTTTTTGTTTTTAAAAAAACTCTTATTCTCAGAATCTGAATCTATGTGAGGGAAGCCCTAGCAAGGGTCTTGATTCGAATGTGGTTACATTTGTATCCACAGTGTCAAAGCAATATTTATATTTATCAGCAAGTGAGATCAATAGGATATAAGGGAATACTGGAATGTCTGTGAAAGTTTATTGGTGAATATCTGGATTTATGGTAATAAAGGTTTGTCATGCCTACTTCCTTTGTATCTTAGGATACACCAAGATTGGTTGTGACATATGAACACACAAATTTTGACCCAGAACCCTAAGGCTCTTGCAAGTTTCAAATCTTGGGTTCCCTGAAGCAATGTGCCAAGATTTGTGGGTTCAAACATCACTACCAATCTGAGCATATCCTAACCTACAAAGAAGTAAGCATGCATGTGGAGATGGGAGGGGAGAGTGTGCACCCCTAGATGTGGCGTTTTTGGTTAATCCATTCCTTCATCCAGGCCAGCTTTTGAATGGGACGAAACTCCTATATCAGGCAGCAGCAATACAGGAAGGTGCTGAAAGTCATCATCTCATACTGTGTGGGAGAAAGGCAATGGTAAACCCCATCCTGTATTCTACCAAGAAAACCACATGGCTCTGTGATCACCAGGAGTTGACACTGACTTGATGGCACAACCTTTCCTTTCCTTTTAGTTAATTGTATCCCAGTTCTGGAGTAGAGGCAGGGCTAACAAAAAGTCAGGAGCAAGAGCACTGAAAGGTAGTCTGCACTTGCCTCTCTGTACATAATATCTATTTCATTAAACTATTCATATTCCTGATTCCACTCTACTGCCTTGTCCTTGCCACAACTCTTTCCCTTGGATTCTACACCAGGAATAAGGGAGACTGTGCACACCTTGGATTCTGTGCTAAATGTGAACCCACCCTCTTACAAAGAAACAAAACTGTGTGCAGCATCTGACAAACAACTTCTTTAATGCTGACCCTCTTCTCCATTAGGCCGTACAGTACTGTTATAGGAAGGCTGCACTTCCTTTCAGAAGCAAAGTCATTGTTCAGCTGCTAAGTTTCCATTTGGGGTACTATTCAAGAAAGATCAGCTGATCCAAATGAGCCATATACTGCGGTGATATAGCCCATTATCTCTCTGTGTATGCATCTCCTGTAGTCTAAAGAGCCAGGTATAATTGCTATGGTCTTCACCAGCTCTCGGAAATTCAGCCACCTCTGCCCAAAGAAAGAAAGAAGAAAAGAAAAGATGAGCTCTGAGTAACTAGCATGAGCAAGAGAATCTATCTTTTATAACTAAAAATGTTATCTAAACTGTGGATCAGCCTCTGTCAGAAACTTGAATAGAGGCTTCAAGCTGCAGCCTGGCAGGAATGTGATAGATTTCACATTATTGGCTCTGCTATTTTTCCCCCACCTGCCACAACAGCATTTGTAAACTGTACTGCCTGGTGACTGATGATGCCAAGGGTACACAATGAACAGAGAATAGGAGAAGAGATGAAAAGGCACCCTGCTGGCACAGGGAGGAGAAGCAGCTCTTCATCATGCTATCACGGATGCCACTTTGTGAGTTATTTATCAGTGCTCTCTGTCTTGCTTCCCAGGATTAGTACAGCACACCAAACTCATTAAAATTAAGTGGTTGGAATGTTGCATGTATTTGTAATTGGCAACGGGTTTGTTCTTTTGCCAGAATTACTAACTCAGAGATTTTGCTGTCTTGTTGAAAAGTGATGCCAGGGCAGAGCTACCAATCCCGATACAATGGAATGTTATCTCCACTATATTTTTTAAGTAAACCTCTCATTTATTGTTTGTTTGATCTGATAATGGTGATCCCTTTTCAAGCCCACAGTTTTTTGAGCTCTCTGTGTGTGTATAATGTTTTTATTGCCTCTTTTACAAAGCACAAAAAGAAAGGAGGATTGAACTCCTGGGCTGGTTTCCTTGTGAATCATTTAAAATGAATGAAGGTTGGCTTATGATTTGCTGTAGTGAGAAGCTATCCACCTACAATGTAATAAAAGATTTAGTGAGTTCAGCAGTCTCACTGCCAATCAGGTAACTATAAAAGGAACATCCCAAATTATAAGCATTTGTTAAGAGTAAGAATATAAGTCCTGTTCATTTAGGGAGCTATTATCTTGTCAGTGCACACAAAGGACTTGCTTTAATATTAGCATTTATTAGTGCATAAAATAAAGGTCTGTTTCCTTATCCTCTATCACTAAATAGAATCCTTTGCAAATTCTCTTTCTTTGCATGGATATAGAGAAAATGTGCTAATAAAAGATACAAACAGGCTGGTCTGCTAAACTTGGAAAAAAGTGTCTAAGTGCTTCACTAAAGGGATCCAAAATTGATAGGAATGTCGAGTAGGGCTTGTGAACTTCAATAAGAGGTACCTCACATTCCTAACAATTTTGGCCCCTCTCATAGATCTTCATAAGCCACACCCTCAGAGGCGGATTAAAGGAGAAGCGGTAGAGGTGACTGCCTTTGGCAGCAAAATTCCCCCAGTGGCTTAAAAAAAAAAAAAGAAAGATTTCATTTGTGTGTGTGAATGTATTGCAAGGCATGCGGGACAGGCGATGGGGCAGATGGACGGATAGCAGCAGCCAGCAGCATGCACACGACGCAATGGAAAACGTGGGTGGCGGCAGCAGCAGTGCTTCGCCTTCACTTGGGCTGCTGCCGGGCAGCCAGGAACTTCTGGCTGGACAGCCACAAACAGCACAGGAAGAGGAGTCGAGAGACGAGGCCAAGGGGCAGGGTTGCCCCCCCTCCCCAGCATGGAGGAGAGGTGTATGGCATGGAGCACCCTGGCTGTGGTGGCTGCAGTGGACCAGTCGGATGGTGATTGGTGAAGCTAACAGGTGCCTGCCCGAGGAGGACAGAGCTTTCCAGCCATGGTGGTGGGGCCTCTGCTGGAGCCTGTGCCCTGGCCCCATTGGCTTGCCCACAGCCGCAGGCAGCTGCTCAGGTCCAGCAGCATGCTTGGGTCATTGTCATCACCCATGCCTCGAATCTCTGTGGAGAGGGGACCGTGGACATGCAGTGCTGTAGCAGCCAGCCACCCCATCCCTTGCATGTCGTGGCCATTGCATTGGCCAAGTGGCCAAGCCTTTGTCTCAGTCTCAGAGGAGGCTGAGTGGCACCGGATAGTGGAGGAGAGCAGGCAGTGGCTGCGGTGGGCTGCTGCGGGCAGCAGCATTTAGTATGCGTCACCATTGGTGACATGTCTGCCACAGAGCGAGTCCCCGCAACAGGCAGAAAGAGGAGGACAAAGAGGACACACACACTACCTGGTCTTCATGCTTGTTACCAGAAGACCAGCTCTCCTCTCGAGGAGAGGGTGAGTTTGCTTGGGAGTGAAGCTGCTGTGAAACACTAAAACAGGCCTGCACCAACTTTCACTGGTGAACAGTTATAGATCCTTTTCAAGACTTGACCCCTTAGCTAAGCAGGGTCTGCCCTGGTTACAAATGAATGGGAGACTAGAAGTGTGAGCACTGTAAGATATTCCCCTCAGGAGATGGAGCCGCTCTGGGAAGGGCAGAAGGTTCCAAGTTCCCTCCCTGGCATCTCCAAGATAGGGCTGAGAGAGTTTCTTGCCTGCAACCTTGGAGAAGCCGCTGCCAGTCTGTGAAGACAATACTGAGCTAGAGCGACCAGTGGTCTGACTCAGTATATGGCAGCTTCCTATGTTCCTAGGAAGGATGTTAACTCCATAGTATCAGTACATCCATCTCAGTGTTTCATAAGTATTTTTTTCCTGCTTCCATAAAGAACTGAAAAGTAAGTGACCCCTAAATAGTCTTGAACAAACTAATCAGCAAATCTTGCAGAGCTTCCAAAAGTTTGAACTTCTTAAAAGCTTAAATCTTACGGAGCTTGCAAAAGTTCAACCTTCACTGGGAACATTCATTATAGCTACATTTTCAAACTCAGCAAGTGGTCATTTGATCACATCTATGCCTCGCAGTCACTTTGCCCCAGTTTATATACTTAGCAAGGCCAGTGCTGTTATCTGATTTGTTATCTGAAAGTTATCTGACTGTTAACTTTTAATCTAATTGTTGCCATTAAACTAATTGTTGTCGTTCTGTCCTCCTATAGCTTCTTGTGCCTCAGTATTCATACCTAGCAATCTATCCAGTAGTTTTTCCATGGATAATGAGTGGGTTTGAACATTGAGGAACCACTTTGGAACAAATGAGGCATGATATGGGAGATCAAGATCACACATCCTTTGCATGCAGAAGATTCCAGATTTAACCATCTGAAACCCTGGAGAGCCAATACCAGTCAGTGGTGGCAATTCTGATCTAGATGGGTCAGTGGTCTGATTCAGTTTATGGTGATATACTCATTTCCCATTGACTTTTTCCTTGGGTACCTACCTCCCCCTTCCACACTGTTGGGGACATCCTGACCCCAACATTAAACCCAGAGGTACTAACCCAGAATTATATGGAATCCAGGCATGTATCTGATTCTATTTTATTAAGGAATCAATTAATGCCTGAACTCAAGGTGAACTCACCAGTACATGACTTGCCTCTGAGGCGGATGGTAATTGCTCTGTGGAGGAAGAGGCAATCCAGCATTGTACTCTCAATGCTTGTGAAATGGGTACTCATAAGAAATACAATGGCCAAGCCTGGTCTATCCAAATGCTAAAATTTAACTTACTATCAGATAATGTCTCTGGAAGAAGCTAGGAGCTGAGCTCACATTTCCTCCTGCAAAAAGTCTATGTTAATCCTTGTTAATGATTGCTCTGCCCAAAGGGGATACCCAATTGCTGTCTATAGAAATTCCACTCTAGGTAGATGCACACAAAGAAAATCTTTAATGGTTTGGGCCCAGGGTATCTGAGGGACCGCCTTCTCCCAAGGGTTGCTGCCTGCTTGACGAGGTCATCTGAGGGGGCTCTGCTCTGGGTGCCGACAATGAGGGAGGCTTGGCTGTCATGCACCCGGGACAGGGCCTTCTCTGTTGCTGCCCTCAAATTTTGGAATGCTCTCCCATTGGCCATCCGCTCCTAAGACTCCATCACAGTTTTTAGAAAGCTTGTTAAATCTTGGCTTTTTATCCAGACTTTTACATGATTGTTTTTATTGCTGCTTCTATGTGTTTTTACTTGTGTGTAGTTTTTTATGCTTGTATTTTATAGATTTTAAATTTGGTTTGTTTTTATATTTTTAGCTTAATATTTTAATTGTTATTTTATTGTATTTTTTTAAACTTTTGTAAACCACCTAGAGATTGTTTTTAATGAAAGGCAGTATATAAATCCAACAATCAATCAATCAATCAATCAATAAAACATTTATATCTTTGATTCTTCTTTTATTAACACTGTTTAACACCTTCTGGGACCAGGCGCCAGAAATCTGGGGACAATTGATGATGCCCATTTGCAAGCTCAGAGATACAGATTTGCTTTGGGGCAAATCTCAAAAAGAACAATCTCCTCCCAATCATCCTTCCTTGGGGGGAAGGATTCCCTTGGGGTGAATCCTTCCTGGCGGGGTGCTGGGGTGGCTCAGAGCAAGTGGTGGTGTAGTGCACATAGGGTTCCAACCATCCCCATGGGTTTCTAACCCATAGGGTACAGGGTTCTGTTGTTTCTGAGGTGTTCTGAGTGTAGATTCTCTGATAGCAAATGAAATTTTCAATACAAACCATGAATCCACTCTCATTTGCTATCAGAGAATCCACACTCAGAACACCTCAGAAACAACAGAACCCTGTACCCCATGGGTTAGAAACCCATGAGGGTTGTTGGAACCCTATGTGCACTACACCACCACTTTCTCTGGGCCACCCCAGCACCTACCAAGTGCAGTTATGGGGCTGCTGAAACCTCCATTATACCTTATGAAGAAAAACCTTAAAGACACGTAAACTTCAACAAATCACCAAAAATCATTCCTCAGCCCAAAACCTTTGAAAAAATTCTGGTAGCTTCCTTGCCCCCCTTGGACACTACCACCAACCCCACACCACTCTAGGCCACCCCTTTCCCAGCAATGTGAAGTGATACACCCTCCATTATACCTTATGGGGAAAAACCTTAAAGACGTGTAAACTTCAACAATTTGCCAAAAATCAGCCCTTTGCCCAATCCCTCTGCAATTTGGGTGGTAGCCTCCACCCATTATTATTAATTATTATTATTATTATTATTATTATTACTACTACTACATTTATATCCCGCTCTTCCTCCAAGGAGCCCAGAGCGGTGTACTACATACTTGTGTTTCTCCTCACAACAACCCTATGAAGTAGGTTAGGCTGAGAGAGAAGCGACTGGCCCAGAGTCACCCAGCAAGTATCATGGCTGAATGGGGATTTGAACGCAGGTCTCCCCGGTCCTAGTCCAGCACTCTAACCACTATGCCACTCTGGCTCTACCACCCCACCCCACTCTTTTAGCCATGGGACCCATTTTCTTGATCTGAATAGATTCGGATTCGGATTAATTTGGATCTGAATCGAATCTGGGTTGATTTGGATGGGTCCGATTCGGACCCAAAAATGAATTGGGGGTGTTTCGATTTGGATCTGAATTGAAACACCAAAAATCCGAATTGCATACCCCTACTCTACTGCGCAGTGAGAAGTCAAGACTGCCCCCAGCCATGCTGCTCTCACTCCTCACTTTGCTCTGAGCATCTGCTTCCAGCCTCCTCGACTGCTTGCAGCTTGCACCCCAGGCTCCTGTTCTCCAGCTCCAGAGTCTCTTCTTCAGCTGAAACCTCACTGCGCTCAAGCTTCTGACCCTGGTAATATGCTGCTTCCACAAGTCTTGGATCCTTCTTTCCTTCTCCCCCTCCCTCTTCCCCCTATTAACTCTTGATGCCAACCATACCACTCCTGTTCCTTCCTTACCTCCCCCAACTTCCATCTATATCTGAATTATGTTAGGTTTTAGGAAGATTTAACACACACACATATGATAGTTAGGAACACTGGGTAAATGTTGTTGCTGGCGATGATTGAAATATTGTTAGTAATACTGATAGATTGTTCCGTTAGATTGATGCTGTTATTCTCAGTCAGATTGATGCTGTTATTCTTTTATACTCAATAAAGCCCATTGAATCATTTAGGAGTGTTTTGGATCTTCTTTCTACCTTTGCGCCCAGACTATACATGGTCACCGTATAAAAGAACTGGCCACTTTGTAACACTGATGAAACAAGCCTAATTTCATATGCTAGCTGCGGAGCATATATGGTATACAAATCAGGCTTGGTTAACAACAGCACTCTAAAAGCTCAGTATGCTCAAGAGCAAACAATTTAAGTAAAAAAACTGATGTGGGAAGGAAAGGATGTCCTACCTCTGACAGCACTGCCATTGATCAAGTTATTCTCAAGTGGCCTAGATGCATTGATAAAAAGTACTCTATGAGATCTGAGCATGGCTCTCCAAGGTCACATCTAGTTTGGTTCTTAGTTACTGTACAATCCATTATTATGAAACATTTGTCACAATATAAATGCATATGCATTTTCTTAATATGATTTAAGAGCTGCATGAAACTAGATCTGTGATCATGTTTGGTTACGAAGGTAAAGTTATGGAATGATTGCATTGATGATTTCCAGTTTTTGAAAAAAGTGCCATTTTAATCTGGAAATCAATGTTCAAAGATAGTCTATTCAGTTCACTTCTGAAGAAATAGTCTCTGACTACCAAAACAAAGCTTGTAATGTTTTCAGACAATGAAAACTGGGTAGGAGAAGTGTCCTACCCAGGTTTGAGAGTTCTGGGAACTCTCAATTTTCAGTTGTGTGGAAACAAATTAGGTAGGAGGAGAGAGAAGTGATTGTGTGGGAGACAGGAGCAGGGTAGGACAAGCCCTTTGGGGTCCCCCAAATCCTCTTTAGACTGTCCTGAGTGGTGTGCTTACTGCTGGCCTGCACTGAGCTGGGCATAGGGGTGTGCACAAAACCAGCTCGGTTGGTTCAGTTTGAATATGAACTGAACTTGAACTAGGGCAGACAGTTTTGGTTCTGGCATTGCTCAATCCCACCCCACCCCCGGTTTGGTTCAAATTTGAACCCAACTAGAACCAGTTCTAAAAGGTTCTACATAGGGTATAATGGGGAACTGGCCCATTATTCCCTATGGGAGGTGCACAACAACAAAGTAAGTGGAGTTCCACCAGGTACCTACATCCATTGGGATCATGTAGATGTTGAGGGAGCTCATGCTTATGCTGCTGCTCATGGAGCAAGTGCCTGGACCTCTCACCTCGGTGAAAATGAGCTGCAATCTTGCGGTACTTCTCCACCTCCAGCACAGTACCTCCAGTGACTGTTGCTGGTGTCTATCTTATGTTTCTTTTTAGACTGTGAGCCCTTTAGGGACAGGGATCCACTTTATTTATTTATTATTTCTCTATGTAAACTGCTCTGGAAACTTTTGTTGAAAAGCGGTATATATATGTTGTTCACAAGAGCAGCCATGGAAGCAGCAGGACCTAGTGGCAGGTGGGCCCATTCCTTGGGCTCCTTGAGTCCAATGGCGTCTGACACAGCAAGGTAGAGTGTGTGTGCCATGCACCGGATGTTCACATGCCCCAGCAGCTGCCCTACAGCAGCTGTAACATTGGAGCCACTGTCTGTCACAATGAAGCCCCTTCTGAGGATTGACAACCTGGCTATCCACTCCTCAGTCTCCACATGCACGGCAGCCCACCTGTGCCAAAATGTGGTGTGGGACATGCTAGACCCAGAGGCAGCCTCTGAGGTCCCCTTTCTCTCCAGGCCCCACCAGTAGGCAGTAAGGGCCAGGAAAGCAGCGTGCATTCCACTCACACTGATCAGTGGTGAAATTCACACTGGTGCTGGGCAACACTGCACACAGCATGCCCGACATGAGTTCCCTGCATCACCAATACAGGGACGGAGCCATGTTCCTACTGAAGGTGGTTTTTGAGGGGATTGTGTAACCAGGGACAAGGACCAGGAGTATCTGGTGGAAGCCAGTGTTCTCAACCACCTGAAACGGTTGGTCATCAGTGGCCATCATTTCCCCTATGAGATGGGTGAGGAGACATGGGTCCACCTGACCAGGACGCTTACCACCCGAAGCCTGTGTCCACCACTTGACTGGCAGCATGCCTTGCTTCAGCAATGAAGCTTTCTCATGACCCTTGTCAGCGGTGCTAGGCACACGAGTGCTGTCTGCAGGAGCAAGGAGATCCGAGTGACAGCACCACATGTGTCACCAAATGGTGGTCATCCCCAGAGGCTTGGGCTCCTTCCCCTGACTAACCTGTGCCCTGCAGTGGACACAGCAAGTGATCATTGGGGCATTTTGAGGCCTCCATACACCACTTGTGATGACCTCTGGCATCTTGGATGCCATCTTAGGCAGCTTTGGTGATGATGGCCTTACTGGGGCTGCTGCCCCCCCCCCTCTGCATGCAAGAAGGACCCGGTTTTGGGTGAGGGGGGCCTCATCCACAGCACCAGACCCTTCCTCAGAGTCAGAGTCCACCCCCAAGCACCCAGAACTGGATTCTGCCATGACTTGAGCAGTAGGGGTCCCACTGAGTCATGAGATTATCTTGGGGAGCACTAAGCTGAGGGACAGTCTGGCTGCACTCCCAGCCATTGAGCCCTTGCCCACCCCCACACCACCAGGCACCGCTGGGGGTGGCAGCTCTGGTGGTGCAGCTGGTCCTATACCTGGCTCAGCAGTAGCAGGAGGCTCCTCCAGGTAAGAGAGCCTTCATGCCACAATCTCACCAGGGCAAAGAATTGGGCAATGGGTACCTGTGGTGTCCTGGCCCATCTTTCTTCCCTCATGCCCCACACCTCCCTCTCCAGCTGGGGCACCCCTCCCTCCTCTGCCTGCCACCCTGCTCCAAGCCTTGCTCTGAACACAGCGCTCTGACATCTTCCCAAGTTCCCAGGGGCTTTAATTTTATTTTTTAAAAAATAAATAAAAAAACCAAACCTCCTAAAAAAAAACCCTAACCCCAAAAACCTAAATTAAATATCTACCCACCCACACCACCCTACCACAACAAGAAAATACACGGGGGGCAACTAAGGGGAAGGAGCAGCAACACATACATGCAGCCTGGGGGGGGGAGGGCAAATGGGCAGTTGGCCAATCAGGGAAGCAGGAGCTAGGCAAATCAAATCCAGTGACACAAGTGTCACAAAATGACCACCAGCACCTAAAATGGAGGCTAGGACCTCTGAACCAGTTCGAACCAAACTGGGCTCGGTTTGATCTAGAACCAGTTCTAAAAATTGAAGGTGTGTTTGGTTCGAATTAGAACTGTCGAACTGAACCGGTTTGAATTCGAACCAGTTCTAACTCAAGCCTTTTTGCACACCCCTAGCCAGGCAGCCAGGTGTGATTATGACATGTGCTTTAGAGACAGAGGGAAAGTGGGGAAAGAAAAATGTGGGAGGCCTCCACATACCATTAGGTCCAGGCTCCAAAATTATGTAAACGTACCTCTGCCCAGCATTTTACCAAGGTAGAAGGAAAGGCTGTCCTACCCAGTTCCTGCCTCCTACACAATCACTTCTCTCTTCTACCAACCTAGCCATTTGCTGCCACACACACAAAATTGGGAGTGTGCACAGGTCCCAAACATGGGTAGAACTCTTCTCCAACCCAGTTTTCGGTTGTGTGAACATCCTCAATATGATTGTTTTCCATAGAAAATGGATGTTAGCAAAATGTACTCTTATTTTTATTTTTCATTCTCAAATGGATGGATTTTTAAATTTTTAAATAGAAACACCTACATATTTATTTTGTGCCATGGATTTTATCTATTTTCACGACAAATGCTTGCAAATGTGTATGATCCCTTCGCACTTTGAGGTCCTTTGGCGAGGTCTGTCTCCAGCTACCACCTGCACATCTAAGGACGACTCTGAACCGGGCCGTCTCTGTATCTGCTCCTGGCGTGTGGAATGAAATGTCAGCAGATATCCATAGTTTGGGCTTGTTATTGGCCTTCAAGAGAGCCCTAAAGACTTACCTGTTTGGCCTCGCCTTCCCAGATCTTAAAATTGTTTTTAACTATTTTTAATTGGCTTTAAATGGCTCTGAACTGTTTTAAATTTGTTTTTATACTGTTTTAACCTCTTCGTTTTAAATGGTATTTGTTCTTGCATTTTATTTGTTGTACACTGCCCAGAGCCTTTGCATGGGAAGGTACAGAAAGTTAAAAAATAAATAAAATAATAATAAAATAAATATATTGGATTAAAGTTTAGTCATGTTAAAGAGTGTCCTTGTTGATGCTCTTTTTGTTTTTACTGGTTTTTACAGTTATAGTCAATATTTTCAAAGAGTTGGATGTCCTTGTGGGAAACCGATTATCTAATATCGAGGCCTACTTTCTTTTTATGTCTTTTTATTTCTTTTCGATACTTTAATTTTTCTCTTACATAACAGCATACATCTTGTATTTCTAGCTGACTGGTTTTATTTCATTTGAAATCTAAAACAAAGTTTCCAGAGGATACCCTGAGATGTACCACAGATTATGGTACATCATTAGCATCAGTTGATAAAACCAATCACTGAGCACAACTCTCACTAAGGAATTGAAATAATATTTTAATTTAGATCTAAAAGAATGAGACTTTTAATGGGTTCTTCTCCAAAGAAACCTAAGAATTAATTCAATCTCATTTGGGGAAAGATGAAATTAGATTGTAACAAAACCTCTTGCTTTAATCCTACAACCAACCAGAAAATGTGTGCATAATGAGCTGGTTCAGAATGCAGAATAATAAGACCTGTAGCAGCAGAACCTAGTGAAATTCAGTATAAATTGTTCTGCTTTTCACTAGATTTTTAAAAACCGTCTATTTCTCTGCTTGAAATCTAGGTACCAGTAGGCTGTACTGTCATGAGACCATACGTAGAGATCCTTGGCCAAGTGCTTTGCACAGTCCCTTAGCAATGGTGAAAAGTGCAGGGCAGCTCGGCTGTGCCACAATTTTTTTTAACCTATAATGCAATATTCTTGTCCCCACTGATGAATATGAAATTATTTTAAAAAAATTATAACCCACACCTTACGTACACAACTGCTCGGGGTGGCTTACAACATTAATAAAATAGATATAATATAGATATTGTGTGAGGCTCACCTTTTTGGTAGCAGCATAAGTTTAGAATGTCTCTCAGGAGCAGTGCTGGCAGTCACCATCTTTTTTCATCAGGTCTCAGAGCATGGCCAGGATCCTTTAATTGTCCCGAACCCCTGGCCAGTGCCTGAGTTGTTGGCCCCACTTTCATGGTGTTCATTCTGTAGTCAGTCAATGAAGATGGTGCAATGAAGTTTGGTTCAATTAAAACAAGTAACATGGATTTGTTAGCCTGTTATTTTTCCAAAATCAATTTCTTCAAGTGGGAGGCTTTTTTGTACAAACAATAATACTGGCAGGAGAAAGCAATGAACTGACTTAGATCAGGTGAGAGTATTCTCTTCATAGCCAACATGAGAGCAACCATTTTAGCTCACACACCCATTAGAAACAATTTTAAGCTAAGATTCCAAGGTAAAGAACATCTTATTTGCATAAAGCAAGAGGTTTGCATATTGGTGCTCAAGAAAATGATATTTCATTTGGTTGACATGCGTGATAAATGTTTAAGTGTTCCAGGAAATATGTCCAGATCAAAAAAATGGTCTCCTTTTCTGAAAAGGATCCCATACAATGTGTGACAATCAAGTTTCATGAGATAGTTTAGAGACTTCTATCTTTTTACAATTTTTGGTAGGACTCAATGATTTGGAGCAAAGAACTTCTGACCAAATGTAAAAAAGGAAGCAATGAATTGTTCATTTCCTTGCATTCCCATGATTATATTATTCTAACCTTATGCTTTCATTCTGTGCTTAAGAGAATATCAATGGAAAAAGAAGCAAGATGCAATATAGCAGAAAGAGGAGGACATCTTGGTTACATACAGGAAGTTCTCTTATTTACAGCTAAAGCCTGCTCTCAGTTGCTTTATGGGTCACAGTTGGGCCCGTATACTAACTGCACTCCACTAGAGATAGTTCAGACAAAGTTTCTGAGATCTATTCTACAGATCCCTAGATGTGTTCCCAATGTAATATTGAGGATGGAAACTGGCATGCCTAAGATGGAAGCCCGGATGTGGTTTTCCATTCTCAGCTTCTGGTTGAGATTGTCTTTCTTTTCTACAGGCCTTGCTCACTTAATTTTTATTGATAAATTTAATTCTAGCTGGAAGCAGTCAATATCTCGCCAAATAAGTTTATATGGCTTTAGCCTGGATGGTCTATTAGAAATGGGTTTTTGTCACGCGAGACTGATATTAAAGCAGCGGATCTATGATATGGAAATGCAGACTGATCGATCTTTAATCTCTAAAGAAGTTTTCCTAGGTTTACAAATGTATAATACTAAACCTGCGAATTACCTGGGTAAGATTACTATCACTAAATATCGCAGGATGTTTACATTGGCCAGATTTAATGTGCTACCTTCAGCTGAATTAGAAGGTAAATTTAGAGGGATCCCAAAAGAACAGAGACTATGTCCTTGTGGCTGTGGAGAACAGGAGTCTATCTTTCATATCTTACTCCGCTGTCTTTTTTATAGGGACTTACGAACTTGTTATATTTCCTCCTTACTGACTGATTTCCCAGGGCATACAGATGCATTTTATGTCAACTATCTGCTCTCAGATCAGAAGGAGGAAGTAACATTTAAAGTTGCTAAGTTCTGTGAGGCAGCTAAGAAGGCTAGACAACAGATGGTAAATCAGATTATGCTAACGGGAAATTGCTGATTGGGATGAGTCCATGTTCCTGATTATATTATGTATATATTATTACTATATTACGTGTATTATTATGTATGTAAATTTTGGTCTATGACCGTAAATAAACATGACTGACTGACTGACTGACAGGAAGTTCTCAGACTCACAGCACAATTGATTCTTTAAAACTGTGAATGAAGTCAAATCATCTTAACTCAGAACCTATTTTCCCATAGGAAACAATGTTATAACTAGGAATTTGATTCCTGAACCATACACAGATATGCTTTTTAAAAAATTGTTGTTGTTGTTGTTGTCAAAAGGTGTGCAGGCACAGACATGCAAACATGCAACAGATAAGTTGATGGTGGAGAATACGAAGTTGTGCACTCTTGCCACCACTCCCTTCTTGGCTTGTTCTCACTTTTCAGCGGAAGGGAGGGAGGCAACAGAGGCAATGGTTAGGTGGGAAGGTAAGAACAGTATGTGGACTGGGGATAGGCCAGGCTCTTTGTGGCAGGGGAACATCTTGAACAAGCAAATCAGCGAATGCCTCCACAGCCTCAGTTGACAACATGAGTCTGAATTGCCACGGTCATCTTCTCCTCTTCTTCTGTCTCGAAGGTGCCCCTGTCACCTGCTCCTCTTCCTCTGTCCCACTGACTAGTGGTGCATCATCTCTCACAGCAAGTGTTCTAAAGCTAAAACAAGGTGGCAGCTTTCCATCTTAAGTGCTGATCACTTTAACTCAGCGGCCTCCTTCAGACAACACACCAAATGTCAGGCAACTTTGCCAGAGGTTGGGATTTCTGGTCATCCAAATTCGGGAGCCCTCAGTTCAGTTTGAAAAGTGACCCAAGGTTTCAGGTTACAAACTTGAATTTGCACCTTTGTTTGCTCTTCAGTTTTGTGGGCGATGACTCCAGTTAGAAAGTGCTGTTGTGCCGTCTGAAGGCTGCTGCCATTTCTAATTGGACAATAAGAAGCTTCTCCCTCTCTCGATAGCTGGTTGGCTGCTGCGGCTCTCCTTCACGAGAAGAAGAAAGCCTGTGCAGCCAGTTCCTCCCCACTTTCAGGCTCTCAGACTCCAGATGAGGATTGTTGGGGAGTATGGCAGGGGAATGGGGGCAAACCGCAGGTTTCCCTTTATGTGAGAAGGCGGCCAATGTGTCTTAAGTCAAACATTTTCTGTATTGACGTTTTATTGTCATTTGCCAGTTTTCTGTGGACTCTTACAAAAAATGTTTTCCACATTAGGCAGTCAAGGGGAAACATCTTGATTCACTATGCATTCAAGATAACAGCTGAATATGCAGCATGGGTCCAGGGAAGAATAAATTGGTTTAATTTTCCATAATAAGGATGTGCAGTTTACTAACAGATCGTAAGAAGAGGCAGCAAACACTTCAAACCTGTTTGTATTGCTTGCAGGTGGTAGAAGCCAATTGCTCTTAGATCTTCATTGTTATTCAGAAGGATACACTACAAAAGAAATAGCACGGATAATTATATTTCTGAAAGAAATGATTCAATGTATCTGATCACATTAAAAAAGTGATTGATAAGAAAAATAAGCACTACCATAAAGTGATTGCTGCTCTGCTTTACATTAAAAACAGGCTCATTTACAAGAATATATTATTTCAAAACCATTATTGGTTGTATTTTTTTCTAAAGTCCAATAAATACAAAACAGGTTTTGGAAACCAAGTCATTTTCTTGCAGAGTCAGAGTGACAATTTTGAAATTGCTTATGTATGCAGACATAAAAGTGCACTTAGTAGCTGTAATTACAGCTTTTACAACAGCCTAATTAAAGCGCACATCCATCATATATATTGTCTTCTTGGCTGGGAACATTATAAATCAGCTTAGAAGGGAATAAAGGCAGCGCATTTCCTTTTCTTCAGCACCTGAAAGCTGCTAAGGTAAACATGTGGAAGTCTGAGAGGAGGAAGGAATCCCCCAGATGGTAAATAACATGGCTTCCTGTTTTTTGCCTCTCTCAACTAAGAGGGCATTTTTCATTATATATTCCATTTGTGATGTTATTATGGAGGGACCAAGGCCATAGGACTCCCAAAGGGACTACCCTTGTACTTTGCTCCTTCTCTTCCCAGTTCTCCAAGCAATATATCCTCTTTTACACAAGTCTTATGCAGACACTCTAGATTCAGGAAGAATCAACATGTGGAGAGGGATTGTAGAACCACCAAACCCACAAGGCAGTAGGGCACTTAGGTAATTTTAAAAAGGAATTTTTATGTATTGTAGATTCTCAGTTGTTAAATAAATTCTTTTCATAGGGAATCCTATGGAATGGATATAGGCTGCAGTCTTGTGGCACTTCTCCACAAATTCAGCTAAGGCAGCATCTGCACTTATTGGCAGACCACCCCGCTCTCTGGATGTCCTGGCCTCCTTAAGGCCAGGGGCGCCCGACCCCACCAGGTGCAGAGTGTGGGCCATACAGCGTATGGACACACACTGCATCTGATCTACTGCCTTAGTCATATTGGAGCCATTGTCATGACAATGAAGCTCTGCCTAAGGTTTGGCTTCCCGGTTAGTCATTTCTCAGTGTGGCACCCAATGAAGTTTGCCAGTTCATCCGCTGTGTGCACCACACACCCAAGGCCTACTACACAGGAGGGGCTGGCCACAGCAATGGCAGCAGCAGATGTCCCTTCTCTCCCCTCTCTCTCCGCCCTCCACCAGTGAGCAGCGAGGGACAGGAAAGCAGCATGCATTCCACTGACGCTATTCCACAGGTCAGTAGGGTTGTGCAAACCTGTTTGATGTTGAACAGGTTCGACATCAAACTGGTTCAGTTTGACGGCTCAGTGTCAAGCCAATCCCCCCCTCCCAGCTCAGCTTGACATCAGACCGAAAAGCACGCCCCTCAGCCATTGGGAGGTAGGTGGGTGGGTTCCAAGAGCTTTTTCGTTATTTTTTTTTTAAGTACTTCAAAAAAGATTTTTTAAGTACCCTCTGTGGGGCTTCTCCGAGGCCACAGGGGGGTCTCTGTAGGTTCCCAATGGGCCTCTACATGGCCACAAAGAGGCCCATTGGGCATGCGCAGCAGCCTCCAAAATGGTCGCAGCAACAGGGATGAGGCCTGGAACAACAACAACAATATGCAACAACAACAATAGATATTTATATACCGCTTTTCAACAAAAGGTTCCAAAGTGGTTTACATAGAGAAATAATCAATCAATCAATCAATTGAATGGATCCCTGTCCCCAAAGGGCTCACAATCTAAAAAGAAACATGACAGACATCAGCAACAGTCACTGGAGGTACTGTGCTGGGGGTAAATAAGGCCAGTTACTCTCCCCCTACTCAATAAAGAGAATTACAATTTTAAAAGTTGTCTCTTTGCCCAGTCAGCAAGGTAGACCAGAGGCCACCTGAAGAGAGTGATTTGAGCCATAATGGAGGCCTGTGGGGGGAAGGGACCTCCAGAGGCCCCCCCCCCCGCGGCCTTGGAGAAGCCCCCCCGAGGGGGTAAGTACTATTTTTTTAAAAAAAAAAAAAAAAATGAAAAAGCTCACAAATCCCAAAACCAAACCTGGGGGATTCGAGGGGGTGCCAGACTGAACTGGCCTGGTCCACTTCAGGTAAGACTCAAACCAAACCAGGCCAGAAGGTTTTATGCACATCCCTACAGGGGGTGAAATGCAGTTGTGAAATGCACCTGCTGCCTCCAGCATGCCCAACATGAGCTCCCTGCATGCCCAGAACAGGGAGGGGACCATCCTCTGACTGAGGTCATCCTTGAGAGAATCCTGTAGTCGGAGGCAAGCACTTGGAGTAACTGGCTAAAGCCGGTGTTCTCAATCATCTGAAATGGCTGGCCGTCCACAGCCATCATCTCAACTATGGTCCGGGTTACAAGATGTGGGTCTGGATGGCCAGGGCGCTTGCCCGATGATGGCTCCCGCTGCTTGACTGGGAGCATCACCTGCCTCAGAGAACCTGGTGCATGCCCCTTGCCAGCTCTAGTTGAAGGCTCACAACTAGGCATGCTAGCGCTATCAGAAATGGCAAGGATGCCAGGATGATGTTGCAAGACGTGTTACCACATCAAGAACATCCCCAGATGCTTGACATCTTTCACCCTACTGAGTTGTACCTTGCAGTGGACACAAGAAGCTCAGTTTGGAAGCACCTCAAAGTGCTTCCAAACATTGATGATAGATATAAGTTTATTTGGTCATTGACCAGCAAACATTTACAATAGACCAGTATGAATTTTACAAATAATATAAGAAAACCTGGCCATAACAGAGATAATATCAGTGTCCACATTAGTTAAAAGATAATTTAAATAAAATTCATCAGACCGGCCAGGCAAATTATCTAACATAGGAGATATAAGTCTTAATCAAACATTGGTTGAACTGGAAGCAGACATCTTGGACCGCTTGGGTGATGGTGGTCCTAGGGCTGCGGGCTGCCCACGCTGCCCTCGGTCTGGGTACAAGAAGTGCCAGGCTGAGGCTGTGACTCAGTAGGCTCCTCTTCAGACAGTCCCTGAGGAGGACCCAGTCCCAGACTAGACGCTGATGGAGTGGGTCTCACTGAGGGGCGAGATTAATGGGAAGGGATATCTACAGAAAGGGGATGTCTGGCTGAGCTAGCAGCTGTTGAGCCCTCTCCCTGCACTCCCACCAAGGAAACATCTGCTTCCCTGGCAGGGGAGCATTCCCCTCCAAGCACTGCCAGCAGGTGTCACGGGCACTGGCACATCTGGTGGTGCAGGACCAGCAGGCTCCTCTGGATAGGAGAGCCTGCATGCAACCTCACTAGGGTGGGGAAACTGGGGATTGGGCAGCCATGGCCACCCCTCCCTCCCTCCTCTAGCCCCTGCCTACAACAGCATCAGGGCCATCCCTCCCTCTGCTTGTCCCTTGGGTCCGAGTCTTGCTCGGGACACAAGTATCAGCCATCATCCTGACCTCCTGCTAGAACTTTTAGTTAGTTGGGGTTTTTTTAACCTAGCACCCATCACATCTACATTGAACTAGTACACATCTGTAGTACCACCTGTAAAGAAAAATACAGGGAAAAACCAGCACACAAAAGAGTAAAAGTAAACCCGCACTCCCCCCCATCCCCAAACAGGAAGGCTCTATTTAAAATCCAAATCTAGGCGGGAAAGGGGTTTTAAGAAATTCACTACTCACCCTCTCTGGCATCTGGACATCTTCAGCTGGAGATGGAAGGTTGGAGGCCAGGGCTTGACACACTAGCCAGGGCACACCTAGCACTGGCTCACAGCTGTGGGAGGGCAGATGGGGGCCAGCAGGGACACCTACACACCCAAAATAAATTCAAAAGAAAACGCAATGTTTTGAAATAAATTAAAAGGCCAAAAGAGAGAGAAATAAGCCTTTCGGTGTCTCAGCCCCAGTGCAGTTCAAAAATAAAATAAAATAAAATAAAATAAAATAAAATAAAATAAAAATTGTGCTGTAGGGCCAAGGCCCAAGTGGAGGGCCCAGCAGCAGGACCTAGAGAACCTGTCTGGCTGTCAGGCAGCAGCTGGCTTTAAAAATAGATATTAAAAGCAGCAGCCAGCCAGGGAAAAATAAATTAAATAAATAGGCCAAAGGCAGGACCCAGAGCCTGGCTGGCTGGGCAGTAGCAGGAGATGTTCTTTTAAAATTAAAAAAAGAAGCAGCAGCCAGCCAGCCAACAAAAATATCCAAAATAATAATCAAAATAATCCAAGGCAAACCCCAGTGAAGCTCAGAGACTCCACTCAGCAATCAGGCAGCAGCTCTCTCCAATCAAGCAGGCAGCTCTGAGAAGCCGTGGTTTTGCAAGGCCGGGGTTTTTGTCCTTAAATACATTTTTAATCCCATCCTTTGCAACTGTGCCCTCCTCTCTTTCTCCTTTGCTTCCTCTCTTCTCCCTTCTCTCTCCCCTCAAAGCCTCAGCAAGGGAGGAAGTGGTGTAAAATTACTAAGCTAACTAACTGGCTTCAAAATGTTATGGCTAGCTGTCAGATTTTACCCCACTTCCTCCCGCGCAGTCTGGAAAGCACCCTGGGAAAGTGACCCAAAATGGCCACTGCCACTCACCCTGGATGAAATGGCCGCTCGAGTCATTGAGCCGCCTTCGAGCCGGCTCGTTCAAATTGGGCTCAGCTCAAACCTGAACCAGTCTCATTCTTTATGGGGTTAGGGAGGTATGGTTTGAGTTCGAGCCTTCACGATGCCCTAGGGGATTGTGATCTTGATGCCTGGCCCCACCACCAACCTGCATATATCATTTCAAAGGTATACAGAGACTATAGTCTATATCAGTGATTCTCAAACTTGGGTCCTCAGGTGTTATTGGACTTCAGCTCCCATAATCCCCAGCCTCAGTGGCCTTTGGTTGGGGATTATGGGAGTTGAAGTCCAATAACACCTGAAGACCCAAGTTTGAGAATCACTGGTCTATATAGTCAGGGGCGTAACTACAATTAGGCAGGGGGAGGCCGTTGTCTCGGGGCCCCCCGCCTTGGGGGGCCCCCTCAGAGGCTCTCCCCCACCCGATCTTCCTTTTGAAGTCATGTAAAAAAAATTTTCTCCTCCTTGTTCTGGCGCCGCCCGCTATTTCCTTCTTGTTTGTCTCCGCGAGTCCACCCTTGGGGGGGGGCCCTCAGAGGCTCTCCCCCACCCAGCGCCTACCCGATCTTCCTTTTGAAGTCATTAAAAAAAATTTCTCGGCGGGGGGGCATTTAAAAATCTTGTCTCAGGGCCCACTCCAACCTAGTTATGCCCCGTATATAGTCTCAATGTATACTATACATAGGCTCTATCTATCTATCTATCTATCTATCTATCTATCTATCTATCTATCTATCAAATTTGTACACCGCCCCAAACTTTCGTCTCTAGACTTTTCAATGAACTCATGGAGCTTAGGGTGGGGCTAGGACATGCAAATCCCAATCCCCCTTCCACATGTTGATTTTCTCCACATTTAGAATGTCTTCCTAGGGCTGTAGAGACACTCTTATACAGCACGGACTATAGGTGGTTCCAGATTTATTATATAACTAGTGTTTGTAAGCCCGTTGGATAACGGGCGCTAGTGGAGCTGTGCGCTCCGGACCCCCGCCGCCATTCCCCCTCCCGCCACCCACCGCCGCCCGCGGCTCCCGCCGGGCCCACCGGTGCCCGGGCCCACCGCCGCATCAAGTTTCCCCCGCCGCCTCGTCCGGCGGCCATGTTGGGCAGCCAGAAGTGGCCGCCCCAAAGAAGCCGGGTATGCGGCAGCGCAGCCAGGCCTCGGCCATGGCTCCGCTGTGCCTCGGCCAGTGTCCCCCGCCGCCGCTTACCCGGCTTCTTCGAGCCAGCCGCTTCTGGCCGCCCAACATGGCCACCGGGTGCTGGCATTCGCGGCTGCCTTGCTCTGTTCTGGGCATGCGCTTCGCGCATGCCCAGAACAGGCAGGCACGAACGCACGCTTGGTGTCCATCCACGGACGGACACCAAGTGTTTTATTAGAGAGGATTAAAAAAAATTGCCAACTTGCCTTCCATTAGAAAATAGACAGAGAAATCTGAGCAGTGGTGACACAGAAGGGGCAAAGTGCATTTCTGGGTAGGCGAGCTGTGTCCCACATGTTAGATTTCTGAAACAGAAATTCAGGGCAACCAACAAAGTTTCTGATGGAGCCACCCTTGGAACTCCTGAATAGTACTACTGAATAGCTTAGTCTTGATGTCAGCTGTTTGTACTTGTGATTCCCATGTTTTATTGATCTGTATTTACATTTTAAGCTGGATGTCGGTGACCTTGAAAGAACTGTCAAGAAAATGTGTGAAAATATATTCCCATATACATTCACATAAATTGATAAGAAGAAAAAGAAACATAATATTATTTCCCCCAATCTAATATGAGATTAAGACTCACTGGACGATCCACTGAGCCCCAAATTTTTGTCATGTTTGCTTTTATTTCATGCAGTTTGTGCCGAGCTCAAATAGGGTATTCTATTATAGAAGTCTATTTCTCTCTTGTTTTGCATAAACCAAGAGGATGAAAGTATTTTCCCCTAGAGCATTCAAGGTCAATTCTTCTGAGTCCATATATGTTTATCCAAACACTTTTGAAGTTTACTCATCAGTACACCTTGTTCACTGCTAGGTACAGAGAAGCATAATGATAATCTCTTGGCAAATAACTGAGTTTTCTTTTCTGCATGTGTGTGCTTTAATATATTTATTTTGCCGTCAAGGAATCTGCATGCAGCAGCACTAACTCATGCAGCGTATAGCACTTGTGTCCTTGAAAAAGTACCTGCAGAACACAAAAACCGTATCCATAAATTCTACTGCCCCCTCAAAGGCTGAAAACACAAAGATACAATCAAAAGCAGTAGGGATAAAAAGAGGGCATTAAAGCCTATTCGCCTGTATGACATTTATTAGTATTACTAGCTCACATACTGCACAATGCAATGTGGGCAGCTGGAACACTGCCCATCAGGGCTGTTACAGAACATCGTGGCTGTTGCAGAACAGAGCAACTTAAAGTTGCTCAAACACATTTGTGCAATGCCCACTGGAAACAAAGTGTGATGTTGTGTTATGTGTTCGAGCAACTGTAAGTCAGAGCAGAACCAATCTGTTCCTCAAGAGCCCCAATGGTGCTTACACACACGCAGCAGTGCTGGTGGTGCTCTGATCGTTTCACTGCACTAGAGAGGCGCGAACCAGCTTGCTTTGAGCCAGGCTTGGCATCGAGCCCGCCTGGTTTGGGTGGTCCGAGGTTCAGTTGGATTGGCCTCCCAAAGGGGGATGCTGGTCCGAGTTCAAACTGGCCTGGCCCCGGGTTCTAAGAACCGGTTCATGGACCAGCTTGGGTATACTAGTAAAGGAGAATCATTAAGGATTCCCATTTACAATTAAGGGAGCATCCCTAATCTTAATGGTAAAGCCCCTGGAGAGGTGTAGCAAGAGAAAGAGGCCTCCAGACCTTTAGAGTGGCAGAGGTGGCAAAGAAGCAGCGGAGGCAGAGGGCAGGGGATCCCCCAAGCCCCCCAACAACCTGCCAAATGACAGCCTGGGCCAGCTGTGGCCTGGTTCAGGCTTCTGTGCACATGCAGAGGCCATTTTCGTGACCTCCATGCACATGCAGAGGCTATTTGCATCACCAAGCAAATTGCGTAGAGACATAAATCGCGAGGTGGTGCAAATGGCCTCTGAGCATGCACAGAAGTCAGGAAATGGCCTCTGTGCATGCACAGAGGCCTGAATCGGGCCACAGCTAGTCTGGGCTGTCATTTGGTAGGCTGGCGGGGGGCTTGGAGGAGCCCCACCGCCCCACCCTGCCGCCTCCTCTAAAAGTACAGAAGCTGATGGAGGCTGCTTTCTCTTGCTAGTCCCCACCAGCTCCTTTACCATTAAGATTAGATATGCCCCCATCACTTGTAAAGGGGAATCCTCAAGTATTCACTTTGCAAGTATACCTGAGCCACTCACAAACTGGTTCGATATCCAAACCGAATCAGGTTCGGCCTAGACAAAGCTGGACCTGGCCGGGTCGAACCAGCCAAACTGCTTCTGTGCACATCCCTACATTGCACACTATGTTCTGCAAAGGAAATAAAAATGACTCTTATACCTGTTAATTTATTTTAAGATAGTTACATTCTAAATTATACATCACCTAGTATTAAGAACAACAATGGCCAGGAGGCATTTAAATTTTTAAAAAGGGAAACAAACACTCTCTTTCATCTCTTTTGAACACAGGAGTAAATCACGTCCTTCTCATGCATCTCTAAGCTGAGAGGGTAAAGGTAGGGGTATTTAACACTGGAAGTGTATTTAACACTGGAAGCCCTTTCTTCATGGAGTTAAGCACTCCTGTTTCCAGCACCTCAAGTTGGGATTTAAAGGCACGGAAAGGGTGACACTGCTCATGAATAGTTATTAATCATCATTGTACTTTAGTGCTTAACAGCCCTCCTTCATCTTCACAGCAACTCTGTAAGGTCAACCATTGTCTGTTCCGGGTGCCAAAGCCTCCTTTGCATGACACTTACCATGCCAGAGAGAGATTAATAAGGTATGTGCTAAAGCACAGAAGATGTAGCTTTGCAGGAAAGCCGTGGTTCCCAAAATTAGACAAGCAGGACAAGCAATTGCAGTGCATCCTCCCTTATGCTCTAAAAACCCTTCTGTTTAGAGAGACTTTAAAAACCTTTTAATAATAAATTGATGGATTTTTTATTTTATCTTTATTCATTTATTTTACCTGAGTTTGTTTTAATTGTTTTTATTATATGCTGTATTATATTTGTTCTATTGTTTTAACTTTATATAACTTTTACTGTTGTGAGCCACCTTGAGCAGTATTTATTTATTTGTTTATTTATTTAATTCAATTTATGCACCATCCTGCCTAAAAGGGCTCAGGGTGGTTTACACTGAAGTAAAAAATACATAATTAAAATAATAAAAAAACAATTAAAAGCAGATTAAAATTGCAATCAAAAGCCAATTAAAAGAAATTACAATTAAAACAAAATATCATTAAAAGCCAGGCTAGAAAGATGGATCTTTAAGGCTCTCCTGAAGACCTCCAAGGAAGACAATCTTCCTATATCCATGGGGAGTACATTCCATAACCTAAACAACTGAAAGGTTGCTATCCCAGGTCACCACCAGATGAACTGCTGGCACCCGAAGATGCACCCCTCCTGATGATCTCAATGAGCGGTGGGGATCTTGTAGAGAAAGGCGCTCTCTCAGGTAACCCAGACCTCAGCCATTCAGGGCTTTAAAGGCAATAACCAGCACTTTGTACTTTGCCTAGAAACATAGCAGCAGCCAGTGCAACTGTTTGAGAACAGACATAATCTTTCTGGGATACCCCAGAGACCAATCTGGCTGCCGCATTTTGAACTAACGGAAGCTTCTGAACTACGTATGAAGGCAGCCTTACATAGAGCACATTGCAGTAGTCCAACCTGGAGCTTACCAGCTGGTGTATCACTGTTTTCCGGTCATTCTCCTCAAAAAAACAGGCAGAGTGGCCGAATCAATCACAGCTAGTAAAAAGCACTCCTGGCCTCAGCCTCAGCCTGAGGCACGAGGGTGAGACTTGGGTCCAAGAGGACTGCCAAGCTACGAACCTGTTCTTTCTGGGGAAGTGTTAAACTCATCCAGAAAGATACTTTGGTCAAAAGCTGCTGAGAGATCCAAAAGAACCAGCAGAATCACATTCCCTCTGTCAATTCCCTGGCGAAGGTGATCTATCAGGCCAACCAAGGCCGTCTCCATAGCCCACTCTAAAACCAGTTTGAAATGGGTTTAGATAATCAGTTTCCTCCAAGACTGTTTGGAGGTGGTCAGCCACCACCATCTCAATAATCTTACCCAAACCATGGGAGGTTGGAGACTGGCCTATAATTATCCATCACCAGGGGATCCAAAGTGGATATCTTAAGAAGGGGCTCTTAGCACCGCCTACTTCAAACAAGATGGCATCCTACTATCCTTCAGTGAGGTATTAATGATATCATCTAGGCCAGCTCCAACAACCTCCCTGCAAGATGAAATCAGCCATGTTGAGCAAGGATCCAAAAAGCAGGTGGTAGGCCATACTGCTCCAAGCAGTTTGTCTACATCTTCAGGAGTCACAAACTTTAACTGAGCCAATCTAATCTCGCAGGAGGGATTGCTGGATGCCTCCCTAGCTGGTCCTGCAGAAATACTGGAGTCAGATAAACCCGAAAGAGAGAAATTTTATCTGCAAAGAATTCACTGAATGTGTCACAGTGACATTTTCAGAAGCAGAAGGGGTTTGAGTTAAACCCATAACAATTGTATTGTACTGGAGAGATGGGGTATGAAATAATAATAATAATAATAATAATAATAATAATAATAATAATAAGCAGCAGCAGCAGCAGCAGAAGAAGAATAAATTATTAAACAGAAGGAGCTTGAGTTAAACCCCTAGCAATTGTACTGCAGGGGTGGGATATAAATATTTATATAAAGATAGATAGATAGATAGATAGATAGATAGATAGATAGATAGATAGATAGATAGATAAATAACCCTCCACCTCTAAGAGAAGTGTACCAGCACCAGGGATTCAACCAGCCTGAAACTGGAGATTTGTAGTGCTGTTCAGGCTTTGGTGGATAGGGAGACTTGCAAGAGGGGCAAAAGGAAAAAAAAAGATACTTTTTCACTTCCCCTTGATATCTTCCCCTGCGTGCTATATAGTGCTACAGGATCAATGTTGGGACTGAATGCCAGCCCTAAACCTGAAACATTTATGGCTATAATGCAGTTGGAATTGTTTTGGAGAGTAGGAGGGGGGAAATTAAAACATTATTATTAAAAATACCCATTACTCCTTTCTTATCTAAGGAATCTCCCGAATATATAGAAACTGCTCTCTTTTTGGGGTGGTCTCAGTTTGCTTTCAGTCTGATAAGCACTCAACCATCTGAGTTCACTATAGTATGTATAATAATATTGACAAGCCAATTGCTTTTAAATGCAGACTGCAGTCTTTAAACCTATTTGCTATAAAAGCTATGGCTTTAGTATAATTACACAATGAGCATCTCACTAGTTATTGGCTCAACTGTTGCGAGGTTATAGAATGTTTATGTACATTACTACAGCCCAGAAGTTTAAAAAGTTTCATGTCAGCACATGAAATCTAGGGGCAGGTGGGATTGTTGGTGAGGAAGAGGAAGATGGAGGCAACACTATCAGAAGATCAGCCATATGTTAGACTGACTATCTGAATGGAGGAGTATATGAATGGGTGTGTGTGTAGTGTGTAGCCCCTGTGTAGCCCAGCATAGCATCTCTCCAGTAGCTGTTGCTGGTGTTGTGTTGGGGGAGTGGGGAGCTAGTCTGTGAGCCTCTTCAGGACATGGAACCATTTTGTCATATCTTTTGCTATGTGTACCAATTTGAACATCTTTTTGTTCAAAAGTGGTATATAACTATTTTAAATCTCATCATCATCAGAGCGTCACATAAATGGTACTCAGGAGTACCAAAAATTTGTAAAAGAGTACCCCAAATATTCTAAAAATGCTCAAATGAGTACCGTCTTGGGCCACCTCGCTAGCCTGTCCCATCCTCCCACCGGCTGTCCTCTCCACCACTCCATCCAACATATATGTTGGATAGATGTTGTTGTTATATGCTCAATGTTACATAATTTTAGGAATCATTATAAGCTTTTTAAAACTATTTATATGTTTTACAAACAGAAGAAGAATATACATTTAGATTTTTAAAAATTACATTTTAAGTGTATATTTCATAGTGGCTGATATCCATGTAGAGGCTCTGTGAAAATGTACTGGGAGCATGCTTGCAACTCCCCTAGGAACATAGGAAGCTGACATATACTGAATCAGATCATTGGTCTATCAAGCTCAGTATTGTCTCCACAGACTGGCAGCGGCTTCTCCAAGGTTGCAGGCAGGAATCTCTCTCAGCCCTGTCTTGGAGATGCCAGGGAGGGAACTTGGAACATTTTGCTCTTTCCAGAGAGGCTCCATCCCCTGACGGAATATCTTACAGTGCTCACCCTTCTAGTCTCCTGTTTATATGCAGCCAAGGCATACCCTGCTTCGCTAAGGAAACAAGTCATGCTTGCTACCGCAAGACCAGCTTTCCTTCCATATGTATGCATAGTTGCACCAGGGAGCTAAGCCTTCCAAGCACTGCTCATGTTTTAGAAGCAAACTGCAAGACCAGAAACATGTCACTGAGGGTCAGTGATCTTGTAGAATACTTTTGGAGTGCAAGCAACAAAAGGTCTTAGCACTCTGGTGCTTAGCCTTCTCCCAGAGAACTGGGGAGCTGAATGTATGCTCCTAGTGCATTCTCAGTGAACATTCTTACACTCATGCATCTTTACTTGATGTTTCAGCATTTTTCTTTTTTGTAAAAACCATTTCCCCATGCTAAGACTTCTGAAAGAGATTCTGTGATAAAACCACTTGGATGCACACCTTGCAGAAATAGAGGGGAAAGCTCACCAGAAAACTTCCATAGCTATATTTGCAATGTATTTTTACTATCCCTCAGCCAAAAGAATGATCTCACTTTTCTCCTGCTCAGATGATAGTAGACTAAGGTTGGCATCTTTCCTAGCCATCTGTAGCTTGCATGTTTCTTTTCATTAGCAAAGAAATGTTTTACCAAATCAGATAGATTTGGAATCCAAAAATTGATATTTGGACTCATATCGATGAACATCAGCTGTGTTCAACAGAAGGGTAAAAACAACTACGAGGATTGAGTTTCAAATGCATGGCTTCTACAACCTACTACACAGCTCCTTACTTATCACAGCACAGAACTATCTTTCTGCTTTAATCTTTATTTTGCTGCCCAAGCATTACATTCTCATGTTATGGAAATTCAAATATTTCAAGTCTGATTTTTAGCTCATTTAGAAGAGAGAAGTTAGAATACAAGTATTTTCCTGTTTTTATTTGATGGGTCAATGACTATTTGCAGTTCAGCTGGCTGAAAATGTCACTCTGATCAAACATCACCCTTTGCTGTTCCCTGCTGGGTAGCTGCTAGAGCTCATAGTGATGGAGAAATGTGATGTACTTCTTGGAAAACTACATTTCCCATGGGGCACAGTGATTTTAGTGTAAGAAAGACAAGAAAGATGCATTTTGACTTCTGACTGCTCAGATGGTGAAGTCACTAAAGACCCAGCAATTCTCAGTAAGAATCTCTAAACTAACAGAATCTCTAAACTGACCTTTTCTACTCAGAAGCCAACTTTTAGCACATCAGCATTGCTTACAGAATATATATTCATTGCCTCTTTCCTTGACCATATTGACCCATGCAATGCCAAGGGAGGTAAGTGGACGTTGCTGTAAGTATAGCAGTGGACAAAATCAGAAATGTTCAAAATGTGATTTTTATTGATTGAAAACATTGTGTGAGACGGAATACTCCAACAAGGGTCTGGAGGAACATTGGCTCCTGATAGTCTATCAATCTTGTCCAGTTCTCTAGGCACTTTGTATGCATGACTTTTGCACAGATAGCAGCTTGGAATTTTATGCTGTAGTAAATACCAGGATCCATGAGTTCTCTAATAAGTGCTTCAACACTCTTGTTTGCTCCTGCAGAGATGCTGCTATTATCAGGCATAATGCAGACACCAAAGTTAGTACTTTTAGATTATTTTTGTGTAGAAGCTTTTGTGTTTCCATTTCTCCTTTCACAATCTTAAACCCTCTTTCATTCACATACGCACGGACGCGTGCACACACACACACACACCAACCATCTTTCACAATATTCACATGCAATATTATCAGGGGTTCACATAATTTTTAAGACTAGGTTCTCAAGTGAGTACCAGCAGTAAAGATTCAGTATTCACAGATATCAGACGTCTAGCTAGTTTCTCCTCTTTCTCTGCCATTTCAGTGGCATGGGCCTTCACTCACCATGGGTAGCTCTTGCCATCACTTGTCAGTGGCTCTTTGGGTACAGAAAAAACCCTTTCTTTTCTGTAGACAGGAAAGGGGCCTTTACCCTTCTGAGCGGCCAGAAAACTACTGGGAATGGACTGTGCGCCGTCCACTAAGATGCTTTCTTCTTTTAAACAATACTAGCTGGGCCGGGCGCAGAGCATCTGTGCCTCTGCTCCCCTCCACCACTGCCCCCCCAACATGCTGGCATGCTCAGATTTCTGGCTGGCTGGCTGGCCACTCCCCCTCCCCCCGCTGTCCGCTTCTCACCCCCACATGCTTTATGGCGCGCTGGCGGGCTGGTCCGCTTCCTCTCCCCCCATCCCCCACTTTCTGACTTGCAGACTGGCTAGAAAGCCGGCCCACCTCGTCCTCCCAGCAGGCAGCCAAGCCAGGCCGGCCTGCCATAGCCTCCTCTGGCCAACCAGCAGCCAGGCCAGGGCCAGGCCAGCCTGCCGCCACCTCCTCTGCTCAACGGGCAGCTGGGCGAGGCCAGCCATTGTCTCCTGTTGCTATCTCCAGGCAGCTGCTCTCGCGAGAGCTGCCATGCATGGGATTAGCGATGGGTACGTTTAAGAGAATTAAATATATAGATACTTAGATTTGTAATTTTTCAGAAGGGAAAAAACATAAATGTGCATAAAGTAGCATCAAAAATTAGGGGTATACACAGACCGTTTGGCACAGTTTGGTCCAAATCCAGTTCAAATTCAGACCAAACTGCGTCAAAGTGAACTGGTTTGGTTGAACCAATAGGCTGGGTTGATTGGGTTGATGAGCCAGCTCAAACCGGTTTGTGATCAACTGCTGCTCGAACCTGCCCAGTTCACAGTGGTACGGTTTCCAAGCCAATCGGTTCTGCCCATCTCGATCAAAAATCCATCAAAAAGATCAATTAAATTACATTCATTGAAAAATCGTGTTCAACTATATGTTTTTCTGTTTGGGCTAATGCAAGCTGAAATTACTAAGTGTACTTTTACAATGAACATTGTCATTTGATAGGTCAAGAACAATTTTGCTTTTAAATGGAGAAAAATTGAAGAGCATTGCATTTGTTCATATATTTTGCATCTCAATTTTTTTTCTAAGTGTTTGGATGCATGTCTTCAGTGAGCACTTATCCTCTGAAATTGCCACTAAAGAGTTCCTATTTAGGGAAATATAAAACTTTGTTGTGGTGGTGTTGTCCCTGTCTTTTTTAAGGTAATGGATGAGATTTTTTTTTTAAAAGAAAATGTAATTTACTTAAGGAACATACTTCTCAGACTGGCAAGAACACAGTTCCTTCATGCATTATCCCATGTGGTATGAAGAGGAAAATAGAATGTCTTCTAACACTGTCATAGATGAGGACCTATATACTGTATATAGTCAATGATACACAATGAACATTAAAATAAACTAAATGCCATCATATTCCATTGGCTTAATGCTGACTGCCTTGAAATGGAGATTTCTGGCAAGTTTAAGTAACATTATTGTTCCTGAAGAAGGCCTTTTTGGCCAATACACATTGGGTTTCCAATAAAATATATTTTCTAGCACCAAAGACGTGATCGCTCGTTGGTGGTATTTCCTTGAAACTGAGGCTGAAGAATCAAGCGATTTGCCATGAACCATTTGTGTAAGACACACACACACACACACACACACACACACACACACCCCGTTTGTTGACCGTTGATATAAAAGCAAACATCAAAATAAGCAATACTAATAATTCAGTAATGACTCCTTTCCAATCCCATCTTAAAATACATTCCTCATTCCCACCACATATAGAGTCCATTATCTATATGTCCAGGTCATTGATCTTCAACTCTCTCTTCTCTTTTATTCAGCAACACATTGGCATCACTGACACATTTTTTTCTCCCAGCAGACTCATCTTGCCCAAGAAATAAACAGAGAAACCAACTGTCTGATCTACCATATAAAATCTGACCCATCTCAAAGACAGAAGAACTCTGCAAGATTCCTTGAATGACTAATTTTAAATGAGAACCCAAAACATCTCTCACATTCATACTCAATATTGGGGGTGCAGTTCTGCTCTATTTCTGTTAATAGAAATTCCCACTCACTTCAATAGGATGTGAATTGTGCTATGATATTTTGTGCAAATCTTACTATGATTTATTTTAGGAGCAAAACCAAAAGTAGGTTTTTATTTCTAGTTGAGTGTAACAACTAAAACACAAGAATCAGAAGCTGATAAAGGGGGAATATTGTTATGATTGAGAGGTAGCTTTCTAATTCAGCTTTTTACTGGTTACAGATTGATAACACACTGGGAAGTACCAGAGAAAAAATATGGCACAGGATAAACAAACTTCCTACAGGTGCACAAGGACAAACACACCATGCTCCAAGACCCTTGCTGAGGAGTATTTTGGGCCTCAGATGAAACCAACCTGTCTAAAGCAGTATGCTGTTGCATCTGAAAAGATCACGCTACAATACACTAGTTTGTTTTTCAGGACCATCTACACACTGCCTATCAAGTTACAAATGAATTCTCCAGGCCACCCCTGTAACTGAAGCTTTGTTCTCACAGAACTAATGTAGTACACTGAAAGTTTCAGGTACTTGATGGCAGCTGGCAGTATCATGGTAACTGTACATGAAATGCACCAAAAATCACATGGGGAGTGGCAGTATACTTTATGACAGGCAATGTGAAGAAGACATCCAGGTAGATCTCATTAAAAGTGGCATAATAAAAACATATAGATAGGTCTCATAATATAACAGCATATAGATAGGTCCCACGATAAACTGCCTCAGGATAATTATATGAAAGTTGGTGTATATAGCTAGCTAACTAACTAACTAACTAAATATAGTTTAAGGGGTTTTTTTGCTGCTACAGACAAACTTTGGCATAATGGGCTGAGTCTCACCATTGATTTCATGCCAATTACATGAAAGACAAAGATTCCAGCAATGTATGTACTCCTGCGGAGTGTGTTGTGTTAACTCCGGATGTTTCAGCAATCTCCAGTTGGCAATGTGAGAAGCCAACTTTAAGCTTAGATCCGTAATCTTAGATTTGAATTTGGCTTGCCAATGTCATCTTATTGTTGGTTTGTGTGGCACCAACCTGAAATGGCCAAAGTATCTTGAGTTCATATGGCATGAGCTTTCACGCCAGCCGGATTCCCAGTTTTCATTTAACTGACGTAGGATTGATCATGAGATTCAGCTCACTATCTGGAATTTGTAACTGGACTTGTTTCATGTATTTCTTGTTTAATGTTCTATTGCCACTAACAGGGAGAGTGTATGAGAATTTAAACAGTTAAAATAACCATGAGACAGGTTGTAGAACATTAGGCTTTATCTTCAAACGAGATCATGAACAGAAGCCAAACCAGGGCTAAGCACAAAATGGCATTTAATACAGATGTTTTTGGACTGACGGTAATTAACATGTAAAATGAGCTGTCAAAAGCAGTAGCATAAAACAAACTCAAAAACACACTGAGAAAGATTTAGACAAGTAGTTAGGAGGAAAATCTGTTAGAGAACACAAAGGCCAGACAAATAGGGCAATAAGCATGGAAAGGCTGTATGACCTCCTTCCAGGGAAAAAGTTACACTATTATGGTCAGACAGGAGAGATCTACGTCTTCACAAGTGCTTAATGCTCAAAGAGATGTAGGCGTTTATGCCACAGAACTTATTGTCATCATCCCACTATCCTAGCAAATGGCAAAAGGTCTTCTAAAATATGCAACTTAATAGGTCGCCTAAGAAAGAAAATGACAAAGGAAGATAAAAAGGCCTCAAGAGTAGCTCATGGGAGGGAGGATGTGGAACAAACAAAAACAAAGATAACGAAATGAAAGTAGGATAACATTTCAGTCTCCTAATTTAAAGGGCATTTCCAAGGAAGAATTGAACTGGTATCCTGTAGCTTATGGTCATATACACTAATACTGTCGGTTTGGTTTTGTTGTCTGCAACTTAATAAGCAAGTCTCATATTTGTCAGCTTCAATGAAGTCTATTTGTTCCTTAGGGCTTCTAGGTTTGGCCAATTTAAATGAGATGGGCCAAATTCATTTCTGAATTTGAAGGATTTTGTGGTTAGTTTTTCACCCTTTCCATAGCCTAAATCCCAGGAACAGACCAAGGAAAGAAGACAAGATGCCATATACAGAAACAAAAGGGGAGCAAGGTGGAGAAAAAGATCATTTTGGCCAATGCATTTCCAGTATCAAAGGTTATTATGGGATAATGTGAAGGCAGTTCCAGACACCCCTTGAAAGAATGGGGAGGTGGGGGAGAATGAGAGGAAAGGGTGAATTGCTGACCAGCTATCCCCCCCCCCCCCACGGGCCAGCTGCTCAGTTATAGCGATGCTTCCGGTGGGCATATGTTAGGTTTTAAGTTTAAAACCTATTTTATGTTTAAGGCAGTTCTTTACTCAATAGACACACATTTCTATCACATAGCATACACAACCATGAAATCTCCATGTCTGTTTCCTCTGAAAGGCCCACTTACCATTCAGTACCATTCATACTGAATGTGAAAGACCCAGACACCTGTTAGTAGACAATATTTATGCAGTTTCATTAACTGCTATGATCCATCGATCTCTAAATTCAGCTTCTACAATCTCTCACACCCCTTAGCAATGAGCTTCCTGGTTCAGGGTTGTCTGGGTTGAGAGATTTTTGAATGACAACACAAATGCAGGTTGATTGGATATAATGATTCATTCTTCTTCTTGGTACTTGGCAAACCACAAGCCTGCCTTTGCCTCTAAGCAAGTTGTGCAGTGATAGACTGGACAGCCTGTTAGTATGGGGGTGGGACTCTAATATCCCTGTACTCAGCCTGAAATATATTTGTTTTGTCTAGGACAAAAATGCCAATTAAGTCAATTGTGGAGGTCATGATGATAGGTTTGCAAATGCACAATGTTTATGTAGCACAAATGTATGTATCAGAGAAAACAGCCCTGCAGAAATTTTGCAGGCTGTGCCAAGTGATTTGCAGGGGTTGCAAAGCTGGTTTCATGTCTGACATTTTCCCCTTGACCACGGAGTCTCAGCTGTTTGCTCTGATTATGTTCAATATATTTTCCTTTGTCTGTATTTCTAGACAGTAAAAAACCTCAGGCCAGGAGTGGAAAGCTGCAGTGAGTGTTTTTTCTCCCCACAATCACCCATGACTCAACTGGCACTTCTGTTCCCTCTACAGAAAATATTGAGCCCTCTCTCACAATCAGTGAGAAGGGCGTGAGGATGCATGGGGAGGAAGGCTAGAAAAGCTTACCTCCTTGGCAGGCGATCAGTGCTCCATTGCTGGGTGCACAAATCGTGTGCCAGCTATGAGTAGCTAACAGTGCACATTAACAGGGAAATGGGGCTTGCTCCATTAATCTCATTTAAGAGGCTGGTTCCGCAGGAGGGTTTGTTGCCAGGATCGGGTGTTGTCCTGGCATTCTCACCAGTGTTCCTTCTAACAGGGATTCCCAGATGTTGTTGATTACAACTTCCATAACCCTCCCATCAAAAGTCATTGAAGCTGGGGATTCTGGGAGTTGTAGTCAACAACGTCTGGGAATTCTTGTTAGAGAGAACACTGGTTCTCATGCACAGCCAAGACTGGGCTTGGCTTTCTTAGCCCAATCTTGGTTGTGCGTGAGAACAGCCAGATATCAGCACTTTCTGTAAAACATCTTTCTCCCTTCCCTTTCTCTATATAGTTTCTGTGTGAAAGCAATGCAGTGGTGTAAAAAATAATATTTAGAGGAGGCTTTCTCTTTAGGTTTTTCCATCATCCTTGTTTTCATTTTCTTGCAAAAGTGGGGGAATGTATATTGTATACCGAAAGCAAGTTGTGACGGTGGGGTGGAGGGGGACAGAAATTGTTCATATAGGCTGGCTCAGGCTAAACAGGCTAAAGGCATTTTTGAATTGTAAAGGCAGGTGAAAGTGACTTAGTAAATTGTCCTAACAAATGTTAAGGAAGCTGGTTTAATAAACCAGAAAGATGAGTACAAATTTGATCTTACAAATGTCAGTTGAATTACCAATATGCCAAGGTAGCAAACAGTCTATAAATATTAAAGTCTGTTTGTCAACTAAAGATCTTTTTTTAATCAGTTAATTCCCTGGCTGTTAAACAATTGATCAATTAATAAAGTGATTGAATGTAAATAAATGTACACAGTGCAACACGAAGGTAACCTTTGTGGTTCCAAAGGAATGGGTCCGTTTATCTTTTTTAAACATTATAATGTGCAAAAACTACCACTCATTGAAGGAAGGAAAAATCCATCTTCTTATGAACGGAATATTTGGGAGACACATTTTTATATGCAATTAAAACCTTAGCTAATGATTTGCTCTAGTAAATTAAACTTTGCAGGGCTATATAAAGCTGATGATGCACTAAGCCCTCCTCTGCTCGCTTGTGAATTTATTGACATCTCTCTGTTTTAGAACATCATCTTCATACTAGCATTGTGCAAAACGATTTGGGTACAGAACGATTTGTATCCAAATCTAGCTGTTTGGGGCAATTTGTATACAAAACAAATCGCCCCTCTGCTAGCCTGGCCAGATTCGGGTCCAAAACAAATCACCCAAATTTCAGAGCTGAATGTTTGGTTGCTTCGGACCTCCATTTTGTGGAGATCTCCGTGCAGTCTCCATTTGGTGCTTTGACATCTTTTTGAATGTCTCGCCCTTCCAAGCTTCAGATTGGTGAACAAAAGCATGGACTGATTTGCTGACAATTCCCTCCTGGTTCCCGACTGGCTCTTTTGGCTCCTGCCACTGCTGACTGCAGAGGTGTAACTAGGGAAAACGGCGCCCGGGGCAAGCACTGAAATGGCACCCCCCCCACCGTGCCCCCCCGTCGCCCCCCCAACATACTACATTATACTTAGGTTTTTCCTCACAAGCGCCCGCCGCCGCCGCCAAGCCAGGCCACCGACTGGCCGCCAGGCGCCAGCAAAGCAATGGGGGGGGCGCAGGCGGCGTGGAAGGGACCACTCATGGGGAAGGGGGCACGCACACGCTCCCTTGACTGCTGCAGAGCTGCTGCACTGAGCAGGAAACATTTGTATTAACAAAAAATTAAAAAATTTTTAAAAAAATTGGTCATGGCGGCGCCCCCCACGTGGCCAGAAAAGATGGCGCCCGGGGCACGTGCCCCCCCGCCCCCCTATAGTTACACCTCTGGTTGACTGACCCTGCATTGGCCAGGGGAAGGGTTGAAGAAGGGGCAAGGGTGGGGGGAGTTCAAGGAGGGATTTTTGAATAGATGTAAAGAGGCAGCAGCCACCATTCTGCCTCATGGGAGGAGAAAGAGAGAGAGAGCTTTGCTTTGCCTTGATTCTTGCCTTGCTGTCCCTTGCCAGCCTGAGCCCAGCCTGCCTTGCCACCCTGCCTGCCTGCCCCTGCTGTGTGCCAGCCTGGAGTGGATTCTCTGCTGCATTGCTTTTTTGTTCCTGCTGCTAATTCAGGAATAGAGAAGAAGAGAGAATTCTTTTTTAACCCCCTTCCTACTTCTGAGAGAATCACTGCCTGCCTGTGCCTGCTTTCTGTGCCAGCCACCAGCCCCAGAGCCCCTGTGGCCACTGGCCACCTGGCCAGCCACCCCTTCCCCCCCACAATTTTCCAGGCTTTTGCTTCAGCCCCACCCCTTTCAAATCTGAAGACTGACGAAGGAGAGGAAGATTGAAGAAGAAAGAGTAGACTCAGCAGAGAGCAGACCACAGAAGTGGACAACTGGACGCAACATGGGTGAAGACCTAGACTGAGTGAGTACCCTTTTTAAAACCAAGCACACACAGACACACGTACATCTCTGGAATTGTGTATTCTTGGGGGTTTTTCTGCTTGGAGGGAGGTTTGGGTTGCAATTGAATTTAAAAAATTGTGTGTTGTTTAGTTTAAAAGGGGGTTCTTTCTGTGGGAGGGATCCCCGTTAGCTAATACTAGTCGGTGGTTAGAAGCGCAGCGTAGCCTCATGGTTTTAAAAAACAATTCTTTTTTCCCATTCCAATGATTTTATTTTGCATTTTTAAAAAACAGAAGCCTCTCCTCCAGCCCTCTTTGCCCATAAGATATTAGTAATAAGATTCTCTAAGCCTTGAGCCACCCACACAAGTCCACCAGCAGCCTATATTTGTATTTATTATCGGCTCAGCAGCCTACAGGCTCTGAGTGGGCACACACTCTAGCCTCCTCACTGTGCTCATTTACCCCCCACCCCCAACTCAAGCCTTTAAACAAAGAAAGCTTTGAGCTTTCCCAGCCTCCAGCCTCCTCCACGCTGTGCCCATTTTGCCCCTCAGCTTGCTTCCAGTCCAAGCCCATTTTCTGTGCAGTGCGTCAGCAGCACCATAACCCATTGGCAATGGGGTGGGGGGTGTTGGAAGTGAAGGACTTTGCGCTGTCTCTTGTCTCAATGATACAGGAAGACAGACTAGTGAGTCAGAGGGCTAGAGGGTCAAGACACTGGTCATCTCTTCTCTACTGCTCTGACACTATCCCTTTGGAATGTAGATTGCTGCTCTCAGGGACACTTCCTTCCTTCCAGCCACTTCCTTCCTTCTACCTCGCAACATGCAAGCTCCTCTCCCCTGCACCATGTGTGCAGAGATGCAGAATCCATCTGCATCCAGCTAGCTAGCTAGATTAGAGATCCCATCTCCTCACTTTCCTATCTAGAATGGAGTTCTCTAATATATACCACTTATATTGATTTGAAACAATGAATTGGCTCCAAGTTACTTTACTCTCAGCATACATGCATGCCTAACTAAATTCCACTGTGTTGTGCCTCTGGGCACTCTGCTATAATGAAAAAGGGTTTCTCTTACCAGAGAGAATTCCCAACAGGGGGGTGGGCACACTCTGTTGCCGAAGTCAGCTCAGCCCCTGTTCCTGGCTCTTCTCCTAACTGAGTGTCCCCTGCCCTGAGACACTCAGCCCACTTCTGCCCCTTGCCCAATTCTTTTAGATTTTTTTTTTTTTTAGAGTCAAGGTTTTAAAAAGAAGTCCCAAAAGAGAGGGCTGGGAGGGGCAGAAGAGTGCCAGGTAGAGGGAGGGTTGCTGCTGGTGGTCATAGTGGTGGGGAGTGGCAGGGGCCTATTTCCCGAGTCACCCCCACCCCTGCTTTGGTGCACAGGCTGGACTTCTCACATCTGCCTGGTCCTACGCCAGGGCCTGTGGCTGGGCAGCAGTTAGCGGGGAGGGCCTCCCCTGCCAGGGAAGAAGTTCTTCCCATGGCAGCTGTGGAGGTGGTGCAGGTGAAGCCAGCTGCTAGTCCAGCTGGATATATCTTGCCGCCCTCCCCACGTGGGGGCCCCAAGGTTCCATCTGAGGAGGCCCAGGAGGAAAACCCTGTGTTTCCTGTCCCTGGGACTTCCCAGGCCAGCTCTGAGGGCAGTGGTGGTGGCATGCCCCAGAAGGATCCAGCCAAAGCGCCACCACCCAAGTGGCTCCGTGTCGCAGGAGAGTCCAGCAGTGTGGTATGGGATCACTTTGAGCTTTGCCCTGGTGATCCCAGCCGTACTGCCTGCACCCACTGCAAGGCACTTGTTAGAAGGGGCAAGGACCCTAAGCACTTCAGCATGTTGGGTCTGCTATTACACCTGTGCTGGCGGCACCCAGGGATCCAAACCTCTGCTGGCAGCAGCGCTAGGCCAAGTGTCTCCTCTAGCAGCAAGCAGTCAGTAGCTCCTGCTCCTAAGCTGTAAGACGGGATGGATTAGGTTTGAAACTGGCATAAGAAGCCATAAAGTTCTTTGAGGGCATATGAATGGATTTGTTTAGGGCATATAAAACTGCTTTTCAAATAATTGCAGAAGTGGCTTTCCATGTGGGTGTTGAAGTGGGGAAAATCCGCTAGATATCAGTTGAATGAGTGGAGGCCTTTATACCATTTGAAAATTCAGAGAACTTTATTTGTTAATGGCATGCTGGGTGCTCTCCCAATGGAGTCACACTAGAAAAGAAAGCTACAAAGTACATATGGTAATACTGATGTCATTTGGCAAAACAACCTCAGGAGAGGTAGTTTAGTCCAATCACAGAGCATAGCATCAGGGGCCAATCAGAGAACTAGTTCAGTTTCATTGAATACAGCAGCATATGAACCATGTGCAAAAGGAATAACCCCAATATGGTTATCACATTCCTGACAGAATTTCCATTTATTGCCAACTTCCGACTTACACAAGCCAGGACCAGTCAAAACCTGTTTTTCATCAGTCTCCCCCACTCCCCACCTCTTGAAGCGTTATGGTGCTCAGTGTGGTGTTTGTAGAGAAGGCATGGATTCAGGATTCTGCTGGAAGGAAAATGATTTTTAAAACCCATTTGCTAAGTAGAGAGCGAAACAGGCATTTCTGTGGATTGTTGCCAGTATCTGTAACATTAATATGTCCCTCTGTAACATTAATATTGGGCAAGGATTAAGGGAATGATCTTAATTTTTTTAAACAATTGTTGCTTACTAGGACGACACCCAGGCTAAGTGGTGGACACCCAAGGCGGGCAGAGTGTGTTACCCAGCTGTTCAGCAGGCATGGAGTAGGGGGAGGGTGTCCCCATGCATCTTTGCTTCCCATGGTGTCCTCTAAGTTATAGGAAATAGTTCATAGCTGCAGCAAGCATCACTGGAAACCCTGTGATTGTTCTATTGTGTATGTATGCATTTTTGAAATAGGCTGGCAGAGCTGCCCTTGTAGCTTCAGGATGGATTCGTTCTCCACTTTTGTAGCTGGTGTCTGCTTTACCTGTGGCTTATATAGATTGATTTACTTTTACATGAATAGCATGTGCTTCCAATCAGGGCAAACACAAACACTTCAAGCTTCAGGTGTGTGATCCACCCCCCAAAAGGTCACCACACATAGAAAGATATCAATTTAGGGAAAGGGTTCCATTGAACCAAGGGTACACATCACCCCAGCCAATTGAGGAGTTTCCCCCACATTTTACTGTACACCCCCCCCCCACTGCCGCCAAACCTAACAACCCATATCCACTCACAAAATAAATGAATGAGTTTAAAAACTCCTCAAGCTTTCCCTCTGTCTGCACACCTGTGTTGGAGCCTTCTCCCCAACATGCTAGGTTTCCACACCCAGAGAGTTTCCTTAAAATTATTATTATTTTTAAACCCATCTTCAACTTGCAGCCTGGATGCAGAGCTTTGCCACTGCATGGATTGTGTGAGTGTATGAACCAGCCTCCCGTTTGGAGGATTTGGAGGGTAGGGCTGGCTCCCAGAGTGCTGCTAGGGCAGAATGAGCAATCCTGCTTCTCTTGGATTTGTGGTTCCTGCCTCTTTGCAAAGCTTGTCCTTGCGGCCCTAGAGATCCTACTCCGGGCTACTTGTGAACATCTTGCAAGAGTTCTGTCATGAAGTTCCTTGGCACCCATAGCCCCAAATAAATGACACGACACAGGAAATGGGTTAAAACTAGGGCGATAACTTTATTAACCTAGGTTCAACAAAGAGATGCAGTGTAGCCAAGCCACAATGCAGCTGCCACCCCTAGGGTGCAGCACTGTATCCCTTCCTCTGACCTGCCATCACGGTGCTGGTGACCATGGGGCTACTCTATTTAAAGGCACCGCTCCTAACATGGGCCAGATCAAAAAACCCCTCCAGTGCAACAGTGCAGAGTAGGCAAAAAACCAGCCACCTCCAGGCCAATCTGGGTGGATGGGAAAAATTCCTACTCGGCCCCAAAAGGCGGCCAGCTAATCCCACACTGTCGCCCAGGGGTGTGTGTGAGCGGATGCCAAGGTGTTCCTGCAGAAAACCAGCAGAGGTTGGGGGTTGCTTTTATTAGCATGCCCTCATCCCCCTGGATGGCCCTATGGACCAAGGATAAGGGATGTGCTCAAATCATTTCAGCGCCTCGTTAGAGGGGCACCAAAACGATTCATCTGGTTCAGACATGCCGATCCAGGAACAGACCTACTGAGGATGCAGTCACAGCATGGTCCACTGTGTTTTCCAGGCTTGTTTCTTATACCTTGCCAGGAAAGGATGCAAAACCAGCACCCGCCACACTGCATGCAGTGCTAGGAGAAGGTGTGGTCTTGCACCCAGGCTCAGAATCAAGAGATGGGGCAGGGGAAAGGGTTGCAAACTCAGGCCACAACTTTAGAAACTAGTTTGAGAGGGGTTCTGTGAACTAAGGTGTGGCTTTGACGCCTGGGGTGAAGCGTTGTGGTGCAACAATGCCTCCCTGATAAGAAGGGGGTGATTTTTGCCTCAGAGGTGAAGGCAAAAATCCTCTGTATAGAGAACTATCCTCCCTTCCACACAGAAGAAACCTTTGGTGGTGGGGGGTCTTCTCCCAACATCTTGAATGGACTTGAGGCTTTGGGGAACCTAGCCATAAAGGGAGTGGGAATCTGCTGTGGGCTTGCTCTCCTCAACCTCTTCCTGCCTTGTCTAGGGCTCACAATTCCATCCACCCAGAGGGGAGATTTGTTGATTTGTGTTGAGGTGTATTGACCTGGCTGAGATTGCCCTCTTCGTTTGCCTCAATAACAATGCCAAGAGTTATTCTGGGAAGGGCTTCTTTGCTGCTAGGATGGAGAAAGAAGAAAAAGATAACAAGTGTGAGCTTCAGGTTGGCAGACCTGCTACGACTTAATTGTCATTTTCTCAATGACCCTCAGTTTCAGCTACCTTGGTTTCATGTTGATGTCTTTATCCAGCCCCCTACCAAAGAGCTGCTGCCCAAAATGTGTTGGGTTTTCTGAATAAACACATTGGGTTCTGCACCAGCAGACTATATTAATTATTGCAGGGGTGGCCAAACTTTAGCTGTTTTGATGGGCTACAACTCCCATCAACCCCGCTGCTGTTGGAGGCACTAGGGTTTTTCTTTATTCCTTCTTTCCTTCCCCTCTCCTTCTTTTGTCCGGCACGTAGTATTTCTGTTTGGAGATTTAGCTATGTGCTTCCGATAAGAAAACACTCAGACTCACTCAAGCTTGCTCAGCTGCAAGGAGTTAGTTGCGCAGGTCAGCCTAGGCGCTTTCCAGATTAACCCTTACCATAATGTCACTACAGATCTGCAAAGAGTGCTTTCGTATTGCCTACGTATTGACATTGCAGTCCATGCACTGTCAGCAAGGTGCCATTCACATTTCCAATGCCTTCTTTCAGTTTTTATGGCTTTGTTACAGTCCTGCAACGTTGTAAAAAGATTGCTATATTTTTCCATTTTAGGGCATGAGGGGCAAACTGGAAAAGACTTCTCCCCCTGCTGGTGGACTTGCACCACACCCTTTCATTACGTTGTCAATTCGATCCCACCAGGCTGAAGCATTTTACGGTGGTTGTAACTGTAATCTGGAAAGTGTCCGGCAGTGGAAAGGTGTTTGTGCTGTCACTGGATGGGGTGCTTTATTTTCCCAGAAACTGGGGGGAAGCCCCACTTTGGAATTAATAACTGGGATCTACTGAAATTAATTACAAGAATGCACTGCTCCCTGCTAGGGATCCGATGGGCTGCACACCACCCCGGGGTGTCTTAACAAAGAGCAGTTTGAATATAAAAGATAGAAACATTTTTAAATATAAGAAATAAAAGGCTTATCATCAGCTTAACCCCCCCACATATATAAATGGAAGCAGAGGAGGGCAGCACACCAGTGTCCCATGGAGTCCAGTAGGGCTGCCCCACCTCCACTGCCCCACTCTCCTCTCAAGCTCCCCATCCATCCTGGCTTGGTCCAACTCTTGTCTTCTCCAGCCCTCCACAGAATTGGAACTTGGATGCAGCCAATCCCTTCTGCATAGCCCCTTTACTCCCCAGACACACCCACATCCAAGACTTCTGAGGATCCATCCCCAAATTGGGTTCACCATGTCTTTGCACCCAAATTGGGAAATACGGGGAAAGGAAACAAGCAGTTCAAAAACAAAAATACAAAACCAGTAACTGATACTGACTATAACCTTGATTCAGCCGTGAGGTGGGTCCTTGGGTAAGACAGCGTTAATCTCAACAGCAATTTCGACTCCTGGGTCACCGACTGCATATGTTCCATCTAGAGCTGCCCCATCCTCCTGGGATTCTGCATTTCCCTTGCCTTTTCTGGCTGTAGTAACTTCTGCAGGAGTTCTCGTTTCTTGGCCAGCATTTTAATCCCTACCCTGAGGAAAATCATGGGGGGGCAGGACTGAATTGTGGCCATTTGCAGAAGGGGGCGCGGGAGGGTCCCGGGGCCATCTTCAGAAGGGGATGCGGGAGTGTCCCAGGGCCGGCTGCAGAAGGGAGGGGTGCGGGAGTGTCCCGGAGACGGCTGCAGAAGGGGGAGTGAGGGAGTGTCCCGGAGACGGCTGCAGAAGGGGGAGTGCGGGAGTGTCCCGGGGCCGGCTGCAGAAGGGGGAGTGCGGGAGTGTCCCGGGGCCGGCTGCAGAAGGGGGGTGCGGGACAGACCCGGGGCCGGCTGCAGAAGGGGGGTGCGGGACAGTCCCGGGGCCGGCTGCAGAAGGGGGGTGCGGGACAGTCCCGGGGCCGGCTGCAGAAGGGGGGTGCGGGACAGTCCCGGGGCCGGCTGCAGAAGGGGGGTGCGGGACAGTCCCGGGGCCGGCTGCAGAAGGGGGGTGCGGGACAGTCCCGGGGCCGGCTGCAGAAGGGGGGTGCGGGACAGTCCCGGGGCCGGCTGCAGAAGGGGGGTGCGGGACAGTCCCGGGGCCGGCTGCAGAAGGGGGGTGCGGGACAGTCCCGGGGCCGGCTGCAGAAGGGGGGTGCGGGACAGTCCCGGGGCCGGCTGCAGAAGGGGGGTGCGGGACAGTCCCGGGGCCGGCTGCAGAAGGGGGGTGCGGGACTGTCCCGGGGCCGGCTGCAGAAGGGGGGTGCGGGACTGTCCCGGGGCCGGCTGCAGAAGGGGGGTACGGGACTGTCCCGGGGCCGGCTGCAGAAGGGGGGTACGGGACTGTCCCGGGGCCGGCTGCAGAAGGGGGGTACGGGACTGTCCCGGGGCCGGCTGCAGAAGGGGGGTACGGGACTGTCCCGGGGCCGGCTGCAGAAGGGGGGTACGGGACTGTCCCGGGGCCGGCTGCAGAAGGGGGGTACGGGACTGTCCCGGGGCCGGCTGCAGAAGGGGGGTACGGGACTGTCCCGGGGCCGGATACTGAAGGGGGTTATGCAAGTGTCTCGGGGCCGCTGGCAGAAGTGGGGTGGTCTTCCTGAAATACCAAAGTTAGTATATGGACCCTTCTTATTTCTGATCTAGTCCTATTCAGTGGTGCCAATTTCATTTGGAAGTGGATAATGGGATTTTCCTCAGGGTAGGGAAGCAGTATATGGCCCGCCTGGTCCTTCTGGCATACATGAAGGAAAATGACAAAACAGAGAAAGCTTTTGATTACATCTAGGTACTATTTATGAAACAAATCTATGCAGTTTCTCAGATAAAACCAAATAGCAAAATAAAACAGCAACCAGTTAGGAACAGACTTAGACAATTTAACTTATCAGCTGAAATGATGAAGCAGACAAGGACTACAGTATTTACAGACACTTGGAAAACTGTCCCTCTTTCTAGGACTCTCACTCACCACTGTCAGCATTACATTCGCAGACCTACTTAAATGACTTATTTTCTTAATGGCTTTCAGTTTTAACCAGGGATGTGCAGAACGACTTGCCTGTTAAATGGTTCCCTGCAAAACGGGGCATTTCAAGCAATACAATCAAACCACACAACACCGTACAAAAAGGGGTCTTCTTCTAGATCAACCCAGAACCAACTGGTTTTGCGGCAAACTGGTTTGCTGTTTTGAGCGGCGATTGTGGGTGCCATTTTGGAGGGCTGTTTTAGTGTTTTTCCCTTGCTGATTGCTTTTCTGGCATTACCTTCCAATTGGCTTGTGATCTCCTTGTTCCTTGGTTGGCTTGTCATCATACAAAATCAAGTGTTGTCAGGGGCCATTGTGCCCCCAATGTTTTGGTGGAGGGTGGAGGAAGGGGAAGCCAAAAACAGGGAGTTTCAAAGTGTATTTAAGGGGCTGCTCGACAGAGAGAGCCACACTCTTTTAGAGGATATCGAAGGAGGGAGCCTGCAGCAGAGCAGAGAGTGGTGGCAGAGAGACTGTGCCAGTGTCTGGCTTACTGTCTTTTTATTTTCCTTGCCAACTGCTTATTGTTCTATTATTTTTAAAATGGTACCAGCAGCCCTAGTGGTAGTGGGTTTAACTGGCTGCTGCTGTGGGTTTAATTCTGCATATTTGTGTCTTTCCCCCACCCTTCTGACTTGTAACAGCCTTCGGTGCCTTTGATAGCTGGGATGCTGAGATCCACCCCCCCTTCCCCTCTGGTGACCCCAAACTGTGCCTTGCTGTCTGCTGCTGTGTGCCTGGGCAGTTTTTGTTTTTGTAGGCTGTGGCTGCCCAACCTGCCAGGCTCTCTCTTTTCCCCAGGTGTCTCCTGGATTGACTGATTTATTTTGCAAGCTTTGTCTTTTAGTCTTTGGTGATGGGTGCCCAACTACCCTCCCGGCTAGCTGTTAGGTGCCAGTGTCTGCTCTGCCTAAGTGCCGCCTGGAGATCCTGGCCGGACAGACTCAAGCAGAAGACGCCGAGTCAGGTAGTCCCCAAACAATCAGACAACAGAATATCTTGAATGGCACCTTTTCCGGCAAATCAGGGAAGACAGGAGGCTGCAGCAGGAGGAAGGAGGGGTTCTCCTTTCTTCTCAGAGAAAATGTCTATCTGGTTTTTCTGAGGAAGCCAGAGGTGCACCTAGGTAATGTTGGAGCCAGGACCTAAAGACCTTTGGGGGCTCCCCTCCCCTGCAAATTAAGCATCATCATGCTCCGCCGGGCAACCACTCCATCCAAGACAGAATAAAGACTTACCCCTGCTAACCTGGCAAAGAGGCACCTCCAACCGTGGTGATTCTCTTTATTTAGCAGGGGGAGAGTAACTGGCCCTATCTACCCCCAGCACAGTATTTCCAGTGACTGTTGCTGGTGTCTATCTAATGGTGTGGTTTTTTAGATTGTGAGCCCTTTGGGGACAGGGATCCATTTTATTTATCTTATTTGTTATTTCTCTGTGTAAACCGCCCTGAGCCATTTTTGGAAGGGCGGTATAGAAATCGAATTAATTAAATGATGATGATGATGATGATGATGATGATGATGATGATGATGGGGATTTGGGGTCCCCAGGGGCTGTGGAGGCTCTGGACTTTGGCCCCAAAGTCCAGGGGTAAGAGCACCTCTGGAGGAAGCTGTAAGGATCCCTCCTTAGCAAGTGTCCGCGTTGGCTTGGCTGCTCCTGAGCCCTCACTGAGTGTTCCTGCCCAGTAGGCCTTTCTTCTTCCACCCCACAGCCCAGCTATGCCTTTCCCCTTCTGTTGCCCCATGAGGTTCTCTTTTTCTTCTACCCCCTCCCCAGATACACCTCGTCTCTTCTTGACTACTACACCTTCTTTCAAAGTCCGCTGTTTCCTTGCTGGATCCTGCTTTATCTTTACGCATCTTGACCTTACACCAGATAGATCAAAGGAAACACCACTTGTCCCCCAAATCTTTCATGGTCCTGTTCTGGTGCCTTTTTTTCTATGGATATAAGGAAAAAACAGATACATCCAGTTGTGTAAGCAGTTAACCCACAGTACCCAGGTCTGGGCAATGTGCAGCCTGGCACACGAGCAGGGAAGAGGGACTGTGTGACTTTGTAACTCTTTCCAGTCACACTCATGATCCACAAATATGACAAATGTTGATATGCTAATTTCAACCCAAAGGGATTCTCAATGTGACTTACATTGCCAAAGGAATGAGAATAGCAATAGCAATAGCAATAGCACTTACATTTATATACCGCTCTGTAGCCGGAGCTCTCTAAGTGGTTTACAATGATTTAGCATATTGCCCCCAACATTCTGGGTACTCATTTTACCGACCTCGGAAGGATGGAAGGCTGAGTCAACCTTGAGCCCCTGGTCAGGATCAAACTTGTAACCTTCTGGTTACAGGGCGGCAGTTTTACCACTGCGCCACCAGGGGCTGTGAGAAGAGAGTTGCCTACCCCAAAGGGAATTGGGACACAGACTGTGCAGCAGCACAGCAGAAAGACCAGTAGTAGCCCCAGAAGAATGCTAGGCTGGGTTGATTAGGGGACAGTTGCTCCCCATCCTGCTAAATAGAAGAGAGTCACCACCTTACAACGTGGTGCTTTGCTCAGTGGGCAAGGGTGAAGTCCTTGTGTGCCACAAGGATGCCTGAAGAGATTTCCTTGTCCCCAAAGGACAAGCCAAAGGTTGCCAGTTGAAATCCCCGCTGGTATGTTTCCCAGACTATGAAGAACACCTAGATCAGGCTGCAGCGATATAGGAAGATGTTGAAAGGCATCCTCTCATACTGCGCAGGAGATGGCAATGGTAAATCCCTCTGGTATTCTAGCAAAGACGGCACACTTTACCTTTAAAGGACTCACAAGCATGCGCACACACATACGACACCATCAACAGCCAAGGTGCTGAATAGGGACAGTTGCTCCTGCCCCCCCCCCCACTAAATATGAGAACTACCCACAAAGGTATCTCTTTGCCCATTCAGCAGTGCTGATTCTGACACAAGGGAGACCCTGGAAGGGCCACTGTGCTGGACTGAATAGGGACAATTGCTCTCCAGGTGCCCAGTAGAAGAGTCTCCATGTTAAAAGGCATCTCTTGGCCCAGTTAACAGAGGTCCAGCTATTAGCAGATAAAGCGGTTTTTAATAGAAACCCCCTTAGTCTCCTCCAAAGGGAACAGAGGGAGGGCAGGACTCCCTTGAAACTCACCACTTGATGAAGTGGGCCACACTCAGAAGAGAAGGCCTTTCCATCATGATGACCACGACTCCCCTGGCAGGATGCTGAAGGTGCCCAGGAGTTGCCCGTTGGGGCCCTTGAAGCCTTTCACTGCATCTGGAAAATAAACCTTCTGCTAACCCTGGCAGAGGAAAGCAGAGAAGAGAGGAAGCAGCCACTCTCCCAGATCCACTCTCCCATTCAAGGCTCGAAACTGCTTCAGAAACAGTAGAAATTGACTCCCAGGAAACTTCTGAGCAGTTGACAGTTCAGAGGACAGTTAGGTGATGTCATAGAGGGTGATGCCTGAAAGAGAACAAAGAGTTTGAAAAAACCCCAGTGAGGCTTCCTCAGAAAGCAGGCAGTTTCCCCAAAGCATTGTGAACACAAGTTTAAAATCCAAATTAAAAAATATTGTATTGATTTATCATATCTTTATACCACATGGGGCAGTTCACAAGTTAGCCACTTGCACCTCAAACATTTTCGCATCTGCCATCTTGAATTGGGATTGTTGATATCACAAACTACGCCGGCGAGGTGTCCCTATGTGTCCCTACAACTGTACCCAATTTCTTTCCTATTGGTCCGGAAAAACATACACACACACACACACACACACACACACACACACAAACACACACACAGCTGGGTGAGCAGATAAGCCTACTGGGATGTAGGCCAAAAAGGGGGAATCTTGCAAGCTATGAACACTAAAAGCTAAACATTTGGTTTCTAAAAATATGACAAGTGGCAGATTTTTCATGTGTTCCCAATTTTTTTCCTATAAGGTTATGTATGTTTCCCAGACTATGGAGAACACCTAGATCTGGTAGCAGCGATATAGGAAGATGTTGAAAGGCATCCTCTCATGCTGCGCAGGAGATGGCAATGGTAAATCCCTCTGGTATTCTAGCAAAGACGGCACACTTTACCTTTAAAGGACTCACAAGCATGCGCGCACACACATGACACCATCAACAGCCAAGGTGCTGAATAGGGACACTTGCTCCTGCCCCCGCCCCCCCACTAAATATGAGAACTACCCACAAAAGGTACCACTTTGCCCATTCAGCAGTGCTGATTCTGACACAAGGGAGACCATGGAAGGGCCACTCTGCTGGACTGAATAGGGACAATTGCTCTCCAGGTGCCCAGTGGAAGAGTCTCCATGTTAAAAGGCATCTCTTGGCCCAGTTAACAGAGGTCCAGCTATTAGCAGATAAAGCGGTTTTTAATAGAAACCCCCTTAGTCTCCTCCAAAGGGAACAGAGGGAGGGCAGGACTCCCTTGAAACTCACCACTTGATGAAGTGGGCCACAGCACAGAAGAGAAGGCCTTTCCATCATGATGACCACGACTCCCCTGGCAGGATGCTGAAGGTGCCCAGGAGTTGCCCGTTGGGGTCCTTGAAGCCTTTAACTGCATCTGGAAAATAAACCTTCTGCTAACCCTGGCAGAGGAAAGCAGAGAAGAGAGGAAGCAGCCACTCTCCCAGGTCCACTCTCCCATTCAAGGCTCGAAACTGCTTCAGAAACAGCAGAAACTGACTCCCAGCAAACTTCTGAGCAGTTGACAGTTCAGAGGACAGTTAGGTGATGTCATAGAGGGTGATGCCAGAAAGAGAACAAAGAGTTTGAAAAAACCCCAGTGAGGCTTGCTTAGAAAGCAGGCAGTTTCCCCAAAGCATTGCGAACCACAAGTTTAAAATCCAAATTAAAAAATATTGTATTGATTTATCATATCTTTATACCACATGGGGCAGTTCACAAGTTAGTGACGTGCACCTCAAACATTGACACATCTGCCATCTTGAATTGGGATGGATGATATCACAAACTACGCCGGCGAGGTGTCCCTATGTGTCCCTACAACTGTACCCAATTTCTTTCCTATTGGTCCGGAAACACACAGACACGCATGCACACACAGAGAGAGCTGGGTGAGCACATAAGCCTACTGGAATGTAACACTAAACACTAAAAGCTAAACATTTGGTTTCTAAAAATATGTCAAGTGGCAGATTTTCCATGTGTTCCCAATTTCTCCCCTATAAGGTTAATATAGATAGCCAATAGGGATGTCCAGTACGATTCAGATACAGAATGGTTTGTGCCCGAATCTACGTGTTTCAGGCGATTTGTATACAAAAAAAATTACCCCTCTGCTAGCCCGGCCAGATTCGGGTCCAAAACAAATCGCCCAAATTTCAAAGCTGAATGTTTGGTTGTTTCAGACCTCCATTTTGTGGAGATCTCCGTGCAGTCTCCATTTGGTGCTTTGACATCATTTTGAATTTCTCACCCTTCCAAGCTTCAGATTGGTGAACAAAAGCATGGACTGATTTGCTGACAATGCCCTCCTGGTTCCAGACTGGCTCTTTTGGCTCTTGCTACTGCTGACTGACCCCACACTGGTGAGGGGAAGGGTCGAAGAACAGGCAAGGGTGTGGGGAGTTCAAGGAGGTATTTTTGAATAGATTTAAAGAGGCAGCAGCCACCATTCTGCCTTTCTGCCTCGTGGGAGGAGAGAGCGAGCTTTGCTTTGACTTGACTTGCCTATCACCTTGCCTTGCCAGCCTGAGCCCAGCCTGCCTTGCCACCCAGCCTGTCTGCCCCTGCTGCATGCTAGCCTGGCTTGTGGTTTTAGGGGTGAGTTAGCATCCTAAGTGCACTACACCACAATCTGCTCCAGGCCACCCTGGTGCCCCCCAAGTGGAGTTATGGGGCTGCTGAAATCCCCATTATTCCCTATGGGGAAAAGCTTAAGACACGGACACTTCAGAAATTCTTTAAAAATCACCCCTTTGCCCAATTCTGGGTGGTAGCTTCCTTGCACCCATTGGGCACTACCACCCACCACAACCTGCTCTGGGCCCACCTGGTGCTCCCCCCCTCGGGAGTTATAACTAAGGCTGCTGAAATCCCCATTATTCCCTGGGGGGGGAAAGCTTAAAGACCCGTAAACTTCAAAAATTCTTTAAAAATCACCCATTTGCCCATTTCTTTGAAATTAGGGTGGTAGCTTCCACTCATTGGGCACTGCCACCCACCTCACTCTTTTGGCCCCAGGACCCTTTTAAAAATCTGAACTGATTCAGATTTTGAAAATTCAGGTACAAATTGAATCTGGGGTGATTCGGGGAGGGGAGATTTGGGCCCAAAACAAATGGGGGGTAATTCAATTTGGGGACAAATCAAATTGAAAACATCGATTTGTGCACATCCCTACTTCATATACAGAGCTATTGAAGAGTTCGATGCAGGGGCATAGCAAGGTTGGAGTGGGCCCAGAGATGAGATTTTAAAATACCCCCCCCCCCCCGGCAAAGTCCAGGGCCTTCACATACCCCAGGCTTCCAAGAATTTAAGTCTGATACTTCATAATAAGTATGCTGCCTGGAAATACATTTCACTGAATACACACACGCACACTTCACAATATATAGTGATATACATTGAGTACTACATATTTGTGCTACTTTTAATGCCTAGAACACACTAGAAACACTAATTATTAAAATGGGCCCCTCGCTGCAGATTAGCAAAGGAGACTTTCAACCATGCAGGGTGAGCCTGTGTATGTTTTCTCAGCATTCTGAACAAATTCAGTAAAGTTTGATTCCAGGTTGTTTTTCACACGAGGCTTTTAAAGCCCTTTAAGACACATCTCTTCTGGAATGGAGGTGCTGCATTCACATGTTGGCCAGATTTACCCTGAAGTCCCTGCAAGTTATTGGGGAGCAGTTCACACACAAGAAAAATAAAATAAAAGCACAACACATGCTTACAACTTGAACATAAGTGCATTTATGAATGAATGAATGAATAAATAAATAAATAAATAAATAAAATATATTTGTTCCAGAAGTTTTTGTAATTTGCTGCCATGAAACAAACCACTGATAGGACTGTTTTAAATTAAACATTCACAGACTTCTCAGTCTCTCCCCCGACCCATATCAAAGTCCTATGGCAAGCAGATCCCTATATATCGGCAGCGGGTGGGGGGGGGGCCACAAAAAGGAATTCACATTCTACCTGGCAAAGGCTGAGCTGTCTGGCCTGGGCAGAGTGTCTGCTGCAGAGTACTGTGGTGGCTGCCAGCCTCCTTCCTTCTTGGGGCCTGATGGTCTACTCAAGCTCAGGCTTCAGCGAGGCCTACACGGAGGCCTCCCTGGAGGCGGGGAGAAAAGGAGCTCCTAGCAGCTTGTCCCCTGCTTTAGATTGTGGGCCAGGAGGACAAGCAGGAGAGAGGGTGAACAGGGCAAGTGGCTGAGGGGGCAGGGGGCAATGGGGAGTCATGTGAGGTGTCTCTGGGGGGGCCCTCCAGGCAATGGGGCCCTCAGACAACTGTCTCCCCTTGCCTAATGGTAGTTCCGCCCATGGTTCAATGTATCTCTATGAAGGTGCAAGAAGACTCTTCAGAGACTGCACTGATTCTAGGTTATCTCCTACTGAGCTCATACACAGCAGTGGCACCCCTCAGATTAGCCTATCACAAGGTAAAGAGATAGATTTCCCTTCTACCTAGTGCAAAAAGATGAAATAGGATTCTCAGGACTTAGGACAACCCCATCCATGTATTACTTGCTGCAGTAGGACTAGAAGGCAGAGGACACAGATCTTTTTTCCATTTGTAACTGATCAGTGGACTTATTCATGTCTGAAACCATTGGTACTTTGGCCTTTACTTTCCCAGGATTCCTCTGGCACTACCCTTGGTTATGCTATGGGTTTATGAAGGCTAAATAGCCACACTTCTTATAGGCTGAGCTCTCCTGTCTGGGAATGTTAAAAAAAAAATTGGGAATGCTTTTAATTTGAACAGCCTCCATTGCTTCAGCCAGAAATATTAGCCCTCTCACCCAATAAGTTCATAGTAAGTCATTTCATACAGGTGGAGAGAAAGTAGTAAAGGAAATACGCTATGTTGAAACAGCACAAATTATGGATAATTGGCCAGAAGCCTAAAAAACGGAGCTGTGCATCATGATTTAAAGGGGCAGGGTCTAACTTTACATGACACTATGCCACCAAAGAAATGAAGGCCGCAAATACTAAACATACATCCTTCTGAGAACACATGGCTAGGAACATACCCCGTCTCCCAAGTTCTTTAGTTAGCATCCTATTTGTATCCTGATCTTTTGAGAAACTCAAGAATACATGGAGGTCTCCTCATTTTATCATCAAAGCAACCCTGCGAGATATGTTAGGATGAGAGTTTTTGGGTGGCCTGAACACCCATTGAGCTTTGGCCCTTTTGTACCCATTGGCCTGGATACCCATTGAGCAGAGAGGTCTCCCCAGTTACTCAGTACTCAAATCACATCACAACAGTTTGAAGATCACAATCCTTAAGTAACCTTGCCATCTTTTCAAGTTGTTTGGGAGCAATCGGAAAGAGTACGGGCAGGCAAACCAGCCTTGATTTAGCTTGTGATTTCAGTCTTGTTACTTCTACGTAGGGAACAATTTAAAAACATTTCAGACAGTCAATGCTCTGCCAGAAAAACCATTCTCCACTTATTCTGTTAGCATACATTATTGCCCTTATCTTAATCCATGTTAAGTGACTGAACTCAACTGTACGTTTATGTCCCAGTAGCAGATGGCACTCCAATTATTCATATTTGTGATTGCCTTAGAAAAAAAGAACACACAATATTTCCCAGCACTTTTTTTTTTAGTTTAAATTTCCCTGGTGAGTTATTTGTTAATTGTTCCTTGTCTCATAAGGTATTTTTAAACCCTTTTTTTACCCATATATGAGAAATTGTGTAATCAGGCCTTTTTGCTCTTTATTTCTTTGTGGATCCTTCATTTGTTCAGATAATATGCTTTTTTAATTATACTTTGAATACATAAACTCAGCAGCACAAATTGTAATGTGGTCTGGTTTAGAGTCACAAAGAAAGCTAGGGACTTCCATTTGGAATTGTTCTCTGGAACAGATATCAACTGGCCTAAAAATCTAACAATTGTGTATGAACTAATTTCCATTCTGGTTCACAGTTAAAGGGTGAAAGGGCAGTAGGATCCTACCCTGTTCCTCCAAATGTAATTTCTCCATGTAAATGATTGCAAGTCTTAACTTTTGCTAAGATTCCAAAAGCCAATTCAGATATAACACGGTGCAGATTTCTCATGGATCAGTACCATCTGAGAATCCACTTGTAAGTTCTCTTGTTGGAAAGTGCCATCTGCTTACATTGTGGCAAGAAGGCTAGGCTAAAAGCCTTCTCCCTGATACGTAAGTTCCACATTCATGAAGAATGTGATCTAGGGTTAATTTCCATTGTGTATTTGTGGGGCTGCACAAGCCTCATGGACATATTCCTGGAAATAAAAGTGGCTTTTGTGGGGAGGGGAAAGAAGCAAAAATTGCTTTCCCCTCTCCCTATGCATGGTGTCCCACACAGTTAGCTTACTTGCTCCTTGTGAGGATGGAGCTCCTGCTCCGGCCTTATAAGCATGTCAGCCAGTATGTTAAGGAAGAGCTGATGTATCTAACTTTTCATTACCAAATAGGACCATGGGGTCCTGATGTGGATCAGGAGTGCAGCAGGTGGGATGGCTTTAACCCTTTGACCCATTGTGGTCCTGATCCAGAGTGTGGCCCACTGTGGTTGCTGTGTGTTCCAAGAGGAAAGCTCCCATTGTTGTTAATGGGAGCTTATATTAAAAATAGATAACTTTTAAAATGAAATGTTATATTTAAAATTATTAATATTTTTAAAGGGTTGTCCAATCAATCTGGGATGCTTAGTCAGTTTAAGAGGTTTTCCCATCCATCTGATTAGAAGTTACAGCCTTACTCATCATTCCTGGTTTTCGCCTACCTGTGGTTTTTGAGTGGCCAGAAATTACCTTTGACATTATTTCTGTCACCATTTTGTAGTGCTGAGCCATACTGTGGCTCTTTTCTGCAAGCAAACAAAAAGGGTGGGGGACAAAAATCGCAGGATTTGGACATTTGGGGGCACTGCTGGAGAGCAAGGTACTGTGCTGTTTTCTGCTCCCCGCCCCCGCTTTTTAGTGTGATTTTCAGCACATTTCAGTGTGCTTAGGAACCTAACTCCCCAATGCCCGATCCACATAGGGTTAAGGTTTCTTTATCCATGGTTTTGGTATCCACGGAAATTGGCAGGAACAAAACCCCTGCCAAGAACAAGGGCCACCTAGTATTAGAGGGGAGAGCTGGTCTTGTGGAAGCAAGCATGACTTGTCCCCTTAGCTAAGCAGGGTCCACCCTGGTTGCATTTGAATGGGAGACTTGATGTGTGAGAACTGTAAGATATTCTCCTTAGGGGATGGAGCCACTCTGGGAAGAGCAGAAGGTTCCAAAATCCCTTCCTGGCATCTCCAAGATAGAGCTGAGAGAGTTTCCTGCCTGCAACCTTGGAGAAGCTGCTGCCAGTCTGTGGAGACAATAATGAGCTAGATAGACCAATGGTCTGACTCAGTATATGGCGGCTCCCTATGTTCCTAGTATTTCATAAAACAAATAACCTCCTCACACATATTCAGAGTTAATGTACAGGTGCGGGAATGTATGCCATTATTTCCAGATACTTAACAGGGAGAGCTGATAGTGCTTACCCCAAAATATTCACATTCTTTCTCTTCTTGTATTATCTTTTCAATGTATTCATGCTGCCTTATCAGATGATAGTTATTCATCTGAATGTATAACCTTTAGCCCATCTAGATATCTGTAAGAACATTTGTCATAGGCTGGCTTTTTAAAAGTAACATTTTTCTTCTACATGCATTTTTATATTGGGCTGCACACCAGAAATTTATTTATAATGCAGTTATGCATCTGCTGATCTAAACTTATTCAGTCAATCTGAATTATAGGTTTTGTTGGCCTAGATTGAGTACCTCTAGAACAGGGCTGCACAAGTTCAGCTCTCCTGAAGAAGTTGGACTACAACTCCCATCATCCCAGACTATTGGCTACTGTGTCTGGGGATGATGGGAGTTCTAACCCAAAAACAGCTGGAGGGCCAAATTTGTGCAGCCCTCCTCTGTAAAGATATTCCAGTTCTAAAGAGATTTAAACATATGAAGAGGCCTTATTTGTCCATTTTGCTCAATACTGTTTACAGTGATGGGTAGTGGGGCTCTAGGGTTTCAGGCAGGGGTTCCCCCCACACCCCAGCCTTACCTGAAGATGCCAGGAACTGAATCTGGGAACTTTTTGCATACAAAGCATATGCTCTACCACTGAGATACAGCTCCTTCTGAGTCCTGCTTAAACCTGCTGTTTCCGTTTTACAGAAGGTTGAAGTACGCCATCCAGAACTCATTGGCTGCAACACATTGAACTTATGAAATGTTACAAGTATCTTGGGACTTGGTCTCGTTGTTGTTAGTGCATAGTGGATGCTTTGTGGGGGTCCCCCCGCCATGTTTTACTTGGAGGTGGGTCAGGCCCTGTTGAGCACTGAGAGTAGTACAGCCTTGCCAAATGCACCATCTTGATGGGCCATACATTGAGGGCATAGTGTAGAATGAAAGAGATGGGATTATTCCAGGTGGCTGCCCTATAGATTCACCCTGTGAATAAAGAAACAGGGCCCCTATGATGCAAACATGGATACACGAAACTGGCTGCCAGGACCACAGGTAACGAGGGCCACCTATAATCTCTTTTTATAAAAAGGTTTTTGTGTTTGACACAATAGCATTAAAGACTTTGGAGGTGAATTCTCAATGATGATGGATGTTTGATCTAATAAATGCTACTTAAAATAAGGTATAATATGAAAGTTCTGGAATCCATAAAAAGTGGGAAATGCTTAAAATCCCCCTGGAATAAATGTTAGTTCAGTTCTTCACTGTGTTGTTAAATCCTATCAATTTCAATAAAATTTAGGTATGCCACACTTTCTCTAGATGTCAACTCTAGATGTCAGCTCTGAATGTCAACTCAGTACAATAGTGTGGACTATTAATGGGTCATTCTAATTTTCCCAGGGTCATACTGAAATATTTCTAGGAATCCGGTAATCTCAGGAAATGCCTCAACAAGAACCACACTGCTGGCATCATGGCAAACTCTGAGCATATGAAGCAATATTACCATATGCAGCCAAGTAGTAATATAGCAGTGGTAATATCTGGTATCTACAAAGCAATATCTGGTCCTAATCACAGAGCATGTGACTGCCACCATTTTCAATAGGAATCCTTTGCAGATTTCAAGGTATGTTGCTGCCATCTCCACTCTCCACCCATTTGCACTTGTGCTGGAAATCACAAGTGGAAATTCAGAACAGTCTCATAGGAGGGACTCAAGGCAGGAGAAATCAGTAATGAACTTGACTAAGTGCTTGGGTTATCTCTGATAAGGCCATTCATAGTCTTCAGATGCTTTGATTTTGCACAGGTTAATATAAAAATTGTTACTGAATAATCATAAACATCAAGAGCTAGAAACTTGTGTTTGAAAATGAGCATCAAGTTTTAATGTAAACCGCCCTGAGCCTTTTGGAAGGGCGGTATAAAAGTTTTAATAATAAATAAAGAATAATAATAAAAGTTATTGCCAGGATTCAGATTCTGTCCTTGCTAGGAAATGCTGCAGATACATGAAATATATCCAGTGATGTGTACAAATGATGCTGAAAGGTAAGAACAAAAGATCTGCTATCAAATCTGTATGCTTAAGACTATGAGCTAAAATGCATGCTATTAATTGTGATTAATAATATGCTATTAAGGTGTCATGTTAATTGTAATAGATAAAAGGAGGACGATATGGTCTGGAGCATATATAGCAAAATGAGTGTTCATCTGGAGCATCACTAGATTTGGGATGTTCTACTGCATTATCATTTCAGCTCAATGGGGCAAGGGCTCAGTACCATCCCACTCTCCCTATACATTCAAATAGGCCAAATGAGGTATTGTTAGATATATGGCCATCTACTGAATCATAATTTCAATGGTGCCGACATTAAAACAAAAAGGTTCTCTTAGGAGCTTCAGGTTATAAACCTATGCACATTTACCCAGGAGTAAGTGCCACTGAATCTTATTTCTGAGTAAGCATGCATAGGATTGCTCTGTTCAGTGCTTGCCACCCAGTAGGGATCAGTGGTCCCTCTAATTTTTTTCATATCTGTGCGGAATCAGTTTTGTTCTGGCTGGCAGTATCAAGGCACTGTGTGCGCAGATAGATTCAGAGTGGGGCCTTCCTAATTTAACCTGAGTGGAATCTAAAATTAACTGAGTGGACATTAGAAAACTTGTGAGCGTGTGCACATGCACACACCTTAGAAGGAACAGTGGCAGGGATGTGCACGGAACTGGTTCGATCGACTGGTGGTTCCGCCGGTTCATAGGTGGGGGACATACCTTTAAGGGTGGGGAAGGGTGCTCTTACCCCTCCCACCACGTTTCCCCCGCAGGTGCTCCATTGAATAAGTCCCCGTCGGGACAGCATACTTCCTCTAACTTCTGGCTGAGGAAGACATTGGGGCGGCAGGGTGGCACGCTGCCGCCCCGATGGGAACTTATTCAATGGAGCATCAGTGGGGGAACCTGGTGAGAGGGGTAAAGGCACCGTCCCCTACCCTTAAAGGTATGCCCCCGACCTTCAACCACCCCCCACTGGTTCCATGCACATCCCTATGGCAGGAAAGTGCCTCCGCCATTCACCTGGCCGCTAGCAGGGGCTTGGCTCTGTGGAATCCAGGTGAATGGCGGAGGCGCTTTCCCACCGTAGGGGCTGCTGGGTGGCACACTGCAGCTCTGAGTAGCGTTCAGGTGCCACTGCCGCGGAGGTGAGTCCCGGATTACTTTACTCTTAAAGCTGCCTCTTGCCGCCCCCTCTCCCAGAGGCGTGTTCATGGGTGGTCACTGCTAGTTCTGCAATGTATGTGTCATAGACACAAATGTCAGCATTTAAATGGGCTATGTTGAGTATGAAAGTGAAGCTATATGGCAGAAACCACACAGCACAATTATATTTCTTCTAACAGTTTGTCTTTCCTGAACTGATACTTACTACGGTAGTAGTGATTTTTTTGATCTCCAAAGATTTCAGACCAAGTTTACTTTTAAAATCCTTTCTTAATTTTCTCTCTGAGATGAAGGAGGAGGAGGAGAGCTGTTCTCCTCTGAAAGAAAAAGAAACATTACAAAACCACCCAAAAACAAATTCAAGAAAACATTAAGAAATATTGTTGCCCTATCTAACATTTGTCTTGGATCTAAGATGCCACTACTGATCTTGGTTTGTTTTAAACCAAAATCAGAAATAGAATTCTTCAGAAGTTTGTGTGAGCAGGGGAGTGGGGACATTGTGCAGAACCAAGGTTAACCATGACATGCCATCTGCACCAGCATATTATCTTCCTTGTTCCATGATTTACATAGGGACATAGGAAGCTGCTATATACCAAGTCAGACCATTGGTCCATCTAGCTCAGTATTGTCTACACAGACTGGCAGCGGCTTCTTCAAGGTTTCAGGCAGGAATCCCTCTCAGCCCTATCTTGGAGAAGCCGGGGAGGGAATGTGGAACCTTCTGCTCTTCCCAGAGTGGCTCCATCCCCTGAGGGGAATATCTCTCAGTGCTCACACTTTTAGTCTCCCTTTCATATGTAACCAGGGTGGACCCTGCTTAGCTAAGGGGACAAGTCATGCTTGCTACCACAAGACCAGCTCTCCTCTCCTCTTCATGTTGCTTCTCATGATGCAATGCAACCTCCAATAAACTTCAGCTCTGCACCCTGAAAAGTCTTCCATTAGCACCAAATAGCCTTGTCGCTTTCTCTTGCCACTGTTGTTTACCCTACCTCTTAGCTTTTCTTTTTTAATGTTTTCATTGCAACTTACAATTATTTATGGACTAATATGGTCTTTGTTTTAATGTATGCAACAGAATATTCTGTCAAATATAATACTTCATATTATGAAGAGGCTTATTGTTTCCATTTTCTAAAGGGGGTGTTTGTGGAGCTACGAATGTGATGCTAAATATGAGTAAATGCATTTAAGCTGAAAATACATATTCAGATTATAATGTGAGCTTGGTATATTTTCAAATCAGTGCCGAGAGAAATAATTAGCTGTAAAACTCTGATTAGTCTTAAGTGGAAGTGGCAATGCTAAATCACCATGCTTCACATTAAGCCAAGAGCCTAAGGGGCAACACTTTAAAGCAGAAAAAGCAAGTCAAATGCAGTGAAAGAGCTGTCTATTTTTCTCACCCCAAGTTTTATTCCTTTCTGAATACATTCATTATAATTAAGTCAACATTTATAAACAGCTACCATGCCTCATTAAAACTTGTATCTTTTTTTACACCTTTTGCCTGTACAACTCCTTGGAAAACAACATACTGAATAATGTGTTTCAAAATCCTAACTCCTAGATGTGATGTACTAATCTGACATGGTGCTCATGGAAATCATCCAACTGTAAGATTTCCCTCAGTCACTCCCAAGTGATGCATGTGTGGAACGTGTGTGGAGGCCTGGTATTAAGGCTGGGCCAAGTCAGGCATATGCCCGACAGTCCACACCTATCTTGCCAACACCTATCTTAGGGCCCATGACACAACCGCCTGGGTCATATCACCCTTTGCAATGTCGGTGGTGACACGAGGCAGCTGACAGATTTGTGCCACCACTGCTGCTCACCACTGGCCATCTCCCTATCTGCCTGGAAATGTCCTCCAGAGACCTCATCATCATCACCGGGCCTCTAGGGGATGTTCCCATTGTCTGGAGAGGGAGAGGCAGGTGGATATTCCATGTTCCATTGGGGCTCATGGAGTGTTTGCTCCCTTGCCTCTCCACCATCCAATGGGCTTTCTCTCAGGCCCCTGCATAATGGTGGGGAGGGAGAGGTCAGTGAGGAGGGAGAGGACTCACCAACAAAAGACTCAGTGGCAGCAGCTCCTTCTGTTCATGCCCACACTCCAAAAACTGGGAACCACCATATCCTTCACTATATTCTTCATTGAGAATATATAGACTGTCAAACTATTCAGTATTCACTTCTCTATTGGCGTAGCATATGTCAGACTGGCTACATTGGTTCCTGTTAAGAACTGTTGAAGGCGCTTGAGGAAGCAAATAGCCTTGAGTGTAAGTTAGATTTTCTGGACCCCATGCAGGTGCTACCAGCACTAGTCTACAGTGTTAGAAACTTAAGCCTTGTGGCTTATGACTGGATGAAGTAACACACACTGATCACATTCCTATGGAAAACAATGAGATTTCACTTTACTTCATAACCATCCGAGAAGCTGTCCGATATTATCTTGAGGCTCTGCTCACAGAAGTAAATCCTTAAAGCAACCACCCTTCCTCAGATATTGTGCATGTGATAAACGTCTCCCTGTATTCATGATGAAATTCATGGCCCCAGGCAGTTCTAATCATGCATACACTAGTTAACCAGGTAGCTCCATACATCAAGAGATTCATTCAACCAGTTCACTAGGGCCTTGATGACCTCAAGGGCCTCAAAACAAATATCTCTCCTGATACATGTGGCTGCATGGTGGAAACAAGCTTCCACATATGGGTCTCAATTGCTGGACCAAGGTGCATGTATTAAAATAATAACTATACAATAAAATACCCTTGTTTGGACATATCAGTTGTCCTGGAGAGAGGTAAATAGCTTATAGACATTGAAATGGTGGCATACATTAATAGATTTGCTATCAATCGCAAAAGGGTGAGATGGGTTTTGTTGGGATACCATGTTACTTGGTTGCTTGGGTGGCCCTGTGGAGTCTGGAGACAGGTGTGGCATCCCTCCTGCGGGGCTTTCTTTCCCTTTCAGGGGGCGGTAGGGATGGGAAGGGTCCAGTCTGGTCAGATCCCTGTGGGGTTGAGAGAGCAAGGCAGGGAGAGCTGCAGGAAACAGCTCCAGGGAGACAGCTAGGTTGGGTGTGGCAGAAAACAGGAAGCAAGGTCAGGAAGGGGGTGGGGTTGGAAGTAGGCTTTAAGCCCTATCAGCTCTGCACTGGGGTATTTAAAGACAAGGCAGCTGATGATGAGGAGCTATTTCTGAGTATGTGAGCCAGGAGTTCTCCAGGAAAGGAAACTGGCTGAATGCAGCAAGCCAGGAGAGGGACTCAGGTGACAAACTAACTTTCATCCCTTCTTGAGGCTGGCCTTTTTTTGGTACTGACCCAGTCATTCTGGAGTCCAAAGAGGGCTAAGAGCTAACACCATCCCTTGGGAATCTGACAGGTTTCTTAATACAAAGGTTACCTGGTTAATGAGCCCCTGGTGGCACAGTGGTAAAACTGCCGCCCTGTAACCAGAAGGTTACAAGTTCAATCCTGACCAGGGGCTCAAGGTTGACTCAGCCTTCCATCCTTCTGAGGTCGGTAAAATGAGTACCCAGAATGTTGGGGGCCATATGCTAAATCATTGTAAACCGCTTAGAGAGCGCCGGCTATAGAGCGGTATATAAATGTAAGTGCTATTGCTATTGCTATTACCAGCTCTAATGTGACATGAAACCAAGTTTGTCTGGACTAAATGGCACTGTTCCTTGATACTTACTGAGAAATCATACTGAATTGTCACATTATTATTATGCTGTTTACCAAAGGAATAAATTACACACCTGTCACCTGTAATGCAGTTATTCAGAAAGGCCCCTTAATGTTGCGGCATTAAAGTGTGGCGATGCTATTGATTGAGTGTGTTGCCTGGGAATATTTTATTCATATTAGGAAGAATACCTTCTCCCACCAGTAAATCATCTAAACTACAGTTGTATTGCCAAGTCAGCATTAAATCCAGTCCTCCTTACTTCTCCTATAGGCATTAAACACTCAAACTTACTTATGGCCCCAAGAGTCTATAAAGGAGGCAGAATGTGCTGAGAGAAGGCAGCTCTCTGTAAAGCTGCTGCCATAATTCAATTTAAAATTGCATGCTATTAAATTTTTGCTCCTTTTTCTTATGATCCAGAACAAAACACCACAAAAATATTTCAAATAACCTGAAACCATCGCTGGCTCTCTATTGTCCTTTCAAAGAGTTTTGAATTATTTTATCTCACTCTAACAGAAGGGTTCCCCCCCTCGCAACACACCATAGCTTATTCCATTCTAAAACTTGTGTCCAAGTTGGCTGCATGAAAACATGAATTATGGCCGCATATCATGAACAACTTAGGGAATAAAGGGTGCCATCTGAAAGGCCAATGGTCTGCACTAATCTTCTCCTTTTTCATAGTTTATTAAGATTTTCCATTATCTAAAATTGCAACACATAACACAGAGAAAAAATATTGAAACCCAGCCATCTGTATTCAATCAGATAATCAGGAAAATAAAGACGCTTCAGTAATGCAAGTATGCAACACTGTGCAGACCTCATGTCTACCACCACTCAACCACAGTAGTCTGCCACTCTCTGGGCTGTTCACCAGGCTAGCCAGGGAACTAGATGTCACTGAGTTCTAGACTGAGAAGCTATTTATTTATCCATCATATTTTTATACCACCTAGCATGTGCCCCTCTAGGCAGTGTACATCATTTAAAACACAAAAAATATAAAACTGAGTAAAAACAGTTAGAATTTCACAAAACAAAAAGTAAAAACAACCTCATAAGATAAAAAACAAACAGTTTAAAATTAATTTCAGTTAAAACCCTGAGAAACCTGAGAAAACAGATATGTCTTGAGGGTCTCCCTAAAAGCAAACAGAAAAGGAGATACTCTTATTTCAACAGGTACTGTATTCCAAAGCCCCAGGGCAGCCACAGAGAAGGCCCAGTCTTGAGTTGCCACCAAATGAGCCGGCAGCAACCATAACCAGACCTCTCCAGTTACCAAAGGTGCTCTTACCCCTGGACTTCAGGGCCAAAGTCCAGGGCCCCCACATCTCCTGGGGTCCCCAAATTGTCTTTAGTCTGTCCTGGGTGGTGTGGTTTGTGCCCTCAAGAACCTATGTGTTAAAAAATGATGCTTAACTTGGGGGGGGGGGGCTCCAAAGGCCTTTAGGTCCAGGCTCCAAAATTACCTAGGTGCACTCTATCAGTTACTCAGAAGTAAGGTGCTCTGTATTTAATAAGACTCACTCTCAGTGAATGTGCATAGGATTGTATCCAAGGAGATTTGGTCTGGTTTGATTTTTTCCAAGTCAAAATCCTTTTGAATTTCAGCTTGGCTTACTAATGAGTTTGAGCCATTCCCAGCCCCCTCCAATTTCTTTCCACTTCTCTATGCCTTCCTATCATCAGAAGCAATAGTATGGGGGTATGAAGGAAAGGGACATCAACATGCCTCCTGAACATGGTAGGCCTTACAAATGGTCAAAAACATTTCATCAGTGACCAGAAATGACAAATATGTTTGCATTAGTTCTGGTATACTAGTATGAGAGTTTCACTGCTCATACCTCAAGTTTGGAGGTGCCATAGTTTCATCCGAATTCTGATGCCACTGTAACCTGGGTTTTGTGCTATGGCTGGTGCCAAAACCATAGGGAGGGTGGCTCAGACCATCCCAGAAATGCATGAGCTCTATGCCTGCTGTGCTTCTCACTGGCTGCCTCTTGGAGCACTTGCCCCACCCCACTGACACAGCAGTCCTCCCAACGATTGCCCTGCAAGAAGGATGCCGTGTTGCCACATCCCAAGCTTCAAAGCATGCAAAAGGGGGAAGTCTCACTGGAGGATGCCCACTTTCCATTGTCTCATGTCCCCCCCATCCTCTTTGGCAATCTGCAGAAAAAGGGGATGGGATGACAAGATGGGCAGTTCATGGAGAGGTTTCCATAAAAAAGTTATGACTAAGTACTTGCACAAGCATGTACAGCCTTGGGGGCACCATGAGGTGGGTAACCCAGTTGTTTCCCAACGAAGATGACACATGCTAACGATGTGTCATTGCTAGGTGTTGCTTGCAATGCTTTTCTGCCTGCTCCCAGGAGCCCCCACGTTTGTGTTTGAGTCTCCAGGCTTGGATATCTCACTCTTGACATGCTCAGGAGCCTCATAGCATCATGAGCTCTCTGTTTATGGTACATGGAGACAGGTCACTTAAGTCACTTAGTTCACAATGGGCCACAATGGGCCAGTCGCCCCTAGATTTGGCTCCTAACAAGCAAATTGGAAAGGGGAGCAGATGCCCTCCCTATCTGGGATACCCTAAATAGACCCCAGAAGTTAACTTAAAGCAGGTTAACTTCCAGCCAAGGTCACTCTTCACTCAGAGTGAACTGCCTCGCCTTCCCCTCCTTTTGCAAAGGATAGCAGCAAGCTAAAGCACCAATTAACTCAGCAGGAAGAACACAGATAAAGCTCCTGGAGGAGCTTTTCTCCCTCTTCACAAATGAGGCTGAGTCAGCGATAAGGACCTAGAGATTCACCCACTAAAAGTACTGATTGGATTATTGGTCCATGCAGATTTCCTCTTCTCACATCTATACACTCTGTTTTCATGACAAAAGCTTTGGCATACCTTGGCAATTCCCACATTGTTACACTCAGGAAGAGAGATCAGCAACACTGGAATCCTTGCCAGTTCCATCCAACACACCTATCCAACAAAAAAGGTCAATTGGAATGTGTCCCCAGGATATGTTTTGGGGTATAAGAAGTCCCAATTTCATGATCCAGTGTGCTTTTTGAGTACCAACTACCTTGGAGTCACCAGTTGCTGCTTGGGCAATTTACTGTTCACAGGCCACACCAAGCTGTGTTCAGTTTTTCACGCCACCCTCCAGATAGGCTTTCTTGTCCAGCCTGATCTCCCCAGTCTTCCTTGCCAACATAGGAAGCTGGTTCCATGGAGGAAGCACCCTCATGGATTCACCTCTTTCAACTAACCCCTCCAACCTTCTTGCCCCTGACAGAGCTGTCCCTGTGGAACAAGGTCCTTCAGTTGTTCCAGGACCCCAGAGGTATCTTTTACTAGATCAGATGATATGAATGTTTGCCCCACACTGCGCCCAACACTATCTCTGTTCCCCCATCTTAAATCCAACTACCTCCTTCTCTAAAAGCCTCTTTCTCTTTTCCACCTGAGAATTTATACATTTAGGACTTTAAGCTAACATGCTTCATTGCAGTTGAACGTATTCTTAGTAGTAGTAATATTGCTTTAACAATAAATTTCTTTCCGTTGTACCCCTCCATACAATAAATACCTTTTTTTGATTTTGAAACTAAAATCTTCTCTTAGTCCAGTCATTTCCTGGGTCCACAAATTTGTGCAAATTAAATCTGACTGAAACTGTCTTTCTGAGCTAATTTCCCCACAAAAGCCCGAACATAGAATTTGGGGTGTTCACCAATCACCCCAGGGCAGTTTCATTAACGGGAGAGATATCCAGGGTCTGGGTTGAAAGGCAGCCCCTGGGATTCTGCTCTATTTTTTTGTACAAATGATTAGGGGAAGGGGGCCCAGCCCCTTCCCCTTGGATGCAAGGGCACATTCCCCTTGGATGCACAGGGCTCCCCTGCTAACTGGGCAAAGAGGCACCTTTTAACATGGTGATTCTCTTTATTTATCAGGGGGAGAGTAACTGGCCCTATTCACCCCCAGCACAGTACTTCCAGTGGCTGTTGCTGGTGTGTGTCTTAAGTTTCTTTTTAGAATGTGAGCCCTTTGGGGACAGGGAGCCATCTTATTTGTTTGTTATTTCTCTGTGTAAACCGCCCTGAGCCATTTTTGGAAGGGCGGTATAGAAATCGAATTATTATTATTATTATTATTATTATTATTATTATTATTATTATTATTTTATTATATGGCATATGAAAAACCATCTTGGGGTAAACTGGGATGGTGATTAAAGGGCTGAATCATTAATAATGTGTGACGATGCCCCTTCTCCAAAGGACCACTCTCTCATAAGAGTGGCAGGCCATAGAGACACGCATGCGGGCCAGAGGACTTTCTCTGCCCTGTCCCATTGATAGATCCACGGAGGCCTTGGGGAAGGACACCATACCAACAGCTTTCCAGGTTGCAACAACTGGTGAACAGCAGTAGTGGAAGTGCTCACTCTGCCAGTCTGGTCATCCCGTGGCACATGCACATGTCAATTTTTGCCCAGTAGGGCCACCTGGCTTGCCAGGAATTGCTGAAAATACAAGCTTCACTCCCCTGCAATGGTCTGCAGTGGCTGATCTGCATATGTCACAATGCTAGCCTCACCCCGGAAATTTGAAATGTGTACTAGCAGCCATCACCAATCTTGCAAGACCAAAGCCACAGGGACACATGGAGCAGCCCAGACTCCTTGGGAGTCTGTAGAGGTTGACTGAGGAGGGGGAGGCAAGGTGTATGAGTTCTATTATTTAAGCAGATCTACCTGGAGGCCCAGATCAGTGGGGCCCCATATAGTTGGGTGCCCTAGCTCATGAAGGTGTAGTCCTACAGAGACCCAAAGCTTGTGAAGCCTCTGGTCCTCCCAAGTGGACTCGCCATCTCATGAGAGAGTAAATCCCCAGCTGGCAAGCTGACATGGGGGCTGGAGTGTGTTAGGAGTGCCTGGGCTGCTTTGCCTGGGTCTGGCATCACAAGAGCATCCTTTGTCACATTGGACCAGACCCCATGATCCTTTGTCCCTCATATACATATTCCCTCCTAGGAAGTCATCATGGCCCCTGCCCGGAGTAATACAAAAATAGTGCCTCTCCCCACCCCTTTCTCATAATCATGCTTGTCCCGTCGGGTTCTTGAAAGGGCTGCAGAGGAAATGTTGTGAGGAAAGTGCTTTAAATGCCATTTAAGGGTTTAAATGCTCTTTTCCTGCTGAGGGCGGTTGGTTGGTGCCAAAAAAGCACAATGGTTTAATTTTATTTTGCTGGGCATGCCCCCTTGAAGAGCTCCCCCCCCCCCATTGTATTGATGTCTTGCCAGAAGTCTGGTGACACGAGCGCTACAGATGCAGCCATAGGATATACAGATGCATGCTGGGATGCAGCTTCAGTGGACCAGGGAGAGGGAGTAGCTCCTCTGCCCTGAAACCAGAGGTTGCCCAGCTCAGGTTGGAACATTGTCTGTGAGACGATTCCTGATTTCAAAATTAAACCTCAGGTTCGTCAACCTGAGGTTTGGCGTTCTGTGCAAAGGAAGCCAATGTCTCCCAAGGCAAAAGACCAATTTCTGTTGTTATTATTATGGAGTGAAATTTAGTGGGTTTGGTGAATATTAATTTTTGGGTCTTCACTAGCTCTATCAAAAATGTATCAATACACATCTGTTATGCAAGACAAGCAAATGCCAGTAATTTTGGCCATATGCATTTTCAGCATGGAGCATTTTGCAACGCATTAAAAAAATTCTCTGAAGGCATTACCACTTGCTGGAGTCAGTTTAACTGTAAGCGTTTCCTCATTATAATGCCATTAAGAACTGAACCAAATGCTCATTCTGATTGATGAAGTAAATTCAAGTAACTGAGCAATCTGCATTTAACACTAATGTCTGAGAGTCCGCTATTTGACTAATTTTGCTCACAAGTTTTTGATTTCTTATGCTACTCATGGACACAGCAATGGAAAGATGTAATATGAGAAATATGGAGAATTAGAAATTCAGTGGCACCTTTCTTCAGTCGTTAGATTTTGATAAGTTTGGTTAACCCAGTGACATGTCTAGAAATTCTACTAATTCTATCCCACAGGAAGAAACTACTCAGTTATTAAAAAGAAAAGTGATTCTTTCCCCTGATTAAATCACATCAAAGTAATCATAAAGTTGCCACACACACACACACACACACACACACACACACACACACAAACAATGTAACAAATGCCCTGCATGACAGGTCCCAAGGGTGTGTGTCTGTGTTTATGTGATTTTATTTTGCACTTTCCAATCTTCTGAGGGAATGCAGTCTACTTTCAAAATATCCTCGATGTATAAAATGTGGAAATACTTATTTACAGCAGATTTTGAAATCAGTGTCATTGTGTTCTTTATCTCCTAGGATGTGTCCAGGCAGAAATTCAATGGAGATATCTTCCCCAATCACTTGCTAGAGATGCATCTTATTAATTTCTGCTTGATGCATCTCTACAGGGCACAGTGCTTCCCCAGAAGGCCACCTACTTTAATAAATGTCCAGGCAGGAATTCTAAATGTGCAGGAATTATCACTTGCTACAGATACACCTAATAAATTTCTACCTGGTGCATTGTAACAAGCCCTGAATATTCTATTGAGTCCTGAAATCCATGCAATTTATTAAATTTGCTTGTTATCTGGAGAAACTAGGCAATTAGTGCCAGTATCTCCCCAAATTTGAAAAAGATGTATTAAGAAGTAACTGAGATATGGTTGTTGGAAAATTTACTCTACTAACTGAGCAAAGAGGCGCCTTATAAAGTGGTGATTCTCTTTTATTTAACTGTCCCTATCCAGTTGTTGTTGTTGTTGTTGTTGTTGTTATTGCTTGTTTACACAGTCAGACAGGTGTTATTGACTGGTTTGTTTTATTCAGACATCGAGTCCTTCCCAAGGACCTGGGATGGCTGAATTTTATTGTCAGTTGTTATAGATATCGTCGCAGAATATAGGCTGTTCCCAGTAAAGCTGCTTTTTGTAATTGGCTGATGGTGATTTCTGTGGCCCCTATGGTGTTGAGGTCTTTTGGAACTGCACCCAGGGCGCCAATTACCACTGGGATTATTTTGGTTTTTTTCTGCCACAGCCTTTCAATTTCAATTTGTAGATCTTTGTATTTGGTGATTTTTTCTATTTCTTTTTCTTCTATTCTGCTATCCCCTGGTATTGCTATGTCGATTATTTTGACTTGTTTTTCTCTCTTCTCGGCTACAGTTATATCTGGTGTATTGTGTGGCAGATGTTTGACTGTTTGTAGCCTGAAGTCCCATCATATTTTTACATCTTCATTTTTTCCCAACTTTTTCAGTTTTATGGCCCCACCAATGCTTGGCTACAGGTAGCTTGTATTTTTTGCAGATGTTCCAGTGTATCATCCCTGCTACTTTGTCATGTCTTTGTTTGTAGTCAGTCTGTGTGATCTTTTTACAACAGCTGATCAGGTGGTCCACTGTTTCATCTGCTTCTTTACAAAGGCGGCACTTGCTGTTTGTGGTGGATTTTTCGACTTTTGCTCTTATTGCATTTGTTCTTAGTGCCTGTTCTTGTGCAGCCAGTATTAAACCCTCAGTTTCTTTCTTCAAGTTGCCATTCTTAAGCCATTGCCAGGTCTTGGTGATGTCTGATTTTCCACTTATATTGTGCAATTTTTCACTTACATTGTGCAATTATTATTATTATTATTATTACATTTCTATCCCGCTCTTCCTCCAAGGAGCCCAGAGCGGTGTACTACATACTTGAGTTTCTCTTTCACAACAACCCTGTGAAGTAGGTTAGGCTGAGAGAGAAGTGACTGGCCCAGAGTCACCCAGCTAGTTTCATGGCTGCAGTTCCAGCCCCTATCCAGTTGCTACTGTCTACTAAATCCGCCCCCCCCCAAAAAAAAACCAACAGATTGTGAGACCTTTTGGGTCATAATAAATCTTTATGTATTTGTTTGTTGTTTGTTTATTATTTAGCTATGTAAACTGCTTTGAGAAAATGTGTTCAAAAGTGGCATGTAAATATTCGTAGTAGTACACCCAAGATGTTGAGGCTATTCCCACGATCACTGGAAAGCGGACTAAGGGAGCTTAGCCCACTTTCCAGTGTTCATGGGAATCACTGGGCTTGCAGGTGAGCCCGGTGCTCCCAAGGTGGCTAGCCCACTTTATTCCCCCTTCCCTTAAATGAGGTTAACGGAGCGAGCACTTCGTTAACCTCATTTCTTTCTCTGTTAACCTCATTTTATGTGTCTACTCGACACATGAGTAGACCCCCCGACCGGCTCCGTGACGAAGCTGGCAGTCGTGTGGGAGGCCGATCCGGCCACCAAGGGCTGCACTGTGATCGTCTGCGGAGAGAGCGGGCTAAGCTGGATTGTGAGAAGCGCTTCCTTGTCTCCGTTTCAAACGTATGCAAAGCATTGAAAAAATACTTTTTAAAAACAAAAAAATATTTGTACCACGATGAAACTTTGTATTTATACTTATATTGTTCCTGCACTGTTGTAATACCAGCATGAATGGGGATGTCTCCTAAAAAATTGTTATTATTCATTTCTCATCACAAAGTGATTACAAATCACCTGGGTTTTGTTTTTTGGTTGAAATCTGCTCATATGCAGCTGAAATCAAGGCTTGAACCCCTCCACCCCAAACAACAACAACAACAACAACAACAACAGGCAGTAGCCATGTTGGCTCTACTGCAACATAATTGCTGTTGTCTTTCTTTTAAACGTTTCCTGTAATAATCTGACAAAAAACCATGCTTTTGAAAAACCCAAGATACAAGTGGTGTATAGTAACACTATGAGCCTGGTGAGACCCGGTTCTGCAGGGTGAGTGGGGAGAGCAGGCTAAGCCTGCTCTCCCCACTCATGAGCAGAGAGGGAACCCTGGGTGGCTGGATCGGCTACCCACACGATTTCCGGCCCCTATGGGTTTTTTGGGGGGGAAAGGTTAAAACCTTGTTAAAAATCTTCCACTTGCCCATTTCGTTTCCGGGCTGGGTGGTAGGTGGCACCCATCATGCCCTACCACACAATCCATTTTGGTGTCCCTAGGAGCTACCCATGGGGAACCATGGGGTATTTAAAATCTCTCCCTTCTTCCCTATGGCTGGAACAAGCTGCACTCACAGAGTGCAGTGTGCACACAAGTTTTGCATTACAATTTGCAATGCATTTTTCAGCCCTGCCTTGGAAAACACTACAGAAGCACACAGTAAAAAGGAATCTGTCCCTCGCAACACAGAACACATATTTCAAACAAATTCTAAAAATGCCCAAAAAATAATATCTGACCCAGAATCCACTGCCAGCCACAGTGCCTGCCTGCAGTAATATCACTGGCACAGGTTGCTCTCTCTCAAATGATTATGACTCCTTACGTTACTTCCTAGCATTGCAACAGCTGCCACAGCAGTACCCTTAGCAGCAAGGATAGCCAAAAGCTCAACTAGAGCAACTTCAGCCACATTTTGACTGAGTACACCTTGCAATGCAGATTGCAGACCAGACCAGAGCCATGAGTGAAGCAAAAGTTAGTTTCAAGGTCAGACATGGAACTCATCACAGCAATCACCAAGCAATATTACACACATAAAGAGAGATTTTTTTTGAGTGCCTCACAATCTGTTTTGGATTTCACTTTTATAAATAACTAAGTATCATCTGCAAATTTGGCCGCTTTGCTGCTTACCCTAACTTCTAGATCATTTATGAACAAGTTAAAGAGCACTGATTCCAGTTCAGATCCCTGGGCAACCCCACTTCTTACTCCTCTCCATTGTGAAAATTTTCCATTTATTCCTATCCTCTGTTTTCTATCCTTCAATAAGTTATCAATCCTTACATGGACTTGTCCCCTTATCCCATGACTGCTATGTTTACTCAAGAGCCTTTGGTGGGGAACTTTGTCAAAAGCTTTTTGGAAATCCAAGTATACTATGTCAACTGGATCACCTCGATCCACACACTTGTTGACACTCTCAAAGAACTCCAAAAGGTTAGTGAGGCAAGAATTGTTTTGCAGAAGCCATCCTGGTTCTCCTTCAGCGAGGCCTGTTCTTCTACATGTTTTTAAATTTTATCCTTAAGTATGTTTTCCATCAATTTACCTGGCACAGAAATTAAGCTAACCAACCTGTAATTTCCCGGATCCCCCCTGGATTCCTTTTTGGAAATCGGAATTACATTCACTACTTTCACATCCTCTGATACCGAGCCTGATTGTAGGGACAAGTTACATATTTTTTGCTAGGAGATCAGCAATTTTACAGTTGAGTTACTTCAGAACTCTTGGATAGATGCCATCTGGGCCTGGCAATTTGTTCATTTTTAGTTTTTCAAGATGGTTTAGACCTACTCTCGTCACCTTAAATAGGTCCAATTCTTCAGCTTTCAAGCCTGAGAAGCTCAGTTCCAGTGGCTCAGTATCTGCCACTGTGAAGCCAGACACAAATAACTCATTCAGCTTCTCTTCAATCTGCTTATCCTCCTTAATAATCCCTTTCACACCTGTCAAGGGCTGACTTTCAATAGAGTGCAGTAATAATACCATAGTGCCATGGAGCCTTGGTGAGCTTCGGATAGCTGAGCTGCCTGGCTTGATGTGGAGAGCTGTCCACCTTGGGAGTGTGGCTGGAAAGGGGTTGGTTCTTGCCCTTAGCACAATGCATGCTTGTGGGGAACTTAGTGCTAAATCATCCACAGATGACCTGATTCCCTTGATGTAATCTACTGCAAGTCAGCCCTTTACACAAGCTTTTGTTCTTCTGCTCCATAGGAGGCTTCTGTCCTTTCTGAGCTCACCTTGGGACACCTTCCTGAGCTCACCTTGGGACACCTGAGCTCACCTTGGGACAGCATTATAGTTTGACACGCCCCTATCATTTAAGGGTCCAAACGCCTCCCTGGGAGATTATCTGCTCCTGATATATTTAAAGATGTTTTTGTTATTCCCCTTGACACTTCTAGCTATATGCTCCTCAAACTCTCTTTTTGCATCATTTATTGTCTCCTTGCATTTCTTTTGTTAGAGTTTATGTTCCTTTCTGTTCTCTTCATTTGGGCAGGACTTCCATTTTCTGAAGGGAGACTTTTTCCTTTTTATAGCTTCCCTCACTCTACTAGTTAGCCATGCTGGTGTCCTCCTAAACTTGGTGGTACCTTTTCTTCTTGGTATACATTCCAACTAAGCTGCCATTATTGTGGTTTTGAATAAGTTCCATGCTTTCTGGAGTGATTTGACCCTCCTGGCATTCCCTTTCAGCTTCCTTTTTACCAATTCCCTCATTTTTGTGAAGTGTCCTCTTCTGAAGTCCAGATCTACAAATGTGTTGCTTCTATTGCTTAGTTCTTTGGGGCCTTTTCTCAAGACTGGTTTTTTATATTCAGGGTCATATGAGAGCATTGGCAAGTAGTAACTTGTATGTGTGAATGAATTACCATACATCAGAATACCACAAATAGAACTCACAAGCCACCCACAATCAAACACAGTGGTTTTCAGTGGTCAGTTGCTTCCAATCTTCAAATCTGCTTCCAATCTTCAAATATAATCAAGTGATGACAAATCACACTTCCATCTGAATTACATTATTTGAACTGGCCCTGACATACCCTTCTGACATATCCAGTGTAGTGAAGGAAGTTCCCAAGCAGCACTGTGCCTCTGAAAATTTAACTCAATGGACCTTTTGCCAATGGCACCCTCTGGAAATCTGAAACTGCCATCAGGGGTTTTCATATTACCACAATCGGTGGCCAAACAATATCCTTCTACTGATCTCATCTTGGGTGAAGTAGAGTTCAAGATTTATTCACTTGATACTTGATTCACCCTCTGTTCTTTTGGTACTTTAAAGTGTTTCAAGATTTCTCTTCTTCTTTTTTGTGAGGGTTCTAAAAGTGTGCGATTGAAGGAAATTGAAAAGAACACATTTTGACAGTGGCTTTTCAAAGATACACTCAAGCTGTAGTTCTAAGCTTTATCATTTGCTACAGCACTGAAGGCTCAATTTATCTAGTGCTGGTATTACTCTTTTAAAGATTCCTAATGTTTAGTAATGAGAAATTATCAGATTACACAATTAAATGATCTTGAGAGATGTGATAAAAGCATGCCATAGCAATGCAATTGGTTCTGTTATTTCAGAAAGCTATAAAACCTCTCTGAAATAGTTGCATATTATACAGCAGGCCACAAGGCTGGGGTCTCTTTTTGACTGCTCAGTACTGAGGTGAGGTTTGTTATGGAATGACCATTTGAGACAAGTAAATGTTAGCCATTTTGAGATTATAGGAATCTGTGTAGAATCAATGCACAGAAGGGAAACTGGGATTATACTGGTTTATAGGTATCCCTGTTCTCAAATGACACCTGTTGCAGGCCTGGGAATCCAAGGACTTTATTTCTTTAATACATTTATATATGGCCATTCCCAGAATGGCTCAGGGTAGTTTACATAAAAAATTCAAACTATTGAAAATGTGACATTTTAATTTGACTACACCCAATTAAAAGCAGTAAAAATATTAATGTAAAACTCATTTTTAAACAATTTAAACCCAATTAAATCTTATTAGAAGCCAGGTTGAAAAGATGATGCTTATGGCTCTCCATGGATGTTAAGCTTCCTATACTCTTAGGAAGTCTTTTCCACAACCTAGGGGTGACAACTGAGAAGGCCCAATCCAAGGTTGCCACCAGATGAACTGGTGGCACCTGAATATGGACCTCTTCATGATGATTTTAATGAACTTGCATATTGCTGCTCCATGTGGTAGCCAGCTGAATTACAATAGCCTTGCCAGGCATGGAGTTCTCAGGCCCTGTACTGACTGCACCTAGCCAGGTGTTCATTGGATCCTTCCAGGACACGAAGGATATAAAGGTCCTGCAGTAATTTCACACTTATTTATGGTAATATATGCTTTCTGATCCTGATCCCTGGTTTTAGCTCTGATCCTTGGCTTGTTTGTCTGCTTAACTTTGATCGTTGGCTTCAACCCATACTTGCTGAACCCTTTTCCTGGTCTGTTCCTACACTCCTGGCTCCCTATAGTTGCATACTGTTGGTCCTGATGTCAGGCTCTGTTGGTCCTGATGTCAGGCTCTGACACATCCTGCAGTGCCCACAACCCAGAGCTGAAGTTAATCAGCTTGGTGTGCACAGAGACAATCAACATGTGGAGGCTGAGGATTTGGATTGGGAGAGCCATCCTGCTTCGTTTTCATGAAATGAGCCTACATAGGTTCTGAACATTTGAAAACGACTTCTGATATTTACACATGACAAAAGTAATTCTGTCTGCAAAGTTCATATGTTGAACTATGTTGGCTGACAGAATCTCCTTAGTTTTGCAACAGGTATATGCCTTAAAATGAAGAGAAGTTGTACAAACATTTTCTGCAAGTACAAATTGCCTAGTAACTTAGAAGTTTCTTGGAGAGTGTTTGGGTTTACTTGCAGCTTCATCAAGATCTATAGTATTTGCTTTGCAAGCATTTATCTGTGATGAAACTGCTGCTACCTGATTATAGCACACTGTGGACTTGATTGTATGGGTAGATCTGTGGAGGGTGCTTTAGAAACACCAAATAAATTGCTTAATCAATTCCAGTTACTATCTAAGTCTGTTCTTCCTAGTAGCTTGGAATTCTCTACCAAGGGTATTTATGAGAATGCCTTCTGCATCATTAAGTCCGCTGCCTATTGAGAATATTTCGGGAGGTCCATCTATGGTTGCCACTAGCCTGTTTGGCAGCAATTTGGTGCTGGGCCTTCTCTGTAGCTGCCCCTGGGCTGTGAAACATGCTCCCTGCCAGAATAAAAGCTTTGCCATCTTTGATTGATTGATTAAGTGCCGTCAAGTCAGTGTTGACTCTTAGTGACCACATAGATAGATTCTTTCCAGGATGATCTGTCTTCAACCTGGCGTTTAAAGTCTTTCAGTGGTGCATTCATTGCTGTGGTAATCGAGTCCATCCAACTTGCTGCTGGTCATCCTCTTCTTCACTTTCCTTCAACTTTTTCCAGCATTGTGGACTTCTCAAGGGAGCTGGGTCTTCGCATAATGTGTCCAAAGTATAATAGTTTGAGCCTGGTCATTTGTGCCTTGAGTGAAAATTCTGGATTGATTTGTTCTATGATCCATTTGTTTGTTTACCTGGCTGCCCATGGTAACCTCAAAAGTCTTTTCCAGCATCAAAGCATCAAAAGCATCAATACTCTTTCTATCTTGCTTCTTCAAAGTCCAGCTTTCTCAACCATAGAGTGTCATAGGGAAAACCATTGTCCAAACTATTCTAATATTTGTAATTAGAGACCCGTCACGGCATCTAAATATCCTTTCCAAGGTCTTCATTGCAACGCTACCAAGTGCTAGTCTGAGGCATATTTCTTGACTGCTGGATCCTTTACTGTTGACGGTCAATCCTAAAAGGCAGAAGCTATCCACCACTTCAGTGTCTTCATTATCAATTCTGAGGCTGGTTGCTGTACCCATTGTTGTTAGTTTAATCTTTTTTACCTTTAGTCGTAGTCAAATTTTTTTCACTGTGCTCCTTGACTTTCATTACTAGAGCTTACAGATCATCCACATTCTCAGCTATCAGAATGGTGTCATCAGCGTAGCGCAGGTTATTGATGTTTCTTCCTCCAGCTTTAAAACCATGCTCATTTTCTTCCAATCCAGCTTCTCTCAGTATATGTTCAGCATATAAGTTGAATAAATAAGGAGAATATATACAGCCTTGTCTTACTACTTTGCTGACCTGGAACCAGTCTGTTTCACCATGTTTGTCTGGACTGTGGCTTCCTGTCCTGTGTATAGGTTTAAGACACACCCTTTTAATCAAGCCTTTAGTTGATTTTTAATGGGTTTATATGTGCTATTGTTTTATTTTTTGTTTTGTTTTATTGTATGCTGTTTTTACCATGTAAACATCCTAGAGATATATATTTTGACAGTATAAAAATGCAAGCAAACAAGCAATAATCTATCTGTGGGATGAAAAAGGACCCAGATTTACAGAGGGAAGATCTCTAGATAGACTTGACTAATGGTGAGGAAGGAGGAGGCAAGGGGGATTTGAGGACATTTCGGTCCCCTCCTACTCCATACCATCTTAGATATATTCCCTTACTGAAGGGGTTGATACTAGGCAAGTAGTCTATCTTGGTTTTCTGACAGTGGCTATATATGCCTTTCTTCCTTCTGCTCTTGAATACTCTGTGGGTTCTGGAAAACCAGGAGTGTTTAAACTTTATAACCTGCATATGTAGTGTTTTTTCATTACCATCAGGAGAATCCAAGTACTTTTGGTTCCTTTTTTTGTTTTATCATTAAATTTGTATATAGACCTTTTGGCGTTTCACAGCATATCCATTAAAAATATGGATATTTTAATCCATATAAAATCCATAAACACCCATAAACATTCAAAAGTAACACACAATTAAACAAAATATTCAACTGCAGCAGCAACACCAGTGAAGAAAAGAAACTAGCACCCTTTAAAGATCAAAGCCCTTTCTTTCAATTTGTTTCCACACGTTAGAAAATGTTTTGGACTCTGTTGTCAACCATTCTGTTGTGGATGCTTTGGAAAATCTGAAAATAGATTAAATTATATTCCCCATATGCCATTCCCATTTTGAATACTGGTCTGGTGTTTTGGGTTTTTTCGGTCTTCTAAACTATATTTCTCCCAGAGTCAGCAGGACACGATATAATCAAACAGGGTCACAAATATGGCAAATCCCACAGCGTATTCAAGATCAGAAGGAGGAAAGGCATTTGCAGCCACAGTCAGAAAAGCATGATTTGCTGGAATTAATGATGTTCAAATTGAGCTACATAAAGAGTCAGCCTCCACAACCAGCTTAACAAAAAGAATTCTACAAGGTCAGCTTATGGTTCTGAATGCATAGAGGGATAAATATACAGAGGTTGTGAGATGGGGGTTGCTAACGTTAAGCAACAGAACTGTTTTCCTTTAACCACTACCAGATTGCAGCTAAAAGTAAAAAAAAATGTTCCTAATTCCATTTTGGCGAAAGGGAAAATATAGTGCTTATCTAGACCCAGTGGAGATATGCTTATTAACAATAATGGATGTATGATTTTATAAATGTCTGCTGATTTTAGATGCTGCACACGGAAAATAATTTCCAGAATACAACTATCTTGCCTGTCTGTTCACTTAAAGTACAGATGGGGGCATATTTACAAAGCAAGCATGCTACAAACTAAGTGTTCGTAACATTGAATCCTGGGTAATTAAAAGAATCTGTTTTCGGCCTATACTGGGAACAAATACAAAGTAAAATGCCGTAGCATTTAAAAATGTATTTGTATGTTGACAATTTATTGCTTGCTTTAAGAATGCAAAGTATTTACACATAATTTCTCAAATCAAAATTGTAAATGCAACTGCAAACAAGGCCAGTGGCAACTATGTCAGCTGGTGGCATCAGATAGGGGCAAACTATACATTACCAGGGGTGGCCCAAAGTATTATGGCACCTGAGGCAAGATGCAAAATGCTGCCTTGCCCCACACCCCTGATGGGGCCAGCCACCTTTCTAAACCATACCTGAAAGCTTTGAAAGTGCATGAGGTGAGGGCAGGGAGGAGGGAAGATTGCCAGCAGCCTCCTCTTCTCTCCTTGTGCTTCAGTTTGCAAAGAGTGTGAGGAGAGGCACTCCTTGCAAAGCTTGCAAGGGTCAGATCGGTTCCAAAGAGCTGCTCCAATCGTGATGCCATGGGGCATCTTTCCACCCTGCTGGCTCCCCAATAATCTTCCATCTGAGGCAACGGCTTCACCTTGCCTCACGAAAGAGGCACCTCTGAGTTCTCGTGTGTAGTTTGGCCCACTAGTTTTATTTTGGTTTAAAAAAACAACCACAACAAAAAACCCAAATAGCAGCCATGGGGAAGCTGATCTTAAGGTCCATGGTGTACAAGGCAGAAATATTTAAACTGTTCCCCTCATACTGCAGTCCCAACAAAACACCATACACCTGTGGATGCTTAGCCCCAGAAAGAAATCTTCCATTGATGCTTATGGAAGCTTCCCTTTTTATCAGGACTGCATCACAAAAGGAAATCACTGAAGCCATTCACACGATCAGGTTTTGTGGGGGTGGGGGAAAGAGCTCCTACCCTGTTCCAGACAGTTGAGCATGGACTCTGTTTGGCTCTGCAAACCCCACACCCAGATGAGCATGGCAGCCAACAGCTTGAAACAGAAGAGGTCCTCCTAGGACTGGGAGAACCTTCCCAGCATGTATCACGTTGCCAGGAGAAAGGAAACCTCATTATGTCAGCAGCCACCCCCTGATTGGCCATGAAGGACTCAGAGGCAGCCCCAGCCCTATTCAAGCCATTTCGAGGAATGGACCATAGATCACTGTGCAGAGTGGCACATTTACAGTTAGCAGCCCCTGCAACCACAGCTCTCTTACAAACATGGCAGCCAGCTGCCGGGAGTTGCTGGAAAAGAGGAATGCTAACACATGATCAAACAATGAGGTAGAATAGCTCCTCTTTTCATCCTACCTTAGTAAAGAACCAGGTACAGAAGTCAAGCTACTAAGGATAGAGTGCGCTGGATATGAGGGATTCCTGTAGGTCTACATGAGCCTGAATAGCGGAGTTCACTGCCTCCAAGTCTTACTCATGGTCATGTGAATGGGGCTACTGACTACCCGCTCCCCTCTTAGAGTTGTTCTGATCATCATCACCCCTTAATAAGGCTATTTAAGTGTTTTTGGTTTCGTGTTTTTAAACCACCCTAGCTGAGTGTAACATGAGCTTCATCCAAAGTTGACACCACTGTGCATAAACTACTTGCTCTGTTTCACCACATAGACATCATTTTTGTTGTGAGTGAGCAGAGCCATATGGTCAAAACATATCCCACATACTGCTGTGGATGTGAGGATGAAATGGCAGGAAAGCACGTTATACGATACCTGACCCTTGGTCCAGCTCTGCATGGTACCAGCTCTCCAAGGTCTTAGACAGAAGTCTTTCACAGTAGTGCTGTCTTAGATCCTTTCACTGGTGATGCCATGGACTCAGCCTGGACTCTTGTACACGCAAAGCATATGCTTTACCAGTCAGCTTACTCAGCTATGGGTCCTTGCCTTTGTACCCTGATGCATTATCATTTAGAATAGGTTGGCTTAACTCAGCTGTGCATCAGTTGACTAGCTGTGAGTGAAGTACTTAAATTTAACTTGAACATAAATTTAAATATGTGGCAAGGACAGCCATTTTTAATGAATTACTTAATTTGTTCAGGCTAATAGCAAATCAAATACAATGGAAACAAATAGGTAAACCCCAAAAGATATCTCTCCCATTATGACACTTTGGGGCCATTCACACGACTTACCGGGTGGGCAGGTGGGTGGGGGGAAGGCTTCCCAAGCCTTGCCTTCCCACCATACGATCATTTGGTCCTCAATGGGAGCGTGGAGCACTCCCACACGATCAGACCTGCTCCATGCAGTGCGGAGCAGGGTGGATTGATCTGAGGATGGGATCAATCGTTATCCTGGCCTCCGTGAAGCCCACAATCTACCACACTACATGCATGATGCTTTGGGGGATTATGCCAGGAGATGGACAATCTAGGCACCCATCTCTGTGTCTGCTGGGGTCAAACACAGCCCCAGCAAACACATGAGCAGTTAAGCTCAGGTTAAGAGATCACTCACTCCTTTAACCTCAGCTAATAGCCAGGTTTGAAAGTGGGGATAGGTGACACTGCCCCACTGGGATCAGGCCCGTTCCCCGCAGTTTTCATACACAGCGTAACCTGGGCTGGACATCCCTAGCCTGGGTTAGGCTGTGTGTGAGAACAGCCTCAGTATCTAATGCTTTGCAGTTTCTGTTATTAGTAGAGAAAGGAAAGCTCTTATTTCTAGCAATTAAGTTTCATTGGGGAACAACTGCTTTCTCACATAAGCAAGGGAAATAAAGGAACTCAAGTGACAATTCTAATCACACACACACACACACCTTTATTAATACAATTGTTAATACTCTTGACATCTTGGCAGAAAGCATTTGGGCAAAATATTAACATTTTTGCTTTTCAAAGTGCTGATTCTAATTTATTTATTTTTTAAAAAAATAAGGTAGTTGAAGGAGAAGGCAGTGAAATCGTGTCAGTGGAATATAGCTGATATTCCAATGTGAAGAAATACAATTTCATTAAACCACTTGCTCCAAATTTTATGAAACCATACTAACAACATAATCCCATGTGTGTCTACTCAGAAGTAAGCCCAACTGGTTCAATGGAACGTACTCACGGGCAAGTGTGCATAGGATTGCAGCCTGGCCTACGGACAAAGGCTTGAAAATGACTTCTGTTTCACTGCACTTAAATTCAATAATACCAATTAGATAAAAATCCATGACAAAGTTCTCAAATAAGAGTTTTGATTGAAACTGTTTAAATTCTGTACGGTAAAGGTAAAGCGTGCCATCAAGTCGATTTCGACTCCTGGCGCCCACAGAGCCCTGTGGTTGTCTGTGGTAGAATACAGGAGGGATTTACCATTACCATCTCCCATGCAGTATGAGATGATGCCTTTCAGCATCTTCCTATATCGCTGCTGCCCGATATTGTACTGGTGGGGATTCAAACTGGCAACTTTCTGCTTGTTAGTCAAGTATATAATGAAGGAATCCTCCTTACTATACATCATCTCTGTGTGATGATAAGCTGCTCTTAAAAACAGGATGCTGGGCTGCAATGTCTGATTTAGCAGGGCTCTCTTCGTATTCCCAGGTAACTCAAAAATAAACATTCAGATAAAGCTAGAAAAATAATTGTATTATAATCTAAGATTACATTATACTAACCTGTTCAAGGACTGGGGAGGTTCTGTTCTTTGTCTCTCCACTGGGCATGACAGACAGGGCCTTCTCTGTGGTGATGCCAACATTATGGAGTAACTTTCCCAAGAGATAGCTGCCTGGCTTACCTCTCCCAACAGAGCCTAAAATAACTATACTTCAGTGAGATTTGGGGGGTACTGCATCTTAATAGTTGTTGTGGGTGCTGCTGTTTTAAATGTTTGCTTGCTGAGGTTTTAAAATGGCATGTGGTGTTTGACTAAAATGAATTGTTGGCATGTTGATCATGTTGTTAATGTGGGCATCTTGTCCACCCAGGGGGTGTGCCACATCAAAGGGGCCCTGTCTCTGCATCCCTGGAGTAAAGAAGTCAATGAAGCAGCAAGGGCTTCAGGCCCAGGAAGTTTTTCACACCCGACTTTTAGTTCACATCTCCTCCAGAATGGAAGGGATGTATGTTACCCTGAAGTCCCTGTGAGCTATCAGGGAGCACTTAACACACAATTCGGGTTTTTCATCACGTGTTAGAAAGTCTAGCCTGATTTATATCCAAGGGGGAAAAAATCCACTTTTTGTATGGGTTTTTTGGGCAACTTCAAACTTGCAGTAAACCCACAGTTAAGCCTGCTGTGTGGGAAAGCTCCAGAAAAGGGCACACATTGAGGACATTCACACAATCAAAAACTGTGTTTTACCCGGGTTTGGGAGTTGTGTGTGCTCCCAATTTTCAGTTGTGTGCAAGCAAGGTTAGAGGAAAACCTGCTCACTGCACCATTTTGGCATGCTTCAGTGTATCTCTCGTACCTAGACTTTGTCATTTTCCTGTTCCTGACCTGCTTGGAAGAGAAACATGGCCAGAAATTAAACCCGCTGCATCTCCCCAGAGATGGCATTCTACATATACAGTGCCAGCACCAAAAAGCCCCGTCCCTGCTCATCATGTATGGTTGAGTTCATGGCATCCATAGAGCAGAGCTCAAGAAGCTGACCTTAAGACCCAAGGAACATTTCTGTGGGCACACAGATGGCCCTTCAAGTACCCCAGCTTCAGTCCATGTAGGGTTTTACAGCATAAAACCATTTGGCTCAAAAGCAAGTTAGTAACCAGTGAAGCTGCCTCAGAATAGGTGTTACAGTCACGTATCATTTGTATTTGCATACAATTGAATATTCTTGTGGCGACATTCTGAATTAGCTGAAGCTTCTAAATGCACCCCTACACAGAGCACACTGCAATAGTCTAACCTGGTTGTGACCAACACAGGGTTACTGACATTAGATCTGCTTTCTCCAGGTTGGGCCACAACTGGTGCACCAACAAGTAAAATGCAGTCCTGGACAGCATCACCTGGACATCCTGGGATAATGTCAGATCCCAAGCTTTGAACTGATCCCTCAAGGAGGCCACAACCCCCATTAGAACAATGCCACCCAGATTGCTATGTTTGCTCAACCAGAATGTCAGCTTCTTTGTCCTCATCCTGACCAGTGCCACCTGCAGAGGAGGAGGGATGTTGCCTTCATACCCAGCTTGTGGGCTTCCCAGAAGCATCAGGCAGGATTGGGACTTGGATGCTGGACTAGATGGACTACCGTTGTTCTTATGTTATCGTGGAAGTTATTTGAAGAAACTTGTCACCATTTGTTTTACAAAGCTATTTAGCTTAGGCAATCCATCCTTTTCTATCCCTACACTGCAAAGTTCTCCTTCAAACTAGTTTATGGATTCCACATGGTTTTTGAACCGTATTTAACTTCCTTAAATGATCTCAACACCTCATCATTTTCTTAACTGAAATCTAAAAAAAGAATGAATTACATTAAGCTCCCCCTGTGCTTGTAGAATACCCTATTTTTAGATCATATCTTCAAAATGTACCGCAGTTTATAATTTGCTTTCATTCTTTTTTTATGCTCTGCTGTGTGATACATTGAGACGCCTGATAATTTGCTTGATAGGTGTTTGTGTTGACAATGTCAGTTTAAGTAATCAAGCCATGTAGCTGATTAAGGCGGCTTCATGTTTTCCCTGAAATAAATCCTCAGATTTATCTTTTAGTGACAGATGTTTGTTTGCTTCCTAAATACCACAGTGAGTCATGACTGGTAAGACTTCCTATTCTTGGTGATCACACCACACTGCACAGTATTATTTTAAGTCATATTTTGTAAAATAGCATGCCAATATTTGTGCCATAAAATTCCTGTGTAGCAATTTTACTAATGTTCTTCACCTTCAGCTACACATATGATACTTTTCATGACATCATCCAATGCAGCAGGATGTTGTATGTAGTGAAAGGCAACATCCCATCTCAACTTGGAACTTAATCCATTTCTGAATAAGAAAGACCAGGACCAATCCAGATGTTTCCCACCATCTCTCCACCTCAAGCCTTGTTCCATCTCATTGCCCTTCTGCTCATGTTTCCCAAACTTATTTTAAGTGGGAAGGAAGGAACCAGCAGCAAGGAATGGCTGGGAACAGCAGAAGACCCATTTTTAACTTTCCAGTGCCCTTGTTTACAAAATGGAGTCTTCTGAGCTCATTTACACCAGGAATGCTGGGATTTGTAATTTTATTGCCTCCTAGCTTAGTGGATGGAGTCAAAAGAATTAAATTCATGCATTCCAGTGCCCTTGATTGTGACTGAAGCTTCTGAGCATTCTTAGCAATCTCAATTTTGTCACCAAGAATACAGAGATGCAAGGTGGAACAAGAAAGGCCTTCTGTCCCCATCCTTCTCTCCTCCCCGTCACATGTTAAGTTTGAGAAAGAGGGAGGCAGGAAACTGGCAACAGAGAAGGCTAGGGGCACCAAAGCAATCAGCACCCAGGCAGACTGATTAGAAACTGAACAAATTTTAGAGAAGAACTTGTTGGCTGAAAATTTGGACATATTACCTGAATTTCTAAATGTCTCAGTTCAGGAAAATCTTCTCTATCTTAGTTGTGTGTGAAGAACTCAGCAATATGGGCTGGGCAGTTCATTCCCATGCAATTGATATCTTTCCTCCTGGGATGTTCACCATGAGAAGGGGGGAGGTCTATGCAATCTGTACTGCCATTGGTTGCATTGTTCACCTGCAGATCTCTTATCAGCTGTTTGAGATATGTTTTAAAGTTTAAGGTGTTAATGTTTACTGTCACTTATTTTAAACTGTTTAAATATATTTAATGGGGTTTTTAAAAAATTGTTTGTTATAATTATGTACACTGTCCAGAGATATGTATATGGGACAGTATAAAAATGTGTGTGGGGTTTTTTTTAAAGAAATATGAAAAATGGCTCCCATGCAGCAAAGTGTGACTGGAACCCCAGTTTCTGCCGCTTTTAGAAACCTCATAGGAACTGATTATCAGCAACATGCCTTTCTTGGGACTAGTATCAATGCGCTTTTAATAGTGATTCATAGGGCTGGGCTATTGGAACTATCAGAAGCCCCGATAGTACCATTCCCTCCCTCCACCATGGGGAGATAGCCGATCATGGGGCAAACAGTACATTGTGTGTGGGGGGTGGGGTGGGTGGAGGTTCTCCAAGTCCCGACCCAGCACTGGCAAAGGGAAGGCTAGGCAGGTGGGGAGAATGCTGGGAGTGTCTGTGGGGAGGGCAGGGTCTTTCAGGAGAAGCTGGGGATGAGCATGGGAAGGCTGGGGAAGAGCACAGGGATGCCTGTGGACTGTAGTTCCTCCCAGAGCTTTTCCCATGGGAGATAACACCATGGGATAATTCTCCTATGGGAGAACCCCACTTGCCCAGCCTTCCTCGTGTCACTGCAGGGTCGGGTTTTAATGAACACCCACCTACTATTGTAGTGCCTGTGGCAATTGTGATCAGCTGCCTCCCCATTGGTGGGGGGGAGGGAAAGGAAAATGGCAGTATCAGGAGTTCTGGTACTCCTGATAGCACAGACCTAGCAATTTATGTCTGAAAAAGCATGGTGCATAGGTCATTTAAGATGACAATGTACAGACTTGTTGCACTGCTGAAATGTATTGGTCCTGTGGACAAGAGCCCACTAAGTTTGGAAGGTGGCAAGACGAGGTGAGGTGAGGCAAGGCACCACAGACAGTTCAATGGGAAAAGCTGATCCAACAACAGTTAGAGGTAGACTGACCTCTTCAATACTTTTGGGTGGAGGCTAGTCCTTGTGGGCCTACCTCCCTGCCTCAAAAATAGAAGCCTTAATGGAGCAAGTCATCTGACCTGGAGTCTGGCACACCCCTTCTCTCTTCTGATCCTTCCTAGCCTGTTGCTGATGTGCAGATATCTGGAAATGCAACAGTGTAGTGGAGGTAAGCTTCAGGGGGCTGAGGTTCTAAGGGTGCCATTTTAGGGGGTTCAGGCTCTAACGGTGCTGTTTTGGAGGGCTTCAGTTCTGGGGCTCTTTCTGTCAGGGTGTGGGCCTGGGTCTAGTGCTGATCCTGCCTCCTCAGAGTCACTACTCAGGCTATCAGGTCACGACAGTGTCCATCTGACTGGGTTCAATATGTAGTAATTATAATAACATTTCTTCCATGTACACCTGTTCAAAAACCTTCAGTGCTTTAAGAGTAATAAAAAGAGGCAGGCCCTGCCTGCAGACTCACAACCTAAAAGGAACAGAAGTCAGGGAAAGGGAGTGTGACATAAAAGGGTTAGGTTAATGAAAGAGAAGATGATCGGGGAAGAAAGGCCCACGGAAAGAGAGAGGTCTCTTCAGCCACTGGTTAAAGCTAGGGACAGATGGAGAGTTCCATATGACAAGAGCCAGGGCACACTCAAGAAGATATGCATAAAGTCATTCTGAAGTGACATTTGCATGCCTTATCAGGCACAGAGTGTCAGTAAAAAGTAGCATCATATGCAGCTATGAGGCTGCCGACTTCTACAGTCTTTAAGCGGATACCATACTCTCCAATTGCCCCCCTTTTTCTAGTCTTTGTCCTTTTTTCTAGTCAAGTTCCTTTGCTGCCATCTCCAAGATAGAGCTGAGAGAAACTCCTGTCTGTAGCCTTGGACAAGCCGCTACCAGTCTGTGTAGACGATACTGAGCTAGATGGACCAATGGTCTGTCTCAGTATAAGAGAGTTTCCTATGTTCCTATTTCCTAACATCACTGCCCCTATTTAGTGCCTTCCTTTCTTCCTGGGATGCCTTGTTAAAATTATCAGTATGAGTTTCAAGAGTTATTCTTCAGGGTTTAGCTGTTTCCACATTCTTTACCTTTACCTTACTTGGGGTGGCGGGGGGTCAGGACCTGAGAGATGGTTTAGATCTTTCCCTATTCTGGGAGTAGTTTGGGAGTGCTCTTGGACCCAAAGCTCTACCTGGTTTCTCAGGCTGAGGCAGTGGCCAGGAGCTCTTTTTATCAGCTTTGGCTAATACAACAGCTACGTCCATTTCTGGAAGTAAAGTGTGCTGTCAAGTCGATTTCTACTCCTGGAGACCACAGGGCCCTGTGGTTTTCTTTTGGTAGAATATAGGAGGGGTTTACCATTGCCTCCTCTCACGCAGTATTTGATGATGCCTTTCAGCATCTTCCTATATTGCTGCTGCCCAATATAAGTGTTTCCCATAGTCTGGGAAACATACCAGTGGATATTTGAACTGGCAACCTTCTGCTTGTTAGTCAAGCATTTCCCCGCTGTGCCACTTAAAACAGTGGTACATATGCTGGTAACTAGTGATGTGCGGTTCGGTCCGGATCCGGATCGGTTCGTCCCGAACCGGTCCGGATCCGGCGGTTCGATCCCGGACCGAATCGGGCCCTTCTGGGACCGATCCGGACCGAATCCGAGTCGGTTCGGCTCCGAACCGGCTCGGGTTTCCCGAACCGGTTCGGGAGTTCAATTGAGTCTCTGGAGTGTCCCTTTAAAGTTTGAAGTGTGTCCTCCATTTTGTGGCTCATTCCTGAAACTTTTGCTCCTAGCATCCATTTTGTGATGCTATTTTCAGGCATTGTATTGGCTGCGCTATTGATCCTTTGATTGGCCAGAATGAGTCCTTTGGTCTGGTAGGCTGCTTGGCTGTTGCACTGTTGAGAGCTGGCACCCTGTTGGCCGTGGGGGAGTGCAAAGGTGGGGGCTCCCAAAGGAGGGAATTTCAAACCTATATAAACCCAAGCCTCTTCTCTGGAAACTTCTCTTGGCTGCAGTTGTGGGATCATCTCTGAGACCTTGCTTGCTCTTTTGCTGCTGGTGTCTGCTGTGAGTCCCTGCTGACTGTGTGTCACATTAGTGTGTGTCTGTCTCTCTGCTCTCTGTGTGTGTTGTTGTGTGCCACCTTGTCCATCTGCCCTCTGTCTGTCTCTGTCCAAACCTCTTTAATACTTTCCCCTCAACTTTTTCCAACTTTTCCTGTTGTGTGTTTTCTGTTCTCTTCACCCTTTCTCTCTCAACCCTTCTTCCAAAGTTTTGGCTTTCCCTCCTTCCCCCCCCCCACCCCCCTCTTCTGCATTGCTTTCCTGTTTTTGTGCCTTGCCTGACTTTTGTTCCACTTTTTGAGTTGCATTCAATTATTGCTTCTGTGTAAATTTATATATTTGCTGATTTTGGTTTTTAATTAATAGCTATTGTTATTGCTGGCTGCCTGTCTGAGTTGTGTTTCTGAGGATTTAGTTTATATTATTGCTGCAATTTGATTCCTTGTGTTCTGATTTTGATTGTTAATTTGTTCCCCTCTGGCCCTGCTCCTAGCTTCCCCCCTCCCTCCCTCCCTCCCACCCAGATAAGATTGTTTCCCTCCTGTGCTGCTGCCTGTTGAGCCTTGCATTCTTTGGATTTCTTTGTGGAATTAGGTTCTGGTTTTGGTTTTGCTCCCTGTGTGTGTCACCCACTCCCCCAGTCCCTCCCCCTGGTAGTTGTAAACCCCCCCCCCCCGCCCTGAGACTTTCTGGCTGCCCTTTGGTTTCCTTTTTTTTACTTTGTGTATAGATTGTTTGGATTCAAATTTGATTGTTCCCCTGTGGTCCTGCTCCTAGCTTCCCCCCTCCCTCCCCTCCAGAAACCCACTCCCCCCACTGCCACCTCCTCCTCCACTCCTGCCCTGCCTGCCCCCTCCCACCCAGACTGAGTGTTGTTCCCCATCCTCCCTGGTGCTGCTGCTGCTGCCTGTTGAGTCCTGTCTTAGTTACTTTGGTTTTTTGTGTGAAATCAATTAGCTTCTTTTGGTTCTGGTTTTGCTGTGTGTGTGTCCCATTCCTCCCTGCTGGTTGTTGTTGGTTCCTCTCCCCCCCCCCAGACTTTCTGCCCATTGTTCCCAGGTGTTGTTTTTTTTTTTTACCCCAGGCCCCCTGCCACAGACTAGCCCCCAACCACACACACCCTCTCTGCTCCCCCCACCCCACCTCTTTTCCTCCTTGCCCCCGACTCTCTCCACTCACCCCAGGCCCCCTGCCACACACTAGCCCCAACCACACACACCCTCTCTGCTCCCCCACCCCACCTCTTTTCCTCCTTGCCCCCGACTCTCTCCACTTACCCCAGGCCCCCTGCCACACACTAGCCCCCAACCACACACACCCTCTCTGCTCCCCCCACCCCACCTCTTTTCCTCCTTGCCCCCGACTCTCTCCACTCACCCCAGGCCCCCCTGCCACACACTAGCCCCAACTACACACACCCTCTCTGCTCCCCCACCCCACCTCTTTTCCTCCTTGCCCCCGACTCTCTCCACTTACCCCAGGCCCCCTGCCACACACTAGCCCCCAACCACACACACCCTCTCTGCTCCCCCCACCCCACCTCTTTTCCTCCTTGCCCCCGACTCTCTCCACTTACCCCAGGCCCCCTGCCACACACTAGCCCCAACCACACACACCCTCTCTGCTCCCCCCACCCCACCTCTTTTCCTCCTTGCCCCCGACTCTCTCCACTTACCCCAGGCCCCCTGCCACACACTAGCCCCAACCACACACACCCTCTCTGCTCCCCCCACCCCACCTCTTTTCCTCCTTGCCCCCGACTCTCTCCACTTACCCCAGGCCCCCTGCCACACACTAGCCCCAACCACACACACCCTCTCTGCTCCCCCCACCTCTTTGGACCGCTGCTACTGCTGTGTCCTCCCCCCACACCTGAATCCCCCCTCCCTGCTGCGCTGCGCTTCTCCTCTCTCCTCTTTCTCTCTATCATCTCTCTTTCTCCTCTCTCTCTCTTTCTTTTCTCTCTCTCTCCTCTCTTTCTCTTTGTCCCTGCCCCCCCTCTCTTTTCTCTCTCTCTTAGTCTTTTCTCTCTCTGCTCCCCTTCACTTTCCACCTCCTCTCCCACAGCTGCAGCCACACACAGTAGCCTACCCACCTGGCGGCTGCCATCGGTTTTTTTTTCTTTTTATAGTTTTTGGTTGATTTTGTCTCTGCTTGGGGGTGAGTTGAGCGACACAAACAGTGTTGTCTCCTCACTTCTGCCCCTCCATCGTTGTTGAACTACCCCGGTTGCCTGTGTGCCTCGTGCGGCCGCCCTGCTGTGTCTCAGCCCAGGGTGGCTGGCTGGCGGCGGCGAATCCGTGACCAGCAGTGAGCGGCAGGAGAAGGACCGGAAGAAGAGGGGTTAGTGCGTGTGCGATTGTGCACCTTTTGTTGCCCCTTTCTCTCCCTAGCTGGCGGTTTTAAATAGGGACACCCCTATTCTGAAATGCATTTGGGTGTGGGGAGGAGGGAGGGAACCTTGGAGAGGAGATGTACTGTTGTAAAACTTGTGTCTTCATGCCCATGCCCAGTAAAGAAATTGCTGCTGTGTGTTGCGTTGCATTGCATGCGTCTTGCAGGTGGTTTTTGAACAGGTGCCTTCCAGAGTGCTTCCTTGCCTCTGGGGCAGTCTGAGTGGGGTCCAGGGTTCTGATGCGATGCTGCCACTGCTGGGCCCATGCCATGCCAGAGTGCTTCCTTGCCTCTGGGGCAGTCTGAGTGGGGTCCAGGGTTCTGATGCGATGCTGCCACTGCTGGGCCCATGCCATGCCAGAGTGCTTCCTTGCCTCTGGGGCAGTCTGAGTGGGGTCCTGGCTGGTCTCTGATGCTGCCACTACATGCTGGGCCCATGCCATGCCAGAGTGCTTCCTTGCCTCTGGGGCAGTCTGAGTGGGGTCCTGGCTGGGCTCTGATGCTGCCACTACATGCTGGGCCCATGCCATGCCAGAGTGCTTCCTTGCCTCTGGGGCAGTCTGAGTGGGGTCCTGGCTGGGCTCTGATGCTGCCACTACATGCTGGGCCAATACACACGCATGATGATGATCATGATGTTCAATCCATGAGGCTGCCATCAAGTGTTTGCTGCTGCTTGCTTGCCATGGCATTGGGCAGGCAGAGTCACAGAGTGGGTGGGTTCAACCTCTGTGTTGGTGTGACTGGGTTCTGGTTTTGGTTGTGTGCAATTTAGAGTCACTAAATAGGCTGCATTGAGTTTGAACCACCCCCCAGAACCCACACTTTGTGTTCCAGTTCACTAAATAAGGGTTTCCTCCTTTGATCTGCAGGTTCCCAAGCGTTGACTGCATCCCTCCCCCACCCCCGGTAGGTGCTGTGCCCTCCCCCCATCCACTCCCCCCCCCAAAAAAGCTAAAAACTTGCCACCCACACCACAACTACTCCACCCAACTGCCCGTGCCACCCTCCCACACCGGGGTTCCACCCTTTAACCCCCTATTTTTCTAAAAAAAACCCCTCCCAGACCCATCTCCCCAATTGGCTTGGTGGTTGACTCCCAAATTCAAAAAGGACACCCTCCCCCTCACTTCGATTGGCTTCCCCCCCCATATCAAAAAGTCTTCCTTTCCCCCCCATTGGCTTCCTTTTTTCAAAACAAACTTCCCCCCCGCCGCCTCCAAATCAGCTGCCTTTTTTTTGGCCCCTAAGCCCCTCCAAATTATTTTTTTGACCCTGTCTGGCCTTCCTCCTAAAGTCTCCCTCCTTCTGACCTAGCAGCATGTCTGAGCGCCGTGTGGCGGGCAGGGCTCGCTCAAGGCTGGCAGGCAGAGGTGGGAGAGGCCAGGTGCGGGGTGCGCCTGCGGCACGGGGAGGGAGAGGACGCGGGGAGCCTGAGGACACCCCAGTTCTCCCCATTGGAGAATTCTTTGCTCCGGCCCCATCTTTGGTGAGCAGGATTCAGTTCCCCACGCCTGCTGCCGCCAATCGCGGCAGAGGCAGAGGCACTGTTAGGGCTGTGGCGGGTCCCTCCTCGCCGGCGGCACCAGGTGCTGCTGAGCTACCGCCAGTTGTTGAGGTGGAGGAGACTGTGGAGTTGGAAGAGCAGGTAGAGGGCGGTGAGGACCGTGCGGCTGGCAGCGATGCAGCCAGGTTCTCCCTCCCTCTGGGGCCCCTTCCCCCTATCCTTTCGCCGCTCAGTGGGGCCCCCCCTCGTGAAGCCCGACACTCTGGTGGGGAGCGGTCTGGCGAGGTGGTGGAGGAGAGGCCTGCCTCTCCGATGCCAGTTCAGCCGGGCCCTTCCTCCGCTGTGGAGGGCGGAAGGGGCGGGTTGGGTGGCAGCAGTGGGCAGGCAGCGGCGGCCGCCCCCCCCCCTAGGACTGCAGCCACCCTGCGAGAAACGGCCTAGGACGGCGCCCAGGGCGCAGGAGGCCAAGGGCAGTGGTGCATGGGTGCATTTTGAGGTTCCTCAAGATGACCCATTCCACGCCCGCTGTGTCCACTGCAGGATGCTTGTCAGCCGTGGAAGGGACCCTGCGCACCTGGGTACGACGCCTATGTGGAGACACCTAGAGCGTCACCACCCAGGTCTCAGGGGACAGGCTGGCAGCGCTAGTGCGCCTTGTGCATCTGCCACTAGGGCGGGCAGCGGCAGTGTGCCAGCCAGCAGGCAGGCTACACTGCCCGTCCAGCGGTGGACGCAGTCCTCGGGCAGCCAGCGTATTGTTCGCGTGGACCATCATCACCTCACCCGCCTCATAGGGGAGATGATTTCCACCGATGACCAGCCGTTTCAGGTGGTCGAGAACAACGGCTTCCGCCGTATTCTCCAATACCTGGCTCCCGAATACGTCATCCCCTCAAGGACGACGTTCAGCCGGAACGTGGTCCCCTCCCTGTACCGCCGGTGCAGGGAGCTCGTGTCGGCCGAGCTGCGTGCAGCTCCGGCCGGGACAAGCGTGCATTTCACGACTGACCTCTGGACCAGTGTCAGTGGGATGCACGCTTCTTTCCTGGCCCTCACTGCCCACTGGTGGGGACCGGAGAGTGAGGGGACCTCCGCGGGCGATGCTTCCGGGTCCGGCGCGGCTCCCGATGCACTACGGCACAGGTGGGCCGTCCTGCACGTGGAGACGATGGACACGAGGCACACCGCGGAGGAGGTGGCGGCCGTACTCGACCGCCAGATAGAGGAGTGGATTGGCGGGTGTCCACACCTCTCCCGCGGCTTCATTGTCACCGACAATGGAGCCAACGTTACCGCCGCTGTCGAGACAGTCATGGACTGTGTGAACATACGGTGTATGGCACACACGCTCCATCTGACCGTCAGGGACGCCCTTGGCCTTAAGGAGCTGAGGGCGTCCCAGGAGAAGGGGGCCCGCCCCATCGCAGGTGCTGTTGCTGCCACGGCCACGCTTGTGGATAAGTCCCGCAAGCTGGCCGCCCACTTCCACCGCAGCGAGAAGTCCAGGAGACTGCTTCGCCAGAAGCAGGATGACCTTGGCCTTCCTCGCCATCTCATCCCTACGGATGTGGAGACGCGGTGGAACTCCACCTTCCTCCTGTTCCAGCGCCTGTTGGAGCAGGAGAGAGCCCTTGTCGCCCTGGCGAGGGACGAGTCCTTGGATGTCTGCGACTTCTCGAACGCAGAGTGGAAGCAGATGTCCGAGGCGGTGTCGGCACTCGAGCCCTTCCAGCTTGCCACGAAGGGCTTGTGTGGCGACACCACTCCCTTGAGCCAGGCGCTGCCCACAGCTGTTGGTCTCGAGAAGCTGATGGGTGGACTCCATATCTCTCTGACCACGCCAGAGGGTCGTGCTCTGGCTGGGAGGCTGAGGTCTGGGGTTGACAAGCGGCTCGTTGATGTGCTGGGAGACAGGGAGGAGTATGTCCTCGCTTGTCTCTGTCACCCAGCCCTCAAGGGCAATGCCGTGAGTGCCGACGACTTGCCCAGGTGGAAGGGCATCCTGGTCGAGAAGGTTAGGGAGGAGGAGGCCGCTAGGGCCCGCAGAGACCAGGGTGTTGGTAGTGGTGCGGGGGCAGCCCTCGCGGCCCAACCCGCACCCAGCAGCAGCATGGGCGGCCAGCCGGCGTCAGCTTCCCCTTCCCCTCCCTCTTCCCAGTCCAGCAGCGCGGCATCCCAGGCGGCGCCATCGCAGCAGCCATTTGCTACCGACTCGAGATCCGCCCAGTGGTTTCAGCGGTTCTGCTATGGCGCCATGCCTGGTATGCGGGAGGCTCGACCTGCCAGGCCCCCCTCCAGTGCTGAGCAATGCGTTGCGCAGTACTTGGAGGAGCCTGTGGAGGGAGACGGCGTGGACTGCGCACAGTTCTGGGCGAGCCGCCGCCAAGTCTGGCCGGACCTGGCGGTGGTGGCTGTGCGCCTCCTCTCCTGCCCCCCAACCAGTGTCCAGAGCGAGCGGGTGTTTTCACGTGCCGGGGACGTGGTGACACCCTCTCGCTCCCGCTTGGACCCTGGTCTGGTGGAGCAGCTGGTCTTCCTTAAGGTGAACCTCCCCTTGTTGGGCTACCCCAAGCTTGAGTTTGAGACGGGCGAGTGATTACCGTGGGTTGCCCCATGGTTGGTCACCTGCCTGGCTCGACCTCTGCTTATCCCTACCCTCCCCCCTTCCACCTCTAGCTGAGCTGACGTGACAGATGCTGAGCCGTGCCAGCCAGTCGCAGCGTGTAGTGTGCCCACACAGAGATGCAGTTGTAGTAGTAGTTGTAGTGCTGCGACTGGCCAGATGTTTACAATGCCCACGCCCACCTAAAAAGAAACCCAATGCTGACCAGCACAGGCCCTTTATCTATCCACCTGTCAGCATTTGGGGACCTGGCGTGGGCACGGCACACCCCCCCAAAGTAGCACAGCCCACGGAGTACTAGACTTAGCGGCAGCGGCGGGTATACGTTCAAAAATGCAGTGTAGATATGTAAATACTGTATGTAAATAAACATGTAAATAATTTTTTCTTTAAAAACCCCATGTCAAAATCAAGCCTCAAAATTATGCAAAAGAAAGAAAAAAAGGTGACAAAGGGAGAACAAAATGATGAATGCCAAATGAATTGATTTTATTGAAAATGTCACCAGAAATCATGTGTGGGGGGCTTGGTTTACATGGAGAAAATGATTGGGTGATTTTTTGAAATGAAACGAATGAATTATTATCATCTTATGTTCATCTTGATTGTGGTCACTGTTGATGTTGGCTGATGGCAAAAAACCCAAAACCATCAGAATAGCAATGAACTGGCTGCCAACACAACATATTGATTGATAACTGTGCAGGGGGGGAATTGGGTCTGTGTGTGTGTGTGTGTGTGGTGCAGGCTCAGTCTGTCTCTTCCTGTTGTGTGTCTGTCTGTCTGTCTGTCTGTGTGAATGGATGCCTAGCACTGTCTCTGTGTGTGGATGCTTTCTGTGTGTAGTGTGGTGTGTGTCTGTCTACATGTTTTTTTCCTCCCCCCTCCAACTCCCTCCATCCTTCCCCTCTCATCCTCTCCCCTTCCTCTTCACCACCTTCCATCCTCCCTCCCTTCCAGCCCACCACCGCCTCAACTGCCCCCAACCCCGGTCTGGCAGATGATGAGAGTCTGGTCTCTCCCACCGAAGCACACACGTGAGCACGTGTGTGCACAAATATGTGGCTGACCAACTCTGAGCCGGACCCTCCCCCCTTCAATCCCCTCTACATCCCTCTCCCCCTTCCCTTTCCTCCCCCCTGCCTCCCAGCCTCCCTCCCTGCCTCCCTCCCCCCTCCTAGCTAGCAGCGCACACATACACACACAAAACACCTGTGGTGGCAAACACCACCAGCACACATGCACTCACACTGGTGCCACCACCTCTGCCTTGGGCCTCTGTGTCCTTGAGCAGATATGTGGTGGTGGACCAGAGAAGCATTTCTTTCCAGCAAGGCAAAAGGCATGCACTCACTGCACACACACACACACACACACACAAAGAGGTGAAGACGAGAAGAGGCAACTTCTAGAACCAGCAGCAGCAGGTGAGTGTCGTGTAATTGTGTTGCTTCCCAAGGCCACTGCCCATGCTCAATGCTCAGTCTGCTGAAACTAAAGAACTAGCTACAGTCACCCTTCCTCACATGCAGCTCAGCTCAGCTCAGCTCAGCTGCACAGCACACTGACTAACTAGACACTACAGCTGGTGGTAGAAAAAACAGAAGTCTAGATTCTAGAAGATGTCCTGGTGGATTTTAAACTTTCAAATCTGTGCTAGGATTGCCTCGCCCGCCTCCTCCTCCTCCTCCTCCTCCTCCTGCCTGTAATTGTGCCCTCTCCCCTTGCAGTTGCGCCGTCGTGATGGGTTGGTGATGTGCGTGCGCCGTCTACTTGTTAGCTCTCTCCTCCTCATGTTGGCTGGGCTTGCCAGGCACTGGCTGGCAGCAGCTGTTGGCTGTGTGCTAGGCTCAGGCTGTGGCGCGCGTGACTGGACTGGGAATGTTATTGTAGCGGCAACACTGGCTGTGGTGGTAGCAGTAGTAGCTGTTGTTGTTGCTGGGCTGGTGGCTGCTGGCCTGTGCTGACTCTGCGCACTTGGTCTGGTCTGGTCTGGTCATTGGGATGCAGATGTAGGGTGTGTGTGCATCATCCATGGGGAGCATCAGAGCAGAGCAGAGCAGGTTGGCTGGCTTCTGTCTGTCGGGCCTAGTCAGTGGCAGGCACTGAGTGAGGCGGTGGTTTCTTTGGGCATCACGTCACCCATCATGCGGAGCAGCAGGTCTGCTGCTCTGCTGCTCCGCCTCCTGCTTCTTCTCTGTGTGTGCTGCTCTTGTGCTTAGTGTGCTGCTCCGCTGCTGCTGCTGTGCTGGCAGGCAGCACAGCTGTGGCCTTTTTGTTAGATCAGAGAGTGGGTGTTGTCTCTCTGAGTGTCCTCCTCTTACTTGCTTGGATAGGAGTGGTGGTAGTAGGTAGGCATTAAGATGGACTGACTAGGTGTTACGTGTTAGGGCGCCCAGAGAGAGGCGCCAAAAAGATGGGGTGGCAATTGTTGGGTTGCTCCTAGTATTATTGGTGAATTTCTGAAGAAAATTTTTTTTCCATTGGCTAGAATGGGGGTTCGGGGCTGCCCCAGACCCGCCTCTGTGGGGTGGCAGCACCCCCAAAGTGGGTCCGGGGCCATGGCAAAAATGCCCTCAGTCCCTCCCAGCAATCCCCGTAGAGATAGGAGTGATGGTTCTGTTGTTTTTCTGAGGTGTTCTGAGTGAGTGTGGATTCTGTGATAGCAAATGAGAGTGGATTCATGGTGTCTCATTGGAAATCTCATAAGCTATCATAGAATCTACACTCAGAATACCTCAGAAAAACAACAGAACCATCACTCCTATCTCTACGGGGATTGCTGGGAGGGACTGAGGGCATTTTTGCCATGGCCCCGGACCCACTTTGGGGGTGCTGCCACCCCACAGAGGTGGGTCTGGGGCAGACCCGAACCCCCATTCTAGCCAATGGAAAAAAAATTTTTCTTCAGAAATTCACCAATAATACTAGGAGCCACCAATTGCCTTGGGATTTTTGGGGTGGAGGACACCCATGGGTGGCTACCACCCACCCCAGCTTTTTTGCCCCTAAGGGCTCCACATTGTGAGTTATGGGCAAAAATTTATTTTTTGAAAAAAATTTGTAAAAAATCAGAGGAAGGTCCAATCGACTTGAAATTTGGGTGGCAGGTAGAACACAATGTCCCCTTCAAAACCAGCCACTTTTTGTGATCCGAACCGGTTCGGTTCGGATCCGAACCGGTTCGAAACCGAACCGGACCGGGGGGGTGGTCTGGCAAAACCAAAACCGAACCACCCCGGTCCGGTCCGGACCCGGTTCGGACCCGAACCGAACCGGGAGAACCGGTTTTATGCACATCCCTACTGGTAACCTCCAGGCTTGACTACTGTAATGCACTCCACATGGGGCAGTCTTTGTACATAGTCTGGAACCTACAAATGGTACAGAATGCGGCAGCCAGATTGGTCTCTGGGACAACTCGGAGGGACCACATAACACTGGTTTTACGGGAACTACACAGGCTGCTGATATGTTTCTGGGTGAAATACAAGGTGCTGATTAATACCTATAAAGCCCTTAATGGCTTGGGTCCAGGGTATTTAAGAGAGTACCTCCTCTGTCATGAACTCTGCCACCTGTTACAATCTTCTGGAGAGATCCGGTTATGGTTGCCACTGGCTTGTTTGGTGGCAAGCCAGGACCGAGCTTTCTCTGTGGCTGTCCCAGGTCTTTGGAATATGCTCCCTGATGAAATAAGAGCATCTCCTTCTCTGTCTGTTTTCAGGAAGACCATCAAGACTCACTTGTTCTCACAGGCTTTTAATTAGAATTAATTTTAATAATTTGTTTTAATTGTTTTATGCTACTGTTTTAATTATTTCATGTATTTTAATCTGTGCTGATTTTTAAATATTGTTTTAAATTTTGTACACCGCCTAGATATGTACATATCAGGTGGAATAAAAATAAGATAGATAGATAGATAGATGATAGATAGATAGATAGATAGATAGATAGATAGATAGATGGAATTTATGTAAAATGCTTTCAAAATATGTGTTGAAAAGTGGTATATAAATATTTGTATTAGTAACAGTAGTAGTGGTAGTAATATATCTTGTCTCTGCTTTTAAGTGGTCTCAGGCATGTCATTCTTCTTCATATTTTTAACATGGTAGGGGTTCTCCGCCTTTTTGAACCATGGACTCCTCAGATCCTCAAGTGTTACTCATGGAGCACCACCCCATTTATATAATATATTTTCATGAGGCTCCAAAACAAATTAGAGGGGGGAAGTACCCAAGATATCTCTCTCTCTCTCTCTCTCTCTCTCTCTCTCTCTATCTATCTATCTATCTATCTATGTAATAAATTCGTATATCACCCACTACCGAAGTCTATAGGCAGTTTACAACATAAAACAAACCAAGCATAAAACAAACCAAGAATTTAACCAGATAAAAGCATCCATAAAAACACCAACTAACTATTTATTTAATAAATTTGTTTTCAAGAACTTTGTCTTCAAGGATAATTGTTTTCAAGAACTTCATTCTGGCGCACCAGGAAGCAAATTAAATTCAGTGCAGCAATGATTTTCCATGGACCCAAGATTAAGAATTCCTGACATATGAGAAAGTACTGACAATGATTACAAGACTCTAGTAGCTGTGGAATGCCTCAAGCAATTGATAGGGCTATACAAATGCCAAATATATTGGTGGCGGTACTGCTGCTGAATGGAAATATCTTTAGTAACACAAAACAGCTTCACACCCTTCTCATAATATTTCAGCCAGAACTCTCTAGCTAGTCTCCTATGACACAGAGAGAAGCAAGTTCAAAAACTTGCATTATAAAGACGTTTGGGAGTCACATTTACAAACCATAAGCTGAATGAGAGCTTGTATTAAAAAGCAAAAGTAAGAACTCGAAGCATGTCTACTTTTTTATTAAGACTATTTTACCAATGTTTAAATTATTCTAGCCAGTAGCAGATTGTGCTTTGTAGACTGGTGTGTAGTAAAGATATCTATAAATGTCCAGAGAAATCTCTTATAAGCTGCTGCTCTGGGTAGATTTTTGAGTGAAGATATAGACTTCTGAAAGGTAAAGACTCATGGCCAACTAAGGGTGAGCTTATTATTGGCTGAAATGTACCACACATTCAGCAAGTGTATTTCTGGAAGATAATCTGCCTCCAGAAAGAGAGCTTATTTTAAGGATATATTCTCATTTGTCCAGCTGAAAAATATAAAGGACATATTTAGTGAAATGGAGTAAAGATATGAAATGATTGCTTGCAGACCACCAGCCCTACCTCTGCCTATTAAACAAGAAAGAAATCAAAGACCGAAGAAAGCAAAATGTATGTTGAGAACTTTTAAGACTGTGTGTATTCTCATTTGAAATGGAACTGTACCTGCATAATGTTTATAAATCATTATGTTGGGGTTTACGCAGATGAAATATATGCAGAGGCGTATCTAGAGAAAATAGCGCCTAGGGCAAGCACTGAAATTGCGCCCCCTGTCCAGACATCTGACACCCATCTTTCAGATAACTTTACCATAATATCAGCTCAAAAATACAAATCAAGATCATTAATCTTTTAATATTTCAAAAACTATTTAGCAGTGGACGTAGCCAGACCAAAAAATGCTGGAGAACTACAAATTTCAGTATGCTGCGGCTCATGAAATACCCAAATACTATCTGGAGGTGTACTTGGAAAACTAAACAGAAGTACCTGTCTAATTCTCTACTATGCATTGTAGCATCACCATTACATAAGTTTTAAAAATAAATGGAGAATTTGACTTTTCCCAGATACTCTGAAAATAATTAAAGGATATGCAGAGTAAACTATGTCACTGCTCGGAATATATTCTAGTATTTCAGAAAGACAGTTAAAATGAGAGAAAGGGAGCAAGAAATTTCCAGTGGGCCTTAATACTACGGATTTCACACTGATTCAAAGAAAAACTCACCATTAATAGCCATATTATTAAGACATCACATTTAACTCACTTATCACAAGAAGCAAAGTAAGAGCAAATGAATACAATCCTAGCTCATAAACTTCAGCTCAGTATTCACAAGCCCTGATTCTCTGTACATGGTGCCAATCTGAATATGTGTACAGTGTCTTATATTATATGAATTTTTTTTAAAAAAAAAATTTTACCTGTAGCCCCTTCAGGGGTCTTCCTAAAGGCCGTGGGGGGTCTGCAAAGGTTCCCCCTCCCCCCGCTGGCCTCTAGGGCCTCACAGAGGCCATCTGAGCATGCGTGGTGGCCATTTTGTTTTTGGCAGCCTTTTAAAAAAAATTAATTTTACAAAATGGTGCCCCCCTTCAAGTGGCGCCTGGGGCACGTGCCCTGCCTGCCCTACCCTAGATACGCCCCTGAATATATGACTACAGTATAGCAGTAAACATAATAAAATATCTGAAAGATAGTTCCCTTTCCCCACTATCTAGGAAGGGTTCATAGCTCAGTGATAGGGCACATTCTTTGCATGCACTACTAAGTCCCTGGTACATTCCCTGGCATCTACTACCCTCCAAGTAGGCCAAGAAGGATCCTTGTCTGAAAACATGGAGATTGACTACCTGACAGTAGCTTATATGATGGGCCCTTTCTCATGATCAGGGACCTGGGCAGGACAGTACACAGGGAGGAAGGCTATAGAAGCTTAGCTCTCCTGCAGACAGCCAGGTCCCAGTTGCTGGGTGTGCAGATTGTGCGCCCAGATTATCATCATTATTATTATTTACATTTTATATCCTGCTCTTCCTCCAAGGAGCCCAGAGCGGTGTACTACATACTTAAATTTCTCCCCACAACAACCCTGTGAAGTGAGTTAGGCTGAGAGAGAAGTGACTGGCCCAGAGTCACCCAGCTAGTATTATGGCTGAATGGGGATTTGAACCCGGGTCTCCTCGGTCCTAGTCCAGCACTCTAACCACTATGCCACACAGGCTCCCGATGATCTGCTGCTGCCCTAGGCAGTGTGAAGTTGCAGGGGCTGGGACATGTCATTCCAGCCCCTGGAAGTTACACAATGCACTCAGCGAGTGCATGGTGCATAGTGGGGATCTCCCCAGCAATGGGCGGAAGCCCCTAAGTGTCTGCACAGGCTGAAAGCAGCCAGTGCTGACACATATACAGGGTTAAGGGAGCATTTGCTCTCTTGACCTCATTTAACAGCTGGGCTTCATAGCTGGGTCTGCCACCAAGGCGCCACTGGGAGCCATGCAGCTCTCAGTAGTTCTCATGGGCAGACAAACCTGGGTTTGACTGCCTTAGCCTGGTCTTGGCTGATTGTAGAACAGCCTCAATGTGTAGCCCTCTGGCAATGGAAAGGGGGCTGCAGGTCCGCAAGAAACCTTCCATGTCCCTGAGCTGATGACTTCTTTGCACAGTGAACTGGGCTTGGAAGGGGAGACAATGTTCAGGTCTCTTCCCTTCCTTCAAAAGCCTTTTCATTTGTATAAATGAAAGCTGCTCCTGAGGCCTTCACAACATAATAGATTAGATATCAAATAAACCCAGTATACATGACAGAATTTGCTAACAAGTATGTGAAGAGTAGGCCTCTCAACTGTCCCAATATTAATCGTACATGTCTATTTCTAGTTTTCCATATCAAAATCTGTACACTGCATAGTAATTTGAGGAGCTTATAAATTAAAATATACATTGGTCTTGTGCATAATCCAAAACACGAGACTTTACCAAGTCCAAATGGGTTTGGGCCATAGTGAAAGCCCAAAAACCTATTTTCTGAGTCATTGTCATACTTATCTTGGCAGGTAGGATGTGTGCGTGTGGAGACAACACTAGTACCTATGGTGTTTTAAAATGCTTAGCAGAAATTATCCCAAATGCAATGAGACAAAGGACAATCAAGCAGATAATGTAGCAAATTCTCAATGTGAATCTTTCTAGATGCAGAACTGCAAATTGTATAGACATTTTCATACCTATAATCTGGTACAGAAATAGTCATTAACTGAAATCTGAGTATAGTAAAGGCTCTGTTCAAGGGGAAACTTATCTATTTTGATAAAGTAATCTTTAAATTCACATTCATATTTGATCATGCTGAACCAAGAAGCACTTTTCATATTCAAGGATATCAAGTCTCATTGGAAGCACACATTTTTCACACTGTATTTGTATTCATTTGGCCTTTTGCTCATATCTAACCGTTTAAACATGAGGAATCTCTTTTTAAAAAATCTGTAAAATAATGAAGTTTCTGATTTTGTGGCATAAGACACACCAAATATGAGAAAATATGTTATTAAGGAGAAGACATATTTGTAAATTGTAAATGGGAGCATTCTGTGTTTGGACCTTATTTTGTTTTTGGTTTCTGGAAGTAAAGAGGTTAAATTTTTTAGAATTGTTTTGTCTTGAGTATATTCCCTTCTGTGCTGCTTGGATCCTTTCCTGCCAAGGGCCTTTCTTACTTGCCTACACTTCTTTCAACTTGACAGGAGCAAGAGAGCATGTCCAAAGTATATTCTGAAATATAGTCTTTGCCAAGCTCCCAATGGATTAGCTGCATGCATGTGTTCATGGATTTGGGGTCCTAGGTGGCTGCCGCTCACCTTCAAAACTTAAGGAATGCTGTTGCCAGTTCTAGATGCTGAAAAGAAAATGCCAAAGTGCCATGCTGCTTGACCCTCAAGCAAATTCAAATACCGAACTCTGTATAATATCTGGGGCACATTATGCGCGGATTAACAGAAACTATTTAAAGTGGTAGATTTAAAAACAAGGCTGTTCCTGCTTTAAGAATACTCAAGTATAGTATACTGAAGTGCATATACAGTGCATACTTGAAACAGATGTATGGAATATGACATGCTTCTAAAATAAGACTACAATAAACATCTTAATTAACCAGTAATATAATCCAGACCTAAACTTATTTTTTTGGCACTAATTGCAAGTAAAATGGTGTGCATTTTTTAATTTATTCCCAGCAATTTCTCTGACTTCCAGCATTTGTATACTTTGCCCTTTTTGATCTAAGGACCAGCTGAAACAAGAATGTCACAAGAATGTGGGTTTTGTGGATCCATGTAGGATTTGGCATGTTGTGATTTCTTCGATATGCAGCCAGCTCATCACTTAGTTCCTAGTATTTAGCATATCCACTGTAAAGGTACAAGGCATGGCATTTAGCATGTCCAGTGCATATTTGGCATGTCCAGTATAACATTTCTAGTGGTTATATGGTTATAAAGTCACATGGCTACTGGATCCTATGTCAACCTTTTCCCTGATTCATCCCCCTGATATTCAATATGCTGGTTTGGTTGTGTGAATCAGCTCTTGTATGAATAGTACATATTAGATAATCAGAAACAGTTCCTTAACTCACCTTGTGATGAGAGCTCTCTTCAGAATACAGATACACATTCTGAATGGATTTAGAAATATTAAAATTATATTCTATTTTTGTATTATAAAAATAGAATACAACACACACAAAAAATTATATATCCTGTACATCAGGGGTGGACAGACTTCCGGGAGATACTTTTTATTTTATTTTGCCAGAGTATTGGGAGCTACCATTGGAAAATAGTGACTTGAGGAAGTAGTGCCAATCAAAAATATTGGCTTGGGTAGGCAGAGCCAGCCATAAAACAACAGCTGGGTTTGGGTTTGGGGTTTTTTTTGTTTTAAGTTACATCCACAGAATAACTCCTCAACTGGGCAGCAGAGATGGACAAAGGCCTAATCAAAGGCAACCAATTAACAATGAGCCTGAGAGATAAGCCACAAGCCAGCCATTGAATCTAAGGCAGATAATGCTTTTTTTATTTGTAATGTTTAAAGGGACAAGTTGTGTTGGCATTTTAAAGCTCCATTTTAGAGAGAGGGAAAACTGAGGCCTAGAGATATACAACTTGTGCAGGCGTGTGATTGTACATATGAGCAATCACACTTTCAGTCCTCCAGCAAGAAAAGCAGACTAAGGGTCATTCCACATAGCAATTATCGATGTGGTTCGATATTGACGCAGCTCCTGTGCTGTTCTAGGTGAAAAGGCCCCTACTCAGCCAGCCAGCCACATTTGCAGTATATGCTGAAATGGAAGGCAGAAGGGGCACTCCTTGAGATCTGAAAGAGATCTCCTAGAGATCTGCAGACTCCTAGAGATCTGCTTTGGATAAACTTGGAAACTGCTGGTAGCTTCGAAGCTACCTAATGCCTGCCCCTGTTGTAAATCTTCCTAATGCTATTTTGTGCATTTATAACCTTTTCTATGAAATGTGGAGAGGTTCTTCTACCATTGCAGTGTGATCCTGACTTGCAGGTTGTGTTTTCCTATTTTCGATAACCATGATTACAAATGCAACAACAATTAAGCAATGAATATGTACAGTACTTCAGAGTATAAGTTTTCTCTTAACACAATCAAACATAATTTGACAAAAACAATTATAGAGACTTGATCACACTCATGTGTCCCAAACTAAGTTTTTTGTTTGGTTTGAGGTCCCTCTGCCCCCCTGCCCCCCATGCGTCCATCCAGAATCTGGTATCTCATAGTTCTGTTTTCCAGATCTTTCCAGGCTGGTGTTGAGACACAATCTTCTGCTGCTGCCCCATCCTGTACAACTGCAATCGGACATTAATAAAGTATTGCTTATCAAATGGCTGCTCCTGGAGAGAATCTATCTATGTGGTCGCTAAGAGTCAACACCGACTCGACAGCACTTAATAAATAAATCAGTCCCTCATCCAGCCCATTACCGCCTCCAAGCAGGCACCACCTCCAAGCAGGCATTTAGAAAAGATATGCCATTTCCAGATGAGGTTGACTTGGAGAAATAGGTCTGGGTGTCATTAGCATATTGATAACACCCAGCACCAAACCTCCTGAAAATCTCTCCCAGAAGTTTCATATAGATGTTAAAAAGCATTGTAGACAGTATGGAGCCTTGTGGAACTCCACACTTTAGTTCTGGTTTGTCAATCTATATTTGTCAATATATAATTGACAAATCTGGTTTGTCAATTATAGATAAATAAATAATCAATATATAAAATGGTGCCCTGTCCCCCAAAGGGCTCACAATCTAAAAAGAAACATAAGGGAGACACCAACAACAGCCACTGAAGGGCTGCTCCAGGTCATTTGATTTGCCACTATGTCAGAACACCTATACTTGTGGTTTTCTCTGCAGTAGGCTTCACCACATGGAGAAAAACAACTCTTCGTGTGCAAAGCCACCCATGGATATCACCCAAGAGCTAAGCAGAAGTCTCCTTATCAACCCTGCTGCTGAAGATCCTTGAACCAGAGGTGCCAGCGAATTGATCTTTGGCTTCAAACACACCAAGCAAGAACCTTATCATTAATTTTAACAGGCAATTACATCTTAAAGAATATCAAAATCTGCTTTGTCTATAACAAAATTATAACAAAGTTTGTCAATTATAACAAAAATTTACAGGTTCAATAAAACAATGCCTTTATTTGGGTAAATCAATGTCAAAGCACAGTATGGAAGCCCAGTGGAATGATCTTACCAAGTGATTGGAGACCTGGAGATCAAACCATTTGGTTACTTGCGTCGTGTGTGTGTGTGTGTGTGCGTGTGTGTGTGTGTGAGAGAGAGAGGGGGGGTGGAGAGAGGGAGGCCCGGTTCAGATGTAACAGGAAACTAGAGGTCCTTTCACCTCTGGTATCCTAACCCAACCATCCAAATTCGGAGAAATATGTTTGTGGGAATAGTGACCCACGGTTTCCCTTGCCACTCTGAACCTCTGATCAAAGTGGAGTGTCACCACCGCAAACTACTACAAGAACAACAATTTATATACCGCTTTTTAACAAACACCATTCTTGTGGTGCCAGAATTACATCACAACACTGGCAGTGCAGTTTGGGACCTGCAGAACTGGAGTTGAGGGGGGAAGCTGTTCCCTCATTCTGACCCAACAGGCTCTGCAAGCTGTCCTTCTGTCAAGAAGGAAGCCCGCACAGCCAGCTCCACCTCTTCACTGCAGTCTTACTCACTGCAGACAGGCAGCTTTCCCCAACACTCAAATGCAGAACAAGAGAGCAGGGAGAAGGAGGCACAAAGCCACGGGCCCATTGGACCTGCAGTTCCATGTTACATCTGATCCAAGAGAGAGAGAGACTGACTGATGTAGGCAGAAACAACATAATTGGCCATCTAATGTGAAATATGTTTAGGCATGACTGGAGGAGCATGAGTTGGAGCCCAATCAGAGAGTTCTAGAACTGAGGAAAGATGTTCAAGGTACAATGTGCTGTCTAGAGATACAGCAGCGCAGATTTCGTCTGAAAGAACTGTCCCTATATCTTTTTAAAATTCTGTAATATTTAATGTTAAGAAACAGATTCCCTTTGTAGTATACAGATGGCACCTCAGAAGACTTTTTGGCCTAAATACCCAAAATAAATAGTAAATAATGTCATTATCATTAGGCAAATCAAAATGATGAGAGGCAATTGTGGAAGTACAAGCCAGAGCTCTAAAAGCCTCTTTACAGAGCCAACTTTCATCTCAGCAACATGAAAACAAAACAAGCTCTCCTTAAAAACAACACAAGTGATCCCATAATTGAAGCAATCTTTCTCATATAGCTTGGGCAGCAACAAGAGATCACACAAGGCTTTTAAAAATATTTTTCAAGCTCCAAAGCAGAGTGAGCCTGGCCCTCAATAACCGACACTAAGGGCAACAGCCATCACAGAGAAAACACAACAGATGGCAGCGTGGTTGCCCCACTCACACATGCAGGTTACTGAGCAGATGCCTTTTGGGCTTCATATCATTCCCCCCCGCCCCCCACAAAAAAATAAAAATAAAATAAAATAAAAATATTGTTGGGTTTCAGGGCCACAGGGCAGCCTTGTACATAATCCACGTGTAAAACAAATGTAAGCCACCCTCCTGGGAAATGAATGAAGGTTCCCAAAACAAGGCAAAAAATGTCAACAGAAAATCAAATCTAGAAACGACAATCCAATTACGGATGTTTCTCGTATCAGATGAGGCTTAGCCTTACACTTTTGCAGAATCCTTCCTGTATTATTTCACATTTTATTGAGGTAATGTGCAGTAGTTCAAACTGCTTACATGAAAAAAAGAAGCTATAATAAATTCTCCATCTGTTTTACCTCAAAGGTCAGCCTACCTGAGCAGCAGCAACTCACCTCTTTCTGATGCCAGGTGTTAAACATGAAAAGGCAGAAATCAGAGGATGTGGACAGAAGAAGGGAATTGGGGGGGGGGGAGCACAAATGAAGACAGCTCAAAATTAACTGTTTTTTATTAATATAGTACACACAAGAGATTAATTACAAAGGTGTGCTAAGCATGTAGAGTGCCACTGAATGTCTCTCCCCTGTTATGCTGGATTAAAAAGACGATTGAAACATAGGTTTTCCCACCTAAAAATGCTTACTGGACATATAGCACATACTACAAGAGCACACTGATAGCAACTGCTGTGTATGTCACCATCCATCTTTTATTCTGGAAAATGGGTGCCTTCTGGAGAAAGTCAGCATGCCTGTCCATTGATATCAATGGGATTTACTTGTGCTTTCACCCCTCTGGATTGCCCCCATTGTACCAAAATATGATGTGGATTATATAAGTACAGTATAGCGATGATATTAGCATCCCCAGTGATGGAGGCAACATTCAAGTGCTGTGCTATTTAACTGTGGAGCCTGCAGAAAGGGAGGGATTGTACTCCAATGATTCAAACATCTGCCCTGAAAACGAGATATCAGGGGCAGACATGGGGAAAATTGGGAGATTCCATCAAAAGGAGATGAGGATGCACCCAAAAGCACCCCCCGCAAAACACAAGGACACACCAAAAAAAGGGAGAGCCTTTTCTTATAGGGCAAGCTGCCATAGTGAATATCAACACAAAGCCATTGGGCAGAACAAAGCCACCAGCAAGGTTGACAAAAATGGACCCTAAATGAAGTATCCAGTGAGCATGCTCAAGGTCCACCACAAGGAGGGTGACACAATTTGAACAATGCCACCTGTTGATAAAATATCGACATTTTATATGTATCTTGCTTCATTCATAATATAACTATAGGTATGGGGGGAAAACTGGTAGATGCCAAAATGAGGAAATGTGTAGCAACCTAAGAGAGCTTCTGAATGTAATGTGTCATGCATCACTGTAATAAGCCATGCATTACTGCACCATCTACAGTTTGTCCCACCCAAATATTACTCAAGTGCAACTATCCTTTTCAGTAAGCTAACCTACTCTTCCTACATGAATTTTTACATATATAATGTAACCTACCCCACAGGGTTGTTGTGAGGATAAAAATATACCGCTGCATGTACACTGCTCTGAGCTCCTCAGAGGAAGAGCAGGATACGAATGTAAAAAATAAAATAAATAAAATATCCAAGTAATGGAAAACCCCCTTGGTATATTACTGGGATTGGAAACTTAGTTCAGGGCTTTTTTATGAGATCACCCAGCATTTTTATGTCCATGTGTGTTCATGTCTCTACCTGGACCGATTTGAACCAAATGTAGGGACACATAGGGACGCTTCAGTGGCATAGTTTGTGTTGATACCATCCACCCCAATTGAAGTTGGCAGATGAGTGGATGTTGGAAGTTCTATCTTGTGAACTGCCTAAACGATTTGAACCAAATTTGCTACAGCTGTAGGGACACAGAGGGACACCTCAACAATGTAGTTTGTGATAATGTCATCCACCCCAATTCAAGATGGTGGTTGTATAAACATTTGAGGTGCAAGTGGGAACCAATTTGGACCACATTTAGTACAGTTGAGGGATGGTGTAGTTGGCAATGATGTCATCCACCTCAATTCAAGATGTTGGACTCATGAACATTTGAGGCGGAAGTAGGCTAACTTGTGAAGATGATAATTATCAATTAAGATTATAGTGAAAGGAAAGAAGGCAGATTAGTTCTTACCAGAACTTCTTGTTTAATTCTAAAATAGCATGACTTGGCGGAGACAGTTGCAATGCACCAGATTTTCTTTTTCATTGATGCAGAGATGCTGTTCCAAAGCCTGAAGGCAGCAGCAGGAAATTCCTATTGTTATGGATCATGCAGGTCTGTTGTGTCAAGCAAGGAGAAAGCTTTCACTGTTTAGGGTTGTTGTGTAGCTTGCTTTCTGGTGGTGAACAATAGATGTTTCTTTAATGGCCCCTAAAAGCCCACCATGCTAGGCTCTATCTAAAAAGTGCATTTTGAAAGCTACCTGATGGTAGCAATTAAAGTATGGTATGGTAAAGGGAGCATGGTAGCAATTAAAGGGAGTGGGGAGGGAATCAGTTTTAAATTTACAGAATTTAAACAGGAAGCTGTCTTGGAGTCTTTAAGAGTGCTGATGTTGCTTTTGGAGAACTGATGCTGCTTTAGGACCAGCATTGCCTGCATTTGTGTCTACTTGCTTTCCACCTGCTCATCCTATATATGTGCAAATAAACAAGCAGATATTACGAAATGCTTAAAGTCTCCACCTTCTCTTCTCAGTAAAGTGTCCCTGTAAAGATGCCATGAGACTGCCCAGAGCTTAGAAAGATGGGAACTATAAAACAGTATATGCCTATGGGGAAACGAAGATTGCACTGGATACTCCTCCGACATCCATATACTGCTAGGAGTCATGTTTGCATGGGGGCCTCTATACACTGAGCCTAACACAAACCACACACAATCAATACACTAGAAACTGGAACAACAAATCTCAGAGTTTGGGCCTATGTGTGTCAGCAAACATGACATTCAACACACACACACACACACACACACATCAGGTTTATCAGGACTATTGAGATCATCCCCTGCAGCTAATATTTATATTTTTAAAATGCCCCAGATGGAAGCACAAAAAATGCTTAATGTCATTTGTAGTTTGAACTTGAAAAGCTCCTAGATCATCTAGGCCTTCAAAGAATCCTGTATTATCAGGATCGTCCCAAAAGAGGAGCACTCTAAGCATTTAGAGTTCAGCATTGTAAGAGGTGTATCCGGTACTACTGCTGCTTCTGAAAGTTTGAAGGAGACAATCTACTTCAAAATTAGCTGACATCCTAATGAAGTGCTCTATAACAAGCAAGGTTGCTCTAGCACAAGAAAATTGCATAGTTGTGCTAAAAATGGAAGTTGCAGAATTTTGCTATAGCGCTTTTGCACAAAAGTTCCTGTTAAAACAAATGAGGTATGCTGCAAGTTGTGCAAGTGCAATCGTGGGTCTCCCCCACAGCTGTCTTAAGTTGTTGCTTCTTGGTTTCATCTCTGTCAGATCTTCCCCAATGGCCTCTGTTAGAAGTGAGAATTCAAAAGCATTACTCTTAGCACCACAGTAACCTTTTCTAGCCAGGAGAGACATGATGAGCTGTTAATAGGTCTGTAATGAATGGGGATTTGGCAAATGATGGATTTAAGCCCAGCCTTTGTCTCAGAGCAAGTCCAGGTGGGGGAAAGAAAAATGCTGATTCATTCCCGCCCTGTTTGCTCAACAAAGGCTGTTCCTTTAAACTTAACCTGGTAGAACATACGCTGCCACCACACCCTATTTTACAGGTTTTCCCTCCTCCCTGGATTTGGGTGAGTGTCCAGGGAGACCCTCTTCCTCTTTACCAAATGAAAAAATACAAAAACCTTCCACATGTAGCCTATGCGTGAGGAGAAAAATTTGGTAGGTAGTTGAACAATTAACCTTGAGGCATGTCTGCACCAGAGCAAAACCCCTTTTTCCTGAGTTAAAAATCCACTCAGAGGCAGGTGAAATTACAAAGCATAAAAAGAGAAAACCTTATTCAAAAGACTACAGACTGCTTTGGTCTGAGGCATTAGCTGCTTCAGTTGCAGATTAGAAAAGAGAAACACACAGAACTTCCAAGAATAATTTAAAAAGCGCACTCCAGTTGATGGAGTCGTACACTTTTAAATCTTGGTTACCCATTTGCAAAGATAATTCAAAAAGCATCCCCAGTTGTAAGAAACCTTTAAAAGCACATTTAAAGGTTACAGAGACTTTTGCCGTGCCCTGGATGGATAAAAAGGGAACAAGTACAACATTCTTACATTACAGATAAAATACAATAGACCAGTTGTAAAGATCTGCAAAGCACTAAAATAAAGAAATCTGTCGCCAGCTACCTAACACACGGTCCCCTGGCTAAACCCTTCTCCGAAGTCAAACCCTGGCTTCTTCCCTGAACTCATCAAAACCATGGTAGAGACTTCAGGCTCCTGCAGAGTTGCTTCCCCTGCTTGGCTCCAACTGTGAACAAAAAACCCCTTGACTTCTTGCTGCCAGGCCTTCTAAGACCCGGTCACCGTGTGCTGAGTGGCTGATCCCTAGAGGTCACTGCCTGACAGGGTTTCCTTCTGGTTCACTCTTTAGGACAGGGGTGGGGAACCTTGGCCCTCCAGCTGTTTTTGAACTACAACCCCCATCATCCCCAGCCATGGCTGGGGATGGTGGGAGTTATAGTTCAAAGACAGCTGGAGGGCCAAGTTTCCCCACCCCCGCTTTAGGATAAGGGAGGGGCTGATTGCTACAAGGTCTGTCTTGGTCAGAGTTAGTTAAAACTGTTCAGTTGAAGGAACAGTTTAGTGCCAATTTTTCTATGTCTTTATTAGTATGCTGGTCTATGTCTCTCTCAGTATGTGATGTTCAGTTTCTTAATAAATTGTCATTTGTTTATTTGAAATCAACCTAGTGTCTCCAGATAATCTCTTGAGCTAAATCTCTTTACCACCAGAGCATACTCGGCTGTGTGCGGGTTTTAATGTTTCTCCTCACACTCCTCAACACCCTCAGCAGGGGCTCAGAGTTCACTTTGAAAGCGGGGTGGTTACTGCACATGAGTCCCTGCCTTCCTCATGTTCCTCTCAGCTACCCTCTGGCTCTCCTGGGAGTTGCCTCAGCCCATCTTTTCTTCCGGCCCAGCTCATCATTGGTTGGAGGATTAAACAGACCCCCATAGTCAGTGCCCTCATCATGAGAGCTCCAAATTCCAAATCATGAGATTTCCAGCTTTTATGAGACACCAGGATTCCCCGCTCCCTGATCTATGCCTTCCCAGCCTCTTCCCTGGAGCCGTGCACTGGTGGCCATACCCTTTATTTCACTGTTGCCTCCCCCATCCCACATCTGCAAGGTAGCGTCAAGATCCTGTTCTGGATGCTGGAGGTGAGCTCATCCCATCTGGGGAAGCACCACAGCAAGCATGCTTGTGGTAGTGCAACACCCAAGCTCCAGAATTGGCATGTGTGTCTAGCACAACAATTTTATGGTAGTGCAATGTCTTTTCACAAGCGCTTCGTTAGGATGTCAACCAGCATCTGTAACTGTTTATATACAGTCAATCTGCATCTTATTTATTATTTATTTTTCTATGCAAACTGTTTTGAGAAATTGTTGAAAAGCACTATGTAAGTATTCGTAGTGGTGGCGGTAGAATATGGATCATGTGTAAAAATGTGCTTCTTGAGTTTACTCGGCAATTAATATCTAATTTACTGTGGCACTGTTAAAAGAAATAATAGGTTACTCTAGTTCAAGGGTTCCCAACCTGTGATTCACCAGATATTGCTGAACTACAACTGCCATCAGCCCCATTGACAATTTATTGTGGCTAGGGATGATGGGAGTTGTAGTTCAGAAACATCTGGAATGCCACAATATGAGGGGAACGGGAAAGGACAAGATCTTGGTCACAATCCAAAGTTATTTAGTATGAAAAATGTTAGGCCTGCTTTCTTAATACAAGTATTTCTGTGAGTCTGAAGTAATCTTCACCCAGAAAAATACAGGTAGGTTGCAGCTATGGTTGACAATAGAGCCAGCTGATTTATATATAAGTTAAGCCTCTTTGGTAGAAAAGGATATTTCAGAGAAATGATTTTATTTCAAATTTCTAATCAGTTTCACCTTCAACAAATAGGATAGCATGCTAGATTTCCTGCTAGATTATAAACTAACAAGAGCTTATCACCAAGGAAAATTTAAATTAAGCAGACTGATCTGCTACTAACAGTGTACCTTGGGGATCTGTTTAAGCTACCTAGAGAGAGAGCAAACTATTTTTTAAAAGGAGTAGATTATACTAAACTGAAATATATAGAAAGCACAAGCCAAGTCAGAAATAAAGCTCAGAACCTCTGGAGAACAGAAACAGTGGCAGGGAGTGAAGTATACAAAATGAAAGCTATTTCACTGAGGTAAAAAATAATAATTCTGAACAGGTTTGATTCACATGGCCACTCAGCTTATTTTCCAGCTGGCATTAGACTTGATTGCGGCAGGCAGGTTGAGTGAGGGCTCCCCTAGGTCATTTGAAGGTGCATTATATTGAGTCAAGTCCATTGGTCCAACTAGCTTAGTATTGTCTACTTTGACTTGTGGCAAGTCTCTATGTTTTCGCCAGCAGAAGATCCTATTAAATAGAGATACTAGGGACTGGATCTAGAACCTTCTTTACATACCTGGCATCACAAGGTGTCACCCTCAGGCAGTTGCTAAAGGCTCAGCAATGCCGGGGATATCCATCACTGATGCTTGCTGTAAGGCCCCCCAGTAAAACTTGGGCCCAGTTAGCAACTGGTAGCTACATGGAGCCACTCCCTTACCTTAGCAGTGTGTGCTGGTGATGAGGTGGGTGTTTATTTCACTGCTCCAAAACCAATGGACCAGTTTGGGCAATACTTTGTCCTCAAGCCAATTATGTGTGACTAGTATTTTTAAGCCCATTAAAATAACGGGCGCTAGTAGGGTTGTGTAGCTTCTGTGTGTTTGCGGCACTCTCAGCAGCGACCGTTGGTCCGTTTTTTTTAGGTGTGCATGCATGAATCAGGGACCTTGTTTTCCCGCCCTTGGCGGGGGGGGGGGGGGTTCGTTCTGTTCTGTTTTCTGGCTTGTGGGGGGGGGTTTGCTTTTTTGTGTGCTTTCACTTTTTTATTGAGGATGTGTTGCCTTTCGGGTGTTTTGCCGGGCAGGGGGTATTGTGCTTAGTGCAAACTTTTGATTTTTTCATTGTGTTCATTGCAACCTTTTTTGTTTGTCTTTCGGGCTGTAGCCGCCATTTTGAGTCTGTTGCTGCCGGCTTTCCCTTTCCTGGGGCCAGCCCGGACCCCCCGCCGCTGCCACGTATTTCCCAGCGGCCGGGTCAGCCCCGCTGCTGCCGACACTGCCCTCCCCGGTCCCCGCTTCTCCTCCTCCTTTCTCCCACATGGCTGCCTGGTTCCATGCGGCCGCTTCAGCAGCAGGGCTGGTCCCGCCGCTGCCACATCCACCCTCCCCTGTCCCCATTTCTCCTCCTCCCTTCTCCCACATGGCCGCCTGGCTCCATGCGGCCACTTCAGCGGTAGGGCCGGTCCCGCCGCTGCCGCCTCTGCCCTCCCCGGTCCCCGTTTCTCCTCCTCCCTTCTCCCACATGGCCGCCTGGCTCCATGTGGCCGCTTCAGCGGCAGGGCCGGTCCCGCCGCTGCCGCATGCCCAGAACAGCAGAGAAAGACACGGGCGCAGAGACACGGGCGCACACCCAGGGCTTTTATTATTATGTGTGATAAAGGCATAGGTATTCAGTGGACATGCACATTTTCCCCCTCCTCCTGATGCGCTTTTTCCTAATCGTATGTCAGGGATGGTTCATCCAAACCACACCTCTATATGCAGCCCAAATAGTTATCATATTGTAGTTGACTATTCTACTTGCATATAGATGAATTGGTTCATATATATAACACAAAGGTAAAGTGTGCCATCGAGTCAGTGTCGACTCCTGGTGACCACAGAGCCCTATGGTTGTCTTTGGTAGAATACAGGAGGGGTTTACCATTGCCTCCTCCCGTGCAGTATGAGATGATGCATTTCAGCATCTTCCTATATTGCTGCTGCCTGATATAGGTACCAGCAGGTATTCGAACTGGCAACCTCATGCTTGCTAGTCTAGGCAAGTCATTTCCCGCTGTGCCATTAGGTGGCTTCACACACGCACACGTCTGCCCGCTTGACAAGATCATCAGAGGGGGTTCTGCTCTGTGTGCCAACATTGAGAGAGGCTTGATTGTTGTGCACACAGGACAGAGCCTTCTCAGTCATTGCCCTCAGATTCTCAAATACCCTCCCAAAGTCCCAATAAACATCCACTCCTCAACTTTCCTTGCTATCTTTAAAAGGGAACTGAAGACCTGGTTTCTTTAGAGAGGCTTTTGCCCTCTAAGCGGTGTTACTTTTATTAGTGGTGCTGTATTGTGAACTGTCATTTATGGTTTTATTCCTGTGTATTTTTAATTGTCATTTATTGTATTATTGCTTTAATATCCATATTATTATTATTATTATTATTAATTCAATTTCTATACTGCCCTTCCATACTCAATTTTATTATTGTTTTAATATTCCTGTTGGAAACTGCTTTGAGATATTCTATGAAAGGTGATATATAAATGTAACAAGAAATAAATTTGAATGAATGAATGAGCTCAACTTTGAGGGGGGCCCTTTGAATCAGGGGCTGTGGGGCAAGAGAAACAGTTTTAAACCCCATCTCCCTCTGTGCCACAGTGCAATAAAAATCCACCCCATAGCTACTTTTTGAGAAATAATAGAAGACAATGGGGATTCCAAACACAGAGTCTAGTGCCATGTCTGTTTGGCCCTGAGGAGCCTGATAGCTAGAAAAATATTGAGAAATCAGATGGAGTTCTGCAGATAGCAATATAACCATATTGACTAATCTAAAGGGAATGCTTTGGAAGGAGAGCTTAAAAGAACGAAGTCAGCATAGCTTGGCTAAGTAATAAGGGAAGGACTGTAATAACGTACTACAGATATCGGAAAAATACAAACCTCCAAGGAGGTGGATGAATAATGTAGACCCTGGCAAAAAGGTATAATTAAGAATAATGAGGTGAATTTATAAAATGGAATATTCAGGTTGGATATAAGGTAAAAAGGAAACTAAATTAGGCTATCTACAATTTTCCCAAGGGAAGCCATAGAAACTCGATTACCTGGGGCAGCTGGACTAGAGAAAAGCGAGAAAACACTGTGGGAGAAAAAGTATCTTGTATTCAGCAACAGATACAGTACTTGGTTTAATAGCTCTAAACCGTGTATAATCCCTGTAGAGGAGGCCTGGAAGCCATGCTGACAATGAGCTCGGTTGGTGCTAGTTATTTCAAGGGCAATATTTTTTCTGTGATTATGTCAGTGACTTCTTACCTCTCGAGGCAAAATTCAGTTTGGCTTCAAAACATATCCAGTGCTGTGCTAGAGTGAGACAATCATTTTTTCAGCAAGTTGAAGGTATAAAAGTGTGCAAACTCATCACAGGCTTTGACACTTGTAATGCTTCACAGACCTGCAAAAGTTTTTTGTCCAGAGACAAGAAGGGGACAAAAGAAGTGAGTGTGCACCACATGTGCTACAATGCTTGTGTGTTAACCAGATATGGGTAAGGTTTCCCAGGATCATCTTGGATAGATTCAGAAATGAACGGTTATTTCCCCCTAAATTCCTCATCTGTCTAGTCCAATTATACCTGTTACGGCTTTTGTTACAACCTGTTACAGCCTTACATGGAGCTTCTGCTTGGATGAGTCTTTCGTGGGAGGGGGATCCAAGTCTGCAAAAGGAACATATTAAGCCGTTAACGGTTAAAACGTGGTGTAAACACCAGGGCTGAGCACCAAAGCCAGGGGCAGTGGGCATGTGATCAAGCATCCCTCCCCAAACTACTCCGAATCTCTCTTTTCACCTTGATAACAATATACGTTAAAGGAGTGTTTGAACTGCATATGGTGAAGAAGTTTGGAGATTAAGTATTAAGGGGGCAGGCATTTGCGGGTAGTCATGCAGTCACATCTTTATCACATGGCACAGGCTGGTCAGACAAAGTATCATTCGAACCTGCCCCTTGTAGATTGCAGAAGCTTGAAGTCTGCTCAATCCTAGCATACACTATGAGGTCGTTCACACGACCGAGTGGGTGGGGCGGTGGGAGAGGGGAAGGCTGGTTAAACTCACCTTTCCCTCAGATGAGAAATTGCTTCTGGAAGTACAGACCACGGTCCCAGAGGAGCAGCAGTGTGTGGCACAACAGGTCCCGGTCTCTGGATATCCCACAATGCATCACCCAACATGCACAATGAACCAGATGGGTGCTCTAGGTGTGTGGTGGCGGCGAAATTCTTTTATGTTGCTATTAGACTAAGATCTTGTTTAGGGTCTAATTCATAGGAGCGATTGCTTTGTCCTGTTTATTATGTATTATATTATTGTTCGCATATTGTGTTTTTAATCCTCTTTTTATCTTTGTATATTCTCTGTATGGCCTATGGCTGTAATAAATTGATTGACTGATTGATTGATTATAGGGAAGAGGGAACATCTTTGGCAAGGCATTGATTGTGCTTTTTGCCTCTGCCCCACCTCCTCCAGGTGTGTATGGGGCTGCTTTAAAGCACAGGATGAGCCAGGGGCACGAGACTCTTGGTGCTCTCTCCTTGGAGCTCTCAGCCTTGGGGTGAGCTGCCTGGGGTCAGAAGTCAAGAAGTTGGCATAAGTCTGTTTGAGCCCTAGATCTGGTTTTGTTAAGTAGTGGAGCTGTGGTTGGTTGGACTGAGGGGTGTAACTGGGAGAGCAGGAAATTGGGGTTGGTGTGGGGGCAGCAGTATCACTGGTAGCGGGCAGAGGGAGATATGACGGTGGGGGTTGGGCTGGCCATTACGGGGGAAACGGTCCAGGCAACTGAGGCCTGTTCCTTTTCCCAGCTCTTCTCCCAACCCTGAGACCCCTGGGAGCTCTGCAAACACTCCCTCAAGGATTAGGGTGCTGCTGCTGAATGCCAGGTCAGTTAATGCTAAAACATCTCTCATCCACAATTTGATTGTGGATGAGCATGCTGACCTGGTATGTGTGACGGAGACATAGTTGGATGAGCTGGGTGGGGTTAGTCTCTCTCAGCTCTGTCCTCCAGGTTTCCTGATCGTGCAGCAGCCCTGCCTGGAGGGTCGAAGAGAGGGCATTGCAGTCATCTATAGAGAGTAGGGATGTGCATTTCGTTTCGGGCACAGATCGTTCTGTGCCCGAAACAACGAATTTCGGGTGATTCAGAGCCGATCCGAATCACCCCTGCGCACCTCCGAAAATTTCTGTGCCTGATCCGAATCACCCCGATTTCGTGAAAAAAAATTCGGGTGATTCGGACCTCCGTGGGCATGTCTGCAGCCTCCATTTTGTGGCTGCAGAATTGCCTTCTTCTTCCCCCTCCATTTTAATTCTGACAGCTCTTTGAATTTCCCGCCTTTTTTCTCCATTGACTTCAATGCAGAAAAATTTTCCCATTCACCTCCATTGAAAATAAAAGTTCCTACCTGCAGAGGAAAATGACCAAATAAGGTTTGGATAGTAAATCACACCCTCCCATTGGCCAGGTACAGGTGGAGGTAGGGTCAAGGGTGGGGGTGATTTTTGGAGGGCTTTGCAGGAGGGTATTTAAGGGGCCACCAGTAGCCATTTTCTTCCTTTCTGCTGCCTTGCGTGGGAGAAGAGACACAAGAGAGAGATCTGCTGCCTTGCTTAGTAAGTCTTGCCTCCATTTTGATTTTGGATTTTTGTGGGTGCTGTTTTTCTGCATTGACGCCAGTGCTCTGCCTTGTTGGTTGGTTTTCTGCTTTATTTAAGCAATTTTTTAAAATAAAGAGAGAAGAGGGTGGAAATTTTTTTTAAAGAAACCTCTGCCTTGCAGAGGTTTCCCACTGCTCATTTTTAAATCCTTGTTGGGGCTAGAAGAGGGGGAGAATTTTTTTTTTCTAAGGAAACCTCTTCCTTGCAGGGGCAAACCACTTTTCAATTTTTAATCCATTTTTGGATTAAAAGAGGGTGAGATTTTTTTTTAAAAAAAGAAACCTCTGCCTTGCAGAGGCAAACCCTCTGCTCATTTTTTAATCCTTGTTGGGGCTAGAAGAGGGGGAGATTATTTTTAAGGAAAGGATTGGAAGGAAACCTCTTCCTTGCAGAGCAAACCTCCTCTTCCCATTTTTTAAAATCCTTTTCTGGATTAAAAGAGGGTGAGATTTATTTATTTTTTTAAAGAAACCTCTGCCTTGCAGAGGCAAACCCTCTGCTCATTTTTTAATCCTTGTTGGGGCTAGAAGAGGGGGAGATTTTTTTTAAGGAAAGGATTGGAAGGAAACCTCTTCCTTGCAGAGCAAACCTCCTCTTCCCATTTTTTTAAATCCTTTTTTGTGAAGAGAAGAAGAGGAATAGATTTTAGATTTTTTTTTAAACATCTGACTGCCTGCAAGCATTGCCAGCCTGCAGCCCTTGGTGGGAAAGGAGGGTGTTTTTTCTCCTTTTGAATCCCCCCACCCTATTTTTTGCCAAACCACTTTTTTGGGCAATTTTTTTCTGCGGAGAGTCACTGCTGCCTGTGCCTGCTGCCTGCCTGCCTGCCTGCACTCCAGGCCCACCTGTGTGACCAGCCACCAGACCAGACCCTCAGAGGTGGACGCCAGAGACCCGGCGTTGGAGAAGCCTACACCTGAGTGAGATTGGCCCAGCCATTTTATATTTTACACACGCACACAACACACAGACACACGCACGTCACGCACGGCGTTCTAATCTGTAGTGTTCCATTCTTTAACTGTGCGCTTGGGGTTTATTAATTTTTCCCTGTTTTTAGGTTTTTGGGGTTTTCACTTTTCTCTATAAGTGTTGTGTGATAGTTGTTGTAAGATTGGGTTTTAAATAAATAGTGTTTTAAATAAATAGGGTTTCAAGGTGTTGTGATAGTTGTAAGATTGGGTTTTAAATAAATAGTGTTTCAAATAAATAGGGTATTAAAGTGTTGTGATAGTTGTAAGATTGGGTTTTAAATAGTGTTTTAAATAAATAGGGTTCTAAATAACTAGGGATTGTGTGTAACCTTCCCCGGTAGCTAGCTGTTAGGAGGAGGTCCAACTGTAGAGTAGCAGTAGACTGTAAGAGTGGCCTGGCCTAGTAGTGCTGCAACTTTATATTTCTGTTGCTGCTTTTGTGTATTTTGCAGAAATATTTTTTAAGGGCCTAGTCTGCCCACAGTTACTTTTCCATCTTGTTTGCCTGTGTAATTGACACAGAGATAATTTTTTGAAACATTTTTGTAACTGTGTGCTACTTTCAGACCACAGAGAGAGTAACTTTCCCCTGTGGTGGAGTGCGTTTGATACAACTACCCCTTCTTCACATTCTGAAATTTTTAAAAAAGTTTTAAAAAGCAATGGTTGGGAGGACAGCAGGAAAAGGGAGGGCGCAAGTAAGTGGGAGGCTTGTCTTCCCTACAGCTGGTCGTGGCAGGGGGCGGCAAGAGGGGCCTACTCCCCAAGTCACCCCCGGCCCTGCTTCGGCGCGCAGGCTTGACTTCTTCTTGGGTCAGCCTGGCCCTATGCCAGGGCCTGCGTCCAGGCAGGATTTAGGGGGGGGGGCCTCCCAGATTGCCAGGGAAGAAGATCTTCCTGTGGCAGCTGAGGAGGTGGTGCTGGTGGAGGAGGTTGGCAGTCCAGCCAGATCCACCTTGCGGACCCCCCAAACGGTCACTATGGGGGTTGGTGGGGGGCTCAGTCTGGCATCTGAGGGGGCTCAGGAGGAGGGAAGATCTTCTCCTGCCCCTGGGCCTTCCCATGCCAGCGCTGAGGGCATTGGTGGTGGTATGCCCGAGAAGGAACCAGCAAAAGTTCCACCAACAAAGCGACCTCGTGTCACTGGGGAGTCTGGCAGTGTGGTCTGGGATCACTTTGAGCTTAGCCCTGGTGATCCCACCCATGCTGTGTGCACCCACTGCAAGGCACTGGTCAGCAGAGGCAAGGACCCTATGCACTTCACAACCTCGGGGCTGTGGTCGCACATGCGTCGGTGGCACCCAGGTGTGGAGACCTCTGCTGGCACTGGCAGTAGGCCCGGTGCCTCACCTGGTAGCAGAAGCAGTAGTAGTGGCAGCAGTAGCAAGCGGCCAGCGGCTCCTGCCCACAGGCAGGAAAAGCTGACCGATCATCAGTGGGTGCAATCTCTTGGGAAGCGGTCTGATCGTCCAAAGCCTCATCTCGTGACTCGGGCCATTGGTGAGATGATCGCTCTTGATGACCAGCCGTTCTCCATTGTCGACAATGTCGGCTTCCGGCGTCTGCTCCAGCTGCTTTCTCCGGAGTACAAGATCCCCTCAAGGACCACTTTCAGCAGGAGGGTGGTCCCCTCCCTGTACCGTGCGTGCAGGGGGGCCGTGTTGGCCAAGCTGCGTGCAGCTGGGCCAAACACCAGTGTGCATTTCACTGCGGATATCTGGACTAGCCGCAGTGGGCTGCACACTGCCTTCATGTCCCTGACAGCCCATTGGTGGGGGCATGGGGGTGAGGGGACATCTGGCGCTGCTGGTGCTGTATCCAGCTCCTCCCATGCATGCACGCCTTCTTGGGCAGTGTTGCATGTGGAGGCGATGGACACAGACCACACTTCAGATGAGTTGGCTGCCGTCATGGAGCGGCAGGTGGGGGCGTGGCTGGCCGGGGAGCCAACCCTCCGCCGGGGCTTCATGGTGACGGACAACGCAGCCAACATCACCAAGGCTGCTAGGCGGGTTTACGGTGTGAACATCGCTTGCGCTGCGCACACCTTGAACCTCGTAGTGAAGGGTGCGCTTGGCCTCAAGGAGGCGCCGAAGAAGGCCAAGGAGCACCAGCGTGTTCGGGGCTCTTCCAGTAGTTTAGGTCAGGATCCTGCTGCTCCCGTGGCCGCCCTGGTGGAGCGTTGCCGCCAGGTAGCGGGCCACTTCCACCGGAGTGAAAAGGCAAGGCGCCAGCTCAAGGCCAGACAGATCGAGCTGGGCCTGCCCGAACACCAAATCCCCCAGGATGTTCCTACCCGGTGGAACTCCACCTTTCTCTTGCTCCGGCGCATGCATGAGCAAGAGGGAGCACTCAACAGCCTGGGGACGCGTGGTTGCTTGGATCTGTGCAAGTCTCTCTATGATGACTGGCCGGTGATCCGCGAGCTGGTCTTAGTACTAGAGCCGTTCTATTCTGCAACGAACGACTTGTGTACTCAGACCGCCACGCTGAGCCTGGCTTTGCCCACTGCTATTCTCCTGGAGAAGGCAATGAGCGATCTCCAGACCACTCTGACCACTGGGGTTGCGATTGCCCTGGCAGGTCGGTTGAGGACTGGGGTAGTTGAGCGGCTCAAGACACCATGGGCCGCATCTGCATGGCATGTCCTGGCATGCATTTGTGACCCAAGGATGAAGGGCAGCGCTGTGCCTCCTGGCGAGCTGCCCAGGTGGAGGGGCCTCCTGGTCGAACACGTGAAGCGTGAAGAGGAAAGGAGGCTAGGGATAGGTGCAGCAGACGACCAGGAGGAGGGGTCTTGGTCGCAGGCTGGCACTGCGCATCCCACCCCCAGCAGCAGCAGCAGCAGCAGCACTGCCACCACCCCCACTTCTTCCCAGTCCAGCGGCGTGGTTTCTCCGGCACTGGGACCAGCAGAGCAGCCAGTGCGACCTCGAACCACCACCCGGTGGCTCAGGGGCTATGCTAGTCTCATGCCTGGGAGACGGGAGGAGCCTGTCCCTCGCCCCAGCCGTGCTGAGCAGACTGTTCTGCAGTACCTGGAGGAGGCGACGGAAGACGAGGAGAGTGAGCCGTTCCCCTTTTGGGCAACGCGTCGCAAAGTCTGGCCGGACTTGGCATCCGTTGCTGTCCGGTTTCTCTCTTGCCCGCCAACCAGCGTCTCGAGCGAGAGGTTGTTCTCCATGGCCGGGGACGTGGTGACTCCTCTGCGCTCACGCCTGGATGCTGATTTGGTAGAGCAGCTCGTCTTCTTGAAGGCCAACCTCCCCCTGCTGGGCTACCCCGAACTGGCCGTGGAGGGCGAGTGACTCGCGTCACCCCCCCTATGTAGCGCCTCCCACGCCACGGCAGTTCATCCCGGCCAGAAGATGTGTCACAGTCCATCCCTCTAAGCCCACCCTGCCACTAAAACATGCCCCGTGCTGCTGGCACATCCAGACACGCATGCATACACAGGCACCGCTGCACTGTCAACCTGGGATGGTGGACTGCCAGGTGAGTGCTCCCAGCATGAGGGAGGGGTTACCACAGATGTGGCAGAGAGAGACGACAACTCCCATTTCCCACTGTCCTGATGGCTGGCCACCATCAAGACTAGGGACAATGGGAGCTGTAGTCGCTGTCTCTGCAGAAGAAATCTGTGGTGGGCCCCCCCCTGATGCTGGGAGCACCCACTTGCCCAGTGCTGAAGGCTGGGCCGTAGGGCAGCGCACCATCCATCCACAACCTCAGAGACAGGCTGCTGCGTGTGCGTGTGTGGGGGGCACAGTCAGGATTGGAAGGGACATCCCTGGGGGAGAGTAGTGGCTCTGTGCAATGGGCCTGTGCCTCCTGGCGAGGGGGGCACACACACACTGTCACTGAGTGGGCTTGCCGCTAATTGCTAGCCTGCTTGCCTGCTAAAACTGTCATCATTGCTTCCTCCCATGAACAATTGCATTGAAGCTGTAATCTAAAAAAGGTCTGTCTGCTGCTTTTCTCAATGCGATGTAATTATTTCTGATTTCGGCTTGCTTGTCAGGTGATGTCTAGTTTACTTCTTTCTTCATGCTCTCCTCTGTTCAAATCCAAATATGTGGTTTGCCTTGGTCTACTGAGCTATTAGGTTGTCGCCGCCGCCGCCGCTGAGTGAGATGGTCTGCTCTGCTGCTGCCTGCTTTTTCTGGCCACAATGGGAGTAGTACTACTGCTGTGCCTGAAGCGGCACACACACACACATGCACCCACCCTCCCCTCCCCTCCCCCCGAAAAGCTGTGTTGCCAATGATGAGCTTGATGCTGGTGCAGCCCTCACACAAATGTCTGTCTCACGCAGACAGAGAGAGCACACATTGCAACCTGAGGCGACACAGCCCTTTTCAGCCCTAACCCTCTTGCAGAGAGTGAGTGACTTGAGCAGCAAACCCGCACAGTGCACACACACAGGGGAATAAAGGCATCTTCTAGACTCCGAACTAGTGGTAATGTCATATCATGTGATTGCACAGTCTTTCTGCCCAGTATCTGCGGCATGCATTGGGATGCAATCCGAAAAAGCCTGCAAAAATTCTAGCTTGCTTTGTTGCAGAGACCTCTTCGTGGTATGTGGTGTTGTTGTGTGATGTGGTGTGGAGTGGTGTGTCCGTGTGGGGCCCGGTAAAGGACAGGACAGGTGCAATTCACTGTGCCTGTGCATGTGTGTGGGGAGATGCATCATTGCATTATGTTTCCAAATGAAGATCGGGTCATGTTTGCGAGTTGATTGACAGCATTTTATTTGAAGATTGTGCTTGCCGATACATAGATGCGGCGATCTCATGCCACAGAGTCAGACAGGAAAAGAAATGTCCAGAGACACGTGCGTGCTGCCATTCTCTTCTTATCTGCCATCATCATCCGTTACTCTTCAAAGCTGTGTGGGCGAGGAGGGGGCAACAACAACATGCCAAGACTTGCTGCTCCACTTGCGGAGTGTTGTTGTCTTGCGTGCGTCCTATGTGTGTTCCCTCCTGGCTGTGCCTGTCTGTTGACTGTAGTGGGCGAAAGAAGTTTGGATGAGGTGAGGTTCAGGGCAGGGCACTGTTGCTGGACTTAGAGTGGGATATGGGGCAGCAGAGTGGGGTGGGGTGGGGTGGTAGTGCCTAATGGGTGTAGGCTGCCACCCCAATTTCAAGGGGGTGGGAGGGACAGAGGGCTGATTTTTGGTGAATTACTGAAGTTTTTGTGTCTTTGGGGCAGATGGGGGGGACAGAAAGTGGATCTGCCCCAAAAGAGTGGGGTGGGGTGGTAGTGCCTAATGGGTGTAGGCTGCCACCCCAATTTCAGGGGGGTGGGAGGGACAGAGGGCTGATTTTTGGTGAATTACTGAAGTTTTTGTGTCTTTGGGGCAGATGGGGGGGACAGAAAGTGGATCTGCCCCAAAAGAGTGGGGTGGGGTGGTAGTGCCTAATGGGTGTAGGCTGCCACCCCAATTTCAGGGGGGTGGGACAAAGGGCTGATTTTTTGTGATTTTTTGAAGTTTTTGTGTCTTTGGGGCAGATTGGGGGCAGAAAGCGTATCTGCCCCAAAAGAGTGGGGTGGGGTGGTAGTGCCTAATGGGTGTAGGCTGCCACCCCAATTTCAGGGGGGTGGGACAGAGGGCTGATTTTTTGTGAATTTCTGAGGGTTTTGTGTCTTTGGGGCAGATGGGGGGGCAGAAAGTGTATCTGCCCCAAAAGAGTGGGGTGGGGTGGTAGTGCCTAATGGGTGTAGGCTGCCACCCCAATTTCAGGGGGGTGGGATAGAGGGCTGATTTTTTGTGAATTTCTGAGGGTTTTCTTGGGTGCAGCAGAGCAGAGTGCTAGATTGATTCATTCCCATACTCGTCATAGTAATTAAGGAGAAAGTGAGAGAAAAGCGAGAGTGTTAGGGTCATCTAGAGTTGAGAGTACTATATGCTGCATGAATGAATGAATCAATCACTCACTCTGCTGCACCCAAGAAAATCCTCAGAAATTCACAAAAAATCAGCACTCTGTCCCACCCCCCTGAAATTGGGGTGGCAGCCTAAACCCATTGGGCACTACCACCCCACCCCACTCTTTTGGGGCAGATACACTTTCTGCCCCCCCATCTGCCCCAAAGACACAAAAACTTAAGAAATTCACAAAAAATCAGCCCTCTGTCCCACCCCCCTGAAATTGGGGTGGCAGCCTACACCCATTAGGCACTACCACCCCACCCCACTCTTTTGGGGCAGATACGCTTTCTGCCCCCAATCTGCCCCAAAGACACAAAAACTTCAAAAAATCACAAAAAATCAGCCCTTTGTCCCATCCCCCTGAAATTTGGGTGGTAGCCTACACCCATTAGGCACTACCACCCCACCCCACTCTTTTGGCTCCAGAGTCCTTTTTGCTGATCCGAATCGATTCGGATTCGGATTCGGATTAAATCCGAATCCGAAACGAATCGGGGGTGATTCGGGTCAGCAAAATTCGGACACAGAACAGAACAAAGGTGATTCGGCTCGGGTCCCGAGCCGAATCACCGAAAACCCGAAATGCACACCCCTAATAGAGAGACCCTCTCCATTTCCAGGTGCCCAGTCAGGCAATCTCAGAATCTTGAGTGTCTGTCCTTGAGAGTGGGCCTGCGAGATAGGCTGGGGTTTCCGTTGGTGTACCGATCATCCCGCTGCATTTCAGTCTCTCTACCTGAGCTGGCAGGGGTGGTCTTGGAGGTGGCCTTGGGTTCCCGCAAGCTTATTGTTTTGGAGGATTTCAATGTCCACGCTGAGGCCCCCCTAGTGTGTGCGGCTCAGGATTTCATGGCCTCCATGGGCCTGTCTCAGTTGGTATTGGGCCCTACCCACATGGCAGGATATACTCTGGATCTGGGTTTTGCCGTCTGGGAAATAAATCATTTGGAGGTGAGGGAGTTTGAGATAACTCCCTTGTCATGGACAGATCATCATCTGGTGGTTTAGTTTGACTGCTCTGTCTTCCCTCTGCAGGGGTGGTGGACCGATTAGAATGGTCCTCCCCCAGAGGCTTATAGATCCACTTGGATTCCAGACGGCCCTCGGGGAGTTTCCAGTGTCCAGAGCTGGTGACACTGTCGAGGCCCTGGTTGATCTCTGGAATGGAGAGACGGCTTGGGCTGTTGACACGGTTGCTCCTAAATGCCCTCTCCAGCTTGGTGGAGCTTGTTCAGCTCCTTGGTTTTCCTTGGAGCTTAGGGCGATGAAAAAACTCAAGTGACGGATGGAACGACGCTGGAGGAAGAGTTATGACGAATCTGACCGAACATGGGCTAGAGCCCATTTCAGGGACTACTCCGTGGCGGTGGGGGCGGGGAAGAAATGTTTTTTCTCCGCCTCCATTGCATCTGCTCAATGCAGACCAGGTGAGCAGTTTGGTGTAGCTAAGACATTGCTTCACACATCCCCCCAGGTAATGGGGAAGGAACCCTCCACAGCCCGCTGTGATCAGTTTGCATGTCACTTTGTGGATAAAGTTGCTCACATCCCTGCTGATTTGGACTCCAGCGTTTTGGCAGTTCCGGCAGATTTGCCTCTGGTACCATCTGGTCCTATTATGTTGGATTTTTTTCAGTTGGTGCAGCCTGAGGATGTGGACAAGATCCTGGGCAGTGTGCGGGCGACATCATGTGCTCTTGACCTTTGCCCTTCATGGCTAATAAAAGCTGCCAGGGAGGGTACAGGTAGATGGTTGGAAGTTATTATTAATGCCTCATTGGGGGAGGGCAGGATGCCATCGTGCCTCAAGGATTATTATTTAAAAAGCCCTCCCTTGATCCCTCCAACCTGGACAACTATAGACCGGTATCTAACCTTCCCTTTTTGGGCAAGGTGATAGAGCGTGTGGTGGCGTCCCAGCTGCAGAGGGTCTTGGATGATATGGATTATCTGGACCCTTTTCAATCTGGCTTCCACCCCGGGTATGGGACTGAGACTGCCTTGGTCACTCTAGTGGATGACCTACGCCATGAACTAGACAGGGGGAGTGCATGTCTGTTGGTTCTGCTGGACCTCTCGGTGGCATTCGATACCATCGACCATGGTATCCTTCTGGGCTACCTCTCAAGAATGGGAATTGGAGGTACTGCATTGCAGTGGTTCCGGTCCTTTCTTGGGGGGAGGGTCCAGAAGGTGGTGCTGGGGGACTACTGCTCGGCTCCGTGGCCATTGGCCTGTGGGGTCCCGACCCGCAGGGTTCAGTCTTGTCCCCCATGCTGTTTAACATCTACATGAAACCGCTGAGAGAGATCATCCGGGGACTTGGACTGAGTTGCCAGCAATATGCAGATGACACTCAGCTCTATCTCTCCTTTTCACCTTATCCTAGGGAGGCGGTGGATGTTCTGAATCAGGGGCTGGAGGCCATGATGGGTTGGATGTGGGCTAATAAACTGAAATTGAATCTGGACAAGATGGAGGTAATGTTGGTGAGTAGGAGAGCCAATTGGGATGAGGAGATTTTACTGGTTCTGGATGGGGTTGCACTCCCCTTGAAAGAGCAAGTATGCACCTTGGCGGTATTACTGGACCCTGCTCTGCTTTTGGAAGCTCAGGTGGAGGCAGTGGCCGGGGTGCCTTTGCACGGCTTCGGCTAGTGCGCCAGCTGCATCCCTTTCTCGAGAAGGCAGATCTGGCCATGGTTACCCATGCCTTAGTCACGGCATGGCTGGATTACTGTAACGCGCTCTACATGGGGCTGCCCTTAAAGAATATCCAGAAACTGCAGCTAGTGCAAAATGCGGCAGCTAGGGTTTTATCTGGAGCTGCCTGGTAGGAGCACATCACATCCATTTCAAAAGAGCTGCATTGGCTACCAGTTTGCTTCTGGGTCCAATTCAAGGTACTGGTTTTGACCTTTAAAGCCCTTAATGGTTTGGGCCCAGGACACCTGAGGGACCGCCTGCTCCCAAGGGTTGATGCCTGCTTGATGAGGTCATCTGAGGGGACTCTGCTCCGGTTGACAATGAGGGAGGCTTGGTTGTCGTGCACACGGGACAGGGCGTTCTCTGTTGCTGCCCCCAGACTCTGGAATGCTCTCCCAGTGGCTATTCACTCCTCGGTCTCCATCACAGCTTTTAGAAAGCATGTTAAATTGTGGCTTTTTACTCAGGCTTTTATTTGATTGTCTCTGCTGCTGCTCTTTGTACTCTGTATTGCTTTTATGCTTTTGTTTTAAATTTTTAATCAGATTTGTTTTATATTTTTAGCCTAATATTTTAATTGTGTCTTTTTTACAATCTTGTTTTTAAATTTTGCTGTAAACCGCCTTGGGATTGTTTTAATGAAAGGCGGTATATAAATTTAACAATTAAAACAAATGTTCAGAAGCACATGGTTTTATGTGTACTGCTCTCAAGGATTTGAGCAAAAGAGATCCTGGCTTGTTCCAAGTCAGAATTGAAAGGAGAATCCTCTTCTTATATGCGCCCAAAGATAGGGAATGTCACAGAAGTTCAGGATTTAATCTTACTCTGTGTTATAACTGAACTTGCCATATATTTATCTAATATTAAAGACACATTTTTAAATGCACAAACAAAATTATGCTATGCCTAGCATATACCAGTTGGATATACCACTCTGCCTTGCTTTGTTTGAATCAAAAAAACATACAGAACAGTTTCTCTTCCAATTTTCTCGTAAACAATATATGTGAAATAACAGCTCTCCCCAAGAGAAACATACGCACAGCCTACACAGGGAGCACCACCATCCTTTGATTCAACAGCAGCCAGAAACATGTTTGTCTACTAAAATAAGCTGTGGAAAATAAAGCAGCAGAATGTGTTTGTAAACTTGGATCCACTTAACATGTTACCTTCTGAATATGTGTCACTGAATGTTGCTGGGATTTCATTTCATCCCCCTCTCCCCACCCTGTTTATCAGTTGGCCTTCTCCCAAACTCCAGGATGCTTGTTAATTTCTAAATTGTATAGCCAATAATATGACTCATTTGAGCAGTAGGCTTATTATTGTCATATGACTCATATCCCGGGCTGTGCTCTGAAGGCAGATGATGCTGAAGTAGGTCTGGGTCTGATCTGTGCTTGGATGGAAGACTAACTGGGAAGTTTCAGGGAGTACCATGATGGAGTTGCAGGAATTCTATGGTGAAAGAAGGGGTGGATATAAGTAGAAAATAAATAACAATGAGTTGATACTTTATTTATTTATTTATTTATTTATTTGTTTGTTTGTTCATTTCTATACCTCCCTTCAAAAAATGGATCGGGGGGGCGGGGCGGGGGGGGGGAATCAGTGGCCCTAACTACCCCCCTCCCCAACCCACAAGCCACTGGGAACTTTTGAGGTTTTTAGACTCTTTGGTGTGTAATGAATCCTCATAGGGGTTAATTATGAGGAAACATTATTTATTAATTATTATTATTATTATTTATTTACACAGTCAGACAGGCGTTATTGACTGATTTGTTTTATCCAGACATCGAGTTCTTCCCAAGGACCTGGGATGGCTGAATTTTATTGTCAATGTTGTTGCTGTTATAGATATCGTCGCAGAATATAGGCTGTTCCCAGTAAAGTTGCTTTTTGTAATTGGTTGATGGTGATTTCTGTGGTCCCTATGGTGTTGAGGTGCTCTTCAAGGTCTTTTGGAACTGCACCCAGGGCGCCAATTACCACTGGGATTATTTTGGTCTTTTTCTGCCACAGCCTTTCAATTTCAATTTGTAGATCTTTGTATTTGGTGATTTTTTCTATTTCTTTTTCTTCTATTCTTCTATCCCCTAGTATTGCTATGTTGATTAATTTAACTTGTTTTTCTTTCTTCTTGACTACAGTTATACCTGGTGTATTGTGTGGCAGATGTTGTCTGTTTGTAGTCGGAAGTCTCATAATATTTTTACACCTTCATTTTCTTCAACTTTTTCAATTTTATGGTCCCACCAATCTTTGGCTACTGGTAGCTTGTATTTTTTGCAGATGTTCCAGTGTATCTATCATCCCTGCTACTTTGTCATGCCTTTGTTTGTAGTCAGTCTGTGCGATCTCTTTGCAACAGCTGATTAGGTGGTCCACGGTTTCATCTGCTTCTTTACAAAGGCGGCACTTGCTGTTTGTTGTTGATTTTTCGACTTTTGCTCTTACTGCATTTGTTCTTAGTGCCTGTTCTTGTGCAGCCAGTATTAAACCCTCTGTTTCTTTCTTCAAGTTGCCATTCTTAAGCCATTGCCAGGTCTTGGTGATGTCTGATTTTCCACACATATTATGCAAATATTGACCATGCAGTGGCTTATTTTTTCCATTTTTTTGCTCGATTCTTGACTTGTTCTTTCTTGTAGGCCTGCTTTGTTTCAATGTTGTTGAATAGTTTCTCGTTCTTGACCATTTTAAGTGCATCTTCTTCACTGTCCTTTATATATTCTCCAAGGCCTCTTTTCTCCTCCTCTACTATTTGATGGACTTGCAGCATTCTTCTTCCACCTGAGCTTCGAGGGAGGTATAGCCTATCGACATCACTGCGGGGGTGCAGAGCATGATTGATGGTCATGATTTTCCTGGTCTTACGATCTAGCATCTCTAGCTCTGCCTGGGTCCAGTCTATTATTCCTGCAGTGTACCTGATAACAGGTATAGCCCAGGTGTTTATGGCTTGTATGATGTTCCCGCCATTGAGTTTGGACTTTAGGATTTTTCTAACTCTCCTGATGTATTCACTTCCCATTTTTCTTTTAACTTCAGTGTGTGTGATGTTATCAGCCTGGAGAATGCCCAAGTATTTGTAATTTTTTTTTCTCTTCCAGGTTCTTGATCTTGCTTCCATTGGGCATCTATTCTTTCTGTTTTTGTTATTTTCCCTCTGTTCATTATTAATGCAGCACACTTGTCTAGTCCAAACTCCATTGCTATATCGCTACTGAATATACAGACAGTGTTTAGCAGTGATTCAATTTCTGACTGGGACTTTCCATACAACTTCAGATTGTCCATGTACAGCAGATGGTTGATTTTACTTGAGGTTTTAAATGTTTGGTATCCAAGGCCTGTTTTGTTTAGTATGTGTGAAAGTGGGGTCATAGCAATTAAAACAACAGAGGGGATAGTGAGTCCCCTTGGAAAATGCCTCTTCTAATGCTAACCTGTCCAAGTGTCTTGCCATTGATTAACTGTGTACTCCACATGCTCATTGCTTTTTAAAAAAATATCTGAATGTTTTTGCTGACAGCAGTTGTTTCTAAACATTTTAGTATCCATGTGTGAGGCAATTAATCGAAGGCTTTCTTGTAGTCAATCCATGCAACACTTAGATTTGTTTTTCTTCTCTTGCAATTTTCTAAAATCATTTTGTCAATCAGCAGCTGGTCTTTTGTGCCTCTGGTGTTTGAGCAATTTCCTTTCTGTTCAACTGGAAGCTGTTAGTTAATAAGTGTTGCATCACTCATCTGCTCTTATTCCAGTTAATAATTTGAACATGGTTGCAGGCAGGTTATCGGTCTATAATTACTTGGAATTGCACCTTTTGCTGGGTCTTTCATTATGAGTTTTCCCAGTTGTTAGCCATTGCTCAATATCACCTCTTGCAAAATGTGACTGAACTGTTTTGATAGTTGTTTATGAAGGCTTGTTAGGTGTTTAAGCCAAAAGCCATGCAGTTCATCATTGCCTGGTGCAGTCCAATTTTTAATTTTCTTTGTTCTTTCACTTATTAATTCTGGTGTTATTATTAGATCTTGCATTTGTTGGTTACATTTTTTGACCTCTTTCATCCAGCCTGCTTTTTTATAATAATCTGTTGGATTGTCCCATAATTTCCCCCAGAGTTGCACTGTCTTTTCTTTATTTGGTGTTTCTATGTTTCTTGCAGTTTCTCCTTCTATGCTTTGGTAGAAACGTCTCTAATTCGACTGAAATTGGAGATTCTGCCTGTGTTGTGTAATTCTGGCTTCGTATCTGCTAATCGTCATTGACACTGCTGTTATTTGCTGCTTTATTATTTCCAGGACTTCTCTAATTTTCCTTGAATCGAGGTGGTATTTTTGGATCAGATACTGTTTGGTGTTTTCATTCTCCAGCTTCTTGTTTTTCATATCTTTCAGTTTACTAGCATCTGAACTAAGCCTGGAGATTTTATTTTCTAATCTAATCTTCCATTTAGGTGATGTACTGCTTTCTTTTTTGACAGGTCCACTGATCTTATATCCGAGCTCTTGTGTTGTTATTGTTGCTGCACTGTACATTAGTTGGTTTGTTTCTTGCAAATTCTTGGTTGTTATTTCTGCAAGTGCAGCATTGACATCTTTTAATGCCTGAGCAAGTTGTTTTTTGGCAACTGTTTTTAGAGCTGGAAGTCGAACCCTGGTGGCTGTTTGGTTCATGTGCTCAGTGATTTTTTTGCTTTAGTTCTTGTTGCTTTTCTGTTAAACGGCATTCGGGTTTTTGAGGTGAAGGCAAAGGGGAGGTTGCCTGGTTTTGATTTTGAAACAGTTCAGCAACAGTGGCATCCTCTATTTCCAACACCACCTCCACCTGCGCCTGAGCAACTTCTTCAGTTGGTGGTAATTCTTCTTCCATATCTTGAGCCTGTGTTGCTCTTTGCAGTTCTTCCAGCTCAACTCCTATGAATACTTTATTTCTTATTATGAATCTTCTCTGGTTGTGGTTTTTGTTATTAATTCGGGTTTTTGAGGTGAAGGCAAAGGGGAGGTTGCCTGGTTTTGATTTTGAAACAGTTCAGCAACAGTGGCATCCTCTATTTCCAACACCACCTCCACCTGCGCCTGAGCAACTTCTTCAGTTGGTGGTAATTCTTCTTCCATATCTTGAGCCTGTGTTGCTCTTTGCAGTTCTTCCAGCTCAACTCCTATGAATACTTTATTTCTTATTATGAATCTTTTCTGGTTGTGGTTTTTGTTATTAATTCAATTTCTATACCGTCCTTCCAAAAATGGCTCAGGGTGGTTTACACAGAGAAATAATAAATAAATAAGATCACTCCCTGTCCCCAAAGGGCTCACAATCTAAAAAGAAACATAAGATAGACACCAGCAACAGTCACTGGAAGTACTGAGCTGGGGGTGCACAGGGCCAGTTACTCTCCCCCTGCAAAATAAAGAGAATCACCAAGTTAAAAGGTGCCTCTTTGCCAAGTTAGCAGGGGATTAGACACCAAACAGGTTGTACATAGATGGCATCTTACTCCAGTCAAATTATTTAATGAGGCACAAAAAAGCAAAAGTCTTGAGCACCTAAAGTATAGTCTTTATTGTGGCATAGATCTTCATAGTCAAAACTCTATTCATAGACCATAATAAACTTTGATTGATTGAAAACGCTATCTTATATTCGTTTTTGACTTTACAATTATTGGTGTGCACTGAACCAGCTGTTCTGGTCCAGTGCGGGTATGACCCAGACCTGAACCAGACCAGGCCAGTTTGGCATCTCCTCAGTTCCACCCCCACCCCCACTTCAGTCTGGTCTGGGGGGAGTTGGTGAACTTTTTTTTAAAAAACCATTTTTTAAACTTATTCCCTCTGGGGGATGTTCCCTGAGGCAGCAGTGTGGAGTGGTCCACAGAGTTTCCTCCTCCCCCCACCAGCCTCCCTTTTGTCCCACAGCAGCCTGTTTGGCCCAGGCCACACAGAGGCCCATTGTGCAGGTGTGGTGGCCTCCAAAATGGCCACTGCACTGGGGGAAAGGTCCAAACATGCTGAATAATGGCAGAGTGGGCCAGTTTTGGACAGAAGAGAGGCTGGCGGAGAATGGGAACCTCCATGGATTCCCCACCGCCACTTCGGAGGACACCCCCAGAGGGAGCAAATTTAAAGAAATAAAAAATAAAAAAATCTCATGAACCCCCCAAACGGGCCAGGGAGGAGTTCAGTCTGAACCAACTGGTGCTGCTTCAGTTTGACCCTCAACCATCAAATCCATTGGCACATCCCTAGTTACAATCCTAAATACACTTACTAGCAAGCAAGCCCAGTTGAACACAATGGGACTTCTTTCTGGGTAAACATTCCAAGGATTGCACAATCAGCTTGGTTCTCTTTTTACTCTGGACAAACATACTGAGTAGACTAGGACTGGGAAGACCCTGGTTTGAATCCTCATTCAACCACGAAATTCACTGGGTGACTCTGGGCCAGTCACGTATTTCTCAGCCTAACCTACCTCACAGGGTTGTTGTGAGGATAAAAATAATCATGTGCATTGCTCTGAGCTCCTTGGAGAAAGAGCGGGATAGAAAAGTATAAAAATAAAAATGTGTACTTTCCCTTGTTGGCCATTCTTTTCAGATGAGCCCTAAGTCTAGTAAGAAATTATGTTTGTCTTTTACTGCCAGCAACATTAAGTGGTGACTTGCATGTGTGAATGAGCCATTGCAGGCAAACATTTCTATCACCTCACACCACTTTATGCACTGTGGTTTTCAGTAGAATTAGTTCACACATTCAGCTGCCAGTCATCAGGTGTAGACAAATGAAGCGATGGACACCTCTGTCTGCATTAGCACACCATCAGAACGATTGACCTCATGGGGACAAAAGAGTGACAATAGGGACTTGAGATGCTATTTAGTTCAGTTCACATCTCAGTCATGGATGAGTTCTCTGGATCACTGTTTAATAAAATCACTAATCATCTTCAGAACAGTTGCATAATGACAGTGGAAGGTGGGTGTTATATAAAGATGATTGAAACAGTTATTTTCCTATGTTGTTACATGAAGGCTTTTGTATTTTAAAGAAATAAAGAGGAGGATCTGTTTGCTTCAAACCATGATAGGACTAATTTCCTTAAATTATAGATAAGGCAATCTGTTGAAATTCATAGCTTTTATAAAATATTTACTATTCCCTGTAAACCGTGCAATTCATATTCAGTTCACGCTTTTCTAAGAGAACTGATTGCACTGATAGAAAGCGGGGGCCTCTCAAAACAATTAGGGGAACAAGAAAGACATAAAGAATTGTGAGAAGGTGATGAACATGTGGGGAAAGTGATTAAAGGAAGCAATTACACAAAGACCCATTTAAGTGAATGCATGAGACACGTGGAATGTCTTTCCGAGAAATAGGATAGCTGAAGAAATGGTTAAAGTGCAAGGAGGTAGGATTAAAGCTAAACTGAAAAAGAGCAAATACTTACAGCCAGATGGCCTTTTCCTAATATGTTATACAATGTTTGTTTCCTCCTAAGACGCCTAAGTACATTGGCATTAACTAGTGAATGGAGGGAGAAGGAAAGTATTTGGATAATGGGTTTGCTTGCTTTCTTATTTTCTTGCAGCCAGCAAGTGCCTGTCCGCTTGCATGGGGCTAACCCCCCACTGGATGCTCTACAAAGGCAGCCCTCCCTCTTATTTTAATATAAAAGCTATATGAGGCATGCAATTGCTTGTGGATTTTTGCAATCAGCTTCATTGGTTTAAAAATAAACACTGGATTCTGCCTGAATGGCAGATAAAATAAAGACAATGACTTAACTGCTAATATTTAGCCAGTGCAGCCCAATGGATAGAATACTGATCTCAGAGCTCTGGGATAACCCCAATGGTTATGATGGACTCAATGGCCCCAACTGAGTGCAGAGCTGGGTATCCAAAAGCCCACCACAATGAATTCACTAGCAAGGCTTTTACTGCATTGAAATGTGCCCATGGACTTTAGTTAGTGTCAGTGTGCCTCTGCTGGATTGTGGCCACTGTACAGTCTTGAGAGAGTCGCTATCTCTTAGCCTCACTATGGATCTGTAAATGGAAATATAGGCTGCATTTGCACATAACCTGAAACTAGAGCTGAAGGGACTTCTGATTTCAAAAGTTGTACGTCTTAATCGGGGCATCTGTAATTTTGCTATAAAATAAATGTGCAGTTTCCCTCGCTGGACAGAGATTTATACCTTTGGTCTGTAGTGAGGTCCACCAACTGGACCTCTGGTTCCGCGGTGCCAGCGTTACATCCAAACGCTGGCACTGCAGTGTAGTTGCTTTGCAACCACAGTTGAGGGAGGAAGCTCCTCCTTTGCTGCAGCTACTATTGGCTGCCAAGGCTGTCCTTCAGTACAGAAGGAAGCCCAGGCAACAGTTCCCCCTCGTCTCTGCAGTCAGCAAAACTTCAGAAAGGGAGCACTCCTTAAATGTCCAAATTCAGACAGGAGAGTGGGGCAGGCAGTGGGGGGGGGGGGGCGCGGGCGGAAATAGAACCACGGGTGCCTGATGTTCCAGCAATTTCCAAATTAAAAATATTCTATAAATGGGACATAATTGTAGCAATTGAATCATAAGACTTCTGACTTTGTCCCCCAAGAAGTTGGACATCCTGCATCCAAATTTGGTGTCAGGCTTTTCTGCACAGCATGTATGACAATCTAGATAAGAGGGTGAAGTTAGATGGCTTTAAAAAATATTTTTCCTTGTGGTAAAACATTTTTCTTGATGTATGCGGGCACATTGTTTGGAATGCTGCTCAGGAATGGTGCAAAGACTCCCATTCTCACTGCCTCATTGTGTGTCATGATGTTATCATGTGATGTCATAATATATGCTTGGTTTCTTTAAACACACATACACACACATACCTTGATAGTGGGCCATAATATGCTTACACACCTTTGCTTATTTGGCAACGAGGCACCTTTTGATGTGGTGATTCTCTTTATTTAGCAGGGAGAGAGTAACTGGCCCTATCCAACCCCCAGCACAGTACCTCCAGTGACTGTTGCTGGAGTCTATCTTATGTTGTTGGTGTTTTAAAAGTGTGAGCCCTTTGGGGACAGGGATTCATCTTATTTATTTATTATTTCCCTGTGTAAACCACTCTGAGCCATTTTTGGAAGGGCAGTATAGAAACTGAATTAACAACAACAACCTTTCCCCTATGAGGATTCATTACACACCAAAGAGTCTAAAAACCTCAAAAGTTTCTAAAATATAAACTGAGTACCCAGTGGATTGCAGGTTGGGGAGGAGGTAGTTAGGATAAGGCCACTAATTCCTGCCCACCACCCCACAAAGCAGTAGGGACAAAATGTACAGAAGAAATGGAGGTGTGTAATGAAGACACCAAAGAATCTAAACATTTCAAAAATTCCTAAAAAATAAACTGAGTACGCCAGTGTGTGTGTGGGTGGAGGGCGCGGGGTTGTAATTGACACATGGCAGTTGACAGTTGGCACTGTCCAATGACAGTCAAAATGAACAGAAGAAATGAAAGTATTCAATGAATCATCATAGGGATTCATTGAGGAATCCAAACACTTGAAAAATAGTGACCACACATTTTGCTCCATAACCCCACTTCTACAAGGGCTAGAGCTTAGTTGTTATTTTAATTAAAACTGGGGATCCATGTTCATGTTAGGATAGGGCGACTTCAAATCCCCATTATTTCCTATGGTGGAGATATACAAAATCAGTAAAAACTAAAAAGAAAATAATTAAATATCAACCAAGTGCCTCACTGCCTTGAAATTTGGGTGGTAGGGGGCACCCATGGGGACCTACCCACTAGCAAAATTTGGTGCCCCTGGGGCCTTTATAAGTCATCTGAATCAATCCAAATTGAATCTGGGCTGATGGGGGGGATCAGGGATGATTCAATTTGAGCACAAATCGAATCAAGAACATCGATTTGTGCACATCCCTACTGTATGTTTCCGAGCAAAATACAAAATGCTGGTTATTACCTATAAAAATCTCAATGTCTTGGGTCCAGGGTAGTGCCTTTTCTGTCATGAACCCTGTCACCTGGGTTCATGGTCAACCATGAACATGGTGAACCATCAAGATCATCTTGGGAGGTCAGGTTACAGTTGCCAACAGCTTGTTTGTTGGCAATTTGGGGCTGGGCCTTGTCTGTGGCTGCCCTGAGGCTTTGGAATATGCTCCCTGTCAAAATAAGAGCATCTCTATCTCTGATTGCTTTTAGGAAGACCCTCAAGACACATCTCTTTTCTCGGGCTTTTAACTGGAATTAATTTTAAACTGTTTAATTGGTTTAATCCCATGAAATTGTTTTAACTTGCTTATTCTGTGAAATTGTTTTTACTCTGTTTTATATTTGTTGTGTTTGAAATTGTGTACACAGCCTAGAGATAAACATATCAGGTGGTATATAGATATGACAGATAAATAAATAAATAAAATAGGGCCTCAGCATGTCATAATCCAGCCCTGCGTATAATAGTACTAAGGTCTGTACCTGTTTATAAAATGAAGATCAGAAGGAATTAAGCAGACTGGTGTTATTTAGCCACAGCCTTACTAGATCCTAGACTGATCTCAGGCTGCACCCAAGGCTTCTGAGATGAAGAGGAGACAAAGTTGTTCCCTAATATTTAGAAAATAGAAAAGCTAAGCATTACTTGACTCCATACCTTATGCTAACCAGATACATGGGCCCTTTTTTTTAAGGAAAAGAAGTTAAAAAGTCTTTATTTTAGCAAAACTGGAGATTAATTTTAGGTAATACACTAGGTAGGGAGTCAATAGAAGCCAAATTGGTAGCTCCTAATGGATGAAGAACATTTAGTCTTCAGAAAATAAAGTCCCATCTTCAGATGGCAGAAGATCATTTCCCTCCAGTTCCAGAATCCCTCTGTTGGGTGGCTAAATGTGTTGTACTCCAAAGTACATCATCTATGATTTTATGTAGTTTGGGGAGTACCATATATATGAAAACAGAAACATGGGTTCTCCGGGCAAAATATTAGACACATAAGGTGTTCCTATATAAAGGAGTGGCTAGTTCTTTAGATACCACTCTTGGCTCTTTGGAGAAAGAGTGGGATATAAATATAAAAATAAAATAAAATAATAAATAAATAAATAGATTATGGCACTATGCCGTGGTGTCTAAAGAACTAATGATGTTTGGGTAAAGAGAGGAAGGCATAAGATAGATGCCTTTTGTAGAAATGGATCAGCTTTTATTGTATTTTGTAAAGAGAATTACACTTCCATCTTTTTCATCTATTCTGAAAAGGTTTTTTCATTTATCATGAAAGGGACATGAGTATGTATTTTTCTGTGACAAAAATAAATTACTGTTTGAAGTCAAGTAATACTAAGCACTTTAGCACTGGGCAAATAAAAATTATAAAAAACATACTACATTCATGTCTTTAGCAGACCACACACTACCATTATAGATAGTGAAAAACGACTGGATGTTTGATAAATGTTCTAAATAATATTCCAATCAGAGAGTACTGCAATACATTTGACTTTATCTCAGTATTTCGCACCCACACCAGTAAAAGGCACAAGGCATAGTTTTGGGGGATAAGGGTCACAACTCCCTTAATATACATCAATTAAGTGAAGGGGATCGATTCTCCACTCCCACAATGTGGTCCCTATAGACTCACAGCCCATGTGAGTCTGGAATACAATGCAAGGGCAAAAAACCCCTTGACTCAGCAACCTGCCTGAAGAAGCTCATGCTGCCAATCTTAGCTGACCTAAAGTCAGGTATCCGTGTCCACATCACCAGCCCTAAACCATTGCTGTTTGGATTGGTGATGTTTCAGCAGATTAGAGAAGCCCCTGACCAGCACTCTCTGAGCTGCAAAACGCCTAGGGACTGATAGGGACTCTTCTTTACATCAGACACCGTAGAGTGCTCACCAGTCTTAAATTGCTTCCCTGATTCTGCACTCTAGCTGCTGTTGTGACCAGAAGAGCTTAGTGTGAGGTCGGCAAAAGAGACTCAGCTACAGGGCCAATGTGAATGAACCCCAAAAATTCCTACCTCCCCCCGCAAAGAGCAACCAGTGAAGCCCACACTAAGTTTCAGGATGGAAGGGAGGAGTCACTTCTGCAAATGTGGACTGCCAGGCTCAGGAGGTGGCGGTGTCTGGTCTCATCCCCTGAAACTCAGCAGCCAATCACCATAGCCCCTTTGCCTTATTCTTATTCAAAGGAGGGCAGGGCAAGCAAGCAGTTCCATAATGTCCTTTTTGAGGTATGGGTATCAGAACTGTACACAAATGTGGCCACATCATAGTTTTTTATAAAGTAAAGTGTGCTTTAAGTGTAGCTTGGGAGTGCTCCTGGACCCAAAGTTCTCTCTGGTTTCTCAGGTTGAGGCAGTGGCCAGGAGCGCTTTTCATCAGCTTCGGCTGATACGATAGCTACGTCCATTTCTGGAGGTAAAGATAAAGGTAAAGTGTGCCGTCAAGTCGATTTCTACTCCTGGCGCCCAGAGGGCCCTGTGGTTTTCTTTTGGTAGAATACAGGAGAGGTTTACAATTGCCCCCTCCCGTGCAGTATGAGATGATGCCTTTCAGCATCTTCCTATATTCCTGCACACTGCCCAATATAGTACCAGTGGGGATTCAAACTGGCAACCTTCTGCTTGTTAGTCAAGCATTTCCCCACTGTGCCATTAGGTGGCTAGCAAAACCAACGGTACTTACTTCTAAACAGGCATGCATAGAATGGATTTCACTATAAAGTCCAATACCTTAAATATTACAATACACAGATAGTCAGTGATTAACATCAAAATCAAGGTATCTTCTCAACTGCCACACAGAGATCTCCTGCTGACAAAAACCAAAAGCAATATTTTTCAGGGGGGTTACTTATTGCGAACTTCTCCCAGCCAGCCTCCTATACTTCACCTGCCTTTCTCTATGTCCAGTGAGTGAACAGAATAGTGACCGCATGTTTTGCTCCTTAACTCCACTTCTACAAGGGCTAGAGCTTAGCTTTTTTAAAAAAATGAAAGCTGGGAATCTAGCTAACCGGGCACCAGGGAACATGCTTAAAATCTAGCAAAAATCCAGAAATCCTGGGGAGATGGCAACCTTACACACCTAAGAAAGGCAAGGACAAAGGCTAGACTCTCAGTTGAATCTCTGCTCAAAACTAATTGCACAATGGTAATAAAAAACAAGGAGTCTGCAAAAATAAAATAAATGGGAAGAACTTGAGTTTTGTGCCAGAAATTCTAGAAACTGCCAAGGGGAGACATTTTTGAGATACATATTTTTGTAATTGCTAGCTCACGTCTGAGTTAGATGTTGCTGTTTTGTAAATCTCGTTTAATAATCCTTTTCTGATAGTCCTTCAACCTAAACCTCAGCAGAGCAGATCATTATTGCTCTTTTGAAAGGCAAATCTATAAATAACTCAGATGGATAAGAGAAAGCAAACCCAGTCTTCAGTACAGAACAGGCATGTGCCCGAAACGTTTCGGAGGCCATTGTAAAGGCCTCCGAAACGTTTCGGCACTGGGGCAGTAATTGGCATTTCGGCATTGGTGGGGGTAGTACTTTAAGGGCAGGGGAGGGTGTACTCACACCCCACGCCTCATTTCCCCCACCGGCGCTCTGTAAACTTTAAGCCCCTCGGGGCGACAGCGTTCCTCCCTGCTGCCCCGTTCCCCCCATCGGCCGGAAGTAGCTGGAAGTTGCGAGCGGTTGTGTGCCCATTGTGCGTGCACGTATGCCGTGTGCATGCATGCATGATGGGCTCACGTGCTCTCGCAACTTCTGGCCACTTCCAGCTGATGGGGGGAACGGGGGTGGCATGGTGGAACACTGCCACCCAGAGGGACTTAAAGTTTACAGAGCGCCGGCGGGGGAAATGCAGTGTGTGGGGGGGGTGAGTACACCCTCCCCCGCCCTTAAAGTACTACCCCCGCCAGTGCAGAAGACCATTTGTGAACATCCCTAGTGCAGAACAGTTGTGAAGAAACGCACAAACTCCATTATGCTGATGCAGCTGAATGAAGGAAAGAAACAGCCTAGCAGTTCAGCTATACAGAAAGGTTAACAAGTTTAAGTAAATTTACCTTGGCGACAACACTGTACTGAATTTCTAATGAAGATTTTCCACACATGCTGTCCTCTGAATGCCAGTTCAACTAGCCCTCATCCTCCCCCAACTCCAGCCTTGGAGATAGCTTGAACACCCAATTATGGAGAGAAATACTCAAGTTCCTCAGTTGGTATGCAAAAGACTCACTCCACTGCATCTCTACGGCTCTCTTTCCATGGCAGTCAAGAACTCAAATGAAGCGTGCCTATTAATATTGTCTTTTAGCAGTTAACTCTATAATACATATTCCTTTTGTATTTGTAAACAGCAAAAATATTATAATTACATTCAGTCAATTACATATAGCACCCACAATATTATCCCTGGACTAGCTAAAAATATCCATCTTAAGAGCACAATATATAAATCTTCGGATGCTTTGCTCCTTAACTCTATACTCTGTTCTCATCCAGCAGGATAGTCAGCTATAAAACTAGAATGGCAGCCTCTTCCTCCTCAGCTTTATTTTATTAACATTTTAATCCCACTTTACACACACACACACACACACACACACACACACACACACACACCAGGGTGAAACTATGAATGGTAATTTCTTATGTGTCAAGAGGATTAGCTAGACTTCCTTTTCTTTCTGTTGACAGGCAAATCAGCTTGCCTATGCTGGGAAGTGTTTACTGATAAGATTCTCCTGTGTGTGCTGTCATTAATTTGTCATTTTTGTGACTGTGAGGCATATGAAAGTCCCTAAGATACAGCAAAGCTTTTTCTTAGTACTGTAAAAGAATTAAGAACTTAGCTCGCCTACTGATGTGATGACAATTTGGTGAGCTGCCATGAAGGAAAGGATCAAGTTTAAGAATGGTATCAAAGAAGCAGGAGTTCAATGTCAACAGCAATTGCTATACTTTTTAACCCTCCAGGCAGGCAAAGAAGAATGGATTCTTTGTACATTGCCATTTTGTATGCTGTGTAGCAGGATGGACGCACATATTCTAGGATGGGGAAATCTCAATTTCTTTATTGAAATGTTGCTCACAAAACTCCTACAGAACTGAAACAGAAGTGTGTAATTTAATGTAAATGAATACAGTTCATTTTGGTCTGTGACCAGTTATAACAAACAATGGTGCATTGACAGGATCACCCAGGAGACAGGTGTGCTAGGTGTCCATCTCTGTGTCCGCTTGGACTGAACACAGCCTGAGAGAACACATGATCCTGGAACTTGGGTAATGGTATGCTCACACCCTTAACCGGGCTACAAGCCAGGGCAAAAAACTAGGCTAGGCAGTGCTTTCCCACTAGGATCGGGGCTGGACTTGGCAGTTCTCATGCACAGCCTAACCCAGGCTGGGCTTCACTAGCCCAAATTCGGCTATGCGTAAGAACAGCCTCAATGAATCACAAAATGGGGGTAAAGGGGAAGTATCTACAGGTGTGGAAAACTAGGAAGAGAGTTTCTGGAACCTTTCCCCCCAATAAAAGTTTTTCCAATGCTTTCTGTTCATGGAAACAACATTTGGTAATTTACTTAACTACATGACTTTAAAATAGGTGTCCCAATCTACAGAAGTATTTTGATTTGAAATAAGTGGTTCCCTCTTCACCAAAAATTTCAGCTTTAGAAATCTCCCACCACACACACATAGACACCCTTATTGCTAACAATTCTCAGCAATCTCCAGGATTTCTGGTTTTGCTACAAAGCAGTGTAACAAAAGGGAAGAAATGGCTGACACAATATAAAAAACATCTTCGTCTAAACAGTGTCTTTGAAGAAGAGTCATTGATTTGAAGTTTGGCACAATAAAATATATCTCCAGTGCCTCTTTGAGGTGCGTCCCTCTCTCACCATGTCTACATAACTTGTGATTCACCAAGACAACCAGACCACTAACCATGTAGTAAAGGTAAAGTGTGCCGTCAAGTCAATTTCGACTCCTGGCACCCACAGAGCCCTGTGGTTTTCTTTGGTAGAATACAGGAGGGATTTACCATTGCCTCCTCCCGCACAGATTGAGATGATGCCTTTCAGCATCTTCCTATATCGCTGCTGCCCGATATAGGTGTTTCCCATAGTCTGAGAAACATACCAGCGGAGATTCAAACAGGCAACCTTCTGCTTGTTAGTCAAGCATTTCCCTGCTGTGCCGCTTAAGGTGACACTCTGACAAATGACATACACACCCCTGCCATTTTTGAAATCCCAGAAGGCAGGCAGCAAACACTGGATATTTTATTGAGCCCTTTTCCAATAAAATATATGTAGCCTCCTTTAGTTCATTCTCTCTCTCTCCCTCCCTCCCTCTCTCTCTCACACACACACGTGCTCCCATTCACTCACTCATATTAATGATGGTTTCCAGAAGATTAAATACTATAGATCTGTTATTGTTAGTGTAACCCTATGAGTGTAGCCCCCTGTTGGAGCACAAGGACAGATGGGTGTTTTTTTTAACCTTTGGGTAGAATCCAGCATAGTTTGGATTCTGAGGGAAGAGCTGTACTGAGGCAAGAGAAGTGAAGGAAGAGAAGGGAACAAGAGAACAACATTTAAGTTCTGGAGCGAGAGCATTAGACTGAGAGGAAGAAGTCGAGCAAGGAGGCAGGACAATGTTTTATGTCTTCTTTGTTTATGGAGCTCTGGTTAGTGGCTGTGATAACTTGCCTAATCAATAAAGTTCTGTTAATCAAAAAACTCAGTTCTTAGCACAGTAAATGTGGTCTGAGTTACAGCTAGTTGTGTGGGGGGAAAGGTCATGCAATGTGTTCACCTCATGCCAATCTCTGGATGGTTCCACTAAATTCACATGCTTAGCATGCCAGCCTCTCGACAGAGAGCCAACTGATGGAATCCCACCAACAATAAGAGTCGTTCACTCAAATTCAAATTTCCTGCGAGGTCATTTTTGTGTAGGAAACTGCTACATGTTTCCTACACAAAAATGTAGGATTAATGCAAAATCAGATCTCTTTTCTGCCAAAGGCATATACAGTGACAAGGGCCAGTGGCTGCTCCCCACAGAGAATATGATAGTGCACCAAACATTCATCCGTCTCTCATGTTTGATTAACTACACATGGGATTCTCACAATTTCTTATAAGGAAGCAACTTCAATATAAGAAATTTGATTTTGTGTGAGGTGGCCCCCAGGATACTTCTGTTTGAAGGAAGACAGCTCTATTTTGCTTTGACTGAGTAACTCTGTTAGAGACAATAGCCTTATGCCACAGTGTGCAGAAGACTCTGCACTGCATATTTTATTTGATTGCCATGTGCACAGGTAATCAGTGTCTTTCTTTCATCTGTGTTCCTCAGCTGTATTTCAGGCTGTGCTCTGAGGTGGTACCGATATCTCCCTCACATTCAGGTTGGCCCCCACAGCCAGCTTTCCTCTCAGCTGTCAATTAATTGCAGCCCCAAAGGTAGCAGTCAAATTAATATTGTATAAAATGTCACAACAGACAAGCATTTTTTTTAAATGAACAGACTAGAATAAACAAACTGACTGGAGGCCTTTGGAAGATGAATGCTTAACTCTCAGTCTTCACCTCCATATCCCCCCCGCCCCTGTTAATATGCTCCCATTCACTCACTCATATTAAAATTAGTGATGGTTTCCAGAACATAATCAGGAGAACTTATGTCACCTTGGAATTAAGCCTCTCTAGACTTTCCCACCCTTGGGTGCCCAGTGAATAATGTGCCTGAGTGACAGGCCTGTGGGAGAGAGTTAACTCCTCAGAGTGCTCAAACACCAATAGCTCACTGCAATTTAACAATTAGAGCATTTATACTGAAAATCAGGAACAGGGGATTCATGGCTGAGAAGAAAATTATAGGCCTGAAAGATAAACTAGAACTGTTACACAGCTTACTCCTAGTACTGTACTTTTGTAAACCAGAGCCTCTCATACAACCTTTCTTCATAGCTTCAACCTTAGGAACAGACAAGAGATGGTGATCTCCCTCCAGGGAGTTCTCCACACAGCAGGCTTTACTGTGAGTTTTCTGTGAGGTTTTACTGTGAACTCAAAGTTATCCCCAAAGCCCGATGCAAAAAGTGAAATTTTTTTTACCCCGGATATAAATTGGACTGCACTCTAATGCTCAGAGAAAACCCTGAATTGTGTGTGAAGTGCTTCCTGATAGCTCACAGGGACTTGGGGGTAAATCTACCCCCTATGTGAACGCACACTCTCCATCCCAGAGAAGATGCAAGCTGAAGGGCTTTAAAAGCTCTGTGTGAAAAACCTGCAGGGTCAGGACTCTAAACATAACCAATAGAGAGCAAGGATTTCTTAACAGGCCAGCCCTCTGATTGCTTGCTGGTTGTCAATAATAAATGTAACAATAAATGTAACAAATTTACCCAGACAGGAGAGCTTCTGCACCAACCATCCATTGGTTGGTGCAGAAGCCCCAATGCAATATTTTGGAGGGAAAACAAACTAACTCGTTAATAGCTTGACAGAATGAGAAGTCTTTTCTCTGTACTCTGATGCAGGCGAAGGGGATCGCACTGGCTAGCCATGCCTCTCCCTTCGCAGTTCCATACTCACATGCTTCAGCAAACTCAGCTACAGAATTTCTCTGCAGATCCCTGGAATTTGGATTGTCGGGCAGCTGATAGCTGCAAAGGGTTCAAGCACCTGGTGCAATGACTCCAATTGATTACACCAAGAGGAGATCTAACTTACTTTATTATATTCTGAGGAATACAAGAAAGGTGATGCTGATAATGAAATGTTTAATCCAGGCCTACAAATAAGTATATAAAAATATATAAAAGTATGTATTAAAGTGTAACTTAAAGTATGTATAAAGTGTAATATTCCCTAATGGAATATGAAACTAACAGGAGGCCAGAGTTAAGAGCAAGAAGCCCCCCTCCCAAGAATGTGGGTTGAGGGGCCCACCGAGGCAACAGGTACCAGGAGTGGTCAAGCACAGGCCATTAGTTGAATTCCTTCGCCAGCTGAAAGAGGGTCTGGCTGGTATGAAAAGATACCATAGGGATAAAAGTTGTCAGAAGCCAGGTAGTTAATCATCTTCTCAGGCTCTAGATGACACCTCTGGAATATGTAAGTTTGATAACTAATGACGTGTATTAATCGCTTTATTGATATACATGTATGATCGAAACCTATAAGAATTTACCTGCTGTATAACTCGGCGCGCAGTATCATCCAGATGCGCTCTGATGATACTCGTGCCTTTCATGACATGAAATAAAGCGCTTTCTTTGAGCACGTACCCTTGTTGTTTGACTTCATTCAGTTAAGACAACAAGTATATTGGCGAGAATTGAGTCTAATCCTCTTTGGTTCTGGCAAGACGCCCCATTCTCTATCCAAGTGATAGACGGATGAAAGCAAAGTGGCTGAATCAAACAGGAAGGCTGGATTCTAGAGGGATCTTTTCCCCGCAACAATGCTCTATATCAAATGCAGCAAGGTAGAGCAACCCAAAATGGAATCCGCTCTAAGTATATATACAACGTGACAATAAGTTTCATACTTCCAGCAAATCAAAGGGAGGAGACAGTCAAGTGATACATCACCAAAGCAAGCTTCTACATCAGACGACTGACATTGTTACCACTTTACATTCCTAAAACTATGCATCGTTATTCTGAGCAAGAGAAACAACCCTCTTTCCCATGAAAGGGAAAGAACAAGATGGCCCATCACTTCATGGCAGTTGCTGAGTTCAAGATACAAAAGTAACATAGGAGTGTGAGAAAGGAATACATGGGAACGCTGATAGCAGCTAGCCAGATCTACCCACCGTGTAGGAAGACAGGTCAGGGCAAGTCTCAGAGCCTGTGGCTCAGTATTAGCAATCTAAAATGGCGTAGCTTATGTCAACTAAAGCAAAACAGATTCTAGGGGTATTTTCTAGATATCATAATCCCCCCTTTGAGACAGAAGTGAGTGCTAATGACACTTCTAAGTCTCACTAACATGCACATCTAACTGTTGTGGGGCAATTAATTGTATAATCTTACTATTGACCGCAACTTGAGTGTAGGATTTCACATAGCAAGCAATCCTGGTACACATTGTATACTACAAAAGCCATAACCAGTCCCCAGACACCTTTAAACCATCCCAGTCCTTTTCATAACCAAAGTTTGAACAAAAATGTCAAGAAGGTATACAGTTGCCCTAAAATCTCAATAGCATATGCTATACTAGTACTGAAACAAACTAGACTTCTAAAACAAATTCTTGGATAAGCTAACACAGCAGCAATAACAGAACATACATTGTTGGTTAAGACAGTTGACACTTGATCTCATTGAAATAAACATGCATACATGAAAATATTGCACTAAATCTGAAAATGGGGAGAGTTTCTCCCCATCACAGCCAACATGCTACTTGATGGGGAGAAACTCTCCCTGGGTACAACATTTGCCTCTCCAGACAAATGTACTGAGGGAGAGGGGCAAGTGGGGGGAAATGGCTAAGAAGCATGCTCGTGCAGGCATGGGGCTAGCTACCAACTCCTGTTTGCCCTGATACCTGGGAATCTGTTGGAAGTGAAGGACTTTGTGCTGTCTCTTGTCTCAGACAGTGGGGGACAGACTAGTGAGTCAGAGGGCTAGAGGGTCAAGACACTGGTCATCCCTTCTCTACTGCTCTGACACTTTCCATCCCTTCCATCCTGACACCATTCCATCCCTTTGGAATGTAGATTGCTATTCTCAGGGACACTTCCTTCCTTCCAGCCACTTCCTTCCTCTCTCTCTCTTCTCTTACCTTCCTTCTACCTTGCAACATGCAAGCTCCTCTCCCCTGCACCATGTGTGCAGAGATGCAGAATCCATCTGCATCCAGCTAGATAGATAGATTAGAGATCCTAACTCCTCACTTTCCTATCCAGAATGGAGTTCTCTAATAAATATCATTTATATTGATTTGAAACTACGAACTGGCTCCAAGTTATTTTACTTTCAGCATACACACATGCCTAACCAAATTCCGCTGTGTTGTGCCTCTGTGCACTCTGCTGTAATGAAAAAGGGTTTCTTCTACCAGAGAGAATTCCCAGCAGAATCTAGTTTGAACAACATTGAAACAGGGCTTATGTGAGCTCTGAAATTCATATGTACATTATAACACCCATACTATGCACTGTGAATTAAAGGGATGTCTGAGCTATAGTGCTGCAGCATTCCTGTTCAATACTGCTTCAGCTGTGCATATACCACCAAACCATACTACAGTCTCCAGGGGGTTGTGTGATAGTGTGCATGTAATGCCCAGCTGAAAGACCAAGGCAAACAGTGGCTGCATGGAGCTTTATTCCCCTGCTAACCAAGCAGAGAGGCACCTTTTAAAGGTGGAGATTTTTGTTGATTGTGCTAAAACTGTTTCAATCTGTATAAAAACCCTCGGCAGCCTCCATTTGTGGCCGCCCTGCTCTGGAAGCTATTCCCAGGGTTTGCTTTTTGCTCTGCAGAGACAAAATAAAGCTTTGAAAACTGCAGAGCAAAAAGCAAACCCTGGGAATAGCTTATACAGATTGAAACAGTTTTGGCACAATCAACAATAACAACAAGCCTGACAGGCAGTCCCACACACATCAATGGGTTAGTCTTTGAAGACCATGCCTCTCTTTGTTTGTGTCATAAATACTTTGTCTCTAGTGTGAGCTACCCTTATCAGCAACCATCCTGCAGTTGGTCAGCTCATCCTGCAGGAAGGCACAGCAATTCACATATCATTGCTAAAATCAAGGCCTTTGATAAAGAGCTAGCATGGTGTAGTGGTTAGAGTGCTGGCCTAGGACCGGGGAGACCCGAGTTCAAATCCTCATTCAGACATGATACTTGCTGGGTGACTCTAGGCCAGTCACTTCTCTCTCAGCCTACCCTACTTCACAGGGTTGTTGTGAGGAGAAACTTAAGTATGTAGTACACCGCTCCGGGCAACTTGGAGGAAGAATGGGATATAAAAAATGATTTTAAAATAAATAAAAACAAAAACTTTACAGCAAAGGGTGAGAAACAAATCAAATGCTTTTCTACGTGGGAACAAACTCACAAAATGGAGTAGACTCTTGCTCATCTAAGAATCTAAAATGGTGCTGCTTTAGTTAACTCTCAGGTAACAACTGAATTTGCAGCCCTTTTGAACAAGATAACCTCATTAGGCACAGTGGAAAGGCAGTATACCCGTGACCTAAAATCTCATGTTCAAATGCAAAGTTCTGACTGCTTACTGCTATGCAGGCTTCTGTTCTGTTTCTCACCCACATTTTTAAAAGGCTATTTTCACTATTATTTCCCCAGCACCATTTTCAGGGATTGTTTAGCTGTTCCTTCACTATCTGGAAGCAAGTCCAAATAAGTTAATTGTATTTATTTATTTAATTAATTGTTGCATTTATATACCGCCTTTCATTAAAAGACAACCCCAAGGCGGTTTACAAAAGTTAAAACATACAATAAAAAGGCAATAAAAACATCAAGCTAAAAATATAAAAACATATAAAATGCAGGCATAAAAACAATACAACAGGTAAAATTTATTTACAATATTGCTATACCACGCCAAACTTGCGTCTCTGGGCTGTTTAATGGAGCTTACTCCCTTGTAAGTGTGCATATAGAATTGTAGGCTCAGTTATCAAAATCCTGTTTGAATAGGCATGTATACTCTAAGCTCAGCATCCTCTTTCTCAAGGTGCTGCTTCCAGAAAGCCCTAAAGAGGTGCAGCAAGAAACAATGCCACACAGTGTTAACTACTAGTCTTGAGTAGACTGTCCTTGAACATGGAGATTCTACATGACAGCCAAACTGCCTGTTAATGTGGAGGTTTCATTTCCTAAGTGAAGTGAAGTTTCCATATTCACAGGCACTTGGGCTCTGATGTAGAACCTCCATGTTCAAGAACAGTCTGCACAAGAATGATGGTTTCTTGGCGCTGGGTCAGAATGGTTTTTGGAAATTCCGTGTGGGGTCCTTGATCCCAATCCTATGCATATTTACTCAGAAGTAATCCCCAGAGAAATAAATGGACCTTCCTCCCTTTAGTGAGTCCTACTATGCTTGGCTGGAAGGGGCTGGAAGGAAATGAAAAAGAGAGAGCCCAGATTCTTGCCTAGGATCTCTGCTGGTCCTGATGTGTAAGTTTCAGTGAAATCAATGGACTTGCTTCTCAGTAATTTATTCCAAGCTTTGCTGAGGGGCTTTGTTTCCCGCCTTTGGTGAGGGTGAGAGAAGCGGGGGCAGAGGAGCGGGAAGCCCATGAAAGGGAAGGGAGGAATGTTTGTTTAACCATAAATCTTTTCAGAAGATTTGCACCAGATTTGGAGGGGTGGTGTCTTTTGTTACCTAGTTGATTACTGCAAAAATGTGAAGGTGATTTGGTGGATAATTTTGATTTTTATAAGCAATAGAATGCTCAAGGATTATAATGGTGGCATGTTGAAACAACTCATCTTAACTATACTGGAGCTACTATAATTGTATTGCCAGTAAAGCACCCAGAAACATAAACCGTCCATACAGGAAAGTTTTGGGAGGTACACAAATAGGTTTAATTAATTAATTAATTAAAATACTGTGCCAGGATAATTACTGAGCCAATTGCAAATCAAGAAAATGGCAGCTCGCCCAAAATGTCCCTTCTTCACTTCCTTTCCCACCTTTCCACTCTCTCTGCCATTTCTATATATACAAATGATAATGGGACTGCAGTTAAGGAGAATGAAAATTATGGCTATAGATATCAAACTTACATTAGTACTAGTCATGCTTCTTTACACTTGAGGATAATACTGGAGAAGTAATTCAAGAAGTGATGAAGGTGATCCTGTGCAGCATATTGCCTGCTTTCAACTGTAAAACAAAACCTTTGACACCTTTTCCAAGTCTCCATAGTAATTAGAGATATTATTTTCATCTTTATGTTCACTTCCCCCACGTCATTCTCATTTTCTCTCATCCTTAACATGTACAGCATGTCTTCATTAAACTTCTACAGACTTTCCATGTTTTATGATGCATGACTTACCATGTCAGAAGTAACATTAGTTCTTATTTCTCTACATTCAAGACTATTTACAAGGATCAAGTGTGGGTGTTTTTCTTAATAAAGCTTTTATGCCTTTCCTGCAGGAACAGAACATTTTGTCAAGCCTCACAGTCCTAGTAAATGACTTCAAAGCAGCTGCGTTACCTCTCTTCACTAAGCCTGAGAGAAAAGATTAGCGATTTCCATACCACAGCAGCCCAGGGGTGGCTGAAGACCAAGAATTCAGCCCCAGTTTCAAGTTCTGTACAATTCCTTGTTTGGCACAGCTAAATTTCAATAAAATCTAATTTTGGGGACAGAGCCCAGTAGGTTAGAAGATGCCAAGGTTGGTGGTTGATTTGTTGTGGCCAATCTCGGCACATCCTAACTGAGAAAGGAAAATAAGCACTCATGCAGGGATGGTGGCGGGGTTGATGTGCTCCCAGGAATGAGGGAAGTTGCATAGAGCTTAGTTGCAACAGAGATTCCATGTGACACCTGAAGTTGCCGTATAAGAGCACTTTGTCTTGTGTTCAATATTAATTAATTAATTAATTAATTAATTAATTAATTTACCGCCTGAAAGGCTCTAGGCGGTTCACAAAAATAAACACAATAAAGATAAAATAAAACAAACTGTTAAAACAGCAATTTAAAACATGTAAAGATTACTAAAAACCAGGCTTAAAAAAAGATGATATGATATATGATATGATATGATGAATATTTATATGCTGCTTTTCAACAAAAAGTTCCCAAAGCGGTTTACATAGATATAAATAAATAAGTAAAATGGCTCCCTGTCCTCAAAGGGCTCACAATCTAAAAAAGAAACATGACAGACACCAGCAACAGCCACTGGAGGGATGCTGTGCTGGGGACGGATAGGGCCAGTTGCTCTCCCCCTGCTAAATAAAGAGAATCACCACTTTTAAAAGGTGCCTTTTTGCTCAGTTAACAGGGGACTAACTGAGTTTCCCAAAAAATGTCCCTTAAGGACTCTTTTGAATGCTGGTAAAGATGTTAAACTATGAGTGTATAGACATTCTATACATTCCACAGCCCAGGAGTTGAAGGCCCGCTCCTGAGTCACCGCCAGAGGGGCTGTCTGCTTATAGAGACGGACCTCTCTTGATGATCTTAATGTGCAGTGAGGATCATTCTGAGTAATCCTCTTTAAAAATGGGCCTCTTATCATATTTTTAGAATGCTCCCCTTTAGAAAATATAGAATAGAATAGTTATTCCTAGATTCTGTTCTACCCTTTATAAACATTCATCTAGCCGCTTTCCAGATTAGACCCTGAAATGGGGTCATGGCAGATCTTGAAAGTGTGCTTCCACACTTCCTGCGTTGTGACAGCACAGTCCCTACACAGACAGCAGGGTGCTGTTCACATTTCCAATGCCTTGATTAGAATGTAATCGCTGCGATATAGAGCTAGGACGTCATATATCTGGCATAAGAAAGTTGCTGTTTTGGGGAGTTGTTCGTTTCTGTGAGACTGCTCCCCCTGCTGTTTATGTTTTGAATGCAACTTGCCAGAATGGAAGCATTTTGCTGCTGTTGAGCAGCTAGTCTTGAAAGCGCCCTATTGTGTTAGTAAAACACAAATGCTCGATTGATGTGGATCATTCTTCACTTCGATCAACATAATTACTACTAGAAGGAATAGGTACAGAAATAGGAATGTTAGACTTAAACATTCCTGACGGTTCCTAACTTTTGGATCAAGAACCAGAAGCATGCACAGAGGTTCCATGTGAAACATGGAATTAACCTGCTTATAGCCCAACTTCAGTAAATTGAAAGAAAATTAATTCCTTTCTTCCAAGTCTCTTAGGCATAATCTGTCTAAAAATACACACCAAACAAAAACCAGCTACCTCAGCAGCTGGTGTCTTAGATGTAATTCACAGGCCAGCTGCAAAAGCTGCCACAAAATCAACTTTTTTTTCTACGAAGTGATACCTAACCTGTTTCAGTTCTTCAGCTTCTGCAATATTCCATTCCTTCCAGAATATTTCACATCTCTTTTCATACAGAGAGCTAGAGTATTTGCAAGTAGCAGCTTCTAAAGTGCTTTATGTAAAAAGAAAAATATATTACATTCTATTACACAATAGTGGGCACATTCTAACACTCACAAAGGAAGTTAGAGAGGATTTTTGCACATAAGCAGACTCCAATCTTGGATGATTCCAGGTTCACAAATGCCTGGATGAGATCTAAATAAGGCTATGCATTCTTAGTGAATCTTCATTTCTGTGTCACTTGTGTGTGTGTTTAAGGCATTCTAAATGGTGAATAACACATAACACATATACAGTTCAATGCTCAGTACCTCTGAGAATTTAACTTCTAAAATGGAAGTGGGGGGGAATGCTGTGGATCCTGTTCCAATGGGCAACTAAAAAACAAAAACCGGACAGCACTCTGTGTTAAGACCATTTCATCCTTATCAGCCCAAACCAAAAAAGAAAAGGTGTGTGCGCGTGCAGTGAAGGAGGGCATCGAGTGGTTTTATTTAAGAAACAATGTCAGTGCTGCCTGGGGAGGGTAGGTGGGGAGGCAGGCTGCTATTTAATTCCCTGCACATGATCTCCCTTCCTTGGAGATCTCTGTAAGCTCTGTCGTTTGCATGGCACACAAGTGGAGCTACGGCAAGCGGCAGAGCCGGGAGTCAGAGGAGAAGTCCACCAGCATTCCACAATGTACTGCACCAGGAGTGCGGTGTATTGAAAGATTCTCCCGCTGCCAGATGCGCTTGCTGCCCAGCTTGGGGAACGCTCAGACCAGGGGCATATCTAGGGTAGGGCAGGCAGGGCACGTGCCCCGGGCACCACTTGAAGGGGGCGCCATTTTTTAAAATTAAAAAAATAGCCGCCAAGAACAAAATGGCCACTGTGCATGCTCAAATGGCCTCTGTGATGCCCTAGGCCATGCCAAGCCTTGCAGAGGCCATTTGAGCATGCATGGTGGCCATTTTGTTTTCAGCAGCCATTTTTAAAAAAAATATTTTTTAAAATGGTCACCACACATGCTCAAATGGTCCCTGTGAGGTCCTAGAGGCCAGCAGGGGGTTGGGGACCCATTGCAGACCCCCCCCCATGGCCTTTAGGAAGCCCCCCGAAGGGGTTACAGGTAAAAAATTTTTTTGAAAAAAATTAATATAATATAAGTTACTGTACAAAAATTCAGATTGGCACTATGTACAGAGAATCAGGGCTTGTGAATACTGAGCAGAAGCTTATGATCTAGGATTGTATTCATTTTCTCTTACTTTGCTTCTTGTGATAAGTGAGTTAAATGTTATGTCTTAATAATATGGCTATTAATGGTGAGTTTGTCTTTGAATCAGTGTGAAATCCTTAGTATTAAGGCCCACTGTGAGTTTCTTGCTTTCTCTCATTTTAACTGTCTTTCTGAAAGACTAGGATATATTCCAAGCAGTGACACAGTTTACTCTGCATATCCTTTAATTATTTTCAGAGTATCTGGGAAAAGTCAAATTCTCCATTGATTTTTAAAACTTATGTAATAGTGATGCTACAATGCATAGTAGAGAATTAGACAGGCACTTCTGTTTAGTTTCCCAAGTACACATCCACATAGTATCTGGGTATTTCATGAGCCCCAGCATACTGAAATTTGTAGTTTTCCAGCATTTTTTGATCTGGCTATGTCCACTGCTAAATAGTTTTTGAAAGATTAAAAGATTAACGAGCTTGACTTGTATTTTTGAGCTGATATTATGGTAAGGTTATCTGAAAGATGGGTGTCAGATTTTTGGACAGGGGGAGCAATTTCAGTGCTTGCCCTAGGCGTTATTTCCCCTAGATATGCCTCTGGCTCAGACTGCAAGCCTCCTGAGTATCACACATAAGAACAGCCCTGCTGGATCGGGCCCAAGGCCCATCTAGTCCAGCATCCTGTTTCACACAGTGGCCCACCAGATGCCGCTGGAAGCCTACAGCAAGAGTTGGGGGCATGCCCTCTCTCCTGCTGTTACTCCCCTGCAACTGGTACTCAGAGGCATCCTGCCTTTGAGGCTGGAGGTGGCCCACAGCCCTCCGACTTGTAGCCGTTGACAGACCTCTCCTCCATGAAGTTATCCAAGCCCCTCTTAAAGCCATCTAGGTTGCTGACTGTCACCACATCTCGTGGCAGAGAATTCCACAAGTTGATTATGCTTTGTGTGAAAAAATACTTCCGTTTGCTGGTCCTAAATTTCCTGGCAATCAATTTCATGGGATGACCCTTGGTTCTAGTGTTATGTGAGAGGGAGAAGAATTTCTCTCTATCCACTTTCTCCACACCATGCATGATTTTATAGACCTCTATGTTGTCTCCCTGCAGTTGCCTTTTTTCTAAACTAAATAGCCCCAGGTGTTGTAGCGATGGAGAATGGGGACGAAGGGTGCGCTTGCGCCCTTCTACCACACTATTAGCCTGGGCAAAAAACTGGGCTACCCTGTTTTGGAGTGCTGGGATTGGGATTGATCCCGGCAATTCTCACAACCAACTTTACCCAGGTAGGGAGGGGGGCTGCCTTAGCCTGGGTAGAGCTGGTCATGAGAATGACCTTAATATTGGATGCAAAAGCTTCCTAGTGAATGGATATATCACTGAAAAGAATTTCATGTATATGAAGACTGCTGCAATTGAAGTTTCTGCAGCAAGCTATGTGAAATTACAAAATATGATTGAGAAAGCCCATTATTCCATTCTTGGTAGACGTTTGGTAATTGCATGACCAAATGCTAACACTTCCTATTAGGCTTTAATATTATACCTTTGAAAAGAACCTAAAAACACATGTTTTTAACCCGTCTTTTGGTACCTATATTTGATCATTTTAGTTGGTTGCTTTTAATAGCTGATTTTAAGATTGTAAACTGCCTAGAGATCATTTATTTAGGTAGTATAAAAAACATAATAAATAAATAAGATAAATTCAAATCAAATATTATTTGCCTCCCTATTGAGTTACAATACAATCCTGGAAGTACTGGCCTAAGATCTATCCATCAGCTCCTGGATACAATGGAAATATACTAACACTAGTAAAATGGGCTTGCAGTTTTCAAGCATTCCGCCTGTACCATGAAATGATCATGTACTCTCCTTTCCTTTCTTCCTAGTTGATGACCAGAACAGCTGCTTTGTTTTGAGCATGTAATAATGTTGCTGTCAAGAACTCCTAAAAAGACAAATTCAAGGCAGTTGAATGAGATAGATGAAGAGAGCTAGTGCAAAAGTTTTCGTGTTTTTCGATTTCTTAAGCAAGTTTTGTGGAAATCCAACATGGATAGAAATCTAGTCAACTGAAACAATACTGTATAGCTTGTGTCAATCATTCTGTGAAAGACTGGAATTCCTTTCTGTAAAAGTACCCGGGAAAACGGCCAAAGTTTGTGAGAAGCCATCATTTCTCATGCTTTTCCAATATTCCCATGCTTTCCAGGAAATTAATGAATGTTTCTGGAATTTTTTATGTTTCTGGTAGTGTGAGGTCTGGAACCTACCTGCCTAAGAGCATTTTTCTATCTTTCGTGGTTTGACTCGGGAATTTCATATCAGTAAGTGAGTGAGTGAGTAACAACAACAAATATTTATATACCGCTTTTCAACCCAAGTTTCCAAAGCAGTCCACATAGAGAAATAATAAATAAAATAACAGGAAGCTGAGAGAGAGAGAGAGAGAGAGAGAGAGAGAGAGAGAGAGAACCTAGTAATGAATTAAAGAATGGCATCATGGAAGCCTGCCAAAAACAACAGTATTAAGTGGTACTTATACAAAAAAATAACAAGGCACAGAGGTCCACATGTTGTACAAAGGTAAGAGAGTGTAAGAGCTATTCCCTCACATAGAGGCTGTGGCCTGCCTGCAGTGAGAACTTGTTCTGCAGCTGAATGTGGGTGGAGGGGAAAGGAAAAGCAGTTTTCACTTCTCCCCTCCCTATAAAAGTCCTTTTTGCTTTCAGAAATATGTCTACATATTTTTAGGAAAACAAAAGAAACTGCCAAAAAAAGAAAGAGAAAGGTCTGTTATCAGAGCCATATTTCTGACCTCCATTCTCTAACATGGCCCTCAAGTAATTGATGACTAATTTTTTATCCAACTGTACATTTGCTTTTCAAGTATTTTTTAAAATAAAATTACAGTGATATTGTAATTACATTTGTCATACACTGTTTAAATGAATACATTAGCTTAATTATCATCGGCTTTGGTTAAAAATTAAGCTGCTCTTATGCTTTGTGATTTTGAAGCAGTCATAACTGGAAGAAGCCAACTACTTCCACTTCCCAGGGTGTCAGTTTGCCCGATGGCAAGTAGGCCTTGTGGGACCCTAATGAAGTGGCCCCCCTTAAACATTAGATAATATGTTAAAAATGTTAATGACCTTTTAGTAGTTTGAAAATATAATAGAAGTTCCAATATTATTACTGTATGCAGCTAAAATTTATGTTGTATTACTATTTTTTTTTTAATAAAATCATTTTTCAAGGATACTTTATATTTAAGAATATTATGCCCAGCTAGCCGGGGGTGCCTGGCAGAGGGCAGCGGGCGCTGTCAAGCCTCCGGCAGCATGCCCGCCGCGGCCCCCGCCTGCCTCTGCCTCTTCCTGCGGCAGTTGCTGCCACCGCTGCCGCCACCCCACTGGCCATTATGGGCCTGATGCCGCTGAGCGACATCATGCAGCTGGCCCTCGAGCAGATCCTCCATGAGTCACTGCTCAGCCCCTACGCCCTCGACCTGCAATCTATTGCCCATGCCCACATTGCACAGACAGCAAATATTTTTCGAGTAAATGTGTTTAACCTAATAATGGACCACATTGTCCAGTCACTAGATTCACGCTTTGTACAACACAAAAAGTTGTATAAAGATTTATCCTGCTTGGACCCAGCAAAGTTTAAAACTATTGCAGAGAAGGGCCTTGAAGATGAAGCATTGGAAGGTATTATTAAGCTGTCTCCACAAATCAGCAAAGATCAAGTAATATTGGAATTGTTTTCTTTTGCGTTGAACTTTGATGTATTAAAGCTATTGCTTAATGATGGTGAGAATATGAATTCCAGTTGCAACAAGTGTAAAATTTGTAGCACTTGCCCATTCTGGCATCCAACAGACTTCATGACAAGGCATATGATAACCTTTATGAACTTTATAAAGTCATCTGCACACTATCAGTTACTCAAGTCCAATGTGAGAGGACATTTTCAAAGCTAAAGATCATAAAGACAAGGCTAAGAAATTCACTGTCTGAGGAGAATTTGGAATCATACATGTTGCTATCCATTGAAAAGGAATTGTTAGATGAATTGGATGCAGAAGCAATTATTGACAGATTCGCACAATCATCTAGTGAACTCAAACGATTGGTCTTAATATAGTGGACTGCATGAAATATGCTTTTGAACTACATGTTAATGTGTAAAATGTTCAGTACAAGCAAACTATTTAAAAATATCCACCATTTATTTAATTTTTTTAAAAAAATTAAAAATTCAATTATAACAATCTGTACTGTATACTGCCAGTAATATGTACAATATATGTACAGTGTAATTACTTAAAAATATACATTTATTCTGCAAAAATTTTAATTGTACCTTTTTCCCACTTATGTATTTTTGAAAATTTTATTTATTTCTTATAAAAAGTAAATGATAGCCTTATAGTTGTGGGTGGGCCCCCTTTGTCTCTTGGCAACCAATATTTTTAGACCCGGTCCGCCACTGCCACTTCCAGTTTACTTGCTTTTCTTGATATACCCAAGCAGAGCATATTTTGTACATCTAATAAGACCCTAAACAAACAAACACACACCAGCATCTCTCAAATATCACCCCCCCCCCCGTACAAACCTGCCACAGAGAACACCACATATGGTGAGGGGTCTGGGAATCAAAACCTATAAGGAACTTTAAAGGAGGTTTAGTCTGGATAAGAGAAGACTAAGGGGGATATGATAGATGTTTTCAAACATCTGAAAGCTGTCACATGGAAGGAGAAGACAACTTGTCATCTGTTGCTCCTGAGGAAAGAATAGAATCAATGGGTTGAGATTACAAGGAAGCAAATTCAGGCAAGTCATGAGGAGGAATTTCCTAACTGAAAGAGCTTTCAATAGTAGAAGAGGTTTTGCTAGATTTTCTAGAGGGTTTTATACAGAAGGTGGTCATCTGCCAGGGATGCTATAGCAGATTTTGCACTGAGCAGGGGAGATGGGCTAGAAGGCTTCCAAGGTCCTTTCCAACTCCGAAATTCTATGATTCTGTGATTCTATGAGACGAGGTTATCTTTTGGGTCCCCCCACCATTGGATGTATGATGGTTGAACAACCAGGAGCGGACTCTCTCAGATGTAGTGGCACCCAGGAGAGGTACTGCCTGCATTCAGACGATCAGTAAGACCTTTTTATTTTGGCACTTTTTTTTTTTTTTTTTTGAGATTTATGCTTCTTCCAATATTGCTGCTCCCCGATATAGTACCAGCGGGGATTCAAAAAAGCTTTTGCTTGTTAGTCAAGCATTTCTTCTGCTTCCTAATGATTCCAAGCATGGAATTCACCTTTTTCACAGCTACCGCGCATTGAGTCAACACTTTAAATGAACCAGCATGACTCCAAGATCCCTCTCCTGGTCAGTCACTGATAGCTCACACCATTGTTCCCTTTAAGCCGCTTGGCTGTGCGCCCACACAGGACTTTCACACACACCCCGCTCAGCTGATTCTAGTCCCCGTGCAGTCCCTCGGAAATCTGGTTAACTTTAGTGTCTGTCTTAGACCCTCCCTCTCAGCTAACTGGTTCAGCTGCATTCTTCTGCAGCATTTGAATAGAAATAGAAAGTGAAAGTGCGGGGACTGAGGAGTTGCTGAATTGGAAGTGGACAGGAAAAGCCCCAACACTTATATTGGTTTTATTTGATTTGTTCCCCTTGCTCAAGCCATTGTATTTCTCTTCCCCCACCCTGTATGGACCGTGTGTGTGCAAATGTATATGCTTGTGTGTATTTGAAAGGCAGTTTGCTTGTGCTTTTTCGTCCACCCCCACTTCCCTCCCTGTTTGGGAACTCGTGTGTGTGTGTGTGTGTGTGTGTGTGATATTTACCATATGCTGGCTGTTTAGTAAAGCTTGAAGACATCAAACTGCTTATAGCTCTAATCTGGTAGTCTGTGGATTCCCCCCATCCCCCACCTTGTGTCTTTGCCTTATTATTTATTTAAAAATAATTTTAAAAAAATCATTGCCTTATTATTAAAATATATTTTTATGCCACTTTTTAGCACCAAAGTTCTCAAAATGGCTTAAATAGCAAAATATATTATAAAATAGTTCTTTTGCAATATGTTTCTCCTTGTATTTTAATATATTAATATATTTTATATAATATATAAAAATATTGTATTTTGCTTGTGCTTGTAACAGTAGTTCCATCTATATATTTAATTCTCTAAGGCATATCAGTGGCTAATCCTGTGTGTGGCAGCTCTTGCAAGAGTTCATGAGCAGAAGCATCTGATTGGGCAGTGAGGATTCCATATGCAGATAAGGAGAAGGAGCCTGTGATGGATAAGGTCAGCTGGAATGCAACTGTTACTGGTCGGAAGATGTTCTTGATTGTAGAGGAGAGGAATTCTCTCTCTCTCTCTCTCTCTCTCTCTCTCTCTCTCTCTCTCACTCAAAGGATAGCAGGCAGGGGTCTGCAAAGAGAGAAGTCGTGAGGGAGGAAACAGCCCCTTCAGGAGAAGGAGGCTGCCGTTGTGTGAATTAGATGAGGAAACAACATGAACAAGATCTGTTAACTCAGGGAGGGAGGGAGAGGAGAGAGAGAAAAATTAAGAGAAGGGGAAGAAAGAGTGGGGAAGAGCGAGTGGAGAGAGAAAGAGAGAAAAAGAAGGGAGGGGAAGAGAGACAGAAGGAAGGGTGAGGGATGGGCCTGAGCCTGTCAGCAGCCTGAAGGGAATGAGCAGCCATGGTGGCACCTATTAGCAGCAAGGAAGGGCCCAGTCAACCACGGCTGCTGTTTGGGGCTACCAAGGCCATTGTCAGAGGGAGGCAGGCAGGCAAATGACGGGCCCAGGCCTGTCTGCAGCTGGAGGGAAACGAGCAGTCATGGCGGTGGCGACAGCAAGGAAGGACCTGGTCAACTACTGTTGCTGCTGCTCCTGTGGGGAAGAGCAGGAGCGGGGCTCGGGTGGGGAGGTCCCTGGGGATAGGAGGCTGCAGCTTGGCCAATAGGCACCAACAATGCTGTAGCCGCTACCAAGAGATGTGAGAGGGATGGAGTAAAGGGATGGAGGAGTGGCCAAGAGGGGTGAGGGGGATGGAAGCAATGGGATGGAGGAGCAGGAGTGCAGCTCAGGTGAGGGTGGGGAGATCTCTGAGGTGAAGGGGGATGTGACGGGGTGAGGGAAGCAAACAATTACTAGTGCGCAGATGCTCTGCACAGGTTAAGCTAGTATATAAATAACTTACATAGTGTTTTTAATAAGCTGTAATGGACTGAAATATCCCCAACTTCTTGAAGGGGCTTCAAAAGTTGCTAAAATGAACATTAAGCATTTCCCCCTCCCCCACCAAAAGTCTATTTTTATATACAGTGGTCCCTCTACTTACGAAATTAATCCGTTCCGAATGCACATTTGTAAGTCGAAAAGTTCGTAAGTCGAAAAGCGGTTTCCCATAGGAATGCATTGGGAACGGATTAATGCATTCCGGAGCCTAGAAAAAAGACCCAGACCCCCAGTAAGGCTTGCAAACTGCACAGGAACATTTCTTTTCAAGAATAAACAGGCAGTAAACAGGCAGGCAAGTCAAGGAAACCGCATGTAAAATTCGTAAGTTGAGGAAACCCCATCTAAAAATTTGTAAGTCGAAAAAACCGCATCTAAAACCGGATCTAAAACTGCCATTTGTAACTCGAAAAATACTTATGTCGAGTAGTTCGTAAGTCGAGGGACCACTGTACTTGCTTTGTCACAGGAAACATATTTTAAAGGCCCTTGAAATGCTTGCTTGCTTTTTAAATCCTAAAAAATTGGGGTAACTCCATATATGACATTCTGCTGCTCTGTGAAGCAAATTTCTGGGGAGGAGAGTGTTGGATACCTTTAGAGAGCAGAAAGGGTTTAATTATGAAAAATGTGGGGAAGCTGTGGGCCTCAGCCAAGCCCAATGGGTCCAAACTATGGAATCAATTCTGCATGTAGGAGTGTGCACGGAACCGCCACACTGTGGTCCGGCACTGGGGTGGGGGGTTGCTTTAAGAGCGGCGGGAGGGTTTACTTACCCCTCCTGCCACTTTCCTGCTTGGCGCCGTAAGTAGTAGAGTAATTGGGGCGGCAGGGAGGGATCCTGCCACCCCAATTACTCTACTACTTACGGCACCAAGCGGGAAAGCGGCGGGAGGGGTAAGTAAACCCTCCTGCCACTCTTAAAGCAACCCCCCACCCCCAATCTGAACCACCCAGGTCCGGACCGGTCCGGACCGGTCTGGAGGCCTTTTCAATGGCCTCCGGACCGGTCCGGGCCCACCCCTACCTGCATGCTTGCACACAGAAGGTTCTAAGTTCCCTCCTTAGTATCTCCAAAACAGGGCTGAGAGAATTCTTGCTTACAACCTTGGAGAAGCTGCTGCCAGTCTTTGAAGATAATACTGAGCTAGATAGATCAATGATCTGACTCAGTATATAGCACTTTCCTATATTCCTATGTTGATCTATCTTTAAATTTCTGGTATTATTTACCTACCTTGAAGGTTCGGATCACCTCCAAAAGATGGAAGAAAAGTGTACAAATTAATAAATCTACACTTAAGGCCCTTATTTAACATTCTGACTTGGGCAAGCAGCTAGTTTGGTTAATCTAAGGCATGTGTTAGCTACAATCTCCAGTATATTTGGAAGGAAATGGGAAGCCTACTGTGACTAACTGTCCAATTGTAAGGGCAGCTGATACTTATGCAATCAATATTTTACAACTAAGAGCAAAGAAGCAAGGATGAACTCAAATTTAAATAAACAAAAATTAGATAATTTAATGGGCCACTTTTAACCACCAATGGCAAATACAATTGCTATTAAAATAGAAGACAGTTAAATAGAATTGTAAAGTACACTCCTTTCTTTCCATATTTATGGTGTGTGTGTGAGAGAGAGAGCGCGAGCGAGAGATATCTATGTGGCACATGTGCACACACTGCCTCAATACTGCCTCTATACTGCACATGTGCACATATAATGCACATGTGTGCACACTGCCTTGATATTGCCACCCAGAAGAAAACTCATTCCGCTCACCAATAGAAAAAATTAGAAGGAACACTGGCTCAGATCCCATCAGCACATAGTTGGGTTGGGTAAATTGGCGGGGGGGGGGGGAGGTGTGCCCCAATATGCATCACTTTACATTTGCTAAAACTGAACCACATTTGCCATTTTGTTGCTCACTCCTCCTTTTGGAGCTCCTCACTATTTATTTATTTAAAATATTTCTATACCACCCAAAACCTGCATCTCTGGGCAGTTCACAATTTATTACAATCTGTTTTTTATTTCACTACCCTGAATAGTTTGGTGTCATCTGCAAATTTGGCCACATTTTTGCATACCCCAACTTCAAGATCATTTATGAATAAATTAAAAAACATTGGTCCCAGTACAGATCCCTGGGGATCTTCCATTCCTACTCATGCATTCCAAGCAAGTTATATGTTTTTCCCCCTTAAAAATAACAATTTCCATAGGCTGTTCAGTGATTCTTTCCATGCTCATCATCTCAATGGGAAGGACTATCTCCACATGCATCATGTTCCTCCTCCAGCATTAGTCCTGCTGTCTTTTATTAGTGTAGGAATGCAATGGTTTAGATCTGGAAAACTGGGGTTTCAATTCTGCTCAGCCATAAAGCTTATTGAATAATTTTGACCTATTATTTTTCAGCATAATTTACCTCAAAAGATTGTGAAAACAGAATAGATTTGTGTCTATAATTGCATTTTGTATATTCTTTTTTTTGCTAGACAAGTGAGGTCTCCAAACAATGCAAAAGCTGGTTAAACATTATGTAGGCTGCCTGATCTTAGGCATGATTTCTCTTTGTATGTAATTTTTTTTAAGAAGGGAAAGTAACTGCACTAGTCTTGGTTCTATACTCCAAATCAGCTGGGTTGGCACAATTAGGGAACAGTCATATGTTTATTTATTTAACGTATTTTATACCACCTGATATGTACATCTCAGAGGCGTAACAATAGGGGGGCAGGGGGGGCACGTGCCCTGGGCGCCATCTTTGCGGGTCACGTGGGGGGCGCCGCCATGACCCCCACCAATCCCAATTTTTTTAAAAATAATAATAATAATATTTTTTTTTAATAAAAATTTCTCCGGCTCAGCAGCAGCAGTCAAGGGAGTGCATCGGCGCCCCCTCCCCCACGAGCGGTCCCTTCTGTGCCCACGCCCCCCATTGCCAAAATGCCGCCCATCGCCGCACGCCCCCCTTCAGATCTTTTAAGAGAATCAGCCGGCAAACGCTCTTGGCTCTGAGGCGGGCGGGTGCCACCGCTGCCTGTTTTGCTGCTGCCATTGATTGGTTGATTGGCCTCCCGAGTCCTTGCACTTGCGCGAGCTCTCCCCGCTGGAGTCTCGCAGCGTCATCACTCACGTGCACTGCATGCTGGCGATGAGAGCGTTTGTGCTCCTCTCTGTTTTGAGGCTGCTCTAGTGTGCTGCGCGGGGAGGATCCAGCGAGGAGACCACCAGCCAGACTGAGCCTAAGCCTTGCTTTTTGCAAACTGAAACTGTCCGCCTTCACAATAAAGTGTGCAGCTGCAGCATCAAGGTGTGTGTCTGTTTTTTGTTCTTTTAAATGTTTTATTTAAACTTATGGGGCGGGGGAAGGGAAGGGTTGAAGAAAAACGTTTGGGCCAGGCATGATGTCTCAGCATCAGTCAGGTGTCTGGGGTGGTGGCGGGGGCGGTGGGGGGGGGTGAACTCCCCACCCCCACGGAAGCAGAAAACCTGTCCTTCCCCCCCCAGCCTGAGCCATGTGCTTTAAAAAAAACACTGTTTGCTTTAAATTTATGGGGGGAGGGTTGAGGAAAATGGTGGGGTGCTCAGAGCTTCCATATATGCTAGTTGAAGAGGCGATGGTGACGAGAGAGCGTGCCCTGCTATTTCCCCACCCGGAGCAACCAACAAACAGCCGCAGGTAGCACAGAGCTGTGTGTGTGTTTACTGTTTTAAAAAACATTTTCTTCAAATTTACGGGGGGGGGGTTGAGGGAAACAGTGGGGTGTGTTGGGGCTCAGGTGGTGTCTGGGGAGGTGGCAAGGCGGCGGGTTGGGGTCACCCCGCAGTTTGAAGAGGCGGCGGGAGTGAGGAGATAGCCTGCCCCTTCCCCTGCTCTCCACCGACAAACAGCTGAGATCCGGCTGTGGTTGGCGGCACAGAGAGATTCAGAGAGAGACCCTTGGCTGGGTCACGGTGTGTGCTTGTTTTCGTTTGTTAGTTTTTTAAAAAAAGCTTTCATTCTTTTGATTTTAGGTGGGGGGGGGAGGAGGGTGGCTGAGGAAACTTGGGGTCTGTGCGGTGCTGCTGCTTGACTCTTGAGCAATGCGCTGGCAGCAGTTGGCTTCATATTGTAGTATGTATCATCATTGCATCATAATTCTGATGTTTGAGATACAAGCCAACTTCACAGGGTTGTTGTGAGGAAAAACCTAAGTATGTAGTGCACCACTCTGGGCTACTTGGAGGGAGAGTGGGATATAGAATGTAAAAATAAATAAATTGAAATACAAAAAATAAATACTATTTTCTCTCAAAAAACGATAATAGCATTTTTGGTTATTTATTGCATTTTTGGTTATTTATTGCATTTTTGGTTATTTATTGCATTTTGAAATTTTTGGTAATTTTTGTATTTTTAAAAATGTTTTAAAATAAAAGTTTTCTGAAACATGTGTGTCAGTCAGATGTATGTTGGGGGGGCGGCGGGGGGGGCAGTGGCGGGGGGCGCAATTTCAGTGCTTGCCCCGGGCGCCGTTTTCCCTAGTTAGGCCTCTGGTACATCTCTAGGCAATGTGCAAAATTTTGAGATTAAAAATTTTGAGATTAAAATACACAAGACACAAAAATCATAAAATAATTATTAAAACAAATTATTAAAATTATTAAAATTAATTCTAATTAAAAGCTTGTGAGAACAGGAGAGTTTTGAGGGTCTTCCTGAAAACAAACAGAGAAGGAGATGCTCTTGTTTGAGCAGAGAGCATATTCTAAAGCCTTGGGGCAGCCATAGAGAAAGCCCGGACCTGAGTCGCCACCAAACAAGCCAGTGGCAACCATAACCGGACTTCTCCAGAAGATCGTAACAGGTGGCAGGGTTCATGGCAAAGGAGGCGTTCTCTTAAATAGCCTGGTCCCAAAAAATAGCCTGGTCCCAAAATAAGGGCTTTATAGGTAATAACCAGCACTTTATATTTCACCCAGAAAACCAGTGTTATATGGTCCCTTTGTGTTGCTCCAGAGACCAGTCTGGCTGCCGCATTCTGTACCAATTGTCGTTTCCAGATTACATACGAAGGCAGCCCCACATAGATCACATTACATTAGTCAAGCCTGGAGATAACCAGCATATGTACCACGGTTTTAAGGTCATTTACCTCTAGGAATAGACATAGCTGATGTATCAGCCAAAGCTGATAAAAAGCACTCCTGCCCACTGCCTCAACCTGAGAAACAAGGGAGAGCTTTGGGTCCAGGAGTACTCCCCAGCTACATACCTAATCTTTCATGGGGAGTATAATCCCATCAAGAGCAGGCAGATCTCTTGTGTTCTGCCCCCACTGCACCCCATAGTTGGTAAGGTAAGGTAAGGTAAGGTAAAAGTGTGCCGTCAAGTCAATTTTGGCTCCTGGCACCCACAGAGCCCTGTCATTTTCTTTGGTAGAAGGGGTTTACCATAGCCTCCTCCTGCGTAGTATGAGATGATGCCTTTCAGCATCTTCCTATATCGCTGCTGCCTGATATAGGTGTTTCCCATAGTCTGGGAAACTTACCAGCGGGGATTCGAATCGGCAACTTTCTGCTTGTTAGTCAAGCATTTCCCCACTGCACCACTTAAGGTAGCTCCACAGTCAGTACCTCCATCTTATTTGGATTCAACCTCAGTTTGTTATCCCTCATCCAACCAGGCATTTAGGGAAGATATGCTATTTCCTGATGAGGCTGAAATGGAGAAGTAGATCTGGGTCACATCAGCATATTGATAACCACCCCACACCAAACCTCCTGATGATCTCTCCCAGAGGTTTCATGTAGATGTTAAGCGCATTGGAGACAATATAGAACCTTGAGGAACTCCACACTTCAGTTCTCGCTTACCGGAACAACAGTCTCCAAACGACACCATCTGGAATCAGCCAGAGATGAAGGAGCGGAACCACTGTATAACAGTGCCACCCAATCCCGCCTCCCTCAGATGGTCCAGAAGAATACCATGGCCGATGGTATTGAAAGCCACAGAGAGATCTAAAAGGATCAGCAGAGTTACATTCCCTTTGTTGATAGCCAATTGGAGATCATCCATCAGGCCGACCAAGGCAGTCTCACCCCATAGCCGACACAAAAGCCAATTTGAAATGGGTCTAGATAATCTGCACAATCCAAAACTGCCTGGAGCTGAGAGGCCACTACCTGCTCAATCACCTTGCCTAACAAAGGGAAAGTTAGAAACAGGTCTGTAATTAGCTAATTCCAAGGGATCCAATGCAGCTTTCTTCAAAAGTGGTCTAATAATAGCCTACTTAAGTCAAGGAGGTATCCTGCCCTCCCTCAGAGAAGCATTTATAATATTTACCGGACTCTCACTGATAATATTTATTTATTTGTTGTTTGTTTATTTAAACATTTCTATACCACCCAAAACTTACGTCTCTGGGCGGTTCACAACAAAATAAAAACAAAACAAAACATTTGTTAAGACAAAAATGGGGGGGGGGGGGGAGAACACACACATTACAACAATTTAAAAATTTAAAATAATACGTTAAAACAGCATTAAAACCAATTAAAACAACATTAAATAAAAGCCTGGGTGAAGAGATGTGTTTTTAAAGAATTTTTAAAAGCTGTCAGAGATGGGGACGCTCTTATTTCACTAGGGAACACATTCCAAAGCCTCGGGGCAGCAGCAGAGAAGGCCCGTCCCTGAGTGGCCACCAGACGAGCCAGTGGCAACTGCAGACAGACCTCTCCAGCAGATCTCAGTGGGTGGTGGGGTTCATGCCGAAGAAGGCGTTCCCTTATGTACCCAGGGCCCAAACTGTTTAGGGCTTTATAGGTTATAACCAGCACCTTGTATTTTGCCCGGAAACATATCGGCAGCGAGTGTAGCTCCTTCAATACAGGAGTTATATGGTCTCTCCGAGATGACCTAGAGACCAGCCTGGCTGCTGCATTCTGGACCAGCTGTAGTTTCCGGACTATGTACAAGGGCAGCCCCACATAGAGCGCATTACAGTAATCCAGTCTGGAGATTACCAGCAGATGTACCACTGTTTTGAGGTCATTCACCTCAAGGAATGGATGCAGCTGGCGTATCAGCCAAAGCTGATAGAAGGCACTTCTGGCCACCACCTCAACCTGGGATACCAGAGAGAGGCTTGGATCCAGAAGGACCCGTAGATTGCGTACCTGGAGAAGTGTGACCCCATCAAGAACAGGCAGATCAAAATAATCTCTTGAGTTCCGACCCCGCACAATGAGTACCTCTGTCTTAGCCGGATTCAGTCTCAGTTTGTTATCCCTCATCCAGCCCATCACCGACTCCAGGCAAGCATTAAGGGAGGTTATGCCCTCTCCCGATGATGCTGACAAGGAGAAATAGATTTGGGTGTCATCAGCATACTGATAGCACCCTGCACCAAATCTCCTGATGATCTCTCCCAGCAGTTTCATGTAGATATTAAACAACATTGGAGACAATATGGAGCCCTGGGGAACACCATACAAAAGTTCAGATTTTGAAGAACAGCAGTCTCCAAGGGAAACCACCTGGAACCTGCCTGAAAGGTAGGAGTGGAACCACCACAAAGCAGTGCCTCCAACTCCCAACCCCCTCAGACGCTCCAGAAGGATACTATGGTTGATAGTATCGAAAGCCGCCGAGAGGTCCAAAAGGACCAACAGAGTCACACTTCCTCTGTCAATTGCCAATTGGAGATCATCCATCAGGCTGACCAAGGCAGTCTCCACCCCATAGCCAGCCCGAAAGCCAGTTTGAAATGGGTCAAGATAATCACTTTCATCCAAGACTGTCTGGAGCTGGGAGGCCACCACCCTCTCAATTACCTTGCCCAGCCACGGAAGGTTGGAGACAGGCCTGTAGTTGTTCAAGTCCAAGGGATTCAGGGTAGGCTTCTTCAGAAGCGGTCTAATAATTGCAAAAGAGGCATCCTACCTTCCCTCAGAGACGTGTTTATAATCTCTACCAGGTCCTCTACAACAACCCCCCTGCCAGATAATATAAGCCATGTTGGACAAGGGTCAAGAGAACAGGTGGTAGGCCGCACCATTCCATCAGCTTGTTCACATCCTCAGGAGTCACAAACTGGAACTGATCCAACCTAATCACACAAGAGGAGTCACTGGACACCTCCACATCAGACACTGAGGTAATTGTGGAGACCGAGTATAAGTTGGCCCGAATACGAGAGATTTTCCCCACAAAGAATCCATTAAACACATCACAGCAGGTAACTGATGGTTCCAGATTCTGATTCAAGGGAGAAAGGGCACTCACTAGCCCTCTCACAACCCTGAACAACGCTGGACGTGAACTTGCGGATGCAATACGGGCAGAAAAGAATCACTTCTTTGCTGCACGTATTGCCTGAGCATAGGTCTTCAAATGAGCTCTATGTTGCAATCTGTCGGATTCAAGCAGAGTCTTTCTCCACTTGCGCTCCAGTCGTCTACCTCACCGCTTCAGCCCCCATAATTCTTCCGTATACCAAGGGGCCAATTTTGAAGCAGGTCGGAGAGGACGCTTAGGAGCAATCATGTCTACTGCCCCAGTGAGTTTGCTGTTCCAATTCTCCACCAGGATCACCAGATCCTGGATTGGATCTCAACAGGATCACCAGAAGAGCCAACACTAAATCCCTCCAAGGCTTCTTGAAATCCTACTGGATCCAATAACCTTCTCGGCCGGATCATCCTAATGGGTCCCTCACCCCTGTGAAGGTGGGAAGTGATTGTGAGTCCAACCTTAACCAGATGGTGGTCTGTCCATGACAAAGGGGAAATCACAGGATTCCCCACCCATGGAACACCACCCTGATCAGAGTGAAAGACCAAATCAAGCGTGTGACCAGCAATGTGCGTCGGCCCCGAGACCACTTGGGATAGGCCCATAGTCATCATGGCCGCTAGTAATGGTTTCTGATTTGTTCTGGACCGACCTGGCATTACAGAGGAGCAAGGCTATGCTCCAAGGATCATTGGCACTGCTCCCCAAGGTCAAAGGGCTGGCAGGACAGCCAGAAGGGGAAACAGCTATTAGATTTCCAAGTCCCCTTCCCTTATAACAGCCCGCTGACCTGCCAACGTTCCTTCTTCTGTTCCCCACCACGACCGGAATGGCCGCCCCACAGTCAGCAGACACACCCCCTGTCTCCCCATCTCCAGTTAAGCCCAGACACATTCTAAGATTATCTCACCCAGAACAAATTAAAAAAGAAGCTCCACTATTAAATGCCCCCCCCCAATACCTAGGCCAAGAGACCTGGCCCTGATAAATATGATTATCAGATGAGATAAGCCAAGTTGAGCAAAGGTCAAGAGAACAGATTGTAGAGTGCACAGTCTGAAGCAGCTTGTCCACTTCCTCAGGAGTCACAAACTGAAAATGATCCAACCTAATCCCATAAGAGGAGTTGCTGGACACCTCCACAGTAGACTCTGCAGTTGCTGTGGAATTCAGCTCTACCTGAATACGAGAGATTTAATCTGCAAAGGAGTTGTTGAAGATTCACAGTGAGTAAAGGATGGTTCCAAGTTTAAATTCAAGGGGGAGAGGTACATACTAGCACCCTCAGAACCCTAGACAACTCAGTTGGATTTGAATTTGTGGAAGCAATGTGAGCAGAAAAGAACTGCTTTTTTGCCACCTGCACTGCCAGAGCATAGATCTTCAAATGTGCCTGATCAGACTCGCACTGAGTCTTCCTCCACTTGCGCTCTAGCCGTCTACCTCACCACTTCAGCTCTTGTAGTTATCTTTAAAGCAAGTTGGAGAGGACCCTTAGAAGCGATTATGTCTACTGCTCTAGTGAGTTCATTATTCCATGTTTGCACCAGAGCATCAACGGAATCAGTAACAGAGCCAACTCTAAACCCTTCCAAGGCCTCTTGGAATCCTATTGGATCCAATTACTTCCTTGGGCAAACCAATCTAATAGGTCCTCCACCCCTGCAAAGCTGGATCATGGCTGTAAGTTCTATCTTAACCAGATGGTCATCCGTCCATGACAATGGGGAGATGACAGGAGTCCCCACCCACAGAACACCAGCCTGATCAGAGCAAAAGACTAAATCAAGCATGTGACCATCATGTGTTGGTCCAGAGACCAATTGGGATAGGCCCACAGTCATCATGGCCACTAAGAACTCTTGAGCCATTCCTGACAACCCAGTCCCGAAATAAACACTGAAGTCCCCCACCACCAACAACCTGGTCCACTCCAATGCCAACTCAGCAACCAGGTCCGTCAGCTCAGTTAGGGACTCCACTGGGCAGCAGTGTGATCGGTACACCAGCAGAAGCCCCATTCTATCCCTGTCTCTAAACCTAGGTACACACATTCAATATAGGCCAGATCCCTGACAAGAGATCCTGGTAAAGGAAATGGTATTCTTATATACCACAGCCACCACACCTCCCCGCCCACATCCTCTCACCTGCACCACCATAGAGTACCCCTCTGGGAGAAGCTGAGACCAAACTGGACCACTAGCCTCTCTCGACCAACTATGTAAAACATAGCTGCTATGTAATACATAGCAGGTCACCTCCTTCATCCATGATCAAGTTATGCAGTACCTCAGATTGATTTTGAACTGACCTGGCATTACAGAGTAATAAGGCGAGGTTCTGTGGGTGGGTGGCATTACTCTCCAAGGTGGGTGGCATTGCTCTCCAAGGTCAAAGAGGTGGTAGGCCTGCTGGAAGGGGCAACAACAATTAAATTTCTAAACTGCCTTCCCCTGTAATGACCCGCTGGCCTACCAATGCCACGTCTTCACTGATTCCCCACCACCACTGGTATAGCTGCCCCAGAGTCGTCCCCCACTTCCCCATTTAAGTTCAACCAAAGACACATACCTGTATCAAGCCTAACTAAGAACTAAGCAATGAAGTGAACAGGAGTCTTCCTTCCAGCGGTCCAAGACAGTAAGTTGGCCCCAGCCCTCAGTCCTACTCCTGAAGGCTGCCACCATATGTTTCTCAACTGTGTGTGTATGTGCATGCAACCCACATATACACAGCCTATTCAAAGCTGTACTATTGTACAAGAACTCTATTAGGCTGGTCTGGTCCCTCATACTGTACAATGGCAGGGTAAACTTTCATGTGGGTGCATATGAAAACATGGAGAAGCAGATGAAGAACTTTAGAGCCAGTATCTTCTTGTTTGCAAGCCCCATGTACGGATCATTTTTTAAAAAAGACAAATATTAGCAGAGTTTCAATCCCCACATCTCCTCCTCACATTCAACAAATTCCTTCCAATTAAAGTCTAATGCAGGTAGACCTTCCCTGGAGAAATGGCTAGCTATGGCTTGAGCATATTCCACAGAACACTGTTCCAGCTGAAATCACAATGAAATACATGGAGTGTATCACACAATCACTGCCTGGTGAACTGCATTCTTCATTTGGTTCCAGGGCAGTATTCTATGTTTCTTAGAAGAAAAAGGCTGCCAAAGGTGTTGTTAGCTATATCCACAAGAATCATTACAGCATCTGGGTAAAGCTTGGTTACAAGAGTCTTTATTTTGCAAACTATACATAAACATTAAAAGAAAACTGCCGTATACTTTAATATAACATAAGATATTAAATTTAGTATTAAACCTATTGAAATCAAACTCAAAGAAGAAACCATTTTTTTCCTTTTAGTTAGCTGCAGATAAACATCTGCAGGGAAAACATTAACACACAGTTGAAATTAAACAACTGCTTGCATAATATTATACAAGTTCTTTCGGTTTTAGTATGGCATAAAGCCACAGGTCTGATATGAATGAAAATGGTGGAGTTTCAAAACGTCTACACAATTAATTAACATGCTAACATAAATACAATGATTAAAATAATTTTCTCTACAGTCAAACTTGAATGCTATTCTACTTAAGAATTATAATGTATTCTACATGATAATTACATAACAATGGGGGTGGCGGGAAAATAACCCATTTCTCCATTCCAGCAGCAGTACCTATACTGATATTAAATTTGGAATTTGGTAAAGCTCAGCTATTGCCCAATAATTTTATATCGGTATGCATGCTATAAATCTTTCTATTTCTATTTTGCAAGGCACCTTACAATACTGCTCTAAAGTTCTGAACTAGAAATCAAAAAGGGCAATATGAATTAGGAGAGATGTAAAATTAGTTATGAGTTAGAAAACTAAATATCATACTAATGGGTTAGAAAGTGTTTCTTGGGGCAAGGGTCATCAAGTACAGTAATATATAAACACGTTTTATGTAAAGTTTCCCCATTAAAATATGTTAAAACTAATTTTATGGTTAGAACACTATAGAAATAAAGGCAACATGATCAGGTCGCCTGCACACATAACAAGCTTTTATGATTTTGACACAAAAAAAGAAAAACTGAAAACAAAAGGACAACAAAACTTTATATTTGCAGAATCTATGCTTGTCCAGGTTTACTGCATTTTAAAAACATCATGTCAAGATCCTAGTAATTTCAAAGTCAAAAACATAACAGTTTCAAACACAAAGGAGGGCCTGACTCCACTTCTACAGTCTCAGCTTCTCCACTCCTCTGGAAAATTATAAGCTGGCAACATGTTATGTCTTTACTGAGCTTTGCTTATCCGGTCCATGCACATTTTGAAGGGGGGAAAAATCTCCACAGGATCTAAATCACGCGAAAGTTAAACATTTCTTTACTTATAGCTACTGTACTAGAAGTGGCCATACATACATATTCCCAAACAGAATATGTCATGTTTTTTTCCTCATGGAAATTTTAAAAGTTTGGTTGTCCTTATGATTATCTGCACATTTAAAGGTTTCTTTTTAGTAGCACATACACATTTCTTTCTTCAGGCTAGACTCCAGTGTGTTTTCTTCTGCTCAATGGCATATAAAAACACATAATATAATGATTTTCATTTAAACAAAGAAAGTCTATGACTCCAGCTGCAATATTTCAAGTAATCATACAAAATATACATGTTGTTTAGAATCCTTTTGACTTTCAAAGGTATGGGAATTTTCTGGGATGCCATCTTGTAAATATTAGAAAGAGACAATTTATTCATAGCTAAAAGCATCAAATATATCCTTCATGGTCATCATCGTCATCATCATCTCCTTCATCTTCATCGTCATCTTCAATTTCATCTTCATCATTCATCATATCATCATCCTCATCATCCGTCCATTCATGGAAATCACCACTGGCAAAATCACCTGATGTTTCTAGATCAATAACTAAGAAAAAGCATAGCTGTTTTACTTGATGTAAAGGTTTGCTTCAAGATGACAGTAATACTAAATTTTCCCTTTTTGAAATAAGATAAATAATACTGTAGGACCCATGGTAGCTACTGACTATAGTTTGCGGTCCTATCCCTGGTTGGGTTGAAAGCAACAGAGGCTTTATGGCTCTTGTGAAGAATCAGGCAGCTATACAATGGTAATAGCTGGCTAGAGAAGAAAGAGCACTGATGAATGGGCTGTTTTTCCCTAAACATTAGACCAGCCATCCAGATACTGAGAGTCCAAGTGACTGCAGGGTCCTTGCAGTTCTCAAAGAACTCCTGTCCCTCGATGGCCATGTTAAGGTTTTAACCTAGTTGACAGAGATCGGCATCTCAAGGATGTCATCTTAGTGGAGAGTTGAAACATTAATTGGGTTTTTTTAAAACACATTTTGCTGAAGAAGTTTCATTTTACAAACAATCCCTGAAGTCACTAATTTTAAGTACATTATATACATATTACAGACTATAATTCAATTACAACATATCATATTCACTTTGCAAAATAAATATTGAATGGAATCCCATGTGATAGTAAGTTCCTCTCTCTCCACATTTCCCCCAAATGCTAATTATAAAAATGCTAGCAAGGAGTTAAGCACATCTATCAAACGCTGTTCAGTTAAATTATATATTTTGCCTGGAGTATAAATACAAAAGAAACTTGTCAAAGTTAACTTTCATTATTAAAAGCAGTAGAAAACAATGACTTCTAATGAAGTTGAAGACGAATCAAATGATATCAAGTTGTGTCTGTTTAATTATTTAATGGGCCTATAATTGAGAAGGTTTTGATTGCAGTTTACTGAGAAAACTGATTTAGCACAATACTCATGGGGCTAGCAAATGCTTTATTTAAAAACTTACCCACAAGTTGGGGGGTGGAAAGAAGTTATGAATTGTGAATTCTAATATACCTTCTTTGAAAGCAATCATTATCTCTAAGTTAAGTGAGGAAATCCAATCTTCTGCTTCCTATAGATAGTCAGGCAAGAGGCTGAACTCTAGGTTACAGAATAAGTCCTTAGATTTTTCAGTTGACATGGCACTGAAATGTCACTGTTTTCTTATTCCTAATGTGAACAATAGGAAGATTTCTGAGACTTACCACAATCTGCAGCACCATGTGTTCTGGATCCCGTTACCTCATTGCCATATCTGTCAACACACCAGCATTGTCCTGCACTTCCATGGCACTGGGTTGGTTTGTAGTACCCATCTTCATCACATAGAGGGATATACTGCCCTGTGCAATCATAGACATTTAAAAAGACCCTCAAAAGCAGTCACTCTAGCAGCATAAAGCAGTGTTCTGTCTTCAACCAAAATGGGGAAGAGTAGGTAACAGAGGGAGGACGAGACAGGAAAAAGAAGTCAAGGGACTTAGCTGAACCAAAATGAAGCAACAGTAGTAAGGGAAACGAAGAAGCAGGCTGAAGAGTCCTTTACTGGAGCGCTGGCAGGATGAAAAGAACTGGGAGGGGTTACCATCAAGCTCCTCTTATAGTTTTTGCTAATTTGCATATGTCCTGCCCTGGAGCGAGCATGGGATGATAACCCAGGAGATGTCCTAACACAGTAGCCGAGAATGTGAATGATATTATTATTATTTTTTTCTGATGAACTGTATTTCAGATTTACTCTTTAATCCTTGGGTAAGGATGCTCAGGTAAGTTGTAGTATTAAACCAAAATTTCCTATGACTGACTATAAAAAGGTCTCCACTCCACAGACAAGGAGAGAAGAGCCGGTCCTGTGGAAACAAACATGACTGTTCCGTAAGCTAAGTAGGGTGCGCCCTGCTTGCATATGAATGGGAGACGATGTGTGAGCACTGTAAGATATTCCCATTAGGGGATGGAGCCACTCTGGGAAGAACAGAAGGTTCCAAGTTCCCTCCGTGGCATCTCCAAGATAGGGCAGAGAGAGATTCCTGCCTGCAACCTTGGAGAAGCCTCTGTCAATCTGTGTAAACAATACTGAGTTAGATGGGCCTATGGTCTGACTCAGTATATGGCAGCTTCCTATGTTCCTAATAGGCCATATTTATCTTTTCATTGATCTACTGTAGGGATGTACATGGAACTGGTTCCACATACTCCCGGAGGGCAGGGGGCACTTTAAGGGGCAGGAAAGTTGCTGCCTATCTGCCAGGCCCGCCCTGCTGCTTCCCCCCTGGTTGCGCTCCTCCAAAAAGCGGGCATACAGGGATCAGCCGGGATTAGCCTCCTTGGAGCCAGGATCAGCGTTGCCACACAAATGGCCAATGCTGAGAGCACCCCCCCACCCTCTTGAATGGAGCACCAAACGGTTCCATGCACATCCCGAATCTACTGCTATCTTTAAATGTATATTGTTCTTTTGATTATGTCAGCATAACTAATAGAGGGAGCATTCTCTGCTAGAGCAATGCTTCATAACAGTTCTAATGTCAAAGGAAACAATTATCAATATAAATTTCATGGGCAGGTAATAGCACCCACCATCCTCCCTTTCTAAATGTGTGTGTATGTATGTCATGTATACATATATATATATATATGAAAGAGTCTATTATGGTTTTATATATGATTATATTGAATATAAAATGCAGGAAGGGATGGGGGTTGCTTTTGGTATTTTATTTGTGTTTACAGATACAATTTCCCCCTCTTAAGCAGATATATAACATTGAAATGTATTGAAAATAAGACCAATTTATGCCACCATTTTCTTTCTGTGCTGACTTCTTTTTACACCAGTTTTTGATTCCTCATTATTGCGTAGGAGTTTGTGAATCTCAGTCTGATAATGCAGAAAGACTATTGAACAAATGTAAAGCTATAAGAATAAGTAGGACTGTAAACATTCAAGCAATTTCAATGTTTCACAGAGTCCATTCAAGCCAAGTATATTAGTAGAACAGAAATTAATAGATTCTGGAGGATATATATGGAATCCTTCTGTAAACAATTCATACAGGCAAAAGAAATGCATTCTGTGTCAGCATTGTGATGTGATTTCCACCACCACCCACTCCCCAGCTTTCAGTATTATGAATCTTGCTTGCTTGCATAAAATGCTTGATTTGTTCCCCCCACCCACCCACCCCCACCCAAAAAAAATCTGTGTGCCTCTTCCATGGAGTAGTGTATTAACAATCAGCCTGATGTGGGGCATGCACATATGATATTTAATAATTTCGTAAGAACCAGATTTAGGGAAGCCACAGCATGCACAGTTGTCACTTTCAATTTCAAATGTGTTACTTGGCAAAGCCTACAACCTGAAGCAGCATGACAAACTATCCAACAATATCAATTATTTATGGATTAATCCAGTTCAAATAGTCTTTTGGCAACTTTTCTGAAAGTTAGACCAGACTGTCAAAGTTCAACTTCTCACACATCTCTCCCATCATTTGGAAAAAGGGATAGTTCCACTTTGCATCAAGAATATCTAAATGCTGTATCTCTCTGACCACCACGTCATCAGAATCCAGAAAAAATGGAGGTTCCTCTCAAAGTGTCATGGAAACAGCACTTGGTACAGCTGGGATCAGATGTTACTTCTACCTTGGTCAGAGTTGAGACACAAAAGAACCAGAAACTTACTTGACTGAGATTAATCACTTGTAAGTAATATTTCAATAGTATTTGAGACAAGGACAGTAGATATTTCCTAATTTTAACAGGCACCAATCTCAAATGCAAAGGTGTATTTTATTTTTCTTAATCATTTGCTATCAGCTATTCTATTTCAGATATGGCTTCTTTATATATTTACCTATAGTTCTTCTTGATATATAACTAATATTTCTTAAAATGATAAACAAATGTTCATGTACTGTCATAAAATTGTGAGCTCAACAGGGCTTTTGAGGAATTTCTAATACATGTCATAGTACAGTAAGGCTGCAATGTTCAATCATTTAAACTGATTAGATCAATCAATTCAGAAACTTTGGCTCAATTAAAAAGGAGTCCTTGATTAATCAGGTACCAAATGTTAAAAAGAAATTTTTCATATAAGTAGTTAAACAAAACTTCAGGCAATAAATAACACCTTATTGCCTGATTTCTTGCTCAAGTAAGAGAGAATACTGTTATCAATCAATATTTATTACGGTCACAGACCAGCATAAAGTATAAGGGTGATTACATGTTAAAAGTGAGAGCAGATAAAAAGTGATTACATATAAAATGGTACATATTAATGCTAAAGGGACTAAAAATACTAAAAATAGTAGATAATACACCAAAAGCACCAGGGCCTAAAAGCCTGAGAAATAGGGAAAAAGTCATTAAAATGCATGATAGGCATTAAAAGGTGGGGGGCATAAAAATGCATGTAACAAAGTTAAAAGACATGAGAAGACAGAAATATATAAAAGCCTGAGTGATAAAACTGGAAAACAGCCAGATTAAAGAACAGTAAAAAGGGAGGCATGTGAGCAATTGCAGGGCCTGCCCAGAGTCACCAAGAGTCAGATTAAGGCTGATAGGACTCACTGCCTGTCATCCACCAATGGAATACTTCTAAGACAGTACTCATGTCACCCAAAAACAAAACTGTTATTGATATTCAAATTTAATAAAGACAGAATCAATCAAGATTTCATTCAACTGGTGACAACTTTAACACACAGTTTAATTAGACTTATAGAATTTATCATTGTTTTTAACTTGTTTTAAATTAATCTGTTAAATTAAATTGTTGGTTTTAATCTGTGTTGTTTTACTGCAAATTGCCCAGAGACATAAGTTTTGGGCGGTATATAAATATGCTAAACAAATCCATAAATAAATAGCGGGGGCTGGCATTCAGCACAGCAAAACTTGGGCAAAACAGACTCTCCCATGCAGCTGTTCATACCTCAAACAATGCCCTCAGTGTTGCAGGGCAAGGCTGGTGCGCTGCTGTTTAAAACTGTGCAACTGCACTACGCTATGTCCAGTGGAAATAATGGTAACAATGCCCAACTGGGATTGGGCAATGTTAGGTAGCAGCCCACCAGCACTGTTCCACAACATTACGAGCGTGAGGGTCTGTACCCAGTGTTTCATTGCACAGAATGTCAGCCAGTAATTATAATTCAGAAGAGTTTATAATAAAAGGAATCCTGTTTTCACTATGCAGTTGGACCTAAAGTGGCAATAATAGTGTATGTTGCTTCTAACAGAGTGGTGTATCAAATCAGCGTCCTCTGAAGCACTTTTAAAAATGTATTTGGAACGGTTGGGTCTCTTGACACCTAGCTGATATATGCAAAATTTCAGAAGGATTGGATGGATACTTTTAATTTTATAAGCAACAGAATGTTCAATACTTATATTATTTCTTGTTTACACAGTCAGACAGGTGTTATTGACTGGGTTCGTTTTATCCAGACATCGAGTCCTTCCCAAGGACCTGAGATGGCTGAATTTTATCATCAATACTGTTGGTTATTATAGATATCTTCGCAAAATATAGGCTGTTCCCAGTAAAGTTGCTTTTTGTAATTGGCTGATGGTGATTTCTGTGGCCCCTATGGTGTTGAGGTGCTCTTCAAGGTCTTTTGGATCTGCACCCAGGGCGCCAATTACCACTGGGATTATTTTGGTCTTTTTCTGCCACAGCCTTTCAATTTCAATTTGTAGATCTTTGTATTTGGTGATTTTTTCTATTTCTTTTTCTTCTATTCTGCTACCCCCTGGTATTTCTATGTCGATTATTTTGACTTGTTTTTCTCTCTTCTCGACTACAGTTATATCTGGTGTATTGTGTGGCAGATGTTTGTCTGTTTGTGGTCGGAAGTCCCATAATATTTTTACATCTTCATTTTCTACCACTTTTTCAATTTTATGGTCCCACCAATCTTTGGCTACAGGTAGCTTGTATTTTTTGCAGATATTCCAGTGTATCATCTCTGCTACCTTGTCATGCCTTTGTTTGTAGTCAGTCTGTGCGATCTTTTTACAACAGCTGATTAGGTGGTCCACTGTTTCATCTGTTTCTTTACAAAGGTGGCACTTGCTGTTTGTTGTTGACTTTTCTACTTTTGTTCTTATTGCCTGTTCTTGTGCAGCCAGTAATAAACCCTCTGTTTCTTTCTTCAAGTTGCCATTTTTAAGCCATTGCCAGGTCTTGGTGATGTCTGATTTTCCGCTTATATTGTGCTTATATTCAGCATATATTTCCGCTTATATTGTGTAATATTGTTATTATTATTAAGATTATTATTATTATTTTACATTTATATCCCGCTCTTCCTTCAAGGAGCCCAAAGCAGTGTACTACATACTTAGGTTTCTCCCCACAACAACCCTGTGAAGTAGGTTAGGCTGAGAGAGAAGTGACTGGCCCTTAGTCACCCAGCTAGTATCATGGCTGAATGGGGGTTTGAACTCAGGTCTCCCTGGTCCTAGTCCAGCACTCTAACCACTACACCACGCTGGCTCTTTCAACATTCAACGGAATGCTGAAATAACTCATCATAACTTTACTGGCACTACCATTCCAAAATACTTACATATATCAGAATAAAAGTTCTATTTATTTTATGCACCATAAACACCTGACTGCTTTGAAGTTATTTCTATGTGCAGGTACGTAAGAAAATATGATACTCTTTTAATTGTAATATCAATACACATATTTAGAGTCAAAGAATTATTCATAAAACAGATCTGCACTTTACATAAAATATTAGACAGAACATTTAAAGCCAGATATTTTATTACTGTATCATTTAGCCCTTTCCCTCCCTTGTTCTCTCTCTCTCTCCCCCTACCAAGTGTAAAAATGGGCATTCTAGTAATAAAACCAGTGTAATATCTTGGAACTGATACACTAATAAAACTAACTTTAATAGCTTTCAAAGACTTTATACATTCTGTTACTGGAATTTAGTTTGGTCCATCATTTTAGGATTCATATTGATTTTGTGTTGCAGTTTCACTAGGGTTATTTATGTAAGCAATAAAAACTTCAAAAGAATGATCTATGACTTACCTAGGAGTTTCTTTCCCCCTTGCTGTTTCTGAATGTTGCTGAGCTCTGTCTGGCAAGGTGGGTCTAGAATGACATCAGACATGTGAAACTGAAGTTATATTTGAGAACTGAAAAACAGACTGCTCAAGTCTACAACCTAAATTCAAATATATTCTTTCAAAAGTGGCTTACTACCCCTTCCATCAGTGTTATTCAGGTTGTATTTTGTAAGTCAATCTTGTTACAATGAGAACAGAAGAATCACCTTCTGAATCAGACTGAAGGTTGATTTAGCCCAGCATTCTGCTTACACTAGATGTCTGGATTCCCCATCCGGATTCCCCATCCAGATATCTCTGGGAAGTTCATAAGCAAAGCTTGAAGCTGTCAACCACACACTGCTTCCCACCATCTGGTAATCAAATGTATATGGCCTTTCACCTGGCTATTACTGACAAAAGCTATTTGCTGAACCTAATCTGCAGAAGCTTGCCTCATTCTTTTCAATGCAAGGCAAGTTAGTAGCCATCACCATATCTTATAAACAGTACTTCTTCTTGTCTGTTCTGAATCTACTGTCAGGAAATTACATGGGAAGACCTTGAAGAATAATATTGAAAGAGAAAAATAACTCTCTTTGTCTCAAGATTATTTTTATTCTGCTCTTATGTGAAAAAGAAACAATATTTTAAATGTGTTAGCAACCTTGTGCAATCTTGACTTGAGTAGATAATACACTAATTTCTATTATTTCAATAGCCCTCAGTGTTCACCTACAAGCAAAATCTCACTGAATGAATGAACTGTTAAAGCAAAGTGAGAAAGAGAGAAGGTGTGTGCGTGTGTGTTCATTTCTACTTGTTTCTCAAGTAGAAGAGTTTCAAATATAATTTATTGTACTGTTGAGTTATCCCAGTTCTGAGGGTGGCACACAATACCCATCTATTTCAATTAGAGAATTAAGCACAAACTTAAATTGCTGGAATTTTACTCAATGAGATTTAGAAGTGTTCAACTTTGGCTCAATTCCACCCTAAGAATGCCCCCCCCCATGACACTATTTGCACTTTAATATCCATGAAATTAATTTGAACAATTAATCTGAACCAAAATTACTTTGTTGTTAATTTTGAAAGGAATTACATCTATGCAACCAAACATCAAAACTAGATTTTACCAGAGTGCAACATGGGGCAGTGAGGGACAGGGGAGTACAATTAATTGAAATGATAGAAATTGAAGCCATTCACACAACAGGTTGGGCAGGGAAGAGGCTGCTCCAACTCACCTTCCCCCCAGATGATCACAGAAAGGCTGCTGGGAGCACAGACCGCACTCCCAGACAATCTGTGCTACGCCACACAGCGTGGAGTTCTGCAGGCCGGGATGACATGTCCCAACCTCCAGATATCCCTCCAGATATCTACACAAATGCGGTGGATTGATGGGATCCACTGTCAGATGGGTCCTCTAGGCACCCATCTCTATATCTACTCGCAGCCCGAGGAGATACACAATCCCTGCAGCTGGGTTAAGGGAGTGCTTGCTCCCTTAACCTCAGCTAAGAGCTGGGCTTCAGATCTGGGTTAAGCTGGGCAGGTGTGCTGGGATCCACGTGGATCCCGGCGCTCTACACAAGCAGCCTAATCCAGGCTAGATTGCTTTATCTTGGGCTAGGCTGCTTGAGAGAACAGTCTCACTGTCTATTTACTTCATTAATAAGATGGTTTTAGTTTTAAGAAAAGAAATAAGACCCAGTATTGTCATTGGTTTTTTAGTTTGTCTCTATTATATGGTGCTTTGAAAATTCCGCTAAAGCTGTTCTTACTACAGTAGTTTAATCCATAATACTGAATCACTGTGATTCTTCTAAGCATAAAAGCCATTCAAGTTTATAACTAAAAATATATATTCTCATTTGTATCTATTGGCTGAGCATCATCTATTGAATAAGATCTACAAATACCAACATACCCTTTTATATTATTCATGCATCCGATAAGAAAATCAATATAAACGGAAATACAATAGTGACAATTCAAGCAGAACAGTGCACATTTACCCTTCATTTTGAACATTTTTCCCTGAAAGAAAGCTAAAGGTGTTTGAAAAGCATGGTTTTTTTTTTAAAAAAGTTGCTAATTTCTGAGAAAGAATGTTGTTTTCCTGTCAAGCAGTGGTGAAACTGTAGAACAAATGTGTTTAGAAACTACTTAAAAGTCATAAAGAGTCCTTGTAGGCCATCTGGTCCAACTCCTTGCTTGAAGCAGGAAATCCAGAGGGAAAGTATTCCCAACCAATGGCTGCTCAGCCTTTCCTTGAAGAGCTCTACCGAGGGGGAGCCCACCATCTCTCTAGGTAATTGGCCTTATAGTTGAATTGCTCTTACCTTTGAGAAGTTTCTTCTACTGTTCAAATGAAATCTGCTCTACTGTAACTTAAGACCATTAGATCTATTCCTGCCTTCTGGGAATGAACAGAACAAGTCTTTTCTTTCTTCTAGGTAACAGCCCTTCAGCTAGCTGAAGTGATATCAAGTCCTTTAATCCCTTAATCTTCTCATTCTCTAAACATACCCAGTTTCCTCAAGCTTGTTCATTTCTTGGGGAAACTAGTTCCTCTTGATTGGAACCTGAGATTCTAATAATGCATCCTAAAATTGTATTAGTCTTTTTAGCAGCTGAATCACACTGCTGACTCATATTTAGCCTGTGATAGACTATAATCCCAAGATCCTTTTCAGATGTGCTCCTTCAAGCCAGGTCCTTCATCCTAGACTTGTGCAGTTGACTTTCTTTTTAAAACCCAAGTGTAGAATGTGCATTTGTCTTTACTGAATTCCATTTTGTTAGGTCCAGGCCAGTTTCCCATTCTCTCAAAGTAATTTTTAATTGTATTCATGTCTTCTTATACCTATTAAATAGATAACCCAGTTTTGTGTTATCTGCACATATAAGAATTCCCTCTACCCCTTCATCTATGCCATTGGTAAAACTGCCGATGAGTATCAGTCAGGTCAGAGCCCTATGGCACTGTATAATCATTAAACGTTTAACTATTTCTGGCTTCTTTAAAAACAAAAACAAACCAAAACCCAAGTATTTTCAGGTTAATTTGAGGATGATATCAAATTATTATAAGTAGCCAAATTATGCATATTATACTTTTAAAAGTGTGGCTCTTTTTATATTAGTTGGGAAGCAGGAGACAATTTTGCTGCACACAAAGAGGAGCAATCTAAGATTTCCACCAATTTTCCTCCTCAATTTAGGCCCCTTGTGGTGCTATATTCCACTGTGTTTTTGAGGTCTGTACTCCTCAGGAGCTGCTTTCCAGAAAATGTGAAGGGTTGCCCAAGAAGCGGAATATGAGAAAGCTCCATTGTGCAAGCAGAACTTGTTCTGTGGGTAATACCCACTGAATTGTTCACAGTACTCAGAACTTAAATTCTCATAAAACACTTTACTTGTAGTTTTCCATTATTTCTTTAGCATTTAACAAACAACTGTGATATTCTTCTACCTTGCTGTCTCTGGAAGCAGTAGCACCACTCATTATTAGATATCAAACTGTCTTTGTAAGTATCACATGAATTGAAGAATGCCTTGGTGCACTGTTCATTCTTGTCAAGGTAAATGCTTCCAAGCTCTGACTGGTCCAAAAGCAGGTCATAGTTCGTATCAAGCCTGTTAAACATCCAGCCAAGGGAATCCTTGCAAATTGGCAAAATGCTGGTATCAAATCCTAAGAGGTAGAAATACAAAGTACTCACATAAGATAGAAAGGCGCAGCTGGCACACAGCTCAACCAAGCAAAGGAAATGCTTCATCACAAAAACAGCTTTATAAGATACCAATCAAAGAGCTTATATTGATAGGTTTGAATCATGCTAATCACATAAAAACAAGAGTAAACAAATATGTTGTTGAACATCTAATCTCAAGGCATTCAACAAAAATAGGCTTCTTTCTAAACTATATACATGACACATTGGGAAAGTCAGGTTGCTTACCTGTAACAGTAGTTCTTGTAGTGGTCCCATTGTTTTTCACACTCTGGATTACTGCGCCTACGTAGACATGACCAGGCGAACCATCTGAAAGGTCGAAGGCCTTTTGGCAGTAGCCCCTAGTGACATAAGCATCCCCTCTGACATTACCTTCCTCAGTCCTCAACCACCATGATAATCAGGTAAGTGACTGCTAAGTGGGGAAGAGGGAGGGTTGTGTGAAGAACAATGGGCCACTATCAAGAACTACTGTTACAGGTAAGCAACCTGACTTTCTTGGTAGTGGTCCTATTGTCCTCCACACTCTGGAGATTAGCAAGCTACTCACCAAGGTGATGGGAGAAGTGGGCATCTATGGAAGGATGGTTTCTAGGATCGCTGTTCCAAACTGTGAATGCGCTCGTCCAGGGCATAGTGTCGGATAAAGGACAACAGTCCTTTCCAGGTAGCTGCTCTATGGGTGGCATCTAGAGGAATCCCATGGAGGTAAGCTATAGAAGTGGCCACAGCCCTTGTCAAGTGTGCACAGATAGAGGGCAGTGGTGGCTTCTTAGCCAAGGTGTATCCGTGCTTGATGGCTGACATGATCCAAGCAGACATCCTCTGAGAAGAACACTATCAAGAAAAGGGACCATACAGGGCAAGAAGCTGCAAACAATAACAAAAATCCCCTGTGTCAGACAAAAAAGTATGTTTCTGAAGAATACTGACTAAATCTGTGCATCTATAGGGTACAAAATTGTACACATATAGCTCAATGTGGGAAATTGGTTGCCCCTGAAAATACCATACACCATATAGTATGAACAAGGACATTGACTACATAAACCAAAACCAAAATAGAAAGTGGTTACAACACTGTAAAGGATAATAGAAAATTGTGTATAGATTCTAAATGAAAATCCTAATAATAACCAATAAGAAAAAATGAAACAATGAATGAATAAATGAATGAACAAAACCCATATATACACATATATCAGATTACATATGTTTTTGAATTCTGACGAAATGATACCCAAGGCTAATGTCCATGAATGTCCATAGTAACTAATATAAATCATAAAAGAAGTGCTGGGAAGATGAACGCATGCTGAATGAATGGCATTTTCAAACAAATCACTCTGTACTGTGTCCAGATATCTGCTCCACCAATGTGGGTGTAATAAGATATCAGATGTGGAAACGCCAACCAACGCCTCAAATGCTGGCAGATGGCAGTTGATGAAAGTGCCAAAATTAGTGCCCAACAGGCACCCGGGTTTTATGCCCATTTCGAGGTCACCCTCATGGGCAATCATTCATGTGTCTCTTTAATGTAGATAATTTTCCACAGAAGAAATCGTTCATCACTGCTATATCTCTTAGTAGCACGAGTAAATTTTCACAGAATAAATACTTTTTTGGGGGGTGGCTGTTGTCTCCTTCCTTCCTGCCTTTATTAATTTATTCATTAATTTATTCATGAGCTACAAAAAAGTCTGACACAGGGTTTTTTTGTTATTGTTTGTGGACCCTCTTTGAAGAAACCTGCTCCCCTTTGTTAATAAGGCATTTGACTGACGGATTGGCTGTGTGCGGTGAAGGCAGAAGGACAGCACACATTTCACATCCAATGTATGACAAGATTGTTCTTTGTTTGAGGTTGATGAAGGAAAGAACACTGGAAGGCAGATATCCTGAGAGACATGGCACCGGGACACAATTCTGGACAAGTAGTGAATGTCCAGCCTCAGAAGGACCTTGTCCTGCTGGAAGGAAAAATACGGAGGGTTTGCCCATAGCGACTTGAGCTCAGACACACGCCGGACTGAAGAAATTGCCAACAGAAATGCTGTCTTAATGGTCAGGTATTTAAATGAGCAGCTACCCAGAGGTTCAAATGGCTTATGCATGAGGGAAGAGAAGACTAGTTTCAGGTTCCAAGGAAGTGCTAAGCTCGGAGCTGGGGGCTATAAACAAAGTAGTCCTTTTAAAATGACTTTTTAACAGGATCCAAAGAAAAAAAGCAAGGTCATGCGAAGTGTAGGCTGCAACAGCAGCAAGATGAACTTTTAAAGAAGGAACAGAGATTCAAATTCTTCAAATGTAACAGGCAAGAAAAGGATAAAGCCCAAGGAAGCCTCTTTGGGGTTGATCCCCTTGGAAGGTGCAAGTAAAGTGTGTCCATTTTGCTTTATAGGAACGTTGCATTGAAGGTTTTATGGTGGCCAAGATGACATCCAGAACTGCCTGGTCGCAGATCACCGGCTGGTAATCCTCCATGCTGTGAGGTGAAGTCTCCAGACATCCGGATGTAGGACTGGCCCCTGTTCCATGGCAAATCTGGTAGAGGCATGTGCTGGCCACTGGAAAGAGCCAGCATTGTTGGGAACCAGGCTTGTCAAGGCCAGCAGGGGGCAATGAGAATACAGTCGGTGCACTCCTCCTTGATCTTCCTCAGTACTGCTGCTATAAGTGGCAGTGGGGGAAATAGGTAAAGCAGGCCCCTGTCCCATGGGAGCAGGAACACATCTCCTAGGGATCTGAGGTATGCACTGCTGCAGAACTGTTCACACTGTTTCTTCTCTTCTGTGGCAAACAGGTCTATGCTGGGGGACTCCACTTTTTGAACAGGGGTTGGATTATCTCCCAGTCCAAAGTCCACTCATGGGTTTGTGCATGCCGTGTGTGGCTTAGGGAGTCTGCCCACACATTTTCTTTCCCGGCAATGTGCATGGCAGATGGCCATATGTGACGTCTGAGGAACCCAGTCCAAATGGTCATGGCCAGGCAGCACAATCCAGGCGAACATGTCCCACCTTGATGATGCAAGTAGGACATTGCTGTTTCATTGTTTGTCATGACCAACACAGAGGTACCTCAATAGTGAAAGGAGCGTTCATGGCTTCCAGAAGGCTAAAAGTTCCAGGCAGTTGATGTGGAACACTGTTGCTGGTGGCTGCACAAATGGTCAGCCTTCCATCAGATTGGGGAGTACGGAACACCAACGTACAGACTAACAAGCAATTCCTGGCAGTACAAGCCTGGTGCGTGGACAGTCTTTCAGTGGATAAAAAATGGCAGGATCCACTGCTTTAAGGGAAACATTCAGAGGTGTGCAAGAGACAGAATGCTGGTCGATCCCACAAACCCCAATATGTTTTGTACTGTCTGTGCTGGGTGTCCCTTCGAGACCAAGATTCTGTGGGCCATGGCTCTGATGTCTGCAACTCTCCATGGAGGCAGGGAAGCCAGCATATTTTGAGCGTTGAGGATCATACCTAAGAATTTTATTGACCTTGTGGGTGTCAATTTGGACTTTTCCCCAGTTCACACATAGACCTAGACAGTCTTGGAGGCTTAGCGTAGTTTGGATATGCTGGTGTAAATTCTCTATGGTCCGTGACACCAAGAGCCAGTTGTTTAAATTTGGAAACAGACAAAATAGCTTGCTGATGGAGATGTGCCATGACTACAACCATACACTTGGTGAAGACCCTTAGTGCTGTGGACAGACCAAAGGGCAACACCTTGTATTGGTAAACTCTCCCCCAAATGCAAAAACAAAGATAATTTCTGTGGGGTATCTGGATTGAAATATAAAAATAAGCATCTCTCAAGTCTATCGCTGCAAACCAGTCATTGTATAACATGTTGTAAGATCTGGTTGAGAGGGGTCATCTGGTGAATGGAGAGGAGAGCTGTCTTGTGGTAGCAAGCATGACTTGTCCCCATAGCTAAGCAGGGTCTGCCCTGGTTGCATATGAATGGGAGACTTGATGTGTGAGCACTGCAAGATATTCCCCTCAGGGGATGAAGCCACTCTGGGAAGAGCAGAAGGTTTCAAGCTCCCTCCCTGGCTTCTCCAAGATAGGGCTGAGAGAGATTCCGGCCTGCAACCTTGGAGAAGCCGCTGCCAGTCTGTGAAGACAATATTGAGCTAGATAGACCAATGGTCTGACTCAGTATATGGCAGTTTCCTATGTTCCTATGTTCCTATGAATGAAGCCTCAAGTGAATGAATTGGTTGAAGGTGCGAAGATCCATGACAGGCCTCAAGCCTCCACCTCTATGGAATCACAAAGCAGCGTGAATAAAATCCCGTTGCTATATTGGTGTGCACTGCTTGGATGGCACCCTTTTTGAACAGTGATCTTACTTCCTGTTGAAGGGTTGGGTTGGATTGTGTAAACTGGGTTCCTGAAAAAGGTGGTAGCGTGTGGAACTCTATTGTGTACCCCATGCACATGATGGTCAACACCCACTGGTCCATAGTGATATCTTGCCATGCATCTGCATAAAGGAGGCTGTAGCTAGACAGTATGTCAGGCCCTTTTATTGTACGCTGGCTTGGACTTAGGGGTGGTCTTTTGAGATGGAGTGGATGAATTGCAAAAGGAACTCTAGGGTTGGTATCCATTCCTCTGTTTCTCCAGAATGTCTTTGCATTGACTGTTCAGTCCACTGACACTGCTTATTGGACCTTTGCTGGAAAGACTGGATCCCCATAGACTATGCAGTGGTCTTAAGTTTGCAAATTCTTTCTGTGTCATCAGTTTCTTTGCCAAAAAGGTTGTCCCTATCAAAAGGGAGGTCCTCAATACATAACTTAGTCTCAGGTGCCAGAGAAGCAGACTTTAGCCAGACATGCCTGCACAATGCCACAGCTGCTGCCATGGTCCGAGAACTGCAATATGCTTTGTGATGAGCGGAGCATAGTTGCTGTTTTGTAGTTTGCAGGCCCCTCAGAAAGGAAGGTCATGGCTACTTCTTTTTGATCCAGTTGAAGCTGCTGCTACTTCTAGCTTTTCAAGAAGAAAATGGGTGTAACAGGCCATACACCCTTGATAGTTTGATATGCAGACCTGAAGGCTTGCAGTAGCATAAATACACTTCCCAAAGGAATCTAGCTTCTTCCCATCTGGGTCAAATTGAGCAGAGAACAGTTTTTGCTTTAAGCCATGCTGGGAAGACTCTACTACAATCAAGTTAGGCTTTGGGTGTAGAAACAGGTAAGGCACGCCACTCTGGTGAGTCCTGTAAAGATTTTCCAGTTTCTTAGATATTGGTTGAATAGAGGCTGGTTTGTTCTAGGCTGCTTTGACCACTTCCGTGACAGTAGGAAGAAGTGGAAGAGAAATGGGAGCAGCAGAGGCGAACGATTAGAGCAAATACGGAGTCAACTGTCTTATATTTTAATTGCTGAGTCTCTAGTCCAAGGACTGACACCATACCCTGGACTTGCTCAGAGTAAGGCCTATAGTCATCTGACGTGGATTGCCCTTTTTCCCCATCTAGAGGATCCTCTGATCCAGTAGAATCTGGTGGCACATAAGGTTCTTTATTTACAGATGAAACAATGTCCAGATCTGAATCAGAGCCAGGTGTTGTTAGGCCCACAGAGGCTTCAGGTTCAGTAGTCTGGGCAGTTTTAACTGGCTGTTGAAGTGCTGCTGTATGTTGGCTCTAGCTAGTAACCGTGGGTTTGGTCTGCCCCCTCCCAAGATTGGGCCCTTTAGTGCCCCTGCTGTGCAAAGCAGATCATGACCTGGAATGAGACCATTGCCTCCTAGAACTGTGCCCATATCTGTGACCCCACTCTCTCTCCCCCCTGAATTCCAGTAAAGATGCCTTTGATAAGCCATAGGTGCCCTGGGCCCTTCTTGGTTTCTGACGTAGGCTTGGGAGCCTCTTCTAGCACTGAATCCAGCTCCTCAGAACAGAGCACAGCATCCTGCAGCTTGTACAGTGCTGCTGGGATGACTGAGAAGTGGGAGGAGTTTGCAGGGCTGCAGTAGTAGTTAAAGTCCTCTTCCACAGCAGAGCATGCAGATGTTAGCGCCCTGTTTCTTCTCACTTGTCATGTAAGGCCCTTCTGAATGGCACAAAAATTGGTCCAGTGGACCTCTTCTGCTTGCGAACTCTTGCGAGAGCTGCCACACACAGGCTCTTAGCCATGGGTACACCCCAGAGAATATCTATATTTATATCTATCTATGTATTGTAAACAAGTACTTGATATGGTTATAACCTCCATTCCCAACTTGTGTGTGTATACATACATACAATTTATATACATAAATTACTACAGACACTTAATTTCAGCCGTGTGTGTGTGTGTGTATTCTATCTTCTATATAAGGCATATCCATGGCTAATCCCATGCATGGCAGCTCTCACGAGAGTTTGCGTGCGAGCTGACGGGAGTGGGAGAGGAAAGTGACAGTCATGGCAGGGAAGAAAAGGTGAATGGATGGGCAGGCGGAGCGGGAGAGAAAGCAATGGCCTGGGTGGGAAAATGCAGCAGCCGGGAGGAAGAGAAAGTGGTGGGTAGGTGGAATAGTGAAGACGTGAATAGGTGGCAGGCAGGGGGAAGAGCAAGTGGCAGCCGGGAGGGAGGGAGGTCCAGTGGAAGTGCATGCCACCTTCAACCTGCGGCCTCCACTGCAAGCTGGTGGGAGAGTGCACATTGCCTCCAACCAGCCTACTCACAAGGACAGCGGCCAAGCAGGCGTGGAAGAGGGTTGCTGAACCTCCTTCTTTGGGTCTGCCTGTAGCCCAAATGACTGGTCGGGCCATACTCAACCCATTTTGGGCCTCTCTACGTCTGTGCAGAGAGCCCCCAAATGGGAAGAAAATGGGGGGAGAGAGAGCCAAGGGGGAAGGGAGGGTTGAGGAGAGCCAAGACAGAGGTGGGAGAGAGAAGAGATAATAGAAAGGCCGAGAACAAGGGACAGAGAATGGGGGGGGGGAGAAGGAGGGAAGGACCAAGAATGAGTGGGGGGGGGAGCTGAGAGAGGGGGGGAAGGACGAGAAAGAGAGGGGGAGGAGAAAAAAGGGATAACTAAAGGTGCAGATGCTCTACGTCATCTACGCTAATGTGTGTATATGTGTGTGTTTGTGTGTGTACACACACACACACACACAGAGGGTAATACAGACACACACACACACGGTGCGGGGAGAGAGAACACTTCTGCTTCTGCCTTCTCAGGCAAGTCAAGTTGGAAAGGACTGGACTATGCTAAGCTGGCTGTGACAGGGATGGAGTAGGCAAGAGAAGGGAGGTGTCCAGGAAATGGCTGTTTCATATCACCCCGAGAAAATAGAATGCTCTCCCAACAGGGAAGGTAAGCCAGGGTGATGATAAGACAATCATTCTGCAGTGTTAGCTCAGAAGTGAAGGGAAACTTGTAAGCCACTTTGAGTACTAGTAAGTTGAGCAGTATACAAATATTGTGAGCAAACACTTTGCTTCTCTTTAAGAAAAAACCCTTCGGATTCTGGTTTTTATATGGCGAATTATGTGGCAGCCCTGACTTTGCTAGTGTGTGCTGTAAGAGATCTGTTTGATGAGATGCAGGAACTGTCTCCTGAATTTAAAAAAAAACCCACAAGAAAAAACAAATGCTGTCCCAAGGTTCTGTAAACTTTATTGGAGTTGTGGCTGTTGGGGGAATGCTTTAAGCCATTTTACTGTTAAATATCATACCACCACCACCACCACCCCTAGCTCCTTTTCTCCTGCAGGGGAAAATAATACATCAGGACTGAACTGCAGACTGAGAGGAGGCTTTCTTTTCTTTTTTAAGCTCCTCCCCGTCATGCCATGGTCCCAGCTTAACACACACACCCTGCAGCTATTAGTCCTGGGAAGAAAGCTGTTATTTGGCAAGCACCAATGAAACCACATGGAGTTTCTCTGCCAGGATAAAAAAATCAGCTTGGGAGAATTTTAGTTGGAACCATGGGTTAAAAGAAAAACCTTTCCCCGACACTGTAGTCCTGATTGCCCCCTCTCTTATGCCTTGTGTTTTAAAAATAAAAATGAATTCTAATGGACATGTTTAAAGTGATGTGTAATTTGGCCCCACAATTTGCATTTTTTGAGAGAGAGAGTCCTCATTTAGCAATGCTAGCAGGCAAGTATTCCAAGCACGTATTTTAATATTTCAATTTAATAGAAGTAAAACTTTAAAAAAGAAAAGAAAAAGGACTTGTCCATGATCAGATAAACAGAATACATACCTATTTAAAGTCCAGATCTACTGATATACTGAGGATAGTTTCTCAGATCTGTTTCAGCTCATGCCAACTTGAAGTTATTAATAATAATAATAATAATAATAATAATAATAATAATAATAATAATAATAATAACATTTATATCCCGCTCTTCCTCCAAGGAGCCCAGAGCAGTGTACTACATACTTGAGTTTCTCTTTCATAACAACCCTGTGAAGTAGGTTAGGCTGAGAGAGAAGTGACTGGCCCAGAGTCACCCAGCTAGTTTCATGGTTGAATGGGGATTTGAACTCGGGTCTCCCCGGTCCTAGTCCAGCACTCTAACCACTACACCACGCTGGCTCAAGTTGCAACATCACATAGCATGCCGACACTCTACCATGTCAAATCTATGCACAGTTTATGTGTGTGTGTACAGGCATGTCTCACAAGTGCGCGCGTGCGCACACACACACACACACACACACACACACACACACACACACTGTAATGGTGCAGCAGAGTTATTTCCCAAAGAAATTCCACTATACCTACTGCTGAAAGCACTAGGATATGGAGATCAAAAATCCTGCATTTGTTGGGAACCTGGAAGAGACATGCCCTGGAGAAAATGTAGGAAAAGGATCTTCATGAGACAACTGAGTCTGTTACCTTCAGTTTCTTTTTATTATTTATTATTTATTCGATTTCTATACCATCCTTCCAAAAATGGCTCAGGGCAGTTTACACAGAGAAATAGTAAATAAATAAGATGGATCCCTGTCCCCAAAGGTCTCACAGTCTAAAAGAAACATGATAGACACCAGCAACAGTCACTGGAGGTACTGTGCTGGGGGTGAATAGGGCCAATAACCCTCCCCCTGCTAAATAAAGAGAATCACCATGTTAAAAGGTGCCCCATTGCCAAGTTAGCAGGGGTTCACTTCCTTGCCCAAATTGAAGCTGTTCTTGTGAGCAGCAAGCTTGGCTTGCAAACTGCTTGCAAGTGTGAGCACCTAGAGCTCCGGTCTCCTGAGGAAATCCCCTAATGCTCCACACTCAACACGAGGTGCATTGTGGGATTCCCCCGGCCTCCAGAATGCCATGCTGGCCATTGCTGTGGCGATCGTGTGCGTAGTGGCGAGGGCCAGTCCAGATCATCTGCTTAACCCTACCTTCCCCCCCGCCCATGTAAAAGGCCACAAGTGTCATCCAGATGAAGACAAAAGTTGCAGTAAAATGAACAAGACCTTAATACACAGAAGTAGGGTACTCATGTACAGGACAGAACAAAGTGTATCTAGCCATCCTCCCCTTGTTCCAATGCTAAAATCTAGAAGAATTTTAATTTTAAACCAGGTGGTGTTAAACTAATAATGAACACCACATGTCAAGTTATTTGTGAGCATTAACCCAATCATCACTTCATCTTTAACAAAAACTACCTTTTTCTTTATTTTAATGCTACATGCGCTATTTTAATGCTACATGAGCTCCATCTTTGACCTTATTAATATGCCACGTTGCTTTTAATTATATATAGCAGCACCAAACTTTATAAAATATTAGTAAGTGAGGCCTGTCATTGACTAGGTAAAGTCATTTTGCATGGATTGCACTTATAGGAATGTTCAAGAAATTAAATATATGTAATATCAGATAGAGCAGTCACATAGAACTAATATAGGTGTTGCTATTGTCTACAGGTTTGCGCACAACAGACTAAGAACCAAAGCCCGAGACCCCTTTGGCTTGTGCCCTTGGCAAGCCAGCATACTCTCAGCAAGCTGCCACAGCTGCACAGACTTTCCAATGTTCCTTTGCTCTCTGCCATAAATTTTTTATTAGTGTCCTTGCAAAAGGGAAGTTAAATAAGTTTGAAATTGGTAGAATTTCACCTTCAAACATTATTAATTTTATTGAATAATGACCATATATGGTAAATTTAAACCATAGTAAATTTGAATCTGAAAAAAGATCTTCTGTTTACAGTTAAAGTATGATGATTATATTCAGTATTTCTTCTAAAAAAATAATTTTAAAAATCCTTCCTGAAGCATATTCCGGTGTAAAAAATAGTGCATTCAGCTAATTTCAGTGCAAGATAATTCAAGCAAGATTTGGTATCTGTAGGTCAGCACTCTTACAAAGCACTTTTCCTGTGTAAGAAAAATTACTAAAGCAAGGAGTTAGGGGGAAAAGCAAGGAGCTGAGTAAAAATTTCTTTTTATGTGTCTGAAATACAGGATAATTGTGTTGCAGTGGATTATTAATGTCACTATTTTGACTAAGAATCCACAACCAATTGCACATAAAGATCACTGACATCAACAGAATGCAGCACCTGAAAATGGGGTCCAGATTGCAATCTACATTTTGAATTAAAGTTTATAGAGGGAATTGTAGTGTCTTTGTCTATAGATTCTCAATCAGCTCGAACTATAATGTAAGTAATAAGTTTTGCCATCTGGACAATGCTGAAGACTATGGGGGCGGGGGGCGATCTATAAAAAGAAGGCCTAGATGAAGTGCTGAGGGTTATACGGAAATTGTCTTGATTGGAGATAGCCCAGGGAAAACGAGAATGTCTGTTTTTCCTGTCTATGCCTGAAGATATCTAACACAACAAAATGTACATTATCTGCTGTAGGGATCTCTGAGGGAATAGTTATTTTGACCTATGTTGTCAAATTGTTTCCTGTTTTCAGAACAAAAGAATGGCCAGAAGGATTGCCTGCTACAAGAGGAGTTTCACTGTGGTTTCAAATCTTTAGTGAAAGATCTTTACCAAGGAAGTATAATTATTATTTGGCTTGGATGTTGAGAAGTTGATTTGTGATTTTCCAAGGAACCTATTCCAATTACAACACCACACCAAATGCTTTATTTGTGGTGAGAGGGCAGTTTCTTAATTTTTTAAAATCATACCTTTTTGATGAGAATCAAATAAAGGAAGAAGGTTTGGTGCAACTGAATTTTACAGTAGCAATACATTATTATTTAATGTTTTAAGGCATTTAATGTAAAACTATTGTGTAAGAACACTTATGTTTCTTTAATTTATATATTTTTCACAGAATCCAGTAATCGCAATAGACCCAGCACAGTGTCTCCAAGATCACACATCACCCTGAACCTGCCCCCACACAAAAGTACCTACTGAGAAGTCTCCCCTCAACCTCACCCTTATAGTGGTACAAGTCCATGCCTTCATTCCTGCATGCCAGAATAGGGCCACAATGTCCTACCAAACACAGGAAGACTAATGATCAGTAAAAGTAAAACAACCTTAACTTAGTTTTATCTATATTATTAATTCTCCAAGACGAGCCATGCGTGGGGACATGGTAGAAAGGAGGCGATTGGCTGACACAGTTTGTACCCAATTGGGCAGTGGGGATTCCATATGCAGATAGGGAGAAGGAGCCTGTGAAAGCAGAAGCACCATGGTGACTGGGCAGTGGGGATTCCATATGCAGATAGGGAGGAGGAGCCTATGGCACTGTGGTGATTGGGCAGTGGGGATTCCCTATGTAGATAAGGAGGAGGAGCCTGTGATGGTTAAGGTCAGTTGGAATGCAACTGTTACTGGTTGGAAGATGCTCTTGATTGTAGAGGAGAGGAATTGATATATATAAAAGGATAGCAGGCAGGGGTCTGCAAAAAGATGGGTCATGAGAGAGGAAAGAGCCCCTTCAGGAGACGGAGGATACTGTTGTGTGAATTAAATGAGGAAACAAGATGAACAAAGTCTGTTAACTCAGGGAGGGAGGGAGAGAGAGAAAAAACATGAAGGGAGGGGGAAGAAAGAGTGGGGAAGAGCGAGTGGAGGAGAGAGAAAGAGAAAAATAAGGGAGGAGGAAGAGAGACAGAAGGAGGGGCAAGGATCGGGCCTGAGCCTGTCAGCAGCCTGAGGAGAATGAGCGGCCATGGCAGCACTAGCAGCAAGCAAGGGCCCAGTCAACCACTGCTGCTGATTGGGGCTACCGAGGTCATTGTCAGAGGCAGGCAGGCAAAGGACGGGCCCGGGCCTGTCAGTGGCCTGAGGGGAACGAGTGGCCATGGTGGTGGCAGCAGCGAGGAATGGCCCGGTCAGCCACTGCTGCTGCTCCTGGAGGAAGGAGCACGAGCGGGGTTCAGGTGAGGGTGGGGAGGTATCTGGGGATAGGGGGCTGCAGCTTGGCCAATAGGAACCAGCAATGCTGCAGCCACGGCCAAGAAGGGTGAGGGGAAAGGAAGCAACGGGATGGATGAGGAGCAGGAGTGCAGCTCAGGTGAGGGTGGGGAGATCTCTGAGGTGACAGGAGCAATCAAGTACTAATGCGCAGATGCTCTGGAGCGTGCAAGAATTGCAGCATTGAAGTGGAGAGAAATAATGGTGGCGGTCAGGATGCAGAGGTGGACGGCTGGCGGGCGAAGCCCCTCCAGCCAGAAGAGGTGGGTGGACGGCGGGCGAAGCCCCGCCGGCCAGGAAGAGGAGGTGGTTGTGGGGAGAAATAATGGCAGCGGTGAGGAGGTGGGCAGATGGGGGAGCAAAGCCCTACCAGCCGGGAGAAGGAGATGGGAGGCGGCAGCGGGATGGCCTAGCCCTGGCCCGCCCAATGGGGAGAGCTGCGGGGGGAGAGAGATGCGGGGGGAGAGAGATGCGGGGGGGAGAGCGAGCGAGTGAGCTGCGGGGGGGGGGGAAGAGTGAGTGAGCGAGCTACGGCAGGGGAGAGCAAACGAGCAAGCTGTGGGCGGGAGAGCGAGAGAGAGAGAGCTGCGGGGGGATGCCACAGGATCAGTGCACAGCTGCACAGATGCTCTGTGCGGGGTCAGCTAGTTGTTAGATATTCTACCTCACAAAAATGACCTCACGGGTTCTTAAGAATTTGCCTGCCAAAAAAGATTCTAAGAAGGTAGGGCCACTTTGAAACTAATCAAAACAAAAAGGTCAGAAGATCTACTGCTAATAAATATATTACAACTCACAGCATTTGTGGTCACCTTATATAGAAATTGAAAGCCCTGTAGGAGTTGGAACAATGGGGCAGGGTGGTGAGGGAATGAATGATGACTGAACAATAGACTTCAAAAGCGATATAATACATAGATAAGCTCTGTAAAATGTCTTTATTCATACTTCGGATATTACTGAAAACATCCACTGCAGAGTTGCTGAAGGTACCCTGTCCAATTTCTAGCAATTTCCCTCCAGTCCCGCGCCTTATCCCATCTTGTTCCTGATAGTGCTATCTCTAGTTTTCATGGGGTCCAGGGCAAGAATAATTGGGTGGCGGCATGGTGAAACAAAGTTCCATCTTTGCCAGAACTAAAATATGGATGTGCATGAATCAATGTTTTCATTTTGATTTTTACCCAAATCGAATCACCCCAATTTGTTTTGGGTCCAAATCTGCCCCCCCCGAATCACCCCAGATTTGATTTGTACCAGAATTTTCTAAATCAGAATTGATTCAGGGCAAAAAAAGTGATCCCGGGGGCAAAAGAGTGGGTGGGTGTTAGTGCCCAATGGGTGGAAGCTACAGCCCAAATTTCAAAGAAATTGGGCAAAGGGGTGATTTTAAAAGAATTTCTGAAGTTGGTGCATCTTTAAACTTTTCCCCATAGGGAATAATGGGAATTTCAGCAGCCTTACAGCTCCATGTGGGGGGCACCAGGGTGGCCCAGAGCGGGTTGTGGTGGGTAGTAGTGGCCAATGGGTGCAAGGAAGCTACCACCCAGATTTCAAAGAAATTGGGCAAAGGGATAATTTTTAAAGAATTTTTGAAGTTGGCATGTCTTTGGGGCAGATTTGGGGCAGAAAATGGGTTTCGGGGGCAGAGCCCCAAGGGGTGCCTGCTACTTCCCAGATCTCAAAGAAATTGGTGAAAGGGGTGGTTTTTAAAGAATTTCTGAAGTTTGCACGTCTTTAAGCTTTCCCCCCATAGGAAATAATGAGGATTTCAGCAGCCCCATAACTCCACTTGGGGGGCACCAGAGTGGCCCAGAGTGAGTGGTGGTGTAGTGCACATAGGGTGCCAACCGCCCACAAGCCCATGGGGCACTGGGTTTTGTTGTTTCTGAGGTGTTCTGAGAGTAGATTCTCTGGTAGGAAACGAGAGTGGATTCAATGGGCTTGTGGGTTGAGGGGTAGTTGTCTCATAGGATAGACATATCTGAATATTTATTATTGAATTATTACAGCAATATCCATAGTGCTTTATGAAGCGACAGGAAAAGAAGAACAGGTCCCTGTTTCCAGGAACTTACAAGGTACATTTGAAATGCATCTGATGGGACACTGTGTGAAGCAGGATGCTGGACTAGACAGGCCTTGGGCCTGATCCAGCAGGGCTGTTCTTATGAAATGGGGATGAGAACAAGAAGCGAAGACAGCAAGAGATGGTTGCTGAGTGTGTTATGGAAGAGGCTAAACCCCATCATACAAATACCTTTTACACAAGAGTAAATATCCTTACTGAATTTGGTGACTCCTATTACTGTACTTGCAGCCCAGTCCTAGTCATGTTTAGTGCTGCGGGGAAGAGAATTCCCTTACTTGAGCTTCCTTTCATTCATGCAAGATCTGATTCAACCCACTAGAACCCAACCATGATAGAAGCATGTAAGATTTGGCATAAATAATGCAGGTTTTAATATTTTCAGCAAAGACTCTTATTCTGACAAATAAAAGCAATATAAGGAAATTACCCATAAATGTACACCCACCCAAGTGCTGTATAATTCATGTTCATTATGTCTGGTAAGACAAGGAAACATGTTTTTGAATGGAAGACAGTTTCTTCTAAGGGGAAGGTTATGTTGCACAGACAAATTGCATATCAGGGAGCTGAAAGGAATTGTACACAAGTGATAGCTTTTTCAAAAGTGTATTTCGATGTAGGAAACACTGCAGCATATAGTGCTTTGGTTCATGTTAGGGTGATGCAATGGGTACCTTTTCATACTGAAAACACTTCAGTATTCTGGTGTGTTTTATGTTGTACAAAAATGTCTCTTTAACTTTATTATTAGTACGAGCTATGGAGAAAATACAGAATGGATATCACCATCATTCTGGCTAAGTAATTGCTCAATATTATATTTTCAGTTGTGTATGTGTGCATTGTTGAGAGTAATGTAGACTAATCTAACCTTATGGATACTTCAAGTGTTTGTCTATGTCTCTCTGGGAAAACACTTAGCACATCTCATAAGTAAGAAAGAAAAGTTTATTTAAATTGTTTCCCAGTTCTGCAGACGTTTGTAATGCATATTTTTCAGAACTGCTCAGCATTAATTAAGAATATTTATATGCCACTTTTCAGCAAAAGGTTCTCAAAGCAGTTCACACAGGAAAAAACATTAGGATGGTTCCCTGTTCCAAAAGCACACATAATCCAAAAGGGAACATGTGGTTGACATAAGCAACAGCCACTGGAAGGACACTCCAGTACAGCTGGATCAGATTAGTTGTCCTTCACCTGCCAGGAGCAACTGGTATAGATAAAGCAGGGGCAGTAAATGAGCTGCAGGTGCACGGGCTGGTTATTTGCCTGGCTCCCCAAGCGAGCAAATAACCACCTCACATGCCTGAGGTTAACGCAGCAGTGGGCAAAAGAAGACACATTGAAGTGGTCAGGAAAGTGGGAATGAACCACATCTGTGGCTCATTGACCCTGCTTATTTCACCCATACTGGTGACTCCTGCTACCTAATATAAGAGAGCCACCATTCTAAAAAGTGTCTCTCTGTCCAGTTAGTAGAGGTAAATACAGTTTAATTCTGATTCCCTAATTCAGAGCCATTAAATAACATTTGATTGTGTAGAATCTTAAAAAACAAACAGCAGCAGCTGGCATCTAGACTAGTGTTGAGCCAATGCAACAAAAAGCTGTGCATGCATGAGATTTGTGGAGCTGCATGAAGTTGTGGTGCTCAGAGGCATATCTAGGGAAAATAGCGCCTAGGGCAAGCACTGAAATTGTGCCCCCTGTCCAAACATCTGACACCCATCTTTCAGATTACTTTACCATAATATCAGCTGAAAAATACAAGTCAGGCTCGTTAATCTTTCAATATTTCAAAAACTATTTAGCAGTGGACTTAGCCAGATCAAAAAATGCTGGAAAACTACAAATTTCAGTATGCTGGGGCTCATGAAATACCCAAATACTATGTGGAGGTGTACTTGGAAAACTAAGGGCCTGTCTAATTCTCTACTATGCATTGTAGCAACACTATTACATAAGTTTTAAAAATCAATGGAGAATATGACTTTTCCCAGATACTCTGAAAATAATTAAAGGATATGCAGAGTAAACTGTGTCACTGCTTGGAATATATTCTAGTCTTCAGAAAGACAGTTAAAATGAGAGAAAGAGAGCAAGAAACTCCCAGTGGGCCTTAATATTAAGGATTTCACACTGATTCAAAGACAAACTCACCATTAATAGCCATATTAGCAAGACATCACATTTAACTCACTTATCACAAGAAGCAAAGTAAGAGCAAATGAATACAATCCTAGCTCATAAGCGTCAGCTCAGTATTCACAAGCCCTGATTCTCTGTACATAGTGCCAATCTGTATATGTGTACAGTGTCTTGTATTATATTAATTTTATTTTTTTTAACTTGTAGCCCCTTTGGGGGGCTTCCTAAAGTCTGGGGTTTTTTTTTTGCAAAGGTTCCCCCTCACCCCACTGGCCTCTAGGACCTCACAGGTACCATTTGAGCATGTGCGGTGGCCAATTTCAAAAATAATCTTTTTTTTTTAAAAAAAAGGCCACTGAATACAAAATGGCCACTGCGCATGCTCAAATGGCCTCTGCAAGGCCTGGCATGACCTAGGGCCTCACAGAGGCCATTTGAGCATGCATGGTGGCCATTTTGTTTTTGGCAGCCATTTTTAATTTTTTAAATTTTTTTTACAAAATGGCGCCCCCTTCAAGTGGCGCCCGGGGCACGTGCCCTGCCTGCCCCACCCTAGATACGCCCCTGGTGGTGCTCCACAATGGTGCACAATTTTTAGTGGTAAACCTTCTCCAGAACATATACACGGTTAGGCTACGAGGTTGAACAATTTACTGTGTAAACTGTCAACATCTTTCACTAGTCTGGAACAGAAATTCCTCTCTTTGTGCAGTGTTGTTTCACAAGCGCAACAATATTATGCTAGTTAGTACAACACTAGTCTAGATGCAGGCCAGTACTCTTACATCTAACAGATTTTTTTTTACTTTAGTCTATCCTGTAATCTAAATTTTATTGTCCAATACTAATTACAACAGCACAGGAAATGTTAATTCCTTCTTCTGTTTGAGGATTTTAATAAAGACACACAGCACAACATGTTCCTAGACTGATTTTGGATTCAGAACATTCTTTACATTCATGTCAGAAACATAAATATTAACCTTATAACAAACTAAATGTATTTATTACTTTTGTGTTAGTACCCAGCATATATAAGGTTATTAGGGTACCTAAGCACAATGACATGTTTTTTTTTTAACCTGACTACTCTCATTTGAACCACCAAATGAGCCAGTGTCTGAATTATCTTGTAATGCTTTCTGCGTACTCTTGCACGCTGTCAAGAACATCTATATATGAACATTTAATTATTATTATTGTTTAAAATATTTATACCTTGCCCCTCCAGTGCACTACTGCTTGGGGTGGTTCACAACAATAAGATACAAGATACAATAAAAGTAATAAAATTAACTAAGTTAAACAAGAAAAGAGAAAAAGAAACAGAAAAAAGTTGTCAGATTAAAAACCATAATCATTATTAGGTTCAAATTAAAACTGAAAATTATAAAAAGCTAAAGAGCCTACTAGATATAACAAAAGATAACAATGGAGCATTAAAAAGCCTCCTAAAAAGGTGCATTTTAAGATGTTTTAAAAAACACTGAGGGAGGAAGCATGGCAAAGCTCTTCTTTAACGAAGTAGTCTCTTAGATCTGTCATGGTAAATCTGCTGATGCTGCATTCTGGTGTTTCTGGCTATTACATTTCTGACATGAGTTTTCCATAGGTCTACATTTTAAGTCCAAAATGGCCTGATAATCGCTAACATGGTACTTAGAAATATTCAGATCCACTAAATATTATTTTATTGTGCTCCTATCCAAAATGCTTCCCATTCAAAATAAAACTGCTTCATGCTTCTAAGCAAACGTATAGCTCAGCTCTCTGATGCAACTGTTTTCAAACAGAACAAAATGCATCAAACTCACAATTACATCTTAATGGAACTCTGCTGATTTTTATACTAGAATATTTTGGCCACAGCTCCCCTCACCCCCCGCACCCACCCCTCACATAGTGATTAGATTGGCTTATACATGAGGTTTCCTTCATTCTTAAAAGGGAAATCCATTATGATCCTACATAATGGATCATCTGAAAGTTAGCATTTCTTCATATAGAGAAACTGACAAACAGCAGATTCAAGAACACAACGAAGTTGTGAATGTGACTGGAGGTTTAACTTACTCTCTGGAAAAAATCTAGACTAACCAGCTTTAAACCACAAATGTTAATGTCAGCTGCTAATTTTGGTTACCATCTCTCACTGTCTCCTGCACAGAAGATTATTCTTTCATTTGGCTCAGGTTGAAGCAATTGGCCTTTTACCAATTTGGCACATGGACAGGATCATTAAAAACTTTTGGCCCTTCCAGGAAACCTGCCATTGGGACTAGTTCCAAAGGAAGTACTGAATTCCACAGATTGCCATAAATGTCTTTGCTCTTCTTGAGACTTGGAATTTTCCTCCATAAAAAATTCACCAGTGAAACCTCAGAAGAAAACAAATACCTGCAAATATTTCTGTTTTATCTCAGGGGATACATTTTCAATCCTGGAAGTTTAAAAAGAAAAACAAGTACTGTAACTAAATCTGTGTCTACCTCTTCATCCCTACTTTGGCACCCAAAAGAGGCTACAATAAATCTTTTCATGTGCGAGCGCATGTGTGCATTAACTCACTTTCAAACAGAGCAAAAATCACAGTTATCTATTTTAGCAGCTTTAAATGAAGACTTTGCCATTCTTTTAGTGACAAAAAAGCATGCTAGATCTGTTGAGGAGTGATTCTTTGATATATAAGGAATTAAACAAGAGGCTTCTGTTTTAGTTGCAGAAACATCTTATTTATTTATTATTTTTTAACACTAGCTAACAAGGAAACATTCACTTCTACGCAAGTCTGGCAGTGCTTCTGGATCCATGCCTCTCCCTGGTGTCCCAAGCCAGAGGTGCTTTTTATCAGCATTGACTGATATGCCAACTGTGTCCATTGAGATAAATGACCTCTTCACATTTATTTTTAGAGATAAATGACCAGTGATAAACATGCTGGTAACCTCAAGACTTGTCTACTGCAATGTACTCTATGTGGGGTTGCCTTTGTACATAGTCCAGAAACTGCAGTTGGTCCAGAATGCAGCAGCCATGTTGGTCTCTGGGTCATTTCGAAGACACCATATTACTCCTGAGTTGAAAGAGCTACACTGACTGCTGATAAGTTTCCAGGACAAAATACAAGGTGCTGATTATAACATATAAACCCCGAAACAGCTTGGGTCCTAGGTATTTATAAGAACATCATCTTCACCATGATCCCCACCACCCTTTGAGATAATCTGGAAAGGTTTGTCTACAGTTGCCACCGGAGTGTCTGATAGCAACTCAGAGATGGGATTTCTCTGTTGCTGCCCTGAATCTTTGGAATGAGCTCCCTGTTTAAAGAAGAGCCTCCCCATCTCTGAAAATTTTTTAAAAGGCAGTTAAGACACTCAGCCTGTTCACTCAGGCTTTTAATTAGATTTATAGTTTTTAACGGTTTTAACATTGTGTTAAATTGTCAATTACTTTAATTTGTTAATATTTTAATTTTGTTTTAATTTTAACTTTTTATTGTAAACCATCCAGAGACTTGAGTTTTTCTGATACATATTTGGTATCCAAATATGTTAAATAAATAAATATTTGACCACAGGTGCAAATGTTTCCTCATATTTTTGTGCATATCCTTTGGCAACCAATCTTGCTTTATGTCACTGGATATCTCCCTCTGCATTCTGTTTGGTTGTGAAAACCCACTTGGGTCCTATTGCTTTCCTACCTTCATCGACAAGAGTCCATATTTTGTTCTTATGAAGTGGTCCAATCTCCTTTGCTGCTTGCAACAATTTCTCTGTTGCTGAATCCAGCATTCCAATTTTATGCCAATTCATAGGTTCTGGTATTTTTTCTTCTCTGGCTGCCAAAGATAATCTTTTAGGTAGGACCCCATTATTATATCTACTTGAGCGTCTCACTTCCGGTTCCATCTCAGTCTCCCCTTCTTGATTAGCTATCTATACTATATCGGAGCTTATTATTACTTCATCTTTTTGTTGCTTTGATTGCTAGTTAGTCTCCGCATTACTGGAAAGACTGAGCCACAGTTAGATACTGCATTGGCATTTGGCCTTGGTCTCTCATCAAAATATGGAACACTAAGCAGTTTAAAAGTTTCTGAGTTTAAGTATTCTTTAGCTTTTGCTACCCAGTTCATAACCTATGAATATGCCTTCTTCACTTCTGCAATCTAATTTCCCTCTTTTTCTTTAGGAACCTGTGCATATGCCTTACATTTGAACACTCTAATATGTTTTAAGTTAGGTTTTGTCCATTCCACAGACCAAAGGGTGTTACTCCTTTAGTTTTATTGGGTAGTCTATTCTGCAAATAAGTTCCAGTCATTAATGCTTTCCCTCAGTATTTATTTTACAGACCTGAAACAAGGAGCATACTTCTTAACATTTCAATCAGGTTTCTGTTCTTTCTCTCTGCCACCCCGTTTCTCACTGGAGTAGAAAGTATTGTTTTTGGTTTTCTTCCAAATTTGTTGCTTATTCTAGTATCATATTCTTTAAGTTTTAGCAATTTTTCATTTTTCTTTTTGAGTAGATAAGTGTAAACATAACAAGAAAAATCATTTATCAAAGTCAGAAAACAAAGATTCTTTCCTGGTATTTTTATTAGGAAGGGTCCACAAATATCACTGTGAATTAAATCTAAGACCTCATTAGATTGCCTTTCTGTGGTTAATGCATATGTGCCACTTGTTGCATTTGCTTTAATACATTCAATGTACTTGACTTTTTAAGGTTTAAGGACTAAGTATTTCTACACATAGGTGATGAACTGGAACACAGAAATTAAATGCAAGATGAAGTGTATAGCCCTATTCATAGTACAGCTGGGGATGTAGAATGTAGTATAGTAGTAAAGACTATGAGCTGACAGGTCCCTGGTTCACTCTCAGCTCAACAGGATAAGAGAAAGAATAGCCTGAGGAAAGGCAACATTTCTAACACTCAGCTCCCATTTGCGATACAGGAACATTAATTCTGGCCTACCGGTCACCATAAGCATGACTGAGAATGTAACTGAAGTGACTATTAGTAAATTTTATCATAAGAAACACAGGTGCCGACAGAGGGAAAGCCTGAGGAGCAATTCCTCATAAAATCTTCTTTTTTTGGAGGAGAAGGCACTTCTGGTGGGAGATATGGATTATAAGGTTTGGTGTGTGTGTGTGTGTGTGTGTGTGTGTGTGTGTGTGTGTGTGTGTGTAACTCCTCAAATGCTTAGGGGGATCAACACCCCTGAGAAGGGATGAGTTTACAAGCTACGTATTTGAGACTTCCAGTATCCAAATATCATCATATTTAGATGTGCTGACTTTTAACTAGGCTGAGCCAGTTTTCAATGCCTCTACAGGGTTCCAGATCATGTAATTGCCCTTTCCAAGTGATAGGAAACTAAATGAGTTCTTAGCTCACCAGTTGACTGCTTAACCACTGCAGGAAATCATGTAATCTAAGCAGCATGGGGTTGGGGCATTACTGGAAGGGTCAAGTGGGTCAGATGCCAAGTAGTTGGAATGTGCATGCTTATTAATGAAAGCCATGAAGCACCATCAGGCAATACTTTTGTTCTCAGATTTAAGCCTCTGAAGGTGCTTTCAAGACAGGTTTGGCGATAGGGATTCAGAACCTGAACTAAGGACAGCTAGCAGCTGCTTTCACCCTTCCTTCACTTTTGTTGTCACTGCCATTGTTCTTAATGACAGCTGCTATTAAATTACCAATGTAAAAGCGCATGCCCCTGCAACCATGGTGGCTTACATACAGGAATCAATTTTAACCTTGTACGTGATTAACACACTGGAAGCAGCAGTGGACAGATAGCAAAAAGAGCAGAGGTGGAGGAAGACAATAATAGTGGCTAAACAAAGATGGGATCATCAGCCTCACAAAGCTCTTTCCTCTACCCTACTAGACAAATGTTATACCATGTAAAGGTATAACAGGAATCTAGTAATCTCTGCTAATGAAAGAACACCCAGCTAATAAAGGTAAGAAAAATGGAAATACAAAAACCCAGGGCTGATTTAGACATCCAAGTCAAGCATGGAAGATGTTTGACAATACAAGTGCATGAAAGTTACTCCAGGCAGCAAACTCCTTTCGTGGCTCCTCATAAAGCTCTGGTAATTTTAAGACTGAGATTCCTCTTGGGACAGAGAATCACCATCTTCCATGTAAACCATTTTGAAAACTTTTTTTGGGGTAGAAAAGCAGGATACACATAATAAATAACAAAAAATCAACCATTTCACTACAAATCACAAGAGAGGCTGTGATGATATGGTCAAAGTGGGCAAGCCAGATGAGAAACTGCTTCACACAAATAGCTTCCACATTTTGTGGTGCTACATTGCAGTAATACTCCTGACTCTGTCAAGAGTTGGGAATTTTCAGATTAGTACAACTGAAAGGAATTGTACATCTCTCTGCTTTACAGGTTTACATTTTCCTAACTGTATTTAACCAAATATTTCACCTTTTGGTATACAATCCAATTTTGAAATACATAAGTTTGGAACTTCATTTACAATTCTAGAAATGAACTAGATAAGATTTCATGAACCACAACATACTCTGAAATGTAGAAATTTCTTTCTCTTGCTCCCTTAAATATATTTGATCACCTCGCCTTACAATGTTTGCTATAAGCAGTTCCGTATGGAGTGGTGGATTGGGAGAGAGGTTAGAAAAAGTTTGTTTAGGGCTTCCATGAGACATGCCACTAAATACTACAAAACACTGGTTGTGAGCATGGCTCTAGACTACATAGATTTCAAGACTGCAGCTGATAAACTCCTACAGGTTTAAATGTGTGTTGGCTGGATCAAAAAGTACTGAGGTACTACCTACAGTATTGCCAAAGTACCAGGGTACAAACTACAGTTTAAACTTCACTGTTTTTGTATCCTGAACCCCTATGTATTAATGTTCTTTCACACTGGATTACTATTATTGCTTCAGTACAAGTAATCAAATCAAGGAATATCATTTTCAATTAAGTAAAAACAATAGGATTTTTGTAGTAATGCAAATTTGCAGAAAGTAGGATCAATAACCAAGCACAGGTTTTAAATTATTCAGAACATCTAAAAATGTTAATGGTTAAGGTATCAAGGTAGGCAGTCAGCAGTAGGCAAGCTCTATTAAATAACACACAGGAGAAATTCACAGAGTTGGCTTGTTGTGTTAATGAAGGGTACAAGTTCAATGCTTACAAAATCTAATTTGATTCAACTCCTCAGTGGGAAACCACTCTCAAATGTATCACTGCACATAATAATTGCTGTTTTAAACAAAGCTTACCAGTAATTACATAACCTGATATGCTGCTTACTTTTTGTTACAACAAACTACTCTTTAAAGTTTCAGTGCACATTTCCCCCTGTTTAGAGTTTACATATAGTCATTCCATCTGATTATTTTTCTCTTTGGGGCTGTTTCTCTCAAATGATCCCAACTCTTAACAAGTAGATTCTCAGCATTTACTAATGCTTATGTACCACGACGCAGCAGTGACTGTATACTTGCCACTCAACTCCACTGAACTCTTTCTTTTTCATCCTCCCTTTATAGGGCAACCAATCATCAGGCTGAAGTAAACTGTTTCTACTATATTAGAACTGCACACTAGGCTGAACAAAAGCCTTGTGAGTGACAACCCACGCAAACTCTCGCTAGTTTGTACTGTGCTAAATGGTCACTTGAAAAAGCTTGAAAAGGTTGTTGGATGTTGATACAAAAGCATGGTTCTGTTTCCTGGGGAATACCACAGTAAGCAAATTAACTTCTGAAAGGCATGTTAAACGTTTCTATAGCAAGTGGTTGAGAAGCTCAGTTTGAGAGATTCATTGGAGAAATAAAAGTCATATGGAAAAACTTCACACAGAGAGATTCTCCTAAAGAGATATCAAAAGTTGTAATCACTTACTGCTTCTTTCAGGCCTTTGTACAGTTCTTGTCCTCTTCTGAATTCCACTTTCATGGAGTGCCTTGAACCAATCTCGCAATCTGTTTGCAACCTCTCTGAACTCCAGGTCACTGCACACTGGGGGGAAAATGAAAAGCTGCTTAATTTTCCCAGGCTGTATATCAGTTCAGTCTTTCATATTGCTGTAAACAAATGAAAACTAAATAAAAACTAAAATACAACTAAATTTCTCTAGCAACGAGCTTTCCCCTTTTCTCTTTTAATATTAACTAAAAGTAAAAAGCTCAACACTTTCCCCCCTGAAAAAAGCTGAAGCTGAAAAACATTACTTGCATTTGGTTGTTTTTATACAGAAGACAACAGTTTTTTGTAAACTATATTAACTTCAGATCAGCATTGCACTTGGGCAGCAAAAGAAATGTTAGATAGTATTGAGGTCTATAGTACAGTAATGCATGCAGTATGCTTTTCATTCATTGGGTTCCAGGTTCAGTACCTACTAGAAATCTAACATCACTTTGGATTATTTTGATTTCGAATGTTCTCTCTTTCTGAAGAGCTGTATATCAAAGTTATGGTTCTAGAACAGAGACAGAGATAAATTTCATCACAATAATTGCCTACAGAAATTGGGCAAAATTTTGCTTGGAACAAAATTTCAGAGGAAATCCAGCCACTTGCTGCCTGAATGGGTGGTACGGCTTCTTTACCCCAGCCCCTTTTAGCAAGGAGCAAGAGGCTGGGGTGTATTATCACTGGCTCAGTGTTGGTGGGAGATGGGGTAGGCAGCAAGAATGGACGTGCTGGGAGCGCTCCAGACCAGGGGAACCTGGGCATAGCACTGAAGGCTCGAGGGCCTGCAGTGGTGATGGGGCTCACCCAACGGAGCGGCAGTAGCATTCTCTGGTGTGCAGGTGGTTCTGGGAGCAGTGGGGCATTGGCTGGGCCTGCCTGGCCCAGATTTGGAGCATGACAGGGGCAGGGGGCCACAGTTTTAACCCAGCATGAGCCCTTGGAGACCTTCTTCTGGGCCACAGGGTGTCAGGGTGACAAGCTTGGGGGTATTGGGTCTGTGAGGCCATTTGGTGAGCCAGGGAAGCAGCTGAGACAGTTGTCCTCCATGTTGGCCTGGGCTGTGGGTATTGCCTGACTGCCTTCTAGGTAATAGGCAAAGGACTTGGGGTAGGGCTTGTGTGTTATTGCTGTTTTTCTTTATTTCTGCAGTCTGGGCTGGATTATGGGTCCCAAGAAGGCTGATGGTAAAAATAAGGTGGGGAGCCAGTTTGTCCTCCTAGGAGACCTCATGAGTTCTCTTCTGACGATGGAGACATGGGTACTATTAGGGCACTCATAGTTCATTTGGAGGCCCTAGAAAAAGAGCACAAGGCGTCTCAAGTAGTTCTGGTCCACATTTGGACTGATCTCTTTCAGGATTCTACAGTGAGATTCTGGTGCGATAATCAAGCCATGGTCCATGCCATAAATCGCCAGATGTCAAGGTCCCCTAGAGTCATGGGACCGAGCTTTTGTTCTAGACTGCTTACAGTATAACATACTATTTATGGCATGACATATATCTGATGTCCAGAACGGCATTACAGATGCCCTGTCTCGTTTTTAGGTGCACCATTTTCACCAGCTGGCACCAGGAGCAGTGCTGTGGTCCAATTGGATGCCAGAATGGCTATGGAGCCTTGGAGTTTAGAAGCTTTCAGAGCAATTAGTACTTCTTTAGCATCGGGCATGCGTACCACATACAACAAAAAAAGTCAGGCATTCCAGCAATTTAGGTGTCAGGTAGGACTCAGCCAGCAGTGGCTGGTTCTGCTGGAACATCTCATGCAGTACCTAGTACGTCTTCGTTGGCTACAGGGACTCTGTCATCTAGCAGCTTTGGCTTTCTTTGCAAAATCCAGGGGCTGGCAGGATCATTCGGACAACTTTAGGGTGTGGCTTATGTTAGAAGGGTGGGCTTGAGAGACCAGAGGCTGCCTCTTATGCCTGATATTCTGCAGAGTGCCATTGGGCGCTTTGAGTCAATTTGCTCACTACCTTACTAGGTGGCCCTTTTCCATGTTGCCACCCTGGTCACCTTTTCAGGTTGGAGAGTTGTTTCCAAAGGGCAAGGGTAGCCCCTCCGTTAGGGTGCTTTAGTGGGACCTGGTCTTCAAATGGGGCCTCATTGAGTTGTGGTTACAGTTTTCAAGATGGATCAGAAGATCAAGAGACAGCTGATTACAGGCAGGGGACAGCTGATCACGCATCATAGGTCAGAAAAGGCAACACTCTGCTCCTTGGGGGCTTTGGATCGTTTCGCTGCCTTACGGGAGAGCTAACTGTGGGTGCCTTTTTGTACATGCTGATGGGTGACCCCTCTCACAATATCAGTTCTGGGCCGTGATGTGAAAGGCGATTGAGGCCACTGCGGTGTCCACATCTTGCCTGCCATTACATTAGTTTTGGATTAGTGCTGCCTCTGTGGCTTCCAAGCTGGGTTACCCTGGGATGGCCATTCAATGGTTTGGCCGGTGGCATTCTGTGGTGTACTGCAAGTATGTGTGCTAGAGCCTGTGCTTGATGTCAATGTTTCCCCCTTTCCTTGCAGGACCAATGTTGCTGGCTGAGCAGGCTAGGGTCCTCATCTTGGGGCACTCATTTGTGTTTTGGGTGTTCAAGTGGGCACATGGTGCTGAACACAGCTTGGCCTTGGAGAATGGGCCTCAGTCACTTGGCTTGGCCAGTGGGGCATGTTATTCACCCAATTTTTGCCTTTATTGCTTGAATTTCTGGAGAATAATCCACCTCCAGATATCCTCATGGTCCATTTGGGGACCATGGTCCATTTGGGGACTTGACCTAGTGAGTCAAGTCAGGGCTCTCCCTTATTCGTAAGGCATGCACAGACATGGGAGTGGTCCAAACTTGGTTCCCAGACCTGATCATCGTATGGTCTGATATGATCCAGCGTAGGATATGGAGACCCCTACATACCCCACGGTGGATCATATTGGATCATACAATCATAGAGCTGGATACTAAGGACCCAATCTTTAGTATTCAATTGCATAAGCCAGGCAAGATTGACAAGGCAAGAAGGAAGGTTAACATGGTTAACACGGCCATTTCATAGACACTTTGGTGGGTGGCGGTTTACCTCATTTCAATATAACAACAACTTGGAGCTGTTATTTAAGAAGCACCTCCTTTGTCATGAACCCTGCCGCCTGTTACAATCTTCTGGAGAGGTCCGGTTATGGTTGCCACTGGCCTGTTTGGTGGTGAACCAGAACTGGGCTTTCTTTGTGGCTGCCCCAGAGCTTTGGAATAAGCTCCTTGCTGAAATAAGAGCATATACTCTGTTTGTTTTCAGGAAGACCCTCAAGACTCACCTGTTTTCACAGGCTTTTAATTAGAATTTTAATTTTTTTCAAATAATTCTTTTATGCTGTTTTTATTTGTATTTTAATCTGTGCTGATTTTTAAATATTGTTTTAAACTTTGTACACCGCCTAGAGAGGTATATATCAGGCAGTATAAAAATATGACAAATAGATAAATAAATATTCTCAGAGCCTGGCCTTTTACAGAGGTGATGGGGAGCAGCTTTCACCTGCGGGCATGATTTTTGTTGAAGATCTGTGGCTGGGATTGGCAGCGATTCCTCGTGGTTGGTGGGGGTAGTGCAGCGGCTAACCTCTGCTGTGGCAGGTGCAGTGTGGTGGGAAGTAACAACTAAGTCTTGGTGAGCACCTTAGGTAAGCATTAGGCTACAGGGAGGGCGGTCAGATCCCTTGAGGCTTGGCAGATCAGGGATGCACTTTCTACATTAATTTGTTTGTATTGCAGTTCTTTGCACTTCTCACCAGCTTAACCTAAACCCAATCTTCCTTTGTTTTCCTCTAAGCTTGGTGATCAGTTGATTAGGGATGTGCGAACAGATTCAATTCCAAACCTGTTCGAAGAGGAATCAATTCGGTTCAATGGCTCGATATCAAGCCAACTGCCCTCCCTGGGTCAGCTCAACATTGGACCGACACCACCAGTTGTTCAGAGTGGTTTGTGGGGTTTTTTTGGTTTTTATTTTTTATTTTTTGTACACACGGAGAAGAACAGTGGCACTTCAGCTGAATTGATAGGAGTGCATGTGGACCTCTTGCATTTCTTCAAAGCAGCTCCATCCATTGTTGATTGTTGACTGGTTAGCAAATCCAGGCTCCAAAGAGAGCAATCTGGGTTTCGTTTGGGCAGAGGGAAAGAAGCACAACAGCACTCCTTCCATCCAATTCCGCAATGCCCCACTGCTTGCCTTGGATACAAGTTCTGGTGACCATTCAGATGAGTCCTGGATCTGCAGTGAGATGTACAGTACTGCATTACACACTGTGTTGAATGTCTGAGCAGAAGGTTATGACTGATGCCTGTGCAGTGACCTCTGCCTTGAGTGACATAAGTGGCAGTTTGAAGGTAGCATGTAAATGTTCAGATTGCCAGGATTCCAAGAGAGCTACACTGTTGAACATGAGACACAACAATCTTCTCCCATTGGCAGAATTACACTCATGCATTTTGCTAAACCCACTGATAGCAGATAGTTCAATTAAGTGCTTGGACTTTGCTGCTGCAGTGTACCAAGGATATAACTAACTAGCTAAACATACCTGGATATAAACCATTTAGCTACCCTCTTTAGAATGAAAAATCATTTCTTCCCACGAAGGCATGCTACTAAAATTATATACTACATATTGGCCTGGATTGATTTAAAATAGGTCAGGATGAGGTAATTCAGACTATTATTTCACCCAATAGGTTGGCAGATGAATCTTTAATGACAAAAGACAGACAGTAAAGGTTGTGGAAGGTTAGACAGTAATCAAAAAATGCATATTAAATCAGATGTATCCACTCAGGAACCTGCCAAGAAGTGCTTTTCCTTTTGTCTAATACTACTGCAGGCGTTCTTGCTCACAATCAATTCTAGCAGACATTAAAAGAATTAGTATGGATAAATGAAGTCCCCAGCTCAAAGGTTATTTGATTCCATCATCCGAAAGTACTAGAAGCTGACTGGGTTTACAAAAATCAACGTATTTAACTATGGATAGATGAAGGAAGCCTCCTACATATATGTTTCATACATAGCATTTCTAATGTATAAATGCTAAAAGGAACCAACTGCTGAATTTGTTTTCACATAAAGTAAATGTTACAATTTAGAGTTGGCATTTGAATGTAATTTACTGATTGGAAGCAGAATATTTGGAAATGCTAATCATTATATTTTCCTTCACTGCTTTAATTTTCTGTACAAAACCTAATTGCATCCTTTGGTACAACTGAATCAAAAGGAGCATCAATGGAAAATGTGTTAATATTTTTATGTATCTAATACACCACAATGGATTATATTCATCAGTTGTTTATGTGATCATATATATCCTGAATGATATTCAGTAAATTAAGCTTAAATAAAGAATATAAACACTAAGTTATATTCCTAATTTTTAAATGAAGCTTCCAGAAACCAGGTTGTTTGTTTATGAAGTGCTTCTGGGAGCAACCTTCAGATACAAGTGATTTTATTCTGATTGAGAAATTATTTCATTTAAACGGGGAAAAACACTGCAAGTCAGAGGCAGTAAAGGCTTTAAGACTGGTGTCTGGGAGTAGTTTTGGAGTTGATGAGGGTGAACAATGGGAGCTCAATGCAGACAAGTAAGAAGTACTGCTGGCTGAAGGATCTGATGACCTTGGAGGAAGTGTGCAGCTTGTTCTGGATAGGATTTCACTTCCTCTGAAATGCTGATCACCTTAGTGGCAACTGTAGTTAGGAGCAATGTACAACCTTCAGCTGGTATGCCAATGGTATCCTTTCCTGGCAAAAATCTGATGGTCCACAATAATTCTTATTATAATCTTTTCAGTTTGGTGATTAGTACCGGTACTATGCACTTTACATGGTGCTCCCCATTTGAAGATACACTAAAAAATTCTATTGGTCTGAATTAGCTTAGGGTTTTATCTGGGCCCAGCAGATCAGATCACACACTGATACTTGACCTGCTTCACTGACTACTAGGGATGTGCAAAACTTTTAGAGTTCAGAACATTCTGTACCCGAATCAGGCCATTTCAGGCGATTTGTATACAAAACAAATCGCCTAACTGCAACTTCCCAAAGTTTTGTAAACAAAACAAAGCAACCGGATTTCAGATCCAAAAGATTTGCTGTTTGCCTCCATTTGTGGCAATCTGAGTGTAGTCTCCATTTTGTGTTTGACACAGATTTGAATTTCCCACCCTTCCAGCCTTCAGATTGGTAAAGGAAAGCATGGGCTGATCTGCTGACAACTGTCTCGTTGTTCCTGATTGGCTGTTTTGGCTCTTGCCACTCCTGACTGACCTCACAGTGGCCAGGGGAAGGGTCAAAGAAGGGGCAAGGGTGGGAGGGAGTTCGAGGGATTTTTTCATTCAATAAGATTTAAAGAGGCAGCAGCCACCATTCTGCCTTGTTCTGCCTCATAGGAGAAGACAGAGAGCTTTGCTTTGCCTTGCTTGCCACCATGCCATGCCATTGCCTATACCTATTGCCTTCTGCCTTGCCAGCCTGAGCCTAGCCTGCCCACCCAGCCTGCCCCTGCTGGCTAGTGGCTAGTGTGGCTACCAGCCTGGGAGTGGATCAAAATTTATCTCTGCTGCATTGCTTTTTTTATTTTTTTATTGAATCCTGAGAAGAATTCTTTTTTCACCCCCTTGAGACTGAATCACTGCCTGTCTGTGCCAGCAGCCCCAGCCCCTTTGGCCACTGGCCAACACCCCCCCCGCCCCCCAAATCTGAAGACTGAAGAAGGAGAAGTAGTCAAGAAGAAGATTGAAGAAGGAGTAGACTCAGAGACCAGACCACAGAAGTGGACAACTGGACACACAACGTGGGTGAAGCCCTAGACTGAGTGTACCCCATTTTTACACATATGCACGCACACACACACGTCTCTGGAATTGTGTGTTCTTGGGGTTTTTTCCTGTTTGGAGGAAGGTTTTGGGTTGCAATTGAATTTAAAAAGTTGTGTGCTGTTTAGTTTGGAAGAAGTTTAAACAGGGGGGTCTGAGTGGGAGACAGTTACTAGTAGGTGATTAGAAGGGTAGCGTAGCCTCGTGATTAAAAAAAAAATTCTATCTCCCCCCCACCCATTCTAAAGGTTTTAAAAAAACAACAACCAGAAGTCTGTCTTCCAGCCCTCTGTGCCCATAATCTATCAGTATTAATACTCTCCCCCTGCAGCTGCCTATTGTATCGTATCTGTTCCCTAGTTATTATTGTATCATTCTGTTCCCCAGTTATTATTGTATGGGCACAGGACAGCCTCTCTCTCTCTCTCTCTCTCTCTTTCTCTCTCCTTCTCTGCAATGAAGATTGGGTCATATTTTGACTTCTAGCATCATCAGTGTTTTTATTCGAACTAGATTGCTTGCATCTACAATAGGTTGTGCTGGTGCCACAGGCTCTGATCTGTTGCAGAAATGTGCCAAAAAATTGTGTGCTATTGTTGTCATCAATCATCACTCTTCTACTTGGGTAGGTGAGAGGGGGGGAAAACCTCGCTGTTCCACTGGCAGAATGTTGTTTTGCATCCTTACTTAACCCACTTTTATGTAGCTGACTGTGATGGTTGCTTGTGGATGAAAAATGCTTGGGGGAGGAAGGACAGGGCACATTTAATGCTGTTGTTGGCCCTAGTCTGCTGCATCTGTGATATCATGCTTGCTTGTTGCTGGCTGCTGCTACCCTGCATTGGGAGGGGGCGTGTGGAGCAGTGCATTTCATTGTTGTTGTTTCACACTGTTGTGTGTAGCTCAATTGCATTTCTGGGCGGGGATAGTGGGACCCAATGGATGTGGTGAGTGACACAGTGGATGTGCGTGACCCTTGGAAACCTTGTTCTTTGCAAAGCTCTGCTGTTGTTGATGTGTGCTGCATCTAGCCTATGGGACAATGGGGACAGACAGTGCCCATTTCTTCCTGTGGATGCCTCCTAGGAGTGCCACAGTGGATCAAGCTACCATCCAGATTTGAAAGGAATTGGGCAAAGGGCTGATTTTTAAAGAATTCTTTCCTCCCATTGGGCACTACCACTCACCACAACCCACCCTGGGCCACCCTGGTGCCACCCCCCACCCCGGGGAGTTCTAACTAAGGCTGCTGAAATCCCCATTATTCCCTATGGGAAAAGCTTTGGGTAAACTTCAAAAGTCATTTAAATATCAGCTCTTTGCCCAATTCCTTTGAAATATGGGTTGTAGCTTCTTTGCACCCATTGGGCACTACCACCCACCACACCCCACTCTGGGCCACTCTGGTGCCCCCAATGTGGAGCTATAAGTTTGCTGGAATCTCTATTCTTCCTTATTGGAAAAATCTTAAAGATGCGTAAACATCAAAAATTCATTAAAAAAACAAACAGCCCTTTGCCCAATTTCTTTGAAATTTGTGTGGTAGCTTCCACCCACTGGGCACTACCACCACCTCCCTCTTTTTGCCCCGGGACCATTTTTTAATCTGAATCCATTCAGATTCAGAAAATTTGGGTACAAATCATATCAGGGGTGATTCAGGGAGGTCAGATTTGGACCCAAAACAAATTGGGGGTGTTTTGATTCAGGTACAAATCAAAATGAAAAAAATCTATTTGTGCACACCCCTACTGGCTACCTAGTTCAAGGTGCAAGTTTTATGATTTAAACACCTAAATACCTGGAAACAGTATCTCTTAGAAACTGCTTCTTCTGACATGAGCAGTGTAGTCTGATCTCTTCCTGGGTAGGTGGGTAAAAGAGACAGGGCCTTTTTGACTGTAGCCTACTGTGTGGAATATGCCTGAGTCCATCGTTGCCTGACTTCAGGAAGAACCTGAAACAGTCCTATTCCCACAGGTTTTTAAAAGGTCCACTGCTTTTTAAATATGCCTCTATTTTATTGCTCTTATCTGATACACTGATACGCACACACACACACACACACACACACACACACACACACACAGAGGTGTTTGTGTGTGTGTGTATGTATGAGAATTGGGTGGGGGGAGGAAGGATTCTTGTTTTTGAGAATATATGTTACTTGTTTCAATGCTGTAACCCACCTAGAATATATTTTAACACAGGACATAAAATTATAAATAAATAAATATTGACTGTCAATTACTTCGGTAATATAAGAAGTTTCAGTAAATAAAATAAATAAGGCAGCATACCACCCACTATCAGAACCAGAAATACAAACTTACCTGCATGATTTACAGTCGGGAAGGGGAATGGATTATGGCATAGCAGAAGTCTGATTTCCAGTTAGAGTCAAACTGTACACTGAAAATATCATATGGTATTTCCCCTTTCAGGACCGTACCACTTCTGAATGATTGAAACCTCCCCCCCCACCCCCCGCAATATACAATGGTATCCCAAGACCACATGCTTCTAAGGCAGGCTGTAAAATACAACTCCACAACATCCTTCTCTTCTTTCTTCCTGGTGGTGATACCTGCCACCACCTGACTTAGTGCACATACCCCTCTCTGCACTGCTTGTCTTGTTAGAAAAAGAAGATGGAGCAGAAGAGGAAATGCGGAAATTACAGTACTGGAGGCACTCTATAGAGCATCTCCAGTACTTTATTGTTGATTCACCATTTTCTCTTCTGCTCCATACCCCCTTCCTTAACTGGACTAGTGGTACATGAAGAAGGCATGGGAGGGCATGTACCATCATACAGCTGTGGGTGTTGCCACTGAAAAGGAAAAGGAACAGAACCATTTCAAAGCAGCTCTTTTTTGAGTAGTGGCTGTACCACTCAAATTGACCCTTCAAATGACCATCGGTAGCAGAGGCGGGTGAGGCAGCAAGCGACATCTTACTGCCCCACTGACATACCAAAGACCCATTCCCTGAAGTGACCATCTCATTTCATCTCATGGGAAGACAGCCTCACCAAATAAAAAACTAACTGTTTCCCATTTGTCAAATGGTGCAACAAAAGCTTTAAAACTAAAAACATTCCTCTCTAAACATATCGGCAAGATTTACCCTGAAGTCCCTGTGAGTTATCAGGCAGGGTCGATGTGAGGGGGTGGGGAAGCTGTACAAATTACCGGGCCCCGGCGGTCCAGAAGGGGGCCTGCAGTCCAACTATCTTGCATATGTTTTTGTCTTACTTCCTGCTGCCACCCCACCCTGTGCTTGCCCTGCCACCATGAGGACTAACTGCCAATTTTTAAAATAATTCTAGCTGCCATGTATGCTGCCGGGGGGATGGGGTAGGGTGAGCCAAGCACCCCCACAATGATGGAAGTGACAGCAGAGTGGGAGTAGCCACTGAGCCTGAATGTCCAGCCCAGTGGCCCTTTAGAACTGTGAGGCATTCTGGCATGCCTGCACAGTTTCAATAGAACAGGCATCCCCAAACTGCGGCCCTCCAGATGTTGCTGAACTACAACTCCCAGCATCCCTAGACACAATTTTTTGTGGCTGGGTATGCTGGAAGTTGTAGTTCAGCAACATCTGGAGGGCCGCAGTTTGGGGATGCCTGCAATAGAACAATGCCGCTCCTGCTCTGCTGCTTGGCTCACCCCCCGCCCCACCCCCGCACATAGCAGCTAGAATTATTTTAAAGATTGGTAGTTTGGCCTTGTGGCAGTGGCAGTGTGTGGGGGGCCTTGTGGTGGTGGTGGGTGCCCAATTTTTTTCCCCACCAGGGTCTGAACCCACTCTCGGTGGACCTGTTATCGGGGAGCAGTTCACACACAATTTAGGTTTTTCACTGATTATGAGAATAGCCTCAATGTCTGAGCCAGAACCTGGGCAAACCTGCAAAATTAAGAAATAATTATCTGTATTCTATATAGCAGCATTCCTTTACATAAGAACAGCCCTGCTGGATCAGGCACAAGGCCCATCTAGTCCAGCATCCTGTTTCGCACAGTGGCCCACCAGATGCCGCTGGAAGCCACAGACAGGAGTTGAGGGCATGCCCTATCTCCTGCCATTACTCCCCTGCAACTGGTACTCAGAGGCACCCTGCCCTTGAGGCTGAAGGTGGCCCACAGCCCTAAACAATTGTTAGGGCACTCCATTTTCACACTAGAAACTATTAGTAAGTGACATTTGTAGACCCTATAACAAATCATTTTAATGCTAAAAACTAAGCAACAGTACAGTCATCTTCATTATATTCACTGGTACAAGTGTTAAAAGGTCTGTGTGGAAGCACGGTAGTTACCACTCCTCCATGGCTATGTTTTGCTTTGCTTAAGTGGAGGAAATTAGCATCAAATGGGTACAGACCAGTCAAGAGCAATATTAACCTTAAAATACTCTGGGAAAGTTGGCCATGGTGTGGAAATATGGGAGAAGACAAAATAGAGTAGACGAGTTCTTGAAAACAAAGAGTTGCTTTATTGAGGGGTAAAAGAAGTACAGATGATGAAAAGAGGATGGTTAGGTTTTGATGTTGGGAAGGGGAAAGAGAAGGGTGAGAGAAAGAGAAAGAGGAAAGCTGTTTTTTATAGCTACCTATGAAAAGAGAAGGGATCCTTCTCTCCAATTGGCTTAAGCACGAGGCAGGCAATGATGTGCACCCAAGAAGCATGGAGCACAGAGTCCAATGGTAAATCAAGAGATTGATGCCATCTTTAAGGGGCTTCATATAGACAAAATCATACCAGAGGCATGATTGAAAAGTTTCGGTGGAAGAGACCGAGAAGGTATTTCTTTAGGAAATTTCTAGTGTTTAGAGAGTCTTGCTCCAAATAAGGCATGAATATTGAGTATTGATTAGGATATGTTTGGGTGACTTCTCCTATGTGCGCCTTAAACAAAGAAATATGCACAAAAGAGACTGCTGAGAGCAATCACTTGAACAGAGAAGGGGGGGGCACATCACACATTCTGGCATTTACTCACTCAATTCTGATAACAGCAGGGAGGAAATGAGATGAGAAGTTTTGCTTAATCTTGAAACTTCTTATTGTGATATAAGGGAAGAGAGCTTGCAATACTTTCCTTTTGTCTCTGTTTTACCCTAATTTTGGTCTGCCCTACATCTCTCTCTGTATATGCTCAGAGGGGCATTTCCTTTAGTCCATTACAGCTTTTTGCAAATGGCCTGAAGGCACCCTGGGGAAACACCTTGTCAGAACAACCTTTTACCTGGAATGCAACCACAGGTTATCTTCCAAGCAGGCTAGGTAAAGAAAATAGCTAATCCTATAACCCATTCTTCCTCCAAGTTGCTCACAGTGGTGTAGGAGGTCCTTTTTTTTTTTTAACCCACACAACCACCCTGTGAGGTAGGTTGTGCTGAGAGATGTAACTGGCCCAAAGTCATCCCGTGATTTCATGGAGAAATTAGGATTTTAACCTGGTATCCCTAGAACTACTCCAGCAGTGTGAGCTAGTCCACACTGGCTATATCATTTACTATGTGCAATGCAATTGAAATGTATACCATAAACAACTTACTAATACAATAACCGCTCAATGCAATTGAAATGTATACCTCTTAAACAACTTACTAAAACAATAACTGCTCATTATTAATTCACTAATAATAAATGTATAATGGCAAGTCCTTTAAATTAGTTTTTAATGTCAAGACCCTTCAAACGGTCTTCTTTTTAGCATGCAGTTATGTTTTCCAGCCTTGAAGCCACAGTAAGGATTTGTCTTCCTTCAAATCCAGTATCCAATTGCCTCCAAAGTTATTTTGTAGCAATAGTAAGCCTCAGGGTAGTCCTGTATATTAACAGTTTGCCTTTCTCTCATTTCTCTGTTTCCTACTATATGAGCTGAATTTCTCTCCTAAACAGAATGCTGAGCTTTATCTTCTTCTTAGCTTGAGAAACCCCAAATAGAAAAAATCCATCCAAAGGAAAGGTTCCTTTCCTTTTTCTATTCCTCCAAGTTTACTGTGCTCCCTCCCCCCTTTTATTCCACTGTCACAGAAAAATGGGCACATTTTCATACAACGAACCCATCAGCAAAATGACAGCTAAATTGTCAGTAAAACAATTTGTTAACTTCAAAAATAATTGCATTCACAATTCCTTACTTCAACTCATGACATCACTTGAGTCAAAAAGTTGACTATAGAAGTACACAGATACCATTATTTTATCATCTATCTGCATATTCTGGCCATCTGTTGCCTTTAAAATCTTTTTGATTTTTTGAATGTGCTTCAAAATTTACAAATAAAAGCATTTTTATTTCTTCACTTCTAAATGAAGCAAATGGGTTTTATACTCCAGTTATTCCATGTTATGAGATAATTAATATAAATACTGCTGATATATCAGGGAACTGCAGCTGCTCATTCTTATAGCTTCAAATTAATGTTCCATAGAGGCATTCTGTCCATGATTAATGTATCATAAAATTTAAAATGATTTCAATTAAATTATATATTCATAAGAGAGACCTGGTCTTATTGTCTCCGCAAAATTGTTAAGGCTCCTCTCATTCAGCCATCAGGACCACGGAAGACTGTCAGGATTTACAGTCATGAAGAACTGAAGGGCTAAAAGCAAAGCTCAGCCTTTTCTTAATAAGCAGAGTTTCTTGTCTCAATAGCCTCTATCTTGCAGAGGCTTGAGTTTGTGTGAAATCTATTTCTACCATTCTCTACCCATATTTGATGGTAGCTTAATATGTTTCCATGCTGTCAAACAGCGTTGTAATGCTTACCTGCTTGGCACAGCATGGTGAAAATGAAGCTAAAGTGCTTGCAATTCTTAAAAAGTGGTGAAACTACATAGAAAGGTTTGATAGGAATCAGTAAGGTTTTGGCAGCAATAATCAGCCTCTTAGCCTGCAATATAGGGCTGTATAGAGCATTAATGCACATTAACATACTTTTGATTAAAGCGGCAACTCTAGGCATATGTATTTGGGAGTAACTTTCACTGGATCTAGTGAATTTTATTCAGAGTAAATATGCATAGAACTGAACTCACACTTCTTAAATTCCTCTTATAAAGATTGATAAATTCTTCAAACACTCACTACATTTTTATAAGCTGCATTCGTTTTACTTCAAATTTCACCATTTGCTACTTTTACCATCCCTCTTGTCATAAGAAATACCCAGTCATAACAAGATGAGCAATCCCAAGTAACTGAGTCTACTCGGAGAACTTTTTATGAAGCTTTAGCATCTGTGACCAATATTTGTATGTTTTTGCTATATCTGTGGACTGAGTTTCAGGGATTTATAGGCTGATCCACAACATGTAACCCAATCCTATGCATGCTGACTCATATGTAAAGTTCTGTGAATTCAGTGGACAATACCAATTGTGCATAGGATTACAGTGTTGGTTAAACCAAAGCACTTGGATTTAAGACTATTTCTTCTCTTTTGATTAGGGCTGCTTCAGTTCACATTCTGCTCCAAGAGCTATTCATCCATAAACTCATAGATGAGATTTCCTTCATATTGACTTGCTGGTTAAAACGTTTTTCTGTCAAGTTGCTAAGAGTCACTTCTATACAGAGTTTTTCTATAGAAAAATGTGGACAATGAGATCCAGGCAATAATCTATTCAGACATAAATGTACTTGTTAATCATAAAGTATGAAAGATATTTGAACTAATAGATGTGTTGATTTCCAGTTCTACTACCTTCAGCTGAAAAGAACTGTCAGATGTCATCAACTGCATGCCTCTTTTTCCATTGCATCTTAGACTAGCAACATCTCTTTCCTGTAATAACTGCAGTCCTACTGTATACTGCTTACAAGATTCATGAAATTGAGACTGATTAAACTGTCAATGAAGAAATCAGCACTTTATCTGCAAAATTTACAAAATAATCTGTCAGGAGTTGAGGTCTGAAGAAATAAAGAAAGAAAACATTTCATATTTTTTTGTAATATCCAAGTGGATTTAGATGTTGCTGCTGAAGAATTTCCTGAAAAACTAATGGCGTACTCACAATGGATTTTCTAACATTCTGGTATGATAATTTCTTTTTCTCTGCCATGCTAAATTTTCAGTAATTAGACAGAAGCTATGCAAATAGTTCTCTACATTTTGATTTACTGTGTTAAAATGCTCACATCCAGACTAACGTGTGTGCCAAACAATATTTTGAGTGCACAAAGGGTTAGGGGTGATTTTTGCCAACCCTCCCTTCCTTCTGCAGTCCTCTGTGCCACCTGAAAATATATTCCTGGGAGTCCTGTTGCCCTCAGAGACATATTTTTGGGTGGCACAGAGGGCTGTGTAGAGGGAAGAATGGTCAGCAAAAATTGTTCTGCTGCCATTGCACATTCAAAACAAACGAAATCAAATTCAAAACCCTATTTGATGCAGACAAAACCCTATTTGATGCACACAAATTTGTCAGCCGGCATGTAGGAAATTTCCACAAACATATCACTATAGCAATATTGCATCAGTACTACTGCACATGTTAACAAAGTCTTCACTGCACTCTGAGAAATAAAAAAGATTGAAATAGATACTATTTTTAATTTGACTCAGTTCCAAAGTATGCAAAGACTATACTGACAAAGAGGCTCTTTTCATGATCGGTGAAAAGAGCCTGGGGAGGGTTAGCTGGGAGAGAGGGCTTAGCCTGCTTTCCCCACACATGAGCAGGCAGTCTGCTCTGGGCGGCCGAAGTGGCCACCCACACAACTACCGGCTCCGTTACGGAGCCGCCGTGGGCTGGGAGGATAGGGGGCTGCATGGTCCCAGAAGCTCCTGCATGCTCTGCATGAGTGCGCAGGGCATGCTGGAGAGACCCCAGAGCCGGGAGACTGATTTTCAGCCTCCCAGTTGGCGGTCTACTCATGAGTTGCCATGGTGCAGAGCCACGCCACTTCAACACATGATTAAACAAACCAGGGTTGTGGAGTGCTTGCTCTGCAAACCTGGTTTTAGGGCAGGGTTACATAAGTGGGTTAACCACTTGGAGGCCATCGGGCTCACCTACGAGCCTGGTGGTTCTCACTGTCAGGTGAAATTGGGCTAGGGTATCCTAGCCCGATTTTGCCTGATTGTGGGAATAGCCTCAGAAACAGAGATGTGGTACTGAAGAGAAAGTAACCTTTATAAGCATACAACTTGCTCATAAGAATTCTGCTACACAATGTGTAGCAGAATTCTGGCATGTGAAGAAAATAGCATAGCAACCTTTCACTGCAGGTAGCATACTTACCTGGCCACGCTGAATCTACATACCATACTGGTAACCTTTTAGTCCCCTTCCCATATAAGTGAGCCAAAGGTTTGTCAGCTTGTGCCTTGTAACCATTCCCCATGGTTTGTTATGTCTGAACCCAGCCATTGTTCAGATATATGGATTAGACAGACATCATGTGAAACCTTCTGACAGCATGAAATGGTTCAAACTGAACAATTTAAGTGCTGCAACATACAGCAAACAAAATCAAACAAGCTATAGTAATCATGAGGACACCACATGAGATTCCAACAAGAAAGCAGACAAATACACTCAGATGCTTGCTTTGAAGGACTTCCTGTAACCACAATGGCACCCTCTGTCATATATTCTGTAATTTAAAAGACATCAGTCTTAACAATAAGACTTTCTATAAAATGGTAAGTTATCCTTTTGATACAATATATAAAATAAAAAATAAGGCAGCGAGGCTGCAATCCAATATAGAGTTAAGTGCTGCGCTGAATATTGTATTTTATAACATTTTATTATTCAGTGACGCTTTATTGTTTTCTATTTTTATTGTTATGCCAGCTTGAGTGGTATGAAGAAAGGCAGCATACATGTTCCTAAATAAAGTGCACAAAAGCCAACTGAAATCAATTGGCTTAAGCATGCTTAACTCTGTGGGATTGTGACTAAAGAAGATTCCAGAGTGGATAGGAACATGAGTGGCATCAGAGCAGTGAGGCTTGGAGAATTAGAGAGTCTTCAGCAAAACAAGTGGACAGAGAAAGTCAGAATGAAATGACTGACAGTTTAACTAAATTTATCTATAGTAATACTCAAATGCTACTCTAAAGGACTACTAATTTTCAATAGGACTTTCTTTCCTAAATTTAGTCAGGATTTGAGTCACTGATATTTACTATGATTTGTGAGAGGAATCAGCAAACTCCCAAGTTAAGATGTTTTGTTATAAAAAGGACATGACTGTTCTGATACAGGTATATGACATCTCTTTGGCATTATATGAAGGCATAAAAAATTATAATTATAAAATAATGATTGTTTTTAAAAAGTGAGCACCATCCTATTTCATAATGAAATTCCACTTATCCAGAGTACAACTGAAGAATAGTCACAGCACACAAAGCAGTTATGCCACAGAGGGAGCTGTATTGGCTCCAGCAAACATTAGACAACCCATGCTCAATGCAGGAAACTGCAACAGCATTCCTAACAGATGCCATACGCTATTTGAAACCCTGCAGAAGACAGCCTACCACTGCACAAGGCAGACTGTTTCACAGATGAGCAGTTCTTACAACTAGGGAATTCTAATGTAACCTAAATCAGCTTCCTTGCAATTTCAATCTGTTTGTACCTGTCCTGTTCTGAGCAATAGTGAGTACAGTCAGCTACTACTTCTGTGCAACAACCCTTCAGATCTTTGGTTATCATATCTCCCCATTGGTATTGTCTTCGTACCTAGATCCTTCAATGATTCCTCATAGGACTTTGTTTCCAGAGCCTCACCATCTTAGATGCTTTCTTCTCAACCCATTCTGGTTTATCAATGTTCTTCTTCAAATGTGGTGTCCAGAACTGGACACAGTATTCCAAGTGAGGTCTAATGATGGCTCAATAGAGGGGAGTGATTATGTCTTGTGATTGGACATTATGCATAATATAGATAAGCATAATATAGATATAGATAGATAGTGCTAAGATAGCATTAGATTTTTTAGCAGCTGAACACACTGCTCATTCATGTTCAACTTATTCTCAACTAGAACCACCAGGTGTCTTTAAAAAAAAAAATACAGCATGATACCCATGTGAAAACTCTGTGGCACTCCAGGAGATACTTCTCTCCAGAATGATGTGGAAGCATTCATGACTACTTGCTGTGTATGGTTGTGCAATCTGCTATGTATCTACCTAACAGTAGCATTGTCTGGCCCATATTTTTACCCATATTTTGCAAGGATATCATGCTAGACTTCATCAAATGCTTTGCCGAAACCATTATGCTTATCATATTCCCATGGTCTACTCAACTGGTAGCCTAGTTTTCAACTAGCCTGTTGAAAAAGGAAATAAGATTAGTTTGGCATGACTCTTAACAACCCTATGTTGGTTCTTACTAATCAATTGATTCTTTTGTAGGTGCTCACAGACAGACTGCTTAATAATATCTTAGGATCTTGGCAAGTATCAACATCAAGCTAACAGGTCTATAGTTTCCTGGCTCCTTTCCCTCCTTTTTGAATATAGACACAGCATCTACTTCTCTCCAGTCTTCTGACAGCTCAGCTATTCTCCAGGAATTCTCAAACATTATACAGAAGTTCTGATATCCCATCTGCCATTTCCTTCAGTATCTGGGGGTGTTAATCACCTGTACCTAAAGACAAATTCATCTACAGTAAATAGACATTCTCTTACCACCCCTTTATTGTGAGGTGCAAATGCCTTCTTTATTAGCAATTTATGTAGCTCACAAACAGATGCAATGTCCAGTTCATAGAATTTCCATCCACATATTTGGCAGCAGTGTTCTTCATATTACTAAATCTAAATGTTAAGTTTCCTCCAGTAGATTTTCAAGCAATATTACAAAGCTTTTCACCCCAAAATCGAGCCAATGGTAACATTAAAAAATGTTGAATTTCATAATATCCTTGCTACATATTCAAACAATACTACAAAGCTTTTCACCCAAAAATTGAGCCAATAAAAAAAAGTGTTGAATTTCAGAATATCCTTGCTACATATTTCTATTCACATATAGTTGTAGAATAATAGAATTTCAAAGGCAGCATAACCATTTACATTTATGTGATCTTACATACCTTAGTAATTGGTATATAAAGAAAGCCAACGTAGCATAGTGGCTAAGTAGCATAATAGCTCTGAATGAGGACTTCTCTGGATCAAATCTCACCGCTGCTCTGAATTTACTATCTGACTTTAGGCAAGCTACACTCTCTCAATTTCAACTGCCCAACTGTGATATGGGGTTTATCATACATACTTAAATTATAAGGCTGTTTTAATGATAGCAAAAATAATTCACATTAATGCTTTAAACACTTTAAAATACTATAAAATGCTAGTTATTGGTATTATTGGAAATACTGTAGTTATGAACCCAATGCATTGGATCCTAAGCAGCACAAGCACAGCAATTCTCATGCAAGTAGTTTTCCCCAGTCCTCCTCCCTACTGCAACTTCCTGAGGTCTCCTGAAAAGCAACTCCTGGGGATCATGGATCCTTAGGAATGGCATGGGATGTGGTGGTGGGGTGCGGAGCACTGATTGTTCTATTCACATTACTTAGGATACAATCCAATTTTTACATAAATTATATTGTGCTGTGAAAATCCTTCTAAAACCAGAATTGTGAAGCTTTGCATAAAACCTTAAGTAATGGTGCAGTACAATCATACTTATTCAGAAGCAAATCCAACTGAGTTAAAATCCTAAGGAAGTGTGTATATTTTCTGTCTTATTCTCTAAATGAAGCTACTCAACTTTGGCTCTCCAGCTGTTTTTGGACCACAACTCTCAGCATCCCCAGCCACAGTGCCCAATAGTCAGGAATGATCAGAGTTGTAGGCCAAAATCTGCATGAGGGACAAAGTTGAGTAGCTCTGCTCTGAATGAAGATATTACGTACATATAATGGCAGGGGGCTAGTTAATTTTCTGCTTCAGGCAGCAAAATTGTGTGTGTGTGTGTACAAACTCTAATATTCATAGAGTTTCACAAAAGACACAAACTTGGATAAAAGCAGCAACCTGTTTAACCTCTCCCACGTGTGCTTTTAATTGTTTCCCCCCCTGGCCAGTTTCAATAGGTTTATATTGCTCTTGATAGCTGCATTTAGTGCCTTAAAATTCTTATTTTTAACAAATGTTTCAGTGTAACCTGACCGAGTTTAACTCTGGTAGTGAATAGGTAAATTAATCTCCAGCTACTTTTATGTTCCTGAAGAACCTTTTTACATTGAGGCACACATTCAATTCAGCTCCTGTTTCAACTCTGTCCCTAGATAACCATTTTGATATAATCATCTATTAAAATGCCTCTTATGACAGACTGAAGTGCTTAAAATACTTATTCAGAATTTAGTGGGAACTCTAGCAAAGATAAATTCTAAAGCTAGATAATAGCTCCAGCAAGTGATATTGCATTGTTTGTAGTTCATTCTCTTTGACCGCATTGCTGGGGTGTGCATGGACCATTTCGCGGTCGTACCAGTCCACTGCAAACAGGGCCAGTTCAAGCAGTTCGATCGTGAACTGCTTTGAACCCGTTTGAGTTGGTTCATCGGTCCAACCAGCCCAGCCAGTCAGTCCGACTAACTGGTTCGCAGAGCGGCAATTCAGTTCAAATTTGGACCAAACCGCCATAAACAGTCCATGCACACCCCTACTCATTACTTACATTTGGAGTGCATTTAGATTCTGTTATAATTTTATATTACAGTAGCCCTAGTAAAGTGACTCATGATGATGATGATGATGATGATGATGATGATGATGATAATAATAATAATAATAATAAATAAATGACTCATGATGACAGGATGGTGGATGGGAGACATTTATATGGTTGCGTTGTCTTTGGGTTGGCTAGGCAATGACTAGGAAAGGTCACAGTCATTAGAAGCTTATGGAATGCTAAGCTGGGAGAGTCCCATTCCCAATGATAGGTTGCCATCATGCTTTTGCAGTTTTTAAAGAATTTACTTAGAGAGTGTTTCTAATCTACAGCATTCAGTTAATTTAAATAATGTGTATGATTATTTGAATTAATACAAAAACAGTTTTATTGTCTTCCATTATTCAGAACAGAGGCAACTTGGGATACAAGAGAGACCTAACTTATCCTTTTAATTTACAAGCTAACTAATGTATGTATGGATTCTGACAAGCATGACAACTGCTGTTCAGAAGAAAACTTTTCAAAGGCAGAAATGTTATTGAAAAATCTGTCCTCTGCACTGCTCCTTTGAAGCTTTCTCATGTTGTATGTTTCCAGTATTTTAACTACTTCAGAAGAAAAGAACACAGAAAAATAATTTTATTTCCTTTGTGTTTCCAAGCTTTGCAAATTCAGCCTGGGTTTTGTTAAAGGTATATGCTGTTTTTCCAATTGTTTTTGAAGTAAGACTACTTTTTGAAATAAAGTGATTGAGTGAAATAGAATGAATTATGACCTTTGGGATATCCTTTAAAATAAATTCTATACAAATACTACTAGGAATTATCAACACCTTCATCTGTCAGGAAGGTGAAAATAATTCCATTTTCTGACAAACATAACAGACATAAACCCACTTAAAAGCTTTCATCTCTTTCAAAGTTTAGATAAGGGATAATCCTGCTGAAAAAAGCAAACGTATAGAAAGTCTCCAGAGGAATCACAGGAAAGTAAAAATTGTTCTCGGGGGGGGGGGAGTAGTTTTAGGATGCTTTGTCTGCTTTGTATGTGCGCCAAATATTGGGCTGATTCAGACATCACACAGAGCCAAGATTAGACCTTGGCTTTGTGTAACATCCCTGAATCTTGGGAACCTGTGTTCTCCTCTCTCTGTGAGCCTAAGAAGAATTCCACTTCTGTTTGTGGTTAGAAAAAAGCCAGAAAGGAGTTAATTCATGATGTCTGAATTAACCAGTAGAGGTTTGTTCTATACAAAGTTTGAGACTAAACTATGATTGCAGTTTCAGATGCTGGTTTATTAAACTCTTGCTAAAATATTCCAGAATCATTCTGTTTGGACATCATGATGAATCCTGGTTTGTTCTAAGCCGGTCTAAGAAGTAGAATCCTTCCTCCCCTTAGCGATGAAGGGGAAAGGAGAATACGTGCATCCAAGGCTAAGTTATGGTATGTGAAACCTGGATTAAATCTTGGCTCTACATAACATCTGAATGGGGTCTTTGACAGACATTAAAAATAACTAGCCTACCCCGCACAGAGCATCTGTGTGGTGCTTTGGGGCCGGCTGTTTCCCCCTCCCTCTTCCTCCTGCCCCGGTCTCTCCTCTCTTCCCCTTCCCTCCAGCGGCTCTCTAGCCCTCCTCTCTTCCCTTTCCTTACCCCACACAGAGCAACAGTGGGTGTCCAAGAAGGGTCCCACCACTGCTGTTATTTCCTCCCTCCCATCTGCCTGCCGCAGCTTTTCTCTCCCCCCACTCTGCCCGCTGCCTTTCTCCCCCCGCCCGCCACTGCTTTTCTCTTCCCCCCCCCATCCGCCCGCCCGCTGGCCGGCTGACCAGCCACAACCGGCACTTTCTTCCCCCTCGCCTCCTTACTTCACTGGAACTCTCGCAGCATAACGCGAGAGTTCCACCGCCAAATCCTGGACACGCACTGGCTAAGAGAATTAATTATATAGATAATGCTCAAAGCAAGTTTTAGGAGGAGAGAAAGCAATTTCAAATATTAGAATACATTGTTAACAGATTTAGGACTGCTCTCCTATAACATACCAGTTTTATGGCTACACACACCTTTGTCCACCAATTGATCTATTATTAGGTTTGCTCCAAAGTGCAGTAGTTACCAGCCTTCATGACTATGTTTTGCTTAATGTTGGTAATTTAACTCAAGTTAGTGCAAATCTAAATACAGCCAAATAGTACACTGAGGTACTGGGACCATGGATACACCTGTGTTAACTGTGCACGCAGAAGGGCACCCTAAAGTGCAGACATGTTTCTTAAAAACAAGGTTAGGTTTTATTAATAATCTTCCCTTAAGGGGTTAATGCTCTGAAAATGGCACTGACTGGCCTCCAATATATATTTACAGGTTAGTGCTGCAGGACGGGATATTGGTGGTAGGGAATGGGGAGGGAGAGGGATAGAGGCCAGGGATGTGAATTCCAGGGGTTGCAGTTCCAGGCCTCCTTCATGGTAGGAGGTTGAGACCTTTTGTTACTGGAAGACTGAGCCAGAGAAGCTTTGAGTCACAAGGAAAAGCATGGAAGTGAAGTTTTATCTTGCTGTATTCCTGAGATTACAGCTCATTCTGATCAGGTGTTTCGTGACTATGACCCTTAAGGTCATTAGTATAACTGCAATGGGAATGGGATATGCCACTCTGACTGCATTTGAGCATATGCAGAAAATCAAGACAGACCAGCCTAGGATGCAAAAGAGAAAAAGACAATGGAATGAATGCTTCCTTCCCCCTTATGAGCCTCCATAGACACTTTTTCCTCTCTTGTCAGCAGGTGCAGTCATGCTGGAGATAGATGTGCCCCTCCCATCTTTCTTTCACACTGCTACTTGTAGTAAAATACCTTCTTGAAAACTCCTTTGTTTAGGGGGGACACCCAAGCGATAGTTCACAGGATGTACGATTGATACAGAATTACAATAGCCGAGTCTATCAAATCATGCCTTCAAACTATGTTCTGGACTATAAAATGCTCTCCCATGAGGATCTTGCTTTCTTGCTTGTTCCTGCTCTTGGTTCATCTAGTTCACAACCCCCCCATGGACTTGGAGAGAAAGATCTGACCAAAAGACAGGTAGCTATGAGGGCATCTTTGTTCTATCTCTGTGAGCGGGAGGCGGGGTCTGTCCTTGACTTATGTGGGTGTTTGCTTGCTGAGAGAGGAACTGCATTCCAATTTCAATACTTTGCTGCTCGGTCCATTCTGGCACTTTCTGTGCATACTCAGGGGGGCAGTGGCTATTAGAGTGACACTTACTAGTCCCCTATTGTCAGTATCTGGCCACCTGGCAGGGAAGTTCACAGTACCAAACGGAGCTGCAGAAACAAGATACAGCTCGGAACAGTTCTTCCTTATTGGGCTTGGCTGCAAGCTGTCGACATGAAAGTTGACAAACGTTGCTTTCAAGCAGTGAATAGAAAGCTGGTGACAAAATTTATAGTACAAGCCGAGAGCTCCCAGCTGGCAGGAATTCAAGGCTTATCAGCCCTGTGCAAGAGGCGTTTACTCCTCCTGATAGTTTCTAGCTGTGTTCTTCGTCTTGTAACAGGCCTCTGTTGTGGAGTCAGTGGAGGTTGCTTGCATAGCTCCTCTTCTGATTGGTCTGTCATGGTTTCTGCTGTCTCAGGTTGTTGTGTCTGCTCTGAATCATCAGCCGGATCTGCCTCAGCCGGGCTCTGCCCCTCAGACACCCCTGCATCGGCTGAAAAGTTGACAGCTTCCCCTTCCTCCTCGCTGTCTGATTTCGAGGGCGTGACACCTATGATCACACTAATGATCTGAGGGCTTTTTACTTAGTTGGTGTTTTTATGGATATCTTAATCTGGCTTTTATATGTTAAATTCTTGGTTTAAACGACCTAGAGACTTTGGTAGTAGGCAGTATACAAATCAATCACTCAATCAATCAATCATTAAGAAAATCTTGGCCAGAATGATCCATTTTCTCAGATCAGAGGACTCTGTTACCAGGTTTGCTCTGAAGTATGTTAGTAACCACCCATTGTGACCAGTATTCCCTCTAACAGGGATTACCAGATGTTGTTGACTACAACTCCCATAATCCCCAAGCAAAGGCTTTTGCAGCTCAGGATGCTGGGAGTTGTAGTCAACAACATCTGGGAATCCCTGTTATAGGGAACACTGATGGTGATTATGCTTTGCTCAAAATGAGCTAAGGTAAATGAGCTCCAGTTGGCGCAAATAGGTATACAGCTATGTTTAACCTTAACATACTACAGAAAATTGATCACGATATGGGCACACTGGAATTTAGGGCAGACAGAAGCAAAGAAATTCAGAAACGTGCCTTGAAAACAGAGAGTTGCTATATTGAGGTGTAATAGGGACATGGAATTAGAAAAGGGTGTTGTTAAGACAAAGATTAGTGCCTAGCACTCTTGCCAATGATGGTCTTCCTGTAAAGGGTTTGCAGACTCTTTGGCAATGGCTTAGGTTGTCTCTAATACACATTTAACATGTCTTAACACTAAGGAAGTGGGGTAGAGGTTTGGAAGTTGAGTAGAGGTTTGGGAGTGGGGGCAGGTTTCAGAGGGGAGAGGGGGAGAGAGAGTGCACAAAGATATTTTTCATAGCTTCCTGTGGTCTAGGTGGGGTCCTTGTCTCCAGGGGTGTGCGGCCAAGGTGTTGGTGAGTGAAAAGAGGGATGCTCAAGCACGAGGCAAAATGCAAGAGAGCTATTCCCTCATGGAAGAGGTTGTATAGTCAAAAACATTGCCTCAGGGCATGATTGGTCACTTGAGGGGAAAGCAAAATATTTTGAGTACTTGTTCCATATATGGTGTGATTGTGTACCAATCATATATCCTGGCTGTTGTCTTTTCAGTGCTTCTCTAAAACAAAAGAGTTGCTTAACAAGTGCTTTACTGCAAGTAGCAGTCTGAATAGAAATGGGAGGGGGATATCTCTCTCTGATATTTCTCCCCTAAAGGAGAAAGGAGGGAAAGTGTGTCCTTGTATTGTGTTATCTGTGGAGGTTCCTTAAGGGGCGGAAGGAAGTCTGCATTCCATTACCTTTTGTCTCTTTTGTATGCTGGGCTGATCTGCCTGGATTCTCTGCATGTGCTCAGATGCAATCAGAGTGGCATATCCTAGCCAGTGTTCCCTCTAACAGGGATTCTCAGATGTTGTTGACAACAGCTCCCAGAATCTCCAGCTGTAATGGCTTATGCTTGGGGATTATGGGAGTTGTAGTCAACAACACTTGGGAATCCCTGTTAGAGGGAACACTGATCATAGCCCCATTACTGTTGTGTAAATGACTTGGGGCACTAGGAAACACCTAATCAGAATGACCTGTAATCTCAGGAATACAGCAGGCTGAAATTTCACTTCCAAATAGGCTAAGAAAATTGCTGTGCTTCTTGTCTCAGGGTGCAATGAAGCACCCAAAATGGTGAACTGAGTGAACCTGGCAACAAATACACTAAGGAAGAGGCTTCCTCGCTACTAGAAACAGTGATGCAGCCAAGATTCGATCTGGGTGTGCAATGGGAACAGGCGGGCATGGCAACGACATAAGCTTTCTCAGGAATGGGCAGCAAACATAGCAGTGGTTTGCCAATTTATATAAAAATATAACATAATACCCCAGATGCACAGAACCCAGATCTGTTTAGTTTGCACAGATCTACTGTGCCATACTTTTAAGTCTTGATTTAAGATGCATACAAGGCTTTATTTACATAATTAAAGCAATTATACCATTATAATTAAATCAAAGACAATTTTAATAATTATTCTAAATAATATTTAAGCTTTCAGTTATATAATCCACACATGGCCAATGATACAGAACACATTCTAAAATGCAACATAAAACAACTCATTACAGTTTTAAAATATGCAGTTGATGAAATATTCTATAGTGAGGCAATATAATGCAAGGACAGGAGTTATGGTGGTTTTTGAATTCTGTTCTTTGAATCTGCATCTCTTATTTAACTATATGCCCTACTAACTTTAGTTAGGAAGAAATATGGTGATTAAGTTCCAAAATCAATTAGTTAATCTGTAACAACTCAAGTGTATTGGAAGATTGCCTGGCTTTAGGTCTAGGGATTTGGCTTTATTTGCGTTTTTCTGGCATACTCCTATACTCTAAGGCTTAACCAATATGTAAGTTGTAAGTACGCAGTTGACCTAGACTAATATTCCTGAATATAAGACAAGTTAAAATTAAAACATATACTTCCTTGAACTTTTCCTGTTAAAAATTAGTTAAAATTAGTTAAAAGCAAAATTCAGAGTTTCAAACACACTGCAGAAGTTTCACACTTACTTCTAATTACTTTCTACTCAGTGCAAGAGCTAGATAAGGCAAACACTAAAAGGTGTTAAAGGATGGAAGTAGTAAAACTGATAGTTAATTTGGCCTGACATATAACAATAGGGCTGAATAAAAATGGAGAACTTTTTACAATGCCTTCGAAAAAACAGCTTCCCATTTTGGTGATGGGTCCACAAACAATGGTGAAGATGTTCACAATTCCCATCTCTACTCCATTTTGCCAGGACATGGGGGAAGTATTGGGCTGCTTATCTTCTCCTTTAAGGTGGCAGTTTACAGGCATGATGTCATTTTAAATGAGGTGATCTGAATCAGGATCCATTCCTCCTCTTGGTAGTGTTTTTGAAAACTGCCACTTTAAAAGGAGGCAACTCACAGTGTGACCCTTGTGCTTCGCTCCTCAATTTGCAAGCATTTTTCCTGCTTAGAGTAGTGATATATGGGTTAGAACTGCAAATATGATCAGTCAGGGAACCACTGTCTTCACTATAAGTCAGCTACCATACACTTCCTCTAAGACTCCTAATTGACTGGGATCATTCCAAGAAATAGGGGCCAGATTTTTTAAAAATGCACCGAAGCAGCCTGAAAAACAATGGTTTCACACAGCTGCAAATACAATTAAAAAAACAAACACACACAGGAGCATGGAGAAACTATTTCAGCTCCCTAAAATGCATGTCCATTGCAAAACATTCACAAATCAACATTTGGCACAACCAGAAACCAGGCAGCTGCACCAGTTCACAAAAGAAGAAGGGGAAAGGAGCCAAAGGTGCCAGTTTTGGGTGTGCATTTTTAAAAATACCCACTTGTGTGCGTTTTTAGGCTGCTTGTTCTTTTTTCCTTTTGCAAGTCTTTTCATTAAAAAAAACTGGTTGTCTTCTTTTTCTTTTTGGTGTAACTGAATGGAGAGTCCTAGATGCCAGTCTTCTGAAATGACCCTTGAGGATTTGTGCATTAAGAAATGCAGTTTTCAAAGAAGCTGGGCATGTCTTGAGTGGAAAAGTGTACCTAGTAATATACAGTGTATTCTGATATTCAGACAATAGTGCAATTACAATTAATCATCTTGTACACTTCATTCGGGAGCAGGGGAAATACTGATGTTCTCTAACACTGCCTTTCCTTGCCATTCCCGAGAGAGAGGAGGGCGATAAAGTTAGCGGGAGCAATCCAGTGAGATACAAGAATGAAGGTCACTCTGATATGTGTATTTATGAAAAGAATGGTGGGCAGGGGGAGACAGAAAATTTGCATCACTAATGTTGACTGCATTCAGATATCACAGTCCCAATCTTCCAAACCATGATTTGGAGAATCTGGAATGAGGGATGTCCTTGAGTACTCCTTTGCTTCCCTCCTCCCATCTACAAATGGACATTTCCACAAACTAGCAAACAGCAGACTGCAAACCATGATCAAACTATGGCCTAGTCAAAATGTGTTCAGTGTATATATTTGCAATTATTACTAGAATAAGTGCTAAAAATACACCATCAGGGATGGCCTAAGATGTCACACATCTGGGGCAGCAGCACCAAATGCTGCTTTGAGCCATTACTGTGGTGGGAGCTATTTCCCTTTCAAAATGGATCTTTGCAAGCTTTGAATGGGGGCTGGGGAGGATGGAAAGTTGGCAGCAACCTTCTCCTTGTGTTCCTTGCAAGCTTTTCAAGAAGTGTGAAGAGAGGCACAATGTGCAAAGCTTGCAAGGATCTGATTCAGTGGTCCCTCTAATTGGAGAGGAGAGCTGGTCTTGTGGTAGCAAGCATGTCTTGTCCCCATAGCTAAGCAGGGTCTGCCTTGGTTGCATATGAATGGGAGACTTGATGTGTGAGCACTGCAAGATATTCCCCTCAGGGGATGGAGCCGCTCTGGGAAGAGCAGAAGGTTTCAAGTTCCCTCTCTTGCTTCTCCAAGATAGGGCTGAGAGGGATTCCTGCCTGCATCCTGGGAGAAGCCGCTGCCAGTCTGTGAAGACAATACTGAGCTAGATAGACCAATGGTCTGACTCAGTATATGGCAGTTTCCTATGTTCCTATGTTTTCCTATGTTTCCTATGTTCTTTTCATCTTTGTGTGGAATGAATTTTGTTCTGAGCGGCAGTATCAAGGCAGTTTGCGCGCACCTGCATTCAGAAACGGGACTTCCTGATTCAATCTGAGCGGCATCTAAATTGAACTGAGCAGACTTGCGAGCATATGCACATGCACACGCCTTAGAGGGAACAGTGGTCTGATTGGTCCTGAAGAGGTTCAAAGTCCAACTGCAACAGTTGAGGTAACCTTGCTTCTCTTGCCACCTCACACTGCCTCATGACAGAATCACCCCTTACTTTACTTTATAGATGTAACACACACACCCTCTGTTTCATATTCTAAAGGCTGAGTTAGACATAACCCTCCTTGTGGGGAAGAACTGTAGCTCAATAGAAGACACTTACTTTGCATGAAGAATGTTCCATATTCAATTGCTGCAGATCCAGGTAAGGCTGGGAAAGACTCACCTGCAATTCTGCAGAGTAGATATACTGATTTAATGGGTCAATGATCTGACTCTGTATACGGCAGCTTCCTATGTTCCTAATTTTCTGTAGTGAACAAAGTCTTCATGTTATTTACTTTGTCCATCTCTCCTCCATCAAATTACTGGTTGCACCCATCTTTCCTCCAATTGCATCAAAATTTGGAATTTATGCATCTTAACATTTGGTGTTTTAAGTTTCTTGATAGATTTTAAAATGACAGAAGATGACAAAACACATACACACCTCTGGGAGAAGGACATTTGAGTGTCATAATTATTTTACTTATTTTAAATACTTAATCTTTCCTTTCAACCTGGAGATTGCCAAGGAAGTTAACATGCAAAAACTAACACAACAGCAAAAAGTTAAAGGTTCTAACATCAAATTACAAATTAAAGCTAGGATAGCAGCAACAGAATAGCCATTTCAAATGAGAGATCACAGTTAAGAGCAACGATAGACATAAAAGCAATAAAACAAAGCTGACTGCAATGAAAAAAATCCATCAAGAACTTGGAAGATGCCAGAGATGCCAGTTAAAAGCAAACTTGGTAGGAGTCAGTGTCGTGCTTCTGGGGGAGATAATTCTACAATATGGGTGCTACAACAGAAAATGCCTTCTTTCTCATTACCACCTGTTTAACTTCTGAAAATGGGAACACCCACCCCTGAAGATCTTAAGGAACGGGCATATTCATATGGAAGCAACTGTCTTTTCAGATACCCTGGTCCAAATGTGTGTAGTGCTTTATACGTCAAAATAGTAACTTGAACTGTGTCCAGAACTGGGAGTCAATGAAGGTTTTTAATGCTAGAGAATATATTAAAAGATATATTCCACGTGGTTGAGTTCCAGTTAACAGTTGACCCCATATTCTGAAACACTATCTCCATAGTTTTTTATAGGAGCTTTCCAATGCATGTTAATGTTATAATGCTTAGCATAAAACTGGGGAAAGGGGCACACTCTAAACATGAAAAGTGTAGAGTGAATTGTTTAATAAATACTACAGCCTTTCATCCACTTCCCCATGAGATTCCCATTTTTTTCTCCATGCTATGAGTTCAACCACATATTTGAATGGCCCCCTATTATAATTTATCTTTTGGTTCAAGCCATACTAGTATATGAGACACAAAGGTTTCACCCTAGCTTTCTTGTCAACATGCTAGTTTTATATGCACCTTTTTAAAGATTAAAAAATGAGAAAATATTCAGAATGTGTATTATTCACACACACACTCACCCACCAGAAAAACCTGTCCCATGTGACTCTCCTGATGATGGGTTTCAATTTGAACTTCGAACCAAAGGAACAAACAGTGAATATATCACCATTACAGATCCCACTGTTTCATCAGTACAAAATTTATCTGTTTGGGGCATGAATAAGAAACCCTTTCACAAATTTAATAATAAAATGTTATTCTATAAGCAATTTAATTTTATATATTACAACACTTTTATTTTGCACTGTTGGCAATAATGTTTTAAATTACAAATAGACATTGCTAGAATGATTGCTCCACTATCTTAATAAAATTATGTTTAATGTAAGAATGACGAAGGCAATAAAAGTGTTAATTAAAACAATAGCACTTTCTATTACAGAATTATCATGCAGAAAATGAGTTACAAGGCTGTAATACTAGTAATAAGACATAAGAAATTTTAATTACTGCTGTGGTCCAGAATCTGATCATTATGATAATAAAAAATGTCAGTGAGATGCTGTGAAAACCTATCATTTAAAACTAAAGTAATGAAGTGAATCAATTAAAAGGCATTAATCCTGAACACAATCTCATGAGCATTTGTCCAAGTGCACAGGCACAATGCCAAAATATTTTAAGTATTCCTAAGACAAGCATATCTCTAATAAAGAAATGCATGTGGAACATAAAATATAAATAAATAAATAAATAAATAAATAAATAGCTAGATAGATAGATAAATAAAAATAATTAGTGAACTAATTGAAATGTTTTTATATCACCTTTCTTCTGAAGCACTTACAACACGTTTTATATACAAAAATGGTATTATTCCCACTTTTCAGATGGAATAAAAATCAGTGGCTCAGATCTGGGGTACCCAAGTGAGTATGTTATAAGTTTTGGAGGACCAGATCTAGTTGTTCAACGTGCCCTGGAAAGAGTGAATTTCAGGGTTCCTATCTTCCCTACAGATCACCCTTTAACTGGTAGAAGTTATGTTCCTGAGTGTCACACACAGCAATCAGCCACACACTTTCAGATGTTGCAGAGTGTTAATGGAACTGCCCTGGGGTGATTGGTCAGCACTCCAATGTTTGGGCTTGGTGGGGGGAATTAGCTCTTAAGGAGGCAGCTCTATGTCAGTCTTAATTTGTGCAAACGTTTGGACTCAAGAAATGCACTGCACTGACTGCACTGAGACAAGATTTAGGTTTCAAAGTTTAAAAGAATTTATTTGAGGAGGGTGTACATAAAAGAGAAAAATGTGATTAAAAGCAATATTACTATCAAAAATATATTTAAATGCAATGAGGCATTTTAGCTTAAAGTCTAATTGTGTAAGTTCCCAGGTAGGCAAGAGTAGGCTTCTTAGAGAAGAAGGGGCTTGTATCTAAGAAAGGGGAACAGAGATAGATTTTGGGCCCAAGGAGGGGTGAAGGCTCATATCACCTGGTCAGGACGGGGAACTCCAGGGGCCACCGATGGATTTTGCTCCTCAGGTCTGGCCAAAGTGGGTGCAGGAAGGTTGGAGATGTTAAACGATAGCAATGATTCTAGGAGGAGGCTACCTCCTTGGACCCAGCTTCCCCAGTTAGCGATGAAGACTGGGCAGATCAGGCTGGGCAAGAGAGCCAATCTGGAAAATTGCATGAAATACTGAATGTATCCCAGCATGGCCTGTGAACAGGGAATCAGCCCCAAAGCTGATGGAGTAGGCAATGGAGTCCCAAGTGAGAGGCACAAGTGAGTGTGAAGATTGCAAGGACCACTCAATGGAGTCCCAAGTAGAGCATATGAGGAAGCACACTGGTGGGGATACTTATACCCAAATGGGGATACTTATACACAAAAACATATCCTGGGGGTAAATTCCAACTGACCGTTCTTGTTGGGGAGGGACTGATAAGGATCCCATTGTTGTTAATCTTTCTTCCTGAGTGTACAATGTGGAAATTGACAAGGAATGCCAAGGCTTTTGTCATGAAAACAGAATGTATAGATGTGAGAAGGGGGATCTAAATAAATATTAAGGTCCAGTTATCTAATCAGTATTTTTGATGGGTGAATCTCTTAAGCTCATATAGCTTGTTGAACCTCCTTTGTGAGGGGAAAAATTTACCTATGAACACTTATCTATTTCTTCTTCCTGAGCCAATTAGCACATTGGCTTACTACTATCTTTTTGTGGAAGCAGGGGAAAGACAATGCAGTTCACCTTGAGTTCAGGATGACCTTGACAGAGAGCTAACTTGCTTTTAGTTAACTTCTGGGGTCAACTTAGGGGGTCCCCACATAGGGAAGGCGTGCATCTGCTCCCTGTTCCAATTCACTTAGATGTAGCCAAATCTAGGGGCGATTAGCCCATTGCCACTAAGTGACCTGTCCCCCCCACGTGTACCAACAGAGGCCTCACAATTGCTGTGAGACTCCTGAGCATACAGAGTGAGATCCCCAAGTCCTTCAGGGATGTGATAGAGGCATCCCAATCCAGGGCTGGTAGCTCCTCCGCTGTCAGGGAGAATGAAGGTCTTGGGCGAGGAGGACATCGGTCTGAGGAAGAGGGAAATGCTCCTTTAGAAGGGACCCCTTCCGTGGATGATGAGCCCATATCCTCTCGCACAGGGGATACTCCTCTGGGGGGTGGGGGCCTCCATGTAGTTGGTGATTCGATCATTAGGGGGATAGAGAGATGGGTTTGTGACCCACGTGTTGACCGCACGGTGACTTGCCTGCCTGGTGCGAAGGTTGCGGACATTACGCAGCGTCTAGACAGGCTTCTAGGCAGTGCTGGGGAGGAGACAGCTATCGTGGTGCACGTCGGCACCAACGATGTGGGGAAATGCAGTTGGGAGGTCCTGGAAGCCAAATTTAGGCTGATAGGTAGCATTTTGAAATCCAGGACCCCCAAGGTAGCATTCTCAGAAATGCTACCTGTTCCACGCGCAAGTACAGTGAGACAGGCAGAGCTGAGGGGTTTCAATGCGTGGATGAGACGTTGGTGCCGGGAGGAGGGGTTTAGATTTGTTAGGCACTGGGACACATTTGGGGGCAAGCAGGGCCTGTACAAAAGGGACGGGCTGCACTTGAACCAAGATGGAACCAGACTGCTGGCACTTAAAATCAAAAAGGTTGCAGAGCAGCTTTTAAAATGACACCTGGGGAACAGCCGATGGGAGCTGGGCAGTATCCCGTTTGGCAAAAGCCATCCTTTAAAGTGCAAGGCTGCAAAGAATTCAAATAAACAGATGGGGACGGAGCAGAACCGCATAAAGAGCAGACGGGGGGCTGTGCCAGCAGGTCAGAGAGTCAAAGAAATAGCATACATCAGGGGAGAGATTCAGTGTATATAGGTGCTTGTATGCCAATGCCAGAAGCCTCCGAGACAAGATGGGTGAGCTGGAGTGCTCGGTTGCTAACGCAGAAATAGACATAGTGGGCATAACAGAAACATGGTGGAACAGTGAGAACCGGTGGGCCACTGTTATCCCTGGGTATAAACTCTATAGGAAGGACAGGGAGGGGCGCCTTGGAGGAGGGGTAGCACTGTATGTTAAAGAAGGGATAGAATCTAACAAGCTGGAAAACCTAGGTGGACTGGGGTCCTGCACAGAAACCCTGTGGGTGACTATACAAGGCCGGAAAGGAATCGTGCTACTGGGGACATGCTATCGCCCTCCGGATCAAAATGCCGACAGTGACTGGGAGTTGCAGGAGGAAATCAGGGAGGCATCAAGGAGAGGCAGGGCTGTAATTATGGGTGATTTCAACTACCCACACATAGACTGGGTAAATTCACATACAAGTCTGGACAAAGAGGTCAAATTTCTAGATACGCTAAATGACTGTGCCCTAGAACAGTTGGTCATGGAACCGACTAGAGAGAAGGCGACCTTGGATCTAATTCTGAGTGACACCCAGGACCTGGTGCGTGATGTCAGTGTCATCGACCCTTTAGGGAACAGTGACCACAGTGCCATCAAATTCAGCATACATGTGGGGAGAGAATCATCAAGGATGTCAAACACAGACATTTTAAATTTCAAAAGAGGAAACTTCTCCAAAATGAGGAGTATGGTGAAAAGAAAGCTGAGCGGGAAAATCGGGAGAGGCACTTCGCTCCAGAGTGCATGGGGTTTACTCAAAACCACAATACTAGAAGCCCAGTTAGATTGTATACCCAAAAGAAGAAAAGGTACCAGGAGGATGCCAGCATGGCTAACGGGTACCGTCAAGGAAGCCATAAAAGGGAAGAAGACTTCCTTCCGAAATTGGAAGGCCTGTCCAAATGAAAAAAACAGAAAGGAACACAAACTCTGGCAAAAGAAATGCAAGGTGACAATAAGGGAGGCAAAAAAAGAGTTTGAGGAACATTTAGCCAAAAGTATCAAGGGGAATAACAAAAACTTCTTTAAGTACATCAGAAGCAGGAAACCTGCCAGAGAGGCGGTTGGGCCATTAGACAATGAGGGACTGAAAGGGATTATTAAGGAGGATATGGAGGTTGCACCAAAGCTCAATGAGTTCTTTGCGTCTGTCTTCACGGCAGAGGATACTAAGCATATACCTGTTCCTGAACCAGGCTTTTTAGGGATGGAGGCTAGAGAGCTGAGTCTGATAGAAGTGACAAGGGATGATGTTCTAAACTGTCTGGAAAAACTGAAAGCTAACAAATCACCAAGGCCAGATGGCATCCATCCAAGAGTCCTCAAAGAACTCAAATGTGAAATTGCCGACCTCCTTGCCAAAATATTTAACTTATCCCTGAAATCGGGCTCTGTACCAGAGGACTGGAGAGTAGCAAATGTAACACCGATTTTCAAAAAGGGATCTAGGGGGCGATCCGGGAAATTACAGGCTGGTTAGCCTAATGTCCGTTCCAGGCAAATTGATGGAAAACATCCTCAAGGATAAAATTGTAAAGCACCTAGAAGAACAGGCCCTGCTGGGAGTGAGCCAGCATGGCTTCCGCAAAGGTAATCTTGCCTCACCAACCTTTTGGACTTCTTTGAGAGTGTCAACAAGTATGTGGATAAAGGTGATCCAGTTGACATAGTCTACCTGGACTTCCAAAAAGCTTTTGACAAAGTTCCTCATCAAAGACTCCTGAGGAAACTTAGCTGTCATGGAATAAAGGGACAAGTACATGTGTGGATTGCTAACTGGTTGAAAGACAGAAAACAGAGGGTAGGTATAAATGGAGAGTTTTCACAATGGAGGGAAGTAAGAAGTGGGGTCCCCCAGGGATCTGTACTGGGACCGGTGCTTTTTAATTTATTCATAAATGATCTAGAAGCAGGGGTAAGCAGCGATGTGGCCAAATTTGCAGATGATACCAAACTCTTCCGGGTAGTGAAATCCAAAACGGATTGTGAGCAGCTCCAAAAGGATCTCTCCAAACTAGGGGAGTGGGCGACAAAATGGCAAATGAGGTTCAATGTTAGCAAGTGTAAAGTGATGCACATTGGGACGAAGAACCCCAACTTCAAGTATATGCTGATGGGATCTGAGCTGTCGGTGACGGACCAGGAGAGGGATCTTGGGGTTGTGGTTGACAGTTTGTTGAAAGTGTCGATTCAATGTGCGGCAGCTGTGAAAAAGGCAAATTCCATGCTAGGGATCATTAGGAAGGGGATTGAAAATAAAACGGCTAACATTATAATGCCCTTATACAAAACTATGGTGCGACCACACTTGGAGTACTGTGTACAATTCTGGTCACCACATCTTAAAAAGGACATTGTTGAACTGGAGAAGGTACAGAAGAGGGCAACCAAGATGATCAGGGGCCTAGAGCACCTTTCTTATGAGGCAAGACTACAACACCTGGGGCTTTTTAGTTTAGAAAAAAGACGACTGCGGGGAGACATGATAAAGGTCTATAAAATCATGCATGGCGTGGAGAGAGAGAGATTCTTTTCCCTCTCACACAACACTAGAACCAGGGGTCACTCCATGAAATTGATTGCCAGGAGGTCTAGGACCAACAAACGGAAGTACTTTTTCACACAACGCGTGATCCACTTGTGGAACTCTCTGCCACAGGATGTGGTGACAGCCAACAACCTGGATGGCTTTAAGAGGGGTTTGGATGACTTCATGGAGGAGAGGTCTATCAATGGCTACTAGTCAGAGGGCTGTGGGCCACATCCAGCCTCAAGGGTGTGCCTCTGAGTACCAGTTGCAGGGGAGTAATGGCAGGAGAGAGGGCATGCCCTCAACTCCTGCCTGTGGCTTCCAGCAGCATCTGGTGGGCCACTGTGCGAAACAGGATACTGGACTAGATGGGCCTTGAGCCTGATCCAGCAGGGCTGTTCTTATGTTCTTAAGTCTGAAGACTCAGACACGAACGAGAGTGCTCCTGGGAGGCAACAGTAAAGCTGTTCTAGTAACGAGTGCTTCCAGAGGTACATATTTCTACCACTTATGGGGCAATCTGAGGGCAAGGTAGGAACCCTGAAATTTACCCTTAGTGACGAAGGCTCCTAAAATGGGCAGGTGCTCAGATCGGAGGCAGTTTTAAATATAAAGCTTATTTTCAATCAAGGATCCCAAAAAATGTACTGGGTACACAATCATATCTAAACAACACAATCAATGTTTAAATGGCTTGCAAACAAAAAAAACAAAAAAGCATGTGCCTGTGTGCCACCTAGCAGATATTAAACATAACTTCAAATTTTACAGACAATGTAACATTCCTAAACTACCGTATTTTTCTGCACAAACGCTGTGGCATGTATGTTCTTAAAACTTATTTTAAAGCGCCTGCGGCTCTTACACCAGAATTGGGGGCAATGGAAGGAGGCGCGGTGGCAGCACAGCAGGTCCCTCCAACCAACGATAGGCTCTATGAGGCTGAGAAGGCACAGAAGGAATGGAGGTGGAGGTAGAGGAGCGGTGACAGCACAACTGGGCCTTCCTGGCCCTGGGTTTGCATGCTCTACCCCCCACTTTCCATTTCTCATGGAGCACCATTTCTGCTCCACATGGGGGCATTTTGGCCCCTTGCTCTCTCCCGAAGGAGTTTGCTATGGTGAGGGTGGCCAGGTTGGGGCACTGCAAGGTCATAGCCATATTTAGCTTTCGAGGTGGGAGGGAGCGGGAAGAAACATTTCAGTGTAAATTAGAAGGTGCTTACTTCCCTGTATCGCCGGCCCTGAAAGCTCAGGATAGGGCTTGTGGCACACTCCAGCACTGTACCTGGGTTTCAATAATGGCTGAAGAAGGCTACAGGGGAGTAATGATCTGTGTACATCCATTACCCCGTGCCCACACACAACATAACATGACCTTTGCTTTTAAAATCAAAGTTAAGGTAGTTAGAAACTTTATTCATGCTCTAAAAGGCATTAACATTGCAAGTAAAAGTGAATACCTGAACTTTCACACCCTGTAAGCAATAAAGACTGTGCAGTCCTGAATATTATGCTGACTTTAAAAAGTAGATTCTATGTTCCTACATTCTGCCTTGGTCTTTCAGTTAAAAGTTGATCTGAGGAAGCATGAGTCCAGTAGGTGCAGTTTCCCCAGCAGTTTGCTGGAGATGCCTCTAATAGACAGATCCTTTATTATGATAATCGACCAGATAAATAATCATCATACAGTTCTCTTCACAAAGACCCTTTATTGTCCAAAAGTTTTATTTTTAAAAGTTGGTTCAAATAAAGTAAAAAGGTTTCAGCCATAATCAGTTTAACTGATGAGTACACTTAAACGTTTTTCATTTATTTGGACCAACTTTTTAAAAATAAAACTTTTGAGCAATAAAGATTCTTCGTGAAGAGCACTGAAGTGTCAACATGTGCATTGCATCACCAATGTATCAACTTATACAATCATCATACAGTTTGTGGCAGACAATAAGAGCCTACGTCAAGGTAAGCATCTCTTTATGTATTTTGCAAGCTATAAAGAAAAATTTAGCCACATTTAGAGAAATAAAACCATCATAATCAGGCAACAGGTGCTGCAGTTAAAATATATCAGTATGGCTGGGATAATTTACTAAAAAAAGGCAAGATAAAACTGTTTCAGATATCCTTATAAAATTGAGCAACAGAGCAAAACATGCACAGTTGTGGCACCTGTCCCACAAGTGCCTAGCCGAGCAGTATAAGGTCTTTTCTTACGTTCCCCATCCTGTACCGCAGGAGATGCCTCTGATGAGTTCCTGCCTGACACATCTCTATAAGGCACAGTACTTACCCAAAATATCACCCACGATAATAAAGTTTTACTTGTTTTATCAACTTCTAGATAACACCTTCCTGACTTAAGAATATAGGTTTCAAGAACTATATTCTAACTGAAAATGGTTTTGTTCTAGATCCCAAAGTTTTAGGTTGCACCAGAAAATGTACATTAAGTATTAATGTGATGAAGGGAAAGGAACTTCATCTCTTTTCCAAATAGTACCTATGACAGATCAAAGGGGGAGTTTATTTAGCTACTGAATAGCTCTATTGCAATTTTTAGGAGCCTAGAAAAAACCTCTATCTTCCACCAGTGGTTTTTTTAAAGGTTTTATGGTTTGGAGCTCATTGTTTATATCTGAATAGCTGCTAGTAGTTCTAGACTGATTTAATTTTATTCAAGTTTTATTATATATCATTTTATTATTAACTGCCTTGTGGGTCATTCTTGGTGAAAAGCAAAAACACAAATATATGAGCTATTTCTTAGGCCTATGAGGCCTAACAATAATCTGATCCAATCCCATATTTTGTGTCGATTGGAGATTGTTGCTCTTCAAAATCTGAGCTTAAGTATGGTGTCCCTCAAGGCTCTGTACTCTCTCCAATGCTTTTTAACATCTACATGAAACCGCTGGGAGAGATCACCAGGGGATTTGGAGCTGGGTGTTATCAGTATGATGATGACACTCAGATCTACTTCTCCATGTCAACTTCTTCAGGAGTTGGCCTATCCTCCCTAAATGCCTGCCTGGAAGCAGTAATGGGCTGGATGAGGGAGAATAAACTGAAGCTGAATCCAGATAAGACGGAGGTACTTATTGTGTGGGGTCAGAACTCTAGAGACAATTTTGATCTACCTGTTCTAGATGGGGTCACATTTCAACAAAAGGAACGGGTTCGCAGTCTGGGAGTACTTCTGGATTAACGTCTCTCCTTGGTTTCTCAGGTTAGGGCTTTACAAGTTATAACTAGCACTTTGTATTTTGCCCAGAAGCCTATTGGCAGCCAGTGTAGCTCCATCAACAGAGGAGTAATGTGGTCTCTCCAAGATGACCCAGAGACCAACCTGGCTGCCACATTCTGAACCAACTGAAGTTTCCGGACTACGTACAAAGGCAGCCCCACGTAGAGCACATTATAGAGTCAAGTCTGGAGGTTACCAACAAATGTACCACTGCTTTGGTCATTTATCTCAAGAAACGGGCGCAGCTGGCGTATCAGCCGAAGCTGATAGAAAGCCTCACTTAACTTTAAAAAACCACTTAAAAACCAGCCCTTCGCCCAATTCCTTTCAAATAATTCTGATAGCTTCCTTGACCCCCTTGGGAACTACCACCTACCACACTCTACTCTAGGACACCCCTTTCCCCCCGAAGTGAAGCTATACATTTGCTGCAATCCTTATCATTCTCTATGAGGAATTCAAAAATACTTTTAAAATCCACCAATAATCAGAGGAGTGTCCGATTGCCTTGGGGTTTTGTGGGTGGTAGTCACCCCTGGGTGCCTACCACCTACCCCATATTTGTGCCCCTAGGTGCTCCACAATAGGAGATATGGGCTGGTTTGGGTCCCATTATACCCTATGAGAAAAATAATTAAAAATATTTCAAATATTCATAAAAAAATCATAGGGGTGTCCGATTGCGTCGGGGTTTGGGTGGTTGTTGGCACCCATGGGCCCTCCACAATAGGGAATAATGGGCTGGTTTGAGTCCCATTACACCCTATGAGAAAAAATAAATATATATTTCAAAAATTCATTACAAATCGTATGAATGTCCGATTGCTTTGGGGTTTGGGTGGTAGATACCCATGGGTGCCAGCTACCACCCTACCCACATTTGGAGGTTTGAACCAGTTCAAACCAGTTCAAATGCGAACCGAACCAGAGGGGGGTTTGAGCAAAACCAAAACTGAACCACCCCCTCCTGGTTCGAACCCTAGCCAAACTGGGCAAACCGGTTTTATGCACATCCCTACTGGATATTTAAGAGAGCATCTTCTTCACTATGAGCCCCACAGCCCATTGAGGTCACTTGAGGAGGTCCGTCTCTAGTTGCCGCCAACTCGTTTGGTGGCTACACAGAGATGGGCCTTCTCGGCTGCTGCCCCGAGATTGTGGAATGCGCTCTCTGCTGAGATACGATCCTCCCCATCTCTGGCAGTTTTAAAAAAACTTTTGAAAACACATCTCTTCAACCAGGCTTTCTCAGCTTTTAAAAACTTGTTTTTAAATTGTTCTGGTTATTTAATTGCTGTTTTACAATGTTTTTAATTGTTAATCATTGTTTTATGCTTTTATAATTTTTTTTTAATTATTAACTGATTTTAATGGTGTTTTAATGTAAACTGCCCTGAGCCTTTTGGAAGGGCGGTATAAAAATTTTAATAAATAAATAATTATTTTTGGGAAGGCCAACATGGCCCCACAAAATTGCCAGGTTTGGTCATGTTTGATTGGAATTCCAATATTTCCGAACACTGTCCACTTCCTAAGTAAGCAAAGAACCACCTATCTACAGTGGTGATTCTCTTTATTGGTTAACACTTAACCAAACAACTCAAAAATTAAAACAGCCTAAAACCATTAAAAACCCACCAAAGACCAGACTAAAGAAATATGTCTTTAGGGCTCTTTTAGAGACCATCAATGATGTTAGACCTGAAATTTCTACAGGAAGCACATTCTGCAGTTCAGGAGCCTCTGTGAAGAAGGCTGAACCCTGAGTAATCAGCAAAATAACGGCAGCAGCTGGAGACGGACCTCTCCCGATGACCTTAACAAGCAGCAAGCATCGTGCCAAAGAAGGAGTTCTCTTAGGTGACGTGTTCCTAAGTCACATAGGGCTTTAAAGGCAATTACCAGCACTTTGTATTTTGCCTGGAAATATATCAATAGCTATTGTAACCATTTTAAAACAGATGTTTAATTGTCCTTCACTTACAAAGTAATTGTCCTCTTACTTACAAAGCCCTTGTTTCTGAAGTAATTTGCTCTAAATAGTATAAGACTTTTGTTCACAGCACACTCACAAGTTTTCTTCAGTGCTCTATACATTCAGAAGCCACATAATTCAGAAACATAAGCTTGCGTCTTTAAATACTCCTTATATAATATGCTATTTCAACCAGCTTTTCCCCCACAAACCTACATACACATATACTCTGACCACAATCTTCTCAGAGAAATAGCCTCTGTGCACAAATGTTCCAGGTCCAATGTTCTGCTAAAGGCATCAATCATTGCCAAGACACCAAGCTTTTTTCTCAGACCAAAATTTTACTTCTTGTTCGTCCAAAATGCATCCTCACTCTTGCTGCTACAGTAGTCAACACTTAAGTATATTTAACCTGCAGGAGTGGATAAATGACAGGGCTGCAGGAAAAACTATTATATAAAAAGCCCTACTCCTTGAAATGTCAACCTAAAGGATACTATTCTCCAAAAGAAAGAATTCCATAGAAATAAATAGAACTGTACATAAAACAACTGATATCAAGACCAACAAAATTTTAGTTGTTCTACACACCACCCCATCTTTGTTTCCTAGGTCCAATCAAATGTGACACAGGAAATCCGTGATTAGAATCTGCTCCAGTTTGTGTTTTGTTTATTATCAACCACAGGGGAGAGTTGAACCCTTTACTTCCATGTCCTTTTCCCTATGTAAATCCCCTTCTAAATTCTATGGGAAGAAAAAGACAGCAGCTTTGGGTGCGGAGGGGGCAGTGGCAGGATTTACACAGAGGAAAGAGCATGGGGGAAAGGCTTAAACTTTCCCATATTTAAAACTTCTCACTATTTTTCTAATCTTCAAAACACAATCTTCCTGAGACTGCTGATAAGCAACACACATACCCACACACCCCAAAGATCTCCTGCATCACATCTGATTTGGTCCCAAGACACAAAACCCTGGAGTATACATTTTTGGCTATTTCTAGAGTGCAGGATTTGTGTCAAACCCTAACAGAGTTAATGAAAAGGTATGCAAAACTATTGAATGAATGCATTCTATTTCTAAACGACTTCTAACTAAAAGTCGTTCTCATTACTACTTAAGAATAACCACTGGTTATTAGTCAGAATGCTTTCCATGAATACAATTACGTTTAACTGAAGAATACACCACTGAAAGATCTAATATATATGTAACTACTTACCCCTCTTATCAGTTCTGCCTATACTTGTGGATTTATACGAAGGACAAGGACAACGTCCTTCACACTTCACTGAGATCTGTTTTCCTGAGACACAGGCTTGATATTCTAGTTTGCACTGCAACAGAGAGGAGAGAATGACAATATTTAATATAAACATATTTTATAATGCAAATTCAACTCCATTAAGTATTTTGAAAGAGTTAGCCATTCACCACTTTCTATTTCATATTATAACTGCCTAGGAAAGATGAAACTGCACTACTAACCTACACAGGTTAAAATATGATGAATGAATCATGTGGTTTAGACTTGCAACTCAGTGCAAAGCAAGATCAAGGAAAAGCAGGAATGTCCAGTCTCTGCTTCCCAATTACTGTTGAGCTGTTCATAACTGAAGAAAAGTTGAAACTACTTACTGAGGGTATAGTATTTGCAAGTCGTGTGTAGGCCAAGGCACTGACCTAAACAGTGATCTTTGCCACTAATGACTGCTTCTGTCCTATTAGATTAATTCATTTCTTAAGGTTGCACGCTTTGTATTTTTTCTGTTTCAATTTGTACCAAATCCGAATCAACCTCATTTTGTATTTTGTCCGAAATTAAGCCTTCTGAATCACCTCAGTTTTGTTTTGTATCCGAATTAATCCGAATCATAATTAATTCAGATTATAAAATGGGCCACATGGTCAAAAGAGTGGGTGGGGGTTATAGTGCCCAATGAGTGGAATCTACCACAAAAATTACAAAGGAATTGGGCAAACTGCTGATTTTTGGTGAATTTTTGAAGTTCGCTCATCTTTCAGATTTTCCCCATAGGGTATGATGGAGGTTTCAGGAAAAGTATAAGTTCACATGGCGGTGGGGAGAGGGGTGGCCCAGAGTAGAGTGTGGTTGGTGGTAGTGCCTAGTTGGTACAAGGAAGCTACCACAATTTTTTCAGAGGAATTTGGCAAAGGGCTGATTTTTAAAGAATTAATGAAGTTACGAGTCTTTCAGATTTTCCTTGTAAGCTATAATGGAGGTTCCTGCAGTCCCATAACTCCACTTGAGGGGCACTGGGGTGGCCCAGAGCAAGTGGCGGTATAGCGCACATAGGGTGCCAACCACCCACATGGGTTGCCAACCCATGAAGTGCAGGGTTTTGTTGTTCTAGAGGTGTTCTGAGAGTAGATTCTCTAGTAGCATATGAGAGTGGATTCATGGTTTTTCATTAAAAATCTCATTTGCTACCAGAGAATCTAAATGCAACACAGAAACAACAAAGCCCAGTACCCCAATGGGTTAGAAATCCAGGGAGGTGGTTGGCACCCTCTGTGCACTACACCACCACTCGCTTCAGGCCATCCCAGTGCCCCCCAGGTGGGGTTATGGGGCTGCTGAAACCTCCATTATTCCCTATGGGGAAAATCTTAAAGATGTGTAAACCTCAAAAATTCCTAAGAAATCAGCCGTTTGCCCTATTTGGAATCTGAGTGCACCATCCTTGAGGCACTGCCACCCAACCCACTGTTTGTACCTGAAGCCCCACATAAACAAGTTGAAAGAGTGAAGAGAATGATGAACAACGACACTTCATTTTTTGGCACAGTTATTTGAGAATTTTGCAGTGGGTGTGAGCCTGTCCCTGTGGCACTAGCACAGCAGCACAACCCAACAAAACTTAGACACCAAGATAACTCATAAAAATCAGAAGAAAAACAATATAGCTCTTCAAAAGACCCCTGAACAAGTCAAGAGATTCTTTCTAAACCTTTGGAAAGAAAAACCTGTGTAATTTCAGAGCTTTCCCAACCAGCTTCTCGAAAAGCTTCTCCACACAATTTATACCATGGCTTTTAGCAAGAGCTTTGGAATTGCATTGAGCTCCCAAAGATATTTGGGTATTTCTGTCTCAAAATTCTGTCTTCCAAATCCCTTTGCAAGGGCAGTTTGCATTTCAATCACACTGAATACAACACATACTTAACTAAACAATTCAGGCTCAACAGCTCTTTACATATCTTATCTTCTGCTAATCACTCAGTGCCTCAGCTGGAGTGGAGAGAGTCAGAGAAGTCAATTTCAATTGCAATGCTTTTCCGAAGAACAAAGTATTCTGTCCGAAACACAGTCATTTCAATTTGGAAACAAATGTTTTTTAATTCTTGATTTTGTTTTGGTTACAAAACCTCTGAAATCGCCATTTTCGGGCACAAAACTATTTGTACCCGAATCGAAATGCACAAGCCTATCATTTATATCCCACTTTATCTGATGGACTCTGAGGTGTACACCCCCCCCCCCCAAAAAAAAATGTTAACAGAAAGCTCACAATCTAAAAGTTTGATGACATGGGGAATAAGAGACATCAAATGAAATCAAAATAACTTTATCAACTCCAATATAGGAGGAAGAACTCATTCCAAAGGGTTATGGTGGTAGTGCCTCTAGAACTCTGCCTAGAAAATACGTTTTCGTTTCGAAAATACTGCCTAGAAAATACTGTTTATGACAGCTCACAGATTCTGGAATGCTGTTCATTAGGGATTTGCATGAAGCAGATCTGATGTTTTGTTTAAAGCTCAAAATGAAATGCAAAATGTTAGAAATATTTAGTAGAGACAGCTGTCGAGCCAGTTGTTTTGACAAAAGAGACTCAAAATGTTTCAAGTGTTCAGCCACAATGTGGGGAACAATGTGGAATGTGAAACACCCCATTGTTCCCCATAGATTGCTCCCAGGCACACTAAAGTGGGTTGGGTGGTAAGGCATGATGGGTACTACCTACCACCCAGCTCACAAAAGAAATGGGCAAGCAGGCAATTTTAAAAATTTTCCCCAAACCCCCATAGGATCCTGGAAGCTGAACTAAAGCAACTTTAGGCACATTTTGACTGGATACACTTTGTAATGCAGACCAGAGCAGTGAGTGAAGCACAAGTAAGTCTCAAGGCCAGACATGGAGATCAGCTCATCACAGCAATCACCAAGAAATCTCTCTCTCTCTCTCTCTCTCTCTCTCTCTCTCTCTCTCTCTCTCTCTCTCACACACACACACACACACACACACACACACACACACACACACACAGAGCTGCCACTGTCCATTTCTCACCATAACATTTCTTGCCACAAAACTACAACTCAAGGAAGGCAGGCACCCAAGTTTTGCCTTTGTCAATCTGAGATCCAGCAGATCATTATAGCACCAATAGCAAAGCATATTATACTCAGTGCTGAGAAATAAAAACCACAAAATCAAATTATTCATCCTTCCTTCCATTCTGTCTGCCACAGAGAGACAGGAGGACAGAGATCAGTCATGGACTGGTGCAGAAACTACTAAGCTAGATGGACCAATGGTCTGACAAGAAACAAATCTTCTAGGCTCTTACCATGAAAAGAACTGTTTTTTTCTCCAGCATATGTATATGCCATGACACAGCTGCTTGCCTGCCTGCCTGCCTTCCCTGGGTCTGGATAATACCATGGCCTCAGATTGCTGGGCCTTGGCTGACAGCCTGACACATGGGTCAGGGCACCAGTCCATCTCATCACTGGTAGTGGCATTCATGTGTGGCTGCATGTGTCAGCAGCACTAATGGGCAGACTGTGACATATCTGGATTTGGGGTTGGCCAGGTGGGGTGAGCTGCCAGTGGTGTTGCAGTGGTTGAGGGTGACCATGAGTCACTCACCCTCCATGGCCAGCTCTGGACAGACCATTAGAGGGAGGTTGTCCTTTAGCTGCTCTACCAAGTCAGCCTCCAAGCATGAGCAACAGGGTATCATCACATCCCCAGCCATGAAAGAACACCCTCTCGCTCTGGATACTGTTCAGCGGGCATGAAAGGAAACTCCTGGTAACCGTTGCCAAGTCCAGCCAGACTTGGTGACATTTTGCCCAAAACTGGATCGGTTCCATGTTCCGGACTGCCACCAGCTCCTGCAGGTACTGCAGAACACACTGCTTAGCACTGTTGCAGACTCCATGGGCTCCTCCAGTACCCCTGGCAAGAAGCCAAGAAAGCTCTCTGTGAACCACTGGGTGAAATACTGAGGCAGAACTACAGGCTCCCTTAGCCCTGCCAGGGACACTACGGTGAAGCGGTGGTGATGCTGCTGCTGGTTGTGCTCTAGCCTCTTCTTATTGTTTCATTTAGCCAGTAGGATCTTCCCATCTTGGCTCCTGGTCAAGGGTGATAGGTTTGCCCTTCATCTTTGGATCACATAGGCAGAACAAAACATGCCATGCTGATTCACCCAAGAATGTCCTGAGCTGATTCACTGTTCCAGTCATCAACCGAACTGCAAAGGCGATTGCTTCCTCAGTGGTCGATATGGGCTGGAACTCACCCACCATCTTCTTGAAAAGAGCAGTGGGCAAAGCCTGGCTTAATGTTGCTGTCTCGGCACACAAGCCATTCATGGCAACAAAGAATGGCTCAAGTGCCAAGACAACCTTGGAAATGAGTGTCCAATCATTGGTGGATAGGTTGCAAACTTCCAAGCCACACCTGCTTGCCAGGCCATGAATGGCTAACTCTTTCTTCTGCAGGTGCTGGAGGTGGAGTTCCACTGTGTCAAAACATCCTGAGGGATCAAGTGTTCAGGTGGGCAGAGCTAAAGCTGCCTCTCCTTGAGCATCTGCCCTTTTCACTCTGTGGTACCTGTTCACAAGAGCAGCCATGGAAGCAGCAGGTTGGCACTCAGTGCCTTCAGTAGGGATATCTTGCCTGGCCACAGCCCCAGAAAGGCCAAGCGCATGCGGCACAATGGCATGCCGCACCACACAAAAGATGGACACAAACTGAAGCTGCTCAGCTGCCTTCACTATGTTCCGAACATTGTTGGTCACCATGAACCCTTGCTGAAGGCTTGGCTGCCTGTACAGCCATCCCTCCACCTGGTGATCTATGGCCACCAACAGCTCCTCTGTCACGTGGCTAGTGTCCAGCACTTCCTTATGCAGCAGAGCTCACCTTTGCTTTGCTGCATCGGAAGGGCTGGCCACACTACCAGCAACAGATTCCCTTTGCTCTCCTGCCCGCACCAGTGCACCATGAGGGACAAGAAAGAAGCATGCAGCCCACTGCTGTCAACAGATTGGCAGTGAAATGCACACTTGTGCCAGGGACTGCTTCATGCATCAGCCCTGATATGGCTTCCCTGTATGCCCAGAAAAACTATACACAGGACAGAAAGCCACAGTCCTGACAGCACATGGTGAAATAGACTGGTTCCAGATCGGCAAACGAGTAAGACAAGGCTGTATACCTTCTTCTTAGTGATTCAACTTATATGCTGAACATGTACTGATAGAAGCTGGATTGGAAGAAGATGAGCATGGCTTTAAAATTGGAGAAAGAAACATCAATAATCTGGTCTACTCTGAGGACACTACTCTGATAGCTGAGATGATCTACAAGCTCTATTAATGAAAGTGTGGAAATTAATGATTTAATTAATTAATGATAATAATTAATGTAAGTGGAGCCAGTGTGGTGTAGTGGCTAGAGTGCTGGACTAGGACCGGGGAGACCTGAGTTCAAATCCCCATTCAGCCATGATATTTGCTGGGTGACTCTGGGCCAGTCACTTCTCTCTCAGCCTAACCTACTTCACAAGGTTGTTGTGAGGAGAAACCTAAGTATGTAGTACACTGCTCTGGGCTCCTTGGAGGAAGAGTGGGGTATGTATGTAAGTAAGTAAATAAATATATAAAGTCAAGGAGCACAGTGAAAAAATGGGACTACAACCAAATGTAAAGAAGATGAAACTAATGACAACAAATACAGCAACCAACTTCAGAACTGACAATGAAAACATTGAAATGGTGAATAGTTTCTACCTTTTAGTATTGACCATTAACAGTAAAGAATCTAGCAGTCAAGAAATAACGCCACATACTAGCACTTGGTAGAGTTGCGATGAAGGCCTTGGAAAGGATATTTACATGCAGTGACATGTCTATACCTACAAAGATTAGAATCGTTTGGACAATGGTTTTCCCCGTGACACTCTATGGATGAGAAAGCCGGACTTTGAAGAAGCAAGATAGAAAAAGTATTTATACTTTTGAACTTTGGTGTTGGAGAAGAATTTTGAGGATACCATGGACAGCCATGAAAAACAAACAAATGGGTCACAGAACAAATCAATCCAGAATTTTCACTCGAAGCACAAATGGCCAGGCTCAAACTATCATACTTCAGACACATTATGTAAGCATGGGAGCTCCCCTGCTCCCCTGAGAAGTCCATAATGCTGGGGAAAGTTGAAGTAAAGAGAAGACGACAACCAGCAGCAAGGTGGAAGGATTAGATTATGAGAGCAATGAATGCACCACTCAGAGACCTTAAAGGCCAAGTTGTAGACAGATCATCCTGGAGAGAATCTATGTGGTCGCTAAGAGTCGACACAGAATTGACAGCACTTAATCAATCAATCAATTTTTAAATGAGGCTGAGGCCCAGTGAAAGCTACTTCCCCAAGGTCACCTAATTAGCTCATGGTAGGATCAGAAGAATCAAAGAAACATGCAATCCATATATTTAATCCCCGTAGATGTGCCTCTGTGGGGATGCGTCCCGGCAACCCAGTGGATTGGCTGGGCAGCGGAGGTGCTGGATTGGCAGGGTGGCGGGAGCTGCTGGGATTGGCTGAGCGAGCGGCAGGAGGCCGTTGAGTTGAGCTGCAGCTGTGGGGGGAAATGGTGGCGGCTGCCCCAGCTGTGGTAAGGCGGTGGTCACCACCGCGGGCCACTGCAAGGAGGCGGCGGAGGCTGCAGCCCTAGCCCAGCTGCTGCAGCCGTGGCCTGGGCTGGGAGGAGATGGGAGGCAGGAGGCAGCGGGACAGACTGGCCCAGGCGGTGCCTGCAGGGGTGAGTGGGGAACGGGCGGTGGGGCGCAGAATGGGCGGGAAGGAATCGGGCGGCGGGGCTTCCCTGTTTGCCATCAGAGAGGAGGAATGGCAGTGGCAGGGCCCTTTTTGGCTGCCTGCAGCCCAGTGAGGCTCTGTGTGGGAGGAGCGGGGAGGAACGGAAGGGAGGGAGGGCAAGAGAGCGTGGGCCTGGAGGGAGGGGGGAGAGAGAAGAGACTGGGGCAGGAGGGACAGGGAGTGGAAAACAGCCGGCCCCAAAGCGCACAGATGCTCTGTGCGGGTCGGCTAGTTACACCTAATTTGCTTGTGTTACAGTGCTTGTGAACTTTTTTTTTTAAAAAAGTGTCACTGTTAACACCTAAAAACACATGAACAAGTATTTTGTAAAGCGCCTAAAATTTGATTTTTTTAAAAAAATTAGTCTGATAGGTTGGTTTTTTTTATGCACAAGAATAAAATATGTAGTGAACTTTCATTTCCCCCTTTCCTGACATTCAGAGCAAATTACAACTAATACAGTTTGTTGCAATCACAAAATCTATTCATGAGGTTTGCAATTCTCCTCTCCAATTTCTTTATAAGAGCAATTTTTAAAAAATTGAATGAATCATTTGCTTAAAATGTATTCTGGTACTATAAAGGATGCATTATAATTTGACTTTTTGATGCAATATCATTTCTTAAACAACACCCACTGATTGCATTGCTAATTCATCAAGTTCAATTTACCCAATTATCCAAGGTTGAAATATTTATAAAGTTATAAGTGAACTAAAATATCACATAAAGGGCATGCTCATTAGTATTTAATTGTAGTGAAAATGCAAAATAACATACATAATCAGGCTCAGCACTTCTTGTTGCTTTGAAAAAAGGCGTGCAGAATGTTTTACTTACATTGAAAATTAGAGCAGATTTGCATGTGTACCTTTGCAGTTTTGTCTGCTTTTTACTGCAATATTACTCGGGTTTTTTTGTTTTGTTTTGTTTAAGAGATGGAAACTATATCTTCATAGATGTACTTAGGGAACATATGGCAAACAGAAAGTAGCCCAAAGTGCACATATGAATCTGCTTTTAGTCAATGCAATATACAAATATTAACATAAGGATGCTATATTTCATCATGAGGAAATTTCAGTGACCACTTTACACTGGAGAAGACCCACTAAAATCAATGGAATGCTTCAACAAAACCGACACCAAAATAAATACAATATGGAAAGACTTTTTCCTATGTATAACCTGCAATTTTTATCTTGTTTGTTTGTTTGTTATTAACCCCTTTTCTACCAGCAGGGAAGAAACTTCTTTTCTGCTTTTATGCAAACAATACAGTTCTGCTTTGGCATACATGTGTGGAGTTATGTCATTTATTGTAAGCCTTAGCATCATACTGTACAAAGGACCTTTTTATTTATTTATTTTTACATTTCCATACCGCCTTTCATTAAAAGAAAACCCCAAGGCGGTTTACAAAAATTAAAACATACAATAAAAGCAATAAAAACATCAGGCAATAAAAACATCAAGCTAAAAACATATCAAACAAGCATAAAAATAAGACAACAGATAAAAACACAAAGAAGCAGCAGTAAAAACGATTATGTAAAAGCCTGGGTTAAAAACCAAGTCTTTAAAAGCTTTCTAAAAGCCGTGATGGAGTCTGAGGAATGAATGGTCACTGGGAGAACATTCCAGAGTCTAGGAGCAGCAACAGAGAAGGCCCTGTCCCGAGTGCACGACAGCCGGGCCTCCCTCATTGTCGGCACCCGGAGCAGGGCCCCCTCAGATGTCCTCGTCAGTCAGTCTTTATTAATACAGCCAATGGCCAGAATTACAAAAATAAAATCATTTAGAATTAACAACTTCATTCCGAATAACACCACAAATATAACAGAATTTAGCAACATTGAGTCAGTTCTCCTCTTTACAATCCTTTAAAATTAAATTTAAATAATCAATTTCAGTTAATCCTGGAAATCCTCGTCAAGCGGGCAGCAACCCTTGGGAGCAGGCGGTCCCTCAAATACCCCGGGCCCAAACCGTTTAGGGCTTTAAAGGTCAAAACCAGCACCTTGAATTGGACCCAGAAATGAACCGGCAGCCAGTGCAGCTCTTTCAAAATGGGGGTGATATGTTCCCAACGGGCAGCTCTGGATAAAACCCTCGCTGCCGCGTTTTGCACTAGCTGCAGTTTCCGGATATTCTTCAAGGGCAGCCCCGCTTAGAGCGCGTTACAGTAATCCAGCTGCGACTTGACTAAGGCGTGGGTAACCGTGGCCAGATCTGCCTTCTCGGGAAAGGGACGCAGCTGGCGCACCAGCCGAAGCCGTGCAAAGGCACCCCTGGCCACCGCCTCCACCTGAGCTTCCAAAAGCATAGCCGGGTCCAGTAGTACCCCCAAGCTGCGTACTTGCTCCTTCAAGGGGAGTGCAACCCCATCCAGAACTGGTAAAATCTCCTCATCCCGATTGGCTCTCCTACTGACCAACAGTACCTCCATCTTATCCGGATTCAATTTCAGTTTGTTAGCCCACATCCAACCCATCACGGCCTCCAGCCCCCGATTCAGGACATCCACCGCCTCCCTAGGATCAGATGACAAGGAGAGATAGAGCTGAGTGTCATCCGCATATTGCTGACAACTCAGTCCAAATCCCCGGATGACCTCTCCCAGTGGCTTCATGTAGATATTAAACAGCATGGGGGACAAGACCGATCCCTGCGGGACCCCACAGGCCAATGACCACGGGGCCGAGCAGTAGTCCCCCAGCACCACCTTCTGGACCCTCCCCTCAAGAAAGGACTGGAACCACTGCAATGCAGTACCTCCGATTCCCATACTCGAGAGGCGGCCCAGAAGGATATCATGGTCGATGGTATTGAATGCTGCCGAGAGGTCCAGCAGAACCAACAGGGATGCACTCCCCCTGTCTAGTTCCTGGCGTAGGTCATCCACTAGAGCGACCAAGGCAGTCTCAGTCCCATACCCGGGCCGGAAGCCAGATTGAAAGGGGTCCAGATAATCCGTATCATCCAAGACCCTCTGCAGCTGGGACGCCACCACACGCTCCATTACCTTGCCCCAAAAGGGAAGGTTGGACACAGGTCTATAGTTATCCAGGTTGGAGGGATCAAGGGAGGGCTTTTTAAACAGAGGTCTTACTACTGCCTCCTTGAGGCACGATGGCATCCTGCCCTCCCTTAATGAAGCATTAACGATCACCTCCAACCATCTGCCTGTCCCCTCCCTGGCAGCTTTTATTAGCCATGAAGGGCAAGGGTCAAGAACGCATGAAGTCGCCCACACACTGCCCAGGATCTTATCCACATCCTCAGGCTGCACCAACTGAAAAGAATCCAACACAACGGGACCAGATGGTACCAAAGGCACGTCTGCCGGAACTGCCAAAACTCTGGAGTCCAGGTCAGCACGGATGCAAGTGACTTTATCTGCAAAGCGACAGGCAAACCGATCACAAAGAGCTGTAGATGACTCCTCCTCCATGGTCTGGGGGGATGGTGTGGAGCAATGTTTTCACCACACGAAACAGCTCTGTTTGTCTGCACTGAGCAGATGCAATGGAGACGGAGAAAAAGCATTTCTTCGCCGCCCCCACCGCCACGGCATAGTCCCTAAAATGGGCTCTAGCCCGTGTTCGGTCGGATTCGTGACGACTCTTCCTCCAGCGTTGTTCCAGCCGTCGTCCGAGTTGCTTCATCACCCTAAGCTCCAAGGAAAACCAAGGAGCACAACGGGCTCCACTAAGCCGGAGAGGGCGTTTAGGAGCAACCATGTCAACAGCCCGGGCCATCTCTCCATTCCAGAGATCAACCAAGGCCTCGACAGGGTCACCAGCTCTGGACACTGGAAACTCCCCGAGGGCCGTCTGGAATCCAAGCGGATCCATAAGCCTCCGGGGGCGGACCATCTTAATCGGCCCACCACCCCTGCAGAGGGCAGACGGAGCAGTCAAACTAAACCCCACCAGGTGATGATCTGTCCATGACAAGGGAGTGGTCTCAAATTCCCCCACCTCCAGATCATTTATTTCCCGGTCGGCAAAAACCAGATCCAGAGTGTGTCCCGTCACGTGGGTAGGGTCCGATACCAATTGAGACAGGCCCATGGTTGCCATGGAGGCCATGAAATCCTGAGCCGCACCCACTAGGGGGGCCTCAGCGTGGACATTGAAATCCCCCAAAACAATAAGCCTGGGGGAACCCAAGGCCACCTCCGAGACCACCCCCGCCAGCTCAGGTAGGGAGAGACTGAAGGTAGCCAGCTCAGGTAGCCAGCTCAGGTAGGGGAGACTGAAGTGTAGTGGGGTGGTCGGTACACCAACAGAATCCCCAGCCTATTTCGGAGGCCCACCCTCAAGGACAAATACTTGAAATTCTGAGATTGCCTGACCGGGCACCTGGAAACGGGGAGGGTCTCTCGAAAGATGACTGCAACGCCTCCTCCCCGACCCTCGAGGCGGGGCTGCTGCACGATCTGGAAACCTGGAGAACAAAGCTGAGAGAGACCAACCCCGCCCAGCGCATCCAACCAGGTCTCCGTCACACATACCAGGTCAGCACGCTCATCCACAATCAAATCGTGGATGAGAGATGTTTTTGCGTTAACTGACCTGGCATTCAGCAGCAGCACCCTAATCCTCGAAGGAGTGTTCACAAAGCTGCCTAGGGTCAGAGGGTTGGGAGAAGGGCCGGAAAAAGGAACAGGCCTCAATTGCCTGGACCGTTTTCCCCTGTAACGGCCTGCCCAACTTCCACCGTCATACCTCCCTCTGCCCACTACCTGTGATATTGCCGCCCCCACTCCAGACCCACTTTTTTGCTCTCCCAGACACATCTCCCCAGACTAACCCACCACGGCTTCTTGGCTTAATTAAAAAACAAAACAAAACCAGGCTTGCATAATCTCCTGCTGACTTCTTAATTGTGGGAAGACGGATATTCAGGGCAGAAGGAGAGAGATCTTCTGGGCCACAGGCAGCTCGCCCCACGGCAGAGAGCCACAAGGACGAGAGCCCTTGTGCTCTTGTCCTTCGGCTCTCGCCAAGAGGCTCACGCCCTTGGGCTAGCCTGCCCTTTATAGCAGCAGCAGCAGCTGTTAATACCTTTTGAGTATTAACTGTAAGAAAACAAAAACTGCAGTGTGTATAGGTCTGTGTTCCACGTATTTGGAGGACTTTGTGCTGCCAAGAGGGTATCATGGGTTTAGAATGCATGCAAAGTAGAAATACTATGTATGATTACTGTATACTCTAATAGGGATGTGCGAAATGGTTCTACGTCGAACTGGTTTGACATAGAACCAGTTAGATTTGACGGTTCTAGGCCAGACCGAACCCCCTGGTTGGGGGGGGGGGTTTCGCAAAATTTTTAAAGTTATTTTTTAAAAGGACCTTAAATTTGCTCTTTGAGATGGCAGACGGGGGGTCTGTGGAGGTTCCCCCTCCCCCCGCTGGCCTTCAAAATGCCCCCCTCGGGCCCTTGTGGTTGGGGCCTTCGTAAAATGGTGCAGCAGCCAAAATGGCAGCCTCCGTAGATGTGCAAATGACGTTTTCAAGGCCTAGCATGGCCCAGGGCCTCGCAGAGGCCATTCACGCATGTGCAGTGACAGCCATTTTGGCCACCATGCCATTTTATGAAGGCCCAAATGGGCCAAAAAAAGGCCAAAAAGGCTCAAGGGGGGCATTATGAAGGCCAGCAGAGGGATGGTGAACCTCCATGGACCCCCCCCCCGGCCACTGCCTCAAAGAGCAATTTTAAAGTTTTGTGTTTTTTAAAAAATAAACTTTATATAATTTGTTAACCCCCTGGACCGGACTGAACCGGGATGGGGTTTCGGGGTGTGTGTGAGAGACCGAACTGGCCCAGTTGGGTTTGAGCCCGCTCTGGACTCAAACTGAACCGGGCCAGCCGGTTCCATGCACACCCCTATAAACTAGTCATGAGGCTGTGTAGTTCTCTAGAGCCTTAAGTGATATACACCATTGAATTACCCAGGAACACCTGGTTATGTAAACAGGAATACAACTGGAGCACTTTCCCTCTCTTTCTCTCTCTCTCCCTGCCTATCTAGAGTATGTAGCTCTACCCTTTGTTCTTAGTTTAGTTTCCCAGTGTTACCGAGAACAAGATGGGCTCTCTCTCAGAGCAGTTTCATGGTTAGCAGGGCATAGCTTCTTTCTGAGTACCAGTTGCAGGGGAGTAACAGCAGGGCATGCCATCAACTCCTGCAAGTGGCTTCCAGCTGCATCTAGTGGGCCATTGTGCGAAACAGGATGCTGGACTAGATGGGCAGTGGGCCTGATCCAGCAGGGCTGTTCTTATGTTCACCTATCAATAATCTTTCCTGAACTTTGATCTCTTTACTTCAACCCCCCAGAAGCACTAAACTCCAAGAATAAGTCATCTGCATGTCTTAAAAATAAAAATAAAGTTATTAAAATGAGCAGGAAACCTTGATTGTCTTGAGTGAGGCTTACTGAAATCTTCAGATTGGCAGGACACAAAGAATCTGTGGCTTGCTAACCATGAAACTGTTCAGAGAGAGCAACCATCTTTTTCAATTTGTTGAAGACTGTAGCTCTTCTGATTTCTTATAAACACGTGTTTATAAGATGTAACACATGTTTATTTATAAAAGTGTGTATTTATTTTTATTTATTTATGTAGCATATTTGCATACCACCCAAAACTCATGTCTCTGGTCAGTTTACAATAAAATAACAGAATTTTTAAAAAGTTAAATCATTAAAACAATGTAAAATGAATGATAGATTCTACAAATCTAACTAAAAGCTTGGGTGAATAAATGTGTCTTAAAAGCTGAGATGGGGAGGCTCCTGCAGATGAACATCCCCAGATGATCTCAATAGGTGGTGAGGGTCATAACATTATCTCAAATACCCTGGGCCTAAACTGTTTAGGGCTTTATAGGTTATAACCATCACTTTGTATTTTACACAGAAACATATTGGTAGTATTGCAGTTCTTTTAAGACAGGTGTAATATGATCTCTTCAAGACGACCTGGAGACCAAACTGGCTGCCGCATTTTGCACCAATTGAAGTTTACGGACTACATACAAAGGCATCTCCCTATAAAGCACATTGCAGTATTCAAGACTGTAGGTTACCAGCAAATGCAATTCTGTTCTGAGATCATTTATCTTGAGATAACTAATAATATCAGCACTTCTGGCCACTGCCTCAGACACCAGAGAAAGGTTTGGATCCAGAAGCACTCCCAGACTGAGTACCTGTTCCTTCTGGGGGAGTGTAAACATTCTAAGAAAGATGTACGCTGTGTAAGAATATGGAAATAAAAACATCTTAATCTTTGAAGACTGGAAATGCATTTCAACAAAAGAGCATGCATTTTAAAAAAAGAGGTTAGGCTTGATAAGGACTCCATTTTCATTAAACCAAGGGCATGATGAGCAAGTGACTGAACTCACAGGGCATGCATTCTCACTGGGCAAAGCATATAATGCTTTGTGGATAAATGATGTGGGATTCTAAAGTTACTCTTTCTGTTGCAAGTAATAAATGTGTTTTTTTAAATCAAGGAAAAAAGTCTTTGTAGAACAACAAGAAGTTCTGGTAAGAACTAACTGATAACTCTCCTTTCATTATAATCTTAATTGATAATTATCAACTTCCACGTCAAACATTCATGCGTCCACCATTTTGAATTGGGGTGGATGACATCATCACAAACTATGCCACTGAGGTGTCCCTATGTGTCACTCACAAAAACGGTACCAAATCTGGTTCAAATAGGTTAGGAGGTCCATGAGGTAGCCCACGTGTATCAAATGGTCACATATATGCCGTCTTGAATCAGAGTGAATGACATCATTACAAACTATGCCATTGACGTGTCCCTATTTGTCCCTACAGTTGTGGCAAATTTGGTTCAAATCGGTTAGGTAGTTCACAGGTTAGCCCACTCACTCTTCAAATATTCATGAATCTGCCATCTTGAATTGGGATGGATATAATCACGTACTACGCTGTTGAGGAGTACTTATGTTTCCCTACAACAGTACCAAATTTGGCTCAAATTGGTCCAGGCATTGTGAAGTTGATAGGTGCGAGCACACACACATGCACACACCCTGGGTGATCTCATAAGCTTACTCTCCTTAAGGAGGCTTAAAATGAATTTGCTGTTATGAGGAAGAAACGGGTATGAAAAACACTATTCATGAAATGTGTCAATTATATACACTTGTCCATATGGGCATTTTGAGATATACTGAAAACCATTCTAACACAGTGAACATATCACAAAGATATATTCCTTGTTGAATTTCACACATTTCACTATTCTCTGTAACTGGTGTTCAAGAACATTGGCTAAGCAGAGATTAGGCTTTGAATTCTGGTAGCACTTTCCCCATCCAGGTTATGCACTAATATGACACCTGCATGAAGTATATAAGAACATGATGATTAGAAATGAATACTTCCAGTGGGTTACTAAAATAGCACATTCCAGAAGTCAACAAATATGGTTGCCACAGTCACTATGGTGACCATAAAATTAAATTCTGTTACTCAGAATTGGGGCTCAGTCTAATCAAGGAGAATCAGCTCTATTTTGACTTTCTTCCCCCTACAGCATACACAAAGCACCAGACTGTTGTGACTCCCACAATCCTCTGACTGACTGGATGCAGGTGGGGTAGCATCATTTTTAAACAGTCCATTGATAAATAGATCCTTATTATGGTACTTGATCATTAATTGACTGATTTTACACACAATCGTGTAGAATTTAGCAACACAGGAAGTAACAGAAACACTCTTTTAGCAAAAAGATATGTTACACAAAATTCTAGGGATCTTCCTGGTAAACCTCTTAAAGGGGTAAAATCAATTTACTGTATGGGGTGCTACAGAAAACACAGTGAAGTAAAATATGCACCACATCTTCCACTTCTGAAGTGCAAGGGCACCTGCTCAGATGATAAAGTATATTTTTACATCTGCCCTCCAGCCATGCCGATGGAAAAACATTGAGACGGGCCAAGGTAAAAGCTCTCTGATGTTTTGGGCATGTCAAGTTGGAAAGATAATGTATTGGGATTGAGAAGGGGTTACCCACCAATTCTTAATGCAAGTGGGGAGTATACTTATCTCCTCCTGCATTTTGACATCTAAAATATGCTGCTCCAATATTCTAATAGCTTATTTGTGTCCCTTAGCAAAACAGCCTGTTGAACTTCAATGTTTTTCACTTTCAGTTTGAATATTTATTTATCAAATTTGTAAACTGCCCCAAACTTTCATCTCTGGGCAGTTTACAGCGACACAAAACAGGTCAACACAGAGAGAAATAAAAACCTTAAGACAATTTAAAACTTGACTTTCTCCCAACCCCAATCATTGCCCTGTCCATGCTTACTGCAGATGTAGATAAAGAGGTGTTTCCCTTTGGCCTTTCTCCCTTTAAAACCCTGCCCTAGAGGGGCACACAAACCACTAAAAGAATTTCCGACAAGGAGCAAACATCACCCTTGCTAATAAAATCTGTTTCAGCTGCTCTTTCATAACAGCCTACTCCCTTCAGTCCAGACTAAAAAATAAGTGTGGAGTTCCATAGCTATTTTTGCACCTACAAACCTCCCATTACTTTCGGTCCCTCACTCCATGCATATATTGTCTTAAGACTCTATTAAAATTAGAGATATGAAATAAATACACACCATTGTTATTTTCAAGATGCGCGTTAAATTTAGTGCAGGAAAGATTGTCCATGGACCACATGAACCAACCCAGCTGATCCCAGGTTAAGCATTCTTGTGACAGAGAGAAGGGAGGCTGGCAACAAAACAAGGAGTGAGTTTTCTTTGATGAATAAAGGATCGTATTTACTGGCTTTGAACCAGAAATTGAAATAATTTCCTTCTGGGTGCTTCCAAGACACGAATTAAGCCCAGAGTACAGACAGAGACATGAAATAGAAAACCTATAGAAGGGGGAAGGAAAGCTGTGAAATTGGTATTTTTGCAAAGGGTTGCTGGAAGGTGAGGAGCACTAGACTGAACCTTTTGGAGGGAGCCAGTCTATTCTGACTGAGTATGTATGGAGACAAAGGAGTAACGGCTGTGATTAATCTAAAGAGAGGATTGCAAGGATTCAGGCCTTCCTGACAGATAGGCTACCTTGTCCTGAAAACCATGTTTTTTAATTCCAAATGTGGAAAGGCAAGGCTGCAGTTGCTTGATGATAAAAAGGATATATGCTCTAGACTGGCACTCTGCTAACAGTTAACTACGTAGGAGCATAAACAGTGATCTGGATGCCCACTTATAGTTCACCATATGAATAAGAGTGGAAGATTAAATTGATAGAAAGGAAATGGGGAAAAATAATTAGATGCCGAGAAGTGTGTGTACACAGTGTGGTGTGAAAAGTTTGAAATACTAGACAACTGAGAGATTTGGATAAGACTTTTGAGCCTGTGCACCTTTTTATACATACATACACACACACACACACCCAACATTCAGACACACACACACACACACACACTGACACACACAATATGTGTTTTCAAAAATATTTGCTTATTAATGAGGTGAGATCACCAGAATACTAGATACAGAACTTCAAGAGCTGTTATTCAGTTTCAGAGGTTGCAGTGGGCACTATAAAATCTTCCTCTCATCTTCAAGACTGCTTTATAAACAATGGCTCTTGCTTACTACAAATGTTTTTGGAAGCACAATTGCCACAGTTCTTCAGTTATAAATCCTACAACATGCTGTTCAAACCTTCTATAGATTTAATGAGAGTACAAAAGCATGACATGGAAATCACAGAACAATGTCTATAAGGAAATTTATATCGCTGCAGCACTTATTGCTATAAAACTGATACAATGTATTGATGTGTTCACAAAATGTATTGTACAATTTGTACAAGTCATTGACAAATACATTGCAAGTGAAAGAAGGTAGATATATCGCACAGCAGTACCAAGATCGTTACTGAAGCCTGACAATACAATCATAGCAGGCCTTGCCTGGAGTGAACAAAAATGTTTCTCTTTTATATCAATTTCAAGATTGCTTGCACCTCAAATTAACCTTTATTTTTATAAACCAGTATTATGTACTCTGAATGACTTTTGAAGGCACTTCAGATGACAAATGAGCAAAGCAACTTAGAAGCTATCTTAAAGACCACATTCATATGTACATTTACATGAAAGTAAATACCAATGAATAAAGTAGGACTTACTTTAGAGTAAACAAGCACAGGATCGCACTGAATAATACAAATACTAACATTTAATTACTACAGTAAAGAATGTGAGTTTATTCTGCCTTGTTACCTGCATTTTTCTCTCAGAATTTCCTATGGTCAACTAAAATACCTCAGAAAGCACTTTTAAAAGGATTTTAGTTATACACACAGTTGCAACAATGCCATAATTTCCAAAGTCTTTGCTCAGTTGTATCACTAGACACAGTTAGAGGTACTCAGAACAAGCAATCCTGGCTGCGTCTCTATGTGCTATTGGTTGGAGAACCTACATCAGCCATTTTAAAGCTAGCTATCCCATAAACTGTTTTTTGCTTTGAGAGAATACGCAAGTCTCAAAATAAATTCTAATAGAGATTAATTGCTTATGTATATCTTTAAAAGATAGTTCACTCTCACACAGAATTTACTGGCATATTACTATTATCCATACTGGAATATTAACTTATTTACAGGAATATTATCCATACTGTATCTATGCTCATGAAACACCAGCTGAATGGCAGAAAAGATCAATCATCGGAAAAGGTTATCATGTACAAATACCAGCACAAAAATAAACAAAAGATTATTGGTTGAGGGGGGAGGAGCGGAGAGAGCACAGGTCAATCTCTATTTTGTTGTCAATAGGATAAAGGTTATCAGTAGTTATGGATATAACCTCAGGTGTAAAAACCCAAAGAGCTAACATGAGCCAGTTTACAGAAACAACAATTCAGAAAAATACAGTGAGCCTCACGTGTTTTATCATAATTTGTTTTTATCAGTTAAAAGAATGGTATTCTTATGGAAGTTAACATAGTAACTTCTAAAGCAACTCCAGCATGCCAGCAACACAACTGCACATTTGGTAACTATAAATAACTTTTTACAGATTAATTTTGGATCAATATTTGCTAAATAATTGCAAGTAGCTACATACTTTGTTAACCTAATGTAATGACAATATAATTGTTTAAAACCATTGTTAAATTGTTATCAATATTATATTTTTCATTGTTACCGTCATTATTTATTCATAAGGTGCTTTACCATCATCATTGATCTATTCATTGTATTTGGAACCAATAGTTTCAAGCTCTGAACTACTACAATTTGCTCATTTAGACATAGCAAAGCACTGAAAACCAGCTTAGTTTCAATTAGGAATCAGAAAGCTCCAGAAGTAGTGAGACTGTGGACACTCAGAACTGCAACTTCAATGGCACTCCTAACAGTGAAAGATAGGTATTCTGTTTATTTATTTAATTTGCTTTTATGCTTGGATACCCAGGGTATACAGAGCAAGTTACATGAAGTGAAGCCTGTAAATAACTGCAAAATCAATTGATCATGATAAGTTACGGATGTTTAATTTCACTGTGAGACTGATTTGTCTTGACAAAAAGGACTCATGGAAATGAAAGATATGCGTACAACTCTTTCACAGTTACTTTTGCTCTTCATTTAGGACAGATCTTACAAGGCTCCAGAAAAAAACAAAAAAAATGCAACAGTGTTTATTATGTTTTGTACAGAAACCCCTCCCCCCAATCCTGCTGTGCTGGCTCATTGTGGTGTGTGTGTGTGTGTGTTCTAGGGAGGAATGAGTGAAGTACGCTGGGAGGTATACTCCCAGTAGGGTCATCCAAAGCTCAAAGGTCATCCCAGCTGCCAAGCTAAGGAACATGGAATGTAACAAGCACGAATGTGGGAAAGCTCGACACAGTGGAAGATGAAATGTATCGACTACAGATTGACATCTTGGGCATCAGTGAATTAAAATGGACTGGAATACAACATTTTAGGTCAGAAAATCATACCATTTACTCCTCAGGACACAAAAAACAAAGGAGGAACAGTGTTGCTTTCATAGTCAAGAAGGATATAGCCATGATAGTACTTGAATACAATACGGTCAGTGACAGACTAATATCAATTAGATTTTATAGTCAACCCTTTAACATGACAGTTCTTCAAGTCTATGCCCCAAGGAATGATGCAGAAGAAGAGCAAGTTGATGAGTTTAATGCTCAAGTATGACAGAACATGCAAGCAAGATGTACTGGCGGTGGTTGGAGACTGGAATGCCAAAGTTCAAAATGGTAAGAAGGAAAAGATACTTGGACTATATGGCCTAGGAAATAGAAACGACGCAGGAGAAAGACTTATTCATTTCTGCCAAGTCAATGATCTCTTCATTGCTAACACATTCTTCAAACAACCAAAGTGGCACCTATACACATGGAAATCACCAAATGGAGTACACAGAAATCAAATTGATTACATTATTGGTGCAAGGAGGTGGAAGAGCTCAGTTATAACAGCAAAGACGTGGTTGGAGGCTGATTGTGGAACAGACTACAAACTGCTCATGTACAAGTTCCAAGTCAAGCTAAAGCAGAAAAACAAAGCTATCCAGCTACCACAATATGATCTTGAGAATGTACCCACCATTTTCAAGGAGAATATCAGGAACCCCTTTGAGTTCTGAATCTCATTGATAGGGAACCAGAGGAACTGTGGAATGAAATAAAAGAAGTTTATTTGAGGATGAATTTGAAAAGAGCCTGCCAAAGACCAAGAAACGGAAGAAAGCAAAATGGATGTCAGAACAGGCTATGGAAATTGCCCAGAAGAGGAGAGAAGCGAAAGTCAAGAAAGATAAAGACCTCAGAAAGGAACTTAATAGGGAATTTCAGAAAGCTGTTAGAAGAGACAAGATGCAGTACTACAGTGACATCTGTAAAGACTATGAGGATAGAATAGACTCGGAAAAACAAGGAATATTTTCCAAAAGATCTCTGAACTCAGAGGGAGGTTCCAACCTCGAATTGGTATGTTAAGGGATGCCAAAGTACCGATAGTAACTGATCAGAGATCAAACAGAGATGGAAGGAGTATACTGAAAATCTGTAAAGCAGGGACATTGACATCCACGATACTCTAGAAGATATTCCTTTTTTGCAAGAACCTCTAGTACGGGAAGATGAAGTTAGATCAGCACTCCAGTCATTACCGAGCTGGAAGGCTATAGGAACTGATGGAATAGCTAAAGAAATATGGAAGGCAACAGAAGAAGAATCAGTCAAGGCTCTAACCAAACTATGCCAGCAAATTTGGAGAATGACACAGTGGCCATCATATTGGAAGAAGTCAGTCTACATACCCATACCAAAGAAAGGAGACTTAACCGATTGCACAAACCCTCGCAAAATATCCTTAATTTCACATGCTAGCACAATAATGCTCAGGATCATCCAATGCAGATAAGAGCCCAACTTGGGAAGGGAAATGCCTGATGTTCAAGCTGGTTTCAGAAAAGGCCGTGGAACAAGAGGCATAATTGTTGATGAATGCTGGATAACTGAGAAAGCCAAAGAATACCAGAAAGAAGTTAATATGTGCTTTATTGACTACAGAAAAGCCTTTGATTGAGATGACCATGTCAAGTTGTGGAATATCCTCAGGAAAATTGGCATCCCATAACATCTCATTGTTCTCATGAGAAACCTATATGCAGGATAGGAAGCCACAGTCCAGACAGAACATGGTGGAACAGACTGGTTCCAGATCAGCAAAGGAGTAAGACAAGGCTGTATACTTTCTCCTTATTTAGTCAACTTATTTGCTGGACTGAGCAAAGCTGGACTGGAAGAAGATAAACTGGAAGATGGACTGGAAGAAGGTTTTTAAGTTGGAGGAAGAAACAACAATAACCTGTGCTACGCTGATGACACCACTCTGATAGCTGAGAATGCGGATGATCTGCAAGCTCTAGTAATGAAAGTCAAGAGTGAAAAAAGTAGGGCTACAACTAAATGTAAAGAAGATCAAACTAATGACAACGGGTACAGCAACCAGCATCAGAATTGATAATGAAGACACTGAAGTAGTGGATAGCTTCTGGCTTTTAGGATCGACCATCAAATGTAAACGATCCAGAAGTCAAAAAATACGCCGCAGACTAGCACTTGGTAGGGTTGTGATGAAGGCCTTGGAAAGGACATTTAGATGCCATGATGTGTTGATACCTACAAAGATAAGAATCATTTGAACAATGGTTTTTCCCGTTATGCTCTATGGATGCGAAAGCTGGACTTTGAAGAAGCAAGACAGAAAGAGTATTGACACTTTTGAACTTTGGTGGTGGTGAAGACTTTTGAAGATACCATGGACAGCCAGGAAAACAAACAAATGGATCATAGAATAAATCAATCCAGAATTTTCACTCAAGGCACAAACGACCAGGCTCAAACTATCATACTTTGGACACATGCAAAGATACAGCTCCCTTGAGAAGTCCATAATGCTGGGAAAGGTTGAAGGAAAGAGAATAGGACAACCAGCAGCAAGGTAGATGGACTTGATTATGACAGCAATGAATGCACCACTGACAGACTTTAAAGGCCAAATTGTAGACAGATCATCCTGGAGAGAATCTATCTATGTGGTCACAAAGCGTCGACACCAACTTGACGTGTCAATTAATCATATAAATGAAACAGTTTAATATAAAAACTGGTGAGAAATTACCTATTCAAATGAGACCTATGTAAAAACCATACATCTGAGCTGGTAATGATGCCTCTCTAGTATAAAATTGTATAGAGAGCTTCATAATTTGATGCTAAGTCATCTGTGAAAACCCTAGAATAACTGTGTAAAATTTGTATGATATCAAGATGGATTATAAATAGTTTACAGAATTTGCAAGTGTTTTTTTACATATTTTTATACCAAACAGAATGTTTGATAATAGAATGCTATATAAATCTATAACAACAGCTGAATCTCTATTCAGTTGAACTCAGTTTTTACCTGAGATGAATAGGCATGGCCATCTGATCCACAAACAGGACTGGTATAAACCGCTGGACACTGCTTGCATTTTGATGAAATAGGACCAACTCTCCACTGCTTATGGCCTAAACCAGCCTCTTTCATACTGAAAGAAAACAAAGCAGGTAGCATGGTGAGCAATAATAAAAAATTGACCTAGGAAACATAAGACAACAAATTTCAGATCATATTGTTAAAAAAGAGCTACCAAATTCTCAACAATTGTATGAGTAAGCAGCTGTCTAAGCAACACCACACTGCCTTTTCATGCCTTTGTTTAAATTGTACATCTGTTCTTCAATTGATATTTTGGTTCATAAGAATAACGAATAAACTCCATAGAGGGCTCCATATTGTCTCCGATGTTGTTTAACATCTGCATGAAACCACTGGGAGAGATCATCATGAGATTTGGTGCAGAGTGCTATCAGTATGCTGGTGACACCCAAATCTATTTCTCCATGTCAACACCATCAGGAGAAGGCATAACCTCCCTAAATGCCTGCCTGGAGGTGGTGATGGGCTGGATGAGGGATAACAAACTGAGACTGAATCCGGCTAAGACGGAGGTACTCATTGTATGGGGTCAAAATTTGGGAGATGAGTTTGATTTGCGTGTTATAGATGGAGTCACATTTCCCCAGAAGGAACAGGTGTGCAGTCTGAGGGTGCTTCTGGATCCAAGCCTCTCCCTGGTGTCCCTGGCTGAGGTGGTGGCCAGAGGTGCCTTTTATCAGCTTCGGCTGATACGCCAGCTACGTCCATTTCATGAGATAAACGACCTCAGGACAGTGGTACATATGCTGGTAACCTCCAGAATGGATTACTGTAATGCGCTCTATGTGGGGCTGCCTTTGTATGTAGTTCGGAAACTACAGCTGGTTCAGAATGCAGCAGCCAGGTTGGTCTCCAGGTCATCTCGGAGAGACCATTTTACTCCTGTATTGAAAGAGCTACACTGGCTGCTGATAAGTTTCCAAGCAAAATACAAGGTGCTGGTTATAACCTATAAAGCCCTAAATGGCTAGGGCCTAGAATATTTAAGAGAACATCTTTGTCATGAACATCATTGGGAAGACTACTCTGTGAAGAGCAGACACAGCTGAGGAGATGAGCAAGCTTTTCTAAACATCAAGCCTTTCACCCCTTCAAACTAACAGGAAGAGGGGAGATTTTCAGGGGTTGGTTTCTCTTTAAGGGATAAGTGTGTGTGTGTGTGTGTGTGTGTGTGTGTGTGTGTGTGTGTGTGTGTGTGTGTGTCTGTGTGTGTGTGTGATTTGCCAGGGCTAGCAAACTCCAGTGTTCTTGTTTGTCCCTGCCTGGAGTGGGTGGAGTCAGCTTGGACTGGGGGAGGTCCCACATTCCTTTGACTCAAATCCTGTGTTTCAGTTGGAAGACTACTCTCTACATAAGAGGTGAAGGCCCAAGAACATAGCGAACAGGAATAGCAAACAGGATGTTGGAGTTTTGCAGGAGTTTAGTGGGAAGTGTGCAGGGGAGCTTGGAACAAGCCCCTGCAATCACAAGGAGCCTGGTGGAGAATAAAACCTAAGTACAAATCCCTCCCTCATATCCTTGGGAAAGGCTGTTTGGACAGTTAAATAGCTGACAATTGCAGCTGAGACCTATCCTCCTAGTAAACTATCTAATAAACAGATAATAATAAACAGATAATTATCTACTTCTAATAAACTATCTCTAAATACTGTAAACAGCCAACAAAAACAGAATTAAGATAGAAAGTCAGCTGGGGAAGGGGCAAAGAGTGCCACATGTACGACTATTTGCCCCATGGGCAGAAGTCATGGGTGTGTGAAGGAGCTCCTGGCTCTCAGGGAACAAATTCGTTCCCTTTAGACCAAGGTGGTGGATCTGGAGAAGCTCAGAGAGACAGAGAGGCATGTGGACGAGACCTTCAGGGACGTGATAGAGGCATCCCACACCAGGGCTAGTAACTCCTCTGCTGTCAGGGAGAATGAAGGTCTTGGGCAAGGAGGACATTGGTCTGAAGAAGAGGGAAATGCTCCTTTAGAAAGGACCCCTTCCATGGATGATGAGACCATATTCTCTTGCACAGAGGATACTCCTCAGAGGGGTGGGGGGCTCCTTGTAGTGGGTGATTTGATCATTAAAGATATAGAGAGATGGGTTTGTGACCCGCGTGTTGACCGCACGGTGACTTGCCTGCCTGGTACGAAGGTTGCGGACATCACGCAGTGTCTAGATAGGCTCTTAGGCAGTGCTGGGGAGGAGACAACTGTCGTGGTGCACGTCGACACCAACGATGTGGGGAAATGTAGTCAGGAGGCCCAGGAAGCCAAATTTAGGCTGATAGGAAGTGTATTGAAGTCCAGGACCCACCCCCAAGGTAGCATTCTCAGAAATGCTACCTGTTCCACATGCAGGTATAGTGAAATAGGCAGAGCTGAGGGGTTTCAATGTGTGGATGAGACACTGGTGCCAGGAGGAGGGGTTTAGATTTGTTAGGCACTGGGACACATTTTGGGGGAAGCAAGGCCTGTACAAAAGGGACGGGTTGCACTTGAACCAAGATGGAACCAGATTGCTGGTGCTTAAAATCAAAAAGGTTGCAGAGCAGCTTTTAAAATGACGCCTGGGGAACAGCCGGTGGGAACTGGGCAGTATCCTGTTCAGTAAAAGCCATCCTTTAAAGTGTAAGGGTGCAAAGGATTCAGATAAAACAGAAAGGAGACAGAGCAGAACTGCATAAAGAAGAGACAGGAGCCTGTGCCAGCTGGTCAAAGAGTCAAAAGAAAGATAGCATACATCAGGTTGCGAGATTCAGCATATAGGTACTTATATGCCAATGTCAGAAGGGGAGAGGTGGGGCTGTAATAACGGGTGACTTCAATTACCCACACACAGTCTGGGTAAATTCACAGTCAGGTCATGATAAAGAGGTCAAATGTCTAGATATGCTGAATGACTGAGCCATAGAACAGTTGGTCTTGGAACCAACCAGAGAGAAGGCGACCTTGGACTTAATCCTGAGTGGCACCCAGGACCTGGTGTGTGATGTCAGTGTCATCGACCCTTTAGGGAACAATGACCATAGCGTGATCAAATTATTTATTTATTTTTATTTTATTTTTACATTTATATCCCGCTCTTCCTCCAAGGAGCCCAGAGCAGTGTACTACATACTTGAGTTTCTCCTCACAACAACCCTGTGAAGTAGGTTAAGCTGAGAGAGAAGTGACTGGCCCAGAGTCACCCAGCTAGTATCATGGCTGAATGGGGATTTGAACTCGGGTCTCCCCAGTCCTAGTCCAGCACTCTAACTACTACACCACGCTGGCTCTTCAGCATACATGTGGGGAGAGAATCACCAAGGAAGTCTAACACAGACACTTTGAATTTCAGAAGAGGAAACCTCTCCAAAATGAGAAGTATAGTGGAAAAAAAGCTGAAAGGGAAAATCAAATGAGTCACTTCACTCCAGAATACATGGAGTTTAATCAAAACCACAATACTAGAAGCCCAGTTAGATTGTATACCCAAAAGGAGGAAAGGTACCACTAAGTCCAGGAAGATGTCAGCATGGCTAACAGGTACCGTCAAGGAAGCCATAAAAGGGAAGAAGACTTCTTTCCGAAATTGGAAGGCTTGTCCTAATGAAGAGAACGGAAAGGAACACAAACTCTGGCAAAAGAAATGCAAGGCAACAATAAGGGAGGCAAAAAGAGAGTTTAAGGGACATTTAGCTAAAAGCATCAAGGGGGATTAACAAAAACTTCTTTAAATACAGGAAACCTGCCAGGGAGGTGGTTGGACTATTAGACAATGAGGGAGTGAAAGGAATTATTAAGGAGGATATGGAGGTTGCAGAAAAACTCAATGAGTTCTTTGCATCCATCTTCACAGCAGAGAATACTAAGTATATACCTGTTCCTGGAAGAGGCTTTTCGGGGATGGAGGCTAAAGAACTGAGTCAGATAGAAGTGACAAGAGATGATGTTCTAAACTGTCTAGAAAAACTGAAAACTAACAAATCACCAGGGCTGGATGGCATCCATCCAAGAGTCCTCAAAGAACTCAAATGTGAAATTGCTGACCTCCTTGCTAAAATATTTAACTTATCCCTGCAATTAGGATCTGCACCGGTGGACTGGAAAGTAGCATATGTAACACTGATCTTCAAAAAGGGATCTAGGGGCGATCCGGGAAATTACAGACCGGTTTGCTTAACGTCCATTCCAGGCAAATTGATGGAAAGCATCCTCAAGGGTAAAATTGAAAAGCACACAGAAGAACAGGCCCTGCTGGGAGTGAACCAGCATGGCTTCTGCAAAGGTAAATCTTGCCTCAAAAACCTTTTGGAGTTCTTTGAGAGTGTCAACAAATATGTGGATTAAGGTGATCCAGTTGACATCGTATACCTGGACTTCCAAAAAGCTTTCAACAAAGTTCCTCATCAAAGACTCCTGAGGAAACTTAGTGGTCATGGGATAAGGGGACAAGTACATGTGTGGATTGCTAACTGGTCAAAGGACAGGAAACAGAGGGTAGGTATAACTGGAGAGTTTTCACAATGGAGGGAAGTAAGAAGTGGGGTCCCCTAGAGATCTGTACTGGGACCGGTGCTTATTAATTTATTCATAAATGATCTAGAAGTAGGGGTAAGCAGCGAGGTGGCCATATTTGCAGATGATACCAAACTCTTTCAGGTAGTGAAATCCCAAACGGATTGTGAGCAGCTCCAAAAGGATCTCTCCAAACTGGGTGAGAGGGCGACAAAGTGGCAAATGAGGTTCAATTTTGGCAAGTGTAAAGTGATGCACATTGGGACGAAAAACCCCAACTTCAAGTATATGCGGATGGATAAATAAATAAATAAATAAATAAATAAATAAATAAATAAAGGAGCAAAGTGCGCTGATAGTTTATGAGGAATGAGTAACTGAAGCAACAAATACAATTCTAAAAACTGCCCTTCAAATGATGTATGCAAAGAAAGTATGTTAGAGTTACATTTGAGCTTACTGGCATAATTAGCGTTGCCAGATAGTGACTTTTACCCTGGATTCGTGACTATTTTCAACCCCCTCCAACTATTTCCATGTCGGAGGGGTGTCCAGAGTCCTGGAGCCAGCCAACATCTGCTGCCCGCACTGCACAGCAGCCAGTTATATGTTTCCATCACGGCTGCCATGGCAGCGCCTGCTGCTGCGTAAGCCAGCCACCAGCCAATCAGAGGCTCTCCCATGCATATGGAGAACCTGTTCCTCCCCCACCCCACTAAAAAAACAGGCCAGTGGCTTCGGTGGAAGTGTGCTTGTACATCACGCACAAACTGACATCAGCCAAGCCAGCAAGCAGCAGCCTCCCTGCCAGTGCTAGAAGTGCTTCTGCCACCCATAGTGCCTGCACACCACCACGATAAAGACAACACATCACCCACAGTCAGACTCAGAGGAATCTGAGTGATTCATGTGGAGAGTCATAGGAGAGGAGAGCTGGTCTTGTGGTAGCAAGCATGACTTGTCCCCATAGCTAAGCAGGGTCTGCCCTGGTTGCATATGAATGGGAGACTTGATGTGTGAGCACTGCAAGATATTCCCCTCAGGGGATGAAGCCACTCTGGAAAGAGCAGAAGGTTCCAAGTTCCCTCCCTGGCTTCTCCAAGTTAGGGCTGAGAGAGATTCCTGCCTGCAACCTTGGAGAAGCCGCTACCAATCTGTGAAGATAATACTGAGCTAGATATACCAATTGTCTGACACAGTATATGGCAGTTTCCTATGTTCATGTGGCAGCAGGAATGAATCCATTTGATGGCCACCAAGAGAGCCAAATGTTTGTAGCAGCAGTCTCATCCTTGGAGTGACTCACTTCTTTGTCTCTGCTCAGTCCAGGTCAGGAAAAACAGGGGGAGGGGGAGGCTGGTGTTGGAACTGTGGAGAAATGAGTGTGCATGTAGTGTTGTCCCCCCCCCCATTTTTCCTATTTTTATAAACTATTTTAGCAAAGTATGCATATAGTATATCAATTAGCATATACAAATTGTTATGCAAAGTGGAGATTTTTTTAGTGAACACCACCATTTCCACTTTTTTGGTGATGTATTTCAACTATTTTCACCATTTGGACCTGGCAAACCTAGGTACAATCCCTGAAAGCTAGTTCAGGTAGTATCACCTTCTTTTTTGAGCATACAGACTAATATTATTCATTCATTCAGTCTCTATACTGCCCTTCCAGAATGGCTCAAAGCGGTTACACTGAAAACCATTAAAAGCAATCAACAATTAAAATAGAAATTTTAAAAGAGCACAATTATAAAAGAACAACAACAATTAAACAGTCAGAACAGTTTTAAAACCCTAAAAAACCAGGTTACAACATTAAAACTATTTGCAACAATTAAAAAACCCTGGAAGGCCAGGCCAAACAGGTTTTGAGGGCTCTCCCAAAGTCCAATAAACAATTCAAATTATGGATTTCTGCAGGGAGTACATTCCACAGTCCAGGAGTGGCTACAGAGAAGGCCCACCTCTGAGTCGCCACCAGACATACCTGTGGTAATTGGAGATGGACCTCTTCAAACAACCTTAACCTGCGGTGGGGATCACGAAGAAGAAGGCACTCTCTAAGGTAACCTGGACCTAAGCCATGTTAATAAACTATGAAAGAGGGGAGAGCAAAGAACAAGTCATCATTGATGACTTTAAGATGGGAGGAATCCATTGGAAACAAAATCTCAAAAATGTGGAATTTAAATGTTCTCTGAGCACTTTCAATCTTCAACATCTTCTTCATTATGAGCCCCACCCACCACTGAGGACATCTGGAGAGGTCTGTCTCCAGCTGCTACCAGCTCGGCTGGCGACCACACAGGAACGGAACTTCTCGGTTGCTGCCCTAAGACTGTGGAATGGGCTCCCTATTGAAATACGATCCTTCCCATCTCTGGCAATTTTTAAAAAGCACTTGAAAACTCACCTGTTCATGCTAGCTTTGTCAGCTTTTTAATTTTTTAAAGTTTTAATCTGTGTTTGATTTTTAGATTGCCTAAATTGTTTTAAGATCTTTGTGTATATTTAATAAAATATAAAATATTTTATTATTATTAAATAAAATATTTATTATTATTAAATAATAAATAAATTATTATTAAATAAAATATAATAAATAGATTATTATTAAATAGAATATAAAATATAATAAAATATAACTTGTTTTATATTATTGGTAACTGCCCAGAGACAAAAGTTCAGGACAGTGTACAAATGTGATAGATAGATAGATAGATAGATAGATAGATAGATAGATAGATAGATAGATAGATAGATATCAAGAACAAAGACAGCTGAATGTGAGCTAGAAAATAGTTCAATGGGTCAGTATCTGCTTGCTGGTAACTGACAGTTCTAGAATTAAAGGCTTATTTTAAATCAAGGATTTATGTAGAAACACACACTAATCTAAATTTTAAAAGACATGCATATATAATTATGCAAAACATAGTCCAAACAAATAACAGGCTGCATTTTAATTGAATGAAATGATTTGTTGCTTTGAGAATGGATGTGTAACGCTGGAATTGCTGACTCAGAAATACTATTTTACCTACTATTAGTCTGTTAGAGTGACAGTTTTACACCAAGGTTTTACACCAGTTTTACACTACTAGGCAACTGTCCATACCAGTAGGAAGTAAAACACAAGCCTGGGGTGGCAGAGTTCTGAAAGAATATGTAGTACTTAACCCTGGAAGATACAGAACTTTACACAGTGAGTATTTATTGGGAACTGGGGAAGCAAATTAACAACTTTCCCTCAAACCCAAAACAACTTGGTATTAATCATACTAAATTATTAACATAAACTGAATTTAATTTCATCAATTTCTTGACAATGGATTCCATAGAGCTATGCTACCCCAGACATGCCCACTGCGTCTGACATCAGATGGGGGACATGATTTTGCTCACAAACGGGACCGTTTGCAAGCCAAATCGGCCAACGCTGCATTTGCTGCACAGCTGGAGCAACTCCGTTCTGTAGTATGATCAGCCAGAACTGCATACACTGATATTTAGGCAGGGATAGTTGCTTCGGCCGTGCTAAAAATGCAGCACTGGTCAGTTTCGATCCCAAACAGGGCCACGGGGCCCCATATGGGAGTGAAGCCATGCCCCCTATGTCTGATGTATGATGCAGGGGATGTGGCTAAACATACCCTGCATCATATGTTATACGCAGGGGCTGGGGCTGGGGAGGATGAGGCGGCGGCAGAACCCGGGCTGCCACTTGGCTCCCTCCGCACCTGCATAGCACATATAAGAGCACACATTACGAATCAAAGATAAAATAGAAAGCTGTTCTTGGCAGATGAATGATCATGGAGGAAGACAAAGTCAAGAGTACACAAGGGTGATAAGACATGTGACATTAAAATGTAATTGTAAAATATCATCTACCAAGTTAAAGGCTCCGTAACACAAAAAACAACTTAAAAACTATGAAAATTGAAAAGGACACTTTAAAGATTAATTATGGAAAGCTAAGATTTTCTTTTCTTTGGTAAAAACTACAGAAGAGAGAGATGAAGCAAAGTTACTGGATTGAAGAAATAATAATGTGCTTTCTGAGATTAAATAAAAAATAGGCTTATATGCAAATAATAATCCAATTCAGGACAAAAGTCTCTTCAAGAACTTTAACAAGAAAAGAAAATCTCATTAAACAATTGGCAATTCACAGTTTCCTCTAAATTAATGGAGCATACCTGAATTTAACTCTTTAAAATTGAGAAGGTTTTTGTTTTAGTGCCTGGCAGGCCTGAACCTAGGATTGCCAACTTCTGAATCAGCCCATGTAGCTAGCTGTCCCTTTAATAACAGTTGGATCTGAAGCAATTAGCTAGTGACCATATTTAACACTATACAATAAAAATCTTCACTGGCTGATTTCTGCATATCAGGCCTCTGTTAATGGGTCAGGTGGCAAGTTTACCTGAACCTTACTGTAATTAATAAAGACTGGCCATAGATGGTACTAGAGAGCTTTACTAAGTATAAAGGCTTCCCACTGCCACAAGCATTTTACTTCCTTCTCTGAGGATGACTTGTAACATCATCATTTGCTCCAGGCACCACAGACTGGTGTGCCAGATGATCTAAACTATATGAGATTTATATTTAACGCATGGAATAGTTGTGTGAAAGCAGCACAGCTTTTTGTACCTCATATCCTAATGAGCTGATTGTCAAGTAGTAACACATAAAGGGCACCCCCTTCCACTTCAATTAGGGGTTTGTCACCTTAAGTGGCACAAGGGAAATGCTTAACTAAGAAGCAGAAGGTTGCCAGTTTGAATCCCCGCTGGGAAACACCTATATTGGGCAGCAGCAATATAGGAAGATGCTGAAAGGCATCATCTCATACTGTGCAGGAAGAGGCAATGGTAAAGCCCCTCCTGTATTCTACCAAAGAAAACCACAGGGCTCTGTGGGTGCCAGGAGAAAAAATTGACTTGACAGCACTGGACTTGAGTTTACCTTTACTGGCCTTGTTAAAAAGGATAGTAACAGAGCATTTGCACAGTTGCACGAGAGCACTCTTGTAGACAGAACACCAGAAGAGTACTGGCTGAGATATGCTCAGTATCTCAGCCAGAATCATTCTACTGGGTACTGTTAGAATGTCGACTCCTAACATTCTTATACTACTTTGTCTTTGCATTACATTTATTGTGTGAAATGGCACTAGATTAAAAAGTTACACTGGGCAACAATCGTGTCTCTGATTTAACTGTGGAAGATATAAGGCAGGAACATTTTCATTGGAATAATCGGTGTGGATTAAAGCACCATTTCTAGCTGCAATTTAAAAGAAAGAAAGAAAGAAAGAAAGATTCTGCCCGCAGAATCAACATAAGAAATCGACAGAAAAGGAAAATACATGGGCATTTAATCAGAGATTTGCCTCTATCCCTGTTGCCTAGATCTGAAAACAAAGACCCCTCAAGAATGCAGTGCTATGCAGGCCTATACAAATGCATCATCTCTTTCTCCTTGCACCAGAATTAATGGAGAAGCAGGGTTAACGGTTGTTTCCTTTTAAGCTTATATTGAGATAAAGCACATAAACTTCCTTCCAAGGTAAAACTAAGATGGCTAATTAATACACATGCTGCTAGAACTACATGCAACCACATGCAACTAAATCAACTAAATCTATAGATCTATAGATAACCCATAGAGGCTCTTCTCTTTTAGCAATGAGTGCTTGATTTATAAAGCTGTAAGTGTAAGGGAATGGATACAAATATTTTAATAAAATAAATAAAATGAGTTAGCTTAGCACTTTTCCTTATGGTAAGTATTTATAGAATATTCACAGCCAAGTAGAAAAACCCAAATAGAAAACAACATGCATACACACTGCTTCAGTTATGAAGCATGTGTATACATTGAATACATGTACAAATTGCATCTTTCCATACAAATCACACACAAGAGCAATGAGCAAGTAAAGATCAGAACCCCAATTTGTATTATTTTAGCGAAAGGTAGTGATTTATTTGTACACACACCTATACAAAAGTAGTGATTTATTTGTACACACACACTGTTTTGTACACAGTATTGGTACTCTCGCGTATAAAATGTATTATAAGTAGCCATCATTACATTTAAACTGTTTCACTTCCTTCAGGATTCTGGAAAAAGCATGTTGATTAACATTTTGCAAAACAGAAGTGTATTTAAGAGACTAATTTTTAAAAATACAAGTTTAATTAATTGACCAATTATTTTGTTGGCATTCCTATTGAAATTATACTATTTGGTAAAGGTAAAGTGTCCCTTTGAGTCGATGTTGACTCCTGGCAACCACAGAGCCTTTGGTAGAATACAGGAGGGGTTTACCATTGCCATCTCCCATGCAATATGAGATGATGCCTTTCAGCATCTTTCCTATATCGCTGTATTATATACATATATACATACATATATATAAAATTAATAATAAAAAACAAATAAATTTATATATAAATTATATATGAGTGTGTGTGTGTGTGTTTCCCATAGTCTGGGAAACATACCAGCGGAGATTTGAACTAGCAACTAGATGTCAATGTTATATAAGCCCTCTTCAGATGTTATTCAAAGACACACTGTACTCACGTTCAGCATCTCAGACAGGGCCGGAAGAAACTTCATGTTATTCCTAACAAATAGTCTAACTATAGACAATACACTATTCTAAGAAATGCTGTAATGTACAGCAGCTCAAATGGGACCAGAAGTCCTGCCCTGGCCCTGTAACTCATCCCTACAACCTGCTGCTCACAATTACAGTGATATTGCAGTGATGGAAGCACCTGCCACCACGGACGCAGCATTCACCTCTTCAAGAGAACACAGCTGTACTTCTGAGCAGCGGGCTGCAGGAGTGAAGGACTGAGGGCTAGGACAGGACTTCCAGGCCCATTTGAGATGCTGTACATGAGTACAGCATCTCTTTGGATAATGTCTGAAGGAGGCTATAGACATACTGTTTGTTAGAGATAATATGATGTTTCTTCCCTTTCACAGTTCACATTTGAGAGAAGTATTAGAAACATATTTAGGCCTCAACCTCCTTTGCTGGCTTAAAGAATTATTTTAAAGGAAAGCTGTATGGTGAGCAAAATGCTCAACCTTTACTTTACTACAAGTACTTGAAATACATCAGGAATTAAAGTTCCTTAGTTTTGCCATGTGATGGCAGAAACTGGAGACAGCAGCTATAAATCAATGTTGGGACACTTCATCTCCATTCATTATTCTATCCATTTTCAAATCATTGTAGCCTTGATTCTCTATTTTGATGACTGTGTGATATTTGTAGTAGTCCTGCCATTGACAGAGTCAGTAAAATTTACTCAATCGTTTCAACCTTCCCAATAAACATATCAAACAGAAAAGTACAAGCTCTCTCCAAAGTAGTTATTGGCAGCAACATAGTGTTCAAGGTTAACTTGGCGAATGTAGACGAGATAATGGGCACAAAAAGTACGACATTACTATGAAGATTTGACTTTTGACAAATGTAATAAATAAATAAATTATTTATTTATTTAAAACACAGTTAAAACCCAACATAAAAAGTATTAAAATTATAAAATCCTGTGTGAATAAATATGTCTCCAGTGCCTTTTTAAAAGTTGCCAGAGATGGGGAGGCTCTTATTTCAACAGAAAGCACATTTTAAATCCCAGGGGAAGCAATGGAGAAGGCCTGTCCCCAAGTAGCCAACAGACAAGCTGGTGGCAACCGCAGATGAACCTCTCCAGATGATCTCAAAGGGCGATGGGGATCATGGTGAAGAAGATATTCTCTTAAATACCCAGGGCCTAAGCTGTTTAGGGCTTTATAGGTAATAAGCATCACCTTGTATTTTGCCTAGAAACTTATCGGCAGCCAGAGTAGCTCTTTCAACACAGAAGTAATATAGTCTCTCCAAGATGGCAAAAGCCATCCTTTAAAGTGTGAGGCTGCAAACAATTCAAATAAAACAAAAGCAGAACCGCATAAAGAGCAGACGGGAGCCTGTGCCAGCAGGTCAAAGAGTCAAAAGAATAGCATACATCAGGGGAGAGATTCAGTGTATATAGGTGCTTGTATGCCAATGCCAGAAGCCTCCGAGCCAAGATGGGTGAGCTGGAGTGCTTGGTTGCTAATGCAGAAATAGACATAGTGGGCATAACAGAAACATGGTGGAACAGTGAGAACCAGTGGGACACTGTTATCCCTGGGTATAAACTCTATAGAAAGGACAGGGAGGGGCGCCTTGGAGGAGGAGTAGCACTGTATGTTAAAGAAGGGATAGAATCTAACTAAGTGGACTGGAGTCCTCCACAGAAACCCTGTGGGTGATTATACAAGGCCGGAAAGGAAATGTGCTACTGGGGACGTGCTATCACCCTCCAGATCAAAACCCTGACAGTAACTGGGAGTTGCAGGAGGAAATCAGGGAGGCGTCAAGGAGAGGCAGGGCTGTAATTATGGGTGATTTCAACTACCCACACATAGACTGGATAAATTCACATACAAGTCTGGACAAAGAGGTCAAATTTCTAGATACGCTAAATGACTGTGCCCTAGAACAGTTGGTCATGGAACCGACCAGAGAGAAGGCAACCTTGGATCTAATTCTGAGTGACACCCAGGACCTGGTGCGTGATGTCAGTGTCATCGACCCTTTAGGGAACAGTGACCACAGTGCCATCAAATTCAGCATACATGCGGGGAGAGAATCACCAAGGATGTCTAACACAGATATTTTGAATTTCAGAAGAGGAAACTTCTCCAAAATGAGGAGTATGGTGAAAAGAAAGCTGAGGGGGGAAATCAGGAGAGTCTCTGAGTGCATGGGGATTACTCAAACACAATACTAGAAGCCCAGTTAGATTGTATACCCAAAAGGAGGAAAGGTACCACTAAGTCCAGGAAGATGTCAGCATGGCTAACAGGTACCGTCAAGGAAGCCATAAAAGGGAAGAAGACTTCCTTCCGAAATTGGAAGGCCTGTCCAAATGAAGAGAACGGAAAGGAACACAAACTCTGGCAAAAGAAATGCAAGGTGACAATAAGGGAGGCAAAGAGAGAGTTTGAGGAACATTTAGCCAAAAGTATCAAGGGGAATAACAAAAACTTCTTTAAGTACATCAGAAGCAGGAAACCTGCCAGGGAGACAGTTGGACCATTAGACAATGAGGGAGTGAAAGGGATTATTAAGGAGGATATGGAGGTTGCAGAGAAGCTAAATGAGTTCTTTGCATCTGTCTTCACGGCAGAGGATACTGAGCATATACCTGTTCCTGAACCAGGCTTTTTAGGGATGGAGGCTAGAGAGCTGAGTCAGATAGAAGTGACAAGGGATGATGTTCTAAACTGTCTGGAAAAACTGAAAGCTAACGAATCACCAGGGCTGGATGGCATCCATCCAAGAGTCCTCAAAGAACTCAAATGTGAAATTGCCGACCTCCTTGCCAAAATATTTAACTTATCTCTGAAATCGGGCTCTGTACCAGAGGACTGGAGAGTAGCAAATGTAACACCGATTTTCAAAAATGGATCCAGGGGCGATCAGGGAAATTACAGGCCAGTTAGCCTAACGTCAGTTCCAGGCAAATTGATGGAAAGCATCCTCAAGGGTAAAATTGTAAAGCACCTAGAAGAGCAGGCCCTGCTGGGAGTGAGCCAGCATGGCTTCTGCAAAGGTAATCTTGCCTCACCAACCTTTTGGACTTATTTGAGAGTGTCAACGAGTGTGTGGATCGAGGTGATCCAGTTGACATAGTCTACCTGGACTTCCAAAAAGCTTTTGACAAAGTTCCTCATCAAAGACTCCTGAGGAAACTTAGCTGTCATGGGATAAGGGGACAAGTACATGTGTGGATTACTAACTGGTTGAAAGACAGGAAACAGAGGGTAGGTATAAATGGAGAGTTTTCACAATGGAGGGAACTAAGAAGTGGGGTCCCCCAGGGATCTGTACTGGGACCGGTGCTTTTTAATTTATTCATAAATGATCTAGAAGCAGGGGTAAGCAGAGATGTGGCCAAATTTGCAGATGATACCAAACTCTTCCGGGTAGTGAAATCCCAAACGGATTGTGAGCAGCTCCAAAAGGATCTCTCCAAACTGGGGGAGTGGGCAACAAAATGGCAAATGCGGTTCAATGTTAGCAAGTGTAAAGTGATGCACATTGGGACGAAAAACCCCAACTTCAAGTATATGCTGATGGGATCCGAGCTGTCGGTGACGGACCAGGAGAGGGATCTTGGGGTTGTGGTGGACAGCTCGTTGAAAGTGTTGACTCAATGTGCAGCAGCTGTGAAAAAGGCAAATTCCATGCTAGGGATCATTAGAAAGGGGATTGAAAATTTATTTATTTATTTATTTTTACATTTCTATACTGCCTTTCATTAAAAGAAAACCCCAAGGCGGTTTAATAAAATAAAACGGCTAACATTATAATGCCCTTATACAAAACTATGGTGCAACCACACTTGGAGTACTGCGTACAATTCTGGTCACCACATCTTAAAAAGGACATTGTTGAACTGGAGAAGATACAGAAGAGGGCAACCAAGATGATCAGGGGCCTACAGGTGAAACTCGGAAAATTAGAATATCGTGCAAAAGTCCATTAATTTCAGTAATGCAAATTAAAAGGTGAAACTGATATATGAGACAGACGCATTACATGCAAAGCGAGATAAGTCAAGCCTTAATTTGTTATAATTGTGATGATCATGGCGTACAGCTCATGAAAACCCCAAATCCACAATCCCAGACAATTAGAATCCACAATCCCCAAATCCACAATCCCAGACAATTAGAATATTACATGGAACCAAGAAGACAAGGATTGTAGAATAGAACAATATCGGACCTCTGAAAAGTATACAGTGTACTGTGCTTGATTGGCCAGCAAACTCGCCTGACCTGTCCCCATAGAGAATCTATGGGGCATTGCCAAGAGAAGGATGAAAGACATGAGACCAAACAATGCAGAAGAGCTGAAGGCCGCTAATGAAGCGTCCTGGTCTTCCATAACACCTCATCAGTGCCACAGTCTGATAGCATCCATGCCACGCCGCATTGAGGCAGTAATTGCTGCAAAAGGGTAGTACCAGTTGCAGGGGAGTAATGGCAGGAGAGAGGGCACTCCCTCAACTCCTGTCTGTGGCTTCCAGCGGCATCTGGTGGGCTACTGTGCAAAACAGGATACTGGACTAGATGGGCCTTGGGCCTGATCTAGCAGGGCTGTTCTTATGTTCTTATGTAGATGACCCAGAGACCAACCTGGCCGCCGCATTCTGGACCAACTGCAGTTTCTGGTATGTACAAAGGCAGCCCAACACAGAGCATATTACAGTAGTCCAGCCTGGAGGTTACCAGCATATGTACCACCATTCTGAGGTCATTCATCTCAAGAAATGGATGGAGATGGTATATCAGCCAAAGCTTCTGTCCACTGCCTCAACCTGGGACACACAGGGAGAGGTTTGGATCCAGAAGCACCCCCAGATGGCATACCTTCACCCCCGGACTATGTCTTTACCTACTGCCAACTTACTTATTTATTTAAGTGCAATTTTACATAGCCCAATATATACATACCTGGGTGATTTACACACTAAAATCAAAATTTAAAGCAACCAATACTAATAAAACATTAAAATGATAATTTAAATTCTCAATATAAACTTTAACAAGGCCTAACTAAATGTCTTCAGCTGTTTCTTAAAAACCAGCAGAGAGAGGAAGGCCCTGATACTATTTGGGAGTGTGTGATGTTTTGAGAGTCCTGGGGCAGCCCTAAAGAAGGTCTCGTTTTGTCATCACCAAATGAGCCGATGGCAACTGCAATTGGACCTCCCCCGATGATATTAACAGGAAGTGGGGTTCATGCAGAAGGAGGTGCTCTCTTAAATCCCTTGGACCCAAACTATTCAGGGATTTGTAGGTCATAATCAGCACTTTGTATTTGGCCCAGAAACAACAAAAAGCTCCTGGCTTCCTTACATTATCATCCCTAATCCTCTAACGAAGTAAGTCAAAGCCTTGAACCCTGAACAAGATTTGATTTCATACATGAAAACATGAAAACTGGCAATATCTGAACATTGCAAGGTTCAGCTGAACATCATGCTAAGTTAATGATGATATGTTCAGAATGGGGTGACCTATGCATGCAGAAAAAAGCTGTTTCTATATTTTTATTATATGAAGATAAAATTCCCCTGGTATATTGGTATCATTTTGAGACACCTTTCAATCTGTGACTCCATTGTTTAGCTGTACTGTGTTAAAGCTACTTTCCTAAAAGTGCACAGCTAACCACTTCTGAAGCACTTCAACTGAGCCCACCTTGTCTCCTGGTAGAACAGGGGTAGGGTCAGGCATTACATATAAATCACTGTTGCCAAAGCTACCGGGCAGAGTCAGAGAAACAGAATTCAGAGAGGATAGGCTATTGTCCAAAGCTTGTGGCCCTCAATTGCTCAGAATGGCCTTTGGCCCCAACTTCCATTAAATTTCACATATCTTCACTGATACAGTTTGTAATAAATTCTGAAAAAATCTTGTTTCTCATACAGCATTGCTCTCTCTTCCATTAATGTTTATTGTTTAAAGATTCCAAGCGAGGCCTTATTCTCCTTCTGATATTTGTTCATCACATCCACGTGCAAACCTATGAAAAAATAGAGCCCCTATTGTGTTTTCTGCAGAACCAGTGTAGATGATATATAACCAGAATAACTGGTAATCACAAATCATTAATTGTGATACCGTTTTAAAAAATAAACTGCAGACAAAAAGGTTCCAACACATTCACAACCCTTTTTTTACCTCTTGCTTCTTCCAACTGTTTTATTGTCAAACAAGATTAAAAAACTGTAGAGCAATGTATTTTTTTAAAGGGGTACTTTGTGGGGTAGTGCAAGGATGATGACAATTGCACAGTTTCACAGTAATTGGACTAATCAAAGCTATATAATGTTACCATTGTGAGTAAAGTAGTCCTGCTCATTAGCCCATTACAAAAGAATTACTGTAAATTCAGCCTACGTGCAGCATCACTTCCTGTGCAAACAAACATAGATAATACAACAAGCTTGAAACTTTTCCAAGCTGGCAGACTGGCAACACAAATTATACAGAGAAACAGAAAGCTTTCACTAGATTCAATAGAGCTTGGAGCGTAAGAATGATTAAATGTTTCTGTACACAAGTACACATCACAATAATGAATCAGACTAAAATTTTCCAAGAAGAAACTCAACTGCACCAGCTGGCTTCTTCACACAGCAGTATTATAATGTAAAATGATGACATTCTAAATAGCCTCATTTCCAACTTTTGTGCAATCTGTCTAAAACATGCCGAGGGCAGAGGAGGGAGAGGGAGAGAGAGAGAAGCAACACTCATCACATAACTGCAAATGAATAAGAAAAAGAAACCCATCTTTATTTTTCCTTATTTATTCTAAGGCAGGGGACCATACTGTGATCCATTTTACAGTGTAATCCAATACTACTTTAATAATAAGAAAGATTTGGTCCTGTAAATTATGGCTGTAGTTATGAAGCAGACGTGCATATATTTTACACTTCAACTAGAATATCTGTACAACTTTGAAAAGAAAAACCACACATTTCCATAAGACTGTTCAGGGTTATCAGAGGTTAATATCTGCACTTTTCTACGTGCTTAAGTCAACTAAGTTCAATGACTGGTGGCAGGATGGCAGGCAGAATCAGGAACCCTGAATGAACAGAGGAGGAGGAACATTATTTAGAGGTTTGTTCTCTCATTAGTGGCTGATTATTTCTCCATCTTCTTGTGTACTGGTACAATTTTTTTTAAAGAAAAGAGCCAATGAAGTATTCACACACACACATACACATTCAATCTACAACTGTAATATTATGTCTTGCATTGTGCATGGCAGCTTGAAAGATCAAGAAACTATGTCATACAACATCAAAAATTCTGATTTGCTTAACCTGCTAAAGTGCTTAACTGATAGTAATAGCAGCAAGTAAGCATTTATATTGTGGGAATTTTAAACAATTCATCCAAAATAAGCCTTATTAATCTTGAAAAACTATAGTTTGCCAGTATAGTTAAGATGAGGAGTTGTTACAACATTCTGCCATTATAAGAACATTTTATTGCCTATACAATCAAAAGTATGCATCCAATCATGGTGAAATATTGCACATATCATGTAGGGGAAAAGAGACACCACCCCTCCAAATTTGGTGCGAATCTGTTGTGAAATGGCTGAGATACAGCAAATTAAATCTTTAACTCTTGAAAAGAGAAATCAAAATGTTGGCAACCTTTTTCTGGCACAGATAATGTATCTTTTTAAATCTTTGATGTGTCTTTACTATTCCACCAAAATCTAACTCCATATTGGACTGGTGCCTTTTGCTGGTCTGAAATACATCCATCCAGTAGTTTCTGAATAATAATTAGGGGAAAATAACTAAGGGACAGATAACTGATTCTACCCACTGAGAATTCAAGGATTGAAACTGTCCATAGCATCCAGTGCAGGTTATTTCTGGGCTACAGCTGGAAAGGTGGCACACTGGGGAAATGCTGTGCCTTGTACAGATTCATCAGGCAGAAATTCATCCGGGGCATCTCTAGGAAATTATTGGGGAAGATGCATTTGCTGAATTTCTGCCTGTATGCATCCCCCAGCCCGTGCCAGCCCAATGACCAGCTGAGAGATCAAGGCAAAGTGTGGCTGCATACAGCCTCATTTGTAAAACAGCTTTATAGAGAACATGGTTTAAATGGCACGGAAGTTAAGATGGGCACCTTAACTTGGAATATGTATGCTTTTTAGAGTATGAATCAAAATGTAAAGCCATCTTAACTGATCTTAAACGCAAAGTTTTGTATGACTGAATCTAAATGGAGCATAATCACAATTACATAACAGGTAGAATCCAAAGAGCATTTATATAATGTAGGAATGTGCACAAACCATTATTTGAGCACTTTGGGGAAAATTTGGAAGGGAACTTTAAGTAAAAGGAGAGCAGGTCCTTACCTGCTCTCTGGCATCCCATTCAGTTTCCTGCTGAGGCAGCATACCTCCCAATATCCTCCAGCATGGCGCCAGCATGCACATGACATCCACACATTTAGCTACCTACTGGGGCATCCACGCATGCACACATGGGATCCGCACATGCACAGATGCCATGTGCATACTTGCACCATGCCGAGGGTTATTGGGAGATGTGCCACCCCAGCAGTAAGCTTAATGGGGCAGCAGAGAGCAGGTAAGGTCCTGCTCCACTTTTCCCCCGGCAGCAGCTTCTCCAAGGTTGTAGGCAGGAGTCTCTCTCCACCCTATCTTGCAGATGCCAAAAGAAGGAACTTGGAACCTTCTACATTCAAGCATGCAGGTGCTCTTCCCAGATGGGCCCATCCCCTAAGGGGAGTATCTTATCACTGCTAACTTATTTCATTATTTTATTTTATACATTTATATAGCACCCAAAACACAAGTTCTCTGGGCAGTTTACAGGACAGTAAAAACAGCCAACAAAAGATTAAAACATTTCAACCATTAAAATAAAAAAGTTAAAATTATTAAAACACAATTAAAACAGTATCTAATTAAAAGCCTGGGTGAACAAATGCATCTTGACTGCCCTTTTAAAAGTTGTAAGAGATGGGGAGGCTCTTATTTCAGCAGGAAGAGTGTTCCAAAGCTTTGGGGCAGCAATGGAGAAGGCCTGTCCTTGAATAGGCACCAGAAGAGCTGGTGGCAACTGTAGATTAACCTCTCCAGAAGATCTCTGTGGGCAGTGTGGTTCATAGTGAAGAAGATGTTCTCTTAAATACCCAGGGCTCAAGCTGTTTAGGGCTTTAGGTTATAACCAAAACTTTGTACTCTACCTGGAAACTTACCAGCAGGCAGTTTAGATGTTTTAAGATAGGAGTGATATGGTCTCCCCGAGATGACCCAGAGATGAATCTGGCCGCCACATTCTGGACTAACTGCAGTTTCTGGACTATGTACAAAGGCAGCCCCACATAGAGTGCATTGCAGTAGTCAAGTCTGGAGGTGACCAGCAGATGTACTACAGTTCTGAGGTCACTTATCTCAAGAAGTGGACGCAGCTGGCATATCAGCCAAAGCTGATAAAAGGCACCTCTGGCCACTGCCTCAACCTGAGACACCAGGGAGAGTTTGTGTCCAGAAGTACCCCCAGACAGCATACCTTTTTCTTCTGGGGAGTGTGATCCCATCCAGAATAGGCAGATCAAAATCATCTCCCGAGTTCCGACCTCGCACATTAAGTACCTCTGTCTTATCTGAATTCAGTCTCACCTTGTTACCTCTCATCCAGCCCATCACTGCCTCCAGCAGGCATTTAGGGAGGTTATGCCTTCTCCTGATGATGTTGACATGGAGAAATAGATTTGGGTGTCATCAGCATACTGATAACACCCTGCACCAAATCTCCTGATGATCTCTCCCAGCGGTTTCATGTAGATGTTAAACAACATCGGAGACAATATGGAGCCCTGAGACACACCATACCAAAGTACAGTTTTTGAAGAATAACAGTCCCCAAGAGACACCATCTGGAACCTGCCCGAGAGATAGGAATGGAACCACCGCAAATCAGTGCCGCCCACCCCCAACCCCCTCAGACACTCCATAAGGATACTATTGCCGATAGTATCAAAAGCCGCTGAGAGGCCCAAAAGGACCAACAGAGTCACACTTCCTCTGTCAACTGCCAATTGGAGATCATTCGTCAGGACAACCAAGGCAGTCTCCACCCCATAGCCCACCCGAAAGCCAGTCTGAAACGGGTCTAGATAATCAGTTTCATCCAAGACTGCCTGGAGTTGGGAGGCCACCAGCCTCTCAATTACCTTGCCTAGCCATGGAAGGTTGGAGACAAGCCTGGAATCCAGGGCAGGCTTCTTCAGAAGTGGTCTAATAATTGCCTCCTTAAAGACAAAGAGGCATCTTGCCCTCCCTCAGAGAAGGATTTATCATCTTTACCAGGCCTTCTACAAAAACTTCCCTGCAGATAGTATTAGCCACATCGGGCAAGGGTCAAGAGAACAGGTGGTAGGCCGCATTGCTCCAAGTAGCTTGTCCACATCCTCACGAGTCACAAACTGAAACTGATCCAGCCTAACAACGTAAGAGGAGTCTCTGGACACCTCCGATTCAGACACTGCAGTAATTGTGGAGTTTGAATCCAAGTTGGCCGGAATACGAGAGATTTTATTGATTTATTGATTGTTGCATTTATATACCGCCTTTCATTAAAAACAATCTCAAGGTGGTTTCCAAAAGTTAAAAAACATACAATAAAATGACAATAAGAATATTAAGCTAAAAATATAAAAACAAACCAAATGTAAAATCTATAAAATACAAGCATAAAAAACTATACACAGGTTAAAAAAACACATAGAAGCAGCAATAAAAAGAATCATGTAAAAGCCTGGATAAAAAGCCAAGATTTAACAAGCTTTCTAAAAACTGTGATGGAGTCTGAGGAGCGAATGGCCACTGGGAGAGCATTCCAGAGTCTGGGGGCAGCAACAGAGAAGGCCCTGTCCCGAGTGCAAGACAGCCGAGCCTCCCTCATTGTTGGCACCCAGAGCAGAGCCCCCTCAGATGACCTCGTCGAGCAGGCAGCAACCCTTGGGAGTAGGCAGTCCCTCAGATACCCCAGGCCCAAACCGTTTAGGGCTTTAAGGTCAAAACCAGCACCTTGAATTGGCCCCAGAAACTAACCGGCAGCCAGTACAACTTTTTCAGAATGGGTGTGATGTGCTCCCATTAGGCAGCTCCAGATAAAACCCTAGTTGCCGCGTTTTGCACTAGCTGCAGTTTCCGCATATTCTTCAAGGGCAGCCGCACATAGAGCGCGTTACAGTAATCCAGCCATGACGTGACTAAGGCATGGGTAACTGTGGCCAGATCTGCCTTCTCTAGAAAGGGACGTGCAAAGGCACCCCTGGCCACCATCGCCACGTGAGCTTCCAAAAGCAGAGCCAAGTCCAGTAGTACCTCCAAGCTGCATACTTGCTCCTTCAAGGGGAGTGCAACCCCATCCAGAACCGGTAAAATCTCCTCATCCCGATTGGCTCTCCTACTGACCAACAGTACCTCCGTCTTGACCAGATTCAATTTCAGTTTATTAGCCAACATCCAACCCATCATGGCCTCCAGCCCCTGATTCAGGACATCCACCACCTCCCCAGGATCAGATGACAAGGAGAGATATTGCTGAGTGTCATCCGCATATTGCTGACAACTCAGTCCAAGTCCCTGGATGACCTCTCCCAGCGGTTTCATGTAGATGTTAAATAGCATGGGGGACAAGACCGAACCCTGTGGGACCCCACAAGCCAGTGGCCATGGAGCCGAGCAGTAGTCCCCCAGCACCATGTTCTGGACCCACCCCTCAAGAAAGGACTAGAACCACTGCAACGCAGTACCTTCGACTCCCATATTCTAGAGGCGGCCCAGAAGGATACCATGGTCGATGGTACTGAATGCCACTGAAAGGTCCAGCAGAACCAACAGACACGCACTCTCCCTGTCTATAGGGGTGTGCAATTCGGATTTTCAGTGTTTCGATTCGGATCCAAATCGAAACACCTCCGATTCATTTTGTATCCAAATCTGGCCCTTCCGAATCACCACCGATTCAGATCCGAATTAATCTGAAACCGAATCGATTCAGATAAAAAAAAGGATCCTGGGGCCAAAAGAGTGGGGTGGGGTGGTAGTACCTAATGGGTGGAAGCTCCCACCCAAATTGCAGAGGGATTGGCCAAAGGGCTGATTCTTGGTGAATTTTTGAAGTTTTAGTGTCTTTGGGGCAGATTGGGGGCATAATGTGGGATCTGGGCCAAAAGAGTGGGGTGGGGTGGTAGTGCCTAATGGGTGGAGGCTACCACCCCAATTGCAGAGTGATTGGGCAAAGGGCTGATTTTTGGTGACTTGTTGAAGTTTACGCGTCTTTAAGGTTTTCCCCGATTAGGTATAATGGAGGGTTTATCGCTTCACATCAGGGGGAAAGGGGTGGCCTAGAGCAGTGTGGGGTTGGTGGTAGTGCCAGGTAGGGGCAAGGAAGCTACCTGAATTTTTTCAAAGGATTTGGGAAGAGGGCTGATTTTTGGTGAATTGTTGAAGTTTATGCGTCTTTAAGGTTTTTCCTCATAAGGTATAATGGAGCTTTCAGAAGCCCCATAAGTGCACTTGGGGTGTGCTGGGGTGGCCCAGAGTAAGTGGTGGTGTAGTGCACATAGGGTGCCAACCACCCCCATGGGTTTCTAACCCATGGGGCACAGGGTTCTGTTGTTTCTGAGGTGTTCTGAGTGTAGATTCTGTGATAGCAAATGAGAGTGGATTCATGGTGTCTCATTGAAAATCTCATTTGCAAACCCATTTTGACGGAAGTTCATTCGTTGGATGTCTTTCTCCCGCTTTCCGCTTACTCACCAGCCACCCCATTAGCTGAACCTGCGCAGAATAATTGGGCCCCCAATCTGAAGGCTAGGCAACTCATTCCCCACCGCTCGCAAAGCAGGCGAACTTCGCGGTCCCTCAGTCCTCATTACCGGCTCCTTGAGGGCGCTCCTTAGATTCTCCCTCCCTGTTGTCTTCCTCCACAGATTGCCTCCTTTCTTCCTCCTTTTCCCTGCCTCAGCCTTTCTGCCTTTCTTCCTCTGTTCCCTGAGTCTGCCAATTCACTGTTTCCTAATATGCTGGGCGATTCCCATCAGCCTCCCTTCTTCCTCTGTCTCTGTTCCCCAAGTTTGCTGGAGTTTGCCATTCCTCGAGTCCCGCCAGCCTCCCTCACTGCTGCTGCCTTCCAAGTCAATAGCTTCAGGCATCCGCACGGCTCCAGATGTAGTCCTCAACTCGGTCGTCCATAAGCGATTTTTATATATATATATATATATATATATATATATATATATATATAATAATAATAATAATAATAATAATAATAATAATAATAGTTGCCAAAAAATTTGCTCAGGCATTGAAATATGTAAATACTGCACTTGCAGAAATAACAACCAATAATTTGCAAGAAACAAACCAACTAATGTACAGTGCAGCAACAATAACAACACAAGAGATCAAATATAAGATCAGTGGATATAATGTTAAAAGAAAGAACCACCTGTTAAAAAAGAAAGTAGTATATCACCTAAATGGAAGATTAGATTAGAAAATAAAATTACCAGGCTTAGATCAGATGCTAGTAAATATTGAAAGATATGAAAGATAAGAAGCTGAAAAATGAAAACACCAAACAGTATCTGATCCAAAAATTACAACTAGATTCAAGGAAACTTAGAGAAGTACAGGAAATAATAAAGCAGCAAATAACAGCAGTGTCAAAGAAGATTAGCAGATATGAAGCCAGAATTACACAACACAGGCAGAATCTCCAATTCCAGTCAAATCAGAGACGTTTCTACCAAAGCACAGAAGGAGAAACTGCAAGAAACATAGAAACACCAAATTAAGAAGAAACAGTGCAATTCTGGGGGAAATTACTGGACAATCCAATAGATTGTAATAAAAAAGCAGGCTGGGTAAAAGAGGTCAAAAAATGTAACCAACAAATGCAAGATCTAATAAGAACACCAGAATTAATGAGTGAAAGAGCAAAGAAAATTAAAAACTGGACTGCACCAGGCGACGATGAACTGCATGGCTTTTGGCTTAAATACCTAACAACCCTTCAGAAACAACTATCAAAACAGTTCAATCACGTTTTGCAAGGAGGTGATATTGAGCAATGGCTAACAACTGGGAAAACTCATCTCATAATGAAAGACCCAGCAAAAGATGCAGTTCCAAGTAATTATAGACCGATAACCTGTCTGCCAACCATGTTCAAATTATTAACTGGAATAATAGCAGATGAAGTGATGCAACACTTATTAACTAAATAACAGCTTCCAGTTAAACAGAAAGGAAATTGCCTGAACACCAGAGGCACAAAAGACCAGCTGCTGATTGAGTGTTGCATGGATTGACTACAAGAAGGCCTTCTACTCATTGCCTCATACATGGATACTAAAATGTTTAGAAACAACTGGTGTCAGCAAAAACATCTACATCTACATCTACATCTACATCTATCTACACACACACACACACACACACACACAATGAGCATGTGCGGAACACAGTTAACAATCAAGGACGAAACAATTAGACAGGTTGGCATTAGAAGAGTTATTTTCCAAGGGGACTCACTATCCCCTCTGTTGTTTGTAATCGCCATGAACCCACTTTCACAGGACTTGGATAACAAACAGCTAAAACATCAAGTAAAATAAACCATCTGCTGTAAATGGACAATCTGAAGTTGTATGGAAAGTCCCAGTCAGAAATCGAATCACTGATAAACACTGTCCATATATTCAGTAGTGATATAGCAATGGAGTTTGAACTAGACAAGTGTGCTGCATTAATAATGAACAGAGGGAAAATAACAAAAACAGAAGGAATAGAACTGCCCAATATAAGCAACATCAAGGACCTGGATGAGAAAGAACATTAAAAATACTTGGGTATTTTCCAGGCTGATAACATCGCACACACTGAAGTTAAAAGAAAAATTGGAAGTGAATACATCAGGAGAGTTAGAAAAATCCTAAAGTCCAAACTCAATGGCGGGAACACCATACAAGCCATAAACACCCGGGCTATACCTATTATCAGATACACTGTATGAATAATAGACTGGACCCGGGCAGAGCTAGAGACGCTAGATCTTAAGACCAGGAAAATCATGACCATCAATCATGCTCTACACCCCTGCAGTGATGTCGATAGGCTATACCTCCCTTGCAGCTCAGGTGGAAGAGGAATGCTGCAAGTCCATCAAACAGTAAAGGAAAAGAAAAGAAGCCCTGAAGAATATATCAAGGACAGTGAAGAAGATGCACTTAAAATGGTCAATAACGAGAAACTATTCAACACCAATGAAACAAAGCAGGCCTACAAGAAAGAACAAGTCAAGAATTGAGCAGAAAAACGGAAAAATAAACCACTGCATGTTCAAAATTTGCACAATGTAAGTGGAAAATCGGACATCACCAAGACCTGGCAATGGCTTAAGAATGGCAACTTGAAGAAAGAAACAGAGGGTTTAGTACTGGCTGCACAAGAACAGGCACTAAGAACAAACGCAGTAAGAGCAAAAGTCTAAAAATCCACCACAAACAGCACGTGCCGCCTTTGTAAAGAAGCAGATGAAACAGTGGACCACCTAGTCAGCTGCTGTAAAATGATTGCACAGACTGCCTACAAACAAAGGCATGACAAGGTAGCAGGGAAGACACATTGGAACATCTGCAAAAAATACAAGACACCAGTAGCCAAAAATTGGTGGGAACATAAAACTGAAAAAGTTGTAGAACATGAAGATGCAAAAATATTATGTGACTTCCAGCTACAAACAGACAAACATATGCCACACAATACACCAGATATAACTGTAGTCCAGATGAAAGAAAAACAAGTCATAATCAACATAGCAATACCAGGAGATAGCAGAACAGAAGAAAACGAAATAGAAAAATAACAAAATACAAGGATCTACCAATTGAAACTGAAAGGCTGTGGCAGAAGAAGAACAAAATAATCCCAGTAGTAACTGGTGCCCTAGGTGCAATCCCAAAATAATTTGAAGAGCACCTCAACACCATAGGGGCCACAGAAATCACCATCAGCCAATTACAAAAAGCAACTACTGGGAACAGCCTATATTTTGTGGTGATATCTATAATAACAACAACAATATTGATAATAAAATTCAGCCATCCCAGGTCGTTGGGAGGACTCGATATCTGGATAAAACAAACCAGTCAGTAACACCTGTCTGACTGTGTAAACAAGAAATAATAATAATAAACAACTTTACTGGGAACAGCCTACATTTTGCGGCGACACCTATAACAACAACACTATTGATAACAAAATTCTGGCATCACAGGTCCATGGGAAGGACTCGATGTCTGGATAAAACAAACCAGTCAATAAGGTCTGTTTGACTGTGCAAACAAGAAATAATAATAAAAATATTTATAACCCACCCCTCCAGTACACTACTGCTCGGGGTGACTCACAACACATAAAACAGATACAATATAAAGTAAAAGGCTAATAAAAATAAACAAATTCAAAAACTAGGCTAACAAATGTTAAAAGTCTCAAATGAAAAGTTATCAATAAATAGCTAAAAAACCTTCAGGAGAGAAATAACATCAGCCTCCAGGCAGATCCCAGATGAGAGTCTGGGTGCCTGCCTGCCTGCTTGTGCCCCACACTGTTTGCTGTCTGCCTCCTAGGTCTGGCTGCTGAGCTGTGGGTAATCTTTACAGGACTGGGGCCTGGGGAGTGATTCAGCATTTTCCCTGGGATCCATCTAGGGTTGAGTCCGAACCGGTCCGGCGGCCATTCTAAAGAATGGCCGAACTGCCGGACCGGTTCGGCCCTTGCTGGTTCTGGTCCGGGTGGGGGGGGTATTGCTTTAAGGGCGGCAGGGCTTGCTTACCCCTCCCGCCTCTTTGCCCCCTCCAACGCCCATATTTAACAGACTAACGGGGCTCTAGAAACCAGCCGCCCCTGCCCCCCCGCCACGAGCAGATTTACCCACCAAAACTACCAATACCCCTGCCGCCGCCCGCCAGCCCTCCCTCCCTCCCTCCCAGCTGCCCACCCGCCCGCCCGAGGACTCACCCGATGCTTTAGAAAAAACGAGAGGAGCTACCGGACGGAGCTCCTCTCGCTACGGGCCTGCTGCATACTGAAGGCGCTTTGCGCGCATGCGTGCGCCACAAAGGACGCCGATCACCGGAGGCCCGGTCTACCCACCGGGAAAAGGCCGGGTAGACTGGGCCTCCGATTGCCAGAGGCCTGGTCTACCTGCCGGGCCGGGTAGACCGGGCCTCCGGCGATCGGAGGCCTGGTCTACCCAGCCTTTTCCCGGTGGGTAGACCGGGCCTCCGGCGATTGGCATCCTTTGTGGCGCACGCATGCGCGCAAAGCGCCTTCAGTATGCAGCAGGCCTTCGTAGCGAGAGGAGCTCCGTCCGGTAGCTCCTCTCGTTTTTTCTAAAGCATCGGGTGAGTCCTTGGGCGGGCGGGCGGGCAGCTGGGAGGGAGGGAGGGCTGGCGGGCGGCGGTGGCGGCAGGGGTATTGGTAGTTTTGGTGGGTAAATCTGCTTGCGGTGGGGGGGGGCCTGGTTTCCAGAGCCCCGTTAGTCTGTTAAATACGGGCGCTGGAGGGAGCAAAGAGGCGGGAGGGGTAAGCAAGCCCTCCCCGCCCTTAAAGAAAGGCCCCCCTTCGGTGCAGGTCCGGACTGCTCCGGACCGTGCACATCCCTAGATCCATCTACCCAGAACAGCCTTCTCTGGGCTATATAGGGTCAATGCCAGTGGCAGTGGGCCCACCATTGGCAGGGTCATCACTGAAGGGGTGGCACCAAAGGGGATGGCAAGGGGCAGGTTTCCTGGCCCAAGAATTCACATGTGGGGGGGGGGTTATTAAGGCTTCTATTTTAATTAGTCCTGGGTGAGATTGCTTTGTAATGTGTCTAGGTTTATCTGGAGATGGGGAGACAGGGGGCATGTCCACTGATTATGGGGCAGCAATTCCGGCGGTGGTGGGGAATGGAAGAAGAAATGTTGGCAGGTCAGCAGGTCATTACAGGGGAAGGGAAATCAGAAATCTAAAAGCTGTTTCCCCTTCCAGCTGTCCTGCCAGCTCTTTGACCTTGGGGAGCAGTGGCAACCATGCTTGCAATCTCACCTTGCTCCTTTGTAATACCAGGTGGTTCCAGAACAAATCAGAAATCATCCATGATCTGATTCTGGGTAAAGAGGTCAACTTGGAATGTATTTCGGAGACCTTGTTGGGGGAGGCTGGTGGCCCGGTCTTGTCCCAGTTTCTCCCCTCCAGGGTACTCTGCTGAGGAGCAGGTGAGGGACCATGGGTGGGGAGGTGGAGTGGCTGTGTTCTATAAGAATAACATCTCCCTTATCAGGATCCCTGTAGACGTGTCCAGCCATATCACATGTGTGTACATTCCTGATTGGGACTTCTGTTGGTGTACCAATCGCCCCGTTGCTCAACAGAGTGCCTAACTGAGCTGATGGACTTGTTCTCGGGCTTGCTGTTGGAATCCCCCAGGCTTATGGTAGTGGTGGACTTCAATGTTCATTTCAGGACAAATTGTACAAGGTGGCTCACGAGTTCATAGCGGCCATGACAATTATGAGCCTATCCCAAGTGGTTCGGGATCGATGCACAATGCTGGTCACATGCTTGATTTGGTCTTTCATTCTGATCAGGGTGGTGTTTCGTGGGTGAGGACTCCTGTGATTTCCCCACTGTCATGGACGGACCACCATCTGGTTAAGCTTTGACTCACAATCACTTCCCACCTTCGCAGGGCTGAGGGGCCTATTAGGATAGTCCACCCGAGAAGGTTATTGGATCCAATATGATTCCAAGAAGCCTTGGAGGGATTTAGTGTTGGCTCTGCCAGTGATCCTGTTGATGCTCTGGTGGAGAACTGCAACACTAAACTCATCAGGGCCGTAGAAATGATTGTTCCTAAGCATCCTCTCTGGCCCACTTCAAAATTGGCCCCTTGGTATACGGAAGAACTACAGGGCTGAAGTAGCAAGGTAGATGACTGGAGCGAAAGTGGAGAAAGACTCGATTCGAATCCGACAGATTGCATCATAGAGTATATTTGAAGATCTATGCTCAGGCAATACATATGGCAAAGAAACTATTCTTTTCTGCTGTATTGCACCCGCAAGTTCACGTCCAGTGGAGCTGTTCAGGGTTGTGAGAGGGCTAGTATGTGCCCCTACTCCCTTGAATCAGAATCTGGAACCATCGATTACCCACTGTGATGTGTTTAATGACTTCTTTACGGAAAAAATCAATCATATTTGGGCTGACTTAAACTCAGTCTCCCCAATTACTTCAGTGTCTGATGTGGAGGTGTCCAGTGACTCCTCTTGTGTGGTTTGGTTGGATCAGTTCCAGTTTGTGACTCCTGAGGACGTGGACAATATGCATGGGAAAGTGCAGCCTACCACCTGTTCTCTTGACCCTTGCCCAACATGACTTACACTATCTGACAGTGGGGATGTTGTAGAAGGCCTAGAAGAGATTATAAATGCTTCTCTGAGGGAGGGCAGGATGCCTCTTTGTCTTAAGGAGGCAATCAAACTGCTTCTGAAGAAGTTGGCCTTGGATCCCTCACAGCTGAGTAACTATAGTCACTGTCAACTAAAGTCACAGTACACAGCTGAGTATTGTCAATTACCTTGCCGGTGGTTGGGCAAGGTAATTGAGAAGGTGGTGGCTCCCCAGCTCCAGACAGTCTTGGAGGAAACCAATTATCTTCTAGACCTTTCAGACTGGCTTTTGGGCAGCCTATGGTGTGAAGACTGCCTTGGACAGCATGGTTGATGGTCTCCAGTTGGGAATTGACAGAGGGAGTGTAACTCTGTTGGTCCTTTTGTACATCTCAGTGGAGGGGGTTGGGAGTGGGGGGCACTTTTTTGCAGTGGTTCCACTCCTACCTTTCAAGCAGGTCCCAGATTGTGTCCCTTGGAAACTCTTGTTCTTCAAAATCTGAACTTTTGTATGGTGTCCCTCAGGGCTCCATATTGTCTCCAATACTGTTTAACATCTACATGAAAACGCTGGGAGAGATCATCAGGAGATTTGGTGCAGGTTGCTATCTGTATGCTGATGACACCCAAATTTATTTCTCCATGTCAACATCTTCAGGAGAAGATGTTTAGGGCATAATCTCCCTAAATGCCTGCCTGGAGGCGGTGATGGGCTGGATGAAGAATAACGAACTGAGAATGAATCCAGACAAGACGGAGATACTTATTGTGTGGGGTCGAAACTCGGGAGAGGAGTCTGATCTGTCTGTTCTGGATGGGATCACACTTCCCCGGAAGGAACAGGAACACAGTCTGGGGGTGTTTCTGGATCCAAGCCTCTCCCTGGTGTCCCAGGTTGAGGCGATGGCCAGGGGTGTTTTTTATCAGCTTCGGTAGATACGCCAGCTGCATCCTTTTATTGAGACAAAAACTTCAGACACTGGTAGATATGCTGGTAACCTCCAGAATGGATTACAGCAATATGCTCTATGTGGAGCTACGATTGTATGTAGTCCAGCAACTACAGCTGGCCCTTTGGTATCTGGTGTCAGAATGTGGCAGCCAGGTTGGTCTTCGAATCATCTCGGAGAGACGGTATTACTCCTGTACTGAAAGAGCTACACTGACTGCCGATAAGTTTCCAAGCAAAATACAAGGTGCTGGTTATAGCCTATAAAGCCCTAAATGGCTTGGGCTCTGGATATTTAAGAGAACATCTTCTCCATCATGAACCCTATTGCCCATTAAGATCATCCAGAGAGGTCCGTCTGCATTTGCCTCCAGCTTGTCTGGTGGCTACTCAGGGATGGGCTTTCTCTGCTGCTGCCCCAAAGCTTGGGAATGTGCTCCCAGCTGAAAAAAGAGCTTTGACAATTTAAAAAAAAATCTTTTAAAATGCATCAGGCTTTTAATTAAATACTGTTTTAATAGTTTTTAACAGTGTTTTAAAATTTTAAATTTGTTGTATTGTTTTAACTTTTTGCTGTCATTTATTTTTATTAATATTTTAATTTTCCTGTTATTTATTTTGTTTTGTTGTAAATTGCCCAGAGATATATGTTTTGGGCAGTAATAAAAATATGTTAAATTAAAATATATAAATAAAAACTGAGAACTAAAACACTAAAAAAACTACCAGATATAAGCAGTAGTATAAGAATTTAAAAGTCTCTTTAAAAATACATATTTTAACTGCTTTTTAAAAACACAGAGGGAGGGAGCATGGTGAAGCTCTTTGGGGAGTGCATTCCAAATCCAAGGGGCCAAAACCCAAGAGGCCCTCTCTCTAGTCCCAGCCAACCAGATCTCTGTTAGTGGCGGGAAAATGAGCAGGGCCTGAGATGTTGAGCAGAGAGCCCTGGCAGGTTCATATGGGGGAATGCGGTCCGAAAGGTACTCCGGCTCTACAAGCCATGTACAGCTTTGAAGGGCAAGACTAGCACCTTGATTCTAGCCCAGAATCAGACTATTAACCAATGAAGCTGCAGCAGGATGGGTGTGACACTCATGAAGTGACTTGCACCCATGAGTATACTGGATCAGCTGAAGCTTCCAAACCATCTGCAAGCAAAGCCCCACATAGAGTGCATTGCAGTAGTCCAATATGGACGTTACCAAAGCATGAGTAACTGAGGTCAGAGCTGACTTCTCCAAGTAGGTTTGCAGCTGGTGTACCAGCCATAGCTGGTAAAAAGCACCTCTGCACACCACCAACACCTGTGCCTCCAAGGACAGTATCAGAAACAGCCCCAAGCTGCGGACTTTGTCTTCCAGTGGGAGTGTGACCCTGTCCAAGACCAGATTTACCTCACTGCTGATCAGTTTTACCATCCCAGGGCACTTCCGTCTGATCTGGACTAATTTTCAGCTTGTTTTCTCCCATCCAGTCCAGAACAGCCTCCAAACCCCAGTTCAGAACACACACACACACACACACACACACACACACACACTAAGATGCTAGAAATCTGGCAAGAAAGCCACAAAGCTTCTAACCTATTGTCTTTAAATAAGAATAATCATATCCCAGATACAAAGGAAACGGGGAATACTATATTACAGTAATCTTCACTATCTTTACAGTGGGGACTGCAGCAACTGAAGACGGCTCATTCCACTGCGGGGGGAAGGAACAGTGATTCTTGATAGGGATGTGCACTGAACCGGCAGGCCTGGTCATGACCCGGCTACGCAAGGGCCATTTGCGCATGCACGGCAGCCTCCAAAATGGCCACTGCACCAGGGGAAAGTCCTGGAAAGGGCCGAAGACCAGCTGAACCGGGCGATGGGTGCATAATGGAGGATGGCAGGTGGAGGGAGGATCGCCACATATCTCCCCCCACCAGCCTCCTCTGAGAAGCTCCCCAGAGGGCATAAGTTAAAACAAAAGGGGTAATTTTTTTTTTAACTTTTTGGTCCATGAACAGCTGAGGGAGGGTCAGTCCAGGTTCAAGCCGAACCAGGGGTGGTTCAGCTCGACCCCGAACTGTCGAACCGAACCAGCTTGAAGTTGAAACGGTTTGGTTCCAAATCTATTTGCACACCCCTAATTCTGGCTGCAGCATTAGGGAGGAGAAAGAGAAGCATGAGAGGAATAAGGGAACAAGAAAGTGCATGTTCACAAGTACAGTGCTGGCCACAGCAGCATCAGCAGCAGATGGGAGAGAGCGAAAGGGCATGAGAAGGAGGAGGGGAGCAAGAGAGTAAGGATCAGTGATATAGCACTGGAAAAGAGACAAAGAGCACATGGAGGATGAGGGGGGAGAGAGCACGTGCACTCGCAAAGGTCAGTGCAGTGGCCACAGAGGGAGAAAGAGAGATCATAGATAAGGCAGAAGAAGGAGTGGGAACAAGAGAAACAGGACGTGTGCCAGTGTGTCGGCACAGAGAGAGGAAGCTTTGAGCAGGGCAGGAGGAGGAGGAGATGGGGGGGAGGGGAGGGGGGGAGTTGTGTGTGCATGCACACACACTGGCTAAGGGGACTAGAGGCAGGAGGAGCGGGAAAAGGCCAGAAGCACCACTGGGATCTGTGCAGGCCATGTAATGAAGAACCATTGTCTATTATACCCCAAGACAGAGCAATAAAGAATTATATACAAGTAAACCATAGATGACCCTGATTAACAACCCTTCAACAGTTTCTGGGGTTTTTTTGCTTGCATCTTCCAGTGCTTAAAAACAAGAACACGTTTAATTTTTGACAGCACAAATTAATACAAATGGGATTTCACAGACCATTAAATTCCTACATGCAGGCAAGGCTCCTAGTCCAAACTGCTACCCCAGGGACAAAAGTTTCAAAAAATTAGTCATGAGCATCTACTAATCTTAATACATAGAAATTCAAAGCAGTGATATCTTCCAGGGTCAGTCAATTCACTGAGCTTTCTGTAATTTTAAAATTTAGTAGAGTTCCTTAAGAAACATGCATACCAATTCCCTTGATCACCACAAGCACTAATATTTGTCCACAATTCTTGAAAACAGGCAGAAAAATATTTGTGCATAATAATCAAATAGGTTTCATTCTAGGCAGACAAAACATGAATCAGGTTCATTTTCACTGAGAGAGAGATAAAATAATTATTTGATTTAATATATAAAATTGTTTCTCTGTTACTTGAACGCCAAACACATTTGAAGAGGTTCCAAGTTAATAGTTAATGTTGTATCTTATAATATAGTTTTTGTGTTCAGTTTATTGATTGGATAATACTAATTTATGAATCATCCACTGAATGAGCAAACACAAAACTCACTTTGGGCTTTATAGGGAAATGAAACAAGTATACCCACTGTTCCCCACTGTTGTTTGACTACAAGCTCATCAAGAGAACACCTGTTCTTTTCCTAACCACATTGTTCTACCTCCTTCCCTGACTTCCCATATGTATCAAGGATATGGAAGGGCTCCGGCATGGCAAGGGCAAGGCCTGGTTTTATAAGCCTGCCCCTGCCCCCTCTTCTCCCAACTCAACACAGCCTAGAGACCACTGAGCAACAGACAGGGAATGTTTTCCCTGCTCCTAACCCATAAACTGCATCTGGAGCTGTAGATATAGAAAGAGGTATCAAAAATCTGCTCTCTTTTTCAGTTGCATTTAAGAATGCAAAATTCCTACTTAATGCAATCATATTTATTCTTTTAAAATACTAGACACAGCACAATATCAAGCTCAATATTATATTCACAGTATCAAAGCTATAATTTGGAATTAATTCCTTCAAACAGCTTAGCCTGCACTTTGCTTATCTCAGAAACTGTCATTCTTGTAAAGCTAATCTTTAAGTTCTAACACATTTCTAATGATCTCTAAACTTAATACTCTTCTTTATTCTCTATGTGGGATCAATTAGAGTTCACAACACAATTTTAATCAAGTAACCTATGTATTCAGATCAACTGATATTGTTAGATATTTATGAGTTAATAAGGATATCCTGGAAGGTCCCCTTGTAAATGTTTTACACTGAAAGGCAGTATATATATGTATATATATATACCCACACACACACACATACGATAGCAATGAATATACCACGGAAACAGTAGCATTAAAGCGATTTCCATAGGAAATTAAGTGCCTGAGATTATCAAAATTATTCATCTGGTGTTAAAAAATTATCAAAGTATTTTTGTTTATTTATTTATACCCCTTGCTGTGGGAGGAGGAGATAAGATGGCGACATGAAGCTGCCTTTATTTATCCGCTCTGCAGATAAACTGAGAATTCACTTTTATTATGCTCCTACCTTAGTCAGACTTGGTATATTCTGTTCTGAACTGCTCTTGATAGTTTTTTTACTTCATTCTATTTTATTTTCTTATTTATTTATTATTTGGTAATAATCACCAGGTGTTCAGGGAAATCATGTCACAGCTGCTGCTGCATTCAGCAGTGCCTGTCACAAGTATGAATTTAACTGCCAATCTGTCGACCAGGGGCCGTGTGGAGGTGCTTGACACTAACCACTCTGCAGAGGAGCTGTTGGTGACCATGGATCTCTAGGTGGAGGGATGGCTATTTGGGCAACCAAACCTTCAGCTGGGGTTCATGGTGACCGACAATGGTCTGAACATAGTGAGGGAATCCAAGCAGCTTCAGTTTGTTTCCATCTGTTGTGTGGCACACTCTCTGAACCTGGTCATGCGGGATGTGTTTGGCTTTTCTTGGGCTGTGGGCAAGCAAGACATCCCCACTGAAGGCACTGAGCGCCAGTCTGCTTCTGCCATGGCTGCTCTTATGGATGGGGAAAACAGCTGCTATCCAAGTGTTGCAGGATAGCAGCTTACTTCCACTGGAGCAAAAAGGGCATGTTGATGCTCAAGGAGAGGCAGCTTGAGCTCAACCTGCCTGAACACCTGACCCCTCAGGATGTTCCGAACTGATGGAACTCCACCTTTCTCTTGCTTCAGCACCTGCAAGAGTCAGCCATCCATGGCCTGGCAAGGAGGCATGGCTTAGGAGTGTAAATAATGACTGGGCACTCATTTCCAGCATTGTTTTGACACTCGGGCCATTCTTTCTTGACACATACAGCTTCTGCACCAAGAAAGCAATGTTAAGCCAGGCATTGCCTGCCGCTCTTCTCAAGAAATGATGGGTGAGCTCCAGTCCACTGAGAAAGCAATAACCTTGGCAGGCTGGGTGAGGACTGGAGTGGTGGATCAGCTTAGGACACCCTTAAGTAAATCAGCAGAGCACTTTTTGTCCTGCTTATGTGACCCAAAGATAAAGGGCAAGCTGTCACCCTGCCCATCTGGCCCAGGGCCCTCGTGGTTGAAGAGGTTAGGCAAGTCCAGGAGAAAAGGCTGGGGCGCCTACTATTAATGCACAGTCCACCCTTAGCAGCAGCATCACCATCACTTCACCACAGCAGTCACCACAGCAGTCCAGTGTCCCAGGCAGGGCCAAGCGACTCAGTAGCTACACCTCAAGAGTTCCACCCAGTGGTGCACAGAGGGCTTCCTTGGTGCCTTGCCAGGGGTATGGAAGGAGCCCACGAAGCTCTGCAGCAGTGCTGAACAGTGTGCTCTGCAGTACCTCTCTTACTTTCCTCTCTGTTCCTGTAGCAAAATTCTCCTAAAATTCAACTGCCTCCCATCTCTGTCCCCTGAACATGTATTTGCAATGTTTCCCAGTCAATTAGCTTCTGCAAGACTTCCATTCTAATCTCACTGGTAACAAAGCCGGGCAAAAATTCAAAGGACAGGGTAGGAAATTAAAAATGAATTGTTCTGTGTAGGGAAAGAACTGTGCACTTATTGGATGATCTTTAATTCTCATGCAAGTTTGTATTCAACAGACCTTATAGAAATCAACCATGCTGCAAATCAACCAGAATTTCAGAAATCAAAAAAGAAAGAGGAGGGAAAAGAAGATTTGTGAAAGGGTGGTGGTGGGGATTCTGAAGATCTTAACAACAGGGAACAAAGTTTTCTATTAAGTTGAACGGAGCATATAGCTTGGTACAGTGCTGGTTTGTGGTTTTCTAAAGAAGGATCAGAAAAAGGCTGGTAGGAAGGACAGGCTGCAATTGCAGGGGAAAGTACTCTGCCTGTGATCAGGGGCACTTGCTCAATATTAGTCAGCTTTTCTTGGGGGAAAAACAGCAGCAAAAAATGATTGGACAAGATATACCCCTCTGAGCCTCAGCTTTCCCTATCTCTAAAATGGAGCTATGATTAAGAATGCTGGCATAGTTTGCTGTCCCTCTGAAATATACAAACAAAAACAAAAAAAGACTTATCTGCCATGAATTCAGTGACTGGTCTTGGGCTTAACTCTCAGTTTCAATGTTCCTCATCCATAAACTGAACATTAATTGGTTGCTTTTAATCAAATCCAGCTCAAGACCTATCATTTAAAGAGTTTTGATGTTAAAATCCTTTATACTGTCAATGTACTACTAATGGAGAAAAGAATGACCATTGTACCATTAAAATATCCAAACATTCCCTAATCATATGAAATAGGACTATATATGAGTTTACTATTAAGAGTCTAACGATTTCAAATATATTAACAATTTTTCACATAAACAAAAAAGGGGCATACATAAACATATCGGTAAAGAGAGTATTGTTTTGCTTTCAGCAGTGCATTCTTTGAGACAAAGACTGGCGATTCTGTACTTATTTCATTACAGAAGCAGGAGACTCTACACTTACTACAATAAGGAGGCCAATGAATCACAGCAGGTTAAGTTACTTTGGAACTGCTGCTAGTAAGCTGTTATAAGCATCAGTTCACTGTGGCTTCTACCTATCAGGAACTACCTTAGCACAAGATGCACTAATATGAACAGGATCCACACAAATTCAAGTCCTACTGCCATTTGTTTTGTCAATGCAACCTGTGTAGGAAAAGGTCCTTAAGTCATCTATTCTGTGTTACCATGAAGGATTGGTTCAACACACTGAATGATCACAGTATGCACCCTCATTTTCACCTCAGTCATGAGATTTAGTGAAATTGTAGCAATTAACAAAATTCTGTATTCACTGTCCTAACTATTGTTAACTCATCAATAACATGGAGATATTTACCTGTGCGTAAGTCTCCGATGGCTAATGCAAACAGCAGTTTGTTGATCTTGAGCAACGCATACCTTATGGCGACTACATTTCATCTTTAAGCATGGATCTTTAGCTGGGTCTAAAGCTAAAAACAATTGCAGAGAATTTTTTTAAAATCCTTTTCTAACAGATGCATATCAATCACAAGTCATCTAAATCTTTACACACAGTGAGATATAAATTCCTCACTGGAGCTCTTAAGTGTGTTCATGTTATATTAAACTAATACTTTTATTTTTTTAAAATCAGTTTGATAAAGCGTGCAGTACAGCATAAGGACACCTACGCCCTACTGATTTAACAGTGCCTAAACACAATTAAGTGTCTGCTAAACTGCACCCAGAAGAATTCAATTTCCTCCTATTAACTTTTCCAACCTTATCTTTGTCGTAGTTTTTAATCTGCTAATACACATGTTGTTCTCTCTGCACAGACTTATATGAACAAGTTTTTCTTGTGATGTGCAACTAGCACATGACAGATCAGCCATTTGAAACTTCTTGGTTAATAGGAATACAATCTTAATCAGATGTCAGTACTACCTTTCAATGGTGTGGGAAGCTTGCACTTTTTTCCCCATGTGACAAATAAAGTTTGATTTTGATGGCAGACACAAAATCTCACTCACACCATTTTGTTTAAACCATGTTAAAAGCAACACAAAGCAAGATTTACCACATTAGGAATGCACTACTTGTACACAGCTTGCAGTCAATTAATATGTTTGCCTAACACTTCAATTCCCTGTTCTCTTACTAAGCAAGAATTCATAAAAGCATGTGCAATAAGAAAACTGTAAGACATTTAGGAAATTCCTCAACAATTCCTACCACCTATATTAACAAGCATCTAGCCAAGATCTTAAGAACAACTTCTTGTAAACAGAACTACTGAAGGCAGATGGAAATAAGGGGGCAGTGAAGATATCTCTGGTGGGAAAATATGAAGCACTTCATGAGGCTAGTAGGAAAACAATGAATTTAAACAAAGTTTGACCTTAAATATAATACCAGGGCTACAAAATGTGCTGAATATGGGTACAAGTATGAGAACACTTATCTCTCAAGAATTCAAAATGTTTCCTCAACTTATTATGCATTATACGTTCTGCCCAAAAGATTGCTTATTGAGTTGTTTACTTCTGCATTTCCTACTTGACCAAAAATCAAGCTTCCAAACAGGAGTGTGGCAAGATTTTAGTGGGCTCAAGAACGGAATATGGAGATAAATTCCTCCCCCGCTGCCTTCTTCAGGGAGGGGAGAGCAAAGAGCAAGTTGTCACCCAACCAATGGGGCCCCCAGGGTCAGATTATGACATGCTGAGGCCCTAAGCTATTTCGAGCTTATAAGGCCCCAAGCATTACAGAACAGGTTGAAAGTGCCACACCAGTGTGTCACTCACCCCTGCTCGCTGTGCTGCTCATAGTTATGGCAGAACGTGTCCAAACCTGCCTGTAACCATGATGATGGGCATTGGTCTAAACCAGTCTCTTGGCTAATAACATTTTGATACAACTTATAGTTATTTCTGCAGATTTAAAAGCTCCGTATAGTAACTATGTGCCCATATGTTTTTGTTTTATCAAAATGATAATGTGTGTTTTAGAGACTTTTGTCCCCTTTATTTTACAAGCAATTGCCAAACTTGATTTTTTAATTATTATTATTGTTTACACAGTCAGACAGGTGTTATTGACTGGTTTGTTTTATCCAGACATCGAGTCCTTCCCAAGGACCTGGGATGGCTGGATTTTATTGTCAATGTTGTTGCTGTTATTATTATAGATATTGTCGCAGAATATAGGCTGTTCCCAGTAAAGTTGCTTTTTGTAACTGGCTGATGGTGATTTCTGTGGCTCCTATGGTGTTGAGGTGCTCTTCAAGTTGTTTTAGAATTGCACCTAGGGCACCATTTACCACTGGGATTATCTGGGTCTTCTGCCAGAGCCTTTCAATTTCAATTTGTAGATCTTTGTATTTTGTGATTTTTTTTCTATTTCTTTTTCTTCTATTCTGCTATCCCCTGGTATTGCTATGTCAATTATTTTGACTTGTTTTTCTTTCCTCTGGACTACAGTTATATCTGGTGTATTGTGTTATTGTTGTTGTTGTTGTTGTTGTTCAGAGGACCCTCATAATGTGAGGTCCTAAACTACTTAGGTCCTAAGCTACTTAGCTTGTGCCTAAATCTGGCACTGGGGCCCCCTTTCTCTCAAGGGACTGGGAACATTTCTCCCATTCCTCCTTTGTTCAGCTGTAAGTTGTAATGCCCCTGTTGCCAAAGAAGCTCTCTAAAATACTAACATACACCATAATCAAAGATCAAGTTGAACAATTTAGTATGATTTACTTTCCATTAAGCTACACTAGGCTTAAGAGCCTCAAAGTTGGCTAGAGTAAGCCTGCTTTATCTGCTGCCAATTCACTTCCAACCTTGAACATTTTATTCGTCCTTCCCACGACAACAGAAACATGACCACTTCTGAACTTTTACAGCTAACGATACTACAACTCCACCCTCCTACAGGTTGTGCCCAGATCCCTTGTGATGTCTGAATCCCTTCCTTCAGTAATTCAGTCACTACAAGAAACTAGAAGAGCTTCTGGTATTAAACTTTCACTTGAGGGAGTGGACCCAGATTAGGAAAGGGGGAAATGTAGGGTCATTTTGTTTTAATGAGGAGGGGCATTCAATTCAAGAATATGCCATGCTGGCACAAGCATGAAAGTTTGTATGCCATGTTGGCATAAGCATACTATTTGCATAAAAGTTTCTGGGTGGGTATGAAAGGTGTGAAAGTGTCAGTGTGCATATGAACGTTCAAGTTTGCAGAAAGCCAGTCCAAGACGATGGTTTCCAGATTGGGACCTGTTCTGAACTGAAAGAAACATATCTTACAATGCATTTATGAATATAGCTGGAGATTATTTGTAGGGATGTGCACGGAACCACTGAGGCGTCAACCACAGATGCCGCATACGTCATTGTGACGTATGCAGCATGCGCATCGGCAGAGGCAATGAGCGCATTGCGAAGGGCACATGCGTGGCTCCAGCTCTTTTGGCTTGTTAACTTTAAAGACGACGACGGGGGCAGGGGCGGCAGGGAGGAACTCTGCCGCCCCCAAGAACGTTTTAAGAAAGTCCAGCACCGGGGGGGTAGTGCTATCCCCCCCTTAAAGACACACTCTCCTTAAAGTCGACGAGCGCGCACGCGCCGCGAAGCACGCATGCGTGGCTCCAGCTTTTTCGGCTTGCTAACTTTAAAGACAATGACAGCGGCAGCAGGGAGGAACTCTGCCGCCCCAAGAACATTTTAAGAAAGTCCAGCGCTGGAGGGAGGGGAAGAGCGGCGGGGGGGAGAGCGGCGGGGGGGAGCGGCGGGGGGAGCGCTATCCCCCCCTTAAAGACACACACACCCCCACCGAACCGGCCGAATTCCAGACTGGTCCGGAGGCCTTTTTTATCGCCCCGGACTGGTCCGTGAACACTCCTAGTTATTTGGGCAAGAATGTTGCCAAGAATATAAGAAACTGACTTCCTGTTTTCCATGAACCCAGAATCTCTGGATGAGTGAAACTATAGTACAATACAACATGAATTGTACAGTACAACATGAATTCACAATAGTGCAAGAGAATATACAATACTAATGGAAAATTAATGTTATATCCATTTATCCATACTTCGGACATTATAAGCCAGAATTATGAAGTACAGCTTTCTGATCTAAATACAAATATGATTCACACACTAAGCAGTGTCAAAAATCTATAAAGACTGCCCAGTTCTAGTCTAAATTGTGTGGCCATACTTTTAATGAAAGATATAAACAAGTAAAAATAGTTTGGCATTGTTTACTAATGCAATATGGCTTGCAAATTTAGCAGCTAAAATGAGGAGATACCCATTACAATTCAGCGGTGCTGAAGTTAGGCAAATACACTATTCAAATACACTGTTCATTCAACAATTATTTGCTGTAATCCCCAAATACATGAACTTAAACATAAAAAATGCCGCTTTTGGTTGCCTCTGTGCCATAATACATCTTAGCTCTTTTCACAGTACATTAAATCTGTATAACATTTTACTGGCATCTGTCTTATTCTAAAATCAAAATGAAAAAAACATACCTTTCCTCTTGTTAAAATTTTAAAAATGAGGACAGGTTTCTAGTTTGCAACTCACCTACACTTCAGGAGTGTGTAGCAACTATTCCCTGGAAAGCATCATAAATGACAAGCCTTTGCAAGGTGAGTAACCAGTGAAGCTGGCATGCCTGGTTAAAGAGAGAGAATTGCAGGTGGCCAATGTCATTTTATTTTTTGTGTGTACACAACTATGTGGCCCCTTTTGCCCTAGGCTTCTAAGCCTTTAAGGCAGAACATAGGCAGAGAGACCAGTGTATGTAGTCTGATGTAGAAATGTAGCAGACTGAATGTCTTATAACTAGGAAGGCAAACATGGTGATCTCTTCAAGTCCAGTGACTTGTGGTTACACGTGAGACATTGGTCTCTGTACTCATCTCTCCAGCTTGAAGGATGAGCATAGACATTGATCTATATACATCACAGGGGGTGATGCAACTGAAAGATGAAAAGGATAAAGAGGAGAGTAGGGCAAAACAGTCAGGAGTAGCACTGTTGCCCCACCCCCAGATATCTACAAAACTGAATTAAAGTATCAGAAAAGTTTTTATAATTTCATGCTTATTTATTTATTTATTTAAAATATTTCTGCCCCGCCCCTCCAGTGCAATACTGCTCAGAGCAGCTTATAATAGAAGAGCATCTAGGAAGTAGGTAATTCTTTACCAGCACAAGGCTTGAACCTTGAGAAGTGGTCCATCAAGAAAAAAAATTACATACCAAAACCTTTCATTTTATGAACAGAACTAACCCCGCTAACCAGACAAAGCAGCATATTTCCTCCAGCATATTTAGCAGGAGGAAAACCGACATCTCTATAAAACTTGCAGGGGGTACTGCTAGTGTCAACCTTGAGTGTTACCTTTTAGACTGCAAGCCCTTTTGGGATAGGAAACCATCCTATTTTTGTTCTATACCACTTTGAGAACTTTTTGTGCAGTATGAAAATATTGATACGTAAATATAGATAAGCAAATGTAACGTATCAGAAGTATAGTGGTAGCAATGACCTGTCTCCTTGGCCTGGTACATGCTTTCTTCTCATGAAACCATTCTCCTGGCTGACCTCCTGATGCATGTGCGAATGAGGTACAGCTGAAGCATGTACATTCAAGCATGCAGCACAAGTACTACATTATATGAAAATACATATCACTGCAAACTGGGTAGTATGTGTGAATATATTCTACTGTTACACACTCTCCATGTACCCATAGAAAAGTTCAGGGACAAAGTGAAAGGATTTAGTTTTCTTAACTAATGTACAAGCAGATAATACAAGTAAATAAACTCCTGCAATGGATAGCAAAGGAGTTTATCAAAATCTCAGGCAACAAGAACAGGGACTCCAAATTAGCCCATCTAGCGGTTTCCAGCTCAGCAAAATACTCTCAGCAAGTTCTGTCTCCCAAGTCAAACTGTTTCTTTGTGCCTTCCACTAGAAGAATGTCACACTTCAAAAGATAAGATTTCAGCCATCAGGGAACATATATTCTTTATAAAAGTACTTGAATACCCATTAATTGTCTGGAGACCATATTCAAGAAAGCCAAACTCATCACACCTAGGCATATACATGCTGTAATACATGCACCATGTAGATGTACCAACAATAACTTTGGAACTGAAGAATGGGAGTATAACACAAATTGATTTATTTACATGTTTTAAGAGTGCTGTCAAAAGAATTACAGATATAACGTCTATAGGAGTAATTCTTTAAATTATCATAATAATCCTCCCAATAAGAAACCATTACAACAAATACATACATACAACTATTATATAATAGTATTTCTATAACATATGCTGGGCTGACTAGCCAATTAAGTAATTCATAAGACAACTCCCCAATTCAAGGTAGTTTCCACATTTCAGTTGTCAGGTACTCCTAATTGAACAATGACCAAACAGCATGGAAATAGAAATGAATAGCATATAGTTAATTGCAATTCTCACAGCCAATTTTGTACTGCTAAATCTGATTAAATAAAAGTCCAAGTCTTTGGGATGACTCATTTCTAAAGTTTTTAGCGCTATGAAAAGATGAACAAAAAGATAGGCTATTAAACACCCATACACACTCTGATTAAACCAACCTTATGAAGTTCTAGGAGCAACTATGAACACATTCTGTTATCCCAAGAACTTAAAGGTTTGTTTGGCTGGCCAATACATTTACAAAATCTTAAGAATTCTAGGTTTCATGCACCACTCTGGTACAGGCTTGGGCTCACAGGGGTACTGACAAAGGAGACTGAGTCTCCTACTGTTATCAGCAGGAATCAAGTCAGGAAAAGAAAAACAGGGCCAGAGACAAGAACACAAGACAGGAATAGGGCCATGGACAGATCATTAGACAACAGTAAGCCTGGAGACAAGGCATTCTCAGACATCAACCTAGCATGTTGCTCTAGCTATTATCTGGAGCCAAGGGCTTAGCAGGAACAACGCACATCAATCTGATGTCAGGACTACATAAATCCTCAATTAGCTCCAGGAGCTTAAAATTTATTTATTTATTTATTTCACTTTTATACCACCCCAAACTCGTGTCTCTGGGTGGTTCACAATAATAAAACAGTTAAAAACACACATAAAAACACATTAAAACAATTAAAAACTAACAATTTAAAAAACAATCACAGATTAAAAACCTATATATTATCAAGAAGCTGAAAAAGCCTGAGTAAAAAGATGGGTTTTAAAATATTTTTTTTAAATAGTCAGAGATGGGGAGGATCGTATCTCAATAGGAAGCACATTCCATAGCCCCGGGGCAGCAACTGAGAAGGCCCGTCTCTGTGTAGCCACAGACGAACTGGCGGCAACTGTAGACGGACCTCCACGGACGACCTCAATGGACGGTGGGGCTCATAATGCCATTTAGGGCTTTGTAAGTTATAACTAGTACTTTGTATTTTGCCCGGAAACCTATAGGCAGCCAGTGTAACTCCATCAGCAGAGGTGTAATATGGTCTCTCCGAGATGACCCAGAGACCAACCTGGCTGCCGCATTCTGAACCAACTGAAGTTTCCAGACTACATTCAAAGGCAGCCCCACGTAGAGTGCATTACAGAAGTCAAGTCTGGAGGTTACCAACAAATGTACCACTGTTCTGAGGTCACTGATCTCAAGAAACGGGTGCAGCTGGCGTATCAGCCAAAGCTGATAGAAAGCACCCCTGGCCACTGCCTCAACCTGAGAAATCAAGGAGAGGTGTGAATACAGAAGTAATCCCAGACTGCGGACCTGTTACTTTTGGGGAAGTGTGACCCCGTCTAGAACAGGTAGATAAAAATCATCTCTGGAGTTCTGACCCCGTACAATAGGTACCTCCGTCTTATCTAGATTCAGCTACAGTTTATTCTCCCTCATTCAGCCCATTACTGCTTCCAGGCAGGCATTTAGGGAGGATATGCAAGCTCCTGAAGAAGCTGACATGGAGAAATAGATCTGGGTGTCATCAGCATACTGGTAACACCCAGCTCCAAATCCCCTGATGATCTCTCCCAGCGGTTTCATGTAGATGTTAAAAAGCATTGGAGAGAGTATGGAGCCTTGAGGGACACCATACTTAAGCTCAGATTTTGAAGAGCAACAATCTCTAATCGACACCATCTGAAATCTGTCTGAGAGGTAGGAGCAGAACCACTGTAAAACAGTGCCTCCCACCCCCAACCCCCTCAGATGTTCCAGAAGGATACTATGGTCGATAGTATCGAAAGCCAATGAGAGAACCAAAAGGGCCAACAGAGTCACACTTCCTCTGTCAATTCCCAATTGGAGATCATCCATCAGGCCGACCAAGGCAGTCTCCACCCCATAGCCCGCCCAAAAACCAGTTTTAAAATGGGTCTAGAATCTAGATAATCAGTTTCCTCCATGACCAAAATGGCCATGCCCTCTTTCTCATGCCTCCTCCAGTAGTGCCGAGGAGCTTCCTCAATTTCTGGAAATTCTGAGTTGTCATAAGTTAGGGAAAGAGGACAAAACCAGATACTCCGGCCATGCTAGTGGAGGCTTTGGGGGGCTCCTTTCCAAGCGTAATACCTTCCAAGGTTCCTTCTGGAGATGGTTCCTGTATATCATCCTCTGTGTCCTCAGACCCTTGTTTAGATAGTGATGGGTCTGACTCCAGGACCATGCATGACAGACTTTGGCCAAATTCAACATTTTGAAAGCATGACTGCTATGTTTGTCACCAGCTGTATTTAAAAACAAATGTGTTGTGGGGAGCCAAATATGATTAAGATAAGGGAAAAGACTAGCAAGCCAGAATGGAAAGGATTAAAAGCTAATAGAAAGAGAATGCACACATACATAAAAAATCTGGAGCCCAGATAGCTCTCACTAGGAAAACAGAACATTCAGTCCATCTTGAGTTTTGGACTTTTATGCTGGTCAAAGACTGAAATAAAGACTTGACTTTTCGACTTTTTAAAAAAGCATGTTGGTCCAGAAATAGCAGATTTGTGTTTTAAGTTGCTGCTTGGGTTACATTTGCACACTACTGAAAGAAACTGAAAATATAGTTTGCAGAGTGATCTATTTAATCATCTGGGACTGAGTAGGGTGTACTAGGTATTATCACAGGAAAAAAATAATCTTCAAGTGTACAGTATCTTTGATTGAACAGGCAGCCTGAACAGGCACAGATAAACACCACCAAAATAAGAACGGGAGTTGCTTGGCCTGGCAAATCAGCAACACAATCCATAAATTTATAATAAACACGAATCTCAACTAGGAAAAGTCTCTATAAAAAAGCAAACAAGACAAACTTACGTAAGGGCAACTCTGATGGATCAAACCAAGGGTCTATCTAATCCAGCATTCCAGGAGTGACCAATCAGTTGGCTCCAGAGAGCAGGAATATAGAAGCAACAACCTTTCCACCCCATTTACCCAAGCAGCTGGTATACAGTGGCATACTGCCTCTGAATATGCATGGTTCCACATAATAATCAACAGATCATGACCATGATAAATTTGTCAAATCCCTTTATAAGCCAGTTCAGCTGGTGGCCATCACAAGTATTGTACTGGTCAAATATCTCATTGTGATGAAATGCAACAAATTAAGTACATCACTGAGAAAGGAAACCATGATTAACTCTGAAGATATTTAATTCACTAAACTCAGAAGACAAATAAATAAAGCAATTCCTCATATTGCTTGCAATATTATAGTGTCTTAAATGTGCCGAGCACATTGTTCCTCAGTCTATAGCCATTTACTATTCATCACAGAAGGAATGAATGAATGGTCATATGGACTTTGGACTAAACCTCAGATTCCAGCCACTGCTCTGAAACTTTCTCTCTTGCCGTGAAATGTATTATTTGGGATGTGAACTCTCTTTATACTACTGAATTTGCAATATCTATTTAGTTAAATCTAGATTCAACTGAATTCAGAAAAATGTTTGCTTACATTCATATTGGGGCATAAGTTTGGGCATTTATACACATACTCTGTTTAAGATGTCTGCCTAAATATTCTTCATCTCTGTAGACAGATAGACTTACTATCATTATTCATTTTACCTTACCTTATTACATTTTACCTTACCTTACAAATAATTTTAATATTATCTATATACTGTTTTTCAATTTAAAAAAAATCTAAAAAGCAGTTTACATAGAAAATAAAAATGCAATAATAATAATGAGGAGGAGGAGGTTGAGCAGCAGCTGGAGCTTCCCTGCCCCCTATTGGCTCACAAGATCATGGAACCTTTAGGGAACAGTGACCTTCATGTAATCAAATTCAGCATTCATGCGAGCAGAGAATCACCAAGGAAATCTAACACAGACACCTTGTATTTCAGAAGAGGAAGCTTCTCTAAAATGAGGAGTTTGGTGAACAGAAAACTGAAAGGGGAAATCAGGAGAATCACTTCACTCCAGAATGCATGGAGTTTATTTGAAACCACAATAATAGAATAGAAGTCCAGTTAAAATGTATACTAAAAAGGAAGAAATGTAACACCAAGTCCGGGAGGATGCCAACCTAATTAACAAGTAAAGTCAAAGGAAAGAAGTCTCTGCTGTGTCCCGCCACCCAGTTCCCCGCTCCCCAGCTGGGAAGACTGCTGAGCTTTCCCTCTCCCCCCAGTCGGATTGCTGCCATGCTGCTGCCACACACACACACACACACACACACACACACCCGCCAGCCAAGCCTCTTCTGCCTCCTGTTCCAGCTCAGAGCAGCCAGAGGATGATGGGAGGAGGAAGAGCAGCTCCTCCCCCAGCGGTTCACCCCTCAGCAACTCAGACAGCAACTGTTTGTGCAGTAGCAGCAGTGGCTCCTTTTCCTTTCCTGCCACAGTCCAAGCAAGGCACTTTCCCCTGCCTTGCTCCTTGCTTGTATCCCAGGACATGAGAATGGCCAGGCTGGGCACTCATGTGTTCCCTACGGTGCTCTGGAGTTCCTCTTCTCTACTGGAGAGGTCTAGCACAGCCTCCCTCCCCAGAAGATGGCTGGGCTAAGCAGCAAGACTCGCAGAGCAGAGGCTTAGCTAGGATGCAGCAGCCGAGGGGTCATAGTAAATGCAAACTCCCTCTCCACCTGTAGTCAGGAGCAGCTGATGCCACAGAGATGCAAAGCCCCATGAGACCCTCCCCAGGCTGAGGCAGGTGGCCCAGCCCCACGCTTGGACCTTCCCATCCCCTAATCTCCCTCCATTAATCCCCCATCCCCTGTTTAGATAATGCCCTTTGTGCCAACAGGAGGGAGAGAAAATTGTTTTGAACTGGAATCGGGTGAATTGCTAAGGCTGCAATCGTCTGCATGCGGTGAACTAGCTGGAACTTACTTCCGAGTAAACAGGTATCAGATCGTGGCTGTTAAGAGCCAAGTGATTATATTCGCTTACTGTAGATGGAACTTTCCTTAAGACTTTATCCATCTTTTCAAGTAGTCAAAGGTAGTAGAAACTGTGGGCTTTTTCTCCCCTTCACACAAACACACACTGTATGGGGTAAAAAGGGGTTCTAATTCAGTCTCAAGTGGGAGGACATTTACAAAAGGTTAACACAAGAGGACATGAGTGTGCTCCTTTCTTTGCCATAACCCTATGATCTCATCTCATTTCAGGGTTGTTGTCCTCCCTTCCCACAGAGAGGCTTTGCATTTTCAACAGCCACATAATAGGCAGAAGTCCAATGGATAAAGCTTGCCCCTGCACTTGGCCAAACTATATTTCACATCAAGCTCATCATTGGCCCTATCATGCTTGTTTTTTTTCGCCCCTAAATAGCAGCTGGTGGGTGATCTGGACTGGAGACTAGGGATGTGCAAATAACTTGTTAGGAGACCCTTTATGGGCCTCCGAACTGGTTCGAATGGCAGACGGTTCTGCCAGTTTGAAGGTGAGGATAGTGCTTTAAGGGCGGGGGAGGGTGCACTTACCCCTCCCGCCTCTCTTCCCCCGCAGGCGCTCCATTTTTAGAAAGTCAATCCAGGTGGCAGCATACCTCCCTGTCACCCCATTTGCCCCCTTTACTGGAACTAACCGCAAGTATCTGATGTGCTTGCACGCACTGGGTGCATGCACATGGCGGGCATGGTGTGAGTGCACCCACACCAGCGTGCACCCACGCCAGCACGTCAGATACTTCAGGTATTTATAAAAGCCGGTGTGTCAAATATTTCAGGTACTTTATAAAACTGCATGCACTCCAAGCACACCATTGGTGTGCTTGGAGTGCATGCAGTTTTTTATTGGTGAAACTGGTTCCACATGTGGAACAATGTGAAAATGAAAAATCAGAGAAGCCATGCACCCAACTATAATGTTAAAGAGGAAATGAGGGAAGCAATGGTATTCATTGGTTATTGAGTGCATGAACTTCATTATTCTTTTCCCTCCTTCCACTGTTTCACCCCCACCCTCCCCACCCTCCGAATGTGATGTTAGGATCTACACAGGATTGGTTGATTGCCTTCAGTTCTTTCGCTAAATCATGGTGTGAAGTTGTATTTAAGTACAAGACTCAGCCACCTTTGTATAGCACTGAGGGTGATGACTTACATCAAAACATTTGCTATTTTGCTACATCATAGGTTTAGTTTTTAAGTTTTAAACTTTTGAATGTTTTTAAACTTATAACTTTCAATTGTGTATTAAAGAAGGTCATTGAAAAAAGCTTATTTTAAGACCTACTGTTGCCGGCACTGCTGTTTGGAGTTATTTTCAAGTTAACTCCACTTCAAGGTCTCTCTGTCCACAGACTGACCCTTTTACTTCCCTCCCATCCTTGGTTGCCTCAAACGAGCAAAACCAAATACTGTGCAATGCATCATCTCAGCAGGAAAGCAGATAAGGCACTGTGAATGCTGAGGCTGATGGGCCAATGGAACTAAGGAGATATGCTCCGACACTAGAGCAGACACCTTTTCCATTTACCCCTGTTGCCTAACACTTGAACTGCATTCTGTTCCCCGCTGCTGCTCGGCTCCATTCCTGAGGAAAGAGGTCCTTTGGCTGCACCTGAGCCATGAGGGTCCAATCACCACTACCACTAAACAGAAGACAAGGTTGTATGATAATCACTGCACCTCTCTAGGCTCTTCCTATCCCTGATCATTCTTAAATCCAAAACCCTGTTTCTCCACAGCCTTCTTTCTCTAGACAGCCTGGAGTTCATCTAATTCAAACACCAAGCTAGATTGCCTCTTTGTAATATATATGGTTAATCTCTGGTATGTATTTTAGTAGTAATATTGCTTTAATCAACTCTCTCATTCCGCTGTACCCCTAAACCCTCAAATAAAGCCTTACTTTATATTTTAACCTCAACTTTCTCTGTCAGTTCATTTCCCCAGGACCAGAACTTTGCAAACATTTATTCTGATGTAGGATTGCTCCACTTTAGCTTGCTAATTCTCCCACACATGCCCGAAGGCATTTAGGGTCATTTGCCAATCACCCCAGAGCAGTTCCATTAACACAACTTAAGCTGTGTTACAGATGCTATAAGAAAGTGCGTGGTTGAGGGGAATTAAACAACATGTAGTATTAAGATACAGATGCAAATTAAAACAGTTCATCATAATAAAATCAGGCCAAAAGCAAGTTAAAATGGAAGCTTTCTGAGCTAACTTCATGACATACAAAGAGCAGCCCCCACCTCAGCCACTTTTTAAAAAACACAGGTGAGGTGAGGAATTGGTTGCAAGGGGATCAGTTGTGATCTTTGCAAGTAATTATACCTACACTAGCATACTTTCAACAACGCAGTTTTAAAACATCAAATATTGTAAGACATTTGGTGTTTCTTAGATTGGTGACTAATTTTGACAAAATGGAGTTAAAATTTAAAGAAATTGAAAGGATTTTTCTTCCCTATCAAAGTAGGCTATAATATTGACACACAGCATTTATTTAATTAAAGTTTTAATACCAGTACAATTGCAGGTACAATTTCTTTTGTTCTAATAGAACTCTAGAAGCCTGAATAAAAAATGTTAAGCAAAATGTTGTCCTGTATAGAGAGATTTACTGTACTTTCATACATCCACATATGTATTTGAAAAGAACAGTTTTCTTTTACTTTAAAACCACCTGAGGCAAGGGGACTCTATGCAAATAGAATCTACAGGGGGGAAAGCAGTTATTTTATCATCATATTCACTCTTACCTATATACAATCACCAGTGCCACTATTGGGTTATTTTGCTTTAATCCTACTTAGTGGGAAAAGGTGAAGTGAAGCAAATGTAGATATTATCTTTCTTACTAAAAGAAATAAAGGCCAAGGAGAACTCCTTACAACAGACACTATTTGAGTTACTTAATAATAATCAGTGGTAGCAGCAATGGGGAACATGCTTATGCAGGAAGCTATACACACTGTATCCCTAGATATGCTTGGTCCATCACTAGTTTAGCACCAGCAAGTCTGGCATGACTAGCGTGGTACTCATAATAGGGACCCAATCACTATACTTGGCAGTGTTTTCTGTCCCCTCGTGAAGAGCACATTGTTGCAACACATGGGACCTGATCCCTCTTATTAAGTTTCTCTCTTGTATCCATTGGATTTTGTTGCAGCCTTTACTATGCCACCTTCACATATGAACAATGGAATTTCCTTCTCTTGCAATAACTGGAGAGCATGAGTGCCAATTTACTGTATTCCTAGCACAATATCCAGCTGGACTCTCCCTAAATAGTTTTCATATAGGAAGTTTAGGGGTTACGGGGGTTGCATATTGGATGGGATCTGGTGAGAGAGGCTGGAAATCCTAGCGAAACGCACTGCACAGAAAGAGACCCAGATTATTGTGAGAAGGAACAGAAGCTATGCAGAGCCTTAAAAGCAAAAAGATATAGTGGCAGTGATCCAGTTACTGGATCAAATTTGGCTTCTTTAGCTATTTGGAACATCTTTGCACCAATATGAAAGACAGAAGTCATTTTTAAGATTTTTTTAAAAATTATTACAAAAGCATATGAATTAAGAACTGATAATAGGTTAGACCTGAATGAAGTAATTAGTAATAAATCAGACAGATCAAGTGCAACAAAAAAAAACCCCTTCGAACTCTCCCTAGAGCATTTTAAAATGGCTTAGAACTTTTTCATCTAAATATATGAAGAAACATAAAACCCTGCAGATTTTATAATATATTCTGTACATCAAAATATATATTCTAGGATGTACTCATTTTTTATAATGGAATACTGACATCTAGAGTGCTACGAACAAATATAGCCCCTAAAATATATGCAGAACATAACCCAATATTGATCAAGTTTGGATCAGGTAACTGGATCAAGTTTGGGGCCAAAAAAAAGAAACAGTGAGATTAAAAATGACATCTTGTTACAAGAGTCAGATTTTTGTAAGAGTGAGGATAAATATCTTTCTTTGGAATTGCTGCTCCCAATCTATTATTTGGGAATCAAGTAAAGCTTATATGAGAGGACAGTTCACACTCTTTTTTAAAATAAGGAAAGAAGACAGGCAAGCATTAGTGGAGGAACTAGGTAAGTTAGAGAAGCAGCATAATAAGAATCCTACTGCAGACAATATTTGCAGAACATTTGAGGATAATTGTGAAACTGCGTTAAAAGATTCTTATAAGGCATATAAGGAGATGAACACTACTAAGCAAAAGTCTCTTGAAAAAAGGCGAGAAAACACACACAAGAGGAAAAGAGAGAGACAGACATTCTCTCAACAAAAGAATGGATGATAGTTTAGCCTTTAAGGATTAAGTAATAAAGGGAAAATTTGAAAAATATTATAAATTGCATACATCAAAGAACAGTCATAGTCTTTATTTCGGTCTTTGACCAGCACAACGGCAAAATAGACAAAAATGGTTCAAACAATCTACTCCTACAGAATAATAAAAAGTCTCTATAAAATTACTTAGCATAATAAGTAGAAGAAGCTAGAAGTTAAAACTATAAACATAAAACTATATATAAAACTTAGTCAACACTAATAATAGAATGACACTGAGTATAAAGGTAGCAAGAGAGCAAAATTATGTAATTAATACCAAGCGGTGTTAACTCTCATAGAATATCTAGTTCTTAATAAACTCTAAATGAATTTTGCTAGCTCTTAAGGTAGAATATAGCCACATTATAGGATCTAGAGTCATTCTGATCTGCCAAAAGGAAATTTAGGTAAAAGAAATCAGTACAACCTGGATATGAGCTAATACAGTATCTGAAAAGATGAGCTTATGCTGAATATCATGGTAATAGTGACAGTACAAGAGCACATGAGCTGTCATTTCAATCTCACCAGAGCCACAGGGGTAGATATGCTCTCCATATGGAATTCTTTGATTCCAACACAGCTGTGCACAAGGCATTGCATCGGGCCAATGTCAGGGCTCTGTGGTACTTTGGGACTGTTCGCTGGTTTAAATAGTTGGTGGGGGTAAAGCTCAGAATCTGCCCAAAAAGACACCAACCAGAATGGAGCCCTGATCAATTTGCCACTCCATATCATAAATTCTTTCCCTTATTTTGAGTCTGGTGTTTTCATAACCAAGGGTTAGCAGTTCAGTGGGAGAAAAACCATAATAATATAGCCTTTTTTCCATTCCTTTTCCCCACCTTGAGTGATATATGTCCTTTAGCACCAATGGAGCTAAACCAATGGGATGGAAAATCAACTTAAATCAGAATTCAAAAATAATAACCCAAGCCCTAGCCTCTATTTTGTGCAACCCTGCTTCCAGCTGTAGAACCGCCCTAGGAACACAGCTGAGGACCGGAAATATATTTTTCAGGAAATTAGATTGAACTGTTTCTAATTTAGAGAAATTAGGGTATATGCCCAGCTGCACGCCGCACAAGAGTGTGCACGGACTTTGGCCTCAAAGAGTTTAATAGCCACAGGGATAAAATGGGGACCCCTTAAGTAGCAATAAGACTGAATTGCCTGTGTGCTGTTCTGTGCATTCTGACTAACATATTCTCTGTGTGTATATCTGCAGCCAGAGGCCTGAAATATTACATCAAGGTACTTAAATTGTTTTACTTGTTCCAACTTGTACACATTTAGTATCCAATTGTAAATTTTGGTCTTTTTGCAAACACTAGAATCTTTTTTTACTATAATTAATTTCAAGTAACTGTTCCTTATAATAGGAGGTCAAAGAGCACAATGCTCTTCTTAAACCTATTGGTGTTTGCGAAAGAATGACAGCATCATCTGGGCTATTTTTGGGGTACCCAGATGTGTACCCTATTCAGCGTTATGTTTAGAGTCTGGATCCCTTACTATTTCCTCTAAAGCATGGGATCTTACCTTTATTAAATGGATCAAACTTTGCTTGGAATATCGGGAGCCCTCCTACTTTTGGTTTTTATGGAGGGATGCTTTCCCTAGCCCTTGGCTCTCACAGGTCATCAATAAAATACTGCAAATGGGTCTATCTCCTTCTGAAATTCTACTTATGGGAATTGAGAAGGCAAAGGATATACTTTTAAAACGTCTCCATGACATTGAGCATCAGAATCTTGTTTCTTGGGGAAACAGGGCCTGTTCTCCTTTATTCTTTGGGATCATGCCCCCTTTGGGGAACAATGGTGCTAGTTATCTAGTTTCCCTATACTTTTTAAAGTTTAGGATAGCATTTACTAGCACCCGTATGATTGTGCTACCCTCTGCCCTTTTGGGGGGAAACGATTTGATAAGGGATTGCCAGACTCTGGCTTTCCTCCTCCCTGAAACATGTTGTTTTGCATGTGTTGTTATATTGCTCTCTTTTCTGTGATACCAGGAAAGAACTTATATTCCCTTTGTTAGAGCAATTTCCAGGAAGAGCTGACCCCTTCTATTTGAACTTCTGTTTTGAGCACCAAACTAATGAGGTCATTAAAGTGGTGACAAAATTCTTTTATGTTGCTATCAGATTAAGATCTTGCTTAAAGTCTAATCCATGTTTTATTACTGTTTTATTCTGTTTTATTATGTTTACTATGTATAATATTTTGTTTCATTGCTTTTTATGTCTTTTGTATGGCCTATGGCTGTAATAATAAAATTGATTAGTTTAAAAAAAAAAAAAAGACAGCATCATCTGCATACAAGAGAATAGTGAGATACTTATCCACTAATTTGGGAGGGTGATGATCCAAGTTGTTTAAATGGAAAGCAAGGGAATTAATTTAAAAGTTAAACAATAGTGGAGCCAAAATGCATCCTTGTCTTACTCCCCTAAATGTTAGAATTTCCTTGGTGAGGTGTCCCTGTGCACTACAGCACACTCTTATACAAAAGTTTTCATGAAGTTTCGTTATCAAGCATAGTAGCTGATGATCCATCGATGAATTAAGTAGCTTGTTCCAGAGTTTCTCCCTAAAGATCAAATCAAAGGCGGCCCTGAAATCAACAAATCCTGCAAACAAAGCAGAGCGAGAACTGGAGGACTATTTCCCTACTATATGCTGCAAAATAAATGCTGGGTCCATGACAGAACGACCTGCATGGAAGCCAAACTGCTCCTCAGCCAAGATGTTGTCCATTTCAAACCAGTCTAGCAGTCTTTCATATAAGTGGCTGGCATACAGCTTACTTATCACACTGAGCAGACTAATATGTCTATAATTCTCAGGGAGCTTCTGATGATCTTGCTTGTAAATTGGAATAATTACTGCCACACCCCAATCCTTCAGGACATGACCTGTCTCATCAATATTTGTAAATCATCATCAAAGAATAAGACTATAAAGTTTATTTAAAAATTACTTATAACAATTATATATACCAAGAGTACAGAAAGTATGCAAGCATGTGCTAGAGGAATAGAGAAATGTAGAAGACATATTAGAAGCTATAAAAGGGAGTTTAAAAAAGGAAAAACTGCAGGACATGATGGGTTATCATTAACCCATTATACAATTTTTGAAAACATCCTTGCAGGTCCTCTGGCTAATGTTATGAATAAATCTTTATTACTGTGAGTCTCCCAGAGACTTGGAACATTGCTAAAATAATAATATTGCCTAACCCGGGAAAGTCCTATCAGTGGTAACCTCATACAGTTCAATTTCATTGCTACACAATAAGATCTTTATATCAATCTTAGCTATTAGATTAAATACAATTTTGATGTAGGTAAAAATCAAACTAGTTGACTCTCAGGAAGATATTTAAAAGATAATATACAAAAACAATTACATTGAGTATGCAAAGAAAATGAATTTGACATCTTGTTTTGTTTCTAGATGCTGAAAAAGCTTTTGATAATGTAGAATGGTCTCATTATTTGACGTTTTAAATGCCTTTCATTTGGGCAATAATTTTGCCACAGTGGGTAAGAATAATTTATTGTCAACCTAGCACAAATAATTGTTAATGAGAGAATATCAGATACTTTTAATTTATACAAAAAAGGTACTAATGAGGGTTGCCCACTGTCAGCTTTACTGTTTGTCTTGTGTTTGAACCATTAACTACTGCCATTAGAAAAAGCCCTCTGATAAAAGGAATTAAGGTTAGCTTACTTGCAGATGATATTGGCTATAACAGACTTAAACTATTTACAACCCTTAGAGAAGAAACTAGATAAGTATGGTAAAAGTGCTGAAAATAAATAGACAGAACTTATCAGCGTGCATCTACAGAATATGATTTTTCAAGTACTTAAGGAAAACTGTGAAATCATTGGAAAGACAAATAATTCGATAGCCAGGGGTATATCTGGCAAGAAACAATTGTGATTTATACAACTATGATAGGTTAAATAAGAAAATAAATGCATAAATAAATTTCATAAATAAATGAAAAACGGAGTAAAAAAATCTGTTTGCTGGATTAAACACAACAAATATTATTACACTGTCATAACTTGGTTTTTTCTTACAAACACTACCAATTGAACTAAAAGAGCTACAGATTAGGAATTGGCAACCTTTATTGATGAGTGTTACTGAGCAATGAGAAAACTCTGAAGTCAAGAAACCGCAATACAGGACAAAATGAAAGAAGGAGAATTAGGTATGTCAAACTTAGAACTATTACTAAGCCAACTGTTTATCTTGGTTAATAGACTGGATTAGGTTTCCAAGGAAAAATGAAACAAGGATAGAACAAACATATAGTAATGAGACAAATATAGGTCAAAGATCAGTCCACTGAAGTCTCAGCAGCAGTAATATATGATTTAGACTTCATTAAAAATTTAGAAGCTTTTAGTATTCAGAAGATCTATAGAAATAACAATCCCCCCGCCCGCAAATGATAATTTTGTACAATTAAAGAAAAGGGTTGGTTTTAGTTATCTCCCCTGTTCTGATGACCTGCAACTACATACATTTTATAATCAATGAAGAGTACAAGGTTTTCATTTTAAGAAGTTGTACACAATCTGAGTTGTACACAATCTTCTTATTTATGATTGTAAAAAAAGTATTTATATATGCTTGATAAACAATAGTTCTTCAGAATTAAGCTAATTACTGTTTCCAATCTATTATTTGGGAAGCAAATAAAACATATGAGAGGGCAATTTATTTCATACATTTTAAAAATAAGGAAACAAGACAGGCAAACATTGGTGGAGTAACTAGGTAAGTTGCAGAAGAATAATAGAAAGAAAATATAAGTATTTATTGATGCTTGAGAAACAATTATTTCATTGTGAAGAGGAGCAAGTCAAAACATAAGCTAAAATGGAGACAAGATCTGGGCAATACAATTCATTACGACAAATGAGAATACATATCATATGGAAGATCAGTAACAATTCTCCAGTTTGTCTTAATATAAAATAAAATTGTTAACAATTCATAATAAGATGGTATATTATTCCTGAAAAATTACATAAAACTGACATAATTTTGTCAATTATGATGCCCATTGCTGGAAGTGTAAAAATGAAGTTGGTACATGTTTTCATTTATGGTGGGCATGTGAGTACATTAAACATTACTGTACTCAGATAAAGAGAGCAATGAAGAACACTGTAGGAATTAGAATACATTTATAGTCATAAGATTAAGAATTTACCTATTAATTAATTACCTATATGTTGGTTGCAGATGGAATGTGTTATGCCAAATACTGGAAAAGTAGATTAGTCCTTTACTAATGGACTGGGGTGGGTGGGTGTAATGCATTATTATGCTGTTATGATAAAAGTAACAACATATGTTACGGCAGAGAAGTGGAAACAGAAATGCAATATGTTCATAAGAAATTGACAACTTTTCATTTAGTTTAGGCAAAACATAGCTCATTCCTCGGGGGATATTTTGCATGTCTTTTATATTTAACTGTAGTGATCAGCCTCTCAGCTCTAATATGGTTAAAAGATAGTGAACCCCTGTCCTTGATTGACAGGCTGGCAACCCTACGTCCTGACCAATCAGTTCACCAGATGGGTGGACATGAGTGGTGCTGGGAATGCTGGGAGGAAGAAGCAGGAAGGGAATATGGTGAAACAGTGACCAGCATGGAGGTTGTTCCTGCATGTTACTCTGCAAATCCTTGAAAGAGGATTGCAGGAGCCTTGATCTCATCAGGATTTTTGGTGAGTTTTCAAGGACGAATGAAGCCAGGGCTTTGAGGCTTCGGAATCTAGTGTAGGGGAAAGTATGTTTAGTCAGACTTTGCATTATGAGTTATTTTGCTTTCTGTGTGTGCTTTGCATTTCTAAGTATCTGTAGGGATATGCATGAACCTGTTCGGAGGCCCTTTTATGGGCTTCCGAACAGGTTCGAACACTGGGCCGTTCAAACGGTTAGAAGGCAGGGGTGGAACAACTTTAAGGGTGGGTGAGGGTGCACTTACCCCTCCCTCCAATTCTCCCCCATCGGGGCTTGATTGAAAACAAGTCAAGCGGGGAGGCAGCATACCTCCCTGCCTCCCCGCCTGCTCTTCAGGCAAGTAGCAGCTCATGCGTGTGTGTGCCGTCTACAAAGAGATCTGGGTGCTTTGAAACATTCTTGTAACTAACTAAGCATTTTTAAGTGCATCTAAAAGAAAAAAAGCCTCAGATGAACCAGTCTGTAGCAACTGAATAAACTGTTTTTCTCTGTTGTTTTCACAAGCCCTTTGAGTGATAGATTCATTCAGGAGACACAAGGGGGTGGGTCCAGCCCGGCTGCAGGGATAGGAGAGGCGGCGGCGGTGGGTCTGGCCCGCCGGCCGAAAAGAACAGGGGCTGCGACTGTCCCTTGGGCGGTCCAGCTGGCTGGAGGCTGCAAAGCCATGTTGGCGGGGGGCCGGCTCCAGGGGAGTGGCAGCGGCAGCCGGACGGGTGGGGGGGGGGTCTTGTGCAGAGCCGCCACCTCCTCCTCCTCCTGCTCGGCAGCAAGCGGCCCTCGGGTGGTTCCCAGGACAGCGGCGGCGTCCCCCCGGGAAGAGCCGCTGGCAGCCTGCCGAGCGCCGGCAGGCAGAAGCGGGGACCGGCGGTTCCCGGAGGACAAGACCTCCGCCCGCCCACCCGCCCCTGGCAGCAGCTGCTGCTCCTCCTCACGCCCAGCCCTGGGAGGGAGGCGCAGGCAGCAGCTCAGCAGGGCGAGCCGTGGTTGCTGCTGCTGCTCTGGGCGCCTGGTCATCGCCGCTGTCCCCGGGGAAGTGGCCCTGCGCGCGCCTGCCCCGCTCCTCCTCCTCACTCCTCCTCCTCCGGGGTCAGCCCTCAAGGGGCTTCTTTGCAGCGGCCGCCACTGCCTCCCTCCAGCAGGGCTCTGCTGCTGCTGCTGCAGCCAACAGTAGGCGGCCCCCCCGGTTTCATGAACCCAACTAGCACCCGTTATTTTAACGGGCTTAAAAATACTAGTCCAGATATAATTAGCTCTCACCACATGCAGGTATTGGCATGAGGGAGCAGTTGTTTTATACTCTTCACTGTTAGCAAGGGGAAACAAAACTGGAATGGGGATTTTTACTCACTACAATTCCCGTTAAGAAAAGCTTGTAAATAGTGAATTGGTGGTAGAGATTTAAACTACAAGAGTTTTCCTTTTTCTTTAACTTCTTGCCTTAAAAGTTAAAGATTAAAATCCCAGTCAGCTTCATAGCTCAGAGGGACGGGTGACTTGGCAAAAATCGCCCTTGTGAGTCAGCTGGCTGGGACCAGTTCCTTACAGTTACAGTACTGTATGCTTTTAAAATTGCTTAATGATTGTTGAATAATTGAGATTCTAATTTTTGATATTTAGTTAGCTATATGATAATATTTGTACATAATTTATATTTAATTATTAATTCCCTTCACCTTTTTAGGTATTAAAAAAAAGTGGAAGGGGAGGAGAAAAAGTGGGTGGGTGGGGAGCAGACACTAAGCAGGCTTCAGGACCTCAAAAGAAAGGCACATTTGGCACATTGCTGTCTTAAGAATCACAAGGAAAACAGGATATGACCATCTGTGGGATTATGAGAGGTACACCATATGATTGGAAGTGGGATTTTGCACCTCTGATTTATAAGAACCTGCTTTAAAACAGATTTTTGATAGGTTTGGAATATGACCATTCAAAAGATAAAGGTAAAGTGTGCAGTCAAGTCAATTTCAACTCCTGGAAACCACAGGGCCCTGTGGTTTGTTTTGGTAGAATACAGGAGTGATTTACCATTGCCTCCTCCTGTGTAGTATGAGATGATGCCTTTCAGCATCTTCCTATATCACTGCTGCCCAATATAGGTGTTTCCCACAGTCTGGGAAACAGACCAGTGGGGATTCTAACCGGCAACCTCTGGCTTGGTGGTCAAGCCATTTCCACGGTGCACTATTAGGTGGCTATCAAAAGGTAGATATCCTGAATTTAAAGCAACAATTTCTAAATTCCTCTTACTATATACATAATATCTACACAAAAATTTTGCACCCATGTCCAATGACTTTTCTACTAAAAATTAAAATACAAAAGTTTAAAGTTGATTCTATATTTAGTTATCTTCAAGAAACCTGTCTAATTTGTGGTGTCCCCTCTGGTGTCCTAAACCTACAAATCTCTACTCATGAGCCTTTAAGATTAAAGTAGCAAAAGGTTTACAATATGGCTACAAAAGAACAGGAACAAACTGCCCCATTCTAGTAGTTAAAATAAAAGTGATGCTATAAGGCCTCCAAATTCACAACAAATTAACTTCAAGCAAGTAATTTATTTCCCATTAATTTTAAATCTGACTAATCTTTTTAAAATGTTATTTTAACACACTTGTTGGGAGATTGGTGAGGTGACAGCTAGATGAATCCACATACCGTATTTTTCAGCAAAAACACCACCGGCTGAAAAAATTTAAGAAGCCAGCAGAAATGCCACATCGGTGTAAGCACTGAAATTAGAGGTGAACATCATGCATTATTATTTTTTGGTTGTGCTAAACAACTCTTAAAATTTCACTAAATCTATTAATTGCTGCAGTGTAAATCACTGCAATGATTTATCATCGGTCTTAACACAATGAAAGGAAATTAAGAACTAAATGCTGAACAAGTTTTTTTTTTTAAAAAAAAAACACATCACATTGCAGAAGTAATTTTCCACTACACTTCATAGGAACCTTCTTTTATTTTTAAGTATATCACATTGCAAAAATTATGAACTTTAAATTACACTTCAAAAGGAAACCTTCAGTCTGAATTATCGCAATCTGAAATAAAAAGGTTTAACAAGGTCTCATCTAAATTTTTCAGGATTGTCTGCATTTTTTTCGTCCTCTTATGAAAGAAAATTTCATCTTTTTTGCCCTTTATTCTTATGAAATGTTAATTGCTTCGCTTTCAGCATTTTCAGATTGTATAATTCCAGCTTCTGTGAAATCACTGAAGAAGTTTTAACAGCTTTCCATGCTTCTGAAACCCATTTGGTGATCTCACTGTGGGTTGCTTTGAGAATTTTCCCGGTCTCTGTGAATGTATTATTTATATTTATATTTATTTATTTAACATATTTCTATATCACCCAAAATTTGCATCTCTGGGCAGTTCAAAATTAAAATCATTTAAAACCCCACATTAAAGTATTAAAACTATAAATCTAATTAAAAGCCTAATTAAAAGCCTGCGTGAACAAATATGTCTTCAGTGCCTTTTTAAAAGTTGCCAGAGATGGGGAGGCTCAGGGGCAGCAAGAGAGAAGACCCATCCCAGAGTAGCCACCAGACAAGCCGGTGGCAACTGTAAACGTACTTCTCCAGAAGATCAGTGGGTGATGGGGCTCATGGTGAAGATGACATTCTCTTATAAACCCAGGGCCTAAGCTTTATATGCATGCAGACTTTCCTCATCCAGTTTTCCCAACGCTTTCACATTTAAATGCCTTGTTAATGGATAAGTCGAAGGGCCGCAAGATTTGGGTCAAACCACCAGGAATCACAGCCTAGCATACATAGCCGATACCTTTTTGCATTCTTTTTTAACAGAATACAGTAAGTGTGGACGCATCAAGTCCATTATTAAAATACCACATATTGGGGAAAAGCTCCTTTTCTTTTCTGCCAAATTTCATTATGCCATTCACACATTATGGCTTCACACATCCACCCTTTCTCATTAGCATGAACAACTTCTGAAGGAAAATTGCCTTTTGGGATAGATTTCTGTTTAAAAATTAGCATTGGCTTTAGTTTGTCGCCATTTGCAGCACAACTTAAATGCACATGAAAGATATCTTCTCATTTCCGGTTGTCGGTATAGAAATTGTTTTTCTCCTTTTTCATTCACAGTCCTATTCAGCAGTCAGTCAAATGCCAGTAGAACTTGATTCATATTATTTGTGATTGCACAAAATTTTCTCACTCAATAGCATTTGCAACAAACTTTTAAAATGCTGATCAACCCCCCACCCTGTCGGCAGCTGCTGTCCCATTAGTGTGCACAGATAAATTATTTCACCTCAAATCTGTAGCACCAACACGGGCCACCTTTAATGTCAGTTATTCCCATGTGTTGTGCCATTAATTTTACTTGTAGGCAGATTTCCACAGTAGCGACTGGCAGTCCTTTTTCTCTCTGCTCTTTAATCTACTCCTCGAGGTTATTCTCCAAATCAGACCAGGCTACAACGCCACTTCTCTTTGCACGCTTTGATTTCTGCATTCTTGCCAGGCAATCTTTTTCCGATTTCCACAGATGAATTGGGGTGTGCAGAGTACTGGCTGGCCCAGTTCGGTTTGAGTCCAAACCAGACTTGAACTGGACCAGGCCAGTTTAATCAGGCACCATGTAAACACCCCCCCCCCACCGGTTTGATTAAGTCCTGGGGGGGGGTTGAGGAATTTTTTATCACTTATCCCCTCTGGGGGACTTCCTCTAGGTGGTGGGGGCTCCGTGGGGATTCCCCCTCCCCCTGCCAGCCTTATTGCCACCCTAACCAGCCACACAGAGGCCCATTGCACAGGTGCAGCGGCCTCCAAAATGGCCGTTGTACTGGAGGGGGAAGGCCCGAATGGGACAAAGAGCCAGCCAAATGGCCGGTTAGGGTGGCAAGGAGGCCAGCAGGAGGAGGGGGGAAGTCCACCAGAGGGGGCAAGTGATTTTAAAAAATCATTTAAAAACAACAACAGTCTAATCAAACAGGGGGTGGTTGAGTTTGACATCGAACCTGTTTGTACACCATTACTGATGAAAGCAGCATTCATTCACCTCAAATTCACAGGCTGCAGTTCTATTTCTGATCTGTTCTGCTCTTAGCACAACTCCCAGCTTTGGAACTAACAGTGTAGCTCATATGCCATTTGTGCACCATTTTCCTCCACAAAATTGGCACCAAAAATCCTGCACAGAAATCTCACTTAAATGCCACATTGGCGGAAGCGCTTTTTCATCTTGCTACTTAATTCAAGCATCAGTGCCACATTGGCGTAAATGCTGCAGGAGGCAATGAACAACTTTTAAAATGTACCTGCTGTGGCATTTCTACCCCAAAATAAAATACTTTTTAAAATATCGTATAAAATGTCTGTAACACATGATTCTGTAACAAATAGGTATCAATATTAAAACATTACAACTTGTCAAAATATCATTTCAAATCAGTTTAACATGTAATAAACTTAGTATTACCAGTTTTTCACAAATAAACCTTTTGTCACAAAAACCATTAACCATTTCCAACTGAGCTATTTATGTTATGAAACCAGTATCTCCTGTCAACCAATGCAAAAATGACCTTAATTCAATAGGTATAATAATATAGTTTTACTATTATGAAAAAATAGTCAATGCTTTCTTAATTTTTCAGAATATCAGATAAATTAATGCTTACTCCTTTGCACTGTTCTTGACTTCTGCCAAACAAATAAAAAGTTTCAAGTTATAATTTGTACGCTATTTTCCTATCACATCTTTTATGCTTTTATTTCACCCTGCTTTCACTCTTTTATATCTTAAAATACTCTTTCACTCTCTTATATCTTAATTTCACTCCAAAACCTCCCTAATTTTCTGGTACTTCATTTTTTTTCTCCCCCAAGCTCAAAAATTTAGAGCTGGACTCTTGCAATCAGAGAACATAAACCGTATGTTTTAACACATGTAAAGATAGTTTGCATTTGTCCTGTTTTCATGTAGTGTTACCTCTACAAAGCTAGTGACTGGAGGCCTAAGTAGGTGTGCCCACTACACATGAATGGAAAGCACATGTACTGAAGCATATTTAAAAGTGACTAACCATGTATGCAAGATTTACACTGGTAAGCACTTTACCCATGGCACATGTTTGGCTTGGCCTAAAAATACAGTATAATGAGTGAAATCATATAGCACGTGCTGCAGCATATTATCTAGAAAGCAACAGCAGAATCTGCCTGCTAAATACAGACATTTGCTTCAGGTTTACTATTTCATTCTAGTTCAAATGGAAGCCCGATATTCTTTATGGATAGTATATTAGGCACATCTTTGAAAGAAGCAGAGAACTATGTGGATAAATTTTATGGAGTGCTCATACACAAATCATGTGTTATCCTTTACCATTTCAACTCTTGCTTTTGGCAAAGGTTATGCACTCAAATGACAAGATAGAAAAGCAATGCTTTCTGTGCTGCAGGGAAGGTCTTTTTCACTGCTAACTGATTTATTGGTTCCTGCCCTAACAGCCAACATTCATCCGTTCTTTGTTGACATTCCATCAGTACCAAGAGCCAATGACTTTTATATGTGTAATGTTTTCTTGGAGATAGAAGAGTTTCTTTATCACTGGAATCCCACAGCACAATGTAAATCTACTCTAAGAACTGAAAAGGGCATTTTAAATATGCATAACTGCACATATGCAGCTAGGGGCTAAAGCCTCACTTCCTAGTATTAAGACCACTTAAATTAAGACCACCAGCAGTTTAGTAGGGGGTAGCAAAAGCAACAAGGAAAAGTCCTTATCACAACCATTGTATGCACAACATTATTACGCACCAATGATGAAGACCATTATTGCTTTTTAAAAGTAATACTAACACCCCCCTCCTTGCAACACATTCAAAGTATGTGACACTAGCATACTCTTGGATAATCTGGTCTTGCACTTAGTATATGTACCAGCAATGCTGATGATTAGGTCAAATGACTAATCAAATTTTGGCCAAATATTGCCAAATAATAGTTCAGTATTTTTAAAGCATTCACTGTAGGAGAACAAAAATTATTATTTAAATCAATGTGTGATAATTGATTTGTTTATACAATTGGTATAACTTGGCAAGTTCTCTGAAATATCTGCACGGACGTCTAAACTTTACAGAGCAGCAGCCAGGAGGGGTTACTCCCTGGTTTCTGCAGCAAGGAAGATGCAATCACAGGCAGTGACTTCGGTCACTGATGACTGTTAGTTTTCCATTTGGAGATATCTGCAGTCATACTAGTTGGCCAGTGGGAGAAACTTCAGTATGCTGACAGGTTTACCCTATAGGACTATGCGACAAGAAGCCCTCACTTCTGCCCTTACTAACAAATGATCTTTTTTTTTTTAAAAAAAAAAGTTAAATACAAGCTGCTACCTGCATAGTGGCAGTCTTGGATTCATGGAACATTTTATAATACTTGCTGTGATCAAAAAGGCCACAGTCAAGTGACAATTTCTGACTAGTCGAAGAAGTTTCATATTTTGTTTTCCAAATAACTGAAGGTCCCACAAGACCGTTGTCTGCAGTAGATTAACATAGCTAACCCTAGGAATGTACTTTTAAAACCTAAGAATCCATTATCAAATTCTTAAGCATGAAGTTTACCTTTAATAATCACATTTTAAAAATTCAGTATACTAAACAATAACAAGCTGAAGAAAAGTTCAACACTTATTTGCATAGGAATATTTTGATTTCCTCACCACCAAGAACAAACATTTGATTAAGAGCTCACCATTTTAGGGATTTATCACTACCAACAGAACACAAAGTGGGTCTTTCCCTTCCAGTCTACAAGGTATACCCTCATTATAAGAGTCCCCTAAGTGTCTTCTAAGCTCAACATATTTTAGACTTCATTATATAAAAATTAATGCAAAATTAAATTGGGCAAAATCATACAGCATATTAAAGTCAGCCCATATGTTACTACATGTAATGCAAACCTGTGAGCACTGGCTTTGTGGTGGAACAAACCATTTATGAGAATTCACAAAATATAACAAATGTTTAACATAAATGAGGACGTATAACATAAATGAGGCCAAAATATGTATACTACCTCATACCTATTTTTGATTGAATGTTTAGATAACAGCATACAAGGAGATACTATGAAAGCAAAATGCTATGGATTGGGCTGGCCCAGGAAAGGCTTTACAAATACATCTGCTGATGCCCTGCAGGGAAGCCATCCTCCATGGAAGTGTCACTCCATATCTTATCCATTACATGAATATATTTTGCTGCTGCTTTAGGGTATTTCTATTGAGCAAGAAAAAGCAGCCTCCATGCTTCAGAAATTGCTCTAGTGACTTTATTAAATAACCTCATTCAATGAGAACACAATATAAGCTCTGAAAACATCTGCAATCAAGCAATAAGTTGTGCTGGATAGAATACTGTATACATATTAAGAATTAGAAAGAACTGGGACAAATATGTTGCAGAATGAAACCAACAGAGGGACATGCACAAGCATCTTTGATAAAAGCATGGCCACAACATAACTGAATTTGGTTACATTTAATAAACAAGCCAATAAATGGCTCCATGCAGATAGCATGGGAGATCATTCCCATGAAGAACTGGAAGGAATACTCCTACCACAGCTGTTCCCCATTTCCTCTTTGGGAATAGCAATCCCAGGTGTCTTTTTGCTGCACAGGAATTAGGGTCAAGGCCAGCAGCAGACATCCTAGTTGACTGTGTCTCATCCAAGGTCCAAGATTTCTAGGCCCTTCAAGAGCTGTATCAACCATCCAAGAAGACACCATCCTATTGTCACAAAGTTCTGACAAAGATGTCACAAACTGGGAAGCAGTGTCTATTTGAATAAAAGTAACAATTAGTCCCTAGGAAATAAAAGTGAGTTCCAAGAGGGCTAAGCGGTAATAACTAACCTTCTGAAAAGAGGAAAACTATTAGGTGCCAGAAGCGTACAATGAAAACTGTGTACATCTTAGTGTGTACAATAAGCAGAAGCAGATAAGCCACTGAAGAAGACTTTATAGTCGAAACACATCTAGTGATCTGCTACTGGCTATATTTTGTACATGATGATGATCCTGGAAGGAATTGATCAAAAAACTACATACAGTAATTTTGAAGGTACTTATTTGAAAATAGTTGATTAGTATTACAGTATCGTGAATGGCATTGAATAATTTTTATTGTAAGCTGTAGTTTATCAATACTTGGAAGATTACTAAAAAATAGATTACATGTATGTATGACCCTTGATTCCTTTGGAATAGTTGACTGTCTTAGTCAAGGTCCAACATTTCTAGGCCCTTCGAGAGCAGTTATCATCCACCCAAAGAGTCACCATCCTGTTATCACTGATATTCAAATTCTGGTTGGCTATCAAAGCCTGTCAAGATATATGGACCCTCTATCTCTCATGTTCTCCAAATGTATAAACAGCACCTACCCCACTAGATGAATTATTTATGTAATTCTGCTCTGTGCACAAAATGTTCATCAAGTCTGAAGAACATCTTATAATGAAGAAAGCACTCCAAAGACGGCAACTGCATTCCTGCTCACATGCCAATCAGAGCATAAGCCAAAATTCCCTCTTGACCTGCATAAAGAACAACCAGCAACTGCCTGAGTGCATCCAAACCTGGAAGGGAGTGTGGGGACTTTCATGGCCCCAGACACACAGCAGGGCAGAATAGAAATTCTGGCCTATAAACAGTATACAACCCAGCTTCCTGCCTCCCACCACAAATCTTGCAAGAGCACCATATAACTAGTTCTTCCATGACCTCCTCTTCCAAACAATCCTCTCAGCAAGCTGCTGGAGAAAGAGACTTTCACCCATTGTTTGCAATTTCTTTTTGAGGTAGTGAACCAACACTCAAATCAAATTCATTGACAAAACATATTCTGAACTAAATCTCTGTTAAGGGACAGAATTAGGTAAATGAAAAGCTAGCTATATAGAACCTGAAATGCCTTTCGTTTTGATACACAGATGGTGATAACAGCACCATAAAACTCTAAAATAAGTTTTATGATGTTATCACTATTCACTCTACTGATCTATTTTTGCTTTTTAAAAATCTATCTAGCAGTATGAATTTAGATGTTTCCCCATTTATGTTATGTGCTTTGCACAGACTGTAAGAAACATGCACAATGGAAGTGAAATGATGCCAAGAAAATCCCAATGAATGGCTTGTTAAGGTTAAACTACTTGATTTTAAATCTGTGGTTATTGTTTTGCCTTTCTTGTGCAAACATCAGGGGAGGAGTAGCTTCACTGATATTCAAATTCTGGTTGGCTATCAAAGCCAGTCAAGGTGTATGGACCCTCTATCTCTCATGTTCTCCAAATGTATAAACAGCACCCACCCTACTAGATGAATTATTTATGTAGTTCTGCTCCGTGCACAAAATCCTTTAGAACTCTTATTTCATTGATTCACAAAAACCACCATATGAGAGATGTTTGCTTAAGGCCAAATAGTGGCCATCAATACTGAGTGTAAATTTTTGAGGAGGGGAAAAAATCAATGTTGATATATAATATTTTTAATACAGAATACAAATCCTACTAGATTTTGAGTTGAGGCCTTTGCAAGGAAGTACTAAGAATAGAAGCAGGAGGAAAGTTTGTCCCCTCAGTCTTCCTTCTATGGTTCTGCTCCAAGTTTGAGTAAGGAACGGTTTAATACTCTTTTAACCAGGCTCTACCCAAACCTGTAGGAACTCGCGTACAGTCCTATATTCTCGCTACCATTGCAACCACACATTCGTTAGTACGCGGTCGTGCTTTATCGGGAAATTCTATTCACTGTTGCTTTTGTAAACCATATGTTAAACATTCTCTAATAAAAGTCAATATATAAAATTATATCTCTGTTATAGAAATGAAATGGTCTCCTCATCATTCAGACCTCTACCATGCATCTAGCAAACACTAGACTTTGGTTAATTATAAAAGTCAAAAAGATAAAAGTCAAAAGATAAGATCTAAAAAACATCAACTGTGTTTATTCTACAGTACTTTACTAAATGACATAACCATTTCAAGATGGATATGAAAGAAGAAAGCCATAACAATAAACATATCTTGTCACAATGTCCTATACAATGTGAGGAAGAAATTCATGCACACAAGTAGGAACATAGGAAGCTGTCTTATACTGCCAGACAATGGTTCCATCCAGCTCAATATTGTCTATACTGACTGCTAAGTGCTCTCTAGGTTTCAGGGAGGAGTCTTTCCCAAACCTACCTGGAGATGCCAGATATTGAACCTGGGACCTTCTGCATGCAAAACAGATGCTCTACCTCTGAGCTATGGCTCTACCCCACCTGGTGCACTATCTCATAACTGCACAGGACAACTTATCCAAACTGCCCCCAAACATACATATGAAGCACTCCCCTCTCCATGATTTGGAGACAGTGCACCAGGTAGGTGGACATGAACACCCATGCTTCCCTGCCCCCCCGCCCCCCATGCAGGACTGGCAGTTTGGAATAGTGTATGAACTAGCCTGTTGTCAGACAAGCAGTGAATGGACCTGTAAAACTGAGAGAAGAATTCCTATCAATTCTTTTTTTTAAACTGCCCTTTTAAAAATATTTTTTTAAAGGGGGGCAATGTTCTAAAAATCTAGTTCAGCTAAGCCTGATTCAGACATTATAAAACTGCACTGCTGTAGCCATGTACAGCAGCTTGAAGGGGTAGGAAATCCCACCCCCGCTGAATTAACCACCCTCACACCCCACCCACTCACACTTTCAGCAGAGCTTGTTTGAAGAGCAAAGAGCCCAAAGCATGATGGTGGGCATTTTCAATCAATCCTGCCTCGCAATCATGGAAGCGCCTGCCATCATGCTTAGGGCTCTTCCTGCTTCCGACAAGTAACCACTGAAGGGACCACTACAATGGCTAGGGCTCCTCCCTCTTCAAACAAGCTCCACTGTAAGTGTGAGCGGTGGTGTGCAAGGGTGATTGACACAGCACTTCTTCCCCCTTCGCATGGCTGCACATGGCTACAGTGGTGCAATTTTACAATCTCTGAATCGGGCTCTACTGTGTCCTCTATTTCTTTTTCCCCTACACCAATACAGAAGAAGAAGCCTGGCTTGGTACCAGTCCTATGGATAGAAACAAGAAAAGATAAAGGATACCATTTGAAAAGCAAATAAATTATAGCTCTATTCTTTAAAAATGCATACATTTGTTAAAATCATCTATTTACGTGAGAGATTACAAAACTGCCATCCCAATTATCCTATTCTATATATAGTAGTTAAAACACATAAATTGCAGAGGGGAGGATTGCACCCCCAGAAGATATTAAAGTAAGACCTATTGTTTTGGGATGTGATGGTCCTGCCGATAGATTAAGCTGGATGATAAACACAATATTAATTGCTTTACTGAAATTTACACCATCACATCTGGCTAATACAGGCCAATTATTAGAAGAATTGTCCAATCTTAATAATCCGTGTAATGAATACCATATGGGAAGTTTTGATGTAGAGGCACTGTATACTAATGTATATAAGGAAGCAACCAGGAAAAGGTTAGTTGATTTATTGAGGATGAATAAAAGACAGGTGAATTGCTATGGATTTACAATTGGGGATATAGAGGAAATGATAGAGGTCAGTTTAAAACAGGGTGGATTTGATTTAAATCAAACTGATTTAAATCACAATTTAAATCACGATTTAAATCACTAGCAGGGTGGATAAAAATCAATGATTTTTTTAAAAAAAATCAAAAAATTCAGATTTTTTAATTTAAATCAGATTTTTTTTATTTAAATCAGATTTTTTTATTTAAATCAGATTTTTTTATTTAAATCAGATTTTTTTGATTTAAATTGATTTTTTTTATTTTTATCCACCCTGCTAGTGATTTAAATCGTGATTTAAATCAGTTTGATTTAAATCAAATCCACCCTGGTTTAAAATGCAATGTTTTCAAATTAAAATGCAATGTTTTCAAATTTAATGGTGGATTTTATTCCCAGAAGCAAGGATGTGCTATGGGCAATCACCTTGCACCATTATTAGCTATTAGCTATATGAATAAACTAGAAAGGAAATGTGTAAAACAGGATGTACTCCTATATAAAATATATACTGATGACATCATCATAACTAGGTCTAGAGAACAAGCTGATGAGATATTTGAGAGAATGAATGCAGAAGGAAGTATAGTGTTAACTAGAAGGAGTCCCAACGTACTGGGTTGGTTACAGTATTTGGAAGTGGAAATTCATCTTGGCGGGAGTAGTCCCAAGACTAAGTAGTATAGGAAACCAGCAAAGAAATATTTGATCATTAATAATACATCAGCACATCCACAGATTATTAAAACTCACACTATGGAGAATATAGTTAAAAGAGCAGTAACAGTCTCATCAGAGGAATACAAAGAACAAGCAAAAGAAAGAGCTATAGCATTGGGACAAAGTAATGGCTACAAGTTTCCTTTAAGAAGAATGGCAGGAATTAAATTTGTACCAGGCTTACTGGTTTTGAAAATTCCTTCTGTATCTGACAATTTTGTTACACAATGTCAAAGAACATTATATAAGTATAACATTAAGGCCAATGTGGTGGTTCAGTATGCTAAGATGTTGAAACAACAACTGGGGAGAATGAGATTATACAATAGATGTGACAAGACAGATTGCCCAGTAAGTGAAGTGAGGGAGGGGAGTTGTAGATTAAAGGGAGTAGTATACAGAATAACTTGTACAGAGTATGGGAGTTTTATATTGGAGAAACAGAAAGAGAGTTAATCACTAGATTTAAGGAACACTTGGCAGATACAAAATATGTGAAGAGAGAGAGGACATGGTCAGTACATATGACCAAATATGAGAGAATAACAATGTCTATTAAGGCGGTTGTATTGGAGGTGGAGTGTTGCTTAGTAAGCATGTGCACGGAACTGCGGTGGGGAGGCTCAGAGGCGGTGGGGATGCTGCTTTAAGCAGGGAGGTACGCTGCTGCCCTGATGGGCTATTAAAGAAACGGATGCTGGTGGGGTAAAAGCAGCAGGAGGGGTAAGTACACCCTCCCCTGCTCTTAAAGCTAGACACACACACCTGCCGTTGAACCGGTGAAACCGCCAGTTCCAGACACATCCCTACTGCTTAGTACAAAGAAAGATTAGAGAGGCAATATAGATAGATAAACTAAAACCCACCTATTTTAATGCAATAAATATGAAGGTCTTAAAGGAGTACTTGGGAGTCATCTTAAATATGCATATTTCATCACCAGCGTATCAATTTATACGTAAAATCATCTCAGCAATTTCCTAACAATTTTCTACAACTAGTAACTGAACTTTCAAAAACAGTGTGTTACATAATTGCTACATTCTAGCATTCAGGAACAAGTCTCACCATAATATAGATTAAATACAATATTTTTAAAAAGTGTTTTCCTTTAAAAAGCTTCTTGTGGCAGTTTTGCTGACAGGTTTTGCATAAAAATATGTGGGATATTTTGCCACCCAAGATAATTAATTTACAAAGAGCTTATCACAGTTACAGCAGGAATCAATATCAGGAGGTGCTGAAGGGGTAAAATTAAGTTACCTATATCTTCAATTTATTTTTCATTTTTCATTATTATATTCAATTAAGAACACAGTGGTTTGCTTGATTTTAAAAATAATTAAAGCAACACAGTATGATCCTATAGGTTAAAAAATAACACTCATACTTGACTTGATCAGGAGAAATATTTCCCTTAAAATGTCAGTTAACTGGCACTTGACGGCACAAGCAGAAAAAGCAAAAACATGGCACTTTAAATATTAATTATCCTCTATACATCTATAGAACCTCTCCACTGATCTGCCAAGAAACTACTGGCTCAAGAAACAATTCCAACTTGCTGTAAACAAGATTACTACTAACCGCTCTCTCCCTCCTATACACACACACACACACACACACACACACACACACACACACACAGAGAGAGAAGTAATACAATTAACACCTTGAGGTATTGAAAATGGGGGTTCAATCTTACATTGCAGTTCAGAAATAAATGAACTCTTTCAATTGTATGTGACACAATCTCAACACCATACTGTACTCCAACACATTAAACTATTTATCATCATCATCATCATCATCAGGTAAAAGTTCAGCAGCAACTAAAAGATACAGTCCGTACAAATCTGAATATTAACCATGCCTTTGTCCTCATTTTTAAGTTGATGCAGTCACAATGTGAAACCTGGAACTTCAACAAATCTAGTCTGTCTTAGAAGATAAGGACTACCCCTACACATAAAGGCTCTTTTCAGAGCCATTCTGCTACCACTGTCATGAGTGATAAAAATCAAGGAGGAACTTCTACTTTTATTATAGCTGTGGCACAAGATTCATGGGGAAAGCAGAGGCGTAACTATAGGGGGGCAGGGGGGGCACGTGCCCCGGGCGCCATCTTTTCTGGTCACGTGGGGGGCGCTGACATGACAAAAAAAATTTTTTTTAATTTTTTTTAATTTTTTTGTTAATACAAATGTTTCCTGCTCAGTGCAGCAGCGCTGCAGCAGTCAAGGGAGCGCATCGGCGCCCCCTCCCCCACGAGTGGTCCCTTCCGCGCCGCCCGCACCCCCCCATTGCTTTGCTGGCACCTGGCAGCCAGTCAGTGGCCTGGCTTGGCGGCGGGCGCTTGTGAGGAAAAACCTAAGTATAATGTAGTGTGGGGGGGGGCGGGGGGGGCACCATTTCAGTGCTTGCCCCAGGCGCTGTTTTCCCTAGTTACGCCTCTGGGGGAAAGCAAGCCTTTAAGAGGCAAGTCACAGCTTTACAAAGTAATTTATAAAATGATTCTCTTTATAACGTGTATGTGTGCATGCACATTCCATGGCACCAACTTATAATATTTTTATACATGCTACAAAAACCTGCTGATGTAGTGTCATCTGAAATCTGCTTTTTATGGGAATGGCTCTGGCTACAACAAGCCCAGTGACTTATAGCAGCAAGAGAAGGAATATGAAGAGAAGTTACTAGCAGGTGGCTCACAAATCTGAACCAAGCAGCAAGAAAAGGTTTTGGACACTGTCTCCTAATGTGACATGCTCCATGAACACCATCCATCCCTCCTCTATTCCATCTACCTTATCTTGAATTATTTCACTCCTTCCTTTTCCCATATCCTCATTCTCAACTAGAACATTCTAACTGAACAGGCTTGCCATGTCCATTTCAGCCAAAAGATTTTCCTTACAGAGGTGATTTTCCTTACAGAGGTGAAAAAAGAAATGTGTAGAACATAATATATAACTTATAGGAAGCCTCAGTGTGTATATATATGTGGTAAAACAGATTTGTGAACAATCTTTACATAACTGTATAATATGTGTTTTTGCTACAGGTTGAGTATCCCTTATCCGGACTGCTTGGGACCAGTGTTCCAGATTTTTCTGGATTTTGGAATATTTGCATAATAAGGTATCTTGGGCATGGGATCCAGAGCACCAAAATAGACGCCAACGGAACAGGAGCCAAACTGAGCAGGGAGTGAAGGCGGGGGGCTTTCCCTTTTTCCTCTAGTGCCAAAGTGAGAACATCAAAAACATTTAAAAGGTTCACCATAAAAACAGAGCTGCAGCTAGAGAGAATTACAGAAAACCTGTAACTGACAGCCTTCTGAAATAAGTAAGTTTTGACTGCATGTTTAAAAGCAGCAAAATTGGGAGTCTGTGAACAAGTGGGCTGAGGCGTTTTGTTTTTTGTTTTTATGGCGTGGTGTCCGGATTTTGGAGCATTCTGGATTTTGGATGTCCAGATAAGGGATACTCAACTTGTACATCCATATTCAGAAAATATTAGATATTAAGCTTCAGTGTCTATTAAAATAAATGCTAAGAAGCTGCATCTAAAGAGATCCGATATGTGAGAGTTTGCCTTAGACTAACTGCTTTTGCTATGAAATTCCTTTGCTATAGCATGAGATTGTTTTTGTTGAAAAGTGGTACATAAATAGTCATAACAATAATAATTTCAGCCAACTAAAACTAAATCGTGATGTTACCTGGGAATTATATTTATAATTTTTTTAGTTCACCTTGGAAGGGAAAGGGGATAACAGAAAAGCTACCTTGAAAATTGTTGTTCTCTTAAGTCCACCACTGCAGAGAAAAGAGAATTAAAAAGCTTTTCATTTTTTATTACATATGACATCTACTTTATAGTGAAAGCCCCTTTTTATTTGTATAGGGATAATTTCTTACCTTGATCAAAAGGTCTAGCTGGACTCCATGTGCGAAAATAATCATCCTGTAGCAGAAAGAGACAGTATATGTTTAGTATGTAGAAAGAAACAAATACATGCAGGGGGTGGGGGGGCAGAAATGCATAAGTAATATACAAACCTCAACTTCCTGTGAAGGGCATGCAGCAAGAAAGAACACAAACAAGAAAAATATAATTATCATATGGGCACACTAATTGCAGGGAATATAAAGCTTTTCTGATGTAGAACTAAAAGCTACAAGCAGCCATTCCACAAACCAGATGAAAACCTATCTGTGCCAATAAACCCTATCTAGCCACACAGTTTGATCTGCTTACCATAGAAATGGTTATAGCGTTACGAACTTCCATGTCTCTATTGACATTTTTAGCAGCCACTAGCACAGAGATTTCCAATAGGGCATAATCCACCTGGAAAGCAATTCTAAATGTTAATGCTGGGGATCTCTCTACAAAAGGGAAGCTATTTTAAACAGAATCCTGCCCAACACATCTGAGAGCTTTTACCCTGGCCCATTTCAATGTTTTCCCATCAGCATGGCTGTAGGGCAGATATAAAGATACCTTATCTGCACAGGTGCCCCTATGATTCAGGAAAAGTGGAAGGTGTGGTGCATATTTCATTTCATTATGTTTTCTATAACACCCTATACAGTAAATTGATTTGACTCCTTTTAATAGGTTTACCGGGAAGACCTTTAGAATTTTATGTAATATCTTTTTGCTGATAAAAGTGCTTCTGTTACTTTCTGTGTTGCTAAAATCTGTGCTAATTGTGTATAAAATCAGTCAAGTAACAGTTAAGACTCCCTCAACTGGTTAGGCAAAGATATTTACTTTAGTAGGTGAACTGTTCTTTATCTAAATGTGGTTAGTAAGGTAGTTTGTCAGTATGCTTGCTATGAACTGTAATTATTGTGAACTGTTTCTAGTCAAGTACCATAATAAAGATCTATCTATCTTTCAACAGAATCCATATGTGAATGTTCCATGTAAACCATCAGATTCAATTGAGTGCTTTATTGTTTCTTTTAGTTTGGTGAACTGCAAAAACTTAGAGCATCACTCACTCTATCCCTTTAACTTCTGGAGAAAAAAGAAAAACCTCAAATTACATACAGGTGACCCTCATTATTCATGGGGGTTCTGTTCTCGGCTTTAGGAATGAATATGGAAACCACGAATAACAAAACCTTAAAACTAAGGGAAGGGGGGGGTATTTATTTCTTTGGTTATTTAATTTCTATGCCTCCCTTCCAAGAATGGCTCAGGGCAGTTTACATTAAAACAAAATAAAATCAATTAACTATTAAAATCAAAAACTGTAAAAACAAGTTCCAAACAGGAAAAAATGCCTAAAAAGTGGGAAAGGAGAAGAAATAAGAATAAAAGTACACAGTACCTTGCTTTCCAAAGCTCCAAAAATGCCCCCGAAAACCCCCAAATCAGCCAAATTTTCCACAGGGGAGGGAATTAAAGGAAAAGTCTCAAATTCAAGAGCCATTTTAGAAGGGCGGTATATAAATCAAATAAATAAATAAATAAAATAAAATGGCTCCATGCTCTAAAATGATGTCTGAAAATGATACCAGAAGTGAATTTTAGCCTATTTTCACACCACAAATAAAGAACCCAGGTCTTTATGACCCGCCTGCAGATACGCGAAACTGCGGTTGCCAGAACCACGGATGAGGGCCACCTGTACATTATTTTGGGACTTCTACTCTGCTAACATTTGTCATGAATTATATCCTCAAAATGTCAACAAAATGGAAAAGTAGGCTACTTCCTACTGATACAAAAATACTTCTTAAGGCTTATGAACTGACTGCATGTTTTTGTCAAAATGCCTCATGTTATAGGCGGGGTAATTACATTGTTAAGATGAGTGCTTGGCATCTCATTCAGAAGTTCAAGAAAATTAACTACAGATCCAACAAAAGTGTGCTTCTAAAACATGTTGCTAATACCCAAATTTCCTGAGAGCATTTTTAAATATTTCAGAATAACTCCAAGGCTGTACACTTTTTCCCCTGTTATGACAAAAAGGGGCCTGAAAATAGAGCTAAGATGTATCAACTGCAGTCTTATAAAGTGTGTGCCAACCATTCAGGATATCTATAATCTGAGTGAAATGACAGTTGATAACAGAATATAAAATTGATGGCATTGATGCTCACATTTTTCCTTTCTTTTGAGTGGAAGCTTGAATATAAAAAGCTATTATAAAAACAAACATATTCATTCATTCATTCGATTTCTATACCACCCTTCCAAAAAAGGGCTCAGGGTGGTTTATATAGAGAAATAAATAAATAAATAAGATGGATCTCTGTCCCCAAAGGGCTCACAATCTAAAAAGAAACATAATATAGACACCAGCAACAGTAACTGGAGGGTAGATAGGGTAGATAACTGTGCTGGGGGTAGATAGGGCCAGTTACTAACCCCCTGCCAAATAAAGAGAATCACCATGTTAAAAGGTGCCTCTTTGCCCAGTTAGCAGGGATTAGCATGGATCTTAGTTGATATGATTATGCAACTAGGATCCATGTATAGAACTGTATCTCCTTTTACAGGAACACAGTGCATAGATGCCCACTATTGATATTGAGGAGGAACACGGTGTACTGGGTAGTTTATTTTACCTCCCACAAAAATATTTTGCACTTTTTCTGGATATTACTAATATATTCAAACATGTCATTTGTTGATAAGACATTTTGCCCATTTGTCTTACAGCATAACTTTATGCATGTCTATTCAGAAACTTAAGTACCAGTATGCATAGGATTGCTGCCAAAGCTCATCAAGAAACTACTCCAAGCATATTTTTTTTCTATTTAACTCCTATTAGCATGTTCTTGGTTTTTTGAAAGTTGAAGATCTTTTGAAGAGACATACATACAAAATCCATGTTATACTTTCATTTCAAATGTATGCACCAGTTTCAAAGATGATTTCTCTGACTACAAGATACAATTTACTGATTTAAATGTAATCACTATAGTATAATAGTAATTTGCTACAGCATCAGAGCAGAGTTGCAATAGAAACCAAGAAGCAAAGATGAACAGCCACACTGTAATTAACAATTAATATATAACTAAACATTTGATATAATGTTTGGGGATTAAACCAACATGGGAGACTAAGGCAACATAAACTGAACTTTTATGTTGCTGAATTCCAAAGTACCATTTTTGGCACTCCACAAATGCACAGTGACATTTCAGGTTCACTTTCAAGCAGCAAACCCTTCAAGTTCCTCCTCAAAATCATGGGTCCTCTAAAATAGCACCCCATGAAGCATGTTGTTGCTTTTGGAAAAAACAATCAACCTCCAGTATGTACAGAAGTATCTATATATTTAATTTTCTAAGGCATACCCAGGGCTAATCTAATGTGCGGCAGCTCTCGTAAGTTTGCGAGCAGCTGCCAGATAGCCATGGGTACACCGCCAAGTGCTGCAGCAGGGTGGCGAGGGGAGGGAAAGCACCCGCTGGGCCAGCTGGGGAGGGAAAACACCAGTCAGGCCTTCAGGCAGGGAAGAAAAGCGCTGGGCCAGCCCAGAGGCTGGGGAGGGAACGGAGAGCAGACAGGGAGGGGGAGAACAGATGGGCTGAAGGGAGGGAGGAGAGACAAGGAGGAATAGGGGCGCAGATGCTCTGCACCAGATCAACTATTTTAAATTAATTTGTTTGATATATTTGTATACCATCCCAATCTTCCATCTCTGGGTGGTTTACAACATAAAACAAAACAGAAATGTATAGACTTCATTCAGATAGCTGCACATTTAATGGTAGATTTAATGGATACCTGTACATGGTATACAGTCACTCCTCACCAGCATGGTGTAGTGGTTAGAGTGCTGGACTAGGACCGGGGAGACCCGAGTTCAAATCCCCATTCAGCCATGAAACTAGCTGGGTGACTCTGGGCCAGTCACTTCTCTCTCAGCCTAACCTATTTCACAGGGTTGTTGTGAAAAAGAAACTCAAGTATGCAGTATACCGCTCTGGGCTCCTTGGAGGAAGAGCGGGATATAAATGTTAAAAAAACAAAAACAAACCAACACAAACCACCCTTTCCCCAAATCACTGTTATCCACGATTGAGAAATTGTGACTGGTCTCACCAACCACGACCTGAGTATCTGTGGTTTGGTGAGATTCTTTAAGGGGAGGGGTGGTTCCCTGCAATTTTGGGGAGTTCAGAAGTTCAATCTACTCATTCCTCTTGCTGACCCTGCCAACTCCTCATGATTTCGTAACTTTGAATTGGTTCTGGAGGTTCAGAAGTGCCTTCGAGTGATTTCGGGGGGGGGGTGTCAAACTTTCCCAGAGGCTCAATCTGTTCCCTCCTTTTGCTTATTCTTGGTAATGTTAAAGGATTCTGGGTGATATTTGGCAATTTTAAAAAATTCTTTCATTTTTTGGTCTTTTTGCGATTGCTGTTCCCCTAACCCCGTTTCCCAGTGATTTCAATTGCTCACCAACCACGAATTCCAATGGTGAAATTTTGCCAGAACGGAACGGCAAGGGATGACTATATTTAATGGTAGAAGAAATAAAGTGTTACTTTTGTTAAGAGTCCTTGTGCTGGGCTTTGTCTTGTGTATAGAGACTAAGAATTTTATCCCAGATAATGCATTACTCATTTAGAAGTCAGCTTCCGTATTTTACACTCAGATGAAAATGGATAAGGTAATATTTATTTGGCAGAGATATTATATTTCATCTATACAGTACTTCTTTGCTTGATGAAGTAGCTTGTAGAGAATTTCTTCCTGTGCTTTGGTAGCAAGTCTGCAGCTGTCTGACGAATTAATTATTAAGCACAGCTATGTCTACATTAAGAATTGTGCCATTTTCATTCCTCTTAGCAGCATTTCATTTGGCTTTAGATAACCATTAGTTTGCTTTTAATCTATAATGTGATCTGGCCATATTAACAAAGGAATTCATCATCACTAAGTAAGGATTTTGTAAACACCTTCTATAGATTATTATAGTTACAACTTTTGATTATGTAGACAGCTATCAAGTATCAATATCTTAATATATCCTGTGCAAACTTTCTTCTTGATCCCAAGGAAGCTTATTGAATATGCTATGCGAACACCTACCTCTCTCCCCGCCCTCCAAACTGGAGTTGTCCATAGTAGAAGGATTGAATATTGTTGACCACTCCAGAGATATTGCCTCTAATGGAATTAGCAGTACAATTTTTTTTATTGTATTACTAAGCACCTACTTCAACTGTTGACCAGATAATAGGTCAACTAATAAACTCCCTATGGTCATTATTATTTGTTGCTATTAGTAAGGGTTATATGTATGAAAAAATTTAGTACAATTTATTTCTGTCAAAGCTGCAGTACTCAACAAAAACCAATACAAGCAAGCAATCAAGCATCCTTGAAAATTCATTGAGGAGGAAGTAATGAAGGATTTTGCCTACTAAAAATTCTAATACAAAACAAGATTCAATGTGAAATGGATAAACAGTCTTCTACATTAACTAAACTCTACTTACTGAACTACCTTAAATAGCATGTATGAATGAGATTTATAATCTTAATCCTCTAAAAATCTAGAAAAGCAATTTAAACCCGCAGTAAAGCCTGCTGTCTGAAAAGCATCCTGGAGAAAAAGGTTTTTACCATACTGAGATTCTCAATGCCCCACTTTGTATGTTACATCTGAAGCAGGGAACATATGAAGCAGAGATAAGCAAACGTCAAGAGACCAGACATTTGTTTACAAGACATCTGGCTAAGGACACTAAAAACAATATTTTGTTCTTTGGAAAATTAGGTGCAATTTGTATGACTTGTAAGACTATAGTAAATATGTAATGCTACTTTTCTTTAACCATGATGCATAGAAAACAATCCAGATGCAAAGTTTTCCAAGAATACTTTTAATACATTTTACTTATTTCCTACCAATTGTTGCAAATATTAATGCAGAACATCATGTTGCACCAATATTAATTTTGCCCTTATAAAATGTAAATTGCAATATGTTTTCACTACACAGCACAGCACAGCTTTAGGTGACTGGGCAAAGGTCACATTCTTGCTTGTCACATGCCAAAATGAGTAAATTCCATTTCACTTCCCCAAAAGTTGAATTACTAGTGCTAAAGGTCACAAGCAGCACTTGTTCTTCAAAGTTCATATTATTAAATCATGTGGGGATGGAGGGTGGTCTCCAAGAGAACAAGGGGGAAACTAAAAACACTAGCTTCAGAATATTCTCCACCATGGATTCATTTTTCCCCTTCATGAACGGAATATATGCTAATATTTCTTCTACTATTCTAACGCTCTTCATATTTTACAGTCATGAATTGCTTTGTGAGTATATTATTTCTACAATAAATAAAAAGGGAATTCTGGGTACATTTAACATTCACAAATGCACCCTACAAAAGGGTGACACAAACAGTTATTGTACAACAGATGACTGAAAGGGGAGTGATCTATGGGTTCCTCTTTTATATTTTTCTGAAGCAATCCAAATCAGGCCTTTATCAGAAACACTCTGCTGTACTGAATAGATTATTGGACTACTTTTCTTATACAGCAACATTTCTACCATTTACATCTCATACTACTGGGGTGGACTGTGCTAATTATTCTGGATTGTACTAAATAAAAGAAACTGTATGATTTAGGCTAAATTGACATATTTGTTAGTCATAGACGTACATGACAGAAGATATTCATCAATGAAGGGATAGATCACAATGGATATAAAATCACATCTAAGGATGTAAAACGTTCATAAAAGGTTGTCTCGACTTGGAATGCCATCGTATCTCCAGACCTGAAAACATATATAGTGCTTCTGATAGATCCCATCCTTGATCCCAAATTACACCTAGCCATGACAAGTCTTCTGTGGAATGAATACAACAGGCACTTTAAGGAAAAGGAAAGTAATGTATCAAACTGGTGACTAAGACTGCAATCCTACAAAAGCTTTTTTTGGAAGGCAATACCACTAAACACAGTGTGATTCACTTCTAAGTGAACATGCATAGGATTGCACTGGTAGGATTTCCAATAGATGCCTGAGCTTTGAAAAACTAGCACATATAACTTCTAAATGTATATAGTTAACACATCTTATGGAGTTTAAATTATTTGAAATATGGAACGATGAGCTTCATTATCAGGAAGGCATAGATGCTTAACAAAAAAGTGTAGAACTTAATGATAAGAGGCAACATTCTGCAATAGTATTAATTGATAAGATACTGGCTTGCCCAAAGTTTCAGTCTGCAGAAGAGAATATAGGCCTAACTCTGTCCTCTTGCCCTCTCCCAATGTTTCTGACAGGCATTCCCTAGCTCTAGATGTGGCAATACTGGTAGTCAGGTAGCAATTGGAAACTAGGATTTGAACCAAATCAAGATATCTGTCAATAAGTGATGAACAAGCTATGATGTGGTGGAATAAAGGTAGAACAACAGTAAGGTACATGAAAGCAGGGTTCCCAGCTCTTTGGAGCAAATCTGTGGTTGGAGCAACACCAACTATTGTCAGCCATTTTTTGGAATCTGTTTTAACAAGAATGCTGTTAGGGAGGTGCAGCATATTTCTAAGTGATAATAATGGTTTGAGCATAATTTACTGTGGGCAGAACAGTATGCAGAAAAATAGCAGAAAAATACTAATTTATAAAATAAGAACTCCGGGAGAGTCTGATGAGGACTGAGGATACTTATTGTTTCCCAGAAATAAAATTCTGTTGAGAGCAACAGTTTGGTTGGTGGAGGACAGGAACAGATCTGGAAACCTGGAAAAAGGACTAGAAGGAAGAATTCAAGATATCTGGAAGCCTTCACCTGGTATGGCCAAAGCTGTACAAAACCTTCAATGTAGGAAGCTGTCATTTGCAATGGGCCTAAAGATTTGACAGTATAGCACCTTTACAGTCGCAGACTGAGTTGCACTGTGGAGGAGCTGGAGCAATCTGGCCTTGGGATGAACTAATTCACACCATTCCCTTGGTAAGCAATAACACTCTTCAGAAGAAATACTGTATAAACTTGTTTTCAAAATTTCAATTTCATAATATATTTTAATAAGCAATAATTAATTATAATTATTTTAAACTTAAAGAACTCTGAGTCTTGGTTCCACCACACTTAACTTCAACCATCTACTAAAGGAGATCACACACACACCCTCAGCAGCCAGTGCTATAGAACAGATGAACAAGACTACAGAGGTTCAGGAAAGCTAAAACCTAATTATCTAGCTCCACAGCTCAGCAATTTCATATGATGAAAAAATAATCCTAATTGTTTATTTTGCTTATGGCCTAACAGGTTTTTTTAATATATATTTGTACCTCACACTTTTACTCAGAGCTGCATATAGGTCCAACACAAGACTTCAGTGTGGTGGTCCAACACAACACTGTATATATCACCATCTTACCGGAGAAGTATAGTGCATGTCTGACCTTTTACTTCAGAGACTATCGTTAATTCTGACAGATTACTACATAAAGCGCATTTGAAGATCTATGCTCAGGTGATACATGTGGCAAAGAAGTGATTCTTCTCCTCCTGCATCGTGTCCGCATGTTCATGTATGGCAGAGTTATTCAGAGTTGTGAAAGGGCTAGGGATGTGCGAAATGTTTTGGGTACAGAAAGAACTGTACCAGTGTCTGCCTGTTTCAGGCGATTGGTGCACAAAACAAATCGCCCCTCTGCAAGTCCCGAAAGATTTGGTTCCAAAACAAATAGCCCAAATTTCAAAGCCAAAGGTTTTGTTTTTTCAGACCTCCATTTTCCATTTTGTGTTTGACATCTTATTTGAATTTCCCGCCCTTCCAAGCTTCAGATCAGTGAACGAAAGCCTGGGCTGATCTTCTGATGAGTCTCTCCTGATTCCAGATTGGCTCTTTTGGCTCTTGCCACTCATGACTCATCCCACATTAGCCAGGGGAAGGGTTGAAGAAGGGGCAAGGGGGCGGAGTTCAAGGAGAGATTTTCAATTAGATTTAAAGAGGCAGCAGCCACCATTCTGCCTTTCTGAACTGTGGGAGGATAGAGCGAGCTTTGCTTTGCCTTGCCATGCCATGCCTATTGCCCTCTGCCTTGCCAGCCTGAGCCCAGCCTGCCTTGCCACCAGGGTGGATTTGATTTAAATCCGATTTAAATCAAAAAAATCCGATTTAAATCAAAAAAATTGGATTTTTTTGATTTAAATCAGATTTTTTTGATTTTTACCCACCCTGCTAGTGATTTAAATCAGTTTGATTTAAATCAAATCCACCCTGCTTGCCACCCAGCCTGCCTGCATCTGCTGCGGCATGCCAGCTTGGGAATAGATTATATCTGCTGCATTGCTTGTTTTCTGTTCCTAAGAAGAAGAGAAGTATTCTTTCACCCCCTTCCTGCTGCTGAGAGAATCACTGCCTGCCTGCCTGTGTCTGTGCCAGCCACCAGTCCCTGTGGCCACTGGCCACCTGGCCAGCCACCCCCTTTCCCCCCAAATTTTCCAAGCTTTTACCCCAGTCCCCCCGCCCCAATCTGAAGACTGAAGGAGAATAAGATTGAAAAAGAAAGAGTAGACAGGGTCCAGACCATAGAAGTGGACAACTGGAAAAACAAGACAGATGAAGCTCTAGACTGAGTGAGTGTACCCATTCTAACACACACACAAACACACACGCATGTCTCTGAAACTGCGTATTCTTGGGTTTTTTCCCTGTTTGGAAGGAGGTTTGGTTGCAATTGAATTTAAGAACTTGTGAGGCTATTCTCACAACCAGCGGAAATCGGGCTAGGAGAGCCTAGCTCGATTTTCACTGGTCATGTAAACCACTGAATTGCCCCTGCCCTTAAACCAGGTTTACGGAGCAAGCGCACCACAAACCCAGTTTTTTAAATCATGTGTTGCCGTGGCATGGCTCCACGTCAGGGCAACTCATGAGTAGACCCCCAACTGGAAGGCTTAAAAGCAGCCTCCCAGCTCGCGGGTCTCTCCAGCATGCCCTGCGCCCTTGCACAGGGCATGCTCGAACTTCCAGGGGACACGTGGCCCCCAAACTCCTAAGCCCCCACCAGCTCCATGACAGAGCCAGAAGTCGTATGGGAGGCTGCTGCGGACACCCAGGGAGGGCTTACTGATCATCTGCGGGGAGAGTGGGCTTAGCCCGCTCTCCCCACAAACCCAATTTGGCTCTTCTCACTTGATCATGAGAAGAGCCCCTGTGTGTTTAGCTTAGAAGAAGTATAAACAGGGGTTCTGTGTGGGAGGGATCCCCATTAGCTATTACTAGTAAGTGGTTAGAAGAGTAGCGTAGCCTCGTGGTTTTAGAAAACAATTCTGTCTTTTTCCCCATTCCAAATTTTTTTTCTCATTTTTACAAAACAGAAGCCTGTCCTCCAGCCCTCTGTGCTCATAATATAACAGTATTAATATACACACACTCTTTTGGCTCTGGGACCCTTTTTTTGATTCGAATATATTCAGATTCAGAAAATTTAGCTACAAATTGAATCTGAGGTGATTTGGGGGGTCAGATTCCAACCCCAAACTAATCGGGGGTGTTTTGATTTGGGTACAAATCAAAATGAAAAAATCAATTCATGCACATGCCTAAAAAGGATTAATTTGTGCCCCTTCCCACTTGAATCAGTACTTGGAACCAACAATTACTTGCTGTGACAATTTCAATGGTTTTTTTGTAGATAAAATCTCTCGTATTTGAGCCGACATAGATTCAAACTCCACAATTGTTACAGTCTGATGCCAAGTGTCCAGCAGCAACTCTTATGTGATGACCCTGAATCAATTTCAGTTTGTGACTCCCGAGGATGTGGACAAGTTGCTCGGAATGGTGTGACCTGCCACTGCCTTCTTGATCCTTGCCCGACATGGCTTATAATATCTGGCAAGCAGGCTGCTGTAGAGGGCCTGACAGAGATTATAAATGCTTCTGTGAGGGAGGGCAGGATGCCTCCTTGTCATAAGGAGGCAGTCATTAGACTGCTTCTGAAGAAGCCTGCCTTGGATCCATCAGAGTTAAGCAACTAGAGGCCTGCCTCCAACCTTCCATGGTTGGCCAAGGTGATTGAGAAGGCGGAGGCCACCCAGCTCCAGGCAGTCTTCGAGGAAACTGATTTTCTAGACCCATTTCAAACTGGCTTTCAGGCGGGCTATGGGGTGGAGACTGCCTTGGTCAGCCTGATGGATGATCTCCAGTTGGGAATTGACAGGAAGTGTGACTCTATAGGTACTTTTGGATCTCTCGGCGACTTTCGATACTATCGACCATAATATCCTTCTGGAACATCTGAGGGGATTGGGGGTGGGAGGCACTGCTTTGGTTCTACTCCTACCTCACAGGCAGATTCCAGATGGTGTCTCTTGGAGACTGTTGTTCAAAATCTGAATTTTCGTATGCTGTCCCTCAGGGCTCCAAATTTTCTCTGATGTTGTTTAACATCTACATGAAATAGATGTTTCTCTCTGGGAGAGATCATCAGGAGATTTGGTGCAGGGTGTTATCAGTATGCTGATGACACTCAAATCTATTTCCCCATGTCAACATCATCAGGAAAAAGCATAACTTCCCTAAATGCCTGCCTGGCGGCAGTAATGGCTGGATGCGGGATAACAAACTGAGGCTGAATCCAGATAAAACTGAGGTACTTATTGTGTGTGGTCAGAAACCGGGAGATTATTTTGATCTGCCAGTTCTGGATGGGGTCATGCTCCCCCAAAAGGAACAAGTATGCAGTCTGGGAGTACTTCTGGATTTGACCCTCTCTCTGGTTCCCAGGTTGAGGTGGTGGCAGGGTGGATTTGATTTAAATCAAACTGATTTAAATCACGATTTAAATCACGATTTAAATCACGATTTAAATCACGATTTAAATCACGATTTAAATCACTAGCAGGGTGGATAAAAATAAAAAAAATCCGATTTAAATCAAAATCCGATTTAAATAAAAAAAATCAGATTTTTTTGATTTAAATCGGATTTTTTTGATTTTTATCCACCCTGCTAGTGATTTAAATCGTGATTTAAATCGTGATTTAAATCAAATCCATCCTGGGTGGTGGCCAAAGGTGCTTTTTATCAGTTTAAATGATTTTAAATGTAAATCACCCAGAGTTTTGGGCGGTATAAAAATAGGTTAAATAAAATAAATAATAATTTCACTCTTTAATCAATTAGAAAGTGGTTACCATCCCTGAAGTGAGATATAAATCAGATTGTAAACAAACATGGAGACCATATTAACTAAAATTACATTTTCCCTGATTATAATATTTTTAAAAGCAGGTGATATTTGTTTAAAAACCCAACTGAACAACCACAATTTGTATTATCAGAATGGTCGGACCCAGTTCCAGAACTCCTGAATCTGGTCATAGAAGTTCTGCTTCATTTCCCTGGTTCATTATTCACATCTTAGTGTAAAACTAGCCCTTAATAGTTTGTTGTTTCCCAAATATATTCCAGCAACCCAGAAACAACTGTGACTTGAAAGTTTCTCAATTAATTGGATTTTGACATACCATCTCTACAGTCACAATGAAAGATGAGAATAAAACAAACTAGGAGCAAGATCTAAATAGTCAAGGACACTTTTGCAATAGTACCTTGTCTAGTAATAGAGCACAATTTGTGCATACATGTAAGCAGTTACTAAAATTCTTCCTGTAGCCCATCTTGAATTTCTCCTTTCATACTATCTATGAGCCTAGTAATCCATCCACCTGATCCTGTTTGGGACTTATTGCCTCGTTTACTAGCCTTCATATTTATCAGTGTTTTAAAACTCTCTCTCAAACACACTAAATAAGCATCAAGAGATCAAAGATTTGAATTTTTTGTGAAATGCATCAAAAAGATGTTATCACCATAGAAAGGTCATTAATTAACAAGCAACTCTTGGACATATAATAAAAATGCAGAATATACTACATAAAGAAATATTCCATCAATGATTAAGCTATTATAAATACAGATTTTTCATAATTTTGACCCATATTCCTAAGAACTATTTAAGCTGTAACAGTAAAACACTTCATCTACCATTTTCAAACTCCTCTTAAAAATGCATATGTTCCATTTCTAAGAAAATAAATATTTCATATCTGCTACTTGAAGGTCAGCCTATTATCATAGCAGAGTATGTTTTCAGGGGGAAAGGGCACTGAAAGATAAGTCACACCAAGCTAATAAATGCCATAAGAGACAACATTAACGAATTCTGGTAACAGCATCTTAGAAACAACCTACAAGTCCACAGAATATGTAGAATGTGAAGAAAATACATTGTATTAGCCAGTTCTAGTCAATATCCTGATTGGGTTTAAACATGGAGCCTGATATATTTCATACACGATTAAAATACATATATGTAAGTAGCTGACAATTCAGCCCCACATACTTTTATTTGATGTAACTAGTATTAAGTCTTAATATGCACTCAGTCTCTTCCTCCCTTGAGTAGATACATAAGAGTGCTTCCTGGACCCACTTAATGATTGCCTAGTTAAGTGGTCAGTTTCCTCCCTTTTGTTGTAAATGTTTTGAACAATACCAGCAAGACCAGGGACTAAAATACACATCCTGCTTTCCTGCAGTTGTCAATGCGGGGACATGGCTGAGGAACAGACACTATGCTTTTGCTAACCAAAATTGTCTACTGTTGGAAATTTAGGAGTTGCAAATCTACAAAGACCATGGTCATGTTTCCTTCCTGTAGCCACTTGTCCTACTAGGCTTTCAGCTGGTACCAGTCTCTGCTGAATTTCTAATAGACTAGTTCAGTTCTCTGTTTGAAATTAACTGTGTCTCCTATTCTCTCCATCCCCCTAACCTGGGTACAGCAAAATATAGCTTTGGCTCACTTAAAAGTCATCTGATGAAGCAAGCAGGACTGTAAGCTAGCCTGACTAGAATAGTAAGTGGTTTGTAATAAGCTAAATGTTACAACAACCAAGAGCCAGACTTGCCCTCTCTGATTATTAATAGAAATCCTGATGGACTCTGTAGTGTTTGAATAGTTTGCCACTTCACAAGTATGAGATTGCTTTAGAGTTCATTATCCAGTTTAAGATTATAAAGAATGGCAGAAAGCATAGAAAAGGGAGCCAAGATCACATAAGGGAGGTAGTTGACACTGATGTATATATCTCAGTTCTTTGATTCCAATATAAACCGGGGGAGCGGGGCACGGTAGTGGCAGCGGCAATTTTGATGCAAGTTGGAGGGGCTATTCACTGAGAGGAAATGATTTCCTGATGCCTTCTTAAAAGATGCCTTCTTGTTCAGTTAGCAGAGGTTAATGAACAAGAAGGCATCTTTTAATGTGGCAACTAATATTTACCAGAGGGAAAGCAACTTTCCCTACCTGCACAGAATCTTTCTGGTGGGTGCTGCTGGTGTCCACCTTTTATTTCGTTTTAAGTTGTGAGCTCCTTTGGGTATAGGGAACCATCTTTAAACTGCTATTTTGCTGGAAAGTGGTATACAAATTTAAATGATAATATCTGTCTGTCTATCTGTCTGTCTGTCTATCTATGGCTCCTCTTGCTGTATTACAGTAAACTAGAACAAAGGTAGCCCAGTTTCCTTACCTGTCACTTTATGTTCTGTGAGCAATCATATGTGCAGATGCACATAAAGGAGCAGCTCTCAAAAGCTTCTAGGGCTTTGTAGAGCATTCTCCCCAACAGAAGTCAGGGACTAGATTACTATACAAAGCTCTAAAAGCTGTACTGTGTGGATGCACATCTCATATGTGTATTTGTGCAGAGACTGATGGAAACCTCAGGTACTCTACATGCTTCAAAAGGTGGGGGAAGTGCTCCTAACTTCCCTTGAGGAATGCCAAAAGCCATTTTGAACCATTTGTTCAAAGAAATGAAGCAGAGAAGGGGGGGGGGGTTTAAATGAAATCTAATGTATAAGATTGCACTGCATAATTTAGACACTAAAGCTTCCAAATCATAATACTGAAGAGTTGAAATATTTGTAGTCTTCTCACCACTGGACTTTGACAATCTAAGCTCATGCTTCCCATAATATAACTGAAGGCCATTACTCACAAACGTTTCCATTACATATTCTGAACACAAAGAAGGGGAATGAATGAAAAAAAAATATTCATTCTGCTCTACCTCCCCATAGTATGGGTTTATGCATGAGGCACAGTGATTACAACATGACTATCTGTCAGGCTTTGGAGGTGGAGGCCCACATGTATAGGTTCACATCCCTAGCAGTCATGCTCATCTTAACCAGTCCTACAGGATATGAAAGATTGACTAATAGAGAAGTATTATATTCCCTGTTGTCCCCAGTTTCATGTTAATTGGCTGCTACTGTTTTTAATTTACATTTTCAGGGTGTGTGTGTTTTTTTTAAACTAGGCCAAATTAGAAACTCCCACTCCTCATGAAAAATTGAAACTGTTACATTCAGCTCAGTAATTCCACAGCAATCATTTTTGCAGTCTCAAATCCATTATGTGTTAAGTGAGGAACAAACAATAGGTCCTAATTGATTATTTTAAAGTTAAGATCTTTTCTTCATTCAAGTTCAGAGCTATTAAGATTGGCCAGAACCACTTTGTACAACTTTAAAATGGTGCATTAGTAGTTCTTTTTACAAGTATCTAAACCTCATATTTGGTGCACTGCTATTCTTTTTGTAGGGGTGGAGAGCCTGTCTTGCAGTAGCAAACGTGAACTGTCCCCTTTGCTAAGCATAGTTTGCATTTGTATGGGTGACTACATGTAAGTAAGCACTGCCTGCTGGAAGATACTCCCCTTAGGGAGCGCAGAGGCCAGAACTGAGCCACCGCCCAGACCGTGACCTGGTAAGAGAACGAGTGGCTAGGGCCGGCAGACACACCAGCAGAGTAAGCAGCTCTTTACATCTCTCGTGCCCCCACTCAGCCACTCCTTACCTCCTAAAGGGCCACCCACCCCCTGTATTTGTAAAGGAATCCTCACTGGATTCCCCTTTACAAGTATATCCAATGAACTGGGCTGCAAACTGTATTTGTAAAGGAATCTTCACTGGATTCCCCTTTACAAGTATATCCAATGAACTGGGCTGCAAACTGGCTCAACCCGATTCAATGGCCGAACCAGACCAGACCCAGTTTGTCCGGACCTGGAACTAGATCAGGCCGGGTCAGTTCGAACCCAATTCAAATTCGAACTGAACTGCCCGAACCAGTTTCATGCACACCCCTATTCGAAACAAAATGCAAAATCAGTTTAGTTCAAATCCCTATTTTAAAAGTTAATTGAATTACTAAGTCTTGTAATCACCACAATAAGAGACTATCTGGAATTGAAAACATATACTATGACAACACATTTGGCATATCTCTAAATATAAAAGCCTTTGGTGGTCCATGGCAAATGGTACATGTCAAGCCCTGCCCTCACAGCAGACACAACCATTCCCACCAAGGAGAGCAGCAGACTGCTCTCCACCGCATCAACTGCTTTCTGACTCTCTGGCTCCAAGGGGAAGAGGTTGCTACCATGACCCTCACCCCATGGCAACTACAGGAGAAATGGAAGGGAGGAAAAGATGGAGAACAGGGTAAGGAAGTGGAGGTGGCAAACATGTGATGGGTGGGGAGCAGAGAGAAAAAGATAATGGAGAGGCCAAGCCCTGTGCCTGTGAAGGAGGAGGAGAGGAGTGGCCACCCACCCGTCTTCCTTCCTTCCTTCCTTCCAGTTGGTGTCTTAAGGTAGAGGCAGCGGCAGTAACCATTAAGGGCACTCCCACAGCAGTGCTGCCAAAAGGAAGAGCAAAGCGCCAAGGTCCATCTCGAGCCAGGGGAGAAGAGAAGAGTAGAGGAAGAGAAGAGTAGAGGAAGAGGCACAGGTTGGAAGCCAGGGACAGCAGAAGAAGACAAGGCAGCACTTTCCTTTTCAGCCTCGCTTGCTCGGCAAGCCCTGCTGCACTTTTCTCTGCTGCTGCCACCTCCTCTCCATCCCAACCGCCATCTTCCAGGCTCAGCAGCAGCGGCTCCTGCCTTCATCTTTCTGCTCAGCTTCCTGAGATTCCAGGGTTTCCTTAGATTCCAAGCAGGGGGCTATTGGAAAAAAGACAGAGAGCTCTGAAGGTGGAGAGGGGAGGTGGGGATGGTGATGAAAGCTCCTTCCGTGAGCCAGTCTACCACCCAAATGACAGGTGGGACAGCAGTGAAGCCCTAAAACAAAAGCACATGGCTCTCTCCACACACTCAAGGGAGGGGGATTACTGGGGCAAGGAGAGCAGTCGGGAGCCTTCTCCATCGTCTACAGAGAAGGGCGAAAGGTGGAGCTGGGCAAGAAGGAGGGAGAGAGAAAAGTAGGGAGGAGCAGAGAGTAAGAAAGAAGGAAGAGGATGAATGGGGTAAGAGAGAGCAAGAAAAGTAAATGAAAAAAAGAATGGTAAGAGAGTGAATGGGGAGTTTAGAGACCTAAAAAGGAGGAGGAAGGGAAAGTTAGAGGCTTCTGAAGTAGGAGCGAGGGACTGCATGAAACATGGATGCCAGAGTTGTGAGAATGGCATATTGGAATCAACAGAATGGAGGAGCAGGAACAGAGCTCAGGTGAGGGTGGGGAGGTCTCTGGGGTGAGGGGACTGTAGCGGGTGCCAAGGGGAACAATCGTACTAGCACACAGAAGCTCTGTGCAGGTTCAGCTAGTGTAAATGATAGCACAAACACCACTATACAAGGGCATCAAATTGTCAACTGTTTAATTATAAAAGACTCAAAGGAAGAGCAGCAGGCAGGCAGGCAGGCAGGCAGGCAGGCATGTGCAAGGGAGGTTTCTCTCTAATTACAGCAGAGAGAAGTGAGGCTCTGTAAGTAAAATACTGGCAGAAAAAAATTGGCTAGCTGTTATTGGGAAAGGATGGAGATACATCAGTTTTCCTCTATGTATTGCTCTGACAAATCCACACGATCATCTCCTATGTATCTAGAACCCGGGGGGGGGGGGGGGAGGAATTCCTTTAACTGTTTATCATGCACTCCACTATAAAAGGCACACACTGAAGAAAGTTTGAAACCACAACTATTTTTAGATGCACAAATATCTCCAGAGAAGAATATATGAATAAGCATGTCTCTTGGGCTGTTACTCACATTGTGTAATGTCCAAATCAACTCTATTTTTCAAAGCAGACAGGGAGGGAAGGTTAGCCTAATGATCACTCAAACAAGGAAAGATGGCAAATCTGCAGAACCAGAGATTAGGCACAACATTCAAGGTGAATCATCCATGCAGCCAAGCCCATGATTTTACAGAGCAGCCTTCTTAAACAAGAAGGTCCTAAATCTAAGCTGTTTAGATGATGAACTGGGGGGGGGGACCATATTCAGTATATCTACATTCCAGAAGAGCTATGCACTGCATTCTAGAATGAATTGTTACAATCAATTTTCAATTATATTTTAAGCAAAAAGTTTAAGAATCTCTTAGTGCTAATGTTATCGTTCACACTGCCTGTTCAAACTCCAGTAACCTATTTTCATTCATATTTCAAATGCTTCATTACTGTAACACTACTGTACTTTGGATAGTCTAATCCAGCCAAGCTCAGAAACATTACAGCCTTCACACATTCTAATTTTTTGATCACTTATTCTGGCATGACCTTAATTTTCTTAAACAGTTTGTACTCATCCCTTGAGAAAATGTTATCTGTTTATGGAATCTGCCTGTATACTTCTCTATGAATATTGAAGCGCAGAACCTAATTTAATTTTTTTCCAATGTCTTCCTTTCTGGTTGATAAATTACTCATTGTGAGGATGTGTCATCTCATCAGTGATAAGTGAAAAAAGAAACTAATGAGACTACTTACCACCATGAATGTAATAAGATGCAGCAAGACAGTAGCCAGGCTGCAGCTGCTTAACTCTGACAGTATAAAAAGGCCTATCCAAAGAAATATCCTCTGGCAAGTGTTTTTGCCGCACACACCAAGAGGTCAAGATAGCACTGCAACAAAGAGTAACCCTATGGCTGCGACCAGATATCGCACAAAACTGGAGTTACAGGTTGCTGGCAAACCTGTAACTCCAGCATTGTGCGATGTCTGCATGTGGCAAAAGTGGCTTCGCAACCAAACCATAGGGTCCAGTTTACTTCCCAAACTGGAATTTGGACCTGGGATTACTCTTCAGTTTCACAGCTCTAAAACCTCTGTTAGATGGGATCACCATGTTGTCTGCCTGCATCCGCTGCTATAACTGTGGTTACAGATTTAAACAGTGGCTGTGACCAGTGAGAGGCCAGCTCAGAGGAGCACCAACAGCAGTTACACTCTAGGGCTTACCCAGCACTCCATGGTGTGTTCCCTGACGAAATGTCCCTCCCCTCCCCGCACACTTCCTACTTCCTCTGCCTGCCAACAGGCATGCCAGGCCCTGCTGCTAGGAACATAGGAAGCTGCCATATACCGAGTCAGACCACTGGTCCATCGATCTAGCTCAGTATTGTCTACCCAGACTGGCAGCGGTTTCTCCAAGGTTGTAGGAAGGGGTATATCTCAGCCCTGTCTTGGAGATGCCAAGTGGGGGACTTGCAACCTTCTGCATGCAAGCATGCAGAGCAGCCCCATCTCCTAAGGAGAATATCTTACAGTGCTCACATGTAGTTTCCCATTTATATGCAGCCAGGGCAGACCCTGCTTAGACCAGCTCTCCTCCCTCCGTTTTTGATGAGCATGATAAGTAGTGAAAGTAGGAAGCCAACAGGGGCCAGATACATTTGAATGAAAATATCTGTGATGAGTGGAATTGTTAAGAACAATCAATCAAGTAGCCCAGTGACCAAATGCCCTTCACTAAAAGAAGATAAAAATCTCATGATCAATAATTAAAGAGCCAGCAGCACTACCAGGGGAGCACTGCTTGAAGTCTGTAATCACAGCCAGTAAGCACAACTATTCCAAGCTCCTGGCAAATTGTGAGCAATTTCCGCGAGCTGTGAAACCATGCCCACAGCCTAGTGACAGTATGGCTATACAAGTGGGCAGAACCAAGCTCAGAATACCAGAAAAAGGAAGGGGAAACTCTAGCCTGGCTTTGGAGTTTCCCAAACCAGGGATGAAGGATTAGCTGCGATGCAATCCCCAATTTAGAATTTTAAGTGAAAACTGCAGTTCTAAGCCAGTTCCTGCTATGTCTGAATGAGGTCTAGGTTTAGACTTGGCGTTAAGTGTCCAGAGTTAACATTAACTCCAAACATTGGTAGTAAAAACTAGCTTTTCTGAACTATTAGCAGTGTTAATCTCAGTGCCTAAATTCAAATTAAAATACAGAGGAACTGAAGAAGAGATTATGTTCTGAGTATAGAATGTGTTCACATGGCATATGGGGAACATATATAAGGTCAACTGAAATGGTTAAATTAGGATGGTGATCAATTGTGCATCAGTATTTTGATGGAGAGTGGCCTATAAAATGCAACAATGCATGGTTTGGGTTTCAAATAGTTCCATTCCAGGAAAGAAAAAGAAAAAACGCACACACATTGCCTTCAAACTGCTGTTAACTCCTTACCAGGTTACTGCTTGCCAGGAGTGCAGACTAGGATTAACATAATAATCCTAAAATATAGTAAAACTATCTTAACCCATACAGAGCATCTGCACACTAGTATCTGATTGCTCCCCTCATCCCTTGCCACAGTCCTGGTCACCTCAGACATCTCCACCCTCACCTGAGCTGCACTCCTGTTCCTCCTCCTCCATTCCGTTGCTTCCATTCTCCTCACACCTCTTGGTCGTGGCTGCAGTGTTGCTGGCACCTATTGGCCAAGCTGCAGCCCCCTATCCCCAGAAACCTCCCCACATTCACCCAAACCCGGCTCCTGCTCCTCCCCACAGGATCAGCAGCAGCGGTTGCTGGCTTCCTTGATGCCGCCACCACCATGGCCACCCATTCCCCTCAGGCTGCTGACAGGCCCAGGCCCATTTCTTGCCTCCGTCCGGCAATGGCCTTGGTAGCCCCAAAGAGCAGCAGTGGTTGACTGGGCCCTTCCTTACTCCCAAAAGGCATCACCATGGCCACTCTTTCCCCTCAGGCCACTGACAAGCTTGGGCCCATCCCTCACCCTTCCTTCTTTCTCTCTTTCCCTCATTTCTTTTTCTCTGTTTCTCTCTCCTCCACTCGCTCTTCTCCTCTGTCTCCACCCCCTTCCTGATTTAACAGATCTTATTCATCTTGTTTCCACTAATCCACACAACAGCAACCTCCTTCTCTTGAGGGGGCTCTTTTCTCCCTTATGACCTCTCTCTTCGCAGACCCCTGCCCACTATCTATCTATCTATCTCTCCTCTACATTCAAGAACAGCTTCTGACCAGTAACAGTTGCATTCCGACTGTCCTTAACCATCACAGGTCCCTCCTCCCTATCTGCATATGGAATCCCCATGGCCCAAGTACCATGATGCCACAGGCTCCTCCTTCCTATCTGAATAGGGAATCTCCACTGCCCAATCACCACGGTGCTTCTGCTCACCATCTCTCACGAGAGCTGCCACACACAGGATTAGTCATGAGTACACCTTAGAGAATTATTATATAGATAAATAGTATATAGTAAAATAGCGTAATAGCACAGTGAAACAGTATAACTGAGAAGTGGACATACTAGAAAGAGCTCAACAAGAGAGATGCCTCAAGGACCCAGCAAAATGGATTATTACATAAAACCAGTTCTGAGTATTAGGACCATGTATTTCAACAACTGCTTATTACACCATTCATTTAATTTTTACAACTTTTAATTCCAATAGTATCTAAACCTTCTTTATGGTCACAAAGTACTTGTTCTATTTTGGTATCTGTTACAGTGGATATTCAAAGGTACAAATATCACCTATATGTATTTTAGTCACTGTTTCAGTAGTTCAAGCTTTATTTTTACCCTCACTTTTATTTATCAATCCTTTTAACCAATTCTATAAACATAACACTAGGTACAGATATAGTAATGTTGCTGAAGCTAAGCAGGACTGGCTTCTAGTTACACGAGTACCTCATTATCTGTGGAGGTTCTGTTTCCACAGATTACCATAGGTAATGAGACTACAGATGAGTCATTGAGTCTATGGGATCACAGCAGTTAGGTTCCCAGACTCAAGCAAACATCCCCCAAATCACCCCAAAATGTGAAAACAGGCCAAATAAAGTGCCCTACCATACTCCATGGGCCTTCAAGAGGCCAAGTCCCAAACTCCCTCAAATTTGGTGGTAAACTACATGGGTTTTTTAAAAAACAAGAACAAATGAGCCATAAAATGGCTCCCATGCTCAAAATGGCAGCCACCCCTGACCCATGGAATTAATCCCTTTTTGGCCCTATTTTTTTTACCTGAGTATGCCAAGGTTGGGTGTCCATTACCTGACCTCGGATACATGAAACCATGTATGGTAAGTCCACAGACAGTGAGGTAATCCTGTACTGCTGCTAGTAGTAGTAGTTGTCATTATAGTTAGTTAGTGCTTTGCTAAGAGACCCATAAACCCTGTGTGTGCTTAATTTATGTAGAAGAAAAGTGCAACAAAAAAACATGATTATGCAAGCATGTACACTTTACATGAATTCACATTATTGCAGCAATTTCCTGATTTGTAAAACCCTTACTTATCATGTTTCTTCTTTTTAACGGGAGAGTGTAGAATCTGAATGGTCAGTTTGGTTCTGATTCAGGGTTGGCTCACATCCAGGAAGCACTGGGTCCCCCCCCCCCGCCCGCCACTTTGAGCCTGTGATTTGCTATTCTGTTCATTGGGGAAGCTTGTATTTATTTATATCAGATAGCATGATTCCCATGACCTTGTGAAGAGTCAAAACAGGGCTGGAATTCATGAAAAGACTTGTTGAAGAGAAATGTACTGAGTAACCACTTAAGTGAAACTATGAAGTTTTAAGTGTTGACTGGCCGTCCACGTATGAATAAGTCACATGGAACTCTGTGGGTCTTTTAAACAAACATGCATAAGATCACACTGTTATGTTAATGGCAGGAGGGGTGTGTGTGTACTGGAACAGATACAGTCCAGCTGATATTACTGTATGTGTTGGGTTGATAAAATATTTAAAAACAGCTCTAACAACTTATGAATGGATCTGTTACCCTATTCTACAAATCTTCCTGCCTTCCTCTAATCTTCCTCAATTGTTGTGTGTAAGTGGAAAAAATGAAAACTTAATAGAACTATATTTTTCTTTAAAATGCTAGTATTTAATAGATTCCAGTACAATATTCCACATCTTCTTCTTTATATTTATTTCTCGAAGACGTACCTGTGGCTGATCCCATGCGTGGCAGCTCTTGCGAGAGTTTGCGAGCAGCTGCCAGATAGCCACAGGTATGGGGCAGGAAAATGGTGGCAACAGCAACAGTAGCAGTGGCCAGCTGGTGAGGGAAACCATGGTAAATAATAGTACTTAGAATAATTTTGACCTAAAAATAATGTTAATTCCACCTATTTTAGTCCAGTATCTATTCGGTTTCCTCAAGTTTCTGCCAGGAGCCTAACTTCAAAGATCAGACAACAATTTAGTGACTAAGACAAGACAAACTTGTGCCTCTTAGTCCACAAAAGCAAAATGAAGTCACTAATATCTGTCTATATATGATATAGAAGCATTTCTATATCATATATAGCATATATGATATCTATATATGATATATGATATAGAAGCATTTGGGGAAAGGGCAATCAATACAAGCCTACCAGTTATAACAGTAATAAAATTGTATCACATTTCCTTCCAATTCTGAGGCATTTTAAGCAAACTTCAACATTGGTCTAGTGCCCACTTAAGGCTCTCTCATTTTTTTCAAAAACAGAATTTAGAATATACAAGCCAACTGCTCAGATTAAAATGCACTAGAACATGAACTGAACAATTTATTTATTTATTTTTACATTTTATATCCCGCTATTCCTCTCAGGAGCCCAGAGCGGTATACAACATACTTAAGAGTTTTCTCCTCACAACAATCCTGTGAAGTAAGTTAGGCTGAGAGAAAAGTGACTGGCCCAGAGTCACCCAGCAAGTATCATGGCTGAATGGGGATTTGAACTTGGGTCTCCCCGGTCCCTGTCCGGCACTCTAACCACTACACCACACTGGCATATTATACCGGATGTAATTAATTCATTGAATTGGTCTCATTTTTACTATGCTGAATATACACAGTACATAATTCAGAAGAGAATCAAGCCTACCATCATTTTTTCCCTTTAAGTTATCCTAGTCTGAAACTATATCAGCTGAAGTTCCATTCAAAGCTGTCATTTGTGGAATGACTGTTTTCAAAACAGAGAAAATGTCACGGGTTCAGAAGTTTATTTTATTTTTCAGATTTGTAGACCACTCCAACTTCTGTCTCTGGGCAGACTGGCTGATGAGTGCTTGTTTGATGAGTCCATGGGTTGGGGGAATAGGAAGTCATACTTCAGTAGTAGAGCATACTTCAGTAGTAGAGCACCTGTTTTGCTTGCAGAAGGCCTTATAATTCTATTCTTGGCATCTCCAGACTGGGAAAGACCTCTGTCCTCAATCCCAAGAAAGCTGCCAATCAGTTACAATAATGAGCTAGCTGGACCAATGATCTTACCAGGCATCCCCAAACTGCGGCCCTCCAGATGTTGCTGAACTACAACTCTCAGCATCCCTAGATACAATTTTTTGTGGCTGGGTATGCTGAAAGTTGTAGTTCAGCAACATCTGGAGGGCCGCAGTTTGGGGATGCCTGGTCTTACCAATGTAAGGCAGTTTTATATGTTCAAAATTCAGCTATGATCCATATTTAGTATTAACTGAGATGAAGAAACCAGATTGCATTTCCAGAGCTATTAAATGTATCCAAACATTCTTTTCAGTGGGTATCAGTGCAAAGATTTGGAGAACAACACAGTGGCCAACAGATTGATATAGGTATACATACCTATATCAAAGAAAGGAGACGTAACAGATTGCGCGAAACATTGCACAATATCCTGAATTTCACATGCTAGCAAAATAATGCTCAGGATCATCCAACGCAGATTATAGCCCTAAGTGGAAAGGGAAATACGGGATGCTCAATCTGATTTCCGAAAAGGCCGAGGAACAAGAGACATCATTGCTGATGAACACTGGATAACTGAGAAAGCCAAATACCAGAAAGAAGTCAATCTGTGCTTTATTGACTACAGAAAAGCATTCAATTGTGTCAATCATGTCAAGTTGTGGAATATCCTTAGGAAAATGAGTGTCCCAGAAAATCTCATTGTTCGCATGAGAAACCTATACACAGGACAGGAAGCCACAGTCCAGACAGAACATGGTGAAACAGACAGGTTCCAGGTCTAATTTCCAATCAAACACATGGAACCTGACCAGGCTTTTCTCATCAACCATTAAACTGGTGAACCAAGGTGTTCAAAACCCCTAAGAGCTTAGAGGTTCCTTTTGAACCCCTAAGGTTCAAAACCCCTATGAAGGTCCAAATATGAAGAATATGAAGGTCCAAATATGGACGAGGAAAACTGGTATGACTCTCAAATTATTACCTGAATAGCCTAAACAGAAGTCCCAGAATCTTCTCATGGGAATAGGAACTACCAGCAATACGTTTTCCCATGAAGCTGGACTTCCTCCAAAAAGGACCCCGCCGAATTAATGATCCTAGAAAAGAAAGGAGGCACCAAACATCTTTTGCTATCCTTTCCTCAGACATGGCTTCCTCAATAGATTAATTTTTAAAAAGGATTCAAGTTTCTTTGTCCAACAAGCCTCAGTTTAGGGTATAAGAGCAAAAGCCCTGGACACAGTGCTGTAAGCGCAGTCTTCCTGAGAGCAGCAACCCAGAAAATATATGTCCTGAAGAACTGTCTCCCAAAGACTTTGTGGTAGCCCAAGTGCCTGTTCCCTGACCTACCTTTACTCCAGCACTCTGGTTCTCTTCACAGAGAGGAAAGGTATACCTAATTGCTGATCTAGCAACCTTTTTCCCTCAAAGTGCTACGCGTTTTTCCTATTCCTCCTCCATTCTCACGTCTCCTCATCACAGGAGCTGAAACACAGCCACAATAAAGCTGCTATGAGCTGCGTCGATCTTCTTTGCCCAGGAATCTCTTTTTCCCTGTTCTATCCTTTCACTCAATGTTAGCCTTTTGTATTTGTGCAAGCTGGATAGGTGGAGTCCCATTATCACTGTTCCCAACATGTCATTTGCAGGCGAGAAACTCTTGACAGGTTTCTGCCACAATGTGAGGGGGACTCTATGGAAAGAGTAGTAGGTCCCATGGGCTTAGTGCTCATACATAGACAGCAAAAGATGCATATTCATGAATTGGTGTTCTACACCCTTGTGGGCTACCTTAAGCTTAAGAGTTCCAGGCCTCTCCTCTCCAGACTCTGACCATCCTCAGCAGCACCCTGCCAAAACGCAGTCTCTCCACCACTAACTGTCCAGGCAAAGCCTTCTCTGTACCTCTGCTCCCCTCTCTCATCTGCAGTCCTGATCCTGTCTCCTCTGTTCTGATCCGACAACCAATTTTCCCCAGCAGCTTCCCTTTTTTGCTTACCTTCTCCTGCCTCTGTCACAGATTTGTAATTAGCCCCATTGCTCTTCTCAATTTCCCCCCTCTCACTCTGATCGTTTTCTCCCTCCCCACTCAAATTGACCATTCTAGGATTTTCCTTGCTCCATCATCTCTATGCTCCCTAGCCTTCTCAGTACACAGCACAGCCACTTCCTAACAATTTCGAGTTCTATTTCCCAGAATTCTATTATTTGAAATGTACCATTACTGTGCCTGGTTTTATCAATTGACTGGTCATTGCCAATTCCTATCAATTCAAATATTAATGCAAATTTCCTTTGGTTTGCACCAACATTTATCAATAAAATGTATTATTGTTTCATTGAAGCCTGTCTCTATTCCTTTTGTGGTATAAACCCATACTGAAGCATAGCTTAGCCCTTCGGTTTAAAGTTCCCTAATGCTTTATCTTTACTTTAACATTAACACCTTCTGTAACATTTTCATATGGCAGCAACAGTACAGAATTGTCTGTATAATCCAAATTGGCTGTGTCATGCCATTTTTTAAATTAGAAAAAAGCATATTCTCCTTAGTAACTATATCATTGCTGCTAAGAATTTTTTTTTAAAGGGGGGGGGAGGAATTTTTAATCCAAAACAAAAGGCTGAAGCTGAAATTAGTTGTGGCAATGAACAGCAGTCAATTGACATTTTAAAGAGTAAGCTAAAAAGGGTCTTTCAAAGAAACTGCCTGAAACTCAAATAAGTTGATAGAAACATCTGAGAAGGATTAAAGGATAAAAAGGATTTGAGTAGGAAATAAAGCAATCATTACAAGAAAGGATCTTGATATAAAGCATTTTGCTAGTATTATACAAACACTCTGTCTCCAAGGATTCCATCCTAAGTTATGCCTGTATCACTATTAAAAAAACAGTTACTGAAGGCAGAAAGTACCTAACTATATATTTTAAAAGAAAAGTGAACCTTGTACTATGAAAAGAGAAACTGCCTGCTCTGCAGAAGGCTTTTCCACCAACAGTCTGTAGAGTCAAAAACTCAAAAAAGAACGTATACAGGTTGCATATCTTTATCTATTGGTTCCTGTTCAAGAAATATATAAAAATTTCCTGCATGGGCAGGAAAAACAACCAACTATTTATTAATACACATACACCTAATTTAATTTGCTAGCCACCTGCCATATACTGAGTCAGACCATTGGTCTATCTAGCTCAGTATTGTCTTCACAGACTGGCAGCGGCTTCTCCAAGGTTGCAGGCAGGAATCTCTCTCAGCCCTATCTTGGAAAAGCCAGGAATGGAGCTTGAAACCTTCTGCTCTTCCCAGAGCGGCAGCTCCATCCCCTGATGGGAATATCTTGCAGTGCTCACACTTCTAGTCTCCCATTCATATGCAACCAGGGTGGATCATGCTTAGCTAAGGGGACAAGTCATGCTTGCTACCACAAGACCAGCTCTCCTCCCCAAGCCTTGAAGGAGACTAGAGTGATGTGATCCAAACAACTGCAGGAAGCCAGTTCATAACACCTTTGGTATCAATTTAACAGTGGCGTTCAAGTCTGAGCAGAGTTGAGTGATTTTATCAACAAATAACTGGACAAACAGTCACAGCACACTATGATGGCTCATCTTCGGATAGAATAGGTTCCGAGACCACCTGCTACCTTAAGAATAATTCTTAAGAATTAAGCATTAAGAATTCTGGAGAATTCAGCTGATGCAAATGACACAGAAAAGCAAGTTTTCTAAGTTGTCATCACCTCCAACTCACAGATGTACAAATGAATGCATTTCTTGAAGGAAAATGGTGCCAACCAGCAGACAAGCTGCACTTCTTGCATTGCTACCAGTGACCACAGGAGCATCAGCTTTTTCATTGTTAAAGCAAGAATCCCCATTCCACTCCAGATAAACCACCTGGCCCATCATTAAATTCAGCAAAACTTCTATGGGTCCACCTATGAAAGTATGATTCCCCACCCTTTCCCAGCCCACAAAGATATTGGTGAAAATGGGAGGCAAGTTCCAGCCCAGCCCTAAAACTGGCTAAATCTGGGCATATAAGGAATCTGAAGACGTTCCTCTTTTTGCTGGTATAAGCTCACCTTCTTACAGTTTCGTACGGATGGTCCCTCATACAACTGCCAAGACATTACAGGACTGTAGCTATGCAATTTGTAGCTTTTATATACACTGTAACTAACTATAAAGTCCAGTAAAGAAAAAGCTCATTTGCACATTCTCCCAGCAGCATCTGCTGAATATGTTGGAGTTCACCACAAGCTCACTGGGGCTTGAGTTCCCTGCCACTCCATGCTGTCTCCATCAGCAGGCCTAAAGGTAAGGGCTAAATGATTTCCTAAACAGCACAAACATATCACAGTTTCAAGCCCCTCCGGGACATATTTTGGTGATGTGCTGTGGGGTTCAAGGGGAAGGGGGGGGATCAATGAAAATAGTCCCTTCCCCTGTTCAAGTGACAGCGCAGCGGTAATCTGGAATTCGCACTGGTGCCTGTGTGCAGTGCTAGTCTGGATGTCAGCCAATGAATTTTTAAAAATGAAAATTTTCCATGGAAAAAGTATGGGAATTTTTTTTCTGGGAAAATTCTCCAGTAGCAGCCCACATCTCCACCCTCACCCCATGTTTCCATCTAAACTTCAACAGCTGCTTCCAGAAAGCTACTTACAATCACAGCAGTGCAGCTACAGAAGCCACTCCAGGACAATTCAGCAAAGGAGTAATCTCACGTGGGAAGGGCACTGGGGTTGTTTGTCCCTAAACTACTGGCCCAACATTACACTTCATCTTATTAGAGAAGATGAGTTTTTTTGACAGGATAGAGGGCAGCAAGAACAACAGCAAAGGGATATTGTGAAGAAACAAAATGTGAGCTGTAATGAGGACAAAACTGAGAGTGACTGTTAAGAGCAGAGGAATCAGAGAGCATTCTGAACCACAGGGACTAAGAAATCACTTTCAACAGGTTTCTATTGAAAATGGCTGAGAGGAACTTGACAAAAGACAAGAAGAGCAGATGTACTGGATGAGATGTAAGACTCAACCTTCTAAGGCAAGAGGTGACCCACCAGCACTTGCAGGAAATTCAAGAAAAAGTGGTGGCAGTTAGTGACCCTCTACTGAGAGGTATAAAAGTGTCTGTATGTCAAATGGAAACATTGGTTGTCTCCATGGTGTGCAGATCCAGGATGCAACAGTCAGGTTAATACTTATCAAGCCCCCAGATAATTATCCATATAGGAACAAATCACACTTCCAGGCACAGCTATCAATGTATCATGTTCAACTATGAAGTTCTGAGAAGGAAGAGAACAGACCTTAGTTCACAGGTGATGTTGTCATCAATACTTCCTGTAAAAGTTAGAGATTACAAAGAGAAAGAAGAATATTTCATGTGACAGCAGCAGCAGATTGTGCTGATAGAGGATTCCATTTCTGGGATAATGGCCTAAGCTTCCTTAAGGACTGGAAAAAATGTACTAGTCAGAAACCTCACAAACCCGGCCATAAGAGCTTCAAACTAAATTCTGTGGGGTATGAAGACAAAAGTGTGGTGAAGTAAAGGCTTCCAGTTAACCCAAACACCAGAGCCGTTATATGTCGATACTCCATTTCAGATATGTTTGATAAACACATACAAACCTGCCTGCTTTTCACCACGCAGGCACATGTCTTTGCCATGCAAGAGCACATCTTCCTGTTTGTCAGAATCAGCCAAATGGTTAATGGGCCAGCCACCATGCAAATGGTTCTTCTATTGTTCTAACAGATCTGTAGCCATCAGGGCAATCACCCTGGTGCCTTAATCCCAGATGCCTGCATTGAGGGAGGGGTCAACTTTAATCACCACCTAGCTCTCCAGTCTCCCAGCATCAGACAATTGAAACACAAATCTTTCCCTTTGGAGTTTCCTATAAAATGTGAAGCAGGAAAATATTTGTGTTGATCTTTTCTTCCCACACATTTTGATCTTGGGTGGGGGCTTCTGTGAGAGACTCTTGCCATGAGCCCAATCTGCATGTTCAAAATAACTGAAAGTCTGTCCATTAGGATTCGTTCTTTTCTGCCCCATATGACAGCAGGGATATGTGAACCAGCACGAAATCAAGCTGGTTCGCTCTGGTTTGCAAGCTGAACCAGAGAGGGCCCGGTCTGAGGGTAGGTTGAGTCAAGCCCCCACCTCATGAGCTGGCTTGACTGTACACTTGTAAAGCAGAATCCAGCAAGGGCACCCCTTTACAAGTAAAGGGCTGGAGGGGGTAGTTTCCAGTCTTTAAAGTGTTTGGTTATTTTACCTTTAAAAAGCACCACTGTGCGACAGGATGTGGCGGCCATAGGGATGGCAGTACTGAGGGCTCTTTCCACCCTCCCGTCTACCTCCCAAATGACAGCCCAGGCTAACTGTGGCCCATTTTGGGTCTCTCAGCTAGTGTTCCCTCTAAGGCATGTGCACTCACAAGTTTTTTTGTTGTCTGCTCAGTTAATTTAGATCCCGCTCAGGTTGAATCAGAAAGGACCTACTCTGAATGCACAAGCACACACACTGCCTTGATACTGCTGCCCAGAACAAAACTAATTCTGCACACAGATGAAAAAAATTAGAGAGAACACTGCTCTCTGCACACGTGCACAGAGAGGCTCGAAACAGGCAGCAGTCAGCCAGGCTGTCATTGAAGAGGCAGGCGGAAGGAGCCCTCACCACTGTCTATGCCACTATCCCCACGGCAGCCACATCCCAACACAAAACAGCACTTTTTAAAAGTAAAAAGCCTTAGAATCCCCCTTCTGTAGCCCTTTATTTGTAAAGGGAAATCTTTCCCGGATTCCTCTTTACAAGTATAGCTATCGAGCCAGTTCGACAGCAGAACTGGACTGGGTTTGATTGAGCCCAAGCCAAACTGGGCCAGCTCGAATCCGATCCAGATTCAAGCCAAGCTGGTTCCGTGCACATCCCTATAGGTAAGAACAAGATCTAAGATTAAGGCTTAAGGCACAGAAGACTTGCTTTCAATTCAACATTAGGAGAAACTTCTTAACAATAAAAGCAGTTCAATGACAGAACTACTACTACTACTAAGAATAGCAGCAGCTTCAAAATTATAGCCACAAATAAATGTAAATGTTCACAAATAAATTGTGAATGTTCTTATTCACAAATAAAAAACATGCCAGTGATTTTTAAACTAAAAAGTGACTTGTCCTGACACATTTTATCCAGAGAACGAATGCAATTCCATAAGTTCTAAACCACCAAAGTGTTTTTAGCTGCAAAAACAAAGTCAGTTTTTATTTTCTCTGCAAAACAGATGTTTTCTGTGATAGGTGATTATATACTTATCAGAATCACCCATCAGATCAAGAATGACCTACAGCTGTGCATTTCCAAATTTGTGATCAAACTTCTGTCAACAGTGCCATTTTAAAGGTTATGCAGAGTTTACAATTAGCATAATCTGTTAATCCCATTTCTAGTGCTTAGAAAAATTAAGTGGCCATGCATTCAAAACTGAAGCATTGAAGCTTTACAAAATACAATATACACAAAAGGGGGGGGAATGCACGACCATCTCTAGGAACAATAAATCTACCTAAATGGAGAAATTATTACACACCCTTGGCCTACATGCCAAATTACATACAGCTTTTCAAATGTTATTAACCCTTGCTGGCTCATCTTTTTTTTAAGTCAACAGCAGCCAAATTGAGGCTGTAGAGAGAGGCCTCTCTACCCTGCTGTGATACAATCCTATTTACCCTGCAAGTTAGTTCCCATTTGTGCCAATGGAAATTTTCTAGGGTAAAAAGTAGCCAGATTGAGATCCTCCTATAAATATGGACTGCAGTAGGAGATAGGCTTAAAGCCCTCTGGTTCCAATATGGCTGTTAAGGTTGTGAGGGTTAATCAAGCGATCAGACATTTTAAAAAGGAGGAACACCATATATGTGCAATATATTTTATTATAATTATGTTAATAAAATTTTTTATATTTTATTAATGTAGTTTATTTTATTTATTAATATAATTAATAAAAGTATCACAGAACACACAACTAAACATTAGTTTAAATGGATTATGTTTATAGAGAAGGAGTATTATAGATTAGGTCCCTGTCAAACTATCTCATAACAAATATTTAAGGGCACATGACAAACACAAAATATTCATTCTATTTCCTCCAAAATGATTTTTTTTTTAATTTTAAACTGTGGACTGGATCAGTTAAGTAGTATACTTCTACTACTAGTAGTAGTATAGTAAACTAGTTTTCTTGGCTCTATAGAAAACCAAACATAGAATAAGCAAAATCAGCAGCCTGATAGTTGTTACTCTAACACAACTATTTTAAAAAGTGTAAATATTTTTAGAATTGTCAGATGCATTAAAATTACTGAGGCTGATCTTGAAAAAATTGATGCTCTAGTAAGCAAGTATTCAGATTTTTGTCAATTCACTCTGCTACATAATCATATGGAATTATTGTATTTCTCATTATATGGTTGGCTAGAATATTGAGTTTCCAAGGACAAGGATCTATATATCACTTTGAAAAACATTTAAGAGTGCAACTTATAAATTTAAATTACAGCTGAAGCCCAAGTCACACATTGGCAGCCACCACTGAACTTCATTTACCCCATTGCACAGTTAGCTGCTTGCACAACTATGTAATTCACGTAGTGTCATTCCTCTCCACCACATACATTTTTCACCTTGTATTGATGAAAACCACATTTATGTTTTCCATAGGAAAATGTACATTTTACCAAGACTCCCGAAGCAGTTCAGATATTCAATTATCTGACAAATTAGAGAGATATTCAAAAAGGTCTCTCTTACAGAGAACATAAAACTGTCATAAAAATCCTATTGAGATACAAATCTATCCCAAAACAAGTAATTTGTTTGTTGGTTCAATTTTTATACTGTCTTTCACAAGACATCCCAAGGGCACTTTTCACACAGCTGGCTTTATCACGAGTTTATTGCAAGTTCCAAGCTGCCAAAAAAAGACACAAAAAGTGGATTTTTTTTACCCAGGGACTTTTTTGTATGGGGCAGTATAGAAAGGTAACAAACAAACAAACAAAGACTACACTCTAACACACAATGAAAAACCCAAATCATGTGTTAAGTATTCCCCGATAGCTTGCAGGGACTTCGCGGTAAATCTAGCCAATATGTGAACGCACACCCTTCATTCCAGAGATCGCAATAAAAGCCCTGTGTGAAAAATGCCAAGGTGGTTTACAAAAGTCAAAAAATAGAGTAAAGCTCCATACAAGTCACATTTAAAACCTTAAAATCAGTTAAACAATAAAAAACCATAACACCTCCCAAAAAAAAACCCCATTAAAAATACAAGGAGAAACAGGAAAGCTGAGAGACTTGGCAGCCCCTAAGGGGTAAAAGCCTGAACACCCACACAAAAAATATCTTTAGTTGCTTTTTTAAAGCCACCACAGATGTTAAAGAGTGAAGAATCACTGGGAGAGCATTTGAGAGCCTGGCGGCAACAAGAGAGAAGGCCCTGTCCAATGTAAACAACAATTTAGCCTCTATCAGCAGCAGCATACAGAGCAAAGGCCTTTCTGACAACCTTGTTAGCTGGGCAGAAACTCTTGGAAACAGGCGACCCTTCAGGTATCCAGGACCCAAATAGTTAAGGGCTTTAAAGGTAATAACCAGCACCTTGAATTGGATCCAGAAATAAATTAGCATCTAGTGCACCATTTTCAAAATAGGTGTAATATACTACAAGCAAGCAGTTACATGGAGAACTCTGGCAGCTGCTTCTGCACCAAATGACGTTTCTAAATATTCTTCAAGGGCAGCCCCAAATAAATTACACTGCAGTAATCTAGCCGTGACATGACTAAGTAACCATGGCCGGATCTGCCTTCTCGAGAAAGGGATGCAGCTGGCGCTGTGTAAAATCACCCCTGTCCACCGCTTGCATCTGAGCATCCAAAAGCAGAGCCAGGTCTAGCAACACTCCCAAGCTGCACAGTTACTCTTTCAAGGGGAGTACAAGCCCATCCAGAGCTGGTTGAATCAACCTATCTGGATTGGCTTTTCTACTGACTAGCAGCACCTCTGTTTTGTCTGGATTCAACCTCAGTTTACTAGCCCACATCCAGCCCATCACCGCTTCAGCCCCCGGTTCAGTGCAGCCACTGATTCCTTAGGATCTGATATCAGAGAAAGGTAGATTTGAGTGTCGTCTGCATATTAATGACACTTCAGTTCAAACCTCTTCTCCCAGCCATTTCGTGTAGATGTTAAATAGCATGAGGGACAATACTGAGCCTTGTGGGACCCCATAGGCCAGAGGCCAAGGGGTTGAGCAGAAATCCCACAGCACCATCCTCTAGAACCCGACCTCAAGAAAGAATCAGAACCAATGCACCACCCCCGATCCCTATAGCTGAGAAATGGTCCAGAAGAATACCAAGTCGATAGTATCAAACACCAATTAGAGGTCCAGAAGAACCAAAAGGGACACACTTTGCCACACGAAATAACTCTGCTGACCTTACACTGGGCAGATGCAATGGAGACACATTATTTTTAGAAAACATTTCTTCGCTGTCCCTTCCTCCATGGAGTAGTCACTAAAATGGGCTGTAGCCCATTTTCGATCATATTGGTTACAAGTCTTCCTCCAGCGTCACTTCAGCCAGTATCACTCTGAGTTGTTTCATCACCCTAAGCTCCAAGGCAAACAAAGGAGTAGAAAGGGCTCCACCAAGCTAGAGAGGATGTCAATAACCCAGGCTGTCTCCACATTCCAGAGATTGACCAGGCCTCAACAGAGTCACCAGTTCTGGATACTAGAAATATTTTCTGTAGTAAATATTTTCTGTAGTAAATACAAAACTGTAGTGGTTAACATACTGTAATTAGTTTAAAAAAATGTTTCTGTATAATACAAAAATGAGTTGTTTCCTTAAAACAACATTTACTATTTCAGTACATAGAAACTTGATTATAACAATGCATCTGTAACAGTTTAAAGTAAATGAACTGCTAACTAAACAGTATCTGAATATTGAAGGCGTAACAAGTTACAAAAATTAGCAAACTGGGTTATGAGGAAGTACATTTTCCAATATAAGCAACTTTGGTCACCAAGAAAGAGGCCCCCTGCCCCAAGGATACTTCCCCCAGCCTTAGCTAGTCCATTTGCTATGGACACCTCCATATGCCCCAAGTTTAGCAGGGTCTGGTTTACTGTTGTGGGGACTACCTGGTAGCTTTAAGCCCAAACTGTCTTTCCACTGCACCAGAAACTTTGCTGACTTGGCCCCTTCCATACAAGTTCTGCAGAGACTCTCCAGAAGTGGGTCAATGTAAGTTTTACGTTTGTGTTCTTGAACTGCTCAGTACCGTCAGCTGACTCCATAATCGCTAGCAACAGATGTAGTCACATCCTTCAACCCAGAGAAGATTGACAGCAACCTTGCAATCAATACCCACCAGCTACATAGTAACTTAGAATAGGTATACTGGCTGTGATTCTTTGTCTTTGTCTATCACCCCTCTTTTTCCCCTATTCCTTACCCATCTATGCTAGGATCTTCTCTAGCTTGCATTAGTTCGAAATTAGAAGCTTTGCTTTAGGTCAGCATCTTGTAGTTAGTTGCTTCTGACCAGCTCCCGAAGAGGTTGCTAACTACTGCCTTAATATTCTGTGCTTCTGTTCTTGAACAAACTTAACCCTTATTTTCAGAAGAAACTTGTCTTGATGCTATTACTCTCCTTGATTACTTTAACTCAGACCCTGAATTTACCAAGACCAGCTTTCTAGATACCTTACAAAAACATTCCTGGATGCACATTTGAGCAAATGTGGTAACAGAAGGTAAGATCTTCTTATCCTCAAGGCACAAAGTGAGCCATTGCCAAAAGGCAGGAAAATCAGTGTCTTGAGTGTCAAGCCGTCATTTCAAGCACAGATAGAAGTACAGGGATAGCAGGTTCTGGGGTCCTACCACCATGGGCACCACTCTGCCATCTACGGCTGCCCTTTTCTTGATGTGCTGAGGCATGTTATACATATCTCCTCATCCTCCTGGGGTACATCTCTTTCCCTCCACAACTTGAGCTAGGAGCTCCCCCTGGCTTAGTGGCATAGTCAAGTACTTGAGTGTCATCACTGTCTTAGCAGCAGGGCCTAAAGATGCTGAGTACTCACTCACTGATGGGGCTAATGCATCATTCCATCCTTTGCCTCAGCAAAATTTCATGAGCCACCCCAACCAAAAGATGTGATCTGAACCCAGATTTTCCATATTTAGTTAGTTAGATTTATATATCGCCCTACTCCCATAGGACTCAGGGTGGCTTACAAGCAATAATATACACAACACAATTTCATAAGAATATATCTTACATAGCCTCATAAACCACAACTCCATACAATACTCATTCCACATGACATAATAACCATGGATTACAAGAGCACTCTACGACCAGCTATCTCAGCAACCAAACACCCGGCGGAACATTTCAGTCTTACATGCCTTACGAAAGGCCAACAGATCATGGAGAGCTCTGATATTATCCGGGAGACCGTTATGTCTCCCTATCAGGTCACATTGGCTCAGCATCCAAGCTATAATTTCTGAAATGTTTGTTTAAAGAAAGAATAAAGACTATAGCACCCATACATGCAGCAACAGACAATAGTACCAAAAGTGTCTAACTGATGCACAAAGAGGTCAAACTGACATTTGTGCAATCATTAATTCAACTCCTATAGTCAAATCCTTTATATCTGAAATCCTGCTGCTGGGGTAGTAATACCTATATCTAGTATACACATGAAGACTGAGAACTAGTTCTTCCTTTTCAAGATTTCCCCCCACTAAGATCTGTAATGGAATGTGTCACTCAGCATGAACTAGATTTTTACCTCTTCTCTAAATCCCTCCCTCCATCCCTCTTTCTGAATATGAACATTTCCTATCCTTAGGCTAAACTACTATGCAGCTATTACCACTTAACACAATATTCATTCAGGAAAAAGTAAAGACGGATGAATCAACTCATTACTACTTTTTCCATAAATGATCATTGTTTTGGTCTGATTAACAAGATTAGCTGAAGTATTTTCACCATCAAGGAAACAAAAGTACGGGCCAACCCATGTCTAAAAGTGAAATAAGTAGGGATAATTTTACACCATGAGGCACCAACACACTGTTACCCACCTCCATTGATTAGACATCATGTAGCTGACCAACAGCAGATTGACATTCATCATTTACATCATGGCGCCAACTTAAAAATGTTTATGTATCCCAAGTCTTCAAGGATAAGGAGGCTATAAACTTTAAAAGGAAAGCTGAGTCAGTGTTGACTCCTGGCACCCACAAAGCCCTGTGGTTTTCTTGGTAGAATACAGGAAGGCTTTACCATTGCCTTCTCTCGCGCAGTATGAGATTATGCCTTTCAGCACCCTCCTATATTGCTGCTGCCCAATATTGGAGTTTCCCATGTTCTGGGAAATACACCAGCAAGGATTCGAACCAACTCTCCTGCTCTCTAGCCAGGTTGCTTCTCCACTGCGCCATAAGGTTAGAAGCAGTAGCTTCAATACTCAAAGGAGAATTATAGCTATTAGCATTGCCAGTGCTTAATAGGGTACCACAGACAAATCAGCCAAATGTCCCTGCCATCCACAAACCTATTCACTGTAGAAAGTGGCCATGAGTCCACTAAAACTGCACAAGATTTTAACAACTTAAGGAGATGACAAAGTGGTACATTGTGGATGCAATGCAACTGTGAAAAGTTCTCACCCCACCACCCCCACCAAAAGGCAGGGCAATGAGATTGGGATAGAATAGGAGGAATATTAGTCAATGGGAAGGTAACACAGTGGGCATGTAACCTTAGAAAGAATGAAACCCCAATCTTTTCTAATACTGCCCTGATACTTAATATTTTCTTATGAAGATATTTTCTCTGTGTATGTTTTCTTTCAAAATGATTCTCAATGTTTTGTAATAGCTGGCCTAAACAGAAACATGTGCCTCTGGTATCAAATATGCTCTTTCAAAGATTCATCTGTCCACTGGCAATTAGCAGCTAAAAGCAGCAATTAGCACAGTATCATCCTAGCAGCAGAATCACAGTTAGCTTAAGGAAATGTGGCACAGCGTATACCAATTCAAAAATTCTCTGACAGTTCTTGTTAACAGGCTAACCATATGTAGCAAAATTATAACGAGAATGTATGACAACTATTCACAGTCAGTAAGGTTTTAATTGTTTAAATGTTAAGTCAGATTATTCAACTATACATGGCACTGAACATCTAACATTCATTAGTGCAGGAATTTTATATTCAAGCTACTCTATATTTAAGTGAAGCTGTGCCTCTGAGTGCCTTCCTAAAGAACAGAATACAGAAGAGCATTGCTTAATGACTATTCAGTTTACACAGGCAGACATGGTTAATTACAGGCCTAGAAAAGGTGTGGGGGGGCGGGGTGTTAGTTAAAGAATGCAGGGCTTTCAACTTTGTATATAAGCAACTGATACAAAGGCACTGCTCCAGCCCCAGCTTACCTTCTGCCATGTTGCTAGAAGTGGCTTAGAAGTTAAAGGTCCTGACAGGGTTTGCTACAGATACAACAAACCAGATCCAGTAAATTACACTAGGGACTCTTGAGGCAGGGGCCTGGCTATAACTGAAGCGGGGGTGGGGGGACACGACCCTTGGTCTTTGTGAGACAGGGGCCTGCCTACAAGGCAACCACTCACCCTTTGCTCTTTACTATTGATGTTATATGAACTAACCATAATATGTATATATGTTTAAAATATTGTTTTAATACGGAGAATGTGTGCACACAAGTGTTGTGGGGGGACATGTGATATTTGTATAGGAGCAAGAGAAAGGGCATGCCAAAAATGTTTTGTTTCTCACCATGTCCTTACAGTTTTTCTACAGCAAAGACACAGAACAAGGAGCGGAAGGAAGGAAGGCGGCCAGGAACCCAACTTCACTTCTTGTCTGAAGGCCCACTCCAACTTTGCTGTAGTACCATTAGCTGAGGCTGAGCCAGGGCAAGAGACAAATGCAGTTTTCTTCCTTTGCCTGCTCTCTCATCCCAACACATCACTGCAAATACTCATTCTTGGAACCTATTTTTCCAATAACTTCTTGCCCATTATCATTTTCAGGTCAACTTTAACACCTACCAAGCACAGTTTAAGTTCTCACAGTAGTGACTTGACCAAACACAGATACAATAAGCTTGGACATTTTCATGTGGATATGAAATGAAGTGGTAAAACAACGACTTATTACCTAGCTAGTCCTTAGTAACATCTGAAAAACGGAATGGCCTCATTTTAATGAAACTACTGTGTAGCTGGTATATTCCATAGTTTACACATTATTTACCAGAATGGTTTCTACCATCCTTGGAAACTGCTTGTCCCCTATTTGCCCTTAATATCTTCTTCAAATATCTATTATTAAACTTATTCTTGAGAAGAAAATGGCAGTTGATTACACATAGTTAAATTTGACATCCATTTTCAAATTGTGATTATCTGAAGAAAAAGTTGCCTAGGATTCACAGACAATAATTTTATTGCTATGATGAATTATGTATCCCTTTAAAAACTGAGCACTTCTACTGCTATCGTATGTTGGTCTAACATTGTACACCACCCTGGGTACAATGTTTAGCAAAAAGCAGTTGTATAAATTCAAATATAAACAAAAATTATGTTTATGTTAGTCATTTCTATAGCCAATATTCAGGGATCAAGAAATATTGACTCAGTTCACCAGCCAGACAAAATATTGTACTCATCAGATGGTTCCTCGAGTTATGTTAGGACATAACTCATCTGGAGATTTTTTTTACTCATCACAGACTAATAGACTAGTGGATTTCGTGAGCCCTGCCAATAGTAATAGGATCACATGGAATGAATTGGGCTTGGGTAAGTGAGAAGAATGTCAAGATCCTGCTCTCATTTATCTCAGACTCACTGGCTCATTCAGACACTATGTCAAATCAAATTATGGTGTTACAAGATTGCTTGATTTTACAGGATTCTCCTTCACTTTTACTTGTGTACTCCAATTTCTTCCTGCAGCTCCTCTTTTGGGGCAAATTATAGTTTGCACAAAAACCATAAGTGAATGTTGTGACCAAACCAAAGCTAGGCAACATATGAGGAGAGCAGGGCCTACATGAATCTGAAATTTGTTCATAACACACCAAAACATGGTTTAGCATTGCATCTGAACTAAGTCATTGTGTCATAAGCAACCCACTACATTTCAGTCTGTGCTGTGCGTAACTGGAACAAAACTTATTTCTCACAAGGTTATTGGGAGATAAACAGAATAGATGCTGTAAAGCACTTAGTTTCTTTAATATACAGTTTAAGTAACATGCAACTTAAATGCCTTCTCACAATTTTTTAGTCTCTCAGGTTGCTATTTTTCTCATGGACAAACAAAATTTCTTTTTTTTATTCTAAAAACCAAATTCACACAGGATCACCACCAGTGTTGGTGATTAGATTAGAATCTCACCAACACCACAGAGATTAAAGTCTTGGACTTGTGAGATAGTCAGATTCATGTTAAAACAATACAAGAGTTCCAAATAACTTTTTACCTTCTACCTACATCACAGTGAGGAGAATGGGGGAGAGTGGCTGAGACAGTCTCCAATCTCATGCAGAATTCCTGAAAAAAGTCAGGAAATTTCATAACAGAGAAAAGTTTATTTCCACTACAAGCAAATTCCTTATTACCCTGATTTCTTTGATATAATGCAATGAGTCATGAAGGCATTAAGAGATACATTCCAAGAAGATTATTACTACAGAGAAGAAAATTTTCCCATTATGTCAGGGAAATACATAAAACCTATTGATCTGGATGCAACTGTTCACAATACAAAATGCACAAGGGCCACACTTTTAAAGGTAACATGGCTTTCTGGTATCCCAACAATTTATTCCACAAGTGCTAACTTTAACTCTAAAGCAGAGAGTCAAATGAAAGTGAAAATTATGACCCAGTTCAAAGAGGTTTCCCAGTGCACTGGAACGGAGTTTAACCATAAAGTGTCTTAGGTGCCTTGAACCTGAACTGGTTCAAGATCCCACAATCATGAATTCAAAAAGTGGTAACTGGTTCAGTAATCTTGTAATTATACAATTGTTTTATTTTTCCAGTTTATGTTTTTCTTCTGTTTGTAAAATTATAAAAAATATATTTTTCTAAAATCAAATAGTTGTTGTATACTTACATTGCAAAGAAGAGTTTCTTAATGAAATATAGCGAAGACAATTCAAAGTATCTAAATTGGACCAAACATGAAAGTTTAAACACACTGATGAACCTGAACCAAAGTTTTAAATGGTTCTCTGTTCTAACAATATCTATTAACTTGCCCATTTACAGTATTTAGCTGGCCTGAGCAGCAGCGTACTGGACACACACACACACACACACACACACACACACACATATATAAAAATTGTGCTGTTTTAAGCTGAAACCAAAAAACCATCTTCTGTTGATTGAAAATGACAGGAACCAGGCATTCATAAATTACCTTGCAAGATGACAAACCAACATCATTTGCAAAATCAAAGCAGTTACGACTCCTGGTATATTTTCCTATCAGGAACAGTTGATTGCCTGTCAGCAGAACTAAATGCAATAACTTTGCAAAGCAGCAAAGAAATGGTTTCTATTGTGTTAGACAAACTTTTTCATACATTTGGCTAGATTTCATTTTTATTTTTAAATAAGATGTGATGTCAGAATACATATTCCATCAACCTTGACTTTTGGCCACCATGGCTGAAGATGGTGGGAGTCATTTCTGGCGCCCCAGTTTTAAAAGCATTCAGGGAAGGATATGTCTAGACCTAACTGCTCCTTGACTCTCTGTATTCTGTTCTCACCATGCTGGCCAAAATCCTCTCAAAGGCCTCTAGGTGAAATGAGGGCATGAATAATAAAACAAGAATTAGAGAAAGGAATATTGGACTTACCATGAAGGGTTCTTTTTCCCTGTGCCTGTAGTTCATCAGAATGAGTTGTGGACTGAGCATGCTCGAGACAGGACCTGATCATGTGATACTAGTTTCCTGTTGCCAAGAGGCGCCATAGCCCCATTTCCGGGACTGTAGCGTAGAGTGTGACATATGTAGAAAGAGAGAGAAATCCTAAGAATGCAACATGTTAATCACCAGAATACAAACAGGAGAACAGGTATATACTAACACTGTAGTACTCTGAGACCTGTTTCTACCCCAAAACTGGTAGACTTCCCAAACCAGAGAAACCACATATACATCCGTGGGTCGGCCTGATGAGCTCCACTCAAAGGGGGAAAGAACCCTCCATGGTAGGTCCAATGTTTCTTTTTCCCCTGTGCTGGAGCTCATCAGACTGGGACATGTCCAAGCAGTCTGAAAAAGGGTGGGAAGGATGTATAATCTAGACTACCTGTTGTAAGACCCGATGGCCAAAGGCTGCTTGGGATAGCAATAGCAATAGCAATAGCACTTACATTTATATACCGCTTTATAGCCGGAGCTCTCTAAGCGGTTTACAATGATTTAGCATATTGCCCCCAACATTCTGGGTACTCATTTTACCGACCTCGGAAGGATGGAAGGCTGAGTCAACCTTGAGGCCCTGGTCAGGATCGAACTTGTAACCTTCTGGTTACAGGGCAGCAGTTTTACCACTGCGCCACCAGGAGCTCATTGGATGAGAGAAGGAGGCTATTTTGTAATGCCAAATGAAGGGAATAACAGGAAAGCATGTAGCTGTTTTACAGATATATATCAGAGGGAGGTGTGCCAAAAAGGCTGCCGAGGCAGCGGCGTTATGAGTGGAATGTGTTGTAATTCTGGTAGGGACTGGTAAATTAAGGGTTTCATAAGTCAGGAGGATGCAAGGCCTGATCCATCTAGAGTACCCTTGGAGACCTTGGAACCTAGTGAAGAGAATTCAGATGAAACAAAGAGAGTAAGATCTCCAGAATTCCCTGGTGCAACCGATATAGACGCACAGAGCCCTACTGACGTCAAGAGTGTGCCACACCATTTCCCTAGAATGGGATGGTGATGGACAGAAGTTGGTTAGTACTATGTCCTGAGAGTGGTGAATGGAAGAGTTAACCTTTGGAATGAAGGTGGGGTCAAGCTTCAGGACTCCAGAGTTCTGGAAGATGCAGAAGTCTTTCCTAACCGAGAGGACACCTCAGTTCGGATACTCTATGAGCCGACATGATGGCTACCAGGAAGAAGACCTTGTAGGATAGGTCCTTGAGGGAGGCAAAGGACAAGGGGTCAAATGACGGTTGGGTGAGTGCGTCCAGGACCTTGTTCAGGCTCCACAATGGGAACCTGTGAACAGGATGGGGGGAACAGATTGGATGTGCCCTTGAGGAATCTTGTAATGTGTGGGTGAAGTGTGGACCACCCAGGATATGACCCCAGAACTGATGCCAGGGTGGAGGTCTGACATTTCAGGGTGCTAGGGCAGAGCTGCAACTCAAGCCCAGATTGGAGGAAAGCCAGGACTTCGGGAACTCCAGCCAAGAGAGTGTGTTTTCTACATGCCCATCAAGAAAAGGCTGCCCATGTGACCTAGTAAATGTGACTGGTGGCTGGGCACCTGGAGACCAGAATAGTATCTTGGACTGGGGAGGCATAACACTGAGCATTTAGTTTTGCGTGCTCAACCTCCAGGCGGAGAGTTGGAGCCTCTGGGGCTGGGTGAAGGAGGGGCCCTGGTGAGAGGATGTGCCTTCGGAGAGCAAATTGCCAGTGCAGGTGGACTGACAGTTTGGAGAACCAGGGTCTAGGGGGCAGTGAGGAGCTATGGGGATCAGCTCTGCTTGTTCTATTATGAGCTTTCTGAGAACTCTTGAGAGGATGTCTGTCAGAGGAAAGGTGCAAGTAGGGCTGTGGCTAGGAAGCCGTAAGGCTATCAATTACTTCTGACAGGGAAACCTGAAGCAGCAGCGTGGGAGAATATGGTTCATTGGGGATGTGAAGAGGTCTGTCTCTGGCTGGCACAGGTGTGACATCAGCTGTCAGAAGACGTCCAGGTGGAGGCTCCACTCTGCTGGGTCCACCATGCACTGGCTGAGCCAGTCTGCTTGAAGATGTTGGCTCTGCTGAGCTGTTCTGCCATGACTGACACTAGATGGTTTTCCACCCACTGGAAAAGGAGATCAGATTCCGCCATCCAGGACTGAGATCTGGTGCCTCCCTGATAACTGACATGGAACTTGGTGGTGTTTTGTCCATGCGGATTAGGACATGGTGTTCCTGCAGAAGATGGTGAAACTGTAGGAGGGTGAGTTGTCAGCTCTAGCCAGTTGATGTTTCGGAGTGACTCCTCAGGGAACCAGCATTCCTGGGCATATTGATTCAAGCAGTGGGCACCCCAACCGGTGAAGCTGGCATCTGTGGTCACTACTATTCTCTGAGGGTCCATCAGAGGGAGGCCTTTGTGGATTGCTGGAGAGATCCACCAACGGAATGACTGGCGCACCCTGAGAGGGATGTTTACCTATTTGTCTACGCCTGCCATGATCAATTCCTGATAGGGAAGGAGCAGCCACCGGAGGAAGCGTGAGTACCACCTGGACCACGGAGTGTGTTCAATGCAGGCCACCATGGATGCCAGAACAGTGGCCAAGGGCATCAGGTCCATCTTCCTTTGGTGTAGGAGAGGTGATGAGAGTTGATATCTTGTCTTTTCAATCCTTGAGAAGGGAGACCAATGCTTGGACGGTGTTGAATAATGCTCCCAGGTGCTGAAGGGACTGTGTTGGATGGAGGTGGCTCTTTTCCTGATTGACTATGAAACTGTGGTCGTCTAGGCACTGAGGAGTCCTATATATGTCTCTTTGGGCTTGATGGAAGGAGGCTGATCTGATCAAAATATCGTGGGTGTATGTGAGAACCCTGGAGGTGTGCAATTAATGTCACCATGACCTTTGTAAACATGAGATCGATTTCAAGGTTGCCGCCTTGATGACCATGGCAGATACCTCATGAGCTTTTCTGAGTAGTAGATCGCACTCTTTATCCTCAGGTATTTTGAGTTGTTCCTTGCCCTCAGGATACAGAATAGAGCCAGATATGAGTTGCACCACAAGGATATCAATATAAGAAACTGCCAGAAGCGACTTAACATCTTGTGGAACAGAGTTATGTTCCTTGGGGCAGACCCCCACTGGCTTAGAGGAGACAGGTCTTTCCCACTCTGCCAGCATGACTGTATGAAATGGGGTGGGGGGGCATGGCAGAAGGTGTGGAGGAGAAAGGGAAGACACTTTGGTCCCATTCTGTTGAGGGCTGTGATTCCTAAATAAGAGTAACATCATGACTATTAGCCTTAGCAAGGACTCCAAAATCTATGGACGAAAACAGACAGGAGGAGATGGATACTTGTTCTGTGACCTCTTCTTCAGATAACTCTCCTTCCTCCCTATCAGACACCTGCAGGTTAAGAGGGTGAGAGAGAGTATTCAGAATCTGAACTTGGCAAGATTGGGTTCCCAGATGGATCTGGTATAATTGGCAGTGGTGGAGGCAATACAGGTACAGGAGTAGCAACAGACAGACAAACTGCCTGAATCAAAATGCGCTCACTGAGCCCAACAGCTGAGGCTGGCTTCTTGTGCTTTTTCTTCTTTCTTTCCTCTTTCTTTTTCGAAGGATTTGCCTGGCTCAGAACAATGTTTTCTTTTCTTCTCTGCCTTTTGTGGCCCACAGAGGAGGCTTCCACCACTGGGGAAGGGGTCGCAGGGTGGAGGCTGACCTAGCCCATTTGGCGGGGGGGGGGGTTCCTATGCCAGGCTTCTACCCCTAGAGTTTGTCTGTGTGTCCTTTGAGAGGGAGCCAAGCAGAGGATTGCGAGCCTGAGATTGCTTCAAGTGGAGCAAGGTGGAGCAAATCAACTAAACACCAATTAGCCGAATTATAAATTTTTAAAAAGGCAGTTTAGGAATGTAAGAAATAACTATAAACAGTTCCCTTCCCACTCTTGTACAATCTAGGGAGGGGTGGAGGGAAGACAGAAGGAAAATGACAAGTCAAGAAATAGAAACTAGCCTACAAAAATCTCAAGTGCTGAAGAGTTCTCTCCAAGACCTGTGAACCTGAGCGAGACAGGACCGGAACTGGGGCTATGGTACCTCCTGGCAACAGGAAACTAGTATCATATGATCTGGCCCTGTCTTGAGCATGCTCAGTCCACAACCCATTCTGATGAGCTCCAGCGGGTGGGTGGTGGGTGGGAATCTGTCACTATATTTCTGGGAAGGTTGATTATTCTGCCTCCAGGTGAGTACCTTATTCCTCCGGAGACTATCAAAAACAATCTGGACTGGTGGGCCCGCATCTCGGCATCGCTCTTTACCTTCATCGATGTGAATGGCCAAATCCCCAAGGATTGGGGGGTAGCAATTATTGTGCCCATCTTTAAAAAGGGCAAGAAGGATGACCCAGCCAGCCAGCCAGCCATCTATCTATCAGTCTTCTTAATACCATCAGTAAACTATATGCAAGAAACCTACATGGGAAACTTAGGGACTGACTGGAGCAGGAAAAGCTTCTTACTAAGGAGCAAACAGGATTCAAAGAAGGGCGCTCCACTATTGATCAATGCCTAGTCCTACAGCACATCATTGGGAAATATTCCGCCTGTAGGACGGAGGAATTTATGCTGCCTTCACTGATCTTAAAGCAGCTTTTTGGGAGAATCTGGAGGCCTCCACTATTGATTGATACCTACTACATCTCGTGCGAACCCTGCATCTTAACACCTCACTCAAGGTGAGGTGTAGCCCACAAGGTCATCTTACAAGTGCTGTTCTAACGCATAAGGGTGTCAAGCAAGGTTGCATTCTGGCCTCACTCCTATTTAATTTTTATATCACCTCAATGGTTGACCAGCTCAGCAACGTTGACTTCCATCCTCCTAAGCTTGCCAGGAGAAGACACCTAGGCACCCTACTATACTCAAATGACATGGTCATCCTCTCAAGAACTCCCATTGGCCTTAGAAGAGCGTTGAGGCTCTGACGCTGCACTGCAAGGAAGACAGTCTAGAAATCAACTATAACAAAACTAAAATAATGGCCTTTACTAGGAAACCCAAGATCCATTCCTGGAGGATTGAGGGACATAAAATTGAACAAGTGACTCATTTTAAATACCTGGGTGTAGTCTTTCATTCAGGTGGCTCCAGAAAAGTCCACGGAACTCATGTGGCCTTAAATGCTCAGAGAAGCTCCTCCACTATTCTTCAATTTATGAGCACAAGAGGAGGCCACTATGTCCCTGCAGCTCTTGAGCTATTCCAAGCCAAGTCATTAGCTCAACTACTCTATAGCGCTCAAGTGGGCCCTTTTCCCAATATCATGACTTTGGAATGCGTACAATCCCTCAGAGCAGCGCTGCATGTACATTACACCTGGAGACAGGCCTGATCAAGATTGAGACTAGGGTGTGGGTGGCCACTCTCTCCTATTGGTTTAAACTATCCCTCAGTCCAATTGGTCTTGCCCCTCTGACCCTTCATGATGATTACCATGGGCTCAGGCAATTGAGATGAAATTAGCTATCCTGGGCCTCGCCCCTCTGTCCCTGATCAACATGGGCTACGATCAGGCAAAAGCTATCATCAAACAGCGCATCACAGACATTAAGCTCCAAGAGGATCTCAGCAGTGTCCCAAAATTTTGTATAAGTGAGGAGCTTAGATATATGGCCTCTCCTGCAACATACCATAGAAGGGCGTTCACTCTGGCCCACTGCCATGGTCTCCCCTCAGCAGTAATAGAGGGTCGCTACAGAAAGATTCCGTACGCAGAGCAATTATGCCCCTGCTGCTCAGGACAAATTGAAAACACTAAGCATGTCCTTCTATATTGCCTGTTCTACAGAGACATTTGTGCTGCCCTTATTTCCCTGCTGCTGAACAAGCTTCCAGGTCGTACCAGTCACTTCTATACTCAATTGCTGCTATCTGACTCTAACCCCACCACCACAAAGATCGTTGCCAAGTTCTGTGCGGCTGCAATTGGCATCCAGCAAAGGATGATAGCTGATGGGCTCCCCTAATCTGATTCTTGATAACACTTGCCTCCATACTCTTCGTATTATACTAATTGCACTATGGCAGTGCATAATATTTTATTAGATTAATGTAGTGTAACTTTACCATTTTTAGTGATACTCCAATTTATGGTAACCATTTTAGTTTTAACTATTCTTAATTTTAATTCTAGCTTTCGACCACATATGTAATCATTTTCAGCTATGTTACTATTTTAAATTCTCCTTTTTATCTTTTCTGTGCATTTTATTATGGAAATAGTATTCTTAGTGGTTTTCGTTTCTTAGTATTGTAGCTGGTTTCTTTTTAAATTGTAATTATTCTTAATTCTAGCCTTTTCACAATATCATCGTATTTGCAATTACCTCTATCAACATGTAACTTTTCTCTAGTATTACCTTCATTTAATGTGTAATTTTATGCTGGTCTCTGTCTGTAATAAAGGTTACTTGACTTACTTGACTTGATTATTCAGCCAAGATCTGGAAGGCTGTTTTGCCCATTCTTAATGTTAGTATCTTAAGGCAGGAGAGTAGCCTTACCCAACTGGATGTGTACAAAATGGGATTCAAAAGGTATTGTTCACCTCTAGTGTTTTGAATACAATTTCCCTTAAAGAGTAAAAGAGTACTATTTTATTTAATCTTGAAGCACAACATGGCATATTTCTTTTCCCATTTACACCAGCCCCCTGAAGGTGTACCTTAGAGAGAGAGAAACACAACTCACTGTAACTAGATTCATTCTACTGCTAAAACATGTTCAAGTTATGACTTCAAGACTTGCTGTTAGTGTCAACTGAGAAAGAATTAAAATAAAATACTGTGAAAGACGAAGAAAAAGTATAATGCAACTATCCACCTAGTGACTACCAAGGAAATGTTTCCCTCAAGAAGTATTTAAGTTTTAAATCTCATACTGTATTTACAAAATCATATATGCCAATTGGTTTACTTATCGAATGTTCCTTTTAAGGTCACCACAGGGAAGGAGATAAGAGCCGAAGACAAAGCTTGAGTAAATAACTGAATGTGCCTGATAATTTCTCTAAAGGCACCTGTTTTGTTTCTTAGTTTATCTCATTCAAGCATTCTTTTTGTTCGTATACAACTATAGACAGACAGACATATGTACACATGCACTCCTTTCTCATCATTTTGTTTATGCTACATGAGTTTAGGTTTAATGCTATATATGTGTCTAAGCCACCAATAGTAGACATCCCAGCCATGGGCAAACCTTCAGTGATTCATGTTTGCCTTTTTAAGAGGACAGGACAAAGATCAGACATGGGTCATGACGTTTCCTACAGAGTGCCTAATAGAAGTCAGATGGGATGACTTCTTTAATTGGGATGAAACACCACACCCAGAACTGGGGACGTTGAGGAGCCCTTTCCTTACTTATTTGTATTAGGAAGGAAAGGGGAGTAAGGTGAGAAGAGGAAACAATGGATACTTCCCTGCTCCATTCAGCTGCCAACTGCTAAATGAGGAAACTGCACATACACTTGTATGAGAAAGAGATTGGAAATATATTTATTGGTAGGCATGCACAAGAGGTAAAATTTGCTGACCAATTTAAAGTTGGCAATCACACTCTCGACCCCTTGACTCCAAGCAAATACAAAGGTATTTGTATTCAAAATGTTCACAATTCAATGGGCCTTGGATAACTGTCTGGTATTTTCAACCTCGACTGATAATTAAGTCATATTCCATCTTTCATTCATCCTGTCTGTCAACAGCTTGTAAAGAAAAGTTAACTCTCTCACAGTGCTGCTGTGATTTTATGTCCATAAGAATCTGAAGTGCAGGGAAGTTTTTCTTTCTTCACTGGACTCTACCAAGAATTAAGTGTTGCATTATAGATGGGAAAGGATTTTCAAGATGACCCTCATCAATATTCAATCAGTTTCATGATAATGTTTATAGTGCTTTCAGTTGTTCAAGGAGCTTCACATATATCATCTTCATGTAATTCTTAAAACAAACCTGTAAGGCAAGTTATTATTTCCCATAAAGCAGCTGGGAAGCTGATGCTGAGAAAGAGTGGTTTGCCTAAGACCACCTAGAGAATCCATAGCAGAGGCAGGCAAAATTCACACCAGAAAGCTCCAATATATAGCTCAGCCACTGATAACTACTTCCAGCACTTCAGACATTTATTCCAAAAATAATTTGGATAAACATAGTTGAACAAGTTTTCTCTCATTCCATTACACAGTTTATTCTAGCAATGAGGTGTTTGATAAAAATGCAATTCAGGGCATCTAGGCAACCAATGGCTTGCTGGGACTATTTACATATTTTGAAAAGTTCTCTTATCTATACAGAAGATAGCAATTTTGATTCCCCTTTCTGCTCAGGCTTTAAAAAACAAACAGAACCACCAAATCCCGTACCTCTTTTCTAAATGTATCATCTTCAGTAAGTGCAACACTTCTCATTAACTTCACGAACACAAATTGACTCCATTTATAAAGCTAGAATCCCTATGTCTAAGCTATGAAGAAAATCAGTAAACTTACACATTTACATGCAGAGAGAAGAAGAAAAGTGTTTCCTTCAGACAGTATTCCAACTCCACACTCTGTCTTGCCAATTTGTGAACCAACAGAAAAGCTAGTCAATTGTTTGATTCACGTTTGCATAAATTTTTGTTTCTTTGTTAGCCTACTTTCCAGTAGGTTTATGAGATCACACAGCATTCCATGTGCATGCATGCCAGCATGTGTCTCCTTACTATCAACTTCACAATGCCTGGACCAATATGAATCAAATCAGGTACAGTAGTGGACACACATAGGGACACCTCAACAGCGTCAATTCAGGATGGAGGATGCGTAAATGTTTGAAGTGCAAGTAGGCTAACTTGTGAACTGCCTAACCGATTTGAATCAAATTTTCGACAGCTGTAGACATATAGCTGTACACATAGGGAGGCTTCAATGATGAAGTTTGTGATGTCATCCCCAATTCAGATGGTGGACATATGAATTTCTTTTTTTAAGTTACATTTATGTCCCACTCTTCCTCCAAAGAGCCCAGAGCAGTGTACAGGGTTATGTTTATCTTCACAACAACCCTGTGAGGTAGGTTAGGACAAATGGGCTAACTTGTGAACTGCCTAATCGATTTGGAATAAATTTAGTCCAGTTGTAGGAATAGTGAAAGGAGGTAGGCAGATTAGTTCTTACTAGAACAACTTGTTAATTTTATATTAGGATTTAATACATGTTTGCATTTTACAGCCATCTAAAAATATATGGCTTAAGCTATGAAATTCAGAAGTTTTTATTCTGATGAGCAACAAGGAGTAAAGTAATATAACCATTAATATTAAAAAAAAAAAACCCACAGTGACAGCAGCAGACAAGTAAATGAAGTTGTATGAGGCTTCAATTACATGTCCTGGAAAATGTTGCAAAGGCATTTTGTTTTGTAAAAGAATGATGAGTTAGAAAACACTAACATAAAGAGAAAAGGCAACAATAGTTTAGACCCAGGATGGTTCCCATTTGTAAAATATAATTCACTTTGATTCTGACATCTGTGCATTATTGTGCTTTCAACCAGCATTAACTTGTAAATTTAAGCCATTTAAATGGATATGTCTTTCCTACATCTAAATTGTTTTTTTTATCATCAGTTAGTTCTATAGCACTTTTCAAAATATGAAGTTGAAGCGATTTGCAATTCTTATCTTCCTTATGTTCCCAATACATTGCAAAGTAGATTAGCCTTGAAGATGGTGGCATGCACAAAGCACAAGCCTCAGCAGCACTTTCTCTCCTTTCCAAGTCTGCCATTCCACTAATCAGTACACCACAGATTAAATCACCAAGACAAAAATACAATATCAACCATTGCTTGCTTTAAATCAAGTTCCCACTGATTCTTCTTCTTCACATATTTCTTAAACAATCGGGCAAATCTGATTATGAAAGTATGTTAATTTACAACTCAATACAGGAAAAACCTTGTTATATGCAACCCCAACATCCATGGTTCCACGAATACATGATCGGCCTATTGACACCCAACCTAAGTATATACAATGAAAAAATGGTTAATTTCCACATATCCACAGTTTCAGAGTGACTAGAAATGACCTCCATCATCATTTCCAGCCACCATTTTGTTTAAATGAACCATTTTGTGGTTCTGTTTTTAAAAAAGGTTACTATGATTTTTTCCCCTGAAAATCCCCAAAATTGGGGGTTGGGGGGACATAGCTGGTATGACACTTTATTGCTCTTATTTTCACCTTTTTTCCATGTGTAGTCTCCAGGAACCTAACCCACCTATTCCCATTCACTCAATGCCTCATTATCCACAGTTTCATTACCCATGGAAACTGGCAAGAAAAGAACCCCCGCAGATAATGAGGTTCACCTGTAGAGCAGAGTCCTCTCTAATTTTTTTTCATCTGTGTGCAGAATTAGATTTGTTCTGGGCAGCAGTATCAAGGCAATGTGTGCACGCATGCATTCAGGGTGGGGCCTTCCAGACTGAACCTGAGTGGGATCTAAAATTAACTGAGTTGACATCAAAAATGTGTGAGTGCACCCACATGTGCACGCCTTAGAGGAGACACTGTTGTAGAGCAATTACAACATCCAGGAAGTGTAATTTCTTTTAGAGAACTTGATTTTTTCTAATTTAGAAAATAGAAATTTAGAAAACCTGTTTTTCAGTATAATGGATACACTTACTTATTAATGGGTCAAGCTGCCCTTCATCTGACCATTGCAATGCTTACCCTTGATACATTTTGCTTTTTTTCGCCAGGGAAGGAATTTATTCAAAATATTCCCAGATAGGATATTTCATTCCCAGAAGCAATGGCAGGTAAATGTGTAGGGTGGGGGGAACAATGTATTTTCCTACACTCTATGTCCTTTCCTGTATTGCTTCTCTGTCTTAAACTAACTCATCTGCCTTGTCCCACCACAATCAACAATCCTATAATGCAGCCTTTATCTCTGCACTTGTGACTCTAGCCTACTTAGAAACAAAAGTGAAAATCCAGAAATTCTAGATTGAAGCAAGGGCCCAGGGCCGGGCAAGGGCCCGGGGAAGGGGCTGGGATACCCCCCCTGGCTGGGCCGGCCCCGGCGCCTCCCCCCGCCTGGCCGGGCCAGGGCCAGGCCCGGCCCTGCCATTGTCTCCCGTTCCTTCACTATCTCCCATGCAGCTGCTCTCATGAGAGCTGCCACATATGGGATTAGCAGTGGGTACATTTAGGATAATTAAATATATATGCAAAACTGGGAATACCAGTAGAAAGTGAATATTAAATTCACAGCAAATAGTCTTAAGAGAAAACTGGTATAAGATGTTTTTCCGTTGGTATGTTACTCTTATGGCTATCAGTAAGATAGATAGTAATTATCCAGGGAACTCTTGGAAATGTAAGCAGCATCTGGGGACATTTTATCACATGTGGTGGACCTGCACTAAAGCACCACAATTCTGGGGGGGGGGGGAAATCCACCTTAAGATGCAGCAAATTCTAAACATAAATTTCCCCTATTCATCTGAACTCTTTTTGTTAAACACAACTAAGTCCAGTATACCTACTAAATATACGGAGCTATCATTATATATTATTACAACTGCCAGGATTCTTTATGCTGCTAATTGGCGATTACAGGAAATTCCGACTTTGGATGATTGGATATTAAAATTATGGAAATATGCTTCGATGGCTAAGGTGACAGCTATTTTCCAGAATAATTTGGAAGAATCATTTACATTTGCTTGGGAACCTTTTATATAGAACAAGGTTTGCATTCACACCAAAAGACAAAGGAGGTGTTCTCTTAAATAGCCTAGACCTAAGCCATTAAGGGCTTTATAGATAAGAACCAGCACTTTATATTTCACCCGGAAACATATCGGCAGCCAGTACAGTACTTTCAAAACCAGTGTTATGTGGTCCCTTCGTGTTATCCCAAAGACCAATCTGGCTACCGCATTCTGTACCAAGTGTAGTTTCCAGAATACGTACAAAGGCAGCCCCACGTAAACCACATTAATGTAATCAAGCCTGGAGATTACCAACATATGTACCACTGTTTTAAGGTCATTCACCTCTAAAAATGGTCATAGCTGACGTATCAGCCGAAGCTGGTAAAAAGCAATCCTGGCCAGCACCTTAACCTGAGAAACCAGGGAGAGCTTTGGGTCCACGAGCACTCACAAGCGACGTACCTGATCTTTCAGAGGAGTGTAATCCCATCCAGAACAGGCAGATCTAAACCATATCTCGGGTCCTGTCCCCCCACAGTCAGTATCTCCATCTTATTTGGATTCAACTTCAGTTTGTTATCCCTCATCCAGCCCATTACCACCTCCAGGAAGGCATTTAGGGAAGATATGCCATTTCCTGATGAGGTCAGCATGGAGAAGTAGATCTGGGGTCATCAGCATAATGGTAACATCCAGCACCAAACTTCCTGATGATCTCTCCCAGTGGTTTCATGTAGATGTTAAAGAGAACTGGAGATAGTATGGAGCCTTGTGGAACTCTACATTTCAATTCTCACTTAGCGGAACAGCAGACTTTAAGCAACACCATCTGGAATCTGCCAGAGGGGAAGGAGCGGAACCACTGTAGAACAGTGCCACCCAAGCCCACCCCTCATCAGAAGGTCCAGAAGGACACCATAGTTGATGGTATTGAAAGCTGCAGAGAGATCCAAAATGATCAGCAGAGTCACACTCCCTCTGTCGATAGCCAGTTGGACATCATCCATCAGGCCGACCAAGGGAGTCTCAATCCCATAGGCCACATGAAAGCCTGTTTGAAATGGATATAGATAATCTGCATCATCCAAAACTGCCTGGAGTTGAGAGATCACCACCCGCTAATGACCTTGCCCAACCATAGAAGGTTAGAAACAGGTCTGTAATTAGCTAACTCTGAGGGATCCAGTTTTCTTCAAAAGTGATCTAATAATAGCCTCCTTAAGACAAGGAGACATCCTGCCCTTCCTCAGAGAAGTATTTTTAATATTTACCAGACTCTCTCCGGTAATATGATTATCAGATGAGAAAAGCCAAGTTGGGCAAAGGTCAAGAGAACAGGTTGTAGGAACATACAGTCCAAAGCAGTTTGTCCACTTCCTCAGGAGTCACAAAATGAAAATGATCCAATCTAACCCCAAGAGAGGAGTTGCTGGACACCTCCACAGTAGACTCTAGCCGAACCAACCCTAAACCCTTCCAAGGCTTCATGGAATCCTATTGGATCCAATAACCTTCTCAGGCAGACCAATCTGAATAGGTCCTTCACCCCTGCTGAGGTGGGTTGTGGTTGTAAATTCTACCTTAACAGATGGTGATCTATCCATGACAGTGGGGAGATGACTGTCCCCAGTGGGGGACAGTGCGGAGATGATCTGTGAGTAGGTCCCTACCCACAGAACACCACCCTGATCAGAGCAAAACACCAAATCGAGCGTCTGAGCAGCATCATGTGTTGGACCAGAGACCAACTGGGATAGACCCACAGTCGTCATGGTCGCTATGAACTCTTGAGCCATCCCCGACAACCTGGTCCCAAAATGAACATTAAAGTCCCCCCACCAACAACAATCTGGGCGACTCCAATGTCAACTCAGCAACCAGGTCTGTCAGCAAAATTAGGGACTCCACTGCAGAGCGGGGTGATCATTACACCAGCAGACATCCCAGTCTATCCCCAGTCCCTAGGCTTAGGTACACACATTCAGTACAGGCCAAATCCCTGACAGGGATCCTGGTAAGGGAGATTGTATTAGTACGCCGAATGAAGCCAGTTCCCTTCCCACCCTTGCACAAGGTAGAAGGGCGTAGAGAGAGAGATAGGAGAGTGCTATTGCACTGAAAAAAGTGCGAAAGTTCCAGGAAAATAAGGAGAAATGCAGAGCTCTTCCTTGAACGTCCTGTCCTGAGCGAGACAGAACTGGATCTGGGACTAGGAGGCGGAACTGCCCACAATCAAGTCACATGGTCCAGTTCTGTCTCGGGCATGCGCAGTTCACTACCCTCACTGAGGCTCTCCTACTCAGGGGAAAATGTACTTTTATAGACCACAGCCAGCCCACCTCCCCAACCACATTCTCTCACCTGCTCTACCACGGAGTAACCTTCTATTAACTATTAATCAACCTCTACTACTTTGACTATTAATGAACTTCTATAACAATCCTTACCCTATGGGAATCTTATCTGCCAAGTGTACTTACTCGCCACAGCACATTAGAATTCTCCCTTTTCTCGTTCTCCCTCCCTCTATGAAAGTCCCACCAAAATGAATGGTAGCTGAAGTCAGGCAACAGCTTAGGTTTGAAAGAAGTTTCTACATTTATGTTTAGCAAATTTTCAATAGAAGAATTTGAAATGTTAATTTACTTTTTAGTAATAATTTCATTTGAAATGTTAATTTTTAGTAATAATTTCCTAAATGAAGTTTAAAATTACTAAATTTATATTAATGCTTACCAAACACTTCAAAGTAGCAATTGGCTCCATTAGTTTAAACCTCTAAAGCCAAAATGGCCTGTCAATGTTAACAGATGGAGAGAAGACCAACCTCCTTTCAGACCAAGAAAGAATGTGTTGTTTTGCCATCAAAACCTTCATACAGTATAAGACTGTGCTATAAACCAATTTTAATTGCTATGGAGTATAAATTAAGGTTGTGCAAAGCTCCGTATGCAGAACCAGTTCCAAATATAAATCAGCTTAATTCAGCCTAACCAGAATCTTGCCATCTGGTTCAGGCAGAATCGGAGCTGAATCAACACAGCATCAAATCAGTCTCCAAGGCTTACCACCTGCCCTCACTGAACTGGAGGAAAGGTATGATGTTCCTGGTGCTAAAGGACCAGCAGCTATGGTATTAGTTGCTTTTTGAAAAGTCCTAGAAGAGGGAGGTTTCTTTAAACTCTGCAGTCCTGCGAAATGTACTTTCAGAGGCTTTTGCTGTTCTCTTGCACCTTTCTCAAGACTGCAGTGACTGCATCCCACATCTTCTGGCTTCTTGTTGCTGAGACAGTCTCACCTCCTCCAAAATAGTAAGGCAACTACAACGCAGTACATGGAAGGATGGGGGTCACCAGTGCCTCGGCACCCAATCTGAGTGACTACTACAAAATCAAAAATTGAATAAGCCCAATTCCATGAAGCATCCATTTCAACGAAGGCCCCTTGAAGCACAAAGGTAGGCTCCAAATACAACCCTGTTCTGCACATCCCTAAACAAACCCTGTTCATCCCAAGACTTGCAAATTCAAAGTTATGCAGCAAAGCTGCAGACACCAGATATTCAGCTGACAGAGAGGGCATGGTTCAATGTAGTGATTTTAGAAGAAAACTATACAAGATTTTAAAAACAACTAAAATTGACTAGTTCTACAAGTCCAAGATTTTAGGCACTGTGGAGAAATATGCTGTGACTATTTAATTGTATTAGTAAATTGTTACATTTTATATCTGTTCTCAGAGTAAACTGGAGCAATAACATTGTAAAATTAGCAAATTTACTTGGCAGTCTAGTTCTATATACAAACAGTTGCTCCATTAAAACGGTCACCAGCTGTCATGGAATATTTCTGTACCCCTAGAGGCTCAAAACTTTAATTGTTGGTTCTTAATTCTAAAATATTGCCCATTTAGTGCAATAGTCAGTGACACCCCAGTAAACAAAACCTGCAAAGAGCAAGGCCTCTATGATTAAAAAAAACTGCTGGGGTATAAGTGTGCCCCATTAGGGGTACAGTCATACCTCTGAGTTATTTTACTTGCAAAACAGCCACTGTCTTAGTGAAATGTATTCTTCTAGGACTTGGTTTGCCTCTGCAGGTTTTGTTTGGTTGAGTTATGGGTTAGGATACATTCAAAGTTCACCATACATTCACCATAATGGCAAATTTGCAAAAGGCTCAGCATTTTTACCTCTCGACACCTAGCAATGACTGTCCATTGTGTAACCCCTTAATATGTTTGATAGATGACCTATTGGTCAGGGTGCATTCAAAGTTCACTCTAATGGCAATTTTGGAACACTCTCAACTAGCAATGACCACCCCTTAACATCTAACAATGCTATTTGACCCGTGACACCCCTGGACATAGGAAAAAGTCATTATCACCTGTTCTCAAGAGGAAGGAACCTCTTCTTGGCCTTGGCATTCTTGCCAAGTCATGGCACTTTTGACCTTTCAGAATAAGAAGTTCCATATCAGCCAGTCATCATTGCCTATAAAAATAGGCTCCATTATCCCTTTCCTACCAGCAAGGACAAGAAAGCAAGTAAATGTGTAAATATTGTGTACCTGTCTGCCATGGTTGCCAAGGCTGGCAACCTTGTGGCATACAGAGCTGCCTATTAATAACAACGTTTGTATTTTCATAACATCTGATGAAGGTTAAATACTTGTTTAAGTGATATCCTGAACAGACCAATAGAAGAGCTCCACAGGGAACTGTACTGGCCAATCAATTTCAAGACTGATAAGTTGGCTGTGACTGGGTAGCTCTGGATGTAATGTTAATTGCATAACAATTATGTTAATTGTCATGCTAACTGGAAGTCATGTTAATTAAAGCCCTAAACAGCTTAGGGCCGGGTTACCTTCGAGAGCGCCTTCTTCTGTATGATCCCTATAACCTCCATTGAGGTTATCCTGAGAGGTCTGTCTCCAGTTAGCACTGGGACATCTGGTGGCAACTCGGAACTGGGCCTTCTCTGTAGCTGCTCCTGGCCTGTGGAATGCACTCCGGTAGATATCTGTAGTTGGGGCTTGTTGTTGGCCTTCAAGAGAGCCCTAAAGACTTGGCCTGGCCTTCCAAGGTTTTTAAATTGTTTTAAAGTATTTTTAATTGATTTTAAATGGCTCTGAACTGTTTTAAATTTGTTTTAACCTGTTTCTTTTAAATTGTTCTTGTATTTTACTTGTGCACCGCCCAGAGCATTAGGATGGGGAGGCAGAGAAGTGTAATTAATTAATTAATTAATTAATTGGATGAAGATTCCAGAGAGGAGAAGTAGTTTTTGGAACAGTGCCTCAGAAGAGTATCTGAGGGAGCTTAAAGGTAAGGAGTGTGAAGAGCCGAGGAAAAAAGGTGGCTCAGGAAGGGGAAATGTAAAGGTGCATCAGCTCTGGGTAATGGCTGAAGGGGAGCAGGTCATGTGGCACCAGGCAAGAAGCCTTCAGTAATCTGTGTCAGGCACAGGTCCCTGGACTAGTCTTCAGCAACTGCCATGAACTCTTCAGTGCTCAAAACAATCAACCACTAACTGAAAACCAATAGCCAACTGGAAGGAGGAGAAAACAAGTTTACTTTATTCTGGGGCTTGAGTTGCAATGGTTCTGTTTCCATTTCATACCAATTTATTGGATAATTATTTTTAAATCATAAGTTGGTGATAGAACACTCCACACTCATGCAAGCACCATTAAAAAGCACAGGTCATGGATGCGTTCTTTTAATTTCCATGCGACTTGGAATAAATTTAGTCATCATCCAAGCTCTTTAGTTTCTACCTAGAGAAGGAAGATTCCCACACCCCTCTAATAAAACTGCAGTAGGTTTTTACTAAGTAAACTTTTTTTAATGGCAAGACAGCCTATTTAATACTTTATCTGACAGAATTTGAAGTAGTTCTCGACTAGCTGAAAAATTGTTTTTCCTCCTAACGTGAGCCATCCATATCAGGTAATACAGATGAATTAAAAAACAAACTGGCCAACTGAACATTCAAAGAACTGACAAATAATGGCCAATTAGGTCAACATTAACCCATTACAGCAGAGAGAGACTTTTGCAAATCACAACAAAAACTATGAAGCAATATAATTTTAATGATTGTGATGAATTCCTATATTACTTAGGACTATAAGTTCTAAGTAATGAATCAAAGTATGTTATGAATAGTTGTAAAAATACAAAAATGATACCGAAGACCACTGAGATATCAGCAGCATTAAATAATGGTTTGGTTTGGTTTTTAAATAGACAATTGCAGAACAAGAACAGACAATGGGAAAAGAAGCTCTGCTTTCTCTTCCATCCAACCATTAACTTCAAAATTAGTTACCGACCTAGTAATAAACATCACAATTATTTTCACCACTAAACCACTTTCTATGAACAGCCCCGCACAAGAAAGTTCTAAGTAATGAATCAAAGTATGTCATGTTTAGCAGTAAAAATACAAAAATGGTATAGAAAACCACTGAGATATCAGCAGCAATGCAAGACCAGTTTTTACTCTTAGATTTTCAACATAGATTTTGTTTGACTTGATTCCAAAGGTTTGTTACTGTACACTAGAGATTCTTCTCACTTTCAGGCCACAGTTCTATCTTGAACCTAGTAAATAACCTTTGAGAGGTTTTCATGTACAAACAATCTCTCAGGTGAATTCCTTTGAACAAGGTGATGTGTAAAACATACATACTACAGGAATGCAACTTTTCATATCTTTCTGCTTGAATAAATGCTACCTTTTCTCATATAAATACAATATACTTTGTGAAAGCATACAAATTAGTCAACTTCAGTGCATCACTGAAGCAACGCATCATGGAGGAGATGTCTATCAACGGCTACTAGTGAGAGGGCTATAGGCCACCCTCCAGCCTTGGAGGCAGGATGCCTCTGAATACCAGTTGCAGGAGAGTAACAGCAAGAGAGAGGGCATGCCCACAACTCCTAACTATAGGCTCCCAGTGTCATCTGGTGGAACAGGATGCTGTGTGAAACAAGATGCTGGACTAGATGGGCCCAGGGCTGTTCTTATGTTCTTAAGTAATTTTATCTATGTATTCAGATTTTGGACTACAGGGAAAGATTCTGATATCTAGACAAGAAAGGCTGCTTCCATTAGAACCTGTTTTCCTTTAAAATGTGACATACTAAGAACAGATTTTTTTTTAATTCTTTTATTTTATAGCCATAAACTGTACTGTATGAAGTATTACAATTGCTACATAAACAACTTTTTCTCTACATGGATATTTAGACCGGCTGTGTGCTCCTGAGATTTTTATAAAGAGAAACAATTTTTCAAAATATTACACTACTAGCAAACATGCAGAATACTAAAAATATACAATGCACCCTTACACGGAAATTCACACTATAGGTCCCAATGAGAGAGAGTGAGAGTAAGTGACAGCAGCACAATTCAGAGAACTCAATGGAACCTACACACAGTAAGCATTCAAATCCTCTCTCAGATGAAAAACTTCTATTCACAATCTCAGATACTGCCATGGGGATGGGCCGTAGCTCTGTGGTAGAGTACCTGTATACAAAAGTTCCCAAGTTCAACCTCTAAAATCTCAAAATAGGGCTGAGGAGGACTCATGCCTGAAACCCTGGGGAGCCACTGTCAGTCTGTGCAGACTGAACTACATGAACCTGCAGAGGTCCCCCAGTATTGCCAGAGGCAGCAGTGGAAAAATCAAGCAAAGCCCCTTTAAGAAACAGAAGGGACAGGAAGCAGAAACTTTCCTAGAAAAGGGACAGAGCTGATTTACCCCACCTAGTCAGCTGCTATAAGAATCAGTAGTCTGATGTGACAAAAGTTGCTGGAGCTACATTCTGATCTGCATTGCAGCACCCAGAATTGGTTTCCCCAAGATCCTGACTCTGGGCCTCAAAACTATCCAAGGTCCAGTGCACTCCTGGACCCCTGCCTTGGCAGAGATCCTGGAACAGGATACAAATCTGCCCTAAGAGAAGTCCAAAGTCAATACTGCAGCTTGCTCCTTAACACTATACAATAGACATTGTGCCCCAAACCCCAAATAAGACAAGACACACATAAACTGAGTAAACTAGGTGTTGGGATATGCAACAGCGGCAGCTGAACTTACTCTGTATAGTTTGCATGTAATCTGCGATGAAGCCAGAGGGGGCACTGTAGCTTCCTCAGTATGAATGTATGTATGCATGCATGTATTTGATTGATTGATTGATTGATTTCTATACCGCCCTTCCAAGAAATAATGAATAAGATGGATCCCTGTCCCCAAAAGGCTCACAATCTAAAAGAAATGTAAGACAGACACCAGCAAGAGTCACTGGAGGTACTATGCTGGAGGTTGATAGGGCCAGTTACTCTCCCCCTGCTAAATAAAGAGAATCACCACGTTAAAAGGTGCCTCTTTGCCAAGTTAGCAGAAATTACCAGTACCAGTTAGGCTACCAGTACCAGTTACCAGTACCAGTTAGGCTAGCTAGGAGTTTCTATTCTCCTTCCTGTTCCTTATCCTGTGTGAGTCAGCAAGTTCTATATTGACCTCTAAGCATTTGTCTCACAAGTAAAGTTGTCTTAAACCTTGCACTGGTGTTTGTTCTGAAAACCATGAGGACAGCTCACATTCGGCAACAGGTTATCCTTGCCCCACCCGTTGAGATCAGATTATCCAGACTCTTTCAGAGCAACCCAGTATACAGCCTAGAATGGCCTTCAGCTTTCTGTGAGAAAGCTAAATAATGGAAATTATCAGCTATGGGAATTTAAAGTAGAAATGCTTCTAACCAAGGCTGACCTGTGGGAGGTTACTAACACAGACAGACCAGTAGCAAATCCCCAAGAATGGGATAGAAAAGACAGACATGCATGGGCAACTATCCATTTACTAGTGGAAGATAACCAATTGATTCACATAAGGAATCAGGCTACAGCAGAGGGCATGTGGAATACATTAAGAAATCTGCATGGAAGAACTGGTATGTACAGTAGACTATTCCTTTTGAGAAAACTGTACAAACTGAGACTTGGGAAAGGAACAGAAATGCGAGACCATATAAATGCCATGCTGGGAGTGGTGGCACAATTGTGTGGAATTGGAGAAGAAATAAAAGACAGTCACATAGCAGCCCTATTACTGTAGCCTGCCTGATTCCTATGGTGCACTAATAAATGCCCTTGAGACAAAGCCCGAAGAAGACCTGACACTGGAATTTGTGAAAGGCAGACTTCTGAATGAATTCCAGTGCAGAAAGGAAGTCATGGAGGACAATATCAGTATATAGAGAAGCTGCACTGAAAACTGCAGGTGACAAGGTGTACAAGAAGGAAACAAGAGCAAGTTTCTGGTGCAAGAAAGGACATTTAAAGAAAGACTGTTCCATATGGAAGGCAGAACAAGAGAAACTACAAAGAAAGTCTCCACAAGCACCTAAGCAAAAGGCAAAGGCTACAACTAGTGACACAGAACAATGGAGTGGGTGTTTCAAAACAGCACAATGTAACTCAACCCAGACCTGGCGCGTTGGTTCTGGTGCAACTAGTCACATGACCAGCGATAGAAACTTTTTCACACAATTGGACTTAAGCAATAAGGAAAAGATTTATCTTGCAAATGGAAGCAGTGTAACTACAGAGGGAATTGGACAAGGATTTCTAAATTGCACCAAGACAGATGGGGACATCCTTGCTATACCAGTAAAAGGTGTGCTATAAGTTCTTGGCTTGGAATGTACTTATCAGTTAAGCGGACGGCAACCAAAAGCCTCATCATTAAGTTCCAGGGCAATAAGTGCACAATCCAAGAGGGGACAAGAACCCTGGCCAGAGCAATTGCAGATGAACACCTGCATCGCTTAAGCACAGCAACGGAGAAGGTGAAGCTCACCACACATAAGCAACATGACAACTGCATTCACTTTTGGCATCAGCATCTCACCCATAGGCACCCTGAAAGTGTAAAAGAACTGGTGAAACAGTACCTGACAAAAGACCTTGTGATGTCAGCCTGTCCAGTGACTATAAAGTGTGACTGCTGTATCAGAGCTAAGACTACAAGAGCAATACTTCCCAAAGCAAGCCAGACCAGAACTTCTAAAGCACTTGATCTCATTCACAGTGATGTATGTAGGCTGATACAAGTAGGAGGCAACAGATACTTAGTGAGCTTTATAGATGATTTCTCAAGATATACAGTCACCTATCTCATAAAGTAGAAGAATGAATTGTTGGAAAAGCTACAAGACTATGTATCCATGGCAAGTAACAGATTTCAGTGCAAGCCACTTATACTTCAGACCGACAATGGAGGTGAGTACACAGGAAATAAAATTGAGAGCTCATGGAGTAGAGCATGACAAAACAGTCCCATACATGCCTGAAAAGAATGGAGTGGCAGAATGCAAAAATAGGACCCTAACAGAAATTCTTCTCTACAACAGTGAAGAAAATCCCATATGAGCCATGGTATGGAGAAAACCCAGTGTGAGACACATTAAATTATTTGGGTGCAAAGCATACATATACATCCCAAAAGACAAATGTACCAAGTTGCAAAACAGGGCAGTGCAAGGAATTCTAGTTGGCTACAGCAAATGTGCCAAAGGATACAGAATTCTAGACACAAAGATAAAGTGACTATCAGTAACAGCATGACATTTACTATAAGCTTTGCTGATGATGTCATGACTTTAGAAGAATCAGGAGAACTAGCACCCAAACACACAGAAGAACTTTCTGAACAAATGGTTGAAATTAATATACAACCAGCTGAAGTACAGAGGCAAGCAAAATCAACATATATTGGGCTAATACAATCATCCAGGACAAACAAAAGTAAACCACCTCTCCACCTGTCATATAAAGCTAGTACCAATCGGTTACCTGAACCATCATCTTGGAAAGAGATCCAGCAAATGCCAGAAGGGAAGCCAACAAATGGGCTAAGGCAGCAGAAAAGGAAATGAAGTCCCTGCATAGCAGTAATACCTGAGCACTTACTCTGTTACCACCAGATATAAAGCATATAGGCTGTAAGTGAACATTCAAGATTAAATATAATTAAGGCAGCAAAATTGAGCAGTACAAGGCTCAGCTTGTTGCAAAAGGCTACTCACAAAATTTTGGAGAGGACTATGATGAAACATTAGCTCCAGTTGTTAAGCACACAACAATTGGGACATTAATAGGTGTTGCAGCTGGAAGAGGAATGTATGTCTAACACCTAGATGTAAAAACAGCCTTTTTGCATGGTGAGCTTAAAGAGGATATCTACATGTAACAGCTGCCTGGTTTCAAAAATACAGAAAGACCTGACTTTGTATATAAGTTGCACAAGAGCATATATGGACTTAAACAGGCCACTAGGGCCTGGAATACAAAAATAAATGAAGTACTCATTAATGAAAACTTCATCAGAAGTAAAGTAGATCCTTGCCTATACGGGAAGAAAGGGGACAATTGATGGATCTTTCTTCTGATCTTCGTGGATGACCTATTGATGTGTTTTGAACAAGAAGGGGATGACAGTGGAATAATGAAAGCATTAAATCAACAATTCAAAATGAAAGATCTGGGAAATGTAACAGACTACTTGGGAATACAGATAGAGAGCAAAGATGACGGGAGCTACCTCCTAAATAGGAGAAATAATAGAGGACTTTGGAATGAAAGATGCAAAGGGAGTAAGTATTCCCATGGAAACCAGTTACTTAAAGGAGAGCAAAGAACAGAGTACATTGTTGCCAAACAACCAACAATATAGAGAAGTAATTGGAAAATTGTTATACAACGCCACTGTCACACAACTCGACATTGCAGCAGCAATTGGGATCTTATGCAGGAAGGTTTCATCACCAAGTCAGAAGGACTGGAATGCACTGAAGAGGGTTGTACATTACCTAAAAGTTACCTTAAAATTACCCCTGCTAACTGGGCAAAGAGGCAACTTTTACCGTGGTGATTTTCTTTATTTAGCAGGGGGAGAGTAACTGGACCTATCCACCCCCAGCACAGTACTTCCAGTGACTGTTGCTGGTATGTGTCTTATGTTTCTTTTTAGAATGTGAGCCCTTTGGGGACAGGGATCCGTCTTATTTATTATTTCTCTTTGTAAACCTCCCTGATCCATTTTTGGAAGGGCAGTATAGAAATTGAATTAATAATTATAATTATTATTATTTCTTGTTTACACAGTCAGACAGGTGTTATTGACTGGTTTGTTTTATCCAGACATCGAGTCCTTCCCAAGGTCCTGGGGTGCCAGAATTTTATTGTCAATTGTTATAGATATCATCGCAGAATATAGGCTGTTCCCAGTAAAGCTGCTTTTTGTAATTGGCGGATGGTGATTTCTGTGGCCCCTATGGTGTTGAGGTGCTCTTCAACGTCTTTTGGAACTGCACCCAGGGCGCCAATTACCACTGGGATTATTTTGGTCTTTTTCTGCCACAGCCTTTCAATTTCAATTTGTAGATCTTTGTATTTGGTGATTTTTTCTATTTCTTTTTCTTCTATTCTGCTATTCCCTGGTATTGCTATGTTGATTATTTTAACTTGTTTTTCTTTCTTCTCGACTACAGTTATGTCTGGTGTATTGTGTGGTAGATGTTTGTCTGTTTGTAGCCTGAAGTCCCATAATATTTTTACATCTTCAATTTCTTCAGCTTTTTCAATTTTATGGTCCCACCAATTTTTGGCTACAGGTAGCTTGTATTTTTTGCAGATGTTCCAGTGTATCATCCCTGCTACTTTGTCATGCCTTTGTTTGTAGTCAGTCTGTGTGATCTTTTTACAACAGCTGATTAGGTGGTCCACGGTTTCATCTGCTTCTTTACAAAGGCACTGTTTGTTTGCTGTTTGTTGTGGATTTTTTGACTTTTGCTCTTATTGCGTTTGTTCTTAGTGCCTGTTCTTGTGCAGCCAGTATTAAACCCTCTGTTTCTTTCTTCAAGTTGCCATTCTTAAGCCATTGCCAGGTCTTGGTGATGTCTGATTTTCCACTTATATTGTGCAAATATTGACCATGCAGGGGCTTATTTTTCCATTTTTCTGCTTGGTTCTTGACTTGTTCTTTCTTGTAGGCCTGCTCTGTTTCATTGGTGTTGAATAGTTTCGCATTATTGACCATTTGAAGTGCATCTTCTTCACTGTCCTTGATATATTCTTCAAGGCCTCTTTTCTCCTCTTCTACTGTTTGATGGACTTGCAGCATTCCTCTTCCACCTGAGCTGCGAGGGAGGTATAGCCTATCGACATCACTGCAGGAGTGCAGAGCATGATTGGTGGTCATGATTTTCCTGGTCTTACGATCTAGCGTCTCTAGCTCTGCCTGGGTCCAGTCTATTATTCCTGCAGTGTATCTGATAACAGGTATAGCCCAGGTGTTGATGGCTTGTATGGTGTTCCCGCCATTGAGTTTGGACTTTAGGATTTTTCTAACTCTCCTGATGTATTCACTTCCAATTTTTCTTTTAACTTCAGTGTGTGCAATGTTATCAGCCTGGAGAATGCGCAAGTATTTGTAATGTTCTTTCTCTTCTAGGTTCTTGATGTTGCTTCTGTTGGGCAGTTCTATTCCTTCTGTTTTTGTTATTTTCCCTCTGTTCATTATTAATGCAGCACACTTGTCTAGTCCAACTCCATTGCTATATCACTACTGAATATACCGACAGTGTTTCGCAGTGATTCGATTTCTGACTGGGACTTTCCATACAACTTCAGATCGTCTATGTACAGCAGATGGTTGATTTGACTTGATGTTTTAGATGTTTGGTATCCGAGGCCTGTTTTGTTTAGTATTTGTGAAAGTGGGATCATGGCAATTACAAACAACAGAGGGGATAGTGAGCCCCCTTGGAAAATGCCTCTTCTAATACTAACCTGTCCAAGTGTCTCGCCATTGATTGTTAACTGTGTACTCCACATGCTCATTGCTTTATTTATAAATATCTGAATGTTTTTGCTGACACCAGTTGTTTCTAAACATTTTAGTATCCATGTGTGAGGCAATGAATCGAAGGCTTTCTTGTAGTCAATCCATGCAACACTTAGATTTGTTTTTCTTCTCTTGCAGTTTTCTAAAATCATTTTGTCAATCAGCAGCTGGTCTTTTGTGCCTCTGGTGTTCGGGGAATTTCCTTTCTGTTCAACTGGAAGCTGTTTGTTCGTTAATAAGTGTTGCATCACTTCATCTGCTATTATTCCAGTTAATAATTTGAACATAGTTGGCAGGCAGGTTATCGGTCTATAATTACTTGGAACTGCACCTTTTGCTGGGTCTTTTATGATGAGATGAGTTTTCCCAGTTGTTAGCCATTGTTCAACATCACCGCCTTGCAAAATGTGATTGAACTGTTTTGATAGTTGTTTATGAAGGCTTGTTAGGTGTTTAAGCCAAAAGCCATGCAGTTCATCATCGCCTGGCGCTGTCCAATTTTTAATTTTCTTTGCTCTTTCACTTATTAATTCTGGTGTTATTATTAGATCTTGCATTTGTTGGTTACATTTTTGACCTCTTTCATCCAGCCTGCTTTTTTATTATAATCTATTGGGTTGTCCCATAATTTCCCCCAGAATTGCACTTTCTCTTCTTTATTTGGTGTTTCTACATTTCTTACAGTTTCTCATTCTATACTTTGGTAGAAACGTCTCTGATTCGACTGGAATTGGAGATTCTGCCTGTGTTGTGTAATTCTGGTTTCATATCTGCTAATCTTCTTTGGCACTGCTGTTATTTGCTGCTTTATTATTTCCAGGACTTCTCTAATTTTCCTTGAATCGAGGTGGTATTTTTGGATCAGATACTGTTTGGTGTTTTCATTCTTCAGCTTCTTGTCTTTTATATCTTTCAATTTACTATAATTTGATCTAAGCCTGGAGATTTTATTTTCTAATCTAATCTTCCATTTAGGTGATGTACTGCTTTCTTTTTTGACAGGTCCACTGATCTTACATCCGAGCTCTTGTGTTGTTATTGTTGCTGCACTGTACATTAGTTGGTTTGTTTCTTGCAAATTCTTGGTTGATATTTCTGCAAGTGCAGCATTGACATCTTTTAATGCCTGAGCAAGTTGTTTTTTGGCAATTGTTTTTAGAGCTGGAAGTCGAACTCTCGTGGTTGTTTGGTTCATGTGATGAGATATTTTTTGCTTTAGTTCTTGTTGCTTTTCTGTTAAATGGCATTCGGGTTTTTGAGGTGAAGGCAAAGGGGAGGTTGCCTGGTTTTGATTTTGGAACATTTCAGCAACAGTGGCATCCTCGATTTCTGACACCTCCTCCACCTGCGCCTGAGCAACTTCTTCAATTGGTGGTAATTCTTCTTCCATATCTTTAGCCTGTGTTGCTCTTTGCATTTCTACCAGCTCAACTCCTGTGAATACTTTATTATTAGAATCTTCTCTGGTCTGCTAGCCTTTGTTCTGTTATTTCTGTATCTGGATGCTTCTCGTTCCAAATTTGGTACATTCTTTTTAAATAACCTCTTCTAGTTGGACTAGACTTGTAATAGCAGATCATTATTTCCTTGTTGGCATTTTTCGTATATATTTTTTGGTTAAGCGACGTTTCTTCCAGTAACCTTGCAGTCTCCAGCCCTGGTTGCTCAACTGAAGATCCTGATTCCTGTTGCCCACTTACCACCAGATGTCCAGGGACTATAGCACCTGGCATGGTCCTTGTTGACCCGGGCGACGGCCGATCTGGTATAGATTTATTAAAGTTCCATCTCACCATATTGTTGATGGGAGAGGCACTCTTTGTTTGGCTCCTCTGGTGAGACTTGTCCAGTATGGTTGGACCTCTGGCATAGCTCTCACCTTCCTCAGAGCACGCAAGCCCCACAACCACACCAAGATAGTGCCTCACTGGGGGATTTTTATTATTATTATTAAAAGTAACTTTTCACCTTAAGCTACGACTTCCAGCAACTTCTGAATGCAACCTAACTGGATATGTGGATGCAGATTGAGCTGGAGACAGTTCTGATAGAAAAACTACCAGCAGTTATGTGTTTTTGCTTGGTGGGGGAACGTTTCAGTTGGGCCAGCAGAAAACAAGCTTCAGTAGCTCTTTCTTCTACAGAAGCAAAATACATTGCAGCTGCACAAGCTATTCAAGAAGTAATCTGGTTCCCAGAACTATTGATGGACTTGGCTCAATGTCCAAGAGAACCTACACAAATCTTGGAAGATATGATTATATTGCACTTGCACAAACAGAGACTTAACTCTAGAACCAAGCATATAGATGTGAAGTATCACCTCCTGAAAGACTTACAGGAACAAGGACTCAGACTTGCAGTATTGTTTTACTGAGTATATGATGACAGACATTCTTACAAAGCCTTTGGTCAAGTAGAGGCATTGTAGGCTGTCAAAGGTAATTAACTTAGTGGGCTAACGCTTCAGCTGTTCAGAAGGGGTGTTGGGATATGCAAAAGCTGCAGCCTAACTTACTGTGTATAGTTCACATGTAATCTGCGATGAAGCCAGAGGGGGCACTGTAGTTTCCTCTATAATGGTTGGGCTAGCTATGAGTTTCTATTCTCCTTCCTGTTCCTTTTCCTGTATGAGTCAGCAAGTTCTGTACTGACCCCTAAGTGTCTGTCCCACAAGTAAAGTTGTCTTAAACCTTGCACTGGTGTTCTGAAAACCACACAGACAGCTCATATTCTGCAACAATAGGGCCACTTTATTAATAAACACAAATTAACTTGCAACAAATAAACTTGTAACAGGGTTATTAGGACTGTCCCTCACACAAGAACAAAATGGCCAGGTGTTGAAGCTGTCAGGAGCCAAACTCCTAACACCCTCTCACCATGTGGCTTTCCTATTTCAAGGGAAGGGCTACTCGAACCACCACAATCCAAGCCACAAAACTCTTGAGTTGGTGAGTAAAGCAACTCCCCAAAAGGGGACCATTCCCAACCTTCCAAGCCACAAACCCCTGAAGGGCTGCTCAATGGTAACCTTGATCGCCTCAATGGCCCTCTGGCTGAACACCAGTAAGTAATCCTACCTATCGACACCCACACTCTCTTCCCAAAGTGACCAAATCGACCCTCACAACAGCACACCTTGAACATGGCCCATGAGTAGGTGGTAGAAAAGGCCACACCCAGTGCCTATCCGGTGCAGCCCCCAAAATTACTACTTGGCCCGAATCGTGACCAGCTATCTCCCACTGAGAACAAAAGGCAGGCAGGTGGGTGCCAAGAGAAAATGTGTAGCAAGGAGGCGAGACCAGCACTTAAGAACTGTTCTGCCCCTCCCTCTGATTGGCTGAGCACAGTCACATGCTTGGAACTAACAAGATGGTGGCCATGCGTGTCCCACCCGTTGAGATCAGGCACAACCCTATCCCCCACCTAAACACACAGGTACATCCACAGGGAGCAACATGACGACAACAAAATACATGCATATTACTTTTCTTTTTCAAAAATGATACTAAAAGAAAGTGCAAGTATTCTGGGGTATCTATATCAGATTGTTATACACCTCAGGACTTTTGGTTCAAGAGATCTCACCAGTCTACCCATGTGCCATCGTGCTATCGATTGGGAGGGACTTGAGCACTGGATGTCCAAGGAGACACAAGGAACCAGATCAGGGCTGTCTTTTGTAGTTTTACATAAAGAAATATATTCAGAAAGTTACAGTGAGTGTAGGGTCGTGGCAAGCAAAGACTAATTCTATCTCATAAAGTAGAAGAATGAAGTGCTGGAAAAGCTACAAGACTATGTATCCATGGCAAGTAACAAATTTCAGTTAATGGGAGAAACAGTGAATTGAATATTCACTGGCTTCCTTGTTTCTTTGGTAAGTTACTTACCAAAGAAACAGAGAAGCCAATGAATACTCAATTCACCGTTTCTGCCATTAACTAAGATGATGGGAACTGAAGAAAAGATGTGGTGCATGAAGATAGTGCAAAGAACACTGCAGCAATGGAGAGGGTGAAGACACACCCTCTGGATCTGGCTCACACTACAATAATACTCCTCCTGTCCTTTGATGGTCTTGGGAGGGATCAGACCCCACATTTCTCAGCGATGTAATTAAGTCAACTTTTACACAATTTTCCTGGGTTCTGGTCTCCGAAGATGGTGATCTGTTCTCACCTTGGGGTCCGGTCACTGCAGTTGGCTCCAAATTACAGTCCTTATCTCCTGCAACCTAGGGCTTGGTACAAGATGTTTCAAAAGGGTTGTTGCCATTCTCTCCCTTGCTCTGGTCTTCAACCTTGATTGATAAGCATTAGTTGTCAAACAACTGTTGCTTTCTGTTGCCAACAAACCATATTTCAGGGTAGAACAGAGAGCACTCCTCTATCCAAATATCTCAATTGCACTGGATCATGGCTCATGATCCTAGTACCCACCTTACTCAGCCAAGCCAAAAGAACTTGACCCTTGGCTCAAAGCAGGACAATGGCACTGGTTATGATGGAAACATGCCTTCAGGTCTAAACTTCTAAGGCAGACCGATACTGGGATGTGCCCGCACCTTGCTAACAAGCTATTCAGACCTTACTTCAAAGGCAATTCACTATGGGAGAGATCTAGTCTAAAAGAGATAATAGTGAAGCACTCTTGGGAGTAACGCAGATAAAGCAGCACATTTCCCAAACCCATTCTGAATTAACAAATTAGCTGGCAAGGACTCAATGGACTGGCCCATAAAAACTAAGATATGTAATCTTTCCATACCCAGTCTTAAGACAGTCAACCAAGCACAGCCCTATTCACCACATACATTACATTTACATAGCTTCCTCCTGCCTTTGCTGGGCAAGCTACCCTTAATGTGATTAAGTTTGAGTGGCAATAGGTTTCTTTGTCTTTCATGAAATCTGCCACCCTCTGGGTAAGCAGGAGGAGGAGGAAGCCTCAGTGTTCATAACAAGATTTCATCTAGTGCCCCACGTCAGAATATTAGCCTACTTTCCAGTAGGCTTATGAGATCACCCAGCATTCCCCATGTGTGTCTGCCCATGTGCTGATCCCCCACTACCAATTTTGCAATGCCTGGACCAATATGAATCAAATCAGTTACAGTTCTAGCGACACCTCAATGGCAGAGTTTGTGATGACATCATCCACCCTGATTCAAGATGGCAGATGCGTAAACGTTTGAGGCCCAAGTGAGCTAACTTGTGGACTGTCTAACCAATTTGAACCAAATTTGGTACAGTTGTAGTGACACATAGACACACCTCAGTGGTGTAGTTTGTAATGATGTCATTCACAGCAACCCAAGATGGCGGACCTGTGAACGCTTGAGAAGCAAGTGAGCTAACTTGTGGATGGCCTAATTGATCTGAACCAAATTTGGTACAGATGTAGCAAGTGACACAGGTACCCTCAACTGCATGGTTTGCAATGATGTCATCTCCTCCAATTCAAGACAGCGGATGCATGAACATTTGAGGCAGAGAGGGCTAACTTGTTAACTGCCTAACCGATTTGAACCCAAATTTATAAAGGTAGGGACACACAGGGATGGCCCAAGGGCATAGTTTGTAATGATGTCATCCACCCTGATTCAAGATGGCGAACATGTAAATATATGAGGTGAATGTGGGAACTGAGTCGGACCAAATCTGGTACAACTATAGGGACACATAAGGACACATCCAACTCACAGTTTGTGATGATGTCATCCACCCCATTCAAGATGGCAGATGCATGAATGTTTGAGATGCAAGTGGGCTAACTTGTGAACTGCATAACAGATCTGGACCAAATTTAATCCACTGTTACAGACAGTAAAAGGAAAGTAGGCAGGTTAGTTCTTCCTAGAACAACTTGTTAAAATCTTAACTTGCTAATAAAATGATTCAACAGTCTGCAGTTCAAAAGATGTTACCTTGATTTTATATTTTATCCCATTCATTCATTCATTCATTCATTCATTCATTCAATTTATATCCCACCACTTTTCCACCAGAAAAATTCATGGTAGCTAACAAAAGGAATATACAACTGGCCAATTGAAGGGTCTCTCTCTTTTCTGTTGAGTAGTAGTTTATCCACAATGCCTGTAAACTGGGCCATGATAGGGACTGTGCTGATATACATTTCAGTATTTGCACCATTAATTGTGCTTTTATTTAAGTTATGGAATGCACACCTGACTTTAAAGCACAGCTTATGTCTTATTCAACCTTTTCAAAATGGGAAGGACATTCTGTTTCTTGCGTTGATTAATTGATTGGTTGGTTGATTGATTGATTATGTAGGTGTCAACTCTTAGCGACTACATAGATAGATTCTCTCCAGGATGATCTCTCTTCAACTTGGCCTTTAAGGTCTCCCAGTGCTGCATTCATTGCTGTCGTAATCGAGTCCATCAACCTCACTGCTGGTCCTCGTCTTCTCCTCTTTCCTTCAACTTTTCCCAGCATTATAGACTCCTCAAGGGAGCTGGGTCTTCGCATAATGTGTCCAAAGTATGATAGTTTGAGCCTGGTCATTTGTGCCTTAAGTGAAAATTCTGGATTGATTTGTTCTATGATCCATTTGTTTGTTTTCCTGGCTGTCCATGGTATCCTCAAAAGTCTTCTCCAGCACCAAAGTTCAGAAGCGTCAATGCTTTTTCTATCTTGCTTCTTCAAAGTCCAGCTTTCATATCCATAGAGTGTCACAGGGAAAACCATTGTCTGAACGATTCTAATCTTTGTAGGTGTAGTCACGTCACGGCAACTAAATATCCTTTCAAAGGCCTTCATTGCAACCCTGCCAAGTGCTAGTCTGCGGCATATTTCTTGACTGCTGGATCCTTTAACATTGACGGTCGATCCTAAAAGGCAGAAGCTATCCACTACTTCAAAGTCTTCATTGTCAATTCTGAGGCTGATTGCTGTACCCATTATCATTAGTTTAGTCTTCTTTACATTTAATTGTAGTCCCATTTTTTTACTGTGCTCCTTGACTTTTATAAATAGAGCTTGCAGATCATCCGCATTCTCAGCTATCAGAGTGGTGTCATCAGTGTAGCCCAGGTTATTGTTGTTTCTTCCTCCAACTTTAAAACTATGCTCATCAATCCAGATTCTCTCAGTATATGTTCAGCATATAAATTGAATAAAGAAGGAGAAAGTATACAGCCTTGTCTTACTCCTTTGCCAATCTGGAACCAGTCTGTTTCACCATGTTTTGTCTAGACTGTGGCTTCCTGTCCTGCGTATAGGTTTCTCATGAGAATCAATGAGATGTTCCGGGACACACATTTTCCTAAGGATATTCCACAACTTGATATGGCCAATGCAATCGAAGGCTTTTCTGTACTCAATAAAGCACAGATCGACTTCTTTCTGGTATTCTTTGGCTTTCTCAATTATCCAGCGTGCAATGATGTCTCTTGTTCCTCGGCCTTTTCTGAAACCACCTTGAACATCCAGCATTTCCCTTCCCACGTAGGGCTCTAATCTGCATTAGATGACCCTGAGCATTATTGTGCTAGCATGTGAAATAAAGGCTATTTTGTGATGGTTTGTGCAATCTGTTAAGTCTGTTATTATTTAAGAATAAATAATATTTACTGACCTTCAAGAGAGCCCTTAAAACCCATCTGTTTGGCCTGGCCTTTCAGGGTTTTTAATTAGTTTTAATTGTTTTAATGTTAACCTGGTTTTTAGGGTTTTAATTGTTTTGATAGTTTGTTTTTTAAGATGTTTTTAAATTGGTGTTTGTTTGTATTTCTGTTTTGTTTTTAATGATTTCTGTTTTTAATTGTAAACCGCCCTGAGCCAGCTCAGAACGGTAGTATAAAAATCAAATAAATAAATAAATAATAAGTCTCTTTTCTTTGGTATGGGTATGTAGACTGACCTCTTCCAATCTGTTGGCCACTGTGGTGTTCTCCAAATTTGCTGGCAAAGTTTGGTTAGAGCTTTGACTGATTCTTCTTCTGTTGCCTGCCATATTTCTGTAGCTATTCCATTAATGCTGATCTAACTTCATCTTCCCGTACTAGAGGTTCTTGCAAGTAGAGTATATCTTCTAGAGTGCTGGCTCCTCCTCCCATGGAAAGTAGGGGATATAAAGATGTATCATACATTGTATTAGAGTCAGGCTATAGTCAAATCGAAACCTGAAAAGTGTGTGTTCTCTAGTAGACCTATGCAAGTCAGTAAAGTCAGGAGAAGATGTCTGAAGTTGCAGGGCCCCGCCAAAAGGAGGCAGCAGAATGTGAGACAATTTCTCAGAGCTTCTCCTGAAAGGAAGTACCCAGCCATCAGCGCTTCTTCCCAGGCCAGCCGCTGCCCCCCACACTTTCCCAGGCTGCCCTGCATCTCTGCCTGCACATCCCAGGCACTCCCAAGATTCAATTCAGCCACCCTAGAGCCAGTGCTGGGTTGGCAATTAAAGAGCCACCAACAACAATACATTACCAGAGGCAATTGCCCTGCATTCTACTGCCTCCTCATGGTGAGGGCCACAATTTCCTACAGCCTCTCCCAATTTTACTGACTTGTACAGCCCTCTTCTCTAGCACAAATTCCCCAAGAATGGTTAGAGAAGTTAGAGTGTAAAAGGCATTAACTCTTTTGACCAGGAAAGCAGAAGGCAAAATCAATCAAGAGGCTTTATACTGCCTGACACTCACAAGGGCCAACACCACATACTCCTGTTCCCTTCTGCACCGGAAGATTGCTCTCAAACATTTCCTCCCTCCCTTACCTTCCACTTACTCCACCCACTCCTGTGAGGAAAGCACCTCCCATCGCCTTCTTTCCTCCTCGTCCTCCCTCTGGCCATGAGCCTTGGGCCAGGCCAGCCATTCCTTCCATCCCCTTTCCTCTTTCGTTTGCAGTGCAGCATTGATGGCATGCAGAGGGGAGAGTGGGTGAACTGAACATCAGCTAGTGCACCAAGAGAGGAAGGAGCAAAGCAGTACAGCATAGCTGGGGGGAGAATGAGTGGGCTCACTCCAGAGGCTGGAGGAAGGAGCTTCATAGGATGGGTCCGGCCCACAGACCAGGGGATCCACAGATTGGCAGCAGCTTCTCCACGGCTGCAGGCAGGAACCTCTCTCATCCCTATCTTGGAGATGCCAGGGAGGGAACATGGAACTTTCTGCATGCAAGCATGCAGATGCTCTTCTCTGCTGTAGAACTTGAAGAACTGAGACTTATCTTAAAAGCAAGAGTTTTCATTCTCCTCCTCTATGCACAAAGGAAAAGAGGGGAGGGGTAACAGCCTCATGCACAATATCATTTAAACCATGGTTTAAATGGTCAACTGAATCTCTACCCAGTGTTTCTTTAAAAAGACATTAATTAGTATTTGACTCAAATCTAGAATGTGTATTATTCAGGAGTCGCTCAAGGTTCTGCATTTACCTTACGGAGGCCAAATTTAACAAAAGGTGATAATATCTGTTGAATAGTTTGCCATCTTCTACAAAAGAAGAACTACTTTTCAAAGAGGAATTTTCAGATAACCAGGTGACAAGTTTCATAGGTTATGGGTTGCATACAGAAACTAGAATAAACAAGGAAGGAAATTAAATTAGGGTTCTGTGAAATTAACTGCGCCTTTACCAAAATAATGAACATTTAGTTGCCCAAAATTACTTCAAACATATTGAAAGGATTTTGTATTACTACATTGGCTTCGCAACACACATAAGATTACAAAGGAATTCTTCATACTATAAAGTCTAAAGCAAATCTGATTTGTGAAACAGAGATTAGATGCAAAAATAAAGATTGTGCCATTGCTCACCCCATCCCCATCAACAAGTGGAGCTCAATGTTTTTTCTTCAACAAAGAACCAGCTTTTCCCCTCTGTAGGTACAGAAGCACAGCTTGCTGCTTTTGTACTTTTTTGCCCATTTTGTTTGTTCACAATTTTAAATATAGCTTGCTTTCACGTGGAAAGAAAGAAACCAAGTAAAGATGAGCAAATACATCCTTACAAATAAAACACCAAGATAAAGACTGCACAGGGGTCAACAGATTTTAAGTTCAGACACCACACACACATGCACTCTATTAAACTCCAGAGCAAAATAGTCCCATTAGTGGCTTGAGAAGGAACTCAAGATAAGTGAAGGTGGTGGAGGTGGGGCAGGGGAGTACCTTTAAGAGGGAAAATCACAGAGTCTAAGGCTACAGTGCTGACCATAATCAGGCAAGTTCCACTGAGATCAATAGGTAAATCTAGGCACATAACAGGCTGCAAGAATGCACACAGCAATGTTTCAAAGCAGTGTAGAAAATCCCAATAGTTGTATTCTTCTTGAAGGATAATTCAAGCCACCATTGTAACTCTGTTCCTACAGCCTGACAATTTACAAGGCTTTCTCTTTGTATTGTACAAAGACATAAACTGCCCTGTCAAGAATGCTGGTGCTTCAATTAATCTTCCTAAAGTAACACAGCATTTCATTTGCAAGCAGTGCCAGAGTTATGTTTCAGGTCCATCAACAACTATGAGTATGTTCAACAGATATTACTTAAACAGAAACTTCTTTTGCAATGTTTTCATGAGATTTTAAGACCTGTTATTTTTTGTGCACTATGATTAGCCAAGTCAAAACCACTGCAACAATACTTAACGCCTTATAAATGCATTACCCAATTTCTCCCTCATCTCTAGCTACCATGTCCCCTAAGTGGCTCACTGGCTTTGCAGCAGCTAGGGGGGGAAGAAAAAAATTAGAGATGGGGCTGCAGTGCAGAGTAGCTATTGTGCAGCTGGTCTAGTCATGCAGACCATCTCCAATGCATTTTCTCTAAGCACAGAGTACTTACAACTGTGGTGAATGCCATGCTGCAATGAGGCACCACAGGAGTGAAGAAAGGGTGAGAGAAAGCAGTCATAGAAAAAGAGGTAGGGCAACAGTGAGAAAAAGTGGCGGCACAGGCATATGTGGGAAGGTGCCCTCTCCCACCATAGGTCAGGGAGTTAAAAATAAAGAGAAAAGGAAAAAGCCGAGGGAGGAAGAAATGTGAGTCATGGAGATATGACGTAGTGTGGGTGGTGAGAGAAGAGGGATGGGCATCAAGATAGAGAGGGGTCTCTGTGCCAGAAGCCAAGGGCCCTCCCTTCATCATTCCTTTACATGTCAGGTGCTCCCCCCCTCCCTCCCTCCCTCCCTCCCTCCCTCTCTCTCTCTCTCACACACACACACAGAATTGGGGATCCCATGCTTGTCTTGTAGCATCCAGCTCTGCCCTTAAGCAAACAATTCAAATCTATGCTCAATGAAGCAATGTTTTACAAAGAGTGTAGATGTATCATTACATGCATAGAACAGCTGCATATATCAGAATGTGTGTGAGTTCAATTACTCTCTTTGCTGCAACAAGAAACCTAAGCAGGACCATCACACGCAAAACGGTCATCCTCACGCTTCATCAAAACCATGGCTAGCACTAACAGACATATAATTTTAAAAAAACTGTTAAATTGTTTTAAGTTTTTGTATATATTTTTAACTTGTTTTATGCTATTGTTAACCACCCAGAGATGAAAGTTTGGGGCGGTGTACAAATTTGATAAATAAATAAATAATGCTTAAGTATCTGCCTTTTACCAAGCATCATAATCAGAGGCGTAACTATAGGGGGGCAGGGGGGGCACGTGCCACGGGCACCATCTTTTCGGGTCACATGGGGGGCGCCGCCATGACCAAATATTTTTTTATAAAAAATTTAATACAAATTTATCCTGCTCAGTGCAGCAGCGCTGCAGCAGTCAAGGGAGCACATCGGTGCCCCCTCCCCCATGAGCGGTCCCTTCCGTGCCCCCGCACCCCCCCCATTGCTTTGCTGGAGGCCAGTCAGTGGCCTGGCTTGGCAGCGGCGGGCGCCTTGGCGGGCTCCTTTAATGCTGCTCACTGCACCTGCCCACCCGCGCCACCCCCCATTGCTTTGCTTGCAGCCAGTCAGTGGCCTGGCTTGGCGGCGGGCACCGAGGTGGGCGCCTTTCATGCTGCTCACTGCGCCTGCCCTTGGCTGAGGCTCACTCACTCCATCACTCGTTTAGTCTGGAACAACCAGAAAGAGGCCCTCTAGTGGCTTGCCAGCCAGAGGGTCTCTAGTCAGTGACGCACGCGTGACTCGGCCAGCGTGCCGAGTCGTGCTGCACATGCATGCGGTGCATCCATCCTCCTCTGTTCGCCTGCACGTGGTGGCGCGGTCGCCGTCGCGGAGGAAAGCATCGTTGCTGGGGCTGGGGCTGCACTACAGCAGGTGCAGGCAGGACGACGAGGACACACACGGACACCCGGCATGGAAGAAAGGATTCGGCGGCAGGCGGGTGGAAGCAGCAGACCAAGTGTCAGGGTGAGAATGAGTTGCAAAAACTACAGAAGCCACATGTGGAAAAAAAACCATATTAAAGAATCAGGCTTTTATTTAGCTGCCCAACTATGGTCTCAGGTGCCTAATAGGTGTTAATGTTTGCATTATATGCTCCTCTCTCCACCCCAAAAGAAAGAAAAACAATCATAAAGATTATTTGGCACTCAATCTTAAATGCATGCATGTATATGGAACTGAGAGTCAATTCCCACAGCCTGGGTAGTACAGCAGTGTGAGTTGACTCAAGCAGTGTAACATAGCTGCCTGTGCATTGTTACAAGGTGTTTCAAGAGAGTTTTACCATGAGTTCTGCTTGCTGGCATGCTCGTTTCTGCACTGTGAAAGCTTGCCTTGTGATCTCAGTTTACGCTGAAGTGCTCCTATAACAGCTGCATCTCAGAAAAACCTGCAGTGTTAGCTTTAACAAGTGCCTGTGGTATCCTGCTAAAGACACAAAGTTTGGCAAGAAAAATGGGGGAGGGGGTTATATGCCAGGACCTTTGGAGATTGTCTCTTGCTTGTGAGGAAAAACCTAAGTATAATGTGGTGTGTATCATCAATCATTGCATCATAATTCTGTTGTTTGAGATACAAGCCAACTCCACAGGGTTGTTGCTTGTGAGGAAAAACCTAAGTATGTAGTGCACCACTCTGGGCTACTTGGAGGGAGAGTTCGCATTTTTGGTTATTTATCGCATTTTGAAATTTTTTGTAATTTTTGTTTTGTTTTTTTTAATTTTTAAAATAAAAGTTTTCTGAAACATGTGTGTCAGTCAGATGTATGCTGGGGGGGGAGGCGGGGCGGCGGCGGGGGGGCGCAATTTCAGTGCTTGCCCCGGGCGCCGTTTTCCCTAGTTACGCCTCTGATCATAATGCATATGTGTTTGCTTTATAAAGACCGCGACTCTAATAGTTTTAAATGCAGAAAATCCAATTGATTTCAGTGCATGTTACATTTTTAGGACTCAAGTGCCCATGTCAGGAACCCACCCAACGCCCCTCTCAAGTCCAGGAAAGTGACTAATTTTTATATTGTTTTATTATAACAACTTAGTCTCCAGGTTCTGGGAATTTATTCAATTTTTACTTTCTTTTGCTGCCACTATATTATTATTATTATTTATTGAATTTATATACCACCTAATATCAATTTTTTTTAGATTGTGAGCCCTTTGGGGACAGGGATCCATCTTATTTATTATTTCTCTGTGAGAAATAATAAAATGGCCCTGAGCCATTTTTGGAAGGGCAGTATAGAAATCGAATAGAACAAACAAACAAAATCTCTAGGCAGTTTACAGAATTAAAACATAATATAAAATATAAAACATTTAAAATAGATAAGATAAAATAGATTAACAGAGATTCAAATTTAAAAACTGATTACTTATTACCCTGCTCTCAGTACTCAACACATTCGTTATGTAGCCTCACAAGCACAGGACAGGCATAAGTGTTCAGTGTACAAATGAAATAAAACGAGATGTAGAACAAAAACAAGAATAAGTTTGCAACTGTTTGGAATCAAGATCTCTGCAAGGCAGGGCACATAAACATCTCTGCAAAGTTGCTAAGTACATCAGCTATTTAACTCTGAGTGGTTTTTCCTTCTTGATAAAATGTAACATTTAAGGACATAACTGGGACAGAGGTTTGCAGACATAGTGAATTTTCCCAGACTTTCTAGTCTGTCACCAGGAGAGTTCACTTCTGGGCACCTTTCACATTCAAGGTTTCTTTCCCAGGCTTAACACTCCCCCACTTTTAGAGATCTGTCCCAGTGTACGGCTGGTTCTACAGTCTCCACAGATTCACCAATCGAGTCTCACACAAACCCCTGAACAATCTCTCTTCTTCAGATCACATAAACTCATCTCCCCGCTATGCTCTGTCCTACCTGTCACTCCTACTCTCAGCTCCAACTACCTCCAACTCCAACTGTCTTCTCCTAACCAACAGTCTTTATTTAAATCCCTCCCCGAACATTCCGTGCCTGTTACTATAGCAACACACACTCTCACGCACTCACTCTCCGGCTCCTATATGTATGTTCCAACACAGCCCATGATATAGTTTTGACACATCCACAGTTATACTTTCGTTATACCTGTATATTCATGTACTGCACTAATAGTTCCGATCTTAACATGTTTTCCTCTGTCAGATCTGTATTTCACTCTGAAACAGCACCTCATTTTTAATGTTCTAAAGATTATTTCAGATGTCAGAGTCAAAGAACATCACTGTTCCCCTTCTATGTCCATGTATGAAACAAGGCTTGCAGTTCACATCAGCCAAAGTTAATGTGACAATCAAGAAGCCATCACAAACCTAGGAACTCAAATGAATGGTTTTCACGAGACAGCATGTCAGGTTTCTTATTAAAGACATAGCTCAGGGAAAGCAAGTTCCTAAATTTGGGAGCTGTGTATACTTGTTTAAGAGCCTAAGCATAGAAAGGGACTGCATCCACCAACCTGAAATTGGGATCATATTGGAAGGGGAGGTCTACAAATGCATGGCAAAGCGACATGAGCTTTACCCCATGCCAAGAAGAGAGAGATTTCATCAATCAAGGCTCTACATATAGGTTCCTGTTCCAATATAAAAATCCTATTCTTTATACAACTAAGATGCAAGACATAGACTATTTTGAAATATTACGTGTTACTGTATTTACCTGAATTTATGACTATGTCCCCACCCCCCAAGTTCTTTCATGTTAGAAACTGGAGGGTCGTCTTAAATTCAAAGTCCTATTTCATTTGGGTAAACAGATATAAGCTGTATTTAACCTCTATTTTAAGTTGTCTTCTATTTGGGTAAATACGGTATGTCTTTATGCTTATTCAGAGGCACATTTAGGCATGTACCATGGGAGGGGTCCATCGTTTCCTGCCTCCTGGGGGCCCCCAAATGCTCTGGGGTGCCTCCTCAGAGCCCCAATGCCCCCACGCTGCCACAATTTCCCCCTTTTCACCTCTGGCGAGATGAGCAGTGCAGGTCAACCCCCCTGGTGGTGGTGGGCTCAGGCAGGCCTCCTTGGCCTGCGCAGACCAGCCTCCTTGGCCTGCGCAGACCAGCCTCCTTGGCCTGCGCAGACCAGCCTCCTTGGCCTGCGCAGACCAGCCTCCTTGGCCTGCGCAGACCAGCCTCCTTGGCCTGCGCAGACCAGCCTCCTTGGCCTGCGTGAGTGTGCAGTAGCATTATGAAGTGTCACATCCCATGACGTCAAAAGATGCAACACTCCATACTCCTACTGCACACACATGCAGGCAAGGAGGCCCGCCTGCACCAGTGTTCATTCTAACAGGAATTCCCAGATGTTGTTGACTACAATTTCCATAATCCCCAGCCAAAGGCTATTGCAGCTGAGGACGCTGTGAGTTGTAGTGAACACCATCTGAGAATCCCTGTTAGAGGGAACACTGATCTGCACCTGCCGCCAGGCAGCACAACAGGTATTTTTTTAAAAAAAAATTAAGGGAGGGGGATTGCAGCCACCAGCGGGTTGTGGCCTGCTCTGTTGTACTCACACACACCCGGCAGTGAAGAGGGAGAAATAGTGGTGGTGCACAGGGCAGGCAGTGGCGGTGGGCTGGGCAGCACAAGAGGTATTTTAAAAAAAATTTAAAAGAGGGGTTGCAGCAGGGGGGCCCTCGCATTGGGAGGCCTTCAAAGCTTTTCAGCCTCAGGCACAAGTGCCAAAAATACCTGGGTGCACCCCTAAGTTTCTCATACAGCATCTTAAGTTAGCAATGTGAAAGATTCACTCTGGCATATTTTATTTGCATAACATACATCACATTTAAGAATCAATAAGAAAAACAATTTATGTTAGCCACTAGATAACAAAAATCATTAATCTTAGCTTGCAAAATACATACAACCATTAAGCAACTGTGCATCCTAAAAGCTTATTAGTGCAACAACTAACATTATAGTCATTAATACAGGGCATGACTGCTCAACTTACATTATATTATTGTTTAGTTTAGTTTAGTTTAGTTTAGTTTAGTTTGTATACCGCCCTTCCAAAATGGCTCAGGGCAGTTTACAATTAAAACACACCACTAAAACAGTAAAGAGCTAAAACAAATTTAAAAACAATGTAACAATTAACAATTTTAAAACATTTTAAAACAACAAATAAACAATTACAGTGATTAAAAACCCCAAAATAGGGTTTTGAATTTTAAAATAAACCAGAAATTAAAAACCCCACAATTTAGGAAGCTGAGAAAGCTTGGGTGAAAAGAAGGGTTTTCAGGTGTTTTTTGAAAATTGCCAGAGATGGGGAGGATCGTATCTCAGCAGGGAGCGCATTCCACAATCTCGGGGCAGCGACCGAGAAGGCCCGTCTCTGTGTAGCCACCAAAAGAGTTGGCGGTAACTGGAGACAGACCTCCTCAGATGACCTAAATGGGCGGTGGGGCTCATAACAAAGAAGACACTCTCTTAGGTACCCAGGGCCTAAGCCGTTTAGGGCTTTGTAGGTTATAACTAGCACTTTGTATTTTGTCCGGAAACCTACTGGCAGCCAGTGTAACTCCATCAGTAAAGGAGTAACATGGTCTCTCCGAGATGACCCAGAGACCAACCTGGCTGCTGCGTTCTGAACCAACTGAAGTTTCCAGACTACGTACAAAGGCAGCCCCACGTAGAGTACATTACAAAAGTCCAGTCTGGAGGTTACCAGCAGATGTACTACAGTTTTGAAGTCACTGATCTTGAGAAATGGGCACAGCTGGTGTATCAGCCGGACCTGATAGAAAGCACCCCTGGCCACTGCCTCAACCTGAGAAACCAAGGAGAGTTGTGAAACCAGAAGTACTCCCAGACTGCGAAGCTGTTCCTTTTGGGGAAGTGTGACCCCCATCTAGAACAGGCAGATCAAAATCGTCTCTAGAGTTCTGACCCCCATCTAGAACAGGCAGATCAAAATTGTCTCTAGAGTTCTGACCCCGTACAATAAGTACCTCCATCTTATCTGGATTCAGCTTCAGTTTATTCTCCCTCAGCCCATTACTGCTTCCAGGCAGGCATTTAGGGAGGATATGCCAGCTCCTGAAGAAGTTGACATGGAGAAGTAGATCTGGGTGTCATCAGCGTACTGGTAACACCCAACTCCAAATCCCCTGATGATCTCTCCCAGCGGTTTCATGTAGATGTTAAAAAGCATTGGAGAAAGTATGGAGCCTTGAGGGACACCATACTTAAGCTCAGATTTTGAAGAGCAACAGTCTCCAATCGACACCATCTGGAATCTATCCGAGAGGTAGGAGCAGAACCACTGTAAAACAGTGCCTCCCACCCCCAACCTCCTCAGACGTTCCAGAAGGATACTATGGTCGATAGGATCGAAAGCCAATGAGAGATCCAAAAGGGTCAACAGAGTCACACTTCCTCTGTCAATTCCCAATTGGAGATCATCCATCAGGCCGACCAAGGCAGTCTCCACCCCACAGCCTGCCCGGAAACCAGTTTGAAATGGGTCTAGATAATCAGTTTCCTCCAAGACTGCCTGGAGCTCAGTCACCACCACCCTCTCAATTAGCTTGCCCAGCCATGGGAGGTTGGAAACAGGCCTATAATTGCTCAACTCCAAGGGATTTAATGCAAGCTTCTTTAGAAGAGGTCTAATTATTGCCTCCTTAAGACAAGGAGGCATCCTGCCCTCCCTCAGAGAAGCATTTATGATATCCACCAGGCTGTTTTACAATAACCTCCCTGCTAGATCGAACAAGCCATGTTGGACAAGGGTCAAGAGAACAAGTGGTAGGCCTCACCGATCCAAGAAGCTTGTCCACATCCTCAAGAGTCACAAACTGAAACCGATCCAGTCGAATCACATAAGAGGTATCGTTGGGCACCTCAAGCTCAGACATCAAATTAGTTGTAGAGTCTCCATCTAGGTTGGCACAAATCCGAGAAATTTTATCTGCGAAAAACTCTTCAAACACATCACAGTGAGCAACTGATGACTCCAAATTCTGGTTCAAGGGAGGGGGGGCAGATACCAATCCCCTCACAACCTTGAACAACTCCACTGGACGTGAATTCACAGAGGCAATATGGGCAGAAAAGAACCGCCTCTTTGCCGCACGTATTGCCTGAGCATAGATCTTTAGATGTGCTCTATGTCACAATCTGTCAGATTCGAGCCAAGTCTTCCCCCACTTGCGCTCCAGTCGCCTACCTTGCCGTTTCAGCCCCCGTAGATCTTCTGTATACCAAGGGGCCAATTTTGAAGCGGGTCAGAGGGGACGCTTGGGAGCAATCGTGTCTACTGCCCTGGTGAGCAAGTTGTTCCAATTCTCAACCAGGGCATCAACGGAATCACCAGCAAAACCAACACTGAATCCCTCCAAGGCTTGTTGGAATCTTAATAGATCCAATAACTTCTTCAGGTGGACCATTCTAATGGGCCCCTCACCCCTGCGGAGGTGGGAAGTGGTTGTAAGTCCAATCTTAACTAGATGGTGGTCCGTCCATGACAATGGGGAAATCACAGGAGACCCCACCCACGGAACACCACCCTGATCAGAGTAAAATACCAAATCAAGTGTGTGACCTGCAATAGTGGTCCAGAGACCACTTGGGATAGGCCCATAGTTGTCATGGCCGCTATGAACTCCTGAGCTGCCCTGGACAGATTGGTCCCGAAATGAACATTGAAGTCCCCCAGCACCAAGAGTCTGGGAGACTCCAACGCGAGTTCCGCGACCAAGTCCGTGAGCTCAGTAAGGGATTCCACTGGGCAGCGGGGCGATCGGTACACTAACAGAAGTCCCAATCTATCCCTGGTCCCCAAACTCAAGTACACACATTTAATATGGTCCAATACTCTGACAGGGACTCTGGTAAGGGAGATGTTATCCTTATAGACCACATCCACCCCACCTCCCCTCACCTGCTCCTCTACAGAATATCCTTGAGGGAGAAGCTGGGACCAAACTGGACCACTAGCCTCCCCCAACCAAGTCTCAGTAATACATACCAGGTTGGCCCCTTCATCCATGATCAAATCATGGATGAGTTCTGATTTATTTTGGACTGACCTGGCATTACAGAGGACCAGGGAAAAGCTATGTGCGTTGCTGGCAGTGCTCCCCGAGGTCAAAGAGCTGGCAGGACAGCCGGAAAGGGAGATGGCTATTAAATTTCTGACTACCCTTCCCCTGGAATGGCCCACTGACCTGCCAACATTACTACTTCTATTCTCCACCACCACCGGGATGGCTGCCCCATAGTCAACGAAGGCACCCCCTGTCCCCCCATCTTCAGATGAACCCAAGCACACTACAGCAATTTCAACCCAAGTCTAAAACAGCTTAAAACTAATTAAACAGAAGCCCTCTAGCCCTCGCCCTCATTCTCCCCCAAAGTAGGTCGCCCCTTCGGTTGCGGGCCCACAACCACAAGGAGCCTTCCTATGAAGCCCAAAACTGAGCAGGTGACCCAAGGAACAGCTGAGTCACTCAGCGGCTGGTCCCAGTCCTGCCCACACTTCCCACAGATGTTAACCTGAGGCTGCAGCCCCACAGAGGAAGCAAAAGCAGGCAGGCAACAGCAGAAGGAACCCCAGCACCCACCTGGTCTCTCACTCCAGGCAGCACTGGGTGGGAGCTAGATGGGCTCTCCCTTTCTCTCTCTGCTGGGCTTCTAATTATTAGATGAGCAACATTTATTTTGTACTAAATCAAAAGTCAAAAAATGTCCTCCACTTCATGACTCAAAATATCTTTCTCCAACAATGTGGGAATTTCATGTGACCCACAGTTTACTCAAAGATTAGCCCAATGCTGTAAAATTACATATACATACAGATAGACAGATCTTCCTGAAAAAGACAAAAATGATGCACCAGTAGTATCTTCTATTCAGCCTCCCTGCTTCCCAGCCATCTGGGTACATACACAGCTCATCTACTACCAGAACCCATATGACAGAGCTTCTACTGGATCTACTACAGCTGTTTCCAGGGCACTTTCAAACCATTCCTTTGCTTGTTTGAACACTGAAAAGTAGCAAGAGTTCTCTCAGTGGCATCTCAGTTCTAGTTTGAGAATAAGAATACATGAGAAAACTGTCACAAAAGTAACAAAAGCAGATTTTTTTAAAAAAAATAAAAAATCAGACTTTTCCTGTCATAAAAGGGGCATATACAACAGCAATGGACTTCCTCACTGGTTATATCAGCTGAACATTTTCTCATGCCAGCAAGCCAAGCAGTATCTGATTATACTGTGTCTGGCTTCCTTTTGGTAGGATTGTGTCTGCTGCTCTTCTGTTTGTTTTAATATCATATTGTTTTACATTATTGATACTAACCAACTTTAGCATTTCAAGAGCTGGTTTTGTGGTAGCAAGCATGACTTGTCCCTTTAGCTAAGCAGGGTCCACCCTAGTTGCATATGAATGGGAGACTAAATGTGTGAGCACTGTAATATATTCCCCTTCGGGGATGGAGCCGCTTAGGGAAGAGAATCTAGGTTCCAAGTTCCCTCCCTGTTATCTCCAAGATATGAGTGAGAGAGATTCCTGCCTGCAACCTTGGAGAAGTCGCTTCCAGTCTGTATAGACAATACTGAGCTAGATGGACCAATGGCCTGACTCAGTATATGGCAGCTTCCTATGTTCCATATGAATTGGTAAGAAAATATAATCGCTTAGGAAAATAAATGAGAAAAAGGTTGCATACAAGCAGCTAATTGTTCAGAATATGCTACTACACTACTCTTGAAAATACTGGCCTCAGAATATTACTTTTTCAACATAATCATTAGGGGTGTGCAATTTGGATTTTCAGTGATTCGGTTCGGGACCCGAACCAAATCACCCCTGTTCTGTTTTGTGCCCGAATATGGGCCACCCGAATCACCCTTGATTCGGTTCGGATTTGGATTTAATCTGAATCCGAATTGATTGGGGGGGAAGGGCCCAGGGACAAAATTTTGGGGTGGCATGGTAGTGCCCAATGAGAGTGTGAAAAAGTGAAAGTGGGGTCATGAGAGTTCTTTAACTGAAAAAAATCTCATTTGCTATCATTGAATGAGAATTCACACCTCAGAAGTTTTTCTGAAGGGATGTTTTCCCTTATTTTCTGAGGTGTGAATTCTCATTCAATGATAGCAAATGAGATTTTTTTCAGTTAAAGAACTCTCATGACCCCACTTTCACTTTTTCACACTCTTATTTACTATGAATATCAATCTAGCACACTGCACCTTATGAAGAAAAACCTCAGAAATTCACCAAAATCCAGCCCTCTGCCCAATAAATCTGAAATTGGGGACGGGTGGTAGCCTCCACCCATTAGGCACTATCTACCAGCCCACCCCGCTCTTTTGGGGCAGATCCACTTTCTGCCCCCAATCTGTCCCAAAGACACCAAAACTTCAAAAAATCCCAAAAAATCAGCCCTCTGCCCAATCCCCCTGAAATTGGGGTGGTAGCCTCCACCCATTAGGCACTACCACCCCACCCCACTATTCTGCCCCAGGCCCCACTTTCTGCCCTAATCTGCCCCAATCTGCCCCAAACAAATGAAAACTTCAGAAATTTCCCAAAAATCAGCCCTTTGCCCTATCCCCCTGAAATTGAGGTGGTAGCCTCCACCCATTAGGCACTACCACCCCACCCCACTCTTTTTGCCCAGATCCCATTCTATGCCCCCAAACTGCCCCAAAGTCACTAAAACTTCAAAAAATCCCCCAAAATCGGTCATGAGCCGAATCACCCGAATTTTTTGGCTCCGAAATTCAGGTGATTCAGCTTGGCCCCGAAAAATATTGGGGGACATCGGGGGTGATTCAGTTTGGCCCCGAATCACCCGAAATTGCTCATTTCGGGCACAAATCGATCTGTGCCCAAAATTTTTTGCACATCCCTAATAATCATTACTATGTATCTCATCCCCAATATTGCTTTCCAAATAGTGAAATTTGGAAGGAACACAAACAAGCATTTTCTGTTTGTGTGTGTTTGTTTTTTGTTTTTTTAAAGCAGCCCCCAAGAAGGAATGAAGACTGCATGCATGTTAAAAGCAAGAGAAATAACCAAGGAGAATTATAAAGGTAAGGGTGGGGTGTGGATGAGAAGCAAAGAAAGAACTGAAGACCTCTGCCTTGTTACAAACTGCACTACACCAAGGGCTCTCAAACTGTGGGTTTGGACCATCCAGGAGTCTGAAACTTAAAACGGGGGGAGGGGGGGAGTGTCCTGGAATCAGAAGGACAGAGGCCTTACCATCTCCAGGCTGTGTGGAACCGGTCAGGGACGACAGGTGGCAGAGACAAATGCCAACAACCACTTGGCTCCTCGGCTACTTGGAAATTCAAGGAAAGTAACAGCAGTGCCACTTCTTTGGCTGGTGGGCCCAGGGACAGATCAATGCATAGACCAGATAGCCACTTGCCTACAGCAGCAAGTTCTTAAGAGGTGGCAAATTCGGAGGGGTCGGGGGCAAGTTAAATTTATTTTAAACTTTTTTCAACCACCACTATGGCAGTGGATGGTCGGGATGGGGTGGCAGCACAGATGGTCAGCGGCCAGTGGGGGGTGGGCACTTGCAGAGGTGAGAGGAGACTGAGGTGGGTGAGGTAGAGGCGACAGCAAGAACTCCTTCCCTGAGCCCACCTGCCTCCCAAATGACAGGTTGGGCTATTTTTGGCCCATCTGGGGGCTCTTTACGCACGTGCACAAAAATAGATTTAACTTGCCCAAATCCCTCACACCAGACCACAAGCCAGAGCAGCAAATCTTTTTTGCCTACAGGCGGCAAAGAGCTTAATCCGCCCCTGGATGGGCCAGGGGAGAGTTCCCTTGAGAGACAGAAGTGAGAGGAGACCGAATCCTGTATCTAGTGAGTGCTCAAAGAAGTGCCACTCCTGTGCCTGCCCTTGGCTTTGTGAGCAGTGGAGAAGCTGAGAGGTTTTTATCTCCTGTGTCACTGTTCACCTCAACAAGAAACAATAAGTTCCCCACCAAACTATACAATAACCACGTAATGAGAAGTAAGCCACAACTTGATCCAGTGTAGTACTATAATTTAAAATATTTACCATAAGGCAAAACATAAATGATTGGGAAACATATCAATGAAATTAAAAATGTGGCATTGGAGGATTGGTAAAGTCCATAGTGTGGAGAGTAATGTGATGCAAAACAAATAAGTCCAGACATCCACAACAGGGACCCGGTGACCTCCATTTTGCTGTATGTCTTTTTCAAGTGGGAAATGGGCTTCACAAAATACTACTCCACAGACTCCTGAGTCCAATTTTAATGTTAGCAACCACATCTACTACTTCTGGAGAATTCACTTTAAAACAACAACAGATTATTGTAAAGTTCAAGAGTTGCTATGTACTTTACAATAAGCATTTTTTCTGAGTGAATTCCTATAGTAAAAGTGGTTGCTAACATAAAGATTGGACTCTGGAGTATGTGGAGTGTTTTAAAAGTGAATGTACTCTTCCGCCTTTGTACAAGAGCACAAATACTTTTCAGAGCTGGTCTGAGCTCCAGAAGCACTCTGCTAGCCTGGGAACATGTCAGCCTCAGCAACATGTTTCTGGTCTACACTTCATTAGTCAGGGGATATCAGCCAGTAGACTTAGTTATGGGGCAGGGGGCAGACAGGTCAAGTAACTTTATATATTATTTTAGGGCATCACAGTATCTAAAGGTTTGAGAACCCCTGCACTACATCAAAAGCAAATTTGTTGTTTTAATAGGTATACATCATAGGCCCCCTGTATCATCTACAAAATACAAAATGAGAACTGTATTATCCTCTAGGAAAATTCACAATTTGCAGGCATGGATCAGAACAAGGAAAGTGTACAAAAATATAGTGTGCTTCCCCACTCTCACACCAATCTAGGAGAAAGGAGAAGGAATCTGTTGAATAAACCCCCAGTTACTGTGCCACAAGTTCCAGAAATGGAAGCTTATGGATTAAAACTAAAAAGTTATTAAATGCAATAGAGCATTACTAAATGACCAAGTCACTAAATGACTTGGTACCAATTTCCATTCTCCTCTAAGGAAAAATTGACAGATGTGAAATTATTTCATTGCACACTCACCAATATTTGGTTGTGGCCCAATATCTATCTTAAGTCTGGTGAAAATAAGGTAATGTAAGTTATCTTAGCATTCCAATCCTACAGGCTTCCTACAGTAGGTATGTTTTTAGAATGAGATACAACAATGAGCACTTGCATAAACATCACAACTCACTTAGCACAGAGGTGCTATAACACCCAGACAGAAGACAAACTCTCCTATACATCATCCTGAACTATTTTTAACTACCAGAGCCAGCTTCACCGGTGCAAGTCTAAGTGTCCAGTATTTAAGGTGTCCGAGGGGACTGCAATTGCTCCACTTGCCACATCATGCACAGTTGCGGCTGAATTTATGTATAATCTAACCCACCAAGCACTACTGCTTCACACGTCACATTTATTTCAGTGTGGCACACATGAGAGCAATAATCAGTGGACTGAGCCCAAAATAAGAGACATAGGCAAGATTCTATTTTGAAGCAGGCCTATCAAGGGTCCCATTACAGCTAAGGACTCATGATGTGAAACAATAACTCTCAGCATCATTTAAAATTGCTATGTAGATATATCATAAGTGGGGACATACAGTTAGGATGAATCCCTGATTAGGTAGAACAATTCTATTTTTCATATATTTGCAGCCTGCCAGTGGGGCTAAAAATGTCGTGCTCTAATTTATATCACACTGAACATGTTAGAAGTGTATATTAAATCATCAGGATTTCATAGAAACAGAGCTTTAGAGGTTGAAGCGACCCTGGAGGTCTTCTAGTTCAACGCCCCACCCCCCATACATCTCAAACCACTTGTAAATTTACAATTGCCTTTTCTTCAACAACATAATAAAATTACAGCCAAAAGGTTGACAAAAAGGAACAAAATGAATCAATCCAAGCAGGACAAGAAGAGTCTAGCCCAAAACTCACAGATCTATTTGAACATTAAGTTTAAACTTGTGTGTAAACCATTATGCAGATGCAATGAAGGATTTGGTTTTTACTGAAGTGCATGCAAGAAGAGAAAAGCCAAGAAACTGTGAAGTCCAGATTACAGGTCAACCAACACTAAATTTTATGGATTAATCAACACTGGATTTTTCCAGTGACATCAAGTATTATGTTATGAAAACAAACTTCTAAAATGGGTAGCAGGAGGAGGGCTTGATTTCTATCCTACACATCCCAGGATAGTCCCCCAAGAGTCAGAGTAGGCAATAAGACTTTACTACATGCAACACTTTTAAGCCAATTCCGAATACACTGTTTCCTAAATTATACATATGAATGTACAGTCAATACACTTGTTGGGCTAAAAGATTACCTCAGTGTTCAGAATCTCCCAAAAGCATAAAGAGCTTTGAAACTGGTGTCACCTGCAGCAATGGATGGTTCTGCAAACCAAAGCTATTGACAGCTATGGATCACTTGTATGCTAGACACTGTAAAAGCCACTGGGATCCCTTAAACAGAGAAGGGTATACACACATTGCCATGAATGAGAAATTCCAAAGAGAGTCAGTTAGTGCACTCAGTGCCTACAGTGCTAATCACGTGTAACAGAGCTGAGGAAGTACTGGGAAGTGGTCCACACAACACTGTAACAGTTGAGAGCTGACCATGCATTTCACAGTGTAGAAATATTTCACATGAACTGCTGGACTGGATGCAGGGTTTTCTTTTACAAGCAACTTTTTGTATGCTATAGATTCTATCCAGGAGGGCTATTCATACAAAGAAGCCCACTTCCATGCACTGAATGCCCTTGTTGGATTAGTGTTATCCTATCTATCTTACAGAAATTCAGACAGCCATGATGTCCCCTATCACATGCTGCCAACATGACTTTGTGAGTTGTAACACACACACACACACACACACACACACACACACTTCCCTTCAAAACTAATCATTGTTGCTGGCAGCTTAATCCAGACATTCTGCCAATTTACATGATCAGCTAAAGTGATAATTAAGCAACAAGCTTACCATTTGGTAAGCTTACCTCAGTTGACAGGTATAGTGTTCACACAATAAAATAAATTTTATTGCATATTATGAGAAAGCCACTCACACAACAAAAGCAATACCACATGAATGTAAACCATTACTACATGATATGATGAACTAATTGTGTGAAATCAGAGTTTTAAAGGCAGAACAAAAGGTAAAGAGAGAGGACAGAACTTGATAACAAGATTATCAAGTAATAAGACTGAGAGCAGATAGAAAAAGTTTAGAAAAGGTGAAGTTAAACATGGTACTGGAGCCACTATTTAGATGATAGCATCTGCTAGGAGAGCCCCACTTTTAGCTAAACATTTAGCACTGATCACCAAGGAAATGTTACAAACTATAAGATGAACACAACTGGCCAGACTTTCATATTTTACATATTCAAGTGCCCACATCAAAGGAACTAAATGTAACATTGTCCAAGAGAAATGCCGGTTCCCCCCCCTCCAACTTAAAAATCATAACTCTGACACAGTAAGCATGCGTTAATTATTGGAGAAGCATGAAAAGTCTGAGCTCTGCAATTTTAGAAGCCAGCAAATTTCTCCAAACTTGAACTTGAGGAATTTCAAGGGCTTCAGAGCCCTCGCCCCAGATAGGAAGCAAGCTTTAAAAACCCTAAGAACACCCCAGCACTGCCCTCCACTTTTAAGAACTTCAGTTACCAGTCCTGCCCATGGCAGCGAGTACAACAGCAATGTTGGCAAAACACAGAAAGTTCTCATTCTCTCCTCTCCACCCTGACCAAAATAATGACGATGGTGATGATGATGATGGCGATGGTGGCTGCAGCATTATGAGGGAAGTAGGGATATTTGTTTTAGTCCACCTCTCTGTTACACAGTTATGTTGCATGTCAGGAGCAAAGGTGTGGTTGCCCTTGTGAGTTGTACTCTCCTCTAGGCCAACTTCAGTGGCAAAGTGGAAGAAGGAAGACAAACCTTCTCTTCCTGCATGGTGCCGCAGCCATGTTTTGCCCAGTGTAGTGCTTCGCAACATGAAAAACCCTCCTCCTTCCCCATCTGCCACTCACAAGCAAAGTTGGAGGAGCAGTGCCTGACAGGCCATCCGGCAAGAGCTTCGTTTTCCAATATTTTCTCAGAAAGTAACCTAATTTACTCCCCGTTTGGAGCAAAGAAGATAAGAAGTTACTGGGTTAATTGAGGGTGAAATGTAGAAAGTTAACCTATCTCCAACTGAACCCATGCACTACTTGTCTTGTTCTAATTTCCAGTTTTGTCTATCTTGGTTCAGGAACAGCTGGTGAGGGCAGCACCAGGAGGCTCCACGCACACGCAGAGGTTAGGGCCACGCTGTGGCCACGCCAGATGCCGGGTGGAACACTGCTGCCCTGCGCAGGATTGTGGGTGGAGCACAGCAGCTTGCAGGTGCTGCTTACACACTTGTAAGCACCTGCTTATTATTCCTTAAAGGTGTCTTTCACCACTGCCCCGGCGCTGCCCTCACTAGCTGCTCCTGGCTTGCTTGTAAACAGGGACTCACATAAATGACACTCGGGTGCTTCTGAGTACCAAACCTTTTTTTTTTTCCAGAAGAAGTGACCCACATGCTTGAAAAATGCTCAAATGGGTACCACCTGCAGCCACCTCGCTAGCCCTCCCCCCTCCTATTGTCCACTCTCGCTGCTACCGCGATCGCCCTTGCCAACAACTCCCTCGCTGCCACTTGCCAGCAGCGCTCTGGACCTCTCCAGAGTGAAAAAGGCCCTGTCTGCAGACAGAAATGGGGTCTTTCCCCTTCTGAGCAGCTGGAGAGCCACTGGGAATGAACAGTACACAGTCCACTCCCAGCAGTTATCCGGCTGATTAAAAGGAGAAAGGCACCATTCCTGTCTGAAGACAGGGAAAGGGCCTTTTCCACTTCTGAGAGGTCCAGAGAGCCACTGGACATTGATGGTGAGGGCAGCAGGAACACTGAGGCAGTAGGAGCAGTGGTGAGGAGGGCAGGTGCTGCCATGGTGAGTGAAGGGCCACGCCACCAAAGCGGCAAAGGAGGAGGAGCTAATGAGACATCTGATATCGATGGATGCCAAACTATTTCTGCTGGTACTTACCTGAAAACCTAGTCCTTAAAATTGTGTGAACTCCTGCTTATAAAAGGAAGTCTGATGTCTCCACCGGTTCATACACCACAATGCTATTTGTAACAGCTACCATATAATAGGCACAGATGGCAAGAGTAAATTCCAATAAGATTAAAGACATAAGACAAGACTAATGGTAGACATCCATATCCACTAAACCACCTACAGCAAGTAAAAGATTATTTGTTCAGAGAAAAATGATAAAGACAACGTGAAACAGTTATCTATTTATAATTGGGATTATAAAGCCAATCTAAAGAAGAGCATATTAATATTCTTCCAATTCTGAAATAACCAGCAATATAATTCACTTGTCTAAATAATGCCATCCAAGACATAATAAAACTTCACTAAACCAACAATAAGAAGATTATTTTCTACTACTTATTAATAAGTAGACCAATCTACATGCATACAGTTCCCTCACCCTCAACATTCTCTGTTCCTTCTTTCAGATCCTGACTTTGTCAAAACTGGTGACAAAGGAATCATACCAATACAGGGCTTCATATAATTAGCACTACACCATTTCTAGATAAAAGAATACAGTTAGGACTGCTTTCAAAGCAATTTTGTATTTTGTTCACCAAGAAGTTTCTTCTCATGTCTGCAATCTGTAATAATTCCTGAATAAAGTAACCATTTCATATTACCAAAAAAAAAAAACCCCAGAAAGGCAACCTTGTAAAATATCTGAAACAATACTGCAGAGCTACAGATTATGTTATGCTCTGTGAGCACAGTTAGAAAGTGCATTTGAGTATGAAGAACAATAAAACTTGTTCTTCATGCTCTTTCCCTGCTCTTCCATCCCTGCCTATCACTTGGCCAGTCAGATTCCCACGTTACTCTTCTCCTCGCTCCTTCTCTTTCCCTCAGAGTTGCCTTCACTTCCATCACCATCAAGGTTGTCATACCACATTTTTGTACTCTGCACAATAAGCTTTATTTTCAAACACCTTTGGCTCCAGGTCCATTCACTCTAGGAACTACTCTAACATGTCTCGGCAATGTCTGGACTGCAATTTCCTCATTTTGGTCTCAAAGCATAGGTGCCCACATGAGGAGGACACACAGGTTTGAACAAGAATGGTAATGCCTCCCAAAGAAGATTAGCCTCACATTTACTATTCAATTCTAATGCAATAGACTGCATCTCTACTTCTGCTAATCAGTTACCGTCAGTATACAATACACCAAAGACACACAAATCTAACTAACCAAAAGACTGGAGAAGACCCTCCTACCTTATTTTTTTTAATCACCAAATAAGTTACTCATTACCCATGTGAAATGAAAGACAGTGCCTTTGGAAATGCTTTTAGACCAAAGGACAGATTACATGTCGGTCTAAGATATCTACCCCCACCCCCAGTTTTCCAAAAGTTTAAAGCAGCCTCAGATGGTTTCAGGTTGTGAAGAGGGCAAGGAACTGTTGATCTCCCATCCCATTATTTGCTCAACATCCCCTTACAGCTGCTTTTCTCCCTAACAGGAAAAAGATATGGAAACTCTACATCTACTGCCCTGCAGGTGGGAAACCAACAGGGAGGAAGACAGACAGCTGAAGGTAAGGGTTAAACTACCCCAGCTCTTCCTCTTCCATGCTGAGCCTAGGCTCAACCAGAAGCTACCCACAGCTGCTTTGCATTAAAAAAGAAAGTCAGAAAATTCATAATGCACCAGTTTGTCACTAAAACGCAAACTTGAACACCATAGTGTTTTTTCTTCCACGAAGCTATGTTTCCATTTAAATACCATTAGCATCGACTCTCTGCACTCTAATCTCACTAATGTCTACTGGAATTCTGCACATTCAGAGTCAATACGTAGTCTTAACACATAAATTTTTTACTGTCTCACACAGCCAGACATGGCTCTTGACACAGCTGCTAAATAACTTTCTTCTATATTGTCAAATAACAGAATCCCCCTTTTTAAGAGTGAATACAAGTCAGTTTGCATAAAGCAACAGATAATTCTTTTATATTTGCACCATTTAGTGGGTACAACTTTAGTTTTTAAACCAACTTACTCCAATGCTAACATTATAAGGCATCAACCAAATATCATGTGAAGGCAACATTCGTTTAAGACTGATTATGAACAATTCTTTCTGAACTGCTCTCTATTCTTCCTTTGTGTTCTAAATTACCTCTGGAAAGCTGAGCCAATGAGCCAGAAGTCAGGGTCATTATCTTACACATTAATCAATCTTGTCAGTTAACTCCTAAGCTAAGCTTTTAAATACTTCTTTTCACACCAGAATTACCTCTCAAACAGGGTTTTTCCTCTGCTTTGCAGAAAGCATATTTGTCATGCAGTGAGTTTACTACCTATTTAATTCTAAAACTTAACCACACTTGAACAAAATTCTGGAAAGGTCAAACGGAATACAAATCAGACCAGAACATGATTTTTTTTAAATAAAGCATATTCAAGAACTACTGTATTCAATGGGGCTTACTCCCAGCCAAGTGTGATCAGGATTGTGAGCTGCAATCCAACAAACATAGATGGGGTTGGTCTATTAATTTATTTTGGAATGGTCCTATATAAGTAACTCTGATTTCTCAGCTACTCTTTCAAAATTAGTGGTTTCGGGATTACAAAGTGGCACCATTGTTTCCCATCTGAGTACAGCATTTCCATTCCTTTGAAAGGTTAAACTCATTCTATTTATAACAGATCCCAGTAACAAATATGGATAAAATGACTGCATCCTTTCATGACAGAGGCTCTAGTGCCACAAACAGCTGCATTGGTGAGAAACTTACCAGGTGGTATTTGTCTTATCATAGAGCTACTGTGATGTAGACAATATCATCTGCTGAGCTTGTGCCTTTTAACAGACATATAAAAGAAAGGAGATGGCACTGGCAATCTGACATAGTAGATACTACTTTACACTTTGTCTTTTTCTTAGTTATCCTTCACCCAGTCAATTATTTGAGTTTCACTGACAAAAGCTACTGATAGTCCCTTTGAGTACATACACTGGGGCCATGCCATAGGATAAATGCCTATGAAGATAACTAACTAGATTTCAAATAATTGGGCTCCTTTAAACAGTGAGAGACCAAAGCATTTGTCTAGAAAGAAAATACTTCTTTTAAAAATATGTAGGGAACAGCTGCTTTTTAGAGAATAATTGTCTGGCTAACATCCAAAATCACCACATACATTACCAACAGAGAGACATTACACTACATTTACTTCTACAGCTTTACAGGGTAATGCATTATGAAAATGACATCAGCATTTTAGTACATGCAGCATGATTCTATGCAACTCACTCAGAAGTGAGTTCTACTGATCTGAATGGTACTTGGTCATGAGGGTGAAGGGTTGCAGTCTTCATGGTCATATTGTTATAATGACTAGTCCTACAATAATTGCATATTACTGTACTGGGGGGAAACCCCTCAAATTTCCAGTTCTATACCTTAACATGCAACGCTTGACTTCTAAATGTTGAACACTGCATACTTCACACTATAATTAAAATGTACGAACTTAGATTAAGATAGCTGAATTGTCACATGCTATTAAAATTGAACACCTCTTTACTTGCACAATTGCTTTTGGCCTCATATTCCTGCTATCTGAAGATGTAGATAAAGAAGTCCTCCCACACAGTTCATGAATACAATGGCAATCCAAAGGAATAACATAGAAAACCCATAATTTCAGATTAATTGGAAAGCACATATCATAGAAAGTCATAGTCACTGTCAAACTATAGAAGAGGCTTGGTGAAGTCTCAAAAAACTCACATTTAAGGGATAAATAATAGGAACTTCTGGTGCCAAAGAAATCAAAGAGTGGGAGATGTGGTTTCAGAACCCATGCAAAAATGAAAGATCCACATTTAGTAACAGTCCTTTTTGAATTTGTCTCCAGGTTCTTTCTTCCTCATTACCAGTAAAACAGCTCTGAAGTTCCTATCCCGCACTTTCCTGCACAATAATTATCTGCCAGTTGTCGTGAGCACCATTAACCTGAAGAACACAGAAAGCCCAATGCTGCTGAAACAGATTAATCAGGTACAGGATTAAATAGACTTAACCCAGAACTCCTGTCATAGGAGTACATCTCATCTGAAAAGCTACCTAGTACCTGACATCCCATCAGCAGAAGGAAACAGCGTACTCAAAGTTTCTTAACTATTTTAAAAAATGGTAGCACAGACTAATATGTCAAGAATTTCATGTTCATGAAAGCAAGGGTAATGTAAATTTGTCATAAACTAATACAAGTGTCTCAATGGCAGGAAGACCCATCAATAAAAACTAGCATATGCAGCCTATCTTTTTCAAAGCGATTTAGTAGTTTTATTCAATACCAAAATTCTTAATAGTCATGCTAAACTGAAGTCTGTATGTCTGCTTTTCTTCAAAGAGAAAATATTTCAAAGTAAAGCAACAGTGGTGATCCAAACCATTCTTCTACTCACAATGCAACTTTAAATTTTTAGGGGAAGTTTTGCCATTTATAAATAAATAGTAAGACATAAGACACAATTTGCAGTCTTTCAGTTCCTTCCAAAATATTCTAAATATGACTGAAGCTACAATCCTATGCACATTCACTTGGAATTAAGTGAATTGACTAATGTGTGGCTTACCTACCAAGTAAACATGCATCCACAATCCAACCATATGCCCTTTCCAATGCAAACCTTTACACAACTCATTTGTTACACATCAGATTTACACAATTTGGTTGTTTGCTTCCTTGGGCTTTTGAGAAAGGTGGGATATACATCCTTACAACACAGTTGCACAAGCATTTAGATTTCTCAAAATACTGATTTAAGGAAAATCCAGCATGTGGTATGATGAGAAGACATTTATATTGCTTCCTGCAATGCCTGCATTGTTTCTTTAGAGTTTAAGAGTATTAAATGTAGTCACATAATGCCTTAGTGAAAAGGATGGAGTTAAAAGTTCAATGTGCCTGCCAGTGATTTCAAATTAGTATTTGATGCTTTGTCATTTGTTCAGATGCACTTTGTGCTTAAACTTAACTGGTCTACTTGCTTGGGATTTTGGGAAATTGACATGATAGGATGGGTTGAAAAAATGAAAAAGGTACAGCAGATACAGCAACTACATGGCATCTCCTTTGTCCCTGTTGCATGCATGCTGTTCCTCCAAACTCTTTAATGCTTTTTTTAAAAAAACTATGCAAATCCCTGGTAGAAGTTTATGATGACACATCAGCAGCTACATTTCACTGATACCTACCCAGCCACGGAAAACTCAGCTTAGTTCTGTCAAGAGATAAAACAAGTAACCACTATCTCTTACAATCACAATTTCACTTTTTAAGTCTAGGTTTTGGAAAAGGAGAAGAGCCAAGAGAAGTCCCCCCACCCCTTGACCAACTTCCCTCTTTCTGTAGAAAGGAATCCAGCAGACAAGCAGAACTTAACCCTTTCAGCATCATTTCTATTACCTCAGAATCTGAGGCCATCATTATTGTATATTATTTTCTTGCACACAGAAGAATGGGGGGTAGGATGGGGGAGGGGTAGAATGGGGAAATCCACCCCCCCCCTTCCTGAGTCACTAGCATACTATCATCAATCAGGGCTTTTATTCATGCACGGACATCCAAGTCTTCAAAAGCAGTATTGTCTTTCTCTTCCACTCCCCCTCCTACTTTAAAGTTCTTTTAAAGATTCCATTAAGCCATCAGATCGATCCTTACTCTACTCAGTAACAGTAACTCATGAGCACCGAAGACCTATATAGATATAAGCCACGATGGGGTTGCACTTTTTCACTCAAGCCTTGTGGGGAAACCCCGATGACACCCCCACACAGAAAGTTGGAATTGCACCACTGCACTGGCCGCACAAACAAGATTGTTTTTATTTATTTATTTATTTTTTATTACAATATTATTATGGAACAAGCACAGCTTGTTTCGGAGAAGTAAGGTGAGAAGGGAAAGGGAAGCATGCCCGATTTCACAGCAGGACGCCAGTCGAGAAGTTATTCCCAAGAGGAAAGGTGATAACGCTCCAGGTAAACTGAATTAGACCGGGGAGGGGAGAACGGGAGTAGAAGCGATGGAAAGATCGGGCAGGCAAAGCACACACTTACGTCTCGGAATTTGTTCCACTGTCCAACCTCCTTGTCATATTGAGAGATAGTTGTAAGCCACTGTTTATCATCCAGAAAATTGCCGCTGTCTGACCTGCCCCCGGCTCCCGTCGCCGCTGCTGCTGCCGCCGCCGCAGCCGCTACAACAGCCTGACTGCACCAAGCGGCTGCCCACACACACACGAAGGCTGCTACCTTTAGCATCTGGGTGAGAGAAAGAGACACAAGAAGCGGGTGTTATCCACACACAAAAAGAGCCCCAACAGAGGAATCCAACGCGAGTTTGGAGGCGCAAACGAGGAGGAGGCGAAAATGGGGTAGCAAAAACCATGCACTGGACACAGCCCGCTCCCTCGCGATCAAAAAAGGGAGTTTTTTTTAAAAGGAGGAAAAAAAATCTTCAGGATAAAAGCGGGTGGGAGGAAACCATCACCTTGCTGCGATCCCCGCCGCACCAGACTCCCGGCTCCTGCTGCTGGAAGCGCAGCTCGACGCTGCCAATTGTGTGTCTCTTTCTGGAGGAGCTGCCGCTGCTGCACGCGCCACCGTCTCGAGCCGTCCACTCAGCTCCTTGCGCCCAGCGCGCGCTCCCCTCCGCCTCCTCCTCCTGCTTCGCAGGCCCTCCTCCCCTTCGCCGGCGCTGCCGCTGCTGATGCCCCGGACCCCTCCGCGCGCAGCTTTTGGTAGGCGGGCGATGGGAAGAATCTCGCTCGCGCTGAGGGACTGAAGGAAAGGCCGCCTTCTCTCCCCCACTGAGGTCGCCCACCAACGTTTGGACGCGGAGGCTGCAAATTCGTGCCCGATTATACGGCAGTGCAGACATGGCGTTGAACTCGGGGGGGGACTTACTTCCGAGGAAGCATGCATCGCCTCGGCCTGCCGCTCGCGAAATCTGAAAATAAACATAAACAAGGAGCGGCAGCGCTGCGTTCTTGAACGGAAAGGCGCTGCCCTGGTTTGCTTCGCGGGGCTGCCACAGCCAAGCCAAGCCTGCCTGGCGGTTCTCTTTCTCCTCCACTACCCAGTCGATATGGTTATGGGGCTGGTTATGGGTACACATCTGAACAGAGATGGTTCTTGTTATTTCTCCTTCTGGCAAAACACCTTTTAAAAAATAACTTTAAGGCAAGCAGGAGGACTTCAGCAGGGCAGGCGAAGTCCCACCGCCCCCTCATCGGACACTGGGGGGGAGAGGAGAAACCAGGGTTTCTATCCTGTAGCTCGCCTCCGCCGCCACCCCATTAATGGTTGTAATTTGTTGCAAAAGGCACTACTCAAGCAGGGTGCTGCTTAATTATCAAAACCATTCAGTAGATATAAAAAGCAACAGACCGTATATAAAGAGCCTCACTTCAGTTAATCCTTAAAATGGGAGCATAAATGTGAAATGCAGTACAATCTTTTAGAAATGTAATACATGGGACAAAATTCACCCCCAGAACTGCACTTTTACCCCTTCTGTACCTCCAAATTTATTTCTGATGCTGCTGTTGATAGAGATGCATAGTAATAGGAAGGAAAGGCTTTCCCTGATGAATTTCTGCTTGTGATGCGGCTGTTCATAGAACAGGCACCCTGCAAACCCACCTCCGCCATAAATTGTAAAGGTAAAGTGTGTTGTTGAGTCAGTGTGGATTCCACAGAGCCCTGTGGTTGTCTTTGGTAGAATACAGGAGGAGCTTACCATTGCCTCCTCTCGCACAATATGAGATTATGCCTTTCAGCACCTTCCTATATCGCTGCTGCCCAATATAGCTGTTTCCCATAGTCTGGGAAACATACCAGCAGAGATTCAAACCAGCAACCTCTGGCTTGCTAGTCATGTCATTTCCAAACTGCGCCATTAGGTGGCTGTGTAGTTAGGAGGAAAATACACTCTGTACATGCTGAAATATATGAAGCCCTCATTGAAATTAAACCCTGCTTTACATGCCCTTTGTTACCTTTTCTGACAGGGCGGCTACATCAGATTTCAGCAGTTGATGCTTTTTTCATAATTGCATCTCCATGCCAACATCTTTTGCCTGTTGAATGTCACACAGACAGCTGTTAAAAACCATAAGAGCCTTGACTAGAAAGGTTGGTTGCCCTGGTCTGAACTTCCAAGATCTTCTAGTTCTTCCAATATAGAAATGTCATGTATCTTTATTCTATCCATCTGCTACACTCCTGTGGTCCTTCAACAACTTGCTCAACTTCTGTACATAGCAGTTCTCTTTTCAACCTACTAATACTACCTGATGGGATCTGAGCTGTCGGTGACTGACCAGGAGAGAGATCTTGGGCTTGCGGTGGACAGATCATTGAAAGTGTTGTCTCAGTGCGCAACAGCTGTGAAAAAAGCAACTTCCATGCTAGGAATCATTAGGAAGGGGACTGAAAATAAAAATGCTAATATTTAGATTCAGATTTGAAACTGACAAGAGGAAGTACTTTTCCACACAGCGCATAATTAATCTATGGAATTCCTTGCCATGGGATCTGGTGATGGCTTTAAAAGGGGCTTAGACAGATTCACAGTAGGGGTGTGTGAACCAGTTCAGGGGTTCGACGGTTTGGGGTCAAACTGAAACTCCCTGGTTCGGTGTGGAGCCAGACCAACCCTCCCCACCGAAGTTCGGGGATTTGCAATCTTTAAATTCTTTTTAAAATTATTATTATTTATTTATTTATTTACACAATCAGACAGGTGTTATTGACTGGTTTGTTTTATCTAGACATTGAGTCCTTCCCAAGGACTTGGGATGGCTGACCATGCAGTGGCTTATTTTTTCATTTTTCTGCTCAGTTCTTTACTTGTTCTTTCTTATAGGCCTGCTTTGTTTCATTGGTGTTTATTTTAAAAACCACATAACAATACTAAACAATTATTCTGGAAATTACTGAGTCTTCATCAGCTAATAAATACTTTACGAGGAAATCCCCGGGTTTTCCCTTCAGATTATTTAGCCAGGGATTAATTAATTGATGTCTTACATCTTGGTAAAGTGGGCACTTTAAAAGAATATGGGCCATTGACTCGGTCTCCTGGGCGCAACGACATATGCGCTTTTCATAGGGCAATTTGTTATACTTCCCGTATAATAGTGCTGATGGAAAGGCATTAAACCTCGCCCTAGAGAAGGCCCATCTATGATTACAATGAGTAATCGTAAATAAATAAGTAGCTGGACTGAAATCTGTCTTAAACTGTACAGATTTGTAAAATTGTGGTAAAATAGCATTCTCATTTTGTATTTCTATATCAACCAGTCTTTGCTGCACCAATTTGCATGCTGTGGTTGCACCAGCCTCCAACAAAAAAGTGGCAGATATTCCGCAGCAGGAAAGTTTATGCATTATTTCCTTGCACCAGGATGCTTGTGGTTCTGCTGCCAGTAATTTGGGGATTAATCCTGTCAGGAAAAGATGCAGTTTTATCCAATAGTTTATCGATAACATCCAGGCCTTGCTTTAAGAATGCCTGCCTCTGAGCAGATCACTGCATTGGACACACAGTTGGGGGGGGGCAAATAGCTTCCTCAAGAAACCCATTTGGATTTTTTCGAGTTCACCAAATTTTGCATACATCCCCAGTTGGGCTCCATATAGCAACTGAGGAACCACCTTGAACTTATAGAGTTTGATTGCTGCTGGAATATAGTTTCCCCCCCTTAGAACAAAAAAATCTCTGTATTGCTGCAATATTACGTTTAGCCACTTCAGCCATTAAGCTGATGTCGTCCATTGGACTGGAAGGTTTTTAAAATAAGAGTCTCAAAGTTATGAGTGTATTTTAAAATTGCCATATTTAGATATATGTATATGCTTATTTTAAGGATATTATGCTATTTTATGTCATTTACCATTGTATATCTCTCTTTTGGTGATTGACCGTAAATAAAGTAATCTGAATCATTGCTGTTTAATAGTTTCTTGTTATTGACCACTTCAAGTGCATCTTCTTCACTGTCCTTTATATATTCTTCAAGGCTTATTTTCTCCTCCTCTACTGTTTGATGGACTTGCAGCATTACTCTTCCACCTGAGCTGCGAGGAAGGTATAGCCAATCTACATCACTGCAGGGGTACAGAGCATGATTGATGGTCGTTATTTTCCTGGTCTTACGATCTAGTGTCTCTAGCTCTGCCTGGGTCCAGTCTATTATTCCTGCAGTGTATCTGATAAGTACAGGTATAGCCCAGGTGTTTATGGCTTGTATGGTGTTCCTGCCATTGAGTTTGGACTTGAGGATTTTTCTAACTCTCCTGATGTATTCACTTCCCATTTTTCTTTTAACTTCAGTGTGTGCAATGTTATCAGCCTGGAGAATGCCCAAGTATTTGTAATGTTCTTTCTCTTCTAGGTTCTTGATGTTGCTTCCATTGGGCAGTTCTATTCCTTCTGTTTTTGTTATTTTCCCTCTGTTCATTATTAATCCAGCACACTTGTCTAGTCCAAACTCCATTGCTATATTGCTACTGAATATACGGACAGTGTTTCGCAGTGATTCGATTTCTGATTGGGACTTTCCATACAACTTCAGATGGTCCATTTACAGCAGATGGTTGATTTTACTTGATGTTTTAGATGTTTGGTATCCGAGGCCTGTTTTGTTTAGTATTTGTGGAAGTGGAGTCATGGCGATTACAAACAACAGAGGGGATAGTGAGTCTCCTTGGAAAATACCTCTTCTAATGCTAACCTGTCCAAGTGTCTCACCATTGATTGTTAACTGTGTACTCCACATGCTCAGTGCTTTATTTATAAATATCTAAATGTTTTTGCTGACACCAGTTGTTTCTAAACATTTTAGTATTTATGTATGAGGCAATGAGTCAAAGGCCTTCTTGTAGTCAATCCATGCAACACTTAGATTTGTTTTTCTTCTCTTGCAATTTTCTAAAACCATTTTGTCAATCAGCAGCTGGTCTATTGTCCCTCTGGTGTTTGGGCAATTTCCTTTCTGTTCAACTGGAAGCTGCTTATTACTTAATAAGTGTTGCATTATTCCATCTGCTATTATTCCATTTAATAATTTGAACATGGTTGGCAGGCAGGTTATCGGTCTATAATTACTTGGAACTGCACCTTTTGCTGGGTCTTTCATAATGAGATGAGTTTTCCCAGTTATTAGCCATTGTTCAATATCAACTCCTTGCAAAATGCGATTGAACTGTCTTGATATTTGTTTATGAAGGCTTGTTAGGTGTTTAAGCCAAAAGCCATGCAGTTCATTGTCACCTGGAGCAGTCCAATTTTTAATTTTCTTTGCTCTTTCACTTATTAATTCTGGTGTTATTATTAGATCTTGCATTTGTTGGTTACATTTTTTGACCTCTTTTACTCAGCTTGCTTTTTTATTACAATCTATTGGATTGTCCAATAATTTCCCCCAGAATTGCACTGTTTCTTCTTAATTTGGTGTTTCTATGTTTCTTGCAGTTTCTCCTTCTTTGCTTTGGTAGAAACGTCTCTGATTCGACTGGAATTGGAGATTCTGCCTGTGTTGTGTAATTCTGGCTTCGTATCTGCTAATCGTCTTTGACACTGCTGTTATTTGCTGCTTTATTATTTCCAGGACACCTCTAATTTTCCTTGAATCTAGGTGGTATTTTTGGATCAGATACTGTTTGATGTTTTCATTTGTCAGCTTCTTGTCTTTCATATCTTTCAGTTTACTAGCATCGGATCTAAGCCTGGAGATTTTATTTTCTTATCTAATCTTCCATTTAGTAAGATTAGATTGGAAAATAATTATTATTTTTATTTTACCTTTTAATCCCCTTGGTGGAGTTCCTGGAGGTGGCGGGGGTGGGGTCTGCAGAGGTTTCCCCTCCCCCCGCTGGCCTTCTAAATCACCCCCTCACCTGCTTCGGGTGCTCTTTGGCCGGGTTTCGGCCAAATACAGGAGGTGGTGGATGGTATTCCAACAGAATCCCCAATCTATCCCTAGTTCCCAGCCTCAAAAATAAACACTCAGTATGTCAACTGTCTCACAGGGGGCCCGGTAAGGGAGATGGTATTCTTATGGACCACAGCCACTCCACCCTCTGCCCACATTAGCTTACCTGATCTACAACAATATAACCTGATGGGAGAAGCTGGGCCCAAACTGGACCACTTACCTCCCCCAACCAAGTCTCAGTTAAACATGCCAGCCAGATGGTAAAGACATAAAGCAAAGAAACAAAAATAGAGAAGATTTCATTAAAAATTTACCTTGGAAAACACAATAGGACTAAAAATCATTGCAATGCGATTTGGAACATCAACCCATGAGGTGTATGTAAAGTTATATTGATGAATCATGGAATATATATTGATATTGTCATGCATCATTACATCTGATTGCAAGCATATGAAAGCAAATAAAAGAGAGGCCAAATATGTTTTCACAGGATTAATCTATCTATCTATATAATTCTCCTGGGTGTGCCTTGGAATGTGCGTCCCAGCACCCAGCTGATTAGCTGGGTGGCAGACGGGCCTGATTGGCTGAGGCGCACCCAGGAGGATTGGTTGCCATGGCGGCAGCAGCCCTGGCTGCAGAGGCCAGGGGCAGCAGTGGGCCCAGCCCAGCCATGGAGGCAAGGCCCGAGGGGGGGAGAAAGGGGGGGCAGAAGAGGCGGTGGGGAGGAGAGGTGGCTGGGTCTGGAAATGAGAGAGGAGAGCTGGTCTTGTGGTAGCAAGCATGACTCGTCCCCATAGCTAAGCAGGGTCTGCCCTGGTTGCATCTGAATGGGAGACTTAATGTGTGAGCACTGCAAGATATTCCCCTCAGGGGATGAAGCCACTCTGGGAAGAGCAGAAGGTTCCAAGTTCCCTCCCTGGCTTCTCCAAGATAGGGCTGAGAGAGATTCCCGCCTGCAACCTTGGAGAAGCCGCTGCCAGTCTGTGAAGACAATACTGAGCTAGATAGACCAATGGTCTGACTCAGTATATGGCAGTTTCCTATGTTCCTATGTTTCCTAAGTGGAGACTGGAGCAGAACGTGGGGGGGGGGGGTAGAGGTAACCGCTGGCCCCAAAGAGCACACAGATGCTCTGTGCGGGGTCGGCTAGTAATCTTTATTATTACCCTGAGGAAGATAGTACAGGTGGACCTCAGTATCCACAGGGATTCTGTTCCACAATAATGCTGCGGATGCTGAAAGCGCTGATGCCAAGGCCTTAATGTCTATGGGATTGTGGGGGAGTTCAGTTCCCGGAGGTAGAAAATCATGGGGGAAATGGGGGCTAATGATGTAAAAGAACAAAATAAAGTGCCCTACCATGTTCTGTGGGCTTCCAACTATCCTGCAATGCCTTCCCAAGTCCAAATTCTTCAATTTTTCTACAATTTTTGTGGTAAAAATGCTGATTTTTACCTTAATAAGACACAAAATTGCTCCCTTTTACAAAATGGTGGCCGGAAATGACCTCTGAGGTCATTTACGGCTACCACCCCCCAACCTGCAAGTACACAGATTTAACCTTTTTTAACCATCTTTTTTCATTCATATGCTGAGGTCAGGTGTCAATTACCCGACAGCGGATATGTGAAACCGTGGATACTGGACCTGTGGATAAGGAGGTTTGCCTGTATATGAATGTGTACCTTTAGAATACATCTGCTCTGGAAGTTCCCACACTTTAGGACACACACAAAATTATGAAGACTAACATACTAGGGAACATTATAAAGAATGCTTAATATAGCATGATGCTTTTTGTGCTAACATCATTCCTTCCACTTGGTATACTGTATCAACAGTGCTGACTCCATGGTCCCAAAGCTCACATCTGTAATGCAGATAAAACAGGGGGTGCTATTGAGCACAGATATGACTGAATGCCTTCAGTAGCCCAATTCAGATATTATGCTGTATGGGGGTACAGATGTCTGTACACATGTACATATGTTTGTGTGAATGACTGTACCTTTGTTCATTTTAAAAGTGAACCTGGATACAGGTCCTTCAAATGCATGGTACAGATAGGAAATGTACCTGCATGCAACATAACATGTGAATGACTGTACGTGTGTACAGATCTGTACCTGTCTACACTATATACTCATTGTATGAGCACTGAACATAACATCAGAATGGCCCTAGTATCCAGTGCCTTTCTTCTTGCAGTGCCTTTTTACAGCTACACCTATGCAGCAGGATCCTATCCATGTACTCAGACATAAGCCTTAATGTGTACCACAAACAAGGGTTCATATATTGTTATATTAAATACTAACAGCTAGTATAACTGAAAAGAGCTCAGGGCATCAGTGATTCAGCAAAGGTGGCTTTTGCAGCTCTGAGTGGTTGTTGTTGTTTTGTTGTTTTTAAATAAAGACTTCCTGTTAATGCCGAGTCAGAGTGATCACCAAAAAAACAACAGCAACTTGTCTTGCACACATCATGGGCCTCTTGAAGAGAGAAAGTTCATATCTTACTGAAGATAAAAAGCAATACTTACTAAAAAGACATTATTCTTCAGCATCCATGTATTCTAAACTGCATGTTGGAGAATCCAGTTATTTTTATAGCATCCTTAATTGTGTTTTGTACCAACAAAACTAGACAGGGCCACATAATTAATATATATGTTAAACCTTTTCATTCTATTTATCCAGGATTCTCTCCTGGTCTTTGACTGCAATAAACCATCATTCATTCATTTATCCAGGGTATATTTTTATCCCCTCTGTTGCCTAGGTTATATCTGGTTTTATTTTATTTTACTTACTTCTTGAAGACTTTCTATTATAAGTTTTCTAATAATTCATTATACCAGCAATTGATGTTTAGTGGGTTGGGGAAGCCAGTGAGAAGATTTCCCTCCCGTTACCCTATTTCTACTTGAGAGCACCAGCTGGGGACTTTCAAATCAACACTGCAGCTTCTTCACTCACCAGGGAATTGTTGTTGCTGGAAGTCCTTTTGGATGCTAATTAATCTCCTTCAGAAAGTTTACTGTCCCTGGTTACAGGTCATCCTCTACTTTGCCTTCAATTTCAAAGAAAGAAATGGGGCTTGTATAATTTGGAGAATTCTCTGTTGAGAAGAATCCTGCCATGCACAACAAAAAGAGAAAACATTTTTCAAAAAACCTCACCATTAGTCCATCCTTTCCACAGCATTCATGCATAATCATTCCTTTTTCATTTTTAGCTAGATTTTAATAATTCAGAAACATTTTAATGGAGATTTAATTGAGCTGACGAAACTTCTAAACTTCACGACCCAAGAAACAAACATGAACTTCTCTATAAAGCATTTTAATCTTAAAATTGTGCCATCATATTGAATCCCATTGGGCACATTTAAAAAGTCTGGTCCAAAGCTGTGCAGCCTAGTCCTATGTGTGTTCACTCTGAATGGAGTGCCACTGAATTCAATGGAATTTATTCCCAAGTAGGATAGCAGCCTTAAAATGCTTCACCCCTGCAAGTAGTAATATTATTTGTAGGGGAATCAATTAGCAGAACTGCAAGTTCTTAAAGCAAATATCTCTATGCCTTCAACAGAAGTAGACATTTGAGAGTGTAGAGCCACTTCACAAGAGGCAGAAATTCAACAGTTTAGCTTTCCTACATGAATGTATTAGAGATGTTTTCTTATCAGTGAAATGCAGAGCTGGTCCTGTGGTAGCAAGCATGAACTGTTGCATTTATTAAGCAGGATCTACCCTGGTTTGCATTTGTATGGGAGACATGTGTGCCCACTGTAAGATAGTCCCCTTAGGGAATGGGACTGCTCAGGGGCGTAGCAAAGTTGGAGTGGGCCCAGAGACAAGATTTTAAAATGTCCCCACCACTAAAGCTCAGCTCATCCTAATTTTTTTTTGTTAAGGTTCTGTAAATTGTGGAAGATGCAAGTCATTTAATGGTACTAGAGAAAGACATGCTGTTCTGGTAGCTCCAGGTCTTCACACTCACATCCATTTCGGAGGATGAATACAACTGAAGGAAGCCCGGGAGGGTGAGCGGCTGGGGGAGTCAGTCACGTGACTTGCCTCGGGGGGGGCCCAAGGCAGTGGGCCCCCAGACAACTGTCTCCCCTTGCCCTATTATAGTTACGCCCCTGGGACTGCTCTGGGAAGAGAAGAGCATCTGCCTGCTTGCATGGAGAAGGTTCCAAGTTCCCTTCTTGGACTCCTGTCTGCAATTCTGAAGAAGCTGCTGCCAGTCTGTATAGACAATACTGAGCTAGATGGACTAATGGTCTGACTCAGTATAAGGTAGCTTTTAGGTATGTTGAGTAGTTATTAAAAGCAGGACAGGCTTGCCCCCCACCCCAAGAAAGAGCCATCCATTCTATAACTAATTGGTTTCATGTTTTGGAAGGAGTTTTAGACTCAGAGCAGAGGAGTTTCAGACTCAGAGCTGGAAACTGGCTAAAGACTGAATGGAAACACTGCTGCATTGTTCACAGGCTGAGATAAGCCATGCATACTGCATTTTCTAGGCATCTCTGGGGTTGGTTGAGTATAAAGAGGGGTTATGGTATTATCAATGTAACCTTCATCTAGACCACCTGAAGGAGACTCTGATGTTTTGGGCTGTTTGGGCAAGTCACAAGCAGTCCTCATGATAGTTGATAATTTTTCAACACATACCATTTTTTTTTTGTTTTCTTCATGCAATAAATAAATAAATAAAATATTGGGCACATGCCCTAAACAGCTTAGGCCCTGAGTATTTAAGAGAACATCTTCTTTGCCATGAGCCCCACCACCTGCTAAGATCATCTGGAGAGGTTCTCCTGCAGCTGCCGCCAACTCATCTGGCGGCTACTCGGGAACAGGCCTTCTCCGTTGCAGACCCTGGAATTTGGAAGTCGCTCCCTGGTGAAATAAGAGCCTCCCCATCTCTGGCAACTTTTAAAAAGCCACCAAAGATACATTTATTCACCCAGGCTTTTAAATAGATCTATAGTTTTTAAATAATCTTAATACTGGGTTTTAAATGTTTTTAATCTTTTAAATGATTTTAATTGTTAATTGAGATAATGTTTTAAATGATTTTAATTGTAAACTGCCCAGAGAGGCAAGTTTTGGGCAGTATAGAAATATTTTAAATAAAATAAATAAGAGATATTGGGCACATGTGTGGCCATTGCCATTTCTTGCAGGGGGAGGGAGTTGATGGGCTGTTTCCTTTCCTGAGCTGGAGAAGAAACAGCCCATTGTCCGCTCCCTGCAACGTCGCCAGTGGAGAAATGAAAGGGGTAGTGGTGGGAAGGTGGCATCATAAGGAGAAGGAAGAGGCTGCAGGAGGTGGTCAAAAGAGGTTAGGGGGTGTGAGGGGGCTAGCACTGGCCCCCACACAAAAATAATGGGGAATGGTGAGCTTGACAGGGTGTCAGAGGGCTTCCCTCCAAAACATTGGTTCCCATAGGACAATGCCACTGCATTGAAGTTACCTTGTAGTTTACTTTATTGATTACTGAGGGGAATAATTGTTCAATTTTGAATGTCCTTTCTTTGTGGCATTTAAGTAATTCTAAAGATTCTGACAAGGAAGAAGGACTTTGAACTCAATGGGACTGATTTCTAATTCGACATGCTATGGCTTATCCTGTAGATTGTACTAAATGTATGACCTTTGCTCTTAATCAAGTTTTTGTCTGTCCAGTACACTCAGGTTTACAGAGCTATAACACTATTACTTTGGCATAGGAATTGACTGCCCAAACTGCACTTGCATACCTGCCAACATGTCCCTATTTCCCCATTCACCAGAATGAGAAAATAGGGACATGCTGGCAGGTATGCACATGTATGGCATTAGTTGTATCTTTTTAGCCTACTTGCCAGTAGGTTTATGATATCACACGGCATTGTGTGTGTGTGTCTCCATGTGTGTATCCATCCGTATGTCCCCCCGCCATCAACTTCACAATACCTAGACCAATATGAAACAAATCAGGTACAGTTGTTTGTTTGTTTGTTTGTGTTTGATTGATTTGTATACCACCCTTCCAAAAATGGCTCAAGGCAGTTTACACAGAGAAATAACAAATAAATATAAGAAGATGGATCTTTGTCTCCAAAGGGCTCACAATCTAAAAAATTGTGTTGTCCTAGTTCAAGGGACACATAGGGACACCTCAGTGGCATAGTTTGTGATGATGTCATCCACCCCAATTCAATATGGCAGATACGTAAACTTTTGAGGTGCAAGTGGGCTAACTTGTGAATCACCTAACTGATTTGAACCAAATTTGCTACAGCTATAGGGATACATAGGGATGCCCAAATGGCGTGGTGTGTGATTATGTCATCCACACTCCAATTCAAAATGTCTGCTGAAGCACAAGCAGGATAATTTGTGATCTGTCTAACCAATATAAACCAAATTAGGTACAGTTGCAGTGAGTGACACACAGGTACACCTCAATGGTATAGTTTGTGATGATGTCCTCCACCCTGATTCAAGATGGCGGACGTGTAAACTTTTGAGGTGCAAGTGGGCTATTTTGTGGACTGCCTAACTCATTTGAACCAAATTGGGTACTGTTAGAGTGAGTGACACACAGGGACACCTCAATGGCATAGTTTGTGATGATGTCCTCCACCCTGATTCAAGATGGCAGATGTGTAAACTTTTGAGGTGCAAGTGGGCTAGTTTGTGAACTGCTTAACTGATTTGAACCAAATTTGCTGCAGCTGTAGGGACACATAGGGATGCCTCGATGTTGTAGTTTGTGATAATATCATCTACCCCAGTCCAAGATAGTGGATGCGTGAAGATTTGAGGCACAAGTGGGCTAACTTGTGGACTGTCTAACTGATTTGAATCAAATTAGGTACAGTTGTAGTGAATAACACACAGGGATAATTCAGTAGTGTAGCTTGTGATGATGTCATCCACTCTGATACAAGATGGCAAAGCCATAAACTTTTGAGGTGCAAGTGAGCTAACTTGTGAACCATTTAACTGATTTGAATCAAATTCGCTTCAGCTGTAGGGACACGTAGGGTCACCTCAACATTAAATATTTTGATGATGTCATCCACCCCAGTTCAAGACGGCAGACATGTAAACTTTTGAGACTCAAGTGCACTAACTTCTGGACAGTTTAACCAATTTTAAACCAAATTTGCTACAGCTGAATGGACAAACAGGGATGGTGTAGTTTGTGATGATTTTACCCACCCCGATCCAAGATAGTGTATGCATAAACTTTGAGGTGCAAGTGCACTAACTTGAGGACTGTCTAACTGATTTGACCCAAATTAGGAATAGCTGTAGTGAGTGATACACAGGGACACCTCAATGGTGCAGTTTGTAATGATGACATCCAGCCCAATCCACGATGGTGGACATGTGAACATTTGAGTTGCAAGAGATCTAACTTGTGGACCTTGATTTGCACCAAATTTAGTCCAGATGCAGAGAGAGTAAAGGAAAGTAGGCTGATTAGTTCTTACTTGTTTTTATAATAGGAAAAGTATAATTACATGAAACGGATAATTAAAAACAAAATTATTAAGAAAAATTGAACTTCGACAAGCCACCTAATGGTGCAGCAGGGAAATGACTTGACTAGCAAGCAAGAGGTTGCAGGTTCGAATCCCCGCTGGTATGTTTCCCAGACTATCAATCAATCAATCATTTTATTTATGGCCGTAAGCCAAACAAAATTAAAACTTTAGACAGTTACCATAGATAAATATACAGCATAAAATAACTAAAAGATACACAATCAGCCTCATAAAACCCCATGACAAGAGGTCAGTTTCACAGCCAGTGGGGGCCAGTCTGAGATTGAATCAGACCAACCCCCGGCTCATGGAACCAGCTTGCGAGCCAGCTTCAGCGGGGATATACTTACTTGTAAAATGGAATCCAGCTAGGAATCCAGCTAGGATTCCTCTTTACAAGTCCAACCAGCCGGGCTCAATCAAGCCGGAGCTGCCCAGGTCTGCTCGAGTTCTGTCTAGATCCGAGCCAAACGAGGCTAACGTCCAGTTAACACATCCCTAGGATGCTTTGTTCATCTGTGGAAATCAGGTTAGAGGTTCTTTCCTCCTCCAAAACAAACTCATATGGTCATGTGAAATACGTTACTGTCTGGTGGATCCCACACAACTACCAGAAGGCATGTAAAAGTATGCAGAAATGCTACTTCTTTATATCCTGCAACTCACTTGCTGTTAGTTCTTCACTTTCACCTGCCCCTTTCTTTCCCCTTAATAACTCTCCCTTATCCACCCCAATCCCATGCACCCTACTATTGACTTTGTGTGTGTTGTTGCTTCTAAAGCCTGTACTTTTATTATTTATTATTTATTCGATTTCTATACCGCCCTTCCAAAAATGGCTCAGGGCAGTTTACATAGAGAAATAAATAAATAAGTTGGCTCCCTGTCCCCAAAGGGCTCACAATCTAAAAAGAAAAATAAGATAGACACCAGCAACAGTTACTGGAGGTACTGTGCTGGGGGTGGATAGGGCCAGTTACTCTCCACCTGCTAAATAAAGAGAATCACCACATTGAAAGGTGCCTCTTTGCCAAGTTAGCAGAGGACTTTTTGCCAAGTTAGCAGGAGACTGGACAAAGACTGTACATAACTATACTTTCACAAACTAAATATGTACTCTTCTTCCATTATTGGGGTGGATCGAAGAGGGCAACCAAGATGATAAGGGCACCTTGGAGCACCTTCCATACAAGGCAAGGCTACAACACCTGGGGCTTTTTAGTTTAGAAGAAAGACACCATGGTAGAGGTCTATAAAATTATGTGTAGACAACATGGTAAAGACAACACGGTAGAGTTCTATAAAATTATGTGTGGTGTGGAGAGAGTTGATCGAGAAAATTTTTCTCCTTCTCATAACACTAGAACCAGGGGTCATCCCATGATACAGATTGACAGGAAATTAAGGACCAACAAAAGGAAACACTTATTCACACAACACATAATTAGCCTGCCACAAGATTCTCTGCTACAGAATTTTCTGCCACAGGATGTGGTGACAGCCACCAACCTGGATGGCTTTAAGAGGGGCTTAGACAAATTCATGAAGGAAAGATCTATCAATAGCTACTAGTCTTGGCTATTACTATAGACGACCTCCAGCCTCAGAGGCAAGATTCCTCTAAACTCCAGTTGCAGGGGAGCATTAGCAGGAGAGAGGGCATGCCTTCATCTCTTGCCTGTGCGCTTCCCAGAGGCATCTGGTAGACTACTATGTGAAACAGGATGCTGGTCTAGAAGGGCATTGGGCCTGATCCAGCTGGACTGTTCTTATGTTCTTAATCAGCATTAGAGGCTGATACTTCTTTCCAGTGTTTGGTCTGCCTTTTCTCCTTTGTTATATAATTGCTCATTCTCCCTCCATCCAACTTTTCAAAAACAGTTACTGGGCAGATCAGTATTATTCATGATATGGAAGGTAAATATCCATCTTCTTGTACCAGTAGGTAGACTCCTCTTTATTTGTAATTAGAGCACAGATTCTGGGCCCATGGCAGAGAATCAGTACATAGGACTGATGTGCAATGAACGTGGGCTGCCAAGGGTCCTCCAGGGCCCCCAATAACCACTATCGTCAACTGCCCCCTTTCCCCCCTTTCCAACTGGCTGACACAGTATAATGATATCACCATTTGAAGTGAGTCATCCCAGACTCATTATATTGTGTCAATCAGCTAGCCAGCAAAGGAAGCAATCAGGAAGCCAACAGTGGCAGTTGGAAGGGGTGTGGAACAGTCGGAGGATGAGTGAGCAGGTGGGCTGGCTGGCTGGCTGGTTGGCAGAAGTGGCAGGAAATGATGGGGCCAACAGCAGTGAGTGGAGGCCAGTAGGACAGGTAGTGGCTGCAGAAGTGGCAGTGACAGTAGAGGTTTAAAAAGTTTCTCCAACCAATTTGGTGGCACCTACAGCACCACAAAATTGTAGGGGCGGGACACAATTCAAGTCATGCACATGGGACCTTTCAGAGTTCTTTATTTATACTCCTGGGACAAAGCTTTAGTCTCTGGGCACTACATTCTGGAATTGGCTGTCCAAATAGAAGCAAAGTCACTGAAGCACCCCATCCTCAGCCTATCCAAAAGGACACTATGACTCATGGTACTGAAAGTTGCTGAGACATTCAGAAACATCAGAAAATTGATGCAGATACGGTTCATTCAAAATGACTGGAGCTGCATGACAACCATCTCCTTGAGCACCTTGCCCAAGAAGGTGGATGTTTGTGACATCTCATAGTTGTTAAAATCCTCAGGGAACAAGCAGGATTTATTTAGGAGTGATGTCCTTCAATGTAGCTGGGACTTCTCCTCTCAGAAGAAGGTGCTGATTTTCTCCTAAGGACAGCCATTCATTCCCATCTTGTTAGACACATAGGCCATGAAGAGCAAGGGTTGAACTAAGAAGTGCTTGGCTGCAATCCACCTAGTGATACATGAAAGGTTTACACAGAATGAAAAAGATGTCTGGTCTATACATGCACTGTACTTACACATCTTTTCCCACTAATTATGTTACAAGTGAAACTTCACCAATGGACCTGCCTTTTACATTTGTCCATCAGGATAACCAACAAGTTTGAACACAACTTTGATGATTCATGTCAGTGTTCAGTGAACATATTCCATATGATTTATTCTGCCTACATAGGCTGTATTCACATCTAATGCCAAACTGGAGTTGAGTGGGGCAGAGGATGGAATTCATGTATGTAAAAATGCATGAAACCGTGGTTTCATGGCAAAAGTGGCCTGCAGTTTCCTATGCCAAACTCCAATTTGAATCTTCAGCTTGTAGTGAGTTTCGTTGCTCCAACCTGAGGTTTGAAGGCGGCAGTGTTAGGTCTGAATGCAGATGCTGTCATAACCATGTTTTGGTGCTGTTTCTAGAACCAAAATCATAGGGAGGGTGGCCCAGTCCCACCCATGAATGCACCAACTCCATGCCTGCTGCACTTCTTGATGACTGCCTATCCAAGCACTTGGCCCGCCCATCTCTGTGCTCCTCAAACAAGGAGGCAACAAGGACACAAGGCCTGGCAACAAGGACACCACCTTGTACAATCCCAAGCTTTTAAGCCTGTCAAAGAGAAACGTCATATTGGGGGATGCCCGCTTTCCATTGTGACTCTTGTTCCCTGCCTTGGAACTCAGAAGAGAAAGGGGATGGGATGGCAGGATGGACACTATGTGTTACTGGTCTCCAAAAATGAATCGATAAAGAAGTATGTTCACAAGCACATGCAATCACGGTGGTACCAGTAACCGGGCAACCTGATGAAATTGTTGCAAAGATAACATAAGGCAGAGCAGCAATACCTGAGGTCGGCTTTAAAAGGCAATCCCAGCTGGGAATTCTTGAATGGCTCTGCTCTATTTTTTGTACAATAAAGTTGGGGAAGGGGGGCCCATCCCCTTTCTCTTGGGTAAAAGCATGCAGTCTCTGGCATTACTCATGAGAAGAACCATCCAGCAGGAGCAGTATTGCCCCTAGTCACATGAGAATTTCCTCCTGTGTGGTGATGATGGATGCTGTTCTGGAGTGGACTACTGTCTAATTGAGAGTGAAAGGCCATGGAGACACCCATGCACTACTCATGAGAAGAACCATCCTGGGGTACACAGGGATGGGGCAGAATCTATTATATTAATTCTCCTGGGTGTGCCATGGAATGTGCGTCCCGGCTCCCAGCTGATTGGCTGGGCGCCGGCACACCCAGGAGACCAGAGGTGCAGGGGGGCATGGCCGGGGAGGCAAGCAGCAGGTGTGCCCGGCCATGGAGGAAAGTGGTGGTGGTGGGCCTGTCCGCGGAAGCGGCACTCAGCCCGGCAGCGGGCCTGGCCATGGAGACGGCACTCGGCCCGGCAGCAGGCCCGGTGGTGGAGGCTAGCGGCAGCAGCAGGCCCGGATGCAGAGGCAGGCAGCAGCGGCGGGTCTGTCTGCGGAGGCAGGCCCGTCCACAGAGGCAGCACTTGGCCTGGCAGCCTGGGCCCGACTGAGGAGATGGCTGGAGACTGGAGAGGAGAGGTAACTGCCAGCCCCAAAGAGCGTACAGACCTGGCCTGCCTCCCACTGGCCTGCTCTCCCTGCTCTCCTGCAGTACCCTGGCCTGCTCTCTGCCTCCCGCTGGCATTTCCCCCCATGCCGCCACCACTTCTCTGCCCACCAGCCATTGTTTTCTCTCTCTCCCTTGCCAGCCTGCCGCCCAGATGCTGTCATTTTATAGCTCCCCTGCCCACTGCCATTACTGCCGTTTTGCCCATGCAGCCCGCCACCAGCTTGCCCTCCCACCTGCTTGTCCGTCCCACTGCCAGCTTGCCTTCCCGCCTGCTCATCCATCCCACCACCAGCTTTCCTTCCCGCCTGCTCATCCGTCCTGCAGCCAGCTTGCCCTCCTACCTGTCCATCCCACCACCGGCCAACCACAGTTTTCTTTGCCTGCTGGCTGCCGCCATTTTCTTTCCCCCACCTGTCCCGCAGCTATCCGGCAGCTCTCCCAACTCTTGTGAGAGCTGCCACACATGGGATTAGCCATGGGTATGCTTTAGAGAAGTGTGTGTGTGTGTGTGTGTGTGTGTGTGTGTGTGTGTGTGTGTGTGTAAAGATAAAAGGGTGGCAAAAATCTTTTAATTAATTAACACAATGTACCTTGCAACAATTTATACTATTGACGTGACCCAAGCCAGGAAGAACACAAGTATGTCACCTCAGCCTCAATGAATATGGATTACTTCTTATTTTGCTATTTTGTTTTACGTCTTGTAGCCTCTTCTGATGCACATTTATTTATAATTAAGACCTACTAACCAAGCTCTAGTGCTTTAGGTTTTGCTTTAAAAACATTTTTCAAATACTATTGTCTGTATTGCCATTTACCCTCTGTGCAAAGGGGCAATGGATTTTTGGTCATGGCTTTGTTCCTGGCTTAATCTTTTAGGTTGTTTGTTGCATGGTGACTAATTGCTAACACTCTAAATAAATATTCATGCCTTCCACAGGCTACTTGTGAGCTGCTGGGTGTGTGTGTGTGGGGGGGGGAGCACTTCCTTTGTTTGCTTTAAACATGCTGCCTGTTAATGTAATTGGGAGTCCTGTAGCTCCTGACCTGTAATGTGTGAGGGGATAAATAATCATTCTGTATTTACTTTTGTCACACCATTCAAGTCTTTATATCTCTACCACATTCTCCTCCCTGTCATTTCCTTTCCATGTTGATTCATTTTAATGGTTTCAATCTCTCTCATCATGTGCAAATGGTCTTATGGTTCTCCTTTCCCCCTCCTTACCTTCTCTGCTTAATGGAGCCTGGATTGCACACAGTATTCAATTAAATCAGAAGTTCTCCAGTGTTGTGACTCTGAACCTTCCAAAGTCAATTTAGAAATCATTTGAGCTTCTCCCACGATAACTGGTAAGTAGATTCTAGATACCTTTACTTGGAAGTAACTCCTAGAGGTTTCAATAAAAATTATTTCTAGAGATGTGCACGGAACCGCTGAGGGCTGGTTCAATGGCGGTGGGGGGGGGGAATAACTTTAAGGGCAGGGGAAGGTGCACTTACACGCCCCCACCCCCACACATTTCCCCCACTGGTACTCACTGAAAAACCAGTCCAGCGGGGCAGCAGCATACCTCCCTGCTGCCCCGTCTGCTTCTCAGACCGGAAGTGACAGGTAGTAATGTGCATGTGCGCTGCCACCCCGCCAGACCAGTTTTTCAGTGAGTGCCGGCAGGGGGAATGCAGCAGGGGTGGTGGTAAGTGCACCCTCCCCTGCCCTTAATGTTTCCCCACCACCACCGTTGAACCTTTGAACCGCCCAGTGTTCGAACCTGTTCGGAGGCCTGTAAAACTGGCTGAAAGGGCTGCAGTTTTCTGTGCATACTTTGGAATGCCTACTCACATTTAAGAGAAGTCAGAAACGAAATGTTCTAAACCTCTATTCTAACCAAAAAAAAAAAGCTTTAGTTCATAGTGGGTTGAGTGAGTTTCAGCATCAGGAGTGCTATGGCCTTTTCATAATTGGTCACATTATTTTTTTATTCATACTTTGGGGGCATTTTTATCCTACTTTCCAATAGGCTTATGAGATCATCCGGCATTCCATATGTGTCCATTCATGTGTCTGTCCACCCCATCAACTTTGCAATGCCTAGACCAATATGAACCAAATCAGGTACAGTTGTAGGGACACATAGGGACACCTCAATGGTGTACTGTAGGTTGTGATGATGTTATCCAGCCCGATTCAAAATGCTGGATGCATAAACCTTTGAGATACAAGTGGGCTGATCTGTGAACCACCTAACTGATTTGAAGCGAATTTGCTACAGTTGTAGGGACACATAGATGCCTCAGTAGGTAGTTTGTGATGATGTCATCCACCCTGTTTCAAGGTGGTGGATGTGTGAACATTTTAGGTGCAAGTGGACTAATCTGTAGACTGTAACCTATTTGAACCAAATGTGGTTCTTAACCTCACTACAGTTGTAGTGTATGACACAAAGGCACACCTCAACACCATAATTTCTGATGATGCCATCCACCCCAATTCAAGATGGCAGATCAATAAACATTTGAGGCACAAGTGGGCTAACTTGTGAAGCCCCAAATGATTTGAACTACATTTTCTAGAGCTGTAGAGACACATAGGGACACCTAAATGGCATAGTTTGTGATGATATCATCCACTCTGATTCAAGATGGTGGATGTGTAGAGGCACAAATGGGCATACTTGTGGACTGCCTAACCAATTTGAACCAAATTTGGTACAGTTGTAATGAGTGACACACAGGGACACCTCAAAAGCATGGTTTGTGATGATGTCATCCACCCCAGTTCAAGATGGCAGACACATGAACATGTGAACCGCCTAACTGATCTGAACCAGATTTGCTATATGTGTAGCATAATTTGTAATGATGTCATCCACCCTGATTCAAAATGGTGAACACATGAACGTTTGAGGTGCAAGAGGGAACTGATTTGGACCAATTTGGTACAGTTGTAGGGACACCTCAAATGCATAGTTTGTGATTATGTCAACTACTCCAATTTAAGATGGCAGAAGCATGAACGTTTGAGGTGCAAGTTGGCTAACTTGTGAACTGCCTAACCAATCTGGACCAAATTTAATCCAGTTGTAGGGACAGTGAAAGGAAGGTAGACAGATTAATTCTTACTAGAACAACTTCTTACATACTGACATACTCTGAAGCAAAATTCAAAACTATGTCAATCAGATCTAGTAAAATTTCTCATTAAAATGTATGCAACTGAAGTTCTCTCTTAAGCTTCGGTGCTACCACAGAATACTTTATTGTGGCATTCTTGAAGCTGATCTTCCCATTTTCCTAAGATAGTTTATTTCAGCATAGCTGCCTGGTCTGTCCACTCTGCAACTAGTTTACCTTTACGCTGTCAGTTTTCAGGTAAATATAGATGGCAATCTTCTAAACATGAAGGTGATTTAAGTTTTATCTTGGAGAACTTACATTAAACAGAGACAGTGGAAAATAAAGATTCTGAAGCATTTACAATCTGTCAGCTAAACCCACATTGTGCCTTTTAAAAACAACTGTGATCTTCAAAGAAAGAAAAGCATTCTGTGTACATTCCAGAAAGCAGCATGTTAATCAATGTGTGACACTTATACCATTGCTAATAGGTCTAGATTTTGCAAACAAATTCATTTATGTCCTTTAACTTAGAGAGACTGAAAACTTGGTCAAGTCATGTTGTTTACTCAGTTCAGTCCACAGCCAGATTACAATCTGATCTCTGCACCAATGTTTACGTGAGGTGCTGCTTCAGAGGACTGTTGAAAATAGGACTTCATATCATAACGCAAACTCTTATCAAACCAATAGTATCCAGAGGCCTTAGAGGAACATGATGTACTGTATATACCTGAATCCAAGACTAGATTTTTTCCAAGTTCTTTTATGTTAAAAATTAGGGGATCATCTTAAATTCAGAGTCCTCTTCCTTTTGAATCAATACAGGTGTAATCTGTACTTAACTTTTTGTTTTTTAAAGGAGTCATCTTAAATTTAGAATCATCCTCTATTTGGGTAAATATGGTATGCTGCAAGAGAAAGGTTTCAGTAGCTGAAAATGGGGGAAGGGAGTCAGAACACTGAGGTATAGAGTGCCACCAAAAAGATAGTTAAAACATAGTATTCAGAGATGAGGGAGGCCAGGATGAGTTAGTACCAGGGAGGTTAATAATACAGAGCAAGGAGCAGAATTACACAGGTCATGCTGGGCATGCTTTCTTCTAAGCTTCCAGGGTGAATTGCAGTGCACTCTAGAGGCCTCTGAGGATTATTGGTTCACTTTGCTTAAGCAAGTAGAAATCGCTCCAACCCTATGCATAATGCATAAGAACACACCCAGTTATACACAGAGACTAGTTGCAGAGGCCTCTGAGATATAAAGGTCATTCACACAAGCAAAAGGGGGTGGGCTGGGGGAAAGGCAGAAGCCTACCTGCCTTCCCCCAGACAATCAGAGTCAGAGCCCAATCAGGGCTCCACCACTCACACACCCATATGAGTGGTGCTGCAGTGAGACAAGTGGTGATCGGCGGAAAGGAAGCCGGGCCACCAGATATCCCACAATGCACTGTGTGAGCAGTGCATTGGGGAAGCTCTGGGCTGCCTGCCTTCCCGCAGGCTCTTTGATTAGGATAGCTGCTGACAGCCTGAGAGCAGATGCCAGCACCACGGTGACACACACAACCAGAAAGTGAGGTAAGAGGCGTGCTTGTCCTCCTACCTTACTTTCAGCCTGGATTTAAGATCAAGGCTACACAGGGAAGCAGCGGCAGGATCAGGAGCTATCCTGAGGCTTCTCACGAAGCCTCACAGTACACTGTGGGATCTGGACTAGCCCTGTCTCACCCAGGTGGGATGGTCATAAGAATGACCTCACTCATATTCTCACTGCCTTAGAATAGTGAAGAAAGAGGATCTGCTTGGGTGAAAGCACATAGCCTTCAGTCTGGAAGGCATGCCTCTCCTCCTATGAAGAGTGAAAGCACACCCAAAGTCCCTTGTGCACCTACAGAAGCCCCTGGGTTATGCTCCTCTTAATGTGCCCTCCCACATCTTTGTTCCAGAGCTTCTCACTAGCAGCAGCAGCTTCTGGTGCTGCTACTATACTTTGGGCTCAAGTCAGCTTATGTAGCTGTGTGTGCCCTCTCTTGTTAGCCACCAGAATGTATAGGAGGACAAAAGAGCATGTTTAATATCATCAAGAATGTGGGATAAAGGATATTATTATTATCTCTCTTGTTTACAAAGCGAGACAGGTGTTATTGACTGGTTTGTTTTATCCAGATATTGAGTCCTTCCCAAGAACCTGGGATGGCTGGATTTTATTATCAATATTGTTGTTATTATTATAGATATTGTCACAAAATATAGGCTGTTCCCAGTAAAGTTGCTTTTTGTAATTGGCTGATGGTGATTTCTGTGGCCCCTATAGTGCTGAAGTGCTCTTCAAGTTGTTTTGGAGTTGCACCTAGGGTGCCAATTACCACTGGGATTATTTTGGTCTTCTTCTGCCACAGCCTTTCAATTTTGATTTGTAGATCTTTGTATTTTGTAGGGGTGTGCAATTCGGGATTTTGGGTGATTCGGCTCGGACCCGAACCGAATCACCCCTGTTCTGTTTTGTGCCCGAATCTGGGTCACCCGAATCACCCTTGATTCGGTTCGGATTCGGATTTAATCCGAATCTGAATCTGAATCGATTCGGGGGGTAAAAAGGGGCCCAGGGGCAAAATTTTGGGGTGGGGTGGTAGTGCCCAATGGGTAGAGTCTACCACCCCAATTTCAGGGGGATTGGGCAAAATCCTGATTTTTGGTGAATTTCTAAAGTTTTAGTGACTTTGGGGCAGTTCAGGGGCATAGCATAGGATCTGGGCAAAAGGAGTGGGGTGGGGTGGTAGTGCCTAATGGGTTCAGGCTACTACCCCAATTTCAGGGGGATTGGGCCAAGGGCTGATTTTTGGTAAATTTCTGAAAATTTCATGTCTTTGGGGCAGATTGGGGCATATTGGGGCAGAAAGTGGGGTCTGGGGCAGAATAGTGGGGTGGGGTGGTAGTGCCTAATGGGTGGAGGCTACCACCCCAATTTCAGGGGGTTTGGACAAAGGGCTGATTTTTTGAGAATTTTTGAGGTTTTAGTGACTTTGGGGCAGTTTGGGGGCAGAAAGTGGATCTGCCCCAAAGGAGTGGGGTGGGCTGGTAGATACAGTGCCTAATGGGTGGAGGCTACCACCCATCCCCAATTTAAGAGTGATTGGGCAGAGGGGTGAATTATGGTGAATTTATTTGTATGAGGTTTGTCTTCATAAGGTGAAGTGTGCTAAATTGATTACTTCCTCATATTATTCATAGTAAAGGAAAGTGTGAAAAAGTGAAAGTGGGGTCATGAGAGTTGTTTAATTGAAAAATAGCTCATTTGCTATGATAGAATGAGAATTCACACCTCAGAACTTTTTTCTGAGGTGTGAATTCTCATTCTATCATAGCAATTTTTCAATTGGGGTGGTAGCCTCCACCCATTAGGCACTACCACCCCACCCCACTATTTTGGGGCAGATCCACTTTCTGCCCCCAAACTGCCCCAAAGTCACTAAAACTTCAAAAATTCTCAAAAAATCAGCCCTTTGTCCAAACCCCCTGAAATTGGGGTGGTAGCCTCCACCCATTAGGCACTACCACCCCACCCCACTCCTTTTGCCCAGATCCCATGCTATGCCCCCGAACTGCCCCAAAGTCACTAAAACTTTAAAAAATCGCCAAAAATCAACCGTGAACCGAATCACTTGAATTTTTCGTGCCCGAAATTCGGGTGATTTGGCTCGTGCCCGAAAAATATCGGGGGACATTGGGGGTGATTCGGTTCAGCCCCGAATCACCCGAAATTGTTCGTTTCATGCACAGATCATTCTGTGCCCGAAATTTTTTGCACATCCCTAGTATTTTGTTATTTTTTCTGTTTCTGTTTCTTCTATTCTGCTGTCACCTGGTATTGTTATGTCGATTATTTTGACTTGTTTTTCTTTCTTCTCGACTACAGTTATATCTGGTGTATTGTGTGGCAGATGTTGTCTGTTTGTAGTCAAAAGTCTCACAATATTTTTGCATCTTCATTTTCTACAACTTTTTCAGTTTTATGGTCCCACCAATTTTTGGCTACAGGTAGCTTGTACTTTTTGCAGATGTTCCAGTGTATCATCCCTGCTATCTTGTCATGCCTTTATTTATTTTATTATTATTAACAATAATAATTCATTATTTATTCAATTTCTATACCGTCCTTCAAAAAATGGCTCAGGGCACTTTACACAGGGAAATAATAAATAAATATGATGGCTTCCTGTCCCCAAAGGGCTCACAGTCTAAAAAGAAACTTAAGATAGACACCAGCAACAGCCACTGTTAAGTGTAACTTTATTTTAAAGTGTAACTTTATTTTATATTTCCTATGCCCTTAAGCAATAAGTTATCTATTTCTTTAGACTGGAAAGGTGGAATATGCTAACTCTATTTCTGTTCAAAGAATTTACCAGACAACTCCTTGGCAAGAAGGAGGAAACGTCAAGGGGTGAAATGACAGAATATTACAGATCATGATTATTATAAACTTAAAATAGCTGAGTGGATTTTTTTTGTCTGCATGGAAGCTATGCTGTTTAATAGCATTCATTCACTGTGGTAACTGCAGCAATTTATAGTCATTTCGTCTACAAATTTGCAAAAAAGATATTATCTGTAATAGGATTCAGACATACAATAACCAAGAATTTCAGTCTCAGATCAATAGCTGAGTGTCCTGGCGTATAATTTTAAGGCAATAAATTCATGTTATTATGTGCTCTCCTGTTTTATTAAAGAATTCATACCCATTCTCTTAAGCTGTTAGAGAGCATAGAGAATTGAGCCCGTTGGCCACTAACGTGCTAGGGGTGTGTGTGTGTGTGTGTGTGTGTAGAATTCAATCTTACATATCTCAAATATGGTAATCCAGACACTTGCCTCCACTTTCATGAAGCCCACCTCCAGTCTCATGGTGGCATTAGAGACACATCTTGGAACTTGAAGGGCTGCTCTTAGGAACTTTGATTGCACACGCTCCAGTGGGGCAAAGTTGGGAAAGAGGCCTAGCTGGGTACCATAGAGAAGCTGTGCTAGCGGTTTGGTTTCATACAATTTAAGCACTGTGGGTATATAATAGCTGCCTCTTATCTGGAGAAACTTAAGGATAGTGGAGGTAATCCTCTGCACATTAAATGCAGCATAGTCCCCATGTGTCTTCATAGTGCCAGCGGAGTGAAGGATTACCCCCAGGTATTTAAAACAAGGAACCTGTTCAATCTTGTGCCCTTCTGTAGACTAAGTGCAGATCTTGGGCCTTTTAGCAAAGTCCATAATTTTGGTTATATGATAATTAATTTTCAGCAGATCTTCCTTGCAATACTGTTCTAAGGCCCTCAATGCACGCTTAAGGCCAATGGAGTCCTTGACAGTATTGCTGTATCATCTGCATATAGTAGGGTGGAAATATGGGCTCCTACAAGTTTAGGCGGGTGGAAATCTAGGTTACTGAGTTAGCCCACCATGTGTTAATGTAAAAGTTAAATAATAGTGGGGCCAGTATGTATGCAGTAGCACTTGTGAGATGTCCCTGGGGGTTGCGCCTTACCTTGAGCAATTTGTCGATGTGAAGCATACATATTAAGTATAACAGTCGCTGGTCATTTGAGGAGGCTTCCAGCTTCTCCCATAACTTGACTCGCGATATAGAGCCAAAACACTGCTATAAGGTCAATGAAGGTTACATAAAGGGAGGTTGTGTTGCAGGAGGAATATTTTTCAATAAGGTGCTGGAGTACAAGGCACTGGCTGATTGTTGATCAGCCTTCCCTGAAGCCAACCTGTTCCTCTACCAGCAGATTTTCCTGCTCCAGCCAGTCCCATAATTTCCAATGCAGATGTCTCGCATAAAGCTTGCTAAATGTGTGGAGCAGGCTAATGGGTCTGTAGTTGGCAGGGTCGTTCTTCTTGCCCTTTTTGAAAACGAGAACAATAATTGCTGTCCCCCAATTCTTGGCCATGTGTAAATAGTGGTAAATTGTGTGGCCAGGTAAATAGTTTGGCTAGAATGTGGGCCCACCAATCCAGGTTGTTTTTAATGGCCTCAGGTAGAATCAGGTCCTCCCCCAGGGCCCTTCTGGTTCTCAGTTGGCTGACAAGGCTCTTAATCTCAGATGTAGACACTGATGTACATGCAGTCATGTTCTCTATAACTTGCCCAAGGCGTCTGCTTTCCATGGAAGAATCCTCATAGACTTCACAGAAGTGTTTTCCCCAAATACCTGGGGGGATATGACAATCTAGATGGGTCAAGCTGTTGCTATGGCTGCATGTGGTGATGTGCCAAAACACAGCTGAGTCATTAGTTCGGACTGCCTGGATGAGTCGTGCCCAGTTGTTTTTCATTGTTTCTTTTTTCCTACATGCCACCAGCTTTTTGTACCTCCTCTTCTGCTGAAGGAGGTCCTTCTCAGCCACTGGTCCACTGCTGGCTTTATAGACCTGATAGGAGGTGGTTAGAGCGGGGTTTTTTTTATAGCATTAACACAGTCCTTATCAAACCAAGCTTTGGAGTGGTGATGACACTGTCACAAGGTCCCCCCCTTTTTTGCATTTTAGGTGCCGTTGAAGTTCACAGACTAGAGTGCTGTAAATCTTCAGAGGTGTACCAGGTGGTTTAGCTCTTATCAGGGCCAGTTGGAGAAGTTGAAAGTGCTCCGAGACAAGCAGCCCAGTTATCTCTTTATCTAGTTAGGGGGACCATTTTGCACAGCAAAGGGCTCTCCCTGCTGAGGATACTGGGGGCTGATAGCAGTCCTCAGGGTGAGTTGAGTGGCTGAAGGACTTTAATTGAAAGAAGATCAGAAGGTGATTGCTGTCAAATTTAGGAAAAACCTCTAGGCTCTCAAAAAAAGGAAGCAGATCTCTGGAGATGATTATGTAACCAATAGTGCTCATTCTTGAGCCTGAGAGATAGGTAAATTCTCCTGGTTGGTCACCATTGACAGAGCCTTTTAGGAATGAAGAGGTTAAGTCTAGTAGCTGTTTGTGCCAAGCAGAGTCCCATAACATTTGACCTCCAGTCCTTTGGGATTCTACTGGGAAGGAGTCCATCAGTCTCAAGGTTGGAAGGGGGGCATTGATGTTTCGTGTACAGGGTGTGACCATCAGGACCCAACCTAGCATTGAAGTCTCCACCCAGGGTCACCAGCACGTCAGGGTGAGAAAGACTGAAGTTGGCAGCGTAGGTTTCCAATTCAGCCCAGATGGTTGTAAGGCCTAATCAGGTCATTTTTATATTGAATAAGTGCATAGATAGGTTAGCCATATTGTATTAGATAAATGCTTGACATGAGTCTGTTTACTTGATACAGTTTAGGCCTTGATCTTAGCATGAACCCATGAGCAATGCTGTCATATAGGTAAAGTCCCAGATCCTCCACATTGTGCTCAAAATTAGATGCAGTGGTCCCTCGACTTACGAACTACTCGACATCCGAAATTTTCGACTTACGAACGGAAAAAAGTGCCGCACGCTTACGAATTTTTCGACATCCGAACGGCACTGGGGTGGGGGGTTCCACTTAAAAAGGGGGGGGCTTTACTCACCCCTTCCATGAAAGTAAGGCACTGTACTGTACTGTATTCCTTGTAGTAATTGGGCGGCAGGGTGCCGCCCGCTTCAATCTCCCTCGGCGCGGGCTCCCGCTTCTCGTAGCCATAATCGGGGCGGCAGGATTGCTCCCAGTCCCTGCCGCCCCCTTCAAGCTCAGTCCCCCTCGGCTGGCGGCCGCCCCCTGAAGCTCCCCAGAGGTCCCCCGCCGCCCCCTTGTTTCCAAATCTAGCCCCATTTAAGAGGACGGCAGGAGAACTCCCTGCCGTCCCCTTCCCCCTTGCCGGCTGGGCTGCAACTGGCTTCTAGGAAGCCTTTCGCGCGCCTGCGCAAAAGGCTTCCTAGAAGCCAGTTGCAGCCCAGCCGGCAAGGCAAGCAGACGGCAGGGAGTTCTCCCGACACCCGCTCGCTAAAGTTCCCTAAAAGTTAAGGAACTTTAGCGAGCGGGCGGCGGGAGAACTCCCTGCCATCCGCTTGCCTTGCTGGCTGGGCTGCAACTGGCTTCTAGGAAGCCTTTTGCGCAGACACGCGAAAGGCTTCCTAGAAGCCAGTTGCAGCCCAGCCGGCAAGGGGGAAGGGGACGGCAGGGAGTTCTCCTGCCGTCCTCTTAAATGGGGCTAGATTTGGAAACAAGGGGGTGGCGGGGGACCTCTGGGGAGCTTCAGGGGGCGGCCGCCAGCCGAGGGGGACTGAGCTTGAAGGGGGTGGCAGGGACTGGGAGCAATCCTGCTGCCCCAAATATGGCTACGAGAAGCGGGAGCCCGCTCCGAGGGAGATTGAAGCGGGTGGCACCCTGCCGCCCGATTACCACAAGGAATACAGTACAGTACAGTGCCTTACTTTCATGGAAGGGGTGAGTAAAGCCCCCCCCTTTTCACTCCGGAACGAATTAATCCGTTTCCAATGCATTCCTATGGGAAACCGCTTTTCGACTTACGAACTTTTCGACCTACGAGTATGCATTCGGAACGGATTAAGTTCGTAAGTCGAGGGACCACTGTACATACTCCCACCTCGGTGGAGTCCCGTTCTCCCACATTACATTCGAATTACCTTCAGAGCTTATACAGAGTGCAAAGTGAGTAATTTCCCGCTCACTGTTCAAGAAAGCCCCCACCTTCTCTCTCGTCTAATCTTAGAGACCCAGCCTGTCAACTCAGGCAAACGTCCTCATTTTTCACTGAAAAGCATAGTCTAAAAAGTAAGAGTATGCTAACCACAATCTTCACGCTTGGAAAGTTTGGTGCTGCCCAGAGTCTGTACCTTTCGGTTCCCTTACGCACAGGCCACCTTTGACCAATAGTATTAAATGTCAAAAGGGGCACAGGTTAGCCGAGGGTCATGGATGGTCAGGACCCCTTCTTTGTCCAATCACTATTGATGCATAGGTGGGAAAGGTGAGGATACTTAAAACCCTAATTTGAGGATAGAAGAGAGAGCTCTCTCCCTCAGGGAGGGTGGCTCAGGCACAGCACACAGGAGGAGGAAAGGAGGAAGTTGATCCGATCAATCAATTTGACGGCACCTAGTAGCATCTAGCAAAAAGAGGAACAAGTCGAGGTTCCCTTGGGGTATAATATATTGTGACCGCAAGGGTCTAGCTGTCCTGTCATTGTCTCAAGGCTGTTAGTTTTGTGACTGCTTTGTGTGAGAGAAGTAATTTTGCTGTATGCTGTGATTCATCTGAACATTGGTAAGAAAATAAATCTGTTTTGATTAAATATAACCCCCTCATTCTCCTCGTGTCTTCTTGAGTCTTGGGGTTCTTGGCAGCCAGGACCTTCAGAAAGGACCCACAGTCTATTAATGTAGAGATTTTTGGAGTCTTCAATTATTCCTGGTTGCAGGGATTTTGGAGAGTCAAAAATCTCTTACATGGTTCTAAAATGAGGTTTCTTCTGTTGTGGAGGGAAGTAAGTATTATCTTATTATCTTAGAGTATTATCTTAGAGTCTGGTGGCCCTGACTTTGTGGAACAGTCTTCCGGATAATATCAGAGCTCTCCATGATCTGTTGGCCTTTCATAAGGCATGTAAGACTGAAAAGTTCCGCCGGGTGTTCGGTCGCTGAGATAGCTGGTCATAGAATGATCCTGTAATCCATGCTTATTATGTCATGTGGAATGAGTATTGAATGGGGTTGTGGTTTATGAGGTTATGTAAGATATATTTTTATGGAATTGTGTTGCTGTGTATGTTATTGCTTTTAAGCCGCCCTGAGTCCTATGGGAGTAGGGCAACATATAAATCTAACTAAAATAAATAAATAAATAAATAAATAAATAAATAAATAAATAATCAGCAAGGAGCAGTGACTGAATTGGATTAACACTGCCATAGCTTAGTGCTTGAGTGGTCGGAGAGCTCTTCATGTTGTACAAAGAGTGGTGGAAACTAACACCCCCAAACCACCTTTGGATCTTCCATGACCCATCCCTGACTCAGTTCTAAGTGAGAATGACAGAAATCCATTAAGTAACATTCCTTCCATCGTCCATGATTCTTTTATCAGGATGATGTCACGGCGGGCCAGGTAATCAGTGAATTGGGCATCCTTGCAGATGCAGCCCACCAAGCCACATTCCAGGAGAGGAGGGCCACCTTATGCTGGTCTTCTGGATGTCATAGGGTTGGACTGCGAAGAGGTGTCAGAGCAGATAAACTCTGTGAAGGAGGGGGGCTTCTTCCAGGATCCACCCATCTGGCCCTGGGGACACTGGTTTGGCACTCAGTTGATCCCACACTTCTGTCCTAGAGGCTAACTGGCCTGGATCCAGTGCAGGGAGGTCAGTAGAAGAATCCTGAGTGCCCTCAGACTCTGTTAGACTACCTTGGGTACTCAGCTCATCACTGTCAGGTACAGTTCTTGGGCCCATATCTTGTGTGTCAGTGTCCTCTGGGGTTACAGAAAGGGCCCGGATCTTCATACCAGGGATATCAGAAAGAGGGACTTGCCTGCTATCCTTCGTATGCTACCTTGGTTGTTGAATTCACCCATATTCTCAAGATGAGCATCACTGGTTACAGGTACCTCAGTGCCTAGCTCTTGCAGAGTGGAGGGTGCACCCATGGAATTAGTGGATTGGTAGTAGAGGGATGCTGTAGATAGGATGCTGAGGGGCTCTGTCCTTCACTTTCATTGGTTGCCAAGATGTTTGTGTGAGTTGGGACTTCCATTGCAGAGGCCGTCTCTATTGATGAGAGAGGAAACACTGTGGGGAGGGCCTGGGAGTCCATAACGCAGGCAGCCTGTCTGGGGTGAGGAAAGCAGTAACACTATCAAAGTGTGGGTCTGTGGCAAGAAGCACTCCCAGACACATTTCTGCTGTGTCTGGGGCCTTTGTACTGATTGTCTTGAGGCATCCAGTGGAGGCAGGAGAAAACCTGGAGAATTGGGCACAGCCACCTTCATATTCACTTTCTAATTCAGACTCCATTTTGGATTCAATTTCAAAGTCTGAGGGATGTACTTTAAAGAGCTGTTTAGGAGGGGAAGACATTTCCAGCAGGGTGGTCCAGCTGTAGCTATTTGGGCCATGGGCTGGTGATGAAATTGGGGGGCTGGAATGTCTTGCGATAGTGTGTAATGGTTGAACTTCCATTTCCTCCTCCAGCTCACTTTCAGAATCTGAGTCTAGGCACACATCCCCTTGTATCTTTGACTGTGGGCTTAGTCTCTGCAAAAGCACAGTGAGCTTATTTTTTAAGTGCAGTAAATCATCCTGGCTGTGGGGCGGGGAATGAGCCATCTTTGCAGAGAGAGTAGGTTGGAACTTATCTTGGCCAGAAAGTTTGTTACAGATAGATACTTCTGGCCTTAATTTAGCCTTTGGTGGCTCAGCTTGTGAAGGGTTGATGCAGCTGGGGAGGGGTAATTTATTGGTAGAGTAGTTGACAGGTTTATTGTTGTTGGTAATTAGCAAGCCCATGATTAATAATCTAGTGCCAAAGTCCCTAAAGACGCTATGAGAACTTAAATTAAATTGTCTTAGACTTTGGGCTGATTGTTGGAGTTGAGAAGGCACATTGGCTGTTTTAAAAGTTAAAAATAGTCTTTTATGATCTGATTTTGTTGGCAGGAAGTGAAAGCTCTCCAACTCTATGGATCTGATTTGGTGATTTAAAAGTTCCGAGAGGGAGGTGAAATTTTTTCCCCTTGCCCATAAATGAGAGTCCTTCCGAGGGAATTGAATAAGAATTTGGTGAGTCTGCAAAATTCTTTCCAGTTTCTTATCTCTTATTTCCAAAAATCTTAGGATGTGACCTGTGTAGTGAGTCAGACACAGAGGGAGGAGCTGACTGGGAGCTTTTGACATCGGCTGAGCTTTTAACCCCTTGTTTGTTCATAGCAGTGAAATGGGCAAAGGCCTGTGTTAAATTCTATAATCGCCCTCCAATTTTGTTTAGTCTCCTCAGTATAATTATCAAAGACTCAGCAGAAATCAAACAGGCATCGCTTAGCTGCTGGGTGACAAGGTCAGGCAAGGAATAAGGTGTATGGTCGGGAGCGATAAAAAACCCGTCCCCCTGTTTCAAGGAGTTTCCCTGCTCGGCCCTCTGATGAGAAAGTTTTAAGGTAGTTTGTTTTGTGTCTGTATTTTGAGGGGCCGGCTTGTGTGAAACACCCACCTTGGGTGTGGGGGTGGAAGCTTCCTTGGCCAGGACTGTGAATCTATTCTTGGTACTCACAGTAAATGAATCTCCCATCACTGCCTCTGTGCGGGGTGGGGAAGAAGTTTCAGATCCGCAGCTGTTTTTAATTCCCTGCTCTCCATCCCCGGCCTTGTGAGAACCTTTGCTGGTAGGACTTTTCCAAAGTTGTTTTCTCTCCCTAGGGGGGTCAATCTCTTGAAAGGCATGCCCAGGAAGGGGGGAAAGTCCAGATAGAAGCAGGAGCTTGGGAGCTGAGCTGTTAGCCGGTCGCTATCTTGCTCCCCCACCACCAGGACTAATTGTTAATTAGGCCTGTGCAAGCTCCAGCTGAAGCCAAATGCACTGCACATTTCCCTTGGCACTATACAGAGGTGATCATAGCCACTGCACAGTGCTGTGTTTTCTCTAGCACTGGTGGGGCTCCTTTAAGGAAAACAGAGCCTTCTCAATCCTCAGAGCCATCTTGAAAGGTACTCATAGAGCTCTTTGGGTTAAGCAATGGGAAGGACTACACTTCTCAGGAGTCCATGTGCACCTTCAAAGATGGAACTGGGGCTTGAAAGGTCTCTGATTCTCATAAAGTTCCCACCCACCCAGCACTGGCAGCCCGTGAACGCGCCTCTGGGGGGTGGGGGCAGCAGGAGGCAGCTTTAAGAGTAAAGTAATACGGGACTCACCTCCGCCACCGTGGCACCTGAATGCTATTCAGAGCCGCAACGTGCCACCCAGCAGCCCCTATGGCTGAAAAGCGCCTCCACCACTCACCTGGCTTCCATGGAGCCAAGCCCCCACCAGTGGCCAGGTGAGTGGTGAAGGTACTTTCCCACCATAGGGGCTGCTGGGCAGCACACTGCAATTCCAAATAGCGTTCAGGTGCTGCCCTGGCAGAGGTGAGTCTCAAATTACTTTACTCTTAAAGCTACCTCCCGCCGCCCCCCTGGAGGCACGTTCATGGGCTGCCACTGCCACCCAGTGCTAGAAAAAGCACAACACTCTCAGAGGTCAGCACTGTGGGAAATGACTCTCACACTTAATTTTTTTTTCTAAAGTGGCCCCCGCTTGGAAAAAATAATGAAGAACACTAACTTTGAGAATTTAGCCCATTTTTTCAGTGTATAGTTATGTCTGTGAGTCCCCAGATGGTATAGACCAGGGATTCTCAAACTTGGGTCCTCAGGTGTTATTGGACTTCAACTCCCATAATCCCCAGCCTCAGTGGCCTTTGGTTGGGGATTATGGGAGTTGAAGTCCAATAACACCTGAGGACCCAAGTTTGAGAATCCCTGGTATAGACTAACTGCAGCAGTGCAAGTGCTGCACTAATCAGGGAGAGAGGCAAGCAAACAGGCCCAAGCTGGGGACAGAAGCAGACAGTGGCCCTGTGGGAGCCTTGTGGACCAGCAACAAAGTTCCTGCAGGCTCAATCTAGCCTGCGAGCCATAAGTTGTACAAGGCTGGTATTAGAATGTATGGTACAAATGCACTTTTGTGGGGTGTAAAAGAGCCTCCCCTGCCCCCCACCTACCCTGTGTTGTTGTTTTCATGGATTTTTAAGTTGCAAATCAGAACTAATGCAATTCAAATCTCTCCTCTGTCATGAACTCACTAGGTGGCCCTGTGCAAGCAGCCTCGGTTCCCGACTGCAATAAGGGAAGAATAATAATAATAATAATAACAACAACAACAACAACAACTTTACTTACAGGTAAATCATAAGTGTCATTATTATTCTTATAGGCAGCACCAGCACAATCTTTGCATTCTTGCTGTTCCATTACAGCGTGATCCTAGACAATCAGGGGTCACCTTGTGAATGTCCCAGAGGATGGTCTATGAGCATATGATGCAGTCACCTTGTTGAAGCTAAATTGCTCTGAGTATGACTGGCCCTAAAATAAATAGCATCCTGGGTAAGGAGTGCTTTTAGTGCCCTGTCCCCCCACCCCTGTGGTTAGTTAATCAGTGTTGCCACTTTCCCCCCACCCCCACCCTTCCTAGCTTACTGAAGACAGTACACTCAACAAACAACAAGCCATGGAGATCAGCTCAACACTCCTTCAGGTAGGCACCTGGATGACTGCCTGGGTCACCCCCCTCCTAAGACCCACCCTGGGTCTGGGCCTGGCCAATGCCTGGATGGAAGACCTCATGTACACTGTCTTTAGTTCCACCATGGAAGAAAGATGAGATATAAATGAAATTAGATGTCATATAATGATGTCAGTCAGATTGACTTCATGTAGCCAGATTTAGCTGTATGCCAGTAAGGGCAAACAAAGCCAATCACATAACCTTCACTCTGAATAGGTAGTAAGGAGAACACTACTGTTCTCTGTTGGCAATTTCTGATGCCAAGGCAATGGGGCCAATTCCATGTTTTGCCATGTTGTGCTGTGGCAGCTTCAGTGCCATGTATCAAAAGAGTAAGCTTTGGTAATACGAGTTGCTTCTTCAACATGATGTTCCCCACAAACATTTTGTCCCTTTTGGGTCCCCAAGAGACTTTTATGTTTGTGGGGTAGGGGCGGATAATGTTCAAAGAAATCTGCACCCTCCATTTTAGCTCTGCTTGGACTCGGCTCTTTCCCCTACAACAGAAATCTTCAGACTTCCTATTTCATTGATCTGCGGAGGGCGGGGGTTGTTTTTTGTAAAACTGAGGGCACAATCCTGCCAATATTTAATATTGGCAATATTTAATCCTGCCACTTTTAAGTCCCATTGATTTTAGCATGAGAGCTCACTAAAATCCCTACAATGAAATCAAAGAGATTTTGCAGTTTCATACCCTTGATAACACTGTCCAATTAGCTTCTCAAGTGTATGTAAAAAGGGATATTTCTAGCGAAGTGTTCTGATTTGTTTTCTTTCATATAGACACACTTGATTGGATGATGTCTGTTTTTTCAGGGTTTTTGTTTTAAATAAGATACACACTTTCCCTTCGGTCCTTTCTAAATACTTTCCTCCATTTTAGCCAAATACGTGTTGTGGACAAATAAGCAGCTTAAATGTAATTATGGTTTCAGGCTTGTAGATGCTAAAGTATTCTTAGGAAATCCAACTATTCTTTTTACACAGACTGGAAAACCAATTTTTAAAAAAACCAGAATTCATGTAGAACATTTATTGGATGAATTATTTTGCTGCCGAGTGAAAAAAAGTTTTCAATTATATGTTTCTTGAAAAGTACATGGCTAATGCACTGGCTGACAGAGGATTAAGTAATGTCAACTCAGAAGCTGAAGAGGAAGAACATTATATCCTGAGCTCATTGCTTAAGCTAAAGAGGTATATGAAGGAATGATGAATTTCATCATCATCATCATCATCAAATCACAAAATACAAAGATCTACAAATTGAAATTGAAAGTCTGTGGCAGAAAAAGACCAAAATAATCCCAGTGGTTATTGGTGCCCTGGGTGCAGTTCCAAAGGACTTCAAGAGCACCTCAACACCATAGGGGCCACAGAAATCACCATCAGCCAATTACAAAAAGCAGCTTTACTGGGAACAGCCTATATTCTGCGACAATATCTATAATAATAACAGCAACAACATTGACAATAAAATCCAGCCATCCCAGGTCCTTGGGAAGGACTCGAAGTCTGGATAAAACAAACCAGTCAATAACACCTGTCTGACTGTGTAAACAAGAAATAATAATAATAATAATAATATTGATCTGAAGTTGTATGGAAAGTCCCAGTCAGAAATTGAATCACTGCTAAACACTGTCCGTATATCCAGTAGCGATATAGCGATGGAGTTTGGACTAGACAAGTGTGCTGCATTAATAATGAACAGAGGGAAAATAACAAAAACAGAAGGAATAGAACTGCCCAATGGAAGCAACATCAAGAACCTGGAAGAGAAAGAACATTACAAATACTTGGGCATTCTCCAGGCAGATAACATCACACACGCTGAAGTCAAAAGAAAAATCGGAAGCGAATACATCAGGAGAGTTAGAAAAATCCTAAAGTCCAAACTCAATGGCGGGAACACCATACAAGCCATCAACACCTAGGCTATACCTGTTATCAGATACACTGCAGGAATAATAGACTGGACCCAGGCAGAGCTAGAGATGCTTGATTGTAAGACCAGGAAAATCATGACCATCAATCATGCTCTGCGCCTCTGCAGTGATGTAGATAGGCTATACCTCCCTCGCAGCTCAGGTGGAAGAGGAATGCTGCAAGCCCATCAAACAGTAGAGGAGGAGAAAAGAGGCCTTGAAGAATATATCAAGGACGGTGAAGAAGATGCACTTCAAATGGTCAAGAATGAGAAACTATTCAACACCAATGAAACAAAGCAGGCCTACAAGAAAGAACAAGTCAAGAACTGAGCAGAAAAATGGAAAAATAAGCCACTGCAAGGTCAATATTTGCACAATATAACTGGAAAATCAGACATCACCAAGACCTGGCAATGGCTTAAGAATGGCAACTTGAAGAAAGAAACTGAGGGTTTAATACTGGGTGCACAAGAACAGGCACTAAGAACAAATGCAATAAGAGCAAACGTTGAAAAGTCAACAACAAAGAGCAAGTGCAGTCTTTGTAAAGAAACAGATGAAACAGCAGACCACCTAATCAGCTGTTGTAAAAAGATCGCACAGACTGACTACAAACAAAGGCATGACAAGGTAGCAGGGATGATACACTGGAACATCTGCAAAAAATACAAGCTACCTGTAGCCAAGAATTGGTGGGACCATAACATTGAAAAAGTGGTAGAAAATGAAGATGCAAAAATATTATGGGACCTCCGACTACAAACAGACAAACATCTGCCACACAATACACCAGATATAACTGTAGTCGAGAAGAAAGAAAAACAAGTCAAAATAATCGACATAGCAATACCAGGGGATAGCTGAATAGAAAAAAAAAGAAATAGAAAAAATCACAAAGTACAAAGATCTACAAATCGAAATTGAAAGGCTGTGGCAGAAAAAGACCAAAGTAATCCCAGTGGTAATTGGCACCCTAGGTGCAATTCCAAAACAACTTGAAGAGTACCTCAACACCATAAGGGCCACAGAAATCACCATAAGCCAATTACAAAAAGCAACTTTACTGGGAACAGCCTATATCCCGCGACAATATCTATAACAGCAACAATTGACAACAATTGTCAGTGCAGTCAGGTGTATATATTTCGTGCTGATTTTTAACTGTTATGTTCATTGTATCTCAGAATGAGGAAAATATTCCTCTTAGAGGGGCCCGTTTCCTCATGTATTTAAGAGAAGAGTGTTCCCTAGTGATTTCTAGAAACCTCATTGGAGGAAAATATGACCCATAGAATATGTACAGTACATTTTCCATATTTGATTTATTATTTCTACACCATAAAGCGGTTTTGAGGGGTTTTGGGGGGGGGGGGCGGCGGTGTTTCATGACACTAAAAATAGGGATTCTCGCCTATTTATTTAAAAGATTAGATTTAAAAGAGGTATCCTAGAATTCTGGGGAAATGTCAAGGCTTTGCTATTCTTGAACCTTTCATTGTACAGCTGCATTCCTCTTGATCATAAATCTGTTATACATGAGAATTCAACATATATTAAAAATGGTACTGATTTCCAGTGAGATCCAAAAGGACAAATTATCTCGGTGGATTCTAATTTCCAGCGATACCTGTGTCTATAACTGAGGCAATATCACTTGCACTAAAATGATTAGGGACCTGTTTATGGTTCTGGATCCTTCCTGACACTTACATTTTAGCCACACATCAGTTCCAAACAATGGCTTGCAGTACAGAGCCTTGCATGGAGAATCCCACACTCATTAAATTTAGGATTCATGAAACAGTATATCCCTCCCCAAGCAGCAGCTTCTGTCTCTTCCTTTCATGGTTTCCTCAATGACTCATCACAAGCATTTGATTACTGTGTTTTCTTGCTCAGGAGGTCTGGCCTTACAACCTTTTGATCTCCTTTGCTATTTTGTCTGTCAAGCCACTCTACTTGACTGATGGCAGCTGTCTTCTATCTGCTCTCTTCCCCTTAGTGTGGTCCACAATTCCCAGATTACTCAATTATTTATAAGTATTGACTTGCTCCATAATGCTTACAACATATTCTGAGTACAACTTAAATCATATCATCAGTACTGCACATACAGGGCCATAAAATATCATTTACATTACATAGAGCCACACACACAGCTGGCCTGCTAATGAGGTCCAGTGATTCCCTCTGCCTGCCTCAGCAGGCCTATTAGTTCCTGCTTCTGCTGCACACACACCCCCGCCCCTTGCAGGGACTTGTCCTGCTCACACTACAAAGTGCAAGGCAGAACACAGCAGAAGCAATTGTGGGGGCAGCATCAGAGTGGGTGGGAGGGGAGTGGCACACAGTGTGTTCTGCACACCATAGAGGTGGAGGATGGCCTATCGCTACCATGCCAGGCACGATGAGACTTGGACCAGGCAAAAATCTTCTTCATCTTGTGTTGGTAGCAGTTCATCCTAATGGGCCACGGGGTGCCAAATGAATGTAGCTGCCTCTGGTTCCCAGCAGCCCTGGTTGCACCTCTCTCTCCCAACCTGCCTTGCCCTGGTGTTAACAAGAGCTAGACTGCCTGCAGGCTGGCCATTCATCAGGCAGAACTGTGCAGACTGGTCACAGCTGTACTGATGAATGGCAAGCCTGCAAGCAACACGGTTCTCATTAATGCTGGGGTGGATAGGCTGGGAGAGAGAAGCATAATTGGGGCTGATGGTAGCCAGAAGCAGTTGCACCTCATTCCCCCCCACCCCTGGCTTTTTAGGATGAGCTGCTACTGCCCTCTGTTTCCTGATCTGTTTTCCATAAGGCTGAAATATCTAGCATGGTTTACAAACATCATTCAAAGCACATGTCCATGCAGGGGTGTAGCTATAATTGAGCGGATGGGTTCACATAACCCAGGACCCCAGCTCCTGAGGGCACTCACACTTCACCCCTCCCTATTTTCTTCATTATCTCCCTCACTTCAAGGGGCCGCTGGGGAAAGGGGTGAACACAGGTCCCATCTCCCATAACTATGCCCCTTTGTCCATGCCATGATGGACAATTGTTTTCCAGATTGTTTTCTCCCAACCTAGGTAACTGGCAATTTTAGTAAGATAACAACACTATACAGCAAATAGACTATACAGGTGCTTATTCCCAACACTGGACACCTCCAGGAACATCTGGCAGTGGTGCGGAAACTCCTCTCTAGAAGCTTTAATGGCCACCTCACTCCTTGCCTGTCATCATTATGTGAAGGGATTTTTGTTCCAGAGGGCATTTGGGGTAAGGTAATCAAATCAATTTGAATATTAAAGCTGCTTTGATCTCACTCACTGTCAGGTAGGTTCCAGAACTCACCCACATTATTAGAACAATTTTAAAAAACCAACAACACGGGGTGGGAGGGGGGACTTCATTTCCCAGAAAATGTGGGGGAAATCTTCCATTGGAAAAGCATGGGAAATAATGACTGTTGATAAACTTGACAGCTTTCATGGGTACTTTTACAGACAGCAAGACTGGACTTTCACAAAATGATGAAGAAATAAACAAGCTATATTGTTTCAATTTGCTGCATTTCACTCCATGTTGGATTTCTACAAAACTCGCTTAAGAAATAGAAAAACTTTTTTTTTCTTTTTTTGGCATGAGATATCTTGGTTTTTGTATCTCATTCAATCTCCTAGAATTTGTATTTTTAAGAGTTCCTGGCAGCAAAACTATTACATCCTCAAAACAAAGGAGCTCTTCTGCTGCACAACTTGCAAGGAGTGAAGGGAGAGTGCACAGTCATTTTGTGGTACAGGAAGGATGCTTGAAAACTGCTATCCCTTTTACTAGTGTGTGTACATATATATTTCTCTGCTTGTTTTGTCATACATTTAAGGAATCAGTAATATGAGTAATAAAGTATGGCAAAACAACAACAACAGATTTCAAACTGATTCAATTAGCTTACCCATGTCTTTCTAACAAGAGACTTCTGAAAGCAGCCTCTTTTGGTCAAACAGAAAGCTGGGAAATAAAAAAATACATACAATACATTGTGATTATGACATTGTTTTTCTATTGTTTTGATTTATTCTCTACTTTTGCAAACCTCTCAAATGAAAAAGGGATTATACATTTTCTAAACAAAGACATTGGGAGTATCCTTATAAGATGGGGTATGAAGACTCTCCATATGGAAACAGCTCCTTAATGGGATAAGCTAATGGGTAGATTATCCCTTCGTACCCATGAGAAGTGCCAGACAGTTCACCCCGCCCCGCCACCCGTGCCTCGGAGAACACTCCTGGAGGGAGTAAGTTTTAAAAAAACTTTTAAAAACCCTCGCAAACCCCCCCCCAAACAGGCCGGGGGGGGGGGGTTGGTCCGGGGTCGGACTGAACAGGGGGTGGTTCAGTTCGACCTCGAACCATCAAACTGAAACGGTCCGACATCAAACATGTTTGCACATAGCTAATAATGATGTGGAGAGACCCCACACATACAGCTGTCTGTGAACAGACTTTCACTTTGACATCTGGAAGTCAAGTGGCAAAACTGGCAGGTGCAGTGACATCAGGGCGTGGAGCAAGTAGGCACAATCCTACTTTTTATCCACATTTGCACTGAATTTAGGGAGGGGAATGTGTTAACAAGGCAACTATCACACTGATTATTTCCTCACCCTGTCAATTTGAAATACTGCCAGACTAGAGTTCCTGATCACATGGAGAGCCCCCTATAATTGTACAGTTTAGGCTCTCTTCAGATATTTAAGCAAACTTGATTGGCTGTGACTAGAGCCTGCTGCCATAATGTCATTGTGTGTTGTGTGCTCACTGAACCTACTTTGAACTTCTGCAAGAGATGAGCATGTTTGCTGATCATAGTGAGTTGCATCAACACCAGTACTTCTGCAAATGGAAGACATTTTGCCACTTTTTCCACAAATGGGAAGATGTTCTGTAAGTAGGGATGGGGAATTGTAACCATTCCGCTCCTCAAGAAGCTGCTCCTGCGAGTCTCCTAAACTTTAGGGACATATTTTCAGGGATGGAACCCCATCGCCATTGAGATCTTCTGGAGAGGTACGTCTACAGTTGCCACCTGATCATCTGATGGCTACTCAGGGATGGGCCTTCTCTGTTGCTGCCCCTGGGTTTTGGAATGGACTCCCTGTTGAGAGAAGAGCCTCCTCATCTTTGGCAACTTTTAAAAAGGCACTGAAGACATATTTGTTCACCCAGGCTTTTAATTAGATTTATAGTTTTAATACTTTTAATGTTGGGTTTTAAATGATTTTAATATTTAAATTACTTTAATCGTGAACTGTCCAGAGATACAAGTTTTGGGTGCTATAGAAATATGTCAAATAAATAAATAAATAAATAAATAAAATAAAACAAAACAGAGGGAAAGAGGAATCAGCAAAAGTCACCCATTCTCCATTGTGCGTGTCTTCTGCTCATGGAAGTGCTAGTCTAAATGACAGTCTTTAAATTCTATTCTTAATATTGTAACTTCGGTATATAAAGGAAAGTCCACAAGAAACTCACAGTAAGACTGGAAGAGAGGACTGTCAGTGCAATCTCAAAATTGATCGGTGGTTTTAAACTGTTAACACAACCATTGAGCTGTGCTGCCAGGCCGCTGGAGCCACAAATACCTAAAGTGAATGTTAAAAGGCACAGTCCTATATAAATCAAGTGCAAAACTCACATTAATTTAAAGAAGCAGAGTTGTAGCCCATTTTGGACAATGGGATCCAGGCTTCAAAATAATTATTTTAATTAAGGCTTGCAATCTGACAGTTTTAAATTGAACTAACAGATCTTGAAGAGCAAATCCCCAGAAACACGACCCCCTTAGGAAGCATTCTTCTCTCAGATTCTCTCAAGCTCTCTTCAAGATTAATTCTCATCCATTAGAGACTTGGTACCTATTCATTTTTTTTCACCTGGACCGAAAGTTAGCTAATGAGCTGTTCTATGTCAAGATAAAAACAATATTTGCGCAGATTTAATTAAGGAGACAAAAATTAACATTTTCTCAACACTCCAACTTTTTTAGATGCCACCTAGTAAAACTCAGGATGTATTTGAGTTTCCCCCGCTACATCCAGCTGAGTTTTATCCTTATCCAAGTCACATTATTCCAATTAAAAAAAACCTTGAAGTGTAGATTCCTCCACATCTACCAACTTTCCCCTCAAAGTCCCTAATTTATCCAGGGCTAAGTGGATAACAAAATAATTCAAGTTAATTAAGTAGCTATTTCACAGCATCTTTTCAAATCCTTTGGTTGACAAACATATGGAAAGTAGGTGGCTCTTGGGACATGGTGGTCACCTTCCCCTCCCCTTATTCTTTCTTTTTTTACTGACCCTGCTCTTGTCTCACCCAGAGAGATTTGACTTGTGAGGTATTTCCTGGTATGAAACTCAGGCTGTAATCCTTTGCATACTTTCTTGGGAAAACCCCCCATTAAACACAGTGAGGCGAGTCTCACGATCAGTGAGACCCCCAGAAGTTCCAGAATGCCCCGCGCAAGCACGTGGGGCATGCTGGAGAAACTCCCGAGCCCAGGAGGCTGCTTGCAGCCACCCAACAGGGGTCTCCTCATGGGTTGCTGTGGTGTGGAGCTGCATTGCAGCAATAGAGGATCGGAAAACCCGGGTTAGCGGAGCGCTCACTCCGCTAACCTGGGCGAAGAGGAGGGGTATTTACGCAGGTTGCCTGCATCAGGGAAAGCGGGCTCACCCACAAGCCCGGTCGTTTCCATGGTCCATGGAAAGTGGGCTAAGCTCCCTTGGCCCACTTTCCACTGATCATGAGGATCACCTCAGTGACTGTCATCCTGACTAACAAAGTGCACACATAAAGAGGGACTGTAAGAACATGCTGGGAACCTTTATGCAGCTGTCCCAGTCCCCCTGCGTTCATGCTGTTGCACAAGAGCCCATTAGAGTACTTATAATAAGAGGCTGATAAGAGATAATAAAAGGGGTTTCCCCATTAGAGTTCCCTGTGACTCTAAACTTTTAAAATTGGGAACCCATCGCAAGGGTGAGCAACATGTTTCCAGTTTTACAGAGTGCTTCCAGAGATGGGGCAGCACTCCGAACTCTAATGGCTCTTGTGCAACAGATCATGCAGGAAGACTGGGTGAGTTGCATGAGGGTTCCTGGAATCAGGGGTGTAAGGAGCTTAGCAAGGGTTGAGGGACAAAGTCCAGCTGGCAGCTCCCATGCCTCCTGGGTGTTGCTTTGTACGCATAAACTGCATGCATGCCCCCAAGCCACACCTCTTGTGTCTGCCATCAGATGCAAGGGGGTGAGGCGAGGCCAGTGCCAAAGACGAGGCTGTCACAGCCCTAGAAAAGTTTCATTTTTCCTGTCAGCAGTTTGTGGAATAGGTGAAAGGGAGCCCCTTTCCCTGGAAAGGAGCTACCTTTCAGGGATTCCACAAACTGATGAGAGGGGAAATAAAACTTTGGTGGGGCTGTGACAGCCCTGTTCTTGGCACTAGCCCCACCCCCTTGCATCTGACATGAGGCACAAGGAAGAAGGCAGGCAATGCCAGGGAGGGGAGTCCATCCTTCCCCAGCCAGTGTTTCATTGAAATGCTGGCTGGATACACTGGCTGTATTGGAGAGAGGTGTGCCTCGCACTCCCAGCCAGTGAGCACTCACCAGCTGAATTCAGGAGAGGGCAAGGGGGCACCCTGGCTGAGGGGGAGCCTTCGGGGGGGGCCCAGACCCTCATGGCCTGGAGATAATTGCCCTCCCTTTCTCAAGGGTCTCTACACCCTGCCTGGAACATCCCCACCGTCTCTCCTTATGCATTTGTTTGGTTAGGATATCAGCCAGTGGAATTTACTTTTAAGATAAAGATATATGGGACTGCACTATGAGTGTTGCAGAAGCTTCAGCTGCTAGATTTATTTGTGTCAAACATTTATTTATTGTATCACTTGAAAAATCAGTCCACCTCTTAATTTTTTCCTCTAGTCGGTTTATTCCATTTCCAAGAGTCAGTGGCCTGGTTCAGACCAGTGCTAAACCATGGTCTATCTCTAGAAGAATGCAGCTCAATGAGCCCCAGACTTACACACCTCCCTCTTCCTTCATGTGCAATACACTTTCACCTGTGGTCTGCAAAAAGCTTTGGCTTTCTATTTCATCTGTATGTAGCAGAGATTCTGGTTTCTTATGTTTTGTACAAAGCAATTCCCCATACATAGAGAAACAGGAAATGTAGCTTGCTAATCACCATGTACAGGAACTTCTAATTTGTGCGTGGAAGGACGAAGGGTGTGTTTGTTTGAACCCATGGCTTTCCACAGCATCTTCTCTAAATGCTAACACCAAGATTTAGCATTACATCTGATATAACACCATGATTTAGCATTAAATCGGAACCAGGATCTAACACTGCATCTGCTATTTGAAGAAAACAATTAGAAGTATTTCTAGTGCCCACTGTCTTTCCTTTGCAGAGTAACTATGTTAAATACACAGGATCCGATCCAGTGAAAGGGGCACCAACTCTGTTTTGGGACATTGGAATGAGCTGAAGGAGAAGATGACAAATACCAGCCTGGGAACCATGAGCTTCTTTTACACAAAGATGTGCATGGATTCTGACATGGGAACAGCGCTGCCAATATACATATGCACATGTTGCATGTGTTTTTACACACACGCGCGCGAATCTGTTGACCCTCTTCTAGCTGCTATCCACAAATGGTCATACTTGAGAAAGCATCCTACCATTAAACTTGGATGGATCCATGTGAAAAGACTTGTATTCTTCTGCCAAAGCAGAGGGCTCTGATTCATTATTTGCTTTTATAGATGCTATGGAATGAACACAACAGTATACAGATACCAGTGAAGAAAAGCAAAGAGATCCTTTGGTGAATGTAAGTTCACAGTTTTGCCGTGCAGCTGTCTTCTCCCTTAAAAAGATATATGAACAGCTTGCAGTCACCACCACCTGGCAAAGAACTGCCAGAGCAACTGGGGCTAAACCAGAGATGCCTGCACATTGCTGGGGCATACAGAGTGCTGATGGGAAGAGTGACTAATCCTGTGACTATCCTGTTAGAGTGAGAAGTGTTGCCCTCACTAAGATTGTGGACACCCTCATAGAAAACATGCTCATAGATCTTACTGTTCTTCAAGACTTATGCCTTACCCCCATGGAATGCCCAATTTCCCCTCAAGGTTACCCAGAAAGTTCCCCTCTCCAGAGATAGTTTTTTAAAATATAAATTTCCCAATTAATCTAATTCTGTAATCTCGTCATTTTGAAAACCTAATTATCTATCTTGTTTAGAAAGAAACACAGGAGTTTAGTTTCTGGGTGGAGCTCATTCTGCCTGTGTGGCCTTAGTAAAGTCCCACATTTGGCAATGGACTGAGCCCAATAACAGTGATGGAAGATAAGGGTACAAATGAATAATTCATCAAGGAACAGCCATATTTTAATCTAGCAGCATATTCCTCTCTAAAATCTTCAATGAAGCACCATCCTGATAAGGAAAAAAATTGCTTTCATCTCAAGGGAGCAAAAAATCTATATTTAATATGGTGAAATGAAACATCCAATTGATTATTCATAGGTTCCAGAGTAACTAGTTACATACAAGTGAGGATTTAATGTTCTTATTTTACATACAGATTATGTATGAAAGTGTCATAATTCCAACCTCTTGTCAAATGTTTTGAAGCCACAAGGCACTTCAATGCATATATTCCATTAAGAAACTGTTATCTGTATACCAAATTGTAACACATTTTTGTACATCAAAGCTACCTGTGTGTTGCAGAGCCTGTTCGTAAAAGTTGCAGTAAAAGCTTCCTATTCTTTGGCTGGGTTCAGTTGTAATGGGAAGCTATGGTTTCCTGTTATGAAAATGAGCCTTAGCAGGCTGCAGGCTGACACAGTTCCTTCTCCTCCTCTGCCATGCACAAGAGGAGTTGGAAAATGTTTGCTGTTTGCATCACATGCAAACTGCGGTTTAGTTCAGGCCAAATTCTCTCTCTAGATGTTCAGACCCACACACAACGAAACATGTAAGGGGTCAATGCAATGGGTGAGCTCTGATCTAGAACAGAACCTTGGTTGAAGCTCAGCCCAGGAATAATGCTCCCTGCTCCGATCTCTGCACAAGCCCCTACATCCTTTCTAAATTAGGATAAGCTGAGTTTGGATGCAATGCCCAAACTCAACAACCCTGGCTTATCCTTAAGTACTTTTTCCAGAGAACCCGAGGTCTGAACCCAGGGTTGATCTTAGTTTCAGATCTTGGGTTCTTATTCTAAGGTCTAAGGTCCGCCACTCTGGGCTTCCTTGGAGGAAGAGTGCAATATAGATGTAAGAATAAGTGAAAAACAAAAGACAAAACAAGACGGAACCTGGATAGAGCCCCTTCAAATACAGGTACAGATAGGAAATGTATTGCAGCTGAACATGTGTTGAATACAATGTGTGAATAATTATGTGCACACAGATCTCAGGAGAGGCTCATCCTAATGAGCAGGGGGGTACCACATGAGGAGCAGCTGACTCTGGTTCCCAACAGCCTGGTTCCACCTCTCTCTCCCATCCTGCACCATTCCACCATTAATGAGAGCCACGCTGCCATCAAGTTGGCCATTCATCAGGTAGAGTTATGCTGTTTAGGATGAGTGGCTACTGCTTCAGGCTGAAGATAAAAGTGGCACTGGGGAAGGAGGTTTGGCATGGGAGGTGTGGAAGAAGGGGCACAAGCGTTATATAAATGGTGTGTATGTGTGTATGAATATATAGATTGATATATTTATCTCACACATGGAATACATGATGTATCTGAATACTACAGGCATCAATGTAAAAGCAATCTATCAAACACTAACCGGTTCCCAACAGATACCAATCAACTGCTGAAAAGGCAAGTTGTTAGAGATGAAAAATTGATATACACAAAATCCATTATGAAAACATCATTCTAAAATATTTTGACTTTTTGCAGGTAGTAGGCATGCTGTGAGTATATAATGGTTCTAGAAATGAGGTTTTTTTTGCTCACAATGGAACTTTCAAAGAAAACAGTATAAGGGAAAGAAAAACTCTGCAGAACACTTTAAAGGTTAAAAAAACAAAACAAAACCTTGAACAATGGTAACACATAGCCAATCTCTTGGGCCTCCAGATGTCTTATTGCTAACATTAGTTTTAAAAACCCTGCTCAGTTTTGTTTTTGTTGTAAAATCATTGCTCTGCAAGAAGTATTTTATAGTTAAAAGACTGCTTGTCAATTATTTACATTGGGAGAGTTTTATTTAAATGAGTTAGAGGACAAATATTTTTCTATATACTGTTCAGGTGTGTTTGTGTTTGTGTGTGTGTGTATGAAATAGGTATTATCCATCCATAGTGGATAATTTAGACATCTTTATTTCCTCAAATCTTATTGATTTCAATAGGAGAACGCTGCTTAAAGTGGCAGTAAATTGCTCCAGAGGTGATATGTGGGAGCACCTTAGAAAGCACTAATTGATTTAGGCATACCGCAATGCATTCAAATAGCACACTCTGAAGACTTACTATGATCAATAAGAGAAACTCAACATAGCCAGATTATTCTGATTTTCAAGAAGTGTTTGACAAACATTCATATCAAAGAACACGTCAAGACTTTGTGGCGGGGGGGGGCGGGGGCACAACTCTTATTTTTTAGTCATGGAAAGCTCCATAAAAATAACCATTATCTGTAGGCATTTTGTGGACCACATCTGGATGCCACTATGTATAATACCTATTACACACACACACACACACACACACACACACACACACACACACACACTTTGACAATCTTTGTGCTTTGACAACTACAAGGTAGCTACACAAAATGGCCTCTCTCCACATTGAGGTTGTTCACACAATCAAAAACTGTATTCTAGCCAGGTTTGAGAGCTGTGTGAGCTCCCAATGTTTAGTTATTTGACACAGAACAGGAGGTGGGAAACAAATTACTGGATTCTATCATGGCACAAGTCTGCCCAGTGTGGCAGCTGAGGAAAGATGGAGAGGAGCATGAACAACTGAAGTTCTTACATAGGAAAATAGGAAGCTGCCATATACTGAGTCAGACCATAGGTCCATCTCGCTCAGTATTGTCTACCCAGACTGGAAGTGGATTCTCCAAGGTTGCAGGCAGGAATCTCTATCAGCCCTATCTTGGAGATGCCAGGGAAGGAACCTGGAACCTAGATGCTCTTTCCAGAGCAGCTCCATCTCCTGAGGTGAATGTCTTACAGTGCTCACACTTCTAGTCTCCCTTTCATATGCAACCAGGGCAGACCCTGCTTAGCTAAGGGGACAAGTCATGCTTGCTACCACAAGACCAATTATTTCCCCCATCTTCATTAACTTCTGCCAAAAGGTACAGGAGAACTTCCGCCTGCTTTCATAGGCTCTCCATTATTGGCTCTGACCTTCAGGTAGGAGGAGAAAGCATCCATACACACATTTTGAAGCATGGGTGGTAAACCTGAGGCTCTCCTCTACAATTTATATGGCTGGGGATGCTATGAGTTGCAGTCCAACAACAATTGGATTGGCTCAGGTTGGCCACCCCTGTTTTAGAGGCTTCCCAAAGCACTTAATCCTTGCAACTTTGCAAGCAATAGGATATACTCTGGGGTGGCGGGGGCAGGGAAGCAGCTTGAAATGTGCCTGCAGATCAAGTTTAAAGTTGTGAATCTTATAAATAATGGTGTTAAGAAGCAAGCCACTATGAATGGTGTTAAGACTAAACCCCTACAATGGGTGGATCCCCATAACCTGCATGGTGCATTATGGGACTTGTGGGGGGCGGGGCGTGATGTGTCCCAGCTCTGACTCTCCACCGCTGCTGGGGAAAGCTGGAGTCTTTGTGGGCGCGCAGTCCACGCACCCAGCATAGATGGGGCAATCATCTGAGGGGGAGGTAAGGCCTTACAGCTTTCCACCCCATGTACCCCAAGCCCTTTCTCCTGGAACATGAGAAAGGTCTCAATGAGTCACTTACATACCAAACTCAGATGCTCATATTTAATCAAATCAAATCAAATCTTTATTGTTACAGTGTAAGATTCACTTGGGATCATTTTTATATTGAATAAGCACGTAGATAGGTTAACCATGTTGTATTAGATAAATGTTTGACATGAGTCTGATTGCTGATATAGTTCGGGTCTTGATCTTAACATGAACCTTTGGGCAAATGCCAAGTTCCCCTATTTCAGCACATTTTCCATGCTAGAGAAAATCGGCCTGTTGGCTTGGGCACACTTCCTCATTTTTCGATAACTCATATCGAGAACGCTCCCTCCCAAATGTTCCATCTGAGGAAGGGGAGGGGGTCACTTGACCTGCACCTGCATCTGGTTCCTCTTTCATATCTCTCCTGGTCATACAGCACACCTAGTTCTTCTTTCCGATCTTCCCTGACCAATGGTGTTTAAATGTCAAAAGTTATGGGTTGAGCAAGGGGTCATAAATGGTCAGGACCCCATCTTGACCAATCATCCTTGGTGCGTGGGCAGAGAAGTTGGGGTATTTAGAACCCTGATCTAGAGCAGGGAAATATCATACGGACCAATGGCTGCCAAGGCTGAAGAATTAGAGGAGGATTGCCCAACTTGACATACCGATACTCTGAAAAGGGGAACATCTCTTGGTAAGCTCAGGAGATAAACCACAAAGGGTGAGTGAAAACTCTGATGATCTATAGGGTGTCAGTTAGATATTATCTTAGTTGCTTTGTGTGAGAGAAATAACTCTCTTGCATGCTGTATGCTGTAATTCACCTGAATAAAATAAATCTGCTTTGATTGAATACATACCTTTCCTCTTCTCCTCGTGTCTTCTTGGGTCTTGAGATTCTTGACAGCCAGTACCATCAAAAGAACCCATTGGTAACGTGAGGATTTTTGGAGCCTTCATTTATTCCTGGTTGCAGGAGTTTTGGGGTGACAAAAATCTCTTACAACAGTCATTCGACCAGCAAAACACAAAGGACAAAAGCTTTACATACAAGCGAGCTTTACATACAAGCGAACTTGGTCAAATAAAATAATAAACTGTTGAAACATAAAACAGAACCATAACACCCAAGTTCATCCATTACATAAAACAGAAGGCTCCATGCATTGTAATAATCTAAAATTTCATTCAATCCAACCCCATATCTCGCTTCTCAACATTTCTTATCCTCGTCTTATTAGCCAGAAAACAATACTTCGCCACGTTATAAGATACTACATCCCAACGGTCTGTCAAAAGTAATTCCAGCTAGAACTGTTCAGAACAACTGGGGTATGCTATTTAAAAAGTACTTATATATCTCTCCCGCAAAGTTTGATAAAACTCACAATTCAAGATAACATGGGCCATTGACTCCACTTCCCCTGAACCACAAGGGCAGACACGCTCCTTATAGGGGATCTTACAGTATCTCCCCTCCCAGACCGCCGTTTCTAAAGCATTACACCGGGCCAGTGTCAGAGCCCTCCGGAAACTAGGTACTAATATTTTATTAAGGTATCTTGCTGGACCAGAGAGTGATGTTTGATTACCTAAATAGGTGTCAACCCCTATCTGACTTCTGTCCATCTGTTTCTCCATATCCATAATGCATTGGCGCAGACATGATCTCGCTCTCCCATAGCTCAAGACAACCAAGCATCTCTGAAGATGTCATAGTAGTTCAACCCCTTCTCCACATAGTATTTCCACCTAGACCTATATATATCATTCAACACTAAGGGTGCTAGTCCTACTGGCTGAAAAATCAACTTCAGCCAATATTCAAATATTACCAGCCAAACACTTGCCTCCACCCGAATCCAGCCTGCTCCCAATCACAGAAATGCATTGGGGACACCCCGGGGTAGTTGGAGCACACTTCTCAAAAACTTTGATTGAATTGCCTCCAGCCTGGCAAGGTTGGAATAGATACCTAGCTGCACTCTGTAAAGGAGTAAAGGCCGGACTTTGGCCAAAAAATTTTTAAGGGCAGCCGGAACAAACTGTGCACCTTGCCTCCTATGAAAGGAGTTAATAGCTGCTGCTGCCCTCGAGGCATTTTGCATTATATATTCCTTGTGCACATTCCTCCTAGTATTTGTCTGGAAGACTATACCCAAATACTTAAACTGTGATACCTGTTCAAGTCTATGTCCATTCAACATCCAACACTGCTTCTTAGGTTTGTTGGCAAAAGCCATCACCTTGGTCTTTCCATAATTTATGGTGATCGCCTGTGAATCACAGTAGGACACCAAAGCATTAAGGGCTCTCTTGAGGCCAATTGGGGTCCATGAAAAAATCACCGCATCATCCGCATATAGGAGTATATTCAAGTGTCTATTGGCCAGCTTAGGTGGGTGAAATCAAGTTTCATATGGATGTTCTGAGTTTTCTGTTATTAAACAATGCATTATTTCTCAATCTTAATCCAACAATGAAAGAGATAGATCAAATAGTGATGTGCATGGTCCGGAGCAGTCCGGACCAGCACCAAAGGGGAGCCTATCTTTTAGGGCGGGGAGGGCTTGTTTACCCCTCCCGCGCCTCTTTGCCCCCGCCAGTGGCCGTAATCTACTGTAAAATTGGGGCGCTGGAAACCAGCCGCCCCAGCCGCCGCCGCCGCTTCCGCCGCGCCCCCCGCGAGCAAATTAGAGATTAAAAAGGCTACTGCCTACAAGGAAAGGCTACTGCCGCCCTGCCGCCCCCCCACCCGCCACCCGCCACCCCCCCACGAGTGCTCACCAAGTTAGAAGAACTTAGAGAGGAGCTCGCGAACAGAGCTCCTCTCTTATCGAAGCCTCCGGCCCAACTGGGGCCTTGGGCGCGTGCGCACGCGCACTAGAGCTCTTTAGCCTATAGAGCTTTTGCCGGAGGCCCGGTCTACCCGCCGGGAAGAAGCCGGGTAGACCGGGCCTCCGGCGATCGGAGGCCCGGTCTACCCGCCGGGAGGAAGCCGGGTAGACCGGGCCTCCGGCAAAAGCTCTATAGGCTAAAGAGCTCTAGGATGCAATTTGAAATTACCAGGAGCTAGCACATGCATCCCCTCTTCCATTAGCATTGTTCAGTGCAGTACTTAAGCCAATGTCCTCAATGAAGCAATCTCTTCTTCTTTGTTTTCCCCCTATCATATCTGCATATTATCTTACAAACATTTAGCCGTTTATCATAGCATTTTTCAGACTGAATCTTATCCCTTCACCTCTCCACAAGGTTAGTGAGGATGTTGGCCAATATATTTTACCACATTTACCCAAACTGAAGAGGACTATGAATTTAAGCTGACCCCCCTTAAAAATAGTGGTTAAATATAGGTTATACCTGCATTCAATCAAAAGGAACAGGACTTGGGGGTCATTTAAGGTGACCTCCTAATTTCTACCATCAAAAAATTGGGGTGGGGGAAACTAGTTGTGTGATGGCATAGGGAGCACAATGGCATCTGAAACCTTCCAATTACCTGCCTGCAGATCTCCTTCCTCACAGCTTTCCACTTATTTCCCTTGCTTCTGTTCCATGACAGTGGTGGGAAAGAGAAAGGGAATGATGTCTATCTGACACCAAGCATGCTATTTGGCTGCAAGTCAAGCAACAGATGGCCTGACTGTGCTACTAGGACATCTGCTAATGGGGTGGTGAAAAAGAGAGAAGTTGGGAGTAGGCGAGGAGGTAAGGAGGAGTGACATTTTCTCCAGATAAGATCAAAATCTGAGCCACAGAAATATTCTCTGAGTGATAATGCTCACCTCGTATATCAGACAAGTGTTGCAAGTCACCAGTATTCATATTTCCAAACCAGGAATTACAAAACTTGTAATTACTCTACCTTTCTTGTTTGTCCATTTACCTCTGAGGGACAACTATGGTACTGTACTTCTCTTCTGATCTGGTATGAATTTCTTTGCCCTAAATTGCTTATGAAAAGTTTCTTTCTAGAGCTTAGGTGGAAATCAACAATATGGACCTGAACTCCTTTTTTCTTTAACGGAATATCCATATTATAAAATGATGTGCCTCAGAAAGGAGAATCGGGGTGCTAATGGAGAGAGAGCGCGCACACAGACAATCAACATGTGAAAGAGCAGAAGAACGATAATGGTAAATTTAATCATTCTTCTTAACCACACGCCTTTCAGAAGTCTGGATGAGTTTATGTGCTCTCTCAAGGAATTTGAAAATAAACAACATGCTGACAACACATTTGAAAGGCAATCCCCTTTTAGTCCTTCCTTTATTGTGCAGAAGGAAAGAAAAAGCACTAGTTGTGGGTAAACCCTTTAGGGATGAGTGAAACGTTTCGGGTACAGAACTATCTGTACCCAAATCAGGCCATTTTGGGAGATTGGTGCACAAAACAAACCACCCGATTGCAAGTTCCAAAAGTTTTGTTGACAAAACAAATCACCCAAATTTCGGATCAGAAAATTTTGTTGTTTCAGATCTCCATTTTGTGACGATCTCCATGTAGTCTCCATTTTGTGTTTGACATTTATTTGAATTTCCCGCCTTCAGATCAGTGAATGAAAGCATGGGCTGATCTGCTGACAATTGTCACCTTGTTTCCGATTGGCTGTTTTGGCTCTTGCCACTCCTGACTGACCCCACATAGGCCAGGGGAAGGGTCGAAGAAGGGGCAAGGGTGGAAGGGAGTTCAAGGAGGGATTTTTTCATTTAATCAGATTTAAAGAGGCAGCAGCAACCATTCTGTCTTTTTGCCTCGTGGGAGGAGAGAGAACAAGCTTTGCTTTGGTTTACCATGCCAACCATCTATGGTAGCAAATCAGAATTGATTCATTGTTTGTCACTGAAAATGAACCCACTCTCATTTGCTATCAGAGTATCTACACTCAGAGCACCTCAGAAACAACAAAACCCAGTACCCCATGGGCTTGTGGGTATGGGGGTGGTTGGCATCCTATGTGAACTACACCACCACTCAGTCTGGGTCACCACAGTGCCCCCCCAAATGGAGTTATGCAGCTGCTGAAACCCCCATTATTCTCTATGGGGGGAAAGCTTAAAGACGCACAAACTTCACAAATTCTTTTAAAACCACCCCTTTGCCCAAATCCTTTCAAATCTGGATGGTAGCAAGCACCCATTGGGGCACTACTGCCCAACCCACTCTTCTGCCCCCAAACTCCCTTTATGCCCCAAATCTGCCCCAAAGACATGTAAACTTCAAAAATTCTTTAAAAATCACCCCTTTGCCAATTCTTTTGAAATCTGGCTAGTAGCTTCTTTGCACCCATTGGGCACTACCACCCACCACAACCCACCCTGTGCCACCCTAGTGCCACTTCCCTGAGGAGTTCTAACTAAGGTTCTAACCAAATCTTCCCCAAAGACATGTAAACTTCAAAAATTCTTTAAAAATCAGCCCTTTGCCCAATTCCTTTGAAATATAGATGGTAGCTTCCTTGCACCCATTAGGCACTACTCCCACCACACCCCATTCAGAGCCACCCAGTGCCCCCCACATGGAGCTATAGGTTTCCTGGGATCCCCATCATTCCCTATGGGAAAGATCTTAAAAGATATGTAAACTTCAAAAGTTCTTTAAATATCACTCCTTTGCCAAATTTCTTTGAAATTTGGGTGGTAGCTTCCACCCATTGGACACTACCACCACCACCACCCCTCTTTTGACCCTGTGGCCCTTTAAAAATCTGAATTGATTTGGATTCGTATTCAGAAAACTTGGGTACAAATCGAATCAGGGTGATTTGGGAGGGGGGTGACAGATTCGGACCCAAAACAAATTGGGGGTGTTTCAATTTGAGTACAAATCAAAATGAAAAAAATTGATTTTTGCATGCCCCAAAACCCTTTGAAAAATCCTATTATGTACTGTGAGATCTGTTTTTCATGAGCACTCGGATATGAAGATGAGTTATTTTGTGTATGATTTTGTGTCTCTATTGAGACACAGAAAAATCCAGAGTTCCACTGCAAAGCACAAGAAGTGATTTTTACCAGTTTCTCCCACCAGAAGTACTCTTTCACACATAAAAATATGCCCCTGAGGCATGCATGACTGTTGGGGACATATTATTGAGTGCTAACAAGACCTTCTAGGAAAGGAGATATTGGCAAAAATTGCCACCCCCAAACCCCCATTGCTCACATTGGGACTCTGGATTACTAACAGCTGCTGAGGCTGTTTTCAGGCACCAACTCTGCAAGGTTAGTGAGGATGTTGTCCCCTATAGTTCTGTTTCCCCTTCCAAAGCACTAGTTTTATTGTCAAAACTGCAGTAACATTTCAAGCAACAGGAGGAGACAAGTGGATTTTAAAAGGGTTGCATCTCACTATACTGCAACAGTTACTTTGTTTTCTTTTAAACATTTAAGGAAACATATACAAGAATCCCCTCCAGAACCATATAGAATGAGAGAAATTGTAGAGCATGAGCTCCTATGGGATTCACCACATTTCCTATAATTAATTTTAGCCAACTGCTATGTATTATTTAACTTTTCTCACATTATCTGATTATTATTTTTAACAAGTACACTTGCTGTATTCCCATCCCAATTGTATTTCACTTGTCAAAAGAAACAGCTTATTGTATGTATCTCTGTGTATTTGGGTGAAAGATGGTGAAACTCCATAATTTTCTTTCTACCTTCCTTCAAACAGCTTTGCTTTTCTTCCTTCCCACAAACTGTCCCCAGGGCCAGCCTTCAGTTTCAAAATGCAATCCGCTGTATAGAAACAGTGAGATACACAGTGCTGCAAATAAATTATTTTTGCATCAACTTCATGTCAAAACCCACAGTGGTTGCCTTTGGTCTCTCTTACAAATCTTGTTCATTTTATATAGCAGTGTAAGTTCACACCAGGAGAAACAGGACAGGCACAGGAGTCATCCTGAGCGTTCCCCTCCTGTCTTGTGCTAGTGTATATTTGCTGCCCAGGCTGCTAGTCAGTCTCTGTGACTGATAGAACAGGGCATCATCCCCACCAGGAAATTCCTCCTTGGACTAAAAGTAAAGTTGTGCCGTCAAGTCAGTGTCAACTCCTGGTGACCAGAGAGCCCTGTGGTTGTCTTTGGTAGAATAAAGGAGGGGTTTACTATTGCCTCCTCCTGCACAGTGTGAAATGATGCCTTTCAGCATCTTCCTATATCGCTGCTGCCTGATATAGGTGTTTCCCATACACTGAGATTCATACCAGCAAAGAATAAAACCAGCAACCTCTTGTTCCCCAGGTAAGTTACTTCCCTGCTGTTCCATTAGGTGGCTCCCTTCTTAGACTAATGCTGGGATATTATGATGCCTTGGAGTGGCTGCAAAGAGCCTATTTGGGCCAAAAGTATAAAATGTCACTGCTTTGGTTGCCCCATTCCTCTGAAGGGGAAGACATTCCAGGGGTTTGCAGCACACTTTGGATTTTGGTTTCCCTTAAAAGAAGTTTCACTGCAGACTTATGGCATCTTTGATAAATTTTATTTCTTTACAACAATATACAGGTTGAGCATTGGATAAGTTGAAAGACAGCAGGTCATTCTTAGAAATGAACAACAGATTGCACCAGTTTCAAATAGAATGGCCCCTTCATTTATTCATTCATTTGTCCAGTTTTTATATCGCCTTACATAAGACATTCCAAGGTGGTTTACAAAAGTTAAAATACAATAAAATTCAATAAAACAACATTTCAAACCTTAAAATCAGTTAAGCTGTGAAAACCATAAAATGCAAAAACCATAAAAAGCACACACAGAAGCAGGAAAGCATCTAAGGTGCTGCAGTTCCTGGCTGGCTACAACTAATCCATTCTAAAATCTCTGGCTTCTGTCCCACAGCAGCTTGCCTGTACTTTTCACACTGGCTTCACACAAACCCACATCATGCAGGAGAGGCGGGGAAAGGGACTGAGTGATGTAACCTTCAGTCCTTCCTTTCAGGTAGCTCCTTCATGCTTTTTGCCAGACCCATCACGTTGGCACTCATTCAGAATAAACAGAGCCATTCAAAAACATCATCTGGGCCTCTTCACCCATCAGCCAGTGATTAACAATAAAAGAATGCCAGCCAGTTAACAAATTGCCATTTTTTACAGTATGAATGAATGTGTTGGATACATACATACATACAAATTGAGGCTGATTGCACAGCTTAAAAGTGGGTAGGACAAGTGTCCTTCCCGGGTTTAGGAACTGTGTGAGCTCCCAATTTTCAGTTGTGTGGGAGTGAACAACTAGGTAGGAAGCAATGGTGGCTGGGGGTTGCTGGGACTGGGGTGGGGAGGGGCATTAGGCAGGCCACTAGGCAGGGCAGGTGATGGGTGGAGCCACAGGTAGTGGTTTTTAAATTTTAAAAATTAGATTTAAAAAATTATTTTCCTTCCAACAGAATCCATTCCTTCTCTACATACACCACACCCACATGGAAAGCAACTTCTGCAATTATTTGAAAAGCAGTATGGATATGCATCAGAAATCCATGCATATGCCCTAAAAGAACTTTCTGGCTTCTTATACCAGTTCCTACTCTAATTAGTCCGGTCTTACAGTTTGCTTTTCCTTCCAATGTGGAATAGGCCATAATGTTTTGCATACAGATCAGATCAGAGAGCAAAGGAAAGAGAAATCAAGCAAACACAAATAAGAAGTCAGCAAAAGATCAGACTTACCAACACGTAGCCTACCAGCCTACCTGCTCTGTAACCAAAATGGTGATTGGATTCTTCCGAGTAGCTTAAAGAAAAAAACTTCCCCACCCTCTGAGCACTCTGATTGGTTGTCTGAGGAGTCAGTCAGCCTAGTCCCTCTTTGATTGGTTCATAGGGAGGCCCTAGGACTGCACTTTGCAAAAACATAAGTGAGCTTTCTTATAGACTTCTGCCTTATTAATACTAATATTTTAAAAGATCTGGGGCTTTTCATTTGTGTTATTGTCACCCACCCTCACAACTCTTAAAGCAGCAGCAGGCTGCAGGCAAGAGCGGCAGTGAACATTAGAGGAAGGCAGTTGGCACAGAAAATTGAAGCAAAGACAACATGGTTAACTAAAAAATTTAAGGTGAGCACCACCCAGTTTGCCCATAGATAAGTTCTGCCCCTGGTAGGAGGAGGGAGAAGATATTGTGTGGAAGACAGGAGCTGAGTAGAACAGCACCATCCTACCTAACTTTCATACCCAGCATTTAACCAAGGTAAGAGGAAACGCTGCCCTTCACAGCTCCTTCTCCCACACAATCAGTTCTCCCTCTTCCTACCTAGTCGTTTGCTCCCACGAAACCAAAAATTGGTAGCGCACACAGCTCCTACACCTGGGGAGGACACTTGTCCTACCCAGCTTCTGGTTGTGTGAACAGTCTCTGTATGTTACAAATATATATATCAGTTTACAAAAATAATGGAACATGGGCTAACTCAAAGCCTTTCTTTTGCTAATTTTCTATTGTACATGAACTAAAAGAAATGATTATGGAATGTAGTCATAAAATTAACAAAGAGGTTTGACCTGATTAACCAGGATTTGGAGGGACTTCCATTTTCATTGCATAGGCTACCTTAATTGAGGGCTTCTTCTAAGAAGTACTGCATTGCTTACAGTTATCATGTGAATTTCAGAGGGTAGGCTTAAATGTTCCTTAGGAGTATATGGGTTCCCTTTCAGGCTAGAAGGAAAACAGGAAGCACAGCAAGTCAAGTGAACAGTACAACATATATTTGGTTTACAGCATCATAGAACAATAGCAATATGTAGAACCTTCTTTTCTAGTATGTATGACTTCATTCTGACACAAAGGGCATCAGTAATACCCAGGTAAGAAGGGGTCGGCTTGAATTATATGTGAAGCCATCCTGTCTATGACATGATTATGGATGTGCAATAGCATGTCCCACCTTCCCATTCTCTCTCCTGGTGTGCATTTCTCTTCTAATTGTGTGTATTAGAACCACCATTGCCTGAGAAGAACAAAGTCACATTCTGTGCTTTTAGAAGAAGGGAATCATGCAATAGGCAGAACGTTTTGGATGTACTAGGACTATTAATACATCCCTGTTCCGGGCTCCCTTCAGCCACAGCATAGCATCCTACCAGTGGTTTTGTTGGTTTCAACTTTGTTTTTATTTTAGATTGTGAGCCCTTTGGGGACACAGAACCATCATATTGTTATAACTTTTTCTATGTAAACTGCTTTGCAAACTTTTTGTTGAAAAGAAGTATACGTACAAAAGTAATCCAATGTAGAGTGCATTGCAGTAGTGAAGCCTGGAAATTACTAGCATATGCACCACTGTTCTAAGGTAATTTATCTCGAGAAATGTAGCTGGCCTGTCAGCCAAAGCTGATAGAAAGCACCTCTGGCCACTGCCTCAAGCTGAGACACAAGGAAGAGGTTTGGGTACAAAAGCACTCCCAGACTGAGTACCTGTTTCTTCTGGAAATGTGTGACCCCCATCCAGATATGGCAGATCAATATTGTCTCCTGAATTACAACACCGTGTGATATCATGTGATATCTTATTTGGATCCAATCTCAGTTTGTTATCCCTCATCCAGTCCATTACTGCCACCAGGTAAGGATTTAAAGAGATTATGCTTTCTCCTGATGATGTTGACATGGAGAAACAGATTTGGGTGTCATTGGCATACTGATAACAACCTGCACCAAATCTCCTGAGGTTTCATGTAGATGTTAAAAATCTCCCAGTGGTTTCATGTAGATGTTAAAAAAATTGGAGATAAAATGAAGCCCTATGGGACTCCATACAGTCACTCTCACTTTGAAGAGCAACAATCTCCAAGTGACACCATCTGGAATCTACACAAGAGGTAGGAGCAGAACCACTGCAAAGCAGTGCCTCCCACTCCCAACTCCTCAGGGGTGGAAGACTCTGGAATGTGCTCCCTGCTGAAATAAGAGCCTCACCATTTCTGACAACTTTTATAAGGTCTCTAAAGTCACATTTATTCACCCGTTTTTTTTAAACTAAGCTTGTGGTTTTAAATTGTTTTAAAGTTTAAATTTATGTTTTAAATTGTTTTATGTTGCTGTAAACCAGGCAGAGACAGAAGTTTGGGGCAGTGTACAAATATAATAAAATAGATAAATAAATAAAATTGTGTCAATGTTTTCTTTGATATCTGCTTCATATTTATTGGCCTACGCACTTAGGCTGGGGTCTACTTTAGGTGCCTTGGCCAAGCCAGTGAAATTTTTAACAGTTTTTATTAAAGAACAAGATGTTAGACTTCCCTTATCACAAATGGCTTATGAAATTATCTTCACTTTCAAAACATGTTGGTCATGCAGCATGGAGAAATACAAATTGAATACAATTTGTATTTCTGTTTGAGAAATACAAATTGAAACCTCTCCACTCTATGTGGAAATAGTAACTGGACCATAGTAAATGTTCTCAGACTTAGTAGATGATCATTCAGTTATAACCAATGATAGAACTTTAGACGTCTAGCTCAAATCTGTGTTGCACAGACATTCTAGAATGATCATGCTATATAAGAATCAGTTAAATACTTAGAAATAAATGCTTTTATTTTGGCCTTATTCCATTACACAACAGGGCCTTGTTTTTATTGTGATTTATTCACAGTACTTTCAGACTTTTACAGAACTTGTCACTATTGGAACATTGCCATTAGAACAGCAGGTGTCTAAGGAATTATGAAGTGTAGTAATTTGTACTCTGTCTATAACCATGAGTAAAAGCGTTCCACAGCCATAAAGCCCTGACTTTAACAGAGGTGATTAAAGTGTGATGTCTTTGACTTTATTATTATAAGCTATTTACTTCAAGATGGAGAACTGACGAAAGTAGGAAAATTACAGAACAAAAGCTACTTTTATCAAAGGGATTAATGGAAAAGGCATTCTTGGTTTAAGGCTCCCAGTTTGGCATGAGAGGGTGGAAAAATACCGAGAAGTTATTGTATAGCATTATTTAAAAGAATATACACACAACCACACTAATGTAAAATATACTGGACTGGATTTTTTTAATAATATGGAAATCTCTTGAATAAAGTTTGATGAGACCCATCTCCTGCTATTAGTAAAATGTTATTAGTAACCTACAGCATGAGACCCAGAGGCAGAGCTACAATTGAGTGGACGTTCACCACCAGCGGGGTCACTCGTCTGCTGCCTGCCTCCATCCCACTGCTAAAGATGTGCAGGAATTGGATTTTGAAATTCTATTTGAACTTGAATCGAATCACAAAATATTCAAGTCAATTCATTGAAACAGCAGCCATTGCCAGCTGTTTTGATGAATTAACTCAAAATGATTTGAGTGATTTGAGTGATTCTGCCATAGGGAACAATGGGATACTCACATTGTTCCCCATGGGTAGGTCCTAGGGACACCAAAGTGGGATGGGTGGTAGGGCATGATGGGTGCTACCCAACCCACAAAAGAAATGGGCAAGTAGGCTTTTTTAAAAAAGTAACCTCCCCCCACACCCATATGATCCTACAGGGTTTGGGGGAAAGGTTAAAATATTTAATCACCCACTTGCTCATTTATTTTGTGGGATGGGCAAAGTAGCACCCATCATGATGTTCCACCCAACCCACTGTGCTGTCCCTATGGGCAAAAAAACAGACTACATAAATATTGCAACCCTGCCTTGAAAAACACTGCAGAACAGAAGCATACAGTAACAGTACCTCCCAACACAGAACAGCACATTTTGCCAAACATAGTCCAAAAATGGCCAAAAAAGATTCACTTACCCAGAGTCCACTGCCAGCCACAGTGCCTGTACTGCAATAAAATCATTGGCACAAGTTGCTCTCTCACAAACAATTATTATTCCTTACTTCCCAGCATTGCAACAGCTTCCACAGCAGCATCCTTAGCACTAGCTAGCATAGTCATAAGCTCAACTACAGCAACATCTTCAGACACATTTTGACTGAGTGAGTATACCTTGCAATGCAGAATGCAGATTGCAGAGCAGACAAGAGCAGTGAGTGAAGCACAAGTTAGTCCAGACATGGAGCTCATCTCACAGCAATCACCAAGAACATATCACACATAGAGAGAACATATCACACAGCTGAGTGTGCCACACACTCTCTCTGTGTGTGCCATACACAGTGCTATTTATAGCACTGTAATGCATACACAGGCTCTAGAAAAATTAAATCCTCTAAATAAAGAAGAAGGTTTTATTGGGGGGGCATTTTTTTAGGGGAGCAAGCAACAATGGGATAAGTCAAAGGGAAGGGAAGGGGAAGGGTGGGGGATTACTGTGGCCTCTCTAACTGAAACCCACCCCTCCTGTCCTACAGTCCTACTAGTACCTAATTCCTCCCTTCACCCAACTAGGCCCTGTTTGAAGAACTCTAAGAGGTCGGTCTCACGATCAGTGAGACCCGGTTTTGCTGGTTTTGCAGGGAAAGCAGACGAGCAGGTCGGAAGCCCTGGGCAGCCGGATCAGCCACTCACACGATTGCCGGCTCCGTGGTGGAGCCGGCGGGGGCTGGGGAGTTCAGGGGCCCCGTGGCCCCTGGAAGCTTCAGTATGCCCTGTGTGAGCACACAGGGCATACTGGGGAGACCCCTGAGCTGGGAGACTGCTTTTCAGCCTCCCTCTGGGGATCTACTCGTGAGCAGTGGTGGCGCAGAGTCGTGCTGCGGCTACTCACGATCCCACAAAATGGTTTAAGGGGTGGGCTACTTGAGCGGGTTACCCACTCAAGAACCACCGGGTTTGGAGCTGAGCCCGGTGGTTCACACGATTGTAGGAAATCTACAATCTACAATCTGATTTTCTACAATCGTGTGAATAGCCTCTAAGTCCTATAACCTGACCAAGGTGGGGTCACCTTCTTGTATTTTCTCCTGGGGGCTTCTGGCATCATCGACTGGAGTCTGCCAGATGTTACTCTCAGAGGCACTCTTGGTCTGAGCAGACACCAGGATTCTATAGCTGGGGGGGCAGGTGGACACCAGTCAGGGCACCCACCCACCCAAAAAATCAAAACAAAACAAAAACCCTGGAAAAGGGGAAATAAAGAGAGCTTGGCAGGTGGGGCACTAGGTGGAATTCAACACATGAGCCTACAAAAGTAAAAAAAAATGAAGTGCAATAGCACACAGCAGCAGCAAAGGTGAAGTTTGGGGCTGCAAAATAATAAATAAATTTAAAAAATCAGCAGAACACCCCAGTTATTAAAGCCACTGGGGTCTGGCTACAAGGAATAAGAAAACAAATCCTGCTGGTACAATTTTATTTTAAAAAGAAAGAAAAATAAGCTGTTGGGTTTGCAAAGAAATAAAAAACAGATAAGCCACAGGCCACCACCAGTGCTGAGCTACTGCTCTCTCTCTCTCTCCCCCCCCCCTCTGATCTTTCTTCTTTCCTGAGGCACAAAATGGCTCTCTGTTTCTCTGCCTCCAAGTAATCCCCTTAAATATATTTTGAAAATCCCTCCTTTGGCTCCCTCTTCCTTTCTGCCTCCATCCTGCCAATATGGCCACAGTTGCCTGTGACAACACTTGATTTGTATGATAACAAGCCAACCAATTGGAAGCCAGTGCCAGAAAACCAATCAGCAATGGGGAAACACAGAAACAAAATGGTGCTCAAATCACTTGAATTGATTTGAGATCTAGTCATGGTCAATTCAATTGAAACTTGAATCAGGCCCTTTATTCTAAGCGTGATTCAATTCATTTCAGTTTGAATAATTCAAAACAGCCCGATTTGAGCTAAAATCAATTTGACTTTACTTGATTTGCACATCTCTACCTGCTGCCCCTCTCCCTCTCATCCCCCAGTTCCTTGCCAGCTTGCTACCTCTGTGACAGCTCCTAAACTTTGAGGAGCTGTAGCAACAGCTTCTAAGCTTTGTCTGGCTGCTAACACTATAAAGATATCACAGCTTGATGCCTGCCACTGGGCTGTGACATTTTTATAGTGTGCAACAGCTGAGAAAAGCTTAGGAACTGTTGAGGTTCCAACAGAGAAGGCAAGATGGCAGGGAACCGGGTGGGGGGAACAAGAGGGAGAGGGGCAGAAGGTGAGATGAGCAGCCTAGACAGTTGAGAATATGGAGGCCCAGTGGAAGAGGTAATCTGCCACAGAGGCGGCTTTGGGGCCAGAGCCTGGTCCTTGGATGGTGAAGCAGGAAGTGGGCTGGTGATGTGACTGTGGTGGCAGCCACAGCCACGTTTAAAACACAGAACACCATCAAACCGCTATGCCACTGATGAGAACAATGTTTTTTGGTGGTTTGTTGTTGTTGTTGTTGTTGCAAAAGCTCTTAAACACCACAAGCAGCAATTGCAGATATAGGAATGGTTCGATGCAATGAATGGCACCTGGTTTGGCAGATCTAGACCAAGTGGAACTCATCCTCTCCTCTCCTCATTATTTGATCAAGCCATAATTTGCTGGAAAGTGACAAACTATAGTTTGCACAAATCTTCCAAATCAGGATTGCAAGCCGGGATCAAATGTGGAAGGCTCACACAAACCACCAATTGCTGGTTTGGATGCAAGGGAAAAAAGGAGGCGGAGGGATCCATGGTATCACAAGGAGAAAATCAAAAACAAACCGTGAACAGAATTATCTAATAGGCAATTAAATAGAAATATGTTTTAATCATATAACATACTAGACATGATATAAAATATGCCCCAAACCAGTATATATGCAAAAAGTGTATGACTGAAATAAGCTATACACAAACCAGCCAGGTAAACATCTACAGACAGCACATATGAATGAGTGAATACAATACACATAGACAAATGGTAAGTAGTAAACTCCCAGAATCTAGTGGAAGCAAAACAACAACAACCCAACAACCAGAAGTTGGCATCAATATGTGGCTCTAAATTAGCTCACATTCCCAATAGCAGCTCTTGTTGTTCTCCCGGTATAAATACATGCATCCAGTATGTTCATAAAACATAAGAGCAGAAAGATGAAAGCAAAACAGTCTACTGTGTCTGATGATTGGGAGCGATGATAAGGGATACTCGGTTTGGATGCAAGAGCAGACTACAGTTTGACCAAACTATAAAATTACTCATTAAGTCAAGTACTGGATGGGGTGTGTGTGAAAAGGGGAATGCATGAGAACATTATATATGAACCATCGCATAAAATAAACTTATGGTAGAAATGAGACCATTCTTCAAACTATGTTTTGCTGTCCAAATGATTTGCAACAAGTTAATGCCCACAATGATGCTAAGGAGGTGTTCCTTCTTATAGCAATCCACCAGCGTCCTGATGACAATTATAGCTCAAGACTTTTTGTCAGGAAGAGAATTGTGAGTTACTGCTTCCCCAACCCCTTCCATGATCCTGCAGTCTGGCCTTCTTATCTTGCTTCCTGATATTACCTGTGTGAATTGAAAGTGGACTATATGGACCGTATGGACAGCACACTGGGCAAGACAGTTAGGGATCAGCATTATTATTACCAAAATCACCAGAGGATCTATGCACAATGCTGGTGGAGAGAATTCTACCAGGATACCTATGGCATTTCTGAGCCAGAATTACACATTTCATTGAGCTGAATGAAATGTGGCCTGTATGGGCACTATATGGGCACTTCTTTCAACTAAGAAAGCTGATGTTTTATTACTGAAGGTATCATTTGCTCAGATATTGACCTCAGTGTAAATAAAAACTATAATGCTAATTGCTCCTATATTTGTATACAAATATTGACCTGAAACAATCTATCCTCTCTGGACAAAGCACCATACCTCAGTATCCGTTGAGGTAATAGAGGCTGAGTCTTGTGATACTATCTGGGATATCTTTGAGCTTGTTGAGGCTGATGATGTGGACCAGGATTCTCGCCACCATGGGCACAGCGACCTCTAGCCTGGACCCTTGTCCCTCCTGGCTTGTTAGGGCTGCGAGAGGGAATGTTCTCTCCTGGCTTCGGGGGACGGTTAATTCCTCTCTTCAGGAGGGGTTTGGTCCATCAGCACTTAAAGAGGCAGTGGTCTACTCTCTTCTGAAGAAGCCTTCTCTCAACCCTGATAATCCGGATAACTATCATCTGATCTTCAATCTTTCTTTTCCTGGTAAGATTCTGGAGAAGGTGATTTGTGCTCAGTTGATGAGAGTCCTGGAGGAAACCGATTTCCTGGATCCTTGCCAGCCAGGTTTTAGGCCTCAGCACAGCACTGAAACAGCATTGGTCTTCCTCATGGATGACCTGTATTGTAACCTTGATATGGGAAGCACACCTCTCTTAGTTCTTCTTGATATTTCAGCAGCCTTCGATACCATCAACCATGTTAACCTTCTGGAGCACTTAAGTGGGCTTGGCTTTGGGGGCACTATTATCCAGTGGTTCTGATCCTATCTCACTGGGTGATTCCAGTCGGTGTTGATTGGGGGTGAGTGTTCTGCACCCTGGCCCATTTCTTGTAGGGTTCCACAGGGCTCAGCCCATGCTCACATTCTCTTTAACATCTACATGAAGCCACTGGGCCTGGTCATCCATTGGTTTGGGGTAAGTTTTCATCAATATATATTTATTTTATTTATTTTACACATTTTTATACCACCCAAAACTTACGTCTCTGGGTGGTTTTATGCTGATGATACTGATGATACTATGCTGATGATACTGAGCTTGATATCTCTACCCCTGGCCAAACAGGTGATGCCGTCCATGTGCTGGCTCAGTGCCTAGAGACTGACAAGACCTGGATGGGCCAAAACAAGCTCCGGCTCAATCCCTCCAAGACCAAGTGGCTCTTGTTTGGTTTGCGATCTGGCCAATTGCTGTGTGTGAGTTTATCTCTTGAAGGGTTGTACTTCCCTTGAGACAGTTCGTGATCTGGGGGTCCTTCTGGATTTGTGGCTCCTGCTTGAACAGCAGGTGGAGGCCGTGGCCAGAGTTGCCTTTGCCCTGCTTCGGCTGGTTCACTAGTTATGGCCTTTTCTTGACCACCAGACCCTGGCAACAGTAACTCATGCCTTTTATCATTCATTCATTCATTCATTCATTCAATTTTTATACCGCCCTTCTAAAATGTCTCAGGGCAGTTTACAAATAAAATATAAACCATTAAAACCAATAACAGTTAAAACAGAAATATAAATATGAACACCAATTAACAATTAAAACATCTTAAAAAACAATTAAACTATCAGAACAATTAAAACCCTGAAAACCAGGTTAGCATTAAAACAATTAAAACTAATTAAAAACCCTTAAAGGATGCTATCGAACACTGATGAGAGATCCAGAAGAACCAGCAGAGTCACACTCCCTCTGTCGATTCCCCGGTAAAGGTCATCCAACAGGCCAACCAAGGTTGTCTAAACCCCATTGCCAGCTCTTTGTTATCTCTCCTTTGGATTACTGTAATGCGCTCTACCTAGGGTTGCCTTTGAAAATGATTTGGAAGCAGCAACTAGTCCAGAATTCAGTGGCCCACCTCCTTATGGGTGGCCATAGATATGATAGTTAATTAATTTTAATTTTAATGAATTGAATGTTTAATAGTTTTAACCTTTTAAATTTTAAATTGTTGTAATGTTTTAACCTTTTTATTTGTTTGTTTTATTGTGTTGCAAACCACCCAGAGACTTGTGTTTTGGGTGGTATACAAATATGTTAAATAAATAAAATCCAAGCCCCAATATTTTTATATGAGGGGGAATCTTTTATGGGGGGAAAATGTCTTGTTGCATCCCCTGTAATTTCCTGCTGGATCCGCCCCTGGTGGTGGGGATCATAATGATGAAGACGTTTTCTTAGATACCCAGGGCCTAAGCTTAGTCTCTGGGTGGTTTGTACATTGTCCAGAAACTCCAGTTGGTATAGAATGTGGCGGCCAGGTTGGTCTCTGGGTCATCTTAGAGACACCACATCACTCCTTTGCTGAAAGATCTACACTGGCTGCAAACAGGTTTCTAGGAAAAATACAAAGTGCTGCTGTTTGCAGCCAGTGTAGATCTTTCAGCAAAGGAGTGATGTGGTGTCTCTAAGATGACCCAGAGACCAACCTGGCCGCCACATTCTATACCAACTGGAGTTTCTGGACAATGTACAAAGGCAGCCCCACATAGAGCACATTGCAGAAGTCAAGTCTGGAGGTTACCAGCATATATATCACTGTTTTGCAGTCGTTTATCTCAAGAATCTGTCTGAGAGGTAGGAGCGGAACCACTGTAAAATAATGCCTCCCACCCCAAACACTCTCAGACTTCCAGAAGGATACTATGGTTGATAGTATCGAAAGCTGCCAAGAGATCCAAAAGGACCAACAGAGCCACACTTCCTCTATCAAATCCCAATTGGACATCATCCATCAGGTTGACCAAGGCAGTCTCCACCCCATAGCCTGCCCGAAAACCAGTTTGAAATGGGTCTAGATAATCAGTTTCCTCCAAGACTGTCTGGAGCTGAGAGGCCACCACCCTCTCAATTACCTTGCCCAGCCATGGGAGGTTGGAGACAGACCTATAATTGCTCAACTGAGGGATCTAATGCAGGTTTTTTAAGAATAGGTCTAATAATTGCCTCCTTAAGACAAGGAGGCATCCGGCCCTCCCTCAGAGAAATGTTTATGATTTCTACCAGGTCTTCTACCACAGCCTCCCTGCTAGATAGAACAAGCCATGTTGGACAAGGGTCAGGAGAACAAGTGGTAGGTCTCATTGGTCCAAGCAGCTTGTGCACATCCTCAGGAGTCACAAACTGAAACCGATCCAGTCGAACCACATAAGAGGAGTTGCCCGACACCATTAATTATGGTGTCTCCATCTAAGTCGGCCTGAATACAAGAGATTTTATCTGCAAAAAGACTCTTTAAACACATCACAGCAGGTAACTGATGGCTCCAAATCTGATTCAAGGAAGGGAGGGCACATACTAACCCCCTCACAACCCTGAACAGGTCCGCTGGAAGTGAACTCGCAGATGCATATGGGTAGAAAAGAACCGTTTCTTTGCCGCAAGTATTGCCTGAGCATATATCTTTAAATGTACTCTATGTCGTAATCTGTTGGATGATGATGATGATTAAATTAATTGTTATTGGTATTGTTGTTGTTCTTCTCCTAGAATCTTTGAAGGAGGCAGTATATAAGAAAATTTAAATAAATAAATAAATACCTTGACTGAGACTTGTTAGGATAAGTCCATAGGGACACATAACTAAAGGGCTCTTCCCCACTCCATTGCCACTAGCTCTGCAGGGAGCAAGACCAAAATGTGTTGAATAGTCTGTAAGATCATAAAGTCTATCTAGGGACTAATCATAAAAAAATAAATTAGGCAGGTATAGTAAACAGACCGCTAGGGAGTACCTAGCCATATGATTATCATTCAGTGTGAAGCACTGAAATTCTCATGAGTATAAGTACCATTGTAGGTAAAACAAAATTGTTTTATTACTATATTTGGCTTTGAAGGGAAATGTTGTTATGAGGTGAAAATCAAACAGAGCAAAGTGGAAGGCACTTGAAGTAAATGCAAAGACTCATTGAAATTCATCCAAGTTAAGCCTAAACAGGGAGCAGTGCAGTAGAGCTATTAGCTGTCATTAAGTGGGAATTTAAAAAGCAGGATAAGCAAAAGTAAAATGTAGAATGTTTCCAAAAATGAGTTGAAGGTGAATAGAATAGAAGACCTTCTGATGGCTCCATTTAATTATATTATGGGAGCAAAAGGATCACAGAAATGAAACAGATAGTTTCATTTCAGAATTGCCGAGCTATAGTTAATACATACTGATCATTTCTTTTAAAAGCAAACTAATCAGCCATGATGCTTTTAAAGCATGCTACTAGGCTATAAGTGGAAGTGGACATTTTTGCTGATGTCATAGGACTGAGGAACATTGCTGCACTCGGAGCATATTGGGTTAGTATGCAGGGATACAGTACTATGATGCAACAGATTTGGTGAGTCATATATCCATCTAGTGATTCCCAGCTTTTTGTACCCATGGGCACTTTCTCTGGATTAATGCTGGAGACACAGTTTTATTCATATGCATTTTTTCAAAAAGTCCCAAGAATAATGATGGGCCAGAATCTTCCCTGTAACCACTTAATATTTGCCCCTGGTAAATCACTCTTCCCTTTGCCCAGTCAACCATGTCTCAGGGTTGATCACGCTTTTTGAGCAATTGCGATTGTATACATGAGTAATGGCTGTCACGCCCGCAAGGCAACACACAACAAAAACCAGCTTCCCCAACAGAAGGACGTACCTGCGCTTGGTCAGGGGGAAATGGGTGGCTGGGATTGGTTGTGAAAGGGTTTGCTATGTAAACAAGGAGGCTCTCCACATGAGTAGTGTGGAGAGCCCGATGGGGTTAGGTGGAGAGAGCGGATCAAGCCCGCTCTGCCCACACATGAGCGGCTAGTCCCCTTTGGACAGTCGGATCAGCTGCCCACAATTACCAGCTTTGTCACAGAGCTGGTGGAGATTGTGGGCCACCCAGCCCCCGGAAGTCTCAGGATGCCCCACATGAGTGTGAGGGGCATTCTGGGGAGACCCCCGTGCTGGGAGGCTTGTTGAAGCCTCACTGTTGGGGGTCTCCTCATGAGTATCCACGGCACAGAGCCGCACCATGACAACTCACAATCAGGTAAACGGGGTTAGCTGAGCGCTCACCCTGCTAACCTCATTTAAGGGTGGGGGTATTTAGTGTGGTTTGCTGCTAGGAGCCATGTGGCTCCTGTTGCAGCACATGACCACTTGAAAGCGGGCTGGGTTCCCTTATCCCATTTTCCAGCTGTTGTGGGTATAGCCCCAAGGGCTGCTTGTGTACAGGCTGCTTCTTCTTAAACATATTTTTTCCTCCTGTTTAGGTTTCCCACACTCACAGTACTCTGTCCTCCTGCTCCATGGGTCATCCAGCCTATTTCCCTCAGCCAAGCCAGCAACTTCACCTCTTGGTTTGAGGCAGGTGCAGCTGCTAACTGAGTAAAGTTAGTTAGCAAACTGCTAACTATGGATGTGCACAAAACTGTTTTGCCCAGTTTAGTTTGAATCCAAACAAGACTGGGTGTGTTTGATTTTGTGCACCCCCAAACATCCCCAAACAACCCCTGATTTTGTTCTGGTTCTGGCGTTTGAAGTTTTTTTAAAGTCCAAAAACTCACCGCCTCCTTCTCCAGGGCTTCTCCGCAGCTGCAGGGGTATGTGTCCTCTTGAGGTTCCTCCTCCCCCCACCAGCCCTCAGTTTGTTACAAACGGCTCCAGGTTTGGGCAGTTTTCCGCCTGTTCTGGGCCTGTCCTGCATGGCGGCAGCCATCTTGGATGCCGCCGCACGTGCCCAATGAGCTTCTGTGTGGCCTGGATCCAGCCATCTAAGGATAACTGAAGGTGACAAATGGAGTTGGGGGTGGGGTCTGTGAGTCCATTTTTCCCTTTAACTGTAGTTCCCTGGGTTTGGATGTTTGGTTAGTGAAACTGGAGGTGAAGGGACCTCCAGTTTCGTATTTCATCTGAACCTGAACTTACTCTCTCCATCAAAACATCATGGTTCATTGTTGGTGTTCATTGCTGTCCCAATGGATATAGAGCTGAGGATACATCTAGTATAATGGCACACAGTCTGGTAATGCCATGAGGTGCTAGATCAGGGTTTCTCAACGTGTGGGTCCCCAGATGTTATTGGACTTCAACTCCCATAATCCCCAGCCCCAGTGGCCTTTGGTTGGGAATTAAGGGATTTGAAGTCCAATTACATCTGGGGACCCACACGTTGAGAAACCCTGTGCTAGATGTTTCTGGTATTGTATAACCTTAAGCAGGTTTTTAAGCCTTTAAACCTGAGAAGCCCCATTCTATGGCTTCTTGTTTGAGGCAAGCCTTGCCTCACTATCAAGTTGTCCTTGTTCTTGGTGTGGTGATTCTTGATTATTTGTTGGTCTGCTCAGATCAACCTCCGGCATGTTTCTGACCCTGGCTACTGATTTAATTTCTCATCCTTGCCTGTTTTTTCTGACTCTTCCAGTCCCAGTTCCAAGCCCTGCACCACATAGCAGCTGCTGCCCACAGCTCAGCCCTGACAGATAATCTTTGAACTCAACAAATATTACAGATTCTATAGTATTTATTGCACACTTTCTAAAACTCTGGTGTATCGTTTTGTAGCTTTGGGCCAGAGGGCTCCAAGTTCTGTCTTCATTAGCCAAGCAGCAAATTGCACAGTATGGAGACACAAAAATTGTGGTTTTATTAATCAATCCTTTCATTAATTTAAAAGGAAGAAGAATAAAAATAGTATGCTTTCTGTCATAATGTAAAACTTTACTAGGTCAGGAATAAAATTAGCATGTCACAGATAACAATGGAAATTGCTGTGGGAAGATCAGTTCCACTTTAATAAAGTACACAGTCCAGTGGCCATTATTTTCAGATGCCTGAAAGGAAATGAAGGTGGAAATGAGGGACATTCTTGGGCACAGAGATCAGGTAGTGGAAGATTAGGAAGTAACACTTCTTGCATTGCATTCTTATTCATAGCACAGACACAATGAATGTTCTAGCTACCTTTTTCATACCAACTGCCAAACTACGATACCATTTAATACAGGTTTTTAATTTCTTTTTAAAAGTTTGTTTTAAAACCAAGGAAAATTGGCAAGAATTTTAAACAATGATAAATATTGATAAACAATGATAAATATTTGTTGCAAAGCATGGGGCGGGGGGGGGGGGCAGGGCATGACACAACAATTTGGCTGACTGTAGGCTACACTTCTTTTCTATTTTAGCCATCTATGGAAGAGAGTAGATCCCTGAACTGAGCGAGAAGCACCTTTTAAAATGGTGTCATTCTTATATTTTGCAGGGGGGAAGCATCCTCTGTTCTTTCCAATACAGCATCCTGCTTTATAGCTGCTTCCTTCATAAACACAAAGCAATGTTATGTTTGTTTAAGTAAAGGTTTATTCAGAAAACAACTCCATTTTCTTCTTCTCCTTTCCCTCCCTTTTTCCTGGGACAAACTTCTCAACAACAAAACATAAAAGATACTGGATAGAATACACTGGATAGAATACACACCTCTCCCCTTTATGATAACCAGATCTGTATTGATTTAAAATTCATTTATAAAGTCTTGAAGTCTTTCAGGTGGTCTCCTGTCACACACACATCTAATTTTTTGGTTCTCTGGGACAGGAGCTGTTAGTGATATGCTTTCTGGTAAATAGGATTGTCCATCACTTTCATCAGCCTCCACTGTGAGGCAAAAACTAGAGGTAAGAGCAAACCAGTTACTCTCTTGAGACCAGACTCCCTTACCTCTTTTCTTAGAGTATGCATGCTGGAAAGTCTCAAACTGTTCCATTTCCCCCATCATCCAATATGACAGAATCTCCTCGAATTTCTATTATTTGTTCTGGTTTAGAATATCAGGAGCATCTTTATCACTTTTTAAGGTAGCTGTACCCAAACAAAGTTCCCCACCTGAAATATTCGCTGTTTTACACCCCGTTTCTGATCCACATACAATTTGTATTTTTGTTGCTTCTCTCTTACCCGATCACAGATCTCTGCATCCTCAGGATGAGATGGCATGGAAAGCCCTATCAGTTGTTGCCATTGGGTAGGTTTGGTGGTAGCTTTGCAGTTCAAAAGGTAATTCAGATTGAACTTCAAAAAGTGGAGTGAGGAGTAGATTGCTTCTTTCCAGGATTGTAGTAGCCAGTTGTAAACTTTATTTCACTAATCTGTTCATTCTTTCCACTAAGCCATTCCCTCAAGAATGATACAAGGAAAGAATATTGCATGGTTATGCAAATATTTCTCCATTTTAAATGAGGTAAGGAAATGGAAGAAGAGGACAAACAGCAGAAAAGTGGATGCACTCAATTACGACACGAATGAATGCACCACTGATAGACGGTAAAGGCCAAGTTGAAGACAGATCATCCTGGAGAGAATCTATCTATGTGATCGCCAAGAGTCGACACCGACTTGATGGCACTTAATCAATCAATCAATCAGTCAATCAATCAGTCAATCAATTCATCCATCAGTCAAATTGACAGTCTCCCATTGTCAGTCAATAGTTATTTAGGAAGCCCTTCACAAAAACTGCAACCATGAATTGGACCACCTTGTTTGTAGTAATGTGTCAGCAAATGAAACTTCTGGCCACCAGGAATAATAATCCACGATCACTACAACAAATCTTTGGTTTGTGGGTTGGTTATAAAAAGGACCCATAATATCCAGAGCAAGTTTTTCCCAGGGACTATTGGGATACTCTAATGGAGTCAAGGGGGTGGTAACAGTCTTCTGTGTCATAAGCCATACAGTACCTGATCATATCTTCAATATGTTTATCCATACCTGGTGACCATAAACTTTCTCTGATTTGATAGACTGAAAATTAGCTTTGCAGGATGCATCCCAGTTAAATGCTACATTATTATTATTATTTTTAATTTTTTTAAAAGATGCAATGAAGGAACTTTGGAGGCAAATTGTCTACAAATTTAGAGTAATACTCACAGAGCCCTAAAAATGATTGAAGTGCATCCTTGTTGTGTGGCTCTGGTGTTTTCTGAATAGCTTTCACCAAATCTGTTTGGGGATGTACGCCACTCTAAAATATTGTGTGCCCCAAGTACGTCACCAAGCATGTGCAAAACTGAAATCTCTCTGCAGAGATAGTAAGTCCGTGTTGTCTGAGTTTTCTTAAAACTTCTGTCAGTTTAGCATCATGCCCCTCATTGGTTTTGCCATATACTAAAATGTCATCCTGAAAGTAAGTGATTCCATCTGTAGTCCCAAAATTTGAATGCTTTGAAATACTGAGGCTTGAGAGGCTAATCCAAAGGGCAGTCTTTTGTATTGAAAAAGACCCTCTAGGGTAATGAAGGCTGTGCATTTGTGAGAACTTCAGAGCAGATGAATTTGATGTTAGGCTGAAGACAAGTCCAAAGTTGTGAACACCGAGGCCTCTTTCATAGTAAGCAGCATTGCATTTATATTGGGTAATGGATGATAATCCACTACCACATTGGAGTTAACATCTCTTAAATCTATGTACATTTAGAGCATACCATTTGAATTCCTCACAAGAACAATGGGAGATATGCATTCTGATGAGCCAGCAGGCTCTATGATGTCAGCATGCTGTAGTCTTAAGAGCTCCTCTCTAAGTGGTTGGCTCAATGCTATGGGTATGTTCCTCACTTTGTGTTGTCCAGGTATTGCATTTGCCTTCATCTGAATTTTATGTTTGGAATGTATGGCAGTGCCAGGAGTATCAGAAAAAGCATCTAAGAAATCAGCAGTCATATCAGCATATGGATGCTCCATCATCTGTAATATGGGTTCCATGATATTTGGGTCTAACACAATCCATAGATCTTTCTGATGTTTCCATTGCAATACTGAGACTCCTTCTTGTGATACATACACTTTCCTTTCTGCAGTATGTCATTTGTATTCCAGAACAGCAGTTATGTATCAATTTATGACAATAGGGGAACCACCATATCCCCATGGGTGGGTGTCTGAAGACTGCAGGTGCAGATCTGATGTAGTAAGGAGTTTCTTGCAAAGTATTTGGGAAATGACAGTGTACAGAGAACTAGAATCAGAAACTGTTAAGTTTGACTTGGCAATGTGGAGAAGCAGGCTCTAATTCTGTCACACTTAAAATGTTGTGGAAAGTGGTGCATCTGCCTCTTCATCATATAGAGAATCACCAATGGAGTGGACAGCAGACTTGCAAACCTTAGCAAAGGGTCCCCTTTTTTTACACCTATTGCAAGTGACCTTCCATGCAGGACAGTGAGCATAGGTAGTTCCTCCTTTCTTGTGCTGCTACTTTCTTGGGCAGTGCCATATAAGAAAATTGGGCTTGGATCAATTTAGATTGAACAGCCTGGATTTCAGGAGATTGGTTTTGGGCTACTAAAGAAAGTGATTTGGCTTAGGGAAGAGCATTTCCCACCCTACTAGCCAACTCTCTAACTTTATCCAAGGTAAGTTTCTGCTTCAACAGCAGTATTTTTATGCAGTTTGGAGCAGTTTGTTTTATAACAATCCGATCCCTGATCAGTTCATCAGTAAAGTTGGCAAACTCAGAGTTTACACTTAAGACATAAAATGCTGTGAAATATTGATCGATAGGTAGTTGGGATCTAGAATAGAACTTGTGACATTCAGCAATCACATTCAAAGTAGGGTTGATCTGCTCTTTAGAGCAGATTCATAAGGATTGGCATACCCTTCCAAGTTGATCACCTAATGGCGCAGCAGAGAAGCAACTTGCCTAGAGAGCAGGAGGCTGTTGGTTGAAATCCCCGCTGGTGTGTTTCCCAGAACATGGGAAACTCCTATATCAGCAGCAGTGATATAGGAAGGTGCTGAAAGGCATCATCTCATACTGCGTGGGAGGAGGCAATGGTAAACTACTCCTATATTCTACCAAAAAACCCACATGGCTCTGTGGTCACCAGTAGTCGACACTGACTCAATGGCACAATCTTTCCTTTCATTTTCATTTTCTAAGTTGGCAAGAAAGGGCAGGTGATTATATATTCTTTGGCCTTCAGTAACCAGGCAGTGAAGCAATACAGACTTCTGCTTTCCTGAAATAAAACCAGTGCTCTATATAGTGATGTGGTAATTGTAGAAATAGAACCTCCATTTTTCCAGGGAAGAGGAGGTTCTCCTGGGGTGAACAAGAAAAAAAAAGGTAGTGATGGGATCTGAGCCATGCTGCAGTGGACATCCAGGGTACAATAGAGTCCAGGATTGCTGAAGAAAAAGTACCTCCTTGGATTGTGCAGGTCAGGAAGCTGGAAAAACAATCAGCAACAGCAATAGTAGAAAGCAGTTCAGGAATATAGATACAGTAATGCAATGAAATGAAGATGTAGTAATTTTTACATGCTCTGCAGGCACACATGCTTAGCTGGTTCAAAAGCTCATCGCCAGTTGTTTTATAGCTGCTTCCCTCATAAACACAAAGCAATGTCATGTTTATTTAACTAAAGGTTTATTCTGAAAACAACTCCATTTCCTCCTTTTCCTCTCCCTCCCTTCCGATTCCACTAGGGTTATGCGAGCCAGCTCAATTCAAACTGTGGTTCGAATCAAACCAGCCCAGTTTGGGTGGTCTGATTTTGAACCAGCCCAGCCCCCCAAAGTGGGATGCCAGTATGAGTTTGGACTGGACCAGCCGGGTTCAATCCAAACCAGTTTGGATTGGTTCAGGGGTATATGGATCAAGGAGAATCTGGTTAGAATTCCCCTTTCCCAGTGAAGGGGCAAGGGTGGCTTCCCTAAGCCTAGAAGGGGTGGGAGGGGAGCCTGTAGTACTTAAAAAAGTGGCGGGGGGCAGGGGGCTGCTCCCCCCCCACTCCCATCAGCCTCCCCCAGAATAGCCAGGGCCGGTGGCAGCCCAGTTCAGGCTTTCTCCAGCCCTGTTCTGGCCTTTGTGCATGAATAGAGGTCATTTTAGTGACCTCTGCATATGCATGGAGGCCAGAACCCAGGCTGCAGAAGGACTGAACTAGGCCACCTGGACTACTCTGAGGGCAGCCAGTGAGGGGGAGCTACCCCCCCCCCCCCCGCGGCTGCTGCCGCTGCCACTAATTGTAAGTACTACAGACTCCCCTCCTGCCCCCTCTATGCTTAGGGAAGCTCCCCTGCCCCTTTACCAGTGTGACCTCAAAACAGTCCATGAACCAGTTCGAACCAATCTGGAACCAAACTGGAACCAAACTGGGTAGGTTCAAATCCAGTTTGGATGCGAACCAAACCTGCAAAATTGATTTTTGTGCACACCCCTAGACTCCACCCCCACACTCTCTGCATGATCCCCACTGGGCCAATCTTCTTAAAAACAAAACGTAAAAGATACTGGATAGAATACAACACATCCCTTCCAATAACTGCTGCTGGTGTCTCCCTTGTGTTTCTTTTTAGATTTAATCCCCTTTGAGAAAAGAAAATTCATTTCTTTTGCTACATGAACTGCTTTGTGAACTCTTTTGATTGAAATTTGACATATAGAAATATTCTAAATAATGATATTTGTCCAGGAACATAGCAGTCGAACATGGTTATAGCCTGCCCTAAGCAATCCTCTTGGTTCTCTGCCCTTCTGCTTTTATCATGCCTCCTTTTCAGAATGCATGGCAGAAAATCCAGCAATCCAACACCTGCTTTTACAATTTTTCTAAATATTGATGCCAAAGAGACAGGCAATCTGCCTTATAAGAAATCATAGAATTCATTTCGATTTTGTACTTTTTGGCAGCATGCTTGCATAGCTTGTTCTGCCAATAATACATTGAACTGAACATGATGAGAGAGATGATTGCTCTAAGGATAGCTCTGGCATAAAAAAGGCCATAGCTCATCATATGGCTTCCTTTGTTTCTTACAGCAAAGTCTATCTTATGCAGAGAAGAATGATGGCTTTCAGCAGTGCTAGCGTTTTTCCACCATTTCTGCACAGAACTGGAGTGTAATACGTCATCAACCTTAGTCATAAAAGAATGCATCAGCATCAGCCTGCATAATGATATGAATGAATATTAGAAAAGATACAAATCGCAGAGGGGAAAATCAATTCAAAAGAGTAACACAAAGGGCAGTATATTAATACAGTCATAACTCCAGGTCAAATTACATGGTCTGATAATATAAGAAGCAGAGGAAATAACAATTCAAACTGAGCAGATGTTGTCACCAGCTTTGGATAAATCAAGGTTCGCAATATACTGGGAACTTTAGTTGTGCATATCACATTATTCTGGAAGGGGGCCAGTGCAAGAACACACTTCTGTATCTTTGTTTGTTTCAGTGGAATCTCTGTCCAGTATTATTTGGAAGAGGATTTATCAGAAAGGACCACTGAGGAACTTATCATCTGCCCTTTTGACAAGAACATAAGAACAGCCCTGCTGGATCAGGCCCAAGGCCTATCAGGTTCGGTATCCTATTTCACACAGTTGCCCTCCAGATGCCTCTGGAAAGCGGACAAGCAAGAGCTGAGAGCATGCCCTCTCTCTTGCTGTTGCTCGCCTAGACTGATTGTGCCTCTGTGGCCAAAGGTGGCCTATAGCCACTAGACTAGTAGCCATTGATAGACCTGTCCTCCATGAATTCGTCTAAGCCCCTTTAAAAGCTATCCAAGCTAGCGGCCATCACCGCATCCCATGGCAAAGAATTCCACAAGGTCATTGGAGGGGGTTTTGCTCCGTGTGCCGATGATGAGGGAAGCTCAGCTATCATGCATGTGGTACGGGGCCTTCTCGGTTATTGCCCGCAGGCTTTGGAATGCTCTCCCAGTGAGGATCCATTCCTTAGTCTCTATCACAGTTTTTTGAAAGCAAGGGAAATCATAGCTTTTTAGCCAGGCTTTTATATGAATGTTGTTTTCGTTGTTGCTGCTGTTCTGTATTGTGTTCCATGGTTTTATTGTGCATGTTTTCAAACCTTTAATTAGATTTTTATTTTTATATTACAATTTAATATTTGTATTGTTTGAACAGTTTAATAGTTGTGTATTGTTTTAAAATGTTTTGTAAACTGCCTTGAGATTGTTTTAATGAAAGGGGGGTATATAAACATAACAATCAGTCAATAATATGAGTGTGCCTTGTCTGATTCAAGTTCAATTTGCACTGGTTTCCCCAAAGTTCCAGCCACAGAGGAGCTAGTAAAGAGAGGCCTCTCCCAGAGAAATGCCCAAAGGCAAGTGGCCCAATTATGATGGGCCTGTTTAATGAAGCACAAATCAGTGCAATGTGCAAGCAGACCAGTCACAAGGAATGGCTGTCAGAGGAGGGAAGCTTGGAGGAGCACTGCAAGCACTTTTTAAAAGACACTTTTGTGGCCATAAGAGGCCGAGAGAGGGGGAAACCAGGAAGAATGTGCAAGAAATTTAAGCACAAAATGTATGAGAGGGAAATATGAAGAGATAGGTAGAATACATGGTGGGGTGGGTGGGTGGGTGGGGAACCTAACAAATAATGGGGGAAATTTCCTAATAAATTCAAACTTTTCACAGAAAAAGCAGCAAAACTGGAGATGAAGACCAGAGGTGTAGCAGCTGCAGCGGTTGACAAAAGACTGAGGGAGTGTGGTAGTCTGTCAGATGGGGGAGCAGGGTTTCGCACTCTTTTTTCCTAATCTGGTAATCTAGAAGTGCCCTGAGGGAGGCTCCGTACAGGCACAAACCCATGTGTGATGCACAGAGACTGCAAAGAAGATGACACCGGGCCAACACATGTGGATTTAATGTCACATTCCATACACAACGGTAGCTGACATCTCAATTAAGTTCCTCAATAGTACTACTCAAGAGTTATTCTGAAGTTATGCTAAATTTCAATAGGCCTTCCTCTAGTAAATTTAGGGAGGATGTCAACCAGTGTGAATTGGTTCCATGTTGGAATTTTAAAGTCACTGGGCAGCATGCAGACAAATGCTGCCATCATGTTAGAAAGTTTCAGACATGCAACAAGGGTTGCCAATATTGGAGATGTCTGCTTCTGATAATATATCTCTGTGGCTGGGGGACCTTCAGGTATGTATGCTGGAGCAGCAGAAGAAAGGAGGAAAAATCAGCAAAAATCACAGTGTGCGTGAAACACTCTAATGCGAGGACAGTTTTAGTCTGGATGCTGCCCACTGAAGTCAGTATTTAATAGCTTTCCCCACTAAATCCGCTAATCTGAATTTTTCACATATTCCATTCATTTACTCACTCATCTGTATGTTCTAAAGAAGCAGCAAAAGTGATAGTCATTTACAATGAGGTTTCTTATTTGGCAATGCTTAGGAAAAGGGATTTAAAAATTTAATTGTCCCTTAAAGCACTTTCAAGGAAATTATGCAAGTAGCACAATGAATGAATCACTAAGCAAATGATTTTGTCTCTGCTCCTATAAACATTAAGACCACAATCTCAACTATTTTCGCTTAACAGTTCTGCTGATTTCCATATGTGTGTGTGCATATGGGTTCACACACACATTCTGCCATGGCATTTTCAATGCTTAAGTAAAAAGAAGGAAGCCTCAGTTGTATAAAGGTCTACATCTTCTCCATCGTATATTCGTTCCTCTCTTCATGAGTTTGTTTCTCAGCCCAGTGTTCACTCTGCATCCTTCTTTACTCATTCTGCCTCTGGGATCCCTACCCCATTTGCTTTTTTGCTCCCAAGGGCCTTTTCCAGCTTAGCCTGCAGATCATTTTCTCTGTTTTCCTCAGAAAAGGGGTTCCTCCACTTCCCTTATATAAACTACTCAGTGTGTTGGTGGGAGGGAGCTTCATTCTTTCATTTGAACAGAGCAGCTCAGCCCTTCTGTCCTTCCCAGTCAACAAGCAGTACCTGCTACTTGCTGAATGTCTGATTTCAGCTTTCAACTCAAGCTACTGACCTCTGGAACCCCAAGCTAGAAAACATATTAAACACATCTAGATTTCGGCTGGACAGTCCATAGTTGCAGCCTGGCCCTGACAGCTGGAATCCATGCCTGGCTGCCTGTGTTGTGGCAAACCCAGTTGTTTTATATGACGGAGTTGCACACTGCAAGGGCATTGCCCAACACTGGTGGGCACAATTCCTTCCTCTCCTCTAGTAATTGTTTTTGGCCCTGTAGAAGTCAGTGCAGTGTGAGCCAGCAATAAAGACAAGTACAGGTTGCTTGATTAACAAGTCTGGGCCAGCTAGAACCTGGTAATGTTTATTTCTGTTATGTAGGATTGCCCTAAAGCAGGGGTTCCCAGGCTTTCTTACCAAATCTGCCCCTTCTGCTGCAAACCTTCATCTCACAGAGATGTGTAATTCTCACAAGTAAACATTATACACATAGAAGGGGGGTCAGTGCGTATAGCTTTCACAAGCTTACTTATCCTAACTATTTCAGTGGGAGTACTCATGAGTAAGTGGCCACCTAACGGCACAGCGGGGAAATGCTTGACTAACAAGCAGAAGGTTGCCGGTTCGGATACCTGCTGTTACTATATTGGGCAGCATTAATATAGGAAGATGCTGAAAGGCATCATCTCATACTGCGCAGGAGGAGGCAATGGTAAACTCCTCCTGTATTCTACCAGAAGAAAACCAAAGGGCTCTGTGGGCGCCAGGAGTCGAAATTGACTTGATGGCACACTTTACCTTTACTTTACTCACAGTAACTTATTCTTTGTTTTGATTATTTCTCTGTTATGTTTCTATGTAAACCACTTTTAGAACTTTTTAAAAACATTTCTTTGGCTGCTAAGCCTGTCTGTCAGGATGGCTGAGGGGAGTAGAGGGGAATGCTGTCTATCGTTCTTCCCCCTCCAGAAGATGATTTGTTTCATACTCTCATGTTTGCACATGAAAATGTCTGCCATAATACATTTAAAGGTCATTCACATGACCTTTAAGTGGGATGGGGATGGTGGGGGTCAAGGCAAGATAGCACCTACTTTCCCCCCAGATGATCTCCATTCTGCTACAGATGATCTCCAGTCTGCTCACACAAGCAGCAATGCCGGGAACCACCCGGCCATCTGGAGGCCAGGGAAACACAGTCCAGCCTCCAGAAATCCCACAAATGCATTGGGGGTACACTGTGGGTTTCCTCAGAGTCTGGTACTCTAGCCACCCAGCTCTGTGTCTGCTCAGCCTGAACAGGCACGTGAACGGGCACCCAGGTAAAAACCTCAGGCTACAAAAACGAACACGAATATGATGAATATCTATAAGCCGCTTTCCAACAAAAGTTCCCAAAGCGGCTTACACACACACACACACACACACACACACACACACACACACACACCCCTACCTCCTGGTGGGGTAGCACCAAGATCCACCATGGTCTTGGTTCTTCATATGAACTGCCCTGTCCTGGTAGTGCTGCGCAAACCCTGGCCGGGCTGCTGATGTGAACAGCCTTTTAATCTTCAATGAGGTGTTGCATTTCTTGTCATGAGACAATGCTAGGTGAATGCTGGCTTAAGCCTGTGTCAGTGGGCTTAAGGGGAGGGGCAGGCTGAGCATAACCAGCCAATCAGAGCAGAGGAGGCTCGTCACCTTTCTTCCTCCTTCATCTCCTTCTGCAGTGGACACACATCACTAAGGATGCATTGGCTTCAATCAAGTGATCCCCAGATAGAAAACAAATAGCACAGCTGCAGCATCGGGAGGTAGAAAGGCTCTGAGTATCCCCTGGGAACCCTTTGGATGTCCCTAGGTGTATTAGTAGTACCCCAGTTGGGAACCTCTGCTCTGGAACTACAGCAGTTGATGTAGCTTTCACAGCACACTGGTATGGAAATTGTATTCCCACTAAATTCAAAAACTTCTACATATATGTGTTTAGAAACAGGAAACAAATCTCAGTTGAAGATGTATTAAAGAGGTATTGTTATGTGGTTTACACACTCATTTCTTTTGTGTATCAACTGTGCTCAGATATGTTTTCTAGGTTTTTTTAAGTATTAGAAAGCCAACTGTATGGTTGGTTTTTAAGCACTAAAAAGCCAACAGTATGGCCAGTATGGTGGGATGTACTGTATGTGCTCAATAGAAATCTATATTATTCATCTTCAACACTCTAAAAATTGGCCTGACTGCAGCTTACACACTTTCTAAGAATTCCATTGCAGTCAGTGAGATTTTTGAAGTACACAAATAAAGATCAAATGAGGACCACACACAGCTTATGAATGCCTGACTTTCCAAAGCAAACACATGATCACTATTAAAGTCATGGGTATAATACTTACATCTAAAAACAAATTAATTGATTTGTTTGTGGACCAAGCCTTACTGAAAAATATCCTTAGGTGCTAGATTGCAATTGTCAACATATTAATGGAGGATAAATGGAGGCAGCCATTTATTTAAAAAATAGATCAGCGCTGGTTTCTTTCATGACATGCTGGATGTGATAGGCAGAATTGGCAGGGTGCTAATTACTCTAGTAGTGCAATCCATTTTTCCAAATGGTGCAAACATCAATAATTCATCTGAAGTGGCTGCTAAAAAATTTAATGTCTGACAATCAAAGCCTGGCAAATCCAAAAGATAATCTTTTGTGTCTACTAGTTGGCATTCAAAGTCTCTCTTTTCATTATAAAATATAAATGCATTGCTCCTACTTGAGGCAGTTTAGATTATAAAAAATGGCAGATGTATAATGTGTCTAGCTTTGATTGTTTGAGGTAGCAAGGCAGAGCCCAGAAGAGAGGAATGCAGTTGTCACATATTCAAGGAATAAAGCTTGAATGATCCTCCTGATAGGAACAGCCCAATTATGTAAATGGGTAGTAGCAATGAAAAGATTAAAAAATATGGTCAAAGTTAGTCATTTCAGTTTCCTGATTATTATTTGAAAAATGCACTTTTACTGAGGGGCATCTTGATATGCTCACATCATCATCATTTCCTGCAAAGAAAATGAACTCCAAGGAATGAAGAAAGTAATCCTGCATCTAAAATGTCACCTATGCTTATATGAACCTGACATTTTGCAATAATGATATAATGAAAGCTGAAAGAAGAGCCCAGTACAGATGGTGTAGGGTTGTACATATGGTGGTGGAGATGATGGTGGTAGGGTTGAGATCATGCTTTTTGGCTCCACCCCTCAGTGCACTGCATCTCATATTAGAAATCCATCTTCACAACAACTACATGTAAACATGCATTAATGCACACATAGGTTCTCAATTTTTCTAGAATGTAGTGTTGCGGGCTCACTCACCCTGCCTAAGATGAGTGGTGGAGTGATCTCACTGTGACCACTGTAATGCAGGAGCCAGGAGGGCAAGGGCTTCACTCAACCATGTCATCAGCCTGGCTGTGGGGGGTGAGTGAATCATGGGTGGGGGTGAGCCTGGGGGGTGAGCCCTGCCCATCAGTTGTGGGGCAGGGAAGCGGGGTTGGCAGGGATCCAGTACAGCAGGGCTTGTGGGCAGCTGCCCGGTCTGTTGAGAGGGGAGAATGGCTCAGTGCCACTGATCACCATGGATGTGGAGGCAGAACTGGGGCAAGATCCCATGCTACTGGCCACTGGGGATACAACAGCCCTCCAGAAAGAGATGGACCATGTAAAGAAGAAGGGCAGGGGCTTAATGGCTGTGATGTCTGTATGGAGATATTTAAGGGAGGCAGCACCACTGATGAGAGGTGGCTACAGTGCAGCCAGGGAGAACCCTGGGCCTCCAGAGTGTTGGAAGTGAAGGACTATGTGCCGTCTCTTGTCTCAAAAACATAGGAGGACAGACTAGTGAGTCAGAGGGCTAGAGGGTCAAGACACTGGTCATCCCTTCTCTACTGCTCTGACACTATCCCTTTGGAATGTAGATTGCTACTCTCAGGGATACTTCCTTCCTTCCTGCCTTGTCACTTCCTCTTCCTTCTCTTCCCTTCCTTCTATCTTGCAACATGCAAGCTCCTCTCCCCTGCACCATGTGTGCAGAGATGCAGAATCCATCTGCATCCAGCTAGCTAGCTAGATTAGAGATCCTAACTCCTCACTTTCATATCTAGAATGGAGTTCTCTAATAAATATCATTTATATTGATTTGAAACTATGAACTGGCTCCAAGTTACTTTACTCTCAGCATACACGCATGCCTAACAAAATTCCGCTGTGTTGTGCCTCTATTCACTCTGCTATAATGAAAAAGGGTTTCTCCTACCAGAGAGAATTCCCAACACAGAGAGGGGCTGGGCTCAGGCACTGACTGCAATCTGAAGAAGGAGCAGGGTGACTTAACCCCTTCCCAGTACTCTGAGACACACAGGGGTAACCGGGATGCAAAGACTGTGTGTACAAAGTCTTCATGATACAGATTAGTGTCATTATGTGGTTCAGCCACTACAGTGGTACTGGATTTAGTTCCATCAAGGACAGGGAGTTGCCTGCTTGTTATTTCCTTCATTTTAAGGCAGTTTTTTTCCAGCATACTGAAGGGCTTCTCATAACAGTATGCATAAGGCCTACATATAAAACTTTGTAGTTTTGTACGTAACCTTCTCAAGAGCTGAGGCTATAGTGTATGCAAGTTAGATCTAGGCTGCACAACCTGTGGGCCACCACATACAGCCTATTAGCCATGTATTGGGGCTTCTTAGGTGATACCTTCTGTTACTGGAGTTCCTGACAGGCAAGTGGGTGGCTGGTGGATTGCAATTGGTTAGGTGGATTACAAGTTGTACTGGTCCGGTTTAGACTGATGTTGCTATCTCTGAAATAGACAACTTGATCCACAATCCAGTCAAGTTTAGTCGTCAGATCTTGAAAAGCAAGGAAGCATATCTGATTACAATGACAGTACAACAACGTCAGGCCACCTAATGGCACAGCGAGGAAGTAACTTGCCTAGGGAGCAAGATGTTGCTGGTTTGAATCCCCGCTGGTATGTTTCCCAGACTATGGGAAACACCTATATCGGGCAGCAGAAATATAGGAAGATGCTAAAAGGCATCATCTCATACTGTGAGGGAGATGGCAATGGTAAACCCCTCCTGTATTCTACCAAAGAAAACTACATGGCTCTGTGGTCGCCACCGACTCAACGGCACAACTTTACCTTTACAACAACATACCAGCAACATCTGAAGCAAGGCCGTTTAAATGTGATTCAAATAAACTTACCGCTAGCCGCTTCCAGTTACATAACCCCACATCTAGATCTAGCTGCTTGAAACTTCTTATGAGGTACTTGGGTGTGGCTGGTATAATGGGTGTGGCTCCTTTGGGTGTGGCTGGTATAATGTGTAGGCAGTGGCAGCTGCTGTCTATTGGGGCTGGGTGGGTGGAGTGGGGGAACTAGGAGTAACCATAGGAGAGGTGAAGAGTAGACTAGTCCAACCCTGAGACAAGTTAAAAAGAAGGGCAATCATCAGCCCATGGTTTTCTCCAGTTTGTAAAGTTGTTTACTTCTTGTCTCAACCAAAATCTCCACCATTCACTTGGCAGCTGGCTATTTAGTGCTAAATTCACCCCTTGGTTGTCTGAGAATGAAGGAATCCTGCCCTTAGAGTGGTTCATGGTGGATATCAGTGTGGAAAGTTGCAATATCCCCTCCCCTCTCATGTCCCCATGCCTCTTCTTCAACTCTGTAGCTCCATCCCTTCTATCAGCATTGCCCCTCCTTGCAATCTCAGCTCTCTCCTCCCCAGGGCCAGCTTAAGCCTACTACAAGTTCGGCAATTGCCGGGGGGGGGGGGGCAGCTGGGTATGCTGTGCTATACATCTCCTGGTGTTTGTATGCGGGATGGAGGGCACAGACCTTTCCATTCATGTCACCATGGCCAACAATACAGCATGTACTGCTCTGAGCACAACTTATAGTTAGGTGAATACCATGGAAGTTGCACATGGAGATCTTTAGGGGGGCTGTGCCCACTTTGCCCTTACACAGGAGCCACCACTGTCGGTAGGGTTGCCAGCCCTCCAGGACTGGACTGAATTTGCATGAATCTCCAGGTAACTAACTACAGAAAATAACTCTGGAGATGTTAATGGCTTAACATTGTGAAAAATATCTCCAGGAATAGCTTCAATCACAGTTGGCAACCCTAACAATGGGATCCATGGTTACTTGCTCAGCATGCAGTGCACCCACAGCCCTGCTCTTCAGTCTGATTCCAGTAACATGAACAACAGGCCTCTTAATAAAGATCTTCATATGTACATAAGCACTGGCTGACATCCTGATCAATGGAGTGCTTGAATAATGAACAAAGTTGCACTAGCGCAAGATCTCATTGTGGCATCAAAGGAGGGATTTGCAGAATTGCGCTCTCGCCTTATAGCACTCTGGTACAAGAGTTCCCTTTAAAACAATGAAGTTTGCCGCAAGTTGCACAACTTGTTCTGCAAGTGCAAACATGCTTATGGTAGTACAACACTGATCTGGAGCAGTGGCAAGTGCCAGACTTAGTAGCTAGAGTACAAGTAGCTAGAGTAACAGCTTTGTGTTAGTTCAATGCTCTTCTGCAAGTCCTTCAGGATGTCAGTCGCTAACTCCAGGAGAGCTTCAATGCACACAGCACAAAAGAGAGAGGTCCCACTCATATGGGTCTCAAGGGGGGAAATTAAGCTAACTCATACAAGCTATCTTGAAACTACACACACATACACACACACACACACACCCCATTTGTTTGCACAAGAGTTTAGCAGCTAGGATTAAATTCAGTGTAGCCCTTTTATTATTCTGGATTATTTCATCAGAACTGAGCAGCTTCTTCCTAAATTATCTGCCTGCTGATCTAAGGTGGTGAGTTAACCATGCATGTGCTCAAGAACATAGTGAGGCTGTTCACACGAGCAGCTCTAACTAGACTTGGGCAGCCCTATCTGCCTCCCCACACAGCCTGGGATTTTTACCCAGGTACGGGGTCATGTGTATGCTCAGGCTGCATGCAGCCCCAGCAGACACAGAGCCAGGTGCCTAGAGCATCTGACTCACAAGGGAATCCCTCAATGCACCAAGCTCATCACACGGTGCATTGTGGGATATCTGGAGGCCAAGAACATTTCCTCAGTCTCCAGAATGCTACACGGCTTGTGGCAGCACTGGTCATGTGGGCGCGAGCTGCACAGCTGGGGGTAGGTAGGTGCTCTCCTGCCTTCCCATCATCTCCCCTCCCCAGCGGGGAGGTAAACATACTTAATAATAAGATGTACCTGCCTCCATACCCAGTGAATGTGCTGAGGTTGGGGCAGGAGCCTGGGTTCCCATTTCCCACTCTGCCCATGTTTACAGAATCACCATAATGTCTGAAAAGAGATACTAAAATCAATCACATGAATTTTGTTGGGCCGGGGAGGGGAGGCGGTGGGAAGGCACTGTTGGGCCGGGGAGGGGTGTGAAGGGTGTGTGAAGAGAGCAGTCTTCATATGTTTTGATGCGCATGCACAGAGCCCAGAGCCAGGGGTGTAGCTAGGGGAGAGGGGGCCCGTGTACCTCTCTCTCTCTCTGGCGCCCCCCCCCCCCAGTGAGGGAGACAATGAAGAAAATAGGGAGGGATGGAACTGGAGGGCCCTCAGAACCTGGGGGCCCGTGTTCTTTGAACCCTTTCGCTCAATTATAGCTACGCCCCTGCACAGAGCCAGTTGCTTAAATGCCACTCTTTCTCTCTTGTGCATGTTCATAGAAGAATTATAAGATCTGGAAAGCATTCATGTTCAAAAAAGAATGAGAAGAGCAACACTGTTTTTGTTTGTTTCATTCCCTACTTCAGTGCTCAAATTATGGGGTAGGCAACCCTTAATGAACTCATAACCCACAAATCCCAGTCCTGGATTCTCTCAAGTTTAGTCAAATCATGCTCCCCACATTGATTGATTGATTGATTGATTGATTAAGTGCCGCCAGGTCAGTGTTGACTCTTAATGACCACATAACATAAAAGTAAGGTGGGGCAGGCCTTTTCTGCCCATGCTATCATTCAAGTATTGCAAATGTCCCATTATTATGATTATTTTTACTTATCATTCAGTCTGAATAAGAGTTCTGATGAACTCAAATATTTTATTGCCTAGAGACATAAGTTTTGGGTGGTATATAAACATGTTGATAAATAAATAAATAAATAAATAAATAAGGTTGCCTCACTGCTTTATGATTTTTGGTTGGTCCTGATAATGGTAGGATATGCTCTACTATCCCTGTATAGAATTATATATCTATAGAATGCTACAAAATATCTTGCTCCTATTCCTTTATTGTATTACATGAATGTGTGTTTGTGTGTGTTTTAATTCCTCAAATTATTGTATTAGGATATGTAGGCAACTGTGTGTGTCTAGAAAGTTGATGTAATTCTTCAGGAACATCTCCTGCACAATCTTCTTTGTAATGAATGGACACCACACAAGTGCTTTGCTTTTATTGAGACTTGCAAAAGAGAGGTTCCAAATGCATTGTGCCTACAGTTTTAAATTCAAAACATGCAGCATTCCTCCATCCTCTTAGTAATATATATGTGTCTGAGGATAATATATCTACAATAGAATTCCCACTGTTATCAGAATTCAACTCCTCTTTCCTGTCCTTATCTCTCTGAGCTAGGTTTGAGATGCTAATATTAGAAACATATCTAATGCATTGGTCAGAAGTATTTGGTAGACGCACAAAGCTCTCAGTCAGAGCTGTAGGTAAGCATAAAGATAAGGAGCCATCATGGATAGCTACTATACTTCCCTGCAAATGATTCGGTTTTCTTTCTTTGGACCCAATGCACTTAAAGAAACTAATCAACTGTCAGACATGTTTGATGCTTTGTTTACTTCTAAATGAACCACAAGTTAGCAATCATCGTAATGTAAACTGAATGGTTATTCTCCTATTTTTAAAATCATGTTCTGACTTCTTGACTGATTACTTCTAGTTGAGCAGACATGTTGCACTCACAATCCTGCACTTGCAATCAGAGTAAAGGGCGGAGAATAAGATACTGGTATTAAACGGACACCTCTTTACTTCAGAACATGACCATGAGACATCCAAACAAACGCAGTCAGTGCTACCAGCAAAGTCCCCAACTTACCATTCCAGACTATTTAAGCAGGGTCTAACATAGACAAGCCACCATTTCACCCCCTTGTTAAATTCAGCAGCCCTTGAAATCAGGGGTGTAGCTATAATTGAATGGGTGGATTCAAAATATCTGGGGGCCCCAGCTCCTGAGGGCCCCCCAGATCCACCCCTCCCTATTTTCTTCATTCTCTCCCTCACTCTGAGGGGCTGCCAGGGAGAGGGGTGAACACAGGATCCTTATCTCCTAGGTGCTCCCCTGCCTGAAACAGACCTGTCATCACTGTCAGCTGGGGTGAGCTTGGCCCAGCGAGCAGGCAGGTGAGAAGCAGAGAGCGGGGGGGGGATGAGCACTGAGTGAAGGGTGGGGGTGTAAACGGCTGCATTTCACATTTTGCTCCCAAGCTGCCTCGAACCTTGCTATGACACCTCTCCAGCCTCAAAGTCTGCAGTTTATCAGAATCTTTAGAGGCACTTAACACGATCAAAGTGAAGTACCTAAAGGCGGTTCATGGGGAGAGTAGGCTTAGCCCATTCTCCCCGCACATGAGCAGGGAGCTGTCCCTGGGTGGCCGGATCGGCCGCCCACATGATTACCAGCTCCGTCATGGAGCCAGTAGTGGCAGTGGGGATTGGGGGCTGCCTGGCCCCCAGAAGTTCCAGGATGTCCTGTGCGAGTGTGTGGGGCATTCTGGGGAGACCCCTGAGGCCAGGAGGCTTGTTGGAGCCTCCTGAAATGGGGGGTCTCCTTGTGAGTTGCCATGGCAAGGAGCTGCGCTGTGGTGACTCACAATCGCCAAAATGGGGTTAGCGGAGTGATTGCTCCGCTGGCCTCGTTTAAGTGGGGGGATTAAGCAGGCTAACTTCTCACGACCACTTGAAAGTGGGCTGGGCTCCCTTAGCCCACTTGTGAGTGGTCGTGTGAATACCCCATTGGTTACAGGATGAAAAGGACAAAGAAATAATATTGATTATACCCCCATTTTTAGAGAATATAAAATCTAGCCATTATTCAATTCTGTCTCTAGCACTAATCAGAGCATATGGGCCTCTTACCAGGAAGAGAGCAGAAGTGAAAGAAAAATATGGTGGTCTTTATATTAGCAGTGTGGGAGTGTAATTCTATATGGTAATATTTATCTACAGTATATTATAAAGGATAAATCAAATTATACTCATTCTGTTTAACTACTCACAACAAAACTTTAATCAGGACCTTATATAACACATACCAAATGCAAAGAAAGAGCTGGAAACCCCAAATGAATAAATCATTAGGCCACCAGTGTTTTAACCTTTTTGTTCTTATGCAGGATAAGAGCTCTTAATTGTTTTTCAGGTCCCTAGTGCATTCCTTTATTAAAGTTTAGAGCTGAGCCTTAAAGACGATATCATATTCAACAACATCCTTTCATGTGAAAGGGATCAATTTAGTTTCTTGTGATAATGTGTGAGAGTTGAATGATGAAGATTACTTGAACTCTTCACCACATTTCCAGATGTCCTTTTAGCATCCCCCACCCCCACCAACAGCAAAATGGAAGTATATTTACAATGAGAGTTTCTTGGAGAGGAGAGCTGGTCTTGTGGTAGCAAGCATGACTTGTCCCCTTAGCTAAGCAGGGTCCACCCTGGTTGCATATGAATGGGAGACTAGAAATGTGAGCACTGTAAGATGTTCCCCTCAGGGGATGGAGCTGCTTGGAGAAGAGCAGAAGGTTTCAAGTTCCTTCCCTGGCTTCTCCAAGATAGGGCTGAGAGAGCTTCCTGCCTGCAACCTTGGAGAAGCTGCTGCCAGCCTATGAAGACAATACTGAGCTAGATAGGCTAATGGTCTGACTTAGTATATGGCAGATTCCTATGTTCCTATGTTGGTGATACAGGAAAATGCTTACACTTCAGTCCTACTCCATTAAAAGTGATGGTCTCATTCTCCTGAAACTGGGCCACTTCCAGTCAAGCACCAGCACCAGCAGCATTGCATGCTCTCAGGTCCTGTGTCAACCTGCTGGAGTTCTCTGCCTTCTAACTCTCTTGGTGTCCTCCTAGTTTCCTTCAATGGCTCCCCCATGGATCTGTGAAGTCACAAAGGCTTCCACTTCCTGACAGGGGTGCTTGATTTAACATTAAATAACGGATATATGATTCTATCCTTAGTAGTGAATTGCCCTTATCTCAGTTGTCTGGTCTGGTATCTCCTGACTGAATTCAGACATTCAGAAAACAGAAATAATATATATTTTTCCTATGATGTCTGCCTTCATTGGAAGTTATTTTCCTGGGGTGAGAAAAAGCTCTGATCAATGGGAGCTCATCATGCAATGAGTGATTGATTAAGGCTGCTACCTTGTTTCTGCCAAGGTTTCTGTGCTTTGACCACAACCTGATAAGCAGAAATTCAGCTGGTTCATATTTTCCCATATGCTATGCTGCAGAGAGTTGTATCTGTTGAATCTCTGCCTGATATGTAGCTATTGAAAGCACACAGTGCTTCCAGAAGAAACAGTTAGAATTGAGGGAATTCATGATAGTTTCCAGATAACTATCTGCCTTTGCAAACAAGACTAATACTACTGTAGAAAATATCACACAAAACTGACCCATTCTAAAAACAACCACCAGGAATCATCTGTTACAGTTCACTTTAAAAACCTTTTCTTAAATCTTAAAGTATTTTGGCAAAGTAAAAATCTTGAAATAGTACATTTCAAGCACATGTAGCAACCTCAGACGACTCCAAAAAAGGCCTTTCTCTTAGATCTCAGACTGGTGCTAGTACCTGAGCTTCTATCTGGATGACTTGAATACTTTTTTATCTGCTTCATTGATTCAGTTCCACAGCTAATAGTTAACCTGTTTCTATGGTTGCTCCTCTTTGCCCTTGATCTCATGCTGCTGGTAAGGTATGTGGTGAAAAGAATTCTTAAAATGTTCTCCATTTCCCATTTTTATACCTATCTTATGTTACTCAGAAGCTACTGTTTTTATTATGTTACTCATAAACTCATATATTACTGCTAGCTTATGTTACTCATGTTATAATACAATTAATGTCCAAATCATTCAGTGCTGCTGATCCCACACGACTTTGTTAGTCACATGGAGGAGGAGGAGGAGGAGGAGGAGGAATAAGGATCAGATCTTCCTCATATGTATTTTGTCAGCAATCATTGCAATACATCAACATGTGTTACTCGTATCATTAGCAGAGGTCATCCATGCCAAGGTATATAGCTTCAAAAAGAGGTTTTAAATTAAGAGACAAAAATCAAAAGATTCAAAAGGCAAGCCACAAAATAAAAATCTGTTTCTTAGAAAAAGCTTGAAAAATTGACCTCCTCATCGCAGATGAATCCAAATGACTTCAGTATCCACACAAGATCTTTCCCATCTGCAACCCATTTCAGACTTTTATTAAAAGATTTTTCACACTTCCTTGTCCCTCTTCCCAGTTGTATAACATGATTTCCAGAAACTGAGGAGACTCTAAGTCTAACAGGTGTCAGTCTCACTTTTTACTTCTGCGGAAAAAAGAGAGTGAGCACAAGCCAGTGTGTCAGCAAAGATACAGAGGCTCTAAACATGATCCGTGTAGGCTCTCCTGCACACGAGCAGGCTGGGTAGGTACTCAGACCTCGGTGGCCAGATCAGCCGCCCACATGATTACTAGCTCCATCATGGAGCTGGTGGGGCAGTGGGGATCGAGGGCCATCCGGACCCTGGAAGTCCCAGGATGCTCTGTGCAACTGCATGGCACATTCTGGGGAGACCCCCAAGGCCAGGAGGCTTGTTGTAGCCTCCTGGTTGAAGGTCTATTCACGAGTTGCCGCAGTGCGGAGCAGCATCTCATGCAGCATCTAACATCAACAAATATACCTGAAATGTTGACTTGATCCATGACAATGGCTGCGCTGCTTACATGTGGTACCACACTGGAAGCATCTCCACTGCATAGCCCCTGCTAGATATTGACATGACAGATACTTGATAAGATGCAGATCCAAAAAGGGAGTCATTGGGCCATACCATTATGTCTCTTTTGTAAACAGAAACAGCCACAGGAGAGCAAGAGTGCACTCCCTCCAATATGGCTCCCATGCCATGAACACATCACTTCAGAGTCCTCTACAGTACATATACTGCAGTGATGTCATTGTTTTCAAAATCACTATTGCTACCCATATAGTTTCAGAAGCTCTGTTTCAAAAACTGATGATAAACTGTCCATGTCAAGGAAAGGTAGGGTGTCAAAGATTAAATAAGAAACCTCAGTGAAGAAAGTAGTATCACCAAGGCTACTGAGACTATTATGAGACTCTGGATGTGGGAGTAGTTGGCTTTTGAAAAAAACTAACCCTTCAGTCCAGAGCAACAAATCCCTTTGATTTATACCAGTGTTGTGATTCCCTTTATTATCTCCATCAGCCTTCAGTCTGAGGGTAACTATTGGTAGTGTCTCACATCCTGATATTTGAATTTCCATTCTCTAGATTCAATTTCTTCTAGTTAAGCTACAGCAGAATTATTCTCTAGCTGTGGAACCATAATCTGGATCCTATAAGCACATATCAAGGGACCACCTTCCCCAGTTATTACCAGAACTCTAACTATGCTTTGTGGGGAATTCGCTTGGCTAGAGGGAGCAGTTTCCCCCTAGTATCATCTTGGAAAGGATGAGGCAGAAATATGGTTCAACAGTTTTATTAATGGTATATGGGGGTACAGAATGCAAACTGTACTTGTTAGGCAAGGCAATAAATCTTGACTGATATACAAGGCAAGAACGCTAGCAATAATTTGGTCTAAATAGATCTAATTAGAGATCCATCAGTTTGGCTCTGGCGGTTGACCAGAGCCTGGCTTAAGGCTTGCTGTGGGAAGTGCTTGAAAGCGGGGAGGTGGGAAAGAGAGGGGCTGAGGAGGCTTAGAAGGGCAAGAGGTTAATTCACCTATCCTTCCCTGGTTTTTCGGTGTGTTTGTTGCACATTGGTTGGCCTCTTCTCACAGAGAGCAGGCAAAAAAGCAGGGGGAAAGAAGGGCGAGGAGCAAAGGCTACAACTTACTTGAGAGTCTGCCATGATCCAAACAGATTCCAAGGCCATGTGCTTTGACCAGAGGGACCTATACCTTGAAATGTGTCCAGAGACAGTTTCCAAGCTGTGCTGTCTACCTGGAGGGTAGCAGATTCCATGAAAGACAAAGAAGCTCATTGCTACTTGAGCTTAATTTTGTTGAGTGTATCTTGCCTGATACAGGCAAGGGTGAAGTTATGCAGATGCATATATGAGTTGAATAGGGCTGAATATCTGAAGAGCAGGATGCCTTTAGGTGTATAAGATTACACATTGCTCTTTTTTATGCGTTCATTTCCCTGAATCTTTGCCAGCTAAATTGTTAATTCAAAGACAGCTTAGGAAATGCATCGCTTATCTGTGCGACTCCCAAGGAGTGCTCTGCTGTTATCTTTTGTGAAAGGGAGGATTTCTTTCCTTGATTGATTCACCTTTTGAAATAGAATGTGCTCACCAGCTATTTCCTGCTCTTGTGTGAGAGAGAGGGGTGGGGATATCCCATCCAGTCTTTGCTATTCTGACCTTGGGGCACGTTGCTTCCATGCTTAGCTCATGCTGAGCAACCAGCTGTGGGTCTTGCCAAACCCAGGTGAAACGGTCATAATGGAGGCTGCGATCATGCAGTTTCAGGCTACATAGCCTTCCAAAGTAATATAGATAGAGGGGTTCTCTCTGGGCTATTCTAAAATCAGGGTGTCTGGCAACACAGTAAGGTAGGTTATTGGATTTGGCAAGGCTAGATTTTAACATTCAGGGCCAATTCTAACATGATGGCATTTATATGGTGCTGTGAAAAACACGTAGATGTGCCAGTGGCTGTAACATACTTGGGATGTCTATGTCCGCCATGTATCATTAGGACACATAGTGGAGCCCATGTGTGGCTAAGGGTTAGAGGTGTGCACAAATCAAATTCTGTGATTCAGTTAGAGGTTGAATAGAATTGTGAACCATTGAACTGATTCGTCAAGAACAGCCAGCTTGGCTGGCTATCTCGACTAATCACCCAAATCTATTTGGATTATTTGAGCAACATTTTGAGGCCTGTTTTTCTGGAGAGAGCTGGTCTACCAGTTGGAGTAAGTGGGCAGACCAGTCCTCTAAAGCAGGCAAATGTGCTAAGTCCAGAGTGGAGGGCTGGTCTGGACCTCAAAATGGACCTCAAAATGGCATTTGAATCTCCCAAATTGATTCGGGTTGTATTGGGGGCGATTTGCTTAGAACCCAAATCGGGCCCTCTATTTTGAAGATGATTCAATCCAAGGTTGAATCTGTGAATTGCCCCTGATTCGACCTGAATCAATTTGACCTAGAATCAAATTGCACACCCTAGATGCTGAAAGGCATCATCTCATACTGCGTGGGAGGAGGCAATGGTAAACCCCTCCTGTGTTCTACCAAAGACAACCACAGGGCTCTGTGGTCGCCCGGAGTCGAAACTGACTCAACGGCACACTTCACCTTTACTAAGGGTATTACAATTCTTAGTGTGGAACTTATCATGAGCCATGATATGCTGCACTAAAAATTTGCCTGTATTCCATTGCTTTTTATTTGGTGACACAAATTGTCAAAGCACTAGCAAACCACTTCAGAGAGATTTATTTTCCTTACTCATTTTATTAATAGTGAAGAAGACTTCTTATGCATACCCTAATGTTTTAAAAAGAGTGTCTCTTTTCTGTCATTCTATTATTTTTAAAAAGTTTTCCCCCTTTGGTTATAAAAGGAATTATATTCAAATGCTTAGGTATATTTAACTAAAATAATTTTAACTCTGCTTCACAGAAATGAATTAAATTTATCTCCTTCCAGAGACTTAATGATATCTTTAAACAACCCTGGATTTAAAGGAGTGAATAATTACAGCAAATCAAGACAGCATTACACACTCTGACAGATTCAAGGCAATGATGGATGTGTCCCAGGTGAGAAAACTGTCACCTGGTTTCTGTTATTCTAAAGACATTTCCAAGTAAATAAATCATGGAGAAGATTGGTTTTTCAAAAAAAACAACCAGTAATATTATTGGAGCTTCTGATTATGGTGAATGTCAGTAGGATGCACTAAAAAAAAAAAAAAAAAAATCAGTCCTCATACATTGTTTTAAAAAACATTCCACACAGTCTTAAATATGTTACTTCTCATTTTAAAACAGTGGTTTTCAGGGAGAAGGAAATAGAAGTAACAACTAGGATTAAAACAGGTCTTTTATTGTTTCTTTTTAAACTTTATTAAAGGAAAATAGCATAACATGCAAGCTATTGAAGTCTGTGTGAATGGGGTAGTTCATGCTAATCTTTGCTGTTGCAATGGCTAGGGAGACTGGTTTGGACAACCATCAGAGATGGCACAATTCAACTCACTCTGAAGCAACATCTCACTCATTAAATCATTCCTCTTGTGTGGAGAGGTAGATGTGAAGTAGGTTCCTCATCGGAGTCACCCCTCATTACATTTGTTGCATCATAGAAAACAGTCCAATTCACAAGCCATCACAATCTTATGGGTGCCTTGCTATTCCCCAGTTCAGCCAAAATTGTATTTCGTGGCACTTTCCCATGTTCTCTTTATTGCTGATGCTTCCCCATGCTTATCTGACCAATGCGATGAAAGTAGAAAACATGCTATTAGCCAAAAGTCAAATTCAATCACTTAGCACATCTCAATATAATCTTTGGAGCAGGAAGACACTCCATCAAAGGCAAAAATTGTGCCCATCCAATAGCCAATGAGGACTAACTTAAAAAGTTCCTGTCTAGTTCCCATATGAGTGACCCATCAGAACCCAATGTGCTCTTTAGCTGGTTGAACTATGCTGTCTGTGGATTTATGGTTAATTTTGATGAAAACAGGGCTTATTTTAGACCATTTTGTGAGACCTTGAACTGAATCTGAAGTCTTGTTAAAACTTTGGCAATGCAGGCCAGAAGCCTCACTGTTGCAAGGCAGAACTTGATGCCTTTCCCCCTTTACACATCCAACTTCTTGTAAGGTTTTGTCATGAAAGATGGGGAGAAAACAGTCAATTATTTATTCTGCATCCTAAGGAATCTATATATATAATTCTAAATGTATAATCCTGTTGCTAATCCCATGTGTGGCAGCTCTTGTGGGAGTTCGCAAGCGAGCTGCCCATTTACGACAGGGACGGGTGGCCTGGCCACCCACCGAGGAGAAGTGGTCACTGCCAGGCCAGCTGTGGAGGAGAAGCAGCCGCTGTTAGGCCAGCCAGAGAGTGGAGGAGGAGAAGCAGCGGCTTGCTGTGGATGGGAAATGGCCGCCGCCAGGCTGGCCAGTTGTGGTGCAGAAGCAGCAGCCGGCAAGCCTGCAGGCAGCTGAGGAGGAGAAGTGGCGGCTGCTAGACCAGCAGACAGCAACGGTGCAGCCAGCTGGCGGGTGGACAAGGAAAGTGCTGGCCAGGCCGGCGAGGGAAAGCAAAACACCGACTGAAGGAAGGGAAAAGAAAGCAGAGTGGGGACTGGGGCTTAAGGGGGCAGAAAGCAGAACGAGGACTGGGGTTGAAGGGATGGGGAAAAGCAGAACAGGGCTGAAGGGAGGGCGGAAATGAAGATGGGGAGGAGAGATGGAGAACTAGGGGCACAGATGCTCTGTGCCGGATCAGCAAGTTTTATCTATTGTTTATAATCCTGACTGTAAATGTGCAAATATGTGATGTTAATTTTGTTGTGTGTGGACCATACCTTTCTCTCAAAGATAAGCTTCTACTGAGGGTATACCATTGTCAAAGTGCCATATATTGAATCTTGGAAAATACAATTCTTAATTTAGAGTAGTGGCTTTCAGTCTTGTGTTCTGGGGAACACTGTGATCCCTTGGAAGTCATAAGAAGTTCCTCAACTGAGAAAAGCACTAAGGTGAGCTAGTTCAGATGCTATGGAGCTCCTGTACATTGCGGAAGAGGCAGGGTCAAGGTTGCACCAAGGGAACGCCCAACCTGATTTTAACAGAGATTTATTTTGAACAAGGATTTGGAGTGTGTATGTAGAAGGGCAGTTTGGATAAACAGCCCCCCATCATGTGATTCAGGGACATCCCAAGAACGCGGGTGTGCTCTTGGTCGATCCTGTCCTGATTATGCATGTTGACAGACATCTCATTCGCACTGTCCCACAGACAAGCATATCTGAAATATAGCATGCCCACCGCAAAGTGGAGGCCCAGGAAAGTGTTGGATCTGTTCTTGTAGAGCAATCATGAAGGCCAACCAGACTGGCCAGCATTTCACATGAATTGGGTGTGTGACTTGGAACATGCCTCTTCCACAATGTACAGGAGCTCTGTGGCAGAAATGCAATGTGTACAGTGCTCCCTGAGAGGAAGAAGAGTGAAAACTACAGCACCACAGAGAAAAATCATTGCTTTCCCAATTACGATATGGAATGTGATTTCATAAGTGTCAAGGGCACTTATCAAATGTGACATTGCTCTCTCCATAAATGCCAAGCCCATTCTGTGAACTTTAAAATTTTATCTTTTTAAAAAATATATGTATTTAGTGGGTCAGGAATTCTATCCCCTCACATACAACTTTTGTGTTAAAATAATCATCCAGTGATATTTTCTTTCAGCAAAGAGTCACAAGGTTAACTCGCACATCAATGCTTTATGGTTTTATGAGTCATTCATTTAGAATGTTAAAAAAAATAAATCCAGGTGTCTTGCTCTTTTGTTTGGAAGTGGTTTGCTCTTTGATTGTGTCCACAGGCTGAGAGAGCTTGGTGGCTGACTCCCTGTCATTGGGGTGGCCAACCTGAGGTTCTCCATACTGTAGATCAGTGTTTCTCAACCACCAGTCCATGGACCGGTGCCAGTCGGTGAGGAGTTTAGTGCCGGTCTGTGCTGGTTCATGAGGAATTAATCCCCCCACAAAACAATTTTGAGCCGGTGAGGGCCACCGCTGCTGGGAGCTCTCCGGAGCTCATTTCTAGGCAGGCAACCCTCGCTGCTGGGATAACATTCATTTCGAGGAAGCTAAATGAGTGTTATCCCAGCAGCGAGGGCTGCCTGCCTAGAAATGAGCTCTGGAGAGCTCCCAGCGGTGGTGCCCCTCTGGCTTGAAATTGTTTTGGGGGGTGCCTGGGGGTGCGGGTGGGGGCAAGGGGGGCTACCCCTTTACTAACTGCTGGTCTGGGAAACTGTGCAAAAAGAATGTACCGGTCCATGACATTGAGAAACACTGCTGTAGATTACAAGTGAAGGTGATGGGAGCTGTATTCCAGCAACAGCATTAGGTTGGGCACCCTGTCCTATCACATCTGGTAATTTTGAGGCTGCCACTAAGTGGTTTAGTAGGTCCAATATAGCACAACATGGTACTGACCTAGAGAAAACTTTCCAAATTCCCAAGGATGCCAGCATCATAGACTTTATCAGCTGGATGAGTAATAGAACTGAGTGAAGAGGCAGTAACTTTCAATAGAAAGGAAATATTGAGAGTGAGTGCCAGGGAAGAGAAGGTCAAATAAGATATGGTCTCATAGAGATCCACTTCATAGCCCTACTTACACATTATGTTCAGCACATGTACAATCTGTGTATAATCTACACATATACAGTCCTGTGTGCATGGACAGATATTCACACATTGGGCAGTTCAGATAATACCATCCCTGCCCACATAATTAAGAAGAGGTGTTGAGAGCTTGCCCTTTGGGATGTCCTCCACAGATGTCTAATGCCCTCCTGGCATGTTTCTTTATTGTCGGGGGGGGGCTGTTCATCCAAATGGCCCCTCTACACACACTCCAAATAGTTGTTCAAACAAGTATTTGGAAGTTTGTGTCACATAGGCAGCTGCCTTATACCAAATCAAACAATTGGTCCATCTAGCTCATAATTGTCGAACACTGACTCGTGGTGGTTCTCCAAGGTATCTTTCCCAGCTCTACCTGGAGATGCCAAGGAGTAAACCTGGATCTTCTGCATGCAAAGCAGATATATCCAAATGTAGAGGAGCCATTTGGATGAACAGTATACACACACACACACACACACACACACACACACACACACACACACTCTGCCAGGAGGGCATCAGGACATCTGAGGAGGACATCCTAATAGGCATACTCTCAGCACATCCCCTTCCTAATCACATGGGGAGAGAAGGTGTCATCTCAACCTTATATTCAATTCATGTACAATAGTATGCTTCCCATCGATACTCTGCATTTGAGAGGGCTCTTACAAGCTCTTAAAATGAAAAAATGTACAGTCATCCACACAAAGTCATGCTTATATATGTACAAATACCTGCATACAAATAGAAAGTAATGTCTGGGCAGGGCTCATGGTACATCTGGATACACACTGGATATTCAGGTACATCTGAATATTGTGACAGAGGCATGAAAGAAGTAGAGACCTTTTAAAAAGAGACCACCTGCTTCCCAAACAAATCCCAGGGTGAGAGACTGGTGTGGGCTGTCTGTTGCTGCTGCTGCTGCTGCTGCTGCTGCTGCTGCTGCTGCTGCTGCATTGAACAACTGCCTGTGGGAGAGGGAGAGGGAGAAGGCAAGTCCACCTGCCAGTCCCCTGCCTGACCTGTAGAACTGTGGCCTTTGGCAGTGGCTGCTTTGCAGGATCGGGGCCAGGAGTGAGTCAGCAGTTCCTGCCCGTCAGCTGACCAGAGGGGCACTCTCTGGCCCTATATAGGAACGCTGCCTGTGCGGCAGGGTTGCCACTGAAGGGGTGACACTAAAGGAGGTGGCCCTTTTGGGGGGAGCCACTTTGGGGGACAGCGAGGGCGAGGGCCAGGGCCAGGCCTCTTGGCTCAGGTATTTGTATGTGGAAGGCAATTAATAATCAGGCTTCTGTTTTAATTTGTCCTGTTTTAATTTTAATTTGTGAGAATCTTTTATAATGTGTCTGGGCTTACCTGGAGATGGGGAGACAAGGGGCGTGTCCACTGACTGTATAGCAGCCATTCCAGTGGTGGTGGGGAAAAGAAGAAGTACTGTTGGCAGGCCAGCAGGTCATTACAGGGGAAGGGAACATAGAAATTTACTAGCTGTTTCCCCTTCCAGCTGTCCTGCCAGCTCTTTGACCTTGGGGAGCAGTGCCAACCACCCATGGGACCTCACTTTGCTCCACTGTAATGCCAGGTCGGTCCAGAACAAATCAGAAACCATCCATGATTTGATTCTGGATGAAGGTGCCGACCTGGTATGTATTACAGAGACCTGGCTGGAGGAGTCTGGGGGCCCACTGTGGTCCCAGCTTCTCCCTCCAAGGTACTCTGTGGAGGAGCGGGTGGGGGACCGGGGGCAGGGAGGTGGAGTGGCTGTGGTCTACAAGAATAATATCCCCCTTACCAGGATCCCTTTTAGAGTGCCAGACCATATCGAATGTGTGTACTTAAGTTTGGGGACCAGGGATAGACTGGGACTTCTGTTGGTGTACTGACCGCCCCGCTGCTCAACAGAGTCCCTAACTGAGCTGGCGGACTTGGTCTCGGGTTTGGTGTTGGGTTCACCTAGGCTTGTGGTGCTGGGCGACTTCAATGTTCATTTCAGGACCAATTTGTCCAGGGCGGCTCAGGAGTTCTTAGTGGCCATGATGACTATGGGCCTATCTCAGGTGGTCTCAGGACTGACGCACATTGCAGGTCACACGCTTTGATTTGGTCTTTAACTCTGATCAGGGTGGTGTTGTGTGGGTGGGGACTCCTGTGTTTTCCCCATTGTCATGGATGGACCACCAACTGGTTAAGGTTGGACTCACAGTCACACCGCACCTTTACAGGGGTGAGGGACCTATTAGGATGGTCCGCCCAAGAAGGTTATTGGATCCCATAGGATCTCAAGAAGCCTTGGAGGGATTCAGTGTCGGCTCTGCCAGCGATCCTGTTGATGTCCTGGTGGAGAACTGGAAGAGCAAACTCACTGGGGCGGTAGACATAATCGCTCCTAAGTGTCCTCTCTGACTTGCTTCAAAACTGGCCCCTTGGTATACAGAAGAACTACGGGGGCTGAGGTAGACGACTAGAACACAGGTGGAGAAAGATTCATCTTGAATCTGACAGATTGCAACATAGAGCTCATTTGAAGACCTATGCTCAGGCGATACGTGCGGCAAAGAAGTGATTCTTTTCTGCCCATATTGCATCTGCAAGTTCATGTCCAGCGGAGTTGTTCAGGGTTGTGAGAGGGCTAGTATGTGCCCCTCCTCCCTTGAATCAGAATCTGGAACCATTGATTACCCACTGTGATATGTTTAATGAATTTTTTGTGGGGGAAATCTCTCGTATTTGGGCCAACTTGGATTTCATCTCCACACTTCCTTCAGTATCTGATGTGGTGGTACCCAGCGACTCCTCTTGCGTGATTAGGTTGGATCAGTTCCAGTTTGTGACTCCTGAGGATGTGGACAAGCTGATTGGAAAGGTGCAGCCCACCACCTGTCCTCTTGACCCTTGCCCAACATGGCTTATACTATCTGGCAGGGGGTTTGTTGTAGAAGGCCTGGTAGAGATCATAAATGCTTCTCTGAGGGAAGGGAGGATGCCTCCTAGTCTCAAAGAGGCAATTATTAGACTGCTTTTGAAAAAGCCCACCTTGGATCCCTCAGAGCTGAGTAACTACAGGCCTGTCTCCAACCTTCCGTGGCTGGGCAAGGTAATTGAGAGGGTGGTGGCCTCCCAGCTCCAAACAGTCTTGGAGGAAACGGATTATCTAGACCCATTTCAAACTGGTTTCCGGGCTGGCTATGGGGTGGAGACTGCCTTGGTCAGCCTGATGGATGATCTCCAACTGGGAATTGACAGAGGAAGTGTGCCTCTGTTGGTCCTTTTGGACTTTCCAGTGGCTTTCGATACTATCGACCATATAATCCTTCTGGAGTGTCTGAGGGGGTTGGGGGTGGGAGGCACTGCTCTGCAGTGGTTCCACTCCTACCTCTTGGGCAGGTTCCAGATGGTGTCCCTTGGAGACTGTTGTTCTTCAAAATCTGAACTTTTGTATGGTGTCCCTCAGGGCTCCGTATTGTCTCCGATGTTGTTTAACATCTACATGAAACCGCTGGGAGAGATCATCAGGAGATTTGGTGCAGGGTGCTATCAGTATGCTGATGACACCCAAAACTATTTCTCCATGTCAGCATCATTGGGAGAGGGCATAACCTCTCTAAATGCCTGCCTGGAGGTGGTAATGGGCTCAATGAGGGATGACAAACTGAGACTGAATCCAGATAAGACAGAGGTACTCAGATCAGCCTGTTCTGGATGGCTCACACTTCCCCAGAAGGAACAGGTACGCAGTCTAGGGGTGCTTCGGTATCCAAGTCTTTCCTTGGTGTCCCAGGTTGAGGCAGTGGCCAGAAGAGCCTTCTATCAGCTTCAGCTGATACACCAGCTGTGCCCGTTTCTTGAGATAGACGACCTCAAAACAGTGGTACATCTGTTGGTAATCTCCAGACTGGATTACTGCAATGCACTCTATGTGGGGCTGCCCTTGTACATAGTCTGGAAACTACAGTTGGTCCAGAATGCACAGCCAGGCTGGTCTCTGGGTCATCTAGGAGAGACCATATTACTCCTGTATTGAAGGAGTTACTCTGGCTGCTGATATGTTTCCGGGCAAAATACAAGGTGTTGGTTATAACTTATAAAGCCCTAAACTGATTGGGCCCTGGGTATTAAAGAAAATGTCTTCTTCGTCATGAACTCTACCGCCCATTGAGATCATCAAGAGAGGGCCATCTGCATTTGCCACCAGCTCGTCTGGTGGCTACTCGGGGATGGGCCTTCTCTGTTGCTGCCCCGAACTAGTGAAATAAGAGCCTCCCTATCTCTGACAACTTTTAAAAAGTCTTTAAAGACGCATCTTGCCACCCAGGCTTTTAACTGATATTGTTTTGACTGTTTTAATGTTGTTTTTAGAATATTGTTTTAAAATTTAAAATTGTGTTTTAAATTTCTTGCTTTTAATTTTTTTGTTTTTAATTAATGTTTTACTTTTTCAATCTTGTTGTAAACCGCCCAGAGACGGGGGCAGTATAAAAATATGCCGAATGAATGAATGAATGAATGAATGAATGAATAAATAAATAAATAAATTTAGGTTGGGGCAATTTCTTAAGTTGAAATCTATGCATAAGTGAAGAGGTGAAAGTAGCATTATAACTGTGCTATTTGTACCTAATTTCACCTTCATTGTTCCAGAATTTTCCATCAGAATCAGTCCCAAGTCCTACCAGGGAAGGGTATATAAAGATAATAATTATATAAAGATAATAATTTGAAATTCTTTTCCTGAGAGATCTTTGAAGCTTCAAAAACTACATGACAGGAAGAAATTCAGAGACCCAATTTTGGTCACCCCTTCATTTCCATGCATGGAACAACTGCACCTGTTGTGTTTCTGCCTGTACCATAGTCTTTAAAGGCATAGAGGTTGTTCATACAACCTCACACCTCCGCTCAGGAGGGCAGGGGGGCAGTCTGGAGTTTGGCTGCCTTCCCTGGCAGACAAGTGGCAACCATCATTGCCTCTGCCATGCTGTGCACCCACATGAGCAGCAGCGGAGACCAAAGATGGGATTGGGAGGAGGAAGCCCTCCAATATGCCAGGGAGACCCTCACCAGGAGCACAGTGGCTGCTCTCATTAGAGCAGCTGCTCTGCTCAGAGCATCCACTCCTTCCCCCTGGCTCACTGCCCAAAAGGGTGACAGGCCTGGGGGAAGTCTTCTATCCAGTGGCGATTGCTGTGACAATCACCTCCCGATCACCTACCTGGATAAAACTCCAGGTAGAAGAACAGGGCTACCCTTGGCTGGAGCAGCCAGAAGCAGAGGGTTCCTGGCACTCCAGATAACATGAGCTGCCTGGGTTACCCCAGGCAGCCCGCTTTGTGAGAATAGCCTTATAGAGTTTCTGTCAAGAAACAAGTTGGAAACCTAGTAACTATTAACTTACACAACACAGAAAAAGTGCCACAAATTGAAATGAAGCTACAGCTTGGCAGCTTCTGTCTTTAAATCACAAAATGTTACTAGATCAGCACTATTCTTTTGAAAAGTTGCTTGCTTGAGGTTATTAGTTTGGCTGAAACAAAAAGACAGCTGTCAAACCCAAATGGAAACCAGAAAAAAGAAAGCATTCATTCTTTATCAGATTATATGTTAGCACTTTCCTTGCTGTTTTCTTCCAAGTTCAGCAGTATTTTATTGTATTGGTTTACAAGTCTAGTTGGGTGACAACAGAAGAACAACAGTTAAAAATAAATCTAATACGTCAATTTAACATGAAGAGTTGCTCTTGAGACAGCCATATGCCTATAGATTGACAGAGAGCTAATCACCACCCAGTCTTAGACTTACTATATGTTCATAGCTTTACAATATTTTTCATTCATAACATTTTAGCCTATGCTAATATTCCTTCAACAATGCTACACTTTTTCATTGTATGAAACGTCCTCTATAATATGAACTGTTACATACATTTGAATGCAAACAGCAATTATTTCAGAATGTGTAACCAAAATTCTCCTCTCATTCAGATGAACAATTGTTTTAGAGCTTTCTTCGGCTGTTTTCTTCTGGAATATTTGATAAGCAATAAAAATTTAGGTATGGTTCATATTGATGGGTCTAGGAAACGGGCTGTGTCTCAGTGGAAAAACCCATACTTTGTGTGCGGTTTCAGGTTCAGTCCCTGACATCTCCAGGTAGGAATGGGAAAGACTCTAATTTCAAACCCTGGAAGATCACTGTACATCAAATAGACAATATTGATCCAGATGGGCCAATGGTCAGACTCAGTATAAGTTGGCTTCAGATGCTCAAAACTTTATATTGTTTTTCACACAACACATAATGCATAGGCGTAACGATAGGGGGGGCAGGGGGGCACGTGCCCCAGGCGCCACTTGCTAGGGGGCGCCAAAAAGTGCCCCCGCCAATGCCCGAAAATTTCCTGGGGAAATTTTTTTTTTTGCCGCCAATTTTTTTTTTTTTGGCCGCCGCCACCGCCACACAGACCAACCGAGCGACCGAGCAGCCAACCGTCCACACCAGCCGCCTCTAGAGAAGCCCGGCGGGCGGCGGCGCGAGCAGCAGGAAGTGGGGGAAAGGGAGGGCGCCGGGTGGCTCTGCACCGCTGGATCGGGCGGGGATTGTTCGCCTTCGCCTCCCTCCCTCTGCCTTCCCTCTCGCCCTGCCCACCGCTCCGAGGGAGCCCCATGCAGCCACTCAGCCGCCGCGACCCAGCTCGCCTTCTGCACGTGGCGGCAGCGAGGCAGGGTGGGAGAGTGTTGCTGCGGAGGGGCAAAGTGAGGAAGCGAGCGAGATTCCTGGGACATTGAACGTGGGTTGAACATCTCCTGCCTGCCTGGCCTAATGTGGCCAGGGGAAGCTTCCTTCCTGCACAGTTTGAGCCTCATTCCTGGTGCCGGGCTAACTGGGGAGGCGTGGAACGCTGCATCGTAAGCGAAAGGGGTGTGTGCGGCGCACCGCCTGGGCGTGCACGAGTGAGTGAGTGTGTGTGCAAGCAAGCCCCGGCAGCTGGAGGAGGAAGGCTCCTCCAGAATGTAGTGTGCAGTGCATGGCCGGGGGCTCCATCAAGATGCAGCCCCCCTCCGACAGGGCCAACTTGCTGCTCCTGAGCCGGAGTTCCGCAGGCCCCCGAGACCAGGAGCAGCAAGTGCAGCTGAGGCAAAAGCTGAGGGAACTGCCGGCACTGCTCCGAAGCGGACTCACGCTGCGGAGGAAGAGCTCAGCCACGGGGGGGGGGGGGGGGGGCGGGTGAGTGAACAAAAACAAAAAAGCTCTAAAACAAAAAAGCCATATGGCTAAAGAGTAAGTACAGCTACTCACGAGTAGCTGCCACGGAAAAGACTGGCCCTGCCTGCCTGCACGTGGCTGAAGACAGAGCCCTTGGAGGGAGCTGAGAGAGAGTCGGGAGGGACTGGAGTCAGTTCACCTTTGTTTGCTCACTCATGCATGCTAAATTAAGGTGGTCAGCAGCCTGTGAATTATCAAAACGGAACAGCAGCAGCTTCCTTCCAAATGTAAGTTAATTCCTCTCGAAATGAATGTGCCCTCTCTCCAAGTGTCCTTTTAAAAATGGCTTTTAGGTCCTCAACACTTCATATTTTGAATATAACCTACCTCATTGTTTACAAACTGCTTGCCATTTGCACTGATTGTATTTCAAACATAAACTTTAACAAAAAGGGAATGCTCCCGTGGCTGGGTGTGTGTGGGGTGTGTGTGAGAGGCTCAGCTCCTGTTGCATGATAATAAAATGAAGGTGGATGGCTGAATCAACAATGGAATCGCCACAGCTTCCTTCCAAAGAAGTATCATGTTAATTCTTCTCTGGATGTGCCTTCTCTAACCCTTCTCCAAGTTGCAAATGTTCTTCATAGCTTTAAAGATCACACAAGCCCCAACCCACCCCTCCCAAAATCAATACACTACTAGTTTTAGCTCCATCTGATTAGATTGATCAGATTAAAAAATAAATAAACTGGAGCAAAAGAACCAAAGACATTCCTGCTCTTCAGAGTTGCTGACAATCCTTTGCAGGGTTAAAGGCCATTTGAAATGTGAAGGTTTTTAGAAGGTCTCCCCAAAGTGTGCAGTCTCTGTTGGGAACCCTTGTCTTTGGGCAAACTGTACATCAGGCAGAAGATCTGTGATTGATCTGTTTTGTTTGGGTTTTACTGAAATGCAGCTGCACAGAATTGCAAATTAGTATGGAGCACTGGCAGGAGAAGGTGGGAATTAAACACTCTTCATCCCCATAGCCATATCCAAATCTAGAAAGTTCCTGGACTACCCTTGTTTCAGTAGAACCATCAGACATGCTTCAGAAATTAGTCGATAGTGCAGGCTCACAGCATATGCTAGGCCAATGGGCCTTTGTGTGCTTGCTGTAATTATTATTATTATTATTAATAATAATAATAATTCAATTTTATACCGCCCTTTCGAGCTAGCTAAGGGTAGTTTATAATTAAAAAGAGACTGATAGACTGAAATATCTTGAAGCTGAAATTGAAGATCTGGAACTAAAAGGAAAGGAACTGGATCAGCAGAAATTGTGGCTACAGCAAAGCATAAAAAATGTTAAGGAAGACTCCTCAAACAAAAGTTGTTCATATATTACCCCATGAAGGAGTTTGTGATCTCTTTGATGTTCAGATACTGAACTACTAGATTTGATGCAGCCAGATTGCCTCATCTACTTCTAACTATATATTTGTAGACTTAATTTCATAATGCAAGTATTTAAATAATGAATGTAAAACGTGCGTAGTTCACAATGCTGGATGTGCATTTGTTTGTTACTTTGAACAGTTTCTAAAGTCAAACTGAAGTGCATTTTTAATGCTGTGCAGGGGCCTGGTACTCTCAAACCTACAATACCTTAGTACAGTTAATTGAAAGCCCCAGTTCATTATTTGTTCCATAGGAACCAAAGTTTAATAGTGCCCCTACTTTCTTCCAGTAAAGTTATCTAGACTTGCCATTTGAAACAGATTACACATACTATTTAAATCCAGCTTCTGGCATTCCGTGTTCCTGGATTGGGAGTGGGGGGGGGGGTTGGGGTGTTTACTATTTGTGGTTCATGTGCGGGGGTGCCAGTGCTTGAACATTGGCGGGATTTTTTGGAGAGTAACTATCCACTTCAAGCTTATAGCAGATGTTAGCAGATGGTCATTACAGCAGAGTAATAATAATTCCTTCAGAACTGCGTCTTGATAAGAATGAAACATTTCCACAGTGTTCTCTGAGAGTTTGATTTTCCTAACTAATATTGTTGCTGACAATCTTTGTGATGATTACAAGGTTTATAGCTCTGTTTTTCTACTTCTCTGAAGTATACTCCATACAGGGATATATGATGCAAACATGAGAAGGTGATGCATTTTCTGTTTCTGTAGCAAAGAAATTATCATCATTATTATTACATTTTATATTCTGCTCTTCCTCCAAGGAGCCCAGAGCGGTGTACTCCATACTTGAGTTTCTCTTTCACAACAACCCTGTGAAGTAGGTTAGGCTGAGAGAGTAGTGACTGGCCCAGAGTCACCCAGCTAGTTTCATGGCTGAATGGGGATTTGAACTCGGGTCTCCCCGGTCCTAGTTCAGTATTTAGTTTGTGTGTCAGTCATATGTATGTTGGGGGGGGGGCGCCATTTCAGTGCTTGCCCCGGGCGCCGTTTTCCCTAGTTACGCCTCTGACATAATGTGGAATTCTCTGCCACAAGATGTGGTGACAGCCAACAACCTGGATGGCTTTAAGAGGAGTTTGGATAACTTCATGGAGGAGAGGTCTATCAACAGCTACTAGTCAGAGGGCTATAGGCCACCTCCAGCCTCAGAGGCAGGATGCCTCTGAATACCAGTTGCAGGGGAGTAACAGAAAGAGAGTGGGCATATGTTCAACTTCAGCCTGTAGGCTTCTAGTGGCATCTGGTGGGCCACTGTTTGAAACAGGATGCTGGACTAGATGGGCCTTGGGCCTGATCCAGCAGGGCTGTTCTTATGTTCTTTTATATATGTGGGAGCATGATACTGAGCCTCAAGTTGAAAAATACCTTAACATGAGTAAGACATGGTTCTGAATATCTACTACAGAAATCCTGAAAAAATAATTAATCAAAATGCTGATAATTTTCAAAAATTTGACTGTAAACACAGATGATAAACAAAACATTGAGGTACTTCCAGATGGTTCCTTCCCAGTGACTGCAACCAAACTAGGAAGAATATGGGAAGCAATTGAAATGCTTGAAGTAACCATTGCCAGGTTGATCCAATCAGTATGTTGGGACTAGAAGGGATCAGTCCAAAGATTGTCATAGCTGTTATGTGGCTTTTAGATATCTAGCATGCTGGATCAGCATGTGTGAGTCAGCAGTATAGCAGCATGATTCTGCTAAAAAGCCAACATCTGGGAGCAACACATGTGATAAGTGAGCTAATAGGAACTAGCTGCAATTAATAAACGAAATATTCACTGTCACCAACCTAAACAAGATGATCAGGTTAGACTAGATGATCAGGTTCAGTGGCTAGATGATCGGGTTAGGATTGGGGCTCAGCCATGAAGCTTGCTGGGTTAGCACAACCTTTCAGCCCAATCTACCTCATGGTGGCAGGGGGACCTCAGTATATCTACAGAGGTCATTTTGCCTCAATCCCCCTATGTGTATGGGGAGGTGACCTCAGGTGTGCTACTATGAAACATTCTGAAGACTGACTGAATCAAGAAACTTTCCCTAACATTGAGACTTGTTAGATATATGCATAGCAGTCAATCAAATAAAGAGATGTAAGTCTTGATTGGGCTATACACTGAACAGACAAGATAAGTAGAGGAAACTGATAAATTTTATTAGTAATTTACTTAAATTTGGAGACTGCAAAAACACTAATCAGGCATGTTAAATATGATTAATGTTGAAGTTTCATGAGAAATAAGTTCATAAGGGGGATGCCACTTGTCTCTTTAAAAATAATCTCCCTTCTTGGCAAATTGCAGTTTGAGTCACTCTTCAGTTAATGCTGATAATACATGCTCGCCAAAGTTATAATGATGTATTGCATTATGTAAATAAGGGGGAAATGGGGTGTGTATATTTTTCTTCAATAGAGAATATAAAATGAAACTAGTGGAATAATCAATTTGGTATTTAACTAGTAATTAAATGCTTGATATTGGTACAGTTTTATTCTTAACTATAGTCTACTGCTTCAGTAAACCCCCGGTAATTTCAGTTTACTGTTGCAGAGTTAAGATTTCATTCTTAATGTGACAATACAAGAGAACCCCGGTATCCATGGAAGCGCCATTTTCCACTACTACCACAGATAACAGAACCACAGATACCGAGCCACTGAGGCTATGAAACTCAGGGGATTAGGTTCCTGGAGAGCAAAAAAGGCTGGAAATGCAGAAAAATAGGAAATAACATACCGTACCATGCTCTCCAGGTTTCCAGGTGTTCAGCAATGTCCTGCAGAAGTCCCAAATCTGGGTTTTTTCTGTGACAAATCACAGGGTTTTGTTTTTGTTTTAAAGACAAGCCACAAAATGATTCTTCTCCACAAAACGGCAGCTGGAAATGACCTCAGTGGTCATTTCCAGACACCCCTAACCCGCCGATATGAACCCGCAGGTTTTCACACAGATACATGAAATTGTGGATGCTAGATCAGCAAATGGTGAGGGTATCCTGTACAACTAGAGAAGTTGTAAAATTGGGGGATGCCATACATGCACAGAGCCTGGAACCACACCACCGGTGCATGGACAGCCTGTTTAAATGGCTGTTCTGGAGGCAATTTTGCTATATTGAGGGCAGCAAGCAGTGGGAATGGCAAGCAGCAGGGAGCTGGTAGGAACATTAAATAACCTTTCTCACTGCTGGCCCCCCACTGCCCCCCCATCCTTGGATGTTGAATCAGTTCATATTGAACCAGGCTTGGTCTGGTTGTATCGCGGGCTGAACCGGGCATAGTTCATTTTGTGATCGAACCACTGAACTGGCCCGTTTCAGTATGAACCGGTTCAACATTGAACAGTTTGTGCACACCCTAGGTAGGATATATCAATATTATACCTAAATAAACAACGCATGCCTCAAGTTTCAGTGAGTTTTCATTGCTCTTGCATTCAAGTTCTAGGCAGTAATCAGAGCTCAAACAAAGTTGTGCAATGAACCCCAAAGGTTCCTTTAGAAGTATGGTGTACTGGGGGACAGAGAGCGGTGGTGAGCAGCATGAGCAGCAAGTGGCAAGCAGTGGGAAGCCAGTAAGAACATTAAACAAACTTTCTCACTGCTCCCCCACCTATATAAGTATTGCCACCCACACCACCAAACTGGTTCAATTTAATGGACCAGACTAGCAGGTCAGTTAGACTGAACAGGTTTGGCGCAATGCGATGCAGTTCTAATTGATTCGAATTTGAACTGAAACAGGTTTTTACAGTTCGTGAACACCCCTAATCGTGTCTTTTCAACACCAACAAAAAACAATCTGTTTTACTTAGCAGAGGAATGATGAGAAAGTTTTTTGTCCCACAGAGGCTTGATACTAACAGAAATGAAAGCAAGACTAAAAAGATTACAATCCTACATTACAATCCATGAGGTAACCTTTGGAAAACAAGGAAACTTCTAAATGCTGGCCATGAAAACTCATAATCATGCTGATACCAAACTGAGCCAAGGAAAGTTTGCCCTTCACCAATTTAGAGCATCATACAAATGTACAAGAACTGTACATATGGGATGGATCCAGAGGATGTGTGTGTGAGTACAAAAGAACTTTCACGCATGCAAAGGAGTAAGATTTCCAGCAATTCCTCCCCTCTACCAACAACTTTCCTCCATGTTCTACTTGCAAAACACACCATTTACAATACTCTGTGTACAAGCTTGTATTTATTTATTTCAGTTATTTATAAGTTGTACTCTCTGCCAAATTAGCGTTCAGCTGACATACAAGAATAATAAAATACAAAACACCAACAAAACAGTGTTCATAAAACATTTAAAAACCCCTTAAAACACAAAAAAGCCAGCTAGACTAGAACAGTGATAAGCTAAAAATGTTACAATGCACAAGTCAGCCAGAAGAAATTGTTTTAAAATACAGAAATGTTTTCCTGATGATCTAAGAGGATAAAGAGGAACATACAGGAGAGGGGTCCTTAAGGTCAGGGAAGTTTACAAGAACATCAATTTTCAGACATAACGGATGTGTTCTTGAATAGGATACGATATTAATGTTGCAATTATATATACACTTATTGGAAGTAGGACCTGAATAGAAATCAGTGTGAGTTACTTCAGAGTATGCATGCATAGGTCCAGGTTGCAATAATATTTCTCTTTAAGAGTATTTCGACAGGCAATAGATAGAACTACCTTAACCTAAAACAATTACCTTGTTTCCTACTTCTTTTCCAATTCCACAGCTTGTCTTGACGGAAGAATACTACTAGCCTCAAATCAGGTTTCACACTTGCTGTCTCAATACAGATTGGTTCTCTTGGGAACATTTCTTTTTCTTCTTCTTTTTGCTGAGCTACATCTCAATCAGTAGACAATTCACTGAGGAGATTCAGTTTGAATTCTGGCTTCATCTAGTCACACTCAATTGAGCATAGATGCCTGTGATCATTAAAGGCCACAGCTTTCTCCTGACACTTTTATGGAAAAGGTCCAGAACCACTCAGTGTTTGAATTTCATATTTTCCAAGACCTGCACACTGTGAAGCAAGATGACCTTTTCCTGTATTTTTCACAAAATGAAGGCTTAGACTTACATCAGGTGCACATATCTTTACAGATCCTGCAGAATAAAATGTAATGGGAAAGGTCATAATAGATACCCTATAGTCTAGTTACCTTTACTAAAAGGTAAGCTGCTAGTCATCATTATTTTTTTACTTTGCATAGTTCAAAGATTAACAGTCCAGTCTTAAATGCTTTCTTAGAAGTAAGACGCATTGCATCCACTGGGATGCAATGTGTAAATATACTTAGCAGTGCAGGCTTTAATCTTTGTGAATATACTTAGCAGTGCAGCCTTAGCCTTGTACTACACCAGCCAGCATGGTGTAGTGGCTAGAGTGCTGGATTAGGACCAGGGAGACCCAAGTTCAAATCCCCATTCAGCCATGAAACTAGCTGGGTGACTCTGAGCCAGTCACTTCTCTTTCAGCCTGTAAGGAGAAACCTAAGTATGTAGTACACTGCTCTGGGCTCCTTGGAGGAAGAGTGGGATATAAAATGTAAAAATAAATAAATAGCAACATTTTAATAGCGCAGAGTGGGTGAGATTGCATATATTGTTCCCACTCCCAATCTCCCATCAATTCAGTGCTTGCATTCACCTCCATTGAGGCACCTCATGGTTCAGTTTACTGCCAACTCATCATCTGAGTGGCCTCTTACCTGAGTACCTCAAAGGCAAGGACATCAGGTGCCCGGTTCTTGGCCACTACTGTATCCTTTCTGTGGGAGGATGGGTGACCATATAAGGTTTTATTATTAATTTTTAACTTTAATAGATATTTTCAAAATCGGATTTTGATATTTGTATTGTATTTATTATTTAATATTTGTGGCCTGTTTTAAATATATTATAAACCATCTAGAGATTATTTTAATGAATACTCTCAAAACTGACCATACATAAATAAACAAGGTGACTCAGCATATAGAAGGATCCACAATCAGACAATTTGTGGAAGAGGTCAAGTCAGAGTGCATGAATTTGGATGTACTCTATCCTTCCCAATTGAGGGCAACATTAAGAACCAAATGCTGGGAAGTGAAGCATCTCTGGCAACTGCCTGGACTGGGCCAGGCCTGAGGGAGATCAAAGCAATGGTATCTGATTCACACTTTTTAATGTTCCTGAGACGGGCTATATACACCTGTTTCTTTAAAGGGGCTCAAAACAATTTGCTGTTTGGTCACAGAAATGGAACACTCTCTCATTACATCTTGCATCTAGAAATACCCTGCTCTTCTTTCTCTTTGAATTACTTCCTGTTCTTGTTACCATAATGAATTACATGTGGCGTAATTGCTGACAGTCTTACACTCACTTTAGATGGATTTCACTTTTAGCCATTCAGGCATGGCTAGGAGGACAATAATCATAACATGCTCTCTAGAGCTACAGCAAGTGCATAATCATTGTCCTGCACCTGCTCCAATCCCTTTTCTTCTTTTATTTTTCCTTAGGTCCAACACTATATTGAACAGCTGCTATACAAAAGCTTATTAGCTTTTTCTTGGTATATTGTTCATTCTGAGTTGCAAGCTGTCTCCTTTTTAGGTCTCTAATTTTTAGGTCTCAATCTGGTTAAAGGTAGAACTTACAGCCTAATCACAGTTCCACAAGGCTCCATACTGTCTTCAAAGCTCTTTTTCATATCATCAGGAAGTTTGGTGCTAGGTGTTATCAATATAGTGATGACACCCAGATCTACTTCTCCATGATGACCTCATCAGGAAATGGCATATCTTCCCTAAATGCCTGCCTGGAGGTGGTAATGGGTTGGATGAGGGATAACAAACTGAAGTTGAATCCAAATAAGATGGAGGTACTGACTGTGAGGGGCCAGGACCTGAGAGATAGTTTAGATCTGCCTGCTCTGGTTGGGTTTACACTGCCCCTGAAAGATCCGGTACATAGCTTGGGAGTGCTTCTGGACCCAAAGTTCTCCCTGGTTTCTCAGGTTGAGGAGGTGGCCAGGATTGCTTTTGATAGCTTCGGCAGATACATCAGCTAAATCCATTCATAGAGGTAAATGATCTTAACAGTGGTACATAAGCTAGTAGCCTCCAGGCTTGACTACTGTAATCCTCTCTACGTAGGGCTGCTTTTGTACATACGTAGTCTGGAAACTACAATTGTTACAGAATGTGGCAGCCAGATTGGTGTCTGGGACATCATGAAGGGACCATATAACACCGGTTTTGAAAGAACTGCACTGGCTGCCAATATGTTTCCAGGTGAAATACAAAGTGCTGGTTCTTACCTATAAAGCCATAACAGCTTGGGTACCGGGTATTTAAGAGAGCGCCTCCTTTGTCATGAACCCTGCTGCCTGTTCTGATCTTCTGGAGAGGTCCAGTTATGGTTACCACTAACTTGTTTGGTGGAGACTCAGGACTGGGCTTTCTCTGTGGCTGCCCTGGGGCTTTGGAATATGCTCCCTGCTGAAACAAGTGCATCTCCTTTTCTGTTTGTTTTCAGGAAGACCCTCAAGACTCTCCTGTTCTCACAAGCTTTTAATTAGAATTAATTTTAATAATTTTAATAATTTGTTTTATATTATTGTGTTTTAATCTGTGATTCTTAATAATGAAATGTGTACACTGCCTAGAGATGTACATATCAGGTGGTATAAAAATATGATCAATCAATGACAGGCAGAAAATTCCAGGCCAGAATGAGACCTAGAGATCCCTTCTCTTGATGCCTTTGCCTAGACTCTAGGATCAGGAGCCAAATCCAGGCCAAAGCTTCGAGAAACTTCAGGATATCATTCACCACCCCAACTGGCTGCTGTAGGACAAGGAACATTGTTTCAAACAGCTGCTGAGGGAATGAAGGAAAAGAGAGTGAGAAGCCAGTGGCATGTGGTGGAAGGGTAGCTGCTAAAGGAGCTGCTGTAGACTATTACTGTATCTTATGTGTTACTTTACACCCCACTTTTGTTCCATTGTGGTATTCAAGGAAATGTACATGGGATTCTCAGGTAGGGAATAGGGATGTGCACGGACCGAGGTTTGTGCACAGGTTCAGTGCCATGGGGAGGAGAGTGGCGAGCAGAATCTTTTTTATTTTAAGGGAGTAGATTCTCTGGTAGCAAATGACAGTGGATTCATCGTTTGTCATCAAAAATGAATCCACTCTCATTTGCTACCAGAGAATCTACACTCAGAACACCTCAGAAACAACAAACCCCAGTATCCCATGAGCATGTGGGTATGGGGCTGGTTGGTACCCTATGTGCACTACACCACCACTTGCTCTGGGCCACCCCAGTGCCCCCCAAGTGGAGTTATGGGGCTGCTGAAATCCCCATTATTCCTTATGGGGGGAAACTTAAAGATGCACAAACTTCACAAATTCTTTAAAAATCACCCCTTTGCCCAGTTCCTTTGAAATCTGGATGGAAGAAGGCACCCATTGGGGCACTACTGCCTGAACCACTCTTCTGACCCCGAAACCCCCTATCTGCCCCAAAGTCATGCCAAAAATCAGCCCTGTGTCCAATTCTTTTGAAATCTGGATGGTAGCTTCCTTGCACCCATTGGGTACCGCCCCGGGCCACCCTGGTGCCACCCCCCCATTTATAACTAAGGCTACAGAAATCCCCATTATTCCCTATGGGAAAAAGCTTAAAGACGCATAAACTTTGAAAATCATTTAAAAACCAGCCCTTTGCCCAATTCCTTTGAAATATGGGTGGTAGCTTCCTTGCACCCATTGGGCACTACCACCCACCACACCCCACTCTGGGCCACCCCAGAGGGGACCCCCCACGTGGAGCTATAAGGTTGCTGGAATCCCCATTATTCCCTTTGGGGAAAATCTTAAAGATGTGTAAATTTCAAAAATTCTTTAAATACCACCCCTTTGCCCAATTTCCTTGAAATTTGGGTGGTAGCTTCCACCCATTGGGCACTACCCCACCCCCACTCTTTTGGCCCCAGGACCCTTTTAAAATCCAAATTGATTTGGATTTGGATTTGGAAAATTCAGGTACGAATTGAATCTGGGTTGATTTGCGGGATCAGATTCAGACCCAAAACAAATCAGGGGTGTTTCAATTTGGATACAAATCAAAACAGGGAAAAAAATCAATTCGTGCACATCCCTAGTGCCAACCTCCATACAAGCAAAATTGATCAAAATTGCCAAAAAATGTCAACTGGGCATGAGCTTGACTAAAAGGCAAATCAGAGAAAGCTTTTTGTGGCCAAGTATGGAACAACACATTGAAGATGTAATCAGGCACTTTACGGCTTGTGTTGTATGTGACAAATCACCGAAGACTTTTACCGCCCCCTTGATTCCAGTAGAGTATCCCATTGGTCCCTGGGAAAAACCTGCTCTGGATATAATGGGGCCTTTTGATAACCAACCCACAAAACAAATATTTATTATAATGAGAGTGGATTACTATTCCTGGTGGCCCAAAGAGTCATTTGCTGACAGCATTACTACAAACAGGTGATTGAGTTCATGGCTGCAGTTTTTGGAAGAGAAGGTCTTCCTAAAGAACTAGTGACTGACAATGGGACACAACTTACCTCATTTGAAATGGAGCAATACTTGTATAACCATGGGATAAAACACAAGACTATTTCCTTGTACCATCCTTGAGTGAATGGCTTAACAGAAAGAATGACAGATTAGTGAAAGAAGGTTTACCACTGGCTACTATGCAACAACAACCTGGAAAGAGGCAAACTGTGAAACTCTATTTGCTTATCGCACTACAAGGCCATTCACACACTGCTTGCCAGGGCAGGGATGGCAGCGGGGGGAGGGGAGTCATGGTTCCACCTACCTTCCCCCCAGATGATCCATAGGGCCATTGCACAGTGCACACCCACACAATCTGCAATGCTCTGTGTCCCAGACTGCTAAAGGACAGGATTCATTGGCCTCCAGGAATCCCACAATGCACCATGAGACAAGCATGGTACATTGGGGGATTGTGTGAGGGTCGGGCACTCCAGGCACCTGACTTTGTGTACGTTTGGACTGCATTTTAACCCAGGCAAAATGCACTCAGTCCTGGTGCTGCACACGGGCAGCCCTCCACAAGTAGTTTCCCTAACCTGGATAGTGTTGCTTGTGTGCATAGCTTTTACTCCTCATTCTACTACAAGAAAATCACCTTTTGAACTGCTGAGAGGAACCTACCTAATGTAACAACTAATAGGGCTTTCTGTACCATCTAACCCTTAGGATGCAGAGATTCATGATCAGGTAAAGGAGAAGGAACAAAAATATAAATTGTATGTGGATCAGAAATGGGGTGCAAAAAGTGAAAATGTCAGGTGGGGGACTTTGAGTTTGGCTCCCTTATAAAGTGAGAAAGGGATGTGCCAGATATTCTAGTCCAAAACAAATAATCAAAATCTGAGGAGATCCTGTCATATTGGATGATGGAAAGAAATGGAACAATTCGAGACTTTCCAGCATGCATTCTATGAGAAGAGTGGGAAGGGAGTCTCATCTCAAGAGAGAAACTGGGAGTAGTTTGATCTTGCCTCCAGTTTTAACTTCACAGATGAGGCTGATGAAAGCAATGGACAATCTTCTCTACCAGAAAACAAATCACCAACAGCTCCTGTAGCAGATAACCCAAGAATTAGGGGAAGTGTGCATGACAGGAGAGCACCTAAAAGACTTCAAGACTTTGTCACTGAATTTTGAATCAATTCAATTCTGGTTGTCATAAAGAGGAGGGATGTGTTTATTATATCTAGTAGTCGGGTTTTAAAAAAAATCTTTTAGAAGTGTGTTCCTTTGGGGATCCTGTCAGGAGAGTGTGGTGGGTGGTATCAGAAAGAATAGGGAAGGGAAGGAGGAGAAGAAAATGGATTCGTCTCTGAATAAAGTCTTAGCTAAACTTGCATAAGGTTTTTTTGTGTATGTTTATGAGGGAAGCAGTTATAAAACAAGACTCAAGAGAGATTACTGCACAGCCTTAAATACCAACAGCCATCCCTTGATTCCACCACCACCCCATCCTCTGGCGAACATAGCTGTCTCACAAACTAATCCCCTCCTGCTTCATTCCTATCCCTCTAGTCCTCTTGTCAGCCCTGTCTGCTGACTCTTCCTCTGTTTCCTCCATCACAGATCATGAGGCACCAGGCTTCAAGTAATCCAGGTTGTTCTGTTGAAAATGAATGTGGCATTTGACCAGGCACGGCTCGTGAATGCGCCTCCGGGGGCGGCGGCGGGTGGCTTCTTTAAGGTAAACTGAGCTGGTGCTCCGTGCCGCCCAGCAGCCCGCGCGGTGGGAAATCGCCTCCGCCACTCACCTGGCTCCCGCAGAGGTGAGCCCCCGCCAGCGGCCAGGTGAGAGGCGGAGACGATTCCCCGCTGCGGGGGCTGCTGGGCAGCATGGAGCACCAGCTCCGTTTACCTTAAAGAAGCTTCCCCCCCCCCCCGGAGGAGAGTTCATGAGCTGTGCCTGCATTTGACCATAGTGTTGCCGAGATCTAATGCTGGAGACCAAGACAGATGCTGAGATCTAATGCTGGAAGGAAAGATGATCTTGTGGTAGCAAGCATGACTTGTCCCCTTAGCTAAGCAGGGTCTGTCCTGTTTGCATACGAATGGGACACTTGATCTGTGAGTACTGTAAAATATTCCCCTTAGGGGATGGAGCCGCTCTGGGAAGAGCAGAAGGTTCCAAGTTCACTCCCTGGCAGCATCTCCAAGATAGTACAAGATTTTTAATAGGACAAACATACAGTACATTACCAAAGCACAATTATATACAAAGTGGTTGTTTGTACATCACATATATACAAAGATTTACACACAAGGATTTGGTAACCTGCAGGGTTATAAAGTATATGTAGGTAGTACTGTAACTCGAGGGGGAGGGGATTTCAAGGCATATCAGGTAATCGGGGGGGGGGGGGGGGTTGTCCGACATCCATTTCCACAATTTGTCCCATTGTTGTTTAGAGGAGATACACTTGTCTTTCTGCACATAACCATTAAAAAATTTCCAGAAGACATTTATTGTCACATCCACGTGAACCTCTTGGTCATGTCTTCCCTCCCTATCCCTATGCAGGAGCATTGCATAAAGGACATACAGGTTTACTAACCTGATTACAAGGAGGGGAACGTTCCAGTTCCCTAGTATGCACCCGTTCTGTCCAGTTTCCTTGAAGGCTTCTTTCTGGGACCTCGAAAAGAGGTTCTATCGCTCAAACCCAAGATTAGTTCTTCCCAAGTCTGTTTTTCCAAATCAGGCCACTCTAACAGCTTGCTTATTCCCTGCTACATTCTTTTGGCTACCACACACTCTTTTAAGAAATGTGAGTGAGTTTCCCTGAATGTCTTGCCTAGCTCACTAGCTTTCTGTTTGCAGGTGATTTTAGGACACTCTCGCTCGTCCTCTGGGAGCCATGGCTTAGCCATGTTAAGTGGCAGTACTTGGTGGTATAAACGCCACCTTGTTTCCCATAAATGAAAAGGGACCTTTTCCTCTTTAAAGAGAGCGATAGGGTGATTGGGTTGCAACAAGTACTGTGAAGTGCGGTGTTTGTAGCATTTACATTCTAAATCGGGTTTTTAAAAAGCCACTTCTGGAATCTCTTCTTAAATAGTTTTCCTTAGCTGCTTAACTGAGGAGGATCCTTTAAATAGATCCTGTTCAACCTTCCTTTTTTTTTAAATGTGAATAACAAATCTCTCAAGTAGGGCTGAGAGAGATTCCTGCCTGCAACCCTGGAGAAGCTGCTGCCAGACTGGGTAGACAATGCTTTGCTAGATGGACCTATGGTCTGACTCAATATATGGCAGCTTCCTATGTTCCTAAAGCTAGTTATTATCTGGAGACAAACTTCTGGTCCACCCAAGATTTGTTGACCATAAATTTGCTTTTCTTTTTTTTTAAAAAAATCTTTTATTCTGTTTTATTTATTCCCTTAGAATATTACTTCATTTAACTGTGAATGAATGAATCTTTATTACGGTCAATGACCCATAACAAAAGCAAGACAATACAACTCGTTTCACAAAATACAGAAAAGCGGGGTGGGGTTGGGGAATTAGTGAACCAATCATTCTAATACCATTTACTCAAACAATTTAGATCTAATCTTGACTGCTGCTGCACAAAATTTAGCCACATGCAGTGTTATACATTCACTACAGTCTGCTAACAGAAAGGAAACATACCCATCCTCAGTTCTACCAGGGATTTTTATTAAACTGTATATAAAGCAAGTTTTAAAATGTCACAAATGATTACTTTAAAATGACAACAGAAATATAAATGCCTTGTAAACCAAATTGTTATGTGTACAAGGGGAGCAGACTGGGGTGGAAACCCCACCCCACCTTACATAAGGCCCTGCGTTTCAAAAGATGCTCCTGAGTAGATGTTCTGGGCACTGGGTGGATCATGATTCATAATGACCTAATCTTATCTAATGTTTTCTAAGATGTATCGCACCAGCAGTGCCACAACCATTCTTTTTTGTGGAAGGATGAGGAGCAGAATAGAAAGGTAAAATAAAAATAAATAAATAGATGATGTAATTGTGATTTATTATAATACTTAACACATGTGTAGTATTACCAAATGTTCAAAGCATTATGCATATATTATTTGGATGTAATCCTTACAATAATCCTCATATTACAGCCGAGAGGGAGTGTCTAAGTGAATTTGTGGCAGAGGAAAGATTTGTACCAAGGAAGTCCTGATCCACAACTCAGTCATTTAGCCACTACTCTACATCAGCTCATATATACACAAAAAATTCAAAGTGGGTCTAAAATTGCAAACTAGGATTAAAAGTGGGCCTTGAGACTGGAAAGGTTAAAGGTTGATGCCAAAACCCCCAAAATTATTATGCTTCAAACTTCTCTTGGAATTATTCTTTATCACAAGGATTTACCAAGTTCCCAGAAAGTCATAGCTGTGTTGAGAATTAAAGCTGAGTTCTGTAAGATAAATGAGTAAGGAAAATAGAGGAAAGGTAATATAAAATTAACTTGGGCAACAAGAGATAATTACATACAATTCTTCCTACCTATTTAGCATTTGAAAACTCACTGAAATAGTGCCTCAGGTAGCTTTATTTTGACATCTGCAGAACTCCCAAGCATGCACGTATTTGAATACATGAGCGACTGAACTAATTAGCAAGAAGTTGCAGCAAAGGAATGAAGCAAGTAGATTAGTAGCTCACATGCTAACAGTAAAAATATGTTAATAGAACATAGCATAGTCAACACACTGTGAAGTATCACTGAATGTATTTCCCACTTTTTCCTTTTTTTAAAAAACCATAGGCATGTCTTCACATGCTAAAATTCATTCCAATATATTACAAAAAAAGAAATCTCCCAGATCCCCATAAATATGACTGTGAATGAGACAGAATAAAGGAATATGCAATCCACCCAAAACCACAGAACAAATGTTAATAAATGATACGGCTGTTTTGCTGCAAGATTATGGGGTGTGAGAGGAATATTTATTATCCATAGTAAAGCTCAAATGGAGTAATCTGTACAAACTGAAGATTGTGGAACTTCAGGGGACAGAGCATTTGTATCTGCTTCCATACTCAGAATGTACTCATTTGGCCACAGATTATTTATACAGTGTACATTGTGGAATTTGAAATGATGGAGGAGACTGCCAAATGCCATACATTGGCTTCAGGATACAGATGATACCTTTAAAGCCCGTGAAAGGCTAATTAATCTTAAACTTTGGTGGATGATGTATAGAACTAGGCTCCAAATGCAAAGAACCCGGGAAGGAAGATAGAGGCACAATTTTCATGCCTAGAGAAGGTGGCATAATGCATAGGCATGAAACATTTTAATGCACAGCACCATTTAAAAATGCAGAGTAAGGTTTAATGTATGCGTTTGAGACAGTGTAAATATTAATACCTTGAAAAAGAACACACATCATAAGGAATTAGAAAAACAAAAGTGCTTCACAAATACAGCCTGTTCTCTGTGGAAGCAGTGATGTTTCCTGGTAGTAACAGCTTCACTGCTCTTTTTAATTCAAAAAAGGTCTGAAGTAGATGTTTCATGGTTACCTCTTCACAACTTCCCCTCTCTTACAGCATAACTTAATTTCCTTGCTAGCTTTCCAAGTAGATGGGACTTCCTGCCCAGTATCAGCAGGGCTCACTCTGATGCCCCATACTCACAGGGTCATGTTTTGAAATAATCTCATGAGCATATACTTCTAGAATAGTGACACTGAAATGGATTTCCCCAGTAAGTTCTACTAGGACTATTCTGCAACCATGGTCTAATAGTAATCATTATCTAGAATCTTTTCATGTTTATTCTATGGATTGTCAATTCTGATATGACCTTTCCATATGTATAGACCTATGGGCCAGCTTAAAAGTCACCTTCTACATGTGGAAGAGGTGAGCTGGTCTTGTGGTAGCAAGTTGGTTGCATATGAATGGGAGACTAGAAGTGTTTGCACTGTAAGATATCCCCCTCAGGGGATGGAGCTGCTCTGGGAAGAGCACCTAGGTTCGAAGTTCCCTCCCTGGCATCTCCAAGATAGGGCTGAGAGAGATTCCTGCCTGCAAACCTGGAGAAGGGGCTGTCAGTCTGTGTAGTAGACAATGCTGAGCTAGATGGACCTATGGTCTGACTCAGTATGTGGCAGCTTCCTATGTTCCTATGTATGACTGTTATGTCAGACTCAGACAGCAATTAGCAGCTAATAGCATTAGATGGCCTTAGAATCAGTTGACTAGGGGGCGTGCACAAACCAAAAAATACAGTTCAATTCGAACCGAACCATGTTGCTCTGTTTTGGTCGAACTGACTGACCGGTCTGATCCATTAGATCGAACCAGTTGAGGCGGTTTATGGCGCTGGCCAGATAAGCAGCTTATTACCTTTCTCACCCCCTGCCAGGCCACCCCTTACTATTCTCAACCGGTTTTCCTGGTTCAGTTTGATCACGGACCAAACCGACCCCGATTCAGTCCACAATCGAACATCCAAACCAACCCCAGTTCAAGGCAAACTGGTTCGTTTGCACCCCTACAGTTGATTAACTAGGCCAGCATTTAACTGATAACCATTTTTGCTGCACTTTCTTTACTATGGTTGGTTAGGTGCTTGAGTTTGTGTTCCTTAAGCACATCAGGGAGAGAGAATGTTCTCCTGAGTGAACAAAACTATCTTCACCTGGCATCTAAAAGAATGATGTGACAATGCCAGGTGAGCCGCACCGGGGAAGCTATTTCATAAATGGGGTAACCCCACTGAAAAGGCCATCTCCTTAGTAGCCAACCGGCTCACCTCATTCGGCATGGGCACTCAGAGCAGGGCTTCTGCAGAAGATCTTAAGGTCTGAGTCGGGACAATGGGACAAGATATTATCTCAGGTAACCCAAGCCATTTAGGGCTTTAAAGGTTAAAACCAGGACTTTGAATTGGGCCCGGCAACGCAGTGGGAGCCCATGCAGCTGACAAAGTGCAACTACTCATCTGTATAGTAGTAAATGTCCTGTGCAGTGGAAAGAACTCCACAGTTTTACTATCTTGCTTACTGTGGTTCTTTATACTTGATTACAGTAGCTAATGTGTGTTGTGCTACATTTTAATGAATACTGTCCTTTCCTCACCAGGAACAGGAGAAGCAATGCTAGTTCACAAACTCAAGAAAACCATTAGAAAAAAATAACACAAAATTAAAAAAATTTGTAAAATAACACTGTGAAAAATATCTATAATCTTGCCTTTGGCTTCTCAGAATTAGATTAAGCAAGCACAGGCATGTCATGCACTACTTAACAAAAAAAGAAGAATCTTTTATTTATTATCCACCAATCTCCAGAGTTCCATACCAGAGTCAGAATACTTTATCATACAAATTATTTAGCACTTTGCTTAAAGGGCAGATATAACAGGTGCACAAAGAAATTATCCAAACAGCAGCAGTTATCTATCCAATTTTGGTTTTTAACCAGTGCTTCTTTGCACAGTGGTGATCATTGGATTCAAGATGTTTTGACAACTACAACTTCAGGCAGATGGACTGAATATTAAGCTATGCTTAATTGTATAACTAGATAAGAACAGAGCTCACCAAAATGCCTTGGCTCAGCAGTGCCTTCTAGCAAACCAAGCATCACTTTTGCATTATTAGCAAATCTGCTTTAATTATTTATCTTCATTTTCCTTCTTTTCAGCCAAATAACTATATCTTGACATGCGAAATGGCTTTTAAATGTGAGCACTGAATACTGAAGTGCCAAATATTGAACTTGAAACATTGGGTTGCACCTGTCAAAACAAAACATTTTGGTCCCACTCTGTTGGGCAGCCATTTTGCCAGAGCTAGTATAGGCATAATGTTGTTGCGATGCTGTGCACTCCCAGCAGCAAAGTCAATAACACAAATGCCATATAAATAAGAGATATTGTAACAACAGACACTTCAGAACCATCTCTAGCATCATCATCATCATCATCATCATCATCATCATCTTTCATCAATAGCAAAGTTGCATGCTTATGATGACCTTGCAGAATCCATGCAGGGAAGGCACAAATCCATGTGCAGGGATGACAATGTTTTTCTTATCAGCAGTGTTCTGATGTGCATGCAAAGGGTTTTTTTTTTAGTAATAATTCCATCCTACTACAGATGTAACTACACAGATGTAAGGACAGAATCACTTAGTTTCCAAAGTGAAATTTAACAAAGTGTAGGTTCTGACGTGAATCAAGTCAAATAAATAAATACCACCCTCTGAAAGGCACTTGCTATGCGGGTGCATTTGGTATACACTTCTTCTTTTTAATCTATTACTGTTCTGTCTGCAGGACAGGTTCTTGTTTTCTGGTCTGTGGAGAACCTGACAATAATATTTAGCATTCATATTAAAGCCAGTTAATTAGACTAATTCACTCAAATCCCTCATGACATCATTCACTCACCATGTGTAGTTTAAAAAAATGAAACAATTCTCTTCAAGGAATAGGCCTACATTGCTACTTCACAGGTAACCATTTGTAAAAGAAAGATGTTATTCCATTAGATTGAAATGGCCTTCTACCCACCTTCCACAGAACATCCAGAAAATAATTTGAAGCACTAATGAAGAAAAGAAAAGAAGACTGATATCTTGTTTGCTTTATTAGTTCTGCTTTTCCCTCAGTGACAGAAGATGTAAAAACAACTGTTAGCCTAAGGGCTCTCTCCAAAACTGCTTGTCTGTATCAGTTCATATGGTGAAAAAGTGTCAATAGCTGTGTTAAACCACTTCAGGCTTAGTCTAAAAAATGGCATAATAATATTCCAAATAATGCATGCAAAATCAAAGCTGTTAAGAGGGGTGACAGGTGGTATAAATGTCCCAAGGTCATAATTCACAGTGGCATAGCACTCAACATAACCATTGCAAAAACAATCCTCATCAAAGCACTGCTAAACAGCTCTAAACAGCCTGCTGTATCTTTGGCCATAGGAGTGACCCACAGAGAGATCATATGGATGCCCTCCAAGGAAAAGAAGAAGAAAAGGCAAGTATATTTTCTTTCCATTTAAGCCTACAATAACAACACTTCTACACAGACTTCAAGTTCATTTTCTATATATCGAAAATTAAATCAGAAATAGTGTTTTTAAATTTCAATTTCCATATTCAACAGTGCCATCAACTATAATAATCACAGACTGAATTTACAGTGATTAGGACTATGTGTTTGCTACACTATAAATGAAATAATAATTAAGATGAAATTATGCAAATTAGCCAAATTTCCATGTAGGTATCTAATTTGTGCAGGGTATTTTGTTTTAACAGTAGCAGCTGGGCATTTAGGCATAAACTCACATTCCCTCCCCTTTGAGGACTAGGAAGAAGATGTATACTAGAGATGTGCAAAACGATTTGATTCGAATCAATTTGAGCTCAAAATGGGTCATTTCAAGTGGTTCAAACTCAAAATGAAACACCCTTAAAATAAAGAGCCTGTTTCAAGTTCAAATCAAAACAATTCAATTTTAAGCTTGAATCAATTCAAGTGTTTTGAGTACCACTCTGAGACCCGTTTTCTCTTGCTGATTAGTTTTCTGGCACTGGCTTATGATTGACTTTGGAGCTTTGCTTCTAGATTTGCTTGTTATCATTCAAATCAAGATTTGGGGTGGGCAACTGTGCCCCCATTTGCCGGGGGAGGAGGAACAGGGAAAGGGGAGATCAAAGGAGGGAGTTTCAAAAAGTATTTAAGAGCCAGGCTGGGAGGAGTAGGCACAGGGACCTTACAGTGTGCCAGTGCCTCAGAAAAGATACATCAGGAGAGAGAAAGGACTGCAGCAGTTGCACAGCAGCACAAGAGAGCAGAGTGGTGGCCTGGGTCCTACCTGGGCCAGTGGAGGGAGAGACAAAGAGTGCCTGCTGGGCTTATCTGTCTCTCAGACTCTATTTCCCCCCTCCTTTTAATGTGCAGTGCCAACAACTGCTTTCCTCCCCCCACCAAAAACAAATTATTTTTAATTGTACCAGCAGCCCCAGTGGTTTTTAACTGGGTGCTGTTTTGAATTTCCCCCCCTTGTGTATACATTTTCCCCTTATTGCTTGTAGCCAGACCCCAGTGGCTTTATATGCTGTACTGACTGTTTGTTTTTCCTTTTGCACCCCCAAGCTGCAGCCGTTTGCCTGCCTGCCTGGACTGGACTGCTTTGTGGGAGGATGGACAGGCTGTTTTCTGTGACTTCTGTCTGGAACCTAGCCTGCACAGGCTCCCTCTGTTTCCTTCATGTTTCTTATTTTTGTGTGTGTGTGATTGTTTGGGTGGGTGAATGCCTCACTAGTGTTCACCTGCCTCCACACCCCTGGCCAGAGTTCCTCAAGCAGAACACCTGGCCAGACTCCAGCCAAAGATGCCAGAAGGTAACCCTGCTCCCACAACCTTATTTATTTATTTATTCGATTTTTATACCGCCCTTCCGAAATGGCTCAGGGTGGTTAACAGTTAAAAACAGGAACCATTAAAACCAATAACAATTAAAACAGAAATATAAATATGAACACCAATTTAAAAACATCTTAAAAAACAATTAAACTATCAGAACAATTAAAACCCTGAAAACCAGGTTAGCATTAAAACAATTAAAACTAATTAAAAACCCTGAAAGGCGAGGGCAAACAGATGGGTTTTAAGGGCTCTCTTGAAGATCAACCTTGGTGAGGTAACCAGAGAACTTCGAGTTCTTCAAATAGGGCCTAGTTTGGGGAAGGGTTTAGGTGGGCATGAGGAAAACTGTAGGACAGGAGGGGTGGGTTAAGCTTGGAGAGGCCACAGTTATCCGCTCTCCCTTTCCCTTAGATTAACCCTGTTGTTGCTTGCTCCCCTCCCAAAAAGCCCCCCCCCAATAAAGCATGCTTCTTTAATGGAGGGATTTAATTTTTCTTGCTTCTGTGTGTGCACTACTGTGCTATAGATAACACAGAATGTGGCACACACAACTTAAATAGACCACCCCAAACCTCACACACCCCTTTTTAAGATAGATAGATACTTTATTTACGGCCAATGGCCAAAACAAAACAACAGCACAAAGAATAAATTCCAGCATTCATCATTAACTCAGTCATTAACTTTAGCATCAATCAATGAACTATGAATTCTAATTGCCATGTAACAAAATTTTGCTACAACATGAGAGATGCAAAGTACATTATCTTCAAGTAAAAATTTCACCAGAAAACCATCTGATTGATGTTGAAACCTAGAAAGAAGTGGCAGAATCAAATGACATCTAATGTTACTGTAGAATCTACAGCATAATAAAATGTGAGTGATTGATTCAGGTTCACCTGAACCACAAGGGCACAAGCGAGCCTCCAGGGGTAGACGTTGAAATCTCCACATTAATACAGCTGAAGGAAAGGCATTAAAGTATGCTCTTGGAAAAGCCCAGCAGAACTTTCTGACAGTTATGATAGACAAATATGAAGCTGGGGAAAAACCCACCCTGGCCTTAAACTGACTGTAAAATGCCGGCAAACAAGCCAACTGGTTCTGAAACTCCATATCATTTAGACATTGACGAACTAATTTTTTTGCATTCACTAGGTCAGTTTCTAATAAAAATTCAGGATCTAGGCCAATACTGGAAAGTGTATCCGTAATCGTTACCAGCCAAATAGGCCGGGGTGTAGCCTAAAGAAACCCAGGCACAAGTCCCACTGGCTGGAGGTGAAGCTTCAGCCAGTAGAAAATAATCTGCAACCATGCCCTGGTCTCAATCCTCCACAACCCAGCCTCCTGTCGTAGCACCACATTAGGGGTGCATCTCGGTGTACCAAAAAGTGCTCTTAGAAAGACTGACTGTAACCACTCTAGGGGCATAAAACTATCAAAGGGGCCCAATTGAACTCCATACAAAAGTTGCGGGACAGTTTAAGCAAGGAACAATTTAATGGCGGCAGGAATATATCCTCTGCCCTGTGCATGGTGAAATCTCAGAATAGCTACCATGCTTCATTGAGCCAGATCAGAAACCATTCTAGCATGGGCGCGTTGCCTGTTGTTATACTGAAATATCACACCAAGATATTTTACTTGCTTTACTTGTTCGACTTGATGTCCCCCAACAGTCCATCTAAAACTCTTAGCTTTATTGTTAAAGCAAACTATTTTCATTTTAGAATAATTGATGACCAGATGTTCCTCCTGACAATATGTTACCAAAGCCCCCAGAGCTCTTTTAAGGCCTGATCTAGTCTGGGAAAGAATCACTACATCGTCAGCATACATCAATAGTGGCAGCCTTCTGTTTGCTAATATAGGGGCAAAAGTATTCAATTTCTGTAAATGCTTAATTAAATCATTTACATTAAAAGTAAACAAAAAAGGTGCAAGTATCCACCCTTGTCTCACACCTTTTTCGATTGCTTTAGATAAGTGACCAATAGAGTTCAAACGAACACAGATAGAAGAGTTCTCGTGTAACTTATAAAGTAACAGTAAAAGCCGCTTATCAATTGATGTATTAGCCAATTTTGCCCACAATAAATTTCTAGAAATAGAATCAAAGGCTGAACGAAAGTCAACAAATGCAGCAAAAAGTGATCGTTTACCCAAGGAAATGTACTTTTCAATAAATGTTGCAGGATTAAACAATGATCTATAACTGATCTGCCCTGTCTAAAGCCGGCTTGCTCATCTTCTAATAAGCCTTCCTGGTCCAGCCAGGAACATAATTTTATGCATAGATGTTTCACATATAATTTGCTTATTATATTTAAGAGACTTATTGGTCTGTAGTTGGATGGATCATCTCTTTTCCCTTTCTTGAAAATCAGGACAACAATAGCCATACCCCAGTCCTTTGGGATGTGGGCTGTCTGATCAATATAAGTGAATAGAGCAGCCAACACAGGTATATTTTAGCCAGCAATTTGACAGCTGCTGAGACAAAGAGAGCACCTCTCGAAAAGTAAAAAGATTTAATCACATTTGCCATCTGCTGGGCACTGTGAGATACAAAGCTAAGATGAGCTTTCCAGGATCCGCTGGAATGAAATACAACCCCTAAATACTTAAAAACCTTGACTTGCTCAATATTATGTCATTTATGGACCATTTATGAGTTTGGGGGCATTTTGCAAAAACCATCACCTTAGTCTTGGTATGGTTTACCTCCAAGGCCTCCTTCACAGTACAGACACTCAGGGAAGTTAAGGCACGGCTTAAACCTATCTTGGTTTGAGATAATAGGACAATATCGTCAGCATAAAGCAGTAATGAAACGTGCCTATTAGCAAGTTTAGGGGGATGAAGAGCGAGATCATTCAGATGAGGAACTATTGAATTTATATAAAAAATGAATAAAACAGGGGCCAGAATGCAACCTTGTCATACTCCTTTGTATGTAGGTATCTCAGCCGAGAGATGCCCCTTCCTAATACACCACACTCTGAGGCAGGTAATCTTATGAAGATTGTAGATTAATAAAAGTAAGTGTGGGTCTATTGATGATTCCTTTAACTTCGTCCAAAGTCTATCTCTGGAAATAGAATCGACAGCTGCTTTAAAATCTATGAACGCAGCATACAGGGAAGACTTGGGTGAGGAGGAATATTTCTCAGCTAAGTATTGTAAAAGAATTATTTGCTGTATTGTCGAATACCCTTCTCGAAATCCTGCTTGTTCGGCGGATAAGATATCCTAAGTATCCAGCCATTCCTGTAATTTCCCCAGGAGGTGTCTAGAATAGAGTTTAGTAATAATGCTAAGGAGACTAATCGGGCGATAGTTATTAGGATCCTCCCTTGATCCTTTCTTATAAATTGGAAGTATTACTGAGACACCCCAATCCTCAGGCATTTTGGCCGTAGTATCTATGAAGGTAAATAAGGAAGCAAGAAGAAGAGCCCACCAATCAAGGTTGTTGCAAATAATTTCAATTGTAATACAGTCAATTCCAGAAGCCTTACTTTTTTTAACCGAAGCTTCAACTTCCAAGACAGTGACTGGGCTCCAGCTTGGAAGTTGGTCTGGCTTATAATCAATTATAGTCATATGGGAGCATTCTTTTTGATATAATATTGAGAAATGATGTTCCCATATCCCAGCTGGAATTGCCAAATTAGGAATAGAATGGGCTTTCCCTAAAGGCCATGAAATTAGCCTCCAGAATCTAGTCTGATTTTTAAGTTTAGAAGCGGCAATAAGGTCAGCCCATTCCTCTTTTTTGGCCTGGAGCTTCCTCTTAGGAGGCTCTTATATTGCTTCTTAAGGGTTACCATAGTTTGTGGTGCAACATTAGAAGTGCCGTTGTCATACAATTTAAAGTGATAAATTAATTTCCTCTTGGCCTCAAGGAATTCCTGGTCAAACCAGGTATGCAAAGCGCGATTAAATTTCTTGGGAGGTGCAGAGGTCGAGCTTGTTAGGGATGACGTAAGAGAAGCAATCAGATGATTATATAACTCAACTGGGTTCTGTACCATTATACAATCCATTATACGTACCATTATGCAAGCCATTGATTATATCTACCTGAATTTCAGACAGAAAGTCTGTCTGGGGTTCAGGGAGCACATTATTTTTTCAATACATACCCAGAATGTTGGGGGCAATATGCTAGAATCATTGTAAACCGCTTAGAGAGCTCCGGCTATATAGCGGTATATAAATGTAAGTGCTATTGCTAATACGTTGTTGAAGAGCTGGTGTCCATCTGGCCCTACTCCAAACCAATTCCTCCTCATTTACAAGGGGCTGGCAAAACTCTAAATGAAGAGTTTCATTTAATAACAAAGTCAAAATTAGAGGTGAATGGTCACTTTCAGTATGTGTAATCACCTCAAAATCCCTCAAGGAAGGTAATAAATTTCTAGATACTAGATATTGGAACCTGCCCAATGTGAGTATTCTGCCGGGTAATTGGAAGCTATGGCCCCATTAAGTAAATGAAGATCTGCTCTTCTAAAGGTCTGAGTAAGATTTAAGCCCAAGTAGTTTCCCACAGCATTTCCTAAAAAGGAGAGGGAAAGGAAAAGGCAGGGGGTGCTGATGAAATTTGTGAAAAAGAACATGATCGTTTTCAGCCACCCTCGCATTAAAATCCCCTGCCACAATTAAGTGTGCATCACTCTGGGCTAGTTTGATCTTATTTATTAGGGATGTGTGAAACGTTTCGGGTACAGAATGATCTGTACCCGAAACAGCCAATTTCGGGTGATTCGGATCCGAACCGAATCACCCTTCTGGCCCTCTGAAATTTTTCGTAGCCAAACCGAATCACCTCCGTTTCGGCTCCGAATATTTGGATTTTTGGATTTTGACGTCTATTTGAATTTCCCGCCTTTTTGCCTCCCATTGACTTCAATGCAAAAAGGTCTGAAATTCTTCTACTTGAATTTCGGGTCCCAGGGGCAAAATAGTGGGGTGGGGTGGTAGTGCCCAATGGGTGGAGGCTGCCACCCCAATTGCAGAGGGATTGGGCAAAGGGCTGATTTTTGGTGAATTTTTGAAGTTTTAGTGTCTTTGGGGCAGATTGGGGGCATAACGTGGGATCTGGGCCAAAAGAGTGGGGTGGGGTGGTAGTGCCTAATGGGTGGAGGCTACCACCCCAATTGCAGAGTGATTGGGCAAAGGGATGATTTTTGGTGAATTGTTGAAGTTTATGCGTCTTTAAGGTTTTCCCCCATTAGGTATAATAGAGGGTGTATCGCTTCACCTCGGGGGGAAAGGGGTGGCCTAGAGTGGTGTGGGGTTGGTTGTAGTGCCGGGTAGGGGCAAGGAAGCTACTTGAATTTTTTCAAAGGATTTGGGCAGAGGGCTGATTTTTGGTTAATTGTTGGTTTACGCATCTTTAAGGTTTTTCCTCATAAGTTATAATAGAATGGAGCTTTCTGTAGCCCCATAATTGCACTGAGGGGTGCTGGGGTGGCCCAGAGCGAGTGGTGGTGTAGTGCACATAGGGTGCCAACCACCCCCATGGGTTTCTAACCCATGGCGTACAGGGTTCTGTTGTTTCTGAGGTATTCTGAGTGTGGATTCTATGATAGCAAATGAGATTTTCAATGAGACACCATGAATCCACTCTTATTTGCTTTCCTAGAATCCACACTCAGAATACCTCAGAAACAACAGAACCCTGTATGCCATGGGTTAGAAACCCATGGGGGTGGTTGGCACCCTATGTGCATTACACCACCACTCGCTTTGGGCCACCCCAGCACCCCCCAAGTGCACTTATGGGGCTGCTGAAAGCTCCATTATATTATAACTTATGATCCCTCTGCCCCACTACCACCCCACCCCACCCCACTACTACCCCACCGCACTATTTTGGCCCAGATCCCACGTTATGCCCCTGATCTGCCCCAATGACACTAAAACTTAAAAAATTCACCAAAAATCAGCCCTTTGCCCAATCTACCTGAAATTTGGGTGGTAGCCTCCACCCATTGGGCACTACCACCAGACCCCACTATTTTGCCCCTGGGACCCATTTTTTAATCCAAATCAATTCAGATTCGGATTAATTCGGATCCGAATTGAATCGGGGTGATTCAGATGGGCCGTATTCAGATACAGAACAGAACAGGGGTGTTTCGGTTCGGATACGAATCAAAACACCAAAAATCTGAATTGCACACCCCTATTATTTATATAGGATTCTAATTTTTGCCAGACTAACCTAATTTCAGCATATATTCTAATAGGAGGAATGTAGACATTTACTAAGATGAAAGATATATTACCTAAGTTAACCCGGGTCACCATGGCAATATGTTCCAAATTTTCCAAAGAGTTAGATTTAAATTGTAGGGCAGTGGAAATAAAAAATCATCAGCCCACCACAGGGCCTGCCTCTTGACGTGCCTGCAACCGCTCACAAGCACAAAGATTTATAGCCTGGTAAATATGGGTCTGTTTGTGACCAGGTCTCTTGAATGAAAATCACATCAGATTCACTTATAAATTGGCACAAGTCAGGGTCCCATGATTTAGCCTGCCATCCAGCCAAATTCAGACTACAGAAGCGGATTACATCCTTTGATGCTGAGAGTCAAGCTTGAGAGGAACCAGCAAGATTGCTAGAAGGAACCTCATTCTGTTGGGTCAATTCAGCAGTATCTTCCTTCTTATTAGAGGCATCCTCCCTAGTAAGGGAAGGATAAGCGGCTACTGGTGTAGAAGGTAGTTCATCATGAGCTCAGAATAATCTTGAATGGGGGGTCTTTAAGTCTGATGTAGAGAGAATTGGAGCAGATAGATCTAGGAGAGTCAAAATCGAGTCGAAGTGAGGATCAAAGGAAAGACTGGCAAGGGTATCAGAAAAAATTTGGCCGGCTTCTTGTAAAGCCAAAGTAGCTTGCTTCACAAAGTCAGGGTCCTTCAGCAGTTCACTAGAAGGCTGAGAGTTCGTTTGAGTACTTCCCCTGTTAAAGTGCTCTGGGCTGTTTTTTGCTATCTCAGGGGCAAAAGTGAAAAGAGAGGGTTCTAAGCTCTCATTTAAAATTATAAGGTCATCTGCAATAGTTGTAAGGGTGTTATGGAGATTCGTAAGGGACTTTGTAAAAGGAGTCAAGAATTGCTGTGTGTCCAGAGCTTTTGAAAGCTCTTGATGGGAAAAGATGTTTAGCACCACTGATTGCAGTGAGGGATTTAAAACGCTGATTGAGTCTTTGCAGGAGAAATGGCCTTGACACTTAGTCCCATTTGTTTGTAGTGTTTTCCTTATAGGCTAAGATAAAGGCTTTGGAGAATGCCTTTTAGCAGGCTGTTTTTAACCTCTTCACAGCCAGGGGCAGTACACTGGAAGTTTTGAAACTTCCCAGTGGTCTTATACTGAACCGGTTTAAGAAGCTCTGGATGCAAAGAAGCAGTTTTGGCAGCCGGGGTGATTTACAAATAAGCATCAATCTTCGGCAATTGTTTCCCTTGGGCAAGAAGTAGTAGGAAACAATGTCTCTGTGTTGAACATTCTGCCTGGTTAATTGCCTCAAGGAATTCAGGATCTTTGTTTTATTTGTCCAATTGCCCCAGTTTAAAGGTGAGTCTGCTATCTGGAGGTGAATTTTACAAGGCTGTAACTGGAGCTTAACTGTTTCAGCAATCGAGGGGAAAGCAAAGGAACCAGCGGACTGCAAGGTTTCACTTTGATCACCTTCAGTTAAGTTAGCCTCATGGGAAACAGAAGGACATGCCGAGGTATTTTCCAGAAACATTGATTTAATAGAGTCCAGTTTATTTTCCAATCAATACAAAATCTTTGTGAGGTGGTCAAAGGAAGAGGCGATTAAATTGCATTGCTGTATAAACAGATCACCCAGTTCTTTGCCCGAAGACAAGGGAGGGCTATGTTTCTCTTGTGAACAATCTGGTCTTTTAACCATTTTCTTAAAGGAAGACACCGGTGGGGAGCTTGCCTCCTCAAGGGGAGTAAATCTGTTTTGAAGGAGCATAGTAGATAAATGACTTATTTTCTGGTGGCAAATGAGTCAATTCTAGACTGTTTGGGTAATCTCTGCTGTTCTGCTTCTGCAGGAGGACTTGTTCTCAGTCATTTCTTTTCCCCCATCCTCTGCTCACACAGGCGAGAGTATATTCAGTTGCTTTAACCACTTTAGGTGCTTAAAGTCAGCTCAAGACTCAGCTATTTAAAATAGAGTTGTTCAGCCTTGTTTAAGTTAGTAAAAAATGGAATAAGATAAAAGCTAAAATAGAAAAACAAAGAACTAAAACAAAAAAGACGCTAGGAGCTTAGCTAAAAGACTGCTGTCCGGGGCCATGTTAAACTCCTCCGAACTGGAGACTTACTTACTTACTTACCACTGAGGAAGAAATCACTTTGGCAGGTTGGCTGAGAACTGGAGTGGTGAACTGGCTCAGGACACCCTTGGGTGTATCGGCAGAGCATGTTTTGTCCCACCTATGTGACCCAAGGATGAAGGGGAAAGCCATCACCCCTGATAAGCTGCCAAGGTGGAGGGACCTCCTGGTTGCAGAGATTAGGCAAACTGAGGGGAGGAGACTGGGGCACAACCAGGAGGGTGCTGGAGTGCCTACTGTTAATGTACGCAATCCACCCCAGCTGCAGCATAATCACCACTTCCCGGTCCAACAGCATGGTGTCCCTGGCAGGGCCAAGTGAGCCAGTAGTTCCTCTTCAGGATTCCAGCTGGTGGATCACAGAGGCTTCCTTGGAGCCTTGCCAAGGGTATGGAAGAAGCCCATGAAGCCCTGCAGCAGTGCTGAGTAGTGTGTTCTGCAGTACCTGCAGAAGTCAGTGGCAGGCCGGGAGATGGAGCCGATCAAGTTTTGGGCAATGCATTGCCAAGTCTGTCTGGATGGTTCCTCTTGTACCCATCAAGTAGCATCCAGACTGAGATGGTGTGCTCCATGGCCAGTGTACCCCATCGCACGTGCTTGGATGCTGACTTGGTGGAGCAGCTCATCTTCCTGTTGGCCAATCTCCCCTTGCCGGGCTGTCCCAAGCTGGCCATGCAGAGTGAGAGACTCATGGTCACCCCCACCCACAGCAACACCACTGGCAGCTCAGCCCACCCTGGCCAACCCCCAAACCAGATGTGTCGTAGTCTGCCCATTAGTGCTGCTGACACACAAAGACACGTACATAACCCTCATGGCCAATGATGAGATGATGGACTGGTGCCCTGACCCATGTGTCAGGCTGTCAGCTGGGGCCCAGCACCAATCTGAGACCATGGTGTTATCCAGACACAGGTAGGCAGGGATGTACTCTGGAGAAGAAGGGAAGAAAGAGGAGTTCTTCTTCTGGTAAGAGTCTAGAAGCTTTGTTTCTTGTCAGACCATTGGTCCATGATTTTGTGGTTTTCTTTTCTCAGCACTAGGTATAATATGCTATGCTATTGCTGATATAACTATCTGGTTTTTCTGGATCTCAGATTAACATAGGCAGAACTTGGATGCCTTCCTTCCTTGAGTTGGTTTGCTTTATTTGTGAGATAATGTTGTGCCAAGAATTGGACAATGACAGCTGAGCGCTCTCTCTCCCTCCCCCCCCCAATATTTTTTTGGTGATTCCTGCGAGATGAGCTCTAGGGGTGTACGAGCTGGCCATTTGGCTGTCTTGGCTTTGGGCTCGGCCGAATAGGGCCTGGTCTGATTCAGCCATCGAACTGGGCCAAGCTGGTTCGCAGGCTGGATTGAATATACTTGTAAAGGGGAATCCTTGAGGATTCTGCTTTACAAATAAAAGGCATCCCTAATCCTAATGCTAAAGGTGGCATGGATCAGGGGGTAGTGAAAGAAAGTGGTAGCTAACAAAAGCATCCTATGGGGTTTGAGGGAAAGGTTAACAAATAAATAAAAATTGTACATTTGCCCATTTCTTTTGTGGGCTGCGTGGTAGGTAGCATCCACCATGCCCTACCATCCAACCCACTTCGGTATCTCTAGGACCTACCTTTGGGGAACAATGTGGTGTTTCATGTTTCCCATTCTTCCCTATGGCTAAATCACTAGAATAGTTTTGAGGTTGATTTGTCAAAACAGCTGGATTTGGCCACTGTTTCGATGAATCATTCTGAGGATTTTTCAATTCATTTCAAGCTCAAAACAAATCACAAAATCCATTTTGTGCACACCCACAATGTATATATTATTATTGCCTGCTGGTGATGGTCAACACTATCATTGTAACTCTGTTCTCATGCTTTAAGATACCAGAACAACAATACATTATGAGTGCATATCTCACCTAAGGAAGGGTCAGTCTTTCCCCCATGAGTCTACCCAATACCTCCCTTAAAGCACATATTTTGTTGGCTGCTCCCACCAGGCTTACAATCAGGCTGCAAGCCAAAGGCAAGAAGAAGTTTGATACTTTATGTCATTTCTAGGATTTATTTTTATATGAAAGCTGAGGGGAAGGTACCCCTGTTATCACTGAGGATATTCTCATTCATGACATTTTGGAATACAATCAACTTTTAGGTTCTCATTTTAGGAGAACCTTTTAGGAGCTCATTGGTGCTTCTCGTGTTTCTGGGCATCCTCTGCCTTGTGCTCTGTAAAGATTGGCAATACCCTGGTAGATTATTTGATAGTGATTGGTTCTTTGATTCAAAACCTTTGAGTTCTTTAATGAAGTTTAACTACTGGGGGAAAAATAAAACCGAACATCAGTACTGAATTCAACAATTTCTGTAGGCTTCAAGCTGAAAGTAAAGTAAAGTTGTGTCCTCAAGTCAGTGTTGACTTCTGGCGACCACAGAGGCATGTGGTTGTCTTTGGTAGAGAATACAGGAGGGGTTTACCATTGCCTCTTCCTGCACAGTGTGAGATGATGCCTTTCAGCACCTCCCTATATCACTGCTGCCTGATATAGGAGTTTCCCATAGTCTGGGAAACATACCAGCGGGGATTCGAACCAGCAACCTCTTGTTCCCTAGGCAAGTCATTTCCCCACTGCTCTATGATTAGGTATTTGTGTTGGTTGCACTGCTCCAAAAATAGGGATGTTCTGCATTTCTAAGCACATATGCTGAATAAAGTTCCATATTCTGCAACCACAAAATGGGCCACACTGCTCCCTCCCAAACACTGGATCATTTGAGCCCTTCCTGTCTCCATCTCTTCTTTTCCTCCTGAGACCTTTTACCCCTTTTCCTTTTCCTCTCTTTCCTTCTTCTCAATGAGCCAATTTGAACAATACCTTACCGGCCCACACAATTAGGAAGGGGATGTGCTGAAGGTATGCCATCTTCTGTAGATGTCCTGACATCCCCACCCTGCCCCAGCATGTCCCCTTTATCACATGGAGGGGGCTGTTCATCCAAATGGCCACTCTATATACTTGAGTCTCTTCCTAATTGAATAGCCAATAAGGTATCATCTGAATTGGCCCAGAGTTGTTTTGACCAGTTGTATTGCATTTTAAATGAATTATAAATGTGTTGTGGGTGGGTTTTTTTAAAAAAAGCAGGAGAGTTCTTTAAATCATATTGTGAACCATAAGACAGGCTAATGTACTTGACAGAACATTTTCAAATATATGACAGGCTTTCATAATTCTACTCCCTTAAACCGCAACAATAAACATTCCTGGTCTCTGTCGAGACTGAATTCATTACTGAAGGCACACCTGGAGTACATTTCTAGTACATGCTGTAGGCAAGGCCTAGTTAGTTTCACAACAGGCACTAGAGCTGCTGAATTATCAAATTAGACTTGATGATTCTGAGGTCCTTTCTCAGAATCGAAAAGGGGTATACTGACACATATCTTATTTGTGCCTCTTTGTAATCTCAGATGACAGAACAAAAGATAAGAGATCCTGAGATGAAATGCAGGTACTAAAAAGCCAAGGACAGTTTATCCTCATAGGCTAGTTTCCTTAAGCTACTAAACTCACTCACACACCCCAGGACAAGCATTTAGACAAGCATACCAAGATTTCTAGCGGTTCAGATGAAATTTGGTCCGCTTAATCAGTTATTCATTGCAAGAGAGGACAATATAGAGCCATGTGTCTGGCAGCAGTTTATATCTGAGTCTGGTGTACATGAGTTAGCGTTCAGGATACTTATTAAAATGACATATATGAACTCACAAGAAACAAATCCATCAACTCAAAATAACAATATGCAAATACACTTGAGTGATCTGCACAGTCTAAAAAGGAAAGACATACAATCTTGGATTACCAATTTAAATTTAAATACAGTTCAGAAGTTGAGAAGCATCTTTTTAGAGATCCTTCATAAATCCTGTCTGTAGGAATTTCTAAAATAATTGGTTTCCCTGAAAATATCCTAGTTTCTCAACCAGTAATTTCATCACCTATAGCCAGGACAATAGTGTTCCTGGTAGCCATAAGAAAACACCATTTACTGACATGTGTCTCCAACATAATCAGACTTTGTGTCAGACTCAGTATACAAAGTCTATTGTCTCTTGCATTAAACACTCTGTCATACAGTTCTTTAACATCAAATAGAATATGAATGTATGACAAACTATCTATCTATCTATCTATCTAATTTTTAAAAGAAAGAAATTTAAAATGGCTCCTTAGTATTTTTCTTTTATGAGTTATGGTGCAAGAACAATATAAGTCTATGTGAAGAATGCAACTGTAGTATGTCCCAATACAATCTACTTCCCAGGTGCCCTGTGGGTCTATCCTGCTTCCTGAGAACTAATTTAAAGTGAGCAGGTGACTTGCAAAATTGATTTAGTTTACCACTCATGAACTACTGTTATTTGTCCTGCTTTTGTCAGGTTTGACACCCTCCCTCTTATGTGTTATACAACTACCTCTTCACATTAAAAGCCTGGTGGAAATAATAAATACTAGCTTGAAGCAGTATACAAAAAAGAAATCTGTCTTTGCAGCCTACTAAAGGTGGTGGAACATAACTGGTCAATGAATAGGGCCCTAAAGCTCATTCATTCATAACAATGTGTTGCAAAACATCTTGTAAAGATTCTTATTATAATCATAAATATTCTTGTTATCCTTGAAAGATAATAACTGGAATTGAATGATTTCTACACTGCTATACTTCCAACTATCCTGACAGATTTGTCTTCTGTATATTAAAATCAATAATTATAGCAAGCATTTGCATAGTGCTTTTGAATGTTCAAATAACTTTTCATACATTATCTTCCTGTAATCCTTAGAATAAGCCTGTAACCATTATTAGTGCTAACTATTATTAGTATCAGTATTACACGCCAATGTAATGAAAAATACAGCCTCCCTATTTCTGTTCCTCTTAGCTATAACAGAATTCATAGAGGGTTTTGATTAAACAATCTTTTGGCCATGTCTGTGCAAAAATGCTATGCAAATAAACATCTCTCACACAAGTACTGAAATGCTGTTCCGGCTGGAGTCTTACTGAAACCTGAACTTGGTTTTGTTTTATAAGCAGAATAAAACTTTCTTTTAATTTCAGCTGCCTTTCAATAGTCAAGCTAAGCTAGAAGACAGCTTATAAATACAGTAAAATGCTGTGTTTATAAATACAGGATAAAGACAGTTAAATGCACTGTTTTTCAGATATACAGAGAATGATAACATTTACAGTGTGCATTATCTAAAAGACCATCTCCTCCCACATAAACCTGCTTGTGTGCTGAACTTGTCCTTGGAGGCCTTCTCTGGGAGGTCTTTCTCTATCATTAGTGGAAAAATTCAAAGTAAACAAATCCAAAGTATGACAAGTGGTGTGGGGGGTGGGTGAGGGGTGCATTTCTTGATGACAGGTGTTGTGCATTGGCTCAGGGCCCTGGTCTTTCTCATTCTATCAATGCCTCAGTATGTTGGGGCGGAGGTTCAGTCACCCTTACCCTCCTCCTCTGCACACACTGTCCACAAATCATGCTCCTCTCTGAGAGCAAAGGTAATCACCCTAGGCATGTCCTCATCTTTCTTCACTGATGCTCTCTTTCCCTCTTTAAATAGTCCAGTGCATCTCATACAATCTTGCAGGAGGCTTCCAGCTTCCCATGAGATGATGTTTTGATCTCATGAGAGCTCAATGGGGTGGAGAGCCAGCCTTGAGATAGTGAGGATGATTGCACAGATGTGCTGCCATCACAGGAAAGGTGTTTCCCTCTTCAGATACGCCCCATCATAACCATGAGCAGTGCGGTGAGCGGGTGAGTGATGCGGCAGGAGTGGGACTTCCTCTTCCTTTGCCCCACTGTACACAGCTACAGTGGGGCATTTTTATAATGTCTGAAGAGGCCTAAAGAGGCCTTCTGGAGAGAGAGGCCGACCAAGAGAATTACTGGTGAGAACTCTGTTAGGGCTCAGAATAGAGGGTAGGATAGCTTGATGTGTTTATCCCAATTTTATTTGTTCCTTTGTACTCTAATGGCACAGCAGGGAAGTAACTTGCCTAGGGAGCAAGAGGTTGCTGGTTCGAATCCCCACTGGTATGTTTCCCAGACTATGGGAAAAACCTATATCGGGCAGCAGCAATATAGGAAGATGCTGAAAGGCATCACCTCATACTGCGTGAGAGGAGGCAATGGTAAACCCTTCCTGTATTCTACCAAAGAAAACCACAGGGCTCTGTGGTCGCCAGGAATTGACACCGACTTGACGGCACAGCTGTACCTTTTAACTCTTATGGCTACTGTTCATCCTAATATTATTATATTAGATACATGTGCCATTTGCCTACTGTTTGAACTGGACTGTTGTTTTAAGTAAAATTTCACTTTTGGATTCAACACTTATCTCTGTCTGTAGTCGCTACCCCATACTTAGACACCTCACCACTCTACCTAATGTAAGATGGAGACAGAGGCCTGGAGGGCTGTTTTGTAGAGACAGTGGCAGTGGTAAAACTCAGATCATGCATCTGGTTGAGACCAGGCAAATGGCACATGAGCCATCCGGTCCCTGTTCATTTTATTACCAGGCTCACCTTGTAGCAGAAAACAGCAGCAGGCTTGTTTTCTTTATTTTATGCTGTTTTTAGTATAAAACAAACACCAGAGCTCCTCCTGATAGCTATCATTTTTGTCCCTACAATGCCCCAAAGGACAGTCACAAGGCCTGGTGACCTCCAGAGGGAGCTTTTGCACTCCTTTTATATTGTAAAAACTGTTGAAACCAAAGGTGGGAGAAGCCAACCACTCTGGGACAATGTTAGACCCCCACTCCCTTTACTAAAAAAACAGTGAGGATATGAAAACAGGGGGTCATGATGAAATGAGCCAGTGTAATACATTATTTATGGATGTGGATGCACCCAGGCCTTGATAGTTGTGCCTGATACTCATGGAGATGCATGTTTAGTAGTTGCATCCAACAACAAGACCAAAGATGAAGTTTAAGGCCCAACATATGCACAGGAACTGGACTATTATGAAATAAATAGTGAGAAATGGCATGCTGAACTGAAAAAAGCCCCTTATATATCCCTAGAAAGTTGAGACAGATGGTATCTCTTTCCCACACTAAAACATGCCCAGATTGCATACTCAATATTTACATGCTCTTCACCATATTATATATTCCATATTCATGACCATGCACTGGGGAATAATAAGAACAGTCCTGTTCACATGCCAGGGCTCATGTCTGTACATGCAATGAGCACTTACAGTATATCGTGTGAGGTTCTGTTCCCAGCTGTATTCATGTTCAGATGCATGTCTGCAACTTCTGTACACTTATAGACAGCTCTCTACATGGTTTTTCAGGGTTCCTAATAACATGGAATACTGCATCATATACTGTACCTGTGTGCCGAGTCACATTGCAGACATGCATTTGAACTGTGGCTGGGGTTGGTGGAGCATGGCACTATTTACTGCAGGACTCATGACCGCCATATGTGTTCTTATTTGAGTTTTGGCAAATAGCATTGTGTACCACATGTTCCAAATGTCATCTAAGATTTGAGGTTTGCTGATTGTCAATCTATTCAGGTTATATTGCTCTCAGTAGAAATACAAAGCAAATCTCTCTACTTTTGCATGAAGCGCCCATTTTATTTCATATATAATTCACAATAGAGTAACATAGCTCAATATGCAGCCACAGTGCTATATCAATGACTGCCCTTCTCTCTACTAACCTGTAGCCATCTATCCGAAAACATACTCTTCCGGTTATAAGGATTCTGTGCAAAAGGGATTCTAGAGAACTTCATAATCTATTGTCACTGGAGCCCTTTTAATGTCAGCATCAAGTGCTATTGAAAGAGCAATAGATTTAATGTGGTCTCCTCTTTCCTGGCTGATTTGCATCTTTGAAATTTTGCGCAATTAAATTTCACCTAACTTCTCACACTTCACTGATGATGAGTTATAAACTGTAGAAATCAGAGACAGGGAGTAATATAACTTGAAAATAATCCCTATATATGCTTGGATATAAGTCTTAGGTAGTTCAATCATTCTTTTTCTGGTGGCAAGCAGAATTCGTGGAGGAAAAAAATGGCTGGTGGATAATGAATGTGATGCCTGGTGATCCTCTAGCACCACTTTGTAATAATACCGTACTCAATTAGGGTCACCTTGCTATATAATGAATGTTATATATATCAAGAAGGTATATAGTGGAAGGAACCAGCAAGTGGAACTAGGCCTCTCTATTTTGGGAAAAGGAGAAACTGAGATGAAATGGGATACACAAAAACATGAAGGTAAAAGGAAGGGCATCTGCTTTCAAACTAGCCGGGGCATTTCTTGCCATCTGAATTCACTGATGTGATTCACGAACATTACCAATTGCCTTTTGTGTCTTTGGCATTTCTCCCAATGAGTTATCACTCAGCAACCTTTGCATTTGTTTGACTTGTCTAAGTCTAACAAGTATCCAGTGCAAAAGAATGTGCTAGTTTTTAAACGCAATGATCCAAGATGTATTAGCAAGCAGGATAAATAAATATGCTACCACTGGAAGGATAAGGATGGGTGTTTTAAAAAAGGTGGCATACGCTAAAGTTAAAATACTAAAGCTTTAGCATGTGCTTTAGGGTAGAGTATACATTCAAAATGAAAATCAAATTAGTTTAATAGATGGCTGTGATAAGAGTGGCAAAAGACAGAAAGGCTGATTTCTCAAAAATGTGGGAGGCAATCTCTGCAATAATGTATATAACAGTTGCAAAGTTAGGAGCAAATGTTTCTATCTTTTTTGTTCTCTCTCTGCTGAAATAAAAAGCTACTTAACATAAGCACAGACAACTCACTTCTTTCAAAAAGATCTGATTGTGTAAGATCTCTTGTAGCTGAAAATAAAACCCAAATCAGGATAGAAAGAAACAGAACAAAGGCATACAATATTTAGCATGGAAGTTGCTCTATGATGCAGTGACTACAGAAAAAATACTAATATCAGGGACAGATTTACTCCATTTATTGGAAATGCCATCTCATATAATTAGGTTAGCAGTTTTGTTTCAAATGATAAAATATGCTTGCCAGTGTTTAGGATTATTATAATGTCACACAAGCACTGCAGAGCTCTGGTAAACATCTATTATTTCCTTACAGCTCTTCCCCCCCTCCCCTTTTCTTTCAGGCACAGGTTGGGCCATGCTAATTAGCTTTTTCAAGCTTTGTAAGATTTATGCCAGTGTGAATTTTACATTCAGAAAAGGTATTCCAAAGCCAATATTCTGTGCCCCATTAAAGTGGCTAGCTGCTACAAGATGGGGATTCTTTTGACAATTCTTATAAGCCCTGAAGTAGGAATTGGATGTTAAAACTGTTCGGCGGAGGGAGCGGTGGAGAGCATTCATTCATTGTTATTAAATCAAATGGCTGACAGAGTACTGTTAATCTGGAACAGAGTTTGAGGAAATATTTTACAGCAGGATGGCTCCTTTGAGATAACAGCACTCACAGCGGGTTTGGCCTCCAACAGGAAAAAAAAATCTTATTACAAATTACAAATAAGAAAATGGCATGTGGATGTCCTATCTTGTGTGCAGATGACAGAAAGTAAAGAATATAGAGTTGGATAGGGTCAGAAATGGAACACTTCCTATCAGATAGGGAATAATAAATAACAGCAAGTTTCACTTGGCTGTTTGCCTCAGTTTAAAATTAAAATCACCTAATTATCTCAGCATTCCTTCTTTGGCTTGGCTAAGTTGCTAAAATCATCTTTAGTAATTTGCTCTTCTGGTAATCTGTGCGGCCGCTTTTCTCTGTGATCTAAATTCATAGTTTGATCTGGCAGTGCATATATACAAACAGATACACACAGTGTCAGAAATCTGCTTCATTTAGCCAGGACGGACTCCAGCTTTGATTAAACTGTCTCCTGTCAGCCCCCGGAAGTTGTTAACACCTCCCCATAAGATTTGTGATGGACTTACCATGGGTGATAGCAATGGTACTCCTCTTAGCAGCTGCCAGCCACTATTTCCCCCACAATTATTCCAATGCGGCATCATTCTGAGGCACTGTGAGAAGAAAAAATGGCAGCCACTAGTGGATAGGCCCAATTCTCAATGTTGGGCCTGAAGGCAGACATCAGCAGTTGTCCAAAGTGTGCCCTGCCAGGGTGCTGGGGACCTAGCAGCTGCCCAAAGGTGCTGCCTGCTGATGCCAGGCCTACATCTAGCCCAGAATTATCTGCTCTGACTAGTAGCTGCTTACCAAGATTTCAAGCAAATCCATGAGATAGCTTACTGGAGGAGAACCTTTATGTCTGAAAGTTTATTTGGTAGTGTTGGAGATTGAACCTGGGTTGAACCTGGCTTTTTAAAAGGAAATTTCAAAACTGTACAATGGTATGATACCAGAGGGCAGGTGATACTTGTGCTTAGGAGTGCTGCCACAATGCGCATCTGCACACATGCTTTGTTGTCATGGCATTAGGCGCTTCCATACAGTGAAAGAAAATCCTCAGAACCAGAAATTTGATAGCATTATTGCAGAAGAGTGTTATATTTGTTGGTGAAGACTCTGTGGGGAATGGCAATGGAGTCTGTGTTCGACCAATGACTTCTTCACCGCAGCAGACTGAGGTCCTGACATAACTAGAGATTAAGCTAGATGGCTTTTTGGCCCCATATGGCATTCTTAGTAAAGCCCTATATTTAATGTTATGTTGACATTCTCTTTAGTGTGAAGTGACAATACATGACAACAATATCATGTAGTGAGTCTTCATGGTCCTGTTTGCTAAGCAGAGCAAGCATGAATGGTCTCTGTTACTAAGCAGGGTCCTCTCTGGTGTGCATTTGAATAGGAGACTACATGTGAGCACTGTAAGATATACTCTCTAGGGGATAGGGCTGTTCTGCGAAGAGCATCTGCATGCTTCCAAGTTCCCTCATTGGAATCTTCAGATAGGGCTAAGAGAGACTCCTGCCTACAACCTTGGAGAAGCCACTGCCAGTCTGTGTAGACAATACTGAGCTAATGGACCAACGGTCTGACTCAGTAGATGACAGTTTCCTATGTTCCTATGGATTTGTCCGTTCGTTGAAAAAGACTACTCCAAACTGGAGCACATGAACCAATTATACTGACTGACATCCTGACTAATGCTGCATGTGTGCTCCTAACAGCCCCTTCTTCTGAAGTGCAAGTGATCTTGCACAAAAGCACAAATATTTTTTTTGGCACTCTTCCTGTGCTCTGGAAGGAAGATACACATCCCTGATGTCCTCAGCCACAGTCTGTCAAGCTTATTTTTCCCTTATCTAATAAGCAGAAAACCTGCAATGCACTCTTGTACATGTTTGCTCTGGACTTACTCCTAAGTAAGTGTCCTAGGTAAGTGTGCAATAGTGAGTAATGATAATCTAGTACTATTTTTAATCTAATGTCCATTAGAGAAAAGAAAATACCGGCTAATTTATACAGATGGAAACAAAACATCTAATTTTAAGAGTTGTATTCAGCTTGAAATCCTGCATGTGCTTCAGTCCTCAGCAACTGGCACTAGGGGTGTGCACGGAACTGGTCCGGCACTGGGGTGGGGAGTTCCAATTTAAAAGGGGGGGGCTTTACTCACCCCTTCCAGCTAAGTCACATATTTTATGTAGTAATTGGGCAGCAGGGTGCCGCCCGCTTCAATCTCCGCTGTGCGGGCTCCTTTGTAGACATAATAGGGTGGCAGGATCGCTCCCAGTCCCTGCCACCCTCTTCAAGCTAAGCAAGCCCCCCTCGGCTGGCGGCCGCCCCCTGCAGCTATCAAGGGGTTCCCCCCTCCCCGCCTCCCCCTTCTTGTCAAATAGCCCCCCATTACAAGAGGACGGCAGGAGAACTCTCTGCCGTCCCCTTCCCCTTTGCCGGCTTGGCTTGAAATGGCTTCTAGGAAGCCTTTCGCACGCAAAAGGCTTCCTAGAAGCCATTTCAAGCCAAGCCGGCAAAGGGGAAGGCAGAGAGTTCTCCTGTCGTCCTCTTGTAATGGGGGGCTATTTGACAAGAAGGGGGAGGCGGGGAGGGGGGAACCCCTTGATAGCTGCAGGGGGCGGCCGCCAGCCGAGGGGGGCTTGCTTAGCTTGAAGAGGGCGGCAGGGACTGGGAGCGATCCTGCCCCCCGATTATGTCTACAAAGGAGCCCGCGCAGCGGAGATTGAAGCGGGCGGCACCCTGCCGTCCAATTACTACATAAAATATGTGACTTTGCTGGAAGGGGTGAGTAAAGCCCCCCCTTTTTAATTGAAACTCCCCACCCGAACCAAAACCACCCCGTGACCGGACCGGTCTGGAGGCCTTTAGAATGGCCTCCGAACCGTCCGTGCACATGACTAACTGGCACTGCAAGTGATTGATTGATTGATTGATTGATTAAATGCCGTCAAGTCAGTGTCAACTCTTAGTGACCACATAGATAGATTATCTCCAGCACTTCAAGTGATCTATTATAGACAAACAATATATGTATTGTAGCCATAATATAGGCCTCTCTTACAAAATATTTAAAGCGATACGTAAAGTGCACTGCAAGTATCACTTTAAATATTTTGTAAGAGAGGCCTATATTGCATGTTCTCATTGTTTTTGATTTATAGTTACCAGCGTTGATGGAGTATATATATTGTTTGTCTATAATAGAAGTGATCATACAGAGCTGGAATAATTATCTAGAATATGCTAGCCATTTGTTATGTCAACGGCATATACATACTGTATTTTGAGTAAGCCATATAGCTCAAACAAAGAAAAGTGTTTTTAATTAGGATCCCGTGAAATCTACTTCTTTTGTATCACCTGCCCTCTGGGGTCAAGACAGTAAAATAAAAAGTGACCAAATAATGTGCAAATATCGAGCAGATACTGCCTTTAGAGCATTATGGGCTTCTCGAAGGCAATAATGTATTTACCTGAATACAAGACTAGGTTTTTCGCAAGGGTTTTAATATTAGAAACTGGGAAGTCATCTTAAATTCAGAGTCCTGTTCCTTTATATAACCTCTACCTTTTATAACCTTTAATAACCTCTACTTTTTAAGAGGGCCATCTAAAATTCAGAGTTGACTTTGATTTGTAAATACAGCTATTTTATAGCTGTTTCTCTCACAAACACAAAGTAATTTTATATAGATTTAACTAAGAATTTATTCAGAAACAACCCTATTTTCTCCTTCTCCTTTTTCTTCCTTTTTCTTTCTGACACCACCCCACCACACTCTCTACAGGATCCTTACTGGGACAAACTTCTAAACAACAAAACATAAAAAATACTGGATAGAATACAATAATGGCACATATTTGTCTTTGTTGCAAGTGTTTTCTGTATCTCAGAAGAGAAACTAAAAGTATCAACAATGACCTGAAAATAAACTTACCCTAGCACAGAGAAGACCACAAATAGGAGCTGACACCACGAGGGAGCTAGTCATAGAACTCTTATTACTCATAAAATGTTTTTTTTTTAAATTATGTTTTTAAAATGGTTTGATTGATAACCAGCCTACAGCATGTTTACTCAAAAATAAATCCAACTGCTTTCCATGGGGCCTATTCCCCAGTAAGTATATTTAGGATTCCAGTCTTAGGCTGACAATCAAACATGGAAAAACCTTCAAACTTTGGCTTCCAGCCAAAACACTATGGGCCAGTTGATGGAAACAGTCCACTCATTCTCTTACATACAAGAAAGGGATCAACAAAACTTCGAATCCGATAGTTATCTCTAAACAAACATGTCAAGGAGAATAAAGGCCAGAATGGATTCAACAGGGTATATTCAAAATTCAATAATCTAAAACGGTTTCTTCGCTGTACCTGTGAGTGGTGAGGTGAAGGGGGAGAAAGTCCCACCTCCTCTGGGTCACTTATCCCACACTATGTCCCATTGCTTGTGGGACCAACGCTGCTTGTCTGAAGCAGGAAAAACCCTCTCCATAATGGCAGGCAGACCCATGGTTGTGAGGGTGGAACATCTGAAGGAGCTTAGGGTCAGGATAGATTCAACAACTTTTTCAACTTCTAGCATATGCTTAGAATTCCTTGAAGGGAGAGAGTTAAAACTGGGCCAATACATGAGGTACTGTATGTGTGCACGTGCACACACACATGCTCATGCATACTTAATCCTGTAATAGCCACAGATCCAGGACCTCCTCATTGGGAGATGAAGTGAACAGGGGATGAGAATGGATGGGAAGACCCAGATCCCTGGATCTGCCAGAATTCCCTGCAGCAGAAGAAACAAGAGAACTCAAGCCAACATCTCCTCCACAACCTGAGGACATAGCCCTGCTTTTATCCTCTGACTTCAAGGAGTCCCTGAGAACATGCCAGTCCTAGCAGATGTGCTCCAGCACCACTGGTCAGTGTCCAGAAAATCAGGGAAGGCCCCTTTTGAGCCACAGAGCCTTGCCTAGAGAAGGGGCAGGCCCAAAGCAATCTGCCTGGGCAGCAGCTGTGAAAACCAGCAGTCTGCTTCAAGCAGCAGCTGGAGCAACATCCTTCTCTTTTCCTAGACTCAGATTTTTAAAAACATTATTATCTTGAGAGTCTTCTGGTTGGAGCTAGTTGAGATCTGTCCCATCCCCCTCAGACTGTCCATGATCTGCATGCCTCTGACATCCCTGCCACAGCAGAGACTCCAGTTTGGCCCAGAACACAATAAATTCTTTCTGAATTCACTGCTTTTCTGCTCCCATTTGTGCCCTTCACTGCTTTTCCCTCCTGTGTTCCAGATATGTGTATAGGCATCTAGTGGGAAAAGTGTCCTGCTGTGTGTTTGACTTGGAGTGGGAAAGGGTGGGCAGGGGAAGGGTTAAGCACTGATCTCTAGCCCACCTCTTCTCCACTCTAAATTGTTTCCTCCTAAAGTGGCTTTAGTTAGCCCTGTAGACATCTGATAAACAAAGGAAAAGCAAACTAGTGCTGAATTCCCTGATTTATCTACAGCCTACAATGGTACATGAACACCCATATCTGGCAGCACACGAATTGCAGAGCTGTGATTGGCTGGAAGTTAAGACATCTGTTCCCTTCTTCGGCATGACCCGTTATTTGTAATTAAAAACAATTCAGACTTCCTCTTCCTATTACTGATTAATCAGCAGGTGGTTGACCATTTTAGCAGGAGGCAAACCAATTTCATTTAGTCCTTTGCCTGTGTTTCCTTAGGTTCACAAAATCACCTTTAAAGCAGAAAAGGGGTGAAGTGATGCAATGTTGAAAGCCAAGTTACAACTACTATATGATGCATTAAACTCAAGAAATCTCACTTAAAGAGAGAGATGCATTGTAGCATAGTCATATTTGTAACAAAAACCACATGCAAAACAAGTTGTTAGAATTCTTGCTAACACACCCTGATGTTTAGGGGATTTAAACTGCTGTGTCGCTCCCCCCACTGTTGATTGCTTTATATTGCCATCTTCACAGTTCATGGTGGCTTGTGAATTATTGCAATTGCTTTATTTAAAATAATAAAGTTGGTTTATCAGGTAAAAGCAGATGCTAATGCTAGATCCAGTAATTATCACATAAAATGGATCCATACATATGTATGACTTTATCAGGTAATAACAGGTACTGAATATTTATCCCTCAAGCCACAATGACTGCACATTACAAATTTATGACTATTCTATATCTTTTCTACAGTGAGCATTTGCAGCAGTCTCAACTGGACAAATTTCATCTATCTCTACTGGGACTATGATGGGTATTTTTTTATTACCTTTAGGTTGTATAATCACAAGTAATCACGGGATTGTGGTGCCCCCTAAAATGTATTAGATATCTGTATGCATATATCCAGTAGACTGCAGCATCTGCTGCTCAGGAACTGTTTTGTGTCAGGAGTTTAACAAACACACATTAAAACCATGGAGTAAAGGGAAGGCATTTTCAACTCAAACCTTTTCAGGTCACCTTGAAGTATAGCACTTTAAGCATCTCATACATTTCCCACAAGATAGTCATCTGTGAGAAAATTCCCAGAACTCAATGAGAAATCCAAAGCTTATCCTGCACAATCTGTCTATGATTACTTATCTTTTGCAGAATATGAAAACAGCTCCGTGTCCAAAAAAGAAAAAAGCAAATATGTAAAATATTGAACCTAACCACCCGCTTTACTAAATAATTTTAAATGCTGTAAATATTGATTTTTTTAATATTGTCATAGTCTCTTGACACAGGCAAAGAAGAAGGTTTTTATGAGGGGAATTGATGTGGAAGCGGAGATTCTAATCGGCATGTAACTTATTATTAATATTAGAATACTATCAAATGAGCGATTTCCCACATGAATGCTGAAATGGTATAATCATAATACAGGAGGGTTGTACACCTCTTACACCTCTGTGACTGAACTTTAAAAACCCATAAACCCAAACATTTTAACCTGAAAGTTGATTTAATATGTTTGCACTACAATAAAGTAGAATTCAGGTGGAATTAACAGTACAGGTGAATAATGGATCAGTATAATCTGCACCAAATGCTGATGGCGGAGAGCACTCACAAGAATGTATTTTGTGTATTGCAACTCTTTGCCAGAGAAAACTCAAATTCAGTTCTTTCAAGGAGAACTTCCACATAATCTTAAAATAGCATTGAATATATAAATGTGCATGAGTGTGTGTGTGGGGTGGGGGAGAATTTAAACCTGGTAGCCAATGAAGAAAACCATGGGTTTGACTGACCCCATATGACCTTATTCCAGATGTGGGAGGGGTACTCTGTTTCTGTCCTTTTAAGAGCAATTAAGCAGAAGTACATTAGCCCCTTTCCAGTGTTATTTCATGAAGAAATAAACATGCATAGGCAGGAGGTGATATCATGGCAGCAAGGTCCGCCCTTGCCCTACAGACATTCATTTCAATGTCTGAAAAAACCCTATTCATTCATCGTCACAAAGATGCAGTGTCATCAGGATCAAGGGATGATGTCTTTCATGTGGAATTGTGATTAAGTACCCTGAGTGTTCATAATAGTGTGTACTATAATTCAAAACAGTTGAATCCTCAAATGAATACATGTTCAGGTCTTTCCTCGCCCCTGGCACCAGATTGCTGTACAAAAAACCCCTACTGTTTCTAGTCACCCAATTAACTTGTAGGTAGATTTAATGGGAAATGGGGGGGGGGGTTAATAAACAAAATATCCATGTTGTTAGTTACTTTACAACATTGTGCTAATTGTTCACATGCAGGTGCTAATGCATTGTTATCTGCAAGTGAAGTCTACCACAGTACATTTAGATAAAAAGCTGTTGTTGACCATTAAGCAGCCCTTGCTGATGTAATACATAGTGACATTCTACAGTCAGGGCCAGACAGTAAAACTTGTTTTTCCAGCATTTTTCATGCCTGCTAGATACAGTTGTTTCCCATCTTTCTTTCTTTTTTGGGGGAAGTTTTTACCTGAAAAGATACCTCTTTCTCCATGTAGTGCCCTCTCTCTGGTGCTCAGCTGTCCTTCCTAACTTGACTTCCTTCTTTACTTCCTTGTCTTCTGTTCTTCACTTACTAAATACAGGAAGCCCAGAAGAAACTCAAATTAGATTCCCTGGTATCCATACAGATCTCTGCCATTGATGGTAGAAGGGTGCTTTGGATAGGCAAGGCAACCCTCTTCAGAGGCACAAGTTAGTGACCCCAGTCCTGCTTTCAGTAGTTTTTTCTATATTTCGTTCCAGCTGTTGCCCTGAAATAGTATGGCGTGCTTATGTTGCTGATTTGTGTCCCCCCGCCCCCAGGGGAACACACACACACACACACACACACACACCTTGTTCTAGAAAACTGCAGCATGTGGACGGATATGTCTCAGTTAAGTATATGACAGGGCCTTGTGCTCATGAGGAATTGTGCTTTCAGTTTTTTAAATAAAAGGTGAATTTGACTGCTTTTGTATGATAAGGCTGGTTATAGCATGATACTATATAGTTGAATTTGGCTACTTGTATATGCTATGGCAATATATGGAACTGGTAAATAATATTTATATTCTCGCAGGGGCAGAGCCACCATTCCGTTTCAAAGAATCTGGGCCACCATGTCTAGGGGCCGCACCTGGTGCTTCAGCCACACTCCTGCATCTGATGCCAGATGTGCAGGGGGCACAGTCATTTTTGCAAAAGGGGCCATGCACCCTATTTGTGAGTAAATAAAATCCAGCAGTGCGTTTGCAGGGCGCCCAGGAGAGCCTTTCCCTCTTGTCAAGGCAGGGAGAAGCATTCCCGGGCAGGCTAGGAACACAGCACTGGCTGAAGATTTTTTTAAAAAATGGCTCCATTTTTTTAAAAGCTTCAGCCAGTGCTGGGCTCCCAGCCTACCTGGGAACATGTTGGAGGGAAAGGTGCTCACGGGAACGGTGCTTTCCCAGGAGAGTAAGGTGCTCTCGGATGTCCTGCAAACATGGCACTGGTTGTTATTTACTCGCAAACGGGGGTGCAGCCCCATTTGCAAATGTGAGCATGCCTCTTGCATGTCTGACTTCAGACATCCTGCATCTGACGTCAGGTACAGGGGGCGTGGCTTAGGCAGTGAGGGCCACTGCCAGTGGACTGGACAAGGGCCACTGGTGTTTTCCCTACACCATGGGGAAGTTTCACAGATATCAAAATGCCGTGTAAAACTTAGAAACTATGGGACCATGTGGCAAGCTTGTCTATGGAATTTTCTAGGTAGTTTTAGGATACAAGAGGCCTTCTAGCAACATTATAAATGAATTATATGAAGGACAAAAAGATTAATATTTTGCCCCAGATTTAAAATGGTACAAAGCTACATTTGAGTTCAGATTATACACAAATGCTAGCTGTGAATGCCAAGCATTGCCAAAGGTATTAGTGTGAGAATGGAAAGAGCTGTCTCCCAATCAGAAGGAAACCATAAATAGCTTATGCCTTGGAAGAGCTGTTAAAAACAGCAAACGTGCAGCTCAATCATTCTGCAGCATTGTATATTAGGCAGGGTAAATCACCCTTTTCCTAAGAGATCAAGAGGGCTGAGAGATGGATTCATGGTCTGCTGAACTTCTGCCATATAAATTTGCTGAAGGCCTTATGAAGGTCTTAAAAATTGTTTGCAGCTATGTCAGATGAGTGGTGCTGAAGAATGTATTTAAAAAGATGGGTGGATTTCTACTTTAATAATAGTCATTTCTATTCAAGACATTGCCAGATGTGCACACTTTATATTTCCTTTCAGTACAATCAAAGCAAATATCTGAATGTCGATATTATCTAAGTTATCATCTGATATAGTAAATCCTTGAAAAGGAGGGGTAGCAGAATGTTCAAATTGGGACATAAATTGGACATAAATTTGGATTTCATGCAGGAGGATTTATAACAATAAAAAGATGGATAGTACCCATGATGGAGCGATCCAGACAAGCAGAGGCTCATGTGCAGTGAATAAGACATAGAGCTGCAAGCTGAACAGATTAAAAATAAAATATTCAATAGGTGCCTCATTTCTTGCTTTGAAAGCATGTACTATTCTGTCTGGAAAGTTTTATGCTACATAATTGCAATGGTAAGAGTTTAAAATCTTGGAAGAGCTTCCTTAGAACAGTTGTGGGAACAAAGAACATAATTCATTTAAAACTGGACACATTTATGGAAGATACTGAACAATATATTTTAATCAGGTAGTCTTGTAGTAGCAAGCATAACTTGTCCCCCTAGTTAAGCAGGGTCCCCCTGGTTGCATATGAACGGGAGACCACATGTGAGCACTGCAAGATATTCCCCTTAGGGGATGGAGCTACTCTGGAAAGAGCAGAAGGGTTTCAATTTCCTTCTCTGGCTTCTCCAAGATAGGGCTGAGAAAGATTCCTGCCTGAAACCTTGGAGAAGTCACTGCCAGTCTGTGTAGACAATGCTGAGTTCGATAGACCAATGGTCTGACTTGGTATACGGCAGCTTCCTATATTCTTATATTCCTATGTTTAGCAAACTCTTGCAGTTAAAATCATTCCCCTTTTTAGTGAAAAACTTGAGAAGAGGCCAAACCTGCAGAAGATAGATTGGATGGGATGGTCTTGAGCTAGAGGCACCCCCAAGTTGGGAAGGCTTCTTAGACTAGCTTTCTTTTCATGTTGGTCACCATTAGAAATTGTACAAACCCTGAAAGTAACACCAGCACAATCCACAAAGTAGTTTAGTAAGGAACATGGCAGATGGAAAACTCATTTATTCTGACAGCCTTTTATATACAAGGTTCAAATCAAACAAGTAAATTACTCCTCATAAATGAGAACCTGGTGAATCCTTGGTTTGGTGACTATTTTTACTTGAAGAAATAATTCTAGTAAACACCCTACTGCAAATCTCTGTGGGCTGGTTCCTACAATACCGGCCCAAATACACATGTAGAAAGTGGGAAGGGTGCCAATATGCACCCACCAGGACATTCTCCTCACACATTCCTTCTTTGATGGGATATCTGGCTGAAGCCCTTTCCACACATTGAGCTTTGATATGGCATCTCAACCTGTGTGGGTTCTTTGGTGGGAAATAAGGTGTGATCTCTGGCTGAAGCACTTTCCACACCCTGAGTACTGATATGGTTTCACCCCTGTGTCAATTCTTCAGTGCCTATGAAGGTTTGACCTGTCCCTGAAGTTCCTTCTACATTGTGAGCATTGATATGATCTCTGCTCTGTGTGGGGTTTTTGATGGAAAGTGATCTCTGGCTAAAGCCCTTCCCACATTGTTAGCATTGATATAGTTTCCCCTCCTTGTGTGGATTATTTGATGGGAAATAAGATGTTATCTCCAGCTAAAGCCCTTTCCACATACTGAGCACTGATATGGTTTCTTGCCTGTGTGGATTCTTTGATGAGAAGTAAGATATGATCTCTGGCTAAAGCCTTTTCTGCACACTGAGCACAAGATTTCTCCCTTGTGTAGATTCTTTGATGGGATGTAAGGTGTGATCAATAGCTAAAGCCATTTCCACATTGTGAGCATTGATATAGTTTCTCCCTTGTGTGTGTATTCTTTGGTGTATATTGAGGTGTGACCTGTCACTTTAGCTCTTTCCGCATTGTGAACATTGATATGGTTTCTCCCTTGTGTGGATTCTTTGATGGGAAGTAAGGTGTAATCTCTGGCTAAACCCCTTTCCACACACTGAGCACTGATATTGTTTCTCCCGTGTGTGGATTATTTTATGGGAAGTAAGGTGTGATCTCCAGCTGAAGCCCTTTCCACACACTGAGCACTGTGTGAAGAAACAACAGATTCCTTTACCCCTGGTATTTTGCTCTTGCATTCCTTCTCATCTGTTCATCTTCTTTCTCACTCTCCCACCCATTATTTGCAAAAATAAAGAGAGTCTCCCAAGGAGGGAGAAATGGAGCTTCAAAGAACCGGGGACTGTTGAATACAAAGTATTTGTGGTGAAGTAAAGCTGCCACATACTAAAAGGCTCTACTGATTGGCTCTAACTAACTGATTAGTTGTAATTTTCCCACTAAGTAAAGAGGAGGAAAGTGAAGTGTTGGGATGGCTTGGGATTTGCACCATAGGAGTCTTGGATCAACTTCAGGAGGGGATGGAGGGTGTTTGATATGAGGAACTCTTAGTAATTTCTCCAGCAAATAGGTGTGCAGCATTTTAGATTTCAAGGGCAGTCCTCAACAGCCCCAGGCGCCAGCTCCCCATCATGACTAGAATCTTAATTCTAGTACTCAGGCACATTTAAGAAGGGTTAGGGTAATAATGAACAAAAGGTTGTACTCTCTCCATGGAACAATAATGGAGGAACATTTCTGCCAATTTTCATTTCCATTCTCTGACAACATGGATAAAATGTTATAGTAGTATCCAGTGGGTGGAACCACCGGACTTACCTCTGGGCCCCCAGCAGTCTGAGCAAGGGCTGACAAGGCCGACGGAACGGGCAATGGCCCAACAAAGATGGAGGCGAAAGGGTCTACGAGTGATCACTCGTAGTTGCTGAAGGCACACAGCCCAACAACCCCTGAGCAGGCCCAGCCAGGAAGGAGGAGGCACCGTGTGATGACATCAGCAGCATGCCTCCTAGCAAAGGGAGAGGCCTGGAGGGAGGAGCGGAGGCCAGGGATATGGGGGAGAACAGAGCTGAACTCTGTTCTTCTCGGTTGCAACCCCCTCCTTATGGAACACTCTGCCTCCTGAGATTTGTAATTCCCCCTCCCTTCTGTCCTTTAAGAAGCTCCTGTTTTGCCAGGCTTTTAGTTTTTAGTGTGTGTGGGGGGCGGTCTTTTTCTTTTTTCCTTCCCTTCCCCCCCCCTTCTTCTTTTGTCTTTCTTGTTGTTGTTTTAATTTATGTAAACTGCCTCGAGTCTAAGGAAGTCAGGCGGTCAATAAATTTGCTAAACAAACAAACAAACTCACTCTGTAATGGCATGATGGGCTTAGTAAAGAGGAGTGGGGGCTCAATGGAGGGTGGCTGGGCCTTCTGGGAATGCACTGGTCTATTTAAACAGGGCCTGGCTAATGATGGCTGGCGGAGAGTCCCAGGCCTCCGGAGAAGGGCTGAGACTGAGACTAAGAACAGATCCAGGAGTAGGGCAAGGGTGACAACAGCCCTCTCCTGGGCATTCTGAGGCCTATAAACCCCCCAAAACCTACCACCCTTCTGGGGGAGGAGGCGACCCATTCAGTATTTTTGTGTTTTAAACACTTGTAAAAGCTTTTAAAACACGATTGCAAAATCTGCAGATCTGGCCCAATGGTAAGGATGATAAAAGTATGATGACGCAATGAAAACTGAAAGCATTGCACTACTGTTACCTGGGAGAACCCCAGTTACCACAAACCAGATGAACAAGGATGATTGAAGGAAGCAATAGTCACCATGTGTTGCAGGAAAGTAGCTGTATTTTTCCATTGTAGGAGGCTTGCCCCATCATTTATGTGTTGCAGTATGGTGTGGTGTGGATGGTTCAAACCACGGTGCAACCATTCGTTGGTTTTTACAGCCCCTTTCCATCCCTTTATAAAATAATAAAATTATTAAGATTATATTATTAAAACAATAAGATTATAAAATATGTGTTCCTTTTTTGTGCACGGTGTATTAGGAACATAGGAAGCTGCCATATACTGATCATTGGTCTATCTAGCTCAGTATTGTCTTCACAGACTGGCAGTGGCTTCTCCAAGGTTGCAGGCAGGAATCTCTCTCAGTCCTATCTTGGAGATGCCAGGGAGGAAACTTGAAACCTTCTGCTCTTCCCAGAGTGGCTCTATCTGGAGGATCTGTTCATATGTAAGGACACACACACACACACACACACACACAGAGAGTTTCTTGAACAAGGGCACAATCTCCTCTCGCTCTCATTTCAGCTTTCAGCCCTAGCTTTTGGTCCAATTGTCTCTGCAATTTGAGATATCTATCTACCTACCTACCTACCTACCTACCTACCTACCTACCTCTATCTCCGGTCCATTTCATTTCTGCTTTTGACCTTAGCTTATGCTCTCGCTAGCGCAAAGCAAAACAGATTGAGCTGCGCTTCCCCCTGCTGGTGGCTTTGCACAAAGGCACCGACAACTTTTTTAAAAAGAGTTCATCATGTCAGTGGTTCCCCACCCCCTCCACTACCCTATTGGCCCAAAATGAAGGGGGCAGTGAATGCAATTCAGGTGGAATATGGACACCCCCTGCCTGGAAAACCCGTTGCAGTGGTGGGCAATATGAACAGCCAAAACCCTGTCATGATACATTGAGAAATGCTTTACTTGCGGTTACAAGCTGATGCCTCATACCATTGCACTTCGCAACACTTTAACCGGTGCAAATCTCGTAGTCCAGAAAACACCCAGATGCTCTTTCGCAGCTATGGTTCTTTCCCAGACTGCCCCACTGGCTGCTGAAGCACTGCACTGTGGAAGATAATACCTGCGAGATTAATTGACAGCAAATCAATATTCCACAGATATAAAACTAAAAGTTCCTATGATAAAGACAATGTAGTAATTACTGGAGCAATAAAAGGGGTGTGGGGGAATTACCCAATACAAAAGGTTTCCCAGAGAGAAGAAAAAATATGAATGAGAAGTCATATAACAGAATATTTATTATGGATTTCAATATGTAGTTTTTGCAATTTCCCAAATGACATTTACCTGGTAAGGTTAGGTGACTGAGTCACAAGTGTTATTACATACTTATTGTGTCCTTGGTGAACACTCTATGCAAAATCTGTGATATATTTATGGTGTAGTACTGATTTTGCTTTATTTCCCAGTATTGAATTTACTGCATTATATTTTACTGCATTATATTCATGAAATGGTGCCGGGGGGGAAATAAACCCAAGTGCAAGTGTGGGGGGTTGTTCCTACTCATGTATCTGACAAATATGTGCAGCTCTGTTTTGAAGCGAAATGGGGGATTTACTCAGAATCAGGTCTGCAAGCATGAATAACATAGTCTGAAAAATAATGCAAGTCTATGTTTACGTAGCAGAAACAGTGCAAAGATCAGGAATTTGACAGTATTTGGATTATGAGTGAAAGTAGCTCCCCAGAGTGGCGAATAAAGGCAGAGGCTTGAATGATTTGCACAGTTTGGTAAAGTGAAGGTGGGGCTGGGTGGGAAAAGGAGATAGAAACCCTATTCAGACATCACGTTGTATGTGCATACAGGTGTCTGTACACATGTACATGTTTTTGTGTGAATGGATGACTGTATGTTCATTCACTTTAAAAGTGAACCTGAGAGCAGGTTCCTCAAATGTATTATTGTACATATGTGGAATAATGTGCAAATAAGTGTACATGTGTGGAATAATGTGCAAATAAGTGTACACGTGTGAATAAGTGTGCATGCGTATATATCTGTACATGCATACACTGTACACAGATTGTACATACCTTAAATATAATGTGTGGCTAGAGTATGAGTGTAACTTCATTGAGCAGCCACATGCAATGAACATGGGTCACTGCAGGGGGCGGTGGCTCTGGGGCTGCCAAGGGGCTGCACAGGCCCCACCATTTGCCTTCACTTTTGCCATCCTCCCAACAGCCAATTGGCTGCTGCACAGCCCCACTAACTGCTGCTGTCCAGCACCGGCTGGCCAATGCAGGATAATGACATCAACAAGCGGTGCCAGGGATGGGCTCGCACCAGGTGATAACATTATTATATCACATCAGATGGCTGATGAAGGAAAGCATGTGGCCGACGGTGGCATTTAGCGGGGGTCACAAGCAGCTGGGCGGTTGGTGGGTAAGTGGGTGGCTGAAGCAGCAAATCTAAGGTCCAGCAGCAGGTGGAGCAGTGGCCAATGGTGGGTGGGTGGGGGCTGTGGCAGTGGAGGCAGCTAGCCACCTGCTGCTTGAAAACAGCAATAGCAATAGCACTTACATTTATGTACCGCTCTATAGCCGAAGCTCTCTAAGCGGTTTACAATGATTTAGCATATTGCCCCCAACATTCTGGGTACTCATTTTACCGACCTCGGAAGGATGGAAGGCTGAGTCAACCTTGAGCCCCTGGTCAGGATCGAACTTGTAACCTTCTGGTTACAGGGCGGCAGTTTTACCACTGCACCACCAGGGCGGCAGTTTTACCACTGCGCCACCAGGGAAAAAATCCCCTGCTCCCTTCTTAGGAGAGAGGAGCCAGTAGATGTTCAATCAGGCCACTGTGATCAATTTGCTCAATTCTCTGCTGATAAAGTCACCCACCTTCGGCTAGAGTTGGACTCTACTTCTATAGGATCTGATCAGATAGAGGAGATTCCACCCTGCGATGTTATATGGTCCACCTTTGAGTTGGTCGAGGATATGGACATGATTCTCTCGGGTATGGGTGCGGCTACATGTTGCTTGGACCCTTGTCCCTCCTGGCTGGTTAGAACAGCTGGTGGGAATGTTAATTCTTGGCTACGGGAGTTGGTTAACTCCTCATTAAGTGAGGGCTTCATACCAGCAGCCCTTAAAGAGGCAATAGTTCGCCCTCACTTGAAGAAACCCTCCCTGGACCCTGAGGTCCTTGACAACTATAGGCCGATCTCCAACCTCCCTTTGGTAGCAAAGGTGTTAGAGAGGGTTGTATGTGCCCAGCTTGAGAGGGGCTTAGAGGAAACTGGCTATCTTAATTCTTATCAGTCGGGTTTCAGGCCTCAGCATAGCACAGAGACAGCATTGCTTGCTCTGGTAGATGACCTTCTTCGGGACCTTGATGAGGGTAGTGTCCCTCTCCTGGTCCTTCTAGATCTCTCAGCAGCTTTTGACACTATTGATCATGCTAGCCTCCTTGACCGCCTGCATGGGTTGGGTATTGGGGCACTGTCTTACAGTGGTTCCGTTCTTACCTTAGCGGGCGTTTCTAGTCGGTATGCATTGAGGACAGATGCTCTGAGCCATGGCCACTCCTTTATGGAGTTCCCCAGGGTTCAGTTCTTGCCTCTGTCCTCTTTAACATCTATATGGAGCCGCTGGGTCAGGTCATTTCCCAGTTTGGGGTGAGATTTCACCAATACGCTGATGATACTCAGCTGTATACAGTGGTCCCTCTACTTACGAAATTAATCCGTTCCGAATGCACATTTGTAAGTCGAAAAATTCGTAAGTCGAAAAGCGGTTTCCCATAGGAATGCATTGGGAACGGATTAATGCGTTCCGGAGCCTAGAAAAAAGACCCAGACCCCCAGTAAGGCTTGCAAACTGCACAGGAACATTTCTTTTCAAGAATAAACAGGCAGTAAACAGGCAGGCAAGTCAAGGAAACCGCATGTAAAATTCGTAAGTCGAGGAAACCCCATCTAAAAATTTGTAAGTCGAGGAAACCCCATCTAAAAATTTGTAAGTCGAAAAAACTGCATCTAAAACCGGATCTAAAACTGCCGTTTGTAACTCGAAAAATACTTATGTCGAGTAATTTGTAAGTCGAGGGACCACTGTATTGCCATCCCAAACCATTCTGGAGATGCTGTTTCTGTGCTTACTCGATGCCTGGAAGCTGTTAAGGTCTGGATGAATCAAAATAAGCTCAGACTGAATCCCACCAAGACTGAACTACTCTTACACAACCCTCATACCGGCCAACAGCTGGATGTGAACCTTGTTTTAGATGGGGTGGCGCTGCCCCCGAAGGAGCATGTATGTGATTTGGGGGTCCTTTTGGACTCGCACCTCCTGCTTGAACAGCAGGTGGAGGCTGCAGCCAGAAATGTCTTTGCCCAGCTCCATCTGATTCATCAATTACGCCCTTACCTTGATCAGCAAGAATTAATGACAGTGATCCATGCCCTTGTTGTCTCCCGCCTAGATTATTGTAATGCCCTCTATCTAGGGTTACCTTTGAGGATGATCGGAAAACTACAATGGGTCCAGAATGCAGCGGCTCATTTACTTATGGGTGCCAGAAAATATGACAGGGTAACACCTCTCCTGCAGTCATTGCACTGGTTGCCTATTCACTACCGAGTTCAGTTTAAGGTCCTGGTTTTGACCTTCAAAGCCTTGCGGAGTTTGGCACCTGTTTACCTACAGACCCGCCTCTCCCATCCAGTTACATCCCATCCAGTCAGATCTGGTCAGATGGCCCTTTTGTTGGTCCCCGATTTCCGAGAGGTTCAGGGAGCTAGAACCCGTGAAAGGGCTTTCTCGGTTGCCACCCCACTTCTCTGGAATTCCCTTTCCCTGCAGATTCGTTTAGCTCCTTCTTTGATGATTTTTAAATCTTTATTGATGACTTTTCTTTTTCTCCAGGCTTTACCCTGTAGTTTATCTATCCCACCCCCACCCCCCTGCTGTTAATTACTTTAGTTTTATTTAGAATGTAATTTTAATGCTGTCTTGTTTTGCATGTTTTTGTACACCACCCAGAGTCTTTGGAGTGGGCAGTATATCAAATGTTTCAAATAAATAAATAAATTCCTTTCTTCCAATCACACCTTGGGCAAAAGGATTGAGAGCTCAAGAGTTTTCATCCTTTAGGGTAAATTAAAAACATTCAGCACCCCAAAAGCATGATTCCAAAGATGCATGATTGCTCAGGAATGAGGAAGGAATAGATTTTAATGCCAAACAAGGAGTAGACAATGCCTCCTGAAATCATTCCCATACTTTGTCCTCCCTATGCCATATTGTTAAGATTTTCCTATAAGGAGGGTTAGTTCTGAGCAGAAAGTTGAAAAGATTGGAGCTCTGATTTTCACTCCTGGAGGCTGCAACATTCAATCTCCATCATTATCCAGCTTCATCCCACTGACAGAGGAAACTCAGCTCAGTATTTAGGAAAGGTGTATAGTTTTAGGTTCAAGCTATGTTTTGTCTTGAAGATAAAAAGTCTTATCTTGGTGTTCTTTTCACTGTGTTAAGCTACCCCCCCTCCTGTTTATGTTGCATGAAATCTTTGTCTCTGAAGAGCATCTTTGTCCTGTTCTGTGTATAACTGTCTGTGTTCTACTCATGTGCAAAGCTCTGTGTAGAAGCTACTAGGCAGGCTGCAATCTTACCCAAGGTTGCATCAAGCATTAGAAGCAACAGACTGTTGATTTACCTGTTTCCACTTCTGTCTCTGTAACCATTACATCATTTTACTGTATCTCTTTCTCTCATCTCTGAATAGCTCTTTTAGTCACTTCAGGACTTCTGTTGTAGACTTTTAATCTCTAATTTGCCTTCTAAGTCAATTACATGTCTATATGGCTACTCTCACAAAAAACCTTGCCTCGGCTAAGACAACCCAGCCTGAGTTTGACTGCTCATGCGCAGCACCGGGATCCATGCAGATCCTAGTGCTGCCTGCCCGCCCAACTCCACTTTGGAGCCCAGACTTTAGCGAAGTTAAGGCTGTGAGCATGCCCTTAGCCCTGGTGCCAGGATAGTGTGTGTCCTCATGCTGCTTGCAGCTCGAGCACACACAAAGATGGGCACCTAGAATGCCCATCTCATGGGGGTATCTCCCAATGCCCCATGCTCACCACACAGTGTGTAAGACAACTGGACAAAGAGGGACCTTTCTAACATGGTAATTCTCTTTATTTAGCAGGGAGAGAGTAATTGGCCCTATCCACCCCCAGCATAGTACCTCCAGTGACTGTTGTTGGTGTCTATCTTTTTCCCCCAACATGCCAGAACCTCTAGTGGGCAAAACTTACACTAAACGCCCTTTGTTGATTTTACCCTGTTATTATGGGGACTTCAGATGCTAATAACTCAGCAAATACTAGATCCATTTGTTTTTCAAAACAATGAAGAATTATGCTTTATTATGCTGAATGTTTAAAATACATTAAAATATATGTCATAAGGCTATTCTCATGAGCAGCCTAATCCAGGCTAGGTTAGATTGCTCATCTGCAGCACTGGGATCAAGCACTCTCTTGACCTTGGTGCCAGGATTGTTTGCATGAAAGACACACAGAAATGGGTGTCTAGAGCGCCCATCTCATGGGGATATTGCCCAATGCCCCACACTCATAGCACGGTGCATTGTGGGATATCTGGAGGCCAACATGCATTGTCCCAGTCTCTGGAGATCCATGCTGCTTGGAGCAGGGCAGATCATCTGGGTTTGTGAGTTGTGCTTCCAGCAGCATTTCTTTGATTGTCTGGAGGGAAAGTGAGTTGGACTCTACCTTCATGCCCGCCGCCTACCCACCACCTGTCTGGTTGTGTGAATGGGCTCAGTACACATTATCTGATGGCCAAAAAGGCATAGCAAACACATGAGGCATCTCTTTTTGCTGTATCCCAGACATTGTTCAATTGATACACCAAAATTGGAGGAGTGGTGTGTCTTGTCATCTAGTTGATGTTTGCATGCAGTCAGGTAGACTGACTAACGGTTTTGGTTTTATGACCAAGAGGATGTTCAGGCCTTATAATGGTAGAATGTTGATATATACAACATATAAATATCAACTGTTCACACACACACACACACACACACACACACACACACACACACACACACTATAACAACTCCTCTTTCTAACTATACTGGCACTATTAAAGTACAACATGCCAGTATAATATGCTACAGTTCTAGAGGGCTTCTTATCCCAGTGACAGTTTAAGAAGCCTTTGGAAGTTCTGCTTTTGAAAAAGAGTGAGACGGTTCACTCATCTCAAAGGATGTTGATCTCCATGACTGGGCATAGAGCATTATCTGGAATCCCTTAGAAATTAATTTGATAAACATTTCCTTTATTTGTCCACCATTTTAAAATAATGAACCTTTAGGAAACATTTTTCCTCTGCACCCCTGCCTCAGGACTGCCAAACACAATTCCTATACAATTTTCTCATTGTTTTCTCTCAAGACCTCTACCAGGTTACCAGCTATTCACCAGTCTTTAAATATCAAACATTGCTGGATACACTCACAAAAGCTGTAAATAATCTAGGCATTAGAGAGACATTTCTAGATGCAGTAGCCTCTAAAGAAAGTACCTGATAAACATAGCAATTAGCATTGTGACCATGGGTTGGTAAATACATGGTCTTTTAAACTACTTAGCTACCCACACACCACTAACCCTTTAATTACAAGCAATATGCATGTCATCTGAATGTGGGTGATGACTATAAAGCAAACTACAGGCTTCTGCTACCCATACTGGGATAAGGTCACACTTTGAAAGTGCACCTTGATCAACACATCTAATTTATAAGCATTCACATCTTATAAATCATGGAATTCGTTTTCTGAATTAAACATTTTTTCTTATTTGCAAAGTGATGGCTTTCTTTTTCCACCAAAAGTCACTAATCAACACTCCCCCTTTCTTCTGACAGATACATTAGAAAAAGTCCACAGCACAAGGACCTTATGCAGTACCAGTACTAATTACCAGTTCGTAATTAGTACTGGTTATTAGTAATTGGTACAGATTAATACCTGTATTTTTTCAATGGGTACTCCCGGCACCTTATGCCTGAAAATATTTAGAATATGGAGTAAATTTTAACTTGTTTTTGCTGGTAGACTTTTTAATTTAAATTCCTACTTGTTGCTGTTGCCTTCATTTTAAAGCCATGTTTAACTCTCCTAATACATTTTAGTCCACATGGGTATTAATTTCTCTCTCTCTCTCTCTCTCTCTCTCTCTCTGCTACTTCTGCTGTGTTGCTTGTGAGGGCTTTAACTACCTGACTTTGAATAGTTTCAACCTGGGTCCAGCTTACTCTGTGCAGCTTGTCAAAGGCAGTGTCTGGAAAAGCTTTCAGCAGTATCTGATGACCGCAAAGCAAAAACCTACAGGATGAGAACAGTGCAAATGTTCTGGAAATGTCTTCCCCTTCACTACCTCTAATAGATGACAGAACACTGATTAATGCTATGGGGCCTACCTTCTACTGGGTGCAGTGAATACTACACCACATCCAGTCTGCCTCATCTTGGAAGAGGTCCCAAACACATGATTCTCATTATTCTGAAGGGTTGTCAGTGGCCTTTATTTTTAAACAAAACACTCCTGCTGCAGAGAACCCAAGCAAAATTTATCCTCTAGTTCTCCCAGAGGAAGTGGTAGAAAAGACATACCCTAATGTAGAATTAGGGTCCAAAAGAGTAGAGAAGCTTCAGTCTCAGACAGCAGATGTTTAAGTGAGCTAAAACATAGGCAAAATGAAATATTCAAGCAACTGGTTTTTGTGCAAACATATCAGAATAGTTTTCAAGCTTCTCTTTAATAACAGACCAGGAGGCTCTCCACATGAGCAGTGTGGAGACCCTAACTGGACTCTGCGAGGAGTCCGCTCTCCCTGCAGGGAACCATCCCTGGGTGACTGGATCAGCCGCCCATTTTGGAGCCGGTAGGGGCAGTGGGGATTGGGGGCCGCCTGGCCCCCAGAAGTCCAAGGATGCCCCACGCGAGTGTTTGTTTTAGCCTCCCAGTGGGGATCTCCACGTGAGTCGCTGTGGTGCAGGGCCGCAACACGGCATCTCACGATTGGGTAAATGGGGTTAGCACAGCGTGCGCTCCACTAACCTCGTTTAAGGGGAACGGTATTCTTGGAGGTTTGCTGCCTGGAGCCACATAGCTCCTATTGCAGCACATGACCAGGAAAAATTGGGCTAGGCCCCCTTAGCCCAATTTCTCCTGGTCGTGGGAATGGCCTCCAGGACTCCCATTTTCTGCTTCACAAATTGGCCATTAGGCAGAATTATTGGTCCTTTTCTCTGAAGTTTAAGACACTATAGTTTTTTGGGCCAGTTCTGTCATTCAATTTTGTCTTCATGAAACCAGCCCTAATATCTGTGGGAATGCATTTGTGGAGAATGTCTCCATAAACCATGATGTCCTCAGATACAGCTGCTATTTTTTGATTATTTCTAACCATGGCAACAGATCATGGGAACTGCACCCGAAAAGCAGTGGCTGTTTGAAAAACTCAGCCTTATTCACTCACTCACTCAGGTGGTATCCTAATAGCCAGCTCTGTGCTACTCAAGCATGGCTATAGATGTCCCTCTGGAACTGACGTTCATGAAGAGGTCCAATGCACGATGCAAGAATCCTTCCCAGTGGTTGCCTCAATTACATTTCTAAAGGCTTGGCAAAAAGAACATTACAGCCAATGAAAGGTCAAATTTCTCAGCTTTCAAACTATTGTTCCAATATAGCTAGCAGTGAAGAGCCCTACAATTCAGCAGCCACAGTGAGGTACCTAAAGTGTGCTAATGAGAGAGAAAGACTACAGTGCTGTTATTGCTAATACGGTGGAGCACTCCTTCCCCCACTGCCTGTTTCATGTAGTTTTGCTTGCCCTTAATTAACAAAAGGCACCTGAGACCTAGTATAAAGTTAACAAAAGGAGTGCATTCCTGAACATTTCCTCAGATATATCAGCATTACTATAAAAAGACTGCTTTCAGCCTTAATTAAATTCAGCTTGTTGCCTCCAGATAAAGGAGAAGTGCATTATTTATTTACATTAGACGTAGCCCTTTGTCTTAATTTAAATGGCTTCTGCATATAATCCACTCCAGAGCCCTTTATTGACCTTTTAAATTGCCTTGAAGTAATGTGGACATCACCATTACTGAAAGGGTTATGTTTGCTCATGCAGCGTTAGACAGTTTTTCATTTCTTGCATCAAATAAAATCATTCCACATATTAAAAGAATTTCTTTTTCAAAGCATCAGTTTTCCATCTTGCAATTCCTCCTAAAAATGAATGGAAGCACAGAAGCCAGTTTGCTTCAAAATGCACTTATTCTTTTACAGAGAATAAAAGAATAATCTGCATTTATTCTTACTTCTCTAAAAGTCTGATTTTTGATAAAGGTAGGATGTTTACTGGGAGCTTTTTCAGACAGCAACTTTACCGCAACTTTACTTGGGAGAGTAGGTATGCGTTCACATATTGATTAGATTTACCCTGGTCCGTGCAATATTCCAGAGAGCACCACACACGATTCGATTTTCTCCCTCCTTATTGGAACATAGCCCGATTTCTGTCCAGGGTAAAAAAATTACTCTTTTTGTGTTGGAGTATCCATTAACTCGCAGTAAAACCTCATAGTAAACCCACGGTAAAGCCTGCTGTCTGAAAAGCCTCCTGATAATTCATTTTGCAGTTTGGGGAAGTGAGAACGGATAGTTGTAGCCTACTGAGTAACACATCAAGTGCCACCATCAGTTATTTGCAAAAGTAACTGTCAGAGATCACTAAATGATTGTCTTCAGGAGGCAATCATTAGAAGAAGCCTGCCTTGGATCCCTCAGAGTTAAGCAATTACAGGCGTGCATCCAAACTTCCATGGCTGGGCAAGGCGATTGAGAAGGTGGTGGCCTTCCAGCTCCAGGTGGTCTTGGAGGAAACTCATTATCTAGACCATTTTAAACTGGCTTCTGGGCAGGCTATGGGGTGGAGACTGCCTTGGTCATCCTGATGGATGATTTTCAATTGGGAATTGACAGAGGGAGTGTAACTCTGTTAGTCCTTTTGGATCATTCAGCAGCTTTTGATACTATCAAACATCGTCTCCTTCTGGAACTTCTAAGGGATTGAGGATGAGAGGCATTGCTTTGCAGTGGTTCCACTCCTACCTCATGGGAAGATTCCAGATGGTGTTTCTTGGAGACTGTTGTTCTTCAAAATCTGAACTCATGTATGGTATTCCCCCAGGGCTCCATATTGGCTCCGATGCTGTTTAACATATAGATGAAACTTCTGGGAGAGATCATCAGGAGATTTGGTGCAGAGTGTTATCAGTATGCTGATGATACCCAAACCTATTTCTCTATGTCAGCATCATCGGGAGAAGGCATAAGCTCCCTAACTGCCTGCCTAGAAGCAGTAATGGGCTGGACAAGGGATAACAAACTGAGGCTGAATCCAGATAAGATGGAGGTACTTATCGTGCAGGGTCGGAACTTGGGAGAACTATTTTGATCTGATGGTTCTGGATGGGGTCACGCTCCCCCAGAAGGAACAGATACGCAGTCTCTGGCTGCTTCTGGAAACAAAACTCTCCCTGGTATTCCAGGTTGAGGCAGTGGACAGAGGTGCCTTTTATGGATGTTTTTTTAAATGGGTTAGCTGGAGTACTTGGTTACTAATGAGTGTCTAAAGACTTATCTTTTTACCCAGACCTTTTAGCTTTTTAACTTTTTAAACTTTGGATTGTTTATTATTTGTTTTTAACTGTTTTTAGTATTTAATTGATTTTAATGTTGTTTTTGTTTGTTGTGAACCACCCTGAGACCTTGGGTTGGGGCAGTATAAAAATTGTGCTAAATAAATAAATAATGAGAACATAGATATAGTGGGTGTAACAGAAACCTGGTGGGATGGTGAGAAGCAGTGGGACACGATTATTCCTGGATATAAACTCTATAGAAGGAACAGGGAGGGGAGGGTTGGGGGAGGAATGGCACTATATATCAAAGAAGGGATAGATTCCAATAAGCTAGAAAACCTAGGTGGACCAGAGTCCTCCACAGAATCATTATGGGTAACATTACGATGACTGAAAGGAAATGTGTTACTAGGGATGTGCTATCGCCCTCTGGATCAAAGCTCTGAGAATGACCTGGAGTTGGAGAAACAAATAAGAGAGGTGTCAAAGAGAGACAGGGCAGTAATAATGGGTGACTTCAACTACCCACACATAGACTGGGTACATCTTTTATTTATTTTTCATTTTTCATTTTTTACATTTTATATCTTGCTCTTCCTCCAAGGAGCCCAGAGCAGTGTAATACATACTCAAGTTTCTCATTCAGGTAATAAGAGAGAGTCCACATTTCTAGATGTGCTTAATGACTGTGCCTTAGAACAGTTAGTCGCGGAACCAACCAGAGAGATGGCAACTTTGGATTTAATCCTATGTGGAGCCCAGGACCTGGTGCAAGATGTCAGACTTGCAGAACCATTGGGTAACAGTGACCATAGTGTGATCCAATTCAGCATATATGCAAGTGTAGAATTGTCAAGGAAGTCCAACATAGATGCGTTGGACTTCAGAAGAAGAAACTTCTCAAAAAAAGAGGGGACTGGTAAGAAATAAGTTGAAAGGGAAAGTCAGGAGGGTCTGAAAGCATGGAACTTATTTAAAACCACAGTACTAGAAGCACAGTTGGAATGTATAACAAGAAGGAGGAAAGGTACCACCAAGTTCAGGAGGATGCCAGCGTGGCTAACAAGCAGAGTCAGGGAAGCTATAAAAGGGAAGAAGACTTCATTCAGAAAATGGAAATTCTACCCAAATGAAGGGAACAAGAAGGAACATAAACTATGACAAAAGAAATGCAAGGATACAATGAGGGAAGCAAAGAGAGGGTTTGAGGAGCATATAGCTAGAAGTGTCAAGGGGAATAACAAAAACTTCTTTAAATATATGAGAAGTAGAAAACCTGCAAGGGAGGCAGTTGGACCCTTAGATGATGAGTTTGTGAAAGGGATTATTAAGGAGGATAAGGAGATTGCAGAAAACTGAATGAGTTTTTTGCATCTGTCTTCATGGCGGAGGATACTGACCATTTACCCTCTCCAGAATTGAGCTCTTCAGGTTCAGCTGCTGAGGAACTGGGTGAATTTGAGGTGACAAGGGAAAAGCTAACTGTCTTGAAAAACTAAAAATTAACATATCACCTGGGCCAGATGGCATTCACCCAAGAGTTCTAAAGGAACTCAAATGGGAAATTGCCGATCTCCTAGCAGAAATATATAACTTGTCCCTACAATCAGGCTCCGTACCAGAGCTCTGGAAAGTAGCCAATGCAACTCCAATTTTCAAGAAGGGATCCAGGGGGATCTGGGAAATTATAGGCCGGTCAGCTTAACTTCGGTGCTGGGTAAATTGCTGGAAAGTATCCTTAAGGACAAAATTGTTAAGCATATAGAAGAACAGGCCTTGTTGAAGGAGAACCAGCATTGCTTTTGCAAGGGAAAGTCTTGCCTCACTAACCTTTTGAGGTTCTTTGAGAGTGTCAACAGGCAGGTGAATAAAGGTGATCCAGTTGACATGGAATACTTGTACTTCCAAAAAGCTTTTGATAAAGTTCCCCACCAAAGGCTCTTGAGTAAACTTAGCAGTCATGGAATAAGGGGACAGGTTGATGTGTGGATCGGTAACAGGTTGAAGGACAGGAAATAGAGAGTAAGAATAAATGGACAGTTTTCACAATGGAGATAAGTAGGAAGTGGGGTCCCCCAGGGATCAGTACTGGGACCAGTGTTCTTTAACTTGTTCATAGATGATCTAGAAGTTGGGGTGACCAGTGAAGTGCCCAAATTTGCAGATGACACTAAACTATTTAGGGTAGTGAAATCCACAACAGATTGTGAGGAACTCCAAAAAGATCTCTCCAAACTGGGGGACAGGGCGACATAATGGCAAATGAAGTTCAATGTAAGCAAGTGTAAAGTGATGCACATTGGGGCAAATACCACCAACTTCACATATACGCTGATGGGATCTGAGCTGTCAGTGACTGACCAGGAGAGAAATCTTGCGTTCGTGGTGGACAGCTCATTGAAAGTGTCATCTCAGTGCACAGCAGCTGTGAAAATATCTAATTCCATGCTAGGAATCATTAGGCGGGGGGTTGAAAATAAAAACCCTAATATTATAATGCCCTTATACAAATCTATGGTGCGGTCACATCTGGAGTGCTGTGTACAGCTTTGGTCACCGTATCTTAAGAAGAAAAATTTAGAACTAGAAAACGTGCAGAAGAGGGCAACCAGAATGATCAGGGACCTGGAACACCTTCCGTATAAGGCTAGGCTAAAGCATCTGGGGCTCTTTACCTTGAAAAAGAGGCAATGATTAAGGGGACACATGACCAAAATGTATAAAATTATGCATGGAGTGGAGAGGGTTGACAGAGAGAAATTTTCTCCCTCTCACAACATTAGAACCAAGGGTCATCCCATGAAACTGAAGGTTGGGAAATTTAGGACTGACAAGCAGAGGTACTTTGCGCCCATACCCAAGGACACACGGACACATAATTCTTTTGTGAAATCGGTCACATTTATTGAGACATAATTTTTTGTGTGCCGACATGGCACTCAGCTGGCACTCCACCACAGTGCGGTTTCTAGAAGGCCAGCCACAGAGTGGCTGCTTTGGCCTAGAGATGAATGGTGTTAGCACCTTGGCTCCGGGTGGCTCCATCACTCAAAAGCGGGCACCGCCCATCCTAGCTGACCTAGGTCAGGTCTCTGGTACTAATGACACCCCTCCGATGCTGCACAGGCATACGGAAGGATGTCACTTTACAGAGAAGAAGGGCTCAGAGTCATCCCTGATCTGTCAAGCCTCAAGGGATCCCCTCCTCCTTCTTGAAGCCAAACACTTACCTAAGGTGCATCACCCATTCTAAGCTGTTTTTCCCTCCGCACTGTACTTGCCAAACGTGACTGGGAAGTTACAGTGGTACCTGACTACTGGGCATACAGATATAGACTGGGGCAGGTGAAAAAAGGCGTACACCAACTGCCAATTAGGTGTGGGCCCAAAAAATTCCTGCCTGGCCCCAAACAGCAACCAGCAAAGCCCAGCCTATATCTGAGGGATGGGAGGGGGGTGCCTTCGAGAGCCGGACTGAACGGGCACCTGTGTGCTCCCTCGCTTGCTGCCGTAGCCTCGCCACGTAAGCAACCGGGGAGCCAATGGGAAGTGCTCACCCAGTGTTCCATGCTCCTTGTGGGAAGGGGGCTGGTGCAAACAAGCAGCGCTGCCCATTTGGGAGGCGAGCTGCTGGACTTTCACACAACTCATAATTAATCAATGGAATTCTTGGCATGGGATGTGGTGATGGCCACCAGCTTTGATGGTTTTAAAAGGGGTTTAGACAGATTCATGGAGGACAGGTCTATCAATGGCTACTAGTCTGATGGCTGTATGCCATCTCCATCCTCAGAGGCACAATGCCTCTCAATACCAGTTGCAGGGGAGCAACAGCAGGAGAGAGGGCATGCACATACCTCTTGCCTGTGGGCTCCCCAGAGGCATCTGGTGGGCCACTGTGTGAAACAGCATGCTGGACTAGAGGGCCTTGTGCCTGATCTAGCAGGGCTGTTCTTATGTTCTTCCTGGCTTCGGCTGATACGCCAGCTGCATTTGTTTCTTGAGAAGAACAGCCTCAAAATGGTGGTACATATGCTGGTAACCTCTAGGCTGGATTTCTGCAGTGTGCTCTATGTGGGGCTGCCTTTATATGTAGTCCAGAAACTGCAGTAGGTCCAGATTGTGGTGGCCAGGTTGGTCTCTGGGTCATCAAGGAGAGACCATATTTCTCCTGTGTTAAAAGAACTACACTGGCTACGGATACGTTTCCGGGCAAAATACAAGGTGCTGGTTATTACCTACAAAGCCCTAAATAGCTTAGGCCCTGGTATTTAAGAGAATATCTTCTTTGCCATGAGCCGCACTGCTTGTTAAGATCATCTGGAGAGGTCCATCTATGGTTGCCTCCAACTCGTCTGGCGGCTACTCAGGAACATGCCTACTCCGTTGCTGCCCTTGAACTTTGGAATGCGCTCCCTGTTGAAATAAGAGCCTCCCCATCTCTGGCAACTTTTAAAAAGGCACTGAAGACACGTTTATTCACCCAGGCTTTAAAGTTTTAAAATGTTTGATGCCTGGTTTTTAAATGTTTTTAATGTTTTAAATTATTTTAATTGTTAATTGATTTGATATTTTAAATGATTTTAATTGTAAATCACCCAGAGATGCAAGTTTTGGGTGGTATAGAAATATTTTAAACAAACAAACATTTTTAAATAAATAAAATAATAAATAAACAATTGTTGAAATCCAAGATGAGTGGAATCCTACATTTTAGAGAGCCATAATATGGTACTGTGCTGTAAAAATTGCATATACAGTATGTAGATTGTTCTTCCTCAAATACTACTGACTTGCAATGCAGTCTTGGATAGTTATTCAGTTTACACGGGTGCTTAAATACCATTGACCAAAATAAGATTTAAGCAGCTTAGTTCTCTATAGAATTGCAGCCTTTGTTATGATGAAACCCTTTCTGACTTACTCTTCCAATGAAGACACTCCCTTTTTCTTATGTGTAAGTATAAATCTTAAGTCCAGTTCAAACATCTATCAAGCATGTGGTGGAGAACAGAGTATGTAAATGCCCCACCCCACTCTTTGTATGCCCCAGCTTGCCCAGCCTCATTTCCCTCCTAGGCATGCCATCCTCCTCCGCTGGGTCACCATTCCTCTCACAGCATCAGCTGGCCAGCCGCCCTCACCCTGTACAGTAAGGGCAGCCAGTGCAGCTGGAAACTCTTATTTTACACTGTTTCAATCAAAAATCTGTGGATTGTTTCATACAATACCACCTAAAGACTACACGTCTCCTGAATTCAGGGGCATCGCTGAGAGGGGGACAAATGTTTATGGGCCCCTAAATGTCCATGGGGGTTTACCAACAAGAAAAGAGCAAGAAAAAAGAAGGGAAGATGAGAGTGCAGGGGCCCAGGTTCACTTTTTGTTCCAGGGTCCACTCCAACCTCACTACACCTCTAGCTGATTTGATCTAAGATGGAGATGGCACCCTCTCATGTTTGGAAAAGAAAATTTGATGGTCTTAAGTGAAGTTTTCTAATGAACTTGCAATATTGGTTCTTTACTCCTTTATCCCATTCTTACATGATGTCAGAGTATCCAATTTAATGAAAAAATGAGAAAGGAAAATCTAGATATTTATAATTTATGTTCTTGGTTGATAAGTTGCATAATTTTTTTAATGAACTTTGACTTAATTTAGAATTGAATAAATCCCCTTACACTTTAACTTCTATTAATTCAATGAACTGTCAAACTGGCTATGAAATGTCATTCTCTGCCATTCATCACACTGAATTTCGCCATGACTTTGGTGAATTGCTAACATATCAAAAAGTAGTCATTTGAGTGAGTATCCTTGCCAACTGGAATCTTTGAAACAAAGATTGCATCTTCTCTCTGTGCAAGTTGTTGACTAAATATTTATGGAACTGATCTACAGAATGTCAAGGGTCGTTTTTCCCCCCCTAATGTGAAGCTGAAAGAAGTGGTTGTCAAGGGAAACCTGATTCTAAGAACAAAACTTAATTCGTCACTGTCCTTGTTCATTGATCCCTTCCAGTCCACATTTGCCATTTTAATTTGTTCAAAAACTCTTCCTGCAAAGGAATGCTTGAAATCCCCAGTAATTAGCAGCACATCATGTTTTGGATGGATATCAATGAATCCCTTTGCTTGGCTATAGAACACACCAGTTTTATCATCCTTGGCTGCTAAGGTTGGTGCACTGGCTTGAATGGTTTTCAGATTTATAGAGGCTGCTGCTGAAGCAAATTGAATTGAGCTTGGCATGCTTTGGATTTTATCTCAGCCGCAAAGCATCTTTATTCAGCATACATAAATACCACTCCTTTCCCAGTTCTTTTTCCATTTGCCATGCTCCATCTTCTCCCCTTTGGAGCAGATTAAGAGCTCAGTGTCATTTTGCTGGACCTCTGTATGCCCTATGTAAATACATGCTCTGTGTTGAGATAATGCAACATCAAATCAAAACTCAAGCAAACCATGCCTTGGAAAGGAGGAGAGCTGGTCGTGTGGTAGCAAGCATGACTTGTCCACTTAGCTAAGCAGGGTCCACCCTGGTTGCATATGAATGGGAGACTAAATGTGTGAGCACTGTTAGATATTCCCCTTAGGGGATGGAGCCACTCTGGGAAGAGCAGAAGGTTTCAAGTTCTCTCCCGGGCATCTCCAAGATAGGGCTCAGAGAGATTCATGCCTGCAACTTTGGAGAAGCCACTGTCAGTCTGTGTAGACAATACTGAGCTAGATGGACCAATGGTCTGACTCAGTATATGGCAGATTCCTATGTTCCTATGTGATATTGGTTATCTTATTTTAAAGAACTGGCCAAGTCATACAGGTAGAATGGTTTGCAAGCAGCCTTCTCACACGTCAGCCAACTTTGTAGAGGTTTCATGGGCTCTGCTGGGAAATACACAAGGCAGATCCTTTGGAGAGCTGGGAAAAGTCTAATCTCCTTATTGGGCTGCAATAAATGCTAATCTCTGGCTACATGAGGTAAATGGAAATAAATAAGTAAATTAACACAGAGAGAGACAGCAGGGGTGGAACTTCAATGGAGTGAACATGGGCCACAGAGGGGTGCCACTGCAGGCCCCACCATCTACAATCTCTGCCACCTGCCCATCAACCAGCTGGTCACTGCACAGCCCCTATTAACTGCCACTTTCCATTGCAAGCCAGCATGGTATAATGGTGTCACCATCTGGTGCCTGGAATGGGCTTGCACTAGGCATTAATGTCATTATACCATGTCCACCAGCCAGTGAAGGAAATAAGGTTTCTAACAACAGCTGTTTGGGGGGATTGCAGAGAGGCCTACTAGTTGGCAGGCAAGCGAGTAAGTAAGCAGGTGACTGAGGCGGCAAATGGCAGGGCTAAGCAGGGGGCTGCGGCAGCTGAGGCAGTGATAGCAGGCAGGCAGGCGGCCACGGTACCAGTGGCGGCTTGCTGCCTGCCACTTGAAAAAGTAAAGTCTCGCCCCTGTCAAATCAGCAGTACCTGTGGCACTGTAAAAAAGAGAGAGGCGGCAGCTCAAGTCTTGCACAGGGGCCCCTTCAGATATTGTTACGCTCCTGACAGACAGCCTCCTGATTAAGGACTTAAAAAGTGGTTTTGTGAAGAAACACTGGGCCAGGCATGGAGCCAGCCAAATAGTAGCCTGAGTCCAGCCCCGCCCGGCAGTCCCTCTAGCAACGTCCTGTGGGCATGATGTCACGTGCACGGAGGTGTGGCTTGGGCTCTGGTGAGCCTGAGCAAGCTCTCCCCCTGTCATTTCAGGCAGTGCTTGCTGCCTGAGACAGCATGTATTTCCCTTTCTCTCCCTCCAGCTAGGGAGAGTAAGGGAAATACATGCTGTCAGGCAGCAAGAGCTGCCGGGAAGGAACAGGGGAGAACTTGCTTGGGACTCTCCGGAGCCTGGGTGTGGACAGGAAGAGTTCGCTCAGGGCTCTTCCAGAGCCTGAGTCACACCCCCTTGTGGGCTTTGGTGGCCCTTTTGATTGGCAGCCCAGGTTCTTTGATCCTGTTAGCACAATGGTGGCTCTGCCCATGCACTGGGCATAATTTATAAATAATTTAATATGCCTATTGCCTTTTTTTCTGTACATGTTGTAATGACTGGTAGTTACTGAAACAAAACCTCTTTTAAATTGGTCAGATAAATTACAGAAAGTGTGGACAACATCAGCTTTTTAAATACATTACTTTGGAAAGCCACCTTGGAAGCTTTGGCTGAAAGGTGACAAACCATAGGCAGACCGGTTTGGAAAAAAGAGAAATTGGATCTACCTCATACCTCATAAGGAACAGTTACCTGAGCATTTGGGGGTTCATTTACTAATGCTGCAAACAATAAGGAACAAGGAACAAACAACTCTTGTGCTCACATTTATAGCACTTTTCTAGCACATCTACATTTTTTAATCTTTTGCTTAAAAGAGCCATATCCACTTGAAGAGCCAGGGGATTATTTTCATTGCATCATTTATGGCAAAGCCCCATGAATTTGCTGGACACATTTGTTCAAATTGATTTTTTTTTTCATTTCAATTTTCTTTAGCAAAGACCACCTTCTGTTAACTTTGTAAATAACATGATATTAAATGCATGTAAAGACTAAATGCTTAAACCATCAGAATCTTCTTTATTTTAGTGGGTAGGGGGGAACACATGATTTTGGGTAAAATGGCACATTTTACGAAACTGAACATTTAACCATCTTAATCCATTTGCATTCAGTTGAGATATGTTATCAGGAGTTCAGTAATTGAATTTCTTTCTAATTTATATGGAGTCTGCCTGCAGGGGACACATTAACTGCTAGGCCCAAGATTGCATAAACTTTAAAATGTTCTGCTAGAGATCAAATAGCAGCAAGCCAAACACAAACAATTTACACTAAGTGAATGTTTAAATTTAATCTCTAGCAAACCCCGCAAACCCCGCTCCACACAAAACCAACCTTTAATTCTGAAATACACCAGCTCTGGAGGCTCCTAAAACAATCACTGATCCTAGACTTGCCACAATGGCTCCTAAACATTTTGGGTGAAGCATATTTTACACCTCTAAACCTATGCACAACTTCAGCCAATTGTGTAAACTGAATGCATGTCCAGCTTAATATGCCCCCAACTGCTTGGCGAACCAGAAGTGTTATCAGGTGTCAGCCAAGCTGAGCATTACCAAGGGGGCCCAGGGCTATCAAAAGACTCATAGCTGATCCTGCGGCATACAGACAGTGGCTGATGTGCAGTGTATTACAGACAGTTATGTATTGTCCATTATCTAAAACAATGCTGAAACTCGTGTTCAAGAGCACTCTTGCACAAATATGCAAAACTGTGTAATCACACTTGTGCAAGGCTATAACTATTTCTGATTGCAATAGTGTTGCACAAGTGCAACATGATGAACAGCATACAGCAGAACTGCCCACTGTACCCTGCACATCATATCAGCCAGTGGCAGCAGCATGACTCTCTTGACTAAGCAATGTGCTTCATTACTAGCCTCTTCTGCCGTCCCCATTTGCCCCCTCCCCAGAGGCTTCTGTCATGATGCAGATGAAGAAAGCTTTCATGCAGACAAAAGAACATGAATTGCTTCTTTGTCATCTCATTCCAGGTGCCTTCCTCATCCATAAATAGCCCCTGATAGAATATGCCCATTCATGTATATGGAAGGTTCCTGGAAAGCCCCCTGCTGGGGGCTTAGCTGGGCAGCAGGGCAGCAGCAGCAGCAGAATTCTTCAAAGCGTTTGTACCAGCAGGTGTCAATTTCTAATGCATATGTACCAAAAAGTGCATTGAATTGCTGTTGCAAAGATGGTGCCCACTAGCTCAGCAGTAATGGGCTGGATGAGGGATAACAAACTGAGGCTGAATCCAGATATGACAGAGGTATTTATTGTGCGGGGTTGAAACTTGGGAGACGATTTTGATCTGCCAGTTCTGGATGGGGTCATGTTCCTCTGGAAGGAACAGGTACGCAGTCTTGGGGTGCTTCTGGATCTTAACCTCTCCCTGGTGTCCCAGGTTGAGGCAGTGGGCAGAAGTGCTTTATATCAGCTTTGGCTGATACACCATCTGCATCCATTTCTTGAGATGAACGGCCTAAAAACAGTGGTACATCTGCTGGTAACCTCTAGGCTGGATTACTGCAATGCACTCTATGTGGGGCTGCCTTTGTATGTAGTCCAGAAACTACAGTTGGTTCAGAACGCGGCAGCCAGGTTGGTCTCGGGGTCATCTAGGAGAGACCATATTTCTTCTGTGCTGAAGGAATTGCACTGGCTGCCGAAATGTTTCTGGGCAAAATATAAGGTGCTGGTCATTACCTCTAAAGCCCTAAACAGCTTGGGCCCTGGGTGTTTAAGTGAACATCTTCTTCGCCATAAGTCCCACCGCCTGCTAAGATCATCTGGAGAGGTTCACCTGCGGCTGCCGCCAACTCATCTGGCAGCCTTCTCTGTTGCTGCCACTGGACTTTGGGATGTGCTCCCTGTTGAAATAAGAGCCTCTCCATCTCTGGCAATTTTTAAAAAGAGACTGAAGATACATTTATTCACCCAGGCTTTTAAATAGATTTATAGTTTTAAATAATTTTAATACTGGATTTTAATCTTTTAAAAGGTTTTAATTGTTAATTGATTTAATGTTTTAAATGATTTTAATTGTAAACCTCCCAGAGATGCAAGTTTTGGGCGGTATAGAAATATTTTAAATAAAAATAATAATTAATACATAAGGGTAGGGTGTTGAGTAGGGATGTGCACAAAACCGGTTGAACCGGTTTGGTTCAGATCCGAACCGGGTCCGAACCAGAAGGGGGTTGTTCGGTTTTGGTTTTGTCCGAACCACCCCCTGGTTCGGTTCGGATCCGAACTGGTTCGGACTGGTTCAGATCGGTTCAGACACCTGAAAATTGGGAGGATGGTATCTGGCACCCAGGGGTACCTGTCAACCAAACCCCAAAGCAATCGGACACTCGTACAATTTTTTATGAATTTTTGAAAATTATTTTTATTTTTTTCTCATAGGATATAATGGGACCCGAACCAGGCCATTATTCCTTATTGTGGAACACCCATGGACTCGTAAACTTCAAAAATCACTTAAAAATCAGCCCTTTGCCCAATTCCTTTCAAATAATTCTGATAGCTTCCTTGCCCACCCTAGGAACTACCAGCCACCACACTCCACTCTACGACACCCCTTTCCCCCCGACGTGAAGCTATACATTTGCTGCAATCCTAATTATTCTCTATGAGGAATTCAAAAATACTTTAACAATTCACCAATAATCAGAGGAGTGTCCAATTGCCTTGGGATTTTTTGGGTGGTAGGCACCCCTGTATGTCTACCACCCACACCGCTTTTGTGCCCCTAGGTGCTCCACAATAGGGGATATGGACTGGTTCGGGTCCCATTATATTCTATGAGAAAAATAATTAAAAATATTTCAAATATTCATAAAAAATCATAGGGGTGTCTGATTGCTTCAGGGTTTGCATGGTTGTTGGCACCCATGGGTGCTCCACAATAAGGAATAATGGCCTGGTTCAGGTCCAAACCGGTTTGAACCAAACCACCCTGGTTCGGTTCGGATCTGAACCTCCAAACCGGAACCGGTTCGGATCGGAACCGGTTCGGATCGGAACTGGTTCGCACATCCCTAGTGTTGAGGATCCATAAAGGCACTTGACTAAGGGCTCCCTGTGTGTACATTCCTACCTGCATATATTCAGAACAGATCCCCCCCTCCCGCTTGGATTTTCATGAGTAGAGACAGTATACAGTAGGTATATGCAGAGATATGAGTTCACATTTGCCACATTTAAATGCTCTAAATATTCAGAGGACAAATTTAACTGGAGGTTAAGAGACACATACACACAGTTTTCCTGAGTATATTGCATATTCCATTTACAGCTTGTTAAAGAAGTGAACAGGCCTTCCACTGGCATTGCAGAGATGTTATTCCAGTCACCAATACTAATCTACTATTATGTTGTTAGGGATACATTTTATTGTGATGTAATATATAATTTGTTAGTATCATTAATGAATCAAATTGTCATAACTAGACCACTATTTTTGGTATTTTGTGCTGAACTAGATATCATCTGCATTTTTATTTTGAATTTGTTATTTAATTGTTTACTGGGTTGCCTAGTGATTCATTGTGCTTAGCAAGTTAGTTACCACTTTTCTGTCTCAATTTTATTCAAAGCACACTAACAATAGCAAATGGAAACTGCAAGGAAAATACACTTTTTCGTGCTGCTTTAGTTTGCTTTTGAAAAATAATTTGAGAATTGTTCAGACCAGAAAGCAGTATGCATATTAAACTCAACTTGCCTAAGACACATGGACAAGATCCGCAGAGAGGTTCTCTTGTGCAAGCTCCATGGAAATGATTGGAAGTTACACCACTCTATAATACATCTCATTGGGCAGCTGCAATGGCAGGTTGTGTCCTACATGAGTGCAAATGATGAGGACTGGTATGCCAATCTGTAGGCTGCACCACGGTGAAAATAGTATTTAAAGTTTCCTGCAGAAACAGTCAAAGTGATGGGATAGATAACCTGATTGTCTCCCAGTCAAAATGTTCTCTTCTCTTCTTCTCAAATACAGCTATTTCCATCCCAACAGCAATAACATCATTTCAGGAAGTGTGTGTGTGTGTGTGTGTGTGTGTGAGAGAGAGAGAGAGAGAGAGAGAGAGAGAGAGAGAGAGAGAGAGTTTCCATACCCCCTAGAATTGTGGGTTTCCCCCGGATTTTAAGCATCTCACCCAGATTGCTTAACCCAGATTTGCCCGGATTTCAGCTTTCATTTAAAAAAAAAAAAAAAAGCTGTTCTAACCCTTGCAGAAGCAGAGTTATGGAGCAAAACTATTCTGCTCAAAAATTATTTTCAAGCCAATTTACATAATATGCAAATTAGACACCCGGATTTGGAAAGCCAGAATATGGCAACCCTAGGAGAAAGAGAGAGAGCGAGAGAGAGAGCATGCTATTTAAGTGAATCCAAGGCCTTGGGCATGCCCAATGGAATACTTGCATTTTTCCTTTGAATGAATGCACATGGCATATCTCAAAAAGTGTTTGAAACTTCATTCAGTTTTAAAAGAGGTTGGTCATGCAACTGGCATGTGTGTCTGCTGTTTGAGAAGCACAAGCCAAAGTTCCCTCAGGGGCACAGAACTACTCATGGTGTTCTTTGGATCCTTGCCAATATCTCATGAGAAGATAAATACTTCATGAGCTGTTCTAAAGGTTCTACTATATATACTCTCTGCTGTTCCTACAGCAAATATTTACGAATGCCTAATGTGCTTCCTTCAGAAGAGACAGGCTGAGAGACAAGAACAAACAGTATAGAATAAGAGAGAAAGTGGCTGTTTGTTTGTTCTTGCAGTGTTCACAGAAGACAATTCTGAATGGACAATTCAAAGACGCTTAGAGTAAAGCTACTGATAGGAGCACAAGGGAATTCATTATTGTCTTAGTACAAATGTAGACACAAGGAAATATACTTTGTATGCAGTTCAGAATTATTCTGGCCGATGTATGAATTCCTTTGGTATATGCATTCAAATTTTATTTATTTATTTATTTACTAACTTACTTACTTATTACATTTCTATACCGCCCCATCCAAAAGGCTCTGGGCGGTGCACAACAAGTAAAAAATAAATAAAAGGCAAAACCATTTAAAACAAGCTACTTAAAACATGTAAAAATAAATTTAAAACAATTCAGAATCATTTAAAACCATTTTTTTTAAAAAAAAAAAACAACAACAACTTAAAAGCCTTGGAAGGCTAGGCCAAACAAATAATTTGTTCTTATTCATAACTATTAATAATGAAAATAAAAATATTTGTTAATAAATCCCACTTACTAACCCATCTTTTTTCATCAGCTAGTTACTCATATAGGCATAAGGGACTTTTGTATTCAAAGTGTTTTTCAGTCATGTCGCACAACCTTAATAATGTTTATTCAGAATAAGTTCCATTGAGTTCAATAAGACGTCTATCAAGTTGTATTAAGTAAATGTGCTTAGGATTATAGCCTTAAGTTCACAGCAAACTTACAGGATAAAATGCCTTTATTTTACAGACAGGAATTGGCATTGATATATATGAGGATTAACTGAAGACCATCTCATGTTCTATGACCAACAAGGTAGGAAATTTTAAGTGAAACTTTCAGGTCAAAGGGGAGCAACAGCAGGAGAGACGGCATGCCCTCACCTCTTGCCTGTGGGCTTGTCAGGGGCATGTGGTGGGCCACTACGTGAAACAGGATGCTGGACTAGATAGGCCTTGAGCCTGATACAGCAGGGCTGTTCTTGTATTCTTATGACCCTGAGTCTCATTGGCTCATCTGATGAATATGAATACCAATGGATATATATGAATACCAATGAAGTTGTTTCATTCTTAAAATATCAGCTATGAATCTCTAAGTCAGTGGCTGACATCCTAACTAATAAAGCACTGGTACAACAGAAGAAGCACCAGTGCTTCTGAAAAATTCAACTAACTCAGGTCCACATCTGGTACAAATTTCTATCCCCTTCCCCAGGAAGTGTTCTGTGCACCCCAAAAGATATCTCTGAGGGTCACATAGCCCTCAGGGACATATTCTTAGGTTGCACAGAGCATTTCCAGGGGAAGGGGACACTATCAAAATTCCACATGCACACTAGCACTGGTGCTGTGTTAGTCTTGAAATCTTCAGAAACATTGGTCCTTCAGAAACATTGGTCCTTCATTAGTCAGGATGTCAGCCAGTATCTTCTCCAAGTTGCTCCTAGGTTAAGACAGCTTTATATCAATACCTTTTTTTAGGGCCAAGGACAGTCTAACACTACACTGAGGCACCTATTATCCTAGCAGTTCCTGCACAAACATTTCCATTCATCTAGCTATTTGACTTCAGTAGCACTGCAGGGATAACCTTATTTATCTGAAAGACATCTAATATCCAAACACTTCAATAATCAGAAGGCTGGATAAACAGGAGTGCTGTTTGCACAGATGGATATATTGACACAGAAGCTAATGGAAATTATCCAAGAATCTGCAGAATTTAAACATTTCTGTAAACAGATTTTGGAAATCAGAAATTGTCTAATTTTGAAATTAGAAATGGAACTTGAGGGCTACACTGAATGTTCATGTGTAACTTTTAAGAGAGATTTTCATTTCTGCAATGATTCCTAAATTATTCTGAACAAGCATTACATCAACTCACTGTAAACTGGCCTTTGAACAAACAACTTTAATAATTTACGGAGAGTAAAAGCCAATATATCAGTGCTGGAACCTTGATAGCTAAGTATGGCCACTATGGCATGGTATTAACAAAAATTATAACAAATTCCCCAGAGCTGGTACAATTAAGCAGCCCAAGTGATATCTTAAAAGTGACATTGATCTGCTGGTTTATGTGTCATTGTAAAAGAATTACAAGTGAATCAAGTTTAATAAACTGCTATTTCAGAGAATGGAAGATTGTTATTTTTGCAATGTAAGGTTGCATAAACTGAATTCTTTATACTAAGTTATACTGATTTGCTCTTTAAGTTTTCTTTGGTTGCAAAGTCCACAACATTCATTCATTTTAATGAATGTACTTGGTCTGATGATTGATTATATGAACATTACTTAAAAGTATTAGATTTGTGTAGCTTTGCTTTCCATGTCACTGAATTACCTTTCATTTAAAGCTATTCTGCTGCACAGAACACATTGTAGAACTTATTCAAATCATTATTAGTCTAATTTGATTTTCTCTGTTTTCTCAAAAACTGCTTTGGTTTAAAATGGTGGAAAAACAACTTTTAGGGTTTTTTTGTTTTTTTTAAACAGTTTTAAGCAGAAAGAATAAAGTCCCCTTAGGCAGTAGCAGCCGATTTCGGCGGCACTGGGAAGGGGTGGCAAGAGGCACCTTTAAAAGTAAATTAGAAGGTGTTTACCAGTGGTACTGCTATAACTGCAAACTGTTTTGAGCAGCAGCACTCCGCCCTGTAGGGGTGTGCACCGGACAGCGGACCTGCGGTTCGGCACTGGGGTGGGGGGGTTCCATTAAGGGCGGGGGGGCTTTACTCACCCCTCCCGCACTTTGCTGCTTTGGCACCATAATTCGTTTAAAAAATGCGCTGCAGAATCGCTCTCCGCCCGCTCGCCGCTCCGGGGCTCCTTCTTGTCTTCAAAATCGGGCGGCAGGATACTTCCCTGCCGCCCCCGAAGCCCCCTCAAGCCATTTTAGCTCTTTAAATCTCGCCCCGGACCGAGTCCTATAGTGCTTGGGCAGGCGGCGGGGAGACGTCCGTCTGTCCGCCCGCCCCCTTCCCTGCCTTCTGCGAAGTGCAGGGAGCCTTCTGCGCGCGCGTGCACAGAAGCAGGAAGCCTTCTGCGCACACACGCGCAGAAGGCTCCCTGCACTTCGCAGAAGGCAGGGAAGGGGGCGGGCGGACGGACAGACATCTCCCCGCCGCCCGCCCAAGCGCTATAGGACTCGGTCCGGGGCGAGATTTAAAGAGCTAAAATGGCTTGAGGGGGCTTCGGGGGCGCCAGGGAAGTATCCTGCCGCCCGATTTTGAAGACAAGAAGGAGCCCCGGAGCGGCGAGCAGGCGGAGAGCAATTCTGTGGCGCATTTTTAAAACGAATGGCGCCAAAGCAGCAAAGCACGGGAGGGGTGAGTAAAGCCCCCCCCACCCTTAATGGAACCCCCCACCCTAACCCTCCAGAACCAAAACCACCCCTTGTCCGGACCGGTTCGGAGGCCAGTAGAATGGCCTCCGAACCGGTCCGTGCACACTACTACCGCCCTGCACCCAGCATGGTGGTGCCATGGCTCCGGCACTCACCTGGTCTCTGTGCATGTGCAGAGGCCAGGTGAATGCTGGAGTTGCACCACCACCATGAGGGGTGCCATGCAAAGTGCTGCTGCTTGAGGCAGCTTGCAAGTGTGGCACTACCACTGGTAAGCATTTACTTTTAAAGATGCCTCTCAATGCCTGCTCAGTCCCACCCTCACCAGCCGTCACTGCCCCGAGGCAAACTCACAGTGACTTACACCACTTGATTATCCAGGCCCGGTTCAGACGTAACAGGAAACAGGTCCTTTCACCTCGGGTTACCTAACCCGAATATCCAAATTCGGGAAAATGGAGTTTGCGGGCGAAAGCGACCCGTGGTTTCCCTTGTCAAACTCCACTCTGAAGTTCAGTCAGAGGGGAGTTTTGCCACCGCAAACTCCATTTCGGCAGTGCCAGCATTACATCAGAACACTGGCAGCGCAGTTTGGGCTCCACGGAACCAGAGATGAAAGAGAAAGCTCCTCCCATACTCTGGCCTGATTGTCTGTGCATGCTGTCTATCAGGAAAGAAAGAAGCCCGCACAGCCAGCTCCCCCAGCTTCCTGAAGTCCCACTGGCTGCAGAGGGGCAGCTCTCCTGATTGTCCAGATATGGATGGGAGAGCAGGGGAGGGCGCGGATCCACGGGTCCTTTTTACCTGTGGTTCTGTGTTAGGTCTGAAGCAGGACCCAGTGTCTCAGCCTGTGGAGTTTCATCTCAGCCTGTAGATAAATAAGTGGCTCAACCTGTGGATTTTATTACACAGCAACTTATGAACAGGAGCTTCTGAATAGGAGCGGCTTCCCTCATAAACACAAAGCAATATTATGTTGTTTAACTGAGCTGTATTCAGAAACAACTCCATTTTTCTTCTTCTCCTTTCCCACCCTTCTTTCTGACTCCACCCCCTTCTAATTAACAAAACATAAAAGATTGCTAGATAGTATACGACAGAGCTGCTATTACCTCACAGCATAATATTGTATAAGCTCATCTCCCAAATATTTATTTATTTTGAATTTTTTCTTCTTTTCAGCTTATGCTTATGCTATGATATATGACATCAGATTACTTCCATTTTCCTTTCTTTTGGCATAATGTGCCATGTCATGATTAGCTGAACGGATTTGTTCCTTTTGAAAGTGTTTAGAAATGCTGCCCCATTTCTTTCAAGACCAAACTAGTTAAGAGAACAGCTTTGAAGCATTTTCCATAGACAGTCCTGACTTCAATTCTCACATGGTGGAAATCAATGCAGCAAATAAATTTAACGCAGGAACTTTATCACACAGGAACACAGACTTTTGTCTGATGAAGGCATTTATTGTATCCAGTTGAAACCATAGAATAAACGTCTCAAGAATTACTAAGATATGTTAATGTAGATATAAAAGATAATGTTCTACATTGTGATAGAATGTTTGAGAAACACCAATTGCAATACTTGAGGGGGAAACTGCTGAACTTAGTTTTCGAAGTTTGAGAGGAAATTAGGGGTGTGCATTTTGGAATTTTCTTGTTTCAATTTGTATCCGAATCGAAACATCCCCATTTTGTTTTGTACCCAAATTTTCTGAATCCGAATCAGCCCTGTTTTGTTTTGTACCCAAATTTTCCGGATCCGAACCGATTTGGATTTTTAAAAAGGGTCCCAGGGCAAAAAGAGTGGGTGGTGGTAGTGTCCAGTGGGTGGAAGCTACCACCCAAATTTCAAAGGAATTAGGCAAAGGGCTGATTTTTTTGTGATTTTTTTTTTTTTTAAGTTTACACATCTTTAAGAATTTTCCCATAGGGAATAATGGGGATTCCAGCAAATGTATTGCTTCAAATCAAGGGGAAAGGGATGACCCAGAGCAGAGTGTGGTGGGTGATAGTGCCCAATGGGGGCAAGGAAATTTCCAGAATTATTTCAAAGGAATTGGGCAAAGGGCTGATCTTTTGTGATTTGTTGAAGTTTACGTGTCTTTAAGATTTCTCCCATGGGGAATAATGGAGGTTTCAGCAGCCCCATAATTCCACTTGGGGGGCACTGGGGTTGCCCAGAGCGAGGGGTTGTGTATTGCACATCAGGTGCCAACCACCCCCACACCCACAAGCCTGTAGGGTACTGGGTTTTGTTGTTTCTGAGGTGTTCATTCTAGATTCTCTGGTAGCATATGAGATTTTCAGTGAAAAACAATAATCCACTCTCATATGCTACCAGAGAATCTACACTCAGAACACCACAGAAACAGCAGAACCCCGCACCCCATGGGTTAGCAATCCTTCCCCTGGCCAATGTGGGGTCAGTAAAGAGTGGGAAGAAGCAAAAGAGCCAATGGGGAACAAGGAGGGAATTGTCAGCAGGCCAGCCCATGATTTATGTCACTGATCAGAAGGCTGGAAGGGTGGGAAATTCAAAGAGATGTCAAACACAAAATGGAGACTGACTCAGAGATCACCACAAAATGGAGGTCCAAAACAACAAAACATTTTGTAGCTGAAACAGGGACGTTTTGTTTTGTATACAAAACTTTTGGATCTGGAAAATGGGTGTTTTGTTTTGTCTACAAAACACCCAAAACAGGCTGTTTTGGGTACAAAACGTTTTGTATCCGAAACGTTTTGCACATCCCTAGAAAATATTCAAATAAAAAGAGTTGGCAGATGTGTATTTGGAAATTTGGAAATTGGTATTTAATCAATTATCTTACGAGAATTATTCTCACTCTATTTTTCCAAATGTATTCAAATGATTGCCAAGTTATTTTTTTTAAAGAAAAATATATTCCTGCTGGATGCATTTTCTGCACAGGCCTAACTTTCTTCTAGGATATGTGGGGTGTGTAGTTTTGTAGTAGTCATATTACAAACTATGGGACTTTCCTTGACTAAGTACATTGTGGATTTTGTCCATGAACTTGAGCTTTAAGTCTACAAAACCTGGACCTGTTTGTTTATATGATCAAAACTGAATTTGACCCATGAAGGTCTGCAGAAGTCATCTTTTGCTTAGTTTTAATTTCTGATATGGCACAATTATGACAGCCATGAAATAATGAAGCTAGTACCAGTATTTCCTGCCTTTGCAAATTAAATTGGACTGATTTTTTACAGTAGTTTGATTACACACTTCTGTGCTAGTCTCATGATAGCTGATTTCTGGTCATATGTAAGAAAAGTAACCTGTAAATATACATAAATACTTAAGTTCAATCTTGTTCTCAGTGTTATATGTATCAATGTCATTTCAGCTTCACAGACAGTAACAGATATGCTACAGAAGTAGGGAGATAGTTATGTCAGCGAGTTCAAATTCATCCAGGAACAAATATACTTACTACATTTTGAGGTGTGCATAAGCCAGCATCAATTTCCAATATATTTAAATGCTTCCAAAAATATGTATGCAGCAAATAGATGTATATTTCATGCATAGTCTGTTTCATTTTCATTCATCAATTTCAAGTCACGTTGTTCTTTTGTTTCTGAAAGAAGTTCCTAAATATTGAAGACAGGGATTGGCTGCATTCCAAAAGAGTGTGCATGCAGCTACCAGAAGCTGCACATGTATAACCTAGTAAAGGCAGCTATAATCATTCCAGTCAGCTGTTGTTTGGGAGGAGGAGAACTGGGGGAGGGAATGACTGGATTCAGCCTCCTCCTCTCCCACCTAAACAGCTGACTGGCAGGATTCCAGCTCTGCTTTCTAGGCTAAGGCGATGCCCATGAAATTGCTTTAGTAGGCTATGTTGCTTTCCTTCCCCATCCCCCACCCCACGCCATCCCTTTCCTATGCAGAATTCCCAGTCACCTAGCTAGGAAGTCTATAGTATTAAAATACTATAATTCTAATACTATAGCCTTCTTTTCTTTCCAGTGTTTATTTAACAGACATCTGTTATTTGAGCTATGCTGCACGAGTCCCCACTGCTATTAATGGCACTGTTCTCCAACCATTGTCAAGTGATGGAGATCAGAGTGAACAAGTTGAGTTTTTCTGTCTTTCCTTAACATAGGAATAGTTTTTTTTTCAGTGGAGTTGGTTGACCTTGCATGTCTCAGAACTGCATGCAGTTCTGGTCACCACATCTTAAGAAGGACATTGTAGAACTGGAAAAGTTGCAGAAGAGGGCAAACAAGATGATCAGAGGCCTGGAGCACCTTCCTTATGGGGCAAGGCTACAGCATCTGGGGCTTTTTAGTTTGGAAAAGAGGTGACTATGAGGATGGATAAATGACAGAGGTGTATAAAATTATGCATGGAGTAGAGAGAGTGGACAGAGAAAAATTTTCTCCCTCTATCACAACACTAGAAGCAAGAGTCATCCCATGAAACTGAAGGCCAAGAATTTTAGGACCAACAAAGGGAAGTACTTTTTCACACAGTGTGTATTTAATCTATGGAATTCTCTGCCATGGGATGGGGTGATGGCCACTAGCTTGGGTGGCTTTAAAAGGGGCTTAGACAAATTCATGAAGGACAGGTCTATCAATGGCTACTAGTCTGGTGGCTATAGGCCACCTCCAGGCTCAGAGACACGATGCCTCTAAATATCAGTTGCAGGGGAGCAACAGCAAGAGAGAGGGCATGCCCTCAACTCTTGCCTGTGGGCTTTTCAGGGGCATCTGGTGGGCCACTGTGTGAAACAGGATGCTGGACTGGATGGGCCTCGGGGCTGATCTAGCAGGGCTGTTCTTACATTTTTCATTTTATTTCATAAATAGCACATGGAGGGGCATCCAATCAGGACTGAAATCATGTCCGTGGTTGTGGAGCTTTAACACTTTGCCTTTGCTCTAGTTCTGATCTGGACTGAAGTAAATAGCACACAATGGGGCTTGCAATCCAGATTAGAACAGCAGCACAGGCAAAATGTTAAAGGATTCCACCCACTGCCATAATTCTAATCTGGTTTGTGCATACTACTGTATTTCCAAAATAAAATGGAGACTACAGGTTCAACAGATTTATTTAAAGCAACATATAATTTCCCCCTTATGTAACTACCTCCTCATAAGGAGCAAGTGGGTTCAATCTTACTAGACAGTGGAACTCCCACCCATGGCTACAAAATTCCCTAACCAACTTTTTGAAATGAATATAGTAACAAATTATCTATCTATCTATCTATCTATCTCCGTCAAATTTGTACACCACCCAAACTTTTGTTTCTGGGCAGTTAACAATAACATAAAACAAGTTAAAACATACACAAGGATCATAAAACTATTTAGCAATAGCAATAACACTTACATTTATATACCGCTCTATAGCCGGAGCTCTCTAAGCGGTTTACAATGATTTAGCAATGATTTAGACAATCTAAAAATAAAAAAGATTAAAACTTTAAAATTTAATAAGCTGAAAAAGCTTGGGTGAAGAGGTGGGTTTTCAAGTGCTTTTTTAAAATTGCCAGAGATGGGGAAGATCATATTTCAGTAGGGAGTGCATTCCACAGTCTCGGGGCAGCAACCGAGAAGGCCCATCCCCATATGGCCACCAGACGAGCTGGCGGCAACTGGAAATAGACCTCTCTAGACAACCTCAATGGGCAGTGGGGCTCATAATGAAGAAGACGTTCTCTTAAATAACCAGAGCCTAAGCCATTTAGGGCTTTGTAGGTTATAACCTGCACTTTGTATTTTGCCTGGAAACCTATTGGCAGCCAGTGTGGTTCTATCAACAAAGGGGTGATGTAGTCTCTCCAAGATGACCCAGAGACCAACTTAGCTGCTGCATTCTGTAACAACTGGAGTTTCCGGATTATATACAAAGGCAGCCCCACATGGAGTGCATTGCAGACGTCAAGTCTGGAGGTTACCACCATATGTACCACTGTTTTGAGGTCATCTGTCTCAAGAATGGGAGCAGCTGGTGCATCAGCCGAAGCTGCATTAGCCGAAAGCCCCTATGAATATGATTGAAATTAAATATTTTCTTTTCTTAAATCAGAACACAATTTTAAAACAGATTAAATTTAAAACAGTAATCTTGCTGCTATTATATCATAGCTCTCAATTATACAAAAGTCTGATAAGAAAATACTCAGTTCTTGTCAGCACCCCTGAGGATGCACATATAGCAATGTCCATACACATATGTAATGGAGTTAAAGAGCGGGGGACCATAGAAAGAGTCCTTTTGCCCTTGGCCAAGATCATGTGGCGAATGCAACTTGCTTGAAGGGTAGTGAAGATACCACTTGATTACAGTCCCTGTAATCTATTAGAGACAGGCCCATAAAATGACTTATTTGCAGGCCTTGTTCTGTATCTGATCTGGGGTAGCTCCCTTCTTTGCTTAGCTCCCAGAATCCTCTCTTTTCAAACACATTTACTTCAATATAGCTATATAACAGCTACAGAATTTTTTCAATAATACGCTTCACACAAGATTAAGCCAAATTACTCCCAAATTCACACAAAACAACTTGCCCCATTCCTGAGAGACGGGCCTCCTTTGGACAGAACGACAAACTGAGGATCCAATGGACCTGCAGTTTGTCTCCATCCTGCCGCATGCTCTCAGATAATCACTTTTTTCAGTCTGGGAACTGGAAAACGGGGTGGGGTGGGCTAGGCTATGTGGGCTTCCGCCGACCCTGGAAAGACAGCCCATGCCAGACAATAGGATGGAAGCCCATGGGAGGAGCTTCCTCCATTAAATCCAATTTGGGGTAAAATCCCAATCTAGACAACATGAAGGAGACAACAGACTCACAGTTGTGTGAGCTGAACGCACTATAGACCAAGAGTTCATTCCTAGGTTTGGGGGCAAAATCAGAACTGTGGTTGGGTCTGGGACCCACGGTTCCAATCATTTGGATATAATAGGGGCGAACCTGAGCTGAGTTTGCCTCAGGTTTCCCATTATGTCTGAAGGTGGCAGAGATTCTCTTATTACCTGTAACAAATAGAGACAGGCCCATAAAATGAAATATTTACAAACCTCCTTCTGCATCTGATCTGGGGTAGCTCCCTTCTTTGCTTGTTTCTGCAACAAGCTCCCGGAAGCTTCTGAAGACCCTACAGAGCATGTTCCACTTCTTAGTTAAGGAAGGCGGAAGAGGAACTCGTTACACCCTTTATTTACCAGATTTACCAGGTTCTCTGTCTTTATTCCATACCATTATTGTTAATAAGGCTGGTAGGGACAGCATGGATTACACTTCCTTTTTTTTTTTTTTTGGTAGTCACACAAACATACTTCTTGATTGCTGGCAGATCACACTCCTAGAAACTGAAAGGATCAAGAAAGAAAAATCCAAAGGGGGCATCTAGCTCCAGCCTGTAATAGAAGATTCTAACATTTACTATTTAATAGCCATGTTGTTATAGGCAACTTTTGTAAGCAGGGCCCATTTCTTTATCACATCTAGGTCTCTTGTGAAACAGTGGATTTATTCTTCAAAACTGTTTTAGAGCAAAAACACAGTACATTTTACACACATGTAACCATACATTGATCTAATTATATGACAATAAGTTTTATATTTATTGATGCAAATTTTATACATATTGATGCAAATTTTGTTCTGTTTTTTAGAGAATGTTTACAATTTCTATATCTGTTAGAATTATTGATTACTAACTTTCCCCAATAAACAAATTTTAGCTATGGGGTTTTGGGTCCTGGCCAGCTGCTTGCCCACTGCCCAGAAAATGAAGCACACACTCCAGAAATCAAGTTAATGTTTTATTTAAGTTACATTTAAAATAGGTTAAAAGAGCCCATCCTTAAAAGTCTAAACATGTTAAAGAGTTCAGTAGGCATCTCACCTCACCAGGTAGTCTGCAAATCTGTCTCAGCAACACAAAGGATGAAACCCAGAACAGGAGACCGGATAAGAATTGAAAGAAAAATCTCTCTCTCTCTCTCTCTCTCTCTCTCTCTCTCTCTCTCACCAGAGCTTAAAGTCCAAGGCTAGGGAAATAAAGAAAAGGAAAGATTCCCCAAAGGAAGGGGGAAATCTAAACCCATGACCTAGATTTTTATAGTCCCTTGTCTTGGGGAGGGGATGGTTTGAGGGAGGGTTTTGATAGGCCACTTCTAATTAGAACAGGGGTGGGGAACCTTGGCCCTCCATCTGTTTTTGAACTAATTGTGGCTGGGGATGATGGGAGTTGTAGTTCAGAAACAGCTGGAGGGCCAAGGTTCCCCACCCCTGAATTAGAAGATACCACCCAATTTAATAAGAAAGTTGTCATTTTAGAATATGATTAAAACTGATTATTATTGCCTTGCTTGCAAAAATTATGAATTTTGATGACTTTTGCATTGTTTGCAAAAATATTTTGGTATTAGGTGATCTCACCCATAATAAGAGCAGACTCATGGTTGGTGGGGGGTGGGGATAGAATGACACTGTCTGTATTCCTGTGGTATTTCCCATATGAAAATAGACTAACAATGGTAACTAATTGGCCTACAGACCTATAGCCAGTTAAACTTCCCTTTCTTCCCTATTAGAGAGCTTGCAAAGCAAACTTAAAAGAAACTTGTCAGCAGGGCCTGTATGATTAGACTCTTTAGATATGGATTCTTGATTAAAAGTATACAATTATGCCCCTTATGTGATAATGTGATTAAAAATAATATGATAAAGTGATCAAATGATAAGACAATGTTTGGGATGTGCACGAACCGGTTCGGCACTCCTATTTTGGAGCACCAAACTGGTTCATAGGTCCAGTGTTCTGGCTGGTTCGGAGGTGGGGGGCTACTTTTAAGGTGGAGCGAGGGTGCTCATCCCGGCCCCGCTGCATTTCCCCCACCGGCGCTCTTCCTAAAATCGCTGGCGTGCCACCTCAATCAGCATCGTACCACTTCTGGCCACTTCCAATACGACGCTGAGTGGGGTGGTAAGGAGGCTGCTGTCTCATGAGCACCCTCCCTGTACCCCCACCGTAACCCCCCACTTCCTGGGAATGCATGAACCTGTTCGTAAACATCCCTAGGCAATGTGATCATGTGGTGTGTGTGTGTCTTTGTGTGTGTGTATATGTGTGTGTGTGTGTGTATATATATATATATATAGAGAGAGAGAGAGAGAGAGAGAGAGAGAGAGAGAGAGTTCCAATCTCCTTCACAGGAACTGGAACTATGACACCTCTATCCTTTACATTGATTTATAAGGTATAATGCTTCAACTAACTCCTAACTCCACTTCTCATCACACCTTCATTACTTGACTCATACATAAACAAATGAAGATGTTCTGTGAATCTTCATGTTTCCAAGATAAATTCCCCCATGAGATCCACCAGCAGCTAACAAGCAGAAATCAATGAATGTTTCATTTTAATGTATCTATAAAGGGGGGCTGAGGGGAAGTCCATTCATTCACGCTTTTGTTCATAACTCTCTTGCTGTCCTTATTGATGAAACTGAAACAATTAGGACTTTGCAATGTCAAGCAGGAAGGAGTTAGTTTAAGGATCTAGGACTAGATCCAGGTTTTATGCACTGAAAATGCATATGAATGAAAGCCATTCTACCTTTCAGACAAGTCTCCACTCTCTTTTCCCCCCTGATGGTAAACAATGCTACTAAATCACATGTTCCTACAGTTTTCTAAACCTCATTGAAATGAGAACAATGAAGACCCCAAACAAGTGCATTTGGTAAATGGGCACAATCTGGCTGGCCAAACTTGATTAAAAGAAGAGAATTAAACAATAATAACAGCACAGGTGTTAGAGAGGAGAAATGGGCAGCTGGAAGGCAGATGAGTAAACCCCCAGCTTACATGTCAGTTACACCACACAATCTACTTGCCCCACAGTGTAGCTCAGTGCACTGTCGAGGAAAGTGTACTCATCAGCTGGAGTTAGGACTTGGGCAAAGACACCTCACCACCAGCTCTGTGCCCCAGCTTCAGCAGTTTAACCAAAAGTGGAAATATTTAGCCCACTTTTGATTCAGATCTAATATCATCCCAACAGGAGAAGGGATACTCACCCTATTAACCTGCCAAAGGGGGCAGGTTTTGTTATGCCTACAACAGGCAGGAGCGGGGCAGCAAGAGTGACTAGGGCACGAGCACAGGTGAGCACAGGTGAGCAGGGTGGCCTGCATCACTGGGAGGGGGCCCAACCTTGAAGGGTGAGGGACCACCTGTGTTCCTGTGTTGACCACGGGCCTCTCTGCCCTTGCTACACCACTGCCTTTAACTTAATTTGCAGCTGTGCTGGCCACTCTGTAACATAAAATGCTACAAAGATCTGTCTCTGTAGTACAGAAGCATGTGCTGGAGTACAAGTTAGAAGAATGTGCTGGAGTACGAGTTAAACAGTTTTGGTTTTTTTAAAACTAAGATATTTCGCTCGACAGGCTAAACCAACATTATAGCCATGCCAAGCAGAAAATAATGCATTATTAAGCATTTGCTACAGAATCGGAAGCACAGGGTAGCTTTGACTCATAAAGGCCATTCTCAGTAGACTAGGTTTTACTACCTTTGTTCTTATCTCATGGAGGATGTCTAATATTTATGGCCCGGTCCATTCCTAGAATATATGATAAAAGTAATGGAATGGAGTTTGATGAAAATGACAGAATAATATATTTTATATTTTGATTGCCTCTGCACTGCAAAAATCCAGAGGCTTCATAAATAATGTATTCATATTCTGCTAGTAGATATTGAAAAGAGTGTTTAAAATCTGGCCAACCCACTGGACTATGTTTGCTAATGATTTCAGAAGAGCAAGAAGAGAAAATATGATATTCTCAAAGGCCTGAAGAGAATCTAGGCTAGTGTCTGTATTATGCACCCATACAAACCTCTGGCATGTTTCATCCAGAATGTGAAACAGTTATGTAAACCTGCATCTGTAAAACAAAGTTTGCTGGGGGAACTGGAACAGGGAATTGTGTATTAGACATTAGTACTAAATATATCCAGGACATAGTGGGTGGCCCAACTGTAACATCTGTGCCAAAGTTGTGCAGCGAATTCTGGCACTCATCGGCAGAAGCAGGAGGACTCATGGGCCTGGTTATGACAGAACAGGAGGACTGCATTGCTTGTTAGCAGAGTTAAGAAATCAGTCAATTGCATAGAACTAAGTGTTTCTTTAGAATGTTTTCCTGTTAAAAAAGGGATACCAGGTAAAAGGGAAAGGGATACCAGGGCACTTTTCAGAAAGGAAAGGGATACCAGGGCACTTTACATGCTACAATAGTGTCACTGCATGTCCGTTAAGTGTGTTTCCGTACTGCCTGTGATTTGACATCGCAGTCCCTGAGTTGTCAGCAAGGTGCCGTTCACATTTTCGATGCCTTCTTTCGAGTTTTATCTTTGCATTACAGTGATACAATATTTTTTTTTTAAAAAAAGCTGTATTTTCCCATTGTAGGAGGTTTGCACGAGCTAGGAAAGACTGCTCTCCCTGCTGGTGGCTTGCACAACACCCTTTATTTACAGTTTCAATATGATCCTGCCAAGCCAAAGGAAAGTACTGGTGTAGTGTGTAATCTGGAAAGTGCCCAGGAAGTTATAAGATAGGAATTCTTATGGCTGAAGCAGAGAACAAGAACAGAATACGATCCTCATTACGGATAACCTCAACTAACAGTGGTAGAGATCCACCTGCTGATGGAAGGGGCTGGTTATCTTCCAGATTTGTTTATTTTGGCTTAATTCCACTCACCTGCCATCACTTTTCCAACACTCCTGTCTGCTTCTCCCGACCTTCATCGTGTCTGTTCTCTAGATCACTAGACTAGAGGCAAAACTCAGTACATTAGACCTGTAAGTTTAATGGACTACATTATGGTGGTACCAGGGGCATAGCAAGGTTGAAAGTGGCCCTGGGACCTCCAGACTTAAAAATGTCTCCCATTAGCCATGCGCCAGATCCTGTCAGGGGCTTTGGCCAGTACAGGGGCATTACCAGCTGATGAATGAGCTGCTTGCCAGCTGGGAGAGGTCAACAAACACAGCACTTGCTGGCTGGGAGAGGCGGAAGTGTGGTGCATTCATGCCCCTATGCTGACCACACCTCTTGACACCAGTGTGCTTCTGACACCAATACTGGCATAGACACAGACATGCTGCCATTGGCCTTCATTCACCAGCTGGATACTTCCTTTCATTATTAGCAAGGAAGAGAAAGGAAACTCCCAGCCAGTAAGTGAAGAATTAGCCAGCTGACAGAAGCAGACAGGCAACACATCCATGTACAATGCTTGTCACACCCCTTACTCTGGCATCAAGAGACACTCATGCATTGGTAACATCCTGATTGGACTACTGCAATGCACTCTATGTGGGGCTGCCCTTGAAGACTGTTCAGAAGCTCCAGCTCCAGCTGGTTCAGAATGCTGCTGTAAGGATGCTCATGGGTGCAAGTCTCTTCATGAGTATTACACCCATCCTGCGTCAGCTTCATTAGCTACTGGTCCGCTTCCAGGCTAGATTCAAGGTGCTGGTATTGACCTTTAAAGCCCTACATGGCTTGGGGCTGGGGTAGCTGTTGGACCGCATTTGCCCATATGAATCTGTCAGGGCCCTCCGCTCATCATCTCAGGCCCTGCTCATGACCTCACCACTAACAGAGATCTGGTTGGCAGAGACTAGAGACAGGGCCTTTTCAGCTGTGGCCCCTTGGCTTTGGAACACCCTCCCTGATGAGCTTTGGCATGCTCCCTCCCTCAGTGTTTTTAAAAAACATCTCAAAATGCACCTTTTAAAGGAGGCTTTTTAATTCTCCAGTATTGTTTTGTTATATCTGGTACATTCTTTAGCTTCTTTAGCTTTTTCTAATTTTCAGTTTTAATTTGAACCTAATAATTGTGGTTTTTAATATGATTTTTAAAAATTTAGTTAATTTTATTACTTTTATTGTATCTGTGTCTATCTTATTGTTGTGAGCCGCCCCGAGCAGTAGTGCACTGGAGGGGCAGGGTATAAATATTTTAAATAAATAATAAATAATAAATGTAAGCAGAATGGCCAGCATTGGGGGATGGACATGCCGCTCACCTCTCCCACCTGGCAGGCATTTTGCTCATCAGCTTGATACCCTGGGGGATGAGGTCTTGCTAGACAGTGAGGGCATTCCCCGTGACCCCCATACATTGGGGCCAGGGGACATTTGTTCCCTCAATTCAATGATGGCACTATTTCATACTTTAGATATGATTTATGGCATACTTGCCAGAAAGATTGGCTGCCATTGATGTGCCACAACAGGCAATCAACTGTTATATGTCAGTTATACATACATACATACATACATACATACTGTATATTTCATATTTATATTGTGTTTTTAATATACAATGCAGAATATTAGGCTGACGAGAAGTCATTTCCCATAATAATGCATTATGGTCCCTACTTACTTGCACCTGAACACAAATAGGTAGGCTTGGACCAAGTTTCATCTCTGCCCCACCAAAGTTAGTTCCATGTAATGATGAGTTCATAAATGAACGTTGCTAGTTCAAACCTCTTAAAGCCTATTCCAAGTTGGGCCTTGACTCCCCTGGACTGGTCAACGCCAAGAGCTCTGCTATTGTCATCGCTTTCTCTGCCCCAAATTCACCTAGTCCAGATTCAGAGTGTCTCAGCTGGGTAATTGTTCTGTGGTGTACCAGAAGGATGGCCATAGACCGAACCTATATGTGGGTTGGGGTGCACGATTATATGACTGGCAATCCTAATATACAGGTCACAGTGTTACTAGATACTGTGTATGGCTTGTTTTAGCTGTCTTACCCTTAGTTATGAATGATGAAACTATGTCCACCTTTGAGGTTAGGCAAGATTAAAATCAGAAACCCAAGAGACAGAGGTAGATGAACAACTGGGGGGTGGGGGGGGAAGGAAACCAAATAGTAAGTTATGGTAAGAGAGAGGCCGCTTTTGGACATAGCGTGAAACTGCAGGTTGACAAAACGAGATTGATCAGTGAAAACAGGGATTGTGCTGCAGACCATCATCCAACCATGGTCTGGTAACCCCTGGTTTCTGGGTGGAAGAGCCAATCCCTCTTCCTGGTCCACCTAGGCTGAATCCCAACAAACCGTGGGCTACAGGGCATCAGGATGTTGTTAAGGTGGCTGCCTTTGGGCATGTTCTCTGAGGGGGTGTTCCCAGAGTGTTCATGCCTTTTCGGCCTTGATAGCTACCTTCGGCAGTACGAAGACATTTTAACCCCTTCCTCACAGCAATGCCCTTGCAGGAACTTCCTAGCCACATTGTCATGCAGAAGAACAGTTATTAGGACCCAAGGACTGGCAAGGGGCACTTCAAGCTGGCACCGGGGTCTTGGGAGATTCCCACAGAATGACAACTGATAACTTGGGGAAAGCAGTGGGCTGGTTGCTATATGGCAGGAGGAGAGGTGTGGTCAACACTTTATTTTCCAATACAATTCTGGAAGGGTTACAATGGGAATAAACTGTCCAATTGTATCCTAGATTGATCCTGCAAGGTCCACAAATGTGCCCATTTGCAGCATCCAACCTTCTTCCAATTTAAGAGTAGTGTGCCCTTCTAGCACCAGGAACCCACAAGCCTTGCTGGTGAGCCAGTGGAAGATACTCCCATGCGTATATCGCAAAGGCTGCTCTTACTGTCCACACCTCCTTGCTGCTGCTCTGGATCCTCACAAGTAGAGTGTGGGCATCCACCACTTTATGAGACACAGCAGGAGTCCCCCAATATCCCCCACCGAAGAATCAAAACCTGTGCACTGAAACTTGGGCCCTGTTCTTGCACCAGGCACTTGGGTGCCAGCTGACCTACTGGGCCAGCTGCTTGAGCGGATCTTGCAGCCTCATACCAGTATAAGTGCACCACATTCTCTGCCTTCCCTGGGAGTTTCAGCAGCAGCAGGCACACCTGCATGCTGCATGGTGGGCTGAGGTCCGTGTGAAGAGCTTGCCATCCCAGAGCAGCTTGGGAACAGGGGCATTGTTGAATGGGATGCCATGGTAGTTGCTGCCATCGGACCACCAGGATGGGCAGATGAGATGGTGGCAGTGGCTGCTGGGGCAGTGGCAGCTCTCTGCAGAAGGGGGCTCCTGCTCCCCCAAGTGCTTGTCTCTGCCACCATCTGGCTTGCCCTTTGCTCCTGCCTTCAGTGGGGTGCCCAGTCCCTGCAGTAGCCCCTGGTATGACTTCCCTCCTATCCAGGGTGACCAATGACAGCTGGTCATAGTGGGCCATGGTTGTTGGTTCCACTCCTGACATCTTTTTGTGGGTTGTGACCTCCTTGAATCCCCCCCCCCACACACACACACCAGGTGCTGGAGTCTCTCCTTGCACTGGGCACTGGTGCATTAGAATCCCCGCTTTGCCGTCTGCTGGGATATCCAGTTGAATTTGCCCTCATTCCTGAACTGGTTTTGCAGGGCAGATTGTATGCTATAGCAGAACCATCCCCTTCCCCCCCATACTATCCACAAATTAAGGTTTTAATAAGTAACCTTGTTGCCATTGTTACTGATTGTAATCACCCAGAGACTTGTAAACTGCCCAGAGATTTGAGTTTTGGGCAGTATACAAATATGTCAAATAAATAAATAAATAAATTGTGAGGGCAGGGTAATATAAAGCAATGGTTGCTGGAAGGATGCCACGTGACAAACAGAGCCCACCACAGCTTGAGCATCCCCTCCTCCCAACTCTGTTCTGGTACATGGGCACCTCCCCTGCACTGCAGAGCATCTTGAGCACTGGAGCTTGTATAGAGTGAGTAGGCAATCCTTTGCCTTTCTTCTAAGTTGCTCATCAGCAGAAAACCATGGAGAGTATCCCCACTGTACCAAAGCTTTGTGCTCCCAGAAATATGCATTGTCGGACTGTCAATGAGAAGTGTGGATCCCTCCTTCCCACCCCCTGGTTCACTGGCACATCATGGCAATCCCCTGCATTAATGCAATACCCCATATTAAGATTTTCCGGAACTGCCAAAACATCTTCGAAGAAAAATCATGAAAGAGGAAGCTACAGTGTCAATGGGTTCATAAAAACAATAATTGAAGATAACACAAACTTTCTAGTTTTACTCTAACTTAAATCTATAGTGGCTGCATTTCATGGCTTCTTGACCCCACTGTTTACCATTTTCTTCTGTATACGTGTGTGTACAGAACACACACACACACACACACACACACACACACACACACAGGCATGCACACATGCTCCAACTGGGGATAACACTTCATATATCTGAGAAACTGAATTCTTGTTCACAAACATTTGTAAATATGTTAGTTTTAAGGTGCCTACAAAATTCAAAATTCATACAAAACATGATTTTTTTAACCATGACAATGACATTTTTATAATGTCTCCAGTAAGTGCATCTAAATCCAGTGTGTGTCCTGCTAGATGTTTTAGACCAAAATTTACTGGGGTAACCCAATGGTTGTCAGGGAGAGCATAATGTCTTGAGCTGGTCACAGTAGAGTAGGCCTAGTGTGGGTGCTGAAATCAATCAGAACAATAAGTCTTGGAACTTCAACAAAACTAAAAATGTAATTACATTAGAAGCAGGGAGCTTGTCAGAGAGAGAGGTGGTTGGATTGTTGGATGACAAGATGGTGCAAGGCATGCTTAAGAGGACATGGAATTGTGGACAAGCTGGTTGAATTTGTTGCAACTGTCTTTACTACAGAAGATATAAGGCAGTTATTCGTATATGATGAGAATTGATAGGAGATTATATTGTAGGGTGTACTGAGAAATTTAACAAATGAAAACTCACTGCAGTTCTTAAATAACTCAAATGTGAAATTGCTGAATTTGCCCCTAAAAAACAGTCTTTGTGCCAGATGACTGGGAGCCAAGTATGGTAACAGTTTGTTCGACTCCCATAATCCTCAGCAACAGTGGCCAATAGCCAGAGACTATGGGAATTATAGGCCAACATCTGCAGGAGGGCCGAATTGGAGCAGCCCTGCCCTAGCAGGAATACTAGTCAGGATCCCGATAGTATAAACCATGTTGGACAAGGGTCAGGAGAACAAGAGGTAGGCCGCACCATTCCATGCAGGTAGGCCACATAATTAGGAGTCACAAACTGAAACTGATCCAGCCTAACCACAGCCTAAGAGGAGTTGCTAGACAGCTCTGCATTAGACTCTGCACTAATTGTGGGGTCTGAGTCTGTCGGCCCGAATATGAGATATTTTATCCACAAATAACTCATTAAAATTGTCACAATGGGTAATTTATGGTTCCAAATTCTGATTCAAGTGAGGAGCGGAATGTACTAGTCCTCTCACAACCCTTAAAACTCTGCTGAACATGAGCTTGCAGGTGGAATATGGGCAGAAAAGGAAAGTTTCTTTGCCACACTTATTGCCTAAGCAAAGGTCTTCAAATGCACTCTAATTTGCAATCTGTCAGATTCAATGCAAGTCTTTCTCCACTTGCACTCCAGTCGTTTACCTTGCTGCTTCAGCTCCCATAGTTCTTCCATATACCAAGAGGCCAGTTTTGAAGTGTGTTGGACACTTAGGAGCAATCATGTCTTCTGCCCTGGTGAGCTTGCATCAACAAAATCCCCAGCAGAGCCAACACTAAATCCTTCCAAGGCTTTTTGGAATCCTATTGGATCCAAAAACTTTCTCAGGAGGACTATCCTAATAGGCCCCTCACCCCTGTGGAGGAGAGAAGGCGGCATATATTTCTCCCACCATACACACCCTTCTTTTGCCATTGCTCCCCTACAACTGGTATTTGGAAGATATTGCATAATATGCTGTAGTTCAGAAGCACCAAGATGTCTTTCAGGTATTTAAAGTCTGTTTCCACTGTGTGTTATTGGCTTTTGCCAGACAGTTGACATAAAGTCCTTTCAAATGCCAGTAAGAAACAGGGTTGCAGCAACATTATATTAAAAAGTAGATATAAATTGATTAGTTTTCCCTATTGTAATGGAATTGTCAAGTAACTAAACAATCCATCTCAGCATCAGGACTGGCATTGATCTGGTTATTGCTCAGGAGGGTATGAGTGAATGTTTGACTTTAATCAGACACAGTCATTTCTGATGACTTGATATTAAACAGCAAAGCAATCACTGGGAGAGATGCTCTGCTTTTCATTTAAAAGTTGCCTAGATGCACAAGAGACACATTATTCTTGTAGCAGAAAGAAAAGCCAGCCAATCTGCAAAAGTGGAACAATCTATTAACAAAGGTTGCAAATTATAGAGGGTTTTGTTTTGGAGGTTGTTGTTTTTTGCACAGTGGAGGGAGTTCAGGAAAAGTTCCCTTGCTGCCTACCATCTGCAATCTGTCATAGCTAACCCATGCTTCACTAAACAAATAATAAAGACTCAAAATTGAGAAAGCCCAATCTATACAGGATGCTAAAGCAATCAACATCTGTTTTCCAAAACAGAGTCCAGATTAATTATGTTGTGTGATGCTTACTCCAGAGATCAATGGCTTAAAAGCTTTGCCTCCTTCCTAGATAGCAAAAGGCCTCAGAATTCGGCCCATATACTGCACTGACCACTCCTTCCTAGCTTCACTACAGGCTTAAGCTCTTCCCTGGCCCAAGACAATGGATTCTCCCCTTTTTATATCCCGAAGCAATCAGCTCCTCCCTTACCCTAAAGAGTGAACTGGAGGAGAATCCTGTCCTATCTGTCAGGCAGTGACCTCTAGAGATCAGCCACTCAACACACGGTGACTGGGACTTAGAGGGCCTGGCGGCAGGAAGTGAAGGGGTCCTTTGTTCTCTCTTAGTTGGAGCTGGGCAGGGGAAGCCACAGGTTGGCTAGTCAAGCCATGGCAGCAACCAGGAACTCTGCAGGGCCTGAAGTCTCTACCATGGTTTTGGTGAGTTCAGGGAAGAAGCCAGGGCTTGGCATCAGAGAAGGGTTTAGCCAGGGGACCGTGTGTTAGGTAGCTGGCATCAGATTTCTTTATTTTAGTGCTTTGCAGATCCTTCCAACTGGTCTATTGTGTTTTATCTGTAACGTAAGAATGTTGTACCTGTGCCCTTTTTATCAATCCAGGGCACTGCAAAAGTCTCTGTAACCTTTAAAGGTGCTTTTAAAGGTTCCTTACAACTGGGGGTGCTTTCCTAATTATCTTTGTAACTGGGTAACCAAGATTTTAAAGTGTACCACTCCAACTATCAACTGGAGTGCTCTTTTGAATTATTATTGAAAGTACTGAGTGTTTCATTCTTTCTTTTAATCTGTAACTGAAGCTGAGAGAGAGAGCCTCAGACTGAAACAGTCTGTAGTATTTTGAATAAAGGTAAATTTTCTTTTTTAGGTCCTTTACAATTTTAACCAGCCTCTTTGAGTGGATTTTCAACTCAGGAAAGGCGGGGGGGGGGGCCTGGAAAGGGGTCTTACATTGGTGCAAACATGCCTCAAGTTTGATTATTCAGCAGCATACTACCAAGTTTTTCTCCTCACGTGTAGGCTACACATGGGAGGTTTTTATATTTTTTCCATCTGGTAAAAGAAAGGGAGTCTCCCTGGACACTCGCCCAAATCCAGGGAGGAGTTAAACTCTGTAATTGGGGCGTGGTGGCAGTGATTACCAAGAAATGGTTCCATTTTAAAGGTTAAGTTTTAAAGCCTTTGTTGAGCAGACATGGAGGGAATGAATCAGCATTTTTCTTTCCCCCATGTGGACTTCCTCTGAGACAAAGACTAGGCTGAAATCTGCCATTTGCCAGTTGCCACTCGTTACATATTCCATGACCAGCCCTGCTGGATATATTATACTCAAAGTCTACCCACTTCATTTCCCAGTCAGCTGACCCAATAGATGCATGGAAGGTTCCTTTTGGTCAGCTCATTATCTACCTAGTCACCTCAAGGTCATGGGATCCCATATGAAAGGAGAGCTGGTCTTGTCAGAGAGGAGAGCTGGTCTTGTGGTAGCAAGCATGACTTGTCCCCATAGCTAAGCAGGGTCTGCCCTGGTTGCATATGAATGGGAGAATTGATGTGTGAGCACTGCAAGATATTCCCCTCAAGGGATGAAGCCGCTCTGGAAAGAGCAGAAGGTTTCAAGTTCCCTCCCTGGCTTCTCCAAGATAGGACTGAGAGAGATTCCTGCCTGCAACCTTGGAGAAGCCACTGCCAGTCTGTGAAGACAATACTGAGCTAGATAGACCAATCGTCTGACTCTGTATATGACAGTTTCCTATGTTTCCTATGAGTGCCACCTCAGGTTTAGACTACAAATCTATAGACAACTGGGGATGGGGCCATAGGTTGGTGAGAGACTACATGCTTTGCATGCAGAAGGTCCCAGGTTCCATCCCTGACATTTCAAGGTTAGTCTGGGAAAGACCCCGACTGACATCTTGGAGAGCCGCTGCCTGTTAGCATCGACAACATTGAGCTAGATGGACCAATGTTATAAGGCAGCTTCCTGTGTTCAAGGATAATAAGTGTTAAGAGCATTATTTAATTTCTGTGTGATGGAAACTATTATGAGCATGCCAGTATATTGCTAACTTTTGGTACCAGATGTGCTTCATGAACTCTAATCACTACAGCTCACACAGGTTGTGCTGCCCCCCACCCATGAGCCCAAATGCCTAATGGGTCATTGCATGAGCAGGATAGATAAATGCAATTTCCACACCTGGTTTCCTATGTCAATGGTGGGAAGTTCCATGGGGGAACCATACTTTATCCAAGAGAACCAAAACCAGGTATCAAGTTAGGTACCAATTCATCCACAGAAGAATGGGCAGGTGTCATGTCACTGTGCTCTCCGACTCAGAAGTGGCTTCATGACATTGTTACAGATTCTGGATGATAAGTGAAGATAAATGAACTTCAGATATCAGCACAAAGTCAATTTCGACTCCTGGCGCCCACAGAGCCCTGTGGTTTTCTTTGGTAGAATACAGGAGGGGTTTACCATGGCCTCCTCCCACACAATATGAGATGATGCCTTTCAGCATCTTCCTATATCACGGCTGCCCAGCATAGTAGCAGCAGGGATTTGAATTGGCAACCTTCTGCTTGTTAGTCAAGCATTTCCCCACTGCACCACTTAAGGTGTGGTGTTCTGCATAAACATATAATTTAAAAAAGGAATACCATAACAATCATAAGGGGGAAAATCTGCTTTGAATAAGGCAAAATTCCCTTAAAAATTAAATTTGAGGGGGTTTTATTTCAGAAAATATCTCACTTTTTTGTGATTTGCACATGGGGTGACATGGCGTTTAGTAAGCACAAGCTAAGAAAGGCAACTGAAATGGTAAGTATCACACTTCGAGTATGAATATTCAAGCTCAGTTTCCTGAAACCTGTTTTTAGTTAGATTTTTAACCCATAAAACATAGGTCACTAAAGCTCCTGTAGAAATGAATGTGTCAAGTGGAAGGCCCAAAGGGGCCTTCATAATGTAACCCAGCAGAAGAAGAAAAAACTGCTCGTGTCTGTCACTATGACTATCCATAAACCACTGTTTGTATGTCTGACTAGCACTCACTGACAGATCATTTCTCACACTCTGGAGATTTAGCACAGGTAATAGAGACAAAGGAATGCATATTTTGTCAATGTATTTAGACAGGTCTCCATGAGTTTGGTTAGGGATAGTAATAAGGAGGAAACAAACTTTTTGTTCAGGAAAAAAAAGCCATGAAAAGAAGCCTGAACACTAAAATTATTTTTTAAACAAACTATCAAAATATTTAAAAATGTTTTCCTAATAAGAATTCATTACTTATACACGCAAAGATTATCTTAGGTACTCATAGAAAAATGGAGATGAGCCTAACAGGAATACCCCCTTAAAGTATTGCAGGCAACAAGGCAGCAATTAACTGGGAGCAATATTCTTAGATTAAGGAAAATATCTGTAGGCACAGAGAAATTTTGCTAGGAGGAGGTAATTTTTTTTCCAGAGAGGTGTGAGGGGGGAGGGAGAGGGAGGGAGAGAGATTTTTTCCAGAAACAATATGCTGGCAGAATCCTAATTTTGCCACTTTCAAAATACCTATACTACTCTTCCTTTATCTCACAGTGAGGCGATTCAGATGCTATTTGGCATTATGTGAACAGTCAAAAACATCAGACTTGTGTGCTCCCTCCTCCCCCTTGTGTACAGTGATTTTCTGCCTCCAATTCTGGTTTGAGACAAACCATTGTTTTCTGTTAGCTAACAATGCTAGCATACATTGAGACTCTCCACACAAATTTAGCCTGCTCTCTCCACAGATGAACATGGAGCTGTCTCTGGGTGGCCAGATCAGCTGCCCACACAACTACCAGCTCTATCAGGGAGCTGGTAGTGTTATGAAAGGTCTATAACATATCAGAACCAGAGGTACCAACTCAGAAATGGAGGCCTGTGTCTGACCTCATTTTATATCAAGAAATGAAATGATGCCTGAACTCTGGCACCCAGGTCAACTGCTCTGGGAGCAGGAGGAACAGCATTGCATTGTGAACTGGATACTTAAGATAACACAAAGGCTGGGCTTGAGCTAATCAATATGCTAAAATGTAACTCACTATCAGATAATGTCTGTGGAAGAAATCTATGCTAATCATTATCAATGATTGGCTCTGCCATGCCCCAAGGGGGATTACTCAGTTGCTGTCTATAGAAATTCCATCCTGGGAGAACACCTGTAGATTTAGTCTTTCCACTAACACTTGCTTCCCCCCCCCACCTTCCTGAGTGCACAGATTTCAGAAGATGAGATCCAGAATTCTCTGAACTGACCAATATCCTGAGTAATTAAAAGACATTGTCCTGAAAGTAACAGCTTTGTCACCCCTTCTGGGGAACCCAGGAAAAGATGAGATTTGTATAGATCAAAGAGAAAATACACTATAAAGAATGGGGCTTTTTTGAGACAGAGAGTTCAGCAATCTTGCCCTACAGCAAAGCTGCTCACAAGATCCCAGAGTTTGCTGCCCAGCCGTGGGGCTAAGCAGGAACTCTGCCCATGCTCAGAGGCTATGACTCTCACTGCGCAGTGAGAAGTCAAGGCCTCCCCCAGCCATGGAGCCCTAGCTGCCTGATCTGAAGCAACTGCACAGCTCCTGTCTCCGCCAGCGCCTCACTCCTTCAACTGAAGTGATTCTTCTCTCTCCAGCCTCGGTTCCTGGTAAATATGCTGCTTGGGATCCCCTCATCCCTTCCTCTTTCCCTGCTCCCCTCTCCTCCCCCTTTTCCCTCCACTAATCACCCCAAAACTATGCCAGCCCTGAGTCTTCCTCCCCCCCCTTTTTCCGCCTGTATCTAAACTGTACTAGGCTCTAGGAAGATTTAAGTGCACACACATATTTAGTTAGGAACACTGGGTGGAATACTGATGATGGCTAGAATGTTCCATTTAAATACTGTTGCTAGTATTAATAGAGTATTCTGCTTTCTGCTTTGCTAGATTGTTGCTAAGCCTTTTATATTCAATAAAGCCCATTGAATCCTGTTTGAGGGTTTGCATCTCCTTTCTTCCTTGCGCCCAGATCCAACATGGGTCACCATATAAAAGAACTTGAAGCCAGACCTGATTTTGTATATTAGATAATGAGCATATTTGGTATACCAATCAGGCCTGGTCTGTAACAGTAGCGGTGGTGGGGATTGGGGGCTGCTTGGCCCCCGGAAGTCCCAGGATGTCCCGCGCAAGTGTGGGGGGAGACCCCCGAGGCCAGGTGGCTTCTTGTAGCCTCCTGGTTGGGGGTCTACTCGTGTGTTGCCATGGCAAGCTCCTCCCTCCCTCCTACTTGATTGGCTGCTGCTGCTTTCCTTCATGTGTTGAAGAACGCTCATGAAGCCAGTGCTTCCCCCTTTGCAGTTCCCCAGACTGAAGATTGGGATAGTCTGGTAGCATGTGTGGAGATTCGAGGCAAACTGCAGGTTGGACATAGTATTTTCAAATACTATGTTATCTAAGCTCAGACTCATAATTTGGTAAGGCTGAAAGCATGACTCCAAAGGCTGTAGGTGAGTCACAAAAGTAAATACAATAAGGACAATAAAGCAACATTAAAACAATAATTTAAAACAATTTAAAACATTCACAGATTATTCAAAGCCAGGCTAAAAAGATGTGTCTTAACAGCTCTTTTAAAGGCAGGTAAAGAGGTTGAATCATGAACGGCTATAGGGAGTGCATTCCAAAATCCAGGAGCAACCACAGAGAAGGCCTGTTCCCAAGTCACCACCAGACAAGCTGGCAGCATCCAGAGACGAAACTCTCAATGAACTCAGTGTGTGGTGGGGATCATGCAGAAGAAGGAGCTCTCCCAGGAAACTTGGTCCTAAGCCGTTTAGGGGTTTAAAGTAATTACCAGCACTTTCTATTTTGCCTGATAACCTATTGGTAACCAATGCAATTGCTTTAAAATAGACATAATATGGTCTCTCCAAGAAACTCCAGAAACCAATCTAGCTACCATATTGTGGACCAACTGAAGTTTCTAAACCACATACATAGGCAGCCCCACATAGAGCGCACTGCAGAAGTCAAGCCTAGAGGTTACCAGAGAGTGCATCACAATTCTAAGATCATTGTCTTCAAGGAATGGACGCAGCTGTCATATCAACCAAAGTTGATAGAAAGCATTCCTGGCCTTAGCCTCAGCCTGAGAAACCAAATTGAGTTCTGGTTCCAGAAGCACTCCCAAGCTTCAGAAGCACCTGTTTCTTTGGGGGGAGTGCAACCCCATCAAGAACAGGAAGATCACAACATCCCTTGATGTATGCCCCCTTACCATGAGTACATCCGTCTTGTTTGGATTCAGTTTCAATTTATCCCTCATCCAGTCCATTACTGCCCGTAGGCAGGCATTTAGCAATAGCAATAGCACTTACATTTATATACCGCTTTATAGCCGGAGCTTTCTAAGCGGTTTACAATGATTTAGCATATTGCCCCCAACATTCTGGGTACTCATTTTACTGACCTCGGAAGGATGGAAGGCTGAGTCAACCTTTAGGGGAGTTATACCATTTCCTGATGATGATGTCATGGAGAAATAGATTTGGGTGTCATCAGCATATTGATAACACCCTGCTCCAATTTTCCTGATGCTCTCACCCAGCAGTTTCATGTAGATCAGGCATCCCCAAACATCCCCAGATATTGCCGAACTACAACTCCCAGCATACCGAGCCACAAAAAATTGTGTCTAGGGATGCTGGGAGTTGTAGTTCAGCAACATCTGGAGGGCTGCAGTTTGGTGATGCCTGATGTAGATGTTTAAAAGCATGAATAAAATAATGAATTCACATAAGCCCGATTCAGACATTATGCTGTTTGAGTGTACAGATGTCTGTGCACTCATACATGTGTTTGTGTGAATTACTCTACCTGTGTTCATTTTAAAAGTAACCTGGATAATACAGTCCCTTCAAATACATGGTACAGGTAGGAGGTATACTTCTGTACCTGCATTCGGCATAACATGTAAATAATTGTACCTGTGAACAGATCTGTACCTGTGTACATTGTACATTTATTGTATGAGTGTTGAACATAACATGTGAATAGACCTTAAATGTCCAGCTGAAAGTGTCTATCAGAATGTTTTGGAAATAAGGGTATTTTTTTTCTTTTTTAGATTATTATTAATAATATGACTTGTTTTAGGCAATGGCAGATGGTTATAATTAAGTCTATTTGGCAGGGGAAAAGATCAAGAATAATTTTAAAGATGTGTTTTTACCATGCCAGAATTAAGGATGTATCTTGATGCTGTTTGTTTGATATGGTTAAAAATCATTGAGAAAATCCAGAGTTCTTGATCTGCAAGGTTTTGATAGAAGCTTTGGATGGTATATTTACTTAGGGTATGAAAAAAGTAAAATACATAAAGATTACTCAATTATCTCTGATTGAAGCTCTATTGTGTAAAGAAGTAAGTATGTAGAGGTGTTGGGGTATTTACAGTGATTTGTTATACTCTTATGGAAAGGACTGTAAGTTAAAAATCTTAATTGAAATATAAAATTTGGTAAAAGATTGGTTTTAGCATAGATGTTAGATATAATATAGAAATGGCAGCCTGGGAAGTTATGGAAGAGTGATTTAAAATCCATTGTTTGTTATGTTTTGAAGGAAAATTATTATAATTATTATAAAATGACATTATTTGACATTAAAAAAACTGGCATTAATGTATAAGAATGTTTTTTTTAAAATGTTGGACGTGGGGCCATACTGAAGGCATATATGGTGTACCTGTGGGAAGGTTAAGGCCTATTGGGACATGATACATAATGAATTAAAGAAAATATTTTAAGTGATTTTTCCCAAGAAGCCAGAATCCTTTCTACGGGGAATAACACAGGGAATAATCTTTACAAATGATTTGATCTTTTTATGTATCCATCTATGGTGGCCAGAATAACATATGCAAAGAAATGGAAGAGCAACGAATTGCCGTCAAGGGAAGATCAGTTGATAAAAATTTTGGAATATGTAAAGAGGGTAAAACCTACAAGGTTGATAAAAGCAAGTTTAGAATGTTTCAAGGAAGATTGGAAAATCTTTCTGTTGTATTTAAAGAATTATTTTTCTATTACTGACCTAACAGCAGGATTTAACGCAGGTTGGGTAGGTGTTTCTTTATTTGTATTATAATAAAGGTAAATTTTATAGTTGTAACTTCACGAAGAGAGGTGCGCGGAAAGTCCATTTGTGTTTATTATGATTGTTATGGTTTTTACTGTTGAAAACTAATAAAAATTGAATTTGAAAGAAAAAAAAGAAAGTGTCTATCAGAATGTGTCTTTTAGGTTCAGGACAGGCTACATGAAAATTAACTAGGGCACATCCAGGCAGATTTAAGCAGCCATGTCCCACTGAGTTCTATGAATGACTCAAACATCAATCCCACTGAAAGCAATGTGCTTCAAAGGGCTTAACTGTGTTAGTATCATGTTCTTCATCTTTACATGTAGTCAACTCTTAATTTCAAAGGCTAGTATTATTCATTACAAAATATTTTCTTTATACTCTCTTTATACTCACATCTACAAAAATGAAAAGAATACTTGCGTGTGTCAAATTATGACAAAACACAAGCATTTCTCAATTCTCTTTATCATCATCTATTTCCCAAAGAGAGCCTGAGCTGAGCCTTTTTTCAAAGAAATCTCTTTTGAAATAAGTGTTTCTTCACTACTGATTTCAAGCAGGGATGAAATGAGAAGTGCCAAAAAGCCAGGCAAATGGGCGTGATCACGGCACTTGAAGTAGAAAATCTCACCATTCTGTTGGGGATATTAGACAACCTATTTGTTTAGACAGTTCTGATAAAGTCTGACTTTGGGCTTCCTTATCTGAAATCAAACTGCAGAGCAAAGTATTTCCAAAATTAGAATATGCAAATCCATGTTTTTCTGAATGCAGGTACAGCAGCAGTAGATTTAAATTGATATATCCCTTTACTTCAGCAGGGCTACATTGGCTTCACTGGCTTGTGCATTACACTGCAATATAATGCAATGAAAGCATGTTACTTCACTGTACTTATCAGCAATTGCCTCCTTGATGGTTATCACCATCAAAGTGGTGATTCAAATGGTCTGTGTGCACGTGCGGAGATCATGAAAATGGCTTCTGCGTGTGTAAAGTGTGTGCTGTCGAGATGATGTCGAATCCTGGCGACCAAAGAGCCCTGTGGTTTTTCTTTGGTAGAATACAGGAGGGGTTTAACATTGCTATCTCCCGTGCAGTATGAGATGATGCTTTCCAGCATCTTCCTATATTGCTGCTGCCCAATATAGGTGTTTCCCATAGTCTGGGAAACATACTAGTGGGGATTCGGACTGGCAATCTTGCTAGTCAAGTCATCTCCCCGTGTGTGTAGAGGCACAAACCAGGCTGTAGCTGGGCCAAGCTGTCCTTTGGGAGGCCAGCAGGAGGGCTGGAGGATGTCCTGCCACCACCTCCGATGTCTCCACCTCTCTGCCATCCCTGGCACCTGTATTTTAAAGGTAAAAACTATCTTTTATCTTACCTCCCCGTCCCCTGCATTTACTCTAGGGAAAGGTAATGCCCTTTACTTGTAAAGGGAAATCCATACCCTTTACAATTATACACACACACCCCACCCGCAAGCCAGCCCTTAAGCTGGTTAAGCCCAGTTTGATGGCTGAATCAGGCCGGACCCAGTTTGACTGAACCCAAGCCAAGACTGGGCTGGGTAAGTTCAAATCCAGTCCAGATTCAAACCGACCAGTCTCATGGCTGGCTCACATATCCTTAGTGTGAACTAGGTAAATGGGATTGCAGACTCATGCCAGTCAGGTAAATTATGTGTACCTTGTAAATGCAATTCGATTGGATCACACTAGGGGTGTGCACAAAACCAGCTGGCCCAATTTGGTCCGGCACCCCCTCAAACCCCATTTGGTTCAGTTCGGGAGGTAGAGGTTGCGAATTAAAAAAAAGTTTTAGTCACTTAACCCCTCCGGGGGTCGGTAGCATGGCCGTGGGAGGGGGGCCTCCATAGGCACCTCCTCCACCCGGCAGCCTCCAAAATTGCCCCCTTCACCCAGTTCAGGCACTCTTCCTCCTATTCTGGGCACCCTTCGACCATGCAGAGACCCATTAGGCATTCATGGTGGCCTCCCAAATGGCCACCATGATGGGAGTGAGGCCCAGAATGGTGAGGGAGGCAATTTTGGATGCTAGTGGGGAGGAGGGGGGAGGAGACACCAGACCACACAGGCCCCGTGACCCAGGCCATGCAGAGGCCCATAAGGAATGTGCACCAGCCTCCAAAATAGCCGCTGTGATGGGGGTAAGGCCCAGAATGGGCTGAAGAGCACCTAAACTCTTACAGTTTTTAAAAGGGCAGTCAAGACGCATTTGTTCACCCAGGCTTTTAATTAGATACTGTTTTAATTGTGTTTTAACTGTGTTTTAATAGTTTTAACTTTTTAATTTTAATTGTTGAAATGTTTTAATCTTTTATTGGCTGTTTTTATTGTTTTGTAAACCACCCAGAGAATTTGCATTTTGGGCAGTATAGAAATGTCTTAAATAAATAAAATAAATAAACTGGGCGAGGGGGTCAATTTCAGAGGCCGGTGGGTGGAGGTGCCTCCGGAGGCCCCCTGCAGCCATGCTAGCTACCCCCGGATGGAGTAAGCAACTAAAAACCATTTTTAAAAAATGTTTTATTCGTGAGCACCCCCAAATGGCCAGGGATGTTCAGTCCAGCACCAGACCTTCAAACTGAACACGTTCAAGGTCAAACCTGTTTGAAGTCGAACCTGTTGCACATCCCTGTGTGTGATCACACAAGTCATCATCCATGTACTGTAGTGCTAGGTTTGCATGCTCCTACATGCTAGTACCCATCCCATTATGTGAAACATGCTACAGGTCTGAATTTCTGAACTGGGACTAAAGCCCAGGCTACACACATTATGCTTAACTCCACAGATGATTTGATGACTTTGATGCTTGTCCTGTAATATGTCACCACACTGTACTTCTATGTTACTTAAAGGTAGTTCATAGCAGTACAGAGTGTTTGCCCTGCTAGCATGTGTCATCTCCATGTTACAGAAGAAGAAGGGGTAAGTCATCCTTTTAAGCAAGTTGTGGATTTGTGTGTTTGAGCTAATCACTCTGCAGGTTTCTTTAGAATACTGATGTGTGAAACAGCTTGTCCTAAACTCTCATGCCATTGAGGAAGTTTTCTTAACAATCTTACATAAATCAACAACTTTTCAAATGTACAGTCTGATGAGGCTGAATGCAAGAAAACTACTCAAAGAGTAAAAACTCAATCATCAGTATCCGTGAATTCCTGTCAGTCACACTCAACCATGATTCCTGCAAGAGAATATTTGCTCAGTCTTTCCTGTTTATTTGCCTGTCATGCTTGTTTTGATATTCAACTGACAATCTTCTCCAGAATGACTGACATGAGCAAATGCCAAGGGGTTCAAGTGGTGAAGTGAGAGGACGACCGATTGTATTACCATTTTAAATGGTCTTGTCTTACTCTGCTGAGCGCTGCGATTTTCCCCTTTCCTTACCTGCCATGGCTGATTAACTTGATCCCATTGTAGTCTTGTGATGTTTTGAGTTGCACTCAGCCCTTTGCTTAGCGCAGCAACTCGGTTTTCTCAAATTACTGCAGCATACTGCTTTGCTTTCCTTCAATAACCCCTAAATTAAAGGAGGTCATTGGTGTGTGCAATGCGCACGTGATATTCTACAGTGCTGAATCTGACTGTTCTTGGAGGTTGTGTGTCCTTAAGTGTTTATAAAACAGGAAAACATTGAATTTCTTGGAAAATACACCCCTAGGCTAGCAGGCTGTAATGCAAGTTTGTGTGTGTGTGTTTGCACACACACATCTTTTCTAGATTCAAAAGCTTCATCTTTGCATGACAAGACAGGCCATAATGATACACAGTTATAGCCTATCAGTCAAATCGGGAGCCTACAGCCAAATAGCAAAGGCAGTCTCCCTCTTTGCATTTATAATTTATAAAAAGGTAGAGCACTGAATGCATGAGGGGAAGTTAAATTGCACCTGCTGACCCTACTCTGTTAGGTCCATGCATCTGACTGAAGGTTTGCAAAGGGAGTCTTATGTGCAAGGCCAGCAGGCACATCGATGGTGAGGGTGGAGCCAGCTAGCATAATCCAAATCCCCTTCTCACATTTACTGAATGTGTGTTGGGGAGAGGTATGAACAGGGATAGGATCATGAAGCATCCTGGGCTCCAAATATGACCTGGGGCTTGCTGGTCTATTATCTGTGCTGGTATACACAAGTATGTGTGAGCATAACATAGACTGTTATGTCCTAAATTGCCAAAGCAACACTTCAAAGCTGTTGGGCAATGATTTGGAAGTAAACAATTGAGATCAGGTAGTGAAATTGTAGGAGCCAAAAAATTCTTGGGAGATCAGGATTCCCACTCCCCTGAATCAAGTGATAACAATATGGCCCTAAATAGTTACAAAGTATTATATATAGTGTGCAGATACCTTTCTTACAACTGCCTGAAGTTTTCCCATGAAATGTATCCCTACTCACCCATTTCCTTTTGGTGGGATGTTAGCTACCACAACAACTTTGTTAGCTAGATTTAATAAGCCATGAAGGGCAAGGGTCAAGCGTGCACATGGCCAGCTGAACTCAACTAACACCTTCTCAGGCACCAATAATTCAAACTCTTCCAGCAAAACTGGACCAGGTGACACTCTGGACACTCTCCAATTCATAACGAATGTGTGCAACATTACCCTCAAAGTGCTATGCAAATTCATCAAAGTGTGCTTCCAAGAGTTCTACCACATTTTGCCTGGGGCCAGATTTCAAGAGGCCCCACACCACACCTGGAAAAGCCCCACTGGATGGCATTGAAAGAATACAATGGTGGATAAAATACATGTTTCTTCTGTTCCATCACTGGCACAGAATAGGCTTGATAATGAGCTCTAACCTGTGTTCACTTGGATTCGCCCCAAGTTTTTCCCCATGTGTTCCAACAGTCTCCCAGCTTGCTTCATCGCCCTCAGCTCAGGTATATACCAAGTAGGAATGTGCAAACCAGTTTGAATTTGAACCAGTCCGGTTCAATGGTTTGAATTCGAACCAAAGGGGGGGGGGTTGATTCAAACTGGTTCAAACCAATACTTTAAAAATTCACCAATAATCGGAGGAGTGTCCAATGGCCTTGGGGTTTGGTGGGTGGGTGGCACCCCTGGGTGCCTACTACCCACCCAACATTTGTGCCCCTAGGTGATCTATAATAGGTCATAATGGGCTGGTTCAATTCCCATTATACCCTATGAGAAAAATAATCAAAATATTTCAAAAATTCATTAAAAATAATAGGAATGTCCAATTGCTTCAAGGTTTGGGTGGTATTTGGCACCCATGGGTGCTCCACAATAGGGAATAATAGGCTGGTTTTAGTCCCATTATACCCTATGATAAAAAATAAAACAAAATTTCAAAAATTCATAAAAAATCGTATGAGTGTCTGATTGCTTTGGGGGTTGGGTGGTAGGCACCCATGAGTGCCAGCTAACACCCCACCCACTTTTGGAGGTTCAAACTGGCTTGAACCAGTTCAAATTCAAACAGAATTTTTGCTTGAACCAGGGAGGGTTTGAGCAAAACCAAAACCGAACCTCCCCCTCGCGGTTCAAACCCAGTTAGAATTCGAACCAAACCGGGCAAACCAGTTTTGTGCACATCCCTAATACCAAGCCACTACACAGACTCTGCCTGGTAAGAGAAGAAATTTGGAAGTCATCATGTCAGCCAACCGAGCTATCTCTCAATTCTGGAAAGGAACTAGAGCTTTGACAGAAGCACCTGCCGTAGCAGCTGGAAAATCCCGCAGAGCCCCCAGGAATTCATTGGAATTCATCAGTCTCCAGGGGCAGAGCATTTTAATGGGCCCCCCACCTTTGTGAAGTGGTATAACTGCTGAAACTTTAAACCGCGAAAGGAAATGTTCTGACCGTGAAAAGGGCAAAGATGAAACACACACACCCTCTTTCAAATCATCATCTTCATTCCTGGTCAAACAAACAAGACCAAGGCTAAAAGACAAGCTGGCAAGGCAACTAGAAATCCTGTTACAGGAACAGCCAAAAGAAGGGATAGAAATAAGATGCTGAGCCACTCTTTCTCCCTCCTGGTATAAATGAGCACCCATGCCATATCTTCCCCTACCCACAGCCACACCAACTGGGGCATCCACAGCTCTCTCCAGGTTCACATAACTCAGGTACATAATTAAAACAACTAAAACTGTAATTCCAGCAAGCAGTGTACCACCCTTGCAGTTCCCAAATGGGTGACCTCACCGGTGTTACAAGAACAGCCTGTCCGAGGGCTACAAGCAGCACCCCTCTAAATGATTTGGAACTGCAGGCTTGCAGTCTCAGTCTTGGCCTCCTCTCAAGTTAGTTGCTTAGCACAAACAGTATGGGGCAATTTCCCCTCAGGTCGGGTATGGCATGCGACTGCAAGGTATCCCCCATGCCCCTCTCTGTTTACAATACGGAGAAGTATGTGGGCTGAGCAGACACGAATTAAGGAAAAGGACTATTTCTCAAGAGAATGATAAAACTCCTCTTTTCATTGGCACAAAGGATTAGTCTTACTAATCACTTCAACAGGAACTCAGATAAGGCTGTAACATCCCCTCCTGACTATCGCAGTGTTAATGGTCTGGCAGACCAGAGGAAGAGGCTCATTAGTGTAAAGAGAATTTCGATCTTCTCATCTGGAAGGTCTTCCTGACCCACAAGATAAGTTTCGAACTCGAATATTCACTCTGTCTTATACAGGTTTTTCAAACCATTCCACTTCATTGTTCCTCAGAAGTGCACACACTCATGGCTGAATCATTGAATCATACAGCATGTATTCTTTTGATAGCCATGGATGTTGTCCCCTGCAGCCAGGGGTGTGACCCGTGTTTGGCCCAAAGGCATGTTTTTGCCTATATCTACCCCAGATGCCAACAAATGGTGTGTTCCATCTTCAGAACCATCATCTGCATCTGCATGTGCTTGTACTTTTGCATTGGCTTGGGCAATTCCACCTGCCACGGCCATTGCTCTAGCTTTGCTTCCAGCTTCTGGTTTGGACCTATCTGCAGATCCAAACCACGCACTATGCTTGGCTGCCTTAGAGAACCAACCTCACCTGGATTCTCCCTGGAACCCGCCACTTTCCAGGTCCCCATACTTGCCTCTCCTCTACCATGTCCTTCTGCTTGGCCCCTGGGAAGGAGGACCCCAGCATTTCCCATCCAGCAAGGGTGACAGACACCTGGATGGAACTGGAAGGGATGCTAACAATCTCTCCTTCTCTCTCCTCCCTCCCTCCTAAATCTGCACTCTGCACTCTAGGTCTTCTCTCTCTCACAAGCCTTAAGCTGATTGAATTGCAATTCAGACCCTTAAGCTAAAAATGCCTTTTCGTGAATCTCTGACTGATATTGCTAGTCAACGTTTATTGCATTTTATCACCTGCCTAACTGTTTTTCATTTCCTGTATCCTAATAATCCTTGAATAAATCAAGGATTAATTGCAGCATATTTTTACCTCAAGCCTTTATTTCCAGACCAAAACTTTGCACAAATTGACACTGTCATGGACTTTTCACTCCAGTCTCTCTGATTCCCCAAACAAGCCCAATAGTAGTCTTGGGCTGTTCCGCCTGCATTCCAGAACAGTCCCATTAACACTGGTGGCAAGCTTGCCACCCAGTGTGCTCTTTTATAATGCCAGTCCAGGAAATGATGCAAGACCCAACAGAGCTAGCAAAAGTTGCTAAGTATGTACTCTGGTCCCTCCTGGGAGTTACAGCTATGCTAACAGAGGTCTGAAGCAAAATTGCTCCCAAAGAGAGAGAGAGCAGGTAGCAACTGACAGTGAAAAGAGCTCACCTCAAGCTCTATCACTGTTCTCCAGGGCATGATGGCACAGGGTAGATAGGCTCCCTTCTATCTGCTTCCCTCTGCTGAAGCTGGTTTAGAGCCCAGCGCAGTGTGCTCTTTTATAATGCCAGCCAAGGAAATGATGCAAGACCCAGCAGAGCTAGCAATGTTTCCCACTGCTGCATTTCTACAAAGTGCCAATTCAAATGAGAGCAATTTAAAAGGCGCAAATAGCTATAAACTGGTGCAACATTCAGCCTTGAAGAGGTTAATCTAGGATTAAATTACACTGCTTGATGTAATGCCACGAAGATCTACTGTAATGAATGTGTGTAATGATGGTCCCTTTGGTAAATATGAGACGTACTGTAACATTTACATCAAAAAGCATGCTTTATCTTCTGTTTTAATATGGAACTGCCATTCTGTAGTTTATGAGTCTCATCCTTTAACATCAAATAACAGTTGCTGACTCTGAGTAGATTAAAGTTTAAGCTTTTTCAATATGAATGATAAAAGGCTCATTTCCCCCCCTCCATTGCAATGGTAAAAGGCTGGTGATGGCATGAATTGTATTAGAACAGAACATTTTGTGAATAACTTACTGGAAGGAAGGAGCAGTATATTCGTTTTTTCTTTTGTTTTCAAAATCCATAAACCATAAAGTCTCACCAAAACTTTGAAGTATTGCTTACACCAAGGGAGGGGGGGGGGAGAAAGTTGTTTCAACTTTTCATGTTAATCTTAAGCTGCCTGCCCCCTATGCAGGAAAGTAACTGTATCCATTCTTCTTCATACTCAGATTCAATCCTGGTTATCCATCCAAGTTAAATGCTGGATAACCAGAGCAGTTTCACCAGGACTGCCTGAAATTCTGGGTTCACACAATCACTTCCAAAGAATTTATTAATCCTGGTTAACTTTTTAACCAGGATGCTTGTGATTGTGTAAACCCAGCCACAATATTTTAGCTGCCAGGGGTGGACCTTTCACGAGGCAAGTGAAGGCAATTGCCTCAAGCAGTGAAGTACTGGACTGCCAGCAAGGCAGCAAGACACTCCCTGATGCTGCCACTGAAGCAGTTCTTGACTGATCTGGCTCTTGCAAGCTTTGCAAGGAGCATGGGAAGAAGAGAGAAGGCTTTCCTCTTCTCCTCATGCCCTTGCAAAGCTTACAAGCACAGAGAGAGACTACTGGTAACCGCCTCCTTTTCCCCCATACCAATTTCAAGCTTGCAAGAACTGGTTTTGAAAGGGAAAGGGCCCCGATCAATGCATGGGGCAAGGCAGCATTTGGCTTCAAGTGCCATAATATCTTGGACCGCCCCTGGTAGCTAAGCAGAACCTTACCTGGGATTTAGAATACGATTCAAGTTCTCCAAAGCCACACCACTTTTGCCATGTTGTCTATATTGGGAGGGAATTGAAAGGAAAGACAATTATCATCATTAAGAATGTCTGGCACTGAGACTGGGGCCATGGAAAAAGAAAAGAAATGTTCTAACTGTGTACAGCATTCCAGAGCATGCTCCAAAATCTGCCCCCAGCAGGAAGCCTTGTCAGAAATGGGGGTGGGACTTTGGGGCATGCTCTGGGACACTGTACACAGTTTCAGGATTTGAGTCTCCCCAACAACATACTGCTAATACACATGTATGTATTGCCCTTTTCCAGTTCTTCATGGTATAGTCTCCAGACACTGATTCACCTATTTTGTGGAAATTTTAGTCTGGAACATACAACTGAATCTACACATTTTCCTGGCTAGCCCATGTCCAGGGTGGGTGGGGGTGGGGATATTATGTATTCTCCACCTAGGAATATATAACCAAGTCTCTTTACTGCAGAAAAATCTGCTTTACTGCAGAACTGAGGCTTCCCATCGTCAGGTCCTTGAACCTGAGCCTCCAATATTTCATATGAGCTGGGCACACTTAGGATACATGGTAAGGAGAGTGCCTTATACAGCATGACTACTTAACCAGTCAGTAACAATAGCTGCCACCACCCCGCCACCGCTTGTATCTGGAAGCAGGACTTTGGGTGGAAGTTATGTTTTCTAGGCAGATTTGGGCACTTATAGTGTCCTCCGAGCTCGGTTGTCAGCACACAAGGATAGCAGGATACTGCAGGATGATTGAACAAATATTTATTAATAACAATCCCTGGACAAGCATGTAGAATAGCTGAACTTATCTGAGGCAGGTCCTTGAAGAAATCATCAGCCTGAATCTAGCATCACAGACAATCCTTCATCCTTGGTTTGGGAAACTCCAGAAGCCAGATTAGGGTTTCCCCTCCCTCTTTCTGGTCCTCTGAACTTGGTTCTGCCCACTTGTATAGCCACTAGGGATGAGCAAACAGGTTTGAAGTAAAAGTGCACCACCCTCTGTTCAGTCCAACCTGGACCAAACCACCACCACCCCAGCCCATTCAGGGGGTTCATGAGTTTTTATTTTATTTTATTTTTTAAAATTAAACTTAATTTTTAAGTTTACACCCTCTGGGAGTGTTCTCTGAGGTGACGGGGTGGGTGGGTGTCCGGAGAGATTCCCGCTTCCCTCACCAGCCTCTCTTCTGTGCAAAACCAGCCCATTTGGCCATTATTCGACCCATTCGTGCCTTTCCCCCCAGCGTGGTGGCTATTTTGGAGGCTGCCTCACCTGCACAATGGGCCTCTATGTGGCCTGGGTCATATCATTGCTCAGGCACAGCGGCCTCCAAAATGGCTGACACGCTGGGGGAAAGGCCCAAACCCCCAAATGGGGCCATTTTTGAAGGCGGGAAGGCTGGCAGGGAGAGGGGGAACCTCCACAGACACACACACACCTGCCAACTTGGAGAACTCCCCCCCCCCCCGAGGGGGTAAGTTTTAAAAAGATAAAAATAAAATTTGTTCACGAACCCCCTTGGACCGGGGGGTTCAAGGGGGTGCCGGACTGAACTGGCCCGGTCTGGATTGGGTCTGGTTCGGAATAGAATTGAACCAGACCAGCCAGTTCCATGCACACCCCTAGTGTAGGTAGGGTTTTTCTTTGGGTACAGTTGTGATTGAATCCTCCTAGTTAGTATTTCTCAGTTTTTGTTACACATGTTGGGCAACAAATGGGTACATGCAGTTTCCTGTCCAGAAGAGATTATTATGTAGGTCCTTACATTTAGCAGTAGGTTAGGATGGTACTCTATTATAAAATTGCTCTGTGTTCTTTTTCTTTTTCTTTTAGTCAAAAGTATGTTAAATGCTCCATCACATTGGCCAAGCTCTGTACACATTTACACCCACACTAGTTAAGCACAGGCTGTCTGACTAATGAACGTAAATGCCTCTAAGAATTCATTTAATTACTCTACTCTACTTCATCAGCCAGGTGTCTCCAAACAAACCAATGATATATCAGTCCAAATGTATTTTTAACATCTATAATATGACAGAATGCTGTATGAGAAGTAGCCAGCATCATAAAGACAAAGGTTTTTTATTTCAATGCAATTGTCTTAACAAGGGCCATCTCTGAAGCTGGCCCCTCACAGCCTCTAAATGAGATGAAGGAAAATGCTATTACAATAACAACATTACATCTTAACATTTTGTCACTGATTAATCGAGCACTTAGAAGAAGCAGAAATCGGAGACATTTGTGATTAGCTCATTAATAAGAATAACAGAACATGTATACATTCATGATCTGAATGTCTAAATTCATTCTGCTTCTCAAAACACACACATACCACAGCAAAGACTAATTAGCTAAATTTTAACTGAGCTTTTTTGCCTGTGCACCCTGGGAACAGTTATGTTCACTCAAGAAAAAAAGCATTTATGTAGATTACCAGCTACAAAGGAAAGTGTGTGTGTGTGTATGTGTGTGTGTGTGCGCACACACACACACAGAGTCTGCAGAGGAGAGTGGATAAAAATTACTTGGGGGTTCCTTTACCTCTTCCTCTCTGCACATTTAATATTGTTCTCTCAAGGGGAAGAATTACAAAGCCACATGAGATACATGATAACATGGAAAATAATTATTTAACACAAGATCCCTGAGTAACAAAATTGACTTTCTGTCAACATGTGTGCCTGGTGTGTGCTAGAATTGTTTAAACAATGGCAAAAACAATGAATAAAAGAGGACCTTATGTGTACAGCCATGCAAAACATGCTTCTTATTTTATTGTTTACACAGATACCTCTGTGCTCCTGCCTCTCTCTCATTCACTTTAATGGAGATTGTGCAGGAAAAATTCCCAGTAGATTTCACTTGATATTCTTTCTAGGCAGACACTAGAGATTTGCTTCATAATAAGCTCTGCTGGACAGGCCTTTAATAATTCAATATAAGAAAGCCTTTTTCACAACCTATAATCTTTCTCATATGTTCATGGGGTTCTCATGGGGGAGATGATGCCTTTCCCATTTTGAACCCAAACCACCTCCTTAGCTGGGAAAAGTTTGCTCCTGAACATGGCCCTACCCAGAGCTTAGACACAAGTCTTGTTTTTTATGCCCAGGCTTATCCCTGATAAATTATAGTACTTTTCATCATGTAAAGTGGGCCTCTCTCTCACCGCTGAGTAACCACAACCAGGTCCTGTGTTTATTGGACTGGAGTCTCTAGCACTGTGACCAGGATAGGCTTAAGATGTGTCCCTCCACTTCTCCAATCCTGATTGCCTCTCCTGTTTAGAAAGGGTCACTGGAGCAATGTTGCCTGTATTTCTAGTAATGTCTAGTTTAAGGATGTGTATGAAATGGGTTTTGCATTTTGTTTTGAGCTTGAAACAAAACGCAGATGGCCGAAATGTTTCATCAAAACAGCAGTTGACCCAGTTGTCCTGACAGAAAAAACCTTGAAATGTTTTGAGAGTTTTGGCCATTGGGAACAATGTGGAAACTTGAAACAGCCCATTGTCCCCTGGGGGTAACTCTTAGGGACACCAAAGTGGGTTGGGTGCTAGGGTATGATGAGTGCTATCTACCACCCAACCCACAAAGGAAATGGGCAAGCAGGAGATTTTAAACACATTTTTAACCTTTCCCCAAACCCTGAATAGGATCACCAATCATCAAGGGGAAAACAGGCCTCCAAAATGGTGCTCAAAATGTCAAAGCGTTTTGAATTGAAACAGGATTGTTTTGTTCCAAGCTCGAAACAGGCCCTTTATTTAAAGGGTGTTTTGTTTTGAGCTCAGGACACTTGCAACGGCCCATGTTGAGTCAAAACGTTTCCACGTCAAAATGCTTTGCACATCACTAGTCTAGTTCAGCCCTAGAGCTCATACTTTATGCTTCTGAAGCCAACTGATAATCAAGAGGGATATACATTTCCAGCCTCTACAATAATACCCAAGACAACATGATAATTCATGACACCATCTAAATAGCCAGAGGTTTTAGAACACATTTAGAAGTGCTGTTTGGCAGTTGTCGAAAGGCCTTGGGACTGTTTCCATCACTGTTCATGATTAATAAATCAAAATAAAACAACACATTGTAACAATGGATTTAAACTTGATAATTCCTAGTCTGTGTTATTGCCCCAAGCTGATCATATATCAGTACTGGAGATAGTTATCCAGTGTTGGCTGGTGACCTTTTGAACTGATGCGGGGGGTGGGGATCCCTTTCCTCACTCTATTATACAGCAGTAATGAAGGAGAGAGGTCCTTCAAACATGTGCAGAATATCATGGGCATGGAGCCAGCGAAGCATGGGTGTAACTCAGCTTACATGGTGGGACTTTCCTGCTGCTACATCCCCTTGCATCCCCTAAAAGCCATTCCTAAGGTCAGGGAATCTTCCAGCATCGAATGTAGTGTAAGGGGCTGCAGCAGAAGTGGAATCAGCAGAAACTGGGGGCAGAAGTGAAACTAGCACTTCTTATTTAGAAATTAAGCGATATTGTATGGAGTAAGATCCTTGAATTAATGCATTTTTAGAGTAACACATACTCTTAAAATTGAAACTACAAATGAATGCTTTTTAAATGTCAGGGAATGCTTTGATTTCAATGCATTCAATAATTTCAGAAAAACCCATCCAGCTACTCAAAAATCAAACTACTTTGTTCTTGAAAATTGTAATTGGTGGTGGTGGTGGGGAGTCTGCTAATTATTTGAGCCACATGAACAAAGATAAAGGTTTAATTTGATCCAGGACAAAACAGAGGCTTATAGGCTTAGGGCCTATATTCAATGACACAGCTCAGTCCTGGAGGTATATGGTAACAACCTCTGACGATGTACAAAACACCACTTATCATGGAGTAATAGCAACCAGCCTTCATATCTCTGTGATCAGGGAGAATGCCTTGCAGGTTTAGCAGGGACAGCATGTCAGTCAATGTGACAACTAGACAGGCTTGAGACACCACACTTTTCATTTCAGAAACGTACAGACTCACTGTCCTTCATACAGACTCACATAAAAGCCAGGCAATAGAAAGCAAGCTGCAAAGTCAATGCCTTGCTTATCGTCACTGAAAAACCACAGCCATGTTTGCTGTCTATGGGAAGTGGGGGGCAAAAGAAGAGGTGACCTGCCTCTAGCTCACACTAAATCCCATAACATTTTCCTACCAGCTTGCACAGGGTTTCATTCCATTCCATTCCAACTAACCTAGCTAGACCCTGCCACCATCCCTGTGAAAGCCATGAAAACTGATGAACAAGCAGAGAACTCCACCAACTATTGAAATGACAGACTAGTGAACTGAAACATAGGGGCACTTACAACTCAGCAAAAATGGCCTCACTATCCAGGTGAGGGTGGTGCTCTTTTAGATGTTCAGGTATGCCACACAAAAATTCAATCAGAATTGTGGTTAGGCCTAAAATCAGGCAGCGGGAAGGGGAGTCTGAGTCTGAGTCATAATAACCCAGGCTGCCTCTTCTGTGTCTGAATCAGAGCCAGGCTACGACCCCCTCCCACATAAGCAGCTCCAATGGCAGGTGACGGCATTTCAGTAAGTCTGTTTTCTCTCTGAGTCCCAGGAGGCAGCTATTATGTTGTCCCCGGGGATGAGATGCGGGAGCTAAAAGATAGCCCAAACCGCTTGGATTCTAGTGGCAAATCTTGGGCTAGGATCAGGGTTCCAAACTTTAAAAAAACAATTGCACCCCTTCTGTTGCAAACCATAGTTCAAGTATCCCATTGAGTGTGTGTGTGTACATAAACTAAGGTGTATGTTTTTTAAACTGTATTTCTTTCTCTTGGCCCATTGATTGGAGCAAGGCAGAATCTGCCTTCCAGCTTATGGCCATTCTGTTCTCAGCTGTTATTGTTTGCATTTGTAATAGTCCTTGAATATTGAAATAATTTTGACTGAAGTGCTGTAAAATAATTTTGCTGATACTCTGCAACAAAGAGCAATAAGTGTAGGTCGATATGCTTACCATGTATGATGGCTTGAGAAGGAAATCGCTTGTGCACTTCACTGTCAACTTCTTTACTTATCAAGTTAGCATTTCCTCTGCAAAGTACTGCAGGCTTGAAGATATGGAAGTACAAGGGCAAGAGGGCAAGAATTTATCAATTGTGCATGTCCTTGTTTTGAGGCATTTCATGTATGTTGCCATAACTTTGCAATGAAAAGACATTACTATTCTGTTAGAGAGTTATGATGATCTCAACAGCTACTCTGAATGACACCACTGGAGCATCTTAGAGTGATTTTGGCATGGGAAAAGTGAACTGTAGAAAGTATAAGGAGCATTAAATTGATTGGAGGTTGCCTTCATCTGTCATCATCAACATCCAGTTCCACCAGCCATTGCCTAGTCCTTGCTTATTGGCAAGATTCTTCTCACGTCACAGCACTAAAAAGTAGCCACAGAAAACTCAATTCCCCAAATTTGCTGAAGCTATTTAGGCCATTAGTTTCAAATGAAAGCCACATTTCAGGTCATTAATCATTAGTGCCAATGAATGTTATTCACATTTATTTTCCTAGTCAAGGATAGCCAATTCTGCATAATAGAACGCAAATGGACAGAAGTGTTAAAATATCAAACATTAAAGTGAAGGGCAAGGAATCGGACCATTGAGAAGGAAGCACCAACGAAGCAAGTTCTGGCTTCTTAATGTGCAGCACAGAAAAAGCTATAGGAGTTTGAAGTTCTCCACATCTAAAGCAAAGATCAATGTGTTGTGGGAAGCAGAAAGCTATGTCTGCATTGGTGGGAAGGAGACTTCCCACATCATTCTGGGGCGGGGGGGATGGCTCCTTTTACAGCCTGATTGTTCAGGTGATTAGATTGCGTCTGCAAGTTCACGTTCGGCGAAGTTGTCCAGGGTTGTGAGAGGGTTACTAAGTGCACCTCCTCCCTTGAATCAGAATTTGGAACCATCTATTACCCGCTGTGACATGTTTAGTGATTTCTTTGTGGATAAAATCTCTCGTATTTGGGCCGACTTGGATTTAGACCCCACAATTACTGCAGTGTCTGAATCGGAGGTGTCTAGTGACTCCTCTTATGTGGTTAGGCTGGATCAGTTTCAGTTTGTGACTTGTGAGGATGTGGACAAGCTGCTTGGAGCACTGTGGCCTACCATTTGTTCTCTTGACCCTTGCCCGACATGGCTAATACTATCTGGCAGGGAGGTTGTTGTAGAAGGCCTGGTAGAGATGATAAATCCTTCTCTGAGGGAGGGCAGGATGCCTCCTTGTCTTAAGGAGGCAATTATTATTAGCCACTTCTGAAGAAGCCTGCCTTGGATTCCTCAGAGTTGAGCAATTATAGGCCTGTCTCCAACCTTCTGTGTCTGGGCAAGGTAATTGAGAGGGTGGTGGCCTCCCAACTCTTGGATGAAACTGATTATCTAGACCCATTTCAGACCAGCTTTTGGGTTGGCTATGGGGTGGAGACTGCCTTGGTCGGCCTGATGGATGCTCTCCAATTGGGAATTGACAGAGGAAGTGGGACTCTGTTGGTCCTTTTGGACCTCTCGGCAGCTTTCAACACTATTGACCATAGTATTCTTCTGGAGCGTCTGAGGGGATTGGGGGTGGGAGGCACTGCTTTGTGGTGGTTCCACTCTGTTCCATCGGGCAGATTCCAGATAGTGTCTCTCGGGGACTGTTGTTCTTCAAAAACTGAACTTCGGTATGGTGTCCCTCAGGGCTCCATATTGTCTCCGTTGTTGTTAAACATCTACATGAAACTGCTGGGAGAGATCATCAGGAGATTTGGTGCAGGGTGTTATCAGTATGCTGATGACACCCAGATCTATTTCTCCATGTCAACGTCATCAGGAGAAGGCATAACCTCCCTAAATGCCTGCCTTGAGGCAATGATGGGCTGGATGAGAGGTAACAAGGTGAGACTGAATCCAGATAAGATGGAGGTACTTATTGTGCGGGGTCGGAACTCAGGAGATGATTTTGATCTGCCTGTTCTGGATGGGGTCACACTTCCCCAGAAGGAACAGGTACACAGTTTGGGGGTGCTTCTGACACAAAACTCTCCCTGGTGTCCCAGGTTGAGGCAGTGGCCAAAGGTGCCTTCTATCAGCTTCGCCTGATACGCCAGCTGCGTCCATTTCTTGAGATAAATGACCTCAGTACATCTGCTGGTCACCTCCCGACTTGACTACTGCAATGCGCTCTATGTGGAGCTGCAGTTAGTCCAGAATGTTCTGCAGTTAGTCCAGAATGCAGCGGCCAGATTGGTCTCTGGGTCATCTCAGAGAGACCATACCACTCCTATCTTAAAACATCTACACTGGCTGCTGGTAAGTTTACGGGCAAAGTACAAGGTTTTGGTTATAACCTATAAAGCCCTAAACAGCTTGGGCCCTGGGTATTTAAGAGAATGTTTTCTTTTCTATGAACCACACCGCCCATTGAGATATGTGGAGAGGTTCGTCTGCAGTTGCCACTGGCTTGTCTGGTGGCTACTCAGAGATGAGCCTTCTCCATTGCTGCCCCAAGGCTTTGGAACACACTTCCTGCTGAAATAAGAGCCTCCCCATCTCTTACAACTTTTAAAAGGGCAGTCAAGATGCATTTGTTCATCCAGGCTTTAAATTAGATACTGTTTTAATTGTGTTTTAACCGTGTTTTAACTTTTTAATTTTAATTGTTGAAATGTTTTAATCTTTTATTGGTGGTTTTTTATTCTTTTGTACACCACCCAGATAACTTGTGTATTGGTATAGAATACACCAAGTATAGAAATGTATTAAATAAAAAATAAATAAACAAATTACTCCATTTACACTATAGGGGATCACACTTTAGTTTTTTGCTGTCTAATAGGATTGCACTACTTCAGGCCTCCATCTGTTTTTGGACTACAGTTCCCATAATCACCAGATACAGTGGCCAATAAGCAGAGATGATGGGAGTTGTAGTCCAACATCTGCAGGAATACCGAAGGTACTCATAAGGAAAACAGGGCTAGTCCACTTTACAGTTCTTCACTATAATCCTTCCAAGTAGTACTTGAAACATCTTGTAATGACACATTCTAATAGAGCAGTAAAAAAGACAGGCAACCCCTTGCCAGCCACACATGTTTTAAAAGATTTGTCAACACTATCCTCCAATGGCATTTGTTTAACCTTGTCTGCTGCTGAGCTGTGCAACCAATTACAATTATATGATAGATCCTTTTAAAGAATAAATAAAATTTATATGCCAACTATCAAAAAATTCTTAATTTGTGACTTTCTATAAAATTTGTCTTTTAGTTAAGAGGCAAGAAAGTTGAGTGAAGTTCAAATGCCATGTATTTTAGTTCATAAATACTTAATACAGTTTAAAAAAAGAATAATAAATTGCATTATGTAATTTAACATTTCGTAATTTAACATAATAGCACTTTACATTAATTGCGGCCAATTACATGGTAAATGCTTTAAAATTATTAAGATTAAATAATCACTCTAAATGTCATATTTCTTATGCCCAATGCATATTGCACTTTTAAAGTGCCCATTGATCCTTGTACTCCGCAAACTGTAGAGGCCAAATGGCAGCTAGAGCAGAAAGGCAATAGTAAGGTGTATCAGGATAGAAATTTCCTTTGCTGTCAGTTGAGCTCTGTAGTGCACAACCAGAAAACACAGGGAATATTCTGGCTTTGGTGGCAGGTGCCCAGGACCATAGAATATGAAGGGACCACCAAGCTATGCCCTAGACTAGATAATTAAACCAGACTCCCAGCATTAAGGAGACTGATTGGAAGAGCTGGGTAAAGTTCTTTCTATGGGATGGTCATGTACCATGTTGGAAGTAGAGTTGCATAGATGTATTTTGCATAGAAGTCCTTAAAAATCCTGGATATTGTGCAATGTTATCCCTATCTCAGCTGGTTTTGAGTGCAATAATGATGAAGGGCACAATGATAAAGGGCATTTATCTATTCAGTTTGATGGCCAAAAGTGGTGCTGGGAAAAGCGGTGGCTGGGGAGGTAGAAAAGTGGTGGTGAGAGGGAAGCAAGAAAGCAGCACCAGGAGAGGCAGGAAAGCAGTGGCGACGGGAGGCAGGGAAGCAGTGGCAGGAGGGAAGCAGCGGTGGGGAGAGCAGCGGGGAGAAGCATCTGTGGGGGGAAGCAGCGGGGGGAGGCAGGTAAGCGGTTGCTGAAATGGGCCGAGAATGAGGAAGAGCTGAGGCGGAGGGAAGAGGAGGAAGGGCTGAGAACTAGGGAGGGGGCTGAGAAGGAAGGAGAGCCAGGAGGGATGGGGGACGGCCGAGAATAAAGGGGGAAGGAGGGAGAAGAACTAGAGGCGCAAATGAGAAACATTTCTCACTGTGCCAACCTCTGCACCATACTGCATTTTTCTCAGTGCTGGGAGGGCCCTTTAAGCATTGCATGGTGGGCATGGTAATCTCCCCATGGTGCCAAAGGGGACTGTGCAGATCTTTCTGTTGGAGATGGGGTTCCAATGCATCAACCTTTGGCACCAACTATCCTAATGACCACTAGGGGCATTGGGAGCAGAGTAGGGTTGTGTGGACCAGTCCGGTGGTCTGGAGGTTCAGTCTGGAGGTTCGGGGGTTCAGGATTGAACCGAACGTCCCCCCCCCCATTCCATCTGGACTGGAACCAAACCTCTGGACACGTTTGTGATTTTTTTAAAAAAAATAAAATACATTTGAAGTGCCATTGGGGGAAACCCTGTATGCTGTGTGTCAGGGGGAAAGGTTACCCTTCCCGCCACCGGCCTCTAAAGTTACTGCCGCAGCACGGGAAATTGATCATTTTTGGCCCATTTGGGCCTCTGTAGTGTGCAGTGGCAGCCATTTTGGCCTCTGCTGCGCATGCATAAATGACCCCTGCGAGCTGTGGCATGCCAGGGCCTCACCCAGGGCCTCACATGGATCATTTGGAAAAAACAAAATGGCTGCTGTGCATGCGCAAATGACCCCTGCGAGGCCCTGGGTCATGCCAGGGCTTGCAGGGGTCATTTATGCATGTGCCACAGTGGCCAAAATGTCCACTGCTGCACACTACAGAGGCCCAAATGGGCCAAAAATGATCAATTTCCTGCGCCACGGCGGTGACTTCAGAGGCCAGAGAGGGGAAGGGGAATCCTCGTTGATCCCACCCCACCCCACGGCATACAGGAAGCCCCCCAAAGGGGCTAAAGGTACTTTGATTTTTTTAAAAAAAAATTGCGAACCTGTCTGGACCCGGACTGGAGTGGGGGTCGATGGGCCCAGACCAGACTTGGCTGGTCTGGTTCGAGTCTGGTCTGGACGCGAACTGAACTGGGCCAGCGGGTTCCATGCACGCCCCTAGAGCAGAGGTAGCTAGTGAGCTAGTAGGGACCTTACTGTCCCTACTTTCCTCTGCTCTATGACCCCTGCTTCGACTCCTCAGGTACTTCCTGTAGTGAGTCAGTCCTCTTCCTTTCCTTCTAGAGAGAAGATGGAAACATCTCTCTCTCCCTCTACCTAATCATTATGAAGCTGATAGATAGGATAGCTCTTTCCTAGCTCAAATTTATTTCACTAATAAACCTCTTTAGTTTAGACTCTACAGTGATCTCCACGCGTGTCAGTTAAATAGCTGCAACAACTGAACTCTGTAACTGGAGTGGTAGCGTCCTTGGTGCTTTACTAAATAATCACAAACCCCAACACTTTCAGCTTTGGCTGAAGCTTCACACAGGCCCAATAAAGAATTAGTCAGGGAGCCACACTTAAGGTTGATGGGTGCCACCACTGGACCCTGGCCTTACCCTGGAGAACACTATGTAGCTTAGATACAGTGGCCAAGAAAGCACATGCACAATAAGCAAAGTTTTTTTATTTAAAATATTTATATCCCACCCCTCAAGCACACTTCTGCTCAGTTCAGCTTACAGTAAAGTTCATTTACAGTTACAGTTGGCTAGTGCACAATACTCATGTAGCTGCGTGACAACTAAAGGATGTTAAAAGTTGCACTCTTGTGCTCTTCCGCAAAAGTTCCCTCTGAAACAAATGAAGAGTCCTCACAGCAGAAGCTACACTATTTTGTGGCACAAGCATGAACATGTTTGCACTGGCATAATGTTAGTCCAGAATACAAGCTGCAGCCTTAATGCATCTGGCTAGTGCAACGTGTATGCACAAGTGCTTCATTCATCTGGATGTCGGCCACTATTCTCCAGACCAATGGAGGGGCCTCATCCTCTGCTGCAACCTGGTAGAAATGTAAGCTCCCGTTTGCCCATTTCTTTCAGATTTCCACCTTGTTCTCCACACTCTGGAACCCTGGAACTAGGGTTTTGTACTGAGACTTGAATTCAGAGATTATACTAGTTTAGGTATCTTGCCATGGCTAGGAGAATTCTCTACACTAGTTCTTTTCTCTTCCTCCACGTGTTATGGGAGTATGAAACATGGTATCCCTAAGATCTTACAGACAGAAGGCAAGGGGCTCTTGTTTAACAACCTAAACATTTATAAAAAGTATGCAAGATGTGGAGAAAATTAATTGAAATATCCCTCTTGTATAACACTAGAACTCATCTAATGAAATTGATTGTAGCTAAACAGAAATTCAGGACAGACAACAGAAAGTACTTTTTCAATATATAATGAATTTATGGATGTGGTGATGGCCATTAGTTTTGTAGGCATTAAAGATTAATTAGACAAATTCATGGAAGGAAGAAGCTGTTAAGCCATGATAGCTAAACAGAACCTCCATATACAGAAACAGTATACCTCTAGGTAAGGGAACAATGTGGGGTGGTGGTCGCATCCATGTTCTGCCTTTGGGCATCTCAGAAGCATCTGGATAATGTATTAGATGGACCTTTGGTTTGATCCAGTAGATCTCTTCTTGTGCTCTTAAGCCATAATAAGGCAGTTCATATGATTGATAAGAGAGTAGGACAAGCACCTACCTAGCTTTGGAAACTGTGCATGTTCCTGATTTTCGATATTGTGCTAGCAAACAAATAGGTAGGAGGAGGGTTGAGTGATCATCTGTGAGATAGGAACTGGGTAGGATAGTGCCATCCTACTCAGCACTTGTGCCCAGCCTTTTAACAAGATAAGAGGAAAAGCTGTCCTACCCAGCTCTGAGGCTATTTCCACAACCAGAAGAAACTGGGCTAAGGGAGCCTAGCCCAGTTTTTCCTGGTTGTGTGCTGCAACGGGAGCCTTGCAGCTCCTGGCAGCAAACCTCCCTAAGTGTCCCTCCCCTTAAACGGGGTTAACAGAGCATGCGCTCTGCTAACCATGCTTTTTCAATCATGAGTGGCCACACCATGGTTCCGCGCCGTGACAACTCATGAGGAGACCCTCGACCAGGAGGTTGCAACAAGCCTCCCAACACAGGGGTCTCCTGAGAATGCCCCGTGCACTTGTGCGGGGCATGCTGGGACTTCCAGGGGCCGTGTGGCCCCCGTTCCCTGCCACCCCTACCGGTAATCATGTGGGTGGCAGATCCAGCCACCCAGGGCGGGCTAGCCATGAATGTGTGGGGAGAGTGGGCTTGACCCGCTCTCCCCACCAAACTCCTTACAGATCTCCACACTGCTCGTGTGCAGAGCCTCTCTGTCTCACAGATGATCACTCTCCACTCCTCTTACCTAATTGTTTGTTAGCACAAGATCGAAAATTGGGAGAGTGCACAGCTCCCAAAACTGGGTAGGGCATTTGTGTGAACTGCCTTACTAAAATATTTCAACAATATTGCAAGCCACAAACTGCATGAAGGTTCTATAAAGGAAAGATAAGAACTGGAGCCTTTTTTTCTTAACATTTGGCAGCTTTCTTCTTATTTCTATTTGACCTGAAGAAGTTTCCTCGCTTATTCACATTACTTTCCCAGTTTCCAGTGGGGACGGGAACTGGATAATTTGAGTATTCATAATCTTTTGACAGATCACTGAAATTGCTGAGGTGGGCAGAACACACTGCTGTTACTAATATAGTCTTTATGCTATTAACATCGTGAAGGAAGAGGCTTTGTATAAGTGGAAGAGTAACGCTGTGCTAATGCATCTGCACTGCAAGGCTCCAGAGTGCAATGAAGGACCTTTGCTACATCATCACATCTATGTATCTCTGTCATCAGTATTGCCTTTTCATTTAATATGAAATAGGAGAACTGTGACTTTGGGTGCAACTTCAGAGAACAAGAAGAAGCTGAGAAAATGTGCTTTATAGTTTTATTGGCTGACATGTTATGCACCCTTACCAGGGTAAAACAAGAGTGTAAGTGTTAACTAGCTGCCCTGTAAGTTTGTCTCAAAGAAGAGCATGAAGGGAGGGGGATGTGGATGAATGTTAATGCTTCCCCCACTCCCTGAAAAAGCCCTGCTTGCATGTAGATATACTGTATGCCTCTGAGGCAAGGCTGCTCAACTTCGTGCCCCCTGCAGATGTTGGCCTATAACATCTGTAATCCCTGGCTATTGGCCACTGTGGTTGGGGATTATAGGAGCTGTGTAATCCAAAAACACGAAGACCACTTCAGACACATTATGTGAAGATCCAACTCCCTTGAGAAGTCCATAATGCTGGGGAAAGTTGAAGGAAAGAGAAGAAGAGGACGACCAGCAGCAAGGTGGATGCACTCGATTACAAAAGCAATGAATGCACCCCTTAAAGGCCAGGTTGAAGACAGATCATCCTGGAGAGAATCTGTCTATGTAGTCGCTAAGAGTCTTGATGGCACTTAATCAATCAGTCCAAAAACAGCTGGGGGTGGGGAGGGCAACGTTGAGCAGGCCTGCGGCCTGAGGACTGTGCAACTCATTAACATTTCACCACCCTTACTGAGCAGCAGGCCTACCATTTTCTTCCTCTTTGAACATACATAAAACCCCCTTTTTGTTGCTCTGATGTTCCTCACCTGCCACTGCTCATTCCGAGTTTTAGCTTTCCTGATAGTTTCCCTGCAGATCTGGACTAATAGTCTGTATTTGTCCTTGGTGGCCTTTTCTTCCTTCCATCCTTCTTTCTGTGGGGTGCCACAACATTCTGGGGAAGATCTCTCCCTGAACTTGACAGTGAGGAAGGCATCGTCATGGGGCAGGGCTTGATAGCATATTACCCAGCTCTGAGAACTGTGCACTCTCCCAAGATCGAAAATCAGGAATGCGCATAGCTCCCAAATCTGGGTAGGAGTGGGTCCTGGGGACAATAAGTGTGTCCAGCAGATAGGCCTGAAAGCCTTACTGTAGTTGCCTTGGCGGCACAACAAGGGGCTGACGAAGCTCTGGCCTGAAGGGGGAAGAGGTGAGGCCTCCCAACCCAAAGATCCCTCGGGAGGCCTCAGGAGGCACGGAAGGCCAGGTGTTTCCTTGAAAGGAGAGACCTGGACTGGTGAGGGCAGAGGAATCGCTGCCTGAATACATCAATAGTGCCTCTTAGAGAAGGGAGGGGGATAGGCGAGGGAGGGAAGGGAAAGGGGAATGGGGATACCACAGCAGAAGCATGTATATGATTGAACGAGACAATAGAGAGGGGCCGGTGCCCAATTAAGGGCAGCTGGAGCTGTATAGATTGCACAGGCCTATATGAAAGGGGGATGGGCGATGATGATGGGAGAGGAGGAGGAGGAGGACTAGAGTGACGAACAATCCCCTGTCCTGGGTTTTCTGTGGCTTAAACCCCAAAGACTTTCATTGCAGCCAGAAGGGTGAGTGGACCCATTCAGACAAAGTGAAGATGGGCCCCCAGCCCCTTGCAGCCTCCACTTTCTCACCCCCACCCCATGTCTTTGCTGCAGAAGAACTCTACAGGCATGGTGTAAAACAAAACATTCTCACCATGCCCCTTCTCTTGTTCTTATGCAAATAATATCACACATTCCCTACATTCTGATCAGAAGCCAACAGCTTGCCAGTGAGTCGGGGAAGTGGGAAGGGAGAGCAAAGAGTGAGCTGTTCCCCAGCCAGTGAGCCCCCCCCCCCATGAACCCAGGGACATTTGTCCCCCCCACCCTTGTTCAATTATAGCTACACTTCTGATTTTTTAAGTGTTACAATGTACACAGTTAAATATTGCTTGAAAAGGGCTAGACTAGAGAATCCCTAAATATTCATTCTGGTTATTCTGTTAGTGTATTAATACATGTTTATACAACAAAGTGCATTTGGAAAAACAAGTAAGATTTCAAGATACTGTTAATAGGCGCATTTATTCAAAAAGGAACCAAATATATATGCTCCGTTTTAAAATGCTTTCTACTACATGTTCTCTTATGCAGTTAAAATACTGGTTATTAAATTATATTAAAATTACAAGAATCAATTAACAAAACAAACATGCCACAATCACAACATATACAAATGACTACCAACAATTATTGTTAGAGGCAAAATTCTTTGTTTCATATATGCTGCTATCATTATTTGGAAAACTAATGCTTATACAATTGATTTACACCTTTGTCACAAAAATACTACACTCTTTAATTGAAACTCTTAAATTGAATGACACCAATTAAAAACTAGAAAAATACTTCACTAGTCATTATAATTGTCAACCAAAAACCATATATGACTTCTTGCAGCTCAGAAATGACAACCCAATTCTCCTGACTATTATTAAACAAACCTAAAATGCACAACCTTTAATAACGAAACTTTTAAAAAATATATTACCCAATTAGAATTTTAATATTTTTCTGTGTCTTAATGGACCTAAATCTGTCTCTGATGATCTAAAATTATAGGTCCTGTTTCAAGTTTCAAGGAGGCAAAGAGATTTCAAAAGGCGACAACATTCACAAGGATGGTTATAAGCTTGGTCTTGGGTATGCTCATAGAAAGCTGCAATGCTTTTTAATGAGCATTTGTTGCAGGTACTTTTTATTACCTGTTTGTTTGTTTGTTTGTAAATACTTACATGCCATCTTCCTGGTTCAGAATTATGGACTGCCCAAAATAGTTGCCCACAGTAAAATAAACACAGTACTTTAAAATAGCATAAAAACAGCAACTGCTAATAAAATCACAGCTTACAAAAACACAGAGCAGTCAAATAAAATCAATCAATTCAGATCAAAGGTCTGCCAGACTAAGAACATCTCAAAAAAAGCAGTGCAATACCATTAAGGAAAAGCTCAAATGGATGTTCTGGGAAGGGAAGACTTAGAGAAGGCTTCCCCGTGTGTTCTGACAACTACACATTGGATGTGGGGGTAAGATGGGGCTGGGACATAGGAAGCTGCCTTATACCAAGTCAGGCCATTGGTCCTTCTAGCTCAGTACTGTTTACACTGACAGGCAGTGGTAGCCAAGGTTTCAGGCAGGAGTCTTTCCCAGCCCTACCGTAGATGCCAGGGATTGAATCTGGGACCTTCTGTATGCAAAGCAGGATTCAAGAGAGGGCCTCCTCTGCTGGTCTCAGTGGATGGGCTGGCTCATAAGGAAAGGGGTGCTCTTTTAGGTGCCCTGGTACCAAGTCATGTAGAATTTTAAAGGACATCCTGAACTGTGCATAGAAGCAAATCTGTAGACAGAGCAGTTGGTACAATCTGGGAAACTGAAAGCTCCCCAGTATATGTAATAACCATATGCTGGACTATTATCAGATAATAACCTAAAATGTAGATGTTCATGAAAAATAACCACACATAAACTGAAAAACAGTGGGTGAGAAATATCACGGCTACCCTCCCCAAATTGCATCCCTACCAATAGTAAAATTTAAAGTAATTTTAGAAGATATTGCTCAGGTGAAATATTTGTAGGATGTTTAGAAACGATGAAAAGAACTTCAGTAGCGGCCAAACTATATAGCACATAGGGAGAGGTATTTTAGTCCTTTCCTCCTGAACCACAAAGTTATTGTCTTGTCTATCAAAAATTGTGTCTCCAAAGCTGCCATTAGCTATGAGAAGAAAGTTTCCTTTGGTACCAATAGAATCTTCCTGTCCAGGACTAATAGAAGCTCCAGGGGCTTATATAATTTTTATCAGAATCTAACTATGCATTGAATCTAACTATGCATTGAAATTTGTAGTTTGGCCCCAAGATTATTAAGTTTCAATTTCTATTTGCAAACTGCATTTATAAATCTTTCAAAACATATGGGAAATGATAAGTGTACTTTGCAGCAAAAGCAAAATATACCAGGTCAAGCAATCTAAAGAAAGCCTACAGGACCACACTTAAAAGCAACAATAAGAGAAGCTAGTTTGGGTTGTCTTAGGCCTGCACTTCCTTCAGCTTTTATTGTTGAAGGACGTGCCATATCTATTCCTGAATAGTTAATTATTAGACCAGGCCTGCACAACATAAGGCCCAGGGGGCAGATTCATCCCACAGGGACTATTTTACTAACCCCAGGTATCCTGCAGCAAGACAGGAGCCGGAAACTCTCTTATAGCGCCATCCTGTGCATGCTTTCTCAAAAATATGCTCCATGGTGTGCCCAGTGAGGTTTAGTCCCATGTAAGCATGCCTAGGATTGCAGCCTGAAAGCAATGACAATTTAGAGGAGGAGAAGACTTGGCATTTGTTTGGGGCTGGCATGCACTCTGAGGGACCCACTGACTGAGCAGGAACAGGACTTATTCTATGGCCACTATCTTTGTTTAAAACTATGGGTCCATTGACAGGGGCAATAGATCCACAAGTAACGAATAATATTTTTTTAATTTTAATGTAATAATGTGCTAAAAATTTGACTTTGACCCCTGCATGCCAAGTTGTAGATGGTTCTGGCCCACCAGGGCATTTGCATTGTGCACTCCTATGCTAGACGAACATCTGCCTTCCCTGGGTCCCAGGTCCTGTAGAGCCTGCAAGTACAGACATAAAATTTCATGGCCTCCCCCTAGAGATGACATGATGGAGAAGCAAGTGATATGTAGGGTTGTGCATTTTGTATTTTTTGTTTTGTTTTGATTTGTACCAAATCCAAATCAACCCCATTTTGTATTTTGTCTGAAATTAAGCTTTCCAAATCACCCAGTTTTGTTTTGTATCCAAATTAATCCAAATCTAAATCCAAATTAATTCAGATTTTAAAATGAGGTCAAAAGAGTGGGTGGGCGTCATGTGGTCAAAAGAGTGGGTGGGGGTTATAGTGCCCAATGAGTGGAAGCTACCACAAAAATTTCAAAGGAATTGGGCAAACTGCTGATATTTGGTTAATTTATGAAGTTCTCACGTTAATTTCTGAAGTTCTCACGTCCATCATACCCTATTTTCTCCGCAGGGTATGATGGAGGTTTCAGGAAAAGTATAGCTTCACGCGGGGTAGGGGGAAAGAGTGGCCCAGAGTGGAGTGTGGTTGGTGGTAGTGCCCAGTTGGTGTAAGGAAGCTACCACAATTTTTTCAGAGGAATTTGGCAAAGGGCTGATTTTTAAAGAATTAATGAAGTTACGTGTCTTTCAGATTTTCCTGGTAGGGTATAATGGAGGTTTCTGCAGTCCCATAACTCCACTTCAGGGGCACTGGGGTGGCCTAGAGCAAGTGGCGGTGTAGTGCACATAGGGTGCCAACCACCCACATGGGTTGCCAACCCATGAAGTACAGGGTTTTGTTCTAGAGGTGTTCTGAGAGTAGATTCTCTAGTAGCATATGAGAGTGGATTCATGGTTTTTCATTAAAAATCTCATTTGCTACCAGAGAATCTAAACTCAACACCTCAGAAACAACAAAGCCCAGTACCCCAATGGGTTAGAAATCCAAGGGGTTGGTTGGCACCCTCTGTGCACTACACTACCACTCGCTTCGGGCCATCCCAGTGCCCCCTAGGTGGAGTTATGGGGCTGCTGAAACCTTAATTATTCCCTATGGGGAAAAATCTTAAAGATGTGTAAACCTCAAAAATTCCTAAGAAATCAGCCCTTTGCCCTATTTGTAATCTGGGTGCACCACCCTTGGGGCACTGCCATCCAACCCACTGTTTTGCCCCTGAAGCCCCACATAAACAAGTTGAAAGAGTGAAGAGAATGACCAATGAGCCAGCGTGGTGTAGTGGTTAGAGTGCTAGACTAGGACCGGGAAGACCTGAGTTCAAATCCCCATTCAGCCATGATACTAGCTGGGTGACTCTGGGCCATTCACTTCTCTCAGCCTAACCTACTTCACAGGTTTGTTGTGAGGAGAAACCTAAGTATGTAGTACACTGCTCTGGGCTCCTTGGAGGAAGAGCGGGATATATAATGTAAAAAAATAAAATAAAACTGCCTTGGTACTATTGAACAGCTTCAAATGTTCATTTAACTGAACTGGAGTGAACCGTAGCCCAAACAAATCAGCCTACTGTTCAGAACTGTTGAGTTTTATCATCACTGCATTTAAGAAAGTGCAAAACCATGTATCATGGTTACAAGAAAGAGAGAAGCAACTAAGATTTCTGGGGATGTCAATAGATTGACAGGTGTGTTCCCCGCCCCACTCCTTTTGTCTTCTGTAGTCCCATGTGGATGACATGTCCCTACAATGGCAAAAGTTGTGAACCCCTGGCTTAGACATCATGTCCCACCAAATTACATTGTGGCCTAAATTGCATTAGACTGCTCAACTTGGGCATCAAAACTTAGACACCACTATAACTCATAAAAATCAGAAGAAAAACAAAATAGCTCTTCAAAAGAGCCCTGAACAAGTCAAGAGATTCTTTCTAAACCTTTGGAAAGAAAAACCTGTATAATTTCAGAACTTTTCTAACCAGCTTCTCGAAAAGCTTCTCCACACAATTTATACCATCGCTTTTAGCAAGAGCTTTGGAATTGCATTGAGCTCCCAAAGATATTTGGGTATTTCGGTCTCAAAATGCTGTCTTCCAAATCCCTTTGCAAGGTCAGTTTGCATTTCAGTCACACTGAATACAACACTTAACTAAACTATTCATGTTCAACAGTTTTTGCACATCTGATCTTCTGCTAATCACTCAGTGCCTCAGCTGGAATGGAGAGAGTCAGAGAAGTCAATTTGAATTGCAATGCTTTTCCGAAGAACAAAGCATTCTGTCCGGAAACACAGTCATTTCGATTTGGAAACAAAAATCTCTGTTTCTTAATTCTTGATTTTGTTTTGGTTACGAAACCTCCGAAATTGCCATTCTGGGGCACAAAACGTTTTGTACTCGAATCGAAATGCACAAGCCTAGTGCATTGTCAGTATCAACTATGTCAGTATCAACTACCCTATTCATTAACACTAAAATACCCTGCAGTAATTCTCTGTAAAGTGTTGCATAACTTATTCTTTGCCAGACAGATTGCAGGGCATTGTTTACAATGATCAAGTCTACTGATTTTTATTGGATTAAGTGTGCTTAAATTGATGTCAGATTGAGGCCTCCAGTTTTAACTTCCTGTCTTACAACATCAGTTTTTTTACCCCACTTTTTCCTTCCACTCTTGGATTATTGTATGTTTGGGAGACCATGTTGTTTATTTTTGATATTTTTTGATGGTATTTTTATTTTGTTTCTCCACCCTCCCCTGTTCTCTCAGTAAGAGATGCATAGGCCATGCAATGCTAAAATCCTCCATTCTGATTTACATTTATATGAAAAAAATATTCCCAGCTATTTAAAATATAATATTGGGGGAAATGTGAAAAGTTTTGAAATTTACCATTGAGAGCTATCTCAGAAAAAATCATGTATAAAGCCCATAATGGCATATTGCTTTGTATGTAAACATTTGCTGTGAACAGATTGTTCTCTTTCTGGTTTCTTTTAATAAGAAGAAAATGTCAGCCAAGGGAAAAGGGAAATTGCCCAGAAAGAGTCGGGAAATCATCTTCACTTTTAATGAAAACAATGCCTTCCAGGCTCTCATTCCACTTTTACATTAATTTTATTAAATGTATTGCATGTTTTGTAGGCACCTCTGGCATGGTGCACATTCTTTCTTATGTACTCTTAGAGGGACAGTCTATATTTTTTTTATCACAAGCTCTATCATAGACATATTGTAAGTCATGGGAGGCATTAAGTATCAAGCTGTGTCTCCCAACCACCGGTTTCTAGTAACATAGGAAGCTGCCATATACCAAGTTAGACCATTGGTCCATCTAGCTCAGTATTGTCTGCACATACTGACAGAGGCTTCTCCAAGGTTGAAGGCAGGAATCACTCTCAGCCCTATCTTAGAGATGCCAGGGAGGGAACTTGGAACCTTCTGCATGCATACAAGCAGATGCTTTTCCCAGAGTGGCTCCATCCCCTAAGGGGAATATCTTACAGTGCTCACACATGTAGTATCCCATTCATATGTAACCAGGGTGGACCCTGCTTAGCAAAGGAGACAAGTCATGCTTGCTATCACAAGTTCAGCTCTTCTCCCTAATGCCTTACCTCCTGCACCACCCACATTCTGGTCTATTAGCAAATTGAAGCCCTAGACTATAGTTACAAAGTGGGTCCAGCAACACCACCAAGCTATGAACCTACTGCTCACAAGGGATTGTGACCCTATCCTGAAAGGCATATCACCAGTCCACTGAGTTCCTAACTGACATCAACTCTGTCTTATCTGGACTGCTTTATTCACTTTCATCCAGCTCACCACTGATTGCAGGAACAAATTCAGAAAATTGATTAGGAGGATGAGCTGGTTGTTTTGGGGATACAGATAATAGTAAACCCCATACAATGTCTCTAAGCAGCTTAATGTAGCAATATTAAACAGCAATACTGAACCCTAAGAAATGCCATGGGATCATTCCCATGAAGAGAAACAGTGGTGCCCCAGCCGTGCCTTCTGGAATCTACCCTCAAGGAAGAGCAGAAGTCCCAACCCCCAATCCTGTGTCATGGTCCAGTAGAATACCATGTTGCCAATAATATCAGAAGTTGCTAAGAAGTCCAAGAGAATTACACACCCTGGCTTCCTTCTAGTGAAGGTTATCAGGCAGGGTGACAGACAGTCTCACTCCCCCAATCAAGCATGAAACCTGTCTGAAATGCCCCCAAATGATTTGAGCTCTTGCATTTTTCTCTTACAGTGTTCCACACAAAACTTGCCAATATCTAGCTAGCCACAAGAGCTAGAAAACCTCTTATATAAGAACTCCATTTTCCAGGGAAATGGCTGACATGATGAGGAAAATTACGCAGCATTGTCCCATTGCAATTAAGTAAGGCAGTGACTAATTTGTCCTTTTAATCACAATGGAACTACTTTGAATAATTTTTATCATGTCAGCCACTGTTAGGGGAAAGCAGCTTTGGAAGAAATTGTTTTTGGAGTGGAGAACATATTGGGGAGGATTTGACTCTTCCCCTCTGTCGCTCTTCTGCTACTCTTGTGCTACCACTCCAGCAAAGGCAAACACTTCAAGAATCCTGTGAGGAGAAAAGCAGCTGGGAAAGTAGCAGTGAAAAAGCATTGTCTTCTCTCTTCCCACATTGCTTCTCCACATCAAATCCCCCACCATCCAAACTATTTCTCCTGGTAGAAACGGCTTTCTGGGTTTCCATACATTCATTTGCATGTAATGTATGTTGCAGAATGTGAACTGTCTCTGCGTGGCTTTCAGAACAAACACCAGTGCAAGGTTTAAGACAACTTTACTTATGAGACAAATGCTTAGAGGTTAGTACAGAACTTGCTGACTTACACACAGGAACAGGAAGGAGAATAGAAAATCCTAGCTAGCCGAACCAGTACTGAGAAAGCTGCAGTGCCCCCTCTGGCTGCATAGCAGATTACATGCAAACTATACACAGTAAGTTAGGCTGCAGCTGTTGCATATCCCAACAATGTACATTTGACAGGACATCCTCTCCTGCCTGAGAAGAAAGTTTTCACTGTAACTGAGAAGCTGAAATGTTGATTGGCATCCCGTTTTCTGTCAACTATTCTTCATAGTGTGTGTCTGTGTGTCTGTGTGCATATTTGTGTTATGACAGAAAATATTTGCTTTGTAATGTGGGTCTCTTATGGCCGCATTCACAGGTAACAAATAAATGGAGGTGAAGGGGCCTCCGGTTTCAATTTCTCAACATCTGGATGTGGGCAACTACAGTTATGGCAGGAAATGGTCCCACCGTTTCTCTCTCTGGACAGTGATGTGTATCTGTGGTTTGTGGTGAGGTTCGCCACCTGGACCTCTGGTTCTGCAGTGCCAGCATTATGTTTGAATGCATCACCACAGTCTGGTTGTTTTGCAACCGGAGTTGAGGCAGGAAGCTCCTCTCTTGTTCCGCCTACTATTGGCTGCCAGGGCTGTCCTTCAGTCAAGAAGGAAGCCCAGGCAGCCATTCCCCCTCACTGACTGAGAGCTCTCTGTGACATCCGGATTTGGACGGGGGGGGGAGGGGGGAACGGAACTGCGGGTCCATTGGACCTGCGGTTCTGCATTATGTGCAAATGCAGTATTTGTTTCACAGACTATTGTTATGAAAATGACATAGATATGGAGTTGCATGAACTAAACAAACCAACCTCTTTCTTTCACTCATATGTCTTCAGTGAGAGGAAGAGAAGAAGATTGACTAGATGACTTCCAACTCCCCCACCCCCACCCCGCCACCTTGAAATTCCATTCACTTGAATATCATAGATGGCTATGAACTTTAAGCAAATTATTTAAACCATTTCACGTTGAAAGCATAATAAGTAAAGTAAATGATTGGATATATCAGCAAAGTGTGCGAATGACTGGGTAATGCATTCATAAATATTGTTCTGTAAGGGGCTAATGATTTATGAATGAAGTTTTGTGTAATGTGTCTAGTGCTAGGCATATCAAATGATTCTGTATGGGAAAATCCTATTATGGTTACCAGCCCAACAACTTTGCTTCCAGTTTTATGATTTCATCAATTTCCTCTTTTATAAGGATGTAGTTGTGCATTCTTAGAGTGCACCTCATCTGTTTAATTAATTACCCTAATATCTCATTTCATTTATTGTTTTAATTCATAACCATGATGGACCCTCTTGGAAACTGGCTTAATAAGGAGTTTTGGCTGATGCCTTTGTTTAAATTATCGGCAGATCTAATCTCTTGCATACTTAGCTTAGATTAATACTATGACCTTCACTTGGGAAACAGCTTTCTGCAACTGAAAATATCCAGTGTAAGCATCAGAAGACAAGGTATTCAATACTGATGCAGAAATACAAAACAATTATCAGTGAACTGAATTCCTATCATACTACCTCAACTTAAGCAATGGTTTGTCATTTCCAGACTATTTATGCTACTAACCCTAAAGGCATAGTCCTCCTGCATAAAAAACAGGCTGCTTTTTTAATTAGAGGCAATAGACTGTAAGCAATATGTATCTGGTGAAAACTGGTGACAGTGTTAGCCTTGGGACAGACACTGGAGTTCTGTTAAGCAAAGGAGGTATGGAGTGAACACAGGGTTTGCTGAGATGAAGAGTGACATACAGGTGAAACTCGGAAAATTAGAATATCGTGCAAAAGTCCATTAATTTCAGTAATGCAAATTAAAAGGTGAAACTGATATATGAGACAGATGCATTACATGCAAAGAGAGATAAGTCAAGCCTTAATTTGTTATAATTGTGATGATCATGGCGTACAGCTCATGAAAACCCCAAATCCACAATCCCAGAAAATTAGAATAGTACATGGAACCAAGAAGACAAGGATTGTAGAATAGAACAATATCGGACCTCTGAAAAGTATATAGTGTACTGTGCTTGACTGGCCAGCAAACTCGCCTGACCTGACCCCATAGAGAATCTATGGGGCATTGCCGAGAGAAGGTTGAGAGACATGAGACCAAACAATGCAGAATTGCTGATGGCCACTAATGGAGCATCCTGGTCTTCCATAATACTTCATCAGTGCCACAGGCTGATAGCATCCATGCCACACCGCATTGAGGCAGTAATTGCTGCAAAAGGGGCCCAAACCAAGTACTGAATACATATGCATGCTTATTCTTTTCAGAGGTCCGATATTGTTCTATTCTACAATCCTTGTCTTCTTGGTTCCATGTAATATTCTAATTTTCTGGGATTGTGGATTTGGGGTTTTCATGAGCTGTACGCCATGATCATCACAATTATAACAAATTAAGGCTTGACTTATCTCGCTTTGCATGTAATGCGTCTGTCTTATATATCAGTTTCACCTTTTAATTTGCATTACTGAAATTAATGGACTTTTGCACGATATTCTAATTTTCCGAGTTTCACCTGTAAGGGCCCAATCCTCATCTAGTCTCCATATCAACCCAAAGAATGTGAGGTCTGATCCTCTCATTTCCCCCCAAGCAACCTTGAAGATGATTAATGCCATGTCAGTAATAAAACAGGTCTTCTTCATGATCTGATAGCAGAAGAGAAGCCAACCTGGCTTGTAGTACCAAAGCCTGGCTGGATTAAGGGAGTGGAAGTGTGTAAGTACAGCTAATTCTATCTGGGTATTCAATCTATCATCATCCTTAAAGTGGGTGTTAGAGGTGGTCCTAATTCAAAATGAATGTTTTTCATCCACAGATACCTAGTGCAGATAATGAGGCTGTTCTCATGAGCAGCCAAGACTAGGCTAAGGCAACCAAGCCTGGGCTGTGAGAACCACTCGGATCCATGAAGATGCCCGCAGTGCCTCGCCAGCAAACCCACCAAAGAAGCCTGCCAGTTAGCTGAGGTTAAGGGTGCCGGTGGCTCCCAGCCACTGCTGGCACAGGAGTGGGCTCCTGACTGTCGCCAGGGGGATCCCAACAATATTCGTGCAGTGCATTGTGGGATTTCCTGGAACTGGGACGATGCTGTCTGATCCCTGCACCTCCAAGCTGCCTGCACATCTCTCCATGGATTGTTTGCAGGGAAGGTGAGCTTCTGCTGGCTTTCCCGCCACCCGCCCTCAAGCCTTCTCACTTAATTGTGAGAATGGACTCAATGTCTGGCTCTGATTGTGTGTTCCTTTCATGCCACAGGCAGACTGGGATTCAGTTTGTAGGTCAACTGCCTAAATTTTCTGTGAGTTTCTTGACCACAGTCACAGAGGTGCTCTTGAGGCTGGTGTTGAATCTGAGTGACTTCAACATTCATGCCGAGTCTCTTATCTGGCTCAGACAAATTGGACTCAACATGTGGCTCAGGACTTCATGGCAACTGTGGGACTGTCTCATGTTGGTTCAGCGCATTAAAGATCACACATTAAATTGTGATCACACATCAAATTGTGATTAAACTGGGCAGGATTATTGTGGTCTGGTGATTTGGCGGCATTGTCATAGTCAGACAAGTACTGGATCAAGGCACTGGCAGATATGTCCTCTCCCAGAAGGGCAGAAGACCAGTTAGGCTGGTGTTTGGGGAAAGAATATGGAGAAAGCTTGTATAATTGCCTAGCCAGAGCATAGAATAAGGGATTGACAGAGGTGATGGATGGGGTTGACATCCAGCATCTACTTCCTTCCTTGGGAAGGAAGGCTGCCCATTTCTTGGTTTACTAAGGAGCTGAGAGACATAATTAAATCCTCTTTCTTCCTTTCTACAGTGTCAGTGGAACTGCATCCCACAGATGTGATATGGGACTTTTTATGCCCTAGGATGTCCACCGGAAGTGATCCTGGAGCTCTCTATGACAGTTTCCTTCCTTCCTTCCTTCCACTGATAAGGTCATACAAATTTAGTCTGATTTAGATGCAAGCATTGATTCAGAGTCTATACTGGAAATATCAGAAGCAACCACATGTTACAGTTGCTTTGGATCCATTTGATCTGGTTTACCTCAAGGATATTAGCAGAGTATTTGTGGTACTGAAAGCCACCATATTGGATCCATATCCACTGTGGCTGATAAAGGCACCAGTAAGAAGACAATATCCCTTATTATATGATTCTGACCTAATAATAATTATGCCTTGGTCAACATGATGCCAGACTGTGTGTTAGGCTGCCCTTGTTCTAGCACAGTTCCTCTAGTCTCCCAGTCATTATTCAAGGTATTGTTTTTAACTGATAAAGCACAATTGTGTTTTGGCCTACTTGTACCTATATGTCTTCCCACACTGAGCAAACAGTAGCTGTGGCTTATGTATGTATAACTCAGATCTGAAGGGCAATGCAGGGAGAAAGGGTTAACCCCTCCTCATCTCAGTATGATAACCCCAATCTGAATCAAGCACACACATCACAGCTGCATTTACCCTTTTTAAAAAATGGGAGATCCCAGATCTCTTGATGTCACATCTATTTTGATCCTGAATTGCTTAAATGTAAGTCCTTCCAGTGAAACAAATAGACATTGTTCTTACTAGTTTCAGGCTAACTTTGTGTGCTGAATCTCTTGACTCCCTCTCTCATGTTTTTAGTTAAGAGCATAGCCCTCTAGAATGCCTTCAAGTTGTACTTTAGAATGTTTTCCTTTAAATGATGAAATGACACAACTGCAAAGTTAATATATAATTTATGCACATTCTGACTTTGGTCAGTTCTGACTTTGGTCAATGCACAGCTGAATTCCTCTAAGACAAAGATGACATCTTCTCAGAGACATTATACTTATTCATCCTTTGTGGCACAACTCCTGCTTGCTTTTCACAGAAGACAATCCTTTTGAAAACACTACCCTTTGCTGCTTGCACCTTTTGTAATCATTTACTTGTCTTTTGAGTTAAGACCACGGGGAATATTGAATATAGTTCAGTGAATTGTTTTATACCGAAATCCATATGGGAGCAAATACAGTTGGTCTGACATAATAGATATAATGAACACTAACTTATAGTGCTTCTAGGCTTTCTTGTACTACAACCATGTCATATTATGCAACAGCCACCAGAGGGCACAATTCTAAAGCTGGGACTGGGAGAACCAGAAACATTTCAGGGGTAACACCAGGTAGACATTTGGGAGCCAGCAAGCAGCCAAAAGCCAGTAACACACCAAAGGTCAAACCAGGAGTCATCAGGAGCCAGAAGGTCAGACAGAAGCCAGGAATACACCAAAGGCCAAGCCAAAGAATAGTCAGGAGAAGGAGTAAGACAACACAAGCAGGCCTTGATTTTGAGGCAAGATCTACTTCAGACAGAAAAGCTCTTATATTCTTCCTGTCTGCAGGAAAGCCAATAAAAGGCCTCACAGAGCACGGCCAGCATTAGGGCCTGTAACTCTGCTGCAGTGCCACAAGTCACCACAAGAGGCAGTGGTGAGCAGGAGTCCCAGCCACAAGGAACTCTAGCAAACAGTGCCTATGTAATTTTGTTACATGATAATATGCTTTAAAAAAAAAAAAGCGCATTGTGGTTGCATTTCAAGATGAATGGAAAATTACATGTGTATTTGATCCCAGCCAAGACGAAAGGGGAAACAGATATCACTGCACCACAGCCTAGAAGACTAGACAATTGTAGGAGAAGAAAGGCAGTTCAACTCCCATTAGCAGAGCAGAGCCAGTGTGGGGAGAATTCAGCCAAGCAAGAGGTCTGGAAGACAGTTCTTTAAGTTTGAAGAACAACAAGGATTTATTTAGAAGTTACAAAAGGATATGAAAGCTGAGCTTATGGCTGAAATCGGAAGGAGACTAAAACAAACAGCCATCTCTGGAGAGACAAAATGGAGACTAACACTGGAAGAACAAAGAGGGCAGGAGAGCAGCACTTTTATCCACGACCCTAAACACACACACCTCAGTTGTAACTATGAGACACTGCAGCTGAGAGCTGATGCTCCCAGGGTCTTAGCTCCAACAAAAACACCCGACTGAACATTCATGATCAAAGGCTGAGCCATGGATAGCTTGTACATATCCCTGTACACATCCCAGAGCAGTGATTGTCTATGTCTAACATCAGCCCCAGCATATCAGACTTTTTTTTTTTTAAGGGTGTACTTTGGCTAAGGTAACGTTTAAAATACGATACAAAACAGCACACATCTTGCCCGCACCATGGTGTTTTTTGTATACTTTCAGAAAATGTCAGTAATTCAAACAAGAATTGAAGGAAATCATACCACTGTCTCATTTGATTAGCAAACTTGCATCAGAATGTTCCTTTGTGTGGTTCACAATGCAATTTTCATTGTACAAATGCTCTGTTAAGGACCACAAACCTCAGAGCACTGATGGAGAGCATTGCGTCCAACATATCTTCTATATGCCATGGAGCAGGAACACAGGCTTACTTGTCAATTGGAGGGAGAGAAAGAGAGAGAATTTCAAGGCAAAACTGGTAGGAATTTTAAAGACAGTCACTCTAATATCCAGCCATAAGCTTTATTTATGCAGCTAAATAATTTCAGTAATACAACTGTAGAACTGAGAACAGGGGATACTACAAATGTGTTAATATTGGACAATAACAACAAAACATATATCTTCTGTGCAAATGCTGCAAAACTAGATATCCTGTATTTAAGCTATCAGTAGAATACAACAAAATCAGAAAGCATACATTTCCCCATTGGGTCTGCGCCCTTAGAAGCCAGACTAGAGCGTCTATTCCTGCATTTCCTTCTTGGAGTGTGCTGAGATCGAGTTTAGGAATTCGTTTTCCTTTTAGAGTCTTACCGTGGGTAATGATAGGGATGAGAGGTTCTGCTTTGCCAGGCTACTAGGCTGTGTTGCCTCTTTGGCTATCCAGTCTGAGTCTGTATAAATTGCTATAGGGGTTTCTGAGGGTTCAAATTCTAAAATGACATTTACTGCTTCCACCTCTGTGGCTTGAGCAAAGTAGTAGGCTCTTCCCATCTGTTACTCTAATAGTTGAATTGGGATTTGTAGCATTTGACTATGCTATGGCTTAATGTGGGGCATCTGACTCAATTTAGTGGAACCCTGCATACAGCCCACATATAAATTAAGGCAAGGGTCCGGGAAAGCTGACCATGGATAGAGGGCACTCTAGCATGGAGTGGAGGGCACTCAGAAGGGTACAATACATATATTGGTTAGAGCATTAGACTAGACCAGGGAGACCTGAGTTCAAATCTTCATTCAGTCATGAAACTCACTGGGTGGCTCTGGGCCAGTCACTTCTCAGTCTAACTTCCCTCACAGAGCTGCTGTGGGGATAAACACAACTATATACACCACTCTGGGTTCAGCAGGATATAAATGCAAAAAAACCACAAACCTTTTTGGAACAATAATCAAAATTAGCACGACTCTGTTTCATAAATATGAAATGTACTTTCACAAATCACATAATCCTATTGGGTAGGTTACAATGTCCAGAGGAGCGCATTGTACTGCTATCCAACAGACTAATCTAATAGATAAAATATGTACATCTTGGACTATGAGTTCAATTAGTATCAGGTAATGCACCTCTGTTTTGAATTATAAAACTTCGGGGTTATCAGGGAAATATATTTGCTGATGCAAATGAATCAAATAAGTCAGTATCAGTCAAATAACATGGAAGTTTGCTGTGCTGTCGTGTGTTTTTGTGATTACACCAGGCCAGCATGAGTGTATGTTGTCTCTAATTTGCTGGAAGAAGTTTAATATTGCACATTCCCCCCCCCCCCCAGTCTGACAGAGCTGTTTCGTGTGTAACAGCTTGTAGATGATGTGTAACCTAGTAATGTATATGTTCCCAATATGGTAATATGCATGCCTCAGAAATGTATGCATGTACATTCCAACAAAATAGGTTGTCATCTAAGACAAAATATTCTCCTCTTATTTCCAAGCTGCTTTACAGTAGTCATATTTCTGACCACAAACAGTTATGCTAACTTTATGCATTGGTGACTGCTATGTCACAAAATCATATCTGTACAGGATAGGGGTGTGCATAGGCAGAACTAGGGGGCACGTGCCCTAGGCGCCATTGAGGTGGGGGCACCATACCAGTTCCAGCCACCCCCACCCCATTGCCCACCTGCCCAGCCCCAGGGCCCCTCAGCCACTTGCCTCCAGCTCCGGCCTAGGATCGGCGAGGCCTAGGATCGGAGCAGCCTGCAAACTGCCTGAAGCCTGAACTCGGCAGGCCCCAGCAAGCCAGGAAGGAGGCTGGCAGAGCTCCGTGCAGCAGACCCTCCTTGCAGCAGACCAGACCATCCAGCATAGCTTTTGCCAGGTAGGCTGTGAATTCCTTTTTGTGGTTACCCCCATATATAGGGATCTGCTTGCCATAGGGCTTTGATATGGGTGGTGGGGCGGGACTGAGAAGTCTCTGAATATTTAATTTAAAACAGACTTTAAAATGTGCTGGCTTTAAAAACAAAAACTATCTAAAAGGGCCTATAAGTGGCTTGTTTCATGGCAGAAAATTACAAAAACTTCTGTGACAAATATTTATTTATTTATTCATTCATTCATTCATTTATTAATGCACTTATGTTCAAGTTGTTTTGCAACCCAGAAGGTCTGAGTGAGAACTGTGAAGCATGTGTTGTGCTTTTATTTTATTTTATTTTTCTTGTGTGTGAACTGCTCTCCAATAACTTGCAGGGACTTCAGGGTAAATCAGGCCAACATGTGAATGCAGCACCTCCATTCCAGAGGAGATGTGTGTTAAAGGGCTTTAAAAGCCTCGTGTGAAAAACCTCCTGGAATCAAACTTTACTGAATTTGTTCAGAATTCTGAGAAAACAAACATAGGCTCACCCTGCATGGTTGAAAGTCTCCTTTGCTAATCTGCAGTGAGGGGGCCATTTTAATAATTAGCGTTGCTAGTGTGTTCTAGGCATTAAAAGTAGCACAAATATATAGTACTCAATGTATATCACTATATACTGTGAAGTGTGCATGTGTGTATTCAGTGAAATGTATTTCCAGGCAGCATACTTATTTTGAAATACCAGACTTAAATCCTTGGGGGCCTAGGGTGTGTGGAGGCCCTGGACTTTGAGGGGCTGGGGGCCCATTTTAAATTTTCATCTTGGCCCATTCCAACCTTGCTAAGCCCCTGGCGGTGACTACACATGGGTTTCTGCACAACACCTGCACAGGAGAAACTTCCATGTAGAAAATATGTCTCTTGTAAATTGACCCTGAATTTTCCATCCATGACTGGGATATCTAAGAGTTAGAGTCAATAATAAAAGAACAGCACACTGCTTGTGACAGGAAGGGGCAAATTACAATGATTTCTTAGTCTGGCAGGGGCTGGTTTTGGCCCTGGCAGAACTTTGCTGTCTACTCCTGTTGCAAATTCCTCTGTCTAGTATGGCAAACTAATGTATCCTCCTCCCTCTTGGTGTCAAAGTAAGCACTAGTGTGGTGAATGCACATATACCCCATCAGGAGCCAAAAGTCATCATAAGACAAAGGCTGGCAGGAATCATTCACTGGTTTATAGACCCACCACCACCACCACCACCACCACCACCTCCTTCTTCTTCCCCTATTTTGCTAGTGGCTATTTGGGCAGGTGATCCTCTAGGACAAAGTCATGTTTTTTAAAAAAGAATGAGATGAGACAGAGAAAATGACACTTGGAATCCTCGCATAACTCCTGACTGTTGTTCTAAGTCTTTTACAGAGATGGCTCATGTTTTCAGGTTTTGATCAACAACCATGTCTAGATGGTACAGTGTTCCGTTTAACAGGGATTTCCAGATATTGTTGACTACAAGTCCCATCATTCCTGTTTGGACAGGGGCACAATTTCAGTGCTTGCCCTAGGCGCTATTTTCCCTAGTTACGCCTCTGGGGGTGTGTGAGCTGGCTCAATGTCAAGCTGGGCTCGATGTCAAACCAGCTCGGCTCGACAGGTTTTGTGTCAAACCAGACTGGACCCAGTTCAAACCGAGCCATTTCAGAGCTCTACTGGTAAAGGGGAATCCGGTGAGAGCTGGTGGCAGCCAAGGTTTGGGCCTCCCAACACATGTGGAGGCCATTTTAATGACCTCTGTGCATTCACAGAGGTCATTTGCATGACCATGCAAATTGCAAATTGCAGGTGGGGTGTAAGCAAATGTAAAGTGATGCATATTGGGGCAAGAAAAACAACAACCTAACTTCACATACTGTATACGCGGATGGGGTCTGAGCTGTCAGTGACTGACCAGGAGAGAGAGCTTGGGGTCATAGTGGACAGCTCACTGAAAGTGTTGGCAACCATTAAAAAGGCAAATTCCATGCTAGGGATCATTAGGAAGGGGATTGAAAATAAAAATGCTAATATTATAATTCCCTTATACAAATTTATGGTGTGACCAAGTTTGGAGTCCTGTGTACAGTTCATACCTTAAGAAGGATATTGTAGAAGGTGCAGAAGAGGGCAACCAAGATGATCAGGGGCCTGAGCACCTTCCTTATGAGACAAGGCTACAGCGTCTGGGACTTTTTAGTATTGAAAAGAGGCAACTAAGGGGAGACATGATTGAGGCATATAAAATTATGCATGGAATAGAGATTGGAAAGAAAGAAAATTTTCCCCGTTTCTCACAATGCTAATACCAGCAATCATCCCACAAAACTGTAGGAGCGTGCATGAATCAGAATCTGCTATTCAATTTGACCTCAAATTGAATAGAAGATGCCCAAAATGATTTGTCGAAAACAGTCTTTACGAATCACCCCTGATTTTACCTGAATGGCAATTTGAATGCCATTTTGAGGCCAGCTTTGCTGGGAAAACACACCTTAAAATGGCACTTTTCCCAGCAGGGAGCTGGTCTATGAATTGGGATCAGTGGGTAGACCAGCCCTCCACTCTGGTCTTGTCACGTCAGCCCGCCTCAGAGGACAAATTTCCCGGGAAGAAATGGTGCTTCTTTCCAGAGAGAGCTGGTCTGCAAATTGGGATCAGTAGGTAGACCAGCACTCTGAGGCAGGCTGATGCGCTAAGTCCGAATCAGAGGGCTGGTCTACCTGCCGATCCCAGTTCATAGACTAGTTCTCCCTGGAAAGAAGCACAATTTTGAGGCCCCCTTTTTGAGCAAAGTGGGTCTCAAAATGGCATCTGAAGTGGCTCAATCAATTCGGGTCAAATTGTGGGTGATTCTATTCTACCCCAAATCTGCCCCTTTGTTTTCAAGGCAATTCGATTTGGGGTAGAATAATTAAATCAACCCCAATTAGGCCTTAATCAATCCATGGGTGAATCGAATTACCCCTCCCTATGAAATTGATGGCCAGGAAATTCATGGAGGACAGGTCTATCAGTGGCTACTAGTCTGGTGGCTATAGGCCACCTCCAGGCTCAGAGGCAAAATGCCTCTGAATACCATTTGCAGGGGAGCAACAGCAAGAGAGAGGGCATGCCCTAGCCTCTTGCCTGTGGGTTTCTCAGAGGCATCTGATGGGCCACTGTGGGGAACAGGATGCTGGATTAAATAGGCCTTGGGCCTGATCCAGTAGGGCTGTTCTTATGTTCTTATCAGATTTTTGACACAGCGCTCCCTGCTTTTTATTAGCCTACGTGACAGTGTATTGGAAACTTCCTACATTTTTTTTTCTTTTTCTCTCTCTTGAGTAGGCCCTTCACATGCGCTGGAAAGTCTGGGAAATGTCTCGCTGTAACTTCTTGCTTCGCCATATTTATGGCAGCTAAAGTACATGTCCAGTTTAAGCTGATTAAACTGAATGATAGGAAAATGAAATGATGTGAACTATATCCATAAATACAGTCAGACCTGTCAAGTCTTACACTGTTTGTTAAATATAAGCCAGCTTTCCTTGGAGGCTTCAGTATATATTCTGTCCAAGATGCTCCAGTACTCAGCAGAGTCTCATTCATATTTATAATGATTAAACTGAGAGGGCATAATCCACTGGGAAGTTCTCCAGCATAAATCCAATTGAAATGAATGGGAGCTGAGAAAGGCACTGTTGAAACTCCCCCTCATTCCAAGGGGGCTTTTACAATGATATTATATTAGATTGTTATTCTCCACAAATTCCTTCCTAACTTCAGTGTTCAGCAGAAGATTTTATTTTTGTCGTAGCCATATGGAAAATATTAATTTTTTGACCCCCAAAGGGTTATTAAATGACCTCAGCTGCACAGAAAAGGGATGGGGGGGAAATGACTGGAATAATGTAAATATTTTAAAATGTATAGTGTGGATATTTCAAATATTACAGAAGATTTATAACAGACACTTATCTCTCCATATGCTCAAAAGCAGTCATGCAGTAGAAAATCTACCAAGAAGACATTTAAGATATAGATAACAATGCATTTTCTTAATCTCTTCTGGTTGGAAAATATGCAGCACAATACGATTTTATTTTTACCAAGAATAAAAATAAAAACTGGTTTCAAAGAAATATAATGGACATGCTTTCCCCCAATGAAACACTGAGAATAGGAGTTTTGTGAACAGAGTGAGAATTCTGTTTAACCAGCTCCAAAAGCTTCTATCCCCAGGATATTTGAGAATAAAAACTAATTAAATTAAAACAATGAGAGCATGGGCAGAACTACCATTAGACAAGAGGAGACAGTTGTCTGGGGCCCCCACTGTCTGGAGGGCCCCCCCGAGACACCTCACATGACTCCCCATTGCCCCCTGCCCCCTCAGCCACTTGCCTTATTCGCCCTCTCTCCTGCTTGTCCTCCTGGCCCACAATCTAAAGCAGGGGACAAGCTGCTAGGAGCTCCTTTTCTCCCCGTCCCTTAGCTGATCGGCCGGTGGGAGGGGCTTGCAGGGAGGCCTCTGTGTAGGCCTCGCTGAAGCCTGAGCTTGAGTAGGCCATCAGGCCCCAAGAAGGAAGGAGGCTGGCAGCCACCACAGTACTCTGCAGCAGACACTCTGCCCAGGCCAGACAGCTCAGCCTTTGCCAGGTAGAATGTGAATTCCTTTTTGTGGTTACCCCCCCGCCCCCGATATATAGGGATCTGCTTGCCATAGGGCTTCGATATGGGTGGGGGGAGAGACTGAGAAGTCTCTGAATGTTTAATTTAAAACAGATTGGAAAATTTGCTGTCTTTAAAAAAAACTATCTAAAAAGTCCTATAAGTGGCTTGTTTCATGGCAGCAAATTACAAAAACTTCTGGAACAAATATATTTTATTTATTTATTTATTTATTCATTCATTCATTCATTCTTCATGCATTCATTCATAAATGCACTTATGTTCAAGTTGTTTTGCAACCCAGAAGGTCTGAGTGAGAACTGTGAAGCATGTGTTGTGCTTTTATTTTACTTTATTTTTCTTGTGTGTGAACTGCTCCCCAATAACTTGCAGGGACTTCAGGGTAAATCTGGCCAACATGTGAATGCAGCACCTCCATTCCAGAGGAAATGTGTGTTAAAGGGTTTTAAAAGCCCCTTGTGAAAAACCTCCTGGAATCAAACTTTACTGAATTTGTTCAGAATTCTGAGAAAAGATACACAGGCTCATCCTGTATGGTTGAAAGTCTCCTTTGATAATCTGCAGCGAGGGGCCCATTTTAATCATTAGTGTTTCTAGTGTGTTCTAGGCATTAAAAGTAGCACAAATATATAGTACTCAATGTATCCTATATAATAAAACCCTAAGTGAGTGTCTGTGGCTTTGGAATGTTGGCGTCTGCATCCCTGTCTCTCTGGGCTGTTCTGGGCCTGCGCAAAGCACAGGCCCAGAACAGCCCATGGGAGACAGGACCGCTGACACCAATGTTCAAATACTATGTTGGCCAAAATTGCCCTTAACCCGCCCGCCCTCCCAGCTGCCCGAGTCCTCCTCTCCCGGCCCCACGGGCGAAATTGCTGCTGTGCCCGCCAATCGCTCACCCGTCCGCCCTCCCTCCCTCCCTCCCAACTGCCGAGTTCTTACGCTGAAATTGCTGCTGCGGCCGCCGCCGCCGCCTACCACCCTCCCAACTGGGACCACCCTCCCAACCGCCGACCACCCTCTCAACTGCCGAGGATGCCAAAGCGCCAGTTCGGACAGAGCCTTTGCACAGAGAGGAGCTCTGTTTGCGAGCTCCTCTCTCCCTATCAAATTAAACACTTTCATTGCCCAACTGACTCGGGCCGGGGATGAGGAGGACTCGGAAGTTGGGAGGGCGGGCAGCGGTGGTGGTAGCCAGCCAGCAGCTCTGTGGGAAAAGCCTCTCCTTGGGCTTTGTCAGGTATGCTACTTTTCTTGCACCTGAGCTGGCTTTGTTTTGTAAACAAACATTAAAATGTATTTGAGAGGAAAACAATGTCCCCCCCCCCCAAAAAAACCCCAACTTTCTGTAGCTTTGGTGCTGTTGTAATAAAAGCTCTGCTCTTTGCAACTGATGTTTCTCATCTTGCATGGTAAAGGCATGCAGTGCAGGGTGTGATGAGCTGGAACAAATGGCATGAAAGCCAAAAATGGTTTAGGGGTTACAGTGTTGCACAGGGGAACCTGCTTCAAATTCTTGCTCAGTCCTGCTGCTCACTTGATGGCCAAAGATCTGTCACTGTCTTTCATACCAGCCTACCTTGCAGGAATGTTGTGAGGATAAAAAGAAAGGGCCTGTATATGCTGCCTTGAGCTTACATGGTTCTTAGGTTGTGAAGATAACTATCTTGAAATAATTGATACGGGAGAGGGAAGGGTAAATTAAAAAAGAGTGGAGGAAGGAAAAGACAGAAAGCAAGAGAGAGAGAGAAAGAGACAGACAGACAAACAGAAAGACAGACAGACAGAGAGAGAGAAAACAAGGAGTGAGGAAGGGAGACAGAACAATAGATAAAAGAAAAGAAATAAAGAAGGAATAAGAGAGAAGAGAGAGAAGGGGGGAAATAAACAAAGAGGGGAGAAAGGAAAACAGGAGAGATAGAAGTAAAGAACAAAGGGGGGGGGGAACGGCCCCACAGAGCACGCCCATTAGAGAAACAAAAGAGGGAAAGAGAAAGAAAAGAATATTTTTTTAAAAAAGGAATAGAGAGAGAGGGAAAAGAAGATCGAGAAAAGGAAGGAAAGGAGAGAAAGGAAGACAAACAGAAAGAAAAAAGAAAACCCCCCCCCAAAAAAGGCCAAGAGAAAGGAAGAAGGAATAAAGAAAAGAAAAAAAACCTAGCGCCCGTTATTATAACGGGCTTAAAATTACTAGTATCACTATATATTGTGAAGTGTGCATGTTTGTATTTAGTGAAATGTATTTCCAGGCAGCATACTTATTTTGAAGTATCAGACTTAAATTCTTGGGAGCCTGGGGTGTGTGGAGGCCCTGGACTTGGGGGGGGTATTTTAAAATCTCGTCTCTGGGCCCTCTCCAACCTTGCTATACCCCTGCATCGAACTCTTCAATAGCTCTGTATATGAAGTAGGCATGTGCACAAATCAATTTTTTCAATTTGATTGGTCCCCGAATTGAATCACCCCCAATTTGTTTTGGGCCCAAATCTCCCCTCCCCAAATCACCCCAGATTCAATTTGTACCTGCATTTTCAAAATCTGAATCAGTTCAGATTTTTAAAAGGGTCCTGGGGCCAAAAGAGTGAGGTGGGTGGCAGTGCCCAATGAGTGGAAGCTACCACCCAAATTTCAAAGAAATGGGCAAATGGGTGATTTTTAAAGAATTTTTGAAGTTTACGAGTCTTTAAGCTTTCCCCCACAGGGAATAATGGGGATTTCAGCAGCCTTAGTTATAACTCCCGAGGGGGGGAGCACCAGGGGGGCCCAGAGCAGGTTGTGGTGGGTGGTAGTGCCCAATGGGTGCAAAGAAGCTACCACCCAGATTTCAAACAAATTGGGCAAAGGGGTGATTTTTAAAGAATTTCTGAAGTGTGCGTGTCTTAAGCTTTTCCCCATAGGGAATAATGGGGATTTCAGCAGCCCCATAACTCCACTTGGGGGGCACCAGGGTGGCCTGGAGCAGATTGTGGTGTAGTGCACTTAGGATGCCAACTCACCCCTAAAACCACAAGCCAGGCTAGCATGCAGCAGGGGCAGACAGGCTGGGTGGCAAGGCAAGGCAATAGGCAAGTCAAGTCAAAGCAAAGCTCTCTCTCTCCTCCCACGAGGCAGAAAGGCAGAATGGTGGCTGCTGCCTCTTTAAATCTATTCAAAAATCCCTCCTTGAACTCCCCACACCCTTGCCTGTTCTTTGACCCTTCCCCTTGCCAGTGTGGGGTCAGTCAGGAGTAACAAGAGCCAAAAGAGCCAGTCTGGAACCAGGAGGGCACTGCCAGCAAATCAGTCCATGCTTTCGTTCACCAGTCTGAAGCTTGGAAGGGTGAGAAATTCAAAATGATGTCAAAGCACCAAATGGAGACTGCACGGAGATCTCCACAAAATGGAGGTCCGAAACAACAAAACATTCAGCTCTGAAATTTGGGCGATTTGTTTTGGACCCGAATCTGGCCAGGCTAGCAGAGGGGTAATTTGTTTTGTATACAAATTGCCTGAAGCAGGTAGATTCGGGTACAAATCATTCCGTACCTGAATCGTACTGGACATCCCTATTGGCTATCTATATTAACCTTATAGGGGAAAAATTGGGAACACATGAAAAATCTGCCACTTGTCATATTTTTAGAAACCAAATGTTTAGCTTTTAGTGTTCATAGCTTGCAATATTCCCCCTTTATGGCCTACATCCCAGTAGGCTTATGTGCTCACCAAGCTCTCTGTGTGTGTGTGTGTGTGTGTGTGTGTGTGTGTGTGTGTGTTTTTCCGGACCAATAGGAAAGAAATTGGGTACAGTTGTAGGGACACATAGGGACACCTCGCCGGCGTAGTTTGTGATATCAACCATCCCAATTCAAGATGGCAGATGCGTAAATGTTTGAGGTGCAAGTGACTAACTTGTGAACTGCCCCATGTGGTATAAAGATATGATAAATCAATACAATATTTTTTAATTTGGATTTTAAACTTGTGGTTCGCAATGCTTTGGGGAAACTGCCTGCTTTCTAAGCAAGCCTCACTGGGGTTTTTTCAAACTCTTTGTTCTCTTCCTGGCATCACCCTCTATGACATCACCTAACTGTCCTCTTAACTGTCAACTGCTCAGAAGTTTGCTGGGAGTCAGTTTCTGCTGTTTCTGAAGCAGTTTCCAGCCTTGAATGGGAGAGTGGATCTGGGAGAGTGGCTGCTTCCTCTCTTCTCTGCTTTCCTCTGCCAGGGTTAGCAGAAGGTTTATTTTCCAGATGCAGTTAAAGGCTTCAAGGACCCCAACGGGCAACTCCTGGGCACCTTCAGCATCCTACCAGGGGAGTCGTAGTCATCATGATGGAAGGGCCTTCTCTTCTGTGCTGTGGCCCACTTCATCAAGTGGTGAGTTTCATGGGAGTCCTGCCCTCCCTCTGTTCCCTTTGGAGGAGACTAAGGGGGTTTCTATTAAAAAACTACTTTATCTGCTAATAGCTGGACCTCTGTTAACTGGGCCAAGAGATGCCTTTTAACATGGAGACTCTTCCATTGGGCACCTGGAGAGCAATTGTCCCTATTCAGTCCAGCACAGTGGCTCTTCCAGGATCTCCCTTGTGTCAGAATCAGCACTGCTGAATGGGCAAAGAGGTACCTTTGTGGGTAGTTCTCATATTTAGTTGGGGGGTGGGGGTGGAGGCAGGAGCAAGTGTCCCTATTCAGCACCTTGGCTGTTGATGGTGTCGTGTGTGTGTGCGCATGCTTGTGAGTCCTTTAAAGGTAAAGTGTGCCGTCTTTGCTAGAATACCAGAGGGATTGACCATTGCCATCTCCTGCGCAGTATGAGAGGATGCCTTTCAACATCTTCCTATATCGCTGCTGCCCGATCTAGGTGTTCTCCATAGTCTGGGAAACATACATAACCTTATAGGAAAAAAATTGGGAACACATGAAAAATCTGCCACTTGTCATATTTTTAGAAACCAAATGTTTAGCTTTTAGTGTTCATAGCTTGCAAGATTCCCCCTTTTGGGCCTACATTCCAGTAGGCTTATGTGCTCACCCAGCTCTGTGTGTGTGTGTGTGTGTGTGTGTGTGTGTGTGTGTGTGTGTGTGCGCGTGTCTGTGTGTTTCTGGACCAATAGGAAAGAAATTGGGTACAGTTGTAGGGACACATAAGGACAACTCGCCAGCATAGTTTGTGATATCAACCATCCCAATTCAAGATGGCAGATGCGTGAATGTTTGAGGTGCAAGTGGCTAACTTGTGAACTGCCCCATGTGGTATAAAGATATGATAAATCAATACAATATTTTTTAATTTGGATTTTAAACTTGCGGTTCGCAATGCTTTGGGGAAACTGCCTACTTTCTAAGCAAGCCTCACTGGGGGTTTTTCAAATTCTTTGTTCTCTTTCTGGCATCACCCTCTATGACATCACCTAACTGTCCTCTTAACTGTCAACTGCTCAGAAGTTTCCTGGGAGTCAATTTCTACTGTTTCTGAAGCAGTTTCCAGCCTTGAATGGGAGAGTGGATCTGGGAGAGTGGCTGCTTCCTCTCTTCTCTGCTTCCCTCTGCCAGGGTTAGCAGAAGGTCTATTTTCCAGATGCAGTTAAAGGCTTCAAGGACCCCAACGGGCAACTCCTGGGCACCTTCAGCATCCTGCCAGGGGAGTCGTGGTCATCATGATGGAAAGGCCTTCTCTTCTGTGCTGTGGCCCACTTCATCAAGTGGTGAGTTTCAAGGGAGTCCTGCCCTAGCCTCTGTTCCCTTTGGAGGAGACTAAGGGGGTTTCTATAAAAAAAACTACTTTATCTGCTAATAGCTGGACCTCTGGGCCAAGAGATGCCTTTTAACATGGAGGCTGTTCTATTGGGCACCTGGAGAGCAACTGTCCCTATTCAGTCCAGCACAGTGGCCCTTCCAGGGTCTCCCTTGTGTCAGAATCAGCACTGCTGAATGGGCAAAGAGGTACCTTTGTGGGTAGTTCTCATATTTAGTGGGGGGGTGGGGGTGGAGCCAGGAGCAAGTGTCCCTATTCAGCACCTTGGCTGTTGATGGTGTCGTGTGTGTGTGCGCGTGCTTGTGAGTCCTTTAAAGGTAAAGTGTGCCGTCTTTGCTAGAATACCAGAGGGATTTACCATTGCCATCTCCTGCGCAGTATGAGAGGACGTCTTTCAACATCTTCCTATATCGCTGCTGCCTGATCTAGGTGTTCTCCATAGTCTGGGAAACATACCAGCGGGGATTTCAACTGGCAACCTTTGGCTTGTCCTTTGGAGACAAGGAAATCTCTTCAGGCATCCTTGTGACACAGAAGGACTTCACCCTTGCCCACTGAGCAAAGCACCACTTTGTAAAGTGGTGACTCTCTTCTATTTAGCAGGATGGGGAGCAACTGTCCCCTAATCAACCCAGCCTAGCATCCTTCTGGGGCTACTGCTGGTCTCTCTGCTGTGCTGCTGCACAGTCTGTGTCCCAATTCTCTTTGGGGTAGGGAACTCTCTTCTCATTCCTTTGGCAATGTAAATCACATTGAGAATCCCTTTTGGCTGAAATTAGCATATCCACATTTGTCATATTTGTGGATCGTGAGTGTGACTGGAAAGAGTTACAAAGTCACACAGTCCCTCTTCCCTGCTCGTGTGCCAGGCTGCACATTGCCCAGACCTGGGTACTGTGGGTTAACTGCTTACACAACTGGATGTATCTGTTTTTTCCTTATATCCATAGAAAAAAGGCACCAGAACAGGACCATGAAAGATTTGGGGGACAAGTGGTGTTTCCTTTGATCTATCTGGTGTAAGGTCAAGATGCGTAAAGATAAAGCAGGATCTAGCAAGGAAACAGCGGACTTTGAAAGAAGGTATAGTAGTCAAGAAGAGAAGAGGTGTATCTGGGGAGGGGAGGGGAGGGGGTAGAAGAAAAAGAGAACCTCATGGGGCAACAGAAGGGAAACGGCGTAGCTGGGCTGTGGGGTGGATGACATGAGAAGAAAGGCCTACTGGGCAGGAACAGTCACTGAGGGCTCAAGAGCAACCAAGCCAACACGGACACTTGCTAAGGAGGGATCCTTACAGCTTCCTCCAGAAGTGCTCTTACCCCTGGACTTTGGGGCCGAAGTCCAGGGCCTATTAATTCGATTTCTATACCGCCCTTCCAAAAATGGCTCAGGGCGGTTTACACAGAGAAATAACAAATAAGATAAATAAAATGGATCCCTGTCCCCAAAGGGCTCACAATCTTTAAAAAACCCCATTAGATAGTAGGCTTGAGCCCGAAACATTTCGGCGGCCATTGAAAAGGCCGCCGAAACGTTTCGGGTGGTGGGGGCGATTCGGCGTTTCGGCGCTGGCGGGGGTAGGGCTTTAAGGGCGGGGGAGAGTGTACTCACCCCCCCCGCCGCATTTCCCCCGCCGGCGCTCTCGGAATTAGAAGCCCCTCGGGACGGCAGCGTTCCTCCCTGCCGTCCCGTTACCCCCGTCGGCCGGAAGTGGCCGGAAGTCCCGTTCGCGCGTGTGCCCGTCATGCGCGCGTGCGTACGGCCGCGCGCGCGCGCACGACGGGCGCACGCGCGAACGGGACTTCCGGCCACTTCCGGCCGACGGGGGCAACGGGACGGCAGGGAGGAACGCTGCCGTCCCGAGGGGCTTCTAATTCCGAGAGCGCCGGCGGGGGAAATGCGGCGAGGGGGGGTGAGTACACTCTCCCCCGCCCTTAAAGCCCTACCCCCGCCGTGCCGAACAACCTTTTGTGCACATCCCTATTAGATAGACACCAGCAACAGTCACTGGAAGTATTGTGCTGGGGGTAGATAGGGCCAGTTACTCTCCCCCTGCTAAATAAAGAGAATCACCACGGTAAGAGGTGCCTCTTTGCCAAGTTAGCAGGGGTGAGTCTTTAGTCTGTCTTGGATGGAGTGGTCACCCGGCAGAGCATGATGATGCTTAATTTGCAGGGGAGGGGAGCCCCCAAAGGTCTTTAGGTCCTGGCTCCAACGTTACCTAGGCGCACCTCTGGCTTCCTCAGAAAAACCACAGACAGACATTTTCTCTGAGAAGAAAGGAGAACCCCTCCTTCCTCCTGCTGCAGCCTCCTGTCTTCCCTGATTTGCCGGAAAAGGTGCCATTCAAGATATTCTGTCGTCTGATTGTTTGGGGACCACCTGACTCAGCGTCTTCTGCTTGAGTCTGTCTGGCCAGGATCTCCAGGCGGCACTTGGGCAGAGCAGACACTGGCACCTAACAGCTAGCCGGGAGGGTAGTTGGCCACCCATCACCAAAGACTAAAAGACAAAGCTTGCAAAATAAATCAGTCAATCCAGGAGACACCTGGGGAAAAGAGAGAGCCTGGCAGGTTGGGCAGCCGCAGCCTACAAAAACAAAAACTACCCAGGCACACAGCAGCAGACAGCAAAGCACAGTTTGGGGCCACCAGAGGGGAAGTGGGAAGTGGGGGTGGATCTCAGCATCCCAGCTATCAAAGGCACCGAAGGCTGTTACAAGTCAGAAGGGTGGGGGAAAGACACAAATATGCAGAATTAAACCCACAGCAGCAGCCAGTTAAACCCACTACCACTAGGGCTGCTGGTACCATTTTAAAAATAATAGAACAATAAGCAGTTGGCAAGGAAAATAAAAAGACAGTAAGCCAGACACTGGCACAGTCTCTCTGCCACCACTCTCTGCTCTGCTGCAGGCTCCCTCCTTCGATATCCTCTAAAAGAGTGTGGCTCTCTCTGTCGAGCAGCCCCTTAAATACGCTTTGAAACTCCCTGCTTTTGGCTTCCCCTTCCTCCACCCTCCCTGCAAACATTGGGGGCACAACAACACTTGATTTTGTATGATGACAAGCCAACCAAGGAACAAGGAGATCACAAGCCAATTGGAAGGTAACGCCAGAAAAACAATCAGCAAGGGAAAAACACTAAAACAGCCCTCCAAAATGGCACCCACAATCACCACTCAAAACAGCAAACCAGTTTGCTGCAAAACCAGTTGGTTCTGGGTTGATCTAGAAGAAGACCCCTTTTTGTACGGTGTTGTGTGGTGAGATTGTATTGCTTGAAATGCCCCGTTTTGCAGGGAACCATTTAACGGGCAAGTCGTTCTGCACATCCCTAGTTAAAACTGAAAGCCATTAAGAAAATAAGTCATTTAAATAGCAGGTCTGCGAATGTAATGCTGACAGTGGTGAGTGAGAGTCCTAGAAAGAGGGACAGTTTTCCAAGTGTCTGTAAGTACTGTAGTCCTTGTCTGCTTCATCATTTCAACTGATATGTTAAATTGTCTAAGTCTGTTCCTAACTGGTTGCTGTTTTATTTTGCTATTTGGTTTTATCTGAGAAACTGCTTAGATTTGTTTCATAAATAGTACCTAGATGTAATCAAAAGCTTTCTCTGTTTTGTCATTTTCCTTCATGTATGCCAGAAGGACCAGGCGGGCCATATACTGCTTCCCTACCCTGAGGAAAATCCCATTATCCACTTCCAAATGAAATTGGCACCACTGAATAGGACTAGATCAGAAATAAGAAGGGTCCATTTACTAACTTTGGTATTTCAGGAGGACCACCCCACTTCTGCCAGCGGCCCCGAGACACTTGCATAACCCCCTTCTGTAGCCGGCCCTGGGACAGTCCCGCATCCCCCCTTCTGCAGCCGTCCCCGGGACAGACCTGCACCCCCCTTCTGCAGCCGGCCCCGGGACTGTCCCGCACCCCCCTTCTGCAGCCGGCCCCGGGACTGTCCCGCACCCCCCTTCTGCAGCCGGCCCCGGGACTGTCCCGTACCCCCCTTCTGCAGCCGGCCCCGGGACTGTCCCGCACCCCCCTTCTGCAGCCGGCCCCGGGACACTCCCGCACTCCCCCTTCTGCAGCCGTCTCCGGGACACTCCCGCACTCCCCCTTCTGCAGCCGTCTCCCGGACACTCCCGCACCCCCCTTCTGCAGCCGGCCCCGGGACAGACCCGCACCCCCCTTCTGCAGCCGGCCCCGGGACTGTCCCGCACCCCCCTTCTGCAGCCGGCCCCGGGACAGTCCCGTACCCCCCTTCTGCAGCCGGCCCCGGGACAGTCCCGTACCCCCCTTCTGCAGCCGGCCCCGGGACAGTCCCGCACCCCCCTTCTGCAGCCGGCCCCGGGACAGTCCCGCACCCCCCTTCTGCAGCCGGCCCCGGGACAGTCCCGCACCCCCCTTCTGCAGCCGGCCCCGGGACAGTCCCGCACCCCCCTTCTGCAGCCGGCCCCGGGACTGTCCCGCACCCCCCTTCTGCAGCCGGCCCCGGGACTGTCCCGCACCCCCCTTCTGCAGCCGGCCCCGGGACTGTCCCGCACCCCCCTTCTGCAGCCGGCCCCGGGACTGTCCCGCACCCCCCTTCTGCAGCCGGCCCCGGGACTGTCCCGCACCCCCCTTCTGCAGCCGTCTCCGGGACACTCCCGCACTCCCCCTTCTGCAGCCGTCTCCGGGACACTCCCGCACTCCCCCTTCTGCAGCCATCTCCCGGACACTCCCGCACTCCCCCTTCTGCAGCCGTCTCCCGGACACTCCCGCACCCCTCCCTTCTGGAGCCGGCCCTGGGACACTCCCGCACCCCCTTCTGAAGATGGCCACAATTCAGTCCTGCCCCCCCCCCCATGATTTCCCTCAGGGTAGGGATTAAAATGCTGGCCAAGAAACGAGAACTCCTGCAGAAGTTACTACAGCCAGTAAAGGCAAGGGATATGCAGAATCCCAGGAGGATGGGGCAGCTCTAGATGGAACATATGCAGTCGGTGACCCAGGAGTGGAAAATGCTGTTGAGATTAACGCTGTCTTACCGAAGGACCCACCTCACGGCTGAATCAAGGTTATAGTCAGTATCAGTTACTGGTTTTGTATTTTTGTTTTTGAACTGCTTGTTTCCTTTCCCCGTATTTCCCAATTTGGGTGCAAAGACATGGTGAACCCAATTTGGGGATGGATCCTCAGAAGTCTTGGATGTGGGTGTGTCTGGGGAGTAAAGGGGCTATGCAGAAGGGATTGGCTGCATCCAAGTTCCAATTCTGTGGAGGGCTGGAGAAGACAAGAGTTGGACCAAGCCAGGATGGGTGGGGAGCTTGAGAGGAGAGTGGGGCAGTGGAGGTGGGGCAGCCCTACTGGACTCCATGGGACACTGGTGTGCTGCCCTCCTCTGCTTCCATTTATATATAAGGTGTGGGGGGGTTAAGCTGATGATAAGCCTTTTATTTCATATATTTAAAAATGTTTCTACCTTTTATATTCAAACTGCAATTTGTTAAGACACCCCGGGCTGGTGTGCAGCCCATCGGATCCCTAGCAGGGAGCAGTGCATTCTTGTAATTAATTTCAGTAGATCCCAGTTATTAATTCCAAAGTGGGGCTTCCCCCCAGTTTCTGGGAAGATAAAGCACCCCATCCAGTGACAGCACAAACACCTTTCCACTGCCGGGCACTTTCCAGATTACAGTTACAACCACCGTAAAATGCTTCAGCCTGGTGGGATCGAATTGACAACGTAATGAAAGGGTGTGGTGCAAGTCCACCAGCAGGGGGAGAAGTATTTTCCAGTTTGCCCCAAATGCCCTAAAATGGAAAAATACAGCAATCTTTTTACAATGTTGCAGGAGTGTAACAAAGCCATAAAAACCAAAAGAAGGCATTGGAAATGTGAATGGCACCTTGCTGACAGTGCAGGGACTGCAGTGTCAATACGTCGGCAATAGGAAAGCACTCTTTACAGATCTGTAGTGACATTATGGTAAGGGTTAATCTGGAAAGCGCCCAGGCTGACCTGCGCAACTAACTCCTTGCAGCTGAGCAAGCTTGAGTGAGTCTTGAGTGTTTTCTTATCGGAAGCACATAGCTAAATCTCCAAACAGAAATACTACCCGCCGGGCAAAAGAAGGGGAGGGGAAGGAAAGAAGGAATAAAGACAAACCCTAGTGCCTCCAACAGCAGCGGGGTTGATGGGAGTTGTAGCCCAACAACAGCTAAAGTTTGGCCACCCCTGCAATAATTAATATAGTCTGCTGGTGCAGAACCCAATGTGTTTATTCAGAAAACCCAACACATTTTGGGCAGCAGCTCTTTGGTAGGGGGCTGGATAAAGACATCAACATGAAACCAAGGTAGTTGAAACTGAGGGTCATTGAGAAAATGACAATTAAGTCGTAGCAGGTCTGCCAACCTGAAGCTCACACTTGTTATCTTTTTCTTCTTTCTCCATCCTAGCAGCAAAGAAGCCCTTCCCAGAATCCCTCTCGGCATTGTTATTGAGACAAACGAAGAGGGCAATCTCAGCCAGGTCAATACACCTCAACACTGTGACAAATCTCCCCTCTGGGTGGATGGAATTGTGGGCCCTAGACAAGGCAGGAAGAGTTTGAGGAGAGCGAGCCCACACCAGATTCCCACTCCCTTTATGGCTAGGTTCCCCAAAGCCTCAAGTCCATTCAAGATGTTGGTAGAAGACCCCCCCACCACCAAAGGTTTCTTCTGTGTGGAAGGGAGGATAGTTCTCCATACAGAGGATTTTTGCCTTCACCTCTGAGGCAAAAATCACCCCCTTCTTATCACGGAGGCATTGTTGCATCACAAAGCTTCACCCCAGGCGTGAAAGCCACACCTTAGTTCACAGAATCCTTTTCAAACTAGTTTCTAAAGTTGTGGCCTGAGTTTGCAACCCTTTCCTCTGCCCCATCTCTTGATTCTGAGCCTGGGTGCAAGACCACACCTTCTCCTAGCACTGCATGCAGTGTGGCGGGTGCTGGTTTTGCATCCATTCCTGGCAAGGTATAAGAAACAAGCCTGGAAAACGCAATGGACCATGCTGTGACTGCATCCTCAGTAGGGCTGTTCCTGGATCGGCATGTCTGAACCGGATGAATCGTTTTGGTGCCCCTCTAATGAGGCGCTGAAATGATTTGAGCACATCCCTTATCCTCAGTCCATAGGGCCATCCAGGGGGATGAGGGCATGCTAATAAAAGCAACCCCCAACCTCTGCTGGTTTTCTGCAGGAACATCTTGGCATCCGCTCACACACACCCCTGGGCGACAGTGTGGGATTAGCTGGCCGCCTTTTTGGGGCCGAGTAGGAATTTTTCCCATCCACCCAGATTGGCCTGGAGGTGGCTGGTTTTTTGCCTACTCTGCACTGTTGCACTGGAAGGGGTTTCTGATCTGGCCCATGTTAGGAGCGGTGCCTTTAAATAGAGTAGCCCCATGGTCACCAGCACCATGATGGCAGGTCAGAGGAAGGGATATGGTGCTGCACCCTAGGGGTGGCCGCTGCATTGTGGCTTGGCTACACTGCATCTCTTTGTTGAACCTAGGTTAATAAAGTTATTGCCCTAGTTTTAACCCATTTCCTGTGTCGTGTCATTTATTTGGGGCTATGGGTGCCAAGGAACTTCATGACAGAACTCTTGCAAGATGTTCACAAGTAGCCCGGAGTAGGATCTCTAGGGCCGCAAGGACAAGCTTTGCAAAGAGGCAGGAACCACAAATCCAAGAGAAGCAGGATTGCTCATTCTGCCCTAGCAGCACTCTGGGAGCCAGCCCTACCCTCCAAATCCTCCAAACGGGAGGCTGGTTCATACACTCACACAATCCATGCAGTGGCAAAGCTCTGCATCCAGGCTGCAAGTTGAAGATGGGTTTAAAAATAATAATAATTTTAAGGAAACTCTCTGGGTGTGGAAACCTAGCATGTTGGGGAGAAGGCTCCAACACAGGTGTGCAGACAGAGGGAAAGCTTGAGGAGCTTTTAAACTCATTCATTTATTTTGTGAGTGGATATGGGTTGTTAGGTTTGGCGGCAGTGGGGGGGGGTGTACAGTAAAATGTGGGGGAAACTCCTCAATTGGCTGGGGTGATGTGTACCCTTGGTTCAATGGAACCCTTTCCCTAAATTGCTATCTTTCTATGTGTGGTGACCTTTTGGGGGGGTGGATCGCACAAATCACACACCTGAAGCTTGAAGTGACACAGTCCCGGGAAGTGTAACTGCCTGGTTTTGCTGAATGTTTAAATGGGCAAATCTTATCAGAAGACTTCAGTCTGTGAGCACTGCAGAAAGAAAAGATCTGGCGATCACTAGTAGGAGCCAGCATGACGAATGTGTCAAGAACAAGTCATGCCAGAGTCACCTCCCCTCCTTCTTCAATGGAGTTCCTAGTTTCGTAGAGCATGGAGATGCTGCAGCCATTGCTGTGTGCCTTGATTTCTACCTCATGTTTGACACAGCTCTCACAATATCCTTTTGGACTTCTGTGGACGATGTGGCCAAAACCTCCATTTTGTTGTGTGTGTGCTTGTTCCTCCTTTTGAGATGTTTAAAATGGCTGCCTGTCCCCCATTTTGTGTTAGAGTTCCTTAGACAAAAGGTAAAGCAGCCTTGGCCTTTGATCCATCTCAGGTTTGTATTTTTCTGTCTAGAGGTCATTCTATTCCATCCAGTTTGTATTTGCCATGATTGGCTAATCTAGAGGAGGTGGGCAAAATTTGGGGGATCAGAAAGGGGAGCCGTTGAATCACAAAGAGCCTTTGAGATTCTATTAGGGCCAGCATAGAGTAAAGGATAATCACGGCATTCGCTTACCACATTGTCATTTTTCTCCTTGCTCTTATGGTTATTGTTCTTAAAACACTGCGAATGCTATTGTTTGAACTGTCCCCCCCCCCACTTTCAAGTAAAAACTTCACCTTTGATTCTGTTCTTGTGTACTCTGTATTCCTTAGATGCCACAACACCCTACCTAGTGAGAGAGAGATGGAGGATCAGTTTAGTGCAGACAGCCAGGAAAAACAAACCATTCCAACTGGTAGCAGCGGTAAAGCTGATCAGATCATGGGGCTGGTTGCAAAGTTTAAGTAGCCACTCTCCTTGCTTCTCTGCTGATGCACAGAGAGGTTGGAAGAAGCAGCCCAAGAGGCAAGAGTGGATGGAGTAGCCTGTGCCTCTCACGCCACTTCTTTCCATCTCCCCACACACCAACTGAGAAGCAGGAAGAGTGGCTTTAAAAACTGTATACCATTTAGCCGAGGGGTGGTGGTGGTTGGGGTAGAAAACTGCGAATAACCTAAACTTCTCCCCACCACGATCACTAAACCGGTATACAGTTTATACCGTGAATGGGTGAAACTGCTGACCGAGGGCCAATTTTATATGTCATAGACTGTTTTAGAAATGTGCTTGCAAAAGGGAGCTAAAAGGGCAGTTGGATATTTGTAATGAAATTTTCAACTTCAAACTTTATTCATTTCGTTGAATAATTACTAAACACATAGTGTGTGTGTGTGTGTGTGTGTGTGTGTGTGTGTGTGTGTGTGTGTGTGTAAGATGACTGCCTGTCCCCCATCTCATGTTAGAGTTGCTTGAGTCCTCATACTAAAGGCTAAGCAACCTTGGCCTTTTATCCAGCTGAGATTTGTTTTTTTCTGTCTGGGGGTCACTATTTTTCATCTGGTTTGTGTTTGCCCTGACTGGAAGCACATGCTATTCATGTAAAAATAAATCAATCTATATAAGCCACAGGTAAAGCAGACACCAGCTACAAAAGTGGAGAACGAATGCATCCTGAAGCTACAAGGGCAGCTCTGCCAGCCTATTTCAAAAATGCATACATACACAATAGAACATTCACAGGGTTTCCAATGATGCTTGCTGCAGCTATGAACTCTTTCCTATAACTTAGAGGACACCATGGGAAGCAAAGATGCATGGGGACACCCTCCCCCTACTCCATGCCTGCTGAACAGATGGGTAACACTCTCTGCCCGCCGTGGGTGTCCACCACTTAGTCTGGGTGTTCGTCCTAGCAAGCAACAATTGTTATAAAAAATTAAGATCATTCCCTTAATCCTTGCCCAATATTAATGTTACAGAGGGACATATTAATGTTACAGATACTGGCCACAATCCAGAGAAATGCCTGTTTCACTCTCTACTTAGCAAATGGGTTTTAAAAATCATTTTGCTTCCTGCAGAATCCTGAATCCATGCCTTCTCTACAAAAACAACACTGAGCACCATAATGCTTCAAGAGGTGGGGGGTGGGGGAGACTGATGAAGGAAAAACAGGTTTTGACTGGTCCTGGCTTGTGCAGGTCAAAAGTTGGTAATAAATGGAAGTACTGTCAGGAATGTGATAACCATATTGGGGTTATTCCTTTTGCACATGGTTAATATGCTGCTGTATTCACTGAAACTGTGAACTAGTTCTCTGATTGGCCCCTGATGCTATGCTCTGTGATTGGACTAAACTACCTCTCTTGAGGTGGTTTTGCCAAATGACATCAGTATTACCATATTTACTTTGTAGCTTTCTTTTCCGGTGTGACTCCATTGAGAGAGCTCCCGACGTGCCATTAACAAATAAAGTTCTTCTCTGAATTTTCTCTGAATTTAAACTCTCTCAAATGGTATAAAGGCCTCCACTCATTCAACTGATATCTAGCGGATTTTCCCCACTTCAGCACCCACATGGAAAGCCACTTCTGCAATTATTTGAAAAGCAGTTTCATATGCCCTAAACAAATCCATTCATATGCCCTAAAAGTACTTTCTGTCTTCTTATGCCAGTTTCGAACCTAATCCTTCCAGTCTTACAGCTTAGGAGCAGGAGCTACTGACTGCTTGCTGCTAGAGGAGACACTTGGCCTAGCGCTGTTGCCAGCAGAGGTTTGGACCCCTGGGTGCCGCAGCCACAGGTGTAATAGCAGACCTGACATGCTGAAGTGCTTAGGGTCCTTGCCCCTTCTAACAAGTGCCTTGCAGTGGGTGCAGGCAGCACGGCTGGGATCACCAGGGCAAAGCTCAAAGTGATCCCATACCACGCTGCTGGACTCTCCTGTGACACAGAGCCACTTGGGTGGTGGCGCTTCGGCTGGTTCCTTCTGGGGCATGCCACCACCACTGCCCTCAGAGCTGGCCTGGGAAGTCCCAGGGACGGGAAACACAGGGTTTTCCTCCTGGGCCTCCTCAGATGCAACCTTGGGGGCCCCCACCCCCCACAGGGACCAGTGGTGAGGGTGGCAAGATATATCCAGCTGGACTGGCAGCTGGCTTCACCTGCACCACCTCCACAGCTGCCATGGGAAGAACTTCTTCCCTGGCAGGGGAGGCCCTCCCCGCTAACTGCTGCCCAGACACAGGCCCTGGCATATGACCAGGCAGATGTGAGAAGTCCAGCCTGTACACCAAAGCAGGGGTGGGGGTGACTCGGGGAATAGGCCCCTGACACTCCCCACCACTATGACCAGCAGCAACAACCCTCCCTCTACCTGGCACTCTTCTGCCCCTCCCAGCCATTTCTTTTGGGACATATTTTTAAAACCTTGACTCTAAAAAAAAATTTTTCTGAAAGAATTTGGCAAGGGGCAGAAGTGGGCTGAGTGTCTCAGGGCAGGGGACACTCAGTTAGGAGAAGAGCCAGGAACGGGCTGAGCTGACTTTGGCAGCGGAGTGTGCCCACCCCCCTGTTGGGAATTCTCTCTGGTAAGAGAAACCCTTTTTCATTATAGCAGAGTGCCCAGAGGCACAACACAGCGGAATTTAGTTAGGCATGCATGTATGCTGAGAGTAAAGTAACTTGGAGCCAGTTCATCGTTTCAAATCAATATAAGTGGTATATATTAGAGAACTCCATTCTAGATAGGAAAGTGAGGAGATGGGATCTCTAATCTAGCTAGCTAGCAGGATGCAGATGGATTCTGCATCTCTGCACACATGGTGCAGGGGAGAGGAGCTTGCATGTTGCGAGGTAGAAGGAAGGGAAGGGAAGAGAGAGAGAGAGGAAGGAAGTGGCTAGAAGGAAGGAAGTGTCCCTGAGAGCAGCAATCTACATTCCAAAGGGATAGTGTCAGAGCAGTAGAGAAGAGATGACCAGTGACTTGACCCTCTAGCCCTCTGACTCACTAGTCTGTCCTCCTATGTCACTGAGACAAGAGACAGCGCAAAGTCCTTCACTTCCAACACCCCTCACACCCATTGCCAATGGGTTGTGGTGCTGCTGATGCACTGCACAGAAAATGGGCTTGGACTGGAAGCAAGCTGAGGGGCAAAATGGGCACAGCGTGGAGAAGGCTGGAGGCTGGGAAAGCTCAAAGCTTTCTTTGTTTAAAGGCTTGAGTTAGGGGTGGGGGGTAAATGAGCACAGTGAGGAGGCTAGAGTGTGTGCCCACTCAGAGCCTGTAGGCTGCTGAGCCGAGAATAAATACAAATATAGGCTGGTGGTGGACTTGTGTGGGTGGCTCAAGGCTTAGAGAATCTTATTACTAATATATTATGGGCAAAGAGGGCTGGAGGACAGGCTTCTGTTTTTTAAAAATGCAAAATAATAATAATAATAATTGGAATTGGGAAAAAGAATTGTTTTTTAAAACCATGAGGCTACGCTATGCTTCTAACCACCTACTAGTATTAGCTAACGGGGATCCCTCCCACAGAAAGAACCCCCTTTTAAACTAAACAACACACAATTTTTTTAAATTCAATTGCAACCCAAACCTCCCTCCAAGCAGAAAAAACTGCAAGAATACACAATTTCAGAGATGTACGTGTGTCTCTGTGTGCTTGGTTTTAAAAAGGGTACTCACTCAGTCTAGGTCTTCACCCATGTTGCATCCAGTTGTCCACTTCTGTGGTCTGCTCTCTGCTGAGTCTACTCTTTTTTCTCCAATCTTCTTCTCCTTCGTCAGTCTTCAGATTTAGAAGGGGTGGGGCTGAAGCAAAAGCCTGGAAAATTTTGGGGGGAAAGGGGTGGCTGGCCAGGTGGCCAGTGGCCACAGGGGCTCTGGGGCTGGTGGCTGGCACAGAAAGCAGGCACAGGCAGGCAGTGATTCTCTCAGAAGTAGGAAGGAGGTTAAAAAAGAATTCTCTTTTCTTCTCTATTCCTGAATTAGCAGCAGGAACATAAAAGCAATGCAGCAGAGAATCCACTCCAGGCTGGCACACAGCAGGGGCAGGCAGGCAGGGTGGCAAGGCAGGCTGGGCTCAGGCTGGCAAGGCAAGGCAAGGCAACAGTCAAGGCAAAGCAAAGCTCTCTCTCTCTTTCTCCTCCCATGAGGCAGAATGGTGGCTGCTGCCTCTTTAAATCTATTCAAAAATCCCTCCTTGAACTCCCCCCACCCTTGCCCCTTCTTCGACCCTTCCCCTGGCCAATGCAGGGTCAGTCAGCAGTGGCAGGAGCCAAAAGAGCCAGTCTGGAACCAGGAGGGAATTGTCAGCAAATCAGTCCATGCTTTTGTTCACCAATCTGAAGCTTGGAAGGGCAAGAAATTCAAAACCATGTCAAAGCACCAAATGGAGACTGCACGGAGATCTCCACAAAATGGAGGTCTGAAACAACTATACATTCAGCTCTGAAATTTGGGTGATTTGTTTTGTATACAAATTGCCCAAAACAGCTAGATTTGGATACAAATCGTTCTGTACCCAAATCGTTTTGCACAATGCAAGTATGAAGATGATGTTCTAAAACAGAGAGATGTCAATAAATTCACAAGAGAGCAGAGGAGGGCTTCGTGCATCATCAGCTTTATATAACCCTGCAAACTTTAATTTACTAGAGCAAATCTTTAGCTAAGGTTTTAATTGCATATAAAAATGTGTCTCCCAAATATTCCGTTCATAAGAAGATGGATTTTTCCTTCCTTCAATGAGTGGTAGTTTTTGCACATTATAATGTTTAAAAAAGATAAACGGACACATTCCTTTGGAACTACAAAGGTTACCTTCATGTTGCAGTGTGTACATTTATTTACATCCAATCACTTTATTAATTGATCAATTGTTTAACAGCCAGGGAATTAACTGATTAAAAAAAGATCTTTAGTTGACTAACAGACTTTAATATTTATAGACTGTTTGCTACCTTGGCATATTGGTAATTCAACTGACATTTGTAAGATCAAATTTGTACTCTTCTTTCTGCTTTATTAAACCAGTTTCCTTAACAGTTGTTAGGACAATTTACTAAGTCGCTTTCACCTGCCGTTACAATTAAAAAATGCCTTTAGCCTGTTTAGCCTGAGCCAGCCTATATGAACAATTTCTGTCCCCCTCCACCCCACCGTCACAACTTGCTTTCGGTATACAATATACATTCCCCTACTTTTGCAAGAAAATGAAAACAAGGATGATGGAAAAACCTAGAGAGAAAGCCTCCTCTAAATATTATTTTTACACCAAACAGAAACTATACAGAGAAAGGGAAGGAAGAAAGATGTTTTACAGAAAGTGCTGATATCTGGCTGTTCTCACGCACAACCAAGACCGGGCTAAGAAAGCCAAGCCCAGTCTTGGCTGTGCATGAGAACCAGTGTTCTCTCTAACAAGAATTCCCAGACGTTGTTGACTACAACTGCCAGAATCCCCAGCTTCAATGACTTTTGCTGGGGGGGTTATGGAAGTTGTAATCAACAACATCTGGGAATCCCTGTTAGAAGGAACAATGATGAGAATGCCAGGACAACACCCGATCCAGAGGTTTTTTTTAGCACAAAAATATTGTCCATTTATTTAGGTTCTGTACCTATTCAGGCGGGTCTTTGAGACCATGGCCAGTATAGCCAACATTTTTGCTGCTGTGCCATGAACCAAGCTAATTTTGTGACTGTCAAAGATGTGCTGAATTTAACAGCTTTCAAGCAGTTGTGATCAAGAGTCCAAAATTCAAGTTATTTTGGAAACAACAGAGGCGTATCTAGGAAAAATAGCCCCTAGGGCAAGCACTGAAATTGCGCCCCCTGTCCAAACATCTGACACCCATCTTTCAGATACATTTACTATAATTTCAGCTGAAAAATATAAGTCAAGCTCGTTAATCTTTTAAAATTTCAAAAACTATTTAGCGGTGGATGTAGCCAGGCCAAAAAATGCTGGAAAACTACAAATATCAGTATGCTGGGGATCATGAAATACTCAAATACTATGTGGAGGTGTACTTGGAAAACTAAACAGAAGTGCCTATCTAATTCTTTACTATGCATTGTAGCATCACTATTACATAATAATAATAATAATCTTTATTACGGTCGTTGACCAGCACAATCACTATTACATAAGTTTTTTAAAAAAATGGAGAATTTGGCTTTTCCCAGATATTCCGAAAATAATTAAAGGATATGCAGAGTAAACTGTGTCACTGCTTGGAATATATTCTAGTATTTCAGAAAGATAGTTAAAATGAGAGAAAGAGAGCAAGAAACTCCCAGTGGGCCTTAATACTAAGGATTTCACACTGATTCAAAGACAAACTCACCATTAATAGCAATATTATTAAGACACCACATTTAACTCACTTATCATAAGAAGCAAAGTAAGAGCAAAGGAATACAATCTTAGCTCATAAGTTTCAGCTCAGTATTCACAAGCCCTGATTCTCTGTACATAGTGCTAAACTGAATATGTGTACAGTGACTTATATTATATTATATTAAATTATTTTTTACCTGTAGCCCCTTCGGGGTGCTTCCTATAGGCCATGGGAGGGGGGCGTCTGCAAAGGTTACCCCTCCCACCGCTGGCCTCTAGGGCCTCGCAGAGACCATTTGAGCATGTGCAGTGGCCATATTTAAAATAATTTTTTTAATGGATGCTGAAAACAAAATGGCCACTGTGCATGCTCAAATGGCCTCTGTGAGGCCTGGCATGGCCTAGTGCCTCACAGAGGCCATTTGAGCATGTGCAGTGGCCATTTTGTTTTTGGTGGCCATTTTTAAAAAAATTTAATTTTAGGCATTTGTGCCCCCTTCAAGTAGCGCCCAGGGCACTTGCCCTGCCTGCCCTACCCTAGATACGCCCCTGGGAAACGGCAACCTGCAAGGCTCAGTATGGTAAGCTAGAAGTCAGCATGGTGGCTGCCACAAGCTCAGTTTATCATGCAAATGAGCGGTTAGGCTTGCTATGTTTGGGTGTAAATGCATGAGACATTTCTTCAACTGTGCCAGAAATACACTGGATTTTTACACCAGCACATTCAGCTAGATGTGCCAAGAGCATTTCCAGACAGCACACATTTCTGCAAGTTCAAATTTGCCCAAAAAACCCAACTCAAAAAGTGATTTATTTTTTTACCCTGGATATAAATCGGGCTATGCTCTGATGCACAATGAAAAACCCGAATTGTGTGTGAAGTGCTCCCCAATAGCTTGTGGGACTTCGGGGTAAACCTGCCAATATGTGAATGCACCCCCTCCATTCTGGTGGAGAAGCGAGCTAAAAGCCCCATCTGGAAATGCTCCAGGTAACATTTAAAACCACAAAGTGAGTTTGTTTCAGATATTTTCTTTTTAAAAAAACCAAAAAACCCTGTCACCACAATTATGATGCCTTTTACTGTTGATTATATTTGATATGTTCTGTTTTGTTGTTTAAAATGATTTGAAGTTAAATAGCATAAAATATCAGTGTTAAGAATTGTCAATTAAAATTTAAAATGAAGAATCTTTTCTAAAAGTAGTTTTGTAACTCTCACCTGCTTGGGGGTTAAAAAAGGATAAGTCTGTGGCTCTGGGGGATGATGATGGACCACCTCCCACTGTAGCTTGGCCCAGATCTCAGCTGAGTTTGAGGTCACAGTAGCCCAACCTAGTTTGCTGAATCTCTGCCACTGAATTGTTGAGTATACAGCAGATTTTAGGATCTGTCAGTCATATTGATTACAATGGTGCAAAGCTATTAGTCACTTTTATGTCTCATCCACAGTTACTTTGAGTAAAATGTATCTAAGTGCTCTAAGATGTTTTTATTTTCTGTTTAGGAAGACTATAAAGATGCTCGTTTATAGACTTTGTTTTTAGTTTTCTATCCTTGTGTGCACATTTTTTCCTGCAGCTTCAGGATCCTTAAAGCTTCTTCACGATCAATTGTCTCTTAAAATAAGAAGATTGAGAATCTATTTACAAGATGGTTCTTGATGCTTAGCTTCATTCTTAAGAGACAAAGGAGGAAAGAAGAAATCTATTGTATAGAGTGTCACAATAACCAGTTTAATGCTTGATTAGTGAATCCTCAGTTGCACACTCTTCCCATTGATGTGCTTCATTTTATAAAAGCAGTTTTAATACAATAGTGTACACACTTCTGTCTTTACAGAAAAGCTCCTGATGTAACTAACATATATGTCGGACAATACATGTACTAACCTAAGCAACAGTTCATATAGTAAACAAAGGAATCATGGAGGGCTTTGAACAGATTCATGCCAATCTATAGAAAATAAGTTCAAGTTGTCATTCCAGAGTTCAAGGTTTTTTAGTAGGCAGGAGGGGGCATTATTTGAGTATTTCATGAGGCATGGAAAAAGAAAAAAATGAAAATGTACAAAAAATGAAATACACGTCAGGTATCCCTTATCCGGACACCCGGAATCCGGAATGCTCCAAAATCCGGACACCACAACCTTTAAAAAACCACACCCAAAAACGCCTCAGCTCACTTTAAAAATGCAGTCAAGCCACCTTCCTCAGGGCCAGAGCCGTCCCGCCGCCACCGCATGCCCATCCCCGCCACCGCCATCGTCACCAGTGCCTCCCGCCTCCTCCGCTCACCCACCTCCACCTCGCCACCACCAATTTTTTTTTTGCTGGTGGAACTCTCTTGCGAGAGTTCCAAATAACTGTTTATGGACAACTCCAAAATCCAGAAAATTCTAAAATCCAGAGCTTATCCAGTCCCAAGCAGTCCAGATAAGCAATACTCAACCTGTAGGACCTTTCTGAGTTAGAAGTCAATCAAAGTTCCATTCAGCCTACATAAACTGCATATCATGTGGCAAAATTGTACCTGGACTGTACTATATCAGACTCCAGATGGAGGGCTGCATACTAGATTTTCTTGGGTGGGGTGGGGGGGAATCATGCACATGGAAAACTGGCTTGTCTTTGGCTTCCAGCAAAAGGCATTCATCTTGACATATAGTTTTCTACAGGAGACAGTGCTTATATGGGGGTGTAGTCAATCACACATTCCCCACTGGTACTGTGATGTGGTACAGTCTTGAAACAATTTTACTATGTAACTGACTGTTGCTTAAACGATCATTTCTCCCTTGCATCTTTCCTACATTTCCTGCCTTGAAGTCAAATGACAGCTGGGTTGTCCGACTCATTTTATTGGAACAGAATCTGCTTATTTTGTTTTCCAGTAAAAGCCACCAATCAGAAACCTTGCTCACCACAAGCAGAGAGTAGTTGCACTGAAGGGGGGAACCTAGAGATGATCACAGTCCCCCAGAGCATTAAGAAATGGGACATCTTACAACATGATCATCTGTAAGTATATGTTTAGCTCATTTGGGAAGAAGTTTTATTCAGTGGGATATAGCTAAAGTGGTAGTTAGCTCTTCTCTTTGACTATAACCATGAAAGAAAAGCTTAGCTTTAATTACTTTCTTGTAGCACAGTGGCTAAGAAACGGGAGGCTAAACGTGTGACATTACATCAATCTTTGATAGAGGGAACAGGAAGTGGCCTAGAAACAGTCCTTTTATCAGTGGCAGAGGCACCATTGTGCATACGGGTCCAAAGAGCCTGGGCTGCTCTTTGGAAAGAGCTGCTACTAGCACCGTCCACCACCACTGAGAAAGGGTGCCCAAGCTGCAGGTGCCCCCTCAGAATGTCTAGGGGCTGTGGGGGCTAACGGGGGTCCAAGCAGGAGCATATCTAGGAAGGGCGGTATAGAAATAGAATGAATGAATGAATGAATGAATAAATAAATAAATAAATAAATAAATATCCGGCTGCTAGCACCCGCCCCACAGGTCCTGTGCTGCACTAGTTGATTGAGTTGCTCAGTTGGAGAGGAGCAGGCTGGTTTTGCCAGCTAAAAGTATTGGGGGTGGAGCAAGCGAGGGAGGCAGGGAGCAGGAAGGAGAGCGAGAGAGCGAAGAAGGGGGCAGGAGAGGGAGGGAGGGGCGGGGCAGACTGGAAACTGTACGTTGGTCACCAGAGTCTGGGCTGGAGTCACCCGCCCATGAGGAGGAAGTTGGAACAGAAAAGCTGTGAGTGAAGGACTGGACGAGGAACACAGCCCAGCCAACCAGCCAGCCTGGGGGGAGATTTTTTGATTCCTAAAAAAAGAAAGGAAGGTAAACTATGACATTAGGTACCCATGCTGGTTAAGAAATCACCACTGTGCTTTCTCCATAGCTACTATTATATCACTATTTAGGAGGAGGTTAGGAAAAAAGCTTCATTTTTCTCTTTTTTTATGGTGCCACCAAAAAAAAAGAAGAAGAAAAAGCGGGGCCCATCTTCAGTTCTTGGAGATGGGCCCCCTCAGGGCTTGCTACACCCCTGCCTTAGATAGATAGATAGATAGATAGATAGATAGATAGATAGATAGATAGATAGATAGATAGATAGATAGATAGATAGATACACCCAGCCACATGGAATCCAATCACATCCCAGGGCTGTGGTGCACGATGATAGGGAGGGGAGATTAACATTTTCCCCTCTACTGTTTTTGCATTGTGCCCCTGAAGCACGTATTTGCCCCCCAAACAACTGATTTTGATTTTTTTGGTGCAATATGGCAGATGGGGAATGCATCAGACCGCCTCACATGTGTCACAGTGACAGGCCTGAATGGCCACCTTGTACCTTATTTTTAAATATAAAAAGACTATTTCTGGTCAATATCCAGGTTGAATTCAACTATCAAAGATGGGTTTAATGCCACATGTAGCTGGTCCTGAGCCACAGATCAGGAAGTTCCCAGTTCAAATCTCAGCTTAGCCATAATCTACATAGGCACTCCACTCCCTCTCAGCCACAACTATCAGGATAATACTTATGTTACCCTTGGGGTGGGAAATGTTTTATATTGGCTGAATCATGCCCCATATTGGCTTGTGATCAAACTTACTTCCACTAAATGAGTCTAGGACCACATCTCTGAAAGGTAGCATTGCTTAACATTGTACTGCTAGTAGTGAAAAATAATGTATAGGAAGTATTTCTTTATCATCTCCAGCGTTGATTTCCAAATACAGGGTATAACCCTGGCAAGACAAATAGAATTCAGTGGAAAGGGATGCAGTGGAAATGTATAAATGATGTCACTGGTTCAGCCCTGTAATTGAACATACTGAAATGGTAAGTTGTCAGGAATGCTTTTATCCCTCTGAGAGAGGGAGCTCAATATTAAGGAACATATCAGACACTTTTGAATGGTATGGGAGAATCTTTTACAAATAACAGCACTTTTGTGAGAGGGATGTTGTTACAAACTAGAAACCATTTTCTAGTCTACTTAAATGTTTCATGTTTACAGGGAGTGTGTATTGATTTTGCAGTAAATGTCAGGAGCCAATGCTTCATGGAACACATTTTTCGCCCTGATCTTCTTCCTTCACCTTGTTGTTTCCTAGAAGAGATGTTTCTATGAAAACAAGTCTGGAACATTAAAAAGTTCATGTGTTCATATTATTACCTGCTCAAGGGAACATAGCCCTGCCTCTTCACTGTATTCAGCTTTTGGTCAGTTCACATGCTATATTCCCACTGTCAGTTCTATTAAAGACATAAGGAACTTCACAGTCAACTTGACCATCATGGTTACTCTTGCTCCCATACCTCTATGCCCAGAGTCTAGAGGAACTCTCCTCATCTATTCCCAGTCACGTGGTACCCATGATGCCCAACCACACTTTAGGTGTCTTGTTCATGCAATATGCATGGCCTGTCTATATGAATTGCACATCATTTCCTCTCAGCTCTTCAGCTACAAAATGAAGATAATAATACTTTGCAGGGTTGTTGTAAGGATTATAACATGATGGCCTGGTTCACACAGTGGTTCAAATTAATGTGAGTTACCAACATTAGCATGATCAAACCATAAATTATGCCACAGTGGTTTTTGGCTCAAGAGGAATCTGAGATTCTTGCCTTGGCATGGGTTCACGCAATCTTGCTAATGTCAAATCCTTAAAAAAGCTAGATTCAAACAGTTGTGTGAACCAGGCCAATAATTCACATGCTGTAATGTGGAGTGTTAAGAATACTCCAAAGTGCTCTACAGATGCTACATATCCTCCTCCTCCTCCACCCTCCCACCCTCCTTCCCAGGGATAGTGTGAAGTCACAAGATACAGCTACCTTGCTGAAGCTAGGTAAGTATGGGACTGGTTGAAGGGAAGCTTCCTGGGAACCTCCTGTATGCCACTTGTAGTTCAATGATAAGACAGAGGCAGGATTGAAACTGCAGAGAAAAACACATATCTATTTCATCTTTAACTCACTATTGGTTAATGGCTATATATGCTTATTGTGTCTGTTTTGAACTCAGCACATTGGTCTTACTAAGCATAGGACTCCAGTTCACTGTGGTTCACTAAGGGCCGAACTATACATTCCTTTTAAACACTAGTGTGTATTTTTCTTTAACATAAGAAAATAAGAACAGCCCTGCTGGATCAGGCACCCATCTAGTCCAGCATCCTGTTTCACATAGTGGCCAGCCAGATGCCTCTGGGGAGCCCACAGGGAAGAGGTATGTGCATGCCCTCTCTCCTGCTGTTGCTCCCCTGCAACTGCTATTGAGAGGCATCGTGCTTCTAAGGCTGGAGATGGTCCACAGCCACCAGAAGAGTAGCCACTGATAGACCTGTCCACCATGAATCTGTCTAAGCCCCTTTTAAAGCCATCCAAGCTGGTGGCCATCACCACATCCCATGGCAAAGAATTCCATAGATTAATTAAGCACTGTCTGAAAACATACTTCTGCTTGGCAGTCCTAAATTTCTCAACCTTCAGTTTCATGGGATGACCCCTGGTTCTAGTGTTGTCAGAGAGGGAGAAAAATTTCTCTCTGTCCACTCTTTCCATTCTATGCATAATTTTATACACTTCGATCACGTTTCCCCTTAGTAGCCTATTTTCCATGGTAAAGAGCCCCAGATGCGGTAGCCTAGCCTCATAAGGAAGGTGCTCCAGGCCCCTGGTTATTTTGGGTGCCCTCTTCTGCACCTCTTCTAGTTCTACAATATCCCTCTTAAGATACAGTGACCAAAGCTGAAAACAGTACTCCAGATGTGGCCACACCATAATTGTATAAGGGCATTATAATATTAGCATTTTTATTTTCAGTCCACTTCCTAATGATTCCTAACATGGAATTGGCCTCTTTCACAGCTGCCGCGCACTGAGACAACACTTTAAATGAGCTGTCCACCACGACCCAAAGATCTCACTCCTGGTCAGCTCAGATCCAATCAGAGTAAATATGAAGTTGGGTTTTTTTGCTCCAATGTACATCACTTTACACTTGCTTACATTGAACTGCATTTGTTATTTTGTCGCCCAGTCCCCCAGTTTGGAGAGATCTTTTTGGAGTTTCTCACAATCCTTTGTGGATTTCACTACTATAAATAGTTTAGCGTCATCTGCAAATTTGGCCACTTCACTGGTCACCCCAACTTGTAGATCATTTATGATCAAGTTAAAGAGTACTGGTCCCAGTACCAAACCTTGGAGGACCCCACTTCCTAGCTACCTCCATTGTGAAAAATGTCAATTTATTCCTACTCTGTTTCCTGTCTTTCAACCAGTTACCAATCCACACATCAACCTGTCCCCTTATTCCATGACTGCTAAGTTTACTCATGAGCCTTTGGTGGGGAACTTTATCAAAAGCTTTTGGAAGTCCAAGTATATTATGTCAACTGGATCACCTCTATCCACATGCCTGTTGACACTCTCAAAGAACTCAAAAAGGTTAGTGAGGTAAGACTTCCCCTTGCAGAAGCCATGCTGGTTCTCATTCAACAAGGCCTTTTCTTTTTTATGCTTAACAATTTTGTCCTTAAGGATGCTTTCCATCAATTTACATGGCACCAAAGTTAAGCTGACAAGCCTGTAATTTCCCAGACGCACCCCTCCCCCCCGCCCAATCCTGTTTTGAAAATTGGAGTCACATTGGCTACTTTCCAGTCCTCTGGTATATAGCCTTATTGTAGGGACAAGTTATATATTTTTTTCTAGGAGATTGGCAACTTCAAGTATACATTGATGGGATCTGAGCTGTCAGTGACTGACCAGGAGAGTGATCTTGGGGTCGTGGTGGACCGCTTGTTGAAAGTGTCCACTCAATGTGCGGCAGCTGTGAAAAAGATCAATTCTGTGCTAGGGATCATTAGGAAGTGGATTGAAAATAAAACTGTTAATATTATCATGCCCTTATAAAAAACTATGGTGCAACCACACCTGGAGTACTGAGTAGAATTCTGGTCACCACATCTAAAAAAGGGCATTGTAGAACCAGAAAAGGTGCAGAAGAGGGCAGCCAAGATGATCAGACGACTGCAGCTAGACATGATAGAGGTCTATAAAATCATGCATGGTGTGGAGAATGTGGAGAGAGAGAAATTCTTTTCCCTCTCACACAACACTAGAACCAGGGGTCACTCCATGAAATTGATTGCCAGGAGGTCTAGGACCAACAAATGGAAGTACTTTTTCACACAACGCGTGATCCACTTGTGGAACTCTCTGCCACAGGATGTGGTGACAGCCAACAACCTGGAAGGCTTTAAGAAGGGTTTGGATAACTTCATGGAGGAGGGGTCTATCAACGGCTACTAGTCGGAGGGCTATAGGCCACTTCCAGCCTCAAAGGCAGGATGCCTCTAAGTACCAGTTGCAGGGAAGTAACAGCAGGAGAGAGGGCATGCCCTCAACTCCTGCCTGTAGGCTTCTAGTAGCATCTAGTGGGCCACTGTGTGAAACAGGATGCTGGACTAGATTGGCCTTGGGCCTGATCCAGCAGGGCTGTTTTTATGTTCTTATGTTCTTAATTTCACATTAGAGTTCCTTCAAAACTCTTGGGTAGATGCCATCTGGCCTTGGCGATGTGTTAGTTTTTAGTTTTTCAAGACAGTTTAGAACATCTTCCCTTGTCACTTCAATTTGGCCCAGTTCTTCAGCTGCTAAACCTGACAACCTCAATTCTGGAGAGGGTATATGGTCAGTATCCTTCACCATGAAGACAGATATATATAAATCATTCAGCTTCTCTGCCATCTGCTTATCCTCTTTAATAATCCCTTTCACACCCTCATCATCTAAGGGTCCAACTGCCTCCCTGGCAGGTTTTCTACTTCTGATATATTTAAAGAGGTTTTTGTTATTCCCCTTGATGCTTCTAGCTATATGCTCCTCAAACTCTCTCTTTGCATCCTTTATTGTCTCCTTGCATTTCTTTTGCCAGAGTTTATGTTCCTTCCTGTTCTCTTCATTTGGGCAGGACTTCCATTTTCTGAAAGAAGTCTTCTTCCCTTTTATAGCTTCCCTGACTCTACTTGTTAGCCACACTGGCATCCTCCTGAACTTGGTGGTACCTTTCCTCCTTCTTGGTATCCAAAACATGTTCACCCTCATACCTTAGGGAATTTTGCATGCTGAGGCAGACACTACCCAGTTCCTGTTTGCAATCCCCCAGGCGTCATTTTAAAAGCTGCTCTGCGACCTTTTTTATTTTAAGCACCAGCAGTCTGGTTCCATCTTGGTTCAAGTGCAGCCCGCCCCTTTTGTACAGGCTTCGCTTTCCCCAAAATGTATCCCAATGCCTAACAAATCTAAACCCCTCCTCCCAGCACCACCATCTCATCCACACATTGAGACCCCTCAGCTCCACCTGTCTCACTGTCCCTGCATGTGGAACAGGTAGCACTTCAGAGAACGCTATCCTGGGGGTCCTGGACTTCAGTATGCTACCTAGCAGCCTAAATTTGGCTTCCAGAACCTCCTGACTGCATTTCCCAACATTGTTGGTGCCAACGCGCAGTCGTGCACCACAACAGTGGATTCCTCCCCAGCAGTGCCTAACAGCCTACCTAGATGGAGCATGACATCCACAACCTTTGCACCAGGCAAGCAGGTAACCGTGCTGTCTACACATAGGTCACAGACCCATCTCTCTGTGCCCCTAATGATCGAATCTTTGAGGCCCACACACCCCTGGAGGAGTTGTTTCCTCTGTGTGAGAGGATATGGGCATATAACCCAAGGAAAGGGTCCTTGCTAAGGGAATGTTTCCCTCTTCCTCAGACCGATGTACTCCTTCCCTGAGGCCCTCATGACAGCAGAAGCTCTGTCAGCATGGAAGTGGGATGCCTCTACTACATCTCTGAGAGTCTCATCTACACACCTCTCTGCCTCCTTGAGCTTCTCCAGGTCAGCCACTTTGGCTTCAAGGGAACGAACCTGTTTCCTGAGAGCCAAGAGCTGTTTGCACCGAGCTAACACCCATGACTTCTGCCCCTCTGGGAGATAGTTATCCATTTGAAACTCTGTGCAATACACTGGGAAGCAGCCCCTCCCCTCCTGGCATTCTACCTTCATAAATAGTTTTATTGGCTATTTAGAGTATATGGGGCTTGAAGCTAAGCACTATTTCTATTTCTTTAAAATATAAGTCATGAGGGGGTATGATCAGCATTGGGACCAAAAGCACTGCATAGAGTTAGAGTTAACCTTCCCCCTCCCATGTTGCAGTCCCATCAAAAATCCCCTTTCCCCAAAGCTGCTATTTTCTTCAGAAGAAAATAGAAACTTGGGGATCAATTTTTATTGGGACTGCAGCATGGGGACAAAGGTTTAACTCCATTTCCTATGCCCCATGGTCCTGATTCTGATTTCGTTCTCCACTCCAAGCCCTACTATAAAATGCACAGGCAAGGACAAACTATACCAGTTTGGCCCCATTATGTCTTATTTTGCCTCAAACCATTTTGTTGGTGTCTGTACTTGCTGGCATGCTTCCTTCACTGTCTGGGTAGATTCACCTGGCCTCCATCTAGCCTCCACATTAAGATGAACCAAAAATTGTCATCCTCCCTATTCCAATCTGGCTTATTGGCCCTGCATGTTACAAGGAAGATTTTCAAAGCTCCCTTTCCCAGATTAAAGTCTGACACATCTCCAACAACAACTTACTTCCCACTTCACTCTCCTCATTCTTGCATTTGCAGGCATACTACATTCAGCTGCTCAACAATGAAAGCTTCACATATCTCTATTTTGCTTTTTGCTTAGGTGCAGCTTTCAAATTATTCTTTCAATGATTAGTTAGAAAAGTGATCCAATTTTCACAGGAATATTAGTACTTTGTAACTGCTAAATTCTAAGCATACGCCAGAGGCTCTTTCATAAATCTCTGTTCCAGAAGTGTTGTAACAATTAATGAAATTCTGAATAAGAAACTTCTCAATGACCTGCACATACCACATTTTGCATGGACAGTCCTGCCACTTAAATTAGCTGAATGCACTCCTCCTCCTCCTCCTCCTTCCACCAGAGCATGCTCAGGGAAAGTTGGAAACTTTTTTGTTTTCTTTTAAGAAGGGCTACCTTGTGCTATGAAAAGTGATAGAGATCTGAATGATGGTTTGAGCAGCATCCTTTAAGGTAAGAGTCAGAAGGAGCCTTGGAGGTCTTCTATTCCTCAGTGCAGAAAACTGCTGCAGCGTCCCTGACAGGTGCTGCTGCAGCCTGTACTAATAAAGCAAATTGTGTTGCACACCCTTACGCATGTTTACTCAGAGGTAACTGACTTCAGCATGTGGCCTCCTCCCGAGTAAGTGTGCCTAAGCTGCACTTGATGGGCCTGCCTGCCTGCTAGGCAAATGTGCTTTGGGTGGTCACAGCCCTACTGGAGGCGCATCTCCACAAGCCTGGCTCAGCTGGTTCACCAGGCCATCTCATTCCACCTCCAGTGGCAAGATGTGGCCTAGTGGGCTGCCTATAGTGGTCCTCAGAGGCAAAGGTGCACCGAGGCCTTGGAGCCAGTGAACTGCCCGATTCGCTTCCCCACACCTGCACCATACAACTCTCAAGTCGCCACTCTGATAAAGCAGCCCAGTGTAGGATGCCCTTCCCCCACTACTCAGCCACCGCCCCCTCTTCTCATATGCAGGTTCCACTCTGATATAGCCTTACACTTGGTGGGGGGCACTAGGCCCCCATTGCATATACCCTTCCCTTGCTGACTCTTAGGTGTGTTTGGATAAACTGCTTCCTCTTGGTACATACATATCTTCTTTTTCTGCCCTGCACATGGGGCACCCATTCTCTTCCCACTGTGCATGCAGCAGGGGTGGCTGAGCAGTGGCGGAAGGGCATCTTACATCAGGCTGCTCCCTCAGGGAAGCTGCTGCCGCCACTGCTGCTACCATCACTGCTGCCACCGCTACATGCTGCAGGGAGAAAAGGGGCTCTCCACGTGGTGGAAAAAGAAGGGGTGCTGCAGGAGGGAGGAGCACCATGGGTGCACTGCATAGATTTTGATGTAAACCTGACCCCCCCCCCCACCACTACTGCCATATATGAAAACACAAACATCTTTCCTGTGGTGAAGTAAAATTGCTATCTGGGATGGGCCCTGGCCTTTTTCTTCTTAAATGTGCAGTACAATCTACTGTAATAAGGCATGAACATTTCTTATCCAGAAATTAAAGGGCATTCTTGGCAACCTTGTGCACCATCATTACATCAAAGAGGGAAAGCAGCAAAGCAAAGTACATTGCATGTGTGGCTGTCAGATGCACACTCCCCTTAACCTGACAGGTTTTATTACTTCAGAGCAGATGAAAAACTACTTTGAATGGCAAAATGAATGTGGTGAGACTCTGTTTGTGGATGCACATTTTCCTCAAAATTGAAACTGACTTTTTATCCTGTGCAGCGCTAACCACAGAGAATTATTGTTCACTTGAGATACAATTCAAATATAGATGCCTTGTGCTTGCAGGAAGCAGCCTTAAACATTTTATATGCAATGAAGAAAAAGTGACAATGCTTGGGCATTGCCTTGCAACATAAAAATCAATAAGCATGCCAAGGAGAAAGTGGGAAAGGCTTTCACAATGACATGATGGAGCTAATCAGAGCTGTCCCAAATTGCAAGCTTAGGGGTAAACTAATCATATTCTATTTTACATAGTGGCATGACATGAGAAAATTGATTAACTCAAAATCCAATAAATCAGGTCTGTTAATTTTATGTCCAGCAACTTGGGATTAGAGCTGTGTATTAAAACTAAGGTGAATGCCTTTTGGGGGAGGGAGAATCAAGCTCATATAACCTTTTAATGAAAGGTCTACATACAACAGGTGAAGCTTTTTCTGACATGTGGATGTCGCAAGAAGTAGGCAAAGCTTTTCCTGCTGTGTTGATGCCTCTCACACAGCTGTTAAAGGCATGGAAGCTCTGCCAGAAGAAAAAGAAGGCAAATCTGGACCAAAATCTGGTCAACAGGTTAGTGCTTCAGGCCTTGCCATACCTTGGGGTTTAGGTTAGTCATGGGCTGTGCGACATGATCACCTCCTGATGTGCTAATGCAGATTTATGTGACTGTCAAATAAGCACAGCTCTGAAGAACTGCCTTTGACACATGCATACATTTCTATGCACAGATGAGGAGCTACAGCTTCACCAGATCCTACAGCTGATTTTGTGCCAATAACTGTGCAAGGAGACTAGAGCCTCATCCTTCTCCACAAATCGTCCAGGATGATCCTCTCAAGTACAAACCCCAGTTATAGTCCTATTCAAAGCTAGCACAGAAAACATGTACTAGCTAATCATCAGTGTTCAGGGAAATAAGCATTCCAAGCAGAACTTGGTGTATCCCACTAAGATGCCAAAGGCACATTCACATGGCAATTTTCTATACTATTGATGTAGCATGCTTCCACTAAACTGAAAACATGGGAAGCTCACACATCAACTAAAGAGGAGGTACCTTTTTATTCACACTGACTGTGGAAAATTGGTTGAACAAACTGCATGGCTCTTGTTGATATTGTTGGGGCTAAAACCCTGGCAGCATCAGCTCTCAGCTGCAATGTCTCAGAGTGACACGGGGTGGGTGGGTAGGGTCATGGATAAAAGCACTGGACCCGTACCCTCTTTGTTCTTCCAATGTTAGTCTCCATTTTGTCTCTCCAGAGATAGCTGTTTGTTTTGGTCTCTCTCTTCAGCCATGAGTTTCAGCTGCAGGCTTTTTCACATTCATTTGTAACTTTTTCTTCAAATGAATCCTTGTAGTTCTTCAATACTAAATAACTGTCTCAAGACCTCTTGCTTTGCTGCTTTCTCACCAAACTGGTTTTGCTTTGCTATTTGGGGACTGAGCTGCCATTCTTCCCCTACAAAGAGTTATGGGCCCAGAAGCCAGTAAATAAAAGAGAAAAGACTAGAGAGTTAAACAGAAAGCAAAGCAAAGAGAAAAGCTTTGAAAATAGAGACAGCACAAGATTCCAGATGACTGAAAAGTTGCAAGGTCCTGTGTATGAGCTCTGGTCTTTCAAGATGGAGATGCTCCTCAAAAGTCATGGACTTGGCAGTGTTCTGAACACCCAGCATCTTGCAGATACTGGAAAGGAGCATAAAGAATGGGACAGAGCAGATGAAAAGGCATCAGTAATTATTTGCTTGGCAGTGAGTGGCCCAATCTTAATGCATCTAAGAGACAAAGAAAAAGCAAATAATATGTGGGAAACTCTGAAGGGATTATGTAAAAAGAAGTCTGTGGTTTCCAAAGTGCATCTGTAAGAAAACTGAGCAATAAAAGACTTATAGAAGGAGAAAGTCTGTCCAAGCACATAAATGAAATGTTAGAAATATCTAGGCCAAGCTCAAGGGGTGGTCATGCCAGATGCAGTTTTGATAGGATTGCTGTTGAATAGTTTGTCACATTACTTTGATAGTGTGACTAGTGCCTTGGAAGTCAAGGAGGATGCAGACTTACAATGTGTAATTAACTGTCTAGAGGACTTTGATTTGTGCAGAAGGGATGATAAGCAACCAAAGGAAAGTGCAGAAAATGCATTTAGAACCTTGCAAAGAAATAAGAAATGTGTTATTTGTGGAAGCCCCACTTGCAGAATAAGTGTCCCAAGAATGAAGCGTTTGCAGACAAAAGGCAAGCAAAACAAAGTTGCAAAGAGAGTGAGTGATCTGGGAGCACAGAATACAGAACTTACAAGCAATCAGGGACTAAAGCTAATAAGCAAAGGATATACCTTGCAGGAACAGAAAAGTTTTGAAAGCAAGTTATCTTGCAATAACAGATAAAGAAATGCAGCAGTGCCATTTGCATTGACTCAGGTGCTACAAGCAACCTGATTAGGAAAAGGGAGAGAATTATAAACCTAGATACAAGTTGTAAAATCCCTATATACTTGGCAGATGGAAAATTATGTATGCATAAGGGAAAGGATCTTCACAGTTGTTCTGCAAACTGGAGAAAGGAGAAACTATTGGATTAACAGTTGAAGAAGCTTTGTAAGTGCCTATTCTAGAAACAAGTCTTATGTCTATAAAATATGCTACAGAAAGGGGCTACAAAGTAAAACTTAAAAGACACTGTTTCATTACTCATAAACAGGAATCGCTTATGAAAGTAGTTTTACAAGATATTGGATTATTTGAAGTAGAATGGGTGACTAAAAAGGTCAAAACTGTGAAGGAATGCACACACAGGATTTCTGAATTTTTGACACAGAAGGTTAAGCCATAGAGATGCCAAAATGATATGTAAGGCTGAAAGGTTGTATTTGGTAAAGGGTCTAAAAATAGCCCCCCCCCCCAATCAGCACTGAATCAAAGTGTGCATGCTGTATAAGAACAAAGGCAACATGGCCTGCTTTTCTGCCATGCAAAGAAAGAGAAATACAGCATCCTTTGGATCTGATTCATAGTGATGTTTGTGGACATATGCCAATTAATACATCAGGAGGGAATAAATTTGTTCTTACGTTCATTGATGACTATTCTACACACACATATACATTCCTGTTAAATGAAAAGGGGCAAGTACTAGAAAGAGTAAACAAATACGTTGCAAGAGCAAGCAACAAGTTTGGGAGAAAGCCACAGATCCTCAGCACTGACAATGGTGGAAAATACACTGTGAATGATGTCATAAGATTCCTAAGGGAGGAGGGCATTGAACACCAAAAACAGAAAATAAATGATTTACTAGAGTATTTGGGACTTACAGAGCAATAGCAATAGCAATAGCAATAGCACTTACATTTATATACCGCTCTATAGCCGGAGCTCTCTAAGCGGTTTACAATGATTTAGCATATTGCCCCCCAACATTCTGGGTACTCATTTTACCGACCTCGGAAGGATGGAAGGCTGAGTCAACCTTGAGCCCCTGGTCAGGATCGAACTTGCAACCTTCTGGTTACAGGGCGGCAGTTTTACCACTGCGCCACCAGGGGCTCTTAATGAGTACACCTATGGAAACAGAGGCCAAAGAAATGAGTACACCTATGGAAACAGGTTATTTAAAACAGAAGGAGGAAAGTGAACTTCAGCCAGACAACAGTTAATATATGACAGAGATTAGAAAACTTTTATATGTAGCTATGATAACAAGACCAGATATATCGGCATCTGTGGAAATCTTGAGTAGGAACGTAAGCACATCCAGCAAAGGTGACTGGACTGTGGTAAAGAGACTAGGCAGACTAGGCAGGTACCTAAAAGGGAAATCCATCTAAAATTAAAGTTGCCTGCTGGTAGTGGACCCAAATTAGTAGGTTATATGGAAGTAGACTGGGCTGAGGATCCAACAGACAAAATGCCAACCAGTGGTTATGTATTTTTTTATGGTGGTGGAGCAGTCAGTTGGTATAGCTGCAAGCAAGCAATAGTTGCTCTCTCATCTACTGAGGCAGAATATGTATCTGCTACTCTATCATGGCCCAGACCTCTGAGTCAGAAGAGTCAGAGGAGGAGTGGGAGGACTTGGGTGGGAGTACAGGATCAGAGGCACAGCAGCAGGATTTGGCTGTGAGAACAGACTCTGGATCTGAGCTGGGATGGCAGCAGACAGAGCAATCTAAACAGCTGGCAGAGATGAGGGCTGAGGAGAATGATCAGGAGGAAGCTGGAATTTCACCTGTATTAAGAAGACATCTCAAGAGAAAGGCTCAGTGAGAGACATGCAGGCGCAATATCTCACTGGAGAGGCAATAGAAATGATGGATGAGGAAAGCCTGATTGGCTGCTGGTTATCTCGAGCCCTATATCAAGTCAACACGGTTTCTAAGTCAACACTGTCAGCAACGTTGCCTATCGCAGACAGTGTCCGTACTTAAGACTTATTCAACCTTTCGTGTGTCAGCCTGTCCTTGTTCTGTTTATTCCTTGTTCTGTTGTTTTCAGTTACTGCTCAGTTATCGTAGAGGAGGGTACCTAGTTTAGTTCAAGGGGCTTTATTTTGTTTATGCTACTTTTCTTTGTGAGTAATTTTTCGCTTTCGTTTGTGCAGTTAGGCTGCTATTCTTATCTCCAGACTTTCCGCTTGACTCACAGAAGTAGAGCTGAAGAGATTGTAAATCCTGTCGGGTCAGCCGAGCCAACAGATTTACGACATACTCAAGCATGTCAAGAGGTGGCGTGGCTGCACACGCTAATGTTGGATTTCAACACAGACAAACCAAAACCCACTGAGATGTTTGAGGATAATCAAAGCTGCAACTAGATCTCACAAATGGAGAAACTTAAATTTAGAACAAAACACATTGAAACAAAATATCATTATGTGCAGGATGCACAAGAAAGGGGACTTGTAAAACTGACATATTGTCCAAGGGAACAAATAATAGCAGATGTGCTAACTAAGGCGATGCCCAGGGATCATTTCAAATTCTTGAGAGAGAAGTTGGCACTTAGACAGCAGCATGAGCCAATGAGGAGTGTTGGAGCTAGGACCCCGGCAGCATCAGCTCTCAGCTGCAATGTCTCAGAGTGGCCACCGGGGTAGGGGTGGGAGGGTTAGGGACATGGATAAAAGTTCTGGACTCTTCCCCTCTTTGTTCTTCCAATGTTAGTCTCCATTTTGTCTCTTCAGAGATGGCTTCTTGTTTTGGTCTCTCTCTTCAGTCATGAGCTATTGTTGAAATTAAGCTGCAGGCTTTTTCACATTCATTTGTAACCTTTTCTTTAAGTAAATCCTTTGTAGTTCTTCAGTACTAAAGAACTGTATCAAGACCTCTTGTTTTTCTGCTTTCTCACCAATCTGATTATACTTTGCTATTTGGGGATTGAACTGCCATTCTTCCCCTACAGATATTGTGTTGATCAGAATCTTAATTAAATGGCATGAGTTCAGTGTACCAGCATTTTAATGCACACTTTGGCAACCTCAGTCCAGGTTTGCCCCTCATTATTTTTTTTCCACCCTTCTTCTGATGAAGCCTGACATGGCACAATATGGTTTTGAAGACAAAGCAAAAGAACCTTTTTTTCTGCCAGTGCTTTGCTACTAAAATGCTTTTTATAATGGAGTTGATTATTTGGAGAACAGATCTCTTATCAGCATTTTATGATAGAAAAATGCAGTTGGATGAGGATTCCTGGGTCATCAAATCCGTTCCCTTGTAAGTAGCAGAACTCCCTTAAGAAATATTTCCATGCACATCTGCAGTTGATACCTTTGGATACAGTTTGGGTATCCAAAAGCTCTCTTAACAGATCATGGAATCATAGAATTAGAGAAGGCTTTGTAACGGAAATCTTCTTGGCGGCAGTTTAAGCAAACAATTTCAGATTAGTCAGTGCATTTGAAGAGTTTCCCCCTCATTTTACTGAGCTCCCCCCAACAAGCCCAATAACCCAAATTAATAACCCCCAAAGTGCCTTTCTTGCCCATAGTCCATATCTCCCCTCTAAAAGCTCCTTACGCTCCTGCCGAACCCATGTCTCCCCCAAACTGTTTTCTGCTCCCCCACAAAAATTTAAGTGAGGAACTGTTCCTCGGCCTTTCTTTCTACACCCCTGTTCCGCACAGAAGTTATGTAATCCCCACTCCAAGACAAGACTTGCAGACTGAATTAAAGGGACAAAGCTGGGGCAGGGAAGAAGGAAACGAAACAAACAGGAATATCACATCAGAGTTTGTTGCAAGCATGGATCAAGTTAAGTGGCTATCCTGTCCTACTGACAGCAGCAGAGGCATTATTGAGCTGTTGTAGAAGGTGGCTTGGCTAGTGCTAGAAGTGAGAAAGCAAAACAAAAACTCTATGTGTCAATGAGAGAAGGAAATAAAAAGAGTCTCAAAGGAGATGAAGGTTTACATTGTATATTGTGCAGAGAAACATTGTTCTCTTCTTAATAGGGATGTGCACAAGTAGGCTTGTGAAGGTGCAGGCGCGGTTCCCTTAAGGAGCAGGTAAGCAGGTCCTTACCTGCTCCACTGCCACCTTGCTGATTTTCTGGGTGCAGTGCTCGATCAACCAAAGGCCTCACTCAGTTGTGCAGCTGTTCCCTGCAGGCTGCATGCACGCCAGCCATGTGTATGCACCATGCACAGTTTGGAGGGAATAGTGCCACATCTGTGCACAGCCTTTGCTCGAGTGATTGCAATGCCCAGAAAAGCCGTGGAGCAACAGCAGAGCAATTAAAGACCTGCTTACCTGCTCTTTAAGACAACCATTCCCCATCCCACCGAACCGATTCAGCTGTGGGCATCCAAGCTGGTGCGGTGCTTCCCAAAAGAGGTGCAAAACCAGTTTATGCACATCCCTACTTCTTAAGGGGTCTGTTTACTTTGAACAAGCCTCCCTTTTTCCTTTTCCTTTCCTTTTCTTTCTTTCTTTTTGCAGCACTGCTAATGAGCTAGGGGAGGATGCAGGTAGGGGAGAAATGAATTACAATTCAGTGCACCTTTGTAAAGTGCAAGGGAAGTGAATTTATTGTGTAATGCAAAACTGTATCTACATGTGCTGTATTCAGATTTGATTCTTTTTTGTAAGCAGTGAAGAGAATCAATAGCTGTTTTTAATAGTCTTTCTAACTACTAATCACATACTTTGAAAATATTCCAGAACTACAGTAATGGCACTAATGGTAATTGCAACAGCATTATTGATGACCATAGTAGTAGAAATTTCTCTACTCCACTTTATTGTTGCAAAATTGCACCTGGCATTGTGCTTCAGCTGAATTTAGCACTCCTTATGAAGCCATGACCATTCCTTTAAAAAAAAATTAAATATCACACTCTTAAAACCTATGCAAAACTCCTTCCTCCTCCCCTGTAAATGTTCCCTTTCTATAAAACTTAGTATTTCTAGCTTTTCCTCATACACATGCATCTCAAGAGTTTGTTCCAGTGCTGCTGAATGCTGATAATGCCTTGTTCCACATCACACACACAGGGGCGTGGTTCAGGCTCCAGAGAGCCCTGAGAGAGCTCTCCCCCGCCCACTGCCAGGCTCCGAAGAGCCCTGAACGAGCTCTCCCACTCCCACACCCAGGACATTTTTCACACAGCAGGTTTTCCACGGGTTTACTGCAAGGCTTTACCCCAAGTTAGAAGTTGCCCCAAAGAACTGATGAAAAAAGTGGATTTTTTTTTAACCTGGACATAAATTGGGCTACACTCTAATGTGCAATGAAAAACCCAAATTGTGTGTGAACGCACACCCTCCATTTTGGAGGAGATGTGAGCTAAAAGCCCTTTGTGAAAAATGCCCAGCCCCCTATGTTATGAATTAATAACCAGTGCCACTGATGTAGAATGTGCATTACATTCACACACTGTCAAATAAGTATTCTGAAGGTGGCAGGCATGAAGCCAGCCGAACAGCAGCCTGTGTCTGGCCCCGCCCAGTGGCCCCTCTAGTGAAGACCTGTGCATGTGACATCACACACATGGGGGCGTGGTTCAGGCTCCAGAGGGCCCTGAGCGAGCTCTCCCCCGCCCATGCCCAGGCTCCGAAGAGCCCTGAGAGAGCTCTCCCCTGTCTATTTAAGGCAGCATTTGCTGCCTGACAGCTTTTCTCTCTCAGAGGAGAGCTGGTCTTGTGGTAGCAAGCATGACTTGTCCCCCTAGATAAGTATGGTCCACCCTGGTTGCATCTGAATGGGAGACCACATCTGAGCACTAAGATATACCCCTCAGGCGAAGGAGCCACTCTGGGAGGAGCAGAAGCTCCAAGTTTCCTCCCTGGCATCTCCAAGATAGGGCTGAGAAAGATTCCTGCCTGCAGCCTTACAGAAGCTGCTGCTAGTCTGTGTAGACTAGATAGACCAATTGTCTGACTCAGTATACGGCAGCTTCCTATGTTCCTATGTTCCTTTATTTCCCTTTCTCTCCCTCCAGTGAGGGAGAGAAAGAGAAATAAATGCTGTTAGGCAGCAAGTGCTGCCTGAAATGGACGGGGGAGAGCTTGTTTGGGCTTTCTGGAGCCCAGGCCACGTGTCCGTGTGCATGATGTCACATGCAAAGGGGGCATGGCCCAGGCTCCAGAGAGCCCAAGTGAGCTTTCTCCCATCCATTTCAGGCAGCACTTGCTGCCTGACAGCATTTATTTCTCAATCTCTCCCTCACTGGAGGGAGAGAAAGGGAAATAAAGGCTGTCAGGCAGCAAATATTGCCTTAAATGTATGGGGAGAGCTCACTCATGGCTCTCCGAAGCCCAAGCCTCACACCCCAGTGGGCTTCGGCAGGCTTTCCCATTGGTGGCCCAGGTTCTTTGAACCTGTTTGCACAATGGTGGCTTCACCCCTGGAAGGTGGTATTCTGCCATTTTGAAGGGAAACTTCAAAAAGTAGGCCGCCAGGCCCCAAGCAAGCAAGCAAGCAAGCAAGCAAGCAAGGAGGCAGGCAGCGTGGCCACCACAGTTGTCTGCAGCAGACCCTCTGCCCAGGCCAGCCAGCCCAGCCTTTGCCAAGTAGAATGTGAATTCCTTTTTGTGGTCTCCCCCCCCCCCCCGATATATAGGGATCTGCTTGCCACAGGGCTTTGATATGGGCTGGGTGCAGACTGAGAAGTCTCTGAATATTTAATTTAAAACAGATTGGAAAATTTTCTGGCTTTAAAAAAACAAGCTAAGAAGTCCTATAAGTGGCTTTTTTCATGGCAGAAAATTACAAAAACTTCTGGAACAAACAATATTTTATTTATTATTCATTCATTCATTCATTCATTCATTTAAAAATGCACTTATGTTCAAGTTGTTTTGCAACCCAGAAGGTCTGAGTGAGAACTGTGAAGCATGTGTTGTGCTTTTATTTTATTTTATTTTTCTTGTGTGTGAACTGCTCCCCAATAACTCTCAGGGACTTCAGGGTAAATCTGGCCAACATGTGAATGCAGCACCTCTATTCCAGAGGAGTTGTGTGTTAAAGGGCTTTAAAAGCCTCATGTGAAAAACATCCTGGAATCAAACTTTACTGAATTTGTTCAGAATTCTGAGAAAACAAACATAGGCTCACCCTGCATGGTTGAAAGTCTCCTTTGCTAATCTGCAGCGAGGGGCCCATTTTAATAATTAGTGTTTCTAGTGTGTTCTAGGCATTAAAAGTAGCACAAATATATAGTTTTCATTGCATATCATTATATATTGTGAAGTGTGCATATGTGTATTCAGTGAAATGTATTTCCAGGCAGCATACATATTTTGAAATATCAGACTTAAATCCTTGGGGGCCTGGGGTGTGTGGAGGCCCTGGACTTTGAGGGGGGGCATTTTAGAATCTTGTCTCTGGGCCCACTCCAACCTTGCTATGCCCCTGCTTTCATTGTTGGTGATGTAAAATGTGTATAGAATGATTTTCTGTAACATTAAGAGGAACTTTGTGCTGGTTATAACCTATTAAGTCCTAAATGGCTTAGGCCCTGGGTATTTAAGAGAACGACTTCTTCATTATGAACCCCATCTCTCATTGAGGTAATCTGGAGAGGTCCGTCTCCAGTTGTCGCCTGCTCGGCTGGTGGCCACACAGGGACGGACCTTCGTGGTTGCTGCCCCGAAACTGTAGAATGTGCTCCTTGCTGAAATAAGATCCTCCTTATCTCTTACAATTTTTAAAAAGCACTTGAAAGCCTACCGCTTCACCCAAACCTTTTCAGCTTTTTAAATTTTTAAGTTTTAATCTGTGTTTGACTTTTAGATTCTGTAAATTGTTTTAAGTTGTTTGTGTTTTAACTTCTTTGATTTTATTGTTAACTGCCCAGAGATGAAAGTTTGGGGCAGTGTACAAATTTGACAAATAAATAAATAAATAAATAAATAAAACTTTGTCTGAATGTATCTGTGGACAGAACTATGTAATTAATGTGGTGAACATTGTGGGGGTGGGGACACCATAGTATTGTACTCAACAATGGAGTTTCCTTCAGCTCTGCTCATGATGAACAACTCTCAAATCAGACTGATGAACCTGCCTACCATAGAGCAGAAGAGTACTACAGAAATCAATTTGCCTGGAACTTCTGAACAGTCTGCTTATTTGCACAGTTGGGGGGGGGTCCCCTTCTCGGTTTGGATTTTATATTTTTTATATATTGAGTACAGGCGGATTATCATTTTTCATTTGACTCATGTAGCCCTTTAAGACATGAACATTGAGCTACTGAAATTTCTGTCTTGCTGGGAATTACTTTGAGTCTCTTCTCATCTACAGAGTCTAACAAGCTGCCTGACAAAATCAAAGTATTGGTTTGAAAAAATGACTGACATCTTCTGCAGCCCTATGAGAGCAGATGAAGGGCTTCACCCTCAGAGAGCAGTAGGAGCACTAGCTGCAGCCTATTGCTGGCAAAGGGGAAGGGGAAGTGATATTCTCTTCTCTCAGCTCCATACACAAGGCTGCATTACCCTCAGGGCATATTGTCATGTAAACAATGCTTTTGATTAGGGGATAGGTTACCTCAATTTAGGATTTTCCTCTCCAAGCAAAATGACTGCCTGTGGTATTAAAGGTAAAGGTAAAGTGTCGATTTTGACTCCTGGTGCCGTGGTATTTGGCTAAGTTAATCTAAAGATTGTTCAGATTTGTAAAAAAGAATATTTGTTGATCCTCTAATGTCTGTTTATTTGTCAGGTAACAAACAAAACACAAGTTGGCATTAGGGCAAGGCACACCAAATAAAGAAAAGTTGCATATAAAAGAAAAAATTCAAGCATTAACATGATGTCAAGGCAGAGAACTTAAAGAAAAGGGTTTTGGCTTCAAAAGCAGTAGCAAAAAATCAAATGATCCCAAAAAGCAATATCTCTCTCTCCCCCTGACGATTTGAAAAAGCATTCAAAGCTCAGTTCTCGGTCCCAGTCTCCCAGATAAATCTGAAGCTACTTTAGTGTCCACTCCAGATCTTTCCCGTCTGTTCCCTGCATGCTGTTGCAGGCCTTAGCTAAATGTGTCCCCCTCCCGGCCCATTCTTCCCTCCTCACAATTCAAAACAAAAGTCAGATGCAGATAATCTCCTTATTTTGACTAGGAGCTCACAAGTGAAGGCCATGCACAGAGTGCAAAACAACAAGCGCTGCCTTCAGCAAAAACAGGACTCTTGCCTAAAGAATTCACACGATGGGCCATGGCTTCTCTTAGGCTTCCTTCTAACCTTCTTTTGAAAACAAGCATACACAAAATATGCCTTAAAAATTGGTGTGACACGTGACAATATTGCTGGCAGTGAAGAGGGCTTTTGGAGGGAGGGAGCAACCCTTCAACACAGTTTGGCTACAGCCACATTGTTTTTTCACCCAGAGGTGCACCTAGGTAATTTTGGAGCCTGGAGCTAAAGGCTTTTGGAGGCCCCCCTCCCCTGTAAATTAAGCATCATCATGCTCCACCGGGTGACTGCACCACCCAGAACAGACTAAAGAGAATTTGGGAGGCCCCAGGGACTGTTGGGGGCCCTGGACTTCGGCCCAGAAGTCCAGGGGTAAGAGCACCTCTGTTTCCACCCTCATAAACCTGAAGAAGATGAGCACCACTAAAATAAAAATTATGTGAAAGAATGATTAATGTGGAAATGTCTTGACTACAATTTTTTGAGACTTCAGAGCATAAAGACACTATATTTTTGTCCAGTCCCTCCTTCTCTCCCGCATTACAAAATGTAAACTTCACTTTGTGAAGGATTTTGAGGATTTGATTAACTTGCACATCACACACATAAACTTTGTACCTAGCTTTGTCCTAGCTGATTATCAAACCATTTACTGTAGTAAGTGCTGGAATCCTGATTATTATCTAAAGGCCTTCTGTGCCTGTTGTTACATTCACAGCAGTGATCTGAGTCTGCTGTGAGATTGCCATCTGGAATCCTGGCAGGGGAGGCTGGATTACAAACACCAGCCTTCTCCTCTTGTGTGTTACAGCAGACATGGCATGGCGCCTTCTATTAACCAAAATAATCTCTATTTTTCATCTGGTAAAATTCTTCTCCTTGTAATGCTAATGAGTTGGGAGAAAAAAAGATTGAACATTGAAGGATCAAGGGTTCTACACTTTCAGTCTTTTCACAGGACACCTTGTTGCAACTATTCTTGATTTGTAAAAGTCATTGCAAGGTGATTTCTTTCCATGCACTTTTTTAATGGAATGAAGTCACATAGGAAATGCTTCTTTTAAGTTTCCTCACTATTTATGTGGCAAAGAGTGATCTCTTTGCATTGGTGTGAATTCCTGAGACAAGTTCAAAATACACATTCTACAGGGAAGTCACCTCAATGTGGCTTTCAGTGTTAACAAAATTGTTGCACATCACACATAAAATTATGGAGGAAGAAAGAACCAAAAGGCTATCTGATTCAAATTCCGGTCTCCAGCCCTGCAAAAAAGGATATCCCTTTGTTTGCTTGCTTGCCTATAAGAATTTGATTTCCTGCTGTTCAGCTAAAATTAGAGCTCTCAGGACAGCTTAGAATCAAAAGCAACAAAACAATAAAATAACAAATTACAATAAAATATTAAAACAAGGACAAAAAAAAGTTTCTCAGTAAAAACAGAGAAATAATTACCCTACAAGGAAAGTTAACTTAGCCTCCCATTGATAAAAAAATAAGCTGATACAAACTCGTTTACAAATATTCATAACAGTAATAATTAATACAAAGTGGCCACACCACCAATAATGATTATACTGGCACAGTTATGCCAGTATAGTTAAGATGAGGAGCATTTCCAACATTCCGCCATTATAAGTTCTGAACCTTCTATTGCTTATAAAATCAAAGATATCCATCCAATCCTCATGAAATTGTGCAGATAACAACTAGAGGACATGGGACACTCCTCCAAATTTGCTGCAAACCAAATGGCTCAGATACAGCAGTTTACATTTTTAACTCCTAAAAAGAGGGTTCAAAGTGTTGGTGACATTTTTTCACAATGAATAATGGAGAGAGAGGGAGGGAGAGGGAGAGAGCGAGAGCTGTGTTTTTTAGGATTTCCCCAAAATTCATGTCAATACTAGACTGATGCCTTTTGCTAGTTAGCAAAACAGATCTAGTGATTTTTAAAGTAATTATTGTGTGAAATCCCCATAATAACAGGTAAAAATAACCAAGGAAAAGGTAACTAAGAGGATTGGATGGATACCTTTGCTAGCTGAGTCTGCCCACTGATAGGGATTTGTGGACTGGCTCAAGGTCGATCTGTCTCACACTCGAACTGGCCTGTCCTGAGACCTCGCCCTCAAGCTGGACCTGACCCAATTCGACTTGAGGTTGAGCTGAATCCACCAGGCTGGTGCAGGGCTAGTTTGGGGTTTTGTTTTGTTTAAAAATGGCAGACTTACCACCATTGCAGGGCTTTGGGGGATGCTACTGTGGGCTGCAGAATTGTGGGGCGTATCGCCAGAGGGTATCCCTCTCCCATTCCAGGCCTCTCTGTGCTGGCAGTGGCCATTTTGGAGGCCTCCTCGCATGTGCACCAGCCATCTGCATGGCCGAGTCACAACCCAGCCATGCAAATGGCCAGTGCGCATATGAAGCAGCCTCCAAAATGGCCACCGCCTGTGCAGAGAGGCCCAGAATGGGCCCAAAAATGGCCCAAAAGGAGCCAGTTGAGACCAGTGGGAGGCTGGTGGGGAAGGGGAAACCGCTGGAGCTCCTCCCCCCCCTGCAGAGCCATGGCAGCACACTCCCAAGCCTCGCAATGGTGGTAAGTCCACCATTATTATTGTTTAAAAGAAAATTCTGGGCCCAAAGTGGTTCAGACCCAAGCTGGACAGGCCCGGCTCTAGTGTGCACAGAACTGGACCGGATCTGGTTCAGTTCAAGTCTGGTTCTACTTGAACTGAATCAGGTTTTCTAGTTTTGTGCACACCCCTAACCACTGAGAATTCTGAAACCAAAGTCAGGAGATGCAAGTCCTGGCGATTTCTAGTGAGTGACTTCCTGGGAGTTCTTCACACAGTAGGCTTTACTGCAAGTTTTCTGTGGAGCTTTACTGAGAACTCAAAGTTGTCCCAAAAAACCAATACAAAAGGGGATATAAATCAGGCTGCACTCTAATGCACAGTGAAAAAAATCTGAATTGTGTGTGAAGTGCTCCCTGATAGCTCACAGAGACTTCAGGGTAAATCTGCCCAATATGTGACTGCACACCCTCCATTCTAGAGGAGATATGAGCTAAAGGGCTTTAAAAGACGCTCAGCCCCTCAGCAAAGCATAGAAGGATAGAACCCTTTTGAGGGGGGAACCCCATTTATTTCTCTAGGGCTTATTTCTGAGTAAAAATGAATAATATTCGGACCAAGCATCTCATGCTAGGAAGTTCTGAAAAAAGAACCTCAAAGCAATCCTAAAAACCCATTCCCACCAGCTCCAAGAAACCATCATTCGGGTGTAGACTGCTCTTGAACATGGTGGTTTTACATCAAAGCCAAACCGGTCATACTTAAGAAATGAAGCCTCATATTACCCTGCTAACTTGGCAAAGAGGCACCTTTTAATGTGGTGATTCTCTTTATTTAGCAGGGGGAGAGTTACTGGCCCTACCCACTCCCAGCACAGTACCTCCAGTGAGGTTCCTCCTCCTTTTTAGATTGTGAGTGCTTTGGGGACAGGGTTCCATCCTATTTGTTTGTTATTTCTCTGTGTGAACTGCCTTGAGCCAGTTTTGGAAGGATGGTATAGAAATTGATTATTATTATTATTATTATTATTATTATTAAATAATTAAATTATTATTATTATTCATTCAGTAGCGATATAGCAATGGAGTTTGGACTAGACAAGTGTGCTCTATTAATAATGAACAGAGGGAAAATAACAAGAACAGAAGGAATAGAACTGCCCAATGGAAGCAAGATCAGGAACCTTGAAGAGAAAGAACATTACAAATACTTGGGCATTCTCCAGGCTGATAACATTGCACACACTGAAGTTAAAAGAAAAATTGGAAATGAATACATCGGGAGAGTTAGAAAAATCCTAAAGTCCGAACACAATGGCGGGAACACTATACAAGCCAGGAACACCTGGGCTATACCTGTTATCAGATACAGTGCAGGAATAATAGACTGGACCCAGGCAGAGCTAGACTGGACCCAGGCAGAGCACCTTAACACCATAGGGGCCACAGAAATCACCATCAGACAATTGCAAAAAGCAACTTTACTGGGAACAGCCTATATTCTGCGATGATATCTATAACAACACCAACAACATTGACAATAGAATTCAGCCATCCCAGGTCCTTGGGAAGGACTCAATAGCTGGATAAAGCAAACCAGTCAATAACACCTGTCTGACTGTGTAAATTAATAATAATAATAATAATAATAATAATAATAATAATAATAATAATGTCAATTACAAAAAGCAACTTTACTGGGAACAGCCTATATTCTGAGACGATATCTATAATAACAGCAACAACATTTATAATAAAATCCAGCCATCCCAGGTCCTTGGGAAGAACTCAATGTCTGGATAAAACAAACCAGTCAATAACACCTTTCCGACTGTGTAAACAAAAATAACACCTGTCTGACTGTGTAAACAAGAAAGAAGAAAAAGAAGAAGAAGAGACAAGATCAAGCACTCTGAAGTGAAGGAGACTCATTGTCTCCTTTAGTTTTTGTAATCTTCCTAATGCCATTATCTTGAACAAAACAAACCATGGATATTAAACTTCAAAAACCTCAGTTAAGCTTTCCCACCTTTTTTTTAATGGACGATCTAAAGCTTTACAGAAAGTCACCATCCGAAATTGAGTCATTACTTAATAATTTTAGAATTTATAGCTGTGATATCACAATGGAATTTGGACTGGACAAATGTGCTATACTGGCAATAAATTGAGGAAAAATGACAACTAGTGAAGGAATTGGGATGTAAACCAAATGTAAACATAAAGAGTCTGTCATCTGAGGAAAGTTATAATTATTGTGGCATTATCCAAAGTGACAAGATCAAGCATGCTAAAGTGAAGACCAAAGTTAGTAAGGAATATATCAGGCGAGTAAGAAAGACACTGAAGTCCAAACTTAATGGTGGTAACACTATCAAAGCAATCAACACATGGACAATTCCTGTAATCCCATTTACAGCAGGTATTGTTGATTGGACACAAGCAGAATTGGATGTGCTGGATTGGGAAACCAGGAAAATAATGACCATCAATAATGCCCTGCACCCAAGAAGTGATGTTGATAGGCTGTACCTGCCAAGAAATGAAGATGGACGTTGAATGTTGCAAGTCAGACAGTCTGTTGACGAAGAAAAGTGAGCATTGGCAGAACACATCAATGAAAGCCAAGAAGAAATGCTCCAGGTCATCAGTAAGACAGGACTGTTGAAAATAACTAAATATAAAGACCTTCAAATTGAAACTGAGCAGCTCTGGAAAAAGAAAACAATAGTGGTGCCCATAGTTGTTGGTGCCCTTGGTGAGTACCAAAAGAACTTGAATACCACCTTGACACCTTGGGCATTGATAAAATTATAACACATCAGCTACAGAAGGCCAGACTACTCAGGACAGCACAAATATTACAACACTATCTTTAATTTTTCTTTAGTTATCCTAGACCCTTGGAAAGGGCCCAATAATTACAGTACCAAATCCAGTTAATAACATCTGGTAGACTGTGTATAAATAGCATCATCATCATCATCATCACAACAACAACAACAACAACAACAACAGACTCGATGTCTGGATAAAAGGACTCGATGTCTGGATAAAAGGACTCGATGTCTGGATAAAACAAACCAGTCAATAACACCTGTCTGACTGTGTAAACAAGAGATAGTAACAACAACAACAATAATATTCACAGGCACTTGGCTCTCATGTAGAACCTCCATGTTCAAGGGCAGCCTACACCACAATAATAGTTTGCATAGGTGGAAATGGTTTCTGGGATTTCCTTGCTACACCTCTTTGGAGCTTTCTGGAAGCATGTAGCTGAGCACTGCGAGAAAGAGCATGCTGGGCTGGAGTGTGCATGCCTTTTCCAGCAGCTGATAACTGCAATTCTATGTGCACACCTAGAAGGAAGTAAATTCCATTAAACTTAATGGGACTTGCTTCCATATAATGAGGGAACAGTTAAACAATCCCTAGAAAATGGTGTTGGAAGAATGGAAAATAACTGAAAGGTCCTTTTAAAAATGTAAGTTGAAAACAATCTAAAAATCCTGTGAGAATTCACCACCACCACCACCCCATTCAGCACACAGATAGTTCTCAAAGAATCTGACATTAGCTAAGGCATCCCACAGGGCATAAGATCTGATTGTATATTTAAAATAGGGATGTGCGAAATGTTTCGGGTACAAAACGTTTTGGGCCGTTTCAGGTGTTTTGTAGACAAAACAAAACTTTCATTTTCCAAATCCGAAAGTTTTGTACACAAAACAAAATGTCCCTGTTTTGGCTACAAAACGTTTTGTTGTTTCGGACCTCCATTTTGTGGTGATCTCTGAGCCAGTCTCCATTTTGTGTTTGACATCTCTTTGAATTTCCCGCCCTTCCAGCCTTCCGATCGGTGACCTAAAGCATGGGCTGACCTGCTGATGATTCCCTCCTTGTTCCCCATTGGCTCTTTTGCCCCTTGCCACTCTTTACTGACCCCACATTGGCCAGGGGAAGGGTCGAAGAAGGGGCAAGGGTGGGGGGAGTTCAAGGAGGGGTTTTCAATTCATTCAACAAGTTAGTTACTCATTCACCGTTCTGCCTGTCTACCTCATTGAAGAGAGAGAGAGAGAGAGAGAGAGAGAGAGAGAGAACTAGTTTGCATTGCATGGCATGCCATTGCCTATGCCTGCCTGCCTTGTTGCCAGCCTGAGCCCAGCCTGCGTCCAGCCTGCCATGGCTACTTGGAATGGATTTATCTGCTGCATTGCTTTTTGCTCCAGAATATTTTTTTTCCACCCCCTTGAGAGAATCGCTGCCTGCCTGTGCCTGCTGTGTCTTTCTGTGCCAGCGACCAGTGCCACCAGCCCTAGCCCCTGTGGCCACTGGCCAGTGGCCACCTGGCCAGCCACCCCCTCCCCCCCTCCCCAGATTTTCAAGGCTTTTGCCCCAGCCCCCACAAACCTGAAGACTGAGAAGAAAATTGAAAAAGAGTAGACTCAGAGACCAGACCACAGACAACTGGACACACCTAGACTGAATGAGTGTTCCCCCATTTACACACACACACACACACACACACACACCTTTCCCTCTGGAATTCTGTATTCTTTGGTTGTTTTTTTACTGTTTGGAGGGAAGTTTGGGGTTGCAAGTGAATTTAAAAAGTTGTGTGTTTTGTTTAGTTTAGAAGAAGTTTAAACAGGGGTTCTGTGTGGGAGGGATCCCCATACTAGCAGGTGGTTAAGGGTAGTGTAGCCTTGTGGTTTAAAAAAAACCCAATTCTGCCTTTTTTCCCATTCCAAAGATTTTTTGGGGGGGGAGCACTTTTAAAAACAGAAGCCTGTCCTCTGCCCCATAACTGATATTCTCTGCTCAGCAGCCTATTGTATGATCTTCCCTAGTCACTATTGTTGTATTAGTTAATTGTATCTCGTATGGGAACTAGTTATATTGTTTGTATCTGCTTGTGTCTCTGTTCCCTTACTGCTCCCTATCTGTTCCCTTGTATCTGTTTCCTGGTCACAATGCATATATATTATGCAATTCAAATGCCTTGGATGGTTGTTGTGCTGTATTTTGGAGACCACATGGATGGGCATCCTGATTCATTTTCTCTCTCTCCCTCCCTCCCTCTCTCCTTCTTCTTTGCAATGAAGATTGGGTCATATTGTGACTTCTAGCATCCTCATCATTTTTATTCAAACTAGATTGCTTGCATAGGTTGTGTGGTGCCACAGGCTCCAATTTGTTGCAGAAATGTCAAAAAATGCACTATTATTCCCTATGGGAAAAATCTTAAATTTCAAAAATTCACCAAAAACCAGCCCTTTGCCCTATTCCTCTGGAATTTGGGTGGTAGCTTCCACCCATTGGGCACTACCACCCCCACCCCCTAGTTTTGCCCCAGGGCCATTTTCTAAAATCCAAAATGTTTCTGATTCGGATTTTGCGATTTCAAACAAAGAACCAAATTGGCGTGTTTCGGATTGGCTGATTTTAAACAAAGAACAAAATGGGGGTGTTTCAGATTAAGGCCAAAAACAAAACAGAAAAAAAAGCAAAGCTCACAACCCTAATTTAAAACTAAAATGCCAATAATCCATCCTCTCTCACTTTGTAGAGAATACAGCAGGAAAGAGATAGTGACTGACATAATGAGGAACATTACTCAAAATAATCCTACTGGGATTAAAAGGACATGTTATGGAATGACTAATGTCTTTTTAATTTCAATGAGACTACTTTGATTACACCATTATCCTATCAGCCATTAAGTGGAGGCCTGAGGTTTACAGGGAAGAAATCAACTCCTTCTATGCTCAGAGTATGCACCTAGAGGGAAGTCACTTTTGTGCAAGTTTGAAAATATACTACTTTCTAGACATAAGGAAAAGAGACAGACACTAATTGAAACATGTCACAACTTGATTAAAAGAAGAAGAAAAGCCAAGGCCAGAAGAGCTCACATCAGCTCCTCAGAGCTTTACTACAGCCTGCTACTCAAGGCCTGTGTGTCCTGAGTGAAGGAAGGAGAAAAAGAAGATATAAGGGCTCATATAGGTTTCCACTCCTTAAAAGAGTTGGGGTTTCAAGAACTATTGGTGTTTCAAGAACTCAATAAAGCAGAGTATGAGTCTCCTTATATGTTTTTTTTTTTTAAGGTGCAATTCAGATGGTTAAGGCCTACCATTTCAGTCAGATTGGCTTACCACTATTTTGCTGATAACACCATCCTGGACAAAATTAAATCAAGCAGGAGAGCTGTGAGGTTTATGGGAAATTTCTGGTAAGAGAATCTGTAGTTTTGAACATGGTTGTTAAAGCATTTGTTATTTTTAATGACCATTGTTGTCTGGGGGTCGGGAAAAGAAAAAAAGAAATGCAGATTTAAAATGAACACAAATTACCTTCTTATGTCCTTATTCACTGCTGAACAATCATGAAGTGGGATCACACTGCCACTTTTACTGAATCCACTAATTTCATTTAATTGTGTTTTTTTCGGGGGTAGAGAATGTGGCTTTATTCATCAGGCAGAAAATCATCAGGGGCATCTCTAGGAAATTATTAGGGAAGCTGCACCTGTTAAATGTTGAAGGTGTTAACCTTAAGTATAAATTATTTCATTTTAAAGTACATGTAAATGACCTCTTTAATGGGTAAAAGATATTAAAAGATATTAAAATAACTTACAGATTTTTCCACAAAACATGTAAGCTAAAACAAAACTGAGCAAATGTTTCTGTGTAATACACCATCCTCAGTGCATATGTACATATAAATATATGTTTGATCCTCTTATATGCATACAATCTTTGTTTCGATCAAGTACACCTGTTATCTGTTTGCTTCATCCCAGTCAGATAGAGATTGCATAGTGAACACGATGTTTTCATTATACCGGACAGCCAATCAGATTTGGCTATGTGATTGCATCATTGTGAGTAAACAAAGCCCTTCCATTGCCCTTCCTCAAATGAAAGAGGAAATTCATCCCTGTTGCCCAGACGACTAGGGCGACACAATTTTTTTTTCCATTGTGCTAACAGTTTTGTTGCCAATCACTGCTGCACAGCAAGACTTTCACCCTGATCTAGTTGTCATTGCACATATTTTTGCAGAAGTAGCTATCCAGGCTAGTCAGTCATGACTAAGAAGGATTGAGTCATGACTAGCATAAGTCTAATTAATGTCAATGGAACTTAGTCATGACTAAGTTTGGATGTTGCTCACAAAAATCAGTGCGGTGTGGATGGATGTTTCCTCTTTTTGCCAACATCAAACAATATTCTTTACAAGGTGCAAAAAAATCAGCAATAAAGGGCATGATTTTCAGGAGGGAAACTTGTTCAAAGAATGCACTCCCACTTCTTGTGCAGAATTTTTAGAAAGGCTAAGGCAATTAAAAGATTCATTACTTTGCTTGCACAAGGTTGTAGTTCTAACCTCTTAGGATATTAAGAACGTGGCACCATAGATTTAAATAAGACTTTGACTACAGACAACTGAATTTAAATAATTACCAATTCACTTTTCTGTACAGTATTAAATGAATAACCTTACATTCATTTCCACTGACCATAAAGAAAACAAATTACTATCCATTTAGGTTATGTAGCTGTATACTTTGTTTCTGTCAAAACTGACAGACACATCTCTTTGAGTGGGAAAATATGTGGGAATGTTTTATGGTTGTTGGGTACAAAATGTTCTCTTTGTCAAGTGAAATGGTGATTACCTTTGAACTGTATTCAGTTGCCATTGTATATTTCTCAAATGACAGCATTCTGCAATTGCATTTGCAGCCTGCCCAAGAGGGAAAAGCATAAGTTAGTTGCTATATGATCTATGTGCCTATATTTCTGACTCATGCGTCTTTCTGTTGTGAAGGCCATCATACCATTGTACAGCTTGTTCTTTATTATAATCCACTGGGGAAAAGATGCATTGATTCTGATTTTCAGCTTTGACTTCAAGAACAAGAGGATCTGCAGAAAACAAACTGTTGGTAATGCCATAATCAAGGCCACCAACCATGTACGCATTGCCATGTTTTTCAAGCTTTCTCCTTTCAGGGATAATTTCCACATCAGCTTCTCTGCTACAGTGCCCCTGCCCATTATAGAGGATTCTGAGACATAATTTAGAGGCAAATACTAAGTTTGTGCAGGGCCCTGGCCTGGCCTGATGGGCATCATCATTGCCTTGTGTGCACTGAGTGCACTCCCTAGAACTCAGCCAACTTTCCTCTTTGGCTGCACATTATAAAGAATTATTGACAGTGGGCAGGCAAACCTTCTTTCAGGGAAACTTGTCTTCTCATTTAAGAACCTGTGACCACATTCCAAGAATTCCAGAGTTCTTTAGAACACAGTTTGAAATTCACTATTCTACTGAGCCATGTTACACCGTCGATAACAAGCTGCATCTTGTATAGAAATGACATTAAATCTTAGACAAGGCCACAAGGCTGATCTCATGAATTAAAACGTTAGGATTGTCCGAGTGCAGCCAAATTAAACCATCCAGGCACTCACATTTCATGCTGCTCTCTAGAATGCTCACTGAAAATATGGATGCACTGTAATAAGTGATTTCATTGGCTATGGGATATGCTCTTGGTGGGCGGGGGGGGGGGAATTCAGAGAAATATTTTATTCTAAAATGCAGTAGCAGTCCAAGACATTTTGCTCCTGAGATGAAGGACAATGTACCACCCCTTCTCTTCTGCCACCCATGGTCTGTACCTGAAGCAATTACTTTGCCCTACCACATGGAAGTGCCACCCCTGCTAAATGCATGCTTTATTTGCACTTTTATTATCATGAGCTTGCAATAATTACTCATTTCCTGCCAGGTCTGACATGATTTAAAAACCATCATTTCACAAATTGGGAATCTAATCTTCCCATAGTTGCAGATATTTTCTGTCATCATTTGGACAATGGAATGGTTATTTATAAAACAGTTTTGTCATTTGGGGGTGATAGTCTTTATTCTAAAATTAAAAACTCCAAAGTTTGAGTATGAAAAATTCAGCAATGAAGCAGAAGCTGTACCCTTGTTTTCTAATAAAACCAAGTTCCCTGGTGTAGCTAAGCTAGTTGATATAGGGAGCCATATAGAAATGTTTAATAACGCATTTCCAAGGATTTAGTACTTGTAAAATATAATACATGATATTTGCAGAAGAAATAACATGGCATTTGGCAAGTCTTGCTAGCAACCTAGATTTGCCTGCATAACTTAACAAGGAGTCTCTGCTTTTTTCAGCTGGTAATTGCTAGAGACTTACATAACATGACCACACTCCACCCCATAGGCCAGATTGATCTATATAATTCATGTTTGGAACACATAATCATACATAATGCAAATGTATATGAGCATGTAGAGGAATTGGCAAGGACTGTTAATATTTAAATCAATATAAATGAATTGTACTTTAATGCACATTGTACATTAACTAATTTAGAGCCTTAAAAAAGTGAAAATGTGCCAGTGATTCTTGGTACACACACCTCTGGATTGCAGCCACAGACTCTACAATTGTATATATGTTACTTATTTATTTTTATACTGTCAAGTCAAAAGGCTGAGTGAAAATGCTATTCAAGAATAAGCACAGTTCTGAAGTGCAGAAATGTCTGCTGTTTAATTACTGAAGGAGACAGCATGTCCAAGTCAAACCTAATTACCAAATTGTGTTTATAAATATAACTGCAAAATATTGCTGATGTACTTTAGGCAGACATGCCTGTAGTACTTCTGTTTGTTGACAGACCTTAACATGACTGCTGTGTCTCCAGTAAGATTTTATAATATTCTAATTCTGTAATATTGTACTAGAAATCATGTCATATATTACTTTTAAGAGACTGGTGCAATTTAGCAAAAGTTAAGTCCCATTGATTTAAATATAAAGTTCTTTTTTATCCCATTTAATCTTCTTACATTTCCCAGTGGACTTAAAAGTGCTCAACTGAAGTTCAGTGGTAGAGCAGATGCTTTGCAGAAAAGGTCCCTGGTTCAATTACTGCCTTCTTCAGCTGGGACTGGGAAAGACTCCTGTCTGAAATTCCAGAGTGCTGCTGCCAGTCAGCATAGACTCACTTCTAAGCATATTAACTATGTAATATAATTGTGCTTATGCGATGCGGCTATTCCAGCATTGGTAATTTATTATTATTATTTATTTATTTATTTATTTATATTAAAAGATTTAATATACTGCCCAATCCACAGACTCAGGGCAGTGTACAAGACAAGAACAGCATCCAAGATTTTAAAGGGGGGGGGAGGAGGGGGAAGCAAATGCCTGGTGGAAAAGAAACTTCAATAAGATCTTAAAGGCTGAAAGGGAGGAGGCAGACCGAATCGGGGCGGGGAGTGGAGAATTCCAAAGTGAAGGGGTGGCAACAGCGAAAGCCCTTCCATGGGCCCTAGTACTACAGACTTCTCTGAGACCAGGGGCTGAAAGAAGGGCAACCTGAGAAGATCTCACAGGATGGGGCAGAACTGGCTGGGAGAGGCAGTCCTGGAGGTAAGCAGGTGCTAAGCCCTGAATTGCATGGGAGAGAACCCCGTGCACTCACTATCTGCCATAGCTTTGAATAAGAGTTGTGCGTGAATATGATGCTCGAGATCATGTAACAACCCACTTTACTACTATGACGAATATGTATATGGTGCTTGTAAACAAAAGTTCCAAAAGCAGTGTACATAAATATAAATTGATTGATTGATTGATTGATTGATTGTTGAATTTCTATACCGCCTTTCATTAAAAACAACCCTAAGGTGGTTTACAAAAGTTAAAAACATACAATAAAAATGACAATTAAAATATTAAGCTAACAATATAAAACAAATCTAATTGAAAAACTATAAAATACAAGCATAAAAACTATAAATGAGTAAAAACACATAGAAACAGCAGTGGAAAAAGTCATGTAAAAGCCTGGGTAAAAAGCCAAGATTTAAGAAGTTTTCTGAAAACTGTGATGGAGTCTGAGGAGCGAATGGCCACTGGGAGAGCATTCCAAAGTCTGGGGGCAGCAACAGAGAACACCCTGTCTCGAGTGCACGAAGGACGAGCCTCCTTCATTGTAGGCACCTGGAGCAGAGCCCCCTCAGATGACCTTGTCAACCGGGCAGCAGGAAGCAATTTAATATTTTATTTATTAAATAAATAAATAGAATAGTTCCCTGTCCCCAAAGAGCTCAAAATCTAAAAAAGAAACACAAGGTAGACACTAGCAACAGCCACTGGAGGGATGCTGTGCTGGAGATAGATAGGGCCTATCTATCTATGCTAAATAAAGAGAATAACCACTTTAAAGGTGCCTCTTTGTTCAGTTAGCAGGGGACTTTATTGTTTATTCCCACAAATCTGCTCATGATTAAGGCCTCACATACTGAAGAATAGAGCAATTTCCATAGAGCAAAGAAAAACATTAGCCTTATTCATACATCACACCCAACACTCATGCAAGTCTACAGTGTATATAGATACATATCTGTACATATACAGTTATTCACATGGTGTGTTGAATAGCAGAATGCTTCCAATCTATACTATACATTTGAGGGATCTGTACTCAGATTTACTTTTTAAATGAATGCAGGTACAGTCATTCATACAAAAACATGCACAAGTGTACAGACATCTGTACACTTGTAAAACATAATGTCTGGATAGAACTGTAGTGAAGAAACATATAATAACATTACGCACACCCACACCCACAACCCTGCTTCTCCGAGCAATGAGAAGCTCCAAGAATGCAGTGCAGGTTTTCCTACGAGGAGAGATATCACTAGAAACTTATATATACAGTCATCCCTCACTAGCTGTGAGTGTTCTGTTCCTGGAAACCCTTGTGGCTGGTGCATTTGTGGTAGATGAGTCATTAGTTTCAATGGCAAACAGGGGGTTAGGGAAACTGCAGTCACAAAGTGACCAAAAACAAGGTTAAAAATGGAAAGAATCACCCTCTGACCCTCAGAAATGACCCCTGACCCCCCCCAAATTGCCTCCAAAGCCCCCCCCCCAATCACCCCTGATCCCCCCCAATTACTCCAAAATGCCACAGGTTTTTTTTAAAATTGCCAAACCATGGATACTCAGGTCATGGTTGGCGAGGGTAGTCACAGGGGCAATTCTCACGATCAAAAAAATTGGGCTAGGAGAGCCTAGCCCGATTTTTGTTGGTCGTAAGAACCACCGGGCTCACAGCCGAGCCCGGTGGTTCTTGAGCGGGTAACCCACTCGAGAACCCCTGCTAAAAAACAGGTTTGTGGCGCAAGCACTCCAGCAAACCTGCTTTTTAGGCTCGTGAGTAGCCGCAGCGCGGCTTGCCGCTGAACCTACATATGAGCAGACCCCCGGCTGGGAGGCGAAAAGCCGCCTCCTGGCTCCGGGGTTCTCCCCAATATGCCCTGCGTGCTCGTACAGGGCGTACTGGGGCTTGCGGGGGCCACACGGCCCCTGATCCCCCCACCCCCCACTGGCTCCATCATGGAGCTGGCCATCGTGTGGGCGGCCAATCCAGCCGCCCAGGGCTCCTTGCCCGCTCGTCTTAGTCCGCGGCTTAGCCCGCTCTCCCCACAGTTTTTACAAAAGCGGGTCTCGGATCATAAGACCTGCCTCATTATTTCCCAGTCATGGATGGTCAAATCCGCAATAGGGGAAACTGCAATAGCCGAGGGACAACTGTATTTGTAATATTTGTTGTATTTACAAATCTGTAAGTTGAGCATTAGCTGGAGTTGAAAAAGTAGAGTATTCCAACACAAGTTATGAATGAATTAATGGATGTTCCAAAATCCTTGCTCTTTATTTGCTGCAGCTTTTCTTGAACAGCTGCTTCATTCTCGGCTCTCCAAATTTCTCTCTGTCTTACATCTACATGGAACTGCTGCTTCTTTCACCTGACCACACCAGTGCCTCTGGCTGGCTAAAGGAAGGGTAAGGTAAGGTAAAGTGTGCCGCCAAGTCAATTTCCACTCCTGGCACCCACAGAGCCCTGTGTTTTTCTTTGGTAGAATACAGGAGGGGTTTACCATTTCCTCCAAGCGCAATATGAGATGATGCCTTTCAGCACCTTCCTATATCGGGATTCGAACTGGAAGCCTTTCTGCTTGTTAGTCAAGCATTTCCCCACTGTGTTACTTAAGGTGAAAGGAAGGGATGTCAGCTTAAACCTCTGCCTCAGCCCCTCCCATCAGTTAGATGTGGCTTTGCCAGTTTCTTATGATTGTCCCTCTCCAGGTTGTTTCCTCAACATTAAGAAACATCAAGGCCTCCAGAAGGATTAGCCAGAATCTGCCTTACAAAAGAATTGGCCAGTCAGCATTAATGACTGCAAACCTGTTGCAGTATATAAAGGCCTTCATGATGTAAACTAGGGCTCTAATTCTCAAACTAATTACATAAGAGTAGCTCTATTGATTGGATCAGAGCCTATACTATTCGGTGCGGAGAGCAGAAAACTAGGAGCTGAATAGCTGAACTGACATTTCCAGGAAAAGCTTTTAAAAATGAGCTATTGAGATAGCATAGACAATTTGTCAATAAAATCTGTAGAGTGGTTTGTCTAGCGTGATCTCTGTGAACTGACTTCTGTATAGGCGAGAATTGAAACATTTTGCCTCAGGCTCAATATGTCTTGTTCCCTTGTTGGTAAAAAGAGGAGGGGGGAAACCTACAACAAAGCCCATGTCATTAACTATCATCTCTTTTTGACACTCAGTAAACAAGAATCTGGTTTGCTTTGTGAAAAATACAGTATGCAAGAGTCAAAGTCAAATATTTGACTTGTCTTTACAAATATTGAACAAATGACAGGGATAATTCCTTTAAACATAACACCAAGATAATTCATCCCAGCTCTAATTAGTGATTTATACTTTTTGTTCCCTAAAAGATGGAAGATATTACTGAGGTTTTTCATTCGGGTGATTAATTAATGTATCCAGTTGTCTTATCAAATTATGTTCCTGTAAGGCGTATTAGACCAAAAGCTCTAAAGAGAGATGAAAAGGAAAAGCAAGGCAAGTACATCAGCCAAATTAGTATTAAGGCATTCCAAGATAAATATGGAGATTAGGGCAGAAGCATGCATCAGAGCACACAAGACACTCTTGAACAAAATCAAGAGCTTGATCAAATCATTAAAGCTTACTTTTAAAATATCCCACCCTTTCTCCAAGGTGCTTAGTGTGGCATACATTTCTACCTCCATTTTAGCCTCACAAGAACGCTATGAAATAGGTTAAGCTGAAAGATAGTGAGGCGATTCTCATGAACACCCAAAAGCGGGCTAAGGGAGCCTACCCCACTGACTGTGAGAAGAGCTTCAGTGACTGGCTCAAGATTACTCAATGAGCTTCATAGCAGAGAAGGAACTTGAAACCAGGTCTCATCAATCCTAGTCCAACACTAACCACACACTGGCCCCAATAAATGGTGTAATTCAAATCAGTGTGCTTATGTATTTAACTTTTTTAAACTTAATTTTACTTTAGTCAATTATCTTCTTATTTTCTAATACAAATACGAGCTAGACTATGTTCTTTCTTTCTTTAAATATATAGAGGTTCTCACAAGCAGACTAGCACAGGCTAGGGCAGCCCAGCCTGGGTTAGGCTACTCATGTTGAGCACCAGGATCGAGGCCGATCCTGGAGCTGCCACCCAGCCTAACCCACTTTTTTCATGGCCTTTAACCAGCATGCCCTTAACCCTAGCACCAGGGTTGTGTGTGCACGCAGCCCGAGCACACACAGAGTTGGGTGCCTAAAGTGCCCAACTCAGGGGGGAATTCCCCAAAGCATTGTGCTTGTCACATGGTGCATTGTGGGATATCCAGAGGCTGGTTGTCCTTCCCCTGGCCTCCCTGCTGCCACACTGCTTGCTGCAACGGTGCTCATCTGTGAGCACAGCGCAGCAAGCAGAGCTTTAGCCCCGATCGGGGGGGGGGAGGCAGGAGCAAGCTTGCCTTCCCTCCATCCCTCCCTAGCTCTGAGAAAAAAGGTCACATGCACAATATCATAGTCTATTGGCTTAGAACAACAACAACAGCAAAAACAGCAACAACAAGAAGAAGATTGAATATATGTATTGGTAGACTGATCCATTGCAGAAGCTTAGAGCAGATAATATATACATTCTGTACATGGGCGTACCATTAATGAGACAAAGGGAGATGAATGTCTCCTGGCCCACAGCCTCTAAGGGGCCACCAAGGCCAGCCCTTGCCGTCTCTCAGTCCTGTAGCCAGGAGTGTGAGCTGCAGAGTCCCCAAGCAGTTTCTCTGTGACTCCCAATTTCCCTTTTGTCAGTCGGAGCGGAGGAGAGTGGCAGCATCTGCTGCAGCAGCAGAGAGGCTTTGTGATTTGTGTTTTCTGCTTCCCCCATTTATGGAGTGTGAGGTGTGTGTGTGTGTGTGTGTGTGTGTGTGTGAGAGAGAGATTGTTTCTGAGCTATTTTTAACTTTAAAAAAAATGATTTTAAATTATTGGGTTCTTCCCTCTGAGTCCTGATGACCCATGTGAAGTGATCTTCTTCCAACTTGCAATGAGTTGTTTCCCTCTCTGTGGAAAGAAAAGAGGGGGTGGTGGCAAGGGGTTTATTGATTGGTTCTTTGATGGTGTCGTGGTTGTTGAAAATACATTCAATTGTTTTTCCACCAAACAAGTTCTCAAAAGATGTTCCTTGCTCCTTGAATGGCTCATAATACTTGAGGGCTGGGGAAGAGTGGCGCTAGCCTAGAATCCTTCCTGATTATTTGCTAATTTTAAACTGGTTTGCCTGGATATCCCTTCACCTGCCTTTTCCAAATGATTTAAAAAAAAAAATCTTGCCATGCTACAGCCCTGACAAAAATGGTTAAGCTTGGGAAAGAAACTTCCTTTGGAACCCACAGAAGGGGAGGAGAGCTGGTCTTGTGGTAGCAAGCATAAATTGCCCTCTTGTATTTCATAAAGCTGATAGTGTTGTATTATTTGGTTCTGCTGTTGTCTATACCTTGTAACTGTAGTCTCCTATCTTCTGTTAATCTGCTACACTATATTGCATGTGTCCTTAAAGTTCTTCTGCAGCAGAGACATGGGACCAGGAGAAAGACAGGAAGGCAGCGACAGGCCCATTTAAAAATCTCATCTCTGGGCCCACTCCAACCTTGGTATGCCCCTGATTCTGTAGACAGTAGATTACCAACTTGGAGGGGAGAGACAAAGATTCAGGTCCCACTCAGCCCTGAAGCTCACTGGATGACCTTGGATCCATCACATCTTTCAGCCTCACTTATCTCATAGGGTTGTTTTGAAGATAAAATGGGCAGATAGGTGTACAGATAGGTGTCCTTGGAGGAAGGGCAGAATAAATATATTAAATAGTAGGCAAATTCAGAATAAATCAACATAATGAATGATAGAACTTCTAGTCCATCTTCTTAATCCTGACCATCAAGATCCACACCAAATTTTAAAAGTCTCATCATATTCACAAGATATTGCATCCTAATCCAGAACTCCATTTGTGTTCTAAAGCACATGACCGAATCTAATGATAATATGTTAGAAGTGCTAAAGAATGGGATCTCAGTCAGGCACTCGAGTCTTCACATACAGTTCCCAGGGCTGTCCTTAGAGAGCCCTGGTGGGATGCAGGGCCTGGGGCAAATCAGCCATTGCAGGGGCCCCTTCCAGGTAATTCTAATGGGCATGAAAAGAATGGGGCCCAGGGCGGTTGCCCTGCATGCCATGCCCTAAGGACAGCCCTGACAGTTCCAGTATTGCATTGGGGGGGAAACAACAACAAAGGATTCTAGCATAAGATGTAGACTCCAGTCCATCAAATATTTGAAGTGTTATCTTCAGCTAAGAGGTGAACGGACAATTGGTAATGTCAACTGTGGCAATGCTTATCGACTGTTGGGGTAGTTAGAGACTGAGTACTACTGTCCTAGGTAAAGCTGAATTCAGGTGTCCTATTCTCCTTCCTTAAGAAGCAATCAGCATTGTCATCATTTAGCTCCTAGATCCGCAGGCAGAAAGAGCATGAAGAACTCACTATGACATCTTTCGGGACCAGGACTGTGAAATCTATATGTGCTGACTACCCTATTTCTAAGGTCTATTTGACCTCCGCCATTTAGTATTGCAAAATATTGCTCTATGTTTTCTGCAGCTAGAGACAGCTGCAACCTTGTGTTTTTAGCTAGTTCCTATTCTAGAGCTTTCCCTCCTTATACTGGCTGAAAAGGGCAACAGAGACATTTTGCTTCCAACCATTTCTTCTATTTCCAGGCTATCCATTCAACAACCTTTGAAAGATATGACATCTAATGGTGTCATGTGCAATCTTTGTTTCAGAAAATAAAGCGACGACTGTATGCCATGGGAATTAATGCCTCTGTTTGCTGAGAACTGGTACTGCTTCTGGGGGATGGGGGAAGAACACATCTGTAAAGTAAATAAATGAACTGCTTTGGAGGATAGCACTGTTAGTTCAACATCGGCTTTCTCTTTGCTCTGATAATTATTGTGGGAGCAAGCCCCACCCCAGGAGCTCCATTTCCTAGGAGTGGGGAGAGCAGCACCAAGTATGGTGTCACACACACACCCCCCACAGTGGTGCAAGACCCGGCTGAGCTGAGCAAGAAGGATCCACCAGCAAGAACGGTACATGGAGAGGCAGCTGCATCCCACCAGGTGCCTGGTAATAATGTGGTCCAGAGGATGATGCTTGATGGAGCACGGTGGTTTCACCCAGGCCCAGCAGGGCAGGAAGACTAGAAGGAGGGAGGGGAGATAAAGGTAGGGGGCAGATGGGTGAATGGGGGCACCTGGCTGAATATTCAGCCTTAATAAAGGCAGAGCTGATGGAAGAGGAAGAGGCCAGGCAGAGGCACGTGGGTTGCTCCCTACCACATAAAATGATAGTGGCCAGGGATGAGGGGGGGAGTACTAGATAGTCCTGGGTCCTCCAGAAAGAGGCTGGGCCATGAAATAATGCCCCAGCCCGGGCCTGGGAGAAGTAATCCAAGACCCTGAGTGCTCTGAGGCCATCCTGCCACAGGATGCAACCAGGAACCAACCTACAGGCTGTTCTCCCTGTTAAACCTACAATTATGCCAAAAGATTATATATAAGCTTGAATCCTTTTGCTTCACTTTTCTCTTTAACTGTTCTATGAGGGGGAAACCAGAGTCCTTCAGTTTCTGAACTGAAGTAATGATGAAGTAACTGAAGTAATGATGGGAAAACATTCCCCTGCTTGGTGTCTTTCTCCCCATGCAAGGCAACTATATCATGGCCTCAATCCAAATCAGGGACCCTACACTGCCTTTTGAGAAAGAAAAAGCCATCAGGCAGTGGTGGCTTAAGATGTCTGTGAAACTGAGGCAAGGTACCAAAGGCTGCTCCCCCCTCAAACACCCTCCCACTTTTTCATTTTCTTTAAGGTGGGAACTGGAGGCCATCTTACTGCCTCACTAGCACCCCAGTAATCTGCTGCCTGAGGCAACCGCCTAACCTTGCCTCAAGGAAGGGCCACCCCTGCATCAGGAGCTAAACCATCACAATAAGTCTGACTCTCTTATTTTACCTAAACTGGGTCTTGTATGGTGGAACATCCTCCTCCCCTTTACCATGTAAATGATTTGAAGTATGGAGCAGGAATATCACACCAATGCCCGATCACAAATTATTTTTCCCCCATTAAAAAAAGGAAAAGAAACTTACTATACCAAGCCATTGTTCCTATGGTTTGTAGTGGAAGAGCTATATATGTACTTCTGGTGAACCAAAAGGTACAATAACAACATAGTTAGTTAGTTGTTTATTTATGATCTTAGATCAAACAGCAATAGAAACAGAATATACTCAGTAAAGAGAGAAAAATGGAAACAAAAACTAAAATGTTATCACATACATAAAATTAAGAACCTTTGGGGGTAGCTGATTGCTGTGCTCTAGCCTCTCTTAATTTGGTCAAAATATAACAGAATTTGGCAACCGCCAAGGGTATTGTTGGGTCCCTATCTTCTAATAAACATGTAAGAATTGTCTCCCCCAAGTGGCTTTTGAGACCTTTCAGGTACTGGGATAAAAATAAATATCTTCCAGTGATATAAAGCAGGCAATGTAACAGTGAATGCTTCAATGTTTTGAGAGCAGATCCGCAAGGGCATAGTCTCTCATCATAGGGTTTTCTCTCAAATTTCCCTGATAACTTCGCTGAGGGTAGGGCATTCAAGCGACCTCTTGTAAACGCCCAGTGAAGTTTTGGTGAATAGATTGTGTAAAAATAAGGGGCTATGGCCCAATCTTTCTTAGCGCTTAGCAGTTGTGGAGGCCTATTTATAGAGGCCCTTTCCTCCTCCTGAAAGTTTATGTCCCTGAGCCTTTGTTTATCTAGGCATCTTGCTGTTGACTCGCCATACTCTAACAATTGTGCTGGGCAGAAGCCCATCTTCCGGAGTCTATCCTCAACCGCCTTACACCAACGGGATTGTAGGGTAGCGGCAAGAAGGTTAGGTATAAGTCCTACCGGGTAAAGATAAGTCTTAATCCAATACAGGATTATAAGAAGCCAGGCCCTAGTCTCCAATTTCAAAAGCCCAGTCTCCAGCTGTATTAAGGAGTTCAGGATGCATTTTGGTACCCCCAACAGTGATCTCAGAAAGCCTGACTGGACTTTTTCTAAAGCTTGTAGGTCTTTTAACGGTCTAACCTGAACCCTGTATAGCAGCTGAGGTATCACTTTGGCCTGAAAGGCTCTATTTGCTGCTGGAATGTAGCCACCACCTTGTGCCCAGAAAAATTTCCTAATTGCCATAGAAGATTGGGTGGCATTCAACTTAGTGGCACTGGTATGCACAGAAGCACCCCCATTGAACTGAAACACCACCCTCAGGTATCTGTAAGACTTCACCTGCTCTACTCTAGCTCCACCTATAGACCATCTGAAGATCCGTTGCTTCTTTGCAAATCTCACGATTTTGGTTTTGGTATAATTAATTTCCAAAAATTCCTCTTTGCAGAGCAGACTCAAGCATTCTAACGCTCTTTTTAGGCCAACTCTGATCTGTGACAATAAGGCTGTGTCATCTGCATACATGAGGATAGGTAAACATCTATCCCCTGTCTTTGGCGCGTGAGTTTCAACTTGCCATAGGCTGGTGATTAGGCTGTTCATGTAGAAATTGAAAAGAGCTGGTACTAATATGCATCCCTGCTGGACCCACTTCCTACAGGGATCTCTCTGGATAATTGGCCATTATGGTCACATTTTACTCGCAGACTCGTGTTCTCATAGAGTTTATATATTAGAGTTAGCAATTTCTTATCAATAGAAGAGTTTGTGAATTTCTCCCAGAGAGCATCGCTGGATATTGAGTCAAAGGCACTCTTAAAGTCTATAAAGGCGACATATAATGGCGCCTTTCTGCCCTCAACATATTTCTCTATTAAACATTGTAGGACCAAACAGTGATCCATCAGTGATCTTCCTTTTCTGAACCCCGCTTGTTCTTGTTCTAGAATGTTTTCTTTCTCCATCCAGTCCAACAATTTGGAATTTAGATGTTTAGCGTATAACTTACCAATTATGCTTAATAGACTTATGGGTCTGTAATCTGACGGGTCATCAGACGGGCCTTTTTTGTAAATTGGGACAACAATTGCCTGTCCCCAGCCATTGGGCATATTTGTTGTTAGGTCTATGTAAGTGAACATGGAAGCGAAGAGCGGAGCCTACCAGCTGACACTGGCCCTTAAAAAGTCGGGGCAGGGATATAATATTTTTCTGGGGATTTGCCTCTCTTTAGCTGTCCAATCAAATCCTCCACTTCTTCAGTGGTAACTGGAGGCCATACAGGCAATTCCTCTGGGGGGATGCTGGGCCGAAATGGAGAGATTAAGTGTACTTGTGGGGCAGCATAAATTTTAGTGAAATGATTTTTCCATCTTTTTGTCTATAAGCCCCCTAGATACCATTACATAGTCTATTGTTGAGCATTTTGTAACGAGAAAAAAGGTAAATTGGCCAGTCTCCTTTGATGACTCCATTGAGAATATGGAGGTCTAATTTGTTAGTCAGCTGTACCAGCAGCCTGCTAGCAAAGTTACTGCCCTGGTCTAGCTGGATGCGAGTTGATGCAAGAGGAGAGTCTTCTGACGTCAGGTGGGGCATACCCCCCCTTCCTGTGTCCTCAAGCGCATTAAATCTGGCATTACAGTCACCCGCTATCATTATTGCTGCCCTCGGATGGTCCATCATCAGCTGCATAAGGTATCTTTCAAAATCACCCCAGTGGGATTTACTATGTATTCTAAGATGTAAAATAGCAATAGCAATAGCACTTACATTTATATACCGCTCTATAGCTGGAAGCTCTCTAAGCGGTTTTCAATGATTTAGCATATTGCCCCCAACATTTCTGGGCACTCATTTTACCGACCTCGGAAGGATGGAAGGCTGAGTCAACCTTGAGCCCCTTGGTCAGGATCGATCTTGCAACCTTCTGGTTACAGGGCAGCAGTTTTACCACTGCGCCACCAGGGGCTCTAATGGGCATATTGATTGATTGATTGATTAATTGATTGATTGATTGATTGATTTCTATACCACCCTTCCAAAAATGGCGCAGGGCGGTTTACACAGAGGAATAACAAACAAACAAACAAACAAACAAACAAACAAGATGGATCCCTGTCCCCAATCTAAAAAGAAACATAAGAGAAACATGAGGAACAGTCACTGGAGGTACTGTGCTGGGGGTGGATAGGGCCAGTTACTCTCCCCCTGCTAAATAAAGAGAATCACCACATTAAAAGTTGCCTCTTTGCCAAGTTAGCAGGGGAAAACTGTAGGCAGTCATTAGTGTTCATTGGAGTTAATCGGTTCACCTTGGTATCTGCCACACGTTGGCTCCTGGAAGAGCCAGGAGGGATTTGGGGGGTATTTACTTCTAACCCCCAATCTTCTTTGATTCCTCTATATGCTGGTCTATGGAATGTCCAAGGTCAGAGTTTGTAGCAACAGGTGCCGATTTGACCTTAACACCTTGTATGCCAGGTATTAGAGGAACAGGCTCCGAGTCAGCGAAAACTCTAATTGGAAAAATTCCACAGGCATTCAACTGTCTGGACCTGTACATAAGTTTCATTGGGACTCCGGGTGCTTTAAACTTAATCATTATCCTTTTGTAAAAGCTACAGCGAGGAAGCCAGTACACAGAGTTCACCTCAGCAGATGAGAGGGAGACATTAAGGAGTGTTTTCAGGGATGCCAAAAACCCCTGTATGTCCTGCCATCGAAATCTTCTTGGGCTCCCCCAGTCAATACAGAGCACAATGTTTTTGGACTGTAGCACCTTGGGATTTTTCATTTCCAAGGGGGGTCCAGCATTTTGTATTTGCCGATTAGCTGAGGACAGTTCCTCCTTCTGGTTCAGTTTGCTTTGATCTACAGTAGTTCTGTCTCTCCTTTTATAGCCCTCTAATATCTTCCCCACTGACTCCTCTAATGTCCTTAGCTTACATTCTGTGGCTATTCTGACAATCACAAAAATCGGGCTAGGAAAGCCTAGCCTGATTTTTGTGGGTCGTCAGAACCACCGGGCTTGCAGCCGAGCCCAGTGGTTCTGGAGTGGCTAACCCACTCCTGTAGCCCGGGCTATCTGCTCGTGAGTAGCCACGCCGCAGCTCCATGCCATGGCTACTTGTGAGTACATCCCCAGCCGGGAGCCTTAAAAGCAGCCTCCCGGCTCGGGGGTCTCCACAGTATGCCCTGTGCGCTCGCGCAGGGCATACTGGAGCTTCCGGGGGCACACGGCCCCTGAGCTCCCCAGCCCCCGCCGGCTCTGTCTCGGAGCCGGCAATCGTGTGGGCGGCCAATCCGGCTGCCCAGGGCTCCCTCTCCGCTCATGAGCGGGGAAAGCAGGCTTAGCCCACTCTTCCTGCTCACTTCCCCAAACCACGTCTCATGGATCATGAGACCCGGTCCTCTATGTTTTGCAGGGAGCCCAAAAGCGAAATAAGGTTTTCCATTGTGATGAAAGTGTGATTTGCGAATAACTTACAGAATTCTCTTTGCTCGGAGTCCACTGGATGTTCTGCCTTGTCAGAGTCTAGCGTCTCCAGAAACAGCTCCCCTTGACATTCTTCCAGCAAATCGTCCTTCTGTTGTTTTTGCAAAGTTTCCAAAGGATCAAAGTTGTTTTTTTAATTGGGAAGGACTTTGTAACCATTTCCAGGTCCTTTGTTGTCATAAAACTGTCCAATTTTTGTTGTTTACCTTTCTGTTGTTTCTCCGCTTGGTCTGGTGAAGAGCGAGGTCGTTTCTTATTCTTATTTTTGTTTCCCATCTTGTTAATTCTACCACAGCCACAGATAGAGAAAATGCAGCTTGTAATGGTCTGGGCAAGAAAAGGCATTAATCTCAAGAATCCAGCGTTAACACAGCAATATCATTACAGCCAACTGTCAACTGACAGGGAGGGGTCACCAAATAGTCTAAAAACCCTTCATTAAAGCAATTAGGAATGCTGATACAAACTTCAAATCAGAGAGTGATTCTAAAAGGCAGCTGTCTCCACCGCAATCTTAACTCCTGCAACAACGTAATAAAAAAGTTGTTCTGGTAAGAACTAATCTGCCTACTTTACTTTCTCTGTAATCTTAATTACCATCCTCACAGGTTAGCCTGCTTCAGCTCTAAACATTCACACACACCCCATCTTGAATTGCGGTGACATCAACACAAACTATGCTCTTGAGGTGTCCCTATATGTCCCTACAGCTGTAGCAAATTTGGTTCAAATCGGTTAGGCAGTTCACAAGTTAGCCCACTTGTACCTCAAACATTCATGCATCCACCATTTTAATTGGGGTGGATGACATCATCACAAACTATGCTGTTGAGGTGTCCCTATGTGTCCCTACAACTATGCCCATTTTGGTTCATATTAGTCCAGACATTGTGAAGTTGATGCGGAGGACCCGTGACACACAGACGCACACACGGGCGTGTGTGTGCGTGCGCGTGTGCACATCCAGAATGTTGGGTGATCTCATAAGCTTACTTTCGATGAAATCGAAATAATAATATAAATTCCCTTCTCATTCACTATTTCCCAGATCTGTCAAAGAATAATCCAAGGACAATTGTTTTTAAAGTGATGAACAAACAATCATAAACTGACAGACAAAACAAGAGGCAGACACAGGGGAGGTGGCTGATGTTCTGAGCCTAATATAGGCCAATTTACTTATTTATTCAACCCTATAAACACATGGGTCACCAACATTAGTGACAGTGGTGTAACCACTAGTGATAGGCAGCTGTGCATTTCTGAAAGCCTCATTGCACACAGATACCAATTCTGTCTGTCATCTGTTTCAAAATACAACAAATAAAATGTGGTGATGCTGAATGGAGGGCCCCAATGAGAATGCTGGGAGTGTAGGTCATAAGGGTGATGGCAGAAGCCCTACCATTAGCTTTGATAATGAAGTAATAATGGTGATAATAAAAGGTTTGCCCTGGATATTTTTTCTCTCCAGGCAAAAACGTTTGAGAGAGACTGACAGAATTAGAGTAAAGGCTTGACAGATGAAACTAATGTTCAAAATATTTTAACAGCTCTGACCTCCAGCCAATCTAAGGCTGTTTCATGAGAAAGAAAAACACAGAAGAATAAAATGTGGAAACATTAAAAACTTGGTAACAGAATATTTAATGACATAATGTGCAGGTAGAGAAGCAAAAGCCCAGAAGCAACAATGTTCAAAAATGAGACAGAAACATGTCCATTAATATGCCTGACTTGCCCTAAAGATAAAACAGGCATACACCAAAAAAGGTTCTTAAATAACAGTTTTAGGGTTCTTGGCAATGGTAATATTTTCAGGTCCTTTTTAGCTTATTTTCCTTAAGGTAAGTAAGGTTATGAGATCACCTAACTAAAACACACTCTCTCTTTCTCCTTCCCTCCCTCTATCAACCTCACAAGGACTGGACCAATTTGAACTGATTTGGTGATGTTGTCATCCACCCAATTCAAGATGGCAGATGCGTGAACGTTTGTGGAGCAAGTGGGTGAGCTTGTGAACCTCTTCACCGATTTGAACCAAATTTTCTACAGCTGTAGGGACATATATGGACACCTCAGTGGTGTAGTTTGTAATGATGTAATCCACCCTGATTCAAGATGGCAGACACATGAATGTTTTCGGTGCAAGTGGTCTGTGGACCACCTAATCAATTTGAACTAAATTTGGAACAGTTGTAATGAGTGAAACATGTGACACCTCAATTGTGTAGTTTGTGATGATGCCATCCTGATTCAAGATGGTGGATGCATGAATGTTTGAGATGCAAATCTCTGGGTACTATTGCTGGCCTTACAAGAAGCATCTACAGTCTTCTCTGATAGGTGGATTTGGCTTGCTTGTGCCTCTCAAACATTGGGCAATGTTCCTCTGGAGATTGTAGCTGGAATCTGTGTCCTCCTCCAGGCAGCTCCCCTCCTGTGCAACTTAGAACTTTACCAGGTACAGCAGGTGGGGTGTGGCTTCAGACTCACCCACTGGCCGCACATGAGGGGTGTGGCTTCAGACTCACCCACTGGCCCCAGATGAGGCAAAAACCTAAGGAACTATGGCCCATCTGGGACCAGTATCCTACCTTGCAGCCCATTCATTGGCTTCTAGGCCAGTGGAATGGACTAAGGACATCCCCTTGAGGTTCTTCCTCTTCCCTGCTGAGTCCCCTGGATTACCCTCATCTGGGTTTACAAGGAATCTCAAATAAGCCCCCAGGCTTGTCAGAGTCAATAAAAAAGCCCAAACTAGGTCCACATATTCAGATATTCTATATTCAGTTTGTTCTATTAAAATATATCGCAATCCCAAACAAATCTTGAAGGAACATTCAACATTTAGGAACATAGGGAGCTGCCATATACTGAGTCAGACCATTGGTCTATCTAGCTCACTATTGTCTTCACAGACTGGCAGTTACTTCTCCAAGGTTGAAGGCAGGAATCTCTCTCAGCCCTATCTTGGAGAAGCCAGGGAGGGAACTTGAAACCTTCTGCTCTTCCCAGAGTGGCTCCATCCCCTGAGGGGAATATCTTACAGTGCTCACACTTCTAGTCTCCCATTCAGATGCAACCAGGATGGACCCTGCTTAGCTAAGGGGACAAGTCATGCTTGCTACCACATGACCAGCTTTTGTGGATGGGCTACATTAGATACATTTTAGAAGCCAAGAAGTACCACCTCAGGTTTATACTGAATGCATAGAAACTGCAACTAAGTTTGACCCTCTCAGCAGCTGGTATGGCTATGAACAAGAACCTTTCCATAATGTAGCACAGCTTTTATACAAATATTTTATATTATAAGCTGAAACTTCTTTATGTTACTACAGAGACTGTGGTATATGGCTTTGCATTACCAGTCCAAAATATAATTTATTGTGGAATCTATGAACTGGCAATAAATATCCTTATTCAAGATATCACTTTTTTCCTTCCCACATTCATTGCTGTGAACTGATGCATGCCTTCAAGACAGAACAGAAACATGCCTTTATGAATGAAACCCATGAAATGCTAAGGTCACAATACTAAAACTGAAAACATACACATCCTAATCTCATAAAGAATGCTAGATGTATCACATTCTGACTGACCGTTCAGCCTCTGATTCAAGATCAGTTGTGGAAATATTTTTTGTGACTACAAGGGATTTAGACGGAGGATATCCAGAAAACCCTCCACAGTTTGGGCTTTTCTTGTTTTTCATCAGCAGTACAAACAAATTGAAAAAGTTAGCAGATAGAGCTCTGCAAAACAGAGTTGTACCAGCCTTTTAACAAGAATTGTTTCATTATTGTGCTGCCTTATTTTTTTAAGGATCTTTCTATTATTTCCCCACCTGCATTTGTACATAGGTTTTCAGTTATCCCCCTCTCCCATTTTTAAAATGATCTTTTCAGTATTTCTCCCCTCCTCTGATTTTTACAGAGATCGTTCCATTATTTTCCCCTCCTCTTATTAACAGATGACTTAACAGCAAGGAAATGCTTGACTAACAAGCAGAAGGTTGCCGGTTCGGATCCCCGCTGGTACTATATTGGGCAGCAGTGATATAGGAAGATGCTGAAAGGCATCATCTCATACTGCGCGGGAGGAGGCAATGGTAAACCCCTCCTGTACTCTACCAAAGAAAATCACCGGGCTCTGTGGGCGCCAGGAGTCGAAATCGACTTGACGGCACATTTTAAACATGCAAAGGACTTTAATGTTAGGCAGTAGAGCTGAGCAAAGCTTTGAAGATGATTTTTGGTCTAATTCAGCCATTCATCATGATTTGGCCTGAAGTGAGCCAAAATGAAGCAGGCTTGGTTGATTCAGGTAGATCACCAAAGCCTCCCCTCCCCATCCCCTTGCCTCCCCTCCCCTGACCCTGGGAAGTACTTACTAGACTGGACAGGGGCAGGAGACAAGATGGAGATAGTTCATTTTGCTGGCAGTTATGAGGACATTGTTAGAGAGCTTCGGAAAGGAGATTTCTTTATCTGTTCCAGCTACAGCGGAAGTGCACAGGTAAGGGATTACTGCTAATTAATATTGTCTGGAAACAAAGAGTTAGAGTTCTAAATAAAGTAGTTTATTTAGGAAATCCACCAGGGAGATAGATTGAGACCTACATGCCTCATTGCTACCGTAGCTACATACAAGAAGAGGGAAGGGAGAAGAAGGATATCTGTTAGGGATGTGCATGGAACCGGCTGGCCTGGTTCTGTTCGAGTCTGTACCAGACTCGAACCAGACCGGTCCGGCGCCCCATCGACCCAACCCCCCGGTTCGGTCTGGAGAAGTTTGTGGACCTTTAGAAAAAACTTAAAACATTTTTAAGGCACTTACCCCCTCCAGGGGAGTTGTGGGAGGTGGCGGAGGGTCTGTGGAGGTTCCCCCTCCCCCCGCAAGCCTCAATGCAGCCCAAACCAGCCAAACGGGCCAGCTCTTTGGCCTGTACAGGCCTTCCCCTGTGGCCATTTTGGAGGCTGCTACGCTTGCGCAATTGGCCTCTGAGAGGCCTGGGTTATGCCCGTGGACCCCACCACCAACTCCCACAACTACCCCAGAAGGGGTAAGTGCCTTTTTAAAAAAAATTAAAGTTAAAAAAAGCGTCTGCGGATCTCCGATTGGTCCAAGGGTGTTTGGTCCAGGGTCGGACTGAACAGGGGGTTGTTTGGTTTGACCCCAAACTGTCGAACTGAACTGGCTTGATGTTGAGCCAGTTTGCACACCACAAATGTCTGTCTCTCCAGGTGAGAGAGTGAAACCCAAGACTATCAGTCTAACAAAAAGGAAGTAGAGTAGAGAAACCATAGTCATAGAGGGGATTCCCTTGCTCACCATCTCTACCTCTAGTGGCCCTAGTGGTCAATAGGATTGCTGGTGCTAAGGGTCGATGCCATCAGGAGCTGCATCTCTAAGAGCTTTTTCAGATGGTGACTTTATCACAACTTTACTCTCGGAGGATGGGTGGTGTGCATTCACATATCAGCCAGATTTACCCGAAAGTCCGTGTGATATTTCAGAGAGCACTTCATACATGATTCATGTTATTTCCTCTATATTGTTCATATTGTTATCCTCCAACTTATGTTCAGGGTAAAAAAATTCTCTTTTGCATTGGAGTATCCATTATGTCCTGAACTTGCAGTAAAGCCTCGGGGTAAGCGTGCAATAAAGCCTGCTGTCTGAAAAAGCTCCAACAAAAGTAGCTGCAGTTTGAGATATAAAGTGACTTTTAGCAGTGTTTTCCCCACAATCCTGAGAATGGTGCAGGTGCTCATGGGAACTGTAGTCTTTTCCAGGGTTGTAGACATGGCAGTAACTTAAGAACCATTTTCAATAACTTAAGAATAGAATTTGCACTGTGCCTCCTCTTGCGTTCATAAACACAGAACTTAAAACTATGTTATTACTGGCACTATCAGCACTTCCAGGACATGCAGCATTCTATCTGAGGAAATGAGAACATGTGTGTGTGGTTGTTTTTTGTTTGTTTGTTTTTAAAAGATTGGACTTCTAAAAACAAAACAAAAAAACCCTAAGATCTCAGAAGGAAAATGTAACCTTCTACTACTTAGTATATTGCTTGGAGGGAGGGGGAAAGCCATTACTAGGAAGACAACAAAAAGATGGCAGCCCATTAAAGCTTACATTACCTCTTACATTAAAGCCAATGTAATAGTTTCCTATGAACAAAGAAACAAATCAACACATATTGTTTAGGCTTTCCTAATGCTTTGCTAATTTCAGCAGTTTGCCATTCAGAGTAAATCTCCGCAACCTGGTGGTGATCTCTGTTTGATATAGAGACCTGTGATAATTAAATTCAACAATGTCACACAGTTAGGTGTTGTTCAAAGCATTCAAAAAGTTATTTGAAAAAGCAAACAAAAGTGTTTTCCCAAATCCAAGTAGAACTCTACATAGATCCAAAAATACTCAAGTATTTTTATAGCTAAAGTAATCAATTTCCTTATGTCTGTTTGGAAATCTAAAATTCTGCTGTAGCCTTCCTTGAGCCTTGGAAACAGGGAATGCTATAAATACTTAAGTAAATGCAAACTTTTATTGTCTGGCTCTGAAGAGGTATAATGCCAGACCACGATCTCCTTGCAATCAAAGTCAAAGCTCACCTTTTCCTTTCCTTGGCCATTGTAACCTATAAAACAGTTAGACTGCAGGTATGCAGCTTTTTGAAAGTCCAAATATATGTGGACACTGGTTTGCATTCAAAGGACCATGCAGCTGCCCCAGGAGGCTTTGGGTTTACTATCCTTCTTGAGCATCATCCCATGTCAAATGGCACCCCACCTTTTAAAACTAAGGAAAGTAATATGTTGAAACTAAGTTTGTGATATGGCAAGGGGTCTCTTGTTCAATTAATTTAAAGAAAACCAGCTCCCATGGAACATGCTCAAGACCTTGGGTATATCTAAAATAGCTCTTTGGATCTCAGCCATTATGCTTAAGCCAGCAGATTGTGCTACCTATTTGTAGCCCACTTTCCAGTAGGCTTATGAAATCACCCAGCATTCTGTGTGTGTATCTGTGTGTGTCTCTCTATCTCTCTGTGCGTGTGTCCGTCCATGTGTCCCCCCTCCCATCAACTTCACAATTTCTGGACCAATGTGAACCAAATTGGGTACAGTAGGGACACATAGGGACACCTCAACGACATAGTTTGTGATGATGTCATGCACCCCAATCCAAGATGGTGGATGTATAAACTTGTGAAGTGCAAGTGGGTTAACTTGCAAACCAAACCGATTTGAACCAAATTTTCTACAGCTATAGGGACACATAGGGATGCCCTAATGGCGTGCTGTGGGATGTCATCCACTCTAATTCAAAATTGCGGCTGCATGAACATCTGAGGCACAAGCGGACTAATTTGTGGACTGCCTAACCCATTTGAACCAAATTGGGAACAGTTGCAGTGAGTGACACACAGGGACATCTCATTGATACAGTTTGTGATGATGTTATCCACCCCAATCCAAGATAGTGGATGTGTGAACTTTTGAGATGCAAGTGCATTAACTTGAGGACTGTCTAACCAATTTGAACCAAATTTGGTACAGTTGTAGTGAGTGACACACAGGGACACCTCAATGGCGTACTTTGTAATGATGTCATCTACCCTGATCCAAGATGGTGAACGCATGAACATTTGAAGTACAAGATACCTAACTTGTGCACCTCAATTTGAACCACATTTAGTCCAGTTGTGGAAAGGAAAGTAGGCTGATTAGTTCTTACTAGAACAACTTGTTTTTTTATTTAAATACTTTAAAAGAAACTGATAAAATAGCCAAAAGTAGTAGTAAATGCCTCTGACAACATAAATGTCAAATTGTGATTTGCTAGCAGCAGCAAATAAAACTGCTAGAGGTTATATTCGCAGAATCTCGCTGTATATGATTTATTGGGGAAACTTCAAAAGCTACTTGCAAGTAAAAAAAAAAGTTGGATACTATAACACTCAGAGCTCAACCTACATAAGTAATAAACCTGCAGCCCTCCAGCTATTTAAAATAAAATAATACAGAAACATTCCTTTCTGCATTATTTCTATCCGTTGTTCCCTAGACATCCATTCATCTTGCCAAGAAGGGGGTGAGATAGGGAATTGTTCTCTGGTTACTTCTGTTTTCACTGCACTGCAGATACCAGGCCAAACAAAAATTGTGATTAGCTCAAAGACACATAACATTTCAGGCATCAACTCCAACTTCTCAGTTTTAACTCTAATTCCTCTCAAAGCACCTGGATGTCTTGTTTTCATCCTTTAAAATGATGCCTACAATAAAACTGGACATTGTGGCCGTACTGCCTTGATTTGCTGCTTGGAAGGGAATGAGGAGGAAAAGAGCTTTTGTAGTTCACAGTTATTATTATTAGAGCAACTCTCTTGTCATGAATGAAATGTTGTAAATGAGATTGCCAGAATATATTGTTTCTCTTTCCACCATTCGATCAAGGATCTATTTTATGTGCCATGTGAATCTTATTTTGCCCCAGTAAGATTATTTGAATTACCCTTTTTTGACACTTTGTGCTTACATTAAAGCAACATGAGTAACACGCACACATTATAGTTTTATCGCCAGCAGGAATTTCAACAGAGTTGTGTCCCACTGAAAATAAATAAAAGAGAAAGAACTTGATAAAAGCATTTCAGTCATTATAATGAGAAGTATGGAGGAGCTATGAGTCACAGTAGCTCACACAGTAAACTGTCAAAGACACCATATTTTAAGATGCATTGCCTTTTGGTATTCATATCTGATTTGATGATCCAGGATTGTTTTAACTTTTAAAGAAACCCTGTCAGAGAAATGACAGGATCTGGTTTCCATGCAAAGTCAGGAAATTTTTAGTGCCAACTGGTTAGAATGTCATCACAAGGTAAGGAGGTTTTCCTACTAAAATGCATCCAGCTCCATTTGTTTTGTATTTATTGGATTGTATCCAAGGTTCCCTTCCTCTTAGTAAAGGAATTTTTCTCCACAAGTAGCACCCTGGAAGACTCCTGTTGGATGAAGGGAACCTTGGCTACAAACTACTGTTTTTGCTTTCACCTTTCCTCTTTTATTATTTAGCATCTTAAAACATTAATAAATGTAGCTTTGCTAGACCTTCCATATCAGGAACTGCAGCTGGCGCCAAACCTGAACACCACTGGGCCCTCTCTCCTTATGAATACTGGTGCTTCACTCCTCCTTGGAAATGAACTATCTTGCCCAATGTTAATATCTGACTTTAGACCACCCTCCTAGTTTGCCTGAAATGGTATGGTAAAGACCAAGGGTGCTTACAGAAGGAAATAAAAGTCTCTCTAATGCTGACTCTCATTATTTGTGCACCTATGTGAATGTTTTAATGGCTAAAAAGTGCATATCTGATTAAAGTCCTATATGAATTTTAAACATTGCTTGGTTTTGTTTTAACTAAAATATTTTGTGTAAAAATCTGTAAGTTATTTTAATATCTTGTGCATATTAAAGAGGTGGTTTTGAAGTTTGTCTTTGGAACTGTGCAATGCGTATTTCATTGCTGGTATATCATCTCATTGTAGGTATTGCATTCATCTTGTATATGTGAGAAATACAAGACAAGCATTTAATGTCATCTGTTAAAATGTCCCAAGGTCTAGTTTCAAGATTATTATTTTTTAACACTGTGAAGATACTAGGTGACTTTACCATGCCCAGTTTTCATCAGAATATTTTGTTTGCATGATGACAACTGAGCTTAAAATTATAGTACAAACTCTTTCTCAGTTGCTTACCTAGGGTGCATTCCCACAATCAGAAGTATCCTGGTTAAAGAGTTAAATAGGATCAGCTAGGCCTGCAGAGCTGATTGTGAGAACACAAAATTTCAGAGCAATCCTGGTCAAACTTCGCCAGTTAACCAGCATTTAACTAGGATAAATAACTAAGATTCAATGGTACCGTTATATGTACCATTACATTCAATGGTAGCTGTGTTAAAGCATAATGTTAAAATGAAAGGAGTTATTGCAGGATTCTGCAAAGGGCTCTTTACTTCCTGGTGGTGGTGGTGGTGGCGGCAGCAGCGGCAGCAGTGGTGGCGGTGGTGCCCAAAGGTGCCCTCCTTAAGAATCTCTTCTGGCAATCCATCAAAGAATGAGGAACATTGGAGACCTCAAACAAAGCAAGCATTTGTTTGGGGGATTCCATTAGCTTGATAGCTTCACCAGCTGCAGTGCAATGGAGCAGCATGTCAGAAGGTCAGTCAGACTTCTGAGTGAACCTTACACTGAAGGAAGCTTCACCTTTAACATTGTGGACCATTGCAATCTACACTGTGATTCTTAATAAAATTGTGCCTTTAGTTAATGCTTGGTGATGGTGTTAGATAAAGTTGGTATCTTGTACCTTCCTCCTAGGATGGGAGGCCGGCAAAAATATTATTCAGTTCTTCTGCAGGAAAGCAACCTGAGACAGAGAGAAGCTAATGCTTCTTCCCAGTAAGTTTGTGACAATCTCAAAAAATCATGATAAGTAGACTTCCAATCTACTTCCTTAACCAAACCCTTGCTTCAATCCCCTCTTTGTTCTGAGTTATCACTCCAAGCTCTGCACAGTGCTCTATATTTTTATATGCTAGAATCTGCTGGCAGGTACTATAAGATTTTTGAAGATGAAAGAGATTGACATGAAACAGGCTCTCGCACACTGTTTGGTCTCTTTGATGACACTTGCAGGCTCTTCAGGCTTTTACCTTGGTGCTCAAGCTGTGACAATTCAGATAAATGAAATTTTAAATAGCTCATTATGTACCCACTCCAGCAGCACAGAAACCGAAGTGAGATTTGGCATTGACTAACTGGGGCAGGGCTGGGGTTGGGAAATGCATTTACAGCCACCACAGCTTGAAGACCAAGTCAAAACTAGTTTAAATTGGACAAATCTTGTTATATTGCAATGGTATTTGGCAGACTAGCATCTCAGAAAGTTAATAGTATAGTAGTATAATGATTTTTTTTATGCAAGCCATTTGCTGTGTGTATCCTTGCAATGAAAGACAAAACTTGATGGCAGGTTTAGCACATGACTTTGGGCTCAAGGAGCACGGAGGGCTGCTTCATGCATTCCATCAGAGATCTGCAGCCAATAATAGGTCCCTAATGAGTGTGCCTGACATCATGTAGAGATCAAAAAAGGGGTGCAACCTACAGGCATCAAAAAGTGTTCCAGGGGAAAAGTGAGATGCACAATGCATTAAAAAAAAATCGGATTCCAGAATACTGGAGTTCTGCAGAAGCTTGAAGCATTTACCACCTGAGAAAGTGTTGCCAAGAGATAAAGCACATTTTTCAACATCTGTATCCAGACTAGATTAAAGACCACTGAAGAACTGTATATTTCAGCAGGCATTTTAGCACTTTGTGAAACTAGAGGGCAAGCATGCATAATTATGATAAATTGAAGAAGATATTCAATTAGCAAAGCAGAGATGAAAATGCAGTGATGAACTGTGTTTACTACACAAAATATCAAGCCATCGTCTGTCTATTACAGGCCTCTATAGGCAATATTAAAAAAATAGCTACAAGCAGAAATATACCTGTAACATGCAGTTACTAATCCTATAAGATGTACTCAGGTAAAAATAACTGTCTCTAGGTTTTATATTTCTAAATAATGGTGTTATGACTAGACTAGTACTTCCAGAAATATAATAGGGCTATCACTTTCTTCCAAGAGAGAAATCCTAGCTGTTCCAGGAAAATGCTCAGAAGTAATCAATGACATTAAAGCTAATTATATGGACACAGCACCAAGGTAAAGAATCTCCAGAGTTGCTTAACTGGGCTCCTTCAGGGAATATGCATGCTTCCTCTCACAGTCAATGCAAATTTTGAACTTTTGAGTTCCAGTGCCAGGCAACCTTCAAAATTCTTCAAATAGAACCCCACTCCCCTGCTTTCACCAATCCTTCCTTCCCCTTATAACAGCACTGGGGGAAAGCGATTATTTTAGCAAGTTTTATTAATACTGAGGTTTGAGACTGAAGGCTTTTTACAGGGTTTTTCTCTCTGTAAGGTTCCAAAGGTGAGAACTTGGAAATACCAAAGAGATAAAGGGGAAGGTTTCAACAACAGGATCTGGAGAAACTATGTGCATGGGATGGTCATTCTTCAGATGGTCCTCTAGATAGAAGAGATCTATTGTGCTGAATCTAATTAACTGCCTGGAAGTCTGTCTCAATTGCACCATAGGGTGGGGTTGTTCAACTTCCTAGAAAGGTCTTTTCTTTAAAACCCTTGACTGTGCTTTACTTGGAACTCTGGCCTCATTGAGTATACAAGGAATTATTTCTTGAGGCATGGCCTCTCCAGACATAGCTCACACTGGTTCAGATCCAGGGGCATAACTATAATAGGGCAAAAGGAGACAGTTGTCTGAGGGCCCACTGCCTTGGGGGGCCTCCAGAGGCAAGTCACATGACAGACTCCCCCAGCCACGCACCCGCCCAGGCTTCCTTCAGTTGTATTCATCGTCCGAAATTGATGTGAGTGTTAAGACCTGGAGCTACCAGAACAGCATGTCTTTCTCTAGTACCATTAAATGACTTGCATCGCCCACAATTTACAAAACCTTTAAAAAAATAATTTAGGATGATGTTCTATTGTGGTACATAGGTTATACACACACAGACAGACAGACAGACAGATAGATAATTTTCACTATGCTTTTTGTTACCACTATTCAGCCTCATTTAAGATTTCTTTACTTCATGAGCTGAGCTTCAGTGAAGGGGGCGCCATTTTAAAATCTTGTCTCTGGGCCCACTCCAACCTTTCTACGCCCTTGTTCAGATCGGCACTGCTGAGCCGCATCCTAGCTTGTTGCTTCTACCCAGTCTGTTCCTGCCCAGTTATCTGGCTGAAGTCCTTTCCCCCTGCCTAGATTTCTGCCAGTGCTTTCACCAAACAGCTATACTGGTAACCCTACAGGCCCCATCTGCTAATGATACTGCTCTTGGGGTACTGGCAAATCACCCGTCTAACTTTTGGGCTTGTGTGGGGACAGGGGCTTACCAAGACTTTAAAAATGGGTCCCTTGCTGCCTTCCTCTCCTTCACCTTCTACTAGGTGCAGAACAGATCTCAATACATAGGGGGCCACTGGGACAAAGAAAAAAAGTGGCTGCTACCCACCCCACTTTACTATAAAACCTAGCAGTTAGTTGAATCTACAACCAGCACTTTTAAAAAAGAGAGTTCTTTCAAGGCAGACCCCCACACACACACTTAATCCCTATCAGTCTCAACCTCCTGTACCCCCCCCCCCCCATTTTTACCTTTTAAATTGCAAGAGCGGTGGTGGCCTGTCTCTAGCCCCACTGGCGGTCTCTCCAGAAACATCCCGCACACGACTGGACACATCACCTGGCTCACCACTCGGCTCCAATTAGCCCAGCAGCCAGCTCCACCCCACTGTATCCCCCTGTAGCCAACTTCTGCAGCCAGCTCCACTCCCCCTGTCTTTTCAGGCAGCCGTTTGCTACCTGAACAGCATTTTCCCCGCTTTCTCTCCCTCCATCGAGGGGGAATGCTGTTCAGACAGCGAACGGCTGATTTGCGGAGAGCGGCCAGTAAGAAGCTGAAGCATGCAGCCGAGGCTGCTAGGGAGAGGGGCGGGACTCTCAGGATTAACCCTTTGCTAGTGCTGACGATTTCGCCGCTGGTGAAGGAAGCTGGGCAGGCGCTGGGGAGTCATGTGATTTGCCTCTGGGGGGCCCTCGAGGCAGAAGGGCCCCAAAACAACTGTCTCCCCTTGCCCAATTATAATTACACCCTTGGATACCTCTCTGATAGCTGAGAATGTGGATGATCTGCAAGTTCTAGTAATGAAAGTCAAGGAGCACAGTGGAAAAAATGGGACTACGACTAAATTTAAAGAAGACTCAACTAATGAAAATAGATACAGCAACCAGCCTCAGAATTGATAATGAAGACACTGAAGTGGTGGATAGCTTCTGCCTTTTAGGATCAACCATCAACAGTAAAGGATCCAGAAGTCAAGAAATACCCCGCAGACTAGCACTTGATAGGGTTGCAATGAAGGCCTTGGAAAGGATATTTAGATGCCATGACATGTCTATCCCTACAAAGATTAGAATCGTTTGGACAATGGTTTTTCCCATGACACTCTATGGATGTGAAAGCTGGACTTTGAAGAAGCAAGATTTTAAAAAGTATTGCCGCTTTTGAACTTTGGTGCTGGAGAAGATGTTTGAGGATACCATGGACAGCCAGGAAAACAAACAAATGGATCATAGAACCAATCAATCCAGACTTCTCACTCGAGGCACAAATGACCAGGCTCAAACTATCATACTTGGGACACATTTTGCAAAAACTCAGCTCCCCTGGGAAGTCCATCATGCTGAGAAAAGTTGAAGGAAAGAGAAGAGGAGGACAAACAGTAGCAAGGTGGATGGACTCGATTACGGCAGCAATGATGTGCACTAAGAGACCTAAAAGGCCAAGCTGAAGACAGATCATCCTGGAGAGAATATATCTATGTGTTTGCTAAGGGTCGACCCCGACTTGATGGCACTTATTCAATCAATCAGTCAGTCAGGAGTTGAAGAGGAGGAAAGTTGCTTCTGAATGTACACAGAGTACATTCCTCTCAGGTGTCCCCATCCCACTTCAGGGATAATTACCAGAACAGAGAGCATCCTCTTACTGATATTCTGAATGAGCAGAATAATTCCATCTTTCCCTGTCCTTTAAACAGTCCATCCATAAGCCGAAGAGGGTAATTAAAAATGCTAAATACTGACAAAAATGGAATATGCAAGATTGTTCGGACTCTACGGGGCTAGGGAAGTGCATGAACAGGTTTGGAGGCGCTTTTAACTGGTTCGAATGTTGCCCGGCTCAAGGGTTCAACGGTGGGGGGTGGATTTAAGGGACAGGGATGAACTCCCCCCCCCTGCCACGTTTCCCCTGCCAGCACACATCTTGCTAAAAGCCCGGTGGAGCGGCAGCATACCTCCCTGCCGCCCCGCTCCAATGTTATCTGGAAGTAGCCAGAAGCAGGAGCCGTGACTGCGTGCATCGCTCACGCACACACACACACATCATACTCATGCACATTGGGTGCATGCACGCATGGGTGATTCACACAGTCACAACTGCTACTTCTGGTTACTTCCAAATAATGTCAGAACGGGACAGCAGGGAGGTATGCTGATGCCCCAACGGGCTTTTAGTGAGACATGCACCGGTGGGGGGAAATGCAGCAGGGGGCGGTGTAAGCCCTTGAAACCACCACCACCCCACCGTCGAACCAGCCCCCACCAGTTCTGTGCACATCCCTATAGGGGGCCACACTGAAGAGGAACCCAGCCATGGGGAGCAAGGCCCGACAGAAGCCGGTCAGTGTTCAGCCCAAAGTGTGCAACATGGGGCTAGCAAGGGTGGAGCCTTCATGATGGGCCAGTAGGAAAGTAGCTAGCCAAGTGACAGCACTTTATCAATCAATCACTAAACTGAAGCTTACCAAGAGGCACTTTAGCTTACCAAGAGATATTTTAGCCAAATTAAATCCACTCAAGTCTGACCAGAGAAATAGTCTTAGAGAAGAGCTTTAGACCTTAAAGAAGGGGATCAGGAAGAGAGGAGAGCAAAAGATTTAGGAGCAGGGATTAGTATACCTCACTTCCTTTCCGGTGGTGTGTTTGGACACTTGTTGCTTGACTGACGTTGAGGGACCTCTTTTCTGCCACTCGAGGGTAGGGAGCTAGGAAAAGTTCAAAGAAGGTCTGATCTCAGGGGATCAGTCTCTCAATAAGGCCAAGAGGGCTACACAGATCGGGCCTGGGAGCAGGGCCAGTCTGGAGGTGAAAAGCAGGATGGCCACAAGAGCCAAGGCTGTGCATCAGCTACCAAAGCAAGATGATATAGCTGATGCGCAGGCAAACAATCACACAATGGGTGAATCAAGAGAACAGACACACTGCTTGGTCTCAGGGACAGAAATAGGCCACATCTCGCCCTGGGGACTGAATGTTGACCACACCTTTCTGCTACAAAGGGTGACATTCGTGATAGACAAAAGAATACATTTTGTGCTGTTAAAACTTCACTGGGTTTGCTCTACCAGCACAATGGAGTGAATAGGTTTGAGAAACCAGTGCAGGATGGAGTAGAATGGGAACATTAGACCTTATCTCGGGTCCAGGAAGGACCTTGATAGGTGTTGGAATATGTTAACAAACGTACCTCCCATGCCTCAAGCCAACCATTAATACTTCTTACCATTAATACTTGTTAAAGAGATGAGCCTGTTACCTCTTATCTTTTTCCTTTCTGCGAAGGAGATAAGCTCGAAGCTAATCTGATGTGCTAACATGGATTGGAGTATTTGTCTATCCCTGTTAGCAGAGTAACACTTAATTAACTCATGTCTACTTCACCTCTCTCACCTGCAATGAAATCAGAGAGGAGAGCAGAGGAATAGTCCTCTGAATAGAGGAATAGAGTTAGACTTGACCTGGAGCTACCTTTCCCCATGCTACCAGCCAGGCGACATATCCTTGTAAGTTAGCTCATGCAAGCAAATGGTGAGCCCATGATCCCATGAGTTCAGAGAGACAAAATAGAAACTACAAGCCTGTAGCTCCAAATCAGGTGTAGGGGTGCTCATGGGACCCCTAAAACAGGCTATCTTGGTAATATATCCTAGAATAGAATACAGAGCCACATATTATATTTGTGCCTTCAAAGTTTTAGTTTTAATATTTTTAATAGTTTTAATATTTTTAATAGTAGGTTTTAAATGTTTTAAATGTTTTGAATCATTTTAATTGTTAATTGATTTGATGTTTTAAATGATTTTAATTGTAAACCACCAAGAGACATAAGTTTTGGATGGTATAGAAATAGTTTAAATAAATAAATGAAATGAAATGAAATAAAAGTCACCAGTTTAGCACCTGGGCCTGGTCGATGGGCCTTGAGGTTCTAGTAAAAAAAAAAAATGAGGTAGATCCTGCAAGCTTGAACTCTGCCCATCAGGGGAGTAACTATAATAGGGCAAGGGGAGACAGTCATCTGGGGGCCCACTGCCTTGGGGGCTCCCCAGAGGCAAGTCACATAACTGACTCCCCCAGCCACGCACCTGCCTGGGCTTTCTTCAGTTGTATTCATCCTCCGAAATTGATGTGAGTGTTAAGACCTGGATGTCTTTCTATAGTGCCATTAAATGACTTGCATCATCCACAATTTACAAAACCTTAAAAAAAATAATTTAGGATGATGTTGGCACACACACACACACACACGTTTTACTATGCTTTTTGTTACCACTACCCAGCCTCATTTAAGATTTCTTTACTTCATGAGCTGAGCTTCAGTGAAGGGGGCGCCATTTTAAATTCTTGTCCCTGGGTCCACTCCAACCTTGTTACGCCCCTGCTGCCCATGCATATTATTCTGGCTCTGTGAGACAATGGAATGATATTGCTGCCTCCAAATTTAAAAGCATGTTAAGGCTAATCTCAGTAGAACCTTGAACACTGATTAATACCTTGACTTTTTATGAGCAACAAGGCTGTATATCGGGAGCCATCAGCAGCTAAATGAGATGCCGTTGCATTACCTCCAAAGCTAGCTGGTTTGGTTTTTTCCTGGGTAAACATAACATAGAATATTGTGCTAATAGGTGAGTCTGGTCATTCTTTCGAAACCTATCACTAGCAAGGGTGTAGAAAGAATGGTCAAAGAAGATATTTGTCGTGAGGGGGGTTTCTAGAATGTACTTATTTGAATTGATTTTATGGTTTTTATACCTTTCAGTGTTCCTCTATTTCATTGCCACCATTTAAAACCTCTTTATGAATATACAGGATCTCTGGATCTAAGTATGTAAAGGTCTTCTGCTGAGGTAATGTGGTATTGTAGGCATGGGGGTCCAGACTAGATCTGGGTGTATTTTGATTCAGATTTGACCTGATCCTACTTAAACAATTTCAGATTCAGGTTCTTTGAGCTCTAAAGAGCTTTAAGCCAGAACTTTACAAAAACTTCTGAAACTGAAGACCCTCCTTGGACCATCATTCACCAGCATTTGGGGGAATCTGCCCAGAGGCGTAACTAGGGAAAACGGCGCCCGGGGCAAGCACTGAAATTGCACCCCCCTGCCCTTAGCTAAGCAGGGTCCACCCTGGTTTGTATTTGAATGGGAGACTAGAAGTGTGAGCACTGGAAGATATTCCCCTCAGGAGATGGAGCCACTCTAGGAAGAGCATCTAGGTCCCAAGTTCCCTCCATGGCAGCATCTCCAAGATAGGGCTGCAAGAGACTCCTGCCTGCAACCTTGGAGAAGCTGCTGCCAGACTGGGTAGACAATACTGAGCTAGATAGACCAATGGTCTGACTCAGTATATGGCAGCTTCCTATGTTCCTAAATACTACTGCAGCACACACACAAGACACCTGTCCCATCCTGACACTCAGCCAACTTCCATAATCAAGATCCTACACACACACACACACACACACCCCACAACTGCCTACTCCTAGATTTAAAAGGAATACAAGCCACACCTAATGGCACAGCAGGGAAGTAACTTGCCTAGGGAGCAAAAGGTTGCGGGTTCGAATTGAAACACCTATATCGGGCAGCAGTGATATATGAAGATGCTGAAAGGCAACATTTCATACTACGTGGAAGGAGGCAATGATAAACCGCTCCTGTATTCTACCAAAGAAAACCACAGGGTTCTGTGGGTGCCAGGAGTCAAAACCAACTTGATAGCACAAGCCACACCAGGGCTACCAACTTTCCAATAAGCCTCTGTAGCTGACAGCGGTGGATTCCGAGCCCGCTCAGAAAACCAAAATGCAATAAACAACCAAAAATCATCTGTGTCAGCCTGACACAGAGCAAGCTATTACTTTCCAGAAACCCAAGTAACTGTATTAGATGACGCCCACTCACTTACCACTTGAGTAAAAATAAAATAAAATGTAAAAAGGTCAGTTATCACAATGGTTTCTCAGAGAAACCTACAGGGTTTGATTTCGTTTTGAATAGCTGAGAGCTCTAGAACCTTACCACAGCTCCGTAACTCCTGCTTTGTTTTCAAATAAGCAAGCCCAGCCATCGGAAGCAAGTAGACTCCCTAAACAGGCAAGATATCCCTGCATTAAAAGCCTAAAGGGAGCAACTACCTCCCAAGAATAATTCAGCCCACTCACTGTTGCCTTTTCTACACATTCCGACTGCAAAAACTGCCCCTTTCTCACACATCTACAGAGCCTCAGCATCGCAGCCTCCTCCAAAAGAAATACAATACTCCAAGAAAGATTTACCTCAGCAGTGCATGCAGTAAATCAATTCCATCATCACCCTTGTTTGTTTGTTTTGTTAATGAGCTTAGTACTTACACGTTACTCTGTGGCAGACCCTCCTCCCCGTCTCCCTCCCTTTTGCAAAGCACAAACATACAATACACACAAGACAGAGATCGCTAGGAAACTTTTGCATAAGCAGAGCTGTCCTTGTCTCTCCATCCCCACCCCCACCCCGCCGCCAAGCAAAAGAAATACTCCAAGAAAGATTTACCTCAGCAGTGCATCATGCAGTAAATCAATTCCATCACCCTTGTTTGTTTGTTTTGTTAATGAGCTTAGTTTCTCTCTTTCTTTGCTGTGCGACCGAGTGGGAAGGGGAGGCGGAGTATGGGGTTGGTGGTGGAGGAGCGGGGGTGGGGGGGAGAAGAAGAGAGGAGTTCTGCTGAAGAAGGATCTCTTTTCCTCTCCTCTCTCGGGAGCTCAAGTGCTACGCCGCCCCAGCACCACCTGGAATGAGAAACAAACAGGAGCCGGTCCAGGGGGCGGAGATAGCAATCTTCACCCCAAGGGGAGAGGGATGCGGCTGGTGGTGCGGTTGGCTGCAGCCTGCTGCTCGGTCGCTCTGTGTGGCGGCGGCGGCAATTCAAACAAGAAGGAAAAAAAACTGGTAAATTTTCGGGGATCGGCAGGGCACTTTTTGGTGCCCCTCACATGACTCCAGGGAGTGGCGCCTGGGGCACGTGCCCCCCTGCCCCCCCTATCGTTACACCTATGAATCTGCCCTTTTCCTTCATGAAAAGTGTTAACAGAATGGCCCCTTTTGCTCCCCCTTCTATATTTCCAGAATGAACAGGCACTAGGTGGCCAGATTTGGCTTTTAAAAAGCCAAATTCTGGCTTACGGCCCATTTGACCCACAAGTATACCCCTTAGGTTCTGGCAGCCCTGGCATAGAGTTATGAAATATGGTACACATGAAGTCCATATTGGCAGAACTGTGTTATTTTCCTTCAAAGCTATGAATCACTCCTCTGATTTTTGGTGATGTTTTTTGGGTGGGGGATTAAAATGGCTAAAAATGGAGAAACAAGCCAGAACCTTACAAAATGTCCTGGATCTGAAGCCCTTCCTTAAACCACCATTTCCACCCCCAGGTAGAGCAAAAAGGACATTCCTTTGATTTTATAATATTTTTTTCTTTCCCCATTGCAGGAACAGGCAGACCTTTTAAAAGGGATTAAAAGAACTATATACCTTTTAATCCTTTAATGGCTAGAAGGGAAAGTGAGAAATTCTTTCTAACCACAAAAAAGAAACACTTGAAGTACTTTCACTTTTACTGGCTGTGTGCTTCTGCAATGGGGAAGACAAAAATTAATATAAAATCAAAAGGATGTCCTTTCCCCTCTAATTGGAGGCAGTCTAAGGAGGGCTCCAGATTTGGATTTTACCAATTTTTACCAATCTGGGGTAATTTTTGATAAAATCAGAATTTTAGAATCTCTTACAGCTTTTAAAAAGGCAGTCAAGACACATTTGTTCACCCAGGCTTTTAATTAGATACTGTTTTAATAGTTTGATGATTTTTAATAGTTTTAACATTGTTTTAAGTTTTAAATTGTTGTAATATGTTAACCTTTTTACTTGTTTTTATTGTTTTCTTGTAAACCACCCATAGTTTTGCATTTTGGGCAGTATACAAATATGTTAAATAATAATAAAATAATAATAATTTGCACAGGCCAGGGATCTTATCTATGGACAAAGTAGGTGGCACTCACCTTAAATTTCTCAGTCAGCTCTGTTGCCTCTGCTTCCATTTTGTATGCCTACTACTTCCCTCTATTGTTCCCTGCTGCTCTTGCCTGCAGCCAGCTGCAACTTTAAGAGTTGTGAGATTGGTGATGGTAACAAAGAACAAATGAAATCCCCAGATCTTTTAAAATATTAATTTTAATGAGGCAGGAGCCAATAATCATGCTTATTCTTGTTTTTGCAAAGTGCGTGGACCCTAAAAACCAATCAGAGAGAGACTAGGGTTAGGAACATAGGAATATAGGAACATAGGAAGCTGCCATATACTGAGTCAGACCATTGGTCTATCTAGCTCAGTATTATCTTCACAGACTGGCAGTGGCTCCTCCAAGGTTGCAGGCAGGAGTCTCTCTCAGCCCTATCTTGGAGAAGCCGGGGAGGGAACTTGAAACCTTCTGCTCTTCCCAGAGTGGCTCCATCCCCTGAGGGGAATATCTTCCAGTGCTCACACATCAAGTCTTCCTTTCATATGCAACCAGGGCAGACCTTGCTTAGCTAAGGGGACAAATAATGCTTGCTACCACAAGACCAGCTCTCCTCTCTACCTCCACAGCTGCCCACAATTGGCTTTGCCTCCTGCACCACCCACAGTTGGTTCCAACTCTCACTACTTGTGGCTCCACCCACCACCTACCTTGCCTAGAGCCCCCTTCCCTAACCCCAGGAACCCCCAGCTATCAGTGGCACAAGCCTTCTATACGCGGATTATTTAAAGTTGGATAAATTAGAAGTTTATTCATTATAAGTTCTGATGTTTGCTTGGTTTTCTGCTAAGAAAGTAGAATAGTTTACTTGCTTAGTTACAGGACTATTGTTTTGACTGTTACAGAAGCTTGTCATGCCCTTCAGGCATATACAACTTTCATAAGAATCTTTGTTTTTAAACTGTTTCTCTTCACAGCTCACACAGCTGATCCTCTTTAAATATATGTTACACAGGATAATACTTTATTCTTTCCCCCCAGCCTTTTTACTAGGCTATAGCCACCGAATGGCACAGCGGGGAAATGACTTGACTAGCAAGCCAGCAGTTGCCAGTTCGAATCCCCGCTGGTATGTTTCCCAGACTATGGGAAACACTTCTATCAGGCAGCAGCGATATAGGAAGATGCTGAAAGGCATCATCTCACACTGCGCCAGAGGAGGCAATGGTAAACCCCTCCTGTATTCTACCAAAGACTACCAAAGGGCTCTGTGGTCACCAGGAGTCGACACCAACTCGACAGTACACTGACTTTAAGGCACCCACCATCACCCTGTTAGGCTAATGAATTGTGTAACAAAAACAGAGGGATTTGTCTAAAATGAGCCAGCCCTATACATTCTATAACAGCTATGCCTACAGTTTGAACTAAGGGTACATTCAGTCACATTCATAAGACTATGAAAATTGCATCACTACCTGAGCAGATGGGTGAGGTAGCTATTCCCAGGAGGCAATATATCAGGAAATTTATAGTTTAATGACTTCTCCTGATCTGTATAATTATATTTTCGGTGTAGACGTAATTGGCTTAGATGCACATGGAGGAGGTCTTTTATGAGACAAGTACAACAAAATTGCTAAACTGGTAATTTATCTTGACTTTCTTATCTAAAAAATATTTGCACTTATGATTGTACATAATCCCCCCTCTCCATAAGCCACATCATCTGTGAAGTTTGATGAACTTGTGCACTCTACCAAAGAGTTCAGTTCTTCATAACCTGTTTCTGTCACCACAAAAGATACCTGAATATTCCAGAGAAGTCTCCCGGTTCTGAAAAAAATGTATCATTTACCATTTTAACTGACACAACTATATGTAATTGCATAGCAATTCTCTCATTCAACTGGAATTATGGAATATAACTGAAGAAACTGAAGATATATTTTTTACAGAGCCATGAGAAAAGAGCTACAGAGAACACTAATTGGCTAGTATGCTTAGACCTGGGCTACACAAAAAAAGATTGGATTTTGCATAGTTATTCTATAACTATAGGTCCTACTGCAACTGTAACCAAATGCATAACTGTTGCTTGGACAATTGATTTTCTGCCTCACAGGAGATCTATTCAAAGGTATCTGCAGTTTTTCATAGAGACCGCTGTTCTTGGATTGCTATTTTAGTATCAGATGATCCAGGAGCAGAAGTAACCATCCTGAATCACTGGCTGACATCCTAGCAAAGAACCAGTGCAACAGGGAAAGTAGCAGTGCTGCCGAAAAGTTCAACTAACTCAGCTCCACTGCTGGCTCAATGGTAGGCACAAATTTCAACAATTTCACCTTCTCCAGAAAGTGTACTGTGCCACATGAAAACATGTTCCTGATGGCAGTGCAATCCTCAGGGACATATTTTCAGGTGGCACAAAGGGCTTCCAGTTGAAAAGATGGTAGCTGAAATTTACACACACAGTAGCACTAGCACTGGTGCAGTGTTAATCTGGAATTCTTCAGAAGCACTGATGCTGCACCAGTGATTCTCCTGTTACACCAGTGCATTTCTTGTCAGGTTGTCAGCCACAGGGAATCATGGACAAATGAATGAAGGAGAACATACTTAAATTCAATGAGAATTGACTGCATCAGAACAGACAGACATCTGATTCTTTCCCTATGACATCATTAGGGACTAAACATAGGATTCTTTTCTAATGGTATCAGCTTCAGTGAAAAGTGAATTGTGCTGTCTGCTATCCCTACAATATATAGGTGCTTATTCCCCTAAGGATTTGCAAAAATATTTTCTGAAGTTCTGCTGTTCATGATGAAATGCTCAGCAGTCAAATGGTATTTTGAAAGAAACTGAGTTTTTAACAATTCATTTTAGTGCCTCTCTACATGGCATGAAGACATGTAAACATAATGGATTTTCTTCCTTAAATTAAGGCATCATCCTGAAAAGTAAATGGTAGCTTTGAAGAGAAGGTGGGGGGAGGAGGATTTCATTTCAGTGAATCAATTCATTGAGTGAACTCAATACCAGGAGAATGAATATACAAATTGCTGGTATATAATATCTGGACTGAAATTATTATTCCTCCTCATTTTCCTAAACCTGAAAATATTTCCAAATGCCCTAGAGAGTTTCATCACTTTGTGCAGTACAATGGAAGCCTCAAAAAATAACTACATGCTTAAAAGGAATGAAGTTCACAATTAATTCTTTTAAAGGAGCTGGCTCCAAAATGCAAAATATGGATGCAACATACCATCCATATTTTAATGTGGTAGTCTTCACATTGAATTAAACATATATATGATCCTGCCAAGTACAATTCATAGTCATGAGGCAACTACACAAGAATTGTGTGCAGCCATTGTAGAACAGACAGGGCATATCCAAAGGGACAATTTAAGAACTTGTTCTGCATAAGGTGCAGGCGCGTAACAACGATCGGGCAAGGGGAGACAGTTGTCTGGGGGCCCCACTGCCTGGAGGGGCCCCCCAGAGGCACCTCACGTGACTCCCCATTGCCCCCTGCCCAGCCCCAAGGCTCCTCAGCCACTTGCCCTGTTCGCCGTCTCTCCAGCTTGTTCTCCTGGCCGGCAATCGAGGCAGCAGACAAGCTGCCAAGAGCTCCTTTTCTCCCGCCTCTCAGCTGATCGGCGGGTGGGCGGGGCTTCCACGGAGGCCTCCGTGTAGGCCGCAGTGAAGCCTGAACTCCAGTAGGGCCCAAGCCAGCCAGGAAGGAGGAGGCAGCCAGAGAGGCCTCCACTGTTCTCTGCAGCAGAAGACCCCCTGCTGCCAGGTAGAGTGTGAACTCCTTTTTGTGGTTACCTTCCCCACCCCCCCCACCCGGATATATAGGCATCTGCTTGCCATAGGGCTTTGATATGGGGGGGAGGGACTGAGAAGTCTCTGAATATTTATTTTTAAACAGCTTGGAAAATTTGCTGGCTTAAAAAAAACTATCTAAAAAGTCCTATAAGTGGCTTGTTTCATGGCAGAAAATTACAAAAACTTCTGGAAGAAACAGTATTATATTTATTTTATTCATTCATTTATAAATGCACTTATGTTCAAGTTGTTTTGCAACCCAGAAGGTCTGAGTGAGAACTGTGAAGCATGTCTTCTGCTTTTATTTTATTTTATTTTATTTTTCTTGTGTGTGAACTGCTCCCCAATAACTTGCAGGGACTTCAGGGTAAATCTGGCCAACATGTGAATGCAGCACCTCTATTCCAGAGGACATGTGTGTTAAAGGGCTTTAAAAGCCTCCTGTGAAAAACCTCCTGGAATCAAACTTGACTGAATTTGTTCAGAATTCTGAGAAAACAAACATAGGCTCACCCTGCATGGTTGAAAGTCTCCTTGGCTAATCTGCAGCGAGGGGCGCATTTTAATCATTCATCTTTCTAGTGTGTTCTAGGCATTAAAAGTAAAACAAATGTATAGTACTCAATGTATATCTCTATATATTGTGACATGTGCGTGTGTGTATTCAGTGAAATGTATTTCCAGGCAGCATACTTATTTTGGAATATCAGACTTAAATCCTTGGGGGCCTGGGGTGTGCGGAGGCCCTGGACTTTGAGTGGGGGGGGGGCCATTTTAAAATCTTGTCTCTGGGCCCACTCCAACCTTGCTACGCCCCTGATAAGGTGACATGCCATTTGAATTATCCATGTTTTGGGCAGATGCCAATTGTCTTAACAACATTCATCGCAATGGGTAGCACCCACAGTGATGCTCATGAAAGGACTCCTGTGGTTGCAAGGTTCTCCACAGTTGCACTAACACTAGTGGAGGACTACTCTTCTCAGGGAGATATACAAGCTTGTGCAAAAGTTTGCCAGCATGTTACAAAACAATTACCTAGTGTTCAATTACCTAGTGTTACTAGTGTTGCACTACCACTAGTGGAGGATAAACCTTCTCAAGGACACAGACAAGGTTGTTCAAAAAGTTGTGCAATGTATTGTACAACAATTAGCTAGTGCACAATGTTGCAATACAACTCGTGCAGCATTCTTAGAGAGATAAATAAGTTTGTGCAAGAGGCTGTGCAACATGTCACACAACATGCACACGACAATTAGCAAGTGCACCATGTGCTGCTGATAGCACTAGTACAATATCTAGTCTGGAACGGAGACTGCTTTCTTAACACAACAACTTTGTGTTATGTTCTTATGTTAGTGCAACAACATTTAACACTAGCACAAAACTAATCTGGGTGCTGACCCATATTATTTTGGTCCTCTAGGATGTTTGTTCTTCCTTTGTTTTGGCTTAATTTTCTGAGAACTAATAAAGCTGTGCCACCATTGAGAACATGTTCTTGCAGCTCTTAGGGGAAGAATATGCAAGTTATAAATACTAATATGGGTTTGATTAACTGGTATCCCCAAACTAACTTAAAGGAAGAGATAATGGACTCATAATGGAGAGAGAATTTTAATTTCTTCCTGAATCAGCTGAAGAGGGAGAACATAGGAGAATGTCTCAGAGAAATACTCTGCTGGGGTTTTTTGTTATCACTAATTTGTTCTGCTAATGTCTAATGAATTTAAGACACATTGTTCCTTGTAATGTCTAACCACAAGTGGGGGGGGGGGCGGACTCTCCCACTCCTGTTGTTTTCAGTACGTGGAGAAATAAGGGATCTATTTGACAGGAAGAGAATATACTCAGCAGCACTGAGGCAGTTTCTGAAATCTCTGCAGAGAATCGAGGGCGTTGGCCTCCTTTCCCCACCTTCCCAGGATCAATTAATTTAAAAATTGTGTGGATAAGAAAATTGATTGGATGTACATGGTGCCTTCCCCACTCCAGTCCATAGCTAGTGGCAATAATACTAATACTGGACAGTCTGATATTACCAAGGCAGATAAAGGAGTAAGTAAGCTAGATAAATTGCCATTTTTACCCTCCTCTACTTTCCTGAATGTCATACAAACACTTTTCCTCTCCTGCTCCCTCTCCCTCTCATCTCAAATTCCCTAGCTGTTCTTTTAATTATCACTTTTCCATTCATCAAGTTACTGCTGTCATTTTCTTCATCATATTGCACTATTTTTAAGATTTAATTCTCCTAGGCGTTTTATATGTTTGTTTAGTTCATAGCATTTATCAGCTTCAGTCTTTGTTGTGCTACCTCAACAAACGCAGGTTATGGATTACTGTCATCAACATCTCCTTTTTCTTTTTTTGTTCTAAACACTTCCTGTCAATTCTGATTGTATATTTCTTACAGTGCTGTGTTGTTCTCCTGTCTCATCCTCTCTAAATGCTGACCAATGATTTCTTCTCCCTCACTTCCCATTCTGTGGCTATTACACTTGTCCATTCAATTGTAGCAGCCTGAATCACAGTGTTTAGCAAGGTCTCCTCGGCAGCCCTGTTCTTTTGTCTCACTAAGTGCATTACTTCTGCTTTGCTTAGATTGATAAAGCTGTGCTCTGCCCTTGATCTTTCCACCTTCAATGTTAGATTCCATTAGATGGCACTTGTAATTACATATTGACATCACTGCACTAAGATTGTTTTCTGATCCAGGGTGCAATTGTACCCCTTTGTATAAATATTTTCATTTATTTTGAGATAAAGAGCAAAGCATTTTAGAAAAAGTCCTGTTGTTAAAAGGAGCCTAATTGAAATAGTCAATTGATGAAAGCACTAAAAAAAAAGAGAGAGAGAGAACCATTATCTGTAGTTTACAGACTAAATATGAACAAAACTTCCTAGAAAATAGACCCAAACTTTCCCCCCACAGTCTCAACAGATAAGCAATCTGCAATTATTATTTGCAAAGTTGAACAATTCACTTAAAAAAAAAATTAAATGGCTCCCACTATTGACTCCAGGGCTTATTTAGTACAAATCAAAATGTTTTGTGTGCCTTACATTGGGGCATTGCTGGTACAGTTGGATCTGCTCCATTGCAAGCTGAACTTTTGTGAGGTTCAGGGTAGCAGTGTAAAGTAGTGGAATTCCATCAGAGTGGAATAGAGGCATGACCAGGTGGCAGCTGAGTGATGATTGAAAAAGAAAGCCAATCAGGTTAAGAGTCTGATGAGGAGTTTGAGAAGAGAATATGAAGGCCAGCCAAAGCTAGAGATGAGGGGCAAATCTACAGGAGTAAGAGGTTGGATCAAAGAGCAAAAAGGCATGACATGAGAGAATAAGTCTGTTCACACAACCATCAACATCAGGAAAGAAGGCCTTGTACCCTGGTGTGCACACTTGTGTGAACTCACAAAAATCCCTCCAACCCAGGTTGCTCAAAGCAATGTAGCCCAGCTTTTGTACCCTATTCTTGACCAAGGTAGGAGAAGACTAGAGCTCTCATACTTGCTTTTTTGGTCATGTGAATCTACTCACCTTTTCAGTCCACAGCAGGCCTGGAAACAATAGACAGCAATAAAGCAAGAACCTATACTTGCAGCAACTTCAGCTGGGCTGGGCCTTCTGCCTGCCTTTCTGTGGCCAGTTAGAGGGCAGCTGCTGATGTAATGAGGCTTTCTAGTCTACTGGCAGGGCAAAACGTGCTGAGAAGGCCTGTAAGGCCTTCAGGAGATTCTATGCTTAAAACTCCTGATCTCAGCAATGGATGCCTCACCTGACTTCCTCGTGGGTTTCCTGAGTTTGCTGACACAAACAGAGATTCTGATAATCTGTTGCTACTAGGGAAGAGCCCTCTAACCCCACCCCACCCCAAATATGGTTGTGTGAAAAGCCATATAGTGTAGAATAGGGAAGACCCTAGAAAACTGCAAGTGAAGAGCAAAAAGAAAAGGGTGCATAGGGAAAATATATGCAGAAGGAATTAGAGAATCCATGAACACAGCCTTACAGGTTGTTGTTCAGGTAATATTAGGTGTATTTACAGTTGGCTAGAACATGCAAAGTTCTAATCAGAGTCTCTGTTGGTGGAGCAGACCCATCTGTCTAAGCTGGAGGGTCTAGGTATTAACAGTGTATGACAGCATACCTCAAAGATCAATAGCCATTTCAGATTCTGGCATCCTGACTTTGAGGCTGTTCTCATGCGTAGCCAAGCCTGGGTTAGGCTGCATGTGAGAACCCTGGAAGCACTCTCTTAACCCGGGCTTCCTGCTTATGTGCGAGCTAAGGCTGCTTCCAGCCAGCCGCACACAGAGACGGGTGCCTAGAGCTCCTGTCTCCTGTGGAAATCCCCCAATGCATCATACATGTTGCACAATGCATTGTGTGATATGCGGAGGCTTGGACAGATCATCTGGCCATCTGGAGCAGTGTGTTGCACCATGCAGCACTGCTCATTTGGGGGGGGGGAGGTGAGTTTAACCAGCCTCTCCCCAACCCCGCCGCACACACCACACACCACACACCTGGTTGTGTGAAAGACTTGTGTGCTTGGGACATATCACCCAGCAAGTCTGTGGACAAGACACGTTCTCAAGTCATGTGATTCATGAGCCCTTTTGGTTAGCAAGTCTTATATTTGGCTGTTTCTCATAAACAAAAGCTGGGTTGGAGGAGTGGCCAGTCAGGCAGGGGTGGAGCCACCATTGGGCCAATGGGTTCAAAGAACCTGGGCCACGCCCAATAAGGGCCACACCTCGCGGCCCTGACATGCCCCCAGCATCTGACATCAGACATGGGGGTGCTGGTTTAGCTCCCAAGCGGGGGCCGTGTGGCCCCTTCAGGAGCTAAACTAAGGCTGGCACTGCATTCACAGCGCAGCCAGAAGCAGCCTAATTAGCTCCTGAAGGGGCCATGCAGCCCCTTCAGGAGTTAAAAGGCTGGTGCTGCATTTTCAGCATAGCCAGGAGTGGCTCTTCCCTGCAGAAGCAGCGCCAGCCTTAGTTTAGCTCCAAAAGGGGCCTCAAGGCTCCGTTCAGGAGCCAGATCACGACCCCCACGTCTGATATCAGACGCGGGGTACGGGGTCAGCAGAGCCGCACATGGGCCGCCAGTGGTTAGGCTTTGCACCTGCAGCCAGTCTCCAAACCCTGTGCACACTCCCAATAAATGGTCATCTGTTAGCAAAAATTGAAGAAGTAGGAGGGAATGTGATAGTGTCCTAGCCACAATCTAGGGAGGGTGGCTCTGGACAACCCACTTTGGGGCTATTCTTATGATCACAGAAATCGGGCTAGGAAAATCCTAGCCCAATTTTTGTGATCGTCAGAACCACCGGGCTCGCAGCTGAGTCCGGTGGTTCTGGAGCAGCTAACCCGCTCCTGTAGCCCGCCCCTTAGCCCGGGTTTGTGGAGCAAGCACTCCGCAAACCCAGGCTATTTGCTCATGAGTAGCTGTGGCGCGGCACTGCGGCACGGCTACTCACGAGTAGACCCCTGGCCGGGGGGCTTAAAAGCAGCCTCCCAGCTCGGGGGTCTTCCCAGTAAGCCCTGCGCACTCGCGCAGGGCATATTGGGGCTTCCAGGGGCCACACGGCCCCCGAGCTCCCCAGCCCCCACCAGCTCCGTCTTGGAGCCGGCCATTGTGTGGGCGGCTGATCCGGCCGCCCAGGGCTCCCTGCCCGCTCGTGTGCGGGGAGAGCGGGCTTAGCCCGCTCTTCCCACTCACCACTAGGAACATGGTCTCACTGATCGTGAGACCCAGTCCATTGTGTATCTAGCGTTGTATTTAGGGTGGAGGGAAAGCTTGTCCCACATTGGCCTACCCAGCTCACAGCTAGCAACAATCACTTCCCCTCCTTCCTACTCAATTGTTACTGACACATGACCATTTCTCAGGAGTGTGTACAGGGCTTGGAGCCTGGATGGACACTCCCACCCAGCTGTCAGATGTAGGAACCAGCCCATTATCTATTTGCATTAAACTCCTGAATGTATATTCATGCACGGAAAATCACTCCTGGGAGATCTTAGTTTTGAAGTGTTTGATTTTAGTTCATTTTAACTTTAAGCATATTTCTGGCAGGCAAGGATTCCTGCAAGAGTTCAAAGAGCAGTCAAGACCTAATGCCACTTCAACTGATGCCTAGCAAGGACTAATTTATCCCATTTTGCAAATGGAAAATGTCTAACTATGAATAAAAGATGTGTGCTTAAGAAGAAAAAATGTCTATGAATAAAACTGGACAAAATTTTACCTGTAGCATTTTTCTGATAACATTTCCAAAGCCATTTGCAGACTGAAGCTGTTTGTAGGCCAAATGTTTCAATAGGCCAGGGTGAATCAGAAGCTTAAAGTAGGTTGTTTAGAACTTTCTTTCATTTGATTTCAGTGTATGCCATTTTAATATAGGTGGGATATTAAGCTAAACTGCAGCTACTCACCCCACCCCCGTGCCCCCCGCCACCCTTGACTATCCCTATCTAGTTACTAACAATGTCATAAAATAAAACTTAACACAAATTGGTAGAAAGACATCTACTGATTAGATTAGACTGGATACTTGTGATACTTTTTTTGTTTCCAAAATGTGGGTTTTATTTATTTTTTCATATACTGCTTTTTCAACAAAAAAGGTTATCTAGGCAGTTTACACAGAAAAAATAAGAATAATGAGAAGATGGTTTTTTTCTGCCCAAAACTACAGTCTAGGATGAAACACATGGTAGACACCAGCAATAGTCACTAGATTTTTTTTAAAAAAAGATTTATGTCCTGCTTTTCCTCCGAGGAGCTCAGAGCAGTGTACATGCTTATTTTTATCCTCACAACAACCCTGTGACATAGGTTAGGCTGAGAGATACATGACTGGCCCAGAGTCACCCAGTGAGTTTCATGGTTGAATGGAGATTCGAACTCAGGTCTTCCCAGTTCTAGTCCAACACTCTAACCACTACATTATGCTGGCTCTCACACTGGGGTTGAACAGGGTGAGTTGCTCTCTCCCTGTTAAATAGACTCACCACTTCAAAAGGTGCCTCTTTGTCTAGTTAGCAGGGGTAAAGGGTTAGGCTTAGGGTTAGAGGTTTTGCCCCTCTTCACCCACTCACCAAGGTATATGAAAGCTGTACTCTGCATTACACAGTGGTGGGCTCTCCTTCACCAGAGATTTTAAAAAAGCATTGTTTCCTGTACCAAGTAGGTGTTAGACTAGAAGTCCTCCAAGGTACCTTCAAGTTCTAAAATTCAATGATTTTATGCAGCTGTGAATGGGTAAAGGGAATTGTTTTCACCACTTTCCACATGTCTTGTTTATGTTATTGAAGTACAATAAATTAGAGGTGTGCAGAACTGGTTTGAACGGAACTCGATTTGACTGGTTTGAACTCGAACCGAACTGGCCTCAAAAAAGGGTGGCTAGTCTGAGTTAGAAATGAACTGGGCTCAGTCAGTTATGGACCCGTTCAATCCAGTTCAAGGGGATTTGCTTATAAAGGGCAATCCAGTGAAGATTCCCCTTTACAAACAAAGGAGAAGCCTGCCTTTAAAAGCCTTCTAAAGGCAGCTGGAGGCGGCAAGAATGCACCCAGGGGCATAACTATAATAGGGCAAGGGGAGACAGTTGTCTGGGGGCCCACTGCCTTGTGGGGGGGGGCAGAGGCAAGTCACATGACTGACTCCCCCAGCAGAGCACCCACCCGGGCTTCCTTCATTTGTATTCATCCTCCAAAATTGATGTGAATGTTAAGACCTGGAGCTACCAGAAGAGAATGTCTTTCTCTAGTGCCATTATGCTTTTTGTTACCACTCTTCAGCCTCATTTAAGATTTTTTTACTTCATGAGCTGAGCTTCAGTGGTGGGGGGCATTTTAAAATCTTGTCTCTGGGCCCACTCCAACCTTGCTACGCCCCTGAATGCACCTTACTGGCAGCGGCAGTGGCAGCTCCTCTAAACCTTGGTGCTCCATCCAGCAGCACGGCCCTCACGGCAGAGGTGCAGTTCCGGCCTCCACACAAGCGCATGTGCAGAGGTCATGCAAATGGCTTCCATGCATGCACGGAGGCCAGAACCATGCTGCCACCACACAGGTCATGTTGCTTGGGGGGTGCCAGGGGTTTAGAGGAGCTAGCACCGGACCCCCACCAGATTCCCCTTCAATGCAGTTCAATCAAACGGACTGAACTGCCAGTCAGTTTGACCGAACTGGTTTGCAGACCGGTGGTTCAGTTATAATTCAGTTAACCCTAACCAAACTGCAAAAAACTATTCCATTTACACCCTACAATAAATTTTGGGTCTATCATCAGCAAAATGGCACCTGCAGCTAGAATTCTGTTGATGGAAGTGTATGTTTCATTCACATTATTACTTCTGTATTTGGAGGGCTTGCCATTTAGGTATATTCTTTCTGCTTACTTGCTGTGGCTTTTCATGATTCAGTTTATTATTCATTAATCCAGTACATTTCTATTCAGCTCCTGGTAATTTTGTCCTATGCATTACTATAGCATATTCTGTTTTTCTGTCACCTATCCAAAGTGCAACTCAATCAAAAACAGACTCATTTAATGAATTACTGTTTCTACTTTTTGTTTTCTGTGTAAGCTATTATATATTTAGCATCTTGGTTTTCCACATCTTGAATGTTTTAATTACTGCTCAAATTCACGGCTTCCAATTTGCAGACAAATAAATTGCTGCTTGACCTATGTAACCTCCTTTCTGTTGTATACAAGAACCAAACCTGAATATTGGATTCTGCCTTTTATTGGCAAATAACATGATGAGGAAAATTCCTCCAAATAGACCCATTGAAATTAAAAAGGATAAGTTAGGCAATGTTAACTTGAATAATACTTCAAACAATCTTCTTTATTTCAGCTGGTGAATAACACACCCTGCAAGGGTATGTCAGTCCAGGAATGTTATGTGTATGATAGTTGCAACAACTGTCAAATGCAAACACTGTTCAATATTATGCAAGAGTAAGCCCATAGGAAATCAGAGCCTTGCTCTTGTGTAACATCATTTGCATCATTGTTTCATTTGTGCAACTTGCAGACTGGGCTAACATATGCTTGTTTGGTATGTTAGCCACTATTATTAATTTCTTGTTATAGTGGAGGCCCTTTTTAATGGAAGGATGTATATACATATACAAATATATATACAAGCTTACCTCACAATCTGTGGACTCACCATACACAATTTCACGTATCTGCCATCAGGTAATAGACACCTGACTTTGGCATATGTGTGGAGGAAATGGCCAAAAGGGGGTTAGTTCCATGCATCTGCGGGTCGAGGGTGGCCGGAAATGGCCACAGAGGTGATTTCTGGCCACCATTTTGAGCATGGGAGCCGTTTTATGGCACATTCGTAAAACAAAAAACCTGTGCTTTTCAACCAAATTTGGGGGTGTTTTGGACTTGCGAGATGTCATCCTTGGACTCCTGAAAGCCTGTAGAGCACAGTAGGGCACATTATTTGGCCCATTCTAGTGTTTGAGGGGCAATTTGGAGGGGTGGGGGGTTGAGTCTTAACCTCTGCAACTTAACTTAACCTCTGCAATCCCATATACTCAATAATTCATTATCTGCATTTTTGTTACCTGTGGTAATCTGTGGGAACGGAATGCCTGAGGATAATGAGGTACTCCTGTATATATGTGTCATCCATCAGTACTATATTATAATGACCCAGTAGCACTGATATAATTTCCTAATGCAGTCATGTTATTGTAGTGTAACAATATTCCTTGTGAGAAAGACAGCTTCTATGTAGAGAAGGGAATGCTATGCTGGTATTCATCTTAGCTCAGGAATATGAGTAACATGAATTTAACATGCCTGGCATTGACTGCTTTTCACCAAAATGAGCTTTAACAAACCATTCTTGTTTGTCAAACATTTGTTCTTTGGAAGATTCTTTGGTACCTTTTCTTATTGGGAAACTTCCATTACTATACAATTTTGTTATTGGAAAGTAGCATCACACCTTTATGCCAGAAGCAAGATTCCAAGTAAGATGTCAGAATTACATATTAAGTTCAATATTTATCTGTATGATATCTATGAATAGTGTTTATGTGCTGAAATCTAGCCTATTTTATGTTAACCCTGGAAAAACACAAAAACTGTTGAAGTACTGGGATCCCGCCACACTCTGTTGAAGAAAAGGGATCCCAGTTGTCCTATGTGTGGCAAAGATTAGCTAGAAGTGCTACAGGTGCATAATAAGACTATTTTTCTGCTTTCTCTGCTCTGAATGTGCTGTCCCCTGTTGCTGCGAAGGATTCAGGACCTCTGTCATCCATGAGCTGAAATTGGGACAATCAAGTGATTTGCACTTGATTTGGAGGGGAGTCACACAGAATTCTGACATTCCACATTATTTCCATCTCAGTGCCTACCACAGCTGTGCTAGTGCAGCAAGTGATATGTTTAGGTAGTTAAAACCAACTTTCCTGCTCAGAAAAAGCATGGGATACTGCTCTCCCAGGACTGAACCACTTCAAAGTACAGGTATAGAATTGCACTTATTAAAAGTTCTGAATGTTTAGGATAATGTGAATTGCTCTTTTAAAACTAGGAAGTGTACATGTTTCACATACAATCTTTGTAGGGAGTGCCACAACAAAAGGAAAAAGAGTATTGTGAAATGCAGTGAGAACACATCATGCCGTAGTGTGATCTTTTGGGGATCAATAGCTCTAACTCTGGTTTGGAGACGTATCCAAGTGACCAAGAAGAGAACCCTCTACAAGTGGCCACAGATATTTATAAGAGAGGGGAGTTAAAAACAAACAAACACAGATCGTACCACAGAAGGGCTAATCTAATGTGACGGGGTGGGATGTAAAGCCATTTTCCTGAGGACGATTTGATCCCCTCACCCTCCACAGCCACTATTTTAAAATTTAAAGAGGTGGGAATAATGCATTAATGACAATAATGCATTTCTTGTCTTGTTCACCTTGTAACCATAGCCATCCTTATATTTTGAATCTGAATCAAGAATGGAACTGATTTTACTAGTGGTCAATGTTAACAGGTTTACCCAAAATATAGTGCTGGAAACTGAGAACAGAAAAGCAGTAAAACAGAATTGAAACTTAGTTCATCCTAGTTTCCACTATTTAGTTTTCCTTTTTCATACACAGTAAGCAACAGAGGTACCATGACCTTTCATTAAGCTGCTGAAAATCACACCCCCATCATTAGTTTTCACCCTCAGCTTTCAAGTTGAGTATCTCATGATGCATGGATCACTTCCATCACTTTGTGAGTAGCAACCCTGTGGTTTGCATAATGCGTACACCAGCTCCAACTTCAACAGGTTTCCTATCCAGGCTGTTAATTTAGGAGATTGACAGAGCTAAAGATATAATTCATGCAGTCAAAGGTGCCAGTTTCATGTCTGGATAGCAACCTGCAAACCTCCCCAGATGCAGAGGGTTCATGTACCAGTATACAAGACAGCAAATTCTATGTTACTTTTCCCCCTATGCACTAATATGCTTTACACATTTTTTTAAAAACAGCATTCACCACAAAGCTTGACAGGTGCGCTACAAAAGTGTTAATTCCATATCTTTTGTTTTACAGTTCTCTTCATGTTAATCAAAAGGTCCGGCATTGCCCTAGTGATTAACATTCCAATTTTGTACAGTAATAACAGCATTCCAGTGCTTTAAAGAAGCAGTAATATGTTACCAATTCAGCCAAGACGGTACTAAAACAGTAACCCATTTTATATACCCCCAGTAGGGACTCAAGGCTTCTGCAGCAGTGGCTCAGGACTTCTGTGTGAAGCTAAATGCTTCCTACTCCATGTACTTTTACCCCTGCTAACTGGGCAAAGGAACACTGTTTTAATGTGGTAATTCTCTTTATTTAGCAGAGGGAGAGCAACAGGTCTTATCCACCCCCAGCACAGTACCCCTCCAGTGACTGTTGCTGGTGTCTATCTTTATAGATTGTGAGCCCTTTGGGGACAGGGATCTATCTTATTTAATTTCTATCTGTTATCTATGTAAACCACTTAGGAAACTTTTTGTTGAAAAGCAGTATATAAATATCTGTTGTTTTGTTGTTGTCGCTTCTCAAGCTGCAGAATCTTGCCACCCACTGCTACTGCAGTGACGGTAGGGAAAGAATGGCAGTTCAGTCCCCAAATAGCAAAGCAAAACCAGTTTGGTGAGAAAGCAGCAAAGCAAGAGGTCTTGAGACAGTTCTTTAGTACTGAAGAACTACAAGGATTAATTAAAGAAAAGGTTACAAACAAGTGTGAAAAAGCCTGCTGCTTAGTTTCAGCTGCAGCTCATGGTCGAAGAGAGAGACCAAACACAAACATCCATCTCTGGAGAGACAAAATGGAGACTAACACTGGAAGAACAAAGGGGGAGGAGTCCAGCACTTTTATCCCTGACCCTAACCGCCCCCCGCCCACCAGCGGTCACTATGAGACATTGCAGCTGAGAGCTGATTCTGTCAGGGTCCTAGCTCCAACAGTGACATTGGAAGCAGCCCACTAAAGTGCTTTGCCCAGTATCCCTCAGACATGGAACCAGACCTGCTTTGAGTTTAGAAATACAATTACTGGTCATAAGAAGAGGGTCTTTAGATTCTGGGGAAACAGAACAAGATGATCCTTCTAGCCCTCTTCTAATGCCAATTTTAGATTAGTCAATCAGTCATCTTTATTTTGGTCATTGTTAAATTAGTGCCCGAGTCCACAGATGGGCTGCATTCCTACAGTTGTGAGTGAGGATTCTGCACATTTGCCTGTCAAAGAGATGACTGCCAATGGGTTGGGGGGAATCAGGAGACAGAGCACATTTAAAGGGGGGGAAACTGAGAAACATTGCTTTAAGTATCTGCTTCTTGGCCTGAAATTCAATACTACCTTAAATAATCTGTCAATTCAACCTTGTCCAACATTGCCCAAGATACTCATATTTTAAGGCAGAGGATCTAGCAGTGCCCATAGTCTACTTTTGTGATATGTTCCAGATGTTAATTTGAAAAAGTGTTCTGATTGCTCTGAAAGCATACTCACCAAGAGAAAGGCAGTTAGTTTCTAAAATGATTTGTATTTGAACCATGAGGAAATGCACAGCAGATGCACTGTCTTTAATAAAACACATATACAGGCATTTAAATCACTTGCAGTACAGTTATTTCTTGGTGGAATTACCATTTATGTCTTGATGTAAAACAGATGGTGGGAGTCTTGGGTTAATGGGTTTTGCCCATTAAAAAAAGTTTGTTCATGCAGTAAGGAGAATGTGTTCAAAAGAAAAGAAAAAAGAAAAGAAAAGGGTTTTGTTTTGTTTGTTTCTTCCATAGACATCAAAAGCAGAGAGGATGTGGATAACTTAACTTCATGTAATTCTCATTGCAAAGAGGAAAATACAGGTAATGTGCTAGTAATCTGAGAGAGATTCCTGCCTTTAACCTTGGAGAAGCTGCTGACAGTCTATGTAGACAATATTGAGCTAGATGGACCAATGGTATGACTCGGTATATGGCAGCTTTCTGTGTTCCTATGTAATTTTTTTGACTATACAAAACTTCCTTTGTCCCAAAGAAGAGGCACTAGTCTTAAGGAGTTTTAAAAACATTATTACGACAGATGAGCTGTATGTGGAGGTAAGGCTGTATATGGCAAGGATCCCTACAGGGGTGAGATACACAGAGGGCAGGTCTTGCCCCTTATCACAATAGTATCACCAAGTGAAGCACTTTACTTTTTTGCCATGCGAATGAATGGCAACCATTCATTTATATAAGAAAAAATAAGAGTGTATTTCGGGAGCACACCACTAGAATGGAGGCAAAGTCTGCTCCCTGCCCCGATGATCTTAACCACTGAGAACCAAGCCTGGACCTGTCTCCATAATCTTGCCCCTTCAATGGCTCTGGGTTTTTGTTTTTGTTTTAGGTTGGTCTGCACATGCAGTAGAAAGAGGTAGAATGCCAAGATGCACCACTGCAGGTGGGGCATATAATTTATGAAGGCTCCTCTATGTTAAAAGCCCCTTACAAACAGAAAACCAGCACAGCTGGCTATAGGCTGGACTAGAATTTACCTCCTTAATGCTGTTGGGTGTTTCAACAGGGTGGAGTGTTCAAAAGTGGTATTGTTCACCTGTCATAGTAGGAAGTGGTACAGCCCCTTTGACACCAATGTTTTGTTGCTAGCTGTGCATATTCTGCCCAGCTCCCAGGCACCTCCCTGTTCGCAGTTGCATCTCCAGGCTTGGAGATTGCACTTTGGATATGCTCAGGAGCTTCACAGCAACGTGAGCTCTCAGTTTATGTTACACATGGAGACAGGTCACGTAGCTGACAATGGGCTAGTCGCCCCTAGATTTGGCTGAAAACACAGCAATTGGAACAGGGATCGGATGCAAGCACCCTCCCTATGTGGGAGCGCCCCCATCTAAGTAGACTCAAGGAGTTAACTAACTCTGGTTAGTTCTCAACCAAGGCCACTGCACTTAGAGTAAACTGCCTCACTCCCCTCTCGTTTCACATGCCAAGCAGACGATTATACCAAGCAGGAAGAAAAGTAGATAAGGTGGTGAAGTAATGGTCTCCCCATCATAAAGGAGATGAGTCAGTGACATAGACCTAGAGGTGTATTTTATTGAAATTATTGATAGGATTACTAGAGAGCCTGTATAGGCACAGATACTCTTTTGCACACCTGCATATTCTGATTTTTATCACGATCAGCCTTGCACACAGAAGGCAATCCCCACACTGTCACACCAGGAAAAGAGCGATCAAACACAATGCATTCCATGCAGGTCCAGCCTGACACTTCTAATCAGCAGGAAAGGGTAAGAAGAATTTGACCCCAAGGCTTGTTTTGGGATATAAGTATCTCCATTTTCACCATTCAGTGTGTTCCCCTGTGCCTCTCATTCGGGACTCCAACCAACACTACAAGAAGTGTTCCCCTGTGCATTGCACTTGGAACTCCAACAAGTGATCTTCATGCTCCCTCGTATGCTATTCTTGGGACTCCACTGAGCACTTCTTTTGCTCTCTTGCACCCTGAAAAGAGCTTGAAATCACTACCAGCTTGGGCGATCTACTGTCCATCCGCCATTACTACTGGGGGTGCTCAGTTTTTCATGCCATCACCGAGATCGGTCCTTTTGCTAATCCATCAAGCTTGCCTCACACCCATAGGAAGCTGGACCCATGGAGAAACCCTTCTTGTGGGTATCTCTGCCTCTGCTAATCTCCACAACCCTCCTACTTCCCTACCTGTGCCTCTCACAGGGTAGAAAATGTAACACTGATTTTCAAAAAGGGATCCAGGGGCAATCCAGGAAATTACAGGCCGGTTAGTTTAATGTCCGTTCCAGGCAAATTGATGGAAAGCATCCTCAAGGATAAAATTGTAAAGCACATAGAAGAGAGAACCAGCATGTCTTTTGCAAAGGTAAATCTTGCCTCACAAACCTTTTGCAGTTCTTTGAAAAGGTGCAGAAGAGGGCAACCAAGATGATCAGGGGCCTGGAGCACCTTCCTTATAAGGCAAGACTACAGCACCTGGGGCTATTTAGTTTAGAAAAAAGACAGCTGCGGGGAGACATGATAGAGTTCTATAAGATCAAGCATGGTGTGGAGAAAGTGGATAGAGAGAAATTCTTCTCCCTCTCACATAACACTAGAACCCTCTCACTAGAACACTAGAACCAAGGGTCATCCCATGAAATTGATTGCCAGGAAATGTAGGACCAACCAACGGAAGTACTTTTTCACACAACACATAATCAACTTGTGGAATTCTCTGCCACAGGATGTGGTGACAGCCAACAACCTGGATGGCTTTAAGAGGGGTTTGGATAACTTCATGGAGGAGAGGTCTATCAATGGTTACTAGTCAGAGGGTTATAGGCCACCTCCAGCCTCAAAGGCAGGATACCTCTGAGTACCAGTTGCAGGGGAGTCACAGCAGGAGGGAGGGCTTGCCCTCAACTCCTGCCTGTAGGCTTCCAGTGGCATCTGGTGGGCCACTGTGTGAATCAGGATGCTGGACTAGATGGGCCTTGGGCCTGATCCAGCAGGGCTGTTCTTATGTTCTGATGTACCATGCTAAGGAACAAGATTCTGCAGCCAAGAAGTCTCGTCATACAGATCAGGTGAAGGTGAACACTTGCCCTGCTCTTGGGCCCATCTATCTCTTCCTTATATCTAACCTCTTAGGCCTCTTTCTTTTGCCCGCCTGGGATCTTACACAATTAGACTAAGCTAAAATGCCTCACTGCAGTTGATTCATTCAGAAATGTATTTTTATGAGACTTTAAGCCAAAGCACTACATTGTAGTTAAAAGTATTTTTGATAGAAATATCAGTCTAACCACATTTCTCTCTCTTTGTACCTCTCCCTACAATAAAAACCTTTTTGTTTTGAAACAATATCCTGTCTTAATCCAGTCATTTCTTGAGTCCAAATGTTTGCACAAATTAAAACTGGTGGAACTGCCCCCCATACGAGCTAATTCCCCCACAAACAAAGCCTAAATATGGGGTGCTGGCCAAACACCCCAGGGCAGTCCCATTAACATCTCCTCTATGCTGCTTCATGCAGAGAACCAGCCTCTGGGCTAGTTTGGATGATAGTCTGAACTGTCAAAAGCATGAAATGGAGAAACATGGGTGCACACACCTCCCCCCCCCCACATATACACCTGGCATAGCCACGTACCACCTCCAGATAGTTGGAGGGAGGAGTTTGACTAACCCAAATCATAACAGAGCCAGCACGAGCAGTAAAAATTGAGCCCATTAAAGAGTAGCTTGACACAGTTGTTGAAGATCCAAAAGCAAGTAAGCCTTATTGGATTGTTACATTCTTGGATAGAAAGCCAGTATTCCTGGGCTTTCTGTCTTCATTGTACAGAGGAGGGAGAGGGAGAAGCCACATGGCTAATGAAGTCTGCAGCAGAGCAGAGACAAGAGGCAGTCTGGAAGCAAGAAGGGCAGAATGAGAGAACCTGAAACATAACTCAGTCAACCATTCATAGATAAACAGATCAGAGAGAGAGAGAACAAAAATGAAATTAAGAGGAAGACCTTTCCTCACTGTCACTACTCCTAATTCCCCTAGTGGTCACTAGGATTAAAAATGCCAAGAGTTGATGCTCCTGGAGTTTGATCTCCAACACAGATTGCATGGGGGAGTTCATCAGAACCACCCTAAACATGCAAATTAACTACCATATTAATAATTCAATTTGTGTGCAATTAGACAATGGCACGCTCGGTGGGTGGGGGTGGGAAGATGTGCATGCTCATGTTCCTCTGCCACATGCTTACAACAACTCGTTCAGAGCATTGTCCAAATCAGCCTTAGTCATACTAGAATGTGATTGGTATGTTGGGAGCTTGCTTTTCTAGATACCTACTAGATAAATAGAAACTTGTGTTTTGGGCGGTATACCAATATGTTGAATAAATAAATAAATATAGTCCATTACCATGAAACATAGATAGTTGGGATGCTCCTTTGCACAAACAGCTTAACAAAAGAGCATTATGAAATAAGAGTTGCACCACAAGCTTTCTGTGCAATGTTTTCTTATCATTATTATTCTGGCACTCCATCCATTTTCCTTTCCATTCCAAACATTACCACTACAGCTCAGATGCTCTTAAGGGTAAACATGATACGTTGCTGTAAATAGCCATAACTTCATCAAACTATGAAATTATACAGATTTTTACCATGTAAAAACTGGATCTATTATTTGTAAGACACATTAAGGAAAACATAAAATAGAAAAGCCAGGAGCTAAAATAAAAACAGAAATGCTCATTCTAAACAATGACATTAAGTTTTTATGTCACTCTTTGCAAAGAAGGCATTCACATACATAAGCTCGTAGCAATCTGACAGTATGGGCATTGGGAAGTGGGGAGAGAGTATTTATAGCATTATGTCCCATAATATTACACTAAGTATTGGTGCATGGAGAGGAGAAATAAATATAAACTCTGCATATCCAAGTACATCAGTACATTGCATAAGAACCTATAAGAGGAGCCCTTTTGGATCAGACTATGAATATATCAAGCATACTGTTTCCCACAGCGGCCAACAAGATAAATATTAATAAATAAAAAGATGTCTGTGGGAAGCTCACAAGCCAGGCATGGAGGCAAGCACCCTCTCCCTCTGTTGCTCCCCAGCAACCGGTATTCAGAGGTATATGCTTCTGAAGCATGCAAGTTTCATATAGCCATCATGATCAGCAGGCATTTATTGGTTTAGTGCTGTATTTGTAGTATTTATGAGGATTTATTTATCTTCAGGGATTGTTTCCAATCCCTTTTCCAAGTCATCACAGCTAGTGGCCATCCCTACATCATAGAGTACGAGAGTCCAAAAACTTAATTATGTGTCATCAGAGGCTCTCTTACGCCAGGACTTTGGAGCTGAAGTCCAGGACCTCCACACACCTTGGGGGCCACCAAATCCTCTTTAGCCTGTCCTGGGCAGTCTGGCTGCTGCTGGCCTGCACTGTGCCAGGCAGACGAGTGTGATTGTGACCTGTGCCAGGTGCTTTAGAGACTGAGGGAGGAGTGGGGAAAGAAATATGTGGGGTGGGAGTGTGTTAAGGTGTGTGTTGAAATGTTTCTCTACTGCTTATTTGCATCAATGGTCCTGTTTTATATTCTTACATGATTCCTGTGAGTTCCATTGCTGTTTGTGCCCTCAAGGACCCTCATGTTAAAAATATTGTGTGTGTGTAGAGGGGGATGATGCTTAATTTGTGGGGGGGGGGCTCCAAATGTCCAGGCTTCAAAAGGACCGAAGTGCATCTCTGTGTGTTGTGTAAAGTACTCCCTTTTGTCTGTCCTGAATTTCCTGCCAGACAGTTTCACTGGCTATAAGAATAAAGGGGGGGGGCTTTCATTTACTTACCCCATATGATGCATAACTTCATAAACCTCTGTTTTCATTTCTGTAACCTCCTCTTTCCCTGAAAATGCTATGTTCCTCCTGAAAACACGGCTCTTGACTTATTTATGTTCACGGGCCTCAGGGGCATGTTTTGTGTGGCACAGAGTGCTGCTGGGAGTAGGGAAGGTCATCACAATTCTCCGTTCCCATGTGGGTGCTGCTAGTGCTGTTAAACCCATGAACGGCACTAATACTTCACTAGTCACACATAGACCCAAGAAAATGTGCTCCAGCTAACCCAGAATATTCCATAGCTATATTTTCTCTGGCTGACCATGAAATGAACAAAGAAATGACAATGTGGCTGATTTACATATGTGCCTGCTACCATCAAGTGCTGAGCTGCAGGTTTGAATGTTTCACCACAACAGATCTAATACGCCAGGGGAGAACTTTTGTGTCACCTGTTATCACCTCATGCACAATACTTTTCAACTGGAGATGGTTCATACATGCAGCTGCCAGCCAGTAAATGCTGAGTAATCAGCATTTAGTATTCAAGTAATATGCATGCATGTGTTAACTCAGCTCCATAAAAGCATTTGGCTTGGATCCAGAGAACCCTTTGTGTGTGTGGAAGGCATTTCTGCTTATACAAGTGGTGGGCCTCCAATTTCTACAAGTTCCCTCTTCTCCCAGCTACAGCCTCCAGTACAATATTGTAGGGGTAAGCATGAAATGCATTTTACATTCCATTCTGAGCTTGGAATGGCACGCAAAATGCACAAAACATTCTGTCAGAAAAACTGGGCAAGCTGGTTGTTCCATCAGAATGACCCCGGTCTGTTGGAATGCCCTGACCCTGTTCTGGGTGGCATTCTGGATTCCAAAATGGTGCTTGGAACGGGGTTAGAACGTCCCACCTTGGAACAGGTCATTCTGTTCCAAGCTCGGAACAGACCCCTCTTTTTAGGTTTGTTCTGTTCTGAGCTCAGAACACTTGGAACAGTTCATTGCGAGACAGAACATCCCAACCATGAAACGTTCAGCACACCCCTACAATATTGTGTGTCTTTTTGGAGTGTTCCCCTCAGGATATTTGGGGGAAGCATAAGAGGAAAAGGAGAGGAGAGCTGGACTTGTGGTAGCAAGCATGAATTGTCTCCTTTGCTAAGCAGGGCCCATCCTGGTTTGCATTTGAATGGGTGACTACATGTGAGCACTGTAAGATATTCCCCTTAGGGAACTGAGCTACTCTAGGAAGAGCACCTGCATGCTTGCATGCAGAAGGTTCCAGGTTCCCTCCCTGGCATCTCTAGATAGGGCTGAGAAAGACTCCTGCCTGTTACCTTGGAGAAGCCACTGCCAGCCTGTATAGAAAATACTGAGCTAGATGGACCAATTGTCTGACTCAGCAGAAAGCAGCTTCCTATGTTCCTATAAGAGGTTAAGAAGAAAGGGAAAATCCTCTGTTGTATGAATGGAAGTTCTCTGATCTCTGGATTGAAGCCACTACAGTTTTGTGTCTTTCCATGCCAAGTGGCCATTTTGTATTGTAGTCACTGAACCCAATAAAAACAAAGTGCTTTCAACATTCTAGTACTACTGTTAGTAAGAAGTATTAATCATAACTTATAAAATGTCATTATTAGAAAACACCTTAAGACCCTCACTACATAGACCTGTGTGTCAAAATGAGAAAAAAGACATAAAACAGTTTCCATTATTGCTGGTTTTTAATTAGCAATTCAAAACTTGAGTCTTTTTTTTTAATACTCTTCTAAATCCCAGGGGCAAAGTCTATTATCCCAAATGGATTTTTCATAGTAATGCTAAATTGAGCATCACAAATGTGTCGTACACTAATTTAGCTCAATTTGATAGGCATTTTTGATCAGCACGTCTTAAGTGTTTAAATGAGAGGGATGTGGGAACATTCCGAACATAATTAGTTCTTTAGCCTTCATACTTAGGCTGCATATTTTAAATTCTAAATTGCTTCTATAAAAAGGTTATTCTGGTTGCAATATACTGAATAATAGACATTTACAAAATGCAACCCATTCACATATAATGATACCAGATTGGAGCAGCCTTTTGCTACCCTGTTTTATCTGATTCAGTCATTGATTTGATTTAGAAAAGCTTTATAGATAGCTGTTTTTAAAGAGTGGCCATTTTACAGAGAGCCCCACATCTAAAACGACTACTCAGCAGCAATGATGTGCCACTTAATTGAGGGACTAACCCTAGGGATGAGGCCTTGCAACAAACTTAGATGTCAACTTTGAACCCATTTTGACGCTGGAAACATTATTATGGGACCTAATACTTCAGCCAGACCATCAGAGGCCAATTCTTCCACTCATGCTCCAACATAATCTATGCCATCACCTGCCATCAATGCCCTTCTGCCCTCTTTGTAGGACTGCCAAATCAGTCTATCTATAAAATAAATAGACCCAAATCTAACACTGAAATGACAGGAGAGAAACTAATGGGAAAACCTCTTAGTCTTCCAGAACACTCACACTAAGTAGGAAGACGCATCACATGGGCTCCAATTTGAAGCTGTGTGTTTAGGTACAACAGGTCCAGCTGCAGTCTTCATATAGCTGAATGTGAACAAGTTTCCATTTTGAAGAATTCAAAGCCATTTTCTCCCATTTACACTTGAATTCAATTTCAGAATGGAGAAATATTGCAAATTTTGTTTCAGTTTTATAGTATATAGTAATCAAAGAGCAAGTCACATAGTTTCTATACTGGCTTATGTTTTAGGATAAATTGAAGTCTGTCATACTAAAGAACTGCCTCACAGAAACGAACTGTTTGTATAGAACAGCTTGACACCTGGATTGGTCATCACTATGCAGTTTTCTCTATATCACTGCAAACTGTCAACAGGAATGTTTTGTGGCAAGATAAACAGCGGACACGATGGTGGTGGCTTTTCAACGTGGCATCCACTGCACATAAATATTCAGCCATGCAGGGCACTCTCCACTTGACTGGAATTTCAAGAAGCCCCTGCATTTCACATAACACAAGCCTAAGGATATTTTGGCTTACAGCCAGACTAACGAGGCACTGCTGCAGCACATGCAGTATGCCATATGGGGAAGGCCAATTTTCATTGCTCTTTCCTTCAGAAGCCAACTGTGACTCCTGGGAATATGTTCCTGAGGGCTGCATAACCCTCAGGAGTATATTGTAGGGGGGCACGAGGGGAGGGGAATGGAAATTGCTCCTCCCCCATAACGCATGCTTGCTGCATGAGTACTTCATTAGCTCCCCAGTCAGCCACTGTGTTTATATGGTTGGGTTGGAAGGTCCTCAGTGCTGCAAGTGCCTATATACAGGATGCCTGACCTCTGCAACCATGGGCAAAAGGCTTCTTCATCCTTCAGGAGGGGGAAAAGAAAGAGGAAAAAGTGGATAGTGTGACTGAGGAATCATAGAATAGGAAGGAACATAGGAAGCTACCTTATACAAAGTGAGACCATCAAGCTCAGTATTGTCTACACTGACTGGCAATGGCTTCCCAAGGTTTTCCAGCCCTACCTGGAGATGCCACCTATTGAACCTGGGACCTCCTGCATTCAAAGCAGATTCTCTACCACCGAGCTAAGACCCCACTCCCCAGACACTGGGTGATGCATGCAAAAGGTTTCATGCTCAATCCCTGACCTCTCCAGTTAAAGGGCTTGGTAGCAGGTGATGAGAAAGACCTCTGCCAGTGAGAGTAGACAATAGGGAACTAAATGGACTTAGTTCTGATCTGATTCACTTCAAGGCAGCTTCAGAGCCACATATGCAGCAGCTCAGTTGACTCCACTCAAGTTAGTGAGAGGCAGGGAAGATCTAACTTCCTGCCCCCTAACACATTTTATAGCCTTTGAGAAAGGCTCAGCTACACAGCAGAAGCAGTGCCAACCCTTGGATTGTTGGAGCTTGAAACAACCACAGGCCAAGCCAATGAGGTCTGTTCCCTGCCCCCAACTAAGTAGGACCAGGGAGCTCAGGATGCCCAACTCCTAGGGACTATGTTCTCTGAGGCTCTCCCAAGTACCTGGTGGCACCATAGAAATTTTCTTGAGCACAATTGGCCAGAGGGCACCACCCATGCCGAAACAGGGAAAGCCTTCTCCTTCCAAATGTGTTGACTCAGCTGTTACCTTCAGGCAATATCATGTTTTGTTATATTACTTGTAGAATCAAGTGGTTTAGAGATTGAAGCAATACCCTGAGACTCCTTTCATGCACCTAAGAATCTTCCTTAAGCCAGGGCCAATCTAGAAAGAAATATGCCTATATGTTTTTATTCCAATTTGTTAAATGAAAAGTCTGTGCTAAGATGGGCAAAGAAAATGACCTGAGCAATGTATTCCTGCTGCATACTGTAAGTAAGGAAAAGACAGCAGGCTCGGAGGAAGGCAGAATCATGCTGCTGCACGTTATTAACACCAGCTCCCTGAAAAAAAATAACCATCCTAAAAATACATGGGACAGTGGCTGCTTCTTAGTGGCTTGGTCACAGCATGAAAGCTGCCTTAAGCAAGATTACAGCAATGTGTTTTAAAAACAAGAAAATCTCTCTCTCAACTGCTTCAGGATAAGCTGCAAAAGTGATGGTTTCTCCATGAACATTAATTAGCCTCTCTCTCTCTCTCTCTCTCTCTCTCTCTCTCTCTCTCTCTCTCTCTCTCTCTCTATATATATATATATATATATACACACACACAGTGCATTTTACCTCCTGGTAACTAATAGGTCTGAAGAAAACAAGTCTCCAGTGCCATAACTGGAAAAGAATGCCATTTGGCAAATATACTGGCCTACCTAGAGCATCATATAAATAGTTTTGACATTTTAAATGTTTATTGTTGTAATGTTTTAATCTTTTTATCTGTTGTTTTTATTGTTTTGTAGTAAACTGCCCAGAGACTTGCGTTTTGGGTGGTATACAAATGTGTTAAATAAAATAAATAAATCATTCCTAATTTGGTACCCACCAAGGCTATTGGATTTCATATATTTTGCCTGGCAATCAGCTGGTTTTGTTGGCATCAGACTTGTAGTAATAAGTGGTACCTCTGTGTGTGTGTTCCCACAATCCAGTGTGTAATATCTGTTTCTAGCATTATTCTCAAAGGACATGTCCAGGAGAATAGCTTTAGTATGCAATTATTTAGCAATGCTATCAATTTTTTTGATACCCTTCTTCCTCTTTTTCCCCTAGACGTATTCAACTTGTATAACAATCATCCATATTTATCTAAACAGTATATTGCACTGCAGTTTTGCAGATTTAATGTTACCTTTCATCATTTTTAGAGTACAACAAAGGACATCTTCAGTCATTTAAAAAAAAAACAGCATTCACAGCCTGCTTATATATCACATGCACACAGGCTTTTTACCCTCTATTCAATCAAGAATGTACTTTCATATTACAAGGGAAATGGGTAGGAAGGAAATCAGGAGTTATATTATGACATTCCTGTCATGATTGCACTACTCAGTTTAACTTTGTTCTGATGTCCTTCAAAGCTAGACCATGGGAGCCATTCTAGATAGAGTAACAAACTATATAAAGTAGACATATTGATGACATGTAGTTATTTAAATGGTTTTGAAGGATTCTTTAACCTAAAACAACAATTCCAGTCATAAAAGGCATTGATGAGTATGCAAACCAGCCATTAGTACTCATACCTGCCAACATGTTCCTATTTTCCCATTCAGGTCAATGGGAAAAGAAATACATGTTGGCCGGTATGAGTACTAATGGCTTGTTTATACATTCATCAATATTCCATTCAGGTGAATGGGAAAAGAGGGACATGTTGGCAGGTATTCATTCATTCATTCATTCATTCATTTGATTTCTATACTGCCCTTCCAAAAATGGATCAGGGTAGTTTACACAGAGAAATAACAAACAAATAAGATGGACCCCTGTCCCCAAAGGGCTCACAGTCTAAAAAGAAACATAAGATAGACACCAGCAACAGTCACTGAGGTACTGTGCTGGGGGTGGATAGGGCCAGTTACTTTCCCCCTGCTAAATAAAGAGAATCACCATGTAAAAAGGTGCCTCTTTGCCAAGTTAGCAGGGGCATTTGTATGAGTACTAATCACACCCAGAGATTTCAGTCACACATGGTTTCTAAACAATGCCCAGAATCCAAATAGATAATTTAGGTGTGGCCCTATGACATGTATAAATGTTTCTTTGAACAGCATGTTTCTTTGGAACGCAACAGTCCCTCCCCTTACATGCTTCCCCCCTCAATTTGATCTGCAGTTGCCAGGTTGCCAGGGGGCATAGCGGGGCTGCTGCATGTCCATCCTTATTATGGTAAGGCCCATAGCTCAGTGGCAGAGTGCACACTTTGGATGCAGAAGGCCTCAGGTTCAATCTCCTGTTATAGGCTTGTAGGCAGCATCCTGCCTGAGACCCTGAAAGCAACTACGAGTCACTGGGCTAAACAGTCTGATTCAGTATAAGGCAGCATCATGTGTACATTTGCTTAGAAGAAAGCCACACTAAGCATGCACAATATTGGGTTGTTGAAAGTATTTCCATGCACACAGCAGCAATTACATGTTCCTTTGGATCCTAGCATGTGGCACCTTGGACTCAGCAGATTTGGTTAAGGCCAAATTCAGACGTAACAGGAAACCGGAAGTCCCTCCACTTTTGGTTTCCATAGTGTTACATCCAAACTCTGGCACCGCAGTTTCCCCCTCATGAAACTGGAGTTGAGGGAGGATACTCCTCCTTCACTCCAGCTGCCATTGGCTGCCAGATTTCCGAAATGTGGCATTAAATCTTTTCATTAAAGAAGGAAGCCCCAGCAGCCAGTTTCCCCTCCTCTCTGCAGTCAGCGTAACTGTAGTTAGAGCACTCTCCATTTTGTCTGAATGCGGACAAGGGAGAGCGGAGGGAGGGGGGCGCAAACCTTTGGTGTTACATCTGAAAGTGGCGTAAATATCACAAAGTTGTCCCAAATGAGCTTACTAGTGCAGAAAGCATGAATCTGTTCCAAACTATACTTATGTTTATATCCCAAATAACTGTTTTCTTCAGCATAAAATATACATCTATACCAACTGAGTCATTTCCAAAGGGCATTCTGGGGGGAGTGGTGTGGCAAAGAAAGAAAATCATGAAATGTGAATATTTTTCAATGAGCAGAATGACTTGATTAACTGAAAGAACCTCAAACTGGGAAATGTGCCTATTTACTACATATAATTCTATCCCTGTAAAAAACTGAAAACAGAGCTACTCACATGACAGTATCCTAAGAGAAAATCCTCTCTATCTCAGAGATATGCTTGCATAAACACAATATGATATGACAGCTGCCAGAATAAATTGCAGATACATATTAGTAAGCAATTTCAGTCTGTTTAAAGGTTGTAGGGCACATGTGCACCATGTATTCTGCAAGTAATTTCATTAATTTGCACATATCTTGTGCAATGTCCAAGACCCCTTCTTTTATGCTGTCTTTTCTTCTACTTAATAAAGAGAAGAACAGACACAGGAGATAACAGGTATGATGAATTCCAAACATAAACAAATCTAATCTGATGTCCTTCATGCAGATCAGCAAAATTTAAAGCAGATGGAAATGAATTACCACTCTAACACTTCTTTATGCAAGGCACCTTATTGTTCTTAAATGATGGACAAACCTCCAGTGTTTGCTAAGCATCAGATAGGTGTGGAAGTCTACATTTTAATCTCCGCTTTTTCAAAAGCTAGAAACAGAGAGGGACGGAAGCACTAGGATCATGTTGACTGCTACATGACAAGACAACTAGGGGTTTCCTAGGAAGCTAGTCAGTCCTGTTGCAGCCCAACCACAGAGAGTGGTTGCCTTAAAAAGTCTGAAAATCTTGATATTTAAGAACAAAAATCCCAAAGCAACTATGCTTTCTTATACTGGAGCTTATTTTATCAGATGCATGAAGTGGATCTTCAGTTGGCAGAAACAGATAAACTGCTTTTCTGAAATTTTTTAAAAATGAAAAGTGGTATATACATATTCATTATCATCATCATAGAGTAATTCCCCATTAAAGACCCACACACACACTGATCTCTAGAGGAGACCAAGAAGCCCACATGCTGATTATGTTGTGTCCAAGTGCCGATTGTTGCCTTACTACCCTTTAACAGTATGTGGTGCAGCCTTAAGCAATGAACAGTCGAACACATGATCAGGTAAGGTTTTTAAGAATATAAAACAATTGAAATTTATTTTGTAAGGATTCCTTAACTTATTCAGTAAAATATTTACAAACTAGTGGGCCTGGGCACAGAGCATCGGCACCTCTAGTTGGGCCCAGCCATCCCCCACCCCCCACCGGCATGCCTGGCTTTCTGGCTGGCCAGCCAGCTGACCAGCCACCCCCCACTGCCTGCTCCCCCCTTCTGGCTTCTTCTGCCTCCCACCTCCTCCTCCCGGCAGCCAGGCCAGGGCCCCTCGCCGCCTGCTCCTCACCCTGACAGGTGGGCCAGGCCATCCCGCCACTGCCTCCCTCCTCCTCCTCCTCCCGACGGCCAGGCTAGGCTTGCCCACAGCCGTCTCCTCCTCACTCTGTTGGGCAGGCCAAGCCCAGGCCGTCCTGCCACCACCACCTCCCGCCACCTCCTTCCGAAGCGGCCAAACTTCTCAGCACTGGTTGCCTCCTCTCTCGCCACCGTCATGCGACCAGCCACCCCAGTCCCTGCCACTCCCAAAGCCATCTCCCGCCTCCTTCTCCTAAAGCAGCCAAAGTTCTCGTTGCTTCCTCTCTCGCCGCCCTTGTGTGGCCAGCCACACGCAGCCACCCAAGTTCCTGCCATTCCCAAACTCCAAACTCCTTGCCAACAGTTGCCTCTCACACAGTGCTTGCCTCCCGTCGAAAGCCTGGAATTCTCACGAGTGGTGCCGCCACTCTCGTGAGAGCTTGTCACGCATCCAAGACCGGGACCACCTTGGAAAAATAATATTTCACTTTCAGTTATTTTAGCTGTTGTTACTTAAGATTGTGGCTATAATTTCAGGTTTAATTTTCTACAATCACATTATAAATCAATTCCCCTGGCTCTTTCTTCTTATTTCAGTGAGTGTGGTTGAGCAGTGAGTAGCTGCTGCTTTGATTTGATTTATTTTACTGTATTTTGAATGTAGTGCTCCTTTGCTTGTGATGCTTAATTTGGTGGTGGTAGTGGTGGGGTTTTATTTCTTCCTCTGGTTCCCGGGACTTTAGTCCTTAAATTACTGATGCTTTCCATTTCCTGGATTTCAGGTGAAGGAGAAGTTGCCAACATGAACATGAAAACAGTAGACCCCTTGGAAATATTTAATTTGCAGAAGCAGTTTCCAATTATTCTATCATCAGTTACAGCCAGTTGGATCTTTCCTTGGAGTCAGTCACAATGGCTAACATACACCTCTTGGATACTAACTTGGGGTCCAGGACCAAGGGTGGCTGGTGGGGCTAAGGGGGGCAAGTGCCCCCTTAGACAAGTAGCTTGCCCCTGCGCTTGCCCCCCCATTTCCATTTCAGAAATCTAATATGTAGGATACAGCTTACCAACCCCAAAATGCACTTTGTCCCTTCTGTGCCTTCTATAATTTCCCCCCCAGCTGCCAATACTGTCCATGACTAAACTCATATCCTATGGTACCTTCCTGAGGGGCATCCATTTGCCTACTGTGACTGATTTCAAGGAGCAATCTACTTGGTTGTAACGGATGATGGAATCACCACAAATTGATTAAGGAAGTCAAATATTTCTGAAGTTTAACGCTATGTATAGTGGCTGACATTATGGTCAGTGCTTTGTCGATGTTAGGGACGAACTGGAGGTGCTGCGCAACTTGAAACGCGGCCTCAACAGTGTAGCACAATGGGCTGCCTGCTGCAGAATGACTTCAAACCACTTCTGGGCAGCAGCACAGGGCTCTTTCCTTTGTTTCCAATGGAAGGAGCACTGGGTGCAGGGCAGAAGCAGTTTTAAGTCATTCCACAGCATCCCCATCATGCTACACCATCAGGACTGCCTTTCCAGTCCCAGTGCATCTCTAAGAGCAACAAAGCACACTGCCCGTTATGTCCACCACTGTTTGTATGCAAACAGTCAAAAGAATATTAACCAGTGTGCCTTTAACACTAAGCCCTACTTATTAAAACTGATCCCCAACTAAAGCTTTACTTGATCAGATTAAATATTGCAACCTTCATTTTTAAAAAAAAAAAAGGGGGGGGGGTTAAAAGAGTCCCATAATAAGAGAAAAAGGTGAATACAACTGGCAGGGAATCTGTGTAACCAGTATGAAAATAATTCCATATACTTCAACTTCACAAAGCTTACCTATTACCATTTAATGAGATTTGTCTGAATTCCCAGGGAACTTTTCTAGAGGACTACTAGTTTGGGGAAAGGTTTTTGTTTTGTAAAGCTGGTCATCATTCCAGCAAGTAGGGGGGAGATGAATATTTGATTGCTTCTAATACATGTGGGGAGGAAATACCCTTTTAAGTTGGCATTGTAAGTAAAGGTTTTGGGGTTTTGGAAGATGAAATGAATGAATGAAAACTTCCATAAGACATTCTGCAGAACAAAGTACCCTGTTTTGAAGAATTTGTTAAAGCTCTGCAGTACAGGCTTTAGTCTATTTGTAAGGAACATGTAGCATGACAAGGTCATGCAGTTTCCACAGCAAAAACTTGAAACAGCTTTCAAGATGATTCATCTTTCAGCTGATGTTGGAAGGGCTCAAGTCATCAATCCTTCATTCAAAAGAAAAGAAAGCAAATAAAAGGTGAGAAATCAGTACGGGCCCTGAGAAAGAAATCCAACTGCTATGTTGAAGAGAAACTATAAACCTCAAAATGTAAGCTGTAAAAAGACTGAACTTGGCTATAGACTGAACTGGCAAGGAAGTGTTCTGATAACTAAGAACAATTCATCTGCTTTCTGTACCTTCAAGAACTTCTTGTAGGTGACATTTTTGCTCCCCCTGCTGATCTACCAGCACAAGAAACAAGGCTACACAAGAAGCCTTTTCCCAGAACCTGAAGCTATTCTCATGATCACTGAAAAACTGGCTAAGGGAGCTTAGCCCACTTTCCAGGGATTGTGGGAACCACTGGGCTCGCAGGTGAGCCCTGATGCTCCCTAGGCAACTAGCCTGCCTAATTACCCCTCCCCTTAGATGATATTAATGGAGCGAGCACTCCATTAACCTCATCTTTTTGCTCGTGTGTTGCCATGGCACATGGTGACACACGAGTAGACCCCCGACTTCCCGAGCTCGGGAGTCTCTCCAGGATGCCCTGCGTGCATAGTCAAATAGTCATTTTGAGTGATTTCATGATCAGGAACATAACAACATAAGAACAGCCCTGCTGGATCAGGCCCAAGGCCCATCCAGTCCAGCATCCTGTTTCACACAGTGGCCAACCAGATAACACTGGAAGCCTACAGGCAGTAATTGAGGGCATGCCCTCCCTCTTGCTGTGACTCTCCTGCAACTGGTACTCAGAGGCATCCTGCCTTTGAGGCTGGAGGTGGCCTATAACCCTCCGACTAGTAGCCATTGATAGACCTCTTCTCCATGAAGTTATCCAAACCCCTCTAAAAGCTATCCAGGCTGCTGGCTGTCACCATAACTTGTGCCAGAGAATTCCACAAGTTGATTAATCTTTCCTGGCTCCATTATGCTTTTTCCTACTTCAAATATCCCACCCTGCTAGTATGAGAAGACATTCTAATCTTGCCTATCCCATGTATCTATACTGCCCTGTGACTAGGTTTGGATGAAATTCCATCACAATGTGTAATACTCCTTTCTGATCACTCCGCCACCATAATTTGCTTCATTGTCCACTTTCCCTCTGGTCCCTGGTGAAATAGATGGGGAGAAATCCCTGTCAATTTCACAAATGCCTTGTTATTTAAAATAAATGCATAAATTATTACAATGTGCACCAGTATGTTAGCATATAGTGCATGCTTTTATAAAGAAAAAGAAAAGGTCATGAATTTGACAAGACTCCCACAGCAAAGGTTCACAACCTTGTCAGTTTCCTGAAGAATGGGGGAAGTAAAGAGGGGAACTATGAAGGAAATAGCCATACTGTAGTTGCAAAGAATAATGGTAAAGGAGGAGAAACTGGGTATAGGAACTGAACCTGTACAGGAAAAAATGTTAAATGTGAAGAAGAAAGCCATACCTAAATATGTATATATGGGGGACAACGACGACGACTATTTATATACCGCTCTTCAACAAAGTTCTCAAAGTGGTTTACATAGAAAAATACATAAATAAGATGGCCCCCTGTCCTCAAAGGGCTCACAATCTAAAAGAGCAGGTGGAGGACTTTAAAGGTACTTTGAGTAGAACGTTTCTGTTCATAGGATACAAGAAGTTTGCCTCCTATAGACAGAGGAAACATACCCGAATAAAGAAGATTGAAATGAGAACCTCCTGCATGACCATCACTTGATCTAAACACCATACAAGTACATGGAAAACTTCATTTTTCATTTTTGTTTTTCACACAGGCACACTAACAAAGAGATACAGTAGATCATGGAGAAATCATCGGACAAAATTCTTTAGTGTTTCTCCTTGAGGCAACCCTGAAATTCTCCTTCAGATTTCACTCTGAAGAAATTTTGATTCCTACCCTAGGTAAGAGGCCCAAAAGCACTTTGAGTGGCACTTGTGAAATCTATCTAAAGTCATCATGAGATGCGTTTTCAGAAAGTCATTATCTTTGTAAACACTGGAGCATCCACAATATTCCTTCACCACACCTAAATCTCCCCCCACTTCACAAGTCAACTTGTCATGACCTGAGCATATTTTTTAAATAGTTGTGCATATCAGCTATCGTTAAGTCATGTCACAGTAAACTATCATTCTTCTTCTTATTTTTAGTTCACATTTCTTATTATTTCCTATATTTATTTATTTATTAAACATATTTGTATACTGCCCAAAACTAATGTCTCCGGGTGGTATAGGATATGACTTCCAAACTACAGAATTAGCAACTTATTTTATCTCTCTCCTCTTTATATAATAAAGTGTACATTTTTATATATTTTAACACCACACTATCATTGCAGCACTAAAACTGTTTGCTTCTTAACAGGTTCATCAATTTGAATGAAGAACTTCAAGCTAATTACATTCATGTCCATGCAAAAAGAACTCATGTTCTGATTTAGCTCTAATTGCAACAATAGGAACTGAAATAACTGCAACAATAATGTAATATTCTCTGACAATAAAAACTGGCAAACCTTTTAATGAACAGTTGCAGTCCAAGGTACTGATATTTTACTTATATATGATTACTTGATTCATTTTTTATAAAAGTTATATAAGGCTACGTAGAATAATTAACTGGGGAATGCAGGAATGTTGTTATGGGTCACTATACTGTGAAATTAAACTCACTCTTGATCTAAGTATGTGTTCCAATTTTGAGAGGATTAAAATGATCCAAGAGAAATAGGTTTGTTTCACTGCATCGGTCACTATGGTATCTTTCCATTTCTGAGTCATGGTGGCCGTTGAATCCCTCAAAAGGGAATGGAGGAAAGAATCACTGTTCCCTACATCAGACCGAGAAACTATGCAGAACAGCAGTCAGAAATTGTAACAGTTTGATCAGATAACTGAGCCTGATACTGAGTGACTCTCCATTAAGGTAGACAATCACCAGGATACTGCAAAACCATTGATTTTCACCATCTCTGTGGTTTTCATTGATAAACTAGAAGCTATCTCCTAGTCTGGCCAAGATAGGTTTATTTAGGAAAGGTATTCCAGAACGAAGCCAGAACTTTGCTTGACATTGGCACCAGTGCTACTTCATTCAGCAGGGGCACCATTTTACTGGAGATGAGGGTCTGGGGCAGCAAGATTTACAACAAGGTTCACAGGCCTGCTTTTACACACATTCAGAGACTAACTTGCAAAAGCTATGTGCTTTAAGAGCATCATATTTTCTGTATTACATAATAAGCAGACATATAGATGTTTCAGAGGGTATATATAAAAACGCACATCTATCTATCTATCTATCTATCTATCTATCTATCTATCTATCTATCTATCTATCTCTCTCTCTCTCTCTATATCTATATATATTTATATTTGGGTTGTGTGTTTTTCTTTTTCTGTTTTGTTTTTGGCCCGAATCTGAAACACCCCCATTTTGTTCTTTGTTCAAAATTGCAAAATCCAAATCTGAAACATTTTGGATTTTAGAAAATGGCCCTGGGGCAAAACTAGTGGGTGGGAGTGGTAGTGCCCCATGGGTGGAAGCTACCACCCACATTTCAGAGGAACTGGGCAAAGGGCTGATTTTTGGTGAATTTTTGAAGTTTAAGAATAATGGAGGTTTCAGCAAAAGTATAGCTTCACGTCTGAGGGAAAGGGGGTGGCCCAGAGTAGAGTAGGGTGGCTGGTAGTGCCCAGTGGGGGCAAGGAATCTGTCAGAATTATTTCAAAGGAATTGGTCAGAGGGCTCATTTATAGATATTTAATGGAGTTTACGTGTCTTTAAGGTTCTTCCCCATAGAGAACGATGGAGGTTTCAGCAACCCCATAACTGCACTTGTGGGGCACCGGGGTGGCCCAGAGCAAGTGGTGGTGTAGAGCACATAGGTTGCCAACCACCTGCATGGGTGGCTAACCCATGGGTAATGGGTTCTGTTGTTTCTGAGGTGTTTTGAGTGTAGATTCTCTGGTAGCATATGAGAGTGGATTCATGGTTTGTCATTGAAAATCTCATATGCTACCAGAGAATCTACATTCAGAACACCTCAAAAACAACAGAACCCAGCAGCCCATGGGTTAGCAACCCATGGGGGTGGTTGGCACCCTATGTGCACTACACCACCACTCGCTCCAGGCCACCCAGTGCCCCCAGGTGGAGTTATGGGACTGCTGAAACCTCCATTATTCCCTATGGGTGGAAAATCTTAAAAACGCATAAACCTCAAAAATTCCCAAGGAATCAGCCCTTTGCCCTATTTGGAATCTGGTTGCACCACCCCTTGGGGCACTGCCACCCAACCCACTGTTTTGCCCCCAAAGCCCCCATAAACAAATTGAAAGAGTGAAGAGAATGATGAACAACAACAACACTTAATTTTTTGGCACAGTTATTTGAGAATTTTGCAGTGGGTAGGAGCCTGTCCCTGTGGCACTAGCACAGCAGCACAACCCATTTGTGGATTCAAGCAGTCTTTCAATAAAAACACTCCTTCCCCATGGAACAATGACCACAGGTCACTTGAGATAGCAAGATAGACCAATGACCTGCCGTGGTACTATAGAACAGCTTCAAATGTTCATTTAACTGGAGTGAGCAGTAGTCCAAACAAATCAGCCTACTGTTCAGAATTGTTGAGATTTATCATCATTGCATTTAAGAAAGTGCAAAACCATGGATCATGGTTACAAGAAAGAGAGAAGCAACTAAGATTCCTGGGGATGTCAATAGATTGACAGGTGTATTCCCCACCCCACTCCTTTTGTCTCCTGTAGACCCATGTGGATGACATGTCCCTACAATGGCAAAAGTTGTGAACCACTGGCTTAGACATCATGTCCCACCAAATTACATTGTGGCCTAAATTGCATTAGACTGCTCAACTTGGGCATCAAAACTTAGACACCACTGTAACTCATAAAAATCAGAAGAAAAACAAAATAGTTATTCAAAAGAGCCCTGAACAAGTCAAGAGATTCTTTCTAAACCTTTGGAAAGAAAAACCTGTGTAATTTCAGAACTTTCCTAACCAGCTTCTAGAAAAGCTTCTCCACACAACTTATACCATGGCTTTTAACAAGAGCTTTGGAACTGCACTGAGCTCCCAAAGATATTTGGGTCTTTCTGTCTCAAATCGATGTCTTCCAAATCCCTTTGCAAGGTCAGTCTGCATTTCAATCACACTGAATACAACACATACTTAACTAAACCCATTCATGCCCAACAGGGAAGCTCTGCCAGTTTTTGCAATCTTCTGCTAATCACTCAGTGCCTCAGTTGGAGTCACTGAGTCAGAGAAGTCAGAGAAGACAATTTCAATTCCAATGCTTTTCCGAAGAACAAAGCATTCGGGTCTGAAACAGAGTCATTTCGATTTGGAAACAAAAATCTCTGGTTTTTAATTCTTGATTTTGTTTTGATTACAAAACCTCTGAATTTGCTATTTTCAGGCACAAAACGTTTTGTACCCGAATCGAAATGCACAAGCATAATACATATGGTCTATATCAAGGATCAGTTCCTCAGCTTTGCCCAGCTTTAGAATTCAGGTTCACCTAAGGCTGCATGAGCTTCCTGCACTTTCTTCGGCCTCAGACTTCCAGCAGACTCTATAAAAGGAAACAGGAAGAAGCTGTTGACTGGCTGAACAACAACTCCTGCTTGTAGCTCCTTGGCCTAATTCTTCTCCTTGCTTGCTCCCTAAACAATGCTTCTGCTCTATAGAAGTGAGATTTCTTTTACAGGGCTAGCATAAAACAAAGCTCTAGTGTATTGTCCAGTACTCTGCTCCACATACACCTACAGCTTCTTTGGATTATGGCCTATAGCCAGAGATTCACATAAGTCATACTCATGAGTACCAAAAATTTGTAAAAGAGTACCCCAAATGTTTGAAAAATGCTCAGATGAGTAGTATCTGGGGCTGCCTCACTAGCCTGCCACCTCCTCCTGCCAGCCACTCTTGCTGCCACTCCTTCACTGCAACTCCTGCCACCCTGCCACCACGTTCTCGCTGCCACTTGCCAGTGGCTTTCTGGGCCTCTCAGAGGTGGGAAAAGGCCCCATTTTTGTCTGCAAACAGAAACAGGGCCTTTTCCACTTCTGAGAGGCCCAAAGAGCTGCTGGCAAGCAATGGCAAGGGCAGCAGGAGTGGCGAGGGTGGTAGGAGCAGTGGCAAGGGTGGCAGGACTTGCCCATGCTGAACTAAGGGCTGCGCCACCAAAGTGGCAGAGGAGGAGCTAGCAAGGACGCCTGATCTGTGAGTCCCAAACTATTTCTACTGGCACTTACTTGAGAACCTAGTTGCAAAAATTATGTGAACCCCTGCCTATAGCTAAAGGCAGTTCATCTATGCACATACATTTCTGAAACTTTTACTGTTACAGAAGAGATGCTTGCCATTTACTAAAAATATAGTAAATACAATCTGTTCAGTTATGTCATCTTCAGTCTGAATGGAGCTTCAGGAAATATGAAGGAATCCGAGAAAGTACACTGTCTGATACTTTCCAGCTGGTACAAAATAGTAACGTAATGCTACTAAGTATTTTCTTTAAAAAACAATGAGTCTGTTGAGAAGGGCAATCATCATATTTATTCTCTCTTCCCTAGATTTAAAAAGGTCAGCTATTCCTCTGTGGATTTTTTTCATACAGCCGTTCATAATATACTGCTTTTTTGTACTGACAATAATGTTTAGAAGCTCATCATGTGAAAGGATGAAACTCTAAAACAGTAATTAGAAGTGGGATAGGGTGGCAAATGTGATTTCTTGGTCGCAATTCCACCCCATTAATTACACATTTTAGCTCATCTTTTCCATGGTGACAAAGTAGGGAAGTCAACATAAGCAGGGAGGTTTGGAAAAATGACCCGGCATTGCAAGCTACAATCTTCATACATGTGGTAACATTCGCAAGATTAGTCCAAAACACCAAAATCCCAAGTCAACTTGTTTGATGTCAGTAGAATTTTTTTTTAAAGGTTCTTACTGTTCTGCACCAGGAACTGGACTCAGTGTCACTCAAACAACCAAATTCCCACTGGTTTAAAAAGGCTTTTTCACCCTCCTCCAAGCATGCAAAATAAGTCACATCTCAGAAATTCATCAGCTTGTAGGGCTTATGCAGTTCAATGGAGATCAAAGCCCAGACAATGAATTTTTGAAGATGGTGAATTATGGAAATATGATTGCTAAGTGAAAAGACACATGGGCTTTTTCTATCCAGAAAAGCCTATGTTACTTTTATCTACAATAACTGCAATGACCCATGATGGAGAGCTTCTGATTTATGGTGGCAGCCCTGGGAATTTGAACTAAGAGCAAGGGGAAAGCTACTTACTCTGGATTGGCTGAAAGAGAGGAAGCTCCCTGCTTCTAGAGCAGGGATTCTCAAACTTGGGTCCTCAGGTGTTATTGGACTTCAGCTCCCATAATCCCCAGCCTCAGTGGCCTTTGGTTGGGGATTATGGGAGTTGAAGTCCAATAACACCTGAGGACCCAAGTTTGAGAATCACTGTTCTAGAGCATAGACTAAAGGCTCTAAGACAACTACATAGGATTGCGGCTGAACTACACAGCAACAACATAGCATTTCTACTTTGCATGCATTCTACACCAGTGATGCCTCTGTGGAAGCACACTTACTAAAGTCATGTGACAGTAACATTATCACTCTCTTCTTCAGTGATTTCCCATTCATTAATTCACATGAGGCAGGTAAGAATGATTGTTTCCTTCCTGACGTCAACTTACCATGATGCCATCTTGCATGAGTGTATGTATTCGTTTGGATGTTCACTTTAAAACATGTCTTGGTGCCTTTGCACAGCACAAGGTGACCTACATTAGTGATAAAAACCAATTCAAATTCCATAAAACAATTGTTACAAAATAGAGAGTAATACACATCAGCCCCACAAAGAGGGTTAACAGACTAGTCAACAGAACTAAAAACCAGATAAAACAGATGGCCTTGCAACGCCTCCTAAAAACTAGGGAGGTGCACAAATCACAATTTGTGCACTGATTCGAAGGGCAGTTGGGCCACCTTTAAGAACGAGCAAAGCAGGTTCATACCTGCTCATTCACCACTTGCTGCAACTTCCTGCTGACCATGCAAATGGACACCGTGCATGTTTGGAGGCCATGTGTGTGCCGCTGTCATGCTACTGCCACATGAAGGATGCTGGGGAGCACCATGCGGTGAGCAATGGAGGAACAGATACTGGCCTGCTCTTCTCACTCTTTTTTTTTTTGCTTTTAAAATTTTTATTGATTTTTACAATATCTTAACAATCTCGTTACATCCAATTAAACAAATGTTGACTTCCCACTCACCAATCCGCACGAATCACTAACTATACAATTCAACCATTGCTACAGTAATTCAAAACATATATCCTATACCTTAAAAACTCGATTTTACTCTACTCAACCTGCTAATATTACTAAATTTCAAATCCTGTTGAAAAATTAATATTAGAAGGCCTGCTCTTCTCACTCTTAAAGGTGCCCCAACTGCCCTTTGAATCGGTGCACAAATCATGACTCACTCATGCACATCCCCACTAAAAACCAATAAGGAGAGATAACTCTGCACCTCTGGAGGGAGACAGTTCCACAGCCTTATGAAAACTAATATAAAGGCCCCAATTCCAGTCACAACAGTTCTTACTTCATATAGAGTAGGTGCATGAATCAGAGTCTGATGAGATGATCGAATCTGGCATAGGTGCTTATATAAGGAGAGACAAGCTCTTTGGAAATTCCTGCATACACTTCAGTGTACATGTGCAGGGGAAGTGGAACCATGCCCACTATTCTTGCCACTGACAATGGTGCATTTTCACATGCCAACCCCACAGCCTGCCAGCCACATACTAAGCTAAATGCATGATAATCTGGGTGAAGACAGTGGGTGCAGTCTCTCTTCCCCTCCAATTATTTGGTGTGTACATGGAAAGAGAGAATGTCATAGTCTCTTGAGATATGTGGGCCTTAAGTTGTGAAGGACTTTAAAGGTAAGCACTGACATCTTGAATTGAGCCTAGAAGAACAGAGGTAGCCAGTTTAGTTGACCTATAATATTGGCTGAATATGCTTACATCTCCCAGCTTTCATTAGGGAACATTCAGCAGTATTTTGCACTAGCAAAATTACCAGGTTGTCTTGAAAGGCAGTCTCATGTGAAGTGCAGTCCATAGCCAAGTATGAAAATTACAAAAGTTATACCTCCAGCACAATGGTCAAGGTTATTTCAGGACAGGAATGTGTTTTGGCTAGCAACTCTCCAGAAAGGAACTCTTCCTTAGCTCATCAGCTGCAAGTATTACCCCAAGAAGATGAATCTTATCTTCTGAGAACCATTGCACTAGAAGATGTAACTCATGTTGCTGCTATCAAGACTGGTATATTAATTAGATCCTGCAGGGCAGGAAGCTCAACATAGGGGGTAAAATAATATTCTTGCTGGTATCTGCATAAAAATGTATGATAAAGCTAAAAGCTTGAACCCAGCTTTTCTTAAATTCACACTGAAACTTGTAATTAGTTTGATTTAACCTAGATAGTTGCTTTATATCGTTTATTTTCCCCTCCTGAGAATCTTCAGCAGCTGAGGGAAAAAATAATCTGTTCAAAGCAATTAGGATGTCAAACTTTGCTCTGTAGGCCTGATTCATTATCCTCTTTTATGCACAAAATGTTCAGTAGGGTGAGAACAGGAAAGAGATTTATAACATTGGATGCTCAGTGTTTAAGCCATGAGTATTTGGGGTCCCTTATCCGCGGTATGCAAAACCAAATTCCTCATGATAGAACAATGTGGAGCATCATTATCCAAAGAACATTTTCATTGGGCTACCCTTGAAAATAAGCCCACAATACTAGCTCATCTGGGTGTTTTCCGGACTATGAGATTTGCAACGGGTAAAGCATGGCAAAGTGTGACGGAATAGTGCAACGGTTTAAAACCAAGAGTAAAGTGTTATTCAGTGCTTCATTGTAGGCTGGTGGCTATTCATATTTTCCATCCATTGCAACACATTTTCAAGGCAGGACTGTTCATGTTCTCCTCGAAACATGTTTATTTGCCCCTCCTCCTGCTCAATTTGAACCAATGAAGTTGTGGGGGAGGGGGAGTTGACGTGAAATTTTTTGTAACTTCCCGTTTGCCTTGTGTAAATCCACCAGCAGGGGAATCTAACTTTGTCTTGCATAATTCCAGTTTTGCAGAAGCAATAACTGGAGGAAGAAGAAGAAAAGGGAGGGGGGGAAGTGGGGTGCATGAGGAGATTCTTTGGGATGACAACACATGGGAACTGCTTATTGGGGGGGAGCGAAAGGGAATCCTGTGGTGAGTCAGAAAGGGTGAAAGACAGGAACTGGCACACCTCAAGAGAGAGAAATAGATAGATAGATAGATAGATAGATAGATAGATAGATAGATAGATAGATAGATAGATAGGAGGAGAGGAGAGTGCTCCTCCAGTGAGGGCTGTGGGATTGCACAGAAGTAAATGAATCATGATTCAGTTCATTGGGCTTCCTTTTAAGTAAGTGACTGTTCACTTACCCTTTGCCTTGTAGTAAACTAGTGGGATTGCACAGAAGTAAATGTTTTAGTTCAATGGGCTTCCTCTTCAGTAAAAGTGCACAAGATAGATACTGTAAGACATTCCCCTCAGGGGATGGAGCCACTCTGGGAAGAGCAGAAGGTTTCAAGTTCCCTCCCTGGCTTCTCCAAGATAGGGCTGAGAGAGATTCCTGCCTGCAACCTTGGAGAAGTCACTATCAGTCTGTGAAGACAATACTAAGCTAGATAGACCAATGGGCTGACTCAGTATATGGCAGCTGCCTATGTTCCTATGTAAAGGGTTGGATTCAGAAATCTGCTCAATTGCACTAGTATAAGTCTCTGGTCAAAGTGGCAAATTAAAAGGGGAATGCACAAAAGAACCCCAGTGGAAAAACAACAATAATAAAACTCCTCCGATTTCCTCCTTCCCCCTGCATCTGTCTCCCCTCCCCTCCTATGTTGACAAGCTCAAGTTATATTGAAAGGAAGCAGAGGAGGAGGGAGGTGTGAGGTTTGGGATCTGTGGGGAGGAAAGGAGGGGGAAACCGAGATTTCTCCTTGCCTGTTTCTCTCCCTGCAGCAAGGGGGTGGAGGAAGCAAGCACGCACAGGCGGGGGCAAAGAACTGTCCATACTGCAACACATTGCAATGCATGAACTCTGTTGCAAGCCTCCCTACCACAGAAAAATACAGCTACTTTCCCGCAATGCTATTACCACATTATAGGGCCATAACACATCATTAAAATTCAAAACAATGCATTGGAAATATGGACGGCACCTTGCTGACAGCGCAGCGAGCATGATTGCAAAACACTGGCAATATGGAGGTGCACTTATGGGACATGTGGCAGTGTGTAATCTGGAAAATGCCCTCCCCAAACATTTCTGTGTTGGAATTGAGCATCACTTGATGGCATACAGTGACAAAGTCTTTGGATTTACAAGTTTCCCTATCTAGTTGCCTATGTATTATTATTTAGAATATATATACAGGACATTTCAACACAAAACTGTTCACAAAGTGATTTACATAGCAAAAGGAATGAAGAGATTATTCCCTGTCTCAAAAGGACTCCCAGTTTAGGCCCAACAGCTAAGAGATTCATGCTCACCACAGGGAATCAGGCAAATGACTATTTAAAAACCAGATTAAAACACATGTATGCAGTAGATAACATCTTCTTTTTCACCCTCTCTAGGACACAGGTTGGGATCCAGAGAGCCTAGTACATGCCTCATAGGGTGTCCCTCAGCTAATCTCTGACATTGAGAGAAGACTTATAAGGATGCAGGGGCCAGCTGGAAGGAAGAGTTGGAAAACCTCATGTGTGCAGAGAACACTAATCCCCACCCCAATTATGATTGTACCTACTAATATTCTCATCTGATCACCTCGAGTACAGCACCATCACACCTTTTTTGCTGATCTCCCACCATCCCATACACACATCACCTTTTGTAATTCAGAACACCTCTTATGCAGGTTAAACTCAGAAAATTAGAATATCGTGCAAAAGTCCATTAATTTCAGTAATGAAAATTAAAAGGTGAAACTGATATATGAGACAGACGCATTACATGCAAAGCGAGATAAGTCAAGCCTTAATTTGTTATAATTGTGATGATCATGGTGTACAGCTCATGAAAACCCCAAATCCACAATCTCAGAAAATTAGAATATTACATGGAACCAATAAGACAAGGATTGAAGAATAGAACAATATCGGACCTCTGAAAAGTATACAGTGTACTGTGCTTGACTGGCCAGCAAACTCGCCTGACCTGACCCCATAGAGAATCTATGGGGCATTGCCAAGAGAAGGATGAGAGACATGAGACCAAACAATGCAGAATTGCTGAAGGCCGCTAATGAAGCATCCTGGTCTTCCATAACACCTCATCAGTGCCACAGGCTGATAGCATCCATGCCACGCCGCATTGAGGCAGTAATTGCTGCAAAAGGGGCCCACACCAAGTACTGAATACATATGCATGCTTATAGTTTTCAGAGGTCCGATATTGTTCTATTCTTCAATCCTTGTCGGTTCCATGTAATATTCTAATTTTCTGAGATTGTGGATTTGGGGTTTTCATGAGCTGTACGCCATGATCATCACAATTATAACAAATTAAGGCTTGACTTATCTCGCTTTGCATGTAATGCGTCTGTCTCATATATCAGTTTCACCTGTTAATTTGCATTACTGAAATTAATGGACTTTTGCACGATATTCTAATTTTCCGAGTTTCACCTGTAACTCAGTACAACATTGCAAGGGACCCTTTCATGTCAGATCATATGGCACAGCTGTTTGGGCTCATAAAATATCGTGAATGTGCTCTGTTAGCATGTGTGAGAGGAAGAGGGAGAGAGCTTCCATCACTTGCTTTTCAAGGCGCATAAACACAACAAAGAAACTGGCAGCTGGTTTCCAAAAGCAATTACATAATTGTAATACCAAATACTGTCTAGGATCTTCACTCCACATTTCCAAGGTTTCTTCCAACAGATCTGTGCTTTGTTCACTTATTTAAATAAGCCATCTTTTGATTATGACTTCCCAGTAAGTCTCATCACAGGTGAAGGAAATGACAGTCAAGAAGCAAAGAGCATCTTCAGTTCACACTTCTACATCAGGGTGAAAATGAAGAGTTATTTGTTCTTCCTCTACAAATAAAAATCTTTCTCTGACAAAACTGTAACAAAACGACTTACTCAGGTTTTTCCTGTATTTATTTTTACTACTAGTTTATGACAATTCTTTCACCATGTCATCAGCCAAGCTAGAAAAGCAAACAGTGCCTCAAAGCTTCTTTTAATGTATATAAATTAATACTCATAAATTAATTGGTAAGGTCTTGATTTCCCCTAGGAGGTTTCCCATCAATTTGAGGGGGTACAGTGCGCAGGATCCTTTAAGGCACTGCAGCTCTCCAATATTTCCAGTGTTAGGGGGATTTTTTTAGATGGTTCAGTATTCAGTCAAATTAATTAGGTTCATAGGATGTGTATGTTCGAGTAACAGATTCTGCTTCATGAATTTAGGCAGCTTTAGAGCAGAGATGAACTCTCAACACCCAAAAGCTGTGTAACGTTGCATGAAAAAATAGTGACATTTTTGCTTTTGAACAGAAATGCTCTCTCTTTCTCTGGGTAGTAAAAATAGAGCTAAATATTTAAACTGCAATTATATTCCTTAAGGTTTGTCATAGCAGATGTTATGGGTTTGGTTACAAAAATTATAGAACAAGTTGTGCAACTGATGGGAGGATGCTGAAGGCCATTCAATCCAACATCAAACACGATATTGTTATGCCAGCAATTTGCCACTCAGCTGGCCAATGTGCTTGCATGGTGACCATTTGAGAGTCCAGCACAGCTGATCCCTCAAAATGGCCACTGCAGAAGCACATCAGCCAGGTGAGCAGCAGGAGCAGGGTGTGCAGCTGCCTGTCCATGCAGATGCCAGATGGAGGCAGTGGGAGTGTTTACCTAGTGTTAAAAGGTATACTCCACCTTCTGCTCTTCCCACCCATCCCACGCCCAGCCTCCACTGCTACAGCTCCATCCCCATATATAGAATTTTACAACAACCATGAGGTGGGCGAGACAGAGAGCCAAACTAGGATAAGGAAGCTATCCATGTATCTGTGCCATTGACATACAAAGCATGTGCATGTGTGTGTAGGGGGGGGGGTGTCTTCTCTTTATATGAAAAGGAGTGCATAGAAGAGGGGAGTGAAACATCAAACTTTGTGTGCTTTCCTGCTTTAAGCAGTTTCCTTCCAGCCTAGCTCAGACACCAGAAATGAGAAAGGCTGGGAGAAAACCATTTAAATCAACAGAGCACAGCAAGGTGTCATGATCCTCGGTCCAGATTGTTGGAAATTCTCTATGGTGAGAGAATCCCTTTTCAATATAGCAGAGTGCACAGAGGCACAAACACAGCGGATTTAGTTATGCATGCATGTGTGCTAAGAGTAAAGTAACTTGGAGCCAATTGCTTGTTTCAAATCAATATAAAAGGTATTTATTAAGGAACTCCATTCTAGATAGGAAAGTGAGGATTTAGGATCTCTAATCTATCTATCTAAATGGATGCAGATGGATTCACCATCTTCTCTGCACATATGGTGCAGGGCAAGAGACTTGCCATGTTGCAAGGTCAACAGCCAGGTAGGAAGAGAGAGAAGGAGGAAGGAAGTTGAATCCCCTAAGATTAGCAATCTACATTTCAAAGGGATAGCATCAGAGCAGTGGGAAGTGATGACCAAATGTCTTTGACCTTCTAGCCCTCTGACTTACTAGTCTGTCCTCCACTGTCTGAGGCAAAGAGACAGCGCAAAGTCCTTTACTTCCAACACCCCCTCTCGTTGTCTCGTGACTCAGTTCACAATATTCATTTTCTCTCTCAGCTTTTCAAAGCAGGGTCTTGGTAGTGGCTTAGTGAGTATGTCTGCAAGCATTTCATTTGTCGGGCAGTAGAGCAACTTGATTAGTCCATCTTTCTGCAGACTTCTCACTACATGGTACTTCACATCAATATGTCTGGTACTCCTCTTTACATCTTCTTGTTTGGAGAGTTGAATGCAGCTTTGGTTGTCTTCATACACTGGTATGGGCTGTGGTACCTCTGTACCTAGGTCCTTCAGTAGTTGACACAGCCATTGTATCTCGTGACAGCCCTGTGCAGCTGATACATATTCAGCTTCAGTGGTTGATGATGCTACTATGTCTTGTTTTCTGCTTGACCAGCTTATCGCTCCATCTCCATAGAAAATTATGTGACCACTGGTGGATTTCCTGTCTGTTATATCTCCACCCCAGTCTGCATCTACGTATGCTTCTAGTTTTGGTTCACTATTAGCTGGCAGCTTGAGCTTAAAGTGTGCAGTACCCTTTAGGTACCTAACAAGTCTTTTCATTGCATTCCAGTCCTTGACTGTTGGTGATGCAGTCTTTCTACAAAGTAAACCAACTGCTGTACTAATATCTGGCCTAGTGAGTGTACTAATGTATAAAAGCTTACCCAATGCTTCACGATATCTATGGTTGTCAGATAGTGGCTCAGTTTGATCTTCTTGCTTTATGTAGTTCACTTCCATTGGAGTTGGTGTAGGATTTGCATTTTCCAGTCTGAGCAAGTTTATCAAGTCTTTAATTTTCTGTTCTTGGTTGATCAGGAAACTTCCATCTTTCTCTCTTTGTACTTGAATGCCCAAGTAGTGTGCAATGTTGCCAAGTTGCTTGACTTCCACTTCTTTGTTCAGATGATCCATTATTTCCTTGCTGTCATCTGGATTTTCATAGGCAAAAATCAAATCATCAACATACGCCAAAATGTAAGTCCATTTCCCATCTCTGCATCTCGTGTACAGGCAGGGATCAGCTTCACTTCTTTTGAAGTTTGCTTGAAGCAGCATATCATTCAGTTTTATATTCCATGCTCTGGCAGCTTGTTTTAAACCATAAATGCTCTTTTGCAGTTTGCATACATAGTCCTCTTTGCCTTCCTGTAAGAAACCTGGTGGTTGTTGCATGTAAATGTCCTCTTCTAGTTCACCATGCAAGAATGCAGTTTTCACGTCTAGGTGCTCAACATGCATTCCTTTGCTAGCAGCAATACTTAACAGAGTCCTTACTGTGGTATGTTTAACCACTGGTGCAAAGGTTTCATCATAATCTTCTCCATATTTTTGTGAATATCCTTTTGCTACTAATCTGGCTTTGTAGCGCTGAATCTCACCATCAGCATCATGTTTGAGTTTGAAAACCCATTTGCAGCCAATAACTTTTCTTCCTTGTGGTAACTTAGTAAGAGTCCAGGTTTTGTTTTTCTGTAGAGCCTCAAGCTCTTCAATTGCAGCCTGTTTCCACTTCTGGGCTTCTGGTTGTGGTAGCTGGGATATTTCCTCCCATGATGAAGGTTCTGGTTGTTCCGCTGTTCTTGCGAGGTAGGACAGCCTCGGAGCTGGAACACCTCTGTTTGAGCGCGTTGATCGCCTCACCTCACCCTCTGTGGTCCCTTCTATCACCTCAGGTGTGTCTGGTGGATCGCTGGGGGTCTCTGTGTCAAGTGTGGTTGGATCTGGATCTGCTGTCTCCTCCTCCTCCTCAGTTCCTCTGAGATCAGGAAGCATAATCCAGTCATCAGGGTGCTTGGTCTGGTTGCTTGCTTCAGTGTAGGCCCCCTCTGAAGGTGTAGCTCTTTCATCCTCTTCAAAACACACTGCTCTGCTTATGGTTATCCTGTTGGTGTCAGGATCCAGAATTCTGTAGGCTTTGGATTGTGCTGCGTAGCCTACAAAAATCCCTTTTGTGGCCCTAGGCCCTAACTTAGTCCTTTTTTCCTTTGGGATGTATGAGTAAGCCGTGCTTCCAAAGACACGCAGATGCGTCATGGACGGCTTATGACCATGCCAAAGTTCATAAGGTGTTGTTTCAATAGGTTTTGTGTTCATTCTGTTGTGTATGTATGTAGCAGTCATGATGCCTTCTCCCCAGAATTTCTGTGGGAGGTGTGCGTCAGCAAGCATGCATCTTACCATGTCCAGTAGAGTTCTGTTCATTCTTTCTGCGATTCCATTTTGGGGCGGGCAGTAAGGCACCGTAGTTTGATGCACAATTCCATGTTCTCTCAAGAACTGCTGTGTAGCATTGGACATGTATTCTCCTCCATTGTCTGTGCGCAGGATCTTTGGCTTCCAGCCAAATTTGTTGCTTGCCATCGCCACATATTGTTTTAATTTCTCCAGCATCTCTGATTTTTCCTTCAGTAAATAAACACACGTGTATCGTGAGAAATCATCTGTTATAGTTAGAAAATATTTATGATTACCTATGGTCGCTGGTAGTGGTCCAGATATGTCACTGTGGATCAGATCCAAGGGTCCTTTCGTCTTCCTTTCATTATGCTTTGGGAATGGCTTGTTTACTGCTTTGAACTCGAGACAAGAAACACAGTTAGTTACAGTGTCACATGGTACAAAATCAATGCCATTAGCTAATCCCTGTTCCTTCATGTTTTGAATTGATTCAAAACTTCTGTGTCCTAGTCTTCTGTGCCATAATTGTAAGCAGTTTCCATGCTGACACAACTTGGCTAGGTTCATTACATTAGGCTGGTATGCCTCAGGTCTGGACTGGGCTGGTCTTTCTCTGTCTGAAAATTGCTCTTCCACATGATAAAGACCTTGAAATTCCGAGCCCACAAGGCAAACTTTTCCATTCTGGGTAACAACACATTGTCCATTTTTAATATACAATTCACAGCCTTGTTGCTCTAGCTTGGATATTGAAATCAAGGAGCTTGAGAATTCAGGGATATACAAAACATCTCTCAGAAAAAATGGTTTAACAGATCCATCCAGCAATTTGCAATATAAAATTCCTTCGCCCTTTTTCTTTGCTTTAATTGTAGTATTATTGCCCAAATAAACAGTCTCTTCAGGAATATCAAACAGTTCAGTATAGAAACTTAGATTTTTAGAAATATGGACAGATGACCCAGAATCTAAAATCAGCTTTTCATTATTTTTCATTAAATTAACACTATAGTTCTTGTTGAAATGTCTGTCTGTATACTTGGAATCTCTATTTTCATTCTCCTTTGTTTGACTGATATTCCCAGACCTCCTGGTCTGATTCTTGGGACAATGCGCCACCCGGTGGCCAAATTCGTTACATAGGAAACACCTGAAGGCTTTGTTTCCAGCTGACCTCATTTCAGCACTGGCGGTCATGTGACCTCTCTCTCTGGGCTGAGTTTCTCTGGTGAAATCGGCTCTCTTTGTATGCAAATGTGAGGTGCCCATGCGGTTCCCTCTTGTAGCATTTCCTCCAGCATTCCCTCCCCATCTCGGGTTACGTCTGGAATGATCAATTGTTGCTTTAAGAGCAAAGTTGCTAGCCAGTTCACTTTCATAGCGTGAGTTTAAAAGGTTTCTTCGGTTAGCCTCCGAAGACAATGTTTCTACAGCCTTTTCAAAGTTTAGATTGGTGTGGGTTTCCAATTGCCCAATTATAGTGCTATAGGAAGCAGGCAAGCTCAAGAACAGAGTCTCCAGCTTTTGACTCTCTGTAAATTCCTCTCCTGCTTGTCTAAATTGAAAAAAGAAATCTTCCAAAGTCCCAATAAAAGTAGAGAAACAGTCCCCATCTTTATATTGCAGGTCTTGCAATTTTCGGCGTAAATTAAACGTGTATGCCCATCCTTTCCTCATATGCATAGAATCTAGCTTGTTTAGCATCTCCTTTGAGGTTCCAAGATCACAAATAGCATAAAGGAAAGTTTTACTCACGGAAGCTGCAATCATCGCTTGTGATTTTCGGTCCTTAATTAGCCAGAGTTCCTTCTCCTTTTTCTCAGCATCCGAGGTTCCATCTGGCGGGGGGTCTCCCTCAGTAACTTGGTGGAGTCCCTCTGCTTTCAGTGCAATCCTCAGTCGAGTCTTCCATTCCAAGTAATTATCCGCTTCCAGGATGGTAAGCCTGAGTTTTCCCTCCAGGTATGCAGCCATGCTCACCGGCTCCAAAAGGCAGTTGCTGTAGATTAGCAATTCAAAGTGTCCACGCTAGATCTCAATGGATCTCCTGGAACAAACCTAACTATCTAGTTGCAGCACACGCAGCTCAAAATACTGCTCCCATAACTGGCTGGAGCCCATAACCTGTTGGAAATTCTCTATGGTGAGAGAATCCCTTTTCAATATAGCAGAGTGCACAGAGGCACAAACACAGCGGATTTAGTTATGCATGCATGTGTGCTAAGAGTAAAGTAACTTGGAGCCAATTGCTTGTTTCAAATCAATATAAAAGGTATTTATTAAGGAACTCCATTCTAGATAGGAAAGTGAGGATTTAGGATCTCTAATCTATCTATCTAAATGGATGCAGATGGATTCACCATCTTCTCTGCACATATGGTGCAGGGCAAGAGACTTGCCATGTTGCAAGGTCAACAGCCAGGTAGGAAGAGAGAGAAGAAGGAAGGAAGTTGAATCCCCTAAGATTAGCAATCTACATTTCAAAGGGATAGCATCAGAGCAGTGGGAAGTGATGACCAAATGTCTTTGACCTTCTAGCCCTCTGACTTACTAGTCTGTCCTCCACTGTCTGAGGCAAAGAGACAGCGCAAAGTCCTTTACTTCCAACACAGATATCCCCCAGAAGGGGGAGGATGTGGACAGTTCAGGGGACAAATATGTAGACTGCATGTGAAGCCCCCACCTCACCAGTTCCACCGCCTCCATTACAAGATGATTCTTTGGAGGACTAGCCGACTGAGATGGATCTTCAACCCCGTCAAAAGCAATACCTGAGAAATAAGGCACTACCATTTTAATTCTGGCAGCTGCTGCAGGGGTTGGATGAAGCTAGAGAGCAGGGCTATATCAAGGCTCAATAGAATCCTGTCACTTGCTGAAGCAACATTGTCAACTTGCCCTGCTCCTGCACAGATCTAATTTACTGTTACTTGACCTTGGCCTGCTTGACCTTCTCTTCTGCCTGCCCCTTGTTTGGCTCCTTGGCTCCTGACCTCAGCCTATTTGACCTCAATTCCTGCTTTTCACACATAGACTGTGACTATCTGGTGGTGGCCTAACCTCACTCCTGTGAGTAAGTCTGTGCCATGGGACTGATGTGCCACATCACAGCAAGCCATGGTACAAGGACTGGGGTTTCACTCCCTTACTAGCACACTTCTTTTCATGCCAATACCATGAAAACTACCACCATATCCCTATTTTACATGCAGATAGGACAGACTCAAGAATAAAATACACATGGCTGCCTTCTCACATTTAGTCTGGGGTGAAAGATGAAGCATTGCCCATTGCCACATAAAGAGCTTCTTGGGTTATCCAAACAATTCTCTTGCCACTACATCACCCTGGCTCAATAAATTACCTCTTTTTGGAATTTTTGATGCTGTTATGCAGTTAAAGGTAATAATGTCTGCACCACCACCACTACCTCAGTAAAACAAAAGCAATAGTTTGTTCACTCCCCTCCTATTTATCCCACTTAGCTCTCATTAGTACTCTTGTAGTTTAAAACAAACCCTTAGTATGAGATATTGGAAATTATTATCCAGAATTTCACACATTATGAACAGGAAGTGTGGTTGTGGGGGAGAATAAGATGCAGTGCTGTGCTCCTGGTTATGGAAGGAGCAGTCCAGCAGGTTTGAGCAAGCAAGCCCCACTACTCCAGTGAAAACTATATCATAGGAGGATTCTAGTTACAAATGTTATCCACCTTGATCTTTTGGCTTCATTCAGATTCTCAAAGCCCAGCTCAAATTGAAAGGTTACATAATGCTTCTGAAAGATATCTGGGCTGCACTGAATCTTGAAAAGAAGTTCCATCATTGTGGAGGAGCAACTATCAAGGTTTCTTTATCCCTCCTTGTTGTTCAAGGGGGCATACAGTTGATTTCTAGAGGATGCCCTTGGCCTGTCTTTGAGAACAAGAGAAATAAGTAGACTGTCTCTTCTACCTATTTCATTTATTATCACACCCTTCCTCCAAGGAACTCAGAATGGTATACAAGGTTCAACACCCCCACTTTTACCCTCACAACAAGCCTATAAATCAGGCTGAGAGAGAGACTGGCCAGGGTGACTTTCATGGCTGAGAAGGGATTTGAGCCCAGGTCTCCCTGGGCTTAGTTTGGTTCTTTACACACTACACCACATATTGAACCTATTCCTATTATAGGAATGATACAATATAATGTACCAAAGCTGAGGAATAGTTCTGCCCTGTACTACCTTGGAGAAGAACTCTTTAGTGGTCCTTTGGTGTATCTGAAGACTATTGTTTCTCAGAGCTGCAGTTTTGTCCTTGTAATCCGTTGTTATAGATTTTTTTTATTGTAAGCCTTCCTGTCAGCTACTTCATTTCCCTTAAGAGTACAAATCTCCCATCTCTTGATCATCATTTGAACAACACACATGAGTAGATGCACTAAGCAATTGCTAGCATCTAGCAACCTTCTGACATATTACTTTTTTATTTCATAACTACATTCCTGTCTCACTATTCAGAACAATAGCCAATTCTTTGCATTCTACATGTCTTAGAGGCTTGATGGATCTTATAAAAGCATGGGATACATATCGACACTAGGGCTCATCTTGTACATCATATCCTGTCAATTCTTCACCATAGTTAACAGATAATGAATAGCACCTCGTGAAAGATATCAGAACATAAGTAAATAAGGAAAGCATAACTGTCCTTGACATGAAACAGGGTGATCAAATATACTGTATTCCACATAGCATATCTGTCAAATTCCCCAGTATTCTGAAGTGTTCTTTAGAGATTATAGCATTTTAGAGTTCGAAGGGACTTTGGAGGTCTTCTAATCCAACCTCCCTGCTCAGTGCAGGAAGCTGCTACATCATCCCTGACTAGTGGCCATCCAGCCTCCATTAAAAAACCTTTAGAAAGGAAGAATTCATCAGGCAGACTGTTCCACTTTTGAACAGCTTTTACAATTAGGAAATTCTTCCTACCAAGCCTAAATCTTCTCCCTTGTAATTTCAACCCATTGGTTCTAGCTTTGTTCTGAGGAACAACAGAAAACAAGTCCACTCCTCCTTCTCCCTTATGACAGCCCTTCCGCTGGCAGCTATCATTTCTTCCCTCCATTTTTCTTCTCCAGACTAAACATACCAGCTCTTTCAACTATTGCTCATAGAACTTGGTTTTAACGATACTTGGATTCTTACCCCATATATGATATGAATACAACAAATATTTATATACTGCTTTTCACCCAAAGTTCCCAAAGAGGTTTACATAGATAGATAGATAGATAGATAGATAGATAGATAGATAGATGGCTCCCGGTCCCCAAAGGACTCACAATCTTAAAAAAAAAAAACCCATAAGAGACACCTCACCCTTAAAGATTCCCTCTCCCCAGTGCTGGACCACAGAGGTGAGGTTCAGTGCACACCTCTAGAGACTGTTAGGGCCAGTTGCTCTTCCCCGGTAAATAAAGAGAACCACCAATATAAAAAGATGTCTCTTTTGTTCAATTAGCAGGGGATGATGAAAGAGCGTGTGTCAGAATGGAGCCAATAGTATTTCAGACTATAGGAAGCAGCTTGGGGGTCAGTGTGGTGCAGCTCATAGGGCCTAGAACCTAAATGTCAAGGGTTCATGTCTCACCACTAGATAGACTAAGGGTGTGGCCTTCAGAAAGCCACTTTGAGCTAAAGCAGATTAGCAGAAACCTTGTGTGATCTACAGTATCTGTTATCAGGCTGTACCATTTCAGAATGAAGCTGGAGGAGTGGATGTTTGAATGCTCCCCTGCATAAATACTGCCTACAAATACATGCATATAGTTGAGGGAAAAGTTTGTCTAGAATCTTTGATTCCACCAGCTGTCTGAAATATTAGTGCCCAGTAATGGATATTTATCACAGGCAACTTCTGTCAGTAGACAGGGAGGCGAGTCTCATGATCAGTGAGACTCACCTCTAGGGGGTTTGTGGGGAGAGCGGGCTTAGCCCACTCTCCCCGCAGATGATCACCGGAGCAGCCCTGGGTGGCCAGATTGGCCACTCACATGACTGCCGGGTCTGTCACGGAGCCAGCAGGGGCTGCGGGGATCGGGGGCCACACAGCCCCAGAATTTCCAGGAAATTCCCCGCATGAGCAGGGCATCCTGGAGAGACCCCCGAGCTCAGGAGGCTGCTTGCAGCCTCCCGGCTTGGGGTCTCCTCATCTGTTGCCACGGCACGGAGCCGTGCCATGGCAATACACAACCAAAAAAAAAACAGGTTAGGGGAGCGCTCAGGGCTGACCTGAGCCATTTTGGAAGAGCAGTATAAAAATCGAATAAATAATAAATAAATTATAAATAAATTATAAACAGATAGGGTTTCCTCCTCCTCCTCCTCCTCCTCCTCCTCCTCCTCACTTTACAACATCCCCCCCTCCTTTTTGTTATTGTCTGCAAGATTAAAGACAGGCCTGCCTACAGGAGAGATAGAAATGTTGTTTAAGCAACATAAGTGCTCCATAATCCTTAAATTTATTTTGTAGATGTTTAACTATGCAGAGGACATTATTCAAAAAACCTTCCTTACTATTAGATTGTTAAACTTAATAATTATTAATAAATATTAATAAATTAATAAATATTCCTTCCAATGCTGCATGATGTGACCACACAGGCAATTTGCTAGTCTTGACAAGTATGAGGAGTATAATGAATGCAGTTGCTAGGACTGATAAGATATGTTAATACTGGCATAAACAATGCTATTGTGGTCACATCTTTCTCCTGCAGGCTTCCACTTCTAGAAACAACCTAAGATTTTCCACACTCTTTTAATGGGAACTTTTCCAAATTCCTATGGCCTGTTTCTGGACCATATTCAAACTGTATTTTAAAAGCACATGTTGTGGAAACATTAAAAAAGAAAGAAAATGAGGCATTTTGAAACTGCATGTTCAGGTTGTAATCCAAAGAGGAAGTTTTGTTCCATTTCATACACTAAGTTTCAAATCTCTTTCCTTACTTCCTGACTGTAAAAAGCTTCACATTAAAACAAAAACAAAACAAAGAGCCCCTTTATATATCTAAAGCTGAACAATTGTACGCAGATGTTATTTTTGAGGAGTGCAACTGAGGGTCAAGTGGACAGAGTTGTATCAATGACTTGCAAGGAACCTAAATACCCACTAGCTCTGTCAACTGAAAGTCAGTCTCTTCACACACAGACAGAATTCCATCTTCCTGATGGTTGTTAGAGGTGACAAGTAAAATGTCTTCTGGCAGCTTCACTTGCCTCCCTGGAGACCAAGAGTCAAATTCCAAATACATGCAGTAAAAGAATGTTGTATGAACGCAATACTGGAATTGACAGGTTGAAGCACAGCCTCAGTAGGCTCAAAAGGATAGACTAAAACAAGTCAAGTCCCATTAAAGCACATTGAAGTTATTTTATTCCTGTGGCAGAAGTGACAGAACATTAGCTTCTTTTTTCTTTATATCTGTTCTACTAATTTGATGGAGGCAATCACTGTGACCCTGTATTTGTTGCTTCAATGATAATTACTACTTGGGTCATGCTCAAAAAACTCTGTTCCAATTATAAAATGCAATGGCATGCTGTAAGGTGATTCCACATGTTTTAGGCAATTAAGCATGGTGCAGCATCAAAAATGCTGTTGAGGCTGGTGAATGGGTTTCCTGGTGAATGGTGAAAATTTATTCCATTACCTAGCAGCTCCATTAACATGCAAGAATTTATAGTTTAAATAAAATGAAATATTTGAAGAGTTTATTGAAGTGCATGGTTTGCAGTGGAATGCACCATTATGTTTTGCAAAACAGATGACCTGACACTTTGTATTGAACTTGATTCAGCTAGTGCAAACTTAATAGAAAGTATTCTATCCCTCAGTTAATTCTCAGTAGTTTATATAAAGCAAAGTTGTTTTCGAAGGTAAATGGCTGACATGGACAGTGATCCGTTGATGGGATCAGAACTGCATCAAGGCAGGGAGCCTTCTCTCCCCTCACCATAAAATCACTCTTTGCTGCCAGAAATATGTCTGTGAGGGATGTGCAGCCCTCATGAACATATTTCTGGCAGCTAAAGTGGTGGGGGGAGAGCAAAAATAACTTCCAAATCTCTTTCTCCATGCATTTCCAGTCCATCAAGACTGCAGAGCAACTTTTCTGCCTTGATCTCATTGATGGATCACTGCCTATCATGTCAACCAATAAGAACATAAGAAATGCCCAAGGCCTATCTAGTCCAGCACCCTGTTTCACACAGTGGCCCACCAGATGCCTCTGGGAAGCCCACAGGCAAGATCTGAGGGCATGCCCTCTCTCATACTGTTACTCCCTGGCAATTGGTATTTAGAGGCATCTTGCCTCTGAGGCTGGAGGTGGCCTATAGCCGTAGAGACTAGTAGCCATTGATAGACCTGTCTTCCATGAAGTTATCTAAGCCCCTCTTAAAACCATCCAAGCTGCTGGCCATCACATCTTGTGGCAGAGAATTCCATAGGTTGATTAAGCATTGTGTAAAAAAGTACTTCCTTTTGTTGGTCCTACATTTCTTGGCAATCAGTTTCATGGGATGACCCCTGGTTCTAGTGTTATGAGAGAGGAAGAAAAATTTATCTCTTTCAACTTTCTCCACACCATGCATGATTTTTTAGATTTCTATCATGTCTCCCCTCAGTCATCTTTTTTCTAAACTATAAAGCCCCAGGTGTTGTAGCCTTGCCTCGTAAGGAAAGTGCTCTAAGCCCCTGATCATCTTGACTTCCCTCTTCTGCACCTTTTCCAGTTCTACAATGTCCTTCTTAGGATATGGTGACCGGAACTGTATGCAGTAGTCCAAATGTGGCCATACCATAGTTTTGTATAAGGGCATGATAATATTAGCAGTTTTATTTTCAGTCCCCTTCCTAATGATTACAAGTATGGACTTGGCCTTTTTCATAGCTGCTACACATTGAGTTGACACTTTCAACGAGCTGCCCATCACCATCCCAAGATTCCTCTCCTGGCCCGTCACCAACAGCTCAGATCCCATCAGCATACATGTGAAGTTGGGGTGCCCCCCCCCCACCACCACCACACAATATGCCACACTTGCTAACACTGAACCACATTTGCCATTTGGTTGCCCATTTCCCCAGTTTGGAGAAAACCTTTTGAAGCTCCTCTCAATCTGTTTTGGATTTCACTACCTTAGTTTGGTGTCATCTGCAAATTTGGCCACCTCACTGCTTACCACAACTTCAAAATCATTTATGAATAAATTAAAAGCACTAGTCCAAGTACAGATCCCTGGGAGACCACACTTCTTATTTTCCTCCATTTAGGGAATTGTCCATTTATTCCTACCCTGTTTCCTCTCCTTCAATACATGATCCTATCTCCTTATCCCATGACTGTTATGTTTTCTCAAGAATCTTCGATAAGGAAGTCTGTCAAAAGCTTTTTGAAAGTCCAGGTATACTATGTCAACTGGATCAACTTTAGCCACATGCCAGTTGACACTCTCAAAGAACTCCAAAAGGTTAGTGAGGCAAGATTTACCTTTGCAGAAGCCATGCTGGTTCTCCTTCAGCAAGGCCTTGTTCTTCTATATGCTTAACAATGTTATCCTTGAGAATGCTTTCCATTAATTTGCCTGCAACAGACATTAAGCTAACCGACCTGTAATTTCCCGGATCTCGCTTGGATCCCTTTTTGAAAATCGTTGTTACAATATTTGTAGTAACTTCATATGGACAGCAATCTTAACTCTCATCATTAAATAAGTAGAAAATTTGCAATTGACTTCAACTGACTGGGATTGTACCCAAATATTTTTGGGCAACAAGTTGAGCATTTTGATTCTGGCCATTAACATACATAGTTTACATCTATAGTTCACACTGTTCAATCTCTGAGTTTCAAGAAAATCTACCAATCTTTATTTCAGGGAACTGTTTGGAGAAACAGTCCATTAGAATATCTGTATTGTACGACGTATAGGTAGGACTGGATGCCAGGCAAGGAATACTCATAGCACACTTCTGTAAAATATCTATGCAATTAAAAAGATGAATTGCATATGCGTTCAGCATTAAATAATTGCTATGTGGCAGTGTCCAATTTCATGAAAATGCAAGTCATAGGAACATAGGAAGCTGCCCTATACCAAATCAGACCATTGGTCCATCTAGCTCAGTATTGTCTACACAGACTCGCAGTGGCTTTTCCAAGGTTACAGGCAGGAATCTCTCTCAGCCCTATCTTGGAGATGCCAGGGAGGGAACTTGGAACCTTCTGCATGCAAGTATGCAGATGCCAGGGCTGTCCTTAGAGAGCCCTGGTGGGGTACGGGGCCCGGGGCAAATCAATCATTTCAGGGCCCCCTTCCAGTTAATTCTAAGGGGGGTTAAAAGAGTGGGGCCTGGGGCAGTTGCCCTGCTTGCCATGCCCTAAGGACAGCCCTGGCAGATGCTAAGATGCCCCATCCCCTAAGGCCAGGGTGTCAAACTACCAGCCCAGATCAGGCCCATGGAAATCAACTGACTGGACTGCATGAGGCTGGGACAAGCCCCGCTGCTGCTTTTCTCCCCCCACCCCCTTTTTGCAGAAGAGGCGGCACATATACTTAAATTTCTATCCAACTCGCAGGCTTTCTTCTTCACTCACTGCCTCCACCAGGGCCATTGTTTCTCTCTCTTCCCAACACCCTATGCGCAGCACTGGAAACTGTGAGTTGCTTCCTTCTTCATCGCTGCATTCTCCTCTCCCTACGTCACTTCTTCTCTCTCTATGTCACTTCACCTCTACATACGTCCTCTCCCTACGTCACTTCATCTCTAACAACAGGCAAGGACTTTGGATACCCCACTGCTTTTCAGCAACCCAGGTTGTGCTTTAACGAGAACCGAAATCAAATGTCTGAAAATTTCAATTTATATGAGAAATCATATTATTTGTTTGTTTGTTGGGTGAATTTTTATACCTCCTATATATAAATCTCTTGCTGGTTTACAATTTGACTTGGAAATTGAATTGAAATAAATGGGAGTTACTTTAAAGAAAGTCACCATAAGTGGTGCAGCAGGGAAATGCTTGACTAACAAGCAGAAGGTTGCCGGTTCGAATCCCTGCTACTACTATATCGGGTAGCAGTAATATGGAAAGATGCTGAAAGACATCGTCTCATACTGTGCGGGAGGAGGCAATGGTAAACCCCTCCTGTATTCTACCAAAGAAAACCACAGGGCTCTGTGGTGCCAGGAGTCAAAATAATCTTGACGGCACACTTTACCTTTACCTTACTTGAAAGAAAGCCCATTGAGGACTGAGTGAAATATTAACATGGATATAAAGTATGGCTGAATGTCAAAAATTACTACTGGATCCTAAAGGGGGAGGAACCTGAATCTCAGAGCATCAATATGTGGTGCTTTTGTTGCTGGTGGGAGGACTCTTTCTGAAGAAGAAGGCCTATGGCATCATCACAATGGGATAGAAGCTGCTTGTTTTGGCCATGTTGAAGGTGCTGTTGAAGGCAGTGGTCACAGGATTAGAGTTGTTCACAAATCGGATTTTGTGATTCAATTAGAGCTCAAATTGAATCACAAATGCTTGAATCGATTCATCAGAACAATAGCCATGTGGTGTAGTGGTTAGAGTGCTGGACTAGGACTGGGAAGACCCGAGTTCAAATCCCCATTCAGCCATGATACTAGCTGGGTGACTCTGGGCCAGTCACTTCACTCTCAGCCTAACCTACTTCACAGAGTTGTGAAATTTTAGTATGTAGTACTCTGGGCTCCTTGGAGGAAGAGCGGGATACAAATGTAAAAATAAAACAAAAACAACAACAACAACAACTGTTTCAAAAAATAACTCAAAATAATTCAAATGATTCAAGTGAATCAGCCATAGGGAACAATGGGGAAATCTAATCACCCCATTATTCCCCATGGGTAACTCCTAAGGATACCAAAGTGGGTTGGGTAGTAGGTCATAATGGGTGCTACCTACTACAAAAGAAATGGGTAAGACTGAAGGGCATTATGCACAGGGAGGGAGGGAGGGAGGGAGGGAGAAAGCTAGTGTCATAGGAACATAGGAACACAAGAAGCTGCCATATTCTGAGTCAAACCATAGCATTTATTTATTCCCTTTTGGGGACAGGGATCCATCTTATTTATTTATTTATTTATTTGCTATGTAAACTGCTTTGGAAACATTTGTTGAAAAGCAGTATATAAATATAAGTTGTTGTTGTTGGTCATCTTGGTGGATAACCTGCACCAGGACCTACTGTAGATGGGGGAGTGCATCCCTCTTGGTTCTGTTGGATCTCTCAGCAGCGTTCAATACCATCAACCATGGTATCCTTCTGGACTGCCTCTGAGGTATACAGATTGGGGGTGGTACGTTGGAGTGGTTCTGATCCTTTCTTGGGGAAGAGGTTCCAGAAGGTGGTGCTGGGGGACTTCTGCTCGACTGCTTGGCCTCTGGCCTATGGAGTCCCAAAAGACTCAGTATTGTCCCCCATGCTGTTTAACATGTACATGAAACTGCTGCGAGACGGAAGCATCATCAATATGGCCCTATCCACCCCAGCACATTATCTCCAGTGACTGTTGCTGGTGTCTATCTTATGTTTCTTTTTAAACTGTGAGCACTTTAGGGACAGGGATCCATCTTATTTATTATTTCTCTGTAAAGCTCCCTGAGCCATTTTTGGAAGTGCGGTATAGAAACTGAATAAATAAATAAATAAATAAATAAATAAGCAAGCCGATGACACTCAGCTCTACCTTTCTCTAACATAAAATCCTAGGGAAGCAGTGGATGTACTGAACCAGAGGCTGGAGGTGGTAATAGGCTGAATGTGGACTTACAAACTGAGGTTAAATCCAGACAAGATGGAAGTGCTGCTGGTCAATAGAAAAGCCAATTGGGAAAGGATGATTCAATCAGTTCTGGATAGGGTTTCTGGACTGGCTGTGCTTTTGGATGCTCAGGTGGAGGCAGTGGCCAGGGGTGCCTTTGCACAGCTTCAGCTAGTGTGCCAGCTGCGGCCTTCTTCAGAAGGCTAATCTGGCCACAGTTACCCATATCTTAGTCACATCATAGCTGGATTGCTGCAATGCATATTATGTGGGGCTGCCCTTGAAGAATATTCAGAAACTTCAGTTTATGCAGAATGCAGCTGCCAGGGTTCTCTCTGAAACTGTTTGCTCCGAACATATTACACCTATTTCGAAAGAGCTGCACTGGCTGCCAATTTGTTTCCAGATCCAAATCAAGGTGCTGGTTATTACTTTAAAGCCTTTAATGGTTTCATGGATACCTGAAGGATTGTCTGTTCCCAAGGGTTTCTGCCCACTCAACAAGGTTGTCAGTGGGGCCTTTGCTCCATGTGCTGATGTTGAGAGAGACTAAATTGTCATGCACACAGGGCAGGGCCTTCTCTGTTGTTGCCCCCAGGCTCAAGAATGCTCTCTCAGTGAATGTCTGCTCCAGGGGCGTAGCAAGGTTGTAGTGGGCACAGAGACAAGATTTTAAAATCGCCCCCCCCCACTGAAGCTCAGCTCATGAAGTAAAGAAATCTTAAATGAGGCTGAATATTGGTAACAAAAAGCATAGTAAATTTAGATAGATAGATAGATAGATAGATAGATAGATAGATAGATAGATAGATAGATTTTATACACACACACACATATCTATCTATCTATCTATCTCCTATGTGCCACAATAGAACATCATCCTAATTTTTTTTTAAGGTTTTGTAAATTGTAGACAATGCAAGTCATTTAATGGTACTAGAAAAAGACATGCTGTTCTGGTAGCTCCAGGTCTTAACACTCACATCAATTTCAGAGGATGAATACAACTGAAGGAAGCCCGGGTGGGTGCGTGGCTGGGGTAGTCAGTCATGTGACTTGCCTCTGGGGCCCCACACAAGGCAGTGGGCCTCCAGACAACTGTCTCCCCTTGCCCTATTATAGTTATGCCCCTGGTTTGCTCTTTGACATCTGTGGCTGCTTTTAAAAAACAGCTAAAGAGCTTTTTTATTTGTTCAGGCTTTGACCCCTTAGGGGCTGCCGGGTCTCTCAGCTTTCCTACTTTTGGTCTTTTTAATGGGGTTTTATGGTTTTTATGGTTTAAGTGATTTTAAGGTTTTAAATGTCATTTTTATGGAGTTTTACTGTATTTTAACTTTTGTAAGCAGCCTTGGGATGCCTTATGAAAAGTGGTATAAAAATTGAACAACTATTATACACTTCGCAGACAAGAGAAAACCACACAATTATGGGCCAATGGTCTGACAAGAAACAAAGCTGAATTTTTACCATGAGAACAACTCTTCTTTCTTCTCTTCTTCTCCAGCATACATCCCTGCCTGGCTGTCTGCCTGTGTCTCGATAACACCATGGCCTCAGATTGGTGCTGGGCTCCAGCTGACAACCTGACACATTGGTCAGGGCGCCAGTCCATCATTGGCTTTGCGCTTCATATTTGGGTCACATAGGGAGGATAAAACATGCACTGCCAATGCACCCAAGATGTCCTGAGCCACTGTAGTCCTCAGCTGATCTGCCAAGGAGATTGCTTCCTCAGTGGTCAGCATGGTCTGGAGCTTATTCATCATCTTCTCAAGGAGAAGAGCTGTGGACAAAGCCCGGCTCAGCACTGCTGTCTCAGCACACAAGCCATTTATGGCAACAAAGAACAGCTTGAGTGCCAAGACAATCTCAGAAATGAGCACCTAGCTCTGGTTGGATAGGTCACATACTTCCAAGCCACACCTCCTTGCCAGGGCATGGATGGCTAGCTCTTGCTCCTGTAGGTGCCGGAGCAATAGAAAGGTGGAGTTCCACTGGGTTGGAATATCCTAAGGAATCAGGTGTCCAGTTAGGAGGGATGTACACAAAATCAGTTTGCCCAGTTTGGTTCGAGACTGAAACAGACTCAAACTGGCCTGGGCATGTTCAGTTTTGGCACCCCAAAACTTGGGGTTCAGTTCAGTTCAAATTCAAACTGGTTCAGGTGCAGTTTGGAGGTGCAAGATGTGAGAGAATTAGTTTTTAAAATGTTGGACTCACTGCCACTGCCAGGTTCAGCAGACTCAGGGGTGCTACTGCAGCTAATTGGGGATCTCTGGAGGCTTCCTGTCCCCCACACCGGGGGCCCCTTGGTCTACTGAGGGTCATTTCGGCCAGTTTCTGAGCTATTTCAGCCCTCTGTGAATGTGTGGTGGCCATTTTTGACGCCACTGTAAATGCGTGCAGGTCGAGCCGGCTTGCACATCCCTAAGGTAAGCCTAGCTTAAGCTGCCTCTCCCTGAGCATATGCCTACCCTTCTCATTCAGGTGGAAGATGATGGAGATGGAGTCCCAGTGCATCAAACTTTTGCACTAACTATCCTAATGACCACTAGGGGTAGTGGGAGCAGAGGTAACTAGTGAGAGTCTCTTACCTGTCCCTACTTGCCTCTACTCTATGAACCCTGCCTTGACTCCTCAGGTACTTCCGGTAGTGAGTCAGTCCTCTTCCATTCCTTCTAGAGAGAAGATGGAAACATTTCTCTCTCCCCCTACCTATTCATTATGTAGCTGATAGATAGGATAGGTCTCCCCTATCTCAAACGTATTTCACCAATTAATCAGTTTAGTTTAGACTCTACAGTGACCTCCATGTGTGTTACTTAAATAGCTGCAACAACTAAACTCTGCACTCTATAACTGATGTGGTAGCTTCCTTGGTGCTTTGCTAAATAATCACTAACCCCAACAGAAGAAAGCTGATTTCTTGCAGCACCTGTCCACAAGTGCAGCCATGGCAGGAGCAGCTGGTGCGGGGCAGCAAGAGGCACCTTTAAGCACAAATTAATAGGTGCTTACCTCCACTCCAACTGCAGCTACAAACTACTCTGAGTAGCAGCATGCTGCCCAGCACTCACCTGGCCACTAGTGGGCGATGGGCTCTGCAGGAGCCTATCCATCGCCACAGGGAGTGCCGGGCAGCATGCTGTTGGTCAGAGTAGTTTGCAGCGGCAGCCAGAGTGGAGGTAAGCACCCATTAATTTGTGCTTAAAGAGGCCTCTCACCACCACCACCCCCCAGCGGCGCCTGCAAGTCCTGAGCCATGGCTGCAGCAGGATGGCACACAGCACCTGCAGCAGGGGTGTCTCGCCTGGCCGCAGCCTCAGAAAGGCCAAGCACATCCTGCACAAACAGGTTCGCCACACAATGGATCGACACAGATGGAACTCGATTGACTGCCTTCATGATCTTTGCAGCGTTGTCAGTGACCATGAAGCATCAGTGAAAGTTTGGCTACCCAGACAGCCATTCCTCCACCTGGTAATCCATGGCCACCAACAGCTTATCTGTCATGTGTTTCGTGTCCAGCTCCTGCACCTGAAGCACAGCCCACCTGTGCTTTGCTGCATGGGACGGGGTGGCCACACGAACAACAGCAGATGTCCGCTCGCTCTCCTGCCCCTCTCTGTGCACTGTGAGGAACAGAAAAGCAGCGTTCCTCCCACTGCAGCTGGTCCACAGACCCAAAGTAAAGTGCACGCTGGTGTCAGGCACTGCTTCGTTCAGCAGCCCCAGCATTGCCTCCCTGAAGCCCCAGTACAGGGAGGGCACCACCCACCTGCTGAAGGTAGTTCGTGAGGGGATATTGCGGTTGCAGGGTGAGCAGCCGGTGAAAGCCAGTGTTCTTCACCACCTGGAATGGCTGGTCTTCCAAAGCAATCATCATGGCAAAAGCCCAGATGATGAGATGAGCGTCTGGGCGCTTGCCCACCACTTGCCCGTAGACTGCACCCACCGTGCAGGCAATTTCCCCTGTTTAGCAGCAAGGCTTCTGCTCCCAGTCGAGGGCACACCAGGCCTATTCCTACCAGCGGTAATAGGGCCCCCTGGGTGATGCAGCATCCCCGTCATCTTAAAATGCCTAGAGCCCTTACCCCTGCTGACCTGTGTCTCGCAGTGGATGAAGGCAGCATGGTATGGGTCACCATGGCAGAACTCAAAGTGGTCCTGCTAAATGAGCAAAGAGGCACTTTTTAAACATGATGATTCTCTTTATTTAGCAGGGGGAGAGCAATTGGCCTGCTCCATCCCCAGCACAGCATGCCTCCAGTGGCAGTTTCTGGGGTCTGTCTTATGTTTCTTTTTCAGGTTGTGAGCCCTTTGGGAACAGAGAACCATCTTATTTAATTAGTATTTCTCTATGTAAACCACTTTGGAAACTTTTGCTGAAAAGTGGCATATAAATATTTGTTGTTGTTATCCCACACCATGCTGCTACCAGTCCGGGACCATCTTGGTGGTGGTACTGGGCCTGCTGGTTCATTCTGAGGACCACCACTACTCTCCCTCCCATCCAGGGCTGAGAAGGTCCAGGAAGTGGAAGTATTTCCTCCTGCTCCTCTTCAGTCTGGCAGAAACTGGCACTGCCAATGGGCATTAGGGAAGAGAATGGAGAGAATGATCTGGCTGGACTAGCAGTCAATGACATCACCTTTTCCATGCCACAGGAAGAGCTTCTTCCTTGACAAGGGAGGACACCCCCCCCCCCAATTCTACCTCAGCCACCACAGGTGGCTGCAATGCAGGATCAGGCTCCTCCAAATAGGCGAGCCTGCGCAGCACTGCAGCAGTGGGGACAACTTGGGGGGTAGGTCCCTCTTGCCATCACCCACAATGACCAGTAGTATCACTCCTCCCTCTCCCTCGCAATCTGTTACTGGCTCTGCCTTGCACCCTCCTGGACAGCTTTTTGTGTGTTTGTTTGTTTTTAAATTGAAGTCCTAAATCTGATGGGGGAAAGGAAGTGCCTTTAATGGGTGTGGGGTAAGGGGTAGTCTATATATTCTATGTGTACCACACACAGTGCTATCTATAGCACTGTAGCACACTCACAGAAGCTAGAAAAATTAAATCCCCCCACAAATAAAGAAGCAGGCTTTGCTGGGTGTTGAGGGGAGTGAGCAATACTGGAGCAAGTCAAAGGGAAGGGAAGGCAAAGGGCAGGGGATTACTGTGGCCTCTCTAACCCAAGCCCACCCCTCCTGTCCTAAGGTCCTGCCACTATCCACCTCATTGCTAACCCAAACAAGGCCCTATTTACAGACATCTAATCTGACCAGGGGTTGGGAGGGGCTCACCTTCTGGTGCCTTTGGCTGGGGGTTTCCAACATATTGGGCTCGATTCTGCCAAGTGTTGCTTTCTGAGGCACTCTTGGGCTGAACAGCTAGCGGGAGGGCAGGTGGGCGCCAGTCAGGCACTCACCCAGCCAAAAAATCAAAACAAAAAATATCCGGGGGTCAGGGGGAAAGGAGAGAAAGAGCCTGGCAGGCTGGGCACCAGAGAGAGGTCAAAACACCAACCTACAAAAACAAAAAATGAAGTGCAATCCACCAGGCATGCAAAAGCAGCAAAGGGGTGCTGGGGCTACAAAAGAAGGGAAATCTGCACAGCACCCTAGTTATTAAAGCCACAGGGGTGGTGGTGGTTTTAATAACTTTCAAGGAAGAGAGCTGGTCTTGCGGTAGCAAGCATGAATTGCTAAGCAGGGTACACCCTGGTTTGCATTTCAATAGAAGACTACATGTGAACATTGCAAGATATTCCCCTTAGGGGATTGGGTCAGTCTGGAAAGAGGACCTGCATGCTTGCATGCAGAAGGTCCCAGGTTTCCTCCCTAGCATCTCCAAGATAGGGCTGATAGAAACTCTTGCTTGCAACCTTGGAGAAGCCCCTGACAGTCTGGGTAGATAATACTGAGCTTGATGGACTAATGGTCTAACACAGTATAATGCAGCTTCTATGTTCCTATAGCTACAAGCAAGAAGAAGAAATCCAGAGAAGAAGCAAAATTCAAAGCAGCACCAAGTCAAAGGCACTGGGGCTGCAAAAAATCAACAGAAGTGGGGGAAGCTGCCCAACATAGCACTACCCAGTTAAAGCCACTGGGGCTGCTGCTGCTACAATTTTTTTAAAAAAAATAAGCAGTTTGGTTGGCAAGAAAAGAAAAAACAGATAAGCCTGTCTCCAAGCAGTCCCTTAAATACATTTTGAAAATCCCTTGTCTGGCCTCCCGCCTCCTTGCTCACTCTCCCCCCTACAGCCAATGGGGGCACAGTTGCCCATGACAACACTTGATTTGAATGATAGCAAGCCAACCAAGAAGTAAGGAGATCTCAAGCCAATCAGAAGCCAGAAAAACAATCAGCAACCAGGGTAGTGGGGGGTGGGTAGGACTCAAAAAGGTACTTGAATGAATTCAAGCTCAAATTGGGGTCAATTCTATTCTATTTTGAATCAGGCCCATAATTTTAAGGGTGGTTTGATTTGAGTTTGAATCACTCAAAATGGCCCAATTCTAACCTGAATAGATTCTAACTCGAATGAATTTGCACATGTCTAGACAGGAGGATTACAAATTTGCAAGTATGAGCTCAACATTGAAAAAGGGATGACCTTTAAAGAGAGGAAGGAAGGAAGAACTGAATTCTAGATGTCAAAACATTTACCTCACTCTGCTTTGGAGAACTGAGGAGGATTTTGGAACAGAAATTAGTTTCATGACAAATGGCAAACCACAATTTGAGGTCCTTCTATATCTTGATTCCTTGTAGTCAGTACCCACAAGAAACTCAAAACTGTTTGTACTCCCCTGACTCGTATCTAGTATACATCCATCTAAGGAACAATTTTTGTGATCTCTGCTGAAGAGTGTGAGGAGAAACAAAGTCCTCACACAGCAGAGTATGTTCTGGTGGTAAAGAAATTTAGCCCAATAGATTATCTGGAGACATTAGGTAGAGTTCTTTTTAAAAAGAATTATAAAGAAACTAAGACATTGAGGCTATTTATACAATGGGAGGAAATCAGGCTAGCGGAGGCTAGCCCAATTTCCTCCCATCGTGAGAACCACCGGGCTCGGCTGCAAGCCCGGTGGTTCTTAAGCAGGTCACCCGCTTAAGTAGCTCGGCAGTTAAACCCAGTTTTTCTGCTCGTGAGTTGCTGCGGGTGGCTACTCATGAGGAGACCCCCGGCTTGGAGGTCTCTCCAGCATGCCCTGAGTGCTCGCACAGGGCATGTGGGAGCTTCCGGGGGCCGTGCAGCCCCTGAACTCCCCAGCCCCTGCCGGCTCCATGACGGAGCAGGCAGTTGTGTGGGCGGCGGCTGCAGCTGCCCAGAGCAGACTGTCTGCTCATCTGCTAAGCCCGCTCTCCCTGCAAACTCTCCCCAGGCGGATGCCACTGATTGTGGGAACCGCCTCATCATATACTAAGGGAGAGCAATTGAACAACATATTCAAACAGGCACTAGCCTTCAACAACAACTAAACAGTTCTGATTCTTAACTGACCAAGAGAAACATATTTTTAAAAACTCCTCATGCGTCTTGTGGCCAGAAGAGGTTACTGCGGTGCGAAGAGTCAATGCTGTAGAATTCTCACTCTAACAATCTCTTGGGTGGGACAAGCCATTTGTGTTCTTAAGAACATGCTAGTATAATAGCATGTCTTAGAGTGTGACTCCCCACTGGATCTTGAGGGATCATCCGCCATTAACTCAGCATGTATTCTACTTAGCAAGCCACAGACTCTTAGGTTCAGTCTCCCCATCAGTAGCATGGGGATAATATTACTGACCTAACTACCCAGGGTGATTATGCTGATTACTAATGAAAGGAGAGTGTTTTGGACAGTCAAGAATGTACTATGTAAACGTTATCATTCTTGTTGCCAGGGAGACTGGGCATTACAAAGAAACACAATGGAAGTATTTCTTCTACCAGTACCATCACAATACACAAAGTCTGATCCAGAGTTTTTAGAACACATCTTTCCAAATGACACAATGAGCAATTCCCCAAGGGTAACATTCAGCCAAAAGATGTCTTTCCCCACCACTCAGATCTTCCCCAGGAGGGTTCACATCTTTTTCACAGGATACAAAAGAGTCTAATAAAAACAATTGATGAAAAGCATTTGCTTCTATGGAAGGGATTCACGGAGCCTATTTTAAAAGCTGACCCCCCCCCCCACACCCACTGCCATCTGCCCGCTTGCTTCCCTATTTAAAAATAGATACAAGAAAGGTAATTGCAAGGCTGCAGTGCAACTATTTTTCTCTGGCTGGACTCTTCTTCTCCCCCCCCCCCAACTCTCCTTTCAAACTGTCTATAAAGCATTATCAGTGAATAGATGATTTGCTTTCAGTTCCAGCAGGTACACTCCAGGCTCACTGCAAGGCTTTTCATCTTAAAACTGTCTGTGACACACTATTGCTATGTTACCATCTGCTTGACTGACAAATTCTACTTAAACAGCTTTATTGAGCGCGCGCGTGTGTGTGTGCGCACACACACACACACCACTCCAAAACCTGAGCACAGAACTTAAACTCCAATTCCTGGAGGCTGTTTAAAATAGATTAGGACCTAACGCAAACACAGTAATATGCACATTATAGAATATTAATTAATGAGAGGTTACCCTAAAATATACAGTGTGTGGTGCAGGGGCGGGGTGGGGGGGAGAGATACAACAAAAGGTGAATAGCAATAATGCTCTGTTTTTAAGAACAACACACACACCATGTATATTTCAGTCTCATGATGTGAACTGGAGGAGAGCTATAAAAGGGAGAGAGAAAATTGTTATTCAGGGTCGGTTGGAAGCTGATGCCAGTGTATTTCATAGAGTAAAGAGCAAAGGTCCTTTACTGCCCTCACCTGGAATAAATGAAAGCAGCAAAAGAAAGTCAGTCAGATTAAAAAGGGCAACTATCAACCACCAATATGTCCACATCTTTGGAAACAAGTGCTCTTACGCTAACAGATAGCAATAACACTCATCTATATCACAACTAACGCTGGACAGAATTTCATAAATGTTCAAGGTTGATTCAAGTGGTGTTGCCACAGTCCTTAGCTCTGTGGGTACCATTTTTCTGTGACCAGAATGTTGTTGCTTCATGTAAATGATTAAACATGGGCAGGGTGTTTTCCACAAGTCAGTGTCATTCACATGAAGACTTGAAGCAAACAAAGGAGTACATTACAGAAAAGTGGTTCCCCATCTGAGGGGTACCCAAGACAACCATTCTTGGTTGTCTTATGGACTTTTCCTCTCATGTCACCACATACCAGAATCCATACAGAACCCAATAAAATGAGCCCACTAAAATCCATACAAAAGAACTCTCAAAAAACTGGATTGCTAAAAGTCTGATGATTGTGGAGCCAGTTGTGATTCTTTCCTGATCCTACACATTAACTAAAGATATCATAATGCAAGCAGCATCTTGTATCACAGCACCTGAAGTATGATCCAATAACTCAGAAGCTAGGAAATTCCTACATGTCCCTCACTACCAGTTTTTGTGAGTGCAGCTTTATGACAGTCTCTGCAATTCCAGTGGTCCAAAATGCTTCATAAGATGCAACCCAAGGGAGACAAGGGGACTCTATTCTCCCTTCACTAGACTGATGCAATAGCTCTCAGTCTATCTCTGAAACAAATGTTGAAGGAGATTCTAAAGCAAACTGACTCTTAGTCCAGATTAGTTTGCAAAAATTCTAAATCAATTTTTACCAGCATTACCATTTGTGAATGCTGATGTGAACCCTGGATTAATAATTCCAGAATACAAAAAATGTATATTAAAAAGATAAGCAGCCAGAAGCCTGAGATTAGTGGAATGTTACCAGAAAGCCAAGCTCCTGCTCCTGAAGTGTAGCTATATGAACCGCTGTTGTCTAACAATAAATAGACTTGTGGCACCTTAAAGACTAAGCATAAATGGATTGTAGCATAAGTTTTTGTGAACTAACATTCACTTCATCAGATCCATCAAATGGTATCCTTAGTTGTTAGGTGCATATACAAATACAATATTGTTACGGTTCCTGTTGCCCCACTTCTGGGAGTGGTGAGAACTTTGGAAGCAGTAACTGTGAACTGACAGTAGCTGACATTATGCGTAGTGAAACCTGGGACTGCAGCTCCAGGGCTGATGTGAATTCCTTAAAACAGTGCATGCAGGGACACTTCCAGTGTCTTCAGGCTCCTGTCAAACTGATATGGCTAACACAGCCCTTTCCAGTTCCTGCTTTGTGTCTCAGGGTTGGTAGGAGGACCAGATCAATGATACTGATCAAATTCTCACACTTTGAAGCCAAGTCATGGACACAATGAAGGGTCATGAGGAGAGAGAAATAAGGGGTTAAGGCTGACTGCCTTTAGCAAAGGAGATTCTGAGGAGACAGGGCTTGCCCCATGCCCAGCCACAAGGAAGACTGAAGGCAATCTGTTTAAGGATCCAGAACTGGGAGAAGAGGGGATCATGCCCCTAAGAGCCCAGGGTTTGGTGGGTGATGGGAAGTCCAAGTAAAGCAGCTGGGTAGGTGACTGGAAAGCAAGTGGAGGAGAACTTGGTTCGAATCTGACAGGACGCAGCATAGGACCCATTTGAAGCCTTATGTGGTAGCGGTGTGTGCAGCAAAAAAGAGATGTTGGTCTGCACGCATTGCATCCACAGGTTGCAATGCGCGCATTACAGAACCATCAGCAGAACTATACCGGGTTGTGAAGAGTTTGATTTCTGCTCCTTCTGCTTTAATACAGTCCTGGAAACATTCTGCTGTGACACTTTTAATGGGTTCTTTGCAGACAAAATCTCCTGTATTCGGGCCAACATGGACTCCACTTCTTTTGTAGGGTCTATGAAGGAGGTGTCCAGCAATCCCTCTTGCAGTATTAGATTGGATGAGTTTCAATCTGTAACTCCTGAGGATGGGGACAAGCTGCTCGGGGCAGTGCAGCCTGCCACTGATTCTCTGGATCCTTGCCCGACTTGGCTGCTTCTATATAGTAGGGAGATTGTTGGAAGTGGCCTAGTTAATATCATAAATGAATTGCTGAGGGAGGATAGGTTGCCTCCTTGTTTGAAGGAGGCAATAGTTCTACCACTTCTTAAGAAGCCTTCCCTGGATCCCTCAGTGATGGATAGTTATAGGCCAATCTCCAATGACCCTTGGTTGGGCAAGGTGATTGAGAGGGTAGTGGCTAACCAGGTTCAGGAGTTTTTGCAGGAAACCGATTATCTAGACCGATTATTTCAAACTAGCTTTAGAGCTGGCTATGGGGTTGAGACAGCCTTGGTAAGCCTGATGGATGACCTTTACCAGGGAATTGACAGAAGGAGTGTGACTCTGCTGGTTCTTTTGGATCTCTGGAGGCATTCAATACCATTGACCATGGTATCCTCCTGGATCGCCTGGGAGAGTTAGGGATAGGGAGCACTGCTTTGAAGTGGTTCTGCTCCTATCTCTCGAGTAGATTCCAGATGGTGGAGCTTGGTGACAGTTGCTCCTCAAATGGGAGCTGTTATATGGAGTCCCTCAAGGCTCCATTCTGTCACCAATGCTTTTTAATATCTACATGAAACCACTGGGTCAGGTCATCAGGAGATTTGGTGCTGGGTGTTATCAGTATGCTGATAACAGCATACTGATAAATAGTAAATAGAAGTAGATAAATCTACTTCTCCTTTTCATCTTCATCATCAGGAAATGGCATTCATTCCCTAAATGCCTGACTACAAGCAGTAATGGGCTGGATGAGGGATAACAAATTGAAACTGAATCCAAAAAGATGGAGTGCTCATTGTAGGGGTTCAGAATCTTAAGGATGAGTTAGATCTTCCTGTGCTAGATGGGGTTGCACTCCCCTGGAAGGAGCTGGTACGCATCTTGAGAGTACTCCTGGACACAGGCCTCACCCTTGTTTCTCAGGTGGAGGCTATGGCCAGGAGGGCTTTCTATCAGCTTCGGCTGATTTGACAGCTGCATCCATTCCTTGAAGAGAACAACCTCAAAACAGTGATGCATCAGCTAGTAACATCCAAGCTTGACTATTGCAATGCACTCTACGTGGGGCTGCCTTAGTGCGTAGTTCAGAAACTTCAGTTAGTTCAAAATGCAGCAGCCAGTTAGTTCAAATGCGGTCACTTTCAGTTAGTTCAAAATGCAGTCACTGAGGTAACCCAAAGAGACTATATTATGCCTGTTTTGAAACAGTTGCACTGGCTGCCAATATGCTTCCAGGCAAAATACAAAGTGCTAGTTATTACCTTTAAAGCCCTGAACAGCTTAGGTCTGAGTTATCTTAGAGAGCGCCTTCTTCTGCACTATCCTCACCACACATTAAAGTCATCTGACGAGTCCGTCTTCAGTTAACACCAACACGTCTGGTGGTGACTCAGAGGTGGGCCTTCTCTGTAGCTGTTCCTGGGCTGTGGAATGCACTCCCGGCAGAAATCCATAATCTGAGTTCATTATTGGCCTTCAGGAGATCCCTTAAGACCTATCTGTTTGGCCTGGCCTTCCAGGGTTTTAAAACTGTTTTTAAACCATAAAGGTTTAGCCTGGTTTTCCAGGGTTTTACTAACTGTTTTAATATTGGTTTTATGAGGTTTTTACAGGTTTTGATTTTAATAGTTAAGTGATTTTAGCTTGTTTTAATGTAAACCACCCTGAGCCATTTTTGGAAGGGCAGAATAGAAATCAAATACATAAATAAATAAATGTTTAAAAATGTAAACCTGGCTCAATAAATCTGTTTAGCCCCAGCCTTGTTGTCTCCCATTTTCCATGGAATTGGGGGGCCAACCAGGGCCTGTTCAACCAGGGCCTGTTCAGTTTCCTACCTGGAGTGGGGGAGGATGGTGTTGCAATACACTTAAATCATTTCTGAAAGATGGCTTTCCTGCCTTTAAAAATCAGATTTGTGCATCACGTGTTTGGTAGAGGTAGTTCAAACACAAAATGAGATAGAACCTTTCAATTACTTCTCACTGCTCCACGTATGCAGTTTTCAGTTCAGTGAATTAGCCTTGACCCTGAGGTATTCTTGGATGGGAAGTGAAAAGAAACAGTTTTATCTTGACTGATACTTACACTTATCACTAAAGTCTTTTGAAATGTTTGAGTTCTCTGGGTAGACTATTAATCTTTGAATAAGAATCTGTATTATTGTGGAGGTTAAACTTCTGAAGAATCAGCATGCAATGAAATGCTTCTTTTCCTCTCCCATCAACAGAAAAGATATTTCTTAAAAGATTCTGATGTACTGTTTCAAAGTCTTAAACTCTGAGATACATAAGTAACTCTGAAGTTTAAACAGTGAAAATCAAGAGGGATGTGTATGAATCGAAAATTGTGATTCATTGTGTGTTCGAATCAAAATCTGCTGCTTTGATTCTAACACAAATGCACTTTGCTCAAAACAAGGTCAATTCAATTTGGACTTGATTAGATTCTAATCAAATCCGAAACTATCCGACCTGTACTGGGGGGCTTATTTAGCATGTAAAAAAAAAAACAAAGAGGCACCCTGAAATTACCTGTGATATGCAAAGCCTGCGGCGGGGTGGGGGGTGGGGTCGGCAACCCAACCTGCCATCCCCTTTTCCCAAAGAAGAGATATGGAGGTGTCTTGCAGAGCTGGGAGTGACTCCAGGAGGGAGTGACCAGACTGCCCAGTACCTGCCACCTCCCTGCAGCTGCCAGACGCTTCAAGAAGATCAAGAAGTGCGTGGAGGTGCTTTTGAACCACTCCTGGTGGGATTGGTTAAGATTGCAGAGCTGGCAGCAGCAGGGAGGTGGCGACCAGACCAGCCATCCTGACATATACTGACCTCTGTTAGCCACTGTGTCGTTCTCCAAATTTTCTGGCAGACTTTGGTTAGAGCATCGACTGATTCTTCTTCAGTTGCCTGCCATATTTTTTAAAAACCACGATAAACAATTAAAAAAACAACGAAAGCAGATAGTTAAAATTAAAACAAATTTAAATCTCAGCTAAAAGCCTGACTGAACAGGTGGGTCTTCAATGCTCTTCTAAAGGCCTACAGAGATGGTGCAGTTCTAACTTTGACAGGGAGTGTGTTCCACAGCCCCAGGGCAACTACAGAAAAGGCTAGCTTGTGAGTCACCACCAGACAAACTGCAGATGAACCTTCTCCAATGACCTTAATTCGTGGCAGGGTTCATGACGAAGACGGCTATCTACCCACCTACCTACCTAGGCTACCCATCTGCCTGCTGCGCTGGCCTACTGGTGCTTGTTCTGGGGTAGAGAAGAAAGTGAATGAGGCTTCTTTAAACAACGCAGGCCATTTTCTAAACAGGATTATATTGTCTTTCACTATGCTGTAAAGTTTCAGTCTGGGAGATGGGGGAGTTGGAAATATTATCTATTTGTTTAGAATATTCCTATACCGCCCCAAATTCATGCTTCTGAACAGTTTAAAATAAAAAATAAAATAACATCCATGTCAGGGGTTCACTGCTGGCCTGCCAGACGCAGAGGGAGACGGAGATGATCTCAACCTACCTGACTGAGTGGCACCACCCCTCCTGTGCTCAGCTCAAGGTGACGCTTCCCTCCCTGCAGCCAGGGAGAACTGCACCTGGCCCTCTGCTAGCTGTGAGACTATGCTAGCCCCAAACAGCATAGTCTCGTGAGAACCGGGGCAACTCTCATGAGACCAGCTCTCATGAAGATCCAAGTCTTGTGAGATGCAGCGGTCTTGCAAGACTTGCCCCACATGTCAGTGGCTATATAAAGTCAGCCCAGCTGAACATGAGAGGCCAGTAGAGGAGGAGGGCTGAACCAGGAAGGAGCCCAGTGACTCCTAAGCAGGGAAGGCAGGGCAGTGAGTCACAGGCCCATCTGTGAAGGCAACAGATTGGACCTGAACAGCATTAAGGGACCACACCTTTGCCAGGTCCAAAGCTCTGAGGCCCAAACAAGGGCCGGCCCTCAATGGCCCCTGCCACGGCCCTCTCATAATCCATTAAAACAAACATTAAAATAACTTAAAACAATGACAGATTTGACAAATATAATTACAAGTATGGGTGAATAAATGAGGCTGTTCTCACGAGCAGCCAAGCCTGGGCTTGGCTACCTATGAGAACCTCCAGGATCCACGTGGATCCCAGTGGCCCTGTGGAGCTAAACCCAGCACCAAAGTCTTAGACAAGGTTAAGGGTGCAGATGCACCCTTAACCTGGCTCCCAAGATCATGGGTCAGCACGAGCTGCTTGTAGCTCACGCTGACACAGAAGCTCGGTGTGCTGTGGGATTGTTGAAGAACAGGACAAGTCCTGGCCTCTGTATACCCTGGTTGGTAGGAGCAGCATGGATAGTAATCCATGCTGCTCCCAGCAGCACTGGTCATGCAGGTGCATGGCTTGCACTGCACAGAGGCTTAGAGTAGTCATTGGGGGAAGGTAGATTGAACCCTGTCTTCTACACTCTGCCCGCCCACCACCCCCCCCCCCCCCCCCGCCGCCTGCCCAATTGGATGAATAGCCAATGTGTCTTAACAGCCCTTTAAAAAGCTGTTAGAGATGGGGAGGCTCTTATTTCTGCAGCGAGTGTATTCCAAAGCCTCGGGGTGGCAACAGAGAGGGCCCATCCCTGAGGAGCCACCAGATTTGCTGGTGGCAACCACAGACAGACCTGCCCTGCTGATCTCAATAGGCAGTGGGCCTCATAATGGTAACAGGGGGAGCAGGGCCATTCCATCTGCCTTGCTGGGACTCACCATCTAGCCCCTCTGCCTCCTGTGGACATTCCAGCTCAGACGGAGTGCAGCCTGCTTGTTGGCTGCCAAGTTCCAGCTGGCTGGTTGCCAGCCTCCCAGACTGCTGAGTTGTTCCACCTGCTGCCTGTCCTGGGAGCTGCTCGTGAGAGGAGTGGCTTCTGGGGCTTGCAAGCTTAAAAGCAAGGAGACTTGCCAAAGGCCAAAGGGGGCCAGCCTTTGGGGCTGGGCCTTCGAGGGTGGGACTAAGGGCTGGGGGTTTGGGCCAGGCCTTTTGCAGACATGTGTTTGGGCTCTCTTGAGTGGGATGGTTTTAGAGGGGGTGCCTGGCAGTTCGGGGGCAGCTATTACTGTAGTGGTGAGGAATAGAAGAATTGGCGCTGGCAGAGCAGCTGGCCGTTACAGGGGAAGGGAAATCAGTAATTTAGTAACTGTTCCCACTTCCAACTGCTCTGTCAACGCTTCGGCCTTGGGGAGCAGCTCCAATGACCCACAGAATCTGGCCTTGCTCCTCTGCAATGCCAGGTCAGTTCAGAATAAGACCAAAATTGTCCACGATTTGATTGTGGATGAGGAAGCTGACCTGGCATGTATAACTGAGACCTGGTTGGGGGAGGCGAGTGGTCCAGTGTGGGCTCAGCTTCTCCCACAAGGTTACTCTGCTGAGGAGCAGGCCAGGGGAAGTGGGTGTGTTTGGAGTGGCTGTGGTCCATAAGAATACAATTTCCCTTACCAGGGCCCCTGTGAGACAGTTGACTTATATTGAGTGCATATTTTTGAGGCTGGAAACGAGAGATAGATTGGGGATTCTGTTGGTGTACGATCCACCCTGCTGCCCAACTGACTCCCTAACTGAGCTGACAGAGCTGGTCGTGGAGTTGGTGTTGGAGTCTCCTAGACTTTTGGTGCTGGGGGACTTCAATATCCACTTTGGGGCTGGCTTGTCTGATGCAGCTCAGGAGTTCATAGCAGCCATGACAACTATGGGCCTATCCCAGTTAGTTTCTGAACCAACTCATGTTGCCAGCCACACACTCGATTTGGTCTTTTGTTCGGATCAGGGGGGTGTTCCGTGGGTGGGGGGTCCAGTGGTTTCCCCATTGTCGTGGACAGACCACTACCTGGTTAAGGTTGGTCTCACAGCCGCAATCCACCCCTGCAGAGATGGTGGACCTATTAGGATGGTCCATACAAAAAGGCTGTTGGGCCAAGTGGGATTTCAAAAGGCCTTGGAGGATTTTGACGTTGGTGCAGCCAGTGATTTTGTCGATGCCCTGGTGGGAACCTGGATCAGGGAACTCAACAGGGCAGTAGGCACGATTGCTCCTAAGCATCCCTTCCGACCTGTTGCAAAAATGGCCCCTTGGTATACTGATGAGTTGTGGGGGCTGAAGCAGTTGGGTAGATGACTAGAGCGCAAGTGGAGGAGAACTCGGTTCGAATCTGACAGGGTTCAGCATGTGACCCATTTGAAGGCTTATGCAGTGGCAGTGCGTGCAGCGAAAAAGATATTTTGGTCTGCGCGCATTGCAGCTGCAGGTTCACGATCGGCAGAGCTATCCCAGGTTGTGAGGAGTTTAGTTTCTGCTCCTTTTACTTCCAATCAGACCCCGGAGTTGCTCTGCTGTGATGCCTTTAATGGGTTCTTTGCAAATAAGATCTCCTGTATTTGGGCCGACCTGGACTCAACTATTTCTGCAAGGTCTATGGAGGAGGTGTCCAGCGATCCCTCTTGCGGTATTAGATTGGATCAGTTTCAATCTGTGACTCCTGAGGATGTGGACACGCTGCTTGGGGCGGTACGGCCTACCCCCTGCTCTCTGGATCCTTGCCCGACTTGGCTGCTGCTATCTAGCAGGGAGATTGTTGGAGGTAGCCTAGTTAATATCATAAATACATCACTGAGGGAGAATAGGGTGCCCCCCTGATTGAAGGAGGCAATGGTTAGACCTCTCTTAAAGAAGCCTTCCCTGGACCCCTTGGCAATGGATAATTACAGGCCAATCTCCAATCTCCCTTGGTTGGGCAAGGTGATTGAGAGGGTGGTGGCTGACCAGCTCCAGGCAGTCTTGGAGGAAACTGATTATCAAGGCCCATTTCAAACTGGCTTTAGAGCTGGCTATGGGGTTGAGACAGCCTTGGTCAGCCTGATATTATTTTTTATTTTTATTTTTACATTTTATATCCTGTTCTTCCTCCAAGGAGCCCAGAGCAGTGTACTACATACGTTTTTCCTCACAACAACAACCCTGTGAAGTAGGTTAGGCTGAGAGAGCGTGACTGGCCGAGAGTCACCCAGCTAGTTTAATGGCTGAATGGGGATTTGAACTCAGGTCTCCCTGGTCCTAGTCCGGCACTCAAGCCACTACACCACGCTGGCTCCAGCATGATAGATGACCTTTACTGGGGAATCAACAGAGGGAGTGTGACTCTGCTGGTTCTTCTGGATCTCTCGGCGGCGTTCAATACCATCGACCATGGTATCCTCCTGGATCGCCTGGGGGAATTGGGGATAGGGAGCACTGCCTTGCAGTGGTTCAGTTCCTATCTCTCGGGTAGATTCCAGATGGTGGAGCTTGGTGACAGTTGCTCCTCAAAACAGGAGCTGTTATATGGAGTCCCTCAGGGCTCCATTCTGTCACTAATGCTTTTTAACATCTACATGAAACTGCTGGGTGAGGTCATCAGGAAGTTTGGTGCTGGATGTTATCAGTATTTTGATGACACCCAAATCTACTTCTCCTTTTCATCTTCAGGAAATGGCACTCATTCTATAAATGCCTGCCTACAGGCAGTAATGGGCTGGATGAGGGAGAACAAACTGAAGCTGAATCCAAGCAAGATGGAGGTGCTCATTGTGGGGGCTCAGAATCTGAGGGGTGAGTTAGATCTTCCTGTGCTGGATGGGGTTACACTCCCCCAGAAAGATCAGGTGCGCAGCTTGGGAGTACTCTTGGACCCAGGCCTCACCCTGGTATCTCAGGTGGAGGCCATGGCCAGGAGTGCTTTTAATCAGCTTCGGCTGATTCAACAGCTGCACCCATTTCTTGAACAGAATGACCTCAAAACAGTGGTGCATCAGCTGGTAACCTCCCGGCTTGACTGTTGCGATGCGCTCTACGTGGGGCTGCCGTTGTAAGTAGTCCAGAAACTTCAGCTAGTTCAGAATGCGGCAGCCAGATTGGTCTCTGGGGCAACCTAGAGAGACCATATTATGCCTGTCTTGAAACAATTACACTGGCTGCCCATATGTTTCCGGGCAAAATACAAAGTGCTGGTTATTACCTTTAAAGCCCTGAACGGCTTGGGTCCGAGATATCTTAGAGAGCGCCTTCTTTTACATGATCCCCACCACACGTTAAGGTCATCCAAGGAGGTCCATCTCCAGTTACCACCAGTTCGTTTGGTGGCGATTCAGAGGCGGGCCTTCTTTGTGGCTGCTCCCGGGCTGTAGAATGCATTCCCAACAGAAATTCGTAATCTTAATTCCTTACTGACCTTCAAGAGAGCCCTTAAAACCCATCTGTTTAGCCTAGCCTCTCAGGGTTTTTAATTAGTTGTAATCATTTTAATGCTAACCTGGTTTTCAGGGTTTTAATTGTTATGATAGTTTAATTGTTTTTTAAGATGTTTTAATTGGTGTTAATATTTATATCTCTGTTTTAATTGTTATTGGTTTTAATGGTTTCTCTTTTTAACTGTAAACCTCCCTGAGCCATTCCAGCAGGGCAGTATAAAAATTGAATAAATTGAATGAATGAATGAATGAATGAATGAATAAATAAATAATGGAAAAGGTTTTCTTTTAAATACCCTGGGTCTAAGCTGTTTAGGGCTTTATAGGTTATAATGACCACTTTGTATTTTGCCCAGAAACGTATTGGTAACCACTGTAGTTCTTTTAATATAGGTGTAATGTGGTTTCTTCAAGATGACCGGGATGCCAATCTGGCTGCATTTTGCACCACTTGCAGTTTTTGGACGACAGATAAAGGCAGCCCCATGTGGAGCACATTGCCATAACCAAGTCTGGAGGTTACCAGCATATGCACTACTGTTCTGAGGTCATTTATTTCAAGAAATGGATGCAGCTGGCATATCAGCCAAAACTGATAGAAAGCACTTCTAGCCACTGCCTCACCTGATACACCAGAGAGAGCTTTGGATCTAGAAGCACTCCCAGACTGAATACTTGTTCCTTCTGGGCAAGTGTAAACCCATTTGGGACAGGCAGATCAAAGTTTTCCCCCAAGTTCCAACCCTGCACAATAAGTAAAGGTAATGTGTGCCATTGAGTCAGTGTCAACTCCTGGCAACCACAGGACCCTGTGTTTGTCTTTGGTAGACTACAGGAGGGGTTTGCCATTGCCTCCTCCCGTGGAGTATGAGATGATGTCTTTCAGCATCTTCCTATATCGCTGCTGCCTGATATAGGTGTTTCCCATAGTCTGGGAAACATATTAGTGGGGATTTGAATCAGCTACCTCTGGCTTGCTAGCCAAGTCATTTTCCCACTGCTCCATTAGCTCCATCTTATTTGGATTCAGTCTTCAGGCTGTTATCACTCTTCCAGTCCATTACCGCCTCCAGGCAGGCATTTCAGGAGGTTATGCTTTCTCCTTATGACGTTGATATGGAGAACAGATTTGGGTGTCATCGTCATACTGATAATACCCTGCACTATATTTCCTTATAATTTCTCCCAGTGGTTTCATGTAGTTGTTAAAAAGCATTGTAGACAGTATGGAGCCTTGTTTGAAGAGCTACTGTCTCCAAGTGGCATCACTGAATCTGTTTGAGAGGTAAGAGCAGAACCACTGCAAAACAGTGCCTCCCACTACCAACATTCTCAGGCCATCCTGAAAGATACCATGGTTGATAGTATCGAAATCCACCAAGAAATCCAGAAAGACCAACAGAGTCAATTCCCAGCAGGAGATCATTCATCAGGCTGCCTAAGACAGTGTCCAGCCCATTGCCCACTAAAAAAAGAGTTTGAAACGGGTCTAGATAATCTGTTCCATCCTAAATTGTCTGGGCCTGAGAGGCCACCAACTTCTCAATTACCTTCCATGGAAAGTTGGAGACAGACCTACAAATCGCTTTGTTTTTGAAGAGGGGGAAGTGGCCACTACCCCTTGGAGTCACCCTTATGTTTGTACTAGTTCACCTTTAACTGACTTGGATTGCCCAACTGTAATACAGTACAGGTTTTCTTACCTATACCCAAGCCTTATGTCTCAATACAATCTATGTTTACTTGGAAGGAAAGAGCATTGGTTTAAAGAACCTAATTTTGATATTTCAAAAGTGCTTAGAATGACAAATTCTGAGGTGTAAAGGATAGAGCTTACGAAGGCTAGGTTGGTTTTATCAGCCAAATAGGAACATAGGAAGCTGTTTTAAACAAAGTCAGACCATTGGTCCATCTAGTGTTGCCAATAGCAGTACTTTGGGGGTTGCACAAAAAGGCACCTCTCTCCTTGATTTAGTACAAGCACCCAACTAATTGCCTTCAGTAATGTTGCAGCCCAAGCAGCCCCGGCCATTTGGCACATTCAGGTCATTAGCATAGGCAGAGTTTGGCAACATGCCTCTACATCAAAGACTAAAAGACTAAAAAAAGGTATTACTGACTGCTTCCCTTTCGAGTAAAGCTGGCTGGTAGACCCTCAAAAAGGAAAATGCTTTGGACGGGAATACTGCCATCCAGCAATAAGACATAATTGAACAACAGAGATGAGCAAATATGCAGCCATTTCCCCCTCATTAGAGTAAAAGAAATTACTGGCATAGATAAGTGGGAGAGCTCAATTGTCAACGACAGACTTGCATCTTTGCACCTGGGATGCTCAGTTTTGAGGACATTGAACAAACATAGACATAACCACCCACACAGAGCTTGAACTTGTCTTTATCTCCTTTGCCATCAAAGGCACACCTGTACTGATTAAATGCACTTTAGTCACTTTTGTCATGCAACAATCACCCTACCCTACAGGGAGGAATAGCCTCTTGATTGACTCAAACTCTGCCCCAGGGCATGATTTTGGGTATATCTACCCTGATGAGGCCACATAGAACCAGAATCTGTTATCCAACAGACTCTCACAAGGTGAGTTGTGGCTGCTGCCCCTTGGCTTTCCCCCCTTTTCTTGCCCTTCTACTCATCTGACTCAGTTAGTGTTGGGGTACATATCCCCACAAAATGCCAGATCGAACTTCGTTCACCGAACACACAATAGGAACGATAGGTAACACTTCCACTTCAGATGAAAATGAAGAGACAAAAGTCCCACGGTGCTGTAAACAGGTTTATTTGAGCCCAACACGTGTCGGCCAAAGCCTTCTTCAGGGGCAAAATATTATCTAATATAATGCTGTTACAAAAATACTTCTTCAAAAACAGGTAACAATATCTTAAAGTAGTCAAAGCTAATGAAGCACATTTGCTGATATCTTCATTAGCTTTATTATGTGCTTCATTAGATTTGGCTACTCTAAGATATTGTTACCTGTTTTTGAAGAAGTGTTTTTGTAACAGGATTACACTGGATAATAGTTTGCCCCTGAAGAAGGCTTCAGCCAACACACGTTGGGCTCAGATAAACCTGTTTACAGCACCGTGGGACTTTTGTCTCTTCATTTGCATCTGTATTTGGTGCTTCCCATTTTTCTTCATCTAACACTCCACTTCAGCTGCCAATCTCCAGTCTCCATTTCATCTTTCTCTCTCTCCCTGTCTTTCCCTGCCAGGCACTTCCCTTAAAGATTTCTAACTAAGCTCTCATTTACTGTCTGTAAAGTGCCAGTAATTTCTTAAAGACTGATAACCAATTTCCCTTTTTTTCCTTTCTGTAACTCCCCAGGTCTACCTTAATAAAGTGTTGAAACTGTAATCCAATCTCTCACATCCTTGAAACATTTGCACTACACCTTACTTGTGTGAATTTAATGCTGTGCAGGATTGCACCCCAGTTTGAGTTAATTTTTCCAGTTAGCAAAAAACCATAGCTGAAGCACATAGCCCACGCTTCCATGCAGTTCTAGTAACACTAGCTCAGTGTTGTCTACAGTGACTGGAAGCAGCTCTCTATGGTTTCAGGCAGGAATCCCTCCCAGCCTGTCCAGTGTTCCCTCTAACAGGGATCCCCAGATGTTGTTGATGACAACTCCCATAATCCCCAAGCAAAAGCCATTGCAGCTGGGGATTCTGGGAGTTGTAGTCAACAAGAGCTGGGAATCCCTGTTAGAGGGAACACTGAACCCTACCTTGTATGTGGAGCTGCCTTTGAAAACACTCCAGAAACTGCAGTTGGTACAAAAATAGGACTGCATGATTATTAACTGGAGCTGGGTATTTTGAACATATCATGCCAGTGCTTCATCAGCTACACTGGCTCCCAGTCCGTTTCTAGACCCAATTCAGTTTTAACCTTTAAAGCCTTAAATGACTCAGGACCAGGTTACCTGAGAGATCACCTTGCTCCATATGTCCCTACTTGGAACTTAATATTTTCTTCAGCGTCCCTGCTCCAAGTGCCCCTGCCAAATGAGGTGAGGCAGGGGGCTACTAGAGAGAGTGCCCTTTTGGTGGTGGCAGCTTGTTTATTGAATAGCCTCCCCAGTGAGGCTTGCCTTGTGCCGTCACTTTGTTCTTTTAAATGCTAAAAAAGAGAAAACTTTTCTCTTCACTCAGACTTTTAAAAATTGTTTTTAAGGTTTTTTAAGTTTTAAGAATGTTTTGTATTGTAATTTATGTTTTTGTTTTTGTTGTGTTTTATGTGTTTTTATTGTTGTCATAAATCTGTTAGCTTGGCTAACCCAACAGGATTTACAACCCCCTTCAGCACTCCGGCTGTGAGATAACAGAAAGCAGCAGCGAAACTGCAAGAAGGAAAAGAAAAGGCTCACAAAGAAAATAGTAAATGAATTAAGTCCCCTGAACTGAACTAGGTACCCCCCTCTAACAATAACTGAGTAATAAGTAAAAAGAAAACACAAAGCAAAGAATGAACATAAACAAGGCAAACTGAAACTCGGAAAAGTTTGGAATTCAAATAGCACACTGTCTGCAGTCAGCAAAAGTTGCAAACAGCATCTGAGCAATTGAGAGACTGCTAAATATATATGGCTCAAGAGAACCAGCAGCCAATCAGGCTTCCCTGAGTCAGCACTTCAGCTTCCTCTCTTGTGATCTCCTGCACCTGCATGACTCCCACTGAGCTTGTCTCTTGAGACATCTTCTCAAGACAGGTGAAATCCCAGGCTCCTCCCCATCAGAAATAATGTCTGGCAGCTGTTGCGAATCCTCAGCTGCAGAGTCTGGTCTCCCTGCCAAATCCTGTTGCTGTGCTTCTGAGCTCTCACTGCAGGAGAATCCTCCTGCTCTGACTCTTCTGAGTCAGAAGTTTGAGCCATGACAATTGTATGCTTTAAAATAATGTGTTGTGAGCCATTCAAGGAACAATTTGTTATGGGGCAGCTAACTAATAAGGTTGTTTATTTTATTATAATTATTACTTTTACTACTAGTAGTACCAACTCAAGATGCCAGGGAGTGAACCTGGGACCTTTTGCATACAAGCATGCAGATTATCTTGAACTGAGCTATGGCTCTATCCCCAAATATATTACACTGCTCACATGTAGTCACCATCCAAATGCAAATCAAGGTAGATCCTGCTTAGGAAAGGGAACAATTCATGCTCACTACCATAAGACCAGCATAAGTATTTCCCAATGAGTACATATTATTAGCATGATATCTAGAGTGGGAGGGAGTTGATTTTGCCTAGGATGATTTTGGCAGTAGTTATCCACAGTAACATGAAACAATTAACAAGCAATCAATGTAATGAATTTGACATATACTGACTATGATTGCTAAGGACCAGCCAGTTTGAAGTTACTCATTTCCACTTTTGAAAAGTGTGTTCCATTTGGAGAGACAGTCAGCAAACCAGTTAGTCCTGCTGGTCCTATCATTTCTGTCACCTAGACAACAAAATCCTAGCTTCCCTTGATTTCCATCCAGTCTAATTAATGGCTGCCCAATTATCTTTAAGCACTCATAAATACTCTGAAGGGACCTGATCAAACTACCCCAGGGAAGTATAAATTAGAAATTCTGTCCTTCCCAGACTAACTAGTAGCTTAATTTAGACTGCTTAATTTGAATCACCCCTCATTAGCATGGAAAATAGGAATATCCTAGAAAAAGCTCCCATTCCAACTGCAGTCTCTATAACTTATAATTGCAGTCTCTATAATATACTGACTGCTCCATGTCACAAAGACAGCATGATGGGCTGTCTGGAACCCTTCTGAGGAGGGTGCTCCCGCAACCAGCCTTCCACCATCTGCTGTAGGTGGAAATCCTGGGTAGAATCCTCCAGGCTCTGAGCCTTGTATCAAGCCAAGGCTGCCAAATTCCTGGCCAATGTATTGGAGGAAAGGCCAGTGGAACACAAGTGCACCCGATATTGCACAAGATGTTCCACCACTGTAGGCCAAACACCTATCAGCCCCTCTCTCTGAAGGACTGGAAGGCCCTAATTGTCCTGCTGTATGTAGCCCTGGTACTTGAAGCAAGCGATGCCACACAGCTCACTGGGCTTCTATTCACCAAGACTCCATAACCACGGCGGCATTCTATCTGGGTCCTGCCTCACTCCTAGGGCCAGCATGCAAAAACGCTCCTCCTGTAAACGAGAGAGTGCATCCACTATACCATTCCGCAACCCAGGGACGTGTCTAGCAATGAAGAGTCTATTCGGCTTCAGACATTGCAAAACAAATGACCGAACTAAAACCCTAAACCTAGGAGACTTGGAGGTCTGTGTGTTGATGACCTGAACAGTGACCTGATTATCACACCACAACCTAATTGTGGAATTGGCAAAGACAGAGACCCATATGTGCACTGCTACCACAATGGGGGGAAAACTCCAGAAAGGTAAGGTCCCTAGTGAGACCTTTACCCACTCCACAGGCCACTGCTCAGTGCACCAATGCCCCCTAAAATAAAGTCCAAAACTGATGCTTCCTGATGTGTCTGAGTGAACCTGAAGTTTGGCCTTCAAGAGACACTTGGAACACCAGAAGGAGACCCCATTAAAGATGTCCAAGAAACCCTCTCACACCCAGAGGTCCTACCTCATCTGAGCTGAAACCCCAAGCCTATGGTGCAGGGCCCTAAACCCTACAGTGGCATTGCAGAGGCACCACAAATATGCCCTGCCAGACACAATCACTCAGCAGGAGAAGTTAAGGTGTCCAAAGAAACCCTGAAGCTGTCTAAGGGAAACTTTCACTGCTGATAAGCAGTTTTTTTAATCAATGTCATCAGCACCTGCAATTTGTCACCCAGCAGCCTGGCATAACCTGCCACAGAATCTATGTCAATGCCAAGAAAAGTAAACCACACCATTGGACCTTCTGTTTTGACTTTTGGCAAAGGCACCCCAAGTTCCTAACACAGCTCCATGAAGAAACTGATCAGGAACAAACATTGCCCTGAGGCAGATGGTCCAACCACCAAAAAATCATCAAGTTAATGTGCCATGGTGCACAGGCCCATCCAAGCCAACTGTGAATGCCTCAAAAGTCATGCAGGAAACCAAATAGTCCATGGGCAAAGCACAGTCTATGTAATAGCTCCCTTGAAAATTAAATCCCAGCAGCCCAAAATCTTCAGGGTGTACTGGCAAGAGGTGAAAGACTGATTCAATGTCACATTTTGCCAAGAGCGCACCAGCCCCGCAGCCACACTAGGGAGGTGCACAAAACTGGCTTGACCTGTTTGGTTTGAATTCAAACCAGCTTCAAACTAGGGTGAGTATTTTTGGTTTTGGTTTTGCTCGAATCCCTCCTGGTTCAGTTTGAATTCAAACCCAATTCGAACCAGTTCTTCATAGGGTATAATGGGGACTCAAACTGGCCCATTATTCCCTATTAAGAGCACCTAGGGGCACAAAACTGGGTTGGGTGGTAGGCACTCAAGGGTGCCAGTCATCCACCAAACTCCAAAGCAATCGGACACTCCTGTGATTTTAATGATTTTTTGAAGATTTTTCCAATTTTTACAATTTTTGCATGGGCACCACAAACTGGGTTTGGGGACATGGCAGGTTGTGTCACAACTCTCCCCAGGGAGCCCCAAGCTGGTGGGGTTTATGGTGGAAATTCTCCAGGAATTTTTTTATTTTCTGACCTCTTAACAGTCTATCTCTATCAGAGTGGATTCTCTGGGTGTGTGTGTTCCAATTTGTGTTTGGACTTGCTGCCATGAAGCAAGGCATGACCTAGGCATCATCAGGGGGGCCCCCAGTGAGTGGTAAGAGGAGCATTGGAGGGACTGTAAAAGGGAGGGAAAATCTGGCTGCACCACCAGCTGTCAAGCCCCTGCCTTCCACCCCTTCCACAGAAGCAGCTTTCCTGGCAGGAGAGCCCCCCACACCATCAGGCTCTGTACGAGGTGCCAGCACTGGTGGTGCACCCAATGGACCAGCCACTGATTCTGGACCTGGCTCAGCAGCAGCAGGCACCTCCAGATAGGAGAGCCTTCATGCCACCGCTTCACCTGGGCCAAAGAAACCGGCTATGGGGACCTGTGGGACTCCATGCCATCTTCTCTGCTCCCCACCCCAGCCTCCTGCACCAGCTTGGGGACCCCCCCCCCAATCTCTGTCTGCCACCCTGCTGAGAGCTTTGCTCACCACATGGCGCTCAGACATTCCCAAAGATTTTTAAAAAATAGAAAAAAAGGTTAAAAGGGGGGGTGGGTAAAAATCCTAGTTTAGAAAAAACCTACCCACCCACTCCACCCACAGCAATTCAATACAATAATATACAATAAAATAAAATACAAAGGGGGACAACTAAGGGGTAACCTGTAAAAACAAGAAACAACCTGTAAAAAAATAAGACACAGAAAAAAATCTCTCACAACCCAAATCAGAAAGGAGGCCCTATTTAACAAGAGCTAAGGACAAAGGGGGCACCAAGATATAAAAGCAGCAGCCACCACAGAAGCAAAAAAGATAGAGAGACAGTGGGTTAGGGAAATGAGCCAGAGAGGCCTCTCAGGCCAAAGAACCTGCCCCCGTCCCTGTCCAGCCAAGAGCAGGAGAGGGGAGAGAGGAACATTCACTCATTCACTCAGGCGGGGACCAGCAGAAGAAGCATATACACACATAGTCACACCAGGGGAAAGCAAAGTTTAAAGCAAGGGGAGAATGGGGGGGCAGAAAAACAGGCAGGAAAAAAGGGAACAAACACAGCAAGTCTGCAGGCAGACTCTCACTAGGAAGCAGCAGCCAGCAGCACTTAGCTCAGTCAAAAAGCCAAGGAGGACTGCAGCAAGAGTGATTATGCAAAGCCAGAGGCTTGACTTTAAATAAGATGTGAAAGTCCCTCCTTTTGGAGCCCCCATCTTTGCCCTCCCCATGGCCAATAGGATGCCAGTTCTCAAGGAGTCGCACCACTGTAGAGTCTACCAGAGAGCCAGACTCATCTGGCCAATCAGGGAAGCATGAGCTCAGCAAATTAAATCAAGGAACACAAGTGACACAAATGGAGGACAGCAACTAAAATGGAGGCTCAAGCCTTCGAACTGGTTCGAACTGAACCTGGCTCGATTGGTTCAGACTCGGACCAATGCAGTGCCTGGTTTGGTTCGAGTTCATACCAAACCAGTTCATCAAATGATGTGTAACACATAGAGCAAAGTTCAGGCAGAATACCGTCATTGAATGATGAGCCCTAGGCAAAGGAAAGGTGGTGAATTAATCTAAACTCTCCTGCTGCCTTTTGGGGAACTACCCCCAGTGATGAGATCCACAAGTTAGGCAGGGGTGGTGCTATAAAAGGGCCCCAAATCCTTCCCAGCCTAATCTCCTTGTCAATTTTCTTGAGGACAATATCCTCCATGCCCTGTATAGACTTCAGGTTCTTAGCAAAAAATGATATCCTAGGAAATGTACATGGAATACAAAAACCTAAAGTGAGATCAGCTAACAAATAGTCCACTTGCCCTCACAGCAGGTACCCTTGCAGCAGCCGCTGGTGTACCCTTACAGCAAAGGGACTAGGTCCATTTTCCAGTAGCACTTGATGTGCCCTCAGCTCCATCCTTCCTGCCTTAACCTGCGTTCTTCCGCCCTCTGAAATTCTGGATTCTAGCTCAGTTAGTGTTGGGGTACATATCCCCACAAAATCCACAGCTGTGGCAGAATTTACATGAGGAGCACATGCACTGCACCGCCTGCCCCCCCGATGCTGAAGTCCCAACACACCAAGTGGGGTTGAACCAGGTGGCCACCCAGCCCTACAGTAGCAGGCTCAGCTGGGGTCTTTGAAATCATGCAGCCACTGTCAGTGCACTCCCCCTGCATCGGATGGGACAGCATCATTATGAACAGCCACAATTCCTGGTGTTGCTTGTCCCAAGGGAGGGAAGGTTCAAGAGATGCCCTTAGATGGGAACTCTGGTCATAGTGCTGCCACGAGTTGCCTGCAAAATCCCTATATCCTTTGTGAATTATATCAGAATATTTCACTAGGACTGGTCCACATGCAGGCTGGAGCACCACCCCCATATAGATAGTAAAAGCGGACAGTCAATGACCTTCTTCATGCTTTTTTTTATGATCCCTCACCATCCTTAGCAACTGTCTCAGGCTCCCTGTACAAAAGCTGAAATACAGCAGCCTATTCTCCCTGCCAATTCTTCTCTTTTGTGGCTGGAAAATGGTCACCCAGAGGCAAAGAGACCCCCAAAGGCCAGGTAGTTCTCATAGGAAATATTAGACAACACTGCTGATCCAGCAAAGTTGGCACTAGGCTAAGCAGGCTGAACCAACCCACTAGGGCCCTTCCAAACCTGGTTGCATACCTGCCCCACCACTGGAAATGGCTGACCCGGTGGGCCTGAAGGCCATACTAGGGACACTGCAGGGAAACCCGTCTGGCCTGAAGAAACTGCTGGAGGGTAAAAACCATACAGCAAGGCCGTGGCCATGTCCCAAGCAGTTGCTCACCTGATCCAATTGTCAGTAAGTTGGCTTTCGGGAACTGGTGTAGATGCAGGCATCAGAGGACTGGGTTCTTGAGTGAGGTCAACTGGCGCCGAGGCTGGTGGAGCTTTACCCCCTTCAAGCTCTGCTAGGCGATCAGACAGAGATTGTAAAAGATTAGCATGCTTAGTGGCTATAGTCTCCATGCAAGGCCAGGCAGGAACTCCAGATGAAGCCTTGGGGGTCAGGGCCCATAGGCTGCTGCTGCTTAGCTTTCTCCAATGCCTCCAGTCATGCAATCGGAACCCTTACTGGGCCAAAATCCTTCTCATCAGAAGAAGAGTATGAGACTCGAGGAGGCTTTTTGTGTTTGATGCCCCCCCCCCATTTTGCCTGTGGCCTTCTTAGGTGGCATACTGGCCAGGCTCAGTGCTGCAGACAAAAGCTGAAGCCTACCAACTATGCCACTCAAAGCCCTGCTTGATACAAGGGGCCCAAAGAGTATACCCCCCCCGCAAGTTACACTGGATTGCTCACCACTCAGAAAAATACTCACTATTTCAACTACTCCAGAGGGGATTTGAACTTTCAGCCCCTGGCTCTCCAGGCAGCAGCCTTCGACACTTTGCCACTTGGGCTGATAAAATAAGGGCTTGCTCAAGCAGTCCCCACAGAGGCATTGGAAGCAACTGTAATGGGGGAAAGGGGGGTGCCCACAAGGGCTGCTGCGTTCCTTCCACTGTCCCCTAGACAACCCCCTCCTGAGCAATTCCCTTTGACAAAACACCCTTAATGGGCAGCAATGGCGCAGCAAAGGGGCCCAAACTCTAATCCTCACCCCCATCCCCAGGCTCCAAACTGCCACTCTTGGTGGCGGAGTGACTGTTGCAGCTCTCCCTGCTGCCAGGCCACTTCCGCTACAGCCTGTCACCACCACGGCCCACAGAAACTCTTGTGAAGGATGAGAACGATCCTCTCTTGATGCTTCCTGAAAATGGATTGAGTTTGGGGCGGGCCGGGAACAGCATTGGCAACCCGAGCCTGCCCCCAGACCGCCATCCAGCCAATGGCTGGGCTGATCATGCATCATGCCTTTTAAAAGGCTGGGGCAAAGAGCCCGCCTCCTCATACACGCTGGGGAGGAGTGGACCACAGTCCAACCAAATGCAAACACTTGTAAATCTTATTGAGTTTAATGGAAGATATAATTGAATGTGTAATGAACTTCCACTGAAATCAATGGGGCTTTAAAGTCCTTTATTTGGCTGGATTATGTCCAATCCAGTGTCTGGTTTCCTGAAGGAGATATGGTACAAATAACCATATGCTTGGGTTAGTTTTGCTGATAGGACTGGACTCCATGTGAGATCCGTGAATCACTAAATGTAGTGAAGTCTGAAATTTTCCAAGCAACACATGCCCAATGACAAGAAATTCAACCCCAAAAAATTTCAAGAGTAATTATCTCTGGCCTTAAGTCTTGCTTCAGGCCATCAAAAGTCATTCATCTCCAGAAGTCACTCTGGGATTCAATAATTGTTAATTAAACACTGACAGTTTCTGAACAAGAGAACAAATGAAGGTCGGTTTGAGAAACAGGCATTTGGCAAGAATAAAGCAAAACCTGTGCGCACATAAACACTCCAATTCACCTACAGATCCCCCACTCAACCAACCACAAATGCTTCCACTCTTGAGTGGAATGGAGTAGATAGAAATATATATGTATGCAGAACTCTCCCCTCCAGTAAAATAAACGGGAAACCCCATTCTCATGCTCTCTAATAAACATACAAATGTAGAGCAAGGGGCATGTATCTGAGGTACATGCACACTGCTTGGTTTAATAGTAGTCCGTTCCTCCCATGGAATCCTGGAAACTAGTTCTTTATAGTGAAAGGCAAACTCCCTCTTGACCTGATTACAAACATCACTGGCAAACAGAGGCGTATCTAGGGGAAATAGTACCTACGGCAAGCACTGAAATTGTGCCCCCTGTCCAAACATCTGACACCCATCTTTCAGATAACTTTACCATAATATCAGCTGTAAAATACAAGCCAAGCCCATTAATCTTTTAATATTTCAAAAACTATTTAGCAGTGGATGTAGCCAGACCAAAAAATGCTGGAAAACTACCAATTTCAGTATGCTGGGGCTCATGAAGTACCCAAATACTATATGGAGGTGTACTTGGAAAACTAAACAGAAGTGCCTGTCTAATTCTCTACTATGCATTGTAGCATCACTATTATATGAGTTTTAAAAATAAATGGAGAATTTGGCTTTTCCCAGATACTCTGAAAATAATTAAAGGATATGCAGAGTAAACTGTGTCACTGCTTGGAATATATTCTAGTATTTCAGAAAGACAGTTAAAATGAGAGAAAGAGAGCAAGAAACTCCCAGTGGCCTTAATACTAAAGATTTCACACTGATTCAAAGACAAACTCACCATTAATAGCCATATTATTAAGATATCACATTTAACTCACTTATCACAAGAAGTAAAGTAAGAGCAAATGAATACAATCCTAGCTCATAAGCGTCAGCTCAGTATTCACAAGCCCTGATTCTCTGTATATAGTGCCAAACTGAATATGTGTACAGTGACTTATATTATATTAATTTTTTAAAAAAAAATTACCTGTAGCCCCTTCGGGGGACTTCCTAAAGGCTGTGGGGGGTGGGTGTGCAAAGTAGGGGTGTCCCCCTCCCCCTGCTGGCCTGTTAATTAACAGCTGCAGCCCGTCCTGGGCTGATTTTAGGGCCTATTCGGGCCTGCAAAGATCGGTCTGGTGACCATTTTGGAGGCTGCCACACATGCTCAAATGGCCTCTGAGAGGCCTGGCAAGGCCTAGGGTCTCTCAGGGACCATTTGAGCGTGTGTAGTAACCATTTTAAAAAATATATTAAAATAGCCGCCAAAAACAAAATGGCCACCAGGCATGCTCAAATGGCCTCTGTGAGACCTGGCATGGCCTAGGGCTTCACAGAGGCCATTTGAGCATGCATGGCAGCCATTTTATTTCTGGTGGCCATTTAAAAAGAATTATTTTTAAAAATGGCGCCCCCCTTCAAGTGGTGCCCAGGGCATGTGCCCTGCCTGCCCTACACTATATACGCCCCTGCTAGCAAACACTTGAAAAATTATGGGGGTTTTGTGTTCTAAACTGGCTTGTTTTTGCACATGCATGCATTTGCTCTGCCATTTGGGAATGGCAATGTACGAGCCAGAAAAAGCAGTGCATTGCATAGAGAATTGTGTCACACTTCCTTGCCTTCTGTATCCATAAGACTGGCCTATTTAATTCACTAGACTGCTACTTACCACTCAAAATAAAGGTTTTCAGAGCAGGGCCTGATCCAAAGCACAGCTGCCACAAGAGCTTATACAAGAATAGCTCTAAATTGCTTGAGACCTGGGTCCCTTAAGGATTGCTTTCTCCTATACAAACCTGTCAGAGTGCTAAAATCACAATCTGGGCCATTGTTCCAGTTCTCATTATTCTTGGAGACACACTTGGTGGTGATCAGGGACAGGACCTCTCTTGCAGCGGCTCCCATTCTGTGAAATGCCCTCCTCTTGGAGATTCATCAGGTACCATCACTAGCCACCTTTCACCATCAAGTAAAAACACTTTTTTTCTGATGTGCTTTTCCTAAATGATGAGTGATTTTTTTTCTAACTGCTTGCTGATTGTGACTTTAGGCTGCAGTCTGGTTGTGTTTTTATTTTTTATTTTTTAATGCTATTAATGTTAACCCCTGCTAACTTCGCAAAGAGGCACCTTTTAACTTGGTGATTCTCTTTATTTAGCAGGGGGAGAGTAACTGGCCCTATCCACCCCCAGCACAGTACCTCCAGTGACTGTTGCTGGTGTCTATCTTATGTTTCTTTTAGATTGTGAGCCCTTTGGGGACAGGGGTCCATCTTATTTATTTATTATTTCTCTGTGTAAACTGCCCTAATCCATTTTTGGAAGGGCAGTATAGAAAGCAAATAAATAAATAAATAAATAAATAAATAAATAAATAACAATAATATTTAACTATCATTGTGCTTTATGCGATTTTATATCTCAGTCTTTGAATTATTTAGGGAAAGTGCTATACATATTCTAATAACTCATTCATTTTGTGATTCTTCCCATGTTTGGTTGTTGCATTGTTTGGCATGCAATTATATTAAAGTATTTGGACTGTTCGACCAATTGTTAAAATGGTTGGTCATGAGACAAAGGCCCCCCAAAAGCACAGACTTCTGGTTTCTCAGCAGCTGGACTAGTGATTTACTTTTGTAAATATTATATTTGCATGATGTGTTCCCCTGCCCTTGGGGCATAGTTGTGGAGCCGTGGAATTGCTTACTAAATTACATGCCCATTTTTAAAAGTTGAAGTTTTAGAAACGAAATGTGCCAACCAGTTATCATCAAAGCAGCTGCCTTTCAGCACACCTATTCTGAGGAATGCTGACAAAAATATCAAAACAAAATAAGCATATAAACTTCATAGCTTTTTCAATTTAAATTGCAAGCAGAAGACCGTATTCAGATGCAAGTGACCTGCCACAAATTACATTTGCATATTGCAAGCTGAGTAACTTGTGAGTGAGATATTATTGAACTTTGACAGCATCAAGAGATATTGCAAGTGAACCCCTTGACAGTTTCTTTTCAGGAGAGGCTAATAATCTCTGGCAGTGTACTCTCAGCACTTTAGTAAACTACAACTCCCATAATACTTTGGTACTATTTATGGCAGTTAAAGTGGAATGCAATTGATAGATATATTATAGTGTAGACTGAGCTTCAAAATTTTAAGATGGGCCACAATGTTCCACAGACAATTAAAAAATATGTTTTTGGTCACACAGAAAATGTTTAACAGAGTGTGCATGTAGAGTAAAATGGCTGAAAGTTTAAAACAAACAAACGTATAGCTCTCCTAAAATGTTCATCAACAAAAGTGAGATTATGGGGGAAAGAACCAAATAGTAATTGTGCTTTGAAAGTTTTCGTATTTATTGTTAGTTGCAATACTGTACTAAACAGTAATGATGCTTATGAATTTTAGTGAGGAAATTATCGTGGTAGCTGCGTTTGTCTGTTGCAGGTGTGGGGAAAATCCCATCTTATGGCATGTTTCAGATTTAAAATGTACTTTACAAGCTTTTATGAGCCAGAAATGGGACGGGATTCCTGCACAGGACAAAGTGTGAGCTCATGAAAGTTTATGCTGCAATAAATGGATACTGCAAAACCTTATGTTAATGAGTATTGCATTTGGATTTCCATAAAATTCTATAGCAATTCAGCAATAATTAATTCACCTTTAAAAGCAGTTCTGGTACCACTTCTCGATAAGTTGTGTGTTATTAAAGTATTAACCATAGTAGAATTAATCATGGCATTGTGATTATAAAGCATACTTCCATAGAAACAGATTCATAATTTTGAATTAACTGAGCTACTATACAACTCATTTCAGGAGCAGTTTGTAATGAGGAGGGGACAAATTATTTCCCTTGAAATTCATTATATGTGTATTAAACCTTATCAATATCTTGTTCTTGGATATGTTCAGGTTATTTTACCAAGGAGCTAAATCACTTACACTGTTAACAATATCATGTGTAAACTGCATCCTTAAAATAAGGATTGCTGAGCTTCTGGCAGGTCTAGCAAGCTGAAAGCATAGTCAAAGCATGAGCCAGGAGGTCAGCAGCAAATCATTATCGCACAGACAGTTTGTACAGTGAAGAAAGGTGGAGACAGTACAAGAGAAAGGAATGGGGTTCATTCAGGTAACAGCTGAGACCTTGCTATACAAATAAGTTTTTCAGACTAAGCAGGTTCCAGGCATTTATAGTGCAAGGTGAATTGGCCCCTTGCATGACCTGACAAAGCTCTGGGCATGTTTGCCACATCCTACCAGCCTGCTGATATCAATATTGGTGATGCTCAAAAGCAGGAAAATTATTATTTGCATTTTATATAGCACCATTGATGTGCACAATGCTTTACAAAGAGTGAGAAGACAGATCCCTGCCTCAAAACACTCACAATCCAAAAATCTATTAATAAAATTTAGCACTTGTGTAGCACTTCCCCCAAGAGTCCAAAGGACTTCACTGTTGGGCTTAAAGTGCCATTAACTCCCATGTCTAGTAAACTGCTACATTTGGGCTCGGACATCACAACAGCAAGATAGATAATGTGAACCACCAGTTCCCAGCAACTTGCAAGTGCATAATCCCAGTGTGAGCCAGGTGTTATTTATTTATTTCTATTTATCATATTTTATACCCCCTGATATGTACATCTCTAAGCGGTGTACAAATTTTAATATTAAAAATCACAGAATAAAATACATAACACAATAAAAACCAATATAAAACAAATTATTGAAATTTATTTTCCTGCCTTCCATATTGTGAAAACTGGTCTGTGTTGGGTTGGTGAGCAGCACTTTCCTCTGGCACCCAACATCTGCTGTCCCACTTTCAATCTTGATTAGATGGCGGATGGTGGAGGGAAGTGCTGTTTGCCAACGTTGGCCAGTTCGCACAACACAAAAAGTGAACTTCTAGTTCATCCTGGGAGCTTGCAGTCACTGAGAACCAGTGGTTTGTGGCACCTTATTTGCCACTGTATCATGTGAAGCTGTCCAAAGAGTCAGATGCTAGAAGATGATTGGCAGAACCCCACTTTAATCCTGCCAGTGCCTTATACTTCTTCAGTAAGGAAAAATAATGCTTTAGGAATTTTTGAAACAGCCCATTTTATTTCTACACTCCTATCCAAAACTTGTTTCAAAGGTGCATATCCAGAATCAACATACCTTGTTTACACAATAAGGTTATTGGATTGGATTTTAGCCACACTACTCACCTGCTGTTTTGTGTCACTCTGTGGGGTGTGGTGGTGGGGGTGGTCATAGTCTCTTCTAGACAGGACCTAAGCATTTATGCTATTTGCATAGTTGGATATCTAAGCTCATTATGTAATCTAATTTCAGGATAATTGGTTGTTTTAAAAAGGAATGAAAGCAAATTCTGAAAAGTGGTTTTGAACAGATAAAACGCTGAAAAGTATTAGAACTTCAGCCTCAAGGCATACGTGTTCTGTATCTGAAGAGGTCAGAATTGGGTGGGCTGTAGAACTGAGATTGGCAAATTTGTATTTTGACAATATATCCAGAAAATTAGCAGATAACAGTTGTACACTTGGTATTGCTCATGATATTTACCTTGAATTTTCTCATAACTTCACAGTTCACCAAAAGAGCTGTTGGAAAAATTTATTCTGCTCTTACATTATAAAATAGTGTGAGAATGTGTATCATCATAAACTGTTAACCAATATCCAGGCAGAGGCAGGACCAGCCCACCCAATAGGAGGTTGCCTAGGGCACTGAGCAGTGGGAGGGGGATGCTGACAGCCTGGGTCACATGCTGTGATGCAGGGTCAGCCTGCCCACTAGGTGGTCACTTGGGGCAGCAACCTGTGTAGTGCACTGTTCCACCCCCACTCCTTTACTTGTGTGAGCACCCTCGCACCCCGATGAGCAGGTGTGCACACCTCCCATCCAAATGAATGGGCAGATGACCAAGTGGGCATGCTTGTTCTCCTTGTCACCTCCACCTGATGCTCCTGCCACTGCTGGCTGCTTCTGGGCAACTGGCCTGCCACAGTGTGTTATAAACATGTTGCCACAGGATGCAGCAATATCATGATGCGCCACAGCAGGCTGGCTGCCTGGCAGAAGCTAGTTATGGCAGGTGAAGGCAGAAACGCAGCAAGGACAAAGTGGGCAGGCAGGAAGGTGATGAGGACTGCCTGCTCACTCAGACAGTGACTGCTTGCCCACCTGAATGATAGGAGGCACCTGCCCTCATGAGCAAAGGGGGCAGAAGGTGCTAAATCCAGGCTTCACCTGAGGCATCAGCAATCCTTGGGCCTGTTCTGGGCAGAGACCATGATATTACATCTTCTCTGTGTTCTCTGTATAGCTGTTTTCCTGGAAGATTTTTACGGGGGGGGGGGGGTTGCAGTGCATTCTGAAACACCTGGTCAGACCAGGAAAATAAAAGGGCCTTTACTACTGCAGATTTATCATCATCCTAACACAAAGGTTCTGTTGTAGAAAGTCAAGAGCATGAAATTGTTTTCCCCATTTCAGACCACCATATAGAGAACAACTTGGGAGATCACTGAATTTTTTCCCTTGGAATCATTGCACCTAAGTGTGTGTGACCCAGTTCCGCTAGTGCGCAATGAGTAAGAAAAAAGTAAAAATCCATAAGACAACTGTGGAATGATTCAGAGAAACACAAGCTAAAGGCTTCTGTTTGAGATAATCAAAGCTGTTGCTTTAAAATAACAGAGTTGGGCAAACAGCACAATATTCTTGTCTATAATTGTGGAGTAAGAATCAGACTAGATAACTGCAGTCTGCCAGTAGATGCTATTTGTAAAACCTAGTGCTGATTTACATGCTAAAATTAGCTCAAAAAGAGATAAAACTCACATTTCCCCTGGAAGAAAATAATTGATTTATTGATAATATAATAATGATCCTGAAAGCAACTCTTGTGTCCGTAGCCTTGGGAGAAAATGAAAAGCACAGATGAAAGCAGTGTTGTTCAAGTAGTTATTTTAAGACAAATGAACTCTTTAAAATGTGCTACTTTCAAATACAATTTATTTAAATATCTTCCTTCTGTGATCTTCCATCACATACTTTCAAATAAGTTATCTAATTTAGCAAGGCAACTCATTGCTAGTAGTTAAAGTAATAAGATTTTGGCACCTAAAAGAACAAAATGAAAATAAGATGAACATTTTGAAAGACTATGAGGGATGCTATCTTCAAGTTAATCAAGAGCTCACCAGTTCTTGAGCAGAAGATGGCAACCAAGATGATCAGGGGCCTGGAGCACCTTAAGAACATAAGAACAGCCCTGCTAGATCAGGCCTGTGGCCCATCTAGTCCAGCATCCTGTTTCACACTGTGGCCCACCAGATGCCACTGGGAGCCTACAGGCAGCAGTTGAGGGCATGCCATCTCTCCTGCTGTTACACCCCTGCAACTGGTATTCAGAGGCATCCTGCCTCTGAGGCTGGAGGTGGCCTATCCAAACCCCTCTTAAAGCCATCCAGGTTGTTGGCTGTCAACACATTTTGTGGCAGAGAATTCTGCAAGTTGATTATGCGCTCTGTGAAAAAGTACTTCCGTTTGTTGGTCCTAAATTTCATGGCAATCGATTTTATGGGTTGAACCCTGGTTCTAGTTATGTGAGAGGGAGAAACATTTCTCTCTGCAAACCCTCTCCACACCATACAATGATTTTAAAGACCTCTATAATGTCTCCCCGCAGTCGTCTTTTTTCTAAACTAAAAAGCCCCAGGTGCTGTAGTCTTGCCTCATAAGAAAGGTGCTCTAGGCCCTTGATCATCTTGGTTGCCCTCTTCTGCACCTTTTCCAGTTCCACAATGTCCTTTTTTAGATGTAGTGACCAGAAGTGTACACAGTGCTCCAAGTGTGACCGCACCATAGTTTTGTATAAGGGCATGATAATACTAGCAGTTTTATTTTCAGTCCCCTTCCTAATGTTCCCTAGCATGGAATTGGCCTTTTTCACAGCTGCCGCACATTGAGTCGACGTTTTTAACAAGCTGTCAACCACGAGCCCAAGATCCTCTCCTGGTCAGTCACCGACAGTTCAGATCCCATCAGCGTATACTTGAAGTTGGTGGGTTTTGTCCCAATGTACATCACTTTGCACTTGCCAACATTGAACCGCATTTGCCATTTTGTCACCCACTCACCCAGTTTGGAGAGATCCTTTTGGAGCTCCTCAATACTCGAACAATCCCTGTTGATTGTAAGGACCACAATGGCATGGCTTCTGGATACCACGAGGCATAATTGACTATGACCAAGGCATACCAGTAAACCCAGGCAGTTTGAGGCAAGGGCCCTATGCAGTCCCTGCCTATTCGCTCAAAAGGGACGTGAGTTGGGGTTATTGGGCATAGGGTGGGGGCAGGGCTGCATGCATTAAACTATTGGCATACTTGGAAGCTTTTGCAATAGGCTTGTACGTCTCTGCCCACAGAAGGCCAATAAAACCGCTCTTGAATTCTACACAGTGTCTTGCAGCTTCCCTAGTGTCTGGCCCAAGAGGAATCATGGGCAATGTGCAGCACTTCGGCTCTAAACCATTGGGGTATGACCAACTGTTTCACTGGGATGCCCCCTTCATGAGCCCACCAAATGGAATTAGCCGATCATGAATTTATGACACAGTAGCCGGTTGTAAATGCGCCTCTGGTTTCAGCTTTATTGATAAGCAACAGATTTAAGCAAACAGTCTCACTGAAAATACAGAAGCAAATAATCAAGGCACAAAAGTCACAATCAATATCCAATACACCAGGCCTTCTAGCAGAATTTCAAAGGTCTAGATTCTGGGGTCACAATCCACCAGACAAGAGTCCCGAAGGCTGATGAGTTGTCTCCAGCAATATCCTCAACCACAAACTGCATAATTTATAGCCAACAGCCAGGTGCAAGCAATCAATGCTCCAACCCCGCTAGCTGATACAAATTCAGTCAGTCTCTTGCTGTCTTCTTAGTGATAGCTGACTGCTTCTTCTCAACTCCATAACCTGCCATTGATGCTTCTCTCGCCTATGATCTCTGGGAGACAACGGCCGCTCGACCTCCTGCTCGGACGCCAACACTTCCAGGGGCGTAACTATAATAGGGCAAGGGGAGGCAGTTGTCTTGGGGCCCCCTGCCTTGGGGGGCCCCCTAGAGGCAAGTCACTTGACTGACTCCCCCAGCCACGCACCCGCCCGGGCTTCCTTCAGTTTATTTATTTATTTAGTTGTATTCATCCTCTGAAATTGATGTGAGTGTTAAGACCTGGAGGGACCAGAACAGCACGTCTTTCTCTATTTCCATTAAATGACTTGCATCGTCCACAATTTACACAACCTTTAAAAAAATAATTAGGATGATGTTCTATTGTGGCACATAAGGTGTGTGTGTGTGTGTGTGTGTGTGTGTGTAAATTTTACTCTGCTTTTTGTTACCACTATTCAGCCTCATTTAAGATTTCTTTACTTCATGAGCTGAGCTTCATTGAGGGGGGCCCCATTTTAAAATATTGTCTCTGGGCCCACTCCAACCTTGCTCCGCCCCTGAACACTTTCCTCCAAAGACTACTCTGCCCTGTTGGCTCCTCCTGTAGCAACCACTCACCCTGGCCCATCTTGGATGCCTCCCCACTTGGATCACAGACCTGACCCTCCTCAGACATCTCCCTGCTTCCCGGTAAGCCCAGTGCCTCCCAATCCTCTTCAGAGTCCTCAGGTGGAGGCATAACACAATCCGTCCCTGGCTCTTCAGCCTCAATAGCTGGCACCCAAGGAGCTGGCCCTTCCTCAAGGTTGTCCTCAATCCAAGCACACCTCTCCTACGTTGACAACAGGTGGGATGCTTCTTGCACCATTGACCAGAAACACAGACAGTCACACCAGAGTAAGAGAGCATATGGTAGATCTTCCATTATCAGAGCCTCAAAACAATGCCACCCAATAGGCAGATTCACTTAAAAGGCCCTGACAGGCAGGGTTGCCAGAACCTAAGGGGTATACTCGTGAGTCAAATGGGCCGTAAGCCAGAATTTGGCTTTTTTAAAGCCAAATCTGGCCACCTAGCTGACAGGTAGTGGGTGGGCATCTGGATGTATACAGGAGACCAAGACTTCTTGCTTTACAGGGGTACCCTGAGAGGCTAGACTCACCTGGGCCATGGACTCGGTTTATCTAATAAGGCCCTGTATCTAATAAGGCCTGTTCCAGGCCATTCAATAAGTGGACTGTGATCAACAGGCATTCCTCCCTTCCTTCCCCTTCGCTCTGTCCATGAAACAAGTCACACTCCATAAAGGGGCACATGTGTTTGAAGTGTCCCATCTGCCCACAGGTGAAACACAGACTGCAAGCCCCCACTCACCCTACAGGCAGTTCCTGCCTCCTTCAGGCCATGTGATGCCCCACTTCGCCCTCTTCGGGTTTCTCTTTCCCCCCTCAGGTTCTAGGTATACTGCCCACCATCTTGGCAAGCTCCCCATGTTAGGGCCTTGGCCAGACAGCCATGCTCTACCTACATTAGGAAGCCAGGCCCCCTTTGGGCTCCAGCGGGCATCCTTGGGTGGCAGTTTATCGACTTCTTGTTTAGCCCAGTCTTTGGTGGGATCCCCACGCTCTCCTGCCATATAATTTTCTAGAAGCTTGGTGGCTGCTTTCAGAGAGCTGGGTTTTGCTCCATACAGTCCACGTCCATGCCTCAGAGGGGATGCTCTGGGTTAACTGTTCTAATACCACCTTCTCTACTATCCAGGTTTCACCCACTGAGCCGGGTTGAAGCCACTTCAGGGCCATTTCCTTAAGCTCAGCTACAAAAGCCCATGGCCTGGTCCACTTCATAAACTTCAGCGTTCAGAACACGTGGTGTTATGTTTCCTATGTAGCATCATACCTGTCCAATATGGCAGATTTTACATTTTCGTAATCCCCTACATCTTCCACCAGCAAAGCCCATACCACCCCCTGGGAAGGACCTGACAAATAAGGTACTAAAATAACTGCCCTTTGTGCTTTAGGCCAATTGGCAGCGGTGGCCATTCTCTCAAGCATTGTCAAGAAGGCCTCTATCTTCATCGAAGATTACAGTTTGGTCCGTCGAAACACAGGAGAGGCCCCCACTTGGGCATTCCCTGACCCCACTATAAGAGGGATCAGTTGCCTGGCAGCTATACCCTCACTGAGTTATTTCACCAGTTCTGATTGGGCAGCCAATTGCTGGCGCATTAAGTCCTGAATCAGCTATTCTTTGTTGGTCTGCCAGCCACAGTTCAAACAAGATGATGTCCATAGGTGACAAAATAGCGGGGTCTGTCATCTTTCTGAGAGCTTGCCATGCTACCCTCCCCTGCTGGAGTACCTGTTCCGAGGTCCTGGCAGCACAGCAAATCCCAGATGAGCCCCACTTGTCCGAATGGGTCCATCCACCCCTCTGGCTGCAAAGCAGGTATCTGGGGTGTTAGGCCTCAGAATACCCAGGGAAGAGGTTGTTCATTACCATTGTCCTCCTCCTGGTTCTACTTTTGACCTCAGTCACAGCCCCTCTTTGGAAGCCTGTGACTCCCTATCACCTCCTCTTGTCTCATCATCAGCCAGCCCCCTTTTATGCAAGCCATACAGCCCCAGCCACACGTGATTGGGCCCCTGCTCCTCTTTATTGCCCCCATCAAACATAAACATGTGCAGCTGTGGTATCCCTCATCCCATTTGCCTCTCCTCCCTCACCCATCCCACTCCCTCCTCTAGGAGGCACCTCTTATGCCATCAAGCGGTGCTTTCCCTGTCTTCACCAATCCGAGCTGAGACTCTCCGGAAGCCACTTGGCCACTCATGCCTTTGGCAGCTGCCCAAGCAATCTTTGGGCTGGGAGGCCCCACCGCCTCTTCTCCTTTCAGGCTGTAGCCTGCCCTCAGAGCTTTGTCAGTCCCCGATCAGACCTCCGTAAGCCCAGTGTTAAGTCTTCTTGTGTTAAGCCCAGAAGACCTGCCTGCCAGACAAGCCCATTTATGGAATAGCCTCCCCAGTGAGGCTTGCCTGGATTCATCACTATGTTCTTCTAGACACCATGTAAAGATTTTTTTTTGTTCACCTAGGCCATTTAAATTTTGGTTTTCAAATTGATTTTTAACTGATTTAAGAGTTTTTAAAAATTGTTTTGTATTGTATTTTGTATCCCCCCCTTCTTTTGGTCTATTATGATTTAATGTGTTAAGTATTTTTATCTTATGTTTTAATGCTAGGTTGGAAGCCGCCCAGAGAACAATTTGTTATGGGGCAGCTAACAAAGTTGTTTGTTATTATTATTAACATTATATGGATATGTTACACTCTTCCAGTAAAACTAAAAGGATTCCACAAATGCATAAATCAGTCTGCTTTTAAGAATGATAGGAATATGTTTCTGTAAGTGGGTTATATGCCAAGATTGGAAAACCTAAGGAGTAGGAAAGAAGGTGAAGAATTTTAACTGTAGTCCCTGCTATATACTGGATATTTTAAAATTTAACAATGTTTTGATCAACAGAAGTTTATAATCCTCAAAACTTTCACTCACAGATGAGCAGCAGCAGAAAATGGTGGACAAATTAAATGCACCACAAGTATATATAATTCATACCATATTGATCTGTGGCTGTGCTGGTTTAGAAACTGAAAACTGAGAAAGAGATGGGCAAGACCTGACAGTTTGTTCTATAAATGATAAATCCAAGATTGTTGATAACAGATAGGAATTATGGGTTCACAGCACAATATCTAGGGTAGCTATAGGAAAGGAAAGGCTGTGCTGTCGAGTTGGTGTCAACTCCTGGCGACCACAGAGCCATGTGGTTTTCTTGGTAGAAAACAGGAGTGGTTTACCATTGCCTTCTCCCACGTAGTATGAGATGATACCTTTCAGCACCAGTGATCAATTTTTCTCATCTCTGTGTGGAATGAGTTTTGTTCTGGGCGGCAGTATCAAGGCACTGTGTGCACACATGCGTTCAGAGTGGGGCTTTCCTAATTCAACCTGAGTGGGATCTAAAATTAACTAAGTGGACATCAGAAAACTTGTGAGCATGCGCATGTGCACAGGCCTTAGAGGGAACAGTGTTCAGCACCTTCCTATATCACTGCTGCTTGATATAGGAGTTCCCCATATTCTGGGAAACACACCAGCAGGGATTCGAACCAATAGCCTCCTGCTCTCTAGGCAGGTTGCTTCCCCGCTGTGCCATTAGGTGGCTAGGATAGCTATACCAGAATATTAATTTTCTAAACCCTTCACAACTTCAGTGTCAGAGGTAAATGTATCTGCTACCTTTATCCCAATAAATGCATACCTTGCATTCATCTGCCTATTTGTATTTATGAAAGGCTTGAGCATGTTTGGTTGGAACAAAGCCAATGGGTGCAAGAGAAAACTTTTAGTGCAGGGTGGATATTTTCTGAGCTGCGTACAATAAAGTATAGATAAATATGTACAATGTAGCTATTTAGTAGCTGATATTTTATGCACACACCCTAGTTCCTGAAGATTACATCTCATACACCTGATGAAGTAGACTGTAGGCCACAAAAGCTTATTGTAGCTTATGCTACGATAAATTTGTTAATCTTTAAGATAATTAGGCTATTCTCATGGTCATACAAAATGGGGCTAAGGGAGACTAGCCTGATTTTGTATGTCTGTGAGAACCACCGGGCCCGCAGCCGAGCCCAGTCTCACCAAAGCAGGTCACCCACTAGAACTACCTTCCCCTAAGCCCAGGTTAGAGGAGCAAGCGCTCCGCTAACCTAGGCTTTTCAATCGTGTGTTGCCACGGTGCAACTCATGAGTAGACAGACCCCCAACCAGGAGGCTTAAAAGCAGCCTCCCAGCTCGGGGGTCTCTCCAGCATGCCCTGCGCGCTTGTGCAGGACATGCTGGAGCTTCCGGGGGCTGTGCAGCCCCTGCTCCCCCCAGCCCCCGCCGGCTCCATAACAGAGCTGGCAGTCATGCGGGTGGCCGATCCGGCCACCCAGAGCTGCCTCTCTGCTTGTCTGCTCACTGATTGTGAGACCTCCCTGCTCACTGATTGTGAGACCCGCCTCACTGTGTTTTGCTGCAGTAACTTGACTGCCTGTCTAGAAATGGATTACCTACAATAAGTATTAATTAGTACTGAGGTGATTATATTCGGAACATGCTAAGGGACTCATACCAGGCCACCAGCCAGCACTAAAAGCAATGAACTGTGCAGAAACTTTAGTTTTGTGAATTAAAGTTCAAGCTCTTTTGAGCTGTTCTCTCTCTATACATCAATATCTATATATTACAAAAGCTAGTAATAAAGATAGTTACTAAAGGCTCTGATATAAGTCCCTTAACATGTCCCAGATAGATAGATAGATAGATAGATAGATAGATAGATAGATAGATAGATAGATAGATAGATAGATAGATAGATACACACACACACCCTAATATTAATTGGTAGAACTTATTGCAGGCAATCTATTTCTAGAGAGGTGGCTGAGTTACTGCAGCAAAAATAAGTCTTGTGGTACCTTTAAAGATGAACACATTTATCATAGCATAAGTTTTTGTGGTCTACAGTCTACTTAATCATGTGTATGAGATGTAATGCTTGAAGGTGTGTGTGTGTGTGTGTGTGTGTGTGTGTGTGTGTGTGTGTGTAGAACAAAAAACATGAGTAGTACAAGCCTCAGGTTCTGCGATTGATTGCTGTCCCTATTCTGCACAAAGCTATTAACATAATGCAATTACTAGCCTTAACGATGGGTAGGATTTGCTGACCTGGCCAATATTAGAGTTCAGATTTTAGCCTATGTTAAAGGCAGACAACCTGAGCTGTCATTTCTGTCCTCTCACAACCCCCATTGTGTCCCTGACTTGACTTGACTCCACAGCATGCAAATGCCACCAGTGTCATTGATTTTATCTTCCCGGTGCCTCGGAGTGAGAGCAAGGATTGCAAGGCACTAAGAATGGCCATAACACTTTCACAGCAACCTGAAGGCACAACCACCCGAATAAGAAGTCTGAGAGCTGCTCTTAATTGATAAGCAAATTGGCACTAAACCAGCACCTCTGTTTTAGGGGGGCACTGAGTACTAGTCAAGATAAATCCATTTCCCCCCTTTTCACAATAGTTGAGACATAAACCTTGGCAACTGTTTGAAAATCTCGAATCATCAGTAACAAAAGAAAGCAAGAAGGGCAAGAATCTTGTCTTTTGAACAACCTGAATACGAGCAAGGATCATCACAAGTCTTAATTTAATCAAGTCTTTGCTTTCGGTCATTTGAGGGTTATTTCCACCATGAACACCTGCTTAACACCATGAACACCTCCCTTTAAGGCAGAGAATCTCTGAGAGATTCCCCTTTTCTCTCAATCTGTGTGATTCCTTTGTGTGCCAAAAGTGTATTGTACATGCCCTTCCCCTATTCTATGGATACTTCTGCATACCCAAGTCCAGACCAAGATTCTGGTCATACTGTTGGGAAAGTGGTGGCCCTCAGTTGCCTTTTCACTGTGCCATGGAGCTTGTTGACTTGGCCCCTGCAACTTCCATCTAGTAGCAGCCCATACTAACAAGTTGGGAGGATGGGAAATGAGCCTAAATTGTTTGGGTATCAATAGCAGCTCTCTTGCTGCCCCACCCTGACAGCATTTGAGCTGTGCAGGCTGCTCATTCATCCTGTAGAGGAGGGAAATTTCCAACCCTGGTCATTTGCCTCAGTTGGTGATTTCCACCACCTCACATGACTCAATTACAGCTAGGCTAGGGCCAGAAGGCAGTGAGAGAATTGCTGCCACTACCCAATCAACTGAAATTCATTTTCCACTCCTCCAGCTTGTTAGTACAGTCCACTACTGGTTCCATCATTGCTGAGGTCTTCCTGAAGTGGTTGGTCAGCATGAGTCTTTGGGGACTTGCAATTCTGAATCGTCCAGGACCTTCAGTCACAAATTATGGTAAAGCCTACCCTCCCATCCAGAGAAGAATAACCAACAACCTTAGAAATCAACACACTCCAGCTATGCAGATCTTAGGTCAGGTATATAGAGCGCATTTGTTAGAATCCGGTATTCTGCTCACCAGAATACCAGCATCTTGTAATTAACCACCTTCTGTCAGGCTCCCTGAGGGGTCACCAACTACCACTTTCATCTTCTGTTCTTCTAGTTTTTAATACACATCCTTTATTTCAAAGAAACTTTGTCCTGAGTCTTTTACTCCCATTCGACTACCCTAACTCTACCTGCCTTTGCCAATTATCAGCTTTCCTGCTACCTTATAAAAATTCACTGCTGTATGTGCATTTCAACCCAACTCAAGCTAAGTTCCCACACAGACCTCAAAGCAGTCACAAGGCATGACAGCAATCATGCTCCTGAGCAAACATAGTGACAGATACCATTAATGAATAGCGAATTCTTGATGATTTAATCATCGTGTACTTATGCTTTTGAAGCCTGCTTTCTGAAAGAACAAAAGCTTATGAGATCATCATATCTGTGTGTCCTTGGCCCTCAGATAACTTTTGTGTTTACAGTCCAGTACAACTGAATTCTTAGCACATGAGAGGAGGTCCTTGGGGACCCCAATTGGGATTTTGTTTTGCTGTTCCACTATCTTGTTTCAAAATGGCAGCCACCCAAAATATAGAAAGCACCACTTTGTAATCCATGTGCTGACAGTTAGATACAAGCCAAATACACAATACTTGGGAGGGGGTCCTAGGTAATGACCGCCATGTTCAAAGAAACTGAAAGTAGGCTCAATTAGTTCTTGTATTATGAGTGTATTCATGTATATTTATCAAGGCGGGGTTTTCTTTCATAGGCATCAAAATTTCTTGGGCTGTTCTTAGTAACTATCTACTTTGAATATGATGCTTATTGTTGGAATCCTTGGAAGCCCAACTGCAACTTCTGCTGGCGGGGGTGGGGGAAGAAAATCTTTTATACACACCATGAGATAAACAAGTTTATGTATCTGAAAGGCTGAATTATGTGCCTGGAAGGCATTTCAGACTTAAGTTAATGCTACCTGGACACAATACAAGTGAAATATATTTACTTCACAAGAGCCAACTCATTACAGGTACTCCAGGAGCTTTTACAATAAATCTACTTCCTTGCACAAATTTCAGAAATTATATCTGCCGGAAAGATTGTTTGCAAATCCTGTGAGGTATTAAGGGGAAGGAAAGAAAGCATTAATACCAAAATGTTCTCTCTTTAAAAATGAGGTAGTAGCAACTATTACCCCCCCACACAAGAAAATTAGAACTGAAACATGCTGACAAGATTTATGTATTTCAGGTGCAAGAGAACAGATGCTACACAGCAACAAAACTCCTGGCAGGAGGAGAGCTATTAACAGTCTTAAATCTGATTTAGAAGGGTTGCCATTGAGCAACATAAGAACCATCCTCTTATGTAGGATTTCCTGTTATGCCACTCAACACATGGATTATGAAGTGATATAGAATTGGCATGTCCAATAAACTTCTTATTTATGCTACCAATTTAAGATCATGTTTGAGTATTTTGCACTAAATATCTTAAACCAGTGCCGCTTTTCACAATTTAAATTTATGAAGGTTTTTTAGTATAAAAGACTGTTAGAAAAAATAAACACCATTGGGGACCTTTTATTAAAGCCTGGAGTAGTTGACCTCTTGACAGAGGTAGCAGGCAAACCCTCCACACCATGCAAGAGTGCCCATACACAAGGGAACCAGCAAACAGAGAAATCAGTAGGGATGCGCACAAATCGGATTTTGTGTTCTGTTTTGAGCTCGTAAAAAAAAAAGATGGCTGAAACATTTCGTCAAACCAGCGGTCAAGCCAGCTTGTTGTTTGTTTCAACAAAACAAACCTCAAAACATTTTGAGTGTTCTGACCATAGGGAACAATGGGGAAACTCAGAACACCCCATTGTTCACCATGGGTAGCTCCTAGGGACACCAAAGTGGATTGGGTCAAGTGCATGATGGATGCTACCTACCATCCAACCCACAAAAGAATTGGGCAAGTGGGCAATTTGAAACACATTTTTAACCTATTCTCCAAACCCCTATAAGATCCAAAAGGTTTGTCATGCAAACATTAAGCAGGAATAATATCATATGACGGAGGATGCACAGCTACTGGGAGGGTGAACTGGAAATTGAAAACAAAATGTGAAGCAACCTTGAGAGCAAATGGGAATAGGTAGAATTGCACAAATTGGAAACAACAGATGAAATCTCCACTCAATAAATTATTCATTACAAATACTCACACAGATTTATGGAACATCCTTGGAGTACCATCCAATAAGAAGTGCTGCTGCACATGCCCATTGAACTGATTGCAGTTCCTTCAGAAGCAGTGCTTTGGAGGACCAAACTTTAAGTGAATTAGAGTTATGATATTGTTTATATGATATATAAACATGAGATGATATGATATTATATTATTTATGTGTCATATGTTGTTATTTATGCTACAAGAATGGATAGCAGGCACTGGGCAATATTTTTTGGGTCTTGAGATTAACGATGTGCTATTTGGATTCCTTAACAGACACCGGGGCTATTCTGACGAGCCCGGTGGTTCTGGAGCGGCTAACCCGCTCCTGTAGCCCACCCCTTAGCCTGGGTTTGCGGAGCGAGCACTCCACAAACCCGGGCTATCTGCTTGTGAGTAGCCGCAGCGCGGCTCCGCGCCGTGACTACTCACGAGTAGACCCCCAACTGGGAGGTGAAAAGCCACCTCCCGGCTCAGGGGTTTCCCCAGTATTCCCTGCGTGCTCGTGCAGGGCATACTGGGGCTTCTGGGGGGTGAGCAGCCCCTGAGCTCCCCAAGCCCCACCAGCTCCGTCTTGGAGCCAGCAATTGTGTGGGCAGCTGATCCGGCCGCCCAGGGCTCCCTTCCTGCTCACAGTTCCAAACCAGGTCTCATGGATCATGAGACCCGGTCCACCATGTTTTTAAGGAACAAACACAACAGTTTGCTCCCATGCAGCACCTCTTGAGTGTCTAAAGCTCACAGAAATGTGTCTTACACCTTTCTATTGTCAGAAGAGGGAAATTGGAGAGTGGATCTACTTTCTTTCACAAATTTCAGAAATTATTATAATCAGTTAGAGAGATCATTTGAAAATCCTGTGAGGTACAAAGGGGAAGAGAATAAAATGTTGACACTACACGGTTCTTCCTTTTTAAAAATGAGGTGAAACCACCAAAGGGGGGGGAGGGATCCTCAGGTGCCTGACTATTACCTTTAATAGGCCCAAAATGTTTTGGATAAAATTCTATATCAAGGGTACTTTCAAAACTTAATAACATCTTTTTAAAAGAGGCTGAAGCCAACCACCAGTAGCAGAGTTATGGTAAAGTTAATTGCTTTCCATCTCTTTTTAAAATGTCATATTAAGTCTTGGAAGTACCCTTGAAAGTTTTATCTAAAACGTGCTGGGCCTATTCAAGAGAATAGTGAGGCATATGAGGTCTCCTCTCTTTTCTGTTACCTTTTTAAATGATATGCATAAAGTGTTGTTCTGTGCAAACTTTAAAGTTATTTAAATTGATAGTTGCGACATTAACATGACTAATATTAACATGCTACCACGTGTCGAAACAAGACAGATCCTACAACAGGAAAACCTAGTTTCGGCGACACAAAAAATCTTGACATTTGTATCTGTTGATTTAACTGTTCTTCAACATAATATATAGCAAAAACAGTACTTTGAAGCAGGGAGAGCATTTGTCATCTCTGATGCTCCCCTAGAAGTCCACCAACTGACAGTAGTCAAGCCCAATACTGCCACTGAAAGACATTCAACTAAAACATCGAAATCCGGCTAAAACATCCAAATCCAGCTCTGCCTTCTCCTTCTAGTCCATCAAGAATCATTTTCCATATGTTGTCTTATGTTTGCTATAATTTTGTATTGAACTGTTACAAGTGCAATAATTTTGTTACCTGCCTTACTGAGCCAATGTAAAGGTAGGATATAAATGCAACACAGAGAACTTGTTGATACTTGCAGTGCGAGTTCCTATTGGCCCTACTCAGCCTAGCTAAAAGAAATAGCATTGTCATTTAGAAATTTATTATTGTGGTATTTACAATATAAGCAACAGGGTTTTCCTAGCTTCTCACTATCCTTAGTGTGTGGGTCTTTCACACAGGTTTGAAAGGAAAGCAAGTGTCTGTACTTTCTAATGACAGAAAAATCAAGCAAAATATATTTATGCAGAGTACATAACTGAGTTGAATGAGAAAGCTATGGTTATACTGCATGCCATGTTGGTTCAAATATTTCCAGTGTATTTCATAATATGATAGTCCATGTCAATTTGTAACTAATAAGGTTAATATTAGGGATGTGCACAAATAGATTTTTTTATTCGATTTGTGTCCCAAAAAAATCACCCCTGATTTGTTTTGTATCCAAATCTACCCCTCCAAATCACCCCAGATTCGATTTGTATTTGCTTTGATTTGATTCGGATTTGGACTGATTCTGACTACTTAACAAGGTCCTAGGGGCACCAAATTTGGGTTGTGGGTAGGTCCCCATGGGTGCCACCGACCATCCAAATTTCAAGGCAGTGGGACACTTGGTTGATTTTTAATGAATTTTTAGTTTTTACTGATTTAGAACATTTCTGCCATAGGAAACAATGGGGATTCGAAGCTGCCATATCCTAACCCTAAAATGGATCCCCAGCTTTCATTTTCCTCACAGGGTTCATTATGAGGAAAGGTTATTAGACACCAAAGAGCCTAAACACTTGGAAAAAAATCCTAGAACATAAACTGAGTAGTACCCCACTGCCTTGCAGGTGGGAGTGGAGTGTAGTCGGCACATGGCAGTTGCCAGTTGGCACTGTCGAAAAGACAGTCAAAATGAATAGAAGAAATGAACATGTGTAATGAATCATCATAGAGATTCATTGAGGGAAAGTTATTATACACCAAAGAATCCAAACACTTGAAAAACAGTGACCACACATTTTGCTCCATAACGCCACTTCTACAAGGACTAAAGCTTAGCTTTAAAAAGGAAGGAAGGAAGGAAGGAAGGAAGGAATCTGGGAATTAATAGGAGGGATCCAAATCTCAAATTGATTTCAATTGACTCAGGCGTGATTCGATTTGTACCCGAATCTAGCCAATGGACCAAAGGGGTGATTTGTTTTGTCTCCAAATCACCCGAATCAGCTAGATTCAAGTACAAATCAATTTGTACCCAAATCAATTTGCACATCCCTAGTTAATATAACACAGTTTATTTAACTCCCCCAGAAGCACAGCATGTAGTCTCTTATCTAGCCTCTTTGCTCCAAATTTGATTGCCAATTAGAAGAGATAATAACATTCTAGCTATAGGGCGAAAAAGAAAAAAAGGCTTGAACATGATTAACACTGACAACCACAACTTCAAAATGGGTACTTAGCACCAGTTCCAGAGAAGGCCTTGTTCTTCAGGGGCTCCAAATTCAGGTAAATAGTTAAGCTTTTATATGTTGAGAGAAGAATGAACAATGCAAGTTGAATAAAGCAAAGCGAGAGCAGTTTTTAAATTGTTAAATGTAAGGCATAGACTGTGATTGTATAGACTGTGCAATTGTATATGTTGCAACTAATTTTATAAAAATTCCCTGAGCCGCCCAATCTCTTACGATATCTGTTTTAGAGTCTGTCCCACTGCAAATGTGTTCTTTTACACTTTAATTATAACTGTATCATTAAAAAGCAGGTATCAATTAGATCCAAAGGAAAATGCCAACAAACAGGACAAAAATGATCTAGCAAGGCCTAAAACGAGAGTGAAGGGGGCCTCTCTCTGCCTTAATTGTCCAAATTATTTCTCCCTGGCTTTATTTATTTATTTATTTATAAATGTATATTCTGCTCTTCCTCTAAGGAGCCCAGAGTGGGGTACATCATTATGTTTCTCCTCACAACAACCCTGTGAGGTAGGTAAGCACTGTTGGTAAACCAGCAGTTCCATGGTGTGTTTTTAAAGAAGTTGTAGTCTAACATTATAAAAGCTAAGCCCGAATGTGTTCACATTTTAAAATAGGCACTAAAAGTATAACAATTATGTTCTATTTGTTCACATTTCCATTTGGGAGAATTCATCCATACACATTTGTGCTGTCACAGTGTAAAGATATGAGGAAGGCTGAATTTAGAATAAACCCATTAGAGTAAGAATGTTTGTAAATCATGTATGACTTGTTCAACATAATCCCCAAACTTTTGTCAAAATGCACAAAATACAACAATGCTTCAGGAATGAAAACAATAAATAGCAGTCCAAATTGGTTTTGCCCTTAATTGGCCTCACAAATATCTGGTGGTTCTAGAACCCTAATAATGTGTTCATTTTTACTGCAATTTTCAAAGATAAGCAAAACACCTCAGAAATACATGCTGAAGGAAGATTATAAATTGCATTGTCAACACTAAAATGCAATATATAGAAGCAAATCAAATAAATTGGCATGTTTTTATCCCATTCTAAATCTACAAGGATGTTTAAGTGCTTGCATTTGTGTGACAATGTGTATGGTACTTAAAGTAATACAAATCAACAGAGAGAGATTTCCAGCAATCTGTATTACAACTTTCACTGCACTACTCACCATTAAACATTTTTAATTGTTAACTCCCATAAAGAAAACATCTTCAGTGGGAGAAACATTCCATTAGCTAATGCAATTATTTTAATACCAATTATCAGTTGCCATAACAACAGCTACCCATGAAGAGATTCTGTATTATTTGTTGGTCATACATCATTGGTCATATCAAATAGGAATATTTCACAAAACCTTACCTTTAGTGAATACAGTCCCAAGATCAGATATGCAACATACCGGCATTTACATAGATGGTTAGAGCAAGTCTGAACAACTTATAACCTAACACAGTCCTTCAATCACATTTTTTGGCCTGCCAGGTGTTTGACACATATCTAGGAAGCAAACCAGGAAGTGTTACAAGGCCCTGTTGGTCCTCATAAAGGAGGCTGGTGAACTTTGCTGGTGTTCATCTAGGTTGCTTTGGACCAGGCAAATGTCCAATTACCACGTCCATTACAAGTGACTCCAGGGAATACCAGAGCCAGGTGTCACTACAAATATTTTTGCATATTTGGAGCTGCACTCCCTCCTGCTACTTCAAAATTTGACGAGATATGTTGCATAGCCTCATGAAACACAACAAACTGCCAAAATGGGAGATTGTCTCTTTGAATTTTAAAAAATGCAAATACAACAAATATTTTTACGAATAAGGCAAATATTTATATACTGCTTTTCAACAAAAGTTCTCAAAGCGGTTTACACAGAAATAAATAAATAAATAAAATGTCTCCCTGTCCCCAAAGGGCTCACCATCTAAAAAAGAAACATAAGATTGACACCAGCAACAGCCACTGGAGGGATTCTGTGCTGGGGATGGATAGGGCTGGTTGCTCTCCTCCTGCTAAATAAAGAGAATTATCACTTTTAAAAGGAGGTTCCTCTTTGCTCAGTTAGCAGCAGACATAATGTCTTTTGAGAGAGAGAGAGAGAGAGAGAGAGAGAGATTTTAAATTTAAAAATGCCTCCCTCCTTCTCTTCCTTGACTAACTTGGGGAGCAGGAGCCAGTGAAGTTATGAAAGAGATACAGTTCTCCAGCTAGCAGGTAAGAGACCAAAACCACTTAGCTACCTAATTGGAGCAGACAGAGCCTAAAAAGTTCCATCTCCAGACCCGTGGTAATGGTGGCGCTGTGTGGTGCTGCTACTACTATTTCCCCCCAGTCTTCCCATGAGGGCTTGGTTGACAATTGTCCCTCCGCTTCACCACTATCCCTTGAGTGGACTAGGCCGGGTTTGGAAGAGAAAGAAGTCTCTGGAGTTAATAGCACTTTGTCCATTATGCTCACTAAGTGTTAGTGAGTTGAAGCCTCAGGGCACTTCAGAAATGAGGAGCCTTGTATAGTCAGGCAATGTGCCCCAGTTTACTCCCGTCCTTATTTCATGCTAAAGCAAATGATGCCAGCCTCCCTTCTCAGCCAGGAATGGAGGGTGCAATGCCAGCTCAAACCATCGAGAGGGGGAGGGAGGAATGACTTTTAGGAATGTAACAGGTGAGGTTCCCAACACAAGAATGTGGTGAAGGTATGCAAGAGGGCTTTGGGGTGCTGTTAAATGAATTCCCAAGCTGGGGTGGGTGTCTGGTAGGAGCTGTTTCTAAAAGCACCTCTGGAAATTGGTTCTTCTGGGAAATGAGAAGAAATGGTTAACTGTGCTTGATGTGGAGCGGGGAAGGGGTAGATGGCAGCAAAACTGTTCCCTGTGTTTATCTGCCATGCTGAGAACTGCCAGAGAACTCCAAGAGTGGGTGGAGAGCTCATGCTGATCTTCCATGCCTCCTTTCCATTTGGGGCGAATGGTAGGAGAGTAGCTGGTGAGATGAGATCTTGCCCACAGTAGAGCAGAGAAAAGCAGGCTGGGCTTGTATCCAGGCACTTCATGGGTGTGAGGAGAGGGAGAAGGACACAAACAAACCACAAAATGGCAAAACAGACCAGAATTTTGTGGTTGTCTGTGACACCAATTGTAGCTTGTTCAACAAACCATTTGTTAAAATTAAATCATAGTTCCATTGATGTCTCAACCATCCCAGAGTGTTGGAATAGCAATTGCAGTGGATTATTTCCAGTCCACTCAGAACGGAAAGAGTCAAGATAGGGCCGGTTCACAGTAACACGGCCCCAACACACAGAGAGGCGGAGACACGCAGAGAGCAAACATGCCCCAATGTCACTGAAGGACTTGGTTTTGGCAGGCATGCTCTTGGCATTTTGGAGATGGTTTTGGGGGTGCATTATTAGGGCCATTAAGATGAACAGCCCCACACATGATTGAAGGACACCCCAATAGTGCATCGGGACATTCGGATACCAGAGCAGTCACACTCTTGGCATGTCCCCACCCCTCTTCATGAGTTAATGCGAATCAGCCCTTAATGTCTCTGCCCCCCCCACCATATAAACAGCTTCTGAAAGGAAGGAAGGAAGGAAGGAAGGAAGGAAGGAAGGAAGGAAGGAACCAGGGATGTAATCAATCATTGCATTCCAGCACAAACTTTTCCTCACTGCATGTGTATATATCTTGGCTTTCTCACCTAGCAGTGTTCTTTCCTAAGGTTATTCTTAATTTATATAAATTTGAAGATTAGTTACAGTTGACTCACCTGGGTTTTTCCAAACCAGCTCTGCCAACACAGTGCTGGAAAATAGTAAAGAAAAGCAAGTATTCTTGAAGTTCAAGAAGACTTGCTCTCAATTGCCACAGAAATGGGCCAAATATTAGAATTATCAGTAGGGATTGGGAATTGTTCCAATAGTATTATCTCAGAACTCTCAACCATAGGTAATTGTTCAAAAAAATGAATTTTAGAAGATAGATAAATATCAGGAAACTGTACCATGTTTCAGACATCCACTTCTAAGTTCAGTTCATATACAGAACTTTCTACTTTCAGCAACCAGGTTATTGTAGAAAAATCAGGGGATGATCCATTATTCAATTTTTCTATATATTGGCATTTGCCACTCCATTGCTCCCCCAATTATTCTAGAGTAATTCATACAATCATTTTATTGTATAGAATAGTATCTAATAAGGACTTACTCTGCACCTGCTATTTAGAATGGATTGGAATACATATTTAACATCTTTAAGCTCTTTTCATGATCCGTGAGAAGAGCTTCTTCCAAGTCTGTGGGAAGAGCAGACATAGCCCACTTTCCCCGCAGACAAGCAGCTGCTCGTAGCTGGGTGGCCAAATTGGCCACCCACATGGCTGCTGGCTCCATCACGGAGTCAGTTGGAGCTGCGGGGATCAGGGGCCGCACGGCCCCTGGAAGGTCCAGGATGCCCCACACGAGTGCACGGGGCATCCTGGAAAGACCCCTGTGCCAGGGGAGTCTACAAGTAGGTCAGGGGTCTACTTGTGTGTCACCGCACGCTGTGGCGACACACGAGCAAAGGAATGAGATTAACGGAGCACTCACTCTGTTAACCTAATTTAAGGGTGTTTTAGGCGGGCTAGCTACCTTGGGAGCAGGGCTCCCATAGCCCGCTTTCCGTGGATCGTGGGAATAGTCTCCTTGTCTAGTTTGATCCTTAAATGTGGCTTACCACAAGGCACTCTCTCTCTTCTAAGTGCCTATAAAAGCTCTTTTTAGGCCTATTCTTCTTTCCTTGTGCGAGAGGCTTACATGGAAGCTACAATTATCCCAGCATCACAACAGCCTTTGGCTAGATCCAAATGTCACATTCTGCCCAGCTATCACAATTAATACATGTTTGGTTAAAATCAGCCTTCAAATTTCTGTCAACTTCTCCAATTATATTGAGTCCAGTTGTAGCTGAATCATTGAGGCTATTCACACAATGGGAGAAAATCGGGCTAGCGGAGGCTAGCCCATTTTTCTCCCATCGTGAGAACCACCAGGCTCGGCTGTGAGCCTGGTGGTTCTTAAGCGGGTCACCTGCTTAAGTAGCCCTGCCCTTGAACCAGGTTTGCGGAGCGAGCGTTCCACAAACCCGATTTTTCTAATCGTGTGTTGCTGCGGCGTGGCTCCGCAGCACAGCAACTCACAAGTAGACCTCCGACCAGGAGGCTCAAAAACAGTCTCCCGGCTTGGGGGTCTCTCCAGCATGCCCTGCTCACTCACGCAGGGCATGCTGGAACTTCCAGGGGCCGCGCAGCCCCCGATCCCCCCATCCCCTGCTGGCTCTATAGCAGAGCCAGCAGTCATGTGGGTGGCCGGTTTGGCCGCCTGGAGCAGGCTAACTGCTCATGTGGGAGAGCGGGCTAAGCCTCTGGAGATGGGTCTCCTTGATCATGAGACCCGCCTATATATCACTGCAGATGTCGGTTGTTTAGACACACAAAAGAGAAATTTTGGATATCTCTAAAATATATGTTAAGGTTTGTCATTAATACTGGCAGACCTAACAAAGCTGTCATGTACGTACTTGACCACACTTTTCAATTCTCAGAGGAGTCTCTGTAGCAACACCTGGAGCTTATTATACATCAACAAAGTGAACTTTGTTTTTAATTAATATGCATGATTGATGTGCTAGAATCTCATTTCCAGGGAAATGAATATGATAATTTGATACTAGCTCATTTTTATTCCTTGTTTTAATTAAATTATTTTTATAAGTATAGGGTTATCTAATTAGAAATTAATTACACAGAATTGTTTTTAGTCAAAATTTTCACCAACAAAGGCAAGGTCAATCAGAATTCTAATAAACACTGCCATCAAGGCCTTGCATTTTCTAGAAGCAAGGAAAATAGCACTGTGGAAGTGCCTTTAGCACAGCTACTGAAACTTAGCTAGAGGCAAAGATGCAGAAAGGAAGCAAGAAAATGCAGATGGAAAAGGAAGAAAAAAGAAAGTTGGGAAAGAGCAGGAGAAAAATCAAAAACATATTTATGTTTTTCTTTCTATTTAGAAAGAGAGAAAGACTGAGGAGAAAGATGAAGGCATTTCAAATGAGAAGTACAGAAAAACAACATATTAGGAGGCTATTCACACAGGCATGCAAACGGGCTAAGGAAGCCCAGCCCAGTTTTGCATGTGTTTTGCTCGATCCTGGTGTCTCCATAGCGGCAAACCCACCTATTTAGCCAACCTAGTAAACGAGGTTAAGGGAGCAAGAACTCCCTTAACCCCATTTATTTGCTTGTGTGTCAGCTGAGGCTGCTTGCAGGCGTGGCTGGCACACTTGGGAAGGGGAGGGCGGATCCCCAGATTTGCACAGTGCATTATCAGAACTCCTGGGGGTGGGACAATGTATGGTGGTGCGTCCCAGCACCCCAGCCCTCAGAGCTGCTGGGAGCAGACACTGGTTGTCTGGGCAGGCAATCCACCTACCCAGGGAAGGTGAGATCATCTGTAGGGAAGGTAGGCCTGCCCATGAGCCCTTCTCACTGCTTGTGAGAAGAGGTGCACTGTATTTACCTAAATCCAAGACTAGGGTTTTCCAAGTTTGTTGATATTAGAAATCAGGAGATCGTCTTAAATTCAGAGTCCTATTTCTTTTGAGTAAATGCAGATATAACCTGCATTTAACCTATACTTTTTAAGGGGGTCATCTTAAATTCTGAGTCTTCAGTTTGGGTAAATACAGTATGAAAAGCAAAAGGCATAGCTTCTATTCTGTCACAAGCACAACTGTGCACTGTATGACTAAAAAAAGAGAGGTCAAAAAGTAGAAATCCTACTGAGAGAAAGATAACATCTAGGAACATAGGAAGCTGCCTTATACTGAGTCAGATCCTTGATCCATCTAGCTCAGTATCGTCTACGCAGACTATAGGTGAAGATGCTGGAAACTGAGAACTGCACAGTGAAGAAACCCAAAACAAGAAGAGATACAAGACAGTACTGAAATAAAAGGGAGGAAAGGGCCCTGGGTTCCTTAGCTACTATTTGTAGATGGTTATGGGAGGCCATGATGTGGCTAAGCTGGGAAGAGTCAGGGATGACGCTTATGGGTTTAATTAAACCCTCCCACCTGTTCTCCCATAATTGAAGCACTGAAAAGGGATATGCAAGAAACAGATGCCCATATAAGGGGTAGGTTAAGCAAAAGGCAGACAGTGCAGCATTGCTTAGCAAAAAGTATGAACTAGTTTTTAATGCTGGCTTTCGTGTTGGTCATTCTACATTGGATCAGGCCCTAGTTCTAAGGCACTTAGCGGAAAGGTATACCAACAATTCCTCCTCCTTATATGTGGCATTTATTGATTTCAAAGCTGCTTTTGATTCTGTCCCTAGATCTTGACTCTGGAGCAAATTGGCCAATACCTCCATAGAACCACGATTACTCTTCCTCATCCATATTCTATATGAAAACACCTCATTGAGAGTAAAGTGTAATAATAAAGGTCACTTTTCTGAACCTGTTGCTACGCAGAAGGGGGTTAAGCAAGGATGTATTTTAGCTCTCTTTCTGTTTAATTTTTATATTAATTTCTTAATCACCCTCTTAGACAATCCTGACATCCATCAGCCTAAGCTAGCTGGTAGACCCATCTTGATTTTATTTTATGCTGATGACGCAGCCATACTATCAAGAACACTAGTTGGTATGAGGAGGGCGCTACAAAAACTCACACAGTTCTGTGAAGATGAGTCGCTTGTTATAAATACACAAAAGACGAAGGTCATGGTATTTGCCAAGAGACCAAAAGAACATAAAAGGCAAATTAATGGGTGCAGGGGCGAGCAAGTTAAGACCTATAAGTACCTGGGTCTAGTTTTCCATGCAAAAGGTTTGTGGGGCCCACAATATGAATATGCGGCAGCAAGTGCACAGAGGAGTGCATCTGCTGTACTCAAATTCATTCACACGAATGGGGAACATAACATTCCTGCAGCGGTTAGCGTGTATCAGGCTAAAACACTAGCACAAATGTACAGGGTTCAGATCTGTCCCACATGTAAATTTAAGCCCTTAGAAGTGGTGCAATCTGGATTTCTTTGTGCCATTTTTCAAGTCCCCAGATGCGTATCGAATGCTATCTTGTGTTTAGAAACAGGGTTCAGCAGAGCTGAGGCACAGGCGTGGCTTCGTACATTTAACTACTGGCTTAAATTATATGCCTGCCCCTAGGGCCTTGCCCCCTTGGTTCTGAAAGATGAGTTTCACTCCTTCAGGTGCAAGAGCCTCTATGACAATTTGGGCAGATATGGCTTCTCACTGCAATTGTCTATGTTTAGAGAAGAGGAATTCTCTAGATAAAGTTTTCACCCTCGCTCACTAAATTATAGGCACGGGCATTGTCTCCCTGTTGGGGGAGGAGGGAAGTATATTGACTTCACTCCTTCTTCTGTCAGCAGGAGCCAAAAGCCTGAGCTCCTCTCTGGGAATACACAAGACCAACAAACCCCATCCCTGCTGATCGTCTCATCTTCAGCAGCCCCTGCCTTAAATAAAACCCTACATTTACGACACTCCTCCCCCCTTCCATCTTGTTCATTCTTCCAAACAAGTGGATTGGCCACCCAATCCCTGGCCTCCAAAGGGGACTTGTTCTCCAACTCCACGCCCTTCAGTAGCCTTTTTACACCCATTTGCAGCTGTGGAGCTGGTATCATTGCTATTCCTATTAAACAGCACATGGCAGATATGGAGAAGCAATTGGATTTAAGTCTGGTTATCACCAGTAGCACTTTAGGTGGTTTTTAAAACTATCTCCAGCCAGCTGCATACCTCATGCACTTGGCCACTTTTAAACCAAAGTAGAACCTTTTCTCTGGCGCGGTTTAATGCCTTGCCTTCTGCCATTTTGGATGGCTGATTTAAGGGGATACCGCTAAGGAACACATTATGTCCATGTGGTTCAGTTGACACTGAGTCTGTCTTACATGTTCTTTTACACTGTGCCTATTATAGGGGCATTCGTACTATCTAGATTGAACCATTTTTTAAAAATAGGCTTGGTCAATCAGAAGAGTATTACATCTCCTATCTTTTGGTAGATCAACATGCAGTTGTCACAGCAGGGACAGCAAGATTCTGTGCAGCAGCCTGTAAACAGAGACAGGGACAACTTAGTTGTTAACTGAGATTTTTTACATAACCTGATGTGGTGTTATTAAGTTTTACTGTTTTGATTTTGTTTTGTTTTATGCTTATTTATATTTTGGTGTGTATGTTGACTGATCATTGACCAAAATAAATTATTACTTACTTACTCACTAAAGCTCAGAGCTGCCATTTTATTTAGTTAGCTTAGACTTCAGTCTGGCTCACATGTTGATGGCCCAGTAAATACAAGCTGTGGATCCTCTTTGTTTGGTGTGAGAGCCAGTGCATATCTCTCGTCTATCATACACAAAAGATAATGTCGCAAAGAGGAGCCACAGGCCAGGTAAGTATATTAACAAAGCCTATATTATTTGAACCTTCAATACAATAGTTTCTTCATCACAAATGGCCAGCAGCCACCCATCACAGGACCATATGATGATCAAAAGAAATGTTCAAATTCATGAAACAAATCTGATTTGTTTACTCAAATGAAAATCAAAATTTGTCTATAAGTACCAAATATATTGACAGATTAAAAAATGAGGACTGTTTGAAGACTCACAAATCCTGCAGTAATTTGTATGAGATGGTCTTTGAGATCTCTCTAATAGTCTGAAAAATGAAAATACTAAAAAAAAATTATATTTTAATGTTTACAGTTTATTTCAGTGTTTCTTTAGGCTACCTTTTTAAAAAGAGTAGTTGAAAAACTTTTTCATTAAAATATAAAGTCACGGCCACATACCACTCTTAGTTTTGAAAGCAATATCCTTTGGCAATATTATTTCAGCAACAACAAAGAAATACCAAGAGTATTCATGGCTTCTTGCAGAGGATGAGCATGTATGTCCTGAATTTTCTGCTGTATTTTATGTTGGGATTAAAAATTAATTTCCCTGGCATTCCTCCAATTCCCAAAGTTGTCTTTTATACCAGAAAACCTCTGCTTTCCTATATGTCCCCCTGTCACATTTCTGCAAAAATTAAATCTAACTATTGTATTCAAGTTGCCATGCCTAACACACACACACACACACACACACATATCTATCTATCTATATCTATCTATCTATCTATCTATATATATATGAGAGAGAGAGAGAGAGAAACTGCTCTTTTTCTGGTTTTGGTTTTCTGGTATAAAAGGTAACTTTGGGTAACATGTGATGTATTAAATTCTTCATGTAATAAATCATATGTCCCAATATTTAAGGAAGTATTATGAAAGTTAAGCATTGTGTGCAATCTTGTACAAATCACTTCCTAATCTCTGACCCCTAAAGGATTTGGGACTGTTGTATTTATTATTGTGTTCCTGTAAATATAGTCCATTTTGCATTGTGCTAGAGATGAAGGTCCATTAATTTTAACAACTCTTCAGTGAAAATAGTAATGGTAATCACAGAAAGAATCTAATTATATTTTATTCTAAAATTACTATTTCTAAATACAAAGAAATGAGCAGAAGGATTTTGGAAGATCCCATCATTTAACCTCTTCATGTCAAGTGGGGATTATAAGGCCTAAGGGCCCAAATAACTACTTTGAGACCGAATAATGTAATGTACCAGGTGTATTCATAGTTAAATATTTGTGAGATGCCTATCTTTTTATGGATTGAATATGTGAGGGAAGTGACCATACATTACACAGTTGCTATTGAGAAAGCCTAAGGTGCATCTGTGCAGATACACAGGATTCAAAAGAGATCCCCAAAGTACAGCAATTTAGTTTGGCTGCCATTCATTTATGGGAAAAGGTTAAGGTGTGCTTCAAGACAATTTTAGTAGGAACTAAACTAAACTTTACTACAGTATGGTTAAATAAGAACAGCAGGTGGAGGCTATGGTCAGGGGTGCCTTTGCCCAGTTTCGGCTGGTTTGTCAGTTACAGCCTTTTCTCGACCGGCAGACCCTGGCAACAGTAACTCATGCCTTTGTTACCTTTGTTTGGATTACTGTAACATGCTCTACCTAGGATTGCCTTTGAAAATGATTCGGAAGCTTCAACTAGCCCAGAAGGCAGCAGCCCACCTCCTTATGGGTGGCCGTGGATTTGATAGTGTCACACTTCTTTTATGGTCGCTGCACTGATTGCCTGTTCGCTTCCAGGTCCAAGTCAAAGTGCTGGTTCTTACCTACAAATCCCTTATGGACTTAGTACCTGTATATCTCCAGGATTGCCTCTCCCAGCCTTTGAGGCTGGAGGTGGCCTATAGCCCTCCGACTAGTAGCCTTTGATAGACCTCTCCTCCATGAAGTTATCCAAACCCCTCTTAAAGCCATCCAGGTTGTTGGCTGCCACCACATCTTGTGGCAGAGAATTTCACAAGTGGATTGTGCATTGTGTGAAAAAGCACTTCTGTTTGTTGGCCCTAAATTCCCTGCCAATCAATTTCATGGGATGACCTCTGGTTTTAGTGTTATGTGAAAGGGAGAAAAGGTTCTCTCCATCCAGTTTCTCCACACCATGCATGGTTTTATAGACCTCTATCATGTTTCCCCACAGTCATATTTTTTCCAAACTAAAAAGCCCCAGGTGTTATAGTCTTGCCTCATAAGGAAGGAAGACCCCTAATCATCTTGAAATTTCATCTCCTGAATCTATGGTCATGTGTTTATATGTTTTGGCCCCTATCGACTGTCCCATGTTGCAGCCCATTTACTTTGTCCATTAGAACTCAATGGCGTTGCTCCTATTTTGGTCTTGCTGTTATTTGCTATGGAAGGAAAGCTCCCCTCTGGGGAGCAGGGTCATGGTGAGGACAAAGAATTAAAGTGCTTCTTCTCATTTGGGCTCCACATAGCAGTTAGTTAGCACAGCCAAAGTATATCAGGGTCAAGCACATTATTATTAATATAATATGTAGTTTAGCCCTAAGTTAAATGGCTGAAAACACATTTTCATGGCCAAGCCTGTTGCAGCACTTGCTCAGTCAGATGCTGAGGAATCAGGACTAGCACCAACACCAGAATCTGAGAAGGTAGGACCAGCACTAGCCCTTGCCCTGGATTTTGACATCCGGCCAGAACCTGGAAGAGACCTGCAGCAGGAGCACCCTTGAGGCCTGAACTCCCTGGGACAACACCCCCTGAACAGAACCAACCTTTCCCACATAGTGGTGCTCTTGATATCTGCATATTAGTGTTGACAACAAGTTCAGAAGGAGCAGATAGAGCAAAGAAGGAAAGCCAGACTCCAGAAGGCTGCCCTTTAAGGCTTTCACTCTCCAGCCAGGGAGGAAGAGTCCAGAAGGGGTAGTCCAGAAGGGGGCTCAAATAGCTGAGGCCCCAGTCTGCTTCTGAGTGGTGTTACTCCCAGAGACGTCTTCAAGTTCTAGTGGATTCACCACATCAGCAACCAGGACACACATTCTCTGCTCTGAAAACAAAATGCCTCAGAATGTACTGTGTTCAAACTATTTCCATCACAGAATATCTGCCTATATTCACCCTCAATTTCCCAACCATCAGCAACAATATTGGTGGGTCTTCCATTCAGTAAGTGTCAGAGCTAGGGGTAGGCCGAACCAGGCCAGTTCAATTGCGGACCAGACCAGGGATCTCATCCACAATCAAACTGAAGCAAACCTGGTTTCTCCATGGAGAGGTTTGCCGGTTCAAGTACCTGTACAGCGGAATTAGTTGAGGATTCTCTTTTGCTTCCAAAGGTAATAAAAAGTGGCAGAGGAGTGGCAAGGGAGAAAGGTGTCTTTAAAACTGAAAAAGAAGGCGTTTGGCAGAAGGCCTGCATGACGCTCCCCCCACCCTCTCAGACAGCGGCACACGAATGGTGCTGCCATGTAATCAGCATGGTGCTGATCACACTGCAAATGGCCTCTGCACACGCACAGGAGCCATTTGCATGCTGTCACTTCTAAGAGAGTGGGGGGAGTACTGCACAACCCTGCTGGTAGGTGCCTTCTCTTCTTGTTTTAAAGGCACCTCTCCGCTCTACCCCCCACCCCCACACCTTTTATTACCTTTGGAAGCAAAGGGTATCCTCACTGGATTCCCCTTTACAGGCTCTCGAACCAGTGATCGGTTCAAGCTGGTTTGGTCAGACACACCAGAGCTGCCGGTCGGTTTAACTGAACCAGTACATGGACCGTGGTCTGGTCTGAATTTGGTTCAAACTGCACAAACCGGTTCCGTGCACACATAATAAGCACTTTGATACAATGGAATATAACAGAGCTCATATTATCCTACGTAAACTGTATAATACAGAATATTCTACTAATATGTGTGTTTCCATCAAAACATGGCCAATGGTTTCTGCTGAAATCCTATCCCAGTATGTACACTTGTTTTCCCAGCTAGGATTCATTTTCAAGAATCTTAGATGTTCTCATACTGCCAGTAATTTGATCACAAAAACATTGATTACCAGCTGAGGACAAAATAGCCTTGTTTTTTCAGAAAACCGTAGTACTGTCAGTTTTCTGTTTTGTTTTGCAGTTCCTGAAGAAAGGTCCATGCTAAAGTGACTTTCAATCATGATGGAGCTTTTAAATTGTAGAGAAACTGCTTATATATCTTAAGAGCATGTACATCTGTATAGCTTATAAAGAGTACAATAAAGATGCATCAATTTTACCTGGACTCTGAAAAGGTGTGTACAAAATCCACTTTATTCCTTATCAAATGTTCTGTAGGTTTTTTTCTTCCTGTAATCAGAGAAAACTGAGTCAGTGATAGGAAAATATGAGCAAGGTCCTGTTTAAACCTGAAAGTAAATCATTAACATCAGTATTTCTATAGATTAACACTTCATTTTCTGATTTGTTAAATTCAGCCTCTTGGTTCAGCATTGTAGGTAATCGGTGGTTGTGCTAAATCACTGTTTATTTTATGAAATAATTCTGTTCATTCACAGCTGAGTAATGACTAAGTACACACTGCGACACTGCAGTGGCAAGGAACATACATTATCAAGTTCTGCTCCTCCTTTCTGGTTACCTTGGAGCATAACGTGATTGGAAAAAATAATCAGTTTGATTGCATTCAGCCTGCTGGTTCATATCAACACAATAGCTGAACAGCATTTGGGCTTTTCGGGCTTTCATCTAAACCCACCTTCAAATTTGGTTTTTACTTGAAGACTTGTGCCAAAATGTATAGCGGGGACTACGTGAGTATAACTACCCAAATTTTTCAAATTATTCCTGATTTTCTTCTTTGTTGCAAGAATTAAAAGGAAAGTATTTACCTAGTGGAAAACAAATTCAACTTCAGACCATCTGCCATCAATTGCCACTAAAAAAGGGCTTGAACCTGTCTGTTGATGCTATCTTCCAGAAATGAAAGTCACTTTGTGTATAATAGCAGCATTTTAGATTATTAGGGTAATAATCTCTAATGGCACAGCAGTGAAGTAACTTGCCTAGGGAGCAAGAGGTTGCTGGTTCAAATCCTCGCTGGTGAAACACCTATATTGGGCAGCAGCAATATAGGAAAGATGCCGAAAGGCATCATCTCATACTGTGCAGGAGATAGCAATGGTAAACTCTTCCTATATTCTACCAAAGAAAACCACATGGCTGTGGAGTTGCCAGGAATCACCACCAACTCTATGGCACAACTTGATCTTTACCTTGATATCCATAAAGCATAGCTGCTGAACAATCTCTGTTCATCTCAGTAGGAACTCTGTATAAAAGCTTCTAAAATGAATGGAGATTGCATAGCAATAGTGATCCAGTGAATGTGTTCTCTATACTTGTCATAGTCCTTTATGAACCACCATCTTTACCATTAGCTAAGGAAAAAATGTTTAGTTAATTATAAACATCTGGCAGGATAGTTGTTTTTAAAAGCTGATATAATTTGTTCAGTTTGAAAACAACCTTTGCTGTTTTCAGTTGGTTCAATTTGAAACCACAAAGAATGAAGGGAAAATGACAATAAATCTGATCTTGCTGATTTTTTCTATTTCTAGTTATTATTGGAAGGTAGAAGTGTACATATAGAAGTGTACATTCTGTGGCCACATTCTGGCCACAATGCATGCAGTATAGAGTGAGTGAGGTACTAACCCTTTGCAGACACTGAATTAAATGAGGGTTGCTCCTGTGTGCTCAGGATTACAGCATTAAGCCCATTTTATTTCAATAGATTTTGGACTATGGTGGTTCTTTAGCTTTTTAAGGGTACATATTGTGAACATAACTGTCTCATGTTTGAATTTTCTGAAAAATATTAGGATTCATTCCCTTGTGTTCTCCTCCTCTAGACCTTGTTTATTTTTTTGTTAGGCAAAAATGTTCTAACTAGAATAGTCTGGTTATTTGTTTAAAACATGTTTTGTTCAAATATTTGAGTACATTTAATTACCTTTGATTGCATTAAAAATTAAAATAAAAGCATTTGCTCTCAGTAAACAAATAATAAAATGTTTGTGACCAACGGAGACAATGACAAACTCATAAAAGCTGCTAAGTTTAACAATGAATTGCTTAATAGATTTATTTTATTTATTTTTCATTTATATACAGCTTTTCAGGAAAATGTCCCAAAGCGGTTTGCGAAAGAAAATTCTGCCACATAAAGAGTTCATTATTAATATAACTAGCAAAATTTTTATCTTTTCAAAATGCTCTTACTTTGTTCTTTATCAATTGCTCTGAGAAATCAGTGAGAAATTTCCAAGTTAAGAACAATGACATCTAATGGAAAATATTTTCACTCATTATGTGAATCGCACTATCATTTTCCTCAGAGAAAATGCCACTTTTCTTCAGCACCATATGATTCATTTTCTTGCTTATTCATTTCTGACTAATCAAATGCAACAGCATTTACATAATTTATATATTTTGCCTATGGGCCTAGATTGACTAGAGATTTGCTGCTATCTTTTGAATACAGCACACCATTTTGCTGTTATGTCCAAAAAGACAACTAAGTGCTGATTTCTTCTTGAGGCAACTTGCACATACGTTCCAAATTGGTGAGCAGCATAACTTGCAGGGGCGGAGCCACTATAGCGCGAACGGGTTCAAAGAAACCAGGCTGCCGCACTCAGGGGCCGTGCCTCACACCCCAGCCACACCCCTGTGTCTGATGTCAGATGTAGGGGTCATGGTTTTGCTTGCAAATACACTCCCTGCCAGAGCCGCTCCTGGCCGCGCTGCGAATGCGGCGCTGGCTGGATTCTGCTCGCAAATAGGGGTACTGGCCCATTTTCAAGCAAAACCACAACCCCTGTATCTGACGTCAGACACAGGGGGCATGGCTAGAGGGGCCACTTGCAGTGGACTGAACTTGAGCAGCCATTGGCCTCCCCATGCTACTGATAACTTGTGAGCTGGGGACAGTCTGACTGCTCATGCAGCAGCAACTTCACAAAGCTTCTGGAATGATAACACATAAAGGGTAGCAAAACCACACAAGAAGCTCAATCCTATGTTGCCATTTACTGGAACACTAGCAGAAGTTTGTTCTTTCCAGCTCTGTCCCATATGTCTCCAGAACATGATTTAGAAATTACTGGTACTAAGGGCCAATTGTGTTGGCCTCTTTCAAGTCTGTTCCGTCAGTAGCTTTGCCTCCCACTCCACGGTCCAAAAAGCCTGTAATTGTGCAACACAACGGCTTTTCCAAACCACAGGAATTAATGCAGTTGGAGCACTAGAGGAAAGGATGAAGATTTTATTGTTGGATTGATTAATCTGCATGTTAATTTTTCACATACAGCCTCAAATGATGCTTTAAGCTTGACTTCTTCTATCTCATTCTACTTCTGTGGTCATTATTTAGCACAGTCCAGGATTGATCTTCCTCACTTTTGCAGATCAGTTAATGACTGTGCATATCTAACACAACTGGATTTTTTATGTAACTGGCACAGATACTAAATGTTCACAATAGTCTTCTCAGTCATACAAACATGATTTTGAAAGCTCTTTAGCAGAGTATAGGTCTGTAAAAATGTATGATCTGCTAGGCCAAATGTGGACCTTAATATGTAGGGCTGTCTTTAGGGCATGGCAAGTAGAGCGACCGCCCTGGGCCCCACTCTTTTAACCCCTATTAGAATTAATTGGAAGGGGGCCCCCGCACTGGCTGATTTGCCCCAGGCCCCACACCCTGCCAGGGCTCTCTATGGACGGCCCTGTTAAGACACTTAGGGCTTTTTGCAACCCACTTGGAACCTGTAGGTCACAATGGCTGGGGAGCTGAGTTCAGCTTGATGGCATGAAAATTGTGGACTTCTGTGGTCATGGTTAAGAGGATGACGTTTCTAGCTCTAACATTAACTTACAAATGGACTCATTGAGAATAATAGCGCGGCCCTGTTCTCTAAAACAGGTTGTGCAAAGGATTACATAGGATTGTGCTTTGAATACTAAGAAGAAGCACTGTATGAATATCATGATTCTATTAGCAGTGGTTGACAGGATGAGGAAAATCAATAGGACTACTTTAAGTAGTTTCCTTCATCCTGTCAGCCAGTGATTGCATGCAGGAAATGGCTGCCTACAGTATACTACCCAGGAATCCGGAAATTAAATAAAGGACAACTATTGCCCTTTCTCAAAGACATATTTCAGGAACAGATAAGAGACCTGGTGCTTAGAACTGCACTATGTCTTTTAAAAAGCAGATATGCTGTTATTACAACTGCACTTATTAGAAAAAGACATTTCAAAAATATCGAATTCAAACAATAAACGCAACTACCCTTGACTTGTGTGGCGGTCAGGGTGGGCCTAGCAATAAAGCTATATTACAAAGAACCTCTTTGCAAAAGCAGATCTAATTCATAAGTATGGCATGTAGAATGTTTTGAAACATGAATTCCCAACTGAAAAACCATCTAGAAATGACTTCCATAGTTCACTATGCGAAGAATGACTTGCTAAACAAATATGATTAGAATGAAGATTATTCACACTTCAGATTTGTTTTTTGCAGTTACAGGACTGTTTTATCAGAACTGTATGCACCACAGAATTATTAGAAGAAAAAACTACCAGTAAATGTGGGCTGTTACAACTCCTGGGTCTGCCGGTGCCAGCATGAGAAGCAACCGCATCATCTAATGTGTGCACAAGGTTCTTCTTCACAAACATTCATGTGCCAGAGTGGCATGGGACAGAACATGCTGCAAATGTAATGTTTGAATGTCCTGGCCCATGTTTTCTGACTGAATGTCAGAAAAATTCTATTCATTATGAAATTGCTCCTAAGTAATCTGCTATCTACCTTATCAGATTCTGGAGTGTGACATTTTTGCATTCTTATGTTTTAGGCCAATACCTTCAGCAGCATGGATGCTAATGTAACATGGCTGCTCTCATGCAACTGCCAGTAACATTTCAGGGTAGCCCATAAACTGTGTGGGTGGGGCCAGCAATGTAGCTATTTCCCAAGCCAGGTTGCTGGCCTCCATGGCAAGGGGAAGTAAGTGTAGGGAATAATTATGTCACTGGTCCCCACCCACAATGTTATTGTCCTTCAAACATTACCAGCAGCAAGCAGTATGGTAACTTGCACAATGTAATAGCAGTTGTGCTGCCTTCTGTATCTCTAGAAATGGACTTTTAACAATAAAATCTAAAGTAAACCACTACATGTTCACACTGGGCTACCACCAACTTGCCACATAAAAGTCCTGCAAAGGTTTATGCAGTATTCTGGGATAAATGTGAATGATAGCCTACTGCAACCTAACGCCAAATTTGATGTGGTGTTAATCCTATTAGTGCCAATAGAAGCTTCTCTTCTCAGGAAAATCCCTAAGAGGAGACCAGATTTGGAACAGGACCACAACAGAGGAAAAGGGTTAAAGACTTCTTCCACCCCTGACATGGTCAAATTCTGAGCAGCCCCATCCATTGACTATTTAACAACAACAACAAAATTTCAGTCCCAGGAGAAGAGATTAACACATGTAGTTTGTCCCTTAAGCATATAATTTGTGTGGCTCTTGCTTGAACCATTACTGGATTTATCTCTGTTGCATTAAAGACATGTTGACTTTTCCTGTCAATCAGAAGCACACACCCTCACTCATAAGAGGTCCTCTTGTCATTTCAATACAGATGCAGCTCCACATAGTCATTCCTTTATACTTATGAAGCTTCCCATTCTCTGAATGAGCAAAAAAACCTCACATCCAGGAGCTTCGTATAGACACTAGAACTGACATGAGTAATGGGTTGGGATGGTTGTCTAATAATTTAATGTCATAAGCTCACTGGAATGAAAATTTTATATGAATGTACATTGAAGTTAACACATTCAGAAGGATAGCTGTGTTACTCTTTACTGCAAAAATTATCAAGACTCTTGTGGCATCTTAAGGACTGGCACATTTATTGTGATATGAGCTTTTATCGACTACAGTCCACATCAGCAAATGTATCTGAACTGGACTGAAGTCCATGAAAATTCATCTTGCAATAAATGTGTCAGTCCTTAAGATGCCAGAATACTTTTTGTTTTGGGGGTCAGTATAGAGACTCTTGTTGACTTTATTGGGTTAATAAGATATTTCTGTATTTTTGAACTAGGCAAGGGCCATAGACCTATAACAGTATAGACTACATAGTAAAGAGCACATGCTTTGCATCCAGAAAGTCTTAGGTTCAATTCCTTGCATCTCTAGGGCTCAGGTAGCAGATGATAAAAAAAGACTTTTGCCAAAGATTTTGAAGAGGCACTGCTAGTCAGAGCAGACCAAACTGGCCTGTAGCTGGATAATACTTGCACTTCCTGACTCAGTATGAAGCAGCTACATATGTTTATATTGTATATGTCCAAATTCTCACTATGAATTCCTGCTAAATTGGGGTGTCTGATCGTGTACAGTTGCAGTCTCATGCACCCCTAAGAGTAAGTCCCACAGACATTTCTGAGTTGAAATGAAAAAATTATGGCTGTAGGTATATGAATTCAGTGAAACAGCAGTGCCTATAAATACTGCTTTGGCATCACTTCTTGAAGAAAAATATTGTTTATAACAATGTTGAAAGGAAAAGGAATGCATTATAACCTAAGTGACAGGTTTTTTAATATATGTTGGAAGTGTAACATTCATTCTAAGTGTGAAATATCTATCAGTGCACTTTTCTTCTCTATCACTTTTGTGTAATATTTTAGATTTTGTTAATTTTAATTTGTTAATTTTGTTAATTTTTATTACCTAAAACATGATAGAGAAGAAAAGTGCACTGATAGATATTTCACACTTAGAATGAATGTTACATTTTCAACATATATTTAAAAACCTGTCACTAACTTTGTGTGTTTTTATATCATGTTTTAATATTGTGTAGTCCGCCCAGAGGGCAATTTGTTATGAGGCGGCTAACAAAATTGTTTTATTTATTTATTAATTATTATTATTATTATTTATTTTTATTTTATTATTAATTCTTGATTAATTTGGTTCTTGTGTATCCTGCATCCTAATTATTTAGACTTAAAGAACACTATAAGAACATTCAGTTTTATTGGTTCATACAATATTCCCTGCTTTGGTTGCTATAAAACTGTGCTGTAAATAATCAGATCAGATTTTAATAATATAATTTGTAATAGAATGAGAATTCAAAATGATTGCTCATACTTGCTTAACTCTCCAATTCCTGTGGAAATTTAAGCAAGACAGAGGGAAGTCCCTTCTTTGTGAATCACTATGGAGAACTAACAGCTATGGTGACCAGATGGTGAGATGTCACGCAGCAGAAATTGTATGGCTTTTCTCATATTTTTAGTGGTCTGGTGTACATGTAACGCATGTAAATTACATGAGGAGAGTTGGTCTCGTAGTAGCAAACATGACTTGTCCTCTTAGCTAAGCAGGTTCCACCCTGATTGCATATGAATGGGAGACTACATGTGAGCACTATCTCCTTTGGGGATGGAGCTGCTCTGGGAAGAGCATCTAGGTTCCAAGTTCCCTCTCTGGCATCTCCAATATAGGGCTGAGAGAGATTCCTGCCTGCAACCTTGGAGAAGCCGCTCCCAGCTTGTGTAGACAATACTGAGCTAAATGGACCTATTGTCTGACTCAGTCAGGGTGGATTTGATTTAAATCAAATCAATTTAAATCATGAGCTAAATCACTAGTCAGTAAGAATAGATTTAAATCATGGTTCTTTACATAAAGACTCATTCTTGCTGGTATAATCTTAATATTTACAACCAGATGAAGGCTTCATTTTGGGTCCTCTTCTAGATAGAAAAATTGCCCAAAACAATCTAACAGAAACCTCTGGAAGAGCATGACATTGTGAATGGATTAATGTAATTCATTTACCAAAAAAATTAAATATTGTATATATACAACCTCATTCTACATAATTAAAAACTAATCCTTATTTCATGATGAATACCTTTGGACTATAATGTATCTTAAATAGAAAACTATAGAAAACTATCTTTAGATTGATTTCCCCCCCCTCAAAAAACATTTTATTTTTAAAAATCTGATTTAAATTAAAAAAAATCCGATTTAAATTAATGTTCCTATGTTCCTATGTAATATTATCAGTCTTTTAACCATGGTTAGAAGCCGAACTCCCATGCCCCTTCTCCCGTACATATTTACTTGGTTAGTATAAACTATGATGTACCATTATATCTGCATGGCTGCTTACTGTGCTAAATGTTAATCTTTTTTTGCTTGATCGAGTATGAGAATTAGCTTTGATCTCTGGTTTGAACCCTGGGTTTAAAAAGCTAGCCCTTCTTAGCACCTCTGCAGATATGATGCTGCCCTAGAATTTGCGGTAATTGGGGAAGAGAGAAAGTAAGACATTTGTGAAGGCAGTGAGTGAAAGAAAATGGGTGCAATAGTTAAGAGATAATTAGTGTTGCATTCTTCAACAGACCATTGTGTGGGACAACCTTTATTTCTACCCCAAGAGGGGTCAAGCATGGAATTGGCCCACTCCTACTATACTTTTCTGTCCTGCAATCAATACCTCACAGTGACTATTCTTTTATTCTCTACACTCTTTCATATTTCTTTTGGATGGTAGCCTGCAACAGTAGTGGGGAAAATAGATAATTAGTACCATATTGATTTAAGCTAACTGTGATACAGACTGTACTGTAACTAACTTTCAGTTCAGCATGTACGCGAGCAGGAAGCTGATTATCCATAATTTTTCTTATTTCTTCACCTTTCATAGACTTTATTTAGGGTAGCTTTGTAGCCAATCATCCACAGTATTTCTTGATCTTTCTAACAGCCATTGCAAGCACATGTTTTCTGTTTTGAGGAGAAATGCGATAGACTCTGCAGGTTCTTACTCACTTTGATTTATGATGTGCTCTCCTATTCTGAAAAATATTTTAGACTAATCTATAAAAGGAGTTATTGTGATATGATACTGTGTCAAACCTGCTGGAATCCAATGATGGCACCAATACAAAGCCTCTTCTAATAATTCACTCTGATTGATGGGGAGGTGTTACCTAAGTATTTCAAAGTCTGGCAAGATATTTCATTCACTGGAGGGCATTTAAAGTCTTATTTCTCCTGACCGTTTGCGGGTTTTTTTCCTTGCAAAAGATTTGCACTTGTAGTATCAGGATTTTAAAAGTGCAGCTTTGGAAGAATAAATTTAATTTAAAACTGATCATGAACTAGGGACATATCAAAAGGGGAAACAATACATATTCTTGAGTTAACTCTTTTCTACTTCTTTTTAGAGAGGTTACTGATATACAAACCGAATGTTGATTTTAGGCTATTGAGTTTCCATTTCCTTCCTTCCAAACAGATGCACTGGCAATACTAACTGACCCTAAAAACAAGGTTTGAAAGCCATCTGGTGAACTGCTGAACAACATTGCTTAACCAAGCAGTATCTCAGGGCCAAACTAGATGCGATGGAGCAGCTGTTCACACATCTGTCCTGTTCACATATAAAGTGGGTCTACTCTTTGCTGTGGCATCCCTTATATGGAATGCCCTCCTTGCTCTGGGCACACTGCTGGAGGTTGGCATATATATTTATTTTAAAAACCACATGCTAATAACAGTAGTAGTAGTAGTACACTTTACTTGTTAGCCGTCCCATAACAAATCGTTCTCTGGGCGGCTCACAACACAACATTAAAACATCAAGTAAAAACACATAGCACATGAAATCACAACACACCAAAACACACACACACACACACACATACACACACTGTGTGTGTGTGTGTGTGTGTGTATACACACACATAATACAATACAAAACAATTAAAAAACTTTTTAAGCTGGGAGCTGTAGTCCAAAAACAGTTGGAGGGCCACAGTTGAGTAGCCCTGCTTTACATTATAAGGAGCAGCAGAGAAAGGGGTGAAACCTGCCCCACCTTGCTGCACTCTATTGCTTTAAGCAGTCTCTCCCAGACCAGTTGCAGAACTGGAAGCGAGCCATTACTAATCTTCTCACTTCAGAATCCCTCAAAATTCCACAGACACCAAACCTTGAAATGCAGTCTGAAAACTATTACTATAACATATTTGACAGTACCTGATAGTAGGCATGCCGTGGTATTTTTGTATCTGGGAGCATTTAGATAATAAGCAATTGTAATTAGTATTTGACTGCTGACAACTGAAGGGTGTTCATAACTGATCCCATCAAAACAATCATCAAGTTGTTCTATTTGGAAATAATGTTCAAAACTTTCATGGTGGCTTTTGAATGACAATCAAGGTATTCATATGAGTATATAAGTTAGTCATTAGTATATAATTAACATTAGCACCATGATAATCAAATACCAACAGCAGCAATACTCCACTGCTTTTCCTTGTTTGCAAGGTTTTGATTGTAACTTTACAAGCCCTAGCTAACTATGCTTAAATCCTAAATTAGTCATGACTACATTTTAGTTAGTTCTCTGGATTAAAGCCATAATGTTTCCTGGGCTACAGCCCCATTAACCTTTCTGACATGACTTCTCAGATCTGAATAACATGTCATAAACATGTCTATACCTACAAAGATTAGAATCGTACAGACAATGGTTTTTCCCATGACACTCTATGGATGCAAAAGCTGGACTTTGAAGAAGCAAGATAGAAAAAGTGTTAACACGCTTTTGAACTTTCGTGCTGGAGAAGACTTTTGAGGACACCATGTACAGCCAGGAAAACAAACAAATGGATCATAGAACAAATCAATCCAGAATTTTCAATCGAGGCACAAATGACCACGACCAAACTATCATACCTGGAACACATTGTGCAAAAACCCAGCTTCCTTGTCATCATGGACTTGCAATGATCTCTAAACTGTGCAGGCACACCTCACAGTTTGTTAAAGACGCTGGCCCGAATGGACAAGACCAGCATTGGTCTGGTCTCTCTGCCATCGGGGAGGGGGAATAAGGGAGAGGGAATGCTCCGCTCCCCCCTGCACACCGCACAGTCGCCCCTCGGCCATAAGAATAAAAACCAAAAACAAAACAGCAGAAGTTTGGCAGGGGGGTCAGGGACGTATCTAGGGTAGGGCAGGCAGGGCACGTGCCCTGGGCGCCACTTGAAGGGGGGCACCATTTTTTTTAATGGAAAAAAATTTAAATGGCCACCGAAAACAAAATGGCCACCACACATACTCAAATGGCCTCTGCAAGACCCTAGTATCTGGGAAAAGTCAAATTCTCCATTTATTTTAAAACTTATGTAATAGTGATGCTACAATGCATAGTAGAGAATTAGTATTAGTATACCCAAATTAGTATTTGGGTATTTCATGAGCCCCAGCATACTGAAATTTGTAGTTTTCCTGCATTTTTTGGTCTGGCTACGTCCACTGCTAAATAGTTTTTGAAAGATTTAAAGATTAACGAGCTTGACTTGTATTTTTGAGCTGATATTATGGTAAAGTTCTCTGAAAGATGGATGTCAGATGTTTGGACAGGAGGCGCAATTTCAGTGCTTGCCCTAGGTGCTATGTTTCCTAGATACGCCTCTGCAGGGGGTTGCTGCCGGAGGCCCCCGACCCCAGTCATTTGGAGGTCCCCCAGACCTTGGAGGACCAGACTGCGTCCCTAAGGTCTGGGAGATAGTGCGCCTCCAACTGGAGATGCCAAGGACTGAACCTGGGACTTTTCACATGCAAACCATGTCCGCTACTACTGAGCTATGGTCCCTATCAAGTAGTTACCTACTACTAGTATTGGTGCATTTCTATTTTTCCTAGCTGGAAGAAAACATCTGGATATACTGCAACAGCTGAGTAACACCTGTCAATTTATAGTGTAATAAAACAGTTGTCCAGAAATGCCAATGGTACATTACTGTGGTGGCAAATTAAGAAGTAAACCTGGCTATCTTGCAGATGTTGAACAAGGTCTGTATGCAGTGATTGATAGTCACATCTAAAGATTATTCATTCTTTCAAATCTATACATACTGCCAATATATTTATTCACCTTAACACTGACTACTGTTGACCTTGAGATCTTTGTTTCATGAAGGATGGAATATATACAAGTGAGAAGGGTATTAACAAGTAACCAGAATAAACCACCCAAAGAACTCTGAATTTGCTAAGCTCTTTTCCTATGTTGCCCAAAATCAGAGAAAACAGATGCATCATAATTTAGTGTGTGCTGCATTTCCAGAGGTTTGTGAAATAATTATAAACATTGTAATCTGAAAATCTAGTTCAAGATGTATGGCCAGAGTATAGGCGATAGTTTTAAAGATAGGTGTTTCTATCAGATGTCAAGCAGAATATTCATTTTTCAACCTTGCCCATGTAATTTAAACCACATTCTGGCTATAAGCAACAAAGAGAGCAACAGAGACCTTTTGCATGGAACAGTACCTTTCTATTGTATCTTTGTGAAATTATGAACATAACAATACATGTAGAAAAAAATCAATTACAGTTATACTGAGGAGTGTGTATCACAGGGTCAACTAGCACAAATGTCTTCTGAGACTGAAACCAGAATCAATACTTTATGGTATTGTACAATATGAGGATGTTGTATTTTAAATTATTTTACACATGCTTTATTCTATAATTTGTTTTGAGATATTTGCAGTATACAATACTAGGCTTTTAAAGAGACATTCCCCTGAAGTAACATTTGTAATTCTGTTGAATTTAGCAAAGCAGTTCTGCAAATGGCAAAGATCATGAGATACGTAGAGCTGAGCTACATACATGCTATAGTGTGCTCTAGAAAGGGACTAAGACACTGGACTCACCCATACCATGCTTGCCAAAAACACTGACTACTGCTGCATTACAACAAAAGTACAGAGTTGCTCCCCACTTGATATTCGGCCTGGGTACAGCTGCCCAAGCGCCAAACACTTCTGCCCTGTGATGGCTGCTAATGATGCATGAACATCCTAATAGCCACTTTTCTGACAAAAACAGAAGCAAGACACTGATCCTCTCCTAATTTTTGTTGGGAAAACTGGACATTTGTAGAACCATGCAAAAGCCAATACCTGCGACCGGCATTAGAGCAGCCACATCATAGCAGATATTATACTGCTGTTGGGAACATAAAGGAAAAAATTGTTCTGGTAAAATTGTTGAAATGTTTTAATCCTTTTATTGATTGTTTTTATTGCTTTGTTGTAAACCACCCAGAGAATTTGCATTTTGGGCAGTATAAAAATGTGCTAAATAAATAAATAATCTGCCAACTTTCACTATCCCTACAACTGGACTAAATTTGACAAAACTGGTTAGGCAGTTCACAGTTTAGCCCACTTTTGCCTCAATGTTCATGGGTCTGCCATCTTGAATTGGGGTGGATGACGTGATGCCTTTGAAGTGTCCCTATCTTTCCCTACAAATGTACCAAATTTGGTTCAAATCAGTTAGACCAGGGATCCTCAACATTGGGCCCCCAGATGTTCTTGGACTTCAACTCCCATAATCCCCAGGCCCAGTGGCCTTTGGCTGGGGATTATGGGAGTTGAAGTCCAAGAACATCTGGGGGCCCAATGTTGAGGATCCCTGAGTTAGACGGTCTACAAGTTATCCCACTTGTACCTCAAATATTAATGTGTCTGCCATCCTGAACTGGGGTGGATGACATCATCATAAGCTACATCATTGAGGTATCCCTGTGTCACTCACTACATCTGTACCAAATTTGATTCAAATTCATATTGGTACAGGCATTGTAAAGTTGATGGGGACACAGGGACACACGAACACACACACACACACACACTCTCCTCATAAGCTTACTTTCCTTAAGCAAAGTAGGCTAAAAAAGTGTACATTATTTTTCTAAATATGAAGTTTGGCCCTTAGACCAAATCCAAGTCCTGGAATTCTTGGGGCTGAGAGTGGAGCATCTTCATATCAGCTGCTACCAGGAATGTGCAAAAAAAACCCCACCACCCCACAGTTTAGGAGATCAACAAGGTGAACACTACACACACACACACACACACACACACACACACCCCATATACACTACAAACATACCCTGCATGGAGTTCCTATTGGACATCCAATCTAACAAAGCACTTGTGCAAATGTTGCACTAGCTAGTTGGGATGTGCAAATCAATTTGGGTACAAATTGATATGTACCCTAATCTAGCTGATTTGGGTGTTTTGGAGACAGAACAAATCACACCTGTGGTCCATTGCCTAGATTCGGGTCCAAACTGAATGCACCAGATTCGATTAAAATCAATTTGATATTCAGATTCCTCCTATGAATTTCCCCAGATTTAAACATTCTTTTTTTCTCAACAGATTCAGGGGACAATCTTCCCAGCTCCAAATTTTGATCCTGTTATGGATGCCCAGGTGATAGGGGGAGCTCTACAAGGAATAGGTTTGTATGTTAGTTAACATTTTGAAGCTATTCTTGTTCTCTTGCTGGGGGAGAACAGAAAAGAAGCACTGTTTGATGCAGCATGAAACTCCAGAGGATGATGTGTCCTGGTCTCCCACAATGCTCCATGCAACACACACAATGCATTGGGGAATTCCCCTGAGAAATGGGCATTCTATGGACACTCTAGATGCTCATTTCTGTGTGTAGCCAGGACCGAAGCAGATCATGCTTACATATGAGCAGGTAACCGAGGTTAAGGGAGTGCTTGCTCCCTTAACCTCGGCTAACAGCCAGTTTTAAAAGCCAAACTAGGTGGTGCAGCCCCACAGGGATAGGGCCCAATCGTGGAGGTTCTCACATGCATTCTAACCCAGACTGGGCGTCCCAGGCCTTGGTTAGGCAGCATGCGAGAATAGCTTCACTGTAAGACCTTAATAAAATGACATTATGTGTGTCTGTCAGAACATGAACAATAATTTATTAGTAGTGTAATGTATTAATGTATTAAATTTATCTAATATGTTTATATACTGCTTTTCTAAGAATTCATGGGTAGCATTCAGACCAACTTAGCCATAACTGAGTTCCACTGAAATTTATGAGCCTTAAGATAGTAAACTCTCAGTAATTTCAGTGGTGCTTTTCATGAGTAACTTTGACTGCTATTCCATAATAAGCAATAGCAATTTTGAAAAATAGCATTATAAGAAAACAACATAGATGATAACAGTACAATCTCAACCCATTTAAAACAGATAGCACGTTAAATTAAAGTTGTTTTAACCCTTAAAGTGCATCTCTTCTTTTCCATGAGTTTTTTCTTGGTTACTCCTTGCAGTATTTTTGGTTACTCCATATTTGTACAATGTTGACATTGTAAGCTGGTTTGAATAGCTTGGGAGGAGAGCTGGTCTTGTGGTAGCAACCAAGCATTGTCCCCTTTGCTAAGCAGGGTCCACCTGCATTTGAATGGGAGGCTACATGTGAGCGCTATAAGATATTCCCCTTAGGGGTTCGGCTGCTCTGGGAAGAGCACTTGCATGCAGAAGGTCCCAAGTTCCCTCACTGGTGTCTCCAAGATGAGGCTAACACCTGCCTGCAATCTTGGAGAAGCTGTTGCCAGTCTGCATAGACAATACTGAGCAAGATGGACCAAGGGTCTGACTCATTTTAAGACAGCTTCCTATGTTCCAGCTTGCTAGAAAAGCGAGACACAAAAGTTAATAAATAAAACAAGGAAGCTTGATGCAACCATCCAACCATCCACATACACATATTAGCAGCACAGAAGAAATATTGGTGTTCTTCACATTTTTCATATAAACTGGGGGTAGATTTGTCACCAGAGAGAGCCCCTCAAATTTCTTTCACTTTCATTTAACTGGTAAAACAATGAGATGATAAAAAGAGATACCTTATTGGCTTCTGATGAACTTTAATTAATTAGAAACTTGGGTATGGCTTGATTTTGGCCCCTCAATCGAATGCTGCAAATGTGATCTTCTCGAGCTACATGCTGTTTCACCTCAGACACTCCATCTTGCAAAACTAAAGAGTCTATGTTGCATATATTGCAATGAGCTTTCAAAGCATTATCATGCACTTTAGACAACTAACATAACTCCTTTCCCCATTCTTCAAGGTATTTTTGCATTCTCCTTCCTTCTTTGCTAGAGGTTGGGTGGAAGAAGATGGCAAACAGTTAGGCTGCTCAACTCTAGGAAGAAACTTTTGCAGAATGGGCCATCCCTTCACGTGTCTGGCTGCTCTCTGCTCCACAAGGCCCAGCCTCCTCCTATTGCCTGCAGGGGCAAAGGTGAACCTTTGGCTCCAATAACATGCTTCATCATGGGAGTTGTCATACCAGAATGCAATCTGCTATCCAGCCTGAGGGGTGAAGAAGGCTGCTTTCTAGAGGCCTGTAACATGAAGCCAGCCGGGGTGGAGGGACCATTGGGTGAAAGGGTTCAAAGAACCCAGGCCGCCAATGGGTAAAGGCAGCCGAGAGAGCCACGCCCTGTGGCTCAGGTTCCATAGGAGCCCAGAGCAAACTCCCCCCTCCCACACCCGGGCCACCAAGAGCCCAGGCGAACTATCTGCCAATTATTTCAGGCAGTTCTGACTGCCCCATAGAATGTTTTTCCCTTTCTCTCCCTCCAGAGAGTGAGAGGAAAACGTCCTATTAGGCAGCCGACCCTACCTGAAATGAAGAGAAAACAAACCCTGCCTGAAATGAAGAGCCGACCCTGCCTGAAATGAAGGGGGAAACGTCCTTTTAGGCAGCCGACCCTGCCTGAAATGAAAAGCTGAGAGCTTGTTTGGGCTCTTGGTAGCCCAGGCCATGCCCCTTGCACATGACACAAGGCACACAAGGCTACACTTTCTCCCCCCACCCCTGTTTTTTTGCCTGCCCACCGTCTTCTTCCTGCCCACAGCCACATTCTTCTTCTTCTTACCTGCCCATCACCCCCATAATCTTCTTTTGTGCTGCCCGCCGTGCCACCGCCACCGTTTTCTGGCTGCTCACTAGCCAGTCAACAGTTGGCCCGCTGCCCAGTCATGGCTGCCCACCTGCCTGCTGCCCAGTCGCGACAGCCCACCCACCACCCAGTCATGGCTGACCAGCCGCCACCTGTTGCCCAGTCATGGCCAACCTCCCACTAGTATTTTCTTCAGCTGGCCGCCACCACTGCCACCATTTTCTTCTTTCCCACCCACCCCGTGGCTATCCAGCAGCTCTCCAAACTTTTGCGAAAGCTGCCACACATGGGATTAGCCACGAGTACATCTTAGAGAATAAAATATATAGATGATTCCCTTTCCCAAAGAGGCTCACAATCTAACACACATCAAGAGCTAATCTTGTGGTAGCAAGCATGGCTTGTCCCCCTGGCTAAGCAGGGTCTACCATGGTTGCATTTGAATGGGAGACCACATGTGAGCACTGTAAGATATTCCCCTCATGGGATGAAGCCACTCTAGGAAGAGCAGAAGGTATCAAGCTCCTTCTCTGGCTTCTCCAAGATAGGGCTCAGAGAGATTCCTGTCTACAACCTTGGAGAAGCCATTGCCAGTCTGTGTAGACAATACTGAGCTAGGTAGACCAATTGTCTGACTCAGTATATGGCAGTTTCTTAGGACCCTAAAAGGTGCCTCTTTGCCCAATTAGCAGGCTGATTCTAGCCATATTCAGACACTCATGAAAATGTGCTGAACTGCAGTGCACACAAGCTCACTTTATAAGGTATGAACACAATTAGGGTTATACAAATGATCAGCTGTCAATACACTGGTGAATACTAGAATTCTTCCCCATCCCCAATTCAACACTTCTCCCTCAGTTGTTAAGTTCTTGGATACTATCCCAGCATGCTCTGCCCTAACACAGGAACAGAATTGCCAATAAAAGCTAATTGCTTCAGTATTGTTTCCTGTTAAACCCCAGAAATTGCTTCTGGAACAGCTTAATGTCTGTGGAGGAAGGAATAATAAAGGAGGAATTTGCTTCAAAGCATCAGAGCAGAGACAGACCAGAAACGGGACTGAAAAAAGCCTCTCAATAGTAAGACATCTATGGTTTTAATGGCAGCCTTGAACCTACATAAGGGACCTCATGTGTGGTAAAGAGCAGACAAAAGTTATTTGCTGATTGCATGATTGCTGTACTTGAATTTAAAAGGTAGCACTTTCACTTGAAGGACTTTAGGGCAAATGCAGAAAGGATTCTTCAGACAATTAGTTGTAATCATGTGGAACACAGGAACATAGGAAGCTGCCATATACTGAGTCAGACCATTGGTCTATCTAGCTCAGTATTGTCTTCACAGACTGGCAGTGGCTTCTCCAAGATTGCAGGCAGGAATCTCTCTCAGCCCTATCTTGGAGATGCCAGGGAGGGAACTTGAAACCTTCTGCTCTTCCCAGAGCAGCTCCATCCCCTGAAGGGAATATGAATGAATGCTCACACTTCTAGTCCCCCATTCATATGCAACCACGGTGGACCATGCTTATCTAAGGGGACAAATCATGCTTGCTACCACAAGACCAGCTCTCCTCAGTCAGGAGAGCATCTCAGTCAGGTGTTCAGTCAGCTGTATACAAGTAACAGCAGCTGTATAACCATTTTCACCATAATGTCTGAACAAGGTTCACAGCACATCACTATCTATCTCTGTGGTCGCTAAGAGTCGACACTGACTTGATGGCACTTAATCAATCAATCAATCATGCTGATAAGTGGTATATAAATATTCATAGGAGGAGGAGCAGCAGCAGGTTGTTATATGCCTAGTTGTGGAGGACAAGCTGTTGCCCTGAAAAGCTTGTTAGCCATTAAAAATCTCCTTTAAAGAAATCTTTGATAAGCTTCTGAAGAACCTCAGAGTTCTTCAGAACATTAGTGTATTCAGTAACTACAACTTTAGAAAGCAGTTCTAATTACCAGTCTTGAGCTATGAACCATATAGCTTCTTTTCTAAATCTATAGCTATATCTATTTTCTTTTTTGTTAAAAAGTAGATTGCTAAAGCTTGGGGCATTATTCAGAAGTTAGAGTGAAGAAAACAGAGAAGTTAAGAAATAAACACTCCTATATTTATTGCACAATCCCTTTGCACACATTTATATGCAATTTCAATCAGTAATCCAATTGCAAATAGCCATAAAAATTGGAAATCGGTAATATTAAAATAAAGATGTAATCAGTATCTGCAAGATGTATAAACACAACAAACAAGGGGCAGATATAAATCTTTACATGGTGACTAGCTCTTCTTCAGCTAAAGCCATTATCCATTCTCTTGATGTGTTCGTGTCCATTGCCCTTGAGAGATATGGCAATGCATCTGATAATGCTGACTATTTGTCAGGAGAACATCGGTAAGTCAAAGGCACCTAACTGCTCTAAATATTACTAATGTTTGTAAATGCCAATGGAATAGTCATATTGTTCTGCAGGAAATGGCAACTATCAGAATGGAATAAAGTACAGTAATGATTGGTTGGTGACAATAACATCGAGAACATAAACAAGTAATTGCTCTGTAATCTAATAATTAATTATATTTTCTTTCCCTTGAAGATTGTGATAAAGATCTGTTGATTGATATTCTAACACAGCGCTGCAATGCACAGAGACTCATGATTGCTGATGCTTATAGGAACATGTATGGCAGGGTATGTTATGATAATTTTGCCCTTGTCTGTACTCTTCAGTCTTCTGTATTATTACTCTTCAGTCTTCAGTATTATTTTCTGCAATCACTAATACAGTATTATTGTCTGACTGGTTGGCTGCACATAAATGTACAAATGCTGGTACATTCCCCCTCAGTCTTGAAATTCTTGCCATGTGCCATAGGATGCTGCCATCCCTCTCCTGATGTCGAGCACCAAAGGGGAGAAGTTGCTGACAAGGCTGCAGAGGCATGTTCTCATAGCAGGAAACCTTCCTTTTCCATTGTATCTGAACCGAGCCATTGTAACTGTTTGAGGGCTGGGGTTGGTGGCGGACAACTGGCCAGCAAAGGTGGTTTATTTGAGCAAGTGTTCTGTTCAGGAGCAAAGGAAATCCTCCTCGCTTAACATCTTCTCAGCTAAGTCAGTGTCATCTTAGCAATCATATTTGCTACAGAAACGCCAGTGTTACAACCGGGTTCTTTTCAGCAAACAGCGGACATACCCATACCCACTGTATAAACTGTTAATTGGCCCTCAGAGCATTGTTAGAGCATCAGCGATTGAGTGGGTTAAGCTGAGGAAATGATTATGCATCTCAAGCCATCTTTAGAATGGCATCATAACCTTTACATCAGGGCTGCACAACTTTGGGCCCCTAGTTGTTGTTGGATCTCAACTGCTACTATCATTCCTGTCTATTGGCCACCATTGCCAAGGATGATGGGACTTGTAGTCCAACAACAGCTGCAGGGCCAAAATTGTGCTGCTTTGCTTTACATGAAAGCAGAAAGCATCCTATAGGACCTCTGTGCACTGGATAGCTGCATTCAAGGGTCAGGATTGTTGCCCTGTCCTGTCTAGATCTCTATGGGACCATAGAAGACACTTACACATAAAGAGGTCAGGGCCAACACCAGTTTAAGACAGGCATGATTTTAGGTTGAGCAAGCTGGGAGCATCTCATACTGCATGAGAGATGGCAATGGTAAACCCCTCCTACATTCTACCAAAGACAACCACAGGGCTCTGTGGTCGCCAGGAGTCAACACCAATGCGACGGCACACTTTACCTTTAGCTGAGAGATGCACTAGAATGACAAGGCTGAACAGAGACAAGCTAGAATTACAGTTGTGATATTTGGTTACAATCTACTGAACTTGTAAAATGGAATTGTTGCCAGTAAACTGGCATACACAGCAGTCCTATGCAGACTTACTTACCTGGGAGCAAGGTTCATTGAATACAGTGAGACTGGCTCCTAAATAAATATGGTATTGGATTGCACTGTACATCTCTGTGATGTAAATGGATCTAACAATCCATTTGGATTTAACAATCCAAAACAAATATCAACATGCCAGCTCAATTACATTAAAGATCATATTCAATATGTTTTGTAGTGCATATTTTGAACTTGAATGCAATTTTATTTTTATTCCATCTGATCTATTCTTTACACAAGTCACTGGGAAAGGACAATAAGGCCACATACTATTGCTACTTTTAGTTTTAAAGTGGGAAAAACCAATCGTAAATAATTTGGGTTTTTGGCAATAGGATGTATTTCAAACTACAAAATGATTACATGCACACACACACACACACACACACACACACACACCCCAAAGCAGATGCAAGTTAATGTACATATCTCCATTAAAATATCATCTAAGACAAACTCACAAAACTAGATGTCACTGTAAACTGATTTCTCATAGCCAAGATAATTAGAAAATGCTAATAATGACAACTCAGAGTTGTCTTGTCTTATTTTTCACAGCTCTCCTCCGTTTACCCTCATTCCAATTGCAGGGGGTAATTTTTAATTAGTCTCCATTTGTATTATTAATCAGTTTTCCTACAGGCATGCTGTCAGCAGCAAATGTCTTAATGAATTAATTTCTATTCCACGTGTGATTTAGCGGCTGTCAAATGTATCTAATGTGCATTCAGCAAAGATTACATATTGTTTCTTCATCATAAATTCATTTTTAATTTGTATGTCTCTTTTCTCATTGCTACTCTGTCTGCTATGTTAATTATATTCACAAGGCCTGTGGTTACCTTTAATTATTTGCCTTCTGAGAGCAGCTTTTGCATTAACTGTACTATATTTCATTTATAGTTTATATTTCCCCTTTATTGCTTGATCCCTTGGTAATGAAAGTAATCATACACAATTCACAGAGAAGCACTTAAAGCCAAGTTTTACCGGAGGACAAATCCCTTTGTGTTTTGATTCAGTCAATCAAAATCCAGACATGGCATTGGTGATCAAAGCAAGATAAATGCTGGCTCATTGAGAGAAAGACATAAGGTCTAATCCAGTAAGGATGATTCATGTATAGAAATAGGCTTTATGAGGATCCACCTGCTGAGTACCATACATGAATGTATTTTGAAAATGTTAAAATAAATCCCACATCCAGTACCAGGAGCCATATATATAGTGATCTATCGTGGATCATGTGCATGTATGCATTCTCTTACAGAAGATCAGGATGGCCAGCTTGATGGTAATAGCACCAACCACCTTGGTGGGGGGGGGCAATATGTGATAACCACTGACAAGGTGAACATCTATTTGGTGGGCATCAGCACCCACACCTGCACATGAGGATCTTTGGATCAGGGCCTAGGTATTTAGAGTAAGAGAAACAACACACAAATTCAAAGTTGGCCAATATCTCATTTTCAAATATCATATTTGGATTTTGTGAAACGCAAAAGGCACTTAATTATATGAAACATTTGATTATGAAAGTCAGATTTTTCTAGATGCAGGGGTTTTAGACTCCAGCTCTTGGCCCACCCTATTTGAAACTTAACAAATCACAACCTCAAAAATAAAAAATAAAAAAAGATTTTGTTTTGGTTTTTGCAAATTGAACTTTTTTGTTCACATTGACACTTTCCAGTTTGAATTTTTTCATATCTCCTATCAGTTTTATTTCCAGCTCATCAACTCTGTTTAAAGTTTGATTCAGCAAGAATACACTAACGTTTGTTCACTTGCCTATGCAAGAGGTTTGTGATCTTTCCTATGGGAAACCTTACTGTAGAGTTTTTATAGCATGTTCTGGTCCCATGGGGGTTGGATTCTTCTTTTTATCATTTGCACTTAAGTTGAGGGTAAAGTGGAGACCTGAATAAAACCAGCAAATTAACTTTCAACACATTTTGTGGGGGTGTGGTGTTTGTTTTGCACAGCACCTGCAAAAAGGGCAGCAAAAATGGGAGGCAGTGTTCAAGTTAGGACTGTCAGGAAACATTTTTCCCTAAGTGTTTGTGGGTTATACTGAATGTGACAAAGCTTCAGAACTCCTGCTATAGATAAGAGTGACTGTGATTATTTCCTCTTATATACTTCCTCTTACATCAGCCAAGTGAATTTGCACTGATAAAGCCAGTAAGAATGCATTTGCTTGCAAAGATCCCAATTTCTTTGTACAGTACATGGTCACTAGAGCCATAATGCTACATTTCTTTTCCCAAGGATATGATTATGGATCTGAAAGAGGTTCTCTCACATCACTTCAAGGATGTTATGGTTGGCCTGATGTATCCATTTGCATCCTACGATGCCCATGAGCTCTGGCATGCTATGAAGGTACTTATCAAACAATCTCACTTTGCCACTGTGACTACAACATGCCTGGTACAATAATGCTATGACATTTAACTGATTTGCAACCTTTGTAAATGACTTTTCCAAATACAAGAAATACTGTGGGTCAAATTATACATGAAATTAAACGTGTCAATGTGTAGCTTTTTCTCTTGGGTGTATACAGCTGCAGTATGCATAGGACTGCAGTTTTGATGGTAGCATGCTAAGATACCCATATACATAACAGTTCTTTACTGCTTCCCAGAGATGCTATTAATAGCACACTTCACTGTGATAGAGAATGTTTCACTTTCCATCTTATTTCTCCAAAGGTACTAATTATATGCTTAAATGTAAAATATTCACTGCCTTTGGATGTAATGCCGAACCGCAGGTCCAATGGACACAGGGTTCTGCACACACACCCCACTCACCTGTCCACAGTCAGACAAAATTGAGAGCTGCTTCTCTGCAGTCACGCTGACTGTAGAGAGGAGGGGGACCTGGCAGCCAGGGCTTCCTCCTTAAATGAAGGAAGCAGCTAATTGCAGCTGGAGTGAGGGATGACCTTCCTCCCTCAACTCCAGTTCTATGAGGGTGAAACTGTGGTGCCAGAGTTTGGATGTAACACTGGTGCCGCAGAAATAGTGTTTATGGTGGCAAAACTCCACTATGAACCAAAGGTTCAGAGTGGAGTTTGGGGAGGGAAACTGTGGGTCCCTTTCCACTGTAAACTCCAGTTGCCCGCATTTGGAAGTATGGCTACCGAAACCAGAGGGAAGAAACCGGAGGTGAAGAGAACTCCAGCTTCCTGTTATGGAAGTATGGCTACCGAAATTGGAGGGAAGAAACCGGAGGTGAAGAGAACTCCGGCTTCTTGTTACATCTGAATTCAGCCATAGTGGCTGACACTAGTTGCAGGGGAACAATAGCAGGAGAGAGGGCATGCTCTCACCTCTTACCTGTGCGTTTCTCAGAGGCATCTGGTGGGCCACTGTGTGAAATAGGATGCTGGACTAGATGGGCTTTTGGCTTCATCCAGCAGGGCTGTTCTTATGTTCTTATGACATCCAGAGCAGCTTATCATGGGTGGTGCTAATCCCCGCCACACTGCTGCAGGCAGCACAGATACTCCAAGGAACCCGCTCATGCTCCAGAAGCATTATTTAGACCTCAGACACATCACCTGACCATCAACCACACGTTTACGGTTTAAATAACACTTCTAGAGTGTGAGTGAATTCTTCAAAGTATTTGCACTCTTGTGCAAAAGTGTAAGACCGTTCATGCTTTGCTGCAAGGCCACATGCTATCCTGAAACAAATGAGACAAAATCACTGCTTCCTAGGAAACTTCAACTTGAACAGATACTACTAAGCAACTATTTTACAGAAAACAAGATGCTGTATTTATTGTAAATAAATGCATTATGTTCAAAAACATTGTTGATACTACCAATCTTTTTCTTTCCCAATGTAGGGAGCTGGCACAGAGGAGAACTGTCTAATCGATATATTAGCTTCAAGAACAAACGGAGATATCTTCCAGATGAAAGAAGCCTATCTATTGCGTAATTTTTTTAAAAAAAAAAAATCTTGCCAAGCATGTAGTAGCATCTATAGAGCAGGCTAAAATTAGCGGCATATTTATATTACATAGACCACTTTGTCATGGCTTCACCCAAAGAATCCTTGGAATTATAATTTGATGAGGGTGTTCTCTGTTAGAGAACTCTACTTCTTTCCCCCAGAATTACAGTGCCCAGGATTCCATGAGTAGAAGATGATTATTAAACTATTTCAAGTCTATAGCATAGATATGTCTTAAATGTGTCTCTGAACTGAGTAATCTGGCAAACATTTTATTACATGCACATAGAAATAATAAAATAACAATAACAACAACATTTTGTTAACTGGCCCATAACAAATTGTTCTCTGGGCAGACCACAGCGCAATAGTTTTTAAAAATCCAATAATAACACATAAAACAAGACAAACATATCCCATCCTTTCTTCAAGGAGCTCAGGGTGGAGTAGATGCTTTTGCTTCCACAGCTCCTCATTTTATCCTCATAATAATCCTGTGAGATGGGTTAGGCTGCAAGGCAGTGGGTAACATCCAGCAGAGCATTAGTGGGGTGGAAAAGGAGATGCACTCTCACAGCAAGAACTGCTCCAAACTCAACTGAAGGCTTGATGAACTGCTCCAAATGCAACTGAAGGTATGCATGCAGGTAAAGGAGGAGTGATTTTTGCTGCTCTCCCCCTCCTCCAAAAGTGCTATTGGGCTTCCATGAATATGTTCCTGAGGGTTGCAAAGCCCTCAAGGAGATATTCCTCAAACCAAAGAGCACTTTTGGAGTCAGGGGAGAGCTAAGAAAATCACTCCCCTTTCCCCTGCATATATGCTCTGCAGCTCAACAATCATATGACTGAGCTTGCAGCAACTCTTACTGTGATGTTGCAGCTGCTGCTCCACCTTCCTAATGATGTCCTGGAAATCAGCAAGTGACTGGTCCAAGGTCACCAAGTAAGCTGCTTATTCAGAATTTTTTAATAGACAATTCATCTTTTTATTTATATTCATGCATATGCTCATAGCGTTTTCCAGACTATGAGCTTTGCGCCAGTTAAAGTATTGCAAAGTGCAAAGGTATGAGGCAGTGGCTTGAAACCACGAGTACAGTGTTTCTCGATGCATTTTTCAATGCATCATGACAGGATTGTGGCTGTTCGAATTGCCCACCAGTGCAATGGGCTTTCTGGGCTGGGGGTGTCCATATTCTACCTGAATCACATTCACTGCCCCCTCCTTTCCGTCTATTTCAGGCCAACGGGGTCACAGAGGAGAGTGACGTGATAAGGTGGTTTTTTTAAAAATGTCTCTAGGTGGTATTGCACAAAGCCGCAACTAGGGGGAGCACCATGGCACAAATTCCAATTCCTTGATTGCCTTTTGTGCAAGAACCCAAGAAAAAATTATTTTAATATCCATATACAGAAAGGGGCTTTACATATCAATAAATCTTTGGACTGAGGAATTAGCCTTCCACACCACATGCCATTCAGAACAGTTTGCAGGTTTGCTGGTAAATGATTCAGTTCACTGGGCTTCCTTGCAGTAAACAAAGGGGGCGGGGGGGCTGTCTTGCCTTGCAGTAAACAAATGGGATTCCACAGAAGTAAATGATTCTGTTCAATGGGATTCCTCTTAAGTAAGTGACCGTTCTCTTTCCCTGCCCTGGACTGCTCCATTGCCTTGTAGTAAACAAATAGGATTGCACAGAAGTAAATGATTTAGTTCATAGGGGAAGCGCAGCTTCTTCTGTTCTGCTTGCACCGGGAAATGAAATGGGGCGAATATATATATATATATATATATATATATATATATATATATATATATATATGCCCTTACATATTAACAGATCCTCCATCTGCCGAATAATCCAGCCAATCCACAGCACAAAAAAGGAGGAGGAGGAAACATGAATGTGTCCGAAAAATAAGTCTGGAAAAAACAAAAGCAAATGTGATCAAAATCAACAGCTGAAAGCAGATGAGAATTGGATTGCACCTTTGCGCAAAAACCTGGGCAGAAACATTATATATATTTCTTGTGCACAGGACAGAAAGGGGCTGTAAAAATCAACAAACGGTTGCACTGCGATTTGAACCATCCACACCACATCACATTGTAACACATAAACTACAGGGCAAGCCTCCTACAATGGAAAAATACAGCTACTTTCCTGCAACACATTTACAACATTATAGGGCTACGAGGCATAAATAAAATCCAAAACAAGGGATCAGAAATATGAATGGCACACTGCTGACAGCACAGCAACCGTGATGTCGCAACACAGGCAATAAGGAGGGGCACTTAGCGGACACAGTGCAAATCTGTTGCAGCGTGTAATCTGGAAAACACTCATAAGTAGAAAACCTGTTATGGACAGAGTTTATGCATATTTTTTTGGAAAGCCAGAATTGTGTGTCTTCAATCAGTCCTGCCTTAGTACCATTTCAGAAATATGAATCTGAGAACAGGGAGCTTCTGTAAGCAGCAATTTTCTCACTGCAAAATTCTTGGGTTCTTTGGAACACAGATGAAAACTGATGATCTAGCTAGTAGAGGATTTCTGTAGCATGTTAGGAAACATCGAGTTGACATATTTTGGTGTCAATACCTTTATCCTGTTGCTCATTTCATGGCAATGTAACTCAGTAAAGGTTTTTTAAAAGTGTTTTCTTTCTAGAATATGACAGTGACCTTCTTCAAGACATTTCTTCTGAGACCTCTGGCCACTTTAGAGATACACTTATGAACCTTGCTCAGGTATTGTATAACAGTATTGTTTTAGAATTAAAAGGCAATAGAAAGGCAGACATATTTATTATGTTGTTCAATGCTTTGGTTTTTAAACTGGCCAGGGATTTTTTTTTTTTTAAACTAATTTTGGAAGGGGGAAAGGAAAGGATTGTTTTTGAATATACAAGAACTTCAGCCAATGTTTGATTGGTAATTCTACTAAGTTTTCACTTCAGCAGCTGAAACTGAGCTGAGCTCTCACCTTCTTTCAAAATAATATATTAATGTTCAGGTATTCTTTCACAAGTTCCATATTTGTTTTCAAAGAAACTTTCAGGAAAGCATCCATAATGCAGTCCACAAGCAATGCCATCCATCCTGTCTGCAACTTTCTGGTTCATAGCCATAGTCAGTCTATCATTCAATGATTTTTTTTTAAAAACCCTCCAGTTTAAGATGAGAGTTAAGATGGTTTTACTTTTTCACTCATGCTCAAAAAAGCATGGAAATTCCAAATTAAGCTGCCCATCTTAACTTCCACACCACAGAAGCTGCAATGACTTTGTACAGTCTTGTATATCATGCTGGCTTTAGAAATGAGGCTCCATGCACCCACATTTTGCCTTGGTTCTGCAGCTGGACACTGGGCTTTGCGCTAATTGGTCTAGTAGCCTCATTCATATTATCCTCATTCTAGTATCCTCATTCATCTATTTCCTATCCCCAAAGTGGTGATTTATTTTTTTTTAATTACCTTGATTAAATGTATTGTTGGGTTTAAACATGTAAAGTTCTTCGTTGTCTCATTCTGAAATACACCCATATGATAACCAAGATGATCAAGGTGTTACTCCAAGGAAAAGCTGAAGTATTAATTTTTTAAAAAACAAAATCAGACAATAGAGGAAAGATCTGACAGATTTCTAAAATCATGCATGGTGGCAAGATAGAAAAGTTTATCTCTGAGCCTATTCCCACAATCACTAGAAAGCAGGCTAAGGGACCCTAACCCACTTTCTAGTGATCGTCAGAACCACCAGGCTCATGGGTGAGCCTGGTGGTTCCAAGGCGGCTTTCCCCCTAATTCCTCCTCCCCTTAAATGAGGTTAACTGAAAGAGTGCTTGTTAACCTTGGTTTTTTTTTTATCATGTGTGCCACCGCAGCGCGTGGCAACACATGAGTAGACCCCAACCAGAAGGCTACAAGCAGCCTCCCGGTGTTGGGGGTCCCCCCAGAATGTCCCACATACTCGCACAGGGTATCTTGGGACTTCCAGGGGCCAGGTGGCCCCTGATCCCCACAGACTCCACTTGCTCCGTGATGGAGCTGGTAGTTGTGTGGGCGGGCTAGGCTTTTGATCATCTGCAAGGAGAGTGAGCTATGCCCGATCTTCCCACCAAACCCCATCTGGCGCTTCACACAGATCATGTGAAGCGCCTCTCTGTCAAAATCAGCCAATGAAACTGATTTAAAAATGGATTCAGGAAAAACAGTAGAATTCTTAATTTAGAGAATGCTTCATCATAGGGCATGGTGATAGTCAGCAGGTTACTTGGCTTTAAAAGTAGAGTATAAAAATGCATGGAGGAGGAGGAAAGGTCCATCGCTGGATATTAATAATGAGAACTATGTAGAACCTGCATGTTCAGAAGGAATCTACCTCAGAATAAGAGTTGTAGGGGACACACACACCCACCCCACACACACCGCAAGGAAACTTCAAAGTCCATGTTCTCACACCCCACAGGCAAACCTCAAAGTCTGAAGGCAGTCATAGTTTGCTTATTAAGATGCAATGCCACGCCATGGCCTGGAATAACTGAAGTCAGGGAGAGGTTGGAGGGCGGACACACAAGTCTAAGGCCTGCTCATGTACTGTCATGCCATGATTTGGTATTACATGTGAAATGCATGCAATCACTACATGGTTACACATGAACCATGTAATGTCACACAATCTTTGGTATGTTCCTTAGCTTTCTTCTCTCCTTAATTGTTTGTCTTTAAATGGAGATGAGGTAGGGAATTAGGTACAATCAGACATGCTGTTGAGTGCATGTGTGTACAAAGGAGCTGAAAAACAGCATAGAAGAGTGATTTGTCAGTTAACTATCTTAGAAGAATACAAGTGTATCTACATGTTAGGTTAATGTATATGTTGTGAGCTATGAGGATGCAAGCTTGAAAGATGTAGAGCAGTACTAAGGAATGCCTCTGAGAATGTGCAAAGCACCTTTTCCTCAACTGAGTAGCTAAAACTAGCTGCCACACCAGTTAAGATTCAGGAGATGGGCTTCCAGGGCAAAGAATGTGATACAAGGATGTTAAAAAGTGAAAGTAAATTGTTACAAGTTACTTGTGTTAACTTTTTTCCAGGGAACCAGGCAAGAAGGCTATGCCGATCCTGCTATGGCTGCTCAGGATGCTATGGTATCGTTACATATCAGCTGTTTAGATCCTTTTGAAAAGTGTTTTGATGTAGTGAACTTTTGCACATTGTTCTTCTTCTAATGGTCTAGGTCCTATGGGAAGCATGCCAGCAAAAAACTGGGGAACACAAAAACATGCTGCAAATGATTCTGTGCAACAGAAGCTACCAGCAGTTATGGATGGGTAATTATCTTCATCACTCCTAGATCATATTGCTAACTATATGAACTTGTAATGAGAAGGAAACAATACAGGACTCAACTAAAGAGGTTTTTATTCTGTTGTAAACCGCCCAGAGATGTAAGTTTTGGGCAGTATAAAAATGTTTTAATAAATAATAAATAAAAATAAAAATAAAGATGCAGAACAACTTGGGCAAACAGCAGAAGCCAAGAGGGCTAAATTAGCTAAATGTCAAGTAATTAATTTGCAGTATAAAGTCAGCTCATATTTAACCCAACTGCTCTACACCTTCTTCATATACTCCTCTTGCAGATGGGAGAAATCTCAATACCACATGGACATGTAACATGTGCCATACATATATACAAGTGTACATACATTTTACTGCACTGAACTGATATCCATATAGCAAGGTCACCATGGTGTTTTTCACACAGAGCTTTTAGCTTGCATCTGGACGTCAATCAATAGTGTTTTTAAAAAACAATTGAAAACACATATTTTTAAAGAGGCTTTTAAATGTTCCATCTCTGTTTATATCTGGTAGGGTTTTTAGGTTTTATGGTTCTCAGTTCTTAGCTTTTATAATAACTTTTAATTAGAAACTTTTTTTTAAAAAAATGGTTATTTTAAATGTGGTTTCAGTTTGGTCTTTTAACTTGTTTAACTTAGTCTTATTATACATTGTATCTTTTTATTATGTTGTGAGCCACCCCGAGCAGTAGTGCACTGGAGGGGTGGGGTATAAATACTTCAAATAAATAAATAAATAAATATTACATCTCCTCCAGAATGGAGGTTGCACATTCACAGATCAGCCAGATTTACCCTGAAGTCCCTGTGATCGGGGAGCAGTTCACACCATTCCGGTTTTTCATTGCCCATTAGAGTGTAGCCTGATTTATATCCGGCGGTTTAAAAAAATTCCATTTTTTGTGTCAGATTTTGGGGGCCACTTTGAACTCATAGTAAAGCCTCACAGTAAACTCGTGGTAAATCCTGCTGTGTGACAAACGCTCATGAGCGAAACAACACTAAAATAATTTAAAATAGCCAGAAAATGGGACAGAACCAATAGTTTAGTAAATTGTTACTTTGACCAAATCACTTTTCTAGTGATAATAGCTAGAGTGGCTATTACTTATGTTGTAGAATACGAGCATGACTGGAAGTATACATCTAAGAATTGGTAATATGTAAATATTTTTTAATTGGTTTGATCAGTGGGAATGGTTAAAGCATATGATTCTTTTATCACAGCACCAATATTTTTTCAATCACTAAACACAGTGTCAACGCATACTTTAACTTTTATTCTTAAACCTTCAAAATAGCAATAGCCTGCTCAACAGTCACAAATATATTAAAAATATATAAATGTTCTTTAGTTTTTCAGGAATTTCAGAATCTATCTGGACAAGATATAGTAGATGTCGTTAATGAATGTTACGATGGATACTTTCAAGAACTATTGGAAGCAATAGGTAACAATCTTTATAACTGCAATATATTAATCATACTATTATATACAACAAGTGATTTAAAAGCAACGTATTTGTACCGTTTTCCCTTTGGATTTTCATTCTATGAAGGGATTCTACACCTTTTGAATACTTGTTATATATTACCACATCTACCAAAAAATTTGAAATGCAGTTCAGGAAAAGCAGTTTGTTCATCTAAAATAGCAATACAATAAGCTTTTCAGCCTCATATTGTTTTGCCAATTTATCTGGGGGAAATTGCTATTCACTTTGAATGAACAGTTAATTGCACTCCATTTTATTGCTGCTGTTGCTGCTAATATCCTACACCACCTAGCTCTCTTCTTCATTAGTGATAATGGCTGACAACCAGACTATCATCACTAAGTCATTCTGCAAGCAAGAAGAGGGACAATTTTTGGCAATCTCCCGTTATCTCTGAAGCCCACTACACATCATGAAAATATGTCACTGAGGGTTATACAACCATCAGGAACATATTTTCTTAACACACAGTGAGCTTCAGAGGCAAGAGAAGATAGTCAAAAGCTGCCACTTACCCCATTCACACAACAACACAGCAGTAGCCTGGACCTTGGCACTGTCGCAAGAGCACATTACTAGTCTGGATATCAACCAATAGTTTTTCAAACTTGAAAAGACTTTTAAGTATCTGTATTTCAGATTCTGTGTTGAATAATGCTCGTCAGGTCTCAGACCTAGACATATACTTCAGTTCTAGGAATCAGTCATGTTGACTTCAGAGGAACTCCTTTCAATTCTATATAATGAGAAAAAGGGCAGAAAACCAATTCATTATCAGCAGCTTTTGGAACTGCTAACAGTAGGGGGAAATTGTGTTGATAACCTCATTAGAAAGCTAGAAAACAAAACATTTTGAATCCTAGTAGGGAAACATGATCATTTTACTTTGCACTAAAAAATATGAAACTTGAGACATCAGCAGTCATCAGAATCCATTTTGTTTTAATTCTATCTCATTCACCATCATCTATCATAAGACCACAAAGAGTAGAAAGAAATTGGATAATAGAAACATGAAAGTATGAACCCACACAAAATGTTGCAGTATATCCCTGGTATGCATGCATGTGTTACTCAAGCCTGTTGCTGAATGGTGGGCGGGCAGGGCATGGGGTGAATATCTTGTTGTGAATATCCTGAAGGAGTATTCTTCAAGCAGATAAACTGCCCATTCTTTTAGTTCAGGCCTCCCTACCTCCCTTTGCCACTGAGTTCCTTTAGCTCCACCCACCTGGTTGTCAGTTAAGTGCCTTCTGAATCTACAAACATTCTGCTCCATTGAGTTACATTGGGGCATTTCAGGGAGATTTGGGGCCCTTAGATATTTTCCCCTCCAGATTTTTGTGAAACTAAAGAATCTGCAGGTTACCCCAAATCCACCAGTACCGCCTTCTTGCTTACAGGTGCTCCAGTTATGCTTCCATATAGATAATAACATTTCCAACTCTTTTAGAAATAGATATAAAATTATCAGTGATCCAAATGATGAGTATTTATGTATGACTGTAACTGGTTTGTTTTTTTTGAAGATTTTAATATCATTGTCTGATTCCCTCCCCCAGTTCTCTGTGTGAGAGACAAAGCGTCCTATTTTGCTTATAGACTTTACAATGCAATTCACGTAAGTATTTACATCATTTGAAACAGCACTTTGAAAGAACAATCTGAATTATTTTACTGTCATTCTGTTTATGTGGCCCAGTTCTTCTTTATCAGAGTTATAATCCCCATTTTAAAGTGCGGCTTGCTATCTAAAGAGTGTTATGCTAACCATGTCAATTACAAATACTATACAATGCAGTTAAGAATGTAACCTCACTTTTTCCAAAAGCTGGGATACAAAACATTGCCAGATTTACCACATGATCCTAAACATGTCTAGTCAGAAATTCACTGGGATTTACTTCCTGATAAGTATCCTTAGGATTTAAGTCTTATGGCACAGTGGGGAAGTTACTTGCTTAGCAAGCATGAGGTTGCTGGTTCGAATCCTCGCTGGTATGTTTCCCAGACTATGGGATTCGGAAACACCTATATTGGGTAGCAGTGATATAGGAAGATGCTGAAAGGCATCATCTCATACTGCGCAGGAGATGGCAATGGTAAACCCCTCCTCTCCAATATTCCAGCAAAGACAACCACAGGGTAGGGATGTGCACGAAACTGCACAGGGCGGTTCGAAAGCAGCCGGGGGGGTGGGTTAAGAGTGGGGGAGGGTGTACTCACCCCTCCCGCTGCTTTCCCCCTGCCAGCGTCCTTTGTTAAGAAAGCTGATCGGGGCAGCAGCATACCTCCCAGCTGTCCTGTTGCCCTCATTGGCCAGATATGGCTGGAAGTCCCCTTAAAGTCCTCTTAAAGCAGCACCCCCACCACCTTTGAACCGGTGGAACTGCTGGTTCTTTGAACCAATTTGGAGGCCCATAAAGGGCCTCCGAACTGGTTCTGTGCACATCCCTACCACAGGGCTCTGTGGTCACCAGGAGTCGACACCGACTCGACAGCACACTTTACCTTTAGCTGTGCTGCTATGGGAGGCACAGAAGAATGAATGGATTTTTTAAAATCTGCATGATTTATATTTAGGTAGTTGAGGTTCTGCAGTAAACTGCAAACCCATCTATTACATACAGATTATATATATATGTATAACCTTTATATTTGATTGAAAATCCATTCTTCAGGGATTCTCTCCTTCTGGTGTACAAACAAATATGAACTTACAAATTAGGTACCAATATGCAACAGTCTGCTCCACAACCTGGAAAAAAACATAATCTGGACAACTTTCAGCTGCATTCATTGTCCCACATGTTGTGCAATAGGAGAAGGGCTGGAGAGCAGCTGTGGCAAAGGCTTGTTCTACAGCTCAGCATGTGTGAGTGGGGTGGGGAAGTAATTTTTGCTTCTCTCCTTCTCTGCAAAAGTCCCTTTTTGCTTCCACAAATATGTCCCTGAGGGCAGAGCAGCTGCAGCAGTGGTGGGCAGGGGTGTAGCAAGGTTGGAGTGGGCCCAGAGACAAGATTTTAAACCCCCCCCCCCTTAATGGTACTAGAGAAAGACATGCTGTTCTGGTAGCTCCAGGTTTTAACACTCACATCAATTTTGGAGGATGAATACAACTGAAGGAAGCCCGGGCAGGTGAGCGGCTGGGAGAGTCAGTCATGTGACTTGCCTCTAGGGGGGCCCCCAAGGCAGTGGGCCCCCAGACAACTGTCTCCCCTTGCCCTATTGTAGTTACGCCCCTGGTGGTGGGGAAGCTCTCCATCACACAGGTACATCTTCCTGGTGCACTACAAGCGGATTGCTCTGAATCTCAGCAGGTATCCATATTAGCACCCATGTTCTATCGGGATGCAGCAAATAAATGCCCTCCTTTAATGTTTTAAGAAGAATGTGTAAGTACACATGTTACAATCTAGTTACAATTTTAGACAGTTTAGTTACCATTTTAGATACCTTAGCCACTTGTGTGAATTAGGACTTAGGAAGGCTTTCCCTTTGTAAAACACAAAGATGTAGACAGTTCTTACTGACGTATTCATTGTAAGAGTCAGATCCTTCTCTGCCTTCTCCTGGAGAAAGGTCATAAGCCTTTCAGTGCTGTATTCTCCAGAACAGATAAATGCATCTTGTAACTTTGGAAAAAATAACAATGTCTCAACAAGTGGCATATCTAGGCCAATGAAATGCTATTTGTAATAGCTTTCCCACTAGATGTCACCATTGTTCCACAAACACAAAGTTAAACACAACTTGTCTAGAAACAATTCAAGTTTCTGGTATTGGTTATCCTGTTCTCACCTTCTTGAACTCTGCACAAGCTGCAACCTTATTACAGCCTTACCTGGAATAAGCTCCATTGAATTCAATGGACTCATGTGTAGGATTGTGCTGTTCAAAATGTGCTGGGGAAAGTAGTGACTGTGTGGAAGAGGAAGGGTTTTGCAGCAGAAACAAAAAATTAACGCCTTGCTCCCCTATGCCATGGTTCTGATCTGCACTGGGGGCCCCAACACTTCTTATTTATAAAAGAAAAGTTATGTTAGGTCTCAAGCAGTATTGCCTCTAACAGAGGTTCCCAGATGTTGCTGACTACAACTCCCATAATCCCAAGCAAAAGCCATTGCAGCTGGAAATTCTGGGAGTTGTAGTCAACATCTGGGAATCCCTGTTAGAAGGAACACTGGTCCCAGGACATGTTTAATGTACCATCTAATTTGGCTCCAAGTACAAATACTTGTTTGATACCTGAGTAAGCACAATGCAGAATTTCAAACTAAGACCATCCAGTATAGTGTAAGCACCAGGGAGAGCTGTTGTGCCCCTCTTTAAGAACCCTGCTAACTGAGCAAGGAAAGGAAGGAAAGATTGTGCCATCGAGTCAGTGTCAACTCCTGGCGACCACAGAGCCATGTGGTTTTCTTGGTAGAAGTGGTTTATAAGGTTGCCAACTGTCCCGCACTATGCAGGACGTCCTGACCGTCAGTAGGGAAATGCTCATCCCATTCAGGACACCTTTTCTCCTGCTTTTTGACACTTTAAAAAAAATTTAAGCTGCCACTGAGCAATGGCAGAGTGGGACGTCGGAGAGAGCAGCTCTACTGCCTCCCAAACTATGAAGGGAATGGCTCCCTGGGGTGGGCAGTGCTCTGACAAGTGGGACGGGCGCAGACTTCTACCTAAAGAAAGCCTGGACAGAGCACTCACTGCCGTGGCCTGGCCACCAGCCACTCAGTGCATCCAACTGTATGTATAACTCTAGAAGGAGGGAGGGGAGGAGCCAGGAGGAAGAGAGGGCAAAAAACTCCCTTCTTCGGCCCTGCCTGCCTCCAAATGAGGCACACAGGCCAATTTCAGGCTTGTGTGCACACTGCTTTATTGAGCAGGGGGAGAGCATCTGGCCCTATCCAGTTTGAGCACAGCATCCCTTCAATGGCTATTGCTTGAGTCTATCATATTTCTTTTTAGATTTTGAACACTTTGGGGACAGGGGTCCATCTTTATTTATTTTTATTTCGCTATTTATACTGCTTTGGGACCTTTTGTTGAAAAGCGGTATATAAATATTCATAATACTAATACTAATAAGAATATTAGTATTTAATATAGTATTTATTATTATTATTATTATTATTATTATTATTATTATTATTATTATTATATAGAAAGTCAAAGATTATAAAACAGGCAGTTTCCCAAAAGAAATAGACACTGACAGGCTCAAAATCAAAAATATTTTAATGAATACAGAATGAGATAGAAAACATAAAAGTCATGTGAATCACCCAGGACATTCCCACATGTCTTAGAACATGTAGGATGAAACATATGTCTAGGCACTAATACTTAAGGGTGGTGGTGGTAGTACTTACCCCCCCCCCCGCCACTCTTCCCCCTCCAGCGCTGGTGCTTTTAAGAATCTTCTTGGGGCGGCAGAGTTCCTCCCTGCCACCCCTGCCCCCGTCGTTGTCCGTCAATGCCTTAAATAAAGAAGAGCTGGCGGAGCGCATGTGCCCTTTATGGCGCGCGCGCTTGTATCCGCTGCGGGCGCGGGCGTGCCGCATACATCATGCGGCGCACACGTGCCCGCGGTGGAGACGAGCGCGCGCACCACGAAGGGCACATGCGCTCCACCAGCTCTTCTTCATTTAAGGCATTGACGGACAACGACGGGGGCAGGGGCGGCAGGGAGGAACTCTGCCGCCCCAAGAAGATTCTTAAAAGCACCAGCGCTGGAGGGGGAAGAGCGGCGGGGGGGGGGAGTACTACCACCACCACCCTTAAAGAGACACCCCCGCAAGTGCCGGACCAGGCTTCTACCGGACCATGCATACCACTACCTATATGTACTAAAGAGGGAGGGAAAGGGAAGTGAGTGAGGGAGAGAGTGGAGGTGGAAACAGACTAACCCAGGCATGAAACACAAACGGGGAATCAGAAACAGAGACTGATTTAATCAAGTTCGGAAGAAAAGACACAAGCTGGGGTTGGTTGACAAAATAGGAGGCATTGGAAAATAGGGACAGATGCAACCAGGGCTTTTCTGCCACCTAATGGCACAGCGGGGAAGTAACTTGCCTAGTGAGCAAGAGGTTGCCGATTCGAATCCTTGCTGGTATGTTTCCCAGACTATGGGACTATCCCTAACCCAACAGCAGCAATATAGGAAGGTGCTCAAAGGCATCATCTCATACTGCACAGGAGATGACAATGGTAAACCCCTCCTGTATTCTACCAAAGAAAACCACAGGGCTTTGTGGTCACCAGGTGTCCACACTGACTCGACGGCGCAACTTCACCTTCACGCATTGGTATGGAGTACCAGCACCTACTGGCACCATGCCCTGCCCCCAAACTCCTAAATCATCTGAGGCCACACCCAGGAACTCACTCCCCACCGAGGATAATGATGGTGAGGAGGGCTTTGCCTTCATTCCATGCAGAGGAATGAAGATCGCAGTGCCGGGAATCGTTGCACACACAGGGTGCTCTGAAAGTGCCCAGTGTGGTTTTCGAAAACTACTCCCTGCCAGGGAAGGCAAACCCCTCCAGCCACTGAGTTACCTGGCAGGGAGTGATTTTCTGAGTGTCATGCCAGGCACTCTTGGAGCTTGGCCACACACCCTGCATGCCCACCAAGGAGCGTGGCCATGCAAGCATGCAAGGGTGGGACCACACCCCGTTGTGTGGCCACGCAAGGGGGAGTGGCCATACCAGATCCTGGAGTATGACAAAAAAGCACTGGACCCAACTGGACAAAATTGGAAACAATCAGGTTGAGGAACTAGAGAAGGGAACAGGGAAGGAAGTAAGTAAAGCCCAAGATTTGGGAGAGGAAACAGGAAAGGAAACTCTTGTCACCAAGAGTCAGGGAACCAGGAGCACATTGACAAGGAAGCCCAAACAAGTTCTGATAAACGGTTTAAGAAAGGACAGAGAGGAAAGACTTGGTTCTTGGAAGGAAAAGCTGCTAGTTGGTTTTCCCTGTTGCGGAACTAGTTTAAGCCTTAAAACGTATTTGTTTGGCCTGGCTTTCCAGGGTTTTTAAATTTTTAACCCGATTTGGGGGCTTTTAATTACTGTAAACTGTTTAATCCTATTTTAAAATGCTTTTATATTGTTAATTGCTATATTGTTCTTAATTTGTTTTAGTTTTTATTGTTTTAGTGGCTTGTTTTAATTGTAAACCGCCCTGAGCCATTTTGGAAGGGCGGTATATAAATCAAATAAATAAAATAAAAAATAAATAAATAATAGAGCCATGTAAATGAGGGGGAAGTGGTGTGTTCTGGGACTGAGAACATGAGTTGAAGGTGGACCCTGGTTGGCCAGGTGAGCACCACTAATGGAGTAGAGGGCCATTTTAGTATACTGGGGAATTTTACAACTGGAGAACGCGGCTTAGGTGCAGGTGACTGGGACTTGCTTAGATTTAAAGGGATATCACTTGAATGCCTTTGGAAGGAAAATTATTTCCTGAGTCAATGGAGCTTGCTCCATTGCTCACTTTAAAACTTCTGATAGGGTGGTTTGCCATTGGAACATAGGAGCATAGGAAGCTGCCATATACTGGTTCAGACTATAGGTCCATCTAGCTCAGTCTTGTCTACACAGACTGGCAGCGAATTCTCAAAGATTGCAGGCAGGAATCTCTCTCAGCCCTATCTTGGAGATGCCAGAGAGGGAACTTGGAACCTAGATGCTCTTCCCAGAACAGCTCCATTCCCTAAGGGGAATATCTTACAGTATTTATTTATTTAGATGCTCACACATCTAGTCTCCCATTCATATGCAAACAGGGCAGACCCAGCTTAGCTAAGAGGACAAGTCATGCTCGAGATGTCTCTCTTCTCGCTGATGCCTGGGCATCAGAAAACATCGCTCTTCCTATTGGCTTCTTATCAGCTACAGCATTCTCTATTTGCTCAATCTCAATTTCATGAGTTGCAGTCTAGGGGTTGACTTTGGGTTGAGGGTCCCCACGGGGATTCTTTTCTTATTCTGTTTACTACAAAGAAGGGCTGGTCCCTTCTCTAACTTTATTGGTAACAGATTTATTCTGGGGAAGAGAGTTGGCACTGAGTCCCTCCTTCTAGAGAATGGAGCTGGTTTCTTCCCCTGCTTTTCAGGTTAAAAACACACTGGTTAGTACTCTCACTACCCACAGACACATACCTCATCACACATAAGATGGGAAGGAGGGAATGGGAAAATGATATAAAGGTCTCCCAAGGGCCATGGATGGGAGGGTTGCCCTCTATCCAGGTGAGCTGAATTGAAGAATCTGACAGGTTCCAGAACGACTCCTCAGACCTGCTACTTTCTTGGGTTTTTAATTGTGATACTTATCGTTTGAAGAGGAGGTCCAGGTGAGTTTCCCATGGTGATGCTTGCCCTTTGGCACTTCCAGAAGGAAAGCAATAGACATGTTTAAGGAAACAAAAGGGATTCAAATGGTGTTAGACAGGAGCCCCAGGAAAGATGGGGGTTTGAGAACATGTCAGAAGAAATCCCATGGAGAAATTCCAGAGATTAGGGGAGCCCTGTGGCTTTAGGGCAGATCCAAGAGGAACTGGAACATAGGCTTGTACATGAAGGGATGCAGGTAATGTGGTGACTTAGGCAGACTAGGCAAATTGAGACTTGTCTAAGTTCTCAGGACTGTCAGGAAATATCCATGCAGTCAGCCTGATTTTTAAGGGGCCTGGCAGCTTTTGTTGGACTCTCCAAGGAATAAGAATCATTTGCTGTGCTTCTTTTCTTCCAGGGCATCCTAGCTTATTCCTAACTACAGTGCTTTATTCCTGGACTAGTACATCTCAGACAAAGGTCAATCTATGCCAACCATCTTGCTTCGGGGTGTACAGTCAGGCCCAAATCAAAATCCCGTAACAACAGTACAGTAAAAGCTTCAATCAACATTTCTCACATCTGTATTTCTTTTGGACAGAGTTCTTACAGATTTCCATAACATGTAGAAAACTGATGAACACATTAGTTAAATATCTTTATTGCCCTTTAGGAGCTAGGATTCCATAACAAAACAATTATAAGGATTCTGATTGCCAGAAGTGAAATAGACCTGATGAATATAAGACAACGGTACAAGGAGAGATATGGAAAATCACTTTTTCATGATATCAAAGTAAGTCTGCAACATATTTTTAATTGCTGTGGGATATATAGATGCAGATGTGAAGTTTAGAATAATCCAGCCACTGAGAAATACAGTAGACAGCCACCTAAGCTAGTATGCCATAAATACCCATTCAGAACTGAAAGAACAAAAAGTAAAAATATTTTTAACCTTACCCCAAATTCAGGCCATCCTATACCTCTCCTCTGCTTAAAACAACTCACACACACAACACAATATATGGAACCCTTTAGACCAACAATTTCCAAATTGCTGAACTCCCAAATTGCTGGGTTCCCAAATTGATATTTATGCAAATGGTCATGCAAACGGCCTCTGCACATGTGCAGTGGTCACTAAAATTGCCTCCATGCATACGCAAAGGCCTGAATTGGGCCACGGCCAGCCCTGCCTCCAGCGGGGATGAGGGGGAAGCCACCGCCGGTGGCACTTTTAAGTAACTATTTACTTCTCTTCCGCCCCCTCTACCCGTAGAACAGCCCCCTTTAACAGTAGAGTTCCGAACCAGTTCAATTTGAACTGATCCACGTTTGGACTTGGACCGAGTCAGCTCTCACATCCCTACTAAATATAGTGCACACAGATTCTTTCTATCAGTGGCCACAGGATACCAGAGAAAAAGCTTGAGGAGCAGTTCCTTGATTAACTTTTTAAACTTTTAAAAACTTTTTTTAGTGGAAGCAGAAAAACGTTTTGAGGGAAGACAAATATATTTTGTGGGGAAGTTCAGTAACATGGGGTGGGGGTACTCTTCGAATAGCCACCTAATGGCACAGTGGTGAAATGACTTGATTAGCAAGACAGAGGTTGCTGGTTCAAATCCCCACTGTTATGTTCCCCAGACTATGGGGAACACCTATATTGGGCAGCAGAAGTATAGGAAGGTGCTGAAAGGCATCCTCTCATACTGCACGGGAGATAGCAATGGTAAACCCCTCCTGTATTCTACCAAAGACAGCCACAGGGCTCTGTGGTCACCAGGAGTTGTCACTGACTCGACGGCACATTTTACCTTTACTCCTCAAATGCTGGGGTGGGGAGAGGGGATCTGCACTTCAAAGGAGCCTTTCCTCTGATATAGTTATTCTAGATATGTTCTTGGTTCATGCTCAGTCCAGGACATGCCACAAGGCCAACATCTGGTGTAAATTAAGAGTTATGAGTGTTATCTGTCCACCACTGCACTTTGAACTCCTTGATTTACCTCCTGTCTGGCCAGTGAAGTACTAGAGGAAGGATGAGGAACTGCTACAGTGGGGACCAGGTGAGATTGTGCCTGCACAGCTAAAGCTGCTGCTGTTCCTCATCCTGTCTGTGCCACTTCCTATACAGCCAAATGGAAACTAAATTAAGAAAGAACAGCTTCAGTAGCAACTGATGATCATTCACTGGCTTCTCTTATCAGCAGGTAAGCCAGTCCTAGGTCAATCATCAAACTTCACTCTTCTTGGTTGTTCTACTGCCCATATTCCAAACCCAGAAAAAAATCTGTCAGAAGCCTTGCCCTTAAAGCCTTCAGCCTTTACACAAAGTGAAATTTTTAAAAAAGAAGAACTTTTGATGAATATTATTTTATCTTCCAGCATTTTGCCTCTGGACACTATGAGAGAGCTTTGCTTGCCATCTGTGCTGGTGATGCTGAAGATTATTAAAAGGAAGAAAATATTTGGAGAAATGAAAATGTTATAGGCTACAAATGTTTTAATAGTCATCCAAGCGGTACACACTATTTCTCTGTATGTTATACTTCAATATGATCTGTTCAATGCCTTATCTTTTCAAAACAAACTCTGTCAAATCTCTTTTTAAAAAATTCTTTTAAAAAAATTTAAACTGAAATAGACTTTCAGTAAACAAATTATTTTCCTCCTTTTTATCATTTATATTGCTCTTTCATGGAGTCTCACAATATTCTTTACAGAAGAGTGTCTGACATCCAGACTACTTTATGCCAATTGAAATTAAGTAGTCATTTAGTGTAACTCCTGAGCACTAGTATTGATTGACTTAATCTGGATGTCAGTTAGTGGCCTCTACATTATACAACCTACAATAATCCTGAAGAAACTGTGTGTACTCTGCATAGATCTATTTGAATAAATTCTGCTGCTCACAATAAAGAGGTATTTATCGTATGAGACATGCTTCCATTTCCCCCTTTATTATTAAAGTTTATTAAACTGTCTACAGCTCTATCATATCATATTTACTCAGAAGCAAATCCCACTGACTTTAGTGTAAAATAAGCATGCACAAGATTACAGTTTTAAATACAGTTTCTGCTACTTTCAGTTTTAATTTGCAATTATGATTTTGATGGGTGAAGTAACATCCATTTTCCAATATCAATGTAATTTCAAGTTATGAAAAACTGCAGGATATTGCCACAATAACTCTACTTATCTCTTGAATTTAATCTGGATTAAATCTCTTGAATTTTACTGGATTTTGTAAACAACTGTATAGGGCAACAGTTAAGGACCAATGCATAATCAAAGACTGCAGCCATTTAGCAATCCTGGAAATTAATAAAATTAATTTGCAGAATTGCTAAATGGCTGCAGTCTTCTTTGTTTTAAATGGATCACCTTTTGAAAAATATTAAATACTTTTTTCCTTCCAGCTGAGTGAACTAACTCTCGATTGTAATTCCCATGCCAAGCCTACAGCATATACCTACTAAGGGCAGTGAATATTAACTGTTGAAGAAAAAACTATTATTGTGAAGGTTGTAGTGAATAAATGGTAGCAGTCTATCAAGCAAGAGGAAAGACAGGTTTGGTTCCCATGGAGTACGGTAGCAGAACTGCCACAATTTTTTGAGGTGCCTTTTCCTAACATAATCAAGGAGTATCTTTTTTATGGTGAGACAAGAGTAGTGAATATCTCCCCTCCCTCTAAAGAGTTTTTCTTTTTTTCTTTCTCGGTTTGGAAAGTTAAAATTTTTTAAACCGAGTCAGTCTGCTTCTCAGAGTGCAAGAAATGGATGATTCAGCACTAAAGTCTCCCTCATGCTTCAGAACTGGTTTAGACTGATCAGGGAGATTATCCCATAATAACCTGGTCTGAGTCAGGAAAGGAAAAATTTTCCACTACCCACAACTGGCCACAATTTTTGAAGATGCCTTTGCCTAACATAATCAAGGAACATCTTTTTTATGGTAAGGCAGATTTTTCTCTATGTTGGTATGTCATACAAACCTAGCTATTGTAGAAAACACTATAATGTGAGATATTCTATATGCTAGAGGAGTTACGGAATTCAGTACCAAAACAAGGCAGCCAGCATACTGAGTGGATGTGCAACAAACACTATGGAAATATTTTTCCAAACTACAAGATGGTTTACATGCATACACTGATGCTACCTACTGATTGATCGATTAAGTGTGGTCAAGTTGGTGTTGACTCTTAGCGACCACAGAGATAGATTCTCTCCAGGATGATCTGTCTTCAACTTGGCCTTTAAGGTCTCTCAGTGGTGCATTTATTGCTGTCATACTCAAATCCATCCACCTTGCTGCTGGCCGTCCTCTTCTTCTCTTTCCTTCAACTTTTCCTAGCAGGACTTCTCAAGGGAGTTGGGTCTTTGTATATTGTGTCCCAAGTGTGATAGTTTGAACCTGGTCATTTGTGCCTCGAGTGAAAATTAGATTGATTTTGTTCTATGATCCATTTGTTTTTCTGGCTGTATATGGTATCCTCAAAAGTCTTGTAGTCCCATTTTTTCACTGTGCTCCTTGACTTTCATTACTAGAGCTTGCAGATCATCTGCATTTTCAGCTATCAGAGTGGTGTCATCAGCGTAGCACAGATTATTGATGTTTCTTCCTCTAACTTTAAAACCACACTCTTCTTCCAATCCAGCTTCTCTCAGTATATGTTCAGCATATACATTGAACAGAGAAGGAGAAAGTATACAGCCTTGTCCTACTCCTTTGCTGATCTGGAACCAGTCTGTTTTACCATGTTCCGTCTGGACTGTGGTTTCCTCTATATAGGTTTCTAATGAGAACAATGAGATGTTCTGGGACACCCATTTTCCTAAGGATATTCCACAACTTGACATGGTCGACGCAATCAAAGGCTTTTCTGTAGTCAATAAAACACATATTGACTTCTTTCTGGTATTCTTTGGCTTTCTCAGTTATCCAGCGTGCATCAGCAATGATGTCTCTTGTTCCCCAGCCTTTTCTGAAACCAACTTGAACATCTGGCATTTCCCTTTCTGCTTAGGACTCTAATCTGCATTGGATGATCCTGAGCATTATTTTGTTAGCATGTGAAATTAAGGATATCGTACGATGGTTTGCGCAATCGGTTAAGTCTCCTTTCTTTGGTATGGGTATGTCTACTGACCTCTTCCAATCTATTGGCCATTGTGTCGTTCTCCAAATTTGCTGGCATAGTTTGGTTAGAGCCTTAATTGATACGTCTTCTGTTGCCTGCCATGTTTCTGTAGCTATTCCATCAACTCCTGTAGACTTCCAATTTGGTAATGACTGGAGTGCTGATCTAACTTCATATTCCTGTACTAGAGGTTCTTGCAAGTAGGGAATATCTTCTAGAGTATCATGGATGTTGACATCCCTGCTGTACAGATTTTCAGGATACTCCTTCCATCTCTGTTTGATCTTCTCTGAAATCAGTTACTATCTGTCCTTTGGCATCCCTTAACATACCATTTCAAGGTTGGAACCTCTGAGTTCAGAGATCTTTTGGAAAACTTGCCTTGTTTCTCCATGTCTATTTCCATCCACAAGGTTTTTACAGATGTCATTGTAGTACTGCTCCTTGTCTCTTCTAACAGCTTGCTGAAATTCCTTATTAAGTTCCTTCCTGAGGTTATTACAGATGTCATTGTAGTACTGCTCCTTGTCTCTTCTAACAGCTTTCTGAAATTCCCTATTAAGTTCCTTCCTGAAGTCTTTATCTTTCTTGACTTTGGCTTCTCTCTTCTTCTTGGCAATTTCCATCGTCTGTTCTGACATCCATTTTGCTTTCTCCTGTTTCTTGGTCTTTGGCAGTCTCTTTTCACATTCGTCCTTAACAACTTCTTTGATTTCATTCCACAGTTCCTCTGGTTTCCTATCCATAAGGTTCAGAACTTCAAAGTGGTTCCTGATGTTCATCTTGAAAATGGTGGGTACATTCTCAAGATCGTATCATGGAAACTAGAGAGCTTTGTTTTTCCGCTTTAGCTTGACTTGGAACTTGCACATGAGCAGTTTGTGATCTGTTCCATAACTGTCCCCCAGCCATGCTTTTGCTGTTATAACTGAGCTCTTCCACCTCCTTGCACCAATAATGTAATGAATTTGATTTCTGTGTACCCCATCTGGTGATGTCCACATGTATAGGTGCCACTTTGGTTGTTTAAAGAATGTGTTAGCAATAAAGAAATCATTGGCTTGGCAAAAACTAATAATTCTCTTGCTTCATTTCTGTGCAAGGCCATACAATCCAACTGGTTTTCTCCCTGACCATTTCCAACTTTGGCATTCCAGTCTCCAACCACCAGTAGCACATCTTGCTTGCATATTCTGTCAACTTCAGACTGAACTTGAGCAAAAACTCATCAACTTCTTCTTCTTCTGAATCAGTCGTTGGGACATAATCTTGAAGAGCTGTCATGTTAAAGGGTTGTCCATGAAATGTAATTAATATTAGTTGGTCACTGACCACATTGTACCCAAGTACTGTCATTGCTATATCCTTCCTGACTATGAAAGCAACACCTTCTTTCCTTTTTGTGTCCTGAGTAGTAAACAGTATAATTTCCTGACTGAAAGTCTCCTATTCTAGTCCATTTTAATTCATTGATGCCCAGTATGTCAATCTGTAGTTGATTCATTTCATCTTTCACTGTGTCGAGCTTCCACATATTCATGCTTCTTATGTTCCATGTTCCCATTGTAATTCTGTCTTTTCAGCTTCAGATTTTCTTTTCGCACATGGCAACATCAGCCACAAGACATCCAAAAGGCTTTAATCTAACCACGCCATAAACACCATTGGTACTCTGAGAGATCCTCAGCTCTTCCTCAGTAGCATGTTACATAGGAACATAGGAAGCTGCCATATATTGAGTCAGTCTAGCTCAGTATTGTCTTCATAGACAGGCAGCGACTTCTCCAAGGTTGCAGGCAGGAATCTCTCTCAGCCCTATCTTGAAGAAGCCAGGGAGGGAACTTGGAACCTTCTGCTCTTCCCAGAGCGGCTCCATCCCCTCAGGGGAATATCTTACAGTGCTCACACTCAGGGGCGTAACTATTATTAGGCAAGGGGAGGCAGCTGCCTGGGGGCCCCCCAGAGGCAAGTCATGACTCCCCAAAACCTGCAGAGCTTCCTTCATTATGATCCTTCCTTCGTATTTCTTTCTTCGACCTGGCTAGTATCTCTCTCTGTCTCTCGACCCTCCCTCCCTGCCTCCCTCCTTGCCTCCCTTCTTGTGTGTATCAGCGAGGGGCCCATTTTAAAATTTTGTCTCTGGGCCCACTCCAGCCTTGTTACGCCCCTGCTCACACTTCTAGTCTCCTTTTCATATGCAACCAGGGCGGACCCTGCTTAGCTATGGGGACAAGTCATGCTTGCTACCACAAGACCAGCTCTCCTTGATGTTGAGCACCTTCTGACCTGAGGGGCCCATCATCTGGCACTACATCGACATTCATTCTATTTTGTCTATCCATGTGGCTTTCTTGGTAAAATACAGGAGTGGTTTACCATTGCCTTCTCCTGCACAGTATGAAATTATGCTCTTGTCATTGTCACTGAAGTGATCTTCCATCTCTAGCACCTTCTTATATCGCTGCTCACCAATATAGGTGCCTGTTTGCTTTAGCTGGGCAGCTAGGATGACCTTCGCTCTTTGGGTGACCCTACTGGGAGCACCATGATGAGGCAGCATAGCAGGACTTGCAGGGGGGGGGATGCTACCCATGCATAATAGTTATTGCATATTAACTAGTTCCTATGAAAAGGGGAAGAAAGCCCTCTCAGGCCTCAGCAGCATCTGCCATCCCCTGCCTCCACCACCACCATTTATAAAACAAACAATAATGGAAGCCCCCCCCCCCCCGGCAGTCAGTCCAGAGCAGCCTGATGAAATTGACAAAGCATGCCAAGTTTCATCAGGTTTGTCTGGTCTTGCCGCTGAGGAGGTGGTAATGGTGTTGGGGAAGTTTGATCTATTTCACTACTGCTTTTTATTTATTACTAGTGTAAGATCCAATTGGGATCATTTTTATATTGAATAAGTGCATAGATAAGTTAGCCATATTGTATTAGATAAATGCTTAACATGAGTCTGTTCGCTTGATACAGTTCAGGCCTTGATCTTAGCATGAACCCATGAGCAATGATGTCATATAGGTAAAGTCCCAGATCCTCCGCATTGTGCTCAAAATTAGATATCCTCTTCATGGTTCCATATACATACTCCCACGTCGGTGGAGTCCCGTTCTCCCACATTACGTTCAAATTAGATATCCTTTTACAGTTGAGCACACACCTCCAGAGCTTATACAGAGTGCAAAGTGTGTAATTTCCCGCTCACTGTTCATGAAAGCCCCCACCTTCTTTCTCGTCTAATCTTAGAGACCCAGCCTGTCAACTCAGGCAAACTTCCTCATTTTTCACTGAAAAGCATAGTCTAAAAGGTAAGAGTATGCTAACCACAAACTTCACGCTTGGAAAGATTGGTGCTGCCCAGACTCTGTACCTTTTGGTTCCCTTACACACAGGCCACCTTTGACCAATGATATTAAATGCCAAGGATATCAGCAAATTGAATTATAGGCCAAATGGTCAAAACCCCTTTTGACCAATTATCATCAAGGAATTATGGAAATCAATGTGTGGGTGAATCGTAGAATGGTACAAAAATCCCCTATTGGGATCCAAGCAAGAAGGCTGCTCTCTCCCTCAGGGAGGGTGGCTCAGGCACAGCACACAGGAGGAGGAAAGGAGGAAGTTGATCCGATCAATCAATTTGACGGCACCTAGCATCTAGCTAAAAGAGGAACAAGTCGAGGCTCCCTTGGGGTATAGTATATTGTGACCGCAAGGGTCTGGCTGTCCTGTCAGTGTCTCAAGGCTGTTAGTTTTGTGACTACTTTGTGTGAGAGAAGTAATTTTGCTGCATGCTGTATGCTGTGATTCATCTGAATTTTGGTAAGAAAATAAACCTGTTTTTATTAAATATAATCTCTTCACTTCTCCTCGTGTCTTCTTGGGTCTTGGGATTCTTGACAGCCAGGACCATCAAAAAGAACCCACGGTCTATTAGTGTGAGGATTTTTGGAGCCCTCAATTATTCCTGGTTGCAGGGATTTGGGGGTGTCAAAAATATCTTACACTAGCTTTATGTACCCGGCATTTCTTGGGCCGGGTTTCTTAGAGGGGTGGTAGTCGGGGTTCCCCGGTATCCTTTGTTACTCATCCCAATAGCTCAAAGGTCCCAATAGCTCAAAGGGTGTGTGAATGTCAGGGTTCCCGGGTAACCTAAGTTACTCTTGGCGTCATGGGAAGTCACTTTGCCAAGTTTGGTCCCAATAGCTCAAGGGTGTGGGAATGTATATGCAGCAGGCAAAGGCAGACAAACATTCAACTTTATTTATATAGATTTATTAATGTATTGTTATTGTTATTATTATTATTATTAATTATTATTATTATTATTTAGTTAGTAATAGTCACAATAAAAACTGAACACAATCACCTTCCTTGTAATACACACCACCTTCCTTGTAGTACAGATACACACACACACACGCACACACACACACACACACACACACTATTTGAATTTTCAATGTATTTTCTTTGATTATGACATAGGATATGTTTGTGTGCTGATTTGTTATGCTTAAGTAATTCACCTATTTAGCTTCGTTTGCATTCTGTGCTCCCGTCGGCCGGGCAAGGGGTGAAAAGCCTTACCTCTCCAGCAGAAAACAAAACCCTGTCAATTTCATGTTGAAACATACGGTATACCCTGAACCCTCTTAAAACCTCTTAGGTTGCAATGCTACGCATACCGACTGAGGTGTAAATTCCATTTAAAGGAATTACCGGGCTTACCGGATTGAACAGCAAGTTGTATCCAGAGTTACCTCTAAAAATCACCATGTGATTTGTAAAAGTAACTCGGGATAAAGCTTACAGTTCAAATCACCATGTTTATTATATATTTTCCTACCGGCTCCGCGCAAAAAAACAACTACCCTACATTCAGTCCAGCTCCGCCCCGAAGTGTCTGTCAGCATCTGTTTACAAGTTGTTCCCACCCTTCGTTTCGTTTTCCCAACCTGAGGCCCTCCAGATGTTAATGAACTACAACTCCCAGCATCCTTAGCCACAATTTAATACAGTGTGGCTAGGCATGCTGGGAGTTGTAGTTCAACAACATCTGGAGGGCAGCAGGTTGGGGAAGCAAGAAACTGCACCTTTATTGGTAGCGAGTGTTATCAATCTGGAATAAACCTCCAATGGATTGGCGCGAGGTGAGCAGGCAAAGCGATTGGCTCCACTATCTGTCTGGTTGGGGCGTGACGCGTTCTGATAGTGGCAGTTGGGGATGAATGACGGTTATGACGAGGAGGGCCGTTGGTTGTGCAGGGACGGAAGAGAACGTCCCGCAAGAGTAGAGGGAGGAAGTTGATCTCCAGAGCTCCTCCATTGACAGGGCCGAAGCAGCAGCCCGGGATCAGGCGAGAGCGGGGCAAGAGTTTTCCGGCCTTCTCCAGAGGTTCCCTGCCGCCGCGAGCGCAAATGGAGGCGAGCCTAACTTGCGCCGTCTGCTTGTCTCTCTTGGAGGAGCCCGTCACGCTGCCGCCCTGCTCGCACAACTTCTGCCGGGCCTGCGTGGTCGAGTGCCTCAGCCAAGCTCGGGGCGCTGCTGCTGCCGCCGCCGCGGAACCCTCTCCGGCTACTTCCGCCGCCTCACGCCAGGCTTCGCGGGGCCGCGACCAGCCGCTTCAGGACGGCGGGCAGGGCTCCTCCGACCGAGCGTCTCGGCGTGGCGGCGGGGCTGCAGTCACCGTCTCTTGCCCGCTGTGTCGGAAGCTCTGCTCGCTGCCTTGGGACGGCGGGGCTACCGCCCTGCCGGTCAACACCACGCTGGCCGAGGTGGTGAAGCTCTTCAGGGTCGGCAGCCACGTCAAGGCTGGCCAGGAAGCGTCGGAGGCGGCGGCCTGCTCCTCCTCGGCTCTGGCCCCGCAGCTGGCAGCGCTGGGCGTCTTCTGCAAGAAGCACCCGGGCCGCTCCCTGCAGCTCTATTGCCGGAAATGCCACCGCGGGGGCTGCGGGCAGTGCGTGTCCGAGGAGCACCGCGGCATCTTCCACTCAGTCGGCCCCATCGACGCGGTGTACCAGGAGGAGAAAGTAAGGGCTTGGGGGTGAGGGAGCTCCTCTGTTGAACGGCGTCTCTTTCCTCGCCAGTTCTCGGCGTTACGTTGGTCCCCTCACGCACAGTCGGAAACGAATGTCGGGATGTCTTGGGACGTGCACGATTGCACAGGTGCCTTTAAGCTAGAATTGCAGTCTTTGAAAAACTTTGTGTAGTTTCTAAACCAACTCCATGTGTAGGTGTTGTTTTAATTGTAAAAAAACACCCAACGGTTCTAAATACTAAAAACAAAACTTGGGGCTAAGACTTGGTGTGGAAAACTTAAGAGCGATGTACGACGGCACACTTTACCTTTACTTACTCGTAGTAACCTATTTGGAGCAGTGTTAGGTGTACCTGACTGCATAGGATTCAGCAGCTGTTGACGTTAATATGCGAAATTAGGTATAATAGAGGAGCCTAGGTTCTATAATAGAGGAGCCTAGCTTCATGCATCGTTCTACATGCCTTAAATCCATTAAATCAAACAGGCTCTTAACTCTTAACATAGGACGACAGGATTGATTGGTTAGTGTGCTGCCCTATTGGTTGCTGTGCTGCCCTATGCATGCTTATTGGGAATAAACCCCATTGAAAGAGAGCAATTCCTCAGGAAAACTGCTATGGTTTGTTCTGTAAAGCTGCATAAACTCGCATATGAATGAATATATCTGGGGGGGTGGGGCAGAGAGACACGTTTTGATGCATATGCCGCTGCAGGCGCTGTCATCCCCATCTACAGTGTCTTTTTGCAGAGGATGGTAGGCGTTGTAGTTGAGCAAAATCTGAACTACCACAGGTTGGGAACCCCTGCTGTAAGGCATTCATCTAGCATTTATTTCATCTGAGATATTAGCTTTTTAAGCATGTGCCATTAACCACAGTGATGTTTGGCAACCCTCATCGATGACAAGCGACATGACAACCAGTGGGGTCTGGGCAGCATAGTATCTTGTTGACAGGAGCAAGGGCTAGGAAAGGCAGCCAAGTGAGTTGGAACAAACATCCTCTCCATTTATTTGCCACTCTGTGAAGGTGATCATCATCTTCACGGTGGAGGAAACTGACCATATACCTGCTTGAGAACTGAGCTTCTCGGGCTGAAGAACTGGGCCAATTTGAGGTGACAAGGAATGATGTCTTGAGAAACTAAAAATTAACAAATCACCAGGGTCAGATGGCATCCACCCAAGAGTTCTGAAGGAACTCAAATGTGAAATTGCAAGTGTAAAGTGGGGCAAAAAAAGTAACTTCATATATACACTGATAGGAGTCTGAGCTGTCAGTGACTGACCAGGAGAGAGATATTGGGTTTGTGGTAGACAGCTCATTGAACGTGTCAACTCGGCGGTGCATGGCAGCTGAGAAAAAGGCAAATGCCATGCTAGAGTTCATAAGAAGAGCCCTGCTGGATCAGGCCCAAGGCCCATCTAGTCCAGCAACCTGTTTCACACAGTGGCCCAGCAGATGCCACTAGAAGCCTACAAGCAGGAGTTGAGGGCATGCCCTCTCTCCTGCTGTTACTCCCCTGCAACTGGTACTCAGAGGCATCCTGCCTTTGGGGCTGGAGGTGGCCTATAGCCCTCCGACTAGTAGCCATTGATAGACCTCTCCTCTATGAAGTTATCCAAACCCCTCTTAAAGCCATCCAGGTTGTTGGCTGTCACTGCATCCTGTGGCAGAGAATTCCACAAGTTGATTATGCGTTGTGTGAAAAAATACTTCTGTTTGCTGGTCCTAAATTTCCTGGCAATTAATTTCATGGGATGACCCCTGATTCTAGTGTTATGCAAGAGGGTGAAGAATTTCTCTCTGTCCACTTTCTCCACACCATGCATGATTTTATAGAACTCTTATCATATCTCCCTGCAGTCTTTTTTCTAAACTAAAAAGCCCCAGGTGTTGTAGTCTTGCCTGATAAGAAAGGTGCTCTAGGCCCCTGATCATCTTGGTTGCCCTCTTCTGTACCTTCTCCAGTTCAACAATGTCCTTTTTAAGATGTGGTGACCAGAATTGTACGCAGTACTCCAAGTGTGGTCACACCATAGTTTTGTATAAGGACATTATAATGTTAGCCATTTTATTTTCAATCTCCTTCCTAATGATCCCTAGCATGGAATTGGCCTTTTTCACAGCTGCCGCACATTGAGTGGACACTTTCAACGAGCTGTCCACCACGACCCCAAGATCCCTCTCCTGGTCAGTCACCGACAGCTCAGATCCCATCAGCGTATATATGTGAAGTTGAAGTAATATTTTACGTAAAGTAGAAAAACTCATCTCTATTTCTGTGAAGAACAGAATGTCAGTCCTGATCACTCAGGCTGAAAATTCACTTATCTGCAAAGCTAAAGAGATGATAGTCTACAGCAGGCATGTACAACTTCAGCTCTCCAGCTGTTTTTGGATGACAACTTCCATCAACCCCAGCTACAATGGCCAGTAGTCAGGAATTATGGGAATAGTAGGCCAACATCTGCAGAAGGGCTAAAGTTGTACACCCGTTTTGTAGTGTTAACACTCATGAATCCAATAAAACCTAAACATTCTAAGTGATTACTTTTGCTTTAAACAAAATGCTTGCATTAATTAGATGTCTTATTGAAGTTATGTGCATTTCAAAATGACCTGTATATTTCTCTTCAACTTCTGTTCTGCAGCTGGCCTTCTTTAGTCATTTGAAGAAAATTAGAATGGTACATCAGAAGCTGATGACGGAAATAACTACGTGCCCAAACAATGAAGGGGTAAGAAGATGAAATTAACGCCATCTAAGCTAGGTTACCATTTTTTAGCTCAGTAGATTTCCTGTAGTTGACATATTTTTATACCACCCAAAATTTCCATGTCTCCATATCTATACCAAAAAAACAAAAACAAAAAACCCAACCAAAAAAAAGGTTTAAAACATTACAATTTAAAATTTTAAACAATGTTAACTATTAAAACAGTATCTAATTAAAAGCCTGGGTGAACATATGTCTCGGTTGACCCGCAAGCCATAAAGCATCAGATGGGGCGGGGGGGGAGAAGCAGGCTGGCCAACCACCCGTCAGAACGTGCGGGGGGAGAGGGGGCGGAGCGGCCTGGCATGCTCAGATGGGATTGGGAGAACAGTGGCTCTAGCTGGGCCGGCCGGAGGCGCAGATGCTCTGCACCCAGCCCAGCCAGTACTTATTTTAAAAGTATTGCTTTTTCTAGTCCTGAGCTTGAGGCCATTTCAAGTTGACATGTGAGTCAGCCTGGACAAAACCATATCCCTGCCATCTCTCTCTTCCCAGTCTTTTGTATCCTCTTAAGTACAATTCTATTCCACATTGTGGGGAGAACTGTTAAGTTTCTGTTCATGGTTGGTTGTTTTTTTGTGGTGGTCTAAATATCCATGCAGGCATTTTCATTACCATTCCATCTCCAATCTGCTTAGGTATATCCTTCATAAGTTCTCTGGAAAATGTCTAGCTCAACAAAAAATTTAAGCTACCCTTCAATTGTTTGCCAGCATGTTTAAGTAAAAGTTTCAATTGCTCAAGTGTGTGTGTTTGTTCTAGTTGAATTATTTTAAAGTACAAGGAGATGAAAGTAACTTCAGATTATATATTTATTTTTGCTTCCTGTGTGTTGGGGTGTAGGAATCTAAGTGGATGCAGGTCATGCAAAATTATTTTCACTCTACATTCAGCCTTCCTGCTTCCCCTGCCTTAAGTGTTAGCAAGTTTAAATGCTAATTTTCTGCAGGTTATACTTGGTGCAAGTTATACCACTGTGCAGGGTGTATTGTGAAAATATAATACCAGCAATCTGTATAGAGCCTAGAAACCAACTGAGAGCCAATGAAGCATTTTGAGATGGGTATCATGTATTCCCTGTGGCCTGCTCCAGTTAGTAATCTGACAGCCACATTCTGAACCATTTGTAGTTAACATGAATTGTATAAAGGCAGTTCCACACTGAATGCATTTCTGTAACTTTTAATCCGAATCTGGCTAGAACATGAATGATGGAGACCAGATAGCATTGGTTTTGGAAGGAGTGCAGCTGGCAAGGTAGTTTAAGCTGGTATAAAGTGCTCTTGGCTACTGCTGCTATCTGGGCATAAATGAGAAGCATGCCAAGAGCAGTTATACTTGCATCCAGGCTGGGTTTGTGCATTGTCTTACTGTCTCTGTTTTGGCTTTGAAATTCTTGTTCATATCTGCAATTGAAATATTTTCCCATCTCTATTCTTATCCTTTTCCTCTTTTGTCCCACAAACTGCAGATGTTTATATACGAACATTTATTATGGCCAGAAGCTGGCATTCAGACTAACATTGTGCTGGCACTACAGGGGAGGGTAATTTTTGCAAATCTCCCCTTCCCTCTGAAGACCATTTTGACTCCTGAAAATAGACTTCCGAGGAGTACATGAGCTCGGGGAACATATTTTCCAGAGGCAGTGCCAGCACAACATTAGTCTGGGTGTCAACCAGAAACCAGCAAAGATATGCATGTATATTGAAGAAAATACCAGTGAGGTCAGTATTTATTCTAACTACTGTTCTAGGCAGCCCTGCAGAATGAAGAGGAGATCATTAAAACTGAATTTGAAAAAATCTCTCATGCTTTGGAAACAAAGAAAAAACAGTTGCTTGAAGACCTTGAAAGTCAGAAGAAACGGAAAGAGAAGGAGTTTCAAATATGGAAGAGGATGAAGGAAGTTCACAGGAAAACAGTTGAAAATGTTCTGGATGACTGTGAAAAGCTTGTAGATGAATGTGATCCCCAGAGTTTCTTAGAGGTGAAAGCTTTTTAGTTGTTAAATCTGGCATAGTCACATGAATTAGTGATTAGGAAAACAGATTTCCTTGGGCCAATTCAGACATTATATTGAGCCAAGATTACACCTGGGCTTAGTTTGCTGTCCCTCAGCCTTGGGAGCACACACTCCCGCTTTCTTGTTTGTGCATGAGTGAAAAATATTTAGGGCACCAATTCAGACCTTAAAGAAAGACATAGGTAAAAGGTTAAATGCTCATCCGGAACTGCAGCCCTCACTCAGTTGGCAGCTCCTGCTGCTGAATTTGCCTCACTTATTTGTGGGAAATTCATTCATTAATCACCCAGCATCATGTTTAGTTGAACCATTAGTTGTGTGTCACCTTTGTGTGTCAGGAAGGTGCTCTAGTTAATTGAGCTCCATTCTAGAGAGAAAACTGAAATCTGAGGTATGCAAGCTGCTATTTATTGCTGCTCAGTGCTCAGTTGGTATGCAATATTTTGGTTGACAGATATAAAAGGGCATCCCTGGGGAACATAATTGTGAATCTATTTACTATTGTCAAAAGTGCTGAAATTTGGGACTCTTATGGACAGAGTGCCTGTGGGCAAGTGGGAGTTACGGCAGGCTTAAGATGACCTGCAGATATGTTGGTGTTCAAAAACCTGAAGATAGAACCAAATCTGGAAAAACCAAACGTCAACTGCCCACGTAGTCAGTGGGGCAATATGTTGGATTTAAAAAACCTCTTCTTTTCTCTCAGCCGCCATTTCACAGCTTTGTGTTTCTGAGGGGGGGACAGCTTTGAAAAGGAGCTGGGACTGAGCACCAGTGTCCACCAACCTCCACCCCACAAAAACACAGAAAAAACAAACCAAAAAAAGCTGCATATGAAGAAAGACCCAGGTTAGAGCAAGCATTCCCGTCTTCCTTGCAAATTTTTATTTTTCCATCATGCTCGACCACAAGTTTGGGTAACATATGCACCCCAAGGATATACTGCAACATTTTGTTGCAGGTCCCATCTTCTTACTATTATTGTATAGACATAGCTTTTGGACAGGAATTACAACATTGGCTCCTTTAAGGGGGGTACTCTCCTTTCAAATGTAGAATCCTTTTTTGTTCTTGGATGCCAAATAGAAATAACGCAATTACATTTCTGATCTCTGAGAAGCATTGTGGCTTTAATTGTCTGTTTTGTTTAATTCACAGACTGCATGCAGCTTGAATCAAAGGTAAGAATATTATACTGAGTTAGCATTCATGTAACTTGCTGGCATGTACCTTTTTGATAAGGCAATTATCAAATATTGGTACTTGGCATGAAGTATCTTATGCATAAGTAAATGTCATTGATACACGTTCTTTAGGCTGCAGGACCAATTTGAAGCTAGCTATGCTTAAAATATTATGTTAACAAAAAAGGAAGTTATAAAATCGTTTCCATAGCAGTGTTCCCTCTAAGGTGTGTGTGTGTGTGTGTGTGTGTGCGCTCACACGTTTTTTATATCTGCTCAGTTGATTTTGGATCCTGCTCAGATTTAATCAGGAAGGCCCCACTCTGAATATATATGTGCACACAATGCCTTGATACTACTGCCCAGAAGATAACTCATTCTGCACACAGTTGAAAAAAATTAGAGAGAATACTGTTCCGTAGCTACAAGTGTAAACACTCCCTCTCTCTCTAATCCAGTGAAAGTCCTTAAGGTTGTGAACAATTGTTCTATTTTGCCACTGCACTTCACAGATGATGTATTTTAGCAAAAAAATTTCTCTGAGCTTTAAGATGTTAGAAGAATGTGCTGTAAAACCCTGGTTCTAGGACTAGTGTAGGCTTGTACATGAAGTTGCTTCGGCACCGGTGGGGGTAGTCCTTTAAGGGCGGGGGAGGGTGCACTCACCCCTCCCGCCACATTTCCCCTGCCGGCGCTCCATTATTTTTAAACCCCTCGGGGTGACAGCATTCCTCCCTGCCACCCCATTGTCATCATTGGCCAGAAGTAGCAAGCGCACGTTCTCCTGTCATGTGCACGCATGTGCATGGTGGACAGGTGCATGTGCATGCATGCAATGGGCGCACTCGCACTTGCTACTTCCGGCCGATGATAACAGGACAGTAAGGAAGGCCTTCATAATGGCCTCCGAAATATTTCGGGCACAAGCCTAGACTAGTATAAATTTATGCATATCTTTCTACAGTATTTCTTTTAGTTTATCTGGTGGATGAAGCACTTTGGAAATTAGCACACGCTTTCTAAAGGGGAAAATTCTTTTTATATATGCTTTGGTGTAGTAATGAGTCTCATTGTCTTGGTACCATCAAAGATTTCATCGTTATCCAAAATTTGTTCTCAATCCAAGTAACGAATCAGAGTACGTTGGAATCGAAGTTTCATCCAGGACTTTAACTATACTTTGCATCTGTTAAATGAAAACTAGGTATGCCATAAGCTACTCTTGAGACCAAATTATAGAATTTGAGTTGGAAGGGGCCCTCAAAGTCTTCTAGTTCATCCCTGTGCACAGTACAAGAAACTTCTAGAGCATTGCTTACAAATGACTGTCTTGCTTTTGTTTGAAAACCTGTAGAGAGACCACCAGTGCATGAGGCAGACTATCCCACTGTTGTACATCTCTTATAGCAATAAGTGGGTTGATGTGCTCTACCTACAGAGTAGCTTAGTTAATGAGGCTATTTCCACGACCGGCCGAAATCTGGCTAGGGGAGCCTAGCCCGATTTCGGCTGATCGCAGGAGCCACCAGGCTCACAGGCGAGCCCAGTGGCCTCCAGCCCCTCCCCTTAAACCCGGTTTTTTAAAAAAAAATTGTGAGTAGCCGCTCCACAGCTCTGCATGATCAGACCCCTGGAGGGGAGGCAAAAAGCCACCTCCCGGCTCCAGGGGTCTCTCCAGTATGCCCTGCGTGCTTGCACAGGGCATACTGGAGCTTCCGAGGGCCACACGGCCCCCAAACTCCCCAGCCCCCACCAGCTCTGTCATGGAGCTGGCAGTTGTGTGGGTGGCCGATTCGGCCACCCAGGCCTCCCACCCTGCTCGTCTGCAGAGAGAGCGGGCTTAGCCCACTCTCCCCGCAAACCCAGACAAACCCGGTCTCATTGATCGTGGGACACCTGGCTCAATATCTTGTTGCCAGGGGAAAGAGTATTCTAAAGAGACCTTTGACCATTGCCTTGGGGGGTTAATGAGATCTCCCATGTCACATGATAGCTGTAGTTTTGTTCCACAGTGCAGCTTCCTTCATGGGGACTTAGAATGGGATAGCATAAGGTTAAACATGCACTTTGTCTTCAAATCAGGTGTGTGAGGCTGCAATTTGTATTAAAATTTTTGCATAAAATTAAGCTTTTTGCCTTCCCTCCGGGGGTCTACTCATAAGTAACCACAGTGCAGAGCTGCGCCACAGCTACTCACGATCGGGAAGCCCCAGTTTGCGGAGCACTCTGCAAACCTGGGCTTAGGGGAGGGCTACAAAAGCGAGCTAGCCGCTTGTAAGCCACCGGGCTCACCCAAGCTTCCCAACTGCAAATTTCCCAACTGTGAGGGTTTCCTGGAACAGCACCCTCGCAGTTGGCGAGGGACGACTGTATTGAGGTTTCTCTAGTGTCAAGGGTTCTTATCAATTAACTAAAGATATTAATGAAAAAGGCAAAGTGTAAGACTGTTTTACTCATGTTTACTCAAAAGCACATCTATCTTAATGGGATTTCCAGGTAAGCATGCTTTATATTACAACAGTAGCCTGGATTCCTTGATACGAAGTTGGGGTTGAAAAAGTATTCAGTGCATTGACTACAATTCTGTGTCATAAGTTACCTTGAAAAAATTTCAAAAAGTTCATTAAGATACAGATTTCCCAAAGCTTTGAAAAGCTGCAAAGTTTCTATCTCCATGCTCTTAAACTAAATGTCTGCTGTCTTTGCTTTCATATGCTTTACTAAGTAGTTCTATAGTTCTTACTGGGAATGTGAACACTGAACAGCTTGGATGAGTACTCTTACTAGATTTTAAAACTTTCTATACAGAATGAAGACTCAGCTAGATCTGATGCAAATGGCATCCAGCCATGAAAATCAGTCCAAATGCAAGCAGATGCACATGGATGCTAAATCTGTAGTTAATGATATCTTAGCCTTGCAACTCACTGCAGTGAATTTGGATTCTGTAAAAGGTAAGGTGATGTAGCTACCTAATGGATAAAAAGAACCATCATTCTGTAATGCAGATGAGTAAAGACTATCAAGATACTTTTAAAATGTCAGTTCTTCAAATGAACAGGGATAACTTTCACAAATTGTAGTCAAACCTGGGTTGCCTCATTAATTTATAAAAGTGGAAATTTATCTGAAACTGTCTTTTATTCTTTAATAAATTACTTGCGTGCAAATAATCAAAAGTGCTTTCCACGCTATATTCATAACACTGTAGGGGTTTATCTTCTGTTCTTTGAAGCAGACATTCCTGGAGATAGTGAACCTGTGCTTACCAGCACTGAAAACAAATTGGAAGAGCATAAAGAAAAACAGGATACATTCCATGTAAGTTGTTACATGTAGAGAATGTACAGGAATGGTGTAAATTGATTTACCAGTCTGTATTTGACTTAAATATCTCTTTAGCCTGTGGCAGGAGAGAATACCTTTTTGAATAATGGTAGAAGTATCCGTACTCAATATATGTCTCTATCGGCAACAACTAAATTTGGGAGAATGAGCCATGAGGTAAGTGTATGTGCCATGTTCCCAGAGCAGTTTGGCTACATAAACCTTTCCATATCTGCCTACTCAAAATATCTTCATACTATGATGCTTGTGCAGTAAGGATGGTTTGAAACTCTTTCAGTGTAAGATACATTGCATATGTGGTGTTCAGGAGCTCTTAGTATCTCCTTGTCTTCTGACATCACTTGGGGCACTCTCCACCCAAGAACAGGTGTAGCACCAGAGTTTACTCTCCTTATCCCACCCCCATCCTCCAGTCCTGGCATACATGGATGCTTACTGTAGCATCCAGGCCATCTCCAGTAGCAGGTGGGTCTCTGCTCTCCCTCTTGCCCAGTGCACCTAGTACATAATTGATCCTAGCACCAACATTTTACATAGCAAAATCTTAACTCTGTAATATACTTGTGGCAGATACTAATTGCAATGGAATGACTGTTGGGGACACTTGCTTGTACTAAATATGGTGTCCTCTTTAATTTTAGGAGGCGCGTTACAATTATTATTTAGCACATCGTATGCTTTCAGGTGGATTACAGATCTCAGCTCTAAACAAAAGGCATACATTGCGAAAATCTCCACCTTCAAGGATCACTACTTCAGAAGTTTCTTCTTGCATTGGTGCTGAAGCAAATAATCAAAAGCAACTGAAAACACAGACACTACAAAAACAAGATGTCCATGAAACCAATGTTTCCAGTTCATTGGGTTTTACGTTTAAGCCACCAGCAGTGAATTTTAACTTCTCTGGCTCAAACAAATTGAATGTATTTAACATGGATATATCCCAGAAAGACAGCAAGAAAACCAATGCTGCTAGCTTTCTTAAGAAGGAAAATGTCTGTCCAGCTCATGTAGAAACACTTCCTCCTGGAACTCTGCCCTCATTTAATACATTATCAAACTTACCCCAGACACCATCTGTATCTGCTTTAAACCCTCACTCTTTGGGTGTTGTGGAACATCCAGTTCCACCTCTTTTGAATTCAGATGACAACTTGACATCACACACTGCAAGTAAGGGGCCAAGCCTTGAAACAGAGAATTCAGTCTCTTCCACACTTGAGGGGAAATTAGAAAGCCAAGATTCTAACACTCGAAACATGAATGGATATAATGCTTCAGCTACACTTTCCTCTCTTGCTGCTGCTGCTGCTGCGACTACCTCCACCACTGCCAGTCCTAATGCAGGCCCATCAGAGAGTGGAAAGCCTTTATTCTTGCCTTTCCCTACCAATTCTCAAAGTGCTTGTTCTAAGGCAACTGCACTAAAGTGTTCCCAGAATACCTCATTTTCATTATTTCTACCCAATCAGAAGACTTTGCAAGAGAACAAAACTTCCTGCTTCAGCAAGGAGACTAACATTGGACACAGTTGGTTAGCATCCCCTGCCATTGTCTTTGGTAAGCACGTAGGAGATAACTGGGCCTACAAAACATCCAGTGGTGCTTCTGAGAAGGCAGATGTTTCAAAACAGTCCGTACCTGGTATGGTCTCTTCAAATATTAACTCTTGGAACAATACTCCATGTATGTTTACTTTCAAAGGTGCCATAAAAAATAATTGTGACATTCCAACTGCTGCCATGATGCCTTCTAATAAAAGCAAAAATTCACATGAGACGGCAAAAATAGAATCAAATGACCAAAAAAAATCTGTAGAAAAAGCCATGCCTTCAAGAAATGATACACCTGTTTACAAAGACCTTAAAAATCTAATGTACAGGTGGTCTTTCTTCATGGACAAGGGCCAAAAATCAGAAGCTGAAAGCGTTCCTGTTGCTCAGCAAAATACAGCACATACTACCACAAACAATGCTTTAGTTTCAGCTAACCTGACTGAAGAGAGCAATCCATTGGAAAGCTCTCAAAGTGCTGTAGGTCATACAAAATCTCCATCATTAACAAATCGAGTGGGTCAGATGGTAAATGCAGATTCTGATGTAGAAGCTCTAAGTCAAACATCCAACTCAAGTGATTCTAGCGGTACCTCAGAATATTTTTCTGTTGAAGAGAAAATACTACCTAGCTGAAAATTGAGCATCAGAATAAAATAGAACAACTTGCTGAATATTACAAGTCTTAAGTTATTAGTATTCTTAAAGAATAATTAAATTTATTTTTGATAGAATCCGGTAAGCACTTGATACCTGTGTAAGTTGGCTGTCCTACTTTCTTGCTTTTAAAATTAATGATTAAACATATCAACATATCGTTCAAGATATTTATAGGTGCTATATCTATAGGAACCTTAAGTGTAATTGCTATACAAAATATGGATCAGTTTTTGAACGAGCATGTCTAAGAAAGGAACCACCACAATAAAACACTTAGGCTTTTGGTTTATCACAACCTAGCAAATATATAAAGTACTTCTGGTGTCTCTTAATACAGTATTTAAGTTTCATTGCACACAATTTTCTCATCAGCTGCCTGTTAATAGAACTTTCATTTTGAAATATGTTACAGAATTCTACTCAGTCTGAATTAATTTATTCCTACTTAATAGCAGAGATGGTACAATCACTACACTAAGTATGATAGGTGATCGATGAACCTGGAATATGTGGTGGTGAAATAAATTACTCTGTGAATAGCATCCAGTATTCTTTATACAGTGCGTTTTATTTTTATAACACTAAATTCTTCCTAATAAATTCTACCACTTAGCAATCTGTCTGTTTCTCTTTGAGATCTTTTTTTAAAATGTTGCTCTCCCCAACAAGATGTCTCAGCTAGGGAGACCTGTCAGACATTCTTTCCTTGTCATACCTGTAGATTGGGCAAACCTGGAGCTACCTGGGAAAGAGAAGGTAACCTTTCTTTCTAACTCTCCCTTCCCCAAGCTGGGTCCAAGTAGGAGCTTCCTCTTGCTTGCTTGCTTTTTCCTGCCACCATCATCAGGTATGTCCTATGTCTTTTTGATATGGATGGGCAAAAAAAAATAAAAAAGCCTGTAGTTGTTATCTTCCTGTCTTAAGTTTCTTTACTGTGTTAGGTCAATAAGGCATGAAAGTAGATGTGTGTAGATATGTAGATGTGTCATTTCCTCTGAAATTTTGTGGTGGAGGTGAACGGGGGTGGGGGTATCCTCCCTGTGTAATGCCCAGCTCTGTAATGCTGCAGTTGCTACCTCCACCACTTGTTTATTGCAACATTATTAGGGTGGTATGCTATTCTTTCACAAATGCTGCTGATTGCTATAGGGCAAGAAAGTGATACTCTGTGGCTTATAGGCTATCTACAAGCACATAAACCTCTCCCCGCCCAGCTTGGAGCACCCTTGGATGACTGGAGTCCAACTAGAATGAGCCCTACTGCATTCTTGTCCTTAGACTGCTTTCATTCCTGGTGTTTCTCTGGCCACCCTAGCAACTTGGTTTTGGAAAAGGATGATTGTCTCATGCCAACCTAGCAACTAGTTTTGCAGGAGGTAGTGTGTATCTCATGAATAGTCTTCTCTACCCAGAGCCAATTTAGGTACATATAGTAGAAGTTCTCATCACTCTTTTGGTTTGCCCTCACCTTTACTTCATATGACAATACTCATGTTTCTTTTATCTGCTTCTGTTAATCTTGTCTTGATTTTCTGAACTGCCTAGCATACTGTTGAAACTAAAGAAATTGCTATTTAGTAGGCTGAACAGCCAGTACCCTTTTGAGGAAGGACATCTATGCTGCACAGTTTGTGGTGGGGTGTGTTCTTGTTGGCACTGTAGAACTTAGTAGGTATCAGTAAGCAGAGTAAGAGTAGTGGGCTCTTACTCCACTACTGCTATAGTAGCACTGAAGAAATGACAAAAAAGGCTAAAGTGGCACCTATGAATGCCATCTTTCTGTTTCTCACCATAACTCTTATATCTGTTGCATCCCTCTTGGGCATGTGGCTGGCTGTGTAGTATGTAAGCTATAGTGAGGCTGTAGACATTGCTCCAAGTGAACCACAGATATGTATAACGGCAGTATATTATTAGCAGTTACTTTCAATACTCTTCCCAATGATCTCTAGTATGGAATTTGTCTTTTCACAGCTCATGTTCACCGAGTCAAAATGTTCAATTATCTGACCACCACAATCCCAGGATCCCTCTCCTGGTCAGTCACTGACAGCTCAGACACCATCCATGCATATATGAAGCTGGGATTTTTTGCTCTAATGTGTATCACCTTACACACAAGCTGAACCACATTTGCCTTTCTTCTTCTTCTTCTTTTTTTTTTGGTCCACTCGCCCAGTTTGTAGAGATCTTTTTGGAGCTCCTCACAATTTTGGATTTCACTCTCCAAACCATTTAATATCACCTGCAAATGTGGCAACCTTGTTGCTTACTCCAATTTCTAGATCATTTCCAAATAAACTAAAAAGCACTGGTCCCATTACAGATCCCTGAGAGACTTCACTTTTAGTTTTCTTTCATTGTGAAAGCTGTCCATTCACTTTTACCTTCTGTTTCCTGTCCTTCAACCAGTTACCAGTCCTTAAATGAACCTGCCCCCTTATCCCAGGTTTGCTAAGCTTAGCCATGAGATTCTGTCAAATGTTTTGAAACTCCAAATACAGGCAAACCTTGATATATGCAGTCTCAATATATGCGGTTCCATATATCCACAGTTGACACCAGACCTTGGTATACATGGAACAAAAAGGGTTTTAAACCATGTATCCATGATTTCTGGGCAACCTCAGGTCATTTCTGGCCACTGTTTTGAGAAGGAGCCGTTTTCTGTCATTTGTTTAAAAAAAATGGGGGGGTTGTGGAAAAATTGTGAATTTGGGACTTTGGGGAGCATTGTTGGAAAGCTGCAGATGCGCAGAGCACTGTATGGCACTTTATTTAAATTCTGTCTTTTCACTGATTTTTTTGCTGTTTTCTCCCAGGAATCTAACCCCCGCCCCTGCTCCCCAGTCCCGTTGCCTCAGTGCCTGATTATCTGTGGTTGTAGCAGAGAATGGTACCCCTATGGAGAACGTGGTCCACCTTTATATCAATCAGATTAACTCTATTCACATGCATGTTGCATTCTCAACCTTAAAATATTAATAAGGCAAGACTTACCTTTATTGAAGCCATGCTGATTCTCCTTCAGCAAGGCCTATTCATTTATATATTTAACAATTTTTCCTTTATATGCTCTTTATCAGTTTACCAAAAACAGGCATTAAACTAACTGGCACAACTTGTTCCTGATTGCAAGAACAAGTTGCATATTTTCCCTAGATCAGCTATTGCACATTTGCATTATTCCAGACATCGCAGGTAGATGCCATCTGGTTTCAGTAATTTGTTAAATCTCTGTAGGGGTCCATGGTCACTCACAAATGGGTCTTCTGCACTTGCGCAGAAAGCTACAGAAGAATCTTTAGCTCCATTTAGGCACATGCTGGCCCTTTAAGGTGTAGGGATATCGGAGCCCCAAAGGTTGCCTATGGTACTGGCAGTAGAGTGCCTCCCTCTTCAGTTCCTTCTCGTCTGTTGTTTGCGCTGCCTTGGGAGGAATCTGCTCCTATCGTTTGGATCCTGTAAGAAGTTTAGACAGTGTTTTTTCTGACTGATTCTTGGCTTTTGATTTTGGACTGTTCTTTATGACTACATCTATCTGCTATCTGGACTGTGTTTCTGATTTTCTGGAACTGACTTGGGCCATTTTTATGGACTTGGCTTGCTTGTTCTGGCTATGTCTTCCACTGAAAGCTTCAAGCGCTGTTCCACTTATAAGGGCACAATGCCATCATCTGATGGGCGATGCTGAGTGCCTAACTTGCCTGGGGGACTCGCATAACATGAGTGCATGTAAGGTGTGCCTTTCCTTTCAAAATAAAATGTGATTTAAGTCATGAACTCTGCTTGAAGGCTTTGTTATATGAAAACCCACTCTGAACGGGAACGCCAAACCTGCCTTTGTCTTCTCATGTCACGGCACCTGGTAGGTCAGTGCCCTTGGCGTCAAACTCTGTGCTGTCAACGCCCATCACTTTGATATTGACGGACTCTTTTAAAAAGCCGTTGGACAGGGAGTGTGAAAAACACAAAAATAAGCATGTGTGGGATTGTTCAGCGTTGTTGGAGTCCTGCAAGGAGGAGGAGAAGTAGCATGGTGCATCAGAGGAGTCCAGGCCTAAATTGGGCCTTTAGGAGTCCGACGGGCTCAGCACTGAAGAGCTTGCCCTCAGCGCAGGTGAAGACTTCTTCTCTGGTGTCGGTGCATCTGGGAGTGTCATACTTGCCTCTTCTGGCACAGACTCCTCTGGTGCTGAAGCACAGTGGGAAGACTCTACCAACCTCAACGGGATGCCTACCTTCATCAACCACGTTGACTCCGAAACGCTCAATCCTGGTGCCATCAGTTACACAGTCAACACCATCTGAGCCGGTGCCGACTGAGTTTTTGACCTTGTCACCAGTTCACTCAGCACCAATGTCTCAGATTGTGATCTCACACACTGGAATTCTTGTGCAGTCTCTTCAACACCATACAGAGTTCCCGGTTACACCTTCTTTGGAGTCTCCAGCCCTTCAGAATTTGCTGTGCCAGGAACTGTAGAAACTCCTGGACAAAGTACCTGTTGTTCCTTCGGGTTCTGCCACGCCACTGCCTTAGAGCACCACCACCACCGACTACAGTTCTGCCTGTCACATCTCCGGATGCCACTCATGTGCCTTCCTGGCCAATGCCTCCTGTACCACCTAGGTTGCTAGAACCTGTGTATCCATCTTTGGTTCCGGATCACCGGCTACACCATTGCTCCCACACCCTACTGATCCTCTTCCCTGGGATCCTGTATCAGACCCAGAGTCTGTTTCAGAGTTCCCCTGGGCACTTCGCCAGATGAAAATGTAGGCAACAGGCCTTCAGAGGAGACCAAGTCATATCGAGCTCAGATACAAGCAATGGCATCTTGAGATTCCTCCTCCAGAGGTCACTGTAAGAGACCTGGTGTATAGTTATCTCTCACGTTCCTGAGTTGCATACCCTACAGCACTCCCAATGTTGACATTGTTGGTGGCTGCTGCTGAGACTGCCTCATTGGCTCCTGTGACTTGTACTCAGCCAAGCAAAAAACTTGAGAATTTGTATCATGTTCAAGAGGCTTCTTGACCTTTTTAAACACTTCAAAATTTAACTCTCAGCTCTTTCTCAAGATTTACCTTCTTGTATTTCTCACTGGTCCTTTCCAAACTTGGAGTTTTACTTATTTTTCTCTTCCAGGGAAACACAGGTTAGAAGAGCTTGTTTGTGTAATTAGACAAGTTGACTGTATTTGCACATTTGGGGCTTTACCTTCCACCAAACTGCTGAGAAACAAAGCACTCAAGCTGGAGAACCTGGATATATTTATTTTCCATATTTAAAGTGTACCCAATGCTTTGCATTAAAAAGACACCAACAGTCTGTTCGTTCATTCATTCATTCATTCATTCATTCATTCATATTTTTACACCGCCCAAAACTTTACAAAGATCTATTATAAGACTGACTCCCTCTCTGTTGATCATTCAAGTATAGGTGGGTATGCAGAGTCCAAAAAGTGAGAATACAATAAAAATTAAACAATTTCAATGATTTAATACATTAAAAGCAATTAAAACAAATGAGGAAGCCGCAAGAGTAAAGCAGAAGGAAGAAAATGTATAATATGTGGAAGAGAAGGACACAGAGAAGGGGGAAGCATTTTTACTTCCAAATCACTTGACAGAGCTGGGAGAAGGCCGTGCACATGGGAAGAATTTGGGAAGGAAGAATTGGAGCAAGTTGGAAACAGGTGGCAGAAGAACTTTAGGAACAGGGCTGCAACATGTCCTGCCCAGAGTACAAGATGTGTCTTGCTTGTATGAAATGTTTTCCTATTTATATTGTACTGACAGAAACATTGTAAAATGTATACTGAGATAGCTATCCATCAACAAATGGTTGATTGTAACTGAATAAATCTGTGAAAGTTCTCTAAAAAACACAGGTGTCCAGTGCTAGCACCTTCAAACATATAGCATTCTTATACCTTCTTCAGCTTATCCGAGTAGCTCAGACTTAATTGTTCAAATGCCTGAACAACATTGTCATCCTCACTGTCACAAAGTTCACGCAAAGAAACACTAGAAAACAAGAGAAACACTCAGTATTAATAAATGTACTTGCAATAATAGCTAGTTGTACTCTGTGATGAATACATGTTTTGTGACTGTGCTTGGTAACTATAGCCCAATTCAGACATTTTAGTAAAGGTACCATAATGCATACAGCATTTAAAGTAGGGCTGGAAGTCATACCCTGGTCCCATCAGTCATGCTTTTCAGTGCCACAGTGCTCATAGAGTGACATTCATCAGAAGTGCTGAGTGCTGTATCAGTGATGGCAGGCACTTACATGGCTCGGGAATTCAGGCATCCAACTCTCCTGATCAGATATGCCCACCATCACGGATAGAGCATTCACCTCTTCAGACGAATGTTACTCTGTGAGCGGAGTACTACCAAGCATGACTGATAGGACCAGGATGAGACTTCTGGCCCTGCGTTAGATGCTGTATGCAACTATGGTATCTTTACTAAAACATCTGCATAGGGCTTATTGGTTTGCCTTGCACTAAATGCTTTCATTTCACTGTGGTTAACCTCAGGGTTCAGGATAATATATTCAATAAGAGGTCAATCAATTAGTAAAAGCACCAAAATAGAAGAATGCATGTGAGAAGACAGCTGCATAGGAACAAAACTATACCCTGACATGCTTTGAGGATTTCTTAAATACACAATTTTCAAATCAACCAAAGCAATTGATAGCTGTGCTCTTGCTGAAAGGCAGGTAGCAGTGTTTTGTATCAGTACATCTCAATTTGTAAGGTTGCTGCGGCTTAGGAGACAATAGTAAAGTCTTTGTACTTTAAGAAGGGCCATGAACAACATTGAGGAAGTAACAGTAAAAAGTGCTCCTGGCCAAATCACTATCTAGGTCCCAGGTGCAAAGATGGGTCCAGAGGCTCTCCTCGAACCCTCTTCCTTCAAGGAGAGTGATCTGTCTTGGGGTAAGCAAATTAGTTTCCAAAGACAACTATATTTTTATTATACTAGTAGTTTATTATACTACTAAAACTGCAGGAAGTTTCTTTACTTTCTAGAATGTCTTGAAACAACGGCACCCTTATATTATTTTGCATACCAAAAATGAAACTTATGACCACATGGGGTATGGTACTGATTGCTTTTGAAGTGAGCTCTCAGCAATGGGTGTATTAAAGATTATCTCTTATCTTCCAACTAAAGCTCTATCAAATCTAACACTGCAGTCCTGAATGCATTTACTGTATTTTGAATGATTTCCCAATTGAATTCAATGGAATTTAAAAGTGGGTTTTAAAGTAAAATTCTTTCAGATACATACAACACCTTTTGCTTGCCATTGTATGATGTCCCTAATAAGAGACACAGATAGAAGTGTTTTATTTCATTTAGTTCTTACACTGTAAACGCATTAGTTCACTTTAGCTGCAGAAGCACAAACATGGCTTGCACTGAAACCACTAAAGCACTTTCCTGTTTCCTGAAAGAGATAAAGTGTCATCTAGTCATGGCTCCAGAATGACCAACGTTAACCAGTTTGTTTTCACTTAATGTTAGCATATGGTTACACTGACATATTGCTGAGCCAGGAGACTTGACAGGTATGACTTGACTGCTATGGCGGGTAGGTGAATCTATAAAGGAACCAACTGCTCAGCTCATTGTCATTAGCTGAAGTATCATTATAATGATAGTTCACTTTATGTTGACATATTTGGGCCAGTCACTTCTCTCTCAGCCTAACCTACTTCACAGGGTTGTTGTGAAAGAAACTCAAGTATGTAGTACACCGTTCTGGGCTCCTTGGAGGAAAAGCGGGATATAAATGTAAAAATAATAATAATAAATAATTTTCATCCATTGAGAGTCACAGGCTCCACAGCTGAAAAGACTATGCTCCTTTAAAATGCTATAGATAAACTTGATTTTTGTAATGAAGACTGCAGTCTTGTGCACACATGTAAAAGTAAGTCACATTTAACTCCGTCAGGCTTGAATAAAGAGGACTGGACTACACTTGCAGTGTCCTTTATGGCAATTGACAATTATACTTAGCAGAGGATTGGCTAGAATACTATCTCATGTTTTTATATACTCAAATTTAGGCTATATCAATATGTTTAGGGTTTTTCAAATTCAATGTAAAATTCATTTTCTTTAATAGTTTTATTTTCCCTGTGTTCTAGCTCCTGCTGAAGCTCAAAGCTTTCTTCATCAAATGTTCACATCATCGGCCAGAGAACACCACATAAGTCAGAAGATTTTAATCACTGTTAATAGATGCACATATACACCTTTCTTCCTCAGTGTAAAGAAAAGATCGTGATGGTAAAATCTAGTCGATCTCCATCAGGGTGGAGCCAGAATTGAGTGAGAGCATATATAGTACACATTTCCTTTATCTTGTCTGCATGCTCTCCCAGGCACAGTCCCACCCCACTGTCATATAAAAACAGCATGTTTGAGAATGAAACAAAAAATTAGAAACAGGCAAATAAAACTAGCCAGAGGCAGTGCTAGTCTTGTGGGTCCCTAAACCCACAGCAGCAATTATAATGTACATTGTTCTAAAGAGACAAAAGTAAGACTCCACTACAAGTCCAGTGTATTTGCTGTGTTCTGCATACCTGATTGCTTTAAGGGCAAGAACAAAGTCCTTCAGCAAACAATAAGCATCTCCTTCATGTAGTCTAAAAAAGTTTACAGAGTTATGTTTCATGGACTTTGATTATTCAGACAATAAACACAAGCATGATAGAATTTGCAACAACATCTTTCTCTTGTACAGCAAAGCTTATTTGCACATCAGTTAATAAGACACATTTCATTATGTAATGTTTGAATTTGGTTTAATTTAAGCTCTTAATGCATAAGTGAAAATGAGCAAATGAAGCCATTGTGACACATCTTCAGGATTCAAAAGTTTTATGTATTGATAAGAATGCACATGGAACTCTTAGATATTGGACATAAAATGGTGCAGTGGGGGAATGACTTGATTAGCAAGCCATAGGTTGCTGGTTCGAATCGCCACTGGTATGTCTCCCAGATTATGGAAAACACATATCAGGCAGCAGCGATATAGGAAGATGGTGAAAGGCATCATCTCGTACTGTGTGGGAGGAGACAGTGGTAAACCCCTCCTGTATTCTGCCAAAGACAACCAGAGGGCTCTGTGGTCGCCAGGAGTTGACACCAACTCGACAGCACACTTTACCTTTAGAAGTGTCATAATTAAAGGAACAACTATCTTACTGTGGAGCTGTTACTCAGTATAAGTGACAGTAACACTTTGTACAAAGCTGTCTGTCTTTTGATTACTTATAATGAATTAAATCAGCAAAGAAATCACTTACCCATTGTCCTGAACCAATCCTACCAAAGAGCCATGTTTATAGAAGTCAAGCACATATGCATTGAGTGGCATAATTCTTCCCTGATTGTCATATTTCCCTGGATAGAGGACAGGAATATTTGCAGCAGTAATACCAATGGTACGCTGTATGACCTGCATAAACAATGTAAAATTGGTTTAATTTCTCTTTAAAATAGTAACCTATCACTGGTACCCACACATCACATAAGGATCCTATTTCCTCATATAGTGTATAATTAAGTCTGTGGGAATGCTCTGTTTTAACATTGGACCCCCCAACACACACACAGAGAGAGAGAAAATCCATGCTTGTTTCTCCTTGTTTGTTTGACTTTAAAGCAGGACTTTAAACCTTTGGCCTTCCAGCTGATGTTGAACTACAATGCCCATTATCTCCAGCCACAATGGCAAATAGAGATAGTGGGTACTAGTCCAACAACAGTTAAAGAGTAAAAGTTGTGCTGTCCTGCTGTAAATCATCTGAGGGTTCGCCAATTTTGATCCAAGCAGCAGTGCAGTTTAATACCCCCTCCTGCCACTATTCAGATACCTGTATTTCTCCCTTGTTTTTTAGAAATATTTTTATGAGTTTGTCCAAAGTTTTTCTTTTTACTGGATACTGGATATTATTAGCAAAACCATTGGTTTAGATTTTTCTCATCCACAAAGTGAATATACCAATATCTACCTCACACTGGCAAGTTATAATTCTTAGTATAGATGAAGTAATCTGATATTTCTAGATTGCAGATAATACACAAGTGAAATAGAATCTGAAGTCCATGAACCTTTTTCATATGGATCCCCAGAATGAAGGTTATGAAGTTTTGCAAAGTCCACCCTCTACACAAGTGGCTCCCATCAACCCTAAATGTGGCTCCCTGACTAACTCTTTATTGGGCCTGTGTAAAGCTTCAGCCAAAGCTAAATACTCTGTACAGTCCTCCTGGCACTATGCAGAGGCAACATGCAGTGCTACACTTTACGGGGGGGGGGGAGGGTGTCTCTACAAGAAACAGTTCTCTTGGTCCCCTGCTAGGGTTGCCATGTTCAAGCTTCCCAAATCTGGGCAGCCTAATTTACATATGCAAATTGTGCTGTGGCTAATTTGCATATAAGGCAAAATATGAAGTGTCTCCTGTCTGGACATCAACCAACAGTTGGGGAATTATCTTTTAATTAACCATTTCAGGCAGCATTTAATACATGGGTAACTTAAATATCCCAACACTTTCTAATATTCCAGTTTAATTTTTAACCTTGTCTAATAAGCTGTGTGTCACCTTAAGTGGCACAGCGGGGAAATTCTTGATTAACAAGCAGAAGGTTGCAGGTTCGAATGCCCACTGCTAATACATTGGACAGCAGTGACATAGGAAGATGCTGAAAGGCATAATCTCATACTGTGCAGGAGGAGGCAATGGTAAACCCCCTCCTGTATTCTACCAAAGAAAACCATGGGCTCTGTGGGTGCCAGGAGTCAAAATTGACTTAACAGCACACTTTAATAAGCTGTGTGCAGCACTGTCATAGATTCCCTCACCATCTGTTAAAAAACACCCCAGAGTTCCCACAGGCTTTTAAAGAGTCAGACCACTGGTCCATCAGCAGCTTTTCAAGGTTTCAGGCAGAAGACTTTTGCAGCCCTACGTAGAGATGTCAAGGATTGAACCTGGGACCTTACTTGGAGGGCAGATGCTCTACCATTGAGCTACAGCCCAATCCCCAAAAGGTAAGTTCAAAAGCATTCTGCTCACTTGAAATATACAAATAGTATAGTTAAGCATCAAAAAAAGAACACCCCAAAGAAGCTCAGGCTTTGGCAAACTCCCATAGGAAAGGAATCCCACAGATGAAGGCAGCAACTAAAAACACCTCTTTACATTCCCTTCCTTTTAAAATTGGGTTCACAGAGGGAATAAGCAAGGGAGGAGGGGGAATGTTTTGAAGAAATCTAAAAGACTCTAGATTTAGCCCCATACTTTCGGTTTCCTCCTGAGGGGAATTTCCAGTCCAATCCTCTCACCTGCCCCCCCCCCCCCCGCAAAAGGGGAGGAAGATCTGCTGCTGCAACAACCACCATGGGACGGGAGAGATCGAGCCAGGGAAAGAGACTCCCTGCCTCCTCCCTCCTCCAGGCGGAAAGGAGAAGGAGATGATGGAGGGGAGGCTGGGAAGGTGCAGAGGGTGGGGGGTGTCTCCCCCTGTGCCCAGGGTGGGAAAAGGAATATTAATGCTGGTTGGTTGGGATAATAAACTTCCCATGGATCTGCCTTATCCATCTCACACACACACACACACCCCATTTCTACACTTTTGGGCTTGAGAAGCTGCTGCCCCCCAGAAAATGAAGGAAGGACACTGCTCAGCAGTAGTAGTACTTTAGCCTCCAAATCAGTGATGGAGCAGGTAAAGAGCCATCTCTGTCGGAGGCATAGTACAAATGTTAGAGTACTAACAAACTGAGACAATAATCTTCAACACTTAATACAATATAGAAGTTGTTAAAAAGCTTAAATCACAAAATGTATTATTGACCTGTTTTGACTCTCTGTTCACCCCGTGTGTTGAACACTCTCTACTGCTGCCTGTGGGGAAGTGGAAGGGGTGGCAGGGGAGACCTAACTGGGGCTGCTGCCACCGCCAGCCTGCTCCTCCTCCCAGCTTGTGCTCCTGCTGTGACTGATGACATTGTCACATGCTGTGCACTGTGGACTGCACAGGCGCATAGCATCATAGGACACAGAAGCAGCTGGGCAGACAGGAGGAGGCTGCTCTCTCAGCTCTCCCAGCCAGCTTCAGAGGTGCTCAGGCGCCGTGGGGGAAATCTGGGCAAACCGGCCTGCACAGGTAAAATCCAGGCAAATCAGGGTGAAATCCAGGCACAGAGCAGAGAAGCCAAAATCCGGGCGCTACGCAGAATTCCAAGGGACATGGCAACGCTAGCCCCTACACTACGTTGGAAGGTGTGCATGAACAGCTGGGAAGTGTAGCCTTTCCCAGTGCTTTCCCCACAGATCTCTTAAGAGAGGGCTCCATCTCTCCTTAAGGGCCCTCCCAGCAATGAGGAAAGCACAGTACCGTGCAGAGCTCAGCACAGTGGGAAATTCTCCTCGCATTGAAGGGGTTTTGCCAAAGGGCCCCTACCCTACTTGAAAAATAGTGAAGATCACTGCTTTAGTAATACAAAGGGAGCAAGTATACAGCTTTCCCACTTACACTGTTGACTGTCCTTGCGTCCAGTAAATCAAGATCTGTATTTCCTGAAAGGCACACAAAAGGTGACACTGCAGTTCTTCCCTGGTCACAGCTCATTAAATGAGATGCAAGTTGAGAGTCAGGTTGTTCATTTCTTGAAAAATCTAAAAAACAACAACAACAAACCATTGCAAAATGTGAATTTATGAATAGGTGCCCAACGTTACAGTAATCTGATATGAGAGAAATGTCAAGGAATATAAAAGCATTTTTTATATTGGATTTTCCCAAATGCTCAATTTTTTATTTTACCTATTTTATTTATTTGTTTATTCATTCATTCAGTTTATATACTCCCCTTCCTAAAGTGGCAGTTTACACTAAAATCAAAAATTTATCCCAATCAAAATAAAAAATCCATTAAAAGCAAATTAAAATTAAAATTAATGCTAAATATCATTAAAAGCCAGGCTAAAATGTGGGTCTTTAAGGCTCTCCTGAAGGCCTCCAAGGAAGACAATCCTCTTATATCCACAGGGAGCGTATTCTACAATCTAAGGGTGACAACAGAGGAGGCCCTATTACAGGTTGCCACCAGATGAACTGGTGGCATCTGAAGACAAACCCCACCTGATGATCTCAAAGAGCAGTGGGGATCTCGAAGAGAAAGGTGCTCTCTCAGGTAACCTGGACCTAAGCCATTCAGGGCTTTAAAGGTAATAACCAGCACTTTGTACCTTGCCTGGAAACATATCAACAACCAATACAACTGTTTAAGAACAGACATAATGTGGTCTCCGTGATACACCAGAGACAACCTGGCTGCCGCATTTTGAACTAACAAGTTTCCAAGGAACAAAGACAGTTCTCACTAATTTTTTTCATCTGTATGCAGAATGAATTTTGTTCAATAACAAGGCAGTATGTGCACACATGCATTCAGAATGGGGCCTTCCTGATTCAACCTGAGCGGGATCTAAAATTAATTGAGCAGACATCAAAAAACGTGTGAGCGTGTGCACACACGTGCACATCTTAGAGGGAACACTGAGTCCTACATAGAACTCACTGCAGTAGTCCAACCTGGAGATGTACTAGCTGGTGTACCATTGTTTTCAGGTCATTCTCTTAAAGGAACAGGCGGAGTTGTTGAATCAATCACAGCAGGTAAAAAGGACTCCTGGCCACAGCCTCAACCTGAGCCACCAGGATCAGACTGGGGTCCGAGAGCACTGCCAAGCTATGAACCTGTTTATTCTGGGGAAGTGTAACCCCGTCCAGAATAGCAAGTTCTATCTCATCTTGCAGATTACGACTCCAACATTGAGCACCGCCATCTTGCTTGGATTCAGCCTCAGTTTATTATTCCTCATCCCATTACTGCCTGTAGGCAGGCATTTAAGGGGCTAATGCCATTTCCTAATATTGATGACAAGGAGAAATAGATTTGGGTGTCATCAGTATATTGATAACACCTGGCACCAAATCCCCTGATGACCTCACCCAGCAGTTTCATGTACATGTTAAAAAGCATCCTTCAGATGGGATTTATGCTGTGTATTATCCAATTAAAGATGAGTCCTCCTCCATTTGCACTCCAGTCATCTACCTTGCTGCTTCAACTCCCGTAGCTCTTCTATATAAAGGTAAAGTGTGCCATCGCGTCGGTGTCGACTCCTGGCGACCACAGAGCCCTGTGGTTTTTCTTTGCTAGAATACAGGAGAGGTTTACCATTGCCATCTCCTGCACAGTATGTGATGATGCCTTTCAGCATCTTCCTATATCGCTGCTGCTCGATATAGGTGTTTCCGGGGATTTGAACCAGCAACCTCATGCTTGCTAAGCAAGTCATTTCCCCGCTGCGCCATTCGGTGGTTAGCTCTTCCATATACCATGGAGCTAATTTTGAAGCAGATCGGAGAGGATGCTTAGGAACTATCGTGTCTACTGCCCTATTAAGTTCTCTGTTCCAAAAATCCACCAGGGCATTGACAGAATCACAAGCAGAACCAATTCCAAAACCTTCCAAAGCCCTTTGGAATCCTACTGGATCCAAGAACCTTCTCGGGTAGATCATTCTAATAGGTATCCATGACAGTGAGGAGACCCCACCCATGGAACACCCCCCCCCCTTATCCAAGCAAAAAACCAAATCCAGCGTGTGAACAGCAACATGCATAGGTCCCAGGACTAATTGAGATGGTCCACAGTTGTCATGGTAGCTATGAACTCCTAAGCAGCAACAGACATGCTAGTCTCAAAGTGGATGTTGCAATCATGCAGCACCAAACGCTTGGGTGACTCCAAGACCAAGTCAGAGACCAGTTCCATCAGCTCAGGGAGTCGGTTAGTCAGCGGGGTGGGCGGTTAACCAACAAAATCCCCAATCTATCCCAAGCCCCAGCCTACGATACACACACTCAATATAAGTCAATTCTCTCACAGGAATCCTGGTAAGGGAAATGTTATTCTTATGGACCACAGCCACTCTATCACTTCCCCCTGCCGCCAACCTCCCCTAACCTGCTCAGCAACAGAAAACCCTGGAGGAAGAAGTTGGGCCCACACAGGACCACTAGCATCTCCCAAACCAGGTCTCAGTTATACAAGCCAGGTCAGCTCCTTCATCCACGATCAAATCATGGATAGTTTTGATCTTATTTTGATTCAACCTGGCATTACAAAGGAGCATGGTTAGGTTCAGTGAGGAGTTGGAACTACTCTCCAAGGCCTGAGAGTTGACCAGGCAGCTGGAAGACAAAACAGTAATTAAATTACTGGACTCCCCTTTCCTGTAACAGCATGGTGGCCTGCCAATGCCTGATCCTCTATTCCCCACTACTACTGAAATAGGCACCCCAGCCTCACCCCACCCCTGCTCCATATATGTGCCCATGTTTCTCTCTCTCTCTCAGAACAAAAAGAACAAATGATTCAGGTAAGACATTACACTAGTTCAGGTTTAATTCCACTTGAGGAAAAATAAAGGTTTCATACAGTATATAGGAGAACCTTGTTAATCGAGGGTCCAGCACCAGCAGTTTCTGTGGTCGGGTACTGGAAACCCAGCCTTGGTATATGTGAAAATATAATTGGCAGGAAAAGGGTTAAACCCGTGATTTTCGCTACATTTTTACTTGTGGGGGGCATCCTTGGACTCCTTAAGGGCAGTGGAGCATGGTAGGGCACATTATTTGACCCAGATTTTCTATTTGGGGGGTGATTTGGGGTGGTGCGGGAACCTAATACCCCAATTTACATTCACTTTAATGACCCATTATTTGCGGGTTTGCGATCCACACCCCTCCTGCACAGAACAGAACCCTGGCAAATAACTGGGTTCTCCTATATATACAGTTAGCGTTGATCTTCTTGGGAATCAAACTGAAACTGAATGGAAAATGGGTCAAACTTTTATTTTTAATTTCTAATAAGCAATGTTAATTGGTCAAGCATTTCAGCCATCTTGGAGATGGGTAGAAAAAAACCTACATTCCTAACATTGATGACCAAAAAAAAAGTGTGCTGTTGTTTTAAATAGTTTGCTGAGGGATATAAAATTTTTCATTAATTTTAAGAAGACATTAACATGGAAGATGTGGCTTTGAGATGTCAGCACACAGTTTTACCAATCTATTGAGTGAACCATAATGGAAAGCAGGTTGGCCTGAGGCACAGGGAGTTGCAGAAGGATTGGCAAAAATCACCCCTCCACCCACTCACACAAGTTCCACTCACACAAGAATTAGTCTGGGTGCTACCCAACACCTACTTACCAAGTTCTGAAAGTGGAAGTTTATATTCTTGATTAAGATCAGCCAAAGTAGACACAATCAGTAGAAACTGCCCAAAATTTTCTTCTATTTTGCAGTTGTACTCATGCAAAGCAGCAGCAAAATCATCAGGAAGATCTTCAAGAAACACCTAAAGGCAACACAAAATGTATTTTGGAGCTAAATAATTCAACCCTGAAAAGCCTTTTCAACTATATAATTACATTTTTTTAAAGCAACAAAATACAAAAGGCTGGCTATATACTCTTCTTTCATATAGCAACTGGACAATATAATTACAGCTTGCCCCTTCTATCTGACATCTTTGAAAACCTCTTAACATTAAAGAGCTGGAATGGTGGCACAGAATGTTCAGTTGCTCAGGAAACTAAACAGTTGCAGTCCAGATTTATGAGAGGAAAAGAAGTTGTCAGTTTAGCAAAGCTTCCATAGGGGATGGCTGAAAACCAGAAAAAAGTCCCAAGACCTAAGGAAGCTAAGAGACAGGGAGTCCAGAAGCAACAAGAATGAAGAAAGGGGGGGAAACCTAGATAATGAACTGAAAAGGAAAATAAACCTGAAAGAACTGTAAGAGAGAATTACGCTTGAGAAAAAGGAAATGGGTGACACAGAATGAGGCAAGAAGGGGCTGTTGAGAGATGGGCCTCTGATTTTTTAAAAATACCTCACAACACTTAAAATCAAAAGTGGCTTCATGCTGTGTATGGGTGAGGATAAGACAGTAATCATGGAGCTGAAAAGCAGATCCCCTCAACAGGTTAGAGAGTGCGGTCTCTACCCGAGGGCCACGGTTGTGTGTATGCTTGGGCTGCTTGCAGCCCTACCACACACACAGACTTGGATGCCTAGAGCGCCTGACTCCCAGGGGATTCCCTCAATACACTGCACACAGTGTATGGTGCTTTGTGGGATACCTGGAGGTCAGGATGCATTTCCCCAGCCTCCAGACCAGAACTCTGTGCTGCTGGGCGCAGTGCGCATCATGTGGGCATGCAAGCTGGGCATCCCATATGTGGACCTTGCTTGTCTGGGTGGAAGGTAAGCTGGACCTTGCCTTCCCCCCATGGCCTCCCCGCCTGCCAACAATGGTCGTGTGCATGACATTGATATATGGTAGAAACATGGAGCAAAAGAGCAATGAAAAGTAGGATTTTGGCAAAACTGGAAAGTAGCACTACTGATGAGCATGGAATGAGCAGGTAAGAAATGATTGGGGACCATGGGCCAAGGACATATATGGTCGCTAGGTCTAGGCCTCAAAAGCATAAAAAGGGGGGAAAATAATCCCTGCCTAGATCCTGATATGGATATTTTGTTCATTCTGGCTTCTGTAATTGCAGTATTGCAATCCGTTTTAGGATTAGGACCAAAAATTAGGACCAAAAAAAGCGGGGGCATGGAGGGGCTGGATTCAAAATACTTATCTGCAATCAAAATGACTGCAAACTTTCAATAATTGTATTGTTCCTATTGCCATGAAGTCTCTGAGACCACCAGGCTGACCTAGTGTGATTTGACAGAATGTCCACAAACTTCCACAGCCCAGCACCTATGAGAAGAGAGAATTGTCTGATTGATTGGGATTAACATTTCACAAAAGACTATGAAAAATGGGGGCAAACTAAAAACTGGAAAGCCAACTGGATTTTGCTTGCAACTTTTATGAAACACAAAAGGAAGGGAGTTGCAAATCAAAAAAGCTGTTGTCTTACCTTCTGCCCCCTCTTCTTTTTTTCCTGGACCACCTTCATGTTTCTTGAGCACAGATGCCAGTGGCCTTACCTACATTTTTCAGTGAAAAGCAAAAAAGTTTTGCTCTTACCTTTGACTGGTAAAATTTCTTCATGGGATTAACAGCAGCTGGTAAATGTCTCCTTCCAAAGAGATGTGCCAGCACTAGAACCAACGTTTCCATCACATCTTCACAAAAAACTCTTGATCCTGTTTTGTACCCGTCCCCCCAAAGCATACCAATTAAGTAACCAAAATATCCATTTTGAAGAGAGACAGGGTACTTCTGTTACAATGAACATGCTTACTGTGGACAATTATTTATGCTAGATGAAAACTTGTAACCACAAATGGTCATTTTGTCAATACTGACAAAAAGGCAGTATTTTTATTGAGAAAATTCATTACAAAATAAGAATTTTCTGTATCTTTTCTGCAGGAATTTGTTCTTATTAAAAGTAGCCCAGTAGTCAAGCCAATGGACTCATGGTACTTGATAGTAAGGGTTGGGTTGTGGGCAGTACCTCTGGATGCTGTAGGATCCAGTGTCAAGATCACGAGTGCTGAGTAGACATGGCAAGAATTAGAGTTAAAGCCAGGGTCAAAAGTCAGGTGGACAAAGCATGCCAGGATCAAGCAGTAATCCAGGGTACGGATGTGCATGGTCCGGAGCAGTCCGGGCCGGCACCGAAGGGGGGTCTTCCTTTAAGGGCGGGGAGGGCTTACTTACCCCTCCCGCCGCTTTGCCCCCTCCAGCACCTGTATTTTACTGAGTAATTGGGGCGCTGGAAACCAGCCGCCCCCGCCGCCCCCCCGCGAGCGGATTAGGGGCCAAAACTACTGCCGCCGCCCGCCCGCCTTCCCTCCCAGCCGCCCGCCCTCCCTCCCTCCCAGCCGCCTGCCCGAGTCCTCACCAGATGTTGTTCAAAAAAAGAGAGGAGCTCGCGAACAGAGCTCCTCTCTCTGCAAAGTCTCAGCCCTAACTGGGGCCTTGGGCGCGCCGCAAAGGACGCCTGGGAGTTCCGCCGGAGGCCCAGTCTACCCGCCGACAGGGGACGAGACCGGGTAGACCAGGCCTCCTGCCCGATCGCCGGAGGCCCGGTCTACCCGGCCTCGTCCCCTGCCGGCGGGTAGACCGGGCCTCCGGCGGAACTCCCAGGCGTCCTTTGCGGCGCACCCAAGACCCCAGTTGGGGCCGAGACTTTGCAGAGAGAGGAGCTCTGTTCGCGAGCTCCTCTCTTTTTTTGAACAACATCTGGTGAGGACTTGGGCGGGTGGCTGGGAGGGAGGGAGGGCGGCGGCGGCAGTAGTTTTGGCCCCTAATCCACTCGCCGGGGGGCGGCGGGGGTGGCTGGTTTCCAGCGCCCCAATTACTCAGTAAAATACGGGCGCTGGAGGGGGCAAAGCAGCGGGAGGGATAAGTAAGCCCTCCCCGCCCTTAAAGGAAGACCCCCACCCAGACCCGGACCGGCCAGGTCCGAACCGGTCCGGACAGTTCGGAGGCCTTTACAATGGCCTCCAGACCGGTTCGGACACACCCCTAATCCAGGGGGCGAGAGACACAGCCAAAGGTCAGACTGGCAACCAGGAACAAACAGCAAGCCAGTGGTCAGAGATGACCAAGCTCAGCAAACAACCCAGGAGCCAGGATCAAAAGGCCTGAGCTGCTCTGAGACTACAGTGAAGAAGGTGGCCAGTAAGTATCTTTTAAATTAAAAAAATAAAACAGACAAGCCAGGTCAGAGTCAAAGCCATGAGCTGAAGAAGCTAAGCAGACAAAGCAAGATTAGCAGGCACAACACACTGAGGGGAAAGAAACTGTGTTTTTGAGGAAAGGACTTGGTCCAAGATGGAGGCCTTCTGCTACAGCAGGATCCAATGGGCAGTGTGGCTGGGTGGGACCTTTTGACAAGGCTGATGCAGGTCAATGGTCTGCCATATGGAGCAACTCTAGACAGACTCAGTGACTCAGCTAAGTGACTCAGCTCTAGACAGACTCAGTCTCAGGATAAGCAGCTCCTGGCACTGATGCAGTTCAATATCGCAAACTGAGCAGGCCTGAGCTATCAATTAACTGACTTACCACCCACGTATGGCCACCCATGTAAAGCTACCATTTTTTCAACTTGAAAAATTAAGGCACCCTTAAAAATTTTAATGAATATTGCAATACATTAATTTAGGAATAGGTAATATTTCCAGGCCATAATCTACTACAGACAATTCCGCTGCTTGGCTCGGTGGAGGCAGCAGCAGTGTGAATCCAGCTGATGGACATAATAGAGAGGGTGGCACTTTTTCCTCCTGCCCAGCAGCAACCTAGTTGCCCAGTATGGTAGAAAGGTCAGTGAAGGGGTGTGTGCAGCCGCCAGTTCCAAGAGCAACCCAACTATTGAGCATGGTGGAGGGGGCAATTGATGGTCCTCACACCCAGCAGCAACCCAGCTGCCAGGCATGGTGGAGGTGGCAGCTGGCCCTTGCACTCAGCAGTAACCCAACAGTTGATTATGGTGGAGGGGGTTGCTGCTCGCATGAGCAGCAGCCCAGCTGCTATTCTCATTAGAAGGGAGGTGGCCAGCCTTCATGCCCAACAGCAACCCAGCTGCTGGGCTCAATGGAAAAAGGGGCAGCAGGCAATCCTTGCACCCATGGCCAACTCAGCTCCTAGGCTCAGCAGAAGTGGTGGCTGATGGCTCTTCCTAGTAGCAACCCAGTTGATAGGCACAATAGAAGGGGTGGCAGGTGTTTCTCTTGCAGGTGTTTCTCTTGCTGTGGCAGCCCAATGACCAAGCATGGTGGAGGAGTGGCAACTGGTCCTCATGCCCATTTCCAATCCAATAGTTGAGTATGGTGGAGGGGGTGGCATGCAACCCTCTTGCCCAGGGGCAACCCACCTTTTGAGCATGATGGAGGGTGAAGCAAGTGACCATTGCACCTAGCAGCAAGTCAGCTACCAGGTTCAGTGGAGGGAGTGGTGGGTGGCTCTTGCAACCAGGTGTATGTGGAAAGGTCTTGAAGGGATATATCCCAAAGTTTATGCCTTACTAAAGCTATTGTGGAATTATACCCCATCTGGAGGAGGAAAGCAGGTCCAACCCATTACTGTGAGCTCTTTGGGCTATCAGAACTGCCCAGGAGCTTTTATGAGCAAGCAAGGAGATTTATTTATTTTACATTTATATCCCGCTCTTCCTCCGATGAGCTCAGAGTACAGTTATTTTTATCCTCACGACAACCCTGTGAGGTAGGTTAGAAAGAGATGGGACAACAACCCAACAGCAGTCTTAAAGGTATACACTTTCAGCCAAAATTTAAAGGTAACCAGTCAAGCTCTGACCTCAGACAGTCACTGCCCTGTCTTTAGTAGATAGCCATATTGGTAATACATTTTGGGGCATGTAACAGAGCTTGTAAAAAGCTAACTTGCACACAATTCAGATCTAAAGACACTCCCTTAATCCAAATAGCAGCTCCATGAAGGAGATGAGAAGATACCTTTGAGCTGAAAACTTTAACAGCAGCTTGAATATACTGACCACCCCTTAGTGTAGAAACACCAAAGAACAGTACAAGCAGCTGAAGCTTTCTCAGAATCATGACATCTATGTGTGGACCAAGAAACTGAGCAAAGAAACATAAGCCCCAAGTACAGAAACTTTCTATGGCAATTCAGCACTTGCATCTTTTGGTCACATCAAACTTCCAGGACATTCAACTTCCACCCACACTGGCATACAGACTGCCAAGGCACACTCTTCCTCACATCCCATAGGGGCGTGCACAAAACCAGTTGGCCCGGTCTAGTTTTAGTCCAAACTAGACCCGAACCAGACTGGGCCAGTTCAGTTCTGCACCCCCTCAAAACCCATCCCTCCCCCGGTTTCATTTGGGTGTGTGTGATTTTTTAAAAAATTTGCTCACCCCTCTGGGGGCCTGCTCTGAGAGGGGTCTCCGGAGGTTCACCCTCCCCCTGCCAACCTCCATTATGCACCAAATTACTCATCTGAGGCGGTCTTTGGCCTATTCTGGGCCCCACCCCCATTGCGGTGGCCATTTTTGAGGCCACCATGCATACCCAATGGGCCTCTGTGAGGCCCGGAACAGTCCTAAGACTTTTTTAAATTTAAATATTTTTTTTGCAAACCCCCTTGAACAGCTGGAGGCGGAGGGTTCAGTCCGATAACGAACCAAACGTGTGTGTGTGTGTGTTTTGGTTCAATATCAGATAGTCGAACCTGTTTTCACATCCCTAACATCTCATGCTTGGGGTGGAGAGGGGCCTTACAACACAGGTTTTGGGACTAAATTTTGCATTCCTACCCTCTCCTTCTACGAGCAACAGGAGGGAAAGTAGGGGAAGGAAGCAACATGCTGTGGTCATCTAAACTTACCTTCACTGATGGGTCGACACAGCTTATGGAACAGACCTTTCACAAGAAAATCAACTAGGACAATATTGGAAGGTTCATGATAATGCAAATGGGTCACGAGTCCAGTAAATCCTGTAGTATTACCTTCCTGATCCACATATCCCTAAAATATAAAACACAATGAACCTATTCACATGACCAGAGCCTAGGCAGGTGGGCAAGTGGAAGGCTTCACTGAACTAACCTCCCCCCCCCCCGATGATTTCTGTTCCCTCCCCGCCTCCTCTCCTAAGGCCGTCCAGGCCTCTGGGGATCCCACAATGTACTGTGTGCCGAGTGTGGTGCATTGCGGGAGGAGACACACGATTCCAGCAGCTGAGTTAAGGGTGCGCTTGTGCCCTTAACCTCAGCTAAGAGCCAGGCTTAGCAGAAGGGTTAGGCTGGGTGGGAGCGCTGGGATCCATGTGGATCATGGCACTCCACACAAGCAGCCTAATCCATGCTGGGCTGCCCTAGACTAGGTTAGGCTGCTCGTGAGAACAGCCTTACTATGTATTTAGATGGCTTTTCTACCATATCCCAAGAGGCAAGTTACAAGATAAATTATTTTCTTATTATGTCAAGATCAGTGTAAATCCGTGAGCTGAAAAAAATATACATTCTCATGACTATGTAGAATAGTCATAAAGTGTGTGTATGCTGCACAAAAGTAACACAAGCTAACTAAATCAAGTGACACTAAATGTCTGCTGCTTCAACTGCTGCTTTTTATATTTGTTTGGTTTTTATTATATTTTTAATCGTATTTGGCAGCCACCTTGGACTTATTTTTTAAGTGGGAAAATTGGGGTATAATTATCATAATAAATAAAATTATGTTTTAAATCCTGTAATTGTCAGAGAAAGGTGATTAAAATGGTGATCCTCAACTTGTTCCACAGAATATGCTGTATTCCTAGCAGAGTTTTGAAGACTTCAGGTGCCAAGCCAAAAGTAATAGCTGACATCCAGACTAACATATTCATGTCCAAAGATGTTTTGCACATGCAATGCGGGGGGGGGGGCAGTTTTTCACCAATCCCCACTTTTTTCTGCAAGCTTCCATGCCTCCTGAAAATATATTCTTAAGGGACCTTCAGGGACATATTTTGGGGGATACAGAGAGTTGCAAGAAGGGAGAATCAGCAAAAAAAAATCGACTGTCCGCCATTGCACACACAAAATGTTATTTATCACACATGTTAGTCTGGATGTCAGTCGCTTACTTACATTCAGTACAATATACTGTCCATGGAAGAGCTGGGTGTCTGCGCTGTCTCCTTGCAGCCCCAAATCATGTCCTCCTGAGCTCAGAGAGGCTCTGTTGTAGGGATGTGCACGGAACCGGCTGGACCGGTTCAGTTTGAGTCTGGACTGGACTCGAACCAGACCAGGCCAGCACCCCCTCAAACCCCCCATTCGGTTCGGTCCGGTGGGTCCGGTGGGTTCATGGACCGGGCCAGCACCCCCTCAACACCCCCCACCAATTCGGTTCGGTCCGGGTGGGTTCGCGGACCATTTTCCTATAGATAGATAGATAGATAGATAGGTAGGTAGGTAGGTAGATAGATAGATAGATAGACCTTATTCCCCCTTAGGGGAGTTCCTGGAGGCAGCGTGGGGTGGTCCGCAGAGGTTCCCCCCTCCCTCTACCGGCCTCCGTTATGCCCTTCGCCTGTTCAGGTGATCTTCGGCCAGTTTTGGGCCTTCACCCAGCAGCCATTTTGGAGGCCGTGTGCCTCTGAACGGCCATGAGGCCTCCAAAATGGCCAAAAAACAGCCGAAGAGTGCCTGAACGGGCATAATGTAGGCCAGCAGGGGGAGGGGGGACCTCCGCGGACCCCCCCCCCCGGAACTCCCCCAAGGGGGAGTAAGGTAAAAATATTTTTAATTTTGGGGGAGGAATGGTCCACCCCCCCCCCCCCAAACATTCAGGGGTGTTTAGTCCAGGGTCGGACCAAAGAGGGGTGGTTCGGTTCGACCCCAAACGGTCAAACCGAACAGGTTCTACATTGAACCTGTTTGCACATCCATACTCTGTAGTTGCTAAGAATTGTGCAAATGCTGCAGTGAAGCAATAATGATGCCGTTCTTAGAAGCAATGCAGCCTCTTCGAGCTCAGGAGGACATGATCTGGGGCTGAAGGGAGACAGAAGAGGCGCCCAGTTCTTGCACGAATGGCACAGAGGTGCACTTAGTTAATTTTGGAGCCTGAACCTAAAGGCCTTTGGAGGCCCCTGTCCCCACTGGAGCCCCCCCCCCCCGCAAGTTAAGCATCATTCCCCTACACACACACACACACACACCATGACAAACACAGTATATTTAACATGTTTGTTCTTGAGGGCAGAAACAGCAACTGAACTCACAAGAATGTAAGAATATAAAACAGGTATATTTATGCAAATATGCAGTAGCAGAAACATTTCAACAAGCAACTTAACATATTCCCATTCCACCTATTTCTTTCCCCACTCCCCACTCTGTCTCTCAAGCACCCAGCACAGATCATAACAGTGACCACACCACCCAGGACAGACTAATGAGGATTTGGGGGCCCCTGGGGTGTGCGGGTGCCCTGGACTTCTGCCCCAAAGTCCAGAGGAAAGAGTACCACTGGGGTGGCGTGCTGTGCTGCTGTATGCGAGTCAGTGTGCATGCAGCAAGTGTGCTGCTGATACAATGCATCAGAATACACAAAAATGTGAGACACAACCACTTGATTAAATAAGATAACTTGAAATCTTACCTCCTTCACCAGATACTGTAAGCAAAATAAAAAATAGAGCTTTAATATCTCCACGGCCCTTGGTTGTTTGAAGGACATAAGTGAATGCTTCAGCACTGACAAAACCTATTGGGGAAAAAGAGATTAATGCATTGCTAGCACACACGCATGCACAAGTACATCTCAAACTGCCTGCCCAGTCCCAATCCCGAAGCTCCACACAAGCAGCCTGGATTAGGCTGCTCATGAGAACAGCCTTATAGAGTCTGACAAGGAATTTACTACTCTGAAAATCTCCATTTATTTTTTTTAAAAATGGACAGGTTTCTAGTCATTTTGTTTTCAGAAGTTGCTTAACTATCACTTTAAAAAGAGGGTCAAATTGAATGGAGAAATGGTGGAGGAGAATAAAACGTTGATGTGAAACTTTTACAACTACATACTGCTTCTATTCTTTGACCTCAAAGAAGTCAGTGAGGCTGTAGTCTCCCATACCCTCACTCACTTGCCTTTTTAAAAAAATGCAGTATATACTATAATGGTTATTTTTTTTGCTGCAGAACTGAAACTGAATAGTACATGTTGTGCCGTGCTGTTTTTGTTAAGTGATATGTCTGCAGTTATTAGCCTTCATTTCTTCACTACTGTTCTATCCTTGTACTGTCAATACTTTATGACACATGGAAGTTTGTCTTTGCAGCTGGTGTAATGCTCAATGCAGTCAGACAAGGTGGTTGTTTCTGTTTCTTGCTTGGGGGTACATTTGACCCCCACACTGCTTTAGTAAAGTATACATTTTCCCCCCAGGCAAGGCTAGGAACATGTAAACAATGCCTGGAACCCACAGGAATGTCGTGTAGCCTCCCAGTAACCAGGAGAACAATACAGAAGACATCCAATTGAAAACATGGCTAATAAATCTTCCCTTTGTTTAGGAACATAGGAAGTTGCCATATACTGAGTCAGACCATAGGTCCATCTAGCTCAGTATTGCCTACACAGACTGGCAGCGGCTTCTCCAGGGTTGCAGGCATGAATCTCACTCAGCCATATGCCTTGTAATCCCCCACCCCCGAGTTACAGTACTACCTGCATATACTTCATAACCTTGTGGGTTTCCAAATCCTTGTGTGTAAATCTTTGTAGATATATCATGTACAAACAACCACTTTGTATATAATTGTGCTTTGGCAGTTCGTTGGTTCAATAAAAAAAATCTTGTCCTATTAAAAAAACAAAAATCTTGTCCTATCTTGGGAGATGCCAGGGAGGGAACTGGGAACCTAGAAGCTCTTCCCAGAGTGGCTCCATCCCCCGAGGGGAATCTGATACAGTGCTCACACATCAAGTCTCCCATTCATATGTAACCAGGCAGACCCTGCTGAGCTAAGGGGAAAAGTCATGCTTGCTACCACAAGACCAGCTCTCCTCTCCTGTTTCATAAGAACAGACTTGATTCAGTCTTTAACATCTGGAATCTGGGACCAAAAGTAGAATGCAAGTTTGGACATCAGCATTTAATGTTGATTTTCTAATTTTTAGAATCAAGAAAAAACAATAATTTTTAAGAAGTTGAACTAAATGCATTGGTTTGAAAACTGTCAAAGTAGAAAACTAGAGACTGGTTATTTAAGTTAGAAAGGCATCATAAAATGTTTTCATTAATTAAGAAATATTTTCATAAAGGTAGGCATATTACCTTTGCTTTTGCATCCTCTTTATCATCTGCTTTAGAAGCCAACAACATGAGTCTCAAAATCAAAGAAATATTTAGAGGAAACTGTCCTCGAAGTTCAGGTACATTTGATTTCATGAGCTTCTGTATTTTGGGTAGTGGAATGTCATAAAAAAAGACATTTCCCAACAAATCTTGACCACGTCGCCCAGCACGCCCAGACATCTATGAAGCAGTCAAAATTAGGAATCAGAGCAAAATCAACAGACAACATAAAACTCAGAGTTCTAACAATATGATGGGATTAGATGAATGAAGTGTAGAGGCAGACATAATAGAAAAAATCACCCTGTACAGGGTACCACATGGCTAGTATCATATTTAAATTGATTCACAATCTCCTACATATTTCTGAGCATAGAAAACAGCCTGTGCATGTCATTAGCATTCAGGATGAGCACAAACAATATAGGAAGCATTCCATTTCCACATGGACACAGCTATGTAGTGGGAGGGATTGCCAAAGGGCTCAGTAGAGCCCTCTCCCACTCTTGCATCTCCTGTGCATCTGGCCCATGTGTATGATTTCTACAGAACATGAGACCATTACACAGGTCCAACACGTTAATCCAGTCATCCCTCTGCTCTCCATGACCAGATAAACTCGTGGTCTGGGACGCCGCAAAGGACTGCAATAGCTAGATAATGGTTTGGGGGTGTTAAGGTCCCAATCTCTCATGACAGCCAGAACTCAGATCCTGAGCAGGAAGAGCAAGGAAAATCTCTATCACTAAGACCAGCTGCTGAGATATAAGCCCTAGGACCTCAGCAGTGATAAACCAGGCAATGAAGAACCGCAAGAACCTGATCATGGACACCCAGAGATGGACCCCCTAGATCATCAGATCTAGATGTACATGAAACGTATCCCCCTTCAGTGTCTGCTCACCAGTACAGACAAGACATCAGGCAGGAGGGGGCTGAGAGAAGATGGGATGTTTCGTCCCAGGCCTGAGGACTGCCTCTCTAGGGAGCCACACCCTGCAATGCAGGGTGGAGGGGAAGTCTGAGGGGAAGTAATCAGGCCCAAGAGATGTAAATGGACTTAGTTGGAGCTGCCATTTCTGACCGATCAGCTTGTCCCTTGGAGCTCTCTGAGGTTCTTGACTTTCAGGGCTCAATAGGAGACCAGGACAGGACACGAGGATGCATAATATTCACATTCAGTTTAATTCCTTGTGTTCTGCAATGTATGTGTGCTAAAAGCTGGCTGGGGAATGGGATGAAGGGGGGAAAGTGTACGTCACACCTGATTCCAGTTCCTCCCCATGTGTATTGCTGTGTTCACCCAGCTATGCATCTGCATTGTTTTATATATTAAAAAACTTGTATATTTATTGTGCCCACCTTAAAAAAAGAGCTTTTGATGTTTTATACATTTGTTTATAAAATATAATATCCTTATTATAATTCAATACCTGTCTATAGTTCAAAGCATCCAAATATACAGAATTCTGCACAAAGACCACAGATTTACATGGCATGTTGATTCCCAAAGCCAAGGTTCCTGTAGCTGTCACCACCTTAAAATTAAAAATTAAAATGTCACCACCTTATAATTTCACAAGATGGCAGCTAACATTAAATATCAATGATGTAATACAACAAAGTTGTTCACACAACCAGCCCTACCCGATAAAACAGGGCTACCCCAAATAAGCCTAGTCATGTGCAGTGCCAGGATAGCATCTGATCCTGGCACTCCACCCCGGGGAGCCCTGTTTTGAAACCCTGGATAAAAGTGGGCGCACTTCATAGGAACATAGAAAACTGCCATATACTGAGTCAGACCATTGGTCTATCTAGCTCAGTATTGTCTTCACAGACTGGCAGCTTCTCCAAGGTTGCAGGCAGGAATCTCTCTCAGCCCTATCTTGGAGAAGTACCTCACACCCAGGTCATGTGGGCACCTGGGCTGCTGGCAGCTTCTACAATAAAGCTGGGGTGTGTGTGTGAGAAAGAGCAGCCTGGCAACCGGGAGATATGCCAATGCACCGTGCTGCTGGCTTCCTTCTCCACACCTCTTGTTCAACATGCCCCTTGCCACCACGCCATTCGTGTGGGCATGTGATCAGTGAAGCCCTGTTTGGGCCCTGGATCATGTTGGGGAAGGTAGGTAGGATCCTGCATTTCCCCCAGCCCTTGCCAGCCCCAGTGGTAATGTGAACAACCTTAACATCTGGCTATGTAGCCAGCAGATATGTAGGTTTTACAGAAATTTTTGAGTTGGAAAATGCAAATGTCTCCATTTGCCTAAAATTTGCACCATTTTCCCCATCATGAATTATTATACACATTTTCTTTATACCCTCAATAGATTGTGATCAGATTTGGCATGTTATTTGATTAGTACAGGTTTGGTTTTTTTTAAAGCACCCCATCATATTAATTTCCCCTCACTGTATCTCAAAAGTTTTAGTAAAAAAATTACAAATGGAATTTTCCACTCCATAGCAGACAGGAATGCATAGAGAAAAAAGAAATTAAGGTTACAATTCTAAAAGAGCAAGTCAACAATTACAACAAATACAATGAATATTTATATACCACTTTTCAATAAAAGTTCCCAAAGCAGTTTCAAAGATTAGTGGAGCAAACTGAATTAACTCCAGTCAGTGAATTTTACTCTTATTCAATGTCTATTCTGTTTCTTCTCAAGGCTCAGGATGATTCACAATTTAGATGAAAATTAAATGTTGCATAACAAAATGTTTAAAATACATACATCTATATATTTAATTATCTTAAATGTACCGGTTGCTAATCTCATGTATGGCAGCTCTCACGAGAGTTCGGAGAGCTGCCGGATAGCAATAGGGATGAGTGGGGGTGAGAAAATGGTGGCAGCCAGCCGGCAGGCCCAGGAGTTAACGGCAGCAGCTGGCCAATGGCCAGCCAGGACAACAGAAAGTGGAAAGCCCGGTTGGGGCTGGGGCGGGGGGAAAGAGAAGAAGTGGGCGGGCCCACCAACCAGTAAGTGCAGGGGAAGCGGGTGGGGGAAAGAAGAGGCGGGGCAGTCGGAAAGCGGGGGGGGGGGGGAGGCAGAGAAGACCAAATATAGATTACAAACCATAAATTTATCACTTCCATCCAGCATGAGGGGTGAGTCAAAAGGAGAAAAGGAGTAGCTGGATCATTCTCCTCCTACCTCCTTTTCCTTTATTTTTCTTTCTTTAACACATTTAACACATTTCTATACCGTCCTAAACTCATGTCTCTGGGTGGACTTTCTTACCAGTCTCTCTGCCAGATCGGCATGTTCCTTCCCTGGGCACATTCAACAAAAGAGACCCCTGCACACAGGCTACCTGCACCAGGAGCAGATTCATCAATGGACTTTCATGTATTAAATTGGGAATCTATTCCCGATTCCCAATTTAAATGTGATAATGGACATTCCTATAGAAAAAGAACATTCCCATAGAATGTACCACATAGCTAGTGTCATATTTACATTGGGTAATTTATCTTCTATTTGTGCAGCATTAGCAAGCCTTTGTCTACCCAGGCAAACGGTCCTTAAGAGTGCTGATATCATACATGTGGGGGACGGTGACCCAATGTATATGTGGGAGCCCTAAAAACTTATTTGTTTGGACTGGCCTTCCTAGGCTTGCAGTTGTTTTCTAAAAGTATTTTAAATGGTGTTAATTGTTTTTGAATTGGTTTTATATTGTTTTTAGCACTATGTTTTTAATTGTGTGTTTTTATGTCTTTTAAAAGCTGTTGTACAACAGAGCCCAGAGCCTCTGGATGGGACGGTTTATAAATGTAATAAATGATAATAATTAATAAATAATAATGTGCTGCCAGCTGTGTGAAGCTGCATAGGGGACATTTAGGGGTAATTACTTATACAGTAGAGTACTTCAGGAGCCAACTCACTCCCATTGCAGCAGAAATTAACAGAGTCTCGGGGCAGCAGCTTATAAGTGTGGAGATTGACTTAAGGTTAAACTAATATAGAAGTATATGATGGTAGGAAAGACCAATATCTAGCTGCTGGCTGCATGGTAGTCAGAGACAGACCTATAGACGCATGTTGCTCAGAGAGAGACCTAGAAGCATTGTGGGAAGAAGAATGAAGTCACTCCCAGGAAGTTCCTGGGTATACTCTATCAAATGAGGGGTCATAGAATTAGAGATAAACAGGAAAGAGAAGAAGACCCTAACTGACTATCTCTACTCCCAATGCCCCTAGTGGTCATTTAGGGTTATTGGTGCAAAAGCTCGATGCCATCTGGAGCTGGATCTCCAATGGTTTTGTACCAGCAGCACCATTCTTAAATCAGATCTAAGTGGGGAGAAGGAGGGAGGATAAGTCAAACCAGCCAATCCCCTTCCTTTCTGCATCACACTCACCTATCACTCATTCATCATTCGGCCAGCTTCCCATTCTCTGCACTCTGCACACCAATAGGGAGGGAAAGGATTGTAGGCATAGTTTCTGATTTGAAAAAGGAAAGAAAACGAGCCCCGCAGAGATTACAATGCAATATATCTGACATTTAATAGCCAGGAAAATATTTAGGACAAATCATCAGAAAAATATTTTGTAGTCAAAGAGAGAGAGTACAAGAGACCCTTGTTATCCATGGTTTCATGGATCGCGGTTTCAAGTATCTGTGGATGGGTCTTAGAGACCAGTTTCTTTATCCGCAGCATGAAATATAGGCAATTTTCACCTATCAGCGGTTCCTGAGTGGTTGGAAATTTTGAAGTGCTGAGCCATCTTGTGGCTGATTTTTAGTTGTTTTTTAAAAAATTAAAAAAATTAAGAGGGGGGCATTACTGGAGAACAAGGTAATATGCTTTTATACCCTTATTAAGGAACCTAACCCCTCCCCCATTCCCACTGACTCAAGGTTTAGTGATTCACGGTTTTCATATTCATCCTAATTGGCGAGAATGGAAACCCTCCAAATAACAAGGGTCACCTGTATAACAAGAAGCATTTTATTTCAAAGCTGATATAATACTGAAGAAAAAAATAAGGGGAAATGTGTAAACCTGGAGATATCCCATTCTGAAAAGCATCTCCACCATTTGCCTCCCCTTGATTTCCACAGAGGCATGATGATATCCAATGCCTCTTAGTGCCAGTTTTTGCAGTACTTTGTGTTTTCTCAAGAATCTTGCTCGATCAAATATCTTCTCCAAGGCCTAAGGGGGGAAAAAGGCTTGCATAATACTGGCACATTAATTAACAGCAAATTGTTTTAACCAGTGCCAGAATAGATACTCCAGTTTCCAACTACCTTATATAACTCTTCTTGCCATTTTGGGAACATGTTCCCAAATGAAATCAGGACCTCCCAATCTCTGGCTGTTCTTAAGCGACTCTTGAAAACATACCTATTTTATCAGGCTTTTAGTTTATAATGTTTTAAAGCAGGGCTGCTCAACTTCGGCTCTCCTGCAGATGTTGGCCTACAACGCCCGTAATTCCTGGCTATTGGCCACTGTGGCTGGGGATTATGGAAGCCGTAGTTCAAAAACAGCTGGGGGGCCAAAGTTGAGCAGGCCTGTTTTAAACTTTAATTTGGCCACTGTGGCTGCACTGGGTGAAGCTCTAAATTGTTTACTTTCCCTTCTCCCCTTCTATGGGTATAAGAGAATACCTGGAGGTAGAGGCATGAGCCTCTTGGCACATGCCTAAGGGCTCTTGTCCTGCTCTCAGCCTGAGTGAACAACCTGGGGGCCTGCAAAGAATTATGGGGAGTGTTCAGACTTCAAATGGCTAGAAGCTTGCCGCTTCTAGCTTGCAGGTGTCTTCTCTTGATGGTCTTGGAACGAAAGAGATTTGTGTGGCCTGAGGAAGCTTTTTAAACTCTGCCCACCTGTAGGATCTGGTGCTTAACATGTGCCTGGGAGAGTGGGGGACTGGGGGGTAGTCTGGGGACAGCTATTTCTTGGGTGGTGGGAAGAGGGAGATATGACAGTGGGAGTTGGGTAGGCCATTACAGGGGGAAATGGTCTAGTCCAGGGACTGTCAACACTGGGGCACCAGATGTTATTGGACTTCAACTCCCATAATCCCCAGCCCCAGTGGCCTTTGGTTGGGGATTAAGGGAGGTGAAGTCCAAAAACATCTGAGGACCCAACGTTGAGGATCCCTGGTCTAGCCAACTGAGGCCTATTCCTTTTTCTGCCTTTCTCCCAATCCTGCAGCTCCAGGGAGTTCTGGGAACACTCCCTCAAAAATTAACTGCTGTTGAATACCAAGTCAGTAAATGCAAAAACATCTTTCACCCATTATTTAATTGTGGATGAGCATGCTGACCTAGTATGTGTGACTGAGAGCTGGTTGGGTGAGCTTGGTGGAGTGGGTCTCTCCCAACTCTGCCCCCTCCAGGTCTCATGATCCTACAGCAGCCTCACCTTGAGGGTTGGGGAGGAGGAGTTGCAGTCATCTATCATGAGTCCATTCCCCTATCCAGATGCCCAGTTAGGCAATATCAGAACTTCAAGTGTTTGTTTCTGAGGGTGGGCCTACGATCTGGGATAGGAATTCTGTTGGTGTACCAACCACCAAACTGCACCTCAATTTCTCTGCCTGAGCTGGCAAGGGTGGTGTTAAGGGGCACCTCAATCTCTCTCCCTGTCTGCAGAGAGATTGCACCTCAGTCTCTGTGCCTGCCTGGGGGCTCCCAAAAGCACCCCTATCTGTATTTTGGAACTACAGGCTTGTAGTTTCCATTTTGCACTCTGAACTCACAGGATCGTGAGCTCACCAAGGGTAAGTCACTTAGTAGGCTGAATGAAGGTAACCCCAGGTCAAGCCTAAAAGGGGAACTATCCCCCATGCTCTCCTCACTGTTTAAGACAGCGAGAAAACAGAGGCTAGCATCAGAGAGAGGTTTGATATGGGCTCCTTAGCTACAGTCTTCACCTTCCCGCATTATTCCAGCAGTGAAGGAAGAAGCAGTGCTGCACTGATGTTCTTCTTCACCAGTGTTGTGCAAAAGCAGGGTTTTTGTAGTTTATTTCATCAGTTTATTGCATTAAGCAATTTTGCAGCAATTTTGCTCTACATCAATGAAATTCAGATCTTTCAAATCAGCTTATCACTTCTGTCTTACACAAAAGTAAATAAATTTCAAACTGAACAGATTTATGAAAAGATTTGCATATGTAAGTTACATTTTCACTGCTAATAATAAATTTGAGAATGTCATATTCTAGACTATTCTTTTAACACACATACAATATACATTTCAAAGGGAGCCAATTTCAATAAAAGAGCTATTTGTCTATACTTGATTTTGAATGTTTGTGTGTATCCTTATGAGTTTCTCAGTGAAGATCAAAGTTGTTTGTTAAAGTCTTTTCTGATATTAGAAATTAAAGGATTTTCTGCTCACCTCCTTATCAACAGCATGTTCATTTGCATACGTACAATCAGAAGGGATTTCAGAAATCTTCTCAAGTCGGGATAGTATGCTTTCAAGCTCAGCCTGCATAACTAATCTTTTATCACCTTTATGAGTTTCCTTGATGTCACTGCATAGAAATATGCATAGAAATAATAGAACAGACTATCAAACAACTTTTCAACATTTGTCCTTTAAGTTTAATTTTAACATATTAGTCTTAGTGCCTTATTATTCATTTTGCACTAAAGTTGTCCCTAATAATATGCTAATATCAAGTTTTTATATCTATGCCAAACTGGCCATGAGAATTGCAACTAGTTTACATATATATCTATTCATAATCAGACTCAAGAGGCAAAGAATAAACACTGACCAAATAATCAGCACTGTACAGTCGTCCCCCTCCAACTGTGCGTTTCCCAATCGCGGGTTTGGGTATCCACGACTGGAAAATTGCCATTGGTCTCACCAACCGCAACCTGAGCATCCATGGTTTGGATTTTCTAAAAAAAAAAATCCTGGTTTGGGGGGGGTCATTTTTGGGGGTTGGGGCAATTCTTTCTGTTTTCTACCTTGTTTTTCAGCCCTTCTGCAACTGTGATTCCCCTACCCCCATTTCCAGTGCTTTCCTAATGCTTGCCAACCACTAGGGATGTGCAAACCAGTTCGATGGTCTGGGGTCGAACCGTACCACCCCTGTTCATTCCAATCCCGGACCAAACACCCCCCGACTGTTCAGGGGGTTCGCAAATATATATATATTAAAATTTTTAAAAGTTTTTTACTGTATCCCCTTCGGGGGAGTTCTTTGGGGTGATACGGCGGGGGGGTGGTATGAAGAGCCTCCCCCGACAGCCTCCATTATCACTGCCAGCGGCCTATTCGAGCGGCTTTTTGGCCCATTCGGGCTTTCAAACTTTGGCATGATGGCCATTTGGGATGCTGCCACACCTGTGCAATTGGCCTCCAAGAAAAAAAAATTGTGAACTCCCCCCCCCAGACCAAACCAAACTGGGGGGGTTAGAGGGGGTTCTGGACTGAACTGGCCTGGTCATGTTCGAGTCTGGTCCAGACTTGAACCGAACTGGGACAGCCGGTTCCGTACACATCCCTACCTACCACAAATCCGCCAACTGCCAGGTTTCCCAGGAACGGAACCCTCACGGTTGGTGAGGGATGACAGTACTGGAATATTTTGACACCATAGCTTGACTTTAGTCTAAGTACATTTACACAGAGAGAACATCTTTGCAGGTGTAAACTGCATTTGGGCCATGTTATCAAACATCATTGGTTTCTCAACATTTGGAGTAAAGCATTCTTAGGTGTGTGTGTATATATATATATATATATAGAGAGAGAGAGAGAGAGAGAGAGAGAGAGAGAGAGAGAGAGAGAGAGAGAGAGAGAGAGAGAGTTTACACACCATTAAAATGATCAGAAAACTTGAAAGATGTATAACCCAGTCAATGTATTCCTCAGTAAAAACCAATGCGTTCCAAAGTATATGAGAAGGAGGTCTTAAGTAGGCCTGTGCAAAATTCCAAATTTAGAACTGCATAGGATACAGCCTCACCCAAAAAGCACAGATGTCATTTCATGGTCTTTTGGACCTTTCAGAAGGTCAGGATCAGGGCTGTGATCGCCCCCACCCCATCCCACAAAAATCCCCATAGAAGTCTATGGGGAAAGGTCTTTTTGATAGCTGGAAAAAACTCACTAGAAATGGAGCTCTGGAAGTTTTCCCAACAGAAGGTAAGGATGGACAGACTCTGTAAATTTAATTAGAAGTGATCCAGCCACTCTTTGATTTTTAATTAATCTTTTTAACAGGGAATCATGGCAGAAAAGTGATGAAACATCTGAGAATCTCAGGGAAGTGGTGTAACAGAAAATAATCTCAGGGGAAACCCAGAAATTGATCCCTTTATTTTTTTAGATTGTAAGTTTAAAGGAGGGGGGGGGAGGGAGGGAGGGAGAGAGAGAAAGAGAAAGAGAAATTGATAGGCAGGCAGATAAAGGGCAGAAGATGGGTTCCCCCCACCAGTCACAATTGCAAAATAAAACGCAGGCTCTGGCCGCCATTATGGGGTTGGAGGAGTCCAAATCAAAATAGATTTCCCTACTATGGATTGGGAAGCCTTTACAGAGCATTTTTAAAATACATATTCCAAAACAAAAAATAACATAAGCTAAAATATTCTCAAGTTTAAAAAGATCTCCTTTATAATTTACAGCAACTTTTTCTAAAAGATTTCAAAAAATGCAATACAAATAGACTTAATTTTGATTAAGCATATCGAGAAGTAATTTTATTCTAGCATGGTTTTACTGAAAGTAATAGGGCCAGACCTCCACTGGCCTTTCCTTTCCAACAGGTTTTACCTGCAAGGGAATTAAATGAAATAAACCCCTGAAAATACAAATCTCTTCCTTCCCTCAACCAAGTTTCTTGAAAACAAATAATTATATTTATTTATTTGATTAATATGCCACCCTTCAAAAGATGGCTCAGGGCGATTTACTAAAATAAAAATATAATTAACAATTAAAATAAAAAACCAATTAAAAGCAGATTAAAATAACAATTAAAACTAAATAACATTAAAACCAAATATCATTAAAAGCCAGGCTTAAAAGAAGGATCTTTAAAGCTCTTCTAAAGGCCTCCAATGAAGACAATCCTCTTATATCCACAGGGAGCATGTTCCACAATCTAGGGACAACCATGGAGTAGGCCCTATTCCAGGTTGCCACCAGATGAACCGGTGGCACCCGAAACGGACCTCTCCTTATGATCTCAATGAGCAGTGGGGATCTTGTAGAGAAAGGCATTTCCGAAGGTAACCTGGACCTAAGTCATTTAGGGCTTTAAAGGTAATAACCGGTACTTTGTACTTTGCCCAGAAACATATCGGCAACCAGTGCAACTGTTTGAGAACAGGTATAATGTGGTCTTTCCAGGATACCCCAGAGACCAATCTGGCTGCTGCATTATGAACTAACTGAAGTTTCTGAACTACATACAAAGGCAGCCCTACATAGAGCATATTACAGTAGTCCAACCTGGATGTTACCAGCTGGTGCACCACTGTTTTCAGGTCATGCACCTCAAAAAATGGCCGGAGTTGTCAAATCAGTCGCAGCTGGTAAAAAGCACTCCTGGCCACAGCCTCAACCTGAAGCACCAAGAAGAGGCCTGGGCCCAAGAGTACTCCCAAGCTACGAACCTGTTTTTTTCCTGAGGGAGTGTAACCTCGTACAGAAGAGGAAATTCTATCCCATCTTGCAGATTGCAACGCCCAACAATGAGCAACTCCATTTTGCTTGGATTCAGCTTCAGTTTATTATCCCTTATCCAGCTCATTACTTCCTGTTGCAATATCAAAGGATATTAAAATCTGAGTCTAGTATTTTATTAGACCATCCTGCAAGATTCCATGACAAAATGGAATAAGAATCTCCAGAACTCAGGGGGAAAACTAGGGCTGATGCTGATACCCATTATAAAATGGGTTAAGCCTCTGTCTCTGTCCGCTTCCTCTACCCCATGATTGATCTCTATTTCTCTGAGGATTTCCTGCCTGTCCCTTACATTCTATTCATCTGAACTGACTGCAGATATATCTGATCTTTTACTAAGGAGGTATTATTATGGAGGTCTTCTCCCATGTCTGAAATCAGCATATTTCCTTCTTCCCTTAATTGAAATGTAGGCTATGTAACAAATGGGGAAAGATCTTCCCTCAATTTTCCTGATTTTCAGGAATTCTTCTTTATGATATGTATCTATTAATATACTTCTTTTGTCTGTTTACAAGATTTGAGTCTGTCAGAAGACAATTATAGGTTGAATTATATCTCTGGATATTCCAGGGATTTCCCCATTTAAAAGATATGCTTTTATCTTCAACCTGATGTAACAAACTCCAAAAGGCATGTCTGTGGTCTGTATTGGGGAAAAACAACTCTACAACACCCCTAACAGGAACATTTCAGGTCTCCTTTATCATCTCAAGTTTCCCTGACCTTGGCCAATATGCCTCTCAGGACTTCAGTTCCGGTTCTCTAAGAGCCATTTAGCCTTCTCAGTGGCCAATTAAATATCAAAATACAAAGGAGAGGCACCAATGGAGAATCAGTTTTCTCCAATGCAATTTCAGGCTCCCGATCTTCATAGCTTTGAGTTCACTCTACCTTAAAGGATTCCTCTTCTCCTTCCCCTACCAGTCCTATCATAAAGTCTATTTTATGATCATTCATCTATTATAATCAGGTCAGGGTCTGAAAATGTCAAATCTGCACTGTTTAAAGAATTCCTTGAAACTACATCCTTAGCTTAACTTGGCATATACTGTTCTCTATGCATCTCCCAGTCTGATATGATTTCATTTAATTGCCCCCTTGGTATCTGTAGATTAAGTGTTGGACTATTAACATTGAGTCCAGGATCCAAAGGGAGGTTATTTAAGTCATGATCAAAGATCTTAGTAGAGGGAGCAACTGTAAATATTCCTGCTTCAAGGTTGCCACATACCAGCAGAGTATGGTATGGGGTGCCACAAGGAGCCAGCAGAGTATGGTATGGGGGAGGTCCTGGGCAGTGTTCGCCACGAGGAGCCAATCGTCCAATTATAGAAATATTTTGATCCCCTGTTGTTGTAGACGAGGAGCCAATCGTCCAATTATAGAAATATTTTGATCCCCTGTTGTATCTTAATCTACAGATACCAACTATAGGAGCCATGCATTTTGTAAAGACTCTCGGAGCTAAGGCAAGGCTGAAAGGAAGAGCCTTGAACTGGTATTTGTTCCTGAGGACTATGAACCAGAGGTAACGTTGGTGTTGGGGCTGGATAGTCAGGTGGTCGTAGGCATCCTTTAGGTCTAAGGAGAAGAACCATGTCCCCTTGTGGAGGGTCAGGATGGTGATCATTCTGGATCGTTTGCAAGTAACGTGGTTGTTGAGTTCCCAAAGGTCCAGGATAGGTCAAAGGGTACAGTCTGGTTTCGGAATAGTGAAGTAAGTAGAATGGAAGCTCGGTCTAGAGAGATCAAGGACCAGTTCTATCGCATGCTTGTTGAGTAATGATTCAATTTCTGAGAGGAGGGCAGGTGTAGACATTGTGGTGACTGGAGAACTGACTGGGAGAGGGGATGAGAATTCTATTGCATATCCTATTCTTATGATAGTTAGGACCCATATATAGGAAATAATGTGTTCCCAAGCCGGGAGGTAAGAGGATTGATGGATCCCCCACCTGTGATGAGGCAAGGAATTATTGCCTCTTTGGGGAGGGCCGGTGCAGGTCTGGATCTGGGTGTGGGTTGGCATGGGGCGGGGGGAGGAAGTACGCTTCCTATATGGCTGGTATTGAGGCGTACAAAAGGAACGGTCACCCTGGTGGGTCTGAGTAGAAGGGTGCTGTGATTAGGGTTTATGCCATCTGGCCGGCCAGTGGGATTGAAAGGATGGAGACTGGAAGCTCATGGAATGTGCCGTATTGCGAAGATGCTAGACCTTTTGTAGAGTCTCATTCATCTTTTCCCCAAAGAGGGCCTCAACTTCAAAAGGTAGATCGTCTATGCATGTCCAGGCATCACGAGCAAAGCCAGAGGAGCACAACCAGGTGTTTCTGCGGATGGCTACTGAGGTGGCCATGGCCTTGGAGGCACACTCTGTGGAGTGTCTTACTTCATGGGGTTCCTGTTTTGCTAATTGAACCAGTTCTTTGAGGAATACTTTAGCCGGGTCCTTCTTGTCAGGAGGTAGGTGGTCAAAGAAGGGAGACAAGTATTCCCAGAAAAAGTGATTATAATGAGCATTATAGGCCTGGTAATTAGCTATTCTAAGGTGTAGGGTTGAGATGGAGTAAAGACGTCTGCCAAAGGTGTCAAGCTTTCCCCCATCTCTGGCAGTGGGTTTAGAGGTGGGGCGGCCCCTATTCTTGGAGAAGGAAGGAAGATTCAACCATTACTGAGTTAAGAATAGGATGTTGGAGGAGGAATTTTCCTGTTTGTTCCTCTGGGGTGTGGACTCTGTAGAAGTTTTCAAGTTTCTTAGAAGGGTGTGGCAGGGAGGATGGTTTTTGCCAACATGATCCAGTGATATCCATGAGAGTTGAATTCATAGGAAGAGACACTGGGGCATGTGTATCTGCCTCAATTAGGCTGAAGAGAGGATCAGGGTCAGGCTTAGTCTGTTGTGATAGTTGTACGCTTAAAGAAGTAGCCATATGGGAAATGTAGTCAGCATAAAGTTGATAGTCCTCCGAGGGGGAGCCTGGCTTTTGGTCGGATAGTAGATCTTGTGGAGAAGATAGAAGAGAGGTCAAGTCAGAGTGGGAGGAATTGGCTACTGGGTCCTCATAAATTGATCCCTGGTCAGAGTCGTCGTCCTCCTTCTTGGGGACTGGGTGGTCCAAGTCCTCTGTAACATCAGTTACCTCTTGATTAGTAAGATTAGATTGTGTGGATGGTGGAGCCTGAGTAGGGTGGTTCCTCAGCAAAACGTTGGGTGGCAAGAGCAAGGTTGATCGTGGTGGAGGAGATTGTACCTTCTGTGGGTTGGTTAATTGTAGGTGGTAGGTAGGCTTAGGGACCTTAGGAGGTACATCCCTGGTTGGCTGGCAGGGTCTGGTGGTGGCACGTAATGGGAACAGGGAACGGTCTCTGGGAACCCGTCTACAATCCAACTAGTCCAGCTGGGATAAGTGAGGGTGGAAGGCTGGTCCCTAGGTTAGGGACACCAGGTGGTGCCATATGGGTCCCATTGTTTGGGACAATAAGATGGTGTGGTCGAGTGAAAGGAGTGGTAGCGGTGCTGTCTGTTGGAGGTGTCATAATATCGCTCTGAGTGATACGACACACACGTCTGGCTATAGTTCCCATTGGGGTGGTAAGGGTATAGTATTTCTAATTCGGACTCAAAGTCATATTCCATTGGTCCGTAGGTCCTCATACTCAGGGTCTGGATCTGGCGTGGTATTCGGGCTCGGATTCAGCGGGGAGTGGGTCCTCAATTTCAAGACACTCCTCGGGATCTAGAGCGACTGAGTCATCGTCCGGTACGGGTTTGAGAATTTGTTCCTTGAGTTCTACAGTTCTTGAGCTGAGGTTTGATTGGATGAAGGAGTCAACTCGCATTTCTTTTTCTTTACAGAAGGGTCAGGTGGTGGGAGAAGTTGACATTTTGAGGGTAGTGCAGCATCTAAAGCCTGCTGTGGCTTTTTCTTTTTCTTTTTCAGAGTTAATGATGTCATCGACTCCGAAGACTGTGTCGAGGCCAGGATTGAGGTTGGTATGGTGGGAGCAGACGGTCCCAAAGAGGAGGTAGGAGCTGTAGGCTCTGAAAGCAGCTTGGATCCAGTCGCCGAAGCATCAGACAGCAAATTGGTGGATGTGGAGGGCTGCAAGCCCAAGCCTGGTGGAGAAGAGCTGGCCACCGCCTGCATAGTAGAAGGGAGAGATGCTGCCTTAGAGGATTTTAACACCTGTTCCTAGAGCCAAGATGTTAGACGAGAGGCTCTGTTCTTTTTAGCCTGTTTGGTAAACTTAGCAGTGTGTGCAGGCATCCACTTTGTGAGTCTCGCTGAGGCAAAAAAGGCAGTGTTTCTGTCTGTCAGTGGAGCGAATTTTAGCCCGGCACCAAACACACCACTTAAAAAGTAACCTTGCTGGCCATAAGAGGCAGGAAGGGAAGAAAACGCTGAGCTCCATAGGAGCAGAAGGGGGGGGGGGGAAACGCAATGAGAAATAAAAACGCTACTAACAGTAGGATATAACACAACTAAAGTAGAAAGAGGGAGAAAACAAGGAGATATTAGGTATATTCACAGTTAGAGCTAAATTTAGCTCGGAGCCATTCAGAGAAGTCAATCTGTCCGTGGATGAAGAAAGGCTGAAGAGGGAATCACGTGCAGCCGCATATCACCAGAGGGAGCAGGGCTACCGCCCAAATACTGGAGAGAAAGTTTAGCTTGGAAAAACTCCAGTGAGGTCTCTGTGCAGGCGCAAAGCCTATTCGTGTAGAGCACATAGACCACGTCAAAGAATATGTGCACAGCAAATGTGAAATGTTTAGAACACTTAGCTGATCTGGGTTTTTTTCATCGTTCTTTCCATCTTTAAAAAAAAATTAAGTTATTTTTTGCTGGGGCCTGGGATGTCCTTATTTATACTTGGTTATGTTCTGAGGGACTGCATGCTCTTCCAGTACAGGTGACCTCTGTTATCCATGGTTCTATTACCTGCAATATCATGTATCCACGATCAGAAAATACATACCCGACCTTGTTATCCATAGTAAAGTGTCTCGTGAATCCACAGTTTTTGGTGTGTGGCTCGAACCTTATATGGCTGTGCTCTTCCTGCACGTGCTCATGGGTAGTGAGGAGAGTTTTGAGGAGGACAGAGGAGTACTTTGGTCTGTGAGCTTTGTGCTTTTTCTGCCCCCAAAAGACATTTTGAAGAACAGCTGGCAGTTTGGGTAGCCTTTGGTGTCCTTAAGGAACCATTGAGAGCTATTATTATTATTATTATTATTATTATTATTACTACTACTACTACTACTACTACTACTACTACTATCACATTTACATCCCGCTCTTCCTCCAAGGAGCCCAGAGCGGTGTAGTACATACTTGCGTTTTCTCCTCACAACAACCCTATGAAGTAGGTTAGGCTGAGAGAGGCATGACTGGCCCAGAGTCACCCAGCAAGTCTCATGGCTGAATGGGGATTTGAACTCGGGTCTCCCCAGTCCTAGTCCAGCACTCTGACCACTACACCACGCTGGCTCTTTTAGGAGCTATTGCTCTAGAATCTTTGGACATATTTCTGTGGAGCTTTTGCGAGCCTGTGGGAGCCTTTCTTCAGCCATTCCTGTGCAGCTTTTTGGAGGATCTTCTTTCAGCATTGTATAGCCCTGGTAAGATGCTTATTATCACTTTAATAAATTAAACTTTAATTTTGATGAAAATATATATTTTAATTAAAATATTCAAAGGACAAATTTAATTTGCATCTTGATAATTATAGTACTGTCCTGTGCTATATAACTGTAGTTAATGTAAATTGCAAATTATCCATTGAAATGTAGAGTACCCATTAAACATTGATTTTGTATCAAATGAAAATTTATTTTAAATAATGTATCCATTAAAACTGATCTCAAGTACTGTACTGTATCCATCAAAATTGATTTTTAAGTATGAATCCATTGAAAATTGATTTTATTTATCAGTTATTCCTCTGCCCTGCCCTGTTCCTTATCAAAAAATTTCTTGCACAATTACTGTACTGCAGTGTACCATATAACACTGTACTTTTTTTTCCTTCCTCCAGAATGAAAATGAGCAAGCGCACAGTGCTCTGCTGTGCAAATGCTCTCTGTGAGGCGATGGCCTCGCAGAGGGCATTTGCGCATGCGCGGTGGCCACCAAAGTGGCGGCCGCTCGCTCTTACGGAGGCCCGAATGGGCCGAAAAGGCATTAATTACCTGGCCGCGACGGTGATGAAGAACGCCGGCGGGGGGAGAGGGAACCCACATGGACACACATACACCCCGCGGCTTCAGCAAGCCCCCCAAAGGGGCTCCAGGTACTTCATTGACTTAAAAAAAAATTTAAGTTCGCAGACCTGCCAGACCGGACCCGGCGGTCCAGTTCTGGTCTGGCGGAACCAGTGGGGGGGATTTGGTTCGACCACGAACCCCTGGACTAGACCACCCTACCCCACGATACTCACATGGAACAGATGGGAAAGGACCTCAGTTTGTGGATAGAGGACCAAACCCAGAGGAACGTGCCACTGAGTGGACAAGTCATTTGAGAGAAAGTGCTGTGGCTACAGGCAGTTTACAGTGGATGGTGGTCAAGCAGTGGGAACATCAGAAGGTGCTGAGTGTGGCTTCCAGACAAACAAGGGCTGGTTTGAAAGATTCAAGCACAGCTACTGCCTCTGCAATGTCAAACTGGCAGGGGAAGCAGCATCGGCAGACCAGAAAGCAGCACAAAGATTTCCATCGGAGTTCCAGTGGCTGATTAAGTCCAGAGGTCTGAGCAGGTCTTCAATGTTGATGAGACAGGCCTGTTCTGAAAGCAGGTGCAATCCCACCTCATCAGCAAAGAAGAACTGCTCCAGATTTCAAGGCAGCCAGGGACCTCCTCATTCTGCTGGCATGTGGCAATGCTGCAGAGGACTGCGTGGTCAAATCCATGCTCCTGTACCAAGCACAGAGCCCTCATGCCCTGAAAGGAAAGAATAAACACCAGCTTCCCATCTTCTGGAGAGCCAACAGGAGAGCATGGGTGACTGTAGTGGTTTTTTCTGACCAGGTCCACAACTGCTTTCTACATGAGGTGCATAGATATCTAGCCTCCAGAGTTTTCATTCAAGGTGCATAGATATCTAGGCCTTCAGAGTTTTCCTGGTCGAACGACAATGCCCCTGGCCATCCAGAGACCCTGCAATTCGCACACCCAAACCTGAAGACAGCCTTCTTGCTTTCCAACACCACCTCCTTGATCCAACTGATGGACCAAGGTCTGATCACAACTTTCAAGTCCTACTACACTCACAGCACCTTCAGGAGGCTGCTGGATATCATGGAAGCTGATCCTTCTCTGTCAGTCAGAGATTGCTAGAGAAACTACAGCATCGTGGACTGCACTGAGAACATCATGGCATCCCTTGCTGAGATCAAATTCCAGACAGGTATTCACCTTGAAGGTTTCTTCTTGCTGGTGTAATGGAGTCCCCCATTGCGGGTTATTCCCACCCACATGCTACAGAAGGCAGGACTGTGTAAATGAAAAAAACCTCAAATGGGGTCCATGTGGGTAGTTCCTTCTAGTTCCATTGAAAAGCTTGAGCCCAGAACAAAGAACAGCCCAAATAATGGCATATACTGTACCCAGGAAAGAATGGTACTATAGCCCATAGAGGCAGTAGAAACAACAAACATAGAGTAGGGAAACAGCAGGCTACAAGAATGCAGCTTATGGAATACCTCTGGCAGTAGAACCAGGCAGCACAAATTCCAGGTGGGCATGCATGACCACCATTACACCAGCAAGATGAAACCTTCACGGTGAGTACCAATGTTCCTTTCTCTGCTGGTGTAGGAGGTCACCCACTGTGGTAATACCACAGCACACAACCATGGGTGGAAACAACCCCATTGCCAGATCTGCTGCCTGGGGAGGATGTGTTTCAGAACCCTTCATCCCTAACGCCGCACTAGCAGAGGAGTGCACATCCAATTTATAATGTATTGAGAACATAGAGGGTGACTTCCTTGTAGCAGCTCTACAAATCTCTTCTAGAGAGGCATTGGTGGAGAAAGTCGCCGAAGCAGCCACTGACCTCGTGGAATGCTGTAATCAGCTTTGGCTGAGGTAAATGTTGCAGCTCATATGTCAAAGCAATACATGCCTTGACCCAATGACCAATAGTGGCAGCCAAAATGTTCTGGCCTATGGAAGTCAATTGAAAAGACACAAAGAGAAAAGCAGATCTGCAAAATGTCTCCGTCCTTGTGCCTCTTCTTTTCCTTGGCATAACTATAAGTTGGATAAAACAATGGAAAGTATATGTCCTCTGACTGGAAAACTGAGTTGACCTTTGGCACAAAGGACGGGTCAGGAATGAGTCTGACAGCATCCTTTGAGAACATATTTATCTCAAGGGCGGAGATGAATATCTTTCATCGAAAGGGCCAAAGGTTTGGATACATGGTGAGTGGCTGTGATTGCCACCAAAAAGGCCACTTTGAGAGGAAGGATCCTAAGGTGTACCATACGTAAGGGTTTGAGCAGAGGCTGGTGGAGTACCTGAAGCACTGTGTGCAGGTCCATCTTCGGAAAACGATGGAAGACCCAGGGGCAGATTAAGGATTTTGCTGCCCATAGGCAACTCAGGATTCCCCCCCCCCGTCCTGACTCCTGACTGACCACTCTTGCAACGCAAGTTTATTCAGTTCAATGTTTAAATGTTTCTCGAAACACAAACTGCTGGTGGTGGTGCTCCCTTCGAGCTTGCTATATGGGTCACCTCAGCCACCTCCACACTTCCCCACAATCACAATGCTTCCTAGCCTCAATTATCTCCCAGGACTCTCCCCCACACCCACCTCCATAATCCTCCAAGTTTTTCTTTAGGGAAAATCTGTTGGAAGCAAGCATGCACCTAACACTTGCAAGCAAAGTCAGGGTCAACCAAAGAAGTGGAGTTCCTTGACAAGCACCCCTTTCTCTCTCCTTTCCACCATGGCATCCTCTCCTCCTGCCAAATGTTAACTCACTCAGTGCTCCGCGGATTATTTTGGCTCCTTCATGTGGAGAAGGGCGTGTACACTGCAAACAGAAACCTGGTTGCAACACATTGCTGCTTGTAATGGGGCTCCAAGGGCCTGGGATTTGGGGTCCTGAAGGAAAGCACTCGGCAGTTGCAACAAGGGAGAGGGGTCTCCTGCCAGTTGGAAGCAGTGGCAGGGCATCAAGCCGGCTTCATCGCACTCTTGCCCACAACAGAGAGGTGCACCAAGGGGGATGTGGAGAGTTATCTCACCCCGGCTGCTCCATGCAGGGCTGGGAGGGCCAAACTACAGCTCCCAGAGATGCTTTGCAGCAGCAGCAGCAGCAGCAGCAGCAGCCAAGCTTCTTGCAGGCTGCTGCACACTTCTTGTGCTCCCTGCAGCTTGAATGAACTGCACAAGTGGCAACTCAGTTAGCGCTACCCGTGGCACCTGCTGCTGCTGAGCCCGTCGGCACTTCAGAGATCCCCAGTTGCTGCCACTACCACTGCCCCACTGGGAGAAAAGCAAGAAAACCTTCTCAGTGTAGTGAGGGGAGGAGGGGAGTCAATGCGAGTGAAGCTCAGTGGAGGGCAAGCTCAGCAGGACCAGGAGGATGGAACCCTTGGAGGCAGCAGCTGGGGCTGGAACTGCAGACCCCGCCAGAGCCTGGAACTTAAGTCTCTTCCGACCCTCTGCTCGCGAAGAGAATGGGATCTCTGGGTTTTGCCAGCTTGCTCCTCCGCTCCATAACCGGCCCTCCCTCTCACAGTAACGCTGCTGCCCATCTTTTGCACCCCGAGCTGCCTCACAAGTTATTGACTCGCCCACTGCTCAAAACGTGTCGCCGTAGGCAAGTGTCTGGTCTGCCTATGTGGTAATACAGCCCTGTGCACACTGGTGGAGACAGTTCCTGAGGAATTTTTGTAGTAGTGGGTGCCTGATAGTTGAGTCCCTACCATGCTGGAATAACATCTGTGTAAGGCAAGATACTTGTCTCTTCAAAATGTTGGCCTTTAACCCCATAGAGAGGCCCTCCAGAAGAAAGGAAAGCAAGTCCTTCAGCTTGCACTTATTGACCTGTTACAAATGTCTGAATGCCCACCTAAGGAAACTTCTCCATGTTGCCTGATACATATGCTTGGTAGAGTCCTTATGGGAGACTAAGATAGTGATGATGACATCTTGGGATAAGTCTTGTATAATCAGGAAGTTCCTATCAACCTCTGTGCAATTAACTTTAGCCATGCTGGGTCCAAATGAAAAATTGGGCTTTGTGACAGAAGGTCCTCCCTCAGTGGTAGAAATATGTCTCCATCTTCCAGCAGTTTTTTGATGTCTGATAGCCAGGGCCTCCTGGGCCAGTACGGTACAATCACGATCAGCATTGTGGGAGACATCTGGAGCTTCCATAGGCACCTTGTCAGAAGAGGAACTGGTGAAAAATATAGTAGTAAAGGTAGCCATAGTGTCAAGAGAGTGTCCACCGCCTCTGCCACCTTCACTGGAAAATGTGAGATGAATCTGTGTAGATTCGCATTGACTGAAGAAGCAAATAGGTCAATTTGCGGTAACTGCTGATGTGCAACTAAAGAATGCAAATGACCCTCCGCCCCCTGGAGGATTTCCATGGCTTGCAGATGTAAAGATCAGGTTCTCATCCCCCCTGCTTGGCGGTTGATATGGGCCTTTCTGAAAACATTGTCCATACGCACAAGAATGGCAGTGCCGGCAATGACTCCCTGAAATGCCAAGAGTCAGACAGACCGCTCTCAGTTCTAACCAGTATATGCTGTGGCATTGTTCCACCTTTGTCCACCTGCCCTGAGATTGGGAAGAGAGGCAGTATGACCTGCAGCAGTCAAACTTGCATCCATGGCCACTAGGACCCTGTTAGGTTCCAGGAACAGTTTTCCTTTTGCAGGAAACAGTTTGCAGGAATTGTCCACCAACGCAGTGACTGATTGAATAGCTCCATTACTCGAATGTTCAATCTGTGCATAATGATATGAGAGAAGTGTCCATTGGAGTGGCCTCAAATGGAACCTGGTCCAGGGCACCAAATCCATTGCTGCCACCATGACACACAATAGTCTGGCCGGTGGAAGGGCTGCAATGGCAGATTACCACATAGGCAGTATAGGCAACTGCTTATGGCGGCAAATCTTGGGGCGCGGCCTCTTGGCATAGAGGGAAACTTAATTCTTTTTTTATTTTATTTTTTACTATTTTCTGCCGCTACTTTCTATTTAGCGGCAGAAGCTCTGCCCATCTCCTAAATCATTACAGGAGGTGAGGTTGGGCACTGGAGGTAGGCAGCAGAGATGGTGACTAAAGAGGTCCTCACTCAAGCCTGGTGAAGTCGCAAATGACACAGACCGGGTGATTTCAGGCCTCTGCACCTGCGCCCGCTCTGTGTCATTTACAAGTAAGCCGGGCTTGAGTGTGGAGCTTTTTGCTGCCGTTCTCCAGTGCCCCACCTCACCTCCTGTAATGGTTTAGGAGGTGGACAGAGCCTCTGCCGCCACATAGCAGAATTTTTAAAGGTGAAAAAATAATTAAGTTTCTCTCCCTGCCAAGCCACCATACTCTTGTCCCTGGGGCGGCAAATCTTTGGCTGCTACTGGCGGCAAAAAAATTAATCCACCCCTGGAGAGCTGAGGTGGCCAAGGTACAGTGCTGTGCTCCATCCTTATTTATGCTTTTTTCCTGGTTGTTGTTGGGGTTTTTTTGGGGGGGGAGGTGATTTCTCAGTCATTTTCCAGGGCTTCAAAACCTACGCCCACAATTCCCCATAGACTCAAAATCTCGTTATCCATGATTTCATCATCCGTGGTTGTAGGCTGGAACAGGACACCTGTAGATAGCAAAGGCCACCTGTATGTTGTTCTGCTCTTTTAAGGCTGAAGGCAGAAATTGTTAGTTGGTGATATTAAAAAAAGGTGATTCAATCTTGGAAAATTGACATGTGTGAGAGAATTCGAGAAACAAAATTGGTTGATCTTATTTGGCGTAATTTTGAAGTGATTACCAAACAAGCAGGCAGATTGGGGGAAAGGGGTTTAGTGACTCATCAAAAATTGTGGTCTTTCTCCTAGTTTTATGGAAGTTACTAGCTTAGCCTGTGCAGAACATCTGTGCACTAGTACAGGTGAAACTCGGAAAATTAGAATATCGTGCAAAAGTCCATTAATTTCAGTAATGCAAATTAAAAGGTGAAACTGATATATGAGACAGATGCATTACATGCAAAGCGAGATAAGTCAAGCCTTAATTTGTTATAATTGTGATGATCATGGCGTACAGCTCATGAAAACCCCAAATCCACAATCCCAGAAAATTAGAATATTACATGGAACAAAGAAGACAAGGATTGAAGAATAGAACAATATCAGACCTCTGAAAACTATAAGCATGCATATGTATTCAGTACTTGGTTTGGGCCCCTTTTGCAGCAATTACTGCCTCAATGCGGCGTGGCATGGATGCTATCAGCCTGTGGCACTGATGAGGTATTATGGAAGACCAGGATGCTTCATTAGCGGCCTTCAGCAATTCTGCATTGTTTGGTCTCATGTCTCTCATCCTTCTCTTGGCAATGCCCCATAGATTCTCTATGGGGTCAGGTCAGGCGAGTTTGCTGGCCAATCAAGCACAGTACACTGTATACTTTTCAGAGGTCCGATATTGTTCTATTCTACAATCCTTGTCTTCTTGGTTCCATGTAATATTCTAATTTTCTGAGTTTGTGGATTTGGGGTTTTCATGAGCTGTACGCCATGATCATCACAATTATAACAAATTAAGGCTTGACTTATCTCGCTTTGCATGTAATGCGTCTGTCTCATATATCAGTTTCACCTTTTAATTTGCATTACTAAAATTAATGGACTTTTGCACGATATTCTAATTTTCTGAGTTTCACCTGTATGTGATTGCTCCCCTTTCCCCGACACAGACCCCTCATCCGAGCTGTGCTTCTGCTCCTCCTCCTCCCCCATCCTGTTGCTCCCATCCCCCTCACACCCTCACTCCTCTTGGTGATCCTCCATGCCATTGCTCCATCCCCCTCACCCTTCTTGGTTACAACTCCACCATCACTGGCAACAATTGGCCAAGCCGCAGCACCCTAACCCGAGACCTCCACCCTCGCCCAAGCCCCACTCCTGCTCCTTCTCCCTCCTCCCCACAGGAGCAACAGCTGTAGCAGCGGGTGACCGGGCCCTTCCTTGCTGCTGCTGCCGCCATGGCTGCTCGTTATCCTCAGGTCACTGACAGACCTTGGCCCATCCCTCACCTGCCTCTCTCTGCCAATGGCCTTGGTAACCCTAAGCAGGAGCCGCGGCAGTTAACCGGGCCCTTACTTGCTGCTGCCGCCATCTCCACTTCCATGGCACAGGGATTTCACTCCCGGAGCAGTCCTCTGGCCTCAGTAGCCCCACCCATGCACACGTTGATTGGGCCTTCGATGTCACTGCCAATTGGTTAAGCACTGCATGGGCGGAGTTTGCCACGTACAACCTAAGACTTTTATTGTTGCTAAGATAGTTGCTCTTAATTTTTTATATTTTACTTTCTCATTTTTACTTAACGTTTGATGTGTCTAAACACATTTTTGTGTGATAAAAATAAATTTCTCTCACCAAACAATGGCTTATTTACACTTACTCATTCCGATATGTCAAAGATTTTTCAACCTTTTTACGTTTTTTTGTTAATTGTTCATTTTCTTTTGCAGAACCTGGGATTTGCTTGTTCCTTTGCTTATTCTCTAAGAATCTGCATACTCCTTCTGCATAGTCTTCCACTCCTTTAATTTTGAATCTTTAAAAATAAATGTTAAAACCATGGTTACTTACTGATAATTAGATTTCTCATATTGGCCAACATGCAGATTAAGGCTGTGCACATGCAGTCAAAAAAGCATGTGTGCAGCATTAGAGTTACCCCATAGGGAACTACTTCCAGGTCACAGGGAGCATTTTCAGGGGGTCATGGAAAATAAACACCACACAATTCAGGAGTGACAGTGCTAGCTAGCACTGTGCATGTGCTTTTTTTCACTGCACATGTGCATCATTAGTCTCCATGTCGGCCATTATCTATTTCCCCAGATGTCTCATTAGATTAAAATTTTGTTGGCTATGCTTGAATTACCCTGCAGCATACACATCCCTACCTTTAAAATAGCATTTTGCATTTATTTTGGAGGAAGGAATTATCAATTTCAGCCTTTACAACATTAATGTATGACTGATAGCTGACATCCATGTTTGCATGTGCTAGTTTTGTGTTCCAGATTAGTGTTGTGACATTTACACAAGAAATTTGAAATTTTGTACTGCGTGATTTTCTTGTGCATGCACAACTTTGTTGTGCAACCACTTCATTAGTCTGAACATGAGCCAATAGTTTTCATTTTTCCAATCTAAATTGCAATTTTGTTGATTCTGTGCAATAGAGCTCTACAAATATTTATATTTCATTTGAATTACTTACAAAAAAAATAATGCAGGCAATTTATCCATCTGTTGTAATTTTTCAACAAAATGAGGAAAATAGATTCTCTTCTGTAATTCAGAGCAAGAAGAGGGTTGTGGTGTGAGCCGCAATAGCACTTGATTTACCTATACAAAAGAGGAACAATTTAGCATGAAGAATGTGAAGAAAAGCATACAGTGTACTGTGCTTGATTGGCCAGCAAACTCGCCTGACCTGACCCCATAGAGAATCTATGGGGCATTGCCAAGAGAAGGATGAGAGACATGAGACCAAACAATGCAGAAGAGCTGAAGGCCGCTATTGAAGCATCCTGGTCTTCCATAACACTTCATCAGTGCCACAGGCTGATAGCATCCATGCCACGCCGCATTGAGGCAGTAATTGCTGCAAAAGGGGCCCAAACCAAGTACTGAATACATATGCATGCTTATAGTTTTCAGAGGTCTGATATTGTTCAATTCTTCAATCCTTGTCTTCTTTGTTCCATGTAATATTCTAATTTTCTGGGATTGTGGATTTGGGGTTTTCATGAGCTGTACGCCATGATCATCACAATTATAACAAATTAAGGCTTGACTTATCTCGTTTTGCATGTAATGCGTCTGTCTCATATATCAGTTTCACCTTTTAATTTGCATTACTGAAATTAATGGACTTTTGCACGATATTCTAATTTTCCGAGTTTCACCTGTAGATCAGTATCCACTGGTAGATCACTGGTTTTGCAGCAAATCAGCAAAGGTTTCTGACTTCCATTACTTAATAATGGCAACATCAAAACACATTTCTCCCTTAAAGTAGACTGTTAGAATGTCTCTCTGTAATCACTCAGGTGCATATTTATACTTTTACACAGAGATGTGCAATTCGATACATGCACAAATTTATTCAGGGCAATTTGTGTTTGACCTCAAGTTTAATCACCCTTGAAATAAAGGGCCTGATTCAAGGTAGAATTGTATCAGCCCAGATTCAATGCAAATCTATTGGGGTGATTCACGTTACAGGAGCCATTTTGTCTCCGTGTTTTTCCATTGCTGATTGGCTTTCTGGTACTTGGTTGCAATTGGCTTGAGATCTTTCTGTTTGGTTGGCTTGTTATCATAAAGATCAAGTGTTTGTTTATTCGATTACTATACCGCCTTTCCAAAAATGGCTCAGGGTGGTTTACACTGAGAAATAATACATAAATAAGATCGAGAAATAATAAATAAATAAGTGTTGCAATGGGCAACTGCACCCCCATTGGCTGGGTGGGGGACGGAGGAGGACAAAAAAGGAGGGAATTTCAAAATGTATTAAAAGGGCCTGGGAGGCCGAGACAGCCCTTAGTGTGCCCTTGAATAAAATACATTAGGAGAGGTGGAAGGAAGGAATCGAGGAAAGTTTGATTTTGTGGTACAGTATATGCCGAGCTATTGCTGCTATATTAACTAACTATCTGGTTTGGCTGGATCTCAGGCAAAGGTGCCTCCCTGCCTTCCTTGCGTTATGGATTGGTTTATGTTGTGGCATTGGACAGAGGCAGCTCAGTGCTCGCTCGCTCTCTCTGTAATATTTTATTGGTGACTGCAGTGAGATGAGCTCCATGACTGGCCTTGAAACTAACTTGTGTTTCACTCACTCTGTTCTGCTCTGCAATCTACATTCTGCATTGCAAGATATACTCAGTCAAAATGTAGCTGAAGGCATTGCTGTAGTTGAGCTTATGGCTATGCTTACTACTGCTAAGGGTGATGTGGCTGGCAGTGGATTCTGGTTCAGTGAATCTTTTGTGGCCATCTTTGGTGTTTTGCAAAATGTGTTGTTCTGTGTTGGGAAGGAATGTGTATGCTTCTGTTCTGCATTGTTATTTTTCAAGGCAGGGCTACAAAGTGAGTGCACTCTGCTTGTTTCACCCATAGGGAACAATGGGGAACTCAAATCACACCATTGTTCCCCAAGGTGGGTCCTAGGAATACCAAGGTGGGTTCTGTGATAAATCATGATGGGTGTTACCTACCACCGAACCCACAAAAGAAAAGGGTAAGTGGGCTTCAGCTTGACCATTTCTTTTGTGGGTTGGGTGGTAGATAATACTCATCATGACCTACCACCCCACCCACTTTGGTGTCCCAGGGACCTACCCATGGAGAACAATGGGATATTTGAATTTCCCATTGTTTCCTATGAGTGAATCATGCAGGGGGGTTTCGACTAGATACGTCAATCACCAGTGTGGTGTAGTGGTTAGAGTGTTGGACTAGGACCAGGGAGACCCAAGTTCAAATCCCCACTCAGCCAAGAAACTCTGGGCCAGTCATGCATCTTTCAGCCTAACCTATCTCACAGGGTTGTTGTGAGGATGAACATAACCTTCCTCTGGGCTCCTTGGAGGAAGAGCGGGATATAAATGTAACAAACAAACAAACCAGTCAGCAATGGCTGGCTGTTTTGATGAATCAATTGGAGTTTTGTGATTCAATTTGAGCAGCCTGGGCCAGGGGCACAAGGAAGGGGAAGGTGGCAACCTCCTGTGCTCCTGCTGCTGGGCTGAGCACTCTCCTTATAGTTGAGCGTTTCCATCTGCTCCACCCCTTCCGCCAGCCCTCTATAAAAGAGCAGCCTGGGCCAGGGGCGTGAGCCTGAGGGCAAGAGCACAAGGGCTCTTATCCTTGTGGCTTTCAGCCATGTGGCAAAAAGCCACTGGACCACAGAAGTCCCAGCAAAGATCTGCAGGATAGCAGAGCAGGAAAACTGATGGGAACAGCATGCCCCATACCTGCGTGGAGTTTTAACAGCTGGAACATAGGAAGCTGCCATATACTGTCAGACCATAGGGCCATCTAGCCCAGTATTGTCTACACAGACTGGCAGTGTCTTCTCCAGGGTTGCAGGCGGGAATCTCTCTCAGCTCTATCTTGGAGATGCTAGGGAGCGAACTTGGAACCTTCTGCTCTTCCCGGAGCGGCTCCACCCCCTAAGGAATGGATCTTACAGTGCTCACACATCAAGTCTCCTATTCATATGCAACCAGTGTGGACCCTGCTTAGCTAAAGAGACAAGTCATGCTTGCTACCACAAGACCAGCTTCATAGAGCCTCCCAGATCAACTGATCAGCCCTGCCCCTGGAACAAAACTTCTGCTACTGTTTGCAACCATTAGCAAAAGTACTAAAAGTTTGCACAGAAGAGAGTTTTAATTTCTTGTCATTTTCAAGGTGTTGGTCTTCACAATATGTGTTGGGGTATTACTCTGGAGGAGGCCCTTTCAATTGAGTTGATCCTTGGCAGAGGGCAATATTGTGGTGGGAGTAGAACGCAAGGTAAAAGGAAGGTGTACTGGCTATATCAAAGCCATCACACCCTCCAGTCCTTCCCCCATCCAAGGAGACCCCAATAACTCTGCCAGCAGCCCACCTTGCCTGAAGCTGGTGCTATTAAATGCCAGGTACATAAATACAAAGACCACAGCCATCCCGGAGGTTATCCTGGATAAGTACGTAGACCTGGCATGCATTACAGAGACCTAGTTGGATGAGGGGGGAAATGTGAATCTCTCCCAGCTGTGCCCACCAGGTTTCCAGGTGCAGCATCAGCTAAGGCAGAGTGGGTGGAGATGTGGGGTTGCTCTGGTTCATCAGGAGACCATCCCCCTTACCAGAAGCATTGTCCACCATTCTGACCAGCTTGAGTACCTGCATGCAGTGATGGGATTGAAAGACAAAGTTGGGATTCTGTTGGTAATGTAATGTAATGTAATGTAATAAATAAAACCGTGCACCTTGCTGTCTAAGAGCCCCTGGTGGCGCAGTGGTAAAACTGCCGCCCTGTAACCAGAAGGTTACAAGTTTGATCCTGACCAGGGGCTCAAGATTGACTCAGCCTTCCATCCTTCCGAGGTCGGTAAAATGAGTACCCAGAATGTTGGGGGCAATATGCTAAATCATTGTAAACCGCTTAGAGAGCTCCAGCTATAGAGCGGTATATAAATGTAAGTGCTATTGCTAGTGCTATTGCTATTGCTAACAGTCTTCCTACCTGAGCTTGTAGAGGTGGTCTTGGATGTGGCATTGAGGACTCCAAGGCTGTTAGCCTTGGGGGACTTTAACGACCATGCTGAGGCTGCCTTGTCTAGTGCAGCTCAGGACTTCATGTCCTGCGTGACGACCATGGGCTTGTCTCAACTGATTTCTGGACCCACACATGTGGCGAGCCATATGCTCAACTTGGTCTTTGGGTCAATGTTGGACCGTGGTGCTCTGTGGATAGACTAGGCAGCCTTAATACCATTGTCATGGACAGATCACTATCTGGTGAAGACTGGACGGAGCGTGACCCAACACACCACTGCCAGGGTGGGGACCAGTTAGGATGGTCCACCCTTGGAGGCTTATGGATGTGTATCCTAATGGATTCCTGATGGCTCAGTGGGATTTTCCTGCTGAGAGAGTAGGCAATGCTGTTGACACACTGGTCTTCCTCTGATATGAGGAGATGGGTTGGGTGATTGACACAGTTGTGCCTAGGCATCCTTTCCCAACCCACCATGTCCGAGTGACTCCTTGGTATGCAGGTGAGTTGCGGACAATGAAGCAGGCTGGTAGACGGCTTGATTGTCATTGGCAGAAAACTCAGTATGAATGTGATCAAACACAGGCTAGAGCCCATATTAGGGCTTATTCTATGACGGTGATGGCGGCAAAGAAATCTTACTTTTTTGCCATCATCGCATCAGCTCAATGTCATCCAGTAGAGCTTCTTCAAGTAGTTCAGGGCCTCCTATGTGAGGGCCCTAAAGATCATCAAATAGAACCCTCAAAAGCCCACTATGACAAATTTGCATTATATTTTGCAGATAAAATTGCTTGTATCTGTTCTGACTTGGATGCGAAGATTTTTGTGGCACCAGGACTGGATGTTGCCAATGCAGCATCAACTCGTTATACAGTATTGGATGGTTTCCAGATTGTGCTGCCTGAGAAGGTGGACAGGCTGCTTGGATGTCTGAGGCCTACCACATGCGTGCTCAATCCTTGCCCTTCATGCTTGGTGAAGGCTGCCAGAGAGGTACTGGGTCCATGGGTGGCAAATGGCTCTCTGAAGCAGCTGAAGGTGGCAGTAATTAGGTCCCTCCTTTAAAAAGCCCTCATTGGACCCAGGTGATTTAAATAACTTTTGACCAGTTTCTAGCCTCCCCTTCTTGGGCAAGGTGTTGGAGAGCATTGTGGCATCTCAGCTCCAGACATACCTGGATGAATCCAATTACTTAGATCCTTTCCAGACTGACTTCTGACCTTGATAGAGGGTGGAAACTGCCTTGGCTGCCCTGGACCTCTCAGCGGCTTTTGATATAATCGGCCATGGTATCTTTTTGGGTTGTCCCTCTGGAGTTGGGACTTGGGGACACGATTATACAGTGGCTCCACTCCTACCTGGAGGGTTGTACTCAGAAGGTGGTGCTTGTTATGTGTTTTTGCTGCTCCAACCCTTGGCTGCTCCAACCCTTGGCCTGCTCCACCCTTGGCCTTTGGGGTGCCACAGGGATCTATTCTGTCCCCTGTGCTATTTAAAATCTACATGAAACCTCTGGGAGAGGTCACCCATGGATGTGGGCTGTGGTGCCATCAATGTGCTGATGACACCCAGCTCTACCTATCTTTTAAGTCAGCAGACACCAAGGAAGCAGTCGATGTTCTGAACTGTGGCTTGGAGGCTGTTCTGGACTGGATGGGGGGCAAACAAGCTGAAACTTAATCCAGATAAGACAGAAGTGCTCTGGGTTGGTAAAACTGATCATCCGAGTAATGAGGTAAATCTGGTCTTGGACAGGGTCATGCTCCCTCTGAAAGACAAAGTCCACAATTGCAGTTTTTTCTGGACCCTATGCTTTCCTTGGAGACACAAGTGGTGGCAATGTGCAGAGGTGCCTTTTACCAGCTGCAGCTGGTATGCCAACTGTGAGCCTACTTGGAGAAGTCAGACCTGACCTCAGTAGCTCATGCTTTGGTAACATCCAGATTGGACTACTGCATTGCGCTCTATGTGGGCCTGCCCTTGAAGATGGTTCGGAATTTTCAGCTGGTCCAGAATGCTGCTACAAGGATGCTTGTGGGTGCACGTCACTTCACAAGTGTCACACCAATCCTGCAGCAGCTTCATTGGTTACCAGTCTGCTTCCGGGCTAGATTCAAAGTGCTAATCTTGACCTTTAAAGCTCTACCCGGCTTGGGGCCAGGGTACCTGTCAGACGGTATTTGCCCATGTAAACCCACCAGGGCTCTCCATTCATCATCTCAGGCCCTGCTACTAACAAAGACAGTCAGAGTCAACACAGACTAGACAGGGCCTTTTTGGTTGTGGCTCCTTGGCTTTGGAACACCCTTTGCCATGCTCCCTCCCTCAGTGTTTTTAAAAAACAATTAAAAACACATATTTTTAAAGAGGCTTATTAATTTTTTATCTGCTGCTTATATCTGGTAGGTTCTTTAGTTTTTATTATTGTTTTTATTGCTTTGTTGTAAACCGCCCAGAGATTTGCGTTTTGGGTGGTATACAAATGTGTTAAATTAAAAAAAAAAAATAGCACTCAGTTTTTAGTACTGGTGTGCACAGAACCGCAGCGTTCTGGTTCTGTGTACAGCCAGGCGGGGGGGCTCTTTAAGGGTGGGGGAGGGTGCACTTACCCTCCTGCCGCTTTCCCCCCACTGGCGCTCCTTTTTTAAAAAGCATTTTGGGCGGCAGTGTACCTCCCTGCTGCCCTTTCCCCTGTTCCTCAGCAAAAGGCTTCAGAATGTGTGATTGCACGTGCGCATGGCGCACAAGTCTGATATATGCATGCATGCGATGCACACACGTGACACGCGTGCATGCCATGTGCATGCACAATCACACATTCTGAAGCCTTTTGCCGACAAACGCGGGAAGGGGCAGCAAGGAGGTACGCTGCTGCCTCAAATGCTTTTCAAAAAAGGAGCGCCGGTGGGGGGAAAGTGGCGGGAGGGGTAAGTGCTCCCCCGCCCGTAAAGAGCCACCCCCAGCATCAAACCATGAACACCCCTCCCAGCGAACCAGTTCGTAGGCCTTTAGAATGGCCTGTAAACCGGTCCATGCACATCACTATTTTTAAAATAACTTTTAAACAAAATGTAATTTTAATTGTCATTTTAACCTGGGCTTCTAAATTGTTTAACTTAACTTGTTTAATTTTTTTTATTTGTTGATTTTATTTAGATACAATTTTTACATTGTATCTATTTAATTAATGTTGTGAGATGCCCTGAGCAGTATTTGACTGGAGAGGTGGGGTATACATATTTTAGATAGAGAGATAGATTTGTTTCAAAGTGTGGCAGATGTAAGGCAAGCAACAACAAAGAGCAGACTGTGTTAGTCTGCTGTCAGAGCCTAGGACAACACTCTGTATAAGCTGGAGGCAAGATTTAGAAAGTTCTGGAGAGGAAACATTGATATCTGAAGAGGTTGGCAAGAAAACATTATCAGGGGACTGAGGATGCAATTAACTTAAAAAGGAAGAGATACGATTTAATAAAACACTGAAAAGATTAAAGAGCATCTGAGACTTTGGCCATGTTCACACAACAGCTTTTTTGGCCCTGGAGTTTAGCCAGGATTGACAGATGCACCTAGGAGACAATCAATGTCGCTGTGAGAATGCTGTGGTGTGGCCCCCACACAATTTGAGTTAGCTCTCTAGGGGAACAGACCATGAAAATGGACCTCCAGATACCCACATGGAATCCTGACAGCCACTGCAGCACCCCCTCACTTTTCCATCACCCTGGAAAGCCTTCAGCAGGTCACCAGCTACTTTCACATTGGCCCTGATGCCAAAGTAGGTGGTTGAAGCAGCTCCAACTGTGCTTAGTCACAATCTGCAGTCTCCAGAGAACTTCAGCAACACTCCGCTCCACTTCAGAGACAGAGTATCCTCCAAAGTGAGTGCCGGCTGCAGCAACCGTTTCCCTGCCACAGGGCAATCACCTGTGTCACGAACCCAGTAACCTCCAGATCACCTTGGCAGGGAGGGGTGAGGCAGACACATGGATTGGGGCTGTATAGGGCTAGACCGACGGGCAGGTTATGCAATCACAGACAGCCCCACCTGAACTCTGGGTTTGGAATAGGCAAATTCATAGGCCTTGGGGCATCCTGGATAGCACCTTCCCTCTGTGAAACTTAACCAGGATTTCTGCCTTGTGCAGGTTCAAACAATCACACCAATGTGGGTCAAACTTGTTTAACTGGTATTAACATTATTGTGTAGATGTGGCCCTTTTGAAATTAAAAGGATAAGCTGATAAATATGCTGATAAATAGGGAGATAATACCTTCTGCTTGTTACAATGTTTAATCCACAGTTTTAATTCGCCTTTCAGCTCCTCCTCATAATGCTTTACATCTGCCTTTGTGATTACCATCTTGTCCTTAAAAAACTCTTCAGGATCCAGCTCCTTGCCATCAAAGATCAGAAAAAGTTACTTCAGTTAAGTATCTTACATGTCCTTAGGTAAACAAAAAAGATATCTTCTTTCTAACAATTGCTCTGAATATCTACAATAATATATACACAATCCATACATACATGTGCCCTTGGCCAGTTTTTCCTGACTTCTACCATAGTGTCATACAATATAACAGTTTCTCGAGGAGACAAAGAAAGATCCAAAGGGAAGCCATATCTCTCAATCTGTAATGCCAAATTAAATAGAAAGGTGGGTTTTTTTTGTTAATTTTACATTCAAAAAAGCACTCATTGCTCAATATTGCTGAATCTGTTTCAATAGTCAAGACAAAATTTTCTTTTGAGTACTTACATTACTAGTTTCTACTGAACTATTATTAGATAATAATTACAAGAGGATTACAATGGATTACCTTTCTGCCTATGTTATTAAACTTACATGATCCGTAGTTAGTGCAGCATAAGGATGATAATGATGGGTAGTGAAGTCTCCATTACTGAGGGAACATACATATTTTTCTAAATCATTGTACCTTTCACCATGTTTCACTGTAAACAAAATAATCACAAAAAAGTTAACTGGCAATATTTGGATCATGAATTCAAAGGCAAGCACTGAAAAGTGTCATCCTGATATGTAGTTAACAAGTCAGCATACTTTTCAATACAAGAAGACAAACACAGAAATGTGTTCTTTCCTATTTTCAATTACTTACTTTTTGGTACATACCTAATTTAACCCTGTATGATGTATTTTGCATTCGGGCACGTCTTTTTTCTTTCGCTCCTTTCTTAACAGATGTTGATGAACCAAGGTTTTGTGCTATTACTGCATCAGCACGTTCCCAATACCTTTTTACTGATTGTAGCCATCTTAGAAGAAGAATAACTATTATTTTCCCAGTAAATACTGCACCTGTACAAAGGCAGCCTTCTGACTCTGTTCTACTCTTCAGAATGAAAAAAACCCCTATCTCATCACATTTTTAAATGTAGGTCACTCTTACTTCATACATAAAGATTCTTACATACAAGTACTATATGAAAAATGATGTAGCATCATGACTAAGAAAGGCGACTCTCCTCAGGTGTGGTGTTGCCCCCCCCCATCTAAGTGTCCCTCAAAAAGGATATTCTGTTCCCCTGCTCTCTGATTTCTGAAGGAGTAAGCACTTCCAGTGCTTTCCAGCAGAGGGCATCCTCTGGCTCCTTGTCTGGTGTTTAAAAAAAATGCTTGCCTAGGAGCTTTCTAGATTAGCTGCTCAACAGCAGCAAAATGCTTCCATTCAGGCAAATAAATAGCAAAGTGCCCAGGAAGGGAGCAGACTCGTGAAAACTAACAACCCGAAAAAACAGCAACCTTGTAATGCCGGATATACAACGTTATAGGACTATATCGCAGCAATTAAATTCAAAAAAAGGCATTGGGAATATGAACAGCACCCTGCTGTCAGCTCAGCATAGGGACTGTGGTGTCACAACACAGGAAATGTGGAAGCACACTTCAGAGATTTGTTGTGACCCTGTTGCAGGTTCTAATCTGGAAAGTGCCCTAGGAAGAACACTGGCCTACACTGCTCTCTGCAGCACTACAGTAAACTGCAGTAGTTTGCACACTTAGCCACTGCCTAATTAGCATATTTAGTGTTCCAGAGCCAATCAGAATGTGTCTTTTTTGTAGCTCTAGGGGTATCAGTTTCCAGTGCCCACAACCAATGGTGGGCATTGCATCAGCTGAAAAGCAGCTATTCTGTACAATCACCATCACTACTCTGTACAATTGGCACCACAAACAGGCTAGGCTGAGCGCAATCATCTGATCTCCCAAGATCTTCTCTAGGCAGCTCATGGAGGAAGAGGCAGGCAACCAAGGATTTCTCCCCATTTTTTCTTATAAAAGGGAAGGATTCTGATGCAAAATTCTCAGCAGCAAAGTTTGTTTTTATCTACTTCACAGCATGGTTTTGATGAACAGGAAAGGAGTGATGAAAAACAAAATACTTGACATCACCTCTGTCTCGCATTTGCAGTCTGCCTTTCATCAAATGACACACTGGGGCGATTCTCATGATCAACAAAAATTGGGATAGCAGAGGCTAGCCTGATTTTTGTTGACCGTAAGAACCACCGGGCTCGCAGCTGAGCCCGGTGGTTCTTGAGCGAGTAACCCGCTCGAGAACCACTGGTAAAAAGCAAGTTTGCGGAGCAAGCACTCCAGCAAACCTGCTTTTTACTATCATGAGTAGCCGCGATGAGTAGACCCCCGGCCGGGAGACGAAAAGCCGCCTCCCAGCTCCGGGGGTCTCCCCAGTATGCCCTGCGTGCTTGCACAGGGCATACTGGGGCTTGCGGGGGCCGCGCCCCCCCCACCCCCGCCGGCTCCGTCACAGAGCCAGACATCGTGTGGGCAGCCAATCCGGCCGCCCAGGGCTCCCTGCCCGCTTGTGAGCGGGGAGAGAGGGCTTAGCCCACTCTTCCCACTCACCTGTAGAAACCGAGTCTCACTGATCATGAGACCCGGTCCACTGTGTCACACGGTGGTCACACTGGGTCACACTGTGTTTGAGTGTGAGTATGAGTGAGAGGGAAGGGAGGAGGGAGGAAGAGATAGAGATATGCAATGCCTGATGCATGTACTTGGAAGTAGTGGGGAAATGACTTGATTACCAAGCCAGAGATTGAGCAGGATCTGAGAGGTTTTGAATCCCTGCTATTATGTTTCCCAGACTATGGGAAACACCTGTATTGGGAAGCAGCGATATAGGAAGATACTGAAAGGCATCATTCCATACTGTGTGGGAGATGTCAATGGTAAACCTCTCCTGTATTCTACCAAAGCCAACCACAGGGCTCTGTGGTCACCAGGAGTTGAAACAGACTCGACAGCACACTTTACCTTTACCAGAGAATTCAGGAGGGTTTCCTCTCAAGTAAATGTGGCACAGAATTGCAGCTTCACAACCTAATTCATACAATTTACTCCAAGCAAAGGCTAAGTGAACTCAGGGGACTTACTCCCAAGTGACTGTTATGTGCATAGGATTGCAATCTTGGCACATATCCTAGAAATCTTTATTCTATAAGAAAGGGATAAATAAAGCCCGCTTTTTAAAAAGGGGTGTGTGTGAGAGAGTGTGTGCATATCTGTGAAGAAAAAGAAACTAGTAAGCTCTGCATGTGACAAATACTTTGTGGTATTTTGAAGCAGTATTAGGGTGTATTCGGGATCAAGACTAGAGGGGGCCGGTGGGGGCATGGCCACCTAGGGGTGGGGCTTTCCCACCTGCCTCATTTGGAGGAAGGCAGGGCTGAGGAAGAGAGCCTTTCAACCACCCTCCCTACTGGCTCCTTCCCTCCCTCCTGCAGCAAATGGTGGTGAGTGCTTTTCAGTGAATTTAAGCAGCCACAGCAGCATGCCTGTCACCAGCACACTGCCCCAGCAAGCCCTGCCCCTGTCCCATCCAGAACCATCCATAGTTTGGGAAGTGGCCAGGAGAGCTTTCGCTGCTGTGTCCCTACTCTGCCACTGCTCTGTCGGCTTTAAAAGGTTTTTTCTTTTTAGTTTTTTCTAGGGGTCAAAAAGCTGAAGAAACTGAGTCCCAGCCAGGATCGGCCACCCAGACAATTACTGACTCTGTTTGCTGGTGCGAGCAGCGGGGTTTGGGGGCTTCCCAGCCCTCGGAAGTCCCTGAAAGCACTGTGTGAGTGCACGGTACCTACTGGGGAGCCTGCCGACACCGGGAGGCTTGTTGTAGCTTCCCCGTCAGGGGGCTGCTCATAAGTCGGTGTGCTGTGAAGCCATGCCACACTGACACACAATTACTTAACCCGCTTTTTGGGTGCCCTTGCACCCACAGCCCAGGCTGAAAGGTGGGCTACCCAGGAGGGTTTGCTGCTGCAAGCCGTGCAGCTCCCATTGGTTCTCACATGCAGCTAAAATCAGGCTGGGCTTCCCTAGTCCGATTTTAGGTGCACATGAGAATGGCCTCATAGTGCTGAGGAAGAAAGAAGCTACTGAGTGGAAGAAGAGGCATGCAAACTTCTGAGAGAGAAGGTATTACTACTTTCCACCTACAACTGACCAGTCTAAATGGCCTTTACTTGCAGCCAACCATGGAGAGAAGTTAGTACTAAATAGCCAGCTGCCAAGAACTGGTATCAGTGATGGAGATTTTGCTTGAGATAAGGAAACAACTGTATAGACTAGAGAAACCATGGGCTGGTGATTGCCCCCCGCCCTTCCACTTATCTCAGGTTTGGTTTGCTTTCTGTTAGCAATGCCTACCACTAACTATTTTTACCCCTGGCTCCAGTGTTCCCTCTAACAGAAAAGCCCAGATATTCTTGACTACAACTCCCAGCTTCTTCAGCGGAAGTCCACTGCAGCTAGGGATTCTGGGAGCTGTAGTCAACAACATCTGGGATTCCTTCTTACAGGGAACACTGCCTGGCTCTACTTACCATTAGGTTACCTCTGTTCTGTCCCTGGACTAAATGTGTGAATTAAAATCATGAAATGCTCCAGTTCAAATTTTACAGTTCAAATTTTACCTCAGTCAGGAATTGACAAGGTGACCTTAGACAGGACACTGTTTTCTCACTTCACCACCTGCCTTTTGGAGACAGCAGTGTTGGTCTGCAGGACATAAGGCTTGCTTAAAGGTGCCTTGGATATGATGTGCTTGGAACACTTGAAATGTGCTGTGTAAATGCCAAGTATTATTATTGTGCACATTTCTTAATGTGTCCAACAGGTGATACAAAGATGCAGTCTCATTTCATTTTAGAACTGATAGGTGGAGATGACCAAAAATTCACAGGGCTCTGTGCAGATCAAGCAGACCATTGTAGTTAAAGGCATAGAATTAACCCCAAAGCAGAGGCAGAGCCACCATTGGGCCAACAGGTTCAAAGAACCCGGGCCATGCCCAATCAGGGGCCGCGTCCCATGGCCCCAACACGCCCCCTGCGTTTGACATCAGACGCAGGGGTGCTGGTTTAGCTCCCGAGAGGGGGCCGTGCGGCCTCCATTTGAGAGTTAAATGGCTGCTGAATTCACGGCATGGCCAGGAGTGGCTCTTCCCTGCCTTTAAGTGGCCGGTGCTGCAAACTAGGTTAAATGGCCGGCGCTGCAAACTAGGTAGCTCCTGCAGGGGCCGCACGGCCTCTTTGGGAGCTAAACAAAGGCTGCCAGGAGTGGCTCTTCCCAGGGAAGAGCCGCTCCTGGCTGCACTGTGAACGCAGCACCAGACTTCATTTAGCTCCCAAAGGGGCCACGTGGCCTCTTCAGGAGCTAGACTCCATCTGCTCCATTTGCCGAAAACAAACCACGCCCCCCGCATCTGATGTCAGACATGGGGGCATGGCTAGCCCCGCGTCTGACACCAGACACAGGGGGCGGGGTGAGCGGGGCTGCCATCGCGGCCACACACAGGCCACCGGCGGTAACGCTCCGCCACTGCCCAAAAGGACCACACTCTGGAAGTATGTTTTAGAAACGAGCTTACACCACAATTGAAATTCATTAAAAAATCAAATTTTGCATCCATCTTACTCAGCAAGATGTTCTGGGTTACTTATAGTAGCAGAGAGAGCCAAAAATGGACATCGAATCATAACCAGAAGATGCTCCCAAACCTCTGCTCCAATTTCTCCTCCAAGACAATGGACCTGAAGAAAACATTAGGTCATGGATATGGATACTATATTATCTGGACATTTATTTACTCTTTTTAATGGATAGTAGGTGCATGGCATGTCCCCAAATTTCACTCAGATACACTGCACCCCTCCCAGCACAGCAGAATCCCTGTCTGTGTTCACACTGGACTGCTCTGAATGTTTATAGACTTGGGCTATTGGTTATGCTAGAATGTGCTGCTACAGTTTAATGAAACCTTGAGAGCAGATATTTTAAAATAAATATAGAATATGAGTTAACCAGCAATATCTCATTCATTATATTAAATAGAATGCATACATACCTCATCAAATATAACATATTTTATCCTTTTGGCCCACTGTTGGCGACGAGGTGACAAAAGTAAGATCTCTAAACACTGAGGCACTGTTACTAGTATCTGGAATTATATGATGATAGGAATTTGCTAATATAGTTTAAGATCAAAGTGAACATTTTTGGAAATCCAGAATTGAAAATCTGAATTTTGACAAAAGAACAACTTAGTCCCCCCGCCCCCAAAGCCTAACACTTTTGCTTATTTTTTTTAGCATTTTAATACAAAAGACCATTTATATGTGAGGAGAAAGGCCATACTGGAAACCTCTTCAGTGTGGCATTTTGCTTCAATCATGTAACATTTATATTATATTATATTACTAGTTAATTTTGGCCCGTTGAACAACGGGCCCTAGTGACGGCTCTCCTGTCCCCCCACTGCCATTTCCCCTCCCTCCCTCATTAAGGGCCAAATCGGCCCAGCCACTTGCCCCCGCAGCTTCCGCCACCGACCAACCGCCCGCCCACCCAGCTGCCGATACCTCCTTGCCCCCGGAACACGTCCTCCGCTTGATCCGCTGCTCAATTAACAGTAGGAGAGAGGTGCTCGCATGCAGAGCTCCACTCTCTTTAAAGTCTCTTCCCGAACTGGCGGTTTGGGCGGCAAGGACGCAAAGCGCCAGTTCGGGAAGAGACTTTAAAGAGAGTGGAGCTCTGCATGCGAGCACCTCTCTCCTTCTGTTAATTGAGCAGCGGATCAAGCGGAGGACGTGTTCCGGGGGCAAGGAGGTATCGGCAGCTGGGTGGGCGGGCGGTTGGTCGGCGGCGGAAGCTGCGGGGGCAAGTGGCTGGGCCGATTTGGCCCTTAATGGGGGGGGTCAGCTGGGAGGGAGGGTCGGCGGCGTTGGCTGCGGTTGCTTTTTTAAATATTTAAGTGGTCTCCGCTCCGCCCCCGGCCTCCGTCTTTTTTTGGCCGAGGCAGCGGCTCTGCCACTCTGCCACTGCCTCGCTCAGCTCTGCCTCGCTCAGCTCTGCCACTGCCTCGCTCAGTTTACCCCGGCACCAGTTTTCCGGCTTCTTCGGGGCGGCCGCTTCTGGCCGCCCAAGATGGCTGCCGGGTACCGGCGAGCGTGTCTCCCTTGCCCTGTTCTGTGCCTGCGCTTCGCGCAGGCGCAGAACAGGGCAGGGAGGCACGGACACACGCTTGGTGTCCGTCCACGGACGGACACCAAGCGTTTTATTAGAGAGGATTTATGTGTTCATTTATTTAATACCTTTCTATGCCACCCTATACAAAAAGTCCCTGGGCGGTCACAATCTAAAAACCATTAAAACATTAACACAATTAAAATACAAATAAAAACTCTAAAACCTGGACCTTTAAAATTATAAACTAAAAGCCTGGCTAAACAGGCATGTTTTCGGGTCCTTCTTAAAAACATTCAGAGAAGGAGGAAACTCTAATTTCATTAGGAAGCATGTTCCAGAGTAATGTCATGTAATATATTTTTTACATTTATATTCCGCTCTTCCTCCAAAGAGTCCAGAGCAGTGTATATAGTTATGTTTATCCTCACAATAACCTTGTGAGATAGGTTAGGCTGAGACACTGTTTTCTTTCTTCCCTTTTGACCAGTTCAACATTTTAAAATGTTTGACTTTTACTATTATTAACTTCATTAATTGTACAAACAACTTTACTAGCAGAATCAACTATAACAGCATATTACTTGCCTGACAGTTCAAGGCATCGTGGCGAAAATCTCTGTTGAAAGCACCACAAACTGTAAGACCTGCTGGCAGTGCTTTATTAAATCGGTTGTGAACGGTTGCCCACACTTGATTAACGAGAGCCTGATAAGCAGGAAAAGCAGCATATAAGCAACACAGGATAAAATTTGGAATACTTAAGAAAAAATATCACAGATACTTTTGTATGTGCGCATACACGTGTGCACACATATATATGTGCATCATATACTGAATGGGTATATATGTGTTGAAACTGGTAGTTCAGATTTATTTATACTAAAATTGAGGATATTATTTAAGCTGTTTCTCTGTAATTTAATTTACAACACATAAGCAATAACTTATACAACTACAGATACCTGTTCTTATTTTTGTAATCTGCAAGAAAGACAAAGGGAAAGCAGAAATCTTTACTTGGTATTTTTCTCCATTCTTACTGTGTAAGCAGCACTGTCAGATTTAAAGCTTATCTGGCCAGAACAAATATGATGATTGCCATGACCCCCACCCCAAACAGTCACTCTCTGACCCTGAGGAGTCGGGACTGATACTCAACCCTATTCTGGGCCTGACACTGAGCAAGGAACTGAAAGAACCCCAGATCTGGAGCCGCCGCCACCCCACCCCAACTCTCAGAGCCTGACCCCACTAAACCAGCATTTTAGGAACTTGATCCCCCTGAAAAGCTCTACTGAAAATGCCAGTAGAGCTAGGCAGGATCAGACAATGGGGCAGGGGCAAACTCTGGACCGAAAGCCTTTCCCTTTAAGGCTACCACTTTCCAGGCAAGAAAGTGGAGAGGGTAGCCCAGACTCAAAGATATTTGAGTTCAGTCTAAGCTCTGATTGCTGTAGAAGCAACTTGTCCCATGGATTAATCGATGATGCTACTATCTGTGTTGCCCAGAGGTGGGCAGTATCTAAAATACATGTATTTTAAAGGAGCTGCCTTTTTATTGCAAGCAAGTAGCCCATTAGCATCAGGAAGCTCGTATGCTCAAGTTCATCAGTCAGTTGAACAACCCAGTCAGTCCTGTGTTGTATTTGCAGCAACCCAGCAAGCAAGTTCTTAGGAGGCATGCCCTTTCACTCTAAGATTCTCTGATTAGAAGTAGTATAACAAGGAGAAAAGCAAGTGATAACTGGCTTAGCCAGTTTGAAATGACCAGGCTAGTCTTTCAATGACCAGTGAACACCCACATTTGGATACAAATTCCACCCCCACCCCTCTTGGAAGGTGGGAGGATTTGCGGATTAATGTGGATTAACTGAGATTTGTCCTTCTCTGGAGTACAAGACAGCAATCAGAAAAGCACAGTTAGGAGGGCAAGGGGTAAATAATCATTTTATCTTCTTAAAAACTCTTTGCAAACACTTTGGGCTCTGGGCTGGCTGGGGACCAAAGTTTGATTCCCAGCCAGCAGGTACTCTGTTTGTTAGGTATTTGGGGGATGGGGGGGCTGTTCCATCCTGGATACTGTATTCTTTTGTAGTGGGGGAGAGAAAGGGAGGTTTTCATTTGCTTCTTAATTGCAAAGAGGTGAGAGAAACTGAGAAGCCTTATGCTGTGTGGCTGGGAAAAGATCCTATGTTTCCTATGTGTAGGGTCCAGTGCCCATCCAGTCCAGCATCTTGTTTCACACTGTGGCCCACCAGATGTCTATGAGAAGCCTACAGGCAAGGGCTAAGAGCATGCCCACTCTCTTGCTGTTGCTCCCCTTCAACAGGTATTTGGAGCGACTTGCCTCTGAGGTGCCTGGAGCTGGCTACACACAGAAACAAGTTTGACCCACGCAGAGCATCTGCACGCTAGTACTTGATTGCTCCCCTCACCCCCTGCCACGGCCCCCCACATCACCTCCTCACTTCAGAGATCTCTCCACCCTCACCTGAGCCACACTCCTGCTCCTCCTCCTCTATCTGGTTGCTTCCATCCCCCCTCACCCCAATTGGTCACTCCTCCATCCCTTTACTCCATCCCCCTCACCCCTCTTGGTCATGGCTGCAGCATTGCTGGGGCCTATTGGCCAAGCTGCAGCCCCCTATCCACAGAGCCCTCACTCAAGCCCTGCTCCTCCCCACAGGAGCAGCCGTGGTTGACTGGGCCCTTCCTCGCTGCCACCACCATGGCCACTCATCCCCCTCAGGCCGCAGACAGGTCCATCCCTTGCCTTGCCTGCCTCCCTCCACCAATGGCCTTGGTAGCCCCAAACAGCAGCAGTGATTGACTGGGCCCTTCATTGCTGCCACTGCCACCATGGCCGTTCATTCCCTTCAGGCCGCTGACAGGCTCAGGCCTGTCACTCACCCTTCCTTCTTTCTCTCTTCCCCTCCCGTCTTTTTCTCTCTTTGTCTCTTCCCCTCTCCCCCTCTGTCTTTCTTCCCATCCCTTCTTGTTTCCTTTTCTCTCTCTCTCCCTTCCTGAGTTAACAGACCTTGTTCATCTTGTTTCCTCATCTAATTCACACAACAGCAGCCTCCTCCTTCTGAAGGGGCTCTTTCCTCACTCCTGACCCCTCTCTTCAAAGACCCCTGCCCCCTATCATTTATTTTTATTTATATATATATATATATATATATATATATATATATATATATATATATATATATATATATACACACACACACACACACACACACACACACAGAGAGACTGAGAGAGAGAGAGTGAGTCCTCTCCTCTACAGTCAAGAACATCTTCCAACCAGTAACAGTTGCATTGCCATTAACCTTAACCATCACAGGCTCCTTCTCCCTATCTGCGTATGGAATCCCCACTTCCCAATTCCCACGGTGCCACAGACTCTTCCTCCCTATCTGCATATGGAATCCCCACTGCCCAATCACCATGGTGCTTCTGCTCTCACAGGCTCCTCCTCCCTATCTGCATATGGAATTCCCACTGCCCAATCAGGTGCTTCTGCTTGTTAACTCTCGCAAGAGTTGCCACACATTTGATTAGCCATGGGTATGCCTTACAGAATTATATAGATAGATAGAAGATAGACAGATGTTTATATCTGTCATGCTATATTAATAAAAATTAATTTTAAAATCATTTTTGCTATGCTTTTTGCGTTTTCGTTTTATGGGAACATCCTGTGTATGTTTTGTACTTTGTTGTGTTATTCCCAGGAGGGATGTGCAAACAGGCCCAAACTCGGACCAGTTCAAATCAAACTGACTCGGTTCTAAGGTTCCAACTCAGACCAAACAGGTCATTGAATTGGCAATGCCGGTCCAAGTTTGAACCAAGCAGAGCCCAGTTCTATTCGAACCGTTTTGAAGAGTCTCAAAGGCTCAAGCCTCCATTTTAGGTTCTGGTGGCCATTTTGTGACACTTGTGTCACTTGTTTTCATTTGCTGAACTCCTGCTTCCCTGACTGGCCAGATGTGTCTGGCCCTCTGGTAGGCTTTGCAGTGCTGCCAGAAAATGAAAACTGGCACCCTATTGGCCCACAGGACTGTCCAATTGCTTTGGGGTTTGAGTGGTCATTGGCAACCCTGTGTGCCTACCACCCAACCGAGTTTTGTGACCCTAGGTACTCTGAATAGGGAATAACAGGCCAGTTCGAGTCCCATTATACCCTATGTAGCACCTATTAGTACCGGTTCGAGTGGGGTTTGAATTCAAACTGAACCGTGGGGGGTTCAAGCAAAACCAAACCTACCTACCCTGGTTTTAGTTTGATTCAAATTTGAACCGAAACACCAAAACTGGTTCCATGAACACCCCTAATTCCTAGTATTCACCACAGGCTATGTAGGTTACATGATGAATTAAGAGTCTAGTATTCCCCAAAACTCATCAGTGATGTTTAAACCACCCTGACCTTTTGGATGTTGTGTGTTGTCCCATTTTCAGCAGTGTCCAGCAGCAGAACACTTGGGGGGGGGCAGGGGCGGGGAGTATGTGGCAGAATAGCCCTTTGGCTTAAAAACACATTTCAGTTTCGTATCAGAACTTTCCTCAATTCCATCCAAAAGCCAGTTTTGTCCTGGGCCCTCACCAACCACTTTTGTGGATTTATTGTCTCTCACTTGTTTGTCAGGAACTGTCCTATTGTTCAGAAAACTCTACCTTAAGGGGAAAACATTAAGCTTTTGATTGTTTTGCCTATTTCCAAGAGGGGATAGTTAACCTCAAGTTAGGTGAGGGGAGGGACTCCCGAGTTTGCTATTTCCAACATTCTACTTTGGTGTTAGTTTAGCTTTGTTAGCTGAGACCAGGCTGCATGACTCCCAGTAACATGCAGACTTCACCACGATGCAAGCTTTTGTTCTCTGAACTGCAATTTGAAACCTAAGAGCTACCAAGCCTCCTTTCTAACACCAGACAGGAAGAAAGGTATCTCCCTTGTGCATATTTACCATTTTGATTTGGTTGCCTGTGAACTGTCCAACTTTTTATATTTTATTTATTTATTTGTTTGTTTATTTAAAATATTTCTACACTGCCCAAAACTTGCATCTCTGGGTGGTTTACAATTAAAATAATTTAAAACATCAAATCAATTAACAATTAAAATCATTTAAAACATTAAAAACATTTAAAACCCAATATTAAAAATATTAAAAGTATAAATCTAATTAAAAGCCTTGGTAAATAAATGTGTCTTCAGTGCATTTTTAAAAATTGCCAGAGATTGGGAGGCTCTTATTTCAATAGGGAGCGCATTCCAAAGTCCAGAGGCAGCAACAGAAAGGGCCCATTCCTGAGTATTTAAGTTATATCTACTTAAATTAGTTTTTGATTGTTTTAAACTTGATCTGGCTGGAAGCATGCTCCATTCTGTCTTCCTATGTGCCTGCTCTGGTTACATGCTCCAAAGAGGTCTTAAGGCATTTTGGCTATATTTTGAGTTCACCCTGGTTCTAGATAGAACAGGGAAGTGGTGTTAGTTTTATCTTATAGGAGACTGGTGGCAGCTCTACTGGAGGATTCATTTAATTCCTCTAAAAAGTTACTTAATTTTTATTTAAGATTGTGGGCTTCAATTTACAGAGTGAAAAGTATATTCCATTTTTAAAATTATGTGATCAATTGTTGATGAAGAGTGATTTCTAGAAATATAAATAATGAATATATATCAATAAATACACTATGCTGTCCTGGGGACTGTGTTTAGCCTTAGGAACATAGGAAGCTGCCCTTACTGAGTCAACCCTGGAGAGGAGAGCTGGTCTGAAGAGGAGAGCTGGTCTTGTGGTAGCAAGCATGACTTTTCCCCTTAGCTAAGCAGGGTCTGCCTTGGTTGCATATGAATGGGAGACTTGATGTGTGAGCACTGCAAGGTATTCCCCTCAGGGGACGGAGCCGCTCTGGGAAGAGCAGAAGGTCCAAGTTCCCTACCTGGCTTCTCCAACATAGGGCTGAGAGAGATTCCTGCCTGCAACCTTGGAGAAGCCACTGCCAGTCTGGGTAGACAATACTGAGCTAGATAGACCAATGGTCTGACTCAGTATATAGCAATTTCCTATGTTGCTAACCCTTGGTCCATCTAGCTCAGTATTTTCCACACAGACTGGCAGCAGCTTCTCCAAAATTGCAGGAGCAACTAATAAATTCTGCAAAGCAAATGAATCTTTCCACACCCCAAGTTTTTCCTTCAGCAGAGGATGAGTGGTTCTTTTTTGGGTTGTGCATTTTTTCCCCTTCTGGTTGTTGTTGTTTTGGCCCGAATCCAAAACACCCCCATTTTGTTCTTTGTTCGAAACCAGCCAATCTGAAACACCCCAATTTTGTTCTTTGTTTGAAATTTCAAAATAATAATAATTATAATTATAATTATAATTATTATAATTATTATTACATTTATATCCCGCTCTTCCTCCAAGGAGCCCAGCGCGGTGTACTACATACTTAAGTTTTTCTTTCACAACAACCCGGTGAAGTAGGCTAGGCTGAGAGAGAAGTGGCTGGCCCAGAGTCACCCAGCTAGTATTATGGCTGAATGGGGCTTTGAACTCGGGTCTCCCCGGTCCTAGTCCAGCACTCTAACCACTACACCACAACATTTTGGATTTTAAAAAATGGCCCCAGGGCAAAACTAGTGGGTGGGGTAGTAGTGCCCAATGGGTGGAAGCTACCACCCACATTTCAGAGGAATTGGGCAAAGGGCTAATTTTTGGTGAATTTTTAAAGTTTAATATGCCAGCTACCACCCTACCCATTTTTGGATGTCCGAACCGGTTCGGACCAATTCGAATTCGAACCAAACCAGGGGTGGTTCAAGCAAAACCAAAACCGAACCACCCCCTCCTGGTTCGAACCTGGTTCAAATTCGAACCGAACCGGGCAAACTGGTTTTGTGCACATCCCTAATCAGAAGGCTGGAAGGGCGGGAAATTCAAGGAGATGTCAAACACAAAATGGAGACTGACTCAGAGATCGCCACAAAATGGAGGTCCGAAACAACAAAACGTTTTGTAGCTGAATCAGGGATGTTGTGGTTTGTATACAAAACGTTCAGATCTGGAAAATGGGTGTTTCATTTTGTCTACAAAACACTCGAAACGGGCTGTTTCAGGTACAAAACGTTTTATATCCAAAACGTTTCGCATATCCCTAGTTCTGTTTTGATGATGAAAAAACCAGTGTCACTATAGTAATGGAAAGTAATAAGACAGAGCTGGAAAGACTCCAGTTTTTGCAGGACAAATCCAAGCATATTAGTATGTTGGATGGGTATTCCATTGTCCGTCGGCAACTTTTTTAGATATAATACTAGTCTAACATGAAGTGTTCCTGTAACAGGGGAGGCTCTTCACTTAGGGCAAAGTGGGCGGTGCCCTCCCAAAATTTCAATGCCACCATCATTTTTGATAACTCACTGCCTCCCCGTGTGTGGCTACCCTCTACACTTCCCTGCCTGCAGCTTGCCTGCCCAGCAATTTTGTTTAGCACTGCAGTGCTTGTAAGAACAGTTCCTCCTGCATTGTGTGAGGAATGGACTTGAAAATAAGATGTTCAGTTCAGCAAAGAAACAAATTCCATTGTTAATATAGGACTGGACAACATTTGAGTGGTGGTGGTAGTGGTGAGTATATTTCTTGGACCCTTGAATTTGTCTCCCTGTCTACCCTGAATTAATGTACTTCAACTTGTTTGTATTTGAGAGCTTTTCTTATTTTCCGAAACGAAGCTACCCCTCAAGGCAGTTGCTGTATTGGCAATATGTCCCTAAAGTAAATATCAATTGCATGAACCCTTTTCAAAAGCTCCTTCTATCCCTATGAATAGATATGCCAGCTTTGCTCCCACCCACCCCACTCAAAATAAATCATTTCCATCTACTTAAAATGGTGGATGGCTAGCTTTGCTTTGTAGTTTTTATAACTGCAAATACAATATTTAACATTTAGCAACTGTTGGTCTTGAGGATTCCTACTTTTCCTAATTAATTTGTAGTAAATCTTTCAACCTGTTATAATAGCAAGTTAAAAGGTTATAAAATCAAGAGACTTTCCTACCTTTGTAGGAGCAACATACACAACCACTCCTTCGTCACCATCTCTCAGGATTTTCTCCATGCAATAGTAAGAGGCATACGTTTTTCCTGATGATGTAGGAGCAACAATGACTGCAGACTCATTATTATCCACAATGTCTAGAAGATCTCTCTATTGATTAAGAGTAATGAATACATTTCAAGAGATTATCTTGTCCATACAATCGCACATTCATTCAAATTTACCATCATCACTACTGCATGCACGTGCTTGGCTAAAAAATTGTTCATATGGTAAAGCTGGACAAATAAATAAAATGAACATAAGAAGAATCTGATGTTGTGCCTATGTGATATCACAAAACGCAGACGTATTGGTGTTTAGGAATGAAATGCTAATTGCATACCTATATGTTTTGCCAATGAGGCAAATGAGCAGCTGGAAGGGACATTTATATTTAGGGAAATGGCACGTGAGGAAAGGGTCAAAACTATTTTTTCCCATCACTGTGGTCTTTATTAGATTTATCCAAACCCAAGCCCACAACCTCCAATTACTGTTCTTACATTTTGAGAAAACAGGTAAGACCCAATCACCGATCTCTCAATCTCACATCTACGAAATATCCAACTAAGAGAGATTGGGGCAAGATAAGTTGAAATGCATTTTAATATTTCATTACTTATTTATTTTTACATTTCTATACCGCCTTTCGTTAAAAGAAAACCCCAAGGCGGTTTACAAAAAATTAAAACATACAATAAAAAGCAATAAAAACATCAAGCAATAAAAACATCAAGCTAAAAACATATAAAACAGGCAAACACACAGAAGCAGCAGTAAAAACAATTATGTAAAAGCCTGGGTAAAAAGCCAAGTCTTTAAAAGCTTTCTAAAAGCTGTGATGGAGTCTGAGGAATGAATGGCCACTGGGAGAGCATTCCAGAGTCTAGGAGCAGCAACAGAGAAGGCCCTGTCCCGAGTGCACGACAGCCGGGCCTCCTTCATTGTCGGCACCTGGAGCAGGGCCCCCTCAGATGTCCTCGTCAAGCGGACAGCAACCCTTGGAAGCAGGCGGTCCCTCAAATACCCCGGGCCCAAACCGTTTAGGGCTTTAAAGGTCAAAAAAAGCACCTTGAATTGAACCCGGAAACGAACCGGCAGCGAGTGCAGCTCTTTCAAAATGGGGGTGATATGTTCCCAACGGGCAGCTCCGGATAAAACCCTCGCTGCCGCGTTTTGCACTAGCTGCAGTTTCCGGATATTCTTCAATGGTAGCCCCACGTAGAGCGCGTTACAGTAATCCAGCCGCGGCGTGACTAAGGCGTGGATAACCGTGGCCAGATCTGCCTTCTCGAGAAAGGGACGCAGCTGGCGCACCAGCCGAAGCCGTGCAAAAGCACCCCGGCCACCACCTCTACCTGAGCTTCCAAAAGCAGAGCCGGGTCCAGTAGTACCCCCAAGCTGCGTACTTGCTCCTTCAAGGGGAATGCAACCCCATCCAGAACCAGTAAAATCTCCTCATCCCGATTGGCTCTCCTACTGACCAACAGTACCTCCATATTATCCGGATTCAATTTCAGTTTGTTAGCCCACATCCAACCCATCACGGCCTCCAGCCCCCAATTCAGGACATCCACTGCCTCCCTAGGATCAGATGACAAGGAGAGATAGAGCTGAGTGTCATCCGCATATTGCTGACAACTCAGTCCAAATCCCCGGATGACCTCTCCCAGCGGCTTCATGTAGATGTTAAACAGCATGGGGGACAAGACCAATCCCTGCGGGACCCCACAGGCCAACAGCCACGGGGCCGAGCAGTAGTCCCCCAGGACCACCTTCTGGACCCTCCCCCCAAGAAAGGACCGGAACCACTGCAACACAGTACCTTCGATTCCCATACTCGAGAGGCAGCCCAGAAGGATACCATGGTCGATGGTATCGAACGCCGCCGAGAGGTCCAGCAGAACCAACAGGGACACACTCCCCCTGTCTAGTTCCCGGCGTAGGTCATCCACTAGAGCGACCAAGGCAGTCTCAGTCCCATACCCGGGGCGGAAGCCAGATTGAAAAGGGTCCAGATAATCCATATCATCCAAGACCCTCTGCACCACACGCTCCATCACCTTGCCCAAAAAGGGAAGGTTAGACACAGGTCTATAGTTATCCAGGTTGGAGGGATCAAGGGAGGGCTTTTTTAATAGTGGTCTTACCACCGCCTCCTTGAGGCACGATGGCATCCTGCCCTCCCTTAATGAAGCATTAACGATCACCCCCAGCCATCTGCCTGTCCCCTCCCTGGCAGCTTTTATTAGCCATGAAGGGCAAGGTTCAAGAGCGCACAAAGTCGCCCCCACACTGCCCAGGATCTTGTCCACATCCTCAGGCCGCACCAACTGAAAAGAATCCAACACAACGGGACCAGATGGTACCAGAGGCATGTCTGCCGGAACTGCCAAAACTCTGGAGTCCAGGTCAGCACGGTTGCAAGCGACTTTATCTGCAAAGTGACAGGCAAACCGATCACAAAGAGCTGTAGATGACTCCTCCCCCATTGTCTGGGGGGATGTGTGGAGCAAGGTTTTTACCACACGAAACAGCTCTGTTTGTCTGCACTGAGCAGACGCAATGGAGGCGGAGAAAAAGCATTTCTTCGCCGCCCCCACCGCCACGGAGTAGTCCCTAAAATGGGCTCTAGCCCGTGTTCAGTTAAGTACTCTCCTCCCAATGCTCCTCCCCCTCCCCCCACATACTAACCCCTTAAAGTAACTTTTCAATAAATATTGAAGAATTCAGTTCACAGTATATGGTTATTACCTGCCACGTATCTGGAATAAAATGTTGCACTCTGGGATCAGGATCTTTTCTCTCTTCCCGTATAAGATAATGGCCCATATATGTTAGCTGAAACCGAGCAGATCCCATCTCAACAGAATACTGGGAATGCTTCATTTTAAGTCCTTTTCTCTCATCTTCTGAAACCTAAATGCATTTTAAAATTATATTTTGGGTGCATTTTTAGAAATCATTGCTTTTTCTCTCAGAGTCCAATACAGTAGGAACAGTGGCCAAAATGTAGACTAACAAATCAGTTTTCCATCACATGGAGTTGGGGGGGGGAGAGATTCCCCGATATTTCCCCTTCCCTCAGCAGTTTCCTTTTCCTCCAGAAACTATGTCTGAGGTTCTCTCAACTCTTAGGGACATAATTTCAGAAGACACAAGCAGCTGCTCATGGAAGAAGGAACCAGCAAACATTTTGTTTCCCTTTGTGTGACAGAAAACCCTGGCATGTTGGTGCAGGGTTAGTCTGGATGCTGACCAGTGAATCTACTGAAACACTTGTTAGTATAAAGTCACAAGACAGCATGACCTGTACAGAATCTTACTTCCCTGGTTCTCTTGTTCACATTTCCTTCTCTTCCTAGTGTAGAACAAAATAATTTTAGACATCTTTTCCCCTCAGAACTTTTTCTGTTTTCTATGTGTTTCTTGGTGGGTGCACTGGTGCTCAGTCCCAGCTCCCTTTCAAACCCCTTCCCTCAGAAACACAAAGCTGTGAAATGACTGATGAGGTGGGTGGGAAGAGTTTTGCAGAATATTCTCCCTCAGAAGAATGTCTTGAGTGACTGTCCAGAAGAAGTATTCTTCAAGCTAATAAATTTACCATTCTTTTTTGTTCAGGCCCTCCTCCCCTACTTGCCACAGGGTTCCATTATCTCCACCCACCTGCTTGTCTGTTCACTGTTCACTATTTGAGCTCATGAAGTTTCTGTCCCATTGATTAACATGGGGGGGCAGTTTAGGGTGAGGGATTGGCCCTCTTAGGTTTTCCCTTCATATTTTCTCAACAATGACATGCCTATGGGTCACTATGAGTACTTCACACTTGCCTACAGGTGCTCTGATTCTCCATCCATAAAAGTCCCAAAAGGCAGCACTTTTGGAAATAGTATATAGAGATTAGATTTGACATTTGATCAGCTTGGGGGCAATTTGGGATTTTTTTTTTTAGCCCTCTTCAGATTTTTCTGAACACCTGAAGGGTGTTCTGAAGGTTACCCCAAATCTGACAGTGCCTCACACTTGCCCACAGACACTCTGGTTCTCCACCTACAAGAGTCCCAAATTTCATCACTTTTGGAAATAGTACAGTATATAATGTTACTATCAGGCAGTGATTCCTTTAACAATGACAGCCGAGAGTTATACTCTTACAATTAATGCAAATGTATCATAACTACACAACTACCTTGATATATTTCAAAGTAGCTGCCAAGTTCTCAAATCCAAGGTTCCAAAGGCATTTGCCAATCTGTTGAATATCAGCATCTTGCAATGAATCTTCATAATTTACAATCAATGAGTGGATTCTTCTCATCATTTCAACTGCTATATCAAAGTTTTTGTAGGTTTTACCTTGAGGGGAGGGAAACATGGGAGTGCCTCTTTAGTTAAGGCAAGCACAAGCACAACACACGCACATGCACACACACACACACAAGGTTCTGCCATTATAAGACTCAAAAATCTATTGCTTATAAATATGACAACTTGGCATGTGTGATCCACTTGATAAGGTCTACAAATTTGCCCAGTTTCAAGAAAAATTGATAAAAATTGTTGCAGCTACTGCAAGCTAAAAAAGTACTGAAAATTGAACCCCTTTTGTCCAAAATTTATTCGGGTGTATAATCTAATTCTTTCAATTTTTTGTTAAAATGACTGAAGTACTCTTTCATGGTTGTTTAGGAAGAGGGCCTGATAGTTGAATGGTTTTGTGAAGTTTCAAGTAGTGGTTCAAACATTATTAAAGTTTTCCTGCTCCATTAAAGCCTAGGGGAAGCAAGTGCTGGCAAAGTTTTGCAGAGCATATCTGTTTTGAAGCCGAAATGCTGGAACATTTTGCCCGTCCTCTGACCTTAGTAGGAGGAGTCAGACAGTGGATTCCATTGCCAGTCCAATGCATATTCTGTTAGTGATGGAATGTGAACTCTCAGGAAAGGGAGGGAGGGGGAGACATATTGGGAGAGCCAGGAGGGCAGTTAGAGCAGTGTGAGGAAGAAGCAGTATATGGGGTGATTTATCAGTAAGCCTGCCCATGACTACAGTATCATTTTCTTCCCCTTCCCCATCCTCTCTGATCTGTCAGGCAGAGAGTAGGGGTGAGTGAGCTGGCTCGGCTCGAACTGGGCTCGATGTTGACCTGGCTCAGCTCGGCAGGTTTGGGGTTGAACCAGACTGGCCTTAGCCAGTCAGTTTGAACCAAACCGGACCCGGTTCGAGCCAAGCCAGCTCAGAACTCTACTGGTAAAGGTGGATCCAGTGAAGATTCCGCTTTAACAATTAAGATGGGTAGGGGGGCTTCTCTAAAGGTAGATTGGGTGTGAGGGGAGTAAAAAAGTACCTTTAAAGCACCAGCAGCAGTTGTGGCTCACCCCAACCCCTGCCACCCTGAGGCCTGGGCCTGTTCAGGCCTCTGCACAGGTGTGGAAGTCATTAAAATGGACTCTGCACATGCACGGAGGACATTTTAGTGACATCCATGCCAGTACAGAGGCCTGAACTGGGCCCAGGATACTTGGGGGAGGCCATACTCTTGGACTGCCAGGATACTATTGGAATGCCAGGGCAAGCCTCCCTGCTTGGAGTACCATGTGATCCCATTCATCTGCTGGAACATCCTCCTTCTGGTGCTCCATGAACTGACTAAGAGTTTAATAACAGAACTGGAAGGGACCATAGACTATAGAATACATTAGTCTTATATTAGTCCATGTGGCTGTGAACAGCCAGTAAATAGGCTAAATGTAGCTGAGATTACCTCAGTGCCCCCACCCCGACCTGCCGCATAGGTGTAGGTAAAGTAGCCTGGCCCATTGAAACGTCTTTATTGCTGAAGTCAAGTGCAGTTCTCCTATCAGCATTCTGACAATGGAGGGTGGACAGCAGGACACTGTCAACTGTGAAAACTGCAGAAATTCAGAAACGATGGGAAGGAATCACTCTGCTAGGGATGTGTAGAAAACCAGAAAAGCTGGTTTGGCTCGAATCCAAACAGGATTTGAGCCAACCTGACTTGGCCCTAGGGGTTCCCCTGCTGAATGATGTGAGAGTTCAGGTTTCTTACTCTGGATCAGGGAATGCCACATAATGCCATTCCTGTAGCAAATTAGTCAGGCAGAGGTCTTCAAAATTAGCCATTTCACAATGGCTGGGGATGATGGGAGTTGTAGTCTAACAACATCTGGCAACCCAAATATGGGTCAGGGACTCCCCATCTTGATTTAGGCCTCAAAGACCAAGGAAAAGTGTGCATGCATGGACTGGAGGGCAAGTTGGAAGCAAGCACAATTTATGTCATTGCACAATATCATTAAAGATCATGAGGCATGTCTGTTAAGGCATGAGCCTTAGGTTCCAATTTCCTGGCTTTATGGCAATTGAGCCAGATTGAGATAGCTTTAACTCCAGGTCTGAGAGAGACTCCTGCCTGCAACGTTGGAAAAGCTGCTGCCAGTCTGTGTAGACAATACAGATCTAGATGGACCAATGATCTGACACAGTATGGCAGCTTCCTATGTTCCTCATAAATTATAAATGGACTGATGGTCAAAAGCCCTACTGGTCTGGGGACAATTCAGACACAAAATAGACAATTTGGGAAGAGCACCCATGTTCTGGTCTCTTTAAATCCAACTTCATGGAGACTGCTCTATGTGGGAAATCTGTCACATGTAGTAGGTTCCTTCATGAAGCATATACATTTGTCCACATTGTTCCACATTATCAGTCTTCAAAGCAATGAAGTGCATCAGCAAATGTAAATGCAGCAGCCACTTTTACAAATATAGTAAATATATCTACACTACATTACCTTTAACTGGAAGCAAGTGGGCACCATTCCTGACTCATCTCAATAGTCCCCTCTTATGGTCATGCCCAGGGATTCCACATTTTGTAAATTCTAAGAGACTGCAATGGGGAATGTCAGAACCATCTACTGAAAGTGCTAGTTTTGATTCTAAGTATTAATTTTCATACAAATATGTGAATTCTTTACATTAAAGTCAGGAGTTCTCAAACATTTGGATATCACGATCCTCTAAAATAATATATTCAGCTACGTGACCGCCCCCGCCAACCATGTTTAAAGCTACTGGCTGACATCCTAATGATGTTTGGACTAAAAATATGTTGCTGAGGGCCAAGCAACATGTTTCCAATCTAACAGAGTGTTCCCGGAGTGCAGGCAAGCCCAAAAAGTAGTTGTGCTCTTGCACAGCAGTGGAAGAGTACTAGCACTCTGGAAGCAGGGCAGACCAAAGCAGGGGGTTGTGCTTCACTGATGTTAGGAGAACTTTGTTAAGATCTCAGTGATTGATTTGATTAGGTAGAGATAAAGCCCATTTCTCTTCTAAGTGAGGATGAGTTTGTTTGCTCCTACTTAGTTTTTCAAACCTGAGTTTTACCTTGTCACTTCCTGTACCTTTTACAATCCCCCTCCCCCCACCACCATGCTCGCTGTTTCGGAGAGGGCTGGGGAGATCGCCCTGCGTCCTTGGAGCAAGTGAGGGGATAGGAAGCACTCCAAGTGTGGGGCTGGAAGAAAGCAGGACTCCCGTCAGCCACATTCACTCAGAGGGGGGAAGCTGCCTTCCTTTTGCATAAATACATGGAGAGGAAGTCAGCCACACTCTGTCACCACTCCCCCCACCACACACACACACACCAGTAGTATTCAACATAATGCAGCGCTAAGGAGTTCCAACACCTCCCTTTTCATCTGAGGGATGGGAGAAGTGACTGAACTTTCTAGTGCTGTATGAGCTGGATACAATGCCCATTTGGGCACAGGCGCACCACTCATTTAGTATCCAGCTCACGAGGTAAGAAGGGAGGAGATGGAAATCTTTAGCGCTGCACCTGCAGCATGTTGGATACTACTGGTAAGCAGTTGTGAGGGAGGGTCCAGGACTTCATCTCCACGTATTTATGAAAAAGGAAGACAGCTTTCCCCACCCTTCCCTATCTGATGGAGTGTGGCTAATGTGAAGTCCCACTTGCCTCTGCACGATTGTGGCTGACTTTCTCTTTGCTACCCCACCCCACCCCCAGCCCAGCCAGTAAACAAAAAAGGAAGGCATGAAGAAATGAAATATTTAAAGCTTCCCCCACACTGCTCCACCCCATGGCCATGAAAGAAGTGGCAAACAGGAAGTTGCTAGACAGCCCACACCATTTCAAGTTCCCACACTCTCCTTTTCTTTTTGTCTAAACCTGTAGAACTTGCGGGTTCTTGGTGAGAATATATGGTACTCCAAAATTCAGGAAGAGACACCATTGAGAACGTAAATAAAGAGCTGCTCCAATGCATGGGATGGCAGACAGGGGAACAGGAGCTGAAAACCACCTGGCTGCTCCACTGCTCACAAAGCCAAGGGCTTTGGCTACTCAAGTGTCTCTCAAGAGGAAACTGTTGGGGGCACCCCAACATATTAGAGCCAGAGGTACCTGCCCCAAAGTACATGGAATTCAGGCCTGTGTCTGATTTCATTTTATATTAAGAGTTCAATTAAATGCCTGGACTCAGGGTGAACTGACACCCAGATCTCAACTGCTTTGTGAAGGAAGAGGCGATCCAGCATTGTATTGTGAAATGGGTACTCAAGGAAGCACAAAAGCCACGCCAGAACAATCCAAATGCTAAAATGTGACTCACTATCAGATAATCTCTGTGGAAGAGGCCAGAGGCTGATCTCCCCTTTCCTGTTGCAAGAAGTCTATGTTAATCCTTGTCAATGATTGCTCTGCTATACTCAATTGCTCTCTATAGAAATTCAGCATAGGTAAATGCACACAAAAGAAAACACCTATAGACTTTATTCTTACTTTACTAACACTTTAACACATTTTGGGATCAGGCTAGCAAATCTGGGACAAGAGAAGATGCCCATTTGCAGCTCAGAGATGCAGATTTGCTTTGGGCAATGTCCCCCCCCTTCTAAACTTACAGCTTACAGAAGATGGGATTCAGATCTCTCTGGACTGGCTAATATCCTGACTAATTAAAAGACATTATCCAGAAGGTAACAGCATTGTCACCTTTTTGGGGACCCAGAAAAGGGTGAGGAGATTTCAAATAGACTCTATGGGGATCAAAGGAAAATACAACTATAAAGAATGAGGCTTACTGGACAGAGGGCTAGCAATCTTCTGCCTACAAGCAAGACTTGTTAATGAGCAATCCAAGGGTTTGCTGCCCAAGCCGCGGGGCTAGAGGCAGGAACTTTTTCCATAGGAGAAGGGACTGTCTGTCTGTGACTTCTGCTGCACAGTAAGAAGTCAAGACTCCCCAGCCATGATACTCCCTAGCAATCTTGTGCCTACAAGCAAGATCTGCTCATGAGCAATCCAAGAGTTTGCTGCTAAGCCGCGGGGCAACAGGCAGGAACTCTGTCCATGGACAGGAACTCTCTGTGACTTCTGCTGTGCAGTGAGAAGTCAAGACTTCCCCAGCCATGGTGCTCTGACTCTCAGCTGTGCTCTGAGCGAACTGCATGCTTGATCACCACTCTCAAAGCTCCTGTCCCCAGCCAAAAGCCTCTCTCCTTCAGCTGAAAGATCCACCATTCTCAAGCCTCTGATCTGGGTAATATGCCACCCCACAAGCCTTGGATCCCTCCATCCTTTCCCCTTCTTCTCCTTTCCCCTCGTCCCTCTACTAAATTCCTGATCTCCCCAAACCATGCCAGCCCTCAGCCTTCCTTACCTCCAACACTTTTTCCATCTATATCTGAATTGTATTAGGCTCTAGGAAGATTTAATACACACATATGTTAGTTAGGAACACTGGGTGAATATTGGTGCTGGCTAGGGTTGAAATACTGTTAGTAATACTGATAGAATGTTCTGCTTTATGTTCAGTTAGATTGATGTAGTTATTCTTTTATACTCAATAAAGCCCATTGAATCATTTAGGATTGCTTTGATCTCCTTTCTTCCTTGCGTCCAGATCCTACATGGTCACTATATAAAAGAACTTGGTCACTTGGTGACACTATGAGACAGGCCTAATGTTGTATGCTGGCTAATGAGCATATTTAGTATACAAATCAGGCCTGGACCACAACAAAACTCTTCCCTGCCTGGCCAGACAGCCAAAGAAGTACCACTGCTGTGCCTGCTTTTGGTTTTGTGAGCAGTGGAGGAGCCAAGCAGTTGTTGGCTTCTGCCTCCTTCTGCCTTCCATCACCCTGACCATCTCCAGACCTTGGGCATGTTGGTTAAGGCCCCTGACAGCTCCCTCCTGAATTGTTTGTGGTTCCCTTTTAAGTTGTTTTTGGACCCCCCAGAAGGCGGGTCTCAACTTCCAGTTTGAGAACCTCTGAAGTAGATCACAATCCAAGTGCAACAGTGCCTCAAAGTGAAATTTACATTCTATGGGAAGAGATGGTCCTTCCAAGCAGTAGCAACTTCATACGTTCTCATACCTTCTGTCTTGCAGTATTCTTTCCATAAGTCAAAGCAAACATTCAGCCCAGCCATTTCAGCAGTACGTTTCACAGACTTGCTGTGACAATTTTTTAGAAATGTTTCGAGATACTTAATCCCAGAGATCACATTCTCTTTAATTTTTGTTTCAACTGACACTGCAAGGGCACGCCATCGACATTCTTCTTTTTCTTCTTCTTCAGCTTTCTTTCTTTTTTGGTTTTCCTCAATAATTATTTCTGCTTTTTTCTTCTGTGGACAAAAGGAATAACATAAAATCAGTACAATGGTTCTTTCTTTATTTCACCTGCTTGATGCTATATCTGGTAGGATACCAGCTCTCAACTGTGCTTAAGGATCCATGCAATTTTAAGAAATGAGAGAGGAAAACTGGAATCCCTTGAAGGCATCTACTCTTGGATGTAGCCAGTAGGCTGTGACAAATACAAATCTGAATACTCTGTGTGGATCTGGTTGCTCCATCCCAAACAAAGAAATCAAAGAGATAGTGAGAGCCTCAATAATATACAGAGCTCAGTGTGACTGAAAGGACAAAGATGGAGTCTGAGACCTACCTTGAGGAACAGAGTATATTCTGGTGTAATCTGCCTCAACTAATTATTGTGCACTGTGGAAAATAATTAGAAATTCAGGAAATCGTCCTGGAAAAGACAAGTGCCTTAGCCCAATTCAGGCACTATGCTATACGAGTGTATTGATGTCTGTCCACTAGTACACGTTTGTGTGAATGACTGTACCTGTGTTGATTTTAAAAGTTAACCTGGATACAGGCCCTGGTACATATAGAGAGTGTATTTCTGTACCTGCATTCAGCATAACATGTGCATGACTGAACCTGTGTGTAGATCTGTACTTGTATACCCTGTACACTTGTTTGGTATTCATTAATTTAAGAAATTTACACTGCATCTTTCCATTAAAAACATAATGCCCAAGGCAGCTCACAACCATTAAAACACAATTTAAAAAAACCAACTAAAACAACAAAACAGCAGGTAGCACGGTAGATAAGGGATATAATTAGCAGGAGTCAAAATATGGTAGCAACAAATAACAAATTAAACACTTGTCAGGAAAGGAACATTTTGGCTGCCTGAAAAAAGTCAGGAGAGCCAGGGCCTATCAGCTATGGGGATGGGCAAAGGACAAGAACAGATTAAAAGTTCAGTAGGAAGTGTGGAGAATTGGTGCCTCTCATGAGTATAGTTCACCCCTAAAATAAGGCCACTGAGGAAGTATATTTTATATAACTTGGTGGTTTGGAGAAGCAATATTTGAGACAATTTTTTTAAAAAAGTAACAAGACCCTGGAGCTGGATTCTTAATGAATTCTGATGTGAAAATCCTCAACTATCAGCCAGAAAAAATAACACAACTGAAATCAGTTCCATTATCAAAGATGTGGAAGATTGCCAATGAAATATCCATTCAAACATTAAAGGAGCTCTATAAAAGTACAAAGCGAAGATCAAGTTTTCTGCATCTGGACTGTGCCAATTAAGTTGAAAAGTGCTCACATGACTGAATCTGCTTCCATGCATGCATTAAAAACATCCCTTTATATTGAAAAGTAGTCTGTTAGCGACAAGGTGAGACAAGAACTGTTCTCTTTAACAGCCAGTATTCTACTCTGAAGATTTTTTTAATGGAATAATTTACCGTCATGTGAACACTCCACCTGCAATTTAAAGTGGTATAGCCCAGACCATCTGACCACTACTATGAAAACGGGGCACTTTCCAGATTAGATGCTACAACAGTGTCACTACATATCCATTGTGTACTTCCATACTGTTCCTGTGCTGTCATCAAAGTGCCGTTCACATTACCGATGCCTTCCTTCAGGTTTTATCTTTGTGTTACAGTGCTACATCATTTTTTTTTTTAAAAGCTGTATTTTCCTGTTGTAGAAGGTTTGCGCAAGCTAGAAAAGACTGCTCCCCCTCCTGGTGGCTTTGCACAACACCCTTTATTTATGGTTTCAATACAATCCTGACAAGTTGAAGTAAACTGCTTCTGTTGTAGCATGTAATCTGGAAAGCGTCCTGGGCCTTAACTGGGAAAAGACTTGAAGGACCAGTCTGTCTCACGAAGACTCACCTCTGTCTACCTTACTTCCTGATGGCCAAACTACATGTGACATTAAATGCATCAGCATGTAGTTAAAGTCTTATGTTTACTCATGAGGTGCAGTCAAATGGGGGGTACAATTTGGATTGGGACCACAGTATGGCGGCAAGAGCTATTGAACTCTTTACCTCCACGCAGTTTTCTACCAAAAAAATTCAAATGCACTTTACAGCAAACAGCACTTTCAGGGTTAAATAGCCACTTTGGGCACAGAATTTGGAGCTTGAAAACAACATGAAAGTAGAGTTAAACAACCCCTACCACCATACTGTGTCTCAAATCCAAACTGTGGCCCTGCATGGCTGCTACTCATCAGTAAACATCAGCCTGTAACGACATACTGACACATTTAACAATATGTGACCATCAACAGAAAATAAGAGAAAGAAACAGTGCTCTGAAGAAGAAATGGACAGTAAAAGAAAGAAGTCTAAATTGGTATATTTTTATTAAGGAGCACAGTGAAAATTTCTGTATCAGCAAAATAAAAACAAAACAACAACACAAGGCAATCACATGGAAACCATATATACATCTTACATGGATTTTCTTGCTCTTCTTGGGATCAGTATAAGTTTTCTTTGGAGTATCCAACTGAGTAGCAATAGTTTTTGAAGTGATACCTTCTAGTGATTGCCCATAAAATCGTTGAAAAGATTGCAGTTTTTGATAATTTCGGAGGGCCCGTGGGTCTCTGTCCGCTCCTTCAAAACACAAGCACTGCATCATACACACAGAGCTGTAACCCCACCCCTATCCCATTTTAATATTACATTTTCTCTAATCCGCCATTTCAGTGGTCAGAAGCTAAACTTCAGTGAGATACCCAACTGATTTATGGCTCCAAATCAGCAGTTACATGCTCCTTTTAGTCTCCAACTTGCAGTCTATATTTTGTCCCATCTTTCCTTATCATGGTGAAAGGTCATGGCAGCTGCATACATTTCCACTAATCGACCCTCCAAGTGCAGTAAAAAGAGCAGAGCCCTCTACTGTCATGTCACAACTATGCCATGCTAGCTATGTCTAGCTGCGCAAGAGAAGAACTCTAGTACAGGAGTTCCAAACTGTTCTTTCCAGCTGCTGCTGGACTACGACAGGCATCCCCAAACTGCGGCCCTCCAGATGTTGCTGAACTACAACTTCCAGCATACCCAGCCACAAAAAATTGTGTCTAGGGATGCTGGGAGTTGTAGTTCAGCAACATCTGGAGGGCCGCAGTTTGGGGATGACTGGACTACGATCATTCCCAGTCACAATGACCAGTAGCAAGGGATTATGGGTGTTGTAGGCCAACATCTGCAGGAGGACCACAATTTGAGACCTCAGTTAAAGTACCTGGTTGCAGTTCAGTACTCTAAAACTACAGCCTGTAGTATATGTGGGAGGTGGCAGTACCTGGTCCACATCACCAGTTGGGACTTGGGAGCCAAGGAAAGTCAAGGAGATCTTCCTCACTTACCTCAAAGTAGGGGTGTGCACCGGACCGCGGACCTGCGGCTCGGCACTGGGGTGGGGGGGTCCATTAAGGGCGGGGGGGCTTTGCTCACCCCTCCCGCGCTTTGCTGCTTCGGCGCCATAATTACTTTAAAAAATGCGCCGCAGAATCATTTGCCGCTCCGGGGCTCCTTGACTTCAAAATCGGGCGGCAGGATACTTCCCTGCCGCCCCCAAAGCCCCCTCAAGCCATTTGAGCTCTTTAAATCTCGCCCCGGACCGAGTGCTAAAGCGCTTGGGCGGGCGGCGGAGAGACGTCCGTCCGTCCGCCCGCCCCCTTCCCTGCCTTCTGCGAAGTGCGCAGAAGGCTCCCTGCACTTCGCAGAAGGCAGGGAAGGGGGCGGGCGGACGGACGGACATCTCCCCGCCGCCCGCCCGAGCGCTTTAGCACTCGGTCCGGGGCGAGATTTAAAGAGCTCAAATGGCTTGAGGGGGCTTTGGGGGCGGCAGGGAAGTATCCTGCCGCCCGATTTTGAAGTCAAGGAGCCCCGGAGCGGCAAATGATTCTGCGGCGCATTTTTTAAAGTAATTATGGCGCCGAAGCAGCAAAGCGCGGGAGGGGTGAGTAAAGCCCCTCCCACCCTTAATGGACCCCCCCACCCTAACCCTCCCGAACTAAAACCACCCCTTGTCCGGACCGGTTCGGAGGCCAGTAGAATGGCCTCCGAACCGATCCGTGCACACTACTACCTCAAAGTTGTGGACAAGAAGATATGGACTCTGCCAGCCTGCAAAGTCCACGTCCATCAGCACAGACACAATCATAACGACTGTAATAGTTGCTAGGGTGCTTGTAGACTTGCCTAATTACCCCTCTGTAACCCAGAGGCCTCCCTGCTTGTTCCCCTTCACAGCCTGGCTGATGATGAGGGTTTATTAGGATTCCCTCTCCTGGGATCTATGCAACTGCCCTGTGCACAAATGGCAGGATTAGGTCCAATTTTTAAAATCACTTTACTTTACAGGCTTCTTGAAACAAATAATTTTTAAATTTGAAAGTATAAGCTTTCTTCAGTACTGCCTTAAATTATCAGGCTGAAATTGTCACAAAAGAGTAGGTCCTCAAACAGCTCCTTCACTGAAACAAATGGAATAGCCCATACATGAACACTGACGCTCACAAAGGTTTTGACTGAAACATGTTTTAATTACCTTTAAATCCTTCCTTTGTCCTGTCATAATCATCACTGAGGGGTTTTCCTGAATGCCAGTGCAAACGTTCATCAAATTCTTTCTGTTTTATAAGTGACAAGATCACGGGATCATCACTAAGAAACAAAAAGGACATATATATAATACATTATGATGTTTCAATTACTAAAACAATATATATTCTTGAGGTTTTCCCATTACCAAGGCCAGAGTTCAGAAGTCAGTCATTGGGGTTGCTATCACAACCGGGAGGCCGGGGTGGCAAAGGGGAAAGCTTGCTAAACTTACCTTCCCCCAAGACAATGGAGTGCTGCTATTCAGAGCACAAAATGAGCTCCCAAATGAGCAGTGCTACGTCCCTGAAGCACTGAGCAACGGAGGCCTGGACAACACATCCCGGCCCCTGGAAATCCACAATGCACCATGCGAGAGTGTGGTGCATTGTGGGAAACCGCCCCCCCCCCCCAGTGATGGGCGGGCATCTGTCAGTGTTTCAGCACTAGTCAGTGTCCTGATCACACGATTGGCGAAATGTGGTTAAGAGAGCATTCGAGCCCTTAACCTTGTTTATGAGGTAGGCCTGTAGGTGGGTTTGCCAGTGAGGTGCCGCCAGTAGCCATTGGCTCCTGGTGGTTTTTACAGACAGTCAAGCCCAGACTTGTCTGCCTTAGCCCAGACTTGGCTGGTCATGAGAACAGCCTCATCGTGTATTGGATAAATTACAATATACATCAGAATACTGATCCTCAAAATTGTTTATATAGGCAGTTGGAGCAGAATGGCTGGGCATTGTAGTAGAAATGAAATTTACCTCCATGGAAATTAACTCGGCAACAATAATAACTAGTAGAATAGAATTGCATAGAAATTAACTATGCAATAATAATAACTTGTCCAATAACAGCTAACCCCAGCTGATATGAGGCTTTTTCTCAATAGGAACTTTAAGAAAACACTCCAGTTTTTCAGTTAACGGTGTATCTAAATGAATGCACAACAATATTAGTTAATCATATTTGCCTACATGATTGTCTAACACGGGCATCTTGGCAGGCTGTTTCCTCTAACATACAATCTACTGCCTGCTAACTGGTTAAAAAGGCACCTTTCAAAATGGTGATTGTCATATCTAGGAAGGAGAGAACAACTGGCCTTATTCAGCACAGTGTCCTTCCAGTGGTTGTTGCTGATGTCTACTTATGTATCCTTTTAGATAATGATGAGCTCTTTGGGAACAAGCAAACATCTTGTTATTGTTTTGTAGAAAAGCAATACAAACAATCCTCTGTATTCGCGGACGCCAGGGGCGTAGCAAGGTTGGAGTGGACCCAGAGACAAGATTTTAAAATGCCCGCCCCCCTGAAGTTTGGCTCATGAAATAAAGAAATCGTCATTTAATGGTACTAGAGAAAGACATGCTGTTCTGGTAGGTCCAGGTCTTAACAATCACATCAATTTCGGAGGATGAATACAACTGAAGGAAGCCCGGGTGGGTGCGCGGCTGGGGGAATCAGTCATTTGACTTGCCTCTGGCGGGCTCCCCCAAGTAGTGGTGTGCGTGGTTCAGTTCGGGGGCCATAGGGAAAGCCGCCAGACCGGTCCGGAATTCCGGCGGTCCGGAAGGGCGGGGAGTGTCACTTTAAGTGGGTGGTGGTAGTACTTACCCCCCACGCTGCTCTTCCCCCTCCGGCGCTGGTGCATTGAAGAATCTTCTTGGGGCGGCAGAGTTCCTCCCTGCCGCCCCTGCCCCCATCGTTGTCCGTCAGTGCCTTCAATGCAGAAGAGCTGGCGGAGTGCATGTGCCCTTTGCAGTGCGCTCTCGTCTCTGCCGCGGGCGCGCATGCGCCGCGTGACATAGGCAGCGCGCGCCCATGGCGAAAATGAGCGCACGCGCCGCGAAGGGCACATGCGCTCCGCCAGCTCTTCTGCACTGACAGACAACGACGGGGGCAGGGGCGGCAAGGAGGAACTCTGCCGCCCCAAGAAGATTCTTAAATGCACCAGCGCCGGAGGGGGAAGAGTGGCGGGGGGGAATACTACCACCACCCCCTTAAAGTGACACCCCCGCAAGTGCCGGACCACGCTGCGACCGGACCATGCACACCCCTACCCCCAAGGCAGTGTGCCCCCAGACAACTGTCTCCCCTTGCCCTATTATAGTTACGCCCCTGGCGGACGCAACACCTGCCATTTTGTGTATGCATGGTCAGGTAACTGGCACCCAGCTTCAGCATACATGATAAATATTGGCACTCAAAGAGTTAAGATCTAAATATCTGCAGGTTGAGAGTGGGCAGAAATGATCTCCGAAGTAATTTTTGTTATTGTTGAAAAGCAGTACAAGCAAACCTCGCCATTCATGGACACAAGACAGTTATTTCTGCCCACCATTTTGTGACTATTTATTTATTTATTTATTTATTTGATTTGATTTGATTTGATTTGATTTGATTTGATTTGTATACCACCCTTCCAAAATGGCTCAGGGCGGTTTACAATTAAAACAAACCACTAGTACACAGTAAAGAGCTAAAACAAATTAAAAAACAATATAACAATTAACAATTTAAAAACATTTTAAAACAACACTTAAACAATTACAGTGATTAAAATCCCAAAATCAGGTTTTTAATTTTAAAAATAAACCAGATATTAAAACCCCCAAAATTTAGGAAGCTGAGAAAGCTTGGGTGAAAAGATGGGTTTTCAGGTGTTTTTTGAAAATTGCCAGAGATGGGGAGGATCGTATCTCAGCAGGGAGCGCATTCCACAATCTCGGGGCAGTGACTGAGAAGGCCTGTCTCTGTGTAGCCACCAAACGAGTTAGCGGTAACTGGAGACGGACCTCCTCAGATGACCTCAATGGGCGGTGGGGCTTGTAATGAAGAAGATGCTCTCTTAGATACCCAGGGCCTAAGCCGTTTAGGGCTTTGTAAGTTATAACTAGCACTTTGCATTTTGTCTGGGAACCTATTGGCAGCCAGTGTAACTCCATCAGTAAAGGAGCAACATGCTCTCTCCGAGATGGCACAGAGACCAACCTGGCTGCCGCATTCTGAACCAACTGAAGTTTCCAGACTATGTACAAAGGCAGCCCCATGTAGAGCGCATTACAATAGTCAAGTCCGGAGGTTACCAACAAATGTACCACTGTTTTGAGGTCATTGATCTCGAGAAACGGGCGCAGCTGGTGTATCAGCCAAAGCTGATAGAAAGCACCCCTGGCCACCACCTCAACCTGAGAAACCAAGGAGAGGTGCGAGTCCAGAAGTACTCCCAGATTGCAAAACTGTTCCTTTTGGGGACGTGTGACCCCATCTAGAACAGACCGATCAAAATCGTCTCTAGAGTTCTGCCTGCACAATAAGTACCTCCGTCTTATCTGGATTCAGCTTCATTCCCTCATCCAGCCCATTACTGCTTCCAGGCAGGCATTTAGGGAGGATATGCCAGCTCCTGAAGAAGTTGACATGGAGAAGTAGATCTGGGTGTCATCAGTGTACTGGTTACACCCAGCTCCAGATCCCGATGATCTCTCCCAGCGGTTTCACGTAGATGTTAAAAAGCATTGGAGAAAGTGTGGAACCTTGAGAACAGGGGCGTATCTATAGGGGGCAGGGGGGGGCATGCCCCGGGTGCCACTTGAAGGGGGAGTGCAATTTCTTAAAATTAAATAATTAAAAAAAATTGCCACCAAAAACAAAATGGCCACTGAGCATGCTCAAATGGCCTCTGTGAGGCCCTAGGGCATGCCACGCCTAGCAGAGGCCATTTGAGCATGCACAGTGGCCATTTTGTTTTCAGAGGCCATTTTTAAATATATATATATTTTAAAAAATGACCACCGCACATGCTCAAATGGTGCCTGTGAGGCCCTAGGGGACAGTGGGAGGAGGGGGAAACTTTGCAGACCCCCCACAGCCTTTAAGCTGTCCCCCAAAGGGGCTACAGGTAATTTTTTTTTTAAAAAAAATTAATATAATATGTCACTGTACACATATTCAGATTGGCACTATGTACAGAGGGCTTGTGAATACTGAGCTTAAGTTTATGTGCTAAGATTGTATCCATTTGCTCTTACTTTGCTTCTTGTGATAAGTGAGTTAAATGTGATGTCTTAATAATATGGCTATTAATGGTCAGTTGTCTTTGAATCAATGTGAAATCCTTAGTATTAAGGCCCACTGGGAGTTTCTTGCTCTTTCTCTCATTTTTACTGTCTTTCTGAAATACTAGAATATATTCCAAGCAGTGACACAGTTTACTCTGTATATCGTTTAATTATTTTCAGAATATCTGGGAAAAGTCAAATTCTTCATTTATTTTTAAAACTTATGTAATCGTTATGCTACAATGCATAGCAGAGAATTAGACAGGCACTTCTTTTAGTTTTTCCAAGTACAACTCCACATAATATTTGGGGATTTCATGAGCCCCAGCATACTGAAATTTGTCGTTTTCCAGCATTTTAACCTGAGCTATCCAAACAAATTAATGATAGCCCCACAATTTGGATAGTTTTAAAAAATAAATCTGAAGTGGTAGATAGGAGCTTGACCACATGTATGATATTGGTAATTTTTAAAATTTTTAAAATAAAAGTTTTCTGAAATGTGTGTCAGTCAGATGTATGTTGGGGGCGCGGCAGTAGGGATGTGCACGGTCCGGAGAAGTCCGGACCGGCACCGAAGGGGGGCCTTGTTTTTAGGGTGGGGAGGGCTTGCTTAGCCCTCCCGCCTCCTTGCCCCCCCAGCGCCCGTATTGTACAGTATAGGGGCGCTGGAAACCAGCCGCGCCCCCCCCCCCGCCGCGGCGAAATAACCCCTAAAACCAGCCAGCCCTCCCTCCCTCCCAGCTAGCTGTCCGCCCGCCCGCCCACCCACTCACCCAGTCGCTCACCCGGTCGCTGGATAAAAAGCGAGAGGAGCTCCGGCACAGAGCTCCTCTCGCTTGGAAGGCCTCCAGCAGAATGGTGGCTTGCGCGCGCATGCGCGCGCCGCAAACCACGCCGTTCTCCGGAGGCCCGGTCTACCTGCCGGGAAAGGGCCGGGTAGACTGGGCCTCCGATCGCTGGGTAGACCGGGCCTCCGATCGCCTTTTTATCCAGCGACCGGGGTGAGCGACTGGGTGAGTGGGTGGGCGGGCGGGTGGACAGCTAGCTGGGAGGGAGGGAGGGCTGGCTGGTTTTAGGGGTTATTTCGCGGCGGCGGCGGCGGGGGGCGGCTGGTTTCCAGCGCCCCTATACTGTACAATACGGGCGCTGGCGGGGGCAAGGAGGCGGGAGGGCTAAGCAAGCCCTCCCCGCCCTTAAAGACATACCCCCCACCCGGACCCGGACCAGGCAGGGCCGGACCGGTCCGGCAGTTCGGCCATTCTTTGGAATGGCTGCCGGACCGGTTCGGGCACACAACTACGCGGCAGGGGGTGGGGCGCGGCGGGGGGGGGGCAATTTCAGTGCTTGCCCTGGGCGCCGTTTTCCCTAGTTACGCCACTGCTTGAGAGACACCATACTTAAGCTCAGATTTTGAAGAGCAACAGTCTCCAATCAACACCATCTGGAATCTATCAGAGAGGTAGGAGCGCAACCACTGTAAAACAGTGCCTCCCACCCCCAACACCCTCAGACGTTCCAGAAGGATACTATGGTCGATAGTATCGAAAGCCGTAGAGAAGTCCAAAAGGACCAATAGTCACACTTCCTCTGTCCATTCCCAATTGGAGATCATCCATCAGGCCGAGCAAGGCAGTCTCCACCCCATAGCCAGCCCAAAAGCCAGTTTAAAATGGGTCAAGATAATCAGTTTCGTCCAAGACTGTCTGGAGCTGGGAGGCCACCACCCTCTCAATTACGTTGCCCAGCCACGGAAGCTTGGAGACAGGCCTGTAGTTGCTCAACTCTGAGGGATCCAAGGTAGACTTCTCCAGAAGCAGTCTAATAATTGCCTCCTTAAGACAAGGAGGCATCCTGCCCTCCCCTCAGAGAAGCATTTATGATTTCTACCATGATGTTTACAACAATCTCCCTGCTAGATCGAACAAGCCATGTTGGACAAGGGTCAAGAAAACAAGCGGTAGGCCTCACTGATCCAAGCAGCTTGTCCACATCCTCAGGAGTCACAAACTGAAACCGATCCAGTCAAATCACATAAGAGGAGTCGTTGGGCACCTCCAGCTCAGACATCAAATTAATTGTGGAGTCTTCATCTAGGTCAGCCCAAATCCGAGAGATTTTATCTGCGAAAAACTCTTTAAACACATCACAGCAGGTAACTGATGACTCCACATTCTGGTTCAGGGCAGCGGGGGCAGATACTAACCCCCTCCAATGACTAGGAGCCATTTTATGGGTCTTTTAAAAAAAGCTCTGAAAATCATGATATTTTTTTTTTGCATTAAAAAAAAAAAGAGAGAGAGAGATTTTGGCATGGTGGGGGGCATTGCTGGGGTGCCTGAGGCCTGAAGACTACAGGAGCGCACTTTATTTAGCACACTTTTGCCCATTTTTTCAGTGATTTTGGGGCCTCCGGGAAATTAACCCCTGAAATGCCATTGCCCCAAATACTCAGTATTCGTGGTTTGGGTATCCCCAGCACTAGCTGGGAACAGAAACCCCACGAATACTGAAGTTTCCCTGTATATAATGGTCCTCCAAGGAGGCATAGTTCCCTGAAGTACACACTCTATACATAGGAGGCCCAATTATTTTTAAGATGAAAGATATGAGACATTCTAAAGATGTTTTTCAAAAGTCCATGCAGTACAGAACAGTGGGATTTTTTTAAAATAAAGTATGAATATGGATAGTAGAGAACTGTATCCTTACATACGTAAACCACTTTGAGAATGTTTTTGTAGACAATTGGCATGTACTAAATAATAAGCTTAGTTCACTGAAAAAGTCATTTTTCTAATAAACTCTCTTTCTAGACCATGAACCTACATTGTTTTTGCTTATCTATGCTTATCTTATTTCTTGTCTTTGTTTATCTATGACTCTGTGTGTCTTTTTCCATGAAGGCTGAACACTAAGATATTTGGGTTAAGCCCTGTATCTCCCACCATCTACAATATGAAGGTTGGCAACCTAAAAGTACATGCAACTTTCTCTGCATTAATGGTTGTTGCTGTCATATAACAGTGTTATAACCATGGTGAGAGGATGGTTTTATTTAAGTGCCAAAAGAGAGGAATAAATTTGTAACATTCCTAGTCCTGTTTTTGTCCTGTAGACCAGAGATTCTCATCCTTACTTTCATTATTCCCAGCCACAATTACCTTCAGCTGTCTTTTTAAAACAGCAAGAGAAGGTGATGTTTAAGCTTAAAATGATATCATCCACATATTTTTACACTTGATGCGAAGTCATACAGTACACTCATAATCCATGCTTCTGATATCAGAAGCATAATCCATGCTTCTGATATTAAAAAATCTAATTCACACAATGATCTGATCCTATATGTACTCTCATAAATCAAAGACAATAAAAGAATACATACCCTTTTAAAAATGGCAGACCAGTTAAAATATCCCCCGCAAATTCATCCACTATGGTATTAATAACTGGTATAAGTCCTAGATTGGGAAATACCATCTTTGATGCATTGCCTTTATAAAGAAAGAAAGAAAGATATGGCTATAGCAACTATTTAAAGATTTCAATGTCAAACAAGATGTCAATGCTAAATAGATACCATTTTTGCAATATTTACAGGTGTTGATAACATATGGCTGAATATCCTCTATAATAAAGAGGTTGAGTGTGCGCCTGTGTCCCTGCCCGTGTCTTTCTCGGCCGTTCTGGGCATGCGCAGAGCGCATGCCCAGAAGGTCCGAGAAAGATACGGCCGCAGGGACACGGCAGCCATGTTGTTTCCAGGCCAGACGGAGGAGAAGCGGGAGGGGAGAAGCGGCAGCGACGGAAGGAGCCCTGCCATTAAAAAGAACATCGGGACTGAGAGGAGGAGAAGAGGGGAACGGGGAGGGAAGATACAGCAGCGGCGGAAGGAGCCCTGCCTTTAAAAAGGACATCGGGACCGGGAGGAGGAGAACTGAGGACCGGGGAGGGCAGAGGCGGCAGCGGCAAAGGAGAACAAGCGGGAACCGGGGAGAATGAAGGAGAACAAGCGGGAAGGATAACAAACGAAAAAACGAAGGAGAACAAGCGGGAACCGGGGAGGGCAGAGGCAGCAGTGGAGAGGGAGAACAAGCGGGAACCGGGGAGAACGAAGGAGAACAAGCAGGAAGGAGAGCAAGCGGGAAAACGAAAGAGAACAAGCGGGAGGTGCCGGTTGTAATGGCCGAACGCGCGACACATCTCGCGGCATAATCAGCCCCCTCCGCCACTGATGGAGCCCCCCGACATGTCGTCCTCTGGGGCGTCCGTTTCAGAGTCGTCTCCCCAAGGGCAAGAGGGAGTGGGGCAGGGGGAGGGGCAAGGGCAAGAGGGAGTGGGGCGGGGGAGGGGCAAGGGCAAGAGGGAGTGGGCCAGGAGGGAGGGGAAGGGCGAGGGAGTGGGGGAGGGGGGAGGGCAAGAGGGAGTGGGGCAGGGAGGAGGGCAAGAGGGAGTGGGGCAGGGCGGAAGGGGAAGGGGAAGGGCAAGAGGGAGTGGGGGAGGGGCAAGAGGGAGTGGGCGAGGGGAGGGGCAAGTGGGAGTGGGCGAGGGGGAAGGGCAAGTGGGAGTGGGCGAGGGGGAAGGGGCAAGAGGGACTGGGACAGGAGGGTGAGAGGGAGGGGAGGGTGAGAGAGAGGGGTGGGAGGGGGTGGGAGGGCAAGAGATTGGGGTGGGAGGGAGGGGAAGAGAGGCAAGAGTGTGGGGCCAGAGGAGGCGGTGGGCCCAGCTGGGTGGAGGAGAGGGGAAAAACGTAACCCAACTAGCGCCCGTTAATTTAACGGGCTTAAAATCACTAGTGCAATATAAAGTATGACTTGCATATTGTAGCGTGTGTGTGTGTGTGTGTGTGTAACTTTGACGTTACCACACCAGAAACATTGCAAGACAAAAAAATAACAAAGCATAAATATAGCATACCATAAGAAAACAAAAACAAATCTTGTAAAAGTAAGACACTTCCCTTAAAAATAATCCCCAAAGATTTGTCAGAATAAAAAACATCCAACACCATTTTCTATATATCTGCACATTTTGGATTTATGGATTTCAGTAGAACTAAAGACAAAATTACACACTAGTCCGATTCAGATATTTGTCATACAGGGTGTACGGATGTCTGTACACTCATACATGTGTTTGTGTGAATGATTGCACCTGTTTACAGATCTGCACCTGTGTACACTATACACCTGTTGGAAACTTTTGTTGAAAAGCGGTATATTTATTATTTATTTATTTAACATATTCTTATACCACCCAAAACTTATGTCTCTGAGTGGTTTACAAAAATATAGAAACAGAAAAAGTATTAAAATGTTAGTTAAAACAAAAAAATAAAAGTTTAAAATATTACACAATTTAAAAATTTTTAAAGAATATTTTAAAACAGCATTAAAACTATTAAAACAATATTAATTAAAAGCCTGGGTGAACACATGCATCTTTAAAGACTTTTTTAAAAGCTGTCAGAGATGGGGAGGCTCTTATTTCACTAAGGAGCACATTCTAAAGCCTCGGGGCAGCAGCAGAGAAGGCCCATCCCCGAGTAGCCACCAGATGAGCCGGTGGCAAATGCAGACAGACCTCTCCTGATGATCTCAATGGGCAGTGGGGTTCATGATGAAAAAGACATTTTCTTAAATACCCAGGGTCCAAGCCATTTAGGGCTTTATAGGTTATAACCAACACCTTGTATTTTGCTCGGAAACCTATAGGCAGCCAGTGTAACTCCTTCAATACAAGAGTAATATGGTCTCTCCGAGATGATCCAGAGACCAACCTGGCTGCCGCATTCTGGACCAACTGCAGTTTCTGGACTACATACAAGGGCAGCACCACATAGAGCAAATTGCAGTAATCGAGTCTGGAGGTTACCAGCAGATGTACTACTGTTTTAAGGTTGTTCATCTCAAGAAACGGGTGAAGCTGGTATTTCAGCCGAAGCTGACAGAAGGCACTTCCAGCCACTGCCTCAACCTGGGATACCAGTGAGAGGCTTGGATCCAGAAGCACCCCTAGACTCCATACCTGTTCCTTCTTTGGAAGTGTGACCCCATCCAGAACAGGCACATCAAAATTGTCTCTTGATTTTTGACCCCACACAATGAGTACAGGGAGGGAGGTTATGCGCTCTCCTGATGATGCTGACATGGAGAAATAGATTTGGGTGTCATCAGCATACTGATAATACCCTGCACCAAATCTCCTGATGATCTATCCCAGCAGTTTCATGTAGATCAGTGTTTCTCAACCACCGGTCCAAAAAGCGTTGGGTACCAGTCCATAAGGCATAACTAATAAAAACCACACACACCCCCAAAAAATATGGGGGCTGGCGGGAGCCACTGGGAGCTCTCCAGAGAGCGTTTCCAGGCAGCCCTCGCAGCTGGATAATATTCATTTCACTTCCTCGAAATGAACATCCAGCAGCAAGGGCTGCCTGGAAATGAGCTCCAGAGAGCTGCCCGAAATTGTTTTATGGGGGCTGCCTGGGGGTGGGGGCAAGGGGGGCCACCCGCTTACTAACTACTGGTCCAGGAAACTGTGCATAAATAATGTACTGGTCCATGACTTCAAAAACATTGAGAAGCACTGGTGTAGATGTTAAACAACACTGGAGACAATATGGAGCCCTGAGGCACACCATACAAAAGTTCTGATTTTGAAGAACAGCAGTCTCCAAGGGACACCATCTGGAACCTGCCCGAGAGGTAGGAGCAGAACCACTGCAAAGCGGTGCCTCCCACCCCCAACACCCTCAGACACTCCAGAAGGATAATATGGTCGATAGTATCGAAAGCTGTAGATAAGTCCAAAAGGACCAACAGTCACACTTCCTCTGTCCATTCCCAATTGGAGATCATCCATCAGGCCGAGCAAGGCAGTCTCCACCCCATAGCCAGCCCAAGAGCCAGTTTAAAATGGGTCAAGATAATCAGTTTCGTCCAAGACTGTCTGGAGCTGGGAGGCCACCACCCTCTCAATTACGTTGCCCAGCCACGGAAGCTTGGAGACAGGCCTGTAGTTGCTCAACTCTGAGGGATCCAAGGTAGACTTCTCCAGAAGCAGTCTAATAATTGTCTCCTTAAGACAAGGAGGCATCCTATCTTCCCTCAGAGACGCATTTATAATCTCTACCAGGCCTTCTACAACAACCCTGTTAGATAGTATAAGCCATGTCGGGCAAGGGTCAAGAGAACAGTAGGGGTGTGCATGGAACCGCCAAACTGCGGTCCGGCACTGGGGTGGGGTGTAGCTTTAAGCATGGTGCGACGGTTTACTTACCCCTCCCACCGCTTTCCCGCTCTGGCGCCGTAACTGTAGGAGTAATTGGGGCAGCAGGATACCTCCCTGCCGCCCCTTCCCCGCTGTCACTGTAAAAAACTTTCAGGAGTCCTTTGCACACGCACACTTCAGTGCGTGCACGCAAAGGACTCCTGGGAGTTTTTTTTACAGAGACAGCGGGTAAGGGGCGGCAGGGAGGTATCCTGCCGCCCCAATTACTCCTACAATTACAGCGCCAGAGCGGGAAAGCGGCGGGACGGGTAAGTAAACCCTCCCGCAGCTCTTAAAGCTACCCCCCCACCCAAACCGGACCGCCCAGGTCCGGACCGCTCCGGAGGCCTTTACAATGGCCTCTGGACTGGTCCGGGCCCATCCCTAGAGAACAGATGGTAGGCCACACCATTCCAATCCGTTTTTCCACATCCTCTGGAGTCACAAACTGAAACTGATCCAACCTAATCACACAGGAGGGGTTGCTGGACACCTCCACATCAGACACTGAAGTAATTGTGGAGACAGAGTCTAAGTCGGCCCAAATACAAGATATTTTTTCCACTAAGAACTCATTAAACACATTACAGCAGGTAATTGATGGTTCCAGATTCTGATTCAAGGGATGAGGGGCATATGCTAGCCCTCTCACAACCCTAAACAACTCTGCTGGACGTGAACTTGAGGATGAAATATGGGCAGAAAAGAATCGCTTCTTTGCTGCATGTATTGCCTGAGCATAGGTCTTCAAATGAGCTCTATGTCGCAATCTGTCAGATTCAAGATGGGTCTTTTTCCACTTGCGCTCCAGTCATCTATCTCACTGCTTCAGCCCCCACAGTTCTTCCATATACCAAGGGACCTGTTTTGAAGTGGGTTGGAGAGGACACTTAGGAGCAATCATGTCTACTGCCCCAGTGAGTTTGCTGTTCCAATTCTCTAAGAGGGCATCAATAGGATCACCGGCAGAGCCAATACTAAATCCCTCCAATGCTTCTTGAAATCCTATTGGATCCAATAACCTTCTTGGGTAGACCATCCTAATAGGTCCTTCTCTCCTGCGAAGGTGGGAAGTGATTGTGAGTTCAACCTTAACCAGATGGTGTTCCATCCATGACAATGGGTAAATCACAGGATTCCCCACCCACGGAACACCACCCTGATCAGAGTGAAAGACCATATCAAGCATGTGACCTGCAATGTGCAAAGGTCCTGAGACCACTTGAGATAGGCCCATAGTTGTCATGGCCACTATGAACTCCTGAGCTGCCCTGGACAAATTGGTCCAAAAATGAACATTGATGTCCCCTATCATCACAAGCCTGGGGACTCCAACACCAAGTCCGAGACTAAGTCCGTCACCTCTGTTAGGGACTTGTTGAGCAGCGGGGCAATCAGTACACTAACAGAAGTCCCAGTCTATCTCTGGTCCCCAAACTTAAGTACACACATTCCATATGGTCCGACACTTTAACAGGGATCCTGGTATGGGAAAGGTTATTCTTAGAGGCCACAGCCACTCCACCTCCCTGCCCACGGTCCCTCACCCCCTCTTCAACAGAGTACTCTGGAAGGAGAAGCTGGGACCACTTTGGGCCCCCAGCCAAGTCGCTGTAATACATATCAGGTCGACTCCTTCATTCAGTATCAAATCATGGATGGTTTCTGATTTGTTCTGGACCAACTTGGCATTACAAAGGAGCAAGTATAATAATTTGTTGTTGTTGTTGTACAAATGTTGATCATAACGTGTGAATGGGCCTTATATGTTAATTGCTTCATTAGAATTAAGTTTTCATTACTAAATATAACTGTGGAGGAGGGAAAGTGATCTGAATCAGGTTGGATGTGGGGAGAGCTTTAACCCTTCTTCTGCAAAACTTCAGCTGCTATCTGCCCCAGGAGGAACTCTCTCATTAGCATCAATGGGAGCTTCATTCCAGGACAAATAGCAGCTTTAAAACCATGCCTGGGACCATTGCTCCCGATAAATTAAAAAAAATTAAAAAAAAGCACACCTGAGAAAAGGTCCCTAGCCCAGTTGCTTCTAGTTTTTTTACTTGCAGTAAGTTTTTTTTTTTTTTTACACATGGATAAATTAAAAATATGAACCCTTCCCCTGCCTGTCATCTGAAGTTATATACATGCTGCCACCTGAAGATTCTCCCACCTAGTGCTGCTGCCTAGTAGACCAGGACAGTGACTGCTAGTCTGGGGTGCATTACTTGTGAACAATTGTTCAGGCTGTATAGAAAGCTGGAAACAGCCAATTTTAAGGACAGAAGGACTGATTTCCTGAATCAGATCAAGATCTACCCAGTCGTACCATTCTGTTCTAAATCTCAAGAATGACTACACTAGGAATATGCAGAACATTCTGCAGCTGGAATGTTCTGAATAGAAACAGGCGATTTTGAGTGTTCCGAGCTTGGCACAGAATGCCATTGAATTGAAGGGCCTGTTGCGAGCTCAGCAACAACCTTGTTCCGAGTTGGAATGTTCAGAGTGTTTCAAGCATCATTTTGGAATCCAAAATGGCGCTCTTCTGGCCTCCGTGCACACATGGCAGCCATTTGCATGGTCAGCAACACCATGGAAATGGCTGCCAAATGTGCCCAGAACGGAGCCATTTTCCCCCAAAATTAGCGCTTGGAACATTCTGACTCACGACAGGGTCATTTTGTCTGAACAACCAGCTCGACTAGTTGTTCCAATGGAACGTTCAGGGGATTTTTCATTCCATTCCAAGTTTGGAACAGAACACAAAATCCATTTTGTTCACATTCCTAGACTACAAAGACCACTTTTGGTGCTAATAAGCAGGCCATATACTGATGGCTGTACCCTGGTACCTGGTACTAAGAGCATTTTGCCTCTGAACTGAGTGGTTTCATGAAGCAATAATGGATAATAGCTGTTAGAAGATCCGTACTCAGTGGCTAGGGCTTTAAAAACAGGCAACTTGTTCCACGTGCCCAATGGGGCTTGAGTTTGTGTTTTTCAAACAATAGCCATTCATGTCTTATGCCAAAACACTTTTGAAACAAAGGGGCTTGCTAGTTGCAATCACCACATCAGCTCTGTGTAACTTTCATTAACTATTTTGCATTTACTGCCAATCAGCTTTGCCAGATGACACCAAATCCAAGTATAATGACAGAGATAAATGTTTCGGAGTTGTAGCCCAACAATAGCTGTAGACTCAAGATTGCCTACCCCTGTTCTAGGCTGAAGGCTATTTAACCTACAGGTCTTGAAAAGCAGACAGATTTCTACTGTGAAACATTTGTTTACTGAAAAGAAAGGGATACTTTTCTTGTAAATAGAATGTATACATATACATACATATATTATTCATATACTTAACAACATTTAATAGGATTTAAAGCTCTCTTTTAAAGTACATTAAGACAACATTCAATAAAATGCGATGTTCAGACCTTTTAGGTTCAACATATCTTTATATGTCATGAGTTGACAAGTTGCTCAGGAGATCATACATATAGATTCATGTTTGCAAATATAAATATTTGATGATAACCTTTTTCTGTAGGGGATTTCCGGATGACGAGATTTGCAATGCGTAAAGCGTTGCAAAGTGTGATGAAACAGTGCAACGGTTTAAAACCGAGAATAAAGCGTTCTTCAATACTTAGTTGTAGGCTGGTGGCCATTCATATTTTACGTCCATTGCAACATGTTTTCAATGGAGGACTGTTCATATTCACCTCAAAATGCATTTATCTGCCCCTCCTCCTGCTCCATATGGGCCAATAGAGTTGCGGGGTGTGTGAGTACATGACTTTTTTTTGTAACTTCTCGACTGCCATGCGCAAATCCGCAAGCATGGGGAACTGCCATTCCAAATAAAAAATCTAACTTTCTAGTGCATCATTCCAGTTTTGTGCAAGCAATAACCAGGGGAAAATTTAGAAAAGAAAGAGTGGGGTACGTGAGGAGTGACAAAACAAGGGAACTGCTTATTGTGGGGAGGGAGAGAATCCTGTGGCAACCCAAGAAGGGGGAAAGACAGGATCTGGCACGCCTCCAGAGGAATAAATAAATAAATAGTAGGGAGGAGGCAGAGGGGAGGCGAGCGCTCCTCCAGTGAGGGCTGTGGAATTGCATAGAAATAAATGAATCATGATTCAGTTCAATGGGCTTCCTTTTAAGTAAGTGACTGTTCTCTCTCCCTGTCCTTTGCCTTGTAGTAAGCAAGTGGGATTGCACAGAAGTAAATGTTTTAGTTCAATGGGCTTCCTCTTCAGTAAAAGTGCACAAGAAAGGGTTGGATTCAGAAATCTGCTCAGCTGCATTAGTATGAGTCTCTGGCCAAAGTAGCAAATTAAAAGGGGAATGCACAAAAGAGCATCTGTGCCCATAGTTCTACCTGTCTTTCCTTCCCATCTTCTTTCCCCCCCTCCCTTCAGTCCCAGTCCATTCTCCCACCCACCCCCCCAGCTTCAGCCCCAGTTCGTTCTTCCCATCCCAGTCCACTTTCCCTTGCTGGCTGGCCTCGCCAGCACTTTCCTTCCCTGCCCACCGGCCTGCCCGGCACTTTCCTTAACCGCCCGCTGGTGGCGCTTTCCCTCCCCACCTGCCAGCAGCGCTCTCCCTCACCGGCTGGCCTGGCTGGTGCTTTCTTTCCCTGCCCGCTGGCTGGCCTGGTTGGCACTTTCCTTCCCTGTTCGGTGGCTGGCCAGCCTGGCAGGCGCTTTCCCTCCCCACCGGCCTGCCAGCAGCGCTTTTCTTCTCCACCCGCTGGGGGTCCTTTCCCTCACTGGCCAGCCTAGCCAGTGCTATCCCTCCCCGCCTGCCCACCACTGCTGCCGCCACCATTTTCTTGCCCCATTCTGTCGCTATCAAGGCAGCTGCTCGCAAACTCTCACAAGAGTCTGCCACACATGGGATTAGCAACGGGTATGACTTGGAGAAATATATATATAGAAATATATATAAAGATCTGTGGGGAGGAAAGGAGGGAAAAGCCAAGATTTCTCCCAGCATGTTTCTCTTTCAGCGAGGGGGCGGAGAAAGCAAGCACAGGAGGTGGGGAGAACTGTCCACACTGCAACATACTGCAACACATAAACTCATTTGTATGCCTCCCTACCACAGAAAAATACAGCTACTTTCCTGCAACGCTATTAGTGTTTGAAGTGAAGGACTCTGAGCTGTCTCATGTCTCAGTGACAGAGGGGGACAGATTAGTGAGTCAGAGGGGTCAAGACATTGGTCATCCCTTCTCTACTATCCCTTTGATATGCAGATTGCTACTCTCAGGGACTTCCTGCCTGCCTGCCTCTTCCTCTTCCCCTTTCTTCTCCCTTGCAACACATATGATCCTCTCTCCCTCCACCATGTGTGCAGAGTTGCAGAAACCATCCCTCTGCATCCAGCTAGCTAGCTAGATTAGAGATCCTATCTCTCCACTTTCCTATCTAGAATGGAGTTCTCCAATAAAGACACCTTATATTGATTTGAAACTATGAACTGGCTCCAAGTTTCTTTTACTCTCAGCATACATGCATGCCTAGGCAGACTCCACTGTGTTGTGCCTCTGCACACTCTGCTGTAATAGAAGGGTATCTCTTACCAGAGAGAATTCCCAACCATTAACACATTATAGGGTCATAACATATCATTAAAATTAGAAACAAGGCACCAGAAATATGGATGGCACCCTGCTGACAGCACAGAGAGCGCAATGTCAAAACACTGGCAATATGGAAGGGCACTTATGGGATATGTAGCATTGTGTAATCTGTTAAACGCTCAGGTCAGTTCATTAGAAAACCATTTAAACTATTGCATGACTATATAAAGTTCTATCATCAATATCAATATATAAACATTTCACAGTACACACACACGCGAAATAATTGCAACTCTATTCTACCAATCTGATAATGTAGCTCCAAAAGATGTTACCTTCACTAGGTGAACATTTCTCCTCAAGAAAATGGCTAGGAGTTGTTCTCAGAGGAAAAGATGATCCAATATTACATGTCCCAGAGTCTCCTGTGATATGCTTCCACAAAAATTCATAGTCTCTACTAATCTTTTCTCCTATATCCAAATCAAACCCTAAGAAAATCATAGTAAAAATAATATTTGATGTTAATTTTTATTTTAAAAAATTACAGAATTTCACAACTAATAATAAACAACCTGTTCTGTAAGGGTCAGATTTGCATTAGGACCAAAATCTAACATAGACTAAAACCAGATATTTGGCAGAGACCCTGGTCTGGGAACTGATGTCATTACTGAAGTTCCCAGGCCCAAGTTTTCCACCAATTCTATATGGAACTCAAAGTAGCATTTCAACACTTTTAAACAGCAACCCATTCCAAGTGAAGGCAAGAAACTAGCAATTTTTACCCACCCCCTTGCCTCGTGTAACTTGCCCTTTTAGCCTATGTTTCACAAGGAAAGTAAGCTTAAACCCAACATTCTGTTTGTGTGTATATCTGTGTGTGTGTCCCCACTATGAACTTCGCAATGCCTGGGCCAATATAAACCAAATTGAGCAGAGTTGTAGGGACACATAGGGACACTTCAACAGCATAGTTTGTGATGATGTCATCCATCCAAATTCAAGATGGCAGACACATGAACATTTGAGGCATAAGTGGGTTATTGTGAACCACCTAACTGATTTGAACCAAATTTGCGACAGATGTAGGGAAACATAGGAATAGATCAAGGACCTAGTTTATAATGTCATCCACCCTGATTCAAGATGGAGGACGTGTGAACAATTGAGGCACAAGTGGTCTAACTTGTGGACTGTCTAATCAATTTGAACCAAAATTGGGACAGTTGTAATGAGTGACACGTAGGGACATGGTTTGTGATGATATCATCCACCCTAATTCAATTTTTATTTATTTATTTGATTTCTATACCGCCCTTCCAAAAATGGCGGATGTGTGAACGTTTAAGGCTGAAGTGGGCTAACTTGTGAGGATGGAGATTATCAATTAATATTATAGTTCAAACAGATTAGTTATTACCAGAACAACTTATACTTTTTAAAGACCACTTAGCTGGCTGAGAATGCAGTCATTCCCAACAGAAGGAGAGAATATATTATAATATCAAAAATCCTTTGGTTTAAGATGAAAGTTAAGGTGCTTCCAATTTTCACCCATGCTCTAAAAGGTGTAGATATTGCAAGTTAAAGTGTTACCCCAAAGCAGTAAAGACTTCATATTTTCTTATTTATGTTGGCTTTTCCAATTAGGCTCCATGCACCCACAATGTGCCTTGGTCTTTCAGCTCTATATTGGGCTGTGGAGGAATGCATCTGCACAGAAATTCACTCAGGTGTCACTTTTCCAAAGCACTACATGTGATTAATTTCTGCCTGATTCGTTCCTCAACAAAGAAGTGTTTTTCCTAAATGCCACCTACTATAGTAAATGTCCAGGCAGAAATTAATCTCAAGGTCGTGCCTCCCTGACGATTTATATAGGCTTTCGTTTTCGGTCTGGATTGTCACCGAGCAACCGCAATTATGGGCAAGAAGCCCTTGAGGGCATGGAATATGGCCAGCAGTTTTAGGTAATAGATGTGCCGACCTCTCTCTGTCAGCATCCAATGGCCGCTTAGGTGAAATTTGTTCAAATGAGCACCCCAACCCTGCTCCAACGCTTCGGTTGTAATCACCCAGTGCAGCTGAGGGACCTGGAAGGGGGCACCAAGACCCAAATGACGAATCTCAACCCAACATGCACAGCTTCCTGTACCCTTTGAGGAGGCATGCATTCCAATTGAACCAAGTCCTGAAGGGGGTCGAACACATCCAGGAACCGCCACAGAATGATGTGCATCCGAAGGCGCACATGTGGGAGCATGTACGTGGTGGCAGCCTTATGTCCTAACAGGCAATGCACTGAGTGCATGGTTTGCAGCCCTCCAGCTAGGAAAACGGAGGCCAGCTGTATCAGCATCTCTACGGGGGCTTCTGGGAGGAAGACCTTCTCCAGGCCAGAGTCGAAGATCAGCCCTATAGACTGTATCCTGCGGACAGGATCCAGCTGGGACTTATCAAAATTGATCTGTAAGCCCAGACTCTGCACAGTATCTATGACCTTGTCCAGGGCATCTTGGCTGGAACTCGCCAGGATTAGTCAATTGTCCAGAAAAGGTAGGATCTGTATTCCTTGCTCCTGCATAAATGCCACTACCGGAGCCAGGCATTTTCTAAAAACCTTTGGGGCCGTCGTGAGACCAAACAGCAAGGCCTTGAATTGATAAGGGATTCTCCCTATCTGAAAGCGCAAGAAACAGCAATGCTGAGGGCGTATTGAGATTTGGTAGTACGCATCTCTCAGGTTGCCATGGCTCAGACCTCTGACTCAGAAGAGTCAGAGGAGGAACGGGAGGACTCAGTTGGGAGTGTGGGCTCAGAGGCACAGCAACAGGATTTGGCAGGGAGAACAGACTGGAGCTGAGAAATCGGGACAGCTGCCAGACATGAGAGCTGAGGAGGCTGATCAGGAGGAGGTGGGAATTTCGCCTGTCTTGAGAAGACGTCTCAAGAGGAAGGATCAGTGGGAGACACGCAGGCGCAGGATATCACAGGAGAGGAAGTAGAAGTGCTGACTCAGGAAAGCCTGATTGGCTGCCGGTTATCTTAAGCCCTATATTAAGCAGTCTGTTAGTTGCACAGATTGCTGCTAGCAACTTTCGCTTAATGCAGACCGTGTTCCTATTTAGAATTCCTCAACCTTTCGAGGACCAGTTTGCCCTTGTTCTATTCTTTCCTGCTCTGTTGTTTTTTGTTCCGTTAATTCCTTGCTCTGGTGTCCTTTGTTCTATTCATTCCTTGCTCTGTTTTCTTTTCAGTTATTACTCCATTATCATAGAGGGGGGTACCTAGATTAGTTCAGGGGAATTTATTCGTTTACTACTATTTTTCTTTGTGAGTCTTTCCTTTTCCTTAATGCAGCTTCGCTGCTACTTTCTGTTTAACTCACAGGGGGAGAGCTGAATGGGTTGTAAATCCTGTTGGGTTAGCCAAGCTAACAGATTTACGACACAGGTCCAGGGAGACCATCCACATGTTCTTTTCTAAGAGGACCAGAATAGTTGGTACCGACAACATTCGTAAACACCTGTACACAAAGTGTTTGTTCAGGGCTCTGAGGTCCAGTATAGGATGCTGACCACCGTCTGGTTTCAGAATGATACAGTACCTGGAATGAAAACCAGGGCTCTCGCCATTCTATGTGACCCTTTCTATCGCATCTTTCAAGAGGAAACTGGAGACTTCCTTGTCCAACTCCAGAGTCGACGGAGTAGTCATGACCCCGGACACAGGTGGCATCCTGTAGAACTCGAGAGTGTAGCCCATACGTATGACCGTGAGGACCCACTGATCTGCAATCACCTTGTCCCAATTTGCCGCAAAGGGAGCCAGGTGAGTCCGAAAGGGGAAAGAGTCATTGCTTCTTTTGAAAAGTATGCGGACGCTGTTTCTGAAAAGCCGATTTACTAGGTTGGAACCCAGACTTATATCGAGGCTGGAACTTGAAGTGAAAGGAATGCTCCAATGAAGACTGCTGCTGCAGAGGGGCTTTCGGATGTTGATAAGGGAGCCACCTGGATGGCCTCTGCGGCTTAGGGGCAGAGGAAGAGTAGGACATCGATTTTGCTATACTCCTCAGCTTCTGCACCTTCTGTAGCGTGTCATCTGTTTGCTCCGCAAAGAGGCTAGAACCCTCGAAGGGAAGATCTTCAATCCTAGTGCAGGCCTCATAGGTCAGACCAGACGAATGCAGCCAGGCATGCCTCCTGAGAGCCACGGCCATGGCCATCACTTTAGTTGCACACTCCACAGAGTGTCTAGCCGAGTAGATCTCTTGTTTCGCCATCTGCACTGCCTCACGGAGGAAGGCTTTAGCCAGATCATGTTTGTCCTGTGGCAGGAGATCCAAAAAAGGAGGCTACTTTCTCCCACAAAAAGTAGTTGTACCTGGCATTATAGGCCTGGTAATTGGCCACCAGCAAGTGGAGAGCCGAAGCCAAGTAGAGCCTCCTCCCAAACTTCCTGCCCTCCTTATCACAGGGTGCAGATTAGACTTCTGCAGGGATAACTCCACCACAATGGAGTTAGGGGTGGAATGGTTCTTTAAGAAAGTTGTATCATCCTGCATCTGTACCCTGTAGAAGTTCAAACTTTTTTAGATTGTGAGCTCTTTGGGGTCAGGGATCCATCTTATTTATTTATTATTTCTCTGTGTAAACTGCCCTGAGCCATTTTTGGAAGGGTGGTATAGAAATCAAATGAATGAATGAATGAATGAATGCCTGTTGGGTTGGGAAAGTGTTGCAGGCTTTTTCCAGTGCCCTCACATGACTCCCAACAGGGAAGTGTTAAGGGGCAGAGAGACCAGTACCTTAGCCTCCACATCAAAAAGGCTAAATAAGGGTCCATTTCTCTTCCTGCTGTGTACCAAGGCTCACACCTAGGGCAGAGACCATGTGGGCCACATAGGCCGAGTATTGCTTAAGGTCCTCTGATGGAGATACTGACTTAGAGTCTGATTGATTGTCCATAGGGGCAGACCCCAGGGATCTTAGTATTCGAGCCCGGATAGCCAGGTTCGCTCTCACTGTCCAACTCGGGAGGTGCCAAAGAGTCCTAGGCCGGAGGACTTGTCAGGTGAATAAGGTTCATCTTCGGAAGTAGTGTATTCCCACTCTTCGGTTGCTACCAACAGTTCCCGACCCTCATGGGTGCGGTCAGGGGTCAGGCTAGGAGACACCTCAGCTGCCTGGGAGATAGGCCGGCGTGGAACTGAAGAACTCGGTATCAGAGGAGCCAGTTTCATGGCCAGGTGACCATGAGATGCCTGGTACACTGCCGCGCCATGTCCCAAAGCCAACTTTGGTTTCCTAGCCAGCAGGGCCTCTGAAGAAGGGACTCGTGTAGGCTTCTTCTTTTTAGGAATAGGCAAGAGGTGTTGACCTGACGGCAGATGCAGAACCAAACTCGGCTTCTTCTTCTTCTTCGGTATCTGTACCGAAGAGACTGAGGGAGGGTCCAGTACCGCAGGCAGAGGATACTTAGACAAGTCGTCTAACAGCACTGACAGGACTGAGACCACAGAGAGGTCCAAAACAGGCGCCTCTGAGACCAGTACTGAGGCCAGGAGTTCTTGCTCCATAGAAGCAGAGTCCGATCTCTCCGATTGCATCGAAGAAGCCAATCTGAACAACTGCTTCAAGGATAAGGCCTCTGACGAACAGTACCACAGGGCAGCACGCAAGCGAGAAGCCCTATTCTTTCAAGCCTGTTTCGTAAACCTTTGGCAATGAATACAGGTCTTGACAATGTGGGATTCCCCCAGGCAGAAAAGACACTCGGTATGAGAATCGGGGGAAGGCATCTTAGATCCACTGCGAACACATTTCTTAAAACTCTTCGTGCCAGGCATAGGATACTGCAGGCCAGTCAGACACTCTGTCCCAGCCGGGATCGGAGCCACGGAGATATGGGGGGCGGGCATTAAAATAAAAACGCCAAGGAAAAAACACACACTACTGCGCAAGATAAAAAATAGCAATAATAGAGAGGAAAACAGGAGAAAAACAACAAGAGGATTCAAGGATTAGTCCTACTCGTTGCCGAGCTGAAGATTCCACAAAGTCTACTGAAGCGCGGATGATGAAGACTGAAGGGATGTGGAGTGTCACAGCTGCATATAGCAGCTGGGGGCAGGGTTCCCTGCCCAAATCAGGAGAATTGAGCTTGTTAGGTTCCGACAAGGTCTCTGCACAGGCACATAGCCCATTGGTGTAAAAAACAGAGACCACGTCGAAGAAGTAAACTTTCTTATTATATAAAGATAAGAAGCCTGTTGATTTGTCTCCACCCCACACCTATAAGCCTTTTCACTCTACTGAAAGCTTTTTGGGGTTTTGTAATTTTTGATAAACGTGAAGGGCTGTTGTAGTGGACCAAGCCATACCAAAAATCCACTTGGTGGCAGTGGTCAAAAGTTTGGGAAGAATAGAGAGCTGTTCCTCCAGATTGCTCACCTTATTTATTATTTCTGTATGTAAACTGCTTTGGAAACTTTTGTTGAAAGGTGTTATATACATATTTGTTGTTATTATTGTTTGTCTCAACACATGTTGTCACATTCAAAGGTCGTTCACAAGACTAAACTTACCCAGCCCGGGGAGGGCTGGGGGGAAGGTAACCTTCCCCCACATGAACAGCATTGATCCTGGGCCTCCCAGAGCCACACACTCACATGACCAGCATGCAAGTGCTCCAGGAGCAACGGGGAAGGGGAGCAAGCTTGGCCTCCCACATCCCACAATGCACAGAGCACAGTGCATTGGAGGATTTCCCCACTGCCAGGTCCTCTTGCCACAGGCAGCCCAAGCATTCACACTTCCAGGGAGTGGGGTAGAAGAGCGCACCTCACTATTAGCCTGGGTACAAAACACAGGCTATCTCAGTACAGAGTGCTGGGACTGGGACCAATCCCAGCTCTCCACATGACCAACCCTACCGAGGTATGGTTTTGCAAGCCTGAGTATGGCTAGTCCTGTGAACGACCATTCCCGCTCTCAGAATAACTACAAATTCATGACAGAGCCCCTGGTGGCGCAGTGGTAAAACTGCCGCCCTGTAACCAGAAGGTTACAAGTTCGATCCTGACCAGGGGCTCAAGGTTGACTCAGCCTTCCATCCTTCCGAGGTCAGTGAAATGAGTACCCAGAATGTTGGGGGCAATATGCTAAATCATTGTAAACCGCTTAGAGAGCTTCGGCTATAGAGCGGTATATAAATGTAAGTGCTATTGCTATTGCTATTTTATGGTGGATGATGTTGGTGGAACATACTCCCTCCCTTATTTGGCTTGGCTTTAATAAGAGTAACTGATTGCTGCCACATTTTTTGTTCAATGTTCCCTACTGTCCCTCCAACTTCAGTCTCAGTTTGCATTTCAACATAATCAAAGTAGAAGTCCAATGTCTTTGATTTCCACAGATCAATTGGCAAAATAAATTGTAATTACAATAGCATATCCACCACTTGCAAACATACTATTAATATTTTATTATATATTAAAATAATAAAATACTTATCATTATGTTTTATTATTTTGAGGCTTTGAAGAAGTTCATTTTAAACACTTGTAAGGAACCAAATATCGGTTCTCTGACATTCTTCTGACTGCTGATACTGCTTTGGGCTGAAGTGTGGGTAAATTAGTATCAACTGGAGAACTTTCTGCCTGAATGTGCCTTGAGAATCTAATGTAGGTTTTTTGTGGACCACAGTTGGATGCTGTGAAATGCTAATATACCACATGGCATTAGAGATGTGCACAAATCATTTTTTAAAATTCAATTTGTGCCCCAAACAAATCACCCCTGATTTGTTTTGGAGCCAAATCTACCCCCTCCAAATCACCCCAGATTTGATTTGTATTTGCTTTGATTCAATTAGGATTCGGACCAATTCAGACCACTTAACAAGGTCCTAGGGGCACCAAATTTGGTTGGTGGGTAGGTCCCCATGGGTGTCACCTACCATCCAAATTTCAAGGCAGTGGGACACTTGGTTGGTTTTTAATGAATGTTTTTAGTTTTTACTGATTTTGAATATCTCCGCCATAGGAAACAATGGGGATTTGAAGTTGCCATATCCTAGCCCTAAAATGGATCCCCAGCTTTCATTAAAAATAAAAAAAGCTAAGCTCTAGCCCTTGTAGAAGTGGATTTATGGAGCAAAATGTACAGTCATTATTTTTCAAGTGTTTGGATTCTTTGGTGTATAATAACTTTTCCTCATAATGAATCCCTATCAGGATTCATTGCACACCTTCATTTCTTCTGTTCATTTTGACTGTCACTGGACAGTGCCAACTGTCAATTGCCATGTGCCAACTACACTCTCCACACATACCTGCAAGGCAGTGGGATACTCATTTTAATTTTTAGGAATATTGAAATGTTTAGATTCTTTGGTTTAATAACCTTTCCTCATAATGAATCCCTATGAGGATACACCTTCGTTTCTTCTGTTCATTTTGACTATCATTGGAAAGTGCCAACTACCTCCCACACACACACACACACTGGGGTACTCAGTTTATTTTTTAGGTATTTTTGAAGTGTTTAGATTCTTTGGTGTCTTCATTACAGACCTTCATTTCTTCTGTTCATTTTGACCCCAGTGTTTTGCAGGTGGGGGTGGGGAATTAGTGGCATTGCATGTTCCAGCTACCCCGCAACCCACAAGCCACTGGGTACTCAGTTTTTATTGTAGGAATTTTTGAGGTGTTTAGACTCTTTGGTGTGTAATGAATCCTCACAGGGATTCATAATGAGGAAAGGTTATTAGACACTAAAGAGCCTAAACACTTGAAAAAGAAATCCTAGAACATCAACTGAATAGTACCCCACTGCCTTGAGGGTGGGAGTGGGGTGTAGTTGGCACATGGCAGTTGACAACTGGAACTGTTGAAAAGACAGTCAAAATGAATAGAAGAAATGAAGGTGTGTAATGAATCCTCATAGGGATTCATTGAGCGGAAGTTATTATACATCAAAGAATCCAAACACTTGAAAAATAGTGACCACACATTTTGCTCCATAACTCCACTTCTTTAAGGGCTAGAGATTAGCTTTTTTAAAAAAAAAAGAAAAAGAAAGAAAGAAAGTTGGGGATCTGAGGGAATTAATAGGAGGGATCCAAATCTTGAATCAATTTGAATTGAATCAAGCGAACTTCGATTTGTACCTGAATCTAGCCAATGGACCACAGGGGTGATTTGTTATGTCTCCAAATCACCCGAATCAGCTAGATTTGGGTACAAATCGATTTGTACCCAAATCCACAAGCACATTCCTACATGGCATTGATAGCATATTTTCATAGCAACCCATTTCTGGTATGCTGTGGATAATGTTAAAATGCATCCAGCAGGAATCCAGCAGCTGCATCTGAAGCAAGCAAGTCTAGATGCTGCACCTGTTGAATTTCTGGTTAGAAGCATCTCTCTCCACCAGTTCAGGGTCAGGCTGAAAGTGCCATTGTAACTGAAGATGTCATTTTAATTGCTTCACAGCACCCTGGCACAAACATAGCATCAGTAAGAAATATTTAGGGGGTCTAGTGGCAAAGTGAGCATCAGTGGTGGTGGGCTCTGGGGCCAAAGCATTTGCTTAGAGATGCTGCATGCTGAAGGTGGCCCTGAGTATAGGGGAAACGACATAAAAACAGCAACATTGTAATGTCTTTGATATTACTCTGCAAGAAATATACACAGCACAGTTCAAAGTGTCTGAACCAGTTACTGAATCATGTTTTAAAGTTAACATTTAAACTAAAACTGGACCAGAGAGTTTGAAAAATACAGTCGTCCCTCACCAACTGCGAGGGTTCCATTCATGGAAAACCTCACAGTTGGCGAATTCGCGGTGGGAGAGCTATTGAAAACCAAGGGGTTAGAAGAAGCGCAGTTGCAAAAAGACCCAAAAAAGCCAGTTAAAAATAGAAAAAACTGGCCCTGCTCACTTAAAATCACCTCCTGACCCCTGAAAATTACCCGACCCCCAGAAATGACCTCCTGACCCCCAAACTCTCCCCTCAAATTTCCAAAAAATCTCACCAAACCATCGATACTCAGGTCATGGTTGGAAAGACTTGCCACAATTTCCCAGTCGCAGATACTCAAATCCACGACTGGGAAACCCGTGGTTGGTGAGGGGCAACTGTACTAATGAATAGAGATTAGAACTCAACCCAAATTTTTACTGGCTTGGCTCCCTGGACAGAATACTGTTTTTCTTTCTCATCTTAACTAAACAGCCATGCCCACCCTTGTAAAATTAACATTCTTAAAATATTTGTATGAAAAGGAAAAACCATTTCAAAAAAATAATGATCCCTTCTATCAGCTCACAGTGCTTTCAATCATCAGTGGAATAAACTCACTGGAATACAAGAAAGAGAAAGGCAATGGGTTGTATCCTAAGATTTCCTTTATCTCGAGGAAACCTCTTCTTCCAGAGGAAGATTCCTTCTTCCAAAAGAATATAACCCTCTAGTATGGATATAATACATACAGCTTAAACCTGAAGTTTGGCGCCTATTTTATCAATAGCTCACACCTCAATGGAAGGCTTGCTTCAAAGATTCAAAACCTGGGATCTAAAAAAATTATTCAAAGACCTAACATGAATTAAGTACCTGGATCTTTTTCTACTTCATAATAATATGCAATGTTCTCCCACAAGAGATTATCACTTAAATCAGGCAGGGCAGAAAAATCCATGTTCCATGATTTTTGAGTGGCCAGGTGTTTCAGGACATGAAATTCATAAAGTTTATGCTGAAAGGAAAAGAAAACAATATCTTGGTAGAAAATGCAAATGGGATTCATTTATCTATGTGCCACTACACAACATGGAAAGAATACTGTAAACTTTCAGGTTTGGCTGCACATGATAAAATTTCACTCTAGCTTAAGGCTCAATGCTTTAAGCATTCAGAAGTCTTTCTTCTGAAAGGCCTAAATTCATTTTTATAACCACGAGCATCCAAATTATTTGACTATATTATATAAAAGGTCCTCTCCATTTCCCATATTGCTTGTCTTAATGCCACGGACACTAAAGCTATAGCAATTCCACTGTAGGCAGCTGGGGAGGAAAGAGAGACTCAGAACTTGACAAAAATGCTTACTGTGTTCCCAGGAACCCACAGCAGCATAGGAAGAGTCTTTGGGCTGGTTCAGACCCTACTTGCTCTACCAGCCAACTAGTATTTGGGCTACATATAGAGAAGCAGTATGGATGAACCAGTCCCCCACAATGCAATAAGGAAAAGTTTCTGGGAAAGCGCACCAGGAGGGGCAGGACATACACACTCATGGCACGCACACTTCCTTATCTTGTGTGGTCAGCTAGCAAAGTATTGTCCAAATTGACCCACAGGGGGGCACAATTCTAGCCCACCAATGGGGGGTCAGAATTACAACTACAATTCCCATTACCACCAGCCACAATGGTCAAAAGTCATGGATGATGGGAATTCTAGTCCAATATCTGCAGGAAGACCAAAATTGTACAGCCCTGGTGTATAGAGTTCTGTATGCACACACTCATCACCAAATGCATCACTGATAGCGAAAGGTCAGCAGCAGCCACCTTGGAGGCAATGTGACATTCAGCCGACAATAGTTCTATGACACATTTTTCACACACACACATACACACACAGTATTTGCCTGCTAAATTTCTAGTCTTCAGTTTGATAGCCAGGTACCAGATGCTTCCTTCCTTGGTCCCTTACTTCCTTCATTCGTACTTCTGTGCAACATTCCTAGTAAAAATGTTACTTTGTGTCAAAATGACCTACAAAAGTCACATTCTTTGTCAAAGTGGCATACAAATGATAATGATATTAATGAATAATGAATTACCACTAACTTTAGTAATTCATTACTGTGTCCTAAGAATTCATATTTTAACATTCCTTTTACACATTGAAATATTTACTTAGATTTTTCCTCTGCTTAATAACAATAATAAAATTATTCCATCCTACAGAAGTGAATTTAATTGAATTTCTTCAACTTCTAAAGAAAGGAAGACATACATGGATTGAACACAGTTTTATAATAACATGTTACAATTGTGATGTACCAAATTTTCAAGGAAAAAGGTTTTTTGGCATAAAATAAGGCTTTATCATAAATGTTCTCCAACCCATCCACAAAATATCATAATTTTCACACTTGTTTGTTGATGTCCATTGCCTTTCTCTGGGCCATCACTTCAGTATCACTTTTAAACAGGAGGAGGAGTGACCATGCACATTCTTCCTCAGTTAGTAGTAGCCATATTCAGACATTTAATAACTGTGTACAGTGTACACAATCACAACACCAATTTCAAGTCTCATCCTGTGCTGACAAGCTATGTAACTTCACCCATTTCTCCAACCCCCACCATATTTGTCTGCAAGGGCAAATGCTATAACAGGGGGAAGATTCTTCCCATGACTGGGAAAACACGGTGCTCAGCATCCAAAGCATGGGGAGGATGTCTCACCGGGTACCATATTGCAGCATCTGGGGGGCATTGCTGAGTAGCTGGAGACAGACAGAGCATGGTAGGGCACTCCCCGCGCCCCCCAACAAATTTCCCCATTCTGCCCTGTTTTTTGCACATTTCTGCTGGCTAGAGAACCTAACCCCACAATTCCCATTGCCCTAATCCCCCATTATCTGTGGTTTCAGAGATAACAGGGTTCTCCTGTACGGAACACCTGAAGGGCTTCAGAGTGACGGCAAAGTGAGGACCATTTGCCCTCACTGATTATTCCATATAGTCAAATTTGAGTAGTTAAATAGTGCCATATTTTAATCAGTCTTTCTCTTCATCTTGTGAAAGTTTCCTTATCTTTTCACACACATACAAACACACAAAAACTATCTAAATAAGAGTGCATTTGAGGTGCAATAATGTTCACAAAATCTGCCGCCCATTTCTGTCTATTTCCTGATCAAAATCATTTTGAACAGTGGCCAACTCTGATAGTTCCCTCCCACTCTGTCCAAAATTATTTATTTGAAGTATTCATTGCTATGCCTACCTGTTGTATAAACATTATTGTTGTCTTATTCCAGCAGTAATTGATGAGTCTAATCTGAGCTCTTTGTGAAAGTGGCAAATGATGCAGAAAAACCACACTGAGGCAATACATTCTAATTAGGTCTCCAGCTTCTTGCAGAGTTAATGCTGTTTTTACCACGTTCTTTGTTCAAACACAAAGAAAGAAAATGTTATGAAGCACAACAAAGGGAGACTTCCCTTTTTTCCCCATCTTTCATTCTGCATTTTAAGTTCTATGGTTGTGTCCTTCAAGAACCAGGGTGGATAAAAATCAATGATTTAAAAATAAATAAATAAATAAAAATCAGATTTTTTTGATTTAAATTGGATTTTTTTGATTTAAATTTGATTTTTTTAAATAAAATGCTTTTTGAGGAAAATATATTACCATCCAAAGGTTATTCCATCATGAAATAAAGATTAGTTTTTTAATTATGTAGAATAAGGCTGTATATGTTTAATTTTTTTGGTAAATAAATTCCATTAATCCATTCACAATGTCATGCTCTTCCAGAGGTTTTTGTAAGATTATTGGGCAGTTTCTCTGCCTACAAGATATTATCACAGATGCTTGGTTTACTTTTGCAGTTCTCAAAACTGAATTTGACTCAGCAGAGATCACATGCCTCTTCTTCACAGCAAAAATGTTATGACATGAACAGAGTTGAGAAAAAGACCTTAATCCTATTGTTCTACAAACCTATGAATACAGAATCAACCCCTTCAGTGCTAAGTTTCAAGAAGTTCAGTGAAATAGAATAGAAACAATATCTTTCTGATTGTTTGGAGTGGAATAGATCTGCACAAGAAGAAAGTGAAACTAAGTGTGAGGAGGGAGGGGCAAGCAGACAAGCAGTACAAAATGGAAGTGAAACTTTCTGAGCACAATACTGCATAGCCACAGACAGACAAGTCTTTGGATCTTTTTGTGTGTATGACCTGAGGTTTATCACATTCTTTCCTTGGAGGAAAAAACCTATAATGGCAGCAGGCCGTAAAAGAGACCCAGTTTGGCAATATTTTAATGAAGTTCCTTTACCTATCGGTAAGGCAGGCATGCGTGCAAAATGCAAACACTGCAACAAAGAAATGCAAGGCCTGGTGGCCCGAATGAGGCAACATCATGAGAAGTGCTGTGATGAAGATGACCAAAGAAACACATTTGAACAGGCAGGATCTTCAGGTTGGTAAACATTTTTATTGAATCATATAATATTTCTAAAGACTGCCTTGAACTGTCATGTTTGAGCAAAATTATATTTCTTATTATTACTGCATGTTACTGTCATTTGGTACAGTTATGAAGAAAAGCAAATATTCCTTTTGGGGCAGTGCTGTGTACAATAAGCAGAAATTGTATAAACAATAAAATAACAGCATTGACTTTTTTGTTTAGGGGAATTCATGGATTCTGGAAACTATCCACCTTCAAGATCACCATCCTCCTGTTCTACAGTTTCAGAGTTATCCATCCAGGATAGTGCTTCATTAGCATCATCATCAGACACCCACAGCCACATATCACTATCACCTAAAAGAAAGAAAAAATCCTTCCCTCCTGGAACCACCATAGATAAGTTTGTGATAAAAACTAGCAGATTAGAAAAAGAGTTAATTGATGAAAAAATTGCCCAGTTTGTTTATGCAATGAACTCTTCTTTCCGTCTGACTGAGAACCCACATTTCATTAATATGGTTCAGTCACTGAGACCAGGATACAGTCCACCCAGCAGAGCAGATGTTGCAGGGAAACTGCTGGATAAAGTGTATGACAGAGAAATGGAGCAATGTGCAACAGCTCTGGAGGGTAGAATTGTTAACCTAAGTATTGATGGGTGGAGTAATGTCCACAATGATCCTATTGTATGTGCTTGTATAACAACAGAAGAAGGGAAAGTCTTCCTTGCACAAACAATTGATACGTCAGGAAATGCACACACAGCAGAATACTTACAAGAAGTGGCAGTAAAAGCTATAATAACATGTGAACAAAAATTCAAATGTCTAGTACGCAGTTTGGTCACAGACAATGCTGCAAATGTATCCAAGATGAGAAGAAATTTAGAAGAGCAGGAAGGGAATACAAAGCTAATAACATATGGCTGCAGTGCTCATTTGCTGCACCTCTTAGCCAAAGACTGAAGTGTTCCAGAAATAAAGACTAATGTTGTTGAAATTGCTAAATACTTCCGTAACAATAACTTTGCTGCAGCAGCTCTGAAAAGGATGGGTGGAACCAAGCTAACGCTCCCACAAGATGTTAGATGGAACTCTGTGGTGGACTGTTTTGAGCAGTATATCAAGAACTGGCCTATTCTGATGACAGTTTGTGAACAAAATCGAGATAAAATAGATGGCACTGTCACGGCCAAAATCCTCAACATTGGGCTTAAGAGAAATGTTGAACATATGCTGAGCATCCTGAAACCCATCTCTGAATCTTTAAACAAAATACAGAAAAATAGCTGTTTTATTGCTGATGCTGTTGAAATTTGGACTGTTCAAGTAATGATTTCACTTTTAACAGCAGTAGCTTCTTCTGCAGGCATTGAAAGAATATTCTCTTCCTTTGGACTCATTCATTCTAAATTGAGAAATCGTTTGGGACCCGATAAAGCAGGAAAGCTTGTTTTTCTTTTCCAGATTATGAACAAAGAAGAAGATGAAGATGACGAGTGAGCTACAGAGGACAGTATTTAAGTTTTGCATGTGTAGGCTGGGCTGACAGTCTAAGTTTCTTAAAATATATATATTTTGTTTAGCCAAATTAGTTAACAAACATGGATGTTTGTTTAAGCAAATAACATATGCTGTAATGTTATTGTTTCAGTTGAATAAATCTATTTAAATTGTTATTATTAAGGTAATGATTATTTTTCTCCTTCCTAAGTACAACAGAAAAGTTGTCCAAATATGAATGATTAACCTATTAAAAACTGGGGATAAAAAAACTAATATGAAAAGTTGTTATTCTAAAAATCTTCATCTACTTGCATATTAAAGTTATACCAGCAAGAATTAGTCTTTATGTAGAAAACTATGATTTAAATCAAGCCTTACTGACTAGTGATTTAAATTGTGATTTAAATCGTGAATTAAATCAGTTTGATTTAAATCAAATCCACCCTGTCAAGAACACAATGTTTTTTTATTTGTGTATAATGCATTTATTTGGAAATAAGATTGATTGCTATCAACGAATAAACTTCAGGTTAAAGGCATAGGATCATGTTATTAGTAACTTACATTCCAGTTAAAAGCTTATAAGTGCTATTTTAAAACAGATTTTGTACAATTGCAAAAAGCAAAATATATATGACCTCCTGTGCACCTGTCTAAACTCAGCCAAAGCAGGAATGCTCAAAACACTTTCAAAACATGTTCAGGATAGGACATTGGCAAAGATCTATGAACAGGACTGCCTGGTTGTTGTTTTTTTAATTAGCTACGATTCTGTGCCTTTAACAACAGTATGCCCATGATGATTGAGCAGGTGGCAAAACAGCATCCAGGTGTACCTGAAGTTTGACCACTCACTCAACTCAATGACCACTCACTCAACTAGTTTTCACAGGCATCCAAGTCAGAATCTTACAACAACCACATGGGAGCCATCACAGAGCATGTTTATGGTGGCAGCAGCACTTGTATGCTGCTTACATGTGAGAGTCTCCATGCCAGCAATACACATTCCCAGTGGTTCCTGATACTGACATGTGTCTCAAAGGTCAGAGACAAAAGTTATAATTACCTGGGAAAACATCATTTAAGTTTTGATAACAGTAGAAAGGAAATTATAGAGGGAAACTGTGCATGCAGGAATATTAATTGCAAGGAGGATTTAGTACTGTTTAAATGGCAGCAACTGGTTTTATTAGTTAACAAGTTCTCACCGGTTCTGTAGAGGTAGTTTGGTTTTCTAATACCTGGCTGTGCATTTCTAGAACCAGTGAACATGTAACAATGCAGACAAGGTATCGGAAATCTTCTATTTCCTTCTGGAACTGGGTGATTTTTGTATGAATCTGAAATTTAACCACAATCAAGAAATATTATATTTCTTTAAAATGAAAGAGAGGAAAGGATTGTAAACATCACATTTATTCAGCCGAAATCACATTGTGTGTCTTTTCTAGGTGTGAAGAACGTCCTAATATCTCTCTGCTTCTAGTGAAATTGTAAAAAGATAAACAGAACTGCAAACAGTTCTGCTGTTTAATAATCATTGTATACAGCTGTGCTTTTGTCATTCCTTTTTTCCCTTTTTGTTTCACATAGTACAGTACACCCAAGATAAAGGAATTCCCCAGGGTATCGATTCTCTTATCCTTAGGGAGTATCCAAACAGCAGATCTATTCCTAAAGTATACACCTGCCAGTTCTTCCAGTGTCTTGAAAATAAGATATCAATCTCAGATTCATGTCTAATCATATATGCATTAGGAAGACGCACATCCGTATGCAGGATTTACTGCTGTTCATTTTATCCCTTTCCTGTACATTTAAAAAATGCAAATAACCAAAAGAACAAGGAAAGCTCTTATTTTCTTCTTTCCTTTTTCTCCCTTTTTATTTTTGCTTAATCCTATTGTTTCTTCTACCTAACATCTGACAAAGCTTCACCTCTTAATCTCTAGTTCTCTTTCCTTAGCGTTTCTTGTGACCAGTGTTCCCTCTAAGGCATGCACATGTGCACATGCTCACAAGTTTTTTTGTGCTCAGTTAACTGTAGATCCCACTTATGTTGAAGGCCCCATTCTGAATGTGCACAAAGTAACTTGATACTGCTGCCCAGAGCAAAATTCATTTGCATACAGATTGGGGGGTGGGGGGGAATAGAGGGAACACTGCCAGAGACCCATTCATTTTCAACCTCTATTGTACTTACTATATATTTTAAGCATGTTAGAATTACTGGGTAGTATCCAGAGTGAAAGGTGTGAGCAGAATGCTTCTGCTTGCACAACGGAGGAAGGGGCAATTTCTGGCAATCCTCCCCTTTCTTATATTTTAAGCATGTTAGAATTACTGGGTAGTATCCAGAGTGAAAGGTGTGAGCAGAATGCTTCTGCTTGCACAATGAAGGAAGGGGCAATTTCTGGCAATCCTCCCCTTTCTTCTGCATTCCCCTGTGCACCCTGCCCCCCTGCAAATATGTTTCTGACAGTGGGGGATGCTCAGGACATAACTTTAGGATATTACGTGGGCTGCAGAAGGAAAAGGGAATAATTGAAAAACTCTGCTCCCCCTGTTGTATGAGCAGAAGTATTCGACTCATGCAACATTTACTCCAGATGCTACCCACTGTGATGATAATGATAACAACTGGTATTCAGCTGGTTAAGTTATTAGAGAACCTTTTACCTTTGCTGTCAAAGACTCCACATTTGGGCATCCAGAAAAAGAAAGGTATGCTTTTGTACTAGACTTCTTCAGATATTCAACCAGTGCTTGATAGTAATACTTAATCCTTGCTTCACGCTTTAGAGAATAAAAAAATGGGTATAATCCTGTCAAAATTAGCATTTTAAAGTCTTATCCAGACTGGTGCAACTGGCTGACCTAAGAACATAACAGCCCTGCTGATCAGGCCCAAGACCTATCTAGTCCAGCATCCTGTTCCATACAGTAGCCCACCAGATGCCTCTGAGAAACATCTCAAGAGACTGAGGGCTTGCCCTCTGTCCTGCTGTTGCTCCCCTACAACTGGTATTTAGCAGCAACTTGCCTCTGAGGCTGGAGGTGGCCTATTGCTAGCAGACTAGTAGCCATTGATAGACTTATCCTCCATCAGGCTCGGATTGGCCCACAGGGCAACAGAACATATTCCTGGTGTGAGCCAGCCGCGTGGTGCCCCTGCACCTGTACTCCCACCCTTAATTACCTATTCGGCTCAAAGCTCAGCGCCCTCCCCACATACATTCCACCACCCTCTCAGTGCCCCCAGTCCGGCCCTGTCCTCCATGGCTTTGTCTAAGCCCCTTTTAAAGCCATCTAAGCTAGTGACCACATCCTGTTGCAGAGAATTCCATAGGTTAATTATGAACTGTGTGAAAAAGTACTGCCTTTTGTCGGTCCTGAATTTCCCTTCCTTCAGTTTCATGGGATGACCCCCTTCTAGTGTTTCTAAAGAGAGGGAGAAAAATTTCTTTCCCTTTCTACTCCATGCATAATTTTAAACACCTCTATCATTTCTCCCCACAGTTGCCTCTTTTACAAACTAAAATGCACCAGATGTTGTAGACTTGCCTCATAAGGAAGGTATTCCAGGCCCCTGATCATCTTGGTTGCCCTCTTCTGCACCTTCACCAGTTCTACTATGTTGTTTTTAAGATGCGGTGACCAGAACTGAATACAGTACTGTAATGTGGCCACAACACAGATTTGTATAGGGCATTATAATATTAGTATTTTTATTTTCAGTCACTTTCCTAATTATCGCTAGCATGGAATTGGCCTTTTTCACAGTTGCCACACAGTGAGTCAACACTTTGAACAAGCTGTCCACCACAACCCCAAGTTCTCTCTCCTGGTCAGCCACCAACAGCTCAGATCCCATCAATGTACAGGTGAAGTTGTTTTTTTTTGCCCTAATATGCATTTGTAGTGATCAGCCTCCCCGCCCTCTAAAGAGTTAACCATACATGAACCCTTGTCTTGACTGACAGGATGGTGATCTACAGAGACTGCCCAGTCAGTCCACTAGTGGGGTGGGGGGACCTAGAGAGCTGGTACTGGGAATTCTGGGAACAAGAAAGGAAGTTCTGCGCTGGAGGAGCAAGGGGACATGTGGGAACTGAGTTTGCTGCAACAGGATGACTGCAGCTTTCGGAAGATAGAACTGCAGGGGCTTGATTCTTGATGGGAGTTTGGTGAGTTCAAGGAAAAAGGAAGCCAAGGCTAGTAGCTTCAGAAGTTTAGAGCAGGAGAAAGTGGTTTAGTAAGAGTTTGCATTAGAATGTCTGTTTCTTTGGTGTGTGCTCCACATATTCTGGATACTGTTCTATTACAGTTTACCTGCAATATAATTGAAATAAGAAACACTAACCTATGCTCAATATACCTAGGGCATTGCAAAAGCCTCTTTAAACATTTAAGCTTGCATTAAGACAACCTATTTTTGTAATCCTACTAAATATTCTTAACTGTATCTAAAAGCTGAGAAAGCCTCAAATGAAAGCAGTCTGTAGTAATTGAATAAAACTATTTTTAGTTCTTTTCTTATTACAAGCATCTCCGAGTGGGTTTTTAACTCAGGAAAGGGTATGTGTGTGAAGGGGGATTTTTCTCTTGCAAACACATCCTGAAACATTCAACAGCTATCAGTTTTCTCACAATGTGTAGGCTTACACGTGGAGGATTTTTTCACTTGGCCAAGAGCCAAAATTAAGAGTTTTTTTCCCTGGGTTATTGAACCCTAAACCCAGAGAGTTTCTGTAGACAAAAGGAGTGGTGGTGGCAGCATTTTGAACCTACCAATAATACAGAATAGTTTTAGGAGATTCCTAGCCAGGAAGGGATGATTCAGCATTTCTAATACTTTTTTATTGTGCTTCCTTTAAAAACTGTCCTTGAGGGTTGTGGGATGGTTTATGCAATGTAAATTGGACAGACATTCACAAAGGATTTCTTTCAAAATTATTCAAGAAACATTTCCTTCATGATGTTCACTCTAATTATAACCAAGAGAAAAGCCAGGAGATAAACCACTCCTATTGAAAAACCTGCAAACTCTATCCTTTTTCTGCTCCTCTACCCCTAAAAATAATAGTGACTTATAGTCACACAGGAAATGTCTTAAGGCTGTGGTCTGATAACTAAAGGTTGCTTATCATGCATGAGTTGGTTTTAAAATATTAGTAATGTTTTGCTTTATTTTCATTATATCACTATTCACCTTTTGAAAGAATATCTGATGCCTGTGCAGACTGTTGATATGGTACCCATACGCTCTGATTGAATCTGATTCTTGGCCTGAGGTAAGTATGATGTTGATTTTCTTTGATAAGGTATGGAAAATGAATATATGGAGAAAATCGGTCTGCAGTTCATCCAGCCCTTCATCAGAGATTATTAAGTAATATGGATAGTTCTGTTTAAGAAAACACTGCCAGCTGTGATCTAAGCAATTAGAAAAATCAGTATGTATCGTTGTTTCAGTGTTGTTCCTCAGATGGACAATCAATGCAGTGCGCAAAGAAAGCAGATCAGGATTTCTGTAATATACGCATTCTGCATCCTGTTAAAAAAGGTGATATATAAAAATACATAATACTTTTGAATGCATCACAGTAGCTGCCACAGAACATTCAAAGCAATATGTTATATGTTACATTAAGACTGCAGTCCTATGCAGTCACATGTAGTTGACTCTCTGTGGCAAGTTAAATTCTGTACCACATAACTGCAGACTTAGACTTTCATAACACTTCATGCTTGCCTATTCTTAATGGAGAAACATTTTGACTTTTCAATCCTATGTTTACAGTCCTTCAACATCCATTACAGCAGAGCTGCACAAATTCAATCCTTCAGCTTTGTTAGATTACAACTCCAATCATCCTCAGCTACAGTGGCCAATGATCAAGAGCTGGTGGGAGTTTTATTTATTTATTTATTTATTATTTTCATTTATTGCATTTATATCCCGCTCTTCCTCCAAGGAGCCCAGAGCAATGTACTACATACTTGAGTTTCTTCTCAGAGCAACCCTGTGAAGTAGGTTAGGCTGAGCGAGAAGTGACTGGCTCAGAGTCACCCAGCTAGTATCATGGCTGAATGGGGATTTGAACTCAGGTCTCCCCGGTCCTAGTCTAGCAGTCTAACCACTACACCACGCTGGCTCTTAGTCCAATAGCTGGTGGGTCAAAGTTGTGCAGCCCTGCCTTACAGTATAATGATATTAAGAAAACCTTCCAGGATTGCTATAACATGACTTTAGATCTTGGAAGGTTCAAAGTCCGATAGTAACTATACAATTTGTGTTTTAAGAAGACTGTACTATGGTGCAATAAGCAAAGCCCCAAGCCTGAATAACTTGCAAGTAAGTGCCATTGAACTCAATGAAACTTATTTTCAAATAAAGATAGTTGGGACTGACCTACAAAAAGTATTAGTGAAAGGAGAGTAGCAGAGATACAATTGGTGTTCAGGTTTTAAAAATTAGGAATGAACTAGAAAGTTTACTCTTTGCTCTCTATTTAGCAACAATGCTCCCCCAACAGAGAGCTGAGTATTATTATGCTGTTTTATCATGGACATATGGATAATTCTGACAGTGTAGTTTGGTGACCATTAGAAAATCGCAAGAAGTTCCACTTAGCAACTGCCACTGAGCACCCATTTTGGATGAAAGAGGGTCAATATTAATATGAATTATTTTAGCTTAATTTAAACAAATTCCAGATGGGTTACACTTTTTTTTCCTTCCAGTGACAAAAAGCACCCAAAATATTAGGCCATATAGTAAAACAAAACTTGTTACCTTGAAAAAAATGATGATATATTTTGCGCCTTTGCTTGTTAAATCCTGAAGATAGCATTCGACTAGGTAAAAGAAGTGCAAGTATTGTCCTTGCCGTAATGTTTGTTCTCTTGCAAAAGTGATGAACAATGAATCACCATCAATCAGAAAAAATTCCGACTCAACATAGTCATTCAGCAAACTAACATATCTAAACCAAAAATATTATATCTTAATGAACAAACAATACAATTTGACATTATTAGCAAACAATACAATTTAACAGTAATGATATTGAATTAGCAGTGTGGATGGGGAGGGAATGCACTAGTGCAGGCTTCCTCAGATGTTGCTGCGGCCCTCCAGATGTTGCTAAATTACAACGACAGGTTGCTTACCTGTAACTTGGGTTCTTCTAGTGATCATCTGTGCTCTTACACAAATGGGCTTTGCGCCTGCGCAGAGACCACATTGGAGCTTCCAAGCTAGAGTTATAACTTTTGGCAGTAACCCTGCCCCCTTGGTATATAAGCGGCTGTGCGGGCTTCCCTCTCCAGTCTTCTGAGTCCACAATCTGAAAAAAGACTAGCAGAAAAGACATGAGAAGAGGGGAGGGTGGGCGGGCGTGTACGAGCACAGATGACCACTAGAAGAACCCAAGCTACAGGTAAGCAACCTGTCGTTCTTCGACATGGTCTCTGCTTTACACGAATGGGCGCATAGCAAGCTGCACCTGTGCCTTGCTCACCTGGAGGCGGGATCAGGGGAAGATAGATTATAGCACCAGAGTGTGGAGACATCGTTCAGCCTCAGTCGACGGCTCAGCAAAGAATGCAGGTAAGGAGATCGGTTGAGAACGATGAAACGAGGTGACTACCTTCGGAAGGAAGGCAATGTCCGGCCTAAGGACGGCCTTTTCCTTGTGGAACATTAAGTATGGAGGATCAACTCTAAGTGCCCTGAGTTCGCTGACCCGCCTGGCTGAGGTGATAGCCGTGTGGGAAGGGTACCTTACAGGAGAGGAGGTCGAGAGAAATCGTAGCCAAGGGTTCAAAGGGAGGGTACATGAGCGAAAAGAGCACCAAAGTCAGGTCCCAAGCCAAGGCCATGACTGGCGGGTCTAGATAGATGTGAGTGAGTCCGTTAAGGAAACGCTTGACAGTAGGGTTTTGGAACCACAATGGTGTTGAGGGTGAAGAGTTAGCCACTATGGCTGCGAGGTGAACCCGCAAGGAAGGGATCTTGAGTCTGGCCTCCTTGAGGGATAGCCAGTAGGAACAAATATGTTCTACAGAAACGGAGTGTAAGGGAATTTCCCTGTCCTTAAGAAAGTTCTGAGAACGGGTCCACTTGTGGGAGTAGGAGGAGACAGTGGAGGGTTTACATGAGGCCTGGACTATTCGTAGCAGGTCCGCCGGGAGGTTGGGACTATGTGCCAAGCCATGAGGTGAAGGCGCTGTAGTTCTGGATGGAGAAGGCGACCGTCCTGCAGGGAGATGAGGTGAGGGATGTGGGGGAAGCGGTGGTAGCGATGGTTGGATAGACGGAGTTGGGGAAACCAGGGCCTCCTGGGCCACCATGGGGCAATGAGTATGCAATGCAGGCGGCCCTGGGAGATCTTCTGAAGGACTCGAGAAAGTAGAGGGATTGGAGAGAAGGCGTAGACCAGGCGTCCCACCCAAGTTAGGGCAAACGGGTCACCTAGGGAATTGGGTCCAATCCCGGACCTGGAGCAATACTGGTGGCACTGCGCATTCTCCTCTGACGCGAAGAGGTCTATTTCTGGGAGGAACCAGCAGTGGGAAAGGGAGCGGAGCATGGGGGAATGTAGTTGCCATTCGTGTGATGTTGTCTGAGTTCTGCTTAACCAGTCCGCCGTGACATTGTCTTGTCCCTGTATAAGGACCGCTAGAGGAGTGATGCCATGGCGAATGCACCAGAGCCATAGTTCCATGGCCAGGAACAGGAGGGAGCTGGAGGAGGTGCCGCCCTGTCTGTTCAAGTAAGCTTTGGCAGTAGTATTGTCCATCTGAACGAGGACGTGGGAGCCCCGTATCAGGGGGAGGAAGGCTCTTAAGGCCTTGAATATGGCTAACAGTTCGAGATAATTGATATGGTGGGCAGCTTCGATCGAGGTCCAGATGCCGTGGATATTGTGATTGTTGGCATTAGCACAGCAGCCGTCCATGGACGCATCCGTGGTGAGTAGAAGGGAGGGGCGCGGAGGGTGGAAGGGGGAGCTGATGGTGAGGTTTACCGGGTCTGTCCACCATAGAAGGGAGCACAGGACCCAAGGCAGGATCGTTAGGATGGTGGCGAGGGAGTCTTTGTGTGGAGAGAACACTGACAGAAACCAGTGTTGAAGAGTCCTGGCCTGTAGCCGGGCATGAGGGAGGACATAGGTGGTGGAAGCCATGTGTCCTAATAGGCATTGGATTGTTCGCGCTGACTTGCATGGGTGACTGAGGAGGTGGGATGACAAGTCCAAGATGGCTTGAGTTCTGTGCTGTGGCAGGAAGATTTGGGACTGAATAGAGTCAAAGAGGATTCCCAGAAATTCTATCATTCTGGAAGGGGTGAGCTTCGACTTTTTGTAGTTCACCTGGAGGCCCAGGTTGGAGAGAAGGTTGATGACCGTGTGGAGGTCTTTGAGTAGAGATTGTGGATTGTGGGCCACCAGGAGCCAATCGTCGAGGAACGGAAAAATTTGAATGTTTTGTTGCTGTAGGGCTGCCACCACCGGGGCTATGCATTTGGTGAACAGCCGGGGTGTGGATGCCAGTCCACACTGGCGCGAAATTGGTAAGTGTTGTCCGCTATTTGAAAGCGGATGAAACGATGGTGCTGGGGTCTGATGGTGATGTGATAGTATGCATCCTTGAGGTCTGTGGAGACGAACCACTGGTTCTTGTGTAGGAGGGAGATGATATTGGGAATAGTGACCATGTGGAACCTGCAGTAGTGATGTAGGAGTTGAGTTCCTGGAGATCCTGGATGGGGTGAAGGGAGCCGTCCGGCTTGAGAACCGTGAAGTACCGGGAGTGGAAACCCGGGGATTGTGGATTGTGAACCAGTTCTGTTGCAGATTTTGAGAGTAGAGTCGACTTCTGCCAGGAGAGCCAGGGTAGGCGGAGTGGGTAATGCAGGGTTGTATGGGGGGGTGCAAATTCTATAGCATAGCCAACCCTCACGATGGTCAGAGCCCAGGAATCCGTGGTGATACTCTCCTATGTGGGAATGAAAGAGGAGAGTCTGGTGCGGGGAGGAGGGTGTGAGTCATTGTCTCTTGGCTGGGGGCTGAGATCCCTTGGATCGCTGCTGCATCTTGGATCTGGTGAAGTGTGAGCGCTTCCTGTAAGGCTGGTATCTGTTGGAACGAAAGGACTTGACCTGAGGTTGATAGTATTGCTGTTTAGAAGAATAAAGTTGTTGTTGCCATTTTTGCGGTTTATAATGGCGGGTTGTGGAGTGTTGAAAACCCATGGAGCAGGCTGTGTTACAAAGTTTCTGCACTTTCTGAAGAGTATCATCTGTTTTCTCTCCAAATAGAGAGGAACCATCAAAGGGAAGATCTTCCACTCTGGATCTAGCATCGGGCGTGAGACCACAAGACCTGAGCCAGGCATGGCGACGGAAGTCGCCATCACTTCAGCGGCCTCTTCCGTGGAGTGGAGAATCGCATGGAGTTCCTGCTTGGAGACCTGTGTGGCTTCACGGAGGAAAACTTTGGCAGGGCCCTGCTGCTCTTCAGGGAGATTATCTAAAAAGGGGGCAATATGGTCCCAAAGAAAGGACTGGTATTTGGCATAGTATGCCTGGTAATTTGTAATTCTTGTCAATAAAGAAGCAATCAAGTATAAACAGCTTCCAAACACGTCTAATTTCTTCTTCTCCTTGTCGGGTGGGGTGGAGGAGGAATATCCCCTGAACTTAGAGAGGGAAGATTCAACCACAATAGAGTCTGTAGATGGATGTTGCTTCAGGAAGAAATCATCCTGATCTGTGGAGGCGTGAACCTTGTAAAAGGAATCAAGCCGCTTAGATGTTTGTGGAAGAGAGGAAGGCTTGGTCCAAGAGGTCTTGGCCACTTTGAGAATAGATGGGTTTAACGGGAGCGATACCAATGGACGGGCATCATCCTCGATTAGTTGGAATAGGGGGTCAGGTTCAGACTTATGCCCTGAGAAAGTTGTACTCCCAAGGAAGCTGCCATACGTGAGACAAAGTCTGTATAGATTCGGAAATCTTCCGATGGGGAATTGAGCCTGGGGTCCAACAATAAAGAAGGAGGTGAGGAGCCCAAGGATATCCTATTGGATAGGGATGACTCAGGACCCTCCTCATCTGAGGATGAATCCAATGAGTCAGTCGAAACTGGAGGCTGAAGTGGCCAGATCCGGAGCCGAGGTGCTGGTCTGGAGTTGGGGGCAATAGTGGCTGTAGCTGCCTGCACAGGCAAGTTTCTAGGTGGAACCCATGGAGGTAGAAGAGATGTAGTTTGGGGTGGAGGCGGAGGGGGTAAAGCTGTCGGTCCCAAAGATGGGTTCAGCATCAAAGCCGAGTAAGCAGGTACAGAAGGGCGAGGAGAGGCAGAACATCGAAGGGGCAGCTCTGCAGAGTTGAGGCCCGATGGCATTGGTGAACCTCTTGATGAGTGTAAAAATAGTCCGCTTCTTCCTCCACTTGTCTGGTGTAGTGCTCATCCAGAGCAGTTTCCAGGTCTCGATTGGCCCAGCGGTATGGTTGTTCCGGCGGGAGCTCTTCAGGTTCAGAGTCATGCTCGGACTCATACATGAGATCGTGTGGACTAGAACCATAGGCGACCTCAGTATCTAAGACTGTTTCAGTATGTAAAGTTCGGGATCGACGTTCGGTATTGTGCGTCGACTTCTGCTTCTTTGTTGGTGTTCAGAAGGAGTGCAACGGTCCTTCTTTCTCTTTCTCTTTTTGGCTGGCTGGACAGAGCATGGCTCAATCAATCCTGCTGTCGAAATCAACACTGCTACCGAACTCCTCAGTATTGACGTCAAAGCCTGAGCCACAGGATCGACTGGCATGTTCACCTTGGGGCTGGTCACCGAGACTCCCAGAGGGGACGAAATGGGCTGTAAGCCCTGGGCTGCAAGAGAGGCACTGGAGGAGGCCTGCATAGCGGACAGTTTGTCTGAGCCCATAGTCTTGAAGCTTGTTCCCAAAGCCAAGAACGAAGTTGAGAGGCTCGATTTTTGCGCACCTGTTTGCTAGAGGCCACACAATGCAGACAAGAGCCAACCTTATGGGATTCACCCAGGCAAAAAAGGCAAAGTTTGTGGCCGTCGGTCAAAGGGATTTTGGATTTGCAGCGACCACACTGCTTAAAGTTTGTAGTCTTTGCCATAGGCCGAAGAAGGCATCAGAGAAAAACAGAGGCAAAGGATCTGAAGCACGCCGGGCCCAAAGGCCACGACAGGATGGAAATGAAAATAGAGGAATAGCGGGGCGGGGGGTTACCATGGAAGAAATAAAAATGCTAACGAAGGGAGTACTGAACCAAAAACAGGGGGGAAAGGGGATAGCAAGACAGTACTTGCAAAGGAATCTAGCAAAGAGCAGGTCAGCAATGTGTCTTCGATCCCGGACAAAGAAAGACTGGAGAGGGAAGTCCGCACAGCCGCCTATATACCGAAGGGGCGGGGTTACCGCCAAAAGTTATAACTCTAGCTTGGAAGCTCCGATGTGGTCTCTGCACAGGCGCAAAGCCCATTTGTGTAAAGCACAGAGACGAAGAACTCCCAGCATCCCTAGCCACAATTTATTGTGGCTGGGTATGCTGGGAGTTGTAGTTCAACAACATCTGGAGGGCCAAAGAGGTTGGGGAAGCCTGCACTAGTGTGTGGTGCATTTTGTAAGTGGCAAGGTCAGAGTGGGGAGGAATCCATATGTGATGCAGTCTATGCACTGTAGGGATAGACACAAAAGTTCACCGCACTGCCTCAAGCACCGATGGGGCTTTGGCCAGGTGTTATACCTAGAATTAGCTTCAGACTGTACATTTATAAAAAGCATAAACACAGCCCAAGGCCAACCCACCAGACTGCAAGTACAAGATACAAAACAGCTGCAGAACTTAATGCCTTCTATACGTACAAAAAACTCAATCCTTAGGTCTTCCCTGCCAGAACGCCCCATATCCTGCATGTCAGGTATAAAGCCTGAAATGTACCAATCTGTAGTTAATTCCAGACATTTGGAATATAAGCAAAGATCAAGGAATTAATCATTCCCAAACAGTATGAACCATCACTTCAGTATTCAGCTGCAGGACACAAGGCTGTCCAGATGTTCTATGATATCAGAGCCACTAAACTATAGCTACAGGTGATGTAACACATCTACTGTGAGCAGGTCAGCCAACAGCTACACAAACGAAGAGTATATAGCAAGGTCAATAGTAAAAAAACAAGAAGTCAAAAGACATGGAGTATTTTGCAGAAAAATGAAAATTGCAGGGCACGCTTAGTGAATCATACTTACTCAGCTGCTGTTATTTCCTCCAGAATTGAATCAGTGATTTCTTCCATGCACCTTTTTAGCTCTGGGGGGGAAAAAGAGTTCTTAAAACTTAAAAATCCAAACGTTATGCAGGAATTTCTCCGATTTATTTTGCATTACCCATTTTCCACCAAGAACCTAAACCATGCGGGAGCAAAATCATGTGGGAAGCCATTTAAATGTAGCAGCTTCCATATAGGTTAGGATTATTTTAACCGCACCAGGAACTATTAGAAAATGAATGGTCACACTGACCTGGTCAAAATCACTCAGAGCTAAGTGAGAGCCACCATGGCTTTTCTTTCTGCTCCTGCATTGTAGGCTCCTGATGGCAAGCAGCCACTCAGACAAACTCTTGAGGGGCTCACTTCCACCAGGCCATGCTCACCAGAGTCCAGCCTACCTCTGTACATATTCCTGGAAAGTAAAAGCACTTTCTCCTGCTAGAAGATGATGAATTCTCAGCACAACACAGATTACAGTTTCCACAAAAACACAGCCTTTGCCCGTATCTGTGCTGTGCTGGGTAAGTAATGCCTGAGGAAATATTACTTACTTACTGCTATGTTTTATATAAACACTTTTCAACAAAAACTGTTCCCGAAGTGTTTTACATAGAAAAATGAAGATTGTTCCCTATCCCCCAAAGGTCTCACAATCTAAAAAGAAACATAAGGGAGACACCAGCAACCACTACTTAAGTAATGCTGCGCTAGGTTTGAATTGGGTCAGTTGCTCTCTCCACATGCAACAATAAGAGAATAATCTCTTTGAAAGCTGGTAAAGAGTGGGGGGCAGGTAATTTGATTCCCAGTATTTTCTCTGTAAGCATAGAAGATTCTACCATCATTAAAGAACCTCTCCTGCTCTGCTCAGTGTTTCATTAAAAACTGAAAGCTAACAAAGACAATTAACAAGCCAATAAATATTGGCTTGTTAATAGTCTTTGGCTTACATTCTGCACAGCACCCTGCCGATATAAGAGCGGAATATGTGTGCTGGTTCCTTAAGAACATAAGAACAGCCCTGCTGGATCAGGCCCAAAGCCCATCTAGTCCAGCATGCTGTTTCGCACAGTGGCGCACCAGATGCTGCTGGAAGCCTAAAGGCAGGAGTTGAGGGCCTGCCCTCTCTCCTGCTTTTACTCCCCTGCAACTGGTACTCAAAGGCATCCTGACTTTGAGGCTGGAGATGGCCTCTAGCTCTCTAACTAGTAGCCGATGATAGACCTCTCCTCCATGAAGTTATCCAAACCCCTCTTAAAGCCATCCAGGTTGCTGGCTGTCACCACATCTTGTTGAAGAGAATTCCACAAGCTGATTATGCGCTGTATGAAAAAATACTTCCGTTTGTTGGTCCTAGATTTCCTGGCAATCAATTTCATGGGATGACCCCTGGTTCTAGTGTTATGGAGAGGGAGAAGAATTTCTCTCTATCCACTTTCTCCACACCATGCATGATTTTATAGACCTCTATCGTGTCTCCCCGCAGTCATCTTTTTTCTAAATTAAAAAGCCCCAGATGTTGTAGCCTTGCCTCATAAGAAAGGTGCTCTAGGCCCCTGATCATCTTGGTTGCCCTCTTCTGCACCTTTTCCAGTTCTACAATGTCCTTTTTTAGATGTGGCGACCAGAATTGTACACAGTACTCCAGGTGTGGCCGCACCATCGTTTTGTATAAGGGCATTATAATAATAGCAGTTTTATTTGCATTCCCCTTCCTAATGATCCCTAGCATGGAATTTGCCTTTTTCACAGCTGCCACACATTAAGTCGACACTTTCAACGAGCTGTCCACCACGGCCCCAAGATCCCTCTTCTGGTCAGTCACCGACATCTCAGACCCCATCAGTGTATACTTGAAGTTGGGGTTTTTCATCCCGATGTGCATCACATTACACTTGCCAACACTGAACCACATTTGCCACTTTGTCACCCACTCACCCAGTTTGGAGAAAGATTCTCTTGGAGCTCCTCACAGTCCATTTGGATTTCACTACTGGAAAGAGTTTGGTATCACCTGCAAATTTGGCCACCTCGCTGCTTACCTCTGCTTCTAGATAATTTATGAATAAATTAAAAAGCACCAGTCCCAGTACAGATCCCTGGGGGACTCCACTTTAAATTTAAATTTTTAAATTTAAAAACACTGGTTCCAGTACAGATCTCTGGAGGACCCCACTTCTTACTTCCCTCCATTGTGAAAACTCTCCATTTATACCTACCTTCTGTTTCCTGTCTTTCAACCAGTTAGTCTTTCAACCACTTATCCCATGACCGCTAAGTTTCCTCAGGAGTCTTTGATGAGGAACTTTGTCAAAAGCTTTTTGGAAGTCCAGGTATACTATGTCAACCGGACATGCTACTACAAAGCCCGTCAATGCTGCTAGCAAGTGCAGAGAAGCTCCGCTGCTAGTAAGAATTGTGTCCACAACTAGGAGTGTGCCCGAACCGGTCCGGGGCCATGCAAGAGGCCTCCGGAATGGTTCAGACTTCGGCCGGTCCGGTGGTTCAGCGGAGGTGGGAGTGTGGCTTTAAGGCCAGGGGATAGTACTTACCCCTCCTGCCGCTCTTCCCCCTCCAGCGCTCAACGTGTGATGTATGCAGCAGGCACAAGCACACGCCGCAACAAACACATGCGTAGCACCAACTTCTACTTGTTGCAGAGGATGCAGAAAACAATGGGGGAAGGGGCGGCAGGGAGGAACTCTGCCGCCCCAAGAACTTTTCAGCAAAGTCGAGCACTGGAGGGGGAAGAGCGGCAGGAGGGATAAGTACTACCCCCCCGCCCTTAAAGCCACACTCCCCCCAGTGCCGCACCGCACCTCCGTGGTTCCGTGCACATCCCTATCCACTTCTCTCAATGGGAATGACAAGGAAATTGTCACTACAGCTCTGACACAGTTCTTAGTACCGCTGGCCTCTCCATGCTTGCTAGCAGTGTTAACAGGTTGTGGAGTACCACAGAACAAGCTTGTGTGCCCCACTCTTGGATCAGTGGGGTGGTATCCTTCTCTGTTTCTATATGATTTCCTTAACAGGCTGACAAGCCTCAGTGAACATTTCACCTCGCCTACTCCAAACAGCACACGCGAGAGTTTGGCAATGTGCTTCTGGGCTCAAGAGTCAAAAAATCACAACAGGATGTGCCTGCCCCTCCCTCTATAGAGGTAAAAGCCAGCTGAATAGACCCATAAACGCTCATAGATAACAGTTGGAATGCTCCTCAGGAGGAGCACAAATAAACGACCATATCCCATCTCATTATCTTCTATCTATATAATTCTTTAAGGCATACCCATGGTTAATCATATGCGTGGCAGCTGTCACGAGAGTTCGCAAGCAGAAGCACCTGATTGGCCAGTGAGGATTCCATATGCAGATAGGGAGGAGGAGCTGGTGAGAGCAGAAGCACCATGGTGATTGGGAAGTGAGGATTACATATGCAGATGGAGAGGAAGAGCCTGTGATGGTTAAGGTCAGTTGGAATGAACTGTTACTGATCAGAAAACGTTCTTTTGTAGAGGAGAGGAATCTCTCTATATGTATATAAGGAATATGGGCAGGGGTCAGCAAAGAGAGGAGCCGTGAGCAAGGAAAGAGCCCCTTCAGGAGAAGCAGGCTGCTGATGTGTGAATTAGAGATAAGGAAACAAGATGAACAAGATCTGTTAACTCAGGAAGGGAGGAAGGGAGGAAGGGAGGGAGGGGAAGAAAGACAGAGGGGAAGCGTGAGTGGAGGAGAGCGAAAGAGAGAAAAAGAAGGGAGGGTGAGGGATGGGCCTGAGTCTGTCAGAGGCCTGAGGAGAATGAGTAGCCATGGTGGCAGCAGCAAGGAAGGGCCCAATCAACCACTGCTTCTGTTTGGGGCTACTGAGGCCATTGGCAGAGGGAGGGAGGCAGGCAGGCAAGTGATGAGCCTGGGCCTGTCAGCAACCTGAGGGGGAAAAGCGGCCATGGCAGCAGTGAGGAAAGGCCTGGTCAACCATTGCTGCTGCTGCTCCTGTGGGGAGGAGCAGGAGCGGGGCTCGGGTGAGGAGCTCTCTGGGGATAGGGGGCTTCAGCTTCACCAATAGGCGCCAGCAACACTGCAGCCATGACCAAGAGGGCTGAGGGGGATGGAATAAAGGGATGGAGGAGTGACCAAGAGGGGTGAGGGGGATGGAAGCAATGGGATGGATGAGGAGGAGCAGAAGTGTGGCTCAGGTGCGGGTGGAAAGTTCTCTGTGAGGGGGGCTCTCTGGTGAGGGGAGCAATTAAGTACTAGCATGCAGATGCACTGCTTGGGTTAAGTTAGTGTTTAATGAACTGGCTAGCAAGGACAAGGGAGGAGATGCTGTAAACAATGTAGTGACTTCAGCCCCCCAGAAGCTTGCAGGAGAGAGCAGAGGAGGGACAACATCTGCTCCTAGGTAGGCCACAGGGTGAGAGACTGGGTGCCTGCCTGCTTGCTTCTCCTGCTGCCCCCCTGCTTGTTATCTGCCCCCCAGGACTGGCTGCTGTACTGAGGTAAGGTCTTGCAGGACTGGGGCCTGGAGAGAAGGGTGACTTGGCAGTTTCCTGGATTCAATCTGCCTAGAGCTGACTGCTCAGGGCTATATAGGGTTCTGCCAGTGGCAGTGGGCCCACCACCAGCGGGTCGCCAGCAAAGGGGGTCGCCCCTTTGGGGGACAACGAGGGCAAGGGTCAGGTCTCCTGGCCCAGGTATTTGTATGTGGGGATGGCATTTAAGAGTGGGGCTTCTGTTTTAATTAGTTTTGGGTGAGATAGTCCTAGAATGTGTCTGGGCTTACCTGGAGATGGGGAGATAGAAGGCGTGGCCACTGACTGTGGGCGGCCATTCCAATGGTGGTGGGGAACAGAAGAAGTAACATTGGCAGGTCAGTGGGCCGTTGCAGTGGAAGGGGACTTGGAAATCTAATAACTGTTTTCCCATCTGGCTGTCCTGCCAGCTCATTGACCTTGGGGAGCAGTGCTGACCACCCTTGGAACCTCACCTTGCTCCTCTGTAATGCCAGGTTGGTCCAGAACAAATCAGAAACCATCCATGATTTGATTCTGGATGAAGGTGCCAACCTGGTATGTATTACAGAGACATGGCTGGGGGAGGCTGGGGTCCCAGTGTGGAGCCAGGTTCTCCCTCCAGGGTACTCTGTTGAGGAGCAGGTAAGGGACCGTGGGCAGGGAGATGGGAGTGGCTGTGGTCTATAAGAATAACCATACCCTAACCAGGATCACTGTTAGAGGTCGGACCATATCGAATGTGTGTACTTAAGTTTGGGGACCAGAGATAGACAGGGACTTCTGTTGGTGTATCAATCGCTCCACTGCTCAACGGAGTCCCTATCTGAGCAGATGGACTTGGTTTCGGACTTGGTGTTGGAGTCCTCCAGGCTTGTGGTGCTGAGGGACTTCAATGTTCACTTTGGGACCAATTTGTCCGGGATGACTCAGGAGCTCATAGTGGCCATGACGACTATAGGCCTATCCCAAGTGGTCTTGGGGCCAACACACATTGCTGGTCACACAATTGATTTGGTCTTTCACTCTGATCAGGGTGGTGTTCCGTGGGTGGGGATGCCTGTGATTTCCCCGTTGTCATGGAAGGAACACCATCTGGTTAAGGTTGGACTCACAATCACTTTGCAGGGGCGAGGGACCTATGAGGATCATCCACCCAAGAAAGTTATTGGATCCAATAGGATTTCAAGAAGCCTTGGAGGGATTTAGTGTTGGCTCTGCCAGTGATCCTGTTGGTGCCCTGGTGGAGAATTGGAACAGCAAACTCACCGGGGCAGTCGACATTACTCCTAAGCGTCCTCTCCAACCCTCTTCAAAACTGTCCCCTTGGTATACAGAAGAACTACGGGAGCTGAAGCGGCAAGGTAGATGACTGGAGCACAAGTGGAGAAAGACTTGTCTTGAATCCGACAGATTGCAACATAGAGCTTATTTGAAGACCTATGCTCAGGTGATACCTGTGGCAAAGAAGCGATTCTTTTCTGCCCATATTTCATCCGCAAGTTCACATCCGGTGGAGTTGTTCCGAGTTGTGAGAGGGCTAGTACGTGCCCCTCTGCCTTTGAATCAGTATCTGGAACCATCGATTACCTGCTGTAATGTGTTTAATGAATTATTTGTGGGGGAAATCACTCATATTCAGGCCGACTTAGGCTCCGTCTGCACAATTACTTCAGTATCTAATGTGGAGGTGTCCAGAGACTTCTCTTGTGTGAATGGGTTGGATCAGTTCCAGTTTGTGACTCCTGAGGATGTGGACAAGCTGATTGGAACATTGCGGCCTACCACCTGTTCTCTTGACCCTTGCCTGACATGGCTTATATTATCTGGCCGGGGAAGGGGGGGAGGTTGTTGTAGATGGCCTGGTAGAGATTATAAATACATCTCTGAGGGAAGGTAGTATGCCTCCTTGTCTTAAGGAGGCAATTATTAAACCACTTCTGAAGAAACCTACCTTGGATCCTTCAGAGTTGAGCAACTACAGGCCTGTCTCCAACCTTCCATGGCTGGGCAAGGTTATTGAGAGGGTGGTGGCCTCCCAGGTCCAGATAGTCTTGGAGGAAACTGATTATCTTGACCCATTTCAAACTGGCTTTTGGGCTGGCTATGGGGTGGAAACTGCTTTCTTCGGCTTGATGGATGATCTCCAATTGGGAATGGACAGAGGAAGTGTAACTCTGTTGGTCCTTTTGGACTTCTCAGCAGTTTTCGAGACTATCAACCATAGTATCCTTCTGGAACGTCTGAGGGGGTTGGGAGTCTGAGGCACTACTTTGTGTGTACCTCACGACTCCATATTGTCTACGATGTTGTTTAACATCTACATGAAACCGCTGGGAGAGATCATCAGGAGATTTGGTGCAGGGTGCTATCGATATGCTGATGACACCCATATATATCTATTTCTCCATGTCAACATCATCAAGAGAGGACATAACCTCCCTAAATGCCTGCCTGGAGTCAGTGATGGGCTGGATGAGGGATAACAAACTGAGACTGAATCCAGATAAGACGGAGGTACTCATTGTGCAGGGTCAGAATGGAGAGACGATTTTTATCTGCCTGTTCTGGATGGAGTCACACTTCCCCAGAAGGAACAGGTATGCAGTCTAGGTGTGCTTCTGGATCCGAGCCTCTCCCTGGTGTCCCAGGTTGAGCTGGTGGCCAGAAGTGCCTTCTATCAGCTTCAGCTGATATGCCAGTTGCGTCCGTTTCTTGAGATAAGCTACCTCAGAACAGTGGTACATCTGCTGGTAACCTCAAGACTGGATTATTGTAATGCGCTCTATGTGGGGCTGCCTTTGTACGTAGTCCGGAAACTACAATTTGTCCATAATGCGGCAGCCAAGTTGGTCTCTGGGTCATCTCGGAGAGACCATATAATGCCTGTATTGAAGGAGCTACACTGGCTACCGATATGTTTCCAGGCAAAATACAAGGTGTTGATTATAACCTATAAAGCCCCAAATGGCTTTGGCCCTGGGTATTTAAGAGAACGTCTTCTTCGTCATAAACTGCATCGCCCACTGAGATCAGCCGGAGGGGTTCATCTGCATTTGCCACCACAGTGACTCGTCTAGTGGCCACGCAGCGACGGGCCTTCTCCGCTGCTCCCCCGAGGCTTTGGAATGCACTCCCTGGTGAAATAAGAGCCTCCCCATCTCTGACAGCTTAATTAATATTGTTTTAATGGTTTTAATGCTGTTTTAAAATATTCTTTTTGAAATTTTAAATTGTTGTAATGTTTTAAACTTGTTTTTGTTTTAACTAATGTTTTACTTCCTGTTTTTATTTTGTTGTAAACTGCCCAGAAACGTTTTAGGGCGGTATAAAAATATAAATGAATCATTGGACCTGGGGATACATCTTCTCAAGATACTACTATACTATGAATATTTATATACCACGCTTCAACCAAAGTTCTCAAAGCGTTTTACACAGAAAAATAAATAATACATAAATAAGATGGTCCCCTTTCCCCAAGGGCTCACAATCTAAAAAGAAATATAAGGCAGATACCAGCAACAACCACTGGAGAGATGCTGTGCTGTGGTTGGATAGGTTCAGTTGCTCTCCCCCTGCTAAATATAAGAGAATCATCACTTGAAAAGTTGGTCTCTTTGGTCAGTTAGTAGGAGATAGTAAACCATCACAGACCCATCAACCTCACACACATAAACGTTTGCATAGCTTGCTCTTGCCTTTGTCCAGAAGGACACACCTGAAGTGACTAAGTACATCTAGTAATGGACCCTTTTGTTTTGCAAGAATCACCCTATCTTCCAGGAAGGGATCAACCACCTGATTGAGTCAGAAGCTCCCTCAGGACATGTTTTAGAGTATAACCACCCTGACCAAATGCCACATGGCTTTGGAATCTGTTTGGATCACACTATCCTATGGACTCTCTCACACACAAGCTGTGGCTACTGCTCGTTGCTCTTCATCCCCACTTCACCTGGCTTTCTACTCCGAAGGAAGCATTCTGCCTGACCTTCGCGCAATTAATGTGCCCAAGAAGGAAAGGTAATAACTAATACACTCCTTTGCCGCTTCTCCCTTCCCTCCCCACTCTCCAGGCACTTCTTTATTGTAAGCCTCCAGTAAGACTCTCATTTAGAACCGTAGCCAAATTACTTAAAGCTTCTATCTAAAAATGCCACTTAAGATGCTAGCCAAATTACTGATTTCCTTAACCAAACTCTTTTTGCCTTCTGTAATTCTCCACTTTTACCCTAAATAAAGTTTTTAAACTTCATTTACATTTCCTCATTCTTTCCAATAAGCCAAACTTTCTTTCTTAAATTGATAATGTGGCAGGACTGCACTCCAAGCCAAGCTTATTTCCCCACTTTAGCCCCAAAGCCTAGCCAAAGTGTCTAGCCAGCACTTCTGTGCAGTTGTGGTAACATTATCCAGAATGTAAGCCATTATTCACATTATCCAAAAGTAGAGAAAATTGGATATTATTTTTGGATGCTTAGATAGCTTTCAATCGTGAAGAAATAATAACCACCACAACAATTGTGGCTGACAGCAACAACACACTTGCAGGAGGCTGTTGTGCTAGCACAAAACTGTTGCATAGCTAGTCTGGAGCTCGCCCTCTAGCCTAGTGCTACACTACTGAAGATGTGCTTGCAGTTGTGCCACAGTTGCATACCTGCAGCAAACCCCATTTGTATTAATAGGGATGTTTGTTCAAGAGTGCTACAGCACAATTCGGCAAACCCTCATTTTATTTCAATAAAATTTTTGCATGAACACAAATTTGCTCATCCACAAGTGCTCCATTGCTCTGAATGTCAGCCAGAAGATTTCTATTCTCCTTAAAGAAATAAAATCAAATTGGCAGTTGTTATATATGCCTAGGAGGGTCAAGGCATTTCATGTACTTAATATTCTTTTTAAAATCCAGAACTTGGTAATATAATTTCACTTTATAATTAAGCCTTTTTAAAAATAAAAAAAAAGAGGAATTGAACATCAAGTCAACCCTTAGCTGCAGAGCTGTATCCCATCACGTGCATCTCTCCACACAACGGGATGCAGCACCTATCTTTCACTAGAATGGAACTATGCCACAAAAGTGTGATAAAACCAAGGAACTGGCATATGACAAAGAAGCTTTTCACATTATCCGTGTGAAGAGCTTCAGGCGGGTCTGTGGGGAGAGCGGGTTAACTTACTCCTCCCTGCAGACCATCGCCCAGACTTCCCTCGGTGGCCACCCAGACAATTACCAGCTCTGTCTCGGAGCCAGTTGGGAGCCAAGAGGTTTAGAGGCCTCCCAGCTCCCAGAAGGAAGTGCACAATGTATTATGGGGAGCCTCCCAATTCCAGTTGGGAGGCTACTCATGTGTCGGTGTGAAGCCGTGCAGCAGCGACACATGATCAATTAGCCTGTGTTTTTGCTCGCATGCAAAACCCTTGCTAAACGGCAGGCTACTTTACAGGGTTCACCTCCATGTCATTACACCAGGAGCCATGCAGCTTCTGCAGACTCACACGTGCAGTGAAAACCAGGCTGGCCTTCCCTATCCTGATTCTCACTGTGCATGTGAATAACTTCTAAACCTGTTCTCTAAAGCACATCAAAAGTAGCAAGAATACAAAGGTCTTTCACCTGGAGTAGTTTGAAAATCAAAGAAACATGGCTCTCTTGAATCCACATGAATGGATGCCTTTGTCTTCTTTACCAAGGATAGTTGTTCCATCTTCTTTGTCGTCCTGAGCATGTCTGTGCTTCCTCCATAAGCCATGCCATATTCATGCACTGTGCTTCCTCCATAAGCCATGGCAGGTTTGTAATTTTTGATTCTGAGATTATTTAAATCTGGGTCATTAAATCTTTCATTTACAGTATCCTGAAATTATCAAGCACACATAGTTATCATTCTCTTATTCTAAACTTCTGCATTCTGTAAATAGCTGTCATTACAAAACATAACATTTGAAAATATACAAACAGCGTTTCTATGTGACTAAAATCATATCTTCATAGAATGTTTTAAATAAAATTCTACAAAAGGAAACCAGGCACTGTAAAACTGACTAGGTTGTATATAAAACTAACTATAGAGTTAAAGTAACTCTATGTTAAAATTAACCATAAGCAACCACAAAACTAACCATAAACAACCACACTAACAAGTGTGGACAATTGTTTTTAATACATGATATTAATACTTTGTTCCTGCTACAGATAAAGATTATTATGCTAAATAATGTTTCTCCCAAACAAATGGAAGCCCCATACACATATGGAAGCCCACCATATATGTAAAAACGTCTCTGTTCCAATATAGAACATTCACAGAATCATTCACAGAAATCAATCAATCAATCTTTATTACAATCATAGACCAGCATCCAGTACAGGGGATGATTACAGGTAGTAGAGGCTTAAAAGGCATAAAAAGACATCAAAAGAAATCAAAGGACATAAAGGGCATAGGAGGGTAAAACTGCAAAATTATAAGTCCTAGGCTGAAAGTTCCGCAGCTATAAAGTTATAAAATTGTGAGATTGTAATGGCTGCAGGAACTATAATATTTATACAGGGAAGGCTATAAAAGGATAAAAGTTAGGGACCATGGAGCTGTAAGGCTATAAGAGCACAAGGCTTCAACAAGGCGTGCTGTGCACTAGAACTATTCTATAAAGATGGGCACTGAGCACGAACTAGTGACCATCATCTGGCAGATTCTGAGTGCTGCCGCGCAGAACCTGGCAACATTATATGTGATAACGGGCTTAGTAACAGAAAGCAGTAGAGAGGTGTAAAATTGTCTCATACAACCCAAGTACGTGTAATAACGGTAGGATGAGGGTGGAGCGGATGTAGTAAAAGCAATGAATGAGGGTGTGCTCTGTTGTTTCTAATTGCCCAGAGATGCAGGGCCACTGTTGCTCCAAGAGTGGAATCTTTCTGTAGTCACCCATGGTGATCTTTTCTGACGTGGACATTAGCATTCTCTGGACTTTGCAATAAGAAGCAAAGTTTACCAGTGCACCTTGAGCCAAATGAGATAAAAAAAATCTCTGAGTGGAAGTCCCTCCCACTTTACTGGCTATGTGCAAACAGATGTTGAATTGTGTAGGGTGGCTTCAGGACTGAAGTTCAGAATGTGAGCATAGGTACTGGACAACTATTTTTATGCACAACTTAAAGCAAAAGTTGTTGCTTGGGAGGGGAAATTAAGTAGCCATCTGCTACTTTAGAGATACTCTATCTGAAAAATTGCATTTGGAATCAACTGTGCTTCATATGTGGAGGTAAAAATAATATTTCTTTCTATTCTACACAAAGTTCTTGTTCGGTTCTCTCCACAGCACGACACAATCAAGGGCTTTTGTTCACCCCCAGATCCATTCAGAACTTTCTACATTCCCAGCCTCAGTCCTGCTTTTGTCTTCTCAGCCTTTGTCCAGAATCTGTTCATGCTGTCCAACAACCAAAGATAAAACATGGGGACTCTGTGCTAAAGCACACTTGCTCCGGGGAGTGGCGTTGGGTGGAGAGGTTTGATTTGTGCCAACACTCAGTCTAGAAATATGGTTCCAAAATCCCAGGGCTGAGTCATGGAAAATAGTGAAGAAACATGGCTCTGAGCATGTGCAGAGTGACTTTGCCACTCTATTGAACAACTGCAGCCTATTAACACATACTTGAGAATAAAAAAGAGGATTTGTACACTGTGACGTCTTTTCAGAAACACCTTTACTGTCATACACCCACAGAAACGGACACATGCACAGAGGGATTCCCTCTACAGTACAATAGGGACATATTAGAAAGCCTGTCACTGAATGATCCTGGAAATGCATTGTTCCTTCTGAATACATTTAATGTCCAATAGCCATCAGTACTTGCTTGGAGCAATTGGTTGTTTATTCTAACCCAATTCACATTATGTTCAACACACGGACAATCTGTGTAAAGTGTACATTCAGATCTGTACACATGTACAGTTTTTCACGCATTATGTACAATGAACATACAGTAGTTACACACCCTATCTTTACCCTGCATTTGAAGGCACCTATAACCAGGTTCAGTTTTAAAACAAACACATTCACACAAAAACATGTACACATATACCACATACACTCTGAATAGCACTACAGTGGTACAGCAATCGGCAAACCCTGTCCACACCAGTGAGTAATAGTGGGGCTCCTGATGTTCAGTATAACTGTTCATTGATCACTGATTGCTCTTGCCATTCCACTGAGTGCTGGAAAATTAAGTATATTCATTCCCACGGCCACTTATAAGGAACTAGAGCATTCCAAAAGTTTTTAATTTCCTCATAATTATGAATATATGTAAGTATGTATTGCAATTCTGTATTTCAGTGTAATGGTTTATGCTTTTTCTGTTGTAGTGCTTCTAGTGGTTTTGTTTGTTTTTGCTGCTGCTGTTTAATGTCTGTTTGGATTATCTGTGTTGTTTTTATAGGACAGTTTAATGGTCATTGTTAGCCACCTTGGTTTTCTTCTTAAGAAAGGAAAGGTGGAATATAAATTTAAAAATACTTAAGCAAAATAACCTACACATAATCTGAATCTAACCTTTGTGACTTATATGGGTTTTGTCTTTGAAAGAAATGTGAAGAAAAAACTTTTCAATAGCCTGCAGAACATTGCCAGGGTGGGGCCAAACTAACCTTTCAGGGCAAGGCATTTCACAGTTCATGTGCCACAGCAGAAAAAGTCCTCACCTGATGATTTTGGGGAATGGGCAGTTTTATGCAGGGAGAAGCAGTCTTTTAGGTAGCCAAGTCCTAAACTAATCATTGCTTTATACTTAATGACCAACACTTTGAACTGTACCTGGAAACACACTGACAATCAGTGAAGAAAAACTAACAGAGGTGCGACATGATCACAACTTTTGAGAGCAGTACGCCGTCTATACCAGCTGAAGTTTCTGAAGATCAAGTAGTACAGCCCCATATAAAACATGCTTCAGTAATCCAACATTGCTGTTATTAATGCATAGGTAACTGTGACCAGAACTGACTGATCCAGAAATGGCTGCAGTTGGCACAACGACCAAAACTGAAAAAAAGGCCTGACCACCACTTCTATTTTGGAATGCAGGAACTAGGTCAGATACAGGGGTACCCCCATGTTGTGAACCTAGTCTTTCAAGGGAAATGTTATTCCATCCAGAAGAGGCTTGAATCTCTGGAATGGCCTTCTGACCAACAACACTCTGGCTTATTCAGATTTAATTTGAGTTGCATTATTGTTTTTCCCCAGAGTTTGTTCTCATAAGACAAAATACTCCCAAAAAGCTGGAATTGTAAGGGGAGAGATGGAAGAATGGGGAAAAGGGGGCTGCTTAATCATTCCTGCCAGCCTTTCCCTCCTGAAAACTAGCTTTCTCCCTGCAGGAGGAAAGATATGGAGGACCTGCATTTTTTCTACCATGTCGGCAAAGCCGCTTGACAGCAAGAGGTGATTTTGAACCAAGAACAAGCAGGGGGGAAGTTATGTAGGCCCATCCCCTGATCCAGATTCCACTTTTCCATGGCTGCACAAGATCCCACCCTTATGAAATTGCATATATTGTAACTTAGTTAGATAGAGACTATTTATTAAACTAAGAATACAATGAATATTTATATACATATATACAAAAGTTCCCAAAGTGGCATGCCCACACACACACACATATACGTGTGTGTGTGTGTGTGTGTGTGTGTGTATATATATATATATATATATATATATATATATAATGGCTTCCTTTCCCCAAAGGGCTCACAATCTAAAAAAGAAACATAAGATAGACACCAGCAACTGGACGGATGTTCTTGGTCTCTCCCTGCTAAATAAACAGAATCGCCACTTTAAAAAGGTGCCTCTTTACTTATTTATTGTTGTGGTATTTTTTTTATTTTGTTGGTTTTAGCTTACCTTTTATATTTTACCATGTTTGCTTATTTTTATGCTTTAATTTTTCTTGCATGCCACCTTGGGTTGCCCTTTGGGGAAGAAAGGTGGGCTATAAATGTTTCAAAATAAATAAAGTAAACATATAATTGCCAGATCCTTGCCATCCCTACCCCTTCAGTTTTGGGAAGGGCAGAGGCAGAGATCTACTTGAGCAGGATGGATCAAACCTGCACTCTGGAAGGATCAGGGTCTGAGCCTAAATGGCTCAGAGAAGACCAAAAATCAGGTGTCTAAGCTCAGCACAACTAAGTAACACATGCTATTAGTTTCTAGCCTTTATTCCTAAAATAAGGAGTGCCAGGACTCAAAAGCTACCTTGAATACAAGACGGACCGGGGGGGGGGAGCGCTTTTGGGTTGTGGCCCCTTGGCTTTGGAACACCCTCCAAGGAAAGCTTTCCCATGCTCCCTTCCTCAGTATTGTTTTAAGAAACAATTGAAGACACATCTTTTTAGAGAGGCTTTTTAATATTTTATCCACTACTATATCTGGTAGGCTTCTTAGTTTTTAGCTTTTTGTTATAACTTTGAATTTGCACCATTTAAAATTGCTAACTTTCAATGTGGCTTAAGCTTAAGCTTGGTCTTTTAGCTGTTTCAATTTTATCAATCTTTATTGTTTTGTACTGTATCTGTCTTATTAACGTTGTAAGCCCCCCTGAGCAAGTAGTGTACTGGAGGGACGAGATATAGTTTTGATGCTGCTGATGATAAATACATAAATAATAAACACCCCACGCCCTCTGACCTTAACCCTATTTCGGCTTTCTTCATCCCAGAAAGTGGGGCGGGGGGGGGGGCTTCACTCTCTCCTGTATCTTACTACTTCTCATGCCCTTGAGTCAAGCTCTCACTCAGTGTTTCTCAACCACCGGTCTGTGGACTGGAGCCGGTCCACGAAGCGTTGGGTCCATGAGGCATCACTAAAAAAAATCACACACACACCGCAAAAATTGGGAGCCGCCAAGGGCCACCAGGAGCTCATTTCCAGGCAGCCCTCGCAACTGGATAATGCTCATTTCATTTCCTCGAAATCAACATTATCCAGCAGCGAGCTACCCGAAATTGTTTTCGGGTGGGCGACCCCCTTAATAATTAGGGGTCCAAGAAACTGTGCGTGAATAATGTACCGGTCCATGACTCCAAAAACGTCGAGAAGCATTGCTCCAGCCCAGCCAGCCCTCAGATCAAGCACTGAATTAAAAAAACCAGCGCTCCGCCCTTTGCCTTGTAATAATAGACATTCTGCCGTCCGCAGGTGTCCATGCTCGCCCTCCATCCGCTAATCATCGGGCAGGAGGCGCGCGCGCGTGCGGCTCACACACAGACCTAAACACCGGCATACACGCACGCGCCTCTCCCGCATGCTTCCCGCTCACTGAGCCTCCAGTGTTCCTTCACCATCCGCCCTCTCCTCACCCCGTTCCATTGCTTCGTCGCATGAAGTGCAGTCGTCTCCTCCCTCAGGTCCTCGGAGAGGCAAGGGAGACAACCAGAGCGAGCAAGTTCCTTTTATCCAGCACGCGCGGAGCTGGGATGCTTCTTCGTGGAGGCAGTACGTAGCGGCTCAGCTGCCCGTTAGGTTTTCCTTTCCTTTCCTGCAGCCCTAGAGCAATAGTGAGCGATAGGTTTCGTTTCGCGGACCTGTAGCAATCGAGTGAGCGATAGGTTTCGTTTCTCAGAAAGAGAGAGAGCTGCTGGGTTTCAAAGGCAAACAAACTTTATCAGATTGCACCAGCTCGACAAAGCAAGTCACCTAGCTGTAAGGCAAGGCAAGCAAAAAAGCACATGGCTAAAAGCATCAAAACATTGCCTCTTCCATATGGGCTTTTCCAACCATAAATAATGAACATCTGCAAGAAAAGCAAGATCCCACTAGCCATCCACACACACTAACTGAACAGCACTGTTGATTGTGCCTAGGTGCCGACAGAGAGCCTATGCACATACAATTCTTAACATGTTTGTTCTTTCAGGGCGATTTCCTGACTGAACGTTTGACTTACGTGCAGGCATGCATTGTGCCAGCACAATTGGCTTGTGGCAACTGGCAGCAGGGACTCAGGGAGCTATCACCTTCTCCCTCAATGTGATTTATGTACTAAATATATAATATAGCTTTATACCTTAACAAGGATTTCCAAGCAGTTTACAGTAAAATCAAAATGCAATTCAAATAAAAATTATCAACGCCTAAAATTGGCAGCGGCAAATCCTAACCAAGAAAAGCATGTCGAAAGCTAAAAGTCTTAACCAGTCTGCAGAACATCAAAAGTCAGATGTTCTCTATTTGCATAATTAAATAAATGAATGTAATTTGATTGTAAACCTATTGTAAAAGCCAAAAAAAATTTAAATGGAAAAAAAAAAGTCAGCAGTTCTCAAACCTGGGTCCCCATGTTGGACTACAACTCCCATCATACCTAGCCACAATGGCTGAAGATCAAAGTTTGAGAACAAATGCTGAAAGAAATGTAGCCAACTGCGTTCCAATAGAAAGGCTCTGGAGTGACAATCAGAAACCCCAAATCAGTGACAATCAGAAACTTTGGAGCTGCATTCCAGAGTTCTGGAGCGACAATCAGAAAGACACTGTGTGGCTTCCAAAAGCAAGGCCTCTTCATGTGATCTTTAAACTGCAAGGTTCATATCAGGGATTATTAACTTTTTTGCACCTACAGACTCTCCATATATTACCCATGGATCCTTACCCTATTTATATAATATTTTTAAAATATTTAATGTAGTATTATTTTTGTTTACACAGTCAGACAGGTGTTATTGACTGGTTTGCTTTATCCAGACATCAAGTCCTTCCCAAGGACCTGGGATGGCTGAATTTTATTATCAATGTTATATGTTGCTGTTATATGTTATAGATATCATTGCAGAATATAGGCTGTTCCCAGTAAAGTTGCTTTTTGTAATTGGCTGATGGTGATTTCTGTGGCCCCTATGGTGTTGAGGTGCTCTTCAAGGAGTTTTGGAATTGCACCCAGGGCGCCAATTACCACTGGGATTATTTTGGTCTTCCTCTGCCACAGCCTTTCAGTTTAAATTTGTAGATCTTTATGTATTACAATTTTTTCTATTTCTTTTTCTTCTATTATTATTATTATTATTATTATTATTATTATTATTATTATTATTATATAATTTGTTAAAATATTTATATATTTTCATAAGACTGAAGAAGGGTCTGCTGAAGACCTGAGAGACTTCAGCAAGATTCCAGATTTGGAGCATTTTCATATGCCTTGCTGGGAACAGCAGAGCCTGTTATGCCTTGCTTTTGGTTTCTAATATCAACAGTGAAGGTATAATTGCAAAGTGAGAAAAATAAAAGATTTACTGAATTTTATTACATATGACGTTTTGGGGGAGCTATTATTAATTATATACTTAATTTCCCACAGACTACCTGGATCTTAAGTATATAATTAACGGTAGCTCCCTCAAAACATAATACTTTTACCTTTACTTTTTACCTGGATCTACCCCATGGACCGGGGGGAGGGGGTCCATGGACCCTGGTTAAGAACTCCTGGTTTATAATGAAGCAGGTGCTTCCTTATACCCCGACATACCCAAGAATCAGACCATTTAGGCTTTTACAGATCAAGCCTAATTCCTACAGTTGGGCGCAGAAACCTACTGGTAGCCAGCACTGGCGTAATACTGTATGATCTTGCTATGATCTTGCTGAGTAGCAAAGTGATAGCTTTCATTTCCAAACAGTCTTCATAAGCAGCCCCACATAGACTTCACTGCAATGTACACAGTGGGTGTCTGTGCCACTGTTATGTGGAAATAATCTGTAATATGCTATGAGGAGGAAAGGTATCATCCACTCAACTCCTCCCCAGAATAAAAGAGAGCCCCCATAGGGACCCTAAACCCGAAGGTCAGCCCCACAACTGCAAGCTTATGAGAAGGGAGAGATTTGAACATCAAATGTGCGTGGTCTACAGACCTCTGGAATCCCCCTAGGACATCCCTGACATGTTCATCAATCTCCATCCCCTGTATGGCTCTTTTTGAAATGTATTTGTTCCCTTAAGCACCACCATTCCCTTTTTTTTTATTTTTTCCTTCTTTATTGCAATGAGATTTACAACAGTGCATAACCATAATCTAGGATAGTAATAATATATGTGAGGAAAGGAAAGAAAAATCCCTTAAATGTAACTTTAGCACAAGAAGGTTCACCCTACACAGGGGGACAGACACCTTCTTCTAAGGTGTCCTTTAGAAACACATATATATCTTAAGTTTCAAAGCATAAACCCCCATTGCCTTCCCATTGGAAGTGTCACAGGACAAGCATTAACAAGCCAAGCCAAGCAAAGCTCCCCTTTTCAACTTTTAAATATAACTTTCAAAACCTGAAGAGTAGAAGAGGGCAGTTATTCTGAGGACTCATCCTGGAAGCTGCTAGATCTTTCCCATCTGCACTCCAGCTTTGTTCTAAAAAAACCCCTCTTGCCTGGACAAGGTGACTATAGAGGGCAACCCTTCTTCCATGGCCCTTGGGTGTCTTTTACATGTTATCCCGCTTTCCCCTTCCGACCTTAAGTATGTATGGTGATGTATGTGTGTGAATGGTAAAAAGTTCCAACCAGTTAGGTAGCATTAAGACTTAATAGCTTAAAGACTTTATAGACTTAATAGCTTTAAGTCTATTTTTCAACAGAATGATTGGAAAGGATTTCCCTTTATGTTGGAGAGGGCAGTCAACTCCTCCCCAGAATAAAAAAGAGCCCCCATAGAGACCCTCAACCCGAAGGTTAACCCCACAACTGCAAGCTTATGAGATGGGAGATTTGAACATCAAATGTGCCTGGTCCACAGACCTCCCTTTGTTGGGGTACAACATCCTGATGGAGTCAATCTTCTTTTTCTTCTCAAGTTTGCTGGAGCTTTGTCTCTCACAAGTTATCCCACTTCCCTCTTTGCCCCCACCCCGACCAACTCTAAGCCATTTTCCACACCGGAACTTGACTATACTTGCCTTTCTCCCTCCTTTGCTACTACTGTCCACCCAATCTTCTTCTGTCATCTGAACTCTTTTGGATCTATCCTGTCCTTCCCTCTTCTCCTTTTCTAAAGTTGTTATGGCCCCTTTCCCCATCCTGTTCCTGTCATGGTTCATTTATCTGTGTACTGAATCCCCTCTGCTATATAATCTACCCCTCACTGCTTCTCTTCACCACTTTCCATCATACAGTAAACAGTTACAGAAGCACCATATAGTCAGTTACACAAACAAATGCAATCTAGCCAAGGTTAAGTATTAGCGCCCAAACACGTTTCATCTTGCGTGTTCTATGTCACATGGAAATGCTCTGAGTCTTCATAAGATCCAATGACTCCAGCCTCTTTTGTTCCACTCTCATGGATTGGAAGTGGTTAAAAAACTTGAAGCAGAGAATAAGTGTAAATGAGTAGTTATCACAGTTGAGGGAAGCAAGCAGTGGAGCCCTTCAAAAGTGTGTATTGGGACCAGTACTATTTAATGTAGCCATAAATGTAAGGTGACAGGAAGCAATGAGGAGCTAAAATTATGAATTACATCAAATTATTCAGATTGGTGAAAACATCAAGCAGACTTTAAAGAGTACCAATTTGATGAATGGACATAAAATGACAGATGTTGTAAGTGTACATTGATACACAGTTGGGAATGGAATTGGTTATTCCTATCCAGGAAGGAGCAGTATAAAAATATGTTAGTTAGTTAGTTAGTTAAGACTTCATTCATAGTTAGTGATAACCTGGTAGAGAGCTCAATTAAACATCAAGTCAGTGTGTAGCAGCTGTGAAAAAAGCCAGTTACAGATTAGGTTTTATTGGGACAGGGTTGAGCAATAACATCAGTATAATAATGTTGTTTAGGATACTGTGTACAGTTCTACACAGCTGCCATAGTTCAAAAGGGATATTGTAAAGCTGGAAAATGCATAGAATAATGGTCAAGATGCACCTTTCCTACAAAGAAGGCTATTGACTGGTAGCTAAATGGAGCATCCATGTTCAGAAGAAATATGCATCTGAATGCTCTTTGTGTTGGAGATAAGCAGCTAAGTAATATTTGAAATTTGAGCCCAGGGCACCCAGATCCGTAAGGGTTTGTAGACAGACTACTTATAGCAGAATCTTTCAGGAGCTAACTCACTATTATTTATTAATTATTAATTATTATTATTATTATTACATTTCTATCCCGCTCTTCCTCCAAGGAGCCCAGAGCAGTGTACTACATACTTAAGTTTTACTTTCACAACAACACTGTGAAGTAGTGTAGGCTGAGAGAGAAGTGACTGGCCCAGAGTCACCCAGCTAGTATCATGGCTGAATGGGGATTTGAACTCGGGTCTCCCCGATGTCAGGGTCTCGACCAGACTTGGCTGCACGCTGTCGACATATAGTGACGAATGTTGTTTTTCAGCAGGGAGTAGCCGACTGATGACGTGATATATAGTGCAAGCCACGAGAGCTCCCAGCTGGCAGGGATTTAAGGCTTATCAGCCCTCTGCAATAGGCGTTTGCTTTTCCCGAGAGTCTCTAATTGATCCCTGCGTCTCGTGACACGCCACTGTTGGGGGGTTGGCGGGGGTTGGTTACATAGCTCTTCTTCAGATTGGTCTTTCACGATTTCTGCTGCCTCAGGTTGTTGTGCCTGCTCAGAGTCATTATCCACAGCTGTTTCATGAATACTGACAGCCGGGCTCTGCCCCTCAGACACTCCTGCATCGCCTGGAAAGTTGACAGCTTCCCCTTCCTCCTCGCTGTCGGAGATTGAGGGCGTGACACCCGGTCCAGCACTCTAACCACTATACCACGCTGGCTCTTAACAGGGTCTCAGGTGCAACAGCTTGTAAGTGATAAGCATGGAGATTAATTTAAGGTTAAACTTATAGCAATAGCACTTACATTTATATACCGCTCTATAGCCGGAGCTCTCTAAGCGGTTTACAATGATTTAGCATATTGCCCCCAACATTCTGGGTACTCATTTTACCGACCTCGGAAGGATGGAAGGCTGAGTCAACCTTGAGCCCCTGGTCAGGATTGAACTTGTAACTTTCTGGTTACAGGGCGGCAGTTTTACCACTGCGCCACCAGGGGCTCTTATCTACTTTATTTAGAAGTACATGATGATAGGAAAGACCTATACATAGCTGCTGGCTACATTGTGGTCAGAGAGAGACCTGTAGAATCATGGTGCTCAGAGAGAGAGCTAGAAGCATTCTGGGAAGAAGGAAGTCACTTCCAGGAAGTTCCCGAGTACATTCTATCAATTGAGGGGTCATAGAGGCAGAGATAAACAGGAAAGAGAAGGAGACCCTAAATATCTATCTCTACTCCTAATGCCCCTAGTGGTCATTAGGGTTCTCGGTGCAAAACTTTGATGCCATCTCCAACAATGTGCTGGGGAGCAAACCACAGAAGCAGGGCTGTCCTTAGGGTGCGGCAACTGCTGAGATCGCCTCGCGCTGGGACAGGCCCCTCTGTGCTTGGCAGCCTGTGCTTACGCTGTTGCTGCTGCTCCTGCTCCTCTACAGAAGCAGCAACTCGTAACTATTCCAGCTGGTGTTCCCCACGCTGCTTCGCCTCCATCCCACTCAACAGCCCCAGGCAAGCAGCAGGGGTGGATCCATGGAGAGAAGTTGCAAGGTTTCAGTTGTACTCCCTGTGGATTTGTATCCAGATTGGCAGTTTCTCAGCAGGAGCAGTATCAGTGTGTGTAGTCCTGCGCCCGCCCCCCATTAAAATATTTTTTTTAGCTACCAAGTTATCAAAATGGCTTAAATAGGAAATTGTTCTTTCTCAACATGTTTCTACTTTTTTATTTGCTTTGTGCTTGCAACAGTTGCTCATATATAAACAACCTGCATATTGTCTTTTTCTGCTGTCCTATTTGGTGACTTTTCCTTCTGTGGTGTAGACACATTATACACTGTAGTGTAGAGACATACACTATGGTTACATATGCTTTTTGCTTAAATGAAATGAGGTTCATAGAAGAGATTATACTGGGCTGCTTGTTACTGTGGTAGGTATAAAAATGCTATTTGAATTTGCTTCTGAGTTTACATGTTTAGGATTGGAGTGCATGTGGCTAAAAATCAACATAACTCTGTATGTTCTAGACATATCCTGTTCTTCTTTCAAAGAGTTCAGGGTAGTAAAATGAAGCCAGAGAGCTCTTGGAACCCCTAGTTTAGAATTTTTCACCATCATTTACACTGTCATTTAATAATTGGAGAGGAGAGCTGGTCTTGTGGTAGCAAGCATGACTTGTACCCATAGCTAAGCAGGGTCTGCCCTGGTTGCAGATGAATGGGAGACTTGATGTGTGAGCACTGCAAGATATTCCCCTCAGGGGATGAAGCCGCTCTGGGAAGAGCAGAAGGTTTCAAGTTCCCTCCCTGGCTTCTCCAAGATAGCCGCTGCCAGTCTGTGAAGACAATACTGAGCTAGATAAACCAATGGTCTGACTCAGTATATGGCAGGTTCCTATGTTCCTAAGAGTGAGGGTATGGAGCTGCTCTGGGAAGAGCAGAAGGTTTCAAGTTCTCTCCCTGGCTTCTCCAAGATAGGACAAGATTTTTTTATTGAACCAACAAACTACCAAAGCATACAGTATGTTTCCAAAGCACAATTATATACAAAGTGGTTGTTTGTACATGATATATCTACAAAGATTTACACACAAGATAGGGCTGAGAGAGATTCCTGCCTGCAGCCTTGGAGAAGTCACTGCGAGTCTGTGAAGACAATACTGAGCTAGATAGACCAATGGTCTGACTCAGTATATGGCAGCTGCCTATGTTCCTAAGAGTAGAAACTGCCTGCCACTTCTTTCACTGATTCACACATACATTCAGAAGAGGTGAAAAAATGGCAGATGAAATAATTTCACACTTTCTATTGAGCCTCTGCTGTAAGGCACTTGCCTTTGAAGGTGATACAGCTAAATGCAGAATGGCTTGGAACATACTAAAAAGAACACTGAACGGCAGTCTAAAAATCATAGAGGGGATTTGTGGAAAGAGCTTCCAGGACAGAAAGCATGATTTGCAGTAGTTTTGCATCTTGTCACCTCTTGTTTTAGAAATCAAGCTTTCTCTTTTGTTCAGATCAGTCACATCCAGTCCGAAAAGGACAATAGTAACCACCCTCTCTCATGTAGACAGTAGCTTCAGGGGTCAAGGAACACAACTCAGACCAACGCAGACGTGAGGCTGTGTATACCTAGAAAGTCCCTCAGAGTTCAATGGAATTTACTGTGTATACTGGATTGCCCAAGTGACATTTTGGCAATTGTTTGAAACTTATATTAGGAGAGGCATTTTTTGATTTGTAATTTTATTTTTAATTATGCTTACAGAGAAAATGGTAGCTGGAGCAGAAGTGCTAGACAAATGGAGAAAGCTTAGCTGGAGATATTCGACTGCTGATTTGGGGAAACATCAGTTCCCCTTGTACAGAATATAGGTAGGTCTGCTGTCTGCAATAGTTGAGAGAGTGGCCAATATTAAATCAATCAATTTTTATTAGACATAAACCAGCAGTACAATCAATGACAATTACAATACATATTATAATATTCAGTTTGTACCATAACGAAGGTTAGTTAACAGTGTTCCCTCTAATTTTATAATAACTGAGCAGAAAGTGCTTAGTCCTGGGTGGCAGCATCAAAGCAGTGTGCGGACATAACTCTCTCTCTCACTCACACACACCATTTTAAGAAGTATTGTGCCCTGAAAAGTGTGGCACACAAAAAAATTTCACCTTTTTTTTTTTTGCCGGGGAGGGGGAGCTGCCAGCAGGGAAGTCGCTGCTGCCTCCCATCCTCTTCCTTCCCTCTTCTCTTGGCTGCTCCATCCAGCCAGAACTGGAGGAGGCGGCCCAGGAGGGGAGGGGCGACCTGGACGGGGAGAAAGGGAAGGTGTGGCAATGCTTCCCAGCTGGGGAGGGGGAAAAACGGGGTGCCGGACAGTTGGGCAACAGTGGCGAGCACAGCAGAGACTGCACATCCACCAGAAACTGCTGCACGAGGGCTTGGAAGTTGGTGCGCACGCGTGTGCACCTTAGAGGGAACAGTGATTAGCAAACTAGATTAAACTCCTACGTACAAACTATTACTACAGGTTTAATAAGAATGCATCCAATGTTATCAGGTGGCCAGTGTTTTGCACAGGGGAATACTGGTGTTAGGGACCTGCTAGAGCTGCTGAGTAGTGTGAAAGGCAGACCCAATGGTGCTGTATGATTGAACAGTTGCACAACAACTTAAAACAGCATCCACACAGTTGCGTAGCACTACTTCCATTATTTTAACTTCTGCAGCTGCCCTGTTACACAACACCATCAGAGCTGCCTTCCATATTGTGCAGCAGCCCCAGTGGGTCCCTCATGCCAATGTTCTGTTGTGTGGCATGTTGGCCACTCGGTCATCTGCAAAAGGGCAGAGCATTTCTGTCCCATACAATAGGGCTAACAGGCTGCATGGAATGTCAGCCACAGGGTTTACTGATTGACATAAAATCTTTAAGAATCTTTATTATTCACGTTTACTGATAAAATACGTAATAGAATTATGCTAGATATCCTCCAATCAATTTGCAGAATTATCAATTCAACCAAGAGTTATCTATTACATCTGAATCCCACTCTTCCACCAAGGATCTCATGAAATCAGCCCATTTTATCCTCACAACAGCCCTGTAAGAGACTAGCCAGTCACCCAGTGAGTTACATGCTGAAGCAGGGATTTAAATTCAAGTTTCCCCAGATCAAATCCAAAACTCTTAACCACTATGCTGGCTCCCCAGTCATACACCTGTACACATTCATTCATATAAAAAGACCCCCTCTCTACAAAGCATGGTTTTCCAGTACATCTTCAACATATTAGTTTTGTTTTGAAACCCTTTCCAGTTTTTCCCAGTAGCTGCGGCTTAATTGTTCAAATGCCCGCACAACATTCCAGTCTTCACTGCCACAAACATCACGCAAAGAAACACTGGAAAATAGAAAGAGAAACAGTAGATATTATCAAATGTTGTATGAAATTTAGGATACTGGAGCTGTAATCCTGCAGAAGAATAGTTATGGGACATTGCTTTAGTGTAGCTGTTGGTTTCCCCCACCCTGTGCTATAAATATAGTGCTGGGTCAACAACCTTTTGAGTTGAACTGCAGGACTTTGACCCCAAGTACATCGCTTGGAAGACAATACGTGAAGTAAATATCCAACTAAATATGATTAGGATTTGATGACTATGTCGTTTCCAGATATTAGCAAATGCAGTGAGAATGCAGTGAAATGCACTTTAAAGTATTATTGAGAACCATTCAATATCTGAAACCTTAGGTACTCATGCTGAACTGGTACTTTTGTTTCTCAGCATGTAAGGCTAAACAGCACTTTTACTAATATATGTAATCACATATATATGATTACATATCTGTGCATTTTCAATGGCAGCACACGCACTATTGGGGCAAAAGTAGGTCCAGCAATGACTCAGCTGCACCATGTCTAATCAGTGGGCTGGTTCGGATGACACCCTGGCCTTTGAAACACATGAGGGAGGAGCATGTGTGCATGGCTACCCTCTACCCCATTTTGCCATCATGCTACTGACTAATCGTGTGCAGGGAGAAGCTTGTCTGAACTTACTCTCAGCACATGGTTTTAATATTACTTTATTGTGGAATTAATGACAGTGCATTGAAGGTTGGTTCGGACAAACTACCTCCACATGCAATTAGGCAATAGTGGAATGGTGGGAGGGAGAGACGCACATTCACACCCCTTCCTCATGTGTTTAGATGGGCCTGAATTTCATCCAGACCAGTCCAGTGATTGGACATTGTACAACTGAGCCATGCTGGACCTACCCTTACCCAGAAGCACAGCACACATCCCCTTACACAGCATGACTATGCTGTGACACTGATTATTCCTCCACAGGATATAAAAGTTACAACTTGAATTTGGGATCTTTGTTTATGCAAGAACTTCCCTGTGCCAGCAGAGTTTTCAGTGAGAAAAACCAAGAGCATGATAAAAAACTAAATATATGTGTACTGTTTAAAAAATGTTTAGCCTTTTCTATAAAATATGCCTAAGCTAAATAATTATCATGTCCTTTCTGTCATACTTTTTGAGTTAAAGTTTTTCTATCAATGTATCTGAAACAATATTCAGTTTGATGTTTGTCTTTTTGTTAATGAGATTTGCAATAAGATGTTCCCCATACTTGCTCTGTGCAGTTTCAGGAAGACACTGGAGATAGTTCTTTTCCAAAATGTGGAATTGTGATGACACTCCTGTATATTCTTGAGAAGTGATGGGTTTTATCTAACTCTGGATTGCCAGATTTATCTTATTTGACATCAGTTTTTCTGAACACATCCTGCTTTTCTGTCAGCAAACACAGAATGGATTTTGTTCTTCAAGAATAATCCACATAATCTAGATTATTTGTAACTCTAACTATTGCACCCTAATTTACTACAAATTGCATCAATGATGACTCAAATACTAGTTGGCCTGCTATTATATTTCTGTTATGCCTAAATTTGTGTTCAATTTCCTGAATAAAACCTACTTTTAAGTTTCTGGTTTGTCCTGGGTAACGTTTTCTTTCTGAACCACAAGCCATGACTTAATAATATTTGATAATGCAGAGGAGTGAGCAGTCAGTTGGGAAGATATTAGAATAAATAAGCAGAATAAATAAGAAATCTGTTCACAGACCTTCTTTAGCTAAGTTCCTGGCTATCTGAGGATTCACAGAAATACCCACCTGTTAGGTCCATAAAGAAAAGGAGCTAACAGAGTTGGGCTTCAGTGTGAAAACTGCTTAGCCTTATGAGTGTTAAAAGTCACTCCAGGACCAAGAACAATCTCTTGACATGTGATAAAGAATCTTACACCTGATATTGTGTTACTGCAGCAATATAGTGGATCAGGACATATAGTATGTTAAAATGTTCTAAGATGCCAAGAAGCATGGGGGACAAGTCTGTCAATGGCTACTAGTCTTGATGGCTACAGACTACCTCCAGGTTCAGAGGCAAGATGCATCTGAATACCAGCTGCAGAGGAACAAGAAAGGAGAGGAGATGCACCTTTATCTGCTTGTGGACTTCCCAGAGGCATCTGGTGAGCAACAGTATGGTTCGGCCTGATCCAGCATAGCTCTTCTTATGTTCTTAAGAAAGACTTCTTTTTAGGCAAATGTGCTATTATAGTATGCATACCTGATTGTTTTAACAGTAAAGGCAAAGTCCCTCAGCAAACGATAAGCTTCTCCTTCATGTAGCCTAATAAGAAAAAAAGGAATGGAAAATGTTTAACGCATTTCTGTATTATTCACACACGCTTTTTTAATTTGACCTTGGATGATCAGTAACTTCATTCAAAATTACTTGAAAATATGAGATTTTGGCATTTGGTATAATACAGTCTCACTGGCAATAAAATTTTCAGATGAGTGAAAATACTGTAATGAGACCATTGTGACTGACACCCTTCTTGTTTTCAGGAACAACATGTGTATACTGGATTACTTGGAATCTTGGGCACCTTCATTAAGAGCAGCCATAGTAAAAGGGAGAACCATATCTAATTTGCTGAAATGAGGCTAATTTGCTTTTAAAAGTTTAATGGCTTACAAAAGGCTCACTTCATTCTTTGGATATTCACATTTGAGAAGGGAACATAGTTCACCGGTGGGGGATATTCTGTATGCATAAGGTCTCTGGTTCAATCTCTGACATCTTCATTTAAAAGGACCTCAGGTAGCACACCTGAGAAGCACCACTGCCTAAAACCTTGTAGAGATGCCTCTGGTCAGAGCTGGCATAAACTGGGCTAGGTGGACCAATAATCTAACTTTACAAAGTCACTTTATACACTTGTTTACTGAAACAAATCCAAAAGGAAATTGCCTACCCATTATCTTGAGACAGAGCTGCCAAAGAACCATGTTTGTAGAAGTCAAGCACATATGCATTAAGTGGCATTCCTCTTCCTTGTTTATCACATTTCTTCAAATAAAGGATGGGAATGTTTGCAGCAGGAATACCTAGCGCATGCAGCATAACCTGCAGAAACAATATATTATGAATTTCCCATTCACACTTTTCAATACAAATGAAAAATGTTTTAACCTCTCTAAACATCTAGTTTTTGGCCTGGATTGAAAACAACAGTTGTAATGTGTCAAGTTCACAACACTACTGCAGGAAAATCCACTCACACTATGTTTCTATGAGCATTTGCACATCCACACTGCTATCTGTAACCTGGTAACCTTCTACTAGCAGTTACACTTTACAATCATAAGGCACAAAATGAAAGAATGGGCCAATATCGTATTTTCTGAATGATGTGTGAATGCTACCACAGGCGTGTCATTAGAAATACTTACATGGTTATATTTGTAAACATACTTATTTATATTTCCAGATTGCTGAACAAGTGCAGAAATAAAGTTTAATAATTAGTATATTGGGTTTTTTTAAATTTCTAACCACTCCAGTCAAAGCAAAACTTTCAAGTGTATGTCTTATTTTAGTGTAGTACATTCTAATTTTGCTTTACATAAATAATTAGGCAGTCTAAGATTTCCTTTTTAAAAAACCTGAATATTCACAAAAAACTTTGTTTAGATTTTCCTCATTTGTAAAGTGGTACATATAATGTTTTCATACTGTGAACTGCACTGATTCCATTGAAAATATAAATAAGCAACAACAATAGTGATTAGCCTTTTATCCATCCAACCCCTTCCCCATCCCAGCCCATCTGAAAGAGGAAAAGAAAGAAGGCAGAACAATGAGCCAGAAACTGTAAAGAAATAAACACAAGAAGCTGTGAGGGAAATAATAAAGAGGGAGACAGGTGTCAACAGCAGGTAACACATCAGGTAACATATTGAGGTAACATATGGAGTCACTACTCCAAAATATATACTTCATATGAGAAGGTTTTGCAAGTTATAGGAATATGACATCTCCCAATAGCAGGTACACAACAGTGCATCACAATATTTGCAATGCATCACTTCCTCTTCATATAGTTTATCACAGTGGTCTTGATAGCCCTGTGCATGCTAGTAAAATCAGAATTCCAATGTCGGAATTCCCTGCCCCCACCACCAGACGGTAGTAGACCACAGGGCAAGTGCCTGGGTGGTATCTTGGTGGTGGTGGCCTTTAATTCACTGTCTAGCACTGGCACAGGGGTTAGTGGACACAGTGGGCAGAGAGTGCAGAACTGCTCCCTGGGAAGGCCACATGCTGCTGGGAAAACATACAGGCTTCTGGGGATTGGAGTCCCACACTGCCTGCCCATCCCAAACTCCAGATCATCTCTGTGCTGTCCAGCCACCCCTGCGCCAGTGCTGAGCAGCGAATTAAAGGGCCCACCACCACCAGGACACTACCCAGGACACTTGCCCCATGGTCTAATGCCTCCTGGTGGTAGGGGCAGGGAATCCTGACACTGGAATACCGATTTTACCAACATGTACAGGCCCAATCTTCGATGTATCAAAAGCACATTATAAAACTTCCCCACTTACGTTATTGACAGTCCCTGCGTGCAACAAGTCAAGATCTGAATTTCCTGAAAGGCATACAAAAGGAGAAAGTGCTATCCTTTCCTGGTCACAGCTCATTATGTGAGATGCCAGTGAAGAATCAGGTTGTTCTTTACTTGAAAAATCTAACAAAAGCATTGCAAAACGTGAGATATTACAATCTGACAATACAGAAATAATCACACACACCCCCCTCTGCATTGCTCTGTACTAAGGCATGTCCTTTCTTTCCTTTTCTTTAGGCTGCAATTGTAAACATGCTTATTAGAGCAAATCCATCTTCTGAGTAAGACTGTCCGATATCTTTTTCCCACAAGAGGAGAAAAGCAGCATGGGGAAGGTGGTTTTGAATGGGCAAACAGTTGGCAGGGAAAGGGTTCAGTAGCAATTCCCCCCCTGCCCCCCCCCCCCCGGATTCCTGCTCATTATTCCAATGGGATGAGGATGACTTCCTTGATGGGGAGTAAGTCACAGGAAAAAGAATCTTATAACTATGCACAACATATAGTTTGGCATTTGGGTAGGCTATTATGTGATGTGCAACCCCTCCTTAGATCAGGGAAAAATAAATACTGCCTGTTTACCAAGTTTTGAAATGGGAAGTTGATATCTTTCTGTCGTGTTAGCCAGCCAGGAAAAAGTTTGTAGAAATTGTCCAAAGTTTTCTTCTATTTTGTGGTTGTACACAGCTAAAGCAGCAGCAAAATCTTCAGGGAGATCTTCAAGGAACACCTGAAGGCAAAATAATATTTGATCTGGAGACAGTTACATTCTACACTGGATTTTAATCAGATTTTTTAGGAACAAAAAACAAAACAGAATGCAAAAACTGGCTGATGTACTATTTGTATATAGTTACTGGGAAGACAACAGGACCTTCACAGCTCCTGGGGACCCCCCCCCCCCACAATCCTCTTTGGTCTGTCCCAGGTGGTGTGGTTGCCAGGCCAAGCATGATGGTGCTTAATTTTCAGGGAAGGGGGGCCTCCAAAGGCCTTTAGGTCCAGGCTCCAAAAACAGAGTACACCTCTGTTTTCATCTCACCTTTGATTTGGAAAAATTCTGTTTAGATTTAACAACAGCAGCAGGCATATATTTTCTTCCAAAAAGATGTGCCAATACTAACACAAGCTTTTCCATCACATCCTTAGAAAAGACCTTTGATCCTGTTTAAAAAACAATTTTCACATATTCAGTGCACAGAATATTCATTCTTAAATTATGTGTTATAATGAGCAAAAAAATGTTTATAAATGGATGTTGACATTACTAAAGGTAATGTCCATACTTTTATATGGACTTAGTTTTGCAAGGAAATTTTACAAGTCTGACCCTTTTTGTGTCTTTTCATACAGTTTCTTTGGGCAACAAGGTTTCCAAGGCAACTCTGCCATGCTGGATAAGGTCGTGTATTGTCTTCGCTTACTTGGCCCTTAACCTATCCCCTCTGGGTGGCATTACGGCTCACTCCACCAGGAGCGCAGCCACATCTGCAGCCTTCACTGCACACGCTTTGGGAAAGTACAGGAAACAGTTTCTCTACTGTTTATTGCTTCATATAGAAGATGAGTCACGGAAATTTAAAATCAAATCAACCCTGCGAAATACTTTTTTAAAAATGCATTGTAAACCTTAGCGTGCTGCTATGGGAAGGTGGGGTAGTAGCAGGAAATAGAATAGCAGGTCAGTTTCTGAATTTGAAATGTTTTTAAGTGCAAACCTTTCAGTTGCTTCAGTTTACCATGGTCATCCTCCCTTCCCTTGTAACACTTTCTGATCAAATTCTGGTTCCTCTAGTCTTTCAAAATCAACACTTTATGCAGAGCATGCTTTTAAATTCTTCTTTCATTCTTAATCTAGGACATTGCATTGCAAATGTTTTAGTCAGAAATTGTATGGAAAACAAGCCTGTACAACCTGTGACCCACCAACCTGAATACAGTCCATTTATTGTGGCTTGAAAGAAGCATAAACCTGAAGTTGCAGGCAGATAGAAAAAACAGGTTGAGACCCTAGGCTGACATTGTTCATGGCTGCTGGACTGTATTCAGTTCGGTGGGTCACAAGTTGTGTAAGCCTTGAATTTAATCTGGACAGCCACTGTGATGTGAAAACAAAGATAAATGGCTTGGAACAGACTGTAGAAATACTTTCCTTCCACTGCATATGTTGGTTTTCTTTCTCTCTCTTCTGTTGCTTACTATTTCCATATCTACTCTGCCTCCACTGTTTCCTCTAAGGAGTGCGCTTGTGTGCACGGTCACACATTTTCTGATGTCTGCTCAGTTAATTTTAGATCCCATTCAGATTGCATCAGGAAGGCCCCACTCGGAATGCATATGCATGCACACTACCTTGATACTGCCACTCAGAACAAAATTCATTCTGCACACAGGTGAAAAAAATTAGAGAGAACACTGTCTGCCTCCCTCCCTCCCTTAGTAATGTTGTAAATCTACTCATTGCTGCTTAATGTACTACTTCACCCTGTCATAAACTACTAAAACTCCATTTGGACAAGGCTTGCTTGTAAAAGAAAAAAATGCTGACATGTTTGCATAATGTAACTTATACTTAGGCCTCAGTAAACAAGAAGGAACTGTAGGAAAGAAGCAAAATCTGGCCATTGAGTCCTGGCTGGGTGATGATGTTCTAGTTAGATTGGGCTTGAAACTGGTCTTCCTTCTTCAGTCCCGACTCTAGTGATGTTGGGACAGGTTCACTTTTAACCTGGTACATGGTCTTATGGTACATGTAACGTGTAACCTGTTACATGTTATGGTATGTGTAACGTGTAAATGTTTGTGATCTTTTATAGCTAGATGGTAAGTAATCGTCCACCAAATCTCTCTCTTTGTTCAGACATTATCTTGTACCTGCATTCAGATGTCTGTAACATATACCTGGTTTTTGTGTGAATGTCTGAACCTGTGTTAATTTTAAAAGTGAACCTGGGTACAGGCCCCCTGAAAGCAGGATACAGATAGGGAGTGATCCTTGACTTGATCTCAGTGTATTCACACCACTAGGATATGCGCCTGTGTAGGAGACCAATTGGGAAGATTCTACAAGCTTTGTGCCTATAATTTAGTGTGAGAGGGTGGGAAGGTTAATTAGATAATTCCTCCTCCCTAAACCCAGGGATCATTAGGAAGGGGGCTGAAAATAAAAATGATAATATTATAATGCCATTATAGAAATTATGGTGAGGCCACGTCTGGAGTACTGCATACAGTCACTCTGTCTTAAGGAGGACATTTTACAACTGGAAAAGGTGCAAAAGAGGACAACCAAGATGATCCAGGGGCCTTGAGCACCTTCCTTATGATGCAAGGCTACAGCATCTGTGGCTTTTTAGGTTGGAAAATAGTGACTACAGGGAGACCTGATAGAAATGTGTAAAATTATTCATGGAGTAGAGTGAGTGGGCAGAGAGAAATTTTTCTCCCTTTCTCACAACACTAGAACCAGGAGTCATCCCATGAAACTGAAGGTCAGGAAATTTAGGACCAACACAAGGAAGTACTTTTCCACACTTCCTGTGAAAAATCTATGAAATTCTCTGCCATGCGATGTGGTGATGGCTACTAGCATGGATGACTTTTAAAAAGGGCTTAGACAAATTCATGGAGAAGAGGCTTATCAATGAGCTACTGGTCTGGTGGCTGCCTCCAGCGTCAGAGGCAAGATCCTTCTGAATACCAGTTACTGGGAGCAACAGCAGGAGAGAGGGCATGCCCTCACCTCTTGCCTTTGGGCTTCTCAGAGACATAGGTGGGCCACTGTGGAAAATAGAATGCTAGACTAGATAGGCCTTGGGCCTGATCCAGCAGAGCTTTCTCATGATGTCAGCCAATGCATCTTTATACACTAGGGCAGGTGGGGAAGACAGAGTTGTGCATCTCTGTTACTTTTGGCTTTATTGTAAGCGTGTATAATTCTTTGTGAAATATGTATAATTCCTTGTATAATCCTAGGCATTATATATAATCAAATGAGCAATTTCCTTAGCTAACACCACAACTAACAATCTCAAATTTACCTGTATGGCTTGGGTGGCACAGCTTGTAGAACAAGCCTTTGACAAGGAAGTTGGCAAAAACAAAATTGGAAGGTTCATGACAATGTAATCGGGTCACAAGTTCAGAAACTCCCACAGCATTACCTTCTCGATCCACATATCTCTGAAAAATTAAGACACTGAAGGTAGTTAAGTGGCTTTCCTACTCTATCTCTTGGGCCAGGCTACAATATCACAAATTGCTAGCAACACTAAGTACTGATTAGGCTGGGACACTGATTTGTCTAAAGGTTCATAGCTGAAAATAATTTGAAACTGGATCCCCAGTGTCCAAATCCAGGCAGCAAGCTATCCAATGCATTGTCATATACCCCATATTTACCTGAATAGAAGACGACTCTGAATTTAAGACAAACCTCTTTAAAAATACAGTTTAAATACAGGCGTAACCTGTATTTACTCAAAAGGAAGAGGACTCTGAATTTCAGATGACGCTCCAATTTCAAACATCAAACTTGGGAAAAACCTAGTCTTGAATTCAGGCATATCTATCTAATTACTGTATCTAACATAATTAGGGATAACAAACCGAGGCTGAATCCAGATAAGACGGAGGTACTTATTGTGTGGGGTCAGAACTCAGGAGACAATTTTGATCTGCCAGTTCTGGATGGGGTCACACTCCCCCAGAAGAAACAGGTATGCAGTTTGGGGGTGCTTCTGTATCCGAACCTCTCCCTGGTGTCCCAGGTTGAGGCGGTGGCCAGAGGTGCTTTCTCTCGGCTTCAGCTGATATGCCAGCAGCATCCATTTCTGGAGATGAACGACCTCAAAACAGTGGTACATCTGCAGGTAACCTCTTGGCCTAGGTTACTGCATTGTTCTCTATGTGGGGCTGCCTTTGTAGATAGTCCAGAAACTGCAGTTGGTCCAGAATGCGGCAGCCAGATTGGTCTCTGGGTCATCTAGGAGAGACCATATTACTTCTGTGTTAGAAGAACTACACTGGCTGCCAATACATTTCTGGGCAAAATACAAGATGCTGGTTATCACCTATAAAACCCTAAACAGCTTAGGCCCTGAGTGTTTAAGAGAATATCTTCTTCACTATGAGCCCCATCGTCTGTTAAGATCATCTGGAGTGGTTTGTCCACAGTTGCCGCCAACTCATCTAGCGGCTACTCGGGGGCCTTCTCCATTGCTGCCCCTGGACTTTGGTATATGCTCTCTGTTGAAATAAGAACCTCCCCATTTCTGGCAACTTCTAAAAAGGCACTTAAGACATTTATTCACCCAGACTTTTAATTAGATGTATAGTTTTAATATTGTTAATGTTGGGTTTTAAATGATTTTAATGTTAATGATTTAATTGTTTAATTAGTTTAATATTTAAATGATTTTTATTGTCAACTGCCCAGAGATGCAAGTTTTGGTTGGTACAAAAATATGTTATTTCTGTACTGGTCTTGGGGTAGCAAGTATGACTTGTCCCCATAGCTAAGCAGGGTCTGCCCTGGCTGCATATGAATGGGAGACTTGATGTGTGAGCACTGCAAGATCTTCCACTCAGGGGATGAAGCCGCTCTGGGAAGAGCAGAAGGTTTCAAGATCCCTCCCTGGCTTCTCCAAGATAGGGCTGAGAGAGGCCTGCAACCTTGGAGAAGCCGCTGCCAGTCTGTGAAGACAATACTGAGCTAGATAGACCAATGGTCTGACTCAGTATATGGCAGTTTCCTATGTTTCCTATATTCTAGTTCCAGGATCTGTATAAGCTTTCAGAACCTTGCTGAATGTTGCTGGCACAGATAAGAAAATACTTATCTCATGGCCTGGGGAAAAGGAGGAGCTTTTCTCATTGCTGCTATCTACTAATTGGGGAGGGATGTGGGAGGAACATATTGATGTCCTCCAATCACAGCCATGTTAAAATCCATAGTACCTCCATTTTTTTTTTAATACAAGCAGCCTCACTTCTGCCCCAGGGGGAGAAAAAAGACTCACAAAGCACCAGAATAGTTGAGAAGCAGAATGCTGAAAAGTCAGCTTTGAAAAATACAGGAAAAGTGGGGTGGGGGAAGAGAGGAAGTTGGCCTGCCCAAGCCCCTAACAGCTTATAGTTAATATCCTGGAGGGAGGAGATTAAGTTTGTGGGGGTGAGGTGCCATACTGCTAAATAGCGCCTCTCCCTATACCAGACAGGGATGCTTTAGGAGGAAAGAAATGAAAAGGGACTTTTCGCTTTCTCCCTTTCCATAGCCACCACCACACTCCTCCCTGTAAATATCAATTCAACGCTCACCTCTGGGAAGTGGCAGCCCGAGACCTGATCTTCTAGTAGTATATGGCACAGCAGGGGGAGGTCTCAAGAGACTAGAAACAAAAACATATATTCTTTTTCCCTTACCCTACTTTTCAAACTCCCTGTCAAGACTTTTATTCCAAACTAATTTGAGTACTTCGAGATTGGGGATATACTGCTACATTTTATTGTGGGTCTAACTTGCATAATAGTTAAGTTAGTGTTGTTCTAACTTCCCTCATGTTGGGTTACTGTTCAGCAACATTGGTTATAACACCATTATTAATGTTGGGATTTGTGGAGCCTGGTGCTGCCATAGAGCACAAATCAGGCACCATATCACTAATATTGGTAATGCCTTCTCCCCCTCACACTCCAGCATCAAGAAATAGCCTTTACACAAATCAGAAGCATTTGGGAAGCAAGCGATATAGAAGTAATTGGAAGGGAAGAAGGCCTTACATAGTACCAAATATCCATGTTCCCCTACTGCCTATGTATGTTTGCACTAGCACATCAATATGGCAATGGAAATTTGAGTGGATTTCTAGAGACAATTGGGGAGGGAGCTGTGTAATACTACCCAATACATTCTATAATCAACCTAAAACCCTTTACAAATTTTATTTATTTACTGCCCATCTCAGAACAGCTCAGGGTGATTCACATCCAAAAATTCAAACCATTAAAATTTAACATAAAATAAATGCAGTTGATATTAACATAAAACACATTTTAAAAACCATTTAAAACCAATCAAATATTGTTAAAAGCCAGGCTGCAAACATGGCTCTCTCTTGAAAGCTTCTGAAGATGGTAAGCCTCTTATCCCCACAGGGAGTGTGTTCCATAGCCTAGAGGCTACAACTGAGGAAGCCTCATACCAGATTGCTTCTCCTGAAGATTTTAATGAGCAAGGAAAGATGTTCTCTCAGGTAACTTGGGCCTAAGCCATTCACGGATTTGAAAGTGATAACCAGCAGTTTATATTTTGCCCAGAAACATACTGGCAGCCACTGCAACTGTGTAAGAACAGGCATTATATGGTCTCTTCGAGTTAGCCCAGAGACTAATCTGATGGTCACATTTTGGACTACCTGGTTTCCGAACTACAAAGGCACCCCTAAATAGAGAGCATTGTAGTAGTTTAGCCTAGAGGTTATCAGCTGATGCACTACTGTTTTAAGGTAATTCTCCTTTAAGGAATGGGAGAGCTGTTGTATCAGCCTAAGCTGGTAAAAAAGCACTCCTGCCCGTAGCCTTAACCCGAGACACCAGGGTGAGACCAGGATCCAGCAGCACTCCCAAACTATGTACCTATTCTTTCTGTGGGAGTATCCAGAACATGAGACTCTATCCTATGTTCCAGATTATCTTTATTTATTTATTTAAACAAACATTTTTATACTGCCCAAAACTTACATCTCTGGGCGGTTTACAACAGAATAAAAACAAAGTAAAACATTCGTTAAGACAAAAATGGGAAAGAAAAAAAACCAAAACACATTACAACAATTTAAAATAATATTTTAAAACAGCATTAAAACCATTAAAACAACATTAATTAAAAGCCTGGGTGAAGAGATGTGTTTTTAAAGACTTTTTAAAAGCTGTCAGAGATGGGGAGGCTCTTATTTCACTATGGACCACATTTCAAAGCCTTGGGGCAGCAGTGGAGAAGGCCCGTCCCTGAGTGGCCACCAGACGAGCCAGTGGCAGCTGCAGACGGACCTCTCCAGCAGATCTCAATGGGCGGTGGGGTTCAGAAGGCATTCTCTTAAATACTCAGGGCCCAGACTGTTTAGGGCTTTATAGGTTATAACCACCACCTTGTATTCTGCCTGGAAACATATCGGCAGCCAGTGTAGCTCCTTCAATACATGAGTTATATGGTCTCTCCGAGATGACCCAGAGACCAGCCTGACTGCCGCATTCTGCACCAACTGTAGTTTCCGTACCACGTACAAGGGCAGCCCCACATAGAGCGCATTACAGTAATCCAGTCTTGAGGTTACCAGCAGATGTACCACTGTTTTGAGGTCGTTCACCTCAAGAAATGGACACAGCTGGCGTATCAGCCAAAGCTGACAGAGGCATTTCTGGCCACCGCCTCAACCTGGGAGACCAGGGAGAGGCTCAGATCCAGAAGCACCCCTAGGCTACGTACCTGTTCCTTCTGGAGAAGTGTGACCCCATCCAGAAAAGGCAAATCAAAATCATCTCTTGAGTTCCGACCCCGCACAATGAGTACCTCCGTCTTAGCCGGATTCAGTCTTAGTTTGTTATCCCTCATCCAGCCCATCACTGACTCCAGGCAGGCATTTAGGGAGGTTATGCCCTCTCCCGATGATGCTGACATGGAGAGATAGATTTGGGTGTCATCAGCATACTGATAGCACCCTGCACCAAATCTCCTGATGATCTCTCCCAGGTGTTTCATGTAGATGTTAAACAACATTGGAGACAATATGGAGCCCTGAGGCACACCATACAAGAGTTCAGAATTTGAAGAACAGCAGTCTCCAAGGGACACCATCTGGAACCTGCCCAAGAGGTAGGAGCGGAACCACTGCAAAGCAGTGCCTCCAACCCCCTCAGACGCTCCAGAAGGATACTATGGTTGATTGTATCAAAAGCCGCCGAGAGGTCCAGAAGGACCAACAGAGTCACACTTCCTCTGTCAATTCCCAGTTGGAGATCATCCATCAGGCCGACCAAGGCAGTCTCCACCCCATAGCCAGCACGAAAGCCAGTTTGAAATATTATTATTCTTATTATTATTATTACATTTATATCCCACTCTTCCTCCAAGGAGCCCAGAGCAGTGTACTACATACTCAAGTTTCTCTTTCACAACAACCCTATGATGTAGGTTAGGCTGAGAGAGAAGTGACTAGCCCAGAGTCACCGAGCTAGTTTCATGGCTGAATGGGTATTTGAACTCGGGTCTCCCCGGTCCTAGTCAAGACTGTCTGGAGCTGAGAGGCCACCACCCTCTCAATTACCTTGCCCAGCCACGCAAGGTTGGAGACAGGCCTGTAGTTGTTCAAGTCCGAGGGATCCAGGGTAGGCTTCTTCAGAAGCCGTCTAATAATTGCCTCCTTAAGACAAGGAGGCATCCTACCTTCCCTTAGAGACACATTTATAATCTCTACCAGGCCATCTACAACAACCCCCAGGCCAGATAATATAAGCCATGTCGGGCAAGGGTCAAGAGAACAGGTGGTAGGCCGCACCATTCCAATCAGCTTGTCCACAACCTCTGGAGTCACAAACTGGAACTGATCCATCCTAATCACACAAGAGGAGTTGCTAGACACCTCCACATCAGACACTGAAGTAATTGTGGAGACGGAGTAAGTCGGCCCGAATACGAGAGATATTTTCCACAAAGAATTCATTAAACACATCACAGCGGGTAATAGATGGTTCAAGGTTCTGATTTAACAGAGGAGGGGCACTCACCAGCCCTCTCACAACCCTGAACAACTCCCCTGGATGTGAACTTGCGGATGCAATAAGGGCAGAAAAGAATTGCTTCTTTGCTCCACGTATCACCTGAGCATAGGTCTTCAAATGAGCTCTATGTTGCAATCTGTCGGATTCAAGACGAGTCTTTCTCCACTTGCGCTCCAGTCGTCTACCTCGCCGCTTCAGCCCCAGTAGTTCTTCCGTATACCAAGGAGCCCATTTTGAAGCAGATTGGAGTGGACACTTAGGAGCAATCATGTCTACTGCCTCAGTGAGTTGGCTGTTCCAATTCTCCACCAGGGCATCAACAAGATCACCAGCAGAGCCAACACTAAATCCCTCCAAGCCTTCTTGATATCCGATTGGATCCAATAACCTTCTCGGGCGGATCATCCAAATAGGTCCCTCCCCCATGCGAAGGTGGGAACTGATTGTAGTCCAACCTTAACCAGATGGTGGTTCGTCCATGACAGTGGGTAAATCACAGGATTCCCCACCCACGGAACAGCACCCTGATCAGAGTGAAAGACCAAATCAAGCGTGTGACCAGCAATGTGGGTCGGCCCCAAGACCACTTGGGATAGGCCCATAGTCGTCGTGGTCGCTATGAACTCCTGAGCTGCCTCAGACAATTCAGTCCCAAAGTGAACATTGAAGTCCCCCAGTACCACAAGCCTGGGGGACTCCAACACCAAGTCCAAGACCAAGTCCGTCAGCTCAGTTAGGGACTCCGTTGAGCAAACGGGGCAATCGGTACACCAACAGTCCATCTCTGGTCCCCAGACTTAAGAACACACATTCGATATGGTCCGACACTCTAACAGGGATCCTGGTAAGGGAAAGGTTATTCTTATAGACCACAGCCACTCCACCTCCCCGCCCACGGTCCCTCACCCGCTCCTCAACAGAGTAGCCTGGAGGAAGAAGCTGGGACCACACTGGGCCCCCAGCCTCCCTCAGCCAGGTCTCTGTAATACATTCCAGGTTGGCACCTTCATCCAGAATCAAATCATGGATAGTTTCTGATTTGTTCTGGACCGACCTGGCATTACAGAGGAGCAAGTTGAGGTTCCAAGGATGATCGGCACTGCTCCCCAAGGTCAAAGAGCTGGCAGGACAGCCGGAAGGGGAAACAGCTATTAGATTTCCAAGTCCCCTTCCCCTGTAACGGCCCACTGACATGCCAACGTTACTTCTTCTGTTCCCCACCAGCACCGGAATGGCCGCCCCACAGTCAGTGGACACGCCCCCTGTCTCCCCATCTCCAGTTAAGCCCAGACACATTCTAAGATTATCTCACCCAGGACAAATTAAAACAGAAGCTCCACTATTAAATGCCCCCTCCCATTTACAAATACCTAAGCCAAGAGACCTGGCTCTCGTCCTCGCTGTCCCCCGAAGTGGCTCCCCCAAAGGGGTGACCCTCTTTGGTGTCACCCCTTTGGTGGCGACCCCGCCGGTGGTGAGCCCGCCACCACTGGCAGAAGCCTATATAGCCCTGAGCAGGCAGCTCTAGGCAGATGGAATGCAGGAAACTGCCAAGTCACCCTCCTCCCTGGCCCCAATCCTGCAAGGCCTCACCTCAGCACAGCAGCCAGTCCTGGGGGGCAGATAACTGACAGGGGGGCAGCAGGAGAAGCAAACAGGCAGGCACCCAGTCTCTCGCCCTGGGGTCTACCTAGGAGCAGTTGTCTCTCCTCTTCTCTCTCCTGCAAGCTTCTCATTTATGACCCCTCAACAATGAGCATTCTGTCTTGCCTGGATTCAACATCAATTTGTTATCCCTCATCCAGCCCATAATTACCTGTAGGCAGGCATTTAGGGAGATAATGTCATTTCCTGATAATGACAACATAGAGAGAGAGATTTGGATGTCATCAGCATATTGAGAGCACCCAGCACCAAATTCCCTAATGTCCTTACTCCGCAGTTTCATGTAGATGTTAAAAAGTATTGGTGACAGAATGGAGCACTGAGGGACTCCATATAAAAGCTCCCATTTTGAAGAGCAACTGTTACCAAGTGCCACCATCTGAAATCTACCTAAGAGACAGAAGCGGAATCACTGCAAAGCAGGGCCTCCTATCCCCAAATCTAATCACCTGATTAGAAGGATACCGTCAGTGGTATTAAAAGCTGCCAAAAGAACCAACAGAGTCACACTCCCTCTATCCATTCCCTGATGAAGGTCATCTATTAGGCTGACCAAGGTCATGTCAACCCCATAGCGATGTTTGGAATGTGTCTAGATAGTGGTTCCCAACAATTTACTGTACTACAATTAGCTACAGTTTATTGTGGCTAGGGATGTTGAGAGTTGTAGTTCAGGAATATCTGGCAGACCCCAGATTGGGAACCACTGATCTAGATAATCCGTTTCCTTCAAGACTGCTTGAAACTGGATAGCCGCCACCCTCCTCTCAATCAGCTTACTCAACCATTGGTTGGGAGTTCTGCTCCATGTGTCTGGACACCATGCTGTCATAGCTGTTTTTAACACAACCCTCTGTTCACATCACAACAGAGCTTCAGCAGAGGGCAGGTGTGGCTCTTCAAAGATTTTGGTGGACAGTACTCTGATATACACTAATGAGCTGCTTATGAGCACACAATAAAGTCTTTGAAAGCTTCTGTAGTACATTAAATGTGAGAATTACTCACTGATGGACATTTATTTATTTAAAATATTTATACCCCTCCCTTCCAGTACAATACTTCTCAAGGCGGCTCACAATATTAATAAACCAGAAGATATAATGTAAAATAAGAGACTAATAAAATTAAACAAGTTAAATTAAACAATTTAAAGCCCAGGTTAGAACGACAATTAAAATTATAGTGGTTTTTTAAGTTTCAAATTAAAGTTATTTAGAACTATAAAAACTAAAGAACCTACCAGATATAAGCAGCAGATAAAATATACATTTTTTTAGAAACACTGAGGGAGGGAGCATGGCAGCACTGTTCGGGGAGGGCATTCCAAAGCCAAGGGGGCACAACCCAAAATATCCTGTCTCTAGTCCTCACCAACCGTATCAATACAATTACTTGAAACTTGCCTCTTTGAGAAGAAACTGCACCGAAAACAAGAAATAGAGCTTTGAAACCATCAGATTTTTAGGTTGTTCAAAGGACAGAAGTGAATTCTTCAGTAATGATACAACCTTTTGAATGAAAAAAAAATTATTACTACATATACTAATATATCATACAGTGTAATCCTATGCATATTTACATAGAAGTAAATTCCACTGTGTTCAATCGGATGTAGCACTGAGGATATCTTATTGCTTGGTCACTTATGCAGTTGAATGTGTGTGGAAAGCCACAACAATTGCAGACCAAGGCTGATGCGTGATGTCATTCAGAGGAATTGTTGTGCAGAAGGATGTTGGCTTCAGTGGTTCCTGCAGAATGTTACATTGTACTGAAACCTGTCTAATGACCTGAGCATATTGGGCTTGAATACCCATTGAGAAACCTTCTAAGGGAAGGAATAATCTCTAGGAATGTGCACGGAACCGGCAGGGGCCGGTTTGAAGGCGGGGGAGTGTGCACTTACCCTCCCCCCGCCGCATTTCCCCCAATGGCGCTCTCTTATAAACCGGTCCGGTGGGACAGCAGTGTATCTCCCTGCCGCCCCGTTCCCTCCTCGGTCCAGAAGTGACCGGAAGAACCCCATGCATATGTCCTGTTCCCTCAGTCTGGAAGTGACTGGAAGTACCCCGCGTGTGTGCACATGTCGAGTTCATGCACACGAGTGAGTGCAAAATGCGTGCATGCGCCTGATGTGCACACACACATAGGGGACTTCCAGTCACTTCCTGACCAAGGAGGGAACAGGGCAGCAGGGAGGTACGCTGCCGCCTCGCCAGACCAATTTTATGAGAGCGCCAGCAGGGGAAATGTGGCAGGAGGAGTGCAGCCTTCCGTGCCCTTAAAGGTGTCCGCTGGCTGTTCGAATCTGTTTGGAGGCCCGTAAAAGGGCCTCCAGCAGGTTAGTGCACATCCCTAATAACCTCAGAGGGCCTCACCATATTATTTGCAATAAAAGAATAGAAGACTTCTGCATTTAGTGCTGACTTTAATATACTAAATAAAGCAATAAGAAACACTTTTGGAAATGAGTATTTTAAAAAGTTACCAAAATGTTGAATTTGAGGAATTTAAGGTTTTGTCAGAAAATTAGAGATTCATACGTTTAAGTTCAAAAAGCTTCAGAAATAGTTTTCATTAAATGATAATTTACTTCATAGGACAGTGCAGATTACCTTTCCTCTTGCATCAGCTTTGTCCTCTGCTTCTGAAGCAAATGCCATGAGTCTCAATATCAGAGAAACAGTCAGAAAAAACTGGCCATGAGTTTGGGGTACATTAGATTTCACAAGCTTCTCAATTTTTGACAGTGAAATATTATAAAAATATATATTTCCCAACAAGTGATAGTCACGTTGCCCGGCACGTCCACACATCTAAAAAGAAATGATCATGAGCTGCAAGTTTTTAATAGTTTCTTATCCAATTAAAAACAGACTTATAGTCACAATCCTGTCACAACAGGGGGAGCAAGGTGTGCATATATGCATGCGCCCTGTATATGCAGAAATCCACAGGGTGATTCCACTGTTGCTTCCTCAAAGCACATATTCCATCACATATGCATTTTTTCCACATGCAGAATTTCCCCCTACATGGTGGTGAATGGGGAAGTTCATGTTCCTATATGAGTCTCCAGACTGACAAGAAATGCAGGATATAGGCATATATATATTTATTAACACAGAAAAACGGTTTTGTGGAATTTTGAGTTAGACTTCATCAAGAAACATGATGGTGATGCAAATAATATGACTTCATACCTAGGAAATGTGCTTTTTATTCCTCCTCCCAAATATGAATTTCTAACATTGTACCTTAATTTATTTTTTAAAAAACCCAAAATGTCAGTACCCATCTATAGTTCAGAGCATCCAAATATTCAGAATTTTGCACAAAGACAACAGATTTACATGGCGTGTTAATTCCCAAAGCCAGAGTTCCTGTGGCTGTCACAACCTAAAAAACAAAAACAAAAAAATGGTAGGAAACAGTGGCATTTAACATGGATGTATTGAATAATGCCACTGCCACTATTTCTAGTTCCAAAGTGAGACTAGAAATAGTGACATAAATAAGAAATTTGAATTAAAAACAGATCAAAATAATAATCATAACCAGGAATATTTGAAAATGTTGAACAGGGCCAGATTTCACATTCACTAGCTCCAATAATTGGCAACTCATGGATGGAGCGGTCCTTTCATGAGCAGGGGTGTATCTAGGGTGGGGCAGGCAGGGCACGTGCCCCGGGCACCACTTGAAGGGGGTGCCATTTTCTAAAATTAATTTTTTTTTTAAATGGCTGCTGAAAACAAAATGGCCACCGCACATGCTCAAATGGCACCTGTGATGTCCTAGGCCATGCCAGGATTCACAGAGGCCATTTGAGCATGCACGGTAGTCATTTTGTTTTCAGCAGCCATTAAAAAAATAAAAATAAAAAATGGCCACCGCACATGCTCAAATGGTCCCTGTGAGGCCCTAGAGGCCAGCAGGGGGAGGGGGGACCTTTGCAGACATCTCCCCACGGCCTTTAAGAAGCCCCCCGAAGGGGCTACAGGTTACAAAAAATTGATTTAATATAATATGTCATTGTACACATACTTAGTTTGGCACTATGTACAGAGAATCAGGGCTTGTGAATACTGAGCTGAAGCTTATGAGCTAGGATTGTATTCATTTCCTCTTACTTTGCTTCTTGTGATAAGTGAGTTAAATGTGATGTCTTAATAATATGACTATTAATGGTGAGTTTGTCTTTGAATCAGTGTGGAATCCTTAGTATTAAGGCCCATTGGGAGTTTCTTGCTCTCTTTCTCTCATTTTAACTGTCTTTCTGAAATACTAGAATATATTCCAAGCAGTGACACAGTTTACTCTGCATATCCTTTAATTATTTTCAGAGTAAAAAAGTCAAATTCTCCATTTATTTTTACAACTTATGTAATAGTGATGCTACAATGCATAGTAGAGAATTAGACAGGCAATTCTGTTTAGTTTTCCAAGTATACCTCCACATAGTTTTTGGGTATTTCATGAGCCCCAGCATACTGAAATTTGTAGATTTCCAACATTTTTTTGGTCTGGCTACATCCACTGCTAAATATTTTTTGAAATATTAAAAGATTAATGAGCTTGACTTGTATTTTTCAGCTGATATTTGGTAAAGTTATCTGAAAGATGGGTGTCAGATGTTTGGACAGGGGGCGCAATTTCAGTGCTTGCCCTAGGCACTATTTTCCCTAGATACGCCTCTGTTCATGAGGCAAGGCAAGAAGGTTGCCTCAAGTGGTAGATTATTGAAATGCCAGCAGGGTGACAAGATACCTCCCACCACTGGAGCAGCTCTTTGAGACTGATATGGCCCTTGCAAACCTTACCTCACATTCTTTACAAAGCTTGCAAAGACCATGAGGAAGGAAGAACATTCCTTCTTCCCTGTGTCCCCTTTAAAGTATGCAAGGATAAGTTTTGAAAGGGGGCTCCCCCCACCAAAAGCATGGGGCAAGTCAGCATTTGGCACCTTGGCCAGACAGCATTTGGCACTGCAATACCTTGGGCTGCCCTTTCTCATGGAAACTGGTAAGCTCAAGAAGACTTGAGATCAACAAATACAGGATTACTGTAATCCCCATCCCGCCCGCCCCGCCCCCGGCCGGCTTTTTATTTTTCAACCTTTACAGTATATCATAACTCCAGCATTACTTCAAAATATAGAAACAAGTCCCAGAGTTTACCAGTGTTGACACCCTGGGGAACTGGTTTAATAAACCAAGAAGTTTTCAACTGAGGAAATTTATGGGGGAGTACTCAAGCTTGTCATTCATTCTCAATCCAACAAACCATTTTAATAGCTAAAAAAATATTAAAGCCAAATAACAAAACAATTTATTTACAAACTAATGAGTGAGGCCCATCTTTGCCAGGACAATTTTGCATACACATTAAATTAAATATATGTATTTATATGTAAATTACACTTATTAAATTAAATATATGTAATATAATTTTTTATTAATTTGCTTGTAAAAAGTAAACAAAGAGACAGTCTGAAATTTGTAGGATTTAAATTTCAAACATTATTCATTTTACCAGATTACCATAAGTCTGAATCGTAATGAATGTGACTCTAAGAAAGATCTTCTGCTTCTATTGGCATGAAGTTGTTTTGGAATTATTTATCTGATTACTAAGTGTTAAAAATATGTCGAGAACAACAACAATTAATATATGATTATTATATTCACAATTTCTTCTAAAAATACAAATAAATTATTTAAACCTCTCCCCAAGCATATTTTCATGTAAAAAGTAGTGCATTCAGCTAATTTCAGTGGCAGAATTGTTTATGCAAAATTTGATATCTTTATGTCATCGGGAAGTATGACTATTTCACACAAATTCATCAATATATGTAATAGATGCCTAGAGGGAAATGGCATTCTAAGTTAGTCATTTGTCCTTGTAACTTGTCCTATTAATTTCAGTGGGACTTTTGAGTGATTTATAGTCAGAATGTAAGCCAATATAATTAATATTACAAGAAAATGGCTTTTGATTTTCAAAGCTGGTATTAGAATATATACAGGAAAAATCTGGGGAAATGGACAAACCTGGATAAATCCCATTTTGAAAAGGATCTCTACAAATTGTTTCCCTTTTTGTTCCAGAAAGGCATGATGGTACCCAATGCCTCTTAGTGCCAGTTTTTTGAGATCTTCATGCTTTGCTATGAATCTTGCATAATCAAATATCTTGTGCAAATCCTACACAAACAGAAACAAATATATAGTTTGCATATCAAACTTAATTACAATAGCTTCATTTTAGCCAGTGCTAAAATGGAAATAGTTCAGTGTAGAAGTGCCTCCTTTGGTTGCTTTCCCAACTTCTTTTGCAGAGACCTTGAACCTGCCTTGTGAACAGAACAATGATTGTATTAAACAGGCACAACTGACATAAGGGCTATTCTCACGATCAGCAAAAATCGGGAGACCCTAGCCCGATTTTTGCTGATCGTGAGAACCACCAGGCTTGGCTGGTGGTTCTAGTCAGTAACCCACTCAAGTACCCCTCCTGCCCTTAGCCGGGGTTTGCGGTAGCCGTGGGGCGGCTACTCGTGAGTAGACCCCCAGAATGGAGGCGAAAAGCCGCCTCCCAGCTCCGGGGGTCTCCCCAGTATGCTCTGCGCGTTCACGCAGGGCATACTGGAGCTTTCAGGGGCTGCACGGCCCCCGAGCTCCCCAGCCCCCGCTGGCTCCGTCACGGAGCCAGCAATCATGTGGGTGGCTGATCCGGCCGTCCAGGGCTCCCTGCCCACTCTCCCTGCGCACTCACAAAAACCGGGTCTCACTGATCGTGAGACCCGGTCCATTGGCTGACATCCAATCTAGCACTGTCTTGGTTCAGCAGCCTTCTCATCCAAACTCAAGCTGCACCATTGTGTGAGAGGAGAGAGGTGATTTTCACTGATCTCTTCCTCATTCTAATGCCTATTCTTGATCCTGAGGGTCATCTAGCCTTCAGGGACATATTTTCAGGACACATAATGAGCTTCAATGGAAAGAAGAAACTGGCTAAAATTTTCCCTCACACAACGGCTCCGCTTTAGTCTGAATGTTAGCACTATTGTGATATGACAGTCTGGATGTCTGACACTATTAACAGAGGACATTTTGATAATAGGATGGAGGGGAAGATGAATACGAAGAAGAAATGTTTGATGCTGATGTTAGCCCTATTCAGCAGGAATTATGTATTATCTAGTCCTTAACACAATGGAAACAGTGGCTACCAAAGAAACTCCACACATATTCTCCCTTAAATACAATGCCCAAAGAGCCTTTGTGGCAATCAAAACCAGACAACTGGTTTTCCCAATCATAAAACCAGCCCAGCCCACCGCAAAATGGCTTCCACTTTCCCCTATCCGCTGTGGTCAGCAGGTGGTCCTGTAGGTCCAAAAAAAATGTCCCAATGTTCCCATAGGATTCTTTTTCTTTCTTCAAAGAAACTTGTATTGAAATGGAAGGTGTTTTCTGTTTTGTAATTATCATGTTTTGTAATTATCTGCAGCACTATATATCATTCCTCCTCACACCAACATCCTAATTAGAACTTCCCCTCCTTCCAATTGCAATGTGTTGTGGTCCAGGCCTGATTTATATACTAAATATGCTCATTAGCTAGCATACAAAATTAGGCCTGTCTCATAGTGTCACCAAGTGACCAAGTTCTTTTACATAGTGACCATGTAGGATCTGGGCGCAAGGAAGAAAGGAGATCAAACCAATCCTAAATGATTCAATGCGCTCTATTGAGTATAAAGGAATAACAACATCAGAAAGCAAAACATTCTATCAGCATTACTAACAGTATTTCAACCCTAGCCAGCATCAATATTCACCCAGTGTTCCTAACTAACATATGTGTGTGTATTAAATCTTCCTAGAGCCTAATACAATTCAGATATAAATGGAAAAGGAAGGCTGAGGGCTGGCATGGTTTGGGGAGATCAGGAATTAGTAGAGGGAAGGGGGGGAGAGAATGGAGGGATCCAAGGCTTGTGGAGGCAGCATATTACCAGGATCAGAGGCTTGAGAGCGGTGGATCTTTCAGCTGAAGGAGCGAGGCTTCTGGCTGGAGACAGGAGCTTTTGGATCAAGCATGCAGTTTGCTCAGAGCACGGCTGAGAGTCAGAGCACCATGGCTGGGGAAGTCTTGACTTCTCACTGCGCAGTGGAAAAGTCACAGACAGTTCCTGTCCATGGACAGAGTTCCTGCTTGTTGCCCCGCGGCTTAGCAGCAAACTCTGGGATTGCTTGTGAGCAGATCTTGCTTGTAGGCACAAGATTGCTAGCTCTCTGTCCAGTAGCCTCATTCTTTATAGTTGTATTTTCCTTTGATCTCTCATAGAGTCTATTCAAATCTCCTCATCTTTTCCTGGGTCCCCAAAAGGTGACAACTTGCTGCTACCTTTTGGATATTATCTTTTAATTATTCAGGATATTGGCCAGTCCAGAGAAATCTGAATCCCATCTTCTGTAAACTGTGAGCTTAGAAGGGGGGGGACACTGCCCAAAGCAAATCTGCATCTCTGAGCTGCAAATGGGCATCTTCCCAGATTTGCCAGCCTGACCCCAAAAAGGTGTTAAAGTGTTAGTAAAGTAAGAATTGAAGTCTATAGGTGTTTTCTTTGTATGCATCTACCTATGTTGAATTTCTATAGAGAGCAATTGAGTCAATCATTGACAAGGATTAACATGGACTTCTTGCAACAGGAGAGGGGAGATCAGCCTCTGGCCTCTTCCACAGACATTATCTGGTAGTGAGTCATATTTTAGCATTTGGATTGTTCTGGCCTGGCTTTTGTGCTTCCTTGAGTACCCATTTCACAATACAATGCTGGATCGCCTCTTCCCTCACAGACCAGTTGAGATCTGGGGTGTCAATTCACCCTAAGCCCAGGCATTAATTGAACTCTTAATATAAAATGAAATCAGACATAGGCCTGAATTCCATATACTTCTGGGTTGGTACCTCTGAGTCTAATATGTTGTGGTGCCCAAAACAAATGGATTCCCCTGATTTCCCATCTGAAAACTTGGTTAAACTGGATGAGATTGCACTGCAGCCAGTACTGAAATCCTTGCAAACTTTAGTCCTATTGAGACATTATTTGAAGAGATGCTGTACTTGGCTATACCATCTAAAATGGGGCTGGAAGTCTCGCCCTGGCCCAGTCACTCACCTCCACAGCTTGCCACTCATGATTACAGTGGCATTCATCTGAAAAAATGAACACCATTTCCATAATGGGCAGGTGCTTTTGTGATCAGAAGACTGGATTGTATGTTGAGGCAAGCTTGTGACGCAGTTGAAAGCTGTTCTGTGAGGTAATATATGTTACAGGGAGATAAAGAACAACAGAGTTTGGAGTGGACTCAATGTTAGAAGAAAGTGTAGCAGATAAAAGGAGTGAATTGATTCAGTGATGAAACATTCCTTGGCATATCCTGAACCCTCAGACTGGGAGGGGGAAGAAGCAGGCACATATGCATCCAATATGTAAGAAGATGGGGTGAGGGCCACATGTAATTTTTTTTTAAAATGAAAACAACTTTTGGACTTGAAAACATGTTAGGACACTTGGACTGCAGGGAAGGGAATTAAAATAATGTAATTCTGGACCAATCGAAAGAGCACACCTACATGGTATTTAAACACACTTAAGCTATAAAAGGGAATCTGTCAATATCCAAGTCAGGGCAGGACATCTTATCTGAAATATGTTCATGCTGCTCAAATGAAGAAAACATCCAACTCTGTAACAAGTAAGGACCCTGTCTTTCGCCCAGTGCCTGGACAGCACTGTTGTGGGAAGCAGCGAGGCACAGTGGGTAAAATTAGCTTCATAATAGTTAATTAGATATTAATTTACGTTAATTTAGGGCAGCTTAAGGAAGGTGTGTGTGTGTGTGTGAGAGAGAGAGAGAGAGAGAGAGAGAGAGAGAGAGAGAGCGCGCAAGCTGGGCACTGTTACTCTGGATTACTGTTTGTGGATTGATTGATTCAAGGAGGACAAAAGGAAAACTCTTGTTGTACTCTTGTATTTAAGCTTTTGGGCCATTATGAAAAATAAACAATGCCTTATTCAGCACACTGCTTCTGGTTTTACTCCTCCATCTTAGGTAAAAGATTCCAGGTATTGTTAGAATTCCTACAAAGGTCCAGAGTTCTTGGGTTTGGAGTTACTTGGCATCTTTTAAGTCTCCTTGTCCTTAAACATGATGGTAAAAGATAATATCTGCAGAACTGAAAGTGAGCAAATTGACCAATGCAGCCATAAAACATGATTATTCTGTAGAGTTTTTCCAAGGAATGAACTGAAGCTTCATAGCTTGTCTATTTCTAAAAAATTAATTTCTTATTGACTAACCAAATAGGGTCTCATTGCAGCTTACCAAAAAAAGCACTAAAATACAGATTATAAAATCAGTAAACAATTTAAATATCTTTTATTTAATCTCTAAAATTCTGTATACATATCCAGCCAGCAGGTGATGCTATGCCATACTGATTTCTGTAAGGTCAGTTGGAAGCAAAACTACAAGAGGTCTGTTAGAATTGTGAACGAAGGAACTATAGCTGCTATTGCTGCCACCATTCTTCTCTTCTCCTTTGCAAAAGCATCATTTCCTCTTAGTCTGGAGCAAGTTATTTGTCATTTTAAGTGTCTGAGCAAGTGGCTATTAACGTGGCTAGAAACAAGTCACTACATTGCCCTATAAAACTGAAATAGCTGCAATAAACATGTTAATGTGCATATAGACTGGACTGGATAAATACACACTGGGTGACATTCAACAAAGCCTTCCAGTAGTACAACAGGAAGACACGTTTGCATGAGGGAGAGCTTCTCTATCTGCACTGCATCACTCAAAAATATTTCCCCGAGGATCCTGCAGCCCTCAGAGATGTATGGAGCGAGAGCAAATTGTCAACATTCACTCCCCCTGCTGCACATCCAAGGCTGCACAGTCCAAGCAGTAGTGGGGGTGGGAAGCTCTCCTTCCATGCAAGCACACTTCTTGGCATGCTACTAGAAGGCTGTGCTGGATGTCAGCCACTGAGAGCTGGTATAGTGTAGTTACTAAGCTGTGACAGGATTTCCCTAGTTCAAATCTTGCCTCTGCCATGAACTTACCAGGTGGCTTTAGGCAAGCTATTCCCTCTCAGCCTCCACTCCTCATCTGCAATCTGCTGTTAGCAATACTTACCTTACAGGGTTGTTGTAAGAATGAAATAAAAGTAGTAAATGTGAAGTGCTTTGCATATTCAAAAGTCAGTATACAAATGCTAAGTATATTGTTAAATACATGAAGATATTTGCTTTTATAGATAATTTTACATGTGGTAGTCAGTAATTTGGGAAAGATTTCAAGTATTCTTTTGAGACAGACAAAAAATACACTTCAAATTGTCAGATTTTACAATAAAAGGAACTATCAGTCACAGTTCAGAACTTGCGTGGCCATTGGGTTCCTTAGCTCAGCTTTTCAGTGAAAGTCAAGGGAAAGATATGGTTCTTCATAAACTTCATTTTGATATTAGAAATGAAGAGAATTTTTCTCACCTTTATGTCAACAGCTTTATAATTTGCATAAGTGCAACCAGCAGGTACTTCAACAATCTTCTCAAGTTGTTGCATTATATTTTCAGGTTGCATTTTCCCAACTAGTGTTCTGTCATTTTCACAGGGTAGTTTCATGTCACTGAATAGAGGTATATATTTGTTAACAAACATGTTCTCAACACTTTTGCTTTGTTATTTCAGTTTAATATACTCCTAACTAGTGATCTTGCCCAAGGTCAAAATTCCAACCTCAAACACTCAAGAGTGTTCACTTTCTATCCAAGACATTATCCTGTGGACTATTTCTCTGACTCAAAGTGTTATCAAAGCCAGAGAATAACTGCTCCCTGCTCCTGGATTTCTACTAACCTATCGGGAAGGTCTCGCTGAAGACCTCCCTCTCTTTCTGGCACAGCAAACACTGCAATGGCAGCAACCTTGGCACCAAGTCATTTATTTCTTCAACAAATCTCTATACCACCCAAAACATATGTCTCTGGGTGGTCTACAATAATGGACACCAGGAACCTGGAAAAACTATCCTGGGATGTTGCAACATGCATTACAGCGCGTACCAGCGAAGGATGCAGGAAGATCTCTGGCACTGCTGATGCATTCAAATGACACAGATGGGAAGGGATTGAAGGGGTAGGTTTCATGGGTTGGGGGCAGCGATCAGATCCTGTTGCACTCCTGAGAATATCATCAAGAACACAACTTGGTCTGAAGTGGGTTCAGAACTGGGCTTGGAATCAACTGAGCTATTTTTCAAGAAAACAGCACAGTTTAACAAACCTAGTTCTGAAGAAAGACATAGAGAATTCAACCATCACCATTTCTTACCCATCCGTTCAGAAATGCATTATGCATTTTACACATCAAGGCTGTTCCCCAAAACTAATAATAGTGTGTTAGTATAACACTTATTTTATACGTGAGATTCTACATAACTTAATGAAAGCCTAACTCATTTACATGTATTACTCACTAGACTTGAAAACCACTTCCAAAGTAAAGTAGTATCTCTTAAGAGGACTACTGAAATTTACTAAAGGCAGAGTGAGATATTCAATTGAGAAGAATTACCTTTACATTCTCCTTATAAAGAACAGGTTGTAGGTGTAATTTGCATTCAGAGTATACGGTAAATCCAGACAATTTTGTTAAATGGGACTTGCTTCCAAGTAAGCGTGTATATGATTGTTGCCGACAGGAATTACTCTACAGAACCAAATGTTTACATTGTATGCATCAACAGGTTCTTAACACTTACTCAGTCTGCTTTGTGTTCGCAGATTTTTCAATATTTCCCAATTTTGTTGTTAGCAATGGTTCTTGCTTTTCAATTTGCATATCCCTTTGCTTCTCCTCCAAGAAATGGTACACTTTTTTAGCCAAATCTCCAGCTCTTTTAATGTTCAACCTTTTAAAAAGAGGGATGTTAAATAAGTACTTAAATAAGAGGGATGTTAAATAGGTTAAATAAGTAATAAGTTAAATAGGTACTTACACGTACTTATATAATTCACAGATGCAACCTGGGAAATGCTACTTGTTGAAGATGTAGTTGAATGTTAAATGATAATTTTCATTTTATATGGCACACAATTTGAATACTTTTTAAAATTTCTATTTTTTTGTAACACACACAAAATATGGGCACAATTCAGCCAAAATAAAACACTAGGTCCCTTTATTACTACAGGAGAGTTAGGCATATGCTGAACAAACCCTTTGAAATCAATGAAAAATACTCAATTTTGATTGATTGATTGACTGATTGATTGAGTGCCACCAAGTTGGTGTCGACTCTTAGCAACTACTCAAACTTTAGCTGCCCTTAATTTGTTAGAATGGCAACAGTTAGTTGAATGAGTCAGTAGATTTTGGCTATCAATGTGGTGTTGCACTGACTGGCTAGTTGAGGCAGAGTGGTGAAACAGAAAGAAAATGCAAGTGACTGTTGCTACAATCCTATGCCATTCAGTCCAATACAGTATATCTATCTGTCTGTCTATCTATATTTATCTGATAAGATACATAGATATACCCCAAATAGAAGACAAACCCACATTTAAGATGACCCCCTTAAAAATAAGGGTTAAATTCAGATTATACTATTTAACCAAAAGGAAGAGGACTCTGAATTTAAGATGCCCCCCCCCATTTCTGATATCAAAGAACTTGGGGGGAAACTAGTAAATACTATGGATATAAAATGTTTGGTTTAAGGTAAGAGTTAAGATGCACAATTCTCAGTTATGCTCTAAAAAGCATGGAAATTGCAAATTAAGGAATTCCCCTTAACTTCCACACCATGTAAACAGTAAAGATTTTATACAGCCTATACTATATGGCTTTACACATTAGGTTCCATGCACTCACACTTTGGTCATTCAACTCAATACTGGGCTGCACAGGAATGCTTCCAGACAGAAGTTCAACAGGTACATCTTCAATCACTTGTCAAAGGAGCACCTGATGAATTTCTGGTAATAAGAACAGCCCTACTGGATCAGGTCCAAAGCCTATCTAGTCCGTCATCCTGCTTCCCACAGTGGCCCACCAGATGCCTCTGGAAAGCCCACAGGCAAAGATGAAGGCATGCCCTCTCTCCCTGCAACTGGTATTGCTCTCCTGCAACTGGTATTCAGAGGCATCCTGCCTCTGAGCCTGGAAGTAGCTAAATTATGGCTTTCTTGGCCCTCAGCCTGAATGGAGAAGGAAAGGGGAATTTTTGAAAAATAAATTATCATTTTGAACCCTTTAAAGTAGATAGATTTTTGTTTCTTATGTAAAGAAAAAAGTGATCTATGAGAGACCTTTAGAAAAAAGTGATAAGAAACAAAAATCTATCAGTTATTTGTAATAATTTTTAGAGATTTAGAACCTCCTTTTGCTCTGTGTACAATTGTATGATAATTACATGTTATATCTAAATTATACAAAACGGACAGACTCATTTTGTTTGTGTGACTTACATAAAGAAAACTGCAGGCAATTTATCCATTTGTTGTAGTTTTTCAACAAAATGTGGAAATCTATCGCTCATTTGTTTTTCAGAACAGCACTGAACAGGAGGTTTGAGTAGTTTTAGCACTTTTCCAGCCTAGACAAAATAGCAATCGTTTAACCATGAAACATATGCATATTTTTCTGGAGCAAAAAGTTTTTTTCTGCAACATATTTGTAGACAGGTGTAGCCTGTAATGAGTAGTTACACAAACATGAAGCTTTTTTTTAAAAAAAAATGTAGCAATATTATTTCTCTGTCCAATCAAAAATTCTGAATTAATTGTAAATACATTTTGTGCAGAGGCTCATCCTCTTGCGCAATCCTCAGGGACATATTGTGGAACTGAAATGAAGTTTTGCAGGGGCAGGAGAAAAGAGAACAACTTTTCTCATCGTCCTCTATGTGTGTAGAGCTGCAGAACAAAACTTCACCACAACAAACCTTTTCAGCAACTCTGTGAGGGTAGAGCCCTTTTTCTGCTCTCATGCTGTGTGACATGTGGACTATTGTCTTTCTTGATTGGAAATAAGTAATTTGGAACTGAATGGTTTATGTTTAGTTCTGTATATTTTTTCCACAGTATATCACCACACATTACACATTTTTTCTTGCTTCTTATCACACTGATGCTACTCTCAAGTATTATATATGATTGTTCTGTACCATTCCACAGCATGGTCTGTAATGGTTTAAAAAGCTGAAAAGAATCTAACCATTTCAGAGCAGGATCACCACATAGCTTGGATTTTGACCTGCCAGAAATACTTAACAGTCATTGACTGACATAGGTCTTGTAACTGACTGAATTAAAAGCAGGATAAAATACTGGTAAATAATGGAAAAACCCAAGAAATCCACTTCCTTCCTCTTCCTTAATTTCCCTTTCTGCACTCATTTGCCTTATTTCACCATCACTTCTTTTTTTTACTGTGGACTTAGTCCACAAGTTATTTTTATCATCATTTGCAATGGAGTTTGTTTTTTAAAAAAGAATGTGTAAACAATGAACAAATAATAAAACAAGAAATACCTCTTGATTATAATCACATTCAATCCACATTTTAAATTCCTTCTTCAGCTTTTTCTCATAAAGTCTTGCATCTGCCTTTGTTATTACTGTTTTGTTCTTGAAATGGATATACTTTTCAGGATCCAGTTTCTTACCAATCAGAAACCAGGAAAAAAATTAATACCATTATGGATCTTAACATCCTCTGATAAACAAGCAATAATCAAATTCTGCTAACAACTGCTATGATTGCTTAAACTAAATGAAAATAAATCTACTCACATCTGCCTTTGGCCAGTTTGTCCTGACTTTAACCATAGTGTCATATAGTACAATAGTTTCTCGAGGAGACAAGACAAGGTCCACTGGGAAGCCATACTTCTTAATCTGCAATGCCAATAAAGCAAAAGGGAATGGTGTGTTTTCCCTTTATTTGTTGATTTTTTTTAACAGAAAGAAGCATTTTAACAACTGCTCCTAGAGTCATGTATTGAAGAGTTTCAGTACTCATGACAGAATTTTCTTTTCAACACAGTCTACGTTGGCAGGGATACTACAGATACAAGGATTCATTTCTTGAAGCAAAAATTGCACATTTATTTATTTATCATACTTATATACCGACAGATGTGTATTTCTTGGCAGTGTACACAATTTAAAGCACAACAAATATAAAACAGAGTAAAAACTATTAAAACAATTTTACATAATAAAAAACTTACAGTAATTTCATGGGATAAAAGCAATTATTTAAAATTAATTTCAGCTAAAAGCCTGATAAAACAGGTGTGTCTTGAAGGTATTATTTGTTGTATTGTTTTATGCCTGTTTTTATATGTTTTTATACTTTTAGCATGATGTTTTTATTGTGTTTTTATTGTATGTTTTTAACTTTTGTAAACCGCCTTGGGGCTATCTTTTAACGAAAGGCTGTATAAAAATGCAAAAATAAATAAATAAAATAAAAATAAATATTCCTAAATGCAATCAGAGATGGAGATGCTCTTATTTTGACAGGAAGCATATTTCAAAACTCCGGGGCAGCCACAGTGAATGCCCGGTCCCAAGTTGCCAAATAACAAACCGGTGGAACTGTAACTGGACCTCCCCAGGTGATCTTAATAGATGTCAGGGTTCATTACAAATAAGGTGCTTTTAAGTACCCTGGACCCAAGCTGTTGAGGGCTTTATAGGTAACCACCAGCACTCTCTTGGCCACTACTTCAACCTCAGAAACCAGAGGGAGTTTTGGATCCAGGATCACTCCCAAGCTATGTACCTGATCTTTCGGGGAAGTGTAAGCCCATCCAGACTAGGCAGACCTAAACCATCTCTCAGGTCCATATTTACAGTAGGAGGCAAGGATCCTGAATAACAATGAACATATGTAGTGGGATGTCAATAGTCTCTACCCCTTCCTATATACACTCTGTTCACTGCATACTTGAACAGAGCCCCAATACACACAGCTTGATGCACAGAGGGTTCTATCCATGACTTGGGAACTCTGCAAATGCAAAGTTCCTGACTGCACAAAAAGTTTCCTCTGCATGAAGAGATGTATTTGTGGGCATCCACATAGGCATAGGCGAAGGGGCAGAGCCTGACAACCTCTTCCTACATACATAAACTGGACATACAAACTGGATGCTTGAAAAAGGCTGTTTGTTAACTAGTTACTGCAGATCCATGGGGGGGCGGGGGAGAGACACAGTTATGCACAAAAGGCAAGCTGTACAATTGCCAAGCTTCTTGGGAAACAGCCTGACATTGTGCTCAACGGCCTCCTGAGTCCTGCTGGCACAAGCCTCAATCTGGCGCCTCCACCACCCAGCCAATCCGCTGAGTGCCAGGACGCACCCCCACACATCCAGGACAGGCACGTCGAAGAGAATTAATAATAATGATGATGAGACTTTCTTCAGGATTTTTAGTCAGGATGTCAGCCAATATCATTAATTGGTGAAACAGAAATATCTGTGGATTTCTAGCAGTGTTATGGATCACTAGCTGCTTAATATGCTTTAAACTTACATGCTCAACAGTTAGTGCAGCATAGGGGTGATAGTGATGAATAGTGAAGTCATCATCCTTTACAGAACATACGTATCTTTCAAAATCATTGTACCTCCCTTCATGCAGCACTGAAAATAAAAGAAACTTAAAATTTATGATCACATAACTTCTGGATCATAAAAAGGAGACAATATGTTAAATTGTGATGAAACGTGAATATACTGAAATATTTAGCCTATTGACACAATTTTGAAACTCCAATCTGCAACCTTAAGCTTTAGTAATAGAAACATATGACACAGATTGCCTCTGTTTAGATGGCCACTTACATGCCAATATTTAGATGAAGGTAAAAAGGTAACATGTGCCATTGAGTCGGTGTTGACTCCTGGTGACCACAGAGCCCTGTGGCTGTCTTTGGTAGAATACAGGAGGGTTTTGCCATTACCATCTCCTGCACAGTATGAGGTTATGCCTTTCAGCATTTTCCTATATCGCTGCTGCCCAATAAACATACCAGTGGGGATTCAAACCAGCAACCTCTGGCTTGCTAGTCAAGTCATTTTCCCGCTGCACCATTATGTGGCTGTACAGCCACATATGAACTGTATGTTAAATCAGTAAACTGTACTGTGAAAGGCTCCCAGACCAAGCACATACCACTATGATAGTTCATGTTCCTCACAAGGATATTGCACTAACAATAAATAGTATATGAAAATCTCTCAAGAGAAAAAGCTTTTACAAAAATATGAGGCGAGTCTTGCGATCAGTGAAAATTGACTGAATGGGGTTAGCAGGGAGTGCGGGCTTAACCTGTTCTCCCCGCAGACAAGCACGCTGGCAGCACTGGGCAGCCACATTGGCTGCCCACACGACTGCCGGCTCTGTCACGGAGCCGGCAGGAGCTGAGGGGATCAGGGGCCGCATGGCCCCTGGAAGTTCCAGGATGCCCCACGCAAGTGCAGGGACCCACAGGGTGGAGACCCCCAGGGCAGGGAGGCTTGTTTCAGCCTCCTGGAGGGAGTCTCCTTGTGTGTTGCCACAGCACGGAGCTGCACTGCGGCAATATGCGATCAAATATATGGGGTTAGCAGAGCGCTTGCTCCACTAACCTCGTCTAAGGGGAGGGCTACCTAAGCAGGTTACCCACTTTGATGAAACCGGGCCCACCTGTGAGCCAAGTGGTTCTCATGCTCACCCAAAAGCGGGCTAGGCTCCCTTAGCCCACTTTTGGCCAATCGTGAGAATCTCCTCTATGGGTTTTGCTACATAGCTTCTAGTGCAGTATATGTATAACTAAACATGGACAAAGCTCAAGACAACAGCACAGAACTGGATTATACAGGGTTTTTCACAAAAGATTGTTTCAAGAGGCATAGCACTTACAAACTGTAAAGTGAGAGTCAGTGAGGTTCCCAAAAGCATTTATGAAAAAAATTTACATTTGGGTCTCCCTTTTTTAATCCTAAAATTTCTCATAACTATACAAAATCACAAAGTTAGTGAAAAATGTTAACATTCCACCTTTCTTTTCATGGAAATTCACGGCCACACAAAATTTGTCTGCTGTTGCTTCTTTGCTCTATTGTTACTTTAGCTCACATATATAATTAACAATTTTCATCTAGATTTAAATTTTAATTCACTGAACCTTATGTTTGAAAAACAGGGAACATTCGTTGTTAATTTTATCCTAGAAACATTCATGAAAATCTCTTAAAAGTCTCTGGCCTGCTTCACACGATTGTTAGAATCTAGGTTTAATGGTTAGAATCTAGTTTTACTGACATTAGCATGACTGTGTGAACCCTTGCCAAGCCGGGAATCTCCGTTCCTCTCAGTCCATAACCACCTCTGTGTGAATTAACACACAATTATGCTAACATCAGTAACCTACATTAAACCTATATTTTTGAGTCATTATTGTTTGAAATCTGCATAACAACAGGGCAAATAACTAAGGGAAAGTTAGTTAAGCGCATAACTGCCCACTGAGAATTCTGAAGCCAAAGTTGGGAGGAGCAAGTTCTGGCAATTTCTAGTGAGTGACTTCCTGGTTCTTCCTGATAAGGACAGTCTATGAGCACTCTGGCACTTGTATAGTTAAAAAACCATTACTCCTCCTCCCTTTCATTTCATGTTTTCTTCCTCTGCCCCCCTGCTCTCATCCCCATCACAGCGGGGAAGCAAAATCCCTCAGCAAAGCTTGGAATAAATTACCAGAAAGTAAGACCATTGATTCCACTGGAGCTTACTTCTGAGAAAACACACATAGGAATCAGGACCAGCAGAGATCTTAGGCAAAAATGTGTGTTCTCTTTCCCCTACTTCCTCCCAGCTCCTCAGCAAAGAATAGGAGGAAACCCTTGCGGAGTGGGGCAATTATTTCTCTGGGGCTTACTTCAGAGTAAAAATGTTTAGTATTGGGACTAAAGTTCCTAGTAGGGAGGAACCTCAAGGAAATCCTAAAAACGATTCTTACCCAGCACCAAGAAACCAACATTCTGGTGTAGACTGCTCTTGAACACAAAGGTTCTACATCAGAGCCAAACTGCCAATGAATATGGAAGCTTCACTTAGCTGTACTTAAGAAATGAAGCATCCATATTCACTGGCTCTCATGCAGAACCTCCATATTCAACGGCAGTCTACACCACAATAATAGTTTGTTGGCACTAGGCTTATGCATTTCGTTTCGGGCACAAATTGATTTGTGCCTGAAAATGGCAATTTCAGATTATTTGTCTACAAATCGAAACCAGAATTAGACCTCCAATAATTTTTGTTTACAAATCGAAATGACCTCCTCTAGGATCCGAAGTTTGTGTACTTCGGAAAACACTTCGGAGCTCCATTTGCATTTCAGCATTGCATTTTGTCTTGTTGGTCTCCCAACTCAGCAACTGAGTGTTCCTCAAAAGGATTAGCAATTAGCATAGCAGAAGATAAATATGCAGAAAGGGGCACATCTTCTCTGAAGACATTTCCTTGGGCATTAATGATTTAGTTGAGAATGTGTTGTATTGCATTTCAATTGTGTACTAAGAATGCAATGATTAACCTGAAGAGTAGCCAATACAGTGCCAACTCTAAGTAACAATATCCGGAGCTTCTACTCTGTCTGGGCTGCTTGGAGCTTTGCTAGCAAAAGCCCTCCCCACCCCTTTTCTCTCTCTGCTTCTCCTGTATTTTCAGCCTTTTTTTAAAAAAAAAAAAGGCGTGTGAAGGTGATTATTTACTTTTATTTATACTTTAAATAGACTTTTATACTGCATTCCACTTTTTCATGCTTTTAGAAAGATTGGCTTGGGAGAGAAGGGGATTATATCTACTTTTATGTGTAAAACATATTTCATCCATCCTTGCATGCCAGCCTGCCTGCACAGCAGCCTCTACTTGTTGAATTCCCCCAGACTTTTTAAATGTTTATTTATTGTTGAGTGAGTTTATATTTATATTTATATGATTGTCTCTGCTGCTGCTCTTTGTACTTTGTATGTATTGTTTTTATAACTTAAATTTTTTTAATCAGATTTGTCTCATATTTTTAGCTTAATATTTTAACTGTATCATATTTGTGATCTTGTTTTTAAAATTTGCTGTAAACCGCCTTGGGATTGTTTTAATGAAAGGCAGTATATAAGTTTAACAATAAATAAATAAATAAATAAATAAAAATCTCACCTTTCCTTAATGATTTATTTTGCCATAACACATTGTACTTGTACTTATTATTCATTATATCCCGCCTTTCCTTAGCTACAATCCTGAGGCGTTATTCCTTTCAAGGCTGTGTTTGTGTCTTTTGGCCCACCAGAGAAGAGAAGAGCCTTGCTCTTCTCCAAATTATTCAATCTTCTCCAAATTATTCAAAAATTAGCTTGGGAGAGAGCAGGATTCTATTTAATTTTGGTATTTGAACATAATATTTCTTTCTTCCTGGCCACTGGTGCCCCTGGTGGCAACTCAGGACCAGACTTTCTCTGTAGCCACTCCTAGGTTGCAGAATGCACTCCCCACAGAAATTCATGATTTAAATACATTATCAGCCTTTAAGAGAGCCCTTAAGACTTGTTTGATATGGCCTTCCATGGTTGTTAAACTGTTTTAATTGTTCAGATTTTATGTTTTACATTTAATTTTTGAATGATTATATTTTGTTTTAGTTTGTAAACTGCCCAGAGCCGTTGGATGAGGCGGTGTAGAAATGAAATACATACATACATACATACAAAGTCTTTACAGCGGATATGGCACTGAAGATGCGCACCCTAACTTGCAATTTCCACTCTTTTTAGAGCACTAGTGAAAATGTAAAGAATTTTAACTCTCATTTTAAACCAAAGGTTTTTGGATTACTGAATAATAATAATAATATAGTATAGTGATCTCTGAGAGTTAGGAAATACTCTTTTCAAGTCTCACTTCAGCAAAAATAGAGAAACACACCTCAGCCATAAACTGACAAGTTGGCCTTAGATAAATTATTATTTCTCAGCCTAAAAGTCTGCCCTGCAGTATGGGGATACTGGCCAACCTTGCAAAGCTGATGTAAAGATTACTAAAATAAGGCATGTGAAGCACTTTGAACACTGATAAAAGGCGCTGTTTAAATAGTAAACACAATTATTATTTGGATATATACCTAGTTTCAACCTGTATAATTTATTTTGCTTTCTGGCACTTTTCTTATTAGTCTTCTCCTCAGCAGCTGCAGAAGATCCAGAGTTCTCCGAGACTGCAATTTTCGCACACTTCCGCCAGTATCTTTTTACTGACTGCAGCCACCTTTTTTAAAAAAATGAAGCATTACTTACACAGAGCACAGTTCTATACTAAATTTGCTGAAGTCCTTAGAATTTTGTATGTACTTGGAATTTTGTATGTCCTATCCAACCTCAGCATGGCATCCTTCCAATAGCTGTTGTTGGTGTCTTATGTTACGTTGTAGATTGCGAGCCCTTTGTGAACAGGGAACAATCTTTCTTATTTATTTTTCTATGTAAACTACTTTGGAAACTTTTGCTGAAAAGCGGTATATAAATAGTAGGTAGTCATCGTAATATGTCCCCTGCACTGGCAGAAATAAACCACTGCCGAGTACCTGATGCCAGTGTTAATGTCAGGGATACACTGTTGCAATGTCACATCAGCACATCTCACATCCATATATCATATCCTCTCTCTGCCAGTAGAGAGGCTAAAAATATGCAGCAGTGGAGATGTCAGAAGAGCAGTGAGCTTAGCCTGCATTCTAAACTCCCATAAACTTCATTCCAGGCATAAGACTGAATTCATTGAAGGATGAATTCAAACAAACTGAGGTGACGGTGCTATGGAAGTGAAGTTAACAAGCAGGAGTGTAATGAGATTGGAGATATAATGCAGGACAAGGCCATGGAGTGTTTTGAAGGTAAGAAGCAGCTTGTGCTGGATCCAGGTGAGTGGATAGGAAGCCAGTGCACTGATTTAGAGAGAGATGTGACATGATCAGAACAATGAGAGAGAGCTTACTCAACAAGATGTTCTGGATTGGTAATAGCTGCAGAAAGAACCAAAAATGGACACTGAATCATAAGTAGCAGGGACTCCCAAACCTCTGTTCCAACGTCTATTCCATTGTAACAGATCTGTAATAGAAAATAGGTATGCTGCTTTAGGCACAGATACAATGCATGCATGCATTCATGCATAAAAAAATAAAACACAGCTAGATTTCATTCTGTTTAGCTCATTATACCTAAATGGAATGTTTCCAATTTCCAAATTTTAACCACGGTCAATATCTGATTCACAAATCACAAGGGAAAAGGTCATAAGTAGTATATGGGATTCATTACTGACCTATGCTGTATTGTAACACACGTCCCCAGCTCAATATTTGAAGCCTGTTCCTCCACCACCACCTTCACAACAAGCAGGTGGTTTGGCCCAAGTGATACAAGCATGAATGAAGCAACAAGCTGGCCAAGTGGCTGGCTGAAATAAAAATCGGAATGCACTGGCACCTTGTCATAGTAGCAGTTCACTTCCTTGCCATGGGATAGCAAAGTGCAGCAAAGCGGGAGAAGGGGCGGCAGGAAGATATCCTGCCACTCCGTTTACTTAAGAAAGTACATGCGCGCGCGCACACACACACACACACACACACAAAAGGCTTCTTAAAGCCTTTTTGCACTTTATGCCATGACGCCAAGCGGAGGAAGGGGCGGCAGGGAGGTATCCTGCCGCCCCATTACTAAAACAATCGCTGCAGCAGAGCACCGGAGAAGGGGTGCTCGAGGAAATAGTAAGAACAATTATTCCATGAAATACGGGCACCAGAGGGGGGAAAGTGGCGGGAGGGGTAAGTAAACCCTCCCACGCCCTTAAGGGGACCCCCGTCCCTGAACCACCTGAATCCGAACTGCCCAGGTCCGGACCGGTCTGGAGGCCTGTAGAATGGCCTCTGGATTGGTCCGGGCACATCACTATTTAAAAGGCCTTTTGGGCCTTGCTTCCACAGCTATCTGGAATGTAGCAAGGGGACCAGATCATCTTCCCAGATTCCAAAGGAACGTTTGGTTTATTCTGTGAGATCCCTGGGCACTGCAATCACAGTGCATCCAACAAAGGGTGATACCATGCTGACGAATACAAAGAAGAATGGCATGCTGGTTGAAGCTCATGCTTAGTCAGATATAGCTGAAAATTTAGAGCTCAAGAGCCATAATTAAAGAACTATAAACAAAACTTTACTGTTCATGGGTGATAGACATTTGTTCTGCCATAGCTAATAAAAATATGGTATTATACATATAATACTTCACAAACAAAGCAGCACATCAGTGAGCTCTGAAGACAGATATATAATGGATACCTAAGCCAGAAAACTACCGGGGGTGGGGGTTTGTATTGCATCAATGAACAAAATTACTACTTAAATTGCACCAATGAACAAAATACTACACTTTTCCAGTAGTGAACAAAATGCACAGGCTGCCACATGGTATTGTGCAGATTAAAGATGCAATGTTTTCCCCTCCACACAGAGAGTGGGAGGAGAGAGCATGTGTGACAGAGATAAATAGTATGGCAGGTCCAGTTGAGGAAATTGGTTTCTGCATGTGACTTATATTCATTTCCTCAAGGCAATGTTCTCCAGATTGGTTGAGAGTAAGCCCTAATATCATGAATAAGTGCTCCAAGCAAATTCTGAAACTGCCAGTACAAAAAAGTGCACAAGACACACCTTTGCGGGTACAGTTGCCAGAATCAGGAATAACAGAAAATAATATCTTTTATTAGTTATATATAAAATAGAAAGATAATGTATACCTCATCAAATATAACATATCTTATCCTTTTCACCCATTTTTGGTGATGAGGTGCCAGAAGTAAGTCTTCAAAATATTGAGGCATAGTCACGAGGACCTGAAAAGATTTATTAATGGACTTTTATAAACATATACTAGCTGGGCCAGGTGCGGAGCATCTGCGCCTCAGTCCGGCACCACGGCTGCCCCCCCCAACCTGGCTTCTCTCTCCCCCCCCTTCTTTGCCCCCACCCGTGCTTTCTGGCTGGCAGGCTGGCCGGAAAGCCGGCCCGCCACCTCCTTCCGCCAACTCCAGGTAGCAGCCACTACCGGGCCGACACCTCCTGCTCCTGGCAGCCTGTCCGGCCCGCCACCACCTCCTGCTCCCAGTGGCCGCCATCCCTATTTTCTCCTCCGTCCCCGTCACTTGTCCAGCAGCTGCTCACGAACACTCAGGAGATCTGCCTCACATGGGATTAGCGATGGGTACATTTAAGATAATTAAATATATAGATAGAAGATTGCTAATATGTTTACCATTGCAATGAATAGTTTTGTGACAGAAAATACAAACTAGTCTCACACATATGTGTGTGTGTGTGTGTGTATTTATATGTCTGTCTGTATGTATGTATATGTATTTGTGTGTGTGTATGTGTATATACACACACACACACACACACACACACACACACACACAGAGAATGCTGAAAAATGGGTGTTTAAAAACAACAATTGAAAAACCAAAGTATTTATAGGGACCTAGATCCAAAGAATTGAATCACTAGCTATTCTTTACCCTCAAGAGAGATCGGGACTTCTGTTTCTTGAACAGAAAGAAGCATGCCCACTGGGCATGTGCAGCAGCCTCCAAAATGGCCACCATGACTGAGGGAAGGTCCGGAAAGGGCCGAAGAACGCCCTAACGGTTCGATTTACAGCATAATGGAGGGGAACCTCTGTGGACACCCCAACACAAACACAGCTTCAGAGAAGCCCCTGGAGGGGCTTTTTAAATTTGAATTTTGAATTTTAAAAAATGTTCGCAGAAACTGCCCCCCCCCGAACGGCTAGGCGGGAGCTCAGTCTGGGGTCAGACTGAACAGGGGGTGGTTCAGTTTGACCCTGAACTGTCGAAACATACTGGTTTGACGTCAAACCGGCTCAGCATCAACCTGGTTTGCACATCCTTAGGTGAAGACTGTCATTGACTGTGCAAATGTAATTTTGCATAGATCACACTTCTAGGAAAGTTCAATAAATTAAATATATATAATAGAATTTTTATTAATGTCTAAGCCAGAAAGGAAGTAAAAACATTCTGAAATTTGTAGGATTTCAGCTTCAAACAATCATTTTATTGTATAATGACTATATATAGTAAATTTGAATCTTAATATATTTGAATCAGAGAAAGATCTACATTTCTTGGGTATTATGTTGTTTTTGAATCACTGATTTGATTATTGAGAGTTAAAAATCGGTTGAGAACAGTAACACTTAAAATATGATTATTAATTCAAAATTTCTCCCCCCCCACACACATACACATATACCTAAACATTTCTCACCGTAAAAAGTGGTGCATTCTGCTACTTTAAGAGTCAGGGTGTTCATGTAAAATTTGGTGTCTGTAAGTCATGGACAAATATGACTATTTTGCACATATTCTTCAAAATATGTAATAGATTCTGAATATCAGATTCAGTGTTCCCGCTAACAGGGACTTCCAGATGTTGTTGACTACAACACCCAGAATCCCCAAGCAAAAGCCATTGCAGCTGAGGATTCTGGGAGCTGTTGTCAACACCATCTGGGAATCCCTGTTAGAGGGAACACTGATCAGATTTTCACTGTTATTGTTCTTAACAGATTTTAACTCAATAATCAGATCAATAATTCAATAATTTTCTGTTCAAATTTTCCATATTGGTTAATTATTCAATAAAATGAATAATGTTTGAAGTTAACATTATACAGCTTTCAAACTGTTCTTTTACTTCCTTTTTCCAAGCAGAACCCAACAAAAACTTTATTTCAGTACATAACAAGAAAGAAAGAAAGAAAGAGGGGGAAAAACTATATTCACACAGTATATGTAACAATGTAACTTAAAACTACACTTTTGCAAGCACAATAATAAAAAATTCTCTTACATGTATAAAAATAATATTATATATTTTGAAGAATTTGTTTGTGCAAAATAAAATCAAAATAAAGTCACACTTCCCAATTACCTACAGATACCAAATTTTGCATAAACAATCTTGCCACTTTAAGTAGCAGAATACACAACTTTTTATGCTGGAATATGCTGGGGGAAAGCTATAAATAACTTTTTATGCTAAATGACTTTGCCTGATCAATAACAGGCCTCACCTACTAGTAACTTATAACTATATTATATCACAAATTATATTAACATAACCAGAAAACAGTATATTATATACCAAGCACACAATATATACAGTAACTTACCTGACATTTCAAGGCTGCATGCCAATGACCTTGTGTGAAAATACCACATAAAGTAAGACCCTCTGGCAGTGTTTTGTTAAATCGACCATAAACAGTTGCCACCACCTGATTTACAAGAGCCTAATCATTGAAGAAAAGCAGAAAATATGCAATGTAAATGTACACCACTAAAAGAACTTTTATACACAGGCACGATTCAACCAAAGTGAAACATTTTGACATCTTTTTGAATTGAACAGTAGAGTTAACAAACCTTTCTACTGAAATTAAGAGGGTTTAAAGGGTGTTTAACTTTGGCTGGATGGTGCCCGCCTCTGTGATTTAATATAAATCAGATCAAACTGCTTGTCAATATTATAGCCTATGATCAGTAAACTAAAACTAGAGAAATCATTTTTCATTATACTATACTACTACGATTTATAGTATAGTCTAGCATAGATGGTGGTGGGACAAAGCAGAGCCTCCTCAGCAGATTACTTTTAAAAAATCATTCTGAACTGGTCAAAACCAATTCAAGGAGATCTTGTACAGATAGGAATGTGCTCGAACTGTGGCTTGAGCACTGGTTCAGAGTGGAGAGGGGCGTGGGAGCTTTAAGAAATATGAGAGCAGTACTTACCTGCTCTCTGCCATTCCATGCAGCTTCCTGCTGGTGGAGACACTTAGCCCAATAATCACAGCGTGACACCAGCACACACATGCATGGCGCCATGTGTATGATGGTGACGGCAAGGGGATTCTTAGACTAATCGCCGCCCCAGCAGGAAGATGAATGGTGTGGCGAAGCGAAGGTAAGGCACTGCTCTCTTCTTTCTTAAAGCTCCCAATTTCCTCCCCTCACTGAGGACCACAGTTCGAGCACATCCCTACATACAGATATTATTTGCTGGGAAGACTCCACTGTGTGTCCAGAAAGTACAGTAGGTGGGTATTACAGATAAGGTCTTCTCAATTATGGCACCTAGATCTTAGCATTCCTCCCCTTAGGAAGGCAGTCTAGCTCCTTCCCCATTAGCCTTTGGTAGGACAACAGAGACCATTTTGCTTAGACAGGCCTTTGATTTCAATTGATTTTGTGCCCCTGAATTATTTTGCTATCTGTTTTCTTTTGCTATTTTATTTATACTGTTGGTGTTTCTGTGTTCTCTTTTTTAATTACTTCAGTGTGTTATTTTATTTTTAGTGATGCTATTATGTTTGTTTTAATGTATTTTCTTGGCTGTGTACTATTTTGGGGGATTTTGCTGAAAAGTGGTCTACAATAATTCAGCACTCATAATGCATTTTCAAATGGAGCAGTAAGTCATGTCCTACCTGTGTAGGTACAACATACACAACCGTGCCTTCATTGCTATCTCTCAGGATTTTTTCTACACAATAGTAAGAAGCTTCTGATTTTCCAGATGATGGAGGAGCAACTATCACTGCAGATTCATTATTATCCACTATGTCAAGAATTTCTCTCTGTATATAAACAACAATGTGGTCCACATATAAACAATTATCTTGATTATACAATCTCCTGTTCACAAGTATATGCATCTTAATACTCTATATATTATATTTATTAAAATTTCTTAATATACCTAAAGTTCAACAAGGTACAGTAATTCCTCACTAACCACAAGGGTTCTGTTCCTGGAAACCCTTGCAGTTGGCAAATTTGAGAGTTAGAGGACACAAAGCGACCAAAAACAAAGTTAAAAATTGAAAGAATCGCCCCCTGACCCCCAGAAATGACCCCCCTGAACCCCTGAAAATCACCCCCAAATTTCCGTAAATGACCCTCTGACCCCAGAAATAACCTGACCCCTGAAATTACCCCCCAAAGCCCCCAAAATGTTTTTAGGAAATTGCCAACCACGGATACTCAGGTCGTGGTTGGTGAGGGCGGTCGCAATTTCCCAGTCACAGACGCTCAAATCCATGATTGAGAAAACCGCAATAGGCAAGGAACGACTGTATTTCTTTAAAATGTGTCTCATCCTGCCTTTCCCAATTATCATCATGGCTTAGAAGAAAAAGCATTTTTAGTTGTATATAAAAGCAGTTCAAAGCCTGTAACCATGGTGTAGTGATCAGCTTCTGATCAGCCCCTCCCTTCTCCTAAAGAGTGAATCAGAAGTGAACCCTGTCCTGACAGGTTGCGAGCTCTAAGGATCAGCTACTCAGCACACAGTGTACCCACTGTGTACACCTAGACCTAGAAGGCTATGAGGCAAGAAGAGAAGCGTTTCTTTATTCAGTTGAAGGCTTGGCTAGCAACCAGACATGTTTCCAACAAAATGGCTGTAGAGGAGGACTGCAGTACTCGGAAGATAAGACTGCAGGGGCTTGAATTCTCTCCTGGAGTTTGGGTGAGTTCAAAGGGGGCTTTTGGAAGTTTAGCCTAGGGAATAGTTTGTTAGTTAGTTTGTGTTAGACTTCCATTTTCCTTTCATGTGCTCTCTATATCCCTGCAACTGGTCTTTTGTTGTTTTACCTAGAACATAACTAAGCTAAGAAAGCAATAGCCAGTACCCATCCATCAGAGTTGAAAGTCTATGTAAACTAGGTGCTTCTGTATTTCCATGCATCCATATTCTTTGCAACTGGATAACCACAATTTTTAAAGTGTGCCACTCCAGTATCTGCTGGAGTGCTTTTTGGAAGGAACCTTGTAATCTACTGAGTATTTTTACCCGTAACTAAAAGCTGAGAAAGCCCAGATGGAAACAGTCTGTAGTATTTTAAATAAAGTTTATTATTCTTTTTTGTTCTTTGTAAATTTAATCAGCCTCTTTGAGTGGATTTTTAACTCAGGAAAGGGGTGGGGGCTTGAAAGGGGTTTGCTCTGGCGAAGTACATGTGTCAATTTGATCATCCAGCTACCAAGTTTTCTCACCACGTGTAAGCTTGCATGTGGAACAGGTTTTGTGTGTGTGTACTTTTCCAGTAGTAAGGAGAAGGAGAGTCTCCCTGGAATTCCACCCAAATCCAGTGGGGAGGGGGTTAAACTCTGTAATAATTGGGTGCTGGTGGCAGTGAATCAGCTACTGAAGAAACAGGAAAGTTTAAAGGAACAGCCTTTGTGGGTGAAAGCATAGAGGGGCTGAGTTGACATTTCTTCTTCCCCTCACGTGGGCTTGCCTTAGGACAAAGGCTGGGTTAAATCTGCTACATATGGCAACACAAGATAAAGCCACAAAATAATATACTATTCATAAAGTTTATCATACATTAACCAAAGGATTTCACAAACAGCAGGGCCTTATGCAAATGTTTGAAGTTCAAGAAAAAGGAACACTATCACCTGTAGAAAGTAGAGATGTGCACAAAACCAGTTTGCCCGGCTTGGCTCGAATCCAGTTTTGGCATGTTCAGTTTTGCCCCCCTGAATGTGGGGTCCGGTTCAGTTTGAATTTGAAACATTTCATGCCCAGTTAGGTGCTGGTTGACATTAAATTCAGGGTATTAAAAGTTAGATTTACCACTGCCGAGGGCTTTGGTGGCCTTGGGGTGGGGGGGTGTTGCTGCAACTGAGGTTGGGGGGGGGAGTTTCCTGGCAGTTCTCCCTCTCCCATGTTTGCACACATGCCAGCCTTTTGGGGGGTACCGTGCATGCCCGTGGGCCATTTGCATGACCCAGGTCACCCAGTCACACAGATGGCCCACATGCATGTGCGACACCCTCCAAAATGGCCACCACACACATGCAGAGGACCAGAACAGCCCCCAAATGGGCTGAACTGGCCCTTGGAGACTTGGGGGTGGCTGGCGGGGGAGGTGATCCGCTGGAGACCCCCAGTGGCCACAGCAGCAGCACCCCCGAGTTTGCCGAAGCCGTCGGGGTTGGAAAGTCTAACTTTTAAAATTGAATTTCATGTCAACTGGCACCCCCGAACCAGCCCAGGGAGTTAGTTTCAACCTCGAGCAGAACCGGGCCCGGTTTGGTTTGAGGTCAAGCCTTCGAACAAAACCAGCTCGATATCAAGCCATTTCACACATGCATAGTAGAAAGCTGCAGCACAATACTGGAGCAATGATAAAGATATCTATACCAATTGCAGCAGGTATTCTAACTTCCTGAAATAAAGGAACCTGGAGTAGAAATCTGGAAGATAGCAAAGGCAAAGAAAATTATAGCAGGGGTCAGGATCTCTTGGTGGTACCTAACCATGCCAACCCCTTATGCCTGTCCTGGATCCCAGACAAATCAGGGCTCAAGAGACAGGTATGCACTTTCAAAGAGAAGCAACACTACTACGAGTCTCCCAGTACTCGAGTGAAATGTATGCTGATCAGCTTAGGGCAATGGTTCCCAAGCTGGGGGCCTCAAGATATTGCTGAACTACAATTCCAGCATCAACAGCCACAATAAATTGAAGCTGGGTTTGCTGGGAGTTGACATCTGGATTCCCCCAGGTTGGGAACCACTGCCTTAGGGGAATCCAGCATGTACTCTAGAATGCTATTATTCATATAGGAACATAGTGGGTACTATGCAGGGCCTCTCTCCTTCCCTCTGAGACATCCATGGAATGCAGCTGAACCCCACTACAATATTTCTGCGCGAATATGTGGTTTGGACACTAGATACTCTTGTGCAATACACAACACAGAACTGAATGGGAAACATGAAATATGTCAAGAGGAGAGAAGTATCTTAGAAAGATCTGGGCAAAATAAGCTAACACGCTTTTTTGAAAATGTTAAGAGTCTTAAGTGAGGTCTTAACTGAATGAAATGCAGATTCTCACACAATCTGGTTGGACTATAAAATCCAAAATAGAGATCATAAGACAAGTTTTTGATATTAATTTGTTTGTGCAATTTCTATACTGCCTTTCATAAGATATCACAAAGCAGTTTACAAAATTAAAACATTTAATCAGTTAAAACAATAAAAAACAAAATTCCAGAACACATCCATAAAAAGAGACAGAATAACAGAGACACTAAGAACCCTGGCAACCCCTATGGGGTAAAAGCCTGAACAAATAAAAGAGGTCTTTAGTTGTTGTTGTTTTTAATATGATTTTTTGTACCATTCCAAAATCATATTTATAAATTTCTCCAATTATTTTCTTACATAATACAAGACAATAGAGTTCACAGTATACGGTAATACCTGCCATGTATCTGGAATAAAATGCTGCACCCTGGGATCTGGATCATCTCTCTCTTCTCGTATCAGATATTGGCCCATATATTCTAGCTGAAATCGAGCTGATCCTATGCCAGTAGCATACGGGGACAACTTCTTTGTAAATGCTTGTCCCTTCTCCCCTTGAACCTAGAAGCATTTAGAAATCTTAGTTCACCTGAATAATTGAGAATTACTTCATGGATTCTCAATTCCACATTTTCTGAAATGTTTTAAGAGGCATGATTAAAACCGGAATTACTTCTTATCAAAGCAAAAAGCAGTTGTGTGGAGCCTAATTCTGACTCAGACCACCGCATGTGGGGAGGGGGACATTTGGTGCTTCACATCAAAAATTCCCACACTCTGAAGTGGCTATTTGCCACAAACAGCCAGTTTAGGGACAGTCACTCAGTTCAGGAGAGAGTGTGGTTTTCACTAGGAAAACAGCACGAGGGGGAAATTTTAATTTCTCAGTGCACCATGGCCCTGATCAGGATTAACCCGTCCACAAAACTGCTTTTTGCTTAATAAGAAGCACTTCCAGTTCTAAGCATGCCTCTTAACATGTTTAGTAAAATGTGTAATTTGGCCATTAGTGTTATTTTTTACATAGTATACATACACACATCTATCAGAGAAGATCAGTCTGACCTCAATCTGATATAAATATAGGTTTACAATTCTTCACCTTCAATTTGGCATTCCCATACTGATCTTGTTCCTGTACTTTCCCCCATCATTCCTTTTTCCTTGTGCATCTTGGGCTGCTTCAGACAATACCATCTACCATCCCCATCAGATCATGCAATGGGGGGAATGAGTGCACATGTCCCACATACTCTCACTGCATCCCACTACCACCTAGTCACATGGGGGGAAACGTTGCCATCTCCCCCCGATTTCCAGATATTTACCCGATTTAAAGCATGTTCCTCAGTGCCCAGTTAGCCCATTAACTTGTACAAATTATCAGCTTTCATTTTAAAAAAAGGAAAAAAAAGCTAAGCTCTAGCCCTTGTAGAAGTGGAGATAAGGAGCAAAACATGCAGTCACTATTTTGCTCAACTTCTGGAAAGGCAGGTGAAGTATAGGAGTCTGGCTAGAAGTAATCCCCCTGAAAAATATTGCCTTTGTTTTTTATCAGCAGAGGATCTCTATAGGGCAAGTTATCTCTACAGGGTTTTGGCCTGAATCTGAAAAACCCCGATTTTGCTCTTTGTTCAAAATCAACCGATCTGAAACATCCCAATTTTGTTCTTTGTTCGAAATTGCAAAATCCGAATCTGAAATATTTTGGATTTTAAAAAATGGCCTCAGGGCCAAACTAGTGGGTGAGGTTGGTAGTGCCCAATGGGTGGAAACTACCAACCAAATTTCAGAGGAACTGGGCAAAGGGCTGGTTTTTGGTGAATTTTTGAAGTTTAAGATTTTCCCCATAGGAAATAATGGAGGTTTCAGCAAAAGTATAACTTCATGTGGGGCGAAAGGGGGTGGCCCAGAACAGAGTAGGGTCGGTGGTAGTGCACAGTGGGGGCAAGGAAGCTGCCAGAATTATTTCAAAGAAATTGGGCAGAGGGCTGATTTTTAGAGATTTAATGGAGTTTACGTGTCTTTAAGGTTCTTCCCCATAGGGAATGATGGAGGTTTCAGCAACCCCATAACTGTACTTGGGGGCACCAGGGTGGCCCAGAGCAAGTGGTGGTGTCATAGGGTGCCAACATAGGGTGCCAACCACCCCCATGGGTTGCTAACCCATGGGGTACTGGGTTCTGTTGTTTCAGAGGTGTTTTGAGTGTAGATTCTCTGGTAGCATATGAGAATGGATTCATGGTTTGTCGACAATCTCATATGCTACCAGAGAATCTACTCTCAGAACACCTCAGAAACAACAGAACCCAGCAGCCCATGGGTTAGCAACCCGTGGGGGTGGTTGGCACCCTATGTGCACTACACCACCACTCGCTCCAGGCCACCCCAGTGCCCCCCAGGTGGAGTTATGGGGCTGCTGAAACCTCCATTATTCCCTAGGGAGGGAAATCTTAAAGATGCATAAACCTCAAAAATTCCTAATGAATCAGCCCTTTGCCCTATTTGGAATCTGGGTGCACCACCCCCTGGTGCACTGCCACCCAACCCACTGTTTTGCCCCTGAAGCCCCACATAAAGAAGCTCAAAGAGTGAAGAGAATGATGAACAACAATGACACTTAATTTTTTGGCACAGTCATTTGAGAATTTTGCAGTGGGTGTGAGCCTGTCCCTGTGGCACTAGCATAGCAGCACAACCCATTTGTGGATTCAAGCAATCTTTCAATAAACACGCTTCCTCTCCATGGAACAGTGACCACAGGTCACTTGAGATAGCAAGATAGACCAATGATCTGCCTTGGGACTATGGAACTGCTTCAAATGTTCATTTAACTGAACTGGAGTGAGCCATAGCCCCAAAAAATCAGCCTACTGTTCAGAATTGTTGAGATTTATCATCACTGCATTTAAGAAAGTGCAAAACCATGGATCATGGTTACAAGAAAGAGAGAAGCAACTAAGATTCCTGGGGATGTCAATAGATAGACGGGGTACCCCCCCCCCCTTTGTCTCCTGTAGTCCCATGTGGATGACTTGTCCTTGCAATGGCAAAAGTTGTGAACTACTGGCTTAGACATCATGTCCCACCAAATTACACTGTGGGCTAAATTACATTAGACTGCTCAGCGTGGGCAACAAAACTTAGACACCACTATAACTCATAAAAACCAGAAGAAAAACAAAATAGCTCTTCAAAAGACCCCTGAACAAGTCAAGAGATTCTTTCTAAACCTTTGGAAAGAAAAGCCTGTGTAATTTCAGAAGTTTCCTAACCAGCTTCTGGAAAAGCTTCTCCACGCAACTTATACCACGGCTTTTAGCAAGAGCTTTGGAACTGCATTGAGCTCCCAAAGATATTTGGGTCTTTCTGTCTCAAAATGTTGTCTTCCAAATCCCTTTGCAAGGTCAGTTTGCATTTCAATCACACGGAATACAACACATACTTAACTAAACCATTCATGCCCAACAGGGAAGCTCTGCCAGCTTTTTGCATATCTTATCTTCTGCTATCCACTCAGTGCCTCAGCTGGAGTGGAGAGTGTCAGAGAAGTCAATTTCAATTGCAATGCTTTTCTGAAGAACAAAACATTCCGTCCAAAACACAGTCATTTCGATTTGGAAACAAAAATCTCTGTTTTTTAATTCTTGATTTCATTTTGGTTACAAAACCTCCAAAATTTCCATTTTCAGGCACAAAACGTTTTGTACCCAAATTGAAATGCACAAGCCTATTCTAATGTTTTAAGGATTTTGGCTTTATAGTGCCTTCCATTCCAGACATGCCTACTAGAAGTAAGCTCTATTGGTTTCAATCAGGTTTTCTACCAAGTATGGATAAAAAGGGGGATTAACTTGCCTAGGAAACAAGAGGTTGTTGGTTTGAATCCCCACTGGTATCTTTCCCAGACTATACTGGAAACACCTATATTGGGCAGCAGCAATATGGGAAGATGTTGAAAGGCATAATCTCATATTGGCACAGGAGACGGCAATGGTAAACCTCTCCTGTATTCTACCAAATAAAAATCACATGGCTCTGTGGTTGTCAGGAGTTGACACCAACTCTAGGGCACAACTTTGTGTATAGGATTGCTGCCTTAACTGAAAAACATAGTGTACTTTTTGTTCTATTGCTATTAATATCTCAAACTTAGTTCAGTTTTTTTCTATATTCTTTTGGTTTTGTGTTTTTTCAACTATTGTTGGTAGATATCCAGTACAAATACAAGTCAAGTGGACAGTTTATCAATTAATCTGCATAATTTGCATATCGTGCAAATTATCTGCAAGCTAATTTGCATACCAAGCAAACTAGGTTGCCTGGATTTGGAAAGCTTGAATAGGGCAACCCTATGGGGAAAGGCTGGATCGCCAAACTGCCCCATGCTGCACAAGTTAAATACTGCTTTAAAGCAATATTTAAATCATGCAATGGGGGCAGTTCAGACATTCCTTTTGCACATGATTATGCAGTATGACACACCAGGATATATATGTGCCCATGCTCTTTATCATTTGATAGGTAGGGTTGGTGGGCGTCTAATCTGAACCCGCCCCTTGTCTTTTTAGCATTTAAGCCTGAAGACAAAGTCTGTGTCTCATTTGCATTTGTCCCATGCCTGCCACAGCAGTTTATTGGACTTTTTATTGATGTGCCTTTTGGAGACAGTGGCTCAACTGTTCTGCAGTCTTGGTTGTGCAGAACTGGGGCTACACCCTCACTCAGCCAAAGGCTAGTTGAGTAGCTGATTGCACATGCAGGGGAAAGAGGAGTGAATTTTGTTGCCCTCCTCCCTCCAAATGTAATTTTTTGCTTCAGAAATAGGTTCCTGAGGGCTGTGCAGCTCTCAGGGACATATCTCTAACAATGAAAAGTACTTTTGGAAGAAGGGATGAACAGGAAAATCATCCCTCTCTCTGCACATGTAATCAGCTGCTCAACAAATCTCTAACAGAGCTTGGAACAGCCCTCACTGTGAGGATGCAAGCTCCTGTTCTGCCCTACTAACACTGCAGAATGTGTCAGCCAACATTTGTATTAATAGTGGGTTAAACATATTTAGCTAAATACACACACTTATTTATATTTTCTAATGTGAAGAAATCGCTCTGGCTAGCAGACGGACCGTTCTAATGCACTGCTTTAACAGAAACAAATGTGCACTGCTGCTGTTAAAAGGAACAATCTATGCTTGGTAAATATCATAAAACCAAATGACCAGAGAAATCTCTTTGACGAATACATTATTATAAAGCGTCATAATACTCAAGAATAATATGTGGTAGGGTATACTTCAGAATGTCCAAAGCTGAATAATATGCACCGCTGTTTTGGAACTGTGTGGGCATGGTTGGTCCCCAGCACAGCCATTTCCACACAGTACCACATGCTTTCAGCATGGAAAAGGGGCTTTTTTTACAGGAAGGGGAGCCCCTGTACTGAACCAGCAATGGTTGGGAAGGCACCTGGAAAGCACTGGTAGGCGTCTACAGGTAATGCTGAGAGATGAAGCCCTTTCAATAGACTTGGGGGAAAGGACTACACTCAGTGCTCTTCATGTGACCTTCAGGCATCACTGGGGGTTCGCCTCCCTGCCGTGGAAGTGCACAGTACTGCACAGAGAAGGACATGATGGGAGTGGCCACCTCAGGGCAGTTCCAAATACGTGACACACATTATTTGGCTTCAGATCTTCTGAACTGCAGCTCTATGATGTAGTGTACCAGAGCACACTTCTACTCTCTTCTCTTACATAGGGAAGTTGAGCATCTTATTTAAGACAAAGCAGACTGGGAGCTGAGCCTCCCATTTCCGTAATGTTATCATGGATGCCTACCTTTTAAACTAAAACGTGGCATATACCAGTATATTTTATTACCTTGGTGTGTTTTGAAGTAGCAATCAAATTGCTAAATCCAAGATACCTAAGGTATTTGACAATCTGTTGGTAATCATCCTCCTTCAATACATCCTGATAGTTTGTAAGCAGTGAGTGGATTCTTCTCATGATTCCAACTACCAAGTTTAAGTTTTTCTGGGGCTCACCTTGAAAAGAAACATATAATTTTTTTTCTATAGCAATCAGATATCTTTATAGTATGAAAACATTATTATTTATTTGATAAATGGTAGAACAATACCTAATGATGGTTATTGTCCATGAGAAAGCTGCACCCATGAGAAGATCTTACCATGGTAATGAAAACCTATGGTCTAATCCATCAGCAGACAGTACGGCATAAGGAAATCTTGTTCATGAGAAAACAATACCAGAAAAAGAAAATCTCATGCTACATATGATGTAACATATAAAGTAACATATACTTTAAGGACTGAGATGACAGGCAAATGGGATGCAGTCATATGATGCCTGAAAAAGGAATCTTGGGAGGTTCATAATGGTTGCCCTCAAATATAAAGTTAACATTATGAATCCTAAAGTGTGATTTGCCCAAGAAAACAGCCATAATGCTCCCAGAAACAAATGTCTGGACTCATAATGCTTCTTCAACTATAAAGAGAGTCTTACAAATCCCAAAGCCACCTAATGGTGAAGCGGGGAAATGACTTGATTAGCAATCCAGAGATTGCCTGCTGTTCGAATCCCCACTGGTATGTTTTTCACCTATATCGGGCAGCAGCGATATAGGAAGATGCTGAAAGGCATCATCTCATACTGCGCAGGGGGTGGCAATGGTAAACTCCTTCTGTATTCTACCAAAGACAACCACAGGGCTCTGTGATCACCAGAAGTCGACACTGACTCGATGGCACACTACGAATCCCAAAATGTTGTATGCATAGCAGCACATCAGTTGATGAAGAAAGTATAGGGGACAGTCATCCTTTCCTCCCTCCCTCTTGCCACTGTCTCTATGGCATCAGTGGCCGCCAATAAATGGGTAGGAGGAAAGGGATAGGGTAGGAAGAAAAGGAAGACTGTGGATGGGTGGCAGCTTGGGAGTTGGCTCAGAGATGGGATAGAGATTGAATCCATTAGTATCCCTTACAGGGAATGGTGGGGAGAGGTGGACACAACTGGGTGCAAATCTAGTTGTATTGGCTCAGATTAAACCAAATTACTTCCCAATTTGGGGAGGAAATAGCCTGGCTTAATCTGAGCCAGCCAATCTGATTTGAGGAGCTTAGACATCACTAATTTAAATCTGCATTAAAATCCAGACTGAAGATTGTGCCACATGAGCAGCTGGCTAGGTCCAATTCTCACATAAAACTGAATAACATCATTACAATAGGCTGACAGGTCTGCAGCCATGTTTGGTTACTTTCAGGGGCCATTATCACAAATGTGCACAAATATGCATGTTCATTACATTCAGAATGGTGTCATGGGATTGGCTTTGCACAGAGATTCAAGTGAAGCAAGCCTGCAGGAAGGAATTGCAAGGGCTTTGTGTGCTTTATGACTGTTCTGCTTTGAAACCAGAATAGGCTTTTTGGTGCCAAACTGATTCAGTATAAGGCACATGTCAATTAATTTCTGCTACTCTCAAAGTAAGTTTTTGTTAGCATAAAAATTAATAAATGCAGAAATAATTAAACTAATAGATTAATTCTATATTAAGGTGCCCTGCATCTCTACACCATTTCTATAAATAGCATGCATGCATAAAGAAAGACACATATCCAAACAGAAAAGCCTGTTCAATTTCCCAGTTATGCTAACCACAAGACTACCGGAATGGTTTCAAGGGAACAGCTTTAAACCTCTTAACTTTATACACACCATTGTAACAACAACAACAACACAAAACCGCTTTTGACTCAAGGGTTAGAGGCTGCCAATCTATTAGGTCAAATAAATTCAAATCAAAACTCAAGATGAGACAATCCACACATTTTATCAATTCCCTTTTGTGCTTATGTTTATGAAATCTATAATCTAAGCTGGAACAGAGCTGGTCTTGCTTTGGACACTCCCATGGGTGCTGTAGACCCCTCCCCCAAAACACACACACACACCCGCCATGACTGAACATGGCATATACTGAGGAACTATTTATTAAATGTGCCAGTTTTAAATATGAACTTTGAAACACAGAGGCGGATCTAGGGAAAATAGTACCTAGGGCAAGCACTGAAATTGCGCCCACTGTCCAAACATCTGACACCCATCTTTCAGATTACTTTACCATAATATCAGCTCAAAAATACAAGTCAAGCTCGTTAATCTTTTAATATTTCAAAAACTATTTAGCAGTGGACATAGCCAGACCAAAAAATGCTGGAAAACTACAAATTTCAGTATGCTGGGGCTCATGAAGTACCCAAATACTATGTGGAGGTGTACTTGGAAAACTAAACAGAAGTGCCTGTCTCATTCTCTACTATGCATTGTAGCATCACTATTACATAAGGTTTAAAAATAAATGGAGAATTTGACTTTTCCCAGATACTCTGAAAATAATTAAAGGATATGCAGAGTAAACTGTGTCACTGCTTGGAATATATTCTAGTATTACAGAAAGACAGTTAAAATGAGAGAAAGAGAGCAAGAAACTCCCAGTGGGCCTTAATACTAAGGATTTCACACTGATTCAAAGACAAACTCACCATTAATAGCCATGTTATTAAGACATCACATTTAACTCACTTATCACAAGAAGCAAAGAAAGAGCAAATGAATACAATCCTAGCTGATAAGCTTCAGCTCAGTATTCACAAGCCCTGATTCTCTGTAGATAGTGCCAAACTGAATATGTGTACAGTGACATATTAATTTTTTTTTAGTTTTTTACCTCTAGCCCCTTTGGGGGGCTTCCTAAAGGCCATGGGGGGTTCTGCAAAGGTTCCCCCTCCCCTGCTGGCCTCTAGGGCCTCACAGGGTCCATATGAGCATGTGCGGTGGCCATTTTTAAATTTTTTTTAAATGGCCGCTGAAAACAAAATGGCCACCGCACATGCTCAAATGGCCTCTGCGAGGCGTGGCATGGCCAAGGGCATCACAGAGGCCATTTGAGCATGCACGGTGGCCATTTTGTTTTCAGTGGCCATTTAAAAAAAAATTTTTAATGGCCACCGCATATGCTCATATGGACCCTGTGAGGCCCTAGAGGCCAGCAGGGGAGGGGGTACCTTTGCAGAACCCCCTATGGCCTTTAGGAAAAATTGTGCCCCCCCTTTCAAGTGGCACCCAGGGCATGTGCCCTGCCTGCCTCACTCTAGATACGCCCCTGTGAAACAACACAGCAACCAACTGTGTCAGACTTCGTGTGCCTCAAAATAGAGAATGTGTGTTATCAGCAGTGACCAACTTCTGCATTCTCAGGGCCAATACATTCTTCAGACACATCAGCCTGTTGGCTGTAACAATCTCACCCCTACTTCAGGATGCCCAGGTTCTTTAAATAATATCTTAGTAAGTAGGGAGTGCACTTGGGAGTATGTTGTCACTGATTGTGTTAGGGACTAAAAATACATGTTATCCCTGCAAGAGTCCTTCAAGGCAGATCAGCAAGTAATAGCTATATAATACTATTCATATGAAATGCATAAGTCTTTTCTTCCTTTTGATATGAATTTGCCATCCCTGACAACTTGATATATGAGTGATGGCTCATCTCAAAAACAAAAACATGATTCAACATTCACATACCTTTATCTTCACAGTGTTCTTTCCACTTGTCAAAGCAAACATTCAGCCCAGCCATTTTAATGGCAAGTTTCACAGACTTATTTTGAAACGTTTTCACAATTGTTTCTAGATTATCAATTCCAGACTTAAAATTATCTTTTATTTCTCTTTCAGTTGACATACAGCTGTCATCCCACTGAATCTTTTCTCTTTTTTGTATTTCTTCAGCTCTCTTTTGTTTCTGGTTTTCCTCAATAATCATTTGTGCTTGTGTCTTTATGAACAAAAGAATAATAGAAATCAAAATACATATTTCACATTTGTCTTACATTTCAGATTGCAAGAGCAGTAGACCTTTTAATTTCCATTCGGGTCTAGCAAGTACTGGACCAGCACTCTCACTTTGTGTCATTACAAAATATTCATATAAATTGTATTTCACAGCCCACTGGCTAAACAGGATATATCCGTTCAATCATGGAGACTGTTGGAGATGTGTCCATAGATATTATTTTATGTAAGTTTGACAGGATTGTACTGTAATTAGAATATTTTAGGGAAACAGCCTGTATACAATTGCTTTATTATTTATGTTTCCTTTTTTTAAAATTTAATGTTTTTAAACATTTTATAACATTTTATATTTTGCAACAACATGCCCAATTCCCTCCAGCCCACTCCCATACCCCATATGTTTCCTTTTAGGCCCATTCTTGTTTTATACACACACACACACACACACACACACACACACACACACACGTGAGCTAACTTTCCCCACATTGAAGGAATGGTTGGTAAAAGTGTGAAAACCTCTCAGCTGGCTGAATAGATCAGTATAAGAGATGCCAAACAAATTGCTTGTATTTTATGTTTCTAATAACAACAATGTTTTTTTTAAAAAATCGGATAGCAAATCCTTTAGTCTTTCAGGTAAAATAAAGTTTTAAGTAATGCTCAGAGATAATTACTACTTGGCCTTAAAACAAGCTGTCAACATGAATCCAAGTCAGTTTAGAATAAGTCATAGTTTTATTTTTATTTTTAAGGGACAAGCTGATAGGCTTCCAACATTATCTTTGGTGAATCTATGAAAAAGGACTGTTAGGCGCAGGGTCCTTGTAAGGGAGCTGGCAGATGTATTTCAAGGCCAGTAAACTGGTGAATGGATTACAACTTCAAAGAAGGGAGAGAGATGGAGTTTGGGACTTAACATAGCCCCAACTAAACAAGTTTGGTACTATCATGCAACTGAACACTCAGGAAGTATCCTGGTAATGGCAGCTGCTCTGATCCCTGGAGAGAGCGAGAGAGACATTCTCATCCCGACTCCATAGGCCACTGTGGAGTCCTGCTTTCATTCATGTCAGCTGTGTAATTAGGCAGGCAGGGTATTATAACATATTTAAACCACAGTGCAGCACACCTGAACAAGTCTGATGCACTGCATGGATGTACCCAAGCTTCATTATAATTCCAAAACATTTTGTTTCTCTTCATAATTTTGTGACTCAATGACTGAGGCAAATTTAACAAGATGGAATGGTATTTGATGAAGGAAACTCCAATATTATATTTTTGAAATATTAACACATGCCATTTATCATTAAGGGTAGCTTCCCAACTAAAGGGCTGGAAGATGGTTCATGTTTTAATAAAGGATCTAGAAAGAATCTAGAAAATGAACCATCAGCCTAGCTTCTATCAAAAATAATTTTGTGAAAAGCATTGCTTCTTTGAGGTTAGACATATAGGGCAGCTTCACATGTCAACTTAACCAATGTTACAAGAAACCAATTTAATTAACCTGAATAATGCCCCTTTTGTACTAGTATATCTTTAACAAGTTTCCCAAGATTTCTTATACACTTTTTCTAAATCCTGATTTTATGCATTACTTCTTCTCTGGCAGCCAGGTCCATAACTTTAAAATACCTAAGTTTAGCCAGTTCAGCTTTATCTTTCTATTTATGCAGTATCCATCTTTTAAAAACCAACAGTGCTCTGTTGTAACAAGGCCTCTGTTGCATGTATCAGTTGCTATTGGGAATATGGGGAACTGGCAGAGGGTATGATGGGTCATAAAGGTGCATAAAAGCAAGAATCAAACACTTTCATTTGAAGATGCAAAATGAAACAGCAAGAACAATGTTTAAAGGACTGGAAGGGGAAAGATAGGAAATTAAATGGGAATGAATAGGAAAATTGTGATAAACTGTTGCAAGCAAAATACATAAAGTAGAAATAAGGAATAAATAAAAAATAATCTAATGGACATTATTTACATATCTTACATAATTTTTCTTGCTCTTCTCAACATCAGTACAAATACTTTTTGAATTATCCAACTCAATATCATTCATTTTTGAACTGTTATCTACTAATGACTGTCCATAACAACACCGAGATGTTTGCAATACAGAAAGGTTTTGTAGGGCCCATAGGTCTTCAGCTGCTCCTTCAAAAGATACAAAGATATTGTCATACAAATATAACCCCCCCCCCTCTTTTTGACATCTGCCCTGCATTCTTCAGTGTGTATGAAATAATTCCCCGTTTCCTAACCAATGGAAGGGGAAACCAGACTAACAAAGCCAAGCCTGGTCCTGCCTGCATGTTATTATTCATGTATCATTTTGAATGTTTTTGATTATCATTGTACATGTTGTTATTCATGTTCCATTTTGAATTATTATGTTTGGTTTAATGATTGTTTATCAGTGTTAGAAATTAGAGATAACCTTACGAGTGGCCTATTGTATATTAACACACATCTCTATTGTTTGTTTGCTCCATATAATTTTCATACACGCTCGCCTTAGTCACGGTTGGGTTCCCCCCCACCCCCCGCTCTGTTTTGCTTGGTTGTATTTCCGTGTTCGCCCTTGCTTTTGTTTTGCATGTGAGAACTGCCAAGATCGAGCCCGATTGCGGCGGTACGGTGGTGGCAAGCCCACCACGCCAGCCACTCTCCTCAATGAGTAAGAGAGCAAGCGCTCTCTTAACCCTGTTTTTAATCGTCTGCCAGCCCCAGCAGCTTGCAGCCAAGGCTGGCAGACTGCAGGGTTCCCAGCCAGATTTGGAGAGGGGAGAGGGGGATCCCCATAATGCACCACACACTCGTGCAGTTCACTATGGGGGTTCCCGGGGACAGAGCAATCCTGGCACCCCGATCTCCACGCTGCCTGAAGAGGCAGTTGCACATCTGGGTGCACGATCTCCATGCCCAGACTCTCAACATGTATTGTCTACGGGGAGATAAGTATTTCAAGCCTCCCTCCCTGCTCACTCTGTAGCCCCATAGACCGATCGTGAGAAAGGGCTTACTGTCTCTAAGATCTTATAAGTATTCATTTTACAATCGACATATTAGAAAATGCTTTTATACTATCCCTCCTTATCAAGTCAACCGGTTTTATTTTATGGCCAAAGCAATCAAAATATAACAGTCAGAAAAATTAAAACAAAAACATTCAAGGAAATAAGTCAGAAAAATAATACAAATAGTCTAGTTCAGCCTTCCCCAACCTGCAGTCCTCCAGATATTGCTGAACTACAACTCCCAGCATCCCTAGCCACAATTTATTATGGCTGGGTATGCTGAGAGTAGTAGTTCAGCAACATCTGGAGGGCCGCTGGTTGGGGAAGCCTGGTCTAGCTTATAACAGTCATATCAGTTCATCATTATCACAACTAAATATATCAAGATCTACAAAAAATTTCCTGACTTTGACGATTTGTATAGTCAGCTGTGCAATCTTAAGTGTAACACGTCTATCATTCTTATTCAAACAAAAAATCAACATTGGATGAAATAGCCCTCCCCGCACCCTCTCTAGCAGCTGACTTCTAGAGTTTTTTAATATGTGTTACAATATCAAAAGTGTAGGTCTTCAATCACCTCTGTGCTACGTCAACAAGTTCTTTCAGACACTATTAAAGCATCTGTTTCACCACAGATCCAACCAACAGAAAACTAGGCAGAAAACCTGGATTAATGGGAGCTCAGAGGTCCAATACCCATGCTTTTGATACTCACACTTCTGAGGTGCAACCATAGCTACACACTGAGAAGGAAGCCAGGAAAACCAAGGCAATATTTTGAACAAAGAATGTGTTAAACTCAAAATAGAAAAAGGAGAGATAATTTACTTCTACACAAGATAAAGGCTTATAAATTAGGCCTTTATTACAGCTCTGAACAAGGTATTTAATTACTCATATTGGTTCATAACATGCTATTGCATTACTCATACTAATAACTAATAATATATATTGTAATGTAAAAATCAATGGGAATAATTCAGACAACGTTAGTAAGTACAAATAATTTCAGTGAGACTTAGTAATGAATTAGTCTGAATGCTACCCAAATAATCATAAATTCATTTACAGGCTGTTTCAACCAAGGAACTCCTTTCACCGCCCAGTAACTGACATTCTGACTATAAAATGCATGTGTAAAGAGGCACTATAGTGATGCAACTGGAACTTGTGTACAACTCCCCCAGTTTCCCTATACACACTGCATTTCTTCTCTTCCAGAGCATGGTAGATTAGGGATGGGCAAACAAGTTCAAGGTTTGAGATTTTGGTTCGGGGGTTTGATGGTTCGACCCTCGAACCAACACCCCCCACCCTCCTGGTTCGGTCCAGACCCAGACCAAACCTCCCCCGAAGTTCGGGGGTTCGCGGACTGCAAATGTTAAAAAAAAATTAACCTTCTACTCCCCTCAGGGGACTTCCTGGAGGTGGTGGGGCAGGAGGGGGGGGTCTGCAGAGGTTCTCCCTCCTCTCACCAGCCTTCTAAATAACCCCCTCACCCCGTTTTGGGCATCCTTTGGCCACTTTTCGGCCTTGACCTGGCAGCCTGGCGGCACTGTTGGGGGCTGGGCGCCTACACACATGGCCTCTACATGGTCCGCAACCTCCCCTGAACCAAACCGGGGGGGGGGAGGTTCGAGGAGTGCCGGACCAAACTGGCCTGGTTGGGTTCAAGGCTGATTCGGCCTTGAACCAAACCGGGCCAGCTTGTTTTGTGCCCACCCCTAGGGCAGATCAGGGATGTTTCTACCACTTGTTGAACAATATGCATGTAAAGGCTCTCAGCAAGTTGTATGTGAACTCCAGCTGCATCTCCACAGTCCTTTCTTTACACATGTACTTTGGTAGTCAGTATGTCAGCCAATTGATTTCATGTGTTTAACTCTGTGTTGGATTGCAACTAGTATATTTAATGCAAAACACAGCAAGTTGTTACACTGTTCTGAGTTATATAACACAGTCAACATCAAAACTCATTAGTACTAAAGAAAAATATTTACAGTAGATTACCCATTAGGGAATTTCAATTTTATATGCATCATGAAACTTTTTATTCTTTGTTAGAGTTAATTTAGTTTGATCTAAATTAAATATTTCTCTAAATTCACAGCCAGTCAATTTTTCTAAATCCATTGCCAGTCAATCAGTCTCTTTATTTTGGTCTTTGACCAGCATAAAGCCAGTCAATTTATGGACTGTTTATGGATATGGAGCCTCTGATGTGTATTAACTGTTCTGCCAGGTAGAGTTTCTTCATTCACTCCCCCCCCCCTTTTTTTACACACATCTGCTCCTGGGCAGCCTGTGCATCTAATAGCTTTGTGGATGGACCAAGGTATGCAGAATGTTGATCAAGGTGAGTGTTTTTATATTTTACCTGTCCCAGCATAGTGATCAGTGAGAGGTCTTCTTGAATTCCAACACAGGTGTTTATTATTTTTTCCCCAGTTTTCTGCAGATGTATCACTAGGATCATCACTTAAAAAAAATATATTTAGAATGTAATACATCATCATGTTTAAACTATTAAACTGACTTTTTTTAAAAAATGAAAGCTGTTGATCTGATGTAATATAATATAATGTAATATATAATATAATATAATGTAATATAATATAAATAAGTTAGTTGTTTGCAAATAAAACAGAAGTGCCCTGATATATTCTCTCTCTCTCTCTCTCTCTCTCTATATATATATATATAGAGAGAGAGAGAGAGAGAGAGAGTTAAATTTATATACTGCCTTTCATTAAAGCAATCCCAAGGCGGTTTACAGCAAAAAATTTAAACACAAGATGGTAGAAAAGACACAATTAAAATATTAAGTGAAAAAAATATTAAACAAATCTGATTAAAAATTTAAAACAAAAGCATAAAAGCTATACCTCATAAGGTATAATGGTAAGTGCACTTGGGGGGTGCTGGGGTGGCCTAGAGCGAGTGGTGGTGTAGTGCACATAGGGTGCCAACCACCCCCATGGATTTCTAACCCATGGGGTACAGGGTTTTCTTGTTTCTGAGGTATTCTGAGTGTGGATTCTATGATAGCAAATTAGAGTAGATTCATGTTGTCTCACTGAAAATCTCATATGCTATCATAGAATCCACACTCAGAATACCTCAGAAACAACAGAACCCTGTACCCCAGGTTGGCACCCTATGTGCACTACACCAACACTCGCTCTGGGCCACCCCAGCACCCCCCAAGTGCACTTATGGGGCTGCTGAAAGCTCCATTATACCTTATGAGGAAAAACCTTAAAGACGCGTAAACTTCAACAATTCACCAAAAATCAGCCCTCTGCCCAAATCCTTTGAAAAAATTCAGGTAGCTTCCTTGCCCCTACCTGGCACTACCACCAACCCTACACTGCTCTAGGCCACCCCTTTCCCCCCGATGTGAAGCTATACACTTGCTGACACCTCCATGCTTCTTTATGGAGAAAAACCTTAAAGACGCATAAACTTCAAAAATCACTTTAAAATCACCCCTTTGCCCAATTCCTTTCAAATAATTCTGATAGCTTCCTTGCCCACCCTAGGAACTACCACCCACCACACTCCACTCTACGACACCCCTTTCCCCCCGACGTGAAGCTATAAATTTGTTGCAATCCTAATTATTCTCTATGAGGAATTCAAAAATACTTTAACAATTCACCAATAATCAGAGGAGTGTCCAATTGCCTTGGGGTTTTGTGGGTGGTAGGCACCCCTGTCTATCTACCACCCACCCCGCTTTTGTGCCCCTAGGTGCTCCACAATAGGGGATATGGACTGGTTCTTGTCCCATTATACTCAATGAGAAAAATAATTAAAAATATTTCAAATATTCATTAAAAATTGTAGGACTGTCCTATTGCTTCAGGGTTTGGGTGGTTGTTGGCACCCATGGGTGCTCCACAATAAGGTATAATGGACTGGTTCGAGTCCCATTATACCCTATGAGAAAAAAAGAATAATTTTCAAAAATTCATAAAAAATTGTACAAGTGTCTGATTGCTTTGAGGTTTGGGTGACAGGTACTCCTGGGTGCCAGCTACCATCCTACCAATTTTTGGGTGTCTGAACCAGTTCAAACGGGTTCGAATCGAACCACCCCCTGTTTCGGTTCGAATTTGAACCTGCAGCTCGAACCTGATGGCTGGTTCGGTTTGAATTCAAACCTCCGAACCACCCTGGTTCGAATTCGAACCGGTTTGAATTTGAACCAGTTCGCACATCCCTAGTGGCCAACCTAAGATTCAGGTATGCTTATACGCAGGGCCGTCCTTAGGGCATGGTGAACAGGCCCCTAGCCCGGTGCACCTGCAGGCCCAGCATCTGCCTCCCAGCCCTGCAGCTGGTGCAGGCCCTGGCATGTTTTCTCTGCACCCTGCGCCCCAGACTCGTGCGGCTGGTCAGGACTGGGAGGCTTGCCTGCTATTGAAAGGCTCCCTGCACACTGCTACAGCTCCCTCTCCACCACCTGTCTAGCATCATTAGCCTTCCTGAAGCTCCCCTGGGAGATGGCAAGCTGCCTACAGGCAACAGAGAAGAAAGAAGGTAGAGTGGCCAGAGCACTGTGCATGCCACTGCCCTCCCCTGCCGCCCTGTGCTGAGCCTGGATATTTCTCCTCCTTAGAGCCAGCAATGGAAGGTATGGCATTTCCCTTTCTTGGTATGGGATTTCCTTCTTTTGGTTATCCAAATCATATATCTATATTTACAGAATGGCTTGCTATAAGGCTTTGATACTGGGCAGAGATGCAGGGCATGGTGGGAGGGTTCTGTATATATAATTTGAAATGGATTGGGCAATCTGTTGATTTTTAATAGTTTTTTTTAATTTTCCCTAAAAGGAAATAAATCAATTCCATGTGTATGTCCATGGTGCACTGGGCTTTTTGATACCAGCACCACCCCAGCAGGAAGCTGGAAGGGGTGGCGGAGAATAGGTAAGCACCTGCTCTCCTTTTTTTAAGTTTCCTTTTTATTTTCCCAGAAGTGCTTGAACTGTGCTTCAGGCAGTTCCCTAGTATAGATGGTGCTAAATAAATAAATAAATAAATAAGCAAGCAAGCAAGCAGCATGCACTCAGGGCATGGAAATACAAGTAGAGATAAACTTTTATCCTTAGTGTAAGGTTTGGGGGTTTGTTCTTCATGAGAAAACTTTTGTGGTTAGCAAAAGATGAATGTACAGCATGTTGCAAGAAGACTGGAACACAGGGGCACTACATGTGAGGGAGTTGAGGAACTATTCGGCAAGGTCCACTGTTTCAGCCACTCCCTGCCCCTTTCGCCACATTAGCGGCAATATCGGGTGAGTGGGGGCAGAATTGCGGGCCCAGCCCAAGACATGGGCATGTGGGCCACTTCCCCAGCATGTGTTGCCGATGAACCGAGAATATTTTAGTAATATCTGCATAAGCAGCCTCCTCCATCACAGTGTAGTCACAGGGTTTATTTGGTCACTTTGCAGATGAGTGCGGGTCGGGGTAAGATAATTGCATTGGTGTTGGGCTGGAGGACCATTATAGTGAATAGGGATAGGGAATAGGGAGGAAGGCTTGGTGATCTTGTGATCTCAGGCTGGATTCACTTCCAAGATAAGGGACCACACAGGGCAAGAAGTGAGCCAATTTGTCAACAATTTGGGTCTTCCACTTAAATCGGAAACAATCAGTCTTAATAAGGGAGGCCAATCCTACACAAGAGAAGACAAATTTTAACCAGAATAATATGATATTCCTCCAATAACAAGTTTCCAATCTAATCATACCCACCTCTCGTCATAGCGCAACATTGGGCACGCATCGGGGGACTAACAATATAGATCTCAGAAATTTAGACTGCAGGACTTCTAAAGCCGTAAAGTTGCTGACAGGTCCTATTTGGGCTCCATACAGCACTTGAGAGTGGACTTTAGATACAAATAGTTTAACTGCAGCGGGAATATAAGAAGCCCCCCTCGAGAAATGAAAAGATGTAATAAGGTTCGTAGTTAACTGTGCCGTCAACAATGTGGATTTGAGGTGGGCATTGCGTGAGCCTGATGAATGAAAAACCACTCCTAGATATTTGAAGGAGTTGACCTGTGCAATCCTATGACCATTGATGGACCAGCAATATTGCCTAGGTCGTTTTGCAAAGACTAGGACTTTAGTTTTTCCATAATTTATCTCAATGGACTCTAGGGAACAAAATTTTGAAAGGAGACCTAAAGCACGTCTCAAACCAATTGGGGTTTGGGACATGATTGCCATATCATCTGCATATAAAAGAATAGATACATGCTTATTTGCTATTTTGGGAGGATGCGTGGAAGGTGTAGATACAAAGGAGACCACCGAGTTAATATATAGATTAAATAATAAGGGAGCTAAAATGCAGCCCTGCCTCACGCCCCGCAAGAAGCCACAAACAAAAACAAGTCCCCTGTGTCAGACAAAAGAGTATATGTCTGGGGAATGCTTACTGAATCTATGCATCTATGGGATACAAAATATTACACATATAACCCAATGTTGGGAAATAGGTTACCCCTGGAATACCATGCTCCATACAGTATGGACAAACACATTTAATGTATGAACCAAAACCCAGGGCAACCATGTTACACAAACCAAATGCTTGTGCCCACTTGATTGAAACATAACAAACTTATATGTTCACAAATGAGTACATCAAGAATACAGCAACATGGTTGTAACATGGTTCCTTTAAGTGGTTGAATAGACATGGGATGCTGGGACGCAGCTTAATACTGATCATGATAGCATGTGATGAGATAGATTACTTGGAATGCTAATTACACCAGCTACATTCCATTATAAATCATAGGAACATAGGAAGCTACCATATACTGAGTCAGACCATAGGTCCATCTCGCTCAGTATTGTCTACACAGACTGGCAGCGTCTTCTCCAAGGTTGCAGCCCTATCTTGGAGATGCCAGGGAAGGAACTTGGAGCCTATATGCTCTTCCCAGAGTGGCTCCATCTCCTAAGGGGAATATCTTACAGTGCTCACACTTCTAGTCTCCCTTTCATAGTCCCCTTGCTTAAGGGGAAAAGTCATGCTTGCTACCACAAGACCAGCTCTCTTCCCATGCAAAATTTACTCGTGCTACTAAGAGACACAGTAGGTATTTGTACCGATGGAGCAAACTGGAATATATATTTTTTTGAAATGGCGCATTGTATACATGGATATTTGTATTTACATTTGTATTTTATAGTGATGAATAATTTCTCCTGTGGAAAAGGGCACTAATTTTGGCACTTTCATAATTTACCATCTGCCAGCATTTGAGGCATTGGTAGGCATTTCCATCGACTGCCATTTGATATCGCAACACACCCACATCAGTGGAGGAGTTATCTGGATACCGCACAGAATGATTTGTTTGAAGAAGTTATTCATTCAGCATACGTTTTATCTTCCCAGCATTTCTGTGTTGATTATTATTAGTTAGTATGGACAATCATGGACATTAGTCTTTGGCATCATTTTGTTATTATTCATTAACACATTTTTTCTGATGTGTGTTTATATGGGTATTGTTCATTTTTCATTGGTTACTATTAGGATCCTCATTTGGTGTTTATATATAATTTATTATTATCACTTACAGTGTTGTAACCAATTTATTTGGGTTTTGGTTCATACATTAAATGTCTTTGTCCATACTATATGGAGCATGGTATTTCCAGGGGTAACCTATTTCCCAACATTGGGTTATATGTGTAATATTTTGTATCCCATAGATGCATAGATTCAGTCAGTATTCCCCAGACATAAACTCTTTTGTCTGACACAGGGGACTTGTTTTTGTTTGTGGATCCACTTCCACTCAGATGCATACCAGCGAATGCTGCTCAATGCCTCGCGACCTGAGTTGAGGTGGGCTGGCATGCATACCCACGTTGGGGGTAACCCCATGGTCGAGATGAGGTTCAGACTGGGTACCAAGCCGAAACAAAGCCAGGTCTTTCGCCCTCTTGTGGCATACCTCCTACGAGATTGACCCACATAGGGGATACCTGCACTTTAGTTCAATTCCTCGTTGCAGGTTTTGTAATTATTTAATAGTGGTCCTAGTTTATTCCAACTACATGTGTCCTGTCATTATTTGGGTCTGGGTTTGCAGTACGTTTCATTTATTTTCATAAGTTCATGGGATATTTTTGTGGTTTATGTATTCTAATTAGGTAGTTAATGATTAATAAGGATCTAGACTCCTAGTCTGATATCTCTTAACCATTTTAGAGATTAAAAGAATTAATTCTTCTCAACAACAGGAACAAACCATTCTAGCTAGTTCTTATAAGCAAGGCCATCCCTGGGTGGGGGGAGAGGCTGGGGGCAAATCAGCATATGTGGGGCCTCCTTAACATTTCATATGATAACAGAATCATACTGACTGGTGACATTCTGTGAAAATACTGAGTGATTGCGTTTTTTGGACATGTCCAATAAGCTTGGACAATTCTTGCATTTGTCAGGAGAAAAATTAAAAGCACAACACATGCACCTTGCTTCACAATTCCCACTCAGACCTTCTGGATTACAAACCAACTTGAGCATAGTTCATTTACAAATATATATATTGTTTGGCTGTTTACAGTTAGCTCCACTTTCACTAGGTGTGAAGTACTCTATGGATAGCGAGAACTCTTTCTGGCAGCTTTACTGCAGTAGGGAAAAATTATTTTAAAAAACCAATCCACTTCATATTAAATTCACAGAGCTCTCCCACCCTGACCTACATATGTGCTCAATATCAAAGCCCTATGCCAAACCATTCCAGGAGATCTAAAGGGTGGAGCAAAGAGGGGGTGCTTTAGCCTTTTTATGAAGACAAAGGGCAGATTCCTCCACATGAGGATGGAATGATGGTCTAAGGGGGGCTTCAGTTCCAGAGGTTTTTGTAATTTTCTGCCATTAAATAAGCCACTTGCTTTTTGGCACCAGCACCACCCTAGCTGGAAGGGGCAGCTGAGCACAGGTAAGCACCTGTTCTCCTTTTTCTTAAAGTCACATTTTCCTTTTATCTACAAGTGCTCGAACCATGCTTCAAACCGTGGTTTGGGCACATCCCTAATCTATTCATGTGACATTTTGCAACAAATGAGAGGACAGGTCCTTGCCCTTGGGAAGGAGCAACCTGCAGCAATGGGTGGGTGAAGGGGTGCTTAACATCCTCCAACACATTTTCTCTAGTCAGGATTCCAAGCAACTCCAACATAAATACATGTCTGGAAGACACTTGAGAGGAAAGTTTCAGGGGGAAATAGTGGGCAGTAAAAGCCCTGCCCTGTAGATTATCTCCTCCCAATTATGCACTGAAGTGAGTGCTGCCCTGATAATGTGTAATTCCCACCACAGTAAAACACACCAACACTCTGCATTTCTGATTCAATAACAACACTTACAGAATAATACTGGGAAAAGTTGGAAGAAAGAGAAGAAGAGGAAAACCAGCAGCAAGGTGGATGGACTCAATTATGACAGCAATGAATGCACCACTGAGAGACTTTAAAGGCCAAGCTGAAGACAGATCATCCTGTAAAGAATCTATCTATGTGGTCGCTAAGAGTCAACACCGACTTGACAGCACTTGATCAATCAAAAAATAAAACACATACCTTTTTAAAAATGCTAGGTCCTTTAAAATATCCCCTGCAAATTCATCCACTACAGTGCACATCATTGGTATAAGCTTTATTCTAGGAACTGTCATCTTGGATGCATTTGCTTTATCAAAGGTTAAAAAAAACACATTTTTTTAAAGTAACAACAAAAACAAGATACAGCAATATCTTCAAGTAGAAACTTGATGCCAACATGCAGACAACAGCTGATAAAATATCCCTGAGCATATGTTATAGAAAATGAACAAACAGAATCGCTACTTTAGAAAACTGGCTAAAATATAAACTCAGGAATATGATCCTACATAAAAAATAGTTGTATATTCTAGCTTGTATGTATTATTAAAGCCCGTTGAGTTGGGTGACCTTCTGCATAAGAAAAGTGTCTACACGCACAGAAGGTTTATCTGAAATCTTGAGCTAGAGCTCTGCATCTGAAAAGAAACCCAAAGATGTTCTTCTGCTTCCATAATGACTTATGCAAGAGTTTGTGAAATCTCGTACACAAGCAGAAGCACAAGAGCTGCTGATTATGCAAACTCGCAAGTATCCTCAGTACTGTGCTAGCAGCAATTTTCCTTCAACCTTTTTGAATTCAATTCTTTGTTGGGTCTCTATGTAGCATTTGCCCACACTGAGCAGTTCAGATAAAGTACTTGTCAGCATTCCTGGGGGGAGGAATTCTCCAAGGCAAACTTTCCAGCCTCCAGCACTAGATTCTAGGTGCGGGCACGGCCTCAGGGCTGAGGGAGTTCATTCACTCCCTTCTTCTCCTATCAGCAGGAGCAAAAAGGTCTGAGCTCCTCTCTAGGAGAAAGTCAGACCAACAAGCCTGTCCCAGCTGATGTCCTCATCCTCGGCAGCCCCTGGCTTAAATAGAGCCCTGCATTTCAGACACTCTTCCCCCCTTCCAACCTGCTCTGCCTTCCCTGGCTGGGCGGTGTGGTGGCCAGCCAAACCCTGGCTCCCAAAAGGGACTTGTTATCTAACTCCACCCCCTTCCTTAATATCCCTGCGCCTGTTTTGAACTGTGGAGTTAATATCATTGCTATTCCCTCTCCACCAAGCTGCCGTCTCCTGGGCTGTCCCCGCCCATCCCCCAGCAGCTGCTGCACTTCTCTCCGAGCCCTCCCCAACTCCTGAGAGGCAATCACTGGGCTTGCCTTGGCGTTTGGAGCCCCCAGATTTCCCTGGCACCCTGCTGTTTGTCTTGCAGGGGAGGGTAGGAACTCCCAACAGTACTAAAATTTTCAGTAGATTTTACCAATTGAATGAATATCAGCTTACATGCAAATATTCTAGGCATTTTCAGAAGTAATGACAAAAACACCTTTCAATCTGGCAGCACAACTTGCAAATATTATTATTATTATATTTACATTTATATCCTGCTCTTCCTCCAAGGAGCCCAGAGCAGTGTACTACATACTTGAGTTTCTCCTCACAACAACACTGTGAAGTAGGTTAGGCTGAGAGAGAAGTAACTGGCCCAGAGTCACCCAGCTAGTATCATGGCTGAATGGGGATTTGAACTCGGGTCTCCCTGGTCCTAGTCCAGCACTCTAACCACTACACCACGCTGGTTCAAATAGAAACAAGACAATTTAAAATTTACATTCTCACTAATGTGAGCTACACTTTAAAATCACAGTCAAGAAAATGCAAAAATGAAATTAAATTTAACTTGTGAAAATGTGTTTTCTTTTAAGTGTGTTATATACCTGGTTGACATAGTAAGATCTCTGCCAAAATTTTGATATGAACCCCGAGTCTTGGCTATTCTGCCATTCTTATATTGTACCCCTGCTTCTAAGTTTCTTTTCTGTTATAATTTCTTCACTTATAAATTATAGCCAACTCTGAGAAATATTACCTTCACTTAGTGAGGACTTCTTTGTAAGAAAACACTTAGAAGTTCTTCGCAGAGGAAAGGGAGTTCCAACGTCAACTGTTTTAGACAGTGCTGAAATATTACTCCACAAATATTCATAATCTCTACAAATGTTTGACCTTATATCCAAACCGAACTCTTAAAGGGGGAAAAAACCAAGAACATGAAAAAGAACATTTCATATAAAAACTATCTCTGCTGCTGCCACAACTCCCAAAGGAGATGACATCATCAAGCCATGAAAGCATGTAGGCTTGAGCATCTTTTGTTGCCCCTTCCATAATCAAGTGGAAGGACAACATTCAGGGTCTAGAAATATTTACAACGTTCAAATGTTGGACATCAAGTAGGATAGGAGGAGGAGGAGGAGCACAGCTCTCATTACATTTGCCTGATAGGAGAACTAAAACAGGAGTTTTAGGGTTCTCTGTGACTGACCACACACACACACACACACTTATTTATTTACAGGACATTTCTGCGCAGTGAAGAGACTATTTCAAAAGTTGTAGCTTTTCTAGACATTCATCACTATGTAAAATAATACTGCATCTTCCTGTCACAAAGATAAGGATATTTCTTGGAGCTTAAGGACCTTAAGCTTCCAAAAGAAAATCACAAAAACCAGAATGTACAGTAGTTTAAAGAAGATTTTAAAAATATGTTGTCATATATTATGGCAAAGCCAGTAAAAAAAAGGAGGATTCCTAAGAAGGTACTCCAAAGGATTTTACAACAAAAGGGGAAAAAATTATTCTAAAGGCAACACGGCAGGCTGGCTGACTCAATATCATACGTCACAGGGAAAGAATGGACAGAAATCAACAAAAAGGAAGAATAAATCAAGAATAATTGTATTTTTACTAACTTCCCCCGAAAAGAGATCCTGAGAAAAGCAAAACCATTGCAAAGAAAAAGCAGCTTTCTCATTGTTGTTCAACATTTTCAGTCAACTTAAGTGACAAGGCACATATTGCCTTATATTGGGAAAGATATGGGCAAGACTATGATCCATATTCTAAGGCCTGATCCAATCAGGGTTTCCATATAACTAGGTTTCAGGGTAGTCAGGGTCAGCACATCTCTTAGCAACAGGTCACACTGCTGCAAATAAAAAAACCCTGCTTCAGCATTTGAAAATCCACAGGCGTCTTAATTAAAAAACCTTACATGAAGGAAGTACCTTGGCCGCCTTCTACTTCATAATAGTGAACAATGTTCTTCCACAGGAGATCATCATGTAAATCAGGCAAGGCAAACATATCCGTGTTCCACAACATTTCCGAGGTAAGGTGTTTCAATACAAGAAACTCACAAAACCTATGCTAAAAGGGGGGGAAATTGTGTTAAGATAATGTTTAGGGAAAGCCTTCAAGAATAGATGTACATTTTATGGTTCTAGTACTAAACAGGATTTTCAGTAGTTCAACTGAAAGAGTGATTAGTTAGGTCAATGGTGTGCAATGCAATTCTAAACACATTTAGGATGAAGTCCCATTGAGTTCCATGGTGCTCATTTCCAACTAAATATGAACAGCATTACAGCCTTAGGCTGCAATCTGAAACATACTTACTCAGTACTAAGCCCTGTTGAGCACAGCGGAATTTACTTCTAAGAAAACAAGCACAGCATCTTACTGTTAGCTAGTTAGCATTAGAGGCTAATTTAATAAGTGAAAGCAAATTTTAATCTGTGAGACAAAGAGTAAAGATTCTGTTTATTTGTGTTGGCATGTCATAATAAAACTGAATGAAAAAGAAAGTACTATGGATGGTCTTTCCTTCTAATGGGTAAATCATTTTTATTTATTAATTTATAAATCATTTCACTTTTGTTCCCCATCTCAAAACGGCACCTGTATTGAGGTTTTGCAATATAAAGATAATTCATATTTATTTAAATTTGACTGATAGCTCAATTAAGCAGTTAGAAGGTAGGTGTTTAATCAAGCAGTAATGATCTATCTGTAGTAACAAATGCAATGAGCTTCCCTGCCCACTCTCCTTAACTTCACATTCGTTTAACATACCCCATCTTCCTTGTATGAGTTAGCGGGGGGGAACTCATGCAAGCTTACTCCCACAGCTGCTTCTCATGTGTTTTTAAAAAGCTGATTTTGTCAAATGTTTAATCAAGATTCACATAGATGTTGCTTTGTTTTGTTTACACCTCTTTATTTCAAAACATTTGCACTGTGAACTTCTGTTATAAACAAATTTAAAAGTTCTAGTTAAAAGGAAAGTGGTTAACATAAAAAAACTAATCAGGCCGCTTGCCGCCTGGATAGGTGGTGCAGCCTGTTTGCCCCAGTCCCTCTCAGACAAGAAGGCACAAGGCAAGTAGTGAGCATATTGGCTCTTGGACGGGTGGGGAGGAGACGCTGCTGAACCAACACTCTCCGGCGTCTTTCCTCCTCAGTCCGTTTGCAGCAAGTGCCCTCCCTGCCTTCCCATGTTAGATAGAGTTTGGGTTTGCTGGTTGCCTCTTTGGGGGTTGGGCAAGAATTTTTTTGGCATTCATCTGATTGGCTTTTGGTATGCATCCTTTTTTGCCTGCCCCTTGTGTCTCGTGACTTATTGGGGTGTGGGTGCAATAAGATAAGTTCCCTGTCCCAAAGGGTCACAACCTAAAAAACAAAACAAAAACAGAAGGGAGACACCAGCAGTAACCACTAGAAAAGGAACTATGAACAAATGCGCTCTCTCTTAAAAATAAGAGAGCCACCATTTTTAAAAGGTACATCTTTGCCCAGTTAGCAGGGGTAGCTCATATAAAGCTTACTCACACAAGCAGTTCTCAACTGTTATAAAAATCAGATATGTTTTCAAATTCAAAAACTGCTTTGCAGCAAAGTTATTAATACTAAGGTCAACATGAGATGTCATAATGATTCTTTCCTCTAAATGAGCCACCTACCCTCAAAATACACCAAACATGCAAGCAAGCAATTTCATTACATTGCTCTACAATTTCCTAAGTTTCCCTTTTTAATACATTAAATCTGTATTCGGAAAACTTTACTTTATGCATTCCAAACAACAGCTTATACATAATTTTATTGCATCTCTTAAACCAAATAATATTGCAAAAGTAAGCAAGCACCTCCAACATTTTAAGAAAGGAAAACATACATCGGTGGAAATGAATTTTGCAAGTAATATCTGGAGATAGCCAACAATTGCCAATAATTTATTTTAGTGACAAATTCAAAGAATCTATACAGTACCTACCTGTTGAATTAACACAGAAGTTTCCTTATTCCAGTTATTAGTGATGAGTCTAATTTGAATCCGTTGTGAAAGGGGCAAGTGATGTAGCAAAGCCACACTGAGGCAATACATTCTGATTAGGTCTGCAACGTCTTGCAATGTTAACGGCGGTTTCTTTACCAAATGCAAACAAAAATGAACACTACATGAAACATTAAGCAATTTCCATTTTGAGAAGGAATTTCACCTAGCTTCTCATTTTGAATCTTTCATTTTAAAAATCTGTTGCTGAAAGAATGCTCTCTCTCCAGATTATGGACTAGATGCCAGATAAGAGAGCATGGCCACTGATGTTCTATGTTTATTCCAAGCCACTGGAATTTCCCACTAGCCTAGATAGGCTGAAATAAATCATTTTATTTTGGTTTGGTTTTGGGTTTTTTCCCCCAATTTGAATGAGAAAGAGGAGAAAACCCCTCTGAATTTGAAACTTGTTAGAAAAGTTGTTAAATTATTGTGGGCTGTCAAAAGAAGGTCCTAGGATTGCAGGTGCTGGACTTGTGTTCTAGAACTAGTGATTGCACCTTGTATATTTGTAATAGTATAAATTACTACCGACAATATCCCAAAACTTCAATGTTTTAAACTTCCAAAAAAGTCAAAAAAAATTTGCAGGTTGCCCTGTGAATTTCTACTGCTTGGAAATGAAGAGTGCAAAACAAGAAATATCTTAAGCAATGAAGTCTTGAGCATTTCAAGAACTTACTGCCCTTGTATTGTTATTTATTTACACTTGCTTGCTTTTAGATAGGTTTACTTGGGAAAATGCTGCTTGATTTCAAATCAACAATTTGATTTATTCCAATAAAATATTTAGGATTACACTGATAAGTGAACTCTTAGGTTCAAAATATAAACTATCTGGAATAGGCAACTGGATTCTTGAGGACCAAATATGGAACCCAAACATTTCCTATTTAGCCCTAGCATAGTCCCTAATTCTAGTCATACATATATACTGTACAATTATTTACCTTAGCCACTTTATCTCAAGCTGAGCTACCATAAGGCATAAACTCTGTAACGTAAGTCCTACTCTCACCATCACCTAAGCTAAAACCCAGCCCTTCCGCTTTTCACATTTACAGTATTTGTCTGGGAACTCTCTGCCACAGGATGTGGTGACATCCAACAACCTGGATGGCTTTAAGAGGGGTTTGGATGACTTCATGGAGGAGAGGTCTATCAATGGCTACTAGTCGGAGGGCTGTGGGCTACCTCCAGCCTCAAAGGCAGGATGCCTCTGAGTACCAGTTGCAGGGGAGTAATGGCAGGAGGGCACGCCCTCAACTCCTGTTTGTGGCTTCCAGCGGCATCTGGTGGGCCACTGTGCAAAACAGGATGGTGGACTAGATGGGCCTTGGGCCTGATCCAGCAGGGCTGTTCTTATGTTAACAATTTAAAAATTTTAAAACAATATTCTAAAACAATCAAAACAGTATCAGTTAACAGCCTGGGTGAACAGATGCGTCTTTAAAGACTTTTTAAAAATTGTCAGAGATGGGGTGGCTCTTATTTCACCAGGGAGCGCATTCCAAAGCCTCGGGGCAGCAACGGAGAAGGCCCATCCCTAAGTAGCCATCAGACAAGCTGGTGGCAAATGCAGACGGACCTCTCCTGATGATCTCAGTGGACGGTGGGGTTCATAACAAAAAGACGTTCTCTTAAATACCCAGGGCCCAAGTTGTTTAGGGCTTTATAGGTTATAACTAACACCTTGTATTTTGCCCGGAAACATATCGGCAGCCAGTATAACTCCTTCAATACAGGAGTAATATGGTCTCTCCGAGCATCAAGGGGAATTAAAACTTCTTTTAATACATCAGAAGCAGGAAACCTGCCAGGGAGGCAGTTGGATTGCTAGATGATGAGAGAATGAAAGGGATCATTATGGATTATTAAGAAGGATTTGGAGATTGCAGAGAAGCTAAATGAGTTATTTGCATCTGTCTTCATGGCAGAAGATACTGATCGTATACCTGTACTTGAACTGAGCTTCTCGGGGACAGAGGCTAAAGAACTGACTCAGAGGTGACAAAAGATGACATTTTAAACTGTCTGGAAAATAAAAATTAACAAATCGCCAGGGCCCGATGGCATCCACACAAGAGTCTTTAAAGAACTCAAATGTGAAATTGCCAACCTCTTTGCAAAATTATGTAACTTATCCCTACAAGCAGGCTCTGCACCAGAGGACTGGAAAGTAGTCAATGTAACACAGATTTTCAAAAAGGGATACTGGGGGCACGGGAAATCCAGGAAATTACAGGCTGGTTAGCAGAATGTCTGTTCCAGGCAGATTGATGGAAAGCATTCTCAAGAACAACATCATTAAGCATATAGAAGAACAAGACTTGCCAAACGAGAACCATCTTGGCTTCTGCAAAGGTGAATCTTACCTCACCAACTTTTGAGTTCTTTAAGAGTGTCAACAAGCATATGGTTGAACCTTCTTCATTGCTGCCCCAAGGCTTTGGAATGCGCTCCCTAGTGAAATAAGAACCTCCCCATCTCTGACATCCTTTAAAAAGTCCTTAAAGACACATTTCTTCACCCAGGCTTTTAACTGATATTGTTTTGAATGTTGTTTTTAGAATATTGTTTTAAAATTTTAAATTGTGTTTTAAATTTCTTGCTTTTAAATTTTTTGTTTTGTTTTGTTTTTAATTAATGTTTTACTTTTTGATCTTCTTGTAAACCACTCAGAGACATAAGTTTTGGGCAGTGTAAAAATATAATAAATAAATAAATAAATAAATAAATAAATAAATAAATAAATAAATAAAATGGATAAAGGTGATCCAGTTGACACAGTATAGGCAAACCTCGCCATTCACTGATCTGACATCCTTGAGCACCTTCCTTACGAGCCAAGGCTACAACACCCAGGGCTTTTTAGTTTAGAAAAGAGATGATGGAGGGGAGACAAGATGCAGATTTATAAAGTTATTCATGATATGAAGAGAGTATATAGAGAGAAATGTTTCTCCTTCTCTCATAACAAGAGAATGAGGTGTCATCCCATTAAACTGATTGCCAGGAAATTTAGGACCGACAAAATGAAGTACTTTTTTACACAACACATAATTAACCTATGGAATTCTCTGCCATAAGATGTGTTGATAGCCACCAGCCTGGATGGCTTTAAGAATTGCTTAGATAAATCCATGGAGGACAAGCCTATCAATGACTATCAGTCTGAGGGTTATAGGGCACCTCCAGCCTAAAAGGCAAGCTGCTTCTAAATACCAGTTGCAGGGGAGTAACAGCAGGAAAGACGGCATGTCCTCAGCTCTTGCCTGTGGGCTTCCCAATGGCATCTGGTGGGCCACTGTGTGAAACAGGATGCTGGACTGGATGGGCCTTGGGCTTGATCCAGCAGGGCGGCTTTGCTTTTATGTAATGTCAAATGTACATCAGCTGGATCCTGAATATTGTTGCACTTTCCTCCACTGCTGAAGGGTAAGGATCATTTTGAGTGGACCTACACTCAACAGGATTCTACACAACAATTATTTAAATGTTTCACTGAATGTATTTATAAAAGACGAGCAGTATGGTTACAAGGTGCAGGGAAGGGGACTAAGGAATGAAATCATCCCCCACCACCACCTGTAGAGCTTATATATTTTGTAGGTACATAATGAATAAGGCTAAATCTGATGGCCATCAGAACTTCAGCTTTGTGAACATAAATAGAGTTAGGGAAACTGAATAGAAAAAGGAAAAAGACAGAAGGAAAGATCATAGGGAAATAAATCACTGCGCTCTGTAGGAGGAAGCAAAGTCTGTAAACGTTTGTCCAACCTCACAGTCCCATCACCAGCACTTAATCATTCCTGAAACATACTGGAAATTCTAATACTGACAAATGACTAACATCATCCAGGCTGAAGTTTTAGAGAACTATTTGTCAACTATTTTCCACAGAAACATTGAACATGGAAAGGCAACTGGTTCAGTAACATCAAAGCACCAATGCAAAAATAGCCTTAGAGACATATGTTTTGGCTAGTATACAAATGTGTTACATAAACAAAAAACAAAATATGCAAGTATCCACAGGAGCATTAAGTAGACGCAAACTTGATATTTTAGCTAATGAGCTCTCACCTGCTTTTGAGTGGTACTTTGTAATTCCTTATTGTGTACTTCCAGCACCAGTGAACATGAGACAATACAGACAATATATCGGATGTCTCTTTTCCCCTCCATGAAAGAAAAAAATTCTGGTGAAAATTTTGCCATTTTGGTATATTTAATATTAAATTTTAAATATACATAATTTATAAATATCATTAAGTAATATGTGTTTTTTAAATCAGATATTTTTATTCATTCACATACAGGAGGTTTGGGACTTCTCAATTTGTAAAAAAACAAACAAAAACACCTGCTATGATTCCCTATTCTCATGTTCCTAATGAAATCCTTCCAAAGATATACAGAACAGCACATAGTTTGCTCTTAATAATCAATGTACACAGCTGCGAGTTTTGCTGCTAATGCTATTGTTATGGTGTACAATTTCATCAGGTACAAAAGCATTCAAGAAATGGGTCCTCTAGTCCTTTAAGTGTGTCCAGATTACAGATCTGTCCACATGCACTGACCCACATAGATCTCTACCTATCCTGATTCACTGGGCTGTGACAAATAACAACCCAGAGTGAGTCAAGTAGCCCACATGGCCACAGTGCAACAACAAAAACCAAAATTCTTCATAATTTCATTCCATATTTCCTTATGATCATTTTCCTATCAGAGTTCCACGTGGCAAGGATTCTGATCTGCATTACCCCTTGTGGTGACTTGCTGAACTGCAGCAGTCCTATGCTGGCCCCCCAACAGACGGGAAAAGAATAAGAGGCTTCCTGTCTGAAGCTATCCTTGCTTTAGTATCAAAGTTAATATAATAATAAATGAATAAATAAATAAAGTTATCTTGTTCTGTTGTTTCTCCTGTTTGCTTGGTTTGACCCTTGGCCTTGATTATCTGCTTCATCTTCTGGATCCTGACTATTTGACCCTTTGCTTGTTCATTACTCTCAGCTCCTATTTAGACCCTCTGGCTCCTGAGCAATTATCTGATGACCTCCAATATTTCCACACTGATCCTGATCCCCCCAAAATGGATAATTCTAAATTTCCTCATGGCTCTCCATAAGACTAAGGAAGTATTAAGATACTCGCTGTCTGTGCTCTTTGTTCATTTAGTGCACAGCCTCTAAACAAAGAGCACAAGCAGCAAATGTCTCAATACTTCCTTCCTTGCTGAGCAGTGGGAGGTGGATTATTGGTTTCAAACCAGGGCGGTTTCCAATCTAGCTGCTCAACAGCAGCAAAATGCCTCCATTCAGTCAAGTCTCATTGAAAATGTAAACAGCAGGGGAAGCAGTCTCACAGCAACTAACAACCCGAAAAAACAGCAACTTCCTTGCACCAGATATATGACGTCCTAGCTCTATATCTCAGCTATTACATTCGAGACAAGGCATTGGCAATGTGAACGACACCCTGCTGTCTGAGTAGGGACTGCGGTGTCACAACGCAGCAAGTATGGAAGCACACTTGCGAGATACGTGAGCCCGTTGCAGGGTCTAATCTGGAAAGTGTCCAGAACTGTGCACATCCAGCTTCCAGTGATAAAAACCACTGAACCAGTTTTTCCAGAGCCCAATTCAGGAGAGCGAAAAATATACATCTAAACAAAATGTAGTGAGTGCACTTCAGAAGCAAGTTCAAATTCAAATGATGTATGCACCCTTACTTTTTAGTCTACCATTTCTTTAAATAGAGACCTCTTAACTGTAATGTGAAAAAGGCAAGCTTCTCAACATCTGCAGCAGCTTTAGAAAATGTATTGAAATTGCATACCAATGAAATTGCAAAAAGACCAATTACCTTTCCTTTCACAGCCTCCAGACACAAACATCCCAAAAGGGAAAGTAATACTTCTGTACCAGATCTCTCCAAGTTTTTCAACAGATTTTCCAAACACAACTTAATATTTGTTTGGTGCTTTAAAGAAGTAAAAACAAAACCATATTTCATTTTTTACATTCATTATTATTTCTAACAAAGCAAGCATATTTATGCGTGTACATTCATATTGGTTTTCTATAAAACAACAGTTGATTATAAGTACAATTGAATAAATTGTACTTTACACTGTGGTTGAATTTATTTATGTATATTTATTAAATATACATGTACATGGCATTCATGTACACTGCACTGCTTAATGAATGAAAAGACAGGGCCCTGGCCTGATAATACCCTTGGCCAGGGAAGGGAAAACTGAGGCACAGATCAACTGGGAAGAATATGCAATTATTTCAGTTACACATACTTATGCTTAGTTACAGTACAGAATGGGAACTGGGAGGTTGGATCAAAGGCTTCTGGGGAAAGCTGGGTTTTCCATGAAGTCTTTGTTACAACCAAGAAAAAGCGGTAGTGAGAAAGGGTGGAGCCATTTAAGGGAACAGGACACCTTCAGATGGTGAAATTGGAAGAGCAGGGGTCACAAGTAATAGTGCAATAGAATATGAGGGCTGAGAGGCAGGAAAGGGCAAAGTTACAGAGGACTTTGAAGCCAAGGAGAAATTGCCTCTGCTGGAATGGATGGGAAACCAGTGAAGGCGGCATGATATGGTTGCTGTGATGACAGAGGAAAATGATTTTGGCAGCGGAGTCTGGGTAGGACCGTGGTGGTGGCGACAATGACAACTTGCCGCCCCATACAAAATTGTTTTCTGGGTGACTCACAATAGAATAGAATGAAATATACAAATAAAGTACATATAACAAAACAAAAAATCACAATAAAATACTATACACAAACACTTTAAAATGTTTTTTAAACCTATTTTAAAAGTCATGAGTGAACAGCAAGGTCTTTTATCTATCCTCTAAAAGAACAATGTGATGACACCAGGTGAACCTCATTGGAGAGGCTATTCCATAAAATGGGGTGCCACCACCAAAAAAGCCCTCTCTAGTATCCACCTGCCTCACCTCTTTTGGCTGGGGCACTTGGAGCAGGGCCTCAAAAGAAGATCTCAAGGTCCAATGAGTCAAGACACTCTATCAGGTAACCTGGTCCCAAGCTGTTTAGGGTTTATAATGTTAAAAAAAAACAGTACTTTGATCTGAGCCCAGAAATGGACTGGGAGCTGACAAAGCATGGGCATGATATGATCAGAATGCCCAGCCCCAGTTAATAACCTTGCAGTTTCTGAGCAGTTTTCAAAGGCAGCTTCACGAACAACACATTGCAGTAATCTAAATAGGAGGTTACCAGAGCATGGGTAACTGTGGCCAAGCTATCTGCATCCAGGTAATGTAGCAGCTGACATATCACCCGAAGCTGATTAAAGGTGCTCTGAGCCACAGAGTCCACTTGAGCCTCTAGTGACAGTGCTGGATCAACGAGCACCCTCAGACTGTGCCTGTTTGATGAACCAATAGAAGAGCAGAAATAAGAAGGTTGCATGGTCCAAGGAAGAGATTGCCAAGGCATAAACTAGAGGTTTTTGCCAAGGGAATAAAGAGGAAGGCCACATTTTTGCAATGTGGTAGGGAAGCAACATCATTACGTGACAGACTCAGAGGGAATAAGGGAGAGAGAGCAGTAAAAGATAAAGCACTAAAAGAACATCTGCTCAACAGCGTGGATAGTGACCATCAGTGGATAAGGAGAATAGGGAGAGAAAGGGCTTGAAAGAAAGATGAGCTGTTCAGTCTTGGACATACTGATCTTGAGACAGTGATGAAGCATCTAAGCTGAAATTTCAGGCAGGCAGTTGGAGATGTGGTGTCAGACTTCCACCCAAATCACACAACCTCGCCCGCTCCATTAACCAATATCTAGGAGCGCACCAGCCACCTCCACTATTCCTCCTCCTCCCTAGATTTGAAAAAAGAAGAGGGGAATGGAGCACAAGAGTTTGGGAAGGAGAGAGGGGTGATCTATCTAGTCTACTACTCTACTCTACACTTATTCTTTGGTTGTTTTGTTTTTAATCTGGGGAAAAGAAAAACATGTATTGGCATTGGTGATATTATAACACCAGGTTAATAAGGGGCCTGCTCCAACCGGGAAAGAAATAGAGTGGGTTGTGTCACTGGGCACCATTTGGTGCAGCAAGGTACTACATGGTGGCAGGGGACATGTTATTTTGCACTGCCTTAGGTACTAGCAAAGCTTGGACTGGCCCTATACTTGAGTAGAAGGAAAACACAGTCAACAGTGGGGCCAAATGGCCAGATCTTAGAGCCACTGGACTGCCCTTCATGTCTAGCTGCAACAGCATGGGAGCTACTTTTCTATTTTTGACTAATTATTTCATTAAGAAATCAGAATCCCAGGGCTCAGTATGCTAGCTACATCACATGAACTAGTTCATATCTTTTTGTCAGCTTCACTTCCCTGCCTAACTCTTCCATTAAAAGTCAGAGGTGATATGCCTTCTGTCAGCCATGGCTCCATCTCTTTAAAAATTCCTGATTTCCATAATACTTGAGCCACTTGGAGACTTAAAAAAGGAACAGAGAAGCCACACTGGAGAGCCGGCAGTGAGGCTGCTGTATTAGTGCCCCATAAGCAGCAAAGAGGACATCACACATAATGTCTCCTGGCCCCCACCCAGTCCCAGATAAGGGAAGGTGAGAAGAAAAGGGAACAGTGAGATGAGAACAGGAGGTTTGATAAAAATGTTAGAATTCCAACAGAATTCAACCCAACGTGACAGCTGGGAGAGATGTTGGTCTCTCCTGATAGTCTCAGTGTTGGGTCAGGTTGAACTTGACCAGAATCAGAGATTTGGGGCCATGCACAGGCCTACTGGACAGCATCCAAAGTAAGTCAGTCATGACTAAGTCCCAGTGAAATTAGTTTTACATTAATTGCCACTAAATTGTCTCATTAATTTCAATAGTGCTTAATTATGATTTACTAAGCTGGATGCTGCCCATTGGGCATTAATCTGAAAAAATTAAGATTCTGGAGCCTACATCAATTGAAGAACTTTAAACTGAAGATGTAGGTTGCATATCAAACTAAGATGAGATATTTTTTCTTCAATTGTGATATGAGATCACATAAAGATCAACATTTTGATCTCGCCCTCAGATGTAAACCTCCCCACCCTGCTCTCCTATCTGCATTTAGACATTCAGGAGAGCTGCCTTTCGGCAGTCAACAAGGGGCCTGATGGAAGAGCCTATGGGACTTACTTCCCGCCTGCAAAGAACACTTTCAGGGAAAGTGCTGACGCTTCATTAGCGTGCATTGTCAAGCATTCTACATGTAACTTTTCCTCCGATAACCAAGAAATAAATCAGGAAAGTTGCACCTGTTCAAAAAGCTCCATTATAATGGAAAGCAATGGCCCATCAAGAAATGTCACCAAAAATGAGTGCACAAGATGTAATCCATGGATTTAAAATGACACTATAGCTTAAGTACTTACCACATCTATATGTACTTAAAATTTCCTCTATCATTATTTACCTTTCTAAAAAATTCCTGATGATCCTTTCCACCATGGATACGATACCCATAAATCCTGACCATGTCCGATTCTTGGCCTGATATAAAGACAATGCTGATTCTCCTTGACAAGGCATGAATAATAAATATATGAAGCAAATTAGTCTGCAGTTGGTTCAGTCCTTCATCAGAGATTATTAAGAAAGATAGGGAGATTTTTTTCAGAAAATCATTCCAACTATCATCTAAGCAATTGGAAAATTCAGTTTGAACTGCAATATCAGTGTTGTTGACAAGGTGGACTATCAAAGCAGTTCTCAAGGAAAGAAGATCAGGATTCTCATGATATATCTGTTCTGCATCCTGTAAAAAAAAAAAGGTGTAATGTTTTTGAAGTCATCACAAATTCAAATTAATTGCTACATAACTATGAAAATACAATATTGTCTGATGTGATCTGCAAGCCTAATGGCAATGAAGCAAGTTGTGGTGACACTGCTAGCAACATTACCGCACTTTCCCCCATTTGCCATAATGAGAATGAATGGTAATGCTGCTGCAACCATTGGTTCCCCTGCAGTAGTGCCATTGGTTCCATGGTTCCATTGGTTCCATGTCTGCCGCAGTGGTGCTGCTGAAAGCTTGCAGATCACATAAGATGATCTTGAGGATTACATAAAGGTTGCAATGCTCTGCAAAGCCACATTGGACCAGCAGACATTAATGAGGCTTACATACATGTAACTGTACACACAACAGCAGCATAGGTAATTATATCCTCACAGTCCTACATTTTTATTTATTAACTGGGCAACTCTTGAACCTTGTTGCAACCTATTACAGTCTGTACAAGGCATGGTTAAAAACCTAATCCAATTTATAAAGTGTTTATAAGTCCCTAAGGGTTAATTAGATCAGGGGTTGCCAACCTGTGGCATTCCAGATGTTGCTGAACCACAACTCCCATCATCCCCAGTCACAATAAATTGATGATAAGTTCAGCAACATCTGGGAGTACCACAGATTGGGAACACCAGAACTAGATGAAATAAAAGTAAGGAGAAATAAAGGAGTTTGCTATGGGGCTATTTTGTGGGTTCCTCCATCCATTAGCTTAACACATTTTTCAATTATTTTGTATCTCTATCAAATTAATCTGTAACCAAAGTTAATTAAGTTGTGCAATGTGCAAAATGTGAAATAGAATAGTGAAGTACAACTAAAAATATTTAGACTTTAAAGTTTAGGAGTGAGCATTTAAGGGAAGGGCTTTCTGGATGCTGTTTATTTTAGGAACATGCTTTCAGCAGTACTTGGCTCTTCTGTTTTATGTGTATTGATATTTCAAGATAGGTGACAAATTTAAGGCACTCTGAACTTTACAAGAATTGTACTTTGCAATCCTATTCTGTGCATACTTACTGACCAATGGATACCACTGAGTTCAGTTGGGACATATTTGAGCATGAACATGTATAGGACTGTAGCCCTAATTATCTTTATTGTAACAACCATTCTAGACTGTAACAACCATTCTAGAAGATAAAGGTTCAACATGAGCATGGATTACTTTGTTTTAAGGAGTACCAAGTGAATTATACATATCCTCCTCAGAAAATCAATCCAAATAGAAACGTAGCAAAAATCTTCCGCATACTGTATTACCTTAAAGAAAACAATGATGTATTTGGCTCCTTTGCTTGTTAAATCCAGCAAAAAGCATTCGACTAGGAAAAAGAAGTGCAAGTTCTGCCCTCGCTGAAGTGTCGAGTCACTTGCACAAGTGATGAACAATGAATCACCATCAATCAGAATAAATTCTGATTCCACATAGTCATTCAGCAAGCTGACTCTAGAGAAAGAAAGCACATGACAGATGTCAGATAGGAAATTCCACAAATGAAGATGTTAAAATCTTTAAAAGGATGTTAAATCTTGGCTTTTTATCTAGGCTTTTATATGATTGTCTCTGCTGCTGCTTCTTTGTATTTTTGTACTGTTTTTAAGCTTGTGTTTTAAATTTTTAATCAGATTTGTTTTATATTTTTAGCTTAATATTTTAATTGTGTCATTTTTACAATCTTGTTTTTAAATTCTGTTGTAAACCACCTTGGGATTGTTTTAATGAAAGGCAATATATAAATCTAACAATCAATCAAGCAATCAAGCAATCGTCAAAGGACAAGGAGATTACAGTGTATTGTATCAGTAATTTTTCAAATATATCTTTTTCTGTAACATTAACTAATAATAAAAATGGAGATGAATTATAAATAAAAACCTGCTAAGGAGTTGAGGGCGAGTTGTTGTGTGTCAACTGGGGAACAAGTCAGGTATACCAGGCCATAAAAGCTGTCGTGTGTGTGTGTGTGTGTGTGTGTGTGTGTGTGTGTGTGTGTGTGTGAGAGAGAGAGAGAGAGAGAGAGAGAGAGACTGACATTCAAGAAGCCAAGTCTAATAGTTCTACTCAGCCATCAATAAAGTGGAGAGTGGGATTTCCAAGACCATAAAACTAGTCATTCAGCAATCAAAGTGGCACATGAGAGTACACAAACAAGTTCTCTTCAGCTAGCTCAGAATAAGCTGAACTACTGTTGAAACAACTGGAAAGTGGCTTGGCTTATGCCAAGCCAATCTGAATAAATTGGGGATATTATGTGAGTTTGATCCCTTCCCCCAGCCCCATAAGCCTATAAATTCCTTTTGGCCTCTCTCACCCTCAAATTACTAGCCTTCTCTCCCCCAATGTATGTGTCTCCAGGGTGCTTTCCAGACTACAAGATTTGCAATGGTTAAAGAGTTGCAAAGTTCAGTGGAATTAGGCAGAGGTTTGAAACTGTGAGCGCAGCAGATCTGATGCAGTTTTCTATGCAATGTGACGGGTTTGGGCCATTCGTATCACCTGCCACTACAATGGGTTTTCCAGGCAGGAGGTGTCCATATTCCACCTGGATCACATTCACTGCCCACTGCCCACATTTCCAGCCAACAGGGTCATGGAGGAGGTGGGGAACCACTGATGCAACAAACTCTTTTAAAAGAATTCTTAGTGCTTTTGTGCAAAGGAAAGCACTTTTTCCTTTGCGCAAGCAGAAGCAACACACACATGGGGCATGAAACCAATGGAATCAAAAGCCAAGGACGAAAGCAGAAATGAAACGGAGCGGAAATACACACACACACACACACACATATATATATATATATATATATATGGGGGGGAGGCTTAAAATCTGAAATTTCAGAAACAAATGTGACCGAAACCTAGGGCAAAGGCAGAAATGAAAAACTGAGAGGCAACAATATTTATATATACACACACATACACATAGTGTAGCTTTACATATCAACAGATCCTCTATCTGCCGAATGAGCCAGCAAATCCAGTGTGAATGTGTCCAAAATTAAAAAATGTCTTAATGAAAAACACGAGCAATTGAAATCAAAAGCCGAAAGCAGATGAGAAACGAGTTGCACCCTTGCACAAGAACCCGGATTGAAAAATTGAAAAATAATAATTTTACATGACCGGCAACATTATTTTAGGAATGAGTGGAAAGCAGTTGTAAAAATTGGCAAATCCAAGTGAACCATCCAGACCACACCATGTTGCAATGCATCAAACATAGGCAAGCCTCCGTATAATGGAAAAACACAGCACTTTCCTGCAACAGTTTTATGATGTTATATGGCCAAAACACATCAATAAAACCCAAATCAAGGCATCAGAAATATGGATGGCACCCTGGTGACAGCACAGCGACCACAATGTCGCAACATGAGCAATGAGAAGGGCACTTATTTTATTATTTATTATTTATTATTTATTTAATTAATTTATATACTGCCCTTCCAAAATGGCTCAGGGCAGTTCACAGCATGATATAAACAAAACAAATTAACAACTAAAATCAACTATTAAAATACAATAAAACCAATAAAACAGCTAAAAGCCCTGAAAATCAGGGCAACAATTTAAAACAGTTAATCATTTAAAACCCTGGCCAAATAGGTAGGTTTTAAGGGCTCTCCTGAAGGATGGCAATGATCTCAATTTACAACTTTCTGCCAGGAGTGCATTCCACAGCCCAGGAGCAGCTACAGAGAAGGCCCGCCTCTACGTCGCCACCAGACGAACCGATGGCAACTGGAGACGGACCTCCTTAATGGCGCTTAATGGACATGTTGCAAAACTATTGCAGCATGTAACCTGCAAAATGTCCAGCTTCTATTCCACCTCACCTGCCTGCTTACCTTGTGCTGCTGCTACAAAGACAGGGATGGCAAGAAAAAGGAAAGAATGGAGGCTCTCTCCCTCTCCACAGATGTTGCTGTGGCAGTGTGTTAAGAGCCGGGAACATTGATAAGTGCAATTTTCTTAGTTCCTGACATCTGCCTCATATTAGCTTCTCACCTGCCTTGTATTTAAGGCAAGCATTATGAGTAGTTGAGGTGCACCAAGAAATTGCAAAGTTTAGTAACATCTCTAAACATATTACAACCAAGTAATGTTGACAGGTCAGCTGGCTGTTGCAGGGGAAGGGAAATCAGAAACTTAATTGCAGTCTCCCCTTCTGGCTGTCCTGCCAGCTCTTTGACCTTGGAAAGCAATACTAATCACCCAGAGAGCCTCATCTTACGTCTTTGTAATACCATGTCGGTCCAGAATAAACCTGAACTCATCCATGATTTGATTCTGGATGAAGAGGCCGATCAGGTATGTATTACAGAGGCTTGGTTGGGGGAGGCTGGCGGCCCAGTCTGGTCCTGGCTTCTTCCTCCAGGGTACTCTGCTGAGGAGGAAGGGAGGGGAAGTGGGTGCGGAGGTGGAGTGGTTGCTACAAGAACAATATCTCCCTTGCCAGGACCCCTGTTGAAGTGTCTGACCATACTGAATGTGTGTACCTAAGTTTGGGGACCAGGGATAGACTGGGACTTCTGTTGGTGTACCGATCATCCCACTGCCTGCTAGAGTCCCTAACTGAGCTGATGGACTTGGTCTCAGGCTTGGCGTTCGAGTCTCCTAGGCTTGTGGTGCTGGGGGACTTCAATGTTCATTTTAGGACCAATTTGTCGGGGGCGGTTCATGAGTTCATAGCGGCCATGATGACTATGGGCTTCTCCCAGGTGGTCTCAGGACCGACGCATTTTGCTGGTCACGTGCTTGATCTGGTCTTTCAGTCTGAACAGGGTGGTGGCCCATGGGTGGGGACACCTGTGATTTCCCCTTTGTCATGGATGGACCACCATCTGGTTAAGGTTGGACTCATGACCACATCCCACCTCCGCAGGGGTGCCCGAGAAGATTACTGGATCCAATAGGATTCCAAGAAGCCTTGGAGGGATTTAGTGTTAGCTCTGCTGGTGACCCTGTCAACACTCTGCTGGAGAACTGGAATAATCAGCTTACCAGGACAGTGAACACGATTGCTTGTAAGCGTCCTCTCTGACCCACTTCGAAACTGGCCCCTTGGTATACAGAAGAATTACGGGGGCTGAAGCAGCGAGGTAGATGACTAGAGTGCAAGTGGAGGAAGACTCGACTTGAATCTGACAGATTATTACATAGAGAGAATTTGAAGATCTATGCTCAGGCGATGTGTGCAGCAAAGAAGCCATTCTTTTCCTCTCGTATCGGCTCCACAAGTTCATGTCTGATGGAGTTGTTCAGAAGGGGCTAATGTGCGCCTCTCCCCCCTTGAATCAGTACACAGAACCAACAATTATTCACTGTGACGTTCTTAATGAGTTATTTGCGGACAAAATCTCTTGTATTCAGGCTGACTTGGATTCACACAATTATTACAGAGTCTGACACTGAGGTGTCCAGCAGCTACTCTTTTGTGGTGACCCTGAATCAGTTTGTTTGTGACTCCTGAGGATGTGGACAAGTTGCTTGGAATGGTGCAGCCTACCACGTGCCCTCTTGATCTTTGCCTGGCTTATACTATCTGGCAGGCTGGCTTTTGTAGAGGGCCTGGTAGTTTTTATAAATGCTTCTTTGAAGGAGGGCAGGATGCCTCCTTGTCTTAAGACCGCTTCAGAAGAAGCCTGCCTTGGACCCCTCAGACTTAAATAATTAGAGGCCTGTCTCCAATATTTCATGTCTGGACAAGGTGATTGAGAAGGTGGTGGCGTCCCAGCTCAAGGTGGTCTTGGAGGAAACTGATTATCTAGACCCATTTCAAAATGGCTTTCCAGCGGGCTACGGTGTAGAGACTGCCTTGGTCGGCCTGATGGATGATCCCCAATTGGGAACTGACAGAAAGAGTGTGATTCTGTTGGTCCTTTTGGATCTCTTGGCAGCTTTCGATACTATTGACCATAGTATCCTTCTGGAACATCTGAGGGGATTGGAGGTGGGAGGCACTGCTTTGCAGTGGTTCCACTCCTACCTCTCTGGCAGATTCCAAATGGTGTCCCTTGGAGACTGCTCTTCTTCAAAATCTGAACTTTCCTATGGTGTCCCTCAGGGCTCTGTATTGTCTCTGATGTTATTTAGCATCTACATGAAACCCCTGGGAGAGATCATCAGGGGATTTGGTGCAAAGTGTTATCAATATGCTGATGACACCCAAATCTATTTCTCCTTGTCAACATAATCAGGAGAAGGCATAAGCTCCCTAAACGCCTGCCTGGAGGCAGTAATGGGCTGGATGAGGGATAACAAACTGAGACTGAGTCCAGATAAGACAGAGGTACCTATTGTGCGGGGTTGAAATTCAGGAGATTATTTTGATCTGCTGGTTCTGGATGGGGTCACACTCCCCCAGAAGGAACAGGTACGCAGTCTGGGGGTGCTTCTAGATCTGAACCTCTCCCTGGTGTCCCAGGTTTAGGCGGTGGCCAGAAGTGCCTTCTATCAGCTTCAGCTGATATGCCAGCTGCATCCATTTCTTGAGATGAATGACCTCAAAACAGTGGTACATCTGCTGGTAACCTCTAGGCTGGATTACTGCAGTGGGGTTTTTTCATTACTATGTGGGGCTGCCTTTGTATGTAGTCCGGAAACTGCAGTTGGTTCAGAATGCAGCAGCCAGGTTGGTCTCTGGGTCATCTAGGAGAGACCATTTTACTCATGTATTTAAGGAATTGCACTGGCTACCGATACATTTCCGGGTAAAATACAACGTTCTGGTCATTACCTATAAAGCCCTAAACAGTTTAGGCCGTGGGTATTTAAGAGAATGTCTTCTTCGCCATGAGCCCCACCGCCTGCTAAGATCATCTGGAGAAGTTCGCCTGTGGCAGCCGCCAACTCATCCAGCAGCTACTCAGGAACGGGCCTTCTCCATTGCAGCCCCTGGACTTTGGAATGCGCTCCCTGTTGAAATAAGAGCCTCCCTAACTTTGGCAACTTTTTAAAAGGCACTGAAGACACATTCATGCACCTAGGCTTTCAATTAGATTTATAGTTTTAAATAATTTTAATACTGGTTTTTAAATTATTTTAATTTTAAACCACCCAGAGACACAAGTTTTGGGCAGAATAGAAATATTTTAAATAAATAAATATTAAATCCAAGCTTTATGCAATATATTTAGGGCTCATTAGGTTAGAATGTAACCAAGCACCAAATGTACAAAGGAGATTTTTAAAATAAATTTGCCCTATGCAATATTAATACTTTGGTTGCCATCTTTTCAAAATCCACACATTATCTTCCACTTTCAATACATGTTTGTTTTGGAAGTGGAAGATAAAGTGTGTATTTTGGAAAGATGGCAACCAAAGTATTAATATTTCATAAGGCAAATTTATTTTAAAAATCTCCTTTGTTCATTTGGTGCTCAGAAGTAAGTGTAAGAGCAGAATTCTCCATTATCTCCAGCCAGCAGAAATTTCAGAATAGTTTTGTTTGACTAATTTGGCAGGGCACCAATGAATCTGCAATAACAATTTTTAATTCTAGCCAAGTCGGAGATAAGAGTTTAGGACTGTTGAATTAAGAACATTTCCACTGTCCTGGGAATATGCTTTGTCTCAATTCTGTAACCCATTCTTGGCATATTTATATCAAAGTGGGATGTGCTCTTTGCATTAAGTGGAGATCAGTGGGATTGTTAACAACTTTCAGAAAATATGGACAATACTTCCAGGAAGTTAACCACTTTAGGCACTTCAGAGATGACACACACATCAGGTCCAAAGAAAGGTGTTAACAATGCTTAAGCTAATAGAAACTTTGGATTATAAGGCAACCTGCATTTAATTCACTGAAAAAGAACAACTCTTCAGAATTCAATAACTACACATGTGTGAAAGTGGGTTTTTAAAATCAAAGTTTGTCATAGAAGAAGATTATATAAGTCAGTTTTGTAATGTATAGTGTTTGTGTGGGTCAAATGTTAGTTAGCAAGGATTCACATAAGTAGTATTCATGTACTCATGAGTACCAAAAACCTGTAAGAGTACTCAAATGTTCCCCAAACTGCACAAATAATGACAACAATTATTTATATACCCTTCTTCAACCAAATTCTCAAAGCAAAATGCTTTGAGATAATAATTTATGTATTATTATTTTTACACAGAAAAAATAATAATACATAAATAAGATGGCTCCCTGTCCCCAAAGGGCTCCCAATCTAAAAAGAAACACAAGGCAGATACCAGCAACAGCCACTGGAGGAATGCTGTGCTGCGGTTGGATAGGGCCAGTTGCTTTCCACCAGCTTAATATAAGAGAATCATCACTTTAAAAGGTGTTGCTTTGCGGAGTGAGCAGGGGTACCATCTAGGGACACCTTGCTAGCTACTGCCCTCCTCCCACCGGCTACCCTCATTGGGGTTCCTGCCATCCTCACCACTGGCTCCCTGGGCCTCTCAGCAGTGGAAAAGGCCCAATGTAGACAGGAACCTAGTCTTAAAAATTATGTGAACCCCTGTTTATTAGTCCATTCCTCTATTTACAACTTTTTTCTATGATGGTCAAACAGAAATGTCCTCCAACATTATAACAGAACTTCCAGAAGATTATTCAACAATAGCCCATTCTTCTGATGGACATTTAGACATCATACTTACTGAGATTTTGGTATATCTTTGAATATTAAATCAGTGATTTGTTCCAACAAGCATTTTTGCTCTGAAAAAGAACAATTTATGAATGATGAATCCAGCAGTTGCGCAAGAGATCTATCAGGTCTAGCTCACACATTATCAAAAAAGTATGTTTGCATCTAAAACCCTAAACGTGGAAGCACAACCACCTGGGAAGCATTTCTGTGATTCCCAAAGTGAGTTGGGGTGATTTCTTCCCCTTAATTTATATTTGGTTGTTTGAAATTAAGCTTAATGAAACAGTTAGGACATTATTCAAATCACAGAGAATAAAAAAGAGAGGAGGGGGGACTAAAGAGAAAACAAAATTGACAATATATCAAATTTTAAAAGAGCTTTTTCTCATTTCATTCATTCATTGATTTATAAACTGCCCCATCCAGAGACTCTGGGCGGTGTACAACAACTTTTTAAAAAACATAAAAACACACAATTCAAAACACAGTGAATTGTGTTTACCATTTATACATACAGAGTGCATTTTGTGTCCAAACAAAATATGAGAGAGAAAAACATTCTTTAGGATTCCAAAGTAATCTGATCCAAAGCACCCCTGCTTTATTCTCCCGACACAAACTTTTTGTTTAGTTGGTCTACAAACAACTGTTCATCTGGAATACATACATACATATACATATATATAGTTAGTGGCAATTTGGATCATTTTAGCTGCAAAATCTGGACCTTTACCACAGAGAAAGTATCAAAATCAGAAATAAGTAGACTAGGGAAATTCCAGACACCTACCTGGACAAGTGCCTAAACTTCTGAGACTAGTGCCAAGGAATATGGAATACTGTTTAATCCGAGGTGAGGTTCAGATATGGACAGTGTTACACTAAACATCAGCATGCACATTAATGTAGAAGTTTACATTACAGAAGGACCAAGAGAACATGGCTATACAGATGTGACAAAATGTCTTGTACAAATATCAAGATTAGTATGGATACAAATAAGAGTCAGTTATGATCACTCACCTAGATTTTTGGAAATACATACCTTGTTCACTTAGAACTGTTATTTGCTTTTGCTTCTTCTTTGCCAACTTGACCTTGTTCAAAGATCTTGAATCTCCTACCTGCTCTCCAGAAGTCTTGGCAGGCTTTGAGCTTTTGGCAGTCTTCCTCTTTGGCATGTTTATATTTGAGTCTTTAATCTGCACATCCCATTACTTTAAAAAAACAATTACATGTATCCATGATTCAACTGTTCTAAATGCCCATCATAACTATCATTAAAAACAAACTGCTATCTACATATTTAGAGCTCTACAGAAACTAGTTCTATGTCATATATGTCATAGAAAAGCTTGAAAATATCACTTCAGTATGTCCAAAAGCTGCACAGATTAAATTTTTAAATATTATTTATTATTATTATTTTTACATTTATATCCCGCTCTTCCTCCAAAGAGCCCAGAGCGGTGTACTACATACTTGAGTTTCTCCTCACAACAACCCTGTAAAGTAGGTTAGGCTGAGAGAGAAGTGACTGGCCCAGAGTCACCCAGCTAGTTTCATGGCTGAATGGGGATTTGAACTCAGGTCTCCCTGGTCCTAGTCCAGCACTCTAACCACTACACCACACTGGCTGTGTTTTATGCCGAACCTAAAGTTTGGCTCACACATCCTAAATTGTGTGTGTGTGTGTGTGTGTATACACACACACACATATACACACACACACACACACAACTGGTTAAAAAAAACTATACTCCCTCTCTCTTTCCCTCTCTGTGCTTATTTACTCTCTTGATCTATTGCCAATAGAAAGTGGGTATTTATTATATTAAATAATGATGTTTTAAGTGACTTTCTGGGTTTTACCGTTTCTCAAATTTTGAAGTTTTGAAAGTGTAGTATTAGACGCAAAAGTTTTCCTACCAACATCTGAAAGGGATGGTACTTGAAAATGTAAGCTCTTCTTTTTCTTATTATATAGGCATAGCAGTCTGCATAGTTAAGGTGAGCTGCAAAAACTGCATTCCATCATTAAAATTCTGAATATTCTGCTAAATAAAATCTAAATCATGCATCCCAGTCTGCCTGAAATGTAGTAAGGATGAACTAAATGTGGCTAGGCACAGAATACTGTGGGTGGTTAGGCACAGAATATTGTGGGCTACTTGGCTATAGACTGGAAGAACCTTGTGGTAAGACAAGTATAGAAGGTCTTTAAATTCAACAACAAATCTGTACCTGGCATCAATGATATCCGTGTGGGACAAATGTGGGGTGGGGGATGTTCCTAAATAGTCAGATGCATCAAAGATTCTTGGATTTTTTTTTCCCCCAACCAGGTAAAGATCTGTCAGCATTCAAATTATGGAAACTGAACTCATTACATCGTATTAGTCAGTTGGTGCAAGGAAAAGAGATGAAGTCAAGAAAAGACTTAATGGATAAAATATGTATTCAAAGCTTCCACTGGTTTGAATATATTCAAGTGCAACACTTTCTGTCTAAGATTAATATAAAAGAAGGCATGAAACAATATTTGAGAAATTAATGTGGAAGATCTAATATGAAAGGTATTTTGAGAATATATAAATATTTGGTGTCTATGAAATAGGATACATATGTAAGGAAAGAGATTTAGTTTACTCACTGGATAAATTACACTGGTCATAAGTATGGTCAAGTGGTCCCCTAAAATCATCTTTTAAGATCATGATGCTATGATACAAAATGCCATTATGGTTGACCCACTTAGGGTCTTAGAAGACATTTCTATGCAGGACAAATTGTGGCAAGACTAGTACATATTATGATATATATTTATTATTTATTTATTATTATTAAAACTTTTATACCGAGCTTCCAAAAGGCTCAGGGCGGTTTACATTAAAACACCATTAAAATCAGTTAATAATTAAAGCAAAAATATAAAAGCATAAAACAATGATTAACAATTTAAAACATCGTAAAACAGCAATTAAATAATCAGAACAATATAAAAACAAGTTTTAAAAAGCTGAGGAAGCCTAGCTGAAGAGATATGTTTTCAGAAGTTTTTTTAAAATTGTCAGAGATGGGGAGGATCGCATCCCAGCAGGGAGCGCATTCCACAATCTCGGGGCAGCAGCAGAGAAGGCCCGTCTCTGTGTAGCCACCACACGAGTTGGCAGCAAATGGAGATGGACCTCCTCAAGTGACCTCAATGGGCTGTGGGGCTCATAGCGAGGAAGACGCTCTCTTAAATACCCAGGGCCCAAGCCATTTAGGGGTTTGTAAATTATAACTAACACCTTGTATTTTGCCAGGAAACATATCAGCAGCCAGTGTAACTCCTTCAATACAGGAGTAATATGGTCTCTACTAGATGACCCAGAGACCAACCTGCATGCCGCATTCTGAACCAACTGGAGTTTCCCGACTACATACAAATGCAGCCCCATGTAGAGCGCATTAAAGAAGTCAAGTCTGGAGGTTACCAACAAATGTACCACTGTTTTGTGGTCATTGATTTCAAGAAAAGGGTGCAGCTGGCATATCAGACGGAACTGATAGAAAGCACCCCTGGCCACCGCCTCAACCTGAGAAACCAAGGAGAGACATTGATCCAGAAGTACTCCCAGACTGCGAACCTGTTCCTTTTGGGGAAGTGTAACCTCATCTAGAACAGGTAGATCAAAATCGTCTCTAGAGTTCTGATCCTGCACAATAAGTACCTTCGTCTTATCTGGATTCAGTTTATTCTCCCTCATCCAGCCCATTACTGCTTCCAGGCAGGCATTTAGGGAGGATATGCCAACTCCTGAAGAAGCTGACATCGAGAAGTAAATCTGGGTGTCATCAGCATACTGGTAACACCCAGCTCCAAATCCCCTGATGATCTCTCCCAGCGGTTTCATGTAGATGTTAAAAAGCATTGGAGAGAGTATGGAGCTTTGAGGGACACCATACTTAAGCTCAGATTTTGAAGAGCAACAATCTCCAATCAACACCATCTGGAATCTGTCTGAGAGGTAGGAGCAGAACCACTGTAAAACAGTGCCTCCCACCCCCAACACCCTCAGACGTTCCAGAAGGATACTATGGTCGATAGTATCAAAATCTGCAGAGAGATCCAAGAGGACCAACAGAGTCACACTTCCTCTGTCAATTTCCAGTTGGAGATCGTCCACCAGGCTGACCAAGGCATTCTCCACCCCATAGCCTGCCCAAAAACCAGTTTGAAATGGGTCTAGATAATTAGTTTCCTCCAAGACCGCTTGGAGCTGAGAAGCCACCACCCTTTCAATTACCTTGCCCAGCCATGGGAGATTGGAAACTGGCCTATAATTGCTCGAGGGATCTAACACAGGCTTCTTTAGAAGAGGTCTAATAATTGCCTCCTTAAGACAAGGAGGCATCCTGCCCTCCCTCAGAGAAGCATTTATTATTTTTACCAGGCCGCCTACAACAGCCTCCCTGCTAGATCGAACAAGCCATGTCGGACAAGGGTCAAGAGAACAAGTGGTAGGCCTCACTGCTCCAAGCAGCTTGTCCATATCCTCAGGAGTCACAAACTGAAATTGATCCAGTTGAATCATATATGAGGAGTTATTCGATATCTCCAGTTCAGACATCAAATTAATTGTGGAGTCTCCATCTAAGTCGGCCCGAATCCAAGAGATTTTGTCTGCAAAAAATTCATTAAACACATCACAGCGGGTAACTAATGCTTCCAAATTCTGGTTCAAGGGAGAGGGGGCAGATACTAGTCCCCTCACAACCCTGAACTACTCCGCCAGACGTGAACTCGCAGAGGCAATATGGGCAGAAAAGAGCCGCTTCTTTGCTGCACGTATCGCCTGAGCATAGATCTTTAAATGTGCTCCATGTCGTATTCTGTCAGATTTGAGTCGAGTCTTTCTCCATTTGCGTTCCAGTCACATACCTTGCCGCTTCAGTCCCCGTAGATCTTCCGTATACCAAGGGGCCAATTTTGAAGTGGGTCAGACAGGACGCTTAGGAGAAATCGTGTCTACTGCCCTGGTAGCAGGTTGTTCCAATTCTCAACCAGGGCATCAACAGGATCACTAGCAAAGCCAACATTAAATCCCTCCAAGGCTTCTTGGAATCCTACCGGATCCAGTAACCTCTTCAGGCGGACCATTCTAATAGGCCCTCGCCCCTGCAGAGGGGGAAAGTGGTTTTAAGTCCAACTTTAACCAGATGATGGTCCATCCATGACAATGGGGAGACCGTAGGAGTCCCCACCCATGGAACGCCACCCTCATCAGAATAAAAGACCAAATCAAGCGTGTGACCTGCAATATGCATCAATCTATAGTCCGCTTGGGATGGACTCATAGTTGTCATGGCCTTTACGAACTCCTGAGCTGCCCCGGACAAATTGATCCCGACAACATTGAAGTCCCCCAGCACCAAAAATCTGGGAGACTTCAACGACCAAGTCCGCGACCAAGTCCATTGGTCCAGTTCCACGACCAAGTCTGTGAGCTCAGTAAGGGATTCTGTTGGGCAGCGGGGCAATCGGTACACCAACAGAAGTCCCAATCTATCCCTGGTCCCCAAACTCAAGTACACACATTCAATATGGTCCGATACCCTAACAGGGACCCTGGTAAGGGAGATGTTATCCTTATAGACCACAGCTACCACCTCCCCGCCCACGTCCCCTCACCTGCTCCCCTACAGAATATCCTGGAGGAAGAAGCTGGGACCAGACTGGGCCACTAGCCTCCCCCAACCAAGTCTCAGTAATACACACCAGGTCGGCCCCTTCATCCACGATCAAATCATGGATGAGTTCTAATCTATTTTGGACCTACCTGGCATTGCAGAGGAGCAAGGTAAGGTTATGTGGGATGTTGGCAGTGCTCCCCGAGGTCAAAGAGCTGGCAGGACAGCTGGAAGGGGAGACAGCTATTAGGTTTCTGACTACCCTTCTCCTAGAACAGCCTGCTGACCTGATAGTGGTCTTGTCCACACTTATGCCCATTTTAGCAAAGGGTTTTGCAGTATCGAAAAGACAAAATTGGAATTGTCGTACCATATGTTCCAGAGACAGTTTTACTGAATGACTTAAGAGTATTTAAATTCTCAGATTTGTACAAGGAATTAATTATGCAAAATGTTCTGTATAATTTCCTGTAACTTAAAGACCACCAGGAATAAGAGATTGGGTTCAAAAATATGGGAAATCTTAATACATGACAAATTATCCTTACAAATTAGATCCAAGCAACTTTGAGTGTGACTTATAAAATTTATTTTTTAGAAAGGGAGATTCTTTTCATAATTTTACTGACAATTCTAAGTCTACTTATAGAGTTGTTAAATATATTTATTATGTGTAAATTATTATTAAATTTAAAGTTATATGGATATTTTCTGTATCTTTTTGATACTAATAGTGCTGAATTTTGTTTGTATTTTGTTTGCTAGTTTTATGTGATGCATTGCTTAAATTATTGTTTTGTGTGTTTAAAATGATAAATAAATAGTTTTTTAAAAGCTAACCATTCTGTCTGTACATTTGTTTGGCAATACACACACAGTCCCAATTCAGTTACTGTCATCATTCATGTATCACCAGGCTTCGGATGCAAGCAGAAATAGTATGCAAATAGCACGCATTTGCACCTGTGTTTGCTGATCCAGAATGTTGATCCATAACATTATCCTATTTCCACACACCATGAAGTGTGCAGACCACATCAATGGCAAACCTCACATTTATGCTGATGGATCTTGATTACCCCTAAACAGAACATTCAAACATGCATTAAGCTCGTTTAAATTTGGCCAGACTTTTTCAAATTCTGTAAAGGGCAACCACACATTACAGAACTGATTAGATTCCTTTACAAACATTATCCAATTAGATTTCTATTGCAACAACTTGCCACGCCTAATTTCTCCACATAGCCAAGCACTGGTAAGAACTGTAGTTTGTTTTTGCTGGACGGGGTGAGTGTAAAGTAAACGTAAAGTGTTCTGTCAAGTTGATTTCGACTCCTGGTGCCCACAGAGCCCTGTGGTTTTCTTTTGGTAGAATACAGAAGGGGCTTACCATTGCCTCCTCTCAGCGCATCATTGCTGAGATGATGCCTTTCAGCACCTTCCTCTATCGCTGCTGCCCAATATAGGTGAGCATAGTCTGGGAAATGTACCAGCGGAGTACTATTTCCCATAGTCTGGGAAATGTACCAGCGGAGATTTGAACTAGCAACTTTCTGCTTGTTAGTCAAGCATTTCCCTGCTGTGCCACTTAAGGTGACTGGGTGTACTAAGCAATAAAATAGCTTTTTCCTATAGCAGATGGGACAGTAGTAGTATTTATTTAGAATTTTTACAGTACCAATAGAGATGTATGGCCTTTTCAGATGTAATATAGCCCTTTCCTTAACCTTCACATAATTCCAACCCTCTTTGGTGCAAGATGCCTTCCATTTTTAAGGCTAACTGACCTTATCCAAATGACATTTGGTTTTTGAGGTAGTCCCAAAAAAAGGTATTGTTCTTCCATAAGCGTGACGGAAACTATTACACCCATTTTAACATTTACTGGAGCATATCTTAACTAACATTGTTTGATAATGGAACAGGAAGTAAGTCCAAGATATATCTCACACCCTCAATAAAATGATTAACCAGATGCACACTATGGTTGAATGACATAAGATGCTTTTGAGTCTCTGAACACTTGGCTGTTGTTTACCCAAAATAAGAACATAAGAACAGCATTGCCAGATCAGGCCCAAGTAGGCATGTGCTCGAAATGCGATACGACATCTGAATAGCATACACATTGCTTTCAAAATGAGGGCTTACGTTACGCAGCCTCTTTAAAGCAGAGGAGAGCAGGTCCATACCCAGATGCATAACTGGAGGGGCAGCCAGGGCATGTGCCCTGGGCGACACTTGAAAGGGGGCACCCCAGAGACTCCCGTCCCCCACGTGCCTGCACGCTGGGGCTTCATTCATTATAATTTAGTTTTGACTGGGGAAATAAAGGTTTTTTTCTGGCCATGACACTGCCATATTCTTTTCTCTCTCCCTCCTCCTTCCCCCACATCCTTTTGTCTCATTAACAGGCGCTAGCACCTCCTCCTCCTTCCCCTTCACTCTCATTGGCTGGGCACTGCATGTGAGAGGCAGATGGTCTGAGCTGCCGGCTGCCTTCAACACACAGGCAGGATGGGAGCAGTGAGGCGAGCAACAGAGATCATCACAGCCAGGCGCCTGTGAGCCATTAGCAATAGTTCTTCTGGAAAGCAGGGTGGGCGGGGCGACTGCCTGTGCAGAAAGCGAGGGGGAAGCTCAGCTGATATCCAAATAGAAAGCTTTGCTTTTGAGTCCAGCCAGTTTCTCTGCAGACAGGAACTTCAGCTACCTTGAGCCCCTGGTGGCGCAGTGGTAAAAGTGCCGCCCTGTAACCAGAAGGTTGCAAGTTCGATCCTGACCAGGGGCTCAAGGTTGACTCAGCCTTCCATCCTTCCGAGGTCGGTAAAATGAGTACCCAGAATGTTGGGGGCAATATGCTAAATCATTGTAAACCGCTTAGAGAGCTCTGGCTATAAAGCGGTATATAAATGTAAGTGCTATTGCTATTGCTATTTTGCAGGGTGTCCAGCTAGTTTGCGGTTTATTTCCTGATCACAGGATATTTGCATTGTAATAGTTCTTTTGGAAAGCAGAGGGAGGGAGGGAGGCGTGGGGGGGGCGCCTGTGTGGAGAGCGAGGGGTAAGCTGTTATCCAAATAGAAATAATTTCTCTACTGATCAGGGGAGAGGGGGCCCATGTTCATCCCTCTCTCTGGCAGCCCCCCAGGGTAAGGGAGATAATGAAGAAAGTAGGGGGGGGTGGAGCTGGAGGGCCCTCAGGAACTGGAGGCCCTTGTTCTTTGAACCCTTTCTCTCAATTATAGCTACAACCCTGCTACTGATCCCTGGGATTTCTGTGTGCCAGGCTGGAGTCTGCCGTGTGTGTTAAAGAAAATGTGTATGTGTGTCTTTGTAAAGTTTTTAAAGCTATCCATACATTTCATAGCTGTTGGATAATCATGTCTTGTATCCATTTGCTGAGGAATGCACTCATCTGTATGTGAGGAAAATGAGAGAAAATGGAACTCAGCTTTATAGTGGGAAACTCTCCTTGTCTAACCTTGGTTGCTGCTTGCTTGTTTTTTCCTGCAAGAAAACCTAGGCTTCAAAAATTATCTTGCAACAGATTTTGTCTAGGATAGTGTTTTCTTAAACAAAACAAAAAACCAACAAAAAATCTGCACTGATTCTTAATGGACAGACTCTTGGCGAATCTCTGATTTAGATGACTTCGCTGAGTTGGATCCTTGCAGTGTAAATTGGCTTTTGATCAGGTTTCATTAGATTTCCAGTCTGTCTGGATGAATGAATGAAGGTTGGTCCTTCCTCTTAAAATGGATTCTTTCATGACAAAACTGTGAGTCACACCCTTCCCTTTTCCACCACATTAATGCTGCATGTGGCTTGTCTTCACTCTTCTCCATTTAAATTATAAACAAGCTTTGTAAAGGGTTTTTGTTTGTTGCATTTCATTGGTCGGGCAATATGTTTTTTTGAAGTCCTTCCTGATCAGTCATTTATTTTTGAGGTATGCTGTTCAACAATGCAGCAGTTTCTGCTTTGGGAGCATAAAGGAGAGTGGAAGGGAAGCTTTTGACAAATGTTAATCCCCCAAAGAGATGTCTTTTTAGAAGGCATTTTAGTTTAGGAAAAAACTATCAATTTCCTCCACATCATGTGCAGAGAGAACTTTCTTCCTCTCCCATAGGTTGGGGCCTCCCAATGGAACTGCTGGTAAATTCTGGAGAGGCAAAAGAGAATACTTTTTCACACATTACATAATGTATGTAACTTGCTGCACTAGGCTATGGTGCCGGCCATTGACTTAGCTGCCTTGAAAAAAGGATTAGACAGATTCATGGAGATTCTTTCAACAGGTGTTGATTGTATCTATGCAGAGCAGCTTGGTGCAGTGCAAAAAAGCTTGGCCACAGTTACCGCACTCTGGTAGCCTTTCACTTGGATTAGTGCAATGCATTGTACATGGGACTGCCTTTGAAAACAGTCCGGAAACTGCAGCTGGTACAAAATATGGCTGCAAGATTATTAACGGGGACTGGATGTTTTGAGCATATTACACCAGTGCTTCCATTAGCCGCGCTGGCCCCCAATCTGTTTCTGGGCCCAATACAAAGTGCTGGCTTTAACCTTTAAAGTCCTAAATGGCTTGGGACTGGGCTGCCTGAATGAGCACCTTGCCCCATATGGCCCAACCCAGACTTTAAGATTTTCTTCAAAGGGAAGAAGATTTTTAATGGATTTTAATAACTTTTAAAATTGCTTTGTATTATATTTTGTATTTTCTCTTTTTCCCTTTTTGGTCTGTTATGATTTAATGTATTGTGTGTTTTTATTTCATGTTTTAATGTTGTGTTGTGAGCCACCCAGAGAACAATTTGTTATTGGGTGGCCAATAAATAGTTTATTATTATTATTTATTTGTATTAGGGCATTATTATATTAGCAGTTTTCTTTTCAATCCCCTTCCTAATTATTCCAAGCATGAAATTGGCCTTTTTCACACCTGCCACACATTGTGTCAACATTTTCAATGCGCAGTCCAACACAACCCCAAGATCTCTCTCCTGGTCAGTCACTGACAGCACAGATCCCATCAGTGTATATATGAATTTGAGTTTTTTTGCCCCATTACACTGCACACTTGCTAATATTGTAGCAAGTATGCAAGTGTGTCTAACAAGTGCACACTGTACACTTGCTAACAAATCTGCCATTTTGTCGCCAACTCCCACAGTTTGGAGAGATCCTTTTGGAGCTCCTTACAATCTATTTTGGATTTCACTACCCTAAATAGTTATCTAAAGAGTCATCTAAAAATCTGGCGACCTTTTATTTTTTATTTTTTTATTTTTTTATTTATATACCGCCTTTCGTTAAAAGACAACCCCAAGGCGGTTTACAAGAGTTAAAACATACAATAAAAGACAATAAAAATATTAAGCTAAATATATATATAAAAACAGACCAAATTTAAAATCTATAAAATACTTGCATAAAAACAATACAACAGGTAACAACACACAGAAGCAGCAGTAAAAATGATTATGTAAAAGCCTGGATAAAACTAATTTTAACAAGCTTTCTAAAAGCCGTGATGGATAAGCAGCAATAACCTTGCTGCTTATCCCAACTTCAAGATCATTTATGAATAAATTAAAAAGCACCGGTTCCAGTACAGATCTCTGGGGGACCCCACTTCTAACTTCCCTCCATTGTGAAAACTCTCCATTATACCTACCCTGTGTTTCCTGTCCTTGAACCAGTTACCAATCCACACATGAACCTGTCCCCTTGTTGGAGATGGAGTTCCAGTGCATCAACCTTTCTTTCTTTTCTTTTTGCAACAACTATCCTATTGACCACTAGGGGCATTGGGAATAGAGGTTGTTAGTGAGGGTCCTCTTACCTGCTTTACCTCTACTCTCTGACCCCTGCCTTGACTCCTCAGGTATTTCCTGAAGTGAGTCAGTCCTCCTTCCTTTCCTCTTGGAGAGCAGATGGGAGCATCTTTCTCTCTCTCCCTCGCCACCTATTCATTTTGTAGCTCATAGTTAGGATACGTCTTTCCTATCTCAAATGTACTTAGCTAATGAACCTTATTTAGTTTAGACTGCACTACAATCTCCATGCATATTCTTAAATAGCTGCAACAACAAAGCTCTGCACTACTTCGTAACTGGAGTGGGAAGCTTCCTCTTGGCGCTTTGCTAAACAGTTACAAACTCCAACACCCCTTATCCTATGACTACTAGGTTTTCTCAAGTGTCTTTGTTGAGGAAATTTGTCAAAAATGTTCCAAGTATACTATGTCACCTGGATCACTTTTTTCCACACCACGCCTGTTGACACTCTCAAATAACTCCAAAAGGTTGGTGGGGCAAGATATACTTTTGCAGAAGTCAAGATGGTTTTCCTTCAGCAGGGCATGTTCGTCTATATGCTCAACAATTTTATATTTGAGAATGCTTTCCATCAATTTGCCCGAAACAAACATTAAGCTAACTGACATGCCATTTCTCAAATCCCCTCAGATCCCTTTTTGAAAATCGGTGTTAAATTGGCTACTTTCCAGTTCTCTGGTACAGAGCCTGATTGTAAGGATAAGTTACATATTTTTGCAAGGAGGTCGGCAATTTCACATTTGAGTTCTTTAAGAATTCTTGGATGGATGCCATCTGGCCCTGGCAATTTGTTAATTTTTCCAAACAGTTTAGAACATCATTTCATCACTCTATTTGACACAGTTCTTTAGCCTCTGTCCCTGAGAAGCTTAGTTCAGGTACAGGGGTGTGTGTGTGTGTGTGTGTGTGTGTGTGTGTGTATGCTCAGTATCCTCAGCTGTGAAAACAGATGCAAAGAACTCATTTAGCTTCTCTGCAATCTTTCTTAATAATCCCTTTCACTCCCTCATCATCTAACAGTGCAACCACCTCCCTGGTAGGTTTTCTGCTTCTGATGTATTTAAATAAGTTGCTGTTACTTATTTATTTATTTATTTGAAGCATTTAATTTACCACCCACTCCAAAGACTCTAGTTGGTGTACAATGACATGTAAATAAGGTGACATTAAAAATTACAATCAAAATTTTCATTAAAAATTGCAAACTAAAATATATAATATAAAGGAAATAAAGTATACTACAGGGCAAATGCCTGGTGGAAAAGAAAGGTCTTCAATAAGGATGTAAAGACTGGTAAAGAGGAGGCTAGACTAATCTGAAGGGCAGCAACCAAAAAGGTCCTAGAACTCTGAACCACTCGAAAATCAGGGACCGACAAAAGGGCCATCTGAAGTGATCTATGATCCCAATGATGCTTTTAGCAGAATGTTCCTCAAACTCTCTTTTCACCTCCCCCTGGCATTTATTTTGTCAGCGTTTGTGTTTACAGGGCCTCGAAAGATGCTTGGATTTAGTTTGGGGTGTGTTTTTTTTAACTATTTATAAGCCCAAACTGGCAAGTCCAAAGTCCCTTATACTTTGTAGCTCCCCTCCCCCCACTATCCATAAGTACAGCTTTTGTTTGCCAAAATAAACATTGAACCTAGACAGAGATCCTCCCTGTGGTTGAGACTACTTGGATAAACACTGTATTCATAGACAGGGGTGAGGTTTGGTTATGGAATGCATTAGCTTGGATGAGCAGGGTTCATCAGGTGGATCTGTGGGCGGAAAAACATTCTATGTGCACAATGGGGGAGGATGAATTTTCACCAATCTACCCCTTCCCTCTCAGGGCCATATATTTGAGGGGCATAGTGGGCTACAGAGGGAAAGGGACATCTGCTTAGGACTCATTCTCCTTCCCCCTACCTGGCTACCTGAAATATGGGGCTAATGACAAAGGATAATGGCGAGGTAATAACAAGGTGTTGCAAGCCAAATTTCTACCCTGCTCCTATTAAAAAAAATAAAATACAGCACCACTGATATAGGCCTCTCATGTACACATATTATCAACATGTAGATAGTAGAACAAATAACAGTAAGAGTTTATTAAGAGACAGTCCAGTGAAGAAGCTACAATTCTGGAACTAGAAAAACTCAGTCAAAAACCTGCCTTGGTCAGCCTGATGGATGATCTCCAATTGGCAATTGACAGAGGAATTATGACTCTGTTGGTCCTCTTGGATCACTCGGCAGCATTCGATACTATCGACCATAGTATGCTTCTGGAACGTCTGAGGGTGTTGGGGGTGGGAGGCACTGTTTTACAGTGGTTCCGCTCCTACCTCTCTGACAGGTTCCAGATGGTGTCGATTGAAGATTGTTGCTCTTCAAAATCTGAGCTTAAGTATGGTGTTCCTCAAGGCTCCATACTCTCTCCAATGCTTTTTAACATCTACATGAAACCGCTGGGAGAGATCATCAGGGGATTTGGAGCTGGGTGTTACCAGTATGCTGATGACACCCAGATCTACTTCTCCATGTCAACTTCTTCAGGAGTTGGCATATCCTCCCTAAATGCCTGCCTGGAAGCAGTAATGGGCTGGATGAGGGAGAATAAACTGAAGCTGAATCCAGATAAGACGGAGGTACTTATTGTGCGGGGTCGGAACTCTAGAGATGATTTTGATCTGCCTGTTCTAGACGGGGTCACACTTCCCCAAAAGGAACAGGTTCATAGTCTGGGAGTACTTTTGGATCAACGTCTCTCCTTGGTTTCTCAGGTTGAGGTGGCGGCCAGGGGTGCTTTCTATCAGCTCTGGCTGATACGCCAGCTGCGCCCATTTCTCGAGATCAGTGACCTCAAAACTGTGGTACATATGTTGGTAACCTCCAGACTGGACTTCTGTAATGTGCTCTACGTGGGGCTGCCTTTGTACATAGTCCAGAAACTTCAGTTGGTTCAGAATGCGGCAGCCAGGTTGGTCTCGGGGTCATCTCAGAGAGACCACATTACTCCTTTGTTGATGGAGTTACACTGGCTGCCAGTAGGTTTCTGGGCAAAATACAAAGCGCTAGTTATAACGTATAAAGCCCTAAACAGCTTAGGCCCTGGGTATTCAAAAGAGCATCTTCTTCGCTATGAGCCCCAGCGGCCGTTGAGGTCACTTGAGGAGGTCCGTCTCCAGTTGCCACCAACTCGTTTGGTGGCAACACAGAGACGAGCCTTCTCGGCTGCTGCCCCAAGATTGTGGAATGCACTCTCTGATGAGATACGATCCTCCCCATCTCTGGCAATCTTCAGAAAACACCTGAAAACACATCTCTTCAACCAGGCTTTCTCAGCTTTTTAAAACTTGTTTTTAAATTGTTTTGATTATTTAATTGTTTTATGATGTTTTTAATTGTTAACATTGTTTTATGCTTTATAATTTTTGTTTTAATTGTTAACTGATTTTAATGGTGTTTTACTGTAAACCGCCCTAAGCCTTTTTGGAAGGGCGGTAGAAAAGTTTTAATAATTAATAAATAAATAAATAATAAAAACCTGAACACAACAACCCCTTAAAAATTAAACTGGGTCCCAGAAACAGTAGGATGCAATAGAGACATCCGAGAACAGTATTTTAGAACTGAAATCTTTTCGATATTTTATTAACCCCTTCACAGCCAAAACTCCAATGGAAGGGCCCAGAACAACTATTTCATAAATATTTTCTTGGCCAAAAACAGAGTTAAATACATATGAGAACAATAGTATAGGAATTAAACTGAAAACTGATTAAATTAAATTAAACTGACTGTGGTGTAGCTTTAAGATATCATATCTGTATGTTTATTGGCAATATAGCCAGTTCAAAGAAGCAAATATATAAAAGGGAAGTTGGAGGTAACAGCGGGTGAACTGTGGCCTAAGTTGCTGGATTGCTGTTGTTGCAATATTGCTCTCAATCAAGTATGTGTATTTTACCTTTGCATCCTTCTGGATACAACACATTCTCAGCCAAAACCAGAACTGGGTGTAACCACCTCTTAAAAATCTAACTAAATCCCCTAAACAGCAGAATGTGTTAGACACACTTAAGAACAATGTGTCGGAACTGAAACCTGTCTAATATTATACTTGTATAACTCCTTCACAGCCAAGAATGTCCCAGAGCAGCCATTTCATTATGGCTTTGTTGTTGTTGTTGTTAATTTGATTTCTATACCACCCTTCCAAAAAATGGCTCAGGGCAGTTTACACAGAGAAATAATAAATAAATTAATTAATTAAATAAGATGGATCCCTGTCCTCAAAGGGCTCGCATTATAAAAAGGAACATATACACCAGCAACAGTCACTGGAGGTATTTTGCTGGGGGTGGATAGGGCCTGTTACTCTCCCCCTGCTAAATAAAGAGAATCACCACAGTAAAAGGTGCCTCTTTGCCTGGTTAGCAGGGGTTATACATACTCTGCAGCTTGAGGAGCAACAACAACAAAACAACAGATATTTATATACTGCTTTTCTACAAAAAGTTTCCAAAGTGGTTTACATAGATAATAGATAGAAATTAAATAAGCTAAATCCCTGTCCCCAAAGGGCTCACAATCTATAAAGACAGACACCAGCAACAGTCACTGGAGTCACTCTGCTAGGGATGGATAGGACCAATTGATCTCCCCCTGCTAAATAAAGAGAATCACCACATTAAAAGGTGCCTCTTTGTCAAGTTAGCAAGTTAATGTTTATTAACTTTGTCAAGTTAATAAACATTAGCCCATTCTTGGAAGAGGGGGTGTATTTTAAAGATCATTCAGTCTTGTTCCCCTCCATTTTGGTCCAACTCGGCGCTGATAAAAGAATAAGATTGGAAATATTTAATTTTTAAAATATTGTTCTGAAGCATCCCAAACATAGCCTGCTATTTTTAGAAAATCAAATCAAATAATCCCACAGTCATCATGCTGAAAACAAGGCAGCATAGTAAAAGACATACATATACCACGAAACATACCTCAGCTTGCAGCAAAGGTAATGCAGTATCCAGTTAAAGGGCCACTTCCAGGGTCCCCTCACCGTCACGCAACCCAAGCCCGTTCTCAGCGCGAAATACGGATGCGTTGTGCGTTTGCTACTCAAAGAGATGCTACATCAAATCTGGAAGCTAGAAGTTTTGCGTGTGCCTGCTATTCCTCCTCCTGCACTTTGTGATTACTCTTTGGGCTGTGTCGTTGGTTTATCAACGAGCTGGAAGTGAAACTGTAAGTTTCGATTCCCGGGAACCATGTGAGAGGCACAGCTGGAATACTCCAATCTAAAGAAACGATCAGCTTTGTCATGCGCAGATGGGGATTTGATGCTCTGAATATTTTCAGCGGTGGCGATGGTACCGTGCCTCAAAAGGAATCAAACTTTGTAAATTTCTAAAATCGGTCTGTTGTAGCTCGGGATCCATCACGCTGAATTATTTTCCTTCTTCATAAAAAGAGATGGAGGAAAAGAGGTTCCTTGGAGACATTCTGACATGAAATCAAAATTAACTGGAAAACTAAAGGAGGTGGCTGCTGAAGATGTCAATGGGGACGAGAGAGAAGAAAAAGCAGGGGCGGGTCTGCGACAACATGAAGGGCATTGCTCCTTAGACTCCAAGTGCTTAGCGCGAACAGAAGGTCATCTAGTCCTACTCCTAAGACTGACGGAAGAAATGTTGGTCCACATATTAAGCTACATTCGCATCACATATTGCCCACACATATAGGAGTTCACGTCATCCAGATGGAGAAAATAATATAAAACCATGTATATTCAGCAAAAATAAAAATAGCCCAGTAAAACAATCCTGTCCAAACCAAAGTAAAACAACCAAAGGAAAACAATCCTGTCTGAACCAACCAAAGATCTTATCCTGGTGACCAGAAAATGCATGTTCCATCAGCATTTGTGGAAGTATACGAAGTTAAGGAAGAGAAAGTATTGTGCCGTCGAGTCGGTGTCAAATCCTGGTGACCAGAGCCATGTGGTTTTCTTGGAAGAATACAGGAGGGGTTTACCATTGCCTTCCTTCCTAACAGTATGAGATGATGCCTTTGCTGTTGTCACTGAAGTGCACATCTGCCTCCAGCACCTTCCTATTTGTGACTACAAATATATATTTACTGGGCACAGTCTGGGAAGCACACCGGCAGGGATTTGAACTAACAGCCTCTGCTCCCTAGGCAAGCTGCTTCCCCTCTGCGCCACCACAGCTGATATATGAAGTTAAACCAAGATTAAAAGAAAATAGTGCTATATTTAGTTATGGTATAATAGAGGCAGGTGGGTTGGTAGCATTGCTTTGCTCCTTTTAAAAATAAAAATGCCAATTTCCAGTTTCTTGTATGTTAACGAAGTAGTATAAATAAAAACCTAATGAGCAGAGCTGGGTGCTTATCCACACTTACTTGGGAGCAAGCCCTATTGAACGTAAGGCTTACTTAAGAGTAGATATGGCTAGGATCAGGCTGCACCATTATTTGTTTTCAACTTCTTTAAAAGTCCATGTGAACGACATGCTATGAGGACTCATATACTGTTCATTTTTGTGATCAACCCCCCCAAAGAAATTGTCTTTGACATAATACAGTAAATAAGTATCAGAAGAACCAAAATGATATATGAAGTGGCCTGGGATATTTCTACCATCACCTTCTGGAGCACCTGTCTGTTAGCCAATCAAATAAGGCAAAAAGCCTGAAGACTCTCCAACTCTCTGGACATTCTTTCCAAAAATAGTCCTGAGCTAAGTGCCTCCCTAACATTTCCCTCAGCATTCATGCTACAGAGTCATGCTATTCCTCTCCCCTCCCTGCTTTGCCCTAGCTTCTCATTGTTTGCTTCTTTTCCTGTATAGTCAAATGCTGCGAGATTTAACTGCTGATTAAACAATTTTACATACTTGGGCGAATTGACAAGACAGAATTTTCTGCCTAATTTTCTCATGGAGTGTAACTCACATCCTTTTACATGTCCGTCTTTGTTTAGCATACAGCTTCTGTCATCACTACACAGCTGTCTGCATTTGTCTAACGTCAACTTCCCCGTCTAACATCTTATGCTTGCAAGGTGGAAATCCCAATACAGGCTCCTGGACCTCATTATACTGTCAAAACTAACCATGGTTTGAAGTGGTTGGTGGGAAGATGAAATATCGTATCTGTGTTTTTAGTAACAGGAAATTCAAGCAAGGGTATTTTAAATAGTGTTTATACTGGTAAAACTAATACAAGATAAGTGTCCTTTTCAGATCTCCACATGTTTTCAAACAATGTGTTCAGAACAAATGTTGAATTTCAAAATAGCATTCTTGCAATGCATCTTGCTTTTATATTTATATCAAATTATAACTGATCTTGCAGCATACATGGCTATTGATATAAAGACAAAACCTAGATATGCAACTGATAAGAAAGCCTGTGTGATCTAGTGGCTAGCTTGTTGGATTAGGACTTGGAAGACCCAGGTTTGTATCCTTTCTCAGTTATTAAGTTCACTGGGTGACCTTGGGCCAATTGCTGACATACAGGCAAACCTCACTAATCGTGGACCCAACATCAGCAGTTTCGCATATCCGTGGTTGGGTAATTACCACGCAACCTTGATATACGTGATAAAATTTGGCAATTAAACGGTTAAAACTTGCATCTCCACAGTTTGAGTATGGGCAGGAATTACCTGGAAGGTAATTTATGCCTGCCATTTTTACCTTCCAGGTAATTCCCACCCATTCCCAAACTGTGGAGTGATTTTGTGGTTATTTTTTGTGAAAAAGGGAGGCACAATATTTCACTGGGGGTGCTATTTTGGACTGGGGAGGCATTGCTGGTCAGCTGGAGACACACAGAGCACAGTAGGGCACCTCACACACACACATTTTCCCCACTTTAAGTTCTTTTTCCCCTGTTTTTCGCTGCCTCGGGAACCTAACCCCCACAATGATCCACTATCCATGGTTTCGTTATCCCCCCACCTACAGAATGGAACCCCTGTGGATAACAGGGTTCTCCTGTACTGCACAATGGTACATCAGCCTAGTAACATTGCATGCATGAAAATTCTACAAGTTGCACAAATACAAACATTGCACAAATAAAATTACCCAAGGATAAGTACATTATTTCCAGTGGGCTTATTCTTGTGTAATATCACTTGCATGCATGCAGTGTTACTAGGCTGACATACTATAATGGCAATACTGTATGACAGCCACTGAGGTCATTCACACAGTCAAAAACCATTCCACTGATTTGAATGAAACGTATTCTCAAGTAAGTATGCTCAGGTTGGCATGCATGAGTCCCTTTCTTTTAATCCTCACAACAACCCAGTAAAGCAGGTTAGACTAAGAGATAATGAGGTCATTCACACAATAAAAACCTGTCTTCTAGCCGAGTATGGGAGCCGTGTGTGCTCCCAGTTTTAGGTTGTGTGGACGCAAAGTAGGAGGAAAAGCTATCCAGATTTTCTTCCCACCTTGCTTCCACACAATCACTTCTACTCAGGTTTTCCTCCTACTTGTGAGTAAACACATTCATGATTGTGTTGCATAGATATTTAAATCTTAACAAAAATGTATACAAAAATAAGACATTATTTTTAGCCTACTTTCCTTAAGGAAAGAAAGCTTATGAGAGCATCCAGCATTCTGTGTGTGTGTGTGTGCGCGCGCACACACACACACATGTCCACGTGTCCTCCTATCAACTTTGCAATGCCTGGACCAATATGAACCAAACTAGGTGCAGTTGTAGGGACACATAGGGACAGCTCAAGGGTGTAGTTTGTAATGTTGTCATCCACCCCAGTGCAAGATGGCAAATGCATAAACATTTAAAGCGCAAGTGGGCCTCAGTTGTAGTGAGTGACACATAAGGACACCTCAATGGCATAGTTTGTGATGATGTCATCTACCACATTAATATTTGAGGTATAACTGCCTAACTTGTGAACCGCCTAACCAATTTGGACCAAATTTGCTACTGCTGTAGGGACACATGGGGCACTTCAACTGTGTGGTTTGTGATGTTGTCATCCACCCCATTTCAAGATGGTGGGCATGTGAACGTTTGAGGCACAAGTGGGCTAACTTGTGAACTACCTAACCGATTTGGACAAAATTTAGTTCTGTTGTAGAGACAGTGAAAGGAAAGTAAGCAGATTAATTCTTACCAGACCTTCTTGTTTCCTATGAGCATGCTTTTAGCTACATCTGAAAAAATGGGAAGAAAACATTTACAGTGAGATTGGCAAACTCTCATCCTCATGCCAAGGGACATCACAGACCTAGCCCAGCAAGGGTCACTGCATGTGCCATTCCTGGTGCTGGGTGCAGAGTTATCCTGTGCAGTGCACTTTATTATATTGCTGCTCATGGACATAGCTGGTCCCTGCAGAATAACACCTAACTGCACATTTTCCTTAGGAATACCTGCCTGCCATCTTCTACCTGTGATGTTGCAGTACATTCTGTGGGATGTCCTCCATCTGCACACCAACCAGCCAAGCGGACATCTGCTGTTGGGGGTATGGTAGATGCTGACTGAATTATGCTGCTGGTCAATTGGCTAGTTAACCTGCATGTTTAGTAAGACCAGCTTTCCCACAGACGATTGGTTCCAGCATGTGCTTTTCCTAACAAGTTCCCATTTTAGTATTGTCCTATAATTTTTTGGAATTTTCTAGCCATCACCTGGCATTCTGTGTGTGTGTCCGCCCATGTGTGTATCCCCCCCCCTCAACTTCGCAATGCCTGGACCAATATGAACCAAATCGGATACACATAGGGACACCTCAATGGGATAGTTTGTGATGATCCAATCCAAGATGGTGGACAGGTAAACTTTTGAGGTGCAAGTGGGCAAACCTGTGAACCTCTTAACTGATTTGAACCAAATTTGCTACAGCTGTAGGGACATATAGGGATGCCCTAATGGCATGATGTGTGATGATTTTATCCACTCCAATTCAAAATGGCAGACATGTGAACATCTGAGGCACAAGCGGGCTAATTTATTTATTTATTTATTTATTTATTTATTTTATTTAAACATTTTTATTCCGTGCAAAACTTATGTCTCTGGGCAATTTACAACAGAATAAAAACAAAGTAAAACATTTGTGTGACTGTCTAATCAATTTAAACCAAATTAGATACAATTGCAGTGAGTGACACACTGGAACACCTCAATGGCGTAGTCTGTGATGATGTCATCCACACCAATTCAAGATGGTGGATGCGTAAACCTTTGAGGCACAAGTGGACTAACGTGAACCGCATAACCGATTTGAACCAAACTTGCTACAGCTGTAGGGATACCTCAGCAGCATAGATTCTGACAATGTCATCCAACCCAGTTCAAGATGGCAGATACATAAACCTTTGAGGTGCAAGTGTACTAACTTGTGGACAGTCTAAACAATTTGAACCAAATTTGCTACAGCTGTATGGACACAAAGGTATGCCCCAATGGTGTGGTTTGTGATGATGTCATCCACCCCGATCCAAGATGGTGGATGTGTGAACTTTTGAGGCACAAGTGCAATAACTTAAGGACTGTCTAAACGATTTGAACCAAATTTGGTACAGTTGTAGTGAGTGCCACACAGGGACACCTCAATGGTGTAGTTTGTAATAATGATCCAAGATGGTATACGCATAAATATTTGAGATGCATGAGATCTAACTTGTGGACCTCATATTGAACCAAATTTAGTGCAGTTGTAGAGACAGTGAAAGGAAAGTAGGCTGATTAGTTCTTTCTAGAACATCTTGTTATAACTGCTATAAGATACTTATAATTACTGGATCTTAGCTTATTTATAGTTTGGTTGGCCTTATTCAGACAGAAAACTAAATCAGTTCTGGAGCCAGCCATTAACAGAGACCAGGGGATGGAGCTGTAGTTCAATGGTAGAGCATTTGTTTTGAATGCAGAAGGTCCAAGGTTCAATCCATGGCATCTCCAGGGTGATTGATTTATTGATTAAGTCACGTCAAGTCGGTGTCAACTCTTAGCAACCACATAGATTCTCTCCAGGATGATTTGTCTTCAACTTGGCCTTTAAAGTCTCTCAGTGGTACATTAATTGCTGTCGTAACCAAGTCCATCCATCTTGCTTCTGGCCGTTGTCTTCTTCTCTTTTCTTCAACATTTCCCAGCATTAGAGACTTTTGAAGGGAGTTGGGTCTTCGCATCATGTGTCCGAAGTATGATAGTTTGAGCCTGGTCATTTGTGCCTCAGTTGAAAACTCTGGATTGATTTGTTCTATGATCCATCTGTTTGTTTTCCTGGTTGTCTATGGTATGCTCAAAAGTCTTCTCCAGCACCAAAGTTCAAAAGCATCAATGCTTTTTCTATCTTGCTTCTTCAAAGTCCAGCTTTTGCATCCATAGAGTGTAATGGGAAAAACCATTGTCTGAACAAATCTAATATTTGTAGGTGTAGACACATCATGGCATCTAAATATCCTTTCCAAGGCCTTCATTGCAAACCTACCAAGTGCTAGTCTGTAGCATATTTCTTGACCGCTGGATCTTTTACTGTTGACAGCCAATTCTAAAAGGCAGAAGCTATCCATCACTTCAGTATCTTACTGTAATTGTCAATTCTGGGGCTGGTTGCTGTACTCATTGTAATTAGTTTAGTCTTCTTTACATTTAGTTGTAGTCTCATTTTTGATGGTAAGACTATTGAGGGCGCACCCCCACTATGGGCAGCATCAGCTGCTGGCCCTCTGAAGGTGGTCCAGTCTTTATTAAATCATGGGGCATCTGTCAACAATACAACTTTGACAAACTCAACACCTCTTAGAGCTGCCTGTTTTGATGGCCATTTGGAAATTGTAAAGTACCTCATGGAGCACAAAGATGACTTGGAAGTATCAAACCAGCATGGGCATACATGCCTTATGATATTATTATTATTATTTATTTGTTTGTTTGTTTATTTTTTTCCGATTTCTATTTCTGAACCTTCCAAAAATGGTTCAGGGTGGTTTACATAGATAGATAGATAGATAGATAGATAGATAGATAGATAGATAGATAGACAGATAGATAAGATGGATCCCTGTCCCCAAAGGGCTCACAAACTAAAAGAAACATAAGATAGACACTAGCAACAGTCACTGGAGATACTGTGCTGGGGGTGGATAGGGCAAGTAAGTTACTCTCTCCCTGTTAAATAAAGATAATCCCCACGTTAAAAGGTGCCTCTTTGCCATGTTAGCGGAGTAATCTTGTTAAAAAGGGCACAAAGAAATTGCTCAATATTTATTTGAGAAGGGGGCTGATGTAAATAGAAAAAGTGTTTAAAGGAAATACAGTCTTGCATGACGGTAGCTTGGAAATCATGAAGATGCTTCTCAAATATTGTGCAAAAATGGAATAAGATGGCTATGGTATGACTCCACTTCTCTCAGCTAGTGTTACAGGCCACACCAACATTGGTGACTTTTTGACACAACATGTTGAGACAAGCAAAGCAGAATGCATCAATGCATTGGAACCTCTTGGAGCCACATTTGTGAACAAGAAGAGAGATTTACTTGGTGCTTTGAAATACTCTTTGGAAAAGAGCTATGGATCTCCGGGGTAGGGCTGGGAAAGACTTTGCCTGAAACTTTAGGAACAGAGGAAACTGCCATATACTGAGTCAGACCATTGGTCTATCTAGCTCAGTATTGTCTTCACAGACTGGCAGCGGCTTCTCCAAGGTTGCAGGCAGGAATCTCTTTCAGCCCTATCTTGGAGAAGCCAGGGAGGGAACTTGAAACCTTCTGCTCTTCCCAGAGCGGCTTCACCGCCTGAGGGGAATATCTCGCAGTGCTCACACATCAAGTCTTCCATTCATCTGCAACCAGAGCAGACCCTGCTTAGCTAAGGGGACGTCATGCTTGCTACCACAAGACCAGCTCTCCTCTTTGGAAAGCTACTTCCAGTAAGTGTAGACAATACTAAGCTAGATGGACAAATGGACTGCCTCTGTATAAGGCAGTTTCCTATGTTTCTGCTTTTAACTGTGGGATTATACTTTTAACTGTGGGATTATACAATAATGGCTTTATTTGGTCAATATTCCAAATACAGTGGTCCCTCGACCTACGAACTACTCAACATCCGATGTTTTCGAGTTACGAGCGACAAAAAAGACCGGAAGTAGTTGCCAGTTTAGATTCAGCTTACTCGACCTATGAATTTTTAGATGCAGTTTCCTCGACTTACGAATGTTTCCAGACCTCCGTGGTGCGCTCTTCGACTTACGAAAATTTCGACCTCCGAATGTGCGTTCGGAACGGATTAATTACGTAAGTCGAGGGACCACTGTATGGCACATTATCTGGGTAGATAGGGCAGAGTGAGAGTAACTGCTACAGTGTCAAAGCTACAGTGCCTGTGTATGGAAATCACATGGAAAGCTCCTCTGAGTTTCCCAAGGACAGAAAGAGATCTAAGTGTAGTTTTTCATGCTCACTGCAAAAGGCTTGTGGGCTGGCGGGGAGCGAGGGAGGATCACTACACCCAGCAACTGTATGCAGAATTGTATGTGACACCTTCATTGTGATTGCAGCAGCATGCACATAGACTTGTACTGGTGCACCTACAGGTAGGTCCAAAATAAACCTGGACCTGAAGGACTTTGGAGCCACCCACCCACCCACGGCAAGGGCCCTCTGCTGCAAGAACCCCCTTACGTTTTTTTAAATACCTGCTGCTGCTGCTGCTTCTGCATCTGGGTGGCCTCCAAATGTTGGGGGGCCTCTCCATATCCCCGCCACTGCCGGCAGAGGGATGGGGCATGACTGCAGTGAGGATGGGGGCAAGGAGAAAGTCCCATTTCCATTTTTTAAATGCCACTGCACAGCGGTGGCAATACTTTCAAGGAGGGCGGGGGGCAAGGAAGGGGCAGTTCCTCTTTACCTAAAGATTTTCCTTGACCCAGGGAGGGTGGGATGGGGCGCAGCACTGGTGGCAGCTGCAGGGAGGGTGGGGGACAAGAAGGTTAGAGTTCCCCCTTTCACTGGGATGGGGGAGGGGGCGGTGAGCTCCTTCCAGCTCCCCTCCCTCCTTCCAAGTGATTGCATGAGCCTCTCACCTCTCTGCTTCCTCCAGATGGAGGAAGGCCGGAAACGGACTGCACCGCAAAGAGGCTCATGCAGTAACTTGGAAGGAGGGAGCTGTTAGGAGCTCACTGCCCCCCATCACCTCCTCATCCCCCACCCTCGCTGCAGTTGCCACCACCACCGTGCCCCATCTCACCCTCCCTGGGTGAAGGAAAATCTCTAGGTAAAGGGGAACTCTCCCCTCCCCCCCTGAAAGTACTGCTGCCACTGCACAGCAGTGTTTTTCTTTAACATAAAAGGGGGGACTTTCTTCTTGCTCTTGCTGCAGCTGTGCCCCATCCCACTGCCAGCAGTGGTGGGGCTCTGAGGAGGCTCCCCCAGAACATTTGGAGGCCTGGACCAAATCCCCAAGGTCCATGGCTAAGAGCCCCTCTGCAGACTTGCTTAGGGCATGGTTCTTAGATTGGGGCAACTTTGTCCTGAAATGATGAGGACTGACAACTTATTCTTTTTTTTAAAATGAAATCTAAAATCCATTTAATGTTGTCAGCAGTGAACTTTATATGAACATATGCAGCATTCAACAGGGATTTATATTCTAATAGAGCTGATCTTAAATAAAGGTTTTCTGGCTGTGTTCCTGATCTGGATATATTATGTTAAACCTTTTTTGGAGGATAGGGGAAATCTCAGTGAAACTCCGGAATGTATTGCATTTACTTGCAAAAAGTTTTGATTGATGGAAAATCCAGAAGAGTCACCCTCTGATCTTAACACTATTTTGCTATGACAGACTTGTGCATAGCCTTCCAAGGTATCACTTTCACCTCCCCTGTCCAGGAAGTTCCTTGGATTTCATTGGCAGGGAACTTTATAGCTCAGCTGTAGTTCGTGCTTCTTCACCTTATATCTAAATCCCGCAAGCTTTGCTTTGCTTTTTAACTGTCAAGGGATATTAAATCATTAGAGAAATAAATTCTAATTCCATACATGAGTCATATGGACTTTCATGGAAATCTACTAATGGTAAAGCCATTCTCCAACACCATAGTCACATGCCCATAAATTGTATGTTGTTTTTCCTTTTTCTTGTGTAGCTTTAGCTTAAACACAGCCATTCAGATAGAAGGTGTTACAATATTCACACCAATTTTATAGGAAAGTGTAAATTTGACAGACCTATAATGTAATGAACGTATTGTATCTTGGATTTGTCATTGAGATAGGTAGTGGGGAAAATGGATCTGGATTTCTCTCTCTCCTCCCCTCTCCATTTTTGAGAGCATTTTATTTGACCGGGTCTTTTGAGAAGGAGATATATAGCAATATGTTATATTAGATTCAGGAATATGCTTGCATTATATTAAATGAACTGTCTGCCTGTTATAATCCACAAGATTATGGATTCCAGACTCTGATGTAGATCTAAACTGCTGAATGTTAATTGCAAAAGTAATTTTGATCACCAAAATGTGTTTTCTTTGATGTGGTATATTAGTTAGAATGACTTGGAGACCCAAGTTCAAATCCTCTCTCAGCCATGAAGCTCACTGGGTTGAATTTAAGCATGAGCCCATCACCTACTCTCAAGATAACCTACTTCACAAGATCGTTGTGGTAATAAAATGCAGGATGGTGGGGAGACATGTGTACCTTCCTGAGCTCCTTGAAGGATGGAAAGAAAAAGTAGTAAGCTCCTTCTATAGTGATTCCACTGAAGCAGTGATCAAATTTTAAACTATTTGACTTGGTTTCCTGTGTATTTCATCTACATACTATTTAAGATCATTGTAAAAAAAAAAAAGAACTTTAAATAAATGTTGTATGATTAATTGTATTCCTTTCCATACATTGTTCTTTCTCTTTTTCTGCCAATGCCATCTTACCGGGAGCCAGTTCAAAGATCAATTACCCTGTTTTGGGTTTTTTTTTAAAGAAACTTTCATTTTGCACAACATGTAGTTTGTTCAACCTTCTTATAATTTTCATTTCAAAGCTGCATTTTGAAGGGTAGTGTTGACCATTTTAGTATCATGCGGTTGACAATGTGTCCCTGCTAAAAACTGGCGCGCACACTTCACCTCTTTCCTTTATTTCACAGGCTCTCAACACCTACATGTTCTCTTCATTCTTATGTATTTTATATTGCTCCTACCAATTAACATGGCAATATCTCTACCATATTTATTTATATTTGGCAGGACCAGACTAAGTTAGTTCCAGACTAACTTAGGTTCTAAACTAAGTTAGTTGTAACTTATATCTCCCCTGCTCACTGGGCAAAGAGGCACCTTTTTAACGTGGTGATTCTCTTTATTTATCAGGGGGAGAGTAACTAGCCCTATCCATCCCCAGCACAGTACCTCCAGTGACTGTTGCTGGTGTCCGTCTTATGTTTCTTTTTAGATTGTGAGCCGTTTAGGGACAGGGAGCCATCTTATTTGGTTGTTATTTTTCCATGTAAACCACTTTGGAAACTTTTGTTGAAAAGCGGTATATAAATATTTTTTGTTGTTGTAAGTAAGCTTTCTTTAAATCCATGAGACATGACTAATTGAGGTCTCATCAGTTTGCCATGACTAACTTTGTCATGACTAACTTTGTCTAGATCCTCTCATTTTATTACAATTATTTCTATCCTTCATGTTTTCCCCCATCAAGGCCGTGGTGGCGGCCTATAATTTAATTATAGGTGGCCCATAATCCCCCAGTGGCTATTGCTGGTCTCTATCTTACATATCTTTTTTAGAATGTGAGCCCTTTGGGGATAAGGAGCCATACTATTTATTTATTTATATCTATGTAAACTGCTTTGGGAACTTTTGTTGAAAAATGGTATATAAATATGTGTTGTATTTGTATTAATATAATTTAGTCAGCATGGTGTAGTGGTTAGAGTGCTGGACTAGGACCGGGGAGACCTGAGTTCAAATCCCCATTCAGCCATAAAACTAGCTGGGTGACTCTGGGCCAGTCATTTCTCTCTCGGCCTAACCTACTTCACAGGGTTATTGTGAAAGAGAAACTCAAGTATATAGTGCACCGCTCTGGGCTCCTTGGAGGAAGAGCGGGATATAAATGTAAAATCATCATCATCATCATCATCATCATCATAATTAGTCTAAGCCATCTAAGAGGTCATTCTCATGACCAGTCCTACCAGGGTAGGGCATCACTAGCCTGGATGAGATTGGTGTCAGAACTGCTGGGATCAGGACCAATTCCATTGCTTCCTCACCAGGTAGTGAGGTTGGAGAGTGCGTGTGTGCTCTACTACCCCACTGCCTGTTTGCGTGGGCACGCAGGCTGCCAGTAATTGTATTCAGGCTGCCGGCAGGCATGACTACCATAGACACCGGGAGAAGGAGCAACCCAGCCTCAGGAACTTCTAAATGTACTGTGCTGCTCATGCAGTGCATTGTGGGATTCTGGTGGCCAGGCTTCATTGCCCCAGCTTCTGGAGCACTGCGCCACTCGCCGCAGTGTGGATCATGTGGACACAAGTGACACAGCTAGCCAGGAACTGGCTGTCATTTGGGAGAAGGTAGGTACATGTGAACGACCTTACTCTGTGATCAAATATTAATTATAGTGGCATTAGAGTCACATTAGCTATGAGTGTGCATTACAGTGAATACCTATACAGTATTCTCAGCTTTCAGATGTGGATTCTAATAATCCCAGATGCATGCTGAATATTTAAAATCAGATATGTGTCCCCTTCCTTTTTTTAAAAAACATATGCAACTGCATGCTGCCAATCATTTTTAGCTGATTGTCAACATGCTGTCAACATTCTGACATACCCAATTTATACCAGTCCTATACTAGGTTAAGTGTTGTGACTCATCCTAATTTCATGAGAATTATAGATTGATGCAGATGCTTAGGATTCTGTATTCAGGATGTTTAAAATACACACACACAGAGAGAGAGAGAGAGAATGCTATAATTCCCAGGGTTCTCTGTGGAAAAGGAATGATAGTTAAACCAGGATATGTCCAATTTAGGTATTTTTCACCTCAGAAAAATAAAGAAGGAGAACGGACAGTAAATTAAAGCTGGTTCCCATGCTGCAGTTGGAGTTAAAAGTGGGTCTGAGATCTGAAAATGTTGAAGATTGATATCCCAGTTATCTCACATAGTAGTCAAACTACATTTTCTGTGATCATTAATTAAAACTCTGTTATTTTAGATAAATTAATGGAGTGATTTCCAAATGTGATTGTGTTGTTATAGCAGCAGTATTCAGATGTTCATCCTGTAGCTGAGTAGAGGGGTAAGAGAAGCGCACCAGCTAGTCTTATCCCCTGTGCTGATGCACTCCAGCAGGCCATGACTCCTGCTCTCTCTATGTTCAACACCTGTCTGCAGAAGCAAAAACTGATTCCAAGAAAAGTTTCTGTCCATGTTTTAGAATCCTAGCCAGCTGGGGTTCTAGAAAATGAGGGAAAACTCTTCCTGGTTCAGCTTCCCTCTGCTGACAAACCTTGAATATGGAGAGAGCAGCAGGTAAGGCTAACCAGCATGTTCCAGTCCATCTCTACACGAGTTCAGGCCAAGCACCTGAACAGAGCTGGTATAAACAGATAAGTGGTAAATTGAAGTAACTGATGTAAACTAAAAAGTGCCCATAAGAAAAATGTATATTGTGCAGAACTGAGGACAAATTTTCATAAGATCACAGACCATTTTGGTAAAGAATGTTGAAACTAATTGTTTTTATCATGCTGTGAACCGTCCTGAGCCATTTTGGAAGGGCAGTATATAAAGCTAATAAATAAATAAATAAAAATAGAGCATTATTAATCTCTGTCTACAACTTTGTGTGAGGCTTTTGCCTAAGGGCATGTGTGTTTTCCAACAGAAAAGCTAGATAGCAAAAGATATTTGTCTAATTTACAGCTAATTTTCATTCAAGTTTAATTTAAACTGAAACTTCTTCCAATGAAGCTTAGTTTCTAATGCTTAAATGATACAAATACATTATGTGACTAACTAAGGTACAGATTCCTCCCATATCATTGGACGAGTTCCCTGCCTCATTTCACGGAGCTCCTGCTCCCACAGCCAAACCTAATAACCTATATCTCCCCACAAAAAGTGCCTTCCCTCTCCCAAAACAAAATATAAATGAGAAGTTGTTCCTCAAGAGTTGCCTGTCTCTGTTGTCCCTCTCTCTGCACCCCTGTGATTATCTGTTATTTAATTGCATCACATTTTAAAATATCAATACTGGAAAAATTGCATTCAAATGCTATCAAAAACTCCAGCAATGCTAGATAAGTTTCCTTGAACATACAAGACTCTTAAGCACACAGAAGTTGCTCGTTCATCTAGGCCCGACGTCCATTCCACTGGAATTCCAGATAGTGGCAGTCTGTTGAAACATGAGTTCAGTTACCAAATATAGATGAGAGGGGTAGGATTTACATAGTCAGAGAAGACAGATGTAACTCAGAGGCCACAGTCACCTCGATGCTTATTGTGGACCAAGCAATCTTGAATGACTAGTTAAAGCAAATACAGCTTTCTTAGACAAAGGGGAAAGAGCTTCCATGCCTGCAGCTTATTCTATATGAAAATTCTTCACGCTGGCTCAAGATTTATAAGGTTTGTATGTTAAATAAGAATTTTTTAGTTAAAAAATTCACTCTGCTGCATAAATAGTAAGTATAGATGTGTTATTTTAAATTTTGTTACAAATTAAGAGCTTTCATTGATTATTGTTATTCTTCCAAAATGCATGGTATACTGTACTTTTAAAGCATTTACAGCCATAATTAACCACTTGCATGTTTGCTCCTTGTATATTCTCTTGAATTTCACCAAGAAAATGGAATTTAAAAATATTTGTAATAATGCTCAACTTTGTATTAATGCTTATGAGTTAGCTTTATAGCTTTATAATTATTTATTGTTTTAAGATTGTGTTTTATAAGCCATAGGCAGAACACTTTTTTAGGTTCAAAGATGCAGATTATAAATCAACTTATACATAAATTATGAATAGTTCTTTATTTTGCACCTTTGTTGAATTATGGATATCCTTTTATTAGGTATAAAAGTAATACATATATTAAGATAATACATTTATGATCAATTGTTACTCAATGCATTGTCTATAGTTTCTATGATATTTTATCATTTTTAAAAATACGCCATTCAGCTGTAAGAATGATGTTTTAAAAAATCATGGGAACCATAAAGTAGATTAGCCAGATTTAATTTAATAATCTTCACTTTTCTCCCAGATTGTACAGTATATTGTTTTACCATTATTAACTTGTTAGAGAGATGAGCAAAGCATTTATAAATATGCTGCCATCTAATCAGTGAAGTCTAGAAATAGTTCGTAGGCTATTTCTAATTATGATCATGTATGCTATTTGATAGGGTTCAAGTGTTATTTTAACTAGATTAGCTATGATTTAAAAAAGCAGAGTCCTGGCAAAGGAAAACTGAATTTCCTGGATGACATTGTGAGTCTATACATTATGGCCACAATCCAACAGAGAATTAAGTGTGCTTAACCCCACTAAATAAATGAGCACTCTGTTGGATTGTTGCCTCCATGTTGAAGAGAGACCTTTACTTAACAGCATATGGATTTGAAGGCATAATGTTAGAGATGTAAACCATTTTATAAGCATAAAAATAACTGATCAGATTTTAAAAGGAACCAAACCATTATGGCTCTCATTATGGAACTTGGCATTTTGTTCATTACTGAAAAGACTCTGTACCTTCTTAGAAATCTGGCTATGTTGCCAGGTGCCAAAATAGTTATAAAGATACCTATTTTTAGGGACCCACTGTGATAATATTATCTGACTCTTCTGGATTTGAATTAAGTTTTATCCTTTCTTTGTGTAAGTGGATGAACTATTTTAAAGTAATTAAGACTCATTTTTGCTTGTGGCGTGAGATTGTGCAATGGATTGCATGGTTGATACAATCTGTTTAGAATGGGCCTGAAGTACACCTTGCAGTGGAACACATTTGTTGCCCCACAGTGCAAGGAACTGCCCCATACCATTCTGTTCAATGTTAAAGAATTCTCTGTGCACATAACTCCACCACTACACATCTGAAGTATTCCTTAAAGTTGACCAAGATTGGGGAAAACATGAGTAAAAATATTTCATTTGTTATCATTTGTAATACAGCATATAATTTTAAAATCAAAACTACTTAAAATAAAAGTTTAGATGTGATCATCCAATCTAAGTTAAGCATTCTTCTGTTCCACAGATTTCAATTGCAGAATGAAGGACATACTTAAATGTCTTCTACTAAAATAATTGGGACAAAAGTGCTGGATCATGCCCTTACAAGATATACAAGATACATACAAGATATATAAGATACATACAAGCATACAAGATATACATTACTCAATTTTTAATCTAATTTTCTGGAATTTATTTTTATTGAATTTATATATAACGTTTCTGTCTTGACCAAGGCACCCAAAGTGATTCACAATATTAAAAATAAGTATGTGACAGAAGATTTTAAAAGCAGTGTATGTCAGGTTTGCTTTCCAAGAGCTGAGGACGGCAGCTTCTTGGTGCTTCCTTTTTTGCCTTCTCCCCAGGGCACACAGGTCTTTCAGTTCTGGTCTCTATAGAAGATGTCTATATAGACATATAGAGGTCTCTATAGAAGTCTGCATGCCTTTTATGTCTTCCCCTCAGGCACTCAGGTCTTTCAGTACCCTTGGGAAGGTGGAGAAAGGGCTACCCTCCAGTGCAGACTGCACAGGCCAATGCTGGTCTCCATAGGAGCTAATGACAAGAGCTCTCTGATGTGGGCACCTCTTCTGCTTTCCCCTTATGGCACACTTGACAGCTGAGCTAAAGTTTCAGTCTAAAATTCCATAACCACATCAAGGTTCATCTTATGGATGAGTTCCTATTTATACTGATTTCCCATTTACTTAAATAGTTGCACACACGCAATTGCACATGTGAAAGAGATTCATAGAATGCTGTCCCACCACTGAAGAAGAGAAGCTGTTGCATATCAAAAAATCTGTGTGCGTTAAACTTTCTATGTATACAAGGAGGCGGGAGCCTCTGTACTGGGCTGCATATGTTGTATTTATCTCTTTAAGTGGTCAAGCTATGTTAAGCTACTCAGGGGCATAGCTAGGGGAAAGGGGGCCCATGTTCACCCTTCTCCCTGGTGGCCCATCGGAGTGAGAGAGATAATGAAGAAAATAGGGAGGGGTGGAGCTAGGGGGCCCCAGGTTCTTTGAACCATCTGCTCAATTATAGCTACACCCCTGAAGATACTAACTTTTTGCTGGTAGTTCATTGTCATTGTTTGTCACACAAGATGAAAGCAAAGAGTAAGACACAGATGCAAATAACAGAGGCTCAGGTCCTTAAATCTTAAGATAAACTGTTCAGCTTCCTATTATTTCCCACTCTGTGCTCCATTGTAGCTCACTAACTTGACACTGGGAAAGATAAGTGATGTTAAGAGATGCATACACCAGTCCAAGAATTCAGGCACTCTAGCAGTCAATTTAGAGTTTCGTGCAAGGTAAGCCCTGGAGGAGCAGCTAAATGTAACTGGAGCTTGCACAAGCCAATGTAAAACACATCCGGTCGCATCTCATGACTGCCAAGACACAGACACACAAAAAAATATGGCATATGGTGAAGTGCAAGTTTTAAAATGGTTCAGCTTTTACAAAATTAAGTCAATCATATAGCGTTGGAGATTCAGCCAAATTGTTCATGCTAAAAAAAAGCTGTTGGGCTTTCTCATTTAAATTGTTTCCATCAAGAAGAAATGCTATTCATTATTTTGGTCTCTGAGGATTTTGGCTTGTGGGGGTGTCAAGTGTCTTTTCCCCAGGTACTTCAGTCAGCTCTCGCTAATTCCTGCAAAGCTTCAGCAAGCTACAAAAGACACTGTAGGAGTTGGAAGGTTACTCTCTCTCTCTCTCTCTCTCTCTCTCACACACACACACACACACACAATCTCCTCTACTCTGCAAGCTGGCCTTTTGCTCCTGCCCCCACCCCATCTGTGAGCTCCTCAAGCTCAGGCCTCCTCCAAAGCCTCCATGGCTATCTTCTCATTAGCCAGCTGCTGAAATACCTCCCCACGATCCTGGCAAGTCTCGCGAGACTTCGGGACCCCATCTTGTGAGATTCCAGACTCTCGCAAGACTCAGTTCACTTGCCTGATTTCTGCACCTCTCTCAGTGGCCCAACGTGGCTCCAGCTTCCCTGCCTTGCCAGCTTGCTCATTAGCCTCCTGGTGATCCTTTGCCTGTCTTTGCCATGGTTGGGTGCATCCCACCATGGCAGAGGTCGCCACGAGAGCCAGAAAGTCTTCAAAAAGTTACAAACAAAATGCCTCAATTTCCTTTCAAAGCATTATTAATTTTTTTATTATTTGATTTCTATACCGCCCCTCCAAAAATGGCCCAGGGCGGTTTACACAGAGAAATAATAAATAAATAAGATGGAATCCTGTCCCCAAGTTATTATTATTATTATTATTTTACATTTATATCCCGCTCTTCCTCCAAGGAGCCCAGAGCGGTGTACTACATACTTTGGTTTCTCCTCACAACAACCCTGTGAAGTAGGTTAGGCTGAGAGAGAAGTGACTGGCCCAGAGTCACCCAGCTAGTTTTATGGCTGAATGGGGATTTGATCTCAGGTCTCCCCAAGAAGTGGCCCAGAGTCACCCAGCTAGTTTTATGGCTGAATGGGGATTTGAACTCGGGTCTCCCCGGTCCTAGTCCAGCACTCTAACCACTACACCACGCTGGCTCCAAAGGGTTCACAATCTAAAAAGAAACATAAGACCAACAACAGTCACTGAAGGAACTGTGCTGGGGGTGGATAGGGCCAGTTGCTCTCCCCTTGCTAAATAAAGAGAATCACCACATTAAAAGGTGCCTCTTTATCAAGTTAGCAGGGGTTAGCATGTATGTGGTTAATATAATTCAAAAATGCATTGAAGTCTGTGAATTGTCACTCCATCAGTTCGTGGTGGTACACTGTACAACCTCCCATTGCCACAATCTGAGTATTCCTCAGATACCTAATAACCCTGATGAATTTCCTCCCATGTAGTAGGTGGTGTTTTGGCACAGGTCAGGTGCCATACACACATAAACTAAATAGTATAGTACTGCTCTACACATGCTCTAAAACCCTATTGAAATTCAGCCCCACCACCACACACACAGACAAATAAGAGATGCCCCCAGAGCATGCCAGGACATCCTCCTGTTATGTCAGGGCAGGCGCACTCTCAGCACATCCCTCACTTTATTGTATATGCCAGGTGGCAATTATCCAATCTAGTCCAAAATAACCTTTTCCTGTTCCCTGGCACCTGATGGCTGTTAGCTTTAGAATGTTGGGCTCTGGGAGTTCAGCTGAAGTTCTCTAACTGCTGTCCTGGGTCACTGTCTTGTCTGTATGAAATCTTCAGTCCCAAACTTCCCAAGGGATCAACTCTGCAGAGTCTGCCTTCATGCTCTCCTCTGTAGGCTGTCTTCTGCTCTTCCTTTCTTCAGCTCTTCTTCCTCAAAAGCTCTCCATCTGACATCCCAGCCAACTCTCCCAAAGAGCCTGTTCACCTTGGAATGTCCAGATAGGCGTGGCCAACCCTCATCCATATGTCACCTTTTAAATTGATTGGCCAATTTTACATTGATTCTTCACCTCTAGAATTCCTTCTACTTTAATTTGACTGCATGGGATATTTATCTGTGGGATTCTCAGTGGACAATTTAGAATGCCACCAAATCCCTAAACTTTGTCAAAACTATTGCCTGTAGAAACACAAAGGTAGGACCAGTCACCCAGATAAACAGACCATTCACTGATTACAGTGTAGCTGTCTTAGTGCACATGGAGGTAATGTCTTATTGTAACCAAACACCAACATTACTATATAAGGGACCATATAACACTGATTTTAAAAGAACTGCACTAACTGCCAATATGTTTCTGAGTGAAATACAAGGTGCTGGTTATTACCTTTAAAGTCCTCAATAGCTTGGGTCCAGGGTACTTAAGAGAGTGCCTTCTCAGTCATGAACCCTGTCATCTATTAAGATCATCTGGAGAGGTCTGGTTATAGTTGCTGCCAGCTCGTTTGGTGGCAACTTGGGACCAGGCCTCCTCTGTGGCTGCCCTGGGGCTTTGGAATATGCTCCCTGTTAAAATAAGAGTATCTTCTTCCCTGCTTTTAAGAAGACCCTCAAGACACAATTATTTTCTCAGGCTTTTAACTTAAATTAATTTTAAACTGTTTAATTGTTTTTTATCCCATGATATGGTTTTAACTTGTTTATTCTGTGAAACTGTTGTTTTTACTCTGTTTTAATTGTTTATACTGTTTTATATTGGTTGTATTTTAAATGGTGTACACCACCTAGAGATGCACATATCCGGAGGTATATAACTATTATAAAGAGATTTAAATCAAATGAACACAAATTGAATATAGATTAATTATTCACAGAGCCATAACTCTCTATGTATGAATAACAAAAATTGCATTCCAATCCTACAACAAACTTAAGAGGCATTTTGAAGAAAGAAAAATGTAGGTATATCTAGTCCAAAGAAATTTAAAAATACATTTTTGTTTTGGGGTTTGGTGTAGCCCTCATTCAGTTCACTTAGTCTAGCACAGGAGTTCCCAACCTTAGATTCTTGGAAAATGTTAGACTACAATTCCTATCATCCCTTGGTCTAGCAATCTGTTGCCAGTCAGTTGCCTCAGGAAGCTCACAGCATGGTGTGGCAATTATAGCAATCCCCTGTCACTTAAAGATGATAGCTATCCCTGCTTGCTTGTCCCAGACATGTGGTACCAAAGGTTCACATATCATAGATTATATCTGCTGATGGATTTATCATCCATGTGTTTGTCTAATCCTTTTAAAAGTCATACTACCCATTACTACTCATGCTAATAAATTCTAAACCATTCATTGTACTGAAGTACATCTCTTTTCTCAGTATTTTCTTTGTCCTGAATTTCCTTCCAAACAATTCCATTAGGTGATGCTGAATTTTTGTATTCTGAGAAGGAGAAATGTTTTTCCCTGCCAGATGTGTTGCTGGGTACTTAAAACATCAGGGGATTGGGCCCATAGGTCTTGACAGGCTCCAGCTTCCTCCACCCCCACCACTACCACCCAATTAAAGGTAAAGTGTGTCGTCAAGTCAATTTCGACTCCTGGCGCCCACAGAGCCCTGTGGTTTTCTTTGGTAGGAGGGGTTTACCATTGTCTCCTCTCTCACAGTGTGAGATGATGCCTTTCAGCGTCTTCCTATATTGCTGCTGCCTGATATAGTACCAGCAGAGATTCAAACCAGCAACCTTCTGCTTGTTAGTCAAGCATTTCCCCGCTGGACCACTTAAGGTGTACCACCCAATTAGTATCTATTTATTTATTATCTATTTGTTTATTGTTCGATGTCATTAAAACAATCTCAAGGCAGTTCACACAAAACAAAACGACAAAAATTACACAAAATTGCTAGAATATAAAAATATAGATCTGATCAAAAGATTTTAAAACAAGCTCAATATAACCATAAAAGAAACAAAGTAGCGGCAATAGAAAGAATCGTTTAAAAGCCTGGGTAAAAAGCCAAAATTTCACATGTTTTCTAAAAACTGTGATGTAGACTGAAGAGCAGATGGCCATTGGGAGAACATTCAAGACTCTGGGAGCAGCAACAGAGAAGGCCCTGTCCCGCGTGCATGACAGCCGAGCCTCCCTCATTGTTGGCACCCGGAGCAGAGTCCCCATAATACATAAAGAGTATGTATTATGCAGTGGCAAAGGTAGACATGCCCAGTAAAATCACACAATGATAAAGCAAAAAAATAGATTGGGGAAACAGCGACAATAAAACATGAGGCTGAAACAGATTCAGGTTAAAACCTTGCAAGGCCAACATGCTTTCATGGCTGGCTTAAAGTGGCCTGCCAGGTCGATCTGGAAAGAGAGTTTTATAAGTGTGGCACCACCATAGAAAAAGTGCTGCCACCATGGAGCCCTGTCAATCAAACATGATTCAATAGCAGGCGGGGGAGGCAGGCTTGCAAAGTTGATAGTAAAGTCTGGGTAGATTCACATGGTTGAAAATGGTCCTTAAGGTAATTTGACTCCAGACTGTGCAGGACTCTAGAGGCCCAAACCCCATCCCTCACAGTTTTTAGAAAGCATGTGAAATTGTGGCTTTTTACCCAGGCTTTTATATGATCGTCTCTACTGCTGCTTCTTTGTATTTTGTATGGTTATCTTATGTTTGTATTTTAAATATTTAAAATCAGATCTATGTTTTTATATTTTTAGTTTAATATTTTAATTGTGTAATTTTTATAGCCTTGTTTTAATTTTTGTATGAACCACCTTAGGATTTTTTTTAAATGAAAGGAGGTATAAAAATTGGCATTGTAGTAGTCAGCTTTATTTGTTTGTTTGTTCGTTTGTTTTATTAGAGACATTTAATATACCGTGCACTTTGAAGACTCCGGGCAGTGCACAACAAGATGCAAACAGGCAACATTAAAAATTACATTCTAAATTAAAAACTAAAATAACTACCAAAGAACAGAAAAATAAACTACAGCGCCAAAGCCTGGCAAAAAAGAAAAGTCTTCAATAGCTATTTGAAGATTGGTAAGGAAGGGGCTAGCTGGATCTGTAGGGGGTGAGAGTTCCAAAGGAGCGGGGCAGCAACCAAAAAGGCCCTTTCACGGGTCCTAGAGCCCCGAACATATCGGCAATCAGGGACCGACAAATGGGCCATCTGAGATGATCTAACTGGATGGGATGTAACTGGATGGGAGAGGCGGGTCTGTAGGCAGACAGGCACCAGGCCCTGCAAGGCTTTGAAAGTCAGAACCAGGACCTTAAATTGAGCTCGGAAGCGGATAGGCAACCAGTGCAATGACTGTAGGAGAGGTGTTACTCTGTCATATTTTCTGGCACCCATGAGTAGGCAAGCCGCTGCCTTCTGGATATTATACATTTAGCGAAATGATATGTTCACCTATGGTTTGTGTCATTCTTTGTGTCATTCTTCTGAAATTTTCTCTCTGATTTTATAGTCCATAATATATAAATGAAGAAACAGTGGTTAGGTGACAAAGTTCATAATTCTTACCAAGACTGAATTTTATTCTGTTCCAGTATGCAGGACAGAAGCTGTGAGCAGGTTGTACCACTTTCTTTAATGATGAAGGAGACTTATTCTACAGAGAAAAGCACTCATGCTGGGAACCATGAAAATACATCTGAGGATTCCTCTTCTTATGACCTCTTTTATGATTCCCTCTCAGACATACAGGATGGACAATTTTCAAATGAGCTCTCTGCCTTTCTCAGTGAAGAGGAGATAAACAAAAGCCTTGAAGTTGCCCAGGAATCTATTATAAATTCTGTAAAAGAGGATGAGAAAGCAAAGCAAGATTTCACTTATTACTTCAACATTTCTTCTCCCAACTCATCAGGGGATGCATCTTACAAGGAGACCAAAGTGCATGATCAGGGAGTTTCCAAAAGGACTCAGGTGACCAGCCCAAACTCACTATTTATTTCAGCTCAAATTCTTCCAGAGCAGAAGAAAGAAAATATATGTTCTCAGGAAGCAAACAGTTTTTTTAGTGTTACTGGGAAGCAATCTAGTTTATCACCCCTGCTACCTGCAAGACCCAGCTTTATTCGAAGTCTAAAAAATTCTGAAAGATGTGATCCAACTATACAAAAGATTAGCCCCAAGTCTAAACCACCTTCCAACACTGAAGTTCCCATTAAGAATAAACTGTGTGACAAAGCTGCCAATTTGATCGAAGAACTCTCTTCCATCTTTAGAGAAGCAGCCAAGACAAGAGTCAGGAGCCCAGATGAAAATTCTTCTTCTCCAGACAGTGGATACTTATCACCTAAAAACAAACCATCAACCATGTCAAGGAACCCAGTCCCTGAGAAAACATGCCCGGAGATCACACTTGAGAATGACTTACCTGAAGTCATTCACAGTGAAGAATCTGCACATCAAAGGAAGGAAGGCCCTCAGGCCAGTGAAAATGTCTCCATTAACCTGCTCACAAAGGACAGCTGCAGTCAACCTTCAGCACCTCGATTCACCCAGAAGCTCAAGAGTCAAGAAGTTGCTGAAGGAAGCAAGGTACTGCTAGAGTGTAGAGTTGCTGGAAACCCAACACCTCACATCAGGTAAGACTGGACGTTGATCAGATGTACCAAGTGGTTTATGTATCTTTAAATTTTAATCTTTGTGGGGAAATATGAGTATTTATTAGCTCAAAGATAATATGGATGCTAGTATAATCAGACATTTGGATAATGTGAATCCAGATATCTGAATCCATATCTTGGCTTTGGGGGTTTTTCCTGAATGCTTCTGAATTATCCTACAAGCACAAATGACTTTGGAGGGACATGGTCAGCTCTCATTCTTCCTGAGTACCTCCAGTTCCTGGGCCAAATGTGTGAACAATCCCACCAAGCCTCCAGGCTTCAAGGAATCTCTTCCATCACCTCAGACATTCCCTGTTGCCTGATACTAAGGCCCTATTCGGACATAATACCAGAGATAAATGTGGCATCAGTTTGAGTTTTTGATCATCTGAATGCATGAAGCCGTGGTTTCATCACAAAACCGCAGCTTCATTTTTGCTTCCAAACCTCAAACCTCGAATTTGAGGTTGCTTCCAAACCTCGAATTTGAACCCTCGGTTTGTAGTGAGTTTTGCAGCTGAAACCTGAGGTTCGAAAGCATTATTGTGTTATCTGAATTCTGCTGCTGCTATAACCTGTGTTTAATGCAAAAGCTCCTCCCACAACCATAGAAAGGTTAGTCAGAACATCCCAGAAAGGCATCAGTTCTAAGGCAGCTACATTTCTCTTTGGCCGCCTCTTGGCTGCCCTCTGCTGTTTCCTTACTCCTCCTCCCACTGCTTGGCAACAGGGATGCCGCATCCTTAGAGTTCATACATTTAAAGGGACAGAGCCACATTGGAGCAAGCCCTCTTTCCACTGTGTGTTTTGGACCTTACATGCCCCTGAACAAATAAAAGGATGGGAGGACAAGATGAAGACAGCAGGAGAGGTCTCCAACAATTCATCACTGCAGTGCTTTGTGTACTAACACATTAAGCCCTAGTTACACAAATAGTTGAATGCATTTCTGACCACATACATCTCAGTTGCCCTCAGTCCCCCCATTCTTCCATCATAAGAACAAGGACTTGCACTTGCCTTTATTTTCATACAGGAAGTTTCCATCCACAACTATGTCCTCCCTGTATTCCACATAGTTTGAGTTATGCACTGCAGGACTTCTTGGTTCGAGAGACTGCACCAATGTGCCATTATGCCAATGTGCCAGTGCACCAAGGTGTTGATGTGCTATCAAACCATAGTCCAAGGGATGACTCTGCACCCTTGGGCTATTAAAATCAGAAAGGGCTCAGTCACCGGATGTGTGAGGAGACACAAGAAAACAGACCAGGGATGTCTTCTGTAGGTTTACTTGAGGAAATAGGTTTCAAGAATTACAATGTATGTTGTATCCTGGTAAGCAAAGGCTAATCCTTATAACCTATCCACAAAGCAAGTCTACCTAGCAAGGGAGAATTGAGAAGGGAAAAGGGGAATGGGGGGAAGGAGGTGGAAAGTTTTATTTATAAGCACCAGCTGTCAAATAACTATTGTTTTCCTTTCCTGGCCCTTTGGCCATCAAGTCTTTTTTTAATGCTTCAAAGTGGGGATTTAGGAGGGTAAGGGGAAATGGGTGAGGTCACAACCAGGTTATTTCCCCACATAAAGCAAATGTGCCAGGCCTTTGGAGGAGTGATACAACAGCGTGTACAGATTTGTTCTCATTCTCCCGAAAGCTATGGCTCCAATAAATTAACAAAATTAACATGGGACTCGGGATCCCACTAATCTAGCTGTCAGAGCTGCTGTTACAATCAGCAAGGCCATTCATGAATCTTTCAGCACATTCACTATTCATTGCCACTGGTGCAATTTCCTTCTTCATAGCTGCTAGCACGACAAATGCCTTGGTTCAAGCTGACATGATTAAAAGAAAGTTTTAGCATTTTAAATGGCCATGAGGACTGGGATCGGCATAACACTTGTTTTGTGAGTATGTGATTGACTACCACACCTCTTCTGCACACTGCTGGCTTTGCATGTACAAGGCAGATGCCCCCAGTCCTCCTCCTTTTCCCTCACATGAAAAGAACAGGTGAACACCCCATGCCCTGCTCCTCTAACCTCCTGCTTGGGGTTTTGCTATCAACCATGCAGACTCAGCATTCAACAATGGCTTTGTCATCCATGATTGGCATTGGCACTGCCACAGAAAGCATCCAGACTGAGGATGGAAGCAAGAAAGTCTATGCAAAGTTGTGGACAGAGGCAGAGACCAGGATGGTCGTGGCCATCCGGCCCTCTGAACATGTCGAGTGACAATTGCAGCAGCAGTTCAGGAACAAGACCACGTTCAACTGGGTCTCTAGGCAGATAGTGCAGAGGGAATCTTAACACACCGATGTGTTGCACAGTGCAAGGAAAGATGACAGTTACTAAAGAAATTCAAGGAGATGATCACCCACAACAAAATGTTAGGAGTGGGGCCAAGGATCATTCTGCACTATGACCAGCTAGCACCAGTCCTCTTTGAGGGTACGTTACGGGGACATAAGTTCAGAAGTTTGTAGGTGCTCTGTTCTATGCTCACAGCTGTGCAAAGAACTGGTAATCCATCTCCACCCACCACCCAGCTGAACAAAGAACATTCTCCAGCCCCTTGTGTCCTCTGCAAGGACACTGCCTCTTCAAATCTGATATTCAAGGGACTCACAGGGCACACATGGCTCCCCATCCCCTCCTCCATAACAGGGGAGGCACCTGCCAGGTGACTTGTGCACTGTAAAGTCTCAAAGTGGTGACAGGTAACATCCACTTCCACCCAGTGAAGAACATTTGAGCAATGACAAGCAGAGCACCCAATATGGCAGTGCCCACCGCCATAGAAATGGTCCTGGAAAGCATGGAGGAGGAAGCCAGAATGAGATTGAAGCAGAGGCAAGCAATATTGTGAATTCTCAGAAGCTTTGGGAGCACGGGGGCAGCTGCTGCCCATGAGGAAGCTGTGAGGTTCAGTTCCATTATCTTGAGATGGAACGGATTGCTTGTGTGCTCAAGAGCCACCATTGCATGTGTGCAAAGAAGTGTAGGAGCAATCTCATCCTTTGGACACCTTCTACAAAAGGACTTATCCTTGGACAGGAGGTGGGCACTGCCAAGACATGACAACACCTGACAAACCATGGGAGATGTGTCAGAGGGTGATGACCAGCGGTTCATGGGCAGCTTCAGAATGTCCAGACAGACCTTTGACTTTCTTGCAAGTGAAATGGACGCCACCATGAGCCATACCATAATGTGCCAATTTGGAAGCGGCTGGCCATCACACTGTGCAAGTTGGCCTCCAACATGAACCATCAGGAACGTATTTTCAATGGGCACCTCCACAGCATGTGAAATTTTATGTGAAGTTGTTCTCCTGCTGAATAAGCTGTTCCTGGAGGACATGATTCAGGTAGGCAACCCCCAGGAGATAATGGTGTCAGGGTTCCAGCAGAAGGGTTTTCCAGACCTTCTGGAATGTATAGACAGTACACACATTGAAATTTTGGTGCCCCTGCACTGCCATGACAAGTATTACAACTGTAAGCACTGATACAGTGTGACCCTGTTTCTTTTGCTGGTCAATAACCGAATAAACTTATCTAACCATGACCATGTTTCATGGGGATATACATGGAGGTGTCCAGAAGAAGCCACGACACAGCAGTCTTCTGACTGTCCCCTCTTGCAGCAAAACAGAGGGCTTGGGCCTTCGTTTCTACACACACACACCCATCATTGTCAGTGGCACTGCAATCAATCCTGTGATCAGGGTGGATTAGCCTTTTTGCCACCCATAGGCAAAAAGGATTTTTGAAGGGGGAGAAATGCCACTGAGCTGCAGCGGCAGTAGACTGCGGTAAGGGGGGTTGAGGGGAAACTTTCCCCATTTGCCTGGGGTGTGGCAGCAGCAGCTACAGCGAGGGTGGGGATGATGGTGGGGGCAAGGAGAAAGTCCCCCCATGGTTTGTTTGTTTGTTTGTTTTAAACTGCCATTGTGTGGCAGCGGCAGTAGCTGTGGGGAGGGTGGGAGGGTGAGGAGGAGAGAGTTCCTCTTAACAAATCCTTTACCTTTTCCCTAAGGAGGGAGGGAGGGGGCACAGTAGTGGTGGTAGAGGAGCGGAGAGGGAGGGGCGAGGAGCGGAGAGTTCCCCTTTTACTGGGATGGGAGGTGGCGAGCTCCTTCCAGATGCCTTCCCTTCTCCCGGCTGACTGCATGGGCCTCACACTTCTCTGCTGATCAGCCCGTTTCCAGCCTTGTTCCACATGGAGGATTCAGAGAGCTGGGACTTGGCAGTAAGAGCAGTATTCTCAAGATACACCTGGAAGCACCTTCCACTACCCCAAAAGCAAGCAGACAAGTGCATGATGATGGAAGAGCCCACTGATTCTAAAGCAAAACAAACTTGGACACCATCCCCCTGAACAGCTGGACATCCATCAAAGCTACATCAGGAATACATCTGCAGTAGCCCTGCCTGTGGCAACCTTCTTATTGTTCAGTCAATTAAAGATATAACTAGCTTAACCCACACAGAGCATTTGCACACTAGTACTTGATTGCTCCCCTAACCCCCTGCCACAGCCCCCCCCTTCAAAGATCTCTCTACCCTCACCTGAGTCACACTCCTGCTCCTCCATCCTGTTGCTTCCATCCCTCTCACTTCTCTTGGTCATGGCTGCAGTGTTGCTGGTGCCTATTGGCCAAGCTGCAGCCTCCTATCTCCAGATACCTCCCCACCCTCACCCTCAACCTGCTCCTGCTCCTGCTCCTCCCCACAGGAGGAGCAGCAGCGGTGGCTGACCAGGCCCTTCCTCACTGCTGCTGCCACCACCATGGCTGCTCATTTCCCTCAGGCTGTTGACAGGTCCAGCCCCATCCCTTGCCTGCCTGCCACCCTACCGCCAATGGTCTCGGTAGCCCCAAACAGCAGAAGTGATTGACTGGGCCCTGCTTTGCTGCCAATAGCTGCTCGTTCCCCTCAGGCCACTGACAGGCTCAGGCCTGTCCCTCACCCTTCCTTCTTTCTCTCTTCCCTTCCCTTCTTTTTCTCTTTCTCTCTCTTCCGCTCACTCTTCCCATCTGCCTTTCTTCCCCTCCCTCCCTCCCTCCCTCCCTCTCCCTTCCTGAGTTGACAGATTTTGTTCATCTTGTTTCCTCATGTAATTCACACAACGGCAGCTTCCTTCTCCTGAAGGGGCTCTTTCCTCCCTCACAACCCCTCTCTTTGCAGACCCCTTCCCACTATCCTTTCATATATATAGATTCCTGTCCTCTACAATCAAGAACATCTTCTGACAAGTAACAATTGCATTACAACTGACCTTAACCACCACAGTCTCCTGCTCCCTATCTGCATATGGAATCCCCACTGCCCAATCAGATGCTAGGAAGTCAGGTATTCTGTGGTACTCCACCTGTGCTGAAATTTGAAAGGCAAGGGTTCTAAGGAATTTCAATGGACCAAGCCCAACCTGGCAGAGGCATATCTAGGGAAAATAGCGCCTAGGGCAAGCACTGAAATTGTGCCCCCTGTCCAAATATCTGACACCCATTTTTCAGATAACTTTACCATAATATCAGCTGAAAAATACAAGTCAAGCTCATTAATCTTTTAATATTTAAAAAAATATTTAGCAGTGGACATAGCCAGACCAAAAAATGCTGGAATACTACAAATTTCAGTATGCTGGGGCTCATGAAATACCCAAATACTATGTGGAGGTGTACTTGGGAAACTAAACAGAAGTGCCTGTCTAATTCTCTACTATGCATTGTAGCATCACTATTACATAAGTTTTAAAAATAAATGGAGAATTTGACTTTTCCCAGATACTCTGAAAATAATTAAAGGATATGCAGAGTAAACTGTGTCACTGCTTGGAATATAGTCTAGTATTTCAGAAAGACAGTTAAAATGAGAGAAAGAGAGCAAGAAACTCCCAGTGCGCCTTAATACTAAGGATTTCACACTGATTCAAACTCACCATTAATAGCCATATTATGAAGACATCACATTTAACTCACTTATCACAAGAAGCAAAGTAAGAGCAAATGAATACAATCCTAGCTGATAAGCTTCAGCTCATTATTCACAAGCCCTGATTCTCTGTACATAGTGCCAAACTGAATACAGTATGTGTACAATGACTTATATTGTATTACATTTTTTAAAAGGTTATCTGTAGCCCCTTTGGGGGGCTTCCTAAAGGCCATGGGGGGGGGTCTGAAAAGGTTCCCCCTCCCCCCACTGGCCTCTGGGGCCTTGCAGGGACCATTTGAGCATGTGCGGTGGCCTTTTTAAAAAATATTTTTTAAATGGCCGCTGCTCATGCTCAAATGGCCTCTGTGAGGCCTAGCATGGCCTAGGGCCTCACAGAGGCCATTTGAGCATGCACAGTGGCCATTTTGTTTTCAGCAGCCATTTTAAAAAAATAATTTTTAAAAATGGCGCGCCACCTTCAAGTGGTGCCCGGGGCACATGCCCTGCCTGCCCTACCCTAGATACGCCCCTGCAACCTGGTCTGAAGAAGAGGCTGGTTGATTTGTGGTGCACCTAGTGCCAAAAGTGATTGAGGCTTAGATTGGATGAGCAACCTGCAACACACCCCTTTGTGCATTGTCTGGCATGCAGGGCCTCTACTTAGAATTCCTATTGAAAATTTTGTGACAGGTTCCAATTAAATAAGAGGCACATGTGCAAGGAACCATTTCATTTACCTAACACCTGATCTAACGCACCTGCTCAGGAAGCCATTTTTCTAAAGGCATGTTGTTTTGTCTGCTTGGGCAGCAGTACATGGGGTGCCTTGCATAGCTGAACATAATCTGTATTTTTACAATGCATGTGGACAGCAATGTTCCCTCTAATTGCTTGCATCTGTATGCACAATGAGTGTTTTTCTGGGCGATGGTACCAAGGCAGTGTGTGCACTCATTCATTCAGAGTGTGGCTGTCCTGATTCAACCTCAGGATGATATGAAATTCACTGTACGCACATCAAAAAGCTAGTGAGTGCACACATATGCCCATGCCTGGGAGGAAACAGTGGTAGAAAGGTAACAGTTGACTGCTTTAGCCGCCAAAAATTGCAAGTGGGAATCTGTTTTAAAGCTCTATGGATGCAAAAGCTGAACTTTGAAGAAGCAAAATAGAAAAAGTATTGACACTTTTGAACGTTGGTGCTGACTTTTGAGGATACCACGGACAGCTAGGAAAATAAACAAATGGATCATAGAGCAACTCAGTCCAGAATTTTCACTTGAGGCACAAATGACCAGTCTCAACTATCATACCTTGGACACATTATGCAAAGATCCAGCTCCCTTGAGATGTCCATAATGCTGGGGAAAGTGGAAAGAAAAAGAAAGAAAGAGAAGAAGAGGATGGCCAGCAGCAAGGCTGATGGATTTGATTACGACAGCAATGAATGCACCACTGAGATACCTTAAAGGCTAAGCTGAAGACAGATAATCCTGGAGAGAATCTATCTATGTGGTCGCTAAGAGTTGACACCGACTTGATGGCACTTAATCAATCAATAAATCAAAAATGTATAGCCTGGCCCTCTTTTTAGGAGGTATCCAAAACTGGTGCAGTGGAACACATTCCTGCAAAGGAAAATGAACAATGAATTGGCTAGCCCTGATTTGGAATGGTGTGTGCAATATTCACTTCATTCCCTTCCTTTCCTTAAAAAACAAACCCTTTCTCCCATTGTCAATCTAAGATAGAAAGGGTGCTTGTGGAGGGGGGGAATCCTCAACAGGCAGAGGTGGTTTCACCAAGTGCAGTCTGGTGTTCCCATTAAGGTATGCTCATGTGCATGTGGCACAAGTTTTTAAAATGTCCGCATAGTTAATTTTAGAGCCTTCTCAGGAGGTGTCATGGCTCAGGCCTCAGAAGAGTCAGAGGAGGAACGGGAGGACTCAGTTGGGAATACCGGCTCAGAGGCACAGCAGCAGGATTTGGCTGGGAGAACAGACTCTGGAGCTGAGTTGGAACAGCTGGCAGATATGAGGGCTGAGGAGACTGATCAGGAGGAAGCTGTTAAGAAGTCTCAAGAGAAAGGCTCAGTGGGAGACACGCAGGCGCAAGATCTCACAGGAGAGGAAATAGAAGTGCTGAGTCAGGAAATCCCGATTGGCTGCTAGTTATCTTGAGCCCTATATTAAGTAGACTGTTCTTGGCACAGATTACTGTCAGCAACTTTGCCTTTTCGCAGACAGTGTCCTCATATTTGTACTTTCTCAATCTTCCCTGTTTCAGCCTGTCCTTGTTCTGTTCTTCCTTGCTCCTTTATTTCAGTTATTACTCTGTTATTGTAGGGGGGGTGCCTAGTTTAGTTTCAAGGGACTTTCTTTTGTTTATAATACTTTATTTTGAGAGTCATTCTTCACTTTCGTTCATGAGCTAACCTGTTTCTCTTAGCTACAGAACTTTCTTTTGACTCACACAAGTAGAGCTGAAGAGATCGTAAATCCTGTTGGGTCAGCCGTGCCAACAGATTTACGACAGGAATGCCCCATTATGAATGAATGTGCACGCATGCACTGCTCTAATACTGACGTCCAGAGCAAAACCCATTCTGCACACATATGGAAAAAGTAGAGGGAACACTTGTGTAGTTTATCTTTTACCAGTAAATGTGGGAAGAGGGGGATCCAATCCTCTCTTCCTGGGGAGGGAGAGAGGGGGCCCTAAGCCCTTTCCTCCCCAACTAAAGAAGACAGTTTGTCTTCCCCCTGAGAGATTAAAAGAGAACCACACCCCCCCCCCCACAAGGGGAATGCAGGGATCCTCACAACCAGAAGTGAAAAGCCATGTTTATTTTTCTTCTGGGAGAGCTGTCTACCAATCTTTATTTATTTATTTATATCTACGTGAACCACTTTGGGAACTTTTGTTGTAAAGTGGTATATAAATATTCATTGTCATTGTTGTCACTTTCAATCCCAATTGGTAGACCAGCTCTCCCCAGAAGAAAAAGTGCCATTTTGCGGCCTGTTTCCCCAGAGTGCAAATCACCTGAATCCATTTGGGTGATTAGGAACTGATTCGTCAATACATCCAGCTGCTTTCAATGAATCAGTTGGGGAGGGGGGGGGGTCTGTGATTCAATTTGAATTGAATTGCAGTTTTTGATTAGTGCATACCCCTCTTTTTCTCTGTGTCTCATACTACAAGTTGTAGAGTTTCATTTACATCTTCATCATGATATAAAATGTTGCCTGATTTTTTCCATCATGGTAATGAGCTTGCAACTCAGTTCCAGCTCCTTAGACATCAGGGATGAAATAAAGGGTCTTCTTCCCCTCACCCTATGCATGGGCCCAGTATACACAGAGAAACATTAATATTTTCCTATTAGAATCCCTGAAGAACTGCTGCAGTGTGTGAGAATTATTCTAGGAAAAGTCTGTCTAGATATTCTAGTTTACAGAATTACTCCTAAAATTATTTCTACTATGCTGCAAATTTATGCTTTTGTAGGGTAAGGAAAGAACCAATATAAGCTTTTATATAACCACAAGAAACAACCACTGTTATTTTAGAAGCCCACAATATGTCTATAAAATAACATTTTATTGTACAGGTGAAACTCGAAAAATTAGAATATCGTGCAAAAGTTCATTAATTTCAGTAATGCAAATTAAAAGGTGAAACTAATATATGAGATAGACGCATTACATGCAAAGCGAGATAAGTCAAGCCTTAACTTGTTATAATTGTGATGATCATGGCGTACAGCTCATGAGAACCCCAAATCCACAATCCCAGAAAATTAGAATATTACATGAAACCAATAAAACAAGGATTGTAAACAGAACAATATCGGACCTCTGAAAAGTATAAGCATGCATATGTATTCAGTACTTGGTTTGGGCCCCTTTTGCAGCAATTACTGCCTCAATGCGGCGTGGCATGGATGCTATCAGCCTGTGGCACTGCTGAGGTGTTATGGAAGACCAGGATGCTTCAATAGCGGCCTTCAGTTCTTCTGCATTGTTTGGTCTCATGTCTCTCATCCTTCTCTTGGCAATGCCCCATAGATTCTCTATGGGGTTCAGGTCAGGCGAGTTTGCTGGCCAATCAAGCACAGTAATCCCATGGTCATTGAACCAGGTTTTGGTACTTTTGGCAGTGTGGGCAGGTGCCAAGTCCTGCTGGAAAATGAAGTCAGCATCCCCATACAGCTCATCTGCGGAAGGAAGCATGAAATGCTCCAAAATCTCCTGATAGACGGCTGCGTTGACCCTGGACTTAATGAAGCACAGTGGACCAACACCAACAGATGACATGGCTCCCCAAATCAACACAGACTGTGGAAACTTCACACTGGACTTCAAGCATCTTGCATTGTGTGCCTCTCCATTCTTCCTCCAGACTCTGGGTCTTTGGTTTCCAGATGAGATGCAAAAGTTGCTCTCATCAGAAAAGAGGACTTTGGACCACTGAGCAACAGACCAGTTCTTTTTTTCTTGAGCCCAGGTAAGACGCTTCTGACGTTGTTTGTTGTTCAGGAGCAGCTTGACAAGAGGAATACGACATTTGAAGCCCATGTCCAGGATCCGTCTCTGTGTGGTGGCTCTTGATGCACTTAACTCCAACCTCAGTCCACTCCTTGTGAAAGTCCCCAACACTTTTGAATGGCCTTTTCCTGACAATCCTCTCCAGGCTGCGGTCATCCCTGCTGCTTGTGCACCTTTTTCTTCCACACTTTTCCCTTCCACATAACTTTCTATTCATGTGCTTTGATACAGCACTTTGGGAACATCCAACTTCTTTTGCAATGACCTTTTGAGGCTTTCCCTCCTTATGGAGGGTGTCAATGATGGTTTTCTGCACAACTGTCAAGTCAGCAGTCTTTCCCATGATTGTGATTCCTAATGAACCAGACTGAGAGACCATTTAAAGGCTCAGGAACCCTTTGCAAGTGTTATGGATTGATTAGCTGATTGGAGTGGGACACCTGGAGCCTAGACTGTTGAACCTTTTCACAATATTCTAATTTTCTGGGATTGTGGATTTGGGGTTCTCATGAGCTGTACGCCATGATCATCACAATTATAACAAATTAAGGCTTGACTTATCTCGCTTTGCATGTAATGCGTCTATCTCATATATCAGTTTCACCTTTTAATTTGCATTACTGAAATTAATGAACTTTTGCACGATATTCTAATTTTTCGAGTTTCACCTGTATTTGAAGAATATAACTATATATCTAATGCATGTGGGAGTTAAGGTACACTCCTCTATATTTACACTGCAGCTTTAAATTGTTTTTCATTATACAGTTTCCTAGGGTACCATGAATTACTGTTACTTTTCCATGTAATTGTCTACTGCTAATTGCAAAGGGCATAAGCACAAGTGCAGTGTGTAACCTAAGAGATATGTAGGGAATGCTTACTGAACCTTGACATATCAGTTTCGTTTGCATATCAAATGCTTTCCTTAAAAGAGTGTGAGGTCAATAGAGTTGTCATTCATTCACATTTTGGCAAGCTTATATTCATACAGTTATAATTACTTTCACATACAACTAGTGCTTTTCCATTCTCTTCCTGGATGCCTCTTAATTAAATAGGAAACTCATTATTTTCAAGTATGTAAGCCATTTTCCAACAGTAATTCACACTCCCTCAACATTCTGTCACACTGTATTATCAAGCTCTTCGTAACAGTCTCTAGTATGGCTAGGAACCTTTTCACACAGTACTCACTTTGATGTAAACCACAGCTTGCCATTTAAGGCTAGTTTCAGATATTTAATGAGCCAGAGGTGGGTTTTGCATGTTGGAGGGATGAAAGCTCCCCCTCCCACCATGCAGATAACATCACATATGACTTAGACATTTCATGTTGTTGCCTGATATGGCACTTTATATATAATATATACAGATGGATGCATGCATACAGGCCTGTAATATAGGTCCTCTTTCCATACAAACCATGCCTATTGAAATACGGGGCATTTATTCCTAATAGTTATATAACCCATTACTTTTATCTTCCCAATGAACTGTCTTGTTTTAAAACAAACTATTTTGCTGCTGCAAACTTCACATTAATTTACACATTAGTGAATTAATGTTGGAGTGATTTTGACGAGAACAGCAAGAGACAGCTAACATGTGTTAAATATTCAACACGGCTCAAACACCACAAACAGACCGTTTGTATCACCTAACATTGCCTCAAACTTTTTCCCCCTTAGTGAGCGACATTCACATGTACAGCTCTTAATCAAATTATAAATACTAACTGGCCAGGCACAGAGCATCTGCGTGATAGTTCTCCCTGTCTTCCCCCCCCACCACCACTGATCTGGCTCCTTGAGCTGCCTTCCCCCACCCCAGCCACCCCCTGAGGTGGTGAAACCTCTTTCTGATCCCCACTGGCGGATTCGGCACCCCACTTCCCCCTCTGCCTTAAGCTGCCCCATGGCAGCGGAGAGGACAGGCGATGACAGGGCACTGGTGGTGGAGATGGCGGTGAAAGCTCCTTCCGTGGGCCTGCCTGCCACCCAAATGACAGGTCGGGCCATTTATGGCCCTTTTCAGGGTTCTCTCAGAGACAATGCAGGCCCACGGAAGGAGCTTTCACAGCCCCTGCTGCCACCAGCACCGTGCCCTTTCGTCGCCGTCTCTTCCGCCATTCCCACCTCGAACAAAGGTTGTACTTGTAAGCCATGCCCAGTGGTGGGGGCGGAGCCTGCCATGTATGACCTTAGTGTGTTATATATATAGATTGTGTAATATTAATAAGATATTCAATAGATGGTATACTACTGCTGCTATTAGCCACCTAATGGTGCAGCAGGAAATGACTTGCTAGCAAGCCAGATCCCCGCTGGTATGTTTCCCAGACTATGGGAAACACTTATGTAGGGCAGCAGTAATATAGGAAGATGCTGAAAGGCATAATCTCATAATGCATGGGAGGCGGCAATGGTGAACCCCTCCTGTATTCTACCAAAGGCAACCACAGGGCTCTGTGGTAGCCAGGAGTCGACACCGACTCAATGGCACACTTTACTTTACTACTGCTATTATAACTGATATATATTTTATAGCACCTTTCAATGAAAAAGTTCTCAGAGTGGTTTTCATGATGATGATGATATGCTTCCTTTCCCCAAAAGCACTCATGGTCTAAAAAGAAACACAAGGTAGATACCAGCCACAGTCATTGAAGGAATGCTGTGCTGGGATCGAATAGGTCCAGTCACTCTTCCCCTGCTAAAAATAAGAGAATCACTACTTTGAAATGTGCCTCTTTGTCTAATTATCAGGGAACACTGTTGTTGCAGGATTGGGGAATTGCAGGAGTATCAAACTGTGTTGGGACACACTTTGCCCAATTTGTTGAAAAGCTGTTACAGTGTTCATATTAGTTAGATAACATATCAGATCTTATTTAGATCACCATTTGTTTTATCTCTGCTTTAGCCCTGAACACCATTACTCCCTGGCTTAGCTTAGCAAACAGATTCCTAAATATATGCCCCCCCCACCCCAGTTTTAATGAAGTGTCCTTTCCCTCTGGTCTTTCTTCTCAGAGCCCCATCGTGCAATCCCCAAGCCAACATCTATTTATACTTCCTGCATAGCCATCCTTCCAGAATATATCTGGGTGTTTTCCTCTCACTGGAAGGATTGATGGAAACACCAGCTGTGTCCCCATATCCTTTAGCCTTGCTTTAAAGAGCATAATTGGTGCCTTGATGGATATGCAACATGGGGTGCTACTGAATGGGCTTAATGAGTATTTGTGACTTTGTCATGTGGACACAAGGCAACAGCCCAACATCCTGAATGCCAGGTCAGGTCAGCAAATCAGATTGTGCACAGAGAATTATTTCCATGGAGCATTGGACGCAACTTCTCCCTTGTCACTATGCCAACAGTAGACCTGATTCTGCTTATTTAGCTTGATAACTGTGTAATTGGAATGAAGGATACAAAACTTTGTATCTAGGAATATTGCATTGCTGAAAGGTGAAAAATCTGTTGGATCCTTAAAAACAAACATAAAAAAAACAGTAGATGTTTGGTAATGAGAAAGGAGCAACACTGACCAAAGAAAAAAAGTTCTTGAAAGGGGGAAGGGCATTGCTATGGGAAAGAGAGTAGTTTTACACTATGTGTTCCTTTTAAAGGGCTATGCAGATGCTTTTGTGGATGTTATGATGGGTACATTGCTTTGGGTGAGGGATCCTTTTCAAATAGTTTCAAAACTGTTATTTGTGTGGGGAAGTGTGCAACTTGTGGATATTATACAATAGGTGACTGTGACAATTACTCCAGAACAAACACACATCTGTTGCAGCAACATAAGTCATGCTTCTGGAAATGAGTTTTGGTGTTTCCTCAAGAACAGTTTGAAGCACTGTGGGGTGGAAAAAAGCAAACTAGATTATCTAGCGAGTTGGACAGAATCCTGAATCCTGCATGAGAGTGGCCTCCGTGTGAATGAAGCCTGTGATTGGGCTCTGCCCACTAAGAGATGCCATGTGTGTGAACTGGCCTCTCTACATGGGAAGCATATGTTATAAGCTGTTATTTGTGTAATCACAGTGAAATAGTTCTGAGTAACTGTAATTGCACAAATTACAGTTTGTGGTCTGTGTAGACCACAAATGCTGTCTACACAGATACACTGGCTCACACAAACTGTGAGAAGCATCCAAACTAACACTGGCCTTGTGTTATAATGTTTCACACATGCAACAATTTTTACCAATGCCTTCAATTTTGCTGCCCCAGCTATGCTAGATTAACCTATTAGCAAAGGTAAAATATGCTACAGGCCGCACACTTTCAAGAGTCCCGCACTAAATGTTTGCATTGCAAGCTTTTCTCCTATTCCTATAATCTCCTCTCGTGTCTGGAGATCTGTCCTCCTCTCTGCTTTGGCAGTCCACCCTAGGCGGGAAAAGAGCCGTTGCGGTCTTAGTGCTCACCGGTTACCCAGCCCTCGCAGCTTCATTCATTCTGTCCTGCCCTCTACCAGCCTTATTGGTTCTGCTAAATTGCCATATTTGGCTTTTTTAAAGCCAAATTTTGGGTTATGGCCCATTTGACTCACGAGTATACCCCTGAGGTTCTGGCTACCCTCCCCGCTTGGAATTGGTATGTAACTCTGCAGAGCCAAGGATGCTGCTGGTCTCGCTCGAAGAAGAAACATAAAACATTTTGTATAAACCAACCCTTTGCTGCTTGTTCTGTTGTGATTTGTTCCCCTTGGTCAAGTGTTTCTCCCCCCCCCACACACACACCCATGAACTGTGTGTGTAAATGTGAGAGGTCCCACCCTGTCTGTGTGTGTGAGAAAGTGAGTTTTAAGCTGCTTCTTCTTTTAAATCATTTTCAAAGTATGTCAAAATTGTTCTAGTACAAATTTGTAAGAAAAACCCTTCCCATCCCAACAGTGCTTCTTGTGAGAAAATTAGTCAGTACAAAAATTTTAAAAGCTTTTAAAATAATGGTGCGGGTGGGGGGAGGAATGCTCTGACAAAATGGGTTTATAGCTCTCATCTGGTCTCTGGTTTCGTTCTCCTGCTATCCCACCTTATTAAAAATATTTATATGCTGCTTTTTTAGCAACAGAGTTCTCAAAATGGCTTAAATAGCAATATATGAGAAAATGGTTCTCTCTCAATATGTTTCCACTTTGAATCATTGCTGTTTTGTTTTGTATTGCTTTGTGCTTGTAACATGCTCCCCCACTAAAAGTCTATTTTTGTATACTTGCTTCAAAAAAAGACTTTGCAAATCAGATCACAAGAAACTCATTTTTAAAACTCCCTTGCACATCAACATGATTGGTTGTCTTTCAAGTCTAAGAAATTGGGGTAACTCCATATATGACATTCTGCTGTCCTATTTGAAATCGAATTGGTGGCTTTTCTTTCTGTACTGTATAGTAAATAGACATACACTATAGCTGCATATGACTTTTGCTTAAATGAAATGTAGTCAATAGAAGAGATAAAATTGGATTGCTTGCTGCTGTGATAGGTGTTAAAAAAGCTATTTGAATTTGCTTCTAAGTTACATGTTTAGGATTGGAATGCATATGGCTAAAAATCTATATATCAACACACATCCTGTTCTTCCTCCAAAGAGGTAGTGTACATTACCTTCCTCCCCACTTTTATCCTCACAACAATCCTGTGAGGCGGGTTTGGAGGCAAGAGAGAGAGTGAGAGCTAAAGTCTCACAGTGAGTTTCATGACTGAATGGGGAGTCTAAACACTCCTAGCCTTAACACTAATCACTACACCACACTGGTTCTCGCCGGTACCCCCTACAGGGATCACACAACTTGTGCTGGTGGAGTGTGGTTTTGCAGGGTTGCTCGATGTCCTGCAGCCACAGCCCCTCGCTCTCCCCCTAAACATTTTGGGCTGTGAGGTCACCCCAGAGTTCAGGCTTCTTAGGCATCACAAAGGGCTTTTCTAAAGGCCTCCCTGCCCCGTTCCCATCCCCTCTCGCCACCTGGTGCCCTTTCAACTATGTGCATATTGATTACAGGAAAAATCTGATGGCAGGAGAAAAAGGAGATTAATTTTTAGGGTGAAGTAAACTAGTGGGGAGGAGAGTGTTGGATAGAGAGCATGAAAATGTGGGGAGGCTGTGGACCCAAGCCCTGGATCTTTTAAGTACCTCACAACACCTTTGTAAAGGAGAGAAGAGGGAAGAGTGGCAGGATTGTTCATGCAAAATCTGGTATTGGCAGGTATGTTCAGAATTTCTTCTAAAAATACCCCCCCTCCCAAAAACAAACCAATCTTTCCCTGAGTGTATTTTAGTGTAAAAAGTAGTGAATTCAGCTAATTTAAGTGGCAGGGCAAGGGGTGTGTGTGTGTGTGTGTGTGTGTGTGTGTAAAAAAGGCATGAGAGAAAGAGCAGAGAGGAGGAGGAAGACAGAAGGTGGTGTGAGGTGGGTGCAAGGCTATGTGTGGCTCCCCAGAGGTGCATCAGAATCTAATCTGGCCCACCACCAGATTGAGTTTGACACCCACTGGCATAGTGCATTTCCAAGAGAGAGATAAAATCCAAGCCCCAATATTTTTCTATGGGGGGGGATCTTTTAGGGGGGGAATTATTGTTGCACCCCCTGTAATTTCCTGCTGGATCTGCCCCTGGCTTTTGGAAATTTCTTGTCACTCTCACTTTTTATGTGCATTTTGAAAAATTAGGGCCCCTTTATAACATATGCTACAGGCCCCGCACTAGCTCCATCCAGCCCTATGCCCCAATGTTGGTCCCTGAGGACATATCCTTAGGGATTTATGGAGGGGGCATCAGGGGCAGGAGATGGAAAGGAGGATCAGGAAAAACTGTTGCACAGACAAAATGTTCTAAAGCATTTACTAGTCTGGATACTGCTTAGTGTCTTCATATGGGTGTAACCTGGCTGCAACTTTTTATTGAAAATTTAGTATTTTCAAAATACAAAATGGGTGGTATAAATACAAACAAACAAATATTGCCCTATTTGAGGGCCCCAAGAATATATTACACAGAGTTCAGGAGTTTTTATTGTAGCTTCATTTTTGACTTTTTAATGCACAACACTTCACAGGATGAGAATAAAGTACATCAGTTTTATGGCCATTAAAGAGTTGTTTAATTGCTGCTGATTAATTTCATCATACTGTTTTCCTTTTTCTCCCAAACAATCCTAGTTTAACTTTAACACTCCACAGTGATGGCAGTTAAGATAACTTCGAAGACCACTGGACAGATTTCAGTGGTAATTCAGCTTTTTAATTATTATTATTATTATTATTACATTGTAATCACATTCCTTCAACTGAAGATGTCACCCTATCACAAGCCAGGCATAGAAAGCATTAAACTGTTCATTTATTGCATGCTGAACAGCACTTGTCAGGGAACAGAGGGATACAGATTCACATAGATGTTCTTTTAACACACTGACAGCACAATCCTATGCATGTTTACTCAGAAGTCAGACCCACTTTGTTCAATGGAGCTTATTCCCAGGAGAGAGTGCACAGGATTCGAGCCACAATTTAAAATGAACTAAATATAGCATTAACTATGAACTTTATGCTGTTATTCAGATAATTTATTAATAAATCCTTATTAGAAACAGCCAGTGCAAACTTCATGTTGATTGATTGATGGTTCGATTTCTATACCACCTTTCACAAGATATCCCAAACTGGTTTACAAAAATTAAAATACAATAAATCTCCATAAATATCGCACTAACACATTAAAATTAGTTTTTAAAAACAACAACCATAAAACACGCCCCCCCTCAAAAAAAACACCATAAAAGAAAGACAGAACAACAGAGAAGTAAATACCCTGCAGTCCTTAAAGGGTAAAAACTGGAACAAATAGAAAGGTCTTTCTTTTCTTTTTTTAAAAGCATCCCCAGACTTCAAGGACTGGACAGTATGAAATTAATCTTGTGGCTGGTTCCCAAGCACTCTGTAATCAAGGTGCCAATCCTGTTGTGATTGCTTGGAAAACAACAAGAGAGGCTTTCACCTTCATAGGAAAGGATCCACAGCTTATCTACACCAAAAAGGGTGAAAAACCATACACACACACACACACACAAAAGGGGGCAAAGCCACACTTTCAAGTTTTAATTTAGGAAGAGGGTGTAAAGCCTCATCTAAGTCCCTATAGATCAGGGGTTCTCAACGTGTGGGTCCCCAGATGTAACTGGACTTCAACTCCCATAATTCCCAACCAAATGCCACTGGGGCTGGGGATTATGGGAGTTGAAGTCCAATAACATCTGGGGACCCACACATTGAGAAACCCTGCTATAGATTCTTCAGAGTTGAGTAATTACAGGCCTGTCTCCAACCTTTCATGGCTGGACAAGGTGATTGAGAAGGTGGTGGCCTCCCAGCTCCAGGCGGTCTTGGAGGAAACTGATTATCTAGACCTATTTCAAACTGGCTTTTGGGTGGGCTATGGGGTGGAGACTGCCTTGGGCAGCCTGACAGATGATCTCCAATTGGGAATTGACAGAGGGAGTGTGACTCTGTTGGTCCTTTTGGATCTCTCGGTGGCTTTCAATACTATTGACGATAGTATCCTTCTGGAATGTCTGAGGGGATTGTGGTTGGGAGGTGGTGCTTTGCAGTAGATCTGCTCCTACCTCATGGGCAGATTCCAGGTGGTTACTCTTAGAGACTGTTGTTCTTCCAAATCTGAACTTTCGTATGGTGTCCCTCAGGGCTCCATATTGTCTACGATGTTGTTTAACATCTGCATGAAACCGCTGGGAGAGATCATCAGGAGATTTGGTGCAGGGTGTTATCAGTATGCTGATAACACCCAAATCTATTTCTCCATGTCAACCTCATCGGGAGAAGGCATAACCTCCCTTAATGCCTGCCTGGAGGCAGCAGTGGGCTGGATGAGGGATAACAAACTGAGGCTGAATCCAGATAAGATGGAGGTACTTATTGTGCAGAGTTGGAACTCAGGAGACTATTTTTATCTTCGGGTTCTGGATGGGGTCATGCTGCCCCGGAAGGAACAAGTACGCAGTCAGGGGGTTCTTCTGCATCTGAACCTCTCCCTGGTGTCCCAGGTTGAGGCGGTGGCCAAAGGTGATTTTTATCAGCTTCAGCTGATACGCCAGCTGCATCCATTTCTTGAGATGAATGGCCTCAAAACAGTGGTACATCTGCTGGTAACCTCTAGGCTGGATTACTGTAATGCACTCTATGTGGGGTTGTCTTTGTACATAGTCCAAAAACTGCAGTTGGTCCAGAACGCAGGAGCCAGGTTGGTCCCTGGGTCCCTGGTTGTTTAATGCTTTGTTGTAAGCTGGTGGCCATTCGTGTTCTCCATCCCCTGAAATGTATTTTCCAAGCAGGAGTGTCCATATTTTTCTTGAAACCCATTTATCTGCCTCTCCTCTGCTCCATTTGGGCCAATGGACTTGTGGAGTGTGTGTGATGTGATTTTAAGTGTGCAGGTCCGGAGACTTCTGGACATATCTGGAAAATGAGGGCAATGGGGCAGCAGGGAGGTATGCTGTCACCCCGATGGTCTTTTTAAAAAATGGATGCCGGTGGGGGGGAAGCAGCGGAAGGGGTAAGTGTACCCTCCCCCGCTCTTAAAGCTGGACACCCTCCACTGTTGTAGTGAACCAAGCCTGATTTTGTGCTTAGGAGCTAGCAGATGAAATTAGGCTGGCTTCACCAGTGTCACAAAGTGACCAGTTCTTTTATGCGGTGACCATGTATAGTCTGGGCACAAGGAAGAAAGGAGATCAAAGCAATCCTAAATGATTCAATGGGCTTTATTGAGTATAAAGGAATAACAACATCAATCTAACTGAGCAGAAAACAGAACAATCTATCAGTATTACCATAGCCAGCAACAACATTCACCCAGTGCTCCTAACTAACATACATGTGTGTATTAAATCTTCCTAGAGCCTAATATAATTCAGATATAGGCGGAAAATGGGGGGGAGGTAAGGAAGGTTAAGGACTGGCATGGGTTGGGGAGATCAGGAATTAGTAGAGGGAAGAGGGGAAGAAGGGGAAAGGATGGAGGGATCCAAGGTTTGTGGAGCAGCATATTACCAGGGTCAGAGGCTTGAGAGCGGTGGGACTTTCAGCTGAAAGAGAGAGGCTGCAGCTGGAAACAGGAGCTTGAGAGCGATGGTCAAGCAGGCAGTTTGCTCAGAGCAAGGCTGAAAGTGAGAGCACCGTGGCTGGGGAAGTCTTGACTTCTCACTACGCAGCAGAAGTCACAGACAGTTCCTGTCCATGGACAGAGTTCCTGCTTGTTGCCCCGCGGCTTAGTAGCAAACTCTTGGATGACTCTTGAGCAAGTATGCTTGTTAGGCAATATTGTTTAGGAGTATCATGGCTGGGGAGTCTTGACTTCTCACTGCGCTGCAGAAATCACAAACAGTCCCTTCTCCCTGGAAAGAGTTCCTGCCTCTATCCCCACAGCTTGGGCAGCAAACCCTTGGATTGCTCATGAGCAAGTCTTGCTTGTAGGCAAAAGATTGCTGACTGTCCAGCAAGCCTCATTCTTTATAGTTGTATCTTCCTTTGATCTCCATAGAGTCTGTTCAAAATATCCTCATCCTTCCTGGGTCCCCAAAAAGGTGACAATTTGCTGTTACCTTCTGGATCTTGTCTTTTAATTATTCAGGATATTAGCTAGGTCCAGGGAGATCTGAATCCCATCTTCTGTAAGCTGCTACTTAGGGGAGATACATTATAATTTGTCCAAAGCAAATCTCTGAGCTGCAAATGGGCATCTTCTCTTTTCCCCAGATTTGAGGCCTGGTCTCAGAAGGTGTTAAAAGGTGTTAGTAAAGTAAGAATTAAAATCTATAGTTGTTTTCTTTGTGTGAATTTACCTAGAGTGGAATTTCTGTAAACAGCAATTGAGTATCCCCTTTGGGCATAGCAAGGCAATCATTGACAAGGATTAACATAGACCTTGTAGGAGGAAGTAAGAGCTCAGCTTCTCGCTTCTTCCAGGCATTGTCTGATAGTGGGTTAGATTTTAGCATTTTGATTGCTCAGGCCTAGCCTTTGTGTTTCTTTGAGTACCCATTTCACAATACAGTGCTGGATTGCCTCTTGCTTCACAGAGCAGTTAGCAGAGGCAGTCATGAGACCTGGGTGTCAGTTCACCTTGAGTTCAGGCATTAATTCATTCCTTAATAAAATGGAATCAGACACAGGCCTGAATTCCATAAACTTCTGGGTTGGTACCTCTGGATCTAATGTTGGGGTATGGGGGGGGGTCCCCAATACTGTCGAACCGGCAGAACTGCCACTTCTTCAAAACAGTTCAGAAGCCCATGAAGGGCCTCTGTACCGGTTCCATGCACATCCCTATGTAGTGCTACTCAGTCACTGTCTCCCCCTACCCCCTGCTTAAAATTACATGTAATTGCATCGCTACTTCCATACTCATGTGGTTTTGTGTATTTTAATAGTACTACATATTCTTCTATACAGTAACTTTTATAAGAGCCCATTTTATTTCTCCCGTGCTCTGTTCATATCCAGGGAATTCTGATGCTTTCTCTATATAAATATTGATTGCTGATTGTAATACAACAATAACTGAAAATACAGCTAAGTTTCTTGTGGCAGCTATTAGAACAACAAGGTCAGAGATGTTGAAAGAGACCAGATTCTATTATGTTTTCTTTAATTATTGTATGTATTTTTATTACATACAATAAATTATTATATTGTATGTATTTTTTGAAATTCATTGTCTAATTTGATTGGATATATAATTTTAGTTTTCTGTTTTGTTTTTTGGTTTTGGGTTTGTTGTTCAATCCAAGTATGATTGATTTATAGTTAGTGGACTGAAATAAACTCCATTTGATTTGATTTTTGACTCAATGCTACATTCTCTCCACACTAGTTGGCAGTGCATAGTGGTGTAAGGAACGTGTACAAAAGTGTGTTACTGACTCTCTCCCTTTGTGTGACCAGCCCTACCCCTTTCCCGCCCGCTGTTTATGCTGTTGTATTATTACCCACAATGTTTTTGTGGAAGAGTCTGATCCTCCTAGTTTTTCTAGCTTTTTAGACTCTACTAGCTGATCCCGCACAGAGCATCTGTGCAGCAGTACACTCCCCCCACCTTCTGCCCTGCTCCCCTCCCCTCCAGCCATCTGCCCCAATCCACTCCTCCCAGGCCTTCTGCCCCAGCTTGCTCCCTCCTCGATTGCTCTCTCTTTTTCTCTCTCTCATTCGTGCTTCCCCAACACCACCGCTTTTTAGCCTGCTTGTGTTTTCCCCACTGGCCATTGCCACCTCCTCCTTTCTCCAGTCCCTACTGTTGGGTGGCCAAGTGTTCAGCTAGCTCCTTCCTGCACAATCCTCCCTCTGCACGACCCTCCCTTCTGAAGCGGCCAGCCGTTTGTCTCTGCCCAGCCAGGCTCCACCGCTTTCTCTCCCCGCAGCTTCCCCCTCCCTTCTTCCCCAATCCGTTCAGTTCTCCTCTCTCCCACTTTCCTTCCTTTCCTTTCCTCCCCAAGCGGCCACTTCCCTACGTGGCCAACCGCTGCCCAGCCAATCCAGTGCCTCCACCACCTAGCCAATCTGCTGGGTTGCCGGGACACATTCCCACAGAGGCACATCTACGAGAATTAATATAATAGATACCTTATTTACCCATACAGTACTACACCACCGCCAATGTACCTCTCCCTGTCCTTTCTATCAGATTTGTATCCAGAAATAAACATGCCTCTCTGGTTCATCCTTTTCCACCAAGTTTTTGTTATGTCCACCATGTCTATGTTTTCTTTTGCAATCAAGCAGCACTCCAGCTCACCCACCTTGCCTCAGAGGCTTCTGGCATTGGCATATAAACACCTAAACATGGTGTCCCTCTCCAGATATCAGTGTGTGCTATCTCCCTTACAGCCATACCTGTTGTCCTACTGCAGTATTTAATATAGCTCTCAAACCATTTCCCTTTAAATGCTAGGAAAAGCCATTTAAATTGGATTTGCTCAGTTAACTTCCGTTCCATTTCAAGTCAGAAAAACAAAAACCTAAAGACTACAAACTTCATGATGTAGTGCAACCTCAAGCAAAAATGCACATTGCAATAAGGTTAGGGTCTACATTAATCTGAGCAATTTTTTTTAAAAAAGTGAATGATAGAAGTAACCACAGAACATATTTTTGAACCACGCCAACACATCTTTGCAAAGGATCCCATTGCTTTTCAACTAGAAAATTAGATGAGGTAACAGAATTTTTTCTTTGTGTTTAGCCCACCTTCTCTGACTCTCTCTCTCTCTCTCTCTCAAAGTCGCTTTCATACTTAAATTATTTTCCCTCGACCATTCTAAAATGCTCAAGCAACTTTCTCTTGAATAGCGACACTAAAATCCTGCTTTGTGGAAATTTAAAATGGGAAATTATTGTAATGTCCAAAAATGAGAATCATTTTCTTGAACTGAGTGCTCTTCCAACATTACAAGCAAACAGTACTGGTTTGCAAAAACTACAGACTGTTAACTTGCGCTGATGTGCCCCTTAGGCTGTGTGTGGGAGGAAGGAGTTCCCCCTTGATCTTCTTTCTCCATTCCATAGGGTTGGAACCCCAGGGCTACTATAAAATTTGGTAAAACCAAGCATAGTGTTCTCCATAGACCAGTTCTCTATAAATCAAGGTCTGTCATTAAAACGGAGTGTTTGGGCAAAAGCTAGTGTTATGTAGTTGTAGCTGTCTTTTCCCAAGAACTATGTTTAATTGAATATAGCATCCTGTCCTGATCGTTTTTTCTCAATGGAACTTGGGAAGTGTAAGAGATTAATCAGACATGCAGATACATATCTTGATATTTTCTTACTCAGTGATTCAGAACGGAATGCTGCAGCACCTCAAGCAGTGTTTAACTAGAGAGTTAACTTTCTACCTTCTGAAGAGGTGACATTGCATAGAGTGGGGAACCCAACAAATGTATTACAGGACATTGCCAGGCAGCAGTAAAGGCTTGGGGGCTGCTACCTCAGCACTATGAATGCATATTGTATAGCTGCCCACTGGGTGTCAGTGTCCAGCATAGGTTGCTGACAAAACTCCTATACTGGATGCTACTACCCACTCTAAGATAGCAGCCCACATGCTTCCTCTGCCACCTTTCTCAGTCCCCCACCCCACCCCGTATGGTGGTGGTTTCTTCTCCAGAGCCCCAAGACTCTGGAATGCACTTATTGCTGAAATAAGAGCCTCCCCATTTCTGATAACTTTTTTAAAGTCCCTAAAGACAAAATTATTCACCCAAGCTTTTAACTAGACTTGTGGTTTTAAATTGTTTTAAGGTTTTAATTTCTTTAATTTGTTTGATGTTGATGTAAGCCACCCAGCCAGAGGTTGCTGGTTCAAATCCCCACTGGTATGTTTCCCAGACTATGGGAAACACCTATATCGGGCAGCAGCTATATAGGAAGATGCTGAAAGGCATCATCTCATACTGCATAGGTGGAGGCAATGGTAAATCCCTCCTGTATTCTACCAAAGACAACCACAGGGCTCTGTGGTCTCCAGGAGTCGACACCGACTCGACAGCACACTTTACTTTAAGCCAACCAGAGGTGGACGTTTAGGGTGGTGTACAAATATAATAAAATAACTAAGTTATGACTACATGCTGTTGTTAGTCTCATTAATTAATGGGACTTGTTAGTCATGTATTTCAGCTGTGCTTAGTCTTACCCAAGGAGCTTTAATGTGGACTACAATATTAACATTCAAAGCTTGTTTTTGTAACAACAACCACCACCATAACAACAACCGCAACCATGAAAATATTAGTGCTCTCTAGAACACACTTTTGTAGTCAAGTGCTGTTAAATCTTAGCTGTTATGCCTTGACAGAAATGCATTAGGTCAATGCATTATAGGTCAATGCATTATAAGCAGAGGTGAAGATACAGGACAGCTTAAGCAGCAGCTCTTCAATTAATTTGAAAGGTGCAGGAGAAGAAGGAAATTACACTTGGGCAGAAAATGCAAAAAGTATAGGAAAGAAATATCTCTTTAATGTTTGGATTCAAAGGAAAAACTCTGGTTTAATACCATGCTGGATCTCTCTGGAACATGCAGAGAAACCTTACTCAGCATGTTCCAACATGTTCCTCATGTTCTTACTATGAAGGAAGCATAGTCTGCCGCACGTTCTTACTATCGGCGTAGCCCCCTTACTAGAACTGGGCACAGTAGAATATTTGAGTTAATTGGCTGGGGGAGGGGAGCTAGTAAAATGGCAATGGCAGGGGAACTCGTGAAGCATTTAAGGGAAGCTCTGCAGTCTTGGTCTACAGCGTGCACAGTACACACAATACAAAGATACCCCATTGTTGGTGGGATGTTACAGGGTCTCAGTTTGGGCCTAACTGCACACACACCTGCGTGCGCGCACTCAACACCCTTACAAAGTTGGCTAGTCTGGCTTGACTTGTGTTTGAAAAAGAAAGTCCAGAAAGGGAAGTGTTTAACACAGGAGTTAAGGGTAGCTTAGGAAATCCAGGAAGGAAGCATGGTAAATGCATTGCACTATCATAGGAGTCTGTAGAAGGCTCCCTCACATACACACCCCATACCACCAATTAAGTTTTCCACATAGCCCCTTGACAACATCTTTCTGAAATTGAAACCAGGCACCATGATGTACTGTAGATTGTTTCTGGTGTGCATTTTAGACTTCCAGAAGGCTTCACACACGGCTTCTGCCCCAAATTTCCTTCAGAAGAGAGTATGTGTGTTCACACAGCAGCCAAACTTACCTCGAAGTCTCTTTGAGATTTTTGGACCCACTCCACACACAAACCGGGCTTTGTGATGTGAATTCTAGCATATTTTGATGTATGTCCAGGTTTTTAAAATGCTGATTTTAAGATACTCTTTCTGAAAATGTTGGAGCAAATGGGAGAGGCACTGATGCAGAATCATTAGCATGATAAGAGCCATGCTCTCTTCAGAAATTGAGATCTCTCTCTCCAGGAGCTCTCCCCCCACCCCGCATTAGCTAGAAGGAAAACATGGAGCGTGTCATGTGGATTTGTTTCAAAAGAAAACCGAGAGCAGAAGGGGAAGGCTGCTTCCCTCAATGCTGCGAGTGAACATCCAAGTGGCTTCGCTCAACATTTACCCCAAAGCCTGAAGCCAAGTGAAAATAACTCCCAGGTGATTTTATTTATGTATTTTTATTTATTTACATTTATATCCCACTCTTCCTCCAAGGAGCCCAGAGCGGTGTACTACATACTGAAGTTTCTCATCACAACAACCCTGTGAAGTAGGTTAGGCTGTGATAACTCCCCCTTCTGTCTCTGGGCGGTTTACAACAAAATAAAAACAAAGTAAAACGTTTGTCAAAACAAAAATGAAAAGTTTAAAACATTATAACAATTTAAATTTTTTAAACAGTATTTTAAAACAGCATTAAAACCATTAAAACAATATTAATTAAAAGCCTGGGTGAACAGAGACATCTTTAAAGACTTTTTTAAAGCTGTCAGAGATGGGGAGGCTCTTATTTCACTAGGGAGCACATTCCAAAGCCTCGGGGCAGCAGCAAAGAAGGCCCGTCCCTGAGTGGCCACCAGACGAGCCACTGGCAACTGTAGACAGATGATGAGGCGATTCTCATGATCGCCCAAAAGCGGGCTAAGGGGCAGCTCCCAGCAGCTAGCCCTCAAAAATACCCTTGCCCTAAGATGAGGTTAACAGAGTGAGTGCTTTGTTAACCACGTCTTTTTGTTCATGTGTTGCCGCGGCACATGGCAACACACGAGTAGACCCCCAATTGGGTGGCTGCAGGCAGCCTTCCGGGCTTGGGGATCTCCCCAGGATGCCCCGTGCACTTGCACAGGGCATCCTGAAACTTACTGGGGCCGCACGGCCCCCAATTCCCACAGCCCCCACTGGCTCTGTGACGGAGCCAATAGTCATGTGGGCAGCCAATCCAGCCGCCCAGGGCTGCCTTCTGATTGTCTGTGGGAGAGCGGGTTAAGCCCGTTCTCCCCACAAACCCCCTTCCAGCAAGTCTCACTGATCACTCGCCTCAATATATATGTAACTTTTCAAGTCAAATAGGTAATATATGCAGCCATAATGGTAACACATTTCATCCACATTACACATTTCTATAATCTTGCATATTTATAGCATATGTTCTTAGAAATCAGACTGCAACAAAGTTTTAGATACAATTCTTTTCAGCTTTTAGCATTTATCTGCGTATCTGTTAAGTCGACATGTCATTTGACTATCCCCTTCCTGTTCCCTTGATGTTTCACCAGACCACCACTATCCAATGGATTTGACCAAAAGGAAATAGATTGCTTATGTTCTAATCTGGCAATTGTATGCTTTTTTGGCAACCTTGGCCAATCAGTGCTTCCAATTTTCAATAGTACAGTACTTTAAATAAATATCCTGCACACCGAAAAGCTGCTCTTAAAATTGTAGGCCTGTGCCAGACACTGGGAATCTGAGGGGAGAGGTCTCAGCAAAGATCCTTGGAATCTCTCTTAGTGGTGGAACTGTAGTCATTGCTTATCAGCATACATATGTCTCAAAGGGAGTGCTATTCCAAGCCATTCTAAATTATTATGTTTAGTGGGTTTTTGACATATATCGATGCTTGCTTTCTGGCAAGACTTTGTCTTGGACTGTTTAAAATTCTTGGAGGCAAAAACTGCTATTGAATAACCATATTTAGATGGCATATTTTTGTGGAATGCTGTACATTGCTTCATAAATATTAATGTGGTAAATACAATTATCACTTTAAACTGTGACATGGTGAGCAAAGAATGTTGCAAAGGACATCATTTGTGCAATGTCAAAAATATTTTCATATTTGTGTGCTGATAACTGTGTTTATGTGCATAAGAGAGAGAGAGCGTGTGCACACATGAATGCTAGTGAGAAAGGATAACAAAATGGAATATTAGGCACAGACTGAATATATTAGATTTGGAACTCTTTTTGATCCTGAGGTTTCTAGGCAATTTTAAATTGGCCACTGGACTGCACCCCAAAACAGTCATCTCCTCTAGTCCAGGGATTCTCAACATTGGGTCCCCAGATGTTATTGGACTTCAGTTCCCGTAATCCCCAGCCCCAGTGGCCTTTGGTTGGGGATTATGGGAGTTGAAGTCCCAAAACATCTGGGGACCAAACATTGAAAATCCCTGCCCATACTAGACATGATGGTGAGAACCACATTTTTTTAATTCATGTGTCTGCCTAGTTAATGCCTAAAGTGTGGAAGGAGGCCTTATCAAAAGGAACATGTAGGTGAGAAGAGCATAATCTTCCCTCCCTGCTGAACCTTCAGACGGCAGCCCTATCGTGGAGTAGTCAGTGGAGTAGTCAGAATCCAGGGAGAAGCTGTACCTCACTAGACTCTGTCACTTCATTTATTTTAATATCTTGACTAAATAAATAACTCTCTCACTTCTGATATTCAAACTAGGGAACAAGAAGAGTGCCTGTGATTAAAGTCCATGGGGAGGAATGACAAGTCAGATGGAAGTTCAGTTCCCTCACCATGCCTTTTTCATGTTAAAAATAAGACCCCCACAACACCTTCAATGTGAGTGGGGCAAATACATGAACAACAAATGTGGCTGTCCTGTCCTGTCCTGTCATATATAGTTTGGTCCCTTCTTTTTGTGCTGAGGAAGTGATAGAGCCATGTAATTATTCCAGGGTGATTTGGTCTTGCAGATGGACCCTCAGATGGCAAAACTGGGAGAAAACCAAGGCAAATTTGGTGTTTAGACCACTTCATGTTGCATTTTTGGTAGACACATGTTAAAGACCTGCATTTTGTAGCTGATAAAACTACAACTTTTAAATTAGCTGTCTACTTCTGCTTTGCCTTGAAGAGCTGCAGTTGGCCAAGGCTCGCCACCACACATATTTTTAGAGTACGCATCTTTAAATTACGATGGGCAGCTGCTTTAAATGGTACAATTTTAACAGATACACAAAAGGGATATGTAATTTATACCCACTAAAAATGTAATATGTGGGGTGGATCTTTGTCTTCAATGGTTGAATTTCGTGTGGTTGCATCTCAATTTGACCACATGGGAAATCTTTCTTAGAAACATTTGTGTGCCCTCAATGCAGATACAGAAATACTGCACATGATGGACAGATTATGAGTAACTGACTTTGGCATACAAGGATCATAATTTTTTATTTTAGGACGATGTCCAAAAGAGGATGAGCTGAAGCTTCTTCAGAGGCTTCAGACTTTTCAACTAATAAACAAATAGGATTGCCTATAAAAGTTATTCCTCAAGTGAATTACAAGTAAAAACAAGTATAAAGCTTTACAGATCTTCTGCAGGCCAATTCTGTTGTTGAGGTATTTTTCTTTTAGTTTCTGTAATGTCAGCTTCAAAGCAAATGCACGTTGATGTTCTTTCAAGCTGAGCATGTTCTTAATAAAAAATGATTACTACTTTTCCCTTATGGTGCTTTTATATCAAAGGATTTGCATGTTTAACAGCTCCGTCATGTTGGCAGCTTTGCTGTGTGTTCAAATGTCTAAAATCTGAATCTTTTACCAAGGGGAGTAAGAAAAAGATGTAGAATATTAAAAAAATGTGGACTTCCCATTAAACACATTGAACAGGCTTGTACAATTTGTGACCCAACAAGCCAAAAACAGTCCATCGACAACTTTAAGTATTTTAAAAATTGAATAGTGGGATATATATTTTAAATAAATAAATGGTACCACACTAGGAGCTCAATAAGCCGAGTCCTGCTTCGGTTTCCTGCCAGGGACTTAAAAACTAGGTGGGCTGTCAAGTGTCTGGCCACACGGCTGTGGAGTTGTGGGGGGCAGGGCACAAGTAAGGCAGGCCTTGATAGAGATGGATCTGAAGATGTAGCAAGGCCTCTTAAGTCAAAGTAACTGCATATTTTATTATAGGCTGCAATCCCTTGTGAGAAATATGGTAAGAGTCAAAACATACTTTTCCCTTCAGAATAATAATCTGGATTCTAACCAGCTTTCCAGAGAAGAGAAAACAGTGCTGAGTGTACTTAGAAACATAGTTAGATCCCTAAGGAGAAAAGTGTAATAAAGAAGAATTCCCTAAAACAAATACCTGCTAAAATAATTAGTCTGGAGTTCATGTAGGTTCACTTTGTCCAAGCATGTCCAATAATAAGGACATGAGGCTCAGTAGAACAACTGCAAATACTACACACACTCTCCCTGATTGCTTAGTATATAGTGGTAATTTATGCTTACATATCTATAAAACATAACTACCAATCTTTGTTATTTATTTATTTTATTTAAAACATTTATACCCCGCCCCTCCAGTACATTACTGCTCGGGGCAGCTCACAATATCTATAAAACAGTAACAATATAAAATCAGACCAACCAAATTAAACAAGTTAAAAAATCTAAGCTAAAACCACAATCAAAATTAGCTTTTAAAATTCCAAATTAAAATCTTAAGGCTAAAAACTAAGAATTATAAAAACTAAAGACTAAAGAACCTACCAGATGTACATAACAGGTGAAATATTAAAAAGCCTCTTTAAAAAGATGTGTTTTTAGTTGTTTCTTAAAAACACTGAGAGAGGAAGCATGGTGAAGCTCTTCAGGGAGGGCATTCCAAAGCCAAGGGGCCACAACCAAAAAGACCTTGTCTCTAGTCCCTGCCAATTGGATCTCTGTTAGTGACTGGGCCATGAGCAGGACCTGAGATGATGAGCAGAGGGCCCTGGCAGGTTCATATGGGTGAATGCGGTCCAACAGATACCCCGGCCCCAAGCCTTGTAGGGCTTTAAAGGTCAATACCAGCACCTTGAATCTAGCCCGGAAGCAGTTATAAATGTATGGTAACATATTGCAAAGTCCAATGGTTTCATAGTTGGACAGATAAGAATGATTTCTTTTTCTGCAACTAGCAGTCAAAGTAATGTGGAAGCAGTGGTGGAAAGTGATTGACATAGGTCATTATTTTCATTTTAAATAGAAGTTATCACAATAAGTCCTTCGTGGAAAATTTTATTGGTGATTCTATATATGATTCTATTATTGTTTTGTTTTGTTTTTCTGTACTGAAACCACTGTGAAGGTATATGCATTTAGCCATTTTTCCTTGTTAGAGAAACTAGAGAAAGAAAAGCCCCATCCTAATGTGGTTTCAATAGAATGGAAGCTTGGTCCCCTCCCACTTCTGTTTGCACAGATGCAAAGTGCTGGTGGGGTTAAGGCCCATTCTGCCATGTCCCCCGCAGGAGAGGAATTCTACCATTGCCTGCTTTATCCCACAGTGAGAGAAGTTAGACAGACAGATGGGGAACAGGATCATTCCACAGTTGCTTGCAGGATCTTATATATATTACAGGATCATATTCATATTATATATAAACATATACCTACTCTGTGTGTGTGCACATACACACACTGATTTGGGTTCATTCCATCTCTGAGTTCTATCCATTCAGGTGGAGGCACAGATGTGATAGCCAAAAATTATTTGTGTGCATTTGTGCTAATTACATTGTGCTGTTCATGTTTTAGGATGTTAACTGCCTAGAGACATGAGTTGTAGGGAGTCTGGAAATACATTTTTAAAAATTACATCTATTATTCATATAATTCTTATGCCTCAAGAGACTCCTGTTTTATCCCAGCTCGGTGGAAAAATCGAAGGTGTGGGTCCTATTTTGTCTGATCCTGTGAAAAAGAAAGGCACAGGGAAACTCTGAGTATTATAATTCAGGAGACCTTGAAAAAGAAGAAGGAAAAAGAAACTGAAACATTGATTTGAAAAAGAAGAAAAAGAAGGAAAAAGACACTGAAACATTAATTTTAAACATCATGATTCATTAAACAGACTTACATCTGGTTCAGCAGAAGAGTTTTTGTAGCTACAGCATGGTCCAGAGCCAGGATAGTATAATATTTTGCATAAGCTACCATTATTTTTACTTCACAGATTTAACATTGTTTCTGAAAATTATATATCATTAGCATAGAACAGAGACGTCAAAACAGCAGCTATGAGATGTTTCCTTTATTTTTCCCTTCAGGAAGCATGATATTGTTTGAACACGGTATTTTAGTCTTTTGGATATATTCCCATACCTGTTTTAACAGAAAGAAGATGGCAATACCAGCACACTTGTACTTGCTTGCTTTGCTTTTATTTCACGTGTCCCTGAATTATAAACATTTCCCACTCTGTAGATAATTAACCCATCATGATGGAAATGACCAAAAAAGAAAAAGAAAAAAGGATTGGCTGGTTTAATCTTCCACACAAAGGGATGTAGGTGAGTGCCAAGGGTTGTTAGGATCCACTGGATATATTCTTCTCCATGATTCTATAACTTCATTCTTAATCCTTTTTTTGGGGGGGGGGCGGTGCTGAATATAACATACCAAGATTCCAAAAAGTTTGGAACTTTTGCTTTTTCCCCCAGGAACATTAGATTTCAGCCAGTGTGGTTTTAAAGGTCCTAGAATTATAAATGTCTATATATGCCATAGATATTCTCACTTTGAATTAGAAGGAATACATATAGTTTGGCTCATTTGCAGCCCAATCCTAACCATGTTTACTCAGCTATATTGAATTCAATGGAATTTGTTTCCCAGTATCTATGCTACGAACCACAGCTTAAGGACAACAACCCTAAACTCACTTAGTAGGGGCAAATTCTAAATTCAGCCCAGTGGGACTTTCTCCTCAAGTAAAAATGCTTAGAATACTATATATCTATTCTCTGTTTAAAAAAAAAAAAGACATTCTCTAAACTAGCACTCCAAATAATTCATATGACTGATTCTCACTTAACTACCCAAAAGATGGGGTCTGTTGGAACTACTTAGAGCCCTCTAAATACTTAGAGGAAATAGTCAGAGGCTTGTTCCACTCAGAGACTGTCATGTTTGAAAGCTACTCTCCACAAGGATATCCCAGATTGTCCAGGGTTTTCATGAAGGCAGTAGCCGATAATACTGGCATGAGAGTCTTTGTTTGCTCAGGATAATACATATAGAAATGGCTTTGAAATGTTACACCTCCACTTGCAGAAATGTTTTCAGTGGCTTTCCATGATATGAGAATTGGCCATAAAACTCAGTTGGTTGGCAGCAATCTTTATCAGTCATCATTTTTAGATTGTGAGCCCTTCGGGGACAGGGATCCATCTTATCTTATTCATTTATTATTTCTCCGTGTAAACCACCCTGAGCCATTTTTGGAAGGGCGGTATAGAAATCAAATAAATTAACCCCTGCTAACTTGGCAAAGAGGCACCTTTTAACATGGTGATTCTCTTTTATTTATCAGTGGGAGAGTAACCCCGCCCTATCCACCCCCAGCACAGTACCTTCAGTGACTGTTGCTGGTGTCTATCTTATGTTTCTTTTTAGATTGTGAGCCCTTTGGGGACAGGGGTCCATCTTATTTATTTATTATTTCTCTGTGTAAACCGCCCTGAGCCATTTTTGGAAGGGCGGTATAGAAATTGAATAGATAGATAGATAGATAGATAGACAGATAAAAATAACATAAGAACAGCCCTGCTGGATCAGGCCCAAGGCCTATCTAGTTTAGCATCCTGTCTCACACAGTGGCACACCAGATGCCTCTGGGAAGCCCACAGTCAAGAGGTGAGGCTCTTCTCTCCTGCCTCTCTCCTGCTGTTGCTCCCCTGCAACTGCTACGGTATTGAGAGGCCTTTTGCCTCTGAGGCTGGAGGTGGCCTAAAGCCACCAGAATAGTAGCCAATGATAGACCAGTCCTCCATGAATTTGTCTAAGCTAGCTAGCTGGATGCAGACAGATGCTGTCTGCATCTGTGCACACATGGTGCAGAGAGAGGCAAACATGTCTGTTAGGGAGAAGAAGAAGGGAGGGAGGCAGGAAGGAAGTCCCTGAGAGTAGCAATCTACATATGAAAGGCAGTAGTAGTGTCAGAGCAGTAGAGAGGAGAAATGACCAATGTCTTGCCCCTCTAGCCCTCTGACTCACTAGTTTGTCCCCCTCTGTCCCTGAGGCATGAGGCAGCGCAGAGTCCTTCACTTTCAACACACCTCAAGTCCACGTGCCTTTAATGACTTGGTGGAATGCTGCGACCCAGCATTGTGACATTCAGCGTGTACCTTGCAGCAGTCCCCCCCCTCCCCATTCAGTCTAACCTCAGGTGGTGGTGGCCACTTTTGCTGCTCCTAATTGTCATTGGGGCTATTCCCACAATCAGCCAAAATCGGGCTAGGGGAACTACTAGGGGAGCCCACTAGCCCAATTTTGGCTGATTGTGGGAGCCACCGGGCTCGCAAGCGTGCCCGGTGGCTCCCAGGCGGTTAACCTGCCTAAATACCCCTCCCCTAAAGCTGGGTTTGCGGAGCAAGCACTCCGCAAACCAGGGTTTTTTTAATCACAAGTAGCCATGGCGTGGCTCCGCACCACGGCTACTCACGAGGAGACCCCCAGAGGGGAGGCGAAAAGCCACCTCCTGGCTCCAGGGGTCTCACCAGCATGCCCTGCTTGCTCACGCAGGGCATGCTGGAGCTTCTGGGGGCCAATTGGCCCCCGCTCCCCCAGTCCCTGCCGGCTCCGTCACGGAGCCGGAAATCTTGTGGGCGGCCAATCCGGCCACCCAGGGCTCCCTCTCTGATCGTGACCAGGGAGAGCGCTCAGCTCACCAAACCGAGTCTCACTGATTGTGAGACCTGGCTCATTGTCTTCCTCCTTCTACTCATTTATCCGCCCTACTCCCTGCTATTTGAAAAGGCAGGGGGTGGAACGTGAAGCAGAAGAAGTGTGTGGAGGTTCTCCCTGCTCAAGCTCCTGCCCCTTGCTTTTTCCAGTGGGAGGGCAGATCTGTTGGTGGAGGACAGTGGACAACAGACTGGGCACCACAGTTCCTGCCAGTGAATAGGGGCAGCCACCTGCCCAGCCACCAACAACACAGTGAGCAAGGCAAGCACCGGAAGTGGCAGGTTGGCTGAAGTGGCCAGTGTGCCTCTGTGGGGTTTTGGTGTGGTATATTACTCTATGTTTTAAGGCAAATCAACCTTGTAGGAATTTCTTAGGCCTTCTTGAAGTTTTCCGCACCCTGCCACCAGGAAAAATAAACTATAAAGCCTGCTTATACTTTAGACTCCTTTCAGTCTCTCACTGTATTGGTGAACATAGCTTTGCATAGTGTGATTAGTGAAGTGACAGAACTCACCCAGACCAGAGGTTCGAACCAAACCAGGATACAATTTATTTCTAACAGATGTTTCTGAGGTTTTGTTTATCTCTACAAGGTTATTTATTTATTTATGTAGCATAATGTAGCACTGCCCAAAACTCAGGTTCTCTGGGTGGTTTACAAAACAATAAAAACAACCAATGAAAAAGATTAACATATTTCAACAATTAAAATTTTAAAAGTTAAAACTTTTAAAACACAATCAAAACACAATTAAAACATATCTACTTAAAATTAAAAGTTATTTTACTTTGTTGCAAGGTACTCTTTAAGCTTTCATTGAAAGCCCAAACCAGGTACTTTCACAGAAACCCAGCTCTTATTTCAGGCTGTCTTATTCTTTGTGTCAAAGAACATCTCCTCTTTGGGATTGTCCTTAACCAGACCAAAATGCCCAACTAACTCTCAACTGACTTTTCTTTTGCACTCCAACTACTACCAATGGATTATTTTCACTGACAGTTCAGCAAGTTTCCAAACACATTTGCATAAAAGTACAGACCATTAGCCCTTCCAATGCCATTTCATCACAGCCTTCTCTGACAATCTGTGACCTGGTAGTTGGCACACCACATCTCATTAGTGGGGCAGCAGTGTTCAGTTCAGTTCAGTTTATTATTACTATCGTAGACCATTGCCAGCCAGCAATGCTACTGTCTTCTCTTTTGCCCTTGCCTTTTCTTTAAGGACAAAATCAACACAAATTAGTCCATACAATAAGCACACCCTGCAATGCAACAAACTATTCACAACCTAATCCATAAATTATGATGTTGCATATGTCTTCTCTTCCAGCTTTATATCTTTCTCCTTTAGGTTGAGGGTGGCAGAGGGTGCAGCAAGTATTTAGAAACGATATATTTTTAAAAATACAAAATGTGGTATATTTGCAACATCTGAAGCCTTGGGCATGGCCTTTTCTCATCATTGTTTCTCAGAGCCTTCATAAACCACTCCTACTACCAGGAAGTGCTAGGAGTTGCAGAATGCCTAACTGCTTGAAAGAGAAAATGCCCTGCCCACCCCCAGCAGGACAAAAGACATTGATGTGACTTGATTGTGCTTGCTAGTAGCACATTTCTGGGAGGGGAATGTGCTACACATTATTTCCTATGAAGCTGAGCTTCCAAAGTTGAGCACGGCTGCTCAACCGGTCCTCCTGCAGATGTTAGCCTACAACTCCCATAATCCCTGGCTATTGGCCACTGTGGATGGCGGTTGTAGGTGTTGTTGTCCGGAAACAACTGGGGGGCAAAGTTGAGTAGGCCTGCTCTAAAGATTTAAATCTTTAGAGAATCCTGGGAAGTGGACACTAGGAGGTGTTCACAGGCAAGATGCCTCTAAATACTAGCTGCAGGGAAGTAACAGCAGGAAAGAGGGCATTCCCTCCGTTCTTGCCTCTGGGCTCCCCAAAGGCATCTCGTTGGCCACTGTGCAAAACAGGATGCTGGACTAGATGGGACTTGGGCCTGATCCAGCAGGGCTGTTCTCATGATATGTTCTTATCATTGCCCCCCAGGGTTTTTTAATCCCTCTTTTTTGTCTGTCTCTCTTTTTAGAAAAGTCTTGTGTGCATTGTGCATTAGTTGTAGTTTATTCTGTCTCCTTGGATGCCTGTCGAGAAGGATGAACATGTTAAGTAAATAAATACATATTTTAATAAAATTATATTTTCTGCCATCGTTTTGCTTGATATGTAAGGATGTTACACAGTGAATACCACAGGAGTGTGAATTATCAGTTTTTGGCTTTACATCAGCACTGAAAGCTGACCTGGATATTTTTGATAGTGAAGTAGTTGGGTTTTATCCATTGCTTTCAACTTTGCCACCATTGATGGGTTATTACAGTCACTATTGGTTGCAATATTATTACAGTCACTATTGGATTTTGGATTTTGAATGTAACCTGTCCTGTATTGATTTTTACTAGGCTCTAGTATCATACTGCAAATAATCTCAGGGACAGAAAAAAGATTTGAAACCTGGACTGATTTCTACTGCCCAAATGTCTAATTTGACTTGTCACTGGTGTGGTAATAGACTGAAAATGTACTATGCTGGTTACTTTTTGTGTCCAATAGAGGGAGCTACAAGATCCAAAGATCACACGCTGTAATTGCCCAAGACAAAAAAATTCATGTGTGTGTGTGTGAGTGAGTGAGAGAGAGAGAGAGAGAGTATATCATTTTGTTCTACTAATATTATAAGATGGAAATCTGGGTACAAAATGGCTGGTAAATGGCTGGTAAAAGCAGGGCTCCATAGCTTCATTTGGGATACTACAACTGCCAGATCAACTCTTGCATGAAACTTTTCAGGGGTATTCCTCAGGTTCAAACTTCAAAAGGCAAATCTTTTGCCTTTTCATTATCATTTCAGAGGGGGTCCTACCTCTTCTGATAGAATCTTAACCCTTCTGACAGGTTCTCCTTTTGTGTTTGTGCTCTACATAGTTCAGTTGGACACACATCTCTTTCTTTCTAGTAAGGACATGTCCATCCTAACTTATTATGTCTGTACACATGCATGCATATATATATCTGCCCACTTATGACACAATAAATGTTGGCCTTTAAAGTACCAGAGGACACGCTTGTTTTTGTGACAACAGACTAACATAGCAGCTTCTTTGGAATTTAACATCTGTAAAGCAATTGATTGTGCGAAAGAGCTGAAACATGCTAACTTTTGAGAATAGTGGTTATACATATACTGTTGGACCTTTTGCTTTAGTGAAAGAAGGGAATTGTTTTAGGGAATGTTTTTTATTTGTTAATTAAATTAAACAACAGTATGGTGTTTATCATACAAAAGTTACATTGTTACAAAAAGCACACATGCAAAAGGTGCGTGCAACCCCACACCCTCCATCCCTGCTTTGTTATACTGTACAAAACATTGAAGGCCCTAGTAGCCAAAGGGATAAATAGCAATGGAATAATTTGTAGATGAAATTTTGCTAGAAAAATCTCTTATAAAATAAGAAACTCAACAACTTCTACATTATTAGCGGGATGGTACCCTCCATCCACTTCCATGAACAGCCCCTACCTTGCTAAGAACACCATGGGAGGTATGCAATAGACTGGAAAAAAGGAGATCTTTTAAAATTTGTGCAGCTTTCATGTCTTTCATTTTTCCAAATTCATTTTTACCTTCTTCTCCCATTCCAGACAGTTCTTTCTCTATACCTGAAGGTCCAGAGCAAATTTCACAGCTAGAACTTTGATTTCTTTTGGATTTTGAGGAGATTCTATATTTTCCCATTTGAGTGTTATAACCACTCTTTCCAACAATTCATTGTGGAATCATAGGCATTTGCTCATCTTAATGTTTCTCACCACACCCAAGATGTTTTCATAGGTTCTCATGCGCCTGACAACTTCTGCCTCCTTCCCCACTCCATCTGTGAGGAAGGGGTAGATGCCATCAGTACAAGCCACTAATGAAACTCTTCCCCATGTCAGTTCCTCTGCTCCTTCCTCCTCCTCTTGTTCCTCATCAGTCATTGCATGTCTATTCCTCTTTACTGCCATTATCCCCTTTAGGACCCTACTACCATTTATTTTTCATAAATACAGGTTTAGGGCTAGGATGTAAAGAAGGGGGCACCCGTTTCTGAGACCAGACAAGATGGGCACTGGGTCTCCCCTGTGACCATTTACCTGGATGACCACTTTCACCCTCTTGTACAGTACTTGCAAAGATCTGATAAATTCCTTGGGCATTCCTTACCACTTCAAGGCTTCCCATAAGTAACTATGGTTGACTTGGTTGAAAGCTTTGCTTTGATCCACTTGCACCACTCTGCCTTTTCATTTCTTTCTTTGTATCTTCCCAAAGACCCAGGGGCATAGCAAGGTTGGAGGGGGCCCAGAGACAAGATTTTAAAATGGGCCCCTCGCTGATATACACACACAAACACACTTCACAATCTAATTTTTTTTTTACTCTCTGCTCCTGCCGATCTCTAAGAGACTCAACATAATTCATAGGGGGTGCAACATGGGCGGGTGGGGAGTCATGTGATGTGCCTCTGGGGGGGCCCTCAAGGCAGTGGGGCCCCAAGACGACTGCCTCCCCTTGCCTAATGGTAGTTATGCCCCTGCAAAGACCTCTCTCACCAACATCACAGACTCTTTCCATTTTTATGCCGGGCACTGCACTCGTCTGGCAGGGAGCGACCAATTTTTCCACCAGCTTAACTAACCAGTTGTTTAGACCTTTTGCCTGTAATCAATGCTAGTTAAAGTGATAGGCCTCCAGTTGGACAGTAGGGTGGGATCACCCTCATTATTATTATTTTTTTAAGTGCTGGTATAGAACTAATGTTCCATGTCTTTTTTCATGTAGTCCTTGGTTATACACTTTTGCCAAATGGTGGATGACTTGGTCTTTGTGCTTCTTATAGAACAAAAAAAACCCAATTGATCCAGATCGGGGACCAAGTTCAGTTTTGCTTTGTTCAGTGCCATCAGATTTCCTCTTTGTTTTTCAGTGCCACAAAATTTCCTATTGATTGATTGATTGATTGATTTGATTTGTATACTGCCCTTCCAAAATGGCTCAGGGCGGTTTACAATTAAAACACACCACTAAAACAGTAAAGAGCTAAAACAAATTAAAAAACAATATAACAATTAACAATTCAAAAACATTTTAAAACAACAATTAAACAATTACAGCGATTAAAAACCCCAAAATCGGGTTTCGAATTTTAAAATAAACCAGAAATGAAAAACCCCACAATTTAGGGAGTTGAGAAAGCTGGGGTGAAAAGATGGGTTTTCAGGTGTTTTTTGAAAATTGCTAGAGATGGGGAGGATCGCATCCCAGCAGAGAGCGCATTCCACAATCTCGGGGCAGCGACCGAGAAGGTCCGTCTCTGTATCGCCACCAAACGAGTTGGCGGTAACTGGATTCAGACCTCCTCAGATGACCTCAATGGGCGGTGGGGCTCATAACGAAGAAGACGCTCTCTTAGGTACCCAGGGCCTAAGCCTTTTAGGACTTTGTAAGTTATAACTAGCACTTTGTATTTTGTCTGGAAACCTACTGGCAGCCAGTGTAACTCCATCAGTAAAGGAGTAACATGCTCTCTCCGAGATGACCCAGAGACCAACCTGGCTGCTGCGTTCTGAACCAACTGAAGTTTCTGGACTACGTACAAAGGCAGCCCCATGTAGAGCGCATTACAAAAGTCAAGTCTGGAGGTTACCAGCAGATGTACCACAGTTTTGAGGTCATTGATCTCGAGAAACGGGCTCAGCTGGTGTATCATCCAGAGCTGATAGAAAGCACCCCTGGCCACCGCCTCAACCTGAGAAACCAGGGAGAGGTGTGAATCCAGAAGTACTCCCAGCAGGGGCGTAACTAATGGTAGGGCAGGCAGGGCACGTGCCCTGGGCACCACTTCAGTAGGGGGCGCCAAAAAGTGCCATGACCCCCCCCCACCGATCCCCTCCCTTACCGGAAAAAAAATTTTTTTAAATAAAAATTTATTTAATGGCAGCGTGTGTCCTTCGAGGTGAGGGGATGGCTGTGGGCAGCAGGGGAGCAAGCGGAGTCCGGACTCGAGTCGTCCCCATAGCGGCGGCCGCCACCAGAGCAATGCCGAGGCCTGCCGTGTGGCCCGGCATCGCTAACCAACTGCGATGGGGCAGGAGCGGGGGTGAGCAAGCGGCAAGCAAGGTCCTTGACTTGCTACACCACGGTGGCTGAGCTCAACAGTGCTGATCTCCTCGGAGAGCCTGGAGCTGACGCAGTTGTCGCTCTTCAACGGCGGCGGTGGCGCAGAGGACAAGCTGAGCCGCTCCAACGAGAAGGAGCAGCTGCAGGGCCTGAACGACCGCTTCACCGGCTACATTGAGAAGGTGCACTCGCTGGAGCAGCAGAACAAGGAGCTGGAGGGCAAGATCACGGCGCTGCCGTTCAGGCCGGCGTCGCTTCTGAACTGCAAGGCGTACCTGCGCAGTTTCAAGCTTTGGCACGCAGGTGCGCCTTGCAGTTCAGAAGCGACACCGGGCCAAACGGCAGCGCCGCGATCTCGCCCTCCAGCTCCTTGTTCTGCTGCTCCAGCGAGTGCACCTTCCCAATGTAGCCGGCAAAGTTCAGGCCCTGCAGCTGCTCCTTCTCGTTGGAGCGGCTCAGCTTGTCCCCCGTGCCGCCGCCGCCGTTGAAGAGCGACAACTGGCTCAGCTCCAGGCTCTCCGAGGAGCTCAGCACCGTCGAGCTCAGCTGCCACGGTGTAGCAAGTTAAGGACCTTGCTTGCCGCTTGCTCACCCCCGCTCTTGCCCTATCTCAGTTGGTTAATGAAGCCAGGCCACACGGCAGGCCTTGGTGTTGCTCTGGTGGCGGCCGGCGCTATGGGGACAACTCGAGTCCGGACTCCGCTTGCTCCCCCGCCGCCCACAGCCATCCCCTTGCCTCGAAGGACACACGGCAGCAAGCAGCTGCCTCCTGCAGGGCCAGGCTCTCTCTTGCTAGGAGAGAGACTAAAAGAAAATTTTGGTATTTATTATTTATTTTTATCCATCCAAAGGCTCTGGGCGCTTGGGCGGGGGGCGGAGGGGGGCACAATTTCAGTGTTTGTCCTGGGCGCCGTTTTCCCTAGTTACGCCTCTGACTCCCAGACTGCGAAACTGTTCCTTTGGGGAAGTGTGAGCCCATCTAGAATTAGCAGATCAAAATTGTCTCTAGAGTTCTGACCCCACACAATAAGTACCTCCGTCTTATCTGGATTCAGCTTCAGTTTATTCTCCCTCATCCAGCCCATTACTGCTTCCAGACAGGCATTTAGGGAGAATATGCCAACTCCTGAAGAAGTTGACATGGAGAAGTAGATCTGGGTGTCATCAGCATACTGGTAACACCCAGCTCCAAATCCCCTGATGATCTCTCCCAGTAGTTTCATGTAGATGTTAAAAAGCATTGGAGAAAGTACGGAGCCTTGAAGGACACCATACTTAAGCTCAGATTTTGAAGAGCAACAGTCTCCAATCGACACCATCTGGAATCTATCCAAGAGGTAGGAGCGGAACCACTGTAAAACAGTGCCTCCCACCCCCAACACCCTCAGATATTCCAAAAGGATACTATGGTCGATAGTATAGATCCAAAAGGGCCAACAGAGTCACACTTCCTCTGTCAATTCCCAATTGGAAATCATCCATCAGGCCAACCAAGGCAGTCTCCACCCCATAGCCTGCCCGAAAACCAGTTTGAAATGGGTCTAGATAATCAGTTTCCTCCAAGACCACCTGGAGCTGAGAGGCCACCAACCTCTCAATTACCTTGCCCAGCCATGGGAGGTTGGAAACAGGCCTATAATTGCTCAACTTCGAGGGATCTAATGCAGGCTTCTTTAGAAGAGGTCTAATGATTGCCTCCTTAAGACATGGAGGCATCCTGCCCTCCCTCAGAGAAGCATTTATGATATCCACCAGGCTGTTTACAACAACTTCCCTGCTAGATCGAACAAGCCATGTTGGGCAAGGGTCATGAGAACAAGCAGTAGGTCTCACCGATCCAAGCAGCTTGTCCACATCCTCAGGAGTCACAAACTGAAACCGATCCAGTCGAATCACATAAGAGGAGTCATTTGGCACCTCCAGCTCAAACATCGAATTAATTGTGGAGTCTATCTAGGTCAGCCTGAATCCGAGAGATCTTATTTGTGAAAAACTCTTTAAACATATCACAGCAGGTAACTGATGACTCCAAATTCTGGTTTAAGGGAGGGGGGCGGATACTAGTCCCCTCACAACCCTGAACAACTACGCTGGACATGAATTCACAGAGGCAATATGGGCAGAAAAGAACCGCCTCTTTGCCGCACGTATTGCCTGAGCATAGATCCTTAGATGTGCTCTATGTCACAATCTGTCAGATTCAAGTCGAATCTTCCTCCACTTGCACTCATGTTGCCTACCTTGCCGCTTCAGCCCCCATAGATCTTCTGTATACCAAGGAGCCAATTTTGAAGCGGGTCAGAGGGGACGCTTGGGAGCAATCGTGTCTATTGCCCTGGTGAGCAATTTGTTCCAATTCTCAACCAGGGCATCAACAGGATCACCAGCAAAGCCAACATTAAATCCCTCCAAGGCTTCTTGGAATCTTAATGGATCCAATAACCTCTTTGGACAGACCATTCTAATGGGCCCCTCGCCCCTGCGGAGGTGGGAAGTGGTTGTAAGTCCAACCTTAACCAGATGGTGGTCCGTCCATGACAATGGGGAAATCACAGGAGTCCCCACCCACGGAACACCACCCTGATCAGAGTAAAATACCAAATCAAGTGTGTGACCTGAAATATGCGTCGGTCCGGAGACCATTTGGGATAGGCCCATAGTTGTCATGGCCGCTATGAACTCCTGAGCTGCCCCGGACAGATTTGTCCCAAAATGAACATTGAAGTCCCCCAGCACCAAGAGTCTGGGAGACTCCAACGCGAGTTCCACAACCAAGTCCATGAGCTCAGTAAGGGATTCCGCTGGGCAGTGGGGTGATCGGTACACCAACAGAAGTCCCAATCTATCCCTGGTCCCCAAACTCAAGTACACACATTCAGTATGGTCCGATACCCTGACAGGGACCCTGGTAAGGGAGATGTTATCCTTATAGACCACGGCCACCCCACCTTCCTGCCCATGTCCCCTCACCTGCTCCTCTACAGAATATCCTGGAGGGAGAAGCTGGGACCAAACTGGACCACTAGCCTCCCCCAACCAAGTCTTGGTAATACATACTCTTGGTTGGAAACTGGTGCAGCCAAAGTTGATTTCTCTGCATCTGTTAAGACCATTCATTGTCTGCTGTCTCCGGTGTCCACTTTCACACACAAAAAAAGACTGTAACTCTTTTCTTTCTATCCCCTTCCCCTTGTATAGACCTTCAGATGGTGTTTATGATCTGGAGCATCTCGTCTAGCAACTATTTAACTTCCTCTTCAGAACTTATGGATGGAGAGCTGATCTTGTGGTAGCAAGCATGAATTGCCCCCTTTGCTCAACAGAGTCTGCCCTGGTTTGCATTTGAAATGGGAGACTACATGTGCGAGCATTCTAAGATATTCCCCATAAGTGGATGGGGCTGCTCTGGGAAGCATACCTGCATGCTTACATGCAGAAGGTTCTAAGTTCCCTCCCTGGCATTTCCAAGTTAGGGACTCCTGTCCATAATCTTGGATAAGATGCTGCCAGTCTGTGTACTGTAGACAATACTGAGCTAGATGGACATGGACTGATTTGCTAGGGCAGCTTCCTATGTTCCTAACTGTGCCTCAACCCTACAGAGTTCATCACTCCAAGCATCACTGTCCTCATCTTATTTCTGTCACTTGTGATCTCCTACGACATGACCCTTCAAGCAGCATTTCTCCTTGTGCAGTCTAGCTTCTTTTTTCTTGTGATGGAATTGCTGACCTCTTTCTTGTTGACTGTCACTTTGACGTTTATTTTATGGTGGAACTGTAGGAATCTATATAATGCTTGATGAAATTGCTGTATTTCTTTGCTCTCCATTGAAGTAGAGTTTGAAGCACAAGTCCTTCTGATGCTATGTTTAACTTCCTCCCACCATTCACCCACTTCTGTAATTTATTATCTATAAATGAGAGAGAAAGCCAATGGATTGTTCTATGGCATCCTGAAGAATCTGCGGACCCAGAACAAATGGAAACAAACTCCACAGTGGTTTGCCTCTCAGCATGACTTCTTTCATGGTCAAATGCTGAATCAGCATCCTGTGGTCCGACCACAATGTTAACTGGATCCAGCAACAATCCAACTTGTGGTCATCAGGACCCCAAACCTGGTCGATCGAAATGACTACATTCAGGTGGTAATAGGTGTATCTCGCCTCTTTGATCTGCTGGAACGTATCCATATATGACTTCCTCTTAGTAAGTGGAGCATACTCAACCCCATTCACAACCATGGATGCTTTCTCCTCAAAATGTATACTCCTCAAAAGAGTGTTTAGGGCCTTTCCCTCTTTATTTAAAGATGCTCTTTTCTGCTATCTGTCTTACTAAATCTGTCTTGAGGTAGGGCACTGTTGTTGAGATCACTCACAATAATTAGCATACTTCCCCACCCACACCCACCACCCACATAATCCTTGAGCATTTTTTCCACAGTTCCTCAGAATTGCCTTCAGGGTGTACAGTCCACATAACCTGTACTGGAGATATTGGTCTTGTCCATTGTTAGAGCAATCTTTCAGTTTGAAATCCACTATTAGCAGGTGCCCTGGCTCTGCCTTTATAGACATTGTTATTTTCAAATCTATTTTTTTTCTCTAAAAAAATCAGCCCAACACCTCCTGCTCATCTTTTGTTATTTATTTGTTTATTACATTTTATATCCCGCTCTTCCTCCAAGGATCCCAGAGTGGTGTACTATATACATAGGTTTCTCCTCACAACAACCCTGTGAAGTAGGTTAGGCTGAGAGAGAAGTGACTGGCCCAGAGTCACCCAGCAAGTATCATGGCTGAATGGGGATTTGAACTCGGGTCTCCCCAGTCCTAGTCCGGCACTCTAACCACTACACCAAGCTAGTTCTCTGGTCATATAACCAGTAGGACACTCTCCAGTGCCACATAGTTTGTGACTTGCATATGTCTGTCGCAGTTTTAAAATTAGTTTCTTGTAAGATGACAATGTCTAGGCTCAGTCAGTTCAGCTGGTTAAAAAAAAACCCTCTCATCCCTCTTTCTTAGGTCTTAGTGAAAAGGGTCTGGACTATCTCCTCTGGTGGGATCACTTTTCCATCTGAAGACTTAATAATTCCTATGACAACTATGTAACTCCAGTGTCTTACAAGTCCCATACTAGAAAGATGAATTAGGTGTTCTGGATTGGTCTGGAAACAAATTGTTTGAGAACAGAGAAATGGTGAGAAAAGCCTGTGACATGTGAAGATCATTACCTTGTTGTCTCATAAATGTTTAATGTTTTGGGGCCTAAAAGCTTTGCAGGAACAAGCCTAAAAGCTTTGCAGGCTGGTCCATTCTCCAAAACCTATGGATTAATAGGTTTCCAGAGTGCTCTTGGGAGTTGTTCAGTTGTTCAACTGATCATCTGCTTGGCCTCTGGAATTAAGCAATAAGACAGGGTTTACATATGCAGCAGATAAGATGCCAGAATACGGAAGTGATAGAGTGAACTGCAGTTCAAACTGCAGATGAGGAACTACATGCTTGAATGCTACCTGTAAACAGTAACTCCCTGGACTGTATGTAGACTACTAGCATAGAAGGGAGAGAGCTAGGGTAGGTCCTTTCTCCCTGATGTGTTACATGTCAACTTGCTGGATTTTTTGTTTGTTTAAATTGAGGAACTTTTAAAGAAATGATCTTTCCTGTCTGCAGTCCATTCAGTCACTTTAGCATTCTCTCATTCCACTGCATGTGTAGACCAAGTCTAACCTCAGGAATTGAAACAGCAGCTCCCTCATTTCATTAACAGACCTATTTTGGAACCAAGTATCAGCATCCTAGGGGATTCATTTTTGTTACAATGCAGTAGTGTGAAATATATTCTCTAGTCTATATAATAGAAGTGGAAGCTATGGTTCCTGACTGCTTAATCTCTTTGGCTATCTTCCAGTACAGGAAATTTCCACTGGAAGAGCAACTGTATCAAGTAACTCAAAAAGCTGTATATGTTTTAGAAGCAATAGCTTCGCTTCTCACTTCTTTCTAAAATTACAGTAATTTCAGAGACTGGAATTCTAGTGCTCAAACCATAGTTTGCAGACTGGCTGAAGATGGAAGGATAATACTGCAGAAATGATCTCAATAGAAATTATTTTTGTCAAATTATTGAATCAGTGCAAATAAAAGAACTGTTCTATTTCTTCACTTCCCATTTCTTTCACTTCCCATTGTCAGTATTTAGATTTTAAACTCTTAGTGGAAGACATCTATATTTCCCCCCCTTTATTTATACTTCTCTGGCTGGGTTCACACAATCACAAGGATCATGGTCAAAAAGTTATTCAGTGAGCCCAGTGGAGCCGATTGTAGAATTTCAAGGCAATCCTGGTCAAACTGGTCAAACCATCATGTAACCAAAATTAAATCCTGGTTATCTATCCTAGTTAAATGCTGGTTAACCAGAACAGTTTGATCAGGATTGCCTTGAAATTCAAGGTTCACAAAATCAACTCTGCTGGGCTCACTAATCCTGACTAACCTTTTAACTAGGATCCTTGTTATTGTGCAAACCCATCCTCTGTTAAAGCATCATGTATGTAGCACATAGATGGTGCTACGTAGTTGCATAGAAGTAAAAGTGTAAATGTCAGATTGGGGCACTGGCTGAAGAGAAGGTGCACTTCATGTGGTTCAAAATGCCATACTAGGCACTACTTCTAACCCAGTGAGGCTCTGTGTAAATGCTCCTACCAGGAGAGATGATGCTTCTCATTTAGCAGGTACACTGTTCACAAAGAGCAGATTTCTCAAGAGGCCTCTACGTGATATTGCATAATTCTCTAGGGCTTCTTCTCATAGCTCCACAGGAGAAATAGTGGGAGGAGAACCTGAGGAAAGTGGTGGGGGAGCCCTGGGAGGGAAGGCTGAGAGTGGTGCATGCTGGCCCAGTAAAAGGTAGTTCTGCTCTCAGGCTTTTCTCTCAGCAGATGAGCACCACTTCTTAGGCGGAAGTTGGATGCGGTCCACAGGCCACTAGTTGACCATTGCCATTGGATTTTTTTCTAAGCTCACTTAGTGTTATATTAACATAAGAACATAAGAATAGCCCTGCTGGATGAGGCCCAATACCCATCTAGACCAGCATACTGTTTCACACAGTGGCTCACCAGATGCTGCTCGAAGCCCAGAGGCGTAACTAGGGAAAATGGCGCCCGGGGCAAGCACTGAAATGGCGCCCCCCGCCCCCCCAACATACTACATTATACTTAGGTTTTTCCTCACAAGCGCCCACCGCCGCCACCAAGCCAGGCCACTGACTGGCCGCCAGCAAAGCAATGGGGGGGTGCTCAGGCGGCGCGGAAGGGACCGCTCGTGGGGAAGGGGGCACCCACGCGCTCCCTTGACTGCTGCAGCACTGCTGCACTGAGCAGGAAACATTTGTATTAACAAAAAATTTAAATTTTTTTTAAAAAAAATTGGTCATGGCGGCGCCCCCCACGTGACCAGAAAAGATGGCGCCCGGGGCATGTGCCCCCCCTGCCCCCCCTATAGTTACGCCTCTGTCGAAGCCTACAGGCAGGACTTGAGGGCATGTTCTCTCTGCTTTTACTCCCCTGCAGCTGGTATTCAGAGGCATCCTGACCCTGAGGCTGGAGGTGGCCTATAGCCCTCAAACTAGTAGCCATTGATAGACCTTTGAAGTTGTCCAAACCCTTCTTAAAACCATCCAGCTTGTTAGCAGAGAATTCCACAAGTTGATTATCCATTGTGTGAAAAAGTGCTTCCTTTTGTTGGTCCTAAATTTCTTGACAATTAGTTTCATGGGATGACCCCTGGTTCTAGTGTTATGTGAGAGAAAGGGAGATTTATCTCTATCAACCTTCTCCACACAATGCATGATTTTAAAGACCTCTATCATGTCTCCCTGCAGTTGTCTTTTTTCTAAACTAAAAAGCACCAGGTATTGTAGTCTTGACTCATATGGAAAGTGCTCTAGGCCCCTGATAATCTTGGTTGCCCTCCTTTGCACCTTTTCTAGTTCTACAATGTCCTTCTTTAGGTATGGTGACCAGAATTGTACACAGTACTCCAAATGTGACCACACCATAGTTTTGTATAAGGGTATTATAATATTAGCAGTTTTATTTTCAACCCCCTTCCTAATGATCCCTAGCATGGAATTGGCCTTTTTCACTGCTGCCGCACATTGAGTTGACACTTTCAACGAGCTGTCCATCACCACCCCAAGATCCTTCTCCTGGTCAGTCACCGACAGCTCAGATCCCATCAGCGTATATATGTGAAGTTGGTGGTTTTTGCCCCAATATGCATCACTTTACACTTGCCAACACTGAACCGCATTTGCCACTTTGTCGCCCACTCACCAAGTTTGGAGAGATTCTTTTGGAGCTCCTCACAATCTGTTTTGGATTTCACTATCCTAAATATTTATTTATTTATTCATCATATTTTTATACCACCTGATATGTAAATCTCTAGACGGTGTACAAATCCCAACATTAAAATCACAGCTTAAAATATATAAAACATGATAAAAACAGTATAAAACAAATTATTAACATTATTAAAATTCTAATTAAAAGCTTGCAAGAACAGGAAAGTCTTGAGGGTCTTCTTGAAAACAAACAGAAGGAAATGCTCTTAGTTCAGCAGGGAGCATATTCCAAAGTCCTGGGGCAGCCACAGAGAAAGCCCGGACTTGAGTTGCCACCAGATGAGCTGGTGGCCATCGCAACCAGACCTTTCCAGAAGATCATAAAAGGCAGGCGGGTGCATGACAGAGGAGGTGCTCTCTTAGATAGCCTGGTCCCAAGCCGTTAAGGGCTTTATAGTTAATAACCAGCACTTTTTAATTTCACCCAGAAACATATCGGCAACCAGTGCAGTTCTTTTAAAAGTGGTGTTATAGGGTCCCTTCATGTTGTCCCAGAGATCAGTCTGGCTACTGCATTCTGTACCAATTGTAGTTTCTGGACTCCATACAAAGGCAGCCCCATGTAGAGTTTGTTATCCCTCATCCAGCCACCTCAAGCAGGCATTTGAGGAAGATATGCCATTTCCTGATAAGGTTGACATGGAAAAGTAAATCTGGGAGTCATCAGCATATGTCCCAATTTATCCCTGGTCCCTAGACTTAGGTGCACACATTCAATATAGGCCAAATCCCTGACAGGGATCCTGGTAAGGAAGATGGTATTCTTATGGACCACAGCTACCCCACCTCCCTGTCCACATCCTCTCACCTGCTCCACCATAGAGTAACCCTATACGTGGGGCTGCCCTTGAAGAATATCCGGAAACTGCAGCTAGTGCAAAACGCGGCAGCGAGGGTTTTATCCAGAGCTGCCCGTTGGGAACATATCACCCCCATTTTGAAAGAGCTGCACTGGCTGCCGGTTCGTTTCCGGGTCCAATTCAAGGTGCTGGTTTTGACCTTTAAAGCCCTAAACGGTTTGGGCCCAGGGTATTTGAGGGACCGCCTGCTCCCAAGGGTTGCTGCCCGCTGGACGAGGACATCTGAGGGGGCCCTGCTCCGGGTGCCGACAATGAGGGAGGCCCGGTTGTCGTGCACTCGGGACAGGGCCTTCTCTGTTGCTGCCCCCAGACTCTGGAATGCTCTCCCAGTGGCCATTCGTTCCTCGGACTCCATCACGGCTTTTAGAAAGCTTTTAAAGACTTGGCTTTTTACCCAGGCTTTTACATGATTGTTTTCTACTGCGGCTTCTCTGTGTTCCTATTTGTTGTATTTGTTGTGTTGTTTTTATGCCTGTTTTTATATGTTTTTGTACTTTTAACATGATGTTTTTATTGTGTTTTTATTGTATGTTTTTAACTTTTGTAAACCGCCTTGGGGTTATCTTTTTAATGAAAGGCGGTATATAAATGCAAAAATAAATAAATAAATAAAATAAAACCCTCTGGGAGAAGCTGGGACCAAACCAGACCACTAGTTTGGTGTCATTCGCAAATCATTTGGTGTCATCTGCAAATTTGTCCACCTCACTGCTTACCCAGATTTCAAGATCATTTATGAATAAATTAAAAAGCACCGGTCCCAGTACAGAACCCTGGGGGACCCCACTTCTTACTTCCCACTTCTTACTTCATTGTGAAAACTCTCCATTTATACGTACCTTCTGTTTCCTGTCCTTCAAGCAGTTACCAATCCACATATGTACTTGTCCCCTTATCCCATGACTGCTAAGTTTTCTCAAGAGTCTTTGATGAGGAATTTTGTCAAAAGCTTTTTGGAAGTCCAAGTATACTATGTCAACTGGATCAGCTTTATCCACATACCTGTTGACACTCTGAAAAACTACTAAAGGTTGGTAAGGCAAGACTTACCTTTGCAGAAGCCATTCAGGTTCTTCCCCAGCAGGGCCTGTTCTTCTAAGTGCTTTACAATTATTTCTAATCTATGCACCCAGCCAAATTCACAATGAATGTGTGGCTCAAAGGTGGGCTTCTTGTTTTCAAAGCTCACTTAAAGGTGGATCACCAAGGGTGGTTGCTTACTATTAAAATCCTTCATTCTTGTGAAACAAGAACACAGACTAGTCGTTTCCTTTACATAACTCTAATATAAAAGTAAAGTTGAGCCCTCGAGTCAGTGTCCATTCCTGGCGACCACAGAGCCCTGTGGTTTTCTTTGGGAGAATACAGGAAGGGTTTACCATCGCCTCCCCCTGTGCAGTAAATCTATCCTTTTCCCTTTTTACCTGAGATATTAGTTTATTTTAGAAAGGGGCCCATTCCATTTCAGTAAAAGCTGCTGAATGTGAAGAAACTTGCCATTACTCATCTTGTACATTAATAATACAATTATTAGGCACTAAAATACACAAAGGTACCTGGGTCTGGCAAAGTGGTTATAGGAGGTTTTGGTTTTGAGGAAATAATTGATTCTGCATTCAGTTTTTGAAATCTCTACCTGGAAATGTGGCAGCCTTACCTAGTGAGGAAGGATGACTAACATGTTGCACTGTTGTAGAGTCATTCCATTGTTTCCTGACTGCTTTTTCTGGTGTAGAACCAACTATAATCTCAACACACATTATTGACCTCAAATACCATCCTCAAGCAGAGAGAAAACATGTATAGAGAGAAAACTTGGTTTGTTCGCTGATGAATAAAAACTCATTTAATGGATTAATATTTTTAAAAATAGAAAGGGAATAATGTCCCAATAAATACAAATTGAATGGCTGTTAATAAGGACTGGTTTACCCAGCATAGTTTCTAGCTTTTCCATAATGTTCAGGGCAGGGAGGAATCTATTTTACCTGCATTAGAAAGGATCTTATCAGCTCATTTTCATCAAACAATGACTTCTTATCAACAAGAAGCAGATTCTGTCTTATGAATGGGCTGGATTGGCAACCATTTCGGTCTACATAGCAACTGGGAAAATATTATTGTATGTCTGTGGAACGGCCAATGAGACTTCACGAGCAGTATTAGTGTGAATAACCTCCCTCTCTCTTCCTCTCTCTCTCCTTGCCTTTCTCTGTCTTTACTGTTCCTAGAATATGATCTCATCTGCAGATTGTAAATACTTGGGGCTTTTATGGAGGGAAAATATTACAAAGAGCAGAGTTCATGAAGAATTTAGATAGGAACTACAACGGTTCTAATTACTTATAGCAATTTGTTAATATATGTCGGTTGTCAGTCAAGAACTGGTCTTCAGATAACCTGTTTGTTTACTGCTATAATATTTGGTGAGACATTTTGACCTAATAGGAGGTTAAAGGGGCCAGTATGATTTAGAAGATGGGGGGGGGACCTGGGTTTAAATCCCCCCTCACAGGGTTATTGTGAGGATTCCATGTGCAGGAACCATATATGTCAAGGTAGAATGAGATGAAAATGTAATTAATACATAAGAAAGCTGATAGAAATCTGAATTAGAATGCATATTTTCTGCTTTCTCAGGCTCAGCTGCCCGAGAGAGCAGAAAATATGCATTCTAACTCAGATTGAGAATGTATTGTTGTATAATGCCAAAGCATGTATTACTTATCTGTGTTTCTATTGATATGATTCTTAGGGGTGACCATTTAGAAATGAATTTTTTAACCTCCAGCAGTTTTTTGAAACTTTGCCAAGTAACACTCTTTCCTTAGCTTTCCATGCTGTGACAGTACTAATTCTGGTTTATAAAAGATATTAATTCACCATACTCTCCTACAGCCAGCTTCTGGAGTATGAAATTCAACAGTGACCGGCATGTTCCGCAGCATTACAAGGGCTACTTGACCCTCAGGGACACTGGTGTAGCAAGGGCTTTGGCAGCCTGTGTTCTCACAGGCATCTCTTCCATGGTGGCGGCAACACTGTACTCCCTACATGGGTGGCAGTGACAGTGATGATCATGATTATGATGGCGGCAGCCTCTCCCCTCTAGCAGTGGCACACTCTTATTACCCATGTATCATGGTCCTACAGCTCTGATCCTGGGGCACTGGGAATGAAGAGTGTACATGCACCTGATGATGACACAGGGCACATGTGTCCCCTAATTCCCAGCCAACTCAGGGCAGTAGCAGCTGGTAAGGCCAAATCCGGGGGTGGGGAGGTGGCGGCGAGGGCAGTATACTGTTCCTTTTTTAAAAAAAATGCTTCTCTTCACCACCTTGGACATTCCACAGGTTGTACTGACCATTCAAATGGGCTCCACACATGAGCAGAGGCCAGCTGAGTGGTGGAGATAGGACAGCCTCCCCATGGAATGCCAGGTGAGCCCATGAGGCTGCCGGGTGCCCCAGGCGGCCAAGAGCAGTGTGTTTTTTAAAAAAGAAATTGCATGCTGCCCAAGTCTTATGACTACAAACTGGATATGGTTAGCCTGGAGAAGAAAATATACTAAATGAAGATATGATAGCCTCAAGTGTCTAAAAGGTTATCACAATCTTCTTGGCCTTTTGCCTAAGATCAATGGTAGGACATAGACGATGGCGTGGATATTCTCTTTTGCTCCCAAGGGCAGTATTAGAACCAATGAGTTGAAATTACAAAGAAGCAAATATAGATTAGACTTCCAAAGGAATTTCCAATTTTTTTAAAGAGCTATTTGACAGTTGAACAGTCTTCCTTGTGCTTCCCCTGGATGCCTATCTGTCAGGGATGCTCTGGCAGATTCCTGCTCCAAGCTGGAGGTTCACTAGAAGACTTCCAAGGTCCCTTCCAATTCTATGTTTTTGCCTTCAGCTCATATTGGTTTTCTCTTTGTGCCTCTCTGTTCATTTTCCAGAGAGCTGCTATTTTGTCATACCCATGGGGAATATGCATGCACACACCTGCCCACCCACCCCTCAGAGCTGGGGTGATTATTTTACCTTTTCCAAGCTCTGATGGGCATCTCATTCAAATATACAGAGAAGATGCCCAACTATCTCCTAGTCAATAGCGCCCATCAATTGAATATTCTGGGCAATTAACTAGCTATCTGCCTACCAAAAGAATGTCTGCTATATATTCCAATGCTGTAATATATAAACCGCCATGTAAACCGCCCTGAGCCATTTTTCGAAGGGTGGTATAGAAATCGAATGAATGAATGAATGAATGAATGAAAAGAGAAGTGGGTATTGTTTTATACTGCTTACTTTCTTTCTATTTCATTAAGAGTTGTTTTTTCTGGTTAAACAGATGCATTATTTATCAATATCATAGATGCATATCTGCAAAAGTCAAACATGCTTAAATCCAATTGGAATCAAGCACTCAGTGGCTGAACTGCTCAGCTATTAAATTTGCTAGGTAGCTTTGGATCTTTATCTCTCAGTCTAACCTACCTCAGTGAATTATTAAGATATAATTTTATCAGGATATATCATTTTGTTACATCCCTGAGCCCTTCAGTTAAGGTGGGAAATGACTTTAAACAGTATGTACAGTATGTACATATTGGCAGCAAGGTCATCTAGCATATTAAAGCTTTCCAGAGGGATTTTTAAAATCTACAGTAATTGATTCAAGTTCAGATGGGTTTTCCTAAATTCAGCAAGTGTCTAATCGTTGCAGGATGGAAAGGAGGAAAGTAGTTTGATGTTTAGAAAGTGGAATGGTTCTACTTCTAGACTGAGACTAACAGATGCTAAACATTAGTCTAAAACTGATTTTTTTCAATGGACTTTATCTGAGATAGGCATAAAATGAGTAATTCAGCACAGTAGAGTCTGTAACATTTTAACTTTTTATGAGACAAAGGGCTCCTTTTTTTCCATAGAAAGATCCAAGCCAGAAGCACTATCCATTAAGAAAGCAAATAAGACTTGTGGGACACATTTTTATAACCATATTGCGGAAATATTTTAAGAGATCCAAACTTTTGAGGTCAAATTGAGGAACAGCTGTTACTTGTGCTTCCTAAAAGTTATGGTTTTATTTTATATTTTATTCCTTACCATAAATGATGAACTTCAATTTCACTTAATTGGGTGAATATTTCATTTGTGTCTCTTATGAGGCAACAAAAGTACAAAATGTGTCACTGATTTCAGACACAACTCTCTAAACAGAATAATGTTACTCTCCCAAAATATATTTTGTACAAGATACTTGATTTTGATGCCTGTTATGAATAGAGAGGGTCCCAAAGCATCAGTTATATCATGTAGAAAACACATCATTTATATGTCATTCTATTAGAAATCAGCACACTGAAATCAAATGGCCTAGTATAGCTCACCACAGAATTCTTAACCCTCTTTGCCATGAAAGGGATAAGAGAGAGACATGTTAATTGTATATAATGGTCAACATCTAGATTATATTACTCGTGAATCCTATTGAAATTAATGGGATAAATTAACCATGACTCTTGTCTTATTTATTTCAGGGGTGCTTAATTATGACTAACTATTCTGGATGCTGTTCATTATTTCTGTGCTTTTCTTTTTTCCCCTAATGCAAGTTATATTAAATAGATATTTTTCATGGCTACCCACTGAAACATACCTATTTCCCCTGATAGTTTTGTTTGGGCATATAAAAGGCAAAATTCTAAGGCATATGTGAACTCTTCTAGGAGATGTAGTAGCAAAGTTAAACTTTCCAGACATTGGAAGAGTACAGCATTACTCAGGGGTGCAGATAGGGGACAGGGGGCCCATGTTTGCCCCTCTCCCCAGCAGCCCCTCAGAGTGAGGAAGATAATGAAGAAAATAGAGAGGGGAGTTGGGGGGCCCTCAGGAGCTGGGGGGGGTCCAGGTTCTTTGAACCCATCTGCTCAATTATAGCTACACTCCTGGCATTACTGTCAGTAGAGACATGACTGGTTCAAACATAGCTATTGGCCATTAGCAGAAATGAGCTAATGTTCTTGCATAGAGAGATTGCTAATTCACCTCTGTGTAGTCTCTTTTATCAAGCCTGAGAACTCCCGTAAATTTCTGTACCAGTCTTCCTAATAGACTGCACCTTTGTTGATTACAGGAAAAACTGACTGAGCACTAATTAAGTTGCCTAAGCAAAAGTTGTTTGTCCCATTAATATCTTCCCCATCTCAGTATAAATCATGCAGAAATAAGAATATCCATTTGCATAATTTAATCTATACTAATATATTATTTGGTACCCCAAATGTACAACCTAGAATAATTGGGTGTTTCCAAATGCTTTGAACTGAATTCTGTAGGCTCAGCTGTAGCTGCAAGCTATCTGTGTTATAAAATAAAGCCTTTTTTTAAAAAGCAGATGAACAGTCTGTGCACTGTGCATATAGGAACTGCAAACGTGACCTATAGCTGATGTCATGATGTTGTTGTGCATTAAGACAATCTATGTTAATCTTATCAAATTTGGCATCAGATAAGAACAATGAGAAATTATTAATAAAAATGTACTGTACATAATTGCTTTTCAGTTTGTTGATCTGTGGGAATTCTAATTCTCAGATTGTCTTTTATCAGCCAATTGGGAAAGGAGATGGTTCAGCCCTTCCTGCTGAGAATTGCCAGGTAGAATCTTATCCTCAGAAACTTGTTGGCAGCATCTAGGTTTAAGGAGCAGCTAGATTCAAGTAGGAGCAGCTAGATTCATCTTGTGCAGCTAGATGAGCGAATGATGTAATTAACGAAACGTAGGCGGAGCAAGGGAGGAGTTTCACTATTGGGTATAATGTTGCCAGGTCCAGATGGTGAAAAAAGTCAATATACATCACAAAAAAAACTGATATAGAGGACACTTTTAACCAAAAATATATCTAAAAACCTGCCATTTTGCATAAGATTTGCATATGTTTATTGGTATTATATATGCATATTTAGATAAAAATGGGAGAATATGAGAGTAAACACAGCTCAGTGAAGCTGATGACCAGGTGAGCTGTATGTCTGCTCAGTCTGCTGTCTAGGTGCTGAGTTCTCAAGGCCCCTGGTTCTTAACTGTAAATTCCTCACCTGGTTAGGTTTACCACACACAGTCCTCTGTGTTCCTCCCTCAAGGATCACACAGCCCACTCTCCCCAGCCAGGCCAACAGCTTCACCTCTTGGCTTAAGGCAGGGCAGCCAGCTAGGAACAAGGTTGCAAAGACATAGACTACTTAGACAGGAGCAGAGAAGGAGAGGAAGCCCTTTTTGCCCAGTTTCTCACTACTGAAAGGGAGATGCTTTTTTTTTTTTTTTTTTTGCATGATGCCTGCAGGTAATGGGGTGATGTGATTCTAATCTAGACATACATGTATTTTCATAATTTCATAATTCATAGTTAGAATTTTTCATGTATAGAAGGGCAAAGGATAGAAGTGAGATTACCTTGTCTTTGTAAGATGTTTTAAATCTGAACATCTCAAATATTTGTACAAACTACATTAAAGGCAGTACACCACATGTGAACCATCTGAGGAAAACCGCAAAGTGTTTTAAGCAATCCTTGGTGTATATATCACTGTTCTGTTAATGTGCTGGGATAAGCTGAACACATTTTGACCAAGTATCCCATGTGTTCACCAAGACTTTCTGATGTCTGGAAGAGTGCTGGCAGAAGATCTGATACTATGCCACAAATGGACTGGCATATTGTCCTACCCCAAGAGAGAATTCACCTGTAATTAATAGTATAAGGAGATACATTAGGAAGTGATTCCTGAAAAGTTCATTTTAATATATAGCAGATCATACTTACCACTACTTACCACCACTTTGCCTTCAGCCAGTTTTATTTCCTGAAACATATGTCTTCCATTACTTTTGTATTCCTTGGATATATGGTAGCAGAGGTATCCTACTTGATATATTGTCTAAGCAAACAAACAGCACAACTGATCCAACCCTGCAGATCACTTTGTATGTTGATTCAACTTATTTCCAAGTATTCATGAGGATGGATGCCTTCCTCTGCTCATCATACTGACTAGCATGTAGCTAGTAGACTAAGGAGATAGTGCAATAAAGTGCACTACCAAAGAAAACCACACAGCTCTGTGGTCACCAGGAGTTGACACCAACTCAATGGCACAACTTTACTATACTTAACATATACTTAACATAACAAGAGCTGTCCTGGATCAGACCAAAGGTCAATCTAGCCCAGCTTCCTGTTTACCTCAGTGGCCAACCATATGCTTCTGGGAAGTTCACAAGCAGGGCATGGAGACAACCCCAGCCTGGGAGTTATTCGCACATGGCTTCATACTTCGGGGGTAAATATTGAGCGAAGCCACTTCAAACTGCACTCATGGCAATGAGGGAAGCAGCCCCTCCCCCTGCTCTCAGGTTGTTTTTAAGCAAATCCAATGTTTTCCATGTAGCCAATGTGGTGGTGGGGAAGAAAGACAGTTTCCTAAAGAGTGATATCTGTATTTCTAAAGAGAGCATACCTCTTATCATGCTAATGATTCATTGTCAGTGCCTCTCCCTATTTGCTCCGGGATTTTCAGAAAAAGTAGCTTAAAATCAGCATTTTAAAAATCCCGTAATACATCGAGATAAGCTAGAATTCACATCACAAAGCCCAGTTTGTGTGGAGTGGGTCCAAGAATCTCGAAGGGACTTCAGGTTAAGTTTGGCTGGTGTGTGAATGCACACACTCTTTTCTGAAGGAGATTTGGGGTAGAAGCCCTGTGTGTAAAGCCTCTTGTTTCTCCCCAGTAACATTTGTACTACTCCAAAATGGAAGTTCCATATAGCCACCATCACTGATAGCTACATATCCTCCTTGAAGTTGTCTTATCCCTTTTTAAAGCCATCTAAGCCAGTGGCTATCAAAGCATTTAATATACTTATAATGTATTTTTTTTTAATCAGCTGCTTTTCAATAATTTTCATTTTATGTAGTTTTGATTGTTATTTTATTGTTTTGAAGTTTGCAAAATAACCTCAGAATATTTAAAATCAAAGGGTGGGATATAAACTATATGATAAACAAACAAACAAGTAAAATATTTTATGTGACAGCAGTTTCCATACATTTCTGTGGGAAAGTATTTTATTTTTTTCTGTACCGAATCTACTATCAATTTCATAAGATGACCCTAAGTCCTAATATTATGAGAGAGGGAAAATGTATAGTTTTATAAGTGCCCCACATTAGTAATTACTATTGAAAGGAGAGGTTTACTAAAACTAGTGTCCAATGTTAACCAAGTAAGGAGTTTATTGGGTTGAAGAAGAGGGAAAAATTTATATACACACATGCACATATCTTTATAACTCACTCGGACATGGTGCTCCTAATGGAATCCCATCCAAAGAATGGGATCAAGTTCCCACCTGCTTAGCATCAGCAATGTTACATCCCAAAATGTTCCCAGATCAGTTACTGTAATGTTCTTTTGATTAAGAGAGAGCCTCAGGGCAGTTTACACAGAGAAATAATAAATAAATAAGATGGATTTAAGAACTGTTCCATGCTTCCAGCACAAACTCCAACTCAACACAACACAAACTCTGCTAGGCTTGGCTCAGCCAGTTCTTACCAAAACAAACACTTCTTAAAGGGACAGTGTATTGTTCCCACAGTCACTGGTTTTGAAGTATTTAAGGATACAGTCTTAAGAATTCTTAACAGAAAGTAAGTTGCATTGAGCAATATGGGATTTACTTCTGTGTAAACTAGTTTAATCGACTCCAACTCGATGGCATATTTTACCTTTATAAGAATACCAGATGATTTTCAGAGATTAGATTCACATGTACTCCATGTGGACTTCACTTCTGACCTCTACAACTGACAATGTTTGTCTTCTGTCTCTGCATCATCTAGTGACAAGAGGAGTAATAGTGGTGGGGCCAATGATGTGGGTTTCAACTGACCTACACTATTTGCCTCCTTTGAGTATAAGTTCTCAGAACAGGGAGAGTGACGACAAAAACCACTAGGAACAACTATCCTAGTTCATCATTATTTTACAAGGGATACTTCTAGCCTCCTAGTTGGCTTGTGGCAATGGGGAAAACTGTTGTGGTGTATATACAACTGTTCCATTTCTGTCATCCTTGGTTGATAGACTCTATGGATGGCAGCATTTAAGTAGACTTAATAACTTCTGCCTCAGATGTAAATTGCCCTGATCCATTTTTGGAAGGGCAGTATATAAATCAAATAAATGAATAAAAATAAATAGAATTAGATAAAAGGAGTAAATAGAATCACTCAATACTAACATTTTTGGAAGATTTAGGATGATTAAAACAAAGCCATTGTGAAGGTGGTATTCCTCTTTCTTGGCCTGAAGACTGGTGTTTATAGTGAAGTGCCCAAAGTCTAGGAAAAGCAGATGGACTAGATGGGGATGGGGAGAGAGGAAGTTACATGGGGCAATTTTGTGTTCAATAGTCATAATACTTATATTATTTGAATCCTAAGTATCTAATATAATATCCATTATGTTTTAACTAAGACAAGTATTATAAAATGTCATAGAATCCAATATGTAAGGAGAATATAGAAAAGAGAGGAGGGGAAAAAGAGGTGATGAAATATGCCAACTCTGGAATTTAGTTAGGATGTGATAATACCACACCTATGCTGCAGGATTTCCTACATTGTCTTCCTTTTACTTTCCCATGCCTACAATTATTGGCCTGTTTTCAAACTGCGTAATTAAAGAGATCTCAAAAGAAAACAGACTTCTATTACCTATGTGCTAGTACATATTATTCCACCTAAGAACTCCAAAGTATATGGATCTATTGTAATGGTAAGCTGTTTTCATGGAGAAATTTGAGGAGAAACTAGTCCATCTGATCTCTCTTCATTTTTAGACTTTGCTCTTGTTTTATATGACATTTTATCATATGTAAATTACAACACACACACACACCCCTAATAATTTTAAGGCACACACCTCCACACTCCCTGAAAGTAGCTATATATCAATTAGTTATACAGAGTAAAATAATTTATTCAGTACAAAGTGACTAAATTTCATTAAATAGGCTGTAAAGGTAAAGTATGCCTTTGAGTCAGTGTCGACTCCTGGCCCTATGGTTTCCTTTGGTAGAATACAGGAGGGGTTTACCATTGCCTCCTCCCGTGCAGTATGAGATGAGGCCTGTCAGTATCTTCCTATATCACTGCTGCCCAATATAGGAGTTTCCTATAGTCTGGGAAATGCACTAGCGGGGACTTGAACTGGGAACTTCTGGCTTGCTAATCAAGTCAATTCCCTGCTGCACCATTAGGTGGTTGCAGGTAGCAAAATAATATAAACTAGCTGAACAGGCGCGCAGCATCCTTGCCGCTTCCCCGAACCTTCCACCCCAATCTATTACCAGTCATTTTCACCCACTGGCCGCCTCCTTTGCCAGGGCCTGCTGCCTCCTCCACTGCCCTCCCCACTCCCAGCCCCCATGCTCGCCACAACAGCCCCAGTTGCTCGCCAGCCTCCGCCCGGCCATTTTCAGGAGCCCACCGCCACCGCCGCTCGCCCAGCCGGGCTCCTCTTGGCGGTGCGGCTCAACCGGCCGCCGCCTCTTATCAACTCACTGCCCCTCGCTAGCCTGCCACCACCGCCGCTCACCCAGCCGGGCTCCTCTCCTCTTCTCCTAGCCTCTTCTCCTCTCGCTGCCCCTCGCTAGCCGCCCCCAGCTGCCAGAGCGGCACCCCCTCGGCCTCTTCCTCCAGGCAGGCTCCTCCAACCCCAAACCGACATTTCCAATCCCTCAGTCCCGAACTCTTGCAGCGTGCCACGGGACTTCCGCTGCCAAATCCTGTGCACGCATGGTCCCAAGAAAATTAAATATATAGATTTGCAGTCATGCTCTTAACATTCTTATAATTTTCATTGTGGCATGGTCAAATTACATGGGTTTCTCTTATGAAGTTGATCCCTTTCCCAGCAACCAATGATAAGGCACTGTGCTCACTAATTTACTCAGCAGCAACCGGTGTTTTCCTATTTTTGGATTTGATCACAAATCTTTGCCTTCTACCATCACCACTAAGGTCTAGTACTATTTCTTTCTTCTAGATTATATTACTGGTATTAAAGAAATATCTCAAAAAATCTTAGACATGCCAGCAGCTACAATTATCTCCAGAAAGTAATAAATTCAAAGGCCAATTTTAATTAAGGCTCAAGGCAATCAGAGATCAGTCACTTCAGTATTTTACTTGGAGCATTCAGCACCTTTGCAGGTTATCAGCAAAGAGGGAAATTACAGGGATAGTGGCTGCTGAAATGTCAACTTGCATTAATGAATGTTCCTTGCTGGGCAACATGCACAGGAGCAGATTAAAGATAATTGTGTCTTATTAATAATATGGTAATGTTTAAAGCCATGCCTGTTTGTGCATGATTACACTACAGTGTGTCCTAAATGGATTTTATCTATTATACAATATTCTCACAAGCCCCATTTGAGCAACAATCGCTTGTGTGTGCAGAATTGATGGGTGTGGCAGGATGGTCTTCTTGAAGAGGATAGATATATTCTTGTCTCATCCCCAACTCTTGCTTTTTAAAACCTTGCTAGAAAATACCACAAGAGAGCTGGAGCACATAGATTCAAAATATGTGTTCACAATGAAAATAAAACAAAACTAAAGAGTAACATAACACAACTGCTGCATAAGTGGTCCAGGACTTAAGATTATCTATCTTCAGATGATCTATGAACTAGATCTGGGCATCCCTCAGGGACATATTCCTGTCAGCAAACAGGGGTTTTACTGTAGTGGAGTGTAACAGAACAGAAACTGAGGCTTGTTAAGTTTATTGAACAAAGTTACTAAGGTTTATTACTTAACTATTACCAAATTATAAACAACAGTCCTACTCTGAGTGAAAGATCATCCTAACAGAAAAATAACAGACTCAAGTGTCCAGACAGAAATACAAACTGACCAATCAGTCTACAGAACTGATGACTGACACAATCATTCTAAACTCTACCACAAGCCTATACACAGATATAGCAATAGCAATGGCACTTACATTTATATACCGCTCTATAGCTGGAAGCTCTCTAAGTGGTTTACAATGATTTTAGCATATTGCCCCCCAACATTCTGGGTACTCATTTTACTGACCTCGGAAGGATGGAAGGCTGAGTCAACCTTGAGACCCTGGTCAGGATCGAACTTGCAACCTTCTGGTTACAGGGCGGCAGTTTTACTACTGCGCCACCAGGGGCTCATATATACATACAATACATCAGTGGCAAGAACAAAGACAACATACATTTATTTATTTATTTATTTATTTATTTATTTATATTTATATATATCTCCCAACATTGCCCTTCTTATGGTCTTTGTTCCTTAATTTATAAGCCCAATGGCCATCCACAGATTTTGAAACTGTTCTCTGGTTAATGCTTTTGTCACTATGTCTGAAACCATTTATTCTGAAGCATAATATTTTATATCAATATTTTTCTCTTGTAATTCTTTTACAAAATGATATTTCAAAGCAGTATGTTTACTTCTCCACTCTGTGTAACATTCTCACTTTGTGATAGAATAATATAATTTTGGTTATCTTAATACATTATAGTAGGCTTCAATGAAATGTCCAAAATCTTCTAGAGGGTTATGCAACCAAATAACCTCTTGACAAGCTTGTGCCATGGATATATACTCAGCTTCAGTTGAAGATAAAGCTTCAATAGATTGTTTCTTGCTTAACCATGATATTGCCCCTCCTCTATCAAAAAATATATTGCCACTAGTTGACTTTCGGTCATTTCTATTCTTCAGCACAGTTGGCAGAAGCGCTCTTACCCCTGGACTTCGGAGCTGAAGTACAGGTCCCCCACAGCCCTAGCCCACCCACCCCCCAATCCTCTTTAGTCTGTCCTGGGTGGTGTGGTTGCCCGGTGGAGCATGATTATGCTTAATTTGCAGGGGAGGGGAGCCTCGAAAGGCCTTTAGGTCCAGGCTCCAAAATTACCTAGGTGCACCTCTGCCAGTTGGCATCCATATAGCCTACTAACTTGGGTTGTTCACATGCTGGCAGTACTAATTCAAGATCTGCTGTGCCCTTTAAATACTGTGCAATTCTTTAAATTGCAATCCAGTCCTTCTTCGTCAGTGAATTCATTTTCCTACACAATATTCCAACTGCTCCTGCAATATCAGGACGTGATACCATTGTAATGAACAGTAACCTTCTGATTCCTATTCTGTAGTTTTCTTTGCTTTCCAGAGATTCATTGGATTCCTTCTCCTTAAGAAACCCACTTCCAGTTGTCTCCGTTAAATCAAGAAATCTCATTTGCCTCTGTTAAACCAAAACACCTGTTATCTTTTGCCTCTGTTGTCTGTTATCTTTTCCCTCTGACTGAGTGTACAACTTCCATCATCTTGCCTTATTTGTATCCTGAGATATTTCACCCAAATCTTTAATTTCTACCTAGAATTAAATTCTACATAGAAATTAAAGATTTAGGTGAAATTTATCAGGACACAAATAAGACAAGATGATGGAAGTTGTACACTCAATCAGAGGTGAAAGATTTAAATTCTTCACAATCTCATCATAATCTTTCTTATCCTGATGACAAACAATCAAATTATCTACATATATAAGAATGTATGTTCATCTTCCATCTCTATACCTCATGTACAGCTAAGGATCAGCTTTTCCATGTCTAAATCCTTCTTCCAGAAGCAATTGACTTAATTTAATATTAGAAGCTCTGGCTGCTTCTTTAAGTCGGTATATATTTTTCTAGGACAAAGTGTGTGCACAAAGTGTTTCAGCAGAGTGTGGGACAGGACCTTTAAGGATGAGCAAAGCATGTCCTTATCTGCTTCTCCTCCACTTTTTCTGCTGCGCCACTGAGCCTCTTAGAAGTCCGCGGACAGCTGTTGTGCCGACCCAGCAGCCTGCACAAGGGGCCAGAATGCACATGGCCGCTGCACATGTGTGCAGATTTCTGAGTGGTGGACTTCTGAGCAGCGCCGTGGTGCAGCAGGAAAAGTAGCAGGGCAGAGGAGGAGCAGGTAAGGACCTGTTTAGCTTACCCTTAAAACTTCTGCTTCCCATCCTGCTGAAATGATTCAGAGCGTCCCTACTGAATGCATTGAATCATTTTGTGCACATCTCTATACTTTTTTGTAGTTTACACACAAGAGTTTCTTACCCAGCTCCTCAAAAACTGGAGATTGCTGCATATATATATTTTGTGGAGATTATATATATACGGTATATATGATTGTGGAGTATCTGACTAAAGAGATAGAAAGGGTAATTTGTATGAAAATGTGATGATCTGTATGGAAAATGAGGGATCTGTATGGAAAATGAAAATGAGGGTTAACATTGGAGCTGTAGATTAAGCATAGTTTGCGTGTTCATGGTAATTTTCTTTGCAGTAGGATAGCACCTGACTTGTGTGAAACCAAACTGGAAATAGAATAAATATGATTTTTGAAATTTGAAAGACATGGAACTATTATATGTGAAATTGCATACTGCTTTCTTAAAGAAACAGAAATCTATATCCTAGGTAGTGGAGTATAGCTGTCGCTTAATGGACTTCCTGTTGTTGCCTTCCTAATCATTTATGCTTCCATGACATCAGTTTTACAAGCAAATTTAAATTCCCTACCTATTTCTGATTAGTCAGTTGACATACACAAAGGTGCTGTCCTTGACCATAAAAATTCCTCAGCAAACATCTGATACGTACTTTTATACATGTATGTTAACATCAGTTTGCTATTGCTTCTCTCTACTCTGTTTTCAAGGATGTGATAAACAAACCAAAAATTGCCTTTTAAAGTATATTTATAGGGACAGCCAGTAATATATAGTACACAGATGGGATGATGCTTGCAAGCTGACCCCTGAGATCCCAGATACCTAAGCAAGATCACATCATTATCTATATAAAGTTCAAGGGCTTTGAACTCTTTTCACATAGTACTTTTCATCGCAAATGAACAAATAAGCTGATCTGAAAATGTTTATTAGATCAGTGTGTGTGTGATAAGATAATGCATAATAATATACACTGGCACAAGCCAGCATCATGGCTTGGCATTGTTGGGCAAAGACTAAGGGCCCAGGGCTGACACCTGAGACCATTTGCATGCCACTAGCCTTGTGTGGTGGTGGCAGAGTGACCCTTGAAGACCACTGAGGGCAGCTTGCCAAAGGCCCCCTTAAACCCGGAGCCAGGCTTTTTTTGGTGTCAGAATGCCTTCTTCAGGGATGGCAGTTTAAAAAATAGTTATATAAAAACTTCTTGCCATGGTTACTATTCATCCATAAGTAGAATCCATGCAATTTGCTTGGTTAAAGTCCTCTCCAAAGCTATCTGTCATCTGGGGTTAAACATATAGCTATCATATGTTACTTGCCCCACAAGACAAATAGCAGCTTGATGGGCAATTTAACTGGAAAATAGTGCTTGGTGAAAGGGTTACGATCCCTTACCTAGTGCCGTGGTACTAGTCCAAACTGGCCCCTCTCATTGCCGCTATTTGCATTTTTTTTAGAATGCATTTTTTTTTTTTAGGATCCTGTTCTGTGACCTCCTGCATCATGCCCAGTTTGGCCATTAGAAAGAACATAAGTCCCTGTAATGGTAGGGCCTCTATATTCCTATATTTGGTTGACTTTTATTTAAAAAAAAACACACACACACACACAAAACCCCCTCCAAATACATAGAAACAAATTATGTGTTGGCTGGATGATCATGGGTGCAGCTAGCAATAATTATCTGCTTGTAGTACCTGGTAAGAGTGCCACAGGAATTATCACCCGCCATATCTATGATGAACTGGTTCACAGGTTCTGTGTGTCCACATGAGACTGTGCCATAGGAAGGTGGATACATAAAATCTATTTTATAGAATGTGGCCCTAAATTGTCTGTATCTGAAATTACTATACTCGGGCTATTCACACCCCAAGGAAGCCCAGCCTGGTTTTGCCAGCATATATGGATCACCAGGAGCCTCCCAGCAGTGGTGTGGGGGCAAACCCATAAGCGGAACGGGGGGGGCAGCCAGGGCATGTGCCCTAGGTGCCACCGAGGAGGGAGCTCCCTGCCAGTTCCTGCCATCCCCACCCCATTGCCCACCTGCCCAGCCCGAGGGCCCCTCAGCCACTTGCCATCCTGCTTGCCTTGCCTCCGGCTCCAGCCTAGGATCGGCGAGGCCTAGGATCTGAGCGGCCTGCAAACTGCAGAGCTCTTCTCTCCCCGCCTCTCAGCTGATCGGCGGGTGGGCGGGGCTTCCAGAGAGGCCTCCGAGTAGGCCTCCCTGAAGCCTGAACTCGGCAGGCCCCAGGAAGCCAGGAAGGAGGCTGGCAGAGTTCTCTGCAGCAGACCCTCTGCCCAGACCATCCAGCACAGCTTTTGCAAGGTAGACTGTGAATTCCTTTTTGTGGTTACCCCCACCCCGGGTATATAGGGGTCTGCTTGCCATAGGGCTTTGATATGGTGGAGGGAGACTGAGAAGTCTCTGAATATTTAATTTAAAACAGATTGAAAATTTTTCTGGCTTTAAAAACAAAAACTATCTAAAAAGGCCTGTAAGTGGCTTGCTTCAGGGCAGAAAATTACAAAAACTTCTGGAACAACTATTCATTCATTCATTCATAAATGCACTTATGTTCAAGTTGTTTTGCAACCCAGAAGGTCTGAGTGAGAAATGTGAAGCACGTGTTGTGCTTTTATTTTATTTTATTTTATTATTTTATTTTATTTTATTTTTCTTGTGTGTGAACTGCTCTCCAATAACTTGCAGGGACTTCAGGGTAAATCTGGCCAACATGTGAATGCAGCACCTCCATTCCAGAAGAGATGTGTGTTAAAGGGCTTTAAAAGCCTGGTGTGAAAAACCTCCTGGAATCAAACTTGAAAACAAACCTGAAAACAAACATAGGCTCACCCTGCATGGTTGAAAGTCTCCTTTGCTAATCTTCAGTGAGGGGGCCATTTTAATAATTAGCGTTGCTAGAGTGTTCTAGGCATTAAAAATAGCACAAATATATAGTACTCAATGTATATCACTATATATTGTGAAGTATGCATGTGTGTATTCAGTGAAATGTATTTCCAGGCAGCATACTTATTTTGAAATATCAGACTTAAATCCTTGGGGGCCTGGGATGTGTGGAGGCCCTGGACTTTGAGGGGCTGGGGGCCCATTTTAAAATCTCATCTTGGCCCGTTCCAACCTTGCTATGCCTCTGGCGGTCACTACACATGTGTTTCTGCACAACACCTGCACAGAAGAAACTTCCATGTAGAAAATGTGTCTCTTGTAAATTGACCCTGAATTTTCCATCCATGACTGGGATACCTGAGAGTTAGAGTCAATAATAACAGAACAGCACACTGCTTGTGACAGGAAGAGGCAAATTACAATGATTTCTTAGTCTGGCAGGGGCTGGTTTTGGCCCTGGCAGAACTTGGCTGTCTGCTCCTGTTGCAAATGCCTCTGCCTAGTGTGGCAAACTAATGTATCCTCCTCCCTCTTGGTGTCAAAGTAAGCACAAGTGTGGTGAATGCACATATATCCCATCATGAGCCAACAGTCATCACAAGACAAAGGCTGGCAGGAATCATTCACTGGTTTATAGACCCACCACCACCACCTTCTTCTTCCCCTATTTTGCTAGTGGCTATTTGGGCAGGTGATCCTCTAGGACATAGTCATGTTTTTTAAAAAGAATGAGATGAGACAGAGAAAATGACACTTGGAATCCTCGCATAACTACTGACTGTTGTTCTAAGTCTTTTACAGAGATGGCTCATGTTTTCGGGTTTTGATCAACAACCATGTCTAGATGATACAGTGTTCCTTTTAACAGGGATTTCCAGATATTGTTAACTACAAGTCCCATCATTCCTGTTTGGACAGGGGCGCAATTTCAGTGCTTGCCCTAGGTGCTATTTTCCCTAGATACGCCTCTGGGCAAACCCACTTAGGGAGCCCACCGCTTAGCCTGGGTTTGGGGCACGAGGGCACCCTTAAACTGAGCTTTGTGCTTGTGTGTCGGTGCCACGTTCCTTCTCACAAAACCTACATGCAAGTAGCCTCCTGGCCAGTGCCAAGAAGATCTCTATAATGCATTGTGCTCTTGCACAGTACATTCTAGGAGTTCTGGGGGCTGGGAAGAACCTGCCCACCAGGAAGGAGCCCTTGATCGTCTGCTGGGGAGGTAAACATTTTAAGGCTTTCTCCCCAGCAGATTGAAGCCCTTTCTTACTGACCATGAGAAAGAACATTAATTCACTGTATTGCTTAACTGATCCACTATATTCACTCACCTGAATGTATGAAAGTAGAATCTAGTTCTGATAATCTGAAAATGTTTTAACAAGTCTTGTCAGTTATGTCATTTACTTATATTCTGTTTTACATCTAAGCAGGACCATTCACTCTATATACTACAGTCTTGATACAACACTGTTAATTTCTACATGGCTTTATCAATAGCTAAGATTCCTTGGTAGTTTTAATTTTTTGGCATCATTTATGACATGAAGAAAATACACTTCTGCCTACAGTGTTTGGATATGTTAGGATAGCTATGTCTTGCCTTACAATCTATACACAATTACCTCAGAGAGTTAGATCCTACTTTGCAAGTACTTGCAAAATGGTCTCAGCCTGCCCTGCCTTGGAAACATCAATGCTGGTCATATTAAATGCATTTTCACATCCTAGTTTAAAAGTCTTGATATGGCTGGGCTGGGTTTGTCTGCCAGTTCCAAGAGGGTTTTTTGTTCAAAAAGCATTAACATGGCAAACGGTATTTGAAAAGCATTTTACTGTATTAGTTATACCTATATCTAAAACTGTGACAAATGTATCTAATCTCTTTTTTTCAAGAACTCATGACATCTGGTCCAAGTTAAACCTGGTAAACATGTTTTACCATGGGACATTAATTGATATCAGAAATAGGCATGTCTAACATGGCTTAGATTTGCAAAACTACTTTTAAAAGCACTTCCTAGGTGCCAAACTAGACATTGCATGGCAGATGCAACTTATTTTTAGTAAAAAGCACAAGAGGCTGTGATTGGGAGCAGAGAAATGGGGGGGGGAGGGAGGGAGAAGACTATTCAAACCTTTTCCTTCTAGCCTTTTTTCTGCTCAGTATTGTCTCCCCGCCCGCTCCGCCCCCTGCCACAAGCTGCTTTTTGACCCTTGGAGGAAAATATGTCTTTTGAAGCTCCATTGGTGAGTGAAAAAGATCTAAAGGGGAAATATTTAAGCAGGCCATCCCTGATATTCCTCTACTCCCAATGGCAGTCTCCTGTGGCTGTTTTTCATTTTAAAAAAATCAAGGAAGCTGTTACATATGTTTTCTGTATAAAGTTTAGTTAAATATTGCTAAGTAATATGCAGCACACAATCCAATCTTTATTCTACAACAGATCCCACTGATTTCAATGGGACCTCCTAATAAGTGCATAAGTGCATAGATAAGTGCATAGAGTCATAGCCTTCCAATTGAAGGCTGTGAAAGATACCTACTTATTCCCAGGCAAAATGCATATGAATGAGCAGCCTAGTCTTTTCCTACTGCTTTCAAAACTGGTTATATTGAAATAATTTCATGATCTTCTATAACCTAGAAGTGAATTTACAGTATCTATCTATCTATCTATCTATCTATCTATCTATCTATCTATCTATCTATCTATCTATCTAATTTACCACCCTTCCAAAAAATGGCTCAGGGTGGTTACATTAAGCACTTATCCTATGGCCTTCTGTACAACTAAAAAAGTGGGTGCAAATCCAATGCAACGGCCATTGCACGAGTGTAGCAGTCCCATGAGGAGTTGCACTTGTGCACAAAACATCCTGGACAGTCACTGCTGCAACAACTCAGGATGATGGAACTGTACCCAGCTGAGCTCATATGCTTTGTGTATGTGAGATGTGAGTGAAAAGAGGATGTTGGCAACACTAAACACAAACTGGCTGCACATCTTGGAGGGGCAATCGGAGTGGGCCTTTAATGAGCTGAAGTGAGGTGAGGCAGTTCTCTCAAGCAGCAATTATTGGGGCAACAGCAAAGTGGCAAGTTTCCCCCCTTCTGCTCCCTTCTCAAAGCAAAAGATATGTAGGGGGAAAGGCAGCATTTGGTGCCTTGTCTCAGGCATGCTGGGGTCTTCGGCTGCCACTGGGAGCAATATTAACACAAAAACATGAAAAAATCCCACTTAAAAATACCAGAATCATTAGCTACTCCCCCCTGCCCCCACTGGAAGATTTTGGTGTTGCTAGACTTGTTACAGTTCCCAACATGCCAGTTGTTGTTTGCAGCATGAAATATTCCACAAGTCACAGCATTAAAATGCATAGAGTGTCATGTGGAATACTACTGTAGTTCCATCGTCTTTCTGCTACTGGACTACCATGAAAAACTGTCTTCCTGAAAAATTATATGAACACAGGTCGTTCTTAACACCTGCCATCTTTCAGATGATGCAAATCCAGTGAGGCATGTTGTCCTGAAAAAGTTTTCCATCTCACAACAGTTGATTGCTGAGGTCTAAATGTGGAGTTTCTCCATTTATACATGAAAGGGGTCTCATGATACATCACAAATTGGACACTGTAAAATAAGGGGCTATTCTTACGATCACAAAAATCAGGCTAGGAAAATCCTAGCCCGATTTTTGTGGGTCGTCAGAACCACCGGGCTCGCAGCCGAGCCCGGTGGTTCTGGAGCGGCTAACCCACTCCTGTAGCCCGCCCCTTAGCCTGGGTTTGCGGAGCGAGTGCTCCGCAAACCCGGGTTATCTGCTCGTGAGTAGCCGCAGCGCGGCTCCGTGCTGTGGCTACTTGTGAGTAGACCCCTGGCCGGGAGGCTTAAAAGCAGCCTCCCAGCTCGGGGGTCTCCCCAGTATGCCCTGCGCACTTGCGCAGGGCATACTGGGGCTTCTGGCCCAGTATGCCCCATACACGTGGCCCCCGAGCTCCCCAGCCGAGCTCCCCAGTCGTCTCGGAGCCGGCCATCGTGTGGGCGGCCAATCCGGCCACCCAGGGCTCCCTGCCCGCTCGTGAGTGGGGAGAGCGGGCTTAGCCCGCTCTTCCTGCTCACCGCTAGGAACCGGGTCTCACTGATCGTGAGACCCAGTCCTAAGTTTAACAACCAGTCTCTGTGCAGTTACCTTTGCAAATCTGCTTACTAACTATTCATAAATAAATTTCCCTCACCACATCAGTACCAATAGTTTGTTTCAATGGCTTTGGAAGAGTTACTCCTGCACAGTAAATGTTCCTGAATGGCATTTTAAAGATTGTTGTTGTTTTCCCTGATGAAAGCCAATTTACCCTAGAAGTGGGTGAAACAGGCAGCCTGGTGAAACTCATCTTTCACTTCACAGGTATCCAAACACCCAACATTAACTCATTCTACATAAAAGCTGATTGATTGATACAGGAGGCCCATTGCAGCTGAAGCATGAGACCTCTGTGATATAGTCAGGACTCAGCAGGCTTTACCAGGTGATCTATAGGGATGTCCACCCCCCACACACTGGCTGACCTGGTCCATGGGATCTCTGCCAAACATATCTTATCTGGAAATAATTCTTGGAGACATTGCATGTGTTCAAAATTGCATTCTCAAATGCAGATTCTAATACACATAAACATGGATTTTAGTTCAAAATAAAAAGATCCCAAGTGTTACATAAGCCTATTTACAAGACTATTTCTGAGTTTGTATTTTACTGTGTAATTCCTTTGTGATAGTTGACTTCTGACTGTCTTTTCCTCTAGCTCTCTACTTCCAAACGCACACTGCTCAACCATTATTATGAAGATTATAAAAATTTATCCAATGTTCTAGGATTTTTTGTATGTAACTGAGGACATAGTGCTGCTGATTCAGAGCTACATGTGTTTTCCACTGTGCGCATAAAGTACTTTTGCAAATCCTCCCTATATCCCCCGCAAATTAACTGTGCATACATATTGTTATATTCATCAGAAAAGGCCTCAAGACTACTACCAAATACCCATGAGCGGAACTACGACCAGGCAAGGGGAGACAGTTGTCTGGGGGCCCCACTGTCTTGAGGGCTCCCCAGAGACATGTCACATGACTCCCCATTGCCCACCCGCCCAGCCCCAAAGCCCCTCACTCAGCCAGTCCTGTTTGCCCTCTCTCCTGCTTGCCCTCCTGGCCGGCAATCTAAGCACTGCTAGAGCTCCTTCTCTCCCCAACTCTCAGCTGATTGGCAGGTGGGTGGTGCTTCCAGAGAGGCCTCCATGCAGGCCTCCCTGAAGCCTGAACTCCAGTGCCCCAGCAGGCAGCCAGCAAGGCAGGAGGCAGGCAGAGTGGCCAGCGCTGGCTGCCCTTACTCAGGTAAGGGTAGGTAAAATGTGAATTCCTTTTTGTGGTTAACCCCCACGCCTCTCTCTCTCTCTCTCTCTCTCTCTCTCTCTCTCTCTCTCTATATATATATATATATGAATGATCTGCTTGCTTGCTGTAGGGCTTTAATATGGGGGAGAGAGACTGAGAAGTCTCTGAATATTTAATTTGAAACAGATTGGAAAATTTGCTGGCTTATTTTTTAAACTATCTAAAAATTCCTGTAAGTGGCTTGTTTCATGGCAGAAAATTACAAAAACTATTTTATATTCATTCATTCATTCATTCATTCATTCATTCATTCATAAATGCAATAACATTCAAGTTGTTTTGCAACCCAGGTCTGAGTGAGAACTGCGACGCATGTGCAACAGGCAGACAGCAACAGAGACTATTCCTGTGGGACAAGGAAAACTGGATGGCTGGGCAAGAACAACAAGAGCCAAAATGTACATGGCATTAAATGTGTGATATAACACATTTGCTATCACACATTTCCTCTTGAGTGAGCTTCCAAGGAGAAGGAAGGGAATATTTTCTGTAATACACCACCCATCCCAGAACGGCTTTACATCCATAGTTAGACTGTCCATTGGCACAACCAAACATTTAGGTCATTTGCTATGAGGAAATGACGAGAAAGGCAAAAATCCACATTCTGCTCAGCCATTCAAGGACATGGTAAGATTCCTCATCCACTGTATCAACCAGCAGTTAATCAATATTCATAAACAGCATAAGATAACCAAGGCACAAAAAGTGGGCGGATGGGAAGGCAGGCCAAAAATCAAATGAACCTCTGTGGCTGTGGGCTTCTTATGTATGCTGCAGGCAGATGAACATGAGTTTCTTTCACTTCAATAGGTTCTTCATCTGGCCAGCTATTGACCCAAGGAGCAGGCTCATTAGAAGGGTGACACTACTCAATCCATCACATGGACCACCTCAACTAATGCGTCTGACATTCCCTCTTGTCTTGCATTAGGCATAAATTTCTCTCCAACAGGAAGCTGGGAAATACTGCTTTGATAAGGTTTTCTAAGCGGAAGACTGATATGCAGCTGTACTGACCACAGCAGTTTGTATTGGCCATAGCTCATTGGTAGAGCATCTGTTTTGTATGCAGCAGGTCCCAGGTTCAATCCCTGGCATCTCCAAGTAGGGCTGAGAAAGACTCCCGCTGAAACCTTGGACAGCTGCTGCCAGTCAGTGTAGGCAATACTGAGCTAGATGTGCTGTGCTTTTTTTCCTTCTTCTTCTTTATAAATGACAAGCTGGTTGGAAATGCCCCCAAACCCCACTTACACTATTTACACTGTATGTCTTCAGTCAGTATGATTCTGTAATGATATGAAATGTCAAGGATGCCCTGCACATGCTGATTTGCCCCACACCCCACTAGGGACGACCCTGCTTCTGAGCACCTGCAGAAAGTGGTTTTTATCTCAGAATAACTAGCCCTACTTCCACATTGGGGAGTCGTGAGAATTACTTTTAGGACAGACTAGGGTGTAACTTCAGGAGCTCGGTGAGCCCCGGCATGTCTCATCTATCTTAAAATTTTACCAAGAAGAGGCAGATTCCTCATTCTTCCACCCCCTCTTTTTCTTCTGAGAAAGGGTGCTAATTCTTGCTCTTTTCTCTATTTCTCCCCACCTATCTGCCTTGCTTCAGTGGAACTTACTGGTCTCCGATAGGGAGCAAAATATGCTGAGAGCACAAATTAGTTTGGTTTGCTTTACGTCCCTGAGCATGTGCAATCCTATATGCACTTAACAGGGAAGGATCTCAGACAGTTGAATGCAATAGAGTTTATTTTTAAGTAGACATGTTTTCCTTGCTAGAAAGTCCTTTAGGTCTCAGTGAAATGTACTTCCAGCTAAATGTGGTTAGATTTGCTGCCTGAGGCTGTAATTCTCCACTCACTTACCTAGGACTTTTACATACAGCAGGCTTTACTGCAAGTTTATTGGGAGGTTTTACTGCGAAATTGAAGTTGTCCCAAAGAACCAACGCAAAATAATGTTGTTGTTGTTTTACTCTGGATGTAAAGCAGGCTACACTCTAATGAGCACTGAAAAACCTGAATTGCATGTGAGCTGCTCCCAATAACTTGCAGGGACTTCAGGGTAAATCTGGCCAACATGTGAATGCAGCACCTCCATTCCAGAGGAGATGTATGTTAAAGGGTTTTAAAAGCCCCTTGTGAAAAACCTCCTGGAATCAAACTTTACTGAATTTGTTCAGAATTCTGAGAAAACATACACAGGCTCACACTGCATGGTTGAAAGTCTCCTTTGCTAATCATTTTAATCATTAGTGTTTCTTATGTATTCTAGGCATTAAAAGTAGCACAAATAAATAGTACTCAATGTATATCACTATACATTGCGAAGTGTGCATGTGTGTATTCAGTGAAATGTATTTCCAGTCAGCATACATATTTTGAAATATCAGACTTAAATCCTTGGGGGCCTGGGGTGTGCGGAGGCCCTGGACTTTGGGGGGGGGGCATTTTAAAATCTCATCTCTGGCCCAATCCAACCTTGCTATGCCCCTGCAAATATCTATGATGTGATGCAGGTGGCTTCCTCATGCTGTACATCTTGAATTACTGCTCTATGTTGGGTAGCATATCATAGCTGGAAATTAAAGTCTGCATTATATAGAACTTTTTTCTTGAAGAGCAGTATAAAAATAACAATCATAACATTCATGTTTCATATCCCTTTACAAAATTAAAGGTGTTGGACAACAGACTGTAAAAGTTCTTGCTTAGCATTTGGAATTCTTGCTTATAACCTGCATATTGGAGATTATATAAAGTTAACTTTTCCACTAAGCAGGAAGGAGATAGTGCTGATAGTAATTTCTAACACATCACTTGATCAACGTTTTATTTCTCTGAATGGGGGTGGTGGGTGGGGATAAACATTATATATATCTTTGGTTAGTTCAGTAGTAACCAGGATGAAAGATAGATAGATAGACAGACAGATAGATAGATATTACGTAGTTTTATACATGTTTGCACATTTCACGTTACCAGATCTGTAAGTAACTATTTTGTATACTAAATAGCAATAGCTAAATAACAGCTATATAGCGAATTAACTAAATGTCTATGGATATTCTCATACAATACTAACAAATAAAGGAACTATTTTTTTTTCCTTTAAAAAGAACACAAGTATAAATATTGTAACAAGGCTAAAATATACTGTTCTGATATTAACTAGATGCTCATCAAAACTTCCCAAGCAAGACTATGAGATTCTTCAGTCCTATGAATGTATGTTTCAGTTGTTTGACATATATGGGCACTCTCGGGTCTGTGCATGAGCCAAAAAGAAAGAAAGAAAGAAGACTTTTCATTGAAAACATATGGAGCAGCTAACATGGAAACCAGCAAAATTCTTCCATTTGTTCTCTGGCACTACATCCTTCAGGGAGATCTAGTTAAAATAATAAAAAGACAAATGTTGAGCAAGAGCCTTCATTACATTAATGCTCTGAAATACCATAAGTGAGACGTGAGTAAACTCAAACACAAATAACAAAGGGAGATATTTTTCTGCTGTGACCACATTTACTGTGAATTCCCCCTCCCCTGCATACCACACCAATGCAAGATTATAATGTGACCATCACTTCTTGGCCTTTTTGTGAAGATCTAGCGTAGATGTTTGTAAAGTCAAATTTGACTGAATAGAACCATTGTAGAGCATTTCTGAGGGCCTGAAACCCTTAAAGAAATGTAAAGAATTAAAAAAGTCATCAGTCTTCTTTTTTCATTAGCTCTGAAATAGGATGTTCTTACTAATTTAGCAAAAAATAAGACATTTGCTGTGTAATAAATCTCATGTATATGGACTATTGTAACAACTTTCTTTTAAAAATTCTATATTTTTCTAATGCTTGGCTCCAATGCTCTATTCTTTTTCTCACTTATAGTTTTTGGATTTGTGCCCCTTTGAAAATGTTCTTTTAAAAAGCTGGGCTCTCTTGTTCACATTGTTAGTGGATGTATGACTCCACTTTCAAAGTTTACCCCAAAGAACATGGCTTATCTTAGGCTGCATTGGTTAAGGCATGCCAGCTTCTCTAGTCTTAAATATAGCAAGGAGGATGTGGTGAGCAACATAGCTGACCTCACTTTTACTTGCTTAATCTAATGGATCAGTTATCTTTTTCTGCTGGATGTATCGACATTGGAAGGCCAGTAGCAAAGGCGACTTTTCCTGCTTGTACATCATTTCCAATGTATCTCAACTTTACAAAAGTAATTCCAGTTATTTAAAGTGCAAGAACTCATATAATTTCCCTTTAAAGAAAAGTGCAGCTATAGAATGGACTAAAGGTAGAATTGGTCCAGATATGAAACTTGCAGGGGCCTGGGACAGACAGACAGCAACAGAGACTATTCCTGTGGTACAAGGAAAACTGGATGGCTAGGCAAGAACAAAAAGAGCCAAAATGTACATGGCATTAAATGTGTGATAATTTGCTATCACACATTTGCTATCACACGTTTCCTCTTGAGTGAGCTTCCAAGGGGAAGGAAGGGAATATTTTCTTTTATATACCACCCATCCCAGAACTGCTCAGGGCAGTTCACATCCATATTTAGACTGTCCATTGGCACAACCAAACATTTAGGTCATTTGCTATGAGGAAATGACGAGAAAGGCAAAAATCCACATTCTGCTCAGCCATTCAAGGACATGGTAAGATTCCTCATCAACTGTATCCACCAGCAGTTAATCAATATTCATAAACAGCATAAGATAACCAAGGCACAAAAAGTGGGCGGATAGGAAGGCACGCCAAAAATCAAATGAACCTCTGTGGCTGTGGGCTTCTTATGTATGCTGCAGGCAGATGAACATGAGTTTCTTTCACTTCAATAGGTTCTTCATCTGGCCAGCTATTGACCCAAGGAGTAGGCTCATTAGAAGGGTGACACTACTCAACCCATCACATGGACCACCTCAACTAATGCGTCTGACATTCCCTCTTGTCTTGCATTAGGCATAAATTTCTCTCCAACAGGAAGCTGGGAAATACTGCTTTGATAAGGTTTTCTAAGTAGAAGACTGATATGCAGCTGTACTGACCACAGCAGTTTGTATTGGCCATAGCTCATTGGTAGAGCATCTGTTTTGTATGCAGCAGGTCCCAGGTTCAATCCCTGGCATCTCCAAGTAGGGCTGAGAAAGACTCCTGCTGAAACCTTGGACAGCTGCTGCCAGTCAGTGTAGGCAATACTGAGCTAGATGGCCCAGTGTTCTGACTCAGTAGAAGGCAGCTTCCTATGTCTCTATCACCTCTCTCTAAGTTTCTTTGTCCATTTTTCAACCAGTTTTCATACTAGTTAATGGTAAACAACTCTGAAGCTGGAGATGGTCCACAGCCACCAGACTAGTAGTCATTGATAGACCTGTCCGCCATGAATCTGTCTAAGCTATTCAAGATGGTGGCCATCACCACATCTCATGGCAACGAATTCCATAGATTAATTATGTGCTGTGCGAAAAAGTACTTCCTCTTGTCGGTCCTAAATCTCCCAACCTTCAGTTTCATGGGGTGACCCCTGGTTCTGTGTTGTGAGAGATGGAGAAAGATGTATCTCTGTCCACCCTCTCCACTCCATGCATAAATTTATACACCTCAATCATGTCTCCCCTTAGTCACCTCTTTTCCAGTGTAAAGAGCCCCAGATACTGTAGCCTAGCCTCATAAGGAAGGTGCTCCAGGCCCCTGATCATTTTGGTTGCCCTCTTCTGCACCTTTTCCAGTTCTACGATATCTTTCTTAAGACACGGTGACGTGTATGCAGTACTCCAGATGTGGCCGCACCATAGGTTTTTATAAGGGCATTATAATATAATATATAATTATAATATAATTATATACATTATAATATTCCTAGAATGGAATTATCCTTTTTCACAGCTGCCACACACTGAGATGACACCTTCAATGAGCTGTCCACCATGACCCCAAGATCTCTCTCCAAGTCAGTCACTGACAGCTCAGATCCCATCAGTGCATATGTGAAGTTAGTGTTTTTTGCCTAAATGTGCATCACTTTACACTTGCTTACATTGAACTGCATTTGCAATTTTGTTACTCACTCCCCATTTGGAGAGATCTTTTTGGAGCTGCTCACAATCTATTGTGGATTTCACTATCCTAAATAGTTAAGTGTCATCTGCAAATTTGGCCACCTTGCTGGTCACCCCAACTTCTAGATTGTATTTGAACATATTAAAGAGCACTTAATAAACTAATGTTACATATAATAGACATGGATTATTGCTTGGATTTCTATTTGTTGCTGGAGCAAATGTCACTTATAGATTTGTTATACTAAAAATCAGCAATTATAAATAAGCTAACAAATATTTAATTTAAAAATGTCTTAAGGTGATATAAAAAGTGATTGGGGATTAATTGTAATTTGAATGTATATATGCTATAAATCTAGCTTTATTCTAGATGTATTGTGCCTTCTTCATTATGTCTGCATTCAAAAAAGGATCCTTAACAGGATCATTTCCATTTAGATACACTCTGCTAATGGCACACTTTTTTAACCATCCTGAAACACCAAGGTTGTGGAAATCAGTTCAGACTTGCTTTCTGTATAGCACAGAGCACTCGATATTCTCAAGCATGGCAAATTGTTCCATTCAAGTTATTTCATGTGATATTAATATTTATTTGAAAAAATTGTTTCTGACATTTCCCATAGTGTTGCCAAGTAAATATATCTGTTCCTGGTTTAGCTATGCCTAAAAGAATTTTTCTTATGAGAAATTGCCATTGGGTACAAGGTACAAGAGAAGGTTATAAAATTACCTGCTGTTTTTAATATTTTAAAAATCTGGAGGAATTCAAACTTTATTCCTTAGATCTAATCTGGCTGCATGATAAGCTTTCCCAGCTCTCTCAGAAGTTACTAACCCACGCTAACCAGTTGGTAGGAATCAGAGTTGGAGGGAATATTGTAGATCAAACAGCCTGAAACAGCTGGATTTCTTAGACTGTATAGATTTAATTTAAGTGGACTTTGCAAGGGTTGCACTAGATAACCCAGAAGGCCTTTTCCAAACTGATGATTGCATGGAATGCCCTTCTAAATGCACTCTTAATATTCTTCCACTCTTTGTTTTAGCACCATCCTAGCATTGAGCTTGTGAATAATTTCACAATCTTGTGAATAATTTCACAATTATTAATATTAATATCCTATATATTATATTATGATTGAATACAATCCTAGCATTGAGCCACATCATTGTGAATAATACAACGATCCTTTCTGGTTCACCTCCCTGCAGCCTATATCACATAATCTATGAATTCTTATTTAATGCTCAGGGGTTTCAGTAACACACAGTTTATTGCAGGGACAAGTTGCAGCTGGAACCCTTTTTGACAGGCTACCTGAACTTTCTGGTACTGTTGTCAGTTTATTTTTGCCTTGCCTGGCCATTTTGTCTTTAAGTAACAACAAAGTTATATAACAACAAAATAATAAACAGCAATGTTTTCAGGATTTCCCATGATGAGAAGCACATCACATTAAAAAGTGAAAGTTGTCCTTTTGCTTTCTGGTCCTTTCCTGAAGAAAGGTATAGTTCTCCCCCTCCCTCCCCTTATTATTATTATTATTATTATTGTATGTAATGCAATACTAGTTCTAATGAAGAACAATCACTATGCACTGTGGGACTTATTCCCACGTGTGTATATCACATAACATCATTTATTGAGGTGGTTTTAAAATCTACCTTCTCAGATGAGAAGGTAGATTTGAAAACCACCTCAGTTTGAAAGTATTGTGACTGTTTCACACATTCAAGTCATCATATGGTGAATCTGCATGTGTGAACTCTTACGGCAATGGTGACAAGAGAAGTACAAGGAGCTTTATTTTCAAAAGATATGCATTGGACCTCCCATCACGATATTACTTGCTATGCATGTAGATGATTAATTGATAAATGAGCAAGTTAAATATTAAAATAATTGGTGATAATACCCAACAAACCATCTTAAAAGCTTTATCTGAAGGAAAAGATGGCCTAGATTGGCCATAGACACAGTGACATCTAAACTGAGAACACTTTCACACAGTACAATTTTGGAAGATGAGCCATTTTTGGAAGGGCGGTATAGAAATCAATCAATCAATCAATTAGAATTCTATCAAAACTCATAATTAAAGTAAGTTACAATCAAATCACAATGAAGTATCTATAGTAATTATAAACTAGCTGGATCATGTTCAACTAGCTTTTCAGTAAGACCTGTGCTAGTGCATGAGGAAAATGTCAGAATTATGTGTTTTTATTCTCAAGGGTTCCCTTGACATAAAAGCCATACAGCTTGCAGCTGTGAACTTACTCATGGAGAACACTGTGTTCCTTTGGTAGCAAAAACCCAACTCTGGAAGCGTACTTGTCTGCTGGTTTGGACTTGTATGTTTGAACTTGAACAAATGTAGGTTCAAAGTGCATGTTATATGTAGTGTGCTTAAGATATACCACTTCTGAAAGGCAGTTCTATGCCTGATGTTCACTAAATCCAAACAAGAACAGGTCATAACCAACTAAAAAAAAATCACAAAAAAGGGGGAGAGGAGAGCATTTGGGTTTACCAAAACTCTTACCTGTTACTGGGTATGACCAATTTGTGTCTTACAATGGAATAAAGGAGATATTATGCAGGAGACTGTGCCTGTAGAAAAATATTTCAGGTTTTATCAAGGCATGCTTGAGAAAAGGATGGCTGCTCCTTTTGGCTATTTACCCTTTGAAATATAAACACGAGCCATTACTTGGATGTCTCTTTACCACTGACCAGAATACATGCCTCCCTTGTAAGGGAATTGTATGTTACTTTAAGGCTGCAGTCCTATGCACACTTACTTGGGAGTATGTCCCTCTAAACACAGAGTGGAACTTATTTCAAAATAAATATGTCTGATTGCAATCAAGTGTTCCTGAAAACAGGTGGTTTAAATATGTGCTTATAAGCATGGTGGGAAGTACATCCTAAACATATACCAGACACGCCTAAAAATATACCAAAACTTTTGATGTGGTAGGTAGTACATATCTGAAACCATCTTATTTGTGCTTTGTACTGGGCTATAAAATATATTTCAAAAGGCATAAGTGGTAATCATCCATAACTCTCTAGAACAGGAAACATTCAACAGAGTGAGCAGCATGGAGATACATTTTCAACCAGGTACTAGATGTTATTTGTGAACATGAGAGTAACATTGGTGGTATTTGTGAACATGAAAGTACATAGAAATATATATGTCCATAGGTAAAGTAAAATGTGCCATCCAGTCGATTACGACAAGTACGCTTCCAGAGTTGGGTAAAAAAGTACTTTTTTTAAAAAAGCTTCTTTTATGAGAATTGGTATGTAAAACTGAGTTAGCTGTGTGATAACATCACACTAATCTGTGTTATGAGTTTAAATGTTAATCGTTTCTATGCATTTGGAAAATGCTGCCCCCCTCTCCTCTTTTAAAACTGTGGGAACGACTACACCGGTAGAAAGAGACGCTGAGGTGCCAAAGGCAGTATCCAGCATCCCCTGTGTCCGGCCGACCACAGGCACAGAATGAGGGCATAGCCATCAATCCACTTGAGTAAAAACATGTTGCACCACCTGTCTTCACAAATTCACCAAATAAAATAATCCAGCCCGCTTTCGCAACTGAAAAGGTGCTAGTAATTGTGAACGCCCGTGACGCTGCAACTTTAACAGCAGTAACCAGAAATCCCAAGTGATGGGAAGGGAAACAATTGGAGAGTATTACTGTCAGGTGACACACATGAAACTTTCAATAGCTTTTGTGTTGAGGAGGAGGGGCGTGACAGGCAGACAGGCTGGTAGGAGAAAAGCCACATTGTGCTTCGTAATTGACTGTTAATTGGTCCCAAACACTCCCTTTTCCCCAAGTTGTCTTGGCAGATTCAGCAGCCTGGCAGATGACGGGAGTTCGTTCTAGATGCTGAATACAAGTTGATGGCTAGGGAGACGCTTTTTCTCTGAGGCATTTTGCTCCCTACCTTCCCTGGGAGATCACAAACGAAAGCCCCAGGCAAAAGATAAAGCGTGTGCACATATGCGATTTGTGTAGGGGGCGAAGGGAGACGGATCATCCTAGTGGTTGCTGCTGTCGTGTGTTATTTTTGGACATCCCCAGCATTCCTCCCCGACGCACACCCTCGGCTTCCCAGCCCCCAGCTCCTGCATGCTCTCTGCGAGCGCGTACACACAAATACTCGCTCCTCCTGGGGAGCAATAACAAGAGCAACAAGTTGGCCGCACGCCAGAGGACTTCAGCTCGCCTTCCTCGCTGCCAGCAGCCTTTGTTCTTGCTTGGGAATCAGTCCGAACTCCTCGCAGGCGAGCGTCTTCCCTCGTTTGCTGCTGCTGCTACTACGACTCGTAAGTGGTTGCAAATACGACAAGCTCAGCTGTCTATTAATTTTCTCTCTCTTCTGGTCTGCAGCTAGGCTGAATTTAGAGCAGCAAGGGAGCCAGAGTTGCAGATAGCCTGAGAACTAAGGAGGCCTAAAGCTCAGCCGGCTGTGTGTGTGGGGTGGGGTGGGGGGGCTGGGATAGATGCGGCGGGGGGGGGGGCGCTTGTCCTCTGTACCACAGTGGTTATATTGTATTCAGAGAGTGATGGACTTTAGGTGCAGGGGGTGGAAAATGCACCCCATGCGTTTGTTTTTGTGACTGATAATCTCTGTGCTGAGTGATAAACGTCTCGACTGTTTCTCTAAAGAGTTCCCCCCCCCCTTTCCTTGTCCCTTTGTCTGCCTCTCGCCCTTCGAGGCAGAAAAAGAAAGAATGCAAGGATTTTGCTAAACCCCCAAAGTACCTCTCTTGTACTGAAAGGGCTTTATTATGGGGCTCTGTGTGGTAAGCTTGTTGGTCTTCACCTAGTTCTTTAAAAGCACAGCTTTTACTGAGAGCAATCTAATTCCTGAAGTCCTATGAGGTGTTGAGTATGATTCTACCTGGGCCACGAGGATTATTCTGTCTGGCACAAGTAACGGGAAAATTGAGCATGACAGTAGTTCAGTTCATATGATCAGTGAGGGTATTCTTCTCCCCGCCCCTCTGTCTGCCTCCACAGAGCTATGCTCTATGCAGACAACAAATAGGTCACTTCTTTGAACGGTCTTCATTCATTCGCAAACCTCTGTTTTTGCACTCCTAAAACTGAATTCAATAACTCCTTATATGTAGCTTAAAAGCCAGTGCTGGTGTAGGTACCAATATGTCTGAGCATGTACCATCCTTTATGGACTACAGATACAGGAGGGGAATGCTTGTTCACCGTTTTTAAATATATCCTAGAGTTACACCAACAAACAAGCAACTACAAGCACAATCCAGCCAAACTGATGTATACTGTGTTGTCTGATTTCAATAGGAGAGAATGGAGTCCATGCTTAACTTTCCTATTGAGGTCAATGAGGCTTCAAAATGCTGAACTTGTCTAGATCTTGTATTAAGACAAGGAGGAAAGAATGAAATGATGGAAATACGTTTCTGCTAGATTAGAACTTATTTATTCATTCATTTATTCATTTATTCATTCATTCATTTATTTTCTATACTGCCCTTTCAAAAATGGCTTAAGGCAGTTTACACAGAGAAATAATAAATAATATGGATCCCTGTCCCCAAAGGGCTCACAATCTAAAAAGAACGATAAGATAGACACCAGCAACAGTCACTGGAGGTACTGTGCTGGAGGTGGATAGGGCCAGTTACTCTCCCCCTGCTAAATAAAAGAAAATCACCATGTTAAAAGGTGCCTCTTTGCCAAGTTAACAGGGGTTAATTACTCTTCTTAGTTGTCACCCAGTAAATAAAACCGTTGTTTCTGGTTTGCTTTGTGTTGAAGAAAAAAAGTTGTAAGTCATGCAAGCTTTCTATAAAACCAGACTATAATATTCATTTAAATATTTCACAATACTTAACTTTACTACTTTGACAGCTAAGCTGCATCTGTGAAATAAGAACTCTGCTTTAGGAAGAACTTGCTTTTCTCCATAGTTCTAACCAAGTCTGAATAATTCTGGCATCCTCTGTTGGTCAGTGCACATGGTGAACAAGTGTTCTATTAATCTAATCAATTGCTTGCTAATGAAAATCTTGAGTTCCCATAGAATGTGTATGGAGCTTAAAAAATTTCCCTTTTCAGCATGATGCTGACTTTCTTTCTCACCAGCAAATTGTCAACATTGCATTGGGAAATACATCTCCTCTTCCATGCTGTTGTTTAGTCTATTTATAAAATAGAATTCACTCAGTTGGAACTGGAGACTTCAACTACCAAAGATTCCAGTTCAGAGCTAAAATTGGAGTGGTCTTTTCTGGAATCTTGCTCTCCTACCAATACCATTATATCCTGTAATATTTTAAATTACTTGGTTTCCAGAGATGCAATATTGTGTCATTTATGGCATGATGAATCTACTGCATTTCTCCTGCCTTTAAAAAAAAGTGTATTAATTTCCAAGAACTGATCTTGATAGAGCTGGAAAGGACTAGAAAATCATATTGCATGAAATTCACATTCCCCTTTGCACAACTTCCCCATACACTTATCTCCTGCAGACTTCCATAGTGTATGCGTCATATGATAAATGAAAGGCATGATATGTACGAAGTGTGTACTAAGGTAAATAAAGAGAAAACAACTCCTTGATAAGGCAAAGATATAGGCAAGTGGTGGGTGACGTGGGGAAAAGCAGGGTCACCAGGAGTTCTGGGAATCTTTTCCTGACCTGATATATAGTGTTCATTTATACCTCCAGAATGAAACAAACAAATGTACAGAGCCCCAAAATAAATTATAATGGGTACAGACCATCCTATTCAACTTCATCTCATTTGTGATGGGTGCACTTACACAGATAAGCCTGACCTAAAACTTATGTTTGAACTGTTGCAACTCAGGGTAGAAATATTGCTCTTTTTGGGAATATATTTTGTTTTTTTAAAAACAATGTTTTGTTTTTCTTGAGCATTGGATTTATTAAAACACAGCATTTGACACATTAACATGGGTAATCGCACAGATTTTCCAAATGCAGTGTCGATGTTCTGGGACCAGATGCTATGCAACCGTTAGTGGTCTACACTTGCAATGCTTAATTATTAATTGTTTGAATGATTTACTTTAAATGTACTTGTAGAGAATTAACTCGCCATTTCATATTAAACTTCTGGGTGCATATTGGGACTGCTCTTAAGAAATGTTGGTAATCTTCCTACAAAATGTCAAGTACCTATGTAGTCCAGAGATTCTAATGCCTGTGTTTGCAGCTCATTTGTAGAGTTCAGCCAATTGTTTTTGACCCTGCAAATTTTGGGGTTAAGTGATGGGCCTCCTGTCATATTCAGCATGTTTGGCCCACTTTTGAGGGTATGCTTGTCCCATTTGGAAATGACATTGTAGCACAATGCTGACTTACAGAAGTGGGTATTGCCTACAGAATCATGGATTTACTACAGAAGCATATCTTGGTTGTATCTGCTGAATTCTGAAAATTCCAGCAGCAGGAATGGGTTGTTAGGGTAAACTGGCAGAACACTGTCAACCTAGATATAAACTATTTTTTAAGTTCAGTATTGTCAAATTACAAAAGGTCTTGGTGGGATTGTTCAGGGGAAATAATTTAAAAGGGTATTACTGGAATATATGAAGTTTAACTTGCATATACATCACATGAGAGCCCACAACATTTTTATAGCATGCGTGTGAGGAGAGGTTATTTAAAAAAAAAAAATCAGAATGTGGCTAGGTCAATTTTGTGTACTGATTGGCTGCTCCAAATATAGATGGGTTTAAGAATACAAAACCATCTTTGAATGATGTAATTAACCAGTCTCTCTGCCAGCTGATTGTGGTATTTGTGTGTTGCAGTATAGACAACCCCCACACCCCCAAAGCACCCTGGTGTCTGGCATTATCCAGCAGCTGTAGTTTGTGGTACCTTGTGGTGACTTTACAACAGTTCAGATTCTTTCCGCTTGGACTGATTTGAGCTATGATGTCATTTTATAACTTCAAGGCTTTATACTGTAAGGGATTCTGTTATGGATGTGACTCTTAACCCTGGGGAAGTGGAAGCTGCCCCAGAAGTCCGTTCTAGCACCATTCTGTCTACCCAGGCACATTCCATTGCTTAGAGATTCAACCACCAAATGACTTTGTGGTTGGAGTACTTCAGAGCTGGTTAAATATGTCTTTTAAAAAGAGAATATGGGCACAGTACAACATGCATTTTAAGAAAATACCATTTTTGTGTGTGTTATTTCTTATAGAGACCACATGGCTCCAATTTCCATTTTTTTAAAAACACGGAAATATTTGGCTAGACCATTTGAAATAAATTTCTTAATTGCCTCGAGGGAGTGAGTTTGAATTATGGTAGACGGTTCGATTCAAGTTGATAGAAACTTTAAGGGTGATTCCAGACATAAGATTTTTTGGATGTCATATACCCAGCCTAAAAAAGCCACATGAGCAAGGGGCCCTTGTGTATGCTGAAGGGAGGAGATCTGGTCTTGTGCTAGCAAACATTGAATTGACCCATTTGCTAAGCAGGGTCCATCCTGGTTTGCATTTGAATGGGAGCATTGTAAGAAATTCCCCTCTGGGAAGAGCATCTGAATGCTTTATTGCAAAAGATTCCAAGTTCCCTCCAAGATAGGGCTGACTCCTGCCTGCAACTTGGAGAAGTCACTGCCAGTCCGTGAAGACAATACTGAGCTAGATAGACCAAAGCTTCCTGTAGAAAATAAGCAGTTCAGGAGAAGAGTTCTGGCCCAGCTGGACTTACCTCTCTTCTACTTGCGACTCATCTTATGTGAGGAACATCCAGAAATGTATAGCTTCATTATTCTGGGAAGAGGGCATGTTCCACAGAAGGCTGGTTTGGATGATACTCTGATGTAACCCATTAAACACTAGGGGGAAGAGTATAGGCACATATTCGGTCTGCTGTTGTGCTGCTGCCTAATTATGTGGGGCTAGCTTAAAACAACTACAGGGCCCTGTGGTCGCCAGGAGTCAACACTGACTCAACAGCACACTTTACCTTTAGCTTATGCAAACTGCCTTGCAACTCATGGTTTGTAGAATTAAAGCTGCACAATGAGGGACTGTTAGATGAGCCATCCCTCCTTATATGATTGGGCAGCGGTGTGATGAATCGGTGGAAGAGGTGTATGCTTGCACTTCACCCCTGTGCATTTCTGTTTAAGCATTCAGAGCAGTCTGAAAACTTTACTTCAGCAGTTTGAGAGCTGCTACAGCATGTCACTTCTCACACACATCTGGGAAATACAGGGAACATCCCCAGGCCATTCAGAGTTAGATCCCTGCCAGGGCCTACCTTGGGCCTGCAGCTGTGACCTTGGTTAGGTAGCTGCTCTGATAACTTCCCCAGTTAGAGGAGCAGGAGACTGTAATGGGGAAAAGGAGGTGGCAGTGGGAAAGGGTGAGAGAACAAGCAGGGAAGGGGTGAGAGTAATGGGCTCTGTTGTGGTTAATGCAGGATTATAGTATGAGCCAATATCCCCCAGCATCACTGACTTGTCTGTGAGCCCACAGAGTGTGGCCAAACTGGGAGGCATAGTACACAGTTTTGACTACAAGCATTCTAAAAACAGAAAGCGGATAATAAAGTGGACACAAAGCACATTATTTCAAACTACCAAAGCAGATGAACCAAGTCCATATCCTCCAACACTTTGCAGATAAACATATGGGTACGCTTGTAACAACCCATACCAATATGTGCTGTCCAACCCCTGAGTTTACATTGCTTGAAGGCTGGATTCCATCCACTATGCATTGCATAGTGCCTTAAGTGTTGTACACCCACTGGGAATTTTGCTGCCATTATCTGCTTGTGTATAGCAGGTATCTTTGAAATCCTGATAGCCTTAAGTTAGTGTTCTTCATTATAAGCCTCGAGGACCAGTGGTGGCCTCTATCAACCTGTGTGGCTTCTTGACTTATTGGGCCTGTGTGAAGCTTCAGCCAGACCTGAATATTCTGCATAGCCCCCTGGTACCATGTGGAGATGACCATTCTCACCATGCAATACTGTGCTTTGTCCAGCCCTGGGAGGGGGCAGCTCCTTTATGGGAAACTGAGTCCTCTTGAGCCCCTGTACCATCTTGGAAGTCATACACAGTGTATTCCCCATAGAACTCTTAAGAGAGATCTCTATCCCTCTTAAAGGGGCCTCCCAGCACTGAAGAAAGCACAGTGCAGAGGTCTGCACGTTGAAAAATGGCTCACTTGAAGGTTTTTTGACAGAGTGCTGGCCCAAGGATTGGTGCCACCCCAGGCAAAGCCATTGGGTGGGCAAGCATTCCCTGTCACCTGACTGGCCACCCACTTGCTCTCCTCGCATCTTTCGTCCCCAGTCCTACCACTGTCGGCTGCTTTTGGGCAGTTGGCCTGCTGTGGCTCATCATAATGACACTGCTGTGCAACACAGCAGTGTGGTTATAATGTGTTACAGTAGGCCCACTGTCCAGAAGCAGCTGCCAGCAGCAGGAGCGGTGGGTGAAGCTGGCAAGAACAAGTGGGCAGTGGGGCAACAGGGATGAGGAGCACCTGCTTGGCCACCTGCCACTCACTCCGACAACGAAAGGAGGTGCGGGGGTTGAGGGCAGTGGCACGCGATACAGGCCGTCAGTGCCCGGGGTCCCTCTTGCTGCCTAGTGGACAGACTGGCCCTGGGCCCTCACTTGAAAGATAGTGAAGATCACTGCTCTGAGTAAAAAGAGGCAGCCTTCAGCAATACTGAATATTCCTGTACATTGTACTTTTTGATTGTTGGCATATCTTTAGCTTTGTAGTGGAAGAGTGAAATGATTGCTTACTCAAACTAAAAAAAATTTGTTTCTGTCCCATATATTACTTCAGAACTTTCTGTTCTATGCATAATACATTAATTACATAATAAAAGATGGAAGGCACTCTCAAATACCTGACAACCACTGGCAAACTCACAATTCTAACCTGTCTTCATACTGAGCACCACAAAATTGTAGGAATTATTACCAATAAAATGTTGTGGTGGTCCAATCTAGCCTGAAATGTACACGTTTTAAAATCATGTTAAAGATGCATCTTTTAACATTTGTCCAGAGTTTGACAAATGGTCCCTATTCCCCTTAGCTTAGGCTTTTCTCTGCTGATTGAATTACTTGGGGTGGGGAAATTCAACTCCCTTAGCCACTGTTTTTAGAAGGCGGGGGACATCATCTACCTAAAACTGAAGGATGTCAAAAGTAGAGTTCATGGATTTTCATTAGGGGCCCTCTCCCCAGTATGGTTCTTGTTTAAACTAGAGTGAATATCCCTTTGTGACTGACCCATTTTAAATATTATTATTATTATTTTGCTTTAAATTTATTTTAATGACAGGCACACAAATCTGGCTATTTTGGGGGCACTAGAAATTGCTCCATTGGAAGCCACAGATAGTCTCAAAAACCATCATCAGCTCCTTTAGGCAGGTTGAAAGACACGGCTTTCTGCCAAATCGATTCCTGTGGTGATTTGAGTGCACAGAGATTGCAAATAATGAGTCCAACTTGCTGCTAGTGGGCCAAGAGTGAAATCTTAATGGGCAGTATGAAGCCGTCATAGTCTATATTTGTGGTACCTAATACATGGTTTCCACAAATATTCTATTTTAAATTCTGACAAGCGCTGTAGCTATATTTGTCAGTCTTTTACTTCAGCTGCATACTTCTAAAAGCCTGGCGGTCACCATTTAATGTTTTTCATTACCCCTATTGAATATGTTTTGTTTAGAGGCTCCCCCCACTTTTTCCCCCTGAGGGGTCAAAATGCTGCACCTTCAACTAAAGTGGTTGGTCAAGACTGTTTCTAGAGTATGAGCCTGTGGGAAGTATTTCTATTTGTTAAAATTTTGTAAAGTGCTAGAAATTTTAGATGCTCTTATAAATTGCTCTGCTGAGCCTTCAGATAGCTTCTTATTCATAAAAGCATGTAACTGCCTAGAGACTTCGGTAGTGGGTGGTATACAAATATGCTAAATACTTAATTCTCTTAGCCAGCCACCAACCATGCATGGGGATGTGGCAAGGCTTTGTGTGCCAGCGAGGGAGGCACCTGGTTGGCAGGATGCCGGTTGGCTGATGTTCATCTGACTGAAAACTAATGGCAGCGAGGAGAGGCAAGCGAGGCGGCGGCAGGCCCAGTCGTGTTGGGGAGGTGGAGGCGGCGAGCCCAGCCACAGCAGGGAGGCAGAAGCGGCAGTCCCAGCAGTGGCGGTGAGGCGATGGCAGTGGCTGGCAATGGCTGCTGTGAGGAGGAGGTGCAGAGGAGGCAGGCCCAGGCGAGGTGGTGGCTGGCAGCTGCAGTGAGGAGGCGGGCGTCAGGAGATGGCGGCAGCAACCTTGGGCAGGGAGTGGGGGGGGAAGCGGCATGGGGGAATGGGAGGGAGAAGCGGGCGGGCATTGGGACCAGAGACTGGGGCAGAAGCTGGGAGGGAGGGCTTGGGAGGAAGGGAGTGGGGCTGAATGTGCAACACCTGTTGGAGGCTGGGGTGGAAGGGAAACGGGTGGTGGGGCTTCCCCTTTCACCGCCTGGGAGGAGGAACGGTGGTTGCGGGGCCCTTTTTGGCCACCCTCTCGGAGATGCTCTGTGCAGGTGGTGGGAGGGAGGGAGGAGAGGAATGGAAGCGGGGGAGGCCAAGAGAGACCGGGGCAGGGGGGAAGGTGAGGGGCGAATAGCCGGCCCCAAAGAGCACAGAGGTGCTCTGTACGGGGTTGGCTAGTGCTAAATAAATAAACATATGCAAGGATGTTGAAGTTTGGTCACTCAGAATCGGGGTTTTCAACCTTGTGTCCTCGGATGTTGTTGGACTGCAGTTTCTATCCTCTCCAGCCATGATGCCCAAAAGGCAGGTTATTGGTAATCGGTAATCAATAATAAGATACTTATACTACCTGTGTCTCATCAGTAGGTCTGTGCAAATATTTGGTTTCAAATATCCAAAGTCAAATAACGCATGAAGCCCCCTGGCACTATACAGAGTCAACCAGTCCCACTGTTCATCTCAACACAATACTGTGCTTTCCCCAGAGCCCCTTAAAGAGGAACTTTTCCCTATAGGGAAGTTATAGAAATTACCCTACTTCCCAGCACTCTCCACATCTTTCCCAGATGTTGCTGGAAATGGCAAAGTGCCATTTCTCTTTATGAGGCTGGTGTTGGAGAAAAGGACAACTACACAGCGGTAAGTAAGTGGTAGGACTAGTCAACATTGTGCGGATATTCACTTTTGGATATTTGGAGCCCAATACTGGCAAAGGCCTAGTTCTCAGCTCTTTCGAATTGAAGAGAGATGATGGGTTAGAAAAATATTGGTGTGTGTGACTTATGGCTGTTTCTAATATTAAAATATAATACAAAATGAGGAACAATTAATTGGATAAGAGCTCATTTTCTTGCTAGAAAGGTGATATCACTATTGGCTTTAATCATTTATTTGCCTAGTCTTCCTTTAAATAGTCCTCCTGTAGACACTCCTGTCACTCTTCAAAAACAAATCAATGCCTTAAGCTTTATAATCTGCCTTATAATAACAGAGTAAAAGCAGTCCACATCCTATTGCAATCTGTGGCAAAACTCCCATTGATTTTAACAGCTCTGGATTGCACCCAAAGTAACCATATAGCATACTGGAAAGGAAGGGAATTCAGAGGAAAACAGTTCTTATAAGTGTACTTTATTTCTTCCAGGTCATTAAAGGGAGCAAAAGTATACAATACCCAAAACAACTCAGCCATTTGTGTCAAAAATATCCCTTTTTGACTAAATTGCAAAAAGAGAGGGGAAAGTTAATGCAATATACTTTAAGTATGTATTAAACAAGTAAGCTGGAAAGAAGCCACAATAAACAGAAACCAAATTAAACTATTTAGAGAAGGAAAATGCTTTTCTAATGAATTGAGAGTAGATTGGAGCCCTCCATTTTCTCCAGAGTCCTACAGGCATAAATAATGGCAAACATCTAAAACAGTGTCATGAAGATCTTGGAGGAGGCTCTCTTTTTTTAAACGTTTTATTCATTAGACAACATGGGCTTGTCTACACCATTTGTTTATGGAGTGTTAGTGCCAGTTTCAAGATGCTCTGGTGTGCATAACTAGCAGCAGCAGCCCTGAAAATATCTAAGAACCAGAGATCAACAAATTTAGACTTAGCTCACTAGCCAGACACTCTCTGTAGTTGCCACCAATTCCCTCTCTTCCCTTAGATACTTTTCTAGCATGTACGTACACACACACGTATGTCTTACGAAAGAAGTGGGTTTTCAGTTATTTGCACTGTGTTATGAAGATGGTAAGAAACAGTAGGAGCTGTTCTCCTGCTCAGAAAACTCCAGCTGTTTCTTACATTCTCAAAAATGGCAGTGGAGATGAGACCTCTGGTGAGATCTTTGTGGTGGTGTGCATCCTGCTCATCAGAGGGCTTTGGGCACTCACCCACTGCTGGAAAGTAGTTTTATAAGCCTGATGGAAACTGATCAAGTGTTGCAATGCAACAGAAACTGAGGGCAGAAACAAACCACATTTAAGCTCTTTAAAGTTTCATTGATTTTAGTGGGAGAACTAAGAGTTTTAAAATCAATTTGATTTGATTGGGGTTTGTTAAAATAAAGTGTAACTAACTAAAAAGGATAAGTTTAAAATCTTCCTGTGATTGAAGAATTAAATGGTAATAGTGGTATATATTAACAGTGTCAATTGTTAACTTGTAAACCAAACAGAGATGAAAGTTTGGGATGGTATACAAATATATTAAAATAGCTCCTCCCGTCCTGGCTAATCAAGAACAAACATGCTTATCCAGCAGCTTTAAACATAACTTGAAGCCTGAAGAAGTTTATATACATACACACCATATTTACTGTGTTTTCCAACATGATTTATCACTTAAAACTATTGTTGCTGCTATTCTAATTTTTATTTTTATTTTTTGGCTGGTGTACAGGAGATATTCAGTAAGAAGGTTTTAGCAGTAACTTCTACTTTGTGACTGGGTTTCTTTTCCATATGCTTCACTAGGAAACGCAGCTGCTAGGTAACTTTAAAAAAATGCTTATGGTCTGTGTGCATGATTTCCTTTTAGGATTAACAGAAGTAGCATGTATTTTAAAAAGATGACAGCAGTACCTAAGCACCACCCCCCATAATACATGTAAATGGCTGTAATTTACTGCCAGCCAAGCAATATGAGTAGTAGGCCATTCATGTGATCTTTGTTCCCTTCACTATGCTGGGTGGTAACTCCTTTTAAAAAAACTACTACTACCCTGAATAGCTTTATGGCTAATAATATCAGTAATTCTATATGTTTAGGATCAAATTTAATTCTACAGAGCATAATAATGAAAAGGAGGGTGGTCTTGGAGTTAAAATGCAGAAGTTGGTCAGATTTGGGGGTTCTGTTTAAGTCTTCCTTGCCATCAGCATGAAACAAACGGCTTACCTTCTGCTGTTCTCTTGAGAGAAGTATAATAAGAAAACTTACTTTCTAAGGCATCTCTTGAAGGGCAGTGAGATCCCCAAATGGAATATTATATATAACCTCAACATTTTTTCTGTGTCTAATGATACCAGCAGGCTAATGTGGTTGAGATTCACCAAAGCATATTGCAAGGGAAGTAGATCTGACACCTTCCCCAAAATCGGTTACCTATCAGAAGTTGGGTGAAATGGAGGAATAAGGCTCACCACCTTGAAGTTCTCAAGAAGCAGGGGCGTAGCTATAATTGAACGAAAGGGTTCAAAGAACACAGGCCCCCAGCTCCAGAGGGCCCTCCAGCTACATCCCTCCCTATTTTCTTCATTATCTCCCTCAGTCTGGGGGGCCACCAGAAAGACGGATGAACACGGGCCCCCTGTTCCCTAGCTACGCCCCTGTCAAGAAGTGTAAGTTAACAGGTAATATAAGCAGTACTAGTACAGGATCATTGTTTGGTTTAAAGTTTAAGTTGTTCATAACTTTAAGTCATGGTTAAACACATGATAGCTAAGACATGTGAACCAAGCTAATTAGCATTACAGTTCCTTGAGTTCCTCTCCCTACCGCTTTACCTCTCCACAGTCTGTTACCCAAAGTGATGTGTTCCACATCCTGGTTTGGATACCAGAAACAAACCCAGCTAACAGAAAAGTGCTTGAGGAGAAGGGCTGCAGGGAGGAGTATGTGGGCACAGAGAGCAAAGAGATCAGTCCTCATCTATTATTATAATAATATTATTATTTACATTTTATATCATGCGCTTCCTCTAAGGAGCCCAGAGCAATGTACTACATAAGTTTCTCCCCACAACAACCCTGTGAGGTAGGTTAGGCTGAGAGAGAAGTGACCGGCCCAGAGTCACCCAGCAAGTATCATGGCTGAATGGGGATTTGAACTTGGGTCTCCCCGGTCCTAGTCCAGCACTCTAACCACTACACCACACTGGCTCTGTATATATTTAAATATATTTAAAGAAAAAACACTCAGAGTTTGAGTCTCAATTTCGTCACCAGAAAATTGACCTACTGGTTTCCCTCCTAATACTAGAAAAGTTGGGATAAGCAGGTAGAGAGGTGTGGGGTTTGTGTGTGTGTGTGTATGTAAAACAAGGCGAGAGTGAAGCTACTGGCTGAGGGTAGAGAACTAGCTCCAGTTTAGAAGTCTTGTACTCTGGTATCTCTAAAGAGGCATATTTTTCCATAGACAAGAGGCAAGTAAATAATTCCTTTCTCTTTTTGGTCAGGGCCAAAGAGACAGTGGGAGTGGGCAGGGATGCCTGACATCTCAACAAATTAAATGGCAAAACAACTTGAAAATGTAGATAAGCCTATCACACTTTTTCTTGAGGGTAAATGCATTCCATTAACAAGAAGGAAGTTGTACCAAAAACATTCAACCTAAATATCTGTCAAAAGGAGCAAAATGTCTAAAGATCACATAGATAAAGCTATGATGCATTCCTTTTTACTATGCGGGGACTCGGGTTAACAAGTTGCATACAGCAGCCACTTCTTTACTTGTATGGGAAATATTCTGTATTTTTAAAAATAGAATTGTTATGTAGTAAATGAATCCATAAAGATTCATCATTTTCTATGGGAGACAGTAAAAAGACTGCATCCTGAGACACAATTCAGAGGGACAAAACTTAAAACTAAGACAATGGGGATACCAAGAGCAAGGGGCAATCTATCCACCATACCTGTGTTACCCCTACATGCACGAGCTTCAATTAACTAGGAGTGTGCACGGTTTGGTCCGGGCACAATAGAAAAGACCGCCGGACCGGTCCGGAGGTCCGGATGGGCGGGGGACTGTTACTTTAAGCGGGGGGTGGTGGTAGTACTTACCCCCCCCCGCTGCTCTTCCCCCTCTGGCGCTGGTCTTTTGAAAAATCTTCTTGGGGCGGCAGAGTTCCTCCCTGCGGCCCCTGCCCCCATCGTTGTTTGTAAAGGCTTAAAAGAGACGAGTGCTAGCGGCGCGCATGCGCCCTCTTCGGCGCGCGCGCTCGTCTCTGACGCTGCCGCACGCACACCGCACGCACACAGGCGCGCCCACCGCATACGTCACGGCACGCGCGCGGCAGCATCAGAGACGAGCGCGCGTGCCGAGGAGGGCGCATGCGCGCTACTAGCGCTCGTCTCTTTTAAGCCTTTACAAACGACAGGGGCGGGGGCGGCAGGGAGGAACTCTGCCGCCCCAAGAAGATTTTTCAAAAGACCAGCGCCAGAGGGGGAAGAGCGGCGGGGGGGGGGGGTAAGTACTACCACCACCACCCGCTTAAAGTAACAGTCACCCCCGTGGCGAACCGGGGGGGCATGCACACCCCTACAATTAACTTCTCTGGGGAAACTAAAGCATGGCACATAGGGACCAGCATTGTAGTGGGAATAGTTGTCATGCCCCCTGAAATTCCAGTTTTCATCTGGATTTTAAGCATCTCACCCAGATTGCTTAGCTCATCTAGATTCTCTCAGATTTCATTTTTTTTTTTTTAAGCTAAGCTCTAGCCCTTGTACAAGCGGAGTTATGGAGCAAAATATGCAGTCACTATTCTGCTCAAAAAGTATTTTCAAGCCAGTTTAAATAATATGCAAATTAGGCACCTGGATTTGGTAAACCAGAATATGGCAATCCTAAGTGAGAAAAAAACATATCCACCAGTGTTTGCAAATTAATTTGTTAAATTTGTATACCACCCACCAACTAGTGCCCTTGAGACTGTTTACAATCAGCAAGTCCTCTGCAAGGTGTGACATAAGGGGCAAGTAATGCTAATAATGGGAGAGAGGCTTCAACCAATTCTGTAGCACATTCTTTCTGAAACAGGTGCATCTTTGGCAAATCTCTTGGATTTGGTATTGCTTCTTGATTCCCAGAGGCTGCCGTGGGCAGGAGTGCCTTTTTTCAACTCTGGCTGGTTCACCAACTGTGCCCCTCCCTTGAGAAAACAGATCTGATACTGTTGCACATGCCTTGCTTGTTAGCCTACTTTCCCACTCCCATATTCTCTAAAGCACCTGGCCAGGCTTGGAGTGGCCCACCGGGCAGGGAGGCAATTTCCCAGTGCACCACTTGCCTGCGCGCCCCTGCCGCCACCTGACAATGCGCCCTCTCCCTCCCTCGCTCTGCTTTGTGAGCTCCCTTCCTCCCTACAGCCGCCAGGTGCCTGCCCAGCCAGCCTGCAGAGACGGGCTTTTTGTCCCACCCCCCAGCACAGTCCCTAGGAGAGCCTTTGCAATCTCTGCGTCAGGTAATCCAGAGAAAGGGTGTCAGAGGAGGAGTCCAGCGGTCCTCAGGTGCCTAGGATGGGGCTGCACACTGCCGAAGGGCCCTCCCTCTGGCTGCCTCCAGCGCCGACACTTGGAAGGTGCTCAGAACAAAAGGCTTGACTCGAGCCTGCCTGTTCGCGTGCCTCTGGCAGAATAGGAAACCTGCCAGATGCTTGGAATTCGTGCACCCCACCCATCAGTTTTGCCAACGTCAGTCCTCTCCTAGTAATCCTATGAGTTGTTCCTCCACGTGCGCCTCTGAGGAGACTCAGTTTGCCCCCGCCATTGGCTTGCCTGGGAGTCTGGGACCGCTAGAATTGCCACTGCTGGGGTGGGCGCTCAGTGTGGGAAAGGGCTCCTTCCCCCTTAAGAAGCTGGCTGGCTGCCGCTGTTGAGGGGTTGAAAGCGAGGGCAGCCATCAATGCTAAAAAAAAAAAAAAAGCTTGGTCACAATTGGTTGCTGTTTCCTCTGGGTACCTGTGCTGGGGTGGGGGCAGGGGAGTAAAGGCATACCAACACTGTAAACTGTTGGTTTATAGCGCAAGCTGTGCATTTCTGCTGGAAAATACTGTTGAATTCAGTTGCCACAGGGGGCAGGATATGAGGCTCTTCTCTTCTCCCCCCAAACACTACATGCTGCCTCCTCCTGCAGCCCAGCTGCCCTTAAAGGTAAAGTGTGCTGTCAGGTATCAAGGCAGTGTGTGCATACATGCATTAAGAGTGGGGCCTTCCTGATTCAACCTGAGCAGGATCTAAAATTAACTGAGTGGACATCAGGAAATGTCTGCCTTAGAGGGAAGAGTACAGTCTGCCTGAGTGTATGTTGCAAGCGGGACCAGATAGGGTTTTTATTTGGTGTTTCCAGTCAGGGGCATAGTGAGACTCCTGGAGTCCAGGGGACAAAGTCTTCTTAGAGGGACCCCGACACCCTAAGCCACGCCTCCAGCATCTCACATCAGTTGAAAGGGGCAGGGCAACCAGCATTTCCCTACTGCCTCTACTTAACTATTGGTCTCCGGTGGGGTGATGTTCCGGGCAGCTCCTGTGAGCACTGTAGTTGCCTGGTGGGCCTTTCCTCTCCCCTCTGGCAGGCGCACAGTTTGAATACAGCCGTTGCATGTGAGTGATGTCACGGGCATGCGATGTCTGTATTTGAACTGCGCAGGCAGGCAATTTGGCTGGCCAGGGCGGAGAGGAAAGGCCCTCCAGGCAGCCACAGCACCCGCCGCTGCGGGGGTGGTGGCCTGCCCTGCTTGGTTCACCCCCAACCCCTGGAGGCCAACAGATAAGGAATGGCAGGGCAGGGCCGGCAGCAGCAGGGCAGCCTGCTTGAGGGCCCTCTGGGCCCAGGGACATTTGTCCCTCTTTGTCTACTGGGTGCCACGCCCAAGTGTAAGCTGAGCAGACAGAGATGGTCTCTGAAATGGTGTTGAGGATTCTATAGCTGAAGTTCCCCAGGAGTGTATGCTTCCATACCAAGGCTTCCTTAATGTGCAGCTCAGCAGTTCATACATTCAGACTCTACCCATGCTGCTGCTTGGCTTCATGTACCTAGGTTTGAACCTGCCAAAGCCAAAGGGGGTTCCCTTCTTAAGTGTTGAGGAAGTCTGCTCAAGATTTTGGGGTTCCTTCTCCAATAAATTCTGGATAACCTCAAAATAAAGCCATTAGTGACAACTGGAAAGTGTGACACATGCAGCAGTGATTCATTCTGAGTTATACTGGATTCTAGTCTCTTAGCAGGCTAACTTCAAGAAGCTGCTTTCTTAGCCAATTTTCCAAATGGAAAAGGGCTTATGAGATCACCTTGTCTGTGTGTCAGTATCCCCCTCTAATACTCGTATTTATGGTCAGATAAAAAGCAAATTCACAGCACATGAGTCGGGTTGGGGGGAGGTGAATGTTGTTGTGCCATGTTTCAAGATGGTTGCCACGTAGTATAGACAATAACCCTTGTAGCCCATGTGCTGACACTTTGATACAATAAGAATTCACAACATGTAGGAGGGCTCCTAGGTAAGATTTGCTGTGCTAAAAGAAGCGCAAAGTAGGCACCATTAGTTCAACTTAATTTTTTTAATCCCAATGCAGCCTGGCCAATTTAGGGAGCACACTTTACCATATTTCTTTCCTCCAGGACAACATACTTTCTGCTGATAGGCAGAGGCTTCTTTGTTCCAGGTACCACTGCTGTTAGAAGTGATACTCAGGGGTGTATCTAGGGTAGGGCAGGCAGGGCATGTTCCCCGGGCGCCACTTGAAGGGGGCGGCATTTTGTAAAATTAAAAATTTTTTTAAATGGCTGCTGAAAACAAAATGGCCACCGTGCATGCTCAAATGGCCTCTGTGAAGCCCTAGGCCATGCCAAGCTTGGCAGAGGCCATTTGAGCATGTGTGGTGGCCATTTTGTTTTCAGCAGCCATTTTTTTTAAAAAAAGATTATTTTTAAAAATGGCCACCACACATGCTCAAATGGTCCCTGCAAGGCCCTAGAGGCCAGTGGGGGGAGGGAGAACCTTTGCAGACCCCCCCCTATGGCCTTTAGGAAGCCCTCCAAAGGGGCTACAGGTTAAAAAAATAATATAATATAAGACACTGTACACATATTCAGATTGGCACTATGTACAGAGAATAGGGTTTGTGAATACTGAGCTGAAGCTTATCAGCTAGGATTGTATTCATTTGCTCTTACTTTGCTTCTTGTGATAAGTGAGTTAAATGTGATGTCTTAATAATATGGCTATTAATGGTAAATTTGTCTTTGAAGCAGTGTGAAATCCTTAGTATTAAGGCCCACTGGGAGTTTCTTGCTCTCTTTCTCTCATTTTAACTGTCTTTCTGAAATACTAGACTATATTCCAAGCAGTGACACAGTTTACTCTGCATATCCTTTAATTATTTTCAGAGTATCTGGGAAAAGTCAAATTCTCCATTTATTTTTAAAACTTATGTAATGGTGAAGCTACAATGCATAGTAGAGAATTAGACAGGCAATTTTAGTTTCCCAAGTACACCTCCACATAGTATTTGGGTATTTCATGAGCCCCAGCATACTGAAATTTGTAGTTTTCCAGCATTTTTTTTGGTCTGGCTGTGTCCACTGCTAAATAGTTTTTGAAATATTAAAAGATTAATGAGCTTGACTTGTATTTTTCAGCTGATATTATGGTAAAGTTATCTGAAAGATGGACGTGGGATATTTGGACAGGGAGTGCAATTTCAGTGCTTGCCCTAGGTGCTATTTTCCCTAGATACGCCTCTGGTGATACTATTTTCTTTCAGAAATAGGTCTCCTTCAGTGCTAGCATCTGTAGCGGATTAAAGCCTTTGTCTCCAGAGCAAGCTCATGTGAGGGGAAGAAAAATGCTGAATCATCCCTGCTGAGTAGTGGTCCCTCTAATTCTTTTCATCTCTGTGCAGAATGAGTTTTGTTCTGGGTGGCAGTATCAAGGCAATGTGTGCGCAGGTGCATTCAGAGCAGGGCCTTCATAATTCAACCTGAGCGGGATCTAAAATTAACTGAGCGGACATCAGAAAACTTGTGAGCATGTGCACGCCTTAGAGGGAAGAGTGCTGCTGAGTCTTCTGGTTCAGGCTTCTAAAACTTTCCTGTAATTTTTGGTAGGTTTTAAAGGCTGCCACCTCCACCCTCTTATTGACAGAGCTTGTACCCCCTGGGCTTGGGGTGGAATCATAGGGCAAACTCTTTCTTTTGCTTTTGGAAAAGCACACAAAAATCCTCCACATGAAAGCCTGCACATGGTGTGAAACTAGGAGTTGCTGAATGTCTGAGGACATGCTTACAGGTAAACAATCATAGAACAGTTTCAGGGATATACAAAGCACACACCAAAGAAACAAAGTCGAAAGCAAAATCTGACTAAATCCCCCCCCCCCCAGACTAAACTTCCCGAAGGTAAAGCCCTGGCTTCCTTTGTATTGAACACACCAAATCCTGGATGAGCATTCAAGCCCCTGCAGTTCTATCTTCCAAGAACTGCAGTCATCCCAGCAGCCATCCCTGGCCACATGTGTTCCTCTCTGCACCCCCTGCCAGCTTCTTCTAACAAATAAAACTCCCCTTCCTCCCAATGGCTTTCTAGGTCCCACCTCGCTGATGTGCTGATTTTCTGCACCCTGGAGTTCACCAGCCTGTCAATCAGGATAGGGTTCACTTCCCATTAACTCTTTAGGAGAAGGGTGGCTGATCACTACAGCATCTGAACTGTGGAAATTCCTCCCCAGAAAGCCCAAGATGTGGTTCATAGGGAAGGGACCTTTCAGCATCTAGTTGGTTCCACCATAAGGCTGAATTCTGATGCTGCTGTTTTTTTCAGTTGCTGCTCTAGACTTCTGGCTTTTTGAACTGAATTGTTTTATGACATTTTAACTCTTAGGAAAACTAGTTTGAGCACATCGTATAGCACACTTATAGAAAAAGTATACATTAAAAATACATTTTAAAATAGCTGTTTATATTTGGGGACTTGTAGGAATTGCTCATGTTTATCTGCCAGTGTTGCAAGTTCAGTGAATATAGATGACATGAAAGCAGCCTTGTGTTGGATCAATGCCATTTTTGCAGTTGTGGAGGGACAGTATAGTGGCCAGCATACTAAGCTTTTTGTCAGTAATCTCTGCTGACTGTGCAAAGAGGCATTTTTCAAAGTGGTGATGCACTTTATATTTAGAAGGAGAAGAACAATTGGTCCCATTCAATCCCAGCATTGCATCCCTTCAGTGGCTATTGCTGGTTTCTACCTCGTGTTTCTTTTTTATTTTATTTAACATATAGATTGTAAGCCCTTTAGGGAACCAACTTCTAATTCTTTTCTTTGTAAACCCCTTGAAAACTTTTGTGTCAAAAAGCAGTATATAAAAATAGCTGTAATACAAATTCATAAAATATATTTCCTGACTTGGTGCAGTCCTGATGGGGATGGGAAGAAATTGTGGTGCTGCTGCTTCTGTATCCACAGCAATGGTACTGCAATATCTTCATATCTCCATTAGGACTTTGCATCATGTCATAAGTTAGTTAGCTAAGTTGAATCTACCCTATAAAGGCTCAGGAAAATAGAAATGTGTGTTTCCTGTCCCAGTCAATCATTCAGGAGTGAGAACTGAGGGCAGCTCTACACTTTCTGCAGCAAACATATTTTGTTTTCCTGTGTGCATACACAGGGGTGCTATGGGGGAGAAACAATGTGTCCTGCAGCAAAAATGTAAAGTGTGGATGATATGCATCTTGCATGTCTGTTTATGCATTGGTGTACAAATATCTCTGGCCCAATTTGTCTTCCCAAGGTATTAGGATACATATTGTCCACACTGGCGCTCTTTTGCTTGGGAAACAATAGTGTGTACACAGTAAATGTGTTGTAGAACTTTCCTGAGAAAGATCTGCCTGGGGAGTCTTACTTGAAATGCTCTTTGATAGACCTCTCCATCTTCAATTCATTGTATGCAAGATCATTAATATCTTCTTCTGGATGGATCAGATGTACATTTTTATAGAAACAAAAATACCCCCTTTTAAAAAGTGGCTCTGTATGAAATATCAAGGGTTCTTTCCTCCACATGCACACTTCATTTTGCATTGTTCGATGGTTAGTGTGAATGTATGCAAGTTGTCTAAATATGTCAGCTAAATCACAATTTACCAGCTCTTTTGAGAACATCCCCATCTGCCTCTGAGGTCACTGTAATAGAGATGCAGCCGTGACCAATGAGAATGTGGGGCGGAGCTTTCACCTACAACCTGGCGGGCCAGTGAAGGGAGCTTTAGCCACCATCTCTGCCACCATCTCATTGCCTGTCCTCTTCACCGTCATGGGGTGGCTTAAGGCAGGGGGGAGGTGGGACAGAGGGCCAAGCAAAGGCTGAGTGGAGACGGGGGAGGAACGGGTGAGCTGGGGGGGAACAACTGCTGAGTAGTGAGCGGGGGGGCGGGCAAGTGGGGGGGAGCAACTGTTGAGTGCTGAGCAGGGGGAAGGGCCAAGTCCCTGGGGGGAAGGTTGAGTGAGGGTGTGGGAAGGCCAAGTGCACTAGTGCACAGATGCTCTCTGCAGGTTCAGCTTGTATAATTTTTTTTAAAAAACACACACACTAAAATCAGACTTAAATAAACCATTTTTAAAAAAAAAAATTAAGCATCTATTTTTATTTACCCTCCTTTTGAAGCTAGGGGTGGCCCTCATTATCTGCAGTCCTGACACCCACAGTTTTGCACATCTGCAGTTGGGTTATAGGGACCCGGTTCTTTATTCACAGAGCTAAAATAAGGTTATTTTTGCTTGTCCATGGTTCTTGAGTGGCCGGAAATGACTTCTGACATTTCCTGCCACCATTTTGTAGTGCTGAACCATTTTTTGGCTCTCCTTTTTAAAAAGCACACTGAGAGAAAACCCTTTAAAAAAAAAAACCCACCCCAAGAATTGGAGGATTTTGACGTTTTGGGAGAGCAAGGTACTGTGTTTATTTCTGTTCCCCTCCCCTGCTTTTTCTTGTGATTTTTCAGTACACTGTATGCTTAAGAACCTAACCCCCCTATCCCCATAGGTTTAAGGTCTCTTTATTGGACTGTGTTGGAGATGGAGTTCCAGTGCATTGACCTTTGCATCAACTATCCTAATGACCACTAGGGGCATTGGGAGTAGAGATAGTGAGTAAGGGTCTCCATAGCTGTTCTGCCTGTCTCTGCTCTATGACCCCTGATTGGACTCTTCAGGTATTTCCTGTGAGAGTCGGATTCTCTTTCTTTCTTCATAGAGAGCAGATGGAAACATCTCTCTTTCTCCCTACCTATTCATTATGTAGTCCTATAGATTAGGATTAGGTCTTTCCTATCGAAAGTGTAATTCACCAGTAAATACTTAGTTCTATAGGAATCTCCACGTATTTTCTCTAAATAGCTGCAACAACTAAACTCTGCATTTGACTCTGTAACTGGAGTGGGTAGCTTCTTTAGTGCTCTGCTAATTAACTAATTAAAAATTACCAACCCCCAACAATTTGCGGGTCCGTTATCCATGGAAATGTCCATCTCATGAATAAAGAGGGCCTCCTGTACTTACATTCTAATTGCAGAAGTTGAAAAGAGGGACTGGAATGTAAACGTAAAGGAACAATGGCTTGTAACTTTTAAATAGATACACATCTGTTTGTGACAGATCACTAACATGTATACTGGCTTTGGTGCTATGCAGCAGTACTGAATTCTAGTTTTAATCCAGACTTCAAGATGATTGCCTTTTAAATTTTGTGAATACCCTACACACTGTTCCCTCTAACAGGGAATCCCAGATGTTATTGTTTACAATTCTGAGCATCTCCAGCTGCAGTTGCCTTTGGCTGGGGATTCTGGGAGTTGTAGTCAACAACATCTGGGATTCTCTGTTAGAGGGAAAACTGATGCTATGTCTATAGATCTCCTAATGCATATTTCTGCACCTCAGTTGCACAGCTAGTTTAACATCTTATCTAATAATTCAAATAGAACTGTAATGGATTGACAGATTTAAAGAACTTTAAAGAACTTGGAGACTCACCATCTATCTTATTTGCTGTTTTTGTGTCTTATAGTTATTAAGCCAGTGTGGTGTAGTGGTTATTGTGCTTGACTAGGACTGGGGAGACCTGAGTTCAAATCCCCATTCATCCATGATACTAGCTGGGTGACTCTGGGCCTCTCTCTCTCTCAGCCTAACCTACTTCACAGGGTTGTTGTGAAAGAGAAATTTAAGTATGTAGTACACCGCTCTGGGCTCCTTGGAGGAAGAGCGGGATATAAATGTAATAATAATAAACACATGCCTGTCTTCAGAAGTGTGTATATAGGGAAACTGCATCTCTTACAAATACTAAGATAGGAATTCACTTATTAGTAGCTCAGTGGTAGGAAACTTCAGACGCTGGCATTTGTAAATATCTTTATCTGTTTTATCAGTTTGAATTGGAGAGTTGTAAGTTAAATTTGTCTGTGGACATTTGAACAAGATGTTTGCTCATCAGTCTGTGAAATTAATTTCTCTGCTTATAGATTTGGATGGGTAGAGAGAATATTCTTTTTTCACCTTTTCTTCAAGATTGTATAACTAGGAACTTCCTTTGTCAGCAAAGATCTCCTATTCCTACAAACTGAATAAAAACTACACAGCTGCCTCCTGTTCTACATGCTCTAAATAATGCAGTTCTAACAGTCAGCATGTTATTTAAACCATCTGATAATGATCTGCTTTCACAAGGAACCATTTCTCTGTTTTTAAATTCAGGTCTCTCTCTCTCTCTCTCTCTCTCAAAATGTATCCGTGAGGCACAAAGCAATCCATCAGTAAGGCGAAATGTGCACCCATTTGCTTTCCCGTATGTTTCATGATGAAGGGATGAGGAATACCTTGCATTATGTTTAATAAAAGGTACTCAATATTGTAATGTCCCTCAGAGCAGTAGGTTCCTTCTTTAAGTATTTTGATTTAGTCCTAAAAGCTGTGGCTCTGATTCTGCTGAAACTTATTTTGACTGTGTAGTGCCTCTTCAAGAGGCAAGCCCAAAAGGCCTTGGGGGTAAGAGGGTCAAGTGAGTAATAGGGGAACAGTATCAGTTGTGCAGTTTGATACCTGTGTGAGTAGTTGGACTTGTATAATGTCCTTGAGTTGCTGAACAGTCTTGAGACTAGAAACGGTCCACAGATAAGGTGATATTAAGCTCTTCTTGCATATCTAATTTTTGTGCACTGGGCTATTCCAGTAAGTTGAGGAGGCATCCTGCTGTTCTTGCATATTTTCTGACTAAGCTGAATCTTAAGCACAGTCTCTAGTAAGGCCTTACTTTTTCAATGAGGCTGTCTTCAAATATTAATGAATATGTTTGGACTGTAAATCATATGGAAATCAATGGAACAAATTAGTCATGGCTAACTAGATTAATTTTTTTCAGCTGAACTTGTAGTGTGATCCAAAATACATTGTAGTGAACAGCCTCTCCCTCCCCTAAAGAGTTAACCGGATGTGAACCCTGTCTTGACTGACAGGCAGTGACTTCTAGGGATCAGCCACTCAGCACACGGTGGGCAGCACCTAGAGGGCCTTGCAGCAGGAAGATAAAGGTTTCTTTGTGCTCAGTTGGAGCCAGGCAATGCTTGCAGCATGTTGTTGGCCAGGCAAATGACTGCAGCAAGGAAGACTGCAATCCTGGGAAGTTAGGACTGCAGGGGTTTGAAGTCTTTACCACTGTTCTCTCTAAAATGTGTGCACATGCATGCGCTCAAAGTTTTTGGATGTCCACTCAGTTCATTTTAGATCCAGCTCAGGTTGAATCGGGAAGGCCCCATTCTGAATGCATGTGTGCACACACTCAGTGTTCTCTCTAAGTTTTTCATCCGTTACGGAATGAGTTTTGTTCTGGGCAGCAGTATCAAGGCAGTGTGCGCGCACATGTATTCAGAGTGGGAGCTTCCTGATTCAACCTGAGCAGGATCTAAAAGGAACTGAGTGGACATCCAAAAAGTTGATAGCATATGTATGTGTGCATGCCTTAAACACTGCACACACTACCTTGATACTGGCGCCCAGAAGAAAAGCCATTCTGTACAGAGATGAAGAAAATTAAAGGGACCACTAGTCTCTGCCATGGATTTCTAACCTACCTTACAGGGTTGTTGTGAGGAGAAACATAACTATGTACCCCGCTCTGGGCTCCTTAGAGGAAGAGCAGAATATAAATGTAAAATAAATAAATAAAATTTGGTGAGCAGATAGGAAGCCAGGGCTTTGGCTTTGGGGAAAGCTTTAGCCAGGGAACAGTTGGTTAGTTAGCTTGTGTTAGACTTCTTATTTTCCTTTGGTGTGCCTTGCATGACCTTGCAACTGTTTTATTGTGTGTTATCTGTAATGTAACTAACTAAGAAACACTAGCCTGCACCCAGCTATCCATCCAGGGTACTGCAAAAGTCTCTGTAATCTGTAAAGGTGCTTTTAAAGGTTCCTATATCCCTGTTCCTTGCAACTGGGGTGCTTTTTGAAGTATTCTTGCAACTACTGAGTGTTTCTTTTATCTGAAACTAAAACCTGAGAGAGCCTCCGACTGAAGCAGACTGTAATAGTTTGAATAAACATTCTTCTTTGTCCTTTGTCCTTCTTTTCAAATCTTAACCAGCCTCTTTGAGTGGATTTTCAACTCAGGTAAGGCGGGCTGGGAAAAGGACTTGCTCTGGTGCAACACACATCTCAGTTTGATTGTTCAGCAACTCTACCAAGCTTTCTCATCATGTGTAGGCTTACACGTTGAGGTTTTTGTGTTCTTTTGCATTGGTAAAGAGAAGGAGAGTTCCCTGGAATTCTGCCCACACCGGGGGTGGGGGGATTAAATTCTGTTAAAAAGTGGGCATGGTGGCAGCGGTTAAGCTACTAAAGGAATAGCCTTTATGGGTGAAAGCAAGAGAGGGGATGATTCCGCATTTTTCTTCCACTCACGTGGGGTTGCTTTGAGACAAAGGCTGTGCTAGAGCCTGGATCTCCATTTTTGAATTATGGCTCAAGCTTATTTTCAGCCCTAGTGGCCTAGCTCCATTGGTATTGAAAGACTTATACTATTCAAGGTGGGGGAAAGGAGTGGAGGAAAGGCTTTGCTATTATGGGTTTAGTTTATTCATTTATTATTATCATTTTAAATTTATCTAGTAGTTAATATTGTAACCTCTTTAGCAATATAGATTGTATTTCCTTGAATAGTTCTTATTTGTTCTCTGGTCAATGACTGAAATAAAGATTATCTGAGCCGACAAATGCTGTGTTACATCTGATGCATACATGCATACATTTACTTACATCTCAATAGTCCAACAGGAACTTGGTCCCAAGTATATTTCACCTGATTCCCTAGCCTAGTCAATGTGTTTAGGATTGTGATGGGCAAAACCTGTTCAGTGAGGTTCTAAGATGAAGTTAGAGAACAAGCTCTTTCCCTCAAACTCAGGACATCTTGCTGTTCTCAGTCCATGTCCAATTCTGTTCAGATCCTGTGATGTCATCTGGAAAGCAAAAGGGTCTCATCTGATCTTTTCTGTACCCCTCTGGAAATTCCCTGCACTTCTCCCACCTTACTTTTCCTTAGCTCCAGAAATGGCTATAGGAGAAGGGAGAGATGGTTTTTCTCTTGCCAGGCTTGGAGTCATCACAGTGTACCAGATGCAAGGAGAACTAGAAACTGTAGTCTTTCTAGCACTGACCCATAGCACAAGCACTGGAAAGGCTACAACTCTCAGTCATCCTTGCACCTGGCACACTATGGTAACTTTACTGAGAACTGAGATATACCTTTCTGTCCTTTCTTCTCCTTGCTGATGTGTGTACACAGTCATAACATCAGACTAGATGCAAGTAGGACTGGAAATTATAATCTTTTCCAGTGCTACAGCCATGATTCAGAAGGGCTGGAAAGATTACAATTTCCAGCCCTCTTCATGTCTGGCATTTTGTGATGAGTGCAGGGGAGGAACAGCTCTCCATCAGGGGCGGAGCCACCATTGGGCAAACAGGTTCAAAGAACCTGGGCCGCTACCAATCAAGGGCCATGCCCTGCAGGCCCTGAGACTGCTCGCATCTGATGACAGACATGGGGGGGGGGGGCGTTATCTCACTCCCAAATGGGGCTGTGCAGCCCTGTTTGGGAACAAAATCAGCCCGCGCTGCATTGGCAGTGTGGGCTAGAGTGACTCCCTGCCTTTAAAGGCAGGGAGAGCCACTCCTGGCCTTGCTGCCAATGCAGTGGGGCTGATCTCCCTCCCAAAAGGAGCCATACAGGCCGAGCCAAATGGGGGTTTGGGAGGGAGATCGGCCTGCGCTGCATTGGCAGCACGGCCGGAATGGCTCTCCCTGCCTTTAAAGGCTCCAGCCCACGCTACCCATTGCAGCACGAGCTGATCTGCCTTCCAAATGGGGCCGCATGGCTCCATTTGGCAGGGAGACCACATCCCCACATCTGATGTCAGATGTGGGGGCGTGGCTAGCTGGGGCCATGGTGGCCAAACATGGGGCGCTGCCAGCTTCACTCCGCGGCTGCTCTTCATGCTACTGCTGGAGCCATGAGAAACGTGAGGGAAGAGAAAGTAGGTGGGAGGGAGGCGGAGCTTAAATTTCTCCTCAGCTTGGATTAAAACTAGAGTTAGGGAATGATTTTTATATTACTATATTTGTGTTGCAGAAGATCATTTCAAACTTGGCGGTTTTGTTTTCTGAACTACCTGGGATTAGCAATATTTAACCTGTTCAGCAATATGCTTGGTTGGAACCAATTTTCATTGGATCGGGGCAGCATCTTTTGGAAGGTCACAATGGGAATTATCTTTCAGTTTAGGTTCAAACCTTTCAGTGGCTTGTGACAGCTCAAAACTTCTTAAAGCAAAGGAAAGTGAGGGGATTTAGGAGTGCACGTGCATGGTCTATGGGGAAATCATAATCATTCTATGTGTTAGAAGGATTTAAAAAAAATAAAATAAAAAGGGTTTTAGCCATAATGACTCTGAAAATGTATTGTGGTATGTTTTGGATGTTGACACAGAAGAAGCACATTTCCACATGTTTTTAGCTTTTACTTTTAACATCTTGATGCACATTAGAAAAATCTCCAAATACAGATGCCAAAAGAATGTATTTGTCATTATGTTTTTATGAGAAACATCAAGTAGGAAAGGAGATACCTTTTATTGGAGCTTCTGCTGCTGACTATATGCAAGACACTTGAGTTTCATAGTTCTGTTGAACAAAATGTGGGCCATATATCCCTTTAAAAGATCTACTAAAAATAATTGCATTTTGCCCAAGAAAAATACTTATGCAAAAAAATTAGCTTTTTTTTTAACATTAAAACTATCTGGAAAAACTTGTACCCCCCTCCTCAAAAATCCAATTTTAAAAGTCACTTATAAAATGCCAGTTTGTGGTGAATATATTTAAAGTAAATAATAGAACAGTTCATATAATATACGGGGAACATGTCTCTGCCCAGAACATCTTGGAAACTCCTAGTTATTTTTTCTTCTAATGGTAATACTTAAAAGGCAATGTTAAACTTCAGTGTAAATTTGCAGCTTATCTCTCAGCACATCTTGTCAGGGTCTCTGTCGTTTGGTTTCAGTGCAACTGCCACTTTAAATGATTTTTTCAAAGGGAATGGGAGGGAGCATTCATTATTCCTTGGTGACCTTTATCAAACACAGGTTCCAGCAGGATTATGCATTAGAGGAAAAAACCCAAACTGTTTTTCTTAAGGAAGAAGTTCTTAGCCAGCTAGCGTCTGCTCAGCTTTATTGCTGTTTTCTTCACTTTTTCAAATCCCAGTTGTATTCTGCCTATTGGAGGTTGATGCAAAAGCAGAAATGAATGAAGAGATGTACTATATAAATGGCTGGCTTCTTTCTATTCAAACTTCTAAATTCCTTTTAAAAAAAATCTGTGTCAGCTTTCAATACCATCAGCTATGGTATTGGATCTCCTGGGGATTTGGGGATAGTGGGCACTGCTTTGCAGTGGTTCCAGTCTTATTGGGTATATTCCAGTTGGTAGCACTTGGTGACACACTTGTTCTTCAAAACAGGAGCTACTGTATGGAGTCCCTCAGGGCTCCATTCTGTCATGAATGCTTTTAACATATATATGAAACCCCTGGATTGAGGTCATTGGGCATTTTTGTGCAGGATGTTATAAGTATGCTGATGACACCCAAATCTGTATTTTCTTTTCAGGAAAATGGCATTTTGTTTCTAAATGCCTGCCTAGGATTTTAATTAGGTATTGTTTTAATTGTATTTTAATAGTTTTAACTTTTTAAATTTTAATTGTTGAAATATGTTAATCTTTTTATTGGTGGTTTTTATTGTCCTGTAAACCACACAGTGAACTTGCATTTTGGGCGGTATAGAAATATGCAAAATAAAATAAAATACAGGCAGTAATGGGATGGATGAGGGATAACAAATTAAAGTTTAATCCCAAAAAAGACGAAGGTGCTTATTGTGGGGTTTTGAAACTTGAGGGATGGGATAGGTCTTCCTGTACACTGTCCCAGAAAGTACAGGTATGCAGTTGGGAGTTCGCTTGAATCCTGGCCTCATCCTGGTATCTCAAGTGAGGCTATGTCTAGGAGCATTTTTATCAGCTTTGGCTAAATAGAGAGCATCCATTCCTTGAAGAGAATGACCTCAAAACAGTGGTGCACCAGCTGGTAATCTCCAGGCTCAACTACAGCATTGTGCTCCAAGATGATCAGGGGCCTAGAGTAACTTTCTTATAAGGCAAGACTACAACACCTGGGGCTTTTTAGTTTAGAAAAAAAGACTGTGGGGAGACATGATAGAGCTCTATAAAATCATGCATGGTGTGGAGAAAGTGGATAGAGAGAAATTCTTCTCCCTCTCCCGTAACACTAGAACCAGGGGTCATCTCATGAAATCGATTGCCTGGAAATCTAGGACCAACAAACAGAAGTACTTTTTCACACAACGCATAATCCACTTGTGGAATTCTCTGCCACAAGATGTGGTGACAGCCAACAGCCTGGATGGCTTTAAGAAGGGTTTGGATAACTGCATGGAGGAGAAGTCTATCAATGGCTACTAGTCGGAGGGCTGTGGGCCACCTCCAGCCTCAAAGGCAGGATGCCTCTGAGTACCAGTTGCAGGGGAGTAACAGCAGGAGAGAGGGCATGCCCTCAACTCATGCCTGTGGCTTCCAGCAGCATCTGGTGGGCCACTGTGCAAAACAGGATGCTGGACTAAATGGGCCTTGGGCCTGATCCAGCAGGGCTGTTCTTATGTTCTTATGCTTTACGTAGGGCTGCCTTTGTACATAGTCCGGAAACTTCAATTAGTTCAAAGTGTGGCATCCAGACTGGTCTTTGGGGCAACCCAACCCATATTATGCCGTATTTAAACAGTTGCACTGGCTGCCAATATATTTCAGGGCAAAATACGAAGTGTTGGCTATTACCCTAAAAGCCCTGAATGGCTTAGATGTGGCTTACCTTAGAGAGTGCCTTCTTTTGCATGATGCTCACTGTGCATTAAGGTCATCTGGAGAAGTCTGCCTCCAGTTGCAACCATTTTGTCTCGGGGTGAGTTGGGACTGGGCCTTCTCTGCAGCTGCTCCTAGGCTTCCGAATGTGCTCCCTGCTGAAAGCTGAGGATTTTAGACTATTTCTAAATCATTCTAAACTGTTTATATTATTTTAGTTCTGGGTTGCTTTGTTGGCTTGGCTTGTTGTGAACTGCCAGGAGCAGACAGATGCGGGTGGGGGTATATAAATATAATAAATAAATGAGTGGTCGTCTTTCACACAAGGTAAAGCTAGAATACTAAAACTGCAGAGTGTGCACCTAGATCCACTTATCTCAATCGTCTTTAAGTTTGCCTAATGCTTTGCATAAATCAGGATACATGACTAACAAAGCAAAGCATAGCCTGGTTTGCAGTATGCTGCTCAGTATGATTGGACAGTTCAGGTGATGATTTGAGGAGTCTTATTGCTGGCCAGGTTATCTGTATTCCCCTACCTCCAACATCTGCAATGAAGTAAATTAATACAAGGAAACAATGGGTGATTGTTGTGTATATTGCAGCCTTGTGGTATCTGATCCATGTTGCAAGGGGCTAGTTATAGTGGCATCCTGCAATTTATTTATTATTATATAAATTGTACAAGAGAGAGATTATTATGATTATTATTCCTTGTTTACACAGACAGGTTTATTGACTGGTTTGTTTTATCCAGACATCGAGTCCTTCCCAAGGACCTGGGATGGCTGAGTTCAATTATCAATGTTGGTGCTGTTATAGATATTGTCGCAGAATATAGGCTGTTCCCAGTAAAGTTGCTTTTTGTAATTGGCTGATGGTGATTTCTGTGGCCCCTATGGTGTTGAGGTGCTCTTCAAGGTCTTTTGGATCTGCACCCAGGGCGCCAATTACCACTGGGATTATTTTGGTCTTTTTCTGCCACAGCCTTTCAATTTCAATTTGTAGATCTTTGTATTTTGTTTTTTTCTATTTCTTTTTCTTCTATTCTGCTATCCCCTGGTACTGCTATGTCGATTATTTTAACTTGTTTTTCTTTCTTCTCGATTACAATTATATCTGGTGTATTGTGTGGCAGATGTTTGTCTATTTGTAGTCAGAATTCCCATAATATTTTTGCATCTTCGTTTTCTTCAACTTTTTCAATTTTATGGTCCCACCAATTTTTGGCTAGAGGTAGCTTGTATTTTTTGCAGATGTTCCAGTGTATCATCCCTGCTACTTTGTCATGCTTTTGTTTGTAGTCAGTCTGTGCGATCTTTTTACAACAGCTGATTAGTTGGTCCACGGTTTCATCTGCTTCTTTACAAAGGTGGCACTTGCTGTTTGTTGTTGATTTTTTTACTTTTGCTCTTATTGCATTTGTTCTTAGTGCCTGTTCTTGTGCAGCCAATATTAGACCCTATGTTTCTTTGTTCAAGTTGCCATTCTTAAGCCATTGCCAGGTCTTGGTGATGTCTTCCACTTATTGTGCAAATATTGACCATGCAGTGGCTTCTTTTTCCATTTTTCTGCTTGGTTCTTGACTTGTTCTTTCTTGTAGGCCTCCTTTGTTTCATTGGTGTTTAATAGTTTCTTGTTATTGACCATTTGAAGTGCATTTTCTTCACTGTATTTTATATATTCTTCAAGGCTTCTTTTCTTTTCCTTTACTGTTTGATGGACTTGCAGCATTCCTCTTCCACCTGAGCTGCGAGGGAGGTATAGCCTATCGACATCACTGCGGGGGTACAGAGCATGATTGATGGTCATTATTTTCCTGGTCTTACGATCTAGCGTGTCTAGCTCTGCCTGGGTCCAGTCTATTATTCCTGCAGTGTATCTGATAACAGGTATAGCCAAGTCAGTGTTTATGGCTTATATGGTGTTCCTGCCATTGAGTTTGGACTTGAGGATTTTTCTAACTCTCCTGATGTATTCATTTCCAATTTTTCTTTTAACTTCAGTGTGTGCGATGTTATCAGCCTGGAGAATGCCCAAGTATTTGTAATGTTCTTTCTTTTCCGGGTTCTTGATGTTGCTTCCATTGGGCAGTTCTATTCCTTCTGTTTTTGTTATTTTCCCTCTGTTCATTATTAATGCAGCACACTTGTCTAGTCCAAACTCCATTGCTATATCGCTACTGAATATATGGACAGTGTTTAGCAGTGATTCAGTTTCTGACTGGGACTATCCATACAACTTCAGATCATCCATGTACAGCAGATGGTTGATTTGACTTGATGTTTTAGATGTTTGGTATCCGAGGCCTGTTTTGTTTAGTATTTGTGGAAGTGGGGTCATGGCGATTACAAACAACAGAGGGGATAGCGTGTCCCCTTGGAAAATACCTCTTCAATGCTAACCTGTCCAAGTGTCTCGCCAGAGATTGTTAACTGTGTACTCCACATGCTCATTGCTTTTTTTATAAATATCTGAATGTTTTTGCTGACACCAGTTGTTTCTAAACATTTTAGTATCCATGTGTGAGGCAATGAGTCGAAGGCTTTCTTGTAGTCAATCCATGCAACACTTAAATTTGTTTTTCTTCTCTTGCAGTTTTCTAAAATCATTTTGTCAATCAGCAGCTGGTCTTTTGTGCCTCTGGTGTTTGGGCAATTTCCTTTCTGTTCAACTGGAAGCTGTTTGTTAGTTAATAAGTGTTGCATCACTTCATCTGCTATTAGTCCAGTTAATAATTTGAACATGGTTTGCAGGCAGGTTATCGGTCTATAATTACTTGGAACTGCACCTTTTGCTGGGTCTTTCATTATGAGATGAATTTTCCCAGTTGTAAGCCATTGTTCAGTATCACCTCCTTGCAAAATGTGGTTGAACTGTTTTGATAGTTGTTTATGAAGGCTTGAAGCCAAAAGCCATGCAACTGATTGTAGCCTGGTGCTTTTTAAATTTCTTTGATCTTTCACTTATTAATTCTGGTGTTGTTATTAGATCTTGCATTTGTTGGTTACATTTTTTGACCTCTTTCACCCAGCCTGTTTTTTTATTATAATCTATTGGATTGTCCCATAATTTCCCCCAGAATTGCACTGTTTCTTCTTTATTTGGTGTTTCTATGTTTCTTGCAGTTTCTCCTTCTATGCTTTGGTAGAAAAGTCTCTGATTCAACTGGAACTAGAGATTCTGCCTGTGTTGTCTAATTCTGGCTTCGTATCTGCTAATCTTATTTGACACTGCTGTTGTTTGCTGCTTTATTATTTCCAGGACTTCTCTAATTTTCCTTGAATCTAGGTGGTATTTTTGGATCAGATACTGTTTGGTGTTTTCATTCTTCAGCTTCTTGTCTTTCATATCTTTCAATTTACTAGCATCCGATTTAAGCCTGGAGATTTTATTTTCTAATCTAATCTTCCATTTAGTTGATGTACTACTTTCTTTTTTTACAGACCCACTGATCTTATATCTGAGCTCTTGTGCTGTTATTGTTGCTGCACTGTACATTAGTTGGTTTGTTTCTTGCAAATTATTGGTTGTTGTTTCTGCAAGTGCAGCACTTATATCTTTTAATGCCTGAATGAGTTGGTTTTTTGGCAACTGTTTTTAGAGCTGGAAGTCGAACCCTGGTAGTTGTTTGGTTCATGTGCTCAGTTATTTTTTGCTTTAGTTCTTGTTGCTTTTCTGTTAAACGGCATTTGGGTTTTTGAGGTGAAGGCAAAGGGGAGGTTGCCTGGTTTTGATTTTGAAACAGTTCAGCAACAGTGGCATCCTCTGTTTCCAACACCTCTTCCACCTGCGCCTGAGCAACTTCTTCAGTTGGTGGTAATTCTTCTTCCATATCTTGAGCCTATGTTGCTCTTTGCAGTTCTTCCAGCTCAACTTCTGTGAATACTTTATTTCTTATTATGAATCTTCTCTGGCTTGCTAGCCTTTGTTCTGTTGTGGTTGCTGGTTGTTGTTGTTGTTGTTATTATTATTATATTTATTTATTATTTATTTGATTTCTATACTGCCCTTCCAAAAATGGCTCAGGGTGGTTTACACAGAGAAATAATAAATAAATAAGATGTATCCCTGTCCCCAAAGGGCTCACAATCTAAAAGAAACACAGGATAGACACCAGCAACAGTCACTGGAGGTACTGTGCTGGGGTTGGACAGGGCCAGTTACCCTCCCCCTGCTGAATAAAGAGAATCACCATGTTAAAAGGTGCCTCTTTGCCAAGTTAGTACATTGCCATGGTGGCACGTTTACTTTGCCATGATGGATACAACATCATGATCAGCTGTTTATATAAATGGTTTGCTATATGGAGTTGCTTCCATGTGGCTGTGTTTCAAGGCACATACACACCAAGCTGTGTGCATGTGTCGTAGAGTAAAAGACAAATGGAAGTTGAGGGGGGCCAGCAAGATGCAGACTTGGAGACAGTCTCCTTCCTTGCACAACTGTGCTGATGAGTTAATTATAGCCCCATAGTATAAAATGCTTTTGTGATTATACTAATGAATGTACTAGGACTCCAGAGGCATTGTAATGCCTGCAACAGTATGTGCTTGGAGAGGGAAACAACATTTTTTGGTAATCTCTTATGTACTGTTGACTGAGGAATGATTCTCAAATTTTGGAAAGTGAAGCCAAAAGCGGCAGGGTTTTGAACAGTCAGGGCTTCGGTATCTAATCAGACTTAAAGTCTGGGTTAATTGCTGGATTGTTGCTGTCTACAAAATTTCTGTAGTGCCTTTGAACCATAATAGTTCTCAAAAGAGTTCACAGTATAATTACATCAAGTTTTTTCCCTCATTACTGAGGATGTGGTTACAACCTATGAAATCTTATGTCTCATAAATCAGTATAATTCCATATGCAGGGATATTTTGTTGGGAGGGCAGCCAAATAAGCTATTCAAATGTTGTTCTTTCGGAATACCCCACCTCAGACTACACATACGATGCTTGTTTGAAAACATCCCATGTGGCAGAAACTTCATATGTACAGAGAGGGGTTGGTGTGTGTATGCACTTAAGTACACATGCATAGGGAAGGAGGATTCTAACCATCACTCTTATGTGTGTGTTTTCAACATGCAGGCCATTTTTGCTATTTCCTAACAGGAGACAATGATGGGGGAAGCCTCGCCTAATGCATTTCTTCATCTTATATAGCTATGAAAGGTAGGGAGCCTGTCAGAAAATGAAGTTACAACCTTGGTTTCAAAATGCCAATAACCATTTATTCATTGTGAGAACTTTCCAGATCTTCTTTAATTTGGCTTCTGTTGCTTGGTGTAGTTCAGTAAAAACAGTGTGCTTCAAATGAGCTGAGTTAAATTAGAATAATAAGAGAACAGTTTGTTCCTCATTGTATTTGTTTTTGGAGTACTCCTTGGATTGAAAGCATCTTCAGTGAGGAAATAACTGCTTCTGGTGTTATTGGTAAATGATTGTTTGAATGTCTTAACTTCATTCTGACAAGTATTTTGAAGCTATCTGTTCTAGTGAAAATGTTAGAATTTCTTGATAGCACGAGGAATTGTGATCTATACTGATCCAGCTGGGGTGTTCTTATGTTCTGTCTCAAGAAATGTTATGGACCAGTCAGAGGCTTGATCCAATATCAGAATTAAAAACAGTGAGCAGCAGGTGAAAGTACAAAAACCAGAAGCTAAAACAAAAGGAAGAGAGCCTACTGTCTGTGCTGGGAATTGTTGTGGAAAACTCAGGAAACATAACTTATGCAGGGAAAAGAGAAAGAACTGACAGGATGTTAAATAATGCTGTTGCAAGAGGGTGTAAGAAAACCTAATATAAACACACTCTTGTAACTTGTAATACTAAAGATGGGACAAAAATGAAACCTAAATGACTCCTTGAAGCATAGGAAGCTGCCATACATTGAGTCAGGCCATTGGTCCATATAGCTCAGTATTGTCTCTATGCTGACTGGCAGTGACTCTCCAGGATTTGGAGCTCAGGGGTTTTCCCCAGCCCTTCTTGGATATGCCAGGGATCATACCTGGGGTCTTCTGCATGTAGAATGCAAAAGTAGATATGGCCACTGAGCTATGGCCCTATTCCCTTGCTTCATAACATCTGGATTTTAACTCTAAGGTTAGTAGGATTTGATCAAAGGGCCTCTCCCTCTAGTCTCCTTTCATTGTCAGTAAAACTCTCCATAGCCTAGCTGCTTCATATAATTTCTGCCTTTAGCTTTCATTATTATATCCCTGTAGATGAGCTTCAAACATCTCCATGTTTAAATAGACTATCTGACAATTTCCTTTGCTCAAGAGCCAACTAAATATGACTGGGTGGCTATTTGTATTGAATAATAAATGTGATAGCTTAACTACTGAAATTGGGTCAAGTTGCCTTTTAGAAATGAACAGCAAGTAACTAACATGTTAAGTGTCTTGGTTTTGTGTGTGTGCATTCTGAACAAGTGGGGGCCTTATTAACTAAGAATAGTTAATAGTCAAATGCTGTAAAGAGAGCAATATAGCTTGCTACCTCATCCACAGCCTGTTTTCAGTGAGAAAAACACAGTATAAAGGACTTGGATACATTAAAACACAGCACCGCATTTCTGTTCTACCAAAATAAAGTTCAGTAGAGGAGATCTCGTGAAAACCAGGCTCTCTGCAACTTTTAGAAACTATAGTTTGAGTAACTGATACAGCGCAGAAGGGCAAAGTGGATGGAGAGCTCCAAAATATTGGCAGCTTAACTTGCAAATTTTTGTTTCCACATTCATTATTTGTGGAACTCCATCAAAGGTAGTAAACAAAGAAAGTTTGTATATTTATGTGCACAATAGGAACTCATTGGATTTTAATTACAAGGGAGGGAAATGGTATAATATTTTTAGTTCCACTATCAACATTTCCTAGCCTTAAGGGAAGTAGAATTTATCCTTTATCCTGCATTTGGTGGGGGTGGGAGTAAGTATATGAGTTTAATTCTCATTAACATGAACAGGAGTTGCTTAACATGCATCGTATGTTGACTAGAGAAGGCAAGTTCTGTTGTGGATTCCATCTGACATTATTTCACTGTGTATTTTTTCTGAGCCACATTAGTATAGGGAGAAAGGCAAATGTTTTTGTGTTGGATGTTCTTGCATATGGCCAAAATTGCCTGATTTGGTCTGATAATGGGATGGGACAAGTCCACACAGTTGCTAATTTAAATAGGCACTTTCTTAAAACAAGTTCTAATAATAGCCTTCTCATGACAGAAGCATACTGCCCTCACACAGAAAAGCATTTATAATATTTATCCAACCCTCGCTGATAGATAATACGATTACAATACAAAATAAGCCAGGTTGTGCAAGGGTCAAGAGAACAGGTTGCAGGACATACAATCTGAAGCAGTGAAAGTGATCCAATCTAATCCATACAAGAGGAATTGCTGGACACCTCGCTTGTAGACTCTGCAGTAAACATGGAATCCTGTTTGGCCTGAATACAAGAGATTTTATCTGCAAAAAAGTAATTGAAGAGATCACAATGAGTGACTGGTTCGAAGTTTAAATTCATGGTGGAAGGCGTGCGTACTAGACCCCTCACAATCCTAGACACTGCTGAATGCGAATTTGCAGAAACAAAGTGGGCAGAAAGGAACTGCTTCTTTGCCTTCCGCACTGCCAGAGCATAGATCTTCAAATGTGCTCTGTGTTGTAATCTGTTGGGTTCGTACTGAGTCTTCCTCCACTTGTGCTCTAGTCATCCAAAGTTTTTCAGTGAAGGTTTGCTTTTCCTGTGTTACCACAAACCAGTTATTTGTGGTGGCACAGGAAATTGTCTACATTGAGAAATCAGGTCTCTGCCCAAATACTTATCACTAAGTTGCTTCACCATGCAGCTGTACTGTGCCCTCAGCTCAAATTTCAGACTGCTTACAAAATGGTCTTGTTGGAAACCCCAAGTAGAAAATTGTCACCAAATCAATTTTTCTAGACACAAGCAACAGATTTGTCTGAAGATCAGAATTTAAGATATTTGGGGCATTTCCCAAGACTTACTGTCCTCTAATTTGGTGCTTGATTGTAGATCCTGGATTTTGTTGCACATGCTATCCCTGCTAACTGAACAAAGAGGCAACTATTTAAAACTGTGATTCTCTTAATTAACAGAGGGGAAGCAACTGGCCCTATTCAACCTCAGCACTGCAGCCCACCGATGGCTATTGCTGGTTTCTGCATTACTTTTAGATTGTGAGCACTTTGGGGGCAGGGAACCATCTTATATATTTGCTTTTCTATCCAAACTGCTTTGAGAACTTTGTTGATAAGCAGTATATAAGTATTCGTAGTATTGACTTGAGCTCACCTGAGATGCCCCTGTATGAATCCTGAAAACTAGCTGAGGATATATGGTAGTACTGGTCAATCACAGGCTGCTGTTCTTTGAGAGTTTTCTAACTTTTGACTGGAAGTTAAAAGGTGGGCAACAAGTTTTTTACATAGATTTAAGTGGGAACTCTGCTTACAGGGTGATGTGAATTGCTAACAAAGGATAAAGAGGGTATTAACTTTGCAACTGAAGAGGCAAACTATCATTTGCTATTTAAGAAGGTAGCATATAAGTGTACTACATAGTTGCACTCACTGATCTGAAATGTGATCTGCCAGACTTCTTGTTTGGAAAAGGAAAGGTCTGACCACTAAAAATGAGTTATAAGTCTTGTGTGAGAAGGGATGTCTGCAGGGTCATGTGATCTATTCTGTTAGCATTAACCTTTAAAACATTGATGGGATAGAAAGTATAATATACAATTATTGTGTCAACTTGGGTGACTGTGAATAAGAACTGAGCATATTGAATGGTGGAATCATAACAAACCCTGATTGCTTGCTTCTATGTCTTATGACAGATTTAGGACTTTGCAACCTATCCAAGTTACTGTTTAAAAAATTCTTATGGATTAACACCACAGTTGAAACTTAGGAAAATGTTAATAGTCAACATGAATGCATGCTATTACTAAATGATCTTGGACAAATAAACTGCTGTGTATAGTGTCATTTATGTTAGGATTCAAGTTCCATGTTCTTAGGCCTGCTTCAGTAATGTACTCCTATGCTCTCATTTAATCTTCATATAGGACGAAGTGTAGAATTGTAGTTTCTATATGACGTACGTGTGTGTGTGTGTGTGTGTGTGTGTGTGTGTGTATGTACACACACGCGCGCGATTCTTACAAGGTGCACACATTTTGATACAGAAAAGGTTGTGTGAAAGCAAATGGTGGGGGTATTAAAGTTTGAAGATACATTATTGTGCTGAGTAGATACTTAGCTCACCCCCAGTCCCCTGGAGCAGCCTACGCACTTCTCAGCTGGCATGCAGGGAGGTTTAAAGAGTGGATTGTTTAACTCTGAACCACCTGGAGCACACCACACCTCAGCTGGTGCACAGGCTGCTCCAGGTACAGTAGTACTGCATACCGGTTGAGTTAGGGGACTACCTAAGGAGGTTTTTCTAATTGGAAAACCTGTGAATAACCTAAACTATTCCTCTATCCCAGGATAACTGTGGTGATCAAGGGGGAAATGCCTCCCTTAGCTGCAGGGAGTTCTCAGATAGGCTGCCACCATCCAGTTCTCCAGGCAGGAAGATTCACCCTTCTAAGCGTAATCCTGGGAGAGTAAAGTGGAAAACTCCTCCCGTACAAGCAAGACTGAGTGGACTTAGGCCTTCAAGGACGTGTGATTAAGCAGGACACAATCAGGGGTGACGTTCAATAACAAGGATTTATTTAAAAAATATAATGGTAAGGGGAAATGCAGAAGGCTTCAGCAAACCCGGGCTTCTTTCAAACAAACCCCAAAGAATTAAAATAAAGCTGTAACACAGATGCAAGCACTTAAACAATTTCCGACACGTCTGGCTAAACTGGTTCCTATTCTTCCTAATTAATCCTAGGTAAGGAACTCCCAGTTGATTCCCATCCAAGTCTGTTGGACTCTTTCCCCTCAGCAGCTTCTGAACCTGCTGCTCTCTGAGAGGTTTCCATGGAAGAATGGACTGTAGAACAGAAAATCTTCCAATTCTTCTATTGGCTGTTGTCCAGTAAATCTTCCCCTAACTCTGGATTGGCCATTTAGTTTTGATTTTCCCGGGCTTTCGTCCTTATTAGGAAAGGCCCAACCTCCAAGCAGTTACTCTAAGTGGGGCCTAGTCTTCCCCTAAAGCCTTGCGGTCACTACAGTAACAAAACTGGTATACAGGGAACTTGCCAGTGAAGAGACAAAACTGTGGGAAATGACCCCACACAATATTTAAAGGTCTCCTGTATTGGATAGATTCAGTGCATTCTGGGCAATAGCAGACGAGTATACAGCTGCCTGAATAAGTATCCATTGAACAATACCTGCTTAGCACAGTCTGTCATTACACCAGTAAGGATAGTCATTCTTTGGATCAAAAGGGAAGCTATGCTGCGATATGGAAAGAGAAATTGAACTTGTTTACCTGATTCATGTTTGGCAACCCAGTGAAACCTTTTATGTTCAAGGTGGCTATTGTGCAGTCAGTCATTACTACTACTCGATATTTTTCAATAGTTGTCCCTCAACAACCGCGGGTTTCGCAATCACGGATTTGAGTATCCACGACTGGGGAACTGTTGCAGGTCTCGCCAACCATAACCTGAATATCCGCGATTTGGTGAGATTTTTTGGAAGCTTGGGGGGTCATTTCTGGGGTTCAGGGTGCAGTTTTTTCTATTTTCTGTTTTTTTCCTGTCTTTTTGCGACCACAATTTCCCTAACCCATGTTTCCCATTGGTGGTAATGCCTTGTCAACTGCGAATTCACCAACCACGAGGTTTTCTAGGAACAGAACCCTCAAGGTTGGTGAGGGACAACTGTACAACCATATTTCTGTGTCACATGGGCATATTGGAATATTTCAAAGGCCAGAGTATATATAGGTTTTTGTAGAGATACCATTTGGCATATTGAGGATCAAATATCGATGCTTCAGAACATAATTATCTGCCTGCTGCCATCAGAAACAATCTCCGATAAGAATTACCTTTCGAAAAGTATGGCAGTGCAAGTCCCATGAACACTATCTGATCTACCAAACATCTGTGATGTGCAATTTGTAGCATGAGAGTCCTGTGCAAAGAATTGTATGTGTGGAAGGCTTTTCTCTGTGTACTCAGGGAATACTCTGCTTTCCCACAGTTCTGAACAAGTTTCAAGAGCTGTTTAGATACAACTTTATACGTGAAGGTCCTTCAGACCTTGCAGTAAATGTATGTAGCTGAGGGAGTAGATCCACGATGGCACCACCTCCACGAGTGTATGGATTAATTCTTTTCTAGATAAGACTGAATAAACGCTCAGGGCTTACACAATAAGCTTGGTGACTAATACCCAGCAACCCTATCACTTGCCAATACTCCATATTTCTCCTTTTATAAAGAATGAAAAATGCTTCTACAAAATATTTTCTGCAAATTAATCCTCCTGATTTGCCTGCTTGTTCTTTGAAAGAATGTTTTTCTGTAAACATTGATCAGTGCATTTCTCTTCTGATCAGACTGTGTTCTTTCATTTTTTTTGTTTATTAATCACAGGTGGTTCTGTGAGGGCAAAGAACTACAAAATTCTCCTGATATTCAGATCTGTTGTGAGAGCGGAGGGCTCCATACACTAGTTATAGCGGAAGCCTTTGAGGACGACACAGGGCGGTATTGTTGCCTGGCCTCCAACTTGGTTGGCTCCGATTCTACATCAGCAGAACTATTTGTTGAAGGTAAGAGCATGATAGCATATGAGAAGGCCATGAACATCCTATTCAGGAAAATGATACAAAATTGTTGTGCATAAGATCCTATTGGTTCCAAGAAATTAACAATGATAGCCCCAGCTTATAGAGGGCTACAGAACTGTGGGGGATCCTTCTATTTTGTATTTCAGGGGTTCCCAACCTGTGGTACTCCAGATGTTGCTCGGATCATTCCCAGCCACAATAAATTATAGTTCAGCAACATCTGGAATACCACAGGTTTTGAACCCCTGATGTATAGGAGGGTGTCTGTATTCACAGTGGTTCCATTCTGAGCTAGTGCTGTGTTATTCATCAAAACTGTGAATACTGAGGTTGATGGGATCGTGAGGGTTAGGTTTCAAAGGGCATGGAAAATTGCAAAACACACACAAACCCAAATAAAATGCCCTACCATGCTCTGTGGGTCCCCAGCATTCCAGCAATGTGCCCCCCCCCGCCAAGTCTCAGTTCTTCCATTTTTTGATGGAAAACTTATTTGGCAGATTTTTAAGCAGTTTTTTCTTTGAAAATGGCCACAAAATGGCTCCAGCGCTCAAAATGGCAGCCAGAAATGACCTCAGAGGTCATTTCTGGCCACCCCCAATCTGCAGATATGCAGATCAAACACTCTTTAAGCCCATTTTTTCCTCACTTATACTGAGATTGGGTGCCATTCACCCAACCATAGATACATGGAACTGTGGATGCCGAATCTGCGAAGAACGAGGTCCTACTCTATTTCATTCTGCTTCCATGAGGGTCAAATTATACATTATATTAAGCATGTCTGTTCGTGCTGAAATGTTTCTACACCAAATAAGAGCTGCAGGAACCCAGTTTAGATAGAAACTGTGGCATGCTCTGGTCTGGATCAGTCTCCTTTTTCTCTGCTCATGCTAGCTTCGATTTGTCCGGGAAGGGAAGCTGATGGTGCCACAGGCAACTTTCCTTCCAGGGCAAATAACCATTGGGAGCCCTCCCCACCCACCAGCTCCTATTTAGTACAGAAAAGCATGTCCACTCCAATGACATGTTTAACATAATGTGTAGTTTGGCCCTGAGTCATCTGGAACATGGAATGAGAGGCCTAATATGTTTAGTGCAATTCTATAGTTATTCAAGTTGACCAACCTTTTGGCATAAGGATGATAAAGTTACACTGTCTGGAACAAAAAGACCTCAAGACTTTTGAAAACAAATTTAAAGACTTGGCATGAAGCTATAAGAAACTTTAAATGAGTTCATTGTCATTCTGTAAGCATGGTGCTGAAGTGTTTGAAGAGGCTTTTTTAGTTTAAATTTTATTTTTAAGCATAGCAAATGTCAGCTTATGTCTACCCCCTGCAGGTGCCAGCTCCTCTGATTCTGACAGTGAAATTTTCAGTTCAAAATCTGGAGCCATGCCACAGTAAGTTTACACAGCAAAACCAATTATATAGTGTGCTTCTTAGATAGTTTGAGAAGGATTATTGCAATGTTGTTCTGCTTCACCTATTTCTCCTACAGTCACTCTGAGAGAGAAAAGACTAACCAGTGTTAATGAATGACAGGATATCTTAGAGTATCACATTGAACTTTAAACATAGTGCATTGTGGGTACAGGTTTTGGTTTCATCTCCCAATTTAGGATAGTCAGTTTAGGACAGCTATGCTGGTTGACCTTCAATAATGTGCTTTGAAGAAATAGTCAAGGATGCTTTTTGCTGGCATATCTAACAAGAAATAATTAGCATTATAGCTACACCTGAATTTTGCTACATCTTAAAATTCAGGCATGTAGCATTCTAACTAAATATTAATAGAACTTTAGCTGCATTGTTGTATAACACTTTCTGCATTAAATCACTGGTATCTGTTCCAATATGAATCCCTCTTTTAGAAGCAGTTCTTGTACAGAGGTGTAAAAATCTATACCATTATTTTACGTGTGTGTCTTGAGTGTGTACATACAATTGAGTTCTATGAGCATGAATGATAACGGACTGCATTCAGCCTTCTATAGCATGGCATATGGGCATATGATGGAGATCAGCAATTGGAGGCTTCAGAACCAAATTGAACCCTCTGAAAGCGTACCGGTTGTCTTCACACATTTGGCAATCCAGAGGCAAGATAAATGTGTGGAATATTTATGTGGTCCTGTTAGAAATGTATGGATCTGAATGGTCAGCACAAGAAGGCTTCTGGATCCAGTGGTATTCCAAAGGGCCTTGAAGGGTTTCGGAATTGGTTCTGCCAATAAACTGTCTATGCCCTGGTAGATACTTGGAACAGGGAACTTAACAGGCAGTGGACACAATTGCTCCTAAGTGTCCTCTATGATGAGCTTCAAAATTAGCTCCATGGTATATGGAAGAGCTGTGAGAGCTGAAGTGGCAAGTTAGACGTCTGGAGTGCAAATGGAGGAGGACTTATCTTGAATTTGATAAGACACAGCATAGAGCCCAACTAAAGGCATATGCTATGGCAATACATGCAGCAAGGAAGTGATTTTTTTCTGAGTGTATTGCATCGGTGTGTATTGTATTTTAAGGAGCAGGACCTGAAAACAGTGGTACAGCAGCTGGTAACCTCCAAGTTGGACTACTGCAATGTACTCTATGTAGGGCTGCTATTGTATGTAGTTTGGAAGCTTCAAAATGCGGCAGCTAGATTGGTCTCTGGGGTATCCCAGAGCGACCACATTATGCCTGTTCTCAAACAGTTACACTGGTAGCTGATATGTTTCAGGAAAAGTACAAAGTGCTGGTTATTACCTTTTAAAGTTCTGAATAGCTTAGGTCTGGGTTACCTGAGGGAAGGTTTTTCTCTACAGGATCCCTACCGCTCATTGAGATTATCAGGATGGCTCGTCTTTGGGTGCCACCAGTTAATCTGGTGGCAACCTGAGATGGGGCCTTCTGTATTGTTGCCTCTAGGTTGTGGAACACGCTCCTCGTGGATATAAGAGAATTGTCTTCCTTGGTGGCCTTCAGGAGAGCCTTAAAGACCCATTTTCTTGGCCTAGCTTTTAATGATAGCCAGTTTTAATGTTATCTAGTCTTAACTGTAATTTTAATCTGTGTTTAATTGGTTATGATTTTAATCGTTAGATATTTTTTATTTTAGTGTAAACCGTCCTGAGCCATTTTAGGAAGAGCGGTATATAAATCAAATAATTTTATTTGGTGGCTATAACCGTGAGACTTCTGGAGGTCTAGTTTTTGGGATGAGAGGTTGGCCTACCATATTTATTCCTTCACAGTGGCTCTTGAGTAAAACTGGTTGCTAACAAGGAATATATAGTAATATGCCTCTGCCCTTGGAGTGGGACAGTGGGAATCAGAAGGGGGAGGGAGCTACATGCTAATCAGTTCAGTTCATAGCGTAGGGAGGATAGGGCTAGCTTTTGTTGGCTCTGAACCATCAGCACATGCAGGATTCAGCATCTCATGTGCCTTGCTTAATATTTGGGTGCCAAAAACAGAATCCTGTGTTATACTAGTGAATATACACAAATGCTTTGCTACAGATTGACACAACATAGTGGCAGCTGGTGGTTCCTGGGATGTGGGGAGTGGCTCTAGGCAGGGCAAGTAATGGGTGGAGCCACTGGTAGTGAGAGGTGGAGCCAATTGTGGGCAGCTGTGGAAGAAGAGCTTGGACTAGGCGGATGCCTTAGCAATAACTGTTAAAGTGCAGATTTGTAGCTAATGAGTAGGATCAAAACACACACACATCTCAGTCGCTCATCAGAAGAGATAGGGAAATATGGAAAACATCAGTTACTTTATAGTTCTTAACAGGACTATAGTAGTGTATAGAATTTCTCTGGCTGAGATTTCCATAAGCTGAATTTGTCATGAGCTTGAATGTTCTGCTTCAACCAGCCGAAAGAAAGTGTAGGGAAGAAACATGGGACAGTGGCTCATATCTCCCTTCTTGATTTCTCCCTTTTTATTCAGGGCCCAGAAAAAAAGCACTTCTGTTTCTTTAACAATTGGATCTTCTGCTCCCAAGGCTGGAGTCACAACAGCAGTAATCCAGCCTCTCTCTGTGCCCAATCAGCAGGTATGTAACTCTTGTGTTCTGAGATATAGGAAGTTTTTGTTCTCAGTAGGTTGCACAGTATTCTTAGTAGATGGTGATATGGTTGCACAGCACTCTGTGGATAAAATCACTTGCATCTGTTCCAGCTTGACTAATCTTGTGGATGCAGTTCTTCTATATGAGGTATCTTTGGCTGCCTTTATCAAAATTGTTTGGGTGAGCAACCTTTTTCTTGTAACCTAAGGATGTGGATGGCATTCTTGGAGGGGTTTACTCTGAACCCTTGTTTGTATGGGGATGGACTATAGCCCAGTGATAGGGTTTTGCATGTGGGAAAATTCAAGATGAGGCTGAAAAACCTCTCTGGAGGGCTGCTGCCAGTCAGTGTACACAATATTGCATTAAATGAACCAAAGGTTTGGCTTGGTGTAGGTCTGTTTCGTATGTACTTGACTAATTAGTAATTATTTGCCTAGAAGACTGTCCGGTTCCATTAAGTTATGATGTCTGGTTCCATTAAGGCTATAGTGAACACCTCATAATGGGGAAGTATTAGGACCAGCAGTTAGTTTCTAAAAATGCCCTTTACCATCTCACCTCATGCCATCCTTGCCTGCCAAAGTAACTGCTTGTTCCAGTTGCCAGCAAAGCAGCTTCCAACTAGCTTGTGTTTTAAACTCCCCTCTCAGGTGCCATGGCTTGCCTTCCAAAATTTGGAGCCTTCATCCTGCCAGCCAAAGTATCCCTCACCAGAGTCTCCTTTTCCACTGATCAAAGATCACTACCACTCATTCCACACCCTTCCTCCTTGGGCACAAATGCTGGCAAAATTCCACACTGACTTGTGTTGCTAATTTAAATGGAATTGGGAGATGGCTGATGCAGAGGCACAGAGTTGCAGCCTTTCAGATGTTAGTCCTTTTGCTCTACTAAGGCCATTGCTCCCTGGCTCTGAAAACCGTTCACTAATTTGTGTGGAGCATAGGATCATGGGCTGCTTTTGAAGGCTGCACAAAGCCTGATAAGGTCCCTGGACCTGATGTGCTGCTTTGCCATTTTGTCACTATCTCAAGCTGGTCTGCCATCATTGTCCTCTATTCCCTTTGCTTCTCCCACTCCCACTATAAAGAATGTCTTGCCTGCTGCAGTCTTGCCTGCTGCCCTGTTATCCCTTTCTCCTTGCATTTCCCAATTCTAAAATTCACTTCCTACACATAGCCTTTCCTAGAGCTCTAGACCCTCCCCTTGCTGTAGCTTCTGCTGTGAATTTCTACATTCATGCTTCACCATCTACTCAGTCGAAGTACTACTTGCAGGCCCTGCCAGTATTGCCACTGGGAACTGCTGCAACATGCATGCTCTGGCATCACTCGGCCACTGTCAGAAGATCTAGGCCTTGTGGGACGGGCCCTTCTCAAACAGCAGTTGTCTCAGCTCATAGGAGGGCAGTTCTGATGTAGGACGTTGCCATGTCATGTGACCTTTCTACTTGTTCTATAACTTGCAACATTAATGGAGTGCCATAGGAGGGAGATTTGATGAACCAACTCTCATCTTACTGTGGTAATGCCAGAAGGAGCCCTTGCACATCAAGTCACCACCACACCTGTTTCCTATTTTCACCTTGCTTCTGTTCCTTTTGTGTATTGTCTTCCCAGGGACAATAGCATTTGTATATCATCTAGCACACTGGGTAAAAAGGTAAAGTGTGCCATCAGGTTGGTATCGACCCCTGGTAACCACAGAGTCCTGTGGTTGTCTTTGGTAGAATACAGGAGGGTTTACCATTGCCTCCTTCCGCGTAGTATGAGATGATGCCTTTCAGCATCTTTCTATATCATTGCTGCCTAATATAGGTGTTTCCCATAGTCTGGGAAACATACCAGCAGGGATTCAAACTGGCAGCCTCTGGCTTGCTAGTCAAGTCATTTCTCTGCTGTGCCATTAGGTGGCTGCAGCACACTGAATCTAGTTAACATTCAACATTGTTAAACGCTTGAATGGGGTATACAAAATTGCTTACTTGCAAGATTAGGTTTAATGCATTACACTTTAAGTTGAACTTGATTTCTATAAGCAACTGCCTATATTTTAACTTGTACACTGCCAGGAGATTTCTATATCAGGTGGTATAGAAACTGATAGATAAATAATATATTGGTCGAAAACTGAGAAATATTTTTGCACCTGGTATACCTGATAAAGTGTGTTAAACAGAGTACTAGTATTAGCGGGGCAAGCTGTTTTGGTGGGATAGACAACATCTTTGAAAGCACTTCGTATTATCAATGGTGCTGATGTCTAACTCATTTCTAGGTCCAAAGTCCTACTTCATACCTCGGCAAATTAGATGGATCTAACACTAATCATACTGCACCTGTTTTTGCAAAGGTTTGTCTTTTCCACTGAGATTTTCATGGTGTATAATAGAAAAAATGTTTAGTGCATAGATCACTTGAAATTTTATTAAAATCATGGAACAGTAATGGCTACCTTTCAATTGATATTAATGGTCTTTTAGCAAAGCATCTTTTCTGTAACTTATATCTATTCCGTGTACTGGATAATAGTCAGAGTTAAATATTAGTCATTCATTTTTCCTTCATAAACTTGAGACAAAATACTATTATAATAATCACATGGGTGACCATTGGCACAGTCCCACCTAGAAGTTCTCCTGTATAGCTTGAATGAATACCATGCTGTTGTTGAACTTTTACTCACTTTCAGTTAGATTGAGCTCAAGTCTTATAGAAGTTTTACTTACTCGCATATCCTGACCTTGCCAGCATGCCATCATCCTTGCATTAGTATGTTTTTAAAATGTGGGTCAAGTGCCATATAGATTAGATATGGATATTTCTGCTGAGAGCAGATTGTAGTTATAGTTTGGATTGTCAGAATAAAAATTGCTCTGTATTAGGGAATTAGGGATGTGCAAAACGTTCTGAAGTCTAAACATTTTGACTTGAAATAGGCTGTTTCGAACCTGAAACAAAATGCCCTTTAAATAAAAGGCCTATTTGGAGCTGGCGGGGGTGGGTGGGCGGGAAATGACATTTTGATTGAAACATTTTGATGTTTTGAGTGCCATTTTGGAGGACTGTTTTCCCATTGCTGATTAAGTTTCTGGTTGGCTTGTTACACGAATCAAGTGTTGTCATGGGATCCTATGGCGGTTTGGAGGAGAGGTTAAAAACTTGTTTAAAATTGCCCTCTTGCCCATTTCTGTTGTGGGTTGGATGGTAGGTAGCACCCATCATACCCAACCACACAACCTACTTTGGTGTCTCTAGGAGATAACCATGGAAAACAGTGTGGTGTTCCACATTTCCTCATTGTTCCCTATGTCTGAAATACTTGAATCATTTTGAGTTTTGTTGCATCAGAAAAGCTGGTTCGACTGCTGTTTTTTAATGAAACTTTTTGGCCATCTGTGTTTTTGTTTTGAGCTTGAAACAAAAAACAAAATCCATTTCATGCACGTTCCTACTCTGAATTAATATGCCAACATTAAATCTTAGCAAGCAAAGATGTATGCGGATGATTTTCTGAGTGGTGTGACCTTGTTTTGACCATTAGTAATCTGTGTATTCAACTTTCAGGAGCTCCAAAACTCAACAGCAAGTGAAGGGCAAGTAGTTGTACTTGAATGCAGAGTTAGGGGAGCACCTCCCTTACATGTCAGTTGGTTTCGGCAAGGCACTGAAATTCAGGATTCGCCAGATTTCAGAATTCTTCAAAAAAGTAAGTAGCAGGCTACCTCCTGGTTTAAATATCTCTGTGCCATAACAAAACCAATATTATTACAAATATTTATATACCACTTTTCAACAAAAGTGATTTACATTAAAAATGTAAGATGGTTCTCTGCCTCAAAGGGCTCACAGTCTGAAAAGAAATATAAGAGGCATGTTGTGCTGGGATTGGATAGGGCTAGTTGCTCTCCCCCTGCTGAATGAACAAGAATTGCCACTTTAAAAGTTGTCTCTTTGCTAAATTAGTAGGGGTAGCTGAGCAAATAGAAATATATGCTTCAGTTTTGAATTTTGTATCATTTAAGGTTCAAAATCTTTATAGCATACTCTTCTCTCCATTTTCCCCACTCATATAATGGCAGTAGGTACTTTATCTAATAAATGCTTTGTCTTGGTATTAATACCAACTGCTTTCTAATATATTTTGTTCTTCTGTTCTCATCTCCTGTCCTCTGTTTGGATGATGTGATAAGCAGAGCCTCGGTCTGCAGCTGAACCTGGTAAGCATCGTGAAAAAGAAATCTTTTTGTTCGCTCACCCTTTGTGCTTGTGCTGAAGTTAAATAGTGTAGTGTTTCTGCAAGGGACAGGTAACATGAAACTCCCTTCAAGGCAGTCTATTCTTTATCACTGAATTCAGACCCTGCTACCCTGTGCTTTACATCAATTCCTTTAATAGTGGAACAGCAAATTCCATCCAGACCAATGTGGAGAGCCCCAGTGGATAAACCGTTTAAACACTCCTTATTTTCAGAAATTGCTTTTCCTCATTAGCTTGCAAGTTGCTCAGTCTTCGCAATTCAGTCACTAAATTCATGCAGGCATACTTTTGGTAGTACCAAACCACTAAATGCTGGATTTCCATTTCTCAAATATGTGCTGTGTTAAATATAAAGAGAGTCATTTTTAAAGCAAAACAAAAAACAATCCTAGTCTGGCATTATTTGCTGGTATATTTGTAGGTCAAAACATCCAGAAATCAGCAGATCTAAAAAGTAGGGAAGCAATCTCTACTTGTGTCTGTTCTTTGTTGGTTTTAGTTCCTGTAGTTTTTATAATTTGAATTTTCTAGCTATCCTGTTTTAGGGATTTTATTTAGGAGTTTTGTATGTGGGTCCTTCTTGTTACACTACTTTGTATGCTTCTAATTCTGTTGTCAGCCCAACCTCAAGACCCTGCTAAGATGATCATATCTGCATCTTTGCTTGCACTAGTCAGTAGTACCTTATCCTCTGACAGCAAATCACTAACTATATCTATATCTATGTTTCTCTAAGGTGTACCTGTTGCTAATCCCATGTGTGGCAGCTCTTGCAAGAGTTTGCAGGCGAGCTGCCAGCAGGGAGAGAGGAAAGTTCCGGTGCCACCAGCGGACAGGCTTGTGGGCGAGGCGGGAGAGAAAATGGCAGAGGCGTCTGGGAAGGAGGGCAAAGAACTAGAGGTGCAGATGTTCTGCGCCCAGTTAGTTACTAATAAAGGAACAGTGAACGTTCTGTGCAGCAGCTTCCATGGTGTTCATGCTGTTGTTCAGTTCCTCCACCAACCATTCTAGCACAGCAGTGATGCTCCAAGATCATACCCACAGGGCTGGCACTACTTAATCTGCCCTTCTTTGCTCCAATCCAGTTCACAGGTTGCAGAGACAGGGAATTCTATCCAATTGTGTTGCATTTGTATCTTTTGTAGCAAGTGAGAGGGTCTGATTTGAAGGGAAGGTTTTGAGTATTTAACTAGTTGAAGGTGTAGAGATAATAGCAGAGTTTCTAAGCCAGGGTTTCCCAGATGTTGCTGAACTACAACTCCTGTCATCCGCACAGGGGTGAATTAACCCTTTTGCTGCCTGTAGTCACGCAAGGATTTTGCCGGCCCTTCTCTCCTCTGACAAAGTATGTGTGTGTCCCAATTGCAAAACCCCAGTATACAATGCAGTCAATGAGATGCATTCGCATGAGATAGATTTAACATAATTATGTAGCAAAATAGTTCACCCCAGGTCCCTCCCTCCTCCCCACCCCCAGCGGCGGAAGTAGATAGACGGCTGTGTGGTGCTGGCATGGGACGGAGCGGGCCAGGCCATGGCTGCCTGCCTGGCTGTCTCATCGTCCAGCAGCAGGTCGGTTGTGTCTCTCCCTCAGCCTCCCTGCCTCTGTGTGTGTCCAAGTCTCAGAGAGCCTCCTTGAACTCCTGCTCACTCCTGGCCCTGTCTGTCCATCCTCCTGTCTGTGTGCTGCTGGGAGGGGATGGACTGGGAATCCTGAGTCTGAGGAGGACGACGACAATGAAGAGAAACCTGCTGCTAGCCGAGGCAGGCCTCAGCTCCTTAGGTTGGTTGCTTCCACAAGCGGGCTCCTGGACTGCCTCCATGCTTGGACGTGCCTGGACTGGCAGGGAAATGGCCCAGAAGGGGAGTGGTTGGGGAGGAGGCAGCAAGCATGTGTTCCACGGGACTTGCTGCGAATGCAGGACTTGTTGGCAGGAGGGTAGGAAGAGCCCCCTCACTGCTGCCTCGCTCCTGGCTTTCTAGTTGTGCTGTGCCCCCCCTTCTTCACCCCCACCCCGTCCGGGCCACTACCACCACCTCTTCCTCCCATCTCCAACTCTGAGTCCAACTGTAGATCTTGCGAGAGGGGACTCTAGACTCTCCTGAGACTTCCAAAGAGATCTGCAGAGTCCAGACAGAGCAGGTGGGAAGTGAGAGGAGGTGGTGTGGGCAGCTGAGGTGATATGCAGCGGGGGCGGGGAAAGGTGGCATGAGCAGCAGCACTGTGAGGCTGCCGAGCAAAGAGGCAGGCTGCTTGCTCTCTGCCTCCCCCGCCATCGCAGGGCCTGTCAAGGTGCAGGCTCCTGAGCTTGATCTTCAGAGTCAGAATCTCCAGCCAAATAAACATACAGTGAGTCACTTACTGACCTGGAGCAGAGCGTACATTACCACCCCTCCCACTGGAGGAGGAAGTCCCCTCCGCCACTTCCCTCTGGCTCTGGGTAGCAAGTTGAACCTATCCTAGGCTGCAGCCAGAGCTTCCTAAATTGCAGCCACAGTACTACTTTTTGCCAAAAGTAAAAAGAATCTGTTTCCTTCTACCACCCTGATACTTTCACATTTAAAATCATTGATTAAAGAATGACAAAGACCCTAAATGTAGGTTTTAAACTGTATGGAACTAATCAGCCGTGGACACGATTTTGGAAACAAGAAGAGTAAGTGACTTAAGAACATGATTCGGGAGCAGGATTTGTGCTCTGTTTTCTCAAAATGAGGTGACGAATCACATCATGGACTGAGGGCAGGATTTTGATTCCAGTTGGCTACTTCATATTGCACCACCCCAAAACATTGTGCCACAGTGTCAGAACTGAAGTTGCAAGATATGAAACTAGCCATTCCACATCGCCGGGAGCAGCAGGCATTTTATGTTAATCAGTTTTTTATAAACTTTGAATTTTTATGAACTACATTAATAAAGCAGCTGTGGAGAGTTGTGGAAGTCTGCCCACTCTCTCCTTCCAGGTCCAGCTACCCCTAAACTGCCCATAGCACATCCTTGCCTTTCGGTTTCCCCACCCTAGGCAGGAGGAGGCACCTGGCTGCAGCCTGACCGTGTTTACACTATCAGCCTCCGACACTTCTTTTTAAAAAAGCCAGGGCTGCTCTACTACCTGTATTATAGTATCATGGAGTGGGGGGTAGGAAAGAATGAACAAACGTAGGCATCGACAGGCAGGCTTAGCATTGCAAGCATCTCAGCTGCAGGAGTGGACAAAGAGGGAGTTGACTAGCAGCCACACATAGGCAGCAGGGAAGGCAAAGCGTGGAGAACTCGGTGGGCTCCGGCCACTAGGAACATAGGAAACTGCCATATACTGAGTCAGACCATTGGTCTGTCTAGCTCAGTATTGTCTTCAGACTGGCAGCAGCTTCTCCAAGGTTGCAGGCAAGAAACTCTCTCAGCCCTATCTTGGAGAAGCCAGGGAGAGAACTTGGAACCTTCTGCTCTTCCCAGAGCGGCTTCATCCCCTGAGGGGAATATCTTACAGTGCTCACACTTCTAGTCTCCCATTCATATGCAGTCAGGGCAGACCCTGCTTAGGTATGGGGACAAGTCATGCTTGCTACTACAAGACCAGCTCTCCTCTCCTCACCACTGCTCTGCTTTGTCTTGGCACATGCATACATACACACCACCCACAGTCTGTCAGTCTCAAGCAGACGTCAGAGTGAGAGAAAGAATAATGTCATTGCCACCCATCCTTGTCCCCCTCGCTCCCCCGCTGGCTTCAGGCTGGTTCTTGTCCACCCAATGATGTGCTGCCGTCCACTCCACCTTGCCTCATGTGGCACACATTGGAAATTTAGTTTTAAAAAGTCACTCTCACTTACACGGGAGGAGAAATCAGAACAAATCTGAGGTACATGTGCCCAAATTTTTTCACTTGAAAATTTGCCACTGCAGGAACCTTAGCGCCGTAGGCAGCTGCCTCTCCGTTAATCCACCCCTGCATCCCAAGCTGCAGTTTGTTGTGGCTGGGGATGATGGGAGTTGTAGTTTGGCAACATCTGGAATACCACAGGTTGGGAACCCCTGTTCTAAGCTATAGAGTTGATGTGGTAGGAAAGTAGAGTTCTTGAGCAACAAAGAGAGCAGAGTTTGGGGGCGGATGGGGAGAAGGAGCTTATAAAGGAAAAAGTCAGCAGGTTTTCTAATGTCTTTCCAGAGGTGAAGACAGAGGGAAGCAAGAGGGATGGATTTGTTGGAATCTGTGTGGTTCCCAGGAGCAGTGTACATTGGTCTGTGGCTCACAGGAGCATGAGACGTAACACTAGCAGTTCTAAGGGGATTTGCTCAGCCACTGTACTGCTTTTTGCCAAAAGTAAATGTAAAGAAAATGGCAGATACGCAACTAGCTTGGGGGGACACGGATAAACTGGCTCAGCTCCCAAAGCCTGCTCTTCAAACTGGAGCTTCAAAAATTACTACAACCCAATTAAAACCCAAACTTGCAGGAGTGTTGCTCTTCCATTAACTAGTTGAATATGTCTCTCCATTCCTAAAGTGTATTCTTCCTTGGGAACACATTACATTTTCCCAGTGTAATAAATAGAACAGGAAAGCAGAGAAGACAGCTTTTATCTGTTCATCTGCTAATCCCTGACAGTCAGCAAAAAAAATCAGATGGCCAATTGTTGCATGCTAACAGGTCAGGCACAGTAGGGTCAGGAGAAGAAAAAAACTATGCTTTGTGGATTCAGGCAGCTGAACGATTATGAAACAGGTTTTTCTTGTCACTGCTAGGTTCTATCTGCCTAATGTGTTTTACACTCCTTTCTCTGTCTAGACGGAAATCAGCCTGCATCACAAATCTCTTCAGACTGTTTTGAGAATTAATAGCCAGTCAAATTACTTAAGGCCAACATCACAGTTTGTCAAATTACCTACTCAGAACTATGTTATTTTGACATTTTGACTTTATGCTGATTGACTCCTTCAAAGAACAGTCTGTTTTTAGAAAGAAGGAAAGAAACCTGCAGAATCATTTGCCAGCTGTTGATGCTATGGCCATTACTCAGCTGTCTGGAAGTAGCCACAAAGTATATTGAATTTCTGTAAAACAATTGTCTGTTGGTATGTAAAAATACTATACTATAAAAATGGATCCTTCTCTCTTTAGAACTGTGACTAGGGAATTTGTTAGACATAACCTTTTTCGGAGCACAAGAGTTAAATTTATGGGAGATGCATGCACATGTAGACACACACATATCCCTTTACAAAGTTTTAAAAATATATTTGTCTTGGAGTATGTATTCCCCAAGTTTGCTTTGCTACTGTTCTCTAGACTATGTTCTAACTTAAAGGTAGGTATGTAGGGGTGTGTGCTTAAATGTCAGCAGTCTGTAAGAACTTCTACTCACATTACCTCCATGCTTGTGGGGCTCAGAAACCATGGGCCATAGGTAAGGTGGCCCTCATATCAGCACAGCCTCCATTTACAGCAGGGCAACATCTTGGGGTATGTGGAATGCCATAGTGTTGGCTGTTTTCACATGGAAAGGACTTCACCATTTTTGAGTAGCTCCCTTGCTGTTAAGAGAACTCATAAAAGGACTATAGATGTAAAGTGCACCCTCTCTGGATTTCTGTATGTAATGGGCAGCGGGGCCTGGAGGTTTGAGAACTGAGTGGGCATAGTTACAGAACACTATAAGTTAATGTAAACGCTTGGGAGTCTTATCACAGTACTGTTGGAAAGGAAATGCATCGGCTCTCTGCAGTTTAAAAAGCCAGCCAGCCAGTAGCAAATCCGTCCAGCTGCTTAACTCTGTTACTGGACAGAGTTCTGCTTCCCTTTCCTAAATCTGACATTAGATCAGTAAGAATGGGAATCTGCTTTCATGGTGTCGTCCCAACTTGTGGTGGTCTCTTGCCCTGTGTGTTCTGCCAAGGCAAACCTGCATGAGCCTTTTGGGGACTGGGAGCCATCTTATTTATTTATTATTTCTCTGTGTAAACTGCTCTGAGCCACTTTTGGAAGGGCGATATAGCAATCAATCAATCAATCAATCAATCAATCAAATAAAATAATTATATTGGCTACCACAGGATACAGTTTCTTCCTGACCTTGCTCTTCTCCATCTCTTCTGTTACCCTGGCCATAATCTATTACGCTCTCTAGGCATTTTTGATTGCTTTCTGTCATGTACACAAGCTATAGCCCTGGGCCTTTCCTTTAGGAAGGGGAACAGTTCAACAGATAGATGAGACCAAAAAACAAGGTTGTTGCCAGATAAGGAAACTGGAGCACAAAAAGTAGCTTGGTGAGCTGATCCAGCATTAATGCAATCAAGGAAGGAGAGAAGGGTAGGAAACAAGAGGCTAAAGGAGGAGGCTGGAAACGTGTGTAGATAGATTATTGAAACAGTGAAGTTTTCCTTCTCTGATAAAAGAAAGTACTTTACAGTTTTCTGTCACGTATGTCAGCTGGGGCAGCCAGCATGGCTGCAGTTGCTTGCCTCGCTCCTACAGAAGCGACAAATTCTTGTCTTCATGATAGCAACTTCATAAAAATCAGCAAATACAGCTGCTTAACAAAACTGCCTCCCCACATCCTTCCTTTACTTTTACATTATCACCATGTACTGTGTAAGTCCTGTTTTGTAGGGCTATGCACTGGCACTCCTGATTCTGACAAAAATTTACCATCCCTGCTGGCTCCACACAGAGGCAGGTGCTTCTGGTGTGACCAGCTCCACCCAGTACCTGCCAGACTTCTCACTGGAACTGGAGGCTGTGGGGATGCTGCGAAGGTGTGCAGGGACATCTAGCTTTTCCCAGAACCTTCCCCGTGGGAAAATACTGGAAGAAACTCTCTTCCTGTGGCCTCCAGTTCTGGTGAAAAGCCTTTCTCTCCCCTGCACTGGAAATGGCAGGTACTGCGTTGGTACTGTGCCAAGAGATGCACAGACCTACTATCTCCAGTAATAGGTTTGGAAACATACTTGTTAGTAGTTCAGTGAAACTCGGTGTGTATCAAGTGCCCTAAGATGTTTGGAAAGCTACTTTTAAATATTGTGTTGTGCAGATAGGCACACTTGAACTCCTGCTCCTGTGATCACCTTCAGCACAGTGTAGCAATTTCATCACAGGGTAGTAATTTCCAGCTCTTCTGGCCTGTTCTAAACCAGTCATCTGAATTGTTGACATACTCTGAATTAAAGTCTGGGTTGACTTTTTAACTGCTCTTGCATATGAACAGTGCTGCTGCTCTGCTGGCATGTCAAAAACGTATATAAGCTGAGGATGTGATGGTTGTGTGCTTAAGACTGTAGCATCACCACGGCTTGATGTACCCAGAACCAATTCATTCCAATAGGCAGCAGAATTCCAGAGAGTCTAGGATATCAAGAACACATTCCCATCCCCCACCTGCCACCTGAACACATTCCCATCCCCCACCTAAGAGTCTGAGGTGCAAGAAGTGAATGTATCCATTCACTTGTATGGAGCAGAGAAAAACTGGCAGGCAGCTGTTGAGAAACTTTTTATACACACAGAACCCATTGTGGACTATGGGAAAAACTCAAGTGCTCTCCCCCTCCCCTTCCATGCCTGGCTTCATACAATACTTTAAACTACAATTTGCCATGACATCCACACTGGGAAACTGTGGTTTGAGCACTCCCTACAAACCATAGTTTGCAATACCAGGTGGTATGGAGTGCTCAAGCCACAGTTTCCTGGTGTTAAAACACAGCAAATCAGGGGTCATGCGACAAGGAGTGCTTGTCCCCATCCAGCAAACCTGAATTGTCCCCTTTGCTAAGCAGGGTCCACTGTGGTTTGCATTTGAATTAGAGACGTGTGAGTACTATAAAATATTCTCCTTATGGGATGGGACCATTCTGAAAACAGCACCTCCATGCTTGCATGCAGAAGGTTCTAAGTTCTGTCCCTGACATTTCCAAGATAGGGCTGAGAGAGACTTCTGCCTGCAACCTTGGGGAAGCTGCTGCCAGTCTGTGTAAGGCAATACTGAGCAAGATAGACCAATGGTATAAGGCAGCTTCCTATATTCCTATGAATATGAAGTCTGAAGCAATCCTCTGTTGATTCCTTGATAAGGAAATGATCATGCATGGTCCCCCGCCCCACCCAACAAGATGAAGGCAGCAAAATCACTTAGGCTAGCCTTGGATGCAATTCAGTCTGGATGGGCTGACTAAAGGAATAGGTAGTGCAAGACCTTGGTCATCTTAGAATATCAAAAAATCCTTCTTAAATCCTTCTTAATGGTTGGAAAACTGCACTTGAAACTTCCTAAAAGGAAGTGATTTCCTAGCTTGGAAGCAGTTCAATTTTGAAAAGTAGCTATTCTGCAAAAGGTTTTGCCATTATCTGATTCAGTTCTTCTCACACAATGCAACATTCAAATTGATATTGTCCCTTAGTTGTGTGCATTGTACCTGCTGTGTGCATTTATCTTTGGTTCTGAAAGAAGTGGATGTGTGTAGTGTCCTCTGCAAATAGCTGCAACCTCGAGGCAGCTTCTTTTCCATGATGAGATCCCACACAGCTGGTTGCTGCATGTGAACAATGTAACTCAGGGCAGATTGCATGGATTTTTCTTACATGCTAGGCATCCTCACTCCCATGAAATCTGCTCTGCCCATGTAGTTGCATCATTCACGTACTGCAGCTGTGTGGAATCATATCTTGGGAGAGGCTTCTATGAAGCTGCGGCTGCATGTCAAGGACACATGTTTCTGCTGCTGCTGTGTAACATTCAAAGTACTAGTTTGGATACTTTACATCTTTCTAGATAAATGGCAGCTCCATGTCATTTTTACCCTGTGTACACCCTAATATGTTACAGCACCTTACCTGTGACATGGCCATGTCATGCCTTTCCCCATCCTGACAGTGCTATGGAACAAGATCAGGGAAATGCACAATTTGATGATGATGTGAAGTATTATAAGGGCTACTACCCTTAAACTTTGTGGTGGATTTGGGGAGAATGCTACATGGCAATACTGTTTTGGGTGGCAGCAACACTGTCTCCCTCAATCTCATGGGAATGTCTCTCAGAATCAGGCTGGTGCTGTAGTGTGGGTGAATGGTAAGATGCAGTCATGATTACTCAGCTTGCTTAATCTGAAGTGTCAGCAAGTTCTTTCTTTTGTCTGCTGCATCTTAAGGGTATGCAAAATTCTCAGAGCAATCTGATACCATCTATTTTAGTTGGGATTTCTCTGTGTCTCTCTGGAAACTAGGTTGTCTCGGGTTTCTTGCAAGACTCCTGATTTGTTTTTTCTGTCTCAAACTTTTGTTTCCTTTTTTCTTTACCAACGTAAATTTCCAAGCTAGCATGTCACTAGTTTGAATGCATTGTCATATAAAACCGTATATTGGTTTACAATAGGCAAAGGATCAAGGTTGTATTTAAAACACAACTTTTCCATATGTCATTGCATAAAATCACTGCTGTTTTTACATACGCTGATTTCTAATGCTGATAGTTTTTTGAAACTTTGAAATTATGAGTGGCTGGCCACTTCAAAGAGCTTAATAAAAAAGTTCAACATTATTGTTCCCTAGAATCATATTTGAATCAAGAGGCAAATAACTTCTTCTTCTTCTTCTTCTTCTTCTTCTTCTTCTTCTTCTTCTTCTTCTTATTATTATTATTATTATTATTATTATTATTATTATTATTAATTATTATTATTTTACATTTATATCCCACTCTTCCTCCAAGGAGCCCAGAGTGGTGTACTACATACTTGAGTTGACCATCCAGTACTCGTAATTACTGTTGAGTTAAGTGGGCTTGCTTCTCCACAAATGTGCACAGGATTGCAGCTTTTTAAAAAAGCAGAGGGATTTTTTTCCTTGCTATACATCTTTCAGGGCACTAAACTAACAGGTTTACAGAAAAGTAATGAATAGAGCTTTACTTATTTGATGCTTTTACCTCAAAGTTTTGACTTTTATCTCAAACTGTTTTTTAAAATAGTCTTATTTACCAGGCGACTTTGGTTTTTATGTTAAAGAAAAAAGTGTGTACATCAGCATCTACATTTTCCAACACAGAGAATAATATTTCTTATAATGCATGTAGAGCTCAAAATCAGTAGTTTTGGAATGCACTTCTGTGATGAAATGGTTTGCCAGCTGATGACATATGGGAAGTAAAATACATTATTTAAAGTATAAGGTCATGTTTAGCCTGGCAACAAGAGAAAATTGATTTTCAAGAGAGCTCACCAAAGCATGAAAGATGTTTTGTCCTGCTGTCATGTACATACCCCTGCCTTTTCCCCCTCTGGAACTGACATCCTTTTGTTCACTAGTTTCCTAGAGAGGATCTAGGTGATATAGCCAAACTGTTGCATTACTCTGTGTGAGTGTCAGAACCAATTTGTGGAGTGAGGGCTATTTATTTATGCAATAAAAGAATTGCAATGCCAGCTGTCCAATATAGATGTACTTAAGGACAATGATGGCTTTAACGAAAACCTTGTTGCTTGCAGGTTCTGCCCTCTCTTGATCTATTCCTTATCAGTGTAAAATTGATAAATGATTGCTAGTAATCTTCTCTTAATTCTCTTAATTAAAAACTCTTCTACCTTTTACAGCTCACTTTCTCAGACCTGTGCCACTTGTACATGTGTGCACCTACCCTGTTTCCCTGAAAGTAAGACCTACCCCGAAAGTAAGACCTAGCAGTAATTTCTGATGTACCGCTAATTGCCCTAGTGCATTTTGGGGGGCTAAAATTAATATAAGACACTGTCTTATTTTCGGGGAAACACGGTAGTTTCCTTGTTTGGGCATGGTTCACATGCAATGTATGTTTGCAGGGCTGCCGAAACAATTCTAGGGAAATTACTTATGTTCAAAGCAAACTTAACCCTTCTGTAACCAGCTCTGACCAACCAGAAAGCAGGCAGGTCTCTGTCTGGAAGCACAAACCCTGATTAACACCAAATCAACAAGTGTGTGTAGATTAGATCCAGATGGTGAAGCAGCACAGTAAATTAAGTATCCCAGGTGGCAGACAGAGTTGGGAGGCCAGGACTTCACAAAAGAAAGAAATGTTGTTAAAAGAAAATACTACAATAGTCAGGTATTGCGTATTGGCTGCTAGAGCAGGTGAAACAGTGGATCGTAATTTGTTTCTGTGAAGGAAAGAGGAGCGAGGTGTGTACGAACATGACAAATATGTATATACCACTTTTCAACAAAAGTTCCCAAAGTGGTTTACATAGATAGATTAAATGGTTCTCCATCTCCAAAGGGCTCATAATCTAAAAAAGAAACATAAGATAAACACCAGCAACAGCTACTGGAGGGATGCTGTGCTGGGAATGGCTGATCTCTCTCTGATAAAGAGAATCACCACTTTTAAAAGGTGCCTCTTTGCTCAATTAGCAGGGTTAAGCTGCAAGGAAAGCAAAAGTGGCATAAAAGGAAAGGAGAAGGTTAAAAATGAGCAGTTTATCCCTCCTATTTTTCTGAGAAGAGATGAATAACCTCAAAACAGAAGGTTTGGATCTTGGGCTGTAGATCTGACTTCTATGATGCAGTAATGCTGTGCTGAGCTGGATTGGCTTCCAATGCTGACATTGGCTACCTAATTCAAGGGGGTTCAACAGAGTCTGGGTCCTTGATTGGCATCTGCTTCTGGATATTCCAAGCAGAGTCTGAGCTGCAAACTGGCTTTGGAGGATAGTGCAAGAGAAGGTGCTTGGCTTGGAGAATTAGGAAGTCTGCCAGCAAACCTGCTTCTTGAAAATGCATTAAACTCAGTAGTTCAGGTCAATTAGAACTGAGGGTTGGCGACGTGTTTCCTCTCTTCCAGAGCATAGACAGACTGGGGACTTGTGCATGTAGAGGAACTAGGTAAGTTACATGCAAGTCCCAGTCCCATAGCTGCAGTCCCACATCACTCATGCGCTTTGTTCGGATGTTGGCCATTGTTCTTGTTAACAGAGAACAGTTATTTGATGAATTTACAGATTTCAATGGGCTTTTTTTATACTGATTAGATATTACCCTTATGATTTAATCAGTATCAAGAAAGCTTTTTTATACTGATCACCATCCTAACTTGGTCAATAAAATCACGGCACAAGACCACCAATAGGTTGGAACAGTTTCTGTGAAATTGTTCCAACATATTGGTAGTCTTGTGATTGTATTGACCCAGTTAGGATGGTTAAAGAACACACTCAGTAGCTGCCATCCAGCTGTTTCACTCTTTTTGCTGGAGAACCACTAAAGCAGGCCTGCTCAACTTAGGCCCCCCAGCTGTTTTTGGACTACAACTCCCATAAGCCCCAGCCACAGGGGCCAATAGCCAGGGATTATGGGAGTTGTAGGCCAACATCTGCAGGAGGGCCGAAGTTGAGCAGGCCTGCACTAAAGCCAAATGATGCCTAGTAGGAGACCTTTTTATATGGGCTGTCTATTGTTAGCTGAGAACCAGCTGGAACAGGCTGAGTTTTTTATTGCTCGCTGTGCTTTTATTTGGGTTTAATTTGATTTTGCTGAATTTTTTTTCATAGGTTCTTTTTGCACTTATTGTTTCCTGCCCTAAACTATCAGGAGCAGGGTATAATTTATATAAACTATAAATAAATACCAAAATGTTAATAGTTACTGACAAATAACTTAACATTTGATTAACCAGCATCATTTTGTGGTGATTGCTACTGAATAAAAGTTCCAGTCTTCAAAATCTTGCTGTAGTCTTGAACTTTGTCAGTGTTTATAGTAAATTATTGTACATTTTGCATTTGTTCTACATGATTAAACTTGCAGTATTATGGAATGGCATTACATAAAAGAATACATAACATTTACAAAAAATCTACCTGTATTTTTAAAAGCCTATTAATTATCTAATGTTGTCTCATGTTGATCATAATCTAGAACAGTTTAAAATCTCTGTGTTATATTAAGTAATACTGGACTGTGTTTTTGTCATATTCTACAGACTTCTCTGTACTGCCAACAGTAGTTGTTCTATTGTCTGGGGGTTGGAAATTATATACTGGACCTCTTTTTAAATTGGTCCTTCATTTTCAGACTGTCTCCAACACAGGAAGTCTTTGGGTATATGATAATATGTGATAATTCTGAAAAGGAAAAACAGTTTTAAGTTAATTGAGACAGCAATCAGCTGCCACTCAATGCAACATGAAGAATTGCTTCCTGAGTACAAGAACTATAAATCAAGGAATAGGAAAACAATCACAGTTGGTTTTGCATGGTTGCATTTTGACATAGTTCATGCAGAGAGGTTAGAAACAGAAGGCTTTCATAGAGAACTCTGATTATATTAAGTGTTAAGCCGAAACTAGCTTCTGAATAAACTCCACTTGAAAGACATTTGTGCCATAAGCACAAAATCACGCCCATGTACTGTGTTAATCTTCACTAATGCCATACCTGGTTTCAAGTATTAATACAAAAACAAACCTCTTCACTAAGCATGCTTTCAAAGAATGGGGGGAGAAATCCACCTTGAACATCTTGTTTCCTACAAGGTGGTTAAAGGGTGTTCAAAGTGTAACAAATCCATGTGATGTGATTTTTGGTATGCTCCCTTAGGTTGTAAAGCTAGTTTCTCTTGTTGGTGCCACTCTGCAGGTTACACTTTTTGGTGTATTCCTCAAAACATCAAAGTGTAAATGCTGCAGACAGGTGTTTGTGAATACTTATTTTATTCAGGCATGCTTGTCAGATGTGTAGCATTTTAAGTACCAGTGCTTCCGTAATGTGTGAAATGGACCTTATTCAACAAATTAAGGCCTAATTTTGATCATCCAATTTGAAACTACATTTCTCAGTTGTGAAACATGATCTATGGCCATTTGGAAGAATTTAATAGCATTTAATGTGGCAGGAAAAGAATGGCAATAAAAGCAGGGTAAAAAGCTTTTATTGTCACTCAGATATTTTATTTTAATGGAAAGAGTTCAGTATACAGAAATGAAAAAGATACAGAATTAGCACAGGAAATTCTGCCACATGAATGTAGTTCTCTGCAGGCACACACACTATTTTAATGTGCTTGTGTTTAATTTAAAAGCATGAATTACATGTGAGCCATACTGCACTCTGGGCACAACCCAGCAAAAAAACAACCAACTTTTTTCTTGCAAGTGTGAAGTTTCATATGCTTTTTGTTCTGCGTTTTAATGCCTATCCTGAAAAAAACCTTTGGCACAGATGTAAACTCTCTGCATGCACAAAGCTCTCTGAATTATGGGATTACATACATGTCCAAGGTGTGTGTTGTCCTTGTTCTTTTACATGTTAAGGGCTTGGACAAAAATGAGCAAACAGTCTGTGTGCATTTAATAGTTAGCATTTCTGTCTCTGAAATTACTGAATGTGTCTGTATACAGCAATATTGTGTGGAAAGCTTAGAGAGTGATGTAAGATCCTCTCTTAAACCTCTTATGATCATGTCATTTATCTTAAAGCTATAACCACTTGAAGAATGTAGTGAAACTGAGCAATGAGTGTGTGGTTTGGGATGGTTCAGCATCCATAGGGGTGTTGGGGGAAGAAGGAAGCCCATGTTACTTGTTCATATTTCTGTGCTATTTGTCTGTTGTCCAACATGGGGATGTAATTTTATGTTCAGTCTAATCCTGTGCGCATGTGAAGTTTATTCAAAGTAATTCATCTATTGACTTGCTCTCTTCCATTTCCTTCTAGAGGAGATATGTACTCTGGTAATTGCAGAAACCTTTCCTGAAGATGCTGGAACCTTTACATGCACAGCAAGAAATGATTATGGATCTGTAACGAGCAGTGCAAAACTGACCGTGCTCTCAGGTATTCCGTAGTGCTTTTATTATACAGGACAATGTGGGCAGTAATCTGATCTACATTTCAGTAGATCTAAAGTAAAGTGTGCCATTGAGTCGGTGTCGACTCCTGGTGACCACAGAGCCCTTGGTCTGGTTTCCATTGCCCCCTCCTGTGCAGTATGAGATGATGCCTTTCAGCATCTTCCTATATCGCTGCTGCCTGATATAGGTACTTCCCATAGTCTGGGAAACATACCGGCAGAGATATGAACTGGCAACCTCTGGCTTGCTAATCAAGTCATTTCCCCACTGCACCATTACATGGCTGCTGTACTGATATATAATCGAAATTAATTTTTTTAAAAAAATGCTGAGCTGACATTGTAAAACTCCTGCTTTTAGAGCTTAATTGTGGATCAGAGTACTATTTTGACTTTGTTAGCACATAAGGTAAAAGGTTTTAAATTGAAAAATCAAGATTAAGCTAGGAATAAAAAGCCAGGTTCAGAGCATTGATCAGGGTGTGATGGTGTGGTGGTGGGCTTAGTAGCAAAAACCTCCCAAAAACAGTCCCCACAAAACCCCTCATCAAACCATGTATGTGTTTCATAATCTCAGGCTGTTCTCCTCTCTTTCCTTTGATTGTATGGACCTTAGATTGCTAAGCCTGCAGGCAGGATTTTTTAATGTTGTTTTTTTAAACTTGATGCAGCACCCAGTATATTTCAGCATATTTAAAAATATTAAATGAAAATAATTAGCCAAAAGGTTTACCAGTTGCACAAGATGAGAAAAGCCTACAAACTGCCGCTTGTGAATACTTGGCAGCCCAACACGTCAAGTTAATTAAAAATTATGCATTTATTCATCCTAAATGTCTCATCTCTGACAGCTTTTAAAAAGTCTTTAAAAACACATCTCTTCACCCAGGCTTTTAATCAATGTTGTTTTAATGGTTTTAATGCTGTTTTAAAATATTATTTTAAAATTTGCTATTTGTTGGGGTGTGTGTGTGTGTTTGTCCCCTGCCTGCCGCCATTTTTGTCTTCACGAATGTTTTACTTTGTTTTTATTCTGTTGTAAACTGCCCAGAGACGTAAGTTTTGGGCGGTATAGAAATGTTTTAATAAAAATAAATAAATAAATGTTTAAAATTACACCTAGAGAGAGGAAGTTAAGTAGGTCTGTAAGATTTTAACACTAAGATTCTGGGGCTAGGTGGCAGCAGAGGCAAAATGGAAAAAGTAAGCTACACTGACAAGCGAAAATGAAAACCTCATGTCAGCGTAAAATGTAAAACAGAAATACATAACAAAACTTTGGAAAAAGTTAGTGGTTCTCACGCACAATTATGGTGAATGTTTGTGGTGAGTGCTAACAACTCTGATTCATAGAGTTCACTTGCCCAGCCAGTATTTAATATTCATAAATCAATTACTGTTCTTTAAATTGGCAAATAGTATGAGCTGCATCATGGACAATGACAGTGAATAAATATTCATTAAACTGGTTACATCAGCTTGAATGTTCATGAGAACTTAAGAGACAGTGTTTTTGAGAACTGTTGAATATAAGAAAATGGTGACCTCACTTTGAATGAACTAATACTGTATTTGTGAGGATAATTCAAACTGCATGTTATAATTTATAATGCAACATTACTTATACGGATTTCCCCCCTATTTTAGCCACATCTGAAAACTCCAGCAATGACTTGTCAATGAGAGAACAGAACAATGACAACTCTCACCACTTCCCACCTCCAAGTCTTGAAATTAGTGCTGTAGAACTTCCTCCAAAACACTCTGAGAGCCACCAGTTTAACCATTCTAGTCCAGGTGTAGCAGCCCTACAGTTGCAGCTCAACTCTGCTGAGAAGAAAACCAATGGTATCCATCTCAACCATGGAGTCAATGGGATGATTAATGGCAACACCAAAACTGATACATCTGTTTCTCATCCAAGTGGCCTGCTTTCACCCACTAAAACACCTCCACCAGTGCTTGCTAAGCCAAAGCTGTGAGTAGTTCTGTATTGATATTCTCATGTTATTGTTGCTAGCTGTTTGATCCTATGAATGCCTAGGATTCTTGGACAATAGGCAAAACATGAGTACCCCTGAGGGCTGCTCTGCCCATGTTATTTGCCCCTACATGGATGTAGAGAAAATATACATACTATGTCTCTTTTTTGCTACATGTACATGCATTGGAAGCATTCTTTTGCTACAAAAGCATTCTTTTGCTACATGTACATGCATTGGTAGCTTCTACATATGAAAAAATAGACATATATAAAGGTCATATAAGTGTGTATACGCATAAATTACAGTAAATCTAGGCAATTCACATTGCTGTTTTTTTATAGCAGTTTATTAGTTTGGTATAGGTTTTCAAACCTTGGCTTTTTCATATGTCAGTTTTCTCCCCATGCTCCCACCTATTTCTGGCCAATACAGTTGCAGAGGATGTAGGGGTGCCCCGCCTCCTGCTTGCTACTGATGCATTCACCTGTGCTCAGATGAGCAAGGAGTGACTGTGCACGCATGTGTACTTTCTGATTATATTTTTGAATTTTTTTAAAAAAAATTCTCCCAGTGCTATTGTGCAAGTGCATCTGCAGAGGAGCACAGTCCAATGCTCCATATTTAATCTGCTGTAATTAAGTACTGCTTTAGCTTTGGGGCTGTAATTGGGAGGGGGCAGGAAGCCCAGGTACCAGGTTCTGCGCATGCATACTTCTCAGGGATTTCCCCACTTGTGTGTTTGTTTTTTCAGTGCTCTTATGCAGCCTTGCTATTTGCAAGAGGAAGAAAATAAGTCAGAAATCCATTTGAAGTTGCACAAGAGAAAAAGACACAGCTGTCTATGGGAAAAACAAATTCAGAGCATACTAACGGCTGGGCGGAGAGATCTGAAAATTGGCACACAGGTGGTGGAGGATGGCAGGGTTCTTTCACACAAATTGGTCCGTTGACTTATAATTAAAAATTAATAATCAGTGATTTTTAGATGTAGCTTTTTGCCATGATTCTGTTGATGTTTGGCTTAAACCTTTTAAAAATTGATTAAATTCAGAGTAACTGATTTATTTAAACTCCTCCAGGAGTTTATCTATGCTCATGTACACCTGGGTAAGTATAGTCACTTTAGCATGAATTAGGGGCATAAGGAGGTTTGAATGGACCCTGTACAAAAAGTGATGATGGCCCCCTCCTCCCTGTACCTTCTTCAGAGAGGCACAAGGGGGAGCGCAAAGTGCAAGCTGTCACCTGGTCAACAGGGGCCCAGAGACATTTGTTCCCCTTGTAGCTATGCTCCTTGTGCTTATTAAATTAATGGTCTTCTCATCCTTCCACTCCTGTTTATACTCCTGAGTATTATGTTCATATTTGCTAATCAAGGTAGTAAGACTGTTGTGCTCTTGATCTAATTATAACTAACCAAAAATGATAGATTTTGAGAAAATCATACCTGAAATAGTGGTTTTAGTCTGTGTCTTATATTACAGATTAGACTGAAAACCATTGATGGACATATTAATGCAGGATCTAAGCATTCCTAAAGAGTAGCAAATGATGCTTTCAGATTTATAGAGGTTTAATATCATGGAATATGGGCCGGTAGGGGGGGAGATTGAGAAAACACTAATTTAGCCAAATGCTGTCTAAAATATTTCAAATAAAGTAAAATAAATATAAAAATGCTAATCATGTTATCAGCTTAAGTTCCATCTTCACTTCTAGGTCAAAAGCATGCTGGGTATAAGTTTTGAGGTGGGGGGAGCTTCAATTTGTCTTCATAGCTTTAAAAATCAGACCAAATCACTTTGCTTTTTACCAAGGTTCAGACATAATTCATATAGAATGACATTATCTCTTTGTAAATTGATTGTGAACACTGGGCTCTGATGTATGCTGGAAATTACTGCGTTCATTCTTAGCTGCAAATTATTGTGGGTTTTTTGTCTTATACTGAGGTTGAATAGAGGATATGTTCTAGTTCAAATAAGCCAACCAAATATTTAAAGTAAAATGATTACTAGTACAAAATTCCAGGACTGAACACATTTGAGAAGACTACACACAGGGAAAGATGGTGCTGCTGTTGGCTCAGTGAGGTGGAGGTGGGTAGTTGCAGGAAATGAAGAAGTGGGGAGAAGCAGATGGTGGTAAACTGGATCATTGACAGGGCAATTTAGGAAGGACCCAGTGGGAACACTTCACAGATATAGCTGCTGCCCCTATAGTGGCCAGAGACAATGTGTCAAATATATCATCGGATTCACTTTCCCCTACCCCACCCCTGACCCTGGCTTGGCAGTGGCAGCAGTTATCCATTTGTCTATATCCAGACCTAATAAGGCAGCAACTGGAGGCAAGAGCTCAAAGATGGAACTGTCGAATAACAGCGGCAGACTCCAAATGGTTGCGGGGTGTGGAGAGGGAGGGAGGCAGTCAGATTTGTAGGAGCGGCTCCTTTTTCTGGAATGCAGGTTGATCCAAAATGGATGCAGTGCTGCCCCCTTTCCCAAGTGGCCCATTGGGAGGGAAGTCAGATGAGCACTTTTGCCCTGGACTGGAAGTGCCTCTACTCTTGGGGTCCCGAGGTGATGAAGTAGAGTTCGGAAGGCAGCCCACCTGAGCTCCAAGGCTCCTCCAAGGAGACAGCTGTAGGAGGGGTGAGATGCTCTGGCTGCTCAGAGTATGTCTGCTCAGACTCTAGGTGGCTTTTCTCTGGGTCGAGGGTCTCTTGACTGAGGCATATTCATTGCCTTCTAAGAGGGTCTCCTCTAAGTTGGAGTCCAGGTGGATCCTGACACTATTGCACGCAGTTACCAGACAGGCAAATAGTGCCCCCCTTCTCATCCTCCACGTGCTAAGTGTCAAGAGGAAGAAGGTAAGGGAGCTGAAGAGCAAGCAAAGGAGAGTGTTTACCATAGAACTGAGCTAGAGAATCTCCTTTTGTAGAGAGCATCTTCTCTTCAACAGCAGTGTGACTGGGCTGAGAGAATAGCAGGATGCCTCAAAATTCATTGCCCTCTGCAGATTGCTTCAAGTTGCTATATTAAAAAAGGGCTAAGCTTGTGTTGATCTATGCATTTGGAATTGTCATTCCTGAACACAACCATTGCAGAGGACGTGAAATGGGGTCCAGAATATTGTATTGTATACAGAATATTGTATTTATCATTTGAGGCAAGATTCACTTGGCGCAAGCCTGGTTATGTATTTCAAACTTCAGAAATTCTAGCTGACAGCTTAATTTGCCTTGACACAAAATCCATGTTTCATTTTTGCTTTTGAGTAAATGTGTTTAGGCTCAAGATATTGGTCTTATTTTTATTTTATTTATTTTTACATTTCTATACCGCCTTTCGTTAAAAGAAAACCCCAAGGCGGTTTACAAAAATTAAAACATACAATAAAAGCAATAAAAACACGAAGCAATAAAAACACCAAGCTAAAAACATATCAAACAAGCATAAAAAACAAGACAACAGATAAAAACACACAGAAGCAGCAGTAAAAACGATTATGTAAAAGCCTGGGTAAAAAGCCAAGTCTTTAAAAGCTTTCTAAAAGCCGTGATGGAGTCTGAGGAACGAATGGCTTATGAGACACAGTGAGGCTCTTCTCATGCACAGGCAAAACCAGGCTAAGGTTTTGCCTGCACATGAGAAGCACCGGGAGTTGCGCAGCTCCCAGCAGTGGCATGGTGGCAAACACACAAGGGAACCCTGGCTGTCAGCCCAGCTTAAGGGCGCAAACGTGCCATCAGCCCAGACTATGTGTTGGTGCTACTGCAAAACCCACACATCAGCAGCCTCCCAGCCGGCGTCAAAATACTCCCCATAATGCACCACATGCTCGCATTATGGGAGTTCTGGGGGGCTCCTGGTCTCCAAGCCTCCCTGCTGCCAGCAAAAGCCGACAATCTTCTGAGTGGGGTAATCTGCCCGCCAGCAACAAGGAGGTGATCGTCTGTGGGGGAGGTAAGCTTTTCAAGGCTTCCTCCACTCGCCCCTTCAAGCCCTTCTCATGGATCATGAGAAAGGGCTCAGTAGCTTAATGTGACCAAGCTACATATATCATCTGGTGGTTTTGTCATTAGGTTTATGGTTCATTGTGCTCTTCAGCTTGTAGTTAACGTTTGACCAGCATAAGGGAAAATGGAAGACAAAAGACCAAACAGCATAGATGAGCCAAGTTCAGCATTTGGATGAAATTGTTCTGGTCTGCACACACCTATGCATAGGTTTGTGTACATGGAAATAACATATTTGTCTACACTAAGGACTTAAGTAATTTCTTTTAAGTAATTGTTCTCACACTTGAGATGTAAGCCTTTCTGGTTTTAAAATGTCACATGTAATTTGTTATTTAACTTGATATGAGTATTTGACCTGTTTATCTTTTTAAGAAATCAAATTATATCATTTTAAATATTAGTATAGTCACACCAATAAACCAATAATGCTTAATAGAGAGTGATTTTTCACCACTTTTGGCTCTAAGTGGGTTCTATAGAAATCAATGGCAGTTGCTTCCAAGTAAATATGTTTAGGGAAACGAGAATTCATTATTGCCTACTGTAATACTGTAAGATTCTGCATGTTAATGCAAAATGTTAATTTGTGGAGGGGATTGGGCCAGTACATATGATAAATGCATTTAAATGTGACCCTGAAGATGTGGAAAGCTTATATGGGTAAGGGTTTCCCTATATTAACCAAACCATATTCACAAGGGCCTTAAATGATTGATGGTATTAGTATTAGTAGTAGTAGTATTAGTAGTAGTAGTAGTGTTGAAAAAATATATCTATCTTGAGACACACACTCTGTGTTGGGCTTATGCTATATGTTCATGTATTTATCCATCTAACTGGGCATTTCTTGCATGATGACTGGCTCTCATGTTTAGCAGGAGAGCAACTGTCCCTGGTGTGCTCAGCATATGTCTATCCAGTGATTGTTGCTAGTGTCCCCTTTGGGATGGAAGGACTCTTCTTAAAGATTGTGGCCCTTTTGGAACAGGAAACCACTTACTCATGCCTCTTGCTGTGTAAATCACTTTGAGAATGTTTTGCTGAAAAGTGGTGTATAAATATTTTTAATGATTATGAGAATCATGTGCACTTAACGAATCTGATTTTTATAAACCAAACAGCATTAGTGAGTTTTCCATAGTCATTTCCTGCTAGCTATGTAACAGACATGGGGAGTTTATACATATAGAGTAACTCCAGACTCCACACAGAGGAAGAAATGATGAAAGAGTATGGAGCTGCTTGTCAGCCTGGATACAGACAATCAATTCAGCCATCTTACTGTGTACTAAAGGTTTCTTATCTAGCTTTTTCTTTAGAAATTGCTGAGAATAAAGAGAGGCATTTGTGAGAACATTAATTTATCTTTGGGATTTTGCAATGTCGTTTGGCTCCTGTACAACCAAGCTGTCAGCCCAAGGTGTCAGTATGTCAAATGTGCACACCTTTGTGCGTACCCAGTATTTCCTGCAGAAGAGCTGACAACTACTTTTAAAAGGTGTTACTCCCTCTTTATCCTATTTGTGTTAGAATGCTAGTCCGGTTAATCATGAAAGATGTTCAAAAAGTCTGTTTTGGAGAGTCAAAGCTACCTTTCTGTCTGAAAGGAACAAAGCTGTCAGAGTGGTTGAGGACTAGAGCTTCAAAAAGACTTAAGCTCTCTGATCTGAAATTAATGAAGGTAGAATTCTTAATCCTTGTTATGTTTAGTCTGTTCTCTGTTCAAGTTTGTTTTGACTCTGGAAGTATTATAAAGAAAAGCATTTGGTTTTCTTTGTTCATAACTGATGTCGCCGATGTGTACCCCCCATGAAGAATAATACGTGCAGAGATGAGGTCATGACTGATACTAAATATTAATGTTGTTTCCAGAATTAATGGTAAAACTGGGAAATGTTTTTAAAGGAAGGGAAGGGTTGGAGAAGGAACTTTAATGTTCTGTTTCTTCAAACCTTGCATGATGTCTGCTAATTCATATTAAATGGCAACAGATCTGTGAGAATAGTGCTCTGCAAATGAGTGAGAGATTATTGAGTGATATAGGGATGTGCATGAATGGCTCATACAGGCTTGAGTGGGGCAGGGAGCAGTTCACTTTATAAGCAGGTCTTACCTGCTCTGCTGCCAATCCACTGCTTTTTCAGGCACGATGTTTGCTCTATAAAAGGCTGTGTGCAACTATGTTCCCTGCAGCCTGTGCTCACCATTGGCGTCAATACATTTCCCAGGGCTACTAGTGCATGAGTTACATCTGTAGAATTACTCCAGATATTGGGTGGGGAAAAGAGATCTCTCTCACTTCTTCCTAATAGGCATGTGCATGAAATGGATTTAGCGTTGTGTTCTGAGCTCAGAACAGAATGCTAAATCCGCAGAAGTTTCTGTTGGAACAACTGGTCGAGCCAGTTGTTCTGACAGCACAGCCCGCTTCAAGTCGGAACATTCCAAGCAATATTTTGGAATTCAAAATGGTGGTGTTCTGGCCTCTGAGCATGCATGGTGACGAACACACAGAATACCGCCATTTTGGATTCCAAAATGGTGCTTGGAATCTTGCAACTTGAAATGAGTAGTTCCATTCCAGTCTTGGAACAGGTCCTGCATTTGAAGGGGGTTCTGTCCCGAGCTCAGAACACTCGAAACAGCCCATTTTGAATGTGGAATGTACTGACTGTGGAACATTTTGCACATCCCTACTTCCTACCACCTAGCATCAGCCAGGTGAGAAGGGGTTTTGGAGGCTTGTAGGGCAACGGGGAAAGAAGTGTTCTTAATCTGGCTTGGAATAAAATCCAACTCAGGCAAGAAGGGTTGTTATGCTTGCCTTAAATATATGGTGAGTGAGTGACCAAGGACATATGAACTTCAGTAACATTTATCAGCAGGATGAAGTAGGGTTAGATGCCCCCTTCCTCTACTTCAGTATTTTGAGGGGACCCATAGTTTACTGTGCAACATTTAGTTTCGCTATAACTAAAACAGGCATATGTTGACGCTCTTAAGAAAGTATACATTTTTATTCACGAGACATAACACATTAAAAACATAATAGTATTGATAGTAATAAAATATTTCTGGCAGCCATATGGCTACATTGCTTAGTCTGCTAATCCACAAGTAAAGCATTTCTATTTTCTGAGTCACTTCCATTATATTTATTGTCCTCCTTTACGAGGAATCTTATAAATGGTTTTACTTCTGCACTGTGAGTTTGTAGTAAATTGTGTTGACTTAATAGTTCAGTTGGTAGGAGGCATTAAAAGTAGATGTTTAGGTATTGTTGTGTGATTCTCATGAAGGTGTAAACGCTTTGCATTTGGGAATATTCTCTAGCACTCTCCAGATGTTATAAGTGAAGTGCCAACATGTGATAAGGGCACATAGGAGGGGCTAGCTATTTCTCTTATATTCCAGTGCTTGTCTACAGTAGGCACACACTGAATATGGAGAGAGTTTCTCTCCATGATCTAAACCAGGGCTGCTCAGTTTCACCCCTTGTGCATATGTTGGCCTACAGCTCCCATAATCCCTGGCTATTGGCCACTGTGGCTGGGGATTATGGACATTGTAGTCCAAAAAAAGCTAGATGGCCAAAGTTGGGCAGACCTGATCTAAATGCATAAGTGATGTAGATGGACAGCACTTAAAAGATCAGTTCTTCTAGCAGTGTTTTAGACAGTACTAGGGAAAATGGTCAAGCATAATTTTGAATGATATGTAACAGCATATCATGGACACAGAGTTCATAATGTGACGGGTGGCGGGCGACCGTTGGAGAGCGGGGCAGCTAACACTGAGCAATAAAGCAGGGGCTGTGGCAGCAGGCAGCAAGGAGAGCAACAAAGTCCTAGCACACAGATGCTTTGTGCGGGTTCAGCTAATTTATATATGTTAAAAGGAGCATCTGAATTATGCCATCTGTGTACCAAGTTGTAATGGATTCATCCAGCCTTTGTCTCAGAGTAAGCCCACATGAGGGGAAGCAAATGATGAATCATCTCCACCCTGAGCTTTCTGAACAAAGGCTTCTCCCAAAACTTGCCTGGACTTCTGGTAGTTTATTCACTGCCAGAATAAACTACCAGAATTATTAGCAGAATTTATTCCCCCCTGGCTTGGGTGAATTTCCAGAGAAACTCCTTCTCTTACTATTGGCAAAGTACAAAAACCTTCCATGTGCAAGCTTACATGTGGTGAGAAAACTTGGTAGCTGGTGAATGGTCAGATTGAGACATGTTCTGCACCAGAGCAAGCCCTTTCCAGCCCCACTTTCCTGAGTTAAAGATCCACTCCAGAGGCTTATTGAGATTGTAAAGAACAAAAAAGAAAAACAAACTTTATTCAAAATACTACAGACAGTTTCCATCTGAGGCTCTCTACGCTTTTAGTTACAGGTAAAAGAAGCGTTCAGTAATTGCAAGAATACTTTAAAAATCACCCCAGATGATATTAGGGGTGGCACACTTTTAAAATCATGGTTACCCAGCTGCAAAGAACTGGAATGTAGGAAACCACAAAAGCACCTTTAAAACTTGACAGTCTTTTGTCAATGCCCTGAATGGATGGGCGCAGGCTATTGTTTCTTAGCATATTTACATCACAGGTACATAGTCCTAGGCCAGTTGCAAGGATATACAGAGCACACAAAAGGAAAATAAAAGTCTAATGCAAACTGACTAACAAACTGTTCCCTAGGCTAAACTTCCAGAAGCCCTGGCTTCCTCCCCGCTTGAACAAACTCCAACCTTTTTGAGAATCAAGCTTCCTGCAATCCTGTGTCTCAAGGATCTGCAGATGTCCTTGCATGAGAGAATTCTCCAGGCTAGTTTTGACCATGGGGCAGCAAAACTCCATTGCTCCTCACTAAGCCTTGTGCCCATTCCCTCTCACCTCCCGCCTAGCTACTTCTGAACAAAGAAATCCTTCTCTACCTGTCTCATGGCCCTCTAGGTCCCACCCACCTGGTGCTGATTGGCTGATCCCTGGAGGTCACCAGCCTGTCAGTCAGGAAAGGGTTTACTTCCAGTTCAATCTGGAGGGGAGGGGAGTTCAAAGAGCCCACTATTACATGAAGCAGCCTGCTTATTGTCAGTTAATACAGTGAAGGAAGAATTTCTTATGCCTAACTTAAGTCAGTTTCATCAATAGAGGATTGTTTTCCTGTTTAAGTTCTCAAGATGGAGCCAATCTGGCTGTTGATAGCTTAGGTTAAGTTGGTAAGATAAGTAACTTTAATCAGTCTTAACCATGTTTACTGAGCAGTCTAATTTGAGTGGCATTTGCTTCCAAGTATCCATGTATGGCATTGCAGCCTTGGTACTACTCACCTGTTAACAAACTCTACAAACAGCTGGTTAAAAGTTTAAATAAATGTGTATGGATCCTGCATTCTCTAGTATCTTTGAATTTATTTCTTAGTAGTGTAATTATTTCCATCCATGTGCATACCGTGTTTCCCCGAAAATAAGACAGTGTCTTATATTAATTTTAGCCCAAAAAAATGCACTAGGGCAATTAGCGGTACATCAGAAATTACTGCTAGGTCTTACTTTCGGGGTAGGTCTTACTTTCGGGGAAACAGGGTAGTGCTGTTCAAACTAAGAAAGCAGGTCCTGTTCAAGAAGCATATAGTCTGAAACTGGATACTAGAGAAACAGCAGAGGAAAGAGACGGAAACAAATGAAGGAGCAAAGAGAAAACTGCATTTATTTTTATTATATCTATTTTGGCTTACTTGCAGTACAATGTGGAGACTAAGGGGTTATGCCCGGGCAGAGCAACCATTCCACGGAGTGGGGGGCCTCAAAGAACCTGGGCCACTGCACCTTGCACTTCAGTCATGCCTCTGCACCTGAGGTCAGATGCAAGGGGCGTGGCCATGCTAGCAGATGGGGCCACACACCCCATTTGGAAAGGATTTTACTTATTTATTTATGTGTTTGTGTGTTTGTTTGTTTACATTTTATAACCCGCTCTTCCTCCATGGAGCCCAGAGCGGTGTACTACATACTTAAGTTTCTCCTCATAAAAACCCTGTGAAGTAGGTTGGGCTGAGAGAGAAGTGACTGGCCCAGAGTCACCCAGCAAGTATCATGGCTGAATGGGGATTTGAACTCGGGTCTCCCCGGTCCTAGTCCAGCACTCTAACCACTACACCACGCTGGCTCCCCGACCAGCACTGCCTTCACAGCATGGCCTAAATGCAGTGTTCTCTCTAATTGTTTTCATCTTTGCATGGAATGAATTTTGTTCTGGGTAGCAGTATCAAGGTATTGTTTGTGTGCACATGCATTCAGAGTGGGGCCTTCCTGATTCAACCTGAGCGGGATCTAAAATTAACTGGATGGACATCAAAAAATGTGTGAGCGCACACACGTGCGCACACCTTAGAGGGAACACTACCAGAATGGCTCCTCCCTGCTTACAAAAGCAGGGAGAGGCATTCCCAGCCAGGCTGGGAGTCCAGAGCTGACTGAAACTTGAAAATGGAGCTGTGCTGCTCTGTTTTTAAGAGGTTTCACCTAGCACTGGGCTCCCAGGCTGTCCGGTAATGCCTCTTCCTGTTTTTGCAAGCAGGGAAAAGCCATCCAGGCCACTCTGTGCACGGCCCCATTTGCTAGCATGACCATGCCCCCTGCATCTGATGTCAGATGCCAGGGACATGGCGAAGGTGATGGGGGCTGAAGGCAGCAGGCTGGAAGGCTTCATGGAAAAGGTAGCGTTTGAGAAGGCATTTGAAGGAAGAGGTGCCTCATGTAATAGCAATGCTGACAGTGTTCCCTCTGACAGGGATTCCCAGATGTTGTTGACGGCAACTCCCAGAATCCCCAACTGCAGTGGCTTTTGCTTGGGTATTATGGGTATTGTAGTCAACAACATCTGGGAATCCCTGTTAGTGGGGACACTGAATGATTTTGATAGCAGTGTTTTAGACTTCTGAATATTCCTGTGTATTCAAGAACTGAGTGGCAGGAAATTCAACAGATAAGGTGCGTCTCTGCATTGCCACTCTGATGGAAAAAACATATATTTTTTTAATGTCTCCTTCCCAAAGAGACTTTGCATACCACCTTTGTATTAACAATAATTAATATTTTTATTATATTTCATGGAATAACTGTTCTTGTGTTCAATATTAAAAATATGACCAAATGAATATATGTCTAAAAGGAAAGATGAAGCTACCCCTATAGCCAAAAGGCTAGACTGAGCTCTTTGGTGCTACCAGCTATAACCTCAGCCTTGTATGAAATATGCTGATTCTTAGTTGGAAGAGGTGACAAATTCTTGAAAAGGAAACTATTTAAATGGGAAGCTGAGCAGAAGTTGGCTAAGTTCTGCTTCTGAATACAGCAATTTGGAAATTAGAACCACACTTTTAAGTTGTACAAAATTGAAAAGCCACTAATTATGTTAATAGGGAACATCAGTCCACATGTAATAGGACATAGACACTGAGGTCATATAAGACTTGTGTCTATCAAAATTCAGGGAGCCACCTAGCTGTAACACTGCCTATCAAATGAAGAGAGGATGGTGCAGCTTGGCAGCAAGAAAACAGTCAAGAATCTCCTATCCTATATCTCAAACTCATAATTACAGTGGGAAGAATAGGAAATTGCTGGAAACACCCCCCATTGGAAATGTATCACACAGTACAAGTGCCTCGCTGTAACACGTTAGTTGTTCCTTATGACTGCGATCTTATATACTCTTTCTTGGAAATAAGATGCATTGAACATAGTTTGTTAGAGTATACTACATGAGCAAATTGTTGCTGCTCTTTAGCACCTTGAGGCTATAGTTATACCAGGTTATTTAATCTTGAGTAAAAAGGTATGCTCTGTGTTGTCTGTATGCACTACAAAGAAGCAACAAACTACCACTATTCTCCAGATTTCTAGTCTTAAAAAAGAAATGAGAAACAGCACAATATAGATTTTCACATGATGAGCTATGCCTCTGCAATGCCTTACTCTCTCCTGTTCTGTCTTTTTCCCTTTTCCGGACAATGTGCATATCTTCCTCCCTGCTTTTATCATTCCTTACTCAAATGCAGATGTCACACGTCTTATTGCCAGGATATCCAGAACTCTTTTGAGAAAACACAAACTATATTTATTTTGATAGCTACCTATTTTTTTTAATGGTCAGCTTTAAATCAATAATTTCAGTCTGCCTAGCTTTATATTTGTGCTGCTGAGATACAGATATTCTTGCTATATATAAAATGACCTCTCAGAGGAATGTTGCCTTTGATATTGACTTTTATGACCATCAAACTAACACCCCCACACTCTCGTGCTAATGACCCTATTAGGCCATTGGGATTGGGGCAGCATACTAATCCACAGAGACCAGAGAATAGCACATGCTCACCCAGCCCCATGTGAGTGTGTGGTGCATTTTTGTAGCTGGAAAGTAGTAAAGGTTGAACAGAATGAATATGTCGCATGAGGCCAAGACCACAGGTGAGGGACTGTAGCTCAATCGTAGAAAACCTGTTTGGCATGCAGAAGGTCCCAAATTCCATCTCTGGCATCTCCTTGTCTAAAATTATGTTGACTACTGGCAGTCAGAGTGGATAGTATTTGAGATGCAAGAGGTCTAACTTGTGGCCCTCGATTTGAACCAGTTTGAATCGATTTGAACTCTATTTAGTCCAGTTGTAGAGCTAGTGAAAGGAAAGTAGGCAGATTAGTTCTTACTAGAACAACTTGTTTTCATTTTTGGTAACGGCTCTGTGAAGCTTTATTTTTTTTATTTAACATATTTTTATACCGCCCAAAACTTATTACTCTGGGTGGTTTACAACAAAAAGTTGAAAAGTGGAATAGAAATTCATTAAACTGATGCATTTTTATCTAGTAATTATTTTAATATTTATATATCAATAAAACAGATAAGAACATGTCTTCTGGGACTGCTGCTGTGCAGTGGACAGGTTTGAATGTGGGAGAGCCAGTTTCAAATCCTGGATGTCCATGGAAAGGTCACAGGGCTTAGTCTCTTGTTGATGAATGAATGAGCTAGAATGGTAAACTACTTGATTATGACCTTGATTATGACAAGTGCTAAAGAAATCACGATGTAAAATCTTATGTTGACTCCTGCTTTCTTACTGTAGTGTTGAGGCTTTTTCAAAGAGTTATTTGGATTCTTACCTTCATCCTTAGTTTCATCTGATGTTATCTCTAATGGTTAGATCAAAGAACAGCTCCTTTCTGGTTCACATGGCTGCTGTTTTGTTTTGTTTTTGTACTGCTCTGTACTGTTCTAATTCATTGTTTCTTCTGATTCCAGTCTTCCATTTATGCACTTTTTATTTGCTTATTACACTTTTCCCCACATGCACACACTTTTTACTGATACCAACCAATCTATTTGATTTATCTACCACTCCTTAGACATACAACTTATTTTCTTAGAACTTCTAGATTCACTGAGACTTGTACAGCTGGTGGTTCTTGGTGGTTGTTGTTTAAAAAAAAAAAATTCAGCCACTGTCATGTTAGTAACAAGCTTATTGGCCATTTTAGATCCTGTTTTTAGGTCCTGATCTGAAACCACAGTTCAGGGAATCTTGTGCTTGTCAGGTTTGGGTTTAGTTGCAAATTTCCTTCGCTTTCTCATAACATGTTTCCATCTCCCCATGCAACACAATGAATAAGTTTTTTTCTCTCCATAGATAATTGTGACCTGACTGAAAATGTATCTGACTCACAGTACACTTCCCTGTCTGTGTGGAGACGCTTAAAGTGTCCTGCCTCTCTTCAAAACTAATGGGCTAAAGCTGCTTTACCTGAGTGCGCGCACACTGCAACAATTTGATATTTTTAAAGACAAATCCCACTTAGAACAAGAGCATTGAGAGCAGGCAGTACACACTTTTCCATTTTACATAGGGTACAATCCAGAGAAGGCTAGATGTCCATAGAGCCCATTGAAACTGATAGAATATAAACACGCAAACCCAGGCCTGCCACATAGGGTCCGTTCAGATGCTACTTTTTCTCTTGATATTCTACTCAGGGTGAGATCAAAGGCTGACCTTGGCTCATAAGTTTCCTCTCAGTTACTCACAGGCAAAAAGTAATCAGGCTGATCTATTGGAATATGGGATCTCCCTCATCCTGTAGTAGACGTTGGTGGTTGCTGTCCCCATGTTGTGTGTGTTATAGGCTTTGTGTATTGTATTCCCATTTACAGTCCATATGGCCTTCCACCTTTTTCAATTTTTTAAATTATGAAATAAAACTCTGCACAATATTTGATCATATTATACAATAACATATTTGACTATATTGTACAATAATGTATACTGATGACATATTTGTGAAGGTTAAGCAACAATGACTTTTTTGTTGCTGATATATTCATATCATTTAATTGTATTACCATCAGACTTAATTAAATTAGCAACAGACTTCATGAGTAGTCACACTGAAATTAATGGGGCAAGTTAATCATAATTAACTTGTACCATTGGTTTCAGTGGGACTGCTTATGCGTAGCTTAGTCTGGATGTCAGCCTTTATTTTCTCCTCTGGTGTCCTGGAGGATGTCTAGTCTACCCCCTTTATTCAAGAAATTTGTACCACATTAAAATGCCACCATCCATAGATAAACCCAGCTTTTTGCTCATTACATCCAGCAGCTTTCAGAAGCAGGTTTACAAATTTACTTGATAGAGCAAGATATCATTGCACCATAAGCAATCTTATAAGCATTTTCTTTTATTACATCTTGAGTGCTTACTGTCATAGATTGACAAACACACTTCCATTAGAAAAGTCCTGATTTATTATTTTAGTGCATGTTTACACCACCCCATATACAAATCTCTGCCGGAGGGGGTGTGTGTGTGTGACAATTTTGAAACATGCCCAGATCAAGTCTAGTTTGGCCCTGAGAGATGGCCAATGGTAGCATGAGTATTTGGGTGCGTGTGCATCCTCCATTTGTGTCCACTTACATTGAAGTAGGCCAGGTGTAAGGAGGAAGCTGCCATTTGCCCTTTCCTTCCTTCCGCCACCTGGGAGCTGTTGCACTGCTCCATATAAAAGTGGTTCTTCAATAGAGGAATGCACTGGATGACCACTTCTCGCAGCCTAGGAGCTGGCTTAGCAAGATGCAGTGGAGGGGGAGCTAAGGCTTGGGAGAGCCCCAGCAAAGAGCACCGCAGTAAGCTCTGTAAATGTTTTGTATTCAATCCATTGACCTAGCTCTTGCATTAAAATATTTGACAGTGATGTACCAAAACTTGGTAACGTTTACTATCTCTACAGCTTTTCTGTAGCCACCACTCAAGGAAGCTGCTGAAGTGGTCGCTGAGGGGTGGCAGGTGGTAAGGGGTGGAGGCTGGTCTTGTGGTAGCAAGCATGACTTGTCCCCTTAGATAAGCAGGGTCTACCCTGGTTGAATATGAATGGGAGACTAGAAGTGTGAGCACTGGAAGATATTCCCTTCACGGGATGGACTCGCTCTGGGAAGGGCAGAAGGTTTCAAGTTCACTACCTGGCTTCTCCAAGATAGGACTGAAAGAGATTCTGGCCTGCAGCCTTGGAGAAGCTGCTGCCAGTCTGTGAAGGCAATACTGAGCTAGATAGATTAATGGTCTGACTCGGTATATGGCAGGTCCCTATGTCCCTGAGGAGGGGGCAAACACAGGTCCACCCTCCCCTAGCTATTAAACTTTTAAAAATAAATTGAAATGGAATGTGTTGAGATAAAATACAATTAATTTAATCCACTTTATTTTATTTTATTTTTAATTTTAAAATGACCTTGCCGCCCCACCCCACCCCACCCCAGTCATGATTGCTTTCAACCCACCAAGGCATTTGAATTGTGTGCCCCTGCTTTAAGGCAAATGATTTTTCAAATAAGTATTGTGCTAAGGCTGACCAAGACTCCTTTGAAATGGAATTTGCCTTAAGACAACAGGAAACACACCGGATACACTCATTCTACCATTGGCCAGCTCTCAAGGCCAAACTAGATTTGATCTGGGAGTTACATGGTTTAGAGATCACTTTATCAAAAAGTGGCCACAGGGAAGGAGTTACTTTCAGATCAGATTTATGGTGAGGAGACTGGGATTTAACACTTTGTTGTGACCCCACTCAGTCTGTGGGGCCCACTGTTGAGCTCTTAAGCTGCTGCTGACTGTGGAGTGGGTGGTGTTCTAGTAGTGGTGGATAGAAATGTGTCATCCATTACGGGTGTTCTAGTTCTGGATTTCCTGGTGCAGTAGAAAATTCTTTATTTATATTTCCTGCATTGAACAAGGAGGCTGGATTAGAAACGGATCCTTCCACTTTGAATCTAGTATCTTGAAAAACTACTCCTATTTTAATTTTTTTTTAAGTGGAAAAGGGAATACTGTGGTCTTGATTAACAACATCACTTCGTTTGATTTCATGTCCCTTTTTATTGCCTGACTCCCATGATGGGTTGTTTCAACAAAGCCAGATCAAGCTCCAGCTGGCTTTTTGTTCTGAGCTTTTAGCTGTTCATATATTTCTTGAATACCGAAAATGGAAGAAAAATTAACTGCAGAAGTGACAACGATCAGGGGAAGGGAAGCCCTCTTTTTTATCTTACTGCCCTTTTGGCTTCTGGGCAAATGAGAGTCCAGTTTTTGTAAAACAGCCATTTCTTGTTTGCTCTTTAGAAAAGACCTACATTTAGATAGTTATCTTCTGAACATTCTGAGCATTTTAAAGGCTTTAAAAATAACTACAGTGTGAGGTCGTTCCTATGCTTTTCTGTTCTTTAAAGAATGAAATTCTCAAATACATAAGTCTACAGAGGGGGGAAGATCACTGAGAAGAATAGAAAAAAGAATCTGATTTAACTCTTCTCATGACAAGCAGTGTTATTTTCTGTGTCTGAAGTACATGCGCCTGCTAAAGCTGCACCATATCCAAGATAATTATGTTAAGGTATTATTTGAAATAAGAAACCCTTAAAGAAACAATTTTAATATCTTTCCCATTTTTGCCTGCAAGTGGGTTCCATAGTGTCTAATTTAACAATTAATATATTTTGACCACTACTTCTGACCAATCAAGAGGCCACAGCAAGCTCTCAGATGCTGTTCTTCCCCCATAACTGAATGCAGTCGACCCTCGCCTGTTGCAGGTTTGCCAATAGCAGATTTTAGTATCGGCAGTTGGAAATTTGTCACCACCCTTGCCAACCACGACCCTAGTATTTGCGGTTTGGCACCATTTCTTTGAAATTTGGATTGTTTACTCTGCACCCTTAAAAAAAAAAAATCCTACTGTGTTAGTACAAAACAAAAGTATATCATAAAATCCCATGTATAAAGTGGTATCATGTCTTAAAGAAAGCAGAAGGAAATAAGAAATTATTCTTCTCATTCAGTGAGGCCAACATTCAGATAACTGTGGCCAAGCCTTGCCTCATGTACTGATGCACTACATAATCCCACCCCTTCTGACCATGAGTATAGCATTTGTTGGGGGTTGGGAGGGACAGAGAGAAACATTCTCGCCACATTAGGAATGCTTTGGACACATTGAAATGTTGGTGCTAACTCTAACTCATACAGGAGAACCTAATTAATTGCGGACCTGGCATCTACAGTTGGGTAATTGCCACCCGAACTCATGATATGCGAAAAAATTAGGTATTTAGGGGGTTAAGACTCGCATATCTATTGGTCGAGGATGGGTGGAAATTGTCTCTGTGGTCATTTCTGCCCACCCTTTTGAGGACAGAAGCCATTTTGTGGCTACTTTTTGTTTTTTAAAAAGGAGAAAGAAATACGATTTTTTGCAAAAACATTTTAAAAAAACTTGAGGGGGGCATTGCTGGACAGTCAGGGAAACAGAGCATGGTAGGGCACTTCTCTCCACTTCTCCCCACTTCTCTCCACTTCTCCCCACTTTCAGTCAGTTTTTGTCCCATTTTTGCACTGTTTTCACCAGCCTTTTGCACAGTTTTAACCATTTGGTCCTGCTGCCTCGGGAACCTAACCCCCCCCCCAATTCCCATTGCCTTAATGCCCCATTATCCATAGTTTCACTATCTGCCGGCCCCCATGGAACGGAACCCCCACGGATAACGAGGTTATCCTGTACTATAAAGTAATATCAGTTAGAAGTGACAATCCTAAAGCATTGCTTTTAGCACTGCAGTAACCTCTTCTGGCTGCTAGAGGCATGAGGAGTTATGTTAATGGGTCTCTCTTGGTTAGTTGAGATTCAGTTAGAATTGTTCAGTTGCTGAAGGCTAGTATCAGTAATTGAACAAAATACAATCTCCCAGTATGTGATGTTTTAGTTTCTTAATAAATCTTTGGGTTTGTTTGTTTTTAAACTCAACCTATTGTCTCCAGATAATATCTTAGGCTGAAATTTTTTACCACCAGAGCGTACTCTGCTGTGTGAGGGTTTTAATGTTTCTCTTCAACAGTAATGTTGCCCTCAACAATATCTCTCAACTTAATCTGAGCAAGGCAGAAGTACTTTTGTTGGAAGGAATGTTAATTGGCTAATGGGGGTATCAGTGCTTTCCTTTTATCCAGTCACTGCAACATCCTCCGAAGCTGAAAGCCCCTTCGTGAATAAGACCACTCCGTGCTGTCGAGGACCTTTTCTTTGCAGTAAAAAACCAGGTCATTCATATTTTGTTTTGTTGTGTCTTTATAAATTATATCTACAGACTGTAGGGATCCATTTGATTGAACTAGTTCAACATGGTTTGAGTGGCTATGCTTGCAAAGGGGAATCCGATGAAGAATTCCCCTTTACAAGAAAAGGGAAATCCTGGCTTCTACATGTGGCGGGGGCAGGCAAGAGGGCACATTTTAAAAATAGGTGCTTGCTGATTTGGAGGCAGTTATGGCTGCTGCTCCTCAAAACTCCGGTGCTACTCCAGCAGCCCGGTGGCACAGTTGTGGCCTCCGTAAAGGCCAGAGCCATGCCACTGCCACTGGGGGGGTGCCGCCGCCGCCAGGGGGGAGTGCTGAGGTTTCGAGGAGTGGCCACTGCTGGCAGATCAGTAAGTACCTACTTTTAAAGGTGGCCTCTCACTGCCTCACCAGTGTTCTCTCTAATTTTTTTCATCTGTGTGCAGAATGAGTTTCATTCTGGGAGGCAGTATCACGGCAGTGTGCGCGCACATGCATTCAAAGTGGGACTTTCTTGATTAAACCTGAGCGGGATCTAAAACTAACTGAGTGGACATTAAAAAAAATGTGTGAGCATGCACACCTTAGAGAGAACACTGTGCCCCACCCCCACCCCCAGCCGCCCTTAGAAGACTTTTAAAGCCGGGATTCCCGTTTGCTAACAGACTGTACCATTTTTTCCAATCATTTCCAATATTAGGCATACCCAGCAAGAAATCTCATGCACAAGTCCACTGAAATAAATGGGAGATGCACAAATGTACAGGAATTTGTATTGGCGGGGGCTTATGTAGTTGAACTTGTGAAGAATGTGAGAAATGCTCTGTTGAGTTCTATAACCTTTAAAGCACTTATCTGCTTGGGAGAAAGATGGTTGCCTTTTACCTTGAAGACCACGTCCACTCCACCCTCTAGCTCACTGCCCACTTCTGGTGAACCATCTGTCCTTTGGTGCCACAAAGGTTACCTCCGATATCTTTTATAGAAGACATTGGATTTCTCTCAGGCACTAAGAATCTGCTTAACCTCTTTGGATTTGTCTCCACGTCAATGCGAGCCTGGTGTCGGCTCTAGAATATGTGAAAACAGAATGTCTCTGAGCATATGCAGAGCATACATTACTTACCACTAAGCAGTAATTGCATACCCACTATAGGCTTTTTCTTTTATTTTGGAGCAAGCCTTCTGAATGAGGGTGAGCAATTAGTTTGCTTCCCCATCTCCCCCCCACCATTTCTGTTTCAGAAATCTAGCATGGGACACAAGTCATTCACCCAAAAATACACTTTGCCCCTTCTCTGCTCCCCTTGATTCCCCCCCCCCCGCCCACCATGTCACCACTGCCTCTGAATCAGGAACTCTGACTTGCAGGCAGGCTTGAGCTTTTAGAAGTAGCCCACAACCCGTTTTGAAAAGCCTGGAAATGAACTTATTCTAGGTGTACATGGACTAAAGTCACTATGGACTATTATTAGTCTGTTCCTTCAACCAAGCAAAAATAACTACTCTTACATTCTTCTTGTGCTGCTTTTATTGAGACTACATAAAACTTATACTTCTTTATATGTTTTTAGCTGCCCTTGTTTATGCTTATTATGTCTGCATGAGATTGGCAGAAAACCTAAAAAAGGAAGAATGTCGCACAATTTGGTATACTTGGCAGTGATTAATGGCAACAAATACAATGGCAGTTTCTGCCTGTCTTGTGGGCTTTTTGAGAAATAAATTTCTAAGAGCCTGTGCATTCTATTATGTTCCCATCTGTAATCGTTTTCTTAATTGAAATATCATTGTGTACTTTTATTACAAAAAGGGAGGAACACAAAAAGAAAAATAATTAACATTCCTTTCCTACACATTCTTGGCAGCTATAGTCCCAGCATATTTGCTCTTGCTGGAAGAATATGGTTCAGCCTGTCCCCCCCCCCTAAAAAAAAAGGGCCTTGTGGTGCTCAAGCTTTTTCAATTTGTTCTGCTCAATGACCATTTGTCTTTGTAGCAGTCTACACATAGGAAATAGGAAGTAACTGTGCTACTCTTTGAATCAGGTTTCCATTGGGCATCAAAAAATTGTGACTGTAAAAATAGCCCTAGGCTCTTGAATCCCTAAAGTGGCATTTTCCTGGCTTCACATTATTCCCACCATGTGAGGTGTTTGAGTTGGAATGTGGTTTATAACTTAAGTAAATACAGGAAAATTTGTCTCTGATAGGAGAGCTTGTGTAACAGAGACAATAAGTGATCTACCACTCTTCTCTCCTCAGAAAGTGAGTGAGCAAATTTCAGGTGTAATTTCAAGGTTAATGGAGTTGTGTCATGGGAACATCTCAGCTGACTGGCTGTGCTGAGCATGTCAGAGGCTATTCTGACTTTGCCTGCCACTGCTCTAAAAAGTTGTAAGGAAGTGTATCCAAACCATTCCCACAAATTTTTCAGCCAGGATGTTCTTTGTCTTCTGACACTATGTCTTCCTCCAATCTTTCCCTGCATGATTAACTGCAGTAAGGAGTATTTTTCCCTCCCCTATCCCATCTAAACTGGTCCTAATAACTTGCATATAGTGCTATATTTGTTTGTTACAGTTGTGGCCTGTTTAAGGCCAGCTATTGGTGACATCTTTTTTATTTTTATTTTTTATTTATTTTATTTATTTCAGCTATTGGTGACATCTTCTTTATTTATTTAGAGAGCTAGCGTGGTGTAGTGGTTAGAGTGCTGGACTAGGACTGGGGATATGTGAGTTCAAATCCCCATTCAGCAGAGGCGTAACTAGGGAAAATGGCGCCCGGGGCAAGCACTGAAATGGCGCCCCCCCACCTTGCCCCCCCTTAGGTTTTTCCTCACAAGCGCCCGCCGCCACTGCCAAGCCAGGCCACTGACTGGCCGCCAGGCACCAGCAAAGCAATGGGGGGGGTGCAGGCGGTGCGGAAGGGACTGCTCATGGGGAAGGGGGCACCGACGTGCTCCCTTGACTGCTGCAGCACTGCTGCACTGAGCAGGAAACATTTGTATTAACAAAAAAATTTTAAAAAAATTAAAAAAATTTGGTCATGGCGGCGCCCCCCACGTGACCAGAAAAGATGGCGCCCGGGGCACGTGCCCCCCCTGCCCCCCCTATAGTTACGCCTCTGCCATTCAGCCATGAAACTAGCTGGGTAACTCTGGGCCAGTCACTTCTCTCTCAGCCTAACCTACTTCACAGGGTTGTTGTGAAAGAGAAACTCAAGTATGTAATACACCACTCTGGGGTCCTTGGAGGAAGAGCAGGATATAAATGTATAATAATAATAATAATAATAATAATAAATAATTTCTTTTCTCTGCAAAAAACTAACAGAAATCTGAAAATGAATGACTGCTTCCAATGGAAGTCTTCCATTGAGTCTGTTTTGAGGGCAATCATTCCCACTTTGTAGTGAACGCTGTTTTTGTAGCCCTCTGTTGTCTCAATAAGTAGATTTAAAAGTGGAGTGTTTTCTCACTCTGGGGGCCATTACAGACTTTTTTGCTCTTTCTAAGATCTTGTCAGTAGGAGAGGAGATTCACATTAAGGCCAAATGAGAAGAGAGAACTGGCCCTGTTGCATTTTTTTATTTAGCAGACTTACGTAGAAACTTTCTGGTGTAAAGTTGATTGCAATGGGCTGCAGGGAAAGAGGCAGAAACTGGAGAACTGTTAGTGATGGTTTGGGCCAGTGTGTTGATTAGTCTGAAGAAGCAGTTAGTAGGTAGCAGGAATGGGCTATAGATTGAACAGGAAATGAGCTGTAGTGGCGATCTGGCATAGGCTTTGATTGGGGATCATCACAGGGATCAGTTGCCTGTCTATGTGCTTGGATTTTTAGCCATTGTATCTGAGAAAGACCTGCAGTCTAACAACCTGGAGAACATAACCTGCATTTGTAATCCTGGTAAGATGTGCCACTTCTGTAGCCTACTTTCCTTAAGGAAAGTAAGTTTATGAAATTGACCAGCTCTGTCTGTCAATTTCACAACACCTGGACCAATTTGAACTAAACTTGGTACACTTGTACGGACTTTTCAACAATGTAGTTTGTGGATATGTGAGTGTTTAAGGTGCAACTGGACTAACTTGTGAAGATGGTAATTATCTATTAAGATTATAGTGGAAGGAAAGTAGGTAGATTAGTTCTTAACATAACTTCTTGTTTCAGGGTTAAGTTGTCACAGTCCCACAAATGGTTCAATGAGCTGAGTTAAAAGGGATTTTTTTTTTAAAAAAAGTCTTGTGCTCTTAATCAGGTATTCATTTCTGATCATGTTATGCAGAAAGTTGTAAAGTATTTGCAAATATGAAGTCAATGAATTTATGGTTTAGAACATATTTCTTTGTGCTGTAAGATGTGCATTTGATGCCTTTTAACACACAAATGAAGTAGACACATGGCAGACTGAATGGAATTCAGAAATGGAATATTTCCATTTCTAGTTGTATTCACTTGACTACCTGAATAGATGACTCCTGATATTTTGGAACTTGTAAAAATGAATAAACACTTCTCTAGGTGACACTTAGCAGGATCACTCCATGAAGATTATAAAGGAATGCTGCAAATATTCACCAAGAACTTTAAAAACCTGTTTCAAAACATGTGCATACTCAAAGATAGCAAATAAATTACTTGGAGATTGCCCAGAATAAAATGTTCAGTAAACTTTAAACTGGGCTTTGTGCCTATTTTCATGATAATATTGGGTAGAAAACCCTGTCTTCTTCAGAATAAGTGCTTTCTCTCTCTCTCTTTTTTTTTTTTAAACAAACCAAAACACAAAGGGTAGTGAGCACAGTTCATAGTTTGGAACAGGAGTCGTTGCTCCAGAGCAAGCATTTGTTTTGTAGGACTCCTGATCTACGATGGATATTTATATACCAGTTTTCAACAAAAGTTCTCAACATGTTTTACACAGAAAGATAGATAAAATGGTTCAAGCCAAAAGGGCTCACAACCTAAAAATAAACACAAGGTTAGGCACACTGCCAATTATCAGCGGAGGTACACTGAGGGAAATAAGTATTTGATCCCCTGCTGATTTTGTCCGTTTGCCCTCTGACACAGAAATGACCAGGCTATAATTGGAATGGTAGGTTTATTGTAGCTGTGAGAGACAGAATAACAACAAACAAACCCTCAAAAGCCCAGTGCCCAAAAGTCAGCGATGGATTTGCATTGTAGTGAGGGAAATAAGTATTCAATCCCCTATCAACCAGCAAGATTTCAGGCTCCCAGGTGTCTTTTCACTATATGCAGGTAACAAGCTGAGATGAGGAACACCCTCTGTAAGGGAGTGCTCCTAATCCCAGCTTGTTACAGTACCTGTATAAAAGACACCTGTCCATAGAAGCAAGCAATCACTCAGCTTCCAAACTCACCACCATGCCCAAGACCAAAGAGCTGTTGAAGGATGTCAGGGACAAGGTTGTAGACCTGCACAAGGCTGGACTGGCCTACAAGACTATCGCCAAGCAGCTTGGTGAGAAGGTGACTACAGTTGGCACGATAACTCGCAAATGGAAGAAACGCAAAATAACTGTCAATCTTCCTCGGTCTGGGGCTCCATGCAAGATCTCACCTCGTGGAGTTGCAATGATCATGGGAACGGTGACAAAGCAGCCCAGAACTACACTGGGGGAACTTGTCAATGATCTCAGGGCAGCTGGAACCATAGTCACCAAGAAAACAATTGGTAACACACTACGCCATGAGGAACTGAAATCTTGCAGTGCCCGCAAGGTCCCCCTGCTCAAGGCAGCACATGTACAGGCCCGTCTGCAGTTTGCCAATGTACATCTGAATGATCCAGAGGAGAACTAGGCGAAAGTGTTGTGGTCAGATGAGACCAAAATCGGGCTCTCTGGCATCAACTCAACTCGCCGTGTGTGGAGGAGGAGGAATGCTGCCTATGAGCCCAAGAACACCATCCCCACCGTCAAACATGGAGGTGGACACATTATGCTTTGGGGGTGTTTTTCTGCTAAGGGGACAGGACACCTTCACCGCATCGAAGGGACGATGGACGGGACCATGTATCGTCAGATCTTGGGTGAGCACCTCCTTCCCTCAGCCAGGGCATTGAGAATGGGTCGTGGATGGGTATTCCAGCATGACAATGACCCAAAACACACAGCCAAGGCAACAAAGGAGTGGCTCAAGAAGAAGCACATGAAGGTCCTGGAGTGGCCCAGCCAGTCTCCAGACCTTAATCCCATAGAAAATCTGTGGAGGGAGCTGAAGGTTCGGGTTGCCAAACATCAGCCTCGAAACCTTTCTGACTTGGAGAGGATCTGCAAAGAGGAGTGGGACAACATCCCTCCTGTAGTTACAAGAAACGTCTGACCTCTGTGATTGCCAACAAGGGATTTGCCACCAAGTACTAAGACATCTTTTGTGAAGGGATCGAATACTTATTTCCCTCACTACAATGCGAATCCATCGCTGACTTTTGGGCACTGGGCTTTTGAGGGTTTGTTTGTTGTTATTCTGTCTCTCACAGCTACAATAAACCTACCATTCCAATTATAGCCTGGTCATTTCTGTGTCAGAGGGCAAACGGACAAAATCAGCAGGGGATCAAATACTTATTTCCCTCACTGTATGCTACTGCTTGGGTTGGATAAGGACAGCTGCTCTCCCACTGCCTAAATATAAGAGAATTGCCACTTTAAAAGGTGCCTATCTGCTCAGGTGCAAAACTAAGAATCTGAACTAAGGATTACTGTAGCTACTACTCCATGCTTCTAGCCCTGCAATGATAGCAATTTCATTAACCTTTAGTGAAAACCCTGAAATGAAGTGCCTCTAGATTTCTAGAGGCCAGGGCTGATGCCCTACACAGTTCCCTTCTACCCTCTATGATTAGCAGATGCAGAATACATTCAGAGTAATATGTGAATTTGTCATTTTCTACATGAGTTACAGAATATGAGTCTTGAGTGTGCCCATACAGTTCAGTACCCATAAAACACATAGTATCTGTGACACTGTGCATTGAGATTTCTGTACTTCTTTACATAGCATAGAATGGGCTGAATAGGGGGGCTTTCTGCTCAAAACAAGAGATTTAGGAACCACGTCCTAGAAAAACATGTTCACCTGTGGCATCGATGTAACTAATCTTCTCAGTGTTCTCTGTCATCAGTGATCAGTCTGTGGTTCCCTCATACCTATCGTGGGCAGATGAGAAATCATTGCAGGCAGTATAGATACATTATAACTTATGTGTATTCCCATTACAAATATACCATGTGATCTCCTGACGTCCTGTCTAAAAATTGCATGAAAAAGTTGGTGAACTCCAAAACCTTTGTAGGAATTAGGATACATAGGGTGAATTCAGACATTATATGGAAATAATGTCTCAGACATAATTCATAATTCAGACATGGTTTAAGCAAACCATGGTTCATGTAATAAACCTGGATTGGCACCACAGATGATCACCAAATCTTGGTTTGTTTTGCCATATTGTGACTTGTTTGAGTCCCATCCCTTTTTCTTACCTCCCATGTTCGAGGTTTGCCCCGCTCTATGTGAGAGCCTACAAGGGCAGAGCTACTGAAACAAACCAAGATTGTGGATTCAGACATCATATGAGGCCATGGTCAGGCCCAACCAACCAAGTTTAAACCTTGGGTTGAGATTGTGGTTTGACTGCCCAAAACAAACCGCTTTTTATCTGATACAGGTTCAGATGTACAAACTAGCCACAGGTAGATAAAATAAACCATGTTCAATGTGATTTCTGAATCCACCCATATTCTGATTTCTCTTTGTGAAAGACTACCATCATGACAACTCTCACTAGTATGAAAAAGTATGAAAGTACAACAAACAAATTAAACACAAGCGGTACAGTTCACCAGGAATGCCTTCTACACAAGCCTCATTTTAACAAAATAGCATTGGTGCAGCTCTTATTTATTTCAGTTGGGCTTCAGTAGAAGAACTCCTGAAATATAGTGCCTATGAAGTTGAGATATATATATATATACATACATACACACACACACACACGCCTGAGACTAAAAACACATCAGTATAGGTTCTCAGCTGCTAATAGGAAGAGAGATATGATTGGTTTGGGCCCGGGGCATTTGAGGGACCGCCTGCTCCCAAGGGTTGCTGCCCGCTTGATGAGGACATCTGAGGGGGCCCTGCTCCGGGTGCCGACAATGAGGGAGGCCCGGTTGTTGTGCACTCGGGACAGGGCCTTCTCTGTTGCTGCTCCTAGACTCTGGAATGCTCTCCCAGTGGCCATTCGTTCCTCGGACTCCATCACGGCTTTTAGAAAGCTTGTAAAGACTTGGCTTTTTACCCAGGCTTTTACATAATTGTTTTTACTGCTGCTTCAGTGTGTTTTTATCTGTTGTATTGTTTTCATGCCTGTTTTTATATGTTTTTAGCTTGATGTTTTTACTGCTTTTTTATTGTATGTTTTAATTTTTGTAAACCGCCTTGGGGTTGTTTTTAACGAAAGGCGGTATAGAAATGTAAAAATAAATAAATAAATAAATAAATATAAAATTGGCAGGATACCAAGGAATGTTTTCCGTTTTTCTGCAAAGGAAGTAAAAATAGTAGGAGAAACCTAAGGCTTTCTAAATTTCCAGTTTTCATCTCTTGGGCACCTTAGGGATAAGAATTGTTTTTTGTCTGCCTGCAGTTCTACCAGTGAACCACGCCTTTGGGGATTAAACGTGGAGTGTCTGGGTCCTAAATAGTTACATTTTCATGCTCAGATAGTTGATGGTAAATTGACTCATAATCTGTTAATCAGGAATGGAGAAGGGGCTTGTTAACTTTATCCCTCACACAGGCTTGTATATAATTTTGCACAAATGCAATTGGTTTAAGCTGTAGAGAATTGTCAATGTGGGTTTTGTCCTTTTTCTTTTTTCAAAGTAATATTATGGATCCGCTGTGAGCAGAGTGACTTCATCAACCACAGCTCAAGGGTAGGCAGAACATGTAGGAAAGTATGGAAAGAAATGAAGGGATACAGCCTTACATCCTTTGATGTGGCAGGAACCTTTTTCATATTAAGTTTCCTTTACCAGTTCTCAGCAGGAGAATGTATGCATGTCAAATCCTTTTCCAAACAAGCTTCATTGATTTCTGCCAGAGAACCTTTCTGGCTAGAGGAAGTCAGAGTTAACTCCTTGTGTTTGCCTTTATAGCAACTGTATATACACAGTATAGTATTGTGCCTGGGTACAAATTCAAGGCTCACTTTAAAAATAAAAACACACTAAGTACACCAGCTGATTATATGGCTTTTGAACCACTTTAGGAGGTGCACTATGTATTTTCTTTTCTTTCAAATGCCTTGCTCCAATCAAGTCGTCATTACATTCTTTGTTTGACATCAGCCACTAAATTTGCATTGACTTAGACCCCACACACGTATACTTTTCCTACTGTATGATATTCCTGATCATATAATGATGATAAATTCAAGATTTTAAAACATTTGTTAAGCACCTTTTGTAAGGTGCTGAACATGAATTCTAAGACACTCCTGCTTGGAGGCTTATACATGGACGTCACTAGAAAGTACTGAGAGGGCGGAGGAATATATGTGGGGAGGGCGCCAGGTTTTGAGCAGAAAGGATGGGTTTCACCATACCTTTTTGGTTTCATTTAATTATTTTTTTCTGTTAACTTTTGATATCTGACCTCTGCTTTCTGTTACTTATAGGTTACTATAAATATTTCAAATGAAATATCATTTGTAACTATTAAGCACAACTCTATACTAATAAAATAGTTTGGATATATGTGTTCCTACAGAGTCCAGTTCCTGCAAGATTGTTAGAAACTGAAGTGGATGGCATCTTCATTCACTCTGTGCATCACTCCATAATCCCTGCTTCAGTCCTACAATAGCACTGTTTTTTCTCTCCCCACCAATTTCCACGAGATGCCTGCCCTCTCACCCCTCACTCCCTATACACCTACCCAAGAGGAAAATTAGTTTCAGTTCCTAACAATATATACAACATCACAGAATTCCAAAGTATTTAAACATATCGCTGCAGTAATATATTTAAAACAACCCTGTACAGGAAGCAAGAATTTTTACATGAAATGCAGCAGTGGAGATACAGTGGGGACAGACACTGTATATTTCTAGAGGTAGCTAAATAACAATTTAAATTTAAGAAGTGTAAATGCTATGCTGAAAAGTCTGGGGAAAACCCTGGAATCCTTTCCAACAGCTTATTACACTTCTTTTGGAAAACTGATGTCATGTGTGATGTAGAGCCAAGAGCCAGTGTGATGTAGAGGTTAGAGTGTTGGAATAAGACTGGGGAGACCTGAGTTCAAATCCCCATTCAGCATGAAACTCACTGGATGACTCTGGGACAGTCACCTATCTCTCAGCAGAATCTTTGTCATAGGGCTTTTGGGGGTATAAATTAACTATGTGCATTACTCTGGGTTTCTTGGAGGAAGCACAGGCTATACATGTAAAAGGAAATAAATCTATATAAGGTAAAGCAGAGGCCAGCTACAAGAGTGGAGAATAAATGCATTCTGAAATTACAAGAGCGGCTTGCCTGAACAGCTGGATAAGAGGAAGTACTGTGGAGAAAAGTGAAAGAGATTAAGAGAAATGACATGGGGAAGAAAAGAATAAAGGGCTTTAAAATGGCTGGGAACAGTGTTCCCTCTAACAGGGATTCCCAGATGTTATTGACTACAACTCACAGAATCCCCAGCTGCCATGGATTTTGCATGGGAATTATGGGAGTTGTAGTCAACAACATCTGGGAATCCCTGTTAGAGGGAATGCTGGCTGGGAGGAGAGGGAGAAAATGGGGAGAGGAGAGAAATGGGAGTTAAGAGAAATGATGAGGGTGAGGAGAAAGGATGGGAGAAAATAAATAACTGGTGGAAGGAAGTGGATAAATGTGTGAGGCAAGGGCAGCTTAAGTGGTGCAGCGGGGAAATGCTTGACTAACAAGCAGAAGGCTGCCAGTTTGAATCCCCACTGGTATGGTTTCCAGACTTTGGGAAACACTTCTAATCGGGCAGCAGCGATCTAGGAAGACGCTGAAAGACGACATCTCATACTGCGCGGGAGGAGGCAATGGTAAACCTCTCCTGTATTCTACCAAAAAAGAAAACCACAGGGCTCTGTGGGTGCCAGGAGTCTAAATTGACTTGACAGCACACTTTACCGTTAAGGGCAGCTGGGCTGCAGAAAGGGGCAGCCTGTAGTGTTTGGGGGGAGAAGAGAAGAGCCTCATATCCTGCCCCCTGTGGCAACTGAACTCAACAGTATTTCCTAGCAGAAATGCACAGCTTGCGCTATAAACCAACAGTTTACAGTGTTGGTATGCCTTTACTCCCCTGCCCCCACCCCAGCACAGGTACCCAGAGGAAACAGCAACCAATTGCGACCAAGCTTTTTTCTTCTTTTTTTTAGCAACGAGACATAATCCAGCGACCCAAGGCAAACTGTATAGCAGGGTGTGCTGCTCCTATCGCAGGAAAGCGCCTACAGAACCTCCATCCCTAAGCAGCTGAGCTGCCACCGCCTGCCTTACATGCGCAGCATGCCCCTTCTCAGGCTCAAACCCCACACTGACAGCTGCTCCCACTTTCAACCCCTCAACAGCGCCAGCCAGCCAGCTTCTTAAGGGGGAAGGAGCCCTTTCCCACACTGAGCGCCCGCCCCAGCAGTGGCAATTCTAGCGGTCCCAGACTCCCAGGCAAGCCAATGGCGGGGGCAAACTGAGTCTCCTCAGAGGCGCACAGGGAGGAACAACTCGTAGGATTACTAGGAGAGGACTGATGTTGGCAAAACTGATGAGTGGGGTGCATGCATTCCAAGCATCTGGCAGGTTTCCTACTCTGCCAGAGGCACGCGAACGGGTGGGCTTGAGTCAAGCCTTTTGTTCTGAGCGCCGGCACCTCCTTCCAAGTGTGGGTGCTGGAGGCAGCCAGAGGGAGGGCCCTTCGGCAGTGTGCAGCCCCATCCTAGGCACCTGAGGACCAGGGGCGTAACAAAGCTGGAGTGGGCCCAGAAACAAAATTTTTTAATGGGCCCCTCGCTGATACACACACACACACTTCACAATATTTAGTCATGTGACTTGCCTTTGGGGGGGCCTCGAGGTGTGGGGGGCCCCAGGCAGCCACCTCCCCTTGCCTAATAGTAGTTACGCCCCTGCTGAGGACTGCTGGTCTCCTTCTCCGACACCCTTTCTCTGGCTTACCTGAGGCACAGATTGCAAAGGCTCTCCTCGGGACTGTGCTGGGGGGGAGACAAAAGCCCATCTCTGCAGGCTGGCTGGGCAGGCGCCAGGCGGCTATAGGGAGGAAGGGAGCTCACAGCGCGGAGGGAGGGAGGGACAGGGCGTATTGTCAGGCGGCGGCAGGGGAGCGCAGGCGAGGGATGCACCGGGAAATTGCCTCCCTGCCCGGCAGGCCAGTCCTACCGTTGCTGCATCCAAAGATGTGAGGGATTACGCTAAGTGTTGATTTGATGGCAGCCCAAAGACCCCCACAAACCTAGCACTAGCACTTTGTATGCTTGCTCCTTCTGAGGAGGTATTAGTAGTTTGAAGGACAATTCAGTTACAAGCATAAGGATCCCTGTCTGATCTTATTGAACCACAATTATGCATAATTCAATAACAGCCTAGATGTTGAAGGAATTGCTTCTTCATTTCTGGCAGTCATTTTTAAAGAACTTGGTTAAAACTCACTTTTACCGAAACTTTTAATTAGATGTTAAGATGATTTTTAAAATTGTCTTAATGTTGTATTTATTGTAAACCATACAGACACAAATTTGGGACTGAATGAATGAATAGATGTGTGTGTTATCTGGTACCAGCTCATTTTACAGGGCACCAGTTCATGCAGAGAGAACAGACATGCATACATCTTGTATATGCTGTATGCACGTATAAGTTCTGTGCATACAGCATATACAAGCTGTATGCATGTCAGTTCTCCCTGCATGAGCTGGTATTCTGTAAAATGAGCTGGTACCTGTTTTCCACATGATTGTTTAAACCATTTTAGAGCACCTGAAAAGATTGGCAAACTACCTGGGAATCTCTGCTGCTGCTGAGTTTGAGTTGATTGCATTTGAGTAAGTTTGAAAGTGAACTTTTTATAGTCCATCCTTAAAACTGTGTCATTGTTAATACAGTACAGTATAGTTGTTAAAAAGCATTGAACTATATTACCTGCTTCTTTGTTCTGATCTGTAAATAAAAATAGCAGATTTCAGAATTCTTCAGAATTGCTTTACATACCACCCTCCGCCCCTGCTTGAATTGTTGTAAATTAAGACTGGTTCTTCCATCTCTTGACTCCAGTCACCCTTTAATCCTTATGGTAGGGTTTGTTTCTAATGATTGCTGTTAGCTAATGGTGGGATTGTTTTCATGTAATTTCTAGGAACATGAAATGCCACTGCAGATTCAAGTGTTCATTCCTTCAACTGTTATCTGTCCTGTTCTTATTCTGCAAGCTCATAGGATATAGGATTCAAAGAAACAAGGCTTGATGAACTGCATACAAACTTTTTTATGACATTGCAAAAAGCTTTAGACCACATTGTGGCTTTCTAGATGGAAATGGATTGTGCTGATGTTTAGTTTCTACTTGGAGAGCTCCATAATGGTCCCACAACCATTACTTTCATATGGAAACATTTCAAAGTGAAACTTCTAAATGCAGTCTAAATTCAGTGCATGCTTCAATGTTTCCAATGTACCAGTAGACATGTTCTATTTAAATATCTTAAGGATAATAAGCACTTCTCTGAAAAAGAAATCCATGCAAGAAGCCCAGAGGTATGATGTGTCCATGCACACATTGTGGTCCCCATTACTATTGAATGAATTTTTGTGTGCATGACAGAGAGCAAAAGTGGGCTGACTTCGGTCATGCATACTTTACTGTTTTGTTCCCTAGGTTCCCTGTGGTCCACTGTTGTGTGAAGTTCACAAAGCAAGAGTCCATACTTGGTATCTTTTAATAGCTGAGGCATAACTAATCTGTGTTAAGTGATGCTGAATATGTACTTTTGCTTAAAGACATCAGAGGTGTCTTATTGGATTAGACCAAGGCCCACCAGCAGGCATTAGGAGGCCTTCTGGAAAGTGGCTGGTGGTCTACTAAGAGATCTTGATCTCTTCTGTCTACCTCTTATTAAGGATATGCACGAACCTGTTCGGAGTTCCATTGAACGGACGTCAAACAGGTTTGAAAAAACCCATGATCAAACTGGTTCGAACGTGGGGGTGGGGGCACTTTAAGGCATGGGGAAGGGTGGGGGCATGGGGAAGGTATTCTTTCCTCCCCCACCACCTTTCCCCTTCCGGCGCTGCTTGTAAACCCACTGGCGTGGGGCAGCTGTATCTCCTCTTGCTGCCCTGGACAGCGTAATACAGGAAGTGGTGTGTACGCCACTTCCTGTATTACGCTGACTGGGGCGGCAAGAGGAGATACAGCCGCCCCACGCCAGTGGGTTTAAAAGGAGTGCTGAAGGGAGAAAGATGGTGGGGGAGGTAAGAACACCTTCCCCACGCCCCCACCCTCCCACAATCTCCCGGATGTGCATGGTATCTCTGATACACAGTATGATGTACTTGTCTGAGCTGCTGCTCACCACATACCTAGTTTTCAGTCTTATAAGCAAAAACAACCATGGTGGCAAACCACATAGTAGTGTTGAATGAAAAGGGAACCTCAACTGTTACCTGGATTGAAAAGCACCCAGGGTGAACTTTCTACTCCCCCATCCACAAGTGAGTACTGCAGAGTAAACCCAGTTTTGAAAGTTGCAAACGTCTGTTTATCAGCTGGACTAGCAAGTGGTTTGCATTAAGTGTCATTACAATATTGTTGGTACTTTGTAAATGATTGATAGTGAGGTTATTAATAGCAGTTTGGATACAGATCTATTGACTGACATTTGTATCTGCTGTTCTGGCATAGTTTTAGTCTTCCATGGGCTGTTATGCCTTTCCTGATGAGGGATCTTGTATCTGATGTCCAGTTTCAAATTTTCTGAAGAAAACACAGCTTCTATCTAGACAAATGGAAATGATAAAGGGGAAATGAGTATTGGATTAAAGGTTGTATTCTAATGATCCCTATATGTTCCTTTCTGGACATTAGGAGGATTAGGAATTTGCTTATTTTATTTTAGTTACTGTATATAATATTGGTAGTGAGTGCTATTGTGTAGTTTAATTCCCTGCTTATTTGTCAAATATATACCCTACAGCCTACAGGGCTCTCACAGTGGCTTACAGTTTAAAAATCCAATTTGGTGCTCTTTGATTGAAAGCAATTAACAAGTCGTTTAAAAGTATTCACAGTTAATGTGATCCTTCCTTGTGTGACTGATTGTTCATAATGCATGTGCATGGGACTTAGGCTTGTGGAGGCAAATGTGGAAGTCTATAGATTTCTTGTATATTGCTAACAGCTGGAGGTTTACGCAGCTGTGTGTGTTGGCTTTTCTTTATCTAGGGCATCAGTGTGTATGTAGAGGATTCTCCTGAGCCTGACTGGGTGGACTGATGGTTGATTATCAAGTTGTGATGAAATGCAAAGGAGAAAGATTCTCCATGCTTTTCATGATGATAAATACATTCTTTGGACTACAAATAATATTTAGTACTAGCTGATCCAGCACAGAGCATCTGTGCCCCTAGTTCTCTCTGTCACTCCTCCCCATCTTCAACACCCCCCCTTCAGCCCCAGTCTTTTCTCCCCCTCCCAGTCCTCTTTCCCTCCCCACCAGTTGGCCTGGCTGGCGTTTTCCCTCACCACCTGCCAGTGGTGTTTCCCTCACCGGCCAGCCTGGCCTGCGCTTTCTAGTTCTGCCTGCCACCGTTTCCTCCTCTGCCCTCCCTCCTCGTCATCACCGCCGCCTTCTCCCGCCTGCCCCTGTCTTCTCATCGCACCCGCTGGCACTTTTGGCTGCCCACCACTGCCGTTATTTCCGGATGGCTGCCACCATTTTCTTCTCTTCATCCGTCACTATCCGGCAGCTCTCCAAACTCTATTAGCCACAGGTATGCCTTAGCGGATTATATATAAAGAAGATGGCTTTGTCGTTGTTCGTCCTCTTGGGGCATAAAATGGTTGACATACTGAAGGGAAGACAGAAGCACATTTATTCCCATAGTATCCCAAGGTGACTTAGAAGAGAGTGGCATTTATCTCTTCACAAACTCAGAAGCAATCATCCTGAATACCTAGGAGGATCTCTGTGCTGGGTTATTCCTGAGCGTATCCACAGTCTCTCAGCAACCCCTTGTAAGAACTCTTCAAATAATTCAATACCTAATAAGCCCCAGTTGTTGACTTTCTGTAAGTTTGATTGTTTCCTTTGCTAACTGCTTTCCATTGCTAGCCCACTCACCCACCCAATGGTAGTATAAATTGTGACCCTTTGGTTTCTAGTAGGGATGTGCACGATAAATTTTCGGCACGGCAGGGGTAGAGCTTTAAGGGCGGGGGAGAGTGTACTCACCACCACCCCCACCCCCACCGCGTTTCCCCCGCCGGCGCTCTCCAAATTTTAAGCCCCTCGGGGCGGCAGCGTTCCTCCCTGCCGCCCCGTTCCCCCCGTCGGCCAGAAGTCCCGAGCGCGCGCCCGCCCATTCAGTCCAGTTCCTGGCCAGGAAGGAAGCTAAGTGGTTGACGTGGCTTCTGGGAGGTTAGAGGCGTTTCCTGCCTTTCTGGCTGCACTGGCTTCTGCTGCTTGTTGTGGGTTAGAGGAGTTATTGAGTGAGGTGTTTTTAAACAAGAGGCCTTTTAGAATAATTAATCCAAGCGATAGAACAACAGTATACTATGACTCTACAGTCTGACACTTTGCTGTAAAGTTGCAATTTGATGGATGGGGAAGCAAAAGGGGGAGCGGGAAATTATTTTAGGGAGTCATCCAGTATGCCTTGGAGACACCCCTGGTTGAGGTGGTGATAGATGGTGTGTTATTTGTTCCCTTGAGTCCTCTTTTTCAATTTCACCCTTGTTCTTGGAATGAGACATCTGACCTTTTGTAAGTTAGTGATTTAAGTGCAGTTAGGAGCCTCAGTTCTCCCAAATTGTGGGCACCACAGTGCACTATCATGTCTGGAGCATGTCTGGTTTGGATTTAATCATACAAACTGTACAAAGTAAATTCTTCTTCCCAAGACATGTATGTTTCTGCTTAGAATCAGAATTTTTTTTTTTCCTATTTTAGAAGAAAGTTGGAACTTCTTTTGTTATGAAAAAATTAGACTAAAAAACGTTCTAACTGCTTATTTTACACTAGAAAGATATTGTGGACAGCTTTTTCATCCTTCACTTCTCTAAGCAAGCCATAAACCATTAGTTCTTCCCTTAGATAAAATTCCAAACCCTTGTTTACTGATGATTGCTATAATTGCCTGACTCAGATTTTAATTCTGTTAATGGGAAGTAATAAAGGAAAGTAGAGCTATGCTGTAATCTTAGTATTCAATACCTGCCTAGCCTTTGCTGCTCATGGCCACCCATGGAGCATTTGCCAATCAGATTGTTACAAAAACTCTCAAAAGGCCCTAGTAACAGTCAATAAAAGGTTTCTGCTGTTGTAATGTGGTAGAGAGAAAGCATCCAGATTGCACTACCTGGAGTGTCGTCTTGTGGGCACAAAATGTAAAGAAGTATTTCAATGTACTATTTCAGCCCATCGTTTCCAGTTTTTAATCTGGATGTATGTTTGTGTGCATGTGAAACTGCACAAAGAGCCATACTTCAATTTTTTGTGAATATAGAATGTTAGAATATTCTGCTTCTTTTGTATTCTCTCATTTTGTCCTTGGGTAAAAGTAGGTTTTTTTGTGTGTATGCTTATTTTATTTTATTTTATTTTTTATTTATTTAATATACAGCCTGACTCAAAGGCTCTAGGTGGTTCACAAAGAGGAATACAATAAAAACAAAACTGTTAAAACAACATTTTGAAACATTCAGAGATTACTAAAAGTTAGGCTAAAAATGCATCTTAAGGGCTCTTTTAAAGGCTGATAAAGATGTTACGCCATGAATATCTATAGCTAGTGTATTCCATAGCCTAGGAGCCAACTACAGAGAAGGTCCTCTCCTGAGTCACCACCAGAGTTGCTGGGAGCATATGGAGATGGACCTCTCTGGATGACCTTAATGTGCAGTGGGGATTATGCAGAAGGCGGTGCTCTCCTAGGTAACCATTTAGGCCATTTAGGGCTTTAAAAGCAATTGCTCAGAAACTTATTGGCAACCAGTGCAGTTGTTTTAACACAGGCATAACATGTTTTTTTCTGAGAAACTCCGGAGACCAATCTAACTGCTTCATTTTGGACCAATTGAAGTTTCCGAACTACATACAAAGACAGCCCCACATAGAGCACATTGCAGTAGTCAAGCCAAGAGGTTACCAGAGAGTGCACCACAGTTCTGAGATCATTGTTGTCAAGGAACAGACATAGCTGTCATATCAACCAAAGTTGATAGAAAGCACTGCTGACCATAGCCTCACCCTGAGAAACCAGAGTGAGACCTGGACACAGAAGCACTTCGAATCTATTTACCTGTTCCTTTGGGGGGCGGGGGGCAGCCCCATACAGAACATGAAGATCTATCACGTCCCTCAAAGTATGACCCCTTACCATGAATACCTCTGTCTTGTTTGGATTCAGTTTCAATTTATTATCAATTCAATTTATTATTCAATTTCAATTTTTTATTATGTTATAAGCATAATCCCTCTGAGATTTGGCTGAGAAACTTAGCATCTGGGTTTTGTTTTTAAAACAAACAAACAAAACCATTAGCTATAAGCAGTTTAATCCTTTCAGCATTATTTCTGGTCTTGATTATTTCTGAAATAATTGCCTCGGCAGTAGCAAATTTATCAAAAGCTTCTCAAGGATATTTAAACCTAATATAGTAGAATCTATATATTTAATTCTCTAAGACGTACTCATGGCTAAGCCCATGTGTGGCAGCTCTTGCGAGAGTTCGGACAGCTGCCAGATAGCCATGGGTACGGGCGGGAAGGAAGGAAATGCTGGGCTGGCCAGCTGGCAAGGGGGAGAGTGGCAGGGATGGAAGGGGGAGATGATGGCGGCGTGCACGTGGTGGAGAGGGTGGTGCAGCCTCCCTCTCTGGCTGTCTGCCAGCCAAAAGGCAGGAGCACCCGGCGGGGGGGTGGAGGAGGGGAACCGGCAGGGGGCGGAGGAAGGGAAGCGGTGGCCAGGCCACCCAGCTGCAGAGGTAGAACAAGCTGGGGAGGAAGAACAAAATGGGGCTGAAGTGGGGGAGGCAGGGAGAAGTGGGGGACGCAAGGAGAGCTAGGGGCGCAGATGCTCTGCGCCAGGTCAGCTAGTATACTAATAATTTCTGAACATTACTGTTCAGAATTGTCTTGGGGCCAGCTGTTTTTCTCTCTTTATGGTGACAGACTTATCCTAGAAATTCATATAGTTGAATTTTTAATGCTGCAATTGAGGGGAAAGTAATTTCCATCAATTAACATTCGGTGTCTGGAAATATTGTTACTGGTGTCTCTAATGTATTGCGTTGCTTTAGATTGTGAACTCCTTTAGACAGGGAACTGTTTTCTCATTCCTTTATATAAATATAAATGAATGAGATGTGTGTGTGAATGATATATAAATATAAATGAATTAGTTATATAAATTGTCTTGTGAACTTTTTGTTGACTAAAGTGTGCCATCCAGTCAATTTTGACTCCTGGTGCCCACAGAGCCCTGTGTTTTTCTTTTGGTAGAATACAGGAGGGGTTTACCATTGCCTCCTCCTGCGTAGTATGAGATGATGCCTTTCAGCATCTTCCTGTATCGCTGCTGCCCGATATAGGTGTTTCCCATAGACTGGGACACATACCAGTGGGGATTTGAGCTGGCAACCTTCTGCTTGTTAGTCAAGCATTTCCCTGCTATGACACTTAAGATGTGATATCCTTCACATAATCAGAAATGCTTCCTAAACTCTCCTGTAGTCTGTCCTACAAAGTAATTCAGTAGAGGATGACAGTGGATAAGATTCACCAATTTCACATTTAATTCAGCCATTGTGGCAAATGCACTTGAGAAACCTATTATCCATGAATTTTACTAATCCCCTTTTGAAGCCAGGTAAGTTACTGGCAACGTCTCATGGTGGTGTTTCTATAAATTAATAGCTGTTAGTAGAGTTGCCAGCTCATGAATCAAATTGTCTTGATTCATGAGCAATCAAATTGCTCATGAATCAAATGTGGAGTCAAGACCAGAGCCCAGCACGTTTCTTATTGTGGAGGCAGGGCCTAGCTGCTCTAGTGGGCTCTTGGACTATAACCTAACACAATCTGTCTGTTTACCTGAGTACTGTTTATATGGAGGCAGGGGGAAACCAGCTTTTTCTCACCACTGACCTGAAAGCCAAAACATGCACAAAAACTAAAACCTTAAAAAGGACCACTTCTCCCCCGCCACACACACACAGCTAGATATTTAATTAGCAACCCTTGTTGTATGCAGATGTATGTACCTTCATCTCTCAACTCTGAACCTACTACTGTCAGTTGCACTGAATGTTCTTAGATTATTCTTTTGAAATCTTTTCTGTTCATATCTTTTATAAAACTTTATCATGTCTTTCCTTTTGTCATATTTTTATCTCAGTTAAATCCCACTGCCGTATGTGTGTCTAGAAATGTCTTTTCAGTCATTGCCAAGTGAGAGAGTTAAGGGAGCCTTCTGTCTCTCACTTGTAACAGCATGATTTTATAGTATGACATAGTGTGAAGGTTGTAAAATGAACACAGTAGTATTTCAGAGCAGATTTTCCAGGCCAGAGCAAGCCCTGCAGGGCTGTAAACAATGGTGCATTATAAAGTCTGTTCATAGGGTGCCAGTGGGGGGTTCTCTTGTTTGCCAAAGCTAAGAAGCTTCGTTAAGGTTTGACAAAGATATATAAATTAGAACTATTTTTTTCTTGTGTGATTTTTTTTTAAGATTCCTTTGCCAAAGAATTATTAATTTCAGTCCTATTTTAGAAGTTACAATGTGTCTGTAAATTGTTAGTGTAATATGCAATCACTAAGGCTATGAATTAGTGTGATGGGTACAATGAGAATATTTTGAGGATTATAGGTTGTCTCCAAATTTGAAACATATGTGCCAATGTTATGCAGGGTTGATTTGATTTAAATTGTTCACAGGAGGAGTAGATTTTAATTATTTAAATTGCAATTTAAATTACTAATCAAGAAGATTCTATTTAATCATCATTTTCTATAAAAGTACATTCTTGTTTAATATAACCTTAATACATATTTAGAGACAGATGTAGGTTTCGGTTTTAGAAGGTAGGTACACACTGTCTCATAATGCTGTTTCATTCAGGCCTTGCATTTCATTGTTGCACTATTTGCATTTCGCATGCATGCCTTTCTTACCTACAGGTACAGGAACTTCATTAAAATATTCCCAAATGGGGTCTCCCTTGTAGCCTGCTGACTGACATGGTAGATGTTTGCCTTCTGCAATGGAGGATGTACGCAGAAAAAGTTTCATCAGGATTGCATGAATATGTTCTGTTTACTTTTGGTTTCACTTTCTATTCTCCTCCCCTCCCTGTCCCATTCATTTATATCCAGACTGGTCTTCCTTGCTCAGATCTATTCATGCCTCCAAATCCTCTATTTATTTATTCATTCATTCATTCATTCATTGGCCTTCTTTGTCTTTGCACTTGCCCCGGGGAAGCAGGGACTTGACTGTGTGTGTTTGCTGCATGTATACCACCTGCAGAATACGACTAATCAGGTCTGTTATTTCTCATTTCAATGTACTGTGGTTAACATTTTGATAGAATATAATTAGAAGTTATGATTAATATTCATATGCAGGGGAGTAACATCAAGAGAGAGGGCATTCCTTCAACTCCTGCCTGTGGCTTCCAGCGGCATCTGATGGGCCACTGTGTGAAACGGGATGCTGGACTAGATGGGCCTTGGGCCTGATCCAGCAGGGCTGTTCTTATGTTTTTATTACCTAGGTTCTTTATGAATTGTTTTTCTAATCAATCTTCATTTTAAAAAAAAATTTAAAATCTGATGTAAAAAATAAATAAATTAAAAAATAATCTATTTTTATCAACCCTGTTGTGGCAAAATCATTAGGGCACATATATCTTGCTCAGTGCAGCTGAGATAGAAAAGCATAAAAGGAAAATATGCAATTGTCAGTGAGCCCTTGCCGAAATTAATTCCAGTAGTGAAATAAGTTGTTGACTTGTTGCTTGCTGTTCTGGTCCATTCTGATATTCATTTTTCTATACTGCAGCAAAAACATACATTTCAACTACAGGTCAATTCACACATCATCTTCTGCTGCTTTATACACTGATAAGCAATATGTGCACTTCCATGAAGAATGTAGCGTTTGAGCCATCATCTCATGGAGCTACCAGTAGTATGTGCCTGCTGAGATACTTTGTAGGTTCCTGAGATAATGGAGTTTGTAGATCACCAACTCACTTGGTACAATGCTTATGCATGTACTAATGAGAGATGACATTTGTCTTTGAAAAATGCTGCTCCAGAGCTCATTTTTGTTGTTTAGCCGTGTGTGTGTAGTTCCTATAGTATGCTTTTAGACATTCCAAATAGATATACCTACTTTCAGATCATTGCATGGCTCTAAGGACTCTTTCATGTGTTGCAAGTAAAGTTGAAAGTGAAGCATGTGGTGTTCAGTTTTCTCTCTTTGCAAAAGGAGAAGTTGAAAAGGGCATTGTCATGGAAGGAGAGCAACGTTTTCTAACTACAAGGACACCTCATGTATCTCATCATTGGAAAGCAGTATATTGCAATCCCCCTTTATCTTTTAATTTATTTTTAGATTTATATACCGCCTTTCATAAAATTATCCCAAGGTGGTTTTTCCTTCCCAAAAGTACAATAGAAACCCTAAAAGGCAGCATTATTTCTGTTTCATGTTTTACTATTTTAATTGCCAGTCTTGAAGGCCCAGGGATATATTGACTGGGCTTATGTAGTTGTCTCCATGCAACTGAGTCCTACGTGAAGAATCAGATCCATCCTTGTGATTGCTAAGGAAAAGTTACATGTTCAGAGGGAGATTGCTGCTGATGTAGTTGGGGCTGCTCTGTCCTTGTTCCTTCCTTGCTGCTTTCTTTCCTGAGTGCTTCACACTTAGGACTGAGCTTGAGTGTGAGTGTGTTTGGTGTGTAAACGAGAGTTTCAAAAGGCCCAAAGGTTATCTGTAAGACTTCCAACCCTCACCTTTTTTGTACTTGTTCATTATGTTCACGGTCTCCTTTAATGATACATTTTTGAGAGAGAGACTTTAGCAGATTATTCTTTTGCTGTGTTACAGCCAATTACAGGTGAGGTGCCAATGCCATATAAGCTGTGTGATAGGATCACATTACTCAGATTTGACCATGCAGCTATGTCAAAAACCAAAGTGCAGGCTGTTCAGGACCCCATCTATTATCAAAACTGGATGCATTTGGAAGTTTTTTTTAATGAAATACATCAGGGCCGGATTAAGCTAGTGCGGGGCCTGTAGCATGTGTTATGAAGGGACCCAAAATTTTAAAAATGCACATAAATATAGAAACATAAATTATTTACATGCATAGTAAAGTAATTCAATTTTTTTCATTTGCTATACAGCCAGATAATACAACAAATGTCTGACACGTCAGTAATACTATTACTTACATGTAGGTATCAATTTCAAATGTCAAAAATAAGAAAACTACAATTTAAACAATTTCTAGATTTAGCATGAGCGAAGCGGTGGAGGGTAGACACGTTCTCTCAGAGAAGCATCCACACACCACCACAGAGCAGCTATTGGCAAACTTAAGTTTCTTTCCATGTTTATAAGAATGATGAATATGTTTGGGAGAGAGAGATGGGGGAAAGACTAATATATAAGTGGCAAGCGCTCTGCATTTCTTCCCTTGATCTTGCCTAGTGCCCTGGCCCCACCACCAACCACCCATGCCCCCACTCAGCCAACAAACTTTGCAAAACATGCATCCTCCCCCTTTTGTGTTCATCCTGCAGTAGAGACAGTCATGGCAGGAGCTGGAGGGCTGAGAGCCTGAGCCCTCTTCTCATTTAGCACACTCTTTCCCCGGCCCCACTCCACACACATACTTGACCCGCCCAACGCAGCCCTGGTTTTTGGATTCGACAGCAGTGGCATGGTGGATAGTGGGTTCAGCAACAGCACATCCTGCGGGAATGGCGGTGGTGGGGTACACACACATGTGAGCATAAAGCGTGGTGCTGGTCACTGGTGGTCACAGGTGTTGCGCGTGAGAGAGCGAGAAAAGCTGAAGCACGCACACCCACAGAGCAGCTATGAGTGTGATCACAAGTAAGCGTGCGGTGCATGTGTCGCTGAATATAGAGCCCCTGGTAGCGCAGTGGTAAAACTGCCGCCCTGTAACCAGAAGGTTACAAGTTCGATCCTGATCAGGGGCTCAAGGTTGACTCAGCCTTCCATCCTTCCGAGGTCGGTAAAATGAGTACCCAGAATGTTGGGGGCAATATGCTAAATCATTGTAAACCGCTTAGAGAGCTCCGGCTATAGAGCGGTATATAAATGTAAGTGCTATTGCTATTGCTATTGCTATAGGGGGGAGGAGCGATTGTGCCAGTGCTGTGTGCAGGCGGTGTCTCAGGCATGAGGACGGAGGGAGCGCGCGCACCGGGGCTGCCTGCACCTATCAGCCCCAGCCACTAGAAGCACATGGGTGAAGAGGGAAGGCAAGGCAGGCAGCCAGCTAATAGAATCACTCGGCCAACTCAGGAGGGGCTGGGACTGGACTGGAGATGAGAATGGGGGTTGGGGCAGCGGTAGCACAGCAGCAACCAGGCAATGAGGAGAGTCAGCATGCCACCAGCACCAAACACAGAGGGGCAGACCGACATTCAAGCCAGGCATGTGTGAGTGTGTCTCAGGCAAGCATGACTGAGGAGGGGAGGGAGCGTGTGCGTGTGCCAGGAAGGCTGTCTGCACACAGCCCCAGCAGCTCTGAGAAGTGAGTGACGCGTGTGCAAACAAGGAGGCTCAGGCAGCCAATTAGAATCAGAGATCAGATGGTGGCCGACGCTGGAGGCCAACTCAGGAGGGACTCTCCTCACTGCCTGCTGCTGTGCTGCTGCCGATTCTCATCTCCGGTCCCGACAGGAGATGAGAATGGGCGGCAGCAGCACAGGCAATGAGGAGAGTCAGCACGAACAGTCGAGCACTAATAGAGAACGGAAAGAAGGGGCAGGCAGATGATGAGAAGTTCAAGCCAGGCGTGCGGGGCCCTTGAAAATGTGGGGCCCGTAGCAAATGCTACATTTGCTACTACGTTAATCCGGCCCTGCCTCTCATTTTGACTGCAAATTAAGATTAACACCAACTGTCTTACCTGAAAATTCTGTTTATGGTAATGTCTTGTAGAAACTGCGGTCTAAAAAGCACAGAAATAATTGTCTATGAGCATATTTTCTTGCCGCATTTCCCTAGTTATAATATTGTAATATTAGATTACAATATTTTACCATATAAGCAGAATAGAATTTTTACTTCCATTATTTCAAAATATATGCATATTCAAAACTCTCTATTTTGCAGTGTACAAAAACTGAATTTTTATGACTTTTAAAATTGCATATATATTTTTTTACATTTTTAATATAAATAAAAAACAGGAGTTGCTCCTCCCTGTGCCCTTTCCCCCCCTTTTTCTTTTTGCAGGGGTTCCATTCCAGCCTATTGCCATGAATAGGAAAACTGGAAAAAAGAAACCTTGAGCCTATTAGGGGGGTTGTTCCTCAGCATACTTAAATGTGCTCAAATCTCATTTAAAATGTGGGGGAGGGCAGAAATAAAAGTAGTAGGGCACATTACCTTGCTCTTTAGCTCTCCAGCAATACCTCCCAACCCCCAAATCCTCTGAATTTATGTATGTTTGTATTTATTTATTTAGCTAACGTATTTTATGCCACCCAAAACTTGTGTCTCTGGGCGGTTTACAAATTAAAATAATTTAAAACATTAAATCAATGAAACAATTAAAATCAATTAAACATTAACATTATTTAAAACCAACATTAAAATTAAAACCATGAATCTAATTAAAAGCCTGGACAAATAAATGTGATCTCAGTGCCTTTTTAAGTTGCCAGAGATGGGGAAGCTTTTTTGGGTGGAAATGTCACAAAATGGCCACCAGAAATGACACCATTTCCAGGTGGCACAGCCACAAATAGCTGAAAATAACCCTAGTTTTAGTGAGCAAACAAAAAAAAAAAACCCTAGGTTTCTATACCACAAATAGCCAAAAATAAGGCTATTTTTGACCCGCGAACAAACCAGGTCTCTATGACCCACTCATGAATAGTAGAAACCATGATGGGAAAACCTGCCAAAAATGAGTCTCCTGTACTACATTAAAATAAGTTAAATAATTAACTTAATATTAACTTAATATTTACTTAATATTTATTATACTTAATATTTTAATTACATTAAAATAAGTTAAATAATAATAATAATTATTATTATTATTATTATTTCAATTTCTATACTGCCCTTCCAATCTCATCACAAACATACCTCATCTGCACTTAGTCACTTAAAATTGAATTAACAAACATGTTTTAAACAGATCTTCACATAATTTTAAAACAATGGTGCAAATTTATTGGTTGGAAACTTGATTTAAATCAATCCACCCTGACATGTTGTATGGTCGTCTTATTTATCACACTCTTTTTCATCTAGGAAATACAATACCAATCAGTGTTTACAGTTTTCAAAACTTTCTGCATGAGGGCATTAATACATTTATTGTGCAATTGTTCAGCACCATTGCTGAAATTGTATGGTACTACAGAAAATGTGAATGGAAGTCCTTGACCATAATCTATCTAAGTGTTATCAACATCTGTTGAAAATTTGCAACAACCAGAATCATGTGATATGCACATGTTGCTGAGTCATACTTCTGCAGTAATCAGTGCAACTGGCCCTGCTCCTTGTGCAATGTGGGATATCACAATATGATTAAATGTCAGTTCTGGTCACCGTTCCCTCTAAGGCGCATGTGCATGCGCACCCCCTCCAAGCCCCCTGCACACCTATATTTAAGAGCTACTCACTGTGGCTGCTGCTCTCCCCCACTGCCTTTCCCCATCACCTCTGGTCCTTGGTTGCCTGGTGGGCTTCTTCTCCCTCCCTCCCTCCCTCCCTCCGACCACCACTTGGGCTCTTCTGCCAGGAATTGTCTTCCTCTAAGTAAGTCTCATTCGCTGCTGCCCACAGCAAACACAAGAGCTCAAGCAGCAGGTGGGTGGGGAGAGGTGGAGGCATGGGCTCTTGCAAGGACAAGATCGGTTTTGCCCTGGAAAGAGCCCACATGGCGCCAGCAGGTGGCAATGAACAGGACTCACTCGGATGGGAGATGATTCCTGGCAGAAGAGCCTGAGAGAGGCAGAGGTGGAGGCAGGAGAAGCAAATGTGTGTATGTGTGCTTGTGCTCTCATTCATCCATTGGCTTTCAAAACAGTTTTGTTGGAAACTGAAGTTCCTTATATCCAGCTGTGTTATAAAATATTTCCCTAAACAAGGCACTAATTATGCCTGTACTTTAAATAAATGAGGCTTCTGTATCCAGATTTTTTCAAAGCTCGTGTTAGTTTTCTATATGCTTCTGTGGCGATCAGTCACAGACCAGCCCTTCCTCTCTCCTAAAGAGTTAACCAGAAGTGAACCTTGTGCTGACTGACAGACTGGTAAACTCCAGGGATCAGCCAATCAACACACCAGGTGGGTGGGACGTAGAGAGCGTTGGGAGGAAGAGAAGAGTTTCTTTGTTAGAAAGAAGCAGGCTGGGGGTGTGGGCAGGATGTGTGGCCATCAAGGATGGCTGTGGAAGGAACTGTAGATCATTGACAGACAGAATTGCAGGAAGTTTTATTCTCATCAGATGGTGGGTGAGTTTTCAAGGAAAACTGGATTCAGCCTAGAGAACAGTTTGTTAGTCAGATTTTGTTAGAAACTTAAATTTCTTTGGTGTGCTTTGTAAATCCCTGATACTGTTCTAGGATGGTCTTTCTGTAAGCTTTTAACGGTACTTTTGTATTTTCCTGCATCCATGTTCTTTGCAACTAAGTGTGCCACCCCAAGATCATCTGGGGTGCTTTTTGACGTATTCTTGTAACCTACTGAGTATTTCCTTTACCTGTAAGTAAAAGCTGAGAGAGCCTCAGACCGAAACAATCTGCAACATTTGAATCAAGCCCCCCCCTTTTTTTTGTTCTTTGTATTTTGCAAGCCTCTCTGAGTGGATTTTTGACTCAGGAAAGGGGGCTGGAAGAGGGTTTCATTCTGGTGCGCACACACCTCAGACGGTCAGTAATCTACCTGTTCTCTCACCACATGTAGGCTTGCACGTGAAGGATTTTTGAATATTTTTCCCATAGCAAAAGAAGGAGAGTTTCCCTGGGATTTCCACCCCAAGCCTAGGGAGGGTCAAACTCTGAGATAAAGAGAGATGGTGGTGGCAGCCATTTTTGAAACTACCAGAGATACAGGAAAGTTTGGGGAAAGCTTTGCTAGGGAAGTGCAGAGGGGATGATTCAGCATTTTTCTTCCCCTCATGTGCGCTGAAGACATTAAGACAAAGGCACTTAATCTGCTGCAGTTTCCGATAGAGATGCTGTGTCATCTCCAGAAAGGGAAACACCCATTTGCTAATGGGAAACAAAGTGTGTGTGTGGGGGGAGTAAGTTCTTGTTCAGCTTTCAGTGAATGGCCGCTGAGGGTTTTTTCAAGCGTTTCTGTGATGAAGAGACTTGTTCTATTTGCCTGGAGTATTTTGACAATCCCGTGACTACTACCAAGTGTGGACACAATTTCTGCCAAGCATGCTTGACCAAGTGCTGGAGGGAGTCGCACACAGAGTCCTCCTGCCCACAATGTAGACAAAAAGTTTAGAAAAATAATGTCCTCCCCAACTGGCAACTGGCAAGTGTGATAGAAATAGCCAGGAAACTTCAGATCATCACGTGCGACGGGGCAGAAGGAAAGGGGAGTATTATCTTGTACGGTTATATTGTACTCATTTTTTAACCTTTTAATCATATCTGTATTTTTATATTCTAGCTTCTGGGGGGAGAAGCAGCGGTGTCTATGTAGGGGTATGGGTGGTGGGGGGTAGGGAAGAGAAGCAACGGGATATGTGTGTGAGAGAGAGAGCGTGCACATGAGAGAGAAAGTGCATTTACAGCAGATCTTTATATTCTGCTACAAGGTAGAGGGGAATCTAATCCTTCAACCAGACCACTTCATGTTGATGGCAAATTCCATTTACTCTTATCAATGGCAAATAACATTAAGAGTCCATGGCTTCATTCTGGGCCCTTCGTTCTGGGAAACCATTTTTGCAGTTGTGCTCACAATTACCCTAATTCTTATGTTTGTTCCCTCTTTGCCTTTTAAATGGGACCACTAGATAACAATGAGTTGGCAGAGACTGAAAATGCATGGCCTTGTAGACAAATATAATTGGAGAAAACTAGTGAAAGAAAGACATCAATGTCAACATAATGTTGCATGCTATAAAAGGGGGCCTGGGGGCGGCAGGGGGTATAGAAAACTTTTGCCCATTAATTAAATCTGTGTGTGTGAGAGAGAGAGAGAGAGAGAGAGAGAGAGAGAGAGAGAGAGAGAGAGAGAGAGCGCTATGTGCACAAACTGCCTTTTTACTGCCACTCAGAAGAAAACTCTTTCCGGTCACTGATGATCAAAATTAGAGAGAACACGGGTTCTGGTGAGTGATTCCTCTTTCTATTTTAGTAATAATGAACTCTTGCTCTGGCTTACCTTATTAAAATGTCTCCCTGAGAATAAACCTCTTTCTTATCACTTCTGTAAGAAGAATAGTACTATGGAAATAATATAACTACTTTTACTGATGTTTCTACCTGTTCTGACACCATAGATTCCTACTTTTTAACTACTAATGCACCAACAAGAATATAATCAGACTGCAAATTGCACTTAATGGTTGTACAGATGACCACAATGATGACTCTACTTTGTATTCTGTTCATCTGTCTGTGTGTTTTCTGGACCCTGCGTTATTGTTAACCACTACAGTTCAATAAGTTTGCCTCTCTTGGATATAAATGCTGTACTACAGAAGTAATGAAACTTACTAATATTTACCTGTCCACATTTTATATAGTAATATATGTCTCACTAACTGTGTGTGTGGGACTGCAAAAAAAAAAAAAATATTAAAAAATATTGCAGCTGAAATGTTGCAGATGCTTTTCAATCTAATATTGATTACTTGGTACTCAATATATATACACCTACATAGGGCTGTAGGAGAAAGATTTAAAGACTGGCTTAACAGACTGGTTTAACAGATTGGCTGTTGTGCTAGTTTTACTTAGATATGTAAAGATTTAAGTAAATATTCTGGAGCCAGTTAGGGTCAGGGAGCCTCCAGATATGTATGTCTCAGATGCTAAAAAGATTTCCTAAAGGGTATGTGTGCCCTTTTTGTGAACTTGATGCCACATGTCTGAGATACTTTTCTCCTATAATGTGCTCAGGTGTTAGTTGAACATAAGTGAAGTTTGGTGTTCAGTGTGAAGAAAACTGGAACAGCAAGAACAAGTTGAGGTTTTATGTATTTACTTTTAATTGCAATTATAACTGCAATTAAAAATTAATTGCTGGATAGTTGTGATGAAATGGTACATAAGCAAAGGATTTACCACTTTTACTGGCCTGGATGTACATACTAAGATGGTTATACAGTTGCTAAAATATAACCTCAGCTGAGCACTTAACCCTTAAACCTCAAATAATAGATTCATTGGGATTCTACTAATATATCAGAATAGGGTGGGTTTTTCCCCCTTTTAAACAGATATGCCAGTAGATAATGGGAACATAGGAAGTGTTACGACACATGGCCCAGACTCTCATGCCTTAATAAGGAATCTTGTCAGCAAGGACTAAGCTGTGCATAGATGTGAGCAATACCAACAGGAATAACAGAGCATTATGATGTAACAGAAGCAGCCTTATGCCTTGTCAAACGATTGGTCCATCTAGTTCAGTATTGTCTGGCTGGCCGTGGCTCTCCAAGATTTCAGTTAGGAGTCTTTCCCAGCCCTTCCTGGAGATGCCAGGAATTAAACCTGGGACCTTCTGCATGCAAAGCCGATGTTCTGTTACTGAGCTACGGCCTCGTTCTCGGGGTGGAGATGAGGGAAGCTTGGACACGGAGTGCAGAATATAACAGAGGATAATAACTCGGTGAAGGAATAGATTCATCTCAAATTGTGAAGAGCAGCAGAACGGCACTGATTGACCTTTCACTTTTGCTGTACTTCCATATGGGTTTCTTGGGAATAAATATAAATAAATGTTTGAGGCTAACAAAACTGGCAGGTGGTTGGTACCCTCAAATGGCTCACAACATTTGGTATTTATTTATTTAGCCTATTTGTATACCACCCACTAGTGAAGTCTCTAGATGGTTTACAACAGTTGTATGAACTGTTGCCTCCATTTAGGGGTTGAACAAATGGCTGCTGTGGTTTTTTGTGTGAGCACAATTGCATTTTTAGATTGCACAAGTATGAACTTGTAGCTTGTAGCTAACAACCATTAGTTTTATATCTTCCCCCACTCTGTCTTGAACAGTTATTTTAATAACTTCTTTAGTTGAAACTGAAAACAAAATATGTTATCTACGAGTGGAACCTGAGTAAACTTTATGTTTTGGATCAGGGTGGTGTCCTGACAATTTGGAGGAGCAGTGGGCTTTGTCTCCCTTGGTCTGCTAAGGTAGAGGTTAGTCTGAAAACAGTCAAATGGCTTCACCATGCAGAATTTACAACCCTGTGTTGATCTATAAGTCAGGACAGTGCAAATGTGTGAAATTTTGTGAGACAGTATAGAATATCCTAGGGTGCAGCAATGCTGTAGTTACTGAAGTGAGATAGATCTGGGTATTTTCATTCCATTGAAATTTTGCAGAAAGCATAAGTACAATTGTGAGAGTTATTTGAGGTCAAACTGGGATATCCCACATAATATGTATATACTGGGAAAGGAAACCTGGCAAGCAGCCAAACGTTTCCATAATGAATCATTTTGTCAGAATGAAAGCTAAGCTGCAACAAGACTATTAACAGTGGAGTCATTGACTATATCACAGAAGTGACACAGTCTACCAACCCCTGTTTAGGAGTCTTGTTTTGGAGTTCGCTGCTATCATTACCATGATGCAAAAAGTGTTCCGTGCTGGAATACTTAGGACAGTGGACCTGAGGCACTGGGGGGAACCATGGCCTTATGTTATAAGTCACCATGTATAAAAGGTAACTGCTTCCTAGATATCAATATCTAGAGCCTTTTAAATAAATAAATAATATCTGGCTGAATTAGAGATTCTTCCAATCTGCTAGAGCCTGGGGGGCAGTTCTGCCCCTTTCACTCTGCACTCCATATGGGTTACCACAAGAGCACCAGTGCGATGAGCAGAAGTTTCAGGTTGACCTTGAGGGAGGAGAGCTGGTCTTGTGGTAGCAAGCATGACTTGCCCCCTTAGCTAAGCAGGGTCTGCCCTGGTTGCATATGAAAGGGAGACTAGAAGTGCGAGCACTGTAAGATATTCCCCTTAGGGGCTGGAGCTGCTCTGGGGAGAGCATCAAGGTTCCATATTCCTTCCCTGGCATCTCCAAGATAGGGCTGAGAGAAATTCCTGCCTGCAACCTTGGAGAAGCCACTTCCAGTCTGTGTAGACAATACTGAGCTAGATGGGCCAATGATCTGACTTGGTATATGGCAGCTTCCTATATATGCAGAAATAGAAAGCTTGTAAACCCCAGGATTCCCAGTTAACATAAAAAGAGAGGTCATATAGCCAGTTATGTACCCCCTAATTTGGAATGATTTCTCACAAATGTCTGAATGCAAAAGAGAGCACACTTTTCCTTCAAAGTAGTTAGAAATCAGCATCTGATCAGTTTTAAGGGGATCAGTTTAAATCTGATCAGTTTAAAGTTGCATGCATTATGGATTCTGGTATCTTCATCCCAGCACAAAATGTCTCATAAGAAACAACCCTGATTCTGGCTCATCCAGTGAAATTTGCTTGCATTGGGAGGTGTGCCTCAGCAAATTACTGCTGTCAGTTGAAAGCCCTGGCAGAGACAGAGTCTGTTTTCAGAAATTACTTTTATTGCATTCTTAAATGTCTGCATTGTAACTGAAATGTAATTCAATTAGAAATACAGTTGGACTATCTAATGTAGATTGAAGACCATTATGAGATGCAACTGAATTGTTGCAAATTATAAAGGAAGGATATAATATTTTAGTTGTAGCTTTTGTGAGGATAAATGAGTGGATATATTACCAGTCTTGGTTTTAAAGATCTGGCAGGCTATCAACATAAATTAGACTATTTTCCATTATTATTCCAAAGCACAGTTATATTCCCCACTTCTAGGTATTTGATATTTACTGCTGCCAGTTCATGAAGATCTTTATCAGTTGTGTAGATTGCAAAGGAAAGGGAGTTCCTCGTGAGAAGATAAAACTCCACACATTTTTTCTTTCTTTCTTTCCAGCCACCTCATCTGCTTCCATGGTACAATTGTGCCTCTGGGCAAGGTGCAATCCCTGTAGGGGAATGCTTGGAATGTCGGGCACACTGCTCCTGCTTCCAATCATCCTTCTTGACAGCATAAATTGCACCTGGGACCTGCATCTGACCCCTTCAGCATGTCAAGTTACAGTGTAATAGAGTGGCTCCTTGACTTTCTGGTGTTAACTAGAAGAGAGACAGGGAAACCTTTCTTTCAGCTATGCTATCTGAAAAGCTTTCAGGAGTATTCTTACCACTTTTCAACAAAAAAAAGTTCTCTAAGCAGATTACATAGAAAAATATTAATACAAAAAAGTAGACACTAGCAACAGCCGCAGGAAGGACACTGTGCTGGTGTTGAAAAGATGAACCAGTCTCATAGTTGTCTCATTTTCTGGAGAAATGTCAACTATATCAGATGGTCTTTGTCCCACCTGCAATTTCAATTCCAGGAACATGTTGTGTCTGTAGAGAGGTCTATAGCTGCAGATGGGTGTAAAGGAAAAGGAAGCTCTCACAGTGATGCTGCTAGCTCTCTCTTTCAACTCCAGTCTGTCTCTAGCATACCAGCAGATTGAACCTTATATGTCAGTCTCATCCCTGCCTGCTACGTCATTGCTACTTCCACTGCCTTGTCTGGCTGGGAAACAGTGACCCACAGATGGGTGCTTGAAGTGGGAGGAGGTTGCTTTGCTTCCATCTCAGACTGACATCTGACTGCAGGGTGCTTTGTTTCCCAGCTGGATGAGGAGCAGGCAGCAGCGCAGGGTAAGAACAACATATCAGCACTAAAATTGATAGAGATGAACTATTTTAAAAAGAGAATTGGCAGCATGTTCGCAGCACTGAGAGTTCCTCTGGACTATTGCATCTCTCCTCAGCCTAAAGAGTTACATGAGGTTCATAGTCTAAGTTGTCATCCTGTGTTGTATGCATTACATATATTACAGTGAATGTCAGCTACTCAGTAAGTTGACTTTTCCCAATAAAAATTATCAAGGACAATTAAGTTGCCTTTGGCAAATGACTAGTGTTCATCCTAGTTTTCTTAACTAGTAAAGGATGTCATTTGTCATAGCAGGCTGCTAAAGTTCAAAATAAGCCTTGTAACACATATTGTACGAACTTTCACCAATACAGTTCATGGTCCAAAACTGTCTCTAAAAAAAATTAGTCAATGGGCAGCATTTCTAATATACCAATAAAGAATAAAGGCATGAAAGTAAATATCTAGAACTTATTTTACAGAGGTGGGGAACAGTACACTCATTTCTGATGTGTAGTGATACAGTTTGAGAACCACCATGTGGTTTCAACAAATCCTCACAGAGCTGTCTTTAACCATTCAGTGTCAGTAGCTACCAGGACAGGATAGGAAAAGTCGAGCTTAAATCAATTGCTTTTTAGACTGTGAAGATGGTATTTCTCTGAAGTTACTGCAGATATATGAATAAATTTATTCTGCTAAACCAAGTCCAATAGTTAAAGAAATTTTAGTGGAGAAATTATTCAAACTGTGTTCCAGGAAAGCTTATTGAGGGTTCCTCAATTGGAAGACGGTAAGCTTTCCTGAAAAAATAGATTGCCTACAATTCCTGATTGTCTCCTGCAGTACGCTGCAGCAAGGGAGCATAGGGTGTGAAGGTGTGCTTTAGGCCAGGGTATACTTTTTATCATTTTTTCATTCTACTGTAACTTCTTGTTACTGACTTTTTTCTTTTATTGAAACAGTGTTGTTTGTTTTCTGCTCTTCTTATTGTAGGATCTTTCATCTGCTTTTGTTACAATTCTTCTGTTACCTTTGCCTGAAACTGTTTTCTTCTTGTCTGTATTAACTGTTCTTACCACATCTCTATCAATGGATCCTTCTCTGCTTCATTTCTTCAAACTGTTGGTGTTGCCCCAGATTCTATACTGAGACACCTTTTTCTTTACCTTTTTTCACTGGGACCTCATAGTTCTTTTAGTATCAGTCATCAAAATTATGCTGATTTATGGTTATAGTTTGCAATTGCTGATTTTACTCAACGAATTGCTAATATTTCTGCTTGCCTGGCTTCTGTTTCTTTGTTTAAATGTAATTTCAGATTGTGTTTCTTATTCCTCCTTCTGCTTCTTCAGTTCTTTCTGCTGCTTTAACACTTGAAAATGCTTCTATTTCCCCTAATCCACAGGCTAGAAATTTGAATGTGTTTTTTTATTCTTATGTATCTTACATTGAAAGTACAGGTCCTTTCTTATATCTTGTTGTTAACAACTGATATATTTTTAAAATCCATTTTTTTCTTCCTAAAGATACTACTAAAACACTTGGCCACTCTATCTATAGTAGGTTTGATTATTGTAATATTCTTTGTTGGTCTTCATTCATCCCATCTAAACCCATTTATATTTTTCTTCCTTAGCTGAAGGAAGGAAGGAAGAAATTGTGGCTGGAGATAATGGGTGTTATATTCCAACATTGTTTGAGGACTAAGTTTGAGAACCTTTGCCTTACTGTGCCCAATTTAAAATTATTCTGCTTTCAAATGCTTACATTCTGTTGCTTCTTTTTTTCTTCTTGACTTTCTCTTTATACTTGCAGTTCTAATCTCTTTTTTAAAAAAGTTAGCTATTCAAAGGATTACACTTCCTATTTCTTGCCTTCTCCTGTTTTCATCCATTTGCTTTGACTGGACTTGTCTTTGGAAATTTCTACTTACAAATACGTGTGTATAAGTCCCTTCAACTTTTTAAGAAGCATCTCAATACCTTCCTCCCCTCCCAGATCTGTCCTAATTTGTGGTAACTTTAGCTCAGCAGTCTCTTTCTCCCTTATCTTTCCTTTCCCCGTTTCTCCTTATATGCCTATATAGACTGTCATTGTTTGTTTAATGCTTGTGCAATGCCTTGTTTCTTAGACACTTAATAGTTGTTGTTACTGTCATCGTTTTACATGCAATAATGATAATACATGCTCCAATTGTCCCTGTTTTCTGGTCTGCACCAAATTACTGTCTTGTTCCTACTTAGCTTTTTGGAGATGCCATTCTGAAAAGTGTGTTAGTGTGTGCACACATGCACTACAGTGCACTCAGGTCTCTTCTGTCCCTCCATATATCCTCCTAACAGTAAGGAGTAGGAGTGCTCCTAACAGTAAATGCTACTGAATGTGTTTAAGTTGCAGCTATTCTATAGTGAGCACAATCAGATCCATTGTGAGGTTAAGCATTCTACTAAACCTTTTGAAGTGTTAGAAAAAAGGAAGTGTTATGGTCAGTTTATTACAAGTGTTCTTCAGAAGCCTAACAGAACAAGCTGTTGCAGAGTAAATACAGCATACTGCAAGTGGAGAAAAGCCTTAAGCAATATGTAAAGAGAGCAGGGCTCATGCAATGTTAATTAGTTTGAGAACAGCAGTGTTGATAAAGATGTTTATCATTTTCATTTGTGGTATGCTGGAGGACATGCTATAGGCCTGGCCAGCACTCTACATGAACTGAGTGTCTATCCTAGAATATTTCCTACAATTCTCTGCAACGCACAAGGTTTCTTGGCAGACAAATCAACGTGTAAATGTGTTTTCTGAAACTTGAAAGGTCTGGAAACTACTGTCCTAGAAGAGTGTGTGTGTGAGAATCCTCCCCCATTCCCCTTAAAAAACAAACAAACAAACCAACATGGCTTGTTGGGTCTTGGTAGCACTGCAATTATATTTAAGAAGGCTCAGTAAGGGTTGGCATGACTATATCAAATGTGAATAGAGAAGTGTAGAAGCAAAAGCACTTTCCCCTTTGATTTGAAATCTGTTGCTTGATGCAGAGTGTGTGTGCCTGAGAAACATTTTGTTGAGTGGATTACCTAGTCTTAAATTATTAGATTTAAATCATTGCACCATCCCAGGTGATGTTCCCTAGAAATATGTAGCATTCATAGGAGGGCTTACACTTTGCCCAGACAAGTTGATCAGGGCTAAAATACTTAACTGTACTTTCAGATGCCTCTTTTTAAAGTCCAGGTCTCATTGGAAGCTCAGAATTATCCCCCTCACTCTTTCCCCGATTCCTGTTCTTGGCACTGGTGTCACAGCATGTTAAACAATATGGATCCGAGTGAAAAGTATAGCATGGACTGGTTTGGATGAAACAGCAGTCAGCCCATCCTAAAAGCCTGGGAAAGGGGTGTGATGTGCTTGTCTTCCCCTATCCTGGCATGCCATCCCACTGCTGTCTGGTCACACAAGGCGTGGTTCAACTGAACTGTCTGTAAACATGCAAATTTAATATTTAATGAACCATCCTGTGTGATCAGGTAGCAGTGAGATGGCACACAGAGTGGTGGAGGTGGGGGTGACTTGTGAGCCCACAACTAGGACCGGGCAGCAAGTGGGTCATCTGATCCAGCCCCTAATGTTTGCATCTTTCATCTTTGAAAGATTAAGGTTGCAATCCAAATTTCCTCCTCAATGTAGGTCACTAAAGAATAAGTCCTGCTGAAATTGCATGTACTTCTTAGTAAACATATTAGGATTGTCTTTTTAAAAAATATGACTAAACTGAAAAGACATTAGAAAAGTGATCTACACTTGAGATGTAATTAGGCAGTGTTCCTACATACACAGACACCCACTTGTTTCTTTTTGCTCTGATTCCTGGGCAAAACAAGAAGACTGTGTAAAATGAAAGTCTATGGTTTGTGCTAATTCCATTGTATGCAGCAGCGCAACCTTTCCAAACAGCTGAAAACTCCCTGTTGCCCTGCTGATTTCCAAAAGGGAAGATACTCCATAAATGGGCATAACTGATGTGTGACTGGTTTGTGAGCCGCAAAGGAGGCTGAGTCAGAGTGACCTGCCTGAAGCCAGACTGTGTGTGTATGAAGGAGAGGGGGGTTGAAATAGAGGGTGTAGGGGTGGATGGAAGGGAGGCGTGCAGCTTCACCAGAATGTTTGAACAAGACAAAGAACAGTTGTGTCAACCAAATAAGGAAGTTAGAGCGATGGTATTTCACAATACAAGCATGTTAAGGATTTTAGGAGAGCTGGGAAAGGGAATAAGTACTTGTGTAGCAAAGTGTATGGAAAGAGCAGGAAATAAATCTGTCTTTATCCTTTTAATCCTCTGTCAGCAACTCTAACAGACTCAAGCAAAACACTACTTTTTGGTCACGTTTTGCAGCAGAGGTTTGTTCTGCTTAAGGAACAATATAGTGGATAACACTTCTACTAAAAGCTAATGGGACAGCAAGAGTTAGACTGAAAACTTAAACCGAAACAGACAGACTGAAATAATTAGAATAACCAATGGAGAGCTTGGTTATCTTATGCTCTCTGTTTTAACATTGAAAATACAAGTTGGAACCGCACTGCTTTCATATAGGAGAAATTAGATGAAGATGCCAAAGTTTGCTGATCTCACTGTACTTAAATTCCAAAAGTTGTTTAAAGTAATGCAGTTGTTAGTAAACATGAAGTGGGCGGAAAAGAATAACTACTCCAAGCAGAGCTTAAGTTTTCAAACAGCTCTATTCTTAAAGGTCCCCCCCCCCCCCCCGTTCTTAGACCGTTTTCACTTGGAGTACTAAAACAGACACCCTGTATATGGGGTGGAGGAGGGGAGATTACAGTTTTTAAAGAAGTTATCCCATTGCCTTTGTCCCACTAAAGAGTGTTGCCAACCTTTGAAATAAAAAATACTGGTATTTGGCAGGGTGGAGCTAAGGGTGTGTTTTCTATCTAGTAATCTTTTGTTTTTTGGACATTTGTCCTAGTGAGGATCCTGTAGAGAGTGGAGGGGTGAAGTCAAAAAGAAAAAGGAGGAGGAGAAAAGATGGAGTTGTTTCTGAAAAAAGCCTTAGTTAAACCAGCATAATATTTCTTCATGTTTACAAGGGAAGCAGTTGTAAAAGGGTAGGGCCTTCTGGGTCAAGAGGAGGCAGCTAGAATTAGTCCATGGGTAGATATAGCACCAGAATTTGGCTATCTAGTGGTTCTAGTTGTGGAGCTAACTCATAAGCTACTTATCCTCTGACTTGCATAGCTCATAAAAGAAAGAAGGAAGGAACATGCCTTTTGCTTTTTTATCAGCTGCTTCAGAAACGAAACAAAACCGGTAAGATGTTGGGTTTGTTTCCTGCTTGGTTGGCACTCTAGCCTACCATGCCCTGTACCTATTTTAAAAGCATTTAAAATACATTGAAAATATGAGTAAACACAACTCCATCCCCCCCCCTTTTTTTTGCTCACAAGAGAAAACGATAATATATGTTGAATCTGGTGTGCTAGAAATCACAGTGCTTCCCAAGGTTCGGCCTGTTTGTGGAGTTGTTTGAAAAGTGATATGCAGCACAATTCCCTTATTAAACTTCAGCTTTATGCTAACCAGGGAAGGAAAGAAGATCATGAAAATGTATATGGTCCTGATTTGCCATCTGGATGGAAACACATTCCTCTTGTCCTTTTCCAGTTAAAAGTGATTAGGGTACATCTTCACTAATGAAACAGATTGCTAAATTCAGGGGTAAGTGCTCAGTCGAGAAGGAAGAGTGTATCAGTTCTGTGTTGCTCGTTCCTTCCTTCTGTGTGTGTCTCACTTTCAGCAGCTGTAACTTCAGTGTATCTAATGAATAATACCATGCCCAGTTGTAGAGAGGAGAACTGGTCTTGTGGTAGTAGCAAGCATGACTTGTCCCTTCAGCTAAGCAGGGTCTATCCTGGTTGCATAGAAATGGGAGACTTGATGTGTGCACACTGTAAGATATTCCCCTCAGGGGATGGAGCTGCTCAGGGAAGAGCAGAAGGGTTCAAGTTCCTTTCCTGGCTTCACCCAGATAGGGCTGAGAGAGATTCCTGCCTGCAACCTTGGAGAAGCTGCTGCTAGTCTGAAGACAATACTGAGCTAAATAGACCAATGGTCTGACTCGGTATATGGCAACTTCCTCTGTTCTCATGTGTACAGTGATGTTGAGGGGGAACAAGTGGCACGTAGCTTAGCAGTGCCTACTGGGGTTTAGCAATTGAAAGTCCAGTTGTTCGTTCTTTACCTGCCATGTGTAACTTATCTATTATATATTTGTTTCCTCAAGCAGGTCCTTGGTCTAGTTTCTACTGACTTCTCATGGTAGCTTTATCAGCGGGCAAAATCCAGACTAGTTAGTCATGAGTAATTTCTTTTATTGATTTAAGTGACCAACTAATCTAGATATTGCATAGTGTTTGTACGTGTTTAAATTATATTATCCAAAAGAAAATATACAATTATTAGATGCCAAATTATTTTTAGGAATCTAGGCACACTTAGACAATTGGGATAGGCAATTCGTAGCTCATGGGCCATGTGGGGCCCCTTGCACATCTATATAGGCCAGAAGTTCTTGCTATAGGGGTCCATTTGCTTTGGATGAGACAACCAAAGAGTCTTTGTAATATTGGTTTTAAAATATACAAGCAGAGCATAGTTGAAGCGAATACATTCATGTTTGAATTCATCCAAGCAGACAATGCAATTTCTAGTTGTGATTCAGATTCCTGAAGAGTAGTTTTTGCAGGCCTGCAAGAGTGCAATGCCATGTCCAGCTAAAACGCTTGGCTCTCTGCCTTTGGCTGTATCCAACATAAAATTGGAACTACCTTTTCTTCAACACAGATCCATTGGCAAAAGAAGTCAGTAGAGAATTCAGACCTACCACCCCGCTCCCCTTCCTCCCATTTAAGGAAGATGTCCTCAGTCTAAGCCCCCACTGTCAAAATATCAGCTGATCATATCTGACTATTAGCAAGCAGTCGGCTCAGCAAGGATGGCTACTCAGCAGGTAGTATATGTAATCCTTCTTCGGCAGTATATGTCACCGTTCCTCTGGGTTTCTATCACACACTGGTGTTGCCACGACACAGACGCCATGGTGGGGGTATGCAATGTGTTAGCTGGAAACTTACAAATAGGATTCTGACTCAGTTCCCGGTGGCTCTGTATCCGGTTAAGCTTTGTCAGACAAAGAAATGGTGAAAATCTAGGACACAGTTGAAAGCAACACAACTTGACTGAGATCAGACATTGAGGTCAATGGGGTAGGGTTTCACTCATCCCCAGTGTCCCTAGGTGGATCATTTTTATTTTCTCCTGTATGCATGAATAGGTGAAATTAACCACTGAGTGTGGGGGGGAGTAATGAAGTAATGCAATTGGGATGAATTTTACAGTGGAAACAAAAACTGAACAAACGACAGGGTTCCTGTGGGGGATGCGGTGTGTATGTGCACATTGCATACAGAAAAACCAGTGCCAGAACCTTCTCTTTCTGTGCCAGGCACATGTTCAGATATATACTTGCCTGACTTACCTTAACAAAATTGTAACCGTGCCCTCTACCCACAGAGTAGTGCCTGGCCAAGGTAAAGGAAAAGCATTCCACATATGTTCAGAAGCTGTTCCATGTACAGCCTCGTGTATCTGCACACACTCACACTCTGTTTTTCCCTATCCATCAGTCTGACACACAAATGGATGTTTAGTAACAAAATTGCACAAAAACATGTATCCAGATCACAAATCTTCATGGTTTTTACATTGATTACGTCCCTTCCAAATCTCTCCTCAAATGATAGAACATACTTCTGTCCACATACTGTGACATAAAAATAACTATCCATTGTTCTCAAGCAGTTCTGTGGTGCACCCACAATTCACAATTTGGCATGAATTCTCTGTGCTCTGTAAAAATCCAAAGAATCCATGAGAATCCATGCTTCAGGTCAAGGTTTTTGGACCATTGTAGCATGCAAAAGCACCAGATCAGTGATTTTTACCAAGCAATTCGTGGAAATGAATATTTCATTAGATGTTTGTTTTGAGGAATCATGTGTTTTAAAAAGAATCTTATGAATATAAGGATCTATTTAAATTCTACTAGAATTTGCCTTCTACTCAAGAGTCTTTATTCCAAAGTGAGTTCGAAAGTAGATAATTTCATGTGCATCAATCCTAACTTCTCAGTTGTGCAAAGTAGTAGTGAACCTTCAATGTTTCTTAGGCTGCAATACACACTTGCATGTAAGTAACTCCTATTGTACTCATTGCCACTCACTTTTGGGTATTCATAGGTTTGTACAGTTTTGTTTACCTCGAATGCTCTTGTATCCTCGTAAAGCAGTTCAGAAAATGCACATAGCACAACAAGTTTTTGAATTTATAATTAATATCATTTGAAAGTATTTAAAACATCCTTTCATTGCTTAGAGCACACTTTCAATGCTATAAATATTTTTTTACTGGTGAGAGTGCTTGGAAGGATAACTGTTTGACTATTTTAATTAGAATGAATAATGCCTAAGTGAAAGCATTTGTTATTTTTAGCCAGGACATTGTCATTGTGTACAGTTAAGGATTCTAGATGTCCAAATCCTTCTTTTCTCTAAAAAGTACAGGAGGCCCTCGATTATCATGGGTGTTATGTTCTCCACTACCACTGTGAATGCTGAAACCATGACTGAAACCTTGCTCCTATGGGAATGATAGGGTTTGGTTCCTCAGTGCATTAAAAAGTGTGAAAAATTAGAACTAAAAGCACTGTGCCCTGGGCTGTTCAGCTCCTCCAGTAATACCCCCAAATCCTCTGAATTCTGCCAAAGAATCCACCATATTCTGGGGGGAAAGACCCAACATGGCTCCACACTGTCTCCAGAAGTGCCTCCAAACTGGAAATACCACTGAAAGTGTGACATGGGCGCCCACGAATAATGAATGGCAAGAATTCACCCCTGCAATAATGAAAACCAGGTATATATAATCCAGCCACAAATATCTGAAACTGTGAACAGAGAATCTACAATAACCCTTCACCATATAGAACTTTATCACCCTGAATAGGTTAACAATGGAATTCTGTTCAAATATTTCTAAAATATCCATAATCCGCTAGCCCTTTTCAGACATTATCTTGTACCTACATTCAGATGTCTGTACATTTGTACAAGGTTTTTTGTGAATGACTGTACATCTGATAGTTTTAAGTGAACCTGGATAGAGGTCCTTCAAATGCATGATACAATGGGAAATGTATTGCTTTAATTGCATTCATCTGTGCCTGTGTAGACTGTCACAGATTGTATGAGAGTTGAACAGAACATGTGAAAAGGGCTTTTGTCTCTTGGAAATGTCCTGGTTCTACTTCATTTCAGTGAAACTGTGTATGGGTATTCTGTTTGTTTTCTTCAACAGACTGTATTGTCAGTCATCCAGATGCCTGGTGGGGGGACTACAATGTTCACTTAGGGACTGGGTTGTCAGAAGTGGCCCAGGAGTTCATAGTGTCAGTGACAACTGTGGGCCTATCCCAAGTAGTCTCTGGACCGAAGCATGATGTTGGTCACATGCTTGATTTGGTTTTATACTCTGATCAGGGTAGTATTAAATGGATGGGGATTCCTGTCACTTCCCCATTGTCAGGGACAGACCATCATCTGGTTAAGGTAGGGCTCACAAGCACAACTCACCTCTGCAGGGGTGAAGTATCCATTATGTTGGTCCTCTTGAGAATGTTATTGGCTACAATAGGATTCCAAGAAGACTTGGAAGGGAATCCTATTCTAAACCTAGGGTTTAGAGTTGGCTCTGCTAGTGATTCTGTCAGTGCTCTGGTGCAAACAAAGAATAACTAACTCACTAGAGCAGTAGACACAACTGCTTCTAAGTGTTTTTTCCAATCTGCTTCAAAATTAGCCCTGTGGTATTCAGAAGAATTACAGGAACTGAAGCAAAAAGGTAGATGACTAGAGCTCAAGTGGAGAAAGACTCGATAAGAATCTAACAGATTACTACATAGAGCACATCTGAAGATCTATATTCAGGCAATATGTGCATCAAAGCGGTTCGGAACATAGGAAGCTGCCAAATACGCCAAATACCAAAGCCAGCGTGGTGTAGTGGTTAGAGTGCTGGACTAGGACCGGGGAGACCCGAGTAAATCCTCATTCAGCCATGATACTAGCTGGGTGACTCTGGGCCAGTCACTTCTCTCTCCGCCGAACCTACTTCACAGGGTTGTTGTGAGGAGAAACCTAAGTATGTAGTACACCGCTCTGGGCTCCTTGGAGGAAGAGCTGGATAGAAAATGGAAATCATCATCATCATCATCATACTGAGTCAGACCATAGGTCCATCTAGCTCAGTATTGTCTTCACAGACTGGCAGCGGCTTCTCCAAGGTTGGAGGCAGGGTTCTTTTCTGCCTGCATTGTGTCTGCAGGTTCATGTCCAGCAGAGCTATCTAGGATTGTGAGAAGGCTCGTACGTGCCCCTCCCCCATGAATTTGAATTTGGAACCATTGCTTACCCGTTGTGACATCTTTAATTACTTTTTTGCAGATACAATCTTTCATATTCAGGTAGAACTGGATTCTACATGTCTTGCAGAGTCTACTACGGGGGTGTCCAGCAACTCCTCTGATGGGATCAGATTGGATCATGTTCAGTTTCTGACTCCTGAGGATGTAGACAGGCTGCTTCAAACTGTACAATCCACCATCTGTTCCTTTACCCTTGTCCAACTTGGCATATTTCATCATGCAATTGTACTATTAGTGAGGATCTGGGAAATATTATAAATGCTTCTCTGAGGGAGGGCATGATGCCTCCTTGCCTTAAAGAGGCTGCAGTTAGGCCATACTTGAAGAAACCTTAGTGTTAGCCAATTATAGACACATCTCCAATTTTCCATGGTTGGGCAAGATGCTTTGAACTGAGGGGGCGGGATCTGGTTCAAACTCACCCTTATGAACACCCTTTTGGGGAGCAGGTTCAGTTCGAACTTGGACAGCCCAAACTGGGCCGGCTCAGTGAGACAGCTCACACATCAGACTACCTTGATCAGCCTGATGGATGATCTCTAACTAAGTATTGACAGAGGGAGTGTGACTCTCATACCTTTGGATCTCTTGTTGGCTTTCAATACCATTAACTATGTATCTTTCTGGGTTGCCTGAGGGATTTGGTATTGGTTGGCACTGATTTATAGTGGTTCCCTTGGATATTGGTGCACTTCAAAGTAAGAATTAATATAAGGAGTTGTGCAGGGTTCCATACTGTCTCCAGTGCTTTTTAACATCTACATGAAACTGTTGGGAGATACCATCAGGAAATTTGGTGCAGGGTGTTATCAATATGTTGATGACACTCAAATTTATTTCTCCATATCAACCTCATCAGGAAAAGGCATAACTTCTCTAAATGCCTGCCTGGAGGTGGTAATGGGTTGGATGAGGGATAACAAATTAAAGTTGAACTAGCCAACCACGCACAGAGGATCTGTGTGCTCCTTGGGGCCGGCTGTTTCCCCCTCCCTCTCCCTCTCCCTCCTGCCTGGTCTCTTCTCTCTCCCCCTCCCTCTCTTGCCCTCCCCCCTTCCATTCCTCCCCCCTCCCCACTACAACCTGCACAGAGCCGCAGCGGGTGGCCAAAAAGGACCCCTCTTCCGCCATTCCTGCTCCCAGCAGTGAACAGGAAAGCCCCGCTGCCCGTTTCTCTCCCGCCCTGGCCTCCAACGGGCACCAGGGCTGACTGCCACATGTTTCCCTCCCATCCCAGGCTGCAACAGGCGTGGGGGCTTTGCCCCACTGCCCATTCCCCACTCAATTCCTCCAGTGCCACCCAGGCCAGGGCCAGTCCGTCCCGCTGCCTCCTGCCTCCCCCCATCCAGCCTGCTTCTTCCCCCCCGCCCACCGTGGTTTCTGGCCTGGTGTCCTAGCCGCCTCCTCACCCTGGCGGCTTGGCCCACCACCACCTCCTCGCTGCTACTGCTGCCTCCCCGCTGTGGCCAGGGCCGCCGCCTCTCTGCTGTGGCCAGGCCTTCTGCTGCCTCCCCAATGCAGCTGCCCCAACATAGCTGCCACTACCGCCTCTCCCTTACCCGGGAGGGCCTGGCCTGCCATCCCACCGCTGCCTCCCCTTACTCAGGATGGCCAAGTCGACCATCCCGCCACTGCCTCCTGCCCCCGGCCGACAGTCTGGGCTTTGACACTGACGCTGCCTCCCCATTACCCAGGACAGCCAGGCCTCCTACCTCCGCCGGCCAGCCGAGGCTGCCTCCTGAGGCCGTACTGCAGCCCGCCGCCACCATTCGCCGCCATTTTTTTCCAAACTCTCACCCAATGCCAAGAGCTCTCGTGAGAGTTCCGCCACCAAATTCAGGACACGCATGCCAACTAAGCATATTAAATATATAGATGCAAATAAGACAGAAGTCCTGATTGTGGGGAATCAAGACTCAAGAGATGCTTAGATCTCCCTGTTCCGGGTGGGGTTACAGTCCCCCTGAAAGAACATAGCCTGGGAATGCTCCTGGATCCCAAACATGCATTGGCTTCTTAGGTTGAAGGCCATGAGCACTTTTTATCATCTCTGGCTGATACGTCAGCTACACCCATTTCTGGAGGTAAACCTTAAAACTGTGGTGCAAATGCTGGTAACCTCCAGGCCTGACTGCTGTGATACACTCTATGTGGCACTTCCTTTGTATGTAGCCCAGAACTACAATTGATGCAGAATGTGGCAGCCAGACTGATCTCTTGAACAACCCAAAGGGACTGTATAACATCTTAAAAGAACTGCACTCACTGCCATTATGGTTTTGAGCAAAATACAACTGCTGGTCATTACCTATAAAACGCTTAACGGCTTGGGTCCAGGGTACTTAAGAGAGTGCCTCCTTTGCCAGGAACCCTGCCGCCTATTAAGATCATCTGGGGAGATCAGATGACAGTTGCCACCAACTTATTTGGTGGTAGGGTTGCCATATTCAGTCTTCCCAAATCTGGGCAGCCTAATTGGCACATTATGCAAATTGTGCTGCAACTAATTTGAATATTATTGAAAGTATAAACATCTGTGTGGCCGTGCCTTGCTGCAGCTTGCTCTCCACTCCCTCTGCTTCAGGTGGGCTGCTGAGGCCCTCAAGCCTGATCATATCCAGGAAGAGAAGTGGGTGTTTTGAACTGTTGCTGTGTGAGTTTGCTTTTAAAAGAAAGAGATCTCTCCACCCCACCCTCCCAATCTGGTGCTAGGTTGGTATCCAGTTCAAGCAGTGCAGAACACAACATGAGGAGCAGTGGTCCCTCTTAATTCTTTTCATCTCTGTGTGGAATGAGTTTTGTTCTGGGCGGCAGTATCAAGGCAGTGTATGCGCACATGCATTCAGAGTGGGGCCTTCCTGATTCAACCTGAGCGGGATCTAAAATGAACTGAGCAGATATCCAATAAACTGTGAGCGTGCACACGCCTTAGAGGGAATAGTGATGAGGACTGAGTGGGGAATTCAGCAGCCAGCTCTACATATAACGTTCTTGTCCTACAGTTGCCTCACACGTTGGCCCCCACCCACCACCTCAGAGCCAGTGGGAAAGCAGAGAATGGTAGTTTCTCAGACCATCCTGTGTGTGTGTCTGTGTCTCTGTGTGTGTGTGTTTCTGTTTTTCCTCACAACCCACAGGAACTTGAGCTTTGAGGAGGAGCAGGGCTGGTGAGGCAACCTCCACCTCTGCCATAGTTTCCTCTTGCAGTTGCTGCACACGTTTGCCCCGGGGCCCCACCCGCCACCTCAGAGCCAGCCAGCGGGGATGCAGAGGGAGGTGGTTTTGAAGCGTCAGCAGCCTACAGCATTGGGGATGGTGGGATGATACAGGGAGGCCAAGGAGGGAGCTGCTTTCCTACCCAGGCTGGCCTCCTGCCCTTGCCCGGGTAGGTGTGGTATCTACAGAGGCAGGGCAGATACCACTTCCTCTTCACCACCACGTGGATTGACACTCAACTGGAGGAGACTATGGCAGAGGTGGCTGGTGGGGGGTACATGTGTGCAGCAGCTGCTGCTGGGGGGTGGGGGTGGGGGTGGGGGTAGGGGAGAGAACCTAACTGTGGCTGCCACCAGCCCAGCTCCTCTTCAAAACTCATGCTCCTGTGACGACATGAAGCAACTGTCTGCAGACGGAAGCAGGCTGCTCTCTCAGCTCTCCCAGCCAGCTGCAAAGGAGATCAGGCGCCGTGACTGAAATCTGGGCAAATCAGTTGCTCCGGGTAAAACCTGGGGATATCCAGGTGAAATCCAGGACCTGAGTGGAACCCAAATCTGGGTGCCACCAGGAATTCCGGGGAGATGGCAATTCTATTCAGTGGTGACTTGGGACTGGGCCTTCTTTGTGACTGCCCTAGGGCTTTGGATTGCATTCCCTGTCAAAATAAGAGCTTCTCTATCTCTGACTGCTTTTAAAAAGACCCTCAAGGGTCTTTTGTTTGCTCAGGCTTTTTGTTAAAATTAATTTTAAACTGTTTTTATTGTTCTTACTCTATAAAATGGTTTTAATTTGTTTTTGTTCTGTTTTTTAAAATCATGCACACCATCTAGGGATGCACACATCAGGCAGTATATAAATATTGAAAGCACAGCAATTGTAACTGTGTTATGAGAGGAACTCAATTTGCAAGGAAAAACCTAGAAACCTAAATACACACACCCCTTTTTTGCATCACAAAACAAGTCTAAGCATCATACAGTAAGGGTGTTGGTAAGGTCTGGGCACATTTACATCATTATAGGTCAATTGTGTGTGTGAATTACCTTGAATACCAGCACGTAGTTTAAATTCCTTCAGTAAAGGCAAACTGTTGACACTTCAGCTGAACTTAATCCAGTGGAAGCTATGACATTCTGCTTAGTTTCCATGGTTGTCAATACAATAGAGCCTAACCCCACCTGAAATGTGCTCTGTAATCCTAATTACCCTTTGTTAAAACACAGTAGAAGTAACTTTGTGTGTTGAAACAAAAAAACAAGGTAACACTTCATGTTAACTGGCATAGTTTTTGACATGTGATGTGAATACCAATACCTCAGATCTACCTTTCTGGCTTTTGGAGCACTTGCACTTCACACTTGAAATAAATCCTATTATGTTTAATTGGGCTTATTCACAGGTGAGTGTGTATAGGATAGGAGCGATGAACAAATGGGACTCCTTATACTGAAATAGACTTATCTTTCTAGATCAGTATTGTCTATTTTGAGGAGCTTTGGCTCTCCAGGGTTTATCTGAGGTCTTTTCCATTACTTAGTACCTGATAGTTTAACTGCAGATGCCAACAATTGAACCTGGGACATCATATATTAAAGTCTGTGCTTAGGCCCACTCACCTATGTGCTCCCTCTCCATGCTTGCTTGGAATTTTGATTGAAGTTAAGGGGGCTGTATTCCAGGTAAAAATGTGAGGTTTAACCATATGGGCTGCTTGTATGAAAGATCTGTAATAGATTGATAGTTTCGGCAGTTTCACACAATATTCCTCAGCAGTGCACATGAAAAGGAAGGGGGCACACCAACTCTAACCCATCAGGACGTTCTCCTTGGACATCCTAATGCTCTCCCAGCATGTTCCTTGATTGTTTGTGGAGGCCATTCATCTGAATGGCCCCTAAATGTGTGCTCCAGGTACAATGTCATAATTATGTCTGGGTTAAGTACAGCTGAGTGTCAACAGTGTGCTTAAAATGAAGGAATTTTAAATGAAGCACCATTACTTAAACTCTCAGTGAGGACATTCACACAATCAAAAACTGTGCTCTACTCAGGTTTGGGAGCTGTGTGTACTCCTACTTCTTGGTTATGAGGAAGCAAGGTAGTAGGAAAATCTGGGTAGCTTTTCTTCCTACTTTGCTTCCACACAATAAGGCTCTACACACGATCGGTGTGCAGAGACGACAGGGGTTCAGCAGGGAAAGCGGGCTTGACTCACTCTCCCCACAGATGATCATACACCCCTTCTTGGTTGGGCAGATTGTCTGCCCAGATGAGTGGCAGCTTGCCTGGCAGCTCCGTGGGTCGGGTGAAGGGAAGCGCTGCCACACGGTACCCCGACCCCAAAGCCCCAGAGTGCATTCCTGGGATCCTCCCTCCAGTGTTCCCTCTAACAGGGATTCCAAGATTTTGTTGACTGCAACTCCCAGAGGAGAGCTGGTCTTGTGGTAGCAAGCATGACTTGTCGCCTTAGCTAAGCAGGGTTAGGTTTATTACAGGCTGGTTAGCTGAACTGGAAATTATAGGCTGGTTAGCTTAATGTCCGTTCCAGGCAAATTGATGGAAAGCATCCTCAAGGATAAAATTGTAAAGCACATAGAAGAACAGGCCCTGCTGGGAGTGAACCAGCATGGCTTCCGCAATGGTAAATCTTGCCTCACCAAACTTTTGGAGTTCTTTGCGAGTGTCAACAAGTGTATGGATAAAGGTGATCCAGTTGACATAGTATACCTCAACCTCCAATAAGCTTTCATCAAAGTTCCTTATCAAAGACTCCTGAGAAAACATAGAAGTCATGAGATAAGGGGACAAGTACATGTGTGGATTGCTAACTGCTTGAAGGACAGGAAACAGTTGGAGGGTAGGTATAAATGGAGAGTTTTCACAATGGAGAAGTGGGGTCCCCCAAGGATCTGTACTGGGACCAGTGCTTTTTAATTTATTCATAAATGATCTAGAAGCAGGGGTAAGCAGCAAGGTGGCCCAATTTGCAGATGATACCAAACTCTTTTGGGTAGTGAAATCCAAAACAGATTGTGATGAGCTCCAAAAGGATTTCTCCAAACTGGGTGGCAAAGTGGGTGACAAAGTGGCAAATGTGGTTCAGTGTTGGCAAGTGTAAAGTGATGCACATCGGAACAAAAAAAACCCCACTTCAAGTATACACTGATGTGATCTGAGCTTCCAGTGACTGACCAGGAAAGTAAGTTTGGGGTCATGGTGGACAACTCATTGAAAGTGTTGACTCAATGTGCAGCAGCTGTGAAAAAGGCCAGTTCCATGCTAGGGATCATTAGGAAGGGGATTGAAAATAAAACTGCTAATATTATCATGCCCTTATACAAAACTATGGTGCAGCCACACCTGGAGTACTGTGTGCAATTCTGGTCACCACATCTAAAAAAGGACATAGTAGAACTGGAAAAGGTGCAGAAGAGGGCAACCAAGATGATCAGGGGCCTAGAGCACCTTTCTTATGAGGCAAGGCTATGAAACCTGGGGCTATTTAGTTTAGAAAAAAGATGACTGCAGGGAGACATGATAGAGGTCTATAAAATCATGCATGGTGTGGAGAAAGTGGATAGAGAGAAATTCTTTTCCATCTCACAAAACACTAGAACCAGGGGTCGTTCCATGAAATTGATTGCCAGGAAATCTAGGACCAACAAACCGAAGTACTTTTTCACACAACGCATAATCAGCTTGTGGAATTCTCTGCCACAAGATGTGGTGACAGTCAGCAACCTGGATGGCTTTAAGAGGGGCTTGGATAACTTCATGGAGGAGAGGTCTGTCAACGGCTACTTGTCAGAGGGCTGTGGGCAGGATGCCTCTGAGTACCAGTTGCAGGGGAGTAACAGCAGGAGAGAGGGCATGTCCTCAACTCCTGCCTGTGCCTTCCAGAGGCATCTGGTGGGCCATTGTGTGAAACAGGATGCTGGACTAGATGGGCCTTGGGCCTGATCCAGCAGAGCTGTTCTTATGTTGTTAGCTAACCCTAACCCTAGTTGCATATGGATGGGAGACTAGACGTGTGAGCACTGTAAGATATTCCCCTTAGGGGATGGAGCTGCCCATGGAAGAGCATCTAGATTTCAAGTTCCCTCCCTGGCATCTCCAAGATAGGGTTGAGAGAGATTCCTGCCTGCAACCTTGGAGAAACCACTGCTAGTCTGTGAAGACAATACTGAGCTATATCGACCAATGATTTGACTCAGTATATGGCAGCTTCCCATGTTCCTAATCCCCAGATGTAATCGCTTTTGCTTGGGGATTATGGGAATTGTAGTCAACATAACAATATCTGGGGAACTCTGTTAGAGCGAACACTGCCCCTCTCCCCTAGTGTGCCTTCCATGGCTGACACACTGTCATTAAAATGGGGTTAACAGAGCACTTGCTCTGTTAACCTCATTTAAGTGGGAGGGTATTTAGGTGGGCTTGCCACCGTGGAGCCACTAGGCTCACCCGCAGGCCCGGTGATTCTCACAAGTGAGCAAAACCAGGCTGGGCTCCCTTAGCCCAGATTTGCTCATTTGTGAGAATCACCTCAACCACTTTTACCCAGGTTTTCCTCCTACCTTGCTTCCACACGACCGAAAGGTGGGAACACACACAGCTCCCAACCCCAGGTAGAACACAGTTATTGATTGTGCGAATGACCTCAGTGTTTAGGGGCTATTCAGATGAACGGACACTTGGTGTGAATAAGGGCATTTTGGAACTATGTTGGGACATCTTTGGAGGACATCTCAACAGGTGCATTCTTGGTGAGCCCCCTTCCTATTTATGTGTGTTGCTGGGCTGTATTGTTGGAACAGACCCACCATCTTTAATTGTGCCATCTTCATTTGTTGAAATAAGTCTTCATTCTCTGTAGAAGCTGCTCTTTTCCTGAAATAGCTATTCAATGCAATTAAAGTGAACAAAATGTATGGTGCCATATCTAGGTTTTGTGTCTATCAGTCAGTTGCTATGAAATAAGTTGATTTTGTTAGCAAAACTAATTTTATTCAAACATATATTTCTATTGGGTAAGCACAACAAATAAATCACTCACATTTTTAAATTTTTTAGAGTAGGTTAGGTGTAAAGGTTTGCTGAGTAAAGGTTTGCTTTACTCAGGTGACAGATTTTATCTTTTGGAATACATAACCATGTTATTTATATTATGGAAATAAGCAATGTAATTTTGGACTAGTGGTGTGCTGAAAGTTATTTCCATTTCTAAGATAATATTGATCTGCTTTTGTTTTGGTGTGTATTCTTTTTAAAAATAGTCTACTGTCAGTCAGTTTCCACTAGTTTCTGGCCTATCTTTTTAGAGAAGGTTGATCAAGTGGTTGCTTTTGAAGTTTTGCAGGTATCTGGATGTTGTCTTTCTGTCCTGAAACAAAACTTGTGGTTTGGGGTTGCCAGTGTTCTCCCAGAGAGTAATGAACAAAAATCCATTACTGCTTCTAAAGCAGGGTTGCCAATTTTTCAACCAGCCACTGTATCTGTACCTTAACCATTCTATGAAAAGCATCACTTGCTAATTTGGGCATATCAGACTTGATGTTAAAAGCACAAGAGCAGACCCTCTCTCTTTCTCTTTCTCCCCCCCCCCCCAGTTTGCTGGAAATTTAATTCCAGAGACTGATAAAGGAAAACAAAAAAAATCTGTCCTGTGGCTTTGTATGTTGACTGTTAAGTGTACCTGGAGACTGCATGTGGAATCAGTCTTGCGGTGGTGGTCTTGCTTTTTTTCAGGAAGGTCTTGAAAGTTGATGAGAAGTCAACATCATATCATTGGAGTGTTCCATGTGGCTTGCAGATTACCGATGTGTATCCCATAGTTGCTTCCTTTTCATCACACTTTATTTTAGGGGGAAATGCTAAAATGCACATCATGTTAATGTCACTTACATTTTGTCAGTGTTTGGGTTTTGACAAGGCACTAAAGTCAATGACATCCTGCACAATAAGTGGCACATCCAAGATGGATGTGGGCTCGCTGCTTCCACATCAGCCAAAAGCCTATCCACACACCTTCTGAAGGCAGAGGCTGTCTCTGAAACTGTGTGTCATCATAGCTGCAAACAGCCCCCACTGGGAATTATGGGAGGTGGGGCGCAGCTACGATGACACAGTTTTGGAGGCATGGAATAGCCTGTGCCGTCAGGAGATGTGTGGATGGGCTCTTGGCTGGCACTGAAGCAACAAGCCCATATTCCTCCTGGATGCACAGCTCATTGCATGGTGCATCAGCCAATGTCTGCCACACCATGCCTGCAATCCTGTGCATGCTGGCCTTGACCCAGTGGCCCCTTTTGGAATGGACTGTAGTGTCAGAGCATATGCTTTGCATGCAGCAAGTCCCAGATTCAGTCCCTGGCATCTCTGCATAAGTCTGGGAAAGACCCCTGTCTGAAACCCCGGAGAGCTGTTGCCAGTCAGTACAGACAATCCTGAGCTAGATGGATCCATGTTCTGACTAGGTATAAAGCAGTTTCATTGCTTTCCAAAGTATTTATGAGCTTCTGTGTCCATAAGGTCATTAGAGTGCTGGATCAGCAGCACAATTCTGATGGTATGTATTTTTTAATGAAACTATAAATTGTTCATAATCTTAAATCTCCAGTCATTTGGGATTCATTATGTAGACATTAATAAAGCTACTCCAGAGTAAATGTTACGATGATTGAATATGTTTGTTTTAGTTGATATAGCAAAGGCTCGGATTGGAATCCTGAGTGCCCTTACAACTGGTGTAAATTTCATTTAACTTGGTGGGAGTTTGGATTAAATGTGCATACAATTAGGTTGCAATCCTGTGCATGGTGACCTAGAAGCAAGTCTTACTAAATTCAGTGGGATTTACTTCTGAGTAAACATGCCTAGGTTCACACTGTACTGGGCTCCTGTGCATATTTACCTGGGAGTAAGCCCATCAAGCATAGTAGAACGTACTTCTGAGTAGACATGCATAGGATTACTGGTTCTTTTTTTAAAGCCACATAGTTGAATGGCAGCATAACCTCCCCAGCTTTTAAGTTTTCATTAGATGAGTAACTTGCTTTTCCTACGGAAAGTGATCTGGCAGACAAGAAAATGTAATCTTTATCCTATGTGCTGTAAGCATAACCCCAGTGCTCATGGCAAAACTCTTTACCTCTGTCATTTTAAAACACAGTAACTCCAGAGAGCCCAGGTTGCCTGTTTCTCATGCTTGATTTATTAGAGATTTCTCTGTAATTTGTAATGGAAACAGACGCAAGGGCACCATGGAAAAGAGATTGCTGCAGCAGCCTGCTAACATACAGCCAGCAGCCCTTCGTGGTCAAGTAAAACTTTTCAAACTCTTGCTTGCTGTAAGGAGACAGTAAGAGAAACGTAGACTGTGACTAAAGAAAAGAAGCCCCAGAGAAGTTAAAGAACATTACTATTTTTATTTTTTTCCTCCTCAAATGTTGTGTTTTATCTATGACTGGTTGTAGTCTCGGGAACTTTGAGGGACTCTTATTGTGAAAGTGCTAGAGCTAGAAGCTTTAGTGAAGAATCACTGAGTCATGAAGTTGGTGTTCTCTCCTCTGACTAATCTGTATATATTATTGAGTACCTGCTCGACTCCACTTCAGTTTCCAAAGTGCTGGTATTACGGCTTCAGCTAGCCTCCCTGCAGCTTCATGTGGAAAAGTTGCACGGTGGTGTGAATTAGACCCAGAGCAGGTAAGGTGAGAGAGTTATGTGTGCGACTTCTGTTTATATCGGGTGCCTTTTGTATATCAGGTAAGTAAGTTTGTGAGGCAGAGGGATGGAGAGTGGCAGATGAAAGCAATTACAACCTTTAAAAAAATGTGTAATGTGATCTTGTATGTTGCTGCTCCAAGAAATAAGACCAGGCTCTTCTTGTATTGATTTTTTCTGTGTATCTTACAGGATTAGTTAATCTTTCTGTAATTGGAGCTGTGCTCTGGCAACCCCACTTTATTTGCTGTCTTTGGCATCCCTTTAGTTTTTTCAAGTCCATTTGGGATGCCAGTGTGGCAGCAGCTGCTTTAGTCAGTGTGCATGTGTGATTTTTCACACATAGGCAGAGATTTTGCATTTTAAAACACACTTTTTATTGTGTATGTGAAGCAAAAAGAGGTTTTTTTTTCCATACTACAGGGGAAAGCAGAAAGAGGCTGAAGTACACATTTGCTATCGCAAACAAGTTCTAAAAGGTTTTAAAAGTGAGGACAATTAAAAAGAGAGAGAGCAATAATTCACAGGGGTTTTTTTTAGGAGGGCCAGATCTTCAAAACAACCCTTTGCTTTCATAAATGATTCAGGAGTGTTTTGTCATAAAGTGGCCCCTCAGCCCTCTTGCATATTTTAGCGAGCTTGTTGTTCATGGCCATTAACACACTCAGGAAGTTATGTAGGAGCCTTATGGGTTTGCAAAGCAGCCCTTGGGGAATGATAATTTGTGTGCTCCGTTACTGTATGTTGTCTTGGGTCTTTCAGGCTGTTGATAGAAATGCTTGTCTGTAGTACTGCAGTAACTTTGTGAACTGGAGAGAAGCTGCCTCTAGAATGCCTTGGTTTTTCTGGCTGTCCATCTTGCTGACTGCAGTAGACATTTGTTTAAATGTTAGAACTGGACACAAAGTACGTGAAAGTTTCCTGGCAGCAAGCACCTAATTAGAAAGAATGCTGGGAAAAGTAAAGCTTGCCTCTCTCCCCCCCACCCCACACACACACAAATGAGTGTTTACAGAAACTTGGAAAGCAAAGGGATGCATTGGCTTTTAAAGAGAAACCAATGTCTGCTTTTGGAATGTTTAAATCAGCATTAGATGAAAGAATACGAAGAACTCTAATCTAAAAATAGGAATGAGCATGTGTTTTGTCTTTTAGAAAGCATTTGGATGAAGGAACCACTCTTCTGGATATTTTGTGTAGCATTGTGAGCCACACTAATCTAACACATAAGCAAATTAAGTACTTTAATGTTGTTGTTTTTCCTACGGAAAGGGAAAGGATTGCAGAATTGTCACCTAGCAAGGATTCACCAAAGCACATTTATCTGTGCTTTTGTTACATTATCTGTTTTTATTTTACACACACAAATTATCAAGTGTTTAATGGATGGGGAAAGGCGAAAATAATTGTATTGTGTGACTTATTGGTGGTTCGCCTTGCCTGACAGCCTCTGGAAAGATTAAAAGAGCCTGTGATTAACTAGACAGATGTTAAGCATGAAAAGACTAGGATAAGTAACTGATAATGTGTGCAATAGGTCGGTCCTGAAAAAATCTTATCTTTTGGCAAATCTGTTCTGAAGAAATTTGACTAAACGTTTAGATACTATGTGAGTCATTGGCAGTTGTTACAGACTGGCCTCCAAAAGGATTTTTCTACTAATGTTTTCTTTTCATGATTGCCATAAGAAAGAATAAGCACATGCATGTCTGTTTTTATTACTTGAGCTTCTTTTAAAAATTTGGGCTTGGTTTTCTTGGAAAGATAAGACACTACTTTTTTTTTTGGCCAGTCACTCGACTATTATACTAATTATGGGGACAGTTGCTTGACAAGGGTGTCATTAGCATGAATATGCAACAAAAGCTGTATTGCAGTGCCATATCACTGTGAATATTTCCAGAGTGTTACCCTGAGCTGCAGGAAATACTAACAACCACTGACATGGAAACACAGGTCACATAGTTGGTAACAACTATTATTTTTATATTTATATACATTGAGGAATAAACATTTCACTTTGGTTTTGCTAGGCCAGAAACATGGTAGACTCTGAAAATTGTTCGTGTTGTAACTTAATTTTAATGGCCTACATGTATTCACTTCTAGTAAAGATTGTTTTGCGATATTTAGTAAATATAATGTTGAACTATCACAGAATTGAATAACCATTGTTGAACTGTACATATTAATACCATATAATTAAATTCTGAATTCTGTAGTGGTAGGACAGTGGAGAGACACAAGTTCAAATCCCCACTCAGTCATGAAACTCACTGGGTGATGCTTGGCTGGTCACTTATCTCTCAGCCTAACCTATTTCTCAGGGTGGATGTGTGGATAAACACAAGCATGTATGTCACTCTAGGATTCTTGGAGGAAGAGCAGGATAAAAATGTAATAAAATAATATAATGAAGAGTTAATCATTATACTGTTCCAATATGAGTGCAGCTGCATGTGTGTGTAGAGCAATTAGCACCAGCAATAATTTTTATGGAAAAATTAAAGGAGATAGTAACTTTACTACCCAGTGCAGTGTCACGTGCCCATTCAGCTTGACTGATCACAAAACTTGGCACTTGTTTATAGATTAATTTATAGAGAAGGCTATACAGCTGGTGTTTAGGAACCCACAATTTTTGGCCTGTCTTAGTAGCCAGTGTGTGACTGCCAGACCCTGCCCCTCCCCCAGGGATGGGATCTTCTCACTGTGTGCCTTCAAAAAGGAGTGCAAGGTAGGCCGACTCTAGTTTGGGGGAGCAAAAGGGTGGCAAAGAATGGTGTTCAGGGACCAAGGATTTTGCTATACACTAAATACATGAATTACATTATTTAGTCCAAGATTTTGTGTATCATAGTTTGACACACTGAGCTGTTTGCATGTAGGTTCATTAGTGGGCAAGTGGGAGTCCACACATGATTATTTGGCAGGTTCAAATAGGGACAAGTGATTGGAGTGGGTGTGGCATGTAGGTGTGATCCATCTCCCTTAACACGCCTAGAGAGCATGTCACTTTGCCTGTGGTTGACTGACCACATGTGACAAGACACATGTATTTGTCACCTATTTAAAGGTATATCCTAGTCAGAAATTGTATCTGCTTATGAAATCTTGTGTGAAGTGGCTTTAAGGGCATATCTACATCTTAAGTTAAGCTACCATTCCCTCTCATGAAATAACAGGAACTATCATTGTATGAGAGGGACTAAGACTATCTAACAGAATTTACCCTATTACAATTACCAATATTCTTTGTGTACACCATGTTAAACTTGTATAAAACTGATATAGGTTTGTGGTGAAAGTACAGGTGAAATTCGGAAAATTAGAATATCGTGCAAAAGTCCATTAATTTCAGTAATGCAAATTAAAAGGTGAAACTGATATATGAGACAGACGCATTACATGCAAAGCGAGATAAGTCAAGCCTTAATTTGTTATAATTGTGATGATCATGGCGTACAGCTCATGAAAACCCCAAATCCACAATCCCAGAAAATTAGAATATTACATGGAACCAAGAAGACAAGGATTGTAGAATAGAACAATATCGGACCTCTGAAAAGTATAAGCATGCATATGTATTAAGTACTTGGTTTGGGCCCCTTTTGCAGCAATTACTGCCTCAATGCGGCGTGGCATGGATGCTATCAGCCTGTGGCACTGATGAGATGTTATGGAAGACCAGGATGCTTCATTAGCGGCCTTCAGCTCTTCTGCATTGTTTGGTCTCATGTCTCTCATCCTTCTCTTGGCAATGCCCCATAGATTCTCTATGGGGTCAGGTCAGGCGAGTTTGCTGGCCAATCAAGCATAGTACACTGTATACTTTTCAGAGGTCCGATATTGTTCTATTCTACAATCCTTGTCTTCTTGGTTCCATGTAATATTCTAATTTTCTGGGATTGTGGATTTGGGGTTTTCATGAGCTGTACGCCATGATCATCACAATTATAACAAATTAAGGCTTGACTTATCTCGCTTTGCATGTAATGCGTCTGTCTCATATATCAGTTTCACCTTTTAATTTGCATTACTGAAATTAATGGACTTTTGCACGATATTCTAATTTTCCGAGTTTCACCTGTATAGTCTAGGCCTCTGTGGCTTTTGTTCTTGCTCATTAGATGCAGCATATAGGGAAAAGGGGAGGATCTCCTAAAACAATTAGGGAAATCAATGTGTACTTCTTTTTAAAGCCTGCATTATATTCGGGCTGATGGATGAAGCATTTAATTGTTCCCTTTGCATCTTTTTGTCCAGTGTTATTTAACTTGAAATGCACCTAGAATCGTATCTAAGTGAAGAAGGCAGTCTTGTGCCCTTGGTGTTTTTGTTAGTTCCCTGAGAGAAGGTGGATTTATTTTATTTTTTGTGCATTGCTTTGAATCTTGGCAAGATGCTTAATGGTCAAACTAGACATGATATGGGAGCCATTGCTAAGGTATCCTGCAGTAGCTAACAGTGTTAATAATAGCCATACAGAGAGTGGTAGTGTGATTTAGATTAGGATTTTATTTCTGAGGGAGTCTAACCAGTCCCCCTTATGCATGCTGTTTTCCTAATTTTTAAAATCACTCTCTAACCCAAAGTTGCTCTGTGGGTCAAAACATCCAGGTGTCAAGTGGATAGTTGTAACCTTTGTCCCATGGGGCAGATAGTTGATTCAAGAGAGTGGCATTAATCAGTAAAATGGCATGGAGGAAAAGGCTTAGAACCCACCTCCTCCAGAGCTACAGTTCTGGTCTGAAAGAATTACAACCCCTCCACTGCTCTACATTTTTTTTAATGGTATCCTGTTCACAGCTCTCACACATGATGTTGAATGCTATTTTCTATGACAGTTTCATTTTGTACCAAGGTAGAAAACCCTTCTGAATGGGCTGCTAGGCTGTTGGCCTTAGGGCCCGGACAGTAAGCAACGCTCTCTGCTTACACTGTCCCTCCTGTTGGACAAATCCTGATTATATCATAAGAAGAGTCTATTTTGGAATATCAGTGAATGGGTGGGGGCTAGTGTGTGGTAGCTCCTAGTCCATTATATTTAAGTGCAAATTCTCAGTGCTGAAAATTCTACTCTCTTCCTCCATTTGTCCAAGCAAAAATCATGCCATTTTGGTTTCTTTTCAATCTAGGGTAGCAAATCATTTGTGAATATGTAGCAGTTACCAGGCTTTCTGATATGCCCAGTTGAATACATAGTTGATCTTTGGTAAAGGATTAACATTGTAAACCTGGGCATATTGTTAGATATATAGTCATTAATTTGTAATCATCTGCTCAAACCCTGAGGCAGTGGTGGCGGCTGCCATATGGAACTGTGGGTGGGTGGGAGCAAGTATGCTAGTTGCAAAAGCCACACAGCAAATTTTACATGTGAATAAGCCCATTGTTTCCAATGGGTCTACCCATGGGCAACAGCCACTGAGTGATTAGAGCTACTCAAATCTAGCAGCAGCCAGCAACCCTCCCACCCACCACCACCCAAAAAGAATAGAAAACAGCCCATGGCTGGTAAAAGATAACTCCTGGTGTCAGTCAGCCCTGAAAGAAACTAATAGGGGAGAAAAGAGGAAGCTGATCTGCTGAGAGGGAGGAACTTCCTGATCCCTCCTTTTGGCTGCTGCAGCTTCTTTCCCATGCTGCTACTGGAGGCAACACCATTGCTTTGGGCGCCCTGCATCACCGCCTCTCTGGATTAGACATAAAGGGGCAAAAGAGACATGGGTGCACTTGTCTTTTTTGCCCTTTGATGTCTGATCCAGGGAGGTGGTGATTCAGGATGCTTCAAGCAATGAGGTGAGGGAATAGCCTTGATTAGCAGGTTGTTGCCTCAGTAGCAGCACCGGGAAGAAGCTGCAGTAGCTGAGAGGAGGAAGCAGGAAGTTCCTCCCACACAGCATGCCCAGCTTCTTATTTTCTCCCCTGGCTAGCTGGACACAGTAAAGTTTTTTAGTTTTAAATTACCCCCAGGGTGTGTTCCTTTTATTTTCTTTCTTGTGTCAAAGAGAGGCTCCTGCCCTTACTGAGTGGCTGCCACTGCCCTGAGGTGTCACAAGAATTCTTGTTCTGGGGTTTTTTTGTGGGGTTTTTTGGCTTTTTTTTGGCATGACATTTGCATGCCTTTTTGTTATTACTTGCATCACCTCGCTGGCTTTTCCTTCAGTGGGTGTTGAAAACTGTGCAGTCCAACAGGCTATTAAGGAAACATCTGATCGGAGAATGAGTCTGACATGGGTCCCAAGTAGGAAAAGAAAACCATTTATTGAGGAAACTGATTAATTATAGGAAATTACTGCTCTATGAACACTTTCCTTTCTTTTCTGAAATATGTGAGGCTTTCCTTTTGGGAAGCCACACCAGCTTTGGAGCTGTTAACAGTGTTGTTTTGATTACAGGCATCTTGGTCTTCAGTGGGTTTTCTTGGAAACAAGTCTGATTGATTGTAATTACGTGGGACTTACCTGAAGGGTTGAATTTAAGTTCTTCTGGTCAGCAATGGAAGTGTGCCATCTGTACTGAAAGTGTTTTGGAACGAATGTAGGCACCACTGTGAATTGCTCAAACTGTACTCTAACATTTCCAGCTCTCCAGCAATGTCCTCAAAACTTCCAAATCCTCAGATTTTTGTTCTTTTTTTGAGGTTTTTATGTTTTTGCAGTAAAGAGCCACAAAATGGCTCAGCATTACAAAATGGCAGTAGGAAATGATATCAAAAGTCATTTCTGGCCACACAAGAACCGCAGATGTGTGAAGATAACTCTACTTTTGCCCCCCACACACACAAAAAACCTGGGCCTCTGTGGCCCAAATGTAGCGATACAAAACTGCGGGTGCTGGGTCTGCAGATAACAAAGGCCTCCTGTATTAGCACTGTTCTTGAGCACTACAGTGGCTTTATGCACTGGAAAGGAAATGGAAAGGAAAGGAACTGGAAAATAGCAAATTAAAACTGATTTTCAAAAAGGGATCCAGGGACGATCCTGGAAATTACAGATGGGTTAGCTTAATGTCCGTTCCAGGCAAATTGTTGGAAAGCATTCTCAAGGATAGAATTGTAAAGCACATAGAAGAACAGGCCCTGCTGGGAGAGAATCAGCATGGCTTCTGCAAAGGTAAATCTTGCCTCACAAATCTTTTTTAGTTCTTTGCGAGTGTCAACAAGTGTATGGATAAAGGTGATCCAGTTGACATAGTATACCTGAACCTCCAATAAGCTTTCATCAAAGGTCCTTATCAAAGACTCCTGAGAAAACATAGAAGTCATGAGATAAGGGGACAAGTACATGTGTGGATTGCTAACTGCTTGAAGGACAGGAAACAGAGGGTAGGTATAAATGGAGCGTTTTCACAATGGAGGGAAGTAAGAAGTGGGGTCCCTCAGGGATCTGTACTGGGACCAGTGCTTTTTAATTTATTCATAAATGATCTAGAGGTAGGGGTAAGCAGAGAGGTGGCCAAATTTGCAGATGATACCAAACTCTTTTGGGTAGTGAAATCCAAAACAGATTGTGATGAGCTCCAAAAGGATCTCTCCATAATGGGTGAGTGGGTGACAAAATGGTGTGCACGATGGGTGCACGCGCGCTCGCAACTTCCGGCCGACAGGGGGAACGGGGCGGTAGGGAGGAACACTGCCGCCCTGAGGGGCTTGAAATTTACAGAGCGCCGGCAGGGGGAAACGCGGTGGGGGGGGTGAGCACACCCTCCCCCGCCCTTAAAGTACTACCGAAGACCATTCGTGCACATCCCTAGTTTGTATACCCAAGAGGATAGGTTTCTTGTATGCATCTGCAATTATGTAGCTTCCATATGGTAGATGTGTGCAAATTACACATGTTTCTATGAGATTTGAACAGTATGTAATCAGGGTAAGCAAAAAGGGTGACTAAAAAGCAAAATCCCTGCTATTTGGGTAAGAAAAGAGAAAGTTTTGGCTTAATTTTTTGGCAACTTTTAATAAAAGATAAAATACAAAATTGCATATACTGATCTGCTGCAAATTTATATCTTTGTGTAAAAAAATAGCTGATTTGAGTTCAGAGCATTATTCTCAGTTAATGTTCTACTACTATGAATACGTCTTCAACAAAAGTTGTTTACAGAGATATAAATAAAATGGCTCCCTGTCCCCAAAGAGCTCACAATTTAAAAAAAAGAGAAAGAAACATGAGAGACACCAGCAACAGCCACTGAAGGGATGCTGTGCTGGGGATGAATAGGGCCAGTTGCTCTCCTACTGCTGAATAAAGAGAATCAACACTTTAAAATAGGACCTGAATGCTCAGTTTTTGCTTGCTAACTGCGGAAAGAGGCCCCCTTTTAAATTGGCGATGATTTAAATGATCTTGCTATTCTATTGTTTGATTATGTGTTTTAAATTGCCAAAAGCCAATTTAAATTCATCTTGATATTGAAGGACATGATGTAAATTGTAAGAACAGAATAAATTAACTGAAGAAATGGGGCTCAAATATGCAGATTGCAATAGAAATCAAAAAGCCTGTTGGCAATAGACATGGCAAGTTGCTTGTACATGCAGATCACTCTTGTTGAATTGCAGCATATGTTACATCAGTCAGTTTATACCCCAACCTTTTTACTAGAACAGTTTAAAGGTAAAGTGTGGTGTCAAGTCGATTTTGACTCCTGGCGCCCACAGAGCCCTGTGGTTTTCTTTTGTAGAATACAGGAGGAGTTTACCATTGCCATCTCCTGCATAGTATGAGATGATGCCTTTCAGCATTTTCCTATATCGCTGCTGCTCAATATAGGTGTTTCCCAAATTCCCATAGTCTGGGAAATATACCAGCGGGGATTTGAACCAGCAATCTTCTGCTTGTTAATCAAGCATTTCACTGCTGCACCACTTAATATTTATTTATTTTAAATATTTATACCCTGCCTTTCCAGTGCACTACTGCTTGGGGTGGCTCACAACAATAAGATAGACACAAGATATAATAAAAGTAATAAAAGTAACTAAATTAAACAAAAGGTTGTCAGATTAAAAACCACAATCATTATTAGGTTCAAATTAAAACTGAAAATTATAAAAAGCTAAACCTACCAGATATAACAATAAAAAGGAGCAGTAAAAGGTCTCCTTAAAAAGGTGCATTTTAAGGTGTTTTTTAAAAACACTGAAGGTGGGATCATGGCGAAGCACTTCAGGGAGGGCATTCCAAAGCCGAGGGGCCACAACTGAGAACACCCTGTCTCTAGTCCCTGCCAACTGAATCTCTGTTAGTGGTGGGGTCATGAGGAGAGCCTGAGATGATGAGCAGAGGGCCCTGGCAGATTCATATGTGCGAATGCGGTCCGACAGGTACCCCGGCCCCAAGCTGTGTAGGGCTTTAAAGGTCAATACCAGCACCTTGCATCTAGCCCAGAAGTGGACCGGTAGCCAATGAAGCTGATTCAGGATGAGTGTAATACTCATGAAGCGACTTGCACCCACGAGCATCCTTGCAGCAGGATTCTGAACCAGCTGAAGCTTCCAAACAGTCTTCAAGGGCAGCCCCACATAGAGTGCATTGCAGTAGTCCAATCTAGATGTTACCATCACATGAGTGACTGAGGGCAGCTCCGACTTCTCCAAGTAGGGTTGCAGCTGGCGTACCAGCCGTAGTTGGTAAAAGGTGCATTGGCACACCACTGCTACCTGCGCGTCTATGGACAGTGTTGGGTCCAGAAGCACCCCAAAGCTGCGGACTTTGTCTTTCAGAGGGAGCATAACTCCTTCCAAGACCAGATTTACCTAATTACTCGGATGATCAGTTCTACCAACCCAGACCAATTTCTGTCTTATCTGGATTAGGTTTCTGCTTGTTTGCTCCCATCCAATCCAGAATAGCCTCCAAGCCCCGGTTCAGAGTATCCACTGCCTCCCTGGTGTCTGCTGACTTAAAAGATAGGTAGAGCTGGGTGTCATCAGCCTATTGATGGCACCGCAGCCCACACCTGCAAATGACCACTCCTAGGGGCCTCATGTAAATGTTAAACAGCATGGAGGACAGAATAGATCCATGTTGCACCCCATAGGCCAAAGGCCAAGGGGTGGAGCAGGCATCCCCCAGCACCACCTTCTGAGTATGACCCCCTAGGTAGGAATTGAACCACCATATAACCATGCCCCCAAGTCCCAACCCAGAAAGACGTCCCAGAAGGATACCATGGTCAATGGTATCAAAAGCAGCTGAGAGGTCCAGGAGGATCAACAGAGTCACACTCCTTCTGTCTATCTCCCGGTGTAGTTCATCCACCAGTGCAACCAAGGCAGTTTCTGAGTAACTGAGACCTGGGTGGGGGAGGCTAGTGGCCCAGTTTGGGTCCAGCTTCTTCCACCAGGTTACTGTGCTGTGGAGCAGGCTAGGGGATGTGGGCGGGGGGGTGGGGGTGGAGTGGCTGTGGTCCATAAGGATACCATTCCAGGACCCCTGTGCGACAGTTGACTTACATTGAGTGTGTCTTTCTGAGGCTGGCAACTAGGTATAGATTGGGGATTCTGTTGGTGTACCGTCTACCCCACTGCCCAACTGACTCCCTAACTGAGCTGACAGAGCTGGTCTCGGAGTTGGTGTTGGAGTCATCCAGACCTTTAGTTCTTGGTGACTTCAATATCCATTGTGAGGCTGACTTGTCTAGTGAGGCTCAGGAGTTCATAGCAGCCATGGCAACTATGGGCCTATCCCAACTAGTTTCAGGACCAACCCATGTTGCCGGCCACACACTTGATTTGGTCTTTTATTCGGATCAGGGGGGTGTTCCATGTGTGCGAGATCCTGTGGTTTCCCCATTGTCATGGACGGACCACTACCTGATTAAGGTTGGTTTCACAGCCACAACCCAGCCCTGCAAGGGTGGAGGACCTATTAAGATGGTCCGCCCGAGATGGCTGTTGAATCCAGTAGGATTCCAAAAAGCCTTGGGCGGTTTTGATGTTGGTCCTGTCAATGATTCTGTCAATGCGCTGGTGGGAACCTGAAATAGGGAACTCACCAGGGCAGTAGACATGATCACTCCTAAGCGTCCCTTCCGATCTGCTTTAAAAGTGGCCCCTTGGTATACAGAGGAGTTGCAGGGTCTGAAGCAGCAAGGTAGGCGACTGGAGCACATGTGGAGGAGAACTCGGCTTGAATGTGACAGGACACAGCATAGAGGCCATTTAAAGTTTTATGTGGAGGCGGTGCATGCAACAACAAAAAAACCCAATTCTGGTCTGTGCACATTGCTTCTGCGGGTTCGCGTCCGGCAGAGCTGTCTCGGGTTGTGAGGAATTTGGTTCAGGTTCCTTCCAATTCAAACTAAGCCCCGGGGACTTGGTTCTGCTGCGATGCTTTTAATGGGTTCTTTGCGGACAAAATCCCCTGTATTCGGGCCGACTTGGACTCCATTGTTTCTGCAGAGTCTATTAAGGTGGTGTCAAGCAGTCCCTCTTGCAGTATTAGATTGGATCAGTTTCAGTCTGCGATGCCTGATGTCGTGGACAAGCTGCTTCAGGCAGTGTGGCCTACCACTTGTTCTCTGGATTCTTGCCCAACTCAGCTGCTTCTATCTAGCAGGGAGATTATTCAGGATGGCTTAGTTAATATCATTAACTCATCGCTGAGAGAGGGTAGGATGCCTCCTTGTTTGAAGGAGGCAATGATTAGACCACTTCTTAAGAAGCCTTCCCTAGATCCCTCAGTGATGGATAGTTATAGGTTGGTCTCCAATCTCCCATGGTTGGGCAAGGTGATTGAGAGAGTGGTGGCTAACCAGCTCCAGGCGGTTTTGGAGGAAACCGATTATCTAGACCCATTTCAAACTGGCTTTAGAGTGGGCTATGGGGTTGAGTCTGCCTTGGTTGGCCTGATGGATGACCTTTACTGGGGAATCAACAAAGGGAGTGTAACTCTGTTGGTTCTTTTGGATCTCTCGGCGGCGTTTGATACCACCGACCATGGTATCCTTCTGGATCACCTGGGGGAATTGGGGACAGGAGGCACTGCTTTGCAGTAGTTCTGCTCCTATCTCTCAGGCAGATTCCAGATGGTGATTCCAGATGGTGACAGCTTGGTGACAGTTCCTCTTTAAAACGGGAGCTATTATATGGGGTCCCTCAGGGATCCATTTTGTCACCAATGCTTTTTAATATTTACATGAAACCGCTGGGTGAGGTCATCAGGAGATTAGGTGCACGGTGTTATCAGTATGCTGATGACACCCAAAGCTATTTCTCATCCTCATCCTCAGGAAATGGCATTCAATCTCTAAATGCCTGCCTACTGGATGAGGGATAACAAATTGAAGCTGAATCCAAGCAAGACAGAGGTGCTGATTGTGGGGGATTGGAATTTAAGGGATGGGTTAGATCTTCCTGTGCTGGATGGGGTTACACTCCCCCAGAAGGAACAGGTACACAGCTTGGGAGTACTCCTGGACCCAGGCCTCACCCTGGTATCTCAGATGGAGGCTGTGGCCAGGAGCGCTTTCTATCAGCTCCGGCTGATTTGACAGCTGTGTCCATTCGTTAAAGAGAACTATCTGAAAACAGTGGTGCATCAGCTGGTAACCTCCAGGCTCGACTACTGCCATGCACTCTATGTTGGGCTGCCTTTGTACATAGTTCGGAAACTTTGGTTAGTTCAAAATGCAGCAGCCAGATTGGTCTCTGGGGTTACCCAGAGAGACCATATTATGCCTGTCTTAAAACAGCTGCACTGGCTGCTGGTATGTTTCTGGGCAAAATACAAAGTGCCGATTATTACCTTTAAAGCTCTGAACGGCTTGGGTCTGGGTTACCTTAGAGAGCACCTTCGTCGGTATGATCCCCATTGCTCATTGAGGTCATCTGGAGAGGTCCATCTCCAGTTATCACCAGTACATCTGGTGGTGACTCAGAACTGGGCCTTTTCTGTAGCTGCTTCTGGTCTATGGAATGCACTCCCGGCAGATATCCGCAGTTTAGGCTCGCTGTCGGCCTTTAAGAGAGCCCTAAAAACTTATTTGGCCTGGCCTTACAAGGCTTGTAAAGTGTTGTTTTTAAAAAGTATTTTAATTGGTTTTAAATAGTTCTAATTGTTTTTGAATTGTTTTTATATTGTTTTTAGCACTGTGTTTTGAATTGGGTGTTTTTATGTCTTTTTAAAGTTGTTGTACACTGCCCAGAGCCTCTAGATGGGGCAGTTTATAAATGTAATAGATGATGATGATGATGCATGCCAAGTCTGCGTGCTCATCCAGAATAATCTCCTGGATGGCTGTGGATTTTCCATTTATGTACCTGACATTTAGTAGCACCAGCTTCAGGCAAGGTGGGCTGCTGGGAGAGTTACTGGGGTCTCCTTGGATGGGAGAAGGACAGGACGGCATGATGGCTTTGATATAGCCAGTGTGCCTTCCCCTTACCTGGCACGTCCTACTCCTACTGCCATATCGCCCTCTGTCAAGGACTATCTCAGTTGGAAGGGCCTCCTCCAAAGTAACATGCCCCCCCCACCGCAAACACATTGTGAAGACCAAGACCTTAGTGATAACAAACTGTAAAAACTCCCTCCTATTAAAACAGGGCAATGCTCTAGCTAATCTGGTAGGTTCTATGTAGCTGTACAAAAGAAGAAGAAGAAACAACACTCCAGGAAGATATAGGGAGGACTCTTGTCATCAATGCTGCTGCTCAGAAGTCCACCGAACTTGCTGGGACTCTTCAGCCCACTGGCTACTGTAGTCCACCAGCTGTAAAGGTGTACCATTTACAATGAGTTAAAATCAATAACACTACTGTTAAAAACCAATAAAATACCAAAGCAGCAGTTTAAAAAGCAATATAAATACAATAATATCAGGGATTAACATATACATTTAAAAGGTATGGGAAAATTAAAAAGATCTTTGTCTGGCTCTAAAATGACATTAAAGTGGGCACCAGGCAAGCTTCTTTGGGGAAGAATATTCTGCTGAGTAGGGCCTCACCCCAGTCTACAGCCACTGCACTTCAGATGTCAGGAGTCACCTAGAGGAGGAGGACGTCCAAAGATTCCTGTTTATGGATGAAAGCAATCGTTTAGGTACTCTGCTCCTAAACTGTGTAAGGCTTTAAAGATAAGAACTAGCACTTAGAACTGTGCTTAGAAATTGACTGGGAGCAAGTACAGCTGTGTTAAGCATCAGTGAGATATGTTCCCACCTTATTTTGCGGAAATAGGCTCAAAGTGTGTTGTAATGAATGGAAAATGGAGATTTTGTCAAAACCGTGTGTGTGTGTGTATACATACATACATACATACGCACACTTCAGTTCTTGCTGAAGTATAATGACCCACTTCCAGTACTCTGAGCTGAAAAGATTCCAGTACTGTGACTACATCTAGGCTGCTTGGAAAAAATGTTGAAATCTCAAGGGGTTTTTTGTTTATGTATTTATTTATTTTGATTTCTATACCGCCCTTCCAAAAGTGGCGCAGGGCAGTTTGTGATGTTGACATGCATTAAATCTTTTTAAGAATAATGCTTATTCTCTAAACACCCCCTTAATTTCTCTAAGGGTAGTCACAAATAAATATATGTCCAACATATTCACATATAGTGAAGAATGTCTGTATAGCATCTTTGCAAGATACTGTGAAATGACTGAACCATGTCTAGCTATGGTATACAATACTGTGGTTCAAAATGTGATTTTCTTTCTGGCTGCTATATATAGAAAGGGAGCTTGTGTAATGCACTGTTAAAATAGAAGAGAGGAGAGGAGCCAGTTGCATTTTTTCCATTACAGTTCATTTTAACAGATGTTTTCTCTGGACCACCACCCCCACATGACAGTAGTACCAAGGGACAGTGCTTCAAGCTTAGTAGAGAACTTAAGCAACAGTTTTATACAGAACAATAGCTGCATCATCTATAACTCACTGCCATTTAGATCCAAGTTTTGTTGCAACTTGGGCTTGATTGATGTGAAAGAAACATATAGTTTTACTATTATTTATGTACATTTTTTGAGAATAACAGCAAATTCCTTTTCATACTCTTGAACATGCCTGGAAAGGAGGGCTGGTAGTGAATATTATAAACAAAATGTTTTGAAACTAGATAGTGGCAGGCGTTTGCTCTCAGGGTGTAGTTCTTGAATGAAAAATGGAGTAAGACAAATTGGCCTACTCCTATCTATTGCATTCATTACACCAAGGATAAAGCTGGGTTCATTGATATGGTGTCTTGGAAAACTGTGTCTCCAAGGTTCAGACTTGACAACAAGATGTTGGAGTGTTGTGGCTGGATCTACAGCCTCTTTCAATTACTTTTAAAAGCAGTTGCCAGAGCAGAGTGTGGGGATTGGTACTATGTGTTTAATTCTTGTCATTTTACTGATAACATTGTCCTTCCCCAAGTTGCTATTTACTCCATCAGGGGAAACACTTGTGTACTCTTTTGCCCAAACAGCTTCGAGCTATGTGATTTACTTTGGAGAAACAGCATAGGGCAAGAGGGTTAACCTCTATGACCACCATCACAGTGCCATGGTACCAATCCAATTCAAGGGGCGCCCATGACTACTTTTAAAAGCAGCTTGAAATGACAGGAGATCTGAATATAGATCTCCAACATCTTGTCTTGCTTGGCCACAAGATTAAATCCAGAGCTGTTGGATGTAATGACAATACTTGGGCAAAGCACTGCATAAATACTAAAACCTAGGGGGTGAACTGAACACTTCTAGTTTCTCTTGCCAGTCTTTTTACTGATACGAGTGTGTTTTTATCCTGAGACAACTATTTGGTTGTATGAATCATACGATGAAATCGTGTTTTCTTATTTTGACCAAGTAGAGCTTTTGCCTCTCGTTCCAGACAACAGCAGTTCCAAAGTGAGAGGTCTAATCATCCCTGCAAATCTAGGAGTGACATGAAGACTAAGGGTCATTCTCCAGGCCAAACCATCCCCCACCCTCCCCACTTTAAGTTATAACTCATCTTCTCCTAGGATAGCAGCCTTACTAATCCAGCCTCAGAGAGGGGCCTGATTTATGAAGAGGCTGACTGTACTCCTAAAATGAAATACCTGTCCCTAGTGCCCAAATGTTTTTTATTCGCTCAGACCAGTTGACAGTTATATACTGGTTTATAATAGGACTTGTATTCTGTGAAGTCTGCAAGTGGTCTCCAGTGAAATCCACAGTTGCTTATTTTGGATGATATAAAGAGCTAAGTTGCCTAGACTTGCTTGGCATTTTCAGTGTGGTGCTGTTTAGATAAAATGGTCAGTAATGCTAGAAAAATAGGAAGCGGACAACTGCATTTCTTTTCACGCTGGATTGAAACAGAATTTCTGTTTCTGAATATGGGTGACAAATGCGTTTCTCTTCACACTGGCTCAAAACAATTGCTGAGCATGGATAACAAATACTAAATGGATAGCAATGTGCAATTTTTTACATCTAAGGACCGAGAGAAATTCTTGCATAAAGCTGCTACTACACTTGATAATATATAGCAGATCATGTGCATCCGTAATCAACCTGATCCTAGGCATGTTTACTCAGAAATAGGCCCACTGAGTTCAATGGGTTTTGCTCTCTAGTATGTGTGTTTAGAACTTCAGCCTTAGTATAACTGAATTTAGTGTGACCTTGCAGAGTGAAATTATATTTAACAGAAGGGTGGGTTTTGAAACCTGACTCATGTTACTGTTGTAGATCACTTACATTGCCTCTGAACATGGAAGTGACATAGCATTCTTTAAGACATAGCATGTTTTAAATTAGAAACATGACAAAACACTTCTGTCATAGTTTTGTTGGACATCCATGCTGCATTCAGGCCAGCAGATCTCTTCTATGGTTATTTGGATTATTCAAAATAAGTGTGATGAAGGGATGTGGCTTATTCCCTTTACTGTTCTGCTACAAAAATATAACAAGCTTAAGCAGGTTTTCTGTTTCTTTAGTGTCACACCCAGATCTCTAGGACTTCTGAAAGTTCCAATAGCAAAATTACTGCCGAGTCAAATTCTGTTTCTGATTAAAGCATCAGCCTTATGAGAGGATCCTCTCCGAGAACTTAAATGGACACACTGAAGCAAATTGTTAAGTTGGAGAGAGGTTTCCTATTAAGGAAGAGTGATGTAATGCCAGTGGAATATAGCCAGCTTTTTCTCCACTCATTTTATTTATATTAGCAGCATACCAGAGAAAGATACCCCAACAACATGAGTGCTGCTTGCTATATTTAGCTGGGCTCGTTTAGTAATTCCAGGAGATTATGTTTACTGTATATGCAGTGGAAATAATTATAAAAACGTATTTTGAGCATCTTAGTTAAAATCAAATGAGCTTCAGCATTTCTTTCTTTAAAAAACTACATAAATCATAAAATTGAAGTGGGGTATCTGGTGTTTTATATCCTGTCGGGGAAATAATTCTCTTGACTAAAGTTTTAATCGGTTCCTATACAGCTTCTTTGTGCATGTGTGCTTGCTTCAGCCATTATCCTGTTCTGTTTATCATTTGTAGTTAAAACTGAAGCCTTGGCTGTTGAATAGGTCAGTGTAACTAACACCTGAAGTTAACAATCTGCACAGTATATCCTTTGCCCAGTCTGTCTTTCAGTGATGGTTACTGTGGGACTGCCTGGCTGGACTAGACCGTTCTGCCATGATGATCTGTGAGGGTAGCCGTGTCGGCTTCTGTGCACATGTTCATCCAGTTTTACAAGACAGATGTTTTCTGTTCCGCAGATTGAGGAGTTCTGCGGAAGATACTAACCCAATGAAAACTCACTTAGGAGCCCAGCCTAATGGATTTTGCTTTTCTATGTTCCAGAGAATTGAGAATATTCTCCTTCCTCTCTGTACAAGAGGAAGTGGGAATTCCTTACTCTGCATTTCTGTTCTTAGTAGAAGAAGGAGGGCATTCTACTCAACGTTGTTGTTCCCTTCCACTGTTATCTTTTCTAGATGATGGGTGCTTCTGTGGAAGATAGGTTTGCTTTGGATGGTTCTCCCCACATCCAGATTTTCTTGTCATACTTATTAGGCCTGTGCACATTCAGAAAGTTGGGATTTGGATTTGTCACAATTCAATGTCAGCAATTTCGGATTTGGATTTTATGGCCTCTGGTGATGTCAGCTATTGGATCAGATTCAAAATCCAAATCCAGACTTAAATTCAGATTTCCCCCAATAAAATCAGTGGGGAAATTGGAAAAAAAAAATCACCAGTTGGTCCTAGAGCCTTGAAATGTGCCAGACGTGGGGAAGGTGGTCAGGGCCCCCTGTAGAGAATTTGAAGAGAATTGGCTAATTGCCTGATTTCTAGTGAATTTTTGAATTTTTTGTGGAAATGGTTGAAAATGGTGAAATCTGACTTGAAACTTTACAAAAACCCTCTGAAACTGAAGACCCTCCTTAGATCATTATTTATTATTTTATTTATTTATTAGATTTAGATTAGATTAGATTAGATTAGATTAGATTAGATTATTCCACCAACTTGGTAACAGCATGTCCCTTTTGCGCACCACCACCCTCGTGTTCCCTCTAAGGCATGCACACGTGCGCACGCTCAAAAGTTTTTTGATCTCTGCTCAGTTAATTTTAGATCCTGCTCAGGTTGAATCAGGAAGGCCCCACTCTGAATATATGTGCGCGCACACTGCCTTGATACTTCTGCCCAGAACAAAACTCATTCCACACACAGATGAACAAAATTAGAGAGAACACTGCCCCCCCCTTTATATTTCTGCAACAGATGGGCATACAATTATGAAATCTGGCACACATGAAGTCCACATTGGCAGGACTCTCTCCCCCCCTCCCCTCTTTTCAAATCTATGGGTAACTCCTCTGATTTGGGGGGAATTTGGGGGGGAAATTTAAAAATGGTTAAATTGTGAAATCTGGTTTGTTTCAAGCTGGAACTTTACAAAAAGTTCTGGATCTGAAGCCCCTCCTTAGGCCATCATTCCTCCAGCTTGTGGAGAAAAAAGGACATCCCTTTGATTTTATATTAATTTTCTTCTTCCCCATTGTAGGAACAGGCAGATTTTTTTCAAAGGGACTAAAAGGACTTCACACCTTTTAATCCTTTAATGGCTAGAAGAGAAAGTGGACAATTATTTCCAACCAGAAAAACAGACACATTCAAAGTACTTTCACTTTTTTGGTGATTTCACCCCCACCCCGATTTCACCATTCACCTCTGTGGGGGGAAATAGCACCATTTTGAAAATTTCAAAATTTCAAAGTATTTTCAAAATTTTGACATTCAGAATTAGTTCTGACTTTTCCTATCCAATTTTTGTGGAAAAAATCAGATTCAGGTTTTACTGATTTGGGGTTATTTCAGATAAGATCAGAATTTTAGAATCCTAATGTGCATAGGCCTAATACTTACTCTTACTCCCCCCCCCACTTTGGGCTACTGCCCAGAGGGTTTAGCCACATTGGCATTTTGCTAGTTTATGTTTTGTATTATGTTGGAGGAACTTCCTGCTCCTTCTGGTCTATTATGGGAGTAAGGCAACCTCACCCCTGCAGAGGATTTGAAAGTTCAAACCGACCATGCCTCCTTTCATCAGGAGGGGCAGTCCTGATAGGTTGAACATGCCCTCCGTCTTCTTCCCCAAAACTGGGATTTACAATGACAAATTCCCATGTTTTAATCACACCAGTCTAACTAAGATGAATGAATTTAGGTAAACCCTTTTGGCGTTTTTCTTCCTTGCTTTGGCTTAATTGCCCTTTCTAGGTTCTCATCTGTCACTACTCTAATGGAATAAGAACCCAGATCAGGCTCTCTGATCCATGATCTCAACATTCAAGCAAGTTGATTTGGGAAGAGGTGATCCTTGAGGTACATGGGTCCTAAGCCATTTAGGGCTTTAAAGCCCCAATCCTTTCAGGTTTTAAATGCTAAGTTAAGCCCAGAAGTAGACTGGGAGCCAGTGAAGTTGTTTCAACGCTGGGGAGATATGCTCTGAATGCCCAGTCCCAGCTAGCAATTTGTTGCTGTATTTTGTAATAATTGCAGTTTTGAACAATTTGGGTGGGGGTAAGCCTGACATACAGCATGTTGCAATAATCCATTCAGGATGTTACAAAACTTGGGCAGGGTATATGTGTCCAGGAGAATCCACACAGTTGGTTTACCAGCGGAAGCTGACAAAATATGGCACTGAGACCACTTGGGCATCTATCAAGATGGCTGGATCAAACAGCTTCCCCAGACTGCAAAGCTGATCTTTCAGGATGAGTACAAGCCCATCTAAAATAGGCCAAGTACCCAGAACAGTAACAGATGCACCCACTGACCAACATCTCCATCTTGTCAGTTATATTTCTTTCTGACTATAGCCTTGGTGCTCTGAAATAATTTGAAGGTTAGGATTAACTTCACATCATCCTAAAAGTTTTACCAGGAAGCAGTCTTTTGTTGAACTGCAGGCTCTCCCCCAAGCCCAAAACTGGACACAAGGAATTCATTGGGGAAAATTACGTCTAACATATTCACTTAGTTAAATGACATACAGATGTGCGTTTCTTCATTACTGCCCCACCCTTCAAGGCCCCCAGGGTGGCTCACAATAGCATTGGAAGGCAGGGGAAACACAGTTTCAGATGCTTATAATAGTATATAGCACATATTGAATCAGTTACTTGATCCTTGTTGGCTATGCTACAAGGGAGTCACCCAAGTAATAACCTGAAACAAAGATGACAGAGAGATGCGAGGCAAAATCCTGATTCAGTACTTGGAATGTGCTCAGACCCAAACCAGTTGTAGCTCTTTATGCTTGTCAGCATGTGTAGGCCATTGGGCCAGGCCTCCTAGCGTGAGATGAGCCTCCCAGCAGAACCATGAACAACTGCTAGAAAAACTATGAGCTGCTCTGATCAACCTGCTCTGATTGACCTGCTCTTCTCCAAGCCCATTTTCCTGTATGTCCAGGAGGTCACACTCTACCCCTACCTTATCTGAAAACCTGTGTTCCTTCTCACCATTTGTGTGGGGAGGAGGGAATAATTTCCTATATTGTTATTACATGGGTAGTCCACCTTTCTTTCATTATGCAACTCTAAATGGCATATCCACCCCTATCCCTATGGGTCCTATCCACCCCCAGCACAGTACCTCCAGTGACTGTTGCTGGTGTCTATCTTATGTTTCTTTTTAGATTGTGAGCCTTTTGGGGACAGGGATCCATCTTATTTATTTATTATTTCTCTGTGTATCCTGGATAATATCAGAGCTCTCCATGATCTGTTGGCCTTTCGTAAGGCATGTAATACTGAAATGCTCCGCCGGGTGTTCGATCGCTGAGATAGCTGGTCTTAGAGTGATCTTGTAATCCATGGTTATTATGTCATGTGGAATGAGTATTGTATGGGGTTGTGGTTTATGAGGTTATGTAAGATATATATTTTATGAAATTGTGTTGTTGTGTACGTTTGCTTGTAAGCCGCCCTGAGTCCTATGGGAGTAGGGCGACATATAAATCTAACTAAATAAACAAATAAGCCTCCCTGAGCCATTTTTTGGAAGGGCGGTATAGAAATCAAATACATAAATAAATAAAAATAAATATCTAGGTGACCCGCCTTCTAGGCATAGACCAGATCCACCTGCTTAGCTTCATCAAAGTAGCTACATCATATTCCCCCCAGACCTTGCTCTAAGACCCTATTTGCTTCCCCAAGATCCTTCATTGCACCAAATGAAATTATATCCTTGAACGTAATTTAAAAGAACTCTCTCTCCCCCATTCCACACTTAGTCACCAAAGTGGTTGATACTTTACTGATAATTTAAACATCAAAGGGGACCATGGTTAAACAGAGTTAAGAGTGCTGCGTGTGTTCTGGAATATGCATCCTCTGAACCATTAACGCTTTGAATGCTTGATCCCTTGTCCATTGATAATTGACCCCTTGCCTCCATTCAATTTTCTTTACACTTTGGGATTGGAGGGAGGTTTTGGCCTGATTGCTATAACAGAATTTGAAAACACTTGCTGTAGAGAAAGAAAGGGGCACATAGCTTTCAATAAGTCCTTTCACTGGCCACTGTAGTGAGCACCTTCTGAAAAAGTAGTCGGCTACACGTGGCATTCCTCCTGGTGAAGTCTAGGGCAGTATGGCAAGTGGCCAGCAAACAAGAAAAAGAGACCTTTAGCTGCTGACGAGGGGCTATTAAAAATCAATCTGATTTCATCAGCTCTGGAAACTGCTGCAGAAATAGAGAACTGACTTCATATCGTACACTGGAATAGTCTGTGATAGTGAGATGCAGAAGTAATAGTATGCCAAAATGTTGATATGTTCTCATTGATTCACAGAGCAATTCATGAGGGAAATGGATTGTGTTGCTAAATTACTGATGAGGATATTTTAGGTCAGCCAGGAGTCAAAATAACCAATATTTTATTTTTATAAAGGGTGTCAGTCAAGCTAACTTTCCTTCTAGAAAAGCTCATGTTAATTTCAAATCCAAAATTAAAAATGTAACCAAAAGAGAAGACTAAAAAATATTGCAGCCTTAGTATTTCTGGTACCAAGTTCCAAAGGACTAAATATCTCCTGTAGGATTATTATAACAGCAGACATAGCTAATGTATGAAGTATTGCCTGGATGGTATACAAATACAGATGATGTGCAATCACTTCTTGTTTAACAAAAAATTCCCATTTGAACTGAAAGGAACTCTAGTTTAACCTACTTTTCTATTGAACCACTCTTAACATATTTGGGGCACTATCCAGCCACAGTTATGCACTTGAATGTCCCATTTAAATAAATGGAAGAATTAAGCATGTAACATCCATGGGACTTAACATAAGAACCCCCCTTGCTGGATCAGGCCCAAGGCTTATCTATCCAAGTGGCATCTGGTGGGCCTGTTTCACAGAGTGGCCCACCAGATGCCACTGGGAAGCCCACAGGCAAGACCCTCTCCTGCTGTTATTCCCTTGCAACTGGTATTTAGAGGCATCTTGCCTCTTAGGTTGGAGGTGGCCTATAGCCCTCAGACTAGCAGCCATTGATAGACATGTTCTCCATGAGTTTACTTAAGCCTTCTTAAAGTCATCCCGGTTCCATCTCTTCTTGTGGCAGAGTATTCCATAGGTAAATTATGTATTGTATGACTTCCTTTTTCTTGGTCCTGATTTTCTTGGCAATCAGGTTCATGGGATGACTCCTGGTGTTATGTGAGAGGAAGAAAAAATTTATCTCCACACCATGCATAATTTTATAACTTCCATGTCACCCCTCAGTTGTCTCATACCCTACCCCACCCCAATTAGCATATATGTGAAGGGGAGGGCAATATTCATAACTTTACACTTGCTAACATGGAACTGCATCTGCCATTTTGTTGTCCACTCCCCAGTTTGGAGATATCTTTTTTGGAGCTCCTTGCAATCTGTTTTGGATTTCACTACCCTAAATAGTTTGGTGTCATCTGCAAATTTGGCCACCTCACTGCTGATTCCAACTTCTAGATCATTTGAGTAAATTAAATAGCACTGGTTCCAGTATAGATTCCTGGAGGGCCCCACTTCTTACTTTCCTCCATCTAGAGAACTGCCCATTTATAGATAGACAGACTGATTGTGCCTTTTGTGTCTCATATTCTGCATCAGAAAGGAAGGTGACACATCGGCCTGGTTGGGACTAATTACCACTTGTTGGACTCCACATTAGCTAGGCCACCAGCCACTGGAGTTGTAACAATTGTATTACATACCAATTCTTAAACATAATTTGTAACTGAACTTGCTCATATTTGTCTTTTTCTTCATCCCCTTTTGTATCATGTTGATAAGATTGTATACCATTATTTTAAATTGTAAACCATCTTGACGACATAGGGAGAAAGGGCTTGTATACATGTAAAAAATAAATAAAATAAGGGCCAAACTAGATGCATTGTTAATCGGGTCATATAGTCAAAGTAATTGGCTTTTTTAAACAAAATGTTACTAGCTTCTGGGTGGATTGGGACCATGGTGTGCTGAAGTGGGGAAGGGGTCTTATCCCTTCAGCAGTCCTAATCAGATCAGGCTCCCTGCAGCCATTTATGTTTAGAAATGAATGAAATGATTAAGATTGCATATAGTGTGCCCCTATGATGGGTGCTATAACCTATCTGGGTATGGTTACAGCAGAGAGGAGTATGTAGATTGACTAATATTGTTGTTGTCTTGTCTTCAAATCTGTAAAGTGTGGTATCATCAAAGCTGTGTATCAAAGATAGCTCATAACGTACAGCAAAACCAAAGTATGTTGTATCTTTTAATTGGTAGTGTTTGTATGTCTCTACTTGCCAAAAATTGGATTTGTTCAAAATAATCTTGTAGTGATTAGTCACTAAACAGCCCCTCATTTCCCCTAAAGAGTGAACTGGAAGTGAACCTTGTCCTGACTGACAAGCAGTGACCTCTATGGATCAGCCACTCAGCACACGGTGGGTGGGACCTTGAGGGCCATGCAGCAGGAAGAGAACTTCCCTTTGTTCAGAACAACCTAGGATGGCCTGGGCAACAGGATGTTGACCGGGCAAATGGCTGCAACAAACAGGGACTGCAATCCTGGGAAGTTAGGACTGCAGGGGCTTGAATTCTCTTATCATGTTTTTGATGAATTCAAGAAGGAAGCCAGGGCTTTGGCTTCAGGGAAAGGTTTAGCCTAGGGAAAGGTTTGTTAGTCAGTTTGCATTCTTATTTTCTTATTCTTATTTTCCTTTTTGTGTGCCTTGCATGTCATTGCAACTGTTTTATTGTGTTTTACCTGTAATGTAACAAGCTAAGAAACAATAGCCTGCACCCATCTATCTGGTTAGGGCAATGCAAAAGTATCTGCAAGCTTTTATGGGTGCTTTTGTATTTTCCTACATCTATGTAGGAAATTTTAAATTTTTTAAGGTTTTAATCCATGGTTGATTTTTAAATTGTTAAATTATTTTAAGTTTTTTGTATGTTTTAAACTTGTTTTATGCTATTGTTAATCTCCCAGAGAAAAATTTGGGGCAATATACTAATTGGATAGATAGATAAATAAATAAATAAATGTGCTTTGCAACTGAGTAACCACAATTTTTAAAGTGTACCACCACATCATCATCTGGGGGTGCTTTTTGAAGTATTATTGCCGCTACTGAGTGTTCCTTTTACCTGCAACTAAAAGCTGAGAAAACCTCAGACGGAAACAGTCTGTAGTATTTAGAATAAAGTTTTTTTCTCTTTTTGTTATTTGCATTTTCCATGCCTCTGAGTGGATTTTTAACTCAAGAAAGGGGATTTTACTCTGGTGCAAAACACTCCTCAATTTGATTGTTCAGCAACTCTACCAAGTTTTCTCATCACATGTAGGCTTGCACGTGGAGGTTTTTGTGTACTTTTCCAATAGTAAAGAGAAGGAGAGTTTCCCTGGAAATTCACCCAAGCCAATGGGGAATAAACTCTTGATAAATGGGTGTGGTGGCAGCGTATTATCTACCAGGAAAGTTTTGGGGAGCAGTCTTTGTGGGTGGAAGCAAGAGAGGATGATTCATCATTTTTCTTCCTCTCATGTAAGCTTGCTGTAAGACAAAGGCTGAGTTAAATCTGCTACAAATCTGTTCAGTCACACAGCTGAAATTGAGTCAATGCCACACATGTCTCATGGGCAAAATGTGTTTCTTTCATCAGCTTCTAGTGTCCATTGGAGCTTGTTGTAATTCCCCTTGTGAGGAGCCTACCTGCTACAAGTTTGCTGCTGCTCACTCTGTTTCAATACAAGATAGTCAAGGAGAGTAGCTTTAGCATTTTAGCACAAAATCTGAAGGACCTTTCATAAAGCGTTCATACCATTTAAAAAAAAATCTTGTCCTATATTCTGAGTGAAGTAAACACTCTCCCCAGAGCTCTTAATTACAGGAGAGGTTTAGCTAGTTCCATCAGTGTTTTGTTTTGTTTTTTATGGCCCCCTCGACTATATTTAGAAGGCTGAAGGGGCTTTGGCTAAAATTGGGGGTATTTGGGAATGGGGCTGGAAGATTTCATTACCCCTCCCCCATTTTACTTTATAATTTGAGCACTGGACTCCCCCCCATCCCAGTATGTCACACACATTGTGATGCGGCCCTCAGCACCTGTCTAGTGTACAGTTCCATTTGTTACATGTGAGGAATGTCATCTTATTGACAAACCTAGAAGATTAAAAAGGAATTGAATCATTTCCTCTTTTGTTAAGATTATCTTATTTAGACAAACAAAATAGAGTGCTGGAATGGGCATGCAAGAGAGGGCTGAGGACAGAAGGAAGCAAAAGAAAAAGGAAGAGTCAAATGTATTAAATGACTGTGCAGAGAAGCTAAGGACATGTGTGAACTTGTATTTCAGACAATATCCTCTTCCCATGTCACAACTTTTTAACCTTCTTCCTTCCCCTTGCTATATCCCTGTACTGGTAGCTACAGCATGTGATCTCAGAGGTGCAATACCAGTGTGTCTGAGGTGTACTGATTGGATTGGATTGGATTCCTTAGTCACATATCCATGTAATTCATGGTGATCTTCTTCCGTCAGCTGCCTCCTACTCCGTGCTCCTTCCAGCCCCATTATAGTAATATTCTGAAGTGGGTTGACAAGTATATTATTCTGATCAACATATGATAACCAGAACCTATGGATTCTGAGTATAGTCCAATTTGGGTAGCTGCTTCTGCCTGTGATAAACACTCCTCAATGGGAGGTGAACTAAAGGTGATAATGGATGTTCTGTGATAATCAATGCTCTGAATACATCTATCAGCTATCAAGCAAGCTAAGGAAAGATTTTCAGCATAGTCGGAGGTGGCAGGAGATTCTTCCACTAGTATCAGGAGAGGAGAGCTGGTCTTGTGGTAGCAAGCATGGCTTATCCCCATAGCTAAGTAGTGTCTGCCCTGGTTGCATAGGAATGGGAGACTTGATGTGTGAGCACTGCAAGATCTTCCCCTCAGGGGATGAAGCCACTCTGGGAAGAGCAGAAGGTTTCATGTTCCCTCCCTGGTTTCTCCAAGATAGGGCTGAGAGAGATCCCTGCCTGCAACCTTAGAGAAGCCGCTGCCAGTCTGTGAAGACAATACTGAGCTAGATAGACCAATGGTCTGACTAAGTATATGGCAGTTTCCTATGTTCCTAGTCTGAAGGTAGATTCTCTTCCCTTAAGCTGAACCCTTGACTGTTGTTTCCCCATATCCTTTCAATTCCACAGATGCTCAAGCCTCATTTCCCTGTCAGTGGCCAAACCTCTGACAATACCATCCAAATGCTGCAAATTAAACTTTTTGCAGCCAGTGTTAAGAATTAAAAGTAAGGTTCCTAACTAGACTTTAAGCCCATTGTTTAAATGTTATGGACTTAATTTTTTAAAGTAATTACTTTGATTGGGGTCCGGTATGACCATGGTGTGCGAATGGAGGATTTAACACTTCCTTTGCCATGGTCCTCCTCCATATTGGGGTTGCCCCACAGCTGTTTGTCCCCAGGAGAGAAGCTCCTGTTTATGCCAATTGAAACTTTCCTCCCAGGGTGATAGCAGCCATGGGGATCCTAATCTACAGCAGGGCCATACTGGGCTAAGATCTCTCCCCCTCCCTCACTCCAAAGCCATAGTCTGGACTTGTGGGGGCTCCAATCTGACTGGTGTGGTTAGAAAAAATCAAGTTCATTGGTCCTAACAACAGGTAAATACATCATCTACTTTGGCCCTAAGTAAAAGCATACAGATTTGATACATTTTGCTTAGGATCTTTCAACAGAATGGTCTTGATCTCCTTAAGCAGCATTCTGAGCCCATTGAATATCCCAGTGTAGTAGTTAAGTGATTTCGTCACATACGGCTGACATGGTCAATAATAAAACAGTCTCTCTTGCTCTCGTTTTTTTACATGTTTTTAATTGATGATCTTGCCCAGCTACAATTTTATCTACCAGTTGAATTCACTGTGGTGGTGGTGTTGCTATTTTTTACAGTGAAGCTGTGGTGATGGCAGCTGTCACGTCAGAGAAGCCTAGGCTGGGTTGAAGCAATTAGAGAGGGAAGAGTTGGCTCCTCCAGGTAGCAAACATCCAGTCAATTTGTCAGCACTGCAGCATGTTTTTCCCCACATTGGCATCCATCTTTACCAAAGCTCCTGAAGAATATCTCTCTTGCTGTCGCTCTTACTGGGCAATGGCCCATCATTCCTATTTATATCAGGTTGAGCAGTACGTTTGGAAGCAATGATTAACTAGGGTGGTTGTCATGACCCAGAGCTGTTGTTTTTCATACTAGTTATTTAACCATTGCTTCCAGAATAGATTGAATCTAGTTACCTTCCCAGAGAAGATCTTGCTTGCCCTCCTGAGTGTTTTGATGAGCTATTGTGACAGTTGTATTTCCCTGATATGTCACCAATGACTAAATTTGGAAGCCCACATTGCCTTAGCCATGAGTTGGCTCAGTGTCATCACAGATTACTCCAACTGGTCAATAAATTGTTTGCTTATCGGATCCATATTGCCATACATATCCCGTGTTCCATTAGTCTGTTTTTAATAAGGCCTTTTCCCTCCTGAGCCTGACTTATTAATTGGGGGCCTGCTTATAAGCCCTGTTTCCATCACAGACACTGTCCTCCATACTTGAAGCAGCATCACGCAAAACTTTTTGGACGAGTGACAAAAGGATACCTGATATACTTGTCTTTGGTTGTTCCTGGTGAGGATGATCTTGTGATGTTGCTGGAGGTAACATGGGACTTTGGCTTCCTCCAGCACGTTCATAATTAGGATCTCTGTGAGCGTAGCTGGGTGGGCAGGCATTTATCTCACGAGATGTTTCCCTGGATTTTTCCAATAGATGTTGCTGTATCATCTTTAGTGCCATTCCAAAAATGTCTTTTGCATGCAAATCCAATGACCAGGGCTTTTCTGAGCAACTGTCCTGAGGCCCTGGGGTTGCAACCTTGTGATCAGAATTATTAATGGACTGGCGTATGATCTTGCTATTTGTTTCCAGTTTATCTTTTATCTCCTGACGTGCCTTTTGAACAACCATAGAGCAAAGTTTATTGACATAAGAAGGTTCGTCTGAGGATCTTCTTTGACCACTGGAAGGAGTGGACAACTTGTCAGAAGATATAGTATAGGGAGAACCACCTTTGCGGGAACCACTTGCGGGTGACAGTGCATGTTGAAATCCAATTGCATATTTCTGAAGATCATTGCTTAGCCAGCTCACAACATTGAGCTCTTCAGAAGAGCCTTGCTTGAAAAGGCAAACTGCACCTTCAGTGTTGTTGGGAATGTTTCGCTCATTGTCTTTTATTACAATAACTTCTTTCTCCTCCAGACTCCCCAGATCAAGTTGGTTGTATCCCCTCTGATTTTTTTCCTTGCCGGTTATGCTGGAGACATCAACAAAACAGATCATTTTACGGTCCTGGTCTTTCTGTACATCAGGGCTGTAGTGGTTTACTTTACATACACATGCCTGACTGCGTAACCAGTCGATTTCTTGAGCCATCTTTGTTGTTTTGAGGTGGAGTTGCACCCAGGGCCATAGAGTGGTGTTCTTTTAGATGAGCAGTTTTGATCCTGCCAGACTCAAGGTATTGCCTCCTCTCTTAGCTTGCCATGCTCTTCTACTGGCTGATGAAATTTTCATTTGTGTGTACAAGCGGTTTCTATGACAGCAATGACATCATAAAGCATCAGTGTCACCAACCAACTAGTGATGCACTTGGGCAAGGCTTTAAGAGCTTGCTTAAGAGAAAGTAGGATCTCCACACATTTTAAATTTTTAAGGATTATTTATAAAATACACACTTGTGACCATCTTCTAAATCCCTTAGAGTTACTTAAAAAAAATGATCTCATATTGTTCTTTGCTTGCTTCAGCTTAAAGCTCTTACTGGCAAATATATGCAAGACAGAATGGGAGGGTTTTCAAAGGCTAGAAAAACATGTCAGTGTTCGTCCGCGTGTTCAGTAGGTGCATCAAAATAATTGTGCGGTTACATCCTCTTGAACTCTGCACAGTAATGCTTTAATCTTTGCTACACGGTCACATGAGCAGATTCTGTTCATTTAGGAGCTGAATAAGGGTGTCGTTGAGATATGTGGTACAATCATGACATGTGTCTGGGTATTTCAAGAGGGAGGGACAATCTTGGGTTTTTGCACATTTTTAAAAGATAGGTTTACTGAAGGTGTTGATCTTTTATCTATAATAGAGATAGGAATGCACACATTTTGGCTAGCTTTGAGACCTGTCCCGAGTGTGAAGGGGAGGTTGTCATGTCATATACTGAATTTCATTGTTGCTTGGAATGCCCAAGGATGGCTGCTGCAGAAGGGGAGGCAGAAAATGAACCACAGGTGTGTTGCTTGTTCACCAGTCCAGGCTGCCTATTGCTCTCTCTGTGGCTACCCCCCCCCCAAGAGCTGCTCAGCTGAGGATAGGAATCGCGAACTGTGCATTTGAAACACTTAATGTCATGGTCCTCCCAAAGTGGCGGGGGTGGGCATTGAGGTTTTGAAGGCAGTGAAATGCTGTAGTTAACCTCAGAGCAAATTGTTTCACCTTGAATGTTGATTTCCATGGTGGATGTTGCTGGCCAGATAAACAACATACATGCCATTCCATATTTTTCTACCATGAGTAGCCTTCAAATCCACGGAAAAGGTAGAACAAAAAACCCCTGGCTATTGCTTTGTGGGGTGCGCAAGTTGCTCCTGTGTACATTAGATTTCAATATCTGGACACTTAAGATTGGGTTTGCACTGGAGGTATAGGTGGGGCTATGACCTTCTGGGCAGGGTTTGCTCGCTCTCCTCTTTGTCCTCCCCCACTTCTAGACTCTTAGCCACAACTGCTGGCTCTGTGTGTGTGTGTGTGTACGCGTGTACTCTCTCCCTTTCCACCTTCTCCTGTCATTGTGACGCTCCCTAGGCTCCCCGCAATTCCCTCCTACTCTTCCCCCTCCTCCTCCCCCTTCTCCTGCTAAGGCCATGCTCCCCAGTCTCTTTATCTCTTTTCCATTCTCCTGCTGCCACTGCTGCCAATGACTCATGCTGGTGCACATGTTTTCTCTCCCTCTCTCTTTGTGGTGGCAATAGGAGAGAGAGAAAGAAAGGCAAGTTGGGGGCTGGGGCTGGCAGTGAGGGGGCTAGTTCAAATTGCAGAGGTGAACATGGAGACAAGAAATGAGCACAAAGGCAATAGAACAAACTGAAGTGTTTATACAGCTGCACTTGCTCTGGATTAAATAACCGATCCTGTTGCAAAAACAGCTCCACTCTATAGGAGCTCTCGGGTGATTCAGCTTTTATTTATTTATTTTATATTTTTATTGTTGCATTTATATACCGTCTTTCGTTAAGACAACACCAAGGCGGTTTACAAAAGTTAAAACATACAATAAAAGACAACATTAAGCTAAAAAATATATAAAAACAGACCAAATTTAAAATCTATAAAATACTAGCATAAAAACAATACAACAGGTAAAAACACACAGAAGCAGCAGTAAAAATGATTATGTAAAAGCCTGGACAAAAAGCCAAGTTTTAACAATCTTTCTAAAAGCCGTGATGGAGTCCGAGGAGCGAATGGCCACTGGGAGAGCATTCCAAAGTCTAGAAGGCTTCCATGGCTTCAGGTACTAGGATTAAGCCAAGACAAACCCATACAGAGAGTGATCCAAGGACACTTAGCTCCAAGAATGTCCAGGGCAGTCTTGTACAAGTCACATTGAATTCAATGGGACTGGCTCAATCCACAGTGGGAGCTGTCTCCCACACACAACCCACACACACACACTCCAGATGCCCTTGAAACATATCTTATTTTCAGGGTCTGCTTTGCAATAAACAGTTAAAAATGCAGACATCTGTATTTAATTCAGTTGTGGTTAATCCAAATACAATTAGGTCTGTTCACTTGAAACAATTTGCATGTTGTTTAAATAGTTAATAGCATGATATTACAAGTTGCTAAATTCTTGCAGGCAGAATCTCTGCTGGCACAGCATGTATAGTATGATACGCATTCGTGTGCACACAAATGATACACTTGCACTATGGACAGAAAAACATTGAACATAACATGCATTTAGATGTATGTTGTACCATATACTCAGTGTCATGTTGCATCTTCTGCATGATGATTGGCTATCTCAGAGGCTCAAACCTCTTCTTCAGGGGACTATATCAATGAAGTATTGTTAATGAAACTGCCCCGGGGTGATTGCAAATACCCCTAAATATATATGTGTTCTTTCTTGCATGGGAGAAATTAGCTCGGAAAGGAACAGTTTCACATTTGATGTTAATTTGTGCAAAGTTGTGGACTCAGGAAATGACTGGAATGAGACAAGATTTAAGTTTCAAAACTAAAAGAAGATATTTATAGTGGAGGGGTACAATGGAAAGAAATGTGTGGTTGAAGCAACAACACTTATCAGAAACACATTTAACTGCAATTAGGCGTTTTAGCTTAAAGTCCTAATTGTGTAAGTTCCCAGATGGGCAAGAGAAAGAGGCTTTTTAGAGAGGACAGCAGTTGGATCTAGACTAGGAGAAAGGGGAATAGAGATAGAATTTGGGCCCAGTGAGGGGCAAACACTCATATCGCCTAATCTAGACTAAGAGACCTCTGGACTCCTGGAGCAACCGAAGGACCTCGTTCCTCAGGAACAGCTTGGGCCAAGGCGGGTGCAAGAATGTTGGAGGGATTAGTTGGTGAAGGTGAATCAAAGGGGTTGCTTCCTCTGTGGAACCAGCTTTCTATGGTAGTGTGGAAGACTCAAGAAAGCTGATCTGGAGAGTGGCATGAAGTACTGAACACAGCTTGCCATGGCCTGCGGGCAGTAAATTGCCCAAAAAAGCAGCTGGTGACTCTAAGGTAGTTTGTATACAAAAAGCATGAAGATTGCATAGAGCACACTGGATCATGTAATTGGGACTTCTTATACCCAAAAATATATCCTGGGGGCACATTCCCATTCATTCATTCGACCCCTTCCGTTGAATAGGTATGTTGGGTGGAACTGGCAAGGATTCCATTGTTGCTCATCTTTCTACCTGCGTGTAACAATGTGGGAATTGCCGAGGTACAAGGCTTTTGTCATGGAAACAGAGTGCATAGGTGAAAAGTCCAATAATCCAATCATTACTTTTAATGGGTGCATCTCTAGGTCCGTATCACTGCCTCAACCTCTTTTGTGAAGGGAGATTTACCTCAGCAAGCCTTACGGTATCTGCATTCTTTCCTGCTGAACTAATTGGCACATTAGCAGGGACAGATTAAGCTTTTTGCCACCCATAGGCAAAAACGCTTTTGCCGCCCTTTTACCATGTTTAAAAAAAATGCTGCAAGCAGCAGCAGCAGTAGCTTTGGGGATGGGGGGCGAGGGGAAGGTTTTCCCTTTTGCACTCTACAGAATGCTACTGTCAGCGATGGGATGGGGTGCAGCGGCTGCAGGGAGGGGGGAGCGAGAAGGAGAGAGTTCCCCCTTTTACCTTTGTAAATGTCACAGCTGCATGGTGGGATGGGAGCGGCAGCAAGTTCCTTCCAGCTTCCCTCCTTACAAGTAACTGTATAGCCTCTCTGCTGTGTAGCGCATTTCAACCTTTCTCTGCATATGGAGGAAGGCTGAAAACAGGACCCATCCTGCTGCTGACAGTGGCATTCTGTAGGGGAAGGCTGAAAATGCCTTCTCCAACAGTTCCCCCCCCACTTGCCCCCTCCTCCCTGCAGCCTCCACCGTTGCACCCATCCTGCCACTGGCAGTGGTGTTCTTTAGAGGGTAAAGGGGAAACCCACCCCCCGATCCTCACAGTTACTGCCACCGCTGGGAGCAACAGGTGTTGTTGTTTTTTAAAGGTCAAAGGGGGGACTTTATCCTTGCCCCCCCCCACTGCAGCCCTCAGAGGAGTAGCAAAATTTGCTGCCCCTCAAATTTTGCCGCCGTAGGCAAAGGTCTACTCTGACTCCCCTTTCTGCCATCATAAATTAGCTGGCTGCTATCCTTTGCTAAAGGAGAGGATGGGAAGGTGGTTCACTCTGAGGGCAGAGTAGCCTTGACAGAGAGTTAACCTGCTTTTAGTTAACTTCTGGGGTCTGCTTAGGGTATCCCAGCATAGGGAGGCTGTGCATCTGCTCTCCTTCCAATTTGCTTGTTAGGAGCCAAATCTAGGGGTGACTGGCCCACTGTAGGTAAATGACCTGACCCTGTTTGCCAAAAACAGAGAGCTCATGATACTGTGAGGCTCCTGAGCATATCCAGAGTGAGATCTCCAAGCCTGGAGACTCAAACATGAACGAGGGAGTTTTGGGGAGCCGGAAGAAAAGCATTGCTTGCAACAACATATACACACTAATATTAACAAATGGGGGAATAGGATAAAAAGCTGGTGTTAACATTCAAGTCATAAACTGTCATTATAGCCGTAATACAAAATTACAGAAATTACAAACTAGCCAATAAATCTGAAACACAAGATGAATAAGAGATGAAAAAAATCAGAAAGCTAAATAAGATAAACAAAAAAATATGCTAAAGAGAAACAAGTACACAGAGAGAAGAATAAAAACTTCTCTCCATCAGGTAACTGTTCTGCACAGTAACATGCCTCTTTCTATAGAGTAAACCAGCCTCAGGTGAGCTTGGCAATGATAAAATAAGGCTGAAGTAGGTATATGGGGAGGGGGGGAGGTTTAGCCAAATTGAATCCTTAAATAACGGGTCTATTAATAGCCAAGAGTTAGTGGGGACAAAGAAACTGATAAGTTATCCTCCGTATACAAAACCTAAATTATATAGTTCTCACTTGCCTATGGAAATAGCACAGATATTGCTCAACTGACATTAAAATTATAATGGAATTAGTACAAGATCTGCATTAAGACTTCTTGTGTGGGAAATACAGTTTATTCTCAAAATCCAATGGGCTTCTTTCTCCAGAAGGACCCTATTAATACAGGAAGATATGTGCTGTAAAGCCTCCCCAAAGAAGCATCTGCCAAAGTATGTTGATAATCAAGCCATGTTTGACAAGAGGGGCTTTAACATTTTTGTCTTTGATGTTGCATAAATGCGCACCAATTCTTTTTTTTTTAAAGGATCTAGTGATCTAAGAACCTTGTCTTAGATTCAGGTAAATATGGAATAGATTGTGGTACAGGTTGCTGTTTTCCTTTTCCAAGAAAGAGGCTTGTGGAGAGCCTTTCTGCTGCTGTCTGATTTACAGTTTCCTTTTTCCAAACAGAAGCCTCCAGCCTAAGTTGCACATTGCTTCTTCCTTTCTGGTTTCTGGTAACTGTAACTGTACTGTAGTTTTTAGATCCTGTATTCAGTGACTTTCAGACCACATCGTCAAAGCAGATGACTCAAATGGAACAATCTCAAAGCAGTATCTATAATGCACTGTTTATGGCTCTTTGCCTTGAATCCTTTGCTTCTTTCCTGTGGTGCTGTCATTTCCCACCCCCACCTGCCATTTGACTGTTGTTCAGCTGGGGCAACTGAGCTGTTCTTCATTATGCACATGTAGATTTGCTTGACTTCCATTTCTTGGCTCTTTCCCAGATTCCATATGTGAAGAATGGTGTCAGTGCCGTCTGTGTAGGCCAGGTGCAGACCTAACTCTTGGAAAGACATGCTTCCTCTGCCCCTGGCTTCTTCAACTTGATTTCAGTCCCCTTCTCTGCCAGCTTTAAACTGTGTTTGAGCATTATGTTTGCATCAGTTCTGACTATGGTTAATGTTGCCAACCATCTTAAACCAGGTTTCCGTCTTAAAACAGGATTTCAAGTCAGGGTTTGAATTAGATTGCCAAACCCTCATTAGTGCTGCTACAGATGTAATGTTAAGCCCTGGTTAAAGCTAACAAGGGGAAGGAGAGGAGAATTGGTGCTGGAGCCAAAAGGAGGGAAATAAAGCACACATTCCTGAGGCTGGCTCTTGATTTGCTAACTGTGCTGCTCAGGGAACCAGAATTATGTTAGCAGCCACAGAAGAGAGATTGTTTATGTACAAAATCCTGTGCTGCCTTATACCATCTTACCTTGCTTCTTACTCTGTGGTCTTTGTAGTAAAGTAACAACCTGGGAGGACTGAAAGCACCAATCTTAAGATGTCCTGCTCATTTAGGCAGGACCTACATGTGGTACAGGCTAGGGCTGTATAATGGACTGTGCCATTTCAGACTACAGGTGAGGGATACGGCTTCTGAATATTCCCCCATGTTAAAATAAAAGCAAGCAAACCTTTCCCTCAGAGGTTCTAGCCTAGCCCTTTGTCTACTACAGGATGGTCGTCTATTTGCATGACATTTTTAACAGGGGAGCCATCAAAAATGCCTGGGGTCCAAAGTGGTGCAGTCCATTCTAGCACCTCAGCATCCTACCAACTCATTCTGTTGCATGTATCGACCAGGCCTTCCTCATATAACAAGGGAGAGGGGTGCACGTGTACACATGCGCACACACACACATCCTAAGGGCACTATTAGCTCTGCCCACAGACCACAGTTTGTGTCCAGTTTTGCATATTTCCACCCACATACATTTTTGCTGCACTGTAAATCAAAGACAGGGAAACGTTCTGGTTTTGCAGTAACATTATGCCAAGCCAGATCTGACCTTTTCAGTGCAGATGGTACAATGAAATGTGTTTTAGATTATTTGGTCTGCACTGATTAATGGTAAGCAAACTTTGCCAACCGAGATTAAGAATTACTCATTATTACTTTACTGATTTAAAATTATTAGCAAAAAGAATAAGAAGATAGTTCCGTGTCACAAAAGGGCTCATAATCTAAGAAAAACAAGGGAGACATCAGGAACAACAACAGGAAGGGATGGTATGCTGGGATCAAAAGAGGTAGGGTTAGGGTGCTATATAGGGTGCTTCCCCTGCTATATATGACAGGACAGGCTTGAATATTAGATCAAATTCAACAAGATGAAGTTCAGCAGAGATAAATGTAAAGTCCTACATTTGGGTAAGAAAAAATTATTTGCTGCTCATGAGGGCAGGACTAGAAATAATGGATTGAAATTACAAGGAAGCAGATTCAGATTAGACATTAGAAAGAATTTCCTAACTGCAAGTGTTGTTCAATGGTCTGCCTCATGAAGTGATAGGTTCTTCTTTGCTGGAGGTTTTCAAACAGAGTCTGCATAGACAGCTGTCAGGGATGTTGTAGAAGTTTTCTGCACTGAGCTGGGGCTTCAGCTAGGACCTTGAAGGCCCCTTCTAGCTCCAAAACTCTGTCATGATTGAATTGACGTGAAAGTGAAACTGAGCAGAAGAAAGGCAAGCTAAGTGTGAAGGATGAGAGAGGGATCACTGGTTAAGATGGGAACCTTACTTTCTGCGTAGAAGAGTTGGCAGGTCTGACTTAATCAGAATGAATTAGTCCCTTTTTGCCTTATGGATTAAGGCCATAATGCCTTATGGCATTATATTTTATTGTTTTGCTATAAACCACCCATTTTGGGAGAACCTATAGAGTTTCTTATAAATTTGTTTTGCCTTTTGTATGCATGGATTGTTTGGTCTAGGACCATAAATAAAACTTGACTTGACTTGACTTGACTAAATGAATGAATGAATGAATGAATGCCTTAACAGACTTCTGTTGCTGCCCTGAGACTCTAGAACAGGGTTTCTCAACATGTGGGTCCCCAGATGTTATTGGACTTCAATTCCCATAATCCCCAGCCCCAGTGGCCTTTGGTTAGGAATTATGGGAGTTGAAGTCCAGTTACATCTGGGGACCCACACGTTGAGAATCCCTGCTCTAGAATGTGTTCCCTGCTGAAATGAAAGCCTCCCCATCTACTTCACAGGGTTGTTGTGAGAAGAAACCTAAGTATGTAGTACACCGCTCTGGGCTCCTTGGAGGAAGAGCAGGATATAAAATGTTAATAATCATCATCATAATAATAATCCAAAAGACCCATCAAGCTCTCAAATTTCAAAGCCCAGATTTGTTGGATGAGGTAAACCAGTCCCCCAGGAAGGATGATGTACCCACCTGATTATGGCGGCGGGGGTGGGTGGGTGGATGGGTTGCGGGGTGCGGAACTGCATCAGAAGTCCACATTCTGAGGGATACCAAGCCAGGTTTGAGAAAAATGGCTAATAGCCAGGAGAGCTTTGTGGTGCTTCTTAGATCATGAGTAAGTAATTTGGTACAGATGAGTGGGAAATGATTCTATATAAGACAGATAAGAGCTATTGGGGATTGTAATGTGTGTGTGGGGGGGTGGTATTGTAATGGGGTGTTTTGTTCATTTGGCATTCGGAAAGTATTCACAAAGTTAGACTTCTTCCCAGATGAGAGAACTATTTCATCATAAGAAAGATGTGAACAAGATTTCCTGGAATATTTTTTACTGTAAATGCAGAGCTTATTACCTTTTTAATATATGGTCTATAGGTGTACAGCAGCAGGCTGCACTTTAATTAGTTTGCATTTACTTTATATTTTAATATTCCCTAATGTTTTGTTCTATAATGTGTATAATCAGCTTCAGTTGTTTATCTAAAAGATCTGTTGATTTGAAGCTTAGTTTGGTGCAGGCATAACACTCATTATGTTTATGCACAGCTTCCCCAAACCCCTTCCCCTTTCCTATGATATCCTCTCTGCCTTTTTCTCTCAAGGCCTTGACTGTGGTTAAGGGTTAGGTCTGCACCATTTTTTAAAATCATGGTTAATGCTGACAAAGATCCATTTCAAGCAGACTTTTCAAACCATGTTTTAAATCAGATAGCCAGCGTGGTGTAGTGGTTAGAGTGCTGGACTAGGACCAGGGAGACCCGAGTTCAAATCCCCATTCAGCCATGATACTAGCTGGGTGACTCTGGGCCAGTCACTTCTCTCTCAGCCTAACCTACTTCACAGGGTTGTTGTGAGAAGAAACTCAAGTATGTAGTACACCGCTCTGGGCTCCTTGGAGGAAGAGCAGAATATAAATGTAATAAATAAGTAAGTAAGTAAATAAATCCAACAACGAGAACCTTAGGTTCATGCAGATCTAACCATTCAGAGAGTTAATGCCATTAGATGGAGTATAAGCTAAATGAAGTGGGGAGAAAGTGCATGAATCTCATGACCCATTCCCAATTGGTTAACCATAAACTGAGTTCAGGATTATTATGTCTGCACAGGATAAGCTGATATTTTTTTGTGTTTCCCCCCTTCAGAATAAAATTAACCTTCCTCTAACAATATTCTCCTTTTTTATTAATACAGAGACCCTATAAGAATTCAGCAGCTGCAGAACCAAATCCGTCTGGAAAAGGAAGCTGGCCAGTGGTATCAGCAGCAAACTGGTTTCCACCAGAGTCTACCTTCATCTCCACCTTTCCCTCCTCCACCATCATTCCAAGAACTTGAGTTCAGCCACCCTGTTGTTCCCCCTGTGCAGATGAGTGTTCTCAACTCCCATTCTGCTCCCACCATGCAGTCATCCAGCTCCTTCAACTATGCCCGTCCCAAGCAGTTCATTGCTGCGCAGAACATCAGCCCTGCTTCAAGCTACATGACTCCTTCATCTGGATCTTCCACCTCTAGTCTCCCATCCCCTATGTCTCCCACCTCTTCTCAGAAACAGTTTGGCAGAACATCTGTCCCTCCTTTCTCTCAGCCGTTTGCTACTGAAGGGGAATACCCATGGTCTCCTTCTTCACCTTCCCCTCCGCCACCACCTCCACCTGTTTTCAGTCCAACTTCTACATTTTCAGTATCTGATTCCTTTCCACTGCCGCCACCTCCGCCACCTCCTCTCCCAACATCTGTCTCTTCGCCCTCCCGTAGTCTTTCTCCAACTTGTAGGTTTTCAAACTCCAGCCATTCTCCAGCTGCCTTCCTCAGCTCTATGCTACCATCCCAGCCGCCTCCTGTGTCCGTCAATGAACTAGGACTTCCAAAAGGTGTCATGCCTCCGTAAGTATAAACATTTGATAGCCTTGTCAAAAATGGCTTACTTTCTCACGTTGTGCCATTTTTTAGGCATTCCATGCTTTTCTTTATGGTTAGTTTGACATCTGAGTGCATATTTGCATGGCAGTTACTTGAAGAGTAAGGTACGTGCATCATGGGTTTCTTTCTGCCTGCATTCATCCACCTGTCATTGCAGGGCAAGCACTAGCTTTTTGTCTATTGTCCTTACTTTCGTACTCACTGCTGCCCTTATTTTGCACTTTGCGTGGTTAGTTTCCTGCTGTGGGCAAAGGAAGAACAGTAATCAGAACATTGATTACAATATATACCAGTAAATCCCAAACTGAGTTGTGGTAAATCACTGAAAGTTCCAGCCTTAAAAATCACATGGAGACATGCCTGCTCAGCAGTCTGTGACACACACACAGACATATTCCTCTGTTCTGGAGGACACTTGTGTTCCTGTAGACGTTAGAGCCATTGCTGTTAAACTAGTCTGTGTCTCTCCTTCACTGTACTGCAGCTTCTAATCTCTACCATGGTAAAAGCCCAGCTCAGTAGCAGTAATTTCACTTAGAGGGAGACTAGCTGGAGAAACAGATGAGACGTCATAATCAAGTCAACCAATAGGGTGCATTTTTAGTCTCTCCAGATTCCATCCAAAGTTTAAAGTACATGGAAACTATATAAGCTGCAGCAGTGATTCTTGTTCCTCTAGCTATTGACTAAGTAATTGATGCAATCATAAAACTAATAATGAAATCCTAATGACAACACAGGAGTGTCTGTTTATGTCTAAGTTCTCTGTCATAGATTGATAATTGCCTTAATGTTAGATAATCTTAGATAAGGATAGATAACCTTAATGTTTCTGATCTGTAAAACAGGAAAAGATTATCTAGAAGTTCTTCTACAAAATCCCTTGTTTCTAAATTGACTCTATCTTAGCTTGCTTTCACGAGCTATCTATTCTTGCCAAGTCACATTAATTGGCAGGCATGTTTGAGAAAGACATATTTGACAGTATCATATGTTCTGTCCTGAGATATCTTTGATACTGTTAATTATGTTTGTTAGAATGTCATATGTTAAACATTACTATATTGGTAAAGATCTCTGGTCCCACCATTCTGTCTCAGAATGGTAGGACTACAGAGATCTGTAGTAGTCTGACTATAGACTCCTGTTAGTAGTCAGTGCTGGATACTTGACAGGAAGCATAGGAAGGATTATGTTAGCTCTATAAAGTTAATTCACTAGCTTCTCTTTGTACGACATTTAATAATTCTGGCCCTGAACGTTCCATAGTTCTTTCCTTTCTGTCTTGCTCATTTTCCTCAGCTCTTTGCACTCTTGATATTGTTCAGTTAAGGCCACCTTTAATGATCAAGAGGTTATGTTCTACCTACTTCCTAGTGGCTGCTTTCAACTGGCATAAAATCTGGGGAATTAATTGCAAACATGTCTTCAACAGTGTACTGAATGTAACCCAGCCTTTGTCTCAAAGCAAGCCCATTTGAGGGGAAGAAAAATGCTGAATCATTCTCGCTTGCTTTCACCCACAAACCCTGTTCCTTTAAACTTAAACTGCTTCTTCAGTAGCGCTGCCACCATGCCCACTTTTTAACAGAGTTTATTGCCCCACCGGTGTGGGTGAAATTCCAGGGAAACTCTCCTTCTCTTTACCAATGGAAAAATAAATAAAAAACCCTCCATGTGCAGCTTCCACGTGGTGATAAAACTTGGTAGTGAGTAGGGATGTGCATGAACCTGTTCAGAGGCCCTTTTATGGGCCTCCGAATGGTTCAAACACTGGCCAGTTCGAATGTTTGGCGATGCAGGGGGCAGACTTTAAGGGTGAGGGAGGGTGCACTTCCCACCCCCACATCCCCTCCTTGCCAATGCTTGATTCCTAGAAAATCTTTTGGGGCAGCAGCATACCTTCCTGCCACCCCTTCCCCTCTTCAGCCAGAAGTTGCCAGAAGCACCTGGCATGCCTGGAAGTACGTGTGCTCGGTACTTCCAGCTACTTACATCCAAAGAGGGGAAGGGGGCAGCAATGAGGTACACTCCCACCCTGAGAGATTTTACAGGAACCAAGCGCCGGTGGGGGGAAAGCAGGAGGAGGGGTAAGTGCACCCTCCCCTGCCCTTAAAGTCCGACCCACCGCCTGGTTCCGTGCACATCCCTAGTAGTGAGTTGCTGAGCAGTTGAGACATATTTGCACCAGATTAAAACCCCTTTTCCTTGAGTTAACAATCCACTCAGAGTAAAATACAAAGAACAAAAAGAGAAAAACTTTATTCAAAATACTACAAACTACTTCTGTCAGAGGCTTTCTCAACTTTTACTTACAGGTAAAAGAAATGTTTAGTAGTTGCAAGAATACTTCAAAAAGCACCCCAGTTGCAAGGAACAAGTTTAGAGGAACCTTTAAAAGCCCCTTTAGGTTACAAAGACTTTTGTGGGGTCCTGGATGGACTTGGGCACAGGTTTAGCATTTCTTACGTTACATATAAACAAGCTTAGAACAATCGTAAGGATTTGCAAAGCACACCAAAAGAAAGTAATCTAATGCAAGCTAACAAACTGTTCCCTGGCTAAACCCCTCAGAAGCCAAAAGCCCTGGCTTCCTTCCCCCTTGAACTCACCCCAAACTCCAGGAGAGAATTCAGTCTTCCTGCAATCCTGACTGTCAAGGATCTGCAGATGTCCTTCCATGAGAGAATTCTCCAGGCTAGCTGTTGACCATGAGGCAGCAAAACTCCCTTGCTGTTCACTAAGCCTTCCACCCATTCTCTCTCATCTCCCGCCTTGCTGCTTCTGAACAAAGACCTAAAGGTCCTGCCCACCGTGTGCTGAGTGACTGGTCCCTAGCCTGTCAGTCAGGACAGGGTACACTTCCAGTTCACTCTTTACAGGAAAGGATAGGATAGGCTGTTACTGCCTAATTGTTACAAACAGTTGCTGCTAAACTTAAGGGAATAATGGATGAAAAACTCCTGAATATAATAGAATGGAATTCGTACTCAGCAGAGGCCAAAGGGGACATCTTGATTTCCCACGAAATCAAGCTTTTATAGAGCTCTCAATCGAGAATCACTAACATTTGTTCCCCAACACGTGGCATGGGAACATGTGCAATAAATATCACACAGACTTTTCAACCCCAAGGAGATTCATCTTTGTGAATTAGAGGCCTCTGCAGGCTGTGGATTTGGCAGCATTGTCTGAACCATCATTGTTCAAATGAACATCCTCCAGTTGGATAGCTTAAAGAAACTTTTTTGCCAGCATGTAGCTTTAGTTATTCCAGAATTGTGTGTGTAAAGAAAAGCCACCAAAATCTCTCTCTCTCACTGTAATTTGTTCTTCCATACAGAAAACATCCAGAAAAAATGGATACATAATAAGCACCAGTTTAGCATTAAGCATAGGGCTGGAAAAATTCAAGAGCATGTTAAAGGGCTTGGATATAGAAGGCAGCACTAATCAGTGGCATACAGTAATTGCTAGTAAAATTGCTGTAACCTGTTAAGCCCCTTACACGGAGAACTGTACCTACAGTACATAGTTCTGGGCTGCTTTTGGAGGGAAACCTCTTCCATTCCTCTCTAAAGCAATCTGTGGCATGTGGGCAGGCTTATTAGGAGGCCGGTGGATCCTATTAACTGATTTGGGCATGGTTTTGATGAAGCGAGGACTTTAATTTTCTCCTCTTCCTCAGGTACAGCCAGGGGGTCCCCTGGTTACTCCTATTTTTGGTGATTGCTTCCTGCATGCACCTCTGCTTCCTGTTCCTTCCAGGTCTGTAAATCAGGATGCTCAGAATTAGAAGATAAACCATGGTTTCAGATCCTGCTTTGGCAGCAGCTTGCAAACTGGTTTGCTTGGATGGTGTCCATTCGGATGTCTTAATCCACCATAAGGCTTTGCAAATCATGGTTTAGTGTTCTCTGAAACACTCGGGTATGTGTGCCCCTTGACAATTGCATTGAAGCGGAAAATACAGATTATTCCCAAACTAGAATTTGGCCAGAACTTAAGCATTAAGTTGATTAAATAACTCTTTCAAGTTTGATTGCAACAATTTCTGATATCAGTCTCATAGATCTAATTATCTTCAGATCCATGAGGAGCAAGAACCATGTGGCAGAAACCAGAGCTGATTCTGTTCATTTTCTCTGTTTATGAAAATCCAGCTTTCACTTGTTTCTAAACGGAAATCCAAATTTTCTTATTTACATTCATGAAATTGCATGAGTGCGCCTGATAGCACAGCTGGTTCAGAGGAAGGCTCTGCAAAAACAGTATAAAACCACTAGAAAGAGAGCATGGAATTAGTCATCTGTCTATGGCTAGACTGGAATCCCTTTCAAAGCCAGCAAAAAAACCCCATGCATTTTCAGCTTATGAGATGTCAGCTTGAAAGTGAGAGACTTAGATAGGATTTACTCAGGATCGGTTGTGCACATTCTTTGGTACTGGTTTTCAGGACACTCGAAGCTGCACTGTATACAGAATTGTTAGCAGTAATGGCCTTGAATAGGAATAGCAAGCACAGGCTTAATAAAAATATTTGAAACTTAAAATAAAACATTGCTTTGGAATGAACATTATTTACACTTTCCAAAATTACCATACGATTGCTTTCTTTATTGCTGATGTTAAATTTAATTGCTGGCTCCATGTTATTCAAAGCAGTGAATCAAAAATGAAAGATCTATGGGAATTGAGAGGATTGAAGAATGTTGCAGGGAAAACATTGTTTGCCTTTATCTGAGTGAAAGCAGCTGGTCATCTCTTCTGAAAGTGCTTTAAAAAAATGATTGTGCTTCAATAACTACGGAGTCTCCAAATATTTGCTGGATTTTTGATTCCTTTTTATCGGTCATGAATGCTTGAGAACCATTTGAAAGAAAGCTATATATCTTTGTGGTGCTGTTCTAGGACTCTTCATTATAAAGATTATCCATTTAATAAATGGTCACTATTAAACAATAAGCCATTATGCTATGGGAAATCCTTCCACCACAAATGCACATGCACGTACACAATTACAAAGAATGGCTGCATTATTGGCTGTGATGAGAAAACTGCCCCACAAGCTCACTCACTCTATTAGGGATGTGCACAAAACCGCCTGGCCCAGTTCGGTTCAAGATAGAATTGAACTCGAACCACACCAGGTCAGTTTAGTTTTCGCCCCCTTTGAACCCTCCCCCCAACACCAGTTCAGTCCCAGGGGTGGGGTTCGACAAGCCTTTGAAAATTTTTTAATTTACTCCCTCTGGGGGGCTTCTTCAAGGTGGCAGAGGGTCCGCAGAGGTACCCCCTCCTCCCCACACACACACCAGCTGGCCTTGATTTAATTTTGTGTGTCTTCGGCCCAATTTGTGTGTCTTCGGCCCTTTCCGGGCCTATTCCCTGTCCATTTTAGAGGACCCGGCATGACCGGGCCATATGTTTTTTTGTGTTTTTTAAGGCTCATTGAACCACTGAATGGGGGGTCAGTTTGGGGTCTAGTCAAACGGGGGGGGGGGGGTTCGGCTCAACCCTGAACCTTCAAACCGAACTGGTTCTGTTTAGAACCTGTTTGGACACCCCTGTACTCCATACCCAGTAAGGTGGTAGTCTAACTCCAAGGTTCTATAGGTAGACTTCTTCGTATATTGGATTATAACCAGTGTGTTCATAGAGGAGATGAGCCCTTGGCCCCTTTATTTTTTGCTTGTCATGATTGACACAGATAGAAACAAAACAAAAAAAATCACTGGAAAAATATCAGTTTTTCTGTATTCACACCTCACTTCCAGCCTTCTACTGTGTGGGGCCAGTGCTAGTTTGGATAAAATAAGCTGTCTATCGTGACTGCAGTTTGGGTGCCCTTGGCCAGCCTTCATATTGTAGACTGAAATCATCCTATTTCTACAAACCTTTTTGTTTAGCTGCAGCTGCCATACATGAGAGAAATGCTAACATGTAAAGGAAGGAAGGCATTGTCCCACTTATTCTCTACTAAGTCTAATTCTGAAAGGCAATCCAAAGATGGGTCAAAAGACTGAACATAGGCTTTATACAGGATTCAGCAAAGTTGATGTTTCTTAATTGTCCCATGTTCCATTAAGGGGCAGATGATTTCACTTATTTCCCTTGTAGCTCAAATAAACTCCATAACAGCTCATTTTCCTGCCATTTTGTAGCTATTTGCAGAACAAGATCACTTGTCTGGACTTGCAATATATGTATGTAATCTAACTTAATTTTCTGTTCATGGAATTCCCTTTTGTAACCTTCCTAAATCATGTATTCTTGTTTCAATCGGATTCAAATGTAGTTGAATCTGCTGTTCAACTACATTTATCCAAAATTATGAAGGACAGCCAGAGAACTTTGTTCTGACATACCGAGTGTTATAACCCGGAGGTGGTATGAGCTACTCCTGAATATATACTGACCAGGAATTTGACGAAGGGAAGAAAGGCTCTCTCAAGGCTAGTGCAGTAGCCAAAAGGACTGACCCATTCTATCTTGATCAGTGTTGACATCTGGAAGCCTTTATTTTCTGTGTGCTTTTTATCTGTGTCAAATTTCAAGTTGTAGCTGCATGAAAAACATTTTTAAAATGACAAGTGACATACAGTCAATCTCAGCAAAACAAAGGTGCAATTAATATGCACTTTATTGAAGAGAAGGAAAGGCACACTACTTTATTTACTCATGGTCCCTTGGTAGGGTACAAACCAGCCTATTGCTGCTTTTGGCTTACCATCCTGGCTAAGCACACAGCGTCTGTAGGCTGTACTACAGAATTCTCTCCTTCATGTTTGAAAGGAAGCTTCATTGCTAAAGATTAATGCAAGTTTATTTTTAATGGGTTATCACTTTTGATATTTTTGGGATTGTACCACGAGCACAGTCCTCCAAGCATTGCTGCTCTGCAGTCTTCAGTTGCCCTGTCATTTGTTTGGATGAGTTGAGGCTGTGCAGCAGCAGTGCTTCGTATATTGCACCCAGTGGCTGAAATCCTAGTTTGCTTGTTTTCACTCTCAATGATATTTTATTTTACTTTGCTTAAAAAAACACAAAATGGCCTGAGTGCATTTTTGAGCGTCATGTTAAATACTAAACATAAAAGAATCTGCTGAATCAAACCAAGATTGATTGCATCCATCTAGCTGTGGATGCATCAACAGTAGCCAGCAAAACGTCTCTGGAAGATCCCTGTTTGCCATTACTCCTCAATACATAGACGTATTGCATGTGAACACTGAGAATAACAATATAATATGAACAATAATGAGTGTATTAAGTATTTAAAAAATACTTCTAAAATGCCATACTTATGTTTCTGAAAGCCAGTAAATAGGTGCCAACTCCTAGGGCAGTTTAGTTTTCTGTGCTTTTTCTATCACCGCTTAATCTTTTCTATCACAATTTCACTGTTTTAAACAATTGTGTTGTTACCATACCCTAGTAATCCACATTTTAATTGTATATATGTTTGCATTTTGTCCTTTTTAAATAACATCTTTTGCAGCCGTGAACTCATTTTATTGAGGGATGCTTTTTAGTAGAAAAGCATTTAAAAGTCCCAGAGGCAAAACTTGAGAGTTATTAACTTTCAAGGCTTGCATCTTAGATCTTTAAATAATTCTTTTTTGGTACAAAATCATCTCTTAATGAGTTATTGACAAGTGCAAGAGCTGTTTTTAAGAGGCAACAAAATAATAATTATATTCTATTAATTTTGTCCATGGTTTCTTTATCTAAAACAGTTGTACAGAGGGATATAATTAATCACCCTTTGTGCAATAAATTAGTCAAAGGAAAGCTGCCAAGTCTCCAGCTATTGTAATTAGTATCTTTTTATCAATCTTATTTGGAGTCACACCAGCAATATTAATATATTGTACTAATTCTCTGTTTAAAATTTGGGTTTGACAATGCAAAATATCTGTGTATAGACTTAAGTTTGAATTCATTTTGTTCAGTTTATATCCTCCATGTTCCTTTACAGATCTAATAAACTTGGCTACAAATCCTATACTTGATTCAAATAAGCAGGTTAAAGTCATCCTTTTCCCCCCTTCCCAGACAAGTTCCTTTAGGAAAAACATTGATACTAAATCTACTCAGAGTTTGAAATATATATTGCTGTTCTAACCAATTTGAATGTGTTCCCTGTGTTGGCACACATTAAAACTAGTTCCTTGTTAGTAAGACTGTTTAATCATGAAGAAAACTCTCCTTGTGTTATCAACTAGTTATCTTCGATGAAATATGCTTCTTTATTGTCATTAATCTGTTTGTAATAATTCAATAAATATTCTATTATCCTGGTTACATAAGAACAATGGCTTTTAGGAATTGCCTTTTTTGAATCCAACTGAGCTTGTGGCCATTGCTCTATGTCTTCTGGTAGTGAGTTCCATAACTTACTATGCATTTGTGTAATCATTATGAACAGTATTCCTGAGTACTATTAAAAATAAGTGCTTTCATTATAATGATGACTTCTGCAATTGTTGCATTTATATATAGCACCAACATTGTATGTCTGTAAACTGTATATTTCTTTGCAGGGGATTTCCAAAGAAAACAGGCAGAACTGCTAGAATTGCATCTGATGAAGAAATTCAGGGCACAAAAGATGCTGTTATCCAGGACCTGGAAAGAAAGCTTCGCTTCAAGGAAGACTTACTGAACAATGGCCAACCAGTATGTAACTGCAAGATTTGATTGAGGGTGGGGCAGGAGTTAGAAATGGAGCTTAGAGCAGTGCTCTGGGCCATGATTTTGCAGTGCAGTCCTATGCATTGTGTTCAGTGGCACTTACTCCCAGGTACGTGTGTGGAATTCAGGTTAACACTGCCAGCCAGACTAGAAACTAACATTCATATGCTGAGATACATTTTCTTAGCCTGCATGTCCGTCCTCTATCACTTTCACTTGGACCTGTGGTAAGTGAAAAATGACTTCACATGCTTTCAATAAAACTGTCTAAAACCCAATAAAGATGTATAATTTGCATCTATTCAGCACCTCTAACATAGAGGTCACAGAAGGAGGCATGTCTGTGAGTGAGATAAAGTGAATGAATGATGTGGCAAAGAAAAGACTACAATCCAGTGTGCTGTTATACATGTGTAAGTACAATTGAATGAGGGTTTACTATCTTTGCCAATAATGAGAAATCCACATAGTTGCTAACTTCTAAATCAAAATCATAACTTTAAAGTATAGTTCTTCACCGGAATAACTTATCTGGAATGTTCATATTACTTTTAGCTCCATAGCCCTATATTTTCAATGGATAACTTTATAATAGGGAGATAAAACATAACAGGGAGATAAAACATACTGTTTTATAGTGTATATTAGATAGGCTACAGTTTCTAATGGTTTTTCTTATATTTCCTTTGGGATTATAGCTCTAGTCCAGTAATTTATATGTATTTACCACTTTGGTTCTTTAAAAAAAACCACAGACCCTGTCAGTACAATCACTAAACCAGATTTAGGAGTGAGGGGCAGAAGGAAACATTCCTTTCCTTGTGTACATTGCTGTCATTCCCTCTAACAGGGATTCCCAAATGTTGTTGACTACAACTCCCATAATGCCCAAGCAAAAGCCATTACAGCTAGGGATTCTGGGAGTTGTGGTCAACATCATCTGGGAATCCCTGTTAGAGGGAACACTGGTTGTTGTGTATCAAGAAGGAACAGGAAAAGTGCAGACTCTAACAAAATGGACTTGAAGTGCCTGAAGCAAACTGGGCACTGCACAATGAGATAATTAATAAAGATTTATTATGGGAATTATTCATAAACTCAGGTTCTGAAAATAGTCTTTCAGTTCTCGACCTCATGGAGCTTGGATTCATTTCTGCAATTCTGTGATTCTAGAACTGTAATTCCCAAACTTTATATAAGGACTATGTTCATCATGGAAATCCATAAATAATGGAAGGCTCCTATAAGTCCACAATATCTACCCTCAGTAGAGGGATCCTCCTTTATCTCTGCACTTAATCAGCCTCTGCTGGTAACCCTGCTGTGCTTATGTATCAGATGACATTAGATCATTCAGTTGTTCCTGATGCAGAGACTCCGCAGAATTAGCCAGATTCCAAAGAAGTTGCCTTTTGCATCTCTGCCTGAGTGAATGATCTGGCATTGCTCCTCGCTGGAGGGAGGTGTGCCAGGGCAGTGTCTTATGCAAAAAGTTCCTCCCTTCTTCAGTGGGAGGAATTTTTTATTCTTACGCACTAACAATAAAATGGTTTTGGCTGTCAGTGAAGTGTGCTTTCAGTGGGGGTGGGGGAAGAAAGTGTGCTTTTGGTGAGGAGACCAACAAAAGCCTGTGGAACACTGTGACTCTGTGGCTAACTTGTTATTTGCCTGTGTGTTGAAATTTGCTGCTGAAATGATCATCTTTAGTGTATTGTCCAGCACTTCTCAGTAAGAGGCACTAACTTCTCTTCCTCACTTTGGTTTAGAAATTAACGTATGAAGAGAAGATGGCCCGTCGACTGCTAGGTGCTGACAGTGCTGCAACTGTCTTTAATATTCAGGAGCCCGAAGAAGAACTGGCAGGACAGGTGCTGTTATCTATCTTTCTACTTTCACAATGAAGAAAACATTTCCTTTCTCTTGACTTTCTACCCCTTTGCTTTTGAGGGCTTAAAAAGACACTGCCTTGTTGCAGGAAAGGTAGTCAGATTTCATTCATTCATTCATTCATTCATTCAATTTCTATACCACCCTTCCAAAAATGGCTCAGGGCAGTTTACATTAACAATTAAAAACAGAGACTATAAAATACCATAAAACAATTAACAGTTAAAACATTCAAAACAGTTTAAAAACCCTGGAAATGAGACATGACTGGTTTCTTGGCTTGCATAGTGAACCACAACTAAGGATGGAATGTTTCACATTTCACTCCTTCAGGATCTTGCCCAAGCCCTGGCTGCCACCTGAATGGAGTTGATTATACAAAGCTTTGGACCACAGCCTTTGTTTGAAGGAAAAATAGATGGGTCAGGTGATCAAAGTTAATGTATGCCTCTTTGACACAAGAGGTTCACACAATGGCAAGGCATTGTTGTTGTAGTTGTGTGCCTTGATGATGATTGTGCCACAGATGTGATCTCTTTTCTCCTACACAAGCCTCTCTGTGAGCTGCTCAACTCTACTCAGAGAGTAGGTAGCCTCTGGGGAGAAGTAGAGATGCTAAAATGGGAGGAGCAGACTGTCATTCCACTGTAAATTATGACTGGGTACATGGAGGTACTCAACACTTGCACTGGACTAAAGGCTGGGAAAGAGAGGAAAGGGTTGCATTATTCCCTGTGAGGATGCCGTCCCATGCACATAAACTTGCATGTCCTTGTCCAGGAAAGGATAGATCATGCCATTTTGTTTTTAAAGGCTAGAGAACTGCTCCCATGTTTGAGCACTTCTGTAGCTTTTAAACGTATTAAAACCATGCATACAGTAGGGAGTGGAGGCAAACAACTAAGACGTAAATGACATATCTATGGAAATCTGAAACCTTGAATAGGAAATACATAGCCTTAATAGAGGAAATGTAGATGTAGGTTCAAGTTAAATCAATAAACAGCTGGTCAATTTAAAGTGAAAATGGAGAGTTTTATGGGGTTCTTAGACTGTTTCTGCTGGCAGATAGTGGTTGTGAATTGTTGTGATCATGTTTAATCATATAGACAGATGCATGATTACTCTTACATCTGCAGAAATGTCTGAATTTGGCATGAGAAAAGCCTTGTACTGCACAGCAGTCACATGAAATAAGTGTGATTTAGCTAAATTTGTGTAATATTGTAGAAGCAATTATAATGTAGAATGTAATGCTTTTAGTTCTTCTTCTCTCACAAGATAAGGTAGAAGTAGAATGTTAACTAACGTCTGCTTTCATTCTTCTTAATTCTATCCTTCTGATCCTTTACTATCTCAAGAAAAAACACAGTCCCTCCACCTTGAGATCACTGTTGCTTCTTCTATAGGTGATCTGCAATCCAGAAATGAAACAAAATATAGATTTTTAAAAGCCAACAAGAGCAAAGCCATTTGTTCCCCTTAAAGTGGCAATTATCTAGTATTTAGTAAGGATAAAGCAACTGCCCTGTCCAAACATAGCACAGCATCCCTCCAATGGTTGTTCCTGGTGTCTACCTTTATGTTTCCTTTTAGATTGTGAGCCCTTTTTGCATGGGGAACCATCTTATATATTTTCTATTTTTCTGTTTAAGCCACTTTGAGAACTTTTGTTGAAAAGTACTATATACAGTAGGGCCTCAATATCCTTGGTCAGGTAAAAGACACCCAACCTGGCATATGTGGGCGGAGGACACAAATTGACCTCACATATCCACGGGTTGGGGGTGACTGGAAATGACCACGGAGGTCATTTCCAGTCACCACTTTGTGTTTCAGAGCCTCAAAATGGCCCCCTTTAAAAAAAATTTTTTTAACCAGCGATTTTCGGCCAATTTGGGGGCATTCGAGGACACAGTGCGACTCGGCGGAGCAGCTAATTATGGTAGGCAGCTTCCCCCTGAGTTTCCCCCACAGAAATCAATGCTTTCAGATGTTGCTCCTGACTGGGAACCTAACCCGCAATTCCCCATTGCCGCAATGCCTCAGTATTCGCAGTTTCCATATCCGTGGTACATCTGTGGAACAGAACCTCCACAAATATCAAGGTCCTCCTATAAATATGCATTGGAGTATTTGTTGAGATGCCAGTGACAGTAGTACAGGGTATATTAGCCAATTATTTACATGTTTTAGCCTATGTCACAAATTCTGATATGAGTGCTCAGACTCATATTTTTTCAACCATAACCCATGTACAGGTGTAACCTGCACATGAGTATACTCTGCGGAAGAATAGCACCACTGGGGAAGAAATTAATACCCCGCAACCCTGTATTGCCTGAACTGTCATCTGCCTATCGCTGCTGCTGCCAGCATTTCACAGCCTCACCACACACACACACACACACACACACACACACACACACACACAGACACCCGCTGTCGTCCAATTACCTCTTCGCCAACTTCCTTGCTGCCACTTCCATTGCCTCACCACCCCTGTCTCCCAGCCAGCTCATGCAATGCAAGCTGACTGAATGGGTTCTTTCCTTGGAAAACCCATTCAGCTGACTTATGCTGTGGTAGCCAGCTGGGGAATTGTGCTGCGCACGCATGTGCAATGCGAGCAGTGTTAGGAGAGGCGATAATGAGGCAATTGGGTCAGTTGTAGGGGGCAGCAAGGATGTGAAATGGCAGTAGTGGTGGCAACAGGTAAGCAGCAAGGCCAGACCACTAGGTCTGTAAAATATAGAAATCCCTCATCCACCAAATGCCCCGCATTTTCCCTCCTGGGATGCAAAAACTTGTATACCCCATGGGCAAGGTTCCCTCTAAGGCGTGCACGCACGTTTTTAAATGTCTACTCAGTTATTTTTAGATTCCAGTCAGATTGAATCAGGAATATCTCACTCTGAATATATGTGTGCACGCACTGTCTTGATACTACCACCAGAACAAAACTCATTCCACTCTCATATAAAAAAAATTAGGGAGAACAATGCTCATGGGGTATATTTGCGAAAATATGGCATAGTAGCTTCCTCTCACCTGCCTTATTTTGTGTCGATCTTGTTTTGTGCCTTTACAGGGAACTCGCTCTCTTGATGCTTCTGTAATGACTCCTGAAGATATGCAAAAGGTTTCACCTTTCTTCTTCTTTTTGGCTTCCTGTCTGCTGACTTGCTTGTTTTCTTATGTCTTTTCCTTTCCTTTTCTGACTTTTGCCAATTGTTCCCAGAGATTAACAATTAATCATCTTAGTTAATTAAATTTTAAATTTTGTTGTGCACTAATTTCCCATAATTAGTAGAGATTTTTTCCCCTGTCACTCACATGAAACTGGTAACTATACAAGCCGCTTAAAAACTTAACATGTGACAGTCCTACCTATCTATAGCCTCTAGCAACTTTAGTCTTGCTCTGTGATTGCTCTGCTTTCCACTGCAGGAAGATGATAACACTGTGCTTATAACATGGCCAGTGTTTGACCACTTTGCCACACAGAAGAAACATCAAACTGTACATTGTTAAGTGTCTACCACATATAATCTGTTTCCAGATTGAGCAATGGGACCATGGATTGACATTGGTAGTGTCTGGGATAAATTTTAGGAATGTTTGAAATACACCCCAAGCATTTTACTACATGGGCCATTGTTTCATTCTACCAAGAAAACCACATGGCTCTGTGAGCACCAGGAGTCAACACTGACTCGACGGCATAATCTTTCCTTTCCTTTTCATAACGAACTCATTTAGGACAGTGGTGGTCAATTTTTCCTTTATATAATGCAGTTTCCTTCTTTCCTTGCAATCCTAATGGATTGCAGTATGGGTGTGGGTGTGGGTGTGGGTGTGTGTGTGTGTGTTGATATAGATATATACACACACACGTACACAAAATAAATGTGGAGTTAACTGTAATTCCATCAAACGTTTTATCAAATGTGTGGACTAATTTGAACCTTTATTTGGCAGGAATACAAAGTCTCCAGCTTTGAACAGAGATTGATCAGTGAGATTGAATTTCGGCTGGAGAGATCTCCTGTAGAAGAGTCTGATGATGAGATAGAACATGGAGAGGAGAACCTTGATAATGGTGTGGCACCATATTTTGAGATGAAGTTGAAACATTACAAAATATTTGAAGGAATGCCAGTTACCTTTACATGCAAAGTGTCTGGAAATCCAAAGCCAAAGGTGAGAGAATCTCTTGGGAGAGTAACACACATAATGGTTCCTATGTTCATTGTATCTCTTGCTTCTTCAGGTAAAAGTATATTTTGTGCTTTCCCAGTTTGTGAGACCAGTTTGCACAAACTCTGGATGTACGGTGGCCAGATGTAGGCAATTTTCATATCACAGCAAAGTGATCATGCAACATGACTGCACAGAGAACTGGACCATATGAATGCCACTGTAAATCGTCCTATATGCATCTGCAAGGATTTTGTCGGAGCTTATCAGATCTATCAGGAGTGGCATTTGCTTACATGGAGTTCGTGCCACTGACAATTGTAGTTTCTGAGATTCTCTACTCTGGAACTAAGCCCCGTTATCCTCCCTAAATTGCTGCAAAGGAATGTTGTATGCCTGGCCCATTGTTTCTGTCTTTAGCATACCTAAGAACTCGTTCACCATTGGAGGCTTCCATTCCTCTCGCCTGTAGTTTCCATGTCTCCCTGTCCAGTTATTGGCTTCTCTAAAAGTACATGGAGGTATGGATGTGCACGGAACCAGCGACAGCTGGTTTGGTAGCGGGGGGAGTTAACTTTAAGGATAGGTGAGGGTGCTCTTACCCCTCACACTTCATTTTCCCTGCCAGCACTGTGCTTAAAAACAGTCCCACGGGGTGGCAGCGTACCTCCTTGCTGCATCGGACTAGAAATGCCTAGTGCGTGTCCGTGCATGTGCGACATGTGCACATGCCCCAGGCACGTCCAGTCTGATGTGCAGTGGAGCAGCAAGCTGGTATGCTGCCACCCTGCGGGACCATTTTTAAATACAGTGCTGGGAGGTGGGGTAAGAGCACCCTCCTTGATTCTTAAAGGTACCCCGCCACCAAACCTTCTGAACCACCAGCCCTTTGAACTGGTTCGGCAGTCCGTAAATGGACTGCCAAACGGGTTCGTGCACATCCCTACATGGAAGGGAAGCTCCTGACTCCTCCTCCCAGTTTTATCAGCAGTTGGAAAACCCTGAGGAGAGACGATCAGGTTGGAGGCTTGATACATGATATATACAGTGTGGGGGCAGCAGGAGGGAGAGAGATGCAAGATGTATATATCAGAATTGCACAATTGGCAGAAATTAATCATCTTTATTATGGTCATAGACCAGCATAAAATGAAGGGGGTGATTACAAAGTACAAGGTATAATGGATAATGATATGTTAAAAGGCCTAAGGAAACATTAAAAAGCATTTAAACACCTCAAAGGGCATGAAAAAACATTAAAAAGCATACAAGACATGAAAGGTATAAAAAGGGATAAAAGGCACAAAAGGTGTAATTGCATAAAAGCCTAAGTGATAAATACAGTGAGACTATATAACTATATATAAAAAGCGCAAAGCTGTAGTGTAAAAAGTGGGAGGAGCATAAGTCTTTCAAGATGATGCACTGTATTGGATGAATGCATTATAGCACGCAAGAGCCAACAGGAGGTCCGACTAGGGCTGTTTGGACCCACCGCTTATAGTGTCCCAGTTTTGGATGCTGCCGCACAGAACTTGGCAACCCTGTAGGTAATAGCAGGCTTAGAGTCAGAAAACAGCATAGAGACATAGATATGGCTCAGACGTCCTGGGTACTTGCATAGCAATAAGTGGATAAAGGAAGAGCGAATATCTCTGTAATACAAACAGTGAAGTTGTTTCAATCTGCCCGGAGCCGCAGGGGCATTGTCACTCTGCAAGTGGGGTCTTTCTGAAATGGCCTTCTAGCACAGCTGAAGGGAGTGCGTGGCAATGTGCCACATGGTAATGCCTTCCTATTTTTTGGACTTCCAATTGAGTAAGAGATGATGCTGGAGAGGGTAAATATGTAAGACTTTCACAGATGAGAAGATTGAGGATCCTGCTTAAATTGGTTTGGCACTCTATGTCCATTATACGCTGTTTAATAGAAACTTTGGCCTGATCATAGCCTATATTAAATAGAATCAAGGGGGAAAGGCTCAAGGACACTATTTTTGTCTCAATTGACTGTTTCCATTTAGATTGGTAGTTGTCACATAAAGTACAACTGGCAGCATCCAGACAGTGGTCATGACTAAGCACTGTTTAAATAAATGAGACAAATTAGTCATGGCTCACTTAAATCCCAATAATTTAAATGGGACTTGGTTATGACTAACTTAGTATGGGTGCTGTCCAGTATCTTCAAAATGCCGACTAAATGACATCACTGTACATACTTTGTCTTGCTAGATCCCTGCAATTTCATGGTTTAGTTGATAGCCCGAGGGCCTCTTGCAACATAATGTTTTGGCACAGCATTGCTATAAATGGATCAATGAACAGCACCCCCTCTCCCAGGTCTTGCTAGGTCTTGCTCCAAGATTCCACTCTAGATAACGAACATGGATTACCAATGCCGATGCAAGCTTTCCATTAGCATGTGCTCATGAAATCACTCCAGGAAGTGAACTTATGATTACTGAGGCACCTATAATGATCTATGTCCAACTCCCTTTTTGAAAACTTCCACTTAGCTGTTCCCTATGATTGCTGCATTGCTTTCATTGTGTTAATCTGTTTATAGCAGAGTATTTTCTTTCAAAGATTCTGGGATAGTCTACTTAACTCTCTGTGGTATGAACAATGTGTTAATTCCTTAGTACAGGGCTGTAGAACATTAGCCCTTTAACTAGGAGGGTGTGCCCCAACCAGTTCGGCGCCTTCTTAGGGAAGCACTAAACCAACTCAGATCCCCTTCATTCGAACCTTTAAAAAGCAGGTTAAAAGTCCTTACATGCTCTGCCGCCACACCACCGCTTTTCCAGGTGTGGTGCCTGCTTTCCAAAAGGCTGCGTGCAGCTGCAGCGCTACTTCCAGCAGCCTGTGCACAGTGTCTGCACACACATGGCCGCTGCTTGTGCATATGCCAACGCCATGCATAGGTTTCTGGGAGCAGCGCTGTAACCACACGCGGCCTTTTGGAAAGCGGGCGCCATGCCCAGAAAGCAGTGGGGTGAAACAGAGGAGCCAGTAAGAATCTGCTTACCTGTTTTTTAAAGGAACCAATCCCCGCCCAAGCCAGTTTGAGCCATCCCTATTTCTAACTACTGTTGGACTACAACTCCAATCATTCCCAGTCATAGTAGCCAGTAGTCAGGAATGACTGGAGTTGAAGTCCAATAACTGGAGGGCCAAAATTGTGCAGCCCTGCCTTAGTGTGTTCGCGTGGTGTTAAGAAACGTCTGTGCATTTTGTCATCTGGACTACCCATAAATTATCGAAATTCAGAACATGATTATTATTCCAGCCGTGTACATGGTGCTTTACAAGGAATGAGAGGAAAAATTAAGAACATAAAAACATAAGAAAAGCCCTGCTGGATCAGGCTCAAGGCCAGCATCCTGTTTCCCACAGTGGCCCATCTGATGCCTCTGGGAAGCTCAGTCAAGAGGTGAGGGCATACCCTCTCTCTTGCTGTTTCTTCCCTGCAACTGGTAATTAGAGGCATCTTGCCTCTGAGCCGGGAGGTGGCCTATTCTCATCAGACTAGTAGCCATTGATAGACTTGTCTTCCATGAATTTGTCTAAGCTCATTTAAAGCCATCCAAACTAGTGGCCATCACCACATCCTGTGGCAGTGAATTGCACAGATTAATTGTGTTGTGTGAAAAATTACTTTCTTTTGTTGGTCTTATATTTCAGTTTCATGGGATGACCCTGGTTCTAGTGTTGAGAGAGGGAGAAAAATTTCACTGTCCATTCTCTACTTCATACATAATTTTATAAACTTCCACCATGTCTCCCTGTAGTCGCCTCTTTTCAAAACTAAAAAGCCCCAGAAGCCATAGCCTTGCCTCATAAGAAAGGTGTTCCAGGCCCCTGATCATCTTGTTTGCCCTCTTCTGCACCTTTTCCAGTTTTACCATGTCCTCCCAAAGATATGGTGACCAAAACTGTGTACAGTACTCCAAATGTGGCCACACCATAGATATGTATACAGGCATCATAATACTGGCATTTTTATTTTCATTCCCCTTCATAATGTTCCCTAGCATGGAATTTTCCTTTTTCACAGCTTGAAAGATTGAGTCAACACTTTCAACAAGCTGTCCACCATGACCATCAATGGTCACCCGCATCAATGTATCTGTGAATATTGAGGGGGGGGTTGCCCCAATATGCATCATTTAACTATATTGGTAGTAACTATATTGTAACTACCTTTATGGTGACACAAGGGGGGCAACCAAGGAAGAGAAGGAAAATGAAAGCAATCATAAACACGATAAATATCTATATATTTAATTTGCTAAGACATACCTGTGGCTAATCCCATGCATGGCAGCTCTCGCGAGATTTCGCGAGCAAGGGGACAGGGGGAAGGAAAGCGAGTGGCCGCTGGACAGTGAAAGGAGGCGGTGGCACCGGCCGCTGGGAGAAAGTGCTGGGCAGCGAAAGGAAGTAGTAGCCAGGCTGCCTGCCTGGTAAAGCACTGCCTGTCACAAGGAAGCTGTAGCCAAACTGGCTGCCGAAGCACCTTCCAGTGAGAGGAAGAGGCAGTTAGAGCCAGCTGCCGAGAGGAAGTGGCGACCAGGGCTGAAGGGATGGGGGAGAGAATAAACTGAGGCTGGCGGGGGGAGGCGGGAGAGAATGGCTGAAGGGATGGGGGGAAGACAGGGAGTACTAGGGGCACAGCTGCTCTGCAGCAGGTCAGCTAGTATCCTTTAGTTTCTGTGTTATATATACACAAGCCTAGTTTACAGTAGGGAATGGACACTAAGGCGTTGTGCCGAAGGCTTTTATTAGGCTTTTTTAAGGGGAAAACAATGAAAGTACAATACATTGTTTTACATAATACAGGGTTTACAAACTACATGAATTCCAAGAATTATAATTTTATTTTGAAATGCAAGAAATTGACATACCAATTTTGACTGTAAGGACCCTTGGTATACTTTTATCTTTGATTTCCTAGATAATGTATTAGTTTGCACATTGGAAAACAATGTAACAGAGAATTTAAACCAACTTGGTTAATTTGTCTCACCAGACACCTACTTCCCCCCGCCCCCAAGTGATGGATGGAGGGATCCCATTGGTGTACCCATCTGTAATAACGCATGTTTTCTTTTTCAAATCCTGCCAACTCTTTGACCTTCTTATATATAAACATTACTGAGCTCTTAGAACCAGTTTTTTCCTTTTTCACTATTTATTTTGCTCTGTTCCTTTTCTTTAGACTTCTGGGAAAAATATAGCCCATAGTACAAAAAGAGTTAATTCAAATCACAGACCAAGGTGTCTTCCATCTGCCGCCCTTTCCCTTCCTACACTTAGGCCCTTTACCTTTTCTTTATGGTCTTCCTTGGAAAAGACCTCTTCTCAATGTTCTTCTTGAATCTCAGGCCAGTCAAACATTTTTGCCACTTTCTTCCATACCACTTTTGAAGCAGGGCCTTCTTTCATCACGTGCTCTACGGTTTCAACTGGAGCTTCAGCTTTTCACTGATTCAGATCTCTTGCATCTCTGGGCTTCTGGCGCTCTCCATGATACCTTCCACGGTATCACATACTTGGCGATACAGTCTCCAACACAAATCCCAAAGATGGCAGGGATCTTGAAAAATCGCAATGGGAAACATGCCAGATTTGAGATATGCTGACCCACATTCTCACTCGGTCTCCTTATTGTGCTGTGGTTCTAGGAAGGTGTTATTGAGCATGGATCTTTTTGAGCTATTTATCTTTTTCCATGCAAGACAGGAGCTTGACCATCATCACTGATGTCAGTATATACTCGGCCCATGCCCCATCACCTTTCCCCCCACAGTGTGCATTCCCATGTTCTAGCAAAAAGCTTCCAAGTGAAATTCCTTTGGGTATCGGTCATCACTGTCATTGCCAAGGCCCTTAACATATTTTGATCCACACCTTGAAGCTTACTCCACCTTTTAAAAGTTGGCACTCAAAACAGTAGCCAGCAACTTGGTGCCCCCAAGCTGTGAGGCCCAGTACTCAGTCTTCCACTATGCGTTAGGTGACTGATTTGGCAAGTGGAAAAAATAAGGTTCCCTACAAGAATGAAAAAAATATCCTTATTAATATGAGCCAGAACATCTACAAGAGGTGAGTATACATTGGCTAGAAAATGTTAAGTTTCCAAGTCTTCCAGCATTCAGTCTGTAGCCTTGTCTCATCTTTCCAAATCCTCCAGTTGTTATGCCATCCTTCTCATTTGAGTGCAAAATTTAATCCTAGTTTTGTCACTTCTGGCATTCCATTTCCATCTTCTGGTTCCAAGGCTGTCACCTCTATCTTGTTAGAGTTGAGAGGCCATTTGAATCCTTTTGCTTTTTTAAAAAATTGATAACCACCTTGGATGCCTGTCAGTACTCACTCTTTTAACAGCAATCACTTTCCATTGAAGAAAACAAACAAACATCAGCATGTGCAACTCACAGGATTTTGTCCTCCTTTTCCTCTGGTTTTTGGCTCATCCTGCTCCAATTTTTTACCTTCATTCCCTTATTAAACTCTTTTCAGAGAAGGACTGGCATTGATCTTCCTCAACAAGGGGTTGAGCACCAAAACATAAAGGGCGGCTACCCCACCTCAATCCCAAGGTGATCTTTCATTCATTCAGTTTTTATGTCGCCTTTCATAAGACATCCCAAGGTGGTTTACAAAAGTTACAATTCTGTAAAATCCATAAAAATCACATTTAAAACCGTAAGATCAGTTTAACAATAAAACAAAACAATACAACAGAAGCAGGAAAGCTGAAACACCCAGCAGCCCCTAAGGGATAAAAGCCTGAACAAATAAAAAGGTCTCTATTTTCTTTCCAAAAGCCATCACAGATGTCAAAGAGCAGACATTCACTAGAAGGGCATTCCAGAACCTGGGGGCAACAACAGAGAAGGCCCTGTCCCATATGCACAACAACTTAGTCTCTCTCAGTGTTGGCACACAGAGCAGTCCTTCAGGAATCCAGGACCCAAACTGTTAAGAGCTTTAAAGGTAATGACTAGAACCTTGAATTGGATCTAGATACAAATTGGCAGCCAGTGCAGCTCTTTCAAAATCAGTGCAATATGCTCCAAGCGAGCAGTTCCAGAGAGAACCCTGGCAGCTGCATTATGTATCAAATGAAGTTTCGGAATATTCTTCAGGGGCAACCTCATGTAAAGCGCATTGCAGTAATCCAGCCATGATGTGATTAAGGCATGGGTAATCGTGCTTTAGTCTATATTGACTTGTATGTTAGCATTTTTGTAGAGAACTTGGTTGTAGCATATGAATCCTTCCATGATACCATGCCATTTCAAGATCTGTCATAAGTATCCATGTATCCTGTCAAACGCTTTTGATTGATCCATTTGAAGTACATTCCCCATCCACTCCTTTATTTGCATTTTCCCTATGACTTCCCTCATGAATATCAAAAACTCTGCCATCTGATAACCTTTGCTTATTTGTCCTATGCATACAAGCTTTCCAGCTACTTTCATCGAACCGCTATTCAGGACTTCAGCGAGCAGTCAATAATCCAATATCTGTTAGGGTGATTAGGCACTAATTCGTGCAGAGAGCTAAGTTGTTTAAGAAAAAAAGAGCTTTCCTTGATAATAGGAATTCCCCAACTGTTCTTTTTCCCATAAAGCTTGATTATACACTCTAACCTGGATACCAGCACATCCTTGTATGACTTGTAGAAGAAGTATCCTTGCCTAGCCAGGCCAGGGGCTGATGTTGATTTAGCATCTTCGAGAGCTGCCGGATTTCATCACTGGTTATGGGTCCTGATAATATTTCTTTCTCGGTGTCCACCAAATTGTAAATGGACTCCTAGGACTCTACATTCTCTAGGAACTTTCATATGGACTCTTGATCAGTGCTCTTCTGTTTATATAGGTAACTATAGACTGAAGTCATTATTTGGAACATTACTGTTTCACCTCTTCTGCTGGTGTCATTCTCACCGTGACAAAACTGTTCAAGTCCACAGAGTCCTATTCTTTTTCCATTCATCATTCTCTAGCAAAGGACCTTTGGACAGACATGTTTGTTTTCTGAGGCATGCTGCTCTCTTCTTACTATGAAAATCCCATAAGGCATCTGCCACTTGGCTCATCTCTTGCTTTATCACTCTAACTCTGGCATTTCTTGTGTAACTATAAGAACCTATGAAGGTTTTGGTGATAGGCCTGAAGTTCTTTACTTTACAAATAAGACTTTTTAGAAAGACTGGTTTTCCTAAGCATCATCTTTTTTATTTCCTCCCACTACAAATTCGGTTCTTGAATATTATGATCTAGTAAATGAAACATTAAACCAGGACTACTTTCAGTTGAGTCCTTGACTGTTTTTTGTTGGAGAACAAAAGGCATAAGTTTCCATAAGGACTTTCCTCTTGTCACAACACCGCAACAGAGATTTTAACTTGTAACCATCTGTGATCTGACCAGGAAGTGAGCATGATGGAAACTTCCTTCACCCTGTAATCCTGGGGCATCCAAATGTGGTCAATTGAGCCTGCAGCGTTGGTATGATAAGTGAACTGTGCACTGTCCATCTTTTTATATTTTCCCAAATTAGAGCTCTTGCATACAGTCAGGACAAATTCCAAAAGATTAGTAACTGTTATCGCTATATCTTGAAGATGGAAGATTCTCCAAGAAAGTGTTTATATTCTTTTTCTCCACTGTGAGGGGGAGAAAAACAGATGCCCTTAAGGGGTTGCTGAGTCTGTCATGGGCACACCCTGTTTTAGAATTACCCCATATTATCAAAACCTGTTCCCTATAATATAGTCTTTATGTTTCTCCCATAAGTTTTCTGTTGGTAGCTTTTTGATGGGCACATAGATGCAGCATAGGCTATATCTTAGAGGTCCTCCATCTCCTGATCTCAAGGGACCCTCATATTGAAATCTACAACCAGAGATGCCCAGGCACCTTCTTTCTCACCTTAAATAGGACACCCATTCCGCCATTGCCTTTCTCATTAAAGGATCAAAAAGATCCCCCAATGCCACATATTTTGGGCAGAGAAACTAGCTTCTTCATTCCTGAAGGATCATTATTCCTTTGTCCTCCCCGAAAAATCAGACTCCTACTCTGTTGGCTTGAGTGATTCATCTGTCTCTTGCCTAGAGAGCAGAGATTTTACATTTTCATTATCCTCTACTTTCTGCCCAAGATTTCTTTTTTCCTCCCCCTTTGTCCAGATTTCTCTGTCTATTCCCTCTAGTGCCATCTTTAAGAGAGGGTGATGATAACTTCAATTGTGCTTTTTCATTTTCCTTTAAGAAATCACCAGCTACATGGGTGAGCTTCCTCCTACTGCCTCCCAGATTGCTTCCCTTCCCCATGCTTCCCCACTTTTTGGAGGTGCCTCCTTGGAGGACACCTCCTGATCTGCTGAGTCAGCATCTGAAATAATTTTGATGTCTCCAATAGATGTCGCCTTTGTAGGAGCGTTTCCTCTCTCTGAAGTCCTGTTTCCCCTGCCCCCCCGCCCACAAGGTATAGTATTTCATTGCTTGGGTTATCTGTTTCACAGATAACAGCTGGAATGTTTCTTCACCTTGTCCCTCTGAAACCCTTCTCCTTTTGTTCCTCCTCCTTTCTTTTGTTCATTCTAATGTTGCAGATGCTGCTTAAGGTATGTAATAAGTGATATTAACCAATCCTGCCAGTCATCTTCAGAAATTATTGTTCAAACTTGTGGTTTGAGACATTTCTTTTCTGCTACTTCGCAAGCACAAATGATGCTTTGTAAGATCTTAATTATTTCGGTCTCATGTAACCATTCAAGCAACTTTAATTCTGCTTTCAGCTTATGCATTACTGAAACTTCCTTGGTTAGAAATAAGGTATATGTACATGCCTCCTGAATTTCTGTTGTGAAGTTCACTATATTTCTTGATAAAGTGTCCACAATAGTTTGCTTATTCTTCTCCAAATCTGTAAAGATCCTCTTTTGAGTAAATTTTATTTTTCTCATATCTGTTTAATGATCATCCATGTCCAGTAAATATGTCAGTTACCCCCAGAGTATGACAGTAACATTGCTTTTATAAGGAAGTTGCAACAATAATTCATGAGCGTCCTCTTTTTGAGATTTTGACAATTGTTTCAATTTAAATTCCCACTTAAATTTTAATTTATCCTCAGATGATACTCTACATACCGCAATATCTTTTGGAGACTCCAAGAAAATTGGATTTAACAATTCTGGGGACCCATCTCCTTGCCTCATATAAGCGGGGCCTGATTTTTTAAAATGCATGCTTTTTTCCTGTTCACTTTCAAAAATTTGAAACAAATTTTCAAAAAGGGGTCTGAAGTAAGTAAGAGAAAAGGCATCATAACAAATGTCCTGGGAGGCAGTTCAAGCATAAGGGGCAGCAAGAGAGAAAGAACAGAGTCATTTAAGTGAACAGAAGACCTTCAGATGATTGAAGATGGAACTGGAGGAGCAAAGGTCATGGGTGGAATACACCTGGTAGTGCTAACAAGGGCACCGTCCACTGTTCTCCTGCACAAGTGTCACTGAAATGCTTTGAAGCTGCACAAGACTACTATTCATTTCACTGGCAATGAGATGGAAGTGGACTGTGCTCTAAATATTAAGGAAAAGCAATAAAATAGCTGGGGGGTTTCGTTTTTGTTTTAACATGTATCAAAGCAACAGTTGGAAAACATTTGGTGTCATATCATCATAATGCAGACTTCTGTTAAAATAGCTAGAAATTGTTTATTTAGAAGAACCTCTTGCCCAGCTATGTCCAGAATTACCCCAGTGCTAACCCCAAGGCATTTTGCTGCCCAAAGCAAAAAAGCAAATGGTGCCCTTTTCCATTCCTTCTCTCCCCGCCCCCCCCCCAACGCCACCTTTCTCAAACTGCCATTTCCCTTCTTCTTTACATCTATTTTCTTTCCTTTTTATTTTTATATTTAAATCACCACCCTCATTTATATCTGCTTTGCGGGAGCAAATGTGAAATTAAAGGTTTATGTTTGGTTTTTATTCTAGACCTATGTAAGGATACTAGGCAAGTTCACTTACAAGAGTTACTCACTTGTAAACAAGTGTGGCAAATACTCCAAAACCTGCTGTCTGAAGCAGCCTGTTTATGGCACGCTGACCTTGGATGAGCCTAAGAAAACCTGGCACACATTAGAATTTATTTTGATAAGGAGACTTTTGGGCATTCCATTTTAACTGAATACTAATGTGAAAATAAGGTTGGCATAAATACTAGTTATTTGAATATTTCCACCCTTCATGAAATAAGTCCTCTTTTCCTTCCTTCACCCCTGTCTCACACGTGGGAATGTGTCTCCATTGCTGATGCTCCCTAAAATTGGTATCTGTGTTAAAATCCAGATGTTCTTCACTTCATTACTTCCTGTGTGTTGTATATTTGGTGTGAGAACATTGGCTCTATTTCATTGGCAATGGGGATAACTTTCCTCTCTCACTTCTCCCACCCTGCCCTCCCTGGGCAGAGCAGGGGACTACAAACAGGTGTGAAAAATGTGGAAGGAGTGAATTGTAGAGGACTGTCATAACTTTCACACTTCTCAGGAATAGCAGCTTTCCCCATGGAAATCAAATCGCATGAAAATTCAACACACCACTGATATCTTGAGAGGTCTCATCTGCCCTGCCATTGCAAACCTCCAGAGTGGTTTGGCTGTGTTTGCAAGTTTGGGATAAATAATCAGGAAGTATAATTTTGCTGTTTTGTTCAGGATTAGAAGAGTTATTTCCTAATACATTCCCTCTACAGGGATATAATCCCCCTAGAGGGATATGTGAGTGGCAAATGTTGAACTGGCTGTTCTACAAGGGCAAAGGTTTTCTTTAATTATTACATTTCTAATTAAAGAGTGAAGTATAATAGTGCCTATATTGGAAGTATTATCATCTTTTAATGGCTTGAATTTGATTTCAGAGTTCAGATTTTGGAACATTCAAAACTGGATATAGAGTTGCAAGACCTACTTTTTGGCTGCAGTTCAAGTCAGCAAAAGTATATCTACAAACTGAATACTGAGATTTTCAAAATCTTGTGTTTCAGAATTTGATTTCATATTTCAAAATTTAGATTTCTACATTGACAATTTTCTGAAAAATGGATTTTAACTCAATTAAAAGCAATTTATAACACCCCCCCCCTTTTTTTTTTTTAAAGCTTATAAGTTATTCCATGCAGATAACAGTAACTTCCAGAGAAGAAAATATTTGGCTGTATACCGGCTATTGCTTTGGGGCACAAGAGGGAACTGTCATTACGCATTTGTTATTGCACAACAGAATTTCACAACAGAACTAAAAGTAAAATGCCATACATGGAAGCAAGTTTACTGCCTTATAGACTTTATAGTCCTGTTAATCTAGGACACCAGGTATATACAATTTAATGTGAGTCTGTATCCCTACTTGCTTAATTCCTGGCAAGCCTTTAGATTCTACAATGAAAGAAGTGTGTTATAAAATAATTACTGGATCTTACAAGACCAGCAGATGTCAGGTAACATTATGAAACTTTGAAGCGTGCAGGTTCAGACTTATTTTTGCAGCTATGCCTTTGCTAAGACCTATAGATGATAATTTTTTTGTTTGTAATAAAAACTTATGTGATGTCAGTATATGAGAACACATTAACAAGATTCTTGTTGGCACCATAGATATTTTGCAAGCCTGCACACAGACACATTAGGAAGTAAGTATAATTGACTACTGGTTGAAAGTAAATCATTTGCAGTGGCAATAATGATTTTGTCATCTGAGAACTGTGTGTGGAAGTTCTCATTTTCTTTTCTGAAAAGTAATCCTCAGTGTATGTCCCCATGAACACTCCTAGCTGAATTGGATATGGTGAGACATATCTTTTTATTTTGTAAGTTTTTAAATAACAAATGGATGATATTTGAGTATTAGAAAAGATAAAGAACTTAGAAGAATTTTATAGTTTGAATCTATGGCTACACTGAGTGTTCTTGCTTTACATCAAATCAAAATAGTTCTGAATATGCTAAGTGAGGTAAGGATCCTGAAGTATTATAGATATTCCTGAGCTGAGTTTCACTGGTGGTTTTGTAACTTGTTTTCTACATTATATTTCTACAAAAAATAAAGATTAGGGGCTGGGGGGACAAAATAGTTCTCAAAGCTGTTTATATAGCAAAAAGAATGAAGAAGATGGTTCCCTGCCACAAAAGGGCTCTCAGACTAAAAAGAAACAAGAGAAATGCCATCAACAGCCACTGGAGGGGATTCTATGCTGGGTTGAATAGGGACAGTTGCTATCACTCCACTAAATATAAGATAACTGCCACCTTCCAAGGCCTCTTTATCCAGTTAGCAAGGATTGTACACTAAACTTGTGGCAGTTTGCCAAGAGAGAAGGTGCTAAACATGATTTGATCTGGCTTACAATTCTAATTTGTGCGGAAACAGTGGTCTGTTCAAACCGTAGTTCAAAAAGACAACTATGATGTGCTGAAAACCAGGATCAGAAGCTTCTAATGTCTTTCCCTCATGTGGCGGGGAAAGGAAAAGAAGGAGGGAATACACAAGCCTGAGGCTCTTAGTTGCATGTCCTGCTGAATTACCATGATCTACACCAGATATTAACTTTAAATCATTTCTCTATTTTACTTTTGCTTAGTTACTCTGGAGGAACACTACCATATCACTATATTAGTATCTTCTTGAAACCGGTTATATTAAGGGTTCCAGAAGACATTGTTTATAATAGGCATAGTTTATAACTGCAGAAGTTTTCTTCTAATCTAAAGCTACCTTGTGACATACAGCAGCACAAACCTAAGCATATTTTCATATAAGCCCTGTAGAGTTCAGTGTGTCTGTCTTCCATTTAACTATCTTTTGAATTGCAGTCTTAATCATTCCTGTTGACCCATACCCTTGATAGCCACTTCAGCAGCTTCCCTGTGATTAAAGATTTCCTGTGGGTTCTCATAAGAACATAAGAACAGCCCTGCTGGATCAGGCCCAAGGCTCATCTAGTCCAGCATCCTGTTTCGCACAGTGGCCCACCAGATGCTGCTAGAAGCCACAGGCAGGAGTTGAGGGCCTACCCTCTCTCCTGCTACTACTCCCCTGCAACTGGTACTCAGAGGCATCCTGCCTTTGAGGCTGGAGGTGGCCCACAGCCCTCTGACAAGTAGCCGTTGATAGACCTCTCCTCCATGAAGTTATCCAAACCCTTGTTAAAGCCATCCAGGTTGTTGGCTGTCACCACATCTCGTGACAGAGAATTCCACAAGTGGATTATGCATTGTATGAAAAAGTACTTCTGTTCGTTGGTCCTAGATTTCCCGGCAATCAATTTCATGGGATGACCCCTGGTTCTAGTGTTATGGGAGAGGGAGAAGAATGTCTCTCTATCCACTTTCTCCACACCATGCATGATTTTATAGACCTTTATCATGTCTCTCCGCAGTCGTCTTTTTTCTAAAGTAAATAGCCCCAGGTGTTGTAGTCTTGCCTCAGAAGAAAGGTGCTCTAGGCCCCTGATCATCTTGGTTGCCCTCTTCTGCACCTTTTCCAGTTCTACTATGTCCTTTTTTAGATGTGGTGACCAGAATTGTACATAATACTCCAGGTGTGGCCGCACCATAGTTTTGTATAAGGGCATGATAATATTAGCAGTTTTATTTTCAATCCCCTTCCTAATGATCCCTAGCATGGAATTGGCCTTTTTCACAGCTGCTGTACATTGAGTCATCCACAAGCATCTGACCTTACAGATGCCAGATTACTGGTTACAACATATCTTCATTCAACCACTGATGCAAAGAAGTGATCTGGAGAATGGAATAACTAATGCTGTGAGGCATTGCTTGAAGTGTCAGATTCATTTTTTACAACTGGGAATCCACATGTATCTGATACTATGGAACAGGGCTGCAGAACGTCAGCATTCCAGCTGTTTTTGGACTACCAATTCCAATCATCTTCAGCCACAGTGGCCAATAGGAATTGTGGGAATCGTAGTCCAACATCTGCAGGAGGCCCAAAGTTGTGCAGTCCTGGAATGGAAAGTCCTGCGTCACTTACTGCAATCTAAATGTGTGTTTCCACTATATCTGCCCGTAGTGTAAGCATAACATCATGTTTTCTGATCGGGAACTGTGGCAGTTAACATCCATTCCTCACGATCTATTTATGCTTCATGATGCCACACATCTTAGAACTGGTCCAGAAGTCAAACAAATTTAACTTTGTATACAGTGGGTAGAAGAAGTTGTTTTGTTCAAATCCTTTGTAAATGAAAACAGCTTTCCCCCCTGCTTTTCATAGTTAACCGATAACATTTCACAGTGGTTATAAGCAACAAATGTGTGCTACACTAATAAACTAATGTGCAGATGTTTGTCTTGATACAAACACATCCAGGGTGGCAATATCGGGTGAAACCATGAGAGGGGAGAACAGAAAGGAACGTTCATTGATATGTTACGTCTGAATATGTATCATAGATTTTTAGCAAAAAGGTTCTGGTTTACTTCAGTCAGACGGAAGCTTGGCATGACTATCGGTATTCCATCAATGTAGTTTTATAAGCAGTAAAATTAAAAAAACATTTTAAAAGTAGTTCCCATATCTCAACACTTTCCCCACCATTGGCTTCTGGTTAGCACAGCATTGCATGAGCACTCTGCACATGACCAGTGTGGTATAATGAACACATGTTTTAGGGTGGGAGAGGCTGAGTGGAATCAGAGCTATGGGCCTTACCCCCAACCGTTGTGTCTGCAGTCCAGGTAGACTCAGTTAAACTGGTAATCAAAATGGACTGATTGTAAATTATTGATTTAAATCAAAATGTTCCATTATTTAAATGCTTCTTAGATAAAAGTACATACTAATTGACTTCAATAACTATAAAACAAATTTGATTACATGTTTCATTCTGACAATCAGGCCTCTTATCTCTTTGCATGACTTACATTTGCCACACTCTTTTTTTTTACCAAGCAATGGAATTTTTTCATAATAAAAGAATAATATTCTTATCTTGTCTGCATCCATCACAGCTTTTTGTAGAGAGGGTGCTTGTTGGAATAATATAAAGTACTTCTTTCCAGTGTTACTTTAGTTAGCTCTTTCTCCTTTTGTCATAGAACTACTCTGCCTGCCCCCCCCCCCCCGCAAATAATGACTGAGCAGATCAGTATACTCCATGATATGGAAGATAAATGTCCATTTTCTTTGACTGATCTTTACAAATGAAATTAACACTCTTCTGCAATAGTACTGCAATAGTACTGTCAAATTCCCAGTTTTGAGGATTTTTTCCTACTCTGTGTAAGCTTCTAAAGATCATAATGTGACTCTAGGCAACAAAGTGCGCCCAGATGATGAAAATTCACTTATGTGTTGTAGTGGCACAAATTTTACACTCATATTATTGTAAAGTTCTGAGTTTTCCTTTTAAAAAAAAAAGAAGGGGGGGTCCTGAATTCAACCAACCAACCTCAGGTATTCTACAAGTAGGATAGCACACCAGCTAAGCAGGATCTGTTGGGAATTCAGAGTCCTATCCAAAGAGAGGTTGCTGTTCCTATATTAAAGAGAGAACAAAAAGAAATAATTCAGTTATTTGTTTACAGTGGGTTTGAACTCACTTTGGTGTGGTGACTCCCAAGCCCATTTTTTTGTAGTGGTGGTTATTGGGGCTGCTAATTCTCTTCATAGAGTTCAGTCACCCAAGCAAGGCTTAGTTCTGGGTTTAATGAGTAGGAGCAGGTTGTGAGATTGTGCATAGCCTTTTCCCATCCTTCTGTCTTGTGAATTTCCCCAACCCCTTCCGCTTTTACCAATTTTGGTATTCTCTGTGACTGATACTAGGCAAGGTTAAGTGGAATAGGTTACATGACTCAAGTCACTTTGATAACCCATCTATAATCAAAATTTTTATGGTAAATTTAGGGGCATTCTTAGTTACCTGTTTCTGAAAGCTAACCTGCAAATATTTCCATTGCAGTGTGATATAACTGTACTGAGTAAATAATAAAAACTGAAAACTGTTCTTGCTGCATGCAACCCTGCATCCATTTGAATTACTTCGCTAGTTTTTTCCATAAGTGTTTGCAGGACTGTCAGAGCAGCTATTTTCTTTCCATTCAGAGTTATTTGTATCCAGCGTAACAGCATAGTCCAACTCCTTGGTGTTTTCCAGATTACTCACTGCAACAGGTTTGCTAAATGCCCTTTCATATTGCCTGTGTTTCAGCATCGCAGTCACTGTGCTGTCAGCAGGGTGCCATTCATATTTTTGATGCAGGGCCCCCATATCAAGGGAGATGTGGGCTGCCCGTGTGCCCCCCCGGGGTCCAGGGCCGCCCCCCTCCGGGGTCCAGGGAGATGCGGGCCGCGCGCGCGCCGCCCCCCCCGGAGATGCGGGTTGCGCGCGTGTGCCCCCCCGTATCTCAATGCCGTGTGGTGTGGAGGGTTCATTCTGCAGTTCAGAGATTTGTTAATATCTAACGTCCCTCTCCATATAGGAAATTATTTATTTATTGTCTCACGTTCTTGAGCAATTGTGCAATTCCCTTTCTATTTCTTTAATATAGAGGCAATCAAGGGATTGTAGTTTGCACCATGGTGTTCCCCCCTAGTGTCGGTTTTGTGCAAAAGCACCTAGAGCAGGGAAAAATTAAAATAACTTGTCATGTCATTCCTGCACTGCACCCCATTGGCCCATAATGGAGGAGGGGGCACTGAATGCAATTCCATTGGAATATGGACACCCCCTTCCCAGAAAACCTGCTGCAGTAGTGAGCGATTTGAACGGCCACAACCCTGTCATAATGCATTGAAAAACGCTGTGCTCATGGTTTCCAGCTGCTGCCTAATACTGTTACGCTTTGCAACCGGTGCAAATCTCGTAATCTGGGAAACACCCTTGAAAGAAGAGGGCCATTCACCCGTTAGCCCCTGATCTTACACAGCCCAGACCTCCCGTGTGCCGCAAGTAAGCAAGTGCACTAATCTCTGTTAGGTGTGTGAAGAGCAATAGCTATGGATTTTTCAAACGAGTGAGCCAACACACACAATATAGGGAAAGGCAGGGATTTGTTCTGGATTCCTTTTTTCTTCCAAAGATCAAAACTCAGCCATAAACATAGGACCAGGCCCTCCACAATAGATAGCTTTTATTTTTGTATTATTCTATTTTATTCTTGTATTATTGTCCCATCATCAACAGTTGAGACTTGTTCCTACTGCTAGTTCAGAAATGATGACTATACTGTATCCACCTTCTTTCTTGCTTGTTTTGTTTTTGGAAACAGATCTATTGGTTCAAAGACGGGAAGCAAATCTCTAAAAGGAGCGAGCACTACAGGATGCAAAGAGAACCTGATGGGACTTGCTCTCTCCACACCACGGCCTCCACCCTGGATGATGATGGGAATTACACTATCATGGCTGCCAACCCACAGGTAAACCAGATCTTGGCTTCAGAATAAGGATGCTCCTGGGCACACATCTCTGCAAGCATTCACATTTGACTACTAGGTAACTTAATTGACAGATGATGTCATCCTTGAGCAAAGATTTATGACTTCTGTGTTCATATCACACCTAGGGTGGGGCCAGTACCTACTGCCAAGTTTAGAACAAGTTGCTGTAGGATGGGGGTGATATATTGTTTTCCAAGCAACTGGCATTACATCATTGCTTTTAGGCACCCCACATTGAAATGCCTTCTGACTTGGTAAACATGGACCATTCATACAAGCTTTGGGCACCTTTAGAGTAAAATTGCATGTATGAGAAAGATAGGACTGCTTGCTGGCAGTCCACAATGAGCCCCTCTCTCCATAGTAAAACTTACTAGATGCCCTAAGGGTATAAAGGTGTGTTTTTCTGCTCTTATCATGGGTCAATAATGTGGAGCAGGGAAATACACTGTTAGAGGACATCAGACAAAGTCCTTTTTAGTGACTGCCGAGTCTTGCTTCGAGAAGAAGCAGGCATGTCATGCTGTTTGATCAATCACTGTCTGAAAGGTCTTCTAAATCAGTATAGGTTATGATGGCCAAGGTAAACAATCTAATGTAACCTTTCCTTGGTTACGCTTCCTAATAGCCATAGTCTCATTGAAACCTCAAGTCCACAAATGCTGTTCTGTATAAGGAAAGATTTTAGAAGCAAGATCTAAAACTATATCAGGTACAGTGAGCACTGAAATGTAATCCTCAAGAAGGAAAGAGATCCACAGAGCACATAGTATGCAGAGGCAGCCGTCTCTGTTGGAGATTGTTGTCTTGAGACCAATGAGGTGGTGTTACTTTCTAATCAGAACAATTTTCTGCAAGAGTATATATAGTTTAAAGCAACAACAGCCGGTTCGTATGAATACATGCTGGTAAGGGAGGAGAGCTGGTCTTGTGGTAGCAAGCATGACTTGTCCTCTTAGCTAAGCAGGGTCTACCCTAGTTGCATATGAATGGGAGACAAAAAGGGTGAGCACTGTAAGATAAGGGATGGATCTGCTCTGGCAAGAGCATCTAGGTTCCACGTTCCCTCCCTGGCATCTCCAAGACAGGGCTGAGAGAGATTCCTGCCTGCAACCTTGGAGAAGCCGCTACCAGTCTGTGTAGACAAGACTGAGCTAGATGGACCAATGGTCTGACTCAGTATATGGTCACTTCCTATATTCCTTCCTAAGGAAGCCCTTACAAGCCCTTACATGGGAGGAGTGCTGGTCTTGTGGTAGCAAGCATGACTTGTCTCCTTTGCTAAGCAGGGTCTGGCCTGGTTGCATTTGAATGGGAAATTACATGCAAGCACTGTAAGAACTTCCCCTGAGGGGTGGGGCCTCTCTGGGTAAAGAGAGGCCCCTTTCATACTTGCATGCAGAAGGTTCCAAGTTCCCTCCCTGGCAGCATCTCCAAGATAGGGCTGAGAGAGAGACTCCTGCCTGCAACCTTGGAGAAGCCACTGCCAGTCTGTGTAGACAATACTAAGCTAGACGGACCAGTGGTCTGACTCAGTATATGGCAGCTTCCTATGTTCCCTTCTGAGTGCAGTGGGGCTTGGTTCCAAATAAGTGGAGTTTTAGCCCAAGTGTGCTTAACCATACGCCACTTTTCAGGCATCCATTCCTGCAGCTTAGACAACAGTCTCATGGTCTATTGAATGAAGGATTGCAGTATGTCGCAGCAAGGATCTTGCCTCAAAACTGCAAGCAGGATTACATTCAGATAACTAACTCGTTCAGCAAGGTATCCTCTAGAAGAGTGTTGTGGTCTGTTATGATTGTTGCTAGGCTACTTAGCCATAATGGTTCCATTTCAGCAAAGCTCCAGAGCCGTCAATACCTCTTTCTGCACAGTAAGATATAAAACTGGTTTCCACATAAAATTAACAACATGGACATACATTTCCCTGTCTAGACTTCACAGTATAGCTCCCAGTCCATGCCATGGTGCACTTACACTGCAAGAAATTTTAAATAAAGGCCATGAGTACCAAATAATTGCCCACAGGGGAGGAAAAGAGACATAGGAAGCTGCTTTCTACAGAGTCAGACCATTGGTTCATCTAGCTCAGTATTGTCTGTACAAACTGGTAGCGGCTTCTCCAAGCTAGCAGGCAGGAATATCTCTCAGCCCTATCTTGGAGATGCCAGGAGGGAACTTGGAACCTTCTGCATACAAGCATGCAGGTGCTCTTCCCAGAGCAGCCCCATCCCCTAAGGGGAATATCTTATAGTGCTCACACATGTAGTCTCCCATTCAAATGCAAACCAGGGTGGACCCTGCTTAGCAAAGGGGACAATTCATGTTTTCTACCACAAGACCAGCTCTCCTCCAGGCAGGCAGTTGGATCTCTGTATGAGTCTCTGCTGTGACCTTGCTTCCATCTAATCAGCCTCTGCTAGGAGTGTTAGCATTTCTGTGGAGCTGATTGGATGACTCAAACATTCGCGAGTCAAACACAAATACCAAATCTCAGAGGAATCTGGTTATTGTATCTCTACTGCACAACAACCAGCACTCCTCCAGGTTTGCCTCCATTCAGGCAGGAGGCACACCCAGAAGAGCAACTTGCCTAGAAACCCAGGGCACACACCTCTGAGAGGGATTTGGGGGATGGTTCTGGATGGGAGAAAAACCCACTTCTGCCACAGGAGAAGCAAGCAGCAGGGTCAGCCTAGGCTTGGGTTAGACTGAATGTTCCAGTGACCATACCCTCGAAGCGTAAATATAGCGAAGCCTGCAAATTGTCTTGCAAAACTATGCAGTGCTTCTTAAGTGCTTTATATCATTCTTATTTCACTCACTCTAAGACAATCTAGTCAGAGATATGGGCTGTAATCCAGTGATGTTTTCTGTGCATGCATTCCACTAGTACATGTGCTCAAGGTTTTTTGACTTTTCTTCCAAGTAGCAGTCATCCTGCTTGGCACATGATGTTACTTTTAAAACTTTGGGGAGTTACAAAAGTAGATTACAATATGGGCACATAATGGTGTCTGTGCTGTTTTGTGAAGTGTGCATCTGCGCATGCAAATGTGCCTCAGTGGATCACAGCCTGTGAACCTATCAATTGTGTGATACTGTTCCATATTGTTCCATAGAACTTTTTGAGTATTCAAAAGGTTCTATGGTCATCTCATGCATGGTAGTAGCATTAGTCCTTCAGTGTCTATCACCAGGTATCTTTTCATATTTAATAACCAATAGTTACTATAAGTAATAGTTACTATAAGTAACTATTTTATGTTTTATTTAAAACATTCTGCTTTAACTCCCCTTTGGCTATAAGTCAAAGGGTACTTGATTTATGTATTTATTTTGGACAATAGCCAGAGAACTCTGGATGTGAATCTCAGAGTTTATTTTATTATGCAACAAAGAGCATTTGCTTGTTTCATCCAATCGTTTATATTCTCTTGTCACAGTATCATTTCCAAATAAACACAATTATGTTTCCTGGCATTAGCATAGTTCTACTGTGCTTTTAGCAATACATCAGGAAGTGAGGGCAGCAGTGGACTACTGCACAATCTTTTCACACCAGAATACACAGATTCCAACTGTTACAGCAAAGGAATACTTCATAATCCTAAATCATAATGGAATGTTATTTCAGTCCATAGGACCTAAAGCTAGTATTGTATTTTTTGCTTTTTTTTAGTTGGGTATTTGATTCTATAGTAAAGTACATCCTTTTTTGAGAGTAAGATAGGCCTGAACTCGATATATATACTCTTCCAGGTTCAGGCTGCTACTCGTTCAATAGCTGCAGCAATGAAACCTGAAAGCAGGACAGGGAGGCTGATCAAATGGATATCCAGCGTAGTAGGTCTTGACTACAAACTGAGTATTTACCCCTCATCTTCCTCATGTGGGGGGAGAGATAAGAGACGCACATTATATTTAGTAGGCAATATCTTTTTTTGGATTAAAAACCTGAATTCACAATTAAACTTGAAATATGATCCTCAGGCAAACTAGTGAACCCCCATGTGATTCAGCCTATTTCTCTTTTTCTTAATATTGTCATTAGTCAAATTACTCGTCACAGGTGTCCATCTATTCTTGAATTGTTTATGCCTTTTTATATAGTTTCCTGTCTCACTCATGGTAAAAGCACTATCTGGACTCACAGCTGTATTCTGCTGACCATTCCAAACCATTCCATCTTATAGTTCATGAATCATCCCCTCTGAACTCCATATTCTCACAAGGCCATATTCTTAGGACTGATTCATGCATGTAGTTGCAGGTGGGTTGCTGCTTGAGCCATGTGAGCATAACTCGGTGATAAGTTATTTTTATAAGCAGCATCCTCTGTAGTATGGCTGATATTAAACATGCCAACAAACTCCTATGGATTAACATTTCAACATAGCACGGGTATCTATCTGCTTGCTTACTTACCATATTTTTATAAAGCTTTTCCACGCAATTGTTCTCAATGTAATTTGTGGGTTTTTTAAAAAGCTAAAACAATGTAAAAACAAGTGCTAAGAAACGTACATGCATCAATACAAAGCAGCAGCAGCAGTCTGCGGTCTAAGAACCTAACTCCCAAAAGCTTGGTATGCTAAAAATTTTACTTGTCTACTAAAGAAGATGTGGATCTTCCAGAGGGGCACATTTTGTGACTCTGGGGCTATGACTGAGAAAACCCGGTTCTTAGTTGATGACAATTTAGCATCCAAAAAATATGGTACCTGGATTAGGGCTTCACTGGCTGGTCTTGAATCTCAGAACAGTCCATTGTTTTGAATTCCTGGATGAATCTGCAAATATAGAAGCAGCGAGTTTACTCATCTCTTTTTAGTCCTATAAATTTGCCTTAACTAATGTAGAGAGATGAAACATCTGGAATCCTTAGCACTCAGCAGAAACATCACTTAAGAACTCGTTTCCAGGAGCAATAATTTACTTTAATGTGGATGTTTGGTGGTTTAAATTAACCAGTACAAGGAACAGTGGCTTCCATCTCTTGGTCTCCAATTTAAATCACTGTTAGATTGTTCAGTAATCAAACAAGTTAATTCTTTGGAGGCTTATTAAGCAACTAACATGCACCACATCTGAATGGGCATACTTTCACCTCGCAAATATTTCTGTTCACACTTGTCACTGTTGGCTACTCATATTAATGAAGTCATAGGAATGAAGATTCTGTTGCCCCCACATTATTTCACAAGCTGTGTAGAAATATTGGTTTAGTGTTGCGTGTCACAATGTTTATAGCTCACAGAGGGTACTTTTTGCCCCCCTCATCCTTTCCCTGCTGTTCTATGTAGTATTATAGACGTATGATTGGGTCTGGCTAAATTTTATTGCTTTATAGACAGGAGAGGGGAATAGTTTTTAACCACATGGTATGCATTCTCCAATCTTAATGCTTACCTCCAGGATCTTATAAGCTGTAAATGATCAAGCAGGCCAATTTCCCTTTTCTCACTCTATTTTCTTTTCCCCCTGGCTCCAACATTCCACCAACTGCCCTCGGCCATTTCAAGCCGTCTGTCCAACTTCCGGTTCCTTTAGATCCCACCTCTTTTTTTCTTCCCCATCCAAGCTCAGTATTAAGGATGTGATGATGGAGGGCTCTATGGAAGCATCTGTAGGTAGGTTCCTGGCAGTTGGCTACATAGACCAGGTTCCAGGCTCTTCTCTCCAGAGAGAGGAAGCAGAAGGAATTTCAGATGGAGTCGGAGGCTGGCAAGGTGCCAGCCCTTCAAAGCAGTCCCCCTGTTAATCTTTAAAGTTATAGCCTTCCTCCTGAAGCCACTGCTCTGGACAACATGTTTCCTGTGGTCCTGGTGCATTGAGTCCCTGCAGTAATAACTATATTGCCATTTATATCCAGCCTTTGTGGCTATACAGCTTAAGAGTTTTGCAGTGAAGGGGGAAGAAGCAGACGCATTTGTGCTAGCAAACAATAGCTGAGTGCCTGCAAGTTTTTTCTCTGTTTGCACAGCTAGTTTTGTTTGTGTTTGGTGTGACTTTGAAACCCAGACAAATGTAGATTTGTGAGAAGTTTGTTAATGGATAACTAAGCTCTCCATATTTCTTATGTTGTGGGGAAAACATCTTATACTTGAGCATCATTTTTATTATAAGATGGCAGTTGTAGTTTTACTTAACGTAGGCAACATGTTTCCTCAGGAATACTAGACCAGTTCAGGAGTTGTCAGCTTTAATATCAGCAAGCATGCCTCTTCCAACTTGAACCAGCTAAGTTTTAACAGATGAAGCCATGCACCCTTGTCTAAAATTTGCTGTGGGTGCAGAGCTGTTATGTACATAAAGCATCTCATTCATTTCAGTGCAAGAGATAATTCCATGTGTATGTTCCTTTGAATGCATGGAGCTGTATCCAGTCTTTCTTGAAATAAACAGGGCAGTGTGCACACAGTTTGCCTCCATTCTAAAAAAAAAAAAAAAGTAGTTATATGCTCTGGTGCAAGAGAAGGAGCAGTAGAGGAAGCTGAGGAGAAAGTTGCTGCTAACCCTTCTTGGCCTACAGAGCAATGAGTAAACAAAGTGTAGCAAAGCAGCCAAGAATCAAGAATATTCTTTTAAAAATACGTACACATACACAATTTTTGTTGTGTGTACTACTAGGTGAGCACTTCTGCATAGGGGACTATACAGCAGGATTGCACTCATCCTGCAGTTTAATTTACTAACTAGCACTGAATTTACTGGAAGAAGGATTTCATTGTCCTAGCAGAGAAAAATCGTGATTTGAGGGCAGGCAAGTGGGTCCCCTCTAAAAATATGTCCAATTACTTTTTTACTGCACTACAGTACCACCTTAAGTGGGGCAGCGGGGAAATGCTTGACTAACAAGCATAAGGTTGCTGGTTCAAATCTCTGCTGGTATGTTTCCCAGACTCTGAGGAACACCTATATTGGGCAGCAGTGATATAGGAAGATGCTGAAAGGCATCGTCTCGTACTGCGTGGGAGGAGGCAATGGTAAGCCCCTCCTGTATTCTACCAAAGAAAACCACAGGGCTCTGTGGGCACCAGGAGTTGAAATCGACTTGACGGCACACTTACCTTACTTTACAGAATAATCTAGAAAGGGCTTTGATATTGCTGCTCTTTTATAAAGTTGTACAATCAATAGTTCCACTTCAAAAGTGTTCTTTACTGCAGGTTAACTGCAGCAGAGAACAATAAACAGATTTGCACCCGCAACTGCTTTTCTCCTGGTGTCCTCCATGTAGTCATACATGTGATTGTGCTGAGTAATTGTAACCTATATTTAAAATGTAAACTTAAAGCCCGTTTGACTGTTAAAATGAAAAGCTTTACTTGTTCCTGTACTAGAAGTGATCTTTATAATAATGTTGTCTTGAATTGTAGCAGCAAACCTAGGACCTACAGATCTCAATGTGCATGAGATTTTAATAGTAAATCATAGGATACAATAACACAACAAAGTTATGCACCGAAGATGTCCCACTGAAATGAGTGGGACAGCATAGATGTAACTGGGGATTTGTTTTCAGAGTTTACACAGTCACTGCTTCATATGATGTATATTGTCATTCCATCACAGAGTGGCCTGGCATGGCAGTGTTTCTACACTGATGATTACAGTGGCAATACCTGCCCACTGGTGTTTGGTTCCAAGCTTGTCTGCAGACTGCGGCATGCTGCCACCAGTGATGGAGATATGCTATGGTTGCTAGGCCTGGCATCAGGGTTTGGCATTGGAGCTCTGCTGATTCCGGGAGTCTCCTGGACTTGCTTCTATACAGTCCTTGCTCCTGCCTGCTTTATGGCTCTCTCCAAGTGGTTGAACAACCATGGGAACAGGGAGAAGTGGGAGTCATTGCTACGCGACTTGCCCTCTCGCTTTGGGTAGTAGTGTTGATTTTCCCCAGAAAGAGTGGGGAAGTGAGTGGACAACAGTAGTATGTGGGGTCCACTGAAGTAATCTTGTCCAAGGGACAGCCAAAACCTGCACCTATCACTAGCGGTAGCTATATACCCTGCTATGTATCTTGCACTTTCTTTCCATCATCAGGGGTGGGCAGTCCCCCCCCCCACCAAGGCCTGCTGCCTCTTTAGGAACATTGGAAGCTGTCATATACTGAGTCAGACCATAGGTCTATCTAGCTCAATATTGTCTTCACAGACTGGCAGCAGCTTCTCCAAGTTTGCAGGCAGGAATCTCTCTCAGCCTATCTTGGAGATGCCAGGGAAGGAACTTGGAACCTTCTGCTCTTCCCAGAGTGGCTCCATCCCCTAAGGGGAATATCTTACAATGCTCACACTTCTAGTCTCCCATTCATATGCAACCAGGGTGGACCCTGCTTAGCTGCCAGTCTGAGAAGTCTATACTGAGCTAGATAGACCAATGGTCTGACTCAGTATATGGCAGCTTCCCCTGTTCCTAAGGGGACAAGTCATGCTTGCTACCACAAGACCTCCTCTCCTCTTTGCAGACCTCCCTTCAGCTGAAGGACATACAGACATTCCTGCTATGCAAGTTGTAGTCAGAACATCATGGATGTACTGTACACACATTGCAATAAACAACATCTCAATGTTTTATCAGAAACACACTGAATAAAAGTGTGTGACTAGCAAAGGTTAATATTTGGTAGTCTTAATCATTATGACACTTATTCTGTGTAACTGTCAAACAGTGTAATATTTTCAATTTTTTTAAATGATTGATAGGGCAGGGTGAGCTGCACTGGAAGGATGATGGTCCAAGCTGTCAACCAGAGAGGACGTAGTCCTCGGACACCCCCTAGCCAGCCTCATATCAGAAGGTACCATAGTTGTTCATTTTTTCTCAAACTTTGTACTTGTTCTTTGTAACTTCAAGACAGCTATCTTGTTTGTTTCCCATAAAGTTTGCTTTGCCAGTATTCCTGACCCAGTGAACCATTCATCACAGGAAATTCTCTGATTAGCTGGATCTCTCTTGCATACTTATACAGTGCTGAAAAGCTTGTATAACCCCATCCTGAATCTAGTTGCTACTGAACTGTAGCACAGTTCAGGATAACTGTGCTACAGCATAAAACAGTAACAATAGAAACGATTAAAAATGTGAACGCGAGAGACCTCAAGGAAAATTCAATGTTCCATAGAATACTGCTTTAAATAATTGAAAACTGCTGTTAAAACTGAGATTAGCTGTTTGGTCTTGACAGTAATGGCACTCTTTAGTTCTCTCTCAATGTTTATGGCCTTTGAATATTTTGTACTTTAGGATCCATTTTGCAGTGTTTCTTGGGACTGATTCAGTCTTTATTCAGCAGTTGAGTTCTACTGGTGTGTTCCATTGTAAACACAACATTCATACTTTGTATTAAACACTGGTAGGACTTGGCTGCTTTGTAGAGTGTGAAGTCCATCTTGCCCTGGAATGCACTAGACAGAATATTCAGGTGCTGCCTTTCCTCCCACCTACAACTAGCTGAAGTTTCAGCATATGAAACTTGAGGAAAAATTGCGGTATGGGAATCTGCAGTGTAAAAAATTTAAAAAAAAAAAAGTTTTTTTACCTAGTAAGAATCTTGGTATGCAGTCAAATCTTTTAGAACAGTAGTGGGTTTGTGCAATGAAAACTAGTTATTGTGTGTGGGAATGTTTTCAGATAGTACTTAAACTGAAAATGTAGATGGTTGTGATAAAAGAAGGGGGCAAAGAGAGACAAGAGGGGCAGGGGAAAGTGAAGATAAATAGTAACGAGCGCAATCCAGCCAAGGTTAATCATTTTTCAGTTCCATCCTTTTTCAGTGGAACAGTTAATGCTTAGATCTCTCTCACTGAAATTAGTTTAACCTAATAACTTTGGTAAGATTGTGCCTGTTTATTTCCCAAGCTACATTACATACACTTCTTTTTTTTTTTAAGATAATGAGAGATCTGCATAGCTGGCCCATTCCATAGAGTGTTTCTTCTTTGGAATATATTCAAAATTAATTGAAACATAGTGGTTTTTCTAACATCTGGCACTTCATAGGTTTTGAAGCTTCTGTCAGCACGGTGTTAGAGCTGTGGTATAATAGAGCAAACTTTATGTGACTCGTATTTGGGGGAGCTTCAATTTAAATTCATATTCTTTATATTCTTTAAATTTATATTCTTTAAATTTATATTCTAAATTTATAAATTTAGACACACAAAGGTTGCCTTTGTTCTCCCACATCTTACTTAGCTTCTTACTCATTTTATTGATTTCTTGAATTGATACTAATCAGTTCTCCCAGTTCTGCTAAAAAAAATGAGAACTTGTTTAAGATGCAGAAGTAAATCCCACTAATCTTAATCTAGTTCAAATTCTAGTTTGACTTTAATGGAACTTCAGGAGGTAGTGTTGCAATTGTGCAATGTAAATGACAAGAACAACATGAAATGTCCCGGTCTGTGGTGAGTCCTATGAGCCAGTCCAGGACAATGTGCTGATACACAGTGCAGGTCATCATTGCTATCCTAGGAACAATAAACAATCTGTCACCCTAAGGAGATACAGCATAGCAACACTGTGCAGGGCTGATACATGGGGGGAAAACATGACATGGTATTATAGGGAGTTGGGGAGTGACCCACCTCTTTGGGATTCTACAAACGTTCTAGGTATCTCAGACTAATCCCTCATACCCAACAAACAGATAGCAACCTGTCCCAGTGTCATTGCAACTGACAATCAGCATATAGAAGGTACATTTGCCTTGATAACCACTGTCAGACTGTAACAACTGTGTCAGACTGAGCCACAATGGATAGGTGTGGAGTGTGTGGTTGTGATTACATTTGTACATTCTACATAATTACTCAAATGGGTAGTGCAGAACCTGAGAAAATGAGTGTATTTTGTATGTTCTGTTTAGACCTCGATCTCGATCACGGGACAGTGGAGATGAAAATGAACCAATCCAGGAACGCTTCTTCCGACCTCATTTCCTACAGGCCCCAGGGGATCTGATAGTTCAAGAAGGAAAACTTTGCAGAATGGACTGCAAGGTACATTTTCAGTTTAATTTTAACCTCTGAATAGAAGTCACCTTCAATTGGATTTTACAGTTACTTAATATCTATTTTGTCAAGTATATGGTGGTGTGGGAGTGATTTGGAATGTCAAAAGGTTAAGTCCAAAGAATAGATATGGACAAATGCCATATTTTCACTTTAAATCTTTGACACTGTTGCTTGCATATCAAATGAGTCCATAAAAATTGTGTTGCCCATTGGTTACTGAGCTGATTGCTGAAATGAATCGGATCACTTCATATACATACAGGCTGACTCCCAACTAAACATAGTACAGTTCCAGAAACAGGATTCATAGACAAAGTATGTGCTCCCTCTAGTGACTCTGAAGCAGTATCTCTCCAAAATAGTGCCTGAATTACTAGAGGGGGAAAGACTAAGTCAATGAAAGCAGCAGAACATGTCTCAAAGAAACTCTCAAGCACAGTGTAGCTCAGATGTTGACTAACTTAATCTTTTGTGTCCCCCAAACACACAAAAACTCACTTTTCAGTTGAAGTATCCAATACATACAATAATCTTTTCAATAACTTTTTGAAATGTGTTGGCTGGCTTTCATTCCTTCCTTCACTATTTGAATATTAACAGCATCAATACAGGTTGTTGGGGGTTTTAATAGAGAATTTCTTACTCAGTTGAACAAACTTTAATGAATAGAAACTTTCCCTTGTTTGATTATGCCAACTGATATATTATTTAACATGCCCTTTATCTTGTTTGACATGCCAAATAAAATATGTTCATTTTCCATCCATTTGGAAATTGACTTTTGATTAATGAATTTAGCCTCTCAAGGTATACTCAGGATGGGCAAGATAAACATCTAAAGTAAATAAATGCCTAGAGGTAGTCCAACAGCCCTCTCTTATGCTTCCTTTTGAAACTAACATGTTGTCGGCCTCCAGTGTTGGCACGGTGCCAGATTTGTGACATTATGTTAGCATAACTTGTTAGATCATTCCATTTAAGCAAATTCTAGGACTGGACTGTAAGTCACTCACCTGAACAACAGCAAACTGATGCAAAAGCAAGTTCTCTTGTGGAACATATCTGCACAAGAATAAAGAAAAACATGTGCAACACATACTGTAAATTTATAGCAAGATTTAATCTCCATTCCCTTTAACTCATTCAGTCTTTTTTAAATGTTACAAAGGTTGGAAAAAAAACACTATCCCATTGAAGGGAGTTCAAGTAACAGAATTAAGTAACTCCGAATTCTACATGTCTGCTTCTGAAACTCTCCTGGGCTCTTCATGGCAGCTTTTCTAAACATTAACTGCTTTGATGAGACACACCTTTCAACAAGCTGCAGTTGGTTGAAAGCATTTTGAAAATGCAGATTAGTAAATGATGAGTAGTACATAGCTGGAAGGAAATTTGGGATTCAACAACATAAGTCTTTAAAAGGAAAAATTATAGTACTTGGCTCCATTCCGTTGTCATAGAGAAAAGAATTCATCTTGTTATTAATGGATCGCAGAACACTAAGATGATGATGGATGGCACATAACATCTTTCCACATTGTGTGTTGCAATATATAAATGCTATTATGGAATTTTTAACTAGAACTGTGCCTCATCATCCAATTCTAGTAGTGCTGCAAAATCTATAACTGAAAGGGTGATGATGAACCTTGGTCCATTTATGATCTTTTGATGCACCAGAATCCAATGTGCTGAGACAAATGCCAATATATTTTCTGTAGTCTCTTCTATGCTCTCATCTCACTGAAATCCCTTGTGTTCTGTTGTTTAAGGTCAGTGGCTTACCAACTCCAGATATCAGCTGGCAACTCAATGGAAGATTAATACGTTCTGATAGCTCCCACAAAATGCTGGTACGAGAAAATGGTGTACACTCCCTAATCATAGAGCCTGTCACAGCAAGGGATGCTGGCATCTACACGTGTGTTGCCACCAATCGAGCTGGTCAAAACACATTCAGCCTGGAACTGATTGTTGCAGGTAACCTTGCCATGGAGAACTCCTACATTGCTATACAAAAATGAGTCATTTATTCTGAGGATGCTGTGCTACCTGAGGATTGTAAGATGGGGCCGCATTGCTCTTTTTGAAGGCAACATGACTCCTTGACAATGGGCAGCATCCAGAGTTGGTCATGAATAAGTCCCAATTGAAATTAATGGGACTTAAGTTAGTCATGACTAGCTTGTCTCATTGAGTTCAGTGGTGCTTAGTCATGACTAACTCATTTGGATGCTGCCTAATTATTCCTTTTCCCAATCAGGTTTTTAGGGTTTGGGAATAATCAGTACTACTTTTTTGTTTTAATTCTTTGTGAATACTAACTTGCTCATAGTATTCAGGAAAAATACAATCATAATTAGAATGTATATGGTGCTTTTTATAAGTGCTCAATATACTTTGTATAAAATATTTTAGTACCTTAATGTCATATAATTTATTTTAGTACTTTTATATTAATAATCCCATATTATGGGAGACTTAAGTGCTCCTTTAAGATCACTGATCTAAAAGGTAGGGAGTTCACTACTCAGTGGTAGAGCTTTGTATGCAGAGGTTGCCAGGTTCAGTCCCTGACATTTCCAGGTAGGGCTGAGGGAGAACCCTGCCTGTACCCCAAGAGAGATACTGCCCATCAGAGAGGACAGTACTAAGCCTGATGGACCAATGATCTGACTCTGTATAACGCAGTTTTGTATGTTCTTGTTCAGATGGTGACTTGCCCAAGTATACCAAGGGAATTAATGACTGAGCTGGTTTTTTACACAAGGACCTCCAGCAGACATCACCTTTTTCTAATAATATCTTTTGTTTAGTTATTTAATTTGTATCCTACTTTCCTTCCATGCTAGAACTCAAGGCAGCACTTTTGCTGCTCCCTCGTGGTCATGCATGCAGGCACTGGTCAGACCTAGACCTGCTTAACTTCAGCAACGCTTCTGTCTGATGTGCCTTCATACCAGAGCCTGGGAAACCAGCTCTCAAATAAGACCAAACTGAGGTGTCTTGTGAGAAAAATGCTCACATGTGTAATTATACATGTATCTTTTGTATAATTTGGAAGAAAGGACTGTGCGTGAGTAAACCACCTCTGCACCTATCTCCACCCCCCACCCCAAGTATTAAAATGCATATAGGACGTTCTTGAACAGGATAATATATGGAGCTGCCTTATATCATTGATCCATTTAGCCCAGTGTTGTTTACTCTGACTGCAATCAGCTCTCCAGGGTGAGATTCAGCTCTCCTGGGATTCTTTTCATGGAGGATGTCAAGAATTGGAGACCTTCTCCATGCCAGGCTGTGCTGCATCACTGAACTATGGCCCCTCCCTATTATTGCGTATTCCAAATGTGGTGAATTGGTCATCTGAATTCAATTCACAGTCGTTAAAATTGTAGCGATGAGTTTGCTCAGCGCAACAACTGAAGGACAGGGTTTGACTACGAGGACCTTTAAACATTACTCTGTCTGCATGGGAGATACATCAGTAGAGTAGCATTTAAGTGATCCACCCAGTAGGGAGGGACAGAGATGCAATGGAATTTCCATGAGGGAGACCCATGATATTGGCATTGGCCCATGTGATTGAGTATGTTGTCATTTTTCTGTAAATACTGTATTCAAGGTGACAGCAGGTACTAATTGAAATGGTACCCCAGATGTGTGGGAGCTACACATTTAAAAGGCCTCTTAGCATGTGAAGAGAAAATTACAGTATGTAAGTCAAGGAATTACTTGAGTCCCTGGTTTTCAGGGGTAAAGGAGAGAGATAAGAACCTGGCCAGCTCTCCTAGTGAAACCAATGAGACTGGATTGTGTTTAACTTTGCCTGGGTGGTGCTTTGTATTGTCTTCTGAAGTACAAAGACAAGACGATACAAAGGTGCTGTTCCAGGCAGAGGATGGCATTGGGCCTCCGCCTGGAACAGCACCTTGGAAAAGCAGCAAGTGGAGGGGACATTAACTTTCTATTGCCATCATATGTCACATGCTCCTGTTGCTCAGGTGCAACATGAAATAAATATGAAATCTTCATTACTGTGGGGGGAAAACCACTACTTGTTTCTCTTTTTGCAATAGCAAAAGAAGCACACAAGCCACCTGTATTTGTAGAGAAGCTTCAGAATACTGGAGTAGCTGAGGGGTATCCTGTGCGACTGGAATGCCGGGTTTTAGGTGTGCCACACCCTCAGATTTTCTGGAAGAAAGAGAATGAATCACTCACATATAACACTGAGAGACTGAGGTTAGATTAACTTGCTGTTTTATTTCTGATTAATAGTAAACTATGTTTATTAATGAATGCATCTTACCCAACTGTCTTTTTATACTAGATTTGAAAAATAATATTTCATTGTAAAAATGCGAAACTGAAATGAACTGAATTATTTATGCATATTAACCTCAGCAGGAGCTATGGAAACTTTTACTGAAGAGTATAAACAATTTTCATTTAAGTTTACATAGGATATTAGTCCAAATAAAGAACTCAAGCACTAGCTTCTTATTGTCTCATTTAACATCCTTATTCTGATGACACCATTAAAGGTAGCTGTCTCACCTTCTCGATTGACTTCTCTTTCAGCATGCACCAGGATAACCATGGTTACATTTGCCTGCTTGTTCAAGGAGCAACAAAAGAAGATGCTGGTTGGTACACTGTATCAGCTAAGAATGAAGCCGGTATTGTGTCCTGCACAGCAAGATTGGATGTCTATAGTAAGTTATTCTTTGGATTGCTTCAGGTGTTGGGTTAATTGGCTCAAATGTCTCGCTGATCTCTGATGCAACAACCATTTTCGACCCAGCTTTGTCTCTCTCGATAAAGCCTGTAAACTTGCAGTCCCCTCTTGGACTGTTTTGACCCCTGGAGGAATTCCATTGTTTGGCCTCTTCCCACTTTTCTGTGGGAATATCTACATATATTTCCATCCACAGTGGGGGCGGGAGAATGCCTGCACTTATGTTTTGCATTGCATTTACTTTTCCTGGATGCAGAAATGAGGAAACTGGGGTCAGTTCTTCTGGCTTGTTGCAACCAGACTTGGGAGGTCTGCCTGTGAAAGAGGCTCCCTCAGGGCCATTTCACACATGGTATTTTTTACGTGCTCATCCAACAAATGTAAGGTGATGAGACAAACATGTTTAGAAATGCATGTTTGTCTCCATTCCATTGCACTTATTGGCTCCAGCTCCCTTGAAGTGTACATCCAATTGCAAACCCAAGTTTGTTGCCAGGTAACATGTGGACAGGCCTGTGGAGTGTTAAACTGATGAAGGTGAATGTCCTATATTCAGGGGGAAAGGTCGTCTGAAACAGAGCATTAAAAAGATAAGATGTGGGATGCAGAGAGATCTGTGGGACTGGAAAAGTGAAAATAGAGAGGAGTAACTGAGAGCAGATTCAGAGAGACCAGAGTTAATACAGAGAGCATAAAAGGGTGTGGCAGGGGGAGGCAAGGAACTTCTAAGAATGATCTTTGAACCACTAGCCATGGATGCAAAAGAAAAGGCTCTGATAACTGTCACAATCTATTGATGGCTGACCTGCTAATGAAGCTGGGCAAGGTAACCACCTTCAGCAGTGGATTGTTGGAGGTAGAGAATTAGCTGCTTACTGCTTCCATCAGTGCCCCAGAACTGGGCTTCCTCCCCACCCCCTCGGATGGGGCAGCTCTTTCCTCCTTTACCTTTCTTGGAGCACTGGAACCAGCACTGCTGCTCTCCTTTTCCACTCCCACCTTCCAGTATTTTCAGAAACAAGAGGCAGTGTGGAGGAGAGGGCTGGGCTACAACAGCATCCTTTTCTCTGCTTCCACACTTCATTTTGTCCCTTCCCCTCTGGCTTTTGAAAAGGGTAGAGGAAGAGTGCTGGGTGGGTGGGCAGGCGGGTGGGGAGGAACAGCAGCTGTCACACTGGAATGAGAGAGGGGAAGAATGGCACCGTCTGCACATCACCATGGAAGACAGAGGGAAAGAGCTGGAGTGTGTGTGTCGGGCAGGGGGGAGAGCAGGTATGTATGCCACCAGCTTGGGAGAAGAAGGCTGGGCAGAGCAGCTATTGTAGCATGCTTTGAAGGAAAGGAAAATGCCTTTTTTCCTTTTGGGTAAACAACCAAACTTAGTTTAGAATTAATGGAGAAATACCTTAGTAAGGAAACTTCTAATATACTCCCAAGTGACTAATGCTGAGAAGATCCTACATTTCCAGCAAAAACAACTGCATGTCTCATGATATCTCAAGTTAAACATTATCCCAACTAGGAATTCATCTGCAAGATGGCTTAGGGAGGAGAGCTGGTCTTGTGGTAGCAAACATGAACTGTCCCCTTTGCTAAGCATGGTCCACCCTGGTTTGCATTTGAATTGGAGACTACATGTGTGAGCACTATAAGATATTCCCCTCAGGAGATGGGGCCATTCTGGGAAGAATACGGTTCCAAGTTTCCTCCCTGGCATCTCCAAGATAGGGCTGAGAGAGACCCCTGCCTGTAGCCTTGGAGAAGCCACTGCCACTCTGTGTAGACAATACTGAGCTAGATGGACAAATGGTCTGACTTGGTATAGGGCAGCTTCCTATGTTCTTATGGCTGGGGTGCAAGGAATCTTTAAGAATCTGTCTTGTATAGGTAAAAATTCACAGTGGTTCAAAACTGTAGGTTCAATTGCAGTAGGTGTACTCTGCTACAAAGAACATAAAGCCACTATTTACCATGCAGCAGACTACTTATACGGTAGCTGAACATTCTGGACAGCATTAAAAGAAATAAGCAATAAAAGTTGTCTTCTCAGACGCACTGAGGAGGTGTCTCTTTCTTTTTCTTGGTTTGGTGCTCCCTGTTTTGTGTCCACCCAAACTCCTCCCACTCAGTACTCCCAAATTCCTCCCACCCAATACTTACCAGAGACACAGGAAACAAGAAAAATTATTTTTCTTATCCCTGTCGCTGCTAGAGGTGGGACACCAGCATCTTTGGCACCAGCTTCACTTTTAAAAGGACTTCATGAAGAGCACTGAGTCTCCCCACCACCACCACCCCATAGCCCTGGGAAAGGTGCAGGGAATTTTAATTTTTTGCCATTGCAGCAGTCCCTGAAAAAAATAGCATCCCCAAGAGACCCTACATTTTTTACCAGAACTGCAAGAAGGAAAAGGCAGAGGGGACTCTCTTCTGGGAGTCCTATTAAAAGTAAAGCTGCTAAAGATTCTGCTCCCCTGCTTCTGAGAACAACAGAGCTATTAAAGAGAATGTCTCTTGTATCACCAATAAATACAGGGGGGAATTCTGGTAAATTTGGGGCACAGTTTGATCTAAGCCCCTGTGTTCTTACAGCCCTAATGCATATCTGTTTGCATCAGTTTAACAGTTTTCCTGGATCTAGATGAGTATATTAATTGAAGAGAGGGGTGATTTCCCAAAGGGAATATAATGCACTTGTCATTTTATAGCTGCTGGTGTGTTATAATGCTTGCGTTAACATTAATGCACTAACTGCTCTTTTTCTTTCTCTAGCTCAATGGCAACAACAATCCCAGACCACTAAGCCAAAGAAGGTGCGTCCCTCAGCTAGTAGATATGCAGCACTTTCTGACCAAGGACTAGACATCAAAGCTGCATTTCAGCCAGAAGCAAACCCAGGCCATCTGACACTGCAGTCTGGATTGGTAGAAAGTGATGATCTGTAAATCTTAGCTCAGGTCTACCATTTTCTTTCAAAGTGAAAACACTGAAAGCCATTGTCTTGACCAATGATAATGTATGCCACTTTACATGAAAGGCAGAAAACTTTTATGTGCAAAAGATAAACAACACCTTAATCATGTATTTTTTGCTCATGATACCAAATTAGAGTAGGTAGTGATTATTCAATAGAAATGTACAGCCTCTCTCTCTCTCTCACTCACACACACACACCACCTTCACTATTAACAGTCTTTTATTACTATGTGGGTAGTATTGTTTTGAATAATCCTATTCACCAGTGCCAAATGCTGGAATGAATGAGATTGTTCAAAGGCAAGCACAGTGCAGAACATATCACTAAGTGCCTTTGCAAGTTGTAGGTGCTATAACACATCATAATGACATTTTATTGGGCTACAACATAACTGTAAATGTATCAGGAATGCATTCTGATGACAGTGAAAATGTGCAATATTGAAGGAATAAAACAAGATAAGAAAAGGAAGATATCTAAATGAAATGCATCTCTATAAATGGCTTTCTGTTCTCAAAAGAACAACTTGCCTTAAATGTTCTTAGTATGGGCAAAGAAGTTTCACATGTGAAGGCTTCATTTTGACTTGTGCCATCTGAGAGGTGGCTAACTTATATTAAAAAAAATACTGCCAGGCTAACACAGTCATGAAATAATTTAAAAATATGGATGTTGTGATAGGATTGTTTTACAGTGTTAGATGTGTAAAAGTGGATGGGACAGGGTGAAAGGCCAGACCTTTCTCAGAGAATGAAAATACATAAGGAAATATTGCAATTCATGTCTCTGAAATTCCATGGTTACCTGAATGCTAGGACTTTTTTTATACTGGACACTTGACTGACAAGAAGCTTTGTGACACAAGTGAGGATTATTAGGAGTATAGAGTAAGTGGGAAAGGAGTGAGTCTGCAATATAGGGTTAAGTGATAAGCACACACCATAGAGAATAGATTAGTAGATATGGGGAATGCAGAATAATAAGCAAATGGTGTTACATTTTAAACACTGCATGCATGTGTACTAGAAGTTACATTTTTGTGTTCTTGCCTACTGCAGCATGACACAACAACCCTGCCAATAGCAGGAACCTTATGAAGAAGGTAAAGACAAATCTTCACAATGTAAACCAGTTCTGCATCTATCTAGACTCCACTCCGATTGCATTAAGCAATTTGGATTCAAAATCAATTAATTTTAATTGGGAGGGAGTAGAAGAATGTTTCAAGTGGATCTGGCAGGAAAATGAGTTTTTAATGGTACAAGAGTACTTTGCGATAAAAGGACAACACTGTATTCCTTATATGAAGCACGCTTATAGTACTTTATTTATAATTAAAAGTGTTGAAATCTTTTATCTCAACTCAGTTATTCAAGTGCAGTACTTTTTTAAAAAAAAGTTTTGTATTATGTACCACGCCATATATTTTGCATTACTGCTATATGTGTATTGCTTTGCACCTCATTGTTAAGTACACAAACCAGGTTTTAGTGACTAATACAAGTTTTTAGCACAAAAGATAGTTATTATCCTATGCAAACTGCTGCAAGTGGTTACAACCAGTTATAGGAAATTCATACATATTTGTACTGTCATACAAAATTCCTCTTCTGTTTTCTTCTAGCCAAGTTACATTGCATCATCCACTTTCCAGATTCTTCTCAAATGTGACTTGCTAATTGACTATTTTTTAGCTTCACTAGTAGCATTTTGCTTCTTTTTATTTGTATTTATAAAAAATGTACAATCATATTACTTTGGATTGTTGTGCTGATATGTGGGTTTAACATCAATAAATATTATACAAATCAATTACTTTGTGTTTTTCTGGGTAAAGAGTATTGAAGCTTTAACAAGCACACAGGTTTACATGCTGCGCAGGGTTCCCACAAAACCTAACTGCAGAGGGCCTATGTTGCCTCTGTCTGTCCCAGACCTGCATGCACGCTGCTGGAGGGACTTCGTGGCTGCTAAATATAGCATCACACAGAAGTTATCATCTCCCATTATGAATAATAGAAAATTATGCTATTTTTAACAGCCATAGAGCTGCTCCAACAGTGTGCATGCAGGTTTGAGACAGATGGAGGCCGTGTGGGCGCCCCACTGCTACTGCACAGAGGTATGTAATAGAAGCAGTAGCCATATGTAAGCCACTTACTAAGGAATAAGACCCATTCATCTCAGTGAGATTTGCTTCTGATTTGCATGTTTCAGTCCTGCTATATGGCTACAACCTAAGCATTAGTACTTTGAAATGAATCCCATTGTGAAAACGACCCCTCCTGACACCTGGGCCACATTTCCTGTTGCCTAAATCATGGTAAGTCATGATGGCAACACCATTCTTATGATGTATTTGCTGTCACTTAATTGTGTCCCAGATAAGTGTTGATATCTTGGCAGGGCTTTCTGAATTAGGGCTTAGCAAATGGATACATGAGATCAAATTAAGTGATAGGGATGTGCATGAATTGTGTTTTGAGATGCAATTTGGAACACATCCTCTGTCCCTTTAAAATGGAGGAGAGCAGGTGAATACCTGCTCCTCTGCTCGCCACCACTTCCTGAATCAGTAGCACTTCTTACAGCTATCTTCACATGCTGCCATTGGTGCTCTCCCCCATGCACACACATGGCCACCTCACATGCATGGACGCCAGTGTGTGTGTGCTAGCGTTGTGTGGGGGCAGCTAGGGGAGAGCACCAGCACATGAAAATAGCTGTGAGGAGTGCTGCTGATTCAGGAAGTGGCAGTGAGCAGAGGAGGCGCAGGTATGCACCTACTCTCCTCCGTTTTAAAGGGGCAGGGATATGTTCTGAATCACATCTCAAAACATGATTCATGCACATCCCTACTAAGTGACCACTATGTGTTGGGGACAAATATGGTGAAAAGCCTCATGGTGCCCTCTCTGGTTAATTAAACACACACACCACTCATCACCATGGAAGAACAGTTTCAGATTAGATGACTGTTTGCCACAGTGCTGTTGTAATATCCTGGCTAAGATCATAATTGTGCATATCCAAGAAATATTGAAACAGTGGCTATTTGGAGAACCTCTATGACAGGAGAAAGAAAGGGTTATTTCTGCTAATGAGAAGGAACAAGAATTAAGTAGAAGCACACACTGGATTCCCTTATATGGCAATACTAACCTCCATGTTTGTTTGTTCGTTTAAATTAAGCACAGAGACAAGATTATTCTAGATTAGGGCTGCTCAACTTCGGCCCTCCTGCAGATGTTGACCTACAACTCTCATAATCCCTGGCTACTGGCCAGTGTGGCTGGGGATTATGGGAGCTGTAGTCCAAAAACAGCTGGGGGACCCAAGTTGAGCACACCTGCACTAGATACTTGTTACGGAAAATGTTCACTAAGGAATTCACAAACTGCTATGCCTGCAGGACCACTGTTATGTGGGTTTAAATAAGGTCTAATTGTTTAAAAAGCATAGGAATATGTATTTGTTTACATAAAGTTTATGCATCCAGAATAATAGGTCTAATATCCTTGAGAATATCTCCTATGAAGTAATGGGGTTAAGTTCAGACATGCATGGTTTTTAGTTTGGTAATTTTTCTGCATTTATATGGTAAATTGTGTGTGTGGTATTGTCAGTACATAACACCCCTATTAGGTGTTCAGCCAACTAAGCTACAATGGCCACAAGACTGTACCTATAAGCCTTGTAAACTCTGAAGCAAACATCCACTGCATTCACAATTGCCTGAACAGGGCTAACCTTACTGGCAGAACACATTTTTTAGTAGTTTTGAGTCATAGTGGGTTTAGACTTTTCAATACGGTGCTCAACCCTTCAGGCCTGCTCAACTTAGGCCCTCCAGCTGTTTTTGGACTTCAACTCCCATAATCCCCAGCCATTGTGGCCAGGGACTGTGGGAGTTGTAGGCCAAAATCTTCAGAAGGGCTGAAGCTGAGCAGCCCTGACGTAAATGAATGCACTTGCTATCATGCAACATATAAGTTGGCAAGTCCTTGATCTTCAGGATCCAGCAGTAAATACGGATTTAAGGTTTGGGGCAGGATCCAAACTAAGCTAGTCATGCTGACAGTACTATTGAAATCAAAGAGATATGACTAACAAGTCTCATTAATTTCAGTGACTGAGTCATGATTAACTTGGATCACATCCCCAGAAGAGGGAATATTCCATTTGAAAATAGAAGCTGTTTACATTGCTCCCTTTCACACTACATACAGGTTGAGTATCCCTTATCCAGACTGCTTGGAACTGGAAGTGTTCCGGATTTCGGACTTTTCTGGATTTCAGACTGTTCCAGATTTTGGAATATTTTCCCTCACAGTCCCTAAGTCCAAGCTCAAAACTCTCCCTCACGGACCCTCGGTCCAGATCTTTCCCCCTCTCCTTACCCCTTGGCTCTAGCCATTTATTTTTCACCTTACTTCCTCCTTTGGTCTTCCCACGCTTGGCCTCCATCCATCTCTGCCTCCTCTCCTCTTGCCTAACATGGAGCGCGCTCACACCACAGAGGCTCTTCTGGGCTGTCGGAAGAGGAGTAAAGCCGGCAGCCGCGATAGGACACGTACCTACACCCTCGCAACCAGGGTAAGCGTGGTGCTGGCAGGCAAACATAAAGGCAAAGAAGGCACCAAAACACATGGCGCAAGGCTCGGAGCAGCAGCATGCTGCCGGGAGCCACCGGAGAGTCACCAAGCTGAGTGAGCTGAGGCATTGTGGTGGTGGTGTTGTTACAGCATGGTGTCCAGATTTTAAAGCATTCCGGATTTTGGATGTCCAGATAAGGGATACTCGACCTGTACTACTAATTGTCAAAGGATCGTTCAGACTAATTACTTCCTCCATATGCTATTATGCACTGCCAGCAGGCTACTGGTCATTTGTGGGAAATTCCATGATGAAAGTCACATCAATTGAGACTATTTTTTAAAGTTGTTTATTTTTCATCATTGATTTCTTGCAAGTGACCAACAGGTGGTACTGCATAATAGCACATGAAGTATTCAGCCTGAGCAATCCGTTTACCACTGCTAATATGGAGTGCAAAAGGGAGCTATGTGATCTGGACACAGAAGAGGTAAACATAAACAGCTCCTGTTTTCAAATGGAATATCCCCTCATCTGTAAATGCCTTTAGTCTGGATCAGAATTTTAAAAAGCAATTCCATATTGGACTGATCCTATTAAGACCTGATCCTATGAACTACTGAGGTAATAGGGTGCATATGTTAAATGGTAACAGCCAATTCATAGGGCCAATAGTTGGAACCCTAGTTAAATTCTTAGGCATTTTTTCAGACAGACAGAGCAATGCAGGATTCCGAACTTGCTAAATATAGAATGTAGCTTTAGTTTTAAAGTGTAAACTAATTGTCCATAAATCTTATTCTAAAGGGTAAATAATTCTATTTGCCTTGATCCAGATAAAAGTTTCCATGCATACTTCGCCCTAAAAAAAGGAAATGTTCACAAACAGCTCTTCCATGTATTTTCCCCACCATCCAAAATACCTAACCAGCAGACAGGTCTTTGAACACACAGCCCTACTTAGGGTACTAAGTGGTGGCAGTGAAGGGGCTGGGCTCAGTCCTCGCCACTATCCCCTGCATCTGAATGAAACTGTGTGAATATAGCCCGGACTGCCACACAGGGCCTTTGAACAATGGGACTTGTGTACACAGCAGCCTGTTACTATCTCTGGACAGTAACTGAGGCTGTCTTCACTTCTAGCCTTGTTGCAGATGAGTTGAAAAGCATCGTCTAGGTTTTTATGCAAAGGTTAAACTTTGGAACTTGATAGGTTAGCGCCATTAACTAAAGCAGTGAAATGTCAAACTACTAAACCTAATGCATTTCTTCCACCCTCAGCTTTCCTCTAGAGAAAATAGGAATTATGGTATTCAAATTCAAGATTAGTATCTAATACAACATACCTACCTACAACAGCCATGAAAGTAAAATAAATGAATTGCATCCCACCTGCTCTATGTAAGTAAAGTGATATCAAAATAAACAGAACCATTTAGGTTTGCTTCAGGCATGAATACAGCCTTGAAAATAAACCTGCTATACTTTTTGACAGCAAAGTAATAATATAGAGACTGGAATATTCTTCCTACAATGAGTTGGCTGTGTGGTTAATTTCATTGCTGGTATGTCACAAGATCTAACCAATAATTTATAGAAACATTTTGCTTGCCAAATCAGTAGAAGAAAATATCTGTTGTTGTGTTTTGTTCAACATGATAATGATCACAGCAGAGGTGACTCAGACCTCAAATCTATAACAGCCCTGTTTTCTTTTTTAAAAATGCTGTTGCTATAAAAACACACACTCAGGCACATTATTAGACTGAGATCATGTTGGTGTTATAAATGCAGACAGAAGTCAATGTGGCAAAAATAGAGGAAAATGTGGGATGGTGAGGATGTAAACTGAAAAATGAGTATCTTCTATATATTTAATTCTCTTAGGTGCACCTGTTGCTAATCCCATGCATGGCAGCTGCCAATTAGCAACAGGGGGCCGTGGGGTGGGGAGGGGAGCAACAGCCCAGCGAATTGCCGGCCGTGGGAAGGAGGGCAGGGAGAAGCGGCGGCCCAGTGAATGGCTGGCCGCCAGGGCAGCAGGGAGAAGACAGCTGACGGGCAGCCACAAATGGCGGCTGTGAATAGCAGGTGGGCCTGGCAGGTGGGCGACCGTGACCAGCGGGTGGCCAGCTGGAGCAGCTGCAACCGGCAGCCCTGGTGGGCCGCGACCCCAGCAGACGGGTGACCACGAATGGCAGGAGGCTGCCATGACTGGAGCAGCAAATGGCGGGCAGCCGAAGCAGCTGCAAATGGCAGGTGGACCCGGCAGGCGGGCAGACGCAGCGCCAAATCTCCTAGTACTTTATATTTCAATAGTAATATCTGCCATGCTAAATCACAGGGAATTCACCCACAAACAGAAACATCTCAAATTATTATGTAAAGGCCTATTTGTCCACCTTTTAAAATGCTTAGTGAGGCTCATCAACAGATCCGCAGAGGCAATGACAATCTTAAAGTTTCAAAGGATGGGAGTAGAAATTCACCATGATAACAGCAGCGGCAGAACTCAAACATTGCAAGATACATTTTCAATATATCCTCTTCCTTTCCTGGAAACCAAATTCTTGTGCCAACTAAACAATTACTCACAAAAAGAAATGCATATTTATCAGACATTTGTTTTCAGCTGTCAACATGTAAAAGTCCAGTCCAGCGGTTCCCAACCAAGATTCCTTCAGATGTTGCTGAACTTCCATCATCCCCAGCTGCCATGTAACGTAGTTCAGCAACATCTGGAGGAACCCTGGCTGGGAACCGCTGGCCTACGCATTCTGGCACAATATTACAGCCCGCAAGCATAAATTGAAGTGTGGGAACGCTGCTTTGATAAATGTGATGTACCTCAAATACTGTTAGATTTCATTAGGAGGATTCTTAAGTGAACTAAGAAATATTTTATCTACTTGTCCAATATTTTTACACAATGCCTGCAGACCAGACTGACTACATTTAAAATCTCATTTATTCTAGCAGATTTCTAACAGGTCAGGGGGTGGGGGGAGTGTTACATAAGAATAGCCTTGCTGGAACAACAGGCCTATATGGGACTGGAACAAGCCCCATACAGCCACCAGACGTCATGGATAGAACTGTCCTCTGTGAATTTGTCTAAGCCTAAGTCTAATGGTTACATAATCGTTTTTACTGCTGCTTCTGGGTGTTTTTTATCTGTTGTATTGTTTTATGCCTGTTTTTATATGTTTTTATACCTTTAGCATGATGTTTTTATTGTATGTTTTTAACTTTTGTAAACCGCCTTGGGGCTATCTTTTAACGAAAGGCAGTATAAAAATGCAAAAATAAATAAATAAATAAATATAAAAGCCCCTTTTAAAGCCACCCAAGCTAGTGGCCAGATGTGTAGAAGGACATTATCATATTAACAGTTTTATTTCTTCCTATTGATTCCTTCCATGGAATTTGCCCTTTTCACAGCTGAGTCGACACTTTCAACCAGCTGTCACCATGACCCCAAAATTTCTCTCCTGGTCAGTCACTGACAATATTAAAGGTTTACCTGGGAGGCACAAAGGATTCTTAAGAAACATGGCTTGGAGGTGAATGTTATTTGTACAGCTCCGATGACCTTGAGACAGTACTTAGTAAAATCAAGACTGTATGATGATAAATGTGAAGCTGAAGACTGCCTAATTTGTGATAATAAAGAGGGGAGGTGTCAGACAAAAGGGGTGATATATAAAATGGTATGCTTAGAGTGCATGCAGTTTTATATTGGCGAAACTGGTCAACCCCTGATAAAAAGATATAAGGAACATCTGGCAGACATACAGCATAGAGATAGAACAAAACCATGGGAAGTGCATGCTAAAGAACAACATCAAAGCAGAATAGTGAATACAAAGATATTTGCCTTGGCTGTGAAGACAGATCTGAGGAAACGAAAAATCAGAGAAACCATATATAGATAACAGTTGCACCCAACTATAAATGTTAAAGAGGAAATGAGGGAAGCAATGAAATTCATTGGTTATTGAGTGTATGAACTTCATCATGCTTTTGTGTTCTTTTCCCTCCTTCCACAGTTCCCCCCCACCCCCCACCGTATGTGATACTGGGAGCTGCACAGGGTTGGTTGATTACCTTTAGTTCTTTAGCTGAATCATGGTGTGCTGTGGAGTTGTATTTAAGAACAAAACTCAGCCACCTTACTGAGGATGATGTCTTACATCAAAACATCTGCTATTTTGTTACATCTGTGGTTTAGTTTTTAAGTTTTAAACTTTTGAATTTTTTGAACTTTTAACTTTTATTGCACATTAAAGAAGGTCATTGAAAAAGCTTTAACGTAAGTTATTCTAGTTCTCCAGAAAAATCCTCCCTTCCTCTTGTGTGTAGGAATCATGAGGTCTCATTTAGTGGCAAACAAAGAGAACGTGCTTATCTAACTACAAGCAGCATTGCAAGCGCATGATTTAAAGTCTGCCAGACCACCCATAATTTGTATAATTGATTCAGAATGCTAGCAAAACAGCTATCATCCCAATTATTAATATTGGTTGTGACTTTTAATTATTAAGTAAGTTTCCCCCACAATTCAAAACTGCTTTTAAATCAGAAGTTGCAAACCTCCATCTACAACTAGAACATGGCCTGTTACATAAGGAGACTCCAGAAGAAAGAGCACAGCTTTGGCAACTTCTTGAGGCTTGCCAAATCGTCCAAGAGGAATAGTTTTTTTCAACTGATCTTCTTTCAGATGTGCTGTCATCTCTGTATGAATGAAGCCTAAAGAAGCAGGAGGGGGAAGAAAGATGTTGTTTAAGCAAGAACTAGTAAAATCTGGATATAATTCCAGTTGTCACCTATGCATAGCCTCCCAGGAGTCAGAGTCATCTGTCAAAACTCACGTCAACTCAACTGAGAATCAAATGAGTGAAAAAAGGTTAGAAATGTGTTTCACCTAATTGCATGGGGGCAGTTCAGATGCCCCCTGTCCCACTGCAATCAAGCAATTCATGGGGAGAGAGACATGCATGCCTAAGCTCCCCTACCACATGTTACAGGATCATGGCCCAGTTTGAGTACTGCCCGAACTGGACCCTTAAGGGGAAAAGCAACTTAACTCAAAACTAACCTGGAGCAACCATGTTGACCCGAATGTTCTTTCTTGCTACTTCTTTAGCAAGAGAGCGTGAAAATCCAACTAATCCTGCCTTGCTGGCACTATATACACTCTGACCAGAATTGCCCTTCAGTCCAACAATACTTCCTAAAACAAAGTGAAACAAAGCAAATGGCAGGTGCAGTTCAAGAGCAAGAACAAGGCAGCTTCCCATCCCCCACCATGATAGTGTACTTTAGAACTTCTAAAGAGAGAAAATAAGTATGTAATGAATTATTCCCATCAATAGCACCATACGTGGGGTTAGCTGAATAGCACCAAAGAAAAAACATATATCTAAGTAGGTTGGATTCAAATATTTCCTGAGTCTATTGTATATTAATAATGTGTTTAAAATTGTTAGTGGCAGAACTCTATAAACATTCACATTCACAAACTTGTTTTGTTCCAAATAGTGGGAAAATGAGAGCAGACAAGTAGATAAGCAAATTTTAAAAATGACTTTAATTCTCAAGCTAACAAGCACTATTCAATGGGCGAGCACAATTGTGTTCGCTTGTGCCAAAGAAGCTGTGTGGGCAAAAATTTCTATCTATAAATTAAGAGAAAGTGATTTTAGTCACCCAATGACTGAAATAAAAACAATTTTAAATGTTCCATTTTCTTCTCACAACATGCTATACCCATTTCTTTTATGTAAAATAATAATATGAAAATCAAGTAGTTCGACTGAAATCAAGTCAAACTACTAAATAAAAAAGGCACCAAGCATCTCAAATATTCAATCCATCTTTGGCTTATCATGTTATTTATTTAATTTTTTAAGCACCTATGTGCAAAAATGTTTTTGCTTTAGCAACATTTTAAAAAATAAGGGATACTTCAGAATTGCAATGATTTACAATCATGATATACAGGGCACTTTTCTATTAATCTTTTAGGCTCTGGAAAGGAATCGCTTTTTAAAAAGTAGTTCTGGTAAGAACTAATCTGCCTACTTTACTTTCACTATCCCTACAACTGGACTAAATTTGGTCCAGATTAGTTAAGCAGTTCACAAGTTAGCCTTCTTGTGCCTCAAATGTTTACATGTCCGCCATCTTGAACTGAGGTGGATGACTTCATAACAAACTACGCCATTAAGGTGTCCCTTTGTGTCACTCACTACAACTGCACCACTTGTGCCTCAAATGTTCACATGTCTGCCATCTTGAATTGGGGTAGATGGCATCATCACAAACTATGTCCCTATGTGTCCCTACAATTGTACCAAATTTAGTCCAAATCGATTCCCACTTGTGCCTCAAACATTCACATGTCCACCATCTTGAACTGGGGTGGATGACATCATCACAAACTACGCTTTTGAGGTGTCCATATGTGTCCCTCCAACTCTAGCAAATTTGGTTCAAATTGGTTAAATGGTCCACAAGTTGGCCCACTTTCGCCTCAAACATTCACGCGTCTGCCATCTTGAATCAGGGTGGATGACATAATCACAAAACTATGCCACAGATGCACCTATGTGTCCCTACAGCTGTAGCAAATTTGGTTCAAATTGGTTAAGCAGTTCACAAGTTAGCCCACTTGTGCCTCAAATGTGTATGTTTCCGCCATCTTGAATCAGGGTGGATGACATCATCACAAACTACAAAAGGACCCAACAAGAACCCATCAGCATATGACAGCCTGAAGATTGGAATTTTTTTTAAAATGAATTCTTTAAAAAATATGCATGAGGCATTAAAAGCTATCTGATTTATATATGGGGTAAGTATGCAACATTTCCAAATATCATGAAGTAAAAAAGTAATGTAAAAATAAATATTTAATAAACACTCTCTTCTAACACATAGACATAGACAATGTATATAAAAATGTACAAAGACTTATCAGTGGTAAACAAATGTAGAACCACCAATTTGTAAAGGGAAAATTCACAACCAGCCTTGCTGCTAAGAGACCCAAAGTAAATATTTACTTTGACTTGCAATACAACTTGCAAGTCAGTCCTCCATAAGTTAACCTTCTAGGCATATGGAAGTCCAGTATGAATAGAGAGAGGATCCAGTTGTCTTTGAATCAGATGGAGATGTAAATTCTGTGTCTTATGGGGTGTTGTCAACAATTGCAGATCATCTGCCATCTTGAATCAGGGTGGATGACATCATCACAAACTATGCCACTGAGGTGTCCCTATGTGTCCTACAACTGTACCCAATTTGGTTCAAAAACCAAATTTGGTCCAGGCATTGCAAAGCTAGTAGTGGGAGGACACACAGACACACAGAATGCCTGGTGATCTCATAAGCTTACTTTCCTTAAGGAAAGTAGGCTAAAAAGATACAGTCAACCCTTTCAAATAAAGATATAAAGCTACTTAATATCTTTACTCGTGCTGCACCAATATCTTCTGAAAATAGCAGCTGACATCCAAACTAACAGTGAACATGATGAAAAATGTTTCGTGCATACAGCAAGGGGAGGGGCAGTTCTCTTATATTATCTTCCTTCTGCAGCCCATTCTCCCAGATATTTCTGAGAGATACAGAGACTGCACAAGTAAGGATGGATTGCAAGGCTGGGGCGGTGGGGGGGGATCACCCTTCCCCTTGGTGGGCAGGGGAATAAAACATTTCTCAGTGTGCACAAGGTTAGTCTGGACATCAGCCGTTTTATTATTATTTATTTACAGACAGGTGTTATTGACTGGTTTGTTTTATCCAGACATCGAGTCCTTCCCGATGTTTTATTATTTCTTGTTTACACAGTCAGATGTGTTATTGACCGGTTTGTTTTATCCAGACATCGTTGTTGTTGTTGTTATTATTATTACTTCCATTTTCTATCCCGCTCTTCCTCCAAGGAGCCCAGAGCGGTGTACTACATACTTAGGTTTCTCCTCACAACAACCCTGTGAAGTAGGTTAGGCTGAGAGAGAAGTGACTGGCCCAGAGTCACCCAGCTAGTTTCATGGGTGAATGGGGATTTGAACTCAGGTCTCTCTGGTCCTAGTCCAGCACACTCTAACCACTACACTAACCACTACCACTATCTATCTATCTATCTATCTATCTATATACACACACACTATATATATATATATATAGAGAGAGAGAGAGAGAGAGAGAGAGAGAGAGAGAGAGAGAGAGTATGTGTGTGTATATATATATATATATGTGCACACACACACACACACACACACTCTATCTATCTATCTATCTATATACACTATACTGTGTGTGTGTGTGTGTGTGTGTGTGTGTGTATACACACACACACCCCTACCTTATATATATGCCTTCCCCTGCCGTGAACCTCCGTGTATCTTTAAAAACCCCAATGCTGAGGATATGGCTACTGGGTGGGGGGTGAGCCAGTAGTTCTTCCACACACACACACACACCCTGCAGTTACTGCAGCAGTTACTGCGCAGACGCGCCTCTCAGTTGGGAAGCGGCGCCGGGCCAAACGGCAGGCCACGGCGTCGCTCTGCTTGCTATCCACCGCCCGCCGCTGCCGCCAGGGTATGTGTGATTGGAAGGACTACTACCTCACACACCCCAATAGCCATCTCCTCAGTCGCGCGGCAGCTGGAATGTGAAGGATTTTGGTTAACAACACGGAGGTTTGCAGGGGGTGGGGGCTAGGTGGAAGGACTACTGGCTCACCCCTCACCCAGTAGCCATCCCCTCAGCATTGGGTTTTTTAAAGATACACGGATGTTCGCAGCAGGGGAAGGCAAGCGGAAAGCTGCTTGCTTGCTTGCCTGCCTAAAAAACAACACGGAGGTTTTCAGGGGGTGGGGGTGGAAGGACTACTGGCTCACCCCCCACCCAGCAGCCATCCCCAGCCATCCCCTCAGCATTGGGATTTTTAAAAATACAGGGAGGTTCACGGCAGAGGAAGGCAAGCAGAAAGCAATGCCCTAATTATTATTATTATGAGACAATAGTTCCCTTTAAGCAAATTGCACCACCTTATTTGGGGCACAAAGGATTTTCAATCAACTCCTCATTGAATCTACAATGTTGTGACCCAGATCTGACATGAATGAATAGTAAATAAAACATATTTCCAAAGGTTTTAACAGAAACTTAGTAGTACTTTGAACATTCACCACATCTTATCTTTGGCAAAGATAAAATCAGTAATTGATACTGCTTCCTAACTTGACAAGATTAACTGCCTTGGCATTTAAATCCATTTCACTCCTGCCCAGTTCTCTCAACCAAACATGCTGTTATTTGTTTGTTATTTCTTTGTGTAAACCGCCCTGAGCCATTTTTGGAAGGGCGGTATAGAAATTGAATGAATGAATGAATGCAGTGAAGACATCAGAAGATGACTTTTAACTGTCATTTTCAATGATAAGGTGATTTGGTGGTGCCACAACCATATTCCACATTCAAAAGTTAATATGTCTTGCAGGGGACCCACAAATTTCTACATGTGGTAATGTTTTATTTTACTGCATGGGGGTGAACTCACAAGAATGCTAAATCTCATGAAAATGTAGCATTGTCTGTAGAAAATGTAGATGTCTGCATCCTAAGATTAGATTTGTTATTTCAAATGAATAAATTAACTCCAATCTCTCTCACCTCTGCAGTCCCCAGCCACATGCATCTCACTTATATACCCATTTTCTCTCTGGCCTTCTCCCCCTGCCCCCCGCCCTTCTTTGACTGCTCCCTCAGCTTAACATCCTTTCCTAGGCCTGTCAATTCCTTTGTTGCCTACCCAGGCTCCTGCCTAATTTTGCTTTTTCTATGCCTCTTTACCTAGCTCCTTCTGCAAGATCTGAGCAGCTTATAGAGACTTTCTCTCTCTCCCTCAAACCAAACCTACCTATCCTCTTTCCATTTCTTTCTTTTTTAGCTTCTTTCTTTCTCTCCCTCTCTCTCTTCAAGCCTGCTCCATCCTCTTTTCCTTTTTCTATCCCTCTGTCTCTCTCTCTCAAGCCAAGCCTGCCCCATTCTCTTCCTCAAGCCAAGCCTGCCCTATTCTTTCCCTCTTTCTTTCCCCATCTCACTTCTCTCTTTCCTTCATATAAAAGCCTGTGTGGTGAAGGATCAAAGTATAATCTTCTTATCAAAAATTAAGAGAAAAACCTCTCTATTTTTTTTCCTTAGAAGTGCTCCATATTAAGTGTGATGATTTGGCAGAGGTGGAAAGAAAGAACAATGCATTTTATTGTTATGTATTTTGTACAGATTGTATTTATTTTATTAGAATTTTTAATTCAATTTATTTTATTTTAATTAAAATTAATCTTGGCCTGCTAGAACTTCAAAAATTAAATTTTGATTAAATTCATTTTAATTATTTTTATTTTTATTCAATTAAATTAATTGATTGATATTAAGTATTACTTTAATAATCAGCACCCTAAAAATTGACCTCGGCCCCCATGAGCCAAGTCACGATCAGTTTTGGCCCACCAGGTCATTTGAGTTGTGCATGCCTGTAGTATAGTACTAATAGATAAACTTGAAAGCCCTTTACTAAACGCTGGTCCGGGAAACTGTGCATGAAGAATGTAGCGGTCCTTGAAACTCTGCATGAAGAATTTACCAGTCCTTGACTCCAAAAAGGTTGAGAAACACTGGTCTAGAATATCCAATGGACATCCATGAATTCCACATTAAAAGATTCAGTTACGGGTTCCATACAAAGAAATCTTTTGTGCTGACATTCTCAAACTGTAGACCCCACATTCCACCACACCACAAGCAGCTTTATAAACTTAGAACATTTAATAAAAATAAAAATACTCCTTGGTGAGAACGGGGATGAACATGCAGTTAATAAAAATTCTCCTTGGTGAGAATCGGGATGAACATGCACTTCAGCTAAATGACAAAAAGACCCTCCAGGTGAGGATCTCTCTAAGCCGTGGGCAAAATAATGCCAAATAAGTCCTGGTAGAAATAACAGGTTGAGTCCAAGCAAATAGCTTTTAGTGTTATTACGTGCAATGCTTGTTAAACAGTTTCTAAAACAGTCTTCATGTTTATGCTTGAGCAAGCTCCTTCACAATTAGAAGAATATACTGTACTTTTGTTTCACTTTCCTTGCTTTTCCCCATTAGTATAAAAGAGCCCTTCAATGAGTACCAGATTCCTTCCACATGTAAAAGGGCACTTTTGGATCTAATCCGGCGCGGCTCGTGGATGTGCCTCCGGGGGGGGGGGGCGGCGGCGGGTGGCTACTTTAAGGTAAACGGAGCCAGTGCTCTGTGCCACCCAGCAGCCCCCGCGACTGGGAATCGCCTCCGCCACTCACCTGGCTCCCGCGGAGACGAGCCCCCGCCAGCGGCCAGGTGAGTGGCGGAGGCAATTCCCCACCACGGGGGCTGCTGGGTGGCAAGGAATACTGGCTCCGTTTACCTTAAAGAAGTTGCCCCCTCCCCCCCCCCGGAGGAGAGTTCACAAGCCGCGCCTGGATCTAATCTTACATCTCCAAAAGTGGCATGATTAACTTTGAGTCATATGTGTTTACGTGTGAGAACTTTTAACATCCTACATTTGTTTCTAAAAAAACAAGTATTAATGAAATGTAATCAAATTTGCTTAGGCAGACGTACCTACATTAACGATAGCACCACCCTGCTGTTGAATCATACTCTTTACAGCAGCTTTGCATGTCAACATTGTTCCCACAAGATTGGTGTGAAGCTGGGATATCATATCATCAGCCTTAGTTCGCAATAGTAAGCCATCTCTATTAAAAATGAAAGAAATTAACATTAATTCATAGAGAAATGCCATTGATTAGGCTCAAGAACAAAACTGAAGAAACTGTTCTAGCAAAAAAAATTATGAAAAGCAATAAAATATGACCATGTTAGTTATTTTGATGACAACTTACTACAGTTAGTAAACATTTAGTCTAGAGAGGCACTGATGTGTAAACCCTAATGACTGAGTACCTGAATACAGATACCCAATGTTGCTTATAAAGGACTAATATCCTAAATTAGCAAGCTTTGTTTTCTTGAAGGAACTGTTTTATCTTTGCACCTTTGCTCACTTCAGGTCATAGTAAATTGCTGTAATAGTAGTAAATTTTAACTTAGGCCCTAAATGATTTTTAAAATCATTTTATCCTGTTTTATATATGTTGAATTTCAATTTATGTGCACTGACTAGGGATACACATATCAGGTATATGCATCCCCATCATAATCACATGTGTCAGGGGCTGTATAGTTGGAATCAGCCCTAAATGAAGGAATGCATTTGAAAAGAAGCAGAGCGGTAAATAAAGAGACCTCAAATATCAATAATTCATAGTCAGTCTTTGGTAAGTACAGAGACTGAAGCAAATTAAAGTATTATCTCAGGAAAATTAAATATTACATCAACTACCTTAAGTCAAAGGGGCAAAAAACTAGTTTACAGATCAGCCATATGTTCTTTGGGCTGGTTCAGACATCATGAGGAATATGATTAAATATTGGTTTGGTACAACATCCCCAAATCTCAGAAGTATGCTCTCTCTGCCTCTCTTGGCCACAGCAGGGATGTGGTTCGGAGTCGCAGGGAGGGGAACAGCGAGCAAGATCTTTTTTAAAAGAGGAGAACATGTCCTCTCCTTACCTGTTCTCCGCCACTGTATGCAGCTTACTACTGCAACGGTGCTGCCCCAAAGAACCAGTGTGCAGCACTAGCATGTACATGGCATCCATGCATGCATGGGAACCATTTGCATAATCAGCAACACCATGCTGGCCACACAAATGGCCCCGCACATGCATGGATGCCATGTGTGTGCTGGTACTGCGTCGGTTCTTGGAGGCAGCACTGTTGAAGCAGAAAGCTGCATGTGGCGGTGAAGAGGAGGTAAGGATTTGCTCTCCTCTTTTTTAAAGATCCCGCTCAGCACAGTGCCGAACCAGTGAACAAACCTGGTTTTTGGTTCATGCATATCCATAGAGCATACAAGCTCTGTAAGAATTCTAGTTCCAACTGTAGTTAAAAACAAACCAAGATCAGTTGTGAAACCCACCAGGGGCGGAGCTATAATTGGGCGAACGGGTTCAAAGAACCCAGGCCGTGCCCAATCAGGAGCCGCCATTCGCAGCCCTGAAATGCCCCCCGCGTCTGACGTCAGATGCGGGGACGGTAGTTTAGCTCCCGAGTGGGGGCCGCGCAGCCCCTTAGGGAGCTAAACAAAGGCTGGCGCTTCGTTTGCAGCACCAGCCAGGAGCAGCTCTTCCCTGCAAAGGCGGGGAAGTCGCTCCTGGCTGGAGCTGTGTTCACATCACCAGCCTAACTAGCTCCTGAAGGGGCCGCGCGGCCCCTTCAGGAGCTAAGACTGGTGCTGCGTTCGCAACGCAGCCCAGAAGCAGCTCTTCCCTGCAGGGAAGAGCCGCTCCTGGGCTGTGCTACGAACGCAGCACCAGCCTTTGTCTAACTGCCGAAGGGGCCGCGCGGCCCCTTCAGCAGTTAAGCTGCTTCTCCCGAACGGAGCCTCAAGGCTCCGTTCGGGAGCCAGACCACACACCCCCGCGTCTGACGTCAGACGCGGGGGTGTGGCTATCCCCTGCATCTGATGTCAGATGCAGGGGGCGGGGCTATCAGGGCACCCGCCGTGGCCGCACACAGGCCCCCGGCGGGCTTGCTACGCCCCTGAAACCCACTTCAAATGCTGGGATCAGATCTATGTTTATTTTAAGAAAGTTGGTTAGAATAAAAGAAGATTTGCTTGTTTTACAAGAAATCACATCCAACTTTGCAGCTTTATGTCTGATAGAGATGTGCAAACCGGTTCACCATTGAACCAGACTGGCTTGAGGGCTCACACTTAAGCTGGACTGGGCCCAGTTCAGCTCGAGGTTGAGCTGAAACCCCGGCCTGGCTTGGTGCCGGTTCAGGGTTCTAAAGTACACGCACTCACAAAAATTAAACTTACCACCAGGAGGGGTGCTGCCGCAGTTGCAGGGAGATCTCAAATGATTCCGCCTCACCCCCATGGGAGGCCACTGAGGAGGGAGAACTGACGGAGACACACAACCCCTGCAGCTGCCTCAGCAGCACCCCCCAGAAGCTGCTGAACCTGGAGGTAGCTAAAAAATAATATATTTCTTTTACACTTTTGAACCTCAAACTGGCTCGAATTCGAGCCAAGCCAGGGTTCTCGTTCAGGGTGCCAAAATTGAACATGCCCAGTCCAGTTCAAGTCCAGTTTGGACTCAAACCAAACTGGGCAAACCAGTTTTGTGCACACCCCTGTCAGATGTTTTCAGAAGTAATTTTGACTGCTACTTACATCCGAAACTAACCTGTTGATACCTGCAGCATTAACCAGGTAGTTTACATGACCCAAACTCTCCTCCATTTCTCTAAAAGTAGTTTGGATGTCTTCTTCTTTGGAAACATCACAGCTAAATGCTAGATGACCTGCTGTGTTCGAATAATGTTCAAAATGAAATGGAAACTCTGTCAAACCTTCAGATACCATAATTTTGAGGAAACACAGATTTTTGAGCTTCTAGTACACTGGCCCCAGCAAGCAATATACTGTATAGAAAATATATAATACAAATTTTATTGGAGCAATGTCTATTATTGACAGAATATGCTGTTTTTAAACATTATACAAAAGGCTTTGTTTTAATATTTTATTATTTTATTAAAATAATAAAAACTGGTAGATTCCAAATGACATTTATCAATCCAGACACTTATAATATCTAATATTATTTGAAAAGATAATTCAACTTAAAATAATTCTAATGCTTTCTTCAAGATTGCAATTAACAAAGATGGCTATACTATTTTGATATTACAATATATTTTCTACGTTCACAATGTGTATGAAACACAAATACAAGGATATACATACCTCCCAAACTATTTGCAGTGGTTTGAGCTATTTCCAGATTTCTTGCAATAATGGCGAGGCAATATCCTCTCTGTGCTAGAAGTTGTGCAACAGCCTGTCCAATTCCCCGAGATCCTCCAAAAATGGCACAAACCTTTGACATCTCCAAAGAGAAAACAGAAGAACTATTTGTTGTCTGTGCGGACTCTCTCTTTTTCTCACTATACAGTCATCCCTCACCAACCACTAGAGCTCTTTTCTAGCAAGATCTCGCCACTGGCAAATTTGTGGCTGGCAAGGCGTTAAAGTCTACGGGAAACAGGGGGCTAGAGGAACCATGATCACAAAAAGACCTAAAATTAAAGGGGGGGGGATGCTTTAAAAATCACAAAAAGTCCTGTAATATCGCCAAGAGTCACCAAGAAGAAAGAGCAGGTCGAGCTTCTGGAAATTTTTTGAACCGCGCCCCCCTCCCGCCCAAAGACATTTAAACAATAGGTCAGCAAGGGTCACCAAAAGGAATGAGCAGATCAAACTCTGAACCCCCTAAAATCACTGCACCCAACACCCCCCCCCCCACACACACACACAGACATCACTAAAAGGTCTTGCCAATACTTGCGGATACTCGGGTCACAGCTGGCAAGACCTGTCACTATTTCCTATTCACATATACTCAAAACTACGTTGGTGAAACATTGGCAAGGGATGACTATATATGTGTGTGTTTGTGTATTGTGTGTGTGTAAATATCTATATAGTTTCTCAAATATGAACACTTACACTACAGATATAACAAGCAACAACCAATACATTGTAGAGAATTGTAAATGTTTTACAGGTTTACAGTTTTAAGTAAACCAAGGATTGATAGATTCCAAGTCAAAAAATATTGTGGTGTTATTAACTCAGTAGACTGAGATAAGACTGTCCTGTATCTCCACTCCTAGCCCTCAGCAATCTGGAACATTACATATCCACACTATGTTAAAATTTTGTAATACAACATTCCAGTACATTTTCTGATGCATAATTTTGAAATTGTGTGCATGTGTATGTTTATGCATGCACAAATATAAGTAAGTACAAACTGCATTTAGTAAGCTTAAATAATATGGAACATTTATATAGGTTCTTAGAACATTCAAATAACCTCCCATATATTATCTCTTTCACAATAATGCATAAACAAGTACTGTATCTTACAGTCCTTATAACAAATCTGTAAGGTCGGTCAGTATGATTAGCCCCATGTTGCAAATCAGTGGCTGAGAGAGAGCGGCTTACCCAAGATCACCTAGATTTAGGGCAGATGTATGATTCAAACTAGAGACTTTCTATTCATTACTCAGTATTTAGCCAGTATTTAGCCATTACACTACACCAGATACGTAGCTGTACCAGTTGCCAGTAAAAATCTACCACCTCCCGTGAAATAAAAAATAATTAAAGCATCCAAATTGGGAAATTGCATAAATTCAGCGTGATGGCGCATTATTGTTGCTTCCTCAACTTGGCTGCTGCCAAGAACTCCTACTGTCCACCACTCTGTCCCACCACCTGTGCCTTGGCTCGCACTGTACAAGTGTTATGGTGCCAGCAGTCTACCTCCCATTTTGACAGAAAGAAATCCAAATGTGCTGGGGTTCTGTTCATTTTGTTTGTTTGTTGTATTTAGGAGGTGTTGGCTACATCTAGATCAAACTTCTGCTCTCTGTTCTGGATGTCTGGTACAATTAGGAACATAAGAAGCTGCCATATCCTGAGCCAGACCACTGGTCCCTCTAGCTCAGTATTGTCTTCACAGACTGGCAGCGGCTTCTCCAACATTACAGGCAGGAGTCTCTCTCAGCCCTATCTTACAGATGCCAGGGAGGGAACTAGGAATCTAGATGCACTTCTGAGAGCGGCCCCATCCCTTAAGGGGAATATCTTAGGGCCCACACATGTAGTCTCCCATTCAAATGCAAACCAGGATGGACCCTGCTTAGCAAAGGCGTCGACAATTTATGCCACTTCCAAACATCTTTAAGTACATGTGCACGCACACACACGTGACGGAAGCCATTTATTAGACTAACAAAGCAGGCAGGTTTTGTTACAGCAACCGGCCATTCTATTAAGGCCCACTTCTGTGACCGTCCCTCTGTCACTCAAAAGCAGTCCTGTAGTTGACAAGCACGACAAAGCCAATTCTGGGTGCATGGCTGCCGGCACTCCTCCTAGTGTTTCAAAAGCCCTTGCAGTGCAAATCAGGAAAACGCTTAAAACAGACTACTTTTGAGGAGGGCGCGTGGCCGGGCACCTCACTGCAGAGCACCCCCGCCTGGTCTTCCAGGCCGCCAGACGCCGCTGCCCCGGGGATGATCCCTTCCCTGCAACTGAAACGCAGTTCTTCTTCGCCTCCTTCCGGCGCTGCTGTGACGCTAGGATACAGTTAGTGGGGGCGACTTGTCCCTCCCTCCAGCGGCTGCGCAGTCCCCACCCCATGACCGCCCCGTGGGGGGCGGGGAAGAGGGAGTGGAGGAGAGAGAGAAACAGAATTTGCACAGAACCCGGATGTCTCGCGAGTTGTAGCCTTCGCCCGCTGTGCGTGTCTGCCTGTGCTACTTCCAGCTGTCAGCACGGCAGAGAGGCTGTGTTTGTAGTTGGCTGCGGCAGCAAGAAGCGGGTCATCAGGGAATAAAGTGGGGGGTGGGGGGGTGTCCGAATCTCGGGTTACTACTTGGTTACTGATGGGCTACAGAAATAATTTTATTAAAGGGAGCACATTGGAGTTATTTTTCCCCCCTTGGATAAACTTTTTAAAACTCAAAAAGTGAAGGGGGGGAAACAACAAGGGATCCAAGTGAGGTTGGGTCTGAATCTGGAACCTGTGCACTTTTTTAGCCTCAAAAATCGATTTGTCGAAGGGGACAAATTGGGTCTAGTCTAGCAAGCCCCCCCCCCCGCCCCCACACAAACAAAAAACAGTTCATCAAAGTGAGCAAACGGGTGCTTGGGTCTGTGAACCGGAAATCTCTGCATTCCCCCCCCCCGCCCCTTTTAACTACAAAAGACAGTTCATCAAAGGGACAGCTAGAGTCTGTGATCTTCTGGGAGAGTGGGGGAATAACAAAAAGTTTTCCTCAGGACAAAAATGGGGTCTGGGAGCTTGCACTTTATATTTGGCTACAACTGACACAATTGAAAATGCTGAAATACTCGATTTTTCAAATAAGGCATTATCTGAGAGTGGATGTCATGTAAAATAAGGCTATATCATGATTTAAGCTTTGTTGTTTAGCAAAGTTTAGCATTCTTTATAAAAAGAATGGAGCAACTTGTTTTGTATGAGGGTGGATAAAAATAATCCTGTGAGACAAAAAGGTGGTGGTGTTTTTTCTCAGATCTAGCAATCTGACTAGGGTTGAGGATGGGGGTGTTCAGGAAAGTCTGAAGATTATTTTGATCTAAAGTATGACTCCTCCACCCTCAAACAAAACAAGTTGCTCCATTCTTTTTTCAGGACTCTACAGCAAAGCTCTCTCTCAGCCACTGATTTGCAATGTAGGGATAACCATACTGATCAACCTTACAGATTTGTTATGAGGACTGTAAGATACTTGTTCATTCATTATTGTGGGGAAGATAATATATGGGAGGTTCTTTGAACGTTCTGAGGACCTATATAAATGTTGCATATTATTTAAGCTTACAAAATGCAATCTGTACTTTTGTGTATTTGTATGTGTATATACATACACATCTCCAAGTATATATTGTGTATATACATACACATGTGTATATACATACATATGTATATACATACATAGGCTCCCAACACATCCCCAGAGTCCCTCCTAACACACGCGCTTCTTAAGTCAGAAAATGCCAGCTAACATCTCCAAGTTAAAAGCAGTCACAAAATGAGACAAAGCAACAAATAAAATAGCAGCACAGCACCAGCAGTCAGTTAAAGCCTATATAAAGTCAGCTAAATCTACTAAAAGTCAAAATCAGTTAAATGTGTGTAAATAAGTTAAATGTGTGTCATGTGTATATACATACACATACACACAATTTCAAAATTATGCATCGGAAAATATACTGGAATGTTGTATTACAAAATGTTAACATAGTGTGGGGATGTGTAATATTCCTGATTGTTGGGAGCTAGAAGTGGAGATGCAGAGCAGTCTCATCTCAGTCCATTGGATTAATAGCAACAGAACATTTTCTGACTTGGAATCTATTAAGTCTTGTTTTACTTAAAACTGTAACCTTAGCAATTCTGTGCAATGTATTGGTTGTTGCTTGCTGCTTCTTATATCAGTAGTATAAATTTTATCAATAGTTCCTGTAACTGTATTGCTTTTGACAAGTGTAAGAGAAGTCAGGTTGCACCTTTTTCCTGATAACAGGATCTCAAGATGTGCCTTAGTTTGTGTAGGTCCACTGTAATATGTCATACTCAGCAACAATGTGGAGGAAAGAGTGTTACCATCTTTCTTAAATTAAAAATGTCATCTTTTTGCTCCACCATCTCCCTCTCCATCTCCCAATCCACCCCCCATCTGCCCTTTAATCCACTTGGTGAACACACCAAATTCCTAACTTCCCCATCTCGCTTCCCATCTGCTCTGCATGCAGAATGCCAAGACCAATATCTTCTTTCTTTTCTCTCGTTCCATCTGCTCAATATACTGAGCTGTATTTCTTCTGCTCTCTTTTCTCCTCCTATCTTCTTGGTGGGCAAAGTATGCCAAGACCAATTTTTTCCACCCCATCTTCCCTTATCCCCTTCCATCTTCTCCAACTCTTTCTGGCATATCATACAGAAGGTGATGCTAGAAGGTTTAGCTTTGCCCCATGGCTTTTGGCTTATGGGATATATTACAGGGCTCTGTATTGTCTCCTCTGCTGTTTAGCATCTACATGAAACTGCTGAGAGGTTACTCCGATGTTTGGAGTGCAGAATTATCAATATGCAATCAACACCTAGTTCTACCTCTCTCTTTTTTTTTTTTTTACTGCTCCCAGAGAGGTAGTGGAAACCCTGAACTGGTGTGTAGAAGCAGGTCTTGTCTGAATGAGGGTTAAGAAGTTGGAAGTTTATCAAGACAGATGCATGTTGGAAGTTCTGTCAATCTGGATGGAGATTTGCAGCAGACTCTTGGTGGCATTGTGCACCCCCTGCAGGTGTGCAGTTTGGGGATGCTCCTGGATTTTAAAGCAGCAGCAGTTGCCAGGAGTGCCTTTGATCAGTTTTGGCTGATAAACTGACAAATATACTCTGGGGAAGCTGAATCTAGCCACAGCCATCTATGTCCTGGTCGGCTGCTAAAGACTAAACTGCTGTTGTGTGTTCTACATCAGGTTGCCCTTGAAACTAGTTTGGAAACTTCAGTTGGTTTAGAATGTGGCTCAAGGCTTTTGTCTGAGGCAAAACAGTCTGAGTATATTACATGTATGTTGTGCCAATTACACTGGAGGCTAGTTTATTTCAGGGCCCAATTCAAATTGCTGGCTATGACTATTGAAGCCCTATATTACCGCTGGAACCAAGTTATCGGAAGGACCACCTTCATCCATATGAACCTACCCAAGCCCTAAGATTGCAACACACACTCTCCTCTCTGGCCTACCACTTACACAAATAAGATCAGCAGAAACCAGAAGCAGGGCCCACTGGTACCATTACTGAAGAACTCCTTGCCTAGGGAATTACATCAAGCCCCTCAGGGACCCAGTTCCAGGTGGAGGGTGGATCAGTGAAAATCTGCTTCTCCCACCCACATGTCAGGATCTGCACTTCTGAAGTGGGGTGCATGCGTGCTTTTTTGCTTGTATAGACAACGAGGCTGTTGCTTGTATAGACAACCCCAGTGCTTTTTTGCTTGTATAGACAACCCCAGCTTAAACCGGGCTAAGAAAGACAAGGCTGGTCTTTACTGATCATGAGAACTGCCAGGAACTGCATAGCTCCCGGTGGCAGCAAACCCCACAAGGAGGCCAGTCTCTTAAATGAGAGCACTTGCTCTCTTAACCTCATTTTTTCAATTGCCTGCCAGCCCCGGCTGCTTGCAGCAGGTGCTGGGAGACTGCAGGGCTCATAAGAACAGCCCTGCTGGATCAGGCCCAAGGCCCATCTAGTCCAACATTCTGTTTCACACAGTGGCCCACCAGATGCCGCGGGAATACACAGGCAGGAGTTGAGGGCATGCCCTCTCTCTTGCTGTTATTCCCGGCCGGCATCTGGGGATCCCCATAATGCCCTGTGCACTAGTGGGCATTATGGGAGTTCCAAGGGGGCAGAGAGACACTCCCAGCCCTCTGACCAGTGTTCCCTCTAAACCTTTTCATCTAAGTGCAGAATGAGTTTTGTTCTGGGCAGAAGTATCAAGCCAGTGTGTGCACATACACATTCAGAGTGGGACCTTCCTGATTCTCCCTGAGCGGGATCTAAAATTAACTGAGTGGACATCAAAAAACTTGGGAGTGTGTGCACATGTGCACACCTTAGAGGGAACACTGCCCCTGACCCTCCATGCTGCCTCGGAGGCAGCTGCACATCTGGGCACATGATCTCGACACCTGGACTCTTCAAGAGGATCATCTGTGGGGGAGGTAAGTTTTTGAAGGCTTCCTCCTCTCACCCCTTTTGAGCCGTTTCTCCAGTCACGAGAAAAGGCTCACAGTATTAGTCAGGATGTTAGCCACCGGTTTTTAAAGTGGGCCCTCAAGACATTTTGCCTGGCTTTTAACTGATTTTGACTTTTAATAGATTTAGCTGACTTTATATAGGCTTTAACTGACTGCTGGTGCTGTGCTGCTGTTTTATTTGTTGCTTTGTCTCATTTTGTGACTGCTTTTAACTTGGAGATGTTAGCTGGCATTTTCTGACTTAAGAAGTGTGTGTGTTAGGAGGGACTCTGGGGATGTGTTGGGAGCCTCGTACATCGGGCTACCATATTTTCAAATTGATAGATGAGGTCTATCTTCCCACTGCCTTTTAAAAAAGAAAATTAAAAACTTTGGAGACCAGGCTTACCAATTGACCTAAATGCAACAGTTGGACACTTTCCAGACTAGCTGCTCATCAGCAGCAAAATGCCTCTGTTAGGGCAAGTCACATTCGGATCGTACACAGCAGGGGGAGCAGTCTCGCAGCAACTAACAACCTGAAAAAACAGCAACTTTTTCACACCGGATATACGACATCCTTGCTCTATATCGCAACAGTTAAATTCGAGACAAGGCATTGGAAATGTGAACAGCACCCTGCTGGCCGCGTAGGGACTGTGGTGTCATGATGAAGGAAGTAAGGATGTGCACAGAACCGCGGAGCTGTGGTCCAGCACTGGGGTGGGGGTTCCTTTAAGGGCAGGGGGAGGGTGTACTTACCCCTCCCGCCACTTTCCCCCCACCAGCGTGCGTTTTTTAAGGAAGCATTTGGGGCAGCAGGATACCTCCCTGCTGCCCCTTCCCCCTCTTGGCTGCAAAAGGCTTCAGAAAGCCTTTTGTGCGTGCGCACATCGCACGCGCACCACGTCTCCACATCACACGCACGCGCAAAAGGCTTTCTGAAGCCTTTTGCAGCCGAGAGGGGGAAGGGACGGCAGGGAGGTATCCTGCCGCCCCAAATGCTTCCTAAAAAACGCACGCTGGCGGGGGGAAAGTGGCAGGAGGGGTAAGTATGCCCTCCCCCTGCCCTTAAAGGAACACCAACCCCCACAGCGTCAAACCACGAACCGCCCCATGTTCGGACCGGTCCGGACTTGGAGGCCTGTCGAATGGCCTCCAGACTGGTCCGTGCACATCACTAGAAGGAGGTGTGGAAGCACACTTCCAAGATACGCCCTGACCCTGTTGTCGCGTCTAGTCTGGAAAATGCCTTGTCGATGTTACAGTACATCCAGCCACTAGACTAGTGCAGTGGAGAACAGGTCTACCAGTTGACTTGAGTGGACCAGCAGCAGCAGCAGTAGACCTGGCCACTGAGGCAAAGGCAGCCAGGTTTATTTGCCAGCTTTCTTTCTTGGACTAGTGGCCCTGGCCTTAGGGGCTGGTAGACCTGGCCACTCGCTCAAAGAGGGCCATGTCTGCCAGGCAGCTTGCATATGGGAGCAGGCAATTTTAACTCCTTTTGAGGCTTTTGGAGAAGCTCTCAGCACTGCCAAGTCCAACAGTTCTCTTTAGAATAATTAAATTCTAGAGCACATTCCCTTATGTTGTTTTTTTACAAAATGTATATCCTGCCTCTTTTTAAAAATTGACTCACGATATGCTTAAACTATTCAACAGCATAAAATGACCTCTGCCAAAAGAGAAGCCGGCCATTTTAAAGAATTCAAACTCATATTGTTTGAAAAACCTCTTGACTTTAAAAAATAAATAAATCTGTAAGGAGTTCAATTAATACTACTACTTCCATCACTAGAGTAGAATGAAAGAGCACACACCTGTGAAGTTTCTTTCTGCCCCAGAGCTTTTAACAAATGAATTTGGCTGGTTACTTGTAATCCACATGCTCAGCGGGGATTATCCATATGCAGGCAAAGCTACCTGCTTATCCACATGGAGGCAAAGCTACCATCACACCGAATCTTAAATATTGGCTATTTCACAAGCTTTACAGTGATTGGAGTAATGCAAGTGCTTTTAAAAAACCTGTCATTAGCAGTCAGACTAATGTGTGCAAAAAAAAAAAAAAAGCATTGTGTTCGAGAATTATGCAGGGTGCTATGATCCGATAAGCACTCTGCCAATAATGCTGCCAGCTTCAGTGGGGCTTTTTGCCATCAGAGCACTTAAACAATTTGGCTGTAAGAGGAAACTTTCATTCAAGTGAAAGGGACGGAAGCAAGATGGCTTCAAGGAATTGACTCAGTTCCTGCTGGGAAGGGATATGGCTAATTTGCTAATGCTTGTGGGCAATAATGATAGACCCCAGGACATTTAGAAGCCAGCAGGCAAAAACTTAAGCAAAATGACTTAATTACAGCTTAATTATTCTCTGTCAGCCACACTCCTTGAGAACCTTGCATTCAAAATGGATGAACTTTTAAAGAAATTAAATTTGCTTCCCATAAAGATTAAACTATTTGCACAGTAATAAAATAATAGAAAGGAGGATTTTATCTACTTTTTAAAGTTTTCATCAAAAATAAGGCAAATGAAACATATTGTGAAATGATTTACAATTTTCCATGTTTCATTTGCCTTCACACATACTGGACAACATTGATTGTTTCTGAATGCTCGGATATTTATTACTGCAATATAACCCAATGTATTAAAAGTAATTACAGCTTAAATCAATATGAACCTGTTGTGTTGATTGACCAATAAACACTGTCAATCAAGAGGAATTTAAACTTAAGAACCTCCTCTGGAGATAATTCTTAAGGGAGGGGCTTTGGAATGGAGTGAACAGGTGGCTATAAAATTCAGCTGAAGTTAACTGACAGGCTCAGATAGGGAAGGTTAGGGCTCTAAAAGGCATCGTTGCATACTGCGCAGGAGGAGGCAATGGCAAACCCCTCCTGTATTCTACCAAAGACAACCATAGGGCTCTGTGGTCGCCAGTAGGGATGTGCACAAACCTGTTTGGAGGCCCTTTTATGGGCCTCTGAACAGGTTCAAACACTGAGTGAGTTTGAGGTTCGAAGGCAGAGGGGGTCTCTCTTTAAGGGCAGGGGAGGGTGCACATACCCCCCCTCCCATTTTTCCCCTGCCAGAGCTCGGTTTTGGTGAAGCCTTCGGAGCAGCAGTGTACCTCCCTGCCGCCCCTTCCTCTTCTTCAGCCAGAAGTATCAGGAGCACGTCGTACTCATGCTCACACACATCGTGATCGTGACGTGCACACGCACGCCCAATACTTCCGACCACTTCTGGCCAAAGAGGAGGAAGGGGTGGCAGGGAGGTACACTGCCGCCCCGAAGGCTTTTACCAAAACCGAGTGCCGGCGGGAGAAAAGGGGGGAAGGGGAAGTGCACCCTCCCCCACCCTTAAAGTGAGACTAGCCAACCCTGCCCAATTCAGTGCACATCCCTAGTCGCCAGGAGTCGACACCGACTCGACAGCACACTTTACCCTTAGTTCAAAAACAGCTGGGGGGCCTAACTAAGTTGAGCAGGCCCGGAATACTGGGAGTGAATGGAGGTTGTATCCCTCCCAGTAAAGATGTGGAAAGTCTAAAGAAGCTTGTTATTTCTAAACAACCACCTCACCCTCAGTAACTTGAAAGTAAAACCTTTGTTGATGTATTGACACAATCTTATATAAGTACCTAAGTTTGAATATGTTGGCAATATAAGAGGCAATGTATAGTCTTGCCAGTTCTAAGGTGGTTACTTTGTCTCATAAACGATTGAGCGTTTGACCCTACATTGTAGTTAATCGGAAACCACTGAAGCTATTGTACAAGAATAAAGTTATTTTCTTTGGTTTGGAACTTTAAAAACTGTTTCAACTGTGTCGATTTACTTCTCCCCACATTACCACTTGGGCGCAATACCAAAGTTAGTGTTAGAAATCCAAATTAGGATTTAATTTGGTGGTGGCAGTTTCTTTTTTAGAGTGTGAGCCCTTTGGGGACAGGGAGCCATTTTATTTTATTTATTTATTTGTTTGTTTGTTTATTTATTTATATCTATATGAACCACTTTGGGAACTTTTGTTGAAAAGCGGTATATAAATATTCATATTCATAATGAATAAATAGGGTTTAAAACAAAAACAATTGTTTATTGTTTATTTTAACATCTGTATTTTTAAAATACTAATCTCCAGACCCAACCTTGGGCCCTGGCACCTGTCCTACTGCTCTAGATTACTGTGATTCAGATATACTCTTTGGGGACAATCCAAAGAAAGCTTGGTGCACTTACTGGCCTGACTCTAAGCATATTTATTCAAACAATAAATATACTTTCATAGGGACTGGGATTTACTCCTTATTAAGTGAATTCAGAATCACAGCCATGAATGCAGTCCTTAGCGTATTTATTCTGGCCTAAACCTGTATAAACTTCCTTAGGAGAAAGCCCCACTGAATTAAGCAGGACTTTTCAAGTAAACATGCACAGGCTCACACTCCACCTAAATGATTTTGTTTGGTTGTAATGGGACAATTTGTCCATCTTTTGCTGGATTGCATTGCCTGTTTTGGCCAGTGGTTCCCCAGCTTTCAAGGAGGTACTCTAGAAGTTTAACCTTCACTTTGTGAATAACAAGCTAATCAGCAACATTAGCTGTTGGTTCTGTGCCCTACAATTCCAACAGGAGGTAAGTCTGAATGCGAAGATAGCTGTCATATGTACATAATCCAGTCTGCCATGGGGAAGGGAAGCATCTCTGGCAAAGTTGTCAAAAATGATCAAGCAGAAATGAAAATGTTCTCAAAAGAATGTATAATCTTTCATGAATCCATAGTAATAAGTTTTATATGTTATCATAACATTGCTACATCCATGCAGCTCCAGCCTGAGAGGCAAGATGCCTAAATACCAGTTGCAGGGGAGCAATAGCAAGACAGACAGCATATCCTCAGCTCTTGGCATTTGGTGGGCCACTGTATGAAACAGGATGCTCGACTAGATAGGCTTTGGGCCTGATCCGGCAGGGCTGTTCTTAGGTTCATCACAGTCTTGCTCCGGTTTTTGAGCAAAACTACATGTGCATTTTTAAGTGTGTTATTGATCATTCAGGAAGCTTTCTTACTTCATTGAAGTCCATTCTAAGCAGAAGTCCATTCTAAGCAGAAATCGTCAGCCCATGCCACTGGCTCCTTTGAAGCTCCACTCCGCAGTGCCGAGATGCTGCTCCCAGCATCCCTCGTGTAGTGCCCACACACAAATGGTGCCGATGCATGCGTTGATGCCATTTTGTCAGGGAGCAGCATGGCATCATTGCAGCGTGGTGCTTTAAAGGAGCCAGTGGCATGGGCTGCGAATTTCATGGAGTAATTTTGCTTAGAAGGGAGGGGCAAGGTGTTGGAGGATTGAGGGAGGGGCAAGTAAGACCGAAATGATTTGGACTCCATTTCTGAATGATTAAACCAATGATGGGAAATTGCCAAAATGATTGCCAACCAAACTCGCCAAGTATGCACAAATAAGGGACCTGAAATGAAATCCTGACTACTGGGAGAAAGGTTATGGACTCCTTTTATCAATTCTTCAAAACCGTCATGGACAAATGCTTTTGTAGATGCAGATTTATTTTCATGTCTGCTGTTAAGATGTGTTCCCCCACACCTTTTATCAATTCTTCAAAACCGTCATGGACAAATGCTTTTGTAGATGCAGATTTATTTTCATGTCTGCTGTTAAGATGTGTTCCCCCACACCCCTTAATTCGAAAATAAAATAGATTTGAAGCTGTTACTTTCAATCCAATTTGCTATTTTGTGCCAATACAGGGATGACCAAATCCCAAAGCTATCTTCGCATAATATTAAATGTTCTGAATGCTCCCCACTATGGAAGTTGGCAAATTTAGAATTCCACCCCAAAATCTAGCAAGATACTGTAATGTTGGTACTTAGCAGACCTGAAATGGCTGTACTCTGCCTAGCTGCTATTGGAGTGGAACAAAAGCAGCAATCATATACCATTTTACCCTGCTATGCTGCTTTATAGAGAGGGGGGAATTAAGATGCAATTTCAGCCTTCACTTGGTGTTTTTGTATTATCAGTGATTTAATAATATGTCAAGCCCTCTATATAAACATGGCTGGCATTGCAGGGTATCAAAGTTCAGCTTGTGCACATTCATTCTTGATCCAACAGAGACTCAGTGAGAATATCAACTCAATCAGCCTATCGGAGGAAATGCATTGCACTATTCACAAGAGTCCCTAGGACACCAAGAACAGTGTTTATGAACAGCAGAGGGAGCCATATGCAGCCTCTTTTATCTCTCTGTGTGACAGTTCATATGGAGCTTTAGAAGTACAATACAATGTTCAAGACCTCCAGTGCTGCTTATTCACTCATGATTCCCGCCCCCCCCCCCTGCAATGTGCTACAGGAGCATTTTACAATGCCAAATCATGCAGGAAGAAAGAAACACACAGAACATAACAGTTTGTAAGCAAGTGCCAAGTTCAAATATGGGGAAACAACAGAAGGCAGAACTATACTTTATCGGAAATCTGGGGTTGTTGGTTGAAACCCATATATCTCTGTCAAGTTCTTTGTTTCTCAATGTATTATTATTATTATTATTATTATTATTATTATTATTATTATTATTATTATTTGAGGAAAAATAACAAAAACAGAAGGAATAGAACTGCCCAATGGAAGCAAGATCAAGAGCCTGGAAGAGAAAGAACATTACAAATACTTGGGCATTCTCCAGGCTGATAACATCGCACACACTGAAGTTAAAAGAAAAATTGGAAGTGAATACATCAGGAGAGTTAGAAAAATCCTCAAGTCCAAACTCAATGGCGGGAACACCATACAAGCCATAAACACCTGGGCTATACCTGTCATCAGATACACTGCAGGAATAATAGACTGGACCCAGGCAGAGCTAGAGACGCTAGATCGTAAGACCAGGAAAATCATGACCATCAATCATGCTCTGCACCCCCGCAGTGATGTCGATAGGCTATACCTCCCTCGCAGCTCAGGTGGAACAGGAATGCTGCAAGTCCATCAAACAGCAGAGGAGGAGAAAAGAGGCCTTGAAGAATATATAAGGGACAGTGAAGAAGATGCACTTCAAATGGTCAATAACAAGAAACTATTAAACACCAATGAAACAAAGCAGGCCTACAAGAAAGAACAAGTCAAGAACCAAGCAGAAAAATGGAAAAAGAAGCCACTGCATGGTCAATATTTGCACAATATAAGTGGAAAATCAGACATCACCAAGACCTGGCAATGGCTTAAGAATGGCAACTTGAAGAAAGAAACAGAGGGTTTAATACTGGCTCCACAAGAACAGGCACTAAGAACAAATGCAATAAGAGCCAAAGTCGAAAAATCAACCACAAACAGCAAGTGCCGCCTTTGTAAAGAAGCAGATGAAACCGTGGGCCACCTAATCAGCTGTTGTAAAAAGATCGCACAGACTGACTACAAACAAAGGCATGACAAAGTAGCAGGGATGATACACTGGAACATCTGCAAAAAATACAAGCTACCTGTAGCCAAAAACTGGTGGGACCATAAAATTGAAAAAGTTGAAGAAAATGAAGATGTAAAAATATTATGGGACTTCCGACTATGAACAGACAAACATCTGCCACCCAATACACCGGATATAACTGTAGTCGAGAAGAAAGAAAAACAAGTCAAAATAATCGACATAGCAATACCAGGGGATAGCAGAATAGAAGAAAAAGAAATAGAAAAAATCACCAAATACAAAGATCTACAAATTGAAATTGAAAGGCTGTGGCAGAAAAAGACCAAAATAATCCCAGTGGTAATTGGCGCCCTGGGTACAGTTCCAAAAGACCTTGAAGAGCACCTCAACACCATAGGGACCACAGAAATCACCATCAACCAATTACAAAAAGCAACTTTACTGGGAACAGCCTATATTCTGCGACGATATCTATAACAATTGACAATAAAATTCAACCATCCCAGGTCCTTTGGGAAGGACTCGATGTCTGGATAAACCAGTCAATAACACCTGTCTGACTGTGTAAACAAGAAATAATTATAACAATTCAATTTCTATACCACCCTAAGAATGTTAACTTAGCAAAGAGGCACCTTTTAACATGGCGATTCTCTTTTATTTAGCAGGGGAAGAGCAACTGGCCCTATCCATCCCCAGCACAGTACCTCCAGTGACCGTTGGTGGTGTCTATCTTATGTTTCTTTTTAGATTGTGAGCCCTTTGGGGACAGGGGTCCATCTTATTTATTTATTATTTCTCTGTGTAAACCACCCTGAGCCATTTTTGGAAGGGCGGTATAGAACTCAAATACATACATACATACATACTTGAAAGCAGCTCTGGAAGAGGTCAAGGTAAGGACACAGAGAATTTTTATTTACTTTGGCTATGCCATTGATGAAAGCTATAGCATCGGTTTCTTTAGTTATTAACCAAGCACTTTGAATACGGAGGGTGCATGAGCTTAATCCCAGCCTCAAAGGTGTGTTCTCAATAGCACCAGGGTATGCTCAGACTCACAAAGATGGCAGAATTCCACAGTCACCTTCAGTTATCTTGATTTTTAAAAATTAATTATTAATACAATTATTTACATGCCTATGGACAGTCACTTGACTTTGTGCATCTCACCATGCATAGAGCATTCCCTCCTTATCTTTTCTCACACAGCAGCATAAATCGATGGTGTTTTTCATCCAGGACTAATGTGATCACAGTCTGTCTTGTATTCACTGTGACAAAGAAAGATGTGAAAACATGAAGAAATACATTTATCAATATGGAGAACATTGTACAAATCTATTGTTGCTTTGGATACCATGAGAGTCAGAAAGTGAGATGTAGTTGTAGATGCGTAGCAACTTTTATAGGTTATGTAAAACAATATTGGCTGGATTCTATCTTACTAATACTGATCTAAACTAAGTTGTGCCAATAATGCCATGCCTTAGAATTAATCTGGATACTATATCTTCACATATACCACAAATCTCACAGGAGTGGTGTTTTTAATGTACCCTGTAACCCAGCCTATTGAAGATTTACATCCTCTAATGCCAAAGCATAACTTTAATCTACCAATAAAACAAATTACAGGGGGGGAAGGCATTATGTAACCTTTCCCCTCACTACTGGACAGTGAACTCTGCCTAGCTGGGTTAACTGTGAGAATGTAGTAACTGACTATGAATAACAATGTTGTTTTATCTTTAATTGAATTCATCTTGCCCATAGTTTGGTTAAAATGCAAAAAGGTAGTGAAGAATTTAAGACTGATGCTTGTGGTGCATCAGAAAATCCAGGAAATTAAAGGTTTGGCCATTTAAGAGTATACTGTACCTTCTACTGCAGCTCACATTAACATTTACACAGCTATCAAATACTTCAAACCATGCACTTCAATCCATCTTATGACCGTTTCATTTTTTTTCACATATTCATTGCAAAGCTACCATAACCGCATCATTGTAGTTATTTTTATTTATTTTTGTGCTTGCTTTATATGTTATTTTTATAATATGATGGTACGTAGCATGGTAGATCATTGTATATTAGCAATCCATCATCCCTTTCAAAGATGCAAGAACCCCCAGGCTCCCCCATTAGCATCCATACCATATTACACAGATCTCCCAAATTCCTAAACACTGCCGAGGACACCAGAAAAGACAAAACCAAGCAACAAAATGCTCAGAACCCTTAGAAGTACTCAGATTAAGAGTCCTAAGAGTCTGCACATCTAATTTCATCTCAGATGCAGTTTTCACTTCTGTGCCATTAAAAATAATTGCTGTCCTTCAAAATAATAGATGTCCCCCTGCCAAATAGCATGTAATGATTCTTGAAAAAGAAAGAATTATTTCCCTCTTGCTTCCATGAGTTAAGGTGTCTTCCATTAAGCAGGGACAGAAAGAGGCAGGTTCAATTCCAAGCCACTCACTAGGACTGGAAGACCTAGGCTGTAGCCTAGGTATTGAAGAGCAACCTCAAAGTACCAGAATTCTTATTTTACTTCTCCCTAGGAAAGGGAAGGAAGCCATTCCCCTCTGCTAGTCATGGAATTGTTCATCTCAGAACAGCAGTGTTTTTCTCTTAAGGAAGAAAGACTGTTTGTCTAGATTTAATAGCTAATTTGCTGGGGAGAGAGACACTGGAGTACAAGGGGTGAGGAGAAAACTACAGAATATTCCAGAAGATCCGGTATGGTAATCTACTGCAGAAAAAGCAACTATTTTATTGTGGTATAAGCCAGGGCCGGACTGGGGGCACTGAGAGGGCGGTGGAATGTATGTGAGGAGGGTGCAGGGTTTTGAGCAGAATGGTTTCACTGCTGCTGAGTACGGCGGGGCACAGGGGAGCCCCGCAGGTCGAACGCACCGGGAATATGCCCTGTTGCCCTGTGGGCCAGTCCGAGCCTGGTATAAGCTTCTGTAAGCTACAAGAGCCAACAGTCAAGGAATACACAGGTATTCCTAGTCCATTCACAGGGCAGGTTCAGATGACCCATGGGAAGTAAAATGAAACTGGAGGTTCCTGGCAAGTGTGCACTACTTCCACTCCTTTCTGCGTTATGCAAACCCAAAAATGTTGGGTGGACTGTTGGGAATTCTCTCTGGTAAGAGAAACCCTTTTTCACTATAGCAAAGTGCACAGAGGCACAACACAGCAGAATTTAGTTAGGCATGCGTGTATGCTGAGAGTAAAGTAACTTGGAGCTAGTTCATAGTTTCAAATCAATGTAAATTGTATTTATTAGAGAACTCCATTCTAGATAGGAAAGTGAGGAGTTAGGATCTCTAATCTATCTATCTAGCTGGATGCAGATGGATTCTGTATCTCTGCACACATGGTGCAGGGAGAGGAGCTTGCATGTTGCCAGGTAGAAGAAACAGGAAGAGAGGAAGGAAGTGGCTGGGAGGAAGGAAGTGTCCCTAAGAGTAGCAATCTACATTCCAAAGGGATAGTGTCAGAGCAGTAGAGAAGGGATGACCAATGTCTTGACCCTCTAGCCCTCTGACTTACTAGTCTGTCACTGTCATTTAGACAATATCGGGTTCCCTCTGTCACCCAACATTTGCTCAACATCTGTAATCAATATTTGAAATTGGATAGAAAGCATTGGGTTCAGGTTTGTATGACACAGAAAAGAGTGTGGGAACCTCCAGCAACCTTGTTCTTACTTTCTGCATGTCGTCTTAAGCTGCCCATACTCTGCATGAGGATCAAACTATATATGACATGGGAGAGTCATGATCAGATCTTCCAACCTGAAGGAAAAGAAAAATAGCCAGGGGGGAGCAAACTGGATTGTGTGTGAAATCCTTTCCCCACACCATTTCTCTCTTAAAAATTCCCCTTGCTTAAGCTGCTAGTAGCCCAACTGGAGAAGAGAGAGTTACAATATGGCATCATGTATTTGGTGTGTGTGCATGCATGTGCGCACGCACATAGCAGGGTTAATAATTGTTTTGGGAGGGATTAATCTTGATCAGGAAAGTGGTGGGAGTGAGACAGTCACCTCAGGCACAGGAGAGAGTACAGGAGGCAGCAAGTGCCAGGCCCCCACCAGCATGGGCACCACAGTCTACCACTGCCACCCTTCCTCACCCTACTGGGGCACACACTTCATTTTCTCTTCTTTGCCCTGCTGCGGCACACATCTTCTTCTTCTTCCCCACCTGACTTGGTTGGTGGGAGAGTTTGAGAGTTCTCACATGCTGTCACCACTGACTCAGCAACATTCCCTGAAAATGCTGGGCACCCACCGGCAGATGAGGGAAGCATCATATTGTCTTTGCCTCAGGCAGCAAAATGTCTTCAGCCATCCGTGAATCTCCAGGTGATTATTGAAAGCAATCTTGGAGGCTTTAATGACTTGATATTGTGAAAAATATTGGGGGAAAGGATCCAGGAATAGCTTCAGAGAGAGCTGGCAACCCACATCTCATAAAGGAAAACTGCACACTGATTTTTGTAGCTACTATCTATAGATAATAACCGAATCAGTTTAATGTGTGTAAAACAAACACTGTACTTTGATTATCTGCTTAAACAACTGTACAATGTTTGAGCAGCTTGGGAAGAAACATGTATGAGTCTAGTTGTAAAATATGTCATTCACACTAGTAATCGGATTGACAGCAGAGGACATTTGATCCAAACAATACATTTGTTGCAGGAGTTGACACTAACACAAGCCTTTAGGATTTACTCAATATAGGTAACTCAGGAAATGTTTCAGTGCATGATTTATATAAATAATGGCCATAATAAGTCAATAGAAATTACTAGAATTGCTAGGAAACAGACACAGTGCCAGCGTAGCAACACAATCAGTTGGATCTAAGAAATGGCTCTCCTCCTGTTATCTGCAGCAAAGTAGCAAATGCAATTTTGTTAACAGTTATCGGGTTTATGGTCTCATGCAATAACCCTGGGAAAAGTGTGAAGGACTATAGTTCCCAGAAATAAATAATAAATAATATAAATAAATAATATAAATAATGTATTTTTTTCTGCAAATCTGGCTAAAAGCTTTTTTCTCATGCTGCAGTATGCTTTCATCCCCATATGACAAAAATAACCTTTTATTGTTGTTCTTCAACTAGTAATGGTTAAGTGATAGATTAAAAACTGTGATCATCATTATCTTAAAAATGTCTAGTCAGCTGGTCTAAAGAAGTACGAAATAAGTTGTTAAAGATGAGAAGTGACATTTTAAAACAATTGCTTGAATGATTTTTTAAATTTACTTATTACTGTGAATATTCATTCCTCAAGGACTTTTCAAACATGACAAACCTTTTTATTAAAACACTGTCCTCTTGGGCATATTTTAAGTCTACTTATTATAATTGTAAGAGAGGAACATGTTAGAGTGGGTTTAATCCTACTGCAATAAAATAATTTTATCCTGTAGCTATTTAATACTACATAACCTATTTTCAGCATGTTCATTTTTTAAAAATTCATAATCCTTTAATTACATTGGTGACTCTGCCTTAACTTGACTGAAGTGGATTGCAACACTAATATAATTTTTTTTAAACTTTATGAATCTTATTTTTAAATACTATAAGAAATTCCACCCAGTCACTAGACCTACATAAGATACTTGCTGAGACTGGATGGGTTATAAGGAGCACAGTTCTCAGAAAGGAAAAGGGAAAGCCAGATTTAGGTGGTGGAGGACAGATGGAGTCAGGTTGAGAAGGAGGAAAGGGGAAAGGTAGAAGGACCCCTACAACAGGAGAGAAGGGAAATGCATAACAGGGCACAGATCAAAGAGAGGAATTTAGGCACTAAAACCTCCGCTGCAGCCAACACACGCTTATATAGGTTAAATTTTACTACTATAGCTACTACTATATACACAAAGTTCCTATAACATAATTCCCACAATATGTGTGGCTAAATTGTTTACATAGTTTTGAACAATGGCTTCCAAATGGTGTTTTTTAGTTCCTACACTTCCATGAAATATTATTGACTAGGAGGACCTCTTGATGAGAGATTCAGTCATGGCAGACAAGCTTTCTTCAAGACAGTGTATTCACATACACTGTTGATGAGGCTGCCTAGTTAGCATCCTCTGTGAATTTTGTGTGTATCCTAGAACACGTCTCAGAGTTCTTTGCAATATGCAGTATTTCCTTTGCGGACATTCAGGACTTCTCAGGAGCAAGACAGTATGAAAGTAGTCCCTGAAGACACATAATTTGAAAACCACTGGTTTACAGTGTCATGAACTGCCATACCAATAACTATAAATCCCCAGGTTTAAATTGCCAGGAAATGCTTTATAACTTGAATTCAGATACATTTTGAAAGAAGTCGAAAACCCTATCTGACGTTTTGTGGTGTGTGGATTCAGGTGTCTGTACCATGTACATTTTAACATTCAAGTGACTGTACCATGTTCATTTTAAAAGTAAACCTGGGTACAGACCCTCTCAAATGCACAGACAGCAAGTATACTGCTGTATATGCATTCAACATGACATATTGTTACCTGTACATGAGGCAAAAGCATAGCTACAATTGAACAGGGCGGAGGATGCCCCAGGGCCTCTGAGGGAGGAGGACTCATCGGCAGGGTGATGGCTTGTTCTGTGTATGAATAGATGATATTATTGTATGAATAGATGACATTATTGTAATAGGTATGGATGTTTCGGAACCAGGGGAATACATATGCGCAAGTGTGTGTGAAAGTGTCAGCATGCATGGAGAGTGTCTAAGTGAGTGTGTGCTACTATCTGCATAGGAGCAAGAGAAAGGGCATGCTGAGAGTGTTTTGTTTTTCACCAAATGTTGTGTTTTAGCTTCTGCAGTTCTTCTGCAGCAAAGACATGGGAGTGGGAAGGAGGCGGCAAGGGACACCAGGGCCAATCTTCACTTCTTGTCCCAGGGCCCAAACCAGCCTTGCTAAACTCCTAACATGTGTATAGATCTGTGTGAGCACACTGTACACAGATTGCACGTGTGTTGAACATAACGTGTGGATACAGTTTCCAGGGGGGTGACATGCATTGACCATTGAGGTTGTTCTTTCCACACTCCTTTTTCCATGATATGTTGTGCCTTCTGCTACTACTGTGCAGCTCTCTTAAAAGAGGGCTGCATTTCTCATAGTGTCACTACGTATGTGTGAGTAGCAAGCAAGCACCCTGCAGGCATATAATAAACAAGAATTAACTTCTTTTACAGTCATTTGCCTTAGCAAATGCTGCTCTGCAAGGTCTAACCTCCTGGATGGTTCAGCTAGTGAGAATGTTTACGCATTTACCCTAGATGCTAAAGATCAGTGATAGAAGTAGTACACATTAGTTTGTTGCAAATTAGGATAGTAATAGGGAATAATATAAGTGACCTTGGAATCTGAAGACAGCACTGTTGGAAAGGTTCATAACTGTCTCATTTGAGGAATATGCCAAATGATCAAAACTGATCAGCAAACATCTTTTGCAATATGAATGTGTAAATTTGAGTTGTGTGCAATTCCTTGCAGGACAGAGTGGAATAACTGCCATTAAAGTCTAAAAATATGTGTGTTTCAGGACCAGCACAAGTCGGGGGTAGGATTTGTAGAGTAAACACCCGCACAGTTCAGTAAACAATATTTGAAGGAATAAATCTTCTACTGGGATAAATATTTCCAGCAATTTCATATTGTCAGTTGAGTAATGTTGCATAGGTCCAGTACAGACATAACACTGATTTCTTCCATACTATAATTTGAAAATTAGGAATACATGCTGTCTCCACTTTACTCTGTGTAGTGATCAGCCCCTCCTCTCCCCTAAAGAGTAAACCGGAAGGGAATCCTGTCCTGACTGACAGATTGGTGAACTCCAGGGATCAGCCAATCAGCACCGCAGGTGGGTGGGACCTAGAGAGGCATTGGGAGGAGGAGGAGGCTCTTTGTGAAAAGTAAGCAGGCTGGGGGTGAGGGCAGGATGTGTGGCCATGGCATTTGGCTGTGGAGAGAACTGCAGATCCTTGAGAGACAGGATTGCAGGAGCTTGAGTCTCATCAGGTGATGGGTGAGTTTTCAAGGAAAGGGGGATCCAGCCTAAGGAAGAGTTTGTTAGACAGATTATGCACTAGAGACACATATTTCTTTCATCTGCTCTGTTTATCCCTCAACCTGTTCTATTGTTTGTCTGTAATATAACTAAGCTAAGAAAAGCTGAACTTGCACCCATCCAGCTAGGGCACTGCAAAATACTATGTAAACTTTTAAAGGTGTTTTTCTATTTTCTTACATCCAAGTTCTTTGCAACTGGGTAACCATGATTTTTTAAAACTGTGCTGCCCCAATAGCATCTGGGGTGGGTTTTGGAAGTATTATCGTAACCTACTGAGTATTTCTTTTACTTGTAGCTAAAAGCTGAGAGAAGCCACCTAATGGCGCAGCAGAAGTAACTTGCCTAGGGAGCAAGAGGTTGCTGGTTCACATCCCTGCTGGTATGTTTCCCAGACTATGGGAAACACCTATATTGGGCAACAGTGATATAGGAAGATGCTGAAAGGCATCATCTCATATTGCACGGGAGATGGCAATGGTAAATACCTCCTGTATTCTACCAAAGAAAACCACATGGCTCTGTGGTCCCCAGGAGTCAACACCGACTCGACAACACAACTTTACCTCTAAAAACTGAGAGAGCCTCAGACTGAAGCAGTCTCATTCTGTAGTATTTTGAATAAAGTTTCTTCTTCTTTTTTCTTTGCAATTTTAACAGGCCTTTTTGTGTGGATTTTTAACTCAGGAAAGGGGGTTCCTCTGGTGCCAAACACATCCTCAGATGTTCAGCAACTCTGCCAGTTTTCTCACCATATGTAAGCTTGAATGTGGGAGGTTTTTGTACTTTTCCAATATCAGAGGAGAATGTGTCCCTGGGAATTCCACCCAAGCCCGGGTGGGGGGTTCAAACTCTGTTGATAAATTGGGGGATGGTGGCAGCTTACAAAGATACAGGAATGTTTTGGGGCGAAGCCTTTGTTCAGAAATCATGGAGGGGATGATTCAGCGTTTTTCTTCCTCTCACATGGGCTTGCTCTGAGACAAAGGCTTGGTAATCTGCTACACTCTGTCTCTCTGTGCAAATTTCTTCTTTCCCTTCCCTTCCCTCATCTCTTTTAAGCATGTTTTATTTTGATATCTGGTCATGGTTAACATTAACCAGGGCTCATATATTAACCGGAGTCTGAAACCAGGGTTTGAAGTGAGTTTGCAGAATCTGATTAAGAGGGACAGCAGCATATTTTAACCATAGTTTAGCATTATAATTGAATTTGTGTCAAAAGGGAAAAGCAAACATCCTGTGACTAATTTCTCATTTGCAAACCATGATTTTTAGGGAGCTCCAGAATAAAATCTATACTAGAGCATAGAGAGCTCTTTCTAACCAGCCTGAGGTTAATCCACTGCTATGGATATGATATGATTATCAGCACTAGAGTTCAGATCTACTGTAGGAACACAGATATTAGGCCTGAGACTACTTTTCTTCTAGGAGTGGGTGTGGGTTTCTGCTGTGGGGCAAGATGTGCTTCAACCCATCCTCACTCCTATATTGACTCACCTCTGGCTTCCGTTTCACGTTTGCCCATCCCCCATGATTTGGGTATGCTTTTAGTTTTTGTTTTTTTTCCAAATAGCAGGCATGATTTTAAATTTAAATGTTCATTTGGTTTTTTTAAAAAACCAAATTTAAAAAAGAAAAAAGAAAAACCAGTTGGGTGGGTTTGTTTTTACTCGAAGTATTATTCAAGATAGGGATTGGCTTCATAAATCCCACAAAGGCTAGCCATCCAGCATTCTGCTGCACAATCAAATGGGAAGGTGGCTTTGTGAATGGCTAGCATGGATGTCCACAGGACATTTTGGGTGGGGCGGGGCGCAGAAGGCTGCAATCCTATACAAACTTACCTGGGAGTAAGCTCCATTGAATTCAAATAACTGGTACAATCTGGGGATGGGGGCTGCCACGTGTTGGCTGGCCCTTGTGGCAATCATTTATCTGCATAGTATGCTTCTCTTGGAAACAGAAAGAACCAGATGTTCTTGGGAAGTATGTCTGTTCAAAAGCAAGCGACTTCAGAATCCCCAGGGCCTTCACCACATAAGGTGTTGGTCTTGGCCATTACATTTTTTTAGTGTTGCCAGCAATGCTATCTTCTTGAGGATTACAAGACTATCTGCTTGGACCACATGATTCTGCATCAAACCTCAAACACTTGAAATACTGGGAAAATGTGACACCTGAACCCATCATTTATTTGTATTACTTTCAGGAAGCTTGTTGTCCAAATAGCTGCTAGGTTAATCAAGATAAGCATATTTTTTGAAGGAGGGGGTTCAGTTCCATCTCACACTTTATCTACTTATGAAGTACATGTATTTATGTAGAAAATTCACTCTTGGTACTTTGTTACACAAGTTTCATGCAATCCATGAATTTGTTTTACTTTGGTTGGAAACAGTGCTACCGGTCAGTTGTCAGGTTAACACAATTTCATGGAGGCAACCAGGCTTTCCAAAATAATTGCTGTGAAGACATTTCTTCTGGGAGGGAAGACTGCTAAAGGTTGTTCAACCTGAGTATAAGTATATAATGTGCTATCACATTTATACCACACAAATCCCAGGAGCGGAGCTATAATTAGGCGGACGCATCTGAAGAACACACACCACCCTGCCTCTGGGGCCACCTCGCTTGCCTGCACCATCCTGCCAGCCATTCCTGCTGCCGCCGCTCACTTGACATGCCATCCCCTCGTTGCCCACTCTCCAGGTTTCATTCAGGGCTTTCCTGCTTCCTGCCAGCCCAGAGCCAGGTGGGAATGTGAGACACACATGCTCCCTGTTGCAGACACAGGGTGCTTGTGCATCTTGCATTCCCAACAGGCTCCAGGCTGGTGGGGAGCAGGAAGGGTCAGTTCGGGGCTTTCCTGATTCCCAGCAGTCTGGAAGGCAGTTGGCAAGCAGGGAGCATACAGGAGAGGCAGGTCAGGCAGCAGTGCATGATGGGGTAGGTCCCCACTGATGCAGGTGAGTGGGGGGCAAGTGTGCAGCACATGCCACCAGTGGGGGAGAAGACAGGGCTCCATCCCATAACCTGGTTATGCCAGTGCACAATCCAGTGTGTAGTGTTAAAATGGACAGTGGAGATACCTTTTATCTAGTGACATCTGTAAATATTTTTCATATGAAATAGATTATAATGAAGCAAAACATGTAGACTGATGTAGCAAAGTGGCTAAGAGACTGAACTACAAACCAGGAAGGCCCCAGTTTACATCTCACCTCTGTTATGAACTCACTCCATTCACCGTGGACTAACAGCACCTCTCAGGGTTGTTGCAATGACTGTAAAAAAATAATACATGTTAAGACTTTTGAATAGTCAAAGGTACTATACACATGCAGGAGGACTTTGATATCCGCGTGGGTTCCGTTTCCCGCTGCGACCGTGGATATGGAAACAGCAAACATTGACTCACTGGGCAATGGGATGGGGGTGGGGGGTTAGGTTCCTGGTTCTAGGGGAAATCATCCAAATTTCAGGGGGAAATGCGGGGGGAAGCTGCCTACCATGCTTTTCTGGTCCTTTTTAATTGAGTTGTGCCCCTGAATGGCTGAAAATAGTCCGAAAATCATGGGTTAAAAATTAAAAAACGAACAACAGAGCCATTACGAGGCTCTCGAACAACAAAATCGTGGCTGGAAATTACCTCTGAGGTCATTTCCAGCCATCCCTAACCCACAGATACATGGAATTAACCCCTTATTTTCTGATTTCTCCCCATGTGTACCAAGGCCGGGTATTAATTACCTGACCACAGATATGCGAATCCATGGATGTAAAGTCTGCATGGATATTGAGATTCTACTGTACTAAGTATTATGATTATGCATGTGTGCAGGCAAACTAAAAGGAGCAGCATGAGCTTGGGATTTATTTTTCTCTGCTTCTGTCTGAATGCTGCTTCATATTCCAAAGGGTTTGGAAGCTCCCTAGTTTTCATGGAAACTGGTTGCCTGTGTTTGAACACCTGGAGCACTTTCTTCATTGAGATGCTATTGTCATTTCACACATACGTCATGCTCCAGCCAGCCTTTTAATTGTTGGCATCCAGCTTCTGCATGGACTCGCTGAACATCTCTGCTATGCTGTGTCTTTGGAATGCAAAGCTTTTATATACACAAAACCCAGTCTCCTTTGCTTGACTAAGTCATTACCAGAGCCAGGGGCACCTTTTCACAAGCAATTAATCTGCTCCAATAGAAACAAGCAAGAGACTTGCGTACAGGGAATGAAGACAGAGGTGTCAATAGGGGAAAAATTGTCTGTTAGGAGTTTACAGTCAAGACTCTGACTGTAAAGACTCTGACAGGGGGGAAACAAGCACTCATCCAACCTTGCTAATGGGGCAAAGAGGCAGCTTTCACAGTGGTTCTCTTATATTTAGCAGAAGGAGTGCAATTGTCTATATTCAGTATAGCATCTCTCCCCATGGTTGTTGCTGGTTTCTTTTTAGATGGTGTGGTCTTTTGGGCAAGAACAACTCTCCCATTAGGCAAAGTGAGGCAATGATCTCAAGCAGTGTGCACCATGGGGCACAGAGTGTAGGTCTCCATCATTCCTGCACCCCTCCGCTGCCACTACCCTTGTTCTAGGATTTCCCCTTTCTTCCCCCTCAGTAGCCCTGCCTCCCCAGAGTGGAGCCTGGCACTGATGCTGCCTCTCTTTCCCCTTGCCAGCCTACGTTTCTGGGGTGGGCTTTACCCTTCAGTCTAGCTGAGCTGCTGCAGCTCCAGCACCAGTGCTCTCTCGCTGTTCTCCGGTACCAAGCTTGTCCACTTCATCTCCTCCTGAAATGGACGAGACAAAGCAGACAAGCTTGGTGATGGAGAGATGATGAGAGTGAGTGATGGTGTGCATTCGTGCTGGAGCAGCAGCCGTGGCAAGGAGAAACAGATGGGCCGGTGAACAAAGCTGGATGCAAGCAGTGGTGTGCAGTAGGGCTGAAGGCCCAAGCATACCCCAGAAGGTAAGGCTGGTGAGGGGGAAAGAGGGGCAGCATCAGCACCATGCTCCACCCCCAAGAGAGGGCTGGTGAGGAGGGATTGGAGTCAGCCATGTGGGATGTTGTGTCTGCCTCAAGTGGTGAATGGCACCAAGCTATATGTTGCTTTTGTGGCAGGGAGCCATCTTTCTGTGATATTTTTTGTGGAAACAGCTTTGAAAACTTCTTGTTGAAAAGCAATAGATTAAAAAATATAATAATTTTCTCCAGAATTCTGAAAGGTTTCAAAACATTGGAAGAGAAGGGGAAGGTTGCAAGAGCTCCATTTTTACCTTTCATTTCAGAAAGGCTTGTAAACAGGCTTCAGATCTTCTTGTGGGGCTCCTCAGGATTTCTATTTCCAGTGTTCTGTAGAGTGGTGGAAAACAGAGACTGCTGCTGTGCCTTTCTTGTTAATCACTTCTGACACCATGTAATATTTTGGGTTCCACACAAGGACAGGCAAAATGTCCTTATTGCAGAATTAATAATACTAAACTGAATTTATACCGTTTCACAAACTGGTTCTCAGTGGAACAGGCTCTACCTTCCCTGCAGTGCTCTGTGTCAGGGACTATGTCAAAATTACAACAATCACAACAACAAACAAAAAGAACAATAATATTTATACCCAAAGCTTAAGGGCACTTTTTGCAGGGTAGGTTATATAGACCTATACAGCTGGACTTTTAGAGTTTCTCAGGACCAGTGTGATGCAATTTTAGAGTCCAGGGGGGTTGACATTAAAGGTTGACAACCCAGTAGGGATTGCTACAGTTGTGACAGAATTCCTACTAGAAAAGTACTTGCTTATTGGAATTAACATGGCACTCCTGTGGATGACCACATTGTGTGTGTGTGTGTGTGTGTGTGTGTGTGTGTGTGTGTGTGTGTGTGTGTAAAGGTTTCACTACATCCACAAGCTGCAAGTGACAGGGCAGCTCAACCCATGTATACACAAGGTGGAGCCAGATCATAGTGGTTTTCCCGCCAGAGGGTTGAAGGCAGTTTGGAATAGAGATCACCACTCATGGTGTGCACGTTCATCCCATTTTTACTTCTGTTCAACAGGTTTTGTGGGGGGTTGGGCACTGTATTGTATAACAGACCTGTTTGACCAGAAATGAAAGTGGGCCTAAATAAGCATGTGAACACAATGCCTCTTTCAAACTATTTTCAGTTCTTTTGAAAACTGTGTCTCCAGCTATGGTGAAACATGCGCTTGTAAGATCATCAGATGTAATGACCTACATGCAGGTTCACACTAAATTCCTGTGTAGGATTTGTTCAACATGTGCCTCAGCCCTAAGTCAGTTCACAGGATTTGGGGGATGATAAATAGTAGAAGTCTTATCATGTTGCACAATGAAACAGTAGCCCTGTTTTTAATTGGTAATTGCAGCTACATGACAGCCTGATTTGAAGCTTCTGTCATTTATTGGCTATCCCCATGATAGCCTTTTCAGCACAGCAGGCAGAGGCTGTCAGTGAAGAAAAGCTCGCCTATGAGAAGTTTATCACCATGTAAAATAGGTTGTCAATGAAAGTTGTATGAATCTTGTTCCTTATGTATTGACTGCAGAGTTATTTTTAGAAACGCTTCACTCTAGAACTCACTTGTACAATCATTCTAACAGCAAATGTAGCTTCCTCTGAGTCTTTGTTAATATGGCCTCTTGTGGTGCTAAAAGAATGATGAAAGAGTCTGCTATTGACATAATTCAGTCATTCAAAAGGAAATTATTTTTAAGCCTCTAGGCATATGTCATGATTTTAAATAAAAAAAGACCAGGTCTATAACAACATTTGCCAAGTAAATTGCTTCCATGCTTCCCCCCACTCCTGGACATCTGGAATTTTGCATCCCAGCAGGGGGTTCTGAATCTGAAACAAAGTTAACAAATGTGGTATGCCATTGCCAACAAGAAGAAATTCTGCTTTTGATTGAGACCGCCTGCTCTAAAGATAGAAGAACGTATGGAAAGAGGCAGCTGTCCTGGTCTGTTCTTCCCTGTTTGCTTGAACCAAAACATATGTAATGAAGTATGTCGGTTTTTGTAAGTAAGGACAGCAGCAATACAAACACGTATATAATGAGAAAATCACAATGTCATGAAGAAGCTGCACCTAGTGTCTGATACAATGCTGATAATTCGAGAGAGACACAGTACACACACACACCTCTCCATCCAAACTAGTGATGAATGCTAACCATTGACTAGATATCGTACAAAAATGTACAGGTAAACTGCTACTTCATTACTATTTTGGTCAAAATCAGTGTCATAGTTTAGACACTTATTGACTGTAACACTTTTAAGCCCGGATCATGAATTACTTTCAGATGCTTTCTTAACTCACAAGCTTTTCTGTCAGACTAGTAAACCTTCTTTCTTAGTTTACAAGTCCCAGATTTTTATGTATTTAAATTAGATCTCACTTTCCAACATCCATTTGGTTCTGTGGCATTTCTTCCCTGTGACGCTAGCCTTTTCCTCCATGGCTTTTGCTTATTTTGACTGTGCACTTCCAACCAGCCTCTAACAGCTTTCCAGCTTCACCACAGGTTATTCCACATCGTTAACCTCAGGCAGGCACAAGCTGATCAAATTTATTGCCCAACGTTGCCAAGATTTTCTTCTGTGGATTTTAGCATTCAGCTCACCATGCAAGCTAAGCAACCTTAGGCGTGATAGAACCACCAATTGACTGGTGTCCTTGAGCTGATTTCCAAGGAAGCGGGCTTTCTCCCTTTTAGCATTCTGTTTGCAATATTTTAGTTTTTGATGACAATAAAGTCAGTACAGAAAAGTTTATTTTGTCCATTTTCCCCTACCCCACCCCCCACATTCTGATACACATTCCAGTACTGAGTAAATGTTCATCATGGTTACACTGAAGTAAAAATATTGCTTATTACTGCAACTTAACTCCAGTAAAAGGGCAGCAAAAAGGAAAAAGGGCAGAGCATGGATGTTGAGGGGGCAAAGTTGGCAGTTCCGGGAACCACAACCACCCCCACCCCCGGAATGAGCCAGTCCCATTGAATTAAATGAGGCTTACTACCAGGGAAGTTGATAGAAAGGCGCTTCACACGAGACATGTGAAGCGGCTGACGGGGCTCTGTTGGGAGAGCAGGTTTAGCCCACTCTCCCCGCAGACGAGCAGCTGCTTGTAGCTGGGTGGCCAGATTGGCTGACCACACAGCTTCTGGCTCCGTCATGGAGCCAGTGGGGGCTGTGAGGATCAGGGGCTGTGTGCCCCCCAGAAGTTCCAGGATGCCCCATGTGAGTGGGGAGAGACCCCCTGAGCCCGGGAGGTTGCTTGCAGGGGGTCTACTCATGCCGCGGCAATGCACAAGCAAAAAAACAAGGTTAACGGAGCGATTGCTCCATTAACCTCATTTAAGGTGAGGGGGATTTAACGAAGCTAGCTGCCGGGAGCCGTGTGGCTCCTGTTGTAGCACACAATCACCCAAAAGTGGGCTGGGCTCCCTTAGCCCACTCTTGGGCAATTGTGGGAATAGCCTCATAGAACTGCAGCTTTTGCCATGCCCACCCAAGAGATCCTGGATGGCTGACAATGGTGGAAAAATGGTCATAGGCAGAGATATGGGGGGAAAGGTCATAGGCAGAGATATCTTGGGCGATAACGGTGCAGCAAGACCATGAAAGGCTGTAAAGTTGAGGAGACCAGGGTTGAACATTACATCAGCTAATGGTAATGGTAATGGACAGTGTTGTAACAGAACTTTCATTTCTTCCACTCTTCACAGTTGAACAAAAACCTGCTTCTTCTGAAGTAGGTAATAGTGTTTATATTAGCAAACTAAAGAATACATACTTAACACATCAGGAGCTTCTGAACCCATCAGCCATCTTGTGATTGATTACACACACTCTACACCACACGGAGGATCTTCTTCCCAGACACTTCTGGTGATAGAAGCCCCTCTTACCATTTTTAACCTTTCTGTTCCCACAGTTCTGTTATATACACTTTACTACAGACATTACGTCACCTTAAGTGGTGCAGCGGGGAAATGCTTGACTAACAAGCAGAAGGTTGCCAGTTCGAATCCCCGCTGGTACTATATTGGGCGGCAGCGATATAGGAAGATGCGGAAAGGCATCATCTCATACTGCGCGGGAGGAGGCAATGGTAAACCCCTCCTGTATTCTACCAAAGTAAACCACAGGGCTCTGTGGGTACCAGGAGTTGAAATCGACTTGATGGCACACTTTACTTTACTTCACAAACATTACCATTAACTGCAGTGAAAGCTGACCAGGATACTCTCTTAACTAGAATTTTAAACCTGGATGGATTGGAAGCTGGTTAGCAAACACTAGCTAAGGGGAGATAGTGGTTAACCCTAACTACTGTTAATATCCATGCCAGTGAAATGCTTAAACCCCAGCTAAGGAGGAGAGAGGAGAGGAGAGGTGGGTACATGACTCTGCAGTCTGCTCCTGATTCCTTAACAGTGACTAAGAGATGGGTCAATGTTGCACCTGCATTTACTCAATATGTTACACTCCACCCCACCTTCGTTTATCTTATCCCATTCAGCCTTCCCATATTTGAATCTCACCTTCCACAAAACGCAAGGTGGCGTACATGGAGTTTTTGTACAATCTGGCCATCACACTGCACAAGGCAATGCCAGCACTTCCAACCTGATGGGGCCAGTGGTGTAGCCAGTGGAAGGGTGGCCCGTGTTGGCGGCCCCTGGGCGTGACATCCATGTATGTGATGTCACGTTCAAGGCAGTGTGGCCCAATTGCCAGAGGGCCTGCCCCAGCCCTCCCGATTGCATTTCCAGCCAGAGTTTGCTGGCTGGATGTGTTTATTTCCCTTTCTCCAGAGCCCGGGGCCACACACCCTTTGCAAATGACATCATATCCTGCACAGAAATAAACACACCCAACCAGCAAACACTGGATGGAAATGCAATCAGGAGGGCTGGGGCGGCCCCTCCAGTGATCAGGCCACGCCCCCTTGTGTGTGACATCATGTGTATGGAGGGCTTTTCATTGGGGGCCCAGGATCTTTGAACCCTACCGCTCAATGGTGGAACCGCCCCTGGAAGGGGCTGCTGCACATGTGAAAGCCAGCCCCAGAAGTGTTGTGCCAGAGTGTAAGTTGCACAACTACTTAAAACAGTGCATGGGCAGTTGCCAGTGCTCTAACAGTGCCCATCTGCCGTTTTAAGTAGTTGCACAACTGCACTCTGGCACAACACTGCTGGAGCTAGCTTTCATGTATGCAGCAGTCCTGGTGGGTGGGGAACGCCGGCGTTGTCTTGTTTAACACGTCAGCCACTAGCCAGATCTAGACTTGCTTTGACTCAGCAAGGCTAAGGTGCATTGATTTAGCCGCTGGTCCCTGCCAATTAACATCTGCCTGCCACTGTTTGGATCAAATATAGGTACCAGCACTAGATAAAATGCCCTCAGTATGTCAGCTATTAAAACATGGCCCACCCTGCTATCTAGCCTGAGAACTGAGATTATTCTGTTCCCCGATTCAGTAGCACACGGCCATATCAAACTCACTTTTAATCCTCTTAATCCTTTCCTAGACATCGGTGGAAAACCACAGTCCAAACGGCACTTGCAGATTCAACAGCGAGGAATGTGCCCCAGACACAAACACCTCTAGCCTTGTCTAGGGTGCCAGGTGTTTAGCAGGAGAGGAACTGTGATCCTACCTTTTGTTAAGCTCTGAAGATTACTTCTGTCTTTGTGCTTTCAGAGAATGGCGCCCACACAGGCTGGCTCTGCAATCAGCCCCAGGCTATCTTTACTTCTACGGTTTGCATTGAAGAAATGCACACACACACACACACATTCCTCTTTTGGTTGTGGGTGAGCGCACACACACACACACACACACACACACACACAGAGTCTACCACACATTGCCTATGTGAGTCATGGATTAATTATGCCAGGGGCTTGGAACAGGGAGTCATGGCTCATGACATTGCATAGTGAAGTGCATTCCACTTAAATTAAGTATGTTTTAAGTGGACACTAGTTTAAACCTGATAATGCCCACTCCCCACTTCCGGCCAGTTCTTTATTTCTTCTGTTGCCCAGAATCCTTGAGCTGGGAGTGGGGGATGGGAAGAGATATTTGTTCCCTGTAGGAGGTATACTTATTTACATGTACCTTGCGCAGAACAAAACTCAATTTAGTCAGGGCCTCATCCCAGAATGTGTGTTTAATGTCTGAGCTCAGCCCTGAAATGTGAAATAAAAATAAACAATGCCTCTGAGCATGAGCAGGGTATGTTTTTAATTCTTTCTAAGCCTTCCCCAACAAATCTGGCATTAATGGGGAGGGAGAATGCTCTCCTCACTTCTACGCAGGCTACTATAGGTACCTCTTTTTATTAATTAGCCACTAGATGGAAAAGTGAGAGAAAGAAATGGGATATAATTGGAAAGAAACACAGATAGCACGCTGCCTAATCAGAGCATCGGTCCATCTAGCTCAGTATTGTCCACACTGACTGGCAGCAGCTCTCTAAGTTTTCAGGGAGGGCCAGGAGTCTTTCCCAACCGTATCTAGAGATGCCAGGGATTGAACCTGGGGCCTTCTGCACGCAAAGAAGATGCTCTACCACCAAGCTATGGTTCATTTCTATGGATGGGATAATTCCACAAGCACAAAGCAGTCAATTGAAATGGGGTACAGTGCCCCAGATATTAGAAATCAATAATATTCACAGACCAATTCTTTGATAACAGGCAACTGAAGTTCCAAAAAATAATTTCCTTGCATTTTAGGAAAGGGACCAAAATTGCCTACTATTAAGAGGGAAATTGCATGTTCACCAACATGTTTCCTCTTGTGCTTAACTAAACATCTCAGTCTAAGGTCCTTCACTGCATCAACAATCCCAGCCAGCTGAAATAAACAATCTGACCCAGGGCACATCCCTTGCTGACTACTTTAAAATGATTCAGCTGCTTACTCATCTCCGGTCTCATATGTGCACAGAGAGGCCATGAGAAAACCATCAACAGTTAACCACAAAAGAGCCAGATTGCAGCTTGCAATTTGGAACCCATCAAATATATAGTTTGATCTCAAAAGTGACCAAGGTTCTCATGAGTTCTTGGGCTTTGCTAAAATACATGCTCCTCTAGAGCATATAGCAATCCTAACACATCTCTCCCCACCCCCCATTCTGTTAGCCTGATTTGTTTCCTCTTATGCATACTGTATGTTTATTCCTGTACAAACTGGCAAGGAAGGATCCAAAGCACACCTATTTTGAACTATTTTATTGAGAGGAACAAATTTGCTACCAGGTGAGCAAAAATGAAATTTTTTAGCAGAGACTCCACTGTAGAAGTGCATTCACTGCATTTTGGTCAGACTTCCAAATCTTTCTTCACAGTCCAGTTTAGGGGAAACTGGATTCTGCAGTGGAAGCCTGTGTCTACATACTGATTGGCTGGTGCCTGTGCCATCATCCATTCGCTACCACTTAATGACAGGAAGCTGCCTTATACTGAGTTAGAGCACTGGTCCATCTAGCTCAGTATTGTATCAGGCCTGTTCAACTTAGGCCCCCCAGCTGTTTTTGAACTACAACTCCCATAATTCCCAGCCACAGTGGCCAATAGCCAGGGATTATGGGAATTGTAGGTCAACATCTGCAGGAGAGCCAAAGCTGAGCAGCTGAGCAGTGTACTATATACTTAAGCTATATTAACTAGCAGCGGCTTCTCCAAGGTTTCAGGCAAGAGCCTCCCCAACTCTACCTGGGAGTTCTCCACATAGCAGGCTTTACCGTGAATTTTCTGCGAGGCTTTACTGTGAACTCAAAGTTATCCCCAAAACCCGATGCAAAAAGTGGAATTTTTTTACCCCCGTTATAAATCGAACTTCACTCTAATGTACAGTGAAAAACCCAGTGAAGGAAAGTAGGAGAGAACACTGCTGGGGACCTAACTCCCATCAGTCACAATGACCTCTGGTCATCTAGCATCATCAGGGGACCCAAGTGTAAGAAGTCCTGACATCAAGAATAATATTATTCTCGAGCTTTCCCAAGTGGGATATTCCTCAGGCAAGTGAGACTGTCCATCCCCCTCAAATCCTAGGTTTGGTGCTGCAGCCTCGAAGAAAACAGCAAGACAATCTAGCATGACTGCAGGGAGGGAGAAGTTCCTACAGAATTTGCCACCTCCCTTTCTTATTCCCAAGGACTTCTGCTGGCTGAGGCATGGAATTACTGCTACCACCACCTTTGTACTTTGGAGAGATTTCTTGCTGTTCACAGACAAGTTTATTTATTTATTTTTGCATTTTATATCCCACTCTTCCTCCAAGGAGCCCAGAGCAGTGTACTATATACTTAAGTTTCTCCTCACAACAACCCTGTGAAGTAGGTTAGGCTGAGAGAGAAGTGACTGGCCCAGAGTCACCCAGCTAATATCATGGCTGAATGGGGATTTGAACTCGGGTCTCCCCAGTCGTAGTCCAGCACTCTAACCACAACACCACAGTTGCTGCCCTTGTTGCACAGATGTACAAAGAGCTTCATCTGCAGAACAGATTGTTGGTGCTTGGGGTGGTTGAGAAGAATGAAGAACAAGTTTAGAATGGTTGGGAATCATTGTTCAAGACATTTGAGAACACTCTTCCTAAGCTGGAGGCTCAAAGGCACTGCAGTAAAGAGGTTTGGAATTCTTCACTTTTAAGTATTTTTAAAAGGGAAGGGTCTGCTTATCCCTTTTAGTTGTTTTTATCCTCCAGCACTTCTTACCACACACACATGCTGTTTTTTATCCCACCAAGATATAGGTACATGCATCTTTTAACCTTTAGGTGACAAGCATCTGGGGGTGTGTGGAAATAAAAGAGAGAAATGGAGGGGCGGGGGCGGGGAGTTGAGTGGTCTCCTTTTCTCTCCATGGCAGGAAAGGAATTACACCCAAACACTTTTTTTTAAGAATGCAAGAGTGATATGAAGGTGGTAGGGAGAAAATTCTTACTAAAAGAAGCACAATTCCTAAAGCCATGTTTTGGAAGACCATTGTCATTTGATGGAGGTATGGGAGGAGGAATCTTTATAGCCTGTTTTCTTCTTAACATAAATGGATGAAGTGGATCTTTCTTTTCTCCAAGCCAAGCATTTTTTGTATCCATTTATTTCCCTCCTCTTTGTGACAGTATTAAAATTGGCTAAAGGCATTAACATTTTAACAAGCAGAAATGCTCATTGTAATGCTCTAATGGAATTTAGAAGAGAAAAAGACACACACACACACACACACACACCCCTTTCACACACAGCTTATATTTGAATGCCAGTCAGAAGCATTTCAATAGTCACTAATAACACAGCAATGAGACAATTCCCTCTGTATAAGCTATACATTCTTTGCTGCATATTTGCTGTGCTCCACTGCTTTCCCTTATCACAGAAAAAGAAAGATCAGCACAGAGGCCTCAGGTAGGGAATCTACCTTTTCTGCACTATAATAATAGTTCTATGAAGAAAAGGCCACCTACCACATCAGAATGTTACACACATCCAATGTTCTATGTCACCATGGCATGGAGGCGCCACAGGACCTCCTGAAACCACTGTCAGATGAGGGAGGAAAGCCTATCTCCTTCCACACAGAATGCAGCGTGGCAGTGAAGCAGGCCACGCAGGCAAGGTGCAAAACCTTTTTGCTTCATTCCCGTTCTTCATCAGGAATGAAGGTGGACAGAGGAAGTTCAGCTGCACTCCCATTCAGTCTGAGTAAAGGCTGCCTAGTGGGATGTGAAGGCAGCTGTCTGCCCTAAAAACAAAAGTGGTGGTGGAGGAGGCCGTGTGGTGTCAGGCCATAGAACAAGGAGGCTGTAGGAGAAAGGGGGCACAGAAGACGTCAAAGGGATGGGAGAGAACTGGGGACAAATGACACCGAGCTGGAAGAAAGCAAACAGTTTCAGATTAGCAAGTTGTGCACAGACTATTCTTGTTTAGAGAACTAAGCACAACCCAGTAATCCTTTGGTTACAGGGAATACAAACCTCTTCCCTCCAGGTTGCGCTGCTGTTACTGGAAACCTATAATTCACATCTTAGTGGGAGGTCGCTGGTTAAATGTTGTTCTCTCTCCAGGTTGAACTCCTACTGGCTGTATGTAGGGTGGTTTGTACACAAATAATCATTTTTAAGCTGTGGGCAGGTGGGGGAGCCTAATTCAAGGAAGCCTGCCCTGTTTTCTGCAGTAATGCTCCAGCAGTGCAGCATATTCTTTTCTTTATATATAATGGAGTTCCCCCCCCCCCGAAGAGTATTCTCTCTTTCAAATATTGGTGGACGCTTACTAGGCTTGTGCACTCTTAAAATTGTATCCGATCAGACAGGAGCATTGACGAGAGGGATGAAGTCCCCTAGAGCCACTGGGTCAGAAACCCAACAATTTCACAACCTTCAGTTGGACCCCCACCCTTCCTTTACCATGGACCTGGGTGGGGACAAGGGGCAGCAAGCACAAAGGGGGGTGCTCTTTGCTACCCCTAGAGCATGGTAGCCAGCTGCCACACTGACTTGCCGCTTGCCTTTCTCTGCAACCTCTACTTTAAAAGGTACCTTTCCCCTCCTTTAAGCTCCTTGTAGGTCCCCAACCAGCATAAAAGGCTGTGGGACTCTTAGTTCTTGTAAGACAGGCTTGCTCAACTTAGGTCCTCCTGCAGATGTTGGCCTACAACTCCCATAACCCCTGGCTATGGGCCACTGTGGCTGGGGATTTGTGGGAGTTGCCCCAAAACAGCTGGAGGTCAAAGTTGAGCAGGCCTCATTTAAGGGATGCTGCCATGGCTGCTTAAGGAGCTTAAAGGGCAGGTGAAAGGTATCCTTTAAATAGAAGCCACGGAGAAAGACAAGCTAAAAGCTCCAGTGCTCTGGTGGGGAGCAGAGAGGTCATAATGCCTGCTGTCTCATGAACCCATGCCGTTTCCAGGTAAGGCAGGGGATAGGAGGGAGGACAGTGTGGGAGGAACATAGGATGCTTCTCCAAAGTTGCAGGACATATAAGATAGGGGTCAAAAATTATCAGAAAGCGATCACCCAACATCTAAGGATTGTTGATAAGATGAACAGGGGAGAAGCCTTCGACATGGAATCATGCCGCTGCTACAAAGAGACAATCAGGACATTTCAAAATGAGCTGTGGCACAGGCATTTAGAAAATAAGCGGTATCGCTTCAAAGGGTCTGTAGCTGAAAAAGGGGAGTGGGCAAAGGACAAGATGCATGCATCTAGTTTGACATTCCAAGGCCTGCGATTGGATGAAAGTAGCCCACTAATGGCCGACCCCCACGATATGTTAAAGATCATGGCCCAGTTTTATACAAACTTGTATGCATTGAAAGATATTTCTGTAAAGGACATTCACTCTTATCTAGATAGGTTCTGCAGTCTGAATGAATATGGTCTCGGCTATTCCCTCACTGAGGGGGGAACAAGCTCTTTGACCCATCCTATAACGATAGAAGAGGTCAGAGCAGTTATCTCAGTGGGAAAGAACACATCAGCCCCGGGGCATGATGGTCTGACGTGGCCTTTCTATAAGATTTACGCAGACCAGCTACTACTAGTTTTAGTAGAATTATTTAACTTTGTCCTAGACAATGGGTGTTTAAATAGGTCCTTTGGGGACGGCCTCTTAAATTTTTTCCCCAAGAAAGGTGACACCATTTTACCACAAAACTGGAGACTGATAACCCTCACAAATATCGATTACAGAATCTTTGCCAAAATCCTAAATAATAGATTGGCGAAAGTGCCCCCTAAATTGGTCAACAGCTTGCAGACAAGCGCTATCTCAGGAAGAAAGATGACAGACTCATTGTGTCTGCTGAGAGAAGGTTTTTACTCTATACAGAATGAAAATTGGAAAGGTCACCTCCTCTTACTGGATCAAGTTAAGGCCTTTGACAAAGTGAACCACAATTATCTGTGGACATTGTTGAAAGCTAAAGGTATACCACCCCTATTTGTGACTTGGATACAGCTGCTCTATACGAATGCAAAGGTGACACCACAGATTAATGGATGGCGGGGCGACCCGATCATTTTGCATTTGGGTGTCCGCCAAGGATGCCCACTGAGCCCATTACTTTATGTTTTTGCCCTGGATCTGATCCTGATCAGGATTCAGAGAGAACCCCATCTGCAAGGACTCTCGGTCTCTATCCCTCCGCCCTGCAAGATCTTCCCGGGAGGGAGGAGGAGGGAGAGTGATGGGATAGCCGAACCACCTGTCCACTCAGAACCGCATTCTGAGTTTAGGGTAAAATTTGTAGCTCATGCCGATGATGTTACCTTACTGTTATCGAATGAAAATTAAATCTCTGTAATACTAGACCTCTTCTGGGAATATGGCAAGATCTCAGGCTCAGAATTAAATGCTGACAAAAGTGTATTTGTTAAAATGGACCCCGGATGCCAGCAACTCTCGTGCCTACCCATCTCTGAATGTAAAAGCGAAGGGGCCCCAGATTCCAAACTGAAGTGGGTAGATACAGTAAAAATTTTGGGGATTGAATATGGGATTAAGGAAAAGGTCTGGGGGGGGGGAATTGGACAGATTGGGAAGAAAAAGTAATGCTTAAAATCACCATGTGGGAAAAATGGAGCCTTGCCATGTACCAGAAAGCGGTTTACATCTGGACTTACCTGATACCCCTGGTGCATAACCTGGTGGTAGTCTATCCTCCCCCGCTCGATCTCCTTCGGAGAGTTGAAAGCCAGATCTTCCTTCTAGTATGGCACATAGAGTCCTTCCCTTTGGCCCGTGCGGTAGCATTTAAGGAGATTGAACGGGGAGGCCTAGCCCTACCTGCCCTGCAACCCTATTTTGTAACTGAATTCATGTCCTACAATTTTGGAAACTGGATTTTCGTGAATGTCCATAATATGTCCAACCTCCTGCAAAAAAACTGGGTCTCGCTTTTCGCTCTGCATTGGTGCAAGTCAGCATGGGGCATAGCATGGTGGGGGAAAGAATCTTTCAATGGTAGTATCACACAAGTATTAAAAAGAGAACACCCGGACTACTTGAGAGAGTTGTTATTCACACTTAAAAAATGGAAGGTTGAACCAGATCTATTTAAAGGATCCTCCTCAGTTAAGCAGCTAAGGAAAACAATTTATGGAGAAATTCTAGAAGTGGGTTTCTTAAAACCTGATTTAGAACGTAAACGCTACAAACACCGCACTTCACAGTACTTGTTGCAACCTGATCACCCTATTGCTCTCTTTAAGGAGAAAAAAGTCCCTTTCCATTTATGGGAAACAAGGTGGTGCTTATACCACCAAGTACTACCACTTAATAAGCCATGGCTCCCAGAGGACGAGCAAGAGTGCCCTAAAATCACCTGCCATCAGAAAGCTAGTGAGCTAGGTAAAACATTCAGAGCCCCTGGTGGCGCAAGAGAGCCCCTGGTGGCACAGTGGTAAAACTGCCGCCCTGTAACCAGAAGGTTACAAGTTCGATCCTGACCAGGAGCTCAAGGTTGACTCAGCCTTCCATCCTTCCGAGGTCGGTAAAATGAGTACCCAGAATGTTGGGGGCAATATGCTAAATCATTGTAAACCGCTTAGAGAGCTCCGACTATAGAGCGGTATATAAATGTAAGTGCTATTGCTATTGCTATTCAGGGAAACCCACTCACATTTCTTAAAAGAGTGTGTGGTAGCCAAAAGAGTGTGGCAGGGAGTAAGCAAGCTGTTAAGAGTGGCCTGATTTGGAAAAACAGACTTGGGAAGAACTAACCTCAGGTTTGAACGATAGAACCTCTTTTCAAGGTCCCAGAAAGAAACCTTCAAGGAAACGGGATGGAACGGGTGCCCTCATACTAGGGAATTGGAACATTCCCCTTCTCGTAATCAGGTTAGTAAACCTGTATGTCATTTATGCAATGCTCGTGCATAGGAATAGGGAGGGAAGATGCGACCAAGAGGTTCATGCAGATGAGACAGTAAATCTCTTCTGGAAAAGTTTGTATGGTTATGTGCAAAAAGACGAGAGTATCTCTTCTAAACAGCAATGGGACAAATTATGGAAATGGACATTGGACGTAACCCTCCCGATTACCTGATGTGCCTTGTAATCCCCCACCCCTGAGTTACAGTACTGCCTGCATATACTTCATAACATTGTGGGTTTCCAAATCCTTGTGTGTAAATCTTTGTAGATATATCATGTACAAACAACCACTTTGTATATAATTGTGCTTTGGCAACGTACTGTATGCTTTGGTAGTTTGATGGTTCAATTAAAAAATCTTGTCCTATTAAAAAATAAAATAAAAACCTTGTCCTATTTTCGAGAAGCCAGGGAGGGAACTTGAAACCTTCTGCTCTTCCCAGAGTGGCTCCACCCTCTGAGAGGAATATCTTACAGTGCTCACACTTGAAGTCTCCCTTTCATAAGCAAGCAGGGTGGACCCTGCTTAGCTAAGGGGACAAGTTATGCTTGCTACCAGAAGACCAGCTCTCCTCTCCTATGACCAGCTCTCCTCTCCTAGACTCTAGCAGGCAGAGTTCTGCAATGACATTAGGGATTTTTTTTTCAAAGTTTTGACTGCCAGAGCTGTGGAACTCATGCCCAACATTCGACATGCCTGTCTGATCCGTAGTTTGTTGTGTGTGCAGCCCGAGAGTGAAGCCTCCAACTACTTAATGTTAGTCTTTACTTCCACAATTAGCTTATAATACAAAATTGGTTTCTCCCACTAAAAAGTATTCCAGGTTCCCACACCTTCTCTCGTATCATTAAGTACCATATAAAAGGAAGTAAATGCATTTTAGCCTGGTATTTTATAGTTGTGGGGTGGGGGGGAGCGTTTGAATTTCTAAGCAATAATGAACTAGATGTACTTCTTGCACAGCAGGTTTTTAAAACTTTTCAATGTAACAGGAATAAAACCCCATCCATTTTGATGCTTAATTCCATGTTGCACTTGGTAGAACAAGATAAAGAATGACTTTCCCCCCTTTATCCCCCCCCCGCAAGAATCTCCAGTTGATTACAGCATATATGCCAAGTGAACCCTATTCTGTGCCTGCCTACCGCATGCCCCAATTAGTTTGGCTTATTCATCATTTGAGCTAATGTGGTGTAGCATGCCACTCATGCTCAAATTATGTAAATATGATGCTGATCCAGAACAATTTGTCAAATACTCGGGGGGGGGGGGAGAATGAACAAAACAAGGGTTTCCAAGAATGAGCAATTAGGAAGGGGGGGGGGAGAGAAGAAAGCACAACCCTTTAATTAGTTTGTTCCAGTGCAAAGAAAACTGCATAATAATCTGACTTCTATGCCTGTGACAGCTGTTCAACCAGCATGCTTTTCTTTTTTCTTTTTAAAGGACCTCATATTCACATGTTTTGGACCAGTACTTACAAATCCAGAGATCAGTAGCATCTGACTGAGTTCTCAGAGGAAACTACCAAATATAGGTGGAGGGTATTGTGAATCACTTGAGGCTATCACATATGGAAAAAGACCAGGATAACTGAGGTCTTTGTAGGACTGCTTCTAAACGAAATGAAACTTATTTCTGCAGCTAGCAGTTAAGTTAGAGATAAAACAGCCAATTTAAATGAGATCCTGGGTTCATGAAAAACACGGTGCCATATGGCCCAGTTGCTCAGCTTTTTAACCTATGTGCCAGCTCCTATAGGTCCTAATCCATCTGGCACATAGTTTGCTGGCAGGGAGAACCATGCAGATGTATGGTCTGGTGCACAGATTAGGGACCCTCTAAATATGATGCCAGGCTGCATGATTTCCTGCACAGGTAAGATGCTCCTCACACAACCAGCATTTAAATAAGCTCTTAGCCAAAAGAACTGCAGAGTGTAGCCATGATATAGCACAGCTTCATGGTATATTCAATCCTTTAAAAATAGGCTGGCGTCACATTTCAGAAACTGCATACCACAAAATGGCATCCCCCTCGATCAACAGTCTTTGGTTCCCACTACAGCTGTGATTGTCTCCTGAACGCCACCCCACCCTGCTTTTCTTTGAATTCAACTTACAATTGTAGCTATTTGGGTTGTCTCTGTCCATGAGTTCAACTGTGCATCTAGTCATCAGTCTATCCTCAAGCCCCCTTGAAGCTTTCCCTAAATTAGTAGACATCTCCTTTGCAATGCTGTCAGCTACCAGCTGTTAAACCTTCTGCTGACAGTATAGTTATTCCTTTATCTTCTCTTTCTCTATTGTTCTATCACACCTGAAGCGATCTGGGCAGGAATTATGTAATTGCGGTATAGTGTAAACACTTGCTGCTGAATATTAAACACTCAGTGATAGACTTTCACCTTCTGTTGGTTAATTGCCTATCTGCAAATACGAGGCAATGATCTGTGTGACATCCAATCATGCAGGAACTATTGACAGCAGTTCACACATTAAGATGATCAATAATAGCATTCATCACATGAAAACGGTATAAGAACTCAACCTTTACTCTGCTAGATCATTTGCTCTGCTCCATTTATTCAACATTATCTTGAACCAGATGATAACATTTCTTCCTTCCCCTTCAGTTTGCTCTGAGGAAACACTGGAGTTTAACATGAAGCACAGTTAATCTTTTCAATTAAAAAACCCCTCCCATTGCTACTTATTCACAAAAGATAGAATCTATTGCGCAAAGGTTGAAATCCAGTTCTGGATGCTTAGCTTAATTGCCTGTACACATTGCAGCTGTCAAAGAGAGTGGATGGAGTGTTTCGAAATCAGCCATCTATATACCAATGATATACAGTGGTCCCTCGACTTACGAACTACTCGACATAAGTATTTTTCAAGTTACAAACGGCAGTTTTAGATCTGGTTTTAGATGCGGTTTTTTCGACTTACAAATTTTTAGATGGGGTTTCCTCGACTTACGAATTTTACATGCGGTTTCCTTTACTTGCCTGCCTGTTTACTGCCTGTTTATTCTTGAAAAGAAATGTTCCTATGCAGTTTGCAAGCCTTACTGGGGGTCTGGGTCTTTTTTCTAGGCTCCGGAACGCATTAATCCGTTCTCAATGCATTCCTATGGGAAACCGCTTTTCGACTTACGAACTTTTCGACTTACAAATGTGCATTCGGAACGGATTAATTTCGTAAGTAGAGGGACCACTGTACAACAGAGTCTTCAAAGCAATCCACTCGTATGGAATAATGCTTTGGTGGTACATTTCTATGTAAAAGAGACAGCTCTACTATTTCTTGGTGGGATTTATCCATAAATTGGTGACTTTCAGGAAGTACAGCACGCCCTAAGTGGGCCCTTCAGCTAACCTGTCAGGTATATTGTGCAAGCTGATTATAAAATGGGAGCTCTATATCCTCTCAGGCGTACTGTGTGGATTTCCTTTAGCTGGTTGAATTAATTAAAGCACTCTTGCCCAAAGTTATAGCCTCCAAATCTACCCTTGCCACACCAGTAATGAGGTTATTTTCTTCTTCTTCTTCTTCTTCTTCTTCTTCTTCAAGAATCTGCTCAGTAAAGGGGTCTTATGCCAGGTTGCCTTTTATAGTTCTGTTCAGGAGTTCAGTTGAGTACCCAACACAAAACGCTATGAATTTGAGCTTGCTCCCTCCTTCCTTTTAAAAGCACACTTTTGCCATTATGATTTTTGTTACATCTATAATCTACTTCCCTGCAAAGAGCTCAGAGCGTCATAAATGGAAAAGCAATCACCTTGAAATCCCAAGTACGGGCCACCGCCCACCAGCAGACTTGCTCAGCTTTGGAAATGGAACTACAAACATCAAAACATGCTGTGGCTCAGAATTTTAACTGTCTCAGTGCAGGCAGGTTTTAAGAGCATGCCTGTATAGTTCTTGTATAGAAAAAAGCTTGTATGAGATTTCACTTTGCTGATCTTTGTATTGAAGTGCAGTCTTTTTCTTTGATATGATCACACAATTTACAAAATGTTCACTCACTGTTTTTAAAATGTAAACCATGTAAAACAGATATGAACACAGAATATACTTTAACTAATGGTCCAATTTATAGTTTTGCATTATGTGCACACAAGTTGTGGCAAGCCTTGGGCTCATGTGCTCCCTCTCTCTTTGGCACTCAAGGCAAGTCTTAAAGCTTCTTTTTATCAGGTTTCCAGTTCTATCCAAATATACAAGACTGTGGTTTGGGTCACAAACCAGTAGATCAAAACATGGTTTAATATTCTGGTGTGAACTAGCTGTAGTTTGAACAAACCTACAAACCTACCTGCGGTTTGAACAAACCTTTACTGTTTTATGAAAAAATAAAGTGTGATTTATACAAGTGTTGAGTCTCCTCTGTGCATGAGAAAAGCAAGAGCACATGAGCCCAAATTTCACCATGGCTCATCCACATAATGCTAAACCATGGTTCTGTATTGCATCTGAATGGCCAAAGTCATATATTAACCTGTACCAAGTAGTGGAAGAAGAGCTTATTTTTGTTTTTGTCTCAGGCATCATTGCCAGTACCCACTCCTTCCACTGCTTCACAGCTATCGGGCACAAGTACCAGGTTGCCAGAAAAGGCCAGTATTTCTCTACTGAAAACTTCCTCTTTAGCTAAATATATTTAGACCACCCACTCTTGTACGCATAGCCTCCTTTCACACAGGGTTTCTGCATCTAGTCATGCTGCTGATGACATTTTCCTTGCATTTAACATTTTATCTAAAAATTACTCCTCACAGCATGCTTTTGGGATCCCTTTAATCTAATTTTTATGACAAAAAATCAGCAGAGCATCTCTTCCGTCACAAGCTGAAGGATACCATCCGATTGTATTGGATTTCCACCCCCTACAGGGAATATACTTTATGCATAAACAGCTCTGAAGTACCTGCTGGTATGCAGACAGCGGCCTAGACTGATTTAATAAAGTATGAGCAGCTTGGCACAGGAACCATCTCCTACATGTATTAATTGAATTGGACCGAGATGGAGAAGCTAATCAGTCAGGTCATCTCAATTTGCCTCACAGCTACATTTTTATTTCCCTTGTAATTAATCTTATGCAATTTAACAGGTTATTATTTTTGTTTGTTTTAACATAGGTAAGTAAAACATTGTGCTGTCCTGTTTCATTATGCATTATGCTGTCCTGTTTCATCATCAGCATGACTAGATGCAGAAATCCTGTGTGAAAGGAGGATATGTGCACAAGAGTGGGTGGTCTAAATATTTAGTTAAAGAGGGTGAAAAGTTTTCAGTGGAGAAATACTGTCCTTTTCTGGCAACCCCTAATTGCTGGGAGGCAGTGGAAGGAGTGGGCGGTAGCAATGGTACCCGAGACAAAAACAAAAATAAGCCCACTGCACGGTACAGGTTAATATATGGCATTGGCCATTCAGATGTTATACTCTGCTGCCCCTGGGCTTTGGAATGTACTCCCTATTGAAATAAGAGCCTCTCCATCTCTGGAGTTACACAGTTAGAAACAAATCACACTTTCCTGTTTTGTCAAAAACTGGTTTGTTCAAACTGCTAACTGAGGAAAGAGGCACATTTTTAAAGCGGTTATTCTCTTTGTTTAGCAGGGGGAGAGCAACTGGCCCTGTTCAACTCCAGCACAGCATCCCTCCAGTGGCTGTTTCTGGTGTCTATCTTATGTTCCTTTTTTAGACTATGAGCTCTTTGGGACAGAGAGCCATTCTATCTTATCCATCTACCTACCTACCTGTAAACCACTTTGGGAACTTTTGTTGAAAAGCAGTATATAAATATTAGTCATATTCATATTGTTTTCACTGGGGGGGGGGAGATACCCCACCATTGCTGCAAAAGCAAACTAAGGCAAGTTGATAAAACAAAAGCAAAAATGTAACCTCAAAAAGCAAAAACACAAAGCCAAACCTCAATCAATTCAGCAACAACAGATTGCTTACTTGTACCTATGGTGCTTCTAGAGGTCATCTGTGATTTCACACAACTGGGGTCTTCATGCAGTTGTGTGAATCACGGAAGACCATGCAGATGAAGCAACCTATTCAAACATCAATCACTTACAAGAGCTAAGTGGGAAGGCCATGTTTTTAACTTGGCATTTGAAGGAGTATGGTGTAGGTTCTAGGCAAGCTTCCAACAGCATTCCACAAAATGGATGCTACCACTGAAAAGCCCGTGTTCTGAGTAGATGCCCACTATATTTCAGATAGCATGACTCCCAAAGCAGGGCCTCAGATGATGCTCAGAGCATACAGGCAGATGTGCATGGGAGAAGGCAGTCTTTCAAATACTCTGATCATTTAGCACTTTTTAGGTAAGAACCAAAACCTAGAACTGAATACATAAGCAATGTAGATCAAACGTTGTTTGGCAATATACTCCCAACAAGCAGTCCCTGCTAATAACTGGGCAGCAGTATTTTGGACCAGCTTAAGTTTCTGAATGCTCTTCAGGGACAGTCCCATGTAGCACATACTATAGTAGTCCAAACCTAAGGTGAAGGGACCAGAACAGTGGTCCCTATAATTTTTTTAATCTCTGTGCGGAATTTATTTTGTTCTGGGCGGCAGTATCAAGGCAGTGTGTGCACATGTACATTCATAACGGGGCCTTCCTGATTCAACCTGAGCGGATCTAAAATGAACTGAGAGGACATCCAAAAACTTGTGAGCACGCGCATGTGTGCATGCCTTAGAGCGTACAGTGGACCAAAGCATGGATAACTGTGGCTAGTTCAGATTATGAGGAAAGACTGCAGATTTCCTTCTAGCCAAAGCTGGTAAAAGACACTCTTGGTCACTACAGCCACCTAGGCCTCTAGAAGAAGCCAGAGTTTAAAAGAGCATCCCAAGCTGATCTTTTGGCGGGAGGGAGTGAAACTCATCCAAAACAGACTGAATTCCCACCAACACAAAGTAGATTCAAAAATGAACCCTTGCCCATATTTTGTACAACCAATCCCATGTCTCCTTCCAATAACACTCCAGCTGTTGTTTGGGAGCTATTATGTCTACCACCTGAGTCATGTCAGCATTTAACAGATCAGCCAGGGCATCAACAGCAACCATGACAACAGGAAAACCTTCCCAGAAAACCATCAGTTCCCAAGGGCAGATCATTCTAATAGTTCCCCCCCCCCACCCACCGTACCTGCGGAGTTCAGTAAACGCCAAGAGTTTACATTTTCTACAAATAATTACATTTCTTTCACACATGACATACTAAAGCTGTTTGCTAAGAAAATATTTATTAGGAATGGAAATTTAACAGAGTAAATCAACACGTAACATTCACTGGACCTCAAATATCGACATTAAAAATTTCCACAGATTATTTTAGGAAGTACACAAAACAAATGCAAAGGGTTTCTTTTGTTCTTACACTGATTACACACAAGCCAAAAATCCCCAACCCAACTCCCGCAACTTTATAAAGACCACAATGCATGAAAAACTGCAATTTTTCTTATTGTTGTACTGCTGTGTAACAAGCCCTTGGGACAAAAAAGTGATTCCTTTTCTTAAAAAGTCATTAGAAAATGTATTATATCTAACAACACTATTGTATTAATTTATACTTTGATAGACTTTACATGATAAAACCCTATGAATAAAGGTACCAATGTACCTTATGGAGAAGAGAAAACAATTCTCTGCAGTAGTCTTTTTAAATATATAAAAACACTAATTTGTGAAAATAAGGTTGATACATTAGTGTCGTGTTATGCTGATAAAAGCTGATGCCGGCATTCTCCTAACTAAAATTCTTCTCAGATAGTTCACATGAATATTCAAGTAATCTAATCTTTTAAAATTCCACAAAAATTGAAGTTGTACAGTGTCATACACATGTTAATTTAGGAATGATTTAAGTTTTAACTAGATAATTTATTAGGAACATAATGAAACTACGTGATATTGCAAGAAAGTCCTTTCAACTAATAATTATTTCTTCTCCATCTGAAAGTTAAAAAAATCAGTTGTGTTTTACATCAGAACATCATTAGTCAGCTAGTCTACATTTTTCTCCTTTATATTGTATAGTATCTCTATTTATTCATATGATGTTGTAAGTTCCATCCTGGAAAGGAATATAAGCTATTTTAGCCCATTGATTCTGATAAGAGGGAAGAATGTGCTGAGTTTAAGGTCATCCCTTTTTTTTTTCATAACAAAGTTTTTTTGTCTTTAACAGCTGCATGATATGCAGAGAATTAACAGATTAAGCTTTTCCCATGACAGCATATCTATGCCAGGAAAATCTGAATCAATTGAATTAATGCCTGTCACATAACATTTTAAGATACAGGAGCCCTACCAGACTAAAAGGTGATAACCCCTATCTAAATCTCATTTAGGAGCAAGCTGAACTGAGCCTATTATAGTCAAGCAACCATATAAGGCTATATTTCATGTATACTATGGGAGGGTTCAGTGGAGCAGTGGCAAGTAAGTATGGAAGAACTGCAGTTCCGAGTAGATGCATGTTGCCGCTATTGCTGCTGCTTCAGTGTTATCTGAAGCCAGAAGTGTCAGGTGGGAAATGTTGGGTATCCACTGCTGCCCAACATTCTCCGCCCAACTTGAAATGTTGGTTAGAGATGTTGGGCAAATGTTGGGTACCAGACATTCTGTACCTGACATTTCTGGCTTCAGATGACATGGAAGTAGCAGCAAGAGCACATGGCCATCAGGAACTGGCAGTTCTTCTGTACACACTTATTGCCATTATGTCTGAATCACTCTGGATCACTCTGTGCTGGAATTTAGAAAACCTGAAAAGATACTTACAAACCCTGAACAAGCTATATTTTCCTTGCAGGGTTAATTTTGGGATCAGCAACTAGCAGTTTCCGGCACCGTTCAGTCCCAAGGGGTGGCATCCAGCCCTCAGCTGTCAATCATTCTCCTCCATATTTCTTAGAAAGATCAGAGACAGAGAGGTATCATGGGGTCGGTGGGGAGAATCTTTCCAACACGCCCTTCTGGCCTTTCACAGTTAGCAAACAACATGGAAAATTGGGGGGATGTGCTGAAAAAATAATCACCCTCAACTCCATCCCTGGGGATGTAGAAGTTTAGACCACTATCCAACCCAAAGCAGATGGACCGTCAACGTTCCAGTGAGAGCTTTATATTTTATCTGAAAAGAGATATGTAATGAGAGTGCCAAATCAAGTAGGAACACAGTTCTCTCCCCTATCTTGGGATTTGAGAGTATTATCTCCATACATATCCAGGCCAGAAAAGACACACGGCTGAATCTTGCCACTGCTGCACTTTTCTCATTCCCTTCTGCTGAAGAATGCTTGATAGAAGGCATTCCATATGATGAAAAGTGTCCATGGCTGGAAAGATGTTTAAGACTCAGAGTACTTAATTAGAACCTAATCACTCACTAGTCTTGGTCAGTGGCTTTTGTGCTAGCAGTTAACTGGTTCATTTAACATTCCCAAGGGGGCACCTTTTAAAATTAACCCACAACAGGACACTGGAATGCAGTTTACAAATCATGCACTGTTTTGTATGCCCGTGAGAATTTGGTAATACATGCAATGCAAGACAATGAGAAATTAAGACATATGAAAGTAGCAAGAGTTACAAAATTAGCAAAATTTTCACAGTGTTCTTACAGCCTTTACTTTAAAAAACACACAAGTGTATCACTTACCACCACTATTGCTCAAACATTTGTAAAATTGTCTCTCAGCCATGCAGATCACTTTGATAAGGTAAAGAAGCAAACAACATTTCTTGGCATATTTAGACAGTGAGTGCAACTTGAATTTAAATTTTGAATCCACCATTTGTAGCTAATTACGAATACTATTTCCCATTTCTGAGTGTTTTGTGATTAACATCTTTTTATTTCATTTACATTCTGTGAGTGCCAAGTGCCCAAAGAACTAGCCAAATATGCAAAGCTAAATCTTGACAGATGTCCAAAATTCTTGAACAAACAGAAGCTAGAGAAACATGTCCCGCACCCACCCCCACTCCCATTTCTGGCATCATCTCCATTTTTCACTACCACTTTTGAGAATATTAAAGTTTAATTCAGTTGCACAATTATATCTATGTTTTGCCTTTCAGAAATGTTACACTGCCTGGGGAATGTAGAATTGCCATTGACTTCTCACCCAAAATAAGAAAATGTCCACAATCCCATTTTATCTCAGTTTGCAGTTTCGATTTGACACCACATCACCATCATTACAGCCAACATTAATCCATAAAACACTCACTTCACTGTCACACAGAGTGGGAGAAAGTGATCTGTCGGACACTATGCCTTTGTATAAAGGAGAAAATCCAGCTTCTCCTTACCTCATTTCATAAATTATTTGTTAATCATAATCACCAAGATTTTAGCTATTAAACAGAATTCAAGTTTAGAAAACAAAGAATAAATTAGTTACAGCCTTGTAAACAATTGCTCTTTTGTGTTATATATTTGTGGGGGGGGAACTTCCTCTGTAGAATAAATCAGACATTACAAGGCACACATTACACTTAAAAATTCAAAATGATAAAAAACAACAACCCAGCAATGTCTCATAATCTTTCTTTGCTGGTGGGATTGTGCTGTGGGACACTGGAAAACATAAATATAAATTTGTTTATATTACAGTCATCTAAAACGTCTTTAATGGCTGCACTCTTTTGTAAAATATTTGTGCTATTTTTATAGTGCTGTGCGATTTGAAACATTTGAAATGAGTCTTTTCAGATACTTTCTACAAAGCTGCCAGGGAAAAGGCCAGTTTTTCCATTTCGTTGCAGTGTGCCTTTGAACCAACCATCTTCACGCTTTTTATGTACGAAAACAACATCTCCTTCTTTAAGTTCAAGCTCAGCTTCACTCTGAGGAGGATAGGATACCACAACCCTGTATCTGCAGTACAAGAAAACATGCTTAGTTCAAATTATTAGAGAGATTTACTGTTTGCAAAACACATTTGCCAGATACAACTTACAACAGAAAGCTGCCTTGAAGAGTTTACAACTTCTCAAATGAAAAATACATTTATTTTCTGAACAGGAGATGCTATGGTAATACTGAGAAAAATCTACACAGATCACCTACCTGTTGATCTTTCACTGAGATCTCAGTGAAGCAATGAGTGTTACGAGATTTTGAAAATTTTATATCTATGGAATTCTCTGCCATGCAATGTGGTGATGGCCACTAGCTTGGGTGGCTTTAAAAGGGACTTGACAAATTCATGGAGGATAGGTCTATCAATGGCTACTAGTCTGGTGGCTATAGGCCACCTCCAGGCTCAGAGACACAATGACTCTAAATACCAGTTGCAGGCGAGCAACAGCAAGAGAGCGCATGCCCTTACCTCTTGATTGTGGCATTTCCAGCGGCATCTGGTGAGCCACTGTGTGAAACAGGATGCTGGACCTGATAGGCCTTGAGCCTGATCCAGCAGGGATGTTCTTATGTTCTTAAGGCAATTGTGAAGTTTTAATAAACAATCTTTAATACAATTTTTATATTTTTTGTGTAGCTGAACAAATCAAGTAACAATAAAATTTAAAATTCATTACCTATTAACTGCATTTCATTTTTATGACAACAGAGGAGCTGCCTACATGACTAAATAATTCTAGAGAAGTTCACCATGACTGTTGTAACATGATCAGGTGACTAACACTAACTGTAGTTATTGCCACAGGTATTTCAATGGTAACCACATTAATTCAACAAACCCATAGTGACACATCACTAGTGCATTTATTTATTTATCGCAAATAAATGGACCTAACTCCTTTTTTGGCTGGCAGTACAAGTTATGGGAATTTTAGAAATTGATGAGCTTTCAGCACAAAAGGAATTTTTCAAATCCTACATAAACACACACACACACACACACACACACACACACACACACAGACACCCCTCTACATTGTAGAAGCTAGCCTACCTTGCTGGGAGACCATGGAATTGGACAAATAGTGCAGAGAAATAGATTCCCCCAGACAACATACCAGTGGTATATTGGGTATCAAAGGTATCAAACAAAGCATGTTCCATTTTTCCCAGGTATCAAAAAAGCATGATCCTGAACATCCTTAGAACAGGAGTCATAACACTGGGGACTGGTACAACTCAGTGGTAGAGTTCATGCTTGGCACATAAACATGTCCCTTGTTCAATCCCTAGCATCTCCAGATGGGGCTGAGAAAGACTCCTGTCTGAAACCCTGTAAAACCATGCCAGTCAGTTTAGACTAGGCTTGTGCCCGAAACGTTTCGGAGGCCATTATGAAGGCCTCCGAAACGTTTCGGCGCTGGGGGCAGTTTCGGCACCGAAACGCCGACGGGGGTAGCACTTTAAGGGCAGGGGAGGGTGTACTTATCCCTCCCACCGCATTTCCCCTGCCGGCGCGCTGTCATTTTGAAGCCCCTCAGGGTGGCAGCGTTCCTCCCTGCCGCCCCAAAGTGGCCGGAAGTCGCGTGCACCCATTGTGCGCGCGCGTGCGCACATGGCAAAAGAGTGCGTGCGCATGCATGACAGGCGCACGCGCGCTCGCAACTTCCGGCCAACGGGGGAAACAGGGCGGCAGGGAGGAATGCTGCCGCCCCGAGGGGCTTCAAAATGACAGTGCACCGGCAGGGGAAATGCGGCGGGAGGGGTGAGTACACCGCCCTTAAAGTGCTACCCCCCGCCCTTAAAGTGCTACCCCCCATCTGCACCGAAGATCTTCGTGCACATCCCTAGTTTAGACAATAGAGACCCAGATGGACCAATGGCCTGATTAAGTATAAGGCAGCTTCATTTGTTTGAAGGTACACACAAGAACACACACACACACCCGTCATTTAAGCTTTGTGAATGACCACTGCAATGTGCTTCTGAATCAAAGACACCCCCCCCCCCGCCATTTAAACCTGTTACAATTTTTACAGAAAGTATGCTTCTAATATTCCTTTTCAGATGAGCATATTTGGGAGTAAGTTTCATTGAACATAATAGGACTTGCTTCTAAAGCTGGGAGACTATTTTTTTCAAACACTTAAAGATGGATGAAAGAGGATCCTTTGCTCATGGTGTATACATCCTGCTTTGTAGTAAACAAATTTCACAGGTTTTTGTATTGTTTGAAAAACTTTCTAAACGTGTTTGAGCACAGGACAGTGGAACAGAAAGGTAAGTACACTGGACAAGAAGCAAAATCTCTCTCAAAAATCTTTTTAACTCTCTTAAATATTGTCCATCTTTAACCTAAGATAACTTGCAGTGGATTATGCTGAAACTCTTAAATCAGTGCAACTTTATGAGTTATAGCAAACAAAGCGACTGTTGCACACTAGTTTTAACCTGGGTTCCTCTGCTAAAAATCCTTCATAAAATAAAAGAGGTGAAAGATGGTTCATGGATAAGATTCTCACTGGGATTAAATGTAATTGGTAAGATACTTTGCATGAATGGCCAAGGAGAAAGTTTTTATGCTATCAAGAATTAGGCTCAATCCTAGAGCTGTGGAGAAAGACACAAACTGTCACATTAAGTGTGATTCACATATATACATTCATTGTCATAAATTAAATAACTGCCCTACAGATTTGCTTACCTTAAAGTTCAATCAGGAATAAAGATACACTCCCAAATCCCTTTGATCATGTAATGCCTATGGCTGTCTTATCCCCTTTCCCTCTGCATGACAGACCCAACAAAAATCGAGCCCTAGCTGCTGGTTTTGTTCTTGGGGCTAACAGCAGTTTCAGGGGATGAGGGAATATTATAATCAAGACTGCGGTGTGGAGGAAAGGGGAAGTCAGTGTGCTGTGTCATAGTTCAAATTGGGCCTCTGCATTTCTGCTAGTTAACTTTAGGGGGAAACGACCATCACCACCAGAATCTCTAATGTATAACTTAAGGAGAACCTGAGTGCCTCTCCAGATGTCTTTGGCATATGCATTTTCTCAAGGTGTTTGGCTGTTGTCCTACTGTATGATCATTGACAAGTCCTATACCATTCCCTCTTGGATGATCTGGAACATTTCACCCTTAGCCCACCAGAATCCTGTGCTGCAAACTGGATGCTGTTCAGCTCCTGTTGCCTTTTCCCCAGGGATCAGTTTTCAGTGTTACTCTGAAATCTTTTTGCTAGCAAGTGCCAACAGTTTATATTCTATTTCAATTCAAGTGCAGCTCATGCTTTTGGTACAGGCTCTGCCTGTACCAAAATTTCTCCAGTGCCTATCCACTGCAGGCTAGTCACCATGTGGTTTACACATCCATCACAAACCCATTCATATTTCTAATGATCAAATAACCCACTATTAAGAGCATCTCAGCCTCAGTGGTGTATTTTCAATGCAAGATGATATAAGTTTGTCTTCATGACAACAGAGGAACTGTCACGATTAGTGAGAAAGGGCTCCGATCTGCAAGTCAGAGACTTAAAATGCTTTCGTTCCCGGCAGATGATCGAGGGCTCCTTGCTGGGTGGGTGGATTGCCCACCCAGACGATTGCTTGCTATTTCCAATAGCATGGAGGGTCGGGGACTGGGATGCATCTTCCCAGCCCCTGGAACTCCTATAATGCACAGTGTGAGAGCATGGTGCATTATAGGGATCCTCCAGGAACTGGCCAGGAGGCTACTCACATGTAGGTGCCATGTGGAGTCACATGGCACCCCCCCCCCCCACAATCACTAAGCCCGGTTAAAGGGGGCCCTTAATTCGGGCTAAGCGATGGGCTCCCTAAGCTGGTTTGCCGCCACACCACTGCCAGGATCCACATGGCTCCCAGCAGTTCACATGCACTGGAAAAACCAGGCTGGGCTTCCTTAGCCCGGTTTTGCCTGCACATGTGAATAGCCTAATAATAATAATAATAATTCGATTTCTATACCGCCCTTCCAAAAATGGCTCAGGGCGGTTTACAAAGAGAAATAACAAATAAGATGGCTCCCTGTCCCCAAAGGGCTCACATTCTAAAAAAAAAAAAAAAAAAAGTATCTCTCTTCCTCTCTCAGATTCTCCAGGTCAGCTAAATTGGCCTCAATGGATAGAACCTGTTTCCTAAGAGTCAGGAGCTCACTGCCCTGAGCACACAACTTCTGCTCAACAGGCAGATCATTGTACACACAGCACTGTGAAATACATTGGATATTTCCAATGTATACATACATACATACATACAGTCACACTTTCATAAATGAGTATAGTCTCTCTTAAGTGGCTGGGGTGGTCGTGTGTGTGAGCTTTTGGAACAGGGACCATTTTTTCATGCCTCTGGCTATGTAAAACACTTTGCGAAAAAAGTTTTAAACACACACATACCCATACCACTTTTCAACAATCTGAGTTGTAAGGGTTTTTTGGTAGTTTTGGGGGGTGGGGTGGGGGCTTTGGATACATGGATTATTGAATAAGAAACTGAGTTGTTTACATCAGGACTGAGAATGTTTCTGCCATAGCCTCATCCCGTTACTAAACTCACTTAGGTGAGTAACTCATCTGGCTGCTTCCTGTTCTTTTCACGGCTGGGGTCCCCTCTATGCTAGTATGATGCATTTAGTTTTGCATCTGGTTTGACCCTTACTGAATATATCAATATTTTATATGCTGTGCCATACTAAAAAAGAAGCAACTCGTCTTAGCATGATCCTTTGCTGATAATTAAAGAACAAGCTAAGCACTTGTGAAGACTGTTATGGATGGAGAGCAAAAGGAGGAGTAATGCAGCCAAAAGAGCAGGGGAAAACCTATTAAACCCTGCTATCTTCTTACAAGCAGCTGTATCTACACAGAAAGTCTAGGTGCTTTTACTCTCCCCTCTCTTCCTGCAACCTTCATTCTTTTCCCATGGCAACAGGATTCTGTGTTTAGCTACATGCACTAACTCAAAGAGAAGGGTGAAGAACATGTGTGCAGTTGCCAGTGTACAGGAAATAACTTTGTGCTGCATAGCACAATATCTATCCCTTCTACAAAGAAATGGAGCTCTTTCCCACAGTCACTTCATATTTCCTCACAGCCCTCAGGAAGTGCTGTTTTCATGAATGGGGTGGGAAGGGGATGCTCTTTCTCTCTTAGCTTCAGAGGCAGGAGCAGCAATGTCTAGGGGCAGTTCACCAGTGTATTCCAGGGGATGGGATGGTGGTTCCTGGGAAATGACATGACATCATGATGTCAGTCATTCCCTGGAGCATTTTCAGGGGGAAATCAATGGTGGCCAACAAAAGCTAGCCATTGCAAAAAGCAGCAGTGTTTGGAGTGATGCTGTTGTGGCTCACCAAGGTGCAAAGCTTGACTGATAAGCCCCCTATACCCTTGAATCTGAGGTATGTTCATGGGCTCCCTACAAAAGCTGCTTTTAACTCCCCACTTCAATTTTCACCAATTGCAAAAGGATCCCCAAAAATGGAAAGGAAGTTTTGTTCCAGAACTTACTGATATGTCAAAGGAAAAGAAATGTGACAAGATGTGTGCCATTAAAATACAAAAACTGTATGGGATAATCAACACAAGCAGCATTGTCTTACTAGGAGAAAATTCCTACTTGCTGTTATGTGAACTACTAGAAGTCCCTGCCAACTGAGGAGCCAGAGTAAGCCAAGTATTGCAGTAAGAGAGAAATGCTGCATTTTGATTAAACGGAAATAAGCTTGAGAATGCATATCTGTCTGGCCTCTTTTCAATGATTAAAAACTGCTGATGAGGGAACAATAGTGAGTCACGGTAATTATATCTAGCTGCAGCAGAAATGAAAATTTAATAAATATAGAGTGGTTTTGTGAGGGGTTGTTTTTTTGCACTGTGCCTCGTGTTTTAACACAGAATGCTAATATTCTGTTGTACAAGTAGGATTATAAATATTAGAGCTGGTTCAAAACTTAATTTTAATAAAATCAGAGCCCTGCTATATCAGACCAAAGATCCAAATGTTTCAGCACTGTTTCTAACCGTAGCCAGCCAAGATAGAATTCATGGTTGACTCCAATTTCTGCATCATCATCCCTAAAACAGAGCTGTACAGAAATCAATCATGGGAATAATCTTGGCACAGAAAAACCAGGGCCAGCATCCTTTAGGCAGACCTAGTTGGTTGCCTAGGGCATCAATTCTTGAGGGCACATAAATAGTGTCAGAATATAGTACTGCCAATTATTGTTTGAGGCGGTTCCCACGATCAGTGTTTGTGGGGAGAGCAGGTTAAGCCCACTCTCCCCGCAGATGAGCAGTCAGTCTGCTCTGGGTGGCTGCAGCAGCCGCCCACACAACTGCTGGCTCCGTCATGGAGCCAGCAGGGGCTTGGGAGTTCGGCCCTTGGAAGCTCCAGCATGCCCTGCGAGAGTTCACAGGGAATGCTGGAGAGACCCCTGAGCCGGGAGGCAGCATCTCGCCTCCTCTTCGGGGGTCTCCTCGTGAGTTGCTGCGGCACAGAGCTGTGCTGCAGCAACTCACGATCAGAAAAAACGGGTTTGTGGAGCCCTCACTCCGCAAACCCAGTTTAAGTGCAGGGCTACTTAAGCGGGTGACCCGCTTAAAAACCACTGGGCTTGTAGCTGAGCCCAGTGGTTCTCACAATGGGAGGAAATTGGGCTAGCCTCTGCTAGCCCGATTTTCTCCCCTCATATTGCACTCCTGAAGTACTGCACATGGCATAAGGATGTAATATGTATTATTAGTACTATGCATATTTATATACTGCTCTTCAGCCAGTTTTCAGAGTGGTTTACACAAACAAACAAACAAACAAATAATATGTGTAATGCTGTGCACCCAGCTCCCCAATGGGCGTGCACATTTTGCACCTCAAAATACACAGTCTTCTTTGCTCACTTTATCTCAGCTTCCAATAAACATAAGCTGCATTCCCTCTCTTGGATATGAATTGCCTGCCTCAGCATTCATTTCCAAAAAGAAATGGTCTCAGACTGAATTTCCAAATTAACAGCAGCATTTTTTCATCTCTGACAGTTAAGAGATTTGCTCCCATAATAGACTGGAACTCTCTCCTCCTGTATCCCCAAACCAGCACAGGCTAATCATTTGCTGGTCATCCATGTGGGCTGGTTGACCTAATGAATTAGCAGCCTGCACAGCTCAAGTTACAGCTGGGGCTCTGCACTTCTTGGCTAGGGGTGTCAAATTTTGCCTATGGCACCAAAACCTAAGGGCCAGCCCTGGTAAAAACCATATGATCCAGTGACAGCAGAAGTATGATTTCCTTATTGCCAGAGCAAACAATGGGAGTCTCATGCATGCATGGGCCTCTAGATCAGGGGTTCCCAACATGTGGTTCAGATGTTGCTGACCTACAACTCCCATCATCCTCAACTACAATTTACTGTGGTTGAGGATGATGGGAGTTGTAGTTCAGCAACATCTAGAGCAGGGATCCTCAATGCTGGGCCCCCAGATGTTCTTGGATTTCAACTCCCATAATCCCCAGCCAAAGGCCACTGGGCCTGGGGATTATGGGAGCTGAAGTCCAAGAACATCTGGGGGCCCAACGTTGAGGATCCCTGATCTAGAATACCACAGGTTGGGAACCCCTGCCCTAGATTATGGCCATTATCAGACTAGAAGAAAGATGTCATAGATGAATACTCAAAACTAAAGTTGGGTCAACATGGATTTTTAATCATCACAGGGGGAAAATAAGAATTCCACTTCTATAATTAATGATTAGCATTTCTAGATAAGATGCTAATAAAATATCACAGTAGATACAGGAAAATGACGTACCGTTCACAGACCACAGGCCTGGATTCATTCAGGATTGGGGCCAATGAAGAGCAGGGCTGTCGTGGAGGAGGAGCAATAGGAATACTGGAATCCAAAGAACTTGCTTTCCGATGAGTAGTCTCCTGCACTAGTACTGCTGTAGATGTTTCATTGTCCATGGGACAGGACTCCACTCTTCCATGACTGGATGCTGATGGAACTTCTGGTCCTACAGCGCCCTGCAAGGCCAACTCTGCAGCTGCTTGCTCAACTTCCAAAGTTGGAGATGATGGTGGTGATACTCTAGGTTTGCGCTTGGTAGATGCTCCTGAAAGCAACTTCAGCAGCCCTTTTTTTTCTTTCTGTAAATAAATATTAGTAATTTTGTTTGAAGCAAAAGTATTTACTAGACAATAATACATATGCCTGCTAAAATATGCAGGGTCTTATTGATATCTTTACATTTAGAAAACATGGGTATGAACACACTTCATGAAAACCTGAATTTCATTTAAGCCTGGACAGCCATGTGAGGGAACATACTATGCAGGTTTTGCCAATTTTTGTTTGAATGCAGGCAATGCTTAGGTATCACTGAACAAATGGAAGAGAATTTAAAGACCTCCATATTCCTTCTATGCTTTCATAAACTCATGATTTCTCAAGCCACAGTGAACATATAATACTTGCAAATGTGAGTGGGCCTACACATCATTAGCGCAACCTGCGGAAATCATGTTGTGGGCTGTGGACTGGGTATTTTTCCACTGCGACTTGGATGCCTGCTTCACACAGGTACCAGTTCATGCCAGATCTGTTTTAAAAGCATGGTTTCTGTACCCACCAGCCCTTTAAGGCAGAATTGGACACTTCAGAACTCTAAAAATAGATGTGGGGCATTTAGTCACTTGAAAGGCAAATCTCCTAGAGCCCCAAGAGGATCCAAAACCTAAGAAAACTATATGTAGCATGCAACCAGAGCAGTATGCAGATCCGAGAGCCAAGCAAGAGAAGGTGAGACATTAATACTTGTAGAAAGCGGTAGCAGAGGGGAAGGCCGGGTGGGTATTGTGAGTGAAGATGGATCACCAGAGAGATCACCTGTTATAGGTAAGCAACCTGTTTATTTCTGTGGTGACCCATGTTCCCTCACAACTGGGCAATTAACAAGCTCCCAAGATGGAGGTGGGTGCTGGCCATAATTATAATACTTTTTCAGTATTATAATGCCTGACCAAAGTTAGCCTCAGCAGCTGAGTGGAGGTCCACTGCATAGTGTATCACAAAAGGTAAGACTGAAGACCAGGTAGATAGTCTGCAGATATCTGCCATGCTAATGCTTGACATATGGGCAGCAGAGGTGGCCATGGCCCTAGTCTAGCAGGTGGTCACTAACTCTTAGCGGGGAGCCAGCGTGGTGTAGTGGCTAGAGTGCCGGGCTAGGATCAGGGAGACCTGAGTTCAAATCCCCATTCAGCCATGAAACTAGCTGGGTGACTCTGGGCCAGTCACTCTCTCTCAGCCTAACCTACTTCACAGGGTTGTTGTTGTGAGGAGAAACCTAAGTATGTAGTACACCGCTCTGAGCTCCTTGGAGGAAGAGCAGGATATAAAATGTAAATAAATAAATAAATAACTCTAGCAGGTGGTTTAAGTCCTTGCTGTCTGTGGCAGGAAAAGATGAGGTCAACAAGCCAGTGAAATAGTATTTGGTAGGAGATGGGGCACCCCTTGTTATCCCCTCTATTGCAGATGAATAACTTGCTGGATTTACGGAAAGACTTAGTACAGTTCAAATAGTAGAGGAGACATCTCTGGACATCTAGAGAGTGCATACACTTTTCTAAGGGTGTCAACGGGTTAAGAAAGAAAGTTGACAGGATGATATCTTGATTAAGGTGAAAGCCAGAAATCACCTTGGGACGGAACAATGGGTTGGGACAGAGGACCACCCTGTCAGGGTACAATTTGGTATAAGGTGAATCAGCCCTTAAAGCACATTGTTCACAGATCCGTCTGGCCGATGTGAGGGCTACAAGAAAGGCAGTGTTTAGAGAAAGATTCCTTAGAGGTGAGGAGAGGAGAGGTTTGAAGGGGAGCTCATTCAGGGAGGAGAATATGAGATAGACTAAAAGGTTTGATAGGCTCCCGCACAGGGGGAAACAAGTTGTTGTTGCTGCCTTTAAGAAACCTCTTAAGAGCCAGGGTAAAAACGCAATAACTGAACAGACATCCCAGCTCGGATAATGTGTGGCAAGGGCAGCCAAATGTACCTTGATAGAGGTGCTGGAAAGCCTTGACTATTTGAGAGATGTCAGATAAAGAAGGATTTGCCTGATAGAAGCACAAAAAATATCAAAGTGTCTTGGTAAGAGGTGAAATGTTTCCATTTGCAAAGACAGTTTTTCTGGTGGATTGTTTTCATTTCACTAAGAAGGATCTCATCTAATGGTTTATTCTTCAAGGTGTAAGGTTGAGGGTCTCAAGACTTTGATGGAGAACATGTCCTGACTCTTGGGAGAGCAAGTTTAGACGACGTGAGGGATGGGGGGTGATGAACCTGTCCCTTGGACAACCGTAGTAAGGTGGGAAGCCACAGTTATCTGGGTCACCATAGAGACAGGAGGCTACAGTGAATCCCTTCCTGGAGGATCTTGCTTGATACCATTGAGAGTAGTGGGAGAAGACTTACAGCATTTGAATGTCTTATTAGTGTCCATATGGCAAAAGTGTAGTTAAAGTCAAGTCAGGGGTAAAAAATGAATAACTTGTATAACTGACCAAAAATGAAAGAGAATCCAAAGAGCAGTTGAAAAAATGGTCCGAAGTCAAACTGAGTAATCAATAAATTCAGTGTATTCTCAGGTAGAGAACGAGAGAGAAAAGAGTGAAGCTGAAAAAACAGGTTGCTCACCTGTAACTGAAGATCTGGTAGAGATCCGTCAATATCCATAAGAATGGAGTTGTGCGCCTGCGCAGGTGCCATGCAGTAGCTATGCCTGAGCTAGTCGAAGCGCCAGGCCACGCCTCCATACTAGAGCGTGCTATTTAAGGTGTGCCCGTGGCGCAAAGTCCCTCAGTTCTTGGATGACTGCTGTGGTGGATGACCATCCAGGAATGTTAGTGAGTTTGACAATGAAAAGAGGTAATGCCAAGGGCTAGGGCCGCACACCTGTATAGCCATAGAGACAGCACTACTGCAGAGGGGAGGATGGGAGGGTCTTATGGATATCGACGGATCTCTATCAGATAATCAGTTACAGGTGAGCAACCTGTTTATCTGGATTGAGATCCGTCGATGCCCATAAGAATGGGTGTTAAGCAAGCTCCATTAGGCCGATGGGAGCAGTAGTAGCTATTGCAACACCTGTTTCAAATGCTTCTCCCAAAGATGGCCTCTGCAGCAGAATGGACATCTATGGCATAGTGTTTCACTAAGGGGACCAGGTAGCTGCCTTGCAGATGTCCTCAAAGGGTACTCTGGAAAGGTGTGCTGCCGAGGAAGCGTGGGCCCTGATGGAGTGGGCTCGTATAGCTTCTGGTGGCGTTTTGTGCTGGAGTTTGTAAGTCAACAGTATCAGTTCCACCAACCATCTTGACAACCTTTGTCAGGAGATTGGGTCCGCCCTTGGCTGTGCCCTTGTAAGATACAAACAGGTGTGTAGTCTTTCAAAAGTCTTTCGTTCATGACATATAGTACAGAAGTGGCCGACGAACATCCATGGCATGGAGTGTGCATTTGAGGGCGGTAGTTGGTTCCCTGAAGAAAGCAGGGAGAATGATGTCCTAGTTCAAGTGAAAACTGGATACCACTTTCGGTAGAAAAGTGGGATCCAGGCACATACGAACTTTATCTGGGTAAAAGATCGTGTATGGAGAATCTACACGTAGAGCTGCCAGCTTGCTTACGTGTCTGGCTGTGGATACAGCAATTAAGAAGGCCGTTTTCCAAGATACGAGCTTCACTGATGAGGACGCCATGAGTTCAAAGGGATCCTGGGTGATAGTTGACAGGACCAAGGACAAGCTCCATGGTTCTACTGGTGTCTTGACCAGAGCGTAAACATGAGAAAGCCATTTGAGGAAAGCCTTACTTAATGGTTGAGAAAAAAAGAGTCTTTCCATTAAACCCAGGGTGATATGATGACAGGGTGGCAAGGTGTACTTTCAATGAGACATTGGACAGCCCTTTGCTTTTCAGAGTTGTGAGGTATCTTAGGACCTCCTTTACTGTAGCCTTCTTGGGCAGAAACCCCTTTGAATGTGCATAGATTTTAAACCGTTTGCTCTGGTAATTACGTTGTGTGGATGCCTTCCTCCTGTTGAGGAGGATGTGGTTCAACAGGTTATCCGCCAGGCGGTCAGATGGAGAGTGTGGACATCTGCATGGAGAATTTGACCTTCGTCTTGTGTGAGGAGATCCAGGCGGAAGGGCAGGTGTTGGAAGCAATTCCTGGATAGTCTGCGTACTTGCGGAAACCAGGTTTGTCTTGGCCACCATGGGGTCACCAAGATGCCATAGGGTAGTGTTGTAAGAAGACATGCCACTACCCTGGGTATCAATGGGAGTGGAGGAAACATGTAAAAAGTCTCCTGTGACCAGTTGAGTTGGAAAGCATCTCCCAGAGAGTGAAGGTCGTGGCCCGCCCTGGTGCAGTAGCGGGCCAGTTTCGCATTCGTGGAGCTGGCAAACAGTCTATTGTGGGGTACATCCACAGGTCGAAAAAAGGCGTAAGCACCTCTGTCTGCAATTCCCATTTGTGGTGTCGCTCCTGAAGAAAGACCCGACTGAGATCGTCCGCAAGGGTATTTTCCAGGCCACTGATATGAATTACCAACGGGGGTCACCTGGTACTGAATGCACCAGTGGATTGGATGCCCATGGCACAGAGACTGTGTAACACCGTCCTGCCCTGATGATTGATGTAGGCCAGTGCAGTGGTGTTGTTGAGCAGAACTTGGACAACCTGTTGCTGAATAAGCTGTAAGAATGCCTGTAGTGCTTGGAAGACTGCTAAGAGCTCCAGGAAGTTGACGTGCAGGAGGGCCCGACGTGGGGACCACCTGCCCTGGATCTTGTGGCCATTACAATGTGCACCCCAGCCTTGCAGGGAGGCATCGTGGTTACCCAGACAGACGGAGGTTGAAAAGGGACCACACTGAGTAGATTTTTTCATTGAGCCCACCAAGATAGTGAACGGAGGACCTGTGGTGGTATCTGCAGGCACTTCCACTGGCTGTCCTGTGCTGGGTGGAAGGTGGACAGGAACCAAAGTTGCAGCTTCCGCAGTTTTAGGTGGGCAAACTGGATGACTGTATTGCAGGAGATCATCAGCCCCAATGGGCGTTGTATGTTTTGGGCCAGTTGCAGAGGTTCCCATTGGAAGAGTGACACTAAGTCCTGGATGCGAGCGTATCTTTCCTCTGGCACGAATGCTCTTTGTGTCTCGGCATCCAGAATCGCCCCTATGTAAGTGATCTTGCGTACAGGTTCCAGGTGAGATTTCTTTCAATTGACCTGGATACCTAGGTCTTGGGAGTAGGACCAATACATAACGGATATGCGAAAATAACTTCTCTGTTTTTTGTTGTCAAAAGCCAGTCGTCTAAATACGGATAAATGGTGATCCCCTTGGTTTGTAGATGTGCAATCACCACCGCCATACATTTAAAAAATACCCTCGGGGCAGTGGACAGTCCAAAGGGCAATACATTGTATTGGTATGCTTGGTGCCCGACCGTGAAGCGTAGGTACTTGCGATGACATGGACGTATATTGATATGAAAATAAGCGTCCTTGAGGTCCAGTGCTGCAAACCACAGTTCCCCCTGGATGAGGGGAAGGATCTGCTGCAACGCCATCATTCGGAATTTCTTGATGCAAATGAATTTGTTCAGATGACGGAGATCCATGATGGGTCGAACACCTCCATCCTGTTTGGGAATCTGAAAATAACAGGAGAAGAATCCGTCAAGCCTGTTTGCCCATGACACCAGGGTTATTGCCCCTTTTTTCAACAACTCCTTCACCTCCTCTTGTAGAGTCCAGGAAGGAGGGGTGACCCGGACTCTTGTGAATCAGGGTAGAGACCTGAACTTGATCACATAACCCAAGGCTATCATCTTCAAGACACAACGGTCTGATGTTATATGGTGTCATGCAGGGGCATGGCTGGCCAGCTTGATGGTAGGCTGGGACAGAATGATGGCAGGATCTGTTGAGGCAGGTGGCATTGCCCCCGTTGGCAGGAGAGGGGAGTTGTGAGGTGTCAATGGGCATTCCCGTGTTTCAAAGACGCTTCTGGTTATCTTGCGTTTCAGAATGCTGAGACTGGGCAGACTTCGCTTTTTGCTGTTTATGGTATGAGGAGCATGGTTTCCTAAAATCCCGGTGGTCTTGTCCCCTGTGGGGGGGGCCCCTGCATTTCCCACAGTCGGAGCGGAACTTAGATGGTTGTGTCATGGAGGCATGTGTTGTAAAAGTCTTGGCAGTGAATCTGGACTTCTTCAGCTGCTCCATAGTTGCATCAGTGGTGTCACTGAAGAGAACTTTGCAGTCAAATGGTAGACTCTCTATTTTGTCTCGCATGTCTTGTTGGAGGCCCATTAAACACAGCCAGGCATGCCTTCTGAGGGTGATGGCAGCTGTCATCACTCTAGATTCACTCTCTGCCAAGTGCTTGGCAATGCTGAGTTGGCTCCGAGTCAAATCTGCAGATTCCTCCAGCGTCTTTTGAAATTTGGTCTTAAAATCCTGTTTGGAGAGTGTGTCTAGATCTTTTTCCAAAACTTCCCATAGGCCGTGTGTGTATTTTGTTGTACAGGCCACATAATTCACTACTTTTATGGATAAGCAGGAAGTGGAGTACACTTTCCTCCCAAGCATATCCAATTTTCTTCCTTCTTTATCTGGTGGCACGGTATGATGTTTGCCACCTTTAGAGGAGGCAGTGCAATCTATCACCAAGGAATTTGGTGCTGGATGCTTTAAGAGGTACCCATTATCTTTATCTTGAATGCGGTATAAATTCTCTAATTTCTTAGACGTTGGAGTGGACGTGTGCAACACCTCTCATGCACATTTCGCGGCTCTCATGATCACGGGCAGCATAAGTAAGGCTACAGGCGCTGTCAACTGTGACCGCAGCATGAAACTATACACTGGGTCATCTATCGTGGCAAGTTGGGAACGAATGTTGATCATCCTGTGGATGTGGCGCCTCCGACCTGCGTCTCCCCAAATGATAAGTTAAAGGCCTACCATAAGCACATCTGGATGATGGCTGATGCCCTGAGACCCAGGGCATCAGCCATCATCCAGATGTGCTTATGGTAGGCCTTTAACTTATCATTTGGGGAGACGCAGGTCGGAGGCGCCACATCCACAGGATGATCCACAATGGTACTCTCTTCTTCTGAGTCTGACTCAAAGTCAGACAGGCCATAGTGTTCTGATGGAGACCTCGGGACACATTCTGTTTCAGTGGATGTCTGAGTTCCTGTTACCGTAGCACGGGTAGCTGGAATTGGATCCATCTGTGTTGAAGCATTACAGATCGACAGTTTGGCTGTTTGAGACCTGTTCTGGGCTACCTTCAAAATGTCCGTCTGCGTTACCGTCGAAGTGGTTGCAGGACACATCGGGGCAGATGCTGCAGATGTCGCAGTGGACATCCAGGGTCTGTCTTCATCAAAAGCATATGGTGCTGCCGGGGACTCCGTACCTTAGGCGGAGTGGAAAAAACCACAGCTATGCCAGGTCAATGGGGATTACAGAGGGGCTGCTGTCAGTGTTGACGTCTCTTGAGTTGTAGCAGAGAGTGCATCATGACGAGGTTCCTCAATGTCTGTCGGTAAAAAGCCCTTGAAAGTTGACGTCAAGTGCTTGCTCGAAGAAGAGTCAGAGAGAGAAGAGATCAAGTTGCTGCAGGGAGATTCTCTTCCGCATCGACATTGCTGACCTTGAAAGTTGTCAGTGGGAGTCGAAATCAGGGGGTAACTTGCATCGATTTAGAGAGGACCAGAGTGTGCAATGCGGAAGAAACCGGAACACTTTTTATCAGTGTTGACAAAGTGGAGGATGCCAGCGGAGCAACTGCAGGTGAGAGTGAACTCACTACTGGCATCGATATGGGTGTCAGTATTGAGGCCGAAGCTGATAAACCTTGGACGATGTCGACCATTGCTGAAGGCGAGGGATGCGGTGTATCCACACACGGTATCGAGGTCAACACCGAGGGGTGTGGAGAAGCACCAACTGAAGTCAAGGTCTGTGCCGATATTGATGGTAGCTGGGCAACTGGGACCTGTACCCCTATTGGCGATGGGGTTCGTTCGACTGTCGATGATCTGTGTCACTTTCCTGGTGGCGAAGTAGGCTGATCAGAAGCGGGTCGTTTGGTAGATTTCTGTCGGTCTTCCAGCGCACCTGGGAGAGCAGTCTTTTCCATAGAGTGAGTGGACATCAAGCTCAATGTTGCAGGCCTTGATGCTGAAGACATTTTTGAGGATGACAGCCTTATCGATGTCGACACATCCATCTTGGAAGCTCTTGGAGTCAGAGTCACGTCTCGAGGTCGATGACTATTTTGAATGACGTTTGTCTGATGCCAACATCGGAGGGGCTGAAGTTGATCTCGGCACCGGTTTTGGAGTTGCTGTTGACATCGAAGGGCGAAGCATGCTGGGAGTCAAGAGGCTCAAAACATCATCGTAGATAGCAGCCTGAAGACGGAGAACCCAATTTTTCCGTGTCTGTTTTGAGAAAGACAGACAAATTTTACAAGTGATGTTATACTCCTCTCCCAGGCATTAAAAAAAAAAGGTTATGAAGGTCCTTTGAGGGGAGTTTCGCCCTACAACCTTCACACCATTTGAACGATTTTTTCTCCTCAGCCATTATCTCGTAGTCAAGTCCGGGCAACGGTCAAAGTCCGGAGGATCGTCATCAGTCCAGTCCGAGTCAAAAAACACCACACGGAAGTCTGTCAGCCATTCCGAGTCACAAAATCTAACGTACTCTGTCAACCAGTCCATAGTCAAAAACCAAAAACAAACAACAGAGAGAACTCACTAGGTCAGAGGAACTTTCCAACTAACTAGGAGGCAGACTGAAGGTCCAAACACAAAAGCATGGAAAAGAACTGAGGGACTTCGCGTCACGGGCACACCTTAAATAGCATGCTCTAGCATGGAGGCATGGCCTGGCGCTTCGACTAGCTCAGGCATGGCTACCGCATGGCTCCTGTGCAGATGCAGAACCCCATTCTTATGGGCATTGACAGATCTCGATCCAGATCCTTCGTGATGCAACAAGCACGGTGGAAAAGAAGGAACTGAATGGAAAGGCACTCTCCTGCCAGAATTAATGGATGCGTCTTGCGCGCCTCGACAATACCAGAGAGCACCTCATGGAGCTTGATATTCCCCCGTGGGACTACTGTGCTGGTACAAAAGACCAGTTGTGAGGGAACATGGATTACCGCAGAGATCAATACTTACAGGCAATGATGTTTTAGAATAAAAATAGGAAAAAAAATACTATTAAAAAATAAGACACATTCTAACAGACCATTCAGGTAGCTCTTAAGATCAGGAGGCTGGTTTTTGTACGGTTGCAAAAAGATGGCTTGAAATCTCAATCCAAGGAGTATAATTACTGTTCTTTGTCAGGATCAAAGAAATGTAAACCCCAGCTTATCATCTAGCACCAAAGCCAGAAGCTCTCTGCAAGTTCTTTCTTGCCAGCAAGGAACTCCAATTTCTGCCTTGATTGAAAGCGAACTGAAATTGATAACTTAACTCCTTTTATAGAGAAACAAAGGAGAAGTTCTGCATATGATATCAGCTCATGGCTGCCACCTCTGCTTTAAAGGAACATAGAGATATTCTAGCTTCTAGGCAAGTGTGACTTGTGAAACATGTTTGTTGTGCATAACTTAAAAACAGGTTTCTTTCTCTTATGCATGGTTGTAGGCTTCATTGCTTTCTTATCCAGGCTGCAGTATATTAAAAGTTTCATTGTTTCTGTCAATAAATTTCTAGTTCTGCTATTTTACCAACAGTTAGGAATTACAACCCACTAGGGTGGTCTCTCACCAAGGAAACAGAAATCTGGTTTTACCACTTATAATAAATACTAAACCTGCAAGTCTGGCATTGAAGATGTATTATGAAATCCTCTAAATAACAATCTTTAGGGTTACAGCTAATCAGAAATATCCCAGGGTCTGGGCTGAAAGTAAGACAGACAGCAACCTTATGAACATAGTCAGACCACTGTCCATCTAGCTCAGTACTGGCTACACAGAGTGGCAGTGGCTTCTCCAAGTTTAAAGGCAGGAGTCTCTCTCAGCCCTATCTGGAGAAGCCAAGGAGGGAATTTGGAACCTTCTGCATGCAAGCATGCAGGTGCTCTTCCCAGAGCAGCCTCATCCCCTAAGGGGAATATCTTACAATGCTCACATGTAGTCTCCCATTCAAATGCACACCAGGGAGGACCCTGCTTAGCAACAGAGACCATTCATGATTGCTATCACAAGGCAAAGGTTATGTCTGAGACTGGCCAGCGTGTGGATGAGACACCACCTGGGAATCCTATGTGGATTCCACCACCATGAATCCCAGCAAAGAAAAAAGGTGTGATATAAATGTAAATAAACAAACACAAGTAGACCAAACAAAACAAAACAAAACCCACTGTTTGTTACTTTTTGTATACAAAATTAATACTGTAGCTATTACAAACACCCTGAGCCAGCCAAAATGTCATGCCCACCTTACTATCTCTGTCTGGTTTACCAACAGTAGTCCCACCAGCTGCTAATGTATTCTCCGGAGATGCTGGTGCTCCAGGATGAACAGTCACAATTCTCCCAGTTACATCACCATCCAGAGATGGAGAAGCAACAGGACAGTTTAATGATGTTGCGGCACAAGCCAATGGGACATTTGTCCGATTGATGTTTACAGCTGTGATGTAAGCAGCAGCATTTGAAAGCTGAGGTTGAAGCTGTTGGGAGGCAACAGAATGGTGTGGAATAATTACAGCAGCAGGAATAAGGCATGCTGAACTTTGAGCCTGAATTGGTGTCACGGTGGCTGTAGGTCTTTCTTGGCTGTGTATTGCAACTGCAATGAGAAGAAAGCATGAGAAAGTATATATTTTGTGAGACTGAAAACCCTAATTGTTTTGCTTTTTTTTTTTTTAAAGCAGCTTCCCTCCCACCATTACTTCCTCAGCCTCAAACATTACAAATAGCCCATGTGGTCATTTCAGTATAAAAACCCATGACTCCAAACCACCTAAGATACCTTATAAGATACACCTAAGATACCTTGTAAGATACCCGAGATACATTTCTGACCAGCCTAATGCTATAGCAACGTTAGTTAATATAACAATATTAACTATATAGAACAAAGCCATCTGTAAAGCACCTACACCAAGCAAAAAATCTGAGCCACACTGTGTGTCAGAACTGGACCTCTGAAGATAAGCAAAGCATCACACTTTTTTTTGTTTAATTTTTGCTTTCTTGAATACATTAGTTTTTAAATCTGGAGACAACAAAGTTGTAGACCAGTCTAAGGTAGGTTGCATCAGAGGCAACAACACCATGTTGGTTTTTGGTTTTGTGTTGTTTTTTTAAATTAAGAAAAAAGAGCAAGAAAGACAGCATAAAGCAAAAGGGTATAGGTGGGGAGTGAAAATTGGAAAAGAAGAAATAGAGAAGCAGGAAGGATTGACATATGGGACCTATATAGCAGGTTGGGAATAAAGGTGGGTTCCAGATCAGTGGAAGACTACAATTCCATCAAACGAACTATGGAGGCTTATTAGGGATATTCAGGAAGGACAAATCTGAATATGGACAATATTTCAGCAAAACTTTCAGCTGCACTAAAATGAAAGATTGGACTTTTCACTCAAATTAATGACTTCAATGGGAACTAAATGCAGATAAAACATACACACAGTGGAATAGTTACTTGCAACTCAACCACTCATCAAAAATGAGTGGTCGAGTCAAATATTTGATATACTTGCAGGTTAGTGACCAGCCCAAGATCATTCAGTGATCCTTATGGTCAGGTGGAGCTTGGACCCAAGTCTCACTCCACTACAACAGACTGGCCCTCTTCCCATATTTATTAGTCTTATCCACAATTAAAAGATTAACAACAAGATCCAGGAGATCTTGAGCCATCCCCTAAGTTAAGGAATAAGCAAGCAATGTATTACCTGTTCTAACCGCATTCCGAGCCTGGTTGACTGTCATTTGGCCAGTCATGTGCATAAGAACCTTGGTCTGTGGACTAGTTTGTATGTGTGCTGCAGAGACCACAGCTGTTGGTACCACACTGGTGTTCATTGCCACACCATTTCCCTGAAGTTTCTGCAAGGTTCCTCCGGTAGTGGAAGAGTTGACCATCGTCACCACCCGCCCTGTCTGTCCAGTAGTAGATACAGGGACTTTTGCTTGGGAGGCACTTGTCACTGCCCTGTCAAAAGTAATACAGAGTTTTTACACACACCTTAATATATCAGGCAAACCCTCTCAACAACGCACCACCACAAAGAAATAAACTGGATATTCAAAAAAGGTTGCTCCTTTTATTCTTCATAAGACATACTCAATAGAAAGCTATACCTTGTGACTGGTGCCACATAATTGCCAGGGAAAACACCAATTTTGCTTGTATGCATGGAGGTGCCTTTAAACCAGCCATCCTGACATCGTTCAAACACCAAGAACATCTCGCCTTTTCTCAATTCCAGTTCATCTTCTTTTCTAGGAGTGTATGGATAAATAGCAACATACCTGGAAAAGACATATAATATTTACAAAATTCTGCAGACTAATAAAAAGATGGAAAGAAACGCACGCTTCTTACTGCCTCAATGATACAATTTATAGATTCAGTTGCAGAATAGCTGCTGCTTGGAAAAGTAGCCAGAGCAATTTCAATCACCCAGCACAATCCCTTTTTCTGACTGAAATTGCTGCAGTTGGTGGGATCCTGCTTAGCACAAAGCCTTCCACATGGAATTGTAGTTCCATTTTAAAGCAGAAAGTTCCTAAGAATAAATAAATGAATTGAGCCTAAATCCACATCAGCCATTGCCATCTTATTCTATCTCTAATAGTAACTGAAAAGCCATTTCTACTTTTTAAACACTATTACCTACACAGAAATTAAGCTTACCGTATATACTCGAGTATAAGCCGAATTTATCAGCACCCAAAATGTGCTGAAAAAATCAGCCTCGGCTTATACTCGAGTCGGCTTATACCCGTTATAGATCTCACAGGTGTGGATCTTGACAGTCATCGCTGTCAATGTTGTAGTAGAGGGTGATGTTAGGGCTGGAGCTGAAAGCAGCACAGCCAATGGAGGAGCCGGTGTGGCCGATGTTGAAGGCAGTATCAACATCGATGCAGACAAAGTTTTTGGCATTTTGGGACTGTCAAAGGACCATTCTCCTTGTGCTTTCTTTTTAATGGTGTTTATGGTGGGACTCTTTAGGGAGATCCCACGGCTTCTTAAAAGCACCAGAGAAGACTAGGACGAAGTCTTGGGAGCCAAGCTTGACCTCGAAAGCATCTACATTGACAATGTTGATGGCATCAGGCTTGGCAGGTACATGGCGGTTTTGTACACCATGGCCCTTAAAAGCAACTCCCAACTTCTCCAGGTTTGTTTCAAGACAGAAAGACAAATTTTGCAGGAACAACAATATGATCCTCTCCTAGGCAAAGAAGGCACAAATCACTCCGGTCGGACTAGGGCAGAGTACCACGATGCGAGCATCACCTCTTAAAGGTTTTTCTCAAGTCCATCAGACCAGAGGCAAACAAATCCAAAATGTAGCGCAAAATTGAAGTCAAAAACAGTCTGAAAATCCAAAAAGCCAAATAATCAACTATGCAACTGTTTTTGTTTTCCAGAAACTGTGAACGAAGCAGCAAATTCCAGAGGAAGCGCAGACTGCAGCAGATGGAAAGGGACTGAGGAAATCAACACTCTGGGCCAAAGATATTGAGCATGCTCTGAATGTGGCTTCAGAACGCTTCAAGGAGCTGACGAATCCTTCCATGGGAGCTACTGCACAGGAGCAGAACCCAAAGTTGTGAATTATACCGGGTCACCAGAAAGATCCTTAACTTTGATTAAACTTAAATTGAGTCCTGCTTTTATTCATAGTGTACAAATGATTAAAACTGAAACATTCACCTCTGTTTCATATAACTGTAAAGCACTTCAGATACTGTCATATTATCCCATCTTTTAAAATTACCCTCTATAGCCATACTTTGCCTTTTTGTTTCACATACACATTCTTACCAGAAATACACGTACCCCAAAATTAATCATCACCACCTTCAGTAATCATTTTGTTAATGTGTTGATGGTTACTGCAGCTATAGTTGTTAAATTTGTAGCTAGAAGAATGTGGATGTGAAACCGGAAGGCAAAGTGTGCTACGCAGAAAGTAACTGTTAAAGGCAGAATAATATATGGCAGTGTCTGAAGTATATTATAGGTATATGTGATGGAAGTGAAGGTGACTACATTAAGGTTCTATTTCCATAGTTTGTACACTATGAACTAAGATTGGACTCACTCTAAATAGTCTGAAGATTTTTATATATTTAAATTTTTATGTGTTTTATACTGGTATTAGGTTGTGTCAGTAAGGAGGACAGATATAAGTATAAAATTTTTGTTTGTTATTTTATAGAGCAAGTTGTAATGTTTAAATTTTATTAAGGCTTTTAAAAAGGTACAAAAAGGTTTACTTGTCTGCTTTGAGGGGAACTTAGTGACAGCAGCAGAACTCCTCTGTGTTAGTTAGCATTTCCCCCTATGAATCTTCTAGAGCAGCAGATTCTGCAGGGTTCAAGAAGGGAGAGTGCTCCAGGTGGACAGCTGTTGCCAATCACCATGTTTGATAGTCTATAATGAAAAAAATGACCCACAGTCATTTTCTGATTCTAGATTGAAAAACAATCTAGAATCCATGCACCTGCCTTCTAAAATGGTGGTGATCACCATGTTTTTTACTCTAGCATGAGACAGAAAATTATTCAGGGTAGTTTTCTGCCTCATGCTAGGCTGAAAAACATGGTTATGGTTGGCATGCTTTTCAATCTATAATAAGGCAGGTGTGTGATTCTAGACCAAAAATTATAAGTAGGTGCACAGAGGGAAGAGTATGCCATCTTCAAAGGCTTTTGAATCTGATGCTGCTGCCAAGAGATATATGGAGGAGGAAGCTTTTTAAAACTCACAGAAACTCCACAGGTAGCATACCCTCTTGGATACTGTATCAGTATACACTGAGGTAGGTAGAGACTGACATGTCACATTTTGTAATGGAAGAACAGTCACAACAATAAATTCAAGTGGCCTGACTAGACATACATTGAAATAAATCTGCCCAAAGTGAAAGTGTAACTTATAACAGGGAGTTCAAACTGTGAAATGTTCAGAAGCACTCAAATAATAGTTTTATAAAAAGACCAAAATATAGACTGGCCAGTGACTCCGGGCCAATCTAATTTATCTCACAGGGTTGTTGTGCGGATAAACATAACCATGTATACTGCTTTGGGTTCCTTGGAGAAAGAATGGGAGATAAACGTAAATAATAAATAATAATAGTCTACTAGAGCATTGGATTTTTGAGTATAAATACAAGATGAAAAAGAGAGGAGAGCTGGTCTAGTAACAGCAAGCATGACTTGTCCTCTTAGCTAAGCAGGGTCTGCCCTGGTTGCGCATGAATGGGAGACTTGATGTGTGAGCACTGTAAGATATTCCCCTCAGGAGATGGAGCCACTCTCGGAAGAGCATCAGAAGGTTCCAAGTTTCCTCCCTGGCATCTCCAAGATAGGGCTGAGAGAGATTCCTGCCTGCAACCTCGAGAAGCTGCTGCCAGTCTGTTAAGACAATACTGAGCTAGATAGTCCAATGGTCTGACTCGGTATATGGCAGCTTTCTATGTTCCTAAGAACAGTATGTAAAAGCTATGTAATTTCAGGTTGCCTTACACTCAAGGAATTTTAAACTATTTTTCAACTGTTGTTCACAAAATAGGGCACATGGCAAAGTTTGTCACCTACTTCTTAGTATTAAATTTCAGCACAACTTGACTGAGCGTATACATTTTATGAGCGACTGAAAGTGAAAAGCTTCTGGGGAAATCTGAATGAGATAATCCCCCCGCCTTTTTTTGTTCTCACCTTAAATATAGAAGCACTGCAATGCTTCTAGTCATCCCTCACCAACTGCAAAGGTTACACTCTCATGTTAAGTGTCTGGCCCAAGATCACCCAGTGAGCTTTCATGGCTGAATGGGTATTTGAACCTGGGTCTCCCAAGTCCTAGAATGACACTCTGGCTTGATTTGCTTAGTTTATTTGGGCTGCAACGGCCCCTTGGGTTTGCAATTTTAATTTTTGGGAACTGTGAATGAAGCTCCTTTTTTGAAACTCAAGCTCTTTTGAGTTCCAGCATCTCTCTCTGCTTGCCATCTTTCTCAAGCAGTGCATACAGATTTTTTTAAAAAGAGACATGCTAGGAACTGTTGCCAAAGTGCCATGTTTTGGGGTAGCACAAGGAGCATCCCTCTAGATGTATTCACAACACGGAGCTATGGGATCATAGTCCCCATGAACTTTTCACCTTTTGAGTTGGCACAAACTGGTCATTAAGCCCAGGCTGAGGTTGGCAGTGTGCCTTCAGGTTAAAGAGACAACAAACTGAAACAGGATTCGGCCATCCCTCCCTAATGAGGAAAGCCAGCTAATAGACCTGTCAAAGCAACTTGGTCTGGGAGGAGGCACAACCGAGTAGAATGCTTCTCAGCAGAAGTTCTGAAATGGCTATTTCTCACCCCATTAAAGTTGATGAATTGACTAGTGAAGATAAGGAGAACGTTCATAAACAAATAAAAGACAAGACATGTATCTTTGCACCTGGGGACACCACAGTCTTGAGAGTGCGAGCGAACATTGCCTTATTGTCCTCACACAGCTACCTCTGCATAGCTGGCTCCTGCCTTTGTCCAGAATGACCCACCTAAAGTGATTAAGTAATGGATACTGTTTTGCACACAAACTCCTTGCCACCCCCCCACCCCCAGAAAGGGAGAAACCACCTGATTGACTCAGGAACTGCCCCAGGACACATGTTCAGGTGTAAGTACCCCAGCCAGCCCACAATAGCCTCGGATCCTGCTTGTATTTGTTTGTGATTCTGCCTGGATTCCACCAGCCTTCAGATTCACACATATGTGAGCTGTGGCTGCTGCTCCTCGCTTTCCATGCCTGCTTCATCTCACACTTTACCATAAGGAAGCACCTTTGCCTGGCCATAGTGCAACCATTGGACCCAGGAAGGATAGGTAATACTAAACTCTCACCTTTCCCAAAATTCTCTTGCCGCTTTTCCCTGCTTCTGTCCCCTCTCTCCAGCTTTTTTATTGCAAGCCTCTAACCAAGACTCTCATTCAGAACGCTAGCCAAATTACTGAATTGCCTAACCAAACTCTCTTTTTGCCTTCTGCGACTCCCCATTTTTACCCTTTAAAAAGCCTTGAAACTGTACATACATTTTCTCATTCTTTTCAATACATCAGAACTGCAAAATAGGTAATGTGTCAGAACTACACCCCCAATCCAAGCTAATTCCCCCCACTTTAGCCCAAAAGCACAGCTGGAGCACCTAGCCAATCACAATTCACAATTCAGAAGATATTACAATAGATAGCAGCTTTCTGCCACCACTCTAAGCTTCCACCCACTCATTAAACCAGGGATTCTCAAACTTGGGTCCTCAGGTGTTATTGGACTTCAACTCCCATAATCCCCAGCCTCAGTGGCCTTTGGTTGGGGATTATGGGAGTTGAAGTCCAATAACACCTGAGGACCCAAGTTTGAGAATCACTGCATTAAACTATACAAACCTCAGTATAACTGAAAAGTGTGACCTGAAACATTACCTTGTAGGCTACTGTTAGTTTTAATATTAATAATTTAGAATGTAATCAGTGTTTTGTCAGTTGTCCTTACCTCTCAAATGATGAGAAAACATCCTTGTTTTCTGTTAAACCATTTAAAAAAACTATTTAAACAATGTATATTTCCACATGTGTGTGGAATGGAACCTGCAGCAGCATATTATGTATCAAAACTGTAAATACTAACAGCAGCAAACCCACTTAATTACTAAGAGACATTATCTATCAGTTCATGTTTTGTAGCTTTTTCGTTCCTGATTACATTCTCCAGGCATTTCTCAGACCAGATGTGAAAGATTTGTTAGTTTATTGCAGAAGTACCTCAATTCTTGTTCTCATGCAATTCTCTGGCCCATTTCAAGTTCATCATTAAGAAATTTCTATTTCACTTACACACTTGGTCTTGGCTGTGAACGCAAATGCGCTATTTGTTCAGTTGATCCCAATGCAGATTTTTGTGCTACTCCTGAAGGCAGTCCAGCAGATGTTGGGGCAATTATTGTGGCAGATAACAGAGGTGGTGGTGGTGGGAGAGGAGGATTCACACTCTACAAAGACATGACATGTTACAATTTGCAGCAAAATACTGGTGCCAAAAGTTCTACACGCAGGTTCTAAGTGGCGAAAAAATATATGGAATGCTCAAAGGGTTTCTGTTTAAACACTGAAATGCAAATTGACAGAAACCCCAAAGCCTTCCAAAGAGTAGTTTAAATATCCAACTATAGTCCACTGATGTTTTGAAACCAGAAGCTGAAACACAATAAGAAATAATTTCAACACAATTGTTGAACTATTGTTACTACTTTCTCTTATTCTTGTATTTTAAGTGCTAGCCTTTGAAATTCAGGATTATTAAGAGTGGTAAATGTTAAACTGAGCAGGAGAGCTGGTCTTGAGGTAGCAAGCATCAATTGTCCCCTTTGCTGAGCAAGGTCTCTTTCAGTGTTCCCTGTAAGAGGGATTCCCAGATGTTGTTGACTACAACTCCCAGCATCGCCAGCTGCAATAGCCTTTTGCTGGGGATTATGGGAGTTATAGTCAACAGCATCTGGGAATCCCCTCTTACATGGAACACTGGTCTGCTCTGGCTGCATTTGAATGAGAAACTACATGTGCACTGTAAGATACTCCCCTTAGGGAATGGGGCTCCACTGGGAAGAGCACCTGCATGTTTGCATGCAGAAGGTTCCAAGTTACCTCCCTGGCATCTCCAAGATAGGGCTGAGAGAGACTCCTGCCTGCAACCTTGTAGAAGTTGCGGCCAGTCTGTGTAGACAATTCTGAACTAGAGGGACCAATGGTGTATGACAGCTGCCTATGTGCTTATGTTCCCAGCAGGAAGCCATGGGGTGTTTTTTTGTTTTTGTCTTAACAGACATATTTTAATGGGGCTCTGCTATGCCCTTGGGATTCCTTTTAGACCTCAGTGACAAATTTGGGGTGGGGTGCCAGCAAAAATCACCCCTCCCCCATAGCATGTGCAAAATGTTATTCTTAATATCAGCCAGTATCTGCTGCACTTCTGTGCTGATTTATATTACCCATACAAATTTCTCATATGGTTTTGTTTCAAAATTCTACCCCTCCTTCCCCTTCCAACCCCATGGCTCTATGTACCTTACAATAAAAACATTTTTTTAAAAACCCATAAAGAACATTAAACTTTTAATAAACTCTAATAATACTTTAATTTTGTCCTTACAACACTCATACCACTATAGCATATAAGTGAGACAACTGATGATATCTTGTGTGTCTTAAACTTTTCATGCTATGCATAAGATTTTCTGGATTGGGGCACTGATCTGACACTGGCATTAGAAGGGGAATAGAACAAGACATCACTGACATCTCCTAAAACCACACACAGGGAAAGAACATTAGAACAAAGCAGTAACTCTTCTAAAATCAGGACAAGTCTTCTTGTCTTTCAATAAGAATGCAATGTAAGTTAGTGAGGATACTCTGCTAGAAGGTATTCAACCCACCCATATCTTGGTTGATGAGTGGAAGTGATTAAAAAATGAATACTTTGCAGCTCTTATCAGATCAACAAGAATTCAACTAATGAAAACTAAAACAAAATTAAATAACTTGACTAAACAAGATTAATTGTTTTGCCAATGCAAACTGAAAAAGCTCAGAAACAATTAACTCACTATGACATACATTCCACACGATCACTGTGTGCACACATTAAGTACACATACTTGGCATATCAGCTGCTGGAAAGTGTCAGAAAACATATGCACAGACATACACACCTTGCTCAGCAGTAATCTGCAGATTTGCCCAGAAATATAAGGCAATGTACACATGATCTCCTTTACAAGAGCATCAGCTTCAAGACTAATCAATACATTTGCAAAAGCAAAATACAAAGTGTGACTAGCACCCATCATGTATTCTAAAAGGCATGCCAATTAAAATTTGAAAAACTAATTTTATGAATCCAAAGAAGTTTACATTCATTGTTCTTTCGTCAGCAAGAACAGTTTATTACATCCATTGTTGTGTAATAAACTGTCTTTCAAACTGAGGGAAGTGTCAAATGCCATTTGTGATATGACATAGGGGTTCGTTTTGAATACACTATAGGTACTTTGCTCTCCATATAAATATTAGGTTAATTATCACTGAACGAAACCTCAGCAATGAACATTCTTCCAGAATGTATCTAGACCTACAATCCCAAGATGGCCATACCATACTGGCATGTCTGGATGTAAGCCAAATTATGGAGCTCGGCATCAATAGTATGCTGACCTTGAAATCCACATGTTTTCCTCAAAACCTCTTTCTGTTCTTGTGCTACCTTCCTTATAGAGTTTATTCCAAAGAATATGAACAATTAAATTTCCTTATCCTAGGGCAGAAGAGCCTGGTGTGCTGCCCACTATCCAACTCTCAGCTGAGATGAAATGACCACCCCACCAGTGCTCTCCCTAATTTTTTTCATCTGTATTTGGAATGAGTTTTGTTCTGGGTGCAAGTATCAAGGCAATGTGCGTTCACTGCATTCAGAGTGGGACCTTCCTGTTTCAACCTGAGTGGGATCTGAAATTAACTGAGTGGAGATCAAAAAACGTGTGAGCGTGCGCACATGCACACGCCTTCGAGGGAACACTGCACGCCAACACAACTGCCACTGAAGCATCTTTCCTTGACAAAAAAGAGAAAACTTGATTTGACGTGCAGCATGAAAACATCTGGCTTTGAAAAAACTTTTATGCTGCCAGTCTTTGATGTCTTATTCTATACTTGTTATTGACAGTTGCTGTTTTAATAAATTTTATGTAAACCATTTTGTGAGGTATGTCCAAAAAGTGGTATATAAATACTTTAAATAAATAATAGAAAAAACAATTTCAGTGCAGTGGGCAAGGAAAAATTAGTCCTAGCTGCATATGCTTCATTCTAACATTCTTTTATAACATTCTTAGCCTTCTATGTTCCTACCTTTTTCCTAACTTTTGAATAAAACCTTAAATTATCAGGATTTCCATCTTCTGGAAACTTCTGGAAGCAAAATATTCTAGGAAGGCACAGGAATCTTTTAGAATTCCTAGTGTCACGGCATTATATTTTCATTGGACTAAAACGGGATATTATATACAACACAAATTTTAACAAAAGAGTTAAATTCACCTCAAACTAGCTTGCAGAATATGCAGCTTCCATACTTGCAAAAAAGCAAATGACAACTGAGATAAAGATATATCAAGAATTTTTATTTCTATCAAATGATACTTACACCAGGAGCAGTTTGGTAGGTGACTTCTGGTGGGAAAGTAAATGAAGGCCCTGTTGTTACTGGACTACTGGGTGGTGGGGTCACAATTAACCCTGTGGTACTGATATGAACCTGTTCATGAACAGATTAGAATAAATGATGCAATCACAAATCATAAATGCAATCACAACCAACCAGAGGCGGCTGGTGAGGGTGCAGTGAGAGGTACGCTTTTAAAAACTAATTATCTGCAATACCACTGGCACCTGAAAGCTGCTGCCAACAGCAGCAGCCCACCTGACATCCCACACAGCAGCTGCTGTGGCTCTGGCATTCACCTAGCCTCTGGCATCCCGCATGGCGGCTGCCACGGCTCTGTCACTTACCTAGCCTCCGGCATCCTGCACGGCGATTGCTGCAGCTCTGGCATTCACCTGGCCTCCATGCATGTGCAGAGGTCAGGTGTGTGCCAGAGGCGCAGCACCACCACATGGGATGCTGAGTGGGGCACCGCTGGCTCATGGTGGCTTGCAGGTGCTAGCAGTATTGCAGGTAATGACTTTTTTAAAAAGGTACCTCCACCGTTTCCCCAGTGCCGCTCTCACCAGCCACTGCCACCAAAACAAGTAACCTTAAAATGTTATATTGGGCTGATTCAGACATCATATAGAGCCATGATTAAACCTTGGCTTCGTGTGGCATCTATGAGCCTTGGGACTTATTCTATCCAAAATTAAGTAAATCATGATCTGAACCTAGTGTCTGAAGACTGGTTCAGATCATGATTCATTCTGAAACTCTGGACACAATAAGTCAAGATCAGTTGTTTCAGACATCACAAGTGATCCTGGCTTCTTTCCAGCTACAACAGGAAGCAGAAATAGTCCAAGGCTCAAATGGGCAGCAAGAATGTGTTTCTGAGGCTTGGGGACAGCCAATGTTGATTAAACACTGAAGCCAATGTTTAATCCTGAGTCCATGTGATGTCTGAATCTGTCCACTGAGAATATTGATTTTACTGAATTATGGAGGTACACTTTGGTTGAAATCCAGACTAATGACACACTGACAGAAGAGTGTTTTCTGTCATGCAAAAGGGTACGGTGATTTTCAGCAATCCCAACTTTCTTCTGTACCACCCATAAATATGCTCCTGAGGGCTGGTGGATGTCCACCCTTAACTTTGCAGTAGAATTGTGGGCTATACACTTTAATGTAAATAACCTTGACTTACTATTTTTAATTTATATAGCATAGAGTTAAGACTCTATGTCCAAAGCATTAGATGCAAAGATTGGTTTTTAAACTGCTGAATTATAGGGATGTGCAAATCAATTCATGTACAAATTGATTTGTACCTGAATCTAGCTGACTTGGGTGATTTGGAGACAAACAAATTGCCCCTGTGCAGTGTTCCCTCTAACAGGGATTCCCAGATGTTGTCCACTACAATTTCCAGAATCCCCAGATGCAATGCCTTTTGCTTGGGGATCCTGGGAGTTGTAGTCAACAACATCTGGGAATCCCTGTTAGAGGGAACACTGCCCTTGTGGTTCATTGGCTAGATGTGGATCCAAATCGAATCACGCCAGATTCTATTCGAATCAATTTACAATTTGGATTCCTCCTATTAATTCCCCCAGATTCCCAGCTTTCATTAAAAAAGAAAAAGCTAAGAACTAGCCCTTGTAGAAGTGGAGTTATGGAGCAAAATGTATGGTGACTATTTTTCAAGCGTTGGGATTTTTTGGTGTAAAATAACTTTTTCTTCATAATGAATTCCTATGAGGATTCATTACACACTTTCATTTCTTCTATTCATTTTGACTGGCTTTGGACAGTGCCAGCTGTTAACTGCTATGTGCCAACTACACCCCCTCCCACCCGCAAGGCAGTGGGGTACTACTCAGTTTATGTTCTAGGAATTTTTTCAAGTGTTTAGACTCTTTGGTGTCTAATAACCTTTCCTCATAATGAATCCCTATGAGGATTCAATACACACCAAATAGTATAAACACCTCAAAAATTCCTAAAATATAAACAGAGTACCCATTGGCTTGCTGGTTGGGGGGTAGATGGCACATAGGATGCCACTAACAAAATGAACAGAACACATGAAGGTGTGTAATGAAGACACCAAGTAATCTAAACACTTCAAAAATTCCTTAAAAAATAAATATTGTGTATGTGTTTGCGGGGGGAGTGGGGAGTAGATGACACATGGCAGTTGACAGTTGGCACTGTCCAATGACAGTCAAAATGAACAGAAGAAATGAATGAATCCTCAAAGGGATTCATTATGAAGAAAAGTTATTATACACCAAAGAATCCAAACGCTTGGAAAAAATAGTGACTGCACATTTAGCTCTATAACTCCACTTCTACAAGGGCTAGTGCTTAGCTTTAAAAAAAATTAAAGCTGGTAATCCATGTTAGGATTAGAATAAGGCACCTTCAAATCCCCATTATTTCCTATGGTGTAAATATACAGTTAAAAAAACACCCGCCCCATTAAAAATTAACCTAGTGCCCCACTGCCTTGAAATTTGGGTGGTAGGTGTCACCAGTGGGACCTACCCACCACCCGAATCTGGTGCCCCTAGGACCTTTATAAGTGATCTGAATTGATCTGAATCAAAATTAAATTGAATCCAAATCAAATCTGGGGTGGTTCGAGGGGACAGATTTGGACACAAAACAAATCAGAGGTGATTTGATTTGGGCACAAATCAAATTGAAAAATTGATTCATGCACATCTCTACTGAATTAGTACATTAATAAAGTATAATCAAATTTTCATATCATCTATAAACTTTAGCAATACTTTAGCAATTCCCCAAAACTCTTATACTTGCACATTCCATAGCTAAAATTCTGTTGTTCAGAGATAGCTGTTTAAAGAATATAATCAAAGACTCAGCTCAGCTCAGACATCACAAATCCGTTGTCCAAACTGTGCTTCCTCCTCTGCTCCCAGAGGATTCCTTCCTCCCTTTCTTGGTTTACTCCAATCATAATTTGCTGTGATGTCCAAATCAGGCAAACTATGGTTAGTGTGGACCAACAATGGTCTCCAAACTAAAATGTGAAAACATAGTTCTAAGTGAGTTTGCAGTCTCTGGTTTAGAGACAATTTATAGTATGGCTAGCCATAGTTTGTTTGATTCAGAGGTTATGGCAAACAATGTCTAAATTGAAAATCATGGATGGAAGGGGGAAGAAGTGTATGGAAAAGTGAGTTAACCTGTGTGGTACTCTTGATCGCCAAACTATGGTTTGGCAACCAGGCAATGGAGCTCTTCTCACGATCGGTGAGAAGAGTGCCTTTAAGGTCTGTAGGGAGAGTGGGTTTCTCTCAGTCTCATGGCAGATTATCACTTACCCTTTGCTGGGTGGGCGGATTGCTCGCCCTTGATGATTGGCAGCCCTCCTGCTGGGCGCCCGGCCGCTCCGGGGGTTGGGTGCAGTGAAGCGCTGCCGCAGATTCATGATCACAAAAATGAGGTCAAGCGAGCGCTCACTCCCTCAACCTCATTTAACTAGGAGGCTTCACAGGCGGGTTTGCCGCCATATAGCCACCGGGATCAAGCCCAATCATAGTGGTTCACACGAGCATGCAAAACCGGGCTGGGCTCCCTTAGCCCAGTTTTGCACGCTCATGTGAACAGCCCCAATGTGTGATTTCACCCACAGACCTCAAAAGGAACAAAAGGAACTAAAAGTATTTGTAATACATAGTTAACTGCAACTGATGATTTTGTTACATCCTTATTCAAAAAGTCAACCAATCTTTTCGTTCATACAAAATATTTAAAAACCACATGTCATGGATATGCTTTTAACACAAGGCTATTTCAGCTGAAAGAAGCCTTTCAGTTATTTAAAGAGGAACAGAACTTCAGGTTATAGCACTTCAGAGTGCATGATAATTGTCCCTTTATATATAATTAACGACTGCTTGCACACACTCCAAAAGAATCAGCTGCAATTATCTTCCATCTGTTTTGACATCTTTTACATTGTTCATTTAAAAAGCTATGATATGTTTTGCATTCTTCTTCCAACAAAATTACCTGAGAAGGTGCACTGCAGGAAAGGCCTGTAAGTTCACTTATACGTGCTGCAGCGGTGGGGTTACTAGAGCTGATGAGGACAGGAGGGCTGATTTCCATTGAGTGACGATTCTGAGAAGACTGTGAGGCCTTGTTGGACATGGTAAGGGAGGTAAAGGAGTGCCTTTTTTTGGTGTTCTTCTTTGTATCAGTGTGCTTTTGAACTGAATTGCTATGGGATGCACCAGATGTGCCTTCTCCAGAATCTCCTGTAGAACCTGAGGGTTTGTCCAGTTCTATCAGCTGCTTTGCTGTTGTGTTAAACTACAAAACAATCACACATTATAAATGCTAGGGCTGCCACATAATGAATGTTAGTTCATTAATCAAAGTTGCAGTTTATATTGTTGTTAGAGCATTTGAAAAACAAATACTTTTTTTAAAAAAGGTGTGTGTGTGTGGGGGGGATGCATTCAGACATCATACAGGACTATGGTTTAATCCTGGTTCTGCATGATGTCTCTGAGCCTTGAGTTTGCATACTCGCCAAACCTCTTCATGCATGAGGGAAGCAAGGTTGCTACTTCCAATCTTAATTTAAAATCAGCCAGTATTTGCCATGATGTCCAAATCAGAGTTTGAACACAAGCCAAGATATGAAACTGAGATTACCATCCGTGATATACCAAACATACACAACACAGCTTAAACACTTAGTGACTCAATGGTGACTTGAAGATTAGTACCTATATTTTCAAGTATTCAAGTGTTTTATGTACATCTTCTTAGTTAATTAGTTAACAAGACTTTTAGCTAACTAGTGTACCACAGTTCTTAACAGTGCACTATGATCTAAATGGTTTCAGATTGCTTACACCAGAATAGGTCTTCATACATTTGCAATGTAAATGCAATTTCGAATAGTACCTCTGCCATAAATTCATAAGTTAGCTAGAGAGAATGGGAAATACTCTCTCAGATCGATTGCCTCCTCAGCAATATAGCAATAATACTGATCTACTTTAAAGGTTTTTTGTTTTAGGATTATAATAACAAGAACACCACCATGCCAGAGACTGAGATGGAGTAACCATAGATATTGATGGTCTTCCTGTACTGTTCAAATGGTATCATACTTATGTGGATGGTATTCATTGTCAGTTGATACTTGTAACATATGCAAGCTTCTGTTGCATAGACTCCATGTGTATATTCCAGTGAAGACCCAAATCTGGGTCCCTGAGGTTCTGGCCACCCTGCTTACCACATCCAACCCTGTGCTTCATTCTTGGGAAGTCAAGAGGAGCAGATGCTACTGAGCATGTGCAGTAGTGTCATTATGCTCCCCATAGGAAAAAGGATATAAAAACACTTTAAAAATCCAGTGGCCAGGTCTGGCCAATAATGTGTTCACACGAATCAATACAATAGAAGCTCTAAGTAAAAATGGCCCCAGTACTGAGAAAACTGTTTCCAAAATGGGTGTGTTTTGAATGAAAACTGACAAATGTTTTTGGGTAGGCTGTAGGGATTGTAACTGCCATTTTTCATCTTTTTGCTGCTTGAAATTTCACACACACCCTTAACAATGGAGAGCCAACAGGCATTCTATAATTCCTTGATCATACTGTTTCACACTCATTTTTTTAGGTGTAGAAGCCACCACAATGAACATTTCCTCTAGTTTTTCTGCATACTATCCTCAGGATGCTCAGCATGCTATCTTATTAAAAAACACAGAATATTTCAAGAATACCCACTTTAATTGTTTTATGTTAATCACCCAGAGACGAAAGTTTGGGCGGTATAGACGTTTGATAGATAGATAAATAAATAAATAAATAAATAAATATGCTGTGTGAATGTAATGAACAAAGTCACCCCATGATGATTTCTGCAGCTGAAAAGAGTGAATGTGCAGTGAGAATTAGGCACTTTGCAAGGAACAACTTTACAAGGCAAACAACTGTAACTATACACAAGTTACGGATACTTGTGATGATGGATGCAAAAATATGGTCTAGGCCTGGGCATTTTTAAGTGTTTATGCACAGCACAGACAAGTTATAAAATGTTGAAAAAGTATATTCAAATGTTTTTAATGGAACAGACCAATACCCTAGTCTGATAACAACTTCCTCCATTTATTATTGATATTTAATTGAAAGGCCTGATCCAACAAGTTCTAAGATTCACATACATAAGTATATGTACTGCATATGCAGTAGGGTATACCGCAGGACCTTTAGTTTCTGTGCAGTATGGAGTTGTTTAATATAAATTGTACACACACACACTCTACACAAAAATGAAAAGTCCTGTGGTATGCATTTATGGATGTGAGCCAAACACTTAATAGTTTTAAAATGCTAATAGACATTTTTTATGCTCATTTTATGTTTTTAAAAATTTTCTAAGCCCACAGGCACCCGCATTGCATACTATTATTACTAACCATTTACATAGTAATTTTAAGAGATTTTCAAAATGTTTATGATTTTCATCTTATTTTCTATCTGTGAAACCCTGAGAGGTAGATCTATCATTCCTATTTACAGTATTGAGACTGAATGCCTGAATGCTAGATGAAATTCCCATCAAGCCATGAAGTTTACTGCAAGGCTTTGAACAACTTGCTTTCTGTAGTGGCTAGCCTACCTCACATCATCATTAAAAGGACATCCAACATAAGAAACTGGGCAAATACACAAAAGACAAATGGGACATAACTTTATACGTTATGCTCTACATGGCTTATACCTCAGGAAGGTTATTGGAGAGGATCTTGTTAAGATAATTAATGCTTCTCTGAGGGAAGGCAGGATGCCTCCTTGTCTCAAAGAGGCAATTATTAGACCACTGTTGAAACCTGAATTGGATCCTTCAGAATTAGGCATTTATAGGCTTCTCTCCAAGATCCCATGGTTGGGCAAGGTGATTCAGAGGGTGGTGGCGTCTAAGCTTCTCGCATCCTTGGAAGAAGAAGATTATCTGCTTCATTTCAAACTTGCTTTCGGGCAGACTATGGGACTGATACAGCATTGCTCAGACTGTTGAATGACCTCCAATCAGGAATCGACAGGGCAAGTGCGACTCTGTTGATCCTTTGGCTCTCTCAGTAGCTTTCGCTATCATTAACCACGATATCCTCCTGGAGCGCCCTGAAGGGGTTGGGAGGCACTGCTTTGCAGTGGTTCCGCTCCTACCTCTCAGGTAGGTTCCAGATGGTGTTGCCTAGAGATGACTGTTCTTCAAAACAAGAGCTATTGTATGGGGTCCCACAGGGCTCCATTGCTTTTTAAGTTCTACCTGAAACCACTGGGAGACAGAGATCATCAGGGGATTTGGTACAGGGTGTTATCAATATGCTCATGGCACCCAAATATATTTCTCCATGTCAACTTCATCAGGAAATGGCCTACCTTCCCTAAATGCCTGCCTAGAGGTGGTAATGGGCTAGATGAGGGAGAATGAACCAAGGTTGAATCCAAGCAAGATGGAGGTACTCATTCTGGGAGGTTGGAATTTAGGAAGTAGCTTAGATCTGCCTGTCCTGGATAGGTTTACACTCTCCCAGAAAGAGCAGGAATGTATCTGGGAGCACTGGCTGCCAATAAGTTTTTGGGCAAAATACAAAGTGCTGGTTATAACTAAGAAAGTCTAACATAGACACTTTGAATTTCAGAAGAGGAAACTTCTCCAAAATGAGGAGTATGGTGAAAAGAAAGCTGGAAGGGAAAATCAGGAGAGTCACTTTGCTCCAAAATGCATGGAGTTTAATCAAAACCACAATACTAGAAGCCCAGTTAGATTGTATACCCAAAAGGAGGAAAGGTACTACTAAGTCCAGGAGGATGCCAGCATGGCTAACAGGTAATGTCAAGGAAGCCATAAAAGGGAAGAAGATTTCCTTCCGAAATTGGAAGGCCAGCCCAAATGAGGAGAACGGGAAGGAACACAAACTCTGGGAAAAGAGATGTAAGGTGACAATAAGGGAGGCAAAAAGAGAGTTTGAGGAACATTTAGCTAAAAGCATCAAGGGGAATAACAAAAACTTCTTTAAAAACATCAGATGCAGGAAAGCTGACACGGAGGTGGTTGGACCATTAGGCAATGAGGGGCTATTTAGTTTAGAAAAAAGACGACTGCAGGGAGACTTGATAGAGGTCTATAAAATCATACATGGTGTGGAGAAAGTGGATAGAGAGAAATTCTTCTCCATCTCACATAACACTAGAACAAGGGGTCATCCCATGAAATTGATTGCCAGGAAATCTAGGACCAACAAACAGAAGTATTTTTTCATACAACGCATAATCAACTTGTGGAATTCTCTGCCATAAGATGTGGTAACAGCCAACAACCTGGATGGCTTTAAGAGGGGTTTTGAACTTCATGGAGGTTATCTCTCAGGTTGAGGCAGCGGCCAGGACGGCTTTTCATCAGCTTTGGCTGATAAGCCTGCTACGTCCATTTCTGGAGATTAACGACCTTAAAACAGTGGTGCATATGTTGGCAACCCCCAGACTCAACTACTGGAGGACTATAGGTCACCTCCAGCTATAGGAGGAGGGCTATAGGCCACCTCCAGCCTCAAAGACAGGATACCTCTGAGTACCAGTTGCAGGGGAGTAACAGCAGGAGAGAGGGCATGCCTTCAACTCATGCCTGTAGGCTTCTAGTGGTATCTGGTGGGCCACTGTGTGAAACAGGATGCTGGAACAGATGGGCCTTGGGCCTGATCCAGCAGAGCTGTTCTTATGTTCCTATAAAGTCCTGAATGGCTTGTGCCCAAGGTATTCAAGATAACGCCTTATTCTTCATGAACCCCACCACCTATTCAGATCATCTGGAGAGGTCTGGTTGCAGTTGCCATTGGCTTGGTTGGTGGTGCCTTGAAACGAGGCCTGTTCTAAGGTTGCCCTGGGACTTTGGAACACACTTCCTAATGAAATTAGAGTTAAGAATGTGTACAGAACCAGCTCCCTTTGCACGCACCCGTGCTGCACACACGGCACTTCTAGTGACTTCTGGTCACTGCAACAATGGGGCGGCAAGGAGGTACACTGCCGCCCTGCAAGACTATTTCTACACAGAGCACCAGAGGGGAAAGCGTGGCTGGGGGGAGAAGGAAGTGTTGCTGGGGGGAAGGGGAAGCGTGGCTGGGGGGGGGAAATGCACCCTCCCCCATCCTTAAAGCCACCCCAGCCCCTGCATTCGAACTGGTTCGAATGCGGGGCTTCTGAACCTGTTCGGTGCTCTAAGAATAGAACGCTGAACAGGTTCATACACATCACTAATTAGAGCCTTCCCTTCTGTACATGTTTAGAAAAAACCAAAAAATGAGCTGAAAACATACCTGGCTTTTAGTTTATAGTTTTAAAGTTATAGAGTTTTTAATCTGTATTTTAAACTGCTTTAATTATGTTAATGTTTTAATTGTGTTTTTCGATTATGAACCACCCAGTGACTTGTATAAAGATTGTGTTAAATAAAATAATAAATAAAATAAATAAGGTCAATACTATTCCATGTATCATCTCATTATTATAGTGGGAAGTACCACTGCCTGTCATGCTGGAAGCTAGTGTTTGATTACCTGATAAAGAAAGAAGCTAGAGAGAGGGACCATAGCTCATTGGTAAAGCCCGTACTTTGTATGTCTAAGATCCCAGATTCAAGCCCTACTTCTCTACAGAGAATTACAAGTAGATGGACTGGAAACTTCTGTCTGAAACCTCTGACACTTGTTGCCTGTCTGAATAGATAAAACTGGGTTAGATAAAGAAATGCCAGTATATAAATACAATACGTCTGAATTTTAATACTGAAGGCTGAACTCAACTGGGTGCCTAAAAATGTGTCTGCAAGGAATATTTTTCAGGATCAGATGTGCTCTTCATGCCACGCATCACTAACACTGGATTTTGCTTGTGGGCAGCCAAGAAAATGCTGAGAGCTGCAGGATGGCTCAAAAGACACCATCTGCACTCTTGAAAGGAATAATGCCACACTGCATCATACATACTTTTGGAAGATTGCTGCATGCTCTTCTGGTTTAGCTGTACAATGTCAAAAAGTAGTATAACAAGCTCTAATGCAAACAGGACCACTGACAACTAGGTACATTCAAGTTCAGAATAGCAATGTTTTCAACACTGCTTTAGTACTGATGAAACTAAACAATGAAACATTTGGTGAAACAAATGTTTAACAGCCTATCTACAGTGTTATTTTTGCTACAGGCTATAATTATCCCTATTTTATTTCATGGTAAGGGAACATAACTCCTGAAATATGGGCACACTCCAATTTGTATTTTATTATTTTAAATGTTTCAAGGTTTCTTTTCAGGATTCTAACCCTTTTAAAGAGTATGGAATAGAATTAGGCTACAATTCAAGCTTTTCAGATTAGGTGTTTGCAGCACATAGAAAGATCATTTTTGCTGATCTTTCCCCTCTCTCAAGTCCACTGGGCCCGCACCCCAAATTCTGCCCCTGAGTGTTGCAGGGCCCTATGGAGCAGGGCAGTATGTACTATGAGAGGCTGCAGTTGAAAAAGGGGATCAGTGAGAGGGGATAAATTATGCATGCATGGAACTTCTTCCATTTGTTATATTAGTGTAGGATACAACTCTTTGTCTTTTAATTATTTGTGAACTAATAACATACAGGCCATGTAGAAGAACTAATATTTTCAAAGTACTTTGAAACTACCACTTGATTAAATATTGAGCATGAGGAGAAAAATGTATATGGACAATTTATGAGATGAAAGAGAAAAATCTGGGGTATTAGTATCACATATTTAGTGTGTAGTTAGTATTTATGTCTGAAAGTCAATCTCAAAATATTGCTTTTATTTTAAAGCAAGTTTGAGATTAAACATCTTCAAGCAGTATCAACCAAATTTTGGAACTGAACTTGGTGACAAAAAGTTTAGTTTGGAGAGATTGAACAATCTGAACGAATTAGATTCCAAACTTAAAAGTCCCGTATAAAGAACATTTCCCACTACTATGATTTTCAGTACTAGTTAAGATTCTGGAACATAGTAGGTCAAAGTGGGCCTAATTAAAACCAATACATCAAACTCATAAGTCCTGGCAGGACATTTATTCATTCCCTTGAGGCAGAGTTGAGATTTTGAACACAACACCAAATGAACAAACACTGCAGTTGTCACATACAGCAGGAGAAGCAACCATGTCCAATTATAACTTGTCAGTAGTTTGATCACATGCCTATGTCTACTAAGAGACTGACAGCAATGATGCAAGTGTTTGAAACATAATACAATTTTTGACAGAAAAAAATCAGTACTTGAAGGGCTCCCAGGCAGTGGCCCCTCTAATTTTTATAGTTAGTGAGCGGAAAGTGTTTTGTCCTGGGCATAATACTCTCTGTCTCTCTCTCTCTGTCACACACACACACACACACACACACACACACACACACACACACACACGTTAATGACTATTGCGCAAATGTCTTTTAACCATTTTTTCCTGCCGCGGGGGGGGGGGGAGACACCACTGCATCCCATCCTCCTTCCCCCCACCTCCAGCTCCGGCCTCTCTGGGCTCTGTTGTGGGGTGTGTGTGTTGTTGCCTCCCACCTTCCTGTGCGGGGAGCCACCACTGCCTCCTATCCTCCTCCCCCTCAGGCCCCCAGCTCTGGTCTCTCTGGGCACTGTCTAGGCTGCGGGGAGCCGCCACCACCTCATCTTCCTCTGGCCACTCTATCTGCAGACCTCATGAGATCTGCAGCTGGGAGGAGGCGGCGGCCTGGGGGTGGGAGAAGGAGGAGGCAGCGCCCAGCTGGGGAGAAGGGGAAAGCATGGCAATGCTTCCAGGCTGGGGAGGGGGGAAACGGGGTGCCGGGAAGTTGGGCGGCAGTGGTGAGCGCAGCAGAGACTGCGCGCCCGCCAGAAACTGCTGTGTGGGGGCCTGGAAGTCTGTGTGTGCACGTGCAAGTGCGCACCTTAGAGGGAACAGTGTTCCTACGAGGTACCCTGAGCCCTCTTGCCTCTGCACACTGCAGCCACATTCTTTGGCTTGAAGCCAACATGTCCTTAGCAATATATCCACGGAAGCTAAGCATACCACTCCTCTCAGTCTGACTGGCAGGCTTCGGAATATTAGCACTTCCATTAAATTAACAGATTAATAATAAGTTTACTTGTTCCATTAATTTCAGTAGAAGTACGCAATTTGGTCTGGATGTAAGCCAGTTAGCCTGTCTCATAACTGTAATATTTAGGGGGGTGTCTATGTGCACATGTGCATGCGCGCACACACACAGTCTGAGGTATCTGAGCTGAAGGTCTGCGACAGAAGGCGTACACTTGTTTAAAAAGATTGGGAATCCTTGATCTATCACACTTACATAATCGGTTAGGCACCTGATATTTTCTCACCTCAACATATGAAATAGGGAATATTCCTATCTTGTCAGCCAACATTCCTTCAGCCCAGTTTTCGTCCACTCGACGAATCACAGTCAGAATGTCATCCTGCATTAAAAATAAGGGCAATTATGTTTCTCAGTTCTTTTAAATGAAAGTTTAATTCAAAGAACAAATATATTTCCTGACAAAGTGCTGTAGCATAACAAATACAGAGAAAATACATTTTATAACATCAATCTGAAATTGTTTGAATGAAAGTAATTTTCAACAGATTTCCACCATCACCACCCCAAACTATCATGAAGTCCTAACTAGTCAGTCATCCATCAGGCTGAATGCTTATTGAGTAACTATTCAATTACATAAGACTTTTTCACTCCCAAGTTTTAGCATTAGAATGCCTCTCAATTCATCTTATACTCCTGCTACTTCTCTGTGAACTTACACTTTATTTCTATGTTGGTTTTTGTGAACAATTATAAATCTTACAACCCAAGTTGTCCAATGTACACACATGGTATTAAGGTTGCTGTTTCTTCTTCCTTTTTTAAAACAAAAAACCCGTATTTTGCCAGTTGATACATTGCTTTTGCAATGTAATTCTAAGAGGGTGAAGGGTATGGCCCTTTTAATTCACAAATCTTCTAAATTGATTGTTGAACAGAAAATAATAGATAATGAAGGTAGCTTTCTTATACTTATTGTTAGTAGGGGTGATCAATGTTTGGCTTTAATGGATTTGTATGCTCCAGGAACACATTCCCTAGATTTAATACATAGCTGTTTTGAACATATACGTACTTTGACATTTGATCACTTGATTATTGGAGGGGATTTGAATCAAACTCTTGATCCCCTTCTTGACAGTAATATCTCCCCCCATCTAGATTACTCTAAAACCCGCACCACATAAGGCCTATACTTTAGATTTTAATTTAGTAGATATATGGAGTCCTCTTAATCCTTCAACCAGAATATATTTTTCTTTTTCCAGTTTATAAAATTTGTTTTAGTGTGGATTATTTTTTGATGTCTCGTTCTTCACTATCTTGAGTTCAGGCATGCAACATTGATGCCATAGCAATCTCAGTTCATGCCCCTGTTAAGTTGGTTGTTCGTCTGGAAGGTTGTTCCAGTAAATCATTTAGGTGACATATGGATACATCCTTGCTGAATAATCTGCAATTTACTATACAAACAGAACAGGAGGAATTTAACAGGGGCTCTATGACATCATTTGTAATATGATGCAACTAGCTGAACCGGCGCACAGCATCTGCACCGCTAGTCTATCCTCGCTGCTTCCCCCCTCCCTTCCGCCCCCATCTATTCCCAGTCATTTTTGCCCGCTGGCTGCCACAACAACCCCAGTTGCTGTGCCAGCCTCCGCCCAGCCATTTTCGGGAGTCCACCACCGCCGCCACCCGCCCAGCCGGGCTCCTCTCGGCGGCGCAGCTCAGTCGCCCGCAGCCTCTTCTCCTCTCGCCGCCCCTCAGTCGCTAACCACCCCCAGCCGCCAGAGCGGCACCCCCTCGGCCTCCTCCTCCTTGGGCTCATCCAACCCCCAACTGATGTTTCCCTCAGTCCTGAACTCTTGCAGCATGTCACACCTCATGAGAGTTCTGCCACCAAGTCCTGGGCACGCATTTCCCAAGAGAATTAAATATATAGATAGTTTGGGATACTTTTAAAGGATTTTTGCAGGGCTGGATCAAAGCTTATTCTTCATCAAATGGCTCAGATGGTATCTCTCAAGAAGCAAGTTAAGGCTTTATTAAACTTAGATGCATTATACCCTTCTCCTGAGTCATACAAAAACTCACTTATAGCTAAATGTGAACTTAAGTTATACTCCTTAGAAACTGAATTTTTGTTTAATTATACTAGGCAAAAATATTGGAAAAGGTGGTGGTGGGGAATTGAGTAAACTCTTAGTTTCTAGACTGATACATTAAACAGCGTAACATTATAACTTCTATCCATGATACTCAAGGCAATGTCCACACAGAATTTATAAATCATCAGTGTGAGTTTTATTCCAAGCTGCATAGCAGTGGTACATCTTATATTGATGCAGACATAGACTGTTTCCTGAAAAAGGTGCATCTTCCATACTTAACACAAGATCAGATCAATATTTTAGTTGCACCTCTTTCTCTATAGGAAATAATGACCACAATTAAATCTATGAAATTCGGAAGGTTCCCAGGGCCCGCTGGATTTTCTGTGGAGTTTTACAAGAGATATACATTTGGACCTCAATATTCACGGGGGTTCTGTTCCCGGCTATAGCAGTGGAGATTAAAACTACAAATATAGAGACGTGAAAGCAATGGGTTCATGGGGGTTAGGTTCCTAGTTGGCAGAAAATCGGCTGATTTTGGAGGGGAAATGCGCAGGGGAGCTCCAGTCCTTACCCTGCTTTGCTGCTCCACTGGAGTCATGCTGTGTCCCGGAATGCCCCCAAATCATCTGAAAATTCTCCTTTTAAAAACTTTAAAACAGAGCCATTTTGTGGCTCTGACGAACAAAATGGCGGCTGGAAATTATCTCTGTGGTCATTTCCGGCCACCCTCGACCCACGGGTACGTGAGGTCAACATGTTTTTCTCTTTCTTTTTTCATGCATATGCCAAGGCCAGGTGTTTTTTTATTGGACCACGGATACCGAATCAGTGGATAACAAGGTTCTCCTGTATTAGTTTCTGGGTCCAATTTTAATGCAGGCCTATAATGATGCTTTTCTTAGTAAGTACTTCCCTTTCAATTACACTTATATAACTGTTCTATCTCTTTCTTAAATGTTGACACTAAGATACTGACAGCCATGCTGGCATGTAGGGTGCAGAATATAATCAGTATCATCAATATCTTTAAGCTTCTGACAGAGCAAGGCTACAGGCTTAGGTGCATCCAATAGATGTTCCAGGTCTAATAACTGAAGTAGAGTTTCAGAAGCTGCAATCGCATCAAGACCAAAGAGCCATGATAGTAAATGCTTTAGCTGAATAAACTGTCAAGTAGCATTTAAAGATAAACCAAACTATTTAAAGATAAACCAAATTTAAAGATAAACCAAACTGTCAAGTAGCATTTAAAGATAAACCAAACCAAAGTATAAAAATATTTAAAAACAGCTTTCGAAGAGATCAATTGATCTAGTGTAATGACCTTGCAGGAGGCCCAGTTAGCCCAATTAAAAGGTTTACGAGCAATCTTCAAACAGGGATTCTCCCAAAACATAAGCTTCTTGTGCTGGAAAGGATCAAAACCATATCTAGAGCCCAAAGTTCTCTATATGCCCTGCAGTTTTAAAACACCAGTAATGACCTAGACCCACAAACAAATTATGAACTCAGCACATGCCAAGATTTCAGTGGGGTCAAATAATAACTTTCAAGCTAAGCCCAATGTGTGACCAAAACCTAGGACTTGTTGTTCCACTCTAAGACTGAAGATAGAACAAATACCCAATGATAAGCCTGAAAAAGAGGAAAGTTAAATCTGCATTCTTCAATAGGTAGTGGAAGTTTACAAAATAAAATCTGGGTGGTGGTCCTTGTCATAAGAAGTCATTGACTAATGTATGGTGTGCTTAAAATATGACAAAGGTACAAGAATGGGAAGACTTCTTACAATATATGAGCCTCGGCATTAGATTCTTCTTAAAATATATGAGCCTCAGCGTTAGATTAAACTTAACCACATTTATTTTGCCCCAGCTACGCAACGGAATCGTAGCCCACCAATCTATTTTTCATTTGAACCAAAAATTTGGAAAAATTGGAATTTACTAATTGGGAGCAGGGGTGCACCTAGGTAATTTTGGCACCCAGAACTGAAGGGCTTTGGAGGCCCCCTCTCCAACTGTGAGGTACCCCCTGCCACGAGGCCCCCCCTAACATTTTCTTAGTCCAAACCGGGGGGGCCACCTGCTACCGTTGTTCATGCCCGCCGCTGCCCCGGCTGCCACACCGCTCCTTGCCCTTTTTGCAGCCATGTGTGCGGCCATAGGTGGTGGTGATCTGAGCAGGCCTCCCCCCGCCCACCGCGGTGGCCATAGTGGAGCGGCTGCTGGGCCTGTCCATCTGGCCCAGCAGCCCATGAGAACTGGGCAGTTGGAATAGATTGTCGCAAGCCCGTGACATCTGATTCACCCCAATTTATGGAGTAACCCAATAAATCACCAAACATTTGAACTAAAGAAATAGGATTAGGAGGAATTGAGACCTCTGGTTTATTAATAAAACATGAAATGTCATTTGCATATAAAACCAACTTGTGCTCAATCCCACCTAGTGTAATGCCCCTTATATTATCAGAGTCACTAATAGCGCAAGCCAGAGTCATCACCATAGGCTATTGTGATGTGATCCTCTTCAATTAGCCTAGAATGGGGCACACGTCAGGGATGGCCTCTATCTCCTCTTTTTTCCAATAGCCCACTGGTGATGACTCATGAATAAGGAGCTATGTATAGCATAGTAACCCAAATCAAAAAACTTTGTGGGAATCCAAATTTAATAAAAACATATTTCAAGAACCCCAGATGGACCAGAACCGCTGTTCTTTGGCACAATGAGCTTGAATACCCTGTCATTAAATTAATGGTGGGTTGCCTTTAGTGAAACATGCCTCTTTGGATCTCAAAATGAGGCTAATACAGCAGAAACATTTATTCCATGTTTATTGGGTACCTCAGAGAATGTTTAACAATGGATGGCTACAGACTTCTAGATGTTGGAGGTGTAATCTGCATGAGGATACAATTACGCATATGATTTGGTCCTGTCTGGTTGTTGTGCAATTTTGGCTTGAAATCCATAAGGTTGTTAACATGATATTGAAGCAATCACTGCCTGTCAAGGATGTTCATGTTTTGTTGAGGTACATCCCCAGCATATGGAATCTAGCATTATATCAATAATAGTAGATTCTATGTGCTGGGGGGTGGGGTTGGGAGGAGTAAGTTTCCTCCAAAAGGATAACACAGTACTGGAAGGACAAATTTACTCCTGAACTGCAACACTGGATAACTGACATGTATTCCTTGTCAGTATCTGAACTGTCCCCCTACCCCCCGACAGAAAGGTAAAGAAGAGAATTTTTAAGCTATTTGGTTGAATGTTAATGAATTGTTTATGCTTTGAATACAAAAGATATACAGAGGAAGGTGTTTCGTTGCGTTTTTCCTTCCCTTTCTTTTTCCCTAGGTAGGTTGTACCTTACTATGTTAAAGTTATGTTTAAGGGTTTTTTGTTGTTGTTATACTCGCATATATTATTCCTATCCTTGATTATGTTATATGCATTCTTGTGATTTTATTGTAATAAAAAGGAAATTAAAAAACCAAAAACCATGGAACTCTTTTAGAGATAAAAAGCCAGGAAAGCTCAATATTGGGTATGCCCTTTAAGGTTCCATCTACCTCCTCAACATATATTCTAAAAAGCACAGGGTAAAACTGTTCTTGGACTGTACCACTGAAGTATGAAGAAACACTTCAGTTCAGTAGTATGTTAATACTTCCCCATGTAACTAGCTGCCTAAGGAAAGGATTCTAGCAAGCTAAACCCAATTACTGTGGAAAGCATAATAATGTATTCACATTTCTAGTTCACATGTGCTGCTCTAGTTTGCTATAAAGTAACTAGAGGTTGCTTACCTGTAACTTTGGTTCTTCTAGTGGTCATCTGTCCTTTTACACAAATGGGCTTTGCGCCTGCACAGAGACCTCATCGGAACCTAACAAGCTCAATTCTCTTGCTTTAGGCGGGAACCCCACCCCCAGGTGCTATGAGGCTGCGCCATGCCACATCCCCTCAGTCATGGAGTCCGCCTTTAGTAGATCCAGCAGGGAGAATGGGAGGGCATATAACAGGACAGATGACCACTAAAAGAACCAAAGTTAAAGGTAAGCAACCTGTAGTTCTTTGACCTTTTACGCCAATGGTTGCATAGCAAGGTAGCACCCAAAGTGGAGGGGAAAACCAAACAGAAACATGGATGCACTCAAAAGTAGTATTTATTTCAAAGAAACAAAGCACATCAACTTAAAACAGACTGCAGGACAGTCCTGCCAAAATTAGCATCATTACGTGCCCTGACATCAACAGCATAATGTTGAGTGTTGTGGGTGGGAGGCACTGTTTTACAGTTCCGCTCCTACCTCTTGGATAGATTCCAGATGGTGTCGATTGGAGACTGTTGCTCTTCAAAATCTGAGCTTAAGTATGGTGTCCCTCAAGGCTCTGTACTCTCTCCAATGCTTTTTAACATCTACATGAAACCGCTGGGAGAGATCATCAGGGGATTTGGAGCTGGGTGTTACCAGTATGCTGATGACACCCAGATCTACGTCTCCATGTCAGCTTCTTTAGGAGCTGACATATCCTCTCTAAATGCCTGCCTGGAAGCAGTAATGGGCTGGATGAGGGAGAATAAACTGAAGCTGATTCCAGATAATACGGACATACGTATTGTGCAGGGTCAGAACTCCAGAGATGATCTTGATCTACCTGTTCTAGATGAGATCACACTTCTCCAAAAGAAACAGGTTCGCAGTCTGGGAGTACTTCTAGATCCACATCTCTCCTTGATTCTTCAGGCCAGAGGTGCTTTCCATCAGTTTCAGCTGATACACCAGCTGCACCCGTTTCTCGAGATCAATGACCTCAAAACAATGGTACATTTGCTGGTAACCTCCAGACTTGACTTCTGTAATGCGCTCTACGTGGGGCTGCCTTTGTACGTAGTCTGGAAACCTCAGTTGGTTCAGAATGCAGCAGCCAGGCTGGTCTCTGGGTCATTTCGGAGAGACTACATTACTCCTCTGCTCATGGAGCTTCACTGGCTACCAATAGGTTTCCGGGCAAAATACAAAGTGCTAGTTATAACTTATAAAGCCCTAAGCGGCTTAGGCCCTGGGTAGTTAAGAGAGTGTCTTCTTCACTATGAGCCACACCAGTCATTGAGGTCATCTGAGGAGGTCCATCTCCAGTTACCGCCGACTCCTCTGGTAGCTGCACGGAGACAGGCCTTCTCGGTTGCTGCCCCAAGATTGTGGAATGCGCTCCCTGCTGAGATACGATCTTCCCCATCTCTGGCAATTTTCAAAAAACATCTGAAAACCCATCTTTTCACCCAAGCTTTCCCAGCTTTTAAAAACTGTTTTTAAATTTTTATGGCTGATTTTAAATTGTTGCATTGTTTTAACTTTTTATATGTGTTTTAATTGTTTTATGTTAACCGCCCAGAGATGAAAGTTTGGGCAGTAGAGAAGTTTAATAAATAAATAAATAAATAAATAAATAAATAAGCAAATAAATAATGACGAACAAAGGAATGGGGTGAAGCCCAAGCAGCTGCTTGACAGACAGTGTCTAATGGGACTGCACAATCAAAAGCAATGGAGGCCACCATGGACCTAGCTGAGTGTGCCTTAATAGTCGCACACAACTGTTTATTTGCCAAACTGTAGCAAAGTTCCATAGCCAAAACAATCCACCTAGATAGGGACTGTGAAGAAACTTGCAAACCCTTGCGAGGCCCATCATACAGAACAGACAGAAGGAGTTTTCCTCCAATCTGCCGACCTCTGAACATAGAAGGCTAAAGCTCTCCTAACATCCAAACGATGCAACCTGTGTTCCACATCAGACGATGGGACCTGAAAAAAATACAGGTAAGGTAATTGGCAGGGAACGGTGAAAAGTAGAAACAATTTTCGAAGAAACTGAACATCCGGTTGGAGCACGACCTTATCACTATGAAATTGAAGGTATGGCAAATCAACCGTCAGAGGTTGGAATTCACTCACCCTCCTTGCGGAGGTGATCGCCACTAAAAAGGCAACCTTCCATGTGAGAAGGCGAGGATCAACTGAAGCCAACAGCTCAATGGGTGGGCGTAAGAAGCCAGCCAACACCATGGACAAATCCCAATTAGGTGCCATGACAGAGTCATCTGGCAAAACATGCGATAGCCCTTTCAGAAATCTCTTCACCAATGGATCCTTGAACCAGGAAACCCCAGTGACAGGCGAATGCGCTACAATATGTACACAAGTACTCAAAGAGAGGAGAGTTTCAAACCAGACTCCTTCAAATGCAAAAGGTAAGTACAAACATTTTGAACAGACAAGTCAAGTACATTATAAGAACATAAGAACAGCTCTGCTGGATCAGGTCCAATGCCCATCTAGTCCAGCATCCTGTTTCACACCGTGGCCCACCTGATGCCACTGGAAGCGTACAGGCAGGAGTTGAGGGCATGCCCTCTCTCACTGTTACTCTACAAATGGTACTCAGAGGTATCCTGCCTTTGAGGCTGGAGGTGGCCTATAGCCCTCCGACTAGTAGCCGTTGATAGACCTCTCCTCCATGAAGTTAACAAAACCATTTTGAGTAGTAAAGGCAAGAAAACAAGTCCACTTATTACAATATGACTTTCTTGACGAAGGTTTCCGAGCCGCAATCAGAATAACTCTGAGTTTCATCCGGATAACAGCAAGATCTTTCAGGCAGTCATATGAAAAAAAAAACCCAGATCTCTGGATGGAGCACCTGACCTCTCTCTTGTGACAGAAGGTATGGCAGTGATGGCAGGCAAATGTAAGTCACCACCAACTGCAGCAGAGCCAGATACCAAGGCCTCCTTGGCCACCAAGGGGCTATCAGGATGGCCTGGGAGCATCCACCTTCAGCTTCCGAAGGACTCTTGGTATGAGCGGGACCGGCAGAAAGAAGTAAACATAATGGTCCCTCCAGGAAAGGACAAACGCATCCCCCAGAGAACACCTCCCTCTCCCTCCTCATGAACAATAGAGGGTGCACTGGGCATTGTCCTGTGATGCGAAAGGATCCAGAACAGGAACACCCCACTTTGCAAACAACTCTTGAAGCACTCCCTGATCTAACATCCGCTCGTGGGAGATCGTCCTTGACCTGCTCAAAGTGTCTGCTTGAACATTCAGGTCTCCTTGAATGAAGACTGCATGTGGCGTCACCGCATGTGCAATGCACCACCGCCATAGGTTGATGGAAAGAAACAGGAGGCTTCTTGAAGCTGTGCCCCCTTGTCGATTTATATAGGCCTTTGCTCTTGTATTGTCAGTCTGAATTGTCACCAGGCAGCCCACAATTACAGGTAGAAACCGTTTGAGGGCGTAGAAGATGGCCATCAGTTCCAAATAATTGATATGTTGACCTGCCTCTCTCACAGCCCAATGGCTGCTCAGGTAATAATGGGCCATATGAGCAGCCCTACCAAGCTCCGACGCATTAGTAGTAACGACCCACCTTGGAGGTGGCAAATGAAAAGGAGTGCTGAAGCCCAGATCACTGACCTCAACCCACCAGGTGAGTCTCACACACTGCTCGAGGAGGTGTGTGCTTTAGACGCTCTGAATCCCAAAGGGGGCTGAAAACGCTGAGAAACCACCTCTGAATGATATGCATCCTGAGACGCGCATGCAGGAGCACATATGTGGTTGCAGCCATATGGCCTAGCAGGCACTCCACAGAGTGCAGGGTCTGTGGCCCTCCAGCCATGAAAGCTGATGTCAGTCTTACAATTGTCCTTATACGGGCCTCCGGAAGAAAGACCTCCGGAAGAAAGTGGGTGTCGAAAATCAGTCCTATAAACTGTATCCTGCGGACTGGCTCTAACTGGGACTTTGATTTGCAAGCTCGGGTTCTCTAAAGTGTCTATGGCTGTGTTGAGAGACTCCAAAACAGCCCTTTTTGAACGGAGGGCCAAGTCGCACAGGGCAGTGCACAAGCGAGAAGCCCTATTCTTTCGAGCCCAATTTGCGAACCTTTGGCAATGGATGCAGGTCTTGACCATGTGGCATTTCCCCAGGCAGAGAAGACACTTGGTATGAGTATTGGGGGAAAGGATCTTCAATCCACAACAGACACACTTTTTAAGGTTTGTCATGCCCGGCATAGAAAGTTCCTGGCCACCCGGCCACAAAAGCTCCATCCCATCTGGGATCCAAGCCAAAACAAAGGGGGAGGAAACAGGGCGGGGGGGGGGATAAAAATGCTAAGAAAAAGACACTACTACATGAAGTAAAGAAAGACAACAAGGCATGAAGGAGGGAAACAAGCGGGGAGGGGGAGAGAACTAATAAAGCCACAGTCCTACTTGTTGAAGAGCCCAATATTCCACGTCTACTGAAGTGCTTAGGGGATGTGGAGTGGCGCAGCCGCATATAGTGGCTGGGGGCAGGGTTCCTGCCTAAAGCAAGAGAATTGAACTTATTAGGTTCCGACGAGGTCTCTACACAGACGCAAAACCCATTGGTGTAAAAGGCAGAGACCACGTCGAAGGACTTTTAGTTGTTATAACTCTTTTTGCTTCAGGCATCCTTTTAATATGTAAAAAAGGGAAGAGCGTGAAACTTGTAATTTTTGCATGTATTACGATAAAATGGAAAGACCCCTGCATATGATGCACGCAAACTGAAGATCACTGGCAGTCTTAAGATACAAAAGAACCAGTTTGAAGAGCAGTAACACTGAAAAGATATTTTCACAAAAGGCAATGTAACAATAGCTTTAAACTGTCTTAAGAGAGATAGTGTGGTGTAATGGGTAGAATCTCAGACTTATACTGGGAAAACCAGGTTCAAATCACTGTTCAATCACTACTGGATGATCTTGGGTAGTCACTTTCTTGTAGCATAAGCTACCTCACTGGGCTGCTGAAGATAAAATGGGGAAAGAAATCATGTAATACCATACTGTTCCCCTTAAAGGAAGCCCTCGGTTTAAAAAAAAATGTAAATCTTGTACAAGCGATAGCTAAAAATAAATGAAAAAGCTTTCTTTGGAGATTAACACCTTAATTTTCTCTCTTGCCCTGTCTCCCTCTCTTTTTAAACTTCTAATAGTAAAGGTCTAAGTGTAAATGACCGTAAATAGAAAGGGAAGAATTAAAGCAATAGCAAGCAAAAGCCCTGTGAACACATATACTTTTTTTCCTTTTTCAGTTACAAGTTTATGTGTGATAATTAACAAGTGTTTTAATTTTCTTAAGCTACAGAAATGCAAGAAAATATACTTATGTTTTACCTTTGAGAAGGGCAAACAATCCTTATCTGCTTCCTTGTCTTTAACTTCAAAGTCATAAAGTGCTTTGCACTGAGGTGGAGGTTGAGGTAAAGGTTTAATTATCTGGACAAAATTGGTAGGAAAAAATCCATGGACGCCATTAACTTCTCCATGATACCAATTTTCATCAACTTGGCGACGTAGAATGATGATGTCACCTTTGCTGAATTTAAGATCTCCAGGCTCTTTCCCCTCATAGTTATATAATGCTTTGGCACAGGGTAACTGAGGTACACCCTACAGAAAGGAAGAGATGGAATTTTTTAGTCACAAAATGTCAAAGAACTGTATATCCATGCAAGTAAAAACAAGTACAATTGGGCTAGTCCTGAGACTTGGGAGTCTGTCCAACCTCAGTAATGGATTTTCCAAGTGACTTTCATCCTTATCTCCCTTATAAGGAATTTTCAGATAACTGAAAATCATTATTTTGAGCTTTATGAAACAAGAAAGGGGAGGAATATATATTCTAGAAATGAAAATTAAGTAGGTAATCTTTTTTAACAACTTTAACAAGGGAGGACAACAGATCAGACTGCCCAAGGAAAACCAACACACGTTTCATCTTGCATAGTTAACATTCTATGTATGTTACAGTGTACTCTTAGTATTTAGAATTAATGGTACCTTGTGTAAGTTATGAAAGTATAATGCAGAGAGGGAGAGAGGGACATTCTTGTATTCACTGAAAAACCTGATGTATCATTAAAAAAAATTATCTCAGAGACAGACAGACAGACAGACAGACAGAGCGCCATTCCCAAAAGTCCATGACACACTGGAGTTAGTAGATTCTGTCCTAGTTCTCACTAAAGCGGAAAACCAGCTGCAACACTGGATGTGGAAGTGGAAGAATCATATGACCGAATACTCTATATCTTCTACTACTACGACGACTACTACTACTACAACCTCTGTACATATAAAATTAGATGTCAAGGAGAAGGCTTTTGGCTTAGTCCTCTGCCCAATTAGTTTCATGGGGATTATTTTGTGTGGAGAAGTATTAGGTTCTTCTAGCTGTAGTCTGAAATGTACAGCCCCAAAACAGGTCTAGTTCTTACTAAGGTAGTAAACGTAACAACCAACCCAAACAGGGATATTGAAATAAAGAAGATGGACTGTGCCAATAGAAGCAAGCTAGAAGAATCTCAATGAATGAGGTCACTGGAGTAGAGATGTGCACGGTCCGGACCAGTCCAGACCGGCACCGAAGGGGGGCCCTTTCTTTTAGGGCGGGAGGGCTTTCTTATCCCTCCCGCCTCTTCACCCCCTCCAGCGCCCGTATTTAACTGAATAACGGCGCGCTGGAAACCAGCCGCTCCCGCTGCCGCTCCCCCCCGAACAGATTCACATGCGCGCGCCGCAAAGGACGCCGATCGCCGGAGGCCCGGTCTACCCGCTGGGAAAAGGCCAGGTAGACCGGGCTTCCGGCGCATGCGCGCGCGCGCAAAGCGCCTTCAGTCTGCTGGAGGCCTTCCTAACGAGAGGAGCTCTGTTCGGTAGCTCCTCTCGTTTTCTCCTAAAGCATTGGGTAAGGACTCGGGCGGGTAGGCGGGCAGCTGGGAGGGAGGGAGGGAGGGAGGGCTGGCTGGCTGGCGGGCGGGCGGCGGCAGGGGTATGGGTACCTTTGCATGTAAATCTGCTCGGGGGGGCGGCGGGGGCGGCTGGTAAGAAAGCCCTCCCGCCCTTAAAGTTATACCCCCCCCACCCGGACCCGAAACAGCAAGGGCCGAACCGGTCCGGCAGTTCGGCCATTCCTTAGAATGGCCGCCAGACCGGTTCGGACTCACCCCTACACTGGAGGTAGGGAGCAGGTTTAGCCCACACCCTGCAAAGTCACCAAGTGTATTCCTTTACTTTCTCCCATATGAGTACATGGTTGCCCTTCATCCTAGTTGCAAGGAATAGTAAAACTGCTGGGGTGTGTGTGAAATGATCTCATTTGCTATGATAGAATGAGAATTCACACCTCAGAAGTTTGAGGTGTGAATTCTCATTCTATCATAGCAAATGAGATTTTTTTCAATTAGACAACTCTCATGACCGCACTTTCACTTTTTCACACTCTCAATTACTATGAATATGAGGAAGTAATCAATTTAGCACACTTCACCTTATGAAGACAAACCTCAGAATTCACCAAAATTCACCCCTCTGCCCAATCACTCTGAAATTGGGGACAGGTGGTAGCCTCCACCCATTAGGCACTATCTACCAGCCCACCCCACTCCTTTGGGGCAGATCCACTTTCTGCCCCAAATCTGCCCCAAAGACACCAAAACTTCAAATATTCCCAAAAAATCAGGCCTCTGCCCAATCCCCCTGAAATTGGGGTGGTAGCCTCCACCCATTAGGCACTACCACCCCACCCCACTATTCTGCCCCAGTCCCCACTTTCTGCCCCAATCTGCCCAAAGACATGAAAACTTCAGAAATTCACCAAAAACTAGCCCTTTGCCCAATCCCCCTGAAATTGGGGTGGTAGCCTGCACCCATTAGGCACTACCACCCCACCCCACTCTTTTTGCCCAGATCCCATGCTATGCCCCCGAACTGCCCCCAAGTCACGAAAACTTCAAAAAATCCCCCCAAATCAACCATGAACCGAATCACCCGAATTTTTTGTGCCTGAAATTCGGGTGATTCGGCTCGGGTCCGGAAAATATCGGGGGACATCGGGGGTGATTCGGTTCGGCCCCGAATCACCCGAAATTGCTCGTTTCAGGCACAGATCGTTCTGTGCCCGAAATTTTTTGCACATCCCTACTAAGATCCCATTTCAGTGAGTATATTACACTTATTATAACAGGTAGCTGTTTATCTGTTTTCCCCTTCTGAAAAAAGTATCAAAAGCTAGTATGTATCAAAAAATCTCAAGGATACATACAACCCACATTTTCAGTAACTAAAATAAACAGATTATATATAATTTTATATATTATTTCCCACCAAAAAAAGTTACAATGCACAAAAATAGTAAAACCACTCAGAAGCAAAATAAAAGAAGTACTTCTACAGTATTAGAAAGCTAAAGTCAGAACAATTGGTTTGGATTGTGCATTAATATTCTTGTTTGTGAGCAATATATTCAAAGGCCATGAGGATACGGTCTTCACACGGATCTTTTGTATGAGAGTAGAGAGCCAAAACAAATTCAGGATTTTTGGCCTTACAATAGGCTTCCTAAATTGTGGCCTTCACTCCAATACTCAGCTACAATTCAATATTTTACAGGCCCTTGGATAGTTGCTGAGTTCGGGGGCAGAGCCACCAATCGTTGAACAGGTTCAAATAACCTGGGCTGCCAATGAAAAGGGCTGCCAGAGCCCCCATTGTGTGTTATGTCACATGCAAAGGGGGCATGTCCAATCTCCAGAGGACCTGCCCCAGTCCTCCCAATCTCATTTCCAGCCAGCACTTGCTCCTGGATTGCTTTTATCTCCCTTCCTCTCCCTCGCTGGAAGGAGAGAATGAGAAATACAGCATCCAGCATCAAGCGCTGCTTGGAAATGAGATCAGGAGGGCTGGCATGAGCTTCACAGAGCCCAGGCCCTGCCCACTTTGTGTGTGATTCTCAGCAGGGTGGATTTGCTTTAAATCAAATCAATTTAAATCACTAGTCAGTAAGACTAGATTTAAATCATGGGTTGTTGTTTTTTACATAAAGACTCATTCTTGCTGGTATAATCTTAATATTTACAAACAGATGAAGGTTTCATTTTTGGTCCTCTTCTAGATAGAAAAATTGCCCAAAATAATCTTACAGAAACCTCTGGAAGAGCATGACACTGAGAATGGATTAATTGAATTCATTTACCAAAAAATTAAAACATTGCATATATACTAGGGATGTGCCTGAAAGTACTTCGGCGCCAGCAGAGGTGGTTTTTTAAGGGCGGGGGAAGATGCACTCACCCCTCCCACTGCATTTCCCCCACTGGCGCTCCCTTAATTTCAATCCCAATCCGACATGTGCATGCGCGATTGGTACTTCCGGCTGATGAAGGCAATGGGGTGGCAGGGAGGAACGCTGCCATCCCCGCCAGTGCCGAAATGGACCCTGGAGCCAAAACCTTTTGGAGGCCTTTATAATGGCCTCCGAAACGTTTTGGGCTCAAGCCTAATATATACAGCCTCATGCTACATAATTAAAAGCTAATCTTTATTTCATGATGAATAACCTTTAGAGTATAATGTATCTTAAATAGAAAGCTATCTTTAGATAGATTTTTCCCTCAAAAAGCATTTTATTTTTAAAATCCAATTTAAATTTTTAAAAATCCAATTTAAATTTTTTAAAAATCTGATTTTCATATATATATATATATATATATATATATATATATATATATATATATAATAATTGATTTTTATCCACCCTGATTCTCAGCGAGGGAGAGGAAGGGAAATCCAGCAGCAAGCACAGCTTGGAAATTAACTCCGGCGTGGAGGGCTGACTTGGGCTGCACGGAACCCAGGCTCCATCCCATTTGCATGTGACATCTCACGCAAAGAGATGGGGCCCCTGTGCATTACATGCACTAGCAATACACATTTTACTTTAGGTAAAGTTCTACTTTTGGCTTTTCAGAAAAGGTGACATAAGGATCCCCCTCCCCCCCAGTTTGCATTCTATCTCCATGAATGGAGTAATACTTCAGTAATACTACTGAAGTATTAAACTACATAGCATCTTAACACTTTAGAAAGATATTTAATTAGTAATTAATTACTAATTTAATTAGTAATTAGTACCTGGTTCTCCCCAAAAGTGGAGATACTACAGCTCACTCCCATCCTGCCAAACCACTCTCACCTTTGCCTAACCCAATATTCTTCCAATCTGCTCCACTCAAGCAGGCAGGACAAATGTATCAATTAAACAGAACCTTCATGTTCACAAGCAATATGCCTATGAATATCAGATACGAGGGCAAACAGAATAGGAAGGCAAATCATTTAATACACAGTCTGTGAGCTTGCAAAAGCATCTGGCTGACTGCTATGGAAAAATAATGCTGAACAAAATGCACTTTAGTGTGATCCAGTAAGGATTTATGTTATTATTCAACCATTCAACAAACCCTCCTTTAGCCCACATTTCCTTGAGTTTGATCTGCCTGTTCTGGTTGGGGTTACACTTCCCTGGAAGGAACAGATACGCAGTCGAGGGGTGTCCCAGGTAGGGATGTGCATGAACCGGTCCACAGGCCATTATAGAGGCCTGCGGTTCGCGTGTGGCCGGTCCAGCGGCTTGACACCGGGGGGGGGGTCGCTTTAAGGGTGGAGGGTTGTACTTACCCCTCCTACCACTTTTCCTCTTCTGGAGCTCCATTTGTAGAGTAAAAATTTCGGCCCCTGCCACCTTGTTGTCTGCCCAAATTATGGAAGTAACTACGGCGTGTGCACGCACCGCCGACATGCACCCACCCGCCGCACATGTCACAGTGACATGCACGGCACACGTGTCGGCACTGCACGCATGCGCAGCAGTTACTTCTGTAATTTGGGCAGACAACAAGGGGGCAGGGGCGGCAGGAAGGAACACTGCTGTCCCAAAATTTTTACTCACAAATGGAGAACCGGAGGGGGAAAAGCGGCGGGAGAGATAAGTACAACCCCCCACCCTTAAAGCGACCGCCACCACCACCACCCGGCGTCGAACTGCACCTCCGTGGTGAGTGCACACCACTGGTCCCAGGCTGAGGCAGTGGCCAGAGAGTGGCATTCAACTGATACACCAGCTGCATCCATTTCTTGAGATAAACGACCTCAGAACAGTGGTACATATGCTGGTAACCTCCAGACTGGATTACTGCAATGCACTCTATGTGGGGCTGCCTTTGTTTGTAGTCCGGAAACTACTGGTTGCCAATAAGTTTCCGGGCAAAATACAAGGTGTTGGTTATAATCTATAAAGCTCTAAATGGCTTGGGTACTGGGTACTTAAGAGAACGTCTTCTTCATCATGATCCCCACCGCAGATTGAGATCATCAGTAGAAGTCCGTCTGCAGTTGCTACCAGCTCGTCTGGTGGCTACTCGGGGACGGGCCTTCTCCACTGCTGCCCTGAAGCTCTGGAACGCACTCCCAACTGAAATAAGAGCCTCCCCATCTCTGACAATTTTAAAAAAATCTTTAAAGACCAGGGTGGATTTGATTTAAATCACTAGCAGGGTGGATAAAAATCAATGATTTTTTTAAAAAAATCAAAAAAATTGGATTTTTTTTATTTAAATTGGATTTTTTTTAAATTTAAATTGGATTTTTTTGATTTAAATCCAATTTTTTTGATTTTTTTTAAAAAATCATTGATTTTTATCCACCCTGCTAGTGATTTAAATCGTGATTTAAATCAGTTTGGTTTAAATCAAATCCACCCTGTTAAAGACACATCTGTTTACCCAGGCTTTTAATTAAATATCCTTTTAATAGTTTTAACATTGTTTTAAAACAATTTTTAAAATTTTTAAATTGTTGTAATGTTTTAACTTTTTGCTGTCATTTATTTTAACCAATGTTTTAATTTCTCTGTTGTCATTTTTTATTGTAAACCGTCTAGAGTATAAAGGTATGCTAAATAAATAAATAAATAAAATATTACACTTTTCAATGCCAACTGATCCCATGGTAGCTAATCCATACAACCTGATCTTATATGTTAATTTAACAAACACTTCTGTTCTTCCAGCTCTGAGAGAGGGGAGGGAGAACAAAAGGTGCACATGGAAACAAAAAGGACCTGGACAAGTGCCATCCAATCAGCAACCTCCTACTAGGATGAGCCAGACTGCTGCTCCTCCACTACCCTACCTTTCCTCCACCATGAAAAGCAGTGTAGGCACTGATGCAGTATTTCAGCATAAATTCATGGGGACAGAGAGGAAACAAACCAGGGTGGATTTGATTTAAATCAAACTGATTTAAATCACGATTCAAGTCACGATTTAAATCACTAGCAGGGTGGATAAAAATAAAAAAAATCTGATTTAAATCAAAAAAATCTGATTTAAATCAAAAAAAATCCGATTTAAATTTTAAAAAATCCAATTTTTTTATTTAAATCAGATTTTTTAAAATTTAAATCGGATTTTTTTTTAATCCACCCTGCTAGTGATTTAAATCGTGATTTAAATCAGTTTGATTTAAATCAAATCCACCCTGGAACAAACACTGTGAAGTCCTTTGGTATACCTGCACCACCGCAGGGTGTAGGGGTATGTGTGCATGTGCGTGCGTGCATGGAATAGCTTCACACACACCCCAAGCACTAAATAAATTATTTAAATGTCATGCACAACAGAAATACAGTAATTATGTCCCATGTATGCGCCCATTTTTCTTTTTCTTTTGCTGCTCCTCATGCAATTTCCATGCAGCATTTGGAAATTGGTTCTGAAGATGACGGCTTAGCATCCTGCACTGTTGGAACGGCCAGTGTTACTAATATGTGTGTGTGCCATAGAAACATACAACCTTACAATTCGACACAAACCCAGTTTGTTATGTTAAAATGTTTAGGCTTTGGGATGGATTAGATTCATTAGCTACTGATTATTTATATGCAGTTGAAGAAAATCCAAAAGCATACTGTAGACAGCAAGCTCTCTATTCATTTTTTGCTTTTATAAGCCGCTTTTCAACAAAAAAAAAGTTCTCAACACTGTTTATATAGAAAAAGAATAATCAGGAACAGGCGTGTAGCTAGCCCGCCGGCGGCCCATGTGCGGCCGCGGCAGGTGCCCCGATAGCCCCACCCCTGCGTCTGACATCAGATGCAGGGGATAGCCACGCCCCCCACGTCTGACATCAGACACGGGGAGGCGTGGTCTGGCTCCCGAATGGAGCCTTGAGGCTCCGTTCGGGAGAAGCAGCTTAACTGCTGAAGGGGCCATGCGGCCCCTTCGGCTGTTAGACAAAGGCTGGTGCTGCGTTGCGAGCGCAGCACCAGTCTCAGCTCCTGAAGGGGCTGCGCGGCCCCTTCAGGAGCTAGTTAGGCTGGTGCTGCGCTCGCAGCACCAGCCAGGAGCAACTAAGAGCCGCTCCTGGCTGGCGCTGCAAACGCAGTGCCAGCCTTTGTTTAGCTCCCAAAGGGGCTGTGTGGCCCCCGCTCGGGAGCTAAACTACCGCCCCCGTATCTGACGTCAGACGCGGGGTGTGTGTCAGGGCCGCGAATGGCGGCTCCTGATTGGGCACAGCTCGGGTTCTTTGAACCCGTTCGCCCAATTATAGCTACACCCCTGATCAGGAAATTATTTGCTCTTCTGAAAGGGCTCGCAGTCTTTTAAAAAGTTAGACACTAGCAACAGCTCCTGAGGAACACAGTGCTGGAGCTGATAGGAACAGTTCTCTCTCAGCTATGTATTCTACCAAAGAAAACTACAGGGCGCTGTGGGTGCCAGGAGACGAAATCGACTTGATGGCACACTTTACCTTTAAATATAAAGAAAGGTGCCTCTTTGCTTTTGCTTTTCTTTTTAATTTACTTTTCCTTTTAATTTCCATTTCCCAAACAGCTCTCCCTGAAATAATTTTTAACACTTTTAAATGAAATTATTTTTTAAAGATCCAACTGGTTTGAGAAACTATTTTGTACTAAATTATGCATTTCCCATCTATTCATAGTTAGATCACATCACAAAAGGCTGAATAATCTTTGCAGAAATAGAAATTATAACACTTCTTCTTTATACAGTCTAGTCAGAAGTGATCTCATAAGTATATTCACCAAAATTCAAGCACAACATGCTTTAACCAATGTAGTCAGTGAGTGAAGGCACAGGGAGTTTTGTCACATACCTGTCACAAAACTGAAATACTATGCATCCTCAGAGTTTAGCCCTTGTGCTCCAATTACATAGATAATATATTTCAGTCTATTCAACCATCTTAAGCTGGACTTAATTATTAACATTCTTAAATTTCTATTAATGAAAATCAGTCATGTCTGCATGCTAATTCTGGTAATCAGACAGTCATGTTTACCTCAATCTCAAACTACTTGCGGGGGTGGGGGGGAAGGTACCCATAAAGATAAAATTAAAGTGTTTTCTTTTTATATACAGGCATCTTGCTGTGTGGTTAAACCTAATCTTTACTGCAAATACTGCACAGAAAAAGGCCAAAAGCTCCATAACTCTGTAATGGCCTAATAAGTTACTAGTTGCCCTCTATGTGTTTGCAAGTGTCATTGGTAGAAGTCAGATAAAATGTGGCATCCAGATGTTGAAACAGACATTATCTTTGTCATTTTACTAGCTTAGGAAGAAGAAGAAAAGGGCTGAATACACAATGAAAGACATACATATTGATGGCAGATATTGACAAAGGGATGAGAATGTTTTCCGTTCTATTTTATGTATAAGTTGCCTATTAAAATATTTAAAGTAACTTATAAAGCTGCTAAAACCAAACAGCTTAATAAAAGCTTAGTGTTAACTGCTTAAGGAAAGGCTTTAAAATATTAACCTGCTGGTAGCAATTGTCCAGAGTGGGAGCAAAGTGGGTCACTTTAGGGAAGGTGTTCCACAAGGTAGGTGCTACTAATGAAAAAGCCTTGCTCCATGTTCCCAAATATTTAACTTCAGGCAGAGAGGGAACACTTAGCACAGAAATACTGGAATAACCCACACAAAAAGAATGTGTTACCTCAAACACAGAGAGCCAAAAAAAGGAAGGGCTCCACAAGTTTCAGCTGGCTTTGGCAGCCAGTCACAGTTTCTGTTCAGTGCTGATCTGGACTGTGACATATCACTGAGCTAAGGAGGCCTCACCCTCCTCCCCAAACCCTCTCAGCTGGTACTGGGGCCTCATCCCTTGCTGAGTAATTCAGGGTGTCATGGAGCTTCAGGAAGATTCCTCTGCCCTTCTCTTTTGAGTGTGGAGAAAGGTGGGGAATCTCTCAGACCTTTTGCTAAATATGAAAGACATCCAAATGTCTTGCTGCTTTCCAAGCCTTTCCAAAGTAGCAGGAGAGCTGGAAGACATCAGGGACCAGAATCTTGTGAATAACCCCCCAGGATAACTTCCATAGAACAGAGCATCGAGTTACCATCTGGAAATGCCCATCTTGGCAACACCCAGTTCTAAAATTCACAAGCAGTGTTCCCTCTTAAGGCATGCGTACATGCACACTAGGTGTGGTGGTTTTTTTGGTGGTTTTTTTTAATGTCCGATCAGTTAATTTTCGATCCCACTCAAGTTGAATCAGGAAAGCCCCAAACTGAATGCATGTGTGAACACACTGCCTTGATACTGCCGGCTAGAAAAAACTCATTCCGCACATAGATGGAAAAAAATTAGAGAGAACACTGCTCACAGGGCTAGAATGGTTGCAAAACATTATTCTTCAGATTCTAGACACAGCATCAAGATGGATGCTGAGGCTAGGTTTTATGAATGAAGCATTTGCCCAATTAATCAGGGAAAGAAACAAAGATATGCAGAGCTCCAACAGCTTCCTTCCCTTCATTTGATATTAGATGCAATTGCTTAATTGCCCCACACCCCACTCTGCAAAAATGAAAGCATCTTCAGATGATAAGTTACCTTAATTTTAAAATCAACACAATATATGAATGTAGATAACCTATTAAAGTGTCCTGCTACATGTTTGAAGATTTTCTCCTTTGGAAATAAAAGAAAATCTGACTACTCACATGACAATTCTACAAGCCATTTTCCATTTAATTTATACATGTATGATCACAGTCCTAATATAAATGCACAGATTTCCACAATTCCACTTGCCAGAGAAAAGTGCCCCTGGCTTTCTGGCAAGGACTACTCCCAATAGCCTCTGAAAAACTTGTATTGCATTGCAATGTAACTGCATCACATTGCAGTTTGGAAAAGATAAGAAGCAGCAGGACACACTTTCTCTCCATCCCCATTCACTTCTCTAACTTATCTCTAGCAAGTGCGGAGTGGAGTTGGAAGAGAGATGGAGTTTTCCCTGAGTGAGGTTTAGAGAAGAATAAGTAGTGAGAAATATTCCTGCTCTTTTCTCTTTCTTCCCCAAACCTCACTGCAAGTCAGAGAAGACTCTGAAACTCTTCACACAATCCATGTAAAGGGCTTCAGGTGGGTCTGCGGGGAAGGAGGGTTTAGCTTACGTTCTTTGCAATCGGCGACAGTTCCCTGGGTGGGCAGATCGCCTGCCCAGATGAGTGGCAGCTCTCCTACGGGCTGCCTGCACCTCACCACACTGCGCTCAGCAGTTCCGGGGTTCAGGCGCAGGGAAGCGCAGCTACGTGGCACCCCGCCCCACACAGCCCCAATAAAACATCACACGAGCGCACGGTGAGTTACTGGGAGCCCTTCTCCCGCCAAGTGTATCTGCCGTGGCTGCTAGCAGCCGCAGCGGACACACAATCATGTAGACCAGTTTTTGGGTGCACTTGCACCCAAAATCCAGGCTATGCGATTGTGTATCTGCTGCAGCTGCTTGCAGCCACGGTGGATACACTTGGGGGGCCCCCAGTAATGCACTGCGCACTCGCATGATTTATTATTGGCGCTCGCACCCAAAACCTTGATTAAGTGGTCGGCTACTTAAGAGGGCATGCTCCCGACAGTTCTCAAGTGCAGCAAAAACTGGGCTGGGCTTCCCTAACCTGGTTTTTGCTGCTCATGTGAAGAGCTTCTCCGTCTCCCACTAAATCTCAAGGGCTTGGGAGACAAGTGGGGATTTTTCTTAATGGCATGAAAGTTTGAATAAGATAAGAAACAGTGGAACAGTTTTCTATTTATCTTATCAAAGCCTCCACGTAACTGGGATAAGAGCCTCTTTCCCAAGCCCTCTGTGTGTACTGGATAGCTTGGAGGGAAGGGGAGTTTCCTCTCATTTGCATGGAGGTTTCGTGAAGAGAAAAAGAGCAGGAGTGTTTCTTGCTGTTCTTTTCTTATTCATAGCACAGTGCAAGTGAGAGAAATGGCTGCATCTCTCTAAAGCCTCTCCACATACCAGCACTGAATGGAGTATTAATGAGGACAGACAGAGGCTGATGAAGCAGGTTGATAGACTGCTTGAGCATTGTTGGCAGAGAACTTGGATACAACCAAACACAGGCTAGAACCCATATTAGGGCCTATCACTCTGCAGCAGTGATAGCAGTGAAGAAATCTTACTTCTCTGCCACCACTGCATCTGCTCATTGTTGTTCAGCAGAGCTTTTTCAAGTGGGGGCTTCTAGGTGAACTCCCCAAAACCATCAAATTGAATATTTGTCAGTCTGCTGTGACCAATTTGCATTATATTTTGTGAAAAATATCACTCATATCTGTTCTGACTCAGATTCTAAGGTTTTGGCAGAATCAGAGCTTAATATTACCAATGCATTATTTATGTATTGTTAAATTTCTATACCGCCTTTCATTAAAACCATCTCAAGACTATTTGATCCCGTTAGACAGGATACTTTTCAGAATGTGTTGCCTGAGGAAGTAAACAGGCTGCTTGGAAGTCTGAGACCTACCTCGTGTGTGCTCAACCCTTGTCCTTCATGGTTGGTGAAGGCAGCGAAGGAGGGAAGGGGTTGTAAATGCCTAACTGAATCAGGAGGTGTCACCCCCTTGCTGAAGGGATGAAATTTAGACCCCTCTTTTAAAAACCCTCTTTGGACCAGGCATCTTAAACAATTTTTGCCCAGCTGCCAACCTCCCATTCTTGGCCATGTTGTTGAAGTGCATGATGGCATCTCAACTCCAGCCAGTCCTGGATGAAACCGATCCCAACCACTTCCCACCTCCTCAAGGGTGAGGGGCCTATTAGAATGGTCCGCCTGAAGAAGTTATTGAATCCAGCAGGATTCCAAGAAGTCTTGGAAGGATTTAATGTTGGTGTTGCCGGTGATCCTGTTGATGCCCTGGTTGAGAATTGGAACAACTCGCTCACCAGGACAGTAGACACGATTGCTCCTAAGCATCCCCCCCCGACCCGCTTCAAAATTGGCCCCTTGGTATATGGAAGATCTACGGGGGCTGAAGTGGTAAGGTAGGCGACTGGAGTACAAGTGGAGAAAGACTCGACTCGAATCCGACAGATTACGACATAGAGCATACCTAAAGATCTATGCTCAGGCAATACATGTGCCAAAGAAGCAATTCTTTTCTGCCGGTATTACTTCTCCGAGTTCACGTCCGGCAGAGTTCTTCCGGGTAGTGAGGGGACAAGTATCTACCCCCCCTCCCTTGAACCAGAATTTGGAAGCATCAGTCACCCGCTGTGAAGTGTTTAATGAATTTTTCGCAGAAAAAATCTCTCAGATTTGGGCCAACCTAGATGGAGACTCCACAATTAATTTGATGTCTGAACTGGAGGTGTCCAACAATTCCTCTTATGCGATTCGACTAGATCAATTTCAGTTTGTGACTCCTGAGGATGTGGACATGCTGCTTGGAGCGGTGAGGCCTACTACTTGTTCTCTTGACCCTTATCCACCATGGCTTACTCCATCTAGCAGGGAGGCTGTTGTAGGCGGCCTGGTAGAAATCATAAATGCTTCTCCGAGGGAGGGCAGGATGCCTCCTTGCCTCAAAGAGGCAATTATTAGACCTCTTCTAAAGAAGCCTGTATTAGATCCCTCAGAGTTGAGCAATTATAGGCCTGTCTCTAACCTCCCGTGGCTGGGCAAGGTAATTGAGAGGGTGGTAGCTGTCTGTTGGAGGAAACTGATTATCTAGACCCATTTCAAACTGGCTTTCAGGTGGGCTATGGGGTGGAGACTGCCTTGGTCGGCCTGATGGATGATCTCCAATTGGCAATTGACAGAGGAAGTGTGACTCTGTTGGTCCTTTTGGGCTTCTTGGTGGCTTTCGATACTATCAACCATAGTATCCTTCTGGAACGTCTGAGGGGGTTGAGGGTGGGAGGCACTGTTTTACAGTGGTTCCTCTCCTATCTCTCAGACAGGTTCCAGATGGTGTCGAGTGGAGATTGTTGCTCTTCAAAATCTGAGCTTAAGTATGGTGTCCCTCAAGGCTCTGTACTCTCTCCAATGCTTTTTAACATCTACATGAAACCGCTGGGAGAGATCATCAGGGGATTTGGAGCTGGGTGTTACCAGTATGCTGATGACACCCAGATCTACATCTCCATGTCAACTTCTTCAGGTGATGGCATATCTTCCCTAAATGCCTGCCTGGAAGCAGTAATGGGCTGGATGCGGGAGAATAAACTGAAGCTGAATCCAGATAATACGGAGGTACTTATTGTGTGCAGTCAGAACTCCAGAGATGATTTTGATCTACCTGTTCTGGATGGGGTCACACTTCCCTAAAAGGAACAGGTCCGCAGTCTGGGAGTACTTCTGGATCCACACCTCTCCTTGGTTTCTCAGGTTGAGGCAGTGGCCAGGGGTGCTTTCTTTCAGCTTCGGCTGATACGCCAGCTGCGTCTGTTTCTCGAGATCAATGACCTCAAAACAATGGTACATTTGCTGGTAACCTCCAGACTTGACTTCTGTGATGTGTTCTATGTGGGGCTGCCTTTGTACATAGTCTGGAAACTTCAGTTGGTTCAGAATGCAGCAGCTAGGCTGGTCTCCGGGTCATCTTGGAGAGACCATGTTAGTCCTTTGCTGATGGAGTTACACTGGCTGCCGACAGGTTTCCGGGCAAAATACAAAGTGCTAGTTATAACTTATAAAGCCCTAAACGGCTTAGGTCCTGGATATTTAAGAGAGTGTCTTCTTCACTACGAACCCCACTGCCCACTGAGGTAATCTAAGGAGGTCCGTCTCCAGTTACCGCCAACCCATTTGGTGGCCACACATCGATGGGCCTTCTCAGCTGCTACCCCGAGATTGTGGAATGCACTCCCTGCTGAGTTACGATCATCCCCATCTCTGGCTATTTTTAAAAAAACATTTGAAAACCTTTTTTTTTACCCAAGCCTTCTCAGGTTTTAAATTAAAAATACTGTTTGTTAATTTTATGGTTTTTAAATTATTGTATTGTTTTAACTTTTAGATGTGTGTTATATGTTGTATTGTTTTAATTTTTATATATGTTTTAATTGTTAGCCGCCCAGAGACGTATGTTTGGGTGGTATATAAATTCAATCAATCAATCAACAAACCTGGATCCTTTCCAGTCTGGCTTCCATCCCCGTATGGGATGGAAACTGCCTTGGTTGCCCTGGTGGATGACCTACATTGCAAGGCAGATTGGGATTGTGACCCTGTTGATTCTCCTGGGCCTCTCAGCAGCTTTCAATCCCTTTGGGTCACCTTTCTGGCTTTGAACATGGTTATACAGCGTCTCTGGTCTTACCTGGAGGGCTGTACTCAGAAGGTGATGCTGTGGGACGCTTGCTCCATTCAATGACCTCTAGCTTATGGGGTACATTCAGTCCCCCATGCTGTTTAACATCTACATGAAATAGCTGAAGGACATGGAAAGGTCATCCATGGGTATGGCCTACAGTATCATCAATATGCTAATGACACCCAGTTTTACCTATCTTTTAAGACAGAAGATACCAGAAAGATGATGGATGGTGTTTGGGGTTGAACAAACTGAAACAATCCAGACCAGATGTAAGTACTCTGGGTTGGTAAAACTGATTATCCAGATGGAGCTTTCCCAGACAACAACAGGCTTTACAGCGGGTTTACTGAAGGGCTTTACTGAGAGTTTGAAGTTGCCAAAAAACCCAACACAAAAAGTAGATTTTTACACCTCTGATATAAATAGGAGTACACTCCAACATACAATAAAAAACCGAAATTGTTTTTGAGGTGCTCCTCGATAGCTCGCAGGGTCTTTGGGTAAATTGGGCCAATATGTGAACTCACCCCTTCCAGTCCATGGGAGATGCAAACTAAAAGCCTGGTGTGAAAAACTTCCTGGTGAAACAAATCACCAGGAGATGTGGTCACACTCCCCTAAAAGACAAAGTTCGCAGCTTAGGGATACTGCTGGACTTGACACTGTCCTTGGAAGCACAGGTGTCAGCAGTGTGCAGGAGTGCTTTCTACAAGCTACAACCACAATGTGAGCTGCATCCCTACTTGGAGAAGTCAGCTCTGACCTCAGTTACTCACACACTAGTAAAATCCAGATAGGATTACATCCAGATTGCAGCTGTACATCATTCCCATGTAGAGCTGCCCAAGAAGATAGCTTGGAAGCTTCACCTGGTCCAGAATGCTGCCACAAGGGTATTCGTGAGTGCTAGTCACACCCATCCTACAACTATCCTGTGGCAACTGCATAGGTTACCAGTCTGCTTCTTGGCTAGATTCAAAGCGCTGATTTTGACCTTTAAAGATTGAGGCTGGGATACCTGTCAGACTACATTCACCCATATGAATCTGCCAGGGCCCTCCATTCATCATCTCAGGCCCTGCTCACAGCCTCTGGTCTCTTTTAAGATCAGATTTATTTAGTGCCAGAAAACTACTTTCGTTAGCATACAGAAAGTGTTCTCTCATCGGCCATTACTTTTCTACAGACAATAGCGGCTACTGTCCAGAGTTGAAATGACCTTTGCACTGCCATCTACTTTGTTTCCTTTCGCAATGCCATTAATCCTTTTGAAATACAATTCAACTAATTATTGTTTTATTTTCACCTGCTGCATTTTTTTCTGCTCCTGGGGAAGGAGAGAGCTATAATTGTACAACCATCTTCTTCTGGCAGGACAATCCCACAAGAAAACACAACCACACATACGTGGAACTTGCCCCTAGAAAATATATCAGCCCCACAAACTCACCCTCTCCTGTTTGCAAACTTGGCCTGTGCCTCATCCTCAAGAGACCTGGCAAACTCAAGTCCTCTATCAGATACTTTGTTGCACAAAAGCCCTAATAATTCTAAGGTCTGCCTACTCCAGAAGCATCATGTAAGATTGGAAGCTCTTTGATGACCCTTGGCTCTGGAAGCAATAGCACTTAGCAATAGCACTTACATTTATATACCGCTTTATAGCCGAAGCTCTCTAAGCGGTTTACAATGATTTAGCATATTGCCCCCAACATTCTGGGTACTCATTTTACCGACCTCGGAAGGATGGAAGGCTGAGTCAACCTTGAGCCCCTGGTCAGGATCGAACTTGTAACCTTCTGGTTACAGGGCAGCAGTTTTTACCACTGTGCCACCAGGGGCTCAGGAAGATCAAATATGTATTGCTGACCCTTACAATATGTTTCCCATCTTTAAAAGCACCTTTGGAGTGTGAGCAGAGCTTAGAAGTATTAGGGATCTTGCACAACAGCATGCACACTAGAGAACTTGGAGAGTTGCATGAGGAATACTACTGCATGCCCATGGCTCAAAGTACATGCACTTCATTAGGGTGTCAGCTTGTTTCTTTAACTTTCACATATGTAGCATTATATAGAAGGGTAAGCTTTCAACAGTCAAAGCTGTGGTACCAACAAATATGTCCAGGCCACTTTAGAATATCTTTGTTCACAATTGCTTTGCTTTACTCGATGACATATCAAAGGCATGCAGGTCAATTGCTTTTCATTTAATTGCTTTTCAGGAGGCATAAAACACTTTTTCAATGAGCTGTAAGGGTATCAACAAATTTGTCCACGTGTGTATGTCAATGCCAGAAGTCTCTGAGCCAAGATGGGGAACTGGAGCACTTAGTTACATACAAAACAAAAAAAATTAAAATAGTAGCATAACAGAAACCTGGTAGAATAGTGAGAACTAGTTGAATACAGGTATTCCTGGATACAAACTTGAAAGTAAAGACAAAGCGGATACATTGGGAGTGGCATAGAACTGTATGTTAGTCTACGGTTGTGCAGGTCGGAAAAGGCTAATTTCCAACATCAAATCCCTTCCCCCACCACCAGGAGGCATCAGATTATGTGGGAAGTGCCCCAGGTAATGTGCTGGTGATCGTAAATCTTTAACTGTCCACCCAGCACTGGCATGGGGGGCAGCCTGGGGAGGACATACGGGCTGCAGGGGACTGTAATCCCACTAAGAACTTTCCCCATTCCTGCCCACCTCTCCAAAGCTCCCGACAATTAGTGCTGCCCATCCATCCCCAGGCCAGTGCTGAGCAGGCAGTTAAAAAAGCCCCCACCACCTGTGCACTACCGAAGGCATTTGCTCCACTATGTGATGAGTCCTGGTGGTGGGGAAGTGATTTCTGACGTTGGAAATCCCCCCTTTCCAACCTGCATAGCCCTATTAAAGACAATCTAACAAACTAGAAAACCTAGGAGTACCAGACTCCTCTAGAGAAACAATTTGGGTGGTAATATGAGGCCTAAAAAGAAATATATTACTAGGAACATGGTAGTGCCCCCCTGATCAAAATGCTGAGGGCAACTTGTGGAGTGGATAGCAAGAGGTTTTTCTCCCTCTCTCACAGCACTAGAACCAGGGGCCATCCTATGAAACCAATTGCCAGGAAATTTACTACAGATAAAATGAAGTACATTTTCACACAGTACATAATTAATCTGTGGAATTTTCCACCATAGGATGTGGTGATGGCCACCAGCCTGGATGGCTTTAAAGGTGGATTAGACAAAATCATGGAGAACGAATCTATCAGTGGCTACTAGTCTTGATGGCTATACAATATATTCAGATTTAGAGGCAAGATGCCTCTGAATGCCAGTTGCAGGGGAGAAAAAGCAGGAGAGGGTTCGCACAACTCTCAGGAATATATTTTGGTGACGCACAGTGGACTTTGGAGAGAAGAGTTGGAGAAAACTGCCCTTTCCCCCCACTCAAGCGTCAGTACAGCAATAGTCTGGAACTCCCACTGCTGCACGTTCACAATGGTAGTCTGGATGCCCACCATCATCACTTAAAATTCATTAGTGACAATGAATGGATACCAATGCAATATTAGGCAAATTCAGCAATTTCAAAATTGTTATTAATTTTTTTAGGCTATTATATCTAGGAATGTGGCAACGACAAAGAATACTTATATACCGCTTTTCAACAAAAGTTCCCAAAATGGTTTACATAGATATGATATAAATAATAAAATGGCTCCCTGTCCCCAAAGGGCTCACAATCTAAAAAGGAAACACAAGACAGACACCAGCAACAGCCATTGGAGGAATGCTGTGCTGGGGATGGATAGGGCCAGTTGCTCTCTGCCCGCTAAATAAAGAGAATCACCACTTTTAAAAGGTGCCTCTTTGCTCTGTTAGCAGGGGTAATTGAGAAAATGAAAGAGGTACTTTGTTTTACTGTTTGAGTATTCCAATTTTTAAAAATTGCATATAAAGCTTTGAATTAGTTTCAGCATAACAATTAAAGCACTGAAGTGTCTTTATTGATGCCCCTACTTTCAGTTAAATCCTTCAGTTCAACTACTTGTTTACTTAAAACAATTTTTGAGATACAGTGTGGGAAATTAATATGGTGGTGGTGTTTTTTAATTGTATAAATAGGTCAAACAACATGTCAAATCAGATTATCTATTGAGGGCATCAGGAAACATTATATTGTAATTTTTAAAGGGGAAATTAATGCACATTTTATGCAAATAAGGGGGAAATTTGCATGAAATTGTTTTCAAAACAAAAAACAAAAAAAACCCATTCCAATTTTTAAAGACAACCTACTTCTCTGTGGCTTGACTACGAAGGCCAGCCAAAATGTGTTAACCTCTGATCATATGTAGCACAGCGTTTTAACAACTAAACCTGCTGGTACAGTTACGCATTCTTGGGGGCTTGGAGAAAGCCCACTGTAGGAAGATAGGTAAAGAATGTGGTAATGAAAAGATATTTTGGGAAACAATGTTGACAATATTTGTCTATTACAATGAACCTGAATATTGTTTCTCAACCAGCTAGAAAAGTTTTAGGCTTCACCTTATATTGCAGATTACACTATTAAAAAAACCTCTCATGCAAAGAAAATACTAAGTTTCAGAACCGCTCTTTGATTAGCCCAGTATTTCACAGAAATTCCAAGAGGCTTTAAAAGAAAAATCTCTTTTTACATCCCACAAAGAGAGGATTTAACCTTACCATTAGGAATGATCCAACTGACACACTAATGGTTTAACTATTGAATTACATAAATACACACTTAAAAAATGGATAGAGGCCTGATTTTTTTGGCTCTGTACAGTTTGACCTTGTACATAGGCGTAACGATAGGGGGGGCAGGGGGGGCACGTGCCCCGGGCGCCACCCTGGATGATCACGTGGGGGGCGCCAAAGTGCCCCTGCGCCGTTCCCCTGGCTTTCCTTTTTTTAATTTAAGTTTTTTTTAAAGTGTCCGCGGCGGTGTTTTTTTTTTTTTTTTAAAGTGTTGGCGTGGTGGCTCCCCCCTCCCCCGGTCCCGGAGCCTCCCCCCCCACTGCTCTGCTCTGGCGCGCCGCGGGCGGGCGCTGAATCAACTAAAATCTTCGTCGTCACACACTCACAGACCACTCCAAAGTCTTTGTTTCTACTGACTGAGTCACTGTCTCCAAAATTAATCCGCGGGCCGGCCGGCCGCTGCACTCCTCCCAGTCCCCGCACCGCACAGTCGCGCAGGCGTGCTGGTGTCTGTGTCTGACTCCTCCTCCCAGCTCCGCCCTTCGGGCCGCTCCGCCCACCAGTGCGAGAGTCATGGCTGGCAGCCGCAGGTGGCTGGGCCAGCCCAGCGGGCTTGCTCTGCCCTCGCCCCACCAGCCAGCCAGCCAGCGAGCAGCAGAGGAGAGACTCAGGAGGCTTGGCAGCATTCAAAGTAAATAATTGATTAGCCGGGGAGAACAAAGCTTGAAAATGATTCAAGAGTCTCTTCCTGCTTGAAAGCAAACTGCACTTTGATGTGCTGTGTGATTTCGTACGGGCTAGGCAGGTCCAGCTCAAGGCGTGGGTTCGCCTTGCTCTGCGGCTTCCTCTCCGCTGGCTGGTGTGGGGGCGCGCTCTGTCCCCCTCCCCACTTGCAGTGTTCCTTGTCCCGTGTCCCTACAGGGGGCTGAAGTGGTCAAAATAGCCATTCCTTCAAGAACACATGAATGTGGGTATCGGGTGTGTGTGTGTGTGTGTGATCTATAAATCTGGATATGTGTGTGTGTCAGAGAGAGAGAGAGAGAGAGATTACTTTAGATGACATGATCCTTCTAATGCCAGAAATACTATTGAGCCATTTGAAGATAAATCTGTTGGGAGCTTGTATATTTCATCTCTTTGTACTCAGACCTTTTAAACAAAAAAAACAAAAAACAAAAAATTTCTCTTGCAATACAGTGGACTTGAAGTGAACAGAAGTTAAACTCTTTATCATGATTCAGATACCTCTCTCTGTAATTATTTTTTCCAGTTGGTTCACATTTGTCATGTTTAAGAAGTTTTGCAGTCTTTTCAAACCAGAACATGTATTGTGTTGATGAAATTGCATTGACAGTTTGTGTGACTAGTGGTTTGCTAATTAAAATGGCTTATGCTGACTCTTTAAGTCTGAATTAACTGAAACAAGGGCATATTTTTTTATTAATATGGACAAAACCTCTTACAGCTTCAGAGCTCACAAAAAGCCTTAGCTACTTCTTAAGTATAATGTGCGCATTCTTCAGTGGTGATACTACCTCTAACTTGTATGTCTGTAAGTATCCCTAATCACTACGTGTTAGGGATAAATTCAAATTTACCACATAATAGAACATTTGCACTGGTTCTTTTTTGTCATCATGTATTGATATTCCAACTCAGGAATGCATCTCTTGATGAAGGAGAAACATTGGAGAAATTTGCCCATCAGTTTTAGAGAGGAGAATTTCCCCTGTTATCTCAATCCTGGTTGTTGTGGTGGTGGTGGTATTTTTATTGAAGTCTCTTTTTCATGAGAGATGCACCTTGTTTCTTCAGTGCATTTCAGACCTGATTTTGTGTAATAAAAATGGAATTAGTATTCAATTTCATGTAACAAAAGTAGACATTTTTCTGACACATTTGTTTTATAGTAACTCCTTTGCCACTCACTCTATGTCTTATCATATCATCAGATGATATGATAACTAAGTGATGTTGTTTTAATCTTTTAGTGCAGTGCAGATATTATTGTAGGGAAGTGAAGAAGTCTTGAGTGCTTGGGAGAGAGAGAGGACAAACCACAGAACGCTACCAAAAATCTTCTGAATCCTTTACGGATATAATTTTTGGTAGTGTTCTGTGGTTTGTCCTCTCTCTCTCCCAAGCACTCAAGACTTCTTCACTTCCCTACAATAATGTCTGCACAGCACTAAAATTAAAACAACATCAATTAGTTCTGAAAACTCCCCCTTCATTCTTTATACAGTTTGGCTTTCCTCCTCTACATCCCCCATGGCTATCTGAATGGGCTTATATTTTAAAATGACACTGATCATAATGGGGAAGTGAGGCCAAAAAACAACACCCAGCTTCATTAATTTGCTATCACTAACCATCACACAATATGAATGAAGAGTGAAAGCTACACAGTTCCTTATCCAGCCTTTCTGAAATACAGAATGAAATCAAGCCCACTGCATTATATCTAGAATTCTATGATTAATAGACATTTACATAGAGGCATGTTACATGCTGCTGCCTGCTCTGCGCCTGCCGAGACAGAAGGTGCTGCTGCTGCTTTCGAAAGACTCAAAATTCACAGGGTTGTTGTGAGGAAAAACCTAAGTATGTAGTGCACCACTCTGGGCTACTTGGAGGGAGAGCAGGATATAAACTGTAAAAATAAATTAATCGAAATACAAAAAACAAATACTACTTTCTCTCAAAAAACAATAATAGCACCTCTGCTGACTGCCACATACTGAGTCAGACCCTGGGTCCATCTAGCTCAGTACTGTCTACCCAGACTGGCAGCGGCTTCTCCAAGGTTGCAGGCAGGAGTCTCTCCCAGCCCTACCAGGAGACTCTGCCAGGGACCTTTCATAGCAGCTGCTTGGTAGTATATTTGTGCTAGTTGGAACATGATGTATCTTTATGATTTCAAGTGATTTGCCATCATTGTTAAAACCATGTATATTCTGTGAATGCAAGCTGAATATGGCAATGGATACTTTTTTCTTTGTCATGGTGTTGTTTATTTTGTGGTGCTGTTTTTTGAGTTTTGATTAGATGATAGACATTTCATTTTATAGGAAGTAGACCTTAATGAAAGTTAGTAAAAATGAATTGTTTTTTTCAAATAATAGTGGGTCATCTGTCTGAAGACAGGAATTTTTTACAGCTATTTCTCCTTCTGCACTGATAGCAAACATCTGTTCCCAGAGCTCTCAGTATATCTTGGGAGAGGAGACTTTGCTCACTGTTCCTTACAAATTGAATATAATAAATATAGCCAAATTAATCTTTACAAATACTAGGTAAATGTTGATGTGTCAACATAAAAACTTATTCCTCTCCCCCTTTAAAACTATCAATATATAGAGAATGTTAGGTGTAAACATAGAACATGTGTGTCATACAACTTATCAGAAAGAGGCTGAAACCTTTTCTGTTGTTTGAGATACAGGCCAACTTCACAGGGTTGCTGCTTGTGAGGAAGAACCAAAGTATGTAGTGCAGCACTCTGGGCTACTTGGAGGGAGAGTGGGATATAGAATGTAGAAATAAATAAATTGAAATGCAAAAAATAAATACTATTTTCTCTCAAAAAACAATAATAGCACCTCTGCTGACTGGAACTGCAGGCACACAACCAACTACAAACCAGCGCTCTGAACCAGCCAACTGTAAGTGAAGCAAACCTTTCTAAGTAAAATGCTATTTGATGTTAAGCAGTGGGATTTATTGTAAATGAATTAATTTGATATTAATGAAGTCAATATTGCTTGACTTCATGTGCTGAGCTGCATTGATGGGGGGGGGGGGAGGAATTCAAAATCTTGTCTCTGGGCCCACTACAAACTTGCTACGCCCAGACTTCAATACAGAGACAGTTGTGGGGTGTGCTGGCTCTCAAGAGTTCAAGAATACTGGATGATGTCCTGTTCAATATTGCATGACTTCATGTGCTGAGCTGCATTGATGGGGGGGGGGGAGGAATTCAAAATCTTGTCTCTCTGGGCCCACTACAAACTTGCTACGCCCAGACTTCAATACAGAGACATTTGTGGGGTGTGCTGGCTCTCAAGAGTTCAAGAATACTGGATGATGTCCTGTTTAATATTGCATGACTTCATGTGCTGAGCTGCATTGATGGGGGGGGGGAGGAGGAATTCAAAATCTTGTCTCTCTGGGCCCACTACAAACTTGCTACGCCCAGACTTCAATACAGAGACAGTTGTGGGGTGTGCTGGCTCTCAAGAATTCCAGTATACTGGAAAGCATTATTGTGTAACCAGGGGTGTCAAATGCAGACATAGGTGTGCATAGGGCATAGGGCTCCTTGGAGGAAGAGTGGGATGTTGACATGATGAACGAATTCCCTTAGAGATTTGAACATCATCATGCCACCGAAGAAGGCAAGTGGAGCTGCAGGACGGAAGAGGCGGAGGCTGGAGGCAGAGGAAACCCAGAAGTCGAGCAGGATCCTTGAGCCATTCTTTGCAAGGCCCGGGACAAGTAGCCCCACACCACCTCCCACAGAGTCGACAGCACAAGTGGAGGAGGAAGTCCAGCCAGATGAAGGTGGATCAAGTGCACATCTGCCACAAGTGGAGGAGGGAGTCCAGCCAGATGAGGAGGCCGAGGCTGCCACAGAGAGTGTGGACGTGACAGGAGGGGAAGCCAGTGGTGATGTCGGGTCTACTGATGAGAGTGAGACTGAACCCAAGGAGGAGGAGGACACAATGTGCAGTGAACTGGATGCTGACCAAGAGACTCTAACTGTTAGGCCGGAAGTGATTGAGCGGCATGACATCGGACTTCTGAAGTTTGACAAGGCAACTGGAAGACCGGTTATCCCTGACATGCTTAGAGAAGAAATGATAAGGCTGGGTGCTAAGTATTTCCAGAACTCTGAGGGGCCTTTCCTACCAACTAAAAACCGTGCGATGAACAAGACTTGGTTCAGGAAGAGATTGGGAGGTGGCTGTGGTGCGGAGGTGGATCGCCCATGGATGCTCTATTCCCCTTCTAAGAGGTCGGCATTTTGCTTCTGCTGTCTTCTCTTTTCCCGATCAGAGCATCAGTCCACATTGGAGCAGGAAAGTGGATTCAAAAACTGGAAAAAACCTGAAAGGATTCCTGTTCATGAGAATGCTAAAAATCATCTGGAGTGCTTCGCACAGTGGATAGAAATGGAGAGAAATATAGCTGGAAACAGAGGACTCATTGATGCGGAACTTCGGTCACAGATTGAGAAGGAGAAGCAGAGGTGGCGCGAAATCTTGACAAGAATCCTTAACTGCATCAAATACCTTGCAACTCAGAACCTGCCTTTGCGAGGACATAGGGAGTCACTTCAGCTATATGACACCAATGTAGGAAATTTCCTTGGCTTAGTAAAACTAATGGCTACTTGTGACCCAGTCATGAAAGAGCACCTGACCCATGTGGAAAGTCATCCTGGATCCACCTCTTATCTCTCACCGGCAGTCCAGAATGAATTCATCCATCTGATGGCATCCACTGTTCGCAAGAGTATACTGGGAGGCATTCGCAAAGCAAAATACTATGGCCTCATGTTCGACTCGACTCCTGACCTGGCACACCGTGAGCAGATGTCACAAGTAGTTCGATATGTAGAAATTGATTATGAGAGTCATACAGTCCGTGTGAGAGAGTCCTTCCTTGGTTTTATCGAGCTAAGCCGGAAGGATGCTGAGAGCTTGACTAAAGACATTTTGGAAAAGTTAGAGAAGGACGGAATGGAGCTGCAAGATTGTCGGTCACAGTGCTATGACAATGCTGCTGTGATGGCTGGACACAGAAGTGGTGTTGCTCAACGGATACGTGAGAAAAACAAGCTGGCAGTGTTTGTGAATTGCGACAATCATTCACTCAACTTGGTGGGTGTACATGCAGCCAAAGAGGATGTGGAGATGGAGTCATTTTTTGGAACCATTGATTCCCTCTATGCTTTTTTTTCTCGCTCAACACAGCGCTGGCAAAGACTTAGAGACGCCGTGCCTGTGTCTCTTAAGTCGGAGTCTGAAACCAGGTGGAGTTCAAGGACGGAAGCAGTGAAGCCAGTCAACAACCACCTGGAGAGGATACTTGAAGTTCTTCTGGACATGAGAGACGATGCAGATGAGACCGTTGAAAGCAGAAGTGATGCAAAGCACCTGCGCAGCCACTTGTTGAGTTATGAATTTCTGACTCTACAGGGTTTTTGGAATAAGATCCTCGCTCGAATTGACAGTGTTCAAAAGAGGCTGCAGGATCCTAAAATGAACTTCCACAATGCTGCGCTGCATTTGAAAGCCCTCCAGGATTGTTTCCATGGTGAGAGAGAAGTGCTGGTCAGTGAGGCACTCGACGTAGGACATCGTCTCTGTGAAGAATGGGATGTCGACTTTGAAAGACGTCCGAGACGGAAAAACGAATGCCTGGTGAGAAATCAAGAGACGCTGGGCTAACAGCTAGGGAGGAGATGGAAAGAGTCATGAAGGGAGCACTCGACCGTCTTAACACAGAACTGGGCGAGAGGTTCACTCGCCTGCATGACACTGATGCCAAGTTTGGGTTCCTTCTCGATATCGAGGGACTGTGCTACGGTGCTGACACAGAGAACCTAAAGAACAACTGTGAAAATTTCTGCACAATGTACAGCACTGATGTTGATGTGGCGCTATATGACGAGATTTTGGTCTGCAGAATGTTGCTAGCAGCACGGACTGACATGAGAGTAGCAAGACCGGAACAGCTTCTCGAATTTATAGTTCAGTATGGATATGACGCCACCTTCCCCAATTTGCGCATTGCTGTACAGATCATGCTGACCATTGCAATTTCCGTTGCCAGCTGTGAAAGATCATTCAGCAAGTTAAAGCTGATATTTTCCTGTCTCAGAACTTCCATGGGTCAAGACAGACTCTGTGATCTTGCTCTGCTGAGCATAGAGAGAGAGGAAACAGAAAAAACTAACTTTGATGGCATCATAGACGAATTCGCAACTATGAAAGCAAGGAGGGCCAAGTTATGATTTTTGGACATTTGCTGGATTTTTGGACATTTATCGCATTTTTTGGTTATTTATCGCATTTTTGGTTATTTATCACATTTTTGGTTATTTATCACATTTTTGGTTATTTATCGCATTTTGAAATTTTTGGTAATTTTTGTAATTTTTTTAATTTTTAAAATAAAAGTTTTCTTATACATGTGTGTCAGTCAGATGTATGCTGTGGGGGCGGGGGGGGCGGCGGGGGGGGGGGGCGCAATTTCAGTGCTTGCCCCGGGCGCCGTTTTCCCTAGTTACGCCTCTGACCTTGTAGTACAATCAATTACCGTAAACTCCCTCTCCCTTAAGAACATAAGAACAACCCTGCTGGATCAGGCCTAAGTCCCATCTAGACCAGCATCCTGTATCACACAGTGGCCCACCAGATGCCACTGGAAGCCTACAGGCAGGAGCAGAGGGCATGCCCTCTCTCCTGCTGTTACTCCCCTGCAACTGGTACTCAGAGGCATCCTGCCTTTGAGGCTGGAGATGGCCCACAGCCCTGCGACTAGTAGCCGATGATAGACCTCTCCTCCATGAAGTTATCCAAACCCTTCTTAAAGCCATCCAGGCTGTTGGCTGTCACCACAACTTGTGGCAGAGAATTCCACAAGTTGATTATGCTTTGTGTGAAATAAAGTACTTCCGTTTGTACTGGGTCCTAAATTTCCCAGCAATCAATTTCATGGGATGACTCCTGGTTCTAGTGTTATGTGAGAGGGAGAAGAATTTGTCTCTATCCAGTTTCTCCACAACATGCATGATTTTATAGACCTCTATCATGTCTCTCCGCAACTGTCTTTTTTCTAAATAGCCCCAGGTGTTGTAGCCTTGCCTCATAAGAAAGGTGCTCTAGGCCCCTGATCATTTTGGTTGCCCTCTTCTGTGCCTTTTCCAGTTTTACAATGTCCTTAGTTAGATGTGGTGACCAGAATTGTACGCAGTACTCCAGGTGTGGCCGCACCATAGTTTTGTATAAGGGCATTATAATATTAGCCATGTTATTTTCAATCCCCTTTCTAATGATCCCTAGTATGGAACTGGCCTTTTTTACAGCTGCTGCACATTCAGTCGACACTTTCAACGAACTGTTCACCACGCTCCTGGTCAGTCACCGACAGCTCAGATCTCATCAGCGTATACTTGAAGTTGGGGTTTTTCATCCCAATGAGCATCACTTTACACTTGCCAACATTGAACCACATTTGCCATTTTGTCGCCCACTCACTCAGTTTGTAGAGATCCTTATGGAGTTCCTCACAATCTGTTCTGGATTTCGCTACCCGAAAGAGTTTGGTAACATCTGCAAATCTGGCCACCTCACTGCTTACCCCTACTTCTAGATCATTTCTGAATAAATTAAAAAGCACCGGTCCCAGAACAGATCCCTGATCTTTCTTACTTCCCTCCATTGTGACAACTCTCCATTTATCCCTACCCTGTTTCCTGTCCTTCAACCAGTAAGCAATCCACAAATGTACTTGTCCCCTTATCCCATGACTGCTAGGTTTCCTCAGGAATCTTTGATGAGGAACTTTGTTGAAAGCTTTTTAGAAGTCCAGGTATACTATGTCAACTGGATCACCTTGATCCACACACTTGTTGGCACTCTCAAAGAACTCCAAAGGGTTGGTGAGGCAAGATTTACCTTTGCAGAAGCCATGCTGATTCTCTCCCAACAGGGCCTGTTGTTCTATGTGCTTTACAATTTTATCCTTGAGGATGCTTTCCATCCATTTTGGAAATGGTTTGCTTGATGGAAATTGATGGAAATGCTTTCCAACAATTTTTGGAATGGTTTTGACCTTCAAAGCCTTGCGGGGTTTGGCACCTGTTTACCTATAGACCCACCTCTCCCATCCAGTTACATCCCGTCCGATCAGATCTGGTCAAATGGCCCTTTTGTCAGTCCCCGATTTCCGAGAGGTTCGGGGAGCTAGAACCCGTGAAAGGGCCTTCTCGGTTGCTGCCCTACTTCTCTGGAATTCCCTTCCCCTGCAGATTCATTTAGCTTCTTCTTTGTCGATTTTTAAATCTTTATTGAAGACTTTTCTTTTTCGCCAGGCTTTTACCCTGTAGTTTATCTATTCCCCCCACCCCCGCTGTTAGTTACTTTAGTTTTATTTAGAATGTAATTTTAATGCTGTCTTGTTTTACATGTTTTTGTGCACTGCCCAGAGTCTTCGGAGTGGGTGGTATATAAAATGTTTCAAATAAATAAATAAATAAATTTGCCTAGAATGGATGTTAAGCTAACTGGCCTGTAATTTCCCGGATTGCCCCTAGATCCCTTTTTGAAAATTGGTGTTACACATTTGCTACTTTCCAGTCCTCTAGTACAGAGCCTGATTGAAGGTATAAGTTATATATTTTAGCAAGGAGGCCGGCAGTTTCACATTTGATTTAATTAACTAGTTAATTTTTAACTAATTTCAAAATGAGTTTTTAAACTGCTTTCTACTGTATTTTGTATTTTTCTTTTCTTCTTTTTTGTCCATCATGAATTAATGTTTTATGTGTTTTTTATTGTATGCTATTTTTTTGTTTTTTTGTATTGTATGTTTTTGTGAGCTGCCCAGAGAACAATTTGTTATGGGGTAACTAACAAATAAAGATTATTATATTTAATAATAATAATAATAATAATAATTCCCAGTGGTAATAGGTGCCCTTGGTGCAGTTCCAAAAGACCTTGAAGAGCACACCATAGGGGCCACAGAAATCACCATCAGCCAATTACAAAAAGCAACTTTACTGGGAACAGCCTATATTCTGCAACGATATCTATAACAGCAACAACACTGACAATAAAATTCAGCTATCCCAGGTCCTTGGGAAGGGCTCGATGTCTGGATAAAACAAACCAGTCAATAACACCTGTCTGACTGCGTAAATAAATAATAATACAGTTATTACTGTTAAAAGGTTTGTTTCTTTACCAAACTCAAACTTCATTTTTCTGATAGTTTCAAGTTAAGGACTAAAGTGAACACTTACAGAGAACATTTAACACAAGACCTGGTACAGAATAGAGTAGTGTGCTCCACTGAAACATTTAGAGTGTTCAGGCCCTGTTTCACACAGTAGTCCACCAGATGCCCCTGAGAAGCCCACAGGCAAGAGGTGAAGTGTTGCTGTTGGTCCCCTGCTACTGGTATTTAGAAGCATCTTGCCTCTGAGCTGGAGATGGCCTATAGCCACCAACTAGTAGCCATTGATAAATCCTCCATGAATATGTCCCAAGTCCTTTTTAAAGCCATCCAAGCTAGTGGCCATAATCACCACATCCCGTGGCAGAAAATTCCACAGATTAATTATGTGCTATGTGAAAAAGTACTTCCTTTTGCTGGTCCTAAATTTCCTGGACTTCAGTTTCATGGGATGACCCCTTCTTCCAGTGTTGTGAGAGAGGGAGAAAACTCTCTCCCTATCCACTCCACAAGTCACCCTCAGCATTTTGATCAGGGGGGCATGACAGATATACACCTCTATCAAGTCTCCTGTAGTTACCTCTTTTCCAAACTAAAAAGCCCCAGATGCCGCATCCTTGCCTCATAAGGAAAGTGCTCCAGGCCCCTTATCATTTCGGTTGTCCTCTTATTTATTTTTATATATTCTTTTTTACATTTTATATCCCGCTCTTCCTCCAAGGAGCCCAGAGCGGTGTACTATATACTTAAGTTTCTCCTCACAACAACCCTGTGAAGTAGGTTAGGCTGAGAGAGAAGTGACTGGCCAAGAATCACCCAGCAAGTGTCATGGCTGAATGGGGATTTGAACTCAGGTCTCCCCGGTCCTAGTCCAGCACTCTAACCCACTATACCACACTGCCTCTTCTGTACCTTTTCCAGTTCTACAATGTCCTCCTTAATATATGGTGACCAGAATGGTATAGAGTACTCCAAATATGGTCACACCATAGATCTCTATAAGGGCATTATGATATTAGCATATTTATTTTCATTCCCCTTCCTATCGAACACAGTGTAGTGGCAGCCTATCAACACAGTCATTATGTTTTAAAAGTTCTAAAACATTAGTGGCCTACATATGCCAATCAAATCATCAGACATTCATTGAGAATTGTAAAGCAGAATATTAAACTGCAAGAACACAATCTGAAACTAAGCACTCAAATCCCTTTACTTTCAATGGAAGATAGCTCAGCACATGCTCTTCCACTGAAATCAATGGGCCTGAATTTATTTAGTATTTCACTGGATCATGCTCTGTGCGCCTTTTCAATTGTTAACATTGTTACATAAAACCTTTTTAAGTGCTGGGGAGGAACAGGCATGTATCAATAAATTATTTTAGTACCAACACTCTTCCACCCAATTTGATATATGATTAATAACCTGCTTCCTTTCCTCAAGCATCTGAATACTTCCTTTTGAAAGAGCAATATTTCTTATTGTCAATTCATGTTTTACTAATCTTGTAAATTTGACTATGTACTACCCTTGAAAACTTTGCTGTTACACATGTAGGGATTGAACCTTGCTTTTAAGGACTATGTGAAATTGAATGTGAGGGGAGTGGCTTGCATATATCTAGAAGAATGACCTCACCTGGAAGAAACTGAGTGAAAAGAACAAAGGTCATTTCATTGATTTTTAAAAACAACAACTCATTAAGCTCAGGAAACCACTTCACTGTTCACAAGTACTTCAGGAAGATGCAGTCTGCTTAACACTTTTTGTGTTTTAAGTAAGAGAATGGATAGAAAAATAACTTTTACTCATAACACTGATCAAATTCAGAAAGAGTACTTGCATTTCTAATAAGGAAATTGACAACATCTTACCAAACAAATTTCCTTACAGATTAGAAGACTCTCCTTTTTGTTCAAATTTATCTGGTACAAGATTCCTCCCTTCATAAACCTTACTAAATTACATCCTGGTTCTTGGGGATACATCCTACTTTGCTCTCTTCAATCAATCTCAAGTAATATGTTCTGTGGAAAAGAGAAGTAGACCTACAGCTACAATTTTAAACACACAATTACTAAACACAATCCCATTTACTCAAAAGTCCTACCAATAAGGCTTATTTCTAGCAAGCATTCTTAGGATTTAGTATTAGTTTAGTCAAACATTCCACAGAAATCAGTGGGAAATGTTTTCAAGTAATTATGTTTAGGATTGATGTGCTAGTCTCCCCAAAACAGCAATTACAAATTCTGATTTCTCCAATCTACCTCCTAATTGACTCAGAAAAACATTAAATAATATATTATAGAGATAAAAGGAAGCGGTTTTCTGCAAGCATCAGCACCAACTCCTAAGGCTCTACATAGCTAATGTGCAGCACTAAGGAAGTGTTTTAATATGTTATCTTAAAACTCATCACACACACAAAATTAAATCAAACTCATTCTAATATGTTGAGTCAAGCTATTATTTCATTCAAGGATACCTCATAATGCTTTTTCTGAATATCTACCAGTATTTCAAAAATAATAATGTGACATGTCTACTTCTCATATGACACTATTACATTTTAACACAATACTATTTATTAATTTATACTCTGCTTTTATGAATGCATGTAAAGCAACTTATATTTGGTTAAAGAGACCAATAGATTAATATAAACTGATGTGTATGTGTGTAACACACACACACACACACACACACACACACACACACACACACACACTCCAGAAGAAAAATTCCAACAAGGCTAATTTACCAGGTCTAAAAAATCTTGCCAATGCAATTTAGTCTTCACTGCCTTCCCAATCCACAGTCTGGGAGCCACAGCTGGGAAGACCCTATCCCAGACAGAAAGAGAGCACAAAGGAGAAGCATCCTGGAGGTGCAAAGATCACAGGCATGTCTATATGGAAGGAAGTTGTTGAGGGGAACCCCCCCCCGCCACCTACTTAACAGAAATAAAGTTTTCTCAGCAGCTTATGCACATGGTCATCAATGAGTATGCTTAATCAGACTATTAAAATGGATGACATTCTCAAGTTCCTACAAGCGTCCTTAAAAATCTGAGCAAGATATTTTCTTTCAAATGCAGTTACGCCTTATTTTTTTATTTATTCAATTTTTATACCGCCCTTCCAAAGTTGCTCAGTGGCTTATCACATAGAATAGACAAGCAAGCAAGAAAGAAAGAACACTAGCATTACAAGACAAAGAAGGTTATTTTAAAGCCAAGTCTAAGGCTAAAGGTAGCACCTCATTAAAAATATTAGATGAACACCAACATTACAGGAAAACCTCATTATTTGCGGAACCTCTTTTTGAAATTCCACATATCTGTGTGGTATCTCATTGACACCCTTTTTCAATATCCGTGGATGAGAAGTAAACCTACGTATCTGTGGGTCCTAGACCGGAAGTGACAGTGGAAGTCACTTCCACCTGCTATTTTGTCTCGGGATTGCCTTCTTTCCTTACAAAATGGCTCTTTTACTTGCAAAAATTGACCTTTAAAAACAAAACAAAACCTTTTCCCTGTGATTTTCTGCAGTTTTGCGGGGCATTTGTGGGCACATGGAGGGATTCCTGGCAACATACAGAGCCCACCGAGCATTCCACTGTAAGGTGTTTTGTGGGGTTTTTTGGCCATTTTTAAAAAATGTTTCCCCCCCGTTTCCCCTCCACCCTGGAACCTAACCCCTTTCCCTATAGCAATAATTATTCATTACACACAGTTCCGTTACTCACGGCAGTAATCGAGGAACAGAACCCCCGCGAGTAACGATGTTCTCCAGTATTTCCTTGTCATATTTTAAGCAGACTTACAGAACCACATCAACAGTTCAAAATGGTTCTGAAATCCCAGAACAATATAAACAGAATGTGTAGTGCATATGTGCTTGTTTTTAATTTAGGAAAAAATTGAATAGTTATGAAGTAAAAAAGCTACAAACAAAACAGCAAGTTAAAATCATTAATTGGCATTGTATTAATACTACTATTGTATTAATAAAAACTACAAAAATTCTAAGCTAATAAGCTCAAGAATCTGTGAAATACTGGCTGTGAACATAAAACACGATACAAATCATGCTTTAAGGGCCACAAATTCCTATTCATAGAGATTAAATATTCTCCTTTCCATTTAATAGTTTACACCTGTTCCTACATCTATGTAAAGCCATAAGAAGAAACAATGAGGGGATGTAATTAGTCAGAAAAATAGGCCTCTTCCATTAATTCTAGTCTAGTATATTAGTCACAGAAATCTTCACATTTTTAAAAAACTATACAGTCACTCTTCTTTAATAATGAACCCAAGATTACTGGTCACCGACAGAAATAAACTGCATTCATTCATTCAATAACGAACCCGAGATTACTAACAAAATCAGTAAATGTAAGCCAACGCTTATCTAGAACAAAACAAGACAGCCGTTAAAACTGAATCTTCACAGCAGATGGGCCTGACAAGACTTCTCCTGGGAGGCCATTCCACTGAACTGTGCACTGGATCCAGGGTGCACTGGATCCAGGAACAAAGAGTATATTATCTGTTACATAAAAGAAAAACCCACATTTATTGTTTTAGAAATTAGAATGAAAGACCAGGCACTTGATCTGGTCTTTCATTTTTATCAGGGTGGTGTTCTGTGGGTGGGGACTCCTCTGATTTCCCCACTGTCATGGATGGACCACAATCTGGTAAAGGTTGAACTCTCTATCATGTCCCACCTCCTAAGGAGTGAGGGGCCTTTTAGGATGGTCTGTCTGAGAAGGTTATTGGATCCAACAGGATTCCAAAAAGCCTTGGAAGGATTTTGTGTTGGCTCTGCCGGTGATCCTGTTGATGCCCCCCTGGTGGAGAATTGGAACGGCAAACTCACAAGGGCAGTAGACCAGGATCGCTCCTAAGCATCCTCCCCAACCTGCTTCAAAAAAGACCCCTTGGCATATGGAAGATCTACGGGACTGAAGTAGCAAGGTTGATGACCGGAGCACAAGTGGAGGGAGACTAGATTAGAACCTGACAGATTTCAACACAGAGCACATTGGAAGACCTATGCTCAGGCAATACATGCGGCAAAGAAGTGATTCTTTTCTGCCCATATTGCACCTGTGAACTCACATCCAGCAGAGCTGTACAGGTTTGCAAGAGGGCTAGTGTGTGCCCCTCCTGCCTGGAATCAAAATGTGGAAGCATCAATTACCCGCTGTAACATTTAAAATGAGTTATTTGTGCATAAAATCTCTCATATTCAGGCCAACTTAGACTCAAACCCCAAAATTACTTCAGTGTCTGATGTGGAGTTGTCCAGTGACTCCTCTTATGTGGTTAGGCTGGATCAGTTTCAGTTTGTGACTCCTGAGAATGTGGACAAGCTGCATGGAACGGTGCGGTCTACCACCTGTTCTCTTGTCCCTTGTCCCACATGGTGTATACTAGCAGACGGGGGTTGTTGTAGAAGGCTTGGTAGATATTATAAATGCTTCTCTGAGGGTGGGCAGGATGCCTCTTTGTCCCAAGGAGACAATATTAGACCTCTTCTGAAGAAGCCTGCATTAGATCCCTCAGAATTAAGCAACTATAGGCCTGTCTTCTACCTTCTGTGGCTGGGCAAGGTAATTGAGAGGGTAGTGGCTCCCCAGCTCCAGACAGTCTTGGAGAAAACTGGTTATCTAGACCCATTTCAAACCGGCTTTCGGGCAGGCTATGGGGTGGAGACTGCCTTAAACAATCTGATGGATGATCTCCAATTGGAAATTGACAAAGGGAGTGTGACTCTGCTGGCCCTTTTGGATCTCTCAGTGGCTTTCGATACTATCGACCATAGTATTCTTCAGGAGCATCTGAGAGGGTCGAGGGGGGAAGGCACTGCTTTGCGGTGGTTCCGCTCCTACCTCTTGGCCATATTCCAGATAGTGTCCCTTGGAGACTGCTGTTTTTCAAAAGGGCAGGTTTCTTGCCTGTAACTGTAGTTCTTCTGTGCATTCACACTTGGGTTATGCACCTGAGCAGAGACCAGTTTCCGGAACCTTCCAAAGCTTTACCATAAAAAGGAAAAAAGAGTGGAAAATGTAGCTCGCTCTATAGGTCTCTATCCCACTCTACCTCAGTCAAGAAGACCGCCGCAACCAGAGATTGGCAATAGAGTCAGGGCAGGAGTGTGAATGCACAGAAGACCACTTGAAGAACTACAGTTACAGGTAGGAAACCTGCTTTTCTTCTTAGTGGTCTCTGTGCATCACATTTGGGATCATAACAAGCTATCATTACCTGGTCAGAGGGAGCAGCCTACTGAGAGCCTGACTGGAGCACTGATGTTCCAAACACAGTCTGTGACCAGGACCGGACATCCAGGACATAATGGTGGACAAAGTTGATGGGCTAGCCCAGGTCGCTGCCCTGCAGATCACATCCAGAGGGATTCCTCGCCAGAATGCCAAGGAGGATGCTACAACCCATGTTGAATAAGCCTGGACTGAGCAAGGCAGCTGTCTTTTTGCCATGTGGTAGACCAACATAATTGCTTCTGTGAACCAGGATGAAACTCTTTGTGTCAAGATGGGCATACCCATGAACAGACCCACATAACTAACAAATAGTCTGTTAGACCTCTGGTAGGCTTTAGTCCTGTCCACATAAAAAGCCAACGCTCTGCGAACAACCAGAGAATGATAAGCCCATTCCCTATCCGAGACCAGGTTAGGGAAGAATACCGGCAACCTCAACTCCTGAGCCATGTGAAACTCCAACACCACTTTAGGCAGGAACATAAGGTCAAGACACAGCACAACTCTGTCCTTGTGGGATATCAAGTAGGGGAAATCACAACGAAGGGCCCTCAGCTCACTAACTCTCCGAGCCGAGGAGATGGCTACCCAAAATACTGTTTTCAATGTTTTCAGGCTGCATGTGGCCAATGTTTCAAATGGATGTGTCATCAGCTGAGAGAGGACTAACTGTAAATCCCATGAGGGCAATAAATGTGGGGCTGCTTGAAACAAGTTAAGCAGCCCTTTCAAAAACTTTTTAACTGCTGGGTCAGTAAACAAACTCAAATAACTGTGATAGGCAGCTATCGCCACCAAGTGTACCCTGACCAAGGCACGAACTTGCCCTGACTCCCGCAATGCCAGAAGATACTCCAAAACAGCTTGGACTGGAGCTTGATTTGGGGCAAGACCCCATTTTGAAACGTGTGAGCAGAATTTCTTCCATTTTGCAGCATAACACATACGGGTGGACGGTTTCCGTGCTGCATCCAGCACCCTTTGAACTGGGTCAGTGAATTGTGATGGCCTTATATTTTCCAGACCATCAGGTGCAATGACTATAGGTCCGGATGCAATCTGCGGCCATTGTCCATTGTCAAGAGTCGGGGGCTCAGAGGTAAGTGTGATTGGCCATATCAAGAAGGATGGTGAACCAAGGTTGCCTCGGCCACCATGGGGTCAACAAGATCACTTGTGCCTTGTCCCTTTTCAGTTTCTTGAGAACCCTTGGGATCAACGGAATCGGCGGGACTGCATAAAGCAAAGCCCGACTCCAATGGCAGAGAAAAGCATCGCCTAGATAATGCTGGTCGACCCCCGCCCTGCTGCAGTAATGTCTGCACTTCGCATTGGCAGTTGTGGCGAAGAGGTCTATGGATAGTGTTCCCCACCTGCGGAATACCTCGAACCGGGTTCTCCGATCCAAAGACCACTCATGGGGATTGGCTGTCTGGCAGCTGAGTGCATCCGCTAGGGAGTTGGAAGTCCCCTCTATGTGTATGGCCATCAGCCAGATTTTCCTGAGCGCACACCAGGCCCAGATATCCAGAGCTAGATACATCAAACTCCAACTACCCTGCCGCCCTGCTGGTTCAAGTAAGAACGGGCTGTGGTGTTGTCCATTAGGATGAGCACTGGCTGCCCTTTGATCCAACAGCAAAAAGCTTTCAAAGCCAGAAAAACAGCCAGTAGTTAAGAGATAATTTATGTGCCTCCCTTTGACCGTGCAAGATCAAAGGCCCGCTACTGTGAGGTTTCTGAAGTGGGCCGCCCAGACGGAGGCATCGGTTGTTATGGTCATCTTCGGGGAGAGCTGTCAAAACGGCATACCCTTTGTCAGGTGCTTGTCCCTTGTCCACCACAGTACTGCTGCACGTATCTCCTGTGGATGCCAAAGGCGAATGCCTTGGTGTTGGTAGTGGGGACTGAAGTTGTCCAGGAACCACACTTGAAGACGATGCACGTGGAAGCAGGCTAATGGGAAAACCGCCGTGGTGGAAGTCATAAGTCTGAGACATTTTTGCATGAACCTGGCCATATGACATCCCCACTGACAAAATGTCTGTGCTGCGTCTCTGAGACTGTTTACTCTGTGAGGAACCAGATAAGCCCTCCCCGCCCTGGAGTCTAACAGAGTCCCCAGAAACTCCAGTTTTCGAGTCGTTATGAGTGCTGACTTTGTGAAATTCACCTCCAATCCTAGGGAATGAAGCAAGCGAAGGGCGAGTTGCACATGTCTTACGAGGCATTGGCGGTAGGTAGCCTCCAGCAATCAGTCGTTGATGTACAGAAATACCGTTACTCCTTGTAGCCGAAGATGCGCCACCGCCACACACTTCATAAAGACACAAGGTGCTGATGCCAGTCCAAACGGGAGGACCTTGTATTGGTAGGTACAGTTGCCCACTTGGAACCTCAGATACTTGCAATGATGGTGCGCGATAGACAGGTGGGAATATGCATCCTTCAGACTGATAGGCACGAACCAGATGTTCTTCAACAGGAGTCACAGAATGGTTGGGATCCTGACCATCCGAAATCTCCGGTATCAAATGAAGGAATTGACACCCCGCAGGTCTAAGATCAGCCTTGAGTCCTATACTGACCCTGGTGTGGATAGTAACATTTTTTGATCAACATGGAGGAGGAGGAGGTAGAGTATGACAGCACCATGGACCACAACGTGGACCGGAGCTTCTGGACTCTTTCCAGCGTGTCATCTGTCTGCTGACCAAAAAGAGCCTCCCCATCAAACGGCAAATCTTCAATATGGGACTGGGCTTCCTGCGAGAGCGATGTTGCACTGCCATGCATGCCTCCTGAGGGAGACAGCAGCCGCCATAGCCTGAGACCCACCATCTGCACAGTGGCATGCAGAATGTAGTTGTTGTTTAGCCACTCTAGAACCCTCTTGGAGGAGGGTAGTGGCCGCTTCCCTTTGGTCCTGTTCAAGCTGGCCTAGAAAGGGGCTAGTTTTTCTAAGATGAAGTGTTGGTACCTAGCCCAATAAGCCTAATGGTTTGCTACATGCATCAGTAGGCTCGAAGTAGAGTACATACGTATTCCCACCATGTCTAGCTTTTCCCCTTCCCTGTCTGAAGGAGCTGACAGAAGACGCTACTTTGATCTCGACTGGGCTGACTCCACTACCATCGAATTTGGTGTCAGATGCTTAAATAGGTACTGAGTGTCCTGCTGCTTCACTCTGTACATGCCTTCCAGCTTCTTCAAGGTCGAAGGGAAAGACGCTGGCTTCTCCCTAGCGGACTTGACAATTTAGGCGACTGTCAGAACTAAGGGGAGCACAACCACCCCCATAGTCTGAGGCTGAATTAACTCAAAAATGGGATCCTGCACTGGAGGGCACAGATTAGAAGTGTCCAAACCCAGTGAGGTAGCTATTCAGAGCAGTTGCTCTGTATAGCCCTTAAATTCTGCTGAAGAGCTGCCCTCTGGCTGCTCCGCTCCAGCATTTTCTGTTCACTATCTCTCCATCCAGGGTATTTAGCGTCTCCAATGGCTGTAACCCTATTTCATCCGGTACCACCAACTGGAATAGATGACACAGCTGGTGGAAGCGTTGGGAGGCGGGGCCTCAGGGGATATTGGGGCAGGCGGGTCCTCCATTGGGGTTGGAGGGTCAGGAGCTGGAGAGCTGTGATGTGTAGCAGGCTTCCTCCTTTTAGTCCTTTGGTGGCCCCGGCCGGGACTAGGCAACAATCCAGATCTGGAACCAGAGAGGGAGTACAATCTTTTTCTGCCTCCCTGACACTTATAGTATGCATAGTCCATTAAATGAGGTTCAGCGTAGGGTCCATAGCCTGGTCTGTAGTGCGTTGGATAAGCATAATGGTCCTCCGGATCCATCACTGTAGTGGTCATACACCCAGCGAGGCAAACGTCTGTCCATCCCATAATGGGCACTATTATCCCAACGAGAGCAAGTCCTATCATATGGCGGGTAGCAACGCTCCTTGGGTTCCCTCAAGCGAGGGGGAGACCCATCAGGAGACTCACTGGAGGACTTAGACACAAAGGGGTCCTCTTCCAAAGAGGAGTCGGGCGCCAACGGAGGCTCCATTGGAGCATCAGAATCTGAGGAGCCCTAATACTGGGACCTAATAGGCAAGAGGTATATCGGGCTGGGGGTTGAAGATTGAAGAATGTGTTTCTCCTTTTTATGCTTTTTAGGGCATTGCAAATCTAGTTTCTCCTTCCCTGACTTTGTTTCAGACTTCCTCTTTGCCTCTGGCTTGACGAGTCCTTTCTGCTTTTTCTTTTTCTTCTTTGGTACCTGCTCCTTTGCGCCCGATCCTTGGGTCAAACCCGTGTGTCCTGTGGCATCTACCCCGAATCCCAAGGGGACTAACTTTTTCGTCCCTTCGAGTTTTGTGACCAGCTGCCTCACAACCGAAAGAAGAGCCTATTGCCCCATCGGTGCTCCTGCTGGTCTAGCCATCTGTCCTGTAGGTGGAGCCCTGCCCTGGATGATGAGTGGCGGCCTGCCCACTAGCAGGGTCAATATCAGCAGCATTCCTGGGCTCCATGGAAACATCAGGCCCAACTCTGGAGCTAGCAGCACCTCGTTCTGAACGACTGCGGGCTGCAATCCAGCAAGGGGAGAAACCAGCAAGGTTTTTGCAGAGGAGTTGCGCTGGGACCCAACCCAGTAGCTTCTGCTGCTGTGCCCTGCACAGGCTGCCCAAGATTTGGCTCCGAGGGGTGAGTCTGCATAGCGTCCACACTTGCGGTCATGCTTCCCCGCTTAGCCTTTGTATAAGTGGCTTTCAAGGGGCTCTCTTCAGTTGCCACTGAACTTGCTTGGAGCACACACTCCCACAAAAGTGCTCCCAGGTGGGAAGCCCGATTCTGTCGCGTCTGTTTGGTAAAGCCTCAGCAGATAGAGCAAGTGTCCACTCTATGAGTCTCCCCTAGACCCGGAAGACACTTCGTGTGGCAGTCCAAAGTTGGGATTTTAGCAGCACAGCTCCCGCAACGTTTGAAAGAAGTTTTTGCTGCTGTGGCCACAAAGAAAATAACTAACCGGGGGGGGGGGGGGAGATGGTGGACTGCAAGTGAAATCAAAACGCAAAATGCAGAGATAGAAATATTGAGTAAAAGACAGAAGGAAAAAAACTAGGAATAAACAAAAACAGAAAAGACCGAATCAAGTGATTTGAGATAGATGAAGACAGAGGAAAATGTTCCAAGATCCGACTCTGGAGGCAGTCGACAAAAGACTGAGGTAGAGTGGGATAGAGTCCTATAGAAGGAGCTACGTTCACGCAATTTTTTCCTTTTATGGTGATGCTTTGGAAGGTTCCGGAACCTGGTCTCTGTGCAGGCGCATAACCCAAGTGTGATGCACAGAGACCATGAAGAAGAATCTGAACTTTTGCATGGTGTCCCTCAGGGCCTGTCTCCGATGTTATTTAACATCTACATGAAACTGCTGGGAGCGATCATCAGGAGATGTGGTGCAGGGTGTTTATCAGTATGCTGTTGATGCCCAAATCTATTTCTCCATAGGGATGTGCATGGAACCGCCGCGGCACGGTCCAGCACTGAGGGGAGTCTACCTTTAAGGGTGGGGGGTAGTACTTACCCCTCCTGCCGCTCTTCCCCCTCCGGCGCTGCTTTTAAGAACCAAGTTTCGGGGGCGGCAGCGTTCCTCCCTGCCGTCTCTGCCCCCGTCGTTACCCGGAAGTCTTGAGAATAGGAGTACGCATGCGTGCGGGGCGCGCCTGTTGCCACCGTGCGTGCGCGCACCGCATACATCACATGCAGCGTGCGTGTGATGTATGCGGCACGCGCATGGTGGCAACAGGCGCGCGCGCGCTGCACGCATGCGTACTCCTATTCTCAAGACTTCCGGGTAACGACGGGGGCAGAGGCGGCAGGGAGGAACGCTGCCGCCCCCGAAACTTGGTTCTTAAAAGCAGCGCCGGAGGGGGAAGAGCGGCGGGAGGGCTAAGAACTAACCCCCGCCCTTAAAGGTAGACCCCCCCCTCAGTGCCGGACCACCGGAACAGTCCGGTTCCGAACCAGTTCAGAGGCCTCCAACATGGCCTCCGAACCGGTTCGTGCACATCCCTATTTCTCCATGTCAACATCATTGGAAGAAGGAACAATCTCCCTAAATGCCTGCCTGGAGACATTGATGGGCTGGATGAGGGATAACAAATTGAGACTGAATCCAGATAAGAGTGTGGTACTTATTGTGCAGGGTCAGAACTTGGGCGATGATCTTGATCTGCTGGTTCTGCAAGGGGTCACACTTCACCAGAAGGAACAGGTATGTAGTCTGGGGGTGCTTCTGGATCTAAACCTCTCCCTGGTGTTCCAGGTTGAGGCGGTGGCCAGAGGTGCTTTTTATCAGCTTCGGCTGATACACCAGCTACTTGAGATAAATTACCTCAGAACAGTGGCACATATGCTGGTAACCTCCAGACTTGACTACTGCAATGTGCTCTGTGTGAGGCTGCCTCTGCATGTAGTCAGGAAACTGCAATTGGTACAGAATGCGGCAGCCAGATTGGTCTCTGGGTCATCTTGGAGATACCATATTACTCCTGTATTGGAAGGTGCTACATTGGCTGCCGATAAGTTTCCGGGCAAAATACAAGTTGCTGGTTATAACCTATAAAGCCTTAAACAACTTAGGAACTGGGTATTTAAGAAAACGTCTGCTTCACGATGAACCCCACCGCCCATTGAGATCATCTGGAGAGGTTCAATCTGCAGTTGCCATCAGTTCATCTGGTGGCTACTCAAGGACGGGCCTTCTCCACAGTTGCCCTGAAGCTTTGGAATCCCCTCCATGTTGAAATAAGATCTTCCCCATGTTTTCCCACAACTTTTAAAAAAGCAGTCAAGACACATTCGTTCACCCATGCTTTTAATTAGATCTACAGGTTGTTTTTTTAAGAGTTTTAATATTGTGTTAAGTTTTCAATTTTGTTCATGTTTTGTTGTTTAATTTTGTTTTGATTTTTATTGTTTTTATTGTAAACCGCCCAGAGACATAAGTTTTGGGCGGTATATAAATATGATAAATAAATAATAGACTATTGCATAAATTGGTTTGGAATAGAGCTCTGCTCCTCCAAGTGAGATCATTTTAAAATTTAAGATATTTGATTTTGGAAAACAAATGTATACACTGTTGACAATGGTTTCACGAAGTCACAATCTCTAAACTGCCATTCAATTAAAGTGGCAATGAACTCATATTCAAACATAAAGCCACTCTGAGTTATGTGGTTTGCTTCCCAACACCAAAAAAAACCCCAAAACATGCAATGTAGGGATGCCAACACCAAAAAACAAAATACACAAACCATTATAACAGGGTTAGCAGACTATCACAAAGCCACCAATACAAGCCAGAAAAGCCATACAACTCTATTCTGAGACATTAATACATCATGTAAAAAGTCACAATATCTTCTAAAATGGCACTTAATGGTTTAGTATTTCCGTAGGGCATAAGCAGATTTTATGATTCAACAGCACTCATCTACATTCATTTCATTCAACAAAACAGCAGCTGTCATTAGATTTCCCTGTAGCGGAATCCTTAGCCACAGAAATTATTGCTCAGTTAATAAAGCTATCCCCAGTGAGGAAAGTTGAATGTATTTGATACTTCCCCTGCTCCCCATTTTGAAAAGTGCCAGTCTCATGTGCTATCATTTTCAACTATGGTGTGCTATAACTCTCACCTTTATATCTTTTCCCATTCAACCTCATATACCTGGATTAGCCACTCCTTCATTTAAGCAGAAAATTCTTTCCCCCCTTTAAATCTTTCCTCAGTTGCATCTTCCAGATTAAGCTTCTACAAATACTTTCCAGCTCCTGCAAGGATTTCTCTCTCTCTCTCTCTCCTGATCTGTATTTGTAAATGACAAAGTGCAAGACCTCTTCCTCCTTGAACATAGAGAATCGAAGGGCCTCTTGCTTTCAGCCTGTCTGGGCAGGAAAAACAGATCCTGACCCTCCTCAGTCCATTGGCATATGCAAAGAGCTTTCAGGTATGTGTGTGGTGCAGGGGAGAAGAGACAAAGAGTAAGTTTCTCACTTCACATCAGGCTGGGACATGCTTAGTAGCAGCACATTCACACTGTTTTCAAGAGCCTCCCAGACCAGTGCAATCCTGGCCAAGGATCAGCCTCTTTCTTTGTTCCATGCTTTGAAGGCATTCAAAAACTGGAGAGAATCACCACCGGCTGTTTTCTAGCCTCTCACTTTGCACTGGGAAGGACAGCACTCAGAAGCAATACTGTTCCCAAGCATGTTTGCACCCAGTCTAACCTGAGTGAATCTGAATCTGCCCCTTCCCTGAGGGAAGGGATCAGCCTCACCTTGTGCCAGGCTGGGCGTCAGAATGGCCCAGCTCAGTCCAGCATGAGGCTCATACCACTCTGCATATAGTTGGGGAGGGGGAGCTAACAAACTTAAATAATGTGTTGGTGAACTCTGTTCCCAATCATAAAATCTCAGGCAAATGTGCAATTACTAACATTCCTTCAACCCACTATTTCTACTTCTTGAAATCCTAGTCCTTTCCCCATGCTCATCTTGTTTATTATGGCTGTGCAAAGATTCAGCTTTGAAGCCAAATAACCTGCACATCACCCCGGCCTCGTTGGGGAGGTGGCAGATCCCAGCGCTCTCCTCCATGCAGAGTGGTCTTGTGCACAGTCCGGGGGTGGGGGGCGGAAGCTATCAAAGTTCCTGAACTGCAGGAAGCCTCAGTGATGTCTTGGAAGGTGCACAGCAAGGCACACAGGGAGAGTTGAAAAAATAAAGTGCTGGGAAGGACTGCATTTCCCAGTGCTCCTCGTGCATCTTGCTGTGCACCTTCCAAGAGGTCACTGGGGCTTCCTGTGGCTATGAATCCCTTTAATAGCCCTCCCTGGTGCTATACCCAGGACTGCTCTGCATGGAGGTAAGCACAGAAAGCTGCCACTCCAAGGGGCATGGCGATGTGCAGATTATTCGGCTTTGACACTTTGAAGCTGAATCTTTGCACAGCCCTGTTGTTTGATAGCTCAGGTTTTTATTTCAAAACAGTATTAGCAGACAGTCTGCTCCCCCTATCAACACACACTTGCTCTAGTGTCCCTGGGAACCAAAGCTCATTCCAGGAGCACAGGAACAAAGGCCAGTAGTGAGATTTGGCATTTTGATGCTGGAGTCTTGGAAAGGATTAAAACAGCCACCGAAGTAGAGCTAGTCAGTGGAAAAGATACTCTGGGAACTGGCAGGTTACATAGTAGAGTCACCTGTGCCCTTAATGAAGTACTAAGTTCCATGGGACAATAGAAAATTGGATGTTTTGGGGAACATTCAAGGCCACAGGAGCCTCTCTCCTTTCAAAACAGGAAGGAATGACTCATAACTTAACCAATCAACTGGGAACCCTTCATTATGCATGTAGACTGAAGGAAAATGTAACACTGTTCGAACTACCTACCTGAATAGAAAGCATAAGCCAGTACCTTGGATAGCCCCAGGCCTTGACAAATTTTCTTTGGATATTGGTGTCAGCCCAAAAATTTGGGAGCCAGAGAATGTACACTAGGGGTGTGTCCGAACCAGTCTGGAGGCCATTCTAAAGGCCTCCGAACTGCCGGACCGGTTCGGACCTGGCCGGTTTGGGTCCGGGTGAGGGGGTCTTCTTTTAAGGGCAGGAGGGCTTGCTTACCCCTCCCGCCTCTTTGCCCCCGCCAGAGGCCGTATTGTACCTCGTAAATGGGGCGCTGGAAACCAGCCGCCCCCTCGCGAGCGGATTAGGGTCAAAAATTAGTAAAGTACTTTCCCAAAAAAGAGAGGAGCTTGCGAACAGAGCTCCTCTCTCAGCAAAGTCTGTGGCCCAACTGGGGCCTGGGGCGCGCGTGCGCGATACGACGTCTAAAGGAACTTCCGCCGGAGGCCCGGTCTACCCGGCGGGATGAGGCCGGGTAGACCGGGCCTCCAGCGGGAGTTCCTTTAGACGTCGTATCTCGCGCGCGTGCGTGCCCCAGTTGGGCCACAGACTTTGCCGAGAGAGGAGCTCTGTTCACAAGCTCCTCTCTTTTTTGGGAAAGTACTTTACTAATTTTTGACCCTAATCCGCTCGCGAGGGGGCGGCTGGTTTCCAGCGCCCCATTTACGAGGTACAATACGGCCTCTGGCGGGGGCAAAGAGGCGGGAAGAGTAAGCAAGCCCTCCCACCCTAAAAGAAAGGCTCCCCTTCGGTGCTGGTCCAGACTGCTCCGGACCATGCACATCCCTAATGTACACTTGACAAAATTACAGGACTTAGTGATGGACATTGTGGAGGGGGAAGGAAAATGGGCCTCTCTTTATTAGGCCTGTGTGTGTTGGTAAAATCAGAATTCCGACATCGGAATTCCCTGCCCACACCACCAGGAGGCATTAAACTGTGGGGCAAGTGCCCTGAGTAGAGTCCTGGTGGTGGTGATCCTTTAATTCACCACCCAGACACTGGCATAGGGGTGGCTCGGCGGTGCAGCTACTCAGGAGTTCAGGGTGGGCTCCCTGGGAAGCCTGTACACTGCTGAAAAAATGTGTGGGCTTCTGGGGAATGGAAAAGCCTGTGCATTTTCCTAGCAGTGCACAGGTTTCCCTCGGAACAGTTCCACACTCCCTGCCCGCCCCAAACTCCCAAGTAACTCCCCACTGTCCAGCCACTCCCATGCCAGTTCTGGGTGGTGAATTAAAGGGTCCCCACAATCAGCACACTACCCGGGCCACTTGCTTCCAGGAGGTGGGGGCAGGGAATTCCAACATCAGAATTCCAAACACACGCTCTTTATTCCTTTTAGAAGTAACATACAGAAACAGGGCTGCCTGGGGCAAATACAGATTTTATTAAATAACTCTACCTCTGAATATCCTAATCTAGGCAACCATAGTTAAATTTCTAGGTTCGATGGTTCCCTAGTGCCTGAGATTTGTCAAGCCCCGGATACCCGCATTAACAATTTTGTCTTGCACAACCACAGTTATTTCCAAGTTCAACCCCATTATCTATCCAAATGTGACACAAAAATCCCTACATAGAGAACCCTTCCTTTTCAATTCCATCTTTGGGAAGGAAATGGAACTGCATACTATGCTGAATCACTTGGCTGGTTCTCACAGAACTCAGATTGGGCAGCCTCTGAGAACCCATTTCTTGCTTCTGCTGAGGTTTGGCACCCTATGCTACTACACCAGAATTCCACCAGCTTATGTCTTTCCCCTCAGGATCTGAGTCTGGGGCTCCTGAATCTTTGCTACCAACCCCTACACCCACACCTGAAGCAGAAATCTCCCTAACTTGGGAGAGCTATGAGTCCTATACTTGGCACCCTGTACTGCCCAGGGTCCTTGCTCCTTCTTTTCAGCATAAGTTCACACAGAGCTACCTTCATGGGTGCTGCATGTGCACTTATCCATGCTGTAACAGATTAAAGCCTGTCTCAGAGCAGTTCATGTGAGGGGGGGAAATGCTGAATCATCTCTGGAGAGCTGCCTGGCTAGGCTTCTCCTAAACTAATCTATTCCCAGTAGAATTAAAATGCTGCCGCCACCACCCCTCTTATCAACAGAGCTCGAACCTCCCTGGGCTCAGGGTGGAATCCCAGGGGAAACTCTCTTTACTTTGCTATTGGATGAAAACAAAAACCTTCCACGTGTAGGCTTACACGTGATGAGAAAACCAATAGCTACTGAGCGCTTGAGGACACTTTTGCACCAGAGAAATTCTCCTTCCACCACCCCATTGTTCCTGAGTTAAAAACCAACTGAGAGGCTTGTAAAAGAAAAAGAAAAAACAATGTTATTCAATTACTACAGACTACTTCCATCTGAGGCTTCTAGCTTTCTTAGACACACTCAAAAATACTTAGTAGATTACAAAAATAGGTTGTCTTAAAGGTAAAGGGTGTCGTGAAATAGATTTTGACTCCTGGCACCAACAGAGCTTAAATGTTTATAGAGTCTTTTGCAACACTCTAGGAAGGGTAGGTGTAGGCTAGCGTTTCTTATTTTAATTATGTTACAGATCCCAATGAGAATCAAGCCCCCTGCAACCCTCTCCCCCAAGGACCCAGAGTCACTCCATGAGAGAATCCTCCATGCTGACCTCAACCACAAGGGAGCAAAACTCTATTGCCCCTCACCAAGCCCCTTCGCACTTCCCTCTCTCCAGCAAAGACTGCCCCCCTTGCTCCCAGAAATCGCTCTCCAGGTCCCCACCACCACCTGGTGCACTGATCAGCCACCCCAGAGCCCACCAGTCCATCAGTCAAGACAAGGGTACACTCCCTGTCAACTCCACAGAGGGAGGGGAGGCCAATCACTACACATGCCTTCTGCCAAGAAGACCTTAAGGTGAATGGCTAACATACTTGAAGACAACACACACAAGATCAGCAGAATAGGAAAGGTTTATAGTTTGTCCCTCAAACTCTGTATCTATTACTCTATCCCTTCCTGTCCACATTTAGGTATGCCTGAATTGTTAGCTATTTTGGCCTGCAAGTTATATTTACTCTGTAGTTATAACCTGCCTGCAGAATTGGTCTGTAGTTTGGCCCTAAGTTGCCAAATATTTCTGTTTTCTATTGTGCCTTTCCTGTTTTGATGCACTTTGTTCTTGTTTTCACAAGCCTGTCTCTGAGTCTTCGCTAGGGATATTCTAACATTGATCTCCCTTTGTCCACAACAATGGTCCAATACTTTCCTGTTACTCCACACTTGCAACTGATCAGAGCTAATTCCCCCAACTCAAGCAAAAACATAACAGACAGCGATAATAGACATGCATCTGAACAAGTGTGGTAGCAACAACCCTGTCTGCAGAGACAAGGAATCCCTGCAGATACTTTCAGGTAATCTAAAAGTTAGGGCTTCTCTATTATCTCATTGTGCTACATTCCTTAATCTAGCTTTTATTTACATGGTCACTCTTGCAGAGATGGAACACAAGTAAATTAAGAGTGCCTGACTGTGCTAAAAGTTGTTGATTAAGCCTAATTTCTCAGATGGAAATGGGTCGATAGATAGAAATGAGTTGATAGGTAGATAGATAGATAGAATGGAAAAAGAACTGGGGTATATGTGGGGAGGGAGAACAGATAGCACAAAAGAGAGAGAGAAAATAAAAGTGGTGGAAGAAAATTAGAAATAAATCTCATATAAACATTGAAGGGAAAAGAGACAGCAAAGAAGGAATTAAAAGAAAAAAATTGAAGATAGAATTGTTTTGTAATTTGTACTAGTGTTATGTCAGAAAAATCCTCATCTCAAAAATATTTTGAAGCATTAGTAAAATAAGAATAAAGTTCTTAACTATCTTCCATTTGGCCTTACTTACACTTGGGGTGCATAAACCATTTTGACCTTGATTTATGGAAACCCAGTAAGGCATATTTTGAGAAAAACTAATCCATATCACTTCCATAGGGAAGACTGTGTTAATATGTTGTAGCAAACAAAACAAAAAGTATTGTGGCACCTTAAAGACTAACACATTTATTGTAGGCTTTGCTGAATTTGTTAGTCTTCTAAGTAAGTGCCACAAGATTCTTGTTGGTGTTGACCTATATAATGTTAACTAGCACTGTTAGAACTTTGGAAGCAAAATATGGGAATGGTGTTTCAAGTTTACACATATGCATTGAACAATAATGTAGAGGCGCAAGAGAGAGTCTGCTCACAACTTTATGACACGTTATAACCTAACTAATTTGCAAATTGAGAAGCACATGGAAACAAATGTTGCACAATACATACTTTGGAGTATTGCAGAACAGAGCCCAAGTGTTTAGATAATCTGATACTTTGCTTAACTTTCCTATAAGTTTTTGAAGAATTGAAGGGCATCTGTATAACTACACAGAACATCTTTATATTTATAAAACATACTATATTCTGGTAAATCACATGTATGATCAGAAGGAGGGATAAAGGACACATGGTTCTTATTTTTATTTAAATGAAAACCAAAATTGGATTCTAATGAGCATTTGTAAATAGACAGATAGCAATCTCTAGTTCTCATACGTGTGGAGACATGCTTAAGACTGCATGTACATGAATTAAAAGACAAACAAGAAGGGCATATAAGAACCTCACTGATTTGTTTCAGGGTTCTGCAATTTTTGAATTTAGCTTATTATTTAACTTATTCACAGACAGGAAAAATGCAGTGCCAGCTTTGGCTTGGCATATATTAGGTTCAAATTATGTTAGACATATTACAGTGAAGCTTAAATGGGGTGGGGATCCAGGGCAGGGGTGGAGGGCATCTACAGCCTTCTGGATCAGAGAAGAGCACACTCCTCCCTTACTTAGTATGGGTTGCATCTCCATAAAGGAGTTCATTTTACACTGGTTAAGTTTTCAGGATACAGTTATTTGTTCTGAATATCAGAAAGTAGCCAAATGAAAAATACATTAAATGCTTTGATGCTCTGAGGCCCCCCCTTCCTTCCCTGCATTGCTTGAACTATTACTCTAAATACAATGCATTCTTCAGAACTGATGAAGCACTTAATCACTGCACAACAAAATCAGCCCATACCCAGAGGCTCCACACATGCAGGTATTGCTGAATGAAAAGCAAAGAATTTTAAATAATTTGATCTGACCTGCCACTGGGCAAAAGCAAAATAGGTCAGTCATCTTATAAAGTTATCTTTTCAATTACAGATTCTGGATTAAATTGTAATAAACCTAACTACTGGGGTTTATGGTTAACACGTTCAACAGTATGAATAAATGCCAAGAAGGTAGAGGCCTCTGATGAGACAAAGCTTTTGGCTGAGATACGTTGCCTTAGTTGGCAACATGGTGATGGATTCTGAAAACCTTTAAATCCATAAAATTCTCAGAGTAATTCAGAGAATACAAGATATGAGTGTTGATAACCCAGCTTGCATAGAACTTAATTAAATGGGGGAGGGGCACAGACTGAATGACAAAGAAAACTCAAACTCACCCTCCATTAAGGATTTTTGGGAGATTTATTAATTATAGTTGATCAGAACAGTGTAAGATTAAGGCAATTTATTAACTGGTGTTTAGCACAAAGGGTATTTCATATGCCATTTTAGCATAGCTCATGCTAATAATACTTAAGGGAAAGGAGGCAGGCTTAAGACTACAGCCAAAAAACAATACGTGTTTTCATTCATCTTCTCTCATACTCACATTATAAAGCTAAAAGGTTCTGAAAAAGCCATCTATAGATCCTTACCACTGTGATAACAGTATTATTTATACTCATTCACATTTAACGATAATGCCCAAGAGATTGAAAAAGCAGTCTCAAGGGAGAAAGTGCTGAAGAGCAACTGCAAACAGCATCTGCTGCTTGGGGAGGGTAGTACAGGGAGTCATGGAAGACAACAGGAAAAAAATGGATCCCTGTAGTAAAGAACGTATCACTTCTCTTCATCAGCTACCATCAAATATTCTCCAGTCACAGTCAGTAAGGAATGGACAAATACTGCTGGTTTTTCCAGCTGAGCCATCTGAATGATTTTCAGTTGATTCATCACATTATAAACCCAATTTTCTCGGATTGTGCCAAAGCAATCTGGATGCCAACAGCAAAATGAACATTTACATCTCTCATATGGATTTACATACTAAAACTTACCCTAACAGGAGGACTCCGTGCTTGTACTCTCTGCTGCTGGCCACTTTGAGAACTTTGCAGGTCTTTTGGAATACAGTTAGCAATTGTGCTATTCTGGGCCCTTAATGAATTTGTGCAGCTCGTCACACCACCAGGTTTCCGGGGTCTCTGCTTGATGCCATCAAGTAGTCGAACCAGTAAGATATTACTGGGAAGTTCATCAACATTGCAGTCTACTAACGTCCTGCATTCTGGACATCGAAGCTCATTTCGGGAACTTACAATGCCCAGCAGACACCTTTTACAAAATGTATGTTGACAAGGCAAGACTTTTGCAGAAGCATCAAGGCGTTCTAAGCAGACTGGACACTCCAACAGATCCAACAAGGCTGACTCATCCATCTTTTGTCTAGTCCATCAAGAAAGAAGCTTTTATAAGAGTCATATTTTTTCTGAACACACTATGGGATTCATGTTATATCCATGCCTCTTCCCTCTTCTCTCTGAAATTGTTTTTGAAAGGAAAAAAGATGATGATAATGATAATAATAATAAATAAAAAGTATTTCAAAGGCAACGATATCGCTTTTTTTCAAATACTTTCTTACAACAATATTTAAAAATTGAAAGATTTTTCTATATAGAAATCCTTTAAAAGTATTTGCGTTTAATGCAAATTCCAGTCCCCTTTACTTTGACAGTTGGGCATAATGTTTGCCAGAAATAGAATACATCATACATGTACAGAGTTTCTGCAACAGTGAGCTAAAAGTGCTGAATCTACGTTTGAGGTGTCACAAATCAGAGGGTTTTTTAAAAATGATTTGCTGATTACTCAGATTCTTTATCAGACATGAACTGCTTAACAGAAATGTACTGATCATGAAGAAGACTTATCTTGTTGCTTTTCAATGGTGAAAGTCAGCAATACTGCCCAAGTTCAGAGAACTAGAATATTACTAAATTTGAGAGTACAAGCAAACTATTACAGAGGTTACAAAACACATGTAATCCACTTTATTCATTGCTACTTCAACTGTCTTCACATTTTAAGCTACTTCAGCATTTAAGATATTTTCCTTTCCATGTTAGATTGAACTGATGCAAGAAACTCATTTATGCTTAAAACATGATGTTTAACAGTAGTAATATGTCATCTAATTTAAACTGCAAATACACAGAGAAAAGTAAGCAATCTGATAACACAGTTCTGTTAAAATAAAAGGGATTCAACTATTTAAAAAAGCAGCTTGCAGGATCATATTTGGACAATCCAATCTTTACAGTGAACTTTTCAAAAGCAAAAGATACAATGGACATGATCCAGAGAACTGGGCAACTAGTTTAGTATCTCTAAGGGGCTTGTGTTTTTGCAAACAGCAGACCCCACCCATAACAAATGACAAACCACTTTTGAAATTGAGAAGACTTTCAAAAGCAGTTTGCAATATGGCTGGAGGGAGGTATTGCTGTTCAAAATCAGAAGTCTCAGTAGATGTGTCCAAACCCTATAGTTCTTTGGACTACAGCCAACAAGATGTTTTAAGTCACTGTATTCTTAAACACACACCATGTCATCAAACTTTTAAAGTGTTTGGTTAAGTAAAAAAATATGAACTATGGTAGAAGTGCACTCAAGGATGTATGTGCACTCAAGGATGGTGCACATACATTTGTTAGAAGACTTTAGCCATGCATCCAATAGCAGCAACTATCACGTTAATATCATTTATGTATTAATAAGGGCGAACTTAGTTTTTGCAGCAGTCATGAAAAAAATGAGCAAAATTTTTCAACAAGTCCTAAGCAAGACTACCCTTTAGGCAAAAATCATGTGTGGGGGTGGGGGGGTATTTGTTGCTAGTTAACATAGTTGACATTTATTATATAAGCATAATAGCTAAATGTTTTTTAATAAGCATACATACGTTTTGAGTTAGAAGCTAGTAACAAGGCAAGGCAATGATAGTAGCCATAGCTGACTGGGGGGGGGGTGGGTGGGAGATTATGCCTGTTAGGTTGGATTACGAACAGGAGACTTCCTTAAAGTTCATTTCAGTGTCGGAGAAAAGAGTGGGGAGGGGGACCCGCAGTTTGTTTCCAAGTCGCAAGTAAAAGCTCTGATGTCTTTATTGTTTGTTTGTTTTGTTTGGTTTGGGTTTTGTTTTGTGTTTTGTTTTTAAGGTAGAAAGCAAAAAAATGACCAAACCGAATTTGACAGGCTGAAGCCTTCCTTCCGAGACCTGGAGAGTGTAAATTGAACATTATGGCTTCCAGTACGTGCACAGGATACGTTATACTGATACCCACATCCACAGAGAACAGAGAGAAATCCATCCACAAACGTAAGAACAGACAAGACATACAAGGGTTTGTGGGAAACAGACATTACACACAAGCCACCAGTTCCCATAACAGGGAGACCACTGGAGGGCGAGTGCGGTCTCTATGGAGACTTAACCGCTGGTGTCGCGTTACCAAAGGTGGACGAACAGAAGACGCGCATAACCCTCCTCCTCACAGAGACTGTAGCGTGTGTGGAGACGGCAGGAGGCGCGGAGGAAAACCTCCGTCTGCGGAGGGGAATATTCCCCCTCCCGCACTACGGCAACCGGAGGCAGCCAGGGTCGGGAGGGGGACTCGCCCTGATCTATTCCAAGCCAAAAAACCTCCTTCTCCTTCGTCCCCCGCGGCCGCCCTGGACTCACCATCTTCGCAGGAGAAAGGGAGAGCCCCGTCTCTCCCCCGCGCTCAGCCCTCACTTCTTTCGCGCCTCTTTGTTCCCGTGAGGAGCCGCTGCCGCAGCGCGGGGACTCTCACACAACGCGGCACCGAAGCAGCTCGGTCTCTAAGCTTCTTCTGCTTCTTCTCTCCCTTCCCTCCCCAAAAGGGGGCTGACGTGGGAGGCCGCCCCGCCCCGCCGCCTCAAGGAAGGAGCCAGGCTCTGAGGTGGAGGAGACCGACTCTGACCAGGAATCTCCAGGCACGCAAGCAAGCGCACCCGCCCCTCTTGTCGCTTCCTGGAGGAACTCCTGCTGCTGCTGCTGCCTCCCTCCCTGGGCGAGCGGGAGGAGCCGGGCTGCGCGTGTGTGTTCCTCGGTGCCCGTCTCCCCCGCTCTCACGCAGCAGTCCCTGAGGAAGATTGGAGGGGGGCGGGGGGGGGGAAGCGAGCGACCAGCCTTCTCCTAAAGACCTGCCATTATTATCCCCCTCCTCTTCCAAACAAGCGCCTCTCCCGCGCTTCCCCTCAGAACATCCTCCTCGCTCGCTCCCGCCCACTAGCCCTTTCCAGTCTGGTGCCTGGATCCAGCCATATCTACACCCGCCCACTCTTTTCCCTCAGGCACAAGGCTCGGCTCTCGCGCTCCCAACCTTCAAAGAGCCCCTGAGCACAAGCTCCACCTTCCACCCCTGCCCGCTTCAGACGGGGCGGCGTCTCCCGCCGTGGCCGGCTACCGGCTTGTAAATTCGCTCCCGCCACCAGCACCGTAGTAGGGCTCTCACGCGTACACACCAAGCTAGCTGACACGGCCAGGAGAGAGTTTTTAAGTACCTCCTAGGGCCCAGGGAAGAAGAGGTTTGTCGAGTTCACCCAGCACGACGGAGATGAGGTGGAGCGCTAGTACAGAGTCAGACACACTCTCGGCGCCAGAAGGAGCCTTGTCATTAGTCAGGAAAAGACGCGGTGCATGAAAGAAAGAAAGAAAGAAAGAAAAAGAAAGAGAGATGGGACTTCATAATGCTAATAAGAAAGAGAAACGTGTTGACTGGTGTGCGAGCGAGCAGAAGACGGGCATGCTGAAAATAATGGCCCTTGGAGTGCACTGGTTACATCCGAATGACCATAGGAATAGAATGAATTTCCAAATGGCCATTGCAGGACTACATACATTAAAACCAAGGAGGGACATCTCTGTACATCTGTGCTACGATGTCCCTTCTTCATATCCACAGGATGAGAACACTCAGTATACATCTTTCCCAATAGTCCAGGCCAGCGTTTCCGCTGGAGGCGTAAAGGGACTTCTTCCCCACCAAATAAGGGATGGGGACTTGGGGAGAACACTGCTAATACACTTCCAGTGCTGAAGATCTATGGTGATGGAAAAGAACCTAAGATAACATCTTCCACTGAGGATGCTCCCCTAATGGATATTACTTCGGGTCTGCAGGCTAATTATTTAGATTCTGATCCCCAGGCGGAGAAGGCCCTCGATGGGCAGCTCCAGGCCCGATCTGATTGATAGCCCCTGCAGATAAACTGTCACTCCTCTTGTGGAATCTAGCTGGGTGGGAGAACAAAGCCCGAGATCCTGGCCTTTTGACGTTTATTGCTGTGTTTGACGCTCAGGCAAGCAAGATTTGGTCTGGACTGGAGGCCTTTATAGGTGACATACAGTCCACATATCATGGAGCTTACCTAATAGTGGCTGGAGACTTTAACACGCGAATTGGAACAGATGATAAAACTCTTTTTGCCAAATGCCAGGGGTGTCCTCCCGATCAGGATGTGCCTCCCCCCCTCCTAGTTAGACAATCCAAAGATATAGTGGGGAATTTCTGTAGTTTAAATCTACTCCAGACCTTTAGCAAGGCAGATTTGCACCGGCTGAATGGGGCGGCTTTGAGTGATTTCCCGGCAGAATTTACTCATTGGGCTGGCTCCAAACTCTCATTTATCGACTTTACAGCTATATCTTGTAATTTAGCACCTCATATAAAGAAATTTCACATTATTAGTCGCCCAGAAAATGATCATTTTCCAATGAACTTGATCATTGGCTGGAGGGGGAAACTGCATTTGGACTGTAATCAAGTTCCAGTTAGAGATGAGGAGCAATGTCCACAGCATGTGAAATGGTCTTCCAGCCAACAAAATTTAGTAGCCATGGTTCTAAACTCACAGCAAGCCTGCAGTTTACAAACTGCTTTAATTACCGCATGACTCTTGCGAGCTCGCTATGTTAGAACATTATAATAAATGGGCTCAGTTATTACAGCCAGCACTTGCCGCTATGAAACCCTTATCTAATAAGGTGGGGAAATTATTCTTTTGTCCATGGTTTGATGCTAGTTGCCAAGAGGCAAAAAGAAACCTTATTAATGCATTTAAATTCGACACTGAAGGTTCTACTATATATATGGCCTAGGATTTGTTAGAAATGAAAAGATAGTACAAAAAACTATTAAGGGGGAAAAAAGAATTGGCCACTAGGGAGACCTGGGATCAGTTGATTGCTGCTACCAAAATGAAGAACCCAGCAGTGTTTTGGCACCTTGTATCACAACCTATGGGGAGGGTACCCGTCAGTTCATCTTCAGTTATACCAGCTGGGATATGGGAGTGTCACTTCTACGCATTGTATACGTGGGAAGGACCTAGCGTGTTTAGACCAGTGTTTCTCAACCGCCGGTCCGCGGACCGCTGCCGGTCCGCGGAGGGTTGAGTGCCGGTCCGCGACCCAGCTGCTAGGAAGGCAGGGCTCTGAAGAGTAGGCGGCGGCAGCAATTGGAGCCGAACCGTTTCCATTTGTTTTTCTCTCCCCGGTATAAGCTTGGCCAATATGGGTGGAGCAGGGGCGGGGCTTGTGCCGAAGCGGGAAGATGGCCTGTGAGTGCAGGAATTGGGGCAGGCTTGTGCCGAGGCTGAAACCCACCCTTCCTGCCTGCTGGCGTCTCCCGCGGCAGACTTCAGCTTGGAAGCACCTCGGGCACTAGGAGCTCCAGCAGCAGCAAGGAAGCCCGCAGGAGGCGGCGGTGGCGGCGAGCAAGAGGCTGCTGCTGCTGCTGCCGCCTCAAAGCCCAGCCAGCCCGAGAGCAGGACGCTGCACCTCCCGCGCAAGACGCCGCAAACCGCAAGCTCTGGCCCCACAGCGAGCGAGAGCCAGCGCCCACGAGAGGAGCGGCAGGACGCGGCGGCGGCAGTAGCTCCAGGGTCGGAGAGCCGCTTTGGGTAAGTAGCACAGCAGAAGCAGCAGCTCGGGGGTGACGGAATTTGTATCGGGGGCGGGGGGCATCATTATCAGGCCACAGACGCCCCCCTCCCTCCCTCCCTCCCATGCGCCTCCCTCGCAAGTGTGGTTTGCCCAAGAATCTAAAATTTCCCAAGTTTGCCCAAGAATCTAAAGATTCTAAATGGCAGTTTGATTCAGCTCCAGTATTGATTTCTACAGAGGATGTTGCTACGCAAATATGACACGTGTTCCTGCGGCAGTAAAATTATTTCTGGCAAAACCCCGCTCTCGACTCCTCTACGGAGCACAACTTTGTTTGTATAGCAACTCCCTGCACTAGAGGCATGGTGCAAACATTTATGAGAAACATTTTTCAAGTTCCTCAATGCATATCCAATGTAGTTCCCCATGTAGAAGCAGCCAACCCTGAGGTTGAATCCAGGATATGGTTGAATGTCTTTGATTAAGCCTAAAGTTTAGGCCCTAAAAAACTATCATCCTACTGGTCTGGCTCCCCTGATATTGGCAGACAATACTCTCTTCTGAAAAGAGCAGTTCACCAGAAATTAAATTTATATGGCTTCAGCCCGTAACCTTTATTAAGAATGGGATATGCTCGAGCTAAAGCAGCTCTTAAACAGCACATTTTTGATATGGACGCACAAATAAAAAAATCTTTGATCCCCAAGAGTGTTTTCCTTGGAATCCAATAATTTAATCTTAATCCTGCTAGATACTACTATCTCAAATCACAATTTTCAAATATCGCAGGATGTTTAACATTTATTGTTTAACAAATTTTATTTTATGATATTATTTTAATTACAATGTTAGATGTTATATCTGTTAGATATTTAAAATAAAATTAAACTTGAAACCCCTTTACTAACTGCTGGTCCGGGAAACTGCACACAAAGAATGTAGCGGTCCTTGACACTCTGCACAAATGATTTAGCGGTCCTTGAGTCCAAAAAGGTTGAGAAACACTGGTTTAGACTAGAACTAGATGTTGAACTTCTGCCACAATGGGCTGCTGTCATCTGCTCTGAAATTGAGGGGCTGGTGAAGCAATTTAAGCCTGGTAAGGCCCCAGGGAATGATTTTATAACAATTGAGGTAATATGTAATAATTTGGAGTGGTGGCCCCAGTATTAGCCTCTCTTTTTACTTATATAGATCACATTGCTAAAGTACCCAAAGACTGGGGAGTTGCCATCATAGTCCTTATATATAAAAAACGGGAAAAGGAGTGAGCCTGGCAATTGTCGCCCAATCAGTCTTCTGAATGTCATCACTAAATTATATGCCAAACACCTAAATGGGAAACTCCTGGACTGGCTTGAATCTAATAATATCCTGGCGGCCGAGCAAGCTGGTTTCCGAGAGGGGCGCTCTCCTATTGAACAGGCTCACATTTTGCAACATCTAGTAGAGAAGTACACTAGCGTCCCAAAGGCTGCTTTGTATGCGGCTTTTATAGACCTTAGAGCAGTTTTTGACCTAATTTCATGAGAAAAATTGTGGTCAAAACTCAGGGACTCTACCATAGATAAGCAATTATTGTTACTTATTTATAGATTACATGAAGATTCCCGCCTGGGGGTGCACTGCAGCACTAGAGAGCATTTATCAGCAGAAATTCCAAATCAAAGAGGTGTTAGGCAGGGATGTATCCTGGCCCCGATTCTGTTTAATTTCTATATAAATCCCTTGGTGTCCCACTTGAATAAACCAGACATTCACCCACCCAAATTGGCAAACAAACATCTGCTGATCCTGCTTTATGCAGATGAGATGGTCCTGTTAGCACAGACCCCATCTGGGTTGAAGAGGGTGCTTGCTTCACTGAGTTTATATTGTGCTGAACAAGCACTGGAAGTTAACTACTCCAAAACAAAGATTCTGGTCTTCGCTAAATGACCACTCATGGTCTATGAACGGCCATGCAATTGAACAAGTTAGAACCTTTAAATATCTGGGAGTCGTCTTCCACTCTGCAGGAGGGCGAAGAGCGCACCTAACTATGTGACGCAAAATACCCAGCAATCGGTCAATTCATTCCGGCTGCCATAAAGCTTTTCACAGCTAAAGTTTGCCCGCAGCTCTTGTATGGTGCCCGACTTGGCCCCTATGAGAATTTTACCCCCGTGGAAATAGTCCAAACCAAATTTTTAAGAGCAATACGCCATGCTGTGTTTCCAATACAGCTCTCAGAAGTGAGGCAGGGGTTTTTAGATTAGAAATAAGACTCTGACTGAGTATGTTTGTATTTTGGTTGAAGTTGTTATTTTCCCAAGTAGGCTTGGCTCCCCTAACCCTTATAGGTAGTTACGCTTCTAGATGGAAGGTGTTGTTAAGACAGAAGCTACAATCTTACGGCCTTTCCCAGGAGGAGCTTATTAGGATGGGGTATGACCAAGCAATACGGTCATCAAACAGCATGTACTTGATATGGAAATGCAAGAAGAATCAGCCAAGCTGCCTAGAGGGATTAATATAAGTAATCAGTTTTCAAATATAAAACCTGCTGAATACCTAATCAATCTAACAACAGCAAAATTTAGAAGAGCTATGACCCTTGCTCTGCTAAATGCACTTCCCACTACAGTTTTAGAGGGGAAGTTTAAGAAATTATCATACTCGGCCCGCTTATGTCCTTGTGGTTCGGAAGATATAGAAACAACTGCACATGTAGTACTCTATTGTACATTTTACAAGGATATTCAAATTAATTTTATTTCTTCTTTTTTAATGGAATTTCCTGGTCACACCGATTAGTTTTATTTAGATTATTTGTTGTCAAATTTTATAGACTCAGTGTCTTGGAATGTGACCAAGTTCTGTTATGTAGTTTGTAAAATTCGCAAAGAACTCACCATCTGATTACTGTTGGTAGCTGTTGTCTGTTTATTATTGCTGGTCATTGACTGAAATAAAGATATCTATCTTAAAACTGAGGGGTCCTGGTTGACAAAGGGTCTTTGTCATGGTTGTTCCCTCAAAGACTTCACAGTCACTTCTTCAGCTAGCCACAGAGACACTCTTACTACCCTTGGACTTCCAGGCCAAAGTCTAGAGGGCCTCCACACGCCCTAAAGTAAAGTAAAGTGTGCCGTGGAATCGGTGTTGACTCCAGGTGACCACAGAGCCCTGTGGTTGTCTCTGTGGTTGTGGTTGTTTGGTAGGATAGAGGAGGGGGTTACCTTTGTCATATCTCGTGCAGTATGAGATGATGCCTTTCAGCATCTTCCTGTATCGCTGCTTCCCGATATAGGTGTTTCCCATAGTCTGGGAAACATACCAGTGGGGATTCGAACCGGCAACCTCTGGCTTGCTAGTCAAGTCATTTTCCCGCTGTGCCATTAGGTGGCCCCCCCAAATCATCTTTAGGCTGTCCTGGATGGTGTGGGCGCCACGCTGCTGGGCTGCACTGTGCCGGGTGGCTGAGAGTGACCGACCTGAGCTGGGTGGCCAAGCATGACCTCTGCTTTAAAGACAGAGGCAGGAGGGAAAAGAAATATGAGGGATGGGAATATGTTAAGTTGCGTGTTGAAATGTTTCTGCTAATGCATATTTGCATAAATATACCTGTTTTATATTCTTACATTCTTGTGAGTTCATTTACTGTTTGTGCCCTCAAGAACCCACGTGTTAAAAGTACTGTGTGAGTCACAATGTGTGTGTGTGGGGGGGGGGTATGATGCTTAGCTTGCAGCAGGGTGCTCCCAAGGCCTTTAGGTCCAGGCTTCAAAATTAACTAGGTGCACTTCTGGCTAGCAATAAGAATGGGTAACATTCAAATTAAAAACCTGAGTTTAAGAACTTCTGGTTGCAATCTATAAATGGCTTCCTGCTGGAAGTGACATATGGTTGCTTTGCACATGCATGTTTGTCACTCACATGAAGCATCAAATGAGGATACACATGTGTGAATGAGCCACCAGAGATTAAGCATCACAGACATATAATACCATCCAATACCATTCATACCATCCAATGCCAACTCAAACACAATCCTATTCAGAGGAGACATTTTCACACACTTAGTGAAGTAATCAAATAATGAGAAATATTATTTCTCAAATAATGAGAAATATTAACATAAATAATGAGAAATTATGAGAATGTTAACCCCTGCTAACTTGGAACCCCTGCTAACTTGGCCAAGAGGCGCCTTTTAACGTGGTGATTCTCTTTATTTGGCAGGGGGAGAGTAACTGGCCCTATCCACCCCCCAGCACAGTACCTCCAATGACTGTTGCTGGTGTCTATCTTATGTTTCTTTTTAGATTGTGTGCCCTTTAGGTACAGGGATCCAAATTTTTTTAAAATTAATTAATTATTATTATTATTTCTTGTTTACACAGTCAGACAGGTGTTATTGACTGGTTTGTTTTATCCAGACATCGAGTCCTTCCCAAGGACCTGGGATGGCTGAATTTTATCATCAATACTGTTGGTTATTATAGATATCGTCGCAAAATATAGGCTGTTCCCAGTAAAGCTGCTTTTTGTAATTGGTTGATGGTGACTTCTGTGGCCCCTATGGTGTTGAGATGCTCTTCAAGGTCTTTTGGAACTGCACCCAGGGTGCCAATTACCACTGGGATTATTTGGGTCTTTTTCTGCCACAGCCTTTCAATTTCAATTTGTAGATCTTTGTATTTGGTGATTTTTTTCTATTTCTTTTTCTTCTATTCTGCTATCCCCTGGTATTGCTATGTTGATTATTTTAACTTGTTTTTCTTTCTTCTCCACTACAGTTATAACTGGTGTATTGTGTGGCAGATGTTTGTCTGTTTGTAGTCAAAAGTCCCATAATATATTTACATCTTCATTTTCTTCAACTTTTTCAATGTTATGGTCCCACCAATTTTTGGCTACAGGTAGCTTGTATTTTTTGCAGATGTTCCAGTGTATCATCCCTGCTACCTTGTCATGCCTTTGTTTGTAGTCAGTCTGTGCGATCTTCTTACAACAGCTGATCAGATGATCCACTGTTTCATCTGCTTCTTTACAAACGTGGCACTTGCTGTTTGGTGGATTTTTCAACTTTGGCTCTTATTGCATTTGTTCTTAGTGCCTGTTCTTGTGCAGCCAGTATTAAACCCTCTGTTTCTTTCTTCAAGCAACCATTCTTAAGCCATTGCCAGGTCTTGGTGATGTCTGATTTTCCACTTATATTGTGCAAATATTGACCATGCAGGGGCTTATTTCTCCATTTTTCTGCTCGGTTCTTGACTTGTTCTTTCTTGTAGGCCTGCTTTCTTTCATTGGTGTTGAATAGTTTCTCGTTCTTGACCATTTGAAGTGCATCTTCTTCACTGTCCTTTATATATTATTCAAGGCCTCTTTTCTCCTCCTCTACTGTTTGATGGACTTGCAGCATTCCTCTTCCACCTGAGCTGCGAGGGAGGTATAGCCTATCGACATCACTGCGGGGGTGCAGAGCATGATTGATGGTCATGATTTTCCTGGTCTTACGATCCAGCGTCTCTAGCTCTGCCTGGGTCCAGTCTATTATTCCTGCACTGTATCTGATAACAGGTATAGCCCAGGTGTTTATGGCTTGTATGGTGTTCCTGCCGTTGAGTTTGGACTTGAGGATTTTTCTAACTCTCCTGATGTATTCACTTCCAATTTTTCTTTTAACTTCAGTGTGTGCGATGTTATCTGCCTGGAGAATGCCCAAGTATTTGTAATGTTCTTTCGCTTCCAGGTTCTTGATCTTGCTTCCATTGGGCAGTTCTATTCCTTCTGTTTTTCTTATTTTCCCTCTGTTCATTATTAATGCAGCACACTTGTCTAGTCCAAACTCCATTGCTATATCGCTACTGAATATACGAACAGTGTTTAGCAGTGATTCGATTTCTGACTGGGACTTTCCATACAACTTCAGATTGTCCATGTACAGCAGATGGTTGATTTTACTGGATGTTTTAGATGTTTGGTATCCGAGGCTTGTTTTGTTTAGTATTTGTGAAAGTGGGGTCATGGCGATTACAAACAACAGAGGGGATAGTGAGTCCCCTTGGAAAATGCCTCTTCTAATGCTAACCTGTCCAAGTGTCTTGCCATTGATTGTTAACTGTGTACTCCACATGCTCATTGCTTTTTTTAATAAATATCTGAATGTTTTTGCTGACACCAGTTGTTTCTAAACATTTTAGTATCCATGTGTGAGGCAATGAATCAAAGGCTTTCTTTTGTAGTCAATCCATGCAACACTTAGATTTGTTTTTCTTTTCTTGCAGTTTTCTAAAATCATTTTGTCAATCAGCAGCTGGTCTTTTGTGTCTCTGGTGTTCGGGCAATTTCCTTTCTGTTCAACTGGAAGCTGTTTGTTAGTGTTGCATGACTTCATCTGCTATTATTCCAGTTAATAATTTGAACATGGTTTGCAGGCAGGTTATCGGTCTATAATTACTTGGAACTGCACCTTTTCCTGGGTCTTTCATTATGAGATGAGTTTTCCCAGTTGTTAGCCATTGTTCAACATCACCGCCTTGCAAAATGTGATTGAACTGTTTTGATAGTTGTTTATGAAGGCTTGTTAGGTGTTTAAGCCAAAAGCCATGCAGTTCATCGTCGCCTGGCGCAGTCTAATTTTTAATTTTCTTTGCTCTTTCACTTATTAATTCTGGTGTTATTATTAGATCTTGCATTTGTTGGTTACATTTTTTGACCTCTTTCATCCAGCCTGCTTTTTTATTATAATCTATTGGATTGTCCCATAATTTCCCCCAGAATTGCACTGTTTCTTCTTTATTTGGTGTTTCTACGTTCCTTGCAGTTTCTCCTTCTATACTTTGGTAGAAACGTCTCTGATTCGACTGGAATTGGAGATTCTGCCTGTGTTGTGTAATTCTGGCTTCATATCTGCTAATCTTCTTTGACACTGCTGTTATTTGCTGCTTTATTATTTCCAGGACTTCTCTAATTTTCCTTGAATCTAGGTGGTATTTTTGGATCAGATACTGTTTGGTGTTTCCATTCTTCAGCTTCTTGTCTTTCATATCTTTCAATTTACTAGCATCTGATCTAAGCCTGGAGATTTTATTTTCAAATCTAATCTTCCATTTAGGTGATGTACTGCTTTCTTTTTTTACAGGTCCACAGATCTTATATCCGAGCTCTTGTGTTGTTATTGTTGCTGCACTGTACATTAGTTGGTTTGTTTCTTGCAAATTATTGGTTGTTATCTCTGCAAGTGCAGCATTGACATCTTTTAATGCCTGAGCAAGTTGTTTTTTGGCAACTGTTTTTAGAGCTGGAAGTCGAACCCTGGTGGTTGTTTGGTTCATGTGCTCAGTTATTTTTTGCTTTAGTTCTTGTTGCTTTTCTGTTAAACGGCATTTGGGTTTTTGAGGTGAAGGCAAAGGGGTGGTTGCCTGGTTTTGATTTTGAAACAGTTCAGTAACAGTGGCATCCTCGATTTCCAACACCTCCTCCACCTGCGCCTGAGCAACTTCTTCAATTGGTGGTAATTCTTCTTCCATATCTTGAGCCTGTGTTGCTCTTTGCAGTTCTCCCAGCTCAACTCCTGTGAATACTTTATTTCTTATTATGAATCTTCTCTGGTCTGCTAGCCTTTGTTCTGTTATTTCTGTATCTGGATGCTTCTCTTTCCAAATTTGGTACATTCTTTTTAAATAACCTCTTCTAGTTGGACTAGACTTGTAATAGCAGATCATTATTTCCTTGTTGGCATTTTTTGTATATTTTTTTCGGTTAAGCGACGTTTCTTCCAGTAACTTTGCTGTCTCCAGCCCTGGTTGCTCAACTGAAGATCCTGAGTCCTGTTGCCCAATTGCCACCAGATGTCCAGGGACTATAGCACCTGGCACGGTCCTTGTTGACCCGGGCAACGACCAATCCGGTATAGATTTATTAAAGTTACGTCTCACCATATTGTTGATGGGAGAGGCACTCTTTGTCTGGCTCCTCTGGTGAGACCTGTCCAGTATGGTTGGACCTCTGGCATAGCTCTCACCTTCCTCAGAGCACACAAGCCCCACAACCACGCCAAGGTAGTGCCTCACTGGGGGTATTATTATTATTATTATTATTTCTCTGTGAAAACCACCCTGAGCCATTTTTGGAAGAGTGGTATAGAAATCAAATAAATAAATAAAAATAATAGATAGAGAGATAGATAGATAGATAGAGATGGGCATCAATATGTGATCCAGCCAGCCTTCACAGCAGAGGCAAAAATGGTTTGTGAATTATAGCCCTAGTTATACACAACTTTGGCCCATGTCACATTTCACCAGTATGTTTAAGTGAAAGCTGAAATAAACTGGAATTAAACAGTTACAGCATTAAGGAAAGAGATGTCACAGCCAGTTAGCTACCATGAAACTAAAGAAGTGAACTAGTCTCTGTCACTGAAGTTCTTCACCAGGAAGAACAAAGCACCAGCTGAAATTGGATTGCTTTTTATTTCTGCCAGTTTGGGTTACTGAAAAACAAGGATGTTGCAAATAAATAAAACTCTGGCACTATTGGTTAGAACAAGGAAAGAATTGTGTGTTTGTTTCAGTGATTTTCATCTAAGGAATCCACAAATCAAATTCCACCAAACTTACAATAAAATGCTGTAATAATCCATTAATAAATTTAGATTGTGAGCCATTTTGGAACAGGAAAGCATTTCCTCATACCTTTGCTATAAAGAAAAAAAAACACTTAAAAAAAACACTTAAAGGCGGGAGAGAAAGCTAGCGCCCCTTATCATAACGGGCTTAAAAATACTAGTGCTTTAATAATAATATAAACCTCAAAATGCTTTAGGGACAGGGAAACCTATAGAAATACAATTAACACTAACAGCTCAGTCATGTGCATGGTTATGTGAGGAACAATAGTGTGGCTGTGCATAGGGAGGCAGGAGGGCTGTGAGTAACCCCTGGGAGCCTTAAAGCAGGGGTTCTCAAACCTTGTGATACTGTGACCCCCTAAAATAATATATAAAGCTATGTGACTCTCCCTCCATTAGGAATGTGCACAAACTGTGGTTCAAAATGTGGTTCGAGCACAGTTTGGGTGCACAGTTTGAGAGTTGTAAGAAAGAGGAGAGCAGGTCCTTACCTGCTCTCCACCACCCCATGCAGATTCCTTCTGGGGTGGTGCACATCCCACTGCTGAAAACTCTTGATCCACACAAGTAGGAATCAAGCAAAGGGAGTTAGTACTTTCATAGCTTTCCCACTTAATTCTTTGTACTTAGCTTGCACACTATTCCAAAATTTAGGAAGAGAAACCATTGAGAACATAAAGCAAACTGCTGCTCTAACTCCTCTAAGGCATGGGGAGGTGAGCAGGGAGCTGGGAGCTGAAAATCACATGGAATCTTCTCTGCTCACAAAGCCAAGGGTGGCACAGCAATGTCATTACCTTGGCTACTCGCTAGATGAGCTCTGGTGAGTGTCTCTCCTGGCCTGTCAGCCAAAGAAGTACCACTGCTGTGTCTGCCCTTGGCTTTGTGAGCAGCAGAGGAGCCAAGTAGTTGCTGACTTTTGGTTCCAACTGCCTCCCCATACCTCAGAGAATTTGGAGCAGCTTTGTTAGTCAGGATACTGTCTCGACACCTTGGACACGTAGCTCCTTCCTGTGAGCTGTTTGTAAAGGTAAAATTGCACCGTGGAGTTGGTGTTGACTCTTGGCAACCTCAAAGCCATGTGGTTTTCTTTGGTAGAATACAGGAGGGGGTTACCATTACCATCTTCCACACAATATGAGATGATGCCTTTCAGCACATTCCTGTATCGCTGCTGCCCGATATAGGTGTTTCCTGTAGTCTTGGAAACATACAACCAAGGATTCGAACTGGCAACCTCTTGCTCACTAGGCCAGTTACTTACCCGCTGCACCATTATATGGCCTGTGAGTTGTTTGGGCCCCCCTATTAAGTCATTTGGGATTCCCTGTGGGGAGTCCTGACCCCAAGTTTGAGAATCCCTGCCTTAAAGTATCCCTAGGGGTAGTAGTATTCCCTGTTGGGAACCTCTGGCTTAGAACAATGAATAAAAGCAGGATTTTACTACTGAGTGTATTGTTCACTTTCCATGATAGATAAAACTGTGCATTTCTGTGCCCTAGCTCAGTAGTAGAGTACATGCTTTGCATGCAAAAGGTCTTAGGTTCAGTCTCTAGTATCTGCAGTTAAAAGAATCTCAGGTAGCTGAGATTTGCATGAGCTGTCAGAGAGCAGAATAGCCTCATTGAAATTTAATTTAAATACAACAAAACTAATTATGTCTGCTATCCTGTGTGGAACTAAGCATGCCTAAACCCATTGATTTTAATGGGTGTAATGTACCTAACTTTGTATATGTTGCCACAACCCCAGTATTTAAGTACTAAGTTGAATATGCATCCATTGCTCAAATCTTGTAATGGAATCTAGACTTTTAACCCTCCAAGGAGTCGTCTTCTTGAGAAAGGATAAACATAACCATGTACACCACTTGGGGCTCCTTGGAGGAAGAGCAGAATATAAATGTAAAAATAAATAAAACATAAAATAAAATCTCAAGGCACTATGTAATGTTATTAAGTAGTTGCATAAAGGGTTAATTCTTCCAAGCAGAGTATTAATGAATTGATGCATAACAAATATGATCATGTGAGTGGCTGGCAGCTCATATTAACAAGGATGCCAACAATACTGGGTTTTGATTTTTTATTTTTAAAAATAATAAAAATGACTGCTGTCTTTAAAAAAGGCTGAAAATCTATATATGGATATAAAACAATCAAAAATGAAAGGTAAAGCTATAGACATTTTTAGAACTGAAAAGCCTGAGAGCTTCTGAGATGAGAAGAAATCTTGTAGCACTCAATTTTCTGAACATCTGCAGCAAGATTAACATCACTAACAAAATAATGAAAAAGCATTAAATGTCAAAATGCTGACAGTAACACAGCTCTATGTGGGGGAAGTGGGGGAATGTGCAACATATTATACTGGATTCTCACACACACAGTGGGAAAGCATACCAAGGATGAAATAACGAATTAATTCCTGGCTGGTAATAAAGTTTCAAAATCTGTGAGGTTGTACAAGCAATTTACTATGTTAAAAGTATTTACTTTATAGCATTTCACACTTTCAAATGTCAGTATCTATAAAGTCCCATCAGAATACTCATATGGAAAAGAAGTGGCTATACGGATGCATTAAAAGTAATGTGCTATTTTTCACACAGGATCTACTGCGTCTTAATATCAAAGGGGTGCAGACAGGGAAAACTTGAGGAGCAACTCCTCAATTTTTTTGGGGGGGCATATGGGTTATTAGGTTTGATGGGGAAAGAATGAGTTCAGTAAAATGAAGGGGTACTACTCAAATGCTTGAAGGGTGGGGGGGAATAAACACCTGTTATATATGATATTATAATATGTAGGTTTGACTGAAACCCAATCACTAATTAATCCCAGCAAAAAATGGCCAAAGATGTATTCACTAAATATATGTGAACTCACTGACTCGTTGGACCTTTTCAGATGCTATGTTGAAGTACAATGTGCAGCCATTTTTCAATTGCTGAAGGGTAAATCAAATGCCTTTCTTCAAAGTAGCTCACTTATTAGTTGTAATTGTATATAACCTTAAACTTTTCCAGAAAATTGTGAAGGACTATTCAAACATTATCACTCATCTGAAATGATGTAGTGGTCCCAGAGGGACTATGTTATATGCTTTTACTGAACATTGTAAAGAATGAGCCAGTTCTTTAAAAAAAGCTGTAAGGAAACTATTCTAGAGTCTTAGTTACAAATTCTGTGTTGTCCAATATATATTTCATAAGTTCTTAGTTCATATACCCATATTCCCAGATCCTGAAATCTCTTCTAGAAGTGAAAGTTCCAATGCATATGAAGAACCCTCTGCCCTGAATTGCTTCCCTGGATGTTTAGTTGAAAGGAATCATTATGTGTAATTCTCTCTTTTGAAATTAATGGACAGCTTCACACGTGCAAGTTACCTATGTATATACATATGAACCTTTGCATTGGAGTGAAAGTCTTTAACCTAAATTACACTTCCCCTCCTTTTGTGCTTCCATTGTAGAACTTTCTGAGCTAAACAAGAGAAGACAAAGCTAAACAAGATGTAGTGAGCTATGCTCATGGTGAAATTATTCAGTTCCCCCAGTCATGTAGTTGCTCTTTGCATCTGTTCCAGTTTGAAGTCATCCAGGAACATGGGATGTTTAACTTGAAGTGAACACAGTATTTCAAAGGGTGACTCTGGAAAATGAATGATACTTTACCTGCCCCTGCTCAAAAATGTTCCAGTTCATACATCATCTTCCAGTTCATACATCATCATACATCTTTGTCTTCTTGACAGTTGTATCGCAATGGTGGTTTACAGTCACTTTATGCTGTAACAAGATCCTCAAAAATTTGTTGCAACCTTATGGAATAATCTTTAATAACTGACAGTACATTAAAATAGATGTGGTCTTCCTTAGATTCCTGATAGTCTTTTTAACCTCTAGAAACATCAGTGTCCAAAGTAACTGACCATCAAGAAGCAATTAGGGTGTAATATCATTCCATGAGCAAGCTAATTCTACTAGTTGAAGCTGACAGAATCGAGTTCTAATCCAGCAGCAACCACAAACGTGTTCCTCAATAACATCTGCCCCCTGATACTGTCTGTTTACCATTCAGTCACATTAATCCTTTCCTTTATTCTTCTCTTTTCTCATTGGGGCTTTTGGGTTCTCCACATTCCCCCCACCCCCAGATGTTGCCATACTCTTGTTCCTCTATCCTTTCTCTTCTCTTTCCCTAAATTTTCCCTCAAAGGCTCCATTGGCAGGAACCATTTAGTCAAGACTGATTACTGCTTCTATCCCTCATCCGTGTCCGTTCCCTTGCTATTCCCTATCTCTGGAATGCCCTTCCACCTGACATCCATCTCACTTGTTCCCCTATTACATTCAGCCAACTCCTCAAAATCAATCTCTTAATGCTTCTGTTCTCTGATTGGCCCTTCTGTTTTCCTTCCCATTACTCCAAACATACCCTATATTTAGGCTATAAGCCTGTGTGCAGGATCTGTTCTATCTTTTAATTTTCACATACAGCATCTATCAGATTTAAGCACTTTATACATAGATATAGAGATTTAGTTATTTCAAATAATTGTTTGCCACTTTGGAGACTATTTGGTCAAAATGCAGCAAATGCATGAAAAATAAAATAAATACCACCCACACCAAAGTGCTCCGAATACCTGGATATCTACCAGTGAAGCACCAAATTCTAATTATTTAAAGAAAGAGTTCACAGAAGTTAATAGACCTGCTATTCCGAAAGAGAGTGTGAACCATAGATTGAACTGACCTTAGAGAGAAATATGATCACTCATCTTATGAAAGCAATTCAGTAAAAAAAACCTTCCCTGTTGAGAAGCCTGAAACTGCTCTTGTGAAAAGCAGTCTTCCAAGCTGTTCTATTTGTCTACACTCATGATGTGGAGATAGTGAATATCACAGTGAGGTCACTCACACAATCAAAACTGTGTTCTAGTTCAACCCAGATTTGGGAGCTGTGTGTGCCTCCACACAACCACCTCTACCCAGGTTTTCCTCCTACCTTGCTTCCACACAACTGAAAACAGAGTACACACAGCTCCCAAACCTGGGTAGAATAGTTTTTGACTGTGGAAATGACCTCAGTGTCTTCTTGAGCAGGCAATAAATGTTCACGTTAGGGGAAGGGGTGGGGGAGGACGCACAGAAGGGCCTGGTTCCCTTAGTTACTGTTTTCAAAAGACTACAGGAGTCACCAGGGAGCATCTTAGGGAAATTCTGTGGTCAGTGCTTGGCCAAACATTCCCCTTCCTCCTATGTGAAGTTAAGAATAATCATTGCTTTGAACAATGTTAAAGTTGAAGTATGTGGTTGCTGACATAATGACTGTAAAATATACATATTGTGGTATATGAACATTTGGAAATCCCCACATACCTTACACCACATTATAATGTGTCTTGGGGAAAAACAAAAATAACCCAGAGTATTTGTATAGTTTGACTCTAACAGAAGCTTTTAGTTTGAACTGTTGGAAAATATTTTCTTATGCTTTCTAGTTGCATTGCTAGATGACCAGACATATTGGGTTAATTAAAGCCTATATGTTGAAAGGAAAGTCTCTTACAGAAGGGTTTCTTTTTTCTGAGCTTCTTTTTCTTTTCAAAGACACTAATGCTTATTCCACTTGTGATATTAACATAATGTTTACTGCATGTAAACGTGCAGTTAACAAACATGGATGTTTGCTGAATTATTATTTTTTAAAATATAGATTCACTAATTAAACAAATGCATAGCACAGTCTTTCTTTCGGTCTTTGACCAGCATAAATTAAACAAGTGTGAATGCTGAAGTGGCACTATACAAAACCCACATAACTTTTAATTAAATTTCACATCATTACTAGTAGTTGCAATGGGGCTCAAATAACGGAAACCATTTGACAGAGGAGTGCTTTATTTCCTAAATTGTTTAAAATGAGTTAAGTGTTTAATTTCCATAACAGGCCACAAGAAGTAGGTCACATTCCAGAGATTTCCTTTTGTTGATTTCTACAAGGATGGATACTTAGGAGACAAATTCAAAACAAAACATTAAGTGATTGGTCCTTTTAAATAGAATTTAAAGATCAGAATGCAGCCACAGTCTAGTGAACTATCCAACCAATTCTATGTATATAGCAGCTCTGTATGCTTTTAAACCCTCTCCTCAAATTTTAGAAGTAGTTTGCTATGCAATACTAATGCTATGCAATACATGAGGACACTGGTTCAAACTGAACACACCAGAACTCCCATTGGGTGCACAGCACTGGATGTATGATGCTCTGGATTGTGGTTATAACCTGGCTGGCAGTTTATTTACTTTGACAAGAGTCTAATACATTTCTTTTGAAGAATTCAGCTAAGTAGCCTGAACTGTACTAGAGTATACATATATTGCTCTAAAGCTTCCTGTCCTCCGAGTGCAGTACTTGATCATCACATATTTCCAAAGCAGGAATTGGCGAACTTGCTGGCTTTTTACTTGGCTTGGCAGGGTTTTTTGTTGTTTTTTTGATGCCAATTCTGTTGATGCCATCTTCTGCATTGCTTGCTATCTGGCTTCAGGGCCTATTGTTACAGTTGCCATTTTTTTCTAGACCTCTTCTACTGAGCCCATGCTTCACTTGAAGTGAATTGGACTGTCAGTCTTTTTACTGTCTAATTGTTTCTTGGTCCCTTTCCTCTGGGAGGACCGTGTAGTCTGGGAGGGCCATCTCTTCTTTAGTGAGGCCTCCCTCTACAAAGGTGTTCTTATTCAAGTATCAGTCTGTTCTTTTCAATAGAGAGGTAGTCATACAGTTTATTCATTACATATAGCAAAGATTGATTTGAGACTATCCATATTAGGATACTAGGATTCGACACTTTTGTTATCCAGTGTAATTGCGTCCAGTTTCAAATAGTATGGGGATAGTTTCGATTCCTCTTAGCTGGGTGGTTCTGCAAACCAGACTAAAACAACAAAGATTTCAAACCTATCATTTATATTAGGAAAACATTGGTTGTTTCAGTTGTGGAAAATGCGGAATATAATGTACTTATTCTCCTTCCTAAGCAAAGTGAAGCTTCAGTCAGAGCTTCTTCATCTTTAGAATTAAAATTTAATTTTAGTTTAATGCTATTAGATGATGTTCAGAAAGGTCTCTACCTAGTGCAGATGCTTAGAACTGCTCAATGTATTTCTCTGGGCATATATTGTAGCAACATATTCTTGGGCAGAGTAAATTAAAATTGACACAACCTATTGGCTTCACTTTGCTGCACAGCTAGTGTGTGGAACAGACCATGAAAGTACAATTGATAGCATCAAGTCAATTTCATTTTGTGATCTGCTGTATAAAGAGTGAACATGACAGAAGAAATGTTATCTTATTCTTCATAATTTATCCATAGCATTGCCAGCTCCCAAAGGGATACAATAACAACTCAGGTCTCTGAACCCCTAAGCATTTAGAAGCAGATTTTGGTTTATATTATTAAAAATATAAAACAATTGTTATGATTATTTTTAATCAAATATAAAGAGTTTTACAAGCTTATTATTCTTGTAGATACAAAAACTCATACTCTTATTAAAGACAAGTTTGTTGCATGCCTCTCTCATTTGTTTAAATTGTAGTTTTGTAGTTTACTCCTGTGCCAATGCACCAAGGTTATGTTGCATGACATAATTTTTGGTGATCCCCCCTGTTCCCTTTGTAGCTACCTGTGCCTCCCAAAGCTCTGCCCATGAGGGGTGGGGGGTGTAGCAGAGGATGGGGCTGCAGCTCAGTGGTAGATAATCTGCTTTGCATGCAGAAGATCCCAGATTCAATCCCTGGCATCTCCAGGTAGGGAAAGACTATTGCTTGAAATCCTGAAGAGCCATTGCCAGTCTGTAAACAATACAGAGCTAGATGGAGCGATGGTCTGACTCAGTATAAGGCAGCTTCTTATGTACTTGTGTGGGCAGTTAGCTGGTCTGGATGTCCAAGAAATCCAGAATTAACCTCTACCCTCAAATGCTGTAAATAGAGTTTCCAAATTGTTGCAGCTTGTAAAAAATATGCCTAGAATGCTGAGGGGTAACAGGTACGTAGCAGAACAGGGTTTGGGAAGTTGGGAGCATCAAGAAGTATAGGAAGTTCAATTACGGTAACTGAAACCCCCCCAAACATCAACTCATATATTTTCAGGCTTTTCTTCAGTGCATTATGGAGGCAAAAATGCTTTCTGTGCTTACTCCCCCTGCCCCACCCCTGAAACTGGGACTTCTGCTAGGTGCCTGCCATCTGGAAGTGGTATAAATTTGAGTTTAAAGGGAAAATAGATGTACTGTGAATTTTCCTTTTGCTCTATTGATGGAGAGGCAGTCTGGAATGGGTTAACTTCTGTGCTCATATATCACGTTTATAGAGCCAGAGTTTAACATCTTCTGATATCAGGAGGCAAAGAGCGACTCCACCCATTCACCTGCTTATTCAGCTTTAGCATATTGGTGAAACGTGTAAGAAACTTTTCCCTTGCCACTAAAGGCTACGTTATGGTCACAGACCAGTGCACAGAGAACCCTCCAGGAGGCCCTGACATAAATAAGCAGTCCACAGGGCACGCAAGAGAACAACCCAAGTGCATCAGTGAGTGAACTTTTCTCCCACAGTAATGAATCATGGGTGGGATGACTGTATTTTCATCATTGAGACAGAAAGGGAAATTCACAGGAAGTTCAACTTGTGAAATAAAAGTGAACTATAAAAGTGTTTAAATTAAAAAACAACTACAGCTAGCTGATCTGGCGCAGACCATCTGTGCCCCTATTTCCCCCCCTCCCTTCAGCCCCAGTCCGTTCTGCACTTGGCTTTCCTTTTCCTCCCTGTCCAGTGGCAGCAGTTTTCCTTCCAGGCATGATTCAAGATGCAAGTGTCAACCTATCAAAATTATAGTCTGAGACCTAGGCACTTAAAGGACTGCCTTCTCCTAAAGGAATCTGCCTGTCCCTTGAGGACATTGCACAAGGCCTCTGGTGTGTCTTCAGGTGTGTTGGGTGGCTATACAAGGAAGGACTTTTTCATTGGTCGCCCCTATCCTTTGCATCTCCCTTCCCTGGGAGATCTGATTGGCTCCATCTGGGGGGGGGTATTTCAGAAGCTAGTTAAACTAACCTTCTCAAAAGGACGTCTCCCTATTTGTTTCCCCAGTATATTTCTGGTTTATTTTGTTTTGCTCTTTCAAAACTTGCTTGTAAGTTAGATTGAATTTATTTGGAAGAAAGATAGGATATAATTTTTAAATACATACATACATTTAACCTTTAGTTAATGTTCTAAATGCTCTTGGGCAGTTTGAGAAATCTTTTGACAGGGGACAAACTTGCTGACTGTTTCAATCAAACCTGCTGATTGTTCCGGACAATGAGGGGCATGGAAGAAGCAGAACTGGTTGGAATGTTGTTACACATTCATGCATTTTCCAAGTCTCCTACTAAGACTTATGATTGTTTTGGAGACTATTCTTGTCATCTCTGGCTCACCACTAGTAGATAAATACCTGAACAGAGAAAAGGAAGAAGGAAAACCTGATTGAGAGAACTACCTTAGGTTTAATTTCTTCAGCCGATATGTCAGCCTCTTCCCTATATGGTAGTGGGTTCAGACTTCTGGTGCACATGAATCCTTGTTTCGACATCCTTCCCTAGGGTGTCTGGGTTACCATACCTTCCATTCATCACCATAGTACTCACATCTCCTTGGAGGAGTAATTGTGCTACTGCAACTGATTTGAACTTATCTATTATTCTCCAAACGAAACCTGAATTAATGCACTAAGCTGTTCGCTTAAAAAAAACAAACCAAACCTGGAGATGGAAGAGTGTTGTGTGATGGATTCTTCCATTGGAAGGCTTCAGGCTGGAAGTGAGAGAGAGGCTAGGGAATGCTATTACTATATTCCCTTATTAGTCTGGTAGAGACAAGCAGGAAAATCAAGCTGGGGAACAAAATTTTGGGACACACGTTTGCAGAATTTCTCACTTTTAAAACCTGGTTTGCAGTGTGCTCAATTAGCAACCCTCACACTCACCCCCAAAAATTCAAGGGAGGAAGATTATCCATAAATTATAGAGAGCAGAATAGAATGTCCACTGCCCATTACAGGGACCTATTTTCCTGTCACTGAATATTTCTCCTACTCTCAAAGGAAGACCTAGCTTGCCGCCCTGCCAGATTGCCTGCCTGTAGACTCCTACTAGCCATTTATCCTTGTGGGATGGAATCTGTCAAGCTATCCAGCTTAAATCTCTGAGAAGCACCCTGGCTCTGTAGACCTAAAGCCTGTGCCAGAAAGGTCAGCCTCCATGAAGGACAAAAGAAGTGGTCACAGCAGGGGCTTAGTGAGACCCCTGGGAGCCAGGGGACAAAATCTTCTTTGGGAGTCCTCCTTTGCACGCACAAAGCGCACGTGCCCCCAGCACCCTAAGCCGCGCCCCCTGTATCTGACATCAGATGCAAGTGGTGGGGGAACCAACATCTCCCCACCCCCACCCTGCCCCACCACCATTTATTTATCTCTGGAGAATGGAGCTGGCTTGCTGTTCTCTCCGCATGCCTGCGCAGTTCGGACATGGACGTCACATGCCTGTGACATCACAGATATGTGACTCCCAGGCCCGGAGAGCTACAGCACCCACCACCACTCAGAGGCTCCCACCCCACTGGAAACCAACAGAAGTTGCAGCAGCATGGCAAGGGAAAGGACAGGGGTAGGGCAGCAGGGGTGACGGGGGCAGGGGTGGCCTGATTGGGGCCCCCGTTTGTTCAATGAGAGCTATGCCTATGGGTCATAGGCACAGAACTAGTCATTGAGCCTGCAAAGAGAAGGTCTCACCCAGTGCTCTTGCATTTTAGAGGGACAAAGTGTCCATTAAAAGTACTTAAGGGTCCTGAGAAAATGGAACATTCCAGTAGACCACCACCCAGCACAATCAGAACTCCTAGCCACTAACCGAACTTGGCCTTCTGGAGTTCTTTCATTTTGGGCCTCCATCCGAAGAGTGTTGGCACACGTCTGCATCTCTCTTGATTATTCTCCCCGCCCCATGAAAAAAAAAAGCAACCTAAAAGATTCCCCACATTAGGAGCCTTCAAGTTCTAGAACTCGGGGCACCTTGTTTCTTGTTCTCTTCCCTCTTTTACTTTGAATTCAAAACTCTAAAACTAGCCCAAGCAGCACAAATCCACTATGATTCCAGAAATGGGTCTTCAGGTGGACACTCTGTCCGCTGTTACCCTGCAGCCAAGTGCTCAGTTCTGTAAATCTCTGCTGTAAATCTCCTCTTTGGTAGAGGTATGTACAGTGTTCCAGCCTGGAGCTAAATCACTGAGCTGAAAGCAAGGAACTTCCACATACAGGCTTGTGGTTGGCGGGGGCGGAGCCACCATTGGGCTAATGGGTTCAAAGAACCCGGGCTGCCAATGGAAAAGGCCGCCGATGCCCCATGGCTCGGGCTCCAGAGGAGCCCAGAGCAAACTCCTCCCCTCCCACGCCACCAAGAGTCCGGGCGAACTCTTCGCCAGTTATTTCAGGCAGCTCCAACTGCCCGATAGAACGTTTTCCCCTTCCTTTCTCTCTCTGGAGAAAGAGAAAAGGGAAAATGTCCTATCAGGCAGCCAACACGTTTGGGCTCTCAGCAACCCAGGCCACACTCCCTTTGCACATGACAAGAGTGTGTGGCCTGGGCTGCTGAGACCCCGAACAACGCTCAGCTCGTCATTTCAGGCAGCATTGGCTGCCTGATACATTTCCCCCTTTCTCTCTCTCCAGATTCTATCGGGCAGTCAGAGCTGCCTGAAATAACTGGCGAAGAGTTCGCCCGGGCTCTCGGTGGCCCAGGCGTGGGAAGGGGGAGTTTGCTCTGGGCTCCTCTGGAGCCTGAGCCACACCACCATGTGCGTGACGTTACGTGCACGGGCGTATTGGAACAGGGGCGTATTGCACAGGGGCTGCTGAGCGGGGCTGGACGTAGGCTGCCGCTCATCTGGCTCTGTGCCTGGTGGGTGGGAATCCCCGTCCAAGATAGGACATGGAACCAAAAGTGTAGTGGTGTATAGTATACGATGCACAAGTTCAAGAAAGCATGGTAAGCCCTTGTGTGCTATGAGCACTGTCACCCTGACCTCCTCAAAAACTTCTGGGACTAGAAGTCCTCCTGGGAAAATTTGTTTCATGTCCCTGACCATGAAACTGTGCAAAGGCCCCAGAGCCTTTGGATGGATAGGGCAGTATCAAAATGTAATAAATAAATACTAATAAATGAGACAGCTATTCTGAGATAAAATACTTAAGCCTCACCCCACCAGTGTTGGGGATTAAAAGGCCCATTTCCCACAAAATAGCAAGATCAGAGTGTGTTCTAGTAAATGAGGAAAGAAAATAAAGTGTGCAGTGTATGGAGTAGTAGACTTGTTATGCTACAGGAAAGGAATGGAAGGGGAAGGCCCACTCCATGCCTCCTGCTATCAGATTGTAATCTCTACTTTCTAACACAGTGACCAATTCCTCAGTGCCTTGCCTCACTAGATAAGAATGCCTGATTAGATACAAAGTACTTTAGTGCCCCTTCAGCATGTTGATCAGAACCAACGTGCCCCAGGAATGTTGGTTTTCAATTTCAAGGCTACTTTAAATGCCTGGCATGGCCTGCAATTTCTACTCTCCACCCCATCCATACAGGCACTACATTTTCAGTGAGGAATGAAATTGCACCCAGCTTCCTGATTCCAGCCGTTTTAGGAGTTGCTGACTGCTTTCAAGTGCAACTACTGAAATAATGTACATCTTTATGAACTTCCTTCACCAGCACAATAGGCCAAAGAGCAGCGTGTCATATAGTACACCTCTAGGGTGAAAGGGTAAATTATATTACAACTAGTAGGTGAGGCCTGTTGATTGGGCAAAGTCATTTTGCATAGATTGCACTTATAGGAAGGTTCAAGAAATTTAATATATTTAATAGAATTTTTTATTAACGTGCTTGCAAAAGGGTAGTAAAACACAGTTTGAAATTTGTAGGATTTCAATATCAAACATTATTCATTTTAATGAATTACCATATATGCTAAATTTGAATCTGAGAAAGATCTTCTGCTTCTTTTGGGCATGATGTGGTTTTGGAATTATTGAGTGTAAAAAATATGTTGGGAATAACAGTTAAAATAGGATTATATTCAAAATTTCATATATATATATATATATATATATATATATATATATATATATATATATATATTTAAACCTTTCAGCAAGCATATTTCAGTGTAAAAAGTAGTGCATTCAGCTAATTTCAGTAGCAGAGACCAAGAACAGAGCATCGCTTACTAGGAAAAGAGGCAGCTTTTAAGCAGTGGGTCCCTTAGCAGAAGCAGAGCAATTATTCCTATTCATCCCAGCATATCGTAGTATCCTTCCAGTGACTATGCAGCTGACTTTCTTGAGTTTCTTTTTGGACTGTGAGACCTCCGGGACAGAGAGCTATCCTTTTGCTATGCAAACGGCTTTTTGAGAACTGATTTGTTTAAGAGTGGGTATATAAATACTCTAAATAATAATAATAGTTTATCTCCTTCAAATACCACTATTAATTTCATTTGCTACATAAATCAAGAGGAATCCAAACAGTCATACAAAAAGGTCAAGCGTTTATTTGGTTAAAAATAAAACTTTTAATTCAGTTCTAGAATCATTATGAGTTCACATATATACTTCCCACCTGGCATATATTAGCCAAAGTAGAAAAAGCTACCTTTCAACAAAATAACTGGATGTTGACCATTACAGCTGATCCAGCTAGCTTGCCAAGCTATTTTACCTGCTGCACACTAGAAATATTTTAAGTCATCATCTCACAGGAATTTATTTCCTTCCCCATAAAGTACCCCTTCCTCTCTCCAAGAAAGAGAAGGGAAAATAAGATTCAGCTTGCTTTCTCTGAAGATCCATCTGCAAGATACATATCTTGTTTCAGAATAGCTGGGGTACAACATTTGTATTAGCCTTTATCACAGTTACTGCTAGGATGTTCCCAATTACAGGGCAAAATGGAATCAGCAGACTTAGTCCAATACATAGTGTTGCAGTAAAGAGCCCTTTATATAAAAGCTATTATTTATAGTAGAAAAATGGCAGAATCTTTCTCCAGCTCCAAATTAATTATTTAACCCACTTGACAGAAATATCAAATATTGAAAGTGACACACTATTTGCTTTGATTTGGAAAACAAAAAAAGTAATTGACCCTTGGAAAATATTCAGAATATGTACACACATTTACTTAGACATACACACACACACACAAAACATAAGGTGAAGTATTCAAATACCCTGACCCTAAGCATACATCATATGGGAAATATTCCACTGATTTTAAAGAGGTTGGCTTCCATATAATATTGCGCTTAAGACCAAGGAAACCATTATTGAGAAATAATAAATGTATCTCGAACAGAAAGCAAAATAAGTTCTGTAAGAATGCCTGTAATGCAATTCCACTTTTTTTGTTTTAAAATTCATGGGCGTAAGGAACTTGAAAAGGTCTTCTTCGTTTGGGTTGCTCTTTTAACTGCTTAGATTGAAACAAACAACAGCAGCTGCTAATATGACAAGCCCTTATTCACATGATAATTTCTGAAACAGTAAATTATTTCTGAGTCAGCCTTTCTGTTTGCTGAAATCTGAAACGAAATGCAGCCTTTTCAGTTCTCTGTTGAGTAACAATGGTATATATGTCAGAGGTAATCTATAAACAGCCTTTCAGCAAGAAGTGTCATGTTTTTCATCTCCTCCATGCAATCAACAAGCTTTTAAGCATCTCCACAAACAACTGTTAAATTTCATGTGTGTCTTGTTATTCTACTGAACAAAATCCACACACCTATATTTGGCTCAGAATTTACAAGGTGGATTATTCATCATTGTCTGCAAAAAAAGAAGATTTTAGAATGAGACATTTTACCAAACATAGCATTTAAATGAGTCAGATTTAGCTTTTAAAAAGTCAGGGCAGAAAATCAACCCCAAAGTAATGAAAACTTACTGATAGAGCAACATTAGATATTGTCAAAAGCAAACACATTCAAATACTGCTCTGTTTAACCATACATGGTAAGATGACGTGTCTTTCCATTGTAAAAATGACAATGATTTATACTTTGCATACATGAAAACCAAACTTTAGTGATCCTGGCTCCAGTGCAAATAGAATATTCCTGATCATGGCTAGGAGACTGGTTAGCACGCTGTGAACTCACACACTTCCTCCCCTCCAGCAAACCACCCTCTTTCCATTTTGAAGCTAATCATGGTGCAGTATTACAACAACATGAATTTGAAATCAGTATAAAAAACAGGTCTGTAAACCCTGGTTAATGTTGGCATCCTGAGGATGCAATGCTGTACTAGGGTGAGCTCTCTAAAGTGAAGGGGGAAAGGAATTTTGTACTAAGGGTGATGGGGGAGAGCCAGTCCAAGGCACACTCTCAATCTTTTAACTATGGTTAGGAGATGGGTAACGTTACATGTGTACTGAACCAGCATACACCTATGGAACGTTTTCTCAATAGCCATTAATTTCAACATCTTTGTAATGTGAAACATTGAAATCTTTAATCTTCTAGACAGATTTCAGTATGGGTAATTAACAGAAATTTTTGCAATGTAGAACAACTGTGCATGTCAACACATCTCCAAGTTGAGAACTTGATATGCCCTGGAAGTTACCAAAGTACACAAATGATAAATATTGGCCATTCTGTTGACATTGAGGTTTGGCCTTGTAGGATTTCTTACACACTAAGGCTGTAAACTCTGCACACTAAACTTCCAAGTAAGCATACAAAGGGTGGGTTCAGATGATAACTGTCGGTATGTAGTATGAAGCCACCAACTGCCAGTTCCTGTGCCTGACATGCTACTGGGATTTGCTCAACTTGCATAACTGAGATTTGAAGTTGGGGCAGAGAATCTTGGTAGAATCCTGATAATCTGATGCAAGAACTGGTGGGTGGCGAGCTCACACAACACACTCACCATGAGTGTGCACCTGCTGGAAACCAGGGTTCCCAACTTATTGACTTGGCAGTGATTATGTGAACCTGCCAATAGGATTGGGCTGTTAGATTTTTCTTCTTCTTCCTCCGCTTTTTAAATCTGTCATCTGTGTGCTGTCTGTTGTGTTTAACAGCAATATTTCAAAAACTCCCTGCTTTCTGTTACCCTTGCATATGGGAAATCAGCAACTGTGGAACCAATAAAATAGTGATCTATGCAACAAATACCATAGATATGAATACTCAAGATCAGGGCTGCACAATTTTAGTCCTCCAGCTGTTGTTAGACTACAACTTCTATCATTCCCTAGTCACAGTGGCCTGTAGTCAAAAATAATGGGAGCTGTAGTCCAATATCTGCAAGAAGGGCAAAGTTGTGTAGTCCTGCCCCAGACAAGACAAGACGATAGAATGGTTTAAATACATAGTCAGAGAGTTTACCTTCCTGATAAGCTCCGTCTGCCATTACTAAATGGAGAATTTTGGCATATAGATGTTTGTGTTCATTTCCTAAAATATTCTGAACTATTGTTGAGCAAATATCAATATTCTCATCTTCATCTTCATGTATAGCCTAGAGGACAAGGCAGAGGAATGTAATATTAGAAATAATAAACAATTACAAAATCATCAAGAATGAAATGCAACTCTGCCTTTTTTATTTCATGTGACCTTCTTTTGCAAGGCCAGAGCAGAATCCAAAATGGAAAAGGCAAAATTAGCTTAAGGTCTGATCCAAAAAGCAAGATTTGCACACTGGCATTATTATTATTGTTAATAAATACAGACTACAATTTTCCTCCAGTTGTCCTAATTTATAGCATTCCACACACCTTTATTTTGTCATAAACTTCAATAAATTTTTCGAAGCCTATTTCTTGCTCCAGGTGACATCTCAGCTCTTCCAGATGACTGAACACACTATCATACTCTTCACATTCACTGACATTATCACCATCACTGTTGTCTACAAAACAAGAGCAGGAAATATTTTTTAACATTCTATCTCCTTTGTAGTAGATATTTTTAATTAGTTTTTAAATTCATTTATTAGTTATCATATTTTTATCCTGCCTGATATGTGTATCTGGTGTACAAAATTTAAAACACAATATAGATCAGAATAAAAAGTTAAAATTCCAAAAAATAAAGTAAAAACAATCTCATAACAAATTAAACAGTTTAAAATCAATTTCAGTTAAAAGCCTGAGAAAACAGGTGCATCTTGAGGATAGTCCTAAAAGCAAACAGAGAAGAAAATGATCTTATTTCAATAGGGAGCATATTCCAATGTCCTGGGACAGCCACTGAGAAGGCCTGGTCCCGAGTTGCCAACAAATGAACCAGTGGCAACAGTAACTAGACCTCTCCAAAAGATCTTAATAGGCGACAGGATTCATGACAAAGAAGGCACTCTCTTAAGCACTCTGGACTCAAGCCATTTAGGGTTTTATAGGTAGTAACCAGCACTTTGTATTTAGCTCAGAAACATAATTGGCAGCCAGTGCAGTTCTTTTAAAATCGGTGTTAAATGGTCCTTTGGGTTGTCCCAGAGACCAGTCTGGTTGCTGCATTCTGTACCAATTGTAGCTTCCAGACTATGTACTCACGTACATTACAGTAGTCAAGCCTGGGGATTACCAGCATATGCACCACTATTTTAAGGTCATTTACTTCCAGAAATGGTTGTAGCTGACATATCGGCCAAAGGTGATAAAAAGTGCTTCTGGCCACTGCCTCAATCTGAGAAATCAGAGAGAGTTTGGGATCCAGGAGATGTCAGCCACCTTGGAGATATAAATACCTTATAAATTGCACATTTGTTGTCTTCATATCAACACAATAACATTTACTGCTGAGAAAGGCAAACTGTCATACTATCATACAACAGTATTTTGAGTATCTTTGTTTATTTTTGTGTACATATTTGCTAAAATGTAATGTTTGTGTTACACACATGTATGTAGGATCATGCTGCAGTGAGCTTCCCATAGATCACAGCTCTCTACAATGTCATAGAAGCAATTTCTCTTTTGCATCAAAGTGCATTTGCTGATCCAAACACATACCCCCATCAGTCTGAACTGAAGTACTTCTATTATACTGTCAATAGTAATCCTTAAAGTCCTATTTCATTAGCAGCTATTGTTTAGAAATGGCAAAGGTGAATGTATAATTCCTCCAAGTATGCTAAATATATTTTAGTAATAGAGATCCTCTGTGTGTATACACATGCATATGAGTATGCATAAACAGGTCAGAAATGCCTCCGAGAAAGCCCATATAGAAACCCACAGAGGAGAATATTCACACTGACACTGAATATCCACACGGGTCGAGAAGATTCAATTTAGCCTTTGTCAAGCATTCAAATGAATATGTGGAGTTGGGAGTGGGGATGGGAGAAAGTCAGCTAGCTACGGCCCTGGTGCAGATGTGCGCTACTCTTTGTGCATGCGTTTGCAGAAAAGCATGGCATGTTGGAAAGACTAGGCGCTCATCTGAACACCTGAAGTGGGCTTTCAGGGTAAGGTTTTCCTACATGATAGACTTGTTTCCCACAGGATCTAAACAGAGTTTAACAACAGAGTGCTTACCTGTAACTTGGTTTCTTCTAATGGTCATCTGTTACACAAATGGGCTTTGCAACTGCGCAGAGATCACATCTGAATCTTCCAACTAATTTTCTCTTCCTTTTGGTGGGAATCCCGCCCCCAGCTGCTGTATGTGGCTGCGCCACTCCTTATCCCATCAGTCATGGAGTCCGCTTTTAGGAGACCATGTGAGGACAACGTGTAGAAGGACAGGTGACCACGAGAAGAACCTGAGTTACAGGTAGGCAACCTGCCGTTCTTCCACATGGTCTCTGTATTTTATACACATGGGAAGCAAGCTTCTGTATCTGGAGGTGGGTTAATCAAAGATAGCATGTAGGACTGCTCTGCCAAATGCTGTATCTCTTCATGCTCTGGCATCAATAGTGTAATGTCGAATAAACAAGTCTGGAGATGCCCAAGTGACCACTTGAGAGATGGTATCTAGCAGGATCGCACATTCAAAGGCAGCTGACACAGCCATCGTCTGAGTATAATGCACTTTGATAGTAGACGGAAACGGCTTACATGCCAGCTTATAACAAACATGGACATAATCCACTGAGAAAGGGTCTGAGTGGATACTTATTGGCCTTTCCTAGGATCCTCATCTGCCATGAACAGATGTGGGGTGTGTCACCAGTTGCGGGACCGTTGATGGTAGAAGGCCAAGGCCCTGTGTACGTCCAGGGAGTGTAAATGGCATTCTGCCTGTGCAGATGGGTTCTGAAAGAAGGCTGGCACATTGTTAGATTGAGAGCGATGGGAATATAACACCATCTTTGGAAGAAACTGGACACTGCATCTTGGAACCACTTCATCAGAATGAAAGACCAGGTAAGGCACATCAACTCTGAGGGCACGGAGCTCTCAGACCCTCCTAGCAGAAGTAATAGCAGTCAGGAAGTCCATTTTCCATGTAAGTGAATGGTAGTTGTCAGTGGCTCAAAGGGGGAACTCAGGAGACAGCCTAAGACTAAGGAAAGAAAGAAAGCAGGTGCCATGACAGGATTGTCAGGCATTGTATGGGATAGGAATCCCTTCAGGAACCTTTTAACTATTGGGCTCAAAAAACAAGTGTCACCTGGGGTAGAAGAATTTGTGACAATCGCAGCCAAATGAACTTTCAAAGTCGATAACTTCAAACCAGAACGCTTTAACTCTAACAAGTATAAGCAAATTTCCTGCGCCCTCAAAAAGTAAACCTCAATATCATGCTGTTCGGCAAAAGCACAGAACTGCTTCTATTTCAACGTATATGTTTTCTTTGTGGCAGGTTTCCTAATAGCATGGAGGACCGCTCCGCAGCTTTACTGGAAATATGGCGAGATCTTCCATGCTGTCAGGTGAAGTGTTCTACCTCTCGATGTAGGAGCAGTCCTCCAACCTATGATAGGAAGCACGGGTACTGGGAAAGATTAAAAAACCCCTAAATCCATCTGCTGTAAAAGAGTGAACCATGGCCTCCTGAACCACCAAGGCACAATGAGGATGCACTGGACAGACTCTCTTCAGAATGACATGGTGGATTAACGTAACTGGCGGAAACAGGTAAGTGTGTTGCTCATTCCAAGGAACCACAGACACATCCCCCAATAGTTTCGGCCTATGCTGCTTCAGGAGCAAAATTGTACACACTGAGCATTGCTCCCCGTTGGCAAGGCATCCAATGCTGGCGTGCCCCAGCTGCCAAACAGATGACAAAGAATTCGACTGCCCATGGCCCACTTGTGTGACACAGCGGACGTTTGACTCAGTGCATCAGCTTGATGGTTTGTCATGCCCCGGATGTGAACCGCTACAGATGTTACCTTGTGGGTGATGCACCAGGCCCCAAAAGACATTGCCAGGGTTAACAGCACCCTCGATGCGATGCCACCCTGCCTCTTGACATAAGACTTAGCAGTAGTGTTGTCTCTCTGAACTGTCACCACCTCCCACTGCAGCAGAGGAAGAAACCCTTTCAGGGCTTTGAAAATGGCCAAGAGTTCCAAGTAACTGATGTGTCAGCGACGTTCTTCATTGCTCCAGTGGCTGCTCAGAAAGAGGTCTTCCATGCAAGCTCCCCATCCTGTCTGGGATGAGTCTGTAGTAATTACTTGGGCAGGCAAGTGGATGTGGAAAGAGTTGCCTTAGGCCAAATGATGTATGCGAGTCCACCAGTCCAGGGATGTCCATACCCGTGTTGGTGGGTAAAAGAAGAGGAATGGATTGTTCCTTTGAGGATTGAAATCCTCTGCAGGTACCACCTCTGCAGGATGTGCATATGGAGCCAAGTGTAAGGGAGCACATAAGTGGTGGCAGCCATGTACCCTAGAAGACACTGGATAGCCTTTACGTGGTTTTTCTCTGCAGACATCACACAACACATCAGGGAGGCCTGTGTAGATATGGGCCTCTGGGAAGAAATCATGATCTGCCCTTGTGTCGAAAATTAGACCAATAAACTGGAGCCATCTGGATGGAATTAAGTGGGACTTCTTGTAGTTCACTTGGAGACCTAGAGTTTCCACCATGTGAATGGTGTGGTCCACCATGGCTGAAGCTTCCTAGACAGAATCTGCTGCAATCAGCAAGTCATCCAGAAATGGGAAAATCTGGACTCCTGACTCCTGTAGGAAGGCCACCACCAGGGCCATGCACTTTGTGAAAACTCTTGGGGCTGGCCAGGCCAAACGGAAGGACTTTGAATTGGTAAGTACAGTCTCCAAATTTGAAACTAAGATAGCGTCTGTGTTGGCGTCTTGTGGAGATGTGCTAGTAGGCATCATGGAGATCCAGAGATGCTAGCTACGTTCCATGATCCAACAGTTTCATGATGGTCGGAATAGAGAGCATGTGGAAAGACATGTAAATAATGTATTGGCTCAATCCCCTTAAATCCAGGATTGGCCTCAGACTCCCTTCGGGTCTGGGGACTGTGAAATGATGTGAGTAAAACCTTGGGGATAAGAGATCTGGAACCAGTTCTATTGCATCCTTGAGCACGAGGAACCTCCTCCTCTTGGATGGCTGTAGATGGTGTGGTGATCATTTTGGAAGGAATAGGTTTGCACTGGAACTCTAGTGTGTAGCCCAGGTGTATGATCATCAGGACCCAATGATTAGTTGTGATGGAATCCCAAAACCATGAAAGAAGGCCCAGCTTGATGGCTGGGGGCATAATGCCCAAATCACTCTTTTGGGGGATATTGGGGAGGTCTTGGCTTTTGCAAAGAGGATTTTGAGGGCTGAAAGGAGGACTTAACCCACAGCAGCAATTTTGACTGGCAAAAGGAGTGCTCTGAAGTAGATGGCCGAGACGAAGAGCGAGGTTCTTGACAGCCAGTCCATCTGCCTTGTCGTTGCTCCTGCTGGCCCGAAGGGAAGATAATTAACTGTGCAGCAGGGTTGCCAGAACCTAAGGGGTATACTTGTGGGTAAAATGGGCCGTAAGCCAGAATTTGGCTTTTAAAAAGCCAAATCTGGCCACCTAGCTGTGCAGTGCTTTTCATTTTCTGCATATTTTGGAAAGTTTCACCTTTTATTTCTCCAAAGAGCTCTACACCTTCAAAGGGCAAATCTTCCACTTGTGCCCAGGCATTGTATTTAAGGCCTGAGGAGCCAGTCACACATGTTGGCTCAGGGCCACCCATGTTGCCAACACCTGCGCAGTGCATTCCAGAGAGTGCCTGGTGGAATAAAGCTCTTACTTTTATCAGGTACCCAATTGGCAAAACACAAGCTGGGTATCTTGTCTGGAGGCAACTGCTCGATGAGCGGGGAAATCTTTTCCCAAAGGCAATTATTCTGTTTGGCGTTGTATGTCTGGTAATTAGCGATCACAGTGAATTTGGTGCAGGATGCTTCTTAAGGTAGCGACATCTTCTTCTTTTTGCACTCTATAAAAATTGTCCAAGTGCCTGGATGATTAGGGAAGAGAGGACGGCTTTTTCCAGTAGCCCTTTACAATGTCCAGAAGTGCCTTGATAAGTGGCAGTGAGGCAGGAACTCTGGCATCAGAATCAATGAGGCCAAACAAGGGGTCTAACTCCTCCTCCTGCTGTTGGGTCTAGGTTGACACCCAAAGCAGCTGCCACCCTGGAGATGAAATCAGAATATAACCATAGGTCTTAAGAGGGTGAGATTAGCTTGTTGTCAGACAGGGAGTCTGGTGGGGTGAGCCAAAGTAGGTGTCCCCCGAATTAGCAGAGTGTGGCTCTTCATCATCCAGATCCTCTGCCTCACTGGAGTCGGAGTGTGCAGTATCCTCAGGTATTTCTTCATCATGAATCTGTGGTGCTGGTGCCTCCTTAGGTACCAACAAGGCATCCAGACTCCTTTGGTATTAGTCGACTCAGCGAGTTGTTGGTGCAACCAGATGCTGGAGAGGTCGGGCGAGGTGTTTCCTGTGGTGGAGCTGTCAGTTTTGACAGACCCAGATCGATGTGTAAGGTCTAGGTCTCCCTTTCTCCAGGGCCAGAGCAGGGTCCTCCACTGGAGCTGGCTTCTTCTTTGGAATTTTAGGCAAATGTTGGTCTGCAGGCAAAATAGGGTGTACTATTGACTTTTTAAAAGCTTTTGGGGTCGAGGTTGTCGGCGAAGACCCTGATGGAACTGAGGTTGATTGTGTAGGCACCGAGACCGTCGACTGCACACTGGGCATCAATGCTAGCACAGGTTTCGGTACTGCCAGCTTTGGTTCTGTGGGTGTTGATCAACAGATCGCCGGTTGAACCCAAAAGCCCTGGGGTTGTGTCGAACGCCATTTTGTTGGATTTCCTTGTGTCAAAAACTTTTGAGGGACAAAGGGCCAGCTCCCACAATGCTGATTTTAGGTGAGATGTCTGATTCTTGCAGGCTTGTTTCGTGAAATTTAGGCAATTGGTACACATTTCCAAAATTTAGTGAGATTTAGCAATGGGCACACAACATAGGATTCGCCAAAGCAGAGGAGAGACTGACTGTAGGTATTGGTCGAAGGAAATTTTCCCCCACAGAGGATGCAGCTTTTAGAAGTAGTCCTGCTCACCATATGTTGCAAGCCGAACCAAATTTCTCCCAGCCTGTCCAGGCTCAAGGGAGGAAACTGGCGGCGGCAAAATGCAAAGGAAAAAATGCAGACTTTATTTATTTATCCCCAAAATAAAGGGTAGAATAAGAAGGAAACAGGAAAAACACAAGTAAAGAGAATACTCAAACTAAGCAATTTCTCTCTCTCTACTTGCAGTGAGAACCTTAAAGTCCAGGAAACCAGTTAATGTCTGCATCCCGTTAAGTAGTAACTTAAGCAGCCCAGTTGTATGAAAGACCGAGACCACTAAGAACCACCACAAATATTCCAGGAGAAAGAAAATAGGTGTGCTTTATTATATTAAAAAAATTAGAGAGAGGCAAACTACTTTGAAAAGGAGAATTAGATGAGCTGATTCACATGTGTAGTAATTCCACTAAATATGATTTTACTGGGCTCATGTTTGCCTACAGTTGTGACAGTACATAGGAAACTGCCATACACTGAGTCAGACCATTGGTCTATCTAGCTCAGTATTGTCTTCACAGACTGGCAGCGGCTTCTCCAAGGTACCTAGAAACATATATTTTTTAAATGTGGCTCACTCTCAACTAGTCACAGATAAGCAACTTCTATACTCAAAGAATGAAGAACATTTCAGAAAGATTTGCCAGACTTTCCTAAAAGTCTCTGTGTTGATCCCTAAAAATGAGAAAGAGCCTGTGAAGGCTGTGCAAACAAACCTTCAGTGATCTCCCACTTAAGACGGAAGTTATTCTGTAGTCTTCCTACAGCATTCAGCAGGGAATTTTCAAAGGCACCCTCTGCCTGTGGATTGCTGCACTGCACACATGCAAATTTAGGAAACACGATTTGTGATAATTGAGGAGGGGGAGTCAGCATACTCTTCAGACCCTGAAAACGGGAGTTCTGGACTAGATGGATTTCTTTTAAAAAATCTAGCTTAGAAATATGGATGTTCATTTACTACATTTCTGCTTTCTTCCTTTACAGGACACTTTGCAGCTAAACATGCACGGAAGAAGACCTCCAAGGTCCCTTCCGATTCAAACATTCTATGATATCTCAACTTAGTCTTCTGTCAATGCTGTGCAAAGCTTGTATGGCATAACTTGGACTGTTACATATTAAGAATATATATGTACACATCATATAGGATAGTAATTTGCTTTTCCAAGCAGAAATAACTTTTATTTGCAGCAAGCCAACATCCCTGTTTCAACAATCCAACCCAAAAGCTTTTAAAGTAATTACTCTGTAAGAACCAGGATTAACTGGAATGGAGGTATACCTGAATGCCATTCTTCATTAAGGGCACTTTCACTACTGGGATTGTTGTCATCTTCATCCACCTCTGTACCATTAGCTAGGCATTCAGCTTTTAAAGTGCCTTCTTCCTCTTCACCAAATTCCTCACTGGGCTGCTCTCTTAGTAATTGCTCCATTGAGGCCTGAAGCTCCTGCAAATCTGGATCTGCCTCTCCAAACATACTGCAATGCAAGAAGTTTATATTCTGTTATCTCATCCAAGAGAAGCAGTGACCAAAGAGGCCAAACTAGAATTGCTAAGTATACTCTTACTGAAAGCAATAGTCCTCTGTGGATCTAAGTCTACAGGAGCTTTTTAAGGGCTGAACTATGTTACCTCCGCAGTGCAACTGCTGCAGAAACTTCGCATGAGTAACACTGATGTTCTGATCATGTGGGTCTTACTAAATCAATATCTCTCCATACCTCCATCAGGACTGATACACTGGCATGGAAAATAACCAAGTGATCACAACATCAATTGAATGCCTAACCAGAGATGTATTGGTGACATCTACACTGAAAAATGTAACATATGAATTAGATATTAATTTTATTGACGTGGTATACAATACTGATAATTTTACAAAATTAAATTATGTTGTTCCATTTGCTTGTTTTCTTATCTCTTGTTTAACCACCCAAAAATTATTGGGTGGAGTCTTCACATGTTTAACTGTTAGAGGGATTCCCAGATGTTGTTCACTACAAACTCCTAGCATCCCCAGCTGCAGTGGCCTTCGGTTGGGGATTCTGGGAGGTGTTTTTTTTTAGCATATTTTTATACCACTCAAAACTTACGCCTCTGGGTGGTTTACAAGATTAAAAAGGAAAACATCAATTAAAAACAATAAATTAAAAGCCAGAAATTTAAAACACAATTTAAAATTTTTAAACAATATTCTAAAAACATTAAAACAATCAAAACAATACCAGTCAAAAGCCTGGGTGAAGAGATGCATCTTTAGAGACTTTTTAAAAGTTGTCAGAGATGGGGAGGCTCTTAGTTATCAGAGTTGTAGTCAACAACATCTGGGAATCCCTGTTAGAGGGAACACTGAATGTAATGTGATCCTAAACAATCTAAATTAGTGCTTTCATGTGGTCTACAGAAAAGATACTATAATTGTTCCTACCAGTATACTTTTTCTAGCAGTTGCACAGGATGTGCACACACAAATTGGATTGGGATGACAGCAGGGCAAAGGGTCATTCCACGGTCCTAATCAACACCCACCCACCCCCTGCCCCCAGCTCCTGCCCTTACAACAGCTGCTAATCAGCAAATGATGTGTTTAATGTGGCTCTCAGGCTGCCCTAACTGGAAATGGACAGAAGATAGACTTGTAAAGGCTAGCTGATTATAGTCTTTAAGATGGAAACAGCAAGCCAAAGAGCCTCAAGACTTCAAGTAAAAGGGGAACTAAACCACTACATGGTTCTTTGTCCCATTGCCAACACATTGCCTAACATCACAACAGGTAAGGCCTTTAAGGAACGAAACAGAGAGTAATTGCGAATGAGTTATTATAAAGCAGATCAGCAGAACATTTCTGCTTTGCAAAGTTGTGTGGTAAGGATCACAAGTGGTTAAGTCCCAAGGCCTGTAAAACATGAACTGTCTCTACCACTTGAACAAGATTAACAGAAGTTGATTTAGTTACAGTCAGTATGCAGAAAAATCTTGTCTTCCAAATGAAATTTCATTATAACAGAAACTCACTTTACAAAACTATTAACTGCTGCAGAAAAACTGCTCTCTATTCATTGAGGTGGGACAGTGACTTAAATATGTGGTACTTATATGCATGCAATATTTAGGAATTGCTTTCTAAATCTGCTTCCCATAGAACCTACTGTTTTAGGCCCTCAGAGTACCACTTCCCACTACCATCAACGAGCATTCAATTTCTTCCCTAGCGGTTGCACTGAATATCAGACTTCTGTGACTAACTATTCCCCACTCAGCATCTAGAACATTTTTTAGCAGTCTGCAATGACAGCAGATAGAGGCGAAGTGACTTGCCAGTATGTACGTTTGGATCTGGATAGTGATTCCAGACATTCATAACATTGGGTTTCTGCGCCTGCGCAGACTAGCTTCGGTTGGAATTCTTTAGCTCCTCGCGACGCCCACAACCGCGGCCTGCACGTGACTGCAGTACCCTCTAGCGGCGGTTAGGTGTCCTCCTACTCATCCCTCCCCCACCCCCACCCCACCCCCCGACAGCCATATGGATCAGACCTCAGAACAGTTTGCTCCTTGGAACTTAACTCTTACTCTCGGATCGACTATTTTGGTAAATCGAACTGGATCGGATTTTTTACTCTTCTTTTGGATATCCCTCGTATTTGGCAAAAAACTTGGACACTCTCTTTTGACCGGAATGGACAACAATTCTACTTTCAGAGGCCATCACAGAAACAGAAGATAACTATGCATCACATTTGTGATTCTCCGTTTTTATTGCCGTTCATAATGTAGTGTTAGCCTTATTGTATTATCTTTTTTGGGGGAGTGGGAAATACCATTATACAGCACAGCATACAGGCTGGTTTTCTTTAAATGCAGCTGTATTATTATTTTTAATAACCATGGCTAATGTTTTATAGAGCTATTCCTATTTTGGTTTGGAGGGGCTTTATTTTTTGCTTACATGTCTTCAGAATCAGATTGTTCTCCTTTGGCTGGCTCATCTTCTATATCATCTATTTCAAGATTATCTTGATTCTGCACATCAGCAACACTGGGAACATCAACTAATGTTTTATAAAGCTTGGAAAGGTCTGGGAGGGAACAAGTTCGCAGCAACTGAAGAAAAATACCACATTATAGGATCAGGTCATAGCAATAAGCAAACTTCTTAACTGAAAATAAGGTAGTGTCTTCACCAAAGTGTGAAAGTTATAACAAAAATAACTTGCATTTTTATCTTAAGAGAATAATTCTAGTACAAAGCGGGGGGGTGTGTATTTCCCCTTGCAAAAGAAGCAACATTTGTTCTTTGGTGGTGGTTGAAGACCACCACCACTGGAACAGGTATATAGTTTCCATGCACAAAATTGTGAGTTCTTTCTTCTTAGCAAAAATGGGACTGCATTATACATTTAAACTCAATAATTGTATAGGAAGAGTACATGAATATTGCACATTTCTTAGGAGGTTACATACATTTAGAAGTTGTGAGCAATAATTGTTTATCTTAGCTAGAACTTTTAAACATTTTAGATAAATGTTACAAGGTGTCCACACTACACAAAAATGTTGTGTAGTTACGAGTATAACACTCTTATATAGTCTAAGCAACAGCTGCACAGCCACTATGTGCCCATGCAATAAAATACAGCCAAATGCAATTGTCACACGTGACAATCTGCATACAAACTGTGCCCCAATTCTTACCCAGAACTTATTTTTGTGTAAGAATATCATAATGATTGAAGCAGCATATATGGGAAATGTACTTTTACAGTATTTTGAGTTGCTCAACTAATTAATGGATAAGACCTCAATCCAACTGTAAGATTTCAGAATTGTGACAAAGTTGTGGAACCTGTGCTGCTTTTTAAAGATTTTTATACTTGCCTTCGGATTGTTTGCATCAAATAGACCAGTAGAAAGTCCTATCAACAGTGAGTTTTTGCCTTTACTCTTCTCTGGTGATACAGAGCGCGACCTGTTTGGGAGAGAATCTTCAAACGAAGACTGTGCTGACAGAACTGGAGAAGCTGTTAATATTGCTGGATGCTGTGCCACCTTCTGGAAAAAAGGTTCAGGCTGCATAGAATCTTTGACACCAGTCTCTGGTATGATAAAGGACAATAAAGTTAAGAATACATGTGGCTTAAAAATTCTCCAGCAAACTTCAGTTAAACAGAAATGGCAGGCATAATTCAAAGATTTATCACAGAAATCAGATAACCAGCAACACCATTACACTTTATCTGGAATTATCTTTTTTAAAAAATGACAGATTACAGGGGCGAAAAGAAGTCCCAGTTTTAACTTATAATGGTGGTTATATGCAGAGACTTTGCTCAAGTCATTATTAAAATAAATATAACAGCTCTACATGAGAATAAAGTTTCTATTTTAGATTAGAAAAATTCAGCAAAAGGAACACCTTCCATCATTGCCGAAAAACCTGGCTCTCCTTTTTCCTCATTACTTGCTTCCACTGCAGGCCTGTTGGAAAAAGAGCCAATGACATATCATTGGCCAACTATCTACTTGGGTGAGAATCCTTTTCTCAGTAGTGTTCTACTGCCTACTCTCTTGCACCATGAAATATGTGCAACAGAACCAAAGGTTTGCTCTCTAGATCAGCAGTTCTGATTTTACTCCAGAGTTCTTTAGAAGCACTACATACAGACCATCACACCTACAACATAGTATGCTGGACATGGATGGTCTACTAGTGTACATGGGGAACTGGACAGGGTAGTTGGACAATGCAGCAGTTGCAGGCCAAGGAGCACTAATACTGGTGTCTATCTCGATACAGACTGGCATGAGAGTAATTATTAATTTTTTAAAAAATTGATATTTGTCATCAAACCCACTTCAGTATCATCATTGCAATTTGCAATCTAGACATGTGATGAGGCAATAAGATCATTGATTCAGTGCAGATACAATGTCCATGTGAATAGGTAAGAGGGGAAGAAGATATCAATCTTTGAGGTATTAAGTGGCAGGAGGGAGAAGGTTCCTCACCCTTTATCTATCTAGTCCTTTGGTCTTTAAAATGGGACCCCGCACACAGTTAGAGCAAATCCAAGTTTAAAGGCATGGGCCTACAGTCTAGGGATGTGCAGAACTGGTTTGCGATTGAACTGGATCGCCCATTAAACCGCCCAGAGAACTTGTGTTTGGGGTGATATTAAAATATGTTAAACAAACAAACAGGGCTGGTTCGAATGGTCTGATTGTGAACCGCTCCGAGCCAGTTTGGGCTGGTTCATAGAACCGACTGGCCCAGTCAATTGGCTTGACCAAACCGGTCCTCTTACCCACAGTTTGGTCTGACACTGGACTGAACCGTGCCAAGCAGTCCGTGCACACCCCTACTGTAGTCTTCATGAGTAGTGTGGGTGCCAACATATACTTCTAATCTTTAACATGCGTTTGTCCTTTTTGTTTTCTTTTTGTTGGCTGACATGATGCACAACCTACTTGCACACTATTGGTCTGTCAGGGGCTACTGTGGACTTAAATGTAGCACTTTCATGGCAATGGGGAAACTTGGGGAATGCTGCTTCTGGAATTGCTGCTACTGAACAGTGTTGGAGCTCGTGTTGAAGTCCAGAGGAGTCCCAGGTGGGCCATTATGGTGAAGGTATGTTGTACATCATGTCAATCATTGATTTTTAAAATACCTTTTATAACCACCTTTTAACTTAGTCAACAGAAAATAAGGAGCCGGTGGGTGGCAGGAAGGAAAGGTGGTAGTCTCAAATTATAAGTAGGCAATGCAAGTTGCTATTAAACTACATGTTACACACATAGACAAATGTGTTGGTACCTTTCCACGAAAAAATAACCCACAATTGTCTCTGAAATAACTTGAAATCGACAAACGTAATTGCCACCCATCATTGTTTATTCCACATTTAACAAAACAGGACTTTGCTTTAGAGTTTTGATCCAACAGAATATTTGCATAAATGAAAATGGCATTGACAAAAATGATGAGACTCTTAACCTAATATTTTGTTGCACAACCTTTAGAAGCAATCACTGCAAACAAGTGATTCCTGTAGCTCTCAATGAGACTTCTGTACCTGTCAACAGGTAGTTTGGCCCACTCTTCCTGAGCAAATTGCTCCAGCTGTGTCAGCTTTGAAGGGTACCTTCTCCAAACTGCATGTTTCAGTTCTTTCCCTAGATGTTCGATAGGATTCAAATCAGAGCTCATAGAAGGCCACTTCAGAATAGTCCAATGTTTTGTTTTTAACCATTCTTGGGTGCAGCCCCAAAACATAACCGAGCCTCCTCCATGTTTCACAGGAGGTATGGTGTTCTTGTCTTTGAAAGCTTCATTTTTTCGTCTGTGGACATAGACAGATGTGACTTGCCAAAAAGCTCCAGTTTTGTCTCATCTGTCCAAAGGACATTCTCCCAGAAGCATTGTGGCTTGTCAATATGCATTTTAGCAAATTCCAGTCTGGCTTTTTGATGTTTTTCTTTCAACAGTGGAGTCCTCTTGGGTCTTCTTCCATTGAGCCCACTGTCACTCAAAAAGCGACAGATGGTGCGATCAGACACTGATGGACCTTGACCTTGAAGTTCAGCTTGTATCTCTTGGGAAGCTGACTTTGGCTTTTTGACTACCATTCTCACTATCCTTCTGCCCATTCTGGGGTTGATTTTCCTCTTGCGGCCGCATCCAGGGAGGTTGGCTCCGGTCCCATGGACCTTGAACTTCTTAAGAATATTGGCAACTGTTGTCACAGGAACATCAAACTGCGTCTAGCCTTTGCCGTGAACATGTTTGTCTATAATTTTCTTTCTGATCTCCTCCAACAACTCTCTCCTTTGCTTTCTCTGCTCCATGTTCATTGTGGGACACACAATGATACCAAACAGCAGAGTGACTACTTTTCTCCATTTCAATAGGCTGAATGACTGATTGCACAACTGGAGATATGTGTGATACTAATTAAAGAAAACAGCTAATTTGAAAAATCACTCTAATCTAATTATTTATGATCTTTTCTAGGGGTACCAACAAATATGTCCAGGCCACTTTAGAATATCTTTGTAAAATAAGCAATACTATCTCTCTTTTCATACTTGCTTTGCTTTACTCGATGACATATCAAAGGCATGCAGGTATACATGGGACAACTGCTTTTCATTTAATCGCTTTTCAGGAGGCATAAAACACTTTTTCAATGAGCTGTAAGGGTACCAACATATTTGTCCACATGTGTATGTCAAGCACATCGTTGGCTTGGGTTTGCTTGACGGTTTTCCATAAACAACAGCCATAATATGTGGGTGAGTGATTCAGATCAGGGAGTAGGACATGAAGGGAGGAACTTCCTTCTATGCCCCCACCTCCGCCACTGTTCTAATCCAACTTCTCTCCAATGGCTACTATTTGCCCCATGAAGAAAGTCACAATGCACCAAAAGCAGCCTCCTATTACCCCTGCTAACTGAAAAAAGAGACACTTTTAAAAAGACTTTAAAAGTGGCAATTTTCTTTATAGTGAGCAGGGGAGGAACTGCCCCCAATTCAAGCCCAGCGCAGCGTACCTCCAGTGGCTGTTGCTGGTGACTCCACCTTGTGTTCCTCCCTTTCAGCTAGTCCTTTGCTGACAGGGAGCCATGTTCTTTTACTATGAATACCACTTTGTGAACGTGTGTGTGTGTGTGTTTTTTTTTTTTAAAGAAAAACAGTATATAAATAATAGCAGCAGTAGGGCAAATAGCAATCAGTGGTGGTGGGGATGGAGGAGAGACCCTGATTGGGATCATGGCAGAGGGCAAAGAGTTAAAGCTCCCTTCGCACATGCAGCTGTCCTTATCTGGAGTAGCCCTTCTGTGCAGCTTCCTTGTAGGGAGGGGAAAAAAACCAAACAAACCAAGATGCCAGGTCCAATAACATGCTTGACAAAGCACACAATTTGGCTTGTAGTAATTCATTTTGCCTGAGATTTTGTCAGGTTCACTGGCCAGAAATTACAAAGAGATGAGACTGTATTTTTAAAATACTAGCACAAAAATACAGCTTCTAACAAACAGTGAAACACACACACACACACATTTACCTTGGCAGAGGAAAAAAAACATATTTGAGTATACCCAGACACCTTCTAATTACACTTGAGATTATTTTAAATTAAAAAACAATATTAAGCCTGCTAACCTATTGAAGCTTCATCATGGCATGGCATCTTGCTTAGCACTCCTCCTTCTGAGGCTGAGTCTTCATCATTGTCATACTGGCAACTATCAATTTGATCCTGTGGCCTATTAAAAGATCCCCACCAGAAAAAAAGAATTAATTAAGATATCTGAACATTAGATAGAAAATTATTGATTTTTACCTGGCTAAACTGTAGGCCATAAAGAAATGGGAGGGGTGTCATACCCTGCTTCCTTTACTTCTCTTTTTTTCACCCACACATCTGCAACAACAGGGAATACATTGTCTTTGTGTTTGTTTTCTTTGGTTTCTTCCAATACTTCTTCTTCCAAATCATCAGGCTCTAGGGGAACAAGTTGTGAACATAGGAAGTGATGGTTATGGTAAAGGCTTTACCTGCATCAGTGTTAATTACTATAGGTTGGGACATTAAGGTCAGTAGGAATGCAGGCATTTTATATTGCTATGCATGAACATCTGTGTCCTGTGAAAGGACATTCAGGGAATCCTTTAATTCTTATAGATTAGCAATGCATAGTTGGCAAAGTGTAACAAATCAAATTCACATTAAAGGTAATACTGGAAATTTAAAAAAATTGTACAAAGCTTTGCATATTTAATTTTTGACATTAAGTTTTACTGTACTAATTCACAAACCTTTATCAAACTTTCATTAACAAGGTAATTAGTTCCATACTAAGTTGGAGGGGGAAAAGAAAGAGGGGGAGAGAGGAAAAAAGAAAGGGTAAATTTGGAATTTTAGATACAATTCATACCATCTACCAGGTCAGGCTTTGGTGACAACCGGATTAATTCAGGTGTACGAGACTTTTCCATTTTCATATTTTCAGTATTCTCAACTTCAGCCAGTGATTCCTCTTCAACAGGAGTTGCTGCACTCATTTCACTATTCTCTTTTAGTGTTAGAGATTCCTTTGGAACTTCTGTATTAAAATAATAAATCACTGCCACTTTATAACAACATCTAGTTGAATTTGTTTCAAACACACACAGATGGTTGAAAGGTAAGCTGCTCAGGTGTGATACTCCAGACAGCAGGTTTCTCTACTACTAGAAGGGGAAAAAATCCTGTCTGAAAAGCAAGGCGATATTTTTGCCTACTCTGCTTTATAAAATGTTTATCAGCATCACTGCAATTGTTGGCTGTACAACACAGCATTTGATGGCTTCATAAATTAAAAAACCAGGTTGCTCTCCTGTAACTATTCATCTGGAAGTGATCCGTTGCATTCATAAGAGTGGGTTATGTGCCTGCATGGGACAAATGGTAAGAGGTTTTTTGGGAGGGCAGGTAGAACAGCTCTCCTTACATGAAGTGGAGCAGGTCTCCTGAAGTTTGTATTGTGGCAATCAGAAGAATAATCTTTGAGGGGCTATATGTATGTTGCCAAGCGGGTGGTGCTACTGGCAAAAAGCTTACAGCTTACAGCTCTAAAAGGTTCTGAGGTCCTATCTACGCAGGCCCAGATAGCCAGAGTGTGGAGGACAATAGGAGCACTAACAAGAATCAAGCAAATACTAGACAATGGTTCACCGTACCAGAAATACTCAGATCTGAGCAGCTACTGCTGGGTGTTATAGTGAAGGTGTTCTGTGCCATGTATTATTCTATTGTTAATCAGGGATATAACCACAAAAAATTAAACCACCACAAAAGCTAAAAGCCCTGCACATGTTTTTAAAACCTCATATGTACTTTCAATTTCTTCTTACCATTGGTAATACTTATGTCATCTAGCAGATCAGTCTGAAGTTGTAACTCAGCTTCTCCAAGTATCTTCAACACTGAATCGGTAGGACTTTTGCCCCAGACTTTTCGCTGGGGTTCAACATCTAGCTTAATAACGTCCCCTATCGTTTGTGCTGTAGGGAAATAAAATTTAACACTTCAGTGCAAGATTCTCAAAGCATTTACCAAGCTCTTCTGGTTTTGTCTTGCATTTTTCAGTGAGGGAAAGACCAGCCACCTGTGAATAAAGGATCTCCATTATCAAATTAAAGATAGCTTCCAATCTGTAGCCTCTATCCAGGTTTCTTGAAAGCTATTCCTTTAAAACTTAAACTATTCCTTTGGTAGTTCAATCGCTGCCACACACACATTCTTTGTGGGGGAGTTTATTCCCCCTGGTGTGGGTGAAATTCCAGGGAAACTCTCCTTCTCTTTGCCAATGGAAAAATACAAAAACCGCTCCACGTGGAGCTTCCACGTGGTGAGAAAACTTGGTAGATTGAGGAGCAATTAACACTGATGCATGTTTGCACCAGAGTCAAACCCCTTTCCTTGAGTTAAGCACCCACTCAGAGGCAGGTAAAATACAAAGAACAAACAGAGAAAAGCTTTATTCAATATACTACAGACTGCTTCAGTCTGAGGCTCTCTCAGATTTTAATTACAGGTAACAGAAACACTCAGTACTTGCAAGAATACTCCAAAAAGCACCCTCAGATGATATTGGGGTGACACACTTTAAAAAAACAGGTTGCTTACCTGTAACAGATGATCTGATAGTGGTTCAAGACATTCATAATGATTAGGTTCTGCGCCTGCACAGACCATGCTTTGGATAGAATTTGTTAGCTCCTTACGATGCCAACCGCCAGAAGCACGTGACTGTAGTATCCTTGAGCAGTGGTTAGGCACCCCTTTCCTCAGTTTCTTAGTGACCCCCCAAAGTGATCACGTCTTCGGAAACAACTGCTCCTCAGAAAATTATTTCTTTCTAAATTTCTTTACTGTTGACAACTGGCACGGACTTTGACTAACCCTCTCAGACAATCCTTTAAATACGACGACACAGACGATTAAAAACAAACAAAAACACGACTTGGAACAGAAATAGGTTTTTCTTTCAGTTTCCCTCACAGATTAACTTCCCACACTCATCCCAAACTGACTTAGGAACAGAAAACGGACTCTCTTGGCAAATCACTTGGACGGAACTACCCTAAAAATGGACCTCGGAACACTTGACAAATCTCCCTTCAGTAATATCTCTTTTGATTTCATATGAGTGCCAACAAGGGGAAAACAAGGGAGAAGACCACCTTCAAAAGGTGCCGCAATTGCCGTGGAAAGCTCCCTTCTTCTGATGGGCATAAACTCTGCCTATTTTGTTTAGGAGACGCCCATTATACTTTGAATTGCTCGGTCTGCTCTACTTTTAACAAGCAGATGCTAAAGAATTGAGCAGCTCGCCTTAAAGTGGCATTGTTAGAGCAGGCTCTGCAACCTAAGTGCTGAAGAACCATGGAGTCGAAACTTGCGATAATGCAGTCTAGAGTCTTGGATGCAACGTCATCAAAAGCCGCCTCAACTTCGAGAGCAATCCAGGCTTTTAAAAAGCCAGAAAGCTCAGTGCCGACCCCTAAAAGGAAAGGCTCTGCGCCGGCATTGGAGGCGCAAGCAAAAAAGGTTAAACGGCACAAAGAAAAGGGCGCAAGGACCTATTCTGAGCACATGCCTTCTCCAACAGGTCTTCAAATGTATCTGAGCCCACGGTGTCGAGCGGCCTCTCTTTCTCCGGCACTCACCCCATGACAATCTCCGTCGATGTCAACAGTAAAAGAAACAAAAAAGTTCAAAGAAGAACTCGATGTCGACTGGAAGAGAAAAGCATGTCCATTCATCGAAATTGAATAAACCCTTGACTTCAGAATTGGGGTGAAGCATAAGGATCATCCTCTGATCGTTGTGGAATGCCATCTGCTTGCATACCTGTATGTCTAGGAGTCAAAACTGGCTGCACCAGGAGATTTGTTTGTAGAGAAACTGTTCTTTTTGCTGGTTGCACTGGTTGGGGTGGTAGAGTAGTCTGTAGAGAGACAGATCTAATTGTGATGGCGGGATACACAGGTCCTGTTGGCCAATTGGCCTGTAGGGAGACTGTTCTCTGTAATGTTGTGGCAGCAGTAGTTTGTACTGCTGATTCCTTTAGCTGTCTTTTTGGCGGAGCTGGGTGATCTCTTTCATAAGCCATAATTTGAAGAGAGAATATTCTTCTGGAGAGACAGTACTCAATAATTATGAATGTCTGGAACCACTATCCAGATATGATGGTTACCCAGTTGCAAAGAACATGAGTGTAAGAAAATACCAAAAAGCACCTTTGGGAGTCTACAGAGACATTTACAATGCCCTAGTTGGAAAGAAATGGCTCAGGCCCAGTTTCTCTTAGTTTGTTACATTACAAATAAAAACAAAATAAACCAGTTGTAAGGATTTGCAAAGAACACCAAAACAAAATAATCTAACGCAGGCTAACACACACACTGTTCCCCGTCTAAACCTTTCCGAAGCCAAAAGCACTTGGCTTCCTTTCCCCTTGAACTCACTCCAAACTCCAGGAGAGTATTCAAGCTTCCTGCAATCCTGTCTCTCAGGGATCTGCAGATGTCCTTCCATGAGAGGATACTCCAGGCTGGCTGTTGACCATGAGGCAGCAAGATTTCATTGCTGGTGCTCAATAAGCCTGCTCCCCATCCTCTCTCATTTCCCTCCTAGCTCCTTCTGAGAACAAGGACACACTTCTCTTCCTATTGCAAGGCCCTCAAGTTCCTACCCACCGTGTGCTGAGTGAACGTTCCCGAGCCTGTCAGTCAGGACAGGGTTCACTTCCGGTTCACTCTTTAGGGTAAGGGAGGACCGATTGCTACATTAATAAAATAAAAAAGCACAGAGAGGAAGTTACTTAGTTGGTCAGTATAAGTATAGGCCAGCCTCAAACTCCCATGTCTAACACTACTAATATATTTTATATATTATATAAGATAATTAGTAGTGTTTAAAGTAATGCTCAACATAAATGTTATGTTAGTGGTAGCATCTTTGGATACAGACTCCAAAATGAAGAGAGAAGTCATAATATGACTGGATGCGACAGTTGCAAAGCATATCTGGAGAGGTATATTCCTTATGAAACATTAGTCAGTGGGTTTTCTGTGAGAGAATCTCAAGGTGTATTAATGCAATTGGGAACTGGTGCAGCTAAGCAGGTTAAAAAAGTTCACACTACACAAAATAGACTGTAGTGCATAATTATGGAATAGATGCTAATAGCTGACCATGAAACATTATGGTAGATTTGCACCTTGTTCACTCCTGATTGCAGCATACTGTAACCTGGGATGAAGGGATGGGAGAGGAACAGAGAGGAAAGAGAAGGGGATTATGGTTGTGGACCCTTCCTTAAAACAGAAGGGATAGGAGACTGGGCATATTCAAGTTATATTTATTTAATTTACATACCGCCTGACTCCAATGGCTCTAGGCGGTTCACAAAAAACAAACATACCACAATAAAACTGTTAAAAATAGCAGTTTAAAAATTTAACACACATTCAAAAATTACTAAAAGCCTGGCTGAAAAAATGTGTCTTGAGGGCTCCTTTGAAGGCTGGCAAAGATGTTAAATCACAAATGTCTACAGGGACCTGTAGTGATCAGCTACCCCTCCCCCTAAAGAGTTAACCGGAAGTGAACCCTGTCTTGACTGACAGGCTGGTGAACTCCAAGGCTCAGCCAATCAGGTGGGTGGGACCTAGAGAGCTGTTGCGAGGAAAGACGTTTCTTTGTTAGAAAAGAAGCTAGGCTGGAGGTGCTCAGAGGACACGTGGCTATGGAGGATGGCTGCAGGAAAATGAGTCTGCGGATCCCTGAAAAACAGGAGGGCAGGAAACTTGAATTCTCATCTGGAGTTTGGTGTGTTCAAGGAAAGTAAGCCTGGGCTTTGGGAAGATTAATTTAGGGAAAAAATTGTTTAGTCAGACTTTGCATTAGAATTTTTTTGGGGTGTGTGTGTGTGTGCGTGCTTTTGTATATATCTGATACTGTTCTATTATTGTTTACCTGTAACGTAATTAAAACAAGCAACACTATACTATGCTCATCCTACCTAGGGCATTATAAAAGAGTCCATAAACCTTTAAGCGTGCATTAAGACAACCTATTTTTGTAATCTTACCAATTATTCTTAACTGTATCTAAAAGCTGAGATAGCCTCAGACGGAAGTAGTCTGTAGTAATTGAATAGAACTGGATTTTTAAAAAGTTATTTTCTTTTTGCAAACCTCTCCGAGTTGGTTTTTAACTCAGGAAAAGGAGGGGGGATTTCTCTGGTGCAAACACATACTCAGGCGTACATCAGCTATCAGTTTTCTTGCCATGTGTAGGTTTGCATGTGGAAGATCTTTGTACTATCCAATAGCAAAACAGAGTTTTCCCTGAGATTCCACCCCATCCCCAGGGAGGTTCAAGCTCTGTTGATAAGAGGGGTGGTGGCAGCAGCCTTTTGAATCTACCGATAATACAGAAGAGTTTTAGAAGACACGCTGCCAGGGAGCGGCGCAAGGATGATACAGCATTTCTTTCCCTCACGTGAGCTTGCTCTGAGACAAAGGCTTTAATCAGCCACAGGAGCACATTCCACAGACTAGGAGCGACTACAGAGAAGGCCCACTCCCGAGTCACTGCTAGACGAGCTGGTGGCATATGGAGACAGACCTATCTCGATAATTTCAATGTGTGGTGTGCAGAAGGCAACACTCTCCTAGGTAACCCAGTCCTAAGCTGCTTAGTGCTTTAAAAGGTAATCACCAGCACTTTGTATTTTGCCTGGAAACCAATTGGTAGTCAATGAAATTTATTTATTTTTTATTTATTACATTTATCAACCACCCCATCCAGAGGCTCTGGGCGGTGCTTTAGACACGTTGGAGACCAATCTAGCTGCTGCATTTTGAACCAACTGAAGTTTCTGAACTACATACAAAGGCATGATTTAATAGTTTGTATTAAAGTTATGTGTTTTACCAATTTATATATAACAAGCCATTGAAGGTGTAAGTGAGAGATGAGCAGAACAAGGATTGCACAACCTAATACATAAGGACATGTCTTTTGCAAGCTAACACAGCTGGATAGATGCTTATAACACACTGGGAAGCCATACTCAAAAGATTCTTTACCTTCTATTCCAGAAAGGGATTCTTCCATTGTTAACTGTGCAAGTGGAACTACAAGCTGAGCCCCTGCCTCCCATTTCTTGCGATCAGATAAAATTGGACACTTTTCTCCTTGCTGGTTATTCTCATCGGTCACAATTGTCTCACATGGGCTTGTAGACTCATTTTTCTCATTCACTTCTTCCTGGGTTTTAAGGTTTTGATTCAGTCTTCGAAGTATGTCTCTCTTGTTCTGAAACAAGGAAGAAATAATCTATTTAAAAATTAAACTTTAAAAAGAGAAAAGAACAAAACAAACCCCAAATAATTTAAATTACCTGAACAGCAACATCAGGTTTTTCTTCTGGGGTTTCCTGGGTGATGGCTGCATTTTCATCCTTTAAATACAGAGAATATGAAATAATTTTTAAAAAGACTGTCAAATATAGCAATTACAAGAAATAAGAATACAGAGGGAACAATGCTTGCCATTATTTTTATTATTAATGCTTGCCATTAACAGTTGTACAATGAATATTTTGACATTACCATTGTTACAAATTTTTTGTAGGTAGAAATTCAACAATGACAACTTTAATCCTTGAAACAAGAGAAATAGCATGTAAAATATAATGAAAGAATGCCACCCCCATTTCACAATGAAGATTGTTTCAGTTTCTAGACACTTGTAGAAAGAGCAGTCATGCACATGGCCAAATTCTGACCAGAGCCAGTCCTACTTGTTATCTTAATGTATGCATTATATTTTGGTAATGTGGAAAAAAGAAAAGATTTGCTTTGTAAGGAGGCAAGGTGGGAATAAAGCCAGGATTATGCTATAATCATAGTGCACCATCCTGAAAGGCTGAATTCTTGACACGTTAACAAATGTGTGAACAATTTCGGGTACCTTACATAATACTGGTGGAATTAAGCTTTCTTCTAAAATCTCCTTCTTTGTTTTCAGGAAGAACCGCTAGACTTTCCTGCTTTTGCAGGCTTTTAACTAGAATTTTTAATACTTTAAAAAACTAGTTTTAATAACTATTTTATTCTATTGTTTTTGTCATCATGTATTTTAATCTGTGACTTTTAAGTATTTTAAATTTTGTACACCACCAGAAATGTACATATCAGGCGGTACAGACATATGATAGAGAAATTTAAAAAAATCTCTTTTTCACTACTTTCAGAATAATACCTACCACACCCACTTCTTTCAAAGCAGATGTCATGGAGATGACTTGTGGTGAAGTGAGCTTCAACAGCCTGGTAGGGGAACCTCCAATTTCTTGTTTGCCATGCACAGGACTTAACTCTGCAGCTCCCACTGGAGCCTTTACTCCTTTGGCTACTAGCTGTGGATACAACATATACGATAACAACATGACTATGAGCCAAGAGCATGAAATAAAAAAGGATATGCAAAAAGTGCGTCTCTGTGTCATGAGAAGCAGTTGTTGGGTCTTCAGACAGCAAGTCAGTGAAGTCAAAGTGCTGCGCGATTAAAAAAAAGGATAAGGAGGAAAAGAGAGGAGGGGCGGGGGTGGGCGAAGAATTAACTGCCTGTGTGTGTTTAGGGGAGACCCAAAGAAAAGGAATAAACTTGAAGAAATTGGAGCTCTTCCCAAGCCCTGGTTTCCTGAGGTAGACAGGACTGGAATTGCTCCTGGTGTACTCTGGGACCTTGCCTAATTTGCATTCAGGCCTGTCTAATGAGAGCAAGTGGTCAGAACAACCCATCTTAAAATGATACCTTCCAACACCAGGGGAGAAGGAAACTTCACCTCTCTACCTCTCCTGTGTGTGAGTCAGGTAAAAGTTGATGGAAATTGCAAAAAATTGCTAGTTAGGAACCCAAGGTGAAGTGTGCGGAGCCTTGTGTACAAGACTATTTCATATCAAGATCCAATGTATTGATCAGATCTTGTTATTCTCAACCAAAGCTAAAAAAGGTTTCAGAAAACTGTAATCTGAAATACATTCCAAGAAAGAGAATATAATCGAATTTTGCAACCCTTGTTTGTCATACTGAGCTAGTACTGATAACCTTAGCTGTCCATCATAAGAATACAAAATAAAGTTATCTAAAGACATCTCATCGTGTAATAATTTTTTCTCCTACAGTGGTATATTGCTAAAAAAACATTTTTGGTGGTATACCAATAGAGAAGCAATTTCAACACTAACATGTTTGAGTGGGTAGTGGTAGGGGACTCTTAGTACCTCTATTCCTTAGCCACATTCTTGTTCACAGGAGAACTATTGTGTAGGTAAATTATATTCTGTACTATGTAAGCAGAAAAAAACACAAAGAGGGAAGACGGTTTGTACACACTGAAGAGTCATGGAAATACTTATAGTCTGAACTACGTGTTACATTTGAGGACACTATATTTCTTTCCCTGCCCAAACCCAAGATTGTGCTAAGCTCAAGTTTAGAACTAATATCATCAACAATGGCCACAGTACTAATGCTTTTCACACAAGCAAGGAAAAGACACCACTTTATTTCAGCATCCCTAGAATTACTACAGAAAAAATATATAATGCAATACTTTTCTATTTAAAGTTTGTTCTTATCAAGCAGATAAAAAAAGAACTAAAAAGTTTCTTACATGTTCTTCCCAAGCTCTCTTCTCTCTTTCATATGCTTCTTTTCGCTTTCGTTCTAGCTGTTCTTTCAGAACTGCAGCCCGGGCATTTGCTTGTGCCTTGAAATGTCACCCCAAAAGTAGCATTTTAGAAAGGAGCAGGCTGGCTCCTAAATTACATGAAAACTTCAGGCAGCCATCAGCTCATCCATCAATTATACCACTTATATTATCTTGTGTTTATCGAGGACTACTCAATATTTTTGTATTAGATTTTTAATCTACCAGGTCTGTATGGGGTGTGTGTACACACGTACACACACACACTGGACTATCCAGCATTGCAAAATATTGCTTCAGCATAGGGTTACAGCCTTTACTTGTGCAACAATTGTCACCACTGGGACTACATCACTCTGACCACTACACAGAACAACTGTAACACAAATGCGGGGTTTGTGTGGGAAGGCATGTGCCATTCATCATGTGAACAGATCAGTAGAGGTTCTCAGAGAAAGGGTTGGTGTTGGGCCATACTGGTAAACCATTTTACAAACGACTGTTTTCCTGAGCCAAAATAATAGTTTAGTTGGGGATGTGCAAAACAACATGAAAGTCATGCCTATGGAGAGGAGAGCTGGTCTTGTGGTAGCAAGCATGACTTGTACCCATAGCTAAGCAGGGTCTGCCCTGGTTGCATATGAATGGGAGACCTGACGTGTGAGGACTGCAAGATATTCCCCTCAGGGGATGAAGCCGCTCTGGGAAGAGCAGAAGGTTTCAAGTTCCTTCCCTGGCTTCTCCAAGACAGGGCTGAGAGAGATGGCTGAGAGAGATTCCTGCCTGCAACCTTGGAGAAGCCGCTGCCAGTCTGTGAAGACAATACTGACCAAGACAGACCAATGGTCTGACTCAGTATATGGCAGTTTCCTATGTTCCTATAACCCTACATTGCAAAAGTAACATTCTTAAGGCCACCTGTCAAGCTGGTGGCAGTGGCACACCAGTTCTGGAAAGGCATTTAAAACAAAAGCAGTGTTGATACTGGTCCCTGTTACTAATTCACTGTTTGATCAACAGCTATTAGCCATTATAACTAAATTGAACTTGAATGCTCAATGTGCACCTTTGAAAACAGCTTCTGGAAGACATGTAATTGGGAGAAGACCATTGCCTTCATGCCCGGCTTGTTATCATCATGGGTGTGTCTTACTGGTCAAAAGCAACATGCTAGAGAAGATGGGCCTTTGTGATACAACTGGGCTCTTCCAATTTTATACTTATAGAACTATCTCACAATCCTGCCTCCTTTACTCTTGCCACTTTATTACAAACTTTTCTCTCTGTACCACCCCATGAGTCATTCTATAGCTACATCTCTTTAATATCCTCTGTCTCTCTGTTTTCCCAACCTACCCCACCGGTCAGTGTTAATCTTCCTTAGTTATATTTCTCATACTGTGACGCAGCTTACAAGTCACAGCAAACTCTTTCAATAGTGTTTGCACAAGGATTCACAAAACGGCACCAGTGGCTGCTTTTCCTGCTCCAGTTCTTTGAATCTAACCAGCAAGTTTTCCTTCACGATTACCTTTAGTGCTTCAATTTTTTTACGTCTTATTTCCAATTCTTCATTTACTTCATGTACAGGAGAACCACCAGCTTCATTCTGCAAAATAAAAATTATGGAAAAAAAGAAACTGATCCACCGAAGAGAACTGTTGCCAACATTTTTGAATTTTATTATATTTGAAATGCACAGAGTTCTAGGACTACTCGTGAAAGTCAAGCATGCTAGTTCTGCTAATATTTAAATCATGCTTGCATAAAATTTAGATTCAAGCAATGTGTGGCAGAAACCAAGAAGTGTTTACAGTACAAAGATTCAAGTGTCAGAGTAACCGGATAATCAGAACCTGTATAGTTCCTAATTCTATATTTCAGCATAAACACATGTCCCATACATTTGCAAGTAAAGATTCCAGGATTTCTGTTCTGATAACTGAAGGATTAAGAGGCAGGAAACTTGGATGGAATTACACAATACTTTATGATCTGGTATGCCCTTATAGATATTCACCATGTGACAACTCTGACTTCAAGGAGCCTCTGAATGGGTTGAGTGTAAAACATGTTACAAGGTAAAACATGTTACTCATGTGGTGCATCAAGGATTGGTGCTCCACCCCAAAATTCAAGGCCGTTGAATAAGCATTGTGAATGCTTGCCTCATCACACACAAAGATTAAATACAAAGTTGTTCCATAGCTTAAGACTGCCAAACACAAAGTTTTAAATCACCACTATGAGCTGAGTAGTTACACACTTCCTAGAATAGTTAGTTAAGACTCACGCAGGAGAACGGATATCACAAATTTCAATTTGAGGAGATTTTCAGTAACATTCTCTTACAAGATGTATAAAACATCTAACTCAGACTCACTTTTGAGCTGCCTCTTAATTAATCTTTCATTTGAGTTTTAATATCTGAAATTCAAAACAAGGAGACAAAAAAAAGTTCCTACAGTTGGCCATTTAAAAACATGATAAATAAGTTTAAACTGAGGAGGAATGAGGTAGGAATGCAGGAGACTACCGTACACCAAGTCAGACCATTGGTCCATCTAGTTCAGTATTGTCTGCACTAGTGATCTTCATTATTTTTCAAGTGAGGGCCACTTTGACAAAAAACTTTAATGAGAGAGCCTTTTCCTACTGTTTGACCTCTGCACAGTACTGCATTTTTCTCAGTGCTGGGAAGGCCATTTAAGAAAGATGGAGCGCTCTGTTAAGAGTTCTGTGGCAAAAGCAATAGGAAGGGCGAACTTTCCAGCATTCCATGTTTACTCAAGATGCTGTTGGGGCTGAACAGCATTTCGTTTCCCTTAAAACAGCCTGGTCAGCACGCAGCACTGGAATGGTCACATCTGCATGGTGCCAGGGGAATCTATCTATCTAATTAATTCTCTAAGCCAGAATGTGTGGGGATGCATGGGGATGAGTGGGGATGTGTTGCAAGCCCTGCCCCCGCTGCATCCACGACCACTGAAAAGGCGAGGGCAGAGCTGCTGCTCAGTGACGGGGCAGGCAACAGAGGAAAAGAAAGTGGTGGTGGGTTGCAAAATGGCCTGAGGAGACGGCCTGGCCTGGCCACCAGGAGGAGGTGGCAGGGAGCGGCAGGATGGCCTGGCCCTGGCCCGCCTAGGTAAGGAGGATGAAGCGGTAGGCCCTGGCCACCAGGAGGAGGCAGCACAGCCTGGCCCTGGCCAGGAGGCAGCGGTGGGATGGCCTGGCCCTGGCTCGCCCGCCTTGGTCAGGAGGAGGCGGTGGCCATGGGCCTCGGCCGGGCCGCCAGGAGAAGGGGGGAGAGAGCAGACAGTCAGGTGGCTGGCCAGTCACAAAGCATGCCGGCGTCGGGGGAAGGATGGCTGGCCCCAACTAGTGCTGGGGCAGAAGGGGGGGGGAGGGCAGGGGAGACTGGGGCAGAAAGTAGAGAACTAACTGGGCCTGGAGGGTGGGGGGAAAAACTAACTGTGACAGAAGGTTGGGGGGAGAACAAACTAGGCCTGAAGGTGAGGGGAGTGTACTGCCGCACAGATGCTCTGTGCGGGATCAGCTAGTTATGCACAGTATTCAGCTTTAGCTGAAGTGGCACACAAGCCTAAACATTAATCAGAGAGCAGCATTTAAGGCTGATGGGAACTGTCACGAGCTCCCAGGCCTTACAATGAAGAACACTAATCTAGACAGTGGCACTCCAAGGTTTCAGGCAGGAGCCTTTTCCAGATCCCTGGAGATGCCCGAGATCGAACCTGGGACCTTCTGCATGCACACTAGATGCTCTACTACTGAGCTACAGCACCATCCCCAAAGGACGGGGATGCTCACATCAAAGTTGAAAATTCAAGTTCTCATCTTTAATGATTAGAAGAGATAATTTTCTTTCAGACGGACAATGGATAGAACATAGCCAAAAAAAAAAATTAACTGCCCTCATCCTCTCTGAATAGCAGCTCTTGTAGACCTCTCTTCCTGCCAAGTTGATGATTCAATGGGAATGCACTCCTCCCCTCAAGGCTGAGGCCTCTCCACATGGCTGCAGGATGTATGTAACATTTCGTCTGCACAGTAACCTTTTCTGCTTGCCGAGAAAACAATTCAATTCAAGCAATCTGGCCCTCCTTAGCTGACCACGGAAATCACATCTATCTTGTGCTAGAATGCAGAGAGAGAGGCGTCTTGTACAATGACACCTCTAAACATTTAGCAGGCAAAATGGATAGCTGTGGCCTGTATGCTGCAGGGACCTCACCGCATTGGCTACGGTCTCTGCTTCACTTCTGTAGAGAACTCTGCCTATTCTCTAACACAAAAGGGTCAGGACATTGAGTTTGGCTCTCACTACTTCAGGAAAAAGGGAACAGCTATTTTGGCTCACAATTCAAGACCACATGAACCAGCAGGCTGCATGGAGGTACATGCTTTGTCTAGCAATCCATTCCTGCTTATCAGCATGAATTTGATGTAAAAAAAAAAAATAGTATTTTTTTTAAAAGGAATTTGCAGTGGCACATCTCCATAACTAGATCCACATGGTGATCCACCAATCATCAATAGCTTGCAGCACGAAGCAGCCACCACAACGTACTATATACAACATGCCTTCCAAACAACCACAGGTTTACATATATTGACGGTCTATTGCCCTTGAAGAGCTGAGAGTCAAGAAAACTGCTGCCATCACCTCCACATCAAATCAAAGCCACAGCTCCATCTGATGGGACAGAAGCTTCAATTCAGTTCCATTTGGCAATGCAGATAAGAGTCCCATCCTATGGGTAAGACAAGCAGATCTGCATTAACATTTTGTCATAGGCCGTAGTAAGGACATTTTCAACCTGCCTTTTCTCCACGAAGTTTTGCTTTAATTTGCTGGCGTTCATTGAAGTTCTGAAGTCTTATTTGCCTTAGTCTTGCCAAGTATTCCTGAAAAACAGCAAAATCAAAAAGCTGTGTGTCAGAAGTAAGTTGGAATAGTACAGACGTTGTACAGATCTATGCACATTCTATAACATGGTCAATTAATGGGACAACCCTTATAGAAGAGATAGTACCATTAAATTTTTATCCGAATTCAGTTATTCACTGGATCCATCATTGGTGGATCAGGAGACCTGGTGTAGTTATATTTATTGTCAAGGTCATGGGGGCTAATTCTGTTTTAAGGGGAGATGAATGATCTGTTTCTGATGACAGACTTATATAGCAGGTATGTTAATTCATTAAGGTAGAGGATATCTCTAAGAGTTGCATGTTGATACTAATTAATGCTCTAAGTCTTTTCCTTTGGTTATACATGAAAATCCATGCAGAAAAATGAGGCAAAGAAAGTGGTCTATGTGTGTAATGAAGGCAGCAAACATGCAGGAAGCATACCTCTTCCTCTTTGTTTCTGGCTTTCCTTCCTCTTGAAGAAATGGGCCTGCCTCCATAGATAGCTGCCAGGTTTTGCAGTGTGTCCTGTTCACCATTTAAGGTATTAAATTCAAGCAGGCCTAGGACTATCACATTATCTAACCTTAATACTGATCACAACTGAAAGCAATAATCAAGGCATGATTAACCCAAGATAAAGCAAAAAAGCATCCTTAAGTCTCTTCTGGTTACCCAAATTTGTTCCCTTTTCTTGTTCCTGTATCTTATTTTTTAGGTATGCCTTTAAGATTGGAACATCTGTTGCTTTTAGAACTCTGCTTACTATTTTATACTGAACATTGCTGGAACTCTGCCATGTTTACTCAGCCTGGGTGTATTCATTTATAACTATTGTATATTAAAATATTTAATAAAGTGTTAAACATTGTTTAAATCACAATACAGTTTCACCGTAACATGCTTTAACATATGCTCATACTTTCTGTGGATTCTAATTTTGACATCATTCTAAGTTTGATGAAAATATTTTATCCCAATTACTTTAAATGCAAGTCACAGCCATAATGTAAATATTCATTATCAGAATTGAGATCACCACCTATATTTTGCTAAGCTTTAACACATTATGTGGGTTTGCAAAACTTATAGCGCAAAGCTTTAAAATGTAGTACACTTGACACTGATTTTGGAAAACCAACAGCTTCTTTAGTCAAATTTCTACCAGTATCACATATAGACTGCAGTGATCACAGAGGTGTTGCCAGTTTCCTCTCTATAAGTAGCAGTAAAGATTTTGGTCCTTTGACAGACTACTTGATTTGAAGTCAGTGAAGTCTGATTTGATTCCAGAGCAAGTTCTGAATCCACATTTTGTGGGGAGACTGGCAAGAACAACATTTCCCTTCTTCTTACTTGGAGCATAAAATCTAGATTCCCCACTATTTATAAAATACAATAAAAGCAACAGACACAAGGCCAGACTTTCATATCTATTTGAGTACAATAGTCTTCAATCATACCAGACGCTCTTTGATACTAGCCTGCAGCATGGTACTTGACACTCAGTGCAGTTCTGGTCCAAAACCCTGAACTGCAGGGTGCATTTGTTGCATTACAGCCAGTGTCATAATGAAGTGGTAAGTTTTGAAATACTCAGACCACTTGCATTTGTCTCTTATACTAATTTACTGACAGCTGCAGCCTAAGACTTCATTGATATTACCAATGCACTGGAGCAGAAAGGAAAGCAGGCTGTTAATCTGCCCTACAACTAACTGCTTACGATTTTACTGCCCTAGACTGAGCTACAGATTTCTAAACTGCAGGGCAGTTCATTCTATCCTGTACAACACAGTGCAGTTTTTCACAATCAGAGACTGAAGAAAGAAAAAGGTAAAGACACCCCGCAAATAGGAAAAACAAGAGGAGATACTCATGCAGTTGTTCCTTCCATTTCAGAATGTAGCAAAGTTCTCTACTGTATTGGTATACAAAAGGGATTTCATGCAATATGCAAGTATAAACATTCAGGTGAGCCTTAAAGACCTATCTTTTCAGCCTGGCTTTTACTGAAATTAAAACTAGATGATATTATGCTTTTAAATGGTTTTTTATTTCAATAGTTATATGTTTCTGTTCTTAATGTAAACTCCCAGGGCCACTTTAGGAAGGGTGGCATATAGATCGAACCAACAAACAAGACACAAAACTAAACCAAATAAATCAAAATCATGTCTATACCCTAGTATCTGTGTCCTGTCCACTTACAATCACTTTAAAATAATGGGCTCTTGTAAAGGTGTGTGAATATATTAAGCAGAAAATAAAGAACATTTCTTTCTGAAATGATTTTAAGTATTTTTGAAATATATTTTGTGCACCCAAAGAAAAAAAGAGACTTTAAAAAGGAAAAACTATATACTAGGTCTGTGCTACTGGGAGTATTGGAACTCCTGATGGTGCCATTCCCTCCTGCCACCAAACAGAGGGAGATGATCGTGGGGCAATTGCCCCAGATAGTAAGGTGGTGGTGAGTGGTATTGTTTAATTCCCAACCCAATACTGGGACAGAGAAGGCTGAGAGGGTGGAGAGGATGCTGAAAGGGTCTGTGGAGAGCCTGGGAACAAGTATGGGGAGGCTGAAACAAAGCACAGGGATGGCTGGGAACTGTAGTTCCAGAACATTTCCCATGGGAGAAATTCATGGGTTGGGAATTACCCATTGGGAATATCCATGAGATAAGCTCTGGGAGGAACTACAGGTGAAACTCGGAAAATTAGAATATCGTGCAAAAGTCCATTAATTTCAGTAATGCAAATTAAAAGGTGAAACTGATATATGAGACAGACGCATTACATGCAAAGCGAGATAAGTCAAGCCTTAATTTGTTATAATTGTGATGATCATGGCGTACAGCTCATGAAAACCCCAAATCCACAATCTCAGAAAATTAGAATATTACATGGAACCAAGAAGACAAGGATTGAAGAATAGAACAATATCGGACCTCTGAAAAGCATACAGTATACTGTGCTTGATTGGCCAGCAAACTCGCCTGACCTGACCCCATAGAGAATCTATGGGGCATTGCCAAGAGAAGGATGAGAGACATGAGACCAAACAATGCAGAAGAGCTGAAGGCCGCTAATGAAGCATCCTGGTCTTCCATAATACCTCATCAGTGCCACAGGCTGATAGCATCCATGCCACGCCACATTGAGGCAGTAATTGCTGCAAAAGGGGCCCAAACCAAGTACTGAATATATATGCATGCTTATACTTTTCAGAGGTCCGATATTGTTCTATTCTTCAATCCTTGTCTTCTTGGTTCCATGTAATATTCTAATTTTCTGAGATTGTGGATTTGGGGTTTTCATGAGCTGTACGCCATGATCATCACAATTATAACAAATTAAGGCTTGACTTATCTCGCTTTGCATGTAATGCGTCTGTCTCATATATCAGTTTCACCTTTTAATTTGCATTACTGAAATTAATGGACTTTTACACGATATTCTAATTTTCCGAGTTTCACCTGTACAATTCTCAAGTATCTTCGTGCTTGTCCCTAGCCTCCCCTGCATGACTCCCCATGGACCTTCCTGAAATTCTCTCCACCTGCCCAACCTTCTTTGCACCATTGCTGGGTTGGGAATTAAAGAAACCTCCCTACCGTACTACCCTGTGATTGGCTACCTCTGCAAGGTAGGAGTAGGGAATGGCACTATTGAGAGTTTGAATACTTCCAATAGCAGACATCAAGATCTAGGCCGTAGACATGTTTATCATGCGTGGACTACACATCTTATATCAAACAGGCGGGTTCACAAAATCTGCTGCAAATCCAGTTCCTGGGGATTGCGTGCTTTTGGCAAGCATGTTGTCCAAACCTGCCCACTGATGATTTCTGAGCCTTCCACCCAATATTTTGCTCCCACTTGTCCTCAATATCTGAAGTTGGGTGGAGAATGTCAGGTGAATGTTGGGTAGAAAACTCAGGAACTGGTGGCGGTCAGGTTTGGATGATATGCCTGCTGGAAGCGTGCACTCCCTGGAAGCCGAACATGTGGTGGATCATGTGCACCCACCCAATATAAAGTAAAAAAGGAAGATGCATGTTTGTAGCACGGAGCAAATGTATACCAGGGAAGCTACAACCACTCTTATCAACCAAAGCTGAGCTCAGATCAGATTGGGACTCAAAATTCCTTTGGTAGAAGAATCTAGAACCCAAAATGAAAAGTAAGTCTCACACTCCTGTGGACTGGAAAGCAGCTGAACTCTGGAGTGACCAAGACACAATTTAGGTACCAATCTAATGAGCTGCATGTTGAAACCTATACATATTGCAGGGCTTTTTCCTACTTACAGCATCTCTCCACACTATCTGGCAAAACTGGCCCTAAATCTTGAGACGGCATCGCAGCAATCCAACGAAGCAAAATGGAACCATTACTAGGAAAAGCAAGAAGCCCAGACGTGCAAGCCTTTTCATGAACCAAAAGGAGCTTCTTTAGATTAGGATAGTAATGTTTTTCTTACTACATTATAAAATATTGATCTTGTCTAACAGTCTTGTCTTATAGTGCCAGTCATGTTAACAATGCAAGTGAAAAATGTATACTGAAAGTAAATTATTAGAAAACAAGCCTCTTATCTAATTGTTATAGACTATGCTAACAAGCCAGCATCAAAAAACTGACTATTGTCTTTCTTCACTGATTCATCCAAGAGGTTACTGTTAAAAAGGCAGTTCAGATGCTTGTATGGTCAAATTTCATACCATATGTCCTTCGGCACGAGCTTTATTTTGCATGGCTTCTCGTTTTCGTTGCCAGAATTCTTCAACTTGTTTAGCTCTTTCTGCAGCTACCCGTCCTTTTTGTCTGAGTAAAACATTCAAAAAGTTCAGTGATACAGCCTTACAAAATTCGATATAATCAGAAAAAAACTGCAGAGCAATAAGAATAATATGTTCTTACTTTTCAGTAGAATTTTTCAGCAATGCAGCAACATCAGTCAGCACTTTTATTGGTTGGTTAGACAAGCATGCAATGCAGCAGATGGCCAAAATGGGACACCCAGCCTGGATATAACCACTTCATGGCCACAGTGATTTCACGGCATATCCACGGTTGGGTAATTAGCACCCGACCACGGCATATGTGATGTTAGCACCAGCAAAAAATGGTTTAAATCCACGTATCTGCGGATTGGAGGCAGCTGGAAATCATTGCCGAGGTCATTTCTGGCTGCCATTTTGTGGCTGGTTTTGTTTTTTAAAAGTCCAAAAATCATGATTTTTTTTTGCGGGGGGAGGCGAGAAAGGATTTTGGTGCTTTTGGGGGGAGTACTGCTGGAGGCCACGCCCCAATAAAGGGCACTTTATTTTGCACCCTACCCCCCAGTTTTTACATTGAGGCAATGTTGAGGAATGGAACCCCTGCTAATACAGAGGTTTTCCTGTATAAACATTTTTAGAAATAAATTTATGACTACACTTACAAGAACAACAAACAATTAACAGAAAATCTCAATTAACAGAAAAGCCCAAGATACACCCCTTATAGGAGTACTTTCCACCAAAACCATATTCAGATGTAAGGAACATTTTCATCAATTTGGAATAATCTCACTTATCTTACAATTTATGGAATTTGTTCTGACATGCTGTGGGGATGTAATATGATCCACTAGCTTAGATTTTATCTAACGAAGGTTAGATTAATTCTTGGAGGATAAGTCTATTGATGGCTATTAGTCATGGTAACTGTACACAACTTCCAACACCCAGTACAAGTTGCTGGGAAGCTATATCAAGAGAGGACTATTTCCTTCATGTTCCACTTGTGGGCTGGAGACATCAGGTTGGCCAGCATGAGAATAGGATGCTGCACTAGATGGGCCTTTTCTCAAACCCAGCAGGGTTCTAAATTGAAATACTTTAAAAAATGACTGCTTTACCAATAAAATAGTCATATTTTCAAATGAGGCCAACAGCAAATTAAAACCAATTACCAAGCTTAGTGTATAGGAAGACTTACATCATCACAAGGGACTATATCACTTGTTAAAAGGATTTAATTATTTCAGTAACGGGGCGGAGCCACCATTGGGCAAATGGGTTCCAAGAACCTGGGCCGCCACCAATCAGGGGCCACGAGTGCGGCCCCAGACATGACCCCCGGGTCTGACATCAGACACAGGGGCCTTACTTTGGTCCCAAATGGGACTGCGTGGCCCCATTTGTAGCCGAAATAGTCCTGTGCTGTGTTGGCAGCGCGGCTGGAGTGACGTTCCCTGCCTTCCAGAGAGAGCCGCTCTGGGTCTTGCTGCCAACATAGCGGGGCCGATCGATCTCCTTCCCAAACGGGGCTGCGTGGCCCCGTTTAGGAGAGAGATGAGCCTGCACTACATTGGCAGTGTGGCCGGAACAGCTCTCCCTGCCTTTGAGGCAGAGTCGCTCCGGCCCATACTGTCCAACACAGGACGGGCCAATCTCCCTTCCAAGCGGGGCTGCGCGGCCCTGTGTGGGATGGAGACCATGTCCCCTGCGTCTGACTTCAAAAGCGGGGGCGTGACTAGCCGGGCCCCTGCATCTGACGTCAGACATGGGGGGGGGGGGAAGGGCTAGGGGGCCATGGCGACAGCCACATACGGGCCGCTGCCAGCCTCCCTATGCTGCTGTTAAGTACCAAAGCTTCTGTACTTCTTGGTTCTCCTCAACTCTTCCTCACTCTTTTGTCCCCTCTTCTCTCTCTTCACATACACACTTGCCATTCTTTTCTTTGCTATTCATTCTCATTGGCTCTTGGGGAAGTTGTGGGCAAGGACAGCAAAATGGGCAGTTTTCTTGCTGCGTGTACTGTGTACACTTAAGAGAAAATTGTTTTAAAAATACCAACATAATTTTTAAATTTAAAACAGAAATGTAAGACAGAACTTAAGATAGAAATGTAAATAAGATACTATCGTTTTGTTAAAAACAGACTTTAAGCATGATAAAGCCCAGGAAAACTAGCAACATATATACACGCAAACTTTGGCATTCACGGACCCGACACCCACGGTTTAGAATATCTGCAGTCAGGTAATTGACACGAAAAGGGTTAATTTGGGGGTATCCGTGGGTTAGGGGTGGGTGGAAATGACTTCTGAGGTTGTTTCTGTCTGTCTCTTTGCATAGGAGCCATTTTGTGTCTTGTTCTGACAACAAAAGAAGAGGGGGGAAACTGCGACTTTTGGCCAATTTTCAACTCTTGGGGGGCACTGCAATACTGCTGGGGACCCGCAGAACATGGTAGGGCACTTTACCATGCCTTTTTTCTTTTTTATTGAGACCCCCCCCGAACCTAACCCCCGCGATTACATAGCCCCAATTACTTGATATTCACGGTTTTGGTATCCACAGCACTAGCTGGGAACGGAACCCCCGCAAAACCTGAGGTTTTCCTGTATAGCTTATTACTCAGCACATCCTAGAACAGAATCCTCAGGAAACACTGGGAATAGTCTAAGAGCAGCTCAATGCTTTACGGGACAATTGTGTTTGCTGCTGTCAAAGCAGAGTTGGCATTTCTGTCAGTAAAATGTGAACGAACATGAACTACATCAATAAGCATGCTTCCTACAGCATGTATGATTAAGGACCCATGTCTGCCATTCACACTTTACGCTATAACATGTTATTAATCTAAGTATATGTGACAAAAACCTAAACACACAGGACAGATCCACATATCAGTCCAACCTGTTTGCATTGGCTTGTCTAGACACCTCCTCCAATCTTTTCATTCTTTTCCTAACTGCATCAGCATCAGATGAATGATGGTGACCTGCTGGCCCATTAGGAGCTCCTGGATGAACTCCAGGTAGAAGTCCTCTGTAGATAGATACGTATGGTAATTTTCATTACTTTTGTCTGGAATTACATATTCTGTAATTTTAATGAAGGTAGACATACCTTTCGATGGGTTCTTGACTTTGCTTCTCTCTCAATTCAGCATCTTTTCCCTCTGCTACTTTAATATTTTCTCTCTGCTGCTGCATCTGATCAAAGATAGCATGATAGCGTTCATATGCTCCTCGATTTGGCACAGGTAAAGGCACAATGCCTCCTCCACCACCAAAAAACTGAGCCTAGGAATTTAAGAAGAAACTTGTATTTTGACTCTCAAGCGTTTCACAGCAGTAGTTATAGTTCTTAAGGTAAAAGAAACCAGACTGAAAATTACTAATTAAAAGAAAAATATAAAAATAATTTTGACAGTTTTCTCCCAAGTCTTTAGGCTAAAAAGACTTGGTGCTGCAAATAGGCTTTCATTTATTTGTTTGACACCTATTTGATCATATGCCGGTGTCTATATTAGCTACCAGTAGCACACTGGTAAGTAATGTAGCATAGGCCCCCAAATACTCATTCTATATAATGTATACTCAATACTATATAATGTAATATAGGCCCATAAATACTCATTTATGGATGGCAATGAAATATATATTTTATTGCCATCCATCTTGTGGCCTTCTTGAAAAGTGGTAACATTATAATATTGTCATCTAAAACACTGTTTTATGTTTCTCTTGGATATGTCTCTTGGAAATTTCATGGATAGTGAAATTTTATTTACAATATTCATATTCCACCCCTCCAGTGCAATGCTACTCAGGGCAGAGATATTGTACTGGAGGAACAGGATATAGTAAAATCATCCAATCTTCCCTTATTTCTTTGGATTCAGCTCAGGCCTAAGAAATGATGACCTGCTTACAGCTTTTTCAACTGAAATGTCATGTTTGTGTTTCAGGATGTTTACAGATTTCATAATGTTAATCCACCTGGCTATCAAGGTTTACTCTGTTTTCCTCAAACATAAATATAAAGAGCAGTGAAGGGATTTAAATCTACATGAAGGGGGTTAATTATAAAATGTGGAGTTAAAGCAACAACAGAACAATGGAAGATGTCTAAGTGACAACTGATTTCCTAGAAAACTGGAATGTTGACATGTTTCTCTATGTTATGATTTTGTATAGTCATGATAAATTTTAGGATAAAAAGACGAGTAAATCAAATGCAGATGCCGGTGGCTTTCTAAGTACCTCACTGACTCCGACTTTACCACTTGTAAGTACTATGCTCCTTCAACCAACACACTTTGAAATTTCTTTTCATGAAAAGCTCTTTCTAATCAGTGCTATGCTGATGTCTTAAGCTTGATCTATGTTTGTGCCTATATATGCTGTGTTAGAAGCTGTACAATTAAATTGATATTTGTACAGAAGCTTTTTCTTTTGAGGACTTATCTTTAATAGCTCTCATTACAGTATTCTAGGAACTTTAACCCACAAACCTAGTGATTTATTTCCTAAATTGGAGCTTTGCACACTCTGCAGTTTTCCGATAAAGCTTATGACTGTTCTAAATACTGAAGTGTGAAAAGTCATCTAATTAGGGCAACCCACAACAAGAGTACAGGCAGCTTCTAAACTCATCCCAGAAGATGTCCACATTCAACTGGAAAGCAAAAAGTATTCATGTATTCACATGTATATATACTTTTCTAGCTGAAGGCTTCACCTCTCTGTTCTTAAGTAGCTTTAGACTGGATCTCTTTCTGCTTAAAGTATATCACTCATTTAGCCCAAACCTAAATCATGACATTTGCTGAAGGATAGACAATTGCAGGGGGTTTCAAAGATCTGCTGAGGCAGACCACTGTGTGTCTATTCACAGCTACTTCATTGTCTCTCAGGCAATCAGAACAGATGATAAACCTGATCCTATAGAACAGCAAGAGCAACAGCAAGTGTGCCACAAGCAACTGCAAACTTTCTGTGTAGGAAGATAATGTCCTGCAGACAACTGAAAGGGTTAGAAAGACTGTATATGTATACAGCTGCTGCTACTAACCTTGATTTCACCACTTCCACCTGTATTTAGCACATTCCTCCATCCTTGTTCCCTAGCTCTGTTTATTCGTTCCATCTGAAAAGGAGATGTGAAAACTGAGCTCTGAAAATTGAGGAAGACTGAACCTAAAAGTTTAAAGAGAAAACCGAAGTATTTACCCTTTCCTTCTCAAGTCTTCTCATCTGCTCTGCCTTCATGAAATTGATCTATAAAAGTTAAGAATTAAAGGGCTTGAATCGATAGCACACAAGCTACTCAAAATCTGCAGTAATTCATTAAATCATATACAGGTGGCCTTCATTAATTGCAGGGGTTCTGTTCCTTCCCATTTCTTCTGATAATGATACTGCAAATAAAGAGACCTTAACCCTATGGGGATTGGAGGGTGTGTGTGTTAGGAGCCTTGAGCTTTAAAAAAACGCTTAAAAAGCAGTGAGGTGGCAGAAATAAGGGTAGAAAAGCATAGTACCTTGCTCTCCAGGAATGTTCTCCAAATCCTCTAATTTTTCATTTAAAATCTTTTCTTTAAAAAAACCAAAATAGAACCACAAAATGGTTCTTTCCAGCTGCACACAATGGCAGCTGGAAAGGTCATCAAAAGTCATTTTTGGCTACCGAGGAATGGATTGGGGGGCGGGGGCGGGAATTGCCTGTATTTCATGCCACAGATAAAGAAACTGGCCCATCTGTGGATACACAAAACCGCAATCTGTGAAACTACAGATAACGAGGGTCTCCTGTACCTCCATTCTACTTTTTAAACACACAACAAAAACCTATTAAAGCAGAAATAATGTAAGTCTTTAATTTACCTGTTCACGCTGTCTTTTTTCCTTCTCAAACATTTCTAGCCTTTTCTTTTTAGCAGCTTCCTGAAAAACAAAACACAGATTTAAACCCTGTTAATCATTTTTAAGTTCTGGTCAGGATGGTTAGGACTTCATGACAAAAACATACTCCAGAACAAAATATGGTTAAAGTTAGGGATGTGCAAATCGATTTGGGTACAAATCACCCAAATTTGGGCAATTTAAAGACAGAACAAATCACTGCTGCGGTCGATTGGCTAGATAAAGGTCCAAAACAAATCGCACCAGATTTTATTCAAATTGCTTTGAGATTCAGATTTATCCTATCATTCCCCCTGAGTTCCACCTTTCATGGTTTTTTTGTTTTTTGTTTTTTTAAAGATAAGCTCTAGCCCTTGTAGAAGTGGAGTTATGGAGCAAAATGTGTTGTCACTATTTTCAAGTTTTTGGATTCTTTGGTGTATAATAACTTTTCCTTAATGAATCTCTATGAGGATTCATTACACACTTTCATTTCTTCTATTCATTTTGACTGTCTTTTTGACAGTGCCATCAACTACACCCCCTCCAACCTGCAAGGCAGTGGGGTACTACTCAGTTTATGATCTAGGAATTTTTTCCAGTGTTTAGCCTCTTTGGTGTCTAATGACCTTTCCTTGTAATGAATCCCTATGAGGATTCATTACACACCAAAGACTCTAAACACCTCAAAAATTCCTAAAAAATAAACTGAGTACCCCAGTGTGTGTGTGGGGGGGGGGAGGGTGTAGCTGACACATGGCAGTTGACTGTTGGCACTGTCCAATGACAGTCAAAATGAACAGAAGAAATGAAGGTTTGCAATGAATCCTCATAGGGATTCATTATGAGGAAAAGTTATTGTACATCAAATGATACATACACTTGGAAAATAGTAACCATGCATTTTGCTCTGTAATGCCACTTCAAGGGCTAGAGCTTAGCTTTGGAAAAAAAAAGGTTAAGCTGGGGATCTATGTTAGGGTTAGGATAGGGTGACTGTGAATCCTCATGATTTCTTATGGTGGAAATATACAAAACCAGTAAAAACTAAAAAAAAAATCATTTAAAATGTTCCCCGTGCCAAGTGCCCCACTGCCTTGAAATTTGGGTGGTAGGTACGCCCTTGGGGACCTACCTACCACCCAAATTTGGTGCCCCAGGACCTTTATAAATGGTCTGAATTGATAAAAATCCGAATCAAACCAAATCCAAATTGAATCTGGGGTGATTTTGGGGGACAGATTCGAAACAAATCAAATCCAAATTGAATCAAAAAAATCGATTCATGCACATCCTTAGTTAAAGGGCTTCTAGTGGAAGGAAATAAGGAGGAAAGGTTTGAAGTTTTTGTTTGGTATTTAAAAGCATTTTGCTTAGTTTTTCCTTTTTCATATCTTTATACCTCAAACATTTTCCTCCTTTCTTCTTCTGGTTTCCCTTTCTTCATTGGAGGTGGATGGGCCTAAATAAAAAGTGAAACTACAAATTAGCAAGAACACATATGGTTTGTTCCAGATGGTAATTCTTGAGAATGTAAGGTTAACAACATAGGAACATAAATAAAAATTAAACTTTGCCAACTGGTTATAACCTTAAAGTAAATCCTATGCATGTTTACTCAAAAGTAAACCCCTTTGTTCAGTGCGGCTTTTACCAGACAACTGTGCATCATCAAGTAACACAATCCTATGCATGTTTACCCAGAAGTAAGTTCCTCTATGTCTTTGCTGTCTAGCAAGTGCTCTTAGGATTGCAGTCTTAATGCATTATCAGGATTACAAACAAAATCAACTGTTTTCACTTGCCATTTACTCAGTTACTAACAGCAAATAATGTGAGTCCTGACAGGAGCATTTTAAAGCAGGGTTTTGGTGGGGGTTTTTGGTGGTCGGAAAAGTTATTTGGTTAATAGGAAATTTTTAATAAAGCATTATTATCTACTATAATTGAATGTCTTCCCACTCACCACCCACCCCCAGTCAACATGCCAACTTATGTACATCTGGAGAAAGTGTATCAGTCAGTCAGTCAGTCTATTTACTGAGGTCCATAAACCAGAAAAGGAAAACATATCCCATTTTGTGCCAAGAACAGAAGTCAGCTGAAGTTGTTCCATTGTGAAAACATGGATTCCAAGTTGCCAAAAAGGTATCACGGTTTTAGCATAAACACATGGCAACACATAGGAGAAACTATCACAACTGAATTCCCAACTAATGTGCCTCTAAATATGTATCTGCATTTCCATACAAAAGATTAAGTCATTATTTGTAGATCTCCATTAACTCACTGGTTCACATGGTTAAGTGTTAAGTGAAATGAGCCTGTCATATACTCTTCCTTTCCTTCTTTTGCATACAAGGAGAATGAAGCCTTTTGCGTTGACGTCAGAACAAAACTACAGTTCCATGTATTTGCCTGAATCCGAAGACTAGGGTTTTTCCAAGTTCTTTGATGTTATAAATGGGGTGGGAGGTGTTGTCATCTTAAATTTAGGGTCCTTTTCCTTTTGGGTAACTAGCATAACCTATATTTAACTCATATTTTTAAGGGGGTGGTCTTAAATTCAGGGAATATAGGGAACTGTGATTTGTTCTCAAGTGAATACAGATATTTTTACTCTCCTCCTCCTCTTCTCATGTACAAGAGGGGGAGCACACTAGCCTGCAGTTCTCTGTGACTTATTCACATAGCCCTAAACCATGGTTTAGCATTTTGGCAGAACAGGGACATTGAGTTATATCCCAGTTTGAATATTTTAATAAAAATATGTCTCTAATCACAGAAAGAGCCAGCGTGGTGTAGTGGTTAGAGTGCTGGACTAGGACCGGGGTTCAAATCCCCATTCAGCCATGAAACTAGTTGGGTGACTCTGGGCCAGTCACTTCTCTCTCAGCCTAACCCACTTCACAGGGTTGTTGTGAAAGAGAAACTCAAGTATGTAGTACACCGCTCTGGGATCCTTGGAGGAAAAGCAGGATATAAATGTAAAAAAAATAATAATAATTTTTAAATGTATTCATAAGAACAGTTGTGTTTTCTCAACAGACCATTTTGTAGATAGAGAAAATATCAATGTTAGAAGCACAAATACTGTGGGACTACTCTAAACTCCTGCTAACTGAGAAAAGAGACACCTTTAAGAGGTGATTCTCTTATATAGAGAGGAGAGCTGGTCTTGTGGTAGCAAGCATGACTTGTCCCCATAGCTAAGCAGGGTCTGCCCTGGTTGCATATGAATGGGAGACTTGATGTGTGAGCACTGTAAGATATTCCCCTCAAGGGATGAAGCCGCTCTGGGAAGAGCAGAAGGTTTCAAGTTTCCTCCCTGGCTTCTCCAAGATAGGGCTGAGAGAGATTCCTGCCTGCAACCTTGGAGAAGCCACTGCCAGTCTGTGAAGACAATACTGAGCTAGATAGACCAATGGTCTGACTCAGTATATGGCAGTTTCTTATGTTCCTATATTTAGCAGGGGGAGAAAACTGGCTCAGGTGTCCACCTTATGTTTCTTTTTAGATTGTGAGCCCTTTGGGGACAGGGGACTATCTTATTTATGTATATTTATTTTTCTGTGTAAACCGCTTTGAGAATTTTGTTGAAGAGCAGTATATAAATATTCATCATTGTTGTAGTAAATCATACAGGTGTGTGTATGTTGTGAATGAATAGAAAAACCAATAACCTGTATCTTTATTCCACCAGACGGGAGAACACTGAATTCAAACTGTTTATAATAATAATAATAATTTATTATTATTATTATTTATTATAGAATTTATATTTAGAATGAAACATTGTTACTTACCTAGAGAATCTATTCTCAGCAGGGAAACGGAGTGCCTCCGACAGCGGGTTACTTCTCATCGCTCCTAGACAGGGCCAATCAGAGAGAACACACACCAGAGAGCCCCCACACTTCGTGAGTGGGAGGAGCCTCCCCTGGAATCCCAGGACTGACTGACTGAGCCAATGGTGCATTTGAAAAAAAAAAAAAAAGATAAACATTAGTTTATAAGAAGAATAGTGTAACAGAGGAAATGAAACAATTGGTCCGCAGACCCCAATGACAGTCCTTCCCATCAGGAATAGATGAAACCTAGAATACTATATCAAAATCTGAAACCGGCCAGAAGAAATATTAGCAGAGACAAGGATGGGGTGGATGCACTCCATTTTCCTGCTGAGAATGGACTCTTCAGGTAAGTCACAATGTCCCATTCTCCAGCAGGGAAGGAGTGCATCCACCTTACATAAGCTTCAGTCCAGTACATCTCTGCTTCCTACGTCTTGACTACTTGCTGGAGTACTCTCCTGCCAAAGGATACATTGGCTGAAGCCAGAGTTCAATTTGTATTGCCTAACAAAAGTTGGTGGGCAGGATCACATTGCTGCCTGACAAACATCAATCAAGCGAGTATGAACAGAAAAGGTGGCTACGAGTGGAATGTGCCACAATTCCTGAAGGTGGGGGAACTCCCGTGAAAGTAGATATACAAGCTGAGATATACAAGCTCTTGATAGGAAGGAAGAGGAGACTTTTATTTCCCAAGGAGTAGATGTTGAAGGAAATGAGAAAGGATTCTAATTGGAGAAACCCCTTAGTTCACTTGATGTAAATCCTTACAGCCCTCCTGAGGTCGAGCATATGCCAACATTTCTCTTTGGCGCTAGATGGGTTAGGACGAAATGATGGTAGGAAAAGTTCCTATGATCTGTGGAAGACAGAATTAATTTTTGGGACGAAAGTAGGGTCCGTGAGCAAGACATAGTCCAGAAACACCTAACAAAGCTCTTTCCTGACAGAAAGTGCCCCTAGTTCAGAAACTATGAGCTGAAGTGATGGCTACTAAAAAAACCAGGTTGCTTACCTTAACTCTTGATCTGGAAGTGATCTGTTGTAGTCATAAGGAATTGGGGTGGGGGGGAGGTGTTCTGCACCTGCATAGTGACCTCACGGGCTGACTAAATAGCTTCTTGTAATGCCCCACCCCACCAGCACATGCTTGTGTTTGTTATTAGCGGCGGTTGGGGCGTCTTTTCTCCAGTTTCTTGCAGTCCACAATAGCCAACGATCTGTCCTGTACCACCCGCATACCAATCCCTGTGACCTGATCGTCTACTGCTGTGGAGATGGCATGGGCAGGACTTATGACTACCACAGATCACTTCCAGATCAAGAGTTACAGGTAAGCAACCTGTTTATCTGGATCGTGACCCGTTGCAATAATAAAGAACGGGTGATTAGCGAGCTTTCTCCTCCTGGAAGTGGGTGCAGTAGACCCTCAGCTCACGGCAACACCCTCTTCAGTACACTTCTTCCGAATTCTGCCTCCCTTGCCATGTGCAAGTCTATAGCATAGTGCTTAATAAAAGGCTGCTGGGAAGACCAAGTGGCTGCTGTGTAGATGTCTGACATCTGTATGCCGGACATGTGGGCAGCTGATGTTGCATACGCCCTGGTAGAATGTGCACTTACTGTCTTTGGGGGAGCAACTTTCTGATGCTTGTAAGCCAACAAAATCAATTCTACTTGCCAATGAGCTAGGCGTTGGTGCAATATTGGGCGACCTTTATGTTTTCTTCTATATGCTACAAACAGCTTCTTTGTCTTGCTGATTGAGCAAGTCCCTTGTAGGTAATATAGGAGGACTCTATGCACATTCAGGGAGTGTAGTGAATTTTCCAAAGCCGTCTGTGGTCCTTGAAAGAAGGTTGGCAAAATAATTTCCTGATTCAGATGGAATTCAGATATCACCTTTGGCCAAAAGTGTGGGTCCAATCTCAAAACCACTTTATGTGGGTAAAATTGGGTGTATGGCTTGTCCATTCAAAGAGCTGTCAATTCACTCACTCGCTTTGTTGTGGTGATTGCAATCAGAAATACTGCCTTGAGGGTGAGCAATTGGATGGTCGTTTTGGCCAGTGGTTCAAAGGGATGTTCCGTTAAAGTGGTGCCGATAGCACCAAGGACAAACTCCACTGTTCCACTGGTTTCTTTACTGGCAGGTACAGATTGTTTCGTCCCTTCATGAATCTTTTGCATTCAGGATTCAAGAACACCATAGTTCCATCCCAGCCTGTATGTTTGGAGGAAATAGACTCCAAATGCATCTTTACAGACACATTTGTTAACTCCTTCAGCTTTAAGGCCGTTAAATACAGCAATACTTCTTTCACAGTAGCGCGTAACGGATGAAATCCATTGTCACGAGCATAAGTTGCAAAGCACTTCCACTTGTTGCTATAATTTTGTCTAGTGGACAGAGGTCTATTGTTCAGTAATATGTTTTTTAATACCCGATATACCACACCATCATTCTTAGCGTTCGCACATTGGGATGTAAAACCCTTCCTTCCTCTCTTTGGAGGAGATCCGGAATGAGGAGAAATTGGTGGAAGCTGCTTTCTGACAGTTGTAGAAGCGGAGCAAACCACGGTTGCCTTGCCCACCATGGAGTCAGGAGTATGCAGGTTGCATTGTCTCTCAGTATTTGTGCCAGTACCGGGCTGATTATTGGCAGAGGTGGGTACAGGTAAAGGAGACCTTTCTTCCAGCTGTGCTGAAATGCATCGCCCAATGAATCTTTCCCTATGCAGGCACGAGAGCAATATCTGGCACACTTCGCATTGGCAGCTGATGGGACACCTCACTTGCTGAAAAGTTTCCTGAGGCATGAGTCCTTGATCTCCCACTCGTGTCGCTGGTCATGGGATATGCAACTGAGACTGTCAGACAGTTGATTGTCCACACCTCTTACGTGTGTCACTATTGCGCAATACATGACATTGACTGATATGACAATACACCATTTCCAAATCCGCATGGCCAGAGCACATAGGGACACGGAGACCATGCTCCCCTGCTTGTTGAGGTAGGCAATTACCGACGTATTGTCCAGTCTCACTTGTGTCACCGCACTCCTGAGCATTGGTTCGAATGCCTTCAGCGCCAGAAAGACAGCCATCAATTCTAAATAGTTTATATGTTGCTGAGTTTGAAGGTTCGACCACTTCCTCTGGATGGAATGAGTTCTGCAATACGCACCCCACCCCACTAGGGAGGCATCTGTTGTCACCCATTGCGTTGGCGTCAATGGTGCGAATGGCACCCCTTGGGAGAGATTGTTTTGTGTTATCCACCATTAAAAGGTTTTCAACACTGACTGTGGGATTTCTTCTGGCTGTCTATATTGGGGTGGAAGTTGTTCAGGTACCACTACTGTAGTGGCCGCATATTTATTTATTTGTTCGTTCAATTTATAGGCCACCCTTACAAAATAGCTCAGGGCGGTTCAAACATCAAAGACCCTTTAAAACAATTTAAGAGCACTGGAAGGCCAGGCCGAACAGGTAGGTCTTTAGGGCTCTCCTAAATTCCAATAAAGAATTCAAATTATGGAGTCTGAAGGGATTCCACAGTCCAGGAGCGGCTACAGAGAAGGCCTGCCTCTGGGTCGCACCATGGTGATTGCTATAAGCTAACCTCAAATACTTCCTGGAATCTGGATGGATGGGGACATGAAGGTACGCCTTCATAAAGTCTAGCCACTCTTGAGGACTTCCAGGATGGAGGGCATGGTCTCCATCCAGAACTTGTGTTTCTTTATGAAGTGTTTCTCAGATGTTTCAGATCCAAGATTGCCCTCCAGCTGTAGCTGTTATTGCGCAACAGAAAGAAAACTGAATAAATGCCTAAGCATTTCTGATTCTGAGGAACCTCCTCTATGGCACGAATGTCCAGGAGGTGTTGGATGGCTTCTAGAACCAGCTTGTGCTTGGCCTTTTTGCAAGACCTCAGGGGCGGTAAGTAATGGTTGAAGGGTAAGCTATAAGATGGTAGCCTTCTCTGATGGTATTGCGTACTCACTGGTCCAATGTTGTCTGCTCCTACATGCTTGCAATGCTTTGCAGATGACTCCTGACTGGAGGGGGAAGTGAGTCATTGAAACTTCTGGGGACATTTGAATCCCTTGAATTGCTGTTGAGGTCTGGGCTGATTATTGTATTTTGTGGGGATTTCTCCTGGGCCTAGTGGAAATGGTCCTGTTTGAGCTGTCTGGACTGAGAGGGACAGGAGGAAGGAAAGAAAAAATTGGGCTGGCAAAAAAACTTCCTTTCCTCCTTGTTATGAGAAAATTGCATGGCCTTCTATTTTTCCTTTGTTTCAATGAGAACTGGGTCCAAGACCTCCCCCCTCCGAAAAAGAAGCGTATGCTAGGTTAGATCTAGATGTCTGATCTACCTTCCTGTTTTCTAACCAGAGATGGTGTCTGACGAAAACATCTGCAGCAAGGACTCTTGCCGTGAACTGAACAGAATCTAGACTGGTATCTGCCATATATTATTATGCTTCCAGCAGTTTGTTAAGCCCCTGCCTTAGATGTGGATTGCCTTGAGGAATCACTTCCATTAACTCATTTGTCCACATAATGGAAGTCCTTGCAAACAAGGAGGTTGCTGTGGCTATACATATAGCTATAACTGAGGCTTTGTGAGACTTAATGAAGTATAGTGTCACATCATCCCCACCTTTGGCTAATATTGTGCCACTGACCAATGCCCCTACAGGGGCATCTATGAGAGGAATCTTTAATAAATCTATGGACTCCTGGTCAAACCTGTAAAGGCATTTGGCGCAAAATGGTGGGTGCGTGTGTGTTCCTTCTGGACCCCGGTGATTTCTAGTCTTCTAAAAAGGCTTTCCTGAACAACTTTGGGTATGGAATATAGAATTTGGATCCCTGGGAGTACAGAAACACCTCAGCCTCACCCTGTAAGGAAGCATTAACCTGTTCTGGGTCTTGGCTGGGCCTGGGGGCATCCAGCTTTAGCACCCTGCATGCTTTGGGGAGTAAAACTGTGAAATCCTCCTGCTTGAACAGCCTTTTAGAAGGAACAGCGCTGTCCTCTGTCTCCTCATTGGACAGATCTGCCCACTCCCTGTCAGAAACAGCCTCCTCTGAATCAGAAGACTCAGACCCAACTGACTTGTCTAGGTTGGGTGCTGAAAGGGAGATGGGGTGGCATGGAACCTCATCCATGTGGGAGGAATTTGGAGCACTGCTAGCATACCACTTGGGCATGAGCCCCTAATCTGGTTCAGTGGGGCTGGGGGTCCCCATCCAGACCCCTCCAATGAGTAGGAACAGGAGTGGAGCAACTGGCCTGAGGGCATAGAGCCCTGTGCAGAAATGGGCACATTCACACCAGAATTCCCCAGCGTGTTCCATAATGTTCTCCTCCTGGCCCTCCTCGAGGATGGTGTTCAGGGCTGACAAATCCACTTCAAAGGAGTCCCTCCCCCCCCCCGCACCAGTCTGTGGCAGCAGAAAGGATAGGGGCAGAGCCCGCCCTGTGGGCTTCCCTCGCCTAGACTGATGGAGCGAGTTCTTGTGCCCGACGAGGATGAGGCACACAGAGCGACCAATCCCTCCACCATTTTCCTTTTCTTTTGAGGCAGATCGGCTCCAGGGCCCGCTCTGTGAGGCTCGCATGGGGGCAATGGTGGAGCGGTGCTCGCTAAAGAACTGTCTACTTCAGGGGCTGATTCCCTGGTAGACATGCTCGGACCAGGCAATAGGGCCAAAAGGCCTCTCTCTCTCTCTCTCTCTCTCTCTCTCTCTCTCAAAGCCGGTCATCCCACTAAGGGGTAAGCAAGTATAATTAAAATACGCTTTCCTCAGCTGTACATAGTCTGAAAAGAAGTAAAGATGAGGGGCACTGTGGCTACCCTGCTTAACTGGAGCAATACAGGGCAGAACTTGAGTTCCAGGGGAGACTCCTCCCACACATGGGGGGGGCTCTCTGGTGCGTTTTCTCTCTGATTGGCCCTGTCTAGGAGTGAGTGATGAGGAGCTACCCGTTGATGAGCTCTTTCCCTGCTGGAGAAGAGGCATTACAGGAATCTCTCACCTTGGGATAATAATTCTCTCTACAAAACAAAATGGTAAATTATCGCTTAAAATTATCTCCTTCAATCACATATTATTGTCTTCATATTTATAGTGTGGGTCTTATTCTAAATACATTTGCATGGAATGTGTGCACAGTCCAAAACAATGCACATTCTCCTCTGCACTGCTACATGGATGGAAAAGCATTATCTCACCATATTTTGTAGTGCTAATGGAGATGTTTTGGATGCCTTGCTTTTTATTGTGCATCACAACATATTTATAAAGTCTAGCTACATGCAGTTTGTGTCCAATAATCAAATCCATCTGCAGGTGAAGCAATTCCTCATTATCACTTAAAGACAAAAATAAAATGCAGCTAAGATTGTATATAATAAAAGTTTCCCCTCTGTCCAATCAGGAAGACTTTTGTTTCACTATTGAATCTTCTCCCTTACCTGTCTGCATTTAATTAAAGGCTTTTCATACAACTTTTTAGCTGCATCTCCAGACTTCTTAAACATTAAAGGCACTCCATATTTTGCAGCAGGTTTGGTAATTTTCTGAGCAGGTGCAGCCGAGGCCAGGTTGTGTGCTTGAGCTGGTCTCTTTGCTATGTGAAAAAGAACAAAGATGCAACCTGTGTATCTCAACACTTCTATAAAAACTGGGTTTCTACAGGAAACTGATTCAATACCAGAGATCTCATACGGGAGGATCAGACAAGATTTATTTTAGGTCTGTGCATTGATATGGACACTTAAGTCCACTGAAATCAACAGCCACAACTAAGGGCCGAACCACATGTTAAACTTGTCATAAGAAACTATTATTTTTTTTGGTAACAGCAGGGGGCTCTTCTAAATAAGGACCATGGGGTGGGAACTTAACCCTTTGCTGCTGCTGCTCTAGTCCCAATTCAGACTGGAGCCTCCTGTGACTGCTACTTGCCCTTGGAAGAAAGCTCTCATTGGCACCAGTGAGAGCTTTCCTTTCAGGTCAAAGCAGCCCATGGGTGGATATGATCTTAATTGGGACTGCAGCAGGAGCAAGGGTTAAATTAAAGCTATATGCATGGAAGCTGATCTGGGATAATTCATGCTTCTAGATGATGAATACTTTCTTTACATGGAGGTACTCTAGCAGACTCAAAACAAACATACATAATTAGCCATTTGGAGTTAATAATTTAAACCACTTTGGTGTCTACATAATACAGGTATGAGAGCGATTCTGCAGACAGAGCCACTGCTACCATCAGCTACATTTTAAATGACAGTTTTGGGATCATGTTAAAAGATATACTGGTATAGCTGCACTCAGAGAAAATAAAGAGAACGTTTTCATGCATTACCTGGTGCAGCATGAGGTCCACATTTCTGGAATGCTTTATGGTTGAATTCTTCTGCAATAAGCTAGAAGAATAACTTTATGTTAGAGGCTAAAATGGATAAAATACACAAACAAACTATTAGGGAAAGAAAAGTGGGGAGGGAGTGTTCACAGCAAGGGTTTCCCCTAACTTGTGTTTTTTATATTTGTGACCCTGAGCTCAGAAAGTCAACTTAGAAAGCTTTACCACTAATAAACTGATGAGACTAGTTAAGAAGAACTAGATAAAAAGCAATGGCCCAGTCAGCATTTTAACTAAAAGATCGTGCTATTCATATTACCATTAACTGCTTGACAAGCAGGCAACCCATTCACTTTGATCCAGAGGCCCTGTACATAAGTCGCAACGAACACATGGGGTTCCTTCATTTATCTATCATATTTATATATCACCTGATATGTACATCTCTAGGCAGTGTACAAAGTTAAAACACAACAAACGTAAGAACAGAATAAACACAGTTAAAATTCACAAGACATTAAATCTCACAAGATAAACACTCATTCAATAGTTTTAAATTCTCAGTTTAAGAGCCTGCGAAAACAGTCCTTACATATCCAAGAACTGCAGCTTTAGTAACAATCTCTCATGTGCAGGCCCCAAGGCATGCACATAGCTGTATTCAGCCCTGCCAAGAGCCATGCTGTCTAAGATCTCCATGTGTACACAGGAGAGCCTGTAAAGTTTTGCACTGGGCTCAAAGTATTACACATACTTTTTGCACACATAATTTGAGATATTGTGCATACTGTGATATTGAGATAAATATTAAAGGAAATTGCTTCAGCATACTAACAGATTCAAATTACTATATTTATCAGAAAGGTTTTTCCCCTACATAGCTTAATATAAAAATTGGGGGTCATCTTGGATTTGCTGTCTGGCCCTGTCACATTCCTTTCAGTTGCTGTGGGTGCTCTCTCTCTCTCTCTCTCTCTCTCTCTCAGAATGCACCAATGTGTTCCACGGCTGTCCAGCCCCCAGCACAGGGGGAAAGCTGAAAATGGAGCTACAAAGACTCATCCACGCCCTGAGACAGCAGAAAGTGCATTACCCTTACTCCCTTACTTCTCCACTCTGTATCTGGGACAAAATTGCTCCCTTCACTCATCCACACATGAAGGGAGGGGAGAGAGAATTTTAGTGGATGAGAAGCTGTCTCCATCCTCCCTCCTTCTCCCCAAGGCTTCAATATATTCACCCTCCTCCACCACCACCACCACCACGGCAGGGCAATAGCACCCTCACATGGCCTCCAGCTCTCCTCCACCCTTCTCTTCCTCAGCCTCTCCCAATATCCCCTTCTCAGAGCCTGCACCCTGCCTCTCTCCTTCCCCACCCTCACTCTTCTAGTCATCCCCAGGATCAATCCCATCTGAATCTGCCCTGACAACAGCTCTCGAATGGCCGATTGCATCCTGGGGCTTCAGGCCAGCTTCCAGCTGTGGCTGAGCTCCAATCACAAGAGGAGGAGGAGCGGCAGCTACATCAAGAGCAGTGTCTGTAGGTAAGGAAGATGCTGCCATGTCTGAGAAAGGAGAGACAGGGATGGCCAAAAGTCAGGAATAATGGCAAAATGTTTTTGCCACTCTTAGGGCCTGCAGCCCTATGAAACATTGCCAGCTGCCTCTTAGAGAGGATATTGGAGCCCACTGTCATAAGTAGTTGCATTAGAAACTTTTGTCTGGCAAGCAAACCCTGCTAAATGGGCAAAGAGGCACCTTTCAAAACGGTAGTTGTCTTATAAGTATTTAGCAATGGAGAGAACAACTGTCACTATTCATTCTGGCATAGAATTCAAGAGACCGTCTTCTACAGTATGAGCCCCAGCTTCCATTCAGACCATCTGCAGTTGTACTGTCTCATCTGGTGGCTACTCAGGGACAGGCTTTCTCTGTTGCACCCCAAAGCTCTGGAATGCGCTCTCTGATGAAATAAGAGTCTTCCCATCTCCAACAGCTTTTAAAAAGATCCTCAACACACATTCGTTCACCCGAGCTTTTAACTAGATCTGTAAAATTGTGGTTGTTTTTAGTGGCTGTTGCTGGTATCACTCCTGTGTCTTTCCAGTGTGTGCATGTAGATTAGGAGCCGCCTTGGGACAGGGAACTATTTCTTCATTTCTCTGCTATAGTACATGAACTGCTTTGTGAACCTTTTTTTTTGGTAGAAAGAAGTATAAAAATATTCTGAACCACCGGCTTTTTTCTGTAAAGCCCTCTTACTTTCTCATTTTCTTTTCAAGTAAATATGGTACTGCCACATATGGCTGTAAAAGAAGTTGTTACAGAGCTTCACGCAAACCTTAAGGTCATATTCAAAACTGTGTGTCAATTCCAATCATACATGACCATAATGCAATTAGGTGGCATTTTTTAATTATTATTCTATGTGAGCATTGTTTATCAAAGCAAAATAGCTACTGACACTTATGTACACAGATCTCCTCCACTTGATCCTGGAGTGCTTTTAAATGTATTCCTCAGAAGCAGCACATCTAGAATGGACGATTTTTAAAAAAAGAGTTATCCATACAGTAAGGCATTTATAAGAAAAGATTTGCAAACATACCTGTGGTGTGAGGAATTTTTCAATGCGTTTAGCTATAAATATTTTCTCCAATATGGAGCTGACTGATGGTCTATCCCTAGGATTTCTTTTAAACAATTGTGAAACCAGACTTCGGAGCTCATAGGAGTAATGCACAGAAACAGGAGGAAATGATCCAGATATTATCTTGAGTACCAGATTTTTCATATTGCCAGCTTCAAACTAGAGATAAGGGCAATTTATACATATCAGAATGCTGTTATATCATATCAAAACACCAACAAATGAAAGGAAAGCTGAATTTTATAGAATTACAAGTCAAGCAGTTTTCTCTCTAATTTTTTCCCATCTGTGTGCGGAATGGGTTTTGTTCTGGGCGGCAGTATTAAGGCAGTGTGTGCATACATGCATTCAGAGTGGGGTCTTCCTGATTCAACCTGAGCGGGATCTAAAATTAACTGAGTGGACTTCAGAGAACTTGTGAGCAAGCACACATGCCCACGCCTTAGAGGAAACACCAAAGTCAACGTTATATTTAAAGATATTCTCCCTTCAGTCTCACATTTCATCAATACAGATTCAATTCTCTATAATTATATTTTAATCAATTTCATTCATCAGTCAGTTTTTTTAAAAAAAGAATTAATCTAGATTCTGTAAAGAATGACTAAAAACTAGCAGTGTGCACAGATCGCTTGCCATGGTTTGGTTCGAATTGAGTCTGGACCAAACAGCAGGTCCCTAAACAAGTTTGGTTGAAGCCATCGGCAAGGCTGGTCGGGTTGATGAACCAGCTTGAATCAGTTTTCCCCTTCCTGGTTTAGAAAGAGAGACTACACTCTTCAGAAGTATGAGCATGTGAAATATGCTGTACAGCAGGGGCAGGCAGCCTTGGCACTCCAGCTATTGTTGAACTACCATCCATCCCCAGGCACAAATGGCTGGGGAAAGTGGAAGTTGCAGTTCAACGACAGTTCGAGAGCCAAGGTTGCCTACTCCTGCTGTATAGGCTATTAAGTAATTGCTCTAAGACAATATTATGCACAGCTAGAGAAAGTCTCACTGAACCTGGTCGGATATACGGGTACACTATATCTGGGATATACTAAACATGATGGACTTACAAGAGCCACAAAATATGCTATTTGCTTCAGGGATTTTATAGAATTACAAGTCAAGCAGTTTTTTCCTCTAATTTTTGAACTTAAAACCATGAACTTAACACACGAATTTCAGACATGTCAAACACAATGCAACAGAATCTTGCCAACAAATATGGATTTAAAGGAACACATATACATTTTATTAACTACAATTGCACATTTTTCTTCTCCTCTATGTGTGGCACAACACATAGGTGTGAATTAGGGATGTGCCCGAACCACAGTTTGAGCACTTTAAAGGAAATTAGAAAAGGAATTTTAAGAAAACTGAGTGGTCGACACAATCGCTCCTAAATGTCCTCTCTGACTTGCTTTAAAGTTAGCTCCGTGGTACTCATAAGAACTTCGGGCGCTGAAGCATTAAGGTAGATGACTGGCACGCAAGTGGAGGAAGACTTAGTGCAAATTCAACAGATTGCAACACAGAGCATATTTGAAGATCTACACTCTGGCAGTGCGAGCGGCGAAGGAGCAGGTTTTTTTTGCTCACAGCTTCCTCAAATTCACGTCCAGCTGAGTTGTCTAGGGTTGCGAGGGGGCTAGTTCATGCCCCCTCCGCCTTGAATTTGAAACCATATGTCACTCGCTGTGATGTCTTTATAACCTTTTTTGCAGATAAAATCTCTTGTATTCATGCCCAACTAGACTCCACAGTTATTGCAGTCTACTGTAGAGGTGCCCAGCAACTCCTCTTAGGACTGAATTGGATCACTTTCAGTTTGTTACTCCTGAAGATATGGACAAACTGCTTCGGACCATTCGTCTCACCACCTGCTCTCTTGATCCTTGCCCAACTTGGCTCATTTCATCTGGCGGTCACATTATTAGAGATGGTCTGGTAAATATAATAAATGCTTCTCTGAGGTAGGGCAGGATGCCTTCTTGTCTTAAGGAGGCTATTATTAGACCTTATCTTGAGAAACCTGCATTGGACCCCTTGGAGTTGGCTAATTAGAGACCTGTTTCTAATCTTCCTTGTCTGAGCAAGGTGATTGAGTGAATGGTCCCTTCTCAGCAACAGGCAGTTTTGGAGGACACAAATTATTTAGACCCATTCCAAACTGGATTTGGGGTGGGTTATGGAGTCAAGACTGCCTTGGTTGGCCTGATGGAAAATCTCCAATTGGCTATCGACAGAGGGAGTGTGACTCTGGTGATCCTTTTGGATCTCTCAGCAGCTTTCGATACCACTGACCATGGTATCCTGCTGGGTTGCTTGAAGGAGATGGGACTGGGTGGCTGTTCTGTTCCTACCTCTCTGGCAGATTCCAGATGGTGTTGCTTGGCAATTCTTATTCTGCAAAGCAAGAGATAACGTGTGGAGTTCCACAAGGCTCCATACGGTCTCCAATGCTTTTTAACATCTACATGCTGGGAGAGATCATCAGGAGGTTTGGTTTGGGAAGTTATCAATATGCTGATGACACCCAGATCAACTTCTCCATATCGATCTCACCCGGAAATGGCATGACCCCCACCCCCAATGCCTGCCTGGAAGCAATAATGGGCTGGATGAGGGATAACAAGCTGAAGTTGAATCCGAATAAGACAGAGTTACTGTCTGTAGGGGGTTGGGATCTAAGAGGTGGTGTAGCTCTGCCTGTTCTGGATGGGGTTGCACTCCCCCTAAAAGATCAACTACATAGTCTGGGAGTGTTCCTGGATCCCAAACTCTCCCTGGTTTCTTAGGCTGAGGTAGTGGCCAGGAGAGCTTTTTATCAGCTTCGGTCGATACACCAGATATGTCCATTTCAGGAGACAAATGACCATAAAACAGTGGTGCATATGCTGGTAACTTCTAAGCTTGACTACTGTAATGTGCTCTACATGGGGCTGTCTTTGTACGTAGTTTGGAAACTACAATCGATACAGAATGCAGCAGCCAGATTGGCCTCTGGGTTTACCCGCAGGGACAATATAACACCGATTCTAAAAGTACTGCACTGACTGCTGCTATGTTTCTGAACGAAATACAAAGTGCTGATAATTACCGATAAAGCCCTTAACGACTTGGGTCCAGGGTACTTAAGAGAGCCCTGTCGCAAACCCTGTTGCCTATTAAGATCATCTGGAGAGGTCCAGTTATGGTGGTCGCTGACTTGTTTGGTGGTGACTCAGGACCAGGCCTTCTCTGTGGCTGCCCTGGGGATTTGGAATGTGCTCCCTGCTGAAATAAGAGCATCTCCTTCTCTGTTTGCTTTTAGAAGGATCCTGAAGATGTACCTGTTTTCCCAGGCTTTTAATCAAAACCTAAATTTTAATGTGTTTTTATTTTATTTTGTTTTATGTTCTAATTTGTACACTGCCTGGAGATTTCTATATCAGGCCTTATAGAAATACAATAAATCAATAATAAAATGGAGCACAGGTGCTTATGTGCTCCCTGCTTCCCCTTCCAGTTTTCTGTTGGTGTGGCGTGTGTCCCAAAAAGCCCTGGTGCCATCGGCACACATGGGGCGCCTCTGCATGTGCAGACACCATGTGTGTGCCGATGGTGCCCAGGGCTTTGGGGGACATGCGCTGCCCCATCAAAAAATTGGAAGGGGCAGCTGAGAGCAGGTAAGCACCTGCTCTCCATTTTCTCCAAGTTCCCTTTAAAGTACTTGAACTGTGGTTCGGGCACATCCTTAATGTGAATATGCGATCCTAATCAAAATTTCCATTAATGACACCTAGCATACGTACTCTGGGATGCTGCTTGCAATGGATTATGTATATACTATTGGTCTGGGAGTAAAAAAATTATGCAAGAAAGAAAGCAAACTTAATTATACAGTAATGTATCTTGTTTAATGCTAAAGTGGTGAACAATATTTCAAAATGCAATATCAATAACTCATGTCCGTTATTCAGAATTAAACCATAAACTAGTTGTATTTATTACTGTTGCTTCTTCCCTTCCCTCCACACGTAACTATAAAATAAAATGATCAGCAAGAGGTGCAGTGCACATAGCACAGTATTTTTAAGTCAAGTACTTTATCATTCTGACTAAAAGTAATGCATCTGTATTGCAACAGAAAAAACCGATTTATGAACTATTAAAAACCTTCTACTTACTGCATGTTTTAGTGTACACATTTCATACAGAACACAACCAAGAGCCCATATGTCACTAAATAAGAAACAAAAACACAGAAATGTCAGTTTGCACTACATTAGTTTTTTCTTGGAACTCAGATTAGCTATGGCAATCCACAGCGGCTATCCAAAAGGTAGCTGAGCTTTCAAGACCATGGAAGTTGCCATGGCTGAAATCCACAAGGTCCTGCTCAACTATGTAAGCAGTGTAACACATGCACCACCAAAATTAAAATATCAAAAGTAACAAGGGAAAGCTCACTGCCTGTCTATAGCTTCTAGCCTACTGCTTCCTCAGATCTTATGGCTTCCCCAGCCATCCTCTGTAGGGGGGGGGGGGCAGGGGAGATTTTGATCAACATCCTCTTCAAAATCTTTAAGAAGACTGATGGAAAAAACATCAATATCCTCCAATGCCTCAGTGATCTAAGCTGGGCCTGGGCCCACCTTCCTATTAGGCAGAATGAGGTGGTCACTTAGTGACAGCAAGTTCTTGGTACCATTAGATAATTCAGCAATAAACTACTTGATAGGAATTGTTTCTGAATTTTTTTATCCCAGGTGTCAAAATGTCTTGAACTGACCCTGGGTGGGTCAACTGGTGCATGCCATGGCGGTTATGAGAAGTTGCCGTTTTCAAGAACGGAGAGCAGTAGAAGGATGTTGTGCACAATTCTTTGGTAAACAAGGTACACATAACATTTTTCTTTGCCTCAAATTGGTGACCAGCATAGAGATAGGATAAACGTATGTTGGCTTCTGTATTTTCACAGGTTTTCCAAGAGGAAAATAAAACCATGGAGACAATAAATTGGTTATTTTTAAAAAATTGTGGCAACTACAACAGAAAATAAGCTTTTTGTGAAATAATACCTTTTATTATTGTAAGGCTTGTTTTCACAGATTTCAGGTGACAAGTAATAAGGCGTTCCTATACAAGTACGAGCAAGCTCCACTGTACTAAAATAAGGAGAGAGAAATATTAATGAATTAATACATATTTTATTTGATAGTATTGGGATGGATACTGGAAGAAAGGAATTTGAATGTTACCTATTAAGAACTCTAGCTATTCCAAAGTCTCCCAATTGTATTGTTCCATCCTTGGTTAAAAATATATTCTGATTAGAAAGGGGAAGAAAAAAAGTAAGTTCAAGACCAGTAGCATTAGGTAACAAAGTAATCTAAGCACATCGATGTTTTAAACCGTTTTAATCCAGTGTTTACAAATCAACATTTCAAGAAGCCACTCTTGGCTAAACGTACATTAACTGTGGCAAGATGGCTTTTAACATCAAAACTGTCTCATCTGCATCAGAAGTGCTACGTGAAGAATACAAATATTTTATAAATTCAACAAAAGCCTATTTCTGTTACAGAAAGCAAGGATGCTGGAGACGCAGGTACAGCACTCATGAGAGTGCTCCAGCAAGTCCCACCTCCATGCTGTTCATGTAATGTTTGTCTAAAGGGACGAGTGTTGTATTTGGGAAGAGATTCTTCCTGCAATTGGGAACCCCACCAAACATTCAAGGAGAAACCTAAGCTATGACATCTTCAGGCAGTCTAGAACCTTAAACCAAAAGAGAATTCCCTGACCTTTCCAACACACCCTACGTGCAAACTGAAGGGGTACTATCTCATAAGCGATTTGTGAGAGCTAGGCCTGTCTGTCCATTAGAATCGTTAAATTCTACAGAAGAGTTTACTAGCCTACCTGTGACTTTATATCTCGATGCAAAATTTTTCTGTCATGTACATGTTTCAATGCTAAACAGATCTGTACAAACCAATCCATGATCTAAAATTAAAAAATATATAAGTTAGATAGATTATTTTATAGGTCCTTGCAACCTGATATTGGAAAGGCACTATGTAGAACAGTCTCTTACATTGGGCTGTATCCAAAGGAAGCTCGTCATGACAAAGCTCTATTGAAATGAATGGGAATTTAGTTAGTCATGACTGTCTAATTGGGTTTCAATGATGCTTGATAATAACTCACTTTCTCTGGATACAGTCCAGTACATTTACTGCACAGAAAAATTTCCAAATACAAAAATGCAACCCATCGAGTTCTACTGATTGTTCTTCATATGACGAACAGTGTCTAAAGAGCCACTACTGCCATTGGCGAGGGAGGAGGACAACTACATCAAGCCTCCTGCTATTAAGAGTCAGATTTCCATCACGCCAGCTGCCTTTGAGATACAGAGAAACCTTTGGCCTAGACTCCTTGTTCCTATACTATACTGTATACATGAAAAAGTTTTTTGCCCAGTTTATCCCTGTCTCAACTTTCGTCATCTTCTTCCGTTTCCCTTGTGTCCATTTTGGATTGTCAGTCCAACTGAGAAAGGCATCTGTCTTCTTATATACTACTGATGGCACTATTTAGAGTCCATATCACTTTTGGGTAGCAATCAGTACACATGAGATGTGCTTGTTTATAGGGATGTGCATGAACCAGTCCACAGGCCATGTTAGAAACCTGCGAACCGGTTCACAAGTGGCCCAGTCTGGCGGTTCAACACCGGGGGTGTGTGTTCCTTTAAGGGAGGGGGGATTGTACTTACCCCTCCCACCGCTTTCCCCCCTCCGGCACTCTATTTTTTAGAGAAACTTTTGGGGTGGCAGCGTTCCGCACTGCCGCCCCTGCCCCCTTGTTGCCTCCGAAAAGCGGAAGTAACTTCCGTGCATGCGTGCGATGTGTACAGCGCGCGTGAGCGGAAGTGGTGCCTGCATGCGCGGAAGTTACTTCCGCTTTTCGCAGGCAACAAGGGAGCAAGGGCAGCAGGGAGGAACGCTGCCGCCTCAAATTTCACTAAAAAATCGAGCGCTGGAGGGGGGAAGGCGGCGGGAGGGGTAAGTACAGCCCCCCACCCTTAAAGCGACACCCCCCGGCATCAGACCACGCCTCTGCAGCCCGTGCACATCCCTATTTGTTTAACCAGGGTCATACATGGCAAGACCTTGGAAATGCTTTACTGTGGCAACTGCCAGTCTGCCTCTCGGTTTGTCCTATCTTCTATATGTCATGAAGGGGAGAGAGACACTAAAGGACAATCTGTAGTTTCCTGGGTAGGAAAGCAACAAATTGCTAGGTCTTTGCCTGTCTTCTGTGCTGACCTAACCTATGAGGGTTAAATGATAGATCAGGAGCTACAACATTAGCAGCTCTATATCTAGACTCTAAAATGCAGCAGCATACTGTGGTGATAGCAGGAGTGCAGATACACGCAGTTTGTATTTCATAGTTAGACCATGGCAATTGAAGCTAGTTTCAGGTAAGCTGCAATAACCTCTCACCACTCTCAGAGTAGACAGTTAGGAGAGCTATCAGTTATCAAATAATATAGATCTCAATCTCTGTTACCTGGTCTTCCGAAAACAAGACACCTTTCTGAGCATTAATTTTTTTAAACAGGTCTCCTCCTTCACAATAATCCATCACTATATAAAGACAGCCGCCTTCTGTAAAAGAAAGACAATTTCATGGGAGAAAAGTTCGTTTATGCCATGTACTGTAACAGTAGTCCGCTCCTTAATTTGTTGTTTTGCTTCCAATTAATCCATATTACAGAAGACATGAGACTTGCTGCATGATTCTAATCACATTTACATGGGACAAAGGTCCTATTGATTTCAATGGAACTTACTTCCAAAAATGTTTTACAAAGAACTGCAGTATTAAGAAATCAGAAATGTTGGCTAGAAATAAAAGGAAAAACAAAACCGAACAAAATAAAACCCACCACTTCAGGCCCTTCAGTCAAATTCACTTGTTATACTGCCACACATATTCATCATTTCAGATGACATGTTATTTTAAAAGCTAACCTTCAAATGATTCTCTGTACAGGACAATATTCGGATGTTTCATGTTTGCCAACACAGCAACTTCTTTCCTTGATTCTTCTCTCTCTTTATTTGACATCTTAAAAAGAGAACCATTGTTTTTAAAAACAGAAATATAAATAATCAGAATAAAAAAAGAAAAGCCCTCAGAAACTCACCTTAGATATATTGATCTCCTTAATAACATATTGTTTGCCATTTTCCTTTGCTTTAACCAGAATTGCTTTTCCAAAAGATCCTTCACCAATCTTTTGCACCTTAATATATTTGTCCATGGTATTTTTCTAAGGCATCTTTATGCATGGGCTAGGGAGAAGGGGAAAATGCTATTTAAATGGAATAACCAAGTTGCTCTACCTGCCATATACATTGCAAATTAGTTGCTAAATCACTTTGGGTTTGTTTGTTTTTTAATACCATCAAAACTTCAAAAAACCCTTTTCATGATAAGTTCTCAGAGTCCATCAATGCAATCATTTCTGTTTCAATAAGCTCCGAGTATTTGCATCCATAATCTATTCCCAAGTTATTATAGAAAATGTTTTTTCAAGTGAACTCAGAAGCTAGCTAAATATTTTTTAACCTAAGCAAAATAATAATAATAATAATAATAATAATAATAATAATAATAATAATAATTCGATTTCTATACCGCCCTTCCAAAAATGGCTCAGGGCGGTTTACAAAGAGAAATAACAAACAAAACAAACAAAACAAACAATGTGTTTACTTGGTACACAGAGTCAAAACTCAAGCATAAGTCAGAAAAGGAGTGATAACACTAATAACTTCCCAAAGCAGTATTTTTTTCAGTTATGTAGCCTGACTCTTTACCTATTTACCTGGAAGCAAGTCCTGCTAAGTTCAGTGATGTTTTTTCACAAGGCAGGCTATAATTCCATATACATTTATTTGCAACCATGTCCTAATGGGATCTATTTCCAAACAACATGCATACTATTCGACCTCTGAGAACATGCTTAAAACTGCAGCATTGGCCTGGCTTGGGGAATGAAACTGCCTTGGAAGAGGACATCACCAGGAGACAGGCAAAGGGAAAATATCCATATTTATTCTTCTGGGTGGCAGTTTTCAATACTATCATCCATGTTATCTTTTTGGAGTCCCTGAGTAGGCTAAGAGTTGGAGGCCCTTGTTTTGCAGTGCCTTTGCTCCTACCTGAATAGTAGATATCAGCAGATAATACTGGGAAGATTCCTGCTATGCTCCATGGGAATAATTCAGTGGGTTCACATATTGAATTATGTGAACCTTGTGGGTTCACATATTGAACCCACAAGGTTCAATATAGTCTTCCATTCTACATACGTATTTACCTGAATCGAAGACAAGTTTCCCCCCAAGTTCTTGGATGTTGGAAACTGGGTGTGTAAGTGGGGGGAGCATCTCAAATTCAGAGTCCTTTTCCTTTTGGGATAGGACTTACTGTGTTTCAGTACATTCCTAAAAAAACATGGGTTTGTACAACCAGTATTTAACCCGTGGTGTTTTGTTTTTTTTAAGGGATGTGCCGAAACATGAAACATGAATCCCTTTTAAATCGAGGGTTTAACCAGCCCCTTTAACATGGAGAAGAACAGGTCCATCCCTGTTCCTCCTCCACTCCCCCCCCCCCAGCTATCAGCACACACCAGCGGCACCAGAGATCTCTGCCTGCAACTGTGGAGAAGCTGCTGCCAGTCTGTGAAGACAATACTGAGCTAGATGGACCAATGGTCTGACTCAGTATATGGCAGCTTCCTATGTTCCACTCTCCCCCAGCAGCCTGTGCGAGATGCCGGCTCACAGATGCGGCCTCTGTGCACGTGGTGGTGGCCATTTGCAAATGGCCGCTGCACATTTATGGAGGCTGTGTGTGTGTGTGCCAGTGTCACGCATAGGCTGCCAGGGGAGAGTACTGCTGGTGCTTGCCAATAGCTAGGGGAAGAGCCGCAAGTACAGACGTGGCGGCAAGTGGATGAGCAGGGATGGACCTCTTCTCCTCTGTGTTAAAGGGACTGGGAAAGCCCTTAATTTTAAAAGGATTGTGCCACAATATGGAAGCCGAATCACATTTCAGGACCATCCCTAGTGTTTTTTTTTTAAAGGAGTAGTCTTAAATTCAGAGTAGTCTTCTATTTGGGGAAATACAGTATTTAATATGCAAAATTTAATTTTACATGAAAGTTAATGGGCAAGTTTATTAGGAGAAGTGGGAGTGGAATTGGTGTGCTCAACATGCAGAAGACAGCCAACAATTTTTCCTTTCTCCTGTGGAATCTCTAAACAGGTGCTTTTGTGCAATAATCAGCTAGATGAGGGTAAACAAAAACCCATAAAGACATGTTAAAGATTAGAGTTCCATTTAATATCCAAGATGGGATCATGCCTACTTGGGATGGATCACATCCAGATCCTTTAAGATCTGGTTTACAATTTAGTGGTAGTCCTAGACCTATTGTGACTTTTGAATGTCCAAAGTCATGGCTCAGACTACAAGTGATAGCCAGGACTCAGAGCCCTAGGGGGAAGGGCCAAACAAATCTCCATCACCAACACCAGCTGCCAAGGTGCAGGCCCAAATCCAAGGAACTCAAATCCACAGAAATGGTCCCCCTTGAGCTAGACCCACCCAAGGGGTTGGTCCTGACCCTTGCCCTTCAATGCCTGCTCACCAATGAAGAGAATGCATCAGACAAAAGATGGCCAAGAGACAGTGGCATGCTCAGCTCCAGGTCTAGGGCTGATCTTTCAAAGATCCACACTTTGCAGCAGAGAGGTACAGTTTGAGGGAGGTTGTCAGGGTCAAGAGACATAACTAGCTCAACTGGGACTCATTCAAATCAACTTGTTCCCTCATCTTGCCAGCTACCAGGACAGGACACCCAACTGATGTCTGCAGATGGGAAGGCCTTTTACCAGCTTCAGTTAGTACACCGATGAAACCCAGTACTGAGTGAAAGAGCCACAATCCTACATACACTGAGAAGCTCAGACTAGTTTGTTGAAATGGAATTGCTCTTGAAGACTATTCAGCCGGTCCAGAACATAGGAGCCCAATTATGGTCATAGGGAGCGCATTTCTTCCCAGTTCAGCAAACTATTTAGTTTCCAAGCATAAGTTTAAAGCATGTTGCTTTTAACCTTTATAGTCCTACAGCGTCTGGACCTTGGGTACTGCAAGAAGCACCTGGCTATGGCAGACACCCTTAACACTCAAATCATGTAGGCCTGTTTGTTGAAGACAGACTGGTGGCTAGTAGGAACCAAAGTCTTCAGCAATAGCAGGCTTGTTGTGAACTCCTTTCTTAGGGCAAGACTTATTTCTTACACTTCAGAAGTTACCAGAACACTTTCATTCCATAGGGCTTTTGAGATAGGTAAATGCTACTAATAGGGCAGGAAAGGAGAGATTATCCCCCCCTTGACTGTGATGTGTAGTTTTATTTCACATTTTGTAAACCTCATTAAAAGGAGGATCAGTTTACTTAAATAGCACATATTTAACAAAGAAAGCTTCATTTTGACACGCAAGTACCATCTTGCAGGCATCTCAGAAGAGCAACAAGAAAAGCAGCCAAAATAGTTTTTAACCATCTTACATCACGCTGAATTAGATCAACAGAAGGTAAACACTAAAGACCTCTCAATGATCACAATACTCTTTTAAAAACCTTTCATAGGAGTAGATCAAGAGGCCGAATCAAGGATGGAAAGGGAGAGACTCTCCCTATTGACAAGTTAAAGTGAGATTTTTAATTAGTCTTTGGAACTGTGATTTCTACGCCGTGGAGTTCCTTCGCACTAATTACACCGAACTTTAAAAGATCGCGATGACTACAAATATACCCCTGGGTTTGAGCCTCCAAGGAGAGAGAGAGATTAGCGATTCCGTCTTTTATAGACAGCGAACCAGAGATCCTTTGAACGCCAAAGAGGACGCCTCCCCCTCTCAAACTGGCCACTGCGGTCCCGGCCTCGACACACCCTTCCCTGCAGCACCGGCAAAAAAAGGAGCAAGGCACAAAGCAAGGTAACTTACTAGGCGATAGCCGCGAAAGCAGCACCGACAGCAGGAAACAGGGAGAAGCAGGGGCCACTCTGCTCTCAGCACAAGCCGCAAAGCGGCAGCTGCGCCCCTCCTCCCCACCACCTTCACAGGCCGAGGAGCTTCCCCGAGACCCAGGCTCATGGGAAGCCCCCCTCAACCTTTTTCAGCCGCTCCAACCGAGCCTGAGCTTCGGTCCCACCCCTTTCGTGTTGCTATAGGACGGTGACCTGCAACTCTGATTGCCATTGGGCGAGATCGGGTTCGGGTGCGCCAGATAGGGAGAGCCGTAGCGATTGCTTACAGCTTCTCCTTGGTAACGCTCGAAAGGAGGCCCACGTGATCAAAGTGGAAGGCGTAAGAAGGGGCGGGCGGAAGCATGCGTTCCGAAGGCGGTGCAGGGCATGTGATTGGCTGTTGTAATCGCACGTGATACTTATTCAACGAGTTAGGATATCTGCTGAGAAAGAGAATGAAGGGACGTAGGGTTTGTAAAGTACTCGAGCATTTACAGAACATTTCCATGCATAATTAACCTCCCCCCGCCCCGCCCTACCCGTGTATGCAAGTCTGCTGCTTCGTTTACTTCTAGGGTTGCCGACTCTGAAGCTGTTTCTGAAGCTCCATCCCCCCGCCCCCCTCTAATTTTTTCATAATACCAAGAGCTTACATACAATCTCCAAGTTTGCTTTCAACAGTGATCTGGAAACCGATGATGATTCCTGGTGACTGGCCAATCCTGAAAGGTTACAGCCTTATTCTTTCCTTCCATTCTCACCCCCATTGTCTAATTGTGTGTTGCGGATGAGAACTGCGTGTTCCATTACACTCTTTCAAACCTGGTACTGCCGGTTTTTATGCATGTTTCTTTAGAAGTCCTGATCTCCTGTACTCTTATTAACCATTATATTCTTGCCATATGAGTATGAGGCGGTGTGCTTAAAATTTCTTTAGTCATTGCTTGATAGCATTATTCGCGAGTCAGTTTCTCCTAAGATTTTTTTAAATGAATAATAAAAATAATATAATATGGACTCGACAAAATGCTCTGTCAGCTGAGGAAGTGTATGAGAAATGGTAAACGCACGTGCCGTGAGAATAGTCTATAGCAAGTTCGAATGCTGTATTCTGTATCTTATGTGTATGTGTTCGGTATAAGCATATAAATACAAATATACATATGTATAACACGCAGCCCGATCCTAGGCAAAGAGAAAGCTCCCTACATTCTTTATCAGTGGGTGTAGGCGCGCCGAACTCTGCACAGGCTGCAGCGAGTGCACTCTCTTATGCAAAGTGATGTTGGGAATCCTAGACAGCTTCCCTTCTCCTGTTGATGTAGCACCTAAACTGTCCCTGCTAAGGCACTGCGCAAAACATCAAGCAGAACAAGCCTGCTGCTGCAACAGCTAATATTGCCCCCTGTCATCTCTCGCTTTCCACAGACTTTCCCTCCCTCCCTCCCCCCGCCCCACAAAGCAGGCAGTCTCCGGGTGCGCTCCTTGGCTCACGCGTACCGAGCAAGCCGAAGTACCACTTAGATGAGCCAAACAGGAAGATAATGGGCGGTTCCAAACAACCTGGCACAGCAATTTTGTACAAGGCAAATTGGCGGGGCGCATGCGCAAGGCAAACATCCACCTGCAAGCATGCTGTCCTATTGAGTTCGCAGGCTATGGGACTTGCTACGCATGTTGGGGTCTCGCGGCACTCACTGCGCCTGCGCGCGAGGTAGCGCGACGGCGCCGCCTTCACCTTGCTGGGGAGGGCTGCTGTGGCCTGATGGTGGCTCTGTTGTGCGGGCGCCGCTCGCGGTCTGAGTTCGGCCTCGGAGCGGGGGGACTGTGTTGCTTCGACCAAATCCCTGCTTGTCCTTTTCTTCGTGCTCGGCTCCTCCTCTCTCGCAAGGACCAGGCTCTCCGCCCGGCCCAGCAGCAGGAGGATGTGTGAGTCCCCCTCCGGGGATCACCAGGAGGCGCCACACGGCCAGGTAGGGCGGGATTCGGCTGAGGAATGGGTGTCCATTGGCATCATGACGGTGCTTGAGTAGTGGGGGGAGAGTTGAGGACAGAGATGTGGGGTGGAGCGACCGCCGGCCTAGTTTTTAGCTCTTTTCTCTCACTCATATGCTCTCATCTCCTCCCCCCCGCCCCGTTTCCCTGGGGTGGAGGGAGGAGCTTCTGGGTTTGCTGGGTGGCGGCCACAAAACGTGTGAAGCAAGGTGGAGGGTTTGTTGGAGACCCGGAGGCTGGGTGAGGTTGGCGTGTCTGCAGCGGGGATGCTTAGCGCTTCAGCCTTGCCTTGCTAGCGGCGAGAGGCTTTAGCTTTGCGCCGCCTCATCTTGCGCTCCCCGCCCCCCCTCCCGTGCATCTGCCCTCTTCTCCGACATCCCCCCCCCCCCACCGCCAGATGTCCATGTGGGAAGAGCGACCCGGCGGCCTTCTTCGAAAAGAGGAGGCAATTGTTCTCACCATCTTTAGGAACCCTGTCGCTTAATATTGTAAGGATGCGATCTTACTTGGGTGTGAGTCCCGATGAAGCAGTAGGACTTGTTTCCAAGTAAATGTGCATAGATAGACTTGTGCTGTAAATGATTAAAGGTGCTGTAAATAATCAAAGCTGCTCCTTCTTTTAAACTCTGCAAATCAGGTGACTTGCGTGGAGCGCGCGGTCTTGTCCAGTGTTTGGGAAATCTCTTATAAAATCTCATCAGGGTGATCCCAGTTTTCTGGTTTCTAGTGATAGGGTAAGGTAAGAAAGGCTACTGATGGCAATAAGCCTGTGCTGTTATATCTAGGGATATATTAGTGCCAGTTTGTTGTCTCATAAATGTGGTTTCAGCATCTTCTGCATTATGAGATGCTTAGTATCTTAGAGAGTATTCCTTAGCAGTGATTGTCACTTCCTTTTGTATTAGGAAATAGATAAATCCAATTAGGTTCTTGAACTTCTGAGACTAAATTGCAACAGTAAGTTTGCAATTTAAGTTAAATCCTCACCACTTGCAGCATAAGTAAAAGAAGCAGGGGTGTAGCAAGGTTGGAGTGGGCCCAGATACAAGATTTTAAAATGCCCCCCACCCACTGAAGCTCAGCTCATGAAGTAAAGAAATCTTAAATGAGGCTGAATCGTGGTAACAAAAAGCGTGTGTGCGTGTGTGTGTGTGTGTGTATATATATATATATGTATAAAAAATACTATGTTCCACAATAAAACATCATCCTAAATTATTTTTAAAAGGTTTTGTAAATTGTGGAGGATGCAAGTCATTTAATGGTACTAGAGAAAGACATGCTGTTCTGGTAGCTCCAGGTCTTAACACTCAAGTTAATTCTGCTGAAGGAAGCCTGGGTGGGTGCGCAGCTGGGAGAGTCAGTCAAGTGACTTGCTTCTGGCCCCCCCCCAAGGCAGTGGGCCCCCAGACAACTGTCTCCCCTTGCCCTATTATAGTTACACCCCTGAAAAGAAGTTCTGTTTGCAAAATGAGCTTGTGATTTTCATCCCCTTTGTTGATCCCCCTGTGGCAACCTCCCCCCACCCCACCATATGTTCGCTCTGGAGGCTGAGCAACCCTTAAAAGCAGATTATTGGTGGGCATGGGAGATAGGTAAGGGGTGAGAAAAGAAATTTTTACCTGAGTTGAACTTCTTGCATTTACACTTCGGATATCCCAGTATCTATGGGGTTTTGCTCATAGAAGCACTCCCTTATGAATTAATATTTTTAGGCAAACATTGTTTGCAATTGGAAGCTTAATTTGTCACTGAAAACTAACTTCTACATTTTGGCATTGCAAGATGCTCAACATTAATACACATCCTCCCCTCGAGTGTGCTGTAAATGGCAAAGAACTCTGGGGAGGTTTCTTATCTGCTGAGAAGACCATGAGACTATTAGGGACATGATACTTTGAGGGATATTCACCAAACTGATTTTGTGGTCTGTATTGGGCTCGGAAAAAACACAAATGGTCGAAATGTTCCGTCAAAACAACTAGTCTGGTTGTTTTGACAGAACAAACTTGAAACCTTTCAAGTGTTTCACACATAGGGAACAAAGGGGGAACTTGAAATACCTGATTGTTCCCCATAGGTAGCTCCTAGGGACACCAAAGTGGGATGTTTGCTAGAGCATGATGAGTGCTACCTACCACCCAACCCACAAGAAATGGGCAAGCAGGCAATTTTTAACAAATTCCCCTATGGGGGTTTTGTAGAAAGGTTCTTCTTCAGGTGCTATATCCTATCGGAGGTTAGCTATCATTAAGGCTATTTTGACTTTGGATGCCACTGCTCTAAAAAGTTATAAGGATGTGCATCCAAACATTCCCGCAGATTTTTCAGCCAGGATGTTCTACATCTTCCGACGCTGCTTCTTCCTTTAATCTTTCCCTGCATGATTAACTGTAGAAGGGAATATTTTTCCTCTCTAATAACATGGCTAAGATATTCAAGTTTTCTTCTCTTAATGATGTTAATTAGCTCTTTCTTTTTTGCCATTCTTCTCAAAACTTCCTCGTTGGTAATTCTATCTACCCATGATATTCTTAATATACATTGATATATCCAGAGCTTGAAAGATTCTAGTTTGTTCATATTCTGTTTTGTTTTTTTTAAGGGTCAAGCTTCCATTCCTTAAAGCAAGACTGAATAGATGTATCGCTTCACCATATGAATTTTCAGTTCTGTACTGAAATCCCTAAGACCACCTAATGGTGCAGTGGGGAAATGACTTGACTAGCAAGCCAGAGGTTGCTGGTTCGAATCCCCGCTGGTATATTTCCCAATATAGGTGGGAAACACCTATATTGGGCAGCGGTGATACAGGAAGATGCAGAAAGGCATCATCTTATACTGCGTGGGAGGAGGTAATGGCAAACCCCGCCTTTATTCTACCAAAGACAACCACAGGGCTCTGTGGTCACTAGGAGTCGACACCAACTCGACAGCACACTTTAGTTTTACTGAAATCCCTATTACAGAACAGATGCTTCATTTTTACAAAAGCCGCTCTTTCCATTTTAAGCCAGGTGTTTGTTTGTCGTGTACTGTCATTGTGTTCATTTAACCATGTTCCCAAGTATTTATAATGTGAAATTCTTTCAGTTCGGTTGTGGTTGATTGTTAGGTTTATTGCCATGGGAGGTCCTTTGCTGATGACCATGTACTTAGTTTTTCTCAAATTCATTCCCATATTCTACACTGACTTTGGTTATGCATTCCAAAAGATTTTGCAGATTGGTTATGTTGTCTGCTAGCACGACAGTATCTCTGCATAATGAATATTATTATTTCTTTGCCATTGATAATAATACAACCTTGTTGTACAAAAAATGCTTTGGTAAATATTGCTTTAGAAGACATGTTGAATAATGCAGGTGATAGAACACATCCTGGTCTCACTCTTCTTTGAATGTCACTCTCTTCTGTCATTTCTCCATCAATGCAGACTACAGCCTTTTGATGCCAATAATATGAATGTCTGTGTCATCGATGTTTTTGCTCTTCAATGTTTCCATGAGTCCGTTCATGGCTCACTTTATCAAAGACCTTTTCATAATCTATGAAACATATATAGATGTCTATGTTCATATCAAGCCATCTTTGTATGAGAATGTTCATTCCAAATAATACCTCTTTTGTTCCCATTCCATTTCTGAACCCATACTGTGTCTCACTTATATCAGTCTTTAGCTTCTTGTAAATTCTGTTGTGGATAACCTACAGGAATATTTTTAATGCATGACTCATGAGCCTTATGGTCCTGTATTCAGAACAGTCCTTTGCGTATTTTTCTTAGGTAACAATATAAACGTCGATTCCAGCCATTCATGTGGCATAATTCTGGTTTTACACATGTGGACAAATTGTTGGTACCCTTACAGCTAATTTAAAAAGTGTTTTATGCCTCCTGAAAAGCGATTAAATGAAAAGCAATTGTCCCATATATACCTGCATGCCTTTGATATGTTGTGGAGTAAAGCAAAGCAAGTGTGAAAAGAGAGAAAGTATTGCTTATTCTACAAAGATATTCTAAAGTAGTTTGGACACCTTTGTTGGTACCCCTAGAAAAGATCACAAATAATTAGAGTGATTTTTCAAATTAGCTGTTTTCTTTAATTCGTATTGTAAACCACCCTGAGCCATTTTGGAAGGGCAGTCTAAAAATCAAATAAATAGATAGATAGATAGATAGATATCATAAAAGTATAAAAATCAAATAAATAAATAAATAAATAAATAAAATGATATCATAAAAGTCTCCAATTGTGCAATCAGTCATTCAGCCTACTGAAATGGAGAAAAGTAGTCACTCTGCTGTTTGGGATCATCGTGTGTTCCACAATGAACATGGACCAGAGAAAGCAAAGGAGAGAGTTGTCTGAGGAGATTCAGAAAGAAAATTATAGACAAGCATGTTAAAGGCAAAGGCTAGAAGATCATCTCCAAGCAGTTTGATGTTCCTGAGACAACAGCTGCCAATATTCTTAAGAAGTTCAAGGTCCATGGGACTGGAGCCAACCTCCCTGGATGCGGCCGCAAGAGGAAAATCGACCCTAGAATGGGCAGAAGGATAGTGAGAATGGTAGACAAAAAGCCAAGGACAGCTTCCCAAGAGATACAAGCTGAATTCCAAGGTCAAGGTCCATCAGTGTCTGATCACACCATTCGTCAATTTTTGAGTGACAGTGGGCTCCATGGAAGAAGACCCAGGAGGACTCCACTGTTGAAAGAAAAACATCAAAAAGCTAGACTGGAATTTGCTAAAATGCATTTTATTTATTATTATTTATTTATTGCATTTTTATACTGCCCTTCCCAATTTGGCCCATTGTGATAAGCCACAATGCTTCTGGGTGAATGTCTTTTGGACAGATGAGACAAAACTGGAGCTTTTTGGCAAGTCACATCAGCTCTATGTCCACAGACGAAAAAATGAAGCTCTCAAAGACAAGAACATCATACCTCCTGTGAAACATGGAGGAGGCTCGATTATGTTTTGGGGCTACTTTGCTGCCTCTGGCACAGGGTGCCTTGAGTTTGTGCAGGGGACAATGAAATCTCATGACTATCAAGACATTCTGGAGCAAAACATACTGCCCAGTGTCAGAAAGCTCTGTCTCAGTCGCAGATCATGGGTCCTCCAGGATAATGACCCCAAACACACAGTTTAAAGCACCCAAGAATGGCTAAGAACAAAACATTGGACTATTCTGAAGTGGTCTTCTATGAGCCCTGATTTGAATTGTCTAACATCTTTGGAAAGAACTGAAACATGCACCCTTCAAACCTGACACAGCTGGAGCAGGTTGCTCAGGAAGAGTGGGCCAAACTACCTGTTGACAGGTGCAGAAGTCTCATTGAGAGCTACAGGAATCGCTTGTTTGCAGTGATTGCCTCCAAAGGTGGTGCAACAAAATATTAGGTAAAGGGTTCCATCATTTTTGTCCATGGCATTTTCATTTGTGTTATTATTTGAAATATTCTTTTGCATCTAAAGCAAAGTCTGTTTTTTGTTAAATGCGGAATAAACAATGATTGATGCCAATTACGTTTGTCAGTTTCAAGTTATTTCAGAGACAATTGTGGATTCTTCTTTTTTCGTGGAGGGTTGCTAACACATTTGTCTACTTGTGTATATATAGTATTATAGAGATCCGCCAGAAGCTGTATCTCTTCTTCTCCTATTAGCTTTAGGAGATCAACTGATACCTCGTCTGGAACGACAGCTTTCCTTTCTTTATGTATTTTATCACATATTCTACTTTGTGTGTTATTTCTGGTCCCTGCTCACTACTACTAGATTTTGTTCATTTCTGTTGTCATCAAACAGTTCTTTAATGTATTCTTCCCACCTTTCAAGTATTCTTGGTAAGTCCAATAAAATTTCTCCATCCTTATCTTTTATTCTATCAGATTGTGTCGTCTTTTCTCTGGTCATTTCCTTAACTTGCTTGTGTACACCAAAAGTATTGTGCTTCCTTTCTAGATCTTCAATTTCCTTGCATCTTTCTGACAAACATTTTTCTTTGGCTTCTCTTATTTTCCGCTTTACAAATTTATGAACTTCGTGGTATTTATTTATATTTTCTCCTTTCTTCCATTAAACTGAGGATTTCAGAGGTCGTCCACCTTTTCTTTGGCAAAACTTTGGTGTTTCTCAGTTTTTCGTTACTTGCCTTTAATATGGCTTTTATCCCTTTCCATTTCTCATCTACAGCAGAGTATACTTTATTGATCTTCTTCACATTCTGAAGGTTTCATCTGATCTTTTCCTTGATTTCATCTTTGACTCTATCATCCTTGAATATTTTGATGTTTCTATTCTGTTCATTCTGTTCCTTATTTCTTTATTATTATTTAAAGGGGAAAGGTTTAAAATGTTAAGAACTGCCCGCTTGCCCATTTCTTTTGATGGTTGGGTGGTAGATAGCACCCATCATGCCCTACCACACAACCTGCTTTGGTGTCTGTAGGAGCTACCCATGGGGAACCATAGGATGTTTGGAGTTTCTCCATTGTTCCTTATGGCCAGAACAAGCTGCACTCAGAGGGCACAGACAAGTTTTTTATTATTATTATCTACATTTTATATCCCACTCTTCCTCCAAGGAGCCCAAAGCAGTGTACTTGCTCTCTCTTTTTGCATTGCAGTTTGCAACCCTGCCCTGAAAAACACTGCATTGTATTGTAATTTTGGAACCCTGCCTAGAAAAACACTGCAGAAGCACACAGTAAAAGGGAATCTGTTCCTCCCAACACAGAACACATATTTCACATAAAGTACGAAAATGATTTTTTAAAAAGAGAATAATAGCTGACCCAGAATCCACTGCACTGCAGTGTTTTTGTTGAGCTTATTTTTGTGAACTGCCTAGAGCCTTTGGAGTCAGGTAGTATATAAATTAAATAAACAAATAAAGTTGCTCTCTCTTTCTCACACACACAAAATTATGACTCCTTACTTCCTTACTGCCACAGCAGCACCCTTAGCAAGCATAGCCATAATTAAGCTTAACTAGAGTGACTGCAGCTACATTTTGACTGAGTACAACACCTTGAAATACAGATTGCAGAGCAGTGAGTGAAGCACAAGTTAATCTCAAGACCAGACATGGAGTTCATCACCAAGAAATCTCACAGAGCGGGCAGAGAGCTTCCACTGTCCATTTCTCACCACAACACTATCTCACAAACAAAAAACCCAAGAATGGTAGGCACCCAAATTCTGCCTTTGTCAGTCTGAGATCCGGCAAAACCAAATAATCATTGCAGCAATGGCACAGCATATTATACTCAGTGCTGAGAAAAGAAAACCACAAAATCAAACTTTCCTTCTTCCTCCTCCTGTCCTGAAGTATCCTCTTCTAGGGATGTGCACGGAACCAGTTCGAAGGCCCTTCAGAAGCTATTATTTCAACAGGGGGCACATTCCAAAGTCCAGGGGCAGCAACGGAGAAGGCCTGCTCCTGAGTAGCCGCCAAATGAGTTGGCGACAACCGGAGATGACCCTCTCCAGATGATCTTAACAGGTGATGGGGCTCATGATGAAGAAGACGTTTTCTTAAATACCCAGGGCCTAAGCTGTTTAGGGCTTTATAGATAATAACCAGAACCTTGTATTTTGCCCAGAAACGTATTGGCAGTCAATGTAGTTCCTTCAACACAGGAGTAATTTGGTCTCTCCTAGATGACCCAGAGACCAACCTAGTTGCTGCATTCTGAACCAGCTGCAGTTTCCGGAGTATGTACAAAGGCAGCCCCTTTAAAATGTCCATGAGGGGAGCAAAGTGTCTTCTGGGAAGAACTGGCAGGCAGGAGAAGGGTTCTCCCCCTTAACCAGATCTCCAGTGTAGGTTGCCCTGCATTAGTGATGCAACCTCACATAATATGCAGCTCTTTGCCTGTTAAAGTTCTGTAATAGTGTCCTTCTGTGTTTTTTAATAGTCATATGACTTCCATTCAGAGCACGAGTTTGCTTATGTATAAACAGGACAGCAGATTTGCTTTTTAAGATTTAAGAATGGAGGAAATGAAAATACCATAAGCTACAGATACTAAACTTGGTATCTTTTCAGAGAGAAAACAGATATTAAAGGTAAGACCATTGTTTTGCTTGGTATGTGATATGTAGGTTAGCAGTTTTAGTAACAATTTAGTTATTCCTCCTTTTTCTTGAGTTTTAGAATTCAGCCCTAGTTAGAATATGAAATCCTTAATCCTAAACTTAGTTTCAAAGTTAGTCTCAGATTTCAATAGAATTTACTTCCATGTCCACATATTTAGGGTTGTCTTTGGAATGTCAGATTACTGTGTATGTACTTTTTGGTTATTTGGAATCTTCTATATCTGCTCATCATGTGCATGTATATAGTTAATGCAGTTTTGTTTAGATTGTGCATGCTCTACCCTTGCACAGAAATTTTATGTGCAGTTTATGTTCTACTTTTTAGACCGTGAGCTCTTTGGGGACAGGGAACCTTCTTATTAATCTTTTCTATATAAACCACACTGAGAACATTTTTTGTTGAAAAGTGGTATATAAATAGTAGTTGTAGTATGTACTGTAGGCCTTGACAGATTTTCTTTGGATTTAAGAGCCAGATGATGGACACTTGACAAAATTGTTGCACCTAGTGACTGACATTAGTGGCATAGGGAGAGGGTAAATGGGCTTCTCTTTATCCCTTTTACAAGAAAGGATTGTCTGGGACAAAGAAAGACTTTATTAAATAACTTCACCTCTGAATATCCTAGTTTAGGCACCATCTTTAAATTTCTAACAGCCATGGCTCCCTGGAGGCCAAGCCCTCTTGTGCTGTGTCTGTTCGTTAGAAATCGGAAAGGGCAAAGAGAGATTTAGGACACTGAAGCCCTATCCTCAACTCGTACAAATCATGCTCAGCCCTACCTCCCAGCTTCTGAGATTATCCAGTACTAGCCGACCCCACACAGAGCATCTGTGCGCTCTTTGGGGCCGGCAGTTACCTCTCCCTGCCCCCACCTTCTGCCACAGTCTCCACTACCTAACCATGGCCGGCCTGTGCCAGGCCCAGCCGCCTCTCCTCCCCACCGTCACTTCTGCCCCCCCTCCTCCTGGGCCTTGCCTCCACGGCCAGGTTGGGCCTGCTGCCGCCTCTGGCCTCTGCAGCTGGCTGCCCCACGGCAACCAATCCTCTTGGGTGTGCCTCAGCCAATCAGGCGCCTCTGCCGCCCAGCCAATCAGCTGGGTGCTGGGACACACATTCCAAGCCACACCCAGGAGAATTAATAATATAGATTGCCCATGCACTTGCAAGCCTGTCTTTGCAATCCTAATAGCTGCATATATGCTTTTGAATGGAAAGCTCTAATGTTCATGATATTGCTCTCAATATTCATGTTGTATTACTGCAGCATAGTTGTGGAGCTGTGAAGTATACACAGTCTTAGGTACAGATGTCCATAATAACCAACCATTAAATAATGTTGCAATTTGTTTAGTATAGAATATGTCTAATTAACTGCATGGTGTAACAGCAGTATAAAGTAAAAGAACGCAAAAAAAGTTATGTCTAAAATTTATTAGACAAATTGTGTGTCAAGACAAGGGGAATCAGCTTATTCTGTTCAAAATGTAGTCTGCTGTTTAAAGAATCGCTTCATTCTGTTTGCTTGTATTAGGTGTTTAAACTTAAACTTAAACTTAGACTTAAAACTAAATCAATATATGGTGTTTCCTAAAGGCATCTTTAGTGTTCCTTTAGATGGTGAATGGCTCAAGCAGGATTAAATACCCTGCTCTGAATTTTGGTGATCTTAATTGCAAATTATCCATTGATGAAAAATTATCACCTGTTAGTATTTATTAGCTGGTAAGTACTAAGAATTGTGATGGTATTCCTTTTTCACACAAAGGACCTATGAAGTGGGGGGAAGTCTGACCTTTTTCTCATATTTTATTATTTAAATAATTTCTAAAGCTGTGCTTGATAAGTGATACATAATACATAGATATTTATATCCTTCCAAAATTTAAGTAAAAAGCAGTCAAAGGAGATTCCAAGAGTCCCTTTTTTTTCTTTTTTGGAAAACTTTACTGAATATTAGTGTGTGTCATATGTATGAACACATATGCCAATGTAATATAGTCAGCAGATCCTGCTTTTTGTTCTATTGCAAAGGGGGAAACATTTCCACAATTCTGTAAACTTCTGCCACTGCATTTACAAAACAAATTTATAATGGCAGGATCTAGACTTCGTCATGACTAAGTTCCATTGAAATGAATGTACTTAAGTTCGTCATATCTCATTTACTTCAATGGGACTGACTATCATGACTAAGTGTGGATCCTGCCTAGTCTTCTTGTTTCATGGTTGGTATTGCAAGAGGGTTGGTAGTCAGCTGACTGAAATGATTAGTAAGATTCTTGGTTACAGTTTGAGCTTTCCATCTGAATTAAGCACATAAATTGTGGTAGCAGCAGAATACTGAATACTGATGGAAAGAGAAATATACTTTTGATAAAAAATGAGAAGCTATTTGTGTGAAGTGTTTTCAGCCTATACATTAGAAAAATGTTGAGCCACATAATATGTACATTGGGCAAGAAAAACCCATTAAGTGTTCCATAATGCAAGAAGCTGTAGCTGTGAGCTTCATTGTTCTGAATGAACGTGTTCAAAAAAAGCACACGAAACCTCACAAGCTCAGCCCAGGATTGCATTAATAACATCCTGCTTCTATAAACCACAAACCAGTTATAATAACATGGCAAATTAGTGAGATATAGTGACTGAAATTGAGTGTCATTGCTTTTATTCCACATTCCTGCCTTTTTCGCATGCCCCTCCCACCTTTACTTTCCTCTTTCCACTTTCTTTTCTCATTCCATAAAACAAATTCTTTTTATAGTTGCCCTTTATAGGAAATTCTCTGCAAGTCTTCTTTCTCCTACTCATTTGAATGGGATAGTTGTTCCCATTCAGCCCCTTCTCTTTCTGAATAAATAGTTGTCTTTATACTAATCATCTAAATATTGTCTCCTTAAACTTGCATTTTCAAAAAGAGAGGGAGGTAGCATAGATTTCAGACAACTTGTTCATAATGAGAAACAAATTTATATTGCACTTTCTTTGCAATTGTAAATTGGTGTCAAAAGCATGAGAAACATCTGAATTTTCAGAATTCAACACAAACCATGAGCAGTGTTCTCTAATTTTTTTCAGCTGTGTGCGGAATGAGTTTTGTTTTGGGCGGCTGTATTAAGGAAGTGTGTGCACACATGCTTTCAGAGTGAGACCTTCCTGATTAAACCTGAGCGGGATATAAAATTAACTGAGCGGACAACAAAAAATGTGAGCACACATGCATGACTTAGAGGGAACACCAACCATGAGTCTAGCCTTAGTATCTATTACTACTGAAAAATGCTGTGTATGTTAGTTGACTTCATTGAGCCATTCTCTAAATGAATGAAGCTTTCTTAAATTTCAAAAGCCTTTATCTTTGCTCTTCTCCTTAATAAGACGTTTATATTGTAAATATATAAGGTATTGCCTGACATGAATTTCCTTTTCCTTAGGTTATAAAAGCAGCTAAATGGAGTCCGAGCAGCTGTTTCATAGAGGTTACTACCGAAATAGCTACAACAGCATAACTAGTGCAAGTAGTGATGAAGAACTTCTAGATGGAGCAGGTGTCATCATGGACTTTCAAACCTCTGAAGATGACAACTTATTAGATGGTGATGCATCTATTGGTAAGTATATTGGATCTTAATTTATTGTTATAATATATGTAAATACTGGGGAATTGTGCATCTAAGATATACAGATGTGACATATTGAGGCTATTCATACGAGTGTGCAAAACTGGGCTAAAGAAGCCCATTTTTGCACACTTGGGTGAACCAGCAGGATCGTGCCCGATCCCACTGGCTACACAGCAGCAAACCCGCCTAAGTAGCCTCCTGCTAAAATGAGGTTAAGGGAGCAAGCACTTCAGATCGGTGAGAAGAGCTCTGGGGTGGTCTGTGGAGAAGGCGGGTTTAGCCTACGTTCCCCGCAAATTAGAAGAACGATCTCCTGTTCTTCTCTGGGCTTCATTTTTAACTTCTTTTTATTTTGGATGGTGTGTCAGCAGCTGCACCTGACACACTTAAAGGTGGGATCCCAGTAATGCATTGTGCACTCGGGCAGTGCATTACTGGGACTCCTGGGGGCAGGGTGACACATGACAGCTTGTCCCAGCACCTGGCCCTCAGAGCTGCCAGGCGAACCACAGGCATGCCACTGCTCGTCTGGGCGGGCAATCTGCCTGCCCAGAGAAGAACAGGAGATCGTCTGCAGGGAAGGTAAGCTAAACCCGCCTTCCCCACAGTTTGTCCTGGAGCTCTTCTTACCGATCATGAGAAGAGCTCCATCAGGTGTATCCTTTTTAGGGTTCTGGGCAGAAACAGGGTTGTTGACATAAGGACTATATCAAATTAATGTCCTAGCCAGATGTCATAGTCACACCATGGTTTGGCCTTTAAAGCCATGTGGGTTTGTGGGCTCTAGCTTCTCAATGCTTTCAATAACTATAATTTGCCATGCCATCCAAACTGAGCAAACTATTTACTAGAAACCACATTTCCTCCCAGACTACAGCTGGTTTTAACTGGTTTCCCAGTTCTGGTTAGGAGTCAAGCTGTGGTTTATAAACTAGGAAACAAGGAAGTGAATTGGAGTGCATAACAAGGGAGAAAAAAGAGAGATCATGCAGGAAAAATTGTATGAGCTAAAGAGCTAGATCTGAATGTGCTTTCTGTTTTTTCATAAGAAACCTGACTCCAATTATTAGATTTCAGTATGGTAGATGGTTTGGTTTTGCTATATCTATTTATTTGTGTATGAAATAGTTGACAGTGAACCACTTATGTTCATAACAAAATAGTAAAACCTGATTGTGTTAAACTGGTGTAGAGTTCTGGTTTGTAAACCCCGGTGCCCAATGTCATACTACACTACCAAAATTTTCTTTTAGCAAGGGACTGCAAGCAAAAGGTAGAGAACTGTATATATATATTTTTAAGGCAAAACATAGAGCTAAGGTGAGCCTGCATACGACACCCACCCCTCCGGACAGAGGCAGGATGGTGGCAACAAGAAATAAAATGTCTCAAAGAATTAGAGATGCATTGTGTTGCCAATCAGTATTATACTTGTTTAAATAGCTGGAAAGGAACTGCAGCTGTTAATTAAACTTGCTACGTATCAGGTGAATGGCAACTGTTATGGCTACTCAAGAACTGTGCACTTGGTTCTGTTTAATTGGGCTTTCTCATTTTTGCTCACCACATTTGCTGTGGTGACTATGGTGCCATCATGTGGTGACCATGATGAGCCACAGCTTTCCTCTCAACCTTGGAGTGAGAGAAGGGGGTGGAGATCATCCTGATCATCGGCATAGCCACCTCCAGCTTATATTTTGGGAGGAATTTTGAGGGTTGCTTGACTGCTGCATTATCAAGGTGCCCAGAGTACTTTGTCTGTTTGGCACTGTACAGCGAAGCTGCGTGCCTTCCTTTCCTGCACTTGAGCAGGAAAGTGGAGTTTGAGGGTGCACTGTGCTTAATCACAGTGCCTAGAACATCTTTTTGGTGAGCATCAACCAAATAGATGAACCCTGCACTGCCGTCCTGTTCTCTGAAGCAGAAAAGGAAAGTCGTGGGGGAGCTTCCTTGGTGCTGCTCACTGGTGGAGGAAGCCAGCCGGTGGCCCCAGTTCCTCCTGCCAGCAGCCCCCCTACCATGGCCCCTGTGTATGATGTCAGACATAAGGGACATGGCTTCGCTCCCAAATGGGGCCGTGTGATCTCGTTTGAGAGTAAATACCTTTAAAAGCAGGGAGGAGAGCAGCTCCTGGTCACACTGCGAACACAGCACTGGCTGGTATTTGCTCTCAAATGGGGTTGCACAGCCCCGTTTGGGTGTGAAGCCACGCCCCCTGCATCTGACATCAGACGGGCTGGGGCACCAGGTGTGGCCCCTCACTGGCAGCGGCCCAGGTTCTTTGAACCCATCCGGCAAGTGGTGGCTCCGCCTCTGGTGCTGCTGTTCCCCTGGCAGTTAAGGGGAGGGGCAAGTGACCACAATCTTGGCTTTGCAGCAAGCTTTTGCTTCACGGCCCTATTTGAGAGCATATTCCAGCCAGCACAACATTCACAGCGTGGCCAAGAACTCTCTCCCTGCTTTTAAAGACAGGGAGAGCAGCTCCCAGCCATGATGTGAACATAGCGCTGGCTGGTATTTGCTCTCAAATGGGGCTGCATGGCCCCGTTTGGGAGCAAAGCTACTACCCTTGCGTCTGACATCAGATGCAGGGGGTGTGGCTGGGGTGCCAGGCACAGCCCTGATTGGCAGCAACCCGGGTTCTTTGAACCCGTCCACTGAATGGTGGCTCTGCCCCTGGTGCTGCTGTTCACCTGGCTGTTAAGTGGAAGGGCAAGTGACCACAATTTTGGCTTTGCAGCAGAAACAAAAACTGTGAGCCCCTGTATTTAAATGATAGTTCAAAAGCAGTATATAAATAGTAGTAGTAATAGTTTCAGTACTGTCTATCTATATTTATATGTACTGTACATAAAGGGGAGTAGCCTAGTATGACATTTATATAGGTTACAGTGGAGTAGGTTTTGAAATTTGCCATTAACTATCAGACCTATATTTCTAGTGTAGAAAGTCAACATAATTTTAGCCTACTTTCTAAAGTGAAGAAAGTTTGAGATCAGTCTGTATGTGTGTGTGCACGCACTCATATGCTTGTATCCTTTAATAACTCTCACATTTACAGTCTGCTACAAACCAAATTCACTGCATGTTGCATGAAGGTGTAGGGGACCCTGACGATGCTAATTTTTTGCTGATCAACCATGATGGTTCAAGATGGAAGTCACTCAAAGTATAGGCAATACTCCTTCCTTTGTAACCCACATGATGACGGTTGGATATAAACCATACTCACAGGACATGGAAGGGGTCCTAGGTAAGACCTAGGACATTGGAGGCGTCCTAGGTCATGTTAAAAAAGTAGGACAAAGATTCCTTTTGTTCTTCTTAGAACTACTTGTTTCTCATGTTCTAGTCAAACTATTTCATCCTGTTCTTCATTCTGTGCAAACTTATTAGCTTACCTGTTCATCACATTCTCTTCAAATGCTTTTTCTAGCAAAAATTCATCTAGGCTTGTCATATCCTCACTGCTTATCTGTCAGTCCTTGTGCTTTCCCTCTGTAGTCTTTTGTCTAATGGATAGTGAGTCCTGTGAACAAGGAGAGTATTGTCTATGTTTCACACAATAGCTAACTAACTTCTGGCACTAGTGTAGTGCTTACAAAACTATACTGATGTTTGGTATGTAGCAACATCAAACTTGCATAACTAGGATGTTACTATAGTGTACATATGTCAGCCTAATCTGACTTTCTCCTGAATACTGAATAATTTGGCACTAGGAAAATATATTGGGTAGGACTAAGATTAGTGTGAGCGAAACACTTCTGCTCATGCACGGGGTGGTAGAGCTGGTGGTGGGATTTTTGCCTCTGTTCCCAAACCCTCAAAGCTATATTTTAAAGGGGCACAGGGCGTGGGGATTGGGAAAAAATCACCCCTCCCTGTGCGCAAGTGGAAGTGTTTCACTTGCACAAATATTCTTATGGATGCTGCCTATGAAGGCTTTTCCTTTTCTTTTTTAAATGTTCTAAAATGAGGTTATCTGTCTAGAAACTGTTTATAAACCGAAAAGAGAGTGATACCCTCTGACCTTGGTGTAACATTCTAAAAAGAATATATACACAAGAGTGTCAACAATCTGGCCACCCAGAAGGGAAGTCCAGGAAGATAGTCCACAATACAAACTGTGCTGCAGAAACGAAACACGACTTGGGCTGAAAGCTGTTGACACGAAGGTTGGCAAATGTTGTCTTCCAGCAGCTAACAGAAAGCTGTTGAAGTGCTTTATAGTCCAAGCTGATAACTCTCAGCTGGCAGGGATTCAAGGCTTATCAGCCCTCTGCAAGAGGCGTTTACTCCTCCTGATAGTTTCCAGCTGTGCTCTTCGTCTTGTGACACACCATTGCTGTGGAGTCAGTGGGGGTTGCCCACACAGCTCATCCTCTAGTCTGTCTGTCACTGTCTCTGCTGCCCCAGACTGCTGTGCCTGCTCTGAAACACCAGCCAGACCCTCCACAGCCGTCTCTTGGGAACTGACAGCTGGGCTCTGCCCCTCAGGCACCCCTGCATCGGCTGGAAGGCTGTCAGCTTCCCCTTCCTCCTCAGTATCTGAGACGGAGGGCGTGACAAAGAGTAGAGGAAATGGAAGGAAAACATGTAGGAAGGAGATATATTTGAGAATGGTTGGTTGGTTGATTAAGTGCTGTTAAATCGGTATTGACTCTTAGCAACCATATAGGTAGATTCTCTCCAGGATGATCTGTCTTCAACTTGGCCTTTAAGATCTCTCAGTGCATTCACTGCTGTAGCAATTGAGTCCATTCACCTTGCTGTTGGTCGTCCTCTTCTTCTCTTTCCTTCAACTTGTCCCAGAATTATGGACTTCTCAAGGAAGCTGGGTCTTTGTATAATGTGTCCAAAGTATGATAGTTTGAGCCTGGTCATTTGTGCCTCAAGTGAAAATTCTGATTGATCTGTTCTATAATCCATTTGTTTGTTTTCCTGGCTGTCCATGGTATCCTCAAAAGTCTTCTCCAGCACCAAAGTTCAAAAGCGTCAATGCTTTTTCTATCTTGCTGCTTCAAAGTCCAGCTTTCACATCCATAGAGCGTCAAGGGGGAAACCATTGTCCACACGATACTAATCTTTGTAGATATAGACACCTCACAGCATCTGAATATCCTTTCCAAGGCCTTCATTGCAGCCCTACCAAGTGCTAGTCTGCGACGTATTTCCTGACTCGTGAATCCTTTACTGTTGATGTTTGATCCTAAAAGACAGAAGCTATCCACCACTTTAATGTCTTCATTATCAGTTCTGAGGCTGGTTGCAGTACCTATTGTCATAAATTCAGTCATTGTTACATTTAGTCGTAGTCCCATTTTTTTTCACTGCTCCTTGACTTTCATTACTAGAGCTTGCAGATCATCTGCATTCTCAGTTGTCATCAGCGTAGTGCAGGTTTAAGATGTTTCTTCCTCCAACTTTAAAATCACGCTCATCTTCTTCTAATCCAGCTTCTCTCAGTTATATGTTCAGCATATACATTGAATAAATAAGGAGAAAGTATACAGCCTTGTCTCACTCCTTTGTTGATCTGGAACCAGTCTGTTTCACCATATTCAGTCTGGACTGTGGCTTCCTGTTCTGTGTATAGGTTTCTCACGAGAACAGTGAGATATTCTAGGACACCCATTTTCCTAGGGACATTCCACAACTTGACATGGTTGACGCAATCAAAGGCTTTTCTGTAGTCAGAAAATTTGAATGAAGAGGTTCCTTCTTAATAGGCATTTAAATTCACTTGGGGCCATACTGACTAAACGTGCCTTAATACAAAGTAAACCTTATATAGAATAAGCTTGGGCCCAATCTAGTCAAAGTTAAGCATTTTTTTAACTTCCATAATGTCTAGCTATAGTTAACAAGTCATGATATTCCTCTTGAACACTTGCATCCTTATCCTTAAAATAAGTATGTAATCTTAACCTGGGGAAAAAATTATTTGTTTTTAAAACCTATGTTTATAGAACAACACACGAGAAGATGTGTATGCTGTTAGTTGATGTTAGCAGACACCCTGCTTCTCCCTATCCCCTCTCTTCCTTTTGTCTGGGCTGGCAACCTAAGGTTTTTGACATAGGAACTCTCCAACATACGTTGGCATTTGATGCCACAGTAAAAGACTTGATCTCACACTGGATCAGGTAGCCCTGTTGTACAAATCTAGACCAGGCAAGAACTGCCTGAAAACAGGAGACTCCCCACTGCTGAATCATGTGAGTCATTAAGGAAGCCTGAGTTCCTCTTGGACAAAAGAAATGTTAATGTGTTAAGAGGCATATGAGTCTGGAATAGATTTCACCCTGTTTGGATATCCCATAATGTAGTTAAGGCCGGGGACCTAAAACTGGCCGTGCAGATTATGGACAATACAAACTCTTTGTTCTGGCCATTCTCTCAATAGATACCAAGCATCCACACCCTTTCCAAGTTCCAAACTCTTACTTTAGTTTTCCTGCCTCTGGGGATTTTACTCCAGGATTTTATACTATACCTATAAAAGGTATAGCTTGTAGACAGATGTTTGATTGCTCTGTTCCCCTGAAGAAGATTCCTAGAGAGTTTGCAAGCTCTGCTATCTTTGGGGATTCAGTCACAAGTCACTGCTCCTGAGAATCACCTGGCAGGGGGCCTGCTTCTGCACATATCTTCCTTCTTGAGCTAAAATCTCTAGGCTGCTGACCCCCAAATCGAAAACCTGGATTGTGGGATCCAGAATTGCTAAGCTAAATAACTACTTTTAAGCTCACCTTGCATAGGACAGCTGCTATGCTGCCCTAGTTGCTCTCAGCAACCCGATTCCTTGGTATACTGTGTTTGGATTACATTAGATCCTTGTTATCTTTTGATTGTCTGTGAGCCCTAAGACTTAAATCTTAAGAGAGAACCCCCAAATAGAAACCTTTGAGGATGAGTCTTTCCCAGAGTAGGCCTGCCATGGGTTAACCCAATGTGCTTGACTGCCTGGGAACCTCACTGTTCCTCTTGTTTGCTGTGGGTTCATGTAGACCCACATTCTTGGGTGCTCAGGATTATCAGGAAGATTTTGAAAATAAAACTGCCGCTATAATCCCAGAAGAATGGCCTTGGGTGCTTATCCAAAAGGTACAATGCATATAATTTGCCAACACTGACAGTATACTGATGGGTTGATAATTAGATGTATCTAAATGAGAACCATTTTTGAATATAGGGACAACTATTGCTGTTTTCCATTGTTCTGGTACAACTCCTGTACTATTAATAGATGTAAATAAATTGGCTAGAACTAAGGCCCACCATTCTATATTAGCCTTTAATAGTTCAGGGAGAAGAAGGTCAGGACCAGGGGCTTTTCCAATTTTAAGACGACCAACTAGGTCCATTATTTCTACAGGGGTAACTGGAAGCCAGCGGGGCAACTCCTCAGTCAAAGGTGTAACAAAGACCTGGCTAGGCTGTGCGTCATTCTAGACTGCAAATAAATGGGTTTCCCACGAGCTAGCCGGAATTCTGCAAGGCATGGAAACCCGGCCCGTTGCCGAAACCATTCTCCAGAAAGAATGGCTATCTTTATTAATGGTAGCCATAATAAGCTTATTCCAGACATTACGTAATGCTTGTTGTTTAGCAAGTTTGAGACTGCTTTTGTATGCCTTTTTAATCTGATAGTAAATTAGTGGAACTATTTGTTCTGTGCCCAATCATGATTCTCTGTAAATACTCAGCAGTTGCTTGCGTAGAGCCCTGCAACGCAAATCAAACCAGTTATTAGCTGCTCTTTTACGCTAGGCCTGTAAAGAGTGCAATTTACTACAGTATAAAAACTTTTGCATAAGAGCAGTTTCTAATTTTTCATAGGCCACAATTATATGCAGTCCCAGGTGTGCTTGCACAATGGAATTAAATAAGACTCTACCTTAGGGAGAATCATAAAACCTGGATATCTCATTTTCTACCATCCTTGACCATTTTATTTTGCAGCATGGATTGGCAGAACTGTCCTCAAAATCACAGGGGAACAGATTACCCTTCCTTTCCTGAGGAAGATCTAAATGGATGTTGATAGGAAGGTGATCGCTAAAAATTTGCTCACCGGGCTCTGATGGGTTGATGAATTTATCTTTAGAATAACGGTTGGAAAGCGGGGCACCCTCTAAACAATCACCCCATTTCCATAAGTGTGAGGCCATCAACATTTTATCATCGGAACCACATCTGGTGTTAAAATCCCCCATAAGAATTACAGAAGCTTGGGGAAAATTCAATAGTGCTTCTCCCTGCTCTACTACTGCCCCAGGCACCACATGCACCCAGCTTGCCTAATATTCCTGCCTTCCACCCACCCTACCACCCCTGCCCCTCCCCCAAACCCTTCTCATCCATACAGACCTGCCTTGCCTGTATCTGATTCTGAGTCTTCCTGTTCAGGGCCTGGGGGACCCATCAATCCTATAGACCCCAACTAGGAGGATGGGGAGTTATCTGAGGAAGAGGTTATGCCTCTAATCCCTGTGTCTTCTAGATTTTTCTCTTAAGCAGATTTTGAAATCCTTCTTTCCAAAGCGAAGAGAACTATTACAGATGTTGCTCTGCCAGAGGCCGCCAACTCTTCCCTGATCCTGGACCAAAATGTCTTCCCCACAGGTTCGACTTCAACTGCCATGATGCCTTTCCCTTCTCTTTTTCGCAAGGTTATATTCACCAAATGGTAGCACCGTGGTTCATCGAAACCGATAGGCAATATACCTAAGAAACCTTACAGTCTTCCTCAAGACATTATGATTCTTCTAGCTATTCCCAAAGTAGATTCCCCAGTGGCTCAAATGGTGTCTGGCTCCATCGTTAAGACAGAGGGCCAGGAGCAGCTCAAAAAAGTCAAGAAGACAGGAAGTGTGACCTCCTTTTGAAGAAGGTTCATGACACCTCGGCTACTGCCATCAGAACGGCCACAACAAACTCTATTTTGTCTTATGCTTCCATTCTGTGGGCTGAAGAACTGATAGCCTTAATTCCTCCTGATAGCGTTAGGCTCAGACAGGGCATTAATAAAATGGCCAAAACTGCTCCTTGATGGCAGATTCTAGCCTGGACTGCATCCAACAGTCATCCGGAGCCATGCTCGCTGGGGTAGCAGTACACAGATCCCTCTGACTGAAGAGTTGGAATGTGGGCACCAAATCCAAACTTGCCATAACGTCTTTCCCCTTCACTGGCACCAATCTATTCTGTCCCGCTCTGAACCCTATTCTTGTAGAGACGAGAGACAAAAAGAAGGCTATGCCTTTGAACTGCAGGGACTCCTGCAAGTTTTTTCGACCTCCGTCTCACTTCTTTCGTTCCAACAGGCAATTCCGAGACTAACGACCTCACAGCTCCAGAGGTTTCAGCAGACCACAGTTGCACCAGCGATACAGAGGCAACTTCAGAAGGACCAACACCCAGCACTTTCCCTCCACTCAGCCCACCTCATGAAAGCAATGATTCGGTATCGGTGGGGGCAGATTGTTGGCATTCAACACTACCTGGATGTCCACATCCCAAGACAAGTAGGTTCTCAACACTGTTTCCAACAGTTACGCTTTGGATCTCATTTCCACCCAACCCACCTCTTCCTCATTTCATCTCATTCCAGCAATCCCACCAGACATCTTCAGATACTTCAGGTAATTCGTCTCCTTTAGATTTGGGCGATAGAGCAGGTTCCATCTACGCAAAAATGTCAAGGCATATACTTCCTCCTATTCGTGGTTCCAAAGAAGGACGGTTCCTGGAGAGCGGTACCGTCTCTTAGATCTAAAGCACCTCAATCGATTCATCTGAAAGAAGAAGTTCAGAATGGAACCCCTGCATACCATCAAAGAGGCCATCTGGCTGGGTGATTACCTAGCCTCGATAGACCTCTCGGAAGCCTACCTTCGTGTTCCCATCAGATAGGAACACAGGAGATTCCTTCATTTCTCATACAACCACCAGCACTTTCAATATCGTGCTCTGCCATTCGGCCTTTCCTCGGCCTCCTGAGTCTTCATGAAGGTCATGGTAGCAGTTATTGATCACCTCCACCTACAGGGGGTGCACATTCATCTGTACCTGGATGACCTTCTCATCAAGTCCCTGTCCCTCATACAGGCCCGGAGGGATGTCCACATTGCTCTTCACTGCCTCAAAGACCACAGGTTCGTAGTGAACTCCAAAAAGATTCACCTCATTCCTTCCTGCTCAATGGTTAATCTATGAGCCCTTTTCAATACGACACAAAACTCCATCTCTCTTCCCCGAGAAAGGAGAGGAAAGTATGCTTCCCAGTTGTGTCCCCTCCTTCGTCATTGCTCAGGGGACGTCATGACCCTGTCTCTTTTCCTTCCGTGCCAGGACCTAATCATGTCATCCTCGCACAAATAAATTGCTCTACCCTGCAAGTTCTGCAGTCCTTATGATGGTGGCTTTTCCTGGCCCTCATCAGGGCCTTCCACTCTCTGATCCTCACAGGATCATGATCACCACGGACACCAGTTTTTGCAGTTGGGGGGCACACTGTCTTGGTTTCCTAGCTCAGGCTCAGTGGTCTTCTTCAGAAACAAAGAAAAGCATGAACTGGATGGAACTTCAAGCAGTCCGCCTCGCGCTCGTTGACTTCCATCATCTCATCCAAGGGAGACACAGCCTCATCTGGACAGACAGTGTCACCGCCACCTCACATCAGCTGACAGGGTAGAACAAAGTCTCTCTTTCTAATGAAGGAGTCCGATCTTCTCTTCCAATGGGTGGAATCCAACCAAACGTCCATAGTTGCTGAACATCTCAGTGGAGTAGAAAACACGCAGGCTGACTGGCTCAGTCACCAGTCAGTGAATCCAGCAGAATGGTCTCTCCATCCAGAATTTTTTCGTCAGATCTTTCACGTCTTCGGGGAACTTCAGAAAGATCTCTTCATGTCACTGTCCAACCAAATTCTCCCTCACTTCTTCTCAAGATTCTTCACATACGCCTCAGGTAGAAGTGGTAGACACCCTGACATCTCCTTGGCTGAATATCCTGCTGTATGCCTTCTTGCCGACAGTGATAATTATGAAAGTTCTCAGAAAGATGGTCTGAGAACAGACAGAGCTAATCCTGATTGCTCCTCACTGGAAAACTAGTCTCCCAAGGTTACTCCAGGCCAGTACAGGACACAATCTTTGCCTCTTGTAGACAATCCACCAATAGGATCTACCAGGCTACCTTGGTGGGCGTTCCTCCACTGGTCACGTGCAAACCTTAAGGACCCACTGCTTGCCGGTGTTCCGGAGGTCCTTGCCTTTCTCCAGTCAGGAATGGGCCTGTGTCTTCCACCCAACACCCTGAAGCGTCAGGCCTCGGCTCTAGCTTCAGTTCTGAACATAGCCAACACCGGTCCCGGTCCCTCATCTTTCCATCCCCATATAACCAGATTCCTCAGAGGGGCATCCAATGTTGCCCCGCTCCCTATTCAGTGTTTCCCATCCTGGAACCTCAACAAAGTGCTAAATGCTCTGACCGAGCTTCCCTTGGAACCTTTGTCTTCCATCCCCCTCAAGGTTTTGTCTTACAAAGTTCTCTTCTTAATAGCCAACACGTCCACCTGCAGGGTTTCTGAACTTCGGGCCCTTTCTTTCCACAAGGAATTTGCCTGTTTCAACCTGACTTGGTTATCCTTCAACTAGATCTGACCTTTCTCCCTAAGGTCAACTTTTCCTTTCACAGTTTGCAGGACCTAGTCCTCCCTTCCTTTTGCCCCATCGGAGGGGAGAAATCTGGCACAAACTCGATGTTCCCACGCACTGCACACATATATCAATCGCACAAAAGATTTCTGCAAGTCTGACCCTTTTTGTGTCTTTGCATACAGCTTCTTTGGGCAGCAAGGTTTCCAAGGCGACTCTGCCATGCTGGATAAGGTCGTGTATTGTCTTCGCTTACTTGGCCCTTAACCTACCCCCTCTGGGTGGCATTACGGCTCACTCCACCAGGAGCGCAGCCACATCTGCAGCCTTCACTGCACACGCTTTGGGAAAGTACAGGAAACAGTTTCTCTACTGTTTATTGCTTCATATACAAGATGAGTCACGGAAATTTAAATCAAATGTTTCAGCCCTGCGAAATACTTTTTAAAAAATGCATTGTAAACCTTAGCGTGCTGCTATGGGAAGGTGGGGTAGTAGCAGGAAATAGAATAGCAGGTCAGTTTCTGCATTTGAAATGTTTTTTAAGTGCAAACCTTTCAGTTGCTTCAGTTTACCATGGTCATCCTCCCTTCCCTTGAAACACTTTCTGATCAAATTCTGGTTCCTCTAGTCTTTCAAAATCAACACTTTATGCAGAGCATGCTTTTAAATTCTTCTTTCGTTCTTAATCTAGGACATTGCATTGCAAATATTTTAGTCAGAAATTGTATGGAAAACAAGCCTGTACAACCTGTGACCCACCAACCTGAATACAGTCCATTTATTGTGGCTTGAAAGGAGCATAAACATGAAGTTGCAGGCAGATGGAAAAAACAGGTCGAGACCCTAGGCTGACATTGTTCATGGCTGCTGGACTGTATTCAGTTCGGTGGGTCACAAGTTGTGTAAGCCTTGAATTTAATCCGGACAGCCACTGTGATGTGAAAACAAAGATAAATGGCTTGGAACAGGCTGTAGAAATACTTTCCTTCCATTGCATATGTTGGTTTTCTCTCTCTCTCTTCTGTTGCTTACTATTTCCATATCTAGTCTGCCTCCACTGTTTCCTCTAAGGAGTGCGCTTGTGTGCACGGTCACACATTTTCTGATATCTGCTCAGTTAATTTTAGATCCCATTCAGATTGCATCAGGAAGGCCCCACTCGGCATGCATATGCATGCACACTACCTTGATACTGCCACCCAGAACAAAATTCATTCTGCACACAGGTGAAAAAAATTAGAGAGAACACTGTCTGCCTCCCTCCCTCCCTTAGTAATGTTGTAAATCTACTCATTGCTGCTTAATGTACTACTTCACCCTGTCATAAACTACTAAAACTCCATTTGGACAAGGCTTGCTTGTAAAAGAAAAAAATGCTGACATGTTTGCATAATATAACTTATACTTAGGCCTCAGTAAACAAGAAGGAACTGCAGGAAAGAAGCAAAATCTGGCCATTGAGTCCTGGCTGGGTGATGATGTTCTAGTTAGATTGGGCTTGAAACTGGTCTTCCTTCTTCAGTCCCGACTCTAGTGATGTTGGGACAGGTTCACTTTTAACCTGGTACATGGTCTTATGGTACATGTAGCGTGTAACCTGTTACATGTTATGGTATGTGTAACATGTAAATGTTTGTGATCTTTTATAGCTAGATGGTAAGTAATCATCCACCAAATCTCTCTCTTTGTTCAGACATTATCTTGTACCTGCATTCAGATGTCTGTAACATATACCTGGTTTTTGTGTGAATGTCTGAACCTGTGTTAATTTTAAAAATGAACCTGGGTACAGGCCCCCTGAAAGCAGGATACAGATAGGGAGTGATCCTTGACTTGATCTCAGTGTATTCACACCACTAGGATATGCGCCTGTGTAGGAGACCAATTGGGAAGATTCTACAAGCTTTGTGCAGCATTCTTGACTTCTCCCATGGTGCGCATGCGTCCGTCAATATAGGCGGTCGCAGTGCAGCTCTCCTCAGTTCCTTTCCGACCACTATGGATGCCTCAGACGGTTCTTCTGCTTGGTTGAGGTTCGCCGCCTCAGCCATTCATGAGAGAAATATCTTCTTTATATATATTCTAATTCTAAATATTGTTGGTTCTTCTTTATCAGACTGTTGTCGTGACCTGATAGCCCGGCTAACCCTACAGGATTTACAACCCCATGAAAGTAAACAGAAAGCAGCAACGAAACTGGATGAAGGAAAATAAAAGGCTCGCAAAGAAAACAGTAAATGAATAAAGTCCCCTGAACTGAAACTAGGTACCCCCCTCTAACAATAACTGAGTAATAAGTGGAAGGAAAAGACAAAACAAGGAATGAAACAAGTGAAGGACACAGAACAAGGAATAAAGGGATCAATGCAGGGAAGTACAGACAAGACAAACTGGAACACGGAAAAGATATAATATGCAAGAGCACACTATAAGCTGCCAGCGAAGTTGCAAACAGCAACTCAGCCATGGGAGACTGTTGAATATATATGGTTCCACAGAACCAACAACCAATCAGGCTTCCCTGAGTCAGCAGTTTGGCTTTCTTTCTTGTGATCTCCTGCACCTGCGTGAGTCGCACTGAGCCTGTCTCTTGATACGTCGTCTCAATACAGGGGAAATCCCAGGCTCTTCCTCATCAGAAACCAAGTCTGGCAGCTGTTGAGAATCTTCAGCTCCAGAGTCTGGTTTCTCTGCCAATTCTTGTTGCTGTGGCTCACTAGCAGGTGAGGAGTCCTGCTCTGATTCTTCTGATTCTGAAGTCTGAGCCATGAAAACTGTTTTTATGACAGACAAAAAGAAAAATACTTTTAAGAGTTGTGGGAAATGTAACACCGCTTTCCCCTCATCAGATTGGCACTCTTTGTGTCCACTGTTTGGGAGAAGAACAACATAATACTGAAAACTGTAAGATTTGTCTTGAGTATTTTAAACAAACTTGGAAAATTAGACTTTTGAGTTTGAAGGATGCTCTTTACAATTTGGCGCTAAAACCTCTTATCGATGTCAAGTTCAGCTGCCCCGGTATCAAAACTGGTCGATTCTTCGGCAGTAATGTGACCCTGTCTGCAAAGTCCTTGGATAAGGAAAAAATGAGGTTGACATAGACTCCAAGCCCAAAATCCAGTCATCCTTCAATGCCAATCCAGGTCTTGAAGGAAGGAGCACCGAAGCCCTCTTCCCCGAGTTTGAAAGAGGTCAAATCAGGGAAAGGCTAAAGTTGAATTGAAACGTGGAGTCTCTTCATCCACCACTTCAGCGTCTGCTTCCCATAATAAGTCGAAATTGGACTCGGCATTGAAGCACTCGATGTCAGAGCAATCTTCGACATCAGAACAATCTATGTTGGTGAAATCTTCAAAGTCCAATAACCCGTCGACGCAGTCAAAGCCGAAGGAAGTATCGATATCAAACAAGTTGATGTCGGGAAATGGGTTGTTGTCCATGGTACCGAAATTTACAATACTGAAGTTGGAAATTGTGCTAATAAAGGTGATGCGAAATGAGGGGATGTTATCAGACTCTCTGACAACCACTCGTTCACTGTGGGTAACGACAGACGTTCCTCCATGTAATATTTTGGCTTTACCTTCGAAAGCTAATGTTGCACTGTCTCAGGGTGTATACCCTTCCCCCCCACCACCTCATTCAAGTATTATTGACCTTAGTGATACTGATGATGTGGTTGAGGTTCCAGACCCCATCTTTCCCCCTGTCACTCATGGCCATCTAATGGAGGATGAGAGACAACATCTGATTAAATGGAAAACTGAGAAACCATGGAGTATACACTCCTACAGCTCCATATGCCCTGCTTCCTCACAGTGGCATCAGGGAGGAGGCAATTGTGTTTACCAGAGCAAGCCCTGTCAGACTTTCCAATCGACCACATGTCTATCTTTTGAACGGTTCACTCATACTGCTTGTTATGAGCAACCTTTACATGTAGTGTGCTACACTGACCCAGTCAGGGATGAAGGTGTCTTTTTACGCTCACATGATTTCCATCGTCCCAGAAAAATTACACATACAGTCACCTCAGGTTCGATATAATTCCATACGACTGAAGCCACTATGTTGATGCAAACTGATCCTGAATCACCTCTTGCACTAGCCACTCTGTCAAATCCACAGTTTCCAGTGCAACCTGTTCTTCCACCATTAACAGCCAGTCTTGCTGGTTGACCCTCAAAGTCTAGCTTCAGTACCCGCAGAACATAAACCGTGAGGCACCCCGTCATTTGATGGGCAATCTCCCATCCCAGAAGACCCTGCACCAGATTCAGACACGGATTCTCAAGCCACTGAGGCCCCATCGGAACCATCCCCAGACGATGAGGTACTTAAGAAGGCCTCTGATTCACCCAAGGAGGAACACAAGAATTATCATAGCTTGATTGCCTATATGGCCAAAACCTTGGGCCTTAGCCTTAAACAGGTTACTGAAAATATTGAAGATCCTGTTTAAAAGTTCTTGCAAACTGCAAAGACCTCCCAACCTACTGCATTACCTATGCTACCAATACTGTTACAGGCTTCGAAACCGGCTTGGAAGAAGCCGTCTACTACAGTCCCCACTTCCAGGTGGCTGGAAAATATGTTTAAGGGCCAAGAAGAATGTTGCGAATACCTTTTTAAAACACCCATAACCTAACTCGGTGGATAACTATTCATTATCTTCCCGTTTGGGTGAACAACATGCAGCCATGATCGACAAGGAGGGTCATAAGTTAGACTCCCTTGAAATATGTTTGTATTTGACTAGTATGCTGGCAATGCGTATTGCCAATTACACTGCGTGTACGTCACACTACCAACACTCCTTGTGGGAGGAGCTCACTGATACTAAGCCTGAAGACGTGCAGGCAAAAATTAAACAGCTGCAGATCAGATCAGCTGAGATTACTAGACAACAAATCAGCACGACTTGCCATCTTGATGGACTGTGAACATGGGTCCGATAGCCTTATGACGCCTGGCTTTGCACCTCTGCATTGCAATATGAGTCTATGGAGAAAATTGAAGACCCCCCCTTTGAAGGTGAAGGTCTCTTCAGCTCTGAAATGGATTATACATTAGAAAAATTTGAAGAAACCAAAATTGACTGTGAAGTCATTTGCAATCGTAATTACTCAATCCGTCTATAAGTCTAGGCCAAAGCCATGTACCTAATGCTCCGTAAGGGAAGTACCAGTCTCAATACAAACCCATGGATAAGAGAGACTTTAAGAAATCCTCAAGACCTCTGGGTAAACCCTACCAACATGGGGGGAAAACCCACTGTCCAACGACCCAAATAGGGTGAGAATTCGAAACAGAATCTTTGATAACTTGGACATTCCTGCCCAAGCACCCATGATCTCACGACATCTGGAGACTGATAACTATGGACAAATGGGTGCTTTCCGTAGTCCAATTGGGCTACGCCATACAATCTCATACTCTCCCTTGGTTCATGGGCATAAGATCCACAACACCTATCTCTGCTTTGCAGGCAGAAGTAATATCCCATTTGGAAAGAGATGTGATAGAGCCCATTCCCCCAACCATCCAAGAGAGTGGCTATTCCAGATATTTCCAAGTGCCAAAGAAGGATGGAGGCATTTGTCCCATCCTGGATCTCCAAACACTCAACAAATGTGTACAGACCAAATTTCGCATGATCTCCATTGTGTCCCCGATTCAACATCTGGTGGGAGACAGATGGTTCATTGCTATCTATTTAAAGGATGCTTACTTTCATGTCCGGATTTGTCCAAACGACGGAATATACCTTCACTTCACAGTTGGCCCTCTAGCCTACCAGTACAAAGTCCTGCCCTTTGGGCTCTCTACCGCCCCAGGGATGTTTACCAAGGTGATGGCTGTGGTGATTGCTCATCTCCGTCGCCTTGGTCTAGAGCTATACCCATTCTTGGATGACTGGCTTTTGACAGTCCAGTCCAAGGACAAACTGGAGGAGGATCTGAACACCCTTCTGTTCACTCTCAACAGTCTAGGCATCAATGTCAATTACAAGAGGTCCAAATTGACCCCTACATGGTCCATTCTGTTTATAGGGGCATTGTTGGATGCAAACAGAAAATTTACCTTCCAGAAGAAAGGATGCTGAAGCTTCTGCACCACATAAACCTGGCCCTCTTGACCCCTACTGGGACCGCACACCAGATACAAATTTGGTGAGTCGCACTTTGCATCACTCGGACACTCATGAATGGAGCGTGTCCATGACCTACTTATTACCAATATTCCACACATGTGGGTTTCCGCAAGTGGACTGATTTGTGCCAGAGGAGAATGCAAGTTGCAATCAGTTCTGTGCAAGGGCAGGCATAGGCGCCAACTCCAGGGGAGACACCTTTCTTGTTCCGTGGAATGAAACTCTATATTACATACTCCCACCCATTCCCTTGATCCCAAGAGTCCTCAACACTATTATCCTCCAAAAGACGGACTGCATTCTTATTGTACCGGATTGGCCACATGAGGCATGGTATCCTACTATCTTGAGACTGTCCAGTGGCAGATACCGACCCCTGCGAGCTGCTCCAGACCTGCTGTCCATGCATCATAGCCAGGTGTTGCATCCAGACACCAAGATGCTGAAACTCAGACTGTGGAGAATCAAGTCACTGAACCCAATGCCCAGCTACTAGAAGAGATCCTCTTTAATGAGAAGAAACCCTCTATGTAGAAGCTATATGTTGCCAAATGGAAACGCTTCACATCGTATGCGGCAGCTCACTCTTTTTCACCCTCAAGGGCTACCATATTACAGATTTTGCAATACCTCTCTAGCCTAAAGTTGTCTGGCCTCTCAAATGCATCTATCGGGATTCACTTTGCTGCTGTTTCCAGCTGTCATGGAGGCATGGACACCTCTACTGTTTTTTCCTACCCACATTCCAAAAAGTTTCTTAAGGGCCTGGAGAACGTGTACCCACATATGAGGACCCCGACACTGTAGTGGTCGCTGTCTCTAGTTCTGACTGGTCTCATGAGCACCCTGTTTGAGCTTATGGCTTCTGTCCCTCTGCGGTTCTTGCCTATTAAAATGGCCTTTCTCGTAGCTATCGCCTCGGCCAGAAGGTGTGGAGACTGTGGTCTGATCTCTCCCCGCCCCCCCCGCCCATGTCAGGTTTCATAAAGACAAAGTAGTCATGCATCTGGACATTCTAATCTCTCTATATATAATTCTCTAAGGCGTACCCGTGGCTAATCCTGTGTGTGGCAGCTCTCGCAAGAGTTCACAAGCAGAAGCACCATGGTGATTGGGCAGTAGAGATTCCATATGCAGATAGTGAGGAGGAGCCTATGAGAGCAGAAGCACCATGGTGATTGGGCAGTGGGGATTCCATATGCAGGTAGGGAGGAGATATATATAAAAGGATAGTGGGCAAGGGTCTGCGAAGAGGGGTCGTGAGGGGAAAAAGAGCCCCTTCAGGAGAAGTAGGCTTCTGTTGTGTGAATTAGAAGAGGAAACAAGATGAACAAGATCTGTTAACAGGGAGGGAAAGAGAGAGAAAGAAGGGAGGAGAAGGAAGACAGAGGGGAAGAGGTGAGGGGGTTCTCGCAGGGGGTGATGGGAGCAATCGAGTACTAGCATGCAGCTGCTCTGCGCAGGTTAAGCTAGTAACTTTTATTCCTAAGGTAAACACAAGTTTCCACATCAACCAGGATGTGGTTCTGCTGGCATTTTCCCATAACCCAGTCAGACTTAGAGCAGTCACTACACTCATTGGGTGTCTGCCAAGCATTGGCCTTCTATCTGGACAGGACCTTGCCCTCTCATAAAGGTAGTAGACTCTTTGTTTCCTATAAAAAGACAAAAAAGGCACACAAATCATTCACCAATGCTTGTCACGTTGTATTGTCCAAGCCATACTTGAGGCTTATAAGTCTCAAGGCAAAGACCCACCTAAAGGTGTTAAAGCCCAGTCTACAAGAGTGGTATCATCTTCGGCCGCTAATTTGTTAGGAATATCCATGACTGAGATTAGGAGAGCTGCTAATTGGTCTTCAGACCACCCCTTCATTAAACATTATGCACTGGATCTGCGGTCCTCCAAGGATGTGCATTTTGGGAGGGGTGGCTTAAAGCAAGTTCTATCCTACGCATGAGGTAGGTCCAAGAAACCCCCCTCCTGTAGGAGCTTGCTAATCACCCAGTAGTGTGAATACACTGGGATCACATCAAGGATAAACAGGTTGCTTACCTGTAACAGATGTTCCTTGAGTGATCCTAGGTATTCCCACATCCCAGCCAACCTCCCCTCTTTCTTAGAGATCGTACTCTGAGCAGTGCCTATGTTTTTACTTACTTGTTCTCTCACCTATCTCTCAAGTTCCAATTATGATGATCGCTGACGTCTGGCAGTCATCCAGAAACCAAGGAGAGCGGTGTTCTGACCACCTATATCCACAAGTGCGTGGGTGGAGTTGGAGGCGCCACATAAAGCTTGTAGAATCTTCCCAGTTGGTCTCCTGCTCAGGCACGTATCCCAGTGGTGTGAATACCTAAGGTCACTCAAGGATCATCTGTTATAGGTAAACAACCTGTTTCTGCTGTATCGGTGTTCAATGTAGCATGAATAACTCCACCTGTGTATCCATCTGTACCTGTGTGCATTGTACTAGTCCTGAACATAATGTGTTAATAGCCCCCCCCCCCGCATATATTTGGTAGATAGAACACTTGGCAAGAGAGCCTAGCATACGTTTTTCTCTGGCTGTAGTAATTGCTCTCCCCACCATAGTATGCGACTTGGCGGGGGGCGGCCCCTGGCCCTGGAGGCAGACACGGGGGCCGCCATCTTGGCTCCCGTGCCATGGGCCACTCTATCGGGACTCTCCAGCAGCTTCATGAGCAGCCAGCTCTCAGTTACTCATCCGGATTGAGTCCGGGCTAAATTAACACCAGTCATTCAACCAGTTCTGGGTGGTCCTCCTTATGAGGCTGACCCTTAGAGGGGGTACCCACACTCTAAATTGTTATGCTTCATTGCAGCTTGTGTAATCTTAACTAATAAAAGTGGCCCTAGTTTATCGAGTCACATCTTTCTTGTCTTTCTGGGTCTGGGTGTGCAATTACCAACTCATTGGCTCAGTTCAAACATCACAACTTGTGGTTAAAGAAACTTGGGTATATTTTGGTCTGATGTCAGAATTGATGAAACATGGTTTGCCTGCAAGCTGTAATATGAAACCATTGTTTGGATGGAAATGCCATCTATGGCTTGATGTGATATTTGAATTAACAAACCACAGTTATGATCATAATTTGCTTCCAGAGAAGGTTGTACTGTGTAGACTGGATTTAGTTTATGAATCTGAGGAATGAGAAAACAGAAAATGAAAGTAGATAATTTAAATTCAGGGTTACAGGTCTTTATGTTTGGATGGTCAAACCATAGTTGACCTTGCTCCAGTTATGGTTAATTCTCCGATTGTGGCCCAAAGTGATGTCTGGACTGAAGTGAACTGCTCTCACTTGAAGAAATCATTCCTTTTCTTTGGTTTCTCTCTTAATGTTGTCAGAGATAATATTCTGAACTTAAATAAACTGACTCTGATCCTGAGCCAATAACTCATGCAATATTGGAACCTTTTGTGTAAGCTACTTAAGGTTAAGGTTATGTTGTTTGACCCCCACATGTTAAATGGACAAGACAAAACCCACAATATATAGATTCTGTTAAGTTAAATGTAAAAACTGAAATGGAGGCAAACTAGATGTGAAAATAATAAGGAACAGAAGAGAGAGACAAAGAAAACAAACACATGCAGTGGAAGGCAAGTATTTCTACAGACTGTTCCAAACCATATTACTTATCTTTGTCTTCACATCTGACAGTGGCTGTCCAGATTAAACTCAAGGCTTGTACAACTTGTGACCTGCCAAACTGAATACAACCCATCAGTCACATACAATTTTTCACTTATCATGGACAAGTAGACTAGTGGATTTACTGAGCCCTGTATCTCAGCTTCGCCACTTCTTCTGTACCCAGGAATTTCTCTTTTTGGTTGTTGAAAGCCTGCTTTGCATAGTAGGACAACTTTCCTTTCCCTCATATTCAGAGCACTGTCCTTCAAAACACTTGGGTTAATTTTTGAAGGTCCCATTGCTCCATCACCAGCACAGAAATACCAGTCTCACAGCAGACTCTGGTTGTAGTCAGATGCCCACTAGCTAGAAGGTTTCTGGGCCATGCTCATAATATCTTCAGATGCCTCTTTATTTCTTTCCCATATAATTTGTTATATATCCCTTTCTCTCTCAGATGGTTGAAGAGGATGAATGAGAATTGTACCCCAGCAGTTAAGCAGAAACATAGCTCTTGATCATGTGTGTATAGTAGGGGAAAGATTTCAATGCCTGATGTGGACTTCAGTGCCTGTTACCATTGAGTGAGTTTGCTTTGAAAGAACTTTGTAAGAAAGCTGCATTTATATTACTGTTAAAATTGTCACTCAATTAAATCCAGTATAACGTTCTTTAATAGTATAAACACTCGAACTACAGGAACTAGTAAGGGATGTCATGACAAGTATGCTTGTACTTAAGGGTCTAGGTATTAGACTGCTAGACACTGGGAGCAAAAAAAACTGGCAAGTCCTCTGTGCCCTATTTGTGTACTAATGTTGTAATGATTTATGTCTTTGTGCGCAGTGCAGCAGTTACAGAACCATTTGCTCTTGCAAAATGAATATTTAGCTTGGGCAATGAGAATGTCTTTGCCAGATTTATTAGGTTTCTAATAAATATTTCTAATACCTCTGAAATTTCCCCTTCTGTATAACCTTACATTGAACTCAGGTGATCCTCATCCCTCCCTTTTTTCCTTTTGCTTTCTCTCCTTTTCAGATTGCTATTGCGTTCTGTTAGCTGAACTGCCTGCCTTTTTTTTTTTGTATGTTGCCGTCTCTCCAGAATATTAATACTTATGACAGGAATGGTATGTGTGGATGTAGGACAACATTTTTGTTTCATATATGGTACATGCCCTGCAAGCCAGGGTGGATATTAGCTTGTGAAACCATATGCCAAGAATAAAACACACTTGTTAGTTGTTCTTAATTTAGGGTGGATTAATATTTGAAAAAAGTCACACACAAATGGTTCTCGGAGAGACCCGGAGACTCACACCCGGAGTCTTCCCAGAAATTTTCTGTTTCTACTAAAATAATTGGTTGCTGATTATGTCAAGTATCTCTAATAAAGGGGTTTTTAGCAACTGTCAAATTAATTCTTAAATTTTGAAGCATCTTTACATTGAGGATGTTTCCAGGTAGGAACAGTGGTGCTTTGGCAGAAAACCATTCTGTTGCAGTAGTGTATTGGATACCTACAAGCCAAATGGCAATTGCTCCAATTCCTGTGTTGAAGGAAGTGTTTGTTAGAGCCTGATTCTATGCATGGTTTTTCAGAAGTAAATCTCATTGAGTAGGATTCAGATTAAGTTAGCTGTGAAATAAATAAAATTGAAATAAATGAAACAGTCGTGAGTAATGTGGGCCCCATTAATTTCAATGGGATTTAGTAATGTAGTCTGGATCTTGCCCACTGGATTCAGTAGAATGTATAATTGTGCCTGGGAATGTAGCTGTAATTTGATTCCTGTGTCAGTTGGGCAAGTACAATAGAGTATCTACAGTGAGATGTACTAAACTATATTCAATCAGGCTCTGCAGTTTGATGGATTCTCCTCACCGAACGCGAGAAAATATTTCCAGTTTCTAAGTCACTTTGTGGCTTTGTTATTACAGCTCATATTATTCGTATTAGTATTAGTTCTGATCTGTGTTTTAAAAATAAGGCACTGATCCCTTTCAGATGTAACAGGGGAACCGGAACAGGTCTTGAAGATCCATGATCTTGTATGTGCTGCCCTTTCCTCTTCTCCTATTTCATGGGCAAGTTTCCACTTTTGGTTTGAATTAAATCCAGTTATGAATGAACTTGGGAACTGTGATTTCTCCCCTTTCCTTTTTTGAAACTGTGCTTTGGTAACAAACTAGATTCTGAAAGCACATTTTGGTCTTTTTTAAAAAAAATTAAATCTAGCTGTGACTTGGACTGTGACTTGGACTAATGTGGAACTGCCATTTAGTACAAATTGAAAATGGAAGCTTTCACCCTCCTCCTACTTTGCGCACAGGGTGGGCAGTGGGGTGGAAGCATGTGAACCTGAGGCTCTCTTGAGGCTTGTTGTTGTAGCAGGAAACGGTGGTTTTCCATTACTTCTGGACCAAGCCACTCTATATCAGTTAGGAGAATGTGTGTTAGCTTTTCCCCTCCCCCCCTTTCTTTTTAAGAGAAATGAAATCTAAGTATTTAGATGGTTATAAAGAACAAGCTCAAGGGTAAACATGGCTGCCTTTTCAAAGCTGATCTTTTATTTTTGGGTAGGCTTGTATAGCTTGCTTTAGTTTTATATTCTTTCAGACCTGTTTTACTTGAGATTTAGTCACCTTCAGACATAGCAGGCTTTATAGATTAAGAGCTGCTGTTCCGCCTTTAAGCACTGCTAGATTGTAGCCAGTAGCAACCAGGCTGCAATAATTTCCCTTTGATGACATCATCGATTGTGGAAGAACCGAGTTGCTGCAACAAGCCAGCACACAGTCCAAATCCTGATCGAATATGGCAGCTTCCCAGCTTGCTGCTGTTCTATAAGAAATGGTTCCATTGTTCTGATCTTACAGACCCTCTGTTTGTTTGTTTGTTACGCTCATGGAAGTATCTTCTGATCCTTATTTACCATACGATGGGGGAGGAGACGGCATTCCACTGAGAGAGTTGCATAAAAGAGGTATAGCAAATCCATATTGTGATTCAGTTTCTTGTATGCCTTCATGTATGTGTGTGGCAGGTTGATTTCAGATTTGAAGAGAGGCTCCGAGTTGCTTTTTAAATGCTGCACTACAATGCCGAGCCCCTCTAATGTGTGTTGCACTTGAGGGGGGGGGGAATCCAAGCTGTGCTGGCTCTCTGGCAGAGCTTAATTTTAAAAAAATTAAAAATTGGCAGATTAGTTCTGCTTCAAATCGCATCAGCTAGTGACTCCATCTTCGGTATGTGGTAGTCCTTTTAAAAGAATACAAAACCCAACCTTCTCTTTTATGTAAGCTATGAAATAAAGTACTCTGTAGTAATGGCTGCTAGACTGACATGAATTAATCAAGGAAGCTGTTTTTTTCCTTTTAGAGAACTTAAGGAGAATGCTGTTTGTACTGGGCTTTGAAGTTTCTGTACGTGCTTTTGGAGTTAACTCCTTCATGGCATTCTTGGTGCAATATGAATTTACTGCATGAATCAAAACAGCCATTTTTATCTAAAAATACAAGGGCTGTGCTGGGTGTTTTTCTCATTCACAGAAAATTAGAATTCTTTTTTTAATGAGAAGATTACAACAAGTTGGTATGGTTACACGCAATCCCGTAAGCTATTTTCATGGCAGTGTGTTTCTTTTGATTGAGACGAAGGAAGCTTTCAAGAAGAGGCTTTTTGGTTGTCTGCAGTGCTGATTCTGTGCACCTAACATAAGCCACACATGCTGTGGTGTGCTTTTGCTGCTCTCTCCAGTCCAAATGGCAGCCCTGTATTGTGTAGAGTAGGCATGGGTGGTGTTCTTCAGATGAGATCTTGGCAAGGGATTGTTATAAAAAACACTGTACAAGTTTGTATCTCTGTTTTGTAGTACTGCTTCCTCCTCTTCCAGCTTATCTGTGAATCATAGAATCAGAGGTTCAAGGAAGTACTGTCTGAATAATCTTTTGAGATTTGGGGTTGTCTTTCTGTACTAAAGAGAGCAGGTGAATTACAGTTAGAAATATTAAATCAACTCATCTAGGAATCTTTCACCTTATTCTTTTATTGCAGGATTGAATTTGCCTTGAAATTGTATTTGTGTACTGAACTATATGCTTTTCACTTGAGCTTTGCTGAGTAGTTGACTGAACTAAAAATAGAACATTATGTCAATGTTTTCTGGTTTCAAAAGGTGTATTTTCTTGGGAGCTTGGGGTAGGGTTATTTATGAACCGTAGCTTCATTTATATAAAACATGCTTTCATGAATTTGCCAATTGCAGGTTATTCACTTTTGTGCTATAGATTTTGTTGCTGTAGAAAAGTAATTAGGCCAGGAGTTTGTCCGGTCAGCGTTTGCAGCCAGTACTTCAGTGTTTGCCACTTTGCACATAATCCTCCCTAGGTTTCTCACTGAACTGAGCAGAAGCTAAAATGTCCGTCATCTTGTCCAACAAGTCTTTGAACAAGTCTCCAACTACATTACTCTTATGTTAAAATAATCCTGCTGTGATTGTGCAAGCTAGTTTTCAGAAGCCCTGTTCAGACTTGTGAACTTATTTGTGTTCCTTATCTTGGCCCATTTTCTCTGGGTTTTGAGTGAGTAATTATCTAAAGTTTTTATATATACATCCTGACACTTAAGCCGCCTTAATGCCAGTGTTCAGTGTAAATCTATGCACACTAGGTTTACATCTGAGTAAAATGCATAGATTTGGGCTGCATGATTGTTGCGTGTTCCAAGCAAAGGGGTTTTTGTAGTGTCAGATGTGTTGATTCAATGATCCCAGCATATAAAAATAAAGAGGCAGGAATTTCATTCTGTAATCTGTTGCTGGTAGGTGTGTTTACTGAGCATAGTTCTGTAAAGGGCTCTGGCTAGTATATCTGTAGTTCCCTTAAAGAAAGTTTACGCAGCTTCTAAGAAAACTGATATCAGATTGTAGGGAATGTTAACATGGCGGTTATGCCAGCCATGAACGGCATGCAGGAAGCTCCAGTTGTAGTTATCAAATGGCATCTAGCAATATTGGTAATTTTGTTGCTAATTTTAAATTGAAATATTAAATGCTGTACTAGGAGCTCATTCTTCCCCTGATTAGTTCTTAGCTGTTAACAAGTTGTTCTAGTAAGAACTAATCTGCCTACTTTCCTTTCACTATCCCCACAACTAAATTTGGTCCAAATCGGTTAGGCAGTTCAGAAGTTACCCACTTGTCCCTCAAACGTTCATGCATCCACTATCTTGAATAAGGGTGGATGACACCATCACAAACTATGCCCTTGAGCCATCCCTATGTGTCCCTACAACTGTACCAAATATGGTCCACATCGGTTGGGTGGTTCATAAGTTAGCCTAATTGCACCTCAAATGTCCACATGACCGCCATCTTGAATTGGGGTGGCTGACATAATCACAAACCATGCTTTTGAGATTTTCTGTGTGTCACTCACTGCAAATGTACCATATTTGGTTCAAATTGGTTAGGCATTCCACAAGTTAGCCCACTTGTGCCTCAAGGTCCCTATTAAAATAAGAGCATCTCCATCTCTGGCAACTTTTAAAAAGGCACTGAAGACGCATTTATTCACCCAGGCTTTTAATTAGATTTATATATTTTATATTTTTAATATTGGGTTTTAAATGTTTTAAATGATTTTAATTGATTTAATGTTTTAAATTATTTTAATTGTAAACTGCCCAGAGATGCAAGTTTTGGGTGGTATAGAAATATTTTAAATAAATAAATAAGGTTTACATTTCCACCATCTTGAATTGGGGTAGATGACATCATCACAAACTACGCTGTTGAGGTATCCCTACAAATGTACCCGATTTGGTTCATATTGATCCAGGCATTGCAAAGTTGATAGGGGGGCAGGACACATATATGGAGTGCCATGTGATCTCATAAGCCTACTGGAAAGTAGGCTAAAAAATAGTCAGTACAGTATCCTCCCAGTGAAGGATCAAAGTTAAGCTCACACAAGTGACAAAAATAGACTCTGTCTCTCATATGGTTGTTTATGATAGTTACATCCTTTAAAGACATGTCTTTGTAAGGAGGGTACAACTGCCTTGTATTTCAGCTCTTACAAGTGTAGGGATGTGCCTGAACTGTGATTTGAAGTGTGGTTTGAGCACTCGGAGGGAAATTTGAAAGGGAACTTTAAGAAAAAGGAGAGCAGATCTTTATCTGTTCTCCACTGCACCATTCAGCTTCCTGCTGGGGTGGCACGCATCCTAATAACCCCTGCGCGGCATCAACACACAGCAGAGAGTAGGTAAGGACCTGCTCTCCTTTTTCTTAAAGTTCCCTTTCAAATTTCCCTCAGAGTGCTTGAACCACAGTTTGGGCACATCCCTATATAAGTGTTTATAGGCACTTAATAGTAACAAAATAAATGCCAGCATAAAGTGCTTGTATGAGAAAGCAACTTCCTCAGCTGAAGGGTATAAAGATGTTTTCTTCAGAGGCATGTGGATCAGTTACTGTGCGGCTGGTATTTGTACATGTATCTGAAAACTAATATCTTAAGTCATGTAAAATTCTTTTATGCTGCTTAATTTGAAGAGCTGCAATTTTTATTTTTATTTTTGGTCCCAAAGATTCTTGTAAGTAAAGACAAGGAGTTGGATTGAGAGAAATGTACTTCATGGTTCCCCACCATTACAGCCTTCTGCACCTCTTACTGGGGTAGAGGACCCTTTAGAGCAGGGGTGTCAAACTGTGGCCCTCCAGCTGTTGTTGGCCTACAACTCCCATCATCCCCAGTCACCATGGCCAGTAGCTAGGGATGATGGGAGTTGTAGGCCAGCAACATCTGGAGGGCCTCAATTTGACACCCCTGCTTTAGAGTATTGTGGGATGGGGCAGGGGGCTGCAGTGTGAGGGGAGAATCAGTGGTAATTGGGGTATGCCCAATGCAGACAGAAATCATGATCCAAGCCAGGGTCAAATTTGGTTTTGTGATACCTCTGACAGATTCAGACATCATGCAGAAGCTATGGTTTATTTTATCTAATAGGGGTTTTTTTTGTATGTCTGAACCCATGCCAGTCAACAAACTCTAGTGTTTTTTTAGGGGGGTGGGCAATCAAACCACAATCTGAACCTCATGGAGGAAAAGTTTATCAATGGCTACTAGACTGGTGGCTATGGGCTACCTCCAGCCTCAGAGGCATGAAGCCTCTCAATACCAGTTGCCGGGAAGCGACAGCAAGAGAGAGGGCATGCCCTTACCTCTTGCCTGTGGGCTCTCCAGAGGCATCTGGTGGGCCACTGTGTGAAATAGGTTGCTAAACTAGATAAGCTTTGGGCCAGATCCAGCAGGGCTGTTCTTAGGTATAAAGCTGCAGACATGCTTTAATTTTGTTTTCTTTCAGCAGTTTTGCCCTCACAAGGCTCTTGCATAGAGAAATGCAAGCTGAGAGCATGAGGTAAGGAGAAGAGTGGGTAATTTTCTGTAGTTCTAATCCAGGTTAGCAAAGCTTTATTAAAATCAACTGCATTTCTGCGTGATGTCTGAACGTAGAGAACCAACAGCAGATCAGTGGCAGAAGTGGCTAGCATTTCAGCAGAGCCTGCAGCAAGGGAATTGGGAGGTGGGAGGAAAAAGTGTAGGTCCAGAATATCTTCAGCATTGGTTATTCTGCGAGAGGTCAAACTCTGATGAGATGAGATCTCAACCCTCCTGTTGCCCTACTTCTTGGTGGGAATTTAAGGAGGCAACAGGCAATGAAAAGCCTGATGGAGCCTGGGAAAAAGAGCAGAAAAATCAATAAATTGGAAAGATGGGGAAAGGAGGTGTCCAGAACCTCCTGCTAATTACTGAGGTCACACACAAGCAAAAACTGGGGCCTTACTCTCCCCCTTTCTGAGAGCTACATGTGTATTGGGTCTTGGACAATCATAGGTGTCATTTAAGAATTTCCACATAGCTACATGGTTGTGTTTATTGAGAGGGTTAATTAAAATCATGGCACACGCACACACCCCTTGGGTGCTGACAGCTGCTTTCAGCTCTCCATGGCCTTTCCAGACCCTACCTGGAGATGCCAGGGATTGAACCTGGGACCTTCTGCATACAAAGCAGATGCTCTAACACTAAGCGGTGGCACCATCCTGGAAATGTGGGTTGTCTGTATCATATATTTTTCCACGGTATGGGGAGGGCGTTCATCACGTGATGGGTATTATGTTACGTTCTGCATGCTTCGAGACAAGACCAATAGAATTCAAGAACGTCGCCAATCTCCTTAGCAATTCCCTCTCCAGCCCCAGTTCTGTCCTGTCTTGCTTCGTAGACAGTGCTGTTTTTTTCCGTCCTCAGCTCAATACTTGTTGGATTCTGCTTTCTACTGTGTGCGACGGGGGGAAGAGAGTTGCCGATCGTTCCTGGTTTGTCTTGCGCCCACTGCAAACCGCTTTCTGTCTCTGATTCCTCTCCTTTCCCCCCTCCCTATCTTCTACTTCTTTCTGATCCACGGAGCTCTAAGTTCTTTCACCGGTTCTCCCCCCCCCCCCCATTTCGGCAATGGAACTGGCACACACTGGCGACATGCTTAGAGGCTCCCTTTCGGAGGGACCTCTCTCAGAATCGCCACATATTCCCATGCTGGTGGGAAGCGGCTCCGCGTTACTACTGGGCGCACTGAATAGAGCAGCTTCAGCTGACCAATTGCTGCCAAAAACATGACTCCATCCAAACATGAGCATGACCTTATTCCTTAATTGGCAGATCATGGCCCTTATCAGATCCACCAAGCCTCTCTGCCTACTGATCCTTTGCTTTTCCCCTCCATTCATCGTCATTGTCCCTACATTTGTTGTTGCTGCTCTTTGCAGTATCTGCTTGCTACTATATGCAAATAGGTCAGGGTGGGGGTAAACTTTAGAACAATTGAGTAACTGAGTTGCTGTAAGTAGCTCTGCTAAAGCAATTTCTCAGGTGCCATTCTGCTGCTTTTATGTGGAAAAAATAACCAGAAAAATTTAGAATCTAACTCAGTATCTTATTTTAATTTTCTTAAATCTTGCAATAATACTATAATAATAATAAAGGATTATTTTTAGGTTGTGAGCCCTTTGGGGACACGGAGCCATTCTATTTATTTATTTTTATCTGTGTAAATCGCTTTGGAAACTTTAGTTGGAAATATTTGTTGTATTGTAGTAATAAATATTAGAGCTACTAAACATGTGTGTCTGAAACAAGTGTCCTTTTTTAATGATAGACTGTCACTCATACCTTTCTTCAGTTATTAAATATAGATATTGTGTTGAATGCTTGCTCTCAGGTTCCTCTGCCGGCTTTGTTCTGAGTGTTTCTTGTGCAATACTGTATGGCAGAATTTATTCTGTCCTTTCCTACTGATGTTCTGCAGTCCTTAAAATCCAATCATGTACCCGTTGCTTCAGTAGCCAAAGAACAAAACAAAACATAGTTAGGACGACTTCTATCTTCTTAAAAACTGCATGTAGCTTGATTTTCAGCTCAAAAAAGCCATAGCAAAAATTGAGTTCTCCACTAGATAAGATCTATCAGTTGTGTGTATCTTGGGTTTCTAGACAGATCTGGGTGGGGAAAAATGTGGTGGTAGTGTGGCAACATAATGCTTAATTTTAATCTGCAGGTTGTGATCTCAGTTGCTTTGGTTATATGTACAGCACAGAAGAGTGGGTTTATGACATGTTTCTTCCAAAGGTAGCTATGAGTTCTCCAGTCGTATACATATTATTATGCTTTTTAAATATCCCCCCAACAACCTTTTGAAAGCTCAGTGTAAATGCTAATGATCTGCAGATCTAATTGTTACTTTTTTAAAAAAAGTGCTCCAAAATCCTGTCAATGTGGCAAACACAAAACTCCTTTGTAGTTTTCCTGTGTAGGAATGGTAAAGTTTAGACTTTAACCTGAATGCGCCTGTCAATCATTAAGATTAGGAAATATCAGCCTGTATAACTTTCTCCTTGAAGCTATTCAGATTCTCCTTATTGCACTTCAATTGCTGTGTTTCACCTTGTAGCATAGTGTGGTTGGGTAGTAAAGTTATGTGGATAAGGCATTGATAGTTCTCTCCCACCCCCACACAGTAGTGGTCATACTCTCAAGCAGAAAACATTAAAGAATGAATCATAGCAGTAGTCTCTGGAGCCAGCTATTTAAGCACCCCAAGATAAAGTTTGGGATTTGAAATGGAATCTGAGAGATTGGTCCAGTGTGTCTAGGAAGCCATATAGCTTTGTTGGCTTGTGCTGGGGACATGCTAAGAAAACAAGAGAAGTAATTTATGAACCCAACCAAGATTGAATTATGAACATAAATAGAGCTATATTTTCAACAGAATGCAAAAAGAAATCTAAAGAGATACAGGAAGAGGCAAGAGATGAAGGTGAAAAATTTTTATACTCTCAACAGTGTGTCATTAATTACTGGGTTTTGTTCATTATCTTGTCACAATCCACTCTAAATAAAGACAGCTTCTGTGAATAGGGTAGTACAAATTAATCGTATTTTTGTCTGATTTGTTTAGACTACTCAAGGTGCACTCTTGAATTGTCAAATACATTTTGGATTTCTGTAATGTGGGAATCTCACTCATCTGTCTGCATGTTTTTTATTTCTGCACCAGAATTGAGGCAGCCCCAAGTGAAATTGAAACATCATCTTGGCCATTTTCAGTAACTTTGAGTTACTCCCATCTCATAGTTCAGTAACTATGAGATGGGGGAAAATATATATATAAACTAGCTGGGCCGGGTGCAGAACATCTGCGCTTCCTGCTGGCCCACCCACTGCCGCTGCCCCCCCCCCCACGATGACCACCATGCTGGCATGCCCGGCTTTCTGGCTGGCCGCTCCCCCTTCCCTACCTTTTCCCACCCACCCCGGTGCACTTTCTGGTGGGTCAGCTGGGCAGCCCACCTCCTCCCCCACACCCCATGCTTTCTGGCTTGAGGGTTGGCTGGAAAGCCAACCCACCACCCCCTCCTCCCGGCGGGTGGCCGGGCCAAGCCAGCCCACCACAGCCTCCACTGACTGGTGGCCAGGCCAGGGCCAGGCTGGCCCACCGCTGCTGCCTCCTTTTCCCAGCAGGCGGCTGGGTGGGCTAGGCCGGCTTGCCACCTCCTCCAGCGGCCAGACCACCGCTTCCTCCGCCTTCCTCCTCCTCCTTCCAGCAGGTGGCCGGGCCAAGCCAGCCTGCTGTCTCCTCCAACCGGTGGCCGGGCCAGGGCCAGGCCAGCTCACCGCTGCTCCTTCTCCCGGCAGGTGGCCAGGCCAGGCCATTCTGCCACTCCCTTCTCCCCCTAGTGGGCGGACAGGCCGGCCCGCTGCTGCCTCCTCTGGCCAGCCAGTGGCTGGACCAACCCACCGCCACCACCATTGTCTCCCGTCCCCATCGCTATCCCCAGGCAGCTGCTCTCGTGAGAGCTGCTACACATGGGATTAGCGACGGGTACGTTTAGGAGAATTAAATAGATAGTGGACATTGCTTGAGTTTTGGGTATGCTGAATAGTCTGCCAGAAATAATCTAGGCTTCAGCTATATCTTCTTCTTCTTTTGGGGGTTAGTATATTTTGCGTGATAGTTTGAACATCAGTTATGGTGGCTTTGCAGATCTGTACAAGCCTCTCAACATGTTTTCTAGGTGTCCTGCCACATGTGCTTAATGTGCCTCAAAGTGACTTGGGCAAAGAGCTGGCAAATTCTTCACTCAGGGTAACTAAAAAGCTTAGTTTTGTTTAAAAATGGCTTGGTATGAATCCCCACTGGTATGTTTCCCAGACTATGAGGAGCACCTATATTAGGCAGCAGCGATATAGGAAGATGCTGAAAGATATCATCTCATACTGCGTGGGAGATGGCAATGGTAAACCCCACTTGTATTCCACCAAAGACAACCACAGGGCTCTGTGTTTGCCAGGAGTCAACACTGACTCAACAGCACACTTCACCTTTCTATCAAATGAAAAGCTGCTATGTGTTGTAGGCTCTCTCAATGATTTGTCTGTTGGTTTCATATGAGGCTAAAATATTAAAGATAACCCATTCTGTCTAGATTGTCTTTTTGTTTTTCCTCATAGTCTGTACTATCTACAGTGCTCATGTGAGGCTTGCAGTTGGTTTTGTTTTTTAACTTCCATGCTGCACTCAACCAGGCTTATTCTGTCAGCTCCTTAAAACTGTACTCTTATTAATATATCACTGCTTTAATTAAAATGCACATTCAGGGAGGTGCTGTGTGTGTGTGTGTACGTACGTACGTGCACACAGACACCCACACCCACCCCATATGCTGTAACGAAACACACACAACAATGTATTAACTGTCACCAAGATTCTGGTGTGGTACTATTGGCTGTAGATCTCTCCTAGTATAATTTGTGAGTCTGCAGTGTAATCTTATGCAGGTTCTACTGAGTTCAGAGGGACTTATCCCAAGCTAAGTGTATAATATAGCAACCTGGGCAATTTAATCCTTCCATCAGATTTGTAACACACATTACAGAACACAAAATCAGTTTTAGGTATCTGACATAGTGCTATGACCCCATTTTCTTCATGTTACTAAATCTATATGGAAACGTGTTCTAATTTCCAGAGGCTAGGTTTTTGTTATACTTGAAGGAAAAACTTACCTGTACAGTTGATGGGTTTTTTCTCCCCCCACCCCCTCCACTCAGGTCTCCAGATACTTGCAATATATCCTGTTGTGAACTGTTTATCACAGAGGTTGCCCAACAGAGTCCACTACATGTTTTTCTACCCTATTGCAGCACTACAGTGGCTATACATTGACTCCATGCTCATGATGGCAACACTGAATGGGACACAGGCCAGTCCAGATAACTGGTGAAGAACAGATGTACTCAGTTTATTACTGTTCAATTTCTATTTTATTACCACTACTCTATTTACATTACTACTTTGTTGTAGTGACACCTTCCTATATAAGTGTACTAGTTTATAGAGTATATTTATTTTGTTGTATTGTTCTCATAGTTTCTAGATGCTTCTTGAAAAAGAGGTTCCAGCAGTGCTTTGATTTTTTTCGCATTTTAAAATTTTATTGGTTTTTACAATATCTTAACAATCCAATTACATTTAATTAAGTAAATTGCAGTGCTTTGGTTCTTTTTTTTTTTAATTTTTGTTGGGAAAATGAACAAGAATTTAAAAGATAATTGTTTACTTTGCTACAGATTTGGATCATTAATAGTGCTGGCTTATATAGACTAGATCAGGGATGGGGAACCTTGGCACTCCTGCAGATGTTGGCCTACAATTCCCATAATCCCTAGTTATTGGCCTCTGTGGCTGGGGATTATGGGAGTTGTAGTCCAAAAACAGCTGGAGTGCCAAGGTTCTCCATCCCTGGACTAGATGATTGAGAGAAACCTTGATATTAATACATTGCCTAACTCAGGGCTTGGCAAATCCCAGGTGCCATGGAGCCATGGTGCCCAGAAATTTAACTGTGGTACCTAGCTGAGGATATTGAGAGGCAGAGTTATTTAATAAAATCTTTCTTTGTTCCAGACAGCCCTGTTTCTGTTCCAGGTATGTTACTTGTAAAGGGGATAAAGAGAAACCCATTTTCCACCACATAAAGGGAGTGGAGGGGCTGCAAGGGATAGTCATTCCATGTGTGTTTCCATCCTGGTCTCGCAGTCATAGCTGGCACTTGCAAAGTTCAGGCAGCTTTGGAACCAGTGGACCAGTGCACTTTGTGCAGCGAAGAGGGCATGTCTCTACTGGGCTGATCATGATCTCTCTTTGGACACACACTGGCAGGAAAGCCCTGGTTATGGGCCTAAAAAGGTACACCAGGTGGCCCCTCTCTGCTGGTTATTCTTTGGGCCAGGTGTGTATTGGTGTCAGTTTGACCTGGGATTCTGCAGGGTCTAAGAAGAGGCCCGCTGCTGGATGGAGTTGAGGGGACTTGCTCTGCCTGTCTATGAGCACTGTCCTTCCCTGCATCGGGCTAACACTAACTGATTCAGAAGACCACCATTAGTTAATATTGTTGCTCTGAATATAGCTGAGATTTGAAGATTCCACTCTTTCAAAGAATTCTGAGTAACCTGGAAAGCAAACATGCACATTATTTCACCAATACAGTTTGTTTGTTATTCTTACTGTATTGTTTCCCAAGATACGGCAACAGCATTCTGTAGCAGAAATATATTTTAGATTAATGTACTACCCTATCCTAAGATCTCTTGATGGATGATAGTATTGTTCAGAATGAAGAAAGGGGGGTGCATTTTTGTCCCCAAACTTATAATTTCAAATGAGACAAAACCGTTAAAGGAAAAACAAGTACAAATGTAACTCATCCACCCCCAGGACTGTTGCCCTCCTTGCTTATAATGCATCAATTTCTCTGATTCCTTGTTGAAAAATGCTTGGAATGCCCAGTTAAATCCCCCTTGGCAGCTTTTTGCCTCACCCTGAATTCCAGCATGCATTCCCCTCCTATATTGCTGGAAACTATTCCTGTTGCTTAAAGCATTACTTCCCAGTGTCGTCACTTGCCTGGTCCATCTCATATTTGCCCACACCTGAATCAGAAATATTCATGTCTCAAATTGTCACCGAAGGGCCATACACTTCTTTAGTGTATTACCTCAACTGAAGTAATGAGCTGCAATCAAGTTGTAATTATTTATTCTTCTTGAACAAATGTTTGATACTTTGTGAATAGAGACGAAAGTGTGGGCGGTCTATAAATGTGATAAATAAATAAATATATGAAATTGCCATATTGAGTCAGATGATCTATTTGCTTTAGTATTGTCTATGCTTACTGACAGCAGCTCCCCAGGGCTTCCTCTCCTCAGCCCTACCTGTTGTAGGGGTGTGTGTGGATCCGTTTATTGTAGTTCAGTCCAAATTTGAACCAAACGCCAGTTCGGTTTGATTGGTCCTCAGCAGCCTGCCCCTGCGGCACGGCTCCAATATTGACTGGCCACTGGGGGCCTTTAAGAGCAGTGGTACGGCTGCCACCAGACTGGTAAGACTCTTTAGAAGCCTTTTTAAAGATTTTGCCACCCCTTTGCTTGTAAAGGGGACTCCTCACTTGATTCTCAAGTGATTACAAGCATAGTCCCTTTGAACCACCAAACCAATTTGACCCAGCCCACCTCGGACCTCGGCTTGGTTTGGTTCTGTTGCGGACTGAACTGTCTCTGGTTCAGTCCGCAATCAAACCATTGAACTGGTTCACTTTGAACTGGTTCATGAACACCCCTAACCTGGAGATGCCAGGGATAGTACCTGGGACCTTCTGCATACAAAGTATATGATCTCCCACTGAACAGCCCCAGATTATCTGCCTATCTATCTATTGTATTTCTATACTGCCTGATATAAAAATCTCCAGGTGGTGTATAAGTTAAAACATAATATAAAAACAATATAAAACAGTTAAACTTTTTATGGAACAGATAAAAATCTCAATGAATAAAAACATATTAGCATTTACATTTCAATTAAAAGCCTGGGAAAACAGGTAAAAGCAAACAGAGAAGGACATGCTCTTATTTCAGCAGTGAGCACATTCTAAAGCCCAAGAGCAGCTACAAAGAAGGCCCAGTCCCAAGACACCACCAAACGAATTGGTGGCAACTATAATCGGACCTCTCCAGATGATTTTAATAGGTGACAGGGATCATAACAGAGGAGACACTCTCTTAAGTTCTCTGGACCCAAGCTGTTGAGGGCTGTATAGGTAATAACCAGCATTTTGTATTTCATTCAGAAACATATCGGCAGCCGGTGTAGTTCTTTTAAAATCTGCGTCATATGGTTCCTTTGGGTTGTCCCAGAGACCAGTCTGGCTGCCGAATTCTGTACCAGTGGTTGTTTCCAATATATGTACAAAGGCAGCCCCACATAGAGTGCATTGCAGTAGTCAAGCCTAGAGGTTACCAACGTATGTACCACTGTTTTAAGGTCATTTGTCTCCAGAAATGGACTTATCTGGCTTATCAGCCAAAGCTAATAAAATCGCTTCTGGCCACTGCCTCAACCTTGAGAAACCAGGAAGAGTTTGGGATTGAGGAGCACTTCCAGATTACATACCTGATCTTTTAGGGGGAGTGTAACCCTGTCCAGAACAGGCAGATCTAAATTGTCCCTCGGGTCCTGATTATTTTGCCTGTATATGATAGAAATGTGTGTGTTCAGAGAGCCGGGCTACCTCTTTGTTCAGTTTGCACCTTCACAAATGCAAACGTTTACCTCTTTTCTGCAAACTTCATTTGTTTCTGCTTCATCTGATTGTACCACTCTGCACGGCTCTGCATTCTGACGGTGCTGTCATTAACTGACACAGAATTAAAGGAACATGTTGGGCTAGTGCTCTATGTCTGGCAAGGCCCTGCCACTTTAGCAGTGGATGATGGCATTAACAAGAACTAATCCCCATGTCTAGTGCACATTTAGTGGCTTAATTTTCAATACCAGACAGTCATGCATTGTATATTTTATACTGAGCCTGCACACACACACACACACACACCTGCACCCCAAGTGCACTGTAATACTAATCTTGTGGCATTTTGAGACTGATACATTTGTTGGGCATAATTCAGAGCCCATTTTATCAGATTTTACTCAGAGCAATCAATTTCTGACCAAATACTTGAGAACTATGTATGGAACGAGGTATATGTTGTTTTAATTGTGTGAACGAATAGATCGGCCCACATTTTTTAGCCTGCTTTCCAGAAGGCTTATGAGATCACCCAGCAGTCCGTATGTTGATGTGTCTCTGTGTCCGTCCCCCTCCCCCGCCCCCACTTCACAGTGCCTGGACCAATATGAACCAAATTGGGTACAGTTGTAAGACACATAGGGGCACCTCAATGGCATAGTTTATGATGATGTCATTCACCCCAGTTCAAGATGGCAGACAAGTAAACCTTTGAGGTGCAAGTGAGCTAACTTGTAAACCACTTAACCTATTTGAATCAAATTTGCTATGGTTGTAGGAGCACACGGGGAAACCTCAATGGCATGATATCATCTACCCCAATCTAAGATGGCTGACACTTGAATGTTTGAGGTGCAAATGGGCTAACTTGTGGACTGTCTAACCAATTTGAACCAAATGAGGTACAGTTGTAGTGAGTGACACACAGGGACACCACAGTGGCATAGTTTGTGATCATGTCATCCAACCGATTCAAGATTGCAGACGCATAAACTTCTGAGGTGCAAATGGGCTAACTTGTGAACCACCTAGTTGATTTGAACTAAATTAGCTATAGGGACACATAAGGATGCTCCAATGACATAGTTTGTGATTGTCACAAACTATGAGTAGTTTGTCATAAACTTTGGGCTGGGTAGGTAACTAGAGCACAAGTGGAGGAGAACTCAATTCGACTATGACAGGATACAGCATGTGACACATTTGAAGGCTTATATGGTGGCAGTGCATGCAGTGAAAAAGAGATTTTGGTCTGCGCGCATTACGACTGCAGGTTCATGCTCAGCAAAGCTATCCAGAGTTGTGAGGAGTTTGGTTTCTGCTCCTTCTATCTCAGATCAGTCCCCAGGGTCGTTCTGCCGCGATGCTTTTAATTGGTTCTTTGTGAACAAGATCTCCTGTATTCGGGCCGACTTGGACTCCACTATTTCTACAAGGTCTATGGTGGAGGTGTGCGGTTATCCCTCTTGCAGTATTAGATTGAATCAGTTTCAATCTGTGACTCCTGAGGATGTGAGAGCCAGCATGGTGTAGTGGTTAGAGTGCTGGACTAGGACCAGGGAGACCTGAGTTCAAATCCCCATTCAGCCATGAAACTAGCTGGGTGACTCTGGGCCAGTCACTTCTCTCTGAGCCTAACCTACTTCACAGGGTTGTTGTGAAAGAGAAATTTAAGTATGTAGTACACCGCTCTGGGCTCCTTGGAGGAAGAGCGGGATATAAATGTAATAATTATAATATAATAATAATAATGTGGACAAGCTGCTTGGGGTGGTGTAGCCTACCACCTGTTCTCTGGATCCTTGCCCGACTTGGCTGCTTCTATCTAGCAGGGAGATTGTTGGAGGTGGCCTAGTTAATATCATAAATGCACCGCTGAGGGAGGGTAGGGTGCCCCCTTGTTTGAAGGAGGCAATGGTTAGACCACTCCTAAAGAAGCCTTCCCTGGATCCCTTAGCGATGGATAGTTACAGGCCAATCTCCCTTGGTTGGGCAAGGTTATTGAGAGGGTGGTGGCCGACCAGCAAAAGGCAGTCTTGGAGAAAACTGATTATTTAGACCCATTTCAAACTGGCTTTAGAGCTGGCTATGGGGTTGCGACAGCCTTGGTCGGCCTGATGGATGGCCTTTACCGGGGAATTGGCAGAGGGAGTGTGACTCTGCTGGTTCTTCTGGATCTCTTGGCGGCGTTCGATACCGTTGAACATGGTATCCTTCTGGATCGACTGGGGGAGTTGGGGATAGGGGGCACTGCTTTGCCGTGGTTCCGCTCCTATCTCTTGGGTAGATTCCAGATGGTGGAGCTTGGTGACAGTTGCTCCTCAAAACGGGAGCTGTTGTATGGAGTCCCCCAGGGCTCCATTCTGTCACCAATGTTTTTAATATCTACATGAAACCGCTGGGTGAGGTTATCAGGAGATTTGGTGCTGGATGTTGTCAGTATGCTGATAACACCCAAATCTACTTCTATTCATCTTCAGGAAATGGCACTCATTCTCTAAATGCCTGCCTAAAAGCAGTAATGGGCTGGATGAGAGGTAACAAATTGAAGCTGAATCCAAGCAAGACGGATGTGCTCATTGTGGGGGCTCAGAATCTGAGGGGTGAGTTAGATCTTCCTGTGCTGGATGAGGTTACACTCCCCCAGAAGAAGCAGGTGCACAGCTTGGGAGTACATTTCCCCCCAGCACATGGGGAAACCTCAATGCCTTTGTTTGTGATGTCATCCACCTCGATTCAAGATGGCAGACGTGTGAACTTTTGAGGTGCAAGTGCACTAACTTGAGGACTATCTAACTGATTTGAACAAAATTAGGTACAGTGTAGTGAGTGACACACAGACACACCTTAGTGGTGTACTTTGTAATGATATCATCCACCCCGATCCAATATGGCAGACGCATGAACATTTGAGGTACAAGACATCTAACTTTTGGACCTTGATTTGAACCAAATTTATTCCAGTTATAGAGAGTGAAAGGAAAGTTGGCAGATTAGTCCTTACTAGAACAACTTGTTACTAGATAGAATATATTATGGGAGATTATACTTTGAGTTCGAGCTCCAGTGTATTTGTCTTTTGTCAGTATACTTGGAACATGACAGTATGTTGCGTTTTTGCCACAAGGTTGCAAATATGCTTTAAAGATGGCCTGCTCCATTTATTTTAAAATATCATATGTTGCTTATATCTAATGTATGTTTTAGACTCTGCATTTTTGTTGGACATATTATTGAAGCAAGTCAACTGAATCTATTCCAATTAGCAATGGACTCACCCACTAGAGGCATTCCTCTAACTTCAGGGACATTTTTTGTTTAGGCTGATGCCACTTATCTGTATATTTATTATTATTTATTTAAAACATTTATACCCCGCTTCTCCAGTGCACTACCGTTCGGGGCGGCTCACAACAATAAGATAGACACAGATACAATAAAAGTAATAAAATTAACTAACTTTTTTTTTTTTAAGTCAGATTAAAAACCACAATTATTAGGTTCAAATTAAAACTGAAAATTATAAAAAGCTATAGAAACTGCCAGATATAACAAAAGAATAATGGAGCATTAAAAGTGTCCTTAAAAAGGTGTGTTTTGAGATATTTTTTAAAAATACTGAGGGAGGGAGCATAGCGAAGCTCTTCAGGGAGGGTGTTACAAAGCTAAAGGGCCACAACCGAAAAGGCCCTGTCTCTAGTCCCCACCAACCGGAACTCTGTTAGTAGTGGGGTCATGAGCAGGGCCTGAGGTGATGAGCGGAGGGCCCTGGCAGATTCATATGGGCTATTCAGTTCAGTATAGGATTATGTTTGTCCTTTCTCCCTCGAAGTAGGAGGTCACGGCTCACAAAGGGTTAACTTCCACTCCTTGCTCCCGATAGACAGGATATCTCAGGTGTTTTTCAAGTAGCTGAAGTCCGTCCCCCTTCTCCCAGCATGCTTAGGTGTGATTCCCCAGTTCCTTCCTGTCTTCGCTCCTGATCAGACATACACCTGGGCTCCTGCCCAAATTCTAATCTGCATTCATCCTTCTACCGGTGAGCCTTTCCCCTTTCTACAACTGGGCATGGGCAGCTAGCAACCTGGGGACACCTTAGCAGGTTCCCACAGAAAGCATTGGGGCGGGGGCGGTCAAAAGAAGGCCCTTAAACAGTGCCACCGCAATTTCCCTGCCCCTCAAAGAAAAGAAACCCCCCAGAAAGGGGGGGGACAAGGGACCCTAACTGCCTTTTTCATTCCTCAAACTGAGTCTCGATTGTTCCTTAGAACTCCTCTGAGCATCATTGTGAGGTGAGGTCTCCTCCTGCCTGCTACTGCAACTACAGCCTCACCTCCCTCCTGCACAGGACTAATTGGCTCAAGCCTAAAATTGTCCTTGGTGCTATTCTGCTGCAGCAGCCACTTAATGAAGGGTTTTCCCCCCCTACCTCCCAAGTTACACTCAGGGGAAAGAGGGCTGGTTTTCTCCCTGTCCTTTCCAAGAGGCAGCAGACCCTGGAGGGGCCCCTTATCTTGATCACTGCCTCAACCCCTGTGGCTATGCTAATCGTCTAGGTCTCAGGTTATCCTTTGACCATGACTCAGTGCTAAGCATCTAGCAATCCCCCTCCTATTAAAGAGGAGGAAGTACTGCAATTATCTTGGTTGCTTAGCTTACTCAGGAGGCAACCAATAGGATTTACCAGATAAATTCTAAGCATGGCTAGCACTTTAATGAGGAGGAAGTACCTCAGCTAAATACCCTGTTTCCCCGAAAATAAGACCTACCCCGAAAGTAAGACCTAGCAGTAATTTCTGATGTACCGCTAATTGCTCCAGTGCATTTTGGGGGGCTAAAATTAATATAAGACACTGTCTTATTTTGGGGGAAACACGGTACCTGGGGAGAGGAGGCTGTCTCTAGGCGAATCTCCCCTTTGCCTAGCAGAGTTTGCCCTGGTTTGCCTTAGCCAACTCTCTTCCGTTCTCTAAAGGAGAGCTAGATTACTGCCAGTGGGAGGACTGCAACATGCAGAAGGTCCCAGGCTCAGCCACTGACAGCATCTCCCAGTAAATTCTGGAGAATTATTTGGCTCAATATAAGGTTGCTTCTCCTATTTATCCCTGCTTCTGGCCACCTTGGTTGGCCTGGCCTCTGAAACGCGGGTGAGCTGCCCAGCTGGGGTGATGCAGACATGAATCTCTGCCAGCAAGGTGGACTTTGGGCATGACGTCAACATGGGAGGACCTGAATGGCCTCGACATGGGGTTGGCGACCCTCTCCCCAAACAAGGGGAGCTGGCGTTTGGGCGAAGCCTCTGGCCCCTCACAGGTGACTTGGCATATAACAGATGTTGTGAGGAGAACCCAGTTGGCATCGATCTGGGGTTGGCAGCCCCCTCCCCAAACATGGGGAGCTGGCGTTTGGGCATACTAAACCTACCCAGTTCCTTCAACCTTTCTTCATAGGATTTGTTTTCAGAATGCATCTTCATTGCCCCCCTGGGTATCTTCCAATTCTTCTGCATCCTTCTTAAAATTCATTGCCCAGAACTGGGCACACTACTCCAGATAAGAGCTGACTAGTGCAGAATAAAATTAAATAGGTAGTCTGGTCTTCCAAGGACAACTTTTACATTTATTTGGTGATTCTCCATGTCTGTCTATAATTATAATTAGTTTCTTCCATGATCCTGTTTCAGGTCCAGCTTTAAAACTTGGTTTCTGAACCTTGGGTTTAGAAGAATCCTTTACCATAGTTTTCTGTGGTCAGAATAGACAGCATGGGATTTTGGTATTGTGATTGACTGGAAAGTGGAGAAACATCACTTTTTTCAGTAATTCACAAAATTCATCTACACTGGTCAGTGAATGTGAACATTTACCAAAGTTTCAATGAAAATTTTATACATTAAAATTCAATGAAATTTTATACATTACATTTTGAATAGATGGGTGCACTCTGGCATCTCAAGTTACTACCAAAATAACATGAGAATGATAATTTGTCCATTGCTGGGAAAGAAGATGTGTGTGCTGCACTGCAACCTATCAATTTCTATTTTCTTTTTGGTCATTTTTTTAGCAAGGTCCCCCTCATCATTAATCGGCACTCACCTACCCCCTGAGCACTGTTTTTGTCCAGATCTCTTAGAAGCTCCGTTCCTGATTGATATAGTTCAAAGATAAGGGTCTGAATTTCAACCAAAAGTGGGGCATGACCAATTTAATTGGGATGAGGAACAGCTGGTGGAAGTGGCCACCTAGAAAAAAGAAAAGGGCCCTATTAGCTCCTGAGATTACCTGCGGCTGTCACAGATTGTTAGGACAGAACACTAGTTATTTTGGAAGGGAACATCCAGCCACTAGCAGGATGTGGTTCTGCAGCTTTTGTGTTTCTTTAGGTTACATTTCATATCTTCTTTTTTATTATTATTAGTGTTTATTGAAGCAGGTCTTTTCTTAAGAAAGGTTGAGGTGGCATGTGTGTGTACCTGTGCTATACCTGTGAAAGAGATAGATTTTGAGTTCCAGGAAAATACGTTTGTACATGTTTAAATGAATTTACACACCATATTAGCAAAGGATTACCCCACCCCCTTTAATGGCAGCCTTAATAGGCAAAGAGGAGGCTATTGCCATTTTATTTCATTATTAGTTGCCCAATATAGAAGAAAGGAATCCTGAGTGGTAGAAACTACACAAGAGTGCTATAAATTAAGAAGTAGAACTTGTTAGTTTTCACTCAATATGTTTGAAAACATTACTGTAGACCAGTGGTTCATTTATGAGCTGCTGGTGTGCTCTTAAGATGTTAAAAGGTATATCTGCCTCGGTTTTGAAATGTGTTATTTTTAATCTTGTTATGACAGTTAATATACTTGCAGTGTGACCTACTTTCATACTCTAGCCATGAGTCAAGGACACCTTCGAAATTCTCCTCCACCTTCAAAATACTACTCCAGCTTTCTACACTAAATTGTTGAAAAGCTTGGTTGTTAAAGGGAAAAAGAAGTATTTGTGTATGCATGATTGTTGGGAAGAGAATTATTTGTGTAGGAGGAAAAAGAAACTCTAGAGGCAGTGCAGTGAAGAAGGCAATCGTTTTTTATAATAAAGATGCTGATGCTACAAAAAAGTTGTGATGTGAGGGTTATCTGGCTGTAACATTTATTACCCCATTGATCGCCAGGATTGATCTGGCTGGCTGGCTGGACAGGTGTCTCTTTCCTCCCTCACCACTCCATGTGCATCCCTCCTGAAGCTGTGTACCCAGTGGAAGAGAATGGCCATCCCAGATAGGAGTGTACTGTTTATACCTAGTTCTCTTACATAATGGGGGAGAGCTGTCCATTTGACCACCTTGTAATGCTGCAAACTTGAGTTATAACTTATATTATTGTCATGGACAACTTGTTAAGTTGCTGAAATTTCTATATCTCATGGTTGTAGGAAATATATTGAAAATGTGTCTGCAGTATGTTTAAACTTCAGAAACCTAAAGTGGATTGGCGGGGTGGGGATAAATTGGGCTTTAGAAATTGTTTTGAAATGAGTTTCATTATTTTCAGTGACAATTTGTTAGTGTTTACAACAACAGTGCTAGGATTCTTGCCCGCTGCCTGGAAAGCAGCTATGGGCGAATCCGTGGCATTTCCATTCTCCACTTCAACCGCAGATAACTGTGGATACCAAGTCATTGAGTTAATGGGACTGGGCCGGGGGTAGGTTTCTGGAGGCTCCAAAAGTGGGGGAAATGGTGACAAAGGGCCCTGAAAACTTATTTAAAATGTCCTACTGTGCTCCATGGGCTCCAGGTGTCCATCAATGCCTCTCAAATCTGGAGTTTTTATGTGAAAAATTGTGTATTTTAAAATATATAGATATATTTTAAAAAATTAGTCACAAAATGGCTTCTCTTCTCAAAATGGTGGCCAGAAATGCCCCCGAAGCTCACTTCTTGCTACCCCAAACCCACAGATGCATGGAATAAAATAGCAATAGCAATAGCACTTACATTTATATACCGCTCTATAGCCGAAGCTCTCTAAGTGGTTTACAATGATTTAGCATATTGCCCCCAACATTCTGGGTACTCATTTTACCGACCTCGGAAGGATGGAAGGCTGAGTCAACCTTGAGCCCCTGGTCAGGATCGAACTTGTAACCTTCTGGTTACAGGGCGGCAGTTTTACCACTGCTCCACCAGGGGCTCTTTATCTTCCCCCCTTTATGTACCTTCCCCCCTTCATGTATGCCGAGGTCAGGTGCCAGTTACCCAACCGCAGATATGCAAAACCATGGATGCTGGATCCATGAATGTTAAGGTTTGCCGGTATCGTGGTTAACTAGTTGCATAGCAATATCCCTTCTTTATGATTGGTTGAAATTGTACAGTTTTCTTGCAGAAAAGAGCCTTGGCTGAGAGTAGGCATATTGGTGCATTTGAGACTCTTGAACAGACTAGCCAAATAGTCTCTTCTTGATAATGTGCACCACTGCCTGGCCACTAGGTGATAATTGCACAATTTGTGGCATAATCGTAATACCTTACTCCTTTCTGCCTGCATTACTGCAGAATGTAAAGTGGAGCTGGAGCTGTGGACAGTAGAAACTGTTTTAGGAACCCATATGCTGTAATAACAAAGATGACAGTTGATACAGTGTAGATACAAAAGATATTTTTTAGCTGTTTAAGGGCTTGGGCCTTCTGTAAGTCTCTGTAGAGAGTTTGAACAGATTCAAAGAGTTGAATCTGTTTGTTCTCATTTTCAATGACGTTTTTCTATATCAGGCATAATGTTGATTCAAAGGCACTGTAAAGTGTGCTTAATCATAATGATGTTTTCCCTTAAACTGCTCAGGCTTCTTTTCCCCTTGATCTCTTGTCAATGTAATGACATGGAAGTGTTTATGAGGAGTGTCCCAAAACATAAATCAGCAATGCTCATTTACAGCTGATATGTTGCTTATTGTTGCTGAGAATACTACGTCCCTGGGAATGTGAGTTTGATATGTGTTTAATAAAACCAAATGCTAGAGTCAAACCTGAATGAAGCATGAGCCCAATGGATCCAGGCAGATCTTTTCTCAAAGAGACTGTAAAAACCCAACTGATGAGCAGTGTACAATATTGTTACACACCTGGGCCATGATAGTAGAGTGATTTTATTTGATATACAAATCAATATTAATTAATTTTTTAATTCTCTTTCCACAGCAGGAACTCATTATACAATGACAAATGGAGGAAGTATTAACAGTACAACACACTTACTGGACCTCTTGGATGAACCTATTCCTGGGGTTGGAACATACGATGACTTCCACACCATTGATTGGGTGCGAGAGAAATGCAAAGACAGAGAAAGGCACAGACGGGTACTTAAAACTGCTTTCATATTTTTCTATTTTATGATGGTTTTGTATATTGGTAGCTGGGAATTTTAAGGTAAGAGAGACTATTGCTGGGTAGAGGGTGTGTCATCTATAATCTATACAGCATTTTGTTGGTGCTCAATGAACTTTAAGTCACAGTACAAGAAAATATCCATATACGATCCATTATTGGGTGACCTTTTTTAACCTATTTATTGTTTAGCATGTCATAAACTAATACAGTGATTCCTTAAACCAGAGTTTGAATGATACAGAATGGAGATTTAACTAATGTCCTGTCTGGGAATCTGCAGTTGGACTCCATTTTAGGTCTCACTTGCAGTTTGCTATCTGTCCATTCATGTATTCCTCCGCGCTTTCAAAATCTGCCTCTGGGTGTTGGGGTGAAGAACAGAAATGGAAGAGTGATGAGAGACACCTGGCCTTGGGCCAGGAAGAAGTCCAGAAAGGGTTTTATGTCTCCCGTAACGAGCCAGCAGCAGACAATATATAGAAGGTTTGGTCAATGAATAAGAAAGTGACAAGTTTCAGGGTCTTCTCTCCCACAGCTCAGAGGACAGGCTATAGCTCAGAAGGAGAACACATATAGTTTCTTAAATATTTACAATATACAAAGTAATATTTTTGTGTTTGTGTCTACAGATCAACAGCAAGAAGAAAGAATCTGCCTGGGAGATGACAAAGAGTTTGTATGATGCATGGTCAGGATGGCTAGTCGTAACACTAACTGGTTTGGCATCGGGTAGGGATGACTTCAGAGTCAATCTAATTTTTACACAAGAAGTTGTGAAATTTATAGTTCTTAAAATTTAAATTTGCTATAATATTGTCAGTCTGTAGTATTTGGGTATGCTCAGTAGAAAAGTGGCTATGAGGTGGAGATAAAGGTGGCTCCTCTCTCTCTCTCTCTCTCTCTCTCTCTCTCTCTCTCTCTCTCTCTCTCTCTCTCTCTCTCTCTCTCTCGTTGATTAGTGCAGTAGCTCATGTATAGGGAAACTTTTTGGAGAATGATTCTACTGCAGAATCTATTCCTCTCAGAGCTAATAAAATCACAGACAAATACCATCCTACACATGTTCCTTCAGAAACTAACCCTATTTCATTAGTTGAGCCCAATTTCCAGCAAATGTGCTCAGGATTGTTGTATCCAATTTTCACTTGCCACTTTAAGGGAATAGGGAGAGCAGTTTTCTTTCTTTTTCTTTCTTGTTAAGTATGCCATACAAACAATTTCAAAGCACAACACGTCATGCTGTGAGAAAAAAGTGCCAAAACCAAACCCACTTCTTCAGGCATTCCACACTATCAAACTCGCCTATACTACAGCAAAATCCACCTTTCTGCTGCTTCTTACAGCTTTCCTACCAGATGAATGAATCTCCTTGTTCCTCTTTCCCAACCTGTGGGTTATTGCCAAAGATACATACATTTTGCCAGCTTTGTTTCTTTGCCATTCTTAAAATAAAATAAAATGACTGCACTTCTCCTCGTGATCGATCTTTCTCCTAGAAGCTTGATACTTACTTGACCAAACTGATGCAAAATGGGGCCTAGCACAGCCATTGTGTTAGCCCCTGGCTTACCAGAGCCACTCTTGACTAATGCTAATTTGCTTAAACTCTTTCAATTGCAACCTTCATCTGCATACAGTGGCCAACATATTCCACAGGGTACTGTGAGTGGTTCTGAGCCACGAGCGCTGCTGCGGGCTCCTACAGCACAAATACTTAAGTAATATGCCCAAACTTTGGGAATGCTGCTTATGTTGGAAACAACGTAAGCAACGCTCGAAGTGCAGCTGTACTGCTTTGAGTATTTGAGTGCTTGTTCAAGAATACTGGAGCTGCGACCAAGAAGGGTAAGTGGGGTGGAGTAAAGGGATGGAGGGGTGACCAAGAGGGGTGAGGGGGATGGAAGCAACTGGTTGGAGGAGGAGGAGCAGGCGCGCGACTCAGGTGAGGGTGGAGAGATCTCTGAGGTGAGAGGGGCTGTGGCAGGGGGTGAGGGGAGCAATCAAGTACTAGCGTGCAGGTGCTCTATGCGGGATAAGCTAGTGTCAATTCATTTCCTAGAAGAAGTAAAGCTTTCAAAAATAATATATATTCATAATGGCCCATTAAAAACAATCCAAAAGCCTTAGTAAGGAATTAACTTAATTAGGACAAGGACCAACTAAATTGTCTAACTGATCTAGGACATTTTAGTTTTCCCTAATAAGGGCGTTACCCTATTGAAGCTTTTAATAGTTTTATTTGTGAATAAAGGACAGACCTCAAAAGTTCTTTCTGGTTGTTGTTGTTGTTTTCAAATTCTGTAAGAATGTAATTATTGGCTTCAGTTTAAAAGTATGATGCTAGAAGTGAATCATGTGGGACCACCAGCACCCATATATATCCCTCAAAATCCTGTGTAAATGTTAAATCACAAGGTTAAGAGTGTGAACTATGGCTTGTATCAAAAGAACAATATTGTACATGCCACAGTGCCTTCCTGCCCCACTTGTGCATAAGACCCTCTGAAGTGCAGTATAAGTGGAGAGGGGAATTGGCAGATATCGGTCTTCCGAGGTGTGAATGGAAGTGCCTTCCACACAAGGGGCATTTTAAACCTAAGCCTGTGCGTTCATATTTAATATTTCAAATAATAACACAAATGAAAATGGCATGGACAAAAATGATGGGACCCTTCACCTAATGTTTTGTTGCACAACCTTTAGAGGCAATCACTGCAAGCAAGCGATTCCTGTAGCTCTCAATGAGACTTCTGCACCTGTCAACAGGTAGATTGACCCACTCTTCCTGAGCAAACTGCTCCAGCTGTGTCAGCTTTAAAGGGTGCCTTCTCCAACTGCATGTTTCAGTTCTTTCCCTAGATGTTCGATAGGATTCAAATCAGGGCTCATAGAAGGCCACTTCAGAATAGTCCAGTGGTTTGTTCTTAGCCATTCTTGGGTGCTTTTAGCTGTGTGTTTGGGGTCATTATTCTGTTAGGAAATTCATGACCTGCGACTGAGACAGAGCTTTTTGACACTGGGCAGTACGTTTCGCTCCAGAATGTCTTGATAGTCTTGAGATTTCATTGTCCCCTGCACAGACTCAAGGCACCCCATGCCAGACACAGCAAAACAGCCCCAAAACATAACTGAGCCTCCTGCATGTTTCACAGGAGGTATGGTGTTCTTTTCTTTAAAAGCTTCATTTTTTTGTCTGTGGACGTAGATATGATGTGACTTGCTCCAGTTTTGTTTCATCTGTCCAAAGGACATTCTCCGAGAAGATTGGCAGCTGTTGTCACAGGAACATCAAACTGCTTGGAGATGATCTTCTAGCCCAGTGATTCTCAAAGTTGGGTCCCCAGATGTCATTGGACTTCAACTCCCATAATCCCCAACCAAAGGCCACTGAGGCTGGGGATTATGGGAGTTGAAGTCCAATAACACCTGAGGACCCAAGTTTGAGAATCCCTGTTCTAGCCTTTGCCTTTAACATGCTTGTCTATAATTTTCTTTCTGAATCTCCTCAGACAACTCTCTCCTTTGCTTTCTCTGGTCCATGTTCATTGTGGGACACACGATGATCCCAAACAGCAGAGATCCCAAACAGCAGTTCATTGTGGGACACACGATGATCCCAAACTACTTTTCTCCATTTCAATAGGCTGAATGACTGATTGCACGATTGGAGACATGTGTGAAACTAATTAAAGAAAACAGCTAATTTGAAAAATCCCTCTAACAACAAATGTGTCCAGGCCACTTTAGAATATCTTTGTAGAATAAGCAATACTTTCTTTTCACGCTTGCTTTGCTTTACTCGATGACATATCAAAGACATGCAGGTATACATGGGACAATTGCTTTTCATTTAATTGCTTCTCAGAAGGCATAAAACACTTTTTCAATGAGCTGTCAGGGTACCAACAAATTTGTCCACGTGTGTATCAGGATATACGGAAGGAATCAAGAAAGGTTTCATTTTGTGGTTTTTCTTTTCTCAGCACTGAGTATAATATGCTGTTCTATTGCAGCTATAACTATCTGGTTTGCTAGATCTCAGATTGACAAAGGCAGAACTTGGGTGCCTGCCTTCCTTGAGCTGTGGTTTTTGGTTTGTTTGTGAGATAGAGTTGTAGCGAGAAATGGATGGTGGCAGAGGTGTGTGTGTGTGTAATGGTGACTGCTGTGATGAGCTCCATGCTTTGGTCTGCTCTGCAATCTGCATTGCAAGGTATAGTGTACTCAGTCAAAATGTGGCTGAAGTTGCTGTAGTTGAGCTTCATTATGGCTATGATTTTTGCTAAGGGTGCAGCTGTGTCAGCTGTTGCAATGCTAGGAAGTAAGGAGTCATAATTTTGTGTGAGAGAGCAACTTGTGCTAGTGATGTGCAGTGCAGGCAGCGGATTCTGGATCAGTGATTCTTTTGGCCGTTTTTGGACGGTTTGGAATATAGTTTCTGTGTTGGGAGGGACAGATTCCCTTTTACTGTGTGGTTCATTATAATCTGCAGTGTTTTTGAAGGCAGGTTTGCCAAATGTATTGCAAATTGCAATGCAAAACCTGTGTGCACTCTGTGAGTGCAGTTTGTTCCGGCCATAGGGAACAATGAGGAAACTTGAAACAGCCCATTCTTCCCCCCATGTGTAGCTCCTAGGGACATCAAAGTGGGTTGTGCAGTAGGACATGATGGATACTACCTGCTGCCCAACCAACCCACAAAAGAAATGGGCAAGCAGGCCCATTTTTAACCTTTCCCCAGAATCCTATGGGGTTTTTGGAGAAAGATTAAAAATAAAAATCACCACTTGGCCAATACCTTTGTGGGTTGGTTGGGTGGTAGGTAGCACCCAACCCACTTTGGTGTCCCTAGGAGCTACCCATGGGGAACGATGGGGTGTCTTCAGGTTCCCCATTGTTCCCTATGGCCGGAACACTCAAAACGTTTTGAGTCTTTCATCGAAACAGCTGTTTTGGCCGCTGTTTCGACCATTTTGCGTTTCGTTTCAAGGTCAAAATGTTGCAAAATCAGTTTCATGCACATCCCTGTTAGTGGATATAGAAATGCAGTCTCAGGAACCATATATACAGTACGCTTTTGCATGTAAGATTCCTTCTTCTACAGGGGATGTTCACGCAGTGACACAGAGGGAAGATCAGCCCCTGATATTCAGGTCCCAAGCCATTAATCTATATAGATTAACAGAGATTGGAAATCAATAATATGCTGTCTTAAACATCAGAATCCATTATTTCAAGCTGTAAATAATTGGATGTGTTAGTACAGAAGTTACTGTTTTGTTTAAATGTGAACATATATCATTTCAGAACTACTAACTTGACATTATATGTTTGTAAAATGTGCAGTTTACTTGCTGCTGGTCACTGTTTGAACATGTTCTACCAGAGACTTGCGTTTTGGGTGGTATATAAATATGTTAAATTTTTTTTAAAGTATTGGAATTAAAAACTTAAAAATGAAAAACACTAGACACTCCTTAACTTCAATGAATATTTCAAGGCTCCCTTTTAGTATGATGAACAATTAAGTCAGTAATTTGATGTAGTATATTAGAAGTGTCCTTTCTGAAGTAATGACTTGTTACTGTGATGGCATTTTTAAAAAATTAAAGAAATTTGATTGGGGGTGGTGTGTGGAATGTTTTTACCAAGGAAACTACTTTTGTTTTTGTTAAGGAGAACAGTAGTCCCTATGACTTTTTTGAATGCTTTATGATTGTATTATCTTCTGTGTGAATTTATGACCATTTTGTGTATTTATAGTTTCAAAATTCAAACCTATTTCTATTTTCTATGACAGGTGCATTGGCTGGGTTGATAGATATTGCTGCAGACTGGATGACTGATTTAAAAGAAGGCATTTGCCTCCGTGCCCTGTGGTATAACCATGAACAGTGTTGTTGGGGATCAAATGAGGCAACATTTGAAGAGCGAGACAAATGTCCAGAGTGGAAAACATGGGCAGAACTAATACTTGGTCAAGCAGAAGTGAGTATAGCTCTGAACATGAAGTTAGTACTTTGCTGACCTGCCCATCTGTGCAGAAGGGATGCTGCTTTATCCACACAACAAAGTAGTAATGATGATCTGCATTATTATAACCTACAATGAAGGCATACATAAAATACACCAAGGTTTCTTGTTTCTGCACATTCTCCTGATACGTCTGTGCATAGAAATGAATCTGTTGGAAATCTAGATTATTAAACATTCGACTTACTCAGCCAGATCCAGATGTACACACAGGAGCTCTGGTGCACATGAAGAGAAGGAGCTCCCTTTGTGCATGAAAAGCTGTGCTGCCACTTCCAGTAAGTGTATGTGGAAGCTACTGGAGCTTGCAAAGCTTTAAACTCAGAGCCATGGTCAGAAACTTGATGCATTATCCTATGGCACTGGCAGTGGAGAGGTGCGGGTGGTGGGGGGATGGCTGGAATCCAAAGGTGCCCTGGTGTGCACACAAAGCACTTCTCTGTTCCAGGTACGTGCATGTGTGTGTGCGTGCATATGTACCAGTTTTCACTTTTGGTGGCAGCCCCTTGTTTGTCATAGAATGCTATTGTAGAAGGTCTACTCTCCTGACATTTGTGGTGACTTTTCAAGGAGCATGCGGGGGCTGAAAAGCCCTCATCGATACATGTTAAACTACAAACTGTTCTTTGTATTCCAGCTAGTGACTTGTAAATTAAAGAGTCAGCTAGTGACTCTTAAACCTGGCAAGCAGAGCCCTGGTAGAGAGCATCTAAGATCCCATTTACTTTCCCTTACTACAAATTGAGCTTGTACAGGATTCCGTCTCCCCATATCTGTTCAGCAGCTGAAAGCTACATTTCTGGTGGTTGGGTAAGGTCTAGCAATTAGCACAATGCAGTTATGGTTTTATTTTATTTATTTAGTACATTTATATCCCCCTCTTCCTCCAAGGAGCCCAGAGCTGTGTACATGGTTATGTTTGTCCTCACAACAACCCTGTGAGGTAGGTTAGACTTAGAGAGATGCAGCTAGCCCAGAGTCACCCAGTGAGTTCCATAGCTGAATGAGGATTTGAACTTGGGTCTCCCTGGTCCTAGTCCAACACACTAACCAATAACTTCCTGCCAAGTAAGAGCATTCTGGGAGAAGAATACTATTTTAGAGGATCAGATTGCAAATAATATCCTTTGTCACTCATACAGGTGTGTGTTTGGTGTTTGTGTTTGTTTTTTAAAGCCATACTACCCCCATTCTGCATGCTGAAATTGTACTTACCAAAAAATAAATAAAACGGGAGGGGGAAGAGCCTGTTTCTGCCAAAATGTTAATTGATAGAGAGAAAAACTAGTGTGCCAGACTTTCATTCTGTTTGTTTTTTCTTTTAGGGTCCAGGCTCTTACATAATGAACTACATAACATATATTTTCTGGGCATTGAGCTTTGCTTTCCTTGCTGTTTCTCTGGTGAAGGTGTTTGCACCTTATGCTTGTGGCTCTGGGATTCCAGAGGTAAGGTTTGCAGTATTTCTTTTTCTATGTAATCCGCTTTGAGAACGTTGGTTGACGAGCGGTATATAAATATTGTAGTAGTAGTAGTAGTATTGTTATCTTCACCTCTGTATGGTGAAGTTCAAGAGGAAGAGTTTTCACGAGGAGAAATGTTGTAGCGTATAAATTTATTTTCTGTAAACAGTGGTATATAAAAATAAAGCGGTTGAAACTGAATGTGTGTGTTGAGGATTGCCACTGAGTATATCCTTTTGATTTTAATAAGTGTTTAACTGTGCCATGCAAGTTACATGTTTTTATTCACAAATTAATTTAAAAGAGGGGGGTTTCTCTTTCAATAAAATTCATGTTTCTTTTTTGTTCTAGATCAAAACTATATTGAGTGGCTTCATCATTAGAGGATACTTGGGCAAGTGGACCTTGATGATAAAAACAGTCACTTTAGTTTTGGCTGTAGCCTCAGGTTTGAGTTTAGGAAAAGAGGGCCCTCTTGTACATGTTGCCTGTTGCTGTGGAAATATCTTTTCTTACCTCTTTCCAAAGTATAGCACAAATGAAGCAAAAAAGAGAGAGGTGCGTCCTTAAGATTTACAAATTACATGCACTTTGAATATACTATTGTGATGAATGGGGCAATAATAAGAAACATATTTGTACTTTATTAAATCAAATTCAGGTCAAATATTTTGCAAACAAGGGAGAAAATAATTGCTGTTGTATTAATAAAATAGTAAGCCATAGAGAATCTGTGAGAGAAGTGTTATTCTAGAGGTACTTGTGCTTTAAAATAGTTTAGGAGCTTTTTGCCCACTCAGAATTCTACCTTAATCTAGAATTCAGGAAACCGTGAGAGGCTGTTCTCAGGGGCAGCCCGGGTCAGGCTGGTTGTGAGAAGCAGTGGGATGCTCGCGGATCCCTCCGCTCCCTGCCTGCCTAACCTTGTTACTAACCCAGCTGTTAGCTGATATTAAGAGTACACTCACATCCTTAACCTGGCTACCAGGTATCGTGTCTCCTTGGCCCAAGGAGACACAGAGATGGGCACATAGAATGCCCGTTTGATAGGGAAATCCCCAGTGCAACATGTGTGCCGCATGTTGCATTCTAGGATGCCCGGAGGCTGGAACATCGCGTTCCAGCCCCGGATCCCTCCACCCTGCTCTGTGCAGCTCCAAACAGGGCTTCCCGTGTGGGCATGCAGGAGACATACCAAAGACGACCTGATTGGTCATCTGGGGGGAAGGTAAGTGGAAAGCAGGCTTCTCCCGCCGCCCCAACACACCCACCCTCCTTGCCTGTCTGGGATGATTGTAAGAATCGCCCATGAATTTTGCCAATGCAGGCACTGCTTTTAACTGTGACTGATTGATACTATGCCCTGTGAGCCCAATCTTATGCACTGCTATGCAGTGGTAACTGAGTGTAGGATTGGCGTTCAGCTCCTAGTGCAGCCCCCTCCCCCAATTCCCATCCTATAACATAGGCATAGTTTATCTAGTTTTGAGGGAAAGCTCCTATTCTACCTAGTTAGGAAGTTGAAGTGGCTTTCATAGGTGCACAGAGAGTTCAGCATCTTAAGGGCTGTGAGTATGACCTTGGGTGCTTAGCACTGCTGGCACAAACATGCTCTGGCAGAAGTGCATAGTGAGGGAGGTACAAGGATTTCCAGGGACAAGTGTGATGCAGTTGGGCAGCTGTGTCCCATGTAATGGGCACAGGAAAGTGTATATCACGTAACTGCCTTTAGGGCATGAGATTGTGCTGGCACACTGGGAACTTACAACCTTCCCTTCTTTGGAAGTTTGGAACATGCACTAGGATGCACGTTCTTCTCTTCTCCTCTCACTTGGTCAGATAACAGCTTCTTTTCCCTTGCCTCTGTTTTGTCCTTAAACATAATGTTCTTGGAAGCCACTACTTCTTTTTGCTCTTTTTCTGGAGGGAGAAGACATTGACCCAGCCAGGCTGAGCTACAGTATTGCAGTATCTAATGTAAGACATCCCAATGTATTATGCAGTCAGGCCTGGAAACAGCATTTTTGAACACCTGTCCAGTCATAGCCATCCTGCTGCTTTTTAAAAAAGCACCTGTCCCCCTCCCAATCTTAAGAGAAGACAGTTTCTTCTGGGCCACAAAGAATAGGTTTTTGCTGGTTAGCCAGCTTTGCTGCTGCTGCTCATATATGCCAGGCTTTGTGAGTAAGCTGTACCAATGAATTATTTCTGTTTTAAAATTCAATTTCACACAACCTAAATCTATGTAATCCTTTCTGCAGGTACTATCAGCTGCTTCAGCAGCTGGAGTGTCGGTAGCCTTTGGTGCCCCAATTGGTGGAGTTCTTTTCAGCCTAGAGGAAGTATGTATAAGCAGTGCAGAAAATACATATTATTTCATTATACTTTTACACGGTCACTTTTGGCCTCAGAACATTGACTTTGCAAGTGTCATACCCAACCATGGTTTAATCCTGACTCTGTACAACTTCACAAGCCTTAGGCTTACGTGTGCAGTGAGGAAGTTTTCTGTTTAGAACAAAGTGGGATTTGGTTTGATGTCCAAACCCAGCAGATCCTGATCTGTTCTATACAGAGAATAAAAGTAGAAAACCCACTCTACTCATGCATGAGTCTGAGGCTTGTAAATGCTGTGTTTTGCAAACCCAGGATTAAGCTATGGCCTCATATGATGTCTGAAGTAAATCCTCTTTTAAATGTAACCTGAATTTTGTTGATCACATTTTTACTCCATGTGTACTCATCACAGGGCTTTTTTGGGAGATGATGGTAAAATTTAATTTAAAGTAACCCTTACTTTTAAGTTGAGTTTAATCTCACTTGCTATAGGCAAATACCTAATTGTTATAGAATTTGATTTGCTAGAAGCTCATTCCAGAAATTTGCCTGTAAGGCTGGCATTCTTGATATCAATTGGTGAAGCTCCGCCAGTGTTATTTGGTGTAAATCTGTGGGTTCACATGGCAGAATTGGGGGGGAAATACATGGGTTGAGGAGGTTCAGGCTGCGTGTGGCACATGATGAAGCAGCCATGTAATTATCATGCATTTAGTTTGCAGTCCAGTCCATATTTATTGTGACACCATTAAACTGTTTTAGTAGTGTAATATACAGTATGTGGGTTTTGCTGCAGTCAATTAATGACATATTGTGAAGGCACTGCAAAATGGCATCATTCCATGCTTAATTCAGCCTGGATCTGCTATATTTGTGAGAATAGGTGCTGAGTCTGTGGTGATACATTGCCCTATTTTAAAATATTTGAATATAAATCTTTTCCCTCTTTTTGCGTAAAGCATTGCCTGTTTTATTACAGCATTGGCAGTCTAGTAGTTGCAGTATGTGTAACTAGCATTTGAATTTTGCAGACTATCAGTCCCAGAGTGTAACTAGTGTTCAGCATTCACTAATGAAAATATCATTTTCACCCTAACGATTATAAATATAGTGGAATGATGGCAAGTTTGCACAATAGACTCTCCTGTATTTTTGTCTTCTGCAGGTCAGCTATTATTTTCCCCTGAAAACCTTATGGAGGTCATTTTTTGCTGCTTTAGTAGCTGCGTTTGTTTTGAGATCAATCAACCCTTTTGGTAACAGCCGCCTAGTTCTTTTTTATGTTGAGTACCATACCCCATGGTACCTATTTGAACTATTACCCTTCATTCTTCTGGGGGTATTTGGTGGGCTATGGGGAGCATTTTTCATACGTGCAAACATCGCATGGTGTCGCCGGCGCAAATCAACAAAATTTGGAAAGTATCCAGTTCTGGAAGTTATCATTGTAGCAGCAATAACTGCTGTCATTGCTTTCCCAAACCCATACACCCGAGTCAACACCAGTGAGCTTATTAAAGAACTCTTCACGGACTGTGGGCCTTTGGAATCTTCCTCCCTTTGTGATTACAAGAACGACATGAATGGCAGTAAAATAGTAGATATTGCTGACCGCCCAGCAGGCACTAGAGTGTATTCAGCAATATGGCAGCTATGTTTAGCTCTTATATTTAAGATTATAATGACAGTCTTCACCTTTGGTATCAAGGTAAGATGTTAACAAAGAATGTCTTGCTGTATTCCCTCCCTGATCCTTTCCTACACATGCCTTCAGTAAGGATTATTCGAATTTCGGAGGGTTGGTTCAAATGTCACCTGGAGCCAAGATTAAACCTTGGCTTTGTGTGCCATCTTTTAGTTTCAGGAGCTCATGCTCCCCCTTCCCATTGTGCCTGAGCCTCGGACGTATTCCGCTTATGGCTGTAGTTAAAAACCTCAGGATTGCTTGTGATGTCTGAACTGACTGATTGTGCCTTATTCCAGTCACAGTTCTTGAAATAAACCACAATGTGAACCCAGTTCAAACTTCTGGTTCAGATCATGGTTTATTTGAAGAACTCTAGTTAAAACAAGACTGGAGTGGACATCATGACCAATTCTGGCTTGTTTCTAATCACAGCTACATGTACCAATTCTTCCAAAGTTTGCATACAAAAGAGAATTGGGTATGTGTATTCCTGAGGCTATGAAATATCACTTAAAACCAAGGCCTGGACTGGCCCTGTGCTTAAGGTTGAAGTTATTGGCTTAGACTTTCACATTAAAATTGATAATTAGCTTTTTAATAATGTGTTACATTTGGTAAAATATGGATCAAGTTTAATTCAGCATGGAAGTCAAATTGTAGCTTTTTGAGTGTTGGGTGAGGTCAGGAATATTATGCTTTGCATTTTCAAAGTTTTTATATTTGCAACTCCAAATTAAGAGAACAAACACTGTTGTGTTCTCTTACCTAAAAGATCAAGTGGGAAGGAGGCTAGTGTTAAGGAGATAAGATCCTATTGCTGTAAAATGTTGAACTCTGGCAAGACTTAGTGTGAGTTCATGTTATACTACACTTCTATCCTTCGTACTTGGAGAACTGAAATGTGTCATAAGAATTCTTAAGTAACATATGCCAGACCTGTGAAGTAAATGACAAGTGGGTGTGAGCATGTAAAAGGCCTTAAAGCCAAATAGTACTATTTTGTAGAGAGCAGAAACTGGTTTGGATGTCTTAGTGGGTTGTTTCATATTGAATAAAACTAGTTTTGATATTGGATGATGCCTTCTAGGAACTTGACCCAAGTACAGAATTTGTGCAGACTTGATGTGATGTCAGATAGACCTTTAACTCTTGGTTGATAACAGGGTTTACACTTTCAGCTGTAATTGGGGATAGAATATAGCCCAAGAAAGCCATAAAAATAAGACACTGAGGATTATGTAAAGCATGACACCACTTGAGAGTAAAAAACAAAAACTTTTATTAAGAACTTTCCTGTTTCGGTAAAACAATATTAATGCAAAGAGGACATCAAAGTCAACAATACCCCACAGTGTAATGTGCACAAGAAGAAGAATAGTGTATGGGCTCTAATTAACCCCACATTTTTAAAACATAAAACACATTCCTCCCCTTCCCCCACCATGTATACATGTGTGCATGCACACACATGACCGTGTAATAAAAACCAAATATTGCAAACATAGCACATGTCAGTCACAGTTTCTTCCATGGAATATTATTTCACCATTTTCCTTTCCTCTTTTGCTAATCAGAAGCAGCAGGAACGTATCTAGCTTTCTAGACAGTGTTGGATAGACTGAAGCAGCAGGGAATGGCCAACCTTGGCTAGCAATTCAACTAGTCTTTACAGTGTAATTTGTAAGGACTTCTTTAGTCCTGAAAAACATGTATGGGGCATAAAGTCCTACAATGAAAGGGGGTCATCTAAAGGTCCTTAAATAAGAGGTGTCATGAAGTCTGGCCACCTGCAGATGCGAATGGGGTCAAAATGACCCCAAAGCAGAATTAGTAACAATTCCTCTGCAAAAGGCTGTGATGGAAAAAAAACAAGCTTTACTTTCAGAGGAACATAGGTAGCTGCCTTATACTGAGTCAGACCATTGATCCTTTTTGCTTAGTATTGTCTACATTGCCTGGCAGTGAACCTCCAAGTTTTCAGGCAGGCATCTTTCTTATCTCTGCCTGGAGATGCCAGGGATTTGCATGGGACCTTCAGCATGCAAAGTTACAGCCACATTTCCTGGGCATGAGGATTGGGCCTTGGACACAAGGAAGGTTCTGACTGGGGGGCGGGGGGGAATTAAATCAGGTTTGTAAACATTTAGGGATAGTATTGTCCCTTAAAATAGTTGTTGTGATATTAAGAAAAGTGAGAGATTTGCTGTTAATTGAGATTTACTATTTTTTAAAAATAGACAAAATATTATATGTTCACCCTCTGTGCACCCCTCTCAGAAGAAATTGAAAGAACAGGTTCTGGTCTAAACATCAGGTGACATAAAGAGCAAACAATTTAAACAACAAACAATGCTTTAAAAAAATTAAACTGCATTGTGCGGGATTGTTTCAATCCTTAGCACCTTTTGTGCATGGTTTTTCATGGGGTTTTTTTCTCATGCAAATAGAGGTAGAATTGACTCCCAAATCGTTAAGAGTATACACTCCAATTTTTCACTAGATCTAGGAGGCAGACCCCTGAAATGTCTCGTGACAATTCAAATATAGTCATAGTTGAAGAATAGATGGAATTATAGATGACTTGCATATACATTTTTTTAATATATAAACAGTCTTCATTGCTGTCTGGATAAATTTGATCCCCAGCTTTTGTCTAAGGATTAAAAATATTTCAGATGCAGAATTTAATTTTGTCTTTGAAACAGTTTCAAATAGACTCTTTCTCTTGCAGCTGTGTATGCAGCATCCCCACACAGACTGGTGCTGTTTTCCAGATGTTAATAGAGCCCTGGTTAACTATAATGCTTCTGCATTTATCTTCCTATGAGAAGAAAGAGAGAAATGAAGAATAACTTTGTGTGGGCTTGTGACTGTGGAAGCTTTCAGATAGCCCGATGGTCTATAGATAGATCTAAGATTAATGCTTGTGAGGCATTTCCTATGCAAAGTCATAATCTCCCTTGGCTTTCCCCTTTCTTTTTAGGTTCCATCAGGTTTGTTCATACCTAGTATGGCCATTGGAGCAATAGCTGGGAGAATTGTGGGAATTGCAGTGGAACAGCTTGCTGCTTATCACCGTGACTGGTTTATCTTCAAGGAGTGGTGTGAAGCTGGAGCAGACTGTATAACACCAGGCCTCTATGCTATGGTTGGTGCTGCTGCATGCTTAGGTAACTAAATTGTAACACAGCAAATAAAAGGAAATTAGTCCCTTCTTAGGTTGCTTGAATAGGTAAGTTCAGGTGTGAAGGGAAAAAACTGAACAAATGGGTATGCCCCACATGTGAAGAGCTTGTTCTCTTGAATTGCTGTGTCCATATGGAAATGTGTGGGATGTGGGAGAAAATAATCTTAATGACTGTACTGAGAAGCTGGAGTAATCAAAAACACAGTGGCTGTGACTCCATAAGCTTGTCTTGTTTGAATGCAGTATTGATATTTACTGTGGGTCAACATCAACAGTAACCCCAACATTCTGAAGTAACATTGTTGTTAATGTTGCTTAAAAGGAAATGAGTGTTTCAGATACATACTCACCAATATGAATACTACTTTTTCTAGCATTGCCTCTGTGGTAGAATGTAAACACCGATCTAGCCACTTTTGATGTAGAAGATGATGGGATGCCCCAGGAATTCAAATTGACTAATGAACCAAATGTCCTCCATAACCAGTGTTGCTGCTGTCAGATCAGTTCTTGAATGAATAAATGATGAGGCAGGGTTTAATCAGTTGACCTTTTGAAGAAGTGTACAGAAATTACTTCATCTGCTTTTTCAAGCACCTGCTGTGCCTAGACTGTGGGAAAAATGACTACAAGCCATTTTCATTCCCAAGGTGTTAAAAGTCTCCATTTTTTGTTTCTGTGTTTGGTGTAATGATTTTATTTTTCAAATCAGCTTATTGCATTAATAGTAGTGATTTTTAATTTGTTCACTGAAAATATCAGTGCCACTAAACCAACTTAAGCAAACTATTTTGAAACCTTTATTTTGCAACTCGAACTGCTTTGCAGTCTTGGGCTTAATTTATTATGTATCATAAAATCAGTCAGTCAGCCATTTTCCTTTCCTTTTAAGATTAACAATATATGCTGTTTTTTTCTCGGGGCATTTCAGTGCCTTTTGTTACTCTATTTATTTAATCAGTAAACCCCTTTTATGTGTGTTGCTGCTTCTCCAGAGCAATCATATTGAAGCTTTGTGGTGACTGGCTTGTTACCTAGCTATTACATGCAATATCTATGTGGCCTCATTACCTTTATACGTTGTTCCACAAAACATAATAATTTATCCCCCCCCCCTCTTTCTTTCAGGTGGTGTAACAAGGATGACAGTCTCTCTAGTGGTTATTGTATTTGAATTAACGGGTGGGCTGGAATACATTGTGCCCCTCATGGCTGCAGTAATGACAAGCAAGTGGGTAGGAGACGCTTTTGGCAGGGAAGGTATCTATGAAGCACACATTCGTCTGAATGGATATCCTTTCTTGGATGCCAAAGAAGAATTTACTCATACTACACTGGCTTCTGATGTCATGAGACCGCGAAGAAATGATCCACCACTTGCAGTGTTAACCCAAGATAATATGACAGTGGACGACATAGAAAATTTGATCAATGAAACCAGCTATAATGGTTTCCCAGTTATAATGTCAAAAGAGTCTCAGAGACTAGTGGGATTTGCCCTAAGGAGAGATCTAACTATTGCAATAGGTAATTATTTTTCAGTATTCTGAAAGTCTGTGTTCCTTTACAAAGCCATTTACATGAGGACAAGTGTAGTCAACATTTTGGATAATGACTTTAATTTGCAGGGTAGAGGTGGATAAGTGGTCTCAGTCATTTTGGATGTAGCTTTGTGTTTGTTTCTCTGCTCAGTGGAGAAACAGGCGGGAAGATTCTTCCATGAACAATTTCTCCACCTTGAAAGTCCCATACTGAGACCAAAATATGACAGCCCCACTTTATGAACACTGGAGTTGTATCATATAAAATGAAATAAATGTCTAGAGAGGCTTTTGCTGTACAAAAATTTGAAAGGCAAATAAAGAGGCCCAAAACATATTGCGATTGAGCTGTGTCACTGTAGCTTTGTGCTCATACATCTGTGCATTTAAGTAATGTATATTGTACATTTTGTTACTACTTTTGGCTGTCTCATTTTAAGTCCAGATATCTAGAGGGAGTTTATGATACATGCATCTTAATTCTTACAAGGTCTTATCATATTGGTCCTTGAAACAGAAAAAATCGTTAAATAGACCATGGCAATTGCTACAGCAATTGTGGCATAGCCATGACTCCTTCAACTTATGAAGTCTAGAAGTAAAGCTAAGTGTATTCTGTAGAGAAGCAATTTCACATTATCTTTGTGAATTTGAAGAATACTGCTTTAGTGAGCAAAACTCTGGGGCGAACAAGCTGAAATTTAATCCAAACAAGATGGACATACTGGTGACTGGAAATGTCCTACATGGTTGGAGTTGCACTTCCTGTGGAAAAATCAGGCTTAGAGTCACTCCTGAATCCAGCAAGATGCTTGGATATGCAGGTGGCAGCAGCGGTAACCAGGAGTGTATATTACAGTTGAGGAGAATTTGCTAGCAGCAACCTTTCCTGAAGAGACATGACTTAGCCACAGTGATTCATGCTTTAGTCAAATCTAAATTAGACCATGATACACACAAATGGGGCTGTGTTTGAAAAGTGTCCTGAAACTGCAGTTGGTTCAAAATGCAGCTGTTAGGGTGTTGACTGGTGTAAGCCACATGGAGTTTTGCAACAACCTCATTGGCTCACACCTTGTTTCGAAACCCAATTTAGAGTGCTGTTTTTAACCTTTAAAACCCTAAGCATTCTGGACACAGAAGACTTTTAAGAACTCCTGCTCCCATATGAATCTGCCCACGTACTGAAATCTTCCGCAGAGTGCCTGTTTGATGTGCTGCTAGTATCTAAAGCATGGTGGGTGACATCCTGGGATGGATTTTCTTTTGTGATAGCACTGAAACTGTGGAGCTTCTTCCTTATTGGCCAAAGCAGCCCTTTGCTGGAGGGCTTGTGGATATGCCCTGAATAGCTTTCATTTCCTGCAGCTATGAATAATATTGCTGCTAAGTTGATAAGTAGTATTTATAGGTAGTTTAAATATTTGTGCTTTTATGCAATATACATTTTTGTATTAAATAGGTCATTAACTCCCCTGGAGACTTATGATAAGACACAATGTATAGTCCTCGGGCTGAAAGCTAGTGGCGTGTCATAGCTGTTTTGAATATGCATTACATTAAACTATTTTAGTGTCTTAACATTTTAATTTTGTTTTAATTTGTATTTTATTGTAAACTGCCCAGAGACATAAGTTTTGGGCAGTATATAAATATGTTGAATAATAAATAATTTTAACCATATGTTTAGCTTCCTTCCCTTATTTTTCTTTTTTTCTTTTGTCTTTGTTAAAGAAAGTGCCAGAAAGAAGCAAGAAGGCATTGTTGGCAGTTCCAGAGTCTGTTTTGCTCAGCATACCCCATCACTTCCAGCAGAAAGTCCCCGGCCTTTGAAGCTTAGAAGCATCCTTGATATGAGCCCTTTTACTGTGACAGATCACACACCAATGGAGATAGTGGTGGATATTTTTCGCAAGCTGGGTCTGAGGCAGTGCCTTGTAACACACAATGGGTGAGTCCAGTGCTGGAAATTGCTCATACCACAAAGGCTTGGGTGCTTCCTTTCCCATCTCTCTCCAATCGTCCTCCACAAGCCTGGCATCCTCACGCTTCTTCAAAGCAATAAACATGTGCTAACAGTATAAAAAGGCATTGATGAAGTCTTGGTGAACAATGCCTAATACCCACTTCCACAGTTACTCTTCGCTTGCTTTCACACCACCCAAAATAAGCCCTAGGCAAAATCTTTTTAGATCAATTTGTGGTATGAGGAAATGTTCTTATACTCACTGGTTTTCCTCATAGCCAGAGGGAAGAACTAGTAAACGGCACCAATCGTATTACCTTCTTAAAATATGGAGACACTCTCAGATTACTCCAGTGTCCAAAAGTATCCTACATGAAGGATTTAATGTATGCAGTTATCTTATATGTGATTGCACTGATATCACTGAGCTACTCTTTGCTCTTTGTGGCTTTTGGGCATTCACACCAATGGCATTCACATGACTATAGCATCTGTGCCTGTGTGGAGCTTCATTTGAAATGTTCAGTTCAGTTCAGTTCAAGGTTGATTACAGTCTATGACCAGCACAACAAGGAAATAGAGATTTGAAATGTTTTTAGAACTTAGCCCCAAGAGTTTTGGCATGATCATCCCAAGGAGTGTGGATAGTGTTTGCCCAGGTAGGCGTGGTCTGTACTCTTTCCCTCCAGTCTTCTTAGACTGCCACAGCAGCAGCCTTGGGAAGAAGTTCCTCTTGGTCAGCAAACCCTGCTACCTAGCAAGAACAGCCTCTACATTCTTTTTATCTAATTCTAGAGTAAATGTGGTTCACTGTTTGCCCCAAGTGGCTTGATATATAGAATTAGGTCCAGACTGTGGCTGCCTTCTGTGCAGCCAATTGGACCACAGCCATCTATTTCTCTGTTCCAAACCTCTGAAAGACATGCCAAGGCAGCATTAACATTTTTTATCCTGTACCTCAAAATATCCCTCAAGCCCCTTACCAGGATCATTCAACCACTGAACATCAAGGCTATTCTCCTAATCAGGTCTGTTATCAGAATCACTACCAGAATTCAAGAAACCAGGGCCTCAAGAATCATTACTTTTGTTCTTCATAGAAATGATATTCCATTCCTGATCTCCCTTCCCAGCCCTGTCTTACTCTTGTTAGAGGCATTGTTTCACTTCCCACCCTCCACTAATGCACCACAGGTATCTTGGTTGGGGTTGACCAATGGTTGATCCACCATCACTACTATTACACAGGCTATTCACCCTACCTACCCCAGTTCATTCCCTTGGAAGCCTTTTCAAAATCTTAATGGGGATACAACATTTTGATACCCCCTACCCATGCTGTTCCTTCTGTCTTGGGGAAAAGGGAAAGGGCACAAGCCATGCTTACTTATTGTAAGAGGTGTGGGGGTGTGTGGTTTTCAGCTATCCCCCTTCTTTCTGCTGCCTCTGTTGCCCCTCTGAAAATGTCCCTGAGGGCCTCCAAATCCTCAGGGATATATTTTCAGGGCACACTGGGATAGTAGAAATAAAGTCTCCCTTCCCACTCTCTGTGCAAATGAAACGTTTTCCCCCTTGCACAGCATTAGTCTCAATTCTTCGTTATGTGATCTTGGAATCAACAATTTAAATTTACTCATTTTATAGTGTTGTCTTTAGAATTCCTTTCAGCTAAATTGCAAGTTAACATTTTAACTACTTACTAATCCATTGTTGTACACTATGGTATTTTAAGTTATATTTATTTAAATCATTGACCTTTTAAAAAATGATACTTCTGATTTTATCCCTTTAAAATATCCTTGCTTTGTCTGTGCAGTGAGTGTTTTTTGTACACAATAGGATAATAGAGAATAACTTTTTTTCCTTTAAGAAATTGGACTTGTCATCTAATTTGTATGGCAGGAGTTTCACAGTGTAGCAGGAGAGTTCATTTTCTAGTGCTAGAACTAAAAAGCGCTAATCTTTCAAAACAATTATTAACAATGTTGAAGGTTATCCAAATCATGAATTCTAATTTCCTAGAAGAATATTGCTTGCTCACTTACTCTGCAGCTATATTCATGTTTGTTTTCTTGCTTCTGTTTGTAAATTTGTTGCTTTGCATCTGATAATTTTAATGGTAGCCAAATTTCATTCCACTTAACAATTTCGGACAAATGCCCAAATGAGCAAAATCACTATAGATGTGTATAATGTATATTTGAAGCATAATTTTGCCTCCTGGCCTGTAGTACATTTATGCAGACAGCCAATTTGGATCACTCTTTGCAGGCTGCCTTTACAGGAAAGGGATGATAAACATTTGAGACAATAAATGTTTTTTATACTTCCAGCACACATCTGTAGCCTTTACAAAAACAAAACCCTAGTCAACAACAGATTGATCGGTTTCTGTGATCTCCAAAGGCACCTAGGATATCTCCCCCCCCCACACCCCCCAAATGGTCTGTAGTTTGGAAGAAAGAGGCTCTGTTGCTAGGTACTGTATTTGGCGACTATCCCTACCTTAAACAGTATTAATGGAGAATGTTGCAAATTATGTTGTTTCTTATTATTAGGGCTTTGTGTGCTTGGTAGAGTATAGCAGCATGAGAAGCTTTAAGCTTCAAATTTGAAGAAACTTTCTGTTTTTGGCTTGAGAAAAATGCTTGAAGATATACAGTACAGGTAGTGTTGGTGAAATTTAAGACCCATGAAAGAGACTAAGCAGATCTTTTATGGGTTGGACACTGGGGCTTCAGCTTCCTGCATAACTCCTTATCCATCCACCGTTTCCACTTCTTTTCCTACAGGATATCTTTCCCCTGCTTGCACAATCTTTCCTACCTCCATCTTCCTATGCCTATTGTTGTTACTATTATTTTAATTAGGCTTGTGCCTGAAACGTTTCGGAGGCCATTATGAAGGCCTCCGAAACGTTTCTGCGCTGGGGGCAGTTTCGGCGCCAAAATGCCGACGGGGGTAGCACTTTAAGGGCGGGGGAGGGTGTACTCACCCCTCCCGCCGCATTTCCCCCGCGGGTGCGCTGTTGATTTAAAGGCCCTCGGGGCAGCAGCGTTCCTCCCTGCCGCCCCGTTTCCCCCGTCGGCCGGAAGTCGCGAGCGCGCGTGTGCCCGTTGTGCATGCGCATGCCCTTCTGCTGTGTGCACGCGCACGCATGACAGGCGCATGTGCGCTCGCAACTTCCGGCCGACGGGGAAAATGGGGCAGCAGGGAGTAACGCTGCCGCCCCAAGGGATTTAAAATCAACAGCGCGCCAGCAGGGGAAATGCGGCGGGAGGGATGAGCACACCCTCCCCCGCCCTTAAAGTGCTACCCCCGTCGGCGCCGAAGATTTTCGTGCACATCCCTAATTTTAATCCAAGATAAGCAAGTGCATGCACCTTTAAATTTGGCTAACTTGTTTTAAATACAGAATTTGGGTTATTGGGGGGGCAGGCTGGATGGGAATTGTATCAGGTTGTTCATATTTGATACTGGTAAAAAGTTAGATATCTGCAGGAGTAGAAGTTGAACTTGTTCTTGCACTTCATTTTTATAGCTGCAGAACACAAAGAAATCTTGACTGTGAACATGGTAAACATTCAGATATCTCTGTTCAAATTGTTTATATTCAGAGTTGAATGTAATACGTATTTTGTAGATATGTAATACGCATTTTGAACTAACTGTGATAGATTTTAAATCTCAGAAAAAAGGGTAGTTGACTTCCAAATCATTTTTCAGTTATCTTTTCATTATTAGCATTTCTGAAGTCCATGTTTTTATTTTACTTTTCCCCCCTACGCTTTTCTCATTTATGATTGGAGCTTTTTTTTTGTTTGATTTCACACACAGTTATTAGCATAACATGATCTGTTTCAGGATTGTCTTGGGGATCATCACAAAGAAGAACATATTAGAACATCTCGAGCAACTAAAGCAGCACGTCGAACCCTTGGTGATTAGATATATCAGATCTCCTCATTAGACACTTTAGAGATCAGGAAGCATGAAACGTGTGAATTGTTCAGTGTTCAGCTGAACAACAAAATCACCTTCCTATTCAAGTGTATATGTTTTTCAATTAGATAATAGTGTGAATTTGAAACATGAGCAAAATCCATTTGTGGGAGATACTCTTAAGTGAAGATACAGAACTGAAAATGGGAATGTTATGCAAGGAAGTGGATTAGAGAGATCAAAGAATAGAAATTCTGCTATTCCCAAAAATGACAGTGGTTCTTCCTGCTAAGTTTGGAGGAATGGTATAAAATAAATATGTGCCAGAACTAGGCGCTTGGGATTCTTATTTTTAACAATAACTGCCTATCAGCTTGCAAACCTCGTCTTAGTATTGACATGTAAACTCAGACATATTCATATTTCAGAATTAGCTTTTCTGCTTGTTCCCTACCCAACTGCAAAGTCACTTTTCTAAAGTGGTTGCTAGAAGAATGTTTGTCCTAATTAAGACCACCAATAGTGATGCAATTGTAATCACCTCTTGCTACATGTATTCTTAGATATTAGTTGCTGCTCTGCAGTAGTTATTAAAATTTTTTGTTAAGCTTAGCTGCATACATGCTAATTGAACTTGCATTTTATTCTAATACTTCACAAGTGTTTCATGCATCCTCCTTAAAAAGAAACAGATTACAGCAAAAACTACTAACCAGAATAACAAGGTCAGAAGCTCATTCTTTCTTTCTGCCTCTCCTGTGATAATACCTTTTAGGACAGCTTCACTCCTTGGTGTATTCTTATCAGCTAGTAAGATGTAAATCATAAGAGCACCATTTTTAAATTTGAGGGAAAGAATCAAAATATGTGGCTTTCCTTTTTTTCACTTTCTGAATTTGAAACCAATTAATCCATGATCATCTGTTCCTCAAATGTATATGCATGTGCTCTTATGAAGGCACCCAAACGGTATGCTGGACAGAACCTCAAAATTGAAATATCAAGCAATTTTGAGTTTGGCTAGATTCAGACATATTTTCCTTTCGTAATGGGATCAATATCACTTATTCACACCTTTTCTCTTTGTCCTTCTTTGTTACTTTTTTGTTGGCATATGATAATCAACAACAAAGCATTAACTATAAGTGAGCACAGGCTCAGCTTTTATTTGTTGCATTATCATGAAAATGGGTAACTGTTTAGTGACCATCCTGTTTGGTAGCACAATAATCACTGTCGTTTTTAACAAAATGATGGTTACTTGATGACAATAAATGTGTTTCTTGGAATAAAGACGATTGAGCTTTGCTGCATTATGCTCCTGTCAACAAAAAGCATTTGGCTAAAAATTTAGCGTGGCTGTTTCCTTTTGCCTTGTATTTTATTAGCCACCTTCTGTCTCTCTTTCTCTCTTTCCAGGCGCCTCCTTGGCATCATAACAAAAAAAGATATCCTCCGTCATATGGCCCAGACGGCAAACCAAGACCCCGCATCAATAATGTTCAACTGAATTCAGTCACGGAGGGGAGAGAGGAAAGTGAAGAGGAGGTTCATTTGCTGAATAGCACAACACTTTAGCATGAGGCATTGCTCTGCAGTGCAAAAGGACAGCTGAGTGTTTTGAAGAAGCATGCTGTTGGAATTCAGGAGGTGGCTTAGGGAAGTGCAGACAAATGGGAAACGGACATTCCTCATAGTAACAAATAGGGTGGGAGTTAACTTCTGCAGCCCTGCACTGGATGTGTTCTGAGTTGCTAGATCTGCCATGATAGTGCATTGGGAAAGTTGTGTCAGAAGATGGAAGGCTCCACCTGTACCCTTTTGCTTTAGCATTGAAGAAATTGATTGTTAGTCCCTGTTTCTCGAGGGATCACTTTGAATTGAGCCATCTTTTGAAGACTACAAGATTTTGCCCTTTCTACCACAGACAGTTGTTGTGTTAACTCATGAAATGCATAATTATTCTACATCACCTCTTTACATTCCAGAAGAGCTTTTATTTCCCTCTGTCTCTCTCCTGAGCAGTAAAAGGTCTCTTTACAATTGGTGTGCCCTTTTGAAATGGTAGTTTCTCATATTGAGAGATGTACTGAGACCTGCTGAGCTTGATCACAAGAAGGAAGTGTTTCTTGTGCCATTTGAAACTAGAATTTGTATATCATTAAATTCTTGTGGCAGCTTTGATCTACTGCCACAAAAGCAGATTGAGCAGATAAAATAACTTGTATGAAGCATGTCTGAAATTTTGCAGCTTGTGAGCTGCTTCTTAAAAGGCCAAAACCTGTCTCAAGAAGAACATTTTTGCTGCAAGATAATGTGACCTGGGCTTATGCAATTTTTTGTATTCTCAAAAACACTGAGGTACACTACACCAATGTTGTGCAGTGTAAAGAAAATTCTGCTACTCTACTAAGAACAGGAACAAATCTATATAAATGTGTATCTGTTAACAACTGCATGTTCAAACACTGGAGATCACCCCCTCCCCCATTAAGACCCATTATTTTTTGTTTCCGGTTACAAAAAACAACCCATGTTCCATTTCTGACACTGAAGAAAGAAATGTAATCATAACTTGCACTAGATGTACAATGATATTTTACCATTGTTTTATTTATATTTTTATGGATTAAAAATATACTAAATACAAACTAGTTAATAGTAACTCAGTTAATTTTATCTTTATAATGTGATTTTTATACATTAACTCTGAATCCTCTGTAAGCAAAGGATGGGCAAAAGCTTACCAGTGGAGAAAGGATTTAATATTTCTTTGTAACACAGCCTGACACTTTATTGCCATAACCTTAATGTTTGTTTTGTTTTTTAAAACAAAGAACTGGAAGCTCAAGAGACCCAATGTATTTAAACACTGCAGGATTTATGATGTAATCATGTTTTAATTATAGACCTGTGACCATTGATTGCATTTAATTTTTTTATTTTCAAGGACTTTGAAATATAGCAGTTGAAGTGATAAACTCCGTTTGTAATTCAGATAAGTTGCTCCTTGAAAAGTTGCTTAAGGTTTGTTTGAAATACATGAACAGAGTATACTTGACAAATCTTTCCCCCCTGTTAAATCTGTATTTTGAGTGTTTATCTATCAGGCAAAGCAAAGCATCACCACAACTGCTTAAGATGAGGTTACGTCTTGAAATATTGTTCATAAAACTGAAATATGGATGGGACAGTTTTGGAGATCTGGTTAACAGCAAACACTAGCGTCACATCACCTAATGTTTGGGGTATTCATGTTGGATATTCAATTATTCACTGTGAACATGAAACCATTAAGATTATTCAAAGGGGCTGTGTATGCACAGTGTAGCTTCTGACTCTTCCCTTTACACCCCTACCTCACATAAGCCCATTTTGAACCTTGGGAATTTCAAAAGCTGTTAGCAGAGAAATCCTGCACAGGAGTCTGCTTTTATGGAAGGAGGAGGAACCAGAAGCCCCACTGTGTGCATGCAAACCAACCCTTGTGCAACACCTAAAGGAATTCTCAGGCTTGTGGCCAGAGTAAATTAACCCGTTTTTTATTGTAACATCAGATATTCAAGACATTGATTGAGAAAAATATGCCAAAGGAGCACCAGAATAACTTTAGTGAAGTCAGTGGCAATTCATCTATACTTTAGAACTGGAAAGTGCTTTGCTAACTGGATCCACATTCTGATTTCAAAAACTGTAATAACTGCTTAGGTCACAGCTTTTCCAAGTGGTGTTTTCGGTGTTTCTCTGCAGTGCCTCTTGTTTAGTGCATTAGATTCTTTAAGCTTTTTTTTTTTCTTTTTTCATTGAACTCAAGACAGTGTTCTGAAAATTTGTTAAAACTATATGTATGACAAACAATTCTGGGGTTTTTTTAAAGTTAAAAGTAATAATGTCTTTTGCTATTTAGATGTAAATCTGGAATACCTTTTTTATTTCAAGTCTTTTATTGCATATATCAGTGTTAACTGAACATAATTTGGACTATATATAGAAAAAGTTCAGGAGACAACTTGAGATGCTTCCGTTCATCATTCACTGTTTAAAGCTGAAAATAATTGAAAACAATTTCTCTGCCCTTGTCCCTAATCATGTACTTTTAAAACCAAGGTTTTGTATAACATGGTTATTTTTAAAGCCTCCTGTCCTGTTCAGTTTGAAACTTCTCTTTAGCCATTTGCTTTTCCATAAGACACTCGAGTTAGTAATAGTGTATACATTCACAGTACCTCATACTGCCCTCTGCAGCATGAAGTGAAAAAACCTCCCAACAATTATTCATGCCCCTGGTGTGTCTTACTTAAATGTTAGATCTTCACATTTAGTACTTCACATCTATATTGTGCGATCTAATGCATCTTGTTTGCTGTTGTTCCCTGCTTGGTTTTATTTATTTCTCTTTTTTGGCACATAAATTATGTCTCAGCTTGTCATGATGCATTAGAGTTTCTGGAATTTAAATAAGTGTGCCTGTGCTGTACAACAGAAGGGTTTACTACTAATAATGTAAAAACTTGCAGCGCCTTATTCAAGTTGAACAGGATGGGAGGTGGGTTTCAGCATATTTTTTTGTTTATAACAGTTCAGTTGGTGGTTCATTAAGATTGCATAGTTTGTTAATCTGTGATATTTCCTAGAACTGTGTTAAACATTGATCTTAATGTTTTTATTTATTCTAGTATGGTAGAGTTGCATATCATTACAGTAAAATAAAATCCTGTTACTGTGATGATTTCATTATAAAACATATTAAAAATTTCTGTATGACCATTTTGGTTTTCATTGTTTTATTCAATTGTGTTTTATATGTAACCTGTATAGAATTACATATTCTGGAAGAGAGTTTCCCTCTCAGGAGATGAGCTCTGGTGTCTTCAAGGAAACTCTCTTTTGGCTCATCAGCCAAAGGAATAACACTGCTGTTCCTTTTGGCAGGGGACCCAGATGCTTTGCCAACTCTTGTCTCCCTGCCCACCTCCCTGCTCCTCAGACCTTGGAGCAGTTCTTCAGGACTGCTTGGAGCAGTTCTTCAGACCTTGGAGCAGTTCTTCAGGACTGACTATGTCTCTCCCTGAATTTTGAATTAGTGTGCAAGTGGAGTATAAAGAATTAAGTGAGATTGCTATGAGAATACTGGTCAACATCCTGAGTGACACTGTGCATGCACAGCTAAAAACAGTATGCCTACGGCAGCTGCATTCTTCCTGCATTAGCGTGCATGGGGGGGGGGCATTTTTGCTGATCTTTTCTTTTTCCCAAAAGTGCTCTGCCATCTGAATTTATGTCCCTGAGGGGTCTTGGGAACATATGGCACACAGGACTTCTGAGGAAAGGGGAGATGGGTGAAAAGTATACATGCAAACACACTACTGAAGCAGGAATGACCCTCAGGAACATAAATTCAGGTGGCACAGAGTACTTGTTGGGGAAAAGAAGATAGGCTAAAATTATTTCCCCCACCCCTAGGTATGCAGTACTGTAGTGGGAACATTGCCACTGGCATGCTATTTTTAGGTGGATACCCACAGCATTAATCTGGATGTCAGCCATGGGTTCCCATCGACATATCCTCCTAGTGTGAATCAGTGTTTTCAGTATTGCCTCTATAAAGAGCAAAATAACTGATCAAAAATAAACTTGGGAGCCTGAAACTAGGTTGGCAGTCACAAATATAAAGTCCAGGTTAGAAAACCAAGCTCATCCTTATTACTGACTAGGTAAATGGTTTTTCTCTCTACTTAATCAAATCAGTAGTTTTAATCATGGGGAGATCATGCAATTTTATGTATTATTTTAGGGGGTCACCATATCAAAACATTTGAGAACCTCTGATCTTGAGTTCAGATATATTAATTAACAAAATGCCAGGATTAATTTAACAGCACAGCAAATCGCATTTGAAAGTTAAGCTAGACTTTCCACATTCTTGTATTTTAGGTAAGAATTAAGGGGGAAATTAGGTTATACAAACACCCTTTATAAAGTGGAAACACTGGTGGAAATGTATTGGTATGGGAGTACTATTTAGTTTTAGAAGCATCTGCAAATAACTGCTTAAATATAATTGACATTTTCATTAATACAAAGCAAGCAAAAGCCCAGAATAAGGATATTTTCATTTGAGGCTTAAAGTCGGCTTAGCAATGTGTGTAATGCAACTATAAAACCTTCATTGGCCACAATGCTTGTTTGTGTTGCAGATTGCTTTCTTCCTCCTCCCTCTCCCCCCTCCACATAAACATGGATCAGAAATGCAAACACAAGTAATGGGAGAAGGGTTCAACTGTGACTTGTATGTGAAAACACCATAGAGCTTGCTGCCTTATCGTATGAATGCTTAGAATTGCATGCTTTTAAAGGCCAAGTCAGCACAATCTCATTTATTACATCAACACTGGGAACACAAAAACTGTTGTAGGGAAATGCTGTAGTACAACATTTGGAGTCCACTAGCCTTGCCACTATGAGAACTTTATAGATGGCAGCTGAAAATGTATACCAAGTGAATGCTTGTTAGACTGCCCAAAACAGCTAATGGTAAAGCCCTTCAGCTCTCAAAGTCTGAGGCATTCTTAGTTGGCTAGATACTCTGCCCCTCCAGTGATGTCCAGAGCATTTTGTGCCAATACACTTTATATTGCTCATTTGGTTTGTGTGGTAGATACAGATAAATTAGCAATTATATTGCTTTAGACATTATTTTAAATAGATTTTTAGATTTGTGGATAATGGGGTAGTAAGGGGTATAAAAAGGAGAATCAGTTACTTATGAAATTTATAAATGGACTGAATAAATAAATAGATATCCTGCTCGGACTTAAAGTAACCCCCCACAGATGTTTTCAAGGAAAGGCTTCAAGAGTTTATATTTACTGTAGTTGGTCTATTTACAAATACGACAGAATATTTATATACAGTACTGCTTCTCAGCAAATGCTATTTCAATGCTAGGGTGTTCTGGTTTTTAAAGGTGTCTTACAGCTTCCCCCTCCCTCTTAGAGAGTTTTGTTCAGTCTGAAAAGCAGGTAATTGAACAGAATCTGAGCCCCATAACTTTAGTGTGCTTTTCAGTGAACCAGAACTGAACCTGCATCTAAAATCTCTGTAGCTTGAACCTGACGGAGAACATAATCCCTAAGCATAGAAAGTGGTAGCTGGATCAAAATTAATCATTTGATTGGTCAGAAGTTTATGAAGGTATTTTAACTCTAGAAAAGCAGACCAAATAAACTATATTGCTTAAGAAATCACTGGAGAGGGGTTCTGGAATTAGTAGTTCACCTTTATGTACCTTGACACAAGCTACAAAGCTGCTTCTCAGATGAGGACAAGGAAACTGTCAAAAACTCTTGGAATAAGATATATTCTGCATCATTCCAGATTATGATCCAAGTGGGACTGATTTTGCTATCGGAAATGGCAAAGCCTACAACCATATTGGCTCCTACTAGACTTGGTTTACTAATTTAGTCTCGAGAAAAGTGGAAATAACACAACTGCTTTACTGCATTAAAAACCAAAGTTGCCCAGTTCATAATTCTGTGTCCTGCAGCTTCCAGCTCCATGCCTCTGATCACAAAGGCAGGGAGATTATTGCCATCCTGTTTTGTCTCAATTTAAAAACGCAATTGGATCTACCTGTGAAAGTCTATTGAAGGATATTAGTGTTAAATGGCATTTCCATATTCCCATTTTTAGTGATTTAAGCTTGTGAGGACATCTCTTCAATCTCTGAATTAAATTATATGCTAAAAGTGTCTTGAGTTTTCACACTGATCGAGTGAAAGATCTACCTACTCTCTTCAACCATTTATAGTTTTATAGACCACTGCTGTATTCCCACATAATTGGCAGTATCTAGACTAGGGGTGTGCTTGCATAATATACACCTGAAGTGATTAACTTTGTGCTGTTCTGCATTGTTTGCTAATAGAAAACATTTTCTGGGACAAATGAGATAGTGTAATAAAATGTGTGTAACAGCTTGCTAGTGTTCCATGGTTTAATACACGTTGCTAGTGCACGCAGTAATCTCGAACAGGTTTTCTTTTTACATCATTCTGCTAGTGCAGTACCACTCTGGCTCCTGCTCAATTCCACCCCACTCTGCGCCAAACTAAACAGCCTTAAATTCTTTAATCTTTCTTCAGAGGAAAGCAGCTTGATCATCCTAGTTGTATTTCTGTACTGTTTCAGTTCCCTCCTTGTACTGAATAGGCTGCACAGGAATGTAGACATTCTAGCATTATGTTTGCTGCTGGGAGGCACACCAAAAACAGGGAGAATGGAGGTTATTTCTACAGGCAAATCAATGTAGAAAATTTAATTCCATCCTTTCAGTGGATAAATGATAAACCACTGTTCTGGAGGATGTACAAGTAAATAGAATATTTAAAACAATTTTTCTCACGATAAACATTTATCACTGTTTAATTTTGTAGGTGTTGCATTGCATTCATAACCTGACTTGAGCCCCTGGTGGCGCAGTGGTAAAACTGCCGCCCTGTAACCAGAAGGTTGCAAGTTCGATCCTGACCAGGGGCTCAAGGTTGACTCAGCCTTCCATCCTTCCGAGGTCGGTAAAATGAGTACCCAGAATGTTGGGGGCAATATGCTCAATCATTGTAAACCGCTTAGAGAGCTCCGGCTATAGAGCGGTATATAAATGTAAGTGCTATTGCTATTGCTAATAACCCAGGCCTATTCAGTTGTGAACTCTTAGAATGCAAGCTTTGAAGCAGTTTGCACATTTACTCGTTTTACTTCTTAAATTATTAGTTCATCTAAGCCATCAAAAAGCTTATTGAAGCCTAGATATGACTCTTCAGACAAACACTGTAAGCATGGAGAGTATGGTGGCATGTGGCTTCCCAGTGCATCAGCGTAAGGGTGGGGCTTCCCTGTATGCTCTTGAGGTGCTCAGTACAGCATTCTTATTTGCACATCTGGATGGCTTCTGTGTGCAGTATACACAGGTACACAGCAATACAGTTGCTATCTGCCACATATACCCAGTTCCACCTTTTTAATGAAAACTTGTCATTCATAAACACGTACATCTGTATAGACGTTTGAAAACAGGTGCAGGAGGACCTTGTTAATTGTGGGTCCAGCACACATAGTTTCATATATCCATAGTCAGGTAGGTAGGACCTGACTTTGGTATACACAGGGATGGGGATGGAGGGAAAACCCCACGTATCCACAGGTCGGGGTGGCCAGAAATGACCTTGGAGGTAATTTCCAGTCAACCAATTTGATTACGTAAGAACAGCCCTGCTGGATCAGGCCCAAGGCCCATCTAGTCCAGCATCCTGTTATGCACAGTGGCCCACCAGATGCCGCTGGAAGCCACAGGCAGGAGCTGAGAGCGTGCCCACTCCCCTGCAACTGGTACTCAGAGGCATCCTGCCTTTATAAGAACTAGGAGGATTAGGAGCCATAAGGCTCAAAAATAAGGTAAACTTATTTTCAGCACTGTGGACTACAGTAAGGCATTTTGAGGGGCAATGGCAGGGCGGATGGGGCAAACCCCACCATTTTTCACCAGTATTTACTGCTAATGGCTACTCATTTTATTAACTTTGCTATATCAATGCTCCTCTGCAACATTACTTCCTTCCACTTTCTCCAAGTTTCTCTCTTGATTGTCAGACTATTGTCTCTGTGTATTAGAGTTGAAGTATCTTACTGGATATTTACTTGCTGGCTTTATTTCCCTCTTTTCAGAAGGATCTTGAGAAGAAGAGATAATGGTACCTTTCTAATGAGAAATAAATATGAACTGTAGCTTCCAACTTTGTTCTATCACTGTTCAGAAATCCAGTGGGACATATATAACATAGCGAACTAATCAGGAGTCTGTCAGGAAAAAATAGTAAGACTGAAATAGTCTTAAGAAAGTTATATTTACATTTGGATACCTGACTGTACAGATAGGAAAGTGATAGCAGCTGAAATGAGCATAACAAATTCAATGTTTTGTTTTTATACTTTCTGGCTTCAGCAAACCTTCCATTTGATCTGCAGAGCACAGTTTAAAAGCTGTAGCCTTGTAAAGTTGGAATGAAAGCCATGATAAAGACTATATAAAGTTTTAAAGAGGAATGTGGTTTGTATCACCCACCCCATTCCCTCAGTGAGTCTCATCTATTTTTTAAAAAAAAGTTTATTTGTCACATGTGGAACTACATTTGTTTAGCAAAATAACAAAAACCAAAATCACACACACACACACTTCCCAGAATGAACACAACTCCCCACCCCATCCCTAGGCCCTTGGTATTTCACTATACTATTTATATTATGCTGCAAGCTGGTCTACGTTATCTTCCTTTCTGTTAGCTAAATGAGCTTCAATAATTTCTGCAAATAGATTCCTCTTCAGCAAGTTGTAAGCTAGAGGAAGCAACTGGCCAACAATCTTGTGAAAATACTGCAAAAGAATAAAAATATGTTATAATTGAAGTTGGTAATGTATTGTACATTGATGCACGTCTTCTGGTTTCTGTAAAATCTTGCCTTCACAAACCTTTTGAAACCACCTTTTCCCAAAGCAGCTGGCTAGATTACTTCCTTTATTACTACTGTAGAATTGTTTTAGGATTGTGACCATAACAAATGATTCACGCGTATGAGGGATGACAAATTTTGCAAAGAAAATGTTTTGACTTACATGTGATCCAAAGCAGAAGAGGTCTATGCCCAGTTCATACCCCATTCCATAGTCACATTCATCATTAGCAAACTGAACAAATGTTAACATCTCCTGAATTGGGGCAAAGGCTTTCAGTCTCTGGTCATCATTAGGCGCATCTACAATAGCTTTACAGATTCTTTTGAGACCAGCTACAAAAGGGGGGAAAAATCACATGAGAACTAAATTGCAACATTTAAAAATGCAAGACAAACCAATGGCATTAAGACAATCTCACTACTAGGGAGCAGTATTAACACCTGGGACTCTCGTGGGCAAGTAGCCAAATTGCTAATAATGGGTGCTGGAGATTATGATGGAAATAAGAGCTTAAGAGTCAGACATTTCTGGTTGAAGGAAACTATTGTTTATAAGTTACTATGTTAGATCAGATCATAGCTGGTTGAGGAAGTTAAATCTATGGTTTTCAATTGGAGTGGGGGGGGCCTCACTTGAGAGCTATTGTGTTTTCCACCTAGTTCATCTCTACATTCCATTCCATAAAGCAACTGGGACACCAACAGAACCAACAACCATGTTGGCAAGAAAGTCACCCTGAGCTGTCAGAAAACCATTTGGATTCATCAGGATTCATCAGCCTCAAAGAGTGTATGTACCATCACAATTGGTCTCCCACTCCTGTGGAGCTGGATAGATGCCTCAAGTCTAACGTGACTAGGTAAAATGACCTGTCCATGACAAAAAGAATTCTATCAGTTTCCTGGGCCCTGCAAGGGTACTCTCATTCTGCCCAACCCAATAACAGATAAAGAGTATGCCCTGAATCATGTGTGAGACCAAACACAAACACAGACAGCCCCATGGTCGTCATGGGGGTCATGAACTCCAGAGGAACACTGAACAGTGGCCATCACAATGCATGTTGAAGTCCACAAGGACCAAAAGCATCAGAGTTCCCAACAGTAGCTCAAGTAGGAAAACTTCAGCAGAAGTTGGTAGTGTTGGCACTACCAACAGAATCCAAGAGTTATCCTGGGCTGTTAGCATAAGTTTCATACAATCAAGACTAATTGACTGGACAAAATGCCTGGAAAGGACCACAACAGCAACTCCTTCCCACCCACTGAATCTAGGCTGCCGCATTACTAAGAAACCCGGTAGACAAAATAGAGAAAGATGAACTCCACCATCCTCATCGGCCCAGATCTCAGCGACAAGAGCCAGGATGGCATGTTTATCCAGGATCAAAACCTAGTAGTAGTTTAATAATTCCCCTTCACCAACCTGGCATTACAGAGCAGCACTTAAAAAACCAATTGGCTGCCAGCATAACCATCATGGGGATGCTGGTTAGGGAAAAGACTGAAAGAGAGAACTCCTATCACATTCTTAGCCATCTGATTTTTCTTCCTCTCGCCTCCCAGTGACTATATCTCCCTCTCCCCCTTGCACTTTGAACAGTGGTGCAAACAGCTCCCCACCACTGGATCCTAATAACAAAGCTTGCCCACCACTCCACACCCCTGCACTATGCAGCAGCTAGAATACACCCTGGAGATCTGCAACACACAAGGGTTTCTGGGCAAACAAGCTGATGCAGAAAGGTTTTCCTAAAAAGGGAAAGTGTTTGAAAGCAACTGGATTAAGAGAAGGGAGAACAGCAGTTTGAGAGAAAAAAGCAAACATCAATTAGTTACACTCCAGATTGTTTTCAAACAGATGTTTAAAGGTGCTGTCCTCATGAATCATTAACATAATGCTGATTTCCTTTACTAAAAGGTAAATTCCAGCATGGCAACCAGGTCTTCTGCTTTGCTACTGCAGAATAAGAGTCCCCCAATATAATAAAATTATTATGGCATGAAAAGCATGCATCATTACAAAATTAATCATTAAGGTGGCATGAGGCTCTTCTGTTCTTGCCAAACCATTATTGAAGATCTCTTGTTTGAGTACACTTTACCCATGATGTAGATCATAAACTGATGATGATACATTTTTGGCATTTTCTCTGTATAGCTATAACTTGACCAAAGCTAGTTATCTAACTTTCTTTGACAGCAGAACATCTAAAGTTACCTCACCATTTGTCTCAGGAAGTTCTCTATATCCAACATCATTCTTATCTATAGGAACCACCAAACCAGCTCCATGAAATGTCTTGCTCACAACCTGTGTTGAAAAAGAGAAACAGGCAGACAAATAGGATCACCAGATTCTGCCCTTAAGCCTGTTAGGCTCAGGACCAAACCGTAGTTGAAACGGCTTGGTCCTGAGCCATTCAAGAGGCCTAAAGAAGTCATCTATGATGTTTTACATTTAACTGAGCAACAATCAGCTCCATGGTCGAACAACAGTTTACTAATCTTTTCCTAACAAAATCTGTAATTTTTAGAAACATGAGAAGTAATTTCCTAAGAACTGTCATCTGTGAACATAATTCTCACTGGGCATTCTAACCTATAGAATATCAGAGACTATGGTATTTTCCGTTGTCTTGCCCAGTGTTAGTTGGTGAGGGCAGCGCTGGAGGAGCGGTGAGAGGTACCTTTAAAGTGGTCATCAGCGGTACGCCAGCACATGCAAGCGGCTGCAAGCAGCGGCACCCCGCCCGGTTTCCTGCACAGTGACTGCTGCTGCTCCAGCACGCACCAGGAGCTTTTTCAGACAGCAAGCTTTACCGCAGGTTTACCGCGAGTTCGGGACATAAGGGATACTCCAATGCAAAAAGAGGATTTTTAAAATAAAACAACAACCCTGGACATAAATTGGGCTAGGTTCCATTATGGAGGAAAAACCCCGAATTGTGTGTGAAGTGCTCTCTGAAATATTGCAGAGTTAGATCTGGCTGATATGTGAATGCACACCCACCCTCCCAAAGTAAAGTCGCGGTAAAGTCACCATCTGAAAAGGCTCTTGGTCTCTGAGCATGCGCATGGGCGAGGTAAGTGCCAGAGCTGCAACAGCTGCTGCTTGCAAGAATTTGCTGATGCCAATGGTACTGCCAGTGATCACTTTTTTTTAAATGGTACCTCTTGCCACCACCATCCCCAGCACCACCTGCCACTGGTCTTGCTCCTGTTTAGCTAAGATAACATATTTTTCATGCATAGCAAATAGCACTGCATATAGTTTCTGAATATAATCTAGATTTCTGTAGGAATAGTTATTTATTTATTTCTCTAACTTATATACCGCCCAACTTTTGTCTCTGGTGGTTAACAATGACATAAAAACAATTAAAACAAATATAAAAGGTTAAAACAGTTTAACAATTTAAAAACAGCATAAAATTAAAACCTACAACTTTAAAAAGCTGAAAAGGCTTGGGTGAAGAGATGGGTCTTCAGATGTTTTTTAAGAATAGTCAGAGATGGGGAGGATCGTATCTCAGCAGGGAGCGCATTCCACAATCTCGGGGCAGCAATCGAGAAGGCCCGTCTCCCTGTGGCCACCAGACGAGCTGGCGGCAACTGGAGACAGACCTCCGCAAGTGACCTCAATGGGCGGTGGGGCACATAACGAAGATGTTCTCTTAAACACCCAGGGCCTAAGCCATTTAGGGCTTTATAAGTTATAACTAGCACTTTGTATTCTGCCCAGAAACCTATTGGCAGCCAGTGTACCTCCATCAACAAGGGAGTAATGTGGTCTCTCTGAGATGACCTGGAGACCAACCTGGCTGCTGCATTATGAACCAACTGAAGTTTCCAAACTACGTACAAAGGCAGCCCCATGTAGAGCGCATTACAAAAGTAAAGTCTGGAGGTTACCAACAAATGTACCACTGTTTCGAGGTCATTGATCTCGAGAAACAGACGCAGCTGGCGTATCAGCCAAAGCTGATAGAAAGCACCCCTGGCCACCGCCTCAACCTGAGAAACCAGGGAGAGCTGTGGATCCAGAAGTACTTACAGACGGCAACCCTGTTCCTTTTGGGAAAGTGTGACCCAATCTAGAACAGGTAGATCAAAATCATCTCTGGAGTTCTGACCCCGCACAATAAGTACCTCTGTCTTATCTGGATTCAGCTTCAGTTTATTCTCCCTCATCCAGCCCATTACAGCTTCCATGCAGGCATTCTGGGAAGATATGCCATCTCCTGAAGAAGTTGACATGGAGAAATAGATCTGGGTGTCATCAGCATACTGGTAACACCGAGCTCCAAATCTCCTGATGATCTCTCCCAGCGGTTTCATGTAGATGTTGAAAAGCACTGGAGAGAGTACAGAGCCTTGAGGGACACCATACTTAAGCTCAGATTTTGAAGAGCAACATTCTTCAATCGACACCATCTGGAATCTATCAGAGAGGTAGGAGCAGAACCACTGTAAAACAGTGCCTCCCACCCCCAACCCCCTCAGACGTTCCAGAAGGATAATATGGTCGATAGTATCGAAAGCCGCCGACAGGTCCAAAAGGACCAACAGAATCAATCCCCAACTGGAGATCATTCATCAGGCTGATCAAGGCAGTCTCCACCCCATAGCCTGCCTGGAAGCCAGTTTGAAATGGAAGCCTGTTATGTACCAGCTCCAAAGTTTTTTCTTTTACACACTTTAATATTCAAATTTTTTACAGAGTTGTCCAATGTTATTCTAAATCCATACTTACAGTTGCTAACTAAATCTCAGTTTAGCTTACGCCTTTGTGTGTGTGTGTGTGTGTGTGTGTGTGTATAAAAATAATTCAAAGCTATTGCTCTATGTTGTTCATCTTCAAAATATTATAAATCAGTGGCCAACTCACATGTTACCTCTGACAGTTTTATAACAATACTCTTATCTTGTCTTCAGATGCCGCCAAGAAAGTGATTCTTTGCACTGAATATAGTTTAAGGTTCATATAGCTTTAACAATTGAGTCACAATATACCTTGTATTTTGTATTCAATTTCAGCAATAATTAGACAAACAGTAAGTACATTTAAAGCAACCCACTTGAGAGCATTTTCCTTTACAAAAAGTGATTAAACATGTTTTCTTGAATTTTGGTTGCTACTTGTTACAATGCAAGCTTACATGAGACTAGTGCTAGATGGACTCTTAAGCAGGAAAAAAGCATCTGCATGTTAAAGTTCTTTCTACTTTTGATCTGGAAATAAATCAAGCCATACTTTCTTATCTCTCTGTTTCATCTTCATCGTTTTTTGCTCCAGCAAATAACCCAATTCTTTTGCTGTTTTGGTTAGCTTTTCATCTATCTCTTTCAAAACACCACTCTTCTTTTTATCAGTCAATTCCTTAAGCTTTTTGGACAAAAATAATCTGAAACAAAGGAAAAATGATTATCAGTCCCTTTCTCTAGAATTATAAAAGCATAATGTGTTCTCTTGGTCTTGCAAACAATCTAATCTGACTTCATTAGCAAATCAACCCTTTTCTCATAAAATATAACTGGCTTTCATTATAAAATTAACTTCAGATGTAAAAATTCCAAATGACAGCTTCCAAAGCCACACTCTGTGTGCTCAATAATAGTCTTTTGAAATGATCATGAGTGCCTCTATAAGAAACAAATCATTAGGTGATGACTGTAACATTTCACAGAGAGTTCCATGAACAGGGTCTTGTTCTTTGAAACAGTTAACAGATGAATACATGGAAGACTAGTAACCTCATAATAGTTTCATATGTAAATGCTCACATGATGGCCTAAAAAAAGTATAGAAATCAAATTATTAATTATTCTTATTCTTATTATTCTTCTTAATAAAACACACAGGTACACAATCAACTCTTGTAGTTAAAAATAATAAACAGAATTAAGGTTATTCATAAGACTTTGATGTTGACCTATCTACATTATAAAACAACAAAAAGTCCTCCTAATCAGAGTCCAGTACATATGTTTTACTGACTGAGTATTCTAAGAAAATTCCTTTCCACGTAAAGCTCTGAATTTGTCAGTATAACCATTATAGCACATAAAATGTCTTTACTGATCCCTTCACCCCCTCCATTAAACATTTCAGATAAATTACTTGGATTAAAAACTAATATACAGTGTGAAAATTAATGTGGTGGAGATTTTTTTTTAAAACCCATCTATAAATAGGTCAAATGACATGCCAAATTTGGGGGGAGGGGGTGTTGGAAAAAATATTAATGCAAATTCTATACAAATTAGGGGGAAACTGGCATGTGAAAACTTTCCAAAACTTTCCAGAAAGTTTTCCAGTTCAAAATTGGAAACCTTGCATCTCATCAAATCTGCCCCAGAGGATCTCTCCCCTGCCCCCTCACCCAAGCCCAGGGGGGGGGGAAAGCTAAAACTTACTTCACAGCAGCAAATACATTGTCACCAATTTGAGAAATCATGCAGCCTCTCTTTGCTTCATTTTCACCAACCCATACTGGTAGTTCATCTGGTAAGTCCCTATAAAATAAAATGCACACGCACAAAATTTCAGGAATTTTAGTAACCAAGCAAAAGTACATATTTGTTATTTAAGTTATTGTGCAAAAGGCTCCAGCACATAATACTCTTCTTCCTATCAAAAGGCATAAAAATAGTAATAGGAGAACCTATTTTTTGCTGAGGGTTTTGCAGAGACATTTATCTTTCAATTGTGAGATTAGAAGTGTTTAGTTTCTTCTTTAAGTTGTGTTTTTAAGTTCAGGAAAGCTGTGACCCAAGCAAGACTGCCAGACACTAGAGTAGACTTTACAAGGCAAATTTAAAACAAAACAAAACACTTCAAACTGACAATTAAATATAAATATAATCACACACGTTAACCAATTTCAATAGTACTTTCTTTACTGCATAAGCCTACCACAAAAACCATTCCATATTTTCCCCGAGAAATCTTTCCTAGGCTAGCAAGTTATTAAAAATAATGTGTGGAGTGAGATGCTGAAAATATTAGGAAATTTATTTATCTGACACGAACTTCTTCAGCAATAAATTCCCAAACCAGACATATAAGCAAATTTTGGAACTTTCTCTTCTTGCGGGATACCCACCTAAGCGAATGTGGGACAATAGATGAACTACAAAACAACATCTGACATTCACATGAGGGCTTTTGAAGTCATTCAGTGGGAACTTGCATGGAAAATGCATGTCAAATCAGGCTGTGGATAGTTTCCACAGGCAACTGATATTTTTTTGAACTCCCAAACAGAATCACTCCTGCAAGACACCTAATGATATTATAGTCATATGCCACTTTTTCAACTGACTGGACACAGAGGATTTAAAATGTTGCCACAGGTACCAATGTTATGTGAGAATTGGCCCTCAGCCTCATATCTTGTTCTGGAAAGAAACACTTTAAAGTATGAATCAACTATGCCTGGTGTGTATCCGAAAGCAATGGCAAAGATACAAGGGACAAAGCATGGTCACATATTTTTCCAGGACAGATCCATTTCTTACCTGAAATATCCCACATGATACTGTGTTTTGTTGTCCCCGATGAAAATAGTTTGGAATTCAGGAGGATCATAAAAAAACCTCCAGTGAAGATTGAAGTTCACATCTCCTGATCTGTTAGTCTTTTTGTGTTTTCCAGCAAGAATGTCATATGGCCCAACTAGCTCAAGTCCAATACTTGATTTAAGAGCATCTATAAAAACAACAGAAAAATCATAAAGTTTTACAGTTTTGTGCTCATGGAGAAAGATCCAAGCCATAAAAAACGCCCCATTTTGAATTAAAAACAGCCTTGAATAAAGGAATCTCTGCCCATATACACTACTTGAGGTTTACTTTTATACTCTCAGACCATTTCAATGGTCTCACAGAAGAGCTTTAGGTGCATGCATACCAAGTATCCTTTGAGTGTTTAATGATAAGCCAGGATGCAGGATATATCTTCCATAACTTTTTTTTAAAGTATTGCTAGAGTAGACACTCTACTTCAAACACTAGGCTGAGGCAGACACTTTAAATGTTTGATCTAGAGGTCCAATTATAGAGGTCCAACTGTGTAGTGCTATAATTTCTCTTCACCACATTGCAATTCCAAACACCTAACACAGAAGCATGTTCTGCTAAAACCATAAGCAGTTATTGTATTATGCTTTTAGAATCAGGGCACTAATCTATGAACATTATATAACATACAAGATGACCTGAAATAAACAGCCATTTACTCTGGAGCAGCTCTATACTTTTCTTTGGTGAGTACCCTGGATCTGGTATAGCAAACTTCATTTAAAAATAGTTTCCCACAAACTGGATAACATTTATTGAATATTGGTGGAATACGGCATGTTCCCCATAAGATATGGTACTTGTTTCATAAAGTGTAAAACAAATTTCTTGTTTGCAGAATGGAGTTATGTAAGCAGTATGTAGATAAGATTTTAAAAATAAACGATTTAAATCATAAATTTCCATTACATTTGGAAGAGTGTTTGGATTTTAAATTCAAATAAAGACAGAACTTATTTTACAACTTTGTTGCTGAAATTGTATATTTAGACATCTTATTATGTATCAGATAGGAAACTCTGGTATTTTGAACGCACCACATGGCTTTTCAGGATCCAGTTCCTGACAAAATTTCCAGAAGTGATAGAAGTCTTCAGGCATCTTGAGCAGATAGCAACTTTCTACCTCTTGGCGTAGGTCTTCAGGGATATCTGCTTCACTAGATCGCCTCTTCTTCATTTCCTTAGTTTTTTCACACTGCCAGTAAATGGAAAATCAATTTTATTATGCTAAACCCATACTCCAGAAGCAAACTCACATTTTTATACTTTAGGAATGTGTGAGGGAAGAGGAGAAACTAGGAAAAATCAAGAAACTTAACAAAACCAAATGCACTGAATAAGTGAGTTTGCTGGTCAATGACCGAATAAACGTATAACTGAATAAGTGATACCAATCAGGCCTCTATAGAGGAAACAGAAGCACATCTTTGATCAAGAGGTCCTTTAGGCGAGACAGGCATCCCCTATCAGACTCAGCTGACAGAACCGGGAAGAAAGCCTATATTTACGGTAGATCTAAAAAATAAAGGGCGGGGTTCGGGTTGCCGGAAAGCTGGCTCCGCGTTCCACCTTTGTCCCGAGAAACCCTGCACGCTTCATCCCAGATACGCGTGGATTGCTGTGGCTGCTAGGGCGTGTACACGTGAGAGGCGCTCTGCACATTCTCAGAGGCACGTTCTTCATGATTCCACAAGCACCTGGGCTGAGAACTGAACGCAGAGAGAGCGGTTTCTGCGGACTTGCGCCTAGAAGAAGAGGAAAGGACATAAGGGCAGCTGAGGAAGGCTCGCCCCAGGGGTTCGGCGGATGGCGCGGATACCTCTTCCAGCCCCTGCACGGCCGCCCGGGGTCTCCGCTTCCCACCTCCAGTCATTTTCCTTCCCGCCGTCACCACCGGGTCCGCAACCGCAGCATCCCGCCTTTTGCGGCCGCAGGCGTTCCCGAGGCCGCGTCCCCGTGACGTCATCGCGCCCAGGAACTGTCCTTGCTTGACATAGAGACAGAAGAGGAATAGAGTAACAGCTCCGTTGACAGAAGAGATCTCCACGTACCTTTAAAGCTTTCCCCTCCCGCCCCTCACACAACCCTCTCCCTTTCTTCCCTCTCCCTGCCACCACAAAAGAAGAGGTACCCACCACAGAGAACAATGGGGAACGCCTGAGTTTGGTTATGGGGCAGCAGCTGTTCCTTCTCGCCTCTAAAAGAAAAAAGAGAAAAAAGTAGCAGCAAAGTCATCGATTCAAGCCCTTTTGAACTTGGCTCTTATTTAGTGTAAAAACGTATGGGTTGTGTTTTTTTTGGGGGGGGGAGTTGAGGTTTTTTAGGGAGACCAAAGCCGAAGTTCTCACTGTAACTCTACTTTTTAAAGTCTATGGGCCAGTCAAGCTGAGTAAGCGGCGTGACGGTGAAGGACCTATTAGGCTGGTCCGCTGGAGAAGGTTGTTGGACCCAAAAAGATTCCAAGAAGCTTTGGAAGGGTTTCCAGCTGGCTCTGCCGGTGATTCCATTGACGCTCTGGGTGCAGTCATGGAATAACAAACTCCCTACAGCAGTAGACACAGTAGCTCCTAAGTATCCTCTCCGACCTGCTTCAAAATTAGCACCTTGGTATTCAGAAGAATTACGGTAGTTGAAACAGCCAGGCAGACTACTTACAACACAGAACACATATGAAGATGTATGGTCTGGCAATACGGGTGGCAGATAAACTGTTCTTTTTTCCTGCCCTCATTGCTTCTGCAAGTTTACATCCAGCAGAGTTGTCTAGGCTTGTGACGGTTAATCTGCCCGTCTCTGAGGAGGGAAAGGTATCCTTCTGGGTTGCCTGAAGAAGTTGGGATTGCGTGGCATTGCCAGGGGCGGATTAATCGTTTTGCCGCCCATACGCAAAAATACTTTTTAAAAAGTTTTAAAAGTAGCTCCCTGCAGCTGCTACGAGGGCGGCAGTAGCTGTGGGAAGGGGGGCGACTGGGTGAGGGGAAAGTTTCCCCTTTTGCCTCCTAAAAGATCACCATGGTGGCAGCAGCTGGCTGCAGGTGGGGAGGAGGGAAGAGTGCCCTCACTTACTTCTAAAAGCCCAAAGCTGTGCGGGCAGCAGCAAGCTCAGCTCCTTCCTCCAGCCAGTTACTGCACACTGGACTCCGCCACATACAGCCCATTTCCAGCTTTCCTTCCATGCTAGGTGGCCAAATTTGGCTTTAAAAAAGCCAAATTCTGGCTTACGGCCCATTTGATTCACGAGTATACCCCTTAGGTTCTGGTAGCCCTGCCGGAAAAGAAAGTTACACGTAGAAGGAAAGTCGAAAATGGGCTATAGATAGCAGGGCCCATGTGCAGACTGCTCAACTGGGGGGAGGACAGAGCTGAGCTTGCTGCTGCACACACAGTGCAGGCTTTTACAGGTTAAAAAAGGGGGCACTCTTCCCTTTTCACCCCCGCAGCTAGCCGCTGCCACTACAGCAATCTTTTAGGGGGGGGAAGAGGAAACTTTCCCCTCAGCGGTCACCCTCTCCCCGCAGCAGCAACTGCCGCTGCCACAGCTTTAAAACAATTTAAAGTGGGGGGGGCTTTCCTCTCACCCCCTGATGCTACTGCCACTCCAGAGACAGAGAGGCGCAGCAAAATTTGAGGAGCCACTCCTCAAATTTTGCCACCAGAGGCAGATGCCTCCTTTGCCTCTGTGTTAATCTGCGCCTGGGCACTGTTTTAGAGTGGTTCCAATCCAAACTTTCTGGCAGATTCCAGATGGTGTCGCTTGGAGACTGTTGCTCTGCAAAGTGGGAGTTAATTATGGAGTTCCACAAGGCTCCATAATGTCTCCAATGCTTTTTAACATCTACATGAAACTGCTGGGAGAGATCACCGGGAGATTTGGTGCAGGGTGTTATCAATATGTTGACAACACCCAAATCTGTTTCTCCATATCAACTTCATCGGGTAATGGCAAACCTTCCCCAAATGCCTGTCGGAGGCAGTAATGGGCTGGATGAGAGAAACGAACTGAAACTGAATCCAAACAGGATGGAGGTACTGACTGTGAGGGGTCAGAACTCGAGAGAGGGCTTAGATCTGCTTGTTATGGATAGAGCCATACTCCAGCAGAAAGAACAAAAACGTAGCCTGGGAATGTTCCTGGATCCAAAACTCTCTCAGGTCTCTCAGGTTGAGGCAATGGCCAAGGGTGCTTTTTATCAGCTTCAGCTGATACATCAGCTACATCCATTTCTGGAGGGAATGACCTTGAAACAGTAGTACATATGCTGGTAATCTCCAGGCTTGATTACTGTAATGCACTCTATGTGGCATGCTTTTGTACGCAGTGTGGAAACTACTGTTGGTGCCGAATGCGGAAGCCTGACTGGTTTCCAGGATAACCCAAAGAGGCCATATAACACAGATCTTAAAAGAACTGCTCTGGCTTCCAAAATGTTTCCAAGCAGAATACAAACAAATAAAACAAGGAGGCTATTCTCACATGCGGTGGAAACCAGGCTAAGGGAGCCCAGCCCGGTTTCCAACACAGGAGCCGCTGGGCTCCTGGTGACATACCCTCTTAATCTCCCCACCCCTTAAACGAGGTTAGCAGAACGAATGTACCACTAACCCCATTTACCCGGTCATGTGCTGCGGCAGTGTGGCTCCACGGCGACTCATGAGGAGACCTCCAGCCAGGAGGCTACAACAAGCCTCCTGGTGTCAGGGGGCTCCCCAGAATGCCCCGCGCACTCACACGGGGCATTGTGGGACTTCAAGGGGCCAGGAGGCCCCCGATCCCTGCCACCGATACTGGTTCTGTGATGGAACCGGTAATCATGTGGGTGGCCGATGCAGCCACTCAGGGTGAGCTGCATGCTCGTGTGCAGGGAGAGCGGGTCAAGCTCGCTCTCCCCGCAAACCTTCTGCAGGCTGTCCACACTGTTCATGTGGAGAGCCTCAAAGGACTGCAATTCTATGCTTGCTTTCTAGGGAATCCCTACTAAGGGCATAAGTAATACCTCTGAACTTAAGAACATAGGAACAGCCCTGCTGAATCAGGCCCAAGGCCCATCTAGTCCAGCATCCTGTTTCACACAGTGGCCCACCACCAGATGTCACTGGGAGCCTACAGGCAGGAGTTGAGAGCATGCTGTCTCTCCTGTTGTTATTTGACTTACTTTCAAATAAATGTACTATCAGGACATGATCCTAAACACACGTTTGACAGGCAGTAAGCTACTGAATAGAGATGTGCACAGATCAATTTGGTGTGCCCAATAGGGGCGCTTTTCCCTAATGGGGGAAGCTGCACCGCTCAGAAGTCTGCGCATGGTCATGGGGCTTCACATGGCAGCCCACGCATCACGGCAGGCTGCACATGACCACTGCGCACAAGCTGCTGGTAAAGCCCTGTGGCCATGTACAGACTTCTAAGCGGCACAGTGCTGTGCCTGGAAAAGTGGCGGGGCAGCAGAGGAGGAGGTAAGGACCTACTCTATTCATGCTTAAAGGTACTGCTCCCTGCCCCACCAAAACATTTGTGCACATCCCTACCACTGAACTCAGTAAGATTTCTGAGTAAATGTGTTATTAATTATATGATTACATGATTACAGTTCTACATGCATTTACCTGGGTATAAGCTGTCAGGAGATTTCTCTTTTGCTCAGCTATCCTCTCCCTCCCTTTCTCTATTGTGTCTCCCTCCTCTTTCTCTCCTTTCCCTTCCTTTCCCTCATCCTTTCCCTCTCGCCCTCTCTCCCCTCCTCACTGGTTCTTTCCCATTCTTTCGCGCCACCTGTCTCCTCCCCCCTCCTCTTGGCTTCCCTTTCCATCCTTCCTTCTCTCCTCCCCCCTCCCCCCCCTTTTCAAGTTTTCTTTTGCTGACATTTTTTTTCCTCTCCTAGAGCATAAGTGATGGCAGCACATGTACGGTATATAAAACTAAAGAGAATTCCATGATTTTTGTGTAGCTGTGAAACTCACTGGGTGACTTTAGGGCAGTCATGTATCTCTCAGCCTGACCTATCTCACAGGGTTGTTGTGAGGGTAAAAATAAACATGTACACCACTCTGGGCTCCTCGGAGGAAGAGTGGGATATAAATGTAATAAATAGATAGATAGATAGATAGATAGATAGATAGATAGATAGATAGATCCTCTCTCACAAACAAAAGTAGAAGTAAAGACAGGACAGAGTTCATTCTATTTCTAATGTAGGTCTTTATGTGAAAAAAATGTTTATGTATTTTCATTTTAAGTATTTTTTTTTTTTAAATAGCACTTCAAATATAAATACAGTCATTTCCATATTTTAATTTGTGGCACAGCTGTGGCTGAGAAAGTGTGCCTTATGGCTGTGTAGCTTGTTATGTATTTAGGAACATCTAAAAACCAAAAGCCATTCTTTTGTTCAAGAACCAGAGTTGCTGAATAGTGTTTTTAATTTGTAGCAGACGTTATTCCCCCTTCTGCATCTGGCTAGAGAGATAACAATGCATTTGTATTCAAAATATAGTTCAAATCATCACTAAAATGATTATTGGCCACAAGAGGGAGCCATTGAAGTTCTTCTAGAACTACCAGATATTGACAATGCATTGGAACAGAGGACAACTGCTCCAATATTGACAACGTCATGTGGATAGTTTGAGAATCCATTAAAGTGTATTGAATATAAATAATTTATTTGTATTGGGTCATGTCTGCATATAGTCAGTTTTATATGTAACACTACTAAAGGCTGCAAATCTGATATGCTGTGACTAGGGGTTACATACATTTATGCAGTCATATGTTGACTGAATAATAAATCGCAATAACTTAGACTATTTAAATTCTGCTTTTATTTATTTATTTATTTATTTCATTTATATCCCACGCACAACAACCCTGTGAGGTAGGTTAGGCTTAGAGATACACTACAGGAACAAAGTCACCCAGTGACCTTCATGGCTGAATGGGGATTTGAACTCGGGTCTTCTCAGTCCTAGTCCAACACTCTAACCATTATGCCAAACTGGCTGTTTCAACAGCAAGAATACTCACAAAGTAGTTTACCCAGCAAAGGGAATGAGAAGATGGTTCCTTTTAACAAAGGGTCTCACATGCTAAAAAGAAACGGGGAGCATCAACAACAAAACTAGTGGACCTGCAGATGGAGCTAAAGATATTTTGTATGCTAAGCAAAACTTATTTGAATTTGGATATAGGCAGTGGGGCCTCCCGAAAAAAAATGAGTGGGATACAGAAGGGTCAAAGTGCATTTATGGGTGGGAGAGCCATTTCTTACATGTTAGATTTCTAAAACAGAATTATGGGGGGCAGGTGAGGGGAAAGCTAGTTGTCTGAAGTGGCGTTTGCCCCCTCTCTGGAGCTACCTTTGGAGATAAGCCAGGGAAGATGTCTGGCTTTTGTCTGATGGCTGTTTCTGATGTCTCTTTTGTATTTCTTTTTAAATAATTATTGTGAGACTTCTTGAAATGGGATTCATTTTGCTATGCAAACCACTTTGAGAATTTTTTTCCCTATGAAAAGTGCATATGTCTTTGCGGCCAGGAGATCGAGTCAATGGCCCATATTCTATTAAAGTGTCCACTTTACCAGGATGTAAGACAGCAATTAATTAATGCCTTGTTAAATAATCTGAAGGGGAAAACCGAAGATTTCCTTGTAAAGTATTTATTAGCCGATAAAGATTCAGCAATTTCTAGAATAGTTGCTAAAGTACTGTTACGTGGTTTGTAGAATAAGAGTTTTAAAGTTATGAATATTTTACAATTGCCATTTTTGGGTATATGTTTATACGATGTTTTAATTTTAAGGATTTTATGTTATGTAATTTACTACTGTATATCCCTCTTTTGGTCATTGACCATAAATAAAGTAAAGTTGAGAATTCTTTTGTTGAAAAGAAGTATATAAATATCAGGGCGGTATACAAAGCACCCTGAGTCACTTACTTTAGGAAGGGTGATACATAAATGGGTGGTATATATATGAATGAATGAATGATCTATATACTTTTTTCAAAAGAGCTGGAAACGTTATAATCCTTTTGGATGGAAAACCAGATACCTGTGGAACATAGGAAACCGCCATATACTGAGTGAGACCATTGGTCTATCTAGCTCAGTATTGTCTTCACAGACTGGCAGCGGCTTCTCCAAGGTTGCAGAAACTCTTTCAGCCCTATCTTGGAGATTCCAGGGAGGGAACTTGGAATCTTCTGCTCTTCCCAGAGCATCTCCCTCCATCCCCTGAGGGGAATCTCTTACAGTGCTCACACTTCTAGTCTCCCATTCGTATGCAACCAGGACAGACCCTGCTTCGCTTAAGGGGACAAGTCATGCTTGCTACCATTCACCTGTGGGTGAGTGGGAGGTACCAGCTGACTTGGAGTGACCCACAGGTACGTTAGTGTTCAAAAGCGGAAGGCAGGGGGAAACTAAGGGGCCCAAACTGCCCCCATGTTAGTCAGTGGGACAATGTTGTTAGGTTTGGTGCAATTAACAAGCAAGCAGATGGGAGAAGCTAATGGAACTCAGTGGGGAGGCAGAAGAACGGAGAACTTGGAAGAAAAAGAGTGAGACATTTTTCAGCCTGAAGAAAACTCCCTCAAGACAGCCACAAGTCCTGTTTCTGAGGGGAAAGGTGTCTAATTCTTGTTTTCTCACCAGCTGTTTCACAGCTTTGTGTTTGTATGGGAGAAGGGTTTGAAGAAGAGCTGGGAATGAGCACATTTGCCCCTCCATTAAAACAGAAAATTACACAGTGTTCCCCACCCCCAAAACAGAAAAGATAACATTTGCATATGAAGTAAACCCACATTACATCAGGGTCCTTTGTTTCTAACTTTCTTTTTTCGCCACAGGCTCAAGTAACACTCACACCAGGGTTATACTGCAACATTTTTTGAGGGTCCATACTTGTTCTTAGTAATGATGATAAGAAGAACTTGACAAACAATCTTGTAATGCTTACATTTTTGTTTTTAATAAACACATACCTGATAACTAGGCTTACATAAAATAAGCACATTATGGTTTAACATTACATAACACAAGAGCTACAATACATCTCAAGTCTCTGCATCCTCTCTGTTATTTTGCAGAGATGTTTTCCTTTTACTTATTATAATATCCTGATCTTTTTCAGAGAAGATCATCCATGTGTTTTCCCTATATTGCTTCGGTATTTTTATCCTGACAAAATGGACTGAAGGTGATAAAGATGCCCAGAAAAAAACAGTCTTCAGGAAGATGGTAAATAAAGATGGTAAATAAACAGTGCTGCAGTGGAACTGCAAAGGCACATCATACATTTGCTGAGTCACAACATCACTTTTAATGCTGACAGGTCATTTTGGGATCCTGCCCAGCACTTTCTCTGCAGTTCTGTAAGGTAGACTGTAAAATGGTTGAATGGAGAAAGAAATCTCAGTGAGAAGAGGAAGCAATGTTACTGTCTTGACCAAAAAAGAGTATTTACAGGATCTTTCTCTTGAAAAGCTGATAGACTTCAGTGTTCTGTAATGTGAACAGAGAAATGTATATAAAATACATTTATGTGTGTTTTAGGGCAAAAAATAACATCCTTGTAATTACTTATAGAGCCCTAAACAGCTTAGACCCAAGGCATTTAAGAGAATGCCTTCTCCACCATTAAAATCGTCACCATTAAAATCATCTGGAGGAGTTTAACATGGTTGCCACCTGTTAAAATGGTTGGTCTTCTCCATAGCTGCCATGAGGCTTTGGAATGCACTCCTAGCTGGAATCAGAGCTTCAGAATCTCTGGCAGCTTTTAGAAAAACTCTTAAGACACTCCTGTTCAGTCAGGCCTTTGGTTAGTTTTGAGTGGTTTTTAAAATGTTTGTATTGTTTTTAATTGATTGCTTGTTTAAAGTTTTTATGCCCTGTATTTTAAATTGTGTAAAGGGCCTGAAGACATGAATTTTGGCTGTATAGAAATGCTAAAAATAAATAAAGTATATGGAGAGCTGGGCTTTGCACTTACACAAGCACATTGCTTTGTGCTCAGGCCCTTTAATTGCTTGGAAGTAATCTAGCATCCCAGGTGCAAGATGGACTGGGCCTTCTCAGCTATGGGACATAATCTAAGGAATATCCTCCCTGAAGAGATACACCTGGAGGCTTTTCACACATGGCTTTATGCCTCAGGGTATCTAAAGAGCGAATCCGCTTCACAGCAGATTCTCAAGATGTTTACTTCAGTGAATTAAATTGACAGAACACATAGCTATCAGCTCCTCCCCGCACTCCCTAGCAGATCTTTTTCCTGTGAGTTCATACCTACCTGGTCTGGGTTTTCTTTCCAACCTTCCAGAGGAGGAGGAGGAGGGAGACGGGAGACCATTTCCTACTTTTTGTGTATTTGATAAGCAGAAGAAGCCCACATTATTCATTCCCAATGTGCTTGCTTTGTTGACTCAGGAATTTCTTCCCACCCCCGCCCCACTTCTTGACTGCCGGAGTTGCGGCAGCTAGGCACTGAACTCTTGAAGTAAGAACTTCGTATATTTTCCTCTCTCACAACCTCGGTGCTAGCAGACAATCTCCCTTCTCTAATAATATTTAGGCATTCCAGAAGTGAATTCAGGGCTGAGATGCTCTCAGCATAGCTGATGCTGGGACCCAGTCTAGGAAAAGCCCAGGCATCTGTTCAAACGTGAACTATTAAAACCTATTAAGAATTTCACAAAACCTGTCTTGATCCCATTTCTCTTTCCCTGCCGCTTTGAAAAGGCAGTTAGTGGGGGGGAAAGATTCTGTCAAACTGCTTTAGCAGAAGATCGCAAGATCAGCGAGACAAGACAAATTGCCAAGCAGCGCCCTCTGCTGACATTTGGCATTCTGGAAATCCACCCAGCAAATTTTTTTAGAAAACATGAAAGAGCTATTAAGCCAATTTATCGGCAATGGTCCCTCTGCACATCAAAAAATATGTTTCGGAGAAAGCAGAAGGCCCAGAGTTTTTTTCAAAAGCTGCTGGAAATAGAGGATTTTTTAATGCCAGACATAACTCGGGCTAAGCCAGAATTTTCAGTCTCCATTTGGGGAAAATCAAAGTCCTGTCTGCCCTGGTCCCTGATAGCCCGCAGGGAGGTCAGGTTAAATCCAGCGAATATGTGGGCTGGCACACTCCAGTCAGGAGTGGATTCGCAATAAAAGCCCTGTGTGAAAAGCCTCCTGGGCCTTTCACTGCCTAGGTAATTGCCTGAGTTTTAACTTGCTTTCTGTGTCTTGCCTCTTATTCCTGGGGGTGGGTGCAATAATGGGAACTTTGAACAATGTGAACCTCAATAATTGAAAGTTGCATCATTGTAGACACATATGCATTAAGAATCATGTATGCTGTAAGGAATACTCCATGTGAAACCAAATAACCCCGATTAGACAGAGTTTAGTTTTTTAATTAGCATGAGGCACAGTATCAGCCATCTGGCTCTTATTAAGATTAATAGGCATTAAGTAGCTTAAACTCTGTGGGTTAATAATATCTAAACATTAACTCTTTGTGTTGTAATATTATAAGCAATAATAATCCAGAGTGTTTGTTTTTGTGTGGAAATATTCTTAGCTGATTATCCTTTCTTAAATAAGCTCTTGTAGACCTGGAAAGGCTCCTGTGAGACATTCTTATATTTGCATTTGTATAAAGGTTCTTCTGTATGAATGTGCAGTACAGCTATTGATTGTTTGATGGATTGATTAACTGCCACTGTGTCCTGGTGTCCTATAGTCTACAGGGCTGTCAGAGAACTAATCACAAAGTACAGTGATCCATGAGCATGTTTTTGAATGTATGCAATGCAGGAATGATTCACCACAGCAATTTGTCCTTCATCACATCTACATAAAAGCCATTTTCAGGCATTATGCTGTGTGTGTGTGTGTGTGTGTGTATACACAGGCACATGAATTAGAGATGTGCATGGAACCGGTTCGGAAGCTCTTTATGGGGATGGGGACTTCCGGCCAATGGGGGTAACAGGGCAGCAGGGACGTACGCTGCCACCCCGATCAGCTTTCTTAACAAAGGATGCCAGCAGGGGGGAAAGTGGTGGGAGGGGTAAGTGCACCCTCCTCCACTCTTAAAGCGGCACCCCCAGCACCTTCGAACCGCCCCACTGCAGTTCTGTGCACATCCCTAACATGGGTTTGTGTTAATGATTGCATGTATGTTTATTTTAAAAGTGAACCTGGGTACCAGTACCTCAAATGAATGGTACAGATAGGAAGTGTACTGCTGCACATGTGTTCAACATAATATGTGAATAACTGTAGTCTGATTCAGACATTATGCTGTACAAGTCTACAGATGTCTTTACATTCGTACATGTGTTTGTGTGGATTCCTGTACTTATGTTCATTTTAAAAGTGAACCTGGATACATGCCCTTCAAATGCATAGTACAGATAGGAAGTATATTTCTGTACCTGCATGCAGCATAACATGTGAATGATTGTACTTGTATACAGATCTGCACCTGTGTACACTCGTATGAGTGTTGAACATAATGTATGAATGGGTCTTGCATGTTTGTATGTCTCTATACATGCATACACTGTACACAATATGTAAATAGCAGGGGCGTAGCTATAATTGAACGAAAGGGTTAAAAAAAACGGGCCCCCAGCTTCTGAGGGCCCTCCAGCTCCATCCCTCCCTATTTTCTTCATTATCTCCCTCACTCTGGGGGGCCACCAGAGAGAGGGATGAACACGGGCCCCCTCTCCCCTAGCTACACCCCTGGTAAATAGGGCTAAAGTAACTTGAGAAACCACCCAAGTTTGGGGGGAAATGTGTCAATGACTCTCTACTTGATGTGCACACCAATGCTACCTACGCAGTAGGCCCAGTCACACATTATGTTCTGTACTTGTACAATGAATATACAATGTACACAGGTACAGATTTATACACAGGCACAGTCATTCACATGTTATGTTGAAGGCAGGTACAGAAGTACACTTCTGTCATGCATTTGAATGGCCTGTATCCAGGTTTATTTTTTTTTAAATGAACACAGGTAGTCATTCACACAAACACATGTATGAGAGTATAGACATCTGTGCATATGTCCATACAGCATAATGTCTGAATCATGCTAGTATCTTTGTTTGTAAATGAATTCATTACTAAAAACACCAAAGGGTTTATTACTCCCTTCTTCAAGGTACCTCATGCAGCCTACTCTGAAAGAGAAGGAAGAACAGCAGACAATAGTATAATGGGGCACCCCATCTAAATGCATGAAAAGAGGCAGTTCACTGTACAGTTTATCTAGCAATTGTAACTAGTTTTGTACTCTAGCTGCCACAATGTGACCCACTGTGAGCATTGAAATTACAGTTGTCTCTTGCCAACTGCAAGAGTTCCGTTCCTGGAAACCCTCATGGTTGGCGAATTTGAGGTAGGCGAGATATTGAGAGTAATGGGAAACAGGGGGTCAGGGGAATCGCGATCGGGAAAGTACCTTAAAATGAAGAAAAAATAGAACAAATACCCCCTGACCCCTGGAAATGGCCCCCCGAACCACCCAAACTCACCCAACCCTCCCAAAATCACCCCTGACCCCCAGAATGACCCTCTGACTTTGGAAATCCCCCCAAACCACCCAGATTTCTGAAAAAAGTCACCAAACCACGAATACTCAGGTTGCGGTTGGTGAGGGTAGTGACAGTTTCCCAAACTTGGATATTCAGATCCATGATTGGGAAACCAGTGATAGGCGAGGGATGCCTGTAATTGGGATTGCCTTCTTCATTCACCACATGGAGATATGACACTGCAGCCCATTATGCCCCATATTGCCTTTCTTATGATTTACTTAAAGTCATGTTTTGTTCGATGAGACAAAAAGATGAGTAGTGTAGACATGTATTTTCTTAGGCTCTACAATGTGTGGAACAAAATCTCCCACATTCTTCTAACTAAAGGAAGAGTCCCAGTAGATTACATTATTTTCATATTGCATTAGAGATATGCTATCTTTATTTTAAAGTGGAGCTGCAGTGCATGTTTATTACTTTGAAGGGGCTGTACTCTGAATGGATGGATTAAAGTCTCTCATATATAGAAAACGTTGTCATGGAAACCTCATCCAGGGTGAGTAATAATAATACATTCTGATTACTCAGTCAGAGGGAATTTTAGGATAAGTACTTGAATTCTTTTGTGATGCTAAATTATTTGATTCAAGGACATCTTCTCTAGATCAAAATTAATGTGAGGCAAAAATTCATCTCTTTTTCTCTGCTGATGATAACTGAAAGTATAATACAGTGCGTCACTGAACTGAAGAAACTGTAGGCTTGCCCTAAATCTTTTTAGAATAGGCCAGATATAAAAGGTCATAAAAGCTTTGTACTGAGTGGCAATCTTTCTAACAGCACATTCTCTCTCTCTCTCTCTCTCTCTCTCTCTCTCTCTCTCTCTCTCTCTCTCTCTCCACACACACACACACACATTTGGACAAAGTGTGAAACCCGGGTAGACAATCCTGCAGTTAATCTGTGAAGCTGGCAATCATTCCGCAGATGATCATTCAACTGCAGTTTCACAACCTCTGGCTTCTGGGCAGAGGGACCCCTTCCTCTTCCATGTCCCAGCAAGCTCCATGCCACTCGTGTCACCAGAGTGTGGGCAAGGTGTCAGGATGTTAGTAAAGCGGCAACCATTGGCCACATTATTTGAGGGGGCATGCTCAGGGTGACTGGCTTTTCGGCATCAATTGCCTGCCCTCAGCAGGCACAATTATTGCTACCGGGTGATGGCTAGGGGCACTTGCCATTGAGACAGCTGAGGGAAGGAAGGGCCACCTAACCTAGAGCAACAGGAATTAGATGATGGGCAGCTCACTAGGCTGTCAGTCTTCACTCTCTTCCTCGTAGGGCAAGATGGCTCCTGAGTAGCATTATGTGTATAGCTTAATGTAATAGCAGTGTATGAATAAGTTGCTCAGCTGAGGACATATCCATGCCCTCCACCCAAATGATACCAAATGAGAACACAGAAGGAGGTTGGGCTTGTTTCCTAACTGAGTTCTAAGCACCTGCCAGTGCCACACCTTTTATTTCTGGATGAAGGGAGTCAAGACATAAAACGTGTGCATGCTACTTTTGGTCACTTCTGGACTGAAGAGGGGACGGGGCAGCAGGGAGGTACTCTGCCACCCTGCCAGTCCAGTTTTCATGGAAGTGCCAGTGGAGAAAACGCAGTGGGGAGATAAGTGCACCCTCCCCCATCCTTAAAGGTGTCCCTGACCCCAGGTTCGAACCGTTTCCAACGTGGGGTTCCGAACCTGTTCGATGTTCTAAGAATAGAATGCCCAACAGGTTCATGCACATCCCTAGAGGGGACTGCACATGCTGTAAATTCAGAATTATGCACTTACATTGATAACAATAATTTGACCAGTTTTTCCTGCTAAGTAGCCAAAGAGGCACCTTTGAAAGTGATGCTCCTTTATATTTATATTTATATTATATTTATATTATATTTATATTTATAAATAGGAGGTGAGCTTTTCAATCCTGCACCGGATCCCACCTAGTTGTTGTTGTTACTGGTGTCTTCCTTTTGTTTCTTTTTATTGCGAGCCCTCTTGAAACAGGGAATTATCTTCTTTTCCCTTTTGCTATGTAAACTGCTTTGAGAATTTTTTTAAAAAGTGGTATATAATTTGAAAAGAAAAGTACAGAGACATTTGAAAAATTCAAATTCCTACTCAAAGTGCATGGTTCTTAAATTACTAATACTGGTAGCAATTCATTTTTTGCCAGCATGAATTTCAATTCCAGTGGTCTATGAATCCCAGCTTTTTGCAATGGGAGCAGAAATAGTCTTCTTTCATAATATATAGATTTGTTTTGGGAGTTATAGCAAAATTACCTCATGCAACCCTGGGGAAAATGCTGGTGAGCATTTAGCTATATTTTAGAACAAACCCATTTTCTTAGCTGCTGCAGGCTCTGTATGTGTTTATGCAAATGTTACTGCAAATATTCTGCTCCAGCCAGATTCTTAAAGCTAAAATACATTTTTAAAAACAGAAAGATGTTTTCAGTTACTCTCTACCCTATTTTAACTGTGTGTCAGGACTTGGCCAAACTCCAAAACAGGCTGTCATTCAGGAGTCTCATTCTAGTGTGGCTGGCATGGAGCAGAAAGCTAGAAGCCAAAGGCACCGCTATAGGTGGGCTAGGAGCAGAGGCTAAAGGCAGGAGACTTCATGGGGGAAGGGACAGCATCAGGCACCACATCAGGAAGAGGGCTAACAACAAGCTGCTCAGATTGTTCTGGACCGACTCCGACTGGCCTGGAGGTGGCAGTGCCTATAGGGCTTGTAATGATCTTGGGACCATAGATAGGAATTAAGGACTGAGTTGTTTTGGCACAGAACACAACTTGATTTGTAGCAGTAAGACATTAGTCCAAAACTTTCCAGCTAGCTGGCAGACCCATGTAACCTTAGGGCCTGTCAATAAATTCCATTAAAAAAACCCCAACATCATTTATAACTACCACTACAGGGTCTGATGCATCTTCATTGGCTCTTGTGAGAAAGTGGCCAAACTGAGAATTCAGACCAGCCCTGTAGACTAGTTGGTGCCTTTAATTCACAGAGCCTAATATGCCTGATTTGATGTTCCCTTCTGGTGATGTAGGAGATGAGGTCCTAGAGAGACTGACTGCTGGAAGCCCTGGCTGAATACCCTCCCAGTGCTCTACATGTGAAACCATGGGTGCTTCATGCACAGAAGAGGAAACCATCATTTTACAGGTTTTCATTCTAAATTTTCTCAGACTGTGTTCTCTTTCAGCAACATGACCTTTTGATGATGTAGTTGATGCAGGGCCAGGGGTAATCTAATCAGAATGAGGCTTTATTGATAATGTAGCTAACTCTGATATCTGTGAACTTAATTTTTGCTCCTATTAATGTCATAGCAACACGAAGGCCTGGATGGGGGGAACCCTGAGAAAATTTAGAAGAAAGCTCCCCGCCTCAATTCCCCCCCTCCTGCTTTTCAAATAGGCTAAAACACTTTAAACATACTAGCAAGAGATTTGATTATATTGCCATATTCTGAATGGAAAGAAAATGTGTAATACAGTATAGTTGTCATTACCTCAGAGTTACTTCTTGGGTTTTTTTTGAAATGAACAATACTGAAAAACAAAATCAATAGTTTATATATACCATAATAAAGAAGAGCAGAAGAGAGAAGCAGTTCTCTCCAGGCAAACAAGGAACAGAGGAACAGAATCACTAACTGCACAACAGCAGTGCTCATTAATTGGGTTTTGAGAACCAGTCAGAGCCTTATGGTTGTTTTTAACCTCTTCAAAACATTGTGTCTGCATTTTGTACATTGATTTTGTTTACTCTTGCTCTGCTCTGCACAATAAAATGGATTAGGTACATTTTAAACTTGATTTCATAGTCTGCGTCTACTTCCCATGTTACAGAAATAGCCAGCAAATGCCTGTAGATGTTGTAGAAGCCATGACTGGCCCAGGATCTTCAGGGCATGCATACCAACAACTTCAGCATGCATATTGATTTCCTGGCATGCATGGGAAATATTATGGGAATACAAAGTGCCCATGCATATGCCTGCTAATTTGAGTATTTGTGAAGGAGCCCCAGGCGTAAGGCTGGGTTTTAATTTTTTGAAAGTATTCTAAATATTTTGTACATTCAGAGGTACTTCTGCTAGAATTCTACACTCCAAACTAAAGATTTGTGACAAGGTGTCTGACTCCTCGCTATGCAATGCTGGTGTAATTATCCCAGCAATTCCAGCATGATAGCATGGTTTAGAATTTTGCACTGTTGCAGTAACAGCGGGATACACCCTATACTCCACCCATTGTGGACTCAACTGCTGAGCAAACCCAAAAGTCAAAGGGACTTGCAAATCATGCAAATGACATGGTGCCTGTACACAAGCTCTTGCATGTGTCTAAATAGTCTCACTAGATCACAGCCTAACCATTCACATTCGGGATAAGTGAATCTTAGACCAGGGTTAAATGTGACACAAGTCATCATAAAAGACAGGCCTGTGTGGGGTTTCTCATGCCTGGTGGTATATATAAACTGGCTGCTTCCAGGTCACAGAGCCTTGGTGCACTAACATAGTATGTGCAGCCATCAGCACTTGGTTTATTTATGCATGATGCTGAGCATGTGGAACAGTGCATGAGTATTTTATTTTTGCGAATATAGTCCACATGTGAGTATAACCCACAGCTGATAGATGGATATGTAAAAAAACAAAAACATGCTTACTGAAGGGAAGAAAGGATGCCTCATTGTCTTAAGGAGGCAATTATTAGACCTTTTCTGAAGAAGTCCACTTTGGATCCTTCAGAGTTGAGCAACTAACAGGCCTGTCTCTAACCTTCTGTGGCTGGGCAAGGTAATTGAGAGGGTGGTAGCTTCCCAACTCCAGGTAGTCTTGGAGGAAACTGATTATCTAGACCAATTTCAGACTGGCTTTTGGGCAGGCTATGGGGTGGAAACTGCCTTGGTCAGCCTGATGGATGATCTGCAACTGGGAATATACAGAGGGAGAGTGACTCTGTTGGTCCTAAGAACATAAGAACAGCCTTGCTGGATCAGGCCCAAGGCCCATCCAGTCCAGCATCCAGTTTCACACAGTGGCCCACCAGATGCCGTTGGAAGCCACAGGTAGGAGTTGAGGGCATGCGCTCTCTCCTGCTGTTACTCCCCTGTAACTGGTACTCAGAGGCATCCTGCCTTTGAGGCTGGAGGTGGCCTATAGCTCTTCGACTAGTAACCATTGATAGAACTCTCCTCCATGAAGTTAGCCAAACCCTTCTTAAAGCCATCCAGGTTGTTGGCTGTCACCATATCTTGTGGCAGAGAACTCCACAAGTTGATTATATGTTGTATGAAAAAGTACTTCCGTTGGTTGGTCCTAGATTTCCTGGCAATCAATTCCATGGACTTACCCCTGGTTATAGTGTTATGTGAGAGGGAGAAGAATTTTTATCTATCCACTTTCTCCACACCATGCATGATTTTATAGACCTCTATCATGTCTCCCTGCAGTCATCTTTTTTCTAAACTAAAAAGCCCCAGGTGCTGTAGTCTTACCTCATAAGGAAGGTGCTCTAGGCCCCTGATCATCTCGGTTGCCCTCTTCTGCACCTTTTCCAGTTCTACAATGTCCTTCTTTAGATGTGGTGACCAGAATTGTACATAGTACTCCAAGTGTGGCCGCATCATAGTTTTGTATAAGGGCATGATAATATTAGCAATTTTATTTTCAACCTCCTTCCTAATGATCCCTAGCATGGAATTGGCCTTTTTCACAGCTGCCGCACATTGAGTCGACTCTTTCAATGAGCTGTCCACCACAACCCCAAGATCCCTCTCCTGGTCAGTCACCGACAGCTCAGATCCCATCAGATCCCCAAACCCCTTGAAGTTGGGGTTTTTCATCCTAATGTTCATCACTTTACACTTGCCAACATTGAACGGCACTCACCATTTTGTCGCCCACTCACCCAGTTTGGAGAGATCCTTTTGGAGCTCCTCACAATCTGTTTTGGATTTCACTAGCAGAAAGAGTTTGGTATAATCTGCAAATTTGGCCACCTCATTGCTTACCCCTGCTTCTAGATCATTTATGAATAAATTAAAAAGCACCGGTCCCAGTACAGATCCCTGGGGGACCCCACTTCTTACTTCCCTCCATGGTGAAAACTCTCCATTTATACCTACCCTCTGTTTCCTGTCCTTCAACCAATTAGCAATCCATACATGTACTTGTCCCCTTATCCCATGTCTGCTAAGTTTCCTCAGGAGCCTTTGATGATGAACTTTGTCAAAAGCTTTTTGGAAGTCCAGGTAAACTATGTCAACTGGATCACTTTGATCCATACACTTGTTGACACTCTCAAAGAACTCCAAAAAGGTTAAGAGGCAAGATTTACCTTAGAGAAGCCATGCTGGTTCTCCCCAGAAGGGCTTGTTCTTCTATGTGCTTTATAGTTTTATCCTTGATAATGCTTTCTATCAGTTTGCCTGGAGCAGACGTTAAGCTAACGGGCCTGTAATTTCCCTTTTTGAAAGTTATTGGCAGCCAGTGTAGCTCTATATGTGGGTAATTGAAACAACCCATTATTACTGCCCTCCCCCTCCTTGATGCTTCCCTGATTTCCTCCTGTAACTCCCAGTCACTGTCAGCATTTTGATCCAGAGGACGACTGCAAGTCCCCAGTAGCACATTTCCTTTCAGGCCTTGTATTGTCACCCGCAGGGTTTCTGTGGAGGACTCCGGTCCACCTAGGTTTTCTACCTTGTTAGATTCTACCCCTTCTTTAACATACAGTGCTACTCCACCTTCAAGGCGCCCCTCCTTGTCCTTTCTATAGATTTTATATCCAGGGAAAACAGTGTCCCACTGGTTCTCACTGTTCCACCATGTTTCTGTTATGCCCATTATATCTATTTCTGTGTTAGCAACCAAGCACTCCAGCTCACCCGTCTTGGCTCGGAGGCTTCTTGCATTGGCATATAAACACCTATACACTGAATCTCTTACCTGGTGTATGCTATCTTTCTTTTGACTCTTTGATCAGCTGGCACAGCCTTCTGTCTGCTCTTTATGTGGTTCTGTTCTGTCCCTTCCTGTTTTATCTGAATCCTTTGCACCCTCACACTTTAAAGGATGGCGTTTGCAAAACCGGATACTACCCAGCTCCCGTTGGCTATTTTAAAATCATTTTTAAAAGCTGCTCTGCAACCTTTTTGATTTTGAGTGCCAACAGTCTGGTTCCATCTTGGTTCAAGTGCAGCCCGTCCCTTTTGTACAAGCTTTGCTTGCCCCAAAATGTATCCCAGTGCCTAACAAATCTAAACCCCTCCTCCTGGCACCAATGTCTCATCCACACATTGAAACCCCTCAGCTCTTCCTGTCACACTGGACCAACACTTTTGATTGATAATCAAATTTTGATAATCAATTTTAATTGATAGTTACATATATTAGGAGTTCCATATTTCAGATCGAATGCACCTTGATAAAATCTAGAGATTATGACCAGCAATAATAATATCTTGAAGTCTGGATTTTGATATAAATGCTAAGGGGCTCTTAAAAACTAATGAAAGCAATTATATTCCACAGGGGAGTGTTTAATATTCTGAGATCCAACCAAAGTCTGGAGCTTTAATGTTAGTTCATACCTTGTTGACCTAAATCTTTCCCCAAAAGTATAATATGAGAAGTAAAGCAAATGTCACTCTATTGTATCATTGTTAATTGTTCCATATAACACAGTTTCCTATGGCTCATGAAATACAGTGTCTTGTTCTCTGTCTGCCAGATATGCTTCTTACTGGTACAGTCAGCAGTTAATTGCCCCAACCAATGTTGTCATCTGAAAAATAATATCATGATTAGGAGCATGATAGGCAGCCTTATCTACCTGTAATGATTATTATAGCCAGATACCTCCCAGAGTCAGCTCCATGAATCTGGTGCCCAATTCCAAGCAAGGAGGTTTGTGCACAAAACCAGACTTCTGTGTTCGTATCACTTGCTGGGTCAAGAATTAAGGATAAATGTGAATCTGTGTGTGGATGCAGTCTGTCTAAATTGCATTGCTTTCTATGGGATGCAAATTTGTATATACATGCCTATATGTATTACTGTGTTTTTAATGTATACTCTCTCAATAAATGGGTTCTATAAAACTTCCTTTTGGGGGGAATATGACACAGGAGGTTGACAAATGGCTCTGAACAGGACATTGAGTTTATGGAATAACTAGTAGACATTAAGCCCGTTACATTAACGGGCGCTAGAAGAGTTGTGTAGAGAACAGTCTTTCTTCAAGGGCAAGGGACATGGACTTTTCCTGTTCCTAGGCGTCCCCCTGCTGTTGGTCCCCGGCAGCTGGCATGCGGTGATAGACTGCTTCTATTCAAGGAGGCTCCGTTTGGTCATTAGGACTGACAAACCACATACCACCCCCCCCCCAAACAAACAAACCCTGTCTCCTTCTTTACATGAAAAGGGGCAGGAGGGACTGCCAAATCCTGCACCTGGGCCAGGCTCCCAGAGATTAGAGCTCGCCTGACCCCCCCCCAGCTCTGCCCAAGCCCTCCTGGCCCAGCAACCTTGCCCTCGTCCTGTCAGGGAGCTGGGGCCTTACCCCGTGCACATGGTATCCCTTGGAGCCCCCATCAGGAACCTCGGAGCTGGAGCCCAGCCCCATGGCTACAGAGAGGCAGGCTCAGGCGCTCAGAGGGGGTGGAAGAGGAGCCGCCGCCACCGCCATTCACTTTCCATCCACAGCCTTCGTCTTCCTCCTGGCCAACGCCGCAGCAGCGACTGAGCATGAGCGAACACCCGGACCACAACGGAGGGAATGGGATTGGGGAAGAGCGGGGGCCTGGACCATAGAGTTGCCGGCGCGCTCACGCCCCAGTGGACGGAGTTACTCGGCAATGGGGAGGGGAGGGGAGGGAGGCGGGGCCATCACGAATGGGTGGGCTCCTCCCACGTGGCTTGGAAGGGAGGCGGGGCCTGTTGGGATGATGGCTGTACTGGGCTGATGACCAACGAATCAGTGCCTGCGCGCGAGACCGGCTCTGCCGCGGGGGCAGGAAGGGGGCATGACTCATGGTCGCTAGGCATTCAGGGCGACGATTGGTTCTCGAGCGGAGGGTGGGGACAGCGGCTCGTGCCTTGTCCGCTGGGGCGGGGCGAGAACCCGCGTTGCTGTGGCCATTGTGGCCGTTGGTGGTTTTTTGCCTTACCGCCGCCCCTCGCTCCTGTCTTCAAGGGCAAGGGACGTGGACCTGTCAGCGCCATGGCCGACGCGGACCCTCAAGTCCTGGTACTTGGAGAGGGAGAAACGTAGTTTCTGTTGCTGCGTCCGCGCGCACCATGCATGCGCAGAACACCTGGAAGAGACACGGACGCAGGTACCTTAGGGTTTTATTATATAGGATACTATCATCTCTTTTGCTATTCAGGATGTCAAATATTACTCTTTGTAAAGGTTTCAAAGATGCAATGGCAGTACCTTGAATAATTAATAACTGAATAGTTAAAAGCTGGTGTGGCATACATAATGGCTTTGCTTAACTGTTTACAAAGATACTGAAAGACCAGGGAAATTGCATCATGTACACAGCTCTTATGTATATCCATTTAAAATGTTTTATTTAAAAGTCTGCTTCTGCTCCCCCTAATTCTTACTTTTGTGCATTTTCCTGTACTATTCATTCTATTGACTGCTAGGTAGCAAATATCAGAGCCTGAATATTAAAATTAATAACATATTCAGTGATCATTAAATCCACAGAAGAAATAGTGGGAATGTCTGCCACAATTTCCTGCATAGTCCTGCCCTTGCGAAGTCTTAGGTGAGACACAAAGACTTCAGGACTAATGATTAACAATGGCAACACAGTATTCAGCTAGATATGCATTTTTTGACGTTAATATTTTATCCAGCAGAAGAATTTTCTGATCCTAAATTATGTGAGCATTCAGAGACAGTCACACAAAAGACTTATCATCCTTTTGCTTATTTAATACTGCATCTGGAATCTGTCATGAGCACACACATTCATCCTGTTTCTCAGGCTTGGATAGGCTGTAAGGGTTTTTGATTTCTCTGTTACTAGGAACGTGGCCACCACTTTCTTGGTGTATAATATGGGAACAGCCTGCACATACTTAACTTTATGGCAGTGGTACAAGAAGCCCTGTAACGGCCCATGTTTGAAACTGGGCAAGGCCCCCCCAGCACTCAAACCCCCCACTACTCTGCAGCAGGTGCATGCATGTCATCACCATTTCCCAACTGGTTCTTGTGGTGGCGAGTAAGTGGGTGGACTGTTTCATCTCTCGTTCATCCACCAACTTGCTGCCTCAAGAGTCAGCTGGGAAATGACAGTGGAGGCAGGAGACAGAGGTGGCAGCAGAGGAGGTGGTGGCAGTGGAGAAGGCAGAAAGAGGAGGGAGGGAGGGAGGAAGTGCAGCAGAGGGGCTAGCACCAGCCCCTACATGATAATGGAGGGGAGCGAGGGACTTGGGGCAGGAAGGCAACAGGTGAGGGGCCCTCGGCGACCCCTCGTGAGCGGTTTGTGGTTTGTGTTCTTTGGAGATGTCTGCACAATAACAGTTATGCCCCTTCTTGATGGAATGGAGAATTCAAGCATAGGGACCTGGATAGAGCTCCTGCACAAACTAGCAGTTACAATCAGGCTTTTACAGTGGCCACCAGAGAAGGGTTTTGCAGTGTCAGTACCATGTTGTTGTTGTTGTTTGTTGTTTTTTACATTTATATCCCGCTCTTCCTCCAAGGAGCCCAGAGCGGTGTACTACATACTTGAGTTTCTCCTCACAACAACCCTGTGAAGTAGGTTAGGCTGAGAGAGAAGTGACCAGCCCAGAGTCACCCAGCAAGTCTCATGGCTGAATGGGGATTTGAACTCGGCTCTCCCCGGTCCTAGTCCAGCACTCTAACCACTACACCACGCTGGTTCATGTCTTTAGAATGCTCTCTCCAAACAATTTGAGAGGTGTCCACATGATTGTCGTGTAGGAGTTAGGTCAAGACTTGTTTATTCACTAAGGTTTTAAAACTAATTTATGCTCCTGGTTTTCTGGTCCTGTTTTTGTTTTTTTTAAACTGACTTTGTATTTAGATGCAATTGTTGAATTTTGTGAATGTTATTGTTTTATGCTTTATAATGCTTGTGCATCACTTTGTAGACCTTTTGGTGGAAAAGCAAGTGAATGAACATCAAATAAATTAGGTCTGTGTGCTCACTGAACATCACAGGGGAACCTAACAGGCAGATCTAAATAACTTCCTAAGTTCCTACCTCCCACAATTAGTACCTTTGTCTTGTTTGGATTCAGCTTCAGTTTGTTCTCCCTCATACAGCTCATTACCAATGGCAGGCAGACATTTAGGGAGGTTAAGTCTTGAAACTGATATGGAGAAATAGATTTGGATGTTATCCACGTATTGATAACATGCTGCAACAAATCTCCTGATGATCTCTTGTAGTGGTTTTAGGTAGATGTTAAAAAGCATTAGAGATAGAATGGAGTCCTGTGGGACTCCATACAGTAGCTCTCATTTTGAACAGCAACCATCTCCAAGCTCTGTCCAAGCTCCAAGGATAGTTGTTGGGAAGAACAGCACGAGATCTCTGTTAAAATTGCAGGAATATCTGCACCTCCTTAATAAGGAACAAACTTGCACATTAAAAAAGAATTTCAAAATACATGTTGTGGACACCCTGACTTCAACATTTAAACCCAGAGTTACCAATCCAGAATTATGTGGAATCCAGGCCTGTGTCTGATTCCATTTTATTAAGGAATTAATTAATGCCTGAACTCAGATGAACTGGCCAGTACATGACACCCAGGTCTCATGAATTGCCTCTGGGACAGATGATAATTGCTTTGTGAAGGTAGGGGCAATCCAGCATTGTTTCTCAATGTTTGTGAAATGGGAGACACCATGCTTGCTTTCCTCTCACACATATCCAAATTCTATCCCTGTGGAGCTTACACCAATCATGGGTGATTGCTTTGCAATCCAGTGAATTGTCTTGAATTGCCAGGAGATAATCCTGTCTTTCTCCTCAGAGAAGATATTTGCTATGTATTTGCTTTGGGAATGTCAATAGAACAATACTCTGCCCAAACAGGAGATGGGACCCAGATCCTATTTACCCTGAACTGACCTAATATCCTGAACCAATATCAATAATTAAAAGACAGTATCGAGAGGGTAACAGCAAATTGTCATCTTTTGGGGATCCAGGAAGGATGATGATATTTTGAATAGACTCTATGGAGATCAAAAGATGGAACAACTATAAAAAGGGGTCTCTGGACCTGGCAAATCAGCAATCTTTGTCTAACAAGCAATATTTGCTCATGTGTGTATCCCAAGTGCCCGCTGTCTAGCTGCACAGCTAGCAGAGGCTTGGAACCTGCAGACAAGAGACTACTCAATGATTCTTGCCATGGGGTGAAGAATCAAGGGCTGACTGTGTCTGTGAAATCCAGCACCAGCCTTTTCTATCTGAAGCCTGCTTTGCTCCCAAGCCCCAGCAATGAACAAGTCCTTTGAAGCCTTCTTCATGAATGTGGTCCAACGCACAGGCCAGCCTGCTTACCCCTCCCCTCCTCCTTACTAATTACTGCCATCCCTTTCCTAAGCCCTCCCTGCCTTCTTCTCTCTCTGTTTCTCTCTAAATGTTTTATTAGGATTTGTTAGACAGCTGTTATTATTAATTGCACACACATATGATAGCCAGGCACATTGCACTACACCTTGAATCGCAAACATGTTTAATTTGGATGACCTGTTTGAAGCTTATCCTGATGACCAACTTTCTATAATAAAGCCCACTGAATTATTTGGGAGTGTTTTGGGTCTTCTTTCTATCTTCGTGCCCAGACTGTACATGGTCACTGTATAAAGCACTGGTCACCTTGTGACACTGGTGAAATAAGCCTAATTTCTTATGCTAGCTCTGGAGCATATCTAGTATACAAATTAGGCTTGGTTTACAACATACAGTGCTAAAAAGGAACAGTGAGTGATGGATGTACTTATTTTAATTTTAATTTCCTATCATTTATCATGGTATATTAGGATCATTAATCAAGGGCTCTCCCATGTACGTTTGCTTGATGTATCTTTGTGCTATTCAACTACTGCTTGTTCAGAAAAAATTCCCAGTGGGCTTCGCCTATTATATTTTTGTTGGCTGAAGCCCGATATAACAAGGAACAGGGGCGTATCTAGGGGTAGGGCAGGCAGGGCACGTGCCCTGGGCGCCACTTGAAGGGGGGCGCCATTTTGTAAAATTATTTTTTTTAAAAAAGGCTGCCAAAAACAAAATGGTCACCGTGCATGCTCAAATGGCCTCTGTGAGGCCCTAGGTCATGCCAGGCCTTGCAGAGGCCATTTGAGTATGCACAGTGGCCATTCTGTTTTCAGTGGCCATTTTAAAAAAAGAATTTTAAAAATGGCCACTGCACATGCTCAAATGGTACCTGCGAGGCCCTAGAGGCCAGTGGGGGGAGGAGGAACCTTTGCAAACCCCCCAGCCTTTAGGAAGCCCCCCAAAGGGGCTACAGGTAAAAAAATAATAATATATAATATAAATCACTGTACACATATTCAGATTGGCACTATGTACAGAGAATCAGGGCTTGTGAATACTGAGCTGATGCTTATGAGCTAGGATTATATTCATTTGCTCTTACTTTGCTTCTTGTGATAAGTGAGTTAAATGTGATGGCTTGCTAATATGGCTATTAATGGTGAATTTGTCTTTGAATCAGTGTGAAATCCTTAATATTAAGGCCCACTGGGAGTTTCTTGCTCTCTTTCTCTCATTTTAACTGTCTTTCTGAAAGACTAGAATATATTCCAATCAGTGACACAGTTTACTCTGCATATCCTTTAATTATTTACAGAGTATCTGGGAAAAGTCAAATTCTCCATTTATTTTTAAAACTTATGTAATGGTGATGCTACAATACATAGTAGAGAATTAGAAAGGCACTTCTGTTTAGTTTTCCAAGTACACCTCCACATAGTATTTGGGTATTTCATGAGCCCCAGCATACTGAAATTTGTAGTTTTCCAGCATTTTTTGGTTTGGCTACGTCCACTGCTAAATAGTTTTTGAAATATTAAAAGATTAACGAGCTTGACTTGTACTTTTCAGCTGATATTATGGTAAAGTTATCTGAAAGATGGGTGTCAGATGCTTGGACAGGGGGCGCAATTTCAGTGTTTGCCCTAGGCGCTATTTTCCCTAGATACGCCTCTGACAAGGAATACTAAAAGAGTTATGTTTATAAGATCCTTTTTATTAACATACTTTCCTGCTGGAATGTTAAATGTAGGATATTACATTTGAGATGTAGGAAAGCCTAATCTTCTACCTACCTGTTACTGTATCACGATAATCCCATTCAAGGAGCTTAAATAGCAAGGCTGATATCTATATAAACACAAGTTTTAATCTGTCTAGGAGAAGGATTTTAGACTTATCTTTTTAAAAGAGGGCTCATCACATTGTCCTATCCAGTTTATTCCATTGTGATTATGCTTCACACAGATAATGAGTAGCATTCAAACTAATCTTGTGCTACTGTAAATGCTGCATAAATGCTAGCATAAGGTAATACACAGTCACTGCTCAAAGAACTCCATCTCTATTCCAGATTAGTTCTTGTGCTCATGAAACCTCTTGTACAACCGGTTGTGCAAGCAACCTCTTGCACAAGTCTGTATATCTGCATATGCAGAATTCCGGACGCACCATGCATTTATGTGGTTCCTCTCTGCTGGCCATAGCACAACTTTCTGGAGACTGTAACCACAAGAATTCTTCCATGAGCACTACTGGATGCTACCTGATATAATTTTTTGGTCCATGCATCAAATATATCAGATATCTAAATGATATTGATGATATCGAATCTAATCAGAAATAATTCCAAACTGATTAAGGGAAGGCAGCAGCAGCAGTAATTCCTTCTTCTGTCAGCACCATTTTACAATTTCTAGGGTCCCATCCCCTGCCATAGTGTTGGGGTGCTGGGTACCTGAGAATTCTAAAATGGTGCTGATGGGATGAGGAGGCAGGCAGCTTGCTGCTGCTCCACCATCGCCCGTCAAGTCAGGACTCAATAGAGAGGCGGTGCACCAAAAGGGATTACCACCAATAGTCCCTCTAGGGGCACTGCCTCTCCATTGGTTCCTGAGTTGTGCAGCCACGGTGACACATTTGTTAGCATACTTTCAGGTTAAAAGAGGCTAGTGACCTGAACCACATGGGATGTGATGGCTTTCATACAGTAGAACACTCTGTATAAGAGCCATCACATCCCATTGAACTATATACGTTGGATATGATGGGCAAGCAGAAAGTGGCTGAAAAGTTTTTGAGGAGCTTAACAGAAAACAACAGTAATTGTTTGAGTTTATTCACACATTCAAAAACTGTGTTCTACCTGGGTTTGGGAGCTGTGTTTGCTCCCAATTTTCAGTTGTATGGAAGCAAGGTAGGAGGAAAAGCTACCCAGGTTCCTTGCTTCCACACAATCACTTCTGCCCAGGTTCTCCTCCTACCTTTCTTCCACACAACCTAAAATTGGGAACACACACAGCTCCCAAACCCAGGTAGAACACAGTTTTTGATTGTGTGAATGACATCTTAGTTTACAACATTTAGTTATGTGCTGAACAATCCCTTTCCACTTTCTCTTTGAGGATAATACATTGAGCTGATTTTTGCAAAACAGTGGGTATGCACTTTTATTTTTACAGCAGCTCTAGGTGCTGATGTTCAGTCTGCTTTTATACCCAGGCCTGGAATCTACAACAGCTAACAATGTTCTGTGTTAATCAGATTTTTATAATAGGAGGATCAGACTCTTTGAAAACAGAAACTGCTGATAGGACATCAGCTTATTGCTGAAATGAATGGGCTGGCTGTCACAATGGCCAGCTGGGCTCCAAGACCTGGACACACTCCCAAGAAAGGATTGTGTGTCAATACAAATGGAGGTAGAAGCAAGGGATAATTGTGTGCTAGCCAAAATCTTTGTAGGATGGTTGCAGACAATTCACATGATATACCCCAGCACTGTATCAAGAGTGGAGGGAAAGCACATCCCATGCCTTCCTACCCAGATTGTGGCTAGCACACAATTACTTCCCCTTCTCTTCTGACCTTGATTTTTGCCACCACATGACTGTTTCTTTGGACTGCGCATGGGGTTTGGAGCCTGGCTGGAAGCTCTTTCCACCCTACCCAGCTGTTGGCTGTGAGAACCAACCTAATATAAATGAGCTGATGGTTCTTAAGTAGGTTCTGCAATTACAGAACCTGGGGCTTAAGCATAAGGTCACCATAATACTTTAGAGGTGTTGCTCACGTGGAAATATGTTATGGTAAGAATTGGGAGAGAAAATACTGTCTTGGGTTGCCATGTTTCTCCAGCCACTGTATCACTCTGGCCTAAGAACAGTACACCTGTTGATCTTCTTCTCTTTATATTGCTGTTAAGAATTCTGTCCTTGGTGGGAGTTGTTCTCTTCTGTGGTTGACATCATCAGTGTTATACTCCAGATGAAATCAACAGCGAACACAGCTAAATCCTCCACAGGTATTTCCAGCATTCCCACTTATTAAGCTCCCTCCTTTAGGGGACTCTTCAACATCCCAGCCTGCACATCTTTCAAATTGTTTTAATTAATCAATTTGGGCTGGCTTTGGGGGATTAGGGCTAAGCTGTCAACAGGATCTTTAAAAACTGTGTTCCTGTGTTCCTCTCTAATGTTGCCCTCCAGAGCCTACAGACTGGATTATAAACCTAAAGAAATAAATTGGTTAGTGAATGGTACTTTTCAGAAGCTGTATTGCCATTCATGTTATATGACAACTGGAACCAAATGCTGGTCTTGTGCACAATTTAAGTATGTAGATATATTGGCAAAGAATTGGGCCCAATTAGTGTTTAAGGGAGCTGGCTGTTTCTTTAAAGCCACATTTCATAGGCGTTTGAGCTTCATCTTCTGGAAGAAAAAGACAGCTTTGAAATGAAACTGTTCATTTTTCCAAGTCAACATTAATCCCTTGGAGGAATTCTGAAAAAATGGCATAAACAGCAATGAAAGGCATCAGTGTACAGCACAAAAGAACCAAGACCAACTTTTCAGATGGAATACATATTTATAGGATTAATCCTTTTATTTTAGCTATGGTTCCTAGAAGACTGCTACTACAGTCGTTTAAAAAAACCTCAAATCTCATTGAATTTCACAACACTGAAAAGGAAAATACAAGAAGACAAAGACAATCTTTTAAAAAGACAATAGCATCAATAGTAATTTCAGTTCTAGTTCACCAATTGCCAATACCCACTCTCTCAGGAGAAAAACCATAACATCACATCCAAGATAAAATATATTCTGATCAATAAATGCAAAATGAGCTGCATTCTGAAATGAGCTATTTAATTCCTTTGACTAAAGTTCCAAGAACAAATCCGTATTAAAAAAAATAGCAAAATCCACATTGGGTCTATATAGTTATTCAAATCCCTCCAGCAAATATACATGTCCGGTTAGAATAAAGAGTACAAGAAAATCAACATAAACGTTAAAAGGCAGGCAGTAGATCTGAGAATCTGGCACTGGCAGCAAAAAATGTTTCAAATACAGAGGAAAACAACATCTATGGTATTCTTCCTGTTCTGATTGCTGCATAAGCCAAGCTGAGGATGGCAGCAGGACTCCAGATCTCTTTGGGAAATGGAAAAGCATTTACACCTTTTCCTGCACTTTCCTAAGTCAGCAGAGAGATGTGACTTAGCATCTCTCTCAGAGACAGCATGTTTTAAGAGTGCTGAGCAGTTTGAGGGAGACATCCCATCCAATGTGTGCACTCCCATTTCTTCCATACCACTGTCACCCCTGGAGGAACAGGTTTTGTAAGCAGGATTGTCAGATAGGCAACCTGGATAGAACCTGGTGGCTTTACCCTGCAAAGCCACCAACACAGCTGATGAGACTTGGGCGTGGGCCTGAAGACAGAATGTCAGCCAGCTACAGCCAAGCAGCAGCAGAGGAGCCAGGGAAGAGGGTGGATTGAAGGAGCAGCTGTGTCAGCGCCAGCAGTCCAATACTCCCACACATTAACATTCACCATAATAAATTCCATTTTAGAAGTGCAGCACTTAAGATAAAAGCCAGGGTCTTGCCCCGACCATCCAACTTTAATTTAAACTAATTTCAAATCTACGCTCTTGAACACGGAAGCCGAACTTTATAGGAAGTAATTAAAAGTAGTTCATTGGGTTTGGCTCAGGCTTAAAAATGTGATTGTACAGTCCCAGTTTCATTTACAGTTAATTTGCATGGGTAGATTTTATTGGTTGCTTCAGGCAGTATTACTGGATTTTCTAGCTGTATCCAGGCCTGCATTTAACTATACAAACACATTTCTTTATTTTTGTATGCATGAAGCAAGCACACTTCTACAGAAGTGGCCAAACAGGGTTTTCAAGACAAATTTCAAATGGAGTATATTTCCTAGACTCGTCACAATACTTTTGGCAAGGGGCAAGAAAAGACAAATTCAAATCAAGTCTAGACTCCAGTCAATGCACAGCTAAAAATGCTTATGTGGGCACTGAATATCTTTGTGTTCTTAACACATAGTTACTTGTGCAGTAATGAGAAATACCTTGCAAAATGCTGGCACACAGGAGCCTTTCACCAACTCATCAGTTACACCCTTAAATACTGCAAACTTGAGAAGCAAAACCTTAATGAAGGGATAATGAAACTGACAAACAAGTTCAAGACATGCAAGATGAAAAACCAGCTTTAACAATTGCTTTCAAAGCAGAAAGAGATTGTAACTGATAAATGGCACACACGCTGGCTATTCAATGTGAAGATAACAAGGTGTCTAAATGTACTGAACACAAGATAGTAAATAATATTTTTCAGATATAACTCTCATAAAGGCTGCATTCACACAATCCTGGTGATCCTGGCTAACATCGCTGAATCTTGCTGAACTATTGTGAGAACCCAAAACTTCCAGGCCATCCTGGTCAGTTATATATATATAAAACCTACTTCACAGGGTTGTTGTGAGGAGAAACTTAAGTATGTAGTACACCGCTCTGGGCTCCTTGGAGGAATAGCGGGAGAGATATATATATATATATATATACACACACACACACACACACACAATAAATTTATTTGTTGGTGATGTACAGGAGGCAATTTAAAACTGATCTGGCAGATTTCTATTATATATGATGGTTTTGCCCCATTACAAAAATATACTGGAAGATTGTGGTAGGAAAGATAGCCATCAGTTATCTCTTTGTCAAAGAATGAAATTATTTTGTGATTTTTCAGAAATGTTTGAGCAGTTTAGTAGACTTTTGCTTAACTTATTAATAGCAGTCTATTAATCACTTTAAAATAGAAGATCAGTATTGTCCTGTCAATTTCAGAATTATCTCAGAGAGTATATTTTGTAACAAAAATTGAAAGGTTGACAATGGAAAGGTTTTTCCTATTTGGCTAAGGGGAAATAGCATTAAAAAGATAATGATGATTACAACATTGGGCCCTTTGGTACAAATATTATATGACACACCATAATATAAATTACTTGGAATCCTGCTGTCAATTCTTTCTGATTGTACTGATCCTGAATTGAAATACTGATATAAATATAGTTAGCTTTAAAAGAATTACCTTGCTAACTTGCGGTTATAATATCTTTAATTGCAAATGATATTGTTTCTTGTTTGTAAATATAAGTATTCACTGTAAGTATTAAAACATTCAAATATTGTAAAAATTATCTCCTATAAACAAATAAAATAAAAAGTGAACTCACTATAAAGGAAACACAGTGTGTAGGCAAAGCTGACAATTCTTACTTGTTTTTTTAGAAATCCAACCTAGTTCTGTAAAACATTAACTGAGCTGTCTTGTATTTACATTTTAATTAGGACAGTCCCACACCTAGTGCTCTTACATGTCATAACCAGGTTTGCATTGTTAGTATTCACTCCCTTGATCCATGAGATAAGCAGTCATAATATCTTCCAAGAAGACATTATGAGGTTCTGCATAGCTGTGGATCATCTGGCACTCTTGCACACACCAAGAACTCTCGTATAATGGCTGGAGTCATGAAGGAAGAAGAAGAAAGGTAGAACTGTAGGTGGATGAGAAGGCGGCACTTGCAGTTGCTTGGAAGAGCTAGAGCAAGCCATCCTTTTACCCCCATCTGAACTCCTTGACTGGCTACTGTGAGGACATAATGCTTAATCATGGTTTGTTATCAAAACAATCATGAATGAATAGTGGATATGGAGAAGCAAGCTGATCTAAGTTTTGTTGTCCCTAGTAGTATTCCTGGTGGCTTCTCAAACTATCCTCAGCCAGCTGCGTACCTCGCAAATTTGACCACTCTAAATCAGAGGAGAGCTTTCTTGCTGGTGCGGTTTAATGCCCTGCCTTCTACTGTTTTGGACAGCAGATTTAAGAAAATACCACTCAGGAATCGACTATGTTTGGGCAATATTGAAACCATTTCACATTTTCTTCTATATTGCTCATATTATAGGGAAATTAATATTGCCTGGATTGAACCACTTTTTAAAATTATGCCAAGTTGATCAGAAGAATGCTATATCTCCTTCCTTCTGGCAGACCAGTATATAGCCATTACAGCTGGAGTAGCAAGATTCTGTGTGGCAGCTTGTAATCTGAGATGGGAGCAATTGACTAATTTGACAATTGAGACCCCTTTATGTGCTGATGTTTTATTACCTGCCTCTGTTGTTTTGATCTTATTTTGTTTTATTTTGTTTTTTACTTTTATTTTTACTTGCTGACTGACGGTCACTGACCATAATAAAAATTCATTCATTCATTCATTCAAAACAGTCATGGGTGGCCATTATGATTGAATACCTACACCATGATAAAGGATCGGCTGTAAACAGGATGTGAAAACATGATTAGAAGTGTGTTTGCAGTTAACCATAGTTAAGGCTTTACTTACTTACTTACTTACTTACTTAGAATACTTATTTATTTATACTGCTGTTGAAGGTGGCTCACAAAATTAATAAAATAATATTGTTGCCCTGACAAAACTTCTACTTTCAAAGTGGCAAGCACATATCAGTCCACAAGCTCTTCAAGGGCAGGATGTAGCTCAACAAGCTAAATTCTGGTTTAACTGTATATTTGGGATCCGACCCATCTTTAACACTAACTATGGTTAGACACTGCATCTCCACTGGTCCCTTCAATGACTTCCTGTATTGGAGCCTCCCAACCCTTCTATGGTTAGCTTTACTCCAGATCAGTAAAACCGAACTAGATATCTATTATTAAAAAGAGATATGTTAATGGATATAAATTCTGAAAGGTGTATATTCCTTGTATCTAATGTCTTCTGCTTTTGTGGATGTAAATTAATATAACTGGTGTGTGTGTGTGTGTGTGAGAGAGAGAGAGAGAGAGAGAGAGAGAGAGAGAGAGAGAGAGAGAGAGAGAGAGAAATAAATGCAAATGCAAAACCTTCACCTCCGGGTTTGCTAACCGAATGTCCGAACCCGGGGAACTGTAGTTAAAAGAAGAAAATGAACCTGCTGTTTCTCTCCCCTAACTCCATTTGCTACCCTTGGTTTTTGTTTTTTTAAAGTAATGCTGCTACAAACTGTGCTTTGAGGGCAACTGAGGTATGTCTGATCCAGGGATTGCAATTACACTTTCCTCAAACTGGAATTGGGTGAGGAAGCTCCTTCCTTGCCCCGGCTCCAATTGGCAGTGCAGGCTGTCCTTCAGGAAAAAGGAAGTCTGCACAGCCAGCTCTCCCACTTCTCTGCAGTTTCATGAGACTGCAGTAGGTCTGAACTCAGACCGGTGAGTGGGGGAAGTGCAACCACAGATCCATTGGAACCGCAGTCCCGTATGTCGCCTGAACTGGCCCTGTCTGTCTGTCTTTGAGCTGGGGAACCTAACACCCAGGGCCTGGTTTTGCCACAAACTTTGCACACTGAACTGTGTTTCTCAAATTTGCCATCTAGGCTTCAGTAGAAGCTCTGCCACTTGACTGAGCACTCCATCAGCTGAGCTTAAGGACCAATCAGTTCCACTTGTAGTTATGAAGACTGGTGTCTTCGGTCTGGGCATCTCTTCTTGCTATGAAAGCAATGCTCAAATAAAGGAGGAAAGGGTGGGACCCTTAATGAAATCCATAAGGTCAATCCCCTGATACCCTTCAATTCTAGCCAAATCATGGCCTCGCTGTAGCATTTCAAACACAGTAGCTAAGATATGGTTACAGGCTGCCCTCTGTTACTTGAACACTGTCAGGATGATGATGATGATGATGATTGATGATATAATTAATAATTGATAAACAACTGTATTTGTTAGCTGTCTCATAACAAATTTTTTTCTGGGCAACTCACAATACACCATTAAAACATGAAATAAAAACAAACACATTAAATCATATCAGACCAAAAGAGGGGGGAAGACAATACAAAATACAATACAAAGCAATTTAAAAACTCTTTTAAAATCAGTTTAAAAATCAAATTTAGAAATCAAAATTTAAAAGGCCAGAGTGAACAAAAAGGCATTTAAAAGCACAAAGTGATGAAGCCAGGTGAACCTCACTGGGAAGGTTATCCCATAAACGGGGTGCAACCGCTGAAAAGGCCTCCTCCCTAGTAGCCACCCACCTCACCTCATTTGGGAGGGCTACTCGGAGGAAGGCCTCCAAAAAAGATCTTAAGTTCCGGGTCGGGACATATTGGGCAAGGTGCTCTCTCAGATAACCTGGTTCCTATCCTTTTAGGGCTTTAAAGGTTAAAACCAGCACTTTGAATTGAGCCCGGAAACGGACTGGGAGCCAGTGCAGCTGACGAAGCACTGGCGTAATATGCTCAAAACATCCCGTCCCAGTTAATAATCTTTCAGGATAGCTCCTGCTCCCTTCCCCTACACACTTGCATACCCTCCAACATTTCAATAGTGAAAACAAGAACATGCCTGTGACTGTGTAGGGAGTGTGGCCAAGCATCCTGGGAATCATGGTGTACAGTTCTGACCACAGCCATGCCACAAATGGAAAGCAGCTAATAAAATGCATGCAGAGATTACCAAAACAGATGAACCAAGTGCACACCCTCCATCATTTCAGAGATGAAAATAGGTATATACTTAGAAGAACCATCTATTATATTAATTCTCCTGGGTGTGCCTTGGAATGTGCGTCCCAGCACCCAGCTGATTGGCTGGGCGGAGGACGGGCCTGATTGGCTGAGGCGCACCCAGGAGGATTGGTCGCCGAGGCAGCAGCAGACCTGGCCGCAGAGGCCAGAGGCAGCGGCAGGCCCAGCCCAGCAGCAGAGGCAAGGCCCGGGGGTGGGGGACGGAGACTGGAGCAGAAGGTGGGGGGGAAGAGGTAACCACTGGCCACAAAGAGCGCACAGATGCTCTGTGTGGGGTCGGCTAGTTTATTTATTTAACACATGTATATCGCCAAAAACATATGTCTCTGAGTGGTTTACAATAAAACAGCACAAATTAAAACAAAATTAAAACGTTAAAATATTAAAATAACGTAAATATAAAACAATGTTAAAATCTGTAAGTCTAATTAAAAGTCTAATTCAAAGCCTGGGTGAACAAATGTGTCTTAACTGCCTTCTAAAATGTTATCAGAATGGGGAGGCTATTATTTCAACAGGGAGTGTATTCCAAAGCCTCGGGGCAACAATGGAGAAGGCCTGTACCTGAGTAGCCACCAGGCAAGCTGGTGGTAATTGCAGACGGACCTCCTCAGATGATCTCAATAGGTGGTGAAAAAGGCATTCTCTTAAATACCCTGGACCTAAACTGTTTAGAATTTTATAGTCTATAACCAGCACTTTTTATTTTGCCCAGAAACATACTGGTAGCCAGTGCAGTTATTTTAATATAAGGGTAATATAATTTCTTTGAGCTGACCCAGTGACCAACCTGGCTGCCGCATTTTTAACCAATTGCAGTTTCTGGATTATGTACAGAGGTAGCCTCACATAGAGCGCATTACAGTAATCAAGTATAGAGGTTACCAGCATATGCACTACTGTTCTGAGTGGATGCAACTGGCATATCAGCCAAAGCCGATAGAGAAAGCACCTCTGGCCGCTTTCTCAGTCTGAGACGCCAGAGAGGGACTTGGATCCAGAAGCACTCCCAGACTGTGTATCCATTCCTTCTGGGGGAGTCTAACCCCATCCATGCCTAACTTGTCCTTTTAATTTCAATGGAACTTCCTCAAGTGCATTTAGTCAGCATGTCAGTCACTGAAAGCAATTTTTTAGTTTCAGTGGTTCAGAAAGTCTTACTTGTCTTTTTAATGTCAACAGGACTTCCTCAAGTACATTTAGTCAGCATGTCCACCACCATTTTTCCAACAAGAGTAACTCTAAGTGTCCCAACTGAGTAAGCTGCAGCAGGCTACATTAGGTGGGAAGGAAGACTTTAGGGACAGTGGTGACTCAAATACCACTTGCAGGAAGAAGAGATAGGTGCTGGTGGTTGTGGCTTCCTACTGAGAGATACAGATACAGACTGTACATCACTGCAGAAAAAAGCTGTGTCAGAACTAGGAATTGTGGGGCTTATAATGGCATGATGTTGAAAATACTCCTCATCTTAACAATACTGGCACAACTGTGCAAGTATAATGGACCAACGTTTTGTTGAACTCAACTCCCTTTGATCTCAGTGGGATCTATTTCCAATAATATGTAATATTATTAGGGTTGTAGGGTTGTAGTCCAAGTATAAGCCACCTAATGGCGCAGCGAGGAAATGACTTGATTAGCAAGCCAGAGGTTGCCAGTTCAAATCCCCACTGGTATGTTTCCCAGATGATGGGAAACAGCAGCGATATAGGAAGATGCTGAAAAGCATCATCTCATACTGCACAGAAGATGGCAATGGTAAACCCCTCCTGTATTCTACCAAAAAACCCCATAGGGCTCTGTGATTGCCAGGAGTCGACATCGAATCGATGGCACACTTTAGTCAAAGTATGGGTGCTCCAGCATAAACAATTTTCCTCACTACAACACACACACACACCCCACACGGGGTTCCCCATTCTCTTCAACAGAATGAGTAGCCCAGTGTACCTATCTGAGTCTTCAATGTATACAAGTGAGTAGGGCCAAACCATGTGTTACATTATACATTTTTACAGATGTGCTTAATGCATAAGTGAACCATAACTAGTCCTTTTATCTCCAAAAACTAGCTGAAAGGGACCTGATCCAGCCCGGGAGTGTGATGTATAAGAAGGAAAAGGTTAATACTTTCCTCATGCATGATTTCCACTTCCCATATCCCTCTCTGTGTGGCAATTTGCCTCTGAAGCAGAGATTTGCTGAGCCAGGACACAAGGATGTGTACGCTGTAGGGTTCACCAGGCTTCAAATTAATGTGACAGTGCACAGTGGCACTAAAGTGGCTTAACTCTGAAGTACTTTGGCTAAATTGGGTCATATATCAGGCTATTTATTTCAGATGAAGTCCAGGAGATTTTACAAAACCATATTATCCTTAGAAATTCCATTTTTTATTTTCAGGGCTATTCCTCCATAAGAGGTTTAATTCAGGGTTTGCTTTTAAAAATATCACATTATATAACACATAAACTACCAAGGCTGTTGTATATTTGGGGCCAGATGTCCTGTGACTTTATTAAGTATATCCACCTTTAGCTTCACATCCATTTCCTGAAAGCATTTTCAAAAATGTTAGTGAGGCAAAATAAAAACAAAACCATCCTTCATGGATTGTTCCTAGAAAAATCTAGCTGAGTGATTTTGAAATTGGAGAACTGGTGAATGGCAGCTGGAATGCCACCAAGTGGTGCCTTCTTAATATTCAGCACCATTGCTAAATCATTGTAAACCACTTAGAGAGCTCCGGCTATAAAGCGGTATATAAATGTAAGTGCTATTGCTATTGCTATTGCTATTGCCATTCAAGAAAAACAAGAAATAAAAAGAGAATAAATTGAAGGAGAACAGAGAGGAAAAATAAACATGTTTTGTCGCTGTATCCATTTTAAGAAATTACTCTTTCATCTCTGTGATTGGTGAGAAACAATCTCCATGCAGTGTGTACCTAGGATTGCCATAATCTTTTTTTTATTTTAGATGACATTCCTTAGTTTGATGGAGTTTTCCTAATTACAGCTCCAAATATATGTTATCATGTACTTTAGAATGCTATGACTACACGGGACGTTGCCTTTTCAAAGGCATAGGAGTCTAGAGGACAGATTCCATAGCTTTATGGTTAGAAACTTTTGGTTTAAGATGAGAGTTAAGATGCTTTACATTTTCACTTGTGCTCTTAAAAGATGGAAATTGCAAGTTAATGTGCCCATCTTAACTTCCATGCCAATAAACTGTATATTATTATGGCTTGAAAAATGAGGCTCTATGCACCCACAGTTTACCTTGATCATAAATGCATCAGGCAGAAATTCATCAGGGGCATCTCTAGGAAGTAGGGAGCTGCACCTGTTAAATGTCTGACTAGGTGCATCCTTCCCCATCCCAATGTCCAACTAAAAGACCAAGACAACCCTTCTACACTGCATTTAGGAACATAGGAAGCTGCCATATACTGAGTCAGACCATAGGTCCATCTAGCTCAGTATTGCCTACACATACTGGAAGCTGCTTCTCCCAGTTGCAGGCACGAATCTCTCTCAGCCCTATTTTGGAGATTCCAGAGAGCGAACTTGGAACATTCTGCTCTTCCCAGAGTGGCTCTTTACTATGGGTTTAGACAGACAGAAAGCTTTACTGTGGGTTTACTGCGAGTGTGAAGTTGCCCAAAAAATAAGACGCACAAAGTGGATTTTTAAAACCCCAGATATAAATCAGGTTACACTCTAACATGCGATTAAAAACCTGAATTGTGTTTGAAGTGCTCCTTGATAGCTTGCAGAGACTTTGGCATAAATTGGCTGATCTGTGAATGCACACCTCCATTCCGGAGGAGATGTGGACTAAAAGCCGGGTGTGAAAAACTTCCTTGTAAGTACAGCTGCCGCCTCATTGCTGCCATATGTGCCTTCACAAGTCCATTTGTCACCCTGTCCGCACTGCCTCATATACAGTAGCTTGTATGGACCCCTGTTACCTTGCCACCAAGGTAACTTTGTGTTTTCTCATAAGCATTCACCCTATGTGGAGTTCTCTTCCACAACCCATTGCCACTGCAACTCCTTGCACTCCTTCACAAGTTCATACACCACAAGTTCATGCTACCGCAGCCATGAAAATAGTGCTGGGAGGAAGTACATTTCCCAGATGTCCCCATGTGCTTTCCCAATGTCCCTGTGTGAATTCTCAGCCCCTTGGGCTCAGTTTTCTGCAGAAGAGGCCCTCCCAGTATTGGGAATGTAATGAACTGCACCAGAGATGGCCATGGTGGAAGCAGCACCAGGAGGATGCTACAGATTCATTGGGATTGTAGTGCCCTATAAACAGCCCTAGTAGCCAACACTTGTTTTCTAAATTTTAAGGGTCAGTTTTTTTAACTGCTGCATCTTAGTCACTTTCTGCACCAGATCTGAAATGATGGTGTCCACCAGTTGATGCCTACAAGCTTTCAGGCAAATAGGGCAAAAGAAAAAGAAAAAGAATTTTTTTCACAAAGAGAATATTCAGGGCTTATAACGTTAAAATGCTGAAACAACTCCTCCATCTTAATTACATTAATGAACTGTGAAATAGGGAAAAGTTCTTTGGTAAGAATTTTTCCACTATAGAAACTCTCTGAAAGTGGAGGATAAAATTTATGTTTTATTGCTGCTGATTTTGATCAGTATTCTTTGGAGGGCACTGTAGTATCTTAAGCCTGGTTTGACCAAACTTACTACATATGCCTCCCTAAACTAATAGCATTGTAGGAGGACTCAGTAACTGGGCTGGGCACATAATTGATCTTCAAACTCAATAATACCACCCTCACTTTAGTAACACCCATCTTTTTTTAATTTTTCTTTTTTTGACAACACATAGTTATTAATCGATATTTTAAATCTGCACAGTTGACAACACTCCACTCAGACCAAAAGAATGATCAGGCTCCAAATGGTATCATTTTCAAAGTTCTGTTTTGACTGAAGTTCTATAAATTACCTTCCAAATAATATAGTCATGTGAGCTCAAACCACAAGGTAGAACTTCCTGATGCTGAACACCAAAAACTTTGTAAAACCTTCAACTAAGATAAAGTTACACTACTACTACTACTACTACTACTACTACTACTACTACCACCAATATTTATATACCACTCTTCAACCAAAGTTCTCAAAGTGATTTACATAGAAAAATACATAAATAAGATGGTCCCCTGTCCCCAAAGGGCTCACAATTTAAAAATAAACACAAGGTTGACATCAGCAACAGCCACTGGAGGGATGCTGTGCTGGGGTTGGATAGGGCCAGTTGCTCTCTCCCTGCTAAATAAAGAGAATTACCACTTTTAAAAGATGCCTCTTTGATCAGTTAGCAGTTAACACTCCTCTCTGCTTGAAACACACACACAACACAATGAAATGAAATGAATGGATTCCGTAATAGTGGCAGTGTGATCCTACCTCATGATTATTCAGCAGTGATACAACTGACAACTGATAAACCTGGTGCACGTTTAGCTAATTAATCCTCACACCAAGGGAGACCATTAAAAAGCTTTATTTACTTCTGCAGAGTAAAAAGAGCAGGCTAAACCCTTGGAATCATTTCCAGAAAAGACAAGGCAGCCCGTAATGGCGACAGCCCAGGGTTTATATACAAGATTGATACAATTGATACAATTCTAGCATGATCATCAGTTATAACAAGCTAGCTAGGTAGTGCAATAACATATTAGGCTTCCTAAAATCACAATGCTGCCATTGTTAAAGTTTCTACTTCCGTAGCCCCTAGTGGGCTGTTTCTTTATCAGCATCATTCCCTCTCATGAACAGTAGACCAGAGCTGGAAGGCATAACAGTTAAACAATATGTTGCAAGTTCACAAGACTAGCAAGGCAGAAGGGGTGAGAACTAAAGCATACAAGGCAAATTCTTTCTAAAGGACACAGGCAGGAACACAAAATGGAGGAGACCCTTGCTCATTTCAGTTAGAATCTAAATGGCGTTACTATAGCTCAAGTCACAGGTATCACAACAAGAAGCAGATAATTTGTGTTCACTTTAAATCTGTACATATTTTCTTACACACACACCCCATTAAAAATAACAAATGCTTTAATAACCATGTCCAAAACTACAGATTCTCTTCCCAGAAATTTCCCATAAACCTCACAGTTACCCTGCTTGATTTAGTTTTGTTCAGGATTGTGTTATCAGCAAAATAGTGTTAGGCCTTAAGCCAATCTGACTGAAATAGTAGGCCTTAACCCTCTGAATTGTGCCTTTTTACCATATATATGTATGTGTGTGTGTGTGTATACACACACACACACAAACACACACACACACACACACACACACACACATATAAGAGAGAGAGAGCGCTTTATGAGTCCCCTAGAGAACAAAAGCCCCCCAATTTTTGAAATCCCAACATTTTTAGGGGATAGAAACTATGAGCGCTTATATCTTCTTTTTCTTCTTCCTTCACTCAGGACACACAAGCCTTGAGCAGCAAACCTTTCCAGGTCCTATTCTCTAGCTATGGTAGAGCTCTGAGGAGCCTTAGCTCTTTTTCCTCTTTTAATAAAGTCGCGGCATGTTTGTTTTAATGATACTTACTACTGTGTGTCTCTCCTCCTCCTCGCTAGAAAGTAGTAAAGTTCAAGTTTACAAGTGACATAGCCTCTGAACATACAGGTGAAACTCGGAAAATTAGAATATCGTGCAAAAGTCCATTAATTTCAGTAATGCAAATTAAAAGGTGAAACTGATATATGAGACAGACGCATTACATGCAAAGCGAGATAAGTCAAGCCTTAATTTGTTATAATTGTGATGATCATGGCGTACAGCTCATGAAAACCCCTAATCCACAATCCCAGAAAATTAGAATATTACATGGAACCAAGAAGACAAGGATTGAAGAATAGAACAATATCGGACCTCTGAAAAGTATAAGCATGCATATGTATTCAGTACTTGGTTTGGGCCCCTTTTGCAACAATTACTGCCTCAATGCGGCGTGGCATGGATGCTATCAGCCTGTGGCACTGATGAGGTATTATGGAAGACCAGGATGCTTCATTAGCGGCCTTCAGCAATTCTGCATTGTTTGGTCTCATGTCTCTCATCCTTCTCTTGGCAATGCCCCATAGATTCTCTGTGGGGTCAGGTCAGGCGAGTTTGCTGGCCAATCAAGCACAGTACACTGTATACTTTTCAGAGGTCCGATATTGTTCTATACTTCAATCCTTGTCTTCTTGGTTCCATGTAATATTCTAATTTTCTGAGATTGTGGATTTGGGGTTTTCATGAGCTGTACGCCATGATCATCACAATTATAACAAATTAAGGCTTGACTTATCTCGCTTTGCATGTAATGCGTCTGTCTCATATATCAATTTCACCTTTTAATTTGCATTACTGAAATTAATGGACTTTTGCACGATATTCTAATTTTCCGAGTTTCACCTGTAGATGGAGTAGATTTCTTCCCTTTAAGCCTTAGGTCTCCACTTAATGGCGAATGGCTCATCATCATATACCACATTGTACAAAGTCTTTACAGCTTATATAACGCGGATGTTATGATGGGCATACCTTAACTTGCAATTTCCATCCTTTTAAGATCACAAGTGAAAATGGAAAGCATCTTAAGTTTAACTTTAGTCTCAAACTGAAGTTTTTGGATTACTGAATAAATCTTCGTGGCCAGAACCATGAAGGACAAGCCTATCAATGGCTATTAGTTCTGACACCTTTATTCCACTTCCAGATTCAAAGGCAGTATGCCTCTGAATATCAGCTGCAGGAGAGCAACAGTTGGAGGAAGGTATTGCCTTCATCTCCTGATTGTGGACTTCCTGGAATCATCTACTTTTCTACTGTGGGAAACAGGATGCTGGACAAGAGGCCTTTGGTCTGATCCAGCAAGGGTCTTATGTTCTTGAGAGAATGCACATGATGCCAGTGGGGCTTTTGACCTTTCACTGCCTTTGAATAGCAGATTCTCAATATCACAATCTGCTTCTGAAAATCTCTGTTGCAAAGTGATTTGTTGTATAGCTTGGGCGGCTGCTGAGAATCAATTTCCCCTTCTGGGAACATGGAACTAGATGTGTGCAGTTTTGGTATCCAGGTTCATACGTCCAAATACTTCAACTTAACTGGAATATGAATTGGAATGTGTCCCAAATGAGGGGATTATTGAGCCACCCTTTTCACTCTCTGCAGCATCTCATATACGAATACAACAAACGAATATACAAATACAAACCAACATTTATATACTGCTTTTCAACAAAAGTTCCCAAAGCTGTTTACACAGATATAAACAAACAAACAAACAAACAAACAAACAAACAAACAAATAATGGCTCCCTGTCCCCAAAGGGCTCACAATATATATAAAAAATAAACATAAGATAGACATCAGAAACAGCCACTGGAGGGATGCTGTGCTGGGGATGGATAGGGCCAGTTGCTCTCCCCCTGCTTATATGTACCACTCCACCCAAGGGAATTTTCTGCTCTTGATTCTCTCTTCCTATCAACAACTCTCCTATGAGGGTTGCACATATTCATTCATTCATTCGATTTCTATACCACCCTTCAAAAAATGGTTCAGGGCATCATATCTAACAGTGCTTATAAGGAACCAAGTGAGTCCGTAATGTGGCGCAGTAACTGAAATGTATTTACCATAATTCCCTGGTTGTTTTTTGTAGCCTAGGTTAAATTCTTTTTTCTCCTTCTCTGCTAATTGTAGGCAATTACTCTGTAGTGAATAGAATGCATTTGTATTAGGCAATGACACGTTAATCTCCTTTCCCACTTAAATGAAAGACTGTATTTTATTGCTATGCAATGACACTGCTAAAGAGTAGACAATTTAGCCAATTTAACTGCAACACCATCACAACGGCTGTATTTTAATGTTGTTCAGTGCTTCACTATTGTGGCCACTTTTCATGCTATGTTACCATGTTAAGGCAAAGAACATCTCCTGCATTTTTCACAGGATATATCACCATTTTCCAAAGTGTGCACATTTTTGCTCCCAGCTGTGAACTGCCACGTCATTTGAACATCACAGGTCTAGCAGGGAGTTCAACATCTGTTATTACCCGGGGTAACCAAAGCTGCCTATGTGCTTTGAAATCTAGTTTCATCTTTCACAAAAATGTTCCTGGGTTTTTTGGTGTATATCGGGTGGCTCTTTTGAAATTTTGTGTGTGCATTCTGTAGTCCTTCAGTAACTCCCTGGTGTAAAATCACTCCTTAAGCTGGGTTGACCTATGTGAGTTCCTAAAACATGGGGATATAACCTGTTGTTACATGATACGTTTTCTGTATTGATATGCAGTCTTCAGGGCTAGCCCGTTCATGCAGTGAGCTGAAGTGAGTTGCATGGGGTGGTGAATTTTAAGGGGACAGCAAATGTTGGGGTGCCCCCCAACTTGTCCATTCTCTAGGCGGCTGCTGCTGAGGAGACCCTCTGGATTAGCACTCTGCTCTCCTCTCTACCTTTTTGAAATACAGCGTAGGAGAAGGAGCAGGAGTGGCTATTCACCTGCCTGTTTACTGGGCAAAGCCGAGCACCACTGTGCCATACAAAGTAAGGAGATGGAGGACAGAGGACAAGGGGATGTACTTGTCACCCCACTTCAGAGTGGTGAATAGCAGGCTCAAGATTACCTTGGAAGGTATGGAAGACACAGCAGCTTGGGTGCTTTTAAAGGGACAGGCTAGATTTCCAAACGGTCAGCAGGCAACTGTATGTGCTTACTGTCTTTGAGGATGTGGTGGGTGGGACCATAGTTCAGTGATAGAGCATTTGTATTGCATGCAGAAGACCCCAAGTTCAATCTCTGGCTCTCCAGGTAGGGCTGGGAAGAAGCATGTTTCTCCTGTCAGAAACTCCGAAGAGCTGCTGCCAGTGAGAGTAGACAATACTGAGCTAGATACACCAATGGCCTGACTCAGTATAAGGCAGTTTTCAATGTACCTATGTAACTACTTGCTCATCTACAAAAACAAAAAATATATATTCTGAATTATATTTATTTAATTTTCATAGGTTCGTCTGTGGAGATAACTTGTCAAAAGCTGTATCTGGGGACTTACTCATCTATTAGCTAGCCCCTGGGCTGCTGCCACAGGGCTTGTCTGGCTGGATTGTAGCTTGCAATGCCCCAAAACTATTGTACTATGTTAACCTGTATACATGTAAGAAGGGCTGAGACTCCTCCCTTAACATGCCTAAGAGGACATGTGTGGTACAGGGAAAGAAACTGCATCATATATCTGCTAGTTCCCCAGTAAGAAGCCTCTTTCTGCATCTACGTTCCTGGCCTCAGGATTTTCTTGGTAGCAACTTACAGAGCTGGGCATGGGCCAACCGATTTCCAATGCATAGGCCCTGATTACAAAGGCCAAATATGCAATATAAAGCCTTAGTCACGTATTTGGTCATATTCTTAGAAATGCAAATATGTTTGTGATGCATGATATCTCTTTTCAAAATCAACATTGACTCGTCCCTACTATATGGTGTTTATTCATGCATTAAATGATTCTGTTCTTGTTATTCTTACTTGAGTTACACTGCAAGAAGATAAACAGAAAAGGGTCTGCTTCTTTAGAGAATGCACAGATTTTTTAAAAATACAGTACTATCCGGTTTCCCTAGAGATTGTTCAGAATTCTAGGAACATTAATGATTATTGACATATGGGGCTTCCTATGAAAGATTAAATTATTTGTTTCTGGCTGCATTACTGAGTCATAGATCTAGAATCACTTCTGGGTTTTTGAAATATTGGCTAAAAATAAATGTAAAATGCATTTTAGTTTTTAGATAATGAGGAGGGATTACATATTACAATGAGTCATACAGCAATTTCATACTAAAGTGTTTTGAGAACTCTTTGATTAATGCTATTGAGTCTTGTTGATGTTTTATTGTTAGATCTGCTCTAACAATTCTTTCAGTTTGCTCTTTCACTGAAAAGTTTGCTGTGCACCTCTCTTCAGATGTGTCATCTGGTTCAAGTTTCTCTCTGCTAATGTTTTTGTGAAAGTGGATGTAAAGAAACCATTTAGCATTTTTGTTTTATTCCTGCCATCCATTGGAATTCCCCTTCCACCTAGATGGTTGAAGGAGTCTATTAATTCTTGGGCAGGTTCTTTGCTTCTAACATGTATTCTGTTAAAATTTCACATTTGACTTAGAAAGCCCACCCCCATCTCTCCAATGACATGAGTGTTTTATCAGACTACAAGATTTGCGCTACTTAAAGTGTTGCAAAGTGCAGCGGTATGAGGCAGTGGCTTGCAAGTATAGCATTTCTTGATGCATTTTTCAATGCACACAAAAAAGGAGGAAACATGAACGTGTCTGCAAAATAAGTCTGATGAAAAACAAAAGCAAATGCGATAAAAATCAAAAGCCAAAAGCAGATGAGAATCGGGTTGCACCTTTGTGCAAGAACTCGAGTGGATTTTTTAAAAAAAATCCCTTTCATGAATGGGATGGAAAAATTCTTTCATGAACTGGATGGAAAGGAGCTTTAAAAATCAACAAATGGTTGCACTGTGATTTGAACCGTATACACCACACCACACTGCAACACACTGCAACACACCACACTGCAACACGGCAAGCCTCCTACAATGGAAAAATAAAGCTACTTTCCTGCAACGCATATACAATGTTAAAGGGCCACAACGCATCAATAACATCCAAAACAAGGCATCAGAAATATGAACAGCACCCTGCTGACAGCGCAGCGACTGCAATGTCTAAACATGGGCAATATGGAGGGGCACTTAGTGGACATGTTGTGAAACTGTTACAGTGTGTAATCCGGAAAACGCCATGTAGAGCCTTCTGTAAGAGCTCTGTTATGTGGATGAGAGAAGCATTTTTATTTGTGACAAAAGGACACCCCCCAACTAATTTTCTGCCATTTAAATTATATTACCAACTAGGTATAACCATCTCCATGAGAAATGACATCATGATTGTTTTAATTCTGATTTGAAAATGGTAATAAATAGTATATAAATCCTGTGGTGCCAGCCAGGCAGCAAAAACAGGCAGTTTATTGAGCGGTGAGCTATCCAAGCAACCCTCACAAATGCAGAGAAGAGAGGGTCCATTTCTCCCATGGTCCCACCATCTTGTTCACAGTCATTGCACTGTCATCTAGATGTGCAGGAGTATTTAAAGTAGTATTTGTACTGTGTATATGGCACGCTGGGGTAGGAAAGGTGCATGCTCATCCTTCTCTCTCACATGTTTGCAAGAATTGTGTATTTAGACAATAAAAAATCCCCACAAACATGTGGAAGAGAAGCAAGAGTATGGGGGAAGGGGAACGGTTCCCTTGTGAGGAAGATTAGGCTGACAGAGAGTAAAAGGCCCAAGATCATCCAATGATATTCATAGGAACATAGGAAGCTGCCATATACTGAGTCAGACCATTGGTCCTTCTAGATCAATATTGTCTACACTACACAGACTGGCAGTGGCTTCCCCAAGGTTGCAGGTAGGAATTTCTCTCAGCCCTATCTTGTAGATACCAGGGAGGGAACTTGGAATCTTCTGCATGCAGATGCTCTTCCAAGATCGGCCCCATCCCCAGAGGGGATATCTTACAGTGTTCACACATGTAGTCTCCCATTTAAATGCAAACCAGGGCAGACCCTGCTTAACAAAGGGGACAATTCATGCTTGCTACCACAAGACTAGTTCCTAATTGCTGACTGAGCATTGAACTCATGCCACCCTGGTCCTTGTCTCATCTAACACTCTAATACACCTTACACCAAGTTGGCCATTGTGGCTGAGGATTATGGGAGTTGTAGTCCAACAACATCTGGGGACCTGAAGTTGAGAACCCCTGTCTTACACCACATTGGCTCTAAATTGCACAGGCCTGTCCTGTTTCTTTGTTTTTGGTCTATTGAAAATTATCAATGTCTGCTTTCCTTCCTTGTGCTGCAGACACAGAAAGGCTAGCAGAACAACTCAGCGTTGTCAGAATTTTCAAGTTGTGAGAAGTCCAACTTTTTTTTGGAGCACCTTCATTGTCATTCTTTCTCTGATAGGAAGGCATATTTTCCCTTAAGTTTAAGAAAAGATAGACGCTTATCCAGGATAGTCAAGTGAACAAAAGCATCATCTTATTCTAATAATGGAGCCATTCAATATTACTGAGCTCAGAGTTTTACTAGAGGATACCTGTAAATTATTCAGATTGGAGGATTCTACAGCTCTCTACTCAGAAATTACACAGTGCCAAGGAAGATCCTATTTTGTGTATACTGGTAAGAGCTGGGTTGACAACTTAATTTTCACAGGAAATCCAAAATTAGCATAAACTATGTACTGACATCCTATTCAGGTGGAAACAATAAAAGTAACAAAGAGGAAGTTACAAGACTGGATGTTATGCTGAATTGTTATACAACTGGATTGTCCAGACTTTTTGTACAAGCAGCCAACGGCAGTTTTTAAATTACTTATCAGGCTGTGAGCAAATTTTGGAATAATAAGGCTAGAAATTGCACAGACATCTTTGATTTTATAAACTGTTGTTTAAAATGTATTAGTTAATTTGAAAATATCCCATTCTGTCACTTTGGGGTTACACTTGACCCTAATTCTACAAATGGTTTTTGTCCTCCTCCCTCCCTCTGATCCATACACAGAATGTACACACACACAGATCTCAGTTAGGGCACTTCTTCCCACCTGTCCCCCAGCAACCAAAATTAGTGTGGGGCAGGGAAGAGGTGCTCAATTATGTGCATGCGCACACAGATCTGTTAAGACTTCCCTCTTCTTCCCACCCATCCCATACAGACTGAGAATGGCAGCGGCACAGGTACAAAGTCTGTTGCAAGATGTTGCTGCTGACCACAGTTGCCACTCGATTGCAAGCCTATACTCCATAAGCAGAAATAAAAGGCGGATTTCTCTTCCCATCCACCCAACAAATCACTCACCACTGCTGAGACAGTCTACTCCAGACAGACATTGTAGATGTTTATCCCCCTTCTCCCTCTCATTGCCAAGGGTTCACTTGCTAGCTTGGCAAGAGAAGGCATGTTATGGAATCCACCATCCTTGTGAGTGCACATGCAAGAGAAGGGTGGAGCAAGCAGGAATATCCACTGATAGGCTGTTATTCTCTCCCTGGGCCTTATGTTGGGCAAACCTGTTGCACAATGATCAACCTGCTCATAACTAGGGCTTCACACGTGAATGTGAACAGGCTTCACCTGCTACATTTGGGGGGTTGAAAGAAGTGCTTGTGAGGGACAGAAATATTCACCCCCCAAATGTTCATCTTTTCAGTCCGCAGTTATTCGTGCTATCTTATTGGTGTTTACTGCTTTGGTGCTATTTGAGTCGAAATTTTTCAACATCAAAACGTTCTGCACATTCCTATTGCACACATGGTATTTATAGGACACCACAAGGTTATTTGCAATAATCTTTTTGTTTGAGAAAAAGATCCCATACTTGGTTGGGTCCATGATGCACTATAGGGTCTCTGAATATTTCAGCTCTTGTATGTTAAGGCATGACTAAGACACTGAGGCCATTCACACAACCGTGTTATACCCAGGTTTGGGATCTGTGTGTGCTCTCAATTTTCCGAAAGGAGGAAAAGCTATCCAGGTTTTCTTCCTGCCCTGCTTCCACACAATCACTTCTATCCAGTTTTTCCTCCTAACTTGCTTCCACACAACCAAAAATTGGGAGCATACACAGCTTCCAAACCTGGGTAGAACACACTTATTGTTTGTGTGAATGACCTCACTGAGGAAAATCTCCAGGGAAAAGCTGTTCCTGCTTCTAATAATTCTCGGCTGAGGAGGAAAAAAAATTTCCCCACACAGTGCGGTGCCAGAAAAGCCTGGGCCTACTACAAGAAACAGTCCAATGAGGGCTTTGAAAGAGCGAGGCTATGTAGGATTGTGTGTGTGTGTGTGTGTGTGTGTGTGTGTGTGTTCTGAAAGTGCATGTTTACAACTATACTGAAGAAAACAACAACATGTCAATTGTTATTGGAAATAGTGATATCCAAAGATTGACTGGGACAAAGAGCCATGATTCCTTCCCCTACCAAGATGTTCCTGAAATAATGGGCAGCTTCTCACCAACTCCCATAATTTTTGCATGTATGAAGTCAGTAGGAAAGGAACTGGAGGTCCCACAGCATGTGCACTCCTATGTGGTATGTCATGCAAACCTGCCCAAGTCTGGTTCGCATCTAGCTAACTGGACATGTTATTAACTTTAACCTCAGCAAGGTCCATAACCAAGGCTTGACGTTGGCTTGACCAAGTTGGTAACATGTCTGGTTGACCAACTGGACTTGGGCGGGTTTGCACAACATGCTGCACAGGAGTGTGTGTGCTGTGGGACATCCAGTTCCTTTCCTACCAACTTTGTAGTACTTATGGGAGATTGTAAGAAGCCACCCAATGTGTATCTAATGGGAGAGGGCCTACTTGGTGACTGCATCTTGGTTATGGAACTCCTTCCCAAAGGGAGGCTTGCCATGAGTCCCTTCTGTGGGTCTTCCATACCAGTTCAAAACATTTCTTTTGAAGCAGACCTTTGCCTGCTAAGGCTTTCAGGTTCCTTCAATTGCTGGTCATGTTTTAATTTTGGTTTCTGGATTGTTCTATTGGTTATCCCAGTCTCTTGTCTTTTCAATTGTTTATCATTGTTGATTTATTGTTAGGCTTTAATACTGAAAGCCATCTCGAGCATTTCTAATGGAAAGGCAGGGTATACAATTTTAAAACAAAGAAATGAACACCTCTAGTATTGTTGAGTCTGTGTGTATACTAAGTACTGATTTCCTTCATAGTCTAACTGCCTAGTCTGCAATGTTCCCTCTAACAGGGATTCCCAGATGTTGTTGACTACAACTCCCATAATCCTCAAGCAAAAGCCATTGCAGCTGGGGATTCTGGGAGTTGTAGTCAACAACATCTGGGAAACCCTATTAGAGGGAACACTGCTAGATTGTTGCCTGAAAAGAGTCCTGTAGGACTGTGAATTTGCAAACAGAATATGGTCTCCTTTAAAAACCAAGCTCTGTCCCCACAGAAGCACAGTCTATACCTGTTTTAACCACTGGCCATTGATCAAGGAAACAGAGGTGCACCTACCCCTGGACTTTGAGGCCAAAGTCAAAGGCCTCCACAGCCCCTGGGCCCCCCCCAATTCCCTTTGTCTCGGGTTGTGTGGTTGCCTGGTGGAGCATGATGATGCTTAATTTGCAGGGGAGGGGGGCCTCCAAAGGCCTTTAGGTCCAGGCTCCAAAGTTACCTAGGTGCACCTTTGCAAGGAAGAGGGAGACTACCTGTGGAGAGCACAGACAGATTCCTTCTGTTTGAATCCAGTGCCTGTGTAGAAGTATTTACTGGCCTGCACTGCACAGATACACAAAAGATACTTGTGCCGCTGAAGACCACTGGATATCAGTTGAACTCAGTGGGTCTTTCTTCTTGGAAAGCATGCATAGATTCAAGTTGTTGGGTGCGGCATGGAAAGGGACATCGATGCACATTTCTTTTTCATCCAGTAGGGTACTGAGTGAAATGAACCAGAATGATTGTCAAGCATGCGTTGTGGTGGGCCCTTCCAGAGTTCTGTAGTTTTTGGCTCAGTCCAGACAAAATACCGAACCGCATGTCCAGTGAATCCGTGCCCTTCCCCTGCTCTCCCATTCACATTTAGACCTACGGAAGTCTTGCTGACCTGCAGTCAGCAAGACTGTAGAGAGGTGCGGAAGCTGGCTGTGTGGGCTTCCTTCTTTCCTGAAGGACAGCCTGTGCAGCCAATGGAGAGAGCAAGGGAGCTGGAATGAGGGAGGAGCTTCCTCCCTCAACTCTGGTTTGAGGCTAGGCTAACTGCGCTCCTGGATCAGACGTACCTTGGTCGCTGCCGAAATACATTTTATGGCAGCATAACTTAATGCAAACTGAAGGTGACAAATGGAGTTAGGGGAAGGAAAGAGCGGGTCCATTTTTTCTATTAACTCCAGTTTCCTGGGTTCTTTCACATTTCGTCTGAACTGGGCCTTTGTTTATAGTTGGTTAATGGTTCCAACTACACACAGCAGGCACAATTTACAACTGATATATATGGGTGTGTGCTTTATCAGCTTATTCAGCCTTAAATCCATATAGCACTAGTGAGGGCTGTTTGGAAATTGAATGCTGCTGATTGTAATTAATGCAAACTGTTTTCTTTCAGCTCTTGAATCTTGCCTGAACATGACCTCTCTTGTGTCTAATTATATACTTAGGCCATCTGGTGAATGCAGGATTAACACATTCATTTCCTTTATCCAGGCAAAATCTGTTTTGACACCTGGGGTGCCTCCATGTGATAACCTGGGCATGTTTCTGTCTCTGCTGATTTCTTGCACTATTGCTCACTGAGCATGGAAAATAGATGCCTGCTGAATCTATTCACAATGTCTCCTGCTTATACTGCCACTGTGGGGTGCTTTTACAGCTCTGACCCGGCAGCAACATGACCGTGCTGCAACCTGATACCAAAGTATTGTGTATAAGTTCCATGCAGCTTCCTGATGTACCCTCAAGTAAGCATGTACCCAAGCAACAAACCTCACCACATCATTTTTTTAAAAAAAGATGGCACAGCATGGCATGGCCATAGTTTGGAGATTGTACAGCTTTAAGGGCATATGGTCTTTGGGTAAAGTATTGAGACCAATAATTGCATCTGCAATTCAGAGTAACCATCAAAACCGAAAAATGGCATGAAAACAGTTTTCAGTAGCTTGCACAGATACATTCCTTTTATTTATGTATTAAATTTGTATGCTGCTTGTACTTCACACTACAATAATATCTCATCATAAAACAGTAATAAAGAAGCACGTATTAACTGTGCAATATACATCCAGAGAAGCACATCCTTTCCAAGGATGGGGTTGTACCTGAGAGGTAGAGCATCTGCTTTGCATGCAGAAGTTTCCAGGTTCAGTTCCTGGCATCTCCAGGTAGGACTGGGAAAGACCCCTGCCTGAAACCTTGGAAACCCACTGCCAGTCAGTGTAGACATTTCTAAGTTAGATGGGCCAATAATTTGACTTGGTATAAGACAGCTTCCTGTGTTCCCACTCCAGTGGTTTCCAAACTGGAAGCCTTCAGATGTTGCTGAACTCCAACTCCCATCAGCCCCAATTACAATTTATTGTGGCTGGGGCTGATGGGAGTTGTAGTTCAGCAACATCTGGAGGCTCCCAGTTTAGGAACCACTAATTTTTTTAAAAGCCCACTAGTCTTAGAGTTCTTATTCCCTCCTTGTGTCTTCCTCTTAACTGGATTTGTATTCAGTCAGTAGCATCCTCTAATGTGAATGAACTAATAAAGCCCACTAAGGTTCTCATCCTCCCCTGTCACTCACATAGTTGGGCACCACTGCATAGTCCACATCCATATAGACTGGCCATTCTTCAAAAACAAACAAACAAATAAGATCCAGGGTAAGGCTTTGTGGGCCAGATGCATTTGGGAAGGAAACAGAGTTGTAAGTGAGTCATCCAGGGATGTTGCTGCCTCCTCTTTGCACCCTGATATGAGCCTCAGGGATTGGCCATGGGCCAGTGGCCAGGGCTGTGGGCCAGTGGCCAGTGACTTGACCAACCCTTGATGCCGGTCCTGAATGGAATGCACGTTAACAACAGTAAAACACTAATCTATCTCTCAAATTCTTTTAACAAGGATTTATTTCAGGTATGACATACACTGAATAATCATTTCAGAACCCTTACCCTATACATATAAAAATTTGATACTGGGAAGGAATATAGTTCTTCTCCCCAACACTCCCCAGACCAGACACTTCTTTGATAGCGGTGTAACTGTTCCTCAAGTGAAATAGAGAGCATGGGAATAACCGTGATTATTGTTTAGAAACAAATAATAAAACCAAACCACAATCTTCTAGCTCCTGACAAAGTTGACAAAAACATAGCTGTTTGGTGTAAATCTCCAAAGAGCTTGCCAACTGTTCCACATAATAAGAGCAGCACATGCCTTTTCTAAATGCATTGACCTGAATTCAGCCTCAGAAACTCAGCCAGCACTTTCTGTTTTTCCGTTATTGAATATCTTGTTCTTGAAGATTCTTAATTTCCTGGCCTTTGATGGGACTCATTTGCACATAGTTTCTTGGATTAGAGTTATTATATGAAAGTAAATCCCAGTGGTTTCAGTGAGATTTATTTCTGTGTGCAAAAGCTAGTAGCAGACTTATTATGGAGAACCAAGGAACTGTTGTGAAATAAAGTGAATATTTGACTACAGAATTTTATGTGATTTGCACACTTGCGATGAGAATGCAATTCCTTTCATTTTATGAGAAGTCTAGAACTCACATGCAAACTGCACAGCTCGTCTTTCTCATCTTTTCTCAAGATCCTTTTAATTTCAAGGGGAATACAAAGAACTTTAGTGCAGTTCAAAAACTGGCACCTTTTGTCTGACATTAAACATTGGCGGGCAGCTTGATCCGCAAATAAATTAGGAAAGAACACTTAGATTTAAGCTACTTTAGCTTATAGGATCAAGCCATTTTAAATTTAAGCACATTGATTTATCTGATTTGTGAACTGGATCTGATCAACTATAGAAGCTTTCTATAGCTTTTAAATGGTTTTAGACTGAATGTGTATGAACGTGTATAAACTGCAACCATTCCATTCCAAATGTTTGGAAATTGCCAACATTTGATATGCATTTGCTTAAACAAGTTGGGACATATATCTATAACAAATCATGAGTATAAGGCCCACTCCCTTACACTGGGCTAGTTCAGCTGATACGTTTACACGTGCAGTTAGTATCTCTGTGTTTTTCAAATGACCAGAGTTTATAATTCAAACTCAATGGTTAGAGGTGGTGGAAAACACCACAGATACATGCAATCATCTAATCACGTGAAGGTGACTACCCCATGTTTTAGATCCTACAGTGTATCTAGTATTTCAATTATGGGTAGAAATTGAATGATTTTCAATTCAGATGATCATTTGTATACATGTAGAGGAATCTAATCACATGTTTAAAGTGTTGTCTGAACTGGGCCCTTATCTCTAATCTTGGAGTGTCTACTTTAAATAATTATTATGATCTCCTCTTGTAGAGTTAGCCAAATATGTGAAGCTGTAAGCCCCAGTACTCAATTTTGATTTTAATCTGATTCTCTGTAAGTTGTGGAAAATGCCACAGATGAAGCAAACTTGCCAAAGAAGTGTTCCATATTGTACATAATAGTAGTGGCAGTGCTATACTTCAGAAGCAAGTTCTCCTGATCTCTGTAATCATCATATAATTTCTGCTCTGCTATTAACAGTAGAAGCATTTTTGTGCTGTTTGGGGGGCAATTCCTTACTGCTCCTAAACTGAGCTGAAGGCAGGAGGTATTGAAAGAGTTAACTGAGTAAGGCAGGGAGGAGGATTTCACTAGTTGCTGGCACTTTCCCTTATATATAATTTGGTAATTAGGAATCCCTGGGCATATTAAAAAGCACAGCTGGCTGTATATAGTGTGGCAGAAACTGCTGGCAGTTCTCTAGCTATTATGGGAAGCCTTTGGAAGGGTTTCAGTACAGCAAGGACTGGGAAAGCATAGATTTATATTATCTGTAATGCTATTTATGACAAGTTTTGAACTATTTTAACATTCTTTGCAATACAGAAGGGCAAGGGTCTACCAAGAAGTAGGCCCTTCCTTATTAAAAACCAATACTGTTCTAGCTATAGTTGATGGGAAAGGCCCTTTTGGGAGTTTATAGACAGCAAAGCCACAATGCAAGGAAGTAGTCTGTTTCTCTAAGATTATTAAATAGGTTGTCATTAAGGTTAGATGTAATCAAACACTCCTCCTCTATGGAAATCTTTAAGTCAATGGACTTCTCAGAATCTTAATTTTTAAATGGAAATTTATAGACAGTATGGTTAACAAGATAAGTCTGAATATGCAATGGCTAAAGTTGTATGCATTACTGAAGATGATGCCCCCTCCTGATGGTGTATCTTAGTTTGAAGGAGGTTCATTTATTTCAGTTCATCACATCTCTGCTGAATATAATATATGGACTCTGTTAATTTGACCCAAGCCTCACTCGACAAGCTGCTTGTAAGATCTAGAATATGTACAACAATGAATGCTTTTGAACATGTACAGATCTCTGTACAGAGAACACTTGAAAGCAAAACATACCCGATTGTCTCTCATAAAATTTTAATTCAGTTGAGTGTTTATTCATTAGGGTCTTTTTACTGCTTATAGATCCTGTCAAGCTGCCTGTTTTGGTGGCAATGAAACTAGGCCTAATTAAATATATTCACACAGGGTTAACCCATCTACAAAAAGACAGCCAAAGCAAAGGATGTGCCGAAAGGCTCATGAACCAGTGTTTCCTCTGAGCATGCCTCCAGCTGTTGTGGAGTAGCATTCCCTGATCTTTGGTATTGAGATTCATTTAATTAAGGCAGTCTTCTTTGAATAAACTGAGAATACAACCTGTAGGAGCCATGAACTCCACACCATTAGTGCTACCTTCAGCTGAGGGAAGCATTATCAACTATGGTATCGGTTGTGTCAGGGCATAACAATGCTATTGCAGGTTAATTTAGCTGACAGCAGGTTGCTCTTATTATATCCTTACCATCAAATTTCTTGGAAGGTAAATTTCTTTGGGCAAGACTAAAAGATGCAGAGGCAATATTCTCCTATATTATACTTAATTTCCAGTCTGTACCTGTTTGGCTGGTTTCTTGCTCAATCACTTGTTTATAAAGTGATACAAAGAACAGTTTGAATGGAACTTTCAAGTAAAGAGGGAAGACCAATACATGAGCTTCAAACAAAGAAATTGGGAGTGTAGCTGCTTTAACAAAATAATAAATAAATAATAATAATAATAATAATAATTAATAATAATAATAAATAATAATAACAACAAATTGAAAGCAAGTATAATATTTGTAGATCATCTGTAGAAAACCCTTGTATAATGGGAGACCATGCACGTACATCAGGCTATAGGCATTATATGTATGTATTTTTATATATTTATAAAATTTTAAATTTTAAATTTATAAATGTATATATTTATAAAAATTATATTATATATATATTTATATTTATATCCTGCTCTTCCTCCAAGAACCCTAGAGCAGTGAACATGGTTATGTTTTTATCCTCAGAACAACCCTGTGAGGTAGGTTAGGCCTAGAGATAATTGACTGGCCCAGAGTCACCCAGTGAGTTTCATGGTTAAATGAGGATTTGAACTTTGGTCTCCTGTCAAGTCCAACACTCTAACCACCGCACCCATCTGGCTCCCACAACTCTGTCACCTTAAAGAAGGAATTACCTTGTAGTACTGTTAATGGCTGCTGGTTGTGAGCTGAATCTTAAGATACACAAGATACATACGATATGAGAAAAGTTAAGTGGTTGTATGTACCATTGATATCGGTGAGTTAGCAATGCAGGTCCTTAACTTTGGCTACATCATGCTCTCAGAATCTCTACATTCTGACCAGCTGACAAACTCTTTTGGACTCATTAGCCTACTTTCCAGAAGGCTTATGAAATCACCTGGCATTCCATGTGTGTATCCACCCCATATCAACTTCGCAATGCCTGGACCAATATGAACCAAATTGGGTACAGTTGTAGGGACACCTCAGTGGCGTAGTTTGTGATGATGTCATCCACACCAATTCAAGATGGTAGACATGAAAACATTTTAGGCACAAGTGGGATGACTTGTGAATCATCTAACTGGTTTGAACAATATTTGCTACAGTTGTAGTGAGTGACACATAGGGACACCTCAATGGCGTAGAGGAGGGACACCCCAATCCAGGACTGCAGACACATGAACATTTGAGGTGCAAGAGGGCTGAACCAAATTTGTTACAGTTGTAGTAGTGAAACATAGGGATGATGTCATTCACCCCAATTCAAGATCTTGGAAACGTGGACATCTGAGGCACAATTGGGCTAACTTGTGAACTGCCTGATTTGAACTAAATTTGCTGCAGATGTGGGGACATATAGGGATGGCTCAAGGCTATAGTTTGTAATGATGTCATCCACCCTGATTTAAAATGGTGGACATGTGAATGTTTGAGATGCAAGTGGGAACTAATTTGGTACAGTTTTAGGGACACATAGAGATACCTCAAACGCATAGTTTGTGTCATCCACCCAAATTCGAGATGGTAGACGTATGGTTTGAGGCACAAGTGAGCTAACTTGTGAAATGCCTAACCAATTTGGACCAAATTTAGTCTAGTTGTAGGGATAGTAAAAGGAAAGTAGGCAGATTCATAGGTGGATTAAGGCATAGGCAGTAGAGTTGTCTGCCTATGGTGGCAACATCTGATGAGCGGCAACTTGCTGCTCCTCAAACTTTGCTTTGCTTCTCTGGGGGTGGCAGTGGCAGCTGCAGGGAGAGGGGCATGAGGTGAAATCCCTCCATTTGCCTATAAAAATTGCTGCTGTTGTGGTGGGATAAATTTTGCATATAGATGGTGTGCATATAGAATACTCTTCCGGGGCGGGGGCTACTGGTGTGCAATGCGGCCCTGAGCTCTGGAGAGCCCATGCAAGCTCTCCTGTATTTCAGGCAGCCATTTGGGGGAGAGGGGAATGGTCAGAGTGGCTACCATGCCACCACCGCCACCACGCCAGTTGCTCCTGCCGTGGAGTATTCTATATGCAGCACACAGGCACTTTAAAGAGTAAAGGGAAGGGGGGTATTCTCTTCCCTCCTTGCCCCCATCCACCCTTCCTGCAGCCAGCCCAGCCACCAAGGCTGTGTCTTATCCCACAGCGGCAGCAGCAATTTCTATAGGCAAATGGGGGGATTTCCCCTCACACCCTCTCCCCCTCCCCTCGGCAGCAAAATCCTCTTTGCCTATAGGCAGCAAAGAGGTTAATCCACCCCTGGGCAGATTAGTTCTTGTTAGAACAACTTGTTTTGAAAAGTGAGATTTCCCCTTCCTTTCAGAAATAAACCTTTTCTTAAAAGCAGCATATGCTAACTCCATGTATGAGACTGGCTTCTGTTTGAGATTCAACATGCTCCTAATTGGATTTATGTGTAAGAAATAGATCATGTCATTGAATGAATGTGTGGATTGAGTCCCACAAGAGACATTAGAGCACACAAACCTTCATGCCTCCGGAGCTGCTTCCCTATTCTATACATATCTTACTGATCATAAGTCATCCATGATGGAAATCAATGATCTTTGTCTTCTGACAGCTATTGTTACTGTTCCCAGGAACTGCTTTCTATCTTTTCTCAAGAGGGTATTTAAACATTTTAAGCATGCTCTCTCACACAGCTTGTTTATACATTATGTGCTCTACCATTCATTTGCAGAATGATTTCAGTGCCAAATTCCAGCTTGGCAGTCGTGCAACCATTTCATATCTCTCAAAACAAGTTGGCAACAAACAGTTCTCAATGATCCAGTGAAACAGAAGTGGACTGGAATGAGAGGCAAAGATGGCATTTGTGCCTATTACTGTGGTGACTGCACAGATAAAAGCTTGCTGCACTTTCCCAAGGAAAAGAATAAGCCTCTTGTTTTTATCTTAATAATGTGAGAAACTGAACTGGAGATGGAAGGGTTTTTTGCATGGATTTATAATTCACAAAATGGGACTTTCAAACGTCCTTGTTTCTTTCCCTCCCCAACTTCCAAGAAATGCTGGGTGCTTTCCAGACTAGCTGCTCATCAGCAGCAAAATGCCTCCGTTCGGGCAAGACACATTTGAAACGTCAACAGCAGGGGCAGCAGTCTTGCAGCAACTAACAACCTGAAAAACCAGCAACTTTTTCACATCAGATATATGATGCCTTAGCTCTATATTGCAGTGATTAAATTGAAAAGAAGGCATTAGTAATGTGAATGGTACCCTGATGTTCGTGTAGGAACTGCGGTGTCACGACACAGGAAGTGTTGAAGCACACTTCCGAGATACATCCTGACCCCATTGTAGGGTCTAGTCTGGAAAGCGCCCTGGACTGGCATAGATTCTGGATATTAGTCTTGGCATGCAGACATGTCAAGGCACCACAGTAGGCAGGCAGAGTTGCTGACCAGTTGTCTTCTATACCAGCACTACCACTGTGATGACCAGAGGGCAATATTATAGGAACTAGCTCAGTGAGGATCTAAATCCATGATTTAAAAGGACTATTGAAACGGCATCGGTTTTACACTGATCAGCAGATAGCCAGCAAATCATGGGGCTAAGAAATTGCACTGTGTATCATGTAGATGCCCCATAAAATCCCCCATCAAAATTGATGTTGGAATAAATTCCTGTTTAGACCCCAGTAAGTTTTTCACACAGGGTTTTAAAGCCTTTTAACTTGCATCTCTTCCGGAATGGAGGGATTGCATTCACATAACTGCCAGATTTACCCCAAAGTCCCTGCAAATTACCGGGGAGCAGTTCACACACAATTCAGGTTTTTCACTGTCCATTAGAGTGTAGCCCGATTTATATCCAAGGTAAAAAAATCCACTATTTGTGTCAGTTTTTTGGGACAACTTCAAGTTCGCAGTAAAGCCTCCCAGTAAACATTTAGTAAAGAATGCTGTGTGTAAAAGTTCCAGGTGGCACACGAAGCCAATAAGATTCTACTTGGTCTTATAAATCATCTGACTGGCCTGGCTGCTTAATGAAAGAGTGAGCTTCTTTTAGAAGAACAGTTGGGTTACATGCTTGCTCAGTACATGCCTGTTGGGTTACATATACCTGCTCAGTACATGATTGGCACCAGCCCATTAAAGAGTCCTAGCAGTTTTATCTCTCTGCTTTTGTTTGCAGAAGTGCAGTTGACAAAACTGAGTAACAGAATTGTGACAGGTCATTCAGGGCTAGAAATAAAAAATGTGATTCCCCTCTCACTCACTGGATCATGCATCTGTTGGAACATTTGTTTAAAAGGGAGACATGTATCAGCACAACGACGATACCCTTGCCAAACCCAAGTCTGTTTCTTCCACAGCAAGGCACCCCTTCATCTATATCTTGAATATAACTTGTGTTGGTCAAGGTGAGGGACTGAGGTTGTGCTAAACCATGGTGAACACCACTGTGAACATAGTGACACAGTCATTCAATCTGGTGCAAATTCTTTATTGAAACAATGATTGCTATACAACAGTGGTCAGCAAGAAGTGGCCCTCGGACTAAATTTGGCATCTAGGGATGTTGCTGCCCCCCACTCTCCGCCCCCAGTCCACATGCCTTTCTGTCTCTCACATCTTTTTGAAATGGAAAATGGTTGTAGCAGACAAGAAGCTGAAAGGGAAAATCAAATCACTCCAGAAAGCATAGCTTATTTAAAACCACAATAGTAGAAACTCAGTTGGAATGTATACCAAGAAGGAAGAACGGTACCACCAAGTTCAGGAGGATACTAGCATGGCTAACAAGTTGAGTCTGGGAAGCTATAAAAGGGGAGACTTCTTTCAGAAAATGCCAGTCCTGCCCAAATGAAAAGAACAGAAAGGAACATAAACTCTAGCAAAGGAAATGCAAGGGGATAATAAGTGATGTAAATAGAGAGTTTAAGGAGCATATAGCCAGAACTGGGAATAACAAAAACTTTAAATATATCAGAAGAAGAAAACCTGCCAGGGAGGTCGTTGGACCCTTAGATGAAAGGGATTATTGAGGAGGAGAAGGCGAGTGCAGAGCTGAATGAGTTCTTTGCATCTGTCTTCATGGCAGAGGATACTGACCAATAATTAAAATGCCCTTCCTGCAGGAATGAGAATTAATTAAGGACCGATTTAGGGTGTCATGGCCATTTGAATGAACAAGAAACCACTAATTATGGAGGCAACAGTCACTTTAAAAGAAAGGAGGCAAGGAGGAAGCTACTATTTATTAAAGGGACAGTAGCCGCCCGCCTGCCTCCCCCCCCCCCGCCCCAGCCTCAGAAGTGTTCAGTCAGCCCACACTGGACACATTGTGCTGCTATTGCTTAGGAAAACAACAAGCCCCCTTTGCACAAATTTATTCTGGGAAAACACTAAAACATTGAAATACAATAATTTGGCAGTGAGGTGGTCATCCGGATGATCTGTAAAAACAGAAAAAATAAATGATGTCAGTTCTAGAGAAATCACCTAGTGTGGAAGGAAGCTTCTATCTGTGCCCCTTCAATTTTCTTCCTCTTGACTTTCTGGAATGGGAAATAGTTTGAAAGATAAGCAGGGTTGGGGAGAAACAGAGTCTGTGTGCATGAGGAAGAGAGAGAAATGGGGGGAAAGGAAAAAGGGGAAAATGAAAAGGGAGGGGTAAGTGAGAAAGAGAGAATTTTCTCCCCTCTCTTCTCTGGGGAAACTGTTCAAGAAAAGAGTTAGTGGAGTATAGAAGGGAAGGAAATTATCTCATCTACACTTGTGTTGTGCTCTGCCTCTCAACTACAGCCATTATATATAGTGGCCGACCACCTGATGAACACTGCTCTTGTGCAAGGATGTTGTACTAGGTACTTGTATCAAGTCTGGAGCTTGCATTCTGGAACAGTGATGCACCAGCACAAATATGTTTGCATTTGTGCAACAAGGTGTACAACCCGTGAAATACCTCATATATTTTGCAGGGGACTCTCATGCCAGAGCACAAATGCACAAGAGTACAGTTAGGAAAATCCCAGTAACTTCACAGAGCAATGCAATCTTGCACTAGCACACCTTTGTTTGTTGTACATGTGCAGCATTAGGATGTCAGCCGATGTGTGTGTGAAGAGAGGCAGTTGCTTGACTTTCCAACTGGTCACTTTGGAGGATGGGTTCCCTGCCCACAACAAAGAAGCCAACCAAGGCTATCTATACAATTTGGATCACCCTTGTTTTTTCCACATTAGCCTAATTTGTACCAGATGGCTGCTAACTACAAAACATTAATATGTGTTTTGAAAAATCAAAATACAGTAATTACACTTCTGTGTTTCAGAACATTCATAACTGCTATGTTCATATTTTAATTGTGAAGCCACTGTCTGGCATTACCGAACTAGCTTCAGGGCAAGCAGTTTCTTGGCAGCTAAGAAATGGCAGAAATTCTGTGCCCTATGAACTTAAGTTAGCAGCTCTTAAATAATGGCCAGATTCGGACATAATGGGGAACCAGAGGCAGAGCAGCCAGAGGTCCCCAAACCTGAATGTCCGAATGCAGGAAACCACAGTTCAGATCCTAACTCAATCTGAGGTTCAGATCCTAACTCAATCCTAACTCAGAGGAGTTTCAGATCCTAACTCAATCCTAACTCAATCTGAGTTCTAGTTTGAACTCTCGGGTTTGCTGCTTGGGCCTCCAGTTTGCAGCTGCCTCCATTACGTCCAAATTCAGCAATGGAGGCAGCCTTCCCTAGGACCAGAGTTGAGGAAAAGAAGTACGTCCCTCTCTCCATCCTGATCAGCTGCTGTGGCTGTCCAATCAAAGAAGGAAGCCTGGCAGCCAGCTCCCCCTCCTAGAGAGGAGGCCAATACTTCAGATTTCGGATAGGTAAGCATGTGGGGAAGGGGGGAGCAGAGCTGCAGCCTGTGTTATGTCCAAAATCGGCCATATTTTGACAGGATAATTAGTGGCAAACCTCTACGTTGAGGCATGAATAGAAGTAAAATGTATTACACGACAGAAATGTAGCCTATGCGCTGCCATTAGTTAGGAAAACCTGATGATACATTACAGTACATAAGATCTGAATTACTGATACAGAAGCCATGAATCCTCTTGGTATATTAGACCCACAATTAACAATTCAGAAATGCAAGCAGATGCTGCTGCTTTTGTAGTGTAAGGTATACTGAGAACAGCTGTACTTACATCAGAGGCCATAACACCTCTTTTAAGAGCAGGACAAAACCACATTAATGCATAAGTAACAAGATAATGTTGCAGGGATCAGTGCTGTAGCAAGAAGTTGGGAAAATGGGTAAGGCCCCTGGAGACAAGGACTGATGTTTTAAGACTGAATTAAATAAACATTCATCGAACTATTTAACCTGCATTATGAGAACTAGATTCTCTGTTGTCTGAGATTTGACAAGGCTGCACTGCATGCCTGCCTAGCGGAGTTGCCATTTGCAGGAAGGGGGATAAACACCAGGCCTGACCCAGAAGCAGATGCAGCATCTGCCAGCCAAGTGTAGCAGGAGATTTTCATCATTTAGCCCCTGCTCTAACTATGGGAAACACCTATATTGGGCAGCAGCGATATAGGAAGATGCTGAAAAGCATCATCTCATCGTGCGCGGGAGGAGGCAATGGTAAACCCCTCCTCTATTCTACCAAAAGAAAACCACAGGGCTCTGTGGGCGCCAGGAGTCGAAATTGACTTGACAGCACACTTTACCTTTACCTAATGGTGCCACAGTGAAGCGAAGGAGACCAGGCAGGAACCTTTGTTGATTTCCTTATTTAATTGTATTTTTATTCAAACTGTAAGCTATTTTGGGTACTCTCTGGGTGATTAAAGAAACAGCAACCGCTGCTAATAATAAAGAAATAATAATTAATATGTTTAGACCAAATCAAGTAATGTAGTTCTGGAAGCACAATTGCAGTTGTTTCTGCCACATCAAGCAAAGGCCATTCTGTGCACATGCAATGCTCTGGCCTGGGCTGAGAATCAAAGAAGGTGCATTCACATGTGTTAACATGGCACATGCAGCTGGGCGCTTTGCCTTCTGCTTTTGTTCTATAGCAAAACACCACCAAAGAAACAACCAGTCATTCAGTTTCTTTTCTAGAGGCACCATAAAACAGATAGCAAAGATCCAGCAACACATGCTGTTCCCTATTCATATACAGTGCCTAATCTTAGCTTGCAAGCTTTTAAAGGCAGGAACTGCATGTTTTTTGGGGTTTGTATGACTCACTTGCCAGTGCACATCCAATATGGAATACAATAATAAAGTTAAAAAAAGAAGGTTTGCCTCTGAAACTTGATATATCATAAATAGTATCTACACTACAAGTTTACACTTTGCTGTTAAATTACATGGTGCTGACATGCCAGCTACACAACCTGTATCAGTAATCACATACAGATTATGTAAAGCTCAAACATAATGTGGTCTTTCACACAACTTCAGCTGGGAGAGTGACCACCGGTGCCCTCGCTGTGCCCCACACCTACATGAGTGGCGGCATAGAGAATGCTGTAGCTGGGAGTGGGAAAACCTTCCCCCCTCCCACATCACAGGGTGCACCGTGCCACGAGCACAGTGGCTTCTCACATTTGAGCAGCCGTGCTTGGCATGGCTGCTCTCCCTCCACCCCGCCACTGCTGGAAATGGCGGAAGACCAGGTGGAAGCCTTTTAACCCAGCAGCGATCACCTAGATGACTGCATGCCGAGGTTAAGTGAACCTCAGGTTTGCTTCTCCTTGGCTAAATGCCGGGGTTAAGTGGGCGGGCAAAGTCGAGATTGAGCTCGATCCCGGTGCTACACACAAGCAGCCTAGCTCAGGGTGAGTTGTCCGAGCCTGGGCTAGGCTGCTCTATGTATGCTATGCTCGAAACATGTAAATTAGTATTGTATCCTTATTGTGAAGAAATATAGTGGATAAAATTGGAAGTCCATCCTGTGCTCACTTTGTCCCCTGCCTTGATTCCCACTGACTTGATGTTGGTGTAACTGACTGATGTTGGTGTGTACAAGACTGCAGCTTTAATCTTTGGACAAGTTCATGCTTAAATGTGGTTTGGTGAAAGAAATAACAAAATGTGTATAACCTTTTGACTATGCAAAATGAACACATAGGCCAGGATCCAAATAACTATTTTAGGTGAGCCTAAAGGCCTTGCATGCACACCGTTTGATTTTTTTTTTTTTAAATACGACTTCACATTTTGATAGCACTTTGAGTGTGCAAAGCACTTCACATGTATTGATGCAATCCTTACAACAGTCCTGTAAGTACTAGTATCCCCATATTGCGGCTGAGGGAGAGGCTTGCCTAAGGCCATCTAGTGAGTTCATGGTAGAACGAAGAATCAGACCAGGGAAATCCTGATTCACTATTTATTCACAACACTACACTTAATCTTTTTCTTTTGAAAAAGAGGCTACCATGCTATTCATAAACTGCCTCTGCAGAAAATAATTTGCTATGCAGTATGTTCAAAATACCCTTGGATGTGCAAAATAGTTGAGTGGTTCTTTGTAACCTTGATACGTTTATTTGCTAAAATAAGAAAAGAACCTCGCAGAAAGAAGAAATGGAAATAATAAATTTCCTTTATAGTAGAGTCTGATAAATTAAATGAAATATTTGCATCATGGAAAATCTGCTGTTATAAATAAAGAATTTAAACAAGAATTTGTAAGTGCTTAGGGATTTATCTTTTGTTTTATTTGGCCAATTCTGCTCTGCTAAATAATAAAATTCATACAGGTGGAACAAGTGCATTGGATAGGATCAACACAAATTTCTACAAGACAATTTTTCTTGTCTTTCCCCACTATCTTTCATTGGCAGTTCTATTGAAAAACACTACACTTAAACATAGCCTGAGCTAAGATTGCTGCAATATGTCTCCCAATTTTGGAATGGTTAGCCAAATTCAGCTGTCTTACATAATTAATTTTTGGATAGAAAACCTAAACTATGTTTCTGATAAGTGATTCCTACTGCAGGATTTGCAAATTCTGCTGAAGGCAAAAGAAATTGTCCTGGAATGCACCACAGAATTCTTCCCTCTTCAATGATTTGGTAGGGAAAAGGAAACTCGGCCTACTTCTGCAAATAAATTTACCCTCTTCCTCCCACAACCATCTTTTACTGTTACCAGGAAGTTTTCCACACCCAGCTTTTAGCCTGCATCTTCTCTGGAATGGACCGGTTGCATTCACGTATTTGGGACTTACTCCAAAGTTGCTGTGAGCTATTGGGGAGCACTGCTTCGGGGTTTTCACTGCTTGTTAAGAGTATAACCCAATTAATATCCGGGGTTAAAAAATCAACTTTTTGCACGGGGTGATTGGGATAGTGTTGCATTCGCAGTAAAGCCTTGCATAAAACTCGTGATAAAGCCTGCTGTGAGGAGAACTCCAAGGTACCAGGATTTGGAAGAAGGAGAACACCCACAATCAGATTTAAAAGTATCTCTGACAGTCTGTTGAGTGCAATGCATAACATAATAACGCTCTTCTAACGATGAGTGAGAAATGCTTCTGGTGGGTCTGTGGGGAGAGAGGGCTCAGCCCACCCGCAGATGATCAAATGTGTAGCCCACGGAGCATCAGAGCTGGTGTAGCATCATGGAGTCGGTGGGGGCTATGAAGAACGGGGGCTATGCGGCCCCTGGAAGTCCCAGGATGCCCTGCGCAAAAGCACGGGGCATTCTGGGGGGAGCCCTGATACTGGGAGGCTGCCTGTAGCCTCCCAGTTGGAGGTCTACTCATGTGGCACCACGTGCTGCGGCAGCACATGAGCAGGAAGAGCACCCGCTCCATTAACCTCATTTAAAGGGAGGGTGTTTTAGGCGGGCTAGCCGCCTTGGGAGAACTGGGCTCACCTGGTGGTTCCCACGATCACTGGAAAGCAAGCTAAGCTCCCTTAGCCTGCTTTCCAGTGATCGTGGGAATATTATTTTATTTATTTATTCAATTTCTATACCACCCTTCCAAAAATGGCTCAGGGCGGTTTACACAGAGAAATAATAAAGAGATAAGATGGATCCCTGTCCCTGAAGGGCTCACAGTCTAAAAGAAACATAAGATAGACACCAGCAACAGTCACTGGAGGTACTGCGCTGGGGGTGGATAGGGCCAGTTACCCTCCCCCTGCTAAATAAAGAGAATCACCATGTAAAATAAAGAGAATCACCTCTTTGCCAAGTTAGCAGGGGAATAGGCTCATTCTGTTCCCTTATTTGTATGAGGCAGCATAACCTTCCCTGCTTTTGGGCACAGGTTTGTGGGGATGGTGAAGAAAAATTACTACCACTACTACTACTACAACAAATATTTATATAGCGCTTTTAAACAAAAGTCCCTTAAGTGGTTTACATAGAGAAATAAAAATAAAGCTTGCTCCCTGTCCCCAAAGGGCTCAATAATAATAAAAAAGGATAGACAACAGCAACAGCTACTGGAGGGATGCTGTGCTGGGGTTGGATAGGGCCAGTTGCTCTCCCCCTGCTCAATAAAGAAAAAAAATCCATAAAACAAAAAGTAGACTCTTAAAATGCACCATGTGCAATTAAAAACCACTGTACACATTGGCAGAATAGCTAGGAATTATAGATATGAGGAAAGCAAATGAGTTTAAGCATGCAGAGGAAAGGCTGGAGATTAGGCCTCACCTGATTCTAGTAATCTACAGTGAAGATAGAGGCCTGTAGCTATGCAATGCTGATAGGATGCCTCTGAGTACCGGTTGCAGGGGAGTAACAGCAGGAGAGAGGACATGCCCTCAATTCCTGCCTGTGGCTTCCGGTGGCATCTGGTGGGCCACTGTGCGAAACAGGATGCTGGACTAGATGGGCCTTGGGCCTGATCCAGCAGGGCTGTTCTTATGTTAGCATGGGACTTTGTGTGAAAAGGTTCTTCATGTGCTTTAGGCAAACTTAACTATGCCAATAAAAACCCTTTTTAGGCACTCCTGCTGGTAGGGTTGCCAACTAGGGACTTTTATAGAGGACATGCGACTATTTTGAGGCCCAAACTACTTTTCCCTTTTGCATTATTTATTTATTTAGCACGTTTGTATACCGCTCAAAACAGACATCTCTGGGTGGTTTACAATAAAACAATGCTAATTAAAACAAATTAAAACAAAAAATTTAAAGGTTAAAACATTACAATAATTTAAACTTTAAAACATTAAACACATCAAAACTGTAAATCAGATTGGGTGAACAAACGTCTTAACTGCATTTTAAAAAGTTGTTAGAGATGAGGAGGCTCTTATTTCAGCAGGGAGCACATTTCAAAGCTTTGGGGCAGCAATGGAGAAGGCCCGTTCCTGAGTAGCCATCAGACGAGCTGGTGAGAACTGCAAATGAACCTCTCCTGATGATCTTAATGGGCAGTGGGTTCATGGCAAAGAAGATGTTCTCTTAAATACCAGAGCCTAAGCTGTTTATAACTAGCACTTTTTATTTTGCCTAGGAACCTTTCAGCAGCCAGTGTAGCTCTTTCATTACAGGTCTCTCTGAGATGACCAGAGACCATCCTGGTTGCCACATTCTGTACCAACTGCAGTTTCTGGACTACATACAGAGGCAGCCCTACATACAGTGTATTGCAGTAATCAAGTCTGGAGATTATGAGCAGATATACACTGTTCTGAAGATGTTTATCCCAAGAAACAGACACAGCTTGCGTATCAGCTGAAGCTAATAGCAAGCATCTCTGGTCACCGCCTCAACCTGGGGCACCAGGGAGAGGTTTGGATCCAGAAGCACCCCCAGACTGCATATCTGTTCCTTCTGGAGAAGTGTGATCCCATCCAGAACAGGGAGATCAAACCCGACTCCCGAGTTCTGACCCCGCACATTAAGTAGCTCTGTCTTATATGGATTCTGTCTGAGTTTGTTATCCCTAATCCGTCTCACCACTGCCTCCAGGCAGGCATTTAGGGAGGTTATGCCTTCTCCTGATGATGTTGACATGGATAAAGAGGTTTGGGTGTTCTCAGCATACTGCAACAAATCTCTTGATGATCTGTCCTAGCAGTTTCATAGAGATGTTAAACAACACTGGAGACAATATGGAGCTCTGGGGGATACCATATGGAAGTTCAGATTTTGAAGTCTCCAAGAGACACCATCTGGAATCTGCTCGTGAGGTAGGAACGGGACCACTGCAAAGCAGTGCCTCCCTCCCAAACTCCTCAGACACTCCAGAAGGCTAATATGGTCAATAGTATCGAAAACCACTGAGAGATCCAAAAGGACCAACAGAGTCACACTCCCTCTGCCAATTCCTAATCGGAGATCTTCTATCAGGCTGACCAAGGCAGTCCCCACCACATAGCCCACCCGAAAGCCAGTTTGGAATGGGTCTAGATAATCAGTTTCCTCCAAGACTGTCTGGAGCTAGAAGGCCACCACCCTCTCAATTGCCTTGCTCAACCACAAAAGGTTGGAGACAGGCCTACCATTGCTTAAATCTAAGGGATCCAATGCAGGCTTCTTCAGAAGAGGTCGAATAACTGCTTCCTTAAGTCAAGGAGGCATCCTGCCCTCCCTCAGAGAAGCACTTAAAATGTCTACCAGGCTTTCTACAACAACCCCACTGCCTGACAGTATAAGCCAGGAGGAACAGAGATCATTTTGGGGACCAAACCACTTTTTTGGGGGGGGCGTGTGTTGTGGTGTCCGAAGTTCTGGAGAGCTGATGGAACATTTTGTTCACTCAGAACACATTGCTCTAAAAAGCAGCTTCTCTTCCTCTATCTCCTTCCCCTTCCTACTGACCACCCATCCAGTGGGGAAACCATTCTGGAAGTTCTGCTTCAGTGGCAGATTGCAGAGCCACGTGATGCAGGAGCACGGGCAGGTGGGCCCGGCCGGTACACTTGCTTCCTTCATGTGGTGGCAGTGAGAAGTTAAGCAGTTCACTAACTTTACTCAGTTAGCAGTTATGCCTGCTATCCTGGCCCTCTCCTCTTCCACCACAGCATTCCTTCAGTGGCTGATGCCGGTGTTACCTTGCATTTCTTTTTAGAATGTGAGCCCTTTGGGGACAGGGGAACATCTTATTATTTATTTTTGTGAAACCTTCTGTTGAAAGGTTTGTAGTCATAGAGAACAGCAAGTGAATGGGCGACCATGCACGCACTGCTGTGCCAGCAGGCGAAGAGGTTGGCTTGGTAGCTAGCTGGCTGCCCTGCCTGGAGCCAAGAGATGAATTTGCTGGTAGGGGAGAGCAGGCTGGGCAACCTGGGGCGGAGGACTGAGGGCTGGGGGTGTGGTAATCCTAACCAGGTGAGGAATTTACAGTTAAGAAGCAGGGGCCTTGAGAACTCTGACCTAGACAGCAGACTGAGCAGACATACAGCTCACCTAGTCACCCGGTCACTTTTGCAATTTCCGGGGCTTAGGGGGTGATTTTTGTCTATTTTAAACAGTATTTCCTGGGTTTTCTCAGAATGGAACCTTCGCGGTTAGCGAGAGATGACTGTATAATACCAACATATGCAGATTTCATGCAAGGTGAAGATTTTCCCCACTTTGTTGGCAATGGATTTCGACTTTTCTCACCATCTGGACCTGGCAATCCTACCTGCTGGTGTGGTTAAGATTGATCAAAACACCATAGGTAAGACCAGCAGGTTTGCATATCCAACAGCAACTACATTGCCAATAGGAAACCATAAGATTTGTTTTGAAGCATCCCTTAGTTCTATTCAGAAACTATGTAGTATGTGTGTACTGTTGTCTATGTGCATGTACTTGTGTTTGTGTGAATGACTGTACATGTATTCATCTTAAAAGAGATCCTGGGTACAGGCTCGCTCAAATGCAGGGTGCAGAAATGAAGTGTACTACTGTATGTGCACGGAACATAATGTGTGAATAACTGTATGTACATACACTGTACAGATTGTACATGTGTTGACCATAACATGTGGATAGGGTTCTAGTCTAGGTCCACAGGTAGTATTAGGACCAAAATGCAGGGCAGGGATTGTGATTAAGGTGCTGGCAATCCTTGAGGAGTTTACAAACTAGAGAAGGCAGCCATCCTTTATGCTACATACAGGAAGCATGTTTTTCTCTAAATATCCTTATGAAATTTACAACAGCATGCAATTTGTACTCATAAGCTATTTGGGATTTAATTTATATCACTCAGTTACAACAATGAAGATGTTTCTTTAGCAGTTAAGAATAATCCGTGAACACTGTCATCCCTTCCTTCATGCAAACTTCTCCTTTGATTATGAAAAGCCAATTAAGCTTGAGTAATGCTTTTGCCAAGTTAACCTATTGACAGGTTAGCATCTTTCTAACATCTTTAATTAGTAATTTCCAGAATAGTTGCTAAGTACTGTTATGTGGTTTTTAAAATAAGAGTCTCAAAGTTATGAGTGTATTTTAAAACTGCCATTTTTAGGTATATGTATACGTTTATTTTAAGGATTTTATGCTATTTTATGGCATTTACTACTGTATATCTCTTTTTTGGTCATTGACCGTAAATAAAGTAAACTGAATCTAACATCTTTCTAACTCAGCCAAGTCTTTTCTCATGCACAGTGTGTTTCAGATTTGTTTCTGTTTTACAAAAACATATTTAACATTCCTAGAGGTCATGCACACAACCTCTTTTCTCAGAACCAGGGAGGGGCGGAGGGGGGGGGAGGCAGGATTGCTCCAGCCTTCCCTTGTAGGATCTGACTGAAGCCCTGCTCGCTGCACTGCGCTCACAGATGAGTGCAGCAGCAGGGAGACCAGGGGAAGGATGCCTGGCCTCTGGATATCCCATAGTGCACCACACAGTGAGTGCAGTGCATTAGGAGATCCCCCCTGAGTTGGGCACTCTAGGTGCCCAACTCTGTGTATGCTTGGGCTGCATGCAGCCTGAGCACACACATGTCTTCCCACTTGGGGTAAAGGGTGACCTTGCAGCCTTTAGCCCAAGTTAAAGCCTTGGGTCAATTTCCAGGCTTACGGAGCAGGCAGTGTCAGGACTGTCGTCGATCACGGCACTTCACATGGGCAGCCAAACCTAGGCTGGGTTTAGTTGCTCGGGTGATCAGCTTCCTGGTTTAATTTTTAATGGGCCTCTTTCAGCTTATGGCAAGTGAATGGATTCTGCTTAGATCTATGTGTTCCTGAATAGTGGAAGCAATCATATGGATCTCTAAATGCTAAAACTCTATGTGCTTCTTGTGACAACTTTAGAAGTTCCGAAGCTCTTTTTAAAAAAATAGCTGTTTGATTTTGTGTGTCACACTTTATAGTAGCTAGTGAAGTTATTTTGCTATTTAAGTATTTTTTTCCAAGCAATGGGTGTACATCTTAGGAATACTTAAAGATCTACCAAGGATCCCTAGCTAAAACATAACTAGTCTTAATTGCAGCAAAAACAGGCATCAAAGGCTAGTTGAGACAAGCATGTTCCCTGGAGGGCTAGCTGAAAAGGAGGGAGAGTGGGAACATGACATTTCTGTCCTTTAAGTGAGCATCTAAAGCATTACTCTCTTGAAAAAAATAAAAATAAATAGGCTTTGTCAAAGTGTATGCGTAACTGCCTGGCTATTTGAGGGTTGATGTTGTAGGAAAACCATCCACTTCCTAAGGTTGTCTGGGAAGCAGAATCTGCTAGAGCTATGCAAAGATAGCTGTCTATGTTATAGTGGTTGGAGCCTCTGTGCCTAGATATATATTATAATTAAGAATATACAAACCAGATCATCATTTTCTGAATGGCTGGAACTGTGTGTTCACATCATGCAGTGAAGTTATTTCATTTCCACTAGACCAAGCAGCACTTCTCCCACGACTGACTGCATATAATAAATGCCAGTGCAGATTTACACCCATCACAGAGGTCTAATGGCTTCTTTCCATGAGAAGACATACAATCACCCCCCCCCCCCCAATTATAGATCATATTTGCTGCTTCTCCAATAAAAACAAACTATACAAATGTCTGCATTCAAATCTCATTTAAATTAATCATAAGTGCATAGGTTAAGGCAATCCAATGAAGAGGACAAGATTCCTGCTCCTTTAATCATTGTACAGAAGAGGTGGTGTTTGCAGGTGCAATGTGTCATGATGCAATTAGAAAGGCTTCATCTGTCGAAATTCCTTCTTCTACAGAAGGAACCCTGCCCTCTTTTGCATGTGGTGACTGAAGCAAGAGGAGCAAAAAGAGGATTGCAGCTACCATTTGTACTGTGACTTTGTGGTTCGAGTCCAGTCCTCCTTTTCCAATACAAACAAATGGCCTGTGAGTGTATCCTCCTCTCTGTGAAGGAGTGTTTGCTGGGTTCATTCTTTGAAGGAGAAAAAGAAAGATGCTCTAAATACAAGCTCTCTGGCTTAAAATGAAATGAATGCATTCAGTTTTCCTTAGCCCTCGACTACAGTTGCTAGCACAGACAGTTGGTAAATGGCATCCCATGAAGATCTTAATTTGGCTATGGAAATGCTCCCTCTTGAGCAATATTTCAAAATCATGAAAGCGGAGCTGCAAAAAGCACACTACAAGGGAGGCAGCAAATGAGAGAGCCAAATGAAAAACAGCTTATATTCCTCAGTTTATGTAATATAGCAGTCCTTCAATCATAAAACTGAAAAATAGTTCCACTGACTCCAGCAGCCCTTATCTGAAATCAGAGACTTCAGGCCCACAGCTCTGTAACGAAGTACAACCCACAACTTCCAGGGACCCACTGCAAGCAACACTGTCCTAAACAATTCTCTGAGGTAAATGTTTTGTGAGTTCCTGAATCAAAAAGAGCAACTTAATATCAATGTAATAGCAATTATTCTGCCAAATCTCCTGGTTCCAAGTGATTCACATACATGCTTTTGCTGTGACGTCTTTGGGGTAAGGCTTAGTGGCAAATACATTACCTTTTGTTTTAAATTAAAGAGAGCTCCACCTGATTTTCTTGCTATGCATAGGTTTGCAGAGAAAATATCATACATGGCTTTCATAAACAGTACATATGTCATTGTCACCTCCTAGAGTTATCTCAGTAGGATGTAGTTCAGCAGAAGGCTGTGGCTCTGGGTCAGCAGGATGTGCTGATGTTTGGGCAATCTCTTCTTCTGCTATCTCATCTTTAACGGACCCTAACCCTAACGGAATACTGTCTTGTGACTGATCATCAACACAGTCCTTTTTAGTTAACGGGTGAACAGACACCTTTATCGCAATCTTCAGTGGCGGTTCATGCAGAGAAGATGCATCTGAGTCAGCAGTGAGAGAGTCACTGCGCTTCAGAGAATTGGGGATCGTGTACATCTCTTCCGGGTCCGTGGTCTCCTGCCCTACAGCAGAATGCCCGACAAAGTTCTGGCCCTGCTCCTCGAGCCCCACCACCTCCATAATTTCTTCCATTATAATCCTGCAGTTCATGATAAGGGGCGGCAGTGGAACACTCCTAGCTAATTCCTCAATATAGCGGGCAAACTCCATCGTCTTGAACTGTGTTACCTTGGCAAGCTCAAGGGTTTTTGCTGATGTGATGATTGGGATGCGTTTAGCAATCTCGAAAGCTTTTTGCAGTTTCTCTGCCCCTTCTGTCCGGAAGAATTCATTGATCGCTTTCTCTGTTTTCTTCAGGTGGCTGCTCATCATGCACAGCCTCGTAATGTTTAAGATCAAAACAATGGTAAAAGCTACAAGGCATACAATCATGTAGTAGATCCCCATATCTCCAGAGGTAAAGACGACCCTCAGAGTCACAGTATTATTCACTCGGCCATAGATGTTAGAAGCAACACAGGTGTACTTTCCTCGATCTTCAAAAGAGACACTTGTAATATTTAGTTGCCCTTTGTCAAGAATCAATTTTCCTGCTGAAAAGACGACAAAAATAATCAGTATTTTCTCATCAGATTAAACACAGTGAAAAACTAATTACAACACTGAATCTGTTTTTAGGTAATCACCCAAGGCATTAACTTTGTCTATACATAACTCCAAGCATTCTAAAATGTCAAAACTTTGTATTGTTATGTGAGATATTCCTATGCAAATCTAAAAACAATCAAAATCTGCACTTGGGGAAAAGTGGCCATTAATTGGCTTTGGCTAAAGCCCAAACCTCCTGCCTACAGGGTTCTTCTGGACTGTCCACAAGGTATTGCTTGGTTGTAAAGCTGGCTATGTTCCCAGGGGAAAATACTACACATGTTTTTCTTGTTGATTAAATTGTGTGCTCTGCTAGATAATAATAAACAGAAGAAAAACTTTTAAAACGTTGTTTTAAAACATAAAGAGAAGCCTGCAGTTTACACAACACAATTTTTGTGCAAACAAATAGTATTTTAGTGGTTTGTAAACAGGCTGAAAATTCAGTCTTCTGAATTATGGACACAGTGGAAGGCAGCTTTGGCCACAAACCGAGCACTGAGTTAGGTATGCTTAAGCCTGATGAAATCAACAGGCTTAGATACACTGAAGTTGAATCCAGATCTTCAAATATATTTAGTTTTTATGTGAGGAAAAAAAAATTGGGGGTGGGGTGGGGTGGGGACTAGAGGGTAGGAAGGGTGGCTATGTAGTCTCCACTACTTGCCATAAGTCCAACATGAATGTCGGGATTACATGAGAAATTGGGAGCAGGAAAGATGAACAACATTGGAAGTCTTTGCCACACGATGCTACAGTAGTGCCAACTGCCTGCAGAGGCAAAGGCGCTATACTACTGCTATATACTACCCTCACTCACACCACCAACCTCTTGCCCATCAAAGTGACAGGTGCTTTGCTACATAATATCGCTGTAAATTACAGAGCTTTTGAACACTAGGTCTCCGAGGAGCCAGCAGCAACATTCAAATTCTAGCAGAATCAGTCGGAGTACAAAAGGCTGTGTTGTGTGCCTCCCACACGGCTTCTAAAATTCCGTTTTCTTCAGTTCAGCCTGTTCCTTTGCCTTCAGACAGAAAACATGCAAACATTTTTCTCAAGTGCATATTTAGTTACCCAGAAAGCAAATATAGACACTAATACGCTGCTTGCCCAGCCAATGGCATTTTTCATTGTTATATAATAAAATGGTTTTTTCAGGTCAGCTTTTAATCAGAAGCCACTTTGCATTTTGATAGAACAAAGCCATATTTCATGATGTTAGATTTAAAAGGGTCAAGGTGCAGCATGAACAAAACCTGGTCTTCAATTCCTAAAACAATTCTAATTTTTATTTTAAGGGACATAGGGTATAGAATCCACCACCCCTCCCCTCAGGAAACATTCTTTGGGAGATTTCTTTCAGTGGTGCTCGTGTGTTAAATCTCTCTGGAGAAACACAATTGATATAAAGGCTCTGAACACTATATACCCAGACTACACTGGAAACCTGTTTCTGAAATATCATCCTGATGACTATCATGGGATTGGGGATTGCGAGACTGTATATTAGAGTCAAACTAGTTCTGACAGGGACAGCTATATTTGTTTACAACTGTCTGGCCCACTCACCTATAAGTAGTGGGAGGGAGGCATCTAATATTAACATCAGAAAGATGAAGGGAGCTGACCGTTCCTTTATCTCCCCCACATCCATTGGTTCAGAAGCTCTACTTGGAGCTCAGCTTATTTCTAGTATTTGAGCCTGGCTGAAAAAAACTGTTTGGGCCAGTCTGAGGAGAGATGTCTGAGGAGAGATGCTCAACTCTCCTCACACACAGACCTTTTGATGTTAAAATTATACCATATTCCCACTTTACATGTCAGTGGGGAAGACATGTGGACAGGAAATGTGACCCCCTTATCATATCTAGTTTGGATCTAAAGGTGATGGGATCTAAAGGTAATGCCCTTCTGTACAGAACTTACATGTTCTCAACTTTGCTCCTCCCTTCCCTCTTTAAAAAGTGAAAAATTAATATCATTTGATGATTCATGCATTTGAGGGTGTGTTTTAGGGTACCTACAGTTACTGCATCTTCATGTCAAAGAAGCTGATTACATTTCTTTTTAAAAAATTGAATGACATGGTGAGTGCTGAGGAGTTCTTAATACTGACACTCCTACCTAGTCAGGTTGATGATATCAGTGACTGGCCCAAGATCACCAGATTGTGACTGGGATTCAGGGCATAGCTACAACTGAAAAGTGGGGAACAAATGTCCCAGGATCTCTGGGAGCCCACGAGCTGAATGACTGCTTTAACTCTGTTATTCCCTTACACCTCTGAAGAAGGCGAAGTGGGGCAGGCCTATCTTCTCTTTTGGACCAAGAACCTGCCAATAAAACTCTATCTGCAAACCTGAATGTCAAGCACCAGTGGAGAACATTGCCCCCATCCCATCTGCCACACTATCACAGACAGATATGGTAGACATGAGGCAGATACAGTGGGAATAATGTGGAGGGTGAGAGCTTCTGGGAGGGGAAAAGAGCAGGCCAAAGCAAAAGGAGGCTGCCAAAAAAAAAAGGAAGGAACTCACCCCCCGCCCCCCGGAAGCAGGTTCATCAGATGTTCTGGAAGAAATAGGAGGAGAAACAGCAACAAAGCATGGGTGATGCCTGTATTGAACCTGGAACATAGGAAGCTGCCATATACCGAGTCATTGGTCCATCTAGCTCAGTATTGTCTACATAGACTGGAAGCAGCTTCTCCAAGATTGCAGGCAGGAATCTCTTTCAGTCCTATCTTGGAGATGCCAGGGAGGGAACTTGGAACCATATGCATGCAAGCATGCAGGTGCTCTTCCCAGAGCGGCCCCATCCCCTAAGGGGAATATCACACGAGGCTCACATTATAGTCTCTCATTCAAATGCAAACTTGGGCAGACCCTGCTTAGCAAAGGAGACAATTCATGCTTGCTACCACAAGACCAGCTCTCCTCCCTGGCTTGTGGTTTAGGCCAGGAAGTGTGATGGGGTGGGCTGAAAACTGTTACAGCAGGACAGAAAGTGGGAGAGGGAGAGAGAAACTTTTCCTCACACTTTCTTTCCACATGCCAGAAGACTGAAGGGAAAATGGGGTGGGTCATACATGACCAGAATAGAGACTACCTCCCTCCTCTGAATTCTGCAAGGTATGGTGAATCAAGGGGAGGAGATTTTTGTGCTTCACACCAAAGAAGAAGGGACAGCAGCCCATCATAACTTGGTGGGAGGATTTCTAGACTCTCATATCTTTTTGTGATCCAAGGTGAATGTAAATAAATAAATATAGCAACTCAGTCTATATATATCATACAAGGGCCATTTTTTGAACAACATATGAGCCAGATGTATGCTTTAGCGCCATAATTACTTATTATAGTGGCAAACCATAACTGCCCCACTCCAAGCCTGCAAACAGATGGGCAAGGACAGCTGATTCAGCTCTCAACAAATCCACCTGTTTCCCAGCTGTATGAGGGGAACTGGAGCCAGCCCTCGTGCAACTGATAACATATCAATTTAGGCAGGAGTCACATCCCTGCAGCTTTTTATTTTATTGGTTTATTTGCTTGCTTGCTTGTTTGTTTGTTTAAAAGCCAGGAAGGAGCCAGTGGCTGAAGTCTGAATGGCAGGAAAGTGTAGGGCACTGGCTGTGTAGGGGGCCAACTGAGCACAGATTTAATCTAGTTGTCCTTGCCTCTCAGGAGCAGCGAGCATAGTTTAGGAGAGGATAGCTAACTGCTAAATGAGCAAAGAGACACTTTTTAAAGTGGTGACTCTTTAATATTCAGCAGGGAAAGAGCAAGTGGTTCTATCCAACCCCAGCACAACATCACTCCAGTGGCTGTTGCTGATATCTGCCTTATGTTTCTTTTTAGATTTTGAACACTTTGAGGACAGGGGACCCTATTATTTATGTATTATTTATTTTTCTATGTAAACTGCTTTGGGAACTTTGATTGAAGAGCGGTATATACATATTTACAGTAGTAGTAGATAGACCAGAATACAGCCACTTACAGTCCTAACTATGGAGGAAGGAACAGTTTTTGGGTGCAACAAAGGCTGAGTCCAGATAACCAAGAGAAGCAGGGGATACCTGGCCCCACAGAATAGAGATGCTTGTCTTTATGCTCTGGACTATTGATGCCTTGACACACCTCTGCAATAATATCATGAATGAAGACTCAGAAATCTTACCTCTATTCTCATCTTCTTTCAGCAAATGGCCATTGGAATTGTACCACTGGTACTCCGGGCCTGGATGGCCTTCAATGTTGCAGTCAATCAAGGCACTGTAACCTTCTTTGACTGTAATATGATCAACTCTAGAGATGACCACAGGCACAGATCCTAAGAATGTGTTAGTGCGGTTTAAAGTGCTATTAGTGACATCTTCAGCAGTTGTCAAAGCTGCTAGTAAGATGAAAAAGCACATGGTAGTCCAATCGTAGAAAAAGAGGTGTCTGCTGCACATCTCCCGCTGTATTCAGTATAATGTGGAGCTGAGTTAAGGTTGGATCAGAAACCATACATGTATTGTCCTGAAGAAGCCAAAGGGATTTTTAACCTTGATCCATGAAGTTTCAAGAGTCAAAGAATAAAATCCTGAAAAATAAAACAAATTAAATCAGCAAATGAGGGAGAAAAGCAGAAGTGCCTTTAATGCAATGCTCCTTTAAGCAAATAAATATGTATCTCAATAGTAATCATTTCAGTGCCTTGGCTCAATGCTAATGGGATCATTGTGCCTAAAAACATACATACATCTCCCCCCCCCCGATAGTTTAGGCATTCAATTTAATAACAGAAATACTTTTTTGTTCAAATACATCATTTATTGCATTTGATAGAGGAAACAAAACTGTGGAATAATTTTCACCTTCCATTTTGTATTTTAAAATGATACACGGGAAAACAAAAAAGCATGTCCTATTACTGCTGACATTGCTGGTTCTGTTTTATGTTGGGGCTATTCTCACGACTGGGTGGGTGGGTGGGGGAGGCAGGGTTCAGTCGCTCTGAAGAATCACTCTTTGTCTCCTTGGCATGTAAGCTGTGCACCCACACAACCTGTGCTGCTACTGGCAGTGCAGATCAAGAGGTTGGGACTAGATTTTCCAGCTTCAGGATGTCCGACAAGGCACTTGGGATTCCCCAATCAGATGGGTGCTCTAGGCGCCCATCTCTGTGTCTCCTTGCGTTTGGTGGAGCCTGAGAAGACACATGAGCCCAGCAGCCAGGTTAAGGGAAATCTTGCTCCCGGAACCTCGTCTAAGAGCTGGGCTTAGGAGAGGAGTTAGGTACGGATCCCGGCACTCCACATGTGAGAACATCCTCAATATTGACTTATATAATCAGCTCCATTAAAATCAATCAAACAGCATGTGGAGTAAGGGTAATTGCTGCAAGAGTGATTAATCTCCTTAACTAGTCCAATTATGCCAAAATACTTAAGTATAATATATACGAAAGAACCTCGGGTTTTGCAGATTTCTGAGGCTGCTGAAACACATTACTTTTTAACATACATGATAGAATGTGCCTAGAGTAGTGGCTTGTAATTTAGACTGACTACTGAAACACAAGTTAATTTACTATAACCTTTTAGCACGCAGTTATGTAGCGAAAAGCTTTCCAGAGGAGATGCAATTAAGGCCATAGTTGGAGTAGATCTGAATATAGTATGGTATCTGTTCCATTAAATAAGTGTAATGTGGCTGATTATAGCAACAAATCCATCAGTCGTTACATAATTTTAGTTAATGCAGTTGACTCACAGTCATAACTCACACAGAACTCAGCATTGTTCTGACTCAGCTGTGGATATGGAGGGAACTAACTTGTTGGCTGCACTGAGAAGAAACACTAAATCTGAGGGTCACACTACATGCTACGTTAAACACGCCATTTGGCCTTGTATATTTATTTATTTTTTCATTGTACACAGTAGGTAGGGGAGTGTGTGTGAGAGAGAGGGATCAGTGTTAGTAGTACCCTGGCAAGTAGGGAGGTTTTAACTCTTTCTCCTTGTGCTGCAGGAATCACTCCCTCCCAAGCTGATATTCATTCCAGAAAGGAAGCTTCCCTCCAAGGTAGAGAGCATGGAGTGAGGGACAGTTCCTTGAGAGTGTGGTACAAGAGGTTACCTCCACCCCATCTCACCCATGCTCTAGTCCCAGTCCCGATCCTTCCCTCGGCTGCTGTTTACAGTGACAAAATTAATTCACAAGGCCAGACTATGGATTTAACATAATATGTAGTTTGACCCTTAATGCACAGAGACAGGCAGTAATAGGGAAGGGGGTCACAGTGCCACAGCATGTCATATTCTGGAGGTCCCAGTTCAATTCCTGGAATCACCATTTAAAAGGAATTAAGGCCCCAAAGTTGGGAAGCCTGAGGCCATGGAGAGCCACAACCAGTTGGACCAGACAATTCTGGGCTAAAGAGACCAATTGTCTGCTCATCATAGTACTACTTTATTCAGCACTGGCTATCATCGCTAAACATTTTTTGGTGGCATAAGACTGTACGCTATATACTTTGGTAGTGTACACTGTTACCTGTATTTATGCATATGGCTATGGACAATGAATGCTGGATTTGAACTTCAGAACTCAAATCCAGCCTCATATATTGTCATGTGCAGCTATCAAATGTTAAAATAAAAAGATCTGCTTTGGAAGAATTGAGAAAAATAAAAGAGCCCAATGAAATAGGTGCCTATTTTCAAATAACTACCCATAATTATTTTTCACTTCAGAAGATATGTGTAAGAGCATATGATTAGTGAACTATATTTATATGTTCACATGAAGCTGCTTTATACCAAAGCAGTCAGCTTTGTCCTCACTGACTGGCAGTGGTTTTTTTGAGCTTTCCAACAGGATTCTTTTCCAGCCCTACCTGGGTGTTTTCCACAAAGGGCTTTTAGCTTGCATCTTCTCTGGAATGGAGGGTGTGCGTTCACACATTGGCCAGAGGAGAGCTGCTCTTGTGGTAGCAAGCATGACTTGTCCCTTTTGCTAAGCAGGGTCTGCCCTGGTTGCATATGAAAGGGAGACCTGATGTGTGAGCACTGTAAGATATTCCCCTTGGGGGCTGGAGCCGCTCTGGGAAAAGCATCAAGGTTCCGTGTTGCTTCCCTGGCAGCATCTCCAAGACAGGGCTGAGAGAGATCCCTGCCTGCAACCTTGGAGAAGCTGCTGCCAGTCTGTGTAGGCAATACTGAGCTAGATGAACCAATGGTCTGACTCGGTATATGGCAGCTTCCTATGTACCCCAAAGTCCTGCGAGCTATTGTGGAGCATGTCACTCATGGTTTTTCATTATGTGTTAAGAGTGTAGCCCGATTTATATCAAGGATTGAAAAAAATACACTTTTTGCATTTTTTTGCGGGGGGGGGGGGGGGGGAAGGCAACTTCGAACTCATAGTAAAGCCTAGTAGTAAACTCAGGGTAAAGCCTGCTGTGTGAAAAATGCTGTGGGAGTGTCAGGAATTGAACCTGGGACCTTCTCCATGCAAAGCTAGTCTCCCCTTTAGCTCTCTAAATGGCTGCATTGTGTGATCAACCCAGGCCGCAATTGTATCCAACTGTATCTCTCAGCTGCAGATGCCGTCCTTTAGGGCACTTATATACTGCAGGAAAAATCTGTTCTTATACACAGCAGGTATGCTTGTTATGCATTGCTGCAGAAGGAGAGGCCTCTTTTGGGATAAACTCCCCCTCCCCTTCCATCCCCCACTCCCACTCTTAACTTCAAACTCCTTCCCTCCAAAATCAGATATACAAGGACATCAGCAGGATATGGATCAGTGTTGGGAGGACAGGAAGCCAGTGAGGGGGATGTAGTGTTGGACTGACATAACACTGAAGGAATGGCCTCAGATCAGCCTAAACACTCTGTATGGATTTTATATACAGGCATAGCGTTGGAAAAATCATTGTAAACCATTTTTTAAAAGCTGATGATTTATACCTGACATGTCCTGGAAGTAGTCAAATGCTAGCAGAGCCTGACAGAACATGCAAACCAGAGGTACTGCTGTTTGGGCTTTACATAAATAGATCATAAATAGGATGTAATATATCTTCAGGACTAAAATAATACAAGACTACACTAGAGGATTGGCTGTAATTTTATTGCAGGGATTCTTAACTTTTCAAACACATTTCAGTTTGATAGAAATAATTACTCCTGCTAGCCACTTGAAGCTTAGGAGGCCAATATTCACAACTCGTAAAAAAGAAAGCACAACTTTGGCTTTTTAATTCACTAACATCCTGACTAAATTACTCATCCTACTCCTTTAGAGTAGTACTTTTGAGTAATTTAGTCCGGATGTCAGCCAATGTCTATAACCTACTATGATTTAGGAAATGTCAACAAACGTTTCTGAAGAATTCAAACAGTGTTTTGTGTGTTTTTAGGCCTATTTCTGAATGATATTGATAGTGACATGGCAACTGAAAACAAGTTCCACTCTTAAAAAGGAAATTATTCCATTTTAAATAAATAGATAAAATAAAAATAGAATCATTTTAATCATCTGTTTTTATCTGGCACAATGGAAACTGTTCCTCACAGTGTACATCAGGCCAGTGCAAGCTCAGTTAATTTAAATTACAGTGTTAAAGATTAAAGGAACTGAGTCATGGTAAGTTCTCAGGATTGTCTTCTGCAACAGGTCAGATGTGTGCTAATGTGGAAAAGTGGACAAAGTGATGGATTTGGACATGAAAGACTGAATCTCAAATCACCAGGAATCTTGCTGGGTGGGCTTGAGCACATCTCTCACCCTCAGCCTACTTGATGGGTTGCTGTGCTGTATAAAATATATTGTATGCTATAAGTGTTATGAAAATAGTAGCTAATAATGCAGTCGACATGGGTTGTAAGTACTGTCTACTACATGATATAAGGGTTGCAATTTGAGACTGTGTATTGACAAAGTATATTTTAGATATTTTAACGTGTGTGACAGAGCCATAATTGCCTGAGTACACAAATTTAATTTTTCCTTCCTGCCAAGGTGTCTGGTCAAGCAGATTTTGCAGGATTTTGTTTGGCTTTTCCAAATCCATGCAAATCTTTGTTGTCCAGAGAACGAAGCCAAACAACAAAAATGCCCAAATACCAAGGGGAACAATAGCTCTTTTAATCTTTTAATGTACATGTGTGCTTTATACTTTGAATTAACATACTTCTAATTAACAAAACATGAAGGGTTGCTAGGTAGAACATGAAGGGTTGCTAGGTGAGAGCTAGGTGAGAATGAAGGGTTGCTAGGTAGAACATGAAGGGTTGCTAGGTGAGAGCCAGCGTGGTGTAGTGGTTAGGGTGCTGAACTAGGACCGGCGAGACCTGAGTTCAAATCCCCATTCAGCCATGAAACTAGCTGGGTGACTCTGGGCCAGTCACTTCTCTCTCAGCCTAACCTACTTCACAGGGTTGTTGTGAAAGAGAAACTCAAGTATGTAGTACACCGCTCTGGGCTCCTTGGAGGGAGAGTGGGATATAAATGTAATAAATAATAATAATAATAATAATAATAATAATAATAATAATAATGATGATGATGATGATGATGATGATGTGTCTAGCACATTCAGTTATCAACTATGTAGTGTCCTTCCCTTTGCGATTTCAAAATGATTATGAAGCACTCCTTGCCTTAAGGAGGCAATTATTAGACCTCTTCTGAAGAATCCTGTGTTGGGTACGTACAGGCCTGTCTCCAACGATCTGTGGTTGGGCAAGGTAATTGAGAGGGTGGTGGCCTCCCAGCTCCAGGGAGTCTTGGGGGAAGCTGATTATCTAGATCCATTTCAAACATGCTTCTGGGAGGGCTGTTGGGTGGAGACTGCCTTGGTCAGCCTGATGGATGATCTCCAGTTGGGAATTGACAGAGGGAGTGTGTTGGTCATTTTGGCTCTCTTGGTGGCTTTCGATACTATCGATCATACTATCCTTCTGGAATGCCTGAGAGGATAGGGGGTGGGAGGCACTGCTGTGCAGTGGTCCCGCTCCTACCTCTTGAGCAGATTCCAGATAATGTCCCTTGGAAACTGTTGCTCCTCAAAATCTGAACTTTTTAATGGTGTGCCTTAGGGCTCCATATTGTCTCCAATGTTATTTAACATCTACATGAAGCCGCTGGGAGAGATCATCAAGAGATTTGATGCAGGGTGTTATCAGCATGCCGATGACACCTAAATCTATTTCTGCATGTCAACATCATCGGAAGAAGGCATAACCTCCCTATATGCCTGCCTGGAGATGGTAATGGGTTTGGTGAGGGATAACAAACAGACTGAATCCAGATAAGACAGAGGTACTTATTGTGCAGAGTTGGAACTTGGGAGATGATTTTGATTTGCCAGTTCTGGATGGGGTCACACTTCTCCAGAAGGAATAGGTACGCACTCTGGAGGTGCTTCTAGATCCAAACCTCTCCCTGGTGTCCCAGGTTGAGAGCGTGGCCAGAGGTGCTTTTTATCAGCTTCAGCTGATACACCAACTGCATCTGTTTCTTAAGCTAAACAACCGCAGAACAGTGGTGCATCTGCTGGTATCCTCCAGACCTGACTACTGCAATGTGCTCCATGTGGGGTGGCCTTTGTACATAGTCCAGAAACTGCAGTTGGTACAGAATGTGGCAGCCAGGCTGGTCTCTGGGTCACCTCTAAGAGACCATATTACTTCTGTATTGAAAGAGCAACACCGGCTGCTGATAAATTTCTGGGCAAAATACAAGGTGCTGGTTATAACCTATAAAGCCTTATACAGTTTAGGCCCTAGGTATTTAAGAGAATGTCTTCTTCGCCATGAGCCCCACTGCCCTTTGAATGCACTCCCTGTTGAAATAAGAACCTCCCAATCTCTGGCCACTTTAAAAAAGGCATTCAAGACACATTTGTTCACCCAGGCTTTTAATTAGATGTATAGATGTAAACAGTTTTTGGAGTTTTAACATTGTGTTAAAGTTTAAATTGTTTTAATGTTTTTACTGCTTTAATTTGTATTGTTTGTATTGTAAACCACCCAGAGACATAAGTTTTGGGTGGTATATAAATATGTTAAAACAAAACAAATACATATTAGGAAGTTCCATCCCTACTGGGCAGTGCTGGAAAATAAAGCAGGCAGATGCAGGGGCATAGCAAGGCTGGAGTGGGTCCTGGGACAAAATGTGCAGATGAGCCCCTTTTCCTGCCACCTCCCTGCCTTCTTCTTTGGAAAAGCGGGAGGGGGAGAGCAAAGAGCAAGCTGGTGACCCTTGCAAATGCTTACTCAATTTTTGCTTTGTGCTAAATTCTGCCAGGTTATCTGTTAACAATTTCTCTCTAGACAGAGTCGAATGTTTCAACTGAGGCTCAGTGCATATGCGACAGGTGGTGTGATTGCTGCTGCAAAACCGTTTACCAGTGGTTAGTTCCTGCATTGCTTTTGTAATGTATGGTACTTCCAGTTGTGTGTGGTTGGTACTCTGATCACATCAGTCTCCTGCCAGCAATAGCCCCTTCACACACAACTGAGGATGTTATGGCAAAGAATAATGTAGGCAGGGAGATCTATTTGACTGGAATTTGCATGTTACTGAACCAACCTGAAAGATAATCATGGGAAGATAATCATGGGCTTTTCCATGGTTCCACACCACCTTCGTAATATATCATTTTAGCCTTAGAAATCTTTAGAACAGTACATTGATATTCACCAGTAAACTGTACATATACCATTTCTTGAATCACACAACAAAGCAAAATGGTGTAAAGGCAAATTGCTCCTGAAGAAAACAGGTTAGTCCAGTGGTTTTCTATACCTGGTTATACAGCTTTTGTCTGTACCAGTGATTACCGTATTTTACGGACTATAAGACGGTATAGAATATAAGACGCACCTTAATTTTAATCCAGTTTTTCAGAGTTTTAACATATTAAACTGTTAAAACATATAAGACGCTCCTGAATTTTGGCAGATATTTTTCAAGGAAAAAAGTGAGTCTTGTAGTCCATAAAATACGGTATCAGCCTTTCCAGAGCGTACATTAACAGTTGCATAAATTTGTGCATCCAATGAAGAAAAGAAAAATGGAAAGCAAATCTATCCTATTTGTGCTTAACACAACAAAGCAGTACATGACTGTCCCTTAAAATAAAATAAAAAATCTATAATCCTTTCATAATGGCATAGCAATATGCACTTCTAGTATTAAAAAAACCCACCATCAATGGAATTGCATGTAGGTATGTTGCCCTAGGTCTCAGATATGGAGGTGGCCATATCAACACTGATGAATGGTACACTCTTTCTTTCAAATGAGCATTTTGCCCTTGGGTTTTTGTATCTTTAAAAGGCGGTGAAGCCAATATATAGGCATTCCACAGATGCTGACTTCGAAAGAATTGCAGACTTCAAAATTTACTGATGCAGTACAGTGGATTGAAACGTTCACTGTAAATCTGCAGTCTCATGGGTGTGAACCGTCTAAAGAGAAGATTAGACTGTAAGGGACTAGAAAAGGGGATCAATAGTAACACAATTCACTCATTGCTAGATATGAGCTCTTTGGCTTCTGGAAGCTTAAAGTTGAGAAAGCAATAGTCTCTGCTTTGAACATTTCAATACTGCATAATGCCAGGATCTCTCTCTCTCTCTCCCTCACACACACACGGAATACAGCAGATGAGATGATCTATAAAATGCATTGAAGGCAGGCCCGTAGCCAGCCGGTGGCATGGTGTGTACCTGCCACACCAAATAATTCTCTTTCCTCCCGAGCCTCACTGACCGTTTTCACTGAACATTTTATAACCTGCCTCCCCTGACTTCTGCAATCCCCCCAAAAACATTTTTGAGGCTGGTCATAGACCTGATTGAAGGTTTGTTAATGTGAACAATAGAGCAAGTATTTAAAGCAAAGCCGAATTTACCTGGTGCATATTATTTGAAGCTGTGGACACTAGTACATTTGTTTTGTGATGCGTATAACTAAGGTACAAGCACATCTGATTGGCTTTAAAGTCACATCCCAGCCTCTGTGCTGCCATTATTTCATATTCAAAAGAATATAAGGTACTCAGCCACTCACATCCCACTTCTGAGAGAATAATAGAACTGAAAAACTTCTCCCTAATGCTAGCTACCTAGCATTACCAACTAGGGGCCTTTATAGAGGACATGTGACTATTTGGGGGACCAAGTGATTTCCCCCCCTCATTAGGCAGAATAGAGACTATTTTGGGGACCAAGCAACTTTTTTTGCATGTGGTGTGGTGTCCAAAGTTCTGGGGAGCAGCTGGAACACTCACAACACTTTGCTCTCATGAGCAGCTTCTCTTCATCCGTCTCCTTCCCTTTCCTACAGACCATCCATCCAGTGGGGAAGCCAGAGTGGAGGCTGTGCTTCAGGCCAAGCTAGTGCAGCTTGCTTCCTTCATGTGGTGGTGGCGGCATCAGTGAAAGGTTAGCAAGTTAGCTAACTAACTGTACTCAGCAGTTAGCTAATTAATTGTACTCAATTAGCAGCTACCCCTGCTAACTGAGTAAAAAGGCACATTTTATAAGTGGCAAATCTCTTATATTTATTAGGAATTTGCATGCTTGGACACCATGTGCATGCCGGTACTGTGTGTGGGTTCTTGAGGGCCAGCACTGTTGCAGCATGAAGTTGTAAGGACTTGCTCTCCTCTTTTTTAAAGATTCCATTTGCCACTCCCCTCCCCTTAGTGCCGAACCAGTTTGGACCTTGGTTGAACCAGTACACAAACCTCGGTTCATGCACATCCCTACTATTGATCATGGGGAGAGCAGTGGCCCTAAGCAACCCCAGCGCAGCATTCCTTCAATGGATGACGCTGGTGTTACCTTGGGTTTCCTTTCAGATTGTGAGCCCTTTGGGGACAGGGAAGCATCTTATTTATTTTTACATGAAAACCACCGTGAAACCTTCTGTTGAAAAGTCGTATATAAACGTTTGTAGTCCTAGAGAACAGCAAATTAGTGGGAGACCGTGCATGCACCACATGCAAAGAGGCTGGCTCAGTAACTAGCTAGTTGCTCTGCCTTGAACGAAGAAGTGAAGTTGCAGGCCTGGCTGGGGAGAGCAGGCTGGGTGACCTGCCTAGGAGAAGGACAATGTGTGGTAAACCTAACCATGAGATGAATTTACGGTTAATTAGATTTACGGTGCCTGCCTTGAGAACTCAGCACCTAGACAGAAGACTTGAACAGATGTACAGCTCATGTGGTCAACAATTTCACAGGGGTAAGCTGAATTTATTCCCAAATTATCCAATTTTTATCAAAATATGCACACATAATACCAATACACATACGTAAATTTTATGCAAAGTGGAGACTTTTTTGGGTGGAGTAAAGCCTCCTCTATTTCCACTTTTTTGGTGATGGAAATTGACCTTTTTCCCACCATCTGCACCTGGCAACTCTATAGCTAACTGTTTCCAACACATTCAATACATTCAGGGAAGGGCTGAAACAACCTTAATTTATTCCATTATTTCACTGATTCTAATAATTTTAGCATTATATCAATATAGGTTAGAGAAGCACAACCTAATAGGACAACAAAAGTAAACATAGATTTTTAAATGAGAAATACTTTTTTAGGTACTTCATGAAGAATGCCAGCTTCAGCAGCGCTTCAAGGCCTTTCAGAGATCCTCAAATTTTTAATCTTTAGTGCTATATTTGCAGAAGTCTCATCTCAACTCATCACACAGTTGTGTGATACTGCATTTCCTCCTCATGTTAGGTTTGCTGTTGTTTAAGACAAGCTGCTGTTAGTCTTGCTAGATTCTATATTTAAAACAAATAAACGACCCCTTAATACGAAGTGGCACCCAGGACATGGTGCATGATGTCGGTGTCATTGACCCTTTAGGGAACAGTGACCATAGTGTGATCAAATTCAGCATACATGTGGGGAGAGAATCACCAAGGAAGTATAACTCAGACATTTTAATTTCAGAAGAGGAAACTTCTCCAAAATGAGGAGTATGGTGAAAAGAAGGCTGGAAGGAAAAATCAGGAGAATCACTTCGCTCCAGAATGCATGGAGCTTACTCAAAACCACAATACTAGAAGCCCAGTTAGACTGTATACCAAAAAGGAGCAAAGGTCCAGGAGGATGCCAGCATGGCTATCAGGTAATATCAAGGAAGCCATACAAGAAGAAGAAGAAGAAGAAGACTTCCTTCCGAAATCGGAAGGCCTGTCCAAATGAAGAGAACAGAAAGGAACATGAACTCTGGCAAAAGAAATGCAAGGAGACAATAAGGAATGCAAAAAAGAGTTTGAGGAACATTTAGCTAAAAGAGTCAAGAGGAATAACAAAAAATTCTTTAAATACATCAGAAGCAGGAAACCTACCAGGGAGGTGGTTGGACCATTAGACAATGAGGGAGTGAAAGGGATTATTAAGGAGGATATGGAAGTTGCAGAGAGGCTAAATGGGTTCTTTGTATCTGTCTTCACGGCAGAGGATACTGAGCATATACCTTTTTCTGGAACAGGCTTTTTGGGGATGGAGGCTAAAGAACTGAGTCAGATAGAAGTGACAAGAGATGATGTTCTAAACTGTCTGGAAAAACTTAAAACTAGCAAATCGCCAGGGCTGGATGGCATCCATCCAAGAGTCCTCAAATAACTCAAATGTGAAATTGCTGACCTCTTTGCTAAAATATATAACTTATTCCTGCAATCAGGTTCTGTACCAGAGGACTGGAAAGTAGCAAATGTAACACTGATTTTCAAAAAGGGATCCAGGGGCGATCCAGGAAATTACAGGCCGGTTAGCTTAACGTCTGTTCCAGCAAATTGATGGAAAACATCCTCAGGGATAAAATTGTAAAGCACATAGAAGAACAGGCCCTGCTGGGAGAGAACCAGCATGGCTTCTGCAAAGGGAAATCTTGCCTCACAAACCTGTTGGAGTTCTTTGAGAGTGTCAACAAGTGTGTGGATCAAGGTGATCCAGTTGACATAGTATACCTGGACTTCCAAAAAGCTTTCGACAAAGTTCGTCATCAAAGACATCTGAGAAAACTTAGCAGTCATGGGATATGGGGACAAATACATATGTGGATTACTAACTGGTTGGAGGACAGGAAACAGAGGACAGGGATAAATGGAGAGTTTTCACAATGGAGGGAAGTAAGAAGTGGGGTCCCCCAGGGATCTGTACTGGGACTGGTGCTTTTTAATTTATTCATATGCGATCTAGAAGTAGGGGTAAGCAGCGAGGTGGCAAATTTGCAGATGATACCAAACTCTTTCTGGTAGTGAAATCTAAAACGGATTGTGAGGAGCTCCAAAAGGATCGCTCCAAACTGGGTGAATGGGCAACAAAATGGCAAATGCGGTTCAATGTTGGCAAGTGTAAAGTGATGCACATTGGGATGAAAACCCCCAATTTCAAGTATACGCTGATGGCATCTGAGCTGTTGGTGACTGACCTGGAGAGGGATCTTGGGGTCATGGTGTTCAGCTCACTTAAAGTGTCGACTCAATGTGAGGCAGCTGTAAAAAAGGCCAATTCCATGCTAGGGATCATGAGAAAGGGGACTGAAAATAAAACGGCTAATATTATAATGCCCTTATACAAAACTATGGTGCAGCCACACCTGGAGTACTGTGTACAATTCTGGTCACCACATCTTAAAAAGGACATTGTAGAACTGGAAAAGGTACAGAAGAGGGCAACCAAGATGATCAGGGGCCTAGAGCACCTTTCTTATGAGGCAAGGCTACAACATCTGGGGCTTTTTAATTTAGAAAAAAATATGACTGTAGGGAGACATGATAGCGGTCATTAAAATCATGCATGGTGTGGAGAAAGCGGATAGAGAGAAATTCTTCTCCCTCTCACATAACACTAGAACCAGGGGCCATCCCATGAAACTGGGTGACAGCCAACAATGTGGATGACTTTAAGAGGGGTTTGGCTAACTTCATGGAGGAGAGGTCTATCAACGGCTATTAGCCAGAGGGCTATAGGCCACCTCCAGCTTCAAAGGCAGGATGCCTCTGAATACCAGCTGCAGGGGAGTAACAGCAGGAGAGAGGGCATGCCCTCAACTCCTGCCTGTGGGCTTCCAGCAGCATCTGGTGGTCCACTGTATGAAACAGGATGGTGGACTAGATGGACCTCGGGCCTGATCTAGCAGGGCTGTTCTTATGACCCACCCCCCTCCACTAGTATCACATGAGCATCACAGTGGAAGTAAGGCACCAGAAGAATGCACAGCCATCAAGAATTAATGCTTTTTTTATACGGAAAGTCCACACAACGGCATGGACATAGGGGGAAAGTTATGTCCACTTGTCACAAGTGATGTCACAGGCACTAACTGATGGAAGTGTTGCTTTTGCCCAGTAAAATATTGCATTTTGAAGTCTGGGCCTCATTACTTTATTTTAAATTTATATTCTACCTTTCTACTTTCAAAAAGTATTCAAGGTAGCTGACAAACCTAAAAATGATCAAAATAGGCCAATATAAGAATAAAATAAAGGCCTATAAGCCCTTTGAGGACAAAGAGTCGTCATATCCAACCCCCACCCCCAATGTCAACTGCTTTGAGAACTTTGCTTCTGTAAAGCCATATATTCTATAAATATTCTTAATAATAATTTAGAGTTTAGGATATTTAAAAAAAAAAAGATTCAAAAACTAAAGTTATTCCTACAGCTGCAACCCCTGAGTAATAATGAAAGATCTGAACTGTAAAGGCTAATTTCTCAAAAAAAAGAGAGGAGAAATAAATAAATAATTATATTATTACTGAGTGAAAATGGTTTAATTTTGTTCATTAAATTTATTTGCATGCCTTTTAGGGGATATTATTCTGTGCTGGTAAAATATGAGTGAAACAGAAACAACATTGTGCTTCAGATATGAAAGGCTTTTTAATGTTTGTTATTAAGTTAAGTTCACTTAGCTTTTTGCTTGGTTGATTGCTATACAGTATATGGCTTCAGCAGGGCTAGTGAATACTACAGCTGCATAAATCATCTGGATTTATTTAGCAGTTGTGTTTATTGAGGAGAGGAGGCAAGCCATGCCCCAGAGTTTGGTACACAAAGCTATTATTCCACAAACAGCTGTATCTCTTTATTAGATATTTGCTTAACTTATTACAAGAATACCCCAGGCTAGGATTTTAACTGCAGCTGCTTCTTCAGTGCAGCAGCAGACATAGCACACATGCGCGCACACACACATACACCAGGCTCTTAAATACTTTCTATTAGGAATGAAGCTAGGAATGGGATAAATGTAAAACTGGGCCTTTCAACATAAATCTTTCCATCAGCTGTTTCTCTGACATTTACTTTCTTTGTATGGAGTTGCTTCCAGTGCTTAATTTCTAGACAAAGATATGCCAGGCCTCAGGGCTCTGTTTAGAGAAGCCATCCTCTGATCCAGAAGACATTCTCCCGTAATCCTTGATATGCAGGAACTCTTTGTACTCTCTCAGTGATTAGTCTTCACCTGCTTTCATCTATTCCTACTTCATTCATATGATTCTTGGCTCAGCCATATGCAAAAACACAGGCTTGTGTGCTGTGAATCAGCCATTAGTCAGACCAAATAAGAACAAATCAAGTCCTGTATGCTTACCATTCTTGTACTGTTGTTATCAAAACTGATGCTGGGCCAGTCATGTATCTCTCAGCCTAACCTGAGAGGAGAACTGGTCTTGTAGTAGCAAGCATGACTTGTCCCCTTAGCTAAGCAGGGATGACCCTGGTTGCATGTGAAAGGGAGACTAGAAATGTGAGCACTGTAAGATATTCTCCTCAGGGCATGGAGCCTCTCTGGGAAGAGCATCTAGATTCCCAGATCCCTCCCTGGCATCTCCAAGATAGGGCTGAGAGAATTACCTGCAGCCTTTGAGAAGCTGCTGCCAGTCTAAGACAATACAGAGCTAGATGGACCTATGGTCTGACTCAGTATATGGCAGCTTCCTATGTTCCTAACCTATCTCGCAGGGTTGTTGTGAGGATAAAAATAAGCATGTGCTGAGCTCCTCGGAGGACGAGCAGGATATAAATGTAATAAATAAATAAATATAAATATAACCTAGTGATGGGTGAACCCACCACAGCTCAGTTTGGAATGGGCTTTGTGCACACCTGGAGCCAAATTCTGTAGGGTTTGAGCCTTAGTCATAGTAGGCTTGGAATGGGGGACCCTTAGGTTTGCCTTTCTGAACCTCCCCATAGGTAGTCTCAGTATCCTAAAATGACATGAATGCATGAGTGGTGGGGGAGGGCTGATGAATAATGGATGAATGGAGACAATTTTTAAGGAACCTGTGCATTTAAAAACATTCTCCTTTGAGACTAATAGGTCTTCGTATCAATGACAGTCTCACATTTCCTTGCGTTGTTTAGTTTTTCATTGCACGGTTTGTTATTTTCATATGAAGTAATATGCTGACTAAAGGCTCTAATGATCATAACACTGGGGAATTGAATCAGTAGTGTTACATGTCCCAGACCAACTTTTGACATGTTAACTTCTAAATGATCTGAGTATTGCACATAATTATCAGTTGTTAATAAATGGGTTCTCCCTCCTTGCTTCTTATCTTGTAAATTCAATATAAGATTTTCTACTTTGCTTAGAAGCAGTTTGTACAGTCTTGTACAAAACGTTGGTACGGAATTATTAAATCTAATTTGGGCAAGTTAATACTTGTGATTTAAAGGCACCATCATCTCAATAATTAGCACAGTGAAACAAATATCTTTACTCATTCTTTGTGTCTGAGTTTGTAATAAAGATGGCAAATTTTGGCATTCAATGAAATTAATGGACCTTTCAAATGGACTAGGAAAACCTCATAGTTCTGGCAGGATCAAAGCCTTAAGATATTTTTACACATGTAATTTACAAAGAGTAAATGCTACTGAAGCTTCAGGCAAGATTGTAATAGGCTTGCCCCATCACCAGTCGTAGTTCAGTAGTAGTGATTTTGATCAAAGCATTCAGATTGCTCATTGCAATATAAAACCTATATAACAAGGGAGCTGTTCAAAATCACATACGACTCTGTTAACTTCAGTGGATCATTCTGAGCTAATGAGAAGCCTACAGAGCTGGGGTCCTACATAGCCTAGAGTCTGCAGTGTATATCAATGTTTCCTAAATCTGTCAAAAAGGCTCTCTTGATTGTTCTAACCCTGATGGCTTTATTGTTTTCTGAAAAAGAAATGCTGTGACCAACCACAAGCCTTCATCATGTGGCAGGATAGTCATTCAAATAAGTAAGAACGTAACATAAGATGAAGCCTGCTGAATCAAGTCTGATTCAGGCAAGTTCAGTATCCTGTTTCCACAGTGGTCAGCCAAACATTTTTGGGTAGGCCACAAACTTGACATGAAGGCAACAGCTTAACTCCATTCTTTGTCTGTCCAGCAACTGGTATTCAGAAGTATATTACCTGTGAATCTAAAGGTTGTAGCTAGCTGTCATGGCTGATAGCTGCTGATAGATTTATCCACCGTAAAGTCATCTAATGTCCTTGCAAAGCCATCCAAGCTGGTGGTCATCATTCACCAGATATTGTAGCAGAGAATTCCACACATTAATTATGCACAATGTGAAGAAATACTTTCTTTTGTATGTCCTGGATTTACTGCTACCCAATTTCATTGAGTGACCCAAATTCTAACATCATGAGAGCGGAAGGGGAAAATCTCTCTCTCTCTCCATGATCCTTATCCATATCATGATAGACCAAAAGGGGCTATCATGACCCCGCTTAGCAGACTTCTGTCGGAACTAAAAAGCTCAAATGCTATAGCCTTTCTTTTTAGGGAGGAAGGGGGCAGGTCCCAATTCCTTGATCAACTGAACTACAGGCATTCTGATACTAGCAATTTTATTTAATTCCCTCCTCCCCCAAATATTATTATTCCTCCTCCTCCTGAATATGTATATACTGTTTTTCCACAAAAAGTTATCAAAGCAGTTTACACAGAAAAAAGGAATTACATGGTTCCCAGTCCTGAAAGTGCTCACAATCTAAAAAGGTAGACATCAGCAACAGCCACTGCAAAGATGCTGTAAGATAAAGGTAAAGTGTGTAAAGGCACACGCTCACAAGTTTTCTGATGTCTGCTCAGTTAATTTTAGATCCCACTCAGGTTGAATTAGGAAGGCCCCACTCTGAATGCATGTGTGCACACAGTGCCTTGATACTGCCACCTAGAAAAAAACCTCATTCCTCAGAGATGAAAAAAATTAGAGGGACCACTGCCGCTGAGTCAGTGTCGACTCTTGGCGACCACAGAGCCGTGTGGTTTTCTTTGGTAGAATACAGGAGGGGTTTACCATTGGCTCCTCCTGCCCAGTATGAGATGATGCCTTTCAGCATCTTCCTATATCGTTGCAGCCCGATATAGGTACCTGCGGAGGATTCAAACCAGCAACCTCATCTTGCTAGGCAAGTCATTTCCCCACTGCACCATTCTAGCAGTGCAGGCGTTGAAATGGGACAGTTGCTCTCCCCCCACTAAATCCAGCAGAGTCAGTCACAACTTAGAAGGTGCCACTTTGCCCAGTTAGCAGGCATTTGCCTAGCATGGTATTTGCCTGTTTCATTGCTACTACACACATTGTTCATGTTTTCATTGAACTTTCTACCACTACCTGAGGATTTTTTTCCTCAGTCAGTCACAGTCACTACAGTCCCCCATGTGAAATTAAGATGTTTTGTTTTAATGTTCATCATTCGTTCAAAAATAACCTCTACAAACTGAATATTGTTTGCTATTTTGTTGCTCATTCATTCAGTTCGAAGTTTGGAACTCCTCGCAGTATGCTTGGATTTTCACCATCCTGAATAACTTGCTGTCATCTGGAAACGGGACTATCTTAATCTGAGACAATTTATGAATGAATAAATAGCATTGGCCCCAATACAGGTCCTTGGAATATGTTATTACTTACTTGCCTACATTGCAATTAACTTTCTGTTCTTTACCAATATATAGGAGTACCTTTCCTCTTAGCCGATAACTATTAAGTTTACTCAGAAGATTTTGGAAGGGACTTTTTCCAAACATAATTGGGAGGTCTAGGAATATGATGTCTACCGAACTGTATTTATTTACATGCTTGTTGACATTTTCAAATAATTCCATTAAGCTGATGAATCAAGACTTCACTTAGCAGAAGCCATGCTAATTTTTCCTCAGTAAGTTTTTTCTTCCGCATTATGTATGTATTTTATATACTGCCCTTCCTAAAGTGGTTCAGGGTGGTTTACATTAAAAAAATATATATAATAAAACAATTAAAATGTAAAAAACCCATTCAAACCAGATTAAAACTCATTTAAATTAAAATTAGATATTATTAAAAGCCAGGTTAAAAAGATGGGTCTTTAAGGCTCTCCTGAAGGCCTCCAAGGAAGATAATCCTCTCATATCCACAGGGAGTGTGTTCCACAACCCAGGCCAGGAGCAACAACTGAGAGTGCCCCATCCCAGTTTGCTTCCAGATGAACTGGTGGCACCCGAAGACAGACCCCTCCTGATGAGCTTAAGAGCGGTGGGGATCTTGTAGAGAAAGGTGATCTCTCAGGAAACCTGGATCTAAGCCATTCAGGGCTTTACAGGTAATAATCGGCACTTTGTACTTTGCCTGGAAACATATTGGCAGCCAGTAAAACTGTTTAAGAACACATATAATGGGGTCTCTCCAGGATACCCCAGAGAACAATCTGGCTGCCTCATTATGGACTAAATGAACTTTCTGAACTATGCACAAAATCAGCCCTACATAGAGTGCATTGCAGTGGTCCAACCTGGAGGTTACCAGCTGGTGTACCACTGTTTTTAGGTCAGAATTATTCTATTATTGTAAAGGTAAAGTGTGCCGTCAAATTGATTTCGACTCCTGGTGCCCACAGAGCCCTGTGGTTTTCTTTTGGTAGAATACAAGAGGGGTTTACCATTGTCTCCTCCCGTGTGGTATGAGATGGTGCTTTTCATTATCTTCCTATATCGCTTCTGCCTGATATAGTACTAGTGGGGATTTGAACCAGCAACCTTCTGCTTGTTAGTCAAGCATTTCCCTGCTGTGCCACAAGGTGGGAACTATTATAGTGCTTCCCATTAATTTACTTGGGCCAGAAAGCTTGAACAAACGTACAGGTGTATAATTTCCTAGTTGCCCCATGAATTCTTTTTTAAAAAACTGGTATTATTATTGCAAGCTACAAACTGTATGTATGTTGGAAGAAAAGCACTTTCACATTTCAGTTCTTAAGAACTCTCAGGTGTATGCTATCTGAATTTATTGAATTGTTAATTAATTTTATATCCGTTAATTAGTCTTGGCACACCACATGTTGTCATTTCTGTTTGACTTCATATTTCAGACATAGTCTTCCCAAAAACAGTTCAGGTATTGGTCTCAATCCAACATTTTCTGCAGTGAAAATGACACAAGGCATGCATTCAACTTCGCTGCAATCATCCTATTCTTTTCCAGTAATCATTTCTCATATTTGTCATCCGATGGTTTGACTGTCTCCATGGATGGTTTCCTGCTTCTGATGTATTTAAAGAAATTGCAGTTTGTCATAATTGTTTTTAGCAACATACTCCCCAAATTCTTTCCGTACTTGCTATATTGTCAACTTTCACTTGTTTTGTCAGAGTATGTGATCTCTGCCCCCGTCCCCAATCTGGGCAAAATTACCAATTTTAAAAAGATGATTTTTTGGCTTTTACAGCATCTTTGATTCTGCTTCTTAACCATGCATCCTCCTGGACTTGTTCTTAGCTTTTCTAATCCGTGGTATTACATTCTAGCTTAGCTTCTATTATTATGGCTTTAAATAATGTAGAAACATCCTGAAGAAATTTGAACCTCTTGTTTCTTTGATCTCCTTAAATAGCTATCATTTCATACTGTGTGCTTGTTTCCAAGTTCTACACTATCTCTACTTTGATAAGCATTTAATACTATAATTCCTAAATCATTCCAAATCAAATGTTTCCCAAGCTTCTGGGCAGTTCAGATGGTACTTTAAAACACACTATTAGTATATCTGTGGTTTTTTATACCCACCGGGAAAACAAATTCAGATGAACAGATCAATGTGGGTAGAGTGAATGATGCAATCCTGGGCTCTGTTGTTTTTACAATCTGAATTCAACGGTGGTGGTGGGCATGATTTAGTAATCCAGATGATCATCTCATCACATAATAGTGACTAAGGCACATTTTAAATCCTACATTATATCTAGCCTTTAAATCATAGGTAGAGAATGTATGTTTTTCAATTTGGATGATTGTTTGTACATGTCTAGAGGAATCTAATCACACATGAAAGTATCGTTTGAACTGGCCCTCTGTTGGTTCCCCCCCAGAAAGCCCAGCAGTTTGTTTTCATTGCAGTTCAAGAGAAGCTTGGCTTATCTACCAATACTCCAGTGCCTGACAAATCCAAACCTTTCCTCCTGACAGCTGCATTTCATTCATGCATTGAGATTCTACAGCTCTGCCTATCTTGCTGTCCCTGCACATCTGAAAATGCTACTCTGGACTTCAACATTCTACTGAATAACCTAACCTTTTTTAATTCTAGGACCTCACTGCTACATCACCCAACGTTGTTAACACCAAATGCATCATCAGTACACATCAGTGGGTGATGTCCACAACCTTAGTGTAGTCATAAATCCCATCTCTCTATACTTCTAATTACTGAAACTCCCACTGTCAAGAAACATCACAGGAGGTGTTTCTGCCGTGTGAGTGAATGTCTGTTCATCGCCCATGAAATGGATCCTGTCCCAGAAACTAATTCTTGCTTCCTCAATATGATGCCACCTTGCCCCAAGACCCTCATTCTCTGTGACAGAAAAGAGGTTGACAGGATGAAAGAGAGAGCCCTCTACAATAATCCTCAATTATAAAGGGGTTCCCTCTCCATCTGCATGGCTCAGTGTGTCTCTCAGCCTCTTCAGGTCAACCATCTTGGCCTCAGAGCACACACCCACATCTTCTGCCCAGCTGGCAACCAGTGTTCCTTCTAACAGGGAATCTCAGATGTTGACTACAACTCCCATAATTCTCACCAAAGGCCATCACAGCTGGGGATGCTGGGAGTTGTAGTCAACAACATCTGGAATTCCCTGTTAGAGGGAATGCTGCTGGTAATTGCATGTGACGCTCAGCATAAAATACTGGATAGCTCTCACACTACTGTTGATGTTCCAGTTTTATAACTGGTTATGTTTGCAAGGCTTTTCTAAATTAAAAGACTATGTTTTTTAAAATTAAAAGGTTAAATATCAATCAGTATATTGTATCCACAACACTGCAGTATCTGAAAATGACCTCATATGGACCATCAGGCATGGAAGAATTTAATATGTGGAACTTGGCCATCATGTTGTGAATCCTCATGCTCTGCTCTGTGTTTCTGGCAGCTACTGATAGTCACCAAAGGGTGAAAAGTGATCAGATTTTCAACAGCATATTTGTAGCAACTGTAACTCACACTCTTGCCTCTTTTCAAAGGAAAGCGCAAGGTTCTTCCCCATCTGTGCAGGCCTGCTCAACTTAGGCCCCCCCAGCTGTTTTTGAACTACAGCTCCCATAATCGCCAGCTAGAGTGGCCAATAGCCAGGGATTATGGGAATTGTAGGCCAACATCTGCAGGAGGGCCAAAGTTGAGCAGCCCTGTGTTGAACACACCCAGCAGAGATGTACATGAAGGACTCCCCAGCACCTTGGTCTCAGGCCGCAATGTGTGACACCTACATTTCACTGGTGTGAAAGCACACTGTATAGATTAAACTTCAGGAGTTTAAAATCTGCTCAGTTTTTCTACCATTTATGCTCGTGCCTACTCATAAGACTTTATTCTACTTTTATTATAAGATTAAAATAATTTGTACACTTTATATACTCGGTTGAACTCTCTGTTGTACACAAACTCTAGCAGAAGAAATGCAAGGAGACAATAAGGAATGCAAAAAAGAGTTTGATGAACATTTAGCTAAAAGCATCAAGGGGCATAACAAAAACTTATTTAAATATATCAGAAGCAGGAAACCTGCCAGGGAGGTGGTTGGACCTTTAGATGATGAAGGAGTGAAAGGGATTATTGAGGATATGGAGAGTGCAGAGAAGCTAAATGAGTTCTTTGCAGCTGTCTTCACGGCAGAGGATACTGAGCGTATAGCTGTGCCTGAACCAAGCTTCTCAGGGACAGAAGCTAAAGAATCGAGTGAGATAGAGGTGACGAGAGATGATTTTCTAAACTGAAATAAAAATTAAAAAATTGCAAGGGCTAGATGGCATCTCCCCGAGAGTCCTTAAAGAACTCAAATGTGAAATTGCTGACCTCCTTGCAAAAATATGTATCTTATCCCTACAATCAGGTTCTGTACCAGAGGACTGGAAAGTTGCCGATGTAACACTGGCTTCGGAAATTACAGGAAATGTCTGTTCTGGGCAAATTGATGGAAAGATTGATTCTCAAGGATAAAACTGTCAAGCATATACAGGTGAAACTCAGAAAATTAGAATATTGTGCAAAAGTCCATTAATTTCAGTAATGCAAATTAAAAGGTGAAACTGATATATGAGACAGACGCATTACATACAAAGCGAGATAAGTCAAGCCTTAATTTGTTGTAATTGTGATGATCATGGCGTACAGCTCATGAAAACCCCAAATCCACAATCTCAGAAAATTAGAATATTACATGGAACCAAGAAGACAAGGATTGAAGAATAGAACAATATTGGACCTCTGAAAAGTATAAGCATGCATATGTATTCAGTACTTGGTTTGGGCCCCTTTTGCAGCAATTACTGCCTCAATGCGGCGTGGCATGGATGCTATCAGCCTGTGGCACTGATGAGGTATTATGGAAGACCAGGATGCTTCATTAGCGGCCTTCAGCAATTCTGCATTTTTTGGTCTCATGTCTCTCATCCTTCTCTTGGCAATGCCCCATAGATTCTCTATGGGGTCGGGTCAGGCAAGTTTGCTGGCCAATCAAGCACAGTATACTGTATACTTTTCAGAGGTCCGATATTGTTCTTTTCTTCAATCCTTGTCTTCTTCAAGAGCCCCTGGTGACAATCCTTGTCTTCTTCAAGAGCCCCTGGTAGCGCAGTGGTAAAAAAACTGCCGCCCTGTAACCAGAAGGTTGTAAGATCGATCCTGACCAAGGGGCTTAAGGTTGACTCAGCCTTCTATCCTTCCGAGGTCGGTAAAATGAGTACCCAGAAATGTTGGGGGCAATATGCTAAATCATTGTAAACCGCTTAGAGAGCTTCCAGCTATAGAGCGGTATATAAATGTAAGTGCTATTGCTATTCTTGGTTCCATGTAATATTCTAATTTTCTGAGATTGTGGATTTGGGGTTTGCATGAGCTGTACGCCATGATCATCACAATTATAACAAATTAAGGCTTGACTTATCTCGCTTTGCATGTAATGCGTCTGTCTCATATATCAGTTTCACCTTTTAATTTGCATTACTGTAATTAACGGACTTTTGCACGATATTCTAATTTTCCGAGTTTCACCTGTAGAAGAAAAAGCTCTGCAGAAGGAGAACCAGCATGGCTTCTGCAAAGCTTGCCTCATCAACCTTTTGGAGTTCTTTGAAAGTATTAACAGTCATGTGGATAAAGGTGATCCAGTTGACATAGTAAACTTGGACTTTCAAAAGGCTTTCGACAAAGTTCCTCATCAAGGACTCTTGAGAAAATTTAGCAGTCATGGGATAAGGGGACGTTTGGATTGGTAACTGGTTGAAGGACAGGAAATAGAGGGTAGGATAAATGGATAGTTCTTTAAATGGAGGGAAGTAAGAAGTGGTGTCCCCCAGCTGTGTTCCCTCTAACAGGGATTCCCAGATGTTGTTGACTACAACTCCCAGAATCCCCAAGCAAAAGCCATTATAGTTGGGGATTCTGAGAGTTGTAAACAACAACATCTAGGAATCCCTGTTAGGGGGAACACTGTCCCCCAGAGATCTGTACTAGGACTAGTGCTTTTTAATGTGTTCATAAATGATATAGAAGTTGGGGTAAGCAGCAAGGTGGCCAAATTTCCAGATGACATCAAACTATTTAGGGTAGTTTAATCCACTACAGATTGTGCGGAGCTCCTAAAGGATCTCTCCAAACTGGGGGAGTGGGCAACAAAATGGCAGATGGTTTTCAATGTTAAGAAGTGTACAGCGATGCATATTGGGAGAAAAAAACCCACATTTATATATACACTGATGGGGTCTGAGCTGCCGGTGACTGATCAGGAGAGGGATCTTGGGGTCATGGTGGACAGCTCCTTCAAAGTGTCAACTCAATGTGCAGCAGCTGTGAAAAAGACCAATTCCATGCTTGGAAACATTAAGAAGTGGATTGGAAATAAAACTGTTAATATTATAATGCCCTTATACAAATCTGTGGTGCTGCCACATTTGGAGTACAACATACAGTTATGGTCACCATACCTCAGAAAGGACATTAAAGAACTGGATAAGGTGCAGAAGAGGGCAACCAAGATGATCAGCGTCCTAGAGCACCTTCCTTATGAGACAAAGCCACAACACCTGGGGCTTTTTAGTTTAGAAAAAAAGATCACTGAGGAGAGACATGATAGAGGTCCATCAAATCATGCATGGTGTGGAGAAAGTGGACAGAGAGAAATTTTTCTCCATCTCTCATAATGCTAGAACTACGGGTAATCCCATGAAACTGATTGCCAATACATTTATTACTGACAAAAGGAAGTACTTTTTAAACAACACATAATTAACTTATAGAATTCGCTGTAACATCATTTGGTTACAGCAACAGCCTGGGTAGCTTTAAGAAGGTTTTAGAAAAATTCATGGAGGACAGGTCTATCAGTGGCTACTAGTTTGAGAGCTATAGGCCAGCTCCAGCCAAAGAGGCAGGATGTCTCCCGATATCAGTTGCAGGGGAGCAACAGCAGGAGAGAAAGCATGCCCACACTTCTTGCCTATGGGCTTCCCAGAGGCATCTGGTGGGCCACTGTGTGAAACAGGATCCTGGACTAGATAGACTTGGGCCTGATCCAGCAGGGCTTTTCTTATGTTTGATTACTGTCATTTTGTGTTCCAGTTTTATTTACTAATAGAAAGCAGTTAAGCCTTTTAAAAAAACTGGGCACATAAAGAATCTAAAAATGGTTTAATTATTGAACATGTGCAATACAGTAATGTCTCTTCCATCGAAATACTACGTTGCCAGGGGGCAATCCAGAACTTTTGGACAATAAGACCTTTGTACAGTAAAATACTGTAAACCAATCTCTGAACATAGTGGTTATTACACGGTAAACAGAACACTTCTCAGCTCTTTTCTGCACAGTATTTATAATGCAGCAGCTACAGGCTTATTTATGAATACAGCTTAATCAGGGCTAACTTGAACCAAATCACAGCCTTTGCTACTACATTAAGAAAACTCTGCAAACCAGCGGGGTTAGATCCACTTTCTGTGGAACCACAGAAAAGAGATCTCCAGTACATGTCTCCAGGGGCAGTTGTCCTTTAATGAAGCAAGGTGAACTGGTCACCTCAAGTACTGGAGCACGAGCAGTTCAGAAAGATGCCTCCCACTGCTGCTGACCCTTGCAAGCTTTTCAAGGAGCACTTCTCTTCACGCTCCTTGCAAAGGCTGCAAAAAGCACAAGAAGAGAAGATAAAGCTACTGGAAATGATGATTCCTCTCCCCTCCCCATGCCCTTTCAAGGCTTGCAAGGGTGGGGTTTTTTAATTGGGGCTTCACCAGAGTTATGGGGCAAAGCAGTATCTGGTGCTTTTCCTCAGGCACTCCAATACCTTGCCTGCGCATATCTTCCTCATTCCACCCCACTCTCAAGAAAATTCCAGTAACTCCTTCCCCCCATCTTCTGCAAGAGTGCATCACTTCTATAACATACATAACCCACACTCTACCTCTGCATTGGTATCTTTAGCCCTATTCAAAGAATGCCCCAAGTTTGGGACTCAATTTGGTAGGCCTTCAAAACATCCATTAGACCTTGACAATTGTCCAGAATTGTGCCGACACTGCTCATAAACGGCCTACAGTCATGAAGAAGATAACATAATTTGTCGTTTCACTGTTTTGTCCTGTTAGAGATCATATCTCATGTTATATTTATGGTAACTGAAAAGGGGCTGACAGTTGTGTGTTCTCCTTGAGGAAGGTGTGTATATACCAGGGCTGCTCAACATTGGTCCTCCAGCTGTTTTTGGATTACAGTTCCCATAATCTCCAACCACAGAGGCCAATAGTCAGGATTTATGGGAGTTGTAGGCCAACATATGCAGGAGGATTGAAGTTAAGCACCCCTGTTATAGACTAATGCTCTAGAATTTGGCTGTTCACTCCCTAGAATCAATTTCCTCAACAGACAGATCACACAAGCTTCTTTGCTTTCTCCTTCTGTTGTGAGCCACCTATACTTATCTCTGCTGCTCCCAGAGACTACTTGTGTGTGCTTTTGTTCACAAGGGATGAGCAGTATCAAAGCCCCATCAGCTCCATTTTCTCAGAGGCAGCGTGTTCTTTTGCAGTGCTTTATGGGATTTATTTTAGTCTCAGCTGTTTACAATTATTACTCTGCAGGGCTGTTTTCAGCATGGTGGAGTGACAGATTAAGAGCTGCGGCTTTCTAGTCTAAAAAGCTTATAGTGTAGATTGAAAGGGTACACATTGCATTAGAATTATATTTTTCTCCATTTCCACTCACTTCTCTTTTGTGAACCATGATTTTGGTTCAGCAGCTCTGACACTGATCAGATGAAAAAAAGATACCAACTAAGTGAAGTGCGAGAATGGTTCCTTTACAATGGGAGAGTAAACAAGTGGTGTGGGCAAACTGCTCCCATGACGAGCCCAGGGCTGGCACACCCTATTACGTAACTCTTAACTTTAATGTATATGAAAACAAATCTCATGTTAGCAATGCTGGCATTGTTAGCATGGTGCATAAATATGTGATCCACCCTAATGTGGGCAGAAGATGTAGACGTTACCTGGAGTGGTGCAAGAACAACCACGAAGGACCGGCGGCTCTGGAGAGTCATTAGGACCCAGCAACCATACCAGTCCAGCGAGCATATACATGGAGGCGAATGCTCTGCCAGTCAAGAGAGTACATTTGGACGATGTGCTCCATTTATATGCTAAATAACCGCTAACAACGGAACTCCATGTTGAGAGTCAGTATATCTCTGAGTACCATGATCCTGGAGGAAAGGGTCTATTTCCTTGCCCTGCTCGAGAGCTTCCTAGGGTCATCTGGCTGGCCACTACTGGAATCAGCGTAGTGAACTCAATGAACCATTGGCATGATGAAGACAATGCTTAGTTCTTATCGGTACAAAATTACATTGCACTGAGATATCAGCAGCCAGGACATATATTGGGGGAAACAGGCATTGTATCAAATAGTCTTGGAAGACAAGACCTTAAAGAAGATGGTTTACTGAATTAACCGTATGTTCAGGAATGGCAATGTGAAATAAAATTACTAGACAAGTTATCTGTTGGGGGGGAGAAGTGATTGCAAAAGGCTACATTTCAATCTCTAAATGATGAAGCCACATTACCGAATGCTTAGAAATTTATAGCCTCATATAAGTGTATACACTATACACTTATACACTATATTTGTAGTATACACTACGGAGTACAAGACCATTCAGTGTTTTGGTTTGCCACTTCCATTTTCGCAACCCAAGCTTGCATTATACCACGAAATAAGTTAAGAGCATGTAAGATTGTAAAAACTGTAAGACTGCACGACTGCTCCTTTAGGCCTTTCACAGCATCCAGATAAGCATCTCACAGGACTTATCTAGTAAGAAACACTTTTAATTAAAAGTCCTGAGAGATAGCTGGCTGAGAGATAGTTTAAATTAAACTCTAAGAACATTTACAAAACCCTGGCTTAAAGGTTAATTGCTTACATTTGCCTCCTCAGAACACTGTATGACAAATTTAAGTACCAAGTTCAAATAATCCGAGGGTGGGTAAGAGGGTGGGGGTGGTTAGGGATCCTAATGGGTATTTTTGGTCAAGTTCATGGAAACATTAGAGTTCATCCTACTTTGGACACTGGGCTGAGTGCTGTACAAAAGACCTAGAACACAGCTGGGCATATTAATGGAGGTAGCTTGAAGCCCCTCAAACATTTTTGTGCAATCTAATGGCGCAGCAGCGACACAACCTGCCTAGAGAGAAGGAGGCTGTTGGTTTGAAGCCCCGCTGGTGAGGTTCCCAGAATACTGGAAACTCCTATATTGGGCAGAAGCAATATAGGAAGGTGCTGAAAGGCATCATTTCATACTACATGGGAGAAAGGCAATGGTAAACCACTCCTGTATTCTACCATGAAAACCACATGGCTCTATGGTCACCAGAAATTGTCACTGACTCGACCATACAACCTCATGGCTTGTTTAGAGCTCTGAAAATGTTCAACCAATCACCCCTCCCCAGATTTACTGCTACCTTCAAGGAATTTTTAAAAGTTATTGAGATAAAAGGCCTCCTAAGCTCCCTCAGTACCTGGATGTATTTAGGAGGGAAATGGGATTGAGAAGGGGCATGTATGTGAATGCTCTTACTTACTGCCTACCTGTCAACATGTCCCTATTTTCCCATTCACCTAAATGGGAAAATAGGGACATGTTGACATGTTGTACTGCTTTTCAACTAAAATGTTCTCAAAGCAGTTTACTACTACTACTACTACTACTACTACTACTAATAATAATAATAATAGGTTGCGTGTCTCCCAAAGGGCTCACAGTCTAAAAAGAATCGCAGGATAGATACCAGCCACATGCACTGAAGGAATGCTGTGCTGGGGTTGAATAGAGCCTGTTGCTCTCCCCCTGCTAAATGTAAAAAAAAACCCAGCAGGTTAAGAGGTGCCTCTTTACCTAGTTAGCAGGGAATTAACTTCTTGCCAGGTGCTATGTGCTATGTCTACTCGCTTTCCTGAACGAGTCACAATCTACACTTCCCATCTTTGGTCTGTAGCAGTGCTGAGCAACCTTTTTTGATGAGTGTACCACAAGTCAAATTCAAGGCATGAAATAGTGATACCATCGTGCACTACAGTGCATTAAAAAAGGCAGGCAGCCATGTTAGGAACATTGGTCCATCTAGTTTAGTATTGTCTACACCAGGGCTATTCAACTTCAGCCCTCCTGCAGACGTTGGCCTAAAACTCCCACAATCCCTGACTATTTGCCATTGCATGATCTGGGGATTATGGGAGTTGTGTTCCAAAAACAGCTGGAGGGCCAAATGTGAGCAGCCCTGGCCTACACTGTATGGCAGTGGCTCTCCAAGGTTTCAGGCAGGAGTCTCTCTAAGCACAACCTGGAGATGCTGCCAGGGAGTGAACCTGGGACCTTCTGCATGCAAGCAGATGCTCTACCACTGAGCCACAGCTCCGTCCCCTAGGATAACATCTTACAGCAGACAGTGCTCACATGTTGTAACCCACTGAAATGCAAACCAAGGTGGACCCTGCCTAGCAAAGTGGACAATTCACGCTTGCTACCGCAAGGCCAGCTTTCCTCCATAATCGTCCATTGTGGTGGTGGCAGCAGGGGAGAGAATCCATACAGTAATAGTATCATACCTTTATTACAACTGAACTAAAAATCACAAAGCAGTGAGAATTTCACAGAACCCTCCTCTAGATATTAGAAGAAAGGAAGGAAGGAAGGAAGGAAGGAAACATTGCTTGAAGATGACACCATAGAAACCCTGTCTGTGACATGTTGCAGTCTTAAAATAACTCAAGATGCTCTTTTCAGACTAATTAAATGAGTTTGTATCCAAAAGATCACAGGTTGCACTAATGTGCCCTGGGGCAAATATATAATGGCTCTCTTTCTCTCTCTCTGACAATGTTAATGCCAGCAGTTATTTGAATATGTCTCTAGCACAGTACATACAGTACATGTTCAGAGGGTTTTCAGTGGTGGTTGCTGTCCTTCCCAAAAACTTTCAGCTGGCTCCTCTACCACCGGCTCTGATACATATGGTCAAAACCTATTTATTTTTAAAAGCATGAAGGTCCCTTTTTAATATGCTCTTGGTTTTTGATTTGAGTTTACTGTTATGTTGCTGTTTTACTACTTTAATGATATAGTGTTGTATATTTATATTGCTAAGCTGCAAGGACAAAAGGTGGAGTATAAATAGCTTAATATAAATACAAAAATAAATAAATATGCAGCCCCTATTGATTTGCTATAGCCACATAATGGCGCAGCAGGGAAATGACTTGATTATCAAGCCAGAGGTTGCCAGTTAGAATCCCCGCTGGTATGTTTCCAGACTATGGGGCAGCAGCGATACAGGAAGATGCTGAAAGGCATCATCTTACACTGCGCAGGAGATGGCAATGGTAAACTCCTCCTGTATTCTACCCAAAACAACCTCAGGGCTCTGTGGGTGCCAGGAGTCGAAATCGACTCGACAGCACAATTTACCTTTAATGATTTGCTATAGGTCATGTGGGGATGTCATGCATCTCTTGTCCACTGTATTCTTCCTACGCTTACATTATCACATTTATGAACACAGAAAAGCTAACTTTTTATAGAACAGTGCTACAGCAGCACAATGTCCACATGTGTGGACTAAAGTTAGTGATACTGTTCAGTCTTTTTGAGGGGTGTGGCCCTGACACAACAGATCACAACAGAAACAGGAAGGCTAAACGGAGAAGGCTCAGTTAATATCCAATAGCGTACTCAAAACATGAGAGCTCACATGTGCAACATGGCTCAGCAGTGCGCAAGTGGCTTATATAAAACGCTATCTGTGGTGTTGCAGGAACAGCCCTGTTTTGCTACTGCTTAAAATTCTGCTATCACATAATTCTACAGCCACTGAAATAATGGCTAATAGTTCCATTATCTTTTCATAGAGGAGAACTGGTCTTGTGGTAGCAAGCATGACTTGTCCCCTTAGCTAAACAGGGTCTGCCCTGGTTTATTATTAATTAATTTATTTATTCATTCAATTATTATACCGCCCTTCCAAAATTGGCTCAGGGTGGTTGCATATGAATGGGAGACTAGAAGTTTGAGCACTGTAAGATATTCCCTTCAGGGGATGGAGCCGCTCTGGAAAGAGCAGAAGGTTCCAAGTTCCCTTCCTGGCTTCTCCAAGACAGGGCTGAGAGAGATTCCTGCCCGCAACCTTGGAGAAGCCACTGCCAGTCTGTGAAGACAATACTGAGCTAGATAGACCAGCAGTCTGACTCAATATATGGCAGCTTCCTAGGTTCCTATGTCCCAATGGCTCACATTGGAAATAGTGGCTGTAGAATCACGCAAATGCGATTGCACAGTTTTAAGTCGCAGCAGAACAGGGTTGCAATGCAACACCGCAGGCAATGTATTAGGCAGTGCTGAACTGTCAGCATCACATGTGCAGCATGGGAGCCACTTTCTCCACTGTTGTGCGAAGAAATGTTGCAATTCTGTGTGTGACTGCAAGTGGGAAAGTAATGATTGGCTGGCGCTACAAGAAGCCTGCCTGGAAGAAGAGCCCAGAATGTAGAGGAACTGCCTTCAAGGCATGCTACAAATCTCTGCCACTTGTGGCACACATAGGAAGCTTCCATATACCCAGTCAGACCAGTGGTCTATCTAGCTCAGGATTGTCTACACAGACTGGCAGCGGCTTCTCTAAAGTAACAGGCAGAAACGGAGTCTCTCTCAGCCCTATCTGAAGATGCCAGGGAGGGAACTTGGAACCTTCTGCATACAAGCATGCAGGTGCTCTTCCCAGAATGGCCCCATACCCCAAGGGGAATATCTTACAGTGCTCACACATGTGGTCTCCCATTCGAATGCAAACCAGGGCAGACCCTGCTTAGCAAAGGGTCTTGCTACCACAAGACCAACTCTCCTCACCCAGGCCAGCTCTCCAGTGCTGCAGGGTAGCCATCCACAGTCCATAGCAACCACCTATGGTCCCAATGTGAAATGTAGAGCCATACAGGCCAAGAATGGGAAATGCATATTACGAGCAAAACTACATAATGTGTAATACCACTCTGGGGGTGTCATCATACCTAATGCTGAGAGACACCTGATGGCTTTCTTTCCATCTTACTATTTTACCGTGCTTCCACAGCTTTGTTATACCACCAAATTCTCCTTGGACTGAAATGAATTTGGGTGCTGCTGCCCAACAGAGATTTTTGAAATCAAGTCTGCTTCCAAATTTTGCAATACATATACACTGAGTCACAGTTCCATAGTATTACTGTGTATGACTAAAGGCCTTTATAAAAATATGCACTGAGTCAGAATTTACTTCTTCTTTACTTCCTTTTTGTTCCTGGCAAATCACATACTGAAAACTCATCTGTAGGCTGTCCACCTGTCACTCTGATCCCTTCTTTAATGAAGGACCTTTCCTCCGTGCTTTATTTCCTGCTTTGGGGCTACAAAACACAGCCATAACATACAGCTCAAGATTAACTAAATGGCCCTCATCCTTTCCCCTTATTTCTGCTGAAGGTTCTAGAGCTGGCAAAGGCAAGTCTCCTCTGGTCTTTCCCAAAAGACTTGTACTCCAAAAAGTAACAAAGATAATATTTGAGTTCAGCCTAGTCAATGGCAAGCCCCAATTCCTCAGAAGTAAGGAATTGGGTAGGGCAGTATAAAAAATTAATTAATTAATTAATTAACCAATCAGTGGTGGGCCAATAGGATTTGAGCTTGTCCCATTCATAATTCTGCACCAGAGAAACTATGCAAATCCCAGAAAATCTCTGGACTGACCACCTGCTTCTACCAACTGGATCCCCCAACACTAGCTCTTAAAAGAAAGGCGGCGAGGCTTAAAATTGCCTCGAACTCGGCTGCCGTCGGGACTGAAAGTCCTGCTTCCTCATGCAAGAAATACCGTAAGTGATGGAGGTTACAAATTGTGCTGAAGTGTGCCTGTATTCTGCAAATTATTACTGAAGCGTGCTAATGTGCATTTATTTCTGCACATGCTCAGAGGTACCCTCTCTTTAAACTACTACACCACTTGCCCCAGCGCGACAATCCTGCCTGCCACTGAACACCACTCGTTTGCCCCAGCGCAACTTCTCTCTTTCCCCACCCTAAAAGCCTCTTTGGGGCGCCACCACGCTCCTAAAAGTTGTAACAAACTGCCAACGACGCCGTCCTCGTCGCCCTCGGACCAACACTCTCCCTTTCTTTCCGTGCCTCACTCCCCACGTCGCTCGTCCAGCAAGCACGCAGGATAACTGCTCTGCGGACGGAGGCGATCGCCCTCGCGTTCACCTTGCAAACCGCCGTCCCGAGGCGACTTGCTCTCCACTGCATGCTGCCACAGTGTTCAGCGATCTGGAAAAGAATCGGGCGAGAGGGTACTCACAGAGGTGGCTTCGCTCGCGGTCTCGGCTTCTCGACTGCAGCAGGCACAGGCAGCCCTTAGAGCCTCCGCTTCAGCATTTTGCAGGCAGCCGCAGTCGAACCACCAGCGGCGCGGGACGTTCGATTTTGGAACGCCGAGGCGTCGAAGAGGGTCGTTTATGGAACGTCTGGGTGATGCCTGCACCATTCCACGCGCACTTCTCCCGAAAGCCACAGCGCTAGCACCGGCTGCCTAGCGATCCTCTCCTCGCGCACAGCAAAGCTGTCTCAGGCTTCAGCGTGCATAAGTAGGTCAGAGCGGCACTGAGCATGCTCGAGGCTAAGCCAGGCTGCTGGGAAAATGCACAGAGTTGTCCTCAGCGTCTTTCCTTTCTCCGAAGGTCATAGGACCTCTACTGCGGCTGGGGTGGTTGGGTGTAACCACTAGGGAACCCTCTCCCCTCCTGTAGGGAACAAAGGAGAAGAAAATCTAGCAGTATCCACGTAGCAACTTGCAATAACATGGGATTGTACACAATAATTAGCTGGACCACAGGGATTAGCTGCTGTGCTGGTTCTTTGAACAGGATAGGATTTGTAATCATGTTGTTTGTTGCTGTGACTTTAATGCAGCTGGGCATTTACGACGTGATCACTAGTTTCTCCAGTTTATTATGCTGATGATAGCGGGTTGGAAAAAAAATTGAAGATACCCAATGGGTGGCTATTGGAATGTATCAAGTATTTCTGAAGGACTGATGCTATTTATTAGGATTTACTAAAATTTGCACACCAACGATCTTTGGGAGTTCTCTCTCTCTCTCTCTCTCTCTCTCTCTCACACACACACACACACACACACACACACACACACACAAATAAATATTTTTAAAATCAAACCAAATTATAGTGAAACTTCGTTTGTTAGTCACATTTTCATGCCCCATCTATCAATTCTGGGTGGTTCACAGCAGAAAGAAACTTTAGGGACAGAAACTTTGGACAAAGAAACGTCCCGCTTTGTCTTTAGAAAGAAACTTTGTCCCTCTGATACTTTCACTACTTATTATTTATTTATTTATTATTAAAACTTTTATACTGCCCTTCCAAAAGGCTCAGGGCGGTTTCCATTAAAACAAGTAAACTTGTTTGTTAGTAAAGTAAAGTGTGCCGTCGAGTCGGTTTGGACTCCTGGAGCCCACAGAGCCCTGGGGTTTTCTACTGGTAGAATACAGGAGGGGTTTACCATTGCCTCTTCCCACGCAATACGTGATGATGCCTTTCAGCATCTTCCTATATCACTGCAGCCTGATATTTTATTCATTCATTCATTCATTCATTCGATTTCTATACTGTTCTTCCAAAAATGGCTCAGGGTGGTTTACACAGAGAAATAATAAATAAATAAGATGGATCCCTGTCCCCAAAGGGCTCACAAACTAAAAAACATAGATATAGGTGTTTCCCTTAGTTAGGGAAATAGACTAAGATATAGTTATATATAGTGTATAGATATAGGTATATAAAGTGTATAGATATAAGTGTTTCCCTTACTCTGGGAAACATATGAACTGACAATCTTCTGCTTGTTAGTCAAGCATTTCCCCACTGCACCACTTCCTTTGTTGTTCAAATATAATATTGCTGTAAACCACCTAGAGCTATTTGAGTTGAGTGGTATAGAAATGTAATAAAACATGTTGCTACAACCCAGCACCATCTATAATTCCATATCATGCTAATGTAAACACTTTTATCCCTCTTGAACTCACTCCTCACAGTTATTATCAGGGATGCAGGGTGAGATGGGACAAAAACATACCATTACTAAACACTACTAAATACCATACTAAACGTTATTAAACACAACAACATACAATTGTTTACAATTTGTATAGAATTGTTAAGCAAATGACAGCATTTGCAGGGAGGAGGAGGGCTCCAAGACTATATTTTGCCCTAGGTTACCTCTCTGCAGCCCTGATTCCCCTCTAGGCAATTCCATTCTATTCATCAGGACTATAATTTCACTTTTATTTCACTTTTGTTTTGCATTAGATCAGGAGTGGTCAAATGAGAGCTCTCCAGTTGCTATTGGACTACAACCCCCATCATCCCCAGCTGCAATTTTTTGTCCAACAATAACTGGAAAGCCTCAGGTTGGCCATTCCAGCATTAGTCAATCATCCTCTTGCATTATTAAATTGCTACCCTATTCTGGGAATAGTCATTCTCAGTAGAATCATAGTTTTTTTCTAATGTGATTTAACAGCCTTGTAATGTTACTCTGGACATTGTCATTCCTTCTTATGGGTCTGACTATTGCCTTCCTTTAAGGATCATCATTCTACTCTTGACATTTTCATTCCACTATGTCTATACAAGATATTTTCCAGGAATTGTAGAAATTTAGTATCAGTGTGATTATCTGTATGGGGTGATTCCCTCTTGAAGCCTAATAGCTACATTACGGGTATAAGTTCTTTCATGCCACATCATAAATATATATAATTCTCTAAGGCATCATCATCAATGTATATCATTTCTAAGGCATACATGTGGCTAATCCTGTACATGGCAGCTCTTGCGAGAGTTCCCAAGCAGAAGCACCTGACTGCACAGTGGGGATTCCATATCCAGATAAGGAAGAGGAGCCTGTGAGAGCAGAAGCACCGTGGTGATTGGACAGTGGGGATTCCATATGTAGATAGGGAGGAAGAGCCTGTGATGGTTAAGGTCGGTTGGAATGCAACTGTAACTGGTTGGAAGATGCTCTTGATTGTAGAGGAGAGGAATCTATCTATCTGTCTGTCTGTTTATCTATCTATCGGATAGTGGGCACGGGTCTGTGAAGAGAGAGATCGTGAGGGAGGAAAGAGCCCCTTCAGGAGAAGGAGGCTGCCGCTGTGTGAATTAGATGAGGAAACAAGATGAACAAGATCTGTGAGGAAGGGAGAGAGAGAGAGAGAGAGAAAGAAGAAGGGAGGGGAAGAAAGAGGGGAAGAGCGAGTGGAGGATAGAGAAAGAGAGAAAAAGTAAGGAGAGGAAGAGAGAAAGAGGGAAGGATGAGGGATGGGCCGGAGCCTGTCAGTGGCCTGAGGGGAACGAGTGGTTATGGTGGTGGCAGCAGCAACGAAGGGCCCAGTCAACCACTGCTGCTGTTTGGGGCTACCGAGGCCATTGGTGGAGGCAGGCAGGCAAGGGATGGCCCGGGCCTGTCAGTGGCCTGAGGGGAACAAGCGGCCATGGCGGTGGTGACAGCGAGGCAGTCAACTGCTGCTGCTGCTCCTCCTGTGGGGGGGGGGAGCAGGAGGGCTCTTGGGTGAGGGTGGGGAGGTCTCTGGGGATAGGGGGCTGCAGCTTGGCCAATAGGTGCCAGCAATGCTGCAGCCGCGACCAAGAAGGGTGAGGGGGATGGAAGCAACCAGATGGAGGAGGAGGAGCAGGAGTGCAGCTTAGGTGAGGGTGGAGAGATCCCTGAGGTGAGGGGGGCTGTGGCAGGGGCTGAGGGAAACAAGCAAGTACTAGCACACTGATGCTCTGCAGGGGTTAAACTAGTACCAATTATCTTTGCTCTTGGATTAGTCTGCTCTCAATCCCTTACATTCAGTCTATATGCTTATGAGCAAAGCAGCAGGAAGGGCTGCTTTATAATCCTAGCAATCCATTAATTATCTATTTAATAATTAGATATTAGAGAGGAAAAGATGGGGTTGGGTGGGAGGAATCTGAAGGTACTAAAAACATTTGTTATATACATTCAGTTCATTTCAAGACATATAGACTCTTCCTTGGGAATTTCAAAACCCAGAAGCTGTCTCTGGTCAGTCAAGGGATTTCATGGACTCTGAACAGGTCACTGTATCTACAGATCAGTGGGAAGCATCCTAATATATCCCAGTCTGTTACAGTGGCCATTCACTGAGCCTCGATGCCTTTCTATTGCCATTTGTATGGACACTGGGTATGAGTTCCCATCAGAAACCAAAGTTCTGTGATAAGTAGTGTGGCTCTTACTTTTCCTTCCATGGAGCATCACACACATAATTTGAAGCATATTTACATGGAAAGTATGAGTAGTAATAGTATATAAAGGGCTGGTCTAGTTTTCTAAATTCTACTGCCCTTTTGTGCTTTGTTGTTCACTAGCTAAGTAAACAATACTGAATCTATGAATCCCACCGCCCATTGAGATCATCGTTATGAACCCCACCACCCATTGAGATAATCAGGAGAGGTCCATCTGCATTTGCCACCGGCTTGTCTGGTGGCTACTCAGGGGCGGGCCTTTTCCGTTGCTGTCCCGAGGCTTTGGAATGCGCTCCCTAGTGAAATAAGAGCCTCCCATCTCTGACAATTTTTAAAAAGTCTTTAAAGACACATTTGTTCACCCAGGCTTTAAACTGATACTGTTTTGATTGTTTTTAATGTTTTAGAATATTGTTTTAAAAAATTAAATTGTTGTGTTTTAAATTTCTTGTTTTTGTTTTTAACTAATTTTTTTTAATGTTGTTTTTATCTTGTTGTTAACTGCCCAGAGACGTAAGTTTTGGGCGGTATAAAAATATGTTAAACAAACAAACAAACAAACAAACAAATCTGTGTATAATTGACTTTTCCATAGGATTGCTTGCCACTGATTGCATGATCTGAATACTAGAAATTATGTCACCTCCATGGGGGGGAAACACATGCTGTTAGCTGTCAGATATGTTGAATAATTAGATGCAAAATGCAGCACTGTACTGCACAGGAACAAGTGAGTGAGACACAGGACATGCTATATGACCTTCAAATGATTCATGTTTGTGTTGGTGTCATCTGCCCATTGAGATCATCAGGAGAGGTCCGTCCACAGTTGCTACCAGCCCGTCTGGTGGCTACTCAGGGACTGGCCTTCTCCGTTGCTGCCCCGAGGCTTTGGAATGTGCTTCCTAGTGAAATAAGAGCCTCCCCATCTCTGACAGCTTTTAAAAAGTCTTTAAAGATGCATTTCTTCACCCAGACTTTTAACTGATACTATTTTGATTGTTTTAATGTTGTTTTTAGAATATTGTTTTAAAATTTTAAATTGTTTTAAATTTCTTGCTTTTAAATTTTTTGTTTATGTTTTTAATTAATGTTTTACTTTTAATATTGTTGTAAACCATCCAGAGACATAAGTTTTGGGTGGTGTAAAAACACGATCAATCAATCAATCAATCAATCAGGGAAAACAGTCTAATTATTCATGAGTTTGTGGGAGAAAGAGATGGAATCCATTGAGTTGTCAAAATTATGCCAGGCAAAATCTGTCATACTAGTAGTACAAGGAGAGGAGAGGTCTTGTGGTAGCAAGCATAAATTGTCCTCTTTACTAAGTAGGGTCCTTCGTTTGCATTTGAATGGGAGACTACATGTGTGAGCACTGTAAGATACTCCTCTTAGGGGATGGGGCCACTCTGGGAAGTTTCCAAGTTCCCTCCCTGGCATCTCCAGTTAGGACAAGATTTTTTTTATTTTTTTTAATAGGACAAGATTTTTTTTATTGAACCAACAAACTACCAAAGCATACAGTACGTTTCCAAAGCACAATTATATACAAAGTAGTTGTTTGTACATGATATATCTACAAAGATTTACACACAAGGATTTGGAAACCCACAAGGTTATGAGGTATATGCAGGTAGTACTGTAACTCGGGGGTGAGGGATTACAAGGGGGTGGGGTGTGGGGGATTACAAGGCACATCAGGTAATCGGGGGGGTTACGTCCAACGTCCATTTCCATAATTTGTCCCATTGCTGTTTAGAAGAGATACTCTTGTCTTTTTGCACATAACCATACAAACTTTTCCAGAAGATATTTACTGTCTCATCTGCATGAACCTCTTGGTCGCATCTTCCCTCCCTATTCTTATGCACGAGCATTGCATAAATGACATACAGGTTTACTAACCTGATTACGAGAAGGGGAAGGTTCCAATTCCCTAGTATGGGGGCACCCGTTCCGTCCCGGTTCCTTGAAGGTTTCTTTCTGGGACCTCGAAAAGAGGTTCTATCGCTCAAACCCAAGGTTAGTTCTTCCCAAGTCTGTTTTTCCAAATCAGGCCACTCTAACAGCTTGCTTATTCCCTGCCACACTCTTTTGGCTACCACACACTCTTTTAAGAAATGTGAGTGGGTTTCCCTGAATGTTTTGCCTAGCTCACTAGCTTTCTGTTTGCAGGTGATTTTAGGACACTCTTGCTGGTCCTCTGGGAGCCATGGCTTAGCCGCATTAAGTGGCAGTACTTGGTGGTATAAGCACCACCTTGTTTCCCATAAATGGAAAGGGACTTTTTCTCCTTAAAGATAGCGATAGGGTGATCGGGTTGCAACAAGTACTGTGAGGTGCGGTGTTTGTAGCATTTACGTTCTAAATCAGGTTTTAAGAAACCCACTTCTAGAATCTCTCCATAATTTTTTTTCCTTAGCTGCTTAACTGAGGAGGATCCTTTAAATAGATCCGGTTCAACCTTCCATTTCTAAAGTGTGAATAACAAATCTCTCAAGTAGTCTGGGTGTTCTCTTTTTAATACTTGTGTGATATTACCATTGAAAGATCCTTTCCCCCACCATGCTATGCCCCATGCTGACTTGTGCCAACGCAGAGCAAAAAGCGAGACCCAGGTTTTTTGCAGGAGGTTGGACATATTATGGACATTCACGAAAATCCAGTTTCCAAAATTGTAGGACATGAATTCAGTTACAAAATAGGGTTGCAGGGCAGGTAGGGCTAGGCCTCCCCGCTCAACCTCCTTAAATGCTACCACATGGGCCAAAGAGAAGGACACTGTGTGCCATACTAGACGGAAGATCTGGCTTTCAACTCTCTGAAGGAGATCAAGCAGGGGAGGATAGACTACCACCAGGTTATGCACCGGGGGTGTCAGGTAAGTCCGGATATAAACCTCTTTCTGGTACATGGCAAGGCTCCATTTTTTTCCACATGGTGATTTTAAGCATTACTTTTTCTTCCCAATCTGTCCAACCACACCCCCCAGACTTTTCCCTTAATCCCATATTCAATCCCCAAAATGTTTACTGTATCTACCCACTTCAGTTTGGACTCTGGGGCTCCTTCGCTTTTACATTCAGAGATGGGTAGGCACGAGAGTTGCTGGCATCCAGGGTCCATTTTAACAAATACACTTGCGTCAGCATTTAATTCTGAGCCCAAGATCTTGCCATATTCCCAGAAGAGGTCTAGTATTGCAGAGATTTAATTTTTATTTGATAACAGTAAGGTAACATTGTCGGCATGAGCTACAAATTTTACCCTAAACTCAGAATGCGGTTCTGAGTGGACAGGTGGTTCGGCTATCCCATCACTCTCTCTCCTCCTCCCTCCCGGGAAGATCTAGCAGGGCGGAGGGATAGAGACCGAGAGTCCTTGCAGATGGGGTTCTCTCTGAATCCTGATCAGGATCGGATCCAGGGCAAAAACAAAAAGTAATGGGCTCAGTGGGCATCATTGGCGGACACCTGAATGCTAAGTGATCAGGTCGCCCTGCCATCCATTAATCTGTGGTGTCACCTTTGCATTCGTATAGAGCAGCTGTATCCAAGTAACGAAGAGGGGTGGTATACTTTTAGCTTTCAACAATGTCCACAGATAATTGTGGTTCACTTTGTCAAAGCCCTTAACTTGATCCAATAAGAGGAGGTGACCTTTCCAACTTTCATTCTGTATAGAGTAAAAAAGTTCTCTCAGCAGACACAATGAGTCTGTCATCTTTCTTCCCGAGATAGTGCTTGTCTGCAAGCTGTTGACCAATTTAGGGGGCACTTTCGCCAATCTATTATTTAGGATTTTGGCAAAGATTCTGTAATCGATATTTGTGAGGGTTATCGGTCTCTAGTTTTGTGGTAAAGTGGTGTCACCTTTCTTGGGGGGAAAAATTAAGAGGCCATCCCCAAAGGACCTATTTAAACGCCCATTGTCTAGGACAAAATTAAATAATTTTACTAAAACTGGTAGTAGCTGGTCTGCGTAAATCTTATAGAAAGGCCTTGTCAGACCATCAGGCCCCGGGGCTGATGTGTTCTTTCCTGCTGAGATAACTGCTCTGACATCTTCTATCGTTACAGGATGGGTCAAAGAGCTTTTTTCCCCCTCAGTGAGGGAATAGCCGAGACCATATTCATTCAGACTGCAGAACCTATCTAGATAGGATTGAATGTCCTTTACAGAAATATCCTTCAATGCATACAAGTTTGTATAAAACTGGGCCATGATCTTTAACATATCGTGGGGGTCGGTCATTAGTGGGCTACTTCCATCCGATCGCAGGCCTTGGAATGTCAAACTAGATGCATGCGTCTTGTCCTTTGCCCACTCCCCTTTTTCAACTATAGATCCTTTGAAGCGATACCGCTTATTTTCTAAACGCCTGTGCCGCAGCTCATTTTGAAATGTCCTGATTGTCTCTTTGTAGCGGCGGCATGATTCCACATCGAAGGCTTCTCCCCTGTTCATCTTATCAGCAATCCTCAGATGTTGGGTGATCGCTTACTGGTAATTTTTGACCCCTATCTTATATGTCTGGCTGGTCACTGCCCTAGTACGGCAGCCCACCCTCTTTTTAAGTGTCTCCCAGGCTCCCAAAAGATCATCTTCTGCTTATAACAGCTGAGGGATCTGTCGCCTCAGTTCTGATAAAAGGACACCTTTGAGATATTCATCACTTAACATTTTTGGGTGTAATCACCACAAGGGCTTACCATGTGGAATTAGCTCAGAGAGATTACAAATAAATCCCACAGCCGCATGGTCTGACCATGGGGTAAGTACTAGTTTACACCTGTAGACTTCAAAAGAAGGGGGAGCCCAGAGTCTATCTAGCCTGCTAGCTGATCTCGGGTGGTAATATGTAAATTTGACTCCGGTTTTAAATTTATGTCTATACTGCAATTTAAAGTTCTCTTCGTGACGGATTGGGGAAAAATCCAAATCATTATATACCCCCAAGGCCTTATCAGCTAAACCCAGAGTCTCACTCATAAACTGTTGGAGAGAACTGGAGAGCATCTCCAGTTAGGGCTGAGAGAGACTCCTGCCAGTAACCTTGGAGAAGCCGCTGCCAGTCTGTGAAGACAATACTGAGCTAGGTGGACCTATGGTCTGACTCAGTATATGGCAGCTTCTTATGTTCCTATGTTCCTAGTGGAGTCTGAAATATTTGTGGCCTTTTGGGTGGGTTCAAATTATACAGTAGGTGAAAAACAAAAAAGTAGACCTGCCTACCACGTAGCTACTCAGGAGCCGGAAAATGGTATATCTAATAAAAATAACCAATTTTGTCCAAGTTTGAAAAGGCAGATAACACTTTTATTCAAATATGAATGTTTTCATATTATTCTGGAATGATAAAGTACAGGAATGTATTCAACCATATACTCTTTTGAAAGCAATCTGAGTGAATAGTAAGTTATCCTGACAGGATGGGTGTGTACACTGTATATATACTGTTTATTTACATATTTATACCTTAGGAGCTGTATGTTTAAAAATGCAATTGGTTTGTGACAGTGATATCTCTAAATAATATGCTGCAAATAAAATATGTTATTTTAAATAATACTGGGCAAAAAACACCCCATCGTTCTAGTCTGATATGAATATTATGTCCTGTTTAAAAACAAGCACATGCAAAAAATAATTTTATGTATCACTTAATTTATAGTCTGCCTTTTGATTTAATGTCTCAAAAATTGCTGTTTTAGGAATATCCTAACATTTTGGATGTTGTTTATAAAACCAGCAGAGCCATTAGGTCCTTGATTTCAGTTTGCTGAGCAGGATAGGATTGCTCTTAAACCAGTTTGGGCTAAATGTGTATTGTGCACAAAAGGATCCCTACTGGAAATACAATGCTGTGCTCTAAAAACAAAATAGCAGTATCCTTGCACCAACAGGAGGCTGTCATCAGTGTAACCCTTACAGCATCATAGCTCTGCCTGCACGAAGAGGTAAAGGTAAAGTGTGCTGTCAAGCTGATTTTGACTCCTGGCGCCCACAGAGCCCTGTGGTTTTCTTTGGTAGGATACAGGAGGGGTTTACCTTACCATTGCCTCCTCTCGCGCAGTATGAGATCATGCCTTTCAGCATCTTCCTATAGCGCTGCTGCCTGATATAGTACCAGCGGGGATTCAAACCGCCTTCTGCTTGTTAGAGGTAGAAGGGTGAAAATGGGGGGAAATGGGAATAGGGCAGCAGAGAAGTGGAAATCCTGTGCTGACTCAGGGACTGGACTGACCACGGTGTAATGTTCCACCTGCAGGAGTGATGAAAAAACTACTGATGGAGTAAATGAAGAGGTCAAAACAACTGCCTCCCACCCCCACTCCCTCTTTGCCCTACAGCCACATTAGAAGATTGGGTCCATAAACCAGGACCTCAGATTTTAATCCTCAGTATCACTCAGGAGACAAAGGCTTATTGTTATGCCTCAACATATGACCTCTGTACAGGGCTGGACTGGGGGCACTGAGAGGGCGATGGAATGTATGTGGGGAGGGTGCCAGGTTTTGAGCAGAATGGGTAATTAAGGGTGGGAGTGTTCACTGCTGATGAGTGTGGCGGGACGCAGGGGCGCCCCCGCAGATGGGGCGCACTGGGAATATACTCTCTTGCCCCGTGGGCCAATCTGAGCCTGCCTCTGTACCTTCTGCATCCTGAGGACTCAGATCTTTATGATCCCCAGTCAACCCTGGAATATGTGTACTGGCTGAATAGCCTTTCCTTATTCAGAGTGTCCTTCATGCAGAAGACATGGGTTACATGTGTATGTTGCATAAAAGGATCCCTACTGGCAACAAGCTGCCAAATGCAATTACCCATTGTGGACCAGTGAAGGTAATGGTGCGGGAGCCCAACCAACTCCGCTGATGAACGCAAGGCACTTCACTTTACTACTGTCACTGCTAACCAAATGCTCATTTTTCTTTGCAGGCTTATAAACCAGGGCATATGGCTCCATCAGAGTTCAAGTGCAACTCCCTCTGGTACGTGGAGGAGTATTGTCTTGATAATACAGTTAATCTCTCCCCCAGCAGTTAAGCCCTCCTATGTAGATTTCAGGGAGGCTGGCAATGGGAGAGTGAGCAGTTAGGCTACAACATGTCCCCATGCAGGTAATGTTCTCTGCTATACAAGTATGTACTCTTAATAGCCTGGAATAGGATGGTTAAAAATTGATGTCAAAGGTGACTTTCAAAGAATTTTCAGTTCCTACCTCTTCAGTAAAGCTGTGATGCTTCTAAGGTAAGAACACGTAGTTAGCGATAACCTTTCAAGGTCTGTATAGTACTAAGTGGCTGTTCTATTCCCTATTCAGTTGTTGGGAGGGTTCTGCATTAGAAGAGCAGCAGCATTGCCTTTTAAAAATTGTCCTGTAAAGAAACAGTGTGTTCCAGTGGCCTCTCTGCCAGCTGTCTATACAGCATAGCTGCAATTCTTTCCTTCTCTTCGGGACCCTTTTCAATTGTTCTAAATATTTAGCTATTTAGAACATCTTTAATTGCTTTTCTTGTAGACTCAAAGCAGCCTACAATAAGTAGTGCATTGTACTGCAAATAAATTAATGCAAATGAAATGTTTCTGTTTTAAATGAATACTCAAACACATCACCACATCTGCTCCATGTTTCTTCTTGCAGTGATTTTACTGCTGTCCTTTAAGGGCAACTTCTATTGCTCACTGTGCCTTAACAGTTAAGACATTTCTATTGGCTGTTTGGGATAGTATGCAATGCAATACAATACAATACATCACACACACTTTTCTAAGAATTTTATTAGTTTCCTCCATGATAAAGGGGCTTCTATTTGCTGCATCATGTTGATACTTGCAGTCCATGGAGCAGATGCTTTTGTGGAGCTATTGGCAATGACTTTGTGATCTTTTCTTGTGAGGGTATTGTATCTTTAAAATCATCAATGTCTTTAAAAATATGATTATTTTCCCCAGCATTCATCATGTTGCAAGTAATGCGACTTACTTCGAAGAGAGCTTCAGATTTGTGCCTTTAGATTTCAGTGTACGAAGGCATAAACTGCGTATTATTTGGAGAAATAAATTCATGAGATTATTTTATTTTTAATTTTTATTTATTCAATTTTTATACCGCCCCTCCAAAAAAGGCTCAGGGCGGTTATCTCTCCCAAGCGTGTGGAATGTGTCACAATTTTCTTTTATTTATTTATATCCACTCTGCATCAGCTTTTGTGTACATTACAAATTCTAGCTGTTACAATGGATTAGAAACCCTGACCTAGGTTGCTAGAAGCAGTCCAGTGATGGAGTTCGCCATTAAAGGTTTGTTCAGGTGGTATTCGTTAAATGGCTAGAAGACAGAAGATAATACTTGGTCATAAGAATCTAGGAAAGGGGTCAGAGTATATGTTAATTTCATTTATTAATTATATTTCTTTATTAATACATGGATGATCTCAAAATACCATAGTAATTTATTTAACTTTCTAAATACGTGAGTGGCTGTTCTTTGAAAATATAGTGAATGAGCCTATTACATGTATGCAGCATAGACATTACAAATACTAGACCGGCAATTCCTTTTCTGCAGATGGGACTTAATTACCCCCCTCCTCATTATAAGATAAATGTGGCCACCCCTGCTCATAGGAGCTAGCAGAGAAATCCAGGTTTTATCTAAGCTGTTGTTGGGCATGTCCCTCCCACCCCTGAAACAACTGAGGTAATGCCTAGAGATCATATCCCTTCAAACTCTGATATTATTACATGTAAAAAACCCCATGATTTTTGGAATTTCATTAATTGCATTTAAAAATGCAAATATAACCCATAGTTGTTATGTCTATACTGCAGATGGGGTGTGTGCATTGCAACCACTGTATAATCTCCACAGATGGCGACTGAAATGGATACTGGTTTTCAACAATGGTCTATCAAAGGCTTTAAGAAATGTCACCTTCTCATTCTTTATTGTAATGACTCAGTGTCATAGATGAAGGCTTCCTGCTGCAATACTACACTGAGCATCCATGTTATGTTGAAAACCAACGATACAGCAAATGTTATCCCTCACAAAATGTACCTCAGGCTGCAGCGAAGTCTTGCTCAAATCCAAAGCCAGTGTGTACTTGAATGCAGACATGCCTTCTGCTTTATTCACCTGTATGCAGGGACATTTTGCCTTTCCCTATTATAACTGTGTAAAATTGAGATTCAGAATCCAAATCAAACAAGAAATCAGGGCACATGTGCTAATCTAGTCTTTTCTATGGTATATACATTCAAGGCTGGTGCCTGTTTTATAGTATTCCATCTATATATTGTTTATAAAGAAACTTTCCATGCTAGAAGTTATAATTCTGCAACTGATATTTTTTGTAATTTGTTGCTAATAATAAGTTCATGCATGTTTGTTAATCACTGAGTGACATGATTAATTGCACATATAAAACAGACATTCCTGTAACAGACATTACCATAGAGAGAGCCTTCATCACAGAATCTCATATTTCAAACACATTCCCTTTTCAGTGGAAGCAGAGAGAGCATTCAGATGAGATTTGCTGAGTGATGGGAACCAGCATGGTGTAGTGGTTAGAGTGTTGGACTAGGACCAGGGAGACCCGAGTTCAAATCCCCATTCAGCCATGATACTTGCTGGGTGACTCTGGGCCAGTCACTTCTCTCTCAGCCTAACCTACTTCACAGGGTTGTTGTGAGGAGAAACTTAAGTATGTAGTACACTGCTCTGGGCTCCTTGGAGGAAGAGTGGGATATAAAATGTATGTGTATATCTATATCTATATCTATATCTATCTATCTATCTATAAAATAGATGCGTGATGAAGTTTAAATCTTGGTAATGAGAGAAAAATCATTTATAAAAATCAGATGAATCCCCATTTACCTGATTTTATTACCAACATTCCCAATGCATTTTGAGCACAGTTGTTTCTTCAAGCAAATGTACTTTACACCTAACTACTTTTTTCTCTGGAATGTAGTATTGAATTATGAATACTTAAAAAAAACCCACCGAACCCGCCCCCCCAGATTAAGATCTAAAATATTTGCTTAGAAATGTTTCAGTTTCATGTTGCAGAGAAATCATAGCAGTTAATCTATATGTTTAAAAGCAACGTTCTGAAAATAAATTCATCATAATTTTAATGCATTTCCTATATTTACTAAGTACACTTGTAAAACCCTGGCCTGTTTACAAGTACACATGTAAAAGCAAAGCCTTTTAAACCAGCAGCTGTTTTTATTCCATGAATTAAGCTTGCCACCTGCTGGTAATGCTGCACAACTGCCCATGCTGGTGATGTTTTTAAAAATTATTTTTATATAAAACTCTGAGGGTTTCTGTTCCTCACTAAACCTATGATGGCACTGATTATGCGCTTGTTATCCGCTTCTGTAAATTTATGCTGCCAATTTGGATGATACCTTACCAGCCCATGTGATTAGGAAGGGGACGTGCCATAAGTGTTCCTGTCAGGATGTCCTATGCAGTAGACATCCTGCTACGTCCCTCCCTTTGATGTATCATGGCACACTGTTCATCCCAATGGTTGTGCTTTTGGCTTGTCATCTTTCTGATCACATGGACTGGTAAGGTACCATCCAGAACATCCCAGAATCTCCTTGCCAGTCAGAACTTGGAAGAAATAGAAGGATGTTGACTCTTCCTTCTTGCTTCTGTTATTTATTCTGTTAGCACTATAGAAACATTTGTAGTTGTACTTGTTGTTCTGCTACAAAAGTAATGACATTTCAAATTCAGCTAGCCTTGCTGCATTCCCGCTGCCCCGCCCCCCCCCCACAATTCCTACACAGTATTTGGGGGCCTGTTCCTCAAGTGAAAGGTTGCAGAGGAATTACTTATCCTCTATAATTGTACAGGAAGCAACTTTAACTGAGAAACAAGAGTTTGATATTTATTACTAACTAAATCATATGCTAAAAAAACAATAAACAGACTAATAGTCTCTTATACAGAGAGAGGGCGAACCTCTGAGTTTTAAATTCAGGACAGCAAGTGAGGAGCAGACAAACAAAACACAGTGACTCCACACCGAGCCAAAACGCAGACCCCATTCAAATATATACAAGCTGCATGCCCCACATAGAGACAATGTCCATGGCAAAATCCCAACAGCAGTTTGCCAAACATGGCAGCTGGTGTGAATAAACTTACTGCCTACATGTGATGGGGGAGCGAGACTGTTCCCATTCACCCATCCCCTGCTCATTGGGTATTTCTAGTGTAAGACAGGTTGACATCCATGCAAGGGTGTCATATTTCTTTGGGCTTACACAAAAAAGTTCCACAGTATACGGTAGTTGCTCCAAATTGTGCAGTCCTGAACCTACATTAAATCTAGGACATCATGATTTGGGCCTAAAGATGTTGGATTTTTCACAATTCCACTTCACCATACCACACAGAAGGGGTAAATTAATCCAAAGCCCCTCTCCCTCATTTTCTTGATAGGAATATTTCTGCCAGTGCCAGCAGAGCAGATCAGGAACAAAAGGTATACAGATACCCACAAACAGAGGAATACATACATCACACAGTCTTGTAGCATACGTTTTGTGGACTATGCAAAAAGAATGCTTTTGCTACAATGGATTCCTACCCCTTCTTGTGTTGGTTCTTTTATTGTTAATTGATTGTTAGCCTGCTTTCCAGTAGGCTTATGAGATCACCCGGCATTCTGTGTGTGTGTCCGTGTGTTCCCCCCACCCCATCAACTACCCAATGCCTGGACCAATATGAACCAAACTGGGTACAGTTGTAGGGACACATAGGGACACATCAATGGCGTAGTTTGTGATGATGTCATCCACCCCAATCCAAGATGCCGGACATGTAAACATTTGAGGTGCAAGTGGGCTAACTTGTGAACTGCTTAACCGACTTGAAGCAAATTTGCAGCTGTAGGGACACATAGGGATGCCCAAATAGCATGGTGTGTGATGATGTCATTCTCTCCGATTCAAGATGTTAGCCACACGAACATCTGAGGCAAAAGCGGGCTAATTTGTGGATTGTCTAACCAATTTAAACCAAATTAGGGACAGTTGCAGTGAGTGACTCGCAGAGACACCTCAACAACATAGATTGTGATGATGGCATCCACCCTGATCCAAGATGGCAGATGCATACACTTTGGAAGCGCAAGTGGGCTAACTTGTGAACCGCTTAAATGATGTGACCAAATTTGCTACAGCTGTAGGGACACATAGGATCACCTCAACAGCATTGATTGTGACAATGTCATCCAAACCAATTCAAGATGGCAGACACGTGAACATTTGAGGTGCAAGTGGGCTAACTTGTGAACCACTTCACCGATCTGAACAAAATTTGCTGCTGTAGGGACACATAGGGACACCTCAACAGCATAGATTGTGACAATGGCAGACCCAATTCAAGATGGCGGACACGTACACTTTTGAGGCACAAGTTCAATAACTTGTGGACAGTCTAATTGATTTGAACCAAATTTTCAACAGCTGTATGGACACATAGAGATGTCCTAATGGTGTAGTTTGTGATGATGTCATCCACCTTGATCCAAGATGGTGGACGTGTGAACTTCTGAGGCACGTGAACTAATCTGAGGACTATCTAACCCATTTGAACCAAATTTGATACAGTTGTAGCGAGTGACACACATGGACACCTCAATGGTATAGTTTGCAATAATGCCATTCACTCTGATCCAAGATGGTGGATGCATGAACATTTGAGGTACAAGAGATCTAACTTGTGAACCTTTATTTGAACCAAAATTAATCCAGTTGTAGAGACAGTGAAAGGAAAGTAGGCTGATTAGTTCTTACTAGAACAACTTGTTATTTAATACAAACCACCTTCCTTCTGGTACTGGAAAGGATACACACACACACACAACCCTTTTGAATAAAAGACATAATTAACTTTCTATATGACCTCTGTAGAAAATTTGTTTGGAACAGAGCACATACGTTATCTGAAATAAATATTTTATTTTTATATCTATCTATCTATCTATCTATCTATCTATCTATCTATCTATCTATCTATCTATCTATCTCTTAGGTGTGCTTGTCGCTAATCCTATGCATGGAAGCTCCTGTGAGAGAGTTCATGAGCGAACTGTCGGCAGGGGAAGAGGAAAGCAGTGTCGCTGGACAGACAGACAGGTGGGCAAGTGGGGAGAAGATGGAGGTGGTGGGCAGGTGGGTGAGCAGTGGGAGAAAATGGTAGTGGAGGGTGGGTGGGGGGGAGAGAGAAGGTGGCAGTGGTAGGTGGGTGGGGGGAGAAAATGGTCGGTGGGAGAAAATGACGGCAGTACCAGTGGGGTGGGGGTGGGGGAGAAGTAGAGGTGCAGATGCTCTGCACCAGGCCCAGCTAGTTTTTATGGTTTCACATAATAAAGGATTGTAATGCCAGTGTATCAATACATTGCCGAACCAGGAGGGAGGCAGCTGTTCAGGTAAGAAAATACCTACATGATGTTATATTCATAACACTCACATGGACACAGACAGACAGACAGAAGAACAGCCTTGCTGGATCAGGCTCAAGACCAATCTAGTCCAGCCTCCTGTTTCACGGAGAGGCCCACTAGATGCCTCCAAGAAGTCTACAGGCAGGGGGTGAGGGCTTGCCCTCTCTCCTGTCATTGCTCCCCTGCAACTGGTATTTAGTGGCATCTTGCCTCTGAGGCTGGAGGTGGCGTATAGCCACCACCAGACTAGTAGCCATTGATAGACCTGTCCTTCATGACTTTGTCTAAGCCCCTTGTCCGTGCTCTGAAACAGGCTACAGTGGGGGGTGGTTCAGTTTTGGCACTGGTGAGCATAGAATGGAGGCCCCAAAGGAGAAGCAGTTGAGGTCAGGTCTGGGGGTAGGTACGAGATCAAGCAGACCAGAAGCAGGGCCTGAGGCTGTGATTGAGGATGGGCCATGGCATGGAACCAGATCAAACAGATAAAAGCAGGCAACCAGAAGCAGGAAGCCTGGCCAAAGGCATGGTGGTCAGGTACCAGAATAGGTAAGACAAGGCAGGATGTATCTGCATAGCTACTTGACGCAAGTTTCTCAGACTGCTGAACTGGCTTAGAAGCAGAGGTTTTTTAGGGTCTGATGTGTCCTCATTGAATTAAGAGCTCAGCTGACACGATCCAGGCTAAGTTCAGCTGACAATTTTCAACCTGGCATTGCAGCTTAGAGGATGCCTTTGTTCCAAGCATCTTAATCCACCGGTCTTAGTAAAGGACCAAGATGGTTGCCGGGGTCTGGCTGCTGAGAGTCCTGATTTGAGACTCCCCCATGTGCCATACACATATACAATACACACACTCTGCAGTGTCATGGGAATGTACAACGAGAAAGCTCTCCCATGCTGGTGTGTGTGTGTGTGTGTGTGTGTGTGTGTGTGAGGCTGACTACATATAACCAGGGATGCTGCTGACATTCATAATTATCCAGTTTGAAATACAAATTCCCCCATCTTGTAACCTTCAAATGCATTACAAATTGAGCATAATTTCTCTTGAATTCCTTGAGTCTCATCTTTTCATAGACAGAAGCCGTCTGCTCGGGAGAATGGATGGCCAAACTAAGGGAGAAAATTTGGCATGGAAGTTAGGGTTAGGTGGTGAGAAATGGGGGGACGGAATGTGTTTTTCTTTCCCCGCCCTTCACTGTTACTTTAGCAGTGGGGAAGTAGTGGGAATGCAGCTTAGACAGGATGATTTTGATCACAGAATTAGCCCATAAGGAAAGGATTTGTCACTGTCTCCCCCAGTGCCACCACTGCAATCAATTTTGTGGCTTCCCAAGATTAAATTTCAATTAAAAAAAACAAACAAAAAAACTGCTGGGAAATCAGCTGTGGCTCTCCTAGTGTCCTGTGCAGTTTGATCCTAAATCAGTGGCCACTACATTTTAGATAGCGGCCACTAGAGGGAGCCAGTATAAAGGTATACAATGGCTAGGAATGCTAGATTCCTGTGCTTGATCTGAAAATGTATGGGCCTAATAATTATTGCTATAGAACTTGTGTGCTCTAGAGACTAGGGAGACAGAACTGGGATTTATTCCATTCTTAATGGTGAGTCATAACAAAACATAGATAATTCACTTTTTAGGGGACTCATTTCCCCTTGCTGGAATAGGGAGTACTTACGAAACAGTGTTGACATAATGTGCATGTAAGCACCCAAGTATATTATTATAATAAATTGTTGGCCAAGGCAATGCACTTTCTACAAAAGCTACTGCATAATATTTAAAACAATGAAACATTGTGAGAAGCAGGGATAAAATAAATGATTTATTTAGCAGCTCATTCAGTGAAATTAGAAGCACAGTCTGAATGTCAGCCAGGGAAGGTTTTGGTAAATGCCGCTTTGCCACAGGCTTTCATTCACTTTCTTCCTTTATAAGTTCAGCAAGCTTCTGGAAAGCCTAAATAAAAGAACAAGTAAATGATTTAAAAAATATTATCATAGTTCATCTTGATAAAAGTCAGCATAATTGAACTAATCTTGCTCTATCACATTCCTGCCCATTTCTTCTTTCAATTTCTTACACGTAGAATTAAATACAGCTCACGCATTTTATGGGGTACAGAGACAGGAAAAGTGAGTGGTCTTTTTTGGTATTAAAACATTCTTGAAATATAAGCTTAAGAACATAAGAACAGCCTTGCTGGATCAGGCCCAGGGCCCATCTAGTCCAGCAGCCTGTTTCACACAGTGGTCCACCAGATGCCGCTGGAAGCCACAGGCAGTTGTTGAGGGCATGCCCTCTCTCCTGCTGTTACTCCCCTGCAACTGGTACTCAGAGGCATCCTGCCTTTGAGGCTGGAGGTGGCCTTTAGCCCTCCAACTAGTAGCCGATGATAGACCTCTCCTTCATGAAGTTATCCAAACCCCTCTTAAAGACATCCAGCTTCTTGGCTGTCACCACATCTTGTGGCAGAGAATTCCACACGTTGATTATCCGTTGTGTGAAAAAGTACTTCCGTTTGTTGGTCCTAGATTTCCTGGGCGAATAGTCAAGATACTTAGGTATCTTGACTCAGGTAGCTAATAGTCAAGATACTCAGGAAGAAAGTATAACTTGTGAAATGTATAAACCTCTTGATTTCAAGGAAAATTGCAGGGGCACAAGCTACTCCAAATTAAGCATTTTAATTTCCTGTTATTTTCACTAGATGTGATTTGAGCACTTTGCTCTCCCACTGAAATAAATAAAAGTGTTACAAATATGACAGATATTTATATACCACTTTTCAACAAAAGTTCCCAAAGCAGTTTAATTGTGGTTAGGTTATGACATTTAGCTGCATTAGTTTAAGGGAGAAAAAAAACACAATCTCATGCTACAGGGCAAAAACCATGCTTTAAATGGTAGTGCCAGAAATAAATGTCCATGCTCAAAATAGCAATCCTATAGTTATCTGAGAGAGAAAACTCTCTTCATCATGCATCACAAGATGCCTTAACTATGGCTCCACATGACCAGACTAGATTGAAACAGAACTATAAAGTCTGAAAGGGCACCAGGATAGTTCACTGGAGTTCAACCAGTAGGGTTCAGCCAGGTTAGAGTTCACAACTGGGTCATATTCCAGCCTAAAGTGGGTTGCACTCTTGGCACCATCACCATTTTAATTTCCCACACCCTCTTATTTAGGGATTGAGAAGAAAGACTGAGAAAAACAGAAAGAGGATGGTTATGGGGTGCAAGATGAAAGGTGGACATATACTATGAAGTATTTAAAACATAGGTCTCTCATTGACCACTGAAGTAAAAACTAGTTTTTGGATGGGAAGAAGTTGAAACCTACTGGCCTATCCAATATAAGTTTGTTTTGGAGAAAGGACATGACAGTCATTGACCACAGATGACAATGGTTATGGATTTTGCCTGAGTCTAGTTCCATGGGTGCACTTTTAATATTACAACTTGGTCTAAGTGCAGGAAAGGCCATAGGTCAGTTGTGGATCTTTGAATGTACTAGTACCCTTCAATTCTGGCATCTCTGTTTATTGACTACCAAGAAGCAGGCTAGGATCATTGTTCTGAGAGAAACATTGGGGAGACTGGCAATTACCTCAGAACACCACAGATGACATCCTGGTTACATTTACTCTTGGAAGTCCCACTGAAATTAAAAAGACAAGCTCACTTTCTCTTGGCTCTCCTCACTCTACTCCTAGTAGTTGGTTGACCAAGATGGAAGTAGGTGAAAAGTCCTTGTTTTGACCATTGACTGGCCTCACATAGAGTGATGTGTGGGGTGAACAATTTTCCAGAAACATTTCTGCTGCCACATTTTTCTGTAGAATTTTTTTCTGCTCAAAATTCATACGGTGGTAGCACATGATGGTAACATTAAATGTGATTACTTTCAAGGAGATCAGTCTACCAGTTGATTTTTAAAGAATTAATTTTAAAAAGCACATTTAAAAAAATTCATTAAAAATCAACAGATGGACTGATCTCCTTGAAGGTACGTACACTTAATGCTACCATTAAATGCTTCTACCATTTGAATTCTGAGAACTTACTGCTCAGGAATCCAGGAATTATAACATGAGATGCAAAAAATGGGGTACTACTTTTATATGAAGGCGTTAAATAACATGCTAAATCAGAACACAATCTGTTTAGGGCACTGGGTAAATTTTCATAGTAGGTTACGTTTTAAGCGAAAGATTATATGCAATTTTTATACAAATGAAGACAAATTTCATGTAAATATTTTCAATTCAGGTTTTCCTACAACATTGATCCCACACTCCAGTAACGGGAAGCTTTGGTACTTTCAAGTAGGGATGTGCTCAAATCATTTCGGCACCTCTTTGAAGAGGTACCGAAATGATTCGGCACCCTGTAGCTGAAACATTTCAGTGCAGGGTGAGGACTTCCTTTAATACTTTGAATTTGCATGCCATTTGCATGCCGACACCACTTGAGGGATGCTGGGGGAAGCATCTTGTCGCTTTCACAGGGATGTTTCTCTTGGAACAGTCCCGTGATGGCGGCATGGGGCGGTGGAGCCTCGCAGGAGGGGCAGGTAGGACCCGCCTGCCTCCTCTTAAGGGAACCCCTCCCCGCCCCCTGGGATGTGCCTGAAGTATTTCATGCACATCCCTACTTTCAAGGTCAAATGGTGTGTGTGTGTGTGTGTGTGTGTGTGTGTGTGTGTGTGTGTGTGTGTTGAGCTGGATAGATCCCTTCCTTTCTCATAGTTAAAAAAAAGGAAACTCTAGGCGATGTTAGGTCTTGGATAAAATATCTTATATTTTTCTAGGTTCTTCTAAGATAAATTTCTTATAGAAACCCTAGAGACAGCATTGGAATGAATGGGCTTGATCTGGATTTTCTGTTTGGTACAAGGACTGTTTATGATAGCTCTGTTATCTGTCTGTCTTCCTATCCACTTAATCCCTAAAGCAGAATCTTTCAGGGAACTCCTTTTCAATATGGCATGCCATGCTCTTTAACATCTACATGAAACTGCTGGGAGAAATCATCAGGAGTTTTGGTACAGAGTGTTTTTTAATTATGCTGATGATAACCAAATCTATTTCTCCACGTCAACATCATCAGTAGAAGAAATCATCTCCCTAAATGCCTGCCTGGAGGCAGTGATGGGTTACAGGCTTCAACCAGCACCTTTGTTTTGCAGAAACCTATAGACAGCCAGTGTAGTTCTTTTAGTATAGGAGTAATACGGTCTCTCTGAGATGACCCAGAGACCACCATCCTGACTGCCTCATTCTGTACCAACTGCAGTTTATGGACTATGTACAAAGGCAGCCCCACATAAAGCACATTGCAGTAGTCTAGTCTGGAGGTTTACTAATTAATTATATTAATTAATAATTATAATATAATATTAGACTATTATATTAAAGTCTAGATATTGGTTCTTGGAATTCAGGAAGAGAGTATCTAAAGTATCATATAGAGGACTAGTGCTTTATAAATTCATCAGGCATTCATTGCAGTTTAAAATTCTTAGATAAAACTGACTCAGAGTATTGGAAAACTCATAACTATTTCATTGCAAAAAAGAAAAGAAAAAGAAAATAAACTTTTAAAAAAATCAAGAAGCAGATGATTTATATATCTCTTTCCTATGTGCACGGTACTCTTTATAACAGAATTTTATGCACACACCTATAAGCAGGAACAATTTGCACTTAAATTGGAATCTTCAGATCAATGGGTCCAGTAACCATTCAGATGTTTCCAATGGGGCTTATTTACTTGAACTAGTGTTTTCCAGTAAAATAAGTTTGTTATTTTTGGCAGGAATTTGAAGAGAAGCGGCCACAAGAACTAAATCAGTCTGCGGCTTTATTATGTACATCACAACAGAAAATACTCCATCTCAGGTATGTAGTGATTACCATTACTGCCATTTTATATATAATTTCCCCGATGAATTGTTATGGAATTCCATCCCAAAACAGCATTTCAGTTGCATTAACTACAGTGCCTCAACACAGTAGATCAAACAACTTGCAGTGCTAGCAGAATCCCTGGAGGAGGGAATGGTGGGATAAGTTTGCAGTTTGAGCAATATGTCACTGGCACAACTGATCATGGTTACTATCTTATAGCAGTGATTTTTATACCAGTAGAAAAGCCACAGCTTTGAGGAAGTCATAGTTCAGTGGTTGAATCTCTTTGGGAAAGAGCAGTAGGCTCATTGTTAGAGCACACATGATTTACACACAAAAGGTTTCAGGTTCAGTACCCAGGGGCTCCAGGTAGAGCTAGGAAAGATATCTGTCTGAAACCCTGACTAGCTGCTTCCCATCAGTGTAAAAAATGCTGTGCTAGATGGATCAATGGACTGATTCAATATAAGGCATTTTCATAGCCCAGCAAGTAAGAACTATAGATGTCGGCTTTCATGTACTTATCCCTAGATAGTTGGGGAATCACATGTGCAAATATTCATTCATTCATTCAAAATATTTGTACCCAGCCCCTCCAGTACATTACTGTTTGGGGGCAGCTCACAACATTTATAAAATAGTTACAACTAGCCGACCCGAACAGAGCATCTGTGCGCTCTTTGGGGCCAGCTGTTCCTGCCTCCCTCCTGCTCCACTTTCCCTCCCCCTCCCTCTCTCCCACCCCATTCTCTTGCCCCCTCCATCCTGCCAGCTCCCTCCTGTCCCCTCCCTCCTGCCCCACTCTCTTGTCCTCCCTCCCTCCTTCCCCCACCCAACTCTCTCTTGCCCTCCCTTCCCCTCCTACCCCCTCTCTCACCCTCCTTCCTCCCTCCTGCCCCACTCTCTTGCCTTCCCCTTCCTGCCCCACTCTCTCCTGCCCTCCCTCCTGTCCCATTCTCTCTCACCCTCCCTCCCACCCCTCTCTCTTGCCCTCCCTCCCCTCCTGCCCAACTCTCTTGTCCTCCCTCCCTCCCCCTCTCTCCCCACTCTCTCACTCTCCTTCCCCCCTCCTGCCCCACTCTCTATTGCCCTACTCCCTCCTGCCCACTCTCTCCTGCCCCACTTTCTCCTGCCCCTCCCCTTCTCCCCCACTTTATCCTGCCCCTCCCCCTCCCTTCTGCTCCTCCCCCTCCCTCTTGCCTCACTCTCTTGCCCTCTCTCCCCTCCCTCCCTCCTGCCTGCCCACCCTTCTTCCCCTCACTGAGCATTTTACCTTATCCAGGCAGATAAATGGCGGGCGGCCATTTTCGGCCGGACCTCATCGCTGCCACAGGCCCTCCTTATCGGGCAGTGGGTGTCTGAAAAGGGCCGTGCCACCACCCTTCCTCCTCCCGGGCGGCGGTCAGGGAAGTCCCGCCGCTCATTTCCCTCCCTTCTTCAAATAAAGAAGTTGAAAATCCAAGCTAAGACCCCAATCAGAATTAGCTTTTAAAATTTCAAAATTAAATTATTTAAGAAGCTAAAAACTAAGAATTATAAAAAACTAAAGACTAAAGAACCTACCAAATATAAGCAACAGGTGAAGCATTAAAAAAAGCCTCTTTAAAAAGAACTGTTTTTAGTTAAAAAAAACAAAACAAAACACTGAGAGAGGGAGCATCGTGAAGTAGATGCTGTGCATACAATTCAGTCTGATCTAGCAGCTGGATTACTGCCCTGCTGCTCCCTCAGACATGTAATCTGGGCAATTTACAACTTATCCAACAAGGCTATGCACATGAAGCCCTAGCTGCTTGTTAGATGTGTTTGAAATGTATAGTGAACTGTTAAACACACACACACACACACACACACACCATTTAAGGCCTTTCCAGATGATTTAACTTCCTTATTACTTTAATGAGAATTGCCATGATTCAGCACTAGTGGCAGTATCCTATCACCATGTAATGAAAAGAAAAAATTATTTGCCTTGGACAATACAGGAGAACCTCATTAATCATGGAATCACTATTTGCGGCTCCATGTATCCATGGGGTGTTTTATTGACACCTGTTTCCAGTATCCGCAGATGCTAATGGGTTAATAACCATGTATCTGCATTTCCTAGAGGGCCGTAAGTGACCTCGGAGGTAACTTCGGGCTACCATTTTGTCTCTAGGAAGCCAGGAAGAGACCGGGGGAACTATTTTGTGGCTCATTTGTGGGGAAAATAAAAGGACTTTCCCATGTGTTTTTCCATGGGTTTTTTTGGAGGGGTGGGGAATCCAAGTGTGGAGCCACCATTTGGTGAAAGGGTTAAAAGAACCCAAGCTGCCAATGGGAAATGGCTGCCAAGCCCCACCCCATGGCTTGGGCTCCATAGGAGCCCAGAGCAAACTTCCCCCTCCCACACCCTGGCAAACTCTTCACCAATTATTTCAGGCAGCTCTGACTGCCCGATAGAACATTTCCCCCTTCCTCTCCCTCTCTTGGGGAAACGTCCTATCTGGTAGCCGACGCTGCCTGAAATGACAAGGGGAGAGCTCGCTTGTACTCTCAGTAGCCCAGGCCACAGTCCCTTTGCATGTGACAAGGGGGCATGGCCTGCGCTGCTGAGAGCCCGAACGAGCTCTCCCCTCGTCATTTCAGGCAGCATCAGCTGCCAGATAGGACGTTTTCCCCTTTCTCTCCCTCCAGAGAGGGAGAGGAAGGGAAAAACGTTCCATCGGGCAGTCGGAGCTGCCTGAAATAATTGGTGAAGAGTTCACCTGGGCTCTCTGTGGCCTGGGCGTGGGAGGGCGGAGGCTCGGTGCGTGGGAGGGGGGAGTTTGCTCTGGGCTTCTCCAGAGCCTGAGCCACGCTGCTGTGCGCATGACATCACGTGCACAGGCTTATTGGAGGGGGCCACCGAGTGGGGCTGGACGCAGGCCGCCATTTGGCTGGCTCCGCGCCTGGGGTAATCCTTCCTGGAGGGCATTCCTGAGCACATGGAGGACCAGTGGAGCATTCCAGAGTAAGTTCTGGCCCATTTGGGGGCTGTTTGGGGGCTTTAAATTATTTCCCCTCCACCCTGGAACCTAATCCCCCTTTCCTCATAGACCGAATGCCTCATTACTCGTGGGTCCCTTAGTAGCGGTAGCAGGTGAGGAACAGAACCCCCATGTGTAGCAAAGTTCTTCTGTAGTAAAGTCCTGGTCAAAGGGAGATATGTGCTAAAATGTCAGGGAGTGAAGAACATACAACTTTCATAGAGCAGCAGAAGAACATAAGGTTAATGCAATGGTAGGGCATTGTTACTGAAATAGTGAGAAGCTCTTGTGGTGTTCATTTTTTGTTGTTAAAGGGTTAACTGAGCACTCCTTCACTGCAGTGGTACTGCAGAAACCTTTCAGTGTCTAAAGACATTTTAAGCATATTTTACAAAGTATACACTTCAAATGAAATGGGAAAGCATTTTACAGAATATAACAGGCATTAGCGAGAGGAATTAATCGTGTTGTTTATCACAAGTCATGCCACAGATGATGTGCAAATATGCTCATGGAACTTGTGCAATCATATACGTCCCCACCAGTCACAATTGTAAAAGACTCAGGGTCAAAGTAGATGAGATGGTGGAAGGCCATGATTGGATCGCCAGAAGCTTTTTAAAAAGCAACTGGGGAGGAAGTGTGAACTGGACTGGGCACTAGGGGAGGGTTTTTAAAACTTTGCCCCCCCCCCCCTGCTGTTTTTCAAGTCTCATTAGTAGCTGCGATGAAAAGGGTAAGAACCTCTTTTTCCCAGTGAGGTTAGGCTGTTAGACCACTGGGGAAAATGTGATTTCCCCAGAACTGGTGCTCTGTCTGGAGAAAAGATGTGTGGACTCACATCAACCACTGAGTAACAACTCAGAGATGTAGGTTTGGGCGGGATATAAATATGTTAAACAAACAAGCAAACAAACAATGCATGTTTTATGATGTATCTAGAGATCACGAATTTTTAGAACATGCCTTGTACAGACTTAAAACACAAATAAAATGTGAAATCACGTTTCCAGTAAAGCCAATGACAACATTACTGTTCTATAAAACCAAGAAGCCACAATCCAGTTTGAAGACTGTGTCACTGATTAAGGTGCCACTGATTTTAAACTGTCTAAGTGCATGCGGGATTATGGCCCACACTTTTACTTCTTATTCAATATCAAGATGGTCTCAAATCTTAATGCTACTTTTCATCTGTCCAGTGCTTTTAAATGTTCAAAGTGCTCCAAATGTAATATCTTGTATTTCTCACAATAACTCTTTAAGGTAAGTGCATGCTATGATCGTTCCTGTATTGCAGCGGGGGTTGCAAGGGAGTGGCTTGTCTAAAGCCACTTAATGAGTTCATGTCAGAGACGAGACTTGAATGGGGAAATTTCCTGATTGGTAGCTCAGCCTTTTAGCCATTCATCTACACAAGCTTTCTTTCTCCTACGTGAGCAATGATAGAACAAATTGCACTTGCCTGGTCCATTTCATCCGGAGAAGCAAAAGAGAAGGATACTCTGACGTAGGGGCATGGTTCTGTACCATTAATCATAAAGCCTTTTCCAGGAAGCAAAGCCACCTAAAATGTTGATTTCTTTTGTTATTACTTTGCACATAATGTAACTGCTAATAATACATATACTTAACATTTCATTTATTATCTCCATATGTTTTCATATGGAAGTGAATGGAATGCATGGCTCATAGTAACAGTTATAGTCATAGCAGATGCATATGGGATAAGGAAACTCTTCCATACATAATAAACTAGACAAGAAGAAAACTCACAAGTCTTCTTACAATGCATTTTATATTTAGATGTGATTGCCTTAGGCTAATGCTGACTCATAAGATAACATTCACATTGTTTGTAATATGATACAAGTTCAGGCTTGTAGAACTGGACTTCTGAGCACACATTTGGATTTATTTTTTTAATGCGTTGCATTTTCCTGTCATCCTTTCCTCACAGAATTTCTGCACACATAAAGAGAGGCTGAGGGTTGGCTTTTATTTTCTGGTTATCATCAGATGTAAATGTCTTTTCTAAGATAGTAAACTGTTTTATATAGTACCCAACACAGCATAACAGTGGAAACGATTAAAGCTGAGATTTACACAAATTCATGGACTTTTCTCCCCTGTGGCAAACATTCCAGTACAGTACCCAGTTATATGAACCCACCCACTTCAGTGGGATTAAGAACACACAGCAACATAAATGTTTCCCAGTACCAATATGATAAGTGAATTATAAAACCTCATTTATTTTAAATCTAATTAGAGTTTTCTTACCCCTCTGTCTAATGCTTTTCCTGTGACCATCTGGTGAGTATCAGAAACCCCCTTAATTTTAATCCACAGAAACAGGCCAGCATTCGGAATATACCAGTTTGCTAAACCTAGATGAGAAAGCATAACAACTCAGTGAAAGCATCCTAATGAGTTTCTCAAGCATTGCTGGCTCTGTTCAAACATTCTGTCCAACATATGTGCAATCTGTGTACATATTATTCAGACATTGTGTTCACCCTGCATTTGAGCGGCCTCTGCCCAGGTTCACTAACATATGTGAACTGTGAGGATCTAAAATATTGAGTCCCTAGTACTTTGATCTGGAGACATACGGACATATATAAGAGTAGTTTTTGTTTGTTGAGCAGATGCTACTTGAAATGATTTATGGTCAGTGTCTTCTCTGAACCAGTACAATAGTGTATAGTGCACAGCTAATGTACTTCTTCCACTTGGCATAGAGTTTACATGAAACCATCCTTGGTGGTAGCAGCTGATGCCAGATTCTCCAGGTGATGTGGACAAATAGTCTCATAGGTTGTGCTAAACACTACATGGTAGAGGAGACAACAACGCAGATAGTATTTCAAGTGGCATCTGTTTGATAAAAGTTACAACCCTAGGCAAGTTATTTTTCCACTCCTGTGTAGCTGAAGTCAGACTAGTCTTTGTGTTTCTCTTTTAAATCTTTTCAGGATCTTTTGTGATGTTTTTTCCTCTGGATGAATGGTCTAACTGCCCATGGTTCACTGAGTTCACTGACCTTTCAGCCATTTGTCTGCTGCAGCAAGCATTGCATCCCGCTGCTTTTTGTAGAATTCTGCCACCCTGGAAACAAACAATCAGTGCATGTATTCTTAGAGAGCAAAAGTGGAGCTCATCAGTCAGCCATTGTGCTTCCATTAAATGGTGCCCAGCAAATCAGACAGCACTAATACCACTGGAAAAGCTTTACGGATAGTTGCTTAGGTCAGGTAAAAGATGACAACAGTTTTGTAGAATGGCTAAATCTATTGCTTCTATTATCCATTTCATGTAACAGGCAAAATGAATTTATACCAATGTTTCCAGCATAAGGAGAATGCAATATACATGTGTACCAAAAGAATCTGATGACTCTTTCCATTTAATGCGATCACTTCAGTGCACATATTATTTATTTATCATACTTATGTACCACATATGATGTGCATTTCTAGGCGGTCTACGCTATTTAAAACACACAACATATTAAACAGAGTAAAAACAATAAAACAATTTCACAGATTGAAAAAGTTAACACAATTTCATGGGATAAAAACAGCTTACAATTATTTCAGTTAAAAGCCTAAGAAAAGAGGTGTGTCTTGAGGGTCTTCCTAAAAGCAATCAGAGATAGAGATGCTCTTATTTTGACAGGGAGCATATTCCAAAGTCCTGGGGCAGCCACAGAAAAGGCCTAGTCCTGAGTAACTGGACCTGTCACAAGCCCACCAAACTGAATTAGCCGATCATGAATTTATGACACCGTAGCCGGTTGTAAATGCATCTCTGGTTTCAACTTTACCGATAAGCAACAGGTTTAAAAAGACAGTCTCACCAAAAATACAGAAGCAAATAGTCAAGGCACAAAAGTCCCAATAAATATCCAATAAACCAGGACTTCTAGCAGAATTTCAAAGGTCTAGATTCCGGGGTCACAATCCACCAGACAAGAGTCACGAAGGCTGATTAGATGTGTTGTCTCCAGTGATCTGCTCATGGCACAAACTGCAGAATTTATAGCCAACAGCCAGGTGCTCCAATGCTCCAGCCTGCTAGCTGCTACAAATTCAGTCAGTCTCTTGCTGCCTTCTTGCCGATAGCCGGCTGCTTCTTCTCAACTTCATAACCTGCCATTGATGCTTCTCTCGCCTACATTCTCTGGGAGACAACAGCTGCTTGACCTCCTGCTTGGACTCAGACCCTTCCCTCTGAAGACCACTCTGCCCTATTGGCTCCTCCCATGGCAACCCCTCACCCTGGAACACCTCGGATGCCTCCCCAATTAGATTACGGACCTGATCCTCCTCAGATGTCTCCCTGCTTCCCAGTAAGTGCACTGCCCCCCACTCCTCTTCAGAGTCTTCTGGTAAGGGCATAACAGGACCTTCCCAGACGCAGGGTTCATGACAAAGAAGGTGCTCCTATGCAAAATTGCCCATACTTTGCACACAGCAGCTCATGGGATAGTGCATGCTGCTAGATGTTAGGGATGTGCATGAAATGTGATTCGGACACCAAATCACAGCACATCTCTTTAACACGGAGGGATTACACACTGTTAAAGAGAGCAGGTCCATACCTGCTTCTCTCCCGCTTGCTGCCAGTTCCTTAATCGTGGTACCCGCCTGCCCCCACCAGCTATCATGGTGCGCTGATGGTGCTCTCCCTCAACTGCCCCTGTGCAACGCTGGTACACTGCTCATGTATGGAGGCCATGTGTGTGCCAGCATCACACAGGGCAGCTGGGGGGGGGCACTGTGATTAAGGAAGTGGCAGTGAGCAACAGAGGAGCAGGTATGGACCACATTTTGTGCACGTCTCTACTAGATGTTAGGAGCATGGGCAAGTACTCGGCTCTGAATGTCAGCCACTGCTACACACATATTCTGGCACTTCTGAGCTGGCATAAGATTATTTTCCCCCTTTGTATTTTATTTTGGCTGCTGACCACTTTTTATTTGCCCAGGCCTTTTAATGTGTTGGCTGACATCTAGACTAATGTTCTGCCAGCAGAATCAATTGTGAACAGAAAGGGCATTGCACTAGCACAGGGGTTCCCAACCTGTGATATTCCAGATGTTGCTGAACTACAACTCCCATCATTCCCAGCCACAATTGTAATCCCTCCGCTCTCCCATCCGAATTCGGACATAACAGAGAGGAAGGGGAACTGACTGTGCGGGCTTCCTTCTTGACAGCCCACACAGCCAATCACAGCTGGAGTTGAGGGAGGCGCTTCTGGTTGAAGGGGATGCAGCTGTGGTTCTGCATTTGGATGTACCACAGGCTGTGTCCAACCTTCGGTTGTGGCAACAAAACTCACTACAACCTGCGGGTTCTGATTGGAGTTCCATATCTGAAACCTCGGCTTCATCACCATTGCTACCCAATTGCTTGCATTCGCATGTAATGCTCGGGGAACCTCAGGCCCCTTCAACTGAGGTTCCGTGTTATATGTGAATGCAGCTACTGCCTAACCTGTCCTTTTAAATTATTTGGGGACTACTTTGAATAATTTCCCTTATCATGTCAGCTGTTGTAAATAAATATTTCTCTTGGGAACCATTTTTGCTTTACTTAAAGAACTATTTTTCTAATATGGACTTTTCAGTAGGGTTTGAAATACAGTAATAACAGCAGGTTGGGTTGGGAAAAATTGAGTAGTAGTGAGGAGTATGTATGTTTTGAATTATTATAGCAATGGTTTATATGTATAGTTATCGTGAACTGCGCAGATAGGTAAGCAGGAAGTCAATATTTACTTATGTGTAGAAATGAATGTAATTTGAATGTAAAGCTCTTGTAAAAGCCAATAAAAATTTAAAATGCAAAATAAATAAATATTTCTTCACAAGAATAAAATGCAAAAAGTGAAAAAAAAATGTGGATGCCCATATCTCTCTGAATGTATGTGCCAGCAAAGGTGCAATAGAAAGCAACCAATATTATTAGGGGCTTGAAACCCCTTCTTTTATAGAGACAGGCAATGTTTGTGGCAACATTATTTGAGGCTTATAAAATTATGCATAGTGTGGAGAAAGTGGTCATACAGTAAAACTGATTTGCAGGAGATTTAGAATGTAAAAAGGTTTTCTGAATTTGGATCAAACTGCACCAAATGGTCCATATGCCCCTAGAAGAGACTTCAGGACCATTGAAAGAAATTCCAAGGGCATGCAAAGATGCTTTCTGTGATGTGGAACTGTGAGATACTGAACACATCATCAACTGTTACCTGTATATATGACAATTGATTAAGAAGACACTTAGAGCTTATGGGCTGTGAGCAGTCTAATATTTTCTCTTACCTATCTGTATGCTCCAGGAAACCCTTTTGTCCCCACTTTTCAAATAGTTGTAATACAATGATCTGTGAGAGAAAAGCGAAAAACATCCAAATTAATGTCCTAATCTAAATTATCAGTATCCATTTTATAAGATTTGTAACTTCAATGAGAGTTCTGTTTGTGTAAAAGGCAAACGTATTCAGGGATGTACTAATTTCTTAATAAAATAATTTTAGTTTAAATTACTGGCATCTCTCTCTCTCTCTCTCTCTCTCTCTCTCTCTCTCTCTCTCTCTCTCTCTCTCTCTAAATCCATGGGGATTTCATTGATTGCAGCCTCCACCAAAGGCTTGCAAAAATTTCTTAGAGACACATTCAATTTATGGATTCAGAAAACCTTCAAGGGGGCAGCAACTGAGAGCCAAAGTGCTGTAGTTGATAAAGTGCTTGACATGGAACAGGAAGAACAGTTCTTCTCTGCTCTGTCAGAAAAGCTCAGTGTGTGATTACTTCTCGGCAGTGTGTAACAACTAGTCTGAATGCAGCACTGATGGACATTTTTGTGTCCATTTCACTATCCCCCCCCACCCCATTTCTACAGTTTATATTATTCATGGGAATTTACATGTTGTGAAAGATGCGGGGGAAGGGGTCACAAAAACTGGCACCTCCATTTTGAGAGTCTGTCTGTCTATCATATTTCTATACCGCCTGATATACACATCCCTAGGCGGTGTACAATTCAGAAGACACAACCAATATAAAAACAGTATAAAACAGTTAAAATTTACAAAACAAATAAAACATGGTCACAGATAAAAACACATTAAATAGTGTAATTTTTTTCTTTTAAAAGCCTGAGAGAACAGGTACGTCTTGAGGGTCTTCCTGAAAACTAACAGAGAAGGGGATGCTCTTATTTCATCAGGGAGCATATTCCAAAGCCCTGGGGCGGCCACAGAGAAGGCCTGGTCCCGAGTTGCTACTAAACGAGCTAGCAGAAATAATAACTGGACCTCTCCAAATGATCTTAATAGGCGACAGGGTTCATGACAAAGAAGGCACTCTCTTAAATACCCTGGACCCAAGCCATTAAGGGCTTTATAGGTAATAACCAGCACTTTGTATTGCGCACAGAAACACAGCAGCAGCCAGGGCAATTCTTTCAAAATTGGTGTTATATGGCCCCTTCAGGTTGTCCCTGAGATCAATCTGGCTGCTGCATTCTGTACCAATTGTAGTTTCCAGACTATGTACAAAGGCAGCCCCACATAGAGTGCATTACAGTAGTCATGCCTAGAAGTTACCAACATATGCACCACTGTTTTAAGGTCATTTACCTCCAGAAATGGCTGTAGCTGATGTATCAGCTGAAGATTATAAATGGTACTCCTGGTCACTACCTCAACCTGAGAAACCAGGGAGAGTTTGGGATCCAGGAGCACTCCCAAGCTATGTACCTGATCTTTCAGAGGGAGTGTAACCCCATCCAGAATAGGTAGATATAAACTATCTCCTGACCCCCCCACAGTCAGCACCTCCATCTTATTTGGATTCAACTTCAGTCTGTTATCCCTCATCCAGCCCATTACCACCTCCAGGAAGGCATTTAGGGAAGTTATGCTATTTCCTGATGAAGTTGTTATTGATAAATAGATCTGGGTGTCATCAGCATATTGATAACACCCCACACCAAACCCCCTCATTATCTTTTCCAGAAGTTTCAAGTAGATGTTAAAGAGCATTGGAGATAGTATGGAGCCTTGTGGAACTCCACACTTTTGTTCTCACTTTGCAGAACAACAGTCTCCAAGCAACACCATCTGGAATCTGCCAGAGAAGTAGAAGTGGAACCACTGTTAAAACAGTGCCACCCAATCCCACCTCCCGCAAGCGACACAGAAGGATACCATGGTTGATGGTATCAAATGCCACCAAGATATCCAAAAGGTTCAGCAGGGTCACACTCCCCGTTGATAGCCAACTGGAGACCATCCATCAGGCCGATCAAGGCAATCTCAGCCCATCCAAAAGCCAGTTTGAAATGGGTCTAGATAATTACTTCACATTATTGGCTGCCTTCTGACAGGGTGTGGAAATACAGAATGCCATGGCATCATGACATGAGCATCATTATGACATGGCATCACTATGACATGGCATTAGGACGTGACATCATGACTGTCACATTATGGAGGGTGATGGGCAGAACTCTACATGTACTGATCCCTTAACCCAACAATAAGGTTCTGTCATCCTTTACTTCAAAGTAAAATCCTTTTTAAAAAACATATTTTATATCCCGCTCTTCCTTCAAGGAGCCCAGAACAGTGTACTACATACTTAAGTTTCTCTCAGTAATATGCACATTTAAGAAATCAGTGGGACGTACTTCCAAACAAGTGTAAACAGTATTATGCCTTAATTTTGAAAAACAATCATATATATAGTAGGAAGAATTACCTGTGTAAAAGAGCTGGCCTGCATTGTTGAGACCTGTAGATGTAGAATTACCCTGTCAATAAGAGGTGCAGGTCCTGTTAGATAGCCTACCCTCAACCTAAAGAGAGCACAGGAATTAATTTAAAAACAAGTAATCTAGTAATATTTGTTACATAAAACATTACTACTTTGTGATCTGGTCAGCAGATGTTATAGGATTATGACATCCGTGATGTCTGAGCCACGAATAATTACAAATGTGAACACCAGAATATAGAAATCTACCGAGCTTCCATTTCAATATTGTTCAGTTAACTTTAATGAATGATGCCACGGAGACTGGAAAGTAATATGCGTGATATGTTAATAGCTATGTTAATGCAGTCCGGAATTTGTAATAGGTATAGAATGCGGCAGCCAGGTTGGTCTCTGGGTCATCTTGTAGAGACCATATTACTCCTATTCTAAAATAACTGCACTGGCTACCAATAAGTTTCCAGGCAAAATACAAGGTGCTGCTTATAACTTATAAAGTCCTAAACATATTAGGCCCTGAGTATTTAAGAGAACGTGTTCTTCGCCATGAGCATCATCACCCATTGAGATCATCCAGAGAGGTTTGTCTGCATTTGCCACCAGTTCATCTGGTGGCTACGCAGAGATGGGCTTTCTCTGTTGCTGCCTCAAAACTTTGGAATGCACTCCCTGCTGAAATAAGAGCCTCCCCATCTCTGACAATGTTTTAAAAGTAGGGACATGCATGGAACCGGCTGGCTTGGTTAGGTTCGAGTCCTGACCAGACTTGAACCTGACTGGGCCAGTTTGGTCTGACCCCCCTCAACGCCCCCCCCCCCCGGTCCAGGGTGGGTGGGTTTGTGAAGTTTTTTTAAAAATTTAACCTTTACTCCCTTCGGAGGAGTTCCTTGAGGTGGTGGGGTGGTCCATGGAGGTTCCCCCTCCCCCCGCTGGCCTCCATTCTCACCGCCAGCAGCCCGTTTGGCTGTTTTTTTGGCCTGTTCAGGCCTTCAAACTTTGGCGCGGCAGCCATTTTGGATCATGCCAGGCCTTGCAGAGGCCAATTGTGCAGGCATGGCTTCATCCAAAATGGCCGACGTGCCAAAGTTCGAAGGCCCGTATGGGTAGAAAAATTGGCCGAATGGGCCTCTGGTGGTGAGAACAGAGGTTGGCAGGGGGAAGGGGAACCTCCACGGACTGCCCCCCCGCCACCTCAAGGAAATCCCCCAAAGGGAGTAAGGTTACTTTTAAAAAAAACAACAACCCCCCCACCCAAATGTTCACAACACCCCCCCTTGAACAGTTGGGGGGTGTTCGGTCCAGGGTCGGACTGAACAGGGGGATGGTTTGGTTTGAACTCGGACTGTCAAACCGAACCGGCTCGACGTCAAACCTGTCGAATGTCGAGCTGGTTTGCTCAACCTTATTTAAAAGTCCATAAAGACTCCTTTTTCACCCAAGCTTTTAAACTTGACTGTGGTTTTAAATTGTTTTAAGGTTTTCATTTTTCTTTTAATTTGCTTTATGTTGTTGTAAACTGCCCAGAAACAGAAGTTTGAGGTGGTCTACAAATTTGATGAATGAATGAATGAATAGCTGTTGCGCCACTATTATTAAATAAAGATGGAATTAAGGCACAGAGGAGCCCTTTTCAGCTGTTGCAGAGTAGATGTGAGTGTTCTGCATCTGTATAGGATTGGGCTGCACAATACAAATTATCAGATCCTGAGATTCTATATCAGGTCTCCCTTATGGAGATCCTTCATTAGAATGATGGCTCACCCCTAATGGCATCTTTCCCCAGACTCTAGCTAGTATTACCATTGACTCTCCATAGGCTTAAATATAGCCATGAAGAAGACCTGATATGGAACCTTGGTACAGCCGGACACACTGGCCACCTTTGGACATAACGTGGAACTGGACCCACAGTTCCACGCCCCTCCCCTCGCTCTTCTGTCACATTTGGACAAAATGGAGAGCTACCTCTCTGTAGTCTCGCTGACTGCAGGGAGAAGAGAGAACTGGCTGTGCGGGCTTTCTTCTTTCACGAAGGACAGCCTTCACAACCAATAGCAGCTGGAACAAGGGAGGAGATTCCTCCCTCAACTCCGGTTTCAGAGGGGTGAAACTGTGGTGCCAGCATTCAGATGTAACACCAGAACCGCAGTGTAACTAGAGTTGGAGGCAGTGAAACTATATGATAACCAAAGGTTCATTTCACAGTTTGGGTAGGGAAATCGCAGGTCCATTTTTTTGTCAAAACTGTGGTTGCTCGCATTTGGACATACAGCTTCAGAAACCGGAGATGAAGGGACCTCTAGATCCGTGTTATGCGCAAATGCGGCTTATGTATATTTAGTTACTCTGAAGGAAATCCCAGTGAGTTCAATGAGAATTATTACCAAGTGTGGACAGGATTGCAGCCTACACATCTTATTCATTAATTTAGTGACTCGTTTGCTATATTAATCTTTATCTGTTTTGCATTGTAGAAAGCCTACTGGAATTTGCTTCAAGGAGGTTGTGAAATCATTGGAAACTCCATAGTCACAGAAGGGACATTTGAATTTGCAACATTTGACAGCCGCAAATTTCTCTGTAGATTCTTTGTCCAATGGCTTTAATTCAAAATTCCCATTTTCAGTTTATGTTCAGTACACTGATGATGTTCAATACGTTGAGAGTGCACTTACCCAGAGGAAATAACTTTAGAGAAAGAATCACATCTGATGACTCGACCATCAACATCCATAGACAGAAATGAAGGTGCTTTTGTCTTAAAATAAACAGATATATTATTCAAACAAACTCATTGTTTATTACTATCCTTCAACAAGCAAATATGGTTTAGTTCACAGATGAGTTTTGTGGAAATAAGCTATATTTTAACTTTATTACAGTCCGCAACCAATATTAACATCCTTGGATTGAAACATCTTAAAACAAAGTCTCAATACAATTATACATAAATATGTATAATAAAGTAGCATAAGAAAAATGGGCAGCAATTCTTAATTCATTCAGTGACGAATTCTACAAATTATAGCACAAAACCACACAACTTTGTATGTTGTTTTATTATATAGTAACCAAGCGATACAGAACTCATCCAAACATCCAAGAAATTTTCCTATCATAGGCATTATTAGCTCTCTCTGTGAATCTTGATATAATTGATAGAACAGAAACATATACTCAATAGATTCAACTACATCAGCACCACAGGGACATTTTCATTCTCCATAGGGTTCTAATATAGGGAATGTTGGGATATCTTCCTTCTGAAACTGCTGAGGGAAGGGTATCAGATCTTGCTCTCACAAATGGTCTCCTATGTGATGGGGTTACAAGCAATTTGAAGTAATTAGCCAATCTACTCCCCTGATTCTGGTGCCAACTTTACAGCACTGAGGAATCTGTGCTATATCATTCTGGTCTATATCTGACTGTTAGCTGTTGCTTAACCATTGACTTTAACTGCTCTGTATCTACATTAATCTGAAATGATAAATCCAAACAAATGGTTCAAAATTTAATATTTATAGAGGCTATTACCACTGATGAACAAAACTGGGCTAAGGGAGCCCAGCCCAGTTTGGCATGCATGTGTGAACCATTGGGATAGTGTCCAATCCCAGTGGCACCATGGTGGCAAACCTGCTTATGGAGCCTCCCCTCAAAACAGGGTTAGAAGAGCGAGTGCTCTCCTAACCCCATTTTGCCAATTGTGTGTCAGCTGCGGCTGCTTGCAGCCACGGCTGGCTGACTCGATTCTAATATTTATGGCTGATGCACTCCTTGATGCATATTGAATCATATATTCTTTTATGCACCCATCTACGACCAGGAGCTTGTACCACTATTCTCAAATATTTAAACACCTTAAGCTGCTCAATCTCATGACTGTTTATGTACCACCTCCTCTCTCTCTCTCTCTCTCTCTCAAAAGCCATTATTTTGGTTTTTTCATCTTCACTATATTTGCCCAATATCTGCAGGATTCTTGTAAGCCCCATAGGAGTTAGCCACAAAATTGCCACATCATCTGCAGCCAAGATCAAACTATGTCTTGGAGGGAGTAAGGATACAACCTTGTTTAACCCCTCTTTCTGTAGAAATAGGGGCTGAAAGATGGCCTTGTGGGTTACATCTAACTCTTAGGTTGGTATCCTGGTAGAGCTGACCAATTAATAGAAGCAATCTTCTACAAATTCCCTTAAAATTGTGCCTCTACTAATGGAATCGGATGCAAATCTGAAATCTCTGAAGGCCACATAGAGTGCAGATTTAGTTCTAAACACGAGCACTTTTCTACAAGGGGTTGCAATACTAATATCTGGTCTGTGCTGGTGGTGATAAGCGAACATGGTCTTTCCCAGAATGTGGTCTAAGAGAAGGTTTTGCTGCCCACATGGAAGAGGGAAGGCCCTTATCGCCTATGGGGAGCTGTGGTAATGGTGTGCAGAACATTTTGGGGTGAGAGTCAAGGATGGTGCATGGACATGGGATGATGACATCACTGAGCCAGCCTCAGCAACATGCTAGGTGTGGGCCTAGTGAGGCCGAGGTCTGTGTATGGTTTTCTAGATCCAACCTGCAGTGCAGAGCCCCTCTCCTCTGTGGATTATACGTTAAAACGATGAATGTGCTGCTATTTTGCACCACCACAATGAATTTAGAAAAGATAATGCCCTAGTTCTATCATTATTACAATTCTGGAAACACTGAAGTGTGTGTGTAAACATTAGTTCCTTGTTCTGCTTAAGAGTCTTTTTTGTCCTAAAAGTTGACTGTATATTAATGTATTTATATGAGGAACAGCTCTAATTTGCAAATCTTCCAACATAAATATCAAAATTATTTAATTATGACATCCTTAGAAATAGAAACTAAAGAGCACATAATGTGCTGAGAAGCACATGAAAGAAACCTTTTTAAAAAGCGTACTTAATATTCTTTAGATATCACAAGAGACTTGTCAGACATCTGGAGGCTTGAACCAGAATCTATGAGAATAAGACAATTATTTCCTGTTTCCAGTGCCATCAGGGCTACTGGGTAGAACAAGGTACCATAAATAGTTCAAGTTGGAACTTTCACAGAACACCCATAATTCTCCTGACCTAAAAAGTCATGTTATCCCAGAGAGTCAATGTTGTGTCACTGGTTGATTTAAAGAGCGCTACGCCAGGACAACTTCCTTATCCGAGTCTAGGCAATGTTGCCAAAGGAAGCCAGAAGGTCCTCTCTTTGTTCTGCCAGACTACTGGCCTTCAACCTGCAGGTTACAAAGGTACTCACCTGCCCTTGGACCGGAATGTGTGGGGAAACTTAAAATCTGAAAGTGGTGTTCTTTTCAAAAGATGAAAGCATACATAATGATATATATCCTTTCATGAATAGGTTTGTTTTTACCTTTCCAAACTGAAGAAAATAGTATGGGTCATCTTCTATGATGAGGAAGTTGTATTCTCTGGCAAGCTAAAAGCCAATACAGCAACAAAAAGAAACATATGTCGTGAAAATTATCTATACATACAAGATGGTTTGTCAATAAACTGAGGAGATAGTTGTTGTATCAACATTTTAATAATTTGTTTAGAATTTCTGCCAAGTTTGAGTCAAAGGCCATATTCCACATTTGGTGCTTTGTTTAAAAACAAGTTAATTTCATTTATACATTGCTTGGAACCACAAAATACATCTTAGTACTTGCTGGTCTTGAACTGGTCTAACTATAATTTTTTTTTTTGAGCCCTCTTCCGATTGAGTTCGATTGCTCTGGTTATGGAATCTTTCTGAAAGAGGCTGCTTATAAGTATTTCCAGATTTTTCTTGAGCAGTCGCTTATCTCCATATTTATGACTCTGTGATTCTTGCTCCTGTTCCTTCCCCCTGTAGAGTGCATTTTTGTCATTATTTGCTCCTCTTCTGGCAAATTCACAACCCTACAGCAGCCACTGAGGCCTGTTGCCTCATTTGAGAAAGAGCCAGATACTGGCCTAGATCTCACTGAGGCAGTAAACTTGTGTCTTGACTGCACCACTTGAGGAGTCAAATCATATAATGCTCCTGCATCCAAAAGGTTCCTGCTTACAGAAAACTAGCATGTCAGAGAGAAGGCTAGACTAGAATCATTTCCCATGGCAGGCTAGTTTTCTGTGTTCAGGGAATTCTCTTTTATGGAGGAGAATTCAATCATGTGAACCCTCACATGCAGTCTGAAGTGACACAGCCAGATATGTTGGAGATGCAGCTCCTGATGGCATCAGCTTTTTCATACAGTGTACAATTAATTTATTGAATTCTTGGCCATGGGATGTGGTGATAGCTACCAGCTTGGATGGCTTTAAAACGAGCTTATACAAATTCATGGAGGACAGGTCTATCAATGCCTACTAGTCTGGTGGCTGTGGGCCACCTCCAGCCTCAGAGGCACGATGCCTCTCAATACCTCAGAGGCACGATGCCTCTCAATACCTCAGAGGCATGATGCCTCTCATGATTCGGGGGAGCAATAGCAGGAGAGAGGGCATGCACATACCTCTTGCCTGTGGGCTCCCCAGAGGCATCCAATAGGCTACTGTGAGAAACAGAATGCTGGACTAGATAGGCCTTAGGCTTGATCCAGCAGGGTTGTTCTTAAGTTCTTAACTCTTAGCACCAGCAACCCTATTGACCACTAGGGGCATTAGGGTTAGAGACAGTGAGCAAGGGCATTTCCCCCTCTGACCACACTTTTCCTACTCTGATCCCCCTTTGTTAGACTGATAGTCTCAGGTTTCATTCTCCCACCTGAGAGAGAGACTTCTTTCTTCTCCCTCACCTCTTCCTGTATGTAGCTAGCAATGAGGCATGCAGACCTCAGTGTATCTTCCTGATGGATTTCCTAAATAAACTACTTTATTTAGAACTTTAACTCCATGTTTCCAGATGATATTAATTAGTAGTGCTCTCCTTACTTGTGCACTTCCGCTGCAGCTCCCCTTCAAGCTCTCTAACAAGATGAAGGTTTACTGACTCAGAACTAGGTCTCTGCTATAACTTCCTGGACTTATCACCAATCCTGAAACTAGAATGTTTATCCATCCTTTCCTGTTCTTCAGGGGCATAGCAAGGTTGGAGGGGGCCCAGAGACAAGATTTTAAAATGGGGCCCCTGCTGATACACACACACAAACACACTTCACAATATATAGTGCACTCACACTCACATCCCCATTATGAATACGGTGAATACCTAGTTCACATTGAATCTAGTTTTTTTTACTCTCTGCTACTCTCTGCTCCTGCCGATCTCCAAGAGACGCAACATAATTCATAGGGGGTGCAACACGGGTGGGCGGGGAGTCATGTGGTGTGCCTCTGGGGGGCCCCTTGAGGCAGTGGGGCCCCAGGACGACTGCCTCCCCTTGCCTAATGGTAGTTACTCCCCTGCTGTTCTGCCATCTCTTTCTTGCTGCCTTGGCCTATTTTTGCCTCTCCGTAGTACCAGGATTTCTGCCCGTCCTTTGTGGTTCCTAAGCTTGAAATAGTTCTGGCAAGAGAAAGTCCCTTCCATTTGCTGCTGCATTCACAGTGCTGCCTCTACTAAAGCTCTGCTGTAGGTACTGGTCCAGAACTGTCTAGCACTGAAGTTGCCTTTGTTTCTCCTTGCAAAGTGTGACAGTGTCAGGACTCCATGCATTACCTGGTAAATCTCTTTTTTGCGTTCTGCTGTCAAGGAACTTCCAGAAGGGTTGCCACCATTTGGAACGGTGTATAGGAACTTCAGGGTCTTGCCTTGGAACTTATGTACATTGTCAGTTCTCCACTGAGAAAGGACTTCCTTCAAGGCATTTGGAATGATACCATGCTGGTCGCTAGGGGCTTTGATAATGTTACATCCCAAGGGCCTTAGCTAGAAGAAGATATTGCATATAATCCAATATCCAAGCAAGAAAAACAATTCAAGTCAGGACATTTTCCAGCAGAAGCTAAACTTAAAAGCCATTCTCATTTTGTACTCCGGAAAAAGAATTGGGAGCTGTAATGTGCAAGTGGAAGTAAAAATATTAGTGACATAGAGGGATGTGAAAAGTAGATGGGCAAGAAGGGGCAGTGGGACCCAATTTATTAGCTTGTTTATAAACAGTCAGAATCTAGTTCTGATATTCTCTTTTTTGTTGTAAACCACCCAGAGATGGAAGTTTGAGGCAGTGTACAAACAAACACAAATAGGCCACTCTAGGTCTGAGAAGTGCACAGCCCCAATATCAACCTTTACAAAGGCTTATCTGCTGGACAAAGAGGCTCATCTAAAACTTAAACAAACAAACAAACAAACCCCAATTGGCTCATCCGCATGGTTACAAACCTCCGAAGGCAACTCACCCCTGACAGTATCCCAGGAAAATTTGGTTCATCAACAAGGACGTTATCTCCTGGATTAAGAAGCATATCGAAAACCTGCGAAACATGAAAATCAAAGCTTCATCATCATGATGAGCATTCCACTGTGACTGAACTAGTTTTTAGTGGAGCTTTCCCCTTCAAGTTTTACTATTGAAACATAATGATTTGCCAGTTATGGACTAAAACAAATGTAATAATGGCAAAAGAAGACATCCATAGTATTGTGAGAGCTCTTCTTATACTTGAGAATAAATTTGTGGTTCAGAAAAGGGAGATACTATGAATGGCTAGAGTACAGACAGAGGTGCATCTAGGTAATTAAAGGCTTCTGGAGCACCCCCCCCCCCCCGCAAGTTAAGCATCATCCCCCTACACACACACACACACACACACGTGACACACACACAGTTTTTTACTCGTGGGTTCTTGAGGGCACAAATAGCAACTGAACTCACAAGAATGTAATATAAAACAGGTATAATTATGCAAATATGCATTTGAACACATAACGTATTCCCATCCCACACATTTCTTTCCCCACTCCCCCCTCTGTCTCTAAAGCAGCCAGCACAGGTCACAATCACACTCAGCTTCCCAGCCAGTAGTGACCACACCACCCCGGACAGACTAAGGAGGATTTGGGGGTCCTCAGGGGGTGTGGAAGTCCTGGACTTCAGCCCCAAAGTCCAGAGCTAAGACCGCCACTGAGTGCAGATAATGCTGGAAAAAAACAGTTGGCGTGACCTTCTTTCCTATCTTTAGGTCCTGCAAGAGATCCTCCAAAGGGAGGGGAGTGGGCGGAGAAGGGAAGCACTCTGTACTTGCATATTTCTATTTAGAAGGGTGTCAGATGTTTGTTTTCAGTTTTCACAATCCCCTTGCTGATGAGTAATTTAATTGCTCATTAAAGAACAGAGATCTGCTTCAGAGGCGCTCTTACCCCTGGACCTTTACAAAAGAAAAAAGAAGAAGAAGGGGGGGGGAAAGACCGCCGCTGCGTGGTGGCGGGGAGGAGGGGAGAGTTCCCCTTTAAGGAGGAGATGTTTACCCAGGGGGAAGGTGGGATGGGGTGCTGAAGTTGCGGTTGCAGGAAGAGTGGGGTAGCAAGGAGGGGAGAGTTCCCCCTGTTACCCTCTGTCTGTGTCTGGGATAGGAGGGAGGTGGTGAGCTTTGTCCAGCTCCACTCCCTCCTCCCTGCATCCCGCTGCCTCCTGGTGGTGGGGGCAGGGATTTCCACTGCCAGAAATTCCAATTTATCAATGCACACAGTCCTAGCACATGCTGCACAGCTTTAGGTGGAGCCAATCCACCCTTACTGCTGTGGGCTCTAGGTGAATCCACCTGTGATGCTGCAAGTTTGCAGTAAAGCCCTGGTAGTTTTCAGCAGTTGTGCAAGAATTTAACTCGTGCTTCTAGAGCACAGGTCGGCTATCTGAAGCATTTGTGTTCTTGGACAAACTCCTGAATCACTGGGGATTTACTGTGACCCAGTAGCAGTGCAGACAAATTGGCTCTGTCCTCCAGCAAATTGGCCACGGCTAGCTTGCCTACTGGCCAGCTCTTCAATGTTTGTCCGCCTGCTTTCCTCCCTGAGCCTGCTTGCTTCTCCAGAGCAACCCAACCAACTTTCTCTGCAAGCCTCTTCAGACCCTCTATTTAATTTTATACTCCACTGCCTGGAATGTTTAGGTAGTCCCATCCAATCCTAGCCCAGCTGCCAACTTTTAAATTGATTGGCCAAAGCCTTCACCTGCAGAGTTCCTACTGCTTTAATTCAATTGGTTAAGCCTTCATCTGTGGAGCTCTTCTCACTGGGCAGTCTAAGATGCCACCAAAACCCTAAGCTTTGTCAAAACTACTGCATCCTAACAGACAAGATAGTACATTGATGTTAGCCAATATTTCAAGTCCCCCCCCCACTGGATGGGTCCCCCCCCAGCATTTATAGAAGTAGCAGAAATAATGCTTATTTACATATGATAAATTTATCCTACATAAAATTATCATACAAAAATGATGATAAAAATAGGCCAGAATTCTGCTGAATAAAACTTCTTAGGATTCAACCCCAAACCAATTTATATGGGACTAAACCCATGGGAGTAAACCCAGTGAAATAAATGGACGTACCTATATTTATCTACTTAGAATCAATGTGTCAAAATTACATAACTGAACGACTGGAAATTGTCTTATCTAGTTATGGCTCTACTGGGAACAAGATTTGCTGGCTGACATCCAGACTGGATAACTTATGAGCAGTCCCATTTAAATTAACAGAACAAGTTAGTAGCGACTCTTATCTTATTGATTTCAATGGAACTGCTCATGAGTAATTCATTCTGGATGTCAGTCATATGTGCAGAAATCTTTCCTAAGAAATCATGACATCTGATAGGAGAAAAAACCCCTATCTATGAATAGTACGTTTATTTTGCACAGTGCTCATGAAGCACTCAGCACAAATACTTCTGTGTATTAATTTTGCTCATCTATGATGGAGAGAATCACCAATACAAAAATATCCTTCTAGTTTCAATTACATTGCAGTAGAAGAACTCACTGAGTCAAAGCATTTAATCCCATTTTGAAAATTAACAATTTCATGCTGATGTTCAAATTGCCCATACTTTATTAATTCCATCCAGGCTGCCTGCAGTGATGCATATCTTCATTTGTCCTTTCTCAGGAGCATACTTAGCTGTTGGTGGGTTATGGAGCTTCATCTGTAAGTCTTCTAACCAGGACAATAATTCGTGAATTCTAGAAAACAGATTTTATTCTTTTTTAGTATATTCAATAATTCACACATAACATGCAACTTCTGCTTAGTTCAATATTAAGGTGATGAATAACAAAGCCTAATTCACAGACTTTTAAATTTATTTAGAAATTAATATAAGAAGCATTTATTTCTGAAGACTAGCATTGTATTTCTTTGGATTATCTGGAAGTGTAAAGATCAGTCATTTGTGTAAAGAACTGGAGAACTGATTCCTTTAGAGTTGCTCAAGCTAATTCAATATCCCACCAAGTATTAAACACCTCCCCATTGTTTTGTAAATTATCTGAGTAGTTATTAAATAAGATGAAAACTACTCCTGCACTTATGTCCCTTCCTTTGTTCCTACCTACCTACCTATCTATCTACTATCCATCCATCAATCCAGATGGTGTGCCATTTGGTGACAGATTGGGGTCACCAAATGAAATTCTTTGGCATTTCACACAATGCATAATTAACTGATGGAATTTATTACCACCAGATAAGTTATTGGCATCTGTTTAGGTGACTTTTAAAAAGTGTTCGTCAAATTGATGGAGGATAGATTCATCAACCACTCTTAGTCATGATGGTTTAGTAGAACCTCTGTCTTCAGAGACACTGAATATCAGTTCTGGGGCAACAACGCCATGGAAGGGATACTCTCTCCCATATTTGGTTTGTGGGCTTCCACAAGGCATGTGACCACTCAATGTCGGAACAGGATGTGGATTAAATGGACATCTTGGTCTCAGCCAGCAAGACTCTTATTGTTCCTGGCTAATGGCAAACCACCCACTCCATGTTCCAGCCCCAGCATGGGAAATCTTTTATTCTTATACAACTTTATGACTAATGACTTTATGACATTTTTGTGACTAAATGGAGTTTAAAAATAAAACACGGTGTATGGCTTTTGGTGAATACCCATTTGTAGGACAATACTGGAGTGCTCTCTTCATAAGCTGCTCCCTAATTTCAAGGGTGGTTCCATCAACAAGGCTGATACTTGCTGCTTTTATTGGGAAAGAGTCAGGGTTCGGCATACCCCCAGAAAGCATTATCACAGAGGACATCTTCTTTGCCAGCTTAGCTATTGTTAACATAAGTAAGAAAGGATTAATTGAGAGATTTGGAAGCTACATGACACAACCAACTCTAACAGAAATATTTGCATGAATATATTTTTATAGGAAGCCAAATACATATTGTTCTTAATCCACTCTGATGCTATCCACTTTTCTTGTACCATTGACAATGAACTTAGTTTATACTCTACAGAGGGACAGTAAACATGACAATAGTTACTGATGAGTAAAATCTACAAGTTTTTGCTCTGTATAAACAGCTGACTAAGGGAGGAGCTCTGGTCTTGTGGTAGCAAGCTTGACTTGTCCCCTTAGCTAAGCAGGGTCCACCCTAGTTGCATATGAACGGGAGACTACACGTGTGAGCACTGTAGGATATTCCCCTCAGGGGATGGAGCTGCTCTGGGAAGAGCTTCTAGGTTCCCAGTTCCTTCCCTGGCATCTCCAAGATAGGGCTGAGAGATATTCCTGCCTGCAGCCTTGGAGATGCTGCTGCCAGTCTGTTAAGACAATACTGGGCTAGATGGACCGAGGGTCTGACTCAGTGTATGGCAGCTTCCCATGTTCCTATGACTCAGGTAAGCACATACAATGAGGATTTCTAGTTGGAGGTTGATAGGCACAATGTGGTGATTGAAGGCCAAACTGCCATTATATTAAAGCCATCAGTGATTAATGGACTTAACCAGGAAGTGGACCATCAGTAGTCCTTTTACGTCAAAAAATCTGTCACAGAGAGGATGACCCAACCCAGGATTGTAGCATGTGGCAAGGAGTAGTGGCTTAATAATTTCTTCCCTCCAGTGTTTTTGTACTCAAAATCACCCCCAAAGTGGTTTCCCTCCACACCTCAGAAGCGGCTATTTACTGCAAATGGCTGCTTCAGAGGAAACTATCCACTTTGGGAGGCAATTTTTTTGTTCAAAAATGGTATGGGGGAAAGTATTACCCTTCCACGCATACTGTATGCCACAGTCCTGGACTGGCTTACTTCCTCTAAGCAGATTTTTTTAAATGTAAAAGGACCACTTCGGGTCAACTTCCAGGTTAAGCCTGTCCATCAGCAACAAATTTAGGATCAAGTGTAGTTGCCCGAAGAGCTAGAATTTTGTGCTCAGATAAGGATGGTATAGGGTATATCAGGAAATGGAGGCTCTGTAGAAAGAAGGATCTCCTCTGAAAGTGAAAATATAAATCTAAACGTCCCTCCTTCACTTAATCTTATTTCATTTGGATAGGTTGTTTTATTTTCTAGGATCAGATTGTGAAAATTCCATCAAGAGAATAAATACTGACACATCACCCAAATAGCCCCAATGCTTGGCAATGTTTTAGTGCCATAAAGGCAGATGAATAAAGAACAACTCTTGTTCTCCTGGTTTTACTATTTGCACTGTGAGTTACAAATGTATGTTATTACATGACACTAAGCTGTAGCATTACTATTTCAAATGGCAACCTCAAAACCAATCACAACAAGAATCTTCTCAGTGCTATGCATTTACTACGGACCAAAAGCCTTGGCTGTTATTCATCAAGCTATGAATAAAAGCTTTGCAGCTACTCACAGGAAATTCTCACAGGATTTGGTTGCCTTGCTGCACTTATACTGGAGATGAACTGGGAGTAATCCATTGGGATGTGGAAAGCAGCTGTCAGTTTCTCAGATTTCATCAGAAAATTGCAATAGAAATTGGATGAAAAAGGGAAACAGTAATTTTAAAAATGAAGTTTCTTACATCTTTACAATGAATATTTTAATACTTTATGCTCATACGTTGAAGGTTTTTAAAATTTTTTTCATAACCTAGCAATAATAATGTCAACAAATATCTTTGTAGATGGAATTGAACTCCAAGGGGGCACTATACAAAGACCACGAAAAGCGGCAGCATTCTTTGAAATAGGGAACTTTTGTTTAACCTGAACTACACACATACGTGCTTCAAATACGTGCTTCAACCCCCTGCTAACTGGGCAAAGAGGCACCTTTTACCGTGGTGATTCTCTTTATTTAGCAGGGGGAGAGTAACTGGCCCTATCCACCCCCAGCACAGTACTTCCAGCGACTGTTGCTGGTGTGTGTCTTATGTTTCTTTTTAGAATGTGAGCCCTTTGGGGACAGGGAGCCATTTTATTTGTTATTTCTCTTTGTAAACGGCCCTGAGCCATTTTTGGAAGGGCGGTATAGAAATCGAATAATAATAATAATAATAATAATAATAATAATAATAATAATAATAATAATAATTATTATTATTATTAAATGGGATGGAAAAAATGGCCTCTAACAACTTTCTCAAATATTGCCTTTATTGTGAGTAACAAAAATTAAGGCTGCACTGAATATTTACCTGCAAGCATTTTGGGGCAAAGATTGTGCTTTTGAGATCCCCCAAAAGTCATCCTACCTTACCCTTCTTATTGCAATTATTTTTTGGCTGTTATTCACAGTGATTCTCAGCCATTGTTTCCTCAAGTTGGTGTTGCTTCAGTGCCATCCCTCCTACCCATAATCTCTACATCCTTGAGTAGTTCCAGGCAATCAGGGATCATGCAGCAAGTGAGATGATTTCATTGAGGGCAAACACAGCTGAATCAGAGTGAGGGGGGGCCAGCACTTTCTGGATGGGTGACATGGGTCATCATAACTAGTCAGAACCTCACAGCCTTTCTGAACAGACCAGGGGTTACATGTTTTGTTGCACAATTTCTAAATTGCTCCATAATAACAATAGTTATCAACATAAAGAAGCTTATACATAAACTTAGCAGTATTTTGGTCAAGGTTTGGGAACTGAACAGAATCAAGCAGGCCAGAAATGCTTCTGGAAACTGTTTTTCCCTTTGTGCTTGGTACTAGGAAGTGAGGCATAGGGCTAGAGTTACGCAACCAGTCAGTGTGCCAGTGAAATGATATCCTTGAGGGAGAAATAGCAGATCACAATGGCATCAAATGGACAAGGAATGGAAAAAACACCCAGGAGATTGCAATATCCTTTGGACAGGGGTACCAGTCAACAGTACCTCTAAACAAGCACATTTTTTGGAATGATTCTGGGAAGTGGGCAAGATGTTGGTGACGTGTAGACTTAATAGTCTATAAAATGTGTACGTGCTGGGTGGCACTACCTACAATGTTTGGGGGAAAAAACACACCTGTCAGTAAATTATAGCAGGTATAAAATGATTGTATTACATTTGTTCTGGGTCTGACTGGACCTACCAGAAGGGATGTGCAAGAACAGGTTTGGCACTCCTTTTGTGGAACACTGAACCAGTTCAGAAGTCTGGCGTTTGAGCCGGTTTGGAGGCGAGGGGTCCTTTAAGGGGCAGGGAGGGTGCCCTTACCTGCCCTGCATCTTTCCCCTGGCTGGAGCTCTCCCCAAAAGTGTTGGTGCAGGGCTGCAGCATACCTGCTTGTATGCCCCCCACTAGGGAAGGAGATTGGCCCATGCTGCGTTGGGCAGCGTGGGCCGGAGCAACTCTCAGCTGTTCTAGCCATGCTGCCAATGCAGCGCGGGCTGGTCTCTCTCCTAAATGGGGCAGTGTGGCCCTGTTTTGGAGGGAGATCGATCGATCAGCCCTGCTGCATTGGCAGCGAGACCAGGAGCAGATCTCCCTGCCTTTAAGGCAGGGAGAGTCTCTCTGGCCATGCTGCCAATGCAGCGCGGACTGATTTCAGCTCCAAACAGGGCGATGCGGCCCTGTTTGGGACCAAAATAACACCCCCACGTCTGATGTCAGATGCAGGGGGCATGTCTGGGGCTGCGTTCATGGCCCCTGATTGGTGGTGGCCCGGGTTCTTTGAACCTGTTTGCCCAATGGTGGCTCTGCCCCTGTATATATATATCCTGTTTACAGCCTCCCCCAAAGATTTCCAAAATGGTGAACCCTTTTCCATGAAGGATTAAAGGTTTTGCAAAAAGAGGGCCCCCATTTTGACTCAGCTCTAATACAAATGAAATCACTACTGTAATTTCTGGAGAAATCCTTAAAATAACATTTTTAAAAAGAATAAAATATGAAACTTACAGGTTGCAATTTGACGTAGGAGAAAAGGACAGAAAAGTGCCAAATGCTTCAATAAAAATCTCTTTCTTCAATTCGTCATATGCAAGGAGAGAATAGCAGAGGAACTATAGTAGCAACACAGAGCTGTTCTTCTCCAAAGGTATGAGGCAATATACACAGATCAAAAGCTCTTCTTGTATATCTATTTTAAAAAAACCCATCCATCTCTTGTAGACTTTGCCCAAGTACTTAATAATTTACTAAGGAAAGAGTTCAATTACAAATCTTCTCAAGGGAAAATAAAGTAATTCTGAGTTGCACGATATAAAGCATACAGTTTTGAAACATGGATTTATGATGAGAAAGGAATGTTTTAAGACCTAGGGCTATTTATTTATTTATAAAAGTTGTCCCAAAGAAGAATTACTTGATTGTTTAAACTGGTGTTGTTACAAAGAGTGCAAGTGATCACTACAAGCAGTGTTTTATGCTGTATCGAGAGTTGTTCTCTTGGCAATGAATTTTTTCTGTGATTGTTTTACTAATATGTTGAGTAATCCTCAATAAGCTGACACTGCAACTCTATGTCAGCTAATAAACACTAAATAAACACTAAATAAACACTGCAACTCTGTGTCAGCTAATCTAAAGAGTTTACTAAATAACTCTGTTAGTAACTCTGAGTTTACTAAATAACTCTGCTGTCTGGGGTCAGTTGAGGAGAGCTGGTCTTGTGGTAGCAAGCATGACCTGTCCCCATAGCTAAGCAGGGTCTGCCCTGGTTGCATCTGAATGGGAGACTTGATGTGTGAGCACTGCAAGATATTCCCCTCAGGGGATGAAGCCACTCTGGAAAGAGCAGAAGGTTCCAAGTTCCCTCCCTGGCTTCTCCAAGATAGGGCTGAGAGAGACTCCTGCCTGCAACCTTGGAGAAGCCGCTGCCAGTCTGTGAAGACAATACTGAGCTAGATAGACCAATGGTCTGACTCAGTATATGGCAGCTTCCTATGTTCCTGTGTTCCACGAGAAGAAAATGCAGCAAAGTAAGAGTTGCTATATGGCTGGTTCACACCTTTCTACATATGAATGGAGCATAGGCATACTATATGTGAAACCAGGGATCATTCAGCTAACAAGAGATTCTGTGGTTGTAGTGGCACTTCCCCAGCCACAGAAGACACAGGAATTACTGTTGACTGATTTGGATCAGAACTGTGGCAGAAGGGGAGGGGTTGTTTTTATTTTGCCCTCTGGGCAGCAGTGATATAGGAAGGTGCTGAAAGGCATCATCTCAGACAGCGTGAGAGAAGGCAATGGTAAACCACTCCTGTATTCTACCAAGAAAACCACAGGGCTCTGTGGTTGCCAGGAGTTGACACTGACTCGATGGCACAACCTTTCCTTCCTTTTTCCAACTTGCCAAAATATGCAAGCATAATAGAAACTGCATTTTTAAAACAGAAAAGAAAATATTAAATATGTTTATTTGCAACTGTTTCACTTTCCATACTAAGGCAGTAAGGCTAACCTAGACATGAAATTGTGTATGTGTGAATGCATCTTAAGCAGCTTTTGTTGTTATTGTTCCTAAAAGCAGGGGTGTGTGTGTGTGTATTGTTGTGTTTTGGGTTAATCCATTCCTCGATCCAGACCAACTTTTGAATGGGGCTTTAGTTACTTGGATTGCAGTCCTGGAATAGAGGCGGGGCTAACAAAGCAGCCATCAGCAAGACTACGGAAAAGCAGTCTGCACTTGCCTCTCTGTATGTAAGATCTGTTTCACTAAACTATTAATATTCCTGATTCCATTCCACTGCAATGTCCTTGCATACCACAACTCTTTCCCTTAGGACAAGTTCCGAAAAGAAGTCAAGTTAAAAGTTGTTTTTCTTTCTGCCTTGAAGAGGCAGTCTGCCTATGGAGGCATAAACAGGACTGGCAGTTTGGCATTAATTTCTTCAGTCAACACTTCTAGTCTACTGTATCTTCAAGAGACAGCTATCGAGCTACCAAACTTGAGTTGTAGTGGGAAGCTTCATTATATTTAACCACCCTCCCTGTCACCAAACCAACAGCAACATGGAGATGTGAGTGATGAGCCTTCTGGGTCTCCTCATCTCATTACATACCAATAACTTTTCACGGATGCTTTAGTCTTATTGAGCAATCTAATCAAACAACACTATAACTGCCTGATCACGAACTCCCAGGTTGAACTTAGTGTCTAACTTTAGTTTCAAATAGCTGAGCACATGACAAGATCTATTGTTTATCTTTGGAACTCAAATGCGATGTCCAGCTATCCATGGCTAATGGGCCACTTACAGAGGGTACCATTATTTATTGCTTCCCCCCCATGCTTTCTGTTCAGTTGGTTCTCTTGCTTTCTCAGAAATGCCTTCTTATTAACCCTTTCGCCTTTATCTTAAGTCTCTTAAACACACATAGTGGTTAGAGTGTTGGACTAGGACCAGGAAGACCCGGGTTTGAATCTCCATTCAAGCATGAAACTCAGTGGTTGACTCTGGGCCAGTCATGTATCTCTCAGCCTAACCTACCTCATAGTATTGTTGTGAGGATAAAAATAAGCATGTACACCACTCAGAATTCCTTGGAGGAAGAGTGGGATATAAATGTAAATAAAATAAAATAGCAAACAAACATTTTGGCCCTCCTGAAAACAAACAAACATACAAACAAACAAACAAACAAACAAACAAACCCACTCTCCTTTTGATGGCCAACGTTCCATGCAGTGGAACATTGGCATGAGGGAGTTGCTCACACTGCTGCACAATGTGAAAGGAAGTCCTGATGCTGTTGCCCAACAGAGCAGTAGCAGAATCTTCTGGACAGTTGTGCAAAACCAAAAACAAAACACAGCTTCCAGCAGCTTCTGGAAATGAAAAGAAACAGTGGCAGTAGCACTGTATAACTGTCCAGAAGCTGTTTAGTGTCCAGAACTGCTGTTAAGTAGTTCTGCAGGTGCGCTGTCATGCAGCACTGTCAGGGCTGCCTTTCACGTTGTATGGCAGCCTTAGTGAGTCCCTAACACTGATGTTCTACTCAGGTGCGTGGCTGTCACTGAGTGGGGGTTACAAATGTTCCCCAGCCACTAGTGACTGGGGACCACCCCTAGGCATCCAGTGGCTGATGGACGGTGCATGGGTGGTGCACCCACCAGCTTCTCTCAGTTGCACTTCACTCAAACACCTGCCAACTGGGATAGAGCGATGGGCAGAGACGTCTGTGCCCTGTTGGTGGCCACGCTCTGCAGTGCGATGTATCAGAAGCACATTAATGCTTTGAGGCTTAGCCAGCAATCGGGCATGGATGCACCACCCACTGCTCTCTCCAAGCTGGTGGAGTGCTTCATTCATGGGATGGGTGCTTCTTCCTTGGAAATAAGGGAAGGGAGCTCTTTTCTGGTGAATGAAATGCTACATCGACTGGGGGGAAAGCACATTACATCCATTTGTACCCCATTGCTGGCCATGCCTCCTGATGCAACATATCAATGTGCTTCTGACACATTGTGCCGTGTGTGTGCGTGTGCGCCAGTCACCAGCGGCTGGCAATGGGGCACAGATGTGAATGAAGCACTCTGCTGCCTGGGTGTTCCCTTCTTTCTCATGGGTAGCAAAGATGGGTAGGGGCTGCTCAGCCTTACATCCTGCCCCATGATGGTTGCCAACCTTCCTATGTTCCTGATTCCACTGTGTAAAATATCAGCTAGTGATTGTTTATACCATTTTGTGAAAGCGTACAAAGCTGTTCACAAGGGAGAAGGTGTCAGGAACTAGGAGAGGGGGCCTGTGTTCGCCCCTCTTCCTGGCGGCCCCTTGGAGTGAGGGAGATAATGAATAAAATAGGGAGGGGTGGAGCTGGGGGGCCCTCAAGAGCTGGGGGCCTGGGTTCTTTGAACCCATCTGCTCAACTATAGATAGCTACATCCCTGCCCCCCCCCCAAGCCTTCTCAAAGGGAGCTGACCCTTGCAGGAACCTTTGGCACAGATCACTATCAATAAGGGACGACACAGTCCTTGGAAAACAGCTAGAAGTAGCCCCCAGGATAAGCCTTAGGTCTAGGGGCATTAGAAGCCCTCCACCTGGATCCTGGGCCCTACTTCAGTCCTTCCATGCTTCTACCTTTGTCTGTTTTCAGGTAATAGTTTGACAACGCTTAGGGGTTTGGGTTGCACCCTAAACTGCCCAAGGAGAAAGGAAAGGAAAGGACTGTTTTACAAGAGGTATAATCTTTCACAGGAAAAATTGCAACTCTAGAAAACTGAGCACAACACCAGTGAAAACTAGTGGGGCTTGGATATTTAACTGTATGCTTGAATTCCTCCGGTTTTAATGGAGTTAGGTTTGTCTAACTTTTCTCTAGATTGGACCCAATGTATTGAGTGGTCTAGAGTCTGTGATCCAGTTTCTGTGATCAGACAATTGTTATTCTGTAATTAAAAGTATTCAGTACAGGCATGCTTGCGTATGCTTGTTTAATGGATATTCTTCATTGTGGAATGGAAGAGGAGTTGTTGTTGTTTTGTTTTTTTAAAATGCGATCAGTCTCCAAGTTTTAAACCTTGGCAAATCCAGCTAGGTCTGGGACAGACTCCTACCTGTAAACATGGACTATTAGTCAGTGACAATACTCAGATAGAGGGAGTAATGTTTTAATTCGGTATAAGGCATCTTCTGTGTTCTTCTGTTCTGTTTTCCCATGGAATATTTCAAAAGATGGACAGAGTGATGGAAAGTGTGTAGAGACCCATCATGTACAATACTAAATACTATATTTTCCAATATAAAATATTGGAAAGGTGACCATACTCAGGAGAGAGAGAGAGAGAGAGAGAGAGAGAGAGATGACCTTTCATCAATTCTGAATACTTGATCTGCAATATTGAGAGAATTCTTGTTATGCAAAACTTTAAAAGTTAAAAATAGTTCATTGACTTTCTAGCTTTTTCAGCTACAAAACACTACTGATTTCCTTTCACATAGTAAGAAAACAATACTTTAAGTTGCCACAAATCGCTCGTAAAAAAATTAAAGCTATTGTAAATGTGTCACTGAAATATATCTTCCTTAGGATAGTTGTTTTCATGTGGACAGCCCATATAAATCATTTTTAATTGGATACTGTGTATAAAAGGAGCACCTAGGTAATGTTTATCCATCAAAGTTCTGGCATGATTAACAAATTTTTGCAAGATTGAAACAGATAATATAGCATAAACATCAATATAGAAAGCAGTGATGGATATTACTGCATCTAGTGGGTGAATCTGCTTATTAAAGTTTGATGGTGTTTGGATAAAGGATGGTATGTGAGTGTCAGTTTTTATGATTAATTTGTTAAAATATATGTCCCATTTGTGATTCAGGCATTGGTATTGGTAGGTAAGCTTCTTTTTGGTGCTATATGTAGTGTGGTATGTAAGTACCAGGAAGTTTTTCACACCTGGCTTTTAGTTTGCATCTCCTTCGGAATGGAGGTGTGCATTCACATATTGGCCAAATTTACCCCGAAGTCCCTGTGAGCTATCAGGGAGCACTTCACATACAATCTGGGTTTTTCATTGCACTTTAGAGTGTAGCCCAATTTATATACAGGGTTAAAAAAATCCACTTTTTGCATTGGTTCTTGGGGGCAACTTCAAACTTGCAGTAAAGCATCGAGGTAAATCCTGCTGTCTGGGAAGGCTCTCTGGCAGCCCAGAACCATATGCAATACTCTCTATGCTGCTAAAGAGGCTTACCAGACGAGGGGGCTGCAGGCAGGGTTGACCCTTTCAAATTTAATCAGTCACCTCAGGTGGCAGATTATTGGGTAGTGAGATGCTCCTGTTGCTGCCACTGAAGTAGCTCTTTGGGACTGATCAAGTTTTGCAAGGAGTCTCTGCCCTCACACTCCTTGCAAAGCTTGCAAGAAGCTTGAGGAAAGAAGAAGAGGTTGCCGGCAACCTTTCCTCCTCCCTCTTTCACTGCCACTTTCGGCATTGAGAAAAGTCAGTTTTGAAAGTGAGCCAAACCCAACCAAAGTCATGGAGCAAGACAGCATTTGGTGCTTTCCCTCAGACGTTGCAATATCTTGGGCCGGCCCTGGCTGTAGGCCTGATCTTTGGAGTAGTTAAGGGGCACCAGTGCAGATGGCCACTTCCAATTCTGAGTAAAATGCAAAGCGCCAAATGTCGCCAGATTGTCCCTGCCTGCTTCTCTACCTGACCCAGAGCTGGCTCCAGATCTGAAGGAGCTCGGGGTAGTGTGCTCTAGTGAGCCGCCTCCTCTGTTGGTGGGTGTGGATGGACCCCTATGGGGTGGCAAAGAGAGAAGCAGCAGGAGCAGCATGGTGGCAGGAAGAGCAGCAGAAGGTAGGGATGTGCACGGAACCGGTTTGGAGGCCCTTTATGGGCCTCTGAACCGGTTCAAACGACTGGTGGTTCTGCCAGTTTGAAGGCGGGGGAGTGTAGACTTTAAGGGTGGGGGAGGGTGCACTTACCCCTCCCTCCACTTTCCCCCTGCTGGTGCTCCATTGCAAACCGGTCCGGCAGGGCGGCAGTGTACCTCCCTGCTGCCCTGTCTGCTCCTTGGACTGGAAGTAAGTGGAAATATCCAGTGTGCGTGTGCACGTTGGGCACATGCGTGCAAGTGAGTGTGACATGCATGCACATGTGCCAGACGTGCATGTGCACGTGCCTCAAAATGCGCAGGTATACCAGGTACTTCCTCTTACTTCCGGTCCAAGAAGCAGACAGGGCAGTAGGGAGATACACTGCTGCCCCGTCTGACCGGTTTGCAATGGAGTGCCAGTGGGGGGAAAGCATCTCTGAACTTCCCCTGCCTGGTTCCATGCACATCCCTAGCAGAAGGTGGGCCAGTGGGTGATGAAGATGGCAGTGAAGACATTGTTGTCATGACCCCCAACCTGAACAGTAGTGGAGAGAGTCTGGCCCTGAGGAGAGGGAAGCGGACAGGCTGGAGGAGCCAGCCCTGGACTCAGCCCCAATCCCGAGCTGTGACACCAGCCTTGAGCCTGAGCCTGCCAGCTGGGAGAATCCTGACCATAAGACTCTGGAGCCAGCACTCACTGAATCTGAGCCTAAGCCTCCAATGAACTGGCCTTTCCCACACCAAGTACCTCATACTCCCCAAGCCTGCAGAACAGCACTGGCAGCAAGCCAGGAATGAACTCCACTTCACAGTGGAGAAGAAGTGCTAGATGCTATGCCAGAGGACTGCCCCTTTATATCTCTCTGCTCTCCAGGCAGGAAATAGATCCTGGAAAGGATAGTCAGAACCTGTACATATTGATGACCTCATTCCACCTGATGAAGGAAAATTCCACTATCCCCTTTCACCTAGTTGTGTAACCTACGTAAGCCCTAAAGGTCACAGGTTTCTTCACCCTGCCGTTACAAGGGCCCCTTTTCTTGGAAACAATACTCTGCCCCACCTGAGTAGAGATAAACACCTGTTGACCATAGCTTGCCCTACCTGACTAGGCATAAGCACAGCTAAAGCTGATTGGTGCATTATTGCTGGTTTCTGCCTTGTAATTAGTTCACTTTGTCTACCAACGGCTAAGTTTTATTCTGCTTGTACTAGTATGATTGTATACCATGAAACCTTGACCTCTGATAGGCTCTGTACTCAATCCTATAGCCTGCAAACAGTATAAAAGACTCTTGTCAAAAGCTTGAGTGTGTGCTCTTGTAAGAGAGACACTTTGTATATTGTGGTCAATAAAAGTGTGAACCTGATAGATGGTGAGGGCCTCTGCTCATTAAATGAATGAATTCTTGGAATTTCTCCATAATAGGGATGTGCAGGGAACCACAGCGAGGCGATTTGATTCTGGCGGGGATGCCGCTTTAAGGGTGGGGGAGGGTGCACTTACCTCTCCTGTTGCTTTCCCCCTGCTGGTGCTCATTGCCGGTAAAGACCTTTGGGGTGGAAGTGTACTTTCCTGATGCTCCTTCCCCCTCCTTGGCCAGAAGTACCGAGTGTGTGTATGCCAATTGCACGTGCATGCACATCAGACGAGTGTACGCGCACACACAATGTGCACACGCGCACCCGGTACTTCTGGCCACTTCCTGCCGAGGAGGGGGAAAGGGGTGACAGGGAGGTACACTGCTGCCCCAAAGGTTTTTACTGGCAATGAGCACCGGTGGGGAAAAAGCGGCAGGAGGGGTAAGTGCATCCTCCCCTGCCCTTAAAGTGGCACCCCTGGAGTCGAACTTCGAACTCCCCTGGTGTTTGAACCTGTTCAGAGGCCCATAAAAGGGCCTCCGAACAGGTTTGTGCACATCCCTACTCCATAACACCTCTGTCCCTTGTGGGAACAAGTTATTCACTTGGAGCTCTCCAAGGGTGTCCTGACTGTTCTTGACTTTTGGGGTAGGACAGTGGAGAAGCTAGGGTGCATGGGCCATTTTAATTTACCCAAAATGCCTGACTCTGATGCAGCATTGCTCTGGAGTTGGGGAAGAAAAGAGGGGCAGTCGTCCATTAGCAGTGGGTCCTTGCCATTTGCTTGAGGATACCACATGCTGACTCTGGGACTGGCTTGCTTGTCTACTTGTCTCTCAGTTCCCCACACATGTTCAACAGGTTGACTACTTTCTAGCTCATTTGCCTTGCTTCACCTCTTTTGAACGTCCACCCTGATATGGAAGTTCAAAAGGGTTGCTGCAAATGATATTAAGGTCATTCACATGATAGGAACATAGGAAGCTTCCTTATACCGAGTCATACCATTGGTCCATCTAGCTCAGTACTGTCTACACAGACTGGCAGTGACTTCTCCAAGGTTGTAGGCAGGAGTCTTTCTCAGCCCTACCGTGGAGATGCCAAGGAGGGAACTTGGAACCTTCTGCAAGCAAGCATGCAGATGATCTTCAAAGCAGCCCCATCCCCTAAGGGATCTTACAGTGCTCACACATGTAGTCTCCCATTTATATGCAACCAGGGCAGACCCTGCTTAGCAAAGGGGACCAGTCATGCTTGCTACCACAAGACCAGCTCTCCTCGATCAAGGAGGCTGTTCTCACACTCAAGCAAAACCAGGCTAGCAAGCAAACCTGCAAAGGAGCCCTGGCTGTTATCCAGGGTTAAGGGTGCAATTGTGCCATTAGCCTGGGCTAACTGATTGTGTGTGGGTGCCATGTGGCTCCATGCGGTCTCACACACCAGCAGTCTCCGGGCCAGCATCACAGGACTCACCATAATGTGCAGTGCATTATGGGAGTTCTGGGGGCCTCCTGGCTCCCAAACCTCCCTGATGCAGGCAGAAGCTGGCAATCATCTGGGTGGCTGATCCGCCTGCTCAAAAATGAAGAAAGGGTTGTCTGTGGGGGAGGTAAGCTTTTTGAGGGTTCCTCCCCTAGCCCTTTCAAGCCCTTCTTATGAATTGTGAGAAAGGGCTCAAAAGCTGTGTTCTAACCAGGTTTGGGAACTCTCTGTGTGTGCTCCCAATTTTCATTTGTGTGGACCAAAGGTAAGATGAAAACCTGGGTAGAAGTTTTTGTGTCAGAGCAAGGTAGGAGGAAAAGCTACCCTTGATTCTCTGAATGCCCTCATTGAATAGAAACTTTGGACAATTTATATAGCCAGTTCAGAAAGACAAAGCTGAACAATGCTGTGAGGAATGGTGTGTGTTTTATTGGGAAAGTGTCCCCGAGGAATAGAAAGAGAGAAAATGAGAGTGTTGTTGAACTACAGCTCCTATAATCCCTTGCCAGTATTTATCGTGGTTGGGGATGATAGGAGTTGTAGATCCATTATGGGTGGAGAGCCAAGGTTGCCTATCCCTGCATTAGAGCTTCCTTTTTCTTTTTAAAAGGCGGGGAAGCTATCTGATTGTAATAGGCTGGGGCCACCTGGGCGCTCTCGGTTATGGCTGCAATTGAAGCAGTCTGTGGGGAAGCTTGCTGTGACCTCTCTAGTGCTTCCACCTTGCTTAGGATCTTATTTAGGGACGTCTCTAGAGTTTGGATAGACAGGTTTGAGTCACAAGTTCCAGTAGTTTCTCTAACTGCCTGCCTTCTCCTGATATCCTTCTGGGGGAACCCACACCTGGTGTTGAAATGGGCGACTAGCCAGTTCCTCAACCCGGCGCCTGAGATCTGCTGTGGCAGCCCCATTCCACCTTTCCATATCCTCTCCATAATCTAGCAGCGAAAACCAAAGCTTGGTCCTTTCAGACATTGGCTTTTGTGGGTGCTTTCCCTGCTTATTTAATCCTTGGCTTTCTCTCTGTGTTGGGACAACCCCTCCCTTGTTACTGTAGCTTGCAGTCTCAGTGACTCCTGCCACTTTTTGGCGGGCAAGCCTTTCTGTTCCCTCTGGTTCAAGACCATATTGGGCAGTCACTCTCTGAGCTAAGTCTAGCATAGCCTGAGTCGCCCAGTTCAACAGCAGTTGAGTTGTAGTCCAACAGCAACTGGAGAGCCAGAGTGGTGTAGCCTTGATGTAGACACTAAAATCCCTTGCAAGAATCAATGTTCATGATGGACTAAATCGTCTGGAAGGGCTGTGTGTGTTCAAGCCATTTTCATTACTTTTAGGATTGGTGTCTGACTACTGCACAAGGACACGTCAACCCTGTGCAAATGATATTACACAAGAGTAAGCCCATTATTTCCAATGGGCTTATTATTGTGTCATGTAATTTTTACAACTTTTGTGTCTGCGCAATTTGAGCAAATTGCATACATGCAGTGTTACTGGGCTGATCTACCCCATGCATCGTATGTCAGCCTCTGTCTTTACTCTGATTTCCCCATAAAATAGTTTGCAGAACACACCTAAGAACATAGGGTGAAATCCATACCTCCAGTGAGCTTCTGTTTGTATATAGGGGAGAAGAAGGGCAATTCTTTCAGAGGGCAGACATTCGGGCCTTAGGGATCCTCTTCAGGTTGGACCCTTGAACTTGGGAGAAAGGGTTTTTTTTTGAGGGATATGGGCAGAAGCATATCTAGGAAAAATGCGCCTAGGGCAAGCACTGCAATTGTGCCCCCCCCGTCCAAACATTTGACAGATAACCTATTGACTGTTCTCAACTTCCCCACACATTTCTAGGTAAAGTAAGTTCTTGCCTGTATTTTAAGCCTTTACTTTTATAGTTTTCAGAAACAATTCTTTGTTTGCAGTGTACTTTAACCCTGATTTAGCTTGACATTTACACCAGAGAGAAAGAGAAAACGATCACATGTATAGTAAACTACTGAATCAGGTCAATGCTTTTTCTTTTTACAAATCACACACAGAGATATATTTCATTTTTAAAATCATACTAGCAGTAGATCAAGGATACTTTCATATACGACAGAACTATATGATTACAATTCTAATCACATTTCCTTCAAGTCAGTGTAGTCTTACATGTAGCAAGTGTTTTCTGAGTATCACTGCAATAAGTGTCTTTCTTAAAGCAACCTACGTTTAAATATATTTGAAACAAACCAGTTATTCTCTTTTGATTTCGTTGGGTGTCATTTTCTTCCTGTAAGGACGATGCGACTTGAGTGATGAAAGGAACTGTTCCAGTTGGTAGGTGAAGTGTTGCTTTTGATAGCAATGCCACATGCCCTGCCTCCCCATTCTACATTTTGAATCGTTCTGTGTAACTGGACAGCTTACACACTCCTATGCCAAAAAGAGTTGGTACAGTGTCTATGAGTCTATTTTACATTGTCCCTGAATGTTAATATTTAGTTTAAACATAAGTGGTAATTTAAGAGTTGTGCTTACCAATGCATGTACTTTCCCAGCCCAAGATTATCATTTACAGCCCCTACTTTGGACTCACTGGGGGAGTGTGGTGGCATCAGAGATTGGAGGACTTTAGGCGTTAGGTGGGAGGAGGAATTTCTCTCTCTCCCCCCCTTCTCCCTCTCCCAGTAACTTGGAGAACAGCAGCCCCCACCTCCTGCTCTCTTCCAAGCCCCTCCTTGCAGCCCACTCCTTCATGCTCTGGTGCCAGCGCCAAAGGAGATTGGGAGGCAGATGAGGCCAGTTGGTGAAGGCAGGCAGTAACCCCTCTCCCCACCAAGAAAAGCAAGCCAGCCTGGCCCAAGGTAAAACTGACTGCTTCCTGCAGAGCCAGCACGGAAACGAGAGAACTCCCACCCAGTCCCAGTCTCTCCAGCAAGCTGACAGCTCCCGGAAGTTGGGAGCTTCCCCCACCCACTACTCGCAACTGCCTCCAGCCCAGCCGCACCCCCTCGCTGCTTTCCAACCTTTTCAAGCATTTCCTGCTCTGATTCCTACAAAGAAATACAGGGCAAGCACACAGCACTGGCTGCGGTCTCAGCGGGAGCGGGGGGGCGTGCCCAAACATCAGAAATGGGCAGACTTCGGACCTGACTAGTGCAATCACAATCAAGCCAGCCCTCATGGGTAGAGTTCTGTGTGTGGAAGGGGGAGGGAAGCACCCCGGGCGGGGGGGGGGGAGAGAATCTCACTGAGCATGCCTCCAAGCAACCTTCCCATCCCGAGGGCTTGCCTCATGGCTCGCTCACCCAACACTCAGGCAGCTTGGGAGGGAGGGAGCTAAATATCTCTCTCGCAGCGCCACTGAGATTGAACCGGTGCCCTATGAGATAGGAGCCTTTTGCATCAGCAGCGTCCGAAGGGAACTGGAGGAGGAGCAGGCCTGCATCCGCTAGAGTTCACAGCCACCGCTCAGGACAGGTCAGGTTGAAGTTGCCTCCGCAAACACAGGAAGCTGAAGACTGCAAGTAGACGGACCCTGCTCCGAGCAATGCATCTTTCACGGGCACAAGCACCCCACCTGGAGAGAGAGATGATCATGGATCCCAACCTGCCCCTAGAGCTCGCCAGGGAAGAGCTTTGGCGAACTTCTCCCTTGCCTTGCAAGCCCCTTCCCTGCAGGCCTCAGGGCCAAGCAAGTGAGAACGCCACTCTCTTCCTCACGGAGAGACAAGAGGGTGACTTTGCACATGGCTGTCTTGCGGGGTGCTACTTGGCATGTCTCTACCCTCGAAGCCCAGAGATAAGATCGAGCCCAAGTTGGGACCCCGGAGACAGAAACCTGCCTCCTTTAAGTTGCGCCTAGGGCACGTGCCCTGGCTGCCCTACCATGGATATGCCTCTGGATAGGGGGACATGCTTAAAAAGGGAGCTGAAACCCCCCTGAGCATGAATGGAGCAGCCTCTCTCGCTGTTTTCAGTTCTGGGCCATATTATATCCTACTATACAGGCTGCCTCTTGCAGTATTAACAGTTTAATACAAATGCACACTGACACACCAATTTTTATTGTTTCATTTATTACTGATGACTCATTTTATTTCCAAAGCTTTATTACTAATCTCATGCTATAAGTCAATAAAAGACATGGAAACATTTGTTTAAAAAGGATCTTTGGGATAAAATAAACTATTAAAAAATTCATTCCACTAGAGGGAGAACAAGTAGTAGAGAGAATAAAAAAGAGATTGGTTTAAAATAGATTAAGTTCCTCAATTAATGACAGGGTTGCTATAAGTGGGATAGTTAAAAAAAAATTCAGCTAAAGATGAACAAAAAAATGTATTTGTTCAGATTATAGGTCATAGCATAAGAACATCCCAGCTGGATCAGGCACAAGGCCTATCTAGTCCACCATCCTGTCCCACACAGTGGCCCAACAGGTGCCTTTGGGAAGCCCACAGGCAAGAGGCAAGGCATGCCCCCACTCCTGCTGTTGCTCCCCTGCAATTGGTATCTTGCCTCTTAGTCTAGAGTTGGCCTCTAGTCCTCAGACTAGTAGCCATTGATAGACCTGTCCTCCATGAATTTATCTAAGCCTCTCTTAAAGCCAGGGGCGGAGCCACCATTGCACTAATAGGTTCAAAGAACCCAGGCTGCGCCCCTCAGTGGCTGCAACTCTTGCCCCAGCCACGCCCCCTGAATCACATGTCAGATGCAGAAGGCAAAGTTTTGCTCTTAAACGGTGCTGTGTGGCTCCATTTTGAGCAGCTTAGCCCAGCGCGGCTTCCCAGCCTGGATGTGAACGTATCTCCCTGTCTTTTAAAGCAGAGAGAGCTGCTCCCAGCCACGCGGCGAATACCATGCTCGCTGGGAATTTGCTCAGAAACAGGGTGCACAGCCCCATTTGCGAGCAAACCCCGCCCCTGTCTGACATCAGATACAGGGGGCGTGTTTGGAGCGGGCTGCTGCTGGCCTCCCTACGTGCCTGCTTAAAGCCATCCAAACTGGTGGTTATCATCACATCTTGTGGCAGAGAATTCCATAGGTTAATTATGTGTTGTGTGAAAAGTACTTCCTTTTATTGGTCCTAAGTTTCTTGGCAATTAGTTTCATCGAATGACTCCTGGTTCTAGTGTTATGCGAGAGGGAGAAAAATTTTCCCCTCCACACCATGAATAATTTTATAGACCTCTATCATGTTGCGTTGTGTGAAAAGTACTTCCTTTTATTGGTCCTGAATTTCTTGGCAATCAATTTCATCGAATGACTCCTGGTTCTAGTGTTATGCGAGAGGGAGAAAAATCCCCCCCTCTACACCATGAATAATTTTATAGACCTCTATCACGTCGACCCTCAGCCATCTTTTTTCTAAACTAAAAAGCCCCAGGTGTTGTAGCCTTACCTCATAAGGAAGGTGTTCTAGGCCACCAATCATTTTGGTTGCCCTCTTCTGCACCTTCTTCAGTTCTGTAATGTGTTTTTTAATGTATGGCGACCAAAACTGTACACAGTACTCCAAATGCGGCCACACCATTTTGATATTAGCAGTTTTATTTTCAACCCCCTTCATAATGCTTCCAAGCATAGAATATGCCTTTTCCACAGCTGCCACACATTGTGTCAACACTTTCAATGACCTGTCCACCATGACCCGAAGCTCACTCTCTTGGTCAGTCACCGACAGCTCAGACCACATCAGCATATATGTGAAGTTGGGGTTCTTCAACGTGGTCTCTGTCTTTTACACTTCTGGGCTCTGCGCCTGCTCAGAGACCATGTTGGAAACTTGCAAGCTTCATCTCCTACCTTTTTGGTAGGAATCCTGCCCCCAGGCATTATATGTGGCTGCACATCTCCTCATCTCAGTCTTTCGTCATCCACACTTCAGTAGACTTTGTCAGAGACTTCAGGCTTAGAAAGAGAGTAGAAGGGAAGCTTTCTTTTGTTTTTCTTCTATTTGGTTTGTTTTTTCTCCCGCTATCTCCCTTCCCCACCTTTATTTTAGTTTTACAGGTAGTTGTGTTTTTTCTTTGGCATTTTTGTTTTGGCCTTCTCCAATGCTCTTGCTCCCAGATGGGATGGGTTGTTGAAGCTGTGAGGCTTTTTTCTTCGCTGCCTATGCCGGGCATGATGGATTTCAAAAAGTTTCTGTTGTGGGGGGAAATAACTCCCCCTGACACACATTCTGAGTTTTTGCTTTGTTTAGGGGAAGTCTCATGTAGTGGAGACTTGCGCCCGTTGTAAAAAATTCACAAAGCAAGCTCGGAAGAACAGGGCTTCTCGTCTCCACTCTGCCCTCTGGGAGTTAGCCCTGCACTCATCCAAAGACATGATCTCAGCGAAAACAGCTATAATGGCTTCGACAGCTTCTGCAGTGGTCTCTGGGATTGCCTCTACAGCCTCTAAAACTACTGGAGTATCCTTGGTACCTAGGTCTCTGGTACCGGAGGCAGGAAAGTCTGGGGAAACGGCTCATGTAGCAACGCCTGTGTGCTCGCTCTTGCCTCCCCCTTCTCCTTCGGGAGTGGTTTTGACCACCTCAGTTCCTGCAACCCCTTTTGCCCCCGTTCTGCCAGCAGAACGGAAGAAGAATGAAGAATGGATGAAGAAGAACCAATCACCCATAGATGGAATAATCGAGGAGCACCAATTGGCAGCATATAAAATCCTAGCCGCAGTAACCATATATAAAGCTAAAGCAGTGCATTCGGTGGGAATACTGGGTTTGGGCATATTTAAAAGAAAAATTTCTGGCAGGAAAGGAAATTTAATGTTTAAAATTTGCTTCATCTTGGAATGAATTTGCTTCCAAGAAAATTGGGCCTTACTACAAGTCCATCACATGTGATAAAAAACATCCCCACTTGCTGATTACATTTGCAACATTCCTTTGGGTAATTATTGTCCACTTCTTGATAATAATTGGAGTGATATACTAACGGTAAAACATATTATACCAGTTTTTTCTTAAGTTATTACTAGAAGTAAATTTAATATTCTTCTTCCATTGATATTCCCAACTGTGGATATCTATTGTCCTATTAATATCCTGCATCCACTTGATCATGCACTCTTTAATCTGTTCAGTTTCTGTGTCATACTTCAATAACAACTTGTATATCACACCCAACAAATGATCAGTCTTTTTATTTATTAATTCCTCAAACTCAGTTAATTCTCTAAGTTTCACTCCTTGTCTTTGTATCTCCCTCTGCACAATCGAGCTAATTTGTAAATATTGAACTAAGGAGGCTTTTGAGTCCATTCCAGTGTATGAAATTGAACGAATTTTGGTTTAACCTTATCCATAGTCAAATTTTGTAAAGTATGTGCCTTTTCTCTCCAAAGTTTATATTTACTAGACCGTTCTTCTTCATGGAGATAAATGTTTAAAATCGATGCCAAAGGTGAGAATCCAGGACTTATTCTTTTTTGGTATTTGTTCCAAACCCGTAAAAGACTATTTCTGATAGAATGTAATGGTATGTCCGGACTGTTTCTCTTTGTATTAATCGATAGAAGATTATGTAAACCTTCTGGAAGATCAAACCCCTCCATATCCATAAAAGAGCTGTACGGAAATTTAAGCCAATCAGAAATCCAAGTCAGACAACTTAAATGGTCATAAAGCTTCAGATTAGGAATAGCTAGACCGCCTCTTTATTTTGCATCCTGTATAACCTTAAACTTGACCCTGGGGTTTTAATAAGCCCAGATAAAAGAATTTATTTGTCTCTGCCATAAATTCCAAGTGTATCTTCAATTCTAACCGGAATCATTTGAAAAAGAAAGTTCATCCTGGGTAGTATATTCATTTTTACTAACGATATCCTTCCCAAACAAGAAAGTTTTAGCTTCTTCCATCTATCTAAGTCAATTGAGATAAGTTTCCATGTCTCTAAGTGATTATTTTTAAATGTCCTTGTTATTCTTTCTTAAATTGATCCCCAGATATTTAATTGGTTTCGTGGTGACCTGAAATCCAGTACTGTCCTGTAAATGAATTAATTCAGTGTCTGTTAGATTCCAGGTAATGATCTGGGTTTTATTGCTGTTAATCTTATAGCCAGAAATTGTACTCTCTCTCTCTCTCTCTCTCTCTCTATATATATATATATATATATATACAGTTTTAATTTATGTTCCTGATTTCCCATTGTAATTCCATGAATTCTTTGTTCATGTTGAATTTTCACTGCCAAAGGTCCTAAAGCCAAAATAAAAAGCAATGGAGAGAGGGGGCATCATTGCCTGGTTCCTTTGTTAATAATAAGATTTTGGGGAAAAGACCCATTCACAATTATCTTAGCTGACTGTTGTGTGTAAATGCTTTGAATTCAAGAGAGGAAACTGGGACCACAATTCATTATATCCAACACCGAAAACAAAAAAGTCCAATTTAAATTTCCAAAGGCATTTTCTGCATCTAAAAAAATCATTGCAGCTTTTGTCTTCTTCAAAGTTATATTGTCTATTGCATTCAATACACATCTCACGTTATCTTTCATGAATAGCTTAGGGATGAATCCTGTTTGATCTGCATGGATAATTTCGGAGAGAAAGCACTTTAAACTTGCTGCCAAAATTGTAGTAAAATTTTTATAATCCACACTCAATAAAGATATGGGTCTGTATGATTCAGGACAAGTAGGATCTTTACCTTCCTTATGAGTGAGAGAAATAAATGTTTCTTGCCAAGAAACTGGTACGGTATCATGAATTAATATTGCATTCATCACTTGGGTTAATGGACCAATTAGTATTTCTTGAAATTGCTTGTAATAAATCGAGGGCAATCCATCAGGGCCTGTAGTGTTATTCCTTAAAAAACGTATTGCAGCCTTTGTTTGCTCTTCAGAAATCGGTTTATTTAAGCAGGCCTGTTCATCCAAAAATGATGATATGTGCATATCCTCTAAAAATTGCTTGATTTTTTTCCAGATCTCTTTTTTCCTCTTTATAAAGTTTAGAGTAATATTCAACAAACTGATCAGTCATCTCATCAATAGTTGAGATGAACTCTTTGCCATTCCATTATAGGTATTCCATATAGAGTAGGGTTGTGCATTTTGTATTTTTTTTGTTTCAATTTGTACCAAATCCGAATCAACCCCATTTTGTATTTTGTCCGAAATTAAGCCTTCCGAATCACCCCAGTTTTGTTTTGTATCCAAATTAATCCGAATCTGAATTAATTCAGATTATAAAATGGGTCACATGGTCAAAAGAGTGGATGGGGGTTATAGTGCCCAATGAGTGGAAGCTACCACATGAATTTCAAAGGAATCGGGCAAACTGCTGATTTTTGGTGAATTTTTGAAGTTTGCACATCTTTCAGATTTTCCCCATAGGGTATGATGGAGGTTTCAGGAAAAGTATAGCTTCACGAGGGGTGGTGGTGGCCCAGAGTGGAGTGTGGTTGGTGGTAGTGCCCAGATGGTACAAGGAAGCTACCACAATTTTTTCAGAGGAATTTGGCAAAGGGCTGATTTTTTAAAGAATTAATGAAGGTACGCATCTTTCAGATTTTCCTTGTAGGGTATAATGGAGGTTTCTGCAGTCCCATAACTCCACTTGAGGGGCACTGGGGTGGCCCAGAGCAAGTGGCAGTGTAGTACACATAGGGTGCCAACCACCCACATGGGTTGCCAACCCACAAAGGACAGGGTTTTGTTGTTCTAGAGGTGTTCTGAGAGTAGATTCTCTAGTAGCATATGAGAGTGGATTCATGGTTTTTCATTAAAAATCTCATTTGCTACCAGAGAATATAAACTCAACACCTCAGAAACAACAAAGCCCAGTACCCCAATGGGTTAGCAATCCAAGGGGGTGGTTGGCACCCTCTGTGCACTATACCAACACTCACTTCAGGCCATCCCAGTGCCCCCCAGGTGGAGTTATGGGGCTGCTGAAACCGCCATTATTCCCTATGGGAAAAAAATCTTAAAGACGCGTAAACTTCAAAAATTCCTAAGAAACCAGCCCTTTGCCCTATTTGGAATCTGGGTGCACCACCCTTGGGGCACTGCTACCCAACCCACTGTTCTGCCCTGAAGCCCCACATAAACAAGTTGAAAGAGTGAAGAGAATGATGAACAACAACGACACAATTTTTTGGCACAGTTACTTGAGTATTTTGCAGCGGGTGTGAGCCTGTTCCTGTGGCACTAGCACAGCAGCACAACCCATTTGTGAATTCAAGCAGTCTTTCAATAAATACACTCCCTCCCCATGGAACAGTGACCACAGGTCATTTGTGATGGCAAGGTAGATCAATGAACTACCTTGGGACTATGGAACAGCTTCAAATGTTTTTAACTGAAGTAGAGTGAGCCATAGCTCAAACAGATCAGCCTACTGTTCAGAATTGTTGAGATTTATCATCACTGCATTTAAGAAAGTGCAACACTATGGATCATGGTTACAAGAAAGAGAGAAGCAACTAAGATTCCTGGGGATGTCAATAGATTGACAGGTGTGTTCCCCACCCACCTCCTTTTGTCTTCTGTAGTCCCATGTGGATGACCTGTCCCTGCAATGGCAAAAGATGTGAACCACTGGAATTTAGTTCATTGAGTATTAGATCTTTTTGCTTTTGGTAATCTTTCTTTCTTACCAGTTTTTGAAATGAAAATTCCTCTCATAAAGGCTTTACTTGAGTCCCACACAGAACAAATTGAAACGTCTGGGGTCATATTTCTCTGAAAAAAAATCCACCAGTTCTTTACATTTCAATGTAATCCTTTCTTGTTGTAAAATCTCAAGCCCCACAAATTGGAAAGGAGATTAGCTTCAAACTCTCTATGAGGAGTGCCCAGCTAAGCAGACTCCCAGGACTAGGTACTGCAACTGTCTGGCATCTAAGATCATTTCAGTCTTGGAATGAAATCTGAACTCCCCTCTTCCTCTTGCAAAGAGAGACAATACAATACCTGGCCATTAGGCCAGGGAGAAAAGACAGGTAAGACAAGTTTCTTATCTGCAGCCTCCATTACAATAGGAATGAGTAAGTGATGTAACTTTGAAAGTGTGTCTATTGAAACTGTTGATAGAATTACTGGGAGAGACAGTCCCAGCACAGGATATTCTTTAAACGCACCTGCACACTCAAATTGTCCTCACAATCAGCCTTGAATGCCATAGGCCAAGGTTTCTTAACCTTGGGCCCCTAGATGTTGCTGGACTACAACTCCCAGAATCCCCAGACATGGCCTTTGTGGCTGGGGATTCTGGGAATTGTAGTCCAACAACATCTGGGGGCCCAAGGTTAAGAAAGCCTGCCATAGGCTATGCGCTCACATTCCTACCCAGGAAGGACTAAGACAAAATGCATTTCAAAAAAAGGTTGTCTGGGCTCCCCAGAGCAGGACAACAGAGCAGGACAACAGACAAGTGCCCTCAAGGCACATTTTGGGATATAAGTATCCCAGTGTGCTTCCTTGTGTATATTACACCTGGGACTCCTACTGCGAAACATCTCAGTGCCTCTCACTCTGGACCCCAGCAAACTGCAACAAGAGACTCCAGCAGACCACCATGGTGTTCCTCTCCAGGACACGTGATATAGCCTCTTGCCCGGCTTCTTCAGGGCTGAACCTATCCCTTTCTCTTATTTCTGAAATTTTGCCCTTCTATCTTAAAGTACCTCTCTAGCCCGCCTGGGAGTTTACACATAATTTGGAACTTTAAGCTAAATGTGCATATTTGTAGTGCCTTTAAACTAGGGCCACATAGTAATTTAGACTCCTTTTTGATTTAATTGAAACCTCTCTTTCAAGCCGATTTTCTTGAGTATACGCTTGCACAAGTTAAGGCTGCTTGGAACTATCTCCGCTTTTGAGCTAAATTCCCCACATTCGCCCGAACTAGGGGGTGCAGGCCAATCACCCTCGAGGCAGTTTCATTAACATGATGCAAGAGCACGTAAAGACACAATGTTTGGCAGAGCAGTCCTTTAGTCTGCCCACCACCAGGTCTTGTGGTAGCAAGCATGACTTGTCCCCATAGCTAAGCAGGGTCTGCCCTGGTTGCATATGAATGGGAGACTTGATGTGTGAGCACTACAAGATATTCCCCTCAGGGGATGAAGCCACTCTGGGAAGAGCAGAAGGTTCCAAGTTCCCTCTCTGGCTTCTTCAAGATAGGGCTGAGAGAGATTCCTGCCTGCAACCTTGGAGAAGCCGCTGCCAGTCTGTGAAGACAATACTGAGCTAGATAGACCAATGGTCTGACTCAGTATATGGCAGTTTCCTATGTTCCTATGTTTCTAAGTGTAAAAGCCAAGAGACCACTTCGAAGAACAGCAGGTTACTCACCTCTAAGTTCTGTTCTTCTAGTGTCATCTGTCCTTTTACACGTCCTCCCATCCTCCCCACTGGGTATCCTGAAGGCGGACTCTGTGACTGAGGGGATGAGAAGAGGCGCAGCATATAGTGCCTGGGGGCAGGGTTGGAAGCTTGGAAGTTTCTGACATGGTCTCTGAGCGGGTGCAGAGCCCAGAAGTGTACAAGGACAGATGACCACTAGAAGAACAAAACTTACAGGTGAGTAACCTGCTGTTTTTTGCCCCAATATGCATGACTTTACACTTGCTAACATTGAAACACATCTGCCATTTTGTTGCCCACTCCCCCAGTTTGGAGAGATCCTTTTGGAGTTCCTTGCAATCTGTTTTGCATTTAATAAAACATAAAACATAATTTGATAAACAATATTCAAACTTTCAGAATCTATATTGTTACTTGGCCTGTTAAAAGTACATTCAGCCCAGCACATGTGATCAGGATGGGATCAGAGCCCGAGGAGGTCTCCATGTTCTTTTGGGGCAGCCCTTAATCATCTGTTTAAACAGGTATTTTGAACATGTGTAGAGGAGCAATTCAGATGCCCCCCCATGTGATTAAGCAAGGCCTGGACAGTGCATTAGCACAGCCTCCAATGTTCTTTTGGCATGACCCTGTCCTACGTGTGTGTGCTGGGCTGCGTCTCATCTGAATTGGCCTCCTGATAATTACTGTGCGCAGAATGTGAGCCACTGTTTTGAGGTATCTATCACCCTTATCAACAGCACTGGCATGAGGAATAATACATACATATCAACATACTGTACTCTATGGACAGCTACAAACTCAAATACATCCAAAAGCTGGACTTCCTCCTGAAGATGATGATGATTCTCCTCCTCCTCCTCCTCTTACTACTACTAGATGCTCTCATTTTCTTAAGACTTCTTCTCTTTAGTCAAGCCAATCTGCTTCTTTGATGAGCTGAGCCAACCTTTGAAAACCCTACAACAAGGAAAACACTACTAATAACAAGGTTAGGGCATGAGCCAGAAGCACAGTCAAAAGACCTGCACCCTGAGGTCAAAGGACCTGTACCCTGTTGTCCTTGTTCTCTGCACAATATGAGGCAGGCATTGTGGGGAAAGTGTACACAAACCTCCCATTCCCTGCATTAGTCCTAGGTTTCAGGTTTAACTATGGGTTCAGAAGAATAAAGTAAGCTTTAGTGACAGCAACCCTGATAAAACCGTTTGGGGGTGGGACACTAAAAATCTGGACTTACCTGATCAATCTGCATTGGAGAAGAAAGTGAGAAGGAAGCTCTGACATAAGAGCTGGGATCGGAACTGTTAATGTTAAATGCTCTTCCAGGAACCAGGAGCACCTAAAGAGAAATCTCTCTAATTCAGTTACATAATATTAGCCCCTCCTTCCCTGTTTTACTTTAGAGCCAGTAGGTAAATTCCATACTTGTTTCTCCAAAGCTTTCTTCATGATTAGCTCCTGTGTATCAGAAACTCCCTTAAGTTTAATCCATAGAAACATTCCAGCAGTAGGAGTATGCCACTCTGCTAAGTCTAGAGAGAGTGAGAGAGAAAAAGAGAGAGGGGGGGGGGCACCCTATAACCATCATATATGTTTAAAGAGTTACAAAAATCACTGATAAATCATTGTTTAAAAGTAATCTGAGTGTTCACTTCTTCATTAAGAATACAAAAAGGGATTTTGAAGCTTCAGGAGCTACCTACAGTGGGTGGATAGAAGCAGTTTTGAAATATTATTAGGAAGGGAATAGCTTCCCCTTTTAACAAGACTGTGTTTATTTTCTTTCTTGAGCTATAGTTTTTGGTGATAAATTTGATTTTCTATGATTTTTTTTATGAATTATGATTTTTAATGAATTTTTGAAATTCATTTTTATTTTTTTCTCATAGGGTATAATGGGACTTGAACCAGACCATTATTCCCTATTGTGGAACACCCATGGGTGCCAACTACCCCCAAACCCCAAATGAGATTTTCAATGACAAACCATGAATCCACTCTCATTTGCTACAGGAGAATCTACACTCAGAACACCTCAGAAACAACAAAACCCCGAACCCCATGGATTAGCAACCCATGGAGGTTGCTGTGAACTACACCACCACTCACTCTGGGCCACTCCAGCACCCGCCCAAGTGTAGTTATGGGGCTGCTGAAACCTCCATTCTTCCTTATGGAGAAAAACCTTTAAGATGTGTAAACTTCAAAAATCACTTAAAAATCAGCCCTTTGCCCAATTCCTTTTAAATAATTCTGGCAGCTTCCTTGCGCCCCTTGGGAAATACCACCCACCACACTTCGTTCTAGGCCACCCCTTCCCCCCCGATGTGAAGCGATACATTTGCTGGAATCCTCATTAATCCCTATGAGGAATTAAAAATAATTTTAAAATTCGCCAATATTCGGAGGAGTGTCCAATTGCCTTGGAGTTTGTGCCCCTTTTGTGCCCCTAGGTGCTACAAAATAGGGGATAATGGGCTGGTTCGAGTCCCATTATACCCTATGAGAAAAATAATTAAAAATATTTCAAATATTCATTAAAAAATCGTAGGAGTGACCAATTGCTTTGAAGTTTGGGTGGTAGTTGGCACCCATGGGTGCTCCACAATAGGGAATAATGGTCTGGTTTGAGTCCCATTATACCCTATGAGAAAAAAAATGTCAAAAATTCATTAAAAACCATACAAGTGTCTGATTGCTTTGGGAGTTGGGTGGTAGGCACCCATGGTTTCCAATTACCACCCCACCCACCTTTGAAGGTTTGAACCAGTTCGAATTCAAACTGAACCAGGGGGTTTGAGCAAAACCAAAACTGAACCTCCCCCTCCCGGTTCAAATCTGGTTTGAATTCGAACCAAACCAGGCAAACAGGTTTTTTGCACATCCCTCGCGGTAAATAGGTGTGTGGCATGGCAGTGCAGGGAATTGCAGTAGACTGGGGGTGGGTTTTGTTGTGCAGTATGCCTTTTATGCCACCCATGATGGTGGTGGGAATGGGGCTTGGGCTTGGCCTGCAAGGGGGCAGAGAAAAGGACCTCAAATATAGAGTGTAGTTCCTGGCCTGGGCGCTTTCCAGATTAGCTGATCAACAGTGGCAAAATGCTTCTGTTCAGGCAAATCGCATTCAAAAGTTAAATAGCAAAGTGCCCAGCAGGGGGAGCAGTCTTGAGAAAACTAACACACCCCACAACTGCAACTTTTTTACTCCGGATATACAACGTTATAGCACTATATTGCAGCGATTAGATTTGAAACAAGGCATTGGAAATATGAACAGCACCCTACTGTCAGCGTAGGGACTGTGGTGTCACAACACAGGAAGTGTGGAAGCACACTTCAGAGATACGTTGTGATGCCGTTGCAGAGGCTAATCTGGAAAGCACCCAGGTTCAAATGTTACCTTTTCCCTGAAAAAATGCTTGTGTCAGATTTTATTTTTAGGGATCAAAAGTATTGTTTGATAGTGCAAAGGTTTATTACTGACGTTTTAGCCACTTGTCTGCGGCAATAATCATTACATCCCGCTGTTTTTTATAGAATTCCACCACCCTGAAAAACAAAATTGGGGAAAAAAATCAGTGAGAAGTTTCTGCAACATTAAATCTTGGGGATAGAAACATGTCATGTCCAGCATGCATCTCATCTTATATAAATAAGGGCTGCTGCACACAAAATGGTTGCCATGTGGCTTTAACTTCTCATCATGCAGTAAATCATTCATAAGCAGTGGCTTGTCATATAAACTAGGAGATATCCTCCATACCACAATGAACTTTCTGGGGAGGGTTGTGAAATCTTCAGATGTCACTGTTGTGTTGGAGACAGTCATCACACAGAGGAATTTGCAGTGTAGTTAATCAACTAAACTTACTTTAAATGGAGTGCAGCTCTAATTAAAATATTTTTAAAACCCTCATACAATTGATATATAATGTATTAAGTGAAAACAAATAGGGACATTTTATTTACTTAATAATATTTATAAAATAATATCAGTGTTGTGAGCTACCCTGAGCAGTAGTGTACTGGAGAGGTGAGCTATAAATATTTTAAATTTATGAATTAATGAATTCTTGGCTCCTAAAACATCAGCTCAAATATAAAAGTCAAACAATATGTGCAGAATATGCTCCAGCTTATTCCAAGGGAAGCAATTTCCACAGCTGTGGAGCAACATCTTCCTTCAGCCATAATATAAGCTTGATGGAGTCATTAGGAAGTTGTCTCTGTTTAGGAGTCAATATGGAAGAGGTTTTTCAAATATGAAGGCCCAAATGAAATCAGCCAGTATTGGCATATGACGATCTAAAGTTTAGATTCTAAACAGTTCAAATAGATTTGATAAATGCATTAAATAGCTGGATGTCAGATTTGCCACAATCCAGCACAGGTTTAAGTGAACTTAAGCCCTGATGTCAAGCACTAAGCGCACTCTGTGCTGGATTGTTCAATACTATTTTATGTGCTGTTGTGCAAATTGGTGTAAAGATAGCTATGTTTCTTCATGAACTTAATACAGTGGAAAGAGAAGGAAAAACAAAAAAACTCCCAGGCTGTATATTAAATATGTATATATTTACCTGTCTACATTGTCCAGGAAACCCTTTTGTCCCCAATGCTGAAGAAGCTGGGCTGTCATAAGCTGTGGAAATAAAGCCTACAGTGAACATTATGCTCCTTTGGCCAACAGCTATTAATGGTGTAAGTCGGGGATGCTCAAACTTTGTTCCCCAGGTGTTTTCCAACAGCCTTTTTAGTTTTTTTAAAAACTTATCTTTCTAAATAACTCATAAACCACTTTTAATATGCAGTTAAATAAATTAGTGGAAATGTGTCATGATTTTATTTTGAACTTGTATTTACATTTTTGTAGCATTTTTGTAACATTTTCCTTCTCTAAGAAAAACCTTTAATCTAATCATGCTGAAAATACAAAAGAAATGGGAAAAGGGAAAAATAATTGATGGAGGGGATTCTCAGTGGATCTGTGTAATTCTGGGTGGCTCCAGAATTGCAAACACAATTGCTACATGTAAACTGATGTTATAATGACATGCCTCATGGCAAATACCCAAGTGTTCTAGGAACCCTACTGGAACGTACCTGAGTGAAAGTGCTGGTGTGCATTGTGGAGACTTGGATATGTAGGATAACTCTGTCAATGAGAGGCTTGGGACCAGTTATAAAGCCTATCCTTAACCTATTTTAAAAAAGCAAAACAATTACTTCCGAAGTGTGAATTGCATTACTACTACTACTGCTATAAATATTTATATACCACTTTCCAACAAAAGTTCCCAAAGCAGTTTACACAGAAAAATAAAAAATAAATAAAGATGGATCCCTGTCCACAAAGGCTCACAATCTAAAAAGAAACATAAGATTCTAGCAACAGCCACTGGAGTGATGCTGTGCTCGGGTTAGATAGAGCCAGTTGATCTCTCCCTGCTCAGTAAAGAGAATCACCACTTTTTAAAAGTGCCTCTTTGCTCAGTTAGCAGGGCGTTAATATATTATTGAAATGTAATATGGGACTTTGACAACTGTAGATAATGTGAATGCCTAAGGTGTAGAACAAACTTTGAATCACCAGTGGGTGATCACCAGTGGGTGAGAAGGATGGAATGGCTGATGGAGAAAAGAGTTGGAAATAGTGGCTGGCATCATGACTCATGCTGTGTCTGTGGAAGGATGTTGTGCCGGTGCAAGTTCAGAGCTTGAGTTCCAGACTAGTGTTGACTAGTGTTGCATACCTACCAACTCCTGTAGTATGCCTCAAAGGTTTGTCAGGGAGATTTTGCACAAGAGAGCAATAGCATAGTTTTGAAAATCCTTGTGATTTTGCACAGCTATGTGAGCACAACTTTGTTCATTGTGCAAGCACAATGTTAGTCAGGATGCTGGCCTATAAAGTAAATTCTAAAAAGCAAACTGCAATCTGTATTCCTGTGTAATGATTACACCAATAACTTCAGGGGCTTCCCAAAGTCTGTGTCTGGCTAGTTGAAAGCTCACAACCACATAACTGCATTTCCAGTGCTGTGTTCTAACCACAGATCAAAAGTGTGAAGGTGACCTTACCCTGAAGAGAGGATCTTTGAGAAAGAGTCAGTCCTGATAACTCGGCCATCAATATCCATTGAAAGGAAGCTTGGTGCCCAGGGCTTTTGGATAGAATGCAAAGGTTCAGAGTTAGAAAGTCAACCCAAGCTATTCATTTCAACAGTTACACAAGAAGACCATAGAATTTTGCTCACAGGGGTTAACAGTTGCACACATAGCATCTATCTATCTATCTATCTATCTATCTATCTATCTATCTATCTATCTATCTATCTATCTAATTCTCTAAGGCATACCCGTGGCTAATCCCATGTGTGGCAGCTCTCGCGAGAGTTCACAAGCAGAAGCACCAGACTGAGGTCCATAGGCAGATAGAGAGGAGGAGCCTGTGAGAGCAGAAGCACCATGGTGACTGGGCAGTGGGGATTCCATATGCAAACAGGGAGGAGGAGCCTGTGGCACTGGGGTGACTGGGCAGTGGCACCAGAAAAGCTCACATGAGAGAAGAGCTCACATGTGAGAGCAGAAGCACCATGGTGACTGGGCAGTGGGGATTCCATATGCAGATAGGAAGTAGGAGCCTGTGGCACTGGGGTGATTGGGCAAGGGATTCCATATGTAGATGGGGAGGAGGAGCCTGTGAGAGCAGAAGCACCATGGTGACTGGGCAGTGGGGATTCCATAAGCAGATAGGGAGGAGGAGCCTGCGAATGCAACTGTTACTGGTTGGAAGATGTTCTTTATTGTAGAGGAGAGGAATATCTATCTATCTATCTATCTATCTATCTATCTATCTATCTATCTATCTATCTATCTATATGGATAGTGAGCAGAGGTCTGCAAAGATAGGGGTCATGAGGGAGGAAAGAGCCCCTTCAGGAAAAGGAGGCTGCTGTTGCATGAATTAGATGAGGAAACAAGAGGAACAAGATCTGTTAACTTAGGAAGGGAAAGAGAGAGAAAGAAGGAATGGGAAGAAAGAGGGGATGAGCGAGTGGAGAGAAAGAGAGAAAAAGTAGGGAGAGGAAGAGAGAAAGAAGGAAGGGTGAGGCACAGGCCTGAACCTGGCAGCGACCTGAGGGGAACGAGCAGCCATGGCGGTGGTGGCAGCAGCAAGGAAGGGCCCAGTCAACCACTGCTGCTGTTTGGGGCTACCGGGGCTATTGGCGGAGGGAGGCAGACAGGTAAGGGATGGGCCCAGGCCTGTCAGTCAGCAGCCTGGGGGTAATGAGCGGCCATGGTGGTGGCAGCAGCAAGGAAGGGCCCAGTCAACCACTGTTGCTCCATTCGGGAGGAGCAGGAGCGGGGCTCGGTTAAAGGTGGGGAGGTCTCTGGGGTTAGTGGGCTGCAGCTTGGCAAATAGGTTCCAGCAATGCTGCAGTCACAACCAAGAGGGGTGAGGGGATGGAGTAAAGGGATGGAGGAGTGACCAAGAGGGATGAGGGGGATGGAAGCAACAGGATGGAGGAGCAGCAGCAGGAGTGTGGCTCAGGTGAGGGTGGAGAGATCTCTGAGGTGAGGGACCATGGCAGGGGAGCAATCAAGTACTAGTGTGCAGATGCTTTAGCTTATTAACACAAAAAGGATGTCTCCCACTGAAGGGATGGTGCACCCTTTCCTGCATCCTTTTACTTAACTGGATGGGATGAGATGTTCCCAAAGACATGCTCTGTCAAGGAATGAAGAAGGCAGCAGAGCAGAAGAGAAAGAGTAAGCAAGTGAACACAAAGAATTTTCAGGGATGTAGAATGTAACTCATTGCCCACTTTTATTCATTTTCCTTTCATCTCTCAGTCCACTAATCCAACTCACATGAAGATTCTTCCTGCACTATTTCACACTCCCAAATATATATAGACATATAATATACCAGGCAATCTTTAGCACCAGTGGTATGTGAGCCACTATGGTAATAAACATGCCTAATACAGATTTAACCACTGGTAACAAAGATGGTGGTGTAGGGATGTGTTTTCTGCTCAAAATGTTCCGAGTAGAAAAGGGGCGAAACAGAATACCCTTCAACAGAATGCCTATTTTGAGCATGGAACAGAACAAGACCATTTCGAGTTGAAATGTTTTGAGTGTTCTGAGCATTATTTTGGAGGTCTGTTTTTCTCTTGCAGACTGGTTTTGACACTGGCTTCCAATTGGCTTGTGATCTCCTTGAAACATAGGAACATAGGAAACTGCCATATACTTAGTTAGACCATAGGTCCATCTAGCTCAGTATTGTCTACACAGACTGTCAGCGGCTTCTCCAAGGTTGCAGGCAGGAATCTTTCTCAGCCCTATCTTGGAGAAGCCAGGGAGGGAACTGGGAACCTTCTGCTTTTACCAGAGCAGCTCCATTCCCTAAGGGGAATATCTTACAGTGTTCATACATCAAGTTTCCCATTGATATGCAACCAAGTTTTTGCTTCTTGGTTGGCTTGTTAGGATCCTATGTGGTTTTGGGGAAAGATGGAAATTTTGTTAAAAATCACCGGCTTGCCTATTTCTTTTGTGGGTTGGGTGGTAGGTAGCACCCAACATGCCCTACTACCCAACCCACTTTGGTGTCCCTAGGAGTCACCCATGGGGAACAATGGGGTGTTTTGCATTTACCCATTGTTCCTATGTCTGAAACACTTGAAACATTTCAGGTTTTGTTCTGTCGAAACAACCGGATCAACTGCTGTTTCAACGAAATATTTTGGTCATCTGCATTTTGTTTCGAGCTCAAAACAAGACACAAAATTTGTTTTGTGCACATCCCTAGAAAGCCAGTCTGAAAGGGAAATACTGTTCAAACATATTCTGTAACTACAATAAAGGTGGTGTGTGGAGCATAAAGCCCTCTTAGACGGTTGTCTGCTATTTTGTTGCCCATGGCTCCTCTAAGTGCATTTGACCCCATGGGGATTCTGACCACCTAAATGAGAACTCACCTTATTAAACTGAAGAAAATAATATGGATCATCTTCTATTATAAGGAAATCATATTGCCTTGCAAGCTGAAAGGGAAAAAAAACACCCTAGATAAATACACAAAAAAAATATAGTCAAATGACCATAGTGACTTCAATTACAGGAGAATCTCATTATTTGCAAAACAACTATCCACAGGATGTCTTATTGATACCTGTTTCCAGTATCCGCAGATACTAATGGGTTAAAACCCATGTATCCATGCTTCCTAGAGGGCTGGAAGTGACTGCGGTGGTCACTTCTGGCTGCCATTTTGTCTCTAGGAAGCCAGGAAAGGACAGGAGGAGCCATTTGGTGGCTGATTTCTGGAAAAACATGCACTTTCCCCCCATGATTGGGGGGCTATCCATCCTTTGGGGGGGCATTCCTGAGCACGTGGAGGACTAGTGGAACATGCCAGAATAAGTTCTGCCCGATTTTGGGGCCGTTTGGGGGCTTTAAATTTTTTCCCCTTTCCACCCTGGAACCTAACACCCCATTGCCTATAGACCTAATGCCTCATTACTTGTGGTTCCATTACTTGTGGTAATAGCGAGGAATGGAACCCTTGCGAGTAATGAGGTTCTCCTGTACATCTATAGAGATTAGTTGCCCTGCTATGGAAATACATGTGCACTCTTACATATATGAGTTATCTTAGAACTATTGGAGTCATAACTGATTTCAATGAAGGAGTTTATCCATGCAAAACCATGAACATGTATATCAACTAACTCCTTCAAAGGAAACATTGGTCTAGAAAGGGGAGTTCTATGCATTGTGCCTGGAACAGTCTAAGTAATCAGTGGTCATGCTGAATCCTTCAACTGAATGTGTTTAATTAACAAGTGCTTAAATCACAGATTTTTAAAGTTATATAGTAAGTTGGTAGCCAAGTTGTTAGTTGTATGCAACAGATTCCTTCTCTATTTTAAGAATTACATAGCTTGAATAAAGGAATATGGAGCTCAACAGAAGATAAACTTTTCTGGCATTCAAACCATATCAGCACTAGGGATGTGAGAGCTGACTTGAATCAAGCCAGGCTCAGGTTTGAACTGGCTCAGCTCAAAGGCTCACGCTTGAACCAGACTGTCCCTATAAAGAGTGGAGCTAGTCTGAGCTCAAGTTGAAACAAGCCTGGCTTGAAAATCCCACTCGTCAGCTGGCTTGAGGAACATACTTGTAAAAGTAAATCCGGCTGTAAAGGGGAATCGAAGTAAAGGGCTTTCCAGAAACTAAATGTGGGGGAAGGGGCAAGGAAAAAGGTAGTCTTTACTTTTTAAAAGGTGGGGATGGCAGAGGCAGCCGTGGCAGTGGGGACAGCAGAGGGGTTTTTTCCAGCCCTCCCACCAGCCTCCCAAATGACAGGCCAGACTAGCTGCGGCCCGTTTTGGAACTCCACAAATGTGCAGCCGCCATTAGAGTGGCCTCTGTGTGTGTGCAGAGGCCTAAACCGGGCTGCATCTGGCCCTGCCTGTGTTACCAAGTTGATGTGTCCAAAATATACCAGACTGGAGAAAAAGCTATAAAACTATCAGTTTTAATCCTCTCAGAAATCATCCTAAATTCCTAAGCCTTCCACTTTGATTGGAACAGATGTACCCAGCTATGGGAGTACACTTTGCACGAGCATGGTGCCTAGCCCTGCTCCCCTAAACTCTATAGCCACTCCCACTGCTCTTCCCGAATAAAGCATTTGCCTCCAGCAGCAACTACTTTATCCAGGGAGTAGTTCTCTTAATGATCTTGAATGCTGGCTGCAAAGCATTCTGGATCCTGGAGAGAGCTTCTCCCTCTATACAGCAGTCTCTACAGCAGACAAACACTTTTCTCAGGGAGTGTGGTGGACAGGGCTAAGGATTGCACTGGCGTGGGTGGGGCTATCTGGTGCATTCACATTAGCCCCGGTGAACTTCTGAACAGGGCTGCTGCCACTTTCACCTTGGAATCAGGTCTCCACATAACTGAACCCCGTGAGGAGTGCTATGTGTCTCCATGCACAGAATGCACAAAGACACATTCCTTCTCCCGAAAGTCCTTGAAATAGCCTGCCGATCATAATGATGGGTATTTTGCTAGTAAATATTACTAATAGTACTCCCATTAAGGTTTTTCTAGACAGCAGTAAAACATACTATAAACAGAATTTGCGAATAGAGAGTTTACAGAGCATCTGGACACGCCCCCAAATTTCTGCTGTACATGGAAGGAAGGTAAGTGGTGTAATTGCTGTGTCCACCCTTGCTTAGGGGTGTGCACGGAACCGCACAGCTGCGGTCCGGCACTGTGGAGGGGGTTCCTTTAAGGGCGGGGAGGGTTTACTTATCCCTCCCACCGCTTTGCCCCCTCCAGCGCTCGTATTTACTGTAGAAATTGGGGCGGCAGGATACCTCCCTGCCGCCCCTTGCCCCTCCGCAATGCAAAAGGCTCCGGCAAGCCTTTTGCGCATGCGCACGTCGCGCGCGAGCTTCACGTCTCCCCGACGCCGGAGGCCCGGTCTACCCGCCGGGACGAGGCCAGGCCTCCGACCTCTGGAGGCCCGGTCTACCCGGCCTCGTCCCGACGGGTAGACCGGGCCTCCGGAGGTTGGAGGCCCAGTCTACCCGCTGACAGGGGCCGAGGCTGGGTAGACTGGGCCTCTGGCGTCGGGGAGACGTAAAGCTTGCTTGCGACGTGCGCATGCGCAAAAGGCTTGCTGGAGCGGCAAAGGGCGGCGGGGAGGTATCCTGCTGCCCCAATTTCTACAGTAAATATGAGCGCTGGAGGGGGCAAAGCGGTGGGAGGGGTAAGTAAACCCTCCCTGCCCTTAAAGGAACCCCCTCCACCCGGACCGAACCGGCCAGGTCCAAACCGGTCTGGACAGTCCGGAGGCCTTTACAATGGCCTCCGGACCCATCCCTACCCTTGCTGGCTCTTGCTTTTCATGACTAACTCATTTGCCAGAAAAGAAGTTTTAAAAGGGGTGGGTAGGACCATAGGAAGATGCCATATTCTGAGTCAGATCATTGGTCTATCTAGCTCAGTATTGTCTTCACAGACTGGCAGTGGCTTCTCCAAGGTTGCAGGCAGGAATCTCAGCCCTATCTTGGAGAAGCCAGGGAGGGAACTTGAAACCTTCTGCTCTTTCCAGAGTGGCTCCATCCCCTGAGGGGAATATCTTACAGTGCTCACACTTCTCGTCTCCCATTCATATGCAACCAGGGTGGACCCTGCTTAGCTAAGGGGACAAGTCATACTTGCTACCACAAGACCAGCTCTCCTAGATGTCTGGATTTTCTGTAAGATCTTGGCTTATATTTATTTGAAAGCTCTGTTTATAGTGTGTTTTCCTGATGTCTAGAAAACCTCTTCATCCTAAATCATCATGAGTTTGGCCAAAGCTGTGACATGTGAATCTGAGTGATATACCTGATAGATCTCTTTCTTGCGATCTACTGTCAGTGAAGATCCAGTAGGATTGCCACCATTAGGAATAGTGTACAGAAATTTGGGTAGGTTGTTGTTGCTTTTTTTTGAATCTTCAGAATTCCAGTTGGAAAGAATTTCTTTTAGCTCTTTTGGAATAATACCATGTTGGTCACTGGGAACGTTGATGATGTTGCAGCCCAGTGGTCTTAACTATTTTAATATGATTTTAAAAAGACAACAAGAGAGAAGAATATTTATTTCAGCAATCAATTTTGCATTTCATGAATCAAAATTCTGCATTTCCTCTCATATCTCAATGCTGCTGATTTTGCTGGTTGTGGACAAGGTGACTGTAAATCAACAGACTACTTTTACATTCTCTGACTCCCACAACCAGTAAGAGCAACTAAGAATGCAAATCAATGAATTATCATATAAATTTATGGACAAGAATGACTAATAATGTATGGATAAGTATTTTTGCCATTATGATCTCTCCCTCCCTCTCTCTCTCCCCCTGTGATCTCTTGAGGGTAGTTTACACCCTAGTGTTTAAAGTTCAAACACCATAAAGTATGGAATGAAAATGCAGGTTTGTAAATAGATGGCAACACTTTGTGAACAATATAATAAGCACACCAAAAGAAAACAGCTGAGCAAAAACGATTCATTCACCAATTCATTTGGCACTTTCAGGCATAAGCAAAAACATTAAAAAGAGGTTCCTGTCTCCAACAGGCTAAAATACTAAATTTCAGGTGGATTAGGGAGAGTTCAGTGCAAGAAGGGCAACGAGGGATGAATGTGAATAAGCATATTACACGGGCTTCAATTTTGTTGGGTTTAGGGATGAAGATGGCTGTTGAAGCCAGCTTCACAGAAAATGAGTGTTTTGCATTTGTTGGAAGAGAGAGAGAAAGAACTGGCACCATACAGGTATTCTAAGAGGGCATTCCAGGTATAAGGGGGAGCAAGAGCAAATGATTCGCTTAAGACATCTGAGGGTGGTAGAGTTGCCTTTTATTTCATGGGGAAAGCTGACCTGAATGCTCATTGGCTTTTCTGGGCACTGGATCAATATACTTTGCACTCCTCACTAAAACAAACAAAATGCCAATGATTTAAAGTCCCACCATTCTTTATCTGAAACTGAACCTGTATCTAAACTCTCCTGTTTCCAAAAGTATAATCAATTTCTACTTTAAAAGCCCCCAACAAACATGGACTAAACATGATTCCTCTCCTCTACAATAAAGAACATCTTCTAACCAGCAACAGTTGCATTCCAACTGACCTTAAGCATCACAGGCTCCTCTTCCCTATCTGCATATGGAATCCCCACTGCCCAGTCACCATGGTGCTTCTGCTCTCACAGGCTCCTCCTCCCTATCTGCATATGGAATCCCCACTGCCCAACCTGGTGCTTCTGCTTGTGAACTCTTGTGAGAGCTGCCACACATGGGATTAGCCATGGGTACACCTAAGATAATTATATAAATAGACTGGTTATTTGTAATGGTGATGTGACCCACTGTACACAAACAGCTATCCATGTAAAGAGAGCCATTTTAAAGCAACCTCCATGTGGCAACTGAAATATATTAATTGGTTTGTAAGGATTCTTTACACATTTCGTTTTTAGGTGTACATGTAACAATCTGAGTATACCTAAAAATGTAATGTGTGTAATAGACAAAGCACAAGACAATAGACAATAGACAAAGAATAGACAAAGTACAAGATTCAAGAGAGAGCCAGTATCGGATGCTGCACCTTCTTAAATGTACAAACGTTTGGCAAAGATGAGCACATGCAATGTGCAACAGAATGGGCAACAGACCATCTCCCATCTCTGGATAAATTGCCAGAACTGTAAACTATTCTGATTCAACAACAACAAAAAGGATAATTGCTTCAACCCAAGACATTCCATAATAGGACTAAAATTTCAATAATGTTAATAGAGTGGCCAGAGAAAGTATGGGCAATTATAGCAGAAGTAAAATAAAGAGTCTGCAATTTCTCCTTCTGCACTAACTAGCCCTTCATATATTAGGCCATAAATGAAATGCGGCTTCATTTAAGTTTTATATTGCCCCCTGTGGAACTGATAATGAAAAAATATTGCCAATAATACACTAAGTCAAGGAATAAATCATCCTGACACCCACAGTGATTTGCAGAATCAGGAAAAGCTGAACTCCTGTCAATATTGCATATTGACACAGGAATAAGATTTATCCCAGCATTTCTCTGAATCTATGACTATTATGCATTTGTGTATTTCATTTAAATACAGAAGGTGTGTGGGTGTAATACCACAGAACACAAGGCCAGTTTGCTTATGCAAGTTGGCTCTTTTGACTCTCCACATGGTCCCTGGGCCGTTCCTAGATGGTGATTTTACATTGGAAGGGCAGCTGTGCATTCACATATCCTCTAGATCAGGGATCCTCAACGTTGGGCCCCCAGATGTTCTTGGACTTCAACTCCCATAATCCCCAGACAAAGGCCACTGGGCCTGGGGATTATGGGAGCTGAAGTCCAAGAACATCTGGGGGCCCAATGTTGAGGATCCCTGCTCTAGGTCAGGGATGTCAAACTGTGGCCCTCCAGCTGTTTTTGGACTACAACTCCCATAATCCCCAGCCACAGTGGCCAATAGCCAGGGACGATGGGAGTTGTAGGCCAACATCTGCAGAAGGACCACAGTTTGACATCCCTGCTCTAGATGTATATCCAGGTCCCTGCGAGCTATCAGGGAGCACTCCATATGCAATTTGGGTTTTTCATTGCACATTGGAGCCTAACCCAATTTATGTCCAGGGTAACCCCCCCCCCGCTTCTTGCATCTTTGGGGGGGGGGAATTCATAACTCGCAGTAAAGACTTGCAGTAAACCGGCTGTTTGGGAAAGCTCCTGGCACATACAGGGGTGTGAAGAAAACCTCCTGCGAACTAGGGAGTAGCAAGATACAGTCGTTCTGTGATTGTGATGGCTTGAAAAAATGCAGCCACTGCTGCAATTCAGTCCCAAATGAGATTTTTCAGGGATCCTGTACAGAGGAATAAACATGAGATTAAATGCAACTGGTTTGCATAAGTGGGGCAACTCATACATTGACTTTATGAGTTTCTTACTGGGATTTTCCTTCATATGTTCTCTCAAGGAAACTCATCCATCCACTGTTCCCAAGCCCTTTCAATTTCAGACATAACATTTTAAAGCGGGGGTTCCCAACCTGTGGAACTCTAGGTGTTGCTGAATGACAACTTCCATCATGCCCAGCGACAATTTATTGTGGCTGAGGCCAAATGGGAGTTGCAGTTCATCAACATCTGGGAACCCCTGTTCTAAAATAAAGATATTCAGTAATGTAGATATGCAAATGCAGGAACTCTGAATTTTATGCTCTTGAATTTCTTTAGGGAGTACTTACATAGGGATTGTTATATGGACATCTAATCCTTACAAACCACATCTTGCAATAAGCCCCTGCAGGCTGATCTCCACCCTCCACTGGCACAGCACAGGCACATATTTATTTATTTAATTTATTTAAAATATTTCTGTACTGCCCAAAACTTGCGTCTCTGGGCAGTTTACAATTAAATCTCCACCATATAACAGCATGAGATGCTGCCAGGGACTTTTATACACACCAGGCTTTATCCAAGTTTACTGGGAGTCTTTACTGTGAACTCGAAGTTGTCCCCAAAACTGATGCAAATAGTGGAATTTTTTTTATCCTGGATATAAACCGGGCTGTACTCTAATGCACTGTGAATAACCTGAATTGTATGTGAACTGCTCCCTAATAAGTCGCAGGGATTTCGGGGTAAATCTGGCCGATATGTGAACGCACGCCCTCCATTCCAGAGGAGATGAGAGTTAAAGGGCTTTTAAAGCCCTGTGTGAAAAACTTCCAAGCTGTCCTTTTGTCTTATAGTGTTGGATCAGTGTGGTGTTTGCTTTAGAGGGGTGGTGTTTTTTGTAAACTTCTGATAGGGCACAAAGATTACAAGCTATAAACAGAGACTTTTCTGTGCAAATGTGACCTAACGCAGTTACACGTTGGAGTTCTAGTCTCGAGCTAAATTAGTAACTGAGGAAAGCATGCACATTTAGGGATTTTTAAAAAAATGAAGCCTGAATTAGCATTTATAACTGCATCATTGAACAGACTGCCAAGTGTCCAGAATTCATGGAAGGATCAAAGTGTAGGCAATGGGTTTCCATTCTTGGGTCTGGATAAGTTTTTAGACTACAGCTCCCATCACCCTCAGCCATTCTCCGAAGGGCATTGTGGCTGAGGATAACAGGAGTCATAGCCCAACAACATCTAGGAACACGGTGCTGGGAACTCTTGCTCTAGGCTGCTGTTAAACAGGAGTCACATTCAACCCAAAAGTTTAAGAGTCCAGACATGGACAACACTAGCTCCCTTCACTGTCATGGGTTTCCAGATCTACGTAATACTCACTGCTGCTAGTGTCCCAGGATACGTGGGTGCATCCAAAAGGATGTTGTCTCCAGGACTAATAAGCATCTCAAACACCTACAAATTAAAACATGTTTACAAGTGGATGGAATTTCCTTTAACATCTAACAGTATTTCCTTTAACATCTAACAGGAGGTGCCTCATGCCAGCAAAATCAGTTAACACAGGCGTTCCCAATAAGGGGTGAGAGTACCGTACTCTCCCAGGAGGTACTCAGGACTCCCAGGAGGTACTCAGAGCCCTCTTGCCTCCTCATGCTGCAGCCACACTATTTATTCTCCAGCTGATGCATCCTCAGTGCTGTGTCCACTGCAGAAGGAAAGGGAGGAGGGGGAGGCTCTCCTCCTCTGCTTCTGATTGGATGGCTATGTGCAGAACTTCAGCACACTCCCTTCAGCCTGGTTGACTTGTATTAAGATTCAATACAATCCCAATGCATTCTATGTTTTGCCTTACTTTACACAAGCCTTCCTGGCTGCCAGTGGTAACACACATCGCCATTTGTCCTTTGTCAGGCTTATACTCAGCCGTTGGTGGGTTGTGGAGACTTTTCTGTAAATCTTCCAACCAGGAAAGCAGCTCTGGAATGCTAAATGTAGATTCATTTTAAAAATTTATAATACCCATAAGTTCATAAGAATGTATTCTGCATGACATTTCAAGATTTTCATCCATTATCATTATTAAAAAAAGATCTTGGTTTATAAGAATGTTGATTTTGGGAAACAGAAATAAATTTGCACCAGGATATTGAATGCTGCATTAATATCAAAGCTATACCTCAGGACCAAAATTACTTCACAGTCCAGATTAACCTTAATGGTTGTTTTATGTAATTTTTTATTCAATTTGGCTACCTCAGTTTTAAACCAATCCAACATTTTGTTTCTAGCCTATTTGTCTTATTCTTGTCGGTGTTAAAAGGAGTATTTTAAAATATATAGTTTAAATGAATTAACACATGCAATAAGCAATTGACAGTTTCTCATTTGCAGACATGGCAGCCTTAGAGATAGAACATGATCAAGCGTGCCAGGTGGTTTAAAATTTTGGAGCTGTAAAACTGAGGCTGTACTGAACATAGTGACAATAGGCATGCTTAGGAGCAAGAGCTGAGAATTAAATTACACATTACACAGAAATGCTTCAGTGCAAATTTATCTCTTTAATTTCCTTCCCCCACTAACTGAATAGTGGGGGAAGGCACCCATTTGGATTGGGACCACAGTACAGGGAAGGAGAACACCCTGCACCCTCCCAATGAAAACTGCTTCTTTGCAGCAACTATTTGGGGAGGGGGGGATTAAGGAGAGAGATACATTCACTTATCTATCTGGTTTGGCCCTAACATCTGGTTTGGCCCTAAAAGTGTAGATCTAAAAGTACAGATCTACAGAGTGCCAAAAAGTGAATTAACAGTATGCTGAGAGATTACTACTTTTCCATTTGAGGCCCTTTCATTTTCAATCAGGTTTATGATTCACAGAAAACCTACATGCTTTTCTTTGTTGTACCTGTGGAAGTTCTGCAAGTCTTCATAGACTTCTTTAGGCTCCAATTCTAATCACATCCATATTAGTGGAACTTCTGCTGCCTTACATGCATAATCCATGGGTCTAAGACTTGGGCATTATGTCCTAATTTCATGGTGCTACATCAGCTCAACTGGCCTTCTATTCTAGGCCTATATGTTGAACATGAAGTACAACATATAGTTGTGCCTGTTTGCTATTCCCCTTGCCAACATTTTCCCTTTCTGGGACTTGGGCCTGATCCAGCAGGGCTGTTCTTATGTA